>NC_069077.1:112025304-117025304 GCF_025698485.1 Gossypium arboreum | reverse complement strand
ACTTACACATAACACATTTCATACTCATATATTTCATGCATATTTCATATGTCCACATATAAACATATACTTACCTTTCGTTCTTAATCATAATGTACATTCCAAACGTACCTGAATTTAGGTACACATTCTCATATTCATTTCTTCTAGGAATGCCCGTTGACCGTTCGAAATTAATAAGGATACTCAGATAGCTCGGGAAGCTCGTACATTGCCAACATTTCAAACGTGGTCTTACATGTAATCAAATATAGATGTCACTATCCCAAATAGGGTCTTACATGAAATCATATACGATACCAACATCCCAGATGTGGTCTTACACGAAATCATATATCGAAAATCCTATGTCATGACATATGTATCCTAACTATTCCTATGGTTCGTACCGGGCTTTTCGGACATCGTCACATTATCAAACTTTCTCGGATATCACATATTCAGCTTTTATATAACCATTCATCACAATTCAATGCCATATAAACATAAATAAATCGACTCAAACACGTTTATTTGTATATTGACTTACCTCGTACAGATTCGAACGAACGAAGTCGAGTACTCGACGACTTTCGACTTCCCCTGATCTAATTCTATTTTCTTTTATTCTTAATCTATATAAATTCAAAATTAACTCTTTTATTCAACAAATCATTTAAATCAATCCATAAACAAAAATTTAGGGCATTTTACAAATTAGCCCACATTTTAACATTTTAGCACTTTAGTCCCTAATCACAAAAATCACAAAATATACAAAATTTACATATACCCATGCCTAGCCAAATTTTCATAGTGTTCATATAAGTCCACATATTTCATTTATTTCACATTTTAGTCCCTCAATTTCTCAATTTCACAATTTAGCCCAAATTACTCAAATTCATCAAAAATTCAAAGACAAAACATGTTAACCCAACATCAAGCTTCCATATACTATCATCAAACTTCATAAAACTCATAGTTTCATCAATGGCTCAACTCAAAATCATCAAAAATTTCAGAAATTTAGACATGGGCTTGATAGAACACTAAGCAACAATCACAAAAATGTAGAAATTATCAAAAACCAAACAAAATACATATCTAAATCAAAGGGAACAATAGTCGAACCCTAGCTTATATTTTTATTTCTTTTTCTTTGTGTTTTTTGGTAAAATGATGAACAAATGGCTAATTTCATACATTTTGTTTTATTAATCACATATTAATTCATCAATTACTATTTTACCCTTAATGAACATTCATTAAAAATCCACCAATTAAGGACATATTTGTCCATCCAATAAGCTAATGGTTTAATAACAATATAAGGACCCCACATTTAATAAAACATAGCAATTTAGCACTTTAACAAATAGAATGCCACTTTTACATTTTACGCGATTAGGTCCTTTTATCAAATTAAGCACATAAACGATCAAATTTTCATACAGAATTTTCACACATACTAATTCACATATAATAAGCACAGAAAATAATATAAAAATATTTTTTTCTGACTCGAATTTGTGGTCCCGAAACCAATATTCCTACTGTACAGGCCAATTTTAGCTACTATTACAGAGAACCCATTTACAATTTTATAATCCCTCAACCCACCATTAAATCACTAACCCATTAAACCCCAAAACCCAACTAACCTACCCTAACCTAAACAGCCCAATACCCATTAAGCCCAACTAATACATCACCAACTCAAAATTCAAACCCCATTTACAACCGTAACCCAATATCCACGAACCCATATACCAAGCCCAATAACCTAAACTACCACCCACTAAACCAACACCCATTACACAAAATCGAAACAAAAATACCTAATCCCAAACCCTATCCCCTAGCATTGGTACCCACTTGCCTCTGTCACCACCGACGTCCCGCCACGCCCATACCCCCACTACAACAGCCTCATACCTCCACAGTCCTCAGACGCCACGCCCACACCCCATACGCATGACAATGACTCTATACCGCAAAAGGAAACAAAACAACAAGAGTAACAGAGCAATGGCGAATGGAAGAAACAATATTTTTGTACTCTTCTTTGGAGCATTCTATTATAAAGTGAAATGGAAAATCAGAAAGGGGGATTTTGTTCTTTGTTTCTTAAAAATAAAAACGACAGAAAGGTTCGATTGTAGAGCAAAAATAGCAGCCTAATTAGAGTTTGAACACAAAATAACATCCAAGCGCATGTAATACAAAAGATCAAGATTCAAAAGTGGGTAAAACCAAGGTAATTCTTCATTTCAATAACTGTTTTAAGTCTATTTTTTCACCACAAATACATAAATATTTACAAATAAACATAAAGAAACAAAAAGAAAAAAAAAAGAAAAAAATAGAAAATTACCTTTTTCGACCACCACGTACGGTGGCCGACGCCGGCGCCGACAATGGTCCGGCGATCGGACCGGAGCCCTCCCCCTTGGCCGGAAATCGCTCCGGGCTTCCCTCTCCCCTCCCCCTTTTCTTTTTTTTCTCTCAGCAGTTTCAAATGAAAAATAAAAAAAAACTTTTGCTTATATAGGGGACCAAAATGGTGCGTTTTGGTCCCCCCTTTAAATAATTAAAACGTCGTCATTTTAGTGCGGGTCGAGTCGACCCGACCCGCTCCAAGTCAGGATCCGCGTGTTTTTACAGCGGAAGGGCTAATTGCGTGTTTGGCCCTTCCGCTTTTCTGATAATTTACAATCAAGTTTATTTTATTTTAATTCGGCCCCAATAGTTTTGCTCCGAGTTCATTCTGGTCCCTTACCTGCGCAGCGTTTTGGAAAGTTTGAAATATTGCACTTTTAATACCCCATGGTTTTACTCGTGTTCAAATAGGCCCCATATTTTTGTCTTTTTTTAAATTGGCCCCATAACTTTTCATTACTTCCCGCGAGAAGAAAACCAATTGGCTGATGCCCTGGCCACCTTGGCTTCAATGTTCAAAGCAAGTAAAGAAGCGTAAATAATGCCCTCAAAATGAGCATATACGAGGTCCCCTGCACCGTTGTAGCATTGAGAAAGAGGCGATTTGACGGCCATGGTTCCATGATATCTTAGAATATATCAAGAATCAAAGCTATCCCGAACAAGCGAATGAGAACGACAAAAGAATAATCAGAAGAATGGCAGCGGGATTTGTTCTTGATGGGGATATCCTGTATAAAAGAGGAAAGGATCAGATGCTTTTGAGATGTGTGGATGATGTTGAAGCTAGAAAAATACTTGAAGAGGTCCATGAGGGAATTTGCAGAACACATTCCAATGGTTTCAATATGGCCAGAAAGATCATGAGACTCGGCTATTATTGGCTGATGATGGAAAGTGACTGCATCAATTTTGCAAGAAAATGCCACAAATGTCAAATCTATGGTGATAAAATTCATGTAGCCCCTTCTCCTCTTCATGTTATGACCTCTCCGTGGCCTTTTGCTATGTAGGGCATGGATGTTATAGGGCCAATTTCTCCAAAAGCTTCAAAATGGACATCGATTCATCTTTGTGGTAATCGATTACTTTACAAAATGGATTGAAGCCGCTTCGTTTGCCAATGTGACGAGGACTGCAGTTTGTAGGTTTTTGAAAAAGGAAATCATTTGCCGATATGGTTTGCCTGAAAGAATCATTTCAGATAATGCCACAAATCTGAACAATAAGATGATGAAAGAAGTATGCGAGCAGTTCCAAATAAAGCATCATAATTCCTCGCCCTATCCCCCAAAGATGAACGGGGCTGTTGAAGCAGCCAACAAAAATATTAAGAGGATCGTTGGGAAAATGACTGAGACTTATAAAGATTGGCACGAGAAGCTACCATTTGCTTTGTATGTATATCGCACATCTGTGCGGACATCTACGGGAGCAACTCCTTTCTCTCTAGTTTATGGAATGGAAGCTGTGCTACCCATCGAGGTTGAGATCCTTTCTCTGCGAGTCTTAATGGAATCAAAGTTAGAAGAAGCAGAATGGGTACAAGCTCGATATGATCAGCTGAACCTCATTGAAGAAAAGCGTCTCAGGGCAATTTGTCACGGGCAGATGTACCAAAAAAGAATGATAGCAGCCCATGACAAGAAGGTACGACCAAGGGAATTCCATGAAGGAGAACTCGTGCTGAGAAAAATTCTCCCAATACAAAAAGATCTGCGAGGGAAATGGGCACCAAATTGGGAAGGACCGTACGTCGTAAAGAAGGCATTCTCAGGAGGAGCTTTGATCCTTACCGAGATGGATGGGAAAGAGTTGTCGAATCCAGCGAACTCAGATGCGGTGAAGAAGTACTATGCTTGAAAAAAGAAAGTCGAGATGAAAAGGGCATCCTAAAAAAAAAAAAGGGATCAGAGCGAAAACCCGAAAAGGGCGCTTTGGTTAAACATAAAAGATTAGGATGAAAACCCGAGAGGGCGTTCTAATGAAGCAAATATTCGGCTTACAAGGCAAGGCGTTTTAAACTGTACGACTAACAGTGAGACTACAGTATTTGAAGCATCTCTGAAAGCTCGAAATCTTCTACGCAAGGAGCCAGACTCTAAAAGATTCTTGATTAAGGAACGTGAAGAGTTCATGTGTCGAATATCTAAAACATTTGTATCCGTTGAATACGATCTCTTCTTTGCACATTTGTACTATCATTAGTTAACTTTCTTTGTTTGCCACATTTGAAATAAAGGAATATGAGATATCCTTTTTGTCCCTACCTGACCATTTTCATGCATCTCATTATGTGTTTATTTAATGATAAATAGTGAAATGACATACTCTAAACAAAAGAAATGTTAAGCATTACCTGGATGAAAATTTGATAAGTACAAGAGCCTTAAAGCAGGGAAAAAATTCAACCAGGAAAAAAAGAGTGTTATCTGAGAAACGTCGATTACTCGTGAAGCTTGAAGACGGGTACATGGCGTAAAGAGAAAGTCAAGAGCTGAAGTAATGAATGCGGACCATCACAAGAATCGTGACGAAAAAAGACATACGACAAACATGCTTAAGGAACACTGCATAATCATGTAGGCATAAAGGCATTTAAGATAAACATGTGCATATCATGATAACATCATGCATGGCATATACAGTTAATCTAATAGAGCAAAGGACGTGATGATAGTTGTATTGAATCAAAGGAAAAGACACATGAGTTCCACCAGATGATATGTTTTGGGTACTCTGAGGTATTTTTAGTTTATGTTTCAAAAAAATTGACTCATATTGCGAGAGGTGAGTCAAGCCTCAGGTCACGCTGAGATATTTTTAATTCCTGTTGTTTCAAAAATCAGCTCATATTGTGAGAGGTGAGTTGAGCCTCAAGACACGTTGAGGTAATTTCAATTTATGTTTCAAAATCAACTCATATTGTGAGAGGTGAGTTGAGCCTCGGGGCACGCTGAGGTATTTTTAGTTTATGTTTAGAAAATTGACTCATCTTGCGAAAGGTAAGTTAAGCCTTTTAATTTCTGTTTTTCAAAAATCAACTCATATTGCGAGAGATGAGTTGAGCCTTGGCTCACGTGCTGAGCTATTTTCAATTTCTGTTTTTCAAATTCCGTTCGTCAAAATCAACTCATATTGCAAGAGATGAGTTGAGCCTCGGGTCACACGTCGAGGTATTTTCAAATTCTGTTATTCAAATTCTGTTTTTTAATTTTTACTTTCCTAAAACCAACTCATATTGTGAGAGGTGAGTCAAGCCTCGGGGCACGCTGAGGTATTTTCAATTTTTGTGTTTTAATTTCAACTCATATGGCGAGAGGTGAGTTGAGCCTCAGGACACGCTGAGGTAATTTCAATTCCTGTTGTCAAAAAAAATCAACTCATATTGCGAAAAGTGAGTTGAGCCTCAGTTCACATGCTGAGATATTTTTAGTTTTTGTTTTTAATGTCTGTTTTTAAAGAGTCAATTCATATTGCGAGAAACGAGTTGAACTCAAGATCACATGCCGAGTCAAGAATAAAGATTGGAGCTAATTGAAGATGTCAGATTTTGTCTCCTGAAGTTACAGTGGAGCTGATCGAGGATATCAGATCTTGCCTTGCTAGAGTTACAGAAGAGAAGATCGCAAATTTCATCTCACAGAAGCAATAGAAAAGTAGATCAAAACTGTAGACTTTATTTCTCTAGAGTTACAATAAAGCAGATCGAAGACACAAATCTCATATCCTTGAAGTTACATTGGAATAGATTGAAGCTACAAGGCATATGTCAGAAAATGTAGTGCATTGAATCTAAAGCTACAAGATGCAGTGGACTGGAAGAAGACTATCTGAACAAGAAGAGCACCAATGAAGTCAAGACTCGCAAGACAGGGCAAAATTGGCCTTTCTTTGTGTCTTTGCTCTATTCTCGTTACACGACAATGAGCAAAAAGGGGCAGCTGTACAGGCCAATTTTAGCTACTATTACAGAGAACCCATTTACAATTTTATAATCCCTCAACCCACCATTAAATCACTAACCCATTAAACCCCAAAACCCAACTAACCTACCCTAACCTAAACAGCCCAATACCCATTAAGCCTAACTATTACATCAGCCAACTCAAAATTCAAACCCCATTTACAACCAGAACCCAATATCCCTGAACCCATATACCCGAAGCCCAATAACCTAAACTACCAGCCCACTAAACCAACAGCCCATTACACAAAATCAGAAACAAAAAATACCTAATCCCAAACCCTATCCCCCTAGCATTCGGTACCCACTTGCCTCTGTCACCACCGACGTCTGCCACGCCCCATACCCCCACTACAACAGTCTCATACCTCCACAGTCCTCGTACGCCACGCCCACACCCCATACGCATGACAACAGACTCAGACTGCAAAAAGGAAACAAAACAACAGTAGCAACAGAGCAGTAGCGAATGGAAGAAACAATATTTTTTGTACTCTTCTTTGGAGCATTCTATATAAAGCCAAATGGAAAATCAGAAAGGGGGATTTTGTTCTTTGTTTCTTAAAAATAAAAACGATGAAAAGGTTCAATTGTAGAGCAAAAATAGCAGCCTAATTAGAGTTTGAACACAAAATAACATCCAAGCAGTGCGTAATACAAAAGATCAAGATTCAAAAGTGAGTAAAACCAAGGTAATTCTTCATTTCAATAACTGCTTTTAAGTCCATTTTTCACCACAAATACATAAAATTTACAAATAAACATAAAGAAACAAAAGCAAAAAATAGAAAAAATAGAAAATTACCTTTTCCGACCACCACGTCAGGTGGCCGGCCACGGCCAAAGAATGGTCCGACGATCGGACCGAGCCCTCCCTTGGCCGGAAATCGCTCCGGCTTCCTCTCCCTCCCCTTTTTTTTTTTTCTCTCAATTGTTTCAAATGAAAAATAAAAAAACTTTTGCTTATATAGGGACCAAAGCGGTGCGTTTGGTCCCCCTTAAATAATTAAAACGTCGTCATTTTAGTGCGGTCGGTCGACCCGACCCGCCTCAGTCGTCGATCCGCGTGTTTTACAGCGGAAGGGCTAATTGCTGCGTTTGGCCCTTCCGCTTTTCGATAATTTACAATCAAGTTTATTTTATTTTAATTCATTTAATAGTTTTGCTCGAGTTCATTCTCGGTCCCTTACCAGCAAAGCTGCTTTTGGAAAGTTTGAAATATTGCACTTTTAATACCCCATGGTTTTACCCGTGTTCAAATAGGCCCCATATTTTTGTCTTTTTTAAATTGGCCCCATAACTTCGTTTGTGATTTAATTTTAGTCCTTTTTGTTTATTTTATATATTTATCCAATATCCTTGTCACTTTTACATTATTATTATTATTATTAGTGTTGTTATATTATTGTATATTTTATGTATGTATATACTTAATATATTTATGTATACATGTGGCATTACTATTAGTTTTTTTGTGTATAAATTTTGTAAATGTTTCAATATTATATTATTATATATATATATATATATGTATTTTTATATTAAAGACATGTGCTTTAATACTATACTTTATGTATTATTCAGTATATTTTCAAAGTATAGACATACACT
Source organism: Gossypium arboreum (assembly GCF_025698485.1). NCBI lineage: Eukaryota > Viridiplantae > Streptophyta > Magnoliopsida > Malvales > Malvaceae > Gossypium > Gossypium arboreum. Next base: position 117,017,305 of record NC_069077.1, on the reverse strand, counting down.
TATTAAGTATTATCGACGGTTTTATTATTATTAGTTTCAACATATATATATTATGTTTATTTTTAATACTACGTTATGTATATATATTTATATATATTATGTTATGTACATATTTTGAACACCATACATATTGAGTATTTCTAATGTCCCATTCATTTATACCCACGCATTTAACATATGCATGTAATGTACTAGTAAGTTCATTCTATGTCGTTATCGTTTCTAATGTATATGTATATTTCATGCAATATAATTAATAGTTACTCTTTTAACATTATTTTGAAGTACATGTATATTATATGTATCCTTTTAATATGTATTACATATATATATATATATATATTCGATTCTATATTGTGTATATACATATTTTCAATGTTATCTTTTTAAATCATACGTCGTTTTATATATTTTCCATAGTCTTAACTAGATTTTATATTCTTATATGTATATTATTACATTTATTTTATTCTTATCATATATATTATCAATACATGTATTTTATTATATGTATATATATATATTATGTACACATATTAATATTATTATGTAAATCTTTTCATCCCTATTTTTATGAATATATTCGTAATGTCACTTTTACATATGTATATTCAATGTTTTTTTTTTTCGTTTTCGATATTATTGTCATATTTAATCTTACATGCACGTTTATTGTTTTAATATTTTTGTTATGTTTGTCATTTGCTTCAATATGTATACCTAGTCCTTTCATTTGTTTATTTATTTCTATATTCATTTTGTCTTACGCGTTTTAAAAAATCACGTTCTTGTTTCTAAATTAATTTCGATAATCAAAGGCAACATATCGGTTTAATACCAAGTCGACGATTCCATTGCTATGTTGAGTGGAATTTGTCGGTTCGTGTTTAATCGGTATACCCTTCTCAAAAAAAGGAAATCAAAAATTGAAAGCTTTCGTCATTTGAATCGGATCACGATTGAATATTACTTTGAACTCATATTTTGAAAATCAAGACAACATTTGTTTATGAGATACCAATTTTTGGGCGTCGCGAGGGTGCTAATACCTTCCTCACAGAACCGACTCGAACCCTAATTTTTCTCTGGCTTTTAACGTAGACCTTAACTCGGCCTTTTTCTCGTTTATAAAAAAGAAATCCAATAGGTGTCCGATCACACCTAGAAAAAAGGATCGGTGGTGACTCCCGGTTTATTTTAAATCAAATTTCAATTTCCAAGTTTTTAATCGCCACAATTAGCGACCGAAGCTAAAGCTAATTTTTACGACGCTACACCTACTAGGGTCTAACCCGAGCTGTTACAATCAAATATTTTAAACTCTTGTGATCAATAAAGATGCGTCACTTCTCACCAACTAAATGATGTCTCCAAATTTTTACAGTGAACACAATAGAAACCAATTCCAAGTCGTGCATTGCACAATTCTTCTCGTGCAGTTTCAATTGTCTTGAGGCATAAACTATCACTTTACCCTCTTGTATCAACACACAGCCAAGACCGTTCAATGATGCGTCGCTAAAAATCACAAACTCTTTTCTCGACTCAGGTTGCACTAACACTGGTGCCTCAGTCAACAAGGTTTTCAACTGTTCAAAACTCTATTGACATTTTTTAGACCACTCAAATTTCACATCTTTCGTAACAATCTTTTCATAAGTGTAGCAATCATCGAAAATCCCTTAACAAAACGTCAATAATAACCAACCAAACCCAAAAAGCTTCTAACTTCGAATATATTTCTCAGTGGTTTCCAATCAACAACTGCCGAAATCTTAGTCGGATCAACCCGTATACCACCCGCTGAAACAATGTGTCCCAAAAATCTGACTTCTCGGAGCCAAAACTTACTTTTGCTGAATTTAGCAAATAATTTCTTATCTCTCAAAGTCCGTAAGACAATTCTTAAATGTTCGGCATGTTCAGACTCATCTTGGGAATAAATCAAAATGTCATCAATAAAAACAACCACAAACTTATCTAAATACGGTTGAAAAATTTGATTCATCAGGTCCATAAAAATTGCAGGAGCATTAGTTAACCCAAATGGCATAACAAGAAATTCATAATGCCAGTACCTCGTTCTGAACGCGATCTTCGGCACATCCAACTCTTTAACTCTCAACTGATAATAGTCTGATCTCAAGTCTATCTTCGAGAACACTGTTGCCCCTTTCAACTGATCGAACAAATCATCAATTCTTGGTAAAGGATACTTATTCTTTACCGTAACCTTGTTAAGCTGACGATAATCTATACAAAGTCTAATGGATCCGTTTTTCTTCTTGACGAATAACACTGGTGCACCCCAGGGTGAAAAGCTCGGTCTCGCAAAACCCTTATCTGTCAACTCTTGCAACTAAGACTTAAATTCTTTCAGTTCGGTCGGAGCCATTCTATACAGAGCTATCAATATTGATAAAGTTCTCGGTACCAAATCAATAGTAAAATCAACCTATCTGATCGGTGGTAATCCAAGCAACTCTTCTGGAAACACATCTGGGTATTCACAAACTATTGGCATGGATTCGATCTTCAATTCAGACACTTTCGTATTCAGTACATACGCAAGATAAGCCTCACAACCTTACATACCTCTGAGCCGACATCGACGAAATCATAATAGGAAACTCACCTGACTTATCCGATTCAATCCGAAGAATTTTATTATTTTGAAATTTCAATTCAATAATCTTTCATCTACAATTCACTACTACATCATGTAGAGTCAACCAATCCATTCCAAGAATTACATCGAACTCATCAAACGTAAAAGCATTAAGTCAGCCGAAAGACAGTGACCTCGAATCATTCAAGGACAACTCTTGCAAACTTTATTAACTATAACATATTTGCCTAAAGGGTTCGACACTTTAATCACATACTCAGTACACTCAATAGGCAAATGCTTACTAGATACCAAATTCATGCAAATATAAGAATGAGTCGATCCAGGATCAATCAATGCAACTACATTAGTATCATAGAGAGAAAATGTACCAGTGATAACATAAGGGGAAACGCATCTTCGCGAGCGCGAATAGCGTAGGTACTAGCAGGTGCTCTGACCTTTGATCTCACAGTTAAATCTTTCGTTACACCTCTGCTACTATTCCCATTTCCAGTATTTCTCGGTGGCCTCCCTCTAGTGGAAATATTACCCGGTCTTGCATTCTGAAAATTATCTTTCTCAATCATTTTAGGGCAATCTCGAATGAAGTGATCTGGGGAGCCATATTTAAAGCAAGCCCGGTTATTCATCCTACATTCACCGGGATGTTGTCTACCATAGTGTTGACATTTAGGTCTATTTGACCTAGCGTTACCCACGCTTGCTATTGACGTAATTTGGGGCTTAGAACCTGAATATTGCTTCCCACGGTCTCTGTTAGGATACCTAGCTGAAGCATTTGAACAAGTATACAAATCCCTTGATTTCTTTTATGAAGACTGAAATGACTTATTCATCAGTCTTTTTCTTGAATCTCTAGCCTCAAACTCAACTTTGCTCATTTCTTTTCTCAACTCTTCGGCTTTGCAAGCTCAGTCGACTAGGACGACAAATTCCTTCAACTCTAAAATCCCAACTAGCAGTCTGATATCTTTCTTCAACCCATCTTCAAATCTCTTACACATGATAGCCACGGTGGAAACACATTCCCGAGCATACTTACTGAGCCTAACAAACTCTTGCTCATATTCAGTCACAGACATTGTAACAACCCTTACCTGTATCTGACGCAGGGACAGGGTTTAAGGCGTTACCAGACTAAAACATAGACATTCATACAAAATCGAGCCATAAAACTTTGTCCAAATTAAAACCATTCATTAACATGCATATTGTCCCTTATACAAGCCTACGAGGCACAAAACATACATTGGGTGTGGCTCAGGACTAAACTGAGAACTTTCGAAACTTTTACAACACTTAGAAAAAAATTTTGATTTGGAGGGCGACATACTCGTGTGGATAAACCATGTGGTCACACACACGCCTGTGTAGCTTGGGACACGCCTATGTCCTCAGCCCGTGTAACTCTCTGTTTATGACGTCATCAACATAATAGGATCACACGGCTAAGTCACACTCCCGTGTGCTAGGACTTGTGGTGAATTTAAATTTCATGAATTTCCATGAATAAGGTGCAGACTTCACACAACCAGGGCACACACCCATGTCCCAAGGCCGTGTCTCTCACACGTCTGAGACACACGGACGTGTCTCATACCCGTCTATTTACTACTGGGCATTCTATTTCTTACAACTAAGATGCAGGGGACATACGGTAGGATCACACGCCCATAGGGCAAACCGTGTGTCACACATGGCCTAGACACATGCCCCTGTTTGGACAACTTTGAGGCTATTTTCCAAGCCAATTGCCACCTTTATTTGCACCAACACATACAAGACTTCAAAGGCACTTAACATGGCATAATTAAGTACTTAAACATCATCGAATAAGTCATGTTCCTGGCAACACTATATCAACTTATACATGCTCAAGTTACCATACCTTATTAATCCAAGCTTACCATATCACATGCAATATGTAACATCAATTTACTCCATTTCTACACATTCATATCTTAGTTATCATCATGCCATATACTCACAATTCCATCATCAAACATCCATGATCATATCCACAATTCAACCATACCAAAAATTTTAACCATATCATGTATTACCTTGGCACATGCATGCATATATGAATAGGCTCACAACCCAATAATCAATATAAGCCATATCTCATGGCCATATACAAATTGAATCATAAAATCATTATAAGCCAACACACTTGGCCAAATTAATATGACACGTAAACAAAAAGACCAAGTCCCCTATACATGCCATATTCAAAATATCAAAACCAATTATACCCAAATGACCAAGTTAATAGTGTGATCGATGCTCCGACGACTTTCGATCCCCGAGCTAGCTTGGCGTCACTATAAGGGATAAAAAGGAAGGGGGTAAGCTTTAAGCTTAATAAGTTAGCATGTAAATAATTAACATTAGTCATGCATTATTATACACATAACATAATATAATTTATCACAATGTCATCAAGTATCATAGATACATCTTAAATCATGTCATTTTCATAGTGTACAATAAAACTCATGATCATGATTCATTCATTCACTTCTTACCAAGGTCTCATCGATTCATAATCTCAATATTTATGAGCTTTTTGTACATACTGTACCCTTCCAACATGATCATATCTGGTCATTTCTTTGACATAATCTTTGGATTACCCGTTAAACCACTTGGAATACTAAAGGATACCCAGGAAATCTCATACACATAGTAAGATGCCAATGCCATATCCCAGATATGGTATTACATGGGATCACATATCGACGTCAATAGCCCAGCTATGGTCTTACACAATGTCTCATATCGATGTCATATCCCAAATATGGTCTTATACAAAGTCTCATTTTCGAAGCCATGTCCTAGACGTGGTCTTACACGAAATCGCATGCCGATTCCATATCCCAAATATGGTCTTATACGGAATCTCAATAACCCTAATGTCATGACATTTGTATCCTATCTATTCTTAAGGTTCAGCCGGGATTTCGAAGAACCAAATCTTTATCGGATCGTCATTGAGTCATCATTAACCAAATCCATAGAAACAAATATACATTTCATGCAATATCAAAGCATTAGATACATAATAACATGATGTTGAATTATTTACACACGAACTTACCTCAGTACCAAAATATGGCTAACTATTTGATTTAGTCCACAGCTTTGTTCTTCCTTCGGTTTAGGTCCGGGCTCCGGTTTTCTTTATTATCAAGCTTGAAAAGTGAAGAAACCCTAGCTATGGCTCCTTAGAAATTTCGGCACCCACAGGAGAAAAATGAGCAAATTTTGCTTGATTTTTCCCTTTTTAATCTTTTATTAACCAAATTACTAAAATGCCCTTTTTACTAAACTTTCAAATTTTATTCATGCATGCCCATTTTTGTCCATAAAATTAGAAATTGGGAAAATTGTTATTTAAGGACCTCTAATTAATAATCCAAAGCTATTTCATACTTAAAACTTCTAGAATCTCATATTTTGCAACTTTTGCAATTTAGTCTTAAAAGTTAAATTGGACACTTATTCACAAAATTTCTTCATGAAACTTTCACACAATCATGAAAACATGTCATGGATCTCAAAAAAATCATAAAACAAATATTTCTATTTTGGATTTGTGGTCTCGAAACCACTATTTTGACTAGGCCTGAAATCGGGATGTTACAAATATACAGACCTTTTTCAGCTCTAATAACTCTTTGCGTTTCTGATCAATAAACCGTTGACTAATATATTTATTTCTGAACTCTTCTTGGAAGAAACCCCAGGTAACTCTTTCTTCCAGTACCACAGATGCAAGAGTATTCCACCACTAGTATGCTGAGTCCCTCAGTAGTGATATGGTGCATTTCAAGCACTTATCCAGTGCGCATGAAAGCTTACTAAATACCCTGATAAAGTTCTCAAGCCAAAAATCAGCTCTTTCGGGGCCATCATCAATATTGGCTCTAAATTCTTCAGCCTCTTGTTTCTGAATCTTATTAACTAGAGGCTTGTTTAGTCTTAAAATTCCACACCTTGGGGAGCTACGGGAATCGGTTGGGGGTTAGGTGGGGGTGGAGGATGTTGGGCAGCCAGATTTGTTCGAACAAACGCAAACCACTCGTTCATCCTTTGGAAGAAGGCTTCTCTAGCCTCTCCTCCCTGAGTAACCGTTACTGGTCTACTTTCAGATGTCGCTGTCCCTTAAGCGGGAGCCAGCACATTACTTTCAACATCATCGGCTACCTAACGGCTGGGATCCATTTACTAGATGGAAACACAATTTAAATTGTCAGAAGTAGTCACACCCAAAAGAAATGCGGAGATCTCTTTCCAAGACTTGGCAAACTCACGACTTAGTGTTTGAAAAATGTGAGTAAGACCCAACAAACACTAAAAAGAATGAAATGGTCTTAGAGTAAAGTGTGGCAATGAACATGTGTAATGGTGAGGGAAAAGTGAGGAAGTGTTCGCTAGTGATGATCTAAGGGACAAAAGTAATGAATTAGTCATCAAACAGTCAAACGAGATGAGCAAACTTGACTCAGGTAAATGGTGTTACACTCACTAAGTTCTCCCATGGTGTTACACTCACTAAGTTCTCCCGAACTTACCTTCGTATGTTATTGTTTCAGGTGAGCTTGATGGATTTGTGCCTGGTGGGACAATGCCAGTACTACGCTAAGGGGATGGCATATTAGGCTGTTATGCATACAAAATTAGCTAGCTGGCGAGGTTGAGTCTGGTTTATATTGTACAATCTTCTTAAGAGACAGGTATAAAATCAAGTTAATCAACCTTGTCATGGATAAGATAAGATTAAATTCCCTACGTGAATTTATAACCCCTAGATCAGAGTGTAACACCCCTTATCCATAAGCTGGAATAGGATACGAGGCATTACCGGACTCACATCACAAGCAAGCATACAATTTCGAGTCATAAATTTTCATCCGAATTAAAATCATTTACATTCAAACATAAAGTACCTAATTCGAGCCTGTGAAGCTTAAAACATACTTTGGAAGTGGTTCGGGACTAAACTGAGCACTTAGGAAAATTTTACAAAACTTAGAAAATTTTTGCCATTCACAGGGTCACACGCCCGTGTGGTTTTGGACATGCCCGTGTGGTTTAGGACACGCCCATGTGGGCAGGCCGTGTGGTCACACACGTCCGTGTCCCTAACCCGTGTAACTCTTTATTTTGCGCAGCATGAACAAATTGAGGTCACATGGCCAAGTCACACACCAGTGTGATTAATTTAATTTCCATAAAATAGGTGTAGACTTCACACCCCCGGGACACATGCCCATGCCTGAGGTCGTGTCCCTCACACAGTTAGTGTCTCTTCCCGTATGCTCAATTTTGAGCATTCTATTTCTCAAAATTAAGGTACAGAAGACACACAGCAGGAACACATGCCCATGAGGCAAGCCGTGTGTCACACAAGGCCTAGACACATGCCTGTGTGTCTACTCGTGTGGACAAAATAAAGGCTATTTACCAAGCCATTTGTCACCCTCATTTACACCTACACATGCACAAGTTCAAGGCGTAATTCATAGCACACTTGGACAACCAATGTATCCACAAAACAAGGCCAATTCATGTCATTTCATGATCCGCACTCAACATGTTTTCAACACCATATTCTACCAATCCAAATCATACCAAACTCATTAAGCCACATTCAACCATTTATCAAGCATTTATAAACCACATCACACAAGAGATAGTTGCACATGCATGCATATATATATAAGCTTACAACCAATTCAACCAAAATGAGCCAAGTTACATGGCCAAATACCACATCAAGCCATTGACAATTACAAGCCAATACATTTGCTCAAATCATAATGACACATATAACAAAATAACCAAGTCCCTATACATGCCATATTATCAAAATGTTAAGATCATCGATACCAAAAATGACAATTGATAGTGTGATGCGATCTCCGACGATCTCCAATCCGAGCTAGCTTGGTGACACTATAAAACATAGAAAATAAAACGGAGTAAGCTATATTGCTTAGTAAGCTCGTATGAAAGAAATAAGCTAACTTTACCATACATTAACAAGCAAGTAATTTAACATAAGGTAATGTAATTTACCAAAATCTCATGACCATAATTCATTCCATCACAACTTACCTTGGAATCATCATTACACAAATTTTCTAAACATAAGTTTTACGTACATACCTGTACCATCTCATAATAGCTTCATATTTGTTCTCATTATTGACATACCCAATGAACCACTCGAAATAATAAATTTGAATACTCGAGAAACCTTGCACACAAGGTGCGACATATGTAGCCATTGCTACATCTATATCATATCACATATATGCTCGCTCTCGAGCCAACAACGGGTCTGCTCACACAAGCTATCAGTCAAGACGTAGCTACTCGGTGCTGCTCACACAAGCTGTTAAGTAACCTCAACATATGCCGGTATACTCAACCACTGATAGGACGTACAGGACTAGCACCCGGATCATATAACATAAAACCCTAGTGACATGTGACTCGTATCATAATCTATTCCTCAGGTTCGATTGGGATTTCTCGCTTGCCAAATCGTCATCAAATGTGTCCATAAGGTCGATTACACAATTCATGCATAAATAAAAACATTTAAAACGCATTTAAAGTAAAGCTTATTTAACATACGAACTTACCTCGGTTACAAAAACGGCTAAAAGGATCTATTAGTCAGTTACTTTATTTTTCCCCCGATCTAAACCCAAACTTTATTTTTCTTAATCAATAATGTCACATTTAACTTATTTAATCATCACATTATTCAATTCTGCCTAAAAACACATTATGGTAAAATTTACATTTTTGCCACTAACTTTTCAATATTTTACAATTTAGTCCCTGGACTCGTAAAATGAATTTCATTCAATTTCTTCACAACCCAAGCCTAGCCAAATATTTTTTGTATTCATAATAGCCCACATTTTTCATTTATTCACACTTTTTTACACATTTTATAGACTTTTACAAATAAATCCCTATTTGATTTTTTACCAAAAATCACTTTACAAAAGTCATTTAACAAACATCAAACATGCATTTTCTACCATCAATCATCAAAATACAAGTATATTCAACATGGGTAAAATTTTAAACTTTAACTTTCTTTCAAATTAGTCCTTCAAATAGCTAAATCAAGTTACAACGATCTCAAAAATGTAAAAATTGCAAGAACGAGCTTACAATCGAGCTTAAAAGCTTGGCCAAAACCCTAGCTATGGTTTCCCCCAAAATTTTGATTATAATGGCCTAAATTGAAGAAGATGACATCTTTTATTTAGTTATTTTGGTTTTATTTACCAAATTACCTATTTAGCCCTCACTTAAACTTTGAAATTTTACCTACTCCATGTCTATTTTTGTCCATCCAGTATAATGGTCTAATTACCATTTAAGGACCTCTAATTTAGAATTTCATAACAATTTACTACCTTTAGCCTATAGAACTCAAATTTTGCACCTATTGCAACTTAGTCCTTCTAGTCAAATTGAGTACTCAATCAATAAAATTTCTTAACAAAATTTTCACACAATTATTCTATCATGCTGTAGACCTTAAATAAATAGTAAAATAAATATTTCTACTTCAGATTTGTGGTCCCGAAACCACTTTTTCGATTTGACCCAAAAACGGGCTGTTACATAGAGTATCGAACCAGTCATAGTTGTAATTTAACACCTTGTGTAACTAGTATAGTCCTTCATTGGTTTATACTCTCATATTCATTATAAATTCTCGTAATCAATGGTTTAATTTAGTTAAAAATTGTAGGAGTAAAAATTTAGTTTCGTATGTATTAGAATGGTAACACTCAAGATTTGGATCCGACTTATTAGATCAAATTTGGGGTGTTGCAGTTCAAAAATGAAGCAATAGAGCCTCCGAATATTAAAAATATCAATAAGAATTCTAAAATATTTTAATAAAACAAAACCGAGTTAAGACCCTCCAGATGTCGTGTCCACATCCTAATCTGTTGGGTTATCTGTAGAGATTAAAATAAAAGTGAGTGATCTATAAAGCTCAATGTGAGTTTCATCACAAGAAAACCAGTGCAAAAAAATAAGCCAAGCATACATAATAATAGTTTTCAGTACAATAGCAATCATATAGTATAGTAGAAATTGGCAGCTCATTTGAGCATTGCTTATGCGTGTCAATAACAGAAAAATCTAACTTGATTATATTATTTTAATACTTTAATTAATTATTTATGATCCTAATTTCAACATCTATTTCAAATCCTCGGTTTATTTTAAAATACACAAAGATAACCTTATAAATCAGGACATGATCACTTGCAGTTTTCACAAACTCAATTCTTCTAATGTAATTTTTGGAGTGTGATGTAATAATATTTTGAAAAAAATATAATAATTTAAGATAATTTTACACACTATTAACGAAATAAAAATTCATAAAAGGGATTAAAATGTTGCCTTGTGTCCTTTTATTTTTATAAGGACGTATCATAATATGTTAAACGGGCTGGTAATTTTTTCATTTCACTAATAATATATAAAATACCTTTTCATATTTTGAATACAAAAATAAAAATACTTTTTTTTTCTCTTTGGTCACTTTCTTTCCCTCTTTCTTTCCTTTTATTTTTATTTTCCTTTCTCATTCTTTTTTTTTTCTCTCGGTCCTTGACTCATTTCCTTCTAATTCTTAGGGGTGAGCGTTCGACTAATTTAAGTGAAAAAAAAAATTCAAGTTAATCGAGTTGACGAGTTCTATTTTATCTTTCTAATTTAATTTAAATTTTTTTCAAATCGAGTCGAGTGAAATGAAATTCAAATCAAATTTAACCGAGTTAAATTAAAAAATTAAACATGTCAAATTAAAATCTTGTTACAGTATAACTAATTTCATGTCAGAGCACATAAATTTGAAATCATATATATTTGAAAACTTTTTCAAAGAAAAATATTAATAATAATAAAGATACTTTAGTATGATAAACGTAATCATTAATTTATTTATTTTGAATTAATTTGTATTTTTTGTTGAGAGAGTGATCAATTTGCTCATTTTCAAATTGACAGGGATCAAAAGGGTATTTACACCAATATGTTATTCAAATTGTAAAATTCAACCCGATTCGAACTCGAAACTCAAATTACTTATTTGAATTGACTCGAATAACTCAATTAAGTTAACTCAAAATTTAAATTTTTTAAAATTTTTTGAATCGAATCAAATTTTATGATTTCTAAGGTGGCTTGATGTATTTTATTTTTATTTATTGTTATAAATAAATTGTTATTTAATCAATTTATTTTAAGAATAAATGTTATAATAACATAACCAAGGTTAATAGAGGGCCTAATTTATATTTTAATATTAATTGTTTATTAATGTGACGATTAAAGAGTTTATCACTTGTCATAATATAAATTCATTCATGATTGTTGTCAAGATGTAAGTGTATTTTGTAATATATAATATTAGTTTTTATTTCCGTGTGATACACAAATTAATTATATGTGTTAAATATAATATATTAAATTTTTTAAAATTTTCATTCACATAAATATTGTAAAATAATGTATTCGAAAAACAATATAAAGTACACTATATGTATTCTCACAACATAACATATTAAATTTAATTTTATGAAATTATATTAGATATGTTTTGAATCCGTGCTTTAAATTAGGTTTTATCACGTAAAACTAATATTTTAAATTTATCACTTCAAATTTCAATTTTAAATCAATTACATTGTGATAATTGGGAATATTTTAAATTAAAATTATTTTTGGTACATAATTAGAATTGTTTTGTTATAATAATAAAAAAACCCTTACCCCAATTATTTAGGAGTAAAATTTAGGTTCAAAATTAACTGAGTGTTATTTTATGCATGAGTGAATAGAAATAACATGATTTTTAATAAACTCATAAAATTGTATTAAGTTACCACAACTCAAGTAAAAAATTATTATTTCTTAAACCCATAAAATATAATGATAAGGGTGATTTTTTTAAACCGATAAAATTGTATTAAGTCACCATATGGTAAAATAGTTTATTTAAATTTTAGATTTAAATTTCAAATTTGTACTTGAAAATAATATTAAGTAATACAATTAACAATTTTAAATAAACTGTATGCTATGCACGGTCAATTCCCAATATATATATTTTTTATTTTAAATTCTAACTTGATTGTAGTAAAATTTATTGAGTTATTGCTTATCGTTTACACTCAAAAAAAAAATTATGATGTGAACTTTAAGCATATATCTAAATTCAAACTATTGCGATATAGTTTCTATAAGAAGGAATATTGAATATAGTAAAAAAAAATGAAATTTATAAAATTAACAATGACGTTGCTTAATCAAGACCAACTTTGTTAATAAGTGGAAGCATCCCAACACTGTTGAGTAAAACTCAAGTCTCACAACTCATCGCTTACCGCTATCAAAGATTCCATTTTATTCTTTTTTTTTTCGTTATTGCCACTTTAGACTTCAATATAAAGAACGATTTTAAATAATATCACCTGAAGATTAATTAAACAAAAGATTAGATGTAATTTTAAAAAATAAATAATGGTTAGAAAAGGGGAAAAAAAAAAGAAGGTCATCCTAGTAAATTACTTAGCCACCAACTTTTTGAATTCAAATAAATTCATTAGATTGATCTAACTGCAGTCGAATAATATAAGCACTTTCATCTTTTCTTTTCTTTTTTATAGTCAGTAAAATTATACGAAATTAAACTTAAAAGCATTTATCTAATAAAATAATTGCTGAAATAATTTTTGTTTTAAAATTATTTCAAATTTCTTTATTTTATCTAATAACAAATAATTTAAAAGATAAAATAATTATTTTTGTTTAAAATAAAATATAATGATTTCAAACTATCAATAAATTAAAATAATTTTTAATCAAATTTTTAAGGTTGGAAGCATAAAAATTCTAAATCGAAATTTGTTAATCTATTTACTTAATTTGAATTTATTACTTAAAAACTATTTTTCCAAATAATTATTGTATTTTTTCATAAATAAAATCATAGAACTATTTCAAATATATATTTTTCAAGGTTGTAAAAACGTTTATAACTGTTAGGAAAAAATTAAAATTATTTAAATAAAATAATTACCAAAAATTATTTTTAAAACTATTTTGTAACACCCTAAAATATAGTGGTTAATTGTAAACAATAATTAAGAATTGGGCTTTAGTCTTAATGGTTAAATAGCTTGTACAATTTTATGAGATACTAGGTTCAAAACCCACCTCCCTCGTACCTTTTCATTTCCCTTTCAGGGAGTAATGTTGAAAATCACATTAGAATATATATATATTATAATATTATATATTAAATAGAGTGAAAATGTGTTAACTACATGTAGTAGCTCAAATGGCCATAGTATTTCTAATTGAACTTTTCTTTTTCCATTTTTAATTTCGACAATAAAGGTTAATTGCCCAAGCGACCCCTCAAATTTTGAAAACCTAGGTATTTAATCCCTTCTTAAAATCAAAAGAGAACTCTAGTTTCCTTTCTAATTGAATTAGAAGTTTTGCTTTCTTTTTCATATTTCCTTTTGCAAATATTTTTGCTTCATTGTTGAAAATCTTATTTAGATTTCGAACCTGAAATCAATCTCTGTTCAACAATTCTTCTTATCGGTTTAGAGTAACTTGTCAAATTTTGTCTCTATTGTTGCCAAGATCAATAAGAAATTTCTAAATCTCGATGTTTAGATCTCAAATACCTATAGAATTCTTGTTCTCATTAATTTCAAGATCAATTCAACGATCTTTTGCGAATCTTTTATGGCTTCTCCTAAAAATCGTGGTAATTTCGATAAATCTTAAAAGTTGATATTAATTCTTGTGTTTTTGTTGACCGAAAGACCCATTGTAGGTATCTCGAATCAATTGTGGACTTGAATATCATTGGTTGAGACCTCAATGACAGATGTGTGTTCTTTTACAAGTGAATCGAGAACACAAGTGAATCGAGCAAAATCGTGCTTAAGATAGGGCCACACAGGCATGTGGACCACACGGCCTAACCACACGACCATGTCCCCCTGTAAACCGTAGGATAGTTTGCTTCTCACATGGGCACTACTTCCACACGATATGCCACACGGGCATGTGGATCACACAGGTAGACCACATGGCCTACCACACGGCTATGTCCCCTGAAAACCCTAATGTAGTTCATAAACAACACGACTTGGCCACATACTCGTGTAACCTTTCCACTCGACCTAAGGCATCTCACACAGCTATGTGCCTCTTTTTTTAGATTTTACAGTTTTGACCCAGAATTTTATATCTTGTTCAATTTAGTCTCTGATTAATTCCCACTTTGTTTTTAATATTTAATTTTGTTTAATTAAGTCCATAATAGAATGATTTAAGCTAGAAATCATGATTGATTGGTTTAAATTATCAGTATTATGTAAAAGAATGACATGTTCAGTTTAATCCTTGTGCATTCTCTAAATTTTTTTAAAGTTTAACCTTGCTTAGTTAAGTTTCTAATATTGAGTGAATTTTGAAATTTGTGTTTAATGGTGTAAGTGCTCTTATTACATCACATAATATGTGAATGATATGTGTGTTATGATAAAGTGAAACTGTTAAATTGAAAGTGATAATATTGTTACCACCTTGTGAAGAACATAACATGTTAAGTGTTAGTGATGAATTGAGTAGATGTTACATGCCTACTACCAGTGTTGACTTGTTACATAACATGACATAATGCATTGCATGGGGCGGACATTGTACGGAGGAATAGTGACAATTTATTAAGTCTACCAACAAGTGGTGGCTCGTCCACAAAACCCAGTGGCAGTTTGTTTAATCTGTGAATATTTTGTGCACTTAAAACAAGTGGCAATAATTGCAAATGTTTTATCTAAAATACTAGTGGTTTGCCCACGTTTTTCTTTACAAAGTGGCAGTTTAACTGCAAATCAGTGGTGGCTTATCTACAATCTGAAGTGATATGGTAGATGAGTTCTAGGGAACTCATAAGTAAGGTGTGTAGCTAAGTCAGGTAAAAATTTTCTGTTAATTTGAAACTCCAATGCATGCATAAGGATGTGCATATAAAATTGTGAATACTAAAATAGTGAAGTGAAGTGTTTTATGTGAAGAACCGTTAATCTCAGATGCTTTATGGTTTTGTTTAATCTCATAATTGCTAATTCATGTACTTTGTTGGTTTGTTGTTCTGTTCCAATTTTCTTGTGACTGAACTTACATTGAGTTTCATAGTCCACTCTCCTTTTATTTTCATCTTTACAGATAACCCACTAGGTTAGGATGTGGACTAGGCACACAGAGGGCTTAACTTGAATTGATTTTACTTTCCAAAATATTTTTAAGTTATTATTTGATATCTTATCATTATTCAAATATTGTATTATTTTATTTGAACTATGGAATGGGACTTATGTTTTGATTTTGGGTTTATATAGCTTGTGTGACAGCTCATTTTCAATGGTATTAAAAACAGTAGTTTTGGGACCACAATTTCAATGAGTAAATTATTATTTTCTTATTTATTTAGGGTCTACGGGATTATTTTAAGGTCATATTAAAATTTTGTTAAGAAATTTTAAAGTTTAAATGGTTAATTGGGTAAAAAGAACTAAATTGTAAAAAGTGTAAAAGTTGAATTCTATTAGTTAAAGGGTATTGGGTAAAAGAACTAAATTGTAAAAAGTGTAAAAGTTGAATTCTATTAGTTAAAGGGGTCAAATAGCCATAAAATCTTAAACTAATGGACTAAGATAATAATTATACCATTAAAAGAGTTAGTGGACAAATATGAATAAGGTTTACTTGAAATTTTTTATTATTAATAAGGGTAAAATGGTAAATTAGTAAATGAACCAAAAATAAATTAAGTAAATACTATCATCTTCCACAGTTCTTCCTTGATTTGGCTGAATTCACCATTTTTGAAGGGGAGAGAGCTTCGGTTTGAGTTTCTTCTTGCATGGTATAATTTTATACCCCATTTTTAATGATTTTAATGTTTTTGAGTTCGTTTAAGCTTAATCTAGCTAGCCCAAGGGTTAATTTGCAAAATTGTTAAAGGCTGAGGGACTTGCCATATTTTTTTAATAGGTTTTGAATTTATTTGATATATTATTAATCTTGGTTGTAAAATAAACATATTTTGTTAAATGATTTTTGATGAAATTGCATTTAGAGATTTATTTATGAAAATAGTAAAATTTTATGGTAAAATTATGAAATGATGATTTAAGTGGGTTGGTATGAGTCCCTCAGAAATTCCGCTAACTTTTATGGAGGATTAAAATGGTTAATTTAAAATTATGAGCTTAACGACTAGACTATGAAAAGTTAAAATGTTAGGGGTAATTTTATAATTTTTACATACATTTGAATTATGGTTTAAATTGAATACTAGAAGTACTTAATTGAATGAAATTATCTATTTAGATCAAGATAAAAAACAACCAGACTTAAATCGAGGAAAGGCTAAAGTTTCGGATTAGTGTTCAACTCTACTTATACGATCAAAGTTATCGAGGTAAGTTTGTATGAATTATGATTGTATTAATGTTAGTTAAATTGATTATTTGCTATGTTACGTTAATATAAACGGACTTGAAATTGTATATGTATCGATGCATGAATAATTAACGTATAACAAATCCCGTTTGAGCCTTAAGAATTCTTAGGATACGAATGACATGTCATTAGGGATTTTCATGTTTCGAGTGCTGGTCTTGAATGTCCTACCAGTGACTGAAGTCCTGCATTTGTTGCGGATTCTCCACAGCTCGTGTGAGCAGGCTCATTTTACAGCTCGTATGAGCACTATTGAAAAGGAAAGGTTACGATTATATGGAAAGGCACACTATGTATGAGCATTCTCAAGCATCCGATGTAATTCTAGATGATTCAACGGATAAGTAAAAGAAAATGCATGGTAAGTATACAATTGAAATGGTTCATGATCTTATGAAAAAGGTTTATGAGTTAAATGATATATATATGAAATCTACTTACTATATGATTGAATTTATATATATCATTAACGAATTTACTAGCTTGTGAGTTTGATGATGCTTATATAGGCTTTTACTAAGCTTATGGTCTTGGTAGTGACATTATGCTTATTTTATAAATTGTGCTAATGAAATGGTAATTTTTGTTTGAGTTTATACGAACTTACTAAGCATTAGTTGCATATGTAGTTACTTTCCTTTGTTTTATAGATTATCGAAAACTCAATCAATTGGAAGCTTTTCGAGGATCAATCACACTATTTAGCAACCATTTTGGTAGTTTTGGGGTGCATTTTGGCCAAGGTTATAGATGAAATGTATAAGATCTTATATATGGTATTTCTTGAATTGGTAATGGTTGATTTGGTTTGTATATACTTTTGAAGTTCATGTTTGTTTTGGTGAGCTTTGGAAACTTGCCACGTTAGGTCATTTTGACCAATTTTATGTATTTGTATATAAGACCCTTTGGCATGTTTGTGTTGGCATGTAAATGGCCATATATGATATCATTTGGTAGATAAAAGAGCTAGGTTCAATGCTTGAAATGTGACTATGTTGCTCTCATTTTATCAATGATGTTTTGATACTAATGTGGTACCTTTGAATAACATATTGGTTAGATGAAATAGAATGTTTGAAATGGTATGTTTAGTTGTGTTTGAATGATATTAAAATCCCTTGAATGTGTGCTAAAATGGAATAGTTGGTTAGGTATGATTTGGCCTTGAAATGTCTTGAATTTAGGGTCAATTTATGGATCATACGGGTTATCATACGGCCATGTGACACACACAGCCTAGCTATAAAGCCGTGTGTGATTTGAAATTTCTTAGTGTATTAAGTCAGTGAGTTACATGACCTAGCACACGGCCTGTGACACGGCTGTGTGTCGCAAGTCAGAAAGTTATACGGTCTAGCACACGGCTTGCGACACGGCCGTGTGACCCAACTCAGTGAGTTACACGGGTGAAGACACAGGCTGGGACACGGTCGTGTGTCCCTTTGTTCAATTGTTACACGGTCTAGGCTATGTCACACGACCGTGTGACCCCTGTTTTCAAATTTTTACAATTTTTCTTAAATCTTCTGCTTTGTTTCAAATTAGTCTTGAATTGCTTCTAAGTTATTTTTAGGGCTTCAAATTCTTGATTTAGGGACCAAATGCATATGTTTGATAGGTTTTGATTTAGATTAACTTATTAAATGTTATAATGTTAAATGTTGTCCCGATTGTTTGGTAATACTCCATAACCCTAATCCGGCGACGGAGACAGGTTAGGGCTATTACAGCTTACATGACATTTAAATTGTTTTTTCTAAGATGATGAAATATTCATTTGAATTAATTATGCATGAAATATAGATGTTAGTAAAACTAAGAAAATATCATTTTTTCACTGCTAGGTCATAATTAAATTATGTCTAGTAAATATACTAGAAGTTAACTATTTTTCAATGGTAATCATCTTTTACAAGAAAAAGTATTAAATTAATCATATTTTATCAATCCATAGTTGTTTTCTAAAAATAGATTAGGTCTTTCTAAATATAAACAAATGTTTTAATTTGACTATTTAAAATCTCCGATCGCATTAGTGTTGGGACCGTCGGTACGCCCATTGGCGTAGTGAAAAAATTATTGCGGCGATCCTCAACCATGATCCACGTACGAGGAACGAAACAGGTTGAAATAAGATTGAAGATATACCTTATTAACTGAAAAATGATGAAAAGATGTTGTTGATTAGATGTTGATTCCAAGCCACAACGAAAACGTCCCGACCTCTACATAATCCACCCAGTCAAAGAACGAACAACAAAATTCTCTTAAACTTTTCAGAGAGAATTTCAAGAACAAGTGCTAGACCCCTTTTTTGTGTTTTCTTGGTGACCCTAACACACTAAAGGTGATAACATGTTAAATTTGCATGATTTTTTGTGTTTAAATTGGTTAATTCTTGAATTGATCCCTGCTAAATTAGTGATTTTATGTTTTAATCCTTTCAGGAATGCAATTGGGATGCTATGAGTCAAAATGAGTAAAAAAAGGACTAATTTGTAGCACTGTCAATAAAGTGGGGCCGAATCAGGAACTTGGAAATAGTCAATGACTTATTAGATTTCTTTTGACCTTGTAAAAGCTAAAATCAAAAGGAAATCTAATTTTATTTTTATTTAATTCTAATTTTGTGTAGTGAGTAGTTAGGCCAAATTTAGTAAATCATTTGGATATAAATAAAACAAATAAAAAACCAACGAAAAAGAAAAAAAAGGCAAGGGGGAGGGGGGAAGAGAGAAGAATTGGGTCAAACAGCTAACTAATCCTTTATCAACCATAAAATGTCATTTCTCATAATTTAGAATAAGGTTAAATTCTAGGCACATTTCCAAAAATTTTGCAAGATTTGAAAAACACACCTCAAAAGACTTCACCATACACAGTGAAGCCGTCCATGAATACGTTTTTTTGGACAAAGGAAATACCTTACCGGTAATAATCTCGAGTAAACTCTCGAAGGTAGAAGAGAAAATTTTGGTACGAGTTCTTAGAGATTATAAAGAGGTGATCAGATGGACGATAGTTGACATTAAGGGTTTGAGTCCCTCAACTTGTATACACAAAATTCCAGTTGTAAAGAATGCAACTCCCTTTTTTTTTTCAAATTTATTTTTATTTATTTTTTTTATTTTTAAGTTTTAGTAGGATTTAGATTAAAAATAAAATAAATATCTTTTTATTTAATCCAGTTAATATGATATTTTTAGGAACATAATAGAGGTTGTCTATTTTCTGAAAATCAGATATTGATGGTGGCGTGGGCAAAGGGATTCGTTTCCTTTTTATTTTCTTTGATATCACATCTCAGAAAATAAAAACGAGATTATTCCCTTCTTATTAGAGAAACAAATGGAAAGTCTAGAAAAGACTATATTCTTTCCAAAAGACTTTCCATGTCCTTTTATATTTTGACGAAATTATTATAATTATTTATATTAATAATTTTAATAAAATATATATAATTAATATTTTGTATGAATCAAATTCATATATTAGTTTTATCTATGTTCTCTATCTGTGTACAACAGATTGTACATATAAATGTTTAATATTTAACTATCAAATTAAATTAATTCAATAATTAATTTAATTCATATGACAACTAAATATAATATCAAATGCATTTGGATTCTGTTCGCTTCAACTATAAGGTGTGACCCTGTAAGCTCTTGTAATGTTGGTAATAATACTAGAATGTTTCTAACATTACAAGTAATGAGTGACATCTAGATTGGACATAACATTACAAGCAATGCATCATTGCTACCCAAGTTACAAAAAGTCGTAATTCGACATAACATTTCTGTGATAATATTTTCATGTATTATATCATTTTATCCCTAATATCTAGATTGGGCACACATGGAATAGTCACACTTGTATAATTCAATCTCATATTTCTTGATTTTCTGAGCAGACTACAATAAACAAATAAGTGTGATATCTCATATCAACTTATTCGAGCATGACTATGCATTTCTAGTCTCACTCCATCAAGAAGCCTAAGATATTGCTCTCATTATGTAGGAGGGATAATTCTTATCTTGATCAACCATATCCCACTACATGGATTGTGGTATATCTAACATCAGTCTTTATAGTACAACCTGTTACGGTAAACATTTGACTGTATCAAAATATATGACTCACAATGATGGGACAATGATGATCTCAAGTCTGAGGATCATATACATAGCTATCACTATGAGTAATATTGTGACTATCACATAATAATCCAAGAAATATACTCATAGCAGGTCAATCCAATATGTTGCTCTCTAGCACATACTGATGTATTGATTTTGACATCCATTTGTCAATGACAATACTTTGTCATCAATCAACTACACATTAGTCTCAATACATTATTTTTGTCTAAGCCCACAATAATACTTGACTAAGGACATTTTTAAGAATAATCATTTTTTCTTAGGATTTTATTATAATTCAGTTTATTTATTTATTTATATATATATATATATATATATATAAAGAAACTGAAATAATAATGGCAATGTCTTATATTAATAAACAAGATAAAACAAGTATGTAATTACAATCATCTCATGATTAGTCTTTGGGCATACTATAACAATTAAGTCGTCTCGGTGACCAATGTAATCTCTCAAATTTGGGCTAATCGACTAGGTCGAGTTGGAAAGATTACAATTTTGTAGTAATTTTTATTTATATTCTTTTTAGAAAAATGCTGTTTCTTTTATTTTTAAAGAAATAGAAGTTAAAAAAAATGTGCACCACTTATCACAAAGATATGTATTTTGTTATATTAAATATATATATGATTTGTTGGGCGAATAAGAACCATTCTAAATTCCATTTTATTTTATCCATATTATGTTGACAATCATATGTTGAAGGTGATTTTAGATATAATTTTAATTTTTAATTTTTAAAAAAATTAAAACATTATTAAAATCATTGGAAATATAAATTCAAAAATAAAAATATTAGAACTTTTCTACATATTAAAGTACAAAATGAACTTAGTCTAACAATCATTTGTCCAAATTCATTTTACATTACTCTTAAATTATAAAATAAAAAATATATATTAAATAATTAAAAGAAAGCCCTTTAACAGAAAATAAATAGGATGAATGTTAAAATAAATAAAATTCTTGTCACCATTTCCTCTGATGTAGAATATGGAAAGGTTGAAAAAACCCACTTTGAGTTGTGGATCATAGTGCGCGCCCACTATCTGATCCGGTAAATGGATTATATTCGTGTTTTAGTGAGGCGTGGTTTAGTGGATTTTCTTTTTCCAGGAAGAATCACTGAAGTGGAAATTATTTTAATTTATATCAGTTTATATTTGGAAAATCCAACACCTCCACTAATGATTTACATTTAAATTTTTAAAAGAATTCTATAATTTAAATGATTGTTTAAATTTAATTGTATCTCCATATAAATTTATCCCCATTTATTTTAGACTCAATTTTTAAATGATTTTGAATTTTAAAATTTTTATTTTATATTTTATAATTTTTAAAATTTTTATATTTAAAACATCTAGATGAATTTAAACATAATTCAAATAAACTTGGATATCTTTTTATCTAGATTCATTCTAAATTTATTTTTTAAATATTTTATTTTATTTTAAATTATTTAAATAAATTGTCCGTCAACCACAAAAACCCGTTGATGAAAATGTTTAATTAATAAAATTTTAACATTTGAGAGTTTAATTAAGTGTATTTTTCTAAGTTTTTTTTTTAAGGTAAAGGGCCTTTTTACTCTCATACCTACGCATATCTAAATAAATTATACAAATAGTTTTTAAATTATTATTGTTATTATTAAGCTTATATAAAATAGGTGCTCAACCTATGCAATTTTCTATATTTAAATATCTAAAGATTAATTCTGTTACCACGTAACAACCATCAAGGGTGAAGCTAAAAAAATTTTAGAGGGTCGATGAAATTTTAATTTTTATAATTTATATTTTTATAATTTGTAAAAATTAAATCAATTTTTATAATTTTAGAGGGGACAAAGTGTAATTTTACCTTTACTAATTTAAAATTTTTAAAAAAACTTCAATAGCTTAAAATGCAATTTTACATTTTAAGGAAGCCGGGGCCCATGCCAGCCTCCCTGATTTCACTCCTGACAACTATTAACTACTATTAAAAAGACTTTTGAACCAATTAAATACTACAGGTGACATTTTTAATTAAACAAAAATATTTAAAATTAAGATCCAATAAAATTAATTTTTAATATATATATATATATATATATATATATATATATATATATATATATCTTTCAATCTCTCTCCTTCCATCTTCATCTTCTCTATGTAAGAAAGTAGTACAAAATTTTGAAATAAACTTTATTTCAAATTTCTCTCATTAAAACAAATCACAAATTTCAATATTAAAATAAACCATCATCGTCTTTGCCATTGAAACAAATCCTGTTTCTAATATTAAAACTAACAATAGAAAAAAAAAACCCTCTATTTTTCCTTTTGATGCTATGATAGATTATTTTTATGGGTTTTTCTTTTATTTCACACTTATCTAAGACGATAAAGACAGAAAAGAATGGAAGAAAAGGAAAGAGACATATGAAATATGAAATTTTATTTTAAATTTAATTTAATTTATACTTAATGCTAATTTTAAATATTTTATTTAATTAATAATGTCATGTATCATAATTTAATTAATTCAAAGCTTATTTTTAACAAGAGTTCATGATTACTACTTAAAGTGGTAATAGAATAAAACTTTAAATATATATTTAAAAAATGCATAATTTTTTAAAATAAACCTTTTTTTGAAAATATATAAATCTTATTATTAAGAGTTAATCATATATGAAATTGTGAGGCACAGAAAATATAAAACCAATAAGTGGTAAGTACACAAACAAAAAACCTTCTACCTACACAATTTATTGGGTCGGAAGAGAACGTATTCAAATGTTAAACTCCCTTTTGCTTTCTTTATATTATCAAAGAAATGGATAGAATGGCATCAAATGCTAAAATTGGCAAAGTTGGAATTTATAATAAAACTACACTTGTCTAAAACAATAATACGTATGGAATTTTTAATTTTTTTTTTTTAGAAACAAAAGTAGCAGGAATCTACTACATCAATATAACTCTAATAGGAATTCATATTGGATTTGAGTTGCTAAATTTTAGCCAACAACAATCCTCAAACATTCGTTGGAGACTTTGTAAAAGTGCAAATCGTATTTAAATCACCAATAGCCATCTTCACTAAGCAATCCCTAA
Organism: Gossypium arboreum; assembly: GCF_025698485.1. NCBI lineage: Eukaryota > Viridiplantae > Streptophyta > Magnoliopsida > Malvales > Malvaceae > Gossypium > Gossypium arboreum. The sequence goes on along the minus strand of NC_069077.1, from coordinate 116,992,778 downwards.
CCTTATTTTGTTCCTTTGGAATATGCCAGAATCTAAAAGCTATTATCCACTGCATAACCATTGTTGATAGTATAAACCAGAATAGCATTATCACTTTCCACTTCAACTTATTTGAACCCTTCCTTCCACTTGTCGAAACCATTTTTTGAAAACGGGCATCGACTTTGTTCGAAAGCGAAGATTAAAACGGGAGTCGCCACCGATCTTTATTTGGTGTGATCGGATTACCTTTGTTTTAATAAAACAATTTTAGTTTATTAAAACGGCATTTTGGTCTACGAAATTTAGAAGAACAAGTTCGGGAGTCAATTACACCCTCGACACGCCCAAAAATTGGTACCGAATTGATTAGCTAGTGTCTTAATGTCGAAAATTGAAAATCGGGAATGGATTTTAAATACGATCCTTTTTTATTAACATCGATTTTAAAATTCTTGAATTAGCTCAAAACGATTGTTAAAGATTTCCTTATCTCGAGATATCGGAGTATCACATCCCGTAAGTTAGGACACAATACTATGAACTCCCGAGCACAAGGTCGTCTTTAATTTTAATTGGAATTCCGTGTATTTTAAAACTCAAAAGGATATTTAGCTATTTAGAATCAACAAGAGAACCGAAACCCCGTAAGTTAGGGCAAATTCTTCGATGTTCTAAAACGCAAAATGCCTTATTTTGAAATTTTTGTTTTTGAATAGTAGCGAATGTGGCATTTAAACGACGTATGTTATTTGTTTAAGTTAAAATAAAGTAATTTGTTAGATAAATGTATTGGGATTTACTTTATGAAGCAATGGTATGAAATACAATATACTAATGAGCGTGGACAATAGTACGTAAATAACATCGCACAAATGTATGACAATCATATGGAAATACAAGTGAACAAATTATGGTACATACAAGGACAATAATGACTCGACATACATTATTTACATGCTAACATTAACAACCAAGGAATAATAAAAACATATATAACAATAAAAAATAGTATAAAGCGAATCAAAATAAATAAAACGTAAAAACTATTTAAAATGATAATAAATAAGTTTAAAAATAAATAAAGTAAAAATTAATTTTCTAAAATCAATGATGCATAAAACAATTTAAGAAAATATGATATATACATATATATATATATATATATATATATATATATATATATAAATTTTAGAACAAATAATACACATATATGTTCATAAAAGTATAAAATGGGTAACAAAAATAAAATAAAATGAATAATAAAAAGAATGTTTAAAATAAATAAATAGGATTTTGAAAGGCATGTAAAACAATTTAAAGTACTAAATAGCTTTAAATAAATAATACATGAAACGACTTTGAAATAGAAGGTAGTACTTTAAAGTAAAAATATGACAATTTATAATAATGTTTATGAATAATATTTTAACATAAGATAAAATGGTATAAAGTATTCATAATTGATCAATAAAACAATTTAAAATATCATGTGAAAGACATACAAAATAAAGAAATGCAACGAAACAAACAGTTTATAAAAGTAAAATAAAATAAATAACATATGTATATGTTTAAAAGATTAATATGTAAAACTTGGAATAAACAACAATAAAACAGTTTTAAAAAAAACAAATGACAAATTTAAAAGTATCATATAAAGTTTGAAACTAAATAAAATATAATATCTAAATAAATTATAAATGGGACATATAATAAAATAAAACAAAACAGTTTAAAATAAAAAGGGAAATGATTAAATTAAAATCAAAGTAAAAGAAAAGTTATAAATTATAATAACAGAAAAGTGCCAAGGACTAAATCAAAACGCGCTCAAGGTTGTGAGGATGAAATGGGACATTATCCCAAGCCCCAAATGCGCTGTGTTTCACCTGTCCAGTTCAGGGACCAAATTAAAAATGAAATAAAATAATCAGGCGCTATTTGAAAGAAAAAAAAACACAAATCAGGATCAAATCAAAGGTCAGAAAAGGAGGAGGGACCAAAGTGGGAAATTTCCCATCCAAGGGAAACACGCCTACCCCCCTGAAACGGGTCGGGTCACGCATGGGCACACCAAAACGATGCATTTTCGGCACCTAGACCCCCCACCCAAAACGTTGCCGTTTTGTAGCTTGATAAAAGGCCCAAATTTTTTGTTTGTTTCATTTTTAGCCCTAGTATTTTAAAAAAAAATAGTAGAGATCTCTTCTTGCTCTCTCTCCCTTTTCTTGCAGCTAGGGTTTTGAAACCCCTCATCGCCGTTGTTGCCACGGTGCCACCACAAGTGGTGGTAAGGGTGGTGCGAGCTGGCCTACCCTGAGGTGTCCCCGAAGGCCAAGCCTTCTTAACCCAAAAGTTGCGAAAGAAAGGGTCTTCCCCTCCTTATTCGGTCCAATCCCGGTGACGGAGGAGAGCCCTCCGCAACGAAATCACGAGCAATTCCGGTGAGACCTTCTTCCTTTTTATTATTTTTTTTGTGCCCACTTTTTAAATGGATTTGTAGTAAAAATAAAATGAAAGGAAAATAAAAAAACGAATAGAAAACAAGAATAAGAATCGAAATCAACCTTATTTGTTCTGCTCTTTTGATTAAAATGTATGCGTAAAAAAAATACAAATAACATATTTTCGCTTTTAAAGCCGATCTACAATCCGTTGGCCTTTTGTTTTTATTTTTTGCTATTTACTCCTCTGCTTCTCGCGTGCTTTCTTTGCTGCTATTTTTGATTTGGTTGCAGGTGTTGCGCGACGAATGGAAGAGGTGGCGTGTGGTGCGATGAAACGGCGCGCGTTGGTGGCCATGCTGGTGGGGAGCGGTGGCTGAAGGCTTGGTGGCTAGGGTTTGCTAAAAATTTTGTTTGTGTTGTGGGGTTGGACTATTAGGGTTTGTGAATTAGGTTTGGGTATTGTCTTATTTGGGCCATTTTAATGTATAAAGGGACTGTTAATAAACATTTGGATTTTCACCCATTTTTGGTTTATTTTGTTTTAAAAACATGGGTCAAAATTGGCTATTACACCACTCAATAGAAAATCCCTCATAGATTGTCCTTGCCTCGATTTAAAAAACTCTTGATTTACAATTGTCATTGCAAAGCCAAGTAACTAGCCTTCAACTTGATTTTGAAACACTCCCCCTACTGCAACATAGGATTTTTTTAAAAGAGATGCGATCCTCAGTGTTAGTTTTCACCCAACCTACCAATGGTGGTTGCCAGACACTTTTTGTATGTATATTGTTGTGAAGACTAACTGCATTTTTGGTATAAGTAAAGTTTCTAGTCCAAGTTATAGTAGTGGAAATCAAGGTAGCACTGCTATAGCATGTATCTTTAAAAACAAGATCATCCCTGTGCTTCCATATTAGCCAATAAACAGTTGAAAACAGAGTTTTCGATTCTCCATAAACAACTGTGAGTCCATAAGAATTGCACATATTTGTATTAAGCTAGACCTCCAAGGAAGAAGAGAAATATGAATGCTAAACATTTTGATTTACCAATGATTTCCAAATGCCAGTCGCATATAGACAGTCTCTAATAGTATGTAGAGTTGTTTCAATAAAACCACCACAGTATGCACAATGGTCATCTCCTGTCATTCCCCTCTTAACTTGTATCTCACTAGTAAGTAGTCAATTTTGTAGCAATAGCCAAAGAAAGGTTTTCACCCTCTATGGAGTAGGTCTCTTCCAAACACTTGAAAGAACCCTGTAGTTTGCTAGCTCTCTTTGCTCCATAAAGTGACTATAGGTTTCAGCTGAAAAGAAAACACCTTTCGACATCCACCTCCAAGCCAAGCAATCGAAGGCAAATTCTATGGCTAGTGGCATAATTGTAGCAATGCGAACGATGACATTCCTTGGTAGCTTAGTTTCAAGCAAACTCCAATCCCATGAGCCAGTGTCAGTCACCACATCACAAACTCTCAGAGTTTCATCAATACAACCCCTGCCTATATAAAAAGATTTTAGAGGGCCTACACTCTCCACCCAGAAATCATTCCAGAAATTGACTAGACAGACATCTCCAATCATCCAAATGGTATCTTCTTTAATCTCACTCCACTGGTTGGAAAGCGAACGCCAGAGATGCGAACAATTATTTCGTTCAATGAATTCGGGTAATACCCCATGGACATTATATTTGTTCTTTACCATACGAACCCAGAGTGCATTAGTACTGGTTAGGATGTTGTAACCCATCTTTAGTAAGAAAATCTTATTTTGATCCGTAAGTGATCAGATGCCTAAACCACCATTGTCAACAGGTAAACACACATCTTCCCAATTAACTAAAGTTGACCTTCTTCCTGAAATAGTAGAGCCCCCAATAAAACCCCTTGCTAGTTTCTCCATTACCTTGCAAACAGTGATTGTAAATCTCACAGTGCTCATCAAATAAGTTGGAATTGCCAAGAAAACTGAATTTGCAGCACTATTCAGCCAGCCAGAGAGAGTCATCGAACGTCCTAACCATTTAACTTTTTTCCGACTTTATCCACCACAAACTGGAAATTAGTGTTAGATACTTAAGTGTGAAACAGTGGCATGCCCAGGTACTTCCCCAAGTCATTAACTTTAACAAAACCAAGTCTATTACTGATGGCCATCGCCACATCTTTTGAGATGTTGCTAGAGAAAAAGATTTGAGTCTTGCGATTATTGACTTTATGTCCAGAATGGGCAAAAAAAATAGTCTAAAATGTCATTTACACAATCTGCACCTTTATTATCAGCTCTTCAAAATAAAAGCAAGTCATCAACAAAAAATAGATGGGATAGACCCATACCTCGATGAGAAAGAAGAAAAGGCTCCCACTCATTATTCTCAACCGCCAAATCGATCACGTGTCCCAATTACTCCATGCCCAACACAAAAAGATAACGGGATAGGGGATCCCCTTGTCTTAACTCATTTTTCAGAAGGAAAGCATCAATGGTGACCCCAATCCAGAGCACTTCCACGGAGGCCGAAGTGATACACTGCCTGATGGCATTAATAACAAAAGATGGGAACCCAACATTTTCTAATGAATCTTTAAGGAAATCCCACTATGCTCTATCGTATGCTTTCTCTAAATCAACTTTTATGGCCATCCAAGTATTCTTGCTTTTCATGACCCGCATGAAGTGAATAGCTTCTTAGGCAATAATAATGTCGTCCAACATGTTGCGCCCAACTATGAAGCTGGCTTGATGTTGTCCAACCAATTTCTGCATTACTCGCCGAAGTCGATTAACTAAATTTTTAATAATGCCTTTGTAGATTACGTTGCATAGACTGATTGGACGATATTATGTTAAAGTTTTTGCCCCCTCCATTTTAGGAATTAGCACCAATACAGTATTGTTGAGTCTCGGATCAATCGGATACCCCTTGAAGATACTTTAAACGAGATTGAACACATTTTTCCCCACCATCTTCCACTGTGATTGATAACATTTTGCATGAAAACCATCCACCCCTGGGGCCTTCAAAAGAGCCATGCTGAAGAATGTCTTCTAGACTTCATCAATTGAAACCTTAGCACTATGAGCCCTCAAATCAGCATTATCCAAGGCTGAAAATCTTCCTCGACAGAAAAATTGTTCAACAGGAGGGAATGCATCAATCGAGTAAAGATTTTTGTAAAACTTAATAGTACGGAATTTTTAATTTGTTACAAATATATAGCTTTAATTTTTATTTAGTTATCCACGTTTAAAAACTAAATCCAATAATTTATATGTTAAGAAAATATTTTTTATGCAATAAGTATATTTAAAATAATGTCATGTTTTACCATTTAAAATTAAATTAAAATCAAATTTTCCTGCATAGATCAAACCCAATTCATTAGTAATTTTAGGATATACATTTTCTTTTAATGATTTTTTAAAATGAAATTAATTGTAAAACAAAAAAAGTAAATTAATATATTATGAAAATTTCTAAATTGATATAAAATAATAATAATAATAATAATGAGAAATTTGATTGTTTAACACGATAAATTAAAGCATAATATTTTCTTTGAAAGTGTAAAAGAAAAATTATTCCCCCACCCTCCCCCTAAAAAAGCGTAAAGGAAACAACAATTCAATAAATAAATAGAAACAAAGATGGTTAGAGGAAATAAGTAGAAAATGCTTTCCAGCCAACTTTCTTCCCTGCTTAATGTTAATTTTTATAAGAAATACTTTGAAGGGAAGAAAAATTCCGAAATGGGAAAGATGAGTTGGAAATAATTCCTTTCGATAAAATGGTAGAATTTTGGAAGTGGGTAAAAGTAGTCAAAAAGTAATGATATATATATATGTTCCCTAAGAATAATGATCAAAAGAAGAAGAATATATTAAATAAATATGGAGAACGCTGTAGTGAGGTGGAGTGAGGATGCACACTTAATTAGTGATTTGGCCAAGTCATTGGATAAGTGCCAAATGGATGTGTGACTATTTTTACCATCATTGTGAGAAACTCATAAAACAGAATATCAAAGATTGTTTTAGTTGAGGAATTTTTTACGAAACTTTATTTAAGTTAGAATAATGGTCAAATGTGAAACGACTATTAATATGTGTGATGTCTAAGGGTTAGATTCACATATTAATTGGATAAAAATCTATATTTTTACTAGTTGATTAATATTTTTTTCACGGTAACTTAATTCAATAAGTGTGAGAATTACTATTGTAATGACTTACAAATTTTTTAAGGTTTAATGTAAGATGCATGCATCATGATTAATGCATCTTAATCGCAAAGTGTTTTTGAAATATTTGCTTAATATAAAAATAGTTAATTGATGGAAACTTTATTATTCAGTTCAAAATCACTTCAAATCCATTCATTAATATTCTTATAAAAAATATATTGAAAAAATGTATTGAACAGAACAACTGTTGAGTTTTAACAGCAGAGAAGGAAAACAAAAGCAAGTAATCCGGATGAAGTATGAAGCTCTGTCTGGAAATAGAGTAACAACGTAATTAACCCGGATAAAATATGAAAGACGTTTGAACTTCAAAGACTTGAGACTTGCAGAGAAACTACCAACAAAGCAGAAATTTTTGGAAGAAATAAATTTTTCTTACTTTCCATTTCATCCAGATAAAGTATATATGTTACAATAAAAATGACAGTTACCTAACATAACTGCTCCCATAAATGCTTGTCAAAAGCTTAGCTAAAATTACAAACAAAATGTAGATGACATACCAGCTATCACATTCAAATCTTGACCAAATCCTACTAACTTAAAAGTTGATTACAAAGTAACCAAATCAAGTTACAAATAAACAAAATGATTTTGCTTCATTTGGTTCAACTCCAATGCTGGTTTGCATGTTGCATTGTAGGCCAAAGCTTAACACTCCTCCTTGGACTGTATGCAACAAACTCTAATCTTTCTTCTCAAAGCTTCAAATCGTGTGGCACCGAGAGACTTAGTTAGAATATCAGCAAACTGATTTTCTGAGCTACAGTGAACCTGATTTACCTCCTTTGATTGTTCAGCCTCTCGAACAAAATGAAATTTAATCTTAAAATGTTTGGTTTTTCCATGAAAAATAGGATTTTTATCTATAGCAACTGCTAACTGATTATCAACCCTGATCTCAGTTGCTTCAACTTGTTCTTCATTCAAATCACACAAAAGTTTCCTAAGCCAAATGGCTTGATTAACAGCTGGAACAGCTGCAATGTATTCTGCTTTAGCTGTAGATTGAGCAACAGTTTGTTGCTTCTTTGAGCTCTAACAAAAAACTCACAATCCAAGAGTAAAAAAGTATCCAGAGGTGCTTTTCATGTCATCAATGGACCCTACGCAATCACTATCTGAATACCCTATCAATTTGAGCTCTTTTGCCTTCTCAAAATTTACTCCATGATTCAAAGCTCCCTTCAAATATCGGAGAACTCTCTTTGCTGCTTTAAAATGGACAACATCATAGCAATGCATGAATCTGGACAGTAAGCTAACAACATACATAATATCAGGCCTAGTAGCTGTTAAGTAAAGCAAACAACCTACCAAGCTTCGATATTCCTTCTCATCAACCCTTTCTTGATCTCCACTACTAGTCAGCTTCTCCCCTTGAGCCACTGGTGTGCTGACTGTTTTGTATTTTGACATGCAAAATCTATTGGGAATCTTCAAAGCAAAGGCATGTTGGCTAATGAAGATGCCTTGATCAGATTGGTTCACTTTTATGCCAAGGAAGTATGTCATGATTCCCAAATCTGTCATCTCAAAGACTTCTTGCATTTTCACCTTAAACTCATTAATCAACTCTTCTTTGTTTCCAGTTACAAGTAAGTCATCCACATAAAGTGAGACAATCAGAAGAGTTTCATTTTCTGGTTTCTTTATAAAAAGTGTAGGTTCACTAACACTTTTCTCAAACCCGAGCCTAGATAGGTACTCATCAACCCTATCGTACCAAGCCCTTGATGCTTACTTTAGACCATACAAGGCCTTTTTCAGCTTGTAAACTTTATCCTCCTCACTAGGAACCTTGAACCCCTCTGGTTGTTCAATAAAAATTTTTTCCTTGAGGAAGCCATTCAGAAAAGCAGACTTGACATCGAGCTGGTGAATTCTCCATTGTTTCTGTGCAGTCAAGGCAAACAAAAGTTTAATTGTGTCTAGCCTTGCTACTGGAGCAAATGTCTCCATGAAATCTATATAATATTGCTGACTGTAGCCTTTCACTACAAGTCTTGCCTTGTGCTTGTTCAATGAACCATTAGCATTGTACTTAGCTCTAAACACCCACATGACACCTATGACTTTATTATGATCAGGTCTGTCAACCAAATCCCAAGTGTCATTCTTGTGGATCATTTCCAATTCAGCTTCAATGGCCTTCTTCCAATATTTGTCCCTAGCAGCCTCTTCAAAATCTAAAGGTTCAACTATTACAACATCACATCTTTGGTAGATATCAGCAATAGTCATTGTCCCTCTCACAGGTGCTTCATCAAAATTATCATCAACTGGCTCTTCTTCAGCTAGTTCCAAGCTGCTATCTAGCTGATCTTCTTCAATCAACCTTACATCTGCATCATTCTAGCTCCAAACCTTCTCTTCATCAAACCTCACATCCCTACTCACCAAAATCTTCTTTGTTGAGGGATCAAATACCCTATAGCCCTTATTGATACTGCTGTAACCAACAAAGATTCCAGGCATAGATCTTTTGTCAAGTTTGGTTCTCTTTTCAGCTAGTATAAGAGTGTAGCAGACACAACCAAACACCTTTAGGTGTAACACTGTTGGTTTGAAATCATGCCAAACTTCAAAAGGAGTTTTGTCCTTGACAGCAGTGGTAGGCAACCTGTTGAGCAGATACACTGAAGTATTGACAGCCTCAGCCTAAAATTTACTTGGCAATTTACTTTCAAATAACAGACATCTGGCCATATCGAGTACTGTTTGATTTTTTCTTTTACAAACTCCATTTTGCTGAGGAGTATAAACTGTTGTTAGCTGATGATGAATTCCAGCTTGCTCACACAGCTTCTGAAACTTCTCGGACAAATATTCAGTACTATTATCTGATCTCAAAGCTTTGATCTTGCAGTCTGATGGTTTTCAACTAGAGCTTTAAATTTGCTGAATGCTTCAAACACCTCTGATTTTTTCTTTAAAAAATAGATCCAACAGAATCTACTAAAATCATCAATAAACAGCACAAAGTATTTGCTGTCATTCAAGGAGGAAGACCTCATTGGTCAACAAATGTCAGTGTGAACTAATTCGAGCTTGCCTCGAGCTATCTATGCCTTATTAACTGGAAAAGGAAGTCTTGCCTGCTTACCAAGCTGGCAAACTTCACAAACATCATCACTGACCTCAATTTTGGACATGTCTTCAACCAAATTCAATCTAATCAGCAAACCAAGTGACTTGTAACTGACATGGCCTAACCTCTTGTGCCATAAGCTAGCTAAGTCAGTAGCACTAGCATAGGCCTTTTTCTCTAACTGATTTACATCCAGCATAAAACATCTATCAGTCATAGCCACTGTAACCAGTACTTGACCAAATAAATCCTCAACAACACAGGAGTTATTCTTGAAAACTAGTGAATAACCCTTTTCAATTAGTTGACCAACACTAAGCAGGTTTTGGTCTATTTCAGGCATATAAAGTACATCAGAAATAACTTTGTTACCTGAATGTGTGTTGATCACTGCATCTCATTTGCCTTTGGCCTCAATAAGGTTGCCATTTCCAATTCTGACTTTGGAAGTAAACCTTCTGTCAAGATTCTTGAATAGCCTTTCATCTAAAGCCATATGGTGAGAACAACCACTGTCAACTAACCAGTTCTTACTGATTTTGTTTGAGGTTGCATAACAGGATGCAGAAAAAACATGCTCCTCTTGAGCTTGAAGGTCTTCAGCAGCCTTAGCTTCCATTTGCTGCTGACCTTGTACCTTCCTTTTGTTCTTGCACACCTTCTCAACATGACCAAACTGTTTACATCTCCAACACTGAACATCTGGTCTATGCCAACAGTTCTTCTCTAAATGTGCGGTCTTTTTGCAGTGAATGCATGGTGGAAAGCTCTTTTTTTTTCAAAATCCCTTTTTGATTTTTCCCTTTTGTCAAGCCATGGTTTCTTCCCTTTCTGATTTGAACCTGAGCCTTATTTGACCTTTGCTTAGAAAGCTCCTTCAGGATGCTCTTCCTGCCTATTGGGCCTCCTTTGTTCAAGTGCATACAAGGAATTTACCAACTTAGACAGTGAGATGGCTGATAAATCCCTCGAGTCCTCCAATGAAGAAATCTTTGACTCAAATTTCTCAGGGAGAGTTGTAATGACCTTTTCAACAACTCTGCTCTCACTGAAATCATCACCAATGAGCTTAATGCTGTTGACTATGGCCATTATCCTATCAGAGTACTGTTTGATGGTCTTTGACTCTTTCGTCTTCAAGTTCTCAAAGTCTCTCCTAAGGTTGATCATCTGCTGCTGCCTTGTCTTTTCTAACCCCATAACCTCCTTTAGCTTCTCCCATGCTTGCTTTGGTGAGTCACATGCCATTATCCTAGTAAAAATCACATCGGATACTCTATTTTACAGGCAAGCCATAGCCTTATGCTTCTTGGCACAATCTTCACTATGTTGCCTTATTTGTGCAATAGTGGTATTGGCCTTCAATGGAGGTGGTTCAGTATCATTCTCTACAACATTCCACAAATCGTGTGCTTGGAGATATGTCTTCATCTTCACTACCCAGATGTGGTAGTTTTCTCCAAAGAAACATGTGGTGGTGGTGGTGTAAAACTCATCTTGCAAAGAACAAAACAACTTCAACTTCTTTCTCTGTAAGTTTTCTCCACAAAGAAAAATACCAACAACAGAGGCCCTCAAAGATGATAGGCTCTTGATACCATTTGTTGAGTTTTAACAGTAGAGAAGGAAAACAAAAGCAAATAATCCGAATGAAGTATGAAGCTCTGTCTGGAAATAGAAAAACAAGCAACAACGTAATTAACAAGGATAAAATATGAAAGAAGTTTGAACTTCAAAGACTTGAGACTTGCAGAGTAACTACCAACAAAGCTGAAATTTTTGGAAGAAATAAGTTTTTCTTACTTTCTATTTCATCCGGATAAAGTATATATGTTACAATAAAAATGACAGTTACCTAACATAACTGCTCCCATAAATGCTTGTCAAAAGCTTAGCTAAAATTACAAATAAAATGTAGCTGACATACCAGCTATCACATTCAAATCTTGATCAAATCCTACTAACTTAAAATTTAGATTACAAAGTAACGAAATCAAGTTACAAATAAACAAAATGATTTTGCTTCATTTGGTTCAGCTCCAATGCTGGTTTGCATATTGCATTGCAAGCCAAAGTTTAACAACAACTATAATGAATGGAAATGAAACTTACACATTGTTCTAAGATGCCAAAAAAAAGCTCATTCTTGATGTTGAATGCCCTCCCACTAACCAAAGCGAGGCAAGAGCCTATTGGAGGGACTCAAATGAGATAAGTCATTGCTGCATCCTGATTAGCAGTAACAGTACTTTGCAAAAGCAACATGAGAGCTATCTAATGGCAAAAGAGATAATGAACAATCTAGAGGACATGTTCGGATGTCAAGTTACCTTGGCTCCACAGTCCACTATCACTAATTTGGTGAACTTTCAGGAAAAGTTTGATACCCTAGTTAAAGATCACTAGGGAAACATGTCTATTTGAAAAAGCTTAGAGATGCATTGGAATCTTTAAAATAATGTATGGCTGGAAGAAATAAGGATGATGTAGAGGAAACTATTGCCATGGTAGAAGCTCTGGCGGTTCAACTTACTCAAAGAGAATGAAAGTTTATTCAAAAAAACGTAGAAGTGAAGATACTAGCAACTTTTCTGAAGCAAGCTTCGGAAGATGCTAAAAAACTTGTAGATGACGAATGAGCTTTTAATAGTGCTGAAATTGAAAATGCTAGAGCAACAGCTCAGTGAGTGGAAGAGGCCCTTCTACAGAAAAAAAAAAAGTCTCGAGCTTTAGGCAGACAGGACTTGGAAGAACTAATGAAAGAGGTTCAAGAGGCTAGAAGGATCAAAATGTTGCACCAACCAAGCAAGGTATTGGATATGGAACATGAGCTTCGTACATAAAGGTTCAACTTGCAGAGAAGTGTAAGCATTCTCTACTGCTTCAAAAAGAGCTAGCAATAAGCAAGTTTGAGTTTCTTAGAGATAAACTTGGAGTTTGCAGCAAGTGAAGCAAGGAGGTGTGTTGAAGATTTGCTTCAACTACTATAGAAAAATAATCTAGCTAATTTTATCAATTTTTGATTTGTTGTTGACTTTTAGAGATTTTTTAGAGATTATGAATTTTTTAGTAGCCTATTTTTAGTCAATGGTTTTTGAACTTTTTCCTATATAAACAATAGTTTTCAGTTTAACAAAATATACATTTTCCATAAAAATTATTTCTATATTCCTCTTGCCTTTGTTGTTTTCTTTTTAAGAAAAACTCTAACAGGACCCTATGTTGTTGAGCCCAAGGTAGGGAATATAGCTTATAGACTGAAGTTTCCAGCAGGGTCTGGATCCATCCTACCTTCCATGTTTCTCAACTAGAGAAACATGTAAGGAAAACACCAAGTCACAAGAAACACTGGTTGGCCAAGACGGAGCCATGACCAAGGAACCAATTCGATTATTGAATAGGAGATTGGTAAAAAGAAAGAGTCATGCCATCACTAAAGTTCTGGTAGAATGGGCTAATACGTTCCCTGAAAATTCTACCTGGGAAGTGCTGCGGGATTTACAAGTGAAGTTCCCAAATTGAAATCCTTAAGGAGAAGGATCTCTTTAAGGGAGGAAGCACTTGTTATGGAAGGAATGTTTTCTATTGATTCGGATCTCTTTAAGGGAGGAAGTATTTGTTATGGAAGGAATGTTTTCTATTGATTCTGTTAATTTTTTTTTTTTGTTAGTTTGCTAAGCTTTTAGACCATTGTCAATGCACAGCGTATTAGTTCAATGAACCAATTAATTGCAACGGCGCATTTTAGCTATTTCAAGAGCCTTAGGAAAACGGTGTGTTTTCTTATGTTTTCTCACATTATTGAAATAATGCGTATAAGAGGGTGCACGACTATCAAGTAACAGCCACGGTAACCACTCTCCTAACCATTGCATTATGAAATGGTTGTATGGGAAATGATTAAAGATTGAGAAAAAATTTAATTTTGTTTTTCTTCTTCTTCTTCTTTCTATTGTTTCTTTTCTCATTTTTTCTGGTTTTCTCACAACAAATGATTTAGATAATTTATTTGTTCCTTGAAATCAATACAAGTGTCTTAATTAGATTATCGTTCATCAATTTTATAATAAAAAAAAAAAGAAACATTTATTCTTTTTTCAAAAAGAAAAAAAAAAAGATTCAGATTTTCCCAAAAAGAAAAGAAGTTTTATTTAGCAAGGAGAGGAAAGAAAAGAAATTAATAGTTTAGGTTATAATTTTATCATGAATGTTTTTATCCGTATCATTTCTAGTCGGGTGTTCGTTTACAGTAGTATTTTTAACAGGACCAAGGCGGCTATCCATTGATTTATTTAGTCCACATCTGTATTCTAATTCTCCCTTAGACAAGATCAAATTGAATCATGATTTTTCCATAGAGCTTCCTTGCCTCTATTTTCATAAAAGTACAGTAGATGAATAGTCATTCGATGAAAAATCAATTAAATATTTTATTTCCTATCAGAATACGCATACTAGATACAATTACTAGGGTTATTAACAAACAATAAATGAATATTGAAATAAACGATTCTTTTTTGTGAGAACCTAAAGTAGCAGTTCATTATATTTTAATGTTGGTAGACTCATGTACCTTTTTGGAAGACCAAAGCAAAGTATAAGAGGCACATTCAAGACTTAAAAATTTTAGGTACACAAAAAGTTTTGCCCAAGTATTGGGAACAAATATGCCATTATCCCTTGATCATTTTAAAAGATTTTTATATTGAGAATATTATATTGATCAATTGTCTACCATTTAATGTGAATAATAAGACTGATTGTGGATTTTGTGTACCTCAATTTTTGTATTTTTATGCCCCAAAACCACCCCGAACGAAGCCTAAACACTATAGTTTTGTGTAATTACTTTCGAAATGTTCTGAAAAAAGTTTTAAAACCTTAGAAATCATTATATAAGTATGTGAAGTATAAAAATGGTTTTTTATTGTTGTAAATCTCTATTCCTTTACGTTCATAATGTTACAAAATGATGTCTAAATCTATTTAAACATTGCAAATGACTTGAGGAATTTGTCTAAGAATGTGAAATGGATGTTTTTATTAAAAGAAAATTTGTGTATATGTTATAAAAGTATTATTGTAGCATTTTTTATCCTGATCGTTAAACTGAGTAAAGGGAATTACAAAAAACTATACTCAGACTAATCCAAATCCAGGATATTCTAAGCCCAAAATAATTTCAATCCAAAGACAACTCGAACCAAGCCCACTAGTTTGCCAACTCTAATGGTCCCTTTTTCCTAAGACGTAATGAAAAAATAAATAAATAACTATTCAAATAGTTCTTGTACCATAAGGTTTAAGAGTAATTTAAACTCTATTAAAATAAATGCAACAATTTAACCCATATACTATTAAAAAAAAAAGCAAAAATACATCTGATTATATCGTAAATTTTTTATTAATAAACTATTAACTATTAAATTAGAAACAATTTAATCCTTTTTCAAATTATACAACTCAATTTACACCTTACACTATTCAAAAGTGAAATGCATCGGTATGCTTCCATGATCGGTTGAAAAGAAAAAAAATGAAAAACACTATATAATATTTTAAGGATTATAGAAATTCAAAAATATAATAAAAATTTCAAATTATTTCTAAATATTTCTAAATTTTTGAAAAAGAAAAAAAAAAAGCTTATTTCCAAATCCAGATTTACACCGCCAAACATAGGCACCTTATCTACAGCAGACTCATTTGACTAAGACTAACCCACTGGTTTAATGACCATGTTGAACATCGATTAGAATTTTTGGCCCGAATATATAGAGCAGATCACTGGAATTAAAACCCATCATTCTACCAACAGGCCAAGACCAAAAGACAAAAATGTTGGCAGTCTAAAGATTATTTCATTCAGTTGAAACACTGCGCAAAAAATGAGACTTCCCTTCTAAGACTATCATTAACAGACAACTATCGGGTCTAGTTCTCCTGCCAGGACATGTAAATGTTCTTTTAGTCCTCCTTTGCCATCATATCTCCCACCTTCAATTCTCAGCAAAGTTTCTCGAAACTATATAATAGCTCATTTCTAAAGAATCATTTGAAGTTGGCATCTCAACTCTAGCAACCTATATATCACAAATCCTCGTCCTGTTTGTGCTGCCCCGTGCCAACTTTATCACATGATACAAAATATATTACTATTCCCAAGTTCTAATAAACAGCAGCAATTTAGGAGTTGAACTGGAACCTTCAATTTTCTTTAAAGTATTTTTTTAACTTCAGGTTCCAACAATGAGCTCATGAGAGAAGCAAAAAAGTCATCAAATACACTTCTAGAGATGATACGAAAGAGCGTTCTTCATGCTGTTTTAGTAAAAGGATTTGGAAAAACAATAAAAGGAAAGTTACAAAACGAAACAAGGAAAAGCGACAAAGTTCAAAAGAATGCTAACTGCACAACTTTTAAAACTGAAGCCCATGCTCCCTAGCAGAATCAGCAAGGGCTTGTACACGTCCATGATAGGGATATCCACCTCTGTCAAAGGCAACCTTTGTGATCCCTATTTCCAAACAAGATTTTGCAATGAATTCACCAACTTTCTTCGCCACTTCCTGAAGCCAGAAGATTGAAAATTTTAGGCAATTTTATCAAATACATGTTGGAAATGGAATAAACCATGAGCAACACATCAAGCAGATTTGGCCTAAGGAAATTGTACAACAGATAGATCAAGCTCCACGCTGAAACAGAATGAAGGATGATGAGAAGTAAATTCAACTATGGACACAAACATAAACAAAACGAAATAACTATCAGCACAGACTCAACATGTATGGACTCAAATTCAAAATTGCAGGGAGAAGGTAATCGTAGGAGAGAATGGAAAATCAAGAATAATTGATAACTCCCAAAAGGGCCTAATTTTTGAGACAGTTGAAGGCTTAAATACCACTTCTTTCCATTTTTCTTCCATCCAGAACAATACTCACCAACAGAACTCAAGCACTTTTTTTCCTTTAGCATTTCTTTTGACCAATTGGAAATAAGAAGCACACCCAAAAAACATAAATAACTGCTTATTAAAGCAATTTATATGCTTAAGTAAAACAAGCAGGCCAATCAAAAACCCTTTAGTTATCATTCAGAGCCAGAGCAATGAATGAAAGCCAGGTAGAAAAAGCTGAAAATGATTCAGTTGACAACTAATTTTATCTATGAACTCACAATGGTAGGACCCGATGTGTAGTTGAACTCCTCACAAATCGGTTTCTGCATTGTTGAAGCGGAAGCTAGTGTGTGCATCTTTGAGTCATCAATGACCTGGACATAGAGATGCTTGTTGGAACGGAAGACACACAGTCTTGGTCTATCTGGTGTCCCTTCAATCTACAAAAGCAAGAAACCCCCTGTAGTAAGATAGGGGATACTCTGTATGCTTGAGGGACTTAAACCATAGTAACCAAAGCCAATAGATTTCACTATAACAATATCAAATCCATTCGGAGAGGAAACCGACCATTAAGAAAGATGATGATGATGATGATGATCAAAAGAATCTCATTTATCCGCCCATCCCCCTCTTTTCTAACTTATTAAAGATGAAGTTTACACTTAACTCCCATCAATTCTTCTATATAAGAAGAAGAAAATATTATAGCTCTTATTTGTTTCTTTGGCACATAAAATAGCATGGCTCTTACAAAGTTTTACCACAGCTTAAGATAACAGGGTTCCTTAATCTAATATATCCTATGGACAAAATAATCTAACCCCATTTGGTCCCAAAACATGTACGGAAACATCATTTTTAATAAATGAGTAAATTTGAAAGATAAACAGTACTTGATAAGCTAAGAAATGGAGATAAATGTAAAAGGAATTTGCATTTTCTTAATGAGAGTATAACTGATATAAGAAATAGGATTCGCTTTAAACAAATAAAATATCATGCTTAAAAAGAAATAGTCGTAACCTTCTTCCTAATGCGAGAATGGCGGGCCTCACGATCTTCTGTTCGGGTGCGAGCTTTGGCTTGAACATTGAGGAAGACAGAGGGTAAAGATGGCTGAGGGTTTGACATTGACAGCCTCAAGGGAACTCCTAAAAAAGAAGTCTGTTTATGATTGAGAGAACCAGCAAACTGTAATCCCGTAGTGACAGTCATAGTCATAGCCGTTGCAGTAATTGCCATACCCAGTTGAGATTCGAGATTCCTTAATGCTGTCTGTCTGCGTTTCAATTTAAACAAATATCATCAAAAAACATAACCATGATTATCATTCATTTATTATTAAACAGAAGAAACAATACGTCATACCTGCTTTCCAAGGCTTTAAAATGAGGCTGTACTGGAAGGCAAAGCAAAGAAAGCAAGTGTGGATAGTGTGCTATGAGTGTTGCAGTGAGAGGGGAGTGAAGTCTGGGTGGAGCGAGATTTGGATAAGAAAAGGGATAAAGCGTATGAATGAAATAAAGGGAATGTCCTCGGCCAGTTCGGCCTTGTTTGCCTGAACACCATCTCCTGTTCTCATCCCTTGCGTGCTGGTCCCATCACCTTCCGCCTCAACTCAAAAACCGAAGCCCAACCCAATATCATAATTTTACATTATATACTATTTCTAAGCCACTGTTAAAATCAATTCACATAACACATAATTAGGGGAACAGGTAGGGATAGTAGGCCCCTAAAATTTTTAAAATTTAAAATTAATAAAGATAATATTATATTTTAATTCCTAAAAATAATAAAATTAGATTTAATCTTTCAAAATTTATAAAGATATAGATTATTAAAATGGTAAAATTATATTTTATTATCGTAAAAATTTCAATTTAATTTTAATCCCTACAAGAATTTCTAACTTTGCCCCTGCACGTAACAGCTTTTCATTTAATTTTATCATATATTAAAATTTATATAAACTGATAAAATTCATAAATATTTATAAATATTATAATAAATCTTAAAATTAATAAAACATATTAAAATATTTAAAACATTTTATAAACTTATCCAACTTATAAAAAAATTATAAAAATAATAAAATTTGTAATAAATTATCAATATTTAAAACTTATAAAAATCATAATAAGTCCTAATAAATTAAATATATAATTTTAATAAAAATATAAAATAATAAAAATCATAATTCATTTATTGGTTTCTCATTTTGAAAATTAATGTGACATTATACTAACCATTGGATAATGGGAATAGTTGCCTAAACCAATGTTATACGAGACTGTATCGGTCGATCAGATTAGTTGGACTAAGAATTGAAAAGGGTACTGGTCCAGAGAAAGTCACTAAATCAGTTGACTTAAAAATCGATACAGATGGGTTGAACAGGCAATTGAACCAAATTTTTGTTTTTTTAATATTTTTAAATTTTTAATGATTTCTTTAATCGAATCAACGATCAAGTAACCTAATTGATTTGACCACGGTCCGATTTTAAAAACCTTAGTTAGAATATTTCATTACGACATGCTAATGAAGTTTTGATTTTATAGTATCTAACTGTAATAAAATTACTTTATGTTATACAATACTTAACTAACAATTTTTAACTTTTCAATGTCCAAACTATTGCACTATAGTTCATAAAAATTTTAAAAACAATATAATAATTTATCAATAAAATTGAGGTCTCACAATTATCGTTTTATTTATAGAAGATTGAGAACATTTTATTCAAAATGAAAATTATGCTAATGATATGAGGATTCTCATTTCAACATTTGGTTTGATACCATGTGTTCATTATAATTTTAACGGTTTAAATGATTTTTTTATATATATTTTTATATTTTTACAATTTATTAGAATTTTTATATTGTTTATAAGTTTTATAAAATTTTAAATATTTTGAATATGTTTTAGTAATTTTATAAACAAATTATATTTTTTATAATTTTTATAAGTTTATACAATTTTTTATATAATTTTTATAAGTATATATCAATTTTAATAATTTTATGAGAAAATATAATATTAAACCAGGATCTATCACGTATCATCATCTAATTAGTTTGTCAATTGAATTTAATGGTGATAAATGCCAAAAGTAACATGTTTTAACCTCATTCTTAATGTGTTTTTGGATGATTATTCGATTTAAAATAGTGGATTTTATGCTTCTAATCATTGAAATTCATGTTTCTATACTTAAGAGAGTATTTGGGAGCAAAAGGAGCGAAAAACGAGCAAAAATTGGGAAATGGAGTAAGCTTCAGAAGCCACAAGGGCTGGGTCATTCCACACGGGCTGGACACACAACCATGTGAGCCACATGGCCAAGTGTTAGACCGTGTGGGTTTCGCAAATCGCACTTTGAACATGCGAAAAAAGACAATTTTTAGGTTTTTTGGGCATTCTGTGACCTATATATGACAAAAATAAGAAGATAAGAGAGAGTCGTCAGAGAATACTCAATAAAATGACTCGAAAAACACCATTGAAGCCGAATCTGAAGCAGATTTCCATCAAGATTGAAAATCTCCTCTTGATTCCTTTGAAGTTTATTATGAGCTTTTTATTTCTTGTGGTTATATTGCCTTCTGGATGTTTTTATTTGCAATTATAAACTAATTTTCCAAATGCCTAAGGAGATGAACCTTACAATGGGTTATGTTATTTGATTTCAATTTTTACGCAATAAATACTTGGTTTAAAATTTCTAAATTATTAATCCATGTTTGATGTGCTTAAATTAGAGGAGAAAAAGTCCCTATTTAATAGTAGATCTAGCATAATTGAGTGGAGTTGCATGCAATTCTAGAAATAAGACTATATAAACCTACCAAATTAAAGGCAAATCTAATAGGGGGATCCATAGATCGAGTTAATGCAATAATATGGGTTTTAATTAGAAAGAAATTTCAATTAATCAACTTAGAGTCAGTTGCTCTTACCATCAAAAGAGATATTATCATAATTTAGGGATTTTTATGGATCAAGATACGAAGTGAAAAAATTGTGTAATTTAGATTGATAATGACAGATGAAGTCTAGGTGAATTCTTTCCTGAGAATTGTCTCGCTTTTTGGTTGTTAATCAATTATTTTCCTGATTTGTTCTTTTCTATGTTCTTTAGTTATTTAATTTAGTTAATTTTAGTTTTAATCAATCACTCTAATTTGTCGGCTAAATAATAGAAAGACGGTAATTACTAGTACTTTTAGTCTTCATGGGAACAATATCTTTACTCACCATAGTTATACTATTAATTGATAGGTGCACTTGTCTTGTCAAATTTTTAATTGGTTTACGACTGCATCAAATGGTCAACGTGGTTGAAGATGAAAATTGTTAAAAGAAGGACTTAATTTATTACAATTTTATATTATTTATAAGTTTTTTATAAAATTTTAAATATTTTGAATATGTTTTATTAATTTTATAAAAAATATAATTTATTGTAATTTTTATGAATTTTATATTTTTATAAAAGTTTTATGATTTTTTATAATTTTTATAAGTTTATATCAATTTTAATATTTTAATAAACTTAATGATTTTTTATAAGACAATATAATATTAAATCAAAAGTTGTCACATGTAACCATTTGATTGGTTCATCAATTGATTTTAATGATCAGTGTGGTTGAAGACGAAAATCGTTAACGAAAGGGCTTCATTGATTTTTTTAAATTAATGATAGGGACTTAATTGGGTATGTATTTAGGGTCCATTTGTTCAAGGCGAATGACTTATGAAAAATATTTTCTACATTTTTCTATGTTTGTTTCATAGAAAATAGCTTGGTCAATAGAAAATGAGCTTTTTTCCTATAAATTAACTTACCATTTTAAAAATGATAAGTCAATTTTAGAAAAAGAACTCTTTTATGAATTTTTTATATATAAAAAGTAACTTGAATCAAGTCTAATACTCTTATATTAATAATAAATTTTAATTTAATTTTAAAAATATTTTAATGTTCAATATTATCCTACAACATACATATTTCATTATTCATCTCTTCATATAATAAATTATTAATATAATTAATATACTATATTATTTTAATAAATTATTTAATATTACAATTTTACTTTAATAATAAATTTTAACAAAATAATTTTAAATTCTAAATAATATTCTTAATATATTATTAAGGAATATTTATATTGATATTTTAATAATAAATATGTAATAATAAATATTTTTATAGTGTAAAATATGAATATTTTAATTATATAAATATGAGTATTTGTTGAAATTATGCTTAGCTTTATTTATTTCTATCCACTCTTATTTATGCAATATTTGTAATTTAAATTAAGTTTTAATTAAGTATTATTGATTATTAAATTTATATATAATATTAATTTTTATAAAATATTATCACATTACAAAATAAGCTTTTAGAAAATAATTTTTAACATTAATTTTTAATAATAAGCAATTTTTAGAAATTATTTTTGCAAGCTGTTCCGAGTAAAACAAAAACTCTATTCACCTTTCTTAATATTTAGGCATAATGATTTATTTAATTTTTAATTTTATAAAAAATCAATTTAGTCCTCTATTTATTTATTTTTTTGTCTTTTTAATACTTAAATTTGTGTTATATGTCAAATCAGCCTAAAATGAATGAAAAAATTAATGTTTGTTAACTTTACTAGCGTGACATATATATAGATTGCCACATGGATGCTACCTTAACAATTAATTGTTTTTTAATTTAAACAATTTATAAAAAATATTTTTAAATTAAAATTATTAAATAAATATAAATATTAATTATTGACGTGACATACACATGACAATTTACGTATATATTACATCAATAAAGTTAACAAACATTAACTTTTTCATCTATTTTAAAGTAATTTAACAAATAATATAAACTTAAGAGGTAAAAAGATCCAAAAATATTAAATGAATGGGTAAAATAAATTTTTATAGAATTTAGGGATTTATACTTATGTTTTATTCACAATACTCAGCAACAAAAAAGTGCAAAATCTTTTACTTCCATTTTCGTATTTCATGTAACTTCAATTTTCTTTTCATATTTAATTAAATTTTACAATTCAAATGAATTTCAAATAAATTATTAACCCGTCCATTTGAATTAAAAAATGATCATTTTTTTAAAAAGTAAAATAGTTCTCTGATTCGTTTTATTCTGAAACTCCTCTCTCTTATTTCGTAATTTGTCTTTCTTCATATTGCTCTTATTTCGTAAAAACAAGATAATCAATATTGTATTCGTTTTGGTATTGATATATACAGATACTAATATAATTTGATGTATCATTTTAAATTTATAATTATTATTCAAATATTTTTCGTATACAAATTACATGCCAATTACATACCTATAAAATATTAAATTTAGAATTATTGCTTATGATTATATTTTATTTTAGACATAACTATAAAAACAAAAACAATTAAGATAAAATATTAAAAATATTAAATATTGCACTAATCAGCACGAATTGATACGCACTAGAACAGACTGAAACAAATTAAAACACACACCCATACGATTGGTATCAACCAAAATGAAAGCTAAACTTTATTTTTCTACTTTACTACTAAATATCAGTACAAAATTGACTTCTTAGAATAAGTAAAACAGGTTAGTCCTTCAAAAATATAAATGTAACACTTTAATATTATGTTACATCATTACATAAAAATTAAAAATTATATAGATTTTTATGGTATAAATTTTCAAAAAATGATGTACAATATTTGAGTATCACATTTAGTGTTTTAATAATCGAATCAGTGGTTGAATAGGTCAAACCAAGGTTTCCAATTCAACTAATTCAACCGCCAGATCAACAATAATTGAATAAATAATTAAAAATCATAAAAATCAAATAAGTTAAAAAAAAAATTATTTAGTTCAACATGTTCAACTGTCAATTTTTGTCTCAACTTTTTAGTTTTACCAATTTTTAGTAGTTTCTAAGTCAATTAGTTCAATCCCCTTTGTTAGTATTGTTATATCGATAAGTTCTCCATTTGTCTTGATTCAATCGTATTCTACTAACAATGGCCACATGATCAAATATTGACAGAATTCAAGTTCAAGGAGCCAAATAGATCTAGTTGCCAAGTTCAAAAACCAAAGTAGACAAAAAAAAAATACAAGCAACAAAGTGGAACTAATTGCGAAGTTTAAGTGTTAAAAATTATTTATCCCTAATAATAAATAAGCTGCAAGTTTGAAATGAACCTGGTCTTATTGGTTTTCTACCTTATTTTTTCCAGTTCCAATTTCCGGTTTTTCCTGATTCTTTACGATTTCTTAATATTCAATAAAATATATAAAGTTGAACCTAGCGGTTTCTGATGAACCGGGCCATTGATCTTTGTATCCAACTCAAGCTCATAGAAAAAGTATTTAGAACACTATTAATCCAATACAAGCAACCTGTCATGTTTCCCCACTACAGAAAACCCAGCAGATCATCTCAAAACCCCAAGACCAGCTCTGTTTAGTGTTGGTATATGTCTTAAAGATCAATCTAATTGGATTGATACCCACTGATACCTGCAAAATGGTCATATATCCAACTTCTAAATTTTTTAAACAGTTCCTATCATATTTTTTAATGAACACATATACTCAGTGAAGAAAGAAAAAATGAGAATCCCAATTACAATAGTAAAATTTCTGTCTTAAAGTTTTCTTACCTAATCCTTAAGCATCACCAAGAACACCAGAATTTCAAGTATGAAAGCTTTTAGGACATCGGAAAGTTGCATGGAACATAAGGTTCACAGTTCAAAGTTGAAGTAAAATAAAGTACCTTAAAAGCAATAAAATCAAAATTTACCCTGGCAACAAACATTCAATTTTGTTTATGGACTCAGAGATCATCCTTGTTCCCTACCTCAATACCCAACAGCTTAGCCAATTTTCCACTCTGATATGCTTCAACAGTATCTGGAAATTAGGAATAGAATTTGTAATTCCTCTACAGATACTATCTTCCAAACATATTTCAATTGCATGAAGATAGAAAGATTAAATTTGCAGGTAAAGAAAAGAAGAAATTACCGTCTGACCCCCCAATGTGTTTCCCATTAATGAAAACCTGTGGTACAGTACGCCTACTAACAATCTCACTCAAGGCATCCTGAATATTCCATCCATCATCTGTCAAATAAAAAAGAAAAGAAACTATTTTAACTTCCAAGTATTTCAAGTTTCAAACCGAGGAATGATGTTCCATATACCAATATGGAGGTGCTACTATAAATTTCAGTTGAAGCTAGCAAACTATTTTAACTTCAAGTATTTCAAGTTCAAAACCGAGGACTGATACTCCATATGTCAATATGGAGCTGCTACTGTAAATTTCTGTTGAAGCTAGTAAACTATTTTAACTTCCAAGTATTTAAAAATTCAAAACCGAGGTATGATGTTCCATATGTCAAAATAGAGCTGCTACTGTAAATTTCAGTAGAAGCTAGTAAACTATTTTTAACTTTAAGTATTTCAAGTTCAAAACCGAGGACTGATGTTCCATATGTCAATATGGAGCAGCTACTGTAAATTTCAGTTGCAGCTCGTAAACAATTTTAACTTCTCAAGTATTTCAAGTTCAAAACCGAGAAATAATGCTCCATATGTAAATATGGAGCAGATACTGTAAATTTCAGTTGAAGCTAACAAAGTATTTCAAGTTCAAAACTGAGGACTGATGTTCCATAAGTTCAAAACCAAGGAGTGATATTCCATAAGTCAATATGGAGCTGCTAATATATTTTAAATAAGGCTTTGCTATTATACCAATTTTCAACTTTTTTTATCTTACAACCAAAACGAACTTTGTAGCTAAACAGTAATTTGGCCTGCATATAAAAATGGGAATTTATTTGTCAAAAGACCTCGCTCATCAAGCTCCACAACGAATGGAACTTGTTTCAACTCCTTGAACACAGATTTTGCCTTCCTGCAGTACCTGCACAGTACCAAAGGAGAATAACTGTTAGCCCAAACTTCAAACTCGGTCACCAAAATATATAGGAATTGTTCAGTAAAACAATGAACAGTGTATTATTACTTGAAAAGAGGAAAATTATATCGAATATGAGTATTAATAAAAACCAATGAGAAAAAAAATTAAGAGAAAAGTCAGAACAGTATAGATCGGGAAGAAAAACAAAGCATATTAATTGATTTGTTGTCACTTTGGTTGATTAAAAAAAGCATAATTGATGTGAAGAAATCGTACGGGCAATAGGACTTTGAGAAGATGACGATCTTGTGGGCAGAGATGGTCTTTTTGACGAATGCAGCTTCAGACGAATCAGCCGACGATACCCAGCAAAGAGATGCTGCAATTACTAAGATTGACGCTATCAAGATTTTCACCGCCATTGAAGCTCAAGTCAGCGTTTGTTTGTTCACAACAGCGATTGTTAGTGTTATGCCTCAACAAAATAGATATTAAACTCGCATTCGCCGTCTCACACCCTATATCTATACTTAAATAATGGGTAAACTAGCTCATTAGTAACCCTGAAATAGTGTAGTTCTTAATTTGATCACTTCAAATTTGTTTTTGTCAATTTAGTCCCGAGGAAAATTGTCAACAGTTTACTCCTAACGAAAAGATGACCGGGCATGCCACATCATCAATTTTTCCACGTAATTAAAGGGTTAGGAATTTAAATAAAATTAAAACTTTTTATTTATTTATTTAGGTTATTTAAGAAACATAAAAGGTTTTTTTCCAAATAAATTTCTTCAACTCTTTCTGCAAATTTGAGTTTCTTAATCTCGTAGAACCTAGACCAGAGGAGAAGGTGCATGAATGAAATTCCATCCCAGCATGTCATTGTGGGTGCCCAACAGGTTTGAAGTTATTTCTGCTGGTTCTAAGAAATTCACAAAATTGCAAGGGAACAAACACTGATTGCTCTTTGCAGCACCATTCTAGGCTACTGGTTCACTGATATTACATATTATGGGAAGTTTTGCCATCCAATTGATGGGCTTCTTGTTCATGACTATGTTCATGCTTGCACTGGCCTTCCCTTACAACCACTGGACTCATAAGGACAGCCGAATCGGTTTCGTTGTGATGTACTCATTAGCCTTCTTCTTCTCGAATTCCGGACCCAACGCCACAACATTTGTGGCACCGGATGAGATTTTCCCTGCAAGGTTGAGGTCCACTTGCCATGGTATATCAGCAGCCGCAGGAAAGCTTGGTGCATTTGGGTTCTTGTATTTGGCGCAGAATAAGGATAAGGCCATGGCAGATGCAGGGTACCCTGCAGGCATTAGAGTCGAGAATTCACTTATTGTATTAGGTGCAATCAATGCACAAGGCTTCTTCACTTTCTTGGTTCCTGAATCGAAAGGGAAATCTTTAGAAAAGATGTCAGGTGAGAACGAAAATAATGGAGGAGAGGGAGAAGGAGGGCCATTGTCGTCGTCATCATCATCTAATCTTTACTAGAGATTTCGGGGAAATAATGCAATTCCTTTTATGTTTCTTGAATAAACTAATTAAATAAAAAACATGTCTTAAATTTATTTAAATTTCTAACCCTTTAATTACGTGGAAAATAGGTGGAAAAACTGATGATGTGGCATCTTCGATCATCTTTCCCTTATGAAAAAAAGATTGAGTGACCATTTTGAACAAACTTTTTTTAATAGCAGTGACTAAATTAATAAAAAAATTTTAAATTAATTAAAATAGAAATGATAGTATTTTAATTAACTCCTTAAATAATATATAATTTACTCCTTAAATAATATATCAAACTTATCATCAATTGAATAACTAAAATTGATTTTAATCACTCATTAAAATTATTTTTTAAATACTTATTAAACTATTTATAAACTAATTTTACTAAATATTAATAAAACAAATGATAAATTAAGGACTGAATTTGAGCTTTAGGAAGACTTATACATGAAATACTTTATATCTTCAATTATTAAATAAATGTTAATTCAAATACTGTTAAATATTGTATAAATATAAATCATCAATTAAGTTTAAGTTCGAGCAGCCTTAAAAACCCTAGTCAAGAGTGTTTTCTTTAGGATCCTAGCGAGAACAGGTTTTTCTTCGGCTTGGGATGAAGGAAAGTGGTGGCAAAGAGGGTTTTACAGGAGAGGAGGTCTCCTTTCTGGCAGAAGAACTCATTCAGTTATCAGTTAAAAGCTCAATGGTGGTACCCAGCGATAAGCCAACCCTACTTTGCCCTATATGGAAAAAAAAATCCTATAATCCAGATAGTTTTAGGGCACAGATGAAAAGTATATGGAAGACGAGGAAAAAGTTTGAGATCCAATTGGCAGAGCAGAATTTATTCTTGATAGTGTTGAAGGTGAAGAAAGTTGGAGACAATTATGGAGGGGCAGCCTTGGTTGTTTCAAAAAAACTTAGTGCTGTTTGATCGGTTGACTAAATCGATAGAGAGGAGTCAAATTTGACTTAATTCATCCCCATATTGGATTAAGATTGGCCCATGTCTACCAGAATTTGATAAAAAAAAGATTTAATGCATGCTATTGGGATTACTTTTGGAGGCGTTCTGAGATCGACAATTAATGGTGATTTCTGTCAACTTAGAGTTCAGTTAAATGTGAAAAAACCCTTGCGCAGGGGTATTTTCATCTTAACAGAAAATCAAAGTAAGTTCTGGATCCCATTTAAATATTAAAAATTACCAACTTTCTATTTTGGCTTTGGAAGGATGGGGCATGGGCTCAATGAATGCCTCACGTTTACACCTGTAGAAAAAAATAAAATTAGAGATGATCCTCCTTATTCTTTAGCATTAAAAGCAGAAGTCAATTTTGTTGGAAAAGAGAGTTTAAAGCTTAATGCCATTTCAAAGAAGATGCAGATGCAATGTTCATATACAGGTGCTATAGAGAAAATCTCTGAGCAAATTTTTCAAGAGAGGGATAGAAGTGAGATGGGCCAAAAAATCCAGGATAACTAATGTGGAAGCAAACGAATGTGGGGTAAACAATAATTGCGCAAGTCTTTTAAAACCAGCAAAGAAATCGAGTTGGAAGAGAATTGAGGCAACTAAAGAGACAGACATGGCTAACAGTGAGAGTATTTTGAGGAAAAGAAAATCGGAGGAGTTAAAAATTGAAGATGACAATAAAGGAATATGTAACACCCCATACCCGAGACCGTCGCCGGGGTCGGACACGAGGGGTTAACAGACTTCGTTCACTTAATTTCACCGTTCATAAAAAAAATTTTCCAGACAGCTGGCTAACTGTGTCACTGTCACCTTAAAAATCATATCTTGAGTTCTACAACTCGAAAATCAGTTTCGTGATTTTTCCCTGAAACTAGACTCATATATCCATCTACAAATTTTTTTCTAGAATTTTTGGTCGGGCCAATTAGTACAGTTTATTAGTTAAAGTCTCCCATGTTACAGGGATCGACTACACTGACCTTCGCGTATTACTACTTGGATATCTCCCTGTACAGGGCTTCAATACTGATTCCGTTTGTTTCTATAGAAACTAGACTCAAATAGGAATCTATACATATATGACATGAATCCTAATTATCTCTGGTTAATTTATAATGAATTTCCAAAGTCGGAACAGGGAATCCAGAAACCGTTCTGGCCCTGTTTCACGAAAACCTAAATATCTCTTAACATACAACTCATATGACCGTTTCGTTTCTTCCATATGAAAGTAGATTCATCAAGGTTCATTTACATAATTTATTCACTATTTAATTCCATTCCTACTATTTTTAGTGATTTTTCACATCCACGTCGCTGCTGCTGTCAGCATCTGCCTTTAAGGTAGACTTTACCTATTTCATAGTTTCCATGATTCAATTAGCCCTTTTTGCATACATAGCACAAAGTATAATCATGATTAACCATTCCAATGGCTAACCGTTTCCAAACATTTCCATACCTCTTAGTGATCAACATACAAAACGATTATAGTACTATGCTAAAAACGTATATAAGCCATTTTCGCATGGCTATCCAAAGTTTTACATACCAAAGTTCAAACAAAACATAATAGCCTATACATGCCGAAATGTTCTCTTAGACCAACTAAGAAGAAGATACCAAAAAGTTGCAAGTTGGTGTGATGACTTCGATGAAGGTCCCAAATACGCAAAAAGTCGAGTCCAAGAAACCTAAAATAGGTGACAAGCAAACACCGAATGAGTATATAACTCAGTAAGTCATAAGCATTACACTACCATCCATTAATAAAATTTTCACAAGAGGAAACAACGAAAGGAGGCTAAGTACTCCATCCATACCGAACTATGCCATAGTTTCTTAGACCTTATGATTCAATCTCATTCCAAGTCCTACATTGACATTTCATACGCTATTCAATAGGATAATTGAGGCATTTCCATACATCATTTTATTTTCGTTACAATCATACAACTAAATGAACTTTCACCTATTCCACGATGAACCTTATGTACGTGACTTCAATTATAATCATCACATAGGTTCAAAACTTACCACGCTCAACTCCATATATAAACATAGCACCTATTAGCCATGAACTCAAGGTACTTACCTTTTCCGCTGTCCGAAATCGACTCGGTAAGGTCGCACCCTTAATATAAATAATTGATAGAAAATATATATATATATATATATATAGTGGGTTCGCACACATAGTGCTTAATAATCAACCACGCACACTTAGTGCCATGTACTTTAAACTCGCACACTTAGTGCCATGTATTTCAAGCCCGCACACTTAGTGCTATTCTCTCAACCGTGAACACTTATTGCCCTCACACTTAGTGCCGAAAACCAGCCACTATATACGCTTCACTTCCTTTTTACATTTGACAATTTCATCTCTACATACATATACATTTGTATACATTTCATCTTATTAAACACAATTGCATAGGTATTACGATCATTTAAATCAATACCAACTATATGCTTAATGACTTACCTTGTGTTGGGTAAAATAATTCCAAGTCAGCTACTCGATGACCTTCGATTTCCCCTTGTTGGATGCCTCTCCTTTAGGATCTTGAGCTTAAACAAATAAATTAACTCATTCAACCGCTTTGCTACATATATTGGTATTCACATTTTAATGATTTTATGACATACGGAACGGCATGGTAAAATTTTTATCTTGCTACCTTATGCTCTTAGCTATTCGGCTAATAACCATATGCTATCGCCCTACTATCAATAATCCAATCACACATGCATATATATATATATGGCCGAATGTACAAAGCTTAGACTCATCATCACCTATGCTCTTAATTTGATGGCGAATATGCATATATATATATATATATATATATATATATATATCAACTATACTATCATCTTTAATTCACCTAAACACAAAATTTCATCTCATGAACACTTGACTGAATTTTTCCTAATCTAGCATGGCTTCACATATATTTGTAACATCCTATAAATCCACATATATCACATTTCTACATAAATTTTCTTTTACTTTTCCTCTACTTCCATTCACAACATCAAAAGCACCATACACATGTATCATTACAAAGCTTCACACTTAGCATGCAAATGACATCAACACAAATCCACCTTAGCGAAACTTAACTCATCTTCATGCCTCATCACCACAACATCAAACATCAAACATCAACCAAGAAGACAACACCCATGGCCGAATATCATCCCCATCTCATAGCAAAGATTTAAACCATGGGCTAGGTAGAACTCAAACTAACAACTAAAAACATGCATGAATCTCATGGACAACATCAAACATACCTTAGTCTAGCAAACTCCCATGGCTGATTTTCTCAAGCTCTCCCCCGCCCCTTCTTCTTAGAACATTCGGCCAAGCCAAAAAATGTGAAAGGATGGACACTTTTTTTTTTCTTTTCTTTGTTTTCATCATATTCCTTTTTCATTATTTTATTCTTTTTAACATAATCACTAACTAAACATGTTTGCAACATGTTTCCACTCATAGCATGGCCGGCCACTATGTTTAAATTTTGGGTAAATTGACATGCAAACCCATCATTTTCACAACATGCATTTATAGGCCACCTTACATTTGCCTAGCACATTTCTAAATTTTCTCACATAAGTCCTATTTGATAAAATTCACTTACAATTAACAAAATCCAAACATGAAGTTTTCACACATGCATATGTACATATAATGAGCATCAACTATGACGGTTAATTATTTTTATGACTCGGTTTAGTGGTCCCGAAACCACTTTCTGACTAGGGTCAATTTAGGGCTGTCACAGAATATACTATAAAGAGGAAGCAAAAAGAATGAAATATAATGATTAAGATTTTCATATCGTGAAAGGTATAAATCAGCAAGCAGAAACTCTCAAGCATGATTGTTTTACCAACAAAAATAGATCGACAGCTGCCAATGGGCAAGCCGACCAGACACAATGAAAGCCATTTGTTGGAACGTTGTGGATTGATGAGTCCACAGGCAGTGAGAAGCTTCGGTATTTGCTGAAGCAACATAAACCCCAAATGGTATTTCTTATGGAGACAAAAATAGATGTAAAGCGCATAGAAAAAATCAGGAGGAGATGTGGTTTTGAGAATGGAATCGATGTAGGAGCAGCAGGTTCTAGAGGTGGAATTTCTATGGCATGGAAAGTAGAAATTACGGTTTGCCTAAACAATTTCTCAAAAAGCTATATTGATGTGATTGTAAAAGAGGACAATGTCAATGAAGAGTGGAGGTTTACAGGGTTTTATGGATCACCTTATGCTACCAATAAGGATGTTTCTTGGAACTTATTAAGGAAGTTGGGTCAGGATCAGAATCACCCATAGTTGGATGTGGTGATTTTAACGAAATAATGTATTCGTTCAAAAAAAGCAGAGGTCAACCGAGGGACGAGAAAAATGGAAGCTTTTCGCGGGGTTTTAGAAGAATGTCAACTAATAGATGTGGGATATTCGGAGGTTTGGTTTACGTGAGAGCGAGGGAATCTACCGGAAGCGAATATTAAAGAGTGATTGGATAGGGGAGTGGCGAATAAAAAATGGCTGGCCCAAAAGGAGTTATTCAGCATTTAATACACTTAATTTCAGATTATTGTCCCTTACTAATCAATAATAACAATGAGAGGAGCTATAAAGGGATACCAAGTTTTAAATTCGAGGCATGGTGGACCATGGAGAAATCTATTGAAAGAGAGATTAAAACATCGTAGGAGTCATCAAATGGAACTATTGCTCAAAGGCTAGAAAAACTGCAGACAAGATTGAGGAGGTGGGTAAGCTCAATAAAAAAGGGTAGAGATGGGTTGAAGAGTAAGCTCACAAAGGAACTTGAAGATCTTTTGGCAGGCGACAGAGATGATGACACAATAGTAAAACTGATTGATACTAAAATTCATTTTAATATGGAGATAGATAAGGATGATATG
The DNA here is from genome assembly GCF_025698485.1 of Gossypium arboreum. Lineage (NCBI taxonomy): Eukaryota > Viridiplantae > Streptophyta > Magnoliopsida > Malvales > Malvaceae > Gossypium > Gossypium arboreum. The sequence continues at coordinate 116,959,656 of NC_069077.1, read as the reverse complement.
TACTGGGAACAAAGGGCGTAAGCCAATTGGCTTTAATTAGGTGAAAAAAATTCTGGCTTTTTCCACAAATATGCCACAGCTCGTAGATGAACGAACACAATTACTAGGCTGGAATCTGATGATGGGAGGGAAATTTCTGATGAATCAGCAATTAATGAGTCAGCCTCAAATTACTTCCAGAATTTATTTTCGTCAAACGGTACTGGGAATCTATCACATATTCTAAAAGGTATTCATTCTAATATCTCATCTGATATTAACACAGATTTACTAGTACCTTTTACAGCAGCAAAGGTATTTTCAGCTTTGAAAGAAATAGGGCCCACTAAAGCACCTGGTTGTGATGGATTTCCAGCTTTATTTTTTCAAAGATTCTGGCACATTGTAGGTAAAGATGTTGAAAAATTTTGTTTGGGCATACTGAACGACGGACGAGATTTTGACTCTTTAAACCTTACAGATATTGTGCTTATCCCAAAATTACCAAACCCCACAAGTTTTGTTAACTTCAGACCTATCAGCTTATGCACAGTTCTATACAAAATTGTGGCAAAAGTAATTGCAAATCGTCTTAAAAAAGTCATTGGAAAATGTATTGATAAGACTCAAAGTAATTTTCTTCCCAGAAGGTTAATTACTAACAATGTGCTCATAGCCTATGAACTCTTGCATACACCACGTCAACGACGGAATGAGAAAAAAAGGCTAATGGCAGTTAAGCTAGATATGAGCAAGGCTTACGATAGAGTTGAGTGGGTTTTTTTAAAAGAAGTTATGCTTCAAATAGGATTTGCTAGAGAATGGGTAACATTAATCATGAAATGCATATCTACAGTCTCTTATACAGTGAACATCAATGGGAGAAGAGGAAAGGTTTTTAAGCCTACTAGAGAGCTTCATCAGGGTAATCCGCTCAGCCATTTTATTTTTTTAATATGTAGTGAGAGACTCTCGTCTTTAATAAGAATGGCCATAGATGAGGGATCGATGAAGGGAGTAAGGGCTAGTAGAAGAGGACCTGAAACATCACACTTGCTTTTTGCAGATGACTGTATACTGTTTGGTGAGGCGACACAACGAGAGAGAAAATTTTCAAATATATTTTGAAGGAATATGAACAGTGCTCAGGTCAATGTGTAAACTACAACAAATTAACAATTTTCTACAGCTCAAATACAACAGAACGAGAGAAAGAAGAAATATCGAGTTTGCTAGGTATGAGAAGCTCCACAAATATGGAAAAATATCTAGGACTTCCTAATGTTGTAGGAAGGCGAAAGAAGGAAGCTTTTCAGAATCTCAAAGATAAAATTAAGCTGAGAATTGTAAGCTGGAGTACTAGGTTACTTTCACAAGGGGGAAAGAAGGTATTTATAAAATCAGTTCTTCAAGCAATTCCAACTTATGCTATGTCATGTTTCCTTTTACCAAAATCGTTATGTGGGGAGTTAGAAAATATTTTTGCTAAATTCTGGTGGCAAAAAGGATAGGGTAGGAAAGGGATACACTGATGTCAATGGAAATTCATGTGTCGATCAAAAGAAGTGGGGGGATTGGGATTTAGAAATATGGCACAATTCAATATTTCTCTACTTGCTAAGCAAGGGTGGAGGATCATTACTAATCAGGATTCTTTAGTTACGCAAGTTTTTAAAGCAAAATATTTTCTGAATGATCATTTCTTAAAGTGTCGGTTGGGAAAAACCAGCTTTTATATATGGAAAAGCATATGGGCAGCCAAAGGTGTCTTGGAAAAAAAATGTGTTGGAGGGTTGGCACAGGCAGAAATATTTTTATAAATGCTGATGCTTGGATTCCAGTTGTTAATTTTATGCAAGATGCCAAGGTCAGTGAATTGATCGACAGTAATGAAAGAACATGGAGAAGAGAATTTATAAACAATACCTTTTTAGAGGATGATGCTGGAAAAATCCTCTAAATACCTTTAGCAAGCGCACCTCATGATGATCTACTGGTCTGGGGAGGCGAGCATTCAAGAGAGTTTTCGGTCCGCAACTTCTATAAACTATTACTAACTTTTGATGAAATCCCTAGAGCTTACCTTTACAAACCGGCTACAGAAATTTCTACAAAAAACTATGGCTCCTAAATCTACCAAATAAAATCAAGATTACAATATGGAGAATCTCATGGAATTATTTTTCGATATGGGTTAATATGCAGCATCGAAAGCTTGTAAGCAATACAAGCTGCCCCCTATGTGGAGAAAGAGCTGAAACGATCGACCATATCTTTCGTGAATGCCCTGTCATAGTGGATGTTTAGACACTATTAAAAATGCAGAATATTATTCGGGAGCCTTATACAGATTTTCTACAATGGATTACCTACATCATTAACCAGCTTTCTTCACACCAGAGCTGTCTCTTTTGTTGTGGATTGTGTACTATATGGGGAGAAAGAAACAGAATAATACACGAACAGAAAAACACTACAGGTTAGCAAGTAGTAGACTTCATAAACAACTATATTGCTGAACTTGATGGGTTAGAAATAAAAAATCCAACAAAAAGGAAGATGATAGTAGGATAGAGTTACCCGCCTGGTGAGTTCGTCAAAATAAATTTTGATGATGCGTATGATGCGAATCACCATCAATCTGCCTCAGAGATTGTTGCCAGAAACGAAGAAGGGGATGTCTTACTTTCCTGCTCCGAGATCCACCACGGGGTAACGTCCGCCTTTGCAGCTGAAGCAATAGCATGTAGAAAAGCGGTCCAAGTAGGAGGGGAACAGGAGTGGTCGAAGGTTCTGATAGAAGGTGACTCCCTCACAATAATAAAAAAATGTGCAACCAAAAGTCAAGATCGTTCACAAATAGGGGCATATATACACGATATTCAACAAAAAGTTAATAGATCTAGAAGCTTTATTTTTAAACATACACCCAGATCAGAGAATGCCCTTGTGTAATACCCCTACCCGTATTCATTACTGGAATAGGGTACGAGGTATTACTGGAGTTTACGAATTAAATTTTTTTTTATATTCAATATAGCCCTTTTATAAATATCTAACCTTCCCTGTAATATTAAATCGAGACCAATCCACATCAACCAAATCAATTCAACATATTTTCATGATAGATTCATGCATTTATATAAGATAACGTCATCACATATCTATAACCAGGCTTGTTAACCATACTAATGGCTAACTTTACATTCATTTCACGTTAACATTTACTTTGTTAGCTTATACATGCCATTAATTTCCAAAATAAAGTTTCTTTATATACCGAAATCCTGAGGTTGACAGTGTGATGTGCCTCCGACCAAATCCGACCTCCGAGCTCTTAATACTACAAAACAGGGAAAAAGGAAACGGGGTAAGCACTTTGTGCTTAGTAAGCTCATGTAACAAGAATTATACTTACCTAATATTTTCAATACAATATAATAAACATCCATATATCCATTCAATGCATTATTACCTTAATATGCACAAACTCAACATTCAAGTTAGTACAATAATTTCCATGTACCAATAATATATACCATGATTGATGTACTCATCAATACCATGATTTTCATTCCTTTATTATTTTTCATATTTATCTCGTTGAATTTATCAGAATTTCGATGGATTTTCAGAGGTACACTTTTAGTGTACAATTCCGGGTCCGTCAATTCATATTCATGTGTGCACATTTCCATTTCGAGAGCACACTCATGAACCTCAACCTTGCAATGGGATTACCATCGAGCTAAATCCTCGCAATATAAACTCATAGAGTATTGTCGGGATTATCACCCAGGCTAAATCCCTGCAACGACAATTACTCTAATGAGCTTGGATCTGAATTACCAGTCGAGCTAAATTGAGACCCTAATTCGGATTACCCGTCCGGCTAAATCCATTTTACACATATTCTTGGGAGGGCTATATCAGATAGGATCACCCATCCGGGCTAGATCCTTTTTACCGTCAATTCCTTTTCAGAGATCCATCAAATTTTCCTTTCATTCAAACGGGATTTCTTTCCATTTTATCAAATATATCAATGTTTCATTAATTTTCATACAATGAACACTCAAATCATATTCACATCAATAACATACAATCTCAAGCATTTCAGAATATAATTCAAGTTACACGAACTTACCTTGATACTTGTTTGTAAACAGTAAAAATCTACTAATCCGGAACTTTTTTCTTTCCTCGATCTAGCTTCGTATTTGAATCTTCTGGATCTAAATAAATAAATTTAATTATCAATTTAATACATTTCATGTTCATATGCAACATTCTCTATAATTCAACTATTATTTATAGTTCATTCAAAGCTGTCTACTTGAGTCATAGTCACTAAATTATTTATAACTTGAGCTACGGAACTCCAAATTAAGATCCGTTAATTTTCCCTGAAACTAGACTCATATATATTTTTACCATAAAATTTTCAGAATTTTTGGTTTAGCCAATCAGTACAGTTTATTCTTCAAAGTCACCCCTGTTCTGTTGTCTAACAGTTCTGACCCTTCTTCACTAAAAATAAATTATATCTTTATACAGAATTCAAATGATGTTCTTGATTGTTTCTATTAAAAATAGACTCATTCATAATTCTAGACATATAAATTTAAGTCCCTAATTATTTTTATTCAATTTTTTATAATTTTTCAAAGTCAGAACAGGGGAACCCGAATTCATTCTGACCTTGTCTCACAAAATTCATTATATCTCAAAATTTACAAATCCATTGCTTACAATATTTCTTCTATGAGAAACTAGACTCAATAAAATTTAATTCCATATTTTGTTCATCTTCTAATTCAATTCCTACAATTTTTGGTGATTTTTCAAATTTAGTCTACTGCTGCTGTCCAAACTGTTCTAGTGCAAGCTGTTTATTACCATTTTTCCCCTAAGCTTTTAATAAATGATAATTTCGTCCCTACTCAATTAGCCTCTCAATTGAGCTGATTTTTCTCAATTAACATTTTATTCTATCACCTTAAACTAGTTTACAACCTTTAGGAATCAGAATTTCAGCAATAGACTTTAATTCCAAACATTTTCACAATTAGGTCCTAAAAATCAATTTCCATTGAAATTGCCTAATAAAATCATCTCATAAACAAATTAAAGCTTTAATTTCATTCTATTTCATCATAAACTTACAGCACTCAACCATGGTGACTTTCAATTTCATCCATGAAATCAAAAACTAATGAATTTAATAGTAGGATCTAGTTGTAAAAGTCCTAGAAACACAAAATTACAAGAAAAAGGCAAGGATTAACTCACTTGGTGCAAAATTATGAAATACCAGCTTAGAGAACCCTCCTATGGCGTTTTTAGCTGCTGGAATTGAAGAGAAATGAAGAGAAATCTAGATATTTCCTATTTAGTCCTAGTTTTATTTAGTTAATTTTGCAATATTCTAATTTTACCCTTAATTTATCAATTTTTCTGCTGATTTCATACCCTTGCCGTCCAGCCCAAATAACTTTTGGGTCTAATTGCCTTTTAAATCCTTTCTCATTAGACTCTTAAGCTATTTAATCACTCTAGCAACTTTTACACCTATTACAATTTAGTCCTTTTCATTTAATTGACTACCCAAACATTAAAATTTCCTAACGAAATTTTAATACCACATTAATAACATTTCATAAATATTTACAAAATTATTTTTGACTCGGTTTTACGAGATAGAGGTCCCGATACCTTATTTTACCCAATTTCTTCAATAATTTCTTTTTCTAACTAATCACTAAATTGATAAAATTTTCCTATCAATATTTTCATACGATTTCCTATCATATAAATTTTCAAGCAAAAATATTGAAATAAATTTCTCTTTAAATCGGATTTGTGGTTACGAAACCACTGTTCTGATAACATTGAATTTACGCCATTACACCTTGCGCATATATTGGCAACAGAAACTCTAAAAAGGGAAGAAGAAATGTACCTAAAAATGAGGGTCCCGGAGTATGTTGAACTTCAACGAAGGATTGACCGGAGAAGAGAACTAGATTAAGAATGAAAGGGCAAAAAGATAAAAGAGGAAAGCAAAGAATAGCAGAAGAAAGATTTTTGAAAGAACAAACTTTCCTCAAAAAATGAATCGTAAGAAAGAAAAAGCAAAAATGGTACTTAGATAACAAGATGATTCATAGCATTTTCTGACTGGACATTGATTACGCACATTTAATTAGCATTCTAGACTATTCGGAAAATATCTAGATATTTTCTATTTAGGTTTTGGGCCACTTTAGTTCCGGCCGGTTTATTTTATCTATTTTTATTGGTTTTCTGCTATATATTTTGGGTTAATATTGTGTATTTTATTTTTTTAATAATAAGCCCAGTCTAAAGACTTTCAAAAAAAATATTGTATAAATATAATTTTCCTTTCACCCCGTAGAAAATCTAGTATTATTTATTCTTATTAACTATTTTATTTAATAACTGAAAGTAATGAAAATACTTTTTATTTTTATTTTAAAAAATAATTTTCATTATTTAATTTTTATAAATCGAAAACATATATTTTTAAATGAAAATATGAAATACAATTACTAAATAGTAATTAAATTAAAAGACAAACAAACAATGTTAATTATATAATAAAAATAAAGTTAATTTAAATAAACATAAGTGATGAAAATTTTAAAAATAAATTGTAATGAGAATTTTTTAATAAAATTTGAAGTAAAAATATTTTATTTTAATAAAAGAAGTCCCTACATGTATATAGACTCAAGTCATGATCAATGATTTGATATTAAAAGGTTGTTAATAAATAAAAATGTTATTAATATGATAAAATAAAACTAATTTAAATAAACATAAGTGATCATATAGAAAATAAAATATTTTTATTTTAATAAAAAGTAAATATTTATTATTTTTAAAAAATAAAAAAAAGTTATTGCGAACTCAAACTAGGGTCACTAATTCGTTAAGAAAAGTTATTGGCTTAATAGATTAAAATTAGGATAAATTCATCGATTAAATCCAAATTAAAAATTATGTATTTTCTAATTTTTCAAAATAGTTTTAGCGGAAATAATGAAACACTTTTTTTATGTTGTAGTTTTCACATATTTCCATTTTTATAATATTTTTCAAAATTTTCAACTCTAACATTTAAAAAGAAAAATCTATTTTCCAAAAAATAAAACAAAATAACCCATATTTTCTAAAACCAAACACACCTCCATTTGGTTTAGGAAAATAGTTTCTGTTTCTGTATTTTCTTTTCATTTTTCGAAAATAATTTTAATTCTTTAAATTTTCTTTCTTAAAAACATGTTTTTAAATGAAAATGAAAATTTGTATTCAAAAATAAAAATATGAAAAGATTTTGTACCTATTATTTCATAATATAAATATAAGAATTTTTTAAAAAAATTATACATTTATATGAATTTGAACTAAAATCATAGATGTAATATCTGTAATACCCCTTAAGATGAGAGTAGTGTTATTTTGGAACTCGCATGTGTTAGAATTTTCTAAGTAAATAAAATAGGAATTATGAGTATGAGTAGAGAATGTAGTTGGATCCTGTAGGAAATTAACAAGACTTTTGAATTGAGAAAAATTAAATTGAGGTATTAACTAAATCGCAATAATATGAAAAGTGTTGGGGTAAAAGTATGATTTTTTTTTTAAAATAGAATAATTGCATTAGATTGATGGAAAAAGAGGAAAGATTAGAAGTATAATTTAACCAAGAACTACAATAAATTTTGGATGAGATTGAAATTGAATGTGTACCACTTGATGTGTATGATGATGTTTAGATTTTTTTTAATTAGATATTATTAATAGTTTAAAATATTAAATTAAATAGATTTTAATATAGAAAGATGTAGAAAAATCTTCTCCATTATCTTCATCCATTCTCTTTCACATCACCTTCCACCTTCTTTATAGCCAATTTTCATTTTCTTTTATTATAGTCCTTTTCACCATTTCCAACCTCCTCAAGCTCAAAAATATCAAAATTTCCATTGATTCCTAGTGAAATCAATAGAGCAACCTCATAGCAAGCTAAGTTTCTTGTAAAGTTAGTTAATGTTCACATTTATGGAGAGAAAAAGTGAAGTTAGGGATTTAAGTTAAAGTTTAAGGTAAGGATGACGAAGTTTCTTTTAAGGATTTCATGTTTATTTCATTAAAGGTGCATGGAAATGATGCGTGATTGTGGTTTTTATATTAAATATTGTATGTGTGTGATATGTTAATGAAGAGAAAGAGAAAAGAGGTGATCAACAAGGTCTTGATAAGGGGAAAGAAGTAGCAAAAGAATGAAGGAAGAAGAAAGAGCTCATCCAAGCATTTGATTGTAAGTACTTCAAGAATTTTACTTTACCTAATTCAACCTAAGTGTAAGTCATATTAAAATGGATTGATGTGTCACATCCTAAAAATTAGGTTAGTAGAATCGCGTTAGTGAACCAAATACTAGAATTAGGATCGTAGTAATAATTAGGTAAAAATATAAAAATAATAAATGAGACTAAAATTTAGGTAGGGAAATTAAAATTAAGCGTTTGATTATTAATTAATTTAAAACGGATTCTAAATATAAAGCCGGTTTTGAAAATAATTGATGAAATGAGTTTTTAATTAAATTTGGTTTGGTTTGAAAAAGAGTGGAAATCCAAAGTGGTTAAAAGGGAAATTGCCCAATTTTTGAAAAATGGTTAGCTTTTAAACACCTTAGTGTTTAAAAATCCAAATCTAAGTTTTCCTCTTAAATTAGCCAAACAACTCAGACTCTCTAGCCTCCCAAACACCAAAATAACCTCCAATTTCAAAGAAAAAACTATGATTTCTCTATCAATTTCACCATTGTTCTTCTCACGTTCATCATTGAATTAGATCCATAGTTTGCCTTTTTTAACAAATTAAGGTAACATTTTGACTTTTTATGATCAAACAAAACATGTTGTTAATTCAATTCTAGTTTTAATTGATTGTATGGAGATTTTGATAGATCCAACGTTTTTAAACCAAGCTTTGATTCAAAAATGATGAATCCAGAAATCATAAGTAAACGTACTATTTTAAAGTGATTTTTGACTTATTTTGAACTAATTAGAAGGTATTTTAAATCAATTTAATAAATCGTTAATGAACTTTTAAGAATAGAATTTTTTCTCTCTTAAATGTTCATGAGAGCTTGATTTTCTGGAAAAGTTAAATCCGACTAATTAGATGAAATTGAAGACTTATATCTGTAATTGAATGGTATTAGGATGTTTGAAATCAAATTCGAGGTTTAAAAATGAAAATTTGGCAAGGAATCTCTTATTTTGATAAAACTAGTTAATTTTCGGTAGTAATAAAAGAGTGCAGATTTGTATTTTTGCTATGGTTTGGATGGGAATAAGTATGTAATTAATAAGTGTGTAATGTTTTTATTATGTATTCAAAGTGCTGGATCAATCGGGAGCTTCTACGAGCAAGATAAAAGCCAAAGAGAAGCTTACCTAGCCTTTGACATTCAACCGAAAGTCGGTGAGTGATCGGAATTGTTGTGTAACACCCCTAACCCGTATTCGTCGCTGGACTAGGGTCACAAGGCATTACTGAACATAAGCACAGTTCTGAACATTCTCATATTATCACAAGTCATATTCTTATATATATGTAGAGCATATAATAAATTAAATATAAGTATATTACATATACAAATCACAGGTTAATCACTTTAATGATAAGTGAATACTAAAATAAAAATTAAAGATTTTATTTCTTAATTACGTACATGCAGGATTAACCAATTAAGTCATATTACAAGGCATTATCAATTTCATAAATAATCAATAATATATCACTAAACATTTAGGTAATATCAATTCCATCATTCAACTTAAATTAAAAGTTTACCAATTGCACATCCGCATAAAAATATATATACATATATATGTTACTTTTAATTAACCATTTTCTATCAATACATTCCTAACACATACTCAATATTTACCTTCATCAATTGTACCTATTTTACAAATCATATAAGCATGATATATGCATATGCATTTCCAAAATAAACTGAATCATAAGGACAAGTATTATTCGATTTTACACATATACCAACCATAGTATAAGTGCATTTGTTCATATACATTTATAAATTCAACTAACAAAGCATATCTGATTAAATTAGTACATATCTTTTACCATAATAAACAAATCATGAATTATACATATCATTATTCGAACCATAATGGAACACCGAATATACTCTATGCATGTATCTTAATTGTCACCTAACTAGTAGGTGATATACTTAGCTCATTTAACAATCATTATATATCATGTAGCCGAAACACATAAACAATTTCATAAACATTATAGTACCTTGGATATATTTTTAACATAAGTTTAGTTCAAGACCAAATATTAACACATCCCTTATCATATAAACTACGGCATTTCACATATATATATATATATATATGTGTGTGTGTGTGTGTGTGTGTGTCGAACTAATAATCAATTATAGTCAATATCTCTTACTATCATTTAACTGAATGTATTAGTCAACCAAATGAGGTTATTACTATCATTACAAGTCATAACCGAAGCATTTCAACCAAAAGTAACATAACAAATATACTTCATACTTACCAGTATACCATGGCCAAATCATTCAAACCACATCCAGCTCACCAATCAACTTCAATGCACAATAACACATATCATAAATATTATTCAACCATAGCACCTAATATTATCACTAAAATGAACACAAACCATAATTTAACATAACCGATTTCAAGCAAGATAGTTAAGCCATTTTCGCATGGCTTTAATACATACTCATTCAAAACAATTAACTATAAAACTAGCCTATACATGCCACATAATTGAATCTCAAAATATTATTTACTGAAATGATAACCATATAGTGTGATGTCATCTCCACTGACTTCCAACCCGAGCAGATTTCTGAAAATCTATAAACATAGGAAAAACACACAAAATAAGCTTTAAGAGCTTAGTAAGTTATAAGCAAATAAATAACTCATTGTCAATATCGATTTAATTACCAAGCCAATTTATACTATCTTAATCACATTTAACTTCAAACTTATAATTTCATATAATACATATACTTTCACTTTTACCAAATATCCATACAATTAATATTAATATATCATTCAAATTTCAAAGCCACAATATCAATAATTAACCGAATATATATAAACTCATATACATATATTCATGAATCACTTATAATTATTCTTTGTTTACATCATTTAGGCCTTATATAATCATTTATATAAGTTTGCACATAGGTTACAATATGATATTACTATACATAACCTTTGAGCGAATGTACTATAACTATTATCAATGTAACATTCAATTTCAAAACCATAATACCATTATACCATTATATAATCGAATATACACACCCACAAACATATATTCTTGAATCAAACTTTAATATCTCATACTTACACTTATCGTATAATCGAATATACATGTATCTATACCGAAATGTCATACACTATGAAAATCATATTATCAATGCATAAAGTTGAATCTTTAAACACTTGTTTTCATATACTCATGTCTCAAATCTTCGTACCACATAATTATACTTAACTTTGGCTGAATATATTTCACAATTACTTACAAATTTCAGACTAACATCACACATATTGTTTGTATCACATATCAAATGATCAGCTTACCTTATTTTCAAGTAAACAACAAGCTAACTCATACCTGATCATTTAGCTCGTTTAACGTATTCAATTACCACATCAACATAAAGTCTTTTAGGCTTCAACTTATAAAAATTCACCGGCATAAAGCCTGCTAGGCCTAAGCCTGAATCTCACACCAGCACAAGGCCTGCTAGACTTTAAGTCTGATTTTATACACCGACAATAAGCCTGCTAGGCATAAGCCTGATTTAATTCACCAGCACAAGGCTTGCTAGGCTCAAATCCCGAATATCACTATTATAAAGTTGTCTCATAAACAATTCATGTATCAAAAATTTCAGATATTCCATATAGTTCATACGGACTTCCAAATGTTATAACTCAGTCGAAACGAATGCATGAATATAATTACCATGCTTATACACATTCGACATTAGCATATATTAATTCATATATTTCATTACAGCATATATACTGTGTATTTAATTAAAATTAAGTATGTCTATTTGCTTATAAACTTACCTTGGACGTTATAAAATGAGACAGGGCTGCTAGTCGATAACTTTTGTTTTTCTCCGATCCAAATCCGATTTCTTTGGTTCTTGATCTAAACATATTCAAAATAAGCTAATTCAAACATATTTTCATTCAATTTAGTCCAAAAATACATAAATGGGAAAATTAACATTTTACCCCTAGCATTTACACTTTTTACAATTTAGTCCCTATTACACAAAACACAAAATATTCAAAATTTCAAGATACCCATGTTTGGCCAACTATTCCTAGTGCTCATACAAGCCCATATATTTCATTTATTTCACATTTTAGTCCTTCAAATTATTATTTTTGCAATTTAGTCCTAATTACTCAAAATCATCAAAAAGTCAAATACAAAATATGTTAAACTAAAACATATCTTTCATATTAAACAACAAAAATCACAAGCTATCAACAATGGCATAACTCAAAATATTCTTCAAAATCAAAAATTCAAGCATGGGTCTTGTAGATAACTTAGCAATGATCTCAAAAATGTAAAAATTATCAAAAATCGAGCTAATTACATACCTTAATTGAGCTTAGCAAGTTGCCGAACCCTTAAAGCTTTCTTTTCTTTCTTATTTTCTTTAGTTTCGACAAGAACACAATCTAAACACATATAATGGCTTTTTTTTATGTTTTATAATATATTAATTTAATAATCATTTTACACACCAAACCTTTAAAATAAAATATAAAACCATTATAAGTCATAGTTATAACCGTCCATCACCTAAAAAAATGTAATATTGCAACATAAATACTTCATATTATAAAGACAACAAAAATTTGGACCTTTTACAATTAACCATCAAATTTTTGTTTTACGCGATTAAGTCCTTTTATTTAATTAGACACTCAAACGACAAAATTAAATCACGAAAATTTCACACATATAAATTCATACATAATAAACACAAAATAAAATTTTTAAATATTTTTCCGACTCAGATTCGTGGTCCTGAAACCACCGTTCCGACTAGGGCCTAAATCGGGCTGTTACATGTTGCTTCTAACACAATTCAATGCATTATTAAGGAGCTTAGGTTAGCCTAGACTGTAACAACCCAATTTCGATAAGGTCGGAATAGTGGTTATGAAACCACAAATCCAAGTTAAAAATAAAAATAATTTTATTTTATTTTATGGTTGGCATCATGATAGAAAGGTCACATGAAAATTTTGATACGAAAGTTTTATCGATTGTGTGGTAAATTAGGTAAAGGACTAAATTGCATAAAATGTAAAAGTTAGATTCTAGTAGCTATAGGTATCAAATAGCTGTAGAATTCAACACTTAAGGTCCTTATTTGGTAATTAGACCATTGAAGTTAATTTTATTGACTCATCCATGGAAAAATTAGAAAAGGCAAGGGACTAAATTGGAAGTCACTAAAAGTAAAAGATGGAAATTAAATAAAAAGAAATATTCATCTAATTTCATATCATCTTTCCCAAAATTTCTATGAAAACCCTAGGAGAGAGGAAGACTACTTACCAAGCTTGAAAAGGTATGAAATCAAGTCCCGTTTTTAATGACTTTTATATTTTTGAAACTAGGATAGTCTAATCTCTCTATTTAGGGTATTAATATGAAAAGTTATTAAGGTATGAAATTTGGGTCATGGATGAATATGCTGAAAATTTGAAATTATGGTAGAAAATGAAAATTTATTCATAGATAAACAACTTTTACAAAGCAATTTTTGATGAAAACTTGATTTAAGGACTAAAATGAAAAATGGTGAAAAACCCATGAAAATTCTGAAATTTGTGAAAAATGTTTGTTGTAAATGTTGTTTATAAATTTAGAGGGTTAAATTTCATGAATTTCATTTTTCGAGCCTAGGGACGAAATCAAAATTTTTGAAAATGATAGGGGCAAAATGGTAATTTTACCTAGGATGCAATAGAATGCAAATGTATATGAAATGTGATAGATTAATAGTTAAATTTATCCATATAGATCCGGAAAGACCAACTACGGAACTAGATCGAGGAAAGAAAAAGGTTTCGGATTAGTTGAAATTCAAAAACGAACCATTTTCAAGGTAAGTTCGTATAACTTAAAAATGTATGTTAATATGATTGAATTGAATTGTATGATTATGTTGTTATGTCCGTGTCTCTACCCGTGTGGAAAAAAATAGGCTATTTACTAAGCCAATTTTTCCACCCAAACTTATATGTATTTACACCACATCAATTGGGACCAACACATAGCATATATAAACATTTAAACTAGTCAATTCAAACGTAAATCATACACATTCTATACTTCCATTTTACATATACACAAATCACCAAAATATGCTATACTATTTGTACCAAACTTTACTTCCTCAATTCATAAATATGACCATTATCAACTATGCATCATTTGATATATTTTCTCAAGTATGTTAATCAATCAAAACTTGGCTATCAGATATCTATTATGCTAACTATCCACAAGCATCACATGCACATATATATACATGATTCAAACATGCCAAAATAACCCAAAGTAAGTGATAATATTCTAGAACGTCATATTTTTATGTGCTAATTACATGTTTATTTTGAGTATGATCCTACTAATTTGGGCTATTTATGGTTCTTTGTCTTGTAGGGACTAAATTGAAGGCAAAAGGAAATTTGTGGGCAAAAATCGTGAAATTAAAGATGAATTGCGTCAGCATGCGAAGTAGGAGAGAAGTGGTGTTGAAAATGCAAAGTGTGGAAGACTTTTGGGGTAAAAATACAAAAGAAGAGATTTTATAGCATAAGACTCCATTTTAATTCCAATTATATTAGGATAATTATTAAGGATTATTATTTAGATTTAATTTTAGGACTTATTTTCATTTATCTTTTATTATCTTTAATTATCTTTATTTATTTGTATTTATCTTTTAGGATTTAATTAGGAATAGACTAGGTTTTCTAATACTATAAATAGGGGATGGAGTGACACAAATTGGACACATCTTTTTCTGTAAACTCTCTCTCCCCCAAAAAACTTAGTTTTTATTCTCTCCATATTTTCTTTAATAAAATTTCCATTTCCATTATATTTATTTCTTTCCCAAAAATCATGAGCCACTAAATCCATCTAACCAAAGGTTGCCAAAATTCCCCAAAAAGGGTTCATGAGGCTTAAAATCCGCGCTTAGTCTTCTCAACAGGGTATTTATTGCTTCTCTGCATTACGGGGCTGACACTTCCGTCCATATCCCTTAATAGGTGATCTTTTCAACTTGTGCAAGGAACGGCCGCTTTGTACGTTTTGGGAAGGTTGTACAGTCAGTTCGTTGGCTTTCTATGTCAGAGGTTGGCGATTCTAAGAGACAAAATGGCGTGGTATTCGCTGTTGGGAGATGATGATCTAGTATAAGATAGTCTCACAAAAGCGATTATTGGCTAGAGTCAGGTTCCACCAAATCTTAAGTCTAAATTCTTGGAGCTGGTGGTCGTAGGCGTCCTCTTCCACTATAACTGGCTTATTTTGCTTAAGAAGGGTCACTTAAAAGCCAATGATTTAACCTAAGGCGAACCGAGACAATCGGAGGCTGGAAAATCACCATAAGAAATAATTTTCTCAACTTTATTTTTACTTTTAATTTCTGAAATTTCAATTCAACTTCTAATTTTGTTTTTTTTTTAATTTTACTCCTAGATCAAAACTTTAAAATTTTGTTTTTTATTTTTTTCAGGAACACAGGTTTTCCTAGGCACGATTCTGCCCAAAATTTTGAGAAATAAGCATTTGTGCAATCCGATCCCTGAGGATTCGACCCTACTTCCCCTTTACTGTTCTTTTTTATTATTTGTAGAGAATACGATATTTTTGGTACTCTCAACGACCGCACCAAATTTTGGCACCGTTGCCAGGGACTGGCAACGTATTAATCTTGTTTTTTGTTTCTTATGACCAGATCTACTCCAAGCACTCTTGAGTTCGATTCAGAGATTGAAAAGACTGTGAGAGCTAATCGCAAGGAAACAAAGCTAAGGAAAAATCAGTCTGGAGTGGTTGAGACTCAGAGTAACCCACCACCAGAAATTAGAATAGATGACGAAGTAAAGTCTAGGGTTAATGAAAACCTTACTCAAACATTTGAAAGTGAAAAAGTTGAAGTCGATTCACCAGAAGAAGTCTTTAACGCCAAGGTTAACGAAAACCCAAATTTAGCACATCAACTAATGGCTCAAACAATTCGGCAACTGGCCGAAGCTCTGACAGAATAACCGCCATTGTGCATTGCGTATCCTACTATGGATACTAATTTTGAACTGAAGTCAGGTTTAATTCAGCTATTGCCAACTTTTCGTGGGTTGCAAAACGAAAATCCCCACAAACATGGGCTGATCTTATGAATCCTCAAGGGGCATCCCGAATGAGTCCTCAAGGATGTATTAGTCAAATTCAATGGGCTTATCTTCCCTGTAGATTTTTATGTGATAAAAATGGAGGAGGATAACGCTCCTAGTTCTCCAGACATCTTGTTGAGGCGACCTTTCCTTAGTACTGCAAATACTAAGATTGATGTACGAAGTGGAACCCTCACATGAAGTTTGACGGGGAGATCATGAAGTTTAATGTTTATGGCACTATTAGTCACCTAAGTGAAGTCTTGGACGTAAACCGTGTCAACATAATTGACTTATCAGTAGAAAAAACTTTTGAGTCATCTTATGGAGATAAATCTAAAATGATGTTTGATGATTTTGAATCTGTTAATAAATTATTGGCTCCTATGGATACTAAACTTCTACCTTCTGTTGTGCAGGCACCAGATCCGAAATTAAAACCACTTCCCGAGCATCTCAAATTCACATTTTTGGAGAATGATGAGACCATTTCCAACTTAAAAGGGATCAACCTCTTAGAAGAAACTATGAAACCAAAAAAAGAGGCACAAGGACGATTAAACCCAAATATGGTGGATGTGATAAAAAAAAAGAATTTCCAAACCCATACGAACGAAAGAATTCAGCTGGAACAGCCCTAATACTAGTTAAGTCGTTAAGCTAGCAACGTTAAACAAGCGCTTATTGGGAGACAACCCAATTTTTATTATTCTTTATTTTTATTTTATTTTATTATTTTATTTTATTTTATTATTATTTATTTATTACTTTATTTTATTTTATTATTTATTATTTTATTTTGTTTGGGTGATAATTAATTTCTCTTCTTTTATCTAGGTAGACCAACGCGAAAATAGGGAGGAAAAAAGAGAAAAACTAAAAAAATTGGCATGATAACCCTTATCCTATCCTTATTCCAACTAAGAATGGTGCATCCCTGTTCCTGACTACCCACAACCTGCAACCAAACATTAACCCTTCAGCCAAACACTCCACCTATACACCTTCAAACCCTAAAAACTTATCCCATTTTTCACCCAAACTCCCACCAGCGGCCACACCTTCCTTCTACCCCCTCCACCGCTGATTTCTCCAACACCATGGTAACAACCTGAAGCCGAGTCACCATTTTATCTGCTGATTTTATTGTTGTGTTACTGTTGCTACTGCTTTGTGCTTGTTTCTGCCCACCAGGAATTGCCTACTGTTTGACTTACAAGCATGATTTTTGTCTTCTGAGAAAATTATGATTTTGCTATAATTGATTTCATCTCACTATTTTATTTATATTCAGTTAAAATAATTATGATTAATAGAGTTAGCCCTATTTTTCTTTTAGTAAATTTGATTAAGTCTAAATACAGGAGGACACTTAATACAATTGCATGCTTAAAATATGTTCATGACTATTAATGTGGTTGCTAAAACTTATTTTTGACACTTGATTGTTGCTCCTAAGTCCTCCAAAATTAAAATTTCGTTTAATAATAATGTTTCTGTGGTTATGAGTGAAGCTTAAGACGTGACTAGCTTAGTAACTGGGGTAAGGTGCTTGGGTTGTCATCTTATTTCGCGTCGAAAGGTTTTGTGACGTGTTAGGTAAAACTCCGCTAACCGGAATTAATTTTTAAGAATGTGTTGGGCTGAGTAAGCGGAGAGAGGTGCTTGGCTGTCATCTCTCTTCAGGTCAAAAGTTCGATATGTTCTTAAGAAAAATAAAAATTAGGAGTGTGTTGGGCTGAGTAACCGAGGTGAGGTGCTTGGCTGTCATCTCTCTTCGTGTTAAAAGGTTCAATATATTTCTAAGCAAAAATTAATTAAAAAATAAAAAAAGGAAAAAAAGATATATTAATAAAATGTAGGGACTAAAGGTAAAAACAAATAGGATGTCTTGATAGGTTTGGTAAATTACCTAATTTTCATGAAATAATCCAAGTCGATCTTAATTTTTATGTGTGTTAATTGAAACATTTTTTCAATTTTACTTAAATCAAGCTAAGGGTTCTCTTTATTTTTCGTATGCATTTTGACTAATTTTTGTAAAACTTTGGAGTAGTATTTCTTTCATGGCAGGATCTAATTTCCCTAGTGGACAGGAACCATACTTGAGGGCAAGCATGGGCTAAGTAGGTGGAATTTGATAATATTCTAGAACGTCATATTTTTATGTGCTAATTACATGTTTATTTTGAGTATGATCCTACTAATTTGGGTTATTTATGGTTCTTTGTCTTGTAGGGACTAAATTGAAGGCAAAAGGAAATTTGTGAGCAAAAAGCGTGAAATTAAAGATGAATTGCGTCAGCATGCGAAGTAGGAGAGAAGTAGTGCCGAAAATGCAAAGTGTGGAAGACTTTTGGGGCAAAAATACAAAAGAAGAGATTTTATAGCACAAGACTCCATTTTAATTCCAATTATATTAGGATAATTATTAAAGATTATTATTTAAATTTAATTTTAGGATTTATTTTCATTTATCTTTTATTATCTTTAATTATCTTTATTTATTTGTATTTATCTTTTAGAATTTAATTAGGAATAGACTAGGTTTTCTAGTACTATAAATAGGGGATGGAGTGGCAAAAATTGAACACATCTTTTTCTGTAAACTCTCTCTCCCAAAAAACTTAGTTTTTATTTTCTCCATATTTTTTTCAATAAAATTTCCATTTCCATTATATTTATTTCTTTCCCAAAAATCATGAGCCACTAAATCCATCTAGCCAAAGGTTGTCAAAATTCCCCAAAAAGGGTTCATAAGGCTTAGAATCTGCGCTTTGTCTTCTCAACAGGGTATTCATTGCTTCTTTGCATTATGGGGCTGACGCTTCTGTCCGTATCCCTTAATAGGTGATCTTTTCAACTTGTGCAAGGAACGGTCACTTTGTACGTTTTGAGAAGGTTGCACAGTCGGTTCGTTGGCTTTCTGCATCAAAGGCTGGCGATTCTAAAAGACAAAATGGAGTGGTATTTGCCGTTAGGAAGTGATGATCTAGTCTAAGATAGTCCCACAAAAGCTATTATTAGCTCGAGTCATGTTCTACCAAATCTAAAGTCTAAATTCTTGGAGCTGGTGGTTGTAGGCGTCCTCTTCCTCTATAATTGGCTTGTTCTGCTTGAGAAGGGTCACTTAAAAGCCAATGATTGAACCCAGGGAGAATCAAGACAACCGGAGGCTGGAAAATTACCATAAGAAATCTTTTTCTCAACTTTATTTTTGTAACACCCTAAACTCAGCCTAGACGTTCTGGTCGAATCTGCGATGTCACATTGGAGTGTTTTTCATAATATAATTTCTTGGAAAATCTGTTTTACCTAAAAAAAATTTTGAGTTCTCAACAAAAATTTAGGGTGTATGTTCATTGTGAAAACTGAAGTTGTTTTAGCAAAATATCGATCATATTAGATTGTTAGTACCCTTTAAAACAATGTTTACTGCGGATGCTCTTAAAATATGTTGCATAATCGTGATGTTTTAGGAAAACACTTGTTTATATTTTCTTGAAAATCCGTGTCCTACTACTACTAGTAAAAAAAATCAAGGTAAATAAATCCCCAAAATTAAAATGAAATTTAATGAGGCCTTATTATATAATGAAGACCCAAAAGTAAACCTTATTTATAAAATTAAATATTAACTAAGTCGAGTGGCTGCCACTAAGTCCTCCGTCGCCTCGATCCATCTACGTCTGAGGATTTCCTGCACAGTTAACAGCTGAGTGAGTTTTCGAAAACTCAGTGTGTGAAATCCCATAAAAGCAATCAATTAGAGTAAGCACAATTTGGGCCTAAGCCCTTTCAGTAATAGTAGCAGTCTGAGCCTGAGCTCGCTTCAGTAACAGTAGCAGTCTGGGCCTAAACCCATTAACATATTAGTACAGTATGCAAACAAAGAGTCTTACCCAATTCATCCTCTACACACCATCTCCGTACCAACCCTACACACCATGTGGGGATAAAATCAACTCACTCATCCCTACACACCAAGTAGTACCGGTTGTAGCACTAAAACAGTATGTGCAGTAGAGCAGCCAGTAATAGGCTTATAGCCTTTTAGTACACTTCCTACAAAATCATATATCCCACCCCATGCAATGCAACATAATATAAATATATGTGCAGTACAGATGACATGCTCAATCAGTCATACATCACACAGAGGTAAAACAGTCATCTTACCAAAATAAGGGTCCAGGTAGACTTACCGGCCCAACAGTAGGTCCACAGTCGTCTTGGGCGACCCGTGCAACCCTAATAGAAAATCAGTGATAATGGGCCTATAGCCCATATTACGGGCCTATGTGGGCCCACACGCTTGTATAGCCCACATAGCCCAAAAATGGCCTTAGCCATACAGTTTATATAGCCTGGCCCACTAATTACCACACGAACATGTTTATCACATGGCCGGTCACACGCCTGAGTGGTGTCAACTGTTCACCTTTTGGCTTTTCAGCTTTTGCCGTTTCCCATCTAATGGCAGTGATGCACACACCTGTTTGCAAAGTGTGTATCTCTCCAAAGAGTTCCCCAACCTACATTCAATCATAATATTCCGTTAGATGCTCGATACTAGGGTTAATCACCTTTTTCTAACCCCAACTTAAGATAACATCCAAAACTTGCCTTGGTTAAAAGAGTGCGATTAACCTTGTTGAACCGTTTACGATGGCTGATTTGTTCTCCTAATCGAATAGCTGGATTGACAGTGAAACAATGAACACATAAATACATGACTTGAAACTAAATAATGGCTTATTGAGCACACAAAACCCAGGTTAGGGGAAAATAGAGCAATCGGCCAACATCCCTCAAAACAAGACATGCACTAGCTAACTACAATAGTCGCAAACAGAATTACCTTGATTGAGTAATGAGGGAAATGTTTCGATTGCTTCAGTATCTACTAACAACTCATTCACTTTTCGAGTAGTTCTAGAACCCGAAAGAATCACCACACCTAAGAAAAAAGAAGATGAGAATCGATTAGAAGAGAAAAGGGTATTCAGCCTTAAATAGTGCAATACTATTTACCGCTTTAATAGAGAACACCAAGAAACCACAATAAGGAGTAATCGGCCTAACTACCAAATAGGAAAGACCGTAAGTAGAACGATTCGAATGATGAAGAAAAAAGAAGAAGGGAAACAAGGGGTATACGGTCACAAATTTTTTTGCTTAAGCTAAGGCTTGAACACATGACTTCCTAGACTCTTCCAGAGCACTAAACCACTAAGGCAGACATACCTCCACATCACAAACACACAAAAATAATTTTAACAGGAGTTTTTGGGATTTGGGGCGTTACAATTCTATCCTCCTTAAAGAAAACTTCAACCTGAAAATTTACCTGGTCAAAATAGGTGAAGGAATTGTTGTCCCATCGCCTCTTCGAGTTCCTCGTAGCCTCCTCAGAACTGTGGTTCTGCTAAAGAACTTTCACTAATGGAATTGCTTTCCTTCTCAATACTTTCACTTCTCAATCTAAAATCTACACTGGTTCCTCCTCAGAAGTCAAATTTAGTCTAACTTCAATCTCTTTAATCGGTACCACATGCATAGGATCGGAGCGGTAGAGTCTCAGCATAGAGACGTGGAACACATCATGAATCTGCTCTAATTCTGGAAGTAGCTCTAACTGGTAGGCAATTGGTCCTACTCGTCTTAAAATGCGGTAAGGCCCTATAAACTTAGGGCTTAACTTGCCCTTACGCCCAAATCTTAGTACCTTCTTCCATGGCGAGACCTTCAGAAAGACAAAATCTTCCATAGAATACTCAATTTCCTTATGCTTCAGATCCGCATATGACTTCTGTCTGTCTGATGCTGCCTTCAGTTGATCCCAAATTAATCTAACCTTATCATTGGTTCACCTAACTTAGTCCAACATGATGTAGTACGACACCTACGACCATATAGGGCTTCGTAAGATACCATCTGTATGCTAAACTGATTGCTATTGTTGTAAGCAAACTCTGCTAACGGTAAGTAATCCTCCCAACTGCCTCGAAAGTCAATCACACAACTCCTTAACATATCCTCCAGTATCTGAATTACCCTCTCTAACTGACCATTTGTCTGAGGATGGAATGTAGTACTGAAGTCCAACCGTGTACCCAGAGTTTCATGTAACTTTTTCTAGAACTGAGATGTGAGGCAAGGATTTCTGGCAAATATTATGGAAACTGGTACCCTATATACATATAGCTTAGCGAGTTTTTGTAACGAATAATCTGTGTAAACCGGTATGAAATGAGCAGTTTTGGTCAACCAATCCACGATGACCCATACCGAATCTTTCTTAGAAGGCATGAGGGGTAGCCCACTTACAAAGTCCATAGTTACTCTTTCCCACTTTCACAATAGAATCTTAACAGGCTGAAGCAACCCAGAAGACAACTGATGTTCCGCTTTAACCTGTTGGCAAGTCAGACATTTCCCCACAAAGTTGGTAATCTCACACTTAAGATCAGGCCACCAATATATCTCACGAAGATCTCTGTATATTTTATTTCCACCTAGGTGCATAGCATAGGGGCTACTATGCACCTCTCACAGTATAGCCTACCTCAAATCAGTATCCTTAGGTACATAAATTCTGCCTCGAAAATAGAGTACCCCTTCACTGTTCAACCCAAAATCCACAGTATTACCATTTTTGGTTTGACGGAACTGAAGACTCAATGACTCATCTTCCAACTATTTATTCTTAACCTACTCAATCCACACTGATTTAACTTGGAGCTTCACTAACAAGCTACCATCATCAAATAAGCTAAGACGAGCAAACATTACTCTCAGATCAACCATAACCTTATGGCTCAGCGTGTTGGCCACCACATTGGCCTTACCAGGATGGTATTCAATAAAATAGTCATAATCCTTAAGCAACTCAATCCATCTATGCTGCCTAAGATTTAACTCCTTCTGAGTGAGGAGATACTTGAGGCTCTTGTGATCCGTGTAAATGGTACACTTATCACCGTACAATTAATACATCCAAATTTTTAATGCGAATACCACTACGGCCAACTCCAAGTCATGCGTCGGATAATTCATCTCATGCGTTTTAAGCTGGCGAGATGCATAAGCTACGACCTTACCCGATTACATTAACACACAACCCAAACCAACGTGTGATGCATCACTGTAGACAGTAAATTCTTTCTCAAACTCCGGCTAAATCAAGACAATGGCCTCAGTTAGAACTTTCTTGATCTTCTCAAAGCTTTCCTATTGTGCATTACTCTAGTTAAATGGTATGCCCTTGCGTAACAACTTAGTTAAGGGCATGGCAATCAGTGAGAACCGCTCTACAAATTTTCGATAGTAACCAGCCAGTCCCAGAAAACTATGAATTTTTGATACAATCTTAGGCTGCTTCCAATCCAAAATAGCCTCAATCTTTCGAAGATCAACCTTAATCCCCTCAGCAGATACCACACGACTAAGAAACATTAGCTCACATAATCAGAATTCACACTTGCTGAATTTGACATACAGTTGTTTCTCCCTCAAAATATGCTGAACTACTCGTAGATGTTCATCATGTTCATCTTCAGTCCTCGAATACACCAGTATGTCATCGATAAGTACTAAAACAAATTGATTCAGATAGGGTTGAAACACCGTAATGACCAGTCTAAAAGGGACTACAACAAAGATTCCGGCGCATTTATCAGTCTAAAAGGGACTACGAGGAACTCGTAATGACCATAACGAGTTCTAAACACCGTCTGGTGCACATCGGCCTCTTTAACTCTTAGTTGGTGATACCTCGACCGGAGATCTATTTTTGAGAAAATCGACAGTCCTGTAGTTGGTCGAACAAATCATCAATCCTTGGCAGAGGGTATTTGTTCTTAATGGTCAATTTATTCAGTTGTCTGTAGTCAATGCATATATGCATGGATCCATCCTTCTTTTTTTACAAACAAGACTGGTGCTCGCCACGGAGACACACTAGGTCGGATAAACCCATGGTCTAGTAATTCTTGAATCTGGGCCTTAAGCTCCACCAGTTCCATCGATGCTATTCTGTAAGGGGTGATGGACACCAGAGCTGTCCCAGGAAGGAGCTCAATCCCAAACTCCACTTCACGTTTTGGAGGTAACCCCGGTAGCTCTTCAGGAAAAGTGTTCGAAAAATCCTTAACAGTCCTGATATCCTTTACCGAAGAGTCCCCAACATCCGAAACACTGACATAAGCCAAGGACGCCTCACAACCCTTGCGAACCAACTTTTCGACCCTTAGCGCAAAAATTACATTACTTAAATAGTTTCGTCATTCCCCAATTACCACTACCTCATCATCTGTGCCAGTTCTCAATACAACCCATTTAGTGGCACAATCCAAGCTTACCCGATGTTTAACTAACCAATCCATGCCCAGTATTAGATCGAATTCTCCGAAAGGCAGCTCCATAAGATCGGCCAGAAAGATAACTTCTTGTATCTCCAAGGGAACATCTCTAAACATCTTATTTATTCAAACGGACTGTCCCAACGGACTTAGAACAGTAATCTCATTCATAGTGTTTTCAGCCATAAAACCCAATATCTCAGACACAGAGCATGTTATGTATGAATTTGTAGACCCAACATCAATTAATGTAATATAAGGTACATTATGGATAAAGAACGTACTCGTAATGACATCTTGAGCATCTCTATCTTCTCAGTGACGTACAGCACAAACCAGTGCCGGGTGCCTCGCCTCATCATGACCAACACCTTTGCCTGGTGCTCCACGACCACGACCCAAACTATTTCCACCTCTGGCCTGACCTCGGCCTCTCGGTGCCTGCTAACCACCCCGCTGTACATTACCCAAACAAGTAGCTTGCATCTGCTCAGGCCCCCATGGACAGTCGTTGACACGATGCTCTAATGATCTGCATCTCAGACATGCGTTTTCCACAATCAACACAAAATTGCGGTCCAGTAGTGACAGCAGTAGTGGCCCTAACTCTAATTGGCCCGTCAGCTCTGGGCTTTTTCTTAAACCTCTGAAGAGAATTTAAGGGCTCAGAATCCCTCTTACCCCTACATTTCTCTCTGTTCTAGAGCTCAGCGTGCATTGCATCCTCAGTGATTTTTATCTTGTCCACCAGTGCTGCAAAATCTTGCCCCCTCTAAGGAGCTATCAGAACCCTTAGACCATCTGTGAGGCCATCCTCAAACCGGACACACCACTCGTATTCTGTTGCCACCATTCATCGTGCATAGCAGCTCAGTCGTAAAAATTTAGCCTCATATTCAGCCACTGGCCTGTCTCCCTGAGTTGAATTCAGAAATTCCCTCCTACGGGTATCCACATAGCTGGCATCCACATATTTAGCCTGGAAAATAGTCTTAAAGAACTCCCAAGTCAATCAATCGACTTGAGTGCCCTCTTTGACGGTAAGACACCACTAGTAAGCCTCGTCTCTCAGTAGAGATACTGCACCTCTTAGCTTCTGATTAGGGGTGCAGTTAAGGTCATCCATGATCTTTTCTGTGGCCTCAATCCAATATTTAGCCAAATTAGGGGCAACTCCAGCAATACCCCTGAATATATCCGCCCCTTAGACCTGAGTCATTCCGTAATCGACCCACGGCCTACAGTGCTAGTATTATTCCTAGCCACCTTTTCCAGAATCCTCAACATTGTTTGTGACAGAGTGTCGTCCCCAGCTACTCGATTTTGAGACCCTGTCTCAATCATAGGTGAAGCTGGTGCTCTCTAGCTTCCTCATTAGGCTGGTGTCCAGCTGACAAAGACCCAGCCTGAGACCTCCACGGCCTCTACCGCGGCCTCTACCACGAGTACCTCTATTGCTCATTTTCCAATTGTGCTTTTATCTGTATTAAAATTTTTATGCCTGTCAATTCATTATTCCAGTGTTTATTACAGATATCTTTTGAACAATATTATCCCAGAATTTGTTTTTACAGTTCACAATCTTACTACGGTTCATTGCTTTACACTAACTAGGAGTTTCAGTACAGTTTTACTACCTAAAGTAGTCTCAGTAATAACATTTTAGTATTATTCTTTCAGTATAACAATCAGAAGACTTACAGGATCGGTGCGGAGATTCGGTGTACCACTCATTCAGTAAAACATTTCCAAATATTCACTTTAAACCATTTAAAACAATTCTGTTAAAATTTCCACGTTTCTGAAAAACTCAAATCCACAGTCGAGTTTTACAACATAGCTTTGATACCACTAAATGCAACACCCTAAACCCAGCCTAAATGTTTTGCTCGAATCTGCGATGTCACATTGGAGTGTTTTTCATAATATAATTTCTTGGAAAATCTGTTCTACCTAAAAACTTTTTGGAGTTCTTAACAAAAATTTAGGGTGTATGTTCATTGTGAAAACTCAAGTTGTTTTAGCAAAATATTGATTTTAAAACAGTGTTTGCTGCGGAAGCTCTCAAAATATGTTGCGTAATCGTAATGTTTTAGAAAAACACTTGTTTATTTTTCTTAAAAATTCGTGTCCTACTACTACTAGCCAAAAAAATTATGGTAAATAAATCCTCAAAATTAAAATAAAATTTAAAGAGGCCTTATTACATAATGAAAACCCAAAAGTAAACCTTATTTATAAAATTAACTATTAACTAAGTCGAGTGGTCGCCACTGAGTCCTCCGTCGCCTCGATCCGTCTACGCCTTGGGATTTCTTCCACAGTTAACAGCTGGGTGAATTTTTGAAAACTCAGTGTGTGAAATCCCATAAAAGCAATCAATCAGAGTAAGCACAATTTAGGCCTAAGCACTTTCGATGTGATGGCGATGCGAGGCCGAGCCCGCTTCAATAACGATGGCGATCAGGCCTAACCCCATTAACATATCAGTACAGTATGCAAACAAAGAGTCCTACCCAATCCATCCTCTACACACCATCTCCGTACCAACCCAACACACCATGTGGGGATAAAATCGACCCACCTATCCCTGCACACCAAGTAGTACCGATTGCGACACTAAAACAGTATTTGCAGCAGAGCTGCCATTAATAGGCTTATAGCCTTTCAGTACACTTCCTCCAAAATCATATATCCCACCCCATGCAATGCAACATAATATAAATATATATACAGTACAGATGGCATGCTCAATCAGTCATACATCACACAGGGGTAAAGCAGTCATCTTACCAAAATAAGGGTCCAGGTAGACTTACCGGCCCAACAGTAGGTCCACAATCGTCTTGGGCGACCCGTGCAACCTTAACAGACAATCAGTGATAATAGGCCTATAGCCCATATTGCGGGCCTATGTGGGCCACACGCTTGTATGGCCCACATAGCCCAGAAACGGCCTTAGCCGTGCAGTTTACACAGTCTAGCCCACTAATTACCACACTTTTGTGTGATTTTCCCATGTGTGGCCCACAGGCCCGTTGGTCCCACACGGCCCAGTTCAGCCCAAAATAACCCAATATCGTTTTGGTCCATGAAAAATCTCATGGCCATCTCATTGACCACACGGCCCTGTTTTATCACACGGCCTGCCACACGGGCGATCACACGCCCGAGTGGTGTTGACTGTTCATCTTTTAGCTTTTTGGCTTTTATTGTTTCCCATCTAATGGTAGTGATGCACACACCTGTTTGCGAAGTGTGTATCTCTTCAAAGAGTTCCCCAACCTACATTCTATCATAATATTCTGTTAGATGCTCGATACTAGGGTTAATCACCCTTTTCTAACCCCAACTTAGGATAACATCCAAAATTTACCTTGGTTGAAAGAGTGCGATTAACCCCGTTGAACTGTTTACGAAGGCTAATTTGTCTTCCTAATAGAATAGCTAGATTGACAGTGAAACGACCAACATCTCTCAAAACAAGACATGCCCTAGCTAACTACAATAGCAGTAAACAGAATTACCTTGATCGAGTAATGAGGGAAAAGTTTCGATTGCTTCAATATCTACTAACAACTCTTTCACTTTTCGAGTAGTTCTAGAACCCGAAAGAATCACCATACCTAAGAAAAAGGAATATGAGAATAGACCAGAAAGAAAAAGGGTATTCGGCCTTAAACAGTGCAAACTACTTACCGCTTTGATAAAAAACACTAAGAAACCGCAATGAGAAGAAGCAATCAGCGTGACTACCAAAAAGGAATGACTGTAAGTAGAATGATTCGAAGGATGAAAAAGAAGAAGAAGGGAAACAAAGGGTATACGGTCACAATAGTAGATGAACTCAGATAATCCCGAGAATTGAAAGAGAGAGAGAGATGATGGAATATTCGGCTAAGGAGAAAAGATTTAGGGAAAAGGGAAAAAGGAAACAGGGAGCAATTACACAAAATCGAACAAAAGAAATAAGGAGTCGGCCTTGACGACAAGGTGGCAAGGGGACGAAAGATGCCCCAAGAACAATAGCAATATTTCATTTTAGAAAGAAAGTGTGAGAAGCTTCAGAATTTTTCCAAACCCGAAAGCACCAAAAGAAAGAGAGAAAAGCACCCAAAGAGAAGTGTGCCAATACCCAAAAATCGAAACTCAAAGGGTGATTAGAGTACCTATTCAGCACAACCTCTCCTCACTCCTCAACTCGCCATGAACACCTCCCCAAATCACTTAACCGATTACTCCACTATCCACATCTCCAAATTTCCTCTTAGAATTTCGGCTACATGATCCCTTCCTCTACTTAAACACCTCAACCGTCCAAGCTTTAGAGTTCCAGTGATATACAACCACCTACACGGCACAGCAGCAAAAAGACATCCCTTGCGCGCTGTAAGAGTCGAACTCAAGTCCCTTAGCATTAGCAGCACGCCATTGGTCACTAGTCTAGTAGGCTTTTTGTGTCATGCTTTACTCACATTAGTTTAAGAGTCTACTAGCTAGAGACAAGAGTTTATTCAAGGAGAAGCAAAATTTTTTGCTCAAGCCAAGGCTTGAACCCATGACTTCTCAAACACTCCCAGAGCACTAAACCACTAAGGCAGACATACCTCCACATCACAAACACATAAAAATAATTTTAACAGGGGTTTTCGGTATTTGGGGCATTACAATTTTTACTTTTAATTTCTGAAATTTCAACTCAACTTTTAATTTTATTTTTTTTATTTTAACCCAGATCAAAACTTTAAAATTCTATTTTTTAATTTGTTTTAGAAACGCAAGTTTTCCTGGGTACGATTCTGCCTAGGATTTCGAGAAACAAGCATTCGTGCAATCCAGTCCCTGCGGATTCGACCCTACTTCCCATTTACTGTTCTTTTTCATTATTTTGTAGTGAAAAGGATATTTTTGGTGCTTTCAACGACCGCACCAATAAGTCTATATATACAAACCAAAATATAAACATTTACAAGCCATTTCAAATGGTACAACATATTACCAAATATACCAAAATGACAAAAGTCACTATACATGCCATATACTTAAAACATAATTACCAAAAAGTACCAAAGTGATAGTAGGATAGTGTGACGAAGTCTCCAACGATCCCCGAGTCTGAGCTAGCTTTGAAGTCACTATAAAACATAGAAAAATTAACAAAGTAAGCTTTATAGCTTAGTAAGTTCGTATAAAATAAACTCAATCTTAACATGAATATACAAATCGTCAATTTGAACATATCAACATGCAATTCATTTAACTAACATACCTTTTACATTTTAAATCAAAATCTTATATATGAACTTCACAACTTCTTCGATTTAAGCGTATATGGTTCATGTACATACCTGTACCATCTCGTATCAATATCATATCACGTCTTTCATTTACCCGTTGAACCGTTCAGAATACTATCAGATACATATGAAACTCGCACTTGAAGAGCCACATATATAGCCGAAGCTATCTCAATCTTATATCACATATACTGCTCACACTAGAGCTATCATCGAGCCTGCTCACACAAGCTGTCAGTCGAGACGTAGCTACACGGTGCTGCTCACACAAATTGTCAAGTATTCGTAACACACACCGGTATATTCAGCCACCGGTAGGACATTCAAGACCAACACCCAGATCACATAAACACAACAATCCCCTAATGACATGTCACTAGTATCCAAATCTACTCCTAAGGTTCAACTGGGATTTCTAATGCCGAATGATCGTCGAATCATTGTCGAACATGTCTGTAGTCTCGTATTCACAGTTTATGCAATATCAAAGTATTTAAAATATATTTACAAAGAAACTTATTACATACGAACTTACCTTGGACATAAAAACGGTGAAACGAGTTAACTATTCCGAAACATTGTTCTTTCCCCAATCTAAGTCCAAATTTCACTTTTCATGATCTATACGATATCAAATTTAACTTATTTAATTACCTCACTATTCAATTTAATTAAAAACACTTATTAAAGCATATTTACACTTTTGCCGCAAGTATTTCATAACTTCTACAATTTAGTTATTATTTCATAAAATCACAAATTCATGAAATTCAATCATAAATCATGCTAACCAAAATTCAATTGGGTCCCTAGCAACCCATATTTTTCATTTATTTTACATTTTAACCACAAAGTTTCCACATTTCACAATTTGAACCCTAATTTGCATTTTTACTAAAAATTACTTAAGAAAACTTGTATAACTATCATCAAACATTCATAATCTATCATTAAACATCAAAATACTCGTGTATTCATCAATGAAAACTTTTTAAATCTTTAACAATTTTGCAAAATAGTCTCTGGGCTAGCTAGACCTAGTTGCAACGATCTCAAAAAACGTAGAAATCGTTAAAAACGAGACAAAAATCATACCTTAATTGATAGAAATGAAAATGCCAAATGAAACCCTAAAATTTTTTTTCCTTTCTTCTCTTCAATTTACGGTAATGAAGAAGATGGACACTAGATTTGATTTTTGTTTTATTTATTTTAAGTTTATTATACTAATTACTATTTTAACCTTAATGATAATTCATTAATATCATTCAAATGATGTCCATCTATGTCCACTTATATTTCAAATGGTCTATTTACAACATAAGGACCTTTACTTTAAGGTTCTATAGTTATTAGATACTTTTATCTAATAGAACTCAAGTTTTACACTTTAATCGATTTAGTTTTTTTTATCAAATTAAACACTCAAACAATAAAATTTATAAACGAAGCTTCCACGCAATCATATATTCATGCTGTAGACATTAAAATAAAAAAAAAAATTTGACTTTGGATTTACGGTCTCGAAACCACTATTTTGATTTGACTAAAAACGGGCTGTTACAAAGTTGGTGTAATTTTCAATCATGAATGAATTTTACGCTGCATTGAAAAAAGCAGATGTAAGTAGACTGATGGAGGTACCGCGGATGCAATTTTTAGTTTGAGGGAAGAAGATGTCTATCCACTCTCTAGATAGAAAGGTATTATGACGTTCCATTATATCTCTGCGATTTTATTCAACTAACTAGCCTAATATATTTCTCGAGAGAGAATATGAATGTTATAATCAAACTCCTAACGAACGGGAAGGGTAAGTGGAAAACCACTTAGGAATGGTGTAACACCTCTTACCCGTACCTGAGACCAGGACAGAGTACAGGGCATTACTGTACGCGAACATGACATTTCCGCAAAATTTCAGGCTATAAAATTTAGTTCCAAATTAAAACCAATCAATCATATTCATAATGCCCCTAATATGAACCTACGAGACCCAAAGCATATATTGAGAATGGTTCGGGACTTAACCAAGAACTTAAGAAAATTTTAGGAAAATTTTCTAGGTTAAGCCTCACACGCCGGTGTGGAGGCAATGCACACGCCCGTGACCTTTGGGACAAGGCCATGTGCTTTGGGACACGTCCGTGTGCTTTGGGACACACCCGTGTCCCTTACCCATAGGGAGTTAATTGAATTTATTTTCTAATTCGAACCTACAGGGGTTTTCACACGGCCGAGGACCCGCCCTTGGCCCGTGTCCTTAACACGACCTAGCACGCCTGTATCTTTACCGGTGTCCAAAAACCCCGGCATTCTATTTATGAGTCGTCATTCAATTTGAGGCACACGGCCAAGGCACATGCCCGTGTGCTAGGCCGTGTCCTCTATACGGTTAAGACACACGGCCGTATCTCTGCCCGCGTGTTTACTACTATGCAAGCTGACCTAAAATTTTAGGTGCAGGGGACACACGGCCAAACTACACGCCCATGGGGGCTGACCATATGTCACACACGGCCTAGACACATACCTATGTGTCTACCCCTATAGACATTTTTGGGGCTATTTTCCAAGCCTTTGGTCACCTTCTAACCTCCATACACACTTATAGTTTCCAATGATATTTAACATGGCCTAATTATACTCTTAAACAACCCTGGACATACCACATTGCATGTAAACCTCATCTCATCGGTTTAATACATGCTAGATTATCCCCTTTGTATTAAGAATCACCTTATCATATAACATGTTTAAACTTGGCTCATTTTATAACTCATTTCCAATTATAACCTAACCATCCAAAGTGATTTGGCCACAATATACATGTCTATTTATGAAATACTACATTTAATTGTCACAATAGCATTTAGCCACAATCAAACACCATTAGTAGGTTTTAGCCTACATCAAAATGAGCCATGTCTGTGGCCATATACAAAAAGTGTAAATTCAATATTTAAGCCTTTATATTGGTCAACCCATGACACATATAACAAAATAACCAAAAGTCTTATACATGCCATTAAACAAAATAAAGATATCTATATACCAAAGCGGGACAAGTCGATAGTGTGTTGACTCTTCAACCGTCTTCTAATCTTCACGAGTCCACGAGCTTTGTAAGATAAGGAAAAGAGAAAGGAGTAAGCATAAATTTTCTTAGTAAGTTCGGATAATAGGAGGGTAAACTTACTGATTATTTAGCATGCAACCTCACAAGGTATTCATGCCAATACATGCATAATATAAATTCCCTATCATATACACTCAATCATCAAGTTAGTTCCACCTCAAGTAATATAGTATTTATCTTAGATGAGCTCATCAATTCAAGCATTGACATTTTCATTCTTCACTATAGTCTCGTTGAATTCGTAGAAAATCCCGATAGGTATCCATTTACTGTCAAATCATGCTGTTGATTATTTTAAATTTACACTCTCATGAACCTTACTCTTGTGACGGGATTACCAGTCCAAGTTAAATCCTAAGTAATATGAATTTAAGGAGTGTTGTCGGGTTTACCATTTCAAACTAAATCCCATACACGACAATCACTTCAAATATGCTCGGATTTGAAATACCATTCCAGGCTAATTTCAGTCCTTAATCGTATTACCCATCCGGGCTAAATAAACAATGCACATATGTTCATCGGGAGGTTCAATTCCTTAAGGAACACCATCTGGGTTAGATCCTTACTATACTGAAATCATTGGATTACCCGTCCGGGCTAAATCCTTTTCTGCAACACATGCAGAATCTCATGTCTGGTGTGCTATAATTTATCCATCAGATTTTCCTTTTCATTTCAACCGGGACATTTGTCAACATAATAATTATCATGCATTATTCTACAACCATTATCAATGCTATAATGCAAACATGAATATACACTTTAATGCAATTTAAATAGTTCACATTTGAGTTACGTGAACTTACTTGGTAATTGCTTCGGGTTTGTGTTTCGGTTAGCCCGAAACCTTTCGTTTCCCACGGTCGACCTCCGGAATTGGTTCCTCGGGGTCTATATCAATAAAATTAGATTATTCATACATCATATTATTTGTTTAGATATAAAACTCAACCCCGAGCAAAGTGACCATTTTGCCCCTAACATTTCAAAATTTCACAACTTAGTCCCTAGGCTAGTAAAATGAAATACATGAAATATCTTGGCTACCCAAACCTAGCCAAATGTATTATAAACTTATACTAGCCCACATTTTCCTCTATTTCACATTTTTACCACATTTTTTGTACCTTTTGCAAAAAGGTCCTTTCTAGGGGGCTTTCATGAAAATCACTTAGGAAAAGATATTTAACACACATCTAACATTCATATTCCTCTATAAATCATCAAAGAACAACCATGTCACATGTAGGTCATTTTTCATACATGAACCTTAGCATGAAATATGGGTAGAAATGGATAGAGCATGTTACGAGGATCTCAAAATTACAAAGTACATTGAAAACAGGGCTAGGGAGCACTTACTATTGAGCTTAAAAATGTTGAAAACCCTAGCTCTGGAGGGCCTGAGAATTTCGGCTGGTACAAAGGAGAAGATGGCTGATTTTTGCTTTCATTTTCCCCTTTTTATTGATTTTATTACTAAATGACCAAAATGTCCTTCCTTACTAAACTTCTAAAATTTTTCATGCTTGCACATTTTCATGCATGCAATTTATTCAATTTGGTCTCTAACTTCCAATTGGATACCTTACACTAAGAATTTCTTCATGAAACTTTAACACATGCCTAT
The DNA here is from genome assembly GCF_025698485.1 of Gossypium arboreum. Lineage (NCBI taxonomy): Eukaryota > Viridiplantae > Streptophyta > Magnoliopsida > Malvales > Malvaceae > Gossypium > Gossypium arboreum. The sequence continues at coordinate 116,924,659 of NC_069077.1, read as the reverse complement.
TTTCATAATTTAGGCCTTATAATAATCATAAAATAAATATTTTAACGTTGGATTTGTGGTTCCGGAACCACTATTCTGACTAAGACCTATTTTGGGATGTTACATTTCTCCCCCCTTAGGAACTTTCGTCCTTGAAAGTTTTACTAATAAATAGGTTCGGATATTGACTTCTCATGGCTTATTCCGATTCCCATGTGGCCTCTTCTACTCCGTGTCTATGCCATAAAACTTTCACTAATGCTATGTTCTTGTTCCTCAATTGTTTGACTTCTTGAGCCAAAATCATGATCGGTTCTTTGTTATAAGTCATGTCTGATCTAATCTCAACTTCTGTCAGTGAAATCACATGTGAGGGGTCCGACCTATATCTCCGTAACATAGACACATTGAATACATCATAAATCTTTTCCAATTCGAATGGAAAAGCTAATCGGTACGCCAAAGGTCTAACTCGTTTAATAACCTCATATGGTCCAATAAACCGCGGGCTTAGTTTGCCTTTTCGACCAAATCTCAAAATCTTTCTCCATGGAGACATTATCAAGAATACTTTATCTCCTACTTGAAACTCAATCTCTTTTCTTTTCAAATCAGCAATATGACTTTTGCCTATCCGATGCCGCTTTCAAAAATTTGCGAATCACTTTAACTTTTTCTTCCGTTTCCTTGACTAGATCAACTCCATAAATCTGACTTTCCTTGAGCTCCGTCTAATATAATGGTGTTCGACACTTTTGGCCATACTGTGCCTCGTAAGGTACCATTTTCAAACTCGTCTGAAAACTGTTGTTGTAGGAAAATTCCACCAAAGGTAAGTATTTTTCCCAACTACCCTGAAATTCAAGGATACAGCACTGTAGCATATCCTCAAGGGTCTGAATCGTCCACTCAAATTGACCATCGGTCTTAGGACGAAACGCCGTACTAAAACTCAACTTTGTACCCAAGGCTTCTTGTAGTTTTTTCCAAAATCTCGAAGTGAATTTCGGGTCTCTATCTGAAATGATCGACAACAGTACCTCGTGTAATCTCACAATCTCGAATATGTATAAGTCGGCCAATCTATCAGGAGAAGAATCTGTCCATACAGGAATAAAACGAGCCGACTTTGTTAGTCTATCCACTATAACCCAAATAATATCTTTCTTTTTCAGGGTTAACGATAGTCCAGTCATGAAGTCCATGGTAATCCTGTCTCATTTCCATTCGGGAACCATCACAGGTTGCAATAAACCCGAAGGTACCTGGTGTTCCGACTTGACTTGCTGGTATTTCAGACATTTCGATACAAATTCATAGATATCTCTTTTCATACTATTCCACGAATACATGGTCTTTAAATCATTGTTCATTTTGGTACTTCTCGGGTGAATTGACAGAAAACTATTATGTGCTTCTTGCAAAATTTTCCAAATAATCTCATTATCTTTGGGTACACAAATCCTATCTCGAAACATTAAACAACCATTTGAATCAATCTGAAAATCTGATTCAACTTCTGTTTCACATTGTGCTCTCTTGGCCCGCAAGCCACCATCATTAATCTGAGCTGCACAAATTTCATGTAGAAACGTTGGTCTGGATCTTAACTCTGCCACAACTGAACCATCACCAAATAACGCCAAATGCGTGTTCATAGCCCTTAATGCAAACAAGGATTTCCTGCTTAATGTGTCGGCGACTACAGCAAATGCCTCAAAGATGCAGTCATCGATTCTCCCGAGAGGCCACAATTACCGCGAGTAAACACATTAATTTAATGAAGAGGAGCCCATTTTTTCTATGCTACTAATACTTGTACTTGCTCAGCTATTCTGCCCAAGCCTGGCTGAGGAAGAGTTACGGGGCGTAAAATAAAAAAAATATGCTTATTTTATTTTATTTTGGCCGGTAATACTATATATAAATAGAAAATAGAAAAGTAAATATGCGATAAATGATAAATAAAAGGCCACTCCATTTCGGCAAAAGACCCACGCCCAAGTTCCATAGCTCTTCGGGGGAGAAATGAGAGATATTTTCTTCCACCATCGAGAATTATTTGACTCTGCATTTCAAACAATTTACATGATACATCAGGCCGCTCTTTTATAGGTATAGAATTTAATGATTCTTAAGATAATTTGTTGTGGTCATTTGAGTTGTTAATTTGTTAATAGTAATAAAGAGAATAACGAATAGAAAGTAATGGCTTTGCTCGTGGATAAACGACCAATCCTCGGTAGAAGAGAAGGTTCCATTGGAACTATTATTTATTTCAGCGTGTCTTGTCTCTCTTTTTTTTTATCAATCACAAGCTCATAATCCTTTATCAATTCTAGCTACCTTCACTGTGTCAAGTTCAATTCCTTTTGGGTCATCAAGGACTTCAAACTCTTGTGATCAGTGAATACACATCAAGTTTCACCATACAAATAGTGTTTCTAAATCTTCAAGGCAAATACAATAGCAGCTAGCTCCAAATCGTGAGTCAGATAATTTTTCTCGTACGGTTTTAGTTGCCTCGAAGCATATGTTATTACTTTACCCTCTTGCATAAGTATGAAACCCAGTCTATTTAAGAACGCATCACTATAGACCACGAATTCCTTTCCCGGCTCAGGTTGCATTAAAACTGGACCTTCTGTCAGTAGTGTCTTCAATTTATCAAAACTTTGCTGACATTTTTCCGACCACTCAAACTTAACATCTTTTTGCAGTAACCTCGTCAAAGGTGTTGCAATAATCGAAAATCCTATCACAAAACGTCGATAATAGCTGGCCAATCCCAAAAAGCTTCTGACCTCTGTTACATTCTTTGGCGACTTCCACTCAACAATAGCTGAAATTTTATTCAGATTAACTCAGATGCCATCACCCGACAAGATATGACTGAGGAATCCAACCTCTTGAAGCCAAAACTCGCTCTTGCTAAACTTAGCATAGAGTTGCTTATCCCGCAAGGTCTGTAAAATAGTCCTCAAATGCTCAGCATGTTCAGACTCATTCTGGGAATAGATCAAAATGTCATCAATGAATACTACTACAAATTTGTCCAAGTACTACCAGAATACTCGATTCATTAGATCTATAAACACAGCTGGGGTGTTTGTTACACCAAAAGGCATGACGAGGAACTCATAGTGACCATACCTCATCCTGAAGGCAGTCTTAGGCACATCTGACTCCTTTACTCGCAACTGGTAATAACCAGATCTCAGATCTATCTTTGAAAGTATGGTAACTCCCCTCAACTGATCGAATAAGTCGTCAATCCTTGGAAAGTGATACTTATTCTTAATAGTCACCTTATTGAGTTAACGATAGTCTATACACAACCTTATTGATCTGTCTTTCTTTTTCACGAATAAAACGGAGCACCCCAAGGTGAAAAGCTCGGTCTTGCAAAACCCTTGTCAGTCAATTCTTGCAACTGTGACTTTAATTCTTTCAACTCAGTTGGGGTTATTCTGTATGGAGTAATAGAGATAGGCATCATTCCCGATACTAGCTTAATACCAAATTCCACCTCTCTAACAGGAGGTAACCCTGGTAGCTCTTCTGGGAACACGTTAAGATATTCACAGACCATCGATACCGACTCAATCTTCAATCAGATTCTTTAGTATTCAAAATGAACGTAAGGTAAGCTTCATATCCTTTCCTCATATACCTTTTAGCCATCATTGTATTAATCACAGTCGGCGGTACATTCAACTCATTCGAGTTAATTCAGAGTATCTCACCATCTGCGCATTTCAATTCTATGTATTTACTACCGCAGTTTACTATCCCATCATGGACGATCAACTAATTTATACTAAGTATTACATCAAATTCATCAAACGACAAAAGCATAAGGTTGGCCGGAAATCAATGACCTTGAATAGTCAAAGGACAATTCTTACAAACTTTATCAACTAAAACAGACCAGTCTAGTGGGTTCGACACCTTAATTACAAATTCCGTAGGTTCTACAGACATATTCATACTAGACACCAACTTCATACAAATGTATAAATGGGTTGACCCCAGATCAATTAAGGCAATGACGTGAGTATGATAAATAGAAAATGTACCTGTAATGACGTCGAGAGCAGAGGTTTCCTCTCTAGCGCGTATCGCGTAAGTTCTTCCTGGGGCCCGAGCCTCTAATCTTGTAGTAGTGTCCTTAGCAACCACTCAACTACCACTGGCACTCAGGATATCGTGGCGGTCTACCAGAAGAACTAGGAGTATTTTACTTTGGGGCCACTTCACCCTCTTTATCCACTCGCTCTGGGCAGTCTTTAAGAAAGAGGTCAAGGGAACCACATCTAAAGCACGCATCACTTCTCTTTATACAATCCCTGGAGTGGAATTTATTGCAGCTTTCACACCTCAACCTTTGATCGTCCATACTTTCCCCACTAGTTACTTTGGGGGAAGAAGACTTCGGGTTGTGACGCTTAGAGCCTCTTATCCTACTAGAATATCCTATCAATGTAAAGGAAAGCTCTTGTTGACTCTTTGATTTCTTTACAGGAAACGAGTGCGTTCTGCCACTAGATCTCTTATGGGAAATCTGAGCCTCTCTCTTGGCTTATTTTCTTTTATTATTTAGTTTTTCGGCATTCTTGGCCCAATCAGTTAGCGCCATAAATTTTCGTATTTCCAAAATCCCGATCAATAATTTAATTTCCTCATTTAAACCTTCCTCGAAGTGCTTACACATTTCAGCCTGTAATTAGACCCACTCTGTTGCATACTGACTTAACCTTACAAATTCCCTTTCGTATTCTGACACCGTTTTATTTCCTTGCCTGAGTTCCAGGAACTCTTCTCGCTTCGAGTCTAAGAATCTTTGACTGATTTATTTCTTTTTGAACTCAGCTTGGAAGAACTCTCATGTAATATCATCCTTCGATACTGCTGAGGATACAGTCTTCTATCAATGATATACCGTATCCTTTAGGAGAGATACAACACAATTTAGACACTCTTTGGGTGTACAAGATAGCTCGTCTAAACCTTGTGTAGTATTCTCAAGCCAGAATTCGGCTCGTTCAGCATCATCATCAACCTTAGCTCTAAACTCTTCAGCCCCATATTTTTTGAGTTTATCCATTAGGGCATTACAGATTCTCACAGGTACCACACCTTGTGGCACTTTTCCTTCAGGTCAAACAGGGGGTGGAGGAGGTCGTGGCATATTAAGGCGATTTCTCAAATAATCCCCAAACCATTCATCCATCATCTCAAAGAAGGCAGCTCTTGTCTCTTCTCGGCCTTCAGACACAGGCCTTCTACTACTACCACTAGCAGTAGTTTATTGAACGGAAGCTGAAGCATAGCTCTTGGCTCCCTCAGACTCATCTTGAGCTGGATTGGAAGATATTTACTATATTCAAATACAATTAAAAAATGGTTAGGAGATGTCACACTATCATAACTTGTATGATGGCATGTATAAATATACTCGACATATGCTACGTTAGTCCTAGAATCGACTAAACTATAACTCTGATACCACTAAATGTAACACCCCTTACCCGTACCCTAGACTGAGACAGAGTACAGGGCATTATTGTGCACGAACATGATATTTCCGGAAAATTTCAGGCTATAAAATTTCATTCCAAATTAAAACCAATCAATCATATTCATAATGTCCCTAATCATATTCATAATGTCCCTACTATGAACCTACGAAGCCCAAAACATACATAGAGAATGGTCCGGGACTAAACCAAGAACTTATGAAAATTTTAGGAAAATTTTCTAGGTTAAGCCTCATAAGTCCGTGTGGAGGCAATGCACACGTCCGTGTGGAGGCAATGCTCACGCCCGTGTACTTTAGGACACACCCATGCCCCTTACCCGTATGGAATTAATTGAATTTATTTTCTAATTCGAACATACAGGGGTTTTTCACACTACCGAGCACACACCTGTGTCCTTGGCCCGTGTATCCAAAAACCCAGACATTTTGTTTATGACATCATCATTCAATTTGAGGCACACCGCCAAGGCACATGTCCGTGTGCTAGGTCGTGTCCTCCACACAGTTAAGACACACAGCCGTGTCTCTGCCCGTGTGTTTACTACTGTGCAAGCTGACCTAAAATTTTAGGTGCAGGGGACACACGGCAAGGCAACACGCCCATGGGGCTGACCGTGTGTCACTACGACCTAGACACATGCCCGTGTGTCTACCCGTGTGGACCTTTTTAGGGCTATTTTCCAAGCCTTTGGTTACCCTCTAACCTCCATACACACTTATAGTTTCCAATGATATTTAACATGGCCTAATTATACTTTTAAACAACCCTGGACATATCGCACTGCATGTAAACCTCATCTCATCGGTTTAATACATGCTAGATTATCCACTTTGTATTAAGGATCACTTTATCATTGGCTCATTTTATAACTTATTGCCAATTATTACCTAACCATACAAAGTGATTTGGAAACAATACACATGTCTATTTATGAATTACTAAATTTAATTGTCACAATAGCATTTAGCCACAGTCGAACACCATTAGTAGGTCTTAGCCTATATCAAAATGAGCCATGTCTATGGTCATATACAAAAAGTGTAAATTCAATATTTAAGCCTTTACATTGGCCAACCAACGACACATATAACAAAATAACCAAAAGTTCTATACATGCCATTAAACAAAATAAATATATATACATACCAAAGCGGGACAAGTTGATAATGTGTTGATTCTCCAACCGTCTTCCAATCTTCACGAGTCCACGAGCTTTGTAAGATAAGGAAAAGAGAAGGGAGTAAGCATAAATATGCTTAGTTAGTTCGGATAAAAGGAGGGTAAACTTACCCATTATATAGCATGCAACCTCACAAGGTATTCATGCCAATACATGCATAATATAAATTCCCTATCGCATACATTCAATCATCAAGTTAGTTCCATCTCAAGTAATATAGTATTTATCTTAGATGAACTCATCAATTCAAACATTGACATTTTCACTCTTTACTATAGTCCCGTTGAATTCGTAGGAAATCTCGATGGGTATCTATTTACTGTCAAGTCATGCTAGTGATCAGTTAAAATTTTCACTCACGTGATCCTTACTCTTATGACGAGATTACCAGTCCAGGTTAAATCCCTCATAATATGAATTTAAGGAGTGTTGTTGGGTTTACCATTCCAGGCTAAATCCTATACACGACAATCACTTCAAATCTGCTCGGATCTGAAATACCATTCCAGGCTAATTTCAGTCCTTAATCGTATTACTCATCCAGGCTAAATACACAATGGACATATGTTCATCGGGAGGTTCAATTCCTTAAGGAACACCCGTCTGGGATAAATCCTTACTATACTGAGATCATTGGATTACCCGTCCGGGCTAAATCCTTTTCTGCAGCACGTGCAGAATCTCATGTCTGGTGAGTTATAATTTATCCATCGGATTTCCCTTTTCATTTCAACCGGGACATTGTCAACACAATAATTATCATGCATTATATCACAACCATTATCAATACTATAACGCATACATAAATATTCAATTTAACATAATTTAAATAGTTCACATTTAAGTTATGCGAACTTACTTGGTAACTATTTTGAGTTTGTGTTTCGGTTAGTCCGAAACATTTCGTTTCCCACGGTCGACCTTCAGAATTGGTTCCTCAGAGTCTATATCAATAAAATTAGATTTTTAATACATCACATTATCCGTTTAGACCTAAAACTCAACCCCGGGGAAAGTGACCATTTTGCCCCTAACATTTCAAAATTTCACAACTTAGTCCCTAGGCTCGTAAAATGAAATACATGAAATTCGTTGGTTACCCAAGCCTAGTCGAATGTATTATAAACTCATTCTAGCCCACATTTTCCTCTATTTCACATTTCTACCACATATTTTGTACCTTTTGTAAAAAAGTCCTTTTTAGGGTTTTTTTATGAAATTACTTAGGAAAAGATGTTTAACACACATCTAACATTCATATTCCTCTATAAATCATCAAAGAACAACCATGTCACATGTGGGTCATTTTTCATACATGAACCCTAGCATGAAATATGGGTAGCAATGGATAGAGCATGTTACGAGGATCTCAAAATTACAAAGAACATTAAAAATTGGGCTAGGGAGAACTTACTATTGAGCTTAAAAATGTTAAAAACCCTAGCTATGGAGGGATTGAGAATTTCGACTGGTACAAGGGAGAAGATGGCTGATTTTTGCCTTCATTTTCCCCTTTTAATTGATTTTATTACCAAATCACGAAAATGCCCTTCCTTACTAAACTTTTAAAATTTTCCATGCATGTCTATTTTTGTCTAAAAACTTAGAAATTGAGAAAATTACTCTTTAAGACCTTCTAATTAATAATCTAAAGTAATTTTATGCAAATTACTTCTAGAATCCAAGTTTTGCAATTTATTCAATTTGGTCCCTAACTTTCAATTGGACACCTTACACTAAGAATTTCTTCATGAAACTTTAACACATGCCTATTTTCATAATTTAGGCCTCATAATAATCATAAAATAAATATTTTAATGTCAAATTTGTGGTCTCAAAACCACTATTCTGACTAAGCCCTATTTTGGGATGCTACAAATGGACTATCCTATATCACTTTCTCAGACGAAGTTAACTTTAACTGCGTAAAATGTGTTTGAAATTCATTAATACTCGTGCATACTAACTATATTACAATTTGACCCCTATTCAAACACTTACAACCTTGGTTGGAGGGATCATCCCAACTTCAAATGTGGAAACAACCAAGGAGGAGTAAATCAAGTACAAACCCAACAAAACCCTCATTACTAGCCTCCACCATTGCAACAAAAAGTTGTGAGAAATGACCATGTTACATGTGGTTAAAGATTCGATCAACTAGAAGGAGAGATGTAAACTATGAAAACAAATATTCAACAAGTCCAAGCTACGTGTGGACAACTCAAATCCCAAATGGATAGTCTTTGTGAAAAAATAAGCCAATTGATGTGGATGACTTGAATCCCAAATGGATAGTCTTTGTGACAAAATAAGCTAATTGATGAAGATGTTTCAAAGTCTCCTTAGTAATACGGAGAACAGCCCTTAGAGATATGAGAAGGAGCATGTAAAGACAATCATGTAGCGATTAGGCAAAGTATTGAAGCTGCCAAACACTCCCATCCAGAAAGAGAAGGAGGTTTCCAAAAAGGCTAACGAACCCATGGAAAAAGAAGAAGTCGAGCACCATGAGCCCATCGAGGAAATAGCAGAATCGGTATGATTCGATTATCACAAGCACAATGAATGTATCACTCTTAACAAGGCTAGAGGATAAAAGAGAGAGAGACGAGACAGATTTTTTTAAGTTTTCACAATCTATTTAAATACTTAAATGTCAATTTAGAATTAATTGATAAAATTCTGAAATATGTTAAGTACTTAAAGGAAATCATGAAATGACATAAGAAAATAAAAAGGGGTGAGCAAATTAACATTGATGCATTGTGTAGCACTTTACAATTTATGGCTACAATGCTTTGCTCGATCGCAATGCAATTACCTTTACGTACTCCTTCCAATCTCTTCGAGGGTTGTTCTCCATATTACTAGGGATACTTTGACCATTTTGTTTTTGAAACATCGTCATCAATTGGCTCATTTGGTCACAAAGACTATCCATTTGGGATTTGAGTTGTCCATACGTAGCTTGGACTTGTTGAATATCCATCTTCATAGTTTACATCACCCCCTCTAATCAATCAAATCTTTAACTACATACAACATGGTCATTTGCCATGGCTCTTTGTTGTAAAAGTGGAGGTTGGTAACGAGGGTTTTGTTAGGTTTGTGCTCGATTTACTCCTTCTTAGTTACCTTCCCATTTAAATTGGGATGATCCTTTCAACCAAGGGTTTAAGTGTTTGAATAGGGAACTCGACCCCTATTCACTATGTAACTCACCTCTTCCAATTGGTTTTCTGAATATGGCTCTGCTCTCGTCGGCTTAACAGGTGTCTTCAAATGGTTAAACTTTTTAGGATTCTTTGGAATCGATCATCGTCATTCTCTTCGTTTACCACTTTTACCATTGCAGATTTGGATTTGTACATAAATCTCTCATTAGGCCACATATACGAGTTTATGGTCATGTCCTCTATGAATTTGTGAGCTCGTTTGTACGTATGGAACTTGAGAGATCCATCGGATGCTTTTCCAGGCTAAATTTGATGTCTGTCAACACTATTATAGAAAATATCTATTTGGGGCCATGCTTGTAGTACATGGTGTGGCACTTCCTTAGCATAGTCTTGAAAGTTCTTACGCTACATAGTCTTGAAAGTTCTTACGCCACATACAAAGACTCACATTTGTATTGTTTAAAGTTGGTAATTTATCGCCTAAGTTGAATGGTTTAACTAATTGGGAAAAAATTATGAATAAATTTTTTCACTAGATTATTTTATGTGGTAATGGAACTTGGTTCTAATGAGTATAACCGATTAGTCGCATTGTCGCACAATGAGAATGGGAATGACCGAAGACGCACAACATCATTGGATACCCCGTTGTACTTGAAGGTGTCGTAAAGTTGTAAGACGTGCTTTAGATCATCTAAATAGTGGTTGTATTAATTTCAAAATTATTGGCATTGATTGTCGACCACTCTATGTTTTTTTGCACTGCTCTAGTGTAGGTAGAGCATATTTGCGCAACATCCGTTGAGTCATTGGGACTTTTTCCTGATTATCTCCTTGTTAATCTCGTAGGTCCTCAAATAACGGATTTCCCTAAGGTAAGTTAATTACCGCGGGTGGATCGATATTCATTGTTGGATGGTTGTGCTTGAGTAGTTGCTCTGGATCTGGGTATGGTTCGATTGGGGTGCTAGAGCTTCGGGTCATAAACAACCTAAAAAGAAAACAAAAAACAAACAAAAATTAAATTATGTATCTATAGGTTTTAACTTTCTAACTTATCTTATTAATTGTAAAAAAAATATTTTCAATATTTATTGCCGAAACCTCTCCAGCAACGGTGCTAACAACTTGACCGCCTATAAACGAGTTATCGTTTATATTAAAATAACACACCAAAAACATATAGAATTAAAACAGAAGTTTTTGCAAGTGCACCAGTCAACTTGTAATATAGTTAAAACAATGACACACTTGGAAATATTCAGAGGATCGTACCTAAGGGAGGAAGGAATAAATCTATGAAACTAATTTTATAATAATAAACCTAAATAGTACTAATTAATTCCTATATTACGACAAACCCTAAATAGGTAAATAAAGGAATTTAAATAACTAAAATAAATAAACAAGAAAAATAAACAAACAACTTAAATCAATAAACCAATCAGGAAGATTAATTCGCTTTAGGGTTTGTAATTAACTTCGGATTAAGGTTTAGGGCGGATTAACTACCAATAAACCAATTATTACCTCTCGGTCTCTAACTAATTAATCAATTGGTTGATATTTGCTTATCTCCTGACCTCACTTTCTTAACCAGGATAAATTACGATTTACTTAATTCAATTTATCTCTCGACCTCGTTTAGCTTATGATAACTTCTTAGGGTTGTCAAGTGATAAACGCCAAATTATACATATCTACACCCCAAATACTTGGCATATTTATTGATGTTTATTACTAAATTTGTGGATTTTGGTGCTCTTAATCCGGTTATTTCATGTTCTGTACTCAGCAGAGCACCAAGAATCGAAAGGAGCCAAAAACAAGCTAAAAAAGACAAAACGGACCAAATTGAGAAGATAACACGGCCTAAGCCTTGCCACACGGGCATCTCACATGCCCGTGGCCTTCGGGGGTGTTGACCAAAATTTTCACGATTCACACGGCCTAGCCATTGAGCCCACACGGTCGTCTGAAGTTCAACGAATCAAACACGGCCTGGTAATCAAGTCACATGGTCGTGGCACACGGGCGTGTCCCTTTTTCAAAGAATTGTATTTTACACGGAAAATGGTACTTAGGGAGGAAGAAAGCCAATCCAAAGCCTATATAAACACCCTAAGTGTGACCTAGAAGGAGGGCCCTCTTTCCAAAACTTTTCTGGAATACAGTACCACACGCTAGGAATTACTTGAAGAAAGCCAGACGATCCATCTCAAAAGCTGGAGCTACTCCAAGACTGAAGATCTCTCTCAAAATTCCTTCAGGGGTTTTAGAGTTTTCTTTATGTTTTGTTATTTTCATACTTTTGAGATGTACTCTTATTTTAAACCCCTTAGATACCTAAGGGGGATAAAACCTATGATGGATCTTGTTATTATTATCTGAACTGTATGATAAATACTTGATTTGTTCTTAATTATGTGTTCTTAATACTTGAGTTAATATTCTAGGTATTAATTCATGATTTGATGTGCTTATGCAAAGCAGGAATAAACCCTGCCTAAGGGTAGATGTGGCATAATTAAGTGGAGTTGATCGAATGCCTAGAAATAGGGTTACGTGATTTTACCAGATTAGGGTGAAACCAAATAAGGGGATCCACAGATTGAGTTAATGCAACCCTAGAGTGTTAATTAAAGAAAAGTCTCAGTTATTCAATCTAGGGATTAGACGTTATTAGTCTTGAATAGGGATAATAACTTAACTTAGGGATCTCTACAGAACAAGTCAAGTGAATAAATTGTCCAGTTCAGAGTCAGATAACAAGTGAAATCTAGGTGGATTCCTCCTTGGGTGTCATCTTTATCAATTGCTTTTCTTCAAGTCTTTTTCCAAATTTTCTCTTTGCTTTAATTAAATCAGTTAATTAGTTTAAATAATTAGTTTAATAAACAAACCTTTTTATTTCTAGGTTAGATAATAAAAAGATAGTTATTACTAGTACTTTTGGTTCCCTTGGGTACGGTATCCCGGTCTTGTCATTACTATACTATTGTTCGATAGGTGCGCTTGCCTTTTCGTCGTGATAATAGTTAGTCTAGGTTTGATCTTCATTATAAATATTTATTACTTGTTACGAATCACGCGATAAAGTTTTTGGCGCCGTTGCCGGGGAACTGAAATATTAGGAACACTAAATTTTTATTACTTTAACCATTTATTTTTCTTGCAATTTTATTTTATTTTATTATTTATTAATTTTTTTTCTCTTTTGGTAGGTTTTTATAGTTTATGACTAGAAGAAACCCATCAGGACTATTACTCTTTGACGAAGAAATTGATCGTACAATTTACAAAAATCAAAGAGAAATAAGGCGTAGTTTATTCTTCATAAAAAACGAGCAAGAAGACGATACTCAAACCTCAACTGAAGAGATGGCCGAAAATCTAGGCGATCAACTGCCTCCTGCAATTCTAGCTAATCAAAATCCTGCTCCACGTACTATGTATGACTATGCTAAACCTTCTTTAACAGGAACTGAATCTAGTATTGTTAGACCTGCTATTGCTGCGAATAATTTCGAACTAAAACCTAACACAATTCAGATGATACAGTAGTTTGTTCAGTTTGATGGTTTGCAGGATGAGGATCCCAACACGTACTTGGCCAATTTTCTTGAATTTTGCGATACATTTAAAATCAATGGCATTTCTGATTATGCCATTCGTCTTCGGTTATTTCCCTTTTCACTAAGAAACAAAGCTAAACAGTGGTTAAATTCGTTACCACGAGGGTCTATCACTACTTGGAACAAATGACTGAGAAATTTTTACTAAAATATTTTCCACCGGCTAAAACGGCTAAATTGCGTAATGATATCTCTTCTTTTGTGCAGATGGATTTCGAAACACTTTACGATGCATGGGAGAGATACAAGGACTTACTGAGAAGGTGTCCTCACCATGGGTTACCGCTTTGGCTACAAGTTCAAACGTTCTACAATGGTGTGAATCCCTCGATAAGACAAATGATTGACGCAGCTGCTAGCGGGACCATCAACAATAAAACACCGGAAGATGCCTACGAATTCATAGAGGAGATGTCATTGAACAACTATCAGTAGCAAGTTATGAGGACAAAGCCAACGAAAACAGCCGGCGTCTATAACATCGATTCAGTCACCATGCTCTCTAATCAGGTAGAACTTCTCAATAAAAAGATTGATAGTTTTCTTGCTATTACGCAAGTACATCCAGTAATAAAGTATGACTCAAGCGGAGGAGGTGTACATACAGAATACCAATCCTTAAATCCCACAACCAAAGAGGAACAAGTCAACTATATGGGTAACAATAACTTTAGATATCAAAATAACCCATACAGTAATACTTATAATGCAGGTTGGAGGAACCACCAAAATTTCTCCTGGGGTGGTCAAAGGAATCAAAAGCCACAAAATCCTCAAGGTTTTCAACAGCCACCTTATCAACAAGAGAAGAAACCAAACCTTTAAGAGATACTTTCTAAATTCATCTCGGTGTCAGAAACCCATTTCCAAAATACTTAGACATCACTTAAGAATCAACAAGCATCGATCCAAGGAATCGAAACTCAGATAGGCCAACTGTCCAAACTAATCTCTGAACGACCACAAGGTAGCCTACCAAGTAATACTAAACCTAATCCGAGGGAACACCTCAATGCAATTAGCACTCAAGATACGGAAGGATTCATTGCACCTGAGCCAGAATTACAGCAAGGTAACACGATGAACAAAGGACGAGAAAAGGTAAACAATAACGATCCCAAACAGGTAAGTATGAATCATGAACCTCGTGTGTCATATCCTAAAGCGATGATGAAAGACAGACCAGAAGAACAATTCGGTAAGTTTGTCAAACTCTTAAAAAAATTACATATTAACTTACCCATTATTGAAGTTCTTTTGCAGATGCCCAACTCAACAAAATTCTGAAAGGAACTTCTGAGCAATAAAAGAAAATTAGACATTACATCACATGTAGAACTCAATGTAGTCTGCTCAGCTATTCTAAAGAATGAGCTACCTAACAAATTGAAAGATCCAGGGAGTTGTACAATTCCTTGTTTACTTGGTAGTATATCTGTGAATAATGCTTTAGCTGATCTAGGAGCAAGTATAAATGTTATGCCATATAAATGTTTAAACGACTAGGTTTCGGTAAACCCAAACAGACTAGGATGAGCATACAATTGTCTGACAAAACAGTTAGATTTTCTAAGGGTATTATTGAAGACGTTCTCGTTAAAATTGATAAATTTATTTACCCAGTAGACTTCGTTGTCTTAAATATGGATGAGGATAATAAGGTACCTCTAATTTTAGGACGACCATTTTTAGCAACTGCTAGAACCATTATTAATGTAGGCATAGGAGAGCTAACACTTCGTCCAGGTGATGATGCGATAACACTCCAAGCACGCAACTCAGTCAAAACGTCAAAGACTCAAGATAATGCAATAAAAACTGTCGATGATAAAACTAAAATTCAATCGTCCTTGCAGGAAATTCCTCGAACAAAGACAACAGAGACAGTACGCTACTATCATGAAGAGAATAAAGACTTTTATGAAAAACGAAGACAACGGATAAAGGAGCTAGACGAATGGTGAGAACACAAACCGAGAACACATGATACGCCGAAACTACGCAAACACAAGCCCAATACCTCTCCTAATCAACTTCAAGTCGGTGATATAGTCTTACTAGATGCCGTTGATCCTCACATTGTCACTACCACACCAAATGAGGAAATCCCTCTTACGGTACTTAGTATCTTTCCATTTGGTACAGTGGATGTGAGTCATCCCAAGTTCGGCACGTTTAAGGTAAATAACACCCGTTTAAAACCTTATTTTAAAATTAATAACAGGAATGAGGAGCATGAACTCCTCGAACCACCATGATCATTCAACGGAGAGGTAAGTCGAGATTAGACTATAAATAAGCGCTTCTCGGGAGGCAACCCGAGCACTAACATATTTTGATTTTTTTTTTTCTAACACTTTGGATCCTTAACTTAATCTTTGAATTGCAAAGTTTTTCAGCACACACGGCCAGGCACATAGGCGTGCCTACAATTGTGGCCAAACAGGGGAAGCGACACAGCCATTCGATACGGCCGTATTGAAGCAGGACATAATTTGCCCAAAACACGGGGTGCGATAAATCCCCACGACCGTGCGACATGACCGTGGGCGAACTTGATAGGACCACACAGGCGTGGGAATGAAAACCCACGGGCGTGCTAGGAACAAGGCTCGATTCTATTTTTTCGACACAGGCGTGCGACACGCCCATGCCAATCAACTGTGTACAGCAATACACGGGCGTGCTACCATAACACACGGGCATGGAAAAAGTGAACAAAGCTAGGCACGACCGTACGACATGGCTGTGTGCCACACACACCCAAGACACACGGGCGTGGGATAGTAGCCGGGCATTACCTAAAGTGAAAAATTCAAAAAACATGGGCCACACTCAAAGCACACGGGCGTGGCTCTAGGCCGTGTGACCCTCCCCTATATAAACAAACCACTGTTCATCTTCTTCCTCCTTTCAAAACCCTGGTCAAAAACTTTTTCTCCCCACTCCCTAATCATTATTTCGGCCACCATTCCCACGATTCTCACTTTCTCAACCCTCAAACCACCCTAAAATCGATTCCCCTTGCATTAATCCTCACTTTCCCCTCTCTATACCCTCCATTTTCCCTCTACACGACTATACCCCCGCGTCACACGCCCGTGCTCACCACCACACGCCTGTGTGCCGCCATACAACAGCCCTTGGTTCACTTTATCAACTTTATTTCTCCAATTTGTATTGCAACATTAGTATTATACATGTTTTACATAGATATTGTACTATTTTGCTTTAGACAAGTTAGGAATTTGACTTAGAATTATCGACCCCTACGTGACGTGTCGTGCCAGACACTTCGGCCTCCTCAACACCGCGGCCCAGTCATCAGCGCTTACCTTGATAAGTCAGATGTCCCCACAGGGCATCACGACTATGTTACACATGAGGATGATCGAGCGCCGAAGTGGGACCGATCCTCTTCAGTATCATCTCTCGCATGCCATTAACGAGGAGGATCTTGAGGACATCCCTGATGATGTTCCCCCACAGAATGAGGAGCCTTTTACCGTGCCACCTAGGGAACGACCAGCTCATGCGGCTGCTTCATTGGCACACCTTTCCGATGGACTCGCCCATTTCAAGCAGTATTGCACTACACAGTTCGAGATGATCCATGAGCGAGATCGGCGATGGGACCGACAGATGGACGATATGTAGGCCATGATGCAACAGCTATGTCAGACTTCCACATTGCCACTCCAGCACCACCACCTGAGGGCCTCACCGACGATGATTATTGAATCCTCCTATTTTATTTTATTTATTCTTATTCTTATTTTTATTTACTACTTGGGAACAAATGACCGAGAAATTTTTACTAAAATATTTTCCGCCAGCTAAAACGGCTAAATTATATAATGATATCTCTTTTTTCTTGCAGATGGATTTAGAAACACTTTACGATGCATGAGAGAGATACAAGGACTTTCTGAGAAGGTACCCTCACCATGGGTTACCGCTTTGGCTGCAAGTTCAAACGTTCTATAATGGTGTGAATCCCTCGACAAGAGAAATAATTGACACAGCTGCTGGCAGAACCATCAACAATAAAACACCGGAAGATGCCTATAAATTCATAGAGGAGATGTCACTGAACAATTATCAGTGGCAAGTTGTGGGGACAAAGCTAACGAAAACAGCCAGTGTTTATAACATCGATTCAGTCATCATACTCTCTAATCAGGTAAAACTTCTCAATAAAAAGATTGGTAGTTTTCTTGGTTCTACGCAGGTACATCCAGTAATGAGGTGTGACTCAAGCGGAGGAGGTGTGCATACAGAATACCAATCCTTCAATCCTACAACTAAAAAAGAACAAGTCAAATATATGGGTAACAATAACTTTAGATCTCAAAATAACCCATACAGTAATACCTATAATGTAGGTTGGAGGAACCACCCAAATTTCTCCTAGGGTGGTCAAGGGAATCAAAAGCCACAAAATCTTCAGGGTTTTCAACAACCACCTTATCAACAAGAGAAGAAACCAAACCTTGAAGATATGCTTTCTAAATTCATCTCGGTGTCAGAAACCCATTTCTAAAATACCGAGACAGCACTGAAGAATCAACAAGCATCGATCTAAGGACTCGAAACTCAAATAGGCCAGCTATCCAAACTAATCTCCGAACGACCACAAGGTAGCTTCCAAGTAATACTGAACCTAATCCGAGGGAACACCTCAATGCAATTAGCACTCAAAATAAGGATGGACTCATTGCACCCGAGCCAGAAATATAGCAAAACAACACGATGAACAAAGGATGAGAAGAGGTAAATAATAATGATCCCAAACTGGTAAGTACGAATCATGAACCTCGTGTGCCATATCCTAAAGCGATGACGAAAGACAGAACAGAAGAACAATTCGGTAAGTTTGTCAAACTCTTAAAGAAATTACATATTAACTTACCCTTTATTGAAGTTCTTTCACAGATGCCCAACTCATCAAAATTCTTAAAGGAACTTCTGAGTAATAAAACGAAATTAGACGCTACATCGCATATGGAACTCAATGCAGTCTACTCAGCTATTCTAAAGAATAAGCTACCTAACAAATTGAAAGATCCAGGGAGTTTTATAATTCCTTGCTTAATTGGTAGTTTATCTGTGAATAATGCTTTAACTGATCTAGGGGCAAGTATAAATGTTATGCCCTATAAAATTTTTAAACGACTCAATCTCGGTAAACATAAACAGATTAGGATGAGCATACAATTGGCTGACAAAATAGTTAGATTTCATAAGGGTATTACTGAAGAAGTTCTCGTTAAAATTGATAAGTTTACTTACCCAGTAGACTTTGTCGTCTTATATATGGATGAGGATAACGAGGTACCTTTAATTTTAGGACGAACCTTTTTAGTAACTGCCAGAACCTTTATTAATGTAGGCACAGGAGAGCTAACACTTCGTGCAGGTGACGATGCAATAACACTTCAAGCACGCGTCTCAGTCAAAACTTTTAAAACTCAAGATAATGCTATAAAACCTATCGATGATAAAACTAATACTTAATCATCCTTGTAGGAACCCTTTCAAACCAAGACAATGGAGACAGTGCACTATTATCATGTAGAGAACAAAGACACCCATGAGGAACGGATGCTTTGAATAGAGAAGCTAGATGAATAGCGAGCACACAAACTGAAAACACGTGATAAACCGAAACTACGCCAAAATAAGCCCTATACCTCTCCTAATCAACTTCAGGTGGGCGATATAGTCTTACTAGATGTCATTGATCCTCACATTGTCACTACTACACCAAATGAGGAAATCCCTCTTACGGTACTTAGTATCTTTCCATTCGGTACAATGGAGGTGAGTCATCCCAAGTTCGGTACGTTTAAGGTAAACACCACCCGTTTAAACCTTATTTTAAAATTAACAACAGGAATGAGAAGCATGAACTCCTCGAACCACCATGATCATTCAACGGAGAGGTAAGTCGAGCTTAGATTATAAATAAGCGCTTCTTGAGAGGCAACCCGAGCACTAACATATTTTGATTTCTTTATTTTTATTTTCTAACACTTTGGATTATTAACTTAATATTTGACTTGTAAAGTTTTTCAGTACACACGGGCGTGCCTACAGCTATGGCCAAACAGGGAAAGCGACACGGTCGTGCGATACAGTTGTGTTGAAGCAGGACATGGTTTTTCCAAAACACGGCGTGCGATAAATCCCAACGGCCGTGTGACATGGCCATGGGCGAACTTGATAGGACCACATGTGTGTGGGAATGAAAACCCACAGGCATGCCAGGACAAGGACCGATTTTATTTTTTTGACACGGGCGTACGACACGCCCGTGCCAATCAATTGTGCACAAGAATACACGGGCGTGCTACCATAACACACGGGGGTGGGAGAAGCGAACAAAGCTAGGCACGGCCGTACGACATGGCTGTGTTTGACACACGCCCAAGATATACGAGCGTGTGATAGTAGCCGGGTACGACCTAACTCGTAAAATTCAAAAAACACGGGCTCACCTTCAAAGTACAAGGGTGTGGCCCTAGGCCGTGTGACCCTCCCCTATATAAACAAACCACTATTCATCTTCTTCCTCCTTTCAAAACCCTAGCCAAAATCTACCCTCCCCTAACCCCCAATCTCTATTTCGGCCACCATTCCCCAGATTCTCACTTCCCCAACCCCCAAACCACCCTCAAATCCACTTCCCTTGCATTAATCCCCATTTTTCCTTCCCTATACCCTCCATTTTCCCACCACACAACTTCCTCTCCGCGTCACACGCCCGTGCACCGCCTCACAACAGCCTTTGGTTCACTTTCTCAACCTTATTTTTCCAATTTGTGTTGCTAATTAGTATTCTACATGCTTTGCATAGATATTGTTACTATTATAAATATGTTTTAGACAAGTTAGGAATTTGTTTTAGAATTTTCTATATTTGACTTGTTTAAGCTACTAAATAGCATATATTAATTTTAGGCCTATTGCTTAACTACTGATGTATCTTGGATTCTATCAATGCTCATGTATTTTTAGGTACATTATGTCATCATCAAGAGGTAAGAAGCCCACAATCCCTTTCTCAAAGAGACGTAGGGGACCGGGTTCTTCCTCAGTACGTGCTACAGCTGAAGTTCGGCACCCATTCTTTAAATTTTCACAAGCTTCGCAGGAGGAGCTATTTCAGATACTACGTGCACGACCCATCATCAAAGGTCGCTGCATCGACTGGGCTGCCGTATAGCAAGTCCAACTAGCTGATGCCATCTGCGCCCTTCTGTCCACAGACCCATGGGAACGGTTCTTCGCTATTACCGAGCCCACTTATTTAGAGCTAACTTTAGAATTATGCTCTACTTTTCATTTACAAGTGGTGATGACGAACAATGACGACCCAGACACCATTCACTTCTGATTAGGCGGTCTAGTTCGTGAGATGAGTATCCTAGAGTTTGGAGTTACTTTGGGATTTTACACCGATAAGTTTATGGAGGAAGAGGACATGAATGCACTACCACGCAATATCCACATCTCCCCCTCCTTGTGCTGGAAGGCTTTGGCACCACTCTCTTCCACCTACGCCTCACCATCAAAGGCCTCAGCCCCCCTTCCCTCATCAGATCTCCATGCCATATTGGCACACACCTTGACCGGAAGGAGAGAGAGCACCGGCGTCGTCAACACCCACAACGTCTACTATTTATGGTGTATGGCGAATGCACACGTGACTGACTTGGCCTACTTCATTGCTTTCACCATTTGCCATTAGACCGAGTGGCATAAGAAGGGAGTGATCTCCATCGGCCCCTACGTGATGCGCCTTGCCAGGCACTTCGGCCTCCTTAACACCGTGGCTCAGTCATCAGCGCTTACCCTGATAGGTCAGATGTCTCCATAGTGCATCACGACTATGTTACACATAAGGATGATCGAGCGCCGACGTAGGACCGATCCTCTTAAGTACTGTTTCTCGCATGCCATTGATTAGGAAGATATTGAGGACATCCCTGATGATGCTCCCCCATAGCATGAGGAGCCTTCCACCGCGCCACCTAAGGAACGACCAATTTATGCGGCTACTTCATTGGCACATCTTTCCGACCGACTCGCCCACTTCGAGCAGTATTGCACTATGCAGTTCGAAATGATTCACGAGCGAGATCGGCAAAGGGACCGACAAATGGACGATATACAGGCTATGATGCAGCAGCTGTGCCAGCACTTTTACATTGCCACTCCAGCATCACCACTTGAGGCCCCCACCGACGAGAAACATTGAATTCTTCTATTTTTTTTATTTATTCTTATGTTTATTTTATTTTATTTTATTTTATTTTATTTTTCTTTTAATTTTTATTTTCATTTCAACTTTATTATTTTATTTT
This sequence comes from Gossypium arboreum, assembly GCF_025698485.1. Lineage (NCBI taxonomy): Eukaryota > Viridiplantae > Streptophyta > Magnoliopsida > Malvales > Malvaceae > Gossypium > Gossypium arboreum. Next base: position 116,902,771 of record NC_069077.1, on the reverse strand, counting down.
GACAAACATATCTATATTAGTAAATTTTACTTTTTTTCCATTTTCTGGTATTTCTAATAAGTAATTCCACTACGCTCTCTTCCACACCAACTCTTAATAAGCTCTTCATGATTCTACAGACTTTCAAGCAAAGCTGCTAGGAATATTTTACGGAATGAGGAAACAAAAAGGAAACAATACATCACTAGTGCCATGTTTAACGATCAAATTTCTTCATCTAGCCAAGAACAATGGCAACTACCACTTTCCCCGAACACTTTATCCTCAGAATCAACCTCCGCATCCATATAATAGGGAGTTTCACCTCCTTTTCTCTTATGATTTTCTTTATTCTGAAAAATCTATCTTTGTACATTGAGGACAATGTACATCTTAAGTGCCGGGGGGTGAACATGAAACCTAACTTTTTGCATTATTCTCAAATCCCTGAATTTGGTCTTGTGCTTAAGTGATTTTCTCATAATATTGATAGAATGAATTCTGATTGATCTATAATTATTGTTGATATGTCATGAATTAGACCAAGGGAATTATGCATGATTATTTAATTATAGGACCTTAAAGAATTGAGCATGATAAGTTGATATTTTGAGAAATAAAATTTTTAGACTATTTCTCCTAAATTGAGGTATTATCTTGAAATCTTAAGTATATAGAAATGACATCAAAAACCCAAATTTTTTGTGAGATTTTTGAGCCTTTTGAGCATATAGCTTTCTTTCTTGCTCACTTCTTTTGTGGTTTGAGTGTGTCAACCTTGAACTGTTATTCTAGAGCTTGCTTCGATTTTACATGTCGAGATCACACGTATGATTTGATAAACTGAGATGATAAAGGTACTTAGGATTTAACCCATTTACTCCACAAAAAGCCTTCCCACATAATTAAACCCTTAGCGAACCCCCTTTGACCCTACTAACTTTTTTTTTTTATTGATTAACCCTTATCATTAACCCATTAACCCATTCTTGTTGAAATCCTCTTACTTAATTTACCTTTTTATCGATATTAAATTTAATATTATTACCTCACTATGTTCCCATTTTTTTTGTTACTGAATCATGAAGTATGATTTCTATATTGTATTGACTTGATTTGTTCTTAAAAAAAAATGTAATTCTCAGCAAGCTAAAGTTGTCATGAACTCATGTAAAATAGTTCTAGATATTTGTTTGTTGTTCAGTAATTAAGTTTTTGATAGTGGGGTAACATATTGAAATTATCTCGATTCTAACCCTTGTTCTTCGGCTTGTATCCATACCTGTAACCTAAACCCCATTACAACCATGCAAAGACGTTTTGATTAGTGTATCATATCATTTACAAGTGGTGGAGGTTTGATTTTTATGCAAGCCTATGGTAATAACTTTTCATGTTAGACAATCAAGTGCTTAATCTTGAACCTTAAACACTTTGAGTTATTCGAGTGAATCTTTAGTGATGATGTCATCTCTTATATATTTAGGACTAAATTTGATTACTTAGAGGAAGGAGATTACCTATGATTTTTATTATCAAAATATCCTATTTAGATTGTTTGAGGCTTTTAATGCCCATATAGTTAAATTCTCACTGTATAATTTTCCGTGGAATAGTTTGTAACATTATCAATACTGATCATGTGATTGAAAAGAATAAATTCTAGCAGTAAATGAGAGTTTTTCTTGTGGACAAGCAAATGCTTAAGTGTGGGGGTATTTGATAAATGCCAAATTATACATAGTTTTTCCCCAAATACTTAGCATATTTATGGATGTTTACTACTAGATTTGTGGATTTTGGTGCACTTAATCCGGTTATTTCATGTTTTGTACTCAGGAGAGCACCAAGAGCCAAAAGGAGCAAAAACGAGCTAAAAAGGGACAAAATGGACCAAATCAAGAAAATCACACGGCCTAAGCCTTGCCACATGGGCATCTTACACGCCCGTGGCTTTCGGGGGTATCGACCAAGGTTTACACGATTCATATGGCCTGGCCATTGAGCCCACACTATCGTGGTAATTTAACAGATCGAACACGGCCTAGCAATCATGTCACACGATCGTGGCACACGGGTGTGTCCCTTTTTCAAAGAGTTGTATTTTATACAGAAAAGGGTACTTAGGGAGGAAGAAAGCCAATCCAAAGCTTATATAAACACCCTAAGTATGACCCAGAGAGGGGGCCTCTTCTAGAACTTTTCTGGAATACAGGACCACACGCCTGAAATTATTTAAAGGAAGCCAGACGATCCATCCCAAAAGCCAGAACTACTCCAAGACTGAAGATCTCTCTCAGAATTCCTTCAGGGGTTTTAGAGTTTTCTTCATGTTTTGTTATTTTTATACTTTTGAGATGTACTCTTATTTTATTATGAACTAAACCCCTTAGATACCTAAGGGGAATAAAACCTATGATGGATCTTGTTATTATTATCTGAACTATATGATAAATACTTGATTTGTTCTTAATTATGTGTTCTTAATGCTTGAGTTAATATTTCGGGTATTGATTCATGATTTGATGTGCTTATACAGAGGAGAAATAGACCCTGCCTAAGAGTAGATTTGGCATAATTAAGCGGAGTTGATCGAACGCCTAAAAATAGGGTTACGAGATTTTACCGGATTAGGGTGAAACCTAATATAGGAGTCCATAGAGTGATTTACTGCTTCCCTAGGGGTTTTAATTAAGAAAAAAATTTCGATTAATTCAACTGAGGGTTAGACGTTATTAGTCTCGAAAGGGATAATAACATAGGTTAGGGAGTCTCGCGGATCAAGTCAAGTGAATAAATCGTCCGGTTCAGAGTCAGATAACAAGTGAAATCTAGGTGGATTCCTCCTTGGGTGTCGTCTTTATCAATTGCTTCTCTTCAAGTCTTTTTCCAAATTTTCTTTTCGCTTTAATTAAATTAGTTAATTAGTTTAGATAATTAGTTTAATAAACAAATCCTTTTATTCCTAGGCTAGATAATAAAAAGATAGTTATTTCTGGTACTTTTGGCTCCATTGGGTACAATATCCCGGTCTTGCCGTTACTATACTATTGTTTGATAAGTGCGCTTGCCTTTTCGTCGTGATAATAGTTAGTCTAGGTTTGATATTCATTATAAATATTTATTACTTGTTACGAATCACGCGATCAATTTAGCCACTCATGTTATTCATAATCTCGATTCCAATTCAATAAATCATGTGATGAGCATGATTGAATTGGAAGAGAAACGAGCTTTGAATAATTGTGGATTTGATATCAAATGGAGAACGAAGTAGTAACTTGATCGACTGGAATCTTGAAATAGATCGAATGCAAAAAAAAAAGATAAAATGAAATACTTTAATAAAATAAATACTTCCAAGTGTTTTGTTGTACTAACTATATTACAATTTGACTCGTGCACTTGCAGACACCGTCGTTCTAAATTCTTATATAATTTTGGTGTTATATTTTACCATAAACGATAACTTGTTTATAGGTGGTCAGTATTTATGCTTGCAAGCGTACTCATTCTTACACATCATTATGCATACACAACATACTCACTCACTATGGTCATACAAAATCAAGATTTTAGACGACACATAATAGATAGAGACAAATCATTCAAGTAGTTCAATGTCATCAACCACCCAAAGATGGAGTACAGGAACTCACTTGTACTCTTTCGATCATGTTAGCTTAGCTTTTCCAAATACCAAAGCCTCTATCATCCTGACAGCTAAGTACGAGAACCATATATCAGTTAAATCGAAGACATTTAAACCTTAAAACCTGGAACCCACTTTACAGAAACTTATTAGAAAATCCTTACTCTCACTCTTCCTCTAATCCACAAGTACAGAAAGATGAGAAAGCTTACCAATTTCTTAGTTTCTCTTCTTTCAAACTTCGAATCTCACAGATTTTGCTCCATACAAAGCTCCTAAATTCTTCCTCTTTTTTGGAACAACCAAAGAAGATGATGCAAATGAGAGGAAGTTGCAAAACAGAATTGAGAAGAATTCTTTTTCTCACATAACTCCTTTACATGGTCTCTAAATTTCTTTTAGCTAATCACTAACAATCATTATGTCTTACACTATGAAATTAGCTAGTTACAACCTAACCAAACCAGAATTGAAACCTAACTTTTGCTCGACAGTCACAAAATTTTCCAAAATTCCTAGTAGAGTCTACCAACTCTTTACTTTGCTCAATTAACTCCCAAAGCTCTTTTAAATTTGAGTCCTTAAAGAAATCCGGGTATGACATGTATGCTTAAAGCAATGCATGACTATTCCTTGAAGTGCTAAGTTACAATTATCATGATAAACATGTCGTGATTGTAGTGAAAGCATTTTTAAACATGGATATGTTGAAGAGAATTTGAACATGATTGAATGTTGAGTGATTAGATACTTGGATTACTTGCCATGGTGTTGGTTTGATGGTTACATTCTTGTATAAGGTTGCATAAATAACATTGAGAATGGTTTAAAATTCATTGAATTAGGTACCAAATGTGGATTTACCAAAAACAGGGGTAACGTTGCAACTACGTTCGACAGTGTATGACATCGTGGTATGGGTATACATGTTGTCACAACATAACTCTCTAAGATGAAGTTACCGTGATGAGGAGGTTTTGGTGTTGCGACTTTAGCCCGGGACTTTTAAAACTTTATGTTTTGGTCCTAATTCATCCTCGGGGTTAGTAAAAGAGCTTTCATAAGCTCATGTATGACCTAAAAATGATTGTGTGACATGTTATGAATGTGTTTAATGTTTATTTATATCTTTAAATGATAGAGAAGTGTATGATTATGCATAATTACTTTGATATTGAACGTAGCATCTGGTGACTTAGACCTGACGATCAAGTCGGGTAAGGAGTGTTACATAGACATTTAACCTCTAAATATGTATAAGAAGTTTTCTTCATACGACTTGAGAAAAAAGATCAATTAAAAGTTATGTCTATGTATGAAATTATAATGTATGAAATTAAAATATAAAAAATCCATATATTAACAAATCAATTAGGCATTTAACCCTAGAAATGTATAAGAAATTTTCTCCTCATACGACTTAAGAAAAAAGATTAATTAAAAGTTATATCTATGTATGAAATTATAATGTATATAATTAGAATATCAAAATTCATAAATCAAAAAATCAATTAGTCTTTCAAGAAAAATAAAACATTCGTACTCATATAATTCAAGTCAAATAACTTTCGCAATGTTCAAAACAAGCTTATATGTCAAAAAAGCCCTTAAGAAAATGCGAAAATATCAATTAAGGTCATGTATTAAATTTACACCCAATTGAGCCCTTGCAGTTAATTAAAATAATCAATTAGGCCCATTCGTTAACGAAATCCGCAGTTGACTACATTGACTATTAAAATAAGTCCAATTCAGCCCTTGCCATTAATTTAAATAATTAATTAATCCTTTTCGTTAACGAAATCCGTGGTTGACTACATTTAAAATAGATTGACTGACTAATTAGATGGTGATACGTGGCAGCTTTTGGTTTAATATAATATTTTTCATAAAAATAAAAAAATTATACAAAATAGAAAAAAATAAAAAACTGGAAAATATTATTAAAAATTAAAAATATTTTAAAAATTAAAATTGATATAATCTTACAAAATATAAAAATTATTAGAAAATAATAAAAACCTTATAAATACTATAAAAATATAAAAGATTTAATAAATTGTAATAAATTAAAAAATTTAAATGAAACATATTTAAAACATTTAAAATTTTATAAAACATATAAAATTCTTAAAACTTATAAAAAATCATTAAAATATAAAAGTTGTTAAAAATCATTAAAATAATTAAATAAAAAAATGTTAAATTTGATATACACTTATAAAAATTATAAAAAATCATAAAATTTATAAAATATAAAAATATAAAAATCTAATAAATTATTAAAATCATTTATAAAATTAATAAAATATTTAAATTTTATAAAACTTATAAAATTAGTAAAAATTATAAAAATATAAAAATTCTAATAAATTTATAAAAATATTAAAATTAAAATTATAAAAAGCTATTTAAACCTCTAAAATCATAATGAGCGCATGATATTAGACTAACAATTGGATAATGAGAATAATCATAAGATCGTTAGGGTCATTTTAATGTTGAATAAAATGTTTTGGAATTCCACAAATAAAACAATAATTGTGAGATCCTCTCCATTTTATTTATTGATAAGTTAGTATTATTTTTAAAATTTTATCATCTCAAAATTTTAAGTATAGTCGTTTGGACCTTGAAAATTGGAAATTATTTGCTAAGTATTGTATGATAAAAATATTTTTGATACAACTAGATACTATCAAATCAAAATTTCATTATCCAACTATTAGCATATGTTAATATGAAATATTTTGATCAAGATTTTTAGAACTGGTCAAGTCACCGGTTTATTAATTTGACTGTTCAATTCAATTAAATAAAAAATAAAAAATAAAAAAATAAAAAATAAAATTAAAAATCAGTTTAATTGCCTGATTTCCAGGTTAATTGGTCTAATGGCTATCTTCGAACACTAGTAACCTTGCTGACTTTGATTTAATCGATCTAACCAATTATTCCAATCCAATCCAATTCAAATTTTTATTATTTTTTTATATTTTATAAGTTTATATCAAATTTAATGTTTTATTTTTAATTTTTTATGATTTTATAAGTTTTAAGAATTTTTATATTTTATAAAATTTTAAATATTTGTATTAGTTTTATAAAAATTTTCATAATTTATTATAATTTTATTTTATAATATTTACAAGTTTTAATTATTTTTTATAATTTTTATAAGTTTATATCAATTTTAGTATTTTTATTTTTAATAATTATATAATAATTTATAATTTTATATTTTTAATAATTTTATGAGAAAATATAGATTAAACTAAAAGTTGTCACGTGTCATCATTTGATTGGTTTGCCAATTTATTTTAATAGTCAACATAATCAACGAGGAAATTATTAACGAAAGAAATTAATTGATTTTTTATTAATGGCAGGAAATTAATTGGGTGCAATTTAATACTAATATTTAATTAGTTTTTCACATTTGTTAAGGACTTTTTGACATAAAACAAAAAAGTAACTTAGGTATTCTTTTATTGAGTGATGGCAAATCCTTTTAAAAGATTTTTATAGTAATTTTATGAAATAATTAAAATTCCTTAAAAATATAAAAATTCATGAAAATATAAAAAATCCTAAAATTTTTAAAAATATCATAAAATTATTTAAAATTTCAAGATTTTCTAAAAGCCTAGAAATCCAAATAAATGAATTTTTATAAAATTTATGAAACCTTTTATTGTTTTTTAAAGTTTGGCATACTTATAATTATAAAATATTTATTTTATAATTTTCAAAAATAGATTAGAAATTTTTAATTTTAAAATAATTATTTTGGTTTTTATGATTTTATTTAAGTTTTTTTGATTTTTTTAAATTTTAAATTTTTTACTTTTATTTAATGTGGCAATTGGTTGATTTAATTTTTAACAGAAGATATATAGATGGGTAACCGGGATAACATAATGAAAGTTTAGGGGCCATTTTGATAATCAAAATAGAGTATGGGGACCAAACTGATAAAAATAACATAGATACCAAAGTGAAAATTTTACTATAGTACAGGGGTCAAAAGAGGTATTAAATTATTTTAGAAATGATAGTCCGAATTTGATTATTCTATTTCAGTTTTTGGGGTTTAAAAAGAAAAATAAAGTAGAAAGAAAAAAAAGAAGGGAAATACCTTGAGGGAGAGACTGGCAAATCGAAAACCAGCCAGGACAGACTCAGCTGAGAGTGGGTGGATCTGAAATTCTGGATGAAACTCGAAATTGGAATAGTGATTTCAGATTTTTCGGTTGCCCTTGCTAGTGAACTGTATAATAGTTGTTTATAACCAGATCAAATCAGATCAGATCGGGGGGAAATGCTGCGGCTGAGGGCATTTCGAGGCACCAATGATAAGATTGTGAAAATAGCGGTGCATCCCACGCATCCATGGTTGGTAACCGCGGATGCCTCCGACCACGTTTCCGTTTGGAACTGGGAACATCGCCAGGTCATTTACGAGCTCAAGGCCGGTGGGATCGATCAGAGACGTCTTGTTGGTGTCAAATTGGAGAAGCTTGCTGAGGGCGAATCTGGTTCGTAATCTATTTCTATATCTAATATTCATCCTCACTTGTTTTGGAGTTGATTTCATTTGACTTGACAAATTTGCAGAGCCCAAAGGGAAACCTACAGAGGCCATCCGCGGAGGGAGGTGATTAACTAGTAGAGCTCTCTTTTTTTGTTTAACTTTCTTCAAATACAATTTAACAGTAAAATCTGAAATCTGGACCTTTTTCTTTCGATGGATTGTTAATAGTGTTAAGCAAGTGAGCTTTTTTGATGATGATGTACGGTTTTGGCAACTTTGGCGTAATCGTTCTGCGGCCGCCGAAGCTCCCACTGCTGTCAATCATCTTACTTCGACTTTTGCCTCTCCTGCTCCATCAACTAAAGGACGACATTTTCTTGTCATCTGTTGTGAAAACAAAGCCATCTTTTTGGACTTGGTTACCATGCGTAGCCGTGATGTACCTAAACAAGAACTTGACAACAAGTCTCTTCTCTGGTGAGTTCTCTCTCAGTTAGCTCATATTTGAGTCAGCTCCATTGCCATATTTATTTACTTCACATATATATATATTTACTATTATAGGGAAATAAACTTACTTCTACTTTATGTCACATTCATTTGCTGAGCCCGAATTCTAGAATTGAAGCTTCTTATTCTTTGTTGTCTGCTACCTTTTAAGTGTCAATGTTTTCATCTATTCATATACCCGGATACCTTGCAAAGCATTTTGATTTAATTTTGCTGCTGTCCATGTTTCCCATTTTTGGTGCTGCTACTGCCTTCGACTTTTGGTCACTTTTTTTTTATAGTTTATTCATTGAAAGCAATAATTTTGTTGTACGTATTCGAGGTTCTTTCGTTGATGTGGCCTTCTTTGATTGAAGTGCCTCATGCCTAGTCTAGTGTTGCTATCAGTCAAGTGATAGTCTTTTGTGCCCTAGAAAGGCGAAGGGCATATAAGGTGTGCTTCACCCTTTTGGCTTTTAGTCTCTTTTATTAGCTATATTTTAGTGACGAGAAAAGCTAAGCATAGATTGCATGTGGCAACTTGACCCTGATTTCCTCTTCTTCTAACTTCTAACACGTGCCCTAGAATCTAATTAGGTTTTGATGCCAAAATTGATTTTGTATGGGAAAACAACAGTAAATCAATAAAATTAGGTAGTGTTTGGTGCTTTTCCATGTTATGATTCCGATGGAATGCTATTCTTTGGAATCTAATTGTCATGAAAGTTACTTTACAACTTTAGTATACATTGGAAGGTATTGATTAAAATCCCAAGAAAATTACATTATCACATTTGGTTCACTAAGTATTCTCCTAAGAATGTAATGATAATTTATGAATTTACCCTTGTTAAATAAAAATAATATTCATGTATTTAATTTTATAGTAAACTTTATTCTTAACAAATATTTGGATTGAATATTTAATAATAAATTAATTTATATTTTAAAATTTTTAATTTATAATGTTAATTGAAAGCAAATTTGTTTCAAATTTGTCCTACATATATTTTCTAAATATAATAATGCACATATAAAATAATGTATATATGGAACTTGATTTGGAATGAATTAAAAATTATTTATATATAATACTTATGAAGAATTTGTTGAAGAAATAGAGAAAATCAAGTAGTAGGAGTTAGGACAAAGGAAGAAGCCAATAGCTTCTTATTTTGTTTTATTTTTTTTTTACGTTTTTTAGTAGACTAATACCATAAACCAATATAAAATCGGGTAATTTTGTCTTGAGATTATTTTTAACTTTCAAATCTACATGGGAAAGTAACTTTCGCATCTTTTATCATTGGAATCACATTGCCATGTTCATGGGAAAGTAACTCCTAATGGAAAGTTAGATTTCAAGGAAAGTAAATAAAATTTGACACACCAAACGTTGGAATCACTTTCCAATTGATTAAATTCCATAGAATGTGACTACTTTCCATCATACCAAACACTACCTTAGGGCGGAACAAATGAGTAAGAAAGAAGTTGGAACTTTAGAAAATTTAGGGTTATGAAAAACCTTTAGTTTCTTTCTATTAATTCAAAGAAAATAATAATGATGTTGTGGCTTTAAATATTTTACAGCTTATTTATGCTAGGGTTACAAATAAAGTTTTAATCCTAGCCCTATATTTAAACCTTAAAAATATCTTATATTCCTAGCCATCCTTAATATGTATAATAATTAATAAATATTACTGTAAAAGAGCATTGTAGTAAAGCTCTTGCGTTAGGGGGGATATATTGAGCTAGTGTGTGATGATTACTAATTTATGATAATAATTTTTTATCTTTAAGAAATGCTAATCTACTTAATGAGCAACCTCTTTGACGTTTATCATCTAATTCATAAGCTTTTAAGATTACTACATACAGCATGTAGAATTTTCTTTGTTTACATAGATTTTAGGTGCATTTTAGACATTCATGCTTTACACACTCAGTCAAGTACCGCTTATATGACCTGTAAGAGTAGGATTGAAGTACCATTGGTACAAACCAAATGAATTTGCACCACAGCTCAATAATTACTTTTATAAAATGGCTAGTTTACTAATAGTCTAATCATGCACTTTATGCATGTGACATGCCAAATTTTAAAACAATATAGCCTTTATTATAGTTCCATCATAAGTTCTACTTTGAATTGTATATTTAATCATTGGAAATTGTTGTGATTTAAAGCAATAGCTAGAGGTCCTTGAACCAGTTTGAAACTGGGTGTATATGATTTACATGAGTAAAATATTGAATCCAATATGGTTTAATCAATTATGAATTGTAGAAAAAATATCAATGAGTGTAACAATTGTAAATTGGTACTCTTATATACATGTGTATGTACATAGATATGTATTTGTGCATGTATATCGAAAGAAAAAAGAAAAGCTTGCTTTTCTTCCCATCATTGTTCTTTGAATGCTATATTCATCATATTTAATTAAAATACAAAATTTAAGTTAATGAACCATGAAAGTTGAACCATCATCACACAATACTTTTAAGTTTCTGTCTTAAGCAATTCAATAATTCTTGTCCTCTTTAGTATCTTTTTAAGTCATATTAGAATTCCCTATTTTAAAAACTTGATACTCTAACCCGAAGGTGGATGGTTGGATGACCCTAGCTAAAAATCATATGTGACAAAGAAATTGAAGCCCACTGGTCATGATTTATTTCTTTCATCTAATATCACTTCGTTCAGACCAAGTCCCGTCTTGCTTGCTTCTACAAGCATCTCACCAACTGATATGATACCTCCTTAGAGAACATACTTTCTCAATATGTAAATAAATTTCCCTTCAATTACTTAATTTTCTGAAGCTCCTATCACGAAACATCAAATTTTATTTTACCTCATCTTTCTAATCTAATCAACCAGTCATTAGTTTTACCTGTGCATGCACCAAAATTACATAGATCATATCAATTTGTAACCTTTTAATTGTACTGATATAAGCTATGTCATTTAATTTATCTTCTTGTTTGTTCCTCATTTTTGCATGCATTTGCATGTCTACTAAAGCATTTATTTCCATGTTAATTGAATCAAATCATGAATTAAGTTGAAAATGATTGGAACTTACCTCTTGAACCCCTGCTATGGCCTATGGTTTCTTTCAACTTAGAAGCCATATAGAAGCCATATATTTAATAGCTAGCTGTTGTTATTTCAGAGGCAACACAAACAAGTTGTGATACAAGCTCTTTCATATTTGTAAATGGCTAATCCAAATCTGTTTATTCCCATCTATATTATTTTTTATTTAATATTTACTAATTATATATTCTTTTTATTAAAATTTTAAACATAAACGACTTGATATATGTATTTTAGATTATAGTATTATATTTTTATTTTTCATATGATGTAAATTACATAATATATAAAATTAAAAGAAAATAACATATTATATAAATGAAAATAGGAGGGGCTGGACTCGGGCCTTGGATGTTAGAGCCCAAGCTTCGCCAAATTTTTTGAATAGTGTAATTTTTCTGGCTAGACTTATTTTTCTGCCTAATACTTTTGTCAAAACTCTCCCAAATATTTGGCAGGTGGCCGTCGAATGCTGTCTCCGTTATTATTGTCTCTGTTTGTTGATTTTGAACTCTGCTTTGTTTCATATCTTTTTCCGTTACCCATACTTATTGCATCAAATTATTAAGCCTTTTTAAGTAGCTTTTGTAGTACCTATAATCCTTTCCCTCTTTATTTTTCTTGTTAGGCATGGATTGCCTACTATACATATGATCTTGTTAATGTTAATTATCTTCTACCATCCTTCTACTCATTCCCGAAGTATACCATTATGCTTTGACTAACTGATATCCTTTTTTTTCCTGACAGTATGGAGTTCCTTTCTAGATCATCTGCTGGTGACAGTCCTCTTGTTGCTTTTGGTGGATCAGATGGTGTTATCAGGGTTCTATCAATGATGACATGGAAGGTTTGATGGTTGCTTTTTTTCTCACATTCTCTACATAATCAATTGCTTATCCCTTCTTTGTTTATTTTCTAGTAGATTTTATTATGAAATCGTCATTTCTTTTTTGGAATTCATTTTATTTTGGCAGCTTGTAAGAAGATACACAGGGGGTCATAAAGGATCAATTTCTTGCTTGATGACTTTCATGGCTTCTTCTGGTGAGGTAGGTCATAGTTTTCAAAGAAAAAAAAATCTATGCAATAATATATGTCTTTTGGCCTCCCTCATTCTTAAAGAGCAACAATTTTGCCCAAGCATGAACAATGCATGTGATTTGATTATAAGTTTATGATTCTGGTCATAAGGTTAATGGAATTTCTACCCTTCAATTTTATGAATTTTTAATTGAGATCTACATTGTGGCCTGTCAAATTGCTTTATGGTGTATATAATGAGAACCACTGAATTCTGTTAGTTTTACCTGCATATGTTGCCACTCACAAACAACTAACTTTAAGATTTCTTTTGCGTACATAAGTTCATCTTCTATGTGCTATATTCCATCTTTCACAGCATTACAGAGGTTTGTCCTTTTGGAACAGGCAAATTTAGTATGAGAGTGCTTGGTCATGACACATAATGGCTGTACATACAATAATGCAACTGTTGATTTAATCAATTTAGATAATAGTTGTATTTTAGATGAGATCTTGATGGTAGTGTTACCTCACCTCCCAAAACAAAGTCCCATGTCCCTAATAGTTCTCTCCCAACTTAACTATGAAAGAGAGGGTAGTTACATTTTACTGCCTATAATCTTGTGTCTATATCTTATTAGAGTGTTGGTTTATAAATTTTCAAGTTTCTTTTAAGGATATTTAGATAGATTGTTTCTATATTGTTTTGCCACCAGTTTCATGTAACTTGAATGTATTTAAGGAGAACATATAGTTGTTGTTTGGGCTTTCCAAGTTAAAGTTCTAACCTCCATTGCTGGGTTCCATCTTTCTGCAATAATACTTTTATGTAATAATTAGGACATATTTTTGAAAACATGCTTGGATCTTCAAGTTTGGCCTCTTATGATTTCTGATTGTCATGAAACTTTTTCATTGTTTTCTATTTTGTTTGCAGGCACTTCTTGTTTCAGGTGCCAGTGATGGTTTACTTATACTTTGGAGTGCAGACCATGGTCAAGATTCACGAGAACTTGTACCCAAGCTAAGCTTGAAGGTGCTTATTTCTTTAATTCTGGAGAATTTCTCACCAACTTATAGGAGCTAATAATCAACCCAGTAAATGGTTTATTGTGATTAGTTTCAAAGTCTAAAATCAAAAGAATATATTAAAGATAAGCTAGAATGCTGGAGTGCTATATTTTTACTAGGCAACCTCAGTTTCCATCCAATAATAGAATAATAAGTTGGTTTTGGGATTGGATTACTGGATATATTTCTTTTCCCTTGTGAAATATTGGAATGTTTCATAACTGTGGTACTGTGGTTTATGGGGTTCTTTCTTTTTCTAAAAAATTATTGATATATTATATTTCTTATTTCTATGTATCCACTTAACCTTTTAGAGCCATTTTGTATGCATGTTTTCTAGATGCACCTTTGGGAAAGTTTTCATCTTTGTGATATCAAACAGGCACATGATGGTGGTGTTGTTGCTGTTGAGCTTTCTAGAGTTATTGGGGGTGCTCCACAGCTCATTACAATTGGTGCAGACAAGACATTGGCTATATGGGACACGATGTCCTTTAAGGTTTTGTGCTGCTGCTTGTGAAGTGTTAAGAGTTGTAAATAGTGCGATGTGACTGAAATTTTGCATCCAAGAGTTGGCATCTATTCTCTTTTGATCTTGTTAAGTTCTTTGCTGCAGGAGTTAAGGCGAATGAAGCCTGTTCCTAGGCTTTCATGTCATAGTGTGGCATCTTGGTGTCATCCTCGAGCACCTAACCTTGATATTTTGACTTGCGTCAAAGATTCCTATATATGGTATACTAATAATTTGGTTTTCTTTATTGCTCTTGGTGAATGCATTTCATTTAAAAAAAATCTTTGGAGTTCTTTTCTTTATATTATTGCTCTTGTTGAAGTATATAAGTAGAAGGCTATATGCATTGAATAAGGATAATTTAAGGCTGTTTTGTTTGTTTATTATTGCAAGGATATCATAGTTACCATTTCCTTTTGCAGGGCTATTGAACATCCGACTTACTCAGCACTTACAAGACCATTATGTGACCTGTCTTCACTTGTTCCTCCTCAAGTTGTTGCGCCAAACAAGAAACTTAGGGTATTTAGCTGTTTCTGCATTTGTGATCCTAGAACCTTAATAAGTTGCTTTTTAAAAAAAAAAAGAAAAAAAATTAGTAGCTGGTTTTTTTCTTGGAGCCTTGATAAGTTCCATGCTCTTGATGTTATATTCAGTGTTAATATTGCAGAAGCCTAATGGAATGAGTGAAGAAAAAGATTTACATTGATAATAAAATGGCCAAGCTCTTTTGAGTAATTCTAATTCCTTGTATAAGAAACTCAAGTGAGGATGTAGTAGAATGGGTTGAGACATCATTAGCTGAACCTCTGCTTGCTAGATTTTGTTTTGTTTGGATAATTTAAAAAAATTCCTTGGATAACACCCAAAATTTAGAAACTAATGGACTAAAAATATAAAAATATTTAACTATTTTTTGCTTAATAAAGAATATAAATATTTACCATGAATTTAATTTCTTCTTTTCCCTTTAATGAATTTGGCCTTTATACTATTGTTGTTTTTAACTCTGCTTGATGTTTCTTTCCTTTCTTCCTACCACCTGATCTCTTTCATCAGCAATGTCTATCTTGACTCTTACAATTTTCTACCACAGGTTTATTGCATGGTTGCACATCCTTTACAGCCTCATCTTGTTGCTACCGGGACCAATGTTGGTATTATTGTCAGTGAATTTGATGCTAGATCACTTCCTCCTGTAGTTCCTCTGCCAACACCACCTGGAAGTCGAGAACATTCTGCTGTTTACATTGTTGAAAGGGAATTGAAGCTGTTAAACTTTCAGTTGTCTAATACGACAAATCCTTCACTTGGAAATAATGGCTCCTTATCTGAAACAGGAAAGTTGAAGGGAGATTCACTTGAATCATTGCACGTGAAGCAGATTAAAAAGCACATTAGTACACCTGTTCCACATGATTCATATTCAGTTCTTTCCATAAGCAGTTCCGGAAAGTAAGCAATCTTTGACTTCTACTATTGGTAAAATATATGCTTTTGCTTCAACTTGTCTATTGTTGCTTCTAAGTTCCTGCTTCAACAAACTGTAGTAGATGGTCATAGTTGCTTGGTTTGTTTACATGGTTGATGATCAATTTGGACTCTTAGTTCCTCGTTTTCTCCTCCAAATCTAGGAGATAAGAGAAACATCTATGCTGATATGCTCTTGTACCAGTCAGCTATAAATGCATCCTACTTTGCTACATGGATGCACACATGTTATATGTTTGGAAGGAGAAACATCACTTGGAATGTAGTTAACCTGGCATCAATTCTTACTGTAAGCTTATGTGCAGATATCTTGCAATTGTGTGGCCTGATATTCCTTATTTCTCAATCTACAAAGTCAGCGATTGGTCCATTGTTGATTCAGGAAGTGCACGGCTTCTGGCTTGGGATACATGTTCTGACAGATTTGCTATACTAGAGTCTGCATTACCTCCTAGAATGCCCATTCTCCCCAAGGGCAGTTCATCAAGAAAAGCTAAAGAAGCCGCTGCAGCTGCAGCTCAGGCAGCAGCAGCTGCTACTGCTGCTTCTGCTAATGTTCAAGTTCGTATTTTGCTGGATGATGGAACTTCAAACATATTAATGAGGTCCATTGGTAGCCGAAGTGAACCGGTATCTTGATATTCTTGTTCAGTGTTTATTGTTTGATTATTTCAATATGGTTAGGCTTATTCTTCATGCATTTGTTCTTTGATTATGAAGAAAGATGGTTTCTTAGTGCCAAGTTTTATGTAACAATCTTTTCCACAATTTGTGTTGTCTAACAAATTGTTTTATTTCCTTTTAGATAAAAAAATATTATAAACCATGTTAGGCATGTTTTTGTTTATAACAAATCTTTACGAAAATAAATGATCTATGATATTTCAGGCTCTTTTTCAACTATTGTCAGAATTTTGATTGTCTTCTTGGTAGAATTGATACTTTGTTTCCCATTGCTCTACTTCCACAATTGCAGCATTAAACATAGTTAGATTCCTATCATTACTTGAAAATTTCTCTACTTAGGTTGTTGGCCTGCATGGAGGAGCACTACTTGGTGTCGCCTATCGAACGCCTCGTAGGATTAGTCCTGGTGCTGCGACAGCTATATCAACAATTCAGTCTATGCCGTTGTCTGGATTTGGAAGTAGTGGTTCTTTTGCTACTTTTGATGATGGATTCTCTTCTCAACGGTCTCCTGCTGAGGCAATGCCTCAAAACTTTCAGCTTTTCAGGTGAAAATATTTACTACCATGCGTACGTCTTTATCTTTTTTGGGTTAAATGGGATATTGTCAATTCTAGTCCCTTTCATTTGTCAATCATTTAATATAAGCCACTTTTCAACATAATTTTTTACCTTTGGTCCCCCAAATTTTTAAAATTTTATTTTGACCCCGATGGCAAATTCCTGGCTTTGCCCCTAATCTTTTTGTTGGGTATAACTGTACTACTATTTGGGCTTTTCGAACATGTCCACATTGCTCTTATTTGTTTGTTGAAATCTCTTGAATTTGTAAATGATTGTGACATGCTTTTGTTCAGCATTGTTAATCTAATATCTATTGATGACATGCAATCCAAGATAAAGAATTACCAAAATTGACTTGAAAAAACACCTATAAGTAGAAGGTTCTCATAAGGTGGAAAGTTGAAATGCTAATCATGTATTGAGTTCATAGTCACTAGGAAATTCGAATACACTGGTTCATCATATGGGATAGAGGCATGTCATTTAATAAAATTTTGGTATGAGGGGCATTGGCTTAATTAGTCTACTGCTATGGTTCATCAGTATGCTTTAAACTGTAAGAAAAAGCTGAAAGGAGAAAACAGAAAGCTAAGAAGAGAATACTGAAATACATTTCTGATGAGTGAAAATGGTGCATGTTTATAGGTTACAACCTGGATAATGAAGGAAACGAAGTATTTACATAATCAATAATAAATCGGTTTTACATTCAAGGGATCTTTTTTCAGCACACCCCTCAAGCTGGATGGAATATATCTTCCATAGACAGCTTGCTAATAGGCCATTAAACTGCTTGTTGTGAGGTCCCTTTGCAAGTATTTCAACAACTTGATTGGTGGTAGGAATGTATGGCATGTGAATCTGTCTATTTAGGTTTCCCTTTATAAAATACCTGTTCTCTTCTACATGTTTTGTTCTGTCACTAAAACTGTATTGTGTGCGATAGAGATGGCTGCTTTGTTTTCACAATAAATCTTCATGGCTGAAGAATCTGACAACTTCAAATATTCTAATTGTCATTTTAGCCACATTACCTCACAAATCCCTTGAGCAAGGGATTTAAATTCAGCTTCTGCACTGCTCCTGGCTACTATACCTTGTTTCTTGCAATGCCAAGGAACTGGATTTCTGCCAACAAGGGTGCAGTAGCCAAAGTTGACCTCCTATCAGTTGTACTTCCAACCCATTCAACATCTGTATAAGCCTCAATTTGAAGATATCCACGCCTTTTAAATAACAATCCCTTTCCGAGAGTCCTTTTCGGATATCTTAGGATTTGATGTGCATCATCAAATTGTTCTCTTCCTATTGAGTGCATGAACTGACTTACCAAGCTCACTGCAAGCGCTATGTCTGGGTGTGTGTGAGATAAGCATAGCAGTCTGCCAGCTAGCCTTTGATAATTTTCCTTGTTCACCATACATTCTTTCTTGTCTAGCTGTAATTTTATGTTGGGTTCAAAAGGTGTCTCAACTGCCTTGCAACTAAGCATACCTGTTTCACCAAGTAAGTTAATTGTATACATGTTTTGATTAACAAATATACCTTATATCTAGCGAACTCCATCCCAAGGAAATATACTTCACCATGCTCAAGTTTTTTATTTCAAATTTGGTTGCAACTTTTTTCTTTAAGATTTCCAGCTTTGCATTGTCATCACCTTGCAAAATTATGTCCTCATAAACAATCAGAATGGCAACCTTGTTTTCCCTTGCGTGTTTATAGAACACGATGTGATCTGCTTGACTGAGAATGGGCGTAAATCCTTATAGTTTGCCCAAAACGTTCAAACCAAGCTCTAGGAGATTGTTTAAGGCCATATAAAGACTTTTTAGTTTGCACACTGTCCTTTTCAACCATATCTTCAGGCCCGGTTGGTAGGGTCATAACTAGTTCCTCTTCTAATTCTCCATTGAATAATGCCTTTATGTATGGCTGGGATTTATTTAGATTTGTTTTGGTAAATTTTCATACAATTTCTGATCCTGAGCCAGAAACCTTGATCTCTTTCTTAAATTGAACTCCTGGACCAGCCTTTTTGTCTGTATTACATATGTGTATATAAATTGTCATAAGTCTTTACAACTCTTGTAAATTTTTTGTTTGCTTAGACCTGAGATAAGCGCTTTGCAAATTTGGTGTTGTCTAATAGCTACTGCATTTTGTATGTATTTTTTTTTACCATCAAATGACAGATAATATGTAGTAATTTGTTGAAGTTAAAATGTGCAGTTGGGAAACTTTTCAACCTGTTGGTGGTCTTCTACCTCAGCCAGAGTGGACTGCATGGGATCAAACTGTTGAGTATTGTGCCTTTGCATATCAGCATTATATTGTCATCTCTTCATTGCGCCCTCAGTATAGATACCTTGGAGATGTTGCAATAGCCCATGCCACTGGAGCTGTTTGGCAACGGAGACAATTGTTTGTAGCTACACCAACTACAATTGAGTATGATCTAGTAACTTGTGCAGATATTTTGTTTACGTTAGATTGAATTTCGTGGTTTTCTTCACTCTTTTGGTTATCAGCATATCTTTTGAAATTTATGAGAATATTATCAACTCAAATAGCACCCTGCTTTGAAATGAATGTGATTAAAAGGACAATTAATTTTGTTCACAGCTGCTCATCTAAGTTGATATTTACATTGCTTTGGCAAAATGAACATAAATTATACAATATGGACTTCTTATGTTTGGTGCAGGCAGTGAAAGATCCTAATTCTTCACTTCTTTTGTTATGCATTTAAAGATTTTTATGCAGAATTTCATATTATGATTCGTAGCATGTGCAGTGCTGTAATGTAAACCCCTAGGCCTGAGAGTTAACTATGTTGGATTGAGGGAGGATAAGTTAGCTTTCTTGGTATCTTAATTGTATTTTATTTGTTTATTAGTCAGTTTTCAAATAGGAACCTAGTTCCAGTTGGTCGGATGATAGTCTAATATAAATATCAGTGCTGTCTTCATATATCTATAAGTATTAACT
Source organism: Gossypium arboreum (assembly GCF_025698485.1). NCBI lineage: Eukaryota > Viridiplantae > Streptophyta > Magnoliopsida > Malvales > Malvaceae > Gossypium > Gossypium arboreum. Next base: position 116,882,667 of record NC_069077.1, on the reverse strand, counting down.
AGCATATTTATGAATATTTTAGTTAATTGGGCTGATGCCTAGAAACCTGTCTTCTGCACCTCTTTGTTCCACAATTTTCTCTTTATTTACTACTGTAATCTCAGGTTATTGTTCGTGACACAAGAATGGTGTCACAAGTTTTATCCTGGTTTTCTGCAGCTCACCAATCCCTGCTACTATCGTTTCTGATGTGGCTCTCTTCTGAGGCTAAACCTCAATGGAATGAAACCTTTATTTGCTTCTAAGTCTCAGTCTCAATTCATATCAGCTGTAATCCCTTAAATTCCTCCATAAATTGCCCTAAACCAATGTTGTGAAAAACAGGATATTTTCTATTATATTTTCCACAAGAGATTACATACATATTTATACACATAATTAGCCTAACTAAGGTAACTTTACGCTAGGAAACAGAATAATTGTAGGGATACTGTACAGCCTTAAAGTTAGGGATAGAATATTTTTAGAATCATATTTGATATACTCAAATATTCCGAAATCTGACACTCCCCCTCAAGCTGGGAAGTGGATATCATCCATTCTCAGCTTGCTTACTAATTTCTGAAACAACTTCCCAGACAATCCTTTGGTAAGTATATCTGCTAGTTGTTCATTAGTGGACACAAATGGAGTGCAAATTAAGCCACTGTCCAGTTTTTCCTTTATGAAATGTCTGTCCACCTCAACGTGCTTCGTTCGATCATGTTGAATTGGATTATGTGCGATATTGATAGCAGACTTATTATCGCAATACAACTTCATTGGACCTTCCCACTTGATCTTCAAGTCTTCCAATATAATCTTTAGCCATAACAACTCACAAACTCCAAGAGCCATTGCCCTAAATTCAGCTTCTGCACTAGATCTAGCCACAACGTTTTGTTTTTTACTCCTCCAAGTCACAAGGTTGCCTCCTAAGAAAGTGCAGTAACCAGAGGTTGATCTTCTATCAACCATAGATCTTGCATAATCTGCATCGTATAGGCTTCAAGGGTTAAATTTTCTCCTTTTTTAAATAAGATTCCTTTGCCTGGCGTGCCTTTTAAGTACTGTAGAATCTGATATACAACACTAAGATGTGATTCCTTAGGATTGTGCATAAACTGACTTACAACACCTACTGCATAGGCAATATCTGGTCTGGTATGGGACAAGTAAATAAGCTTCCCCACAAGTTTTTGATATGACCTTCTATCAACTGCTGTATCTTCTAATACATCTCCGAGTCTGTGGTTCACCTCTATGGGTGTCTCTGCTGGTTTACAGCCCAACTTGCTGTTTACGTCAACAAATCAACTATGTATTTTTGCTGAGATATGAATATTCCTTCCGAGAGTGTGCTACTTCAATACCAAGAAAATATTTTAACTTACCTAGCTCTTTGACTTGAATTCTTTTACTAGGCATTTTTTAACTTCTCCATTCCTTCTAGATCATCACCAGTCACAATAATATCATCAACATAGACTAATAAAGCAGTCACTCCCCGAAGATGAATGTTTCTGAGCAGTATGATCTCCTTGACTCTGTTTATACCCCAACTTGAGCATCACTTTGGTAAATCTTCCAAACCAAGCCCTCGGGACTGTTTTAGTCCATATAAAGCCTTTTTAGTCCATAAACTGCTGTCTTGTATTTGGACCGAATCACGGAGGAACATCCATATAGACTTCCTCCTCAAGGTCACCGTGTAAAAGGCATTTTGATGTCAAATTGCTGTAATTTCTAGCCTCGGTTGGCAGCTAGTGACAACAACACTCTTCTGATGTTCATCTTTGCAACAGGGCAAATGTCTCAAGATAGTCTATCCCATACATTTGAGTGTACCCTTTAGCAACCAACCTTGCTTTGTACCTCCCCAAAGAACCATCTGACTTATATTTCACTGTGTACACCCAGCGACATCCCACCGGTTTCTTTCCTTCCGGTAATTTCACTAAGTCCCATGTCTTATTTTTTTCAAGAGCTTCCATTTCAACCTTCATGGCATTTCTCCAATTCTCATCTTCTAATGCCTCGAATATAGTTTTAGGAATGGAAATAGAATTTAGGCTAGTAAGAAAGGCTTTGTGGTTATGGGACAAGTTTTTGTAAGACATGAATAGGTTCAAGGGATGTTTTGTACAAGCTCTAGTCCCCTTTCTAATAGCAATGGGAAAATCATCTAAATCTGTAGTATTAGAATTCAAAGTAGGTTCAGCAATTACCTCGTGTCGTATAGGAGAAGAAGATGATTGAACTTGCACTGGTGCCTTCTTCCTTGAGTAAACCGTAGCAGACGAGTAGTGTCCTGAATTCCTCTTGGTGATTTGGGTGTACTAGGCTCGATTTCAGGTTGTATTGGGGTCATTGTTTCAAGTTAGGCAGGTTGGTTAGCGGCAAGGTCCGAGTAAGAGTGTTTGATTGCTGGACAGAGCCGGAATGGGAGTGTTTAGAGCTGGAATGAGAGTGTTTGGTTGCTGGACAGAGCTGGAATGTCAAGAAGAAAGAATTCTTTGTCCTTATCTTCGTGAATAAGATCTCCCCAAGATAAGGACGAGTGAAGAAATTTTCTTGTTCAGCAAAAGTAACATCAGCTGTTACAAAAAAAAAATTTGTGGCTGGATGATAGCACTTGTACCCTTTTGAGTGGAAGAATATCCAAGAAAGACACACTTGACAGCCCGTGGATCAAATTTCCTCTATTTTGAGAATGAACATGGACAAAGCGACACGACCAAATACTTTGGGAGTAAGATTCTGGAGGTAGTGAAATCGGAAAAGATTTGGCTAGAACTTGCATAGGACTTTGAGATTCAAGGACCTTTGTAGGCAATTTATTTAACAAATGAGTAGCAGTTAGAACAGCCTCTCCCCAGTATTGTTTAGGGACTTTTTTTGGAACAATAGGGCTCTTGTAATGGCTAAAATGTGACCATTCTTTCTTTCGGCTACACCATTTTGTTGGGGTGTACTAACACAAGATGACTTATGTATAATGCCTCTTTCTTGAAAATATGTTGAGAGGAATTGATTGAAATAATCCTTGGCATTGTCTGACCTAAACCTTTTTATTTCGGCCCCAAATTGTTATTTGATCATGTTGTAAAAAATTGGAAAGACAGACCTAACATCAGATTTTTGTTTTAAAAGAAAAATCCAAAACACACGAGTACAATCATCAATAAAGGATACAAACCATCGAGCTCCAGAAATATTTGAAATAGTGGATGGCCCCCAAACATCACTATGAACAAGAGTAAAAGGAGTGGATATTCTTTTATTGCTTACTGGAAAAGAGGTACGTTTATGTTTTGCAAGTTCACAGATATCACAATGAAATTTTTCAACAGTTAATTCTTTGAATAGTGAAGGAAACATAATTTTAAGGACTCTAAATAATGGGTGACCAAGGCGAAGGTGATAGAGCCAAATTTGGTCTTTATTGGTTTTAATAGACTCGGATATGAGAGATAAAGGTGAGGAATTCAGAACACTAACTTCTTCACTGGATTCTTCAAGATAGTATAGGCCATTTATTTCCTTAGCATGTCCAATCATCCTCCTCGATTCATTCTTGAAAAAGACACCGATTGTGATAGAAAACCACTTTACAATGAGTCTTTGGTAATTTTTTAATGGATAAAAGATTGGTAAATAATTTTGGAACATGAAGAACATTTTTAAGAGTAAGGTTTTTGTTTATAACAATATCACCTTGATAGCCACTTGTGATCACAGAACCATCACTCTCTGTTAATTTTCTACTACTAGAACAAGGTGTATATGAAACAAATTTTTGTGAGGTGGGTCATGTGGTCAGTAGCTCTGAGTCAATGACCCAAGAACTTTTGGTATCTGATTTGAGACTTTAGAACTTTGAGGAGAGGATATATCTGAAAAGGCCAAACTACAAGTACTGTTGAAGAAGTTTTTCCAATGATCCCAAAGAAATTTTTAACTTCTCAATTTCTTCTTTATTGAATTCAATAGGTAATTCACGAGAATTTTTATCTAGTTGTCTAGTTGTATTTGCTTGTCCTTGTCCTTTGATTGTCCACCTTTTTCGAAAAATTTTTGTTTGTTGTCCTGTGGCTTCCCATGGAGTTTCCAGATCTGTCTTTAGTGTGACGAGCCTTTTGCAAGAGGGTGCACCATACGAATCCTTGTTAAAAGACTTTGTACGTTCTATCTGCTTATTATCTTCACTAGTTGGTCGCTCCGGGCCAAATCTCCTCTCATTTACAGCATTAGTAACCAAAGTGAACTATCCACTTGATTGTTCTCCACCATAACTCCTCTTCTTCCTTCCTCAAGACGAACAATTGCAATTGTTTCATTTAGTGATGGTAGTTCCTCTTTCCAAGTATTTGAACTCTTACTACATCAAACTCAACATTCATCCCGAGAAGAAAATCATAAATTCGATCCTTTTCAACAAACCTTTTAGAGTGCTGCATCTTCACCGCACTTCATCCGAATGCACTGGTAATGATCCATCTCTTGCCACAAACTTTGCAACAGATTGGAATACTCCGTGATTGATCGACTTCCTTGCTTGGTGGATGAAATCTTAGTCTTGATTTCATAGATTTGAGCAGCATATCGAACTTTAGAATAAGTTTGCTTCACAGCTTCCCATATTTCTTTGGATGTGCTAAGAAACATGCATGTATCACTGATTTTTGGCATCATAGAGTTCCATAACCAAGACATTACCATAGAGTCTTGTTCATCCCAAGCATCAAACTTAGGGTCCCCTTCTTTAGGTCCAGTTTCGAGTAAGAGCCAGTTCTGCATTGTTTTTCAAAAGCACTTCTGGCTCCAAAAGTACTTCTGGAAGAAAAGCTGTGTAGAACAAGTTGCTTTTGGCTGAAATTTTTAGCTTTTCAGAAGTGCTTTTGAAAAGTACTTCTGAAAAGGAGAAGGTAAAATTTTTAGCTTTTCCTATCCCAAAAGCACTTTTAGTGCTTAATTACTTTTTCACCCCTCCAATAACATAGTACTTTCCTTTTTTTCTTGGTACTTAATTATAAATGTGTTAAAATCATTAATTAAAAATAAAAAATATTTTTAAAATACTAATTACAAATATTTAATAGTTATATTTAAATATTTAAAATATAGTTTATATATTCTAATTAAATTTTATAAATAATTAATATTTATTGCTTAAAAATTTAAAATTTATATTTTATATTAAAATATTAACAAGAAGTTATAATAATTTTTTATATTCTTACTAAAATATAATAATATTAACTAATTTAAATATTATTTAAATGTATATTTGTTACTTGATAATAACATGTCTAAAATGGACATTTTATTTCTCAAAAGCACTTTTTGACAGCAATGCTAAACACTCAAATTTTAAACCAAAATTTTCAAAAGCACTTCTCAAAAGCACTTTTCAAAAGCATTGCCAAACTAGCCCTAAGTGACTCAGCTTTCCTCTTCCTTTCAAGAAGGTACGAACCAATTGGGACCATTTCAGATAATTTTTCCATTTAGCTCAGAGGCTACTTGGATATTCTGAAACTCACTCATTGGATTTGAGTTGTTTACGAAATTTCGAGCCCTCCCAGTGTTCTTGGTCTTGACAGATTCAGTCATGTTGTGTCCGAACAAGTTCTATAGACTTGAGGACTGGTTGGGAGTCGAAAAAAATAGGCTAAAGAAATCGGCTAAAAATCCCAGAAATCGGGCTAAATAACCGGCTCTGATACCATGTGAAAAAAAGATATTTTCTATTATATTTTCCACAAGAGATTACATACATATTTATACACATAGTTAGCCTAACTAAGGTAACTTTACGTTAGGAAACAGAATGATTTTAGGGATACTGTACAGCCTTAAAGTTAGGGATAGAATATTTTTAGAATCATATTTGATATACTCAAATATTTCGAAATCTGACAAATGTTTTATGTCAATCTACTGCATCTAACTTGCTTTGAAGTATGCCTTAACAACCTAAAATATCCTTCAAATACGTCATTCTAGTTGCGCTGTATAACTGTCCTTGTTATTTCTAATATACATTGAATATGCTAAAATAGTATTTTTGTCCTTTAATTTTGATAAGATTGTACCATTAATTGTAATTTATTCAGATTGAATTGGTTGATGTGTTGAGAATGGATTTGTAACTGTTGTCACTTCATGATGCTACTTAATTCATTTTGAAATTTTCATGGCATGATTTCATTTAGAGATTGCCTGGGACAATTTTGTTCTCACAAATCTTCTCTTTTTATGTGTAATATTTCTCTATAGAATAGAAGTTGGAATTGATTTCTTGATTGATGGTTATCATGGGGTGATCCTATTTTATGCTAAAAGCTACACTGTCATGTATGTTAATATTTCTCTCATTTCTTTCTATGAGCAATATAATGGAATCAATAACTAACTTAAAGCTTTAAGTCCTTTAAGCCGTTGAAAGCTGTTCACATGGGGCCTGTTTTGCTGGTTATTGCCCCTATTCCTCTTTCATATGTATACATATGTTTATGGAATGCGAAGGGTGTTGACAAGCAAGTAGTAATTGGCCAATTTGTGCCCTTTGTGCTGAATTTTTCAGATGTGTTTTTGTTGATGCTGGCATTGCACCCATTGACATAGCAACCAGAAAGATGAAAGAAGAGATGAAATTAAAAGAGGCACAGGCAAGAGCAGTTGCTGACCATGGAGAATTGGCTCTAATCTCTGTGGAGGGTCCCCAAACTGCTACACAAGAAAGAATAACATTGAGACCGCCTATGTTGCAGGTCAGAATTCTTAGTAATTAAATGAATACATCTTAGTTGAATTATTTTTCTGAAACTACCCATTTGCATGATAAGAAAGCCTATTTTTAGAAAAGTGATAAGTTCAAGAAAGATAAATGTTGAATTTTTTCTAAAATTGTGGATACATCTTAAGAGACATGATGTAAGTGAATCAAGATACTTCATATACAGTTGTGCAAGCTGTAACATTACTGTTCATTTTTGTGCCTTATTTTTTCTCTGAAGTTCTATATTCATGTGGTTTAAAGTTTCTTTTCTACTTGCACAATTAATGATTGGTAGTCATATGTTTCCTTTGGAATCTCTTTGCACAAATTAACTACAGATAGAATCTATGTTCCTTCAACTCTTCATTTTTCTTGAAGTACCCATATTGAGACAAATTAGGACTTGGGTATTGGGGATATGATCCTCCAATGGCTCTCCAAACACATGGAAGTATTTCAAAAATTGAACATACCATGTCAAACACATGCTTGCATCTGACACTCACAATCGAGTTCGAGAAAGACAGGATAAAATTTGATTGACTATTGTCTAAATATCCCCCGCCTCCATCCTTGTCATTGCCCCAAAAACAAGAAAAAAAATATTATAGTTGACTTTAAGAAATCCAAATATTGGAGTAGCATTTTTCCTTGATAGAAAAGACCAAATTTGGAATTACTTGAAGATTGCTAAATGTACTATTCAATATTTAGATAGCTGATATAATTGGCTGTTGACAGTGTTTAAAAAACCGAACTGGAAGTTAAACTGGTCACTCTTCTTGTTTTTGGTTCGACCTTCTGAACTGTCCTGTTCAATAATTGCTCAAATATGTAACGTATGAGATAGGAGTTGGGGCACAGCCTGCTCTTGCAGCATGCATTATGCAACCCTATATTTTTGAAGGTCAAAGGTCCTAATGATCTTTCTTTCTAGGTCCTTGTTTACGGGCATGTCTCCTTGGCCCTATAATGAGATAAATGAGAATTCCTTAGTTTCTAAACTATCATTTTCTGAGAATTTTACCTCATTTTTGTATCTACTCTCCTATCCATTGACCGTTGGTTCCATTTCATCTATTGTAACCACAATCGTTGATCTCCGTTCTTTCCCCCTTTCAATCATAACCATCCTTCGACTTTATTGAGCCCATCTCTGTAAGTGAAGTGTGAAGCAACTCTTCACAATGGCCTTTTATCTCCTTCTAAAGACAAGCTTTTGTTCTCTACCACTATGATGGAACAACTGTCAGTCAGGACTTTAAGTTCTACAGGTAATTCGGCCTGAAAATGGCTTAGCTGCACAGACCGGAAGTAAAAGCACTGAGAAAGTGAAAATATCACAAAAACTGTTTTCTAAAAATTTTCTGGTTACCGGTTCTTTCCAGTTCTTGCCGGTTTTACTATTCTAGTTGGACTGTCTTACCTACTGGTTTCTGGTTAAACAGACCAGTCTGGTTTTTAAATCATTGGGTACTGGCTTATGCTTATGCTCATTCTTGTTCTTATTGTTATTATGTTGTGTTCAAGTTATTGTACAACTAGTCAAGGAACACCATAAAGATATTGCATTCTAATTGCTTGCACACAATATACTTGCTTCTGCTACAATTAGTCATCTCTTGTGTAAAAGAATTTAACTGGATAATTCAGTATGTTATGGCTTAATACCTTTGTGCTGCATCTAATCTGATTAAGGTTTTTTTTTTTTTTTTAATCATATGGTTTGCTGTCAGGTGGTTCGGTTAGCTTCTTTCCAGCATGCTCCTTCTGTTCCACCTTTCTTATCATTGCCGAAACAATATAAAGTTGATGGGGATGATACAGCAATGCTAAAAGAGATGGAAGAAAGAAAGGTTAATGAGATAGCTGTTGGTGGTGGAGGAGTTTCAGTAGCAGTTACTCGTTTTCCAACTGAGCAAAAACGGCCTGTAGGACCACTAATTGTGGTTGGTGTAAGAGATGGAGTCCTTTGGCTTATTGATAGGTACCTCGGCCTGCTGTGAGAAATTGAATGGCTTGCCTAATAATTTCATCCCTGTACTTAGCATTCTGAAATTTGTTCTTGCTCTAATTTAGTTGATTACTTGCTTTTAGAATTTGGAAATTTTGCATTTTACTGGTGCATTTATGGTTATTACTGGACTTTTCAATTAAGAGGCATGTTTGCTTGATGGTAGTGTGTCATTATGTATGATTCTTCCTCGAATTTGCTTGTGTTGCTTTAATACTATTATTCATTGTGCATATATAAATTATCCATATATGTACATGCTTTTTGGCCGTGGTTTGTTGATTAGAAATACCCAGTTCTTTTCACGTCATGTCCCATATTCGTGTAAAGCTCAGCTGCATTCTTGCTGAAATGGAATTTAAATTATCAAATATAGATCTCTGTTACGAATATATTACTGTTTGTAGGTACATGACTGCACATGCCTTATCTCTGAGTCATCCTGGTATTCGGTGTCGGTGTCTTGCTGCTTATGGAGATGCTGTTAGTGCAGTGAAATGGTATAAAAAAAATTCTTTTCTATTTCTAATGAGACTACATTTTCGTACAATCTAATCTTATTTTCATCTTCAGGGCAAGTCGGCTTGGCAGAGAACATCATGATGATTTAGCACAATTTATGCTTGGCATGGGCTATGCCACTGAAGCACTTCATTTACCTGGCATATCTAAGAGGTTTCGCTTGTCATTTTTGTTTATGATTTCCTTTATATCTATGGTGGTTATGGCTGGTGTTTTACAATTTCAACTTTGAAATGAACTTCTAATTCTGTCAATAAAAATTTCTCTGTTAGAATGATCTCTTATACAAACATAATTGCATTTCAATTCTTGCGTGCTTTCTGTTACCTCTCTTTTGTGCATGGTTATTTGTACAGCAGGGTTTACAAGTCCATGCATCATATGTATGAGTGTATTTCTTCATTATTGTATGTTGTCACATTGATATCGTGGGAAAATACAGACATCAAATGATCAAATGGAAGAATAGACAGTTGTTCTTCTTTCTTTTGAAAAGAAGAGTAGACAATTGTTGAACTCCTCAGTTTGATGGTAGGATAATGAGCTGGAAATTTATGGTTTTTTCTTCTTTGAGTCAATTTTAATCAAGAACTGAGGATGCGGTACTACTTAGACATGAATCAGATATGATTATAATAGAGTAGAAAAGCCACTGCCTTCGGTGGTCATTCTTTCCCCCTGAAAAAGTGGTGTGCTGTCTGTTCGATAAACTAGTTAAATTAAAATTTAATATCATTCCCATACATAAGGTATTTTATGCCACTTGAAAACCATGTCAAATAAAATTATAAAAAACTAATACATGGCCCTATTATAAGTAAAGCATCTATATTCCCTGTTTAGCAACTCCATCTTTTTAAGTTTATAAGTACCAATTTGCAGGGGCAGCCTGCTCATGACCTTGACTGTCCTGGTGGCCGTCATCTCTTTCCTTACCATCAAATGCAGCTACTTAGGATGAGAATGAATCATGTGACTTTGCCATACGTTTTTAATGTCAAATATTGACTCACTGCATCATTTTCTGCATAAATTTTTAATCTTTTGATCTCCTTTCTGATAGCAACATATCTTTTTCGGAGTTACAGCCACTGCATCCAGCATACTGACAACCGCTCCTTGAGGACAATAGTACATATCTCCAATTGGGTTTAGCACATGTAGATATATGTTCTCTTAATTTCTCCCACTTTCATCCGAATACTGAGCAATTAATTTAATAATCCCAAAATTAATTTGTTATTCTGGATACAACATGGAAATGGGACAGACTTGGGTGATGAAAGTTAGAAAAAAATCTATCTACTGGCTACCAGTCATAAGTGAAGAGAGGAAAACGTTAAGAACTATCCAATCTTTCCTTGTTACTGGCTTGCTGTTGATCAATGTGGTTGAGACTCAAATTATAGGTGAAAATTTAGTTGGGGCCTTGGAGATGAGTGGATTAAGGGAGTTGAAAGATCACAGTTGCATCACTGACAGGGGTGCTGCATCTGATGAGGCAAAAAAATATTTTTATTAGCATGTAAAAGAATAATATTGGGTCGTGTCAAATGGCCTTTTGTGGAGGAAGATGTTAAAGTTTATTATCAGGTTAGAACTTTTTAATTTTGGGTCAGACTAATTTTGAACTATCTAGATCCAATAGTTGTGTGTGCCTAATAATAATTTTACATTAAGAAAATTTGAGGAGAAATTTCTAAATATATTTATCATACTCTTCGATGCTTCTTTGTTGCATATTGTGTACATAGTTTTTATATTAATGAAATTATAGCAAGTACCTATTTATATGTAAATTTTTTATTGCATTAACTTCAATTCGCATATTATAGATTTTAAAATATTTATTCTTGTGTTCATTTTTTTGTTGTACCTGTGTTTTTGCTTACTGATTTTAGCACTCTACTTCTAATTTGGTAAAAGAAATGGTAAAGGACTTATGGTTGTCTTACAAATTGCATCTTATTGTTATCTCAATTTGAAATATTGAGTTGGCTCTGGAAATTTCTCTATAAAGGATTATGTGTTTTACTTTTTTCTTGTTCTTTTCTTCCTATGTTGGTCGTCCTCTTTTTTATCCTTTGTCAGTATTGAGTGGTCATTGACCATTTTATGCCAGGTTGGCACTGCTGGCTCTAGGTTTTGCCCTTACCAGCAGGACTGATGTTCTCTGCAGCCTGATCTGGGCTCCTGCCTTTTATTGTGTTGCTGCCTAGTTCTATAATACACTATTCTATTTGCAACCCAAATTTTCTTCAAGTAGTTGATTTTTTGGTCTTAACTAACCTTAATAATTAGACTTTCTAGGAATCTCCTATTGTTATCAATTTTTGGTTTTAGGTTTCATGCTAAGCGGTATCATCCCACATCTGTTAAATATTAGGTTTCCTTTGGTTCATATTAAAGTTGGGCCCCTTCACCTATAACCAATTAGTTTTATGTTGGATGCTTAACATGGTAGCAGGGCTCAAGTTTTGTTATGTTTTACTCCTACCTAACCGTTTGTAAGATTGATGACCCCTGGTGAGGTTGTCCATGTGTAAGCCTTGGGAGCTACATATGAGGGGGAGTGTTAAGTGGTGTTATCCCACATCTGTTAAGAATTAATTTCTTGTGGTCTTATATTAAAGTTGGCCCCTCCATCTCTTACCAATTAGTTTTAGGTTGGATGCTTAACATATAGCTGAGTATTTTTGGTGGAATGTAATCAAAGCAAAATTAGTTCACAATCAAGGAATTATTGTCATGGGTATCATCCTACCATTTTGCTTTTCCCTTTAATTTAGCAGCTCCTGTTTCGTAGGTCTATTCTGCCCTCCAGAGGTAGCATCATGAGAGATGACTGAAATATCTCCATCATTGACTCTGCTGTTTGCTTAAAAAAGTAGGGGAAGAAAGTTAATGGTTGAAGTGCTTTGACTGTTTTTCCATTGAAGAAAGCATTTCCATTAGTATATATTTTCCGTTTTTCATGTTTATGCCAATTAGAGTGTATTGTTATTCTTAGATTGCATTATTGTCCGTGATTTCTTCAATTACATTACTACCTTGCATTTACAGGTTGGAGTTTGATTTAGCCATGAAGAGTAATGATTTGAAAAGAGCTCTGCAGTGTCTTCTGACAATGAGCAACAGCAGGGATGTTGGACAGGATAATCCGGGTCTTGGTTTGAATGATATACTTAATTTGACTGCTAAGAAGGAAAATCTGGTTGAGGCTGTTCAAGGAACAGTAAAATTCGCAAAGGAGTTTTTGGACCTTATTGATGCTGCTGATGCTACTGCCCAGGTCGACATTGCACGTGAAGCTCTTAAAAGGTTAGCTACTGCAGGTTCCGTGAAAGGAGCTTTACAGGGTCATGAGTTAAGAGGACTTGCCCTTCGCCTTGCAAATCATGGCGAATTGACACGGCTGAGTGTGAGTTGCAATCTTCATATCCTTTTTCCGGAAATGGTCATTTAAGCTTTGTGATACTTGTTAATTGGTTTTAAAAACTCTATGCTACATAAATGCTTTATAGCTATTGCGCTTCTTTAAATATTGAAATCGTATTGCTTGCCTTGGTTTTACATATCCAAACTACCTTAAATATATGTCTCCCTAAATTTGTACGTGTATAAATTTAATGTTATATTTTTTTTTTGCCAACCCTTATTTTTGTATTTAGTTGTAGCTAATTTAAGTTTCATGTATATTGTAGAACCTGGCTCAGTGTCCTTGTCGTAAAGCAATTAACCTGGTTGAAGTAAATTAGAAAGCTGTCATCTGAAATTAAATCAGTTGTACTATATTAGTACTAGGTTTTTGTTACCCGACTGTTTTAAGTATTCAAAAACACTGTTCATCCCCCTGTAATTTGTATCTAATGCTACAGGGAAAAAGAAATAGAACTGTAAACCCCCACTTGTATTCTATTATGGGAAAGCTCACTGGCAGTTATTTGACATTTTGTCATGGAATGTAAATTTGGTTACCTTTCGGAGGTCATGAGTGTACCATATTTTCTGTTCGATTTTTTAACTATTTTTTACTGAAGAAACGTCATTGTGTTGCTAGAGTTACTGTCATTGCAGATATATAACTTTACCTGATTATTCTGGCATGATAAAATTATCAATTTTGTACTTGGTCGGCTTTGTTTAATTATTGTCTGACAAAAGAAAGTCTACGTGATTGCAGGGTTTAGTAAATAACTTGATTTCCCTCGGATTGGGACGTGAAGCGGCATTTTCAGCTGCGGTTTTAGGAGACAATGCTCTTATGGAGAAGGCTTGGCAGGATACTGGGATGCTTGCGGAGGCTGTGCTCCATGCACATGTATGATTTGATTCATCTTGAGAACTTATTCTTGATCCAAAGCTCATTTCTTGCATTCTGACCAGTCTAAATTGTTCCAGGCTCATGGGCGACCCACACTGAAGAACTTGGTTGAGGCTTGGAACAAAGTGTTACAGAAGGAGGTGGAGCACACCCCATCAGCAAAAACAGATGCTACGGCTGCATTTTTGGCTTCTCTTGAGGAGCCCAAACTTACAAGTTTGTCAGAGGCAGGGAAGAAACCTCCTATTGAAATCCTTCCTCCGGGTATGTCGGCACTCTCAGCTTCAATTACAGTTAAAAAGAAACCTGCTCCAGTGACTCAGACTTCACAACCACAAAGCAAACCATTGGCATTAGAAGCACCTCCTACTGGACCAGCTGATGCACCCATCGGTGGAGGACCTCCAAGTGCATCTGCTGCAGTACCTGGCACACCAATAGGAGCACCACCTTCTGATGCACCAGATGCAACACCTGGCACGCCAATAGGAGCAGCAACTCCTGATGCACCAGCTGTGGCGGCAACAGGTGCAGCACCCGCATCCGAAGCAAGTGAACCTGCTCTAGTAGAAGAAGCTCCTAATTCATCAACAGGGAGCAATCCGGATCTGATTGCTTCTGCAGAAATGAACCCAGCAACATCTGCAAGTGATACAGAAGTACCAGATTCAACTGTGATAAATAAACCATTGGCAGAAGTACCACCTGTGACACCAGATAACCAGGAAACAAGTATTTCATCTACGTTAACAAGCAGCCAGCCATTTGTTTGAGTCTATTGGGGCTAGCTCATAATGGTTTATATTGATTCTTTTGGAGGCCAGGGAATAGTTCAATTTCATTTGTCCTGTGAGATGTTGTGAACTCGAATAGAAGGGATTGGTGTGAATATTATCCGTCTTTGGACCAAGGGGGAGAAGAAACACCTTTTACTTGATTTGTGGTATAGTTTAAACCTATACGACCATGTCCCGTTCACGTCTTGAATTTGAAGCAAACTATCACGGTAAAAAAAAAAAAAAGGCTTGGGAACTGTACACCTGACTTGTTTTTGTTGTAAGATTAGATTGGAATTATGTTGTAGAATACTGGAGAGTTGTACTCCAAGAGCCGCTCAATATTTGATTGAACTTACTGCGTCTTTTTTGTCTTTTGGTTTTGAAATATATATGAAGCGTTGAGCATGCAAAATTATGATGTCCTATTCTACTCCTTGCGGCACATGCATATGCCTTTAGGGTTGTCTTATGGAATTCTACGATCTGCACTTTCATTCGTTAAGAAACATTAAAATTTTAATGGGTGAAGATTCATATTATTGTTAAGCTTCACAATTAGATTAAAAACATATTACTCGCCGGTTCCAAGTACCAATAAACAAGTACGTAATTTGAGTAGCAAGTTCGGTTTGATGCTGTCATTGTTTTGAAATGTGATTTATGAAGGGATGCGGTAATGGGGAAATTCCTTGGAACTGGAAAAGAAAAGTTTTTGTTATGCCCATAATGTAAGCCCAGATATCAATCGGGGTTCTGCCTTCTGAAACAAAAGCACTACCGGAAAAGCAAAGCAATACATGTCTATAACTAATCTTACCACTCGCATGAATGATAAACGAGGCATGGCATAATACTTGAGACAAGAAGTTACTCTTATCCTTCTAGCTGTTTCTATTTTCTTTCCATCTTTTTTTTTGTCTTTATAGAATTTTACTGCTTTAAGTATCACAATATTTCAAAATCCCTTGGACATCCGTAAAAAACAAATGGTTTTCTTGAAATGCAAGTTTGTTAAATCCAACATACAAATCAACCCAATTAATATCCATTAAGAATTAGCAATCCATTACCTTCGGTTCTGGTATCACTGATGAAATTTGTACACGGATTCATAATATTGTGATATGTGTTAATAAAACTGTTCGAAAATTATATGTTATTATTTATTACCATGATAGCTTAGCTCAAATTAAAAGTGATATAATTTGGTTAAAATTTTATTGGGCTTTAACTATTAAATAAAGTATGTGTCAAATATGTGTAGATACTCTAGTAATTGAGTTCTAATCAAATTCTAATTAGCCCATTATTAATTAGAACTAATATGCCAATGTTACAAATATTAGGGTTATGTCCCCAAATTATAAACAAGATATCTTTTCTAATATCTCATTATTAGGAAAGAGAGAACATATATTCTCTGAATTTCTTGTGTGCTAATTTGGAAGATCAAATCCCCAAGATCCAATAAAACTTCAAGGAATTCATGGATTCAGGTACGCTTCCGCATCTAGTTTTGTTCTTGATGATTTGACATGATAGATCCTAGTTTATTAAGTTTTATTTCAAATTTATTTTACAAATCCAATAAGTGGTATCCGAACTTTGTCATGTTAAATTATTGAGAATGAATTGATTCTTTATTAATTTTGGATTGATTCATTTTCTTTTTTAATTTTACTGGATTTGATATTTAATTATATATTATGTTGAATCTTTGAGATTCTTGATAAATTTTGGGTTTTAATTCTTTAAATAAAGTTTTAAGGTTTTATAAATATAATCTAGTTTAATATTGACATATGCTATTCGAAGATGAAGGTTTATTTATTTATAATCAATTGATAAAATTGATTTGCGAGATTTCTTTCTCTTCTTTTCACACAATTATTTTATAAATTTTGGTTAAAGTCATTATTAAATTAAAGTTATAGACTTACAACCTTTTGCAATTGAAGAATTCCAATTGGGTTATATAATTGGTTTTAAAAGTTAATTCACTTGATAATTGAATAAATGAATGTTGCTAAGATGTTTTTTTTTCGCACTATTTGTTTTAAATGTTTTGTTTGTGGTTGAATGTGTATGGAATTATCATCTTTTATCTTTATGATGAATTATATTCACCATTAAATTTAATTCATATATCTGAATGATTACTTTTGGTTTCGCTATAATTATTTTATATAAGTTTTAGTCCTTATGGAACCCGACTAAAATTAAAATATTTGAGATTTTTTTAAATATGGTGACTATGAATTTTCATAAGTAGTTACGTATATAAAGACTTTTATATAATTTGTGGTTCTTTTTATATTTAGTGGTTATGGACTTTTTAAGTATTTGTGCGTATAAAAAGTTTTACGATAATATCTTTAGTCATGAATATAAATTTGAGTTTACATGAAATAAGTAAAGACAAACCAGTATTATTTTATATTATTATAATTGTGTGTAAATATATTATATGCATATCAATGATTTTGAGAATTAATGCATGATTATTGTTTGTGTGAATATGTATTTATAACTATTATTCAATGAGATATCTTTTATAGTTTGATTGGTGAAATTAAATTTTGATGGATATCGTTGAAGTTGTTAATTTTTTTTTTGTTATGGTTATACATTCAATTTTATGGGTGCTTTAGTGAAAATTCGTGTCAACTATATGCTTATGGTTCCAAATATTTGGTTAAATTATGAAGATATGGTTTATTGTTTGAATTGTGCGATATGCCAACTATTATGATTTTGTTTTTTTTTTTTGAGATTTATTGGCTTGAAAATATTTTTCAAGTATTCACGTGAATATCTGTTTAATCATAAATACAACTTTGGATTTACATCGTAAATTCAGGTAAGTTTTTCTATTTGATTATGAATACATGTATGCGTGAATTACTTTGGTACCAAAATTATGAATACATATGCTTGTTAATTATTTGGCTTTGAACCACTACATTATTTCTGTTTGGTTTTGATATATGGTTTTGGAAAAAAAGAAGAAGAAGAAATAGTAAAAATTAAGGTTTTCGATTTTTATTGTATTATTAAAACAACCTAATTTTGGGTTATTTTGGAGTCTATAAAGTAATAAAAAATAGTTTTGACATTTGACTATCGGGTAAATTTTAAATTTGAATATTGATATGTTTATATATATTTTAAAATAACTTAATTGAAACAATAAGTCACCAAAGTGATTTTTTGTATAAATTATTTTGTTTTAAAATATAAAATGTTGTGTACATGTAACTTAAGTTATGTTAATATTGATCGGTCCAAATAAAGGTTAATAATATTACATGTGCAACTATGGTAATAAACACGTGACAATTATTCGGTTTTACATGTAAGCAATAAATTGGTCCAAAGGAAGATTTATGGTTTGACATGTTCTTATTGTCAATATTTGATTATTACATCAATATATCACTTACAAGTTAATATTTTGTCTAAAGATAAAATATTAATGGAGTGTCCGATATCTTAAGATGAGGTTTACCTTTGTTCAAATTATTTTGGTTTAAATTTGAAGTCTTATGTGAGGTTGTTTATGGTTTATGATTTATTCAACTATTATTATATTTGTCAACATCATTATATGTTGTTTTGGGATAAATATATATACAATTATATACTATTATCTTTTAATTTGATGGAAAGATGAAATTAAAAGAAATATTTTGAAACAAATAAATTTAGATTTTGGCTTTAGATTTTAATTAAGGATGTCTAATATTTTAAATAGATTAGTTGAAACAAAATGTCACCAAAGTGACCTCTTTTGCGTAGATTAGTTTTTTTTAAATATCAAGATAATTATATGTTTTTGTGATTAATGCGTTTATTAGTTGACCCACAGGTAAGTTAATATTTGGCAGAATTTCAACGACATCTGTGGTGATAAATGTGTGACAATTATAAGAT
Organism: Gossypium arboreum; assembly: GCF_025698485.1. Classification (NCBI taxonomy): domain Eukaryota; kingdom Viridiplantae; phylum Streptophyta; class Magnoliopsida; order Malvales; family Malvaceae; genus Gossypium; species Gossypium arboreum. The sequence goes on along the minus strand of NC_069077.1, from coordinate 116,864,332 downwards.
ACTTTATGTGAGCAATATGTTAGTCCAAAGATTAATTCATTGTTTGACATAATTTATTGTCAATGTTTGATTGCTACAACAAGTGTACCGCTTACTGTTAATATTATTGTCTAAAGACTTGATATTATGTTGTGTTTGGTATCTTGAGATGGGATTAGCTATTATCCTAAATTTATTGTTTACTTATGAATATTGATGTGAGCTTATTTTTATTTATTTTTTGTTCTGTGTTCAGCTAATTCATCTTCTACTGCCACAATATCTGTGAATATAAATTTAAACCCAGCTTAACCAGACTAATTTCAATGAACGAAAAAGGTACTTACTTATAGTGTTTGGTTGTATGAACATAGACATTGCACTAAGGGGAGAACAACCCCCAACTTTTACTGTGGAAAACACCCCTTATGTTAAAAAAGATTTTGAGAGGTGGGATCGTTCAAATTGCATAAGTCTAATGATCATGAAATACAATATTTCAGAAGCCTTTAGGGGCAAAGAATATAAAAAGATTACTCAAGCCAAATTTTCCTTGATGAAATTGAGAAACGTTTTGCTAAAAATGATAATGTTAAAATGACATCACTTTTGACTTCTTTAATGTTTATAAAGTATAAGGGTCAAGGAAATTCTGAGTGATCTAAGGGGTATAAATGTTATGATCCCATAATAAGGAATATTTTTGAAATGGAAACTGTAACATTTTTTGAGGATGTTGAGTTTGGGGGGAGAAATAAGGTTAGAGACATTGCTTTTGAGGAAGAATTGGATTCAAACTCAGTTCCTACTATCACTTTTGATGATGTTTAGGTTCTCATACCTATCACTGATTAAGAAGTGAATCTAGAACCTCAATAAGACATTGTTGAACAACTTCTTATTCAAGATGAAGTAATTTTTCCAGAGGAACAAACTCAACAACCTTAAGAATGAATGCCATTAAAGAGGTCCATTAGAGAAATGGTTATAATGGCTTTGGTGGAATATTTTGACATTAAGCTACATCAGATGAATATTATGTTAATGGTTTCTCAATGGTAACATTGATCATACATTTATATGGTGTAATTAGAAAGCTTTGTGTCTAATAATGCAAAATTAATGATTTGTAAAGAACTTCATCTATAGACTGAAGCAAACTTCTCGTTAAAATATTACAAATTTATCAAATAATTATCTCATTCAGTTTAGAGATAAATTTTATTGATAATCGTATATACCATAAGTTTAGTGGGAGTAAGGTTCTATATCTGGTTTTATATGTTAATGACAAATTGCTTGTCAATAATAAGTATAGCCTCAAATAATGCCCTAAGAATGATTTTGAGATTACAAAAAATGCATTAGATTTTTTTACATTTTAGCAGTAGAAAATCTAATGTATGTTCAGGTTTGTATACATTGGAATATTGTGTAATCTATTGGGATGCTAGGTAGATATTTTAAGCAACCCTAACTTGGACCATTGGATAACATCCAAAAGGGTTATAAGGTATTTTTAGAGAACAAAAGATTACATACTCCGGTTTTAATTAAATATGGATACAAGATTTTGTCACTAAGGTGCAAATTGTGAAAACAAATTGCAGTCTTTGATTCCAATAGCAATAGGAGCACATCTATAATGCCCCATTTTTTTTTAAATTCTTGTTTCTGTGAATTATTAACACACAAGTGTGTATCTGCTTCAGTGGTTAAGTGTTCTGGGTGTATGTGTGAGGTCCCAAGTTTAAGCATTAGCTTTGGCGAATTTTAGCTTTTTACTGAATGAGGCCTTAACTTCTAGTCAGCAGGCTTATATTAAACTATTTGTAATTTCATATCAGAATGGGCCTGCTAGTCTGGTGGTTAAGATGTGTGTTGGTGTGTTGGAGGTCTGGAGTTCGAATCCCTGCGCGAGTATGGGTGTTTATTTTTGTTAGTTTGATCGAGAGAGTTTTGGTCAAAATAAAATTCTATGTTGGTTGAGATATAGTGGGCTAGTGGGAGCAAAATAAAGGATTTGGGAGTTATCCTGTATTCGTTTCCTCCCCTGCCAAAAATTCTCTGTCAGTTTGACATCATTCTGAATTTCTTTTCTTTCCAAGCACACGTTCTTTCTCCTCTCTATCTTTCTTCCTTCATTTGGGTTCTGCTATTTTCCTTTTTTCCTGTTGCTACCATTCTCATTGTGACTTTCCCTATCTTTTCTTGTTATTGCGGCTAGTTATTCCGGGATCTTTGTGCGTTTCGGTAAGCTTTGTAAGTATAGTTTTCATTGAATTGTTAAATTTTTGTCTAATAGATTTCTAATGTGTGGTTAGGAGACCATTAAGGGGCGTTGGAATTCCATTTGGTACTGTAGAATTGCAACTTCGCAGGTGTTGAACGAAGGTAAGGGTTTTGATAGGTAAGGGGTGAACGTCTTGTTACAATCTCGTGTAAATTTTGATTAAGTTACTGAACTTAGGCTTTGGATTGTTAATTTTAGGTGTTGGACTGCTCGGGAGTGTTTAGGCATCAATATTGTCACAAGTGTATACCCTAAAACTACATAAAATGAGAATTGGTGAAAGCCAAAAATGAAACTGTTGACGCCACACGAGCGTGTGGTCGCCCGTGTGGTAGGCTGTATGGCAGTACATGACCGTGTGATCGATGAACCAGGCCGTGCACACGTGACACGGGTACAAGACACGACCGTGTGATGGATGAAGAGGTAGTGTGCTAGACACAGGCTCGACCTATTAGGCTGCGTGGGCCACATAGGTGAACCACACGGGCTTATGGAATTTTGGGCCAGACCGTATGATCCACACGGACAGGCCACATAAACGTATGAGCCCAACTTTCTGAAACACTCTGAAAGGTTGCTCGGGTCGCCCAAGTAGGCTGGGACCTACTGTGGGGTCGGTGAGAGTTACTTGATCCCTTATTTCGTGATTTGACTATGTTTTATAATGTCTTAGCATGCTCACCGATTTGAATGTATGACCTGATAATTGCATATTTGCATGTCACGATTTGTATGCTGCACTGCATTGGGGTTGGGTTAATGAATATAGGGGAAGTATTCTGAAAGGCTCCTAAGCCTGATGTCTGGCAGCACAGCTGTAACTATTTGATTATGTGTCGCACTCGGTACAGCATGGTGTGTAAGGATGGGTGGGTTGGTTTTATCCCCACATGGTGTGTAGGGTTGGACGGAGATGGTGTGTAGAGGCTGGTAAATAGGACTCTGTTTAATCTGTACTGTTTTGCATACTGTATCTGAGATGGGTAAAAGCCCTAATATATATATATCTAATTCTGCTTTTGAGTGGGCTAAGGCCTACACTGATTTCTAAAAGGGGCTTTGGCCTAGACTGATTATGATTATGATCTGTTATATGCCTGTATGCATGTTTTCTGTGGGGATTACACACTGAGTTGCGAAACTCACCCTTTTCTATTTATTTTGTTCAGGTAATCCTCAGCATTAGGCAGATCGGTGTAGCGAAGGACTTAACGGTGGCCATACGTAATAATTTGAGACTATTCCCATTGACTTTTTCAGTTTTGAATCTTTATTTATTTGGGGTTTTTGGTTGTAATATTTTGACTCTGGACTGTTTGGTTTTAATTCGGAACTTTACATGGTTTTATGATTATTTAAACTGCAAGTCATCAAAACATGGATTTCTTAAAAGCTTGGGTTTTCATAAATGAAACGGTTTTACAAAATTAATTGGGTTTCAAAAGCTTCTGCATAAAAGAAATGTTTTTAAGTAAATCAATTAGTTTACATTCTTCCAAAGCAAGTGAAAGATAATAACCGAAACGGTTTTAAGGTCAACGCATTTTCAAAACACTCTCATGTGACATTGTCAGATGTGGCCATAACGTCCGGGCTGAGTTTGGGGTGCTACATTTAGTGGTATTAGAGTTAGGTTGCAAAACTTGGCTGTGGATTTGGGTTTTAAAGATTGGTTTTAAAGAATTTTTTGTAAATAATTGGAAATATTTTTGAAATAAGTATGTGGTACACTGAGTCTTCGGTGTCGATCCTGTAAGTTCTCTGAAACTCTGATTAAAATTGTCTGAAATACGATTAGAATATACTGAAACTATTCTAGGTAGTATATTACATTGAAAACACTCTAGGTAGTGTAGACTGAAAACTGTAGTGAGACTACTACTCACGATAACCAACTCTAAATATTCTGATACTGTATTGCATAAAATATCTGTTAATAAATATTGGAACTGTAACTAATGCATAAAAATGTTAATACAGATAAATTCTGAAATTTACGATGAGCACACGTGGTACTTGTGGACGGGGTATTAGAGGCCGTGGTAGGGGGCAGTAAGAGGACTCGAGCTGAGTCCTTGGCATTTGATATTATTCTGAATTTGGACACTAGCGAGACACCGGTGTTGCTTGTTACAGAGACTGGGTTCGAGTCTCATGGTCGTACGACTGGGGACGATACACTGTCTCAAGCCATGCTACGGATTTTGGAGAGGGTCATTGGGCCCAATTCTGGTTCTGAGGGCCGAGGGTCGATTACGAAACAACTCTGGTCCAATGAGGCTGAATTATTCAGGGGTGTCACTAGAGTAGCCCCTAATGTGCCTGAGTATTGGATGGAGGCCACGGAGAGAATTATGGACGACCTGGATTTTATCGCTGAGCAAAAGCTTAAGGGGGCTATTTCTCTGCTTCGCGACGAAGCTTACCAGTGGTGGTTGACGGTTAAAGGGGGCACTCAGCCCGACCGATTGACCTGGGATTATTTTAAGACTACGTTCCAGGGTAAGTACATGGGGGCTAGCTACATTGATGCCAGGAGGCGTGTAACACCCCTTACCCGTATCCAAGGCCGAAACAGGGTACGAGGCATTACCAGACTTAAGCATACACATAGACGAAAATCGGGCCATAAAATTTCATTTAATTCAAAACTTTTCGAACATATGCATAGACTCATATTTAAAGACATATAATGTGGTATAAATGAACACTTACACATCCATAATCATGCAATAACATGTCATTCACTTTAAACATATTTGCTTACGATCCTGTATATAATATACATTCTTACACTAACTAGAACTAGACATGCTAAATCTTACTCTCATTTTATACCATCATAATGTAGTTACCAATTTGTCCATTAAACATCCATATTCAAGGCAACATTACTCATTTCCATTTAATTCATGATCCACTAGCCTGCATTTAACTTACCTGATGTATTACCAATTATGTATAACAAACAAAGCTAACTATATCATCACATCAAAACATAGGACATGGTATGATTAATTAAACTTACAAACCATAATGGATAAGGACCACATCTCATGATCATATATGATGACTCAATGCAGACCGATACATATGGTCAAAGTCATAATAATAATACATATCACAAACCAACTTCCTATACATGGCACTCACTTGATATTTCTAATATTTGAATTAATTCTCCCAAAAATGATAGCTTGATAGTGTGATTTTGCCTCTGACGATATCCAACCCCGAGCCGACCTACCAAAATTGAAGAATTAGAGAGGAGGGGTAAGCTATACGCTTAGTAAGTCCATATGAAGTTAATAAGCAATTACCCACATTTTTTTAAAAGTGAAACATTGTAATTGTACAATTTACTCTTGTTCAGGTTACTAATTCATTTATATCTGGAGCTACGAGACTCCAAATTAAGTTTCATTAATTTTCCTTGAAACTAGACTCATATACCTTTCTCCCATAAAATTTCCAGAATTTTTGGTTTAGCTAATTAATACAGTTTATTCATTAAAGTTCCCCCTGTTTTGCTGTCCAATAGTTCTGACTTCTCTTCACTAAAAATTATTTTCTCATAGTAAAGAATTCTGATAATTCTCTCATCTATCTTTCTAGAGAATAGACTCATTAAGGATTTTAATAATATAAATTACAACCTATAATTATTTTTATACAATTTTTAATGATTTTCTCAAATCGGAACAGGGGATCACGAAGTCATTCAGACTCTATCTCACAACAATTTAAATATCTCATAATAGAAATTTCGATTGCATAAATCGTTTCTTCTATGTGAAACTCATTAGGCTTTAACCTCATATTTTCTTAAGCTCCTAATTCAATTTCCACAATTTATGGTGAATTTCCAAAGTTGCACCAACTAAAGAACTCCAAAGCGCCAAGGCTAAATTTACTCATTCATTACTATTATTCACCAAATCCATACAATATCATTTCATTCATAATGGTAAGAACACATAATTATGCTTCATAAGCATAAATCCATAGTCTCAATGTCATCAAGTATCACAGACTTAATCCAAATCATGCCATTTTCATAATATTCACCAAATACTATATACATCATAGATCATCACATGTCAAGGCATCACACATAAGTTTAGTGTACATACCTGTACAACTTGTAACATAACTCAAAGACATACTCACCAATGGCTTATCTCATTGGGATCATCAATGAATACTTCACCAAATTACCCGTTGAACACTCAGAATATAATCGGATACACGGAATGCATGCACATAAGTGGCATGCCCACAGCTAGACAAACTCAATAGCCTACGGAATATATGTGTAGCCAAGCTATCATGTAACCCACCCATAAGTGAACTCGAACTCGAACTCAACTTAACGAGCTCGGGTGTGTGCATCCATAAGTGAACTCAGACTAACTCAACAAGTTCGGATGCCTAGTTACATCTCACGAACTCGGACTCAACTCAACGAGCTTGGAACTCAAATATCCTAGTGACATGTCACTTGTATCTTAATCTATTCCCAATGTTCAAACGGGATTTTCCTCAATCACACATCTTTTCCATCTTCCACGGAATGTCAGAATTGATACTTGGTAGCATTTCATATTTATCAAGTAGCCCACTTAATTTGCATATTACTAAATAATAATCCACAAAGCATAATATTTCATGATAATAATCATCATATCATATAAATAACATTAAATTACTTAAAATGACAATTATGTTACTACATTTACACTTGAACTTACATCTCATTTAATATCAAGGCAATAACATTAAATTACACATTGCATTATTAAAAAAAAAATCATATGAACTTACCTCGTATGCGAAAATGGCCATTTTTACCATTTTGTCCACAACCTGATATTTTCTAATTTTAGCCTGAATATCGATTTTTCCTTGCTCTTAACCATGGCTGCTGCTGGTAGAAATGGTTGGATGAAGAAGATGATAGCTAATTTGGCTTATTTCCATTTTTAATTCTTTTAATTATTAGTTTACCAAAATACCCTTAACTTAAAAATATTTTGTTACACCCATTTCATGTCTATTTTTTTCCAGCAATTAACTAATGGTCTAATTTAAAATTTCATAACAACTGGACACCCTCAATTTAAAATTTCATAACAATTGGACACCTTTAGTATGTAGAACTCAACTTTTGCACTTTTTACGATTTAGTCCTTTTGACTAAATTAAGTACCCAAACGTCAAAATTTTCAAACGAAATTTTTTACGAAATTATTCTGTGAAATTGTAGACCATAAAAATATAATAAAAAAATAAAATTTTCTTCGTCAGATTTGTGGTCCCGAAACCACTATTCTAACTAGGCTCAAAATTAGGGTGTTACAAGGCGTGAGTTCCTTAATCTCACCCAGGGAGACTGTTCAGTGGTCGAGTATGAGGCCTAGTTCCTGAGGTTGAGCCGTTATGTGCAAGGCATGGTGGCGACTGAGTATGAGCACTGTGTCTAGTTTGAGAATGGTCTCAGTGACAGTTTGCAAGTTCTGATAGCTCCGCAGAGAGAGCGTAATTTCTCTGTTCTGGTTGAGAAAGCGAAGATCGCTGAGGAGGCTAAGTGCGCTGAGCGTAAAACCAAGAGAAAAGAAAGAATAAGAGGGAATTAGAGACCTCAAGTGCTGCGATGAGGCATAAGAAAAAGGCTAGATTTGATGGGCCAGTGAGAGGTGGGCCTCTTGTTACACCTTCTGGGGTGGCACTCTGTGGACATTGTGGTAGACGCCATCCGAGAAAGTGTTAGAGGACTACTGGGGCATGCTTGAGGTGTGGGTCGACTGAGCACTGTATTCGAGATTGTCCATTAATGATGATCGATCGAGTTACTGACATCTTGCATCTTGCATGACCACCGAGAATAGTTCGTGACCACCTAGCGGTCGAGGTCTGGCTAGGGGTGGTAATGGTATGGGCCGAGGTCAGAGAGCATCAGGCAAAGGTGCCAGGCTGACTGAGGCGAGGCAGCCTGCACTGGTTTATGCTACATGTCACTGTGAGGACCGAGATGCTCTGGACATCATCACAGATACGTTTTTAATTTTTGATGTACCATATCTTGCATTGATAGACATAGGCTCTACACACTCCTATGTAGCTAGCACTGTGTTTGAAACTTTAGGGATTTCGGTCGAGGATACTTTTAGTGAGGTGACTGTTGTGAGTCCTTTAGGGCAATTCATTCGAGTTAGTAAAATGTATAAAGATGTTCCGTTAGAGGTTCAAGGGATAGTATTTTGGGCTGATTTGAAGGAGATTCCGTTTGGAGAGTTCGATTTGATATTGGGGATGGATTGGTTGGTTAAGCACCGAGTAAGTCTAGATTGTACGACAAAAAGGGTTGTGTTGAGAACCGATAAGGGCAATGAGGTAATTGTGAATGAGGAACGCTGTAACACCCCAAACCCAGCCTGAAAGTTTGGCTCGAATCTGGCGTGTCACATTGAAGTGTTTTTCGAAAACCATGTTTCCATTAAAAACCCTTCTTAATAATTAAAACTTATACCCTTTTTAAACCTTGTTAGAAAACCTCATTAAATAACATTCTTAACAACTTTGTAAAAATCTGGCGATTCTGAAAGCTTAATTTAAAAACAATTGCGGTTACGTGATGTTTTGAACAACGATAGTTGCTTTGGAAAATCGTGTTCTAATACTAGCAATTATAAGAACAATAAATAAAATTCCAAATTTGAAATCCAAAAAATTACAACGGCTTTACTACAAACCACATAAAACATTTAAAAGTAATAATCAAAGCGTAACATAAACAATGTGCGTGGCTTCCTCCGAGCCCCTCGCAGCACCGATCCATCTAAGGCTGAAAATTACCTGAAAGGTAAATAAACGGGGTGAGTTTACGAAAACTCAGTGTGAAATCCCCTACTATAAAAAGGAACAGTTAGTCATATAAAAGAATTAAAAGTTTGGCCTCAGCCTTACAGTTTCAGTAACAATTGGGCCTTAGCCCATTATAACAGACAGTACCAGATGGGCTTTAACCCATTACAGAATAAGAAACATTATCAGAACTAGAATCGAATCGAATCGAATCGAATCGAATCGAATCAAAATCAAAATTAGGTGACGAAATTAGAATCGAATCGATGTCGGTAACCAAATCAAAATCGAAATCAGATCGTGTAATGAATCAAAATCAGAATGTGAATGCAATCCCAACCCAATCCAGCCGTATACACCCTCGTACCAACCCTACACTCCATGTGGGGAGACAACTCGACCCACCCATCCACTACACACCACAGAATTTACAGCATGGCTGCCAGAACAGATATTGTGACAGAGTCACCAGATACAGATATTGTGGCAGAGCCACCAGAACAAATATTTGTGGCATAGCCACTAGAATTAGATAATGTGGCAAAGCCACTTAATAGAATAGTGGCACAAAGCCATCAATAACTGTAATAACTTCGGCACATAGCCATCAGTGACGGTAATATAATTGGCACCCAGCCTTCGGTAAATATGATCGACAAAGAGTCGTCAACAATTATGTTAGGCACATAGCCTCAGGTAAATACGTTTGGCACGAAGCCATAGTCAAGATGGCACAAAGCCATATTTAAGTTGGCACAAATCCATTGATAACGGGTCTATAATCGACAAGAAGCCCACAATATCGATACGAAGCCCATAATAACGGCACACAGCATTCGGTAACATGATCGGCACTCAGCCGTCGATCGGTCCACAGTCATCTCGGGTGACCCGTGTGACCTTAACAGATCAAATCTTCCTCTGTACGAAATCCCAACCCATGCAACATGTCATGTATGCAGAATGTCATGCCCATATTTGAATCAAACAATTACAGTCAAGTCATTCATATCACCAACATATATTCACAATCAAATCCATCAACCACACAATCCAAGTCAGTCACTTGCTCACAAGGGCAAAGCAGTCATTTAACACCCTAAGGGAAAAATGGTAATTTTACCCTAAGAGGGTATCTCGGTAATTCTACCCTACAGGGGTATTTCAGTATTTCTACCCTACAGGGGTATTTCGGTAATTCTACCCTACAGGGGTATTTCGGTAATTCTACCTTACAGGGTATTTCAGTAATTCTACCCTAAAGGAGTATTTCGATAATTCTACCTTACAGGGGTATTTTAGTAATTTTACAGGTCGAGGGTATTTCAGTAATTTCACAAATTAGGGGTATTTTGGTAATTTTACAAACTAGGGGTATTTTGGTAATTTTTCTAATCGAGGGTATTTCAGTAATTTGGTAAACTAAAGTATTCTAAACAGGGATAACAATAGGAATGGGTCTAAAGCCCTTCTCGGCCCAAATGGGCCCACACGCTCGTGTGACCCTTTTAGCCCAAATCTAGCCACAGATATGAGATTCACCTAGCCTAGTCCAATATTTACTACACAATCAAACAACTTATCCAATTGGGCCCGTAGGCCCATTGGGCCCACATGGGCCCTTTTAGCCCATCGCGGCTCGAAGTAGCCATCCTATAGCTAGAGTAGTGAGAAATACACACCTGATTGGAGACTGGAGTTAATCCACGCTCTGAGCACTCTTAGCCGACGCCCAACCCGAACGAGCACGCCATAAAACGAAAGGGATCAGCCAAGAAAGGTACCTTTACTCTCCTCATGGTTCTCTCTATTTAAAGCCAGCTTTGCATCCACTCTTATGTTAGCTTCCCGATGTGGGATCCCTCCATCATCAGAGTTTAAATTCAACACCAACTCTTGCCGCCCCTTGTTAGCAAAATAAATGCTTTTTGCTTGCCATGAGATTCGAGCCCATGCCTCCCCTTAAATGCTCCACACGCTATTTGCCACTAAGCCACAAGGCTTTTTGTGTCACAATTTCTCCAACAATATTCTTAAGGCCTACCTACTACACCCAGGGTTTGATTCACCTTAAACCAAAATTTTTGCTAGAGTCCAGGTTTGAACCCAGGACTTCTCCAACACTTCTCAGCACACTGAACCACTAAAACAAGCCTTCATTAACGAAATTTACATGCACAACAGAATATTATAAGCTGCCTTCAATCGCTCCCATGCTCAAGGCCCAAATTCAGGGTGTTACAAATGTCATGACTTCCTAACAAATGTAATTTTTGCTTTGGTAGCAGAAAAGTTAGTGAGAAAAGGGTGTGAGGCATTTTTAGCCTACGTCAGTATTTCTGATTCTGGAGACTCTTTGGTTAAGGACATCAGAACTATGAGGGATTTTTCAGATGTGTTTCCTGAGGAACATTTGAGGTAATGTTTAACCTTACAAACTCTTTTAAGGTTTCTACCCAAACCTTAAGACAAAACTCTCTCAAAGAGTGAATACAAATAGTAAGCTAAGAAGTAATCCTCACAAGATCAGACTGTTTGCAAATTAAGCATTAATATAAAGAGAAACACTTGAGCTAAGTGAATACAATGAAAGCACACAAGTGTGCATAAAGAAAAATGTTGAGCATTGAAAGCACAAGGTTATTTTGATTGATCTTTAAGGTTGATAATCTCTCTTGTTATTGTAAGACCTTTGAAAGATGGTATTTATACCCCATAACTGATTTCCAACGGTTGTGGTTGTTGGAGAAATGAATAGAGCTATTGGGGGTGAAATAACCAGTGCATTTAATGCACATGCAACCATGGGTATTGATACTTGCTAACAAATTATTGATATTTTTAGCACTTATTGCACTTTTCAATGACCATTGGAGCCAAAAATATCAATACCAGTAAACTTTTATTGATACCACATGAAAAGTATTGATAATGGATCGATACTTGGCTAAAATGTTCGAGAACCATAATGTCAATTTGTTACCTATATTTGGAAAGGTATTGGTATTTTAGAAACTACCGATATTAGCCAAAAAGCATCAAATTTTTTGGTCCGAGGCAATACTAACTTATTTTAAAATGGTTTTAACTTGATTGAAAATATTTAACTCAATTGAGACCATTTTAAATTGATTAAAGGTTGATTAAAAAAATGTTCTAAGAGTTCAAAATAGTAGATTCAAAATTATATCCCTTAGACATGATTTGAAATACAATTTTGCCAAATTTTGTTCAACTTTAGCTTTTATTCAAAACATTCTAATTTGTTATATCAAAACACATTATAAAATAAAACTTGGTATAACAATCTCCCCATTTTGATATGACAAAACATTTGATAAATTTGGTTTTGAATAATTTGCTTCCCTTTATAAAAATCATTTTCTATTTAAGACTTAGTGAAATTTTCAATTTTAAAAGAAAGTTTGACATTCATCTTTACTTAGAAAAATAATGGTCACTAAATTTATATAATTTGCATAATATCAATCATTAATCAAATTAGCTTTGTTGATAATTTACCTTTGCTTTCTCTCCTTTTTGTTATATAAAAATTGAGCAAATAAAGCTTAGTAGAAGAAGATGGTTAGTTTAAGAATTTAGAAATAAGAACTAATAAGAATTTATATAGCTTTTGGGGTAAGATATATAACATATAAGCGCTAGATGGTAAGATATACAAAAACTTAGCCATTTTGGCATAAATAAATGATAAGTAAACATTAAGTGAAATATACCATCGCTAATAAACAAGAAATTATATAAGATTTTGGCATAAATAAATGATAAATAAACGTTAAGTGAAATATACCATAGTTATAGGAAACAAGTAAACTAATAGTGCAAATGTCATGAAAATGGCATGAAAATGAAATGAGTATCCTAATCATTATTACTAGGAGAAAATGGAGGGGTCGAAGGATGATGAGCTAGAATCAAAGCCATTTCCATCTCTAACGAAGAAAGCCTAGAGTTAACATTATCTCAAAATGCTCGAACATCATTACCCAAAGAGTGAATGGCATCAAGAATGGAAACATTTATGTAAGAAGAGGATGTAGTAGAATGATGTTGAGCATCTAGTGGAGGAACATGCTTGGTAGGAGGAACATGCTCCGATGCAGGAACACTCCCGTAAGTGCCTTCAGCATCTTCCTTTTCATGAGCTGTCAGAAGTCTACTCTTTACCCATTCGTCAGTGTTAGGATCAAAATGGCAACCAACATGATGAAGGGCCCCAAAACTAAGAGGTTGATTGGAAATGGGAGGGGTGTCTCCACTGGTGTTAATCTCTAATTTTCTAAAGATGTATGACAAATAAGTGCCATGGGAATAGTAATGTTTGTAGCCATTGCCCTCCCAATGCCCTTAGTTATGTCATTAAAGATAATGAGTGTGAGGTCGGGACGCCTATCGGACTGGACAGAGTCGATCCACCACTAGTTAGTGGATTGAAGAATGACATGCTTCTTGATAGGTCGAAGGATCCAAGTGTTGATAATATGGATGAAATGATCATGAAGATTGAGTTCAGATATGTATCAAGACTCAATATAAAGAGCGGGGTTGTAGGCATCTCTTTCATTGGATTCACCTCTAGAGGGTAAATGAAGAAAATTTCAAAAATATTCTAAAGTTATACGAATTGAGGTTTATGTGATGTAAATCATGATAAGTTTTATAATTTATGAATGTCCGTTCTTGAAAACTAACTATTATCACGACAAAGGCAAGCGCACCTTAGCGAACAGTAGTATAGCTTATGGCAAGACCGGGATGTCGAACCCAAAGGAACTAAAAGTACTAGCATTAACTTTCTTTTTATTATCTAGCCAAAAAATAAAGGGGTTTGTTTTATCTAAACTAATTACTAAAGTAAGAATGCACAGAAAGTACATTGGGGAAATAGCTTTTGGGAAAACTGAATGATTTGGACAATACCCAAGGGAAAAATCCACCTAGACTTCACTTGTTATTGACTCTGAATTAGACAATTTATTCATTTGGCTTGATCCGTAGAAATCCCTAAGTTATATTATTATCTCTCTTGAGACTAACAACATCTAACCCTAGGTTGATTAATTGAAATCTCTTTCTAATTAAAACCCCCTAGTGTTGCATTAACTCGATCTATTGATTCTTTTATTAGGTTTCACCCTAATCCGGTAAAATTATGTCACCCTATGTCTAGGCGTGCAATCAACTCCGCTCAATTATGCTAGATCTACTCTTAGATAGGGACTTTTGCTCCTCTGAATAAGCACATCAATACTTGAATCAATATCTTGGAATATTAAAACAAGAATTAAGAACACATAATAAGAACAAATCAAATATTTATCATATAATTCAGAAAATAATAACAAGATCCGTCTTAGGTTTTATTCCCTTTAGGTATTTGGGGGATTTAGTTCATAAGTGTAAAAGAAAAAATCTTAGAAGAATAATGATAACAAAACATAAAGAAAACCCAAAAACTCCTAAAGGAAATTGAAAGGTTGAAGGATAATTCGGCTTTTGAGATGGATCAATTGACTTTCTTCGAGTAATTCCTTGCCTCCTACTCCGTGTGTCTCTTCTAGGTACCTCCTGAGGTGTTTATATAGGCTTTAGGATGCTTCAAAACCCTTAAGAGTGGCCTTTTTCGAATAGGACTAAACTTGGGCTCGACAGGGACACACCCGTACGGTGTGGCTTAGGCTGTGTTGCAATCTGTTAAATAGACACGGGCGTGTGAACTACCCATGTGAGGAAGTCCAGGCCGTGTTGATTTCCTACGTTGACCCATTTTCTCCCTTTTTGGCCCGTTTCTCGCTCTTTTTACTCTCCTATGCTCACCTAAGTATAAAACATAAAATTAAGGATTAAGAGCATAGAATTCACCAAATCTAAGGATAATTCATCCAAAAATATGCTAAGCATGGGATAAAAATATGTATAAATTACGGTTTATCAAATACCCCCACACTTAAGCGTTTCCTTATCCTCAAGCAAAGTCCTCAACTCACAATCAAAATAAATTCTTCTCAACTTATAATTCTCATCAATAGTGTCTCAAAATAATCCATAAGTAATCATACATTGAAAATTCAATCCGAAGAACATCAAAGTTTCAAACATTCCAAGTTGAGCATTTTATCACGAAAACATAGGTGTCTCCCCTCATTTAAGTAATCACCTTCGATTCAAAATATCACAAAGTTTCACATCCTCACTGAAGATTCACTCAAATCACTCGAGGTGTTCAAGGACAAAAGATTTAGCACTCAACAATCAATATGAAACGTTATTACCATAGGCTTGCGTGAAAATCAAATCTCCACCACTATATATTGAGATGATTCATCAATCAAAAGGTTTAGGGGGTGTGGTTACAAGCTGAAAAAGAAGGTTAGAATCGAGATTGAATTGAAAAATTACCTAACTAAAAAAATACTACAATTGATAATTTACATTCCTAATTGAGCTTTTCTTCATGGATAACATCGTTTTAATCTAAGCATTACATAATTTCATACTTTTTTTTTTAAGAACAAGTCAAATATTTTAGAACTTTGCTAAAAATAAAACATAGCTAAGCAATTTATTCAAATCGAATCTCGACAAAAAAGAGGGATCAAATTAATTTAGGGGATTCATCAATAATGGGTTATGGGTTAATATTGATGTTAGATCAATTAGTGGGTTGTTGGGCTCAAGGGGGTTCACTGAGGGTTAATTATGAAGGTAGGCTTTTATGGAATAAGTGGGTTAAGCCTAAGTGCCTTTATCATCTCGACATATCAAATCAAATGGTGTGGTCTTGACATGCATAATCGAAGCAAGTTCTAGAATAACAAATCAATATTGACGCACTTATAGCAACAATAAAAGTGAGCATGAAAGAAATAATATATGCTCTAAAGGCTCAAGATCTCACAAAAATTATGGCTTTTTGATGTTAAAGCTGTGAATTTCAACTCAAGATAATACCTAAACTTGGGGAAACAACCTAATTTTTTTTTAATTCTCAAAAATCAACTTATCATGCTTGATTCTCTAATTCCTTAAAGTTTAAACAATCAATGCATAAATGCCTATGTTTTAATTCAAGACACATGAATAAAAATCACAAATTAATCAAAATTTATTCTAATAATGATATGAGAAGATTATTTGAGAACAGAAAAAATTCAGGGATTTTTCTGATAATGATATAAATAACCCCCCACACTTAAGATGTACATTGTCCTCAATGTACAAAGATAGATTTACTGAAAAATATAGATATAAGATCATAAGATAGGGAGAGAAGTGAAACTTCCTGAATGTTAAATGGAATCCTTGAATTGGATTCATGGAGAGTAGTCGGCTAAGGTAAGTGTGAGATTGAAGGAGGATACTCCGGTGGTGGTAGAGGTTCGTTAGTCTATAAGTCCTGCGCCAAAAGAATATTATATCTGGTGGTAGCTATGGTCGTGGTCGAGCAGGACATGGCAGTAGTGGAGAACCTTTTCTAGTGGAGTTGCAAATTCCTATGTAATAGTGAGCTTTGGAGCTCTTTATAACTGCGATAAGATCACTAACTCTTTAGAAAATATAGAGAAGCATAATTACTCTTAAAGAAATAGCCGAAAACATAAATTATCTAATATTAATTATAAAACCTAAAAATGAAATAGTATTAAAGGGAAGTAAAATAAAAAGTACTTTAAAGATATAGATAAAGATAAAAGTAAAAATAGAAATAATAAATAAAAAGTTTTTAAAAATCTTCATCGCCAGATGGTTCGCTAGGTGGGGGCGGTGATGAGATGTGAAGGTGCTGACAAATCTGATGTAAGGTAGCATCAATGTGATCAAAGCGCTGAAAACACTATTGCTCGATTCGAGTGAGACGCTCAGAGATGTCAGAAAGTGAAGCTGCCGCATGAACTGGATGATGAATAGGTGGTGGCTGTGAGGCTGGATCCTCGTGAGGTGGATGGACATCATCATCTAGGTCCTCCTACTCGGCTGACTGGAAGAGGCGGTACTGGGGAGGATCAAATCCACGTTGTCGCTCGATCATCCTCATATGCAGCATACTTATGATGCCCTATGGGGACATCTGACCGATGAGAGTGAGGAAGGATGCTTGTGCCGCCATGTTGAGGAGACCGAAGTACCGGCCAGGCGAGTCACATAAGGGCCGATGGATATGACTCCCTTCCTGTGTCACTCCGTCTGATGGCGAATGGTGAGGGCGATGAAATAGGCAAGGTCAAACACGTGCCCATTCACCATGCTCCATAAAAAGTAGGTGTCATTAGTGTTGACGACGCCGGTACTCTCTCACTGCCCTATCAAGGTGTGGGCTAGGATGGCATGTAAATATCTCAAGGATGGAACAAGAGCTGATGCCTTCGAGTGACTAGGATCATAGGTGGCCGAAGTAGGAACGAGGGCCCTCCAGCAGTTTGAAGGAGAGTAGTGGATATGGCGATGGAGGCTGGCGAAGTCGTCGTCGTCCATGAGCTCCTCTGTAAATTGTCCCAGTGTGACTCCGAACTCAGGTACGCTCAACTGGCAGACTAAACTGCCGAGACGAAACTGGACCGTTCAAAGATCATCGAACTCTGTCATAACGACTTGAAGGTGGAAGGTTGAACAGAGTTCGAGTGTGAGCTCGAGGTACGTTGGCTCGATGATTTCGAAGAAGAGCCCCTATCGGTCAGTCGTTAGGAGGGCCCGAATTGCATCAGCCAGTTGGATTTGTTCTACTGCGGCCCAGTAAATGCAACGTCCCACACCTAGGGGTCGGGCCTGTAATATCTGGAAAAGTTCCTCCTGTGGTCTCGGTGGAAATTGGAGGAATGGGTGCCTAATCTCAGTGGTAGGACCCGAGGATGATGCTGCTTTTTTCCTTATCTTCGAGGCGGGGACGACAGCTTTCTTGCCTCGTGGATTTGACATGTTATACCTGCAATAAACATATATTAAAAAATTCAAAAAAGAATTAACCATGAATTAAACTAACAAATGCAATAAAAAATTACTAACATTAACAGGACTCAACCAAAAGCAATCAAACTTGACAGAGATTTTATGGCAAATGGCAAAGTGATAGCATGACTAAATTAAAAACAAACTAGATGGAAGTAGCTAAGCATGGTAAGAATATGGTATAAAGTATGTGAACTAAATCCTAAGAATAATGATGATAATATATACAATCAGTAGCAATATGTAAATAAAAGAATAAAAATTAGGACTATCATGTTAGTAGGCATCCAAAAAAAAAAATAAAAGAGAAGAGAAAACCGTTTGAAGAGGACCGGTGGTCGGAGGAGTGACGGCGTGAAGGTTGGGTGCGGTTGGGGTTGGCCACGGGCGTGGGTGGTGGGGCCGTGTGGGTGGCGCAAGGGGAGGAGAGAAGAGAGAGGAGAAAAATTAGAGAAGAGAAGGGGGCTAGGGGTGGCCGGTAGGTGGTGGGGAAGAGGATTTCGCCGGCTAGGGTTAGGTTTTGTGGAAGGGAATGATGAATAGTAAGGGGTTTATATAGATTTTGGGGCACACGGCCGTAGGGCACGCCCATGTGCCCTTATTTCAGCCCGTGTGTTTCGTGATTTTTAAATTTGGAGCGCGTCTGAAATTCGGCCCACGTCCGTGTTCGTTGGGCTTGTTGGTGCACACGACCGTGTCACACGGCCGTGTCCTGCTTCGTTTGCTTCTTCCATGCCCGTGTATGGATGGACACGCCCATGTTAATTTCATGTCTCGAGCACGGGTGGTAGGCACGGGCGTGTCGCTCGATCGTGTTAATTTCTAGTTTCAACCACAGCTTCTAGACACGGGCATGGCGCACGCCCGAGTTGTTTTTACAGTTTCATCCACGGCCATGTCGCACAACCGTGGCAATGTATCGAATCCTGTGTTGGGGAAAACTTTCACTCTATTTCCACACGGCCGTATCGCTCAGTCGTGTCATCACCTGTGGTATGAGCACGGTCTAAGGCACGCCCGTGTGCCTAGCCGTGTGGATTTGGAAAACCTGTGTTCAAGGACTCAATTAGTGATTTAGATGTTAAAAAATAAAATTCAAAGAAGTTAACACTATTAGTGCTTGGGTTACCTCCCGAGAAGCGCTTATTTATAGTCTAAGCTCGACTTACCTTTCTGTTGCGTGGTCATGGTGGTGCGGGGAGTTTACACTCCTCATTCCTGCTATCAAACTCAAAAGAAGGTTTTAGACGGGTAAGATTTACCTTAAAGGTGCCGAATTTAGGATGAATTACCTCGACTGTCCCATATGGAAAAATGCTGAATACCGTAAGAGGGACTGCTCCATTAGGTTCCGAAGTGGCAATACGAGGGTCTGCTGCATCTAGTAGTACTTTGTCTCCAACCTTAAGTTGATTTGGTGAAACATTGAGCTCGTCATGGCGTGGTTTTGTTTTATTGTGTGTTCTTAGTTTCTGTGTCCGCCATTCATCCAGTTCCTCGATTTGTAGCCTTCGTTCTTCATGGATGGGTCATTTGTTGTTACTTGAACAAGGCTCATGTATGCTTTTCGAACGTGTTTCCTATAAAGAAGGTTGCACCACATGATCAGTAGAATTTCGAGCTTGAAGAGTGATTGTTTCATCACCCACAAGAAGTGTGAGTTCACCTGTACCAACATCAATTATAGTTCTAGCAGTTGCTAAAATGGGCCTTCCTAAAATTAGAGGCACGTCACTATCCTCTTCTATGTCTAGAACAAAAAAATCGATTGGGAATATAAATTTGTCAATTTTGATGAGTACATCTTCAATAATGCCCCTAAGAAATCTAATTTTTTTTATCTACTAACTAAATGCTCATCCTAGTTTGTTTAGGTTTCCCAAGACTGTAACACCCCTCACCCATATCCAACATCGGGATAGGGTTCGAGGCATTAACGGACTTAAACATTCACAACAACACATAACATATTACCAACCATGCATGGCAAACAAGCATATGCACATCACCAATATCAAACATAACATAAATAGCTAGATTTATAAGTCAGAATCATTAGCTCACTAAAGACCAATATATTTGGCCAAATTATAATAACACATGTTATAAAACTAGGTCCCTATACATGCCACTCACTTGATAATTCTAGCATATGTGTTAATACTGTCAAGGTATTGGCTTGATAGCGTGATGCTGCCTTCGACGATCTCCAACCCTGAGCTAACTTGACAACATATTAAGCTTGGAAGCTTGGCCAAACCCTAACCATGGCTGCTCTTGGTACATTCTGCTGTAGCAAGAAGAAAGGGACACATTTGGAGTTTAAAATTTGTCTTTTAATTCATTTTACCCCTAAATGACCAAAATGCCCTTTTTACTATTCTTTCAAATTTTACCCAATCAAGGCCATTTTTGTCTAAAAAGTTATAAAATGGTTTAATTATCATTTAAGGACCTCCCATTTAAAATTTCATAACAATTTGATACCTCTAACATGTAGAACTCAACTTTTTCACTTTTTACAATTTAGTCCTTTTTACTAAATTGAGTGCCCAAACGTCGAAATTTTCAAACGAAATTTTCACGAAATCATTTCATGAAACTGTAGACCATAAAAATATAATAAAAATCAAATTTTCCTCATTGAATTTTTGGTCACAAAATCATTGTTCCGACTAAGCCCAAAATCAGGATGTTACAAAGACCTAGTTGATTAAACATTTTATATGGCATGACATTAATACTAGCCCCTAAATCAGCCAAAGCATTACTAACATCTAAGCCACGAATTAAACAAGAAGTTGTAAAACTCCCTAGATCTTTCATTTTTTTGGCTAGATTATTCTGTAGAATGGCTAAGCAAATTGCATTCATCTCCACATGCGACGGGTCTTCCAACTTCCGCTTATTTGCTAAAAGCTCCTTTAAAAATTTAACTGCGTTTGGCATCTGCGAAAGAGCTTCAATAAATGGTAGGTTAAATGCAATTTTTTTAATAGTTTAAGGAATTTACCAAATTGTTCATCTTTGCAGTCTTTCCTTATCGCATTGGGGTATGGAACCCGTAGTTTGTACTCTTTACTTACTAGTTTTTGCTCACTGTTGACTACCTCACCTTTACCTTACCACAATTCCTCACCTTGGTTCTGGTTCTGGTTTTGGTTCAACTAACCCTTCCTCGTCTTGAGTGGTAATCGTTGTTCCCTTGGGTTAGATTCAGTGTTACTCGGCAGGCTACCTTGTGGTCATTCATAAATTGGTTTAGTGAGATGTCCTATCTGAGTTTCAAGCCCTTGGATCGATGCTTGTTGATTCTTAAGTGTTGTTTCGGTATTTTGAAAGTGAGTTTCTGACACCGAGATAAACTTTGTTAGCATCTCCTTAAGGTTTGGCTTCTTTTCCTGTTGGTAAAGTGGTTGTTGAAAACCCAGAGGATGTTGTGGCCTTTGATTCCCTTGACTACCCCATGAGAAGTTGGGGTGGTTCCTCCAACCTGCATTATATGTGTTACTATATGGGTTATTTTGAGGTCTAGAATTATTGTTACCCATTTATTAAACTTGTTCCTCCTCGGTGTTGGGGTTGAAAGATTGATATTCTGTGTGTACTCCTCTTCCATTTGAATCGCATCTCATCACTGGATGTACCTGAGTAGAACCATATAAACCGTTAATCTTTTTATTTAAAAGTTCTACCTGGTTAGATAGCATAGTAACTGCGTCGAGGTTGAAAACACCGGCTACTTTTGTTGGCTTTGTTCTCATAACTTGCCACTGATAGTTATTCAGTGTCATCTCTTTAATAAATTCGTAAGACACTTCAGGTGTTTTGTTATTGATAGTCCCACCAGCAGCTGCGTCGATAAGTTGCCTTGTTGAGGGGTTCACACTGTTGTAAAATGTTTGAACCTGCAACCATAAAGGTAACCCATGGTGAGGGTACCTTCTCAATAGATCATTGTATCTCTCCATGCATCATAGAGTGTTTCTAGATCCATCTGCATAAAAGAAGAGATATCATTCCTCAACTTAGCCGTTTTAGCCGACAGAAAATATTTAAGTAAAAACTTTTCGGTCATTTGTTCCCAAGTAGTGATTGAACCTCGTGGTAACGAGTTCAACCACTGTTTAGCCTTGTTCCTCAATGAAAAGGGAAATGATCGAAGGTGAATGGCATCATCAGAAACACCATTGATTTTAAATGTGTCGTAGAATTCCAGAAAAATCGCTAAGTGAGTGTTTGGATCCTCATCCTGCAAACCATCAGACTGAACAAACTGTTGGATCATTTGAATTGTGTTAGGTTTCAGTGCAAAATTATTTGCAGCAATAGCAGACCTAATTATACTTGACTCAGTTCCTGTTAAATTAGGTTTAGCATAACCATACATAGTGTGTGGAGCAGGATTCTGATTTACTGGATTGGTAGCAATCGCAGGAGGTAGTGGATTTCCTTGATTTTCAGCCATCTCCTCGGTTGTAGTGGAAATTGTCCTCTTGCTCTTCCTCTATGTATCTTAGGCTTCGCCTTATTTCTCTTCGATTTCTGTGAGCTATGCAATCGATCTCACTATCAAAAAGTAATGGTCCCGTCGAGTTTCTTCTAGTCATAAACTATAAAAACCTGCCAGAAGGAAAAAGAAAATTTAGTAACAAAAATCAAAATAAAATTTCAATTGCAATAAAATAAATGGCTAAAGTAACAAAAATTAAGTGCTCCTAATATCTTAGTTCCCCAACAACGGCCCCAAAAACTTGATGTGATGTAAATTGTGATAAGTTTTATAATTTATGAATGTTTGTTCTTGAAAACTAACTATTATCATGACAAAGGCAAGCGCACCTTATCGAACAGTAGTATAGCTTATGGCAAGACCGGGATGTCAAACCCAAATGAACTAAAAGTACTAGTATTAACTTTCTTTTTGTTATCTAGCCTAAAAATAAAGGGATTTGTTTTATCTAAACTAATTACTAAACTAAGAATGCACCGAAAATAAATTGGGGAAATAACTTTTGGGAAAACTAAATGATTTGGACAATACCCAAGGGAAAAATCCACCTAGACTTCACTTGTTATTGACTCTGAATTAGACAATTTATTCATTTGACTTGATCCGTAGAAATCCCTAAGTTATATTATTATCTCTCTCGAGACTAACAACATCTAACCCTAGGTTGATTAATTGAAATCTCTTTCTGATTAAAACCCCCTAGTGTTGCATTAACTCGATCTATGAATTCCTTTATTAGGTTTCACCCTAATCTGGCAAAATTATGTCACCCTACGTCTAGGCGTGCAATCAACTCCGCTCAATTATGCTAGATCTACTCTTAGATAGGGACTTTGCTCCTCTGAATAAGCACATCAATACTTGAATCAATATTCTGGAATATTAAAACAAGAATTAAGAACACATAATTAAGAACAAATCAAACATTTATCATATAATTCAGAAAATAATAACAAGATCCGTCTTAAGTTTCATTCCCCTTAGGTATTTGGGGGATTTAGTTCATAAGTAGAAAACATCTCAGAAGAAGAATGATAACAAAAAATAAAGAAAACCCAAAAACTCCTGAAGGAAATTGAAGGGAGATCTTCAGTCTTGAAGGATAATTTGGCTTCTGAGATGGATCAATCGGCTTTCTTCGAGTAATTCCTTGCCTCCTACTCTATGTGTCTCTTCTAGGTACCTCCTGGGGTGTTTATATAGGCTTTAGGATGCTTCAAAACCCTTAAGAGTGGCCTTTTCCGAATAGGACTAGACTTGGGCTTGACAAGGACATGCCCGTGTGACACTCCCGTGCGGTGTGGCTTAGGCCGTGTTGCAATCTGTTAAATAGACACGGGCGTGTGAACTACCCGTGTGAGGAAGTCCAGGCTGTGTTGATTTCCCACGTTGACCCATTTTCTCCATTTTTGGCCCGTTTCTCGCTCTTTCTACTCTCTTATGCTCACCTAAGTATAAAACATGAAATTAAAGGATTAAAAGCATCGAATTCACCAAATCTAAGGATAATTCATAGGATAATTCATCCAAAAATATGCTAACCATGGGATAAAAATATGTGTAAATTACGGTTTATCAGAGGTATCTATTAAAAATGATTTAATATCAGTAACAGTTTCGTCGGACTCATCATGTTCGAGTTTGGCATTAGAATAAAAGCTCGAACAAGATTGTATTAAGTCGGCAGTTCAATTTGGAAAAAGTTAATCCAACCCCAACTATGCAAAATCAGAAGATAACATAAATTTATGGCTTCTAACATGCCAAAATCTAGCTTTCTAGATTCCAAAACATGCTTAGACACAAAATTTCTATTAAAATGCTATTTTTCTGCTTTGGAACAAAAACACTCACTTAGGGACAATCTAGACCCACTAAAGGATTGGAAGAGGACGCATCGGTTCTTAGACACTTCTTAAGGGTCATGGTAGTAGACTAGACAAAAGAAGCACAATAAAACTTGAAAAAAAATCATTGCGGAGTTTTATTAAAAACTTGGTGGCAAAATGTTTGAAACAAAACTTTGAGAAAACTTTTAGAAATAGACAACCCACTACAATAAAACACAATTTATATATTCCAAATCAGCCCAAAATCTCATCAAAATTCAAGATTTTAACCTATATTTCATAAAATTTGAAAACAGGAAAAGTTGAGGTTTACCTCAAAATTGTTCAAATGTTGAAAATCTTGAAGCAATGTCAAGGAAATCTTCCTTTTTTAATTTTTTTTTCTTTTTGCACTTTTAGGCTAACCTATAATCACTACTCTTTACTGATCTTTCCTATCACTTTGTTTTCACAAAACCACTGTAAAGTATGTACTTATTCCTCAATATGTATGGCTAGATGTCTATAATCATGCGGTTCAGGACCAAAGAAAAGGGTAAATGCATATTATCATTTTTAGCTCGGGTTTTGTATAAAGGTTTATTAAGAATTTTTTTTGACTCAAAGTAGGTATTAAAAATGAATAAATAGGGTTAGCTTTTTTGGCTCTGGGTGTATACCAAACAAGGCCTTAGGTCATCCCTAGGTATCTCAATATTCACAAATTTAGTCAACCAAACAATCACAAATTGAACAATTTATCACTCATACTAGCATGCTCGTTTCCTTGTATTCTCTATATCATTTGGTACATTCGATTGCTTAATGCCTATTTACAATGTAATATGTAGAACTTAATAGTCTAACAATCAAAAATTTGAAATCACTTATTTTCATGCCAAATTTACTGTAAATACAATCAACCTATGCACATGCTCCTAACCAATCACTTGTATTTCTACAGGCTCAAACACACAATTGACAAGAAAAATCAAAGAAAACATACGAATGTAAAAAAAATTTCTATATTACCCCCCACACTTTAGATAGCACATTATTCTCAACATGTAGCCCCTGAAAAGATAAGGAAATAAATTACTCCATTGATCGTGATAGTTTTGTAGGCTATGGTGGGTGTTTCCTCCTTTAATTGTTGAAAGTTCACATTGTTTGTGTTTCTGCTATGTTCAGGATTTGTACAAAAATTCATAAATATATCAATTGAATTCTAATAATTTATTAAACATGACTAATTACAAAATCCTAAGAATTAACTTAACTTTCTTAACAGAGCTTAAACATAAAGAAAAATAAAATTCTACTAAATGTATATATTATTATAATGTATTTATTCATCTTCCTCTTAAAATCCTCTTTTTTTTCTCTCCTCCTTTTGTTTCCTCTGTGAAATTATATAATTCTTATAGACATAATCTCCTAATAGTTTCTTCGAGGGATTCATCTATTTGTCCAGCTGCTCCATAGGCACTCCTACTGTTTTACATAATTCTATGATCAGATGTGGAAAAAAATGTTCCTTTTTTCTAATGTTGTGCACATTCGATCATATTTTTATATATCCATGTACCAATTCATACTTGCTTCTTTTATAGGATGACATAAACTAGAATAGCCTGGATCAGACTAATATCAGCAAGATCATATGTAGGCCAAATCCTTGAACACACAAATTTCATTCATATTTTTGCTTTTGGAGTCATCAGTGCTTGGTTGAACATCTCAGGTATTGTTGTTCCTGGTTGATATATCCAAACTTCTTTTCCTCTATCAAAAAATCTAAAAATCTCCTCTATGTCTACGTTCTTGAATTCTTTAAGAGATGTTTTATACAAGTAAACACAGTAATAATATGGAGCATTATAGAACTGAAAAATACTTCTTTCAATTACCAGGATATTAACTCCTCTAACTTTAGCAAAGGTTCGCATCTCATAGAAAGGCATTGTTGCTTCCCTTTCTTTCAATGCAGGATAAAATCCCTGTACTACAGGTATTATTGTTGGTTCTTCGGGTGGTAAACAGAAATTGGTCCACTCCCTTTCTGTTGCAATCTCCTGCACGCTCTTACAATTTCTCATTAATGGATCAAATCCTTGTTCTTGGATGAATGCATAAGGGTGGAGTTGCTGTAGATATTCGTTTATGCAAATTTTTTAAAATTCAATATCTGAATTCATGATGTTATATAAAGATTCTTTTCAAACCTAGATGGATTGTCGTGGTTTTTCTTTCACGTTCTTCAGTAGTGGCAAAGTAATCTTGCTTTTTCCCCAATGATGTGTAGGTAATGAAAAGAGTGGTGGGACCTATTTATATTTGAGAAGACTTTAATACACTTTGGGCATTATAGTTATGTTAGGAAAAGAATTTCTAATTGTCAGAAGGTTAAAGAGCTCTAAATCTATTGGAATTCAATTACAAAGACGTCAGTAGTTAGTTAAAATTCAAATAGCATATTATGCAAGTGTGTCGCGACATCCTTTACAAATGTCTCGACATCAAAAGTAGTTTACCTGTTCTAAAATTTGTTCAATGTTGCGACATGAAATGTTGAGGTCGTGATACCGAGACTAGTTTGCTTCAGTGTTTTCTGTCGTGTCACTTATTACAGTTGGTTCCCATTTTTTCTTCAATTGGTCCCAGTTTCTATCTTGAATCCATATGGTTTTGCATTGTAAGGCTTAAGTATCAATGACTTCTATTGTTATTCCTCCAAAGAAATGTTTGAATCTCTGCGCATTTACAAGAAAAAAATTGACCTCCCTTTTCGATAAGATCTATCACCCCATGAAGTGTCACCTAGTTAATGGTGTATAGACCCATACATCTTGATTTTAGCTTACCAAGGAATAATTTAAATATTGAATTTGATAATAACACTTATTGTCTAGGTAGAAACTCTCGCTTCCTGATCTTTACATCATGCCAAAGTTTACTCATTTCTTTATATAATTTCGTATTGTCATATGCAATGAAACGAAATTCTTCTAATTCTTGTAGATGAAGTAGTCTTCCTTTCTTTGCTAATTCTGGATCTAAATTCAATTTTTTTATTGCCCAGTATGTTTTTTTTTTCTAATTCAATTGGTAGGTGGCAAATTTTTCCATAAATTAGTTGATAAGGAGACGTACCTAATTGAGTTTTGTACGCTGTTCTATAAGCCCATAATGCATCATCTAATCTTGTTACCCAATATTTTTGACTTGGGTTTACAGTGTTTTCTGAAATTATTTTAATTTATCTATTGCATACCTCTACTTGACCATTAGCCAGAGGATGATATGCTGTTGTCGTTCTATGTCTCACACTGTATTTGGCCAAGACGGCTTCAAACTGTTTACTAAAAAAATGTGATCCTTCATCACTTACCAATGCATGGGGTGTCCCAAATTTAAAAAAAAAAACTATTCTTTCTTAAAAATCTTACCACTGCTTTACTGTCATTGGTAGGTAATGCTACAACTTCCACCTATTTAGAGACATAATCGATAGCTAGCAAATATACTGGTTCCTGAAAGAACTTGGGAATATTCCTATGAAATGAATTGCCTATACATTGAATACCTCTACTTCAAGTATCTCGATTTGAGGCATTTTGTCTCTTCTTGATATATTCTTAGTTTTTTGGCATCTCTCACATCTTTGTACAAATTCGTAAGCGTCTTTGTTCATTATCGACCAATAGAATCCTATACTTTTTAAGCTGTTCTTTTTTTTCCAAAATGTCCCCCACATAGGGATGTATGACATCCTTGTAGAATATCATCTACTACCTCCTTTGCTACACATCTTCATTGTAACATCCTGATTTTCGGGTTTTCGCGAATCTTGATATTTTAAGTAAATTTCTAAAATTTGGTATGTGATTATGGAATTCATAATGTGGGTATGTTAATGGGCTTATGGAACGCCCATGAGTTGGCCAAAACCCGGTAGAATTTTTAAAATTTTGGACTTAGGAGTTAGGGGTTCTGGCTAGGTGCCCTTATATTAAGTTGTGGGTAAAATGTATCACAAAAAGAGCTTTGGTAAAGTGGCAAGGGTGGCGCCACTAAGCTCCTAAAAAGGTGGCGTGTGGAGCATAAGGGAAGTCCTGGGTTCGATTCCCTGTGTTGGCAAATAAGAGGATTTATTTTTATGTGCAGGAAGGGTAAGTGTTGGAACCTAAGTGGATTACGTAAGAGGAGAGTTGGATCAAGTCAAATGCATAAATTAAGGAGGGATAAGGGAGAGATTTTAGGGATTTGAGAGAAGGATAGAGCTTAGCCGTTTGGAAGGGAGATTTGAGAGGGATTTTCGGCGAAGGATATCGAAGCTAGTTAATTTCGGCATTAGAGTGCGAGTGTGCGATTTCTTCTTTGGTATGTAGCCTTCTTCTCTTTTCTTTCTCCTCTTGCTGATTGTTCTTAAGCTAATCCCTCTCTTTTCTCTTTCGTTATTTCTTCCACAAACTCTCTACTTCTTATTCTTCCTCTCTTTCGTTTATAGTAAAAGCCGAACCTATCATTCTTCTCGTTTCTAACCGAATATCAATAAGCCAAATCCCGAAGGAGTCAAAGGAAGTCGATTGCTCTATAAAGGTATACACTTGTTTTTTTTCTTTTAGCGATTCTTGTTATTTTAAAAAGCCTTTCAACTCTTTTGTCAACACCCTTTTGGTCCATAACCACTTTTTCTTGATGACCCAAAAGCCAAAAGCACAAAGACCCTTGGGTGACTTGGTGGCCGATTGTAGGATCCTTGTGGTACGGGTTACGCTAGTGTTTTAGAGTCTGCATTGCGTTGAATCGGAGTTAACACGAGATTGAAACCGTTTGGGTAAGTGAACCTTGGTAAGTGCTCGTAGCTTTAATCAATTCAATATTAGGGAGTTTAAGAAAAGCGAAACCTCTCTAATTTAGGAGATGGCGAATATGGGCATAGACTTTATGGGGTCTTCTTTTAATATTTTTGGTTTATTTATTGAAGGAGCAGCAAGGTGTAGTGTCGTTTTGGAGTAGCTTGGATCGCCGGAGTAGCTAGGCCTAGTCATCAATCGCGACAAAGGTAAGGTGCCTAAGGCCATTATGGATGGTGGCCGAATGTGTAAGTGTTAATATTGGAAAGTTCTTATTTTGGTTCAATTATTGCGAGCTGATCTATTTAACAATTGATTATAGGAGAAATCGTGTAGGAGATCTCGTCAAGGAATATCGCAAATCAGGTGTGTAAACGAACCCTTTCATAGCTTAAAGCGATAAATGCCGAAAAGCCGAAATGCCGAAATTCTGGCATTTCGAGGACTCGTGAGCAAGCGAACGCTCATTAGTTAGTTAGATTCGTTGAGAGGATGATCGGGAACATTGGAAACGGTAAGAACATGATTTTTGGCATTCACGGTAAGTTGGGCCTCGAGGGGTTGCAATAGGGCCCAACAGGCTTTCGGGCCCATTTGGGTAAAATTGGTAGAATATGAAAACTAGTTAAATTGCGCATCGAGACTGATAAAACCATTATGGAATATAGGCTAAATGGGCCTAGATGACGAAATTGGCTAAGTAGGGCCCATTAAGGGTTTTAGGCCCAATAACTCGTTCTCGCTAAAAATGGGCCAGAATCATTAGTTGCACCCATGAATTGTTAAGTAATCATTAATAAACATGGAAACCCTAATTTTTGGTAAAATTACAAGATTACCCTTATAATGTGAAAATGACCGTTTTGCCCTAGGTAAAAATGACCATTATACCCCTAGGGTTTATGTATGATTTTAATACATGGGATCTTGATAAATATGGTATGTATGATATGCACATGAAATGTATGATACGCACATGATATGTATGATATGCACATGAGGTAATCATAAATGCATTGGGTTGGGTTTTTATATGGATGGAGGAAGTGAAAAAGGGCTTATGCCCCAGTTATAAAAGGGCTTATGCCCCAGTTATTGAAAGGGCTTTGGCCCCAGTTATTAAAAGAGGCTAGGCCTCCAGTTATATGATAAAGCAGCTATGCTGCCAGTGGAGAGTTTGGCGGGGTGGGTCGAGTTAATCCCCACATGGTGTGTTGGTTGGTACGGGTGGAGAGTAGCGGATGGTGGGTTGAGTAGTCTCCCCAAATGGGTTGCATTCTTTCATTGAAATTATATGTGACATTGAAATGGGCCTAAGGGCCATACCGTTTACAGTAAAGGCTTCGGACCAATATTATGAAATATGAAACATGAAAAGGCTTCGACCCAGATTATGAAATATGAAATCTGAAAAGGGCTACTGACCCGATGCATGATTGAGATTGGATTTGGGCTTAGACCCAATAGGCCGTTATTGTTTTGGGCTCTGAAAGGGCTTGTTGCACTGAGTTTCAAACTCACCCCCTTCCTTAACCTTGCGGGTGAGCCTTGATGTGAGGACTTGGGCGGAGAGGATTGGAGTGGCCACGGTGATCATCTTTGGGCTTTTAAACAAGTATTGGTTTTCATTTTAATTACTTTAATTATTATTTACTTTTGGGTTGTAATAAGGCCAATTTTAACTTTCCTTTCATTTTTTTTTGGGATTATTTTAATTTTAATAACTTTAAAAAATTGGTTAATAATTATTCAAATGGGCTAGACTTAGGGCGTGTTTTCAAAACGATATTTGTTTTAAAATATCTCAACATCACGATTAATCGATTTATCAAAGACGACCACTTAAACAAATTTAAACTCGATATAACAAAGTGTGGCTATGGTTGTGGGCATGTCTAGGATTGGTTCCAATCAAAGAACTTGGTACTTAAGCGACCTTCATGGCTCACCTCCTCTGTCTCGGATACCTACACGGTGCCCGGCTTCCATACACTTTGTTAACTCAATAAAATATATGGTTTTAAAACATTAAAACGAAGCGTGGGTTTTCAACTCCAATGTGGCACGTCAGATTCGACCATAACGTCTGGGCCGGGTTTGGGGTGTTACATTTAGTGGTATCAGAGACTAGGTTGCAACAACTCGGCTGTGGATCGGGTCCAAAAATGTTTTCGAAAACTTAAGCCTAAGAAGGGTATTTTTTGGAAAATAGTTTTTGAAAAGTTCATTTTAAATATGGTTGCGGAGAAATATAGGTAAAAAGGGTACCAATTTTTCTGTTTTAAATCAAGAGTTCAAAATAAAGGGAGTTTTCAAATCAAAGTTTTCGAATTACTATTTTCTATAATCAAAAACATGTTTTTTAAATGGATTGGAGAAAGAAGTGGCGCATCTTGAATCCCGGCACCAAGTCTGTAAGTATATTTTCCTTACAATATATGATATTGATATTATGAATAGTCTTGAGACCCTACTATGAGACTTTAGCTAGGGTAGAGTACAAACAGTAGGAATGAGGCGTAGCTAGGCTACGATGATCTGAAAAATCCTTGAACTGCTATATCTACATAAGACATTTTCTTAATAAGCGATGGAGCGTTATACTAATTTCATAAAATTCATAAATCGAGATAATTCGATATGAGTACTAGAGGAGCTCGTGGGCGAGGGCGCGGGCGTGGTCGCGGAAGGGTGCAAGTGAATCTTCATCCTCGGGGCATAGGCCACCGAGGAGCCACCGTGCCATAAGCAACAGAGACCGGGTCTTATGATCGAGTGCGGGGATGGCGCTTTATCCCAAGCCATGTTAAGGGTTTTAGAAAGAGTGGTGGAGCTAATCTTGGGGACGGTGAATAAGGGTCTATATCGGAGCGACTCAAGACCAACGGAGCGGAGGTATTTAGGTGTATCTGGAGTGGCCCCGAATGTGGCGAGAATATTGGTGGAGGCAGCAGAGCGGATCATGGATGACCTAGGCGCTCGGTGGAGCAAAAGTGAGGGAGCCGTGTCGCCGCTACGTGACGAGGCATATCGATGGTGGATCACCGTAAGGAGAGTACCCCAATTGAGCAAGTAACACAGGAATTGTTCAAAAGCGCCTTTAAAGGGAGGTATGTTGGAGCAAGCTATGTGGATGCTCATCGAAAGGAATTCTTGAATCGACTCAAGGTGATAAGGCATGTAGCAGTATGAGGCGAATTTTTGAGGTTTGGTCGATATGTTAGTGGTATAGTGGCAACCGAATATGGTAGCGATGTCCGCTTTGAGGATGGTCTCTGTGATGAGCTTAGGATATTGATAGCTCCACGGAGGGCGTGGTTTTTTGCGTTGGTAGAAAAGGGTAAGATAGCCGAGGAGGTGAAGCTGAGTGAGCGACGAATCGTGAGAAGGATCGACCAGTTCAAGAGGATTTGAGGACCCTCAAGTGCCACGAATCGAAGTGTTAAAAGAGTAAGGATGGAGGAACCGGTTCGAGCGGTTTGATAAATACTTATAGACCGCAGCTTGCAGGGACTGTGGTAGGGTGCATATGGAGGAGTGCTGGAAACAAACTGGAGCATGTTTTCGATGTGGGTCAAAAGAGCATAAGTTCGAGAGTGTCCTCGGAGGACAGCTCGGAGGTGGCGGCAGAGCCAAGGATGTCCAACCACGGCGAGGAGGACCACCACCACAGAGGGTCGTGGGCAAGGTAGAGGTGGCAATGGTAATGGACGAGGACGTGGGGCCCTGGCAGAGGTGCTGGTCATCTTTGAAGCTCGACAACCGGCGTTAGTTTATCTTTGCACGACGTCGTGAGGAGGGTGGCGCTCGATGTTATAAGCTGTACGTTCTTCATTCATAGCATGCCTTACATTTGCTTTGATTGATGTGGGTTCCACCCACTCGTATGTTGCTTGTGATGTATCGGGGCTTTGGATATGCTTCCCGAGAAGGCCGTGAGTGGGGTATCGATAATAAGTCCATTAGGACATTCGGTTAAGGTAGATAAAATTTTTAGGCGATGCTGTTAGGGACACAAGATAAAATCTTTGAAGGAGATTTGATGGAGCGCCATTTCGGGATTTTGATCTTATTCGGGAATGGATTGGTTAATTAAGCACAAGGCGACGTTGGATTGTGCGGCAAAGAGGATGGTACTAAGAACTACCGAAGATGAGGAGATAATGGTCATAGGGAGCGAAGGGATTATTTATCCAATGTTGTTTGGCGTTAAGAGCCGAGAAGTTGATCCGGAAAGGTTGTGAAGCGTGCTTGGCCTTTGTGAGTCAAAGCGGGACTTGAGGAGATAACGGTGGAATCGGTTAGGACTATTAGGGAATTTCAGGATGTATTCCCGGATGAACTTCTGGATTACCCCGAATAGAAAGTCGAGTTTGGAATCGACTTACTACAGGAACGACTCTGTGTCCATTGCACCTTATCGGATGGCACCAAAGGAGTTGGTAGAATTGAAAGCTTCGATTCAAGAGCTCTTGGATAGAGGGTTTATAAGACCAAGTGTTTCCAGTGTAAGTGCACGTCTTGTTAAGTAAAGAAGAAAGATGGGACTATGTGCATGTGCATTGACTATCGGCAGTTGAATAAGCTAACTATTAAGAACAAGTATCCGTTACCAAGAATTGATGATCTGTTCGACCAACTAAAATGAGCCTCGGTGTTTTCTAAAATCGACCTTCGGTCGGGATATCATCAATTAAGAGTTAAAGAGGGGATATTCATAAGGCGGCGTCACGGGACTCGTCACGGACATTACGAGTTTACGGTAATGCCATTTGGGTTGACTAATGCACGGCGGCATTCATGGATTTGATGAATCGGGTATTCCGACCATACTTGGATCGGTTCGTAGTCGTTTTATTGATGATATCTTGGTGTATTCGGAAGCGGAAGAAGCATGATGAGCATCTTCGTGTAGTCTTGCAAGTGTTAAAGGAGAAGCAACTATATGCAAAGTTTATTAAGTGCGAGTTTTGGTGAAGGAAGTTACCTTCTTGGGGCATGTTGTGTCTGCCGGGGATCAAGGTGGACCCTCGAAGATTGAAGCAATTCGGAATGGAAGCCACCAAGTCGGTAACGGAGATTCAAGTTTTACGGGGTTGGCGTGTTATTATCGGAGATTCGTGGAAGGATTTTACGTGTTGGCGACCGTTAATCTAAACTTATAAGGAAGGAGCACCTTTTGTTTGGACAAATAAGCGACAAGAGGCTTTTGAGAGATCAAGAAGGTTTTGACTGAGCGCCAGTTTGATTCACCAGTGTCGGTAAGGATTTCACTGTGTGCTGCCGATGCGTCACATGTAGGTTTGGGCTGCGTGTTGATGTAAGAGGGTAAAGTGGTCGCTTATGCTTCACGACGACTTAAGCCACATGAGGTGAACTACCCTACTCATGACTTGGAATTGGCGTGATAATCTTTGCACTTAAGATATGGAGGCATTACGTATGGGGAGAAATGCATCATCTATACGGATCAAAAGAGTCTTAAGTACTTGCGACTCAAAAGGAGTGAATCTTAGGCGTGAAGGTGGATAGAGTTGTTAAAGGATTATGGTATTCGATCGAGTATCATCCGTAAGGCGAATGTCGTGGTGATCGCTAAGTCGAAGGACGGTGGCGAAATTAAAAGCGATGTTTGCTCGTCTAAGTTTGTATGATGACGGAAGTTTATTGGCGGAGTTCTGGTAAGACCGACTTGGGTAGAAACAGTTAAAAGCAACAGTTGGAGGACGAGTCGTTGGTTGCTCGGGTTCGCAAGTTGAGAAGGGGAGAATCGACTTTGGGTTAAATAGTGAGGGAGTTCTTTGTTTTCGAGGAAGAATTTGTATGCCGAAAGACTCGACTTGAGATTGATGATTTTGAAAGAGGCACATAATGGACCTTGTGCTATGCATCCGGAGGGAGTAAGTTGTATCGAGACTTGCGAGAGCAATATTGGTGGCTTTGGGCTTAGCGAAGTGACCGAATTTGTTGGGAGATGTTTGACATGTCAACAAGTGAAGGCCGAGCATCAACTACCTTCGGGATTATTACGGTAGGTAAAGATACCACTTTGGAAGTGGGAAAGGGTAACTATGGACTTTGTAAGTGGGTTGCCGTTGACACCTTCTAGGAAGGATTCGGTTTGGGTGATTGTGGATAGACTCACGAAATCTGCTCATTTCATACCGTCCAACCAATTACTCACTTGAAGTTGGCGGATTGTATGTGGCGGAAATAGTGCGATTGCATGGTGTGCGATGTCGATAATTTCGCATCGAGACCCAAGGTTTACATCTCGGTTTTGGCGAAGTTGCATGAGGCATTGGGAACGCGATTGGATTTGATCGGCTTTTCACCCTCGATCGGATGGGCGATCGAGAGGGTTATTCAGATTTTAGAGGATATGTTGAGGGTTGTGCTATTGAGTTTAAAGGCAGCTGGGAGGACCATTTGCCCTTAGCGGAGTTCGCGTATAACAACAATTACCAAGCAAGTATTCAGATGGCTCCATATGAGGCACTATATGGGCGAAGGTGTCGCTCGCCTACTTGTTGGGCAGAATTGGGGGAAAGGCAAATACTTGGGCCAGAGTTGGTGGCAGATACTGAAGACAAGATTAAGGTGATCAGGAAGCGGTTAAAAGAGGCGGCGGATCGACAAAAGTCTTATGCCGATCTGAAGCGTAAGGATATTGAATATCGGTAGGAGACATGGTCTTTTTGAAAGTTTCGCCTTGGAAGAAGATCTTGAGATTTGGAAAGAAGGGTAAGTTGAGCCCACGGTTTATTGGACCTTATCGAATCATTAAGCGGATAGGGCCGGTGGCTTATCAACTAGAGTTACCTCCAGAACTGGATCGCATTCACGATGTCTTCCATGTGTCCATGCTAAGGCGATATCGTTCTAACCCAACTCATATCGTGCGATTTGCAGTTGCAGAAATTGAGGTACAGTCGGATTTGACCTTTGAAGAGGAACCTGTGCAAATACTTGATCATGATGTCAAGGTGTTGAGAAGGAGGTCATTCCCGTTGGTGAAGGTACTTTGGAGGAACCATGGCAAGGAGAAAGCTACTTGGGAGACCGAAGAGGCAATGCGTCGTGATACCCTCAACTGTTTGGACGAGTAAATTTCGAGGCGAAATTTCTTTAAGGAGGGTAGAGTTGTAACATCCGATTTTCGGGTTTCGCGAATCTTGATATTTTAAGTAAATTTCTAAAATTTGGTATGTGATTATGGAATTCATAATGTGGGTATGTTAATGGGCTTATGGAAGGCCCATGAGTTGGCCAAAACCCTAGAGAATTTTTAAAATTTTGGACTTAGGAGTTAGGGGTTACGGCTAGGTGCCCTTATATTAAGTTGTGGGTAAAATGTATCACAAAAAGAGCTTTGGTAAAGTGGCAAGGGTGACGCCACTAAGCTCCTAAAAAGGTGGCGTGTGGAGCATAAGGGAAGTCTGGGTTCGATTCCTGTGTTGGCAAATAAGAGGATTTATTTTTATGTGCGGGAAGGGTAAGTGTTGGAACCTAAGTGGATTACGTAAGAGGAGAGTTGGATCAAGTCAAATGCATAAATTAAGGAGGGATAAGGGAGAGATTTTAGGGATTTGAGAGAAGGATAAACTTAGCCGTTTGGAAGGGAGATTTGAGAGGGATTTTCTGAGAAGGATATCGAGCTAGTTAATTTCGGCATTAGGGTGCAGTGTGCCGATTTCTTCTTTGGTATGTAGCCTTCTTCTCTTTTCTTTCTCCTCTTGCCGATTGTTCTTAAGCTAATCCTCTCTTTTCTCTTTCGTTATTTCTTCCACAAACTCTCTACTTCTTATTCTTCCTCTCTTTCGTTTATAGTAAAAGTGAACCTATCATTCTTCTCGTTTCTAACCGAATATCAATAAGCCAAATCAAGGAGTCAAAGGAAGTCGATTGCTCTATAAAGGTATACACTTGTTTTTTTTTCTTTTTAGCGATTCTTGTTATTTTAAAAAGCCTTTCAACTCTTTTGTCAACACCCTTTTTGGTCCATAACCACTTTTTCTTCAGTGACCCAAAAGCCAAAAGCACAGCACCCTTGGGTGACTTGGTGGCCGATTCGTAGGATCCTTGTGGTACGGGTTCTGCTAGTGTTTTAGAGCTGCGACTGCGTTGAATCGGAGTTAACACGAGATTGAAACCGTTTGGGTAAGTGAACCTTGGTAAGTGCTCGTAGCTTTAATCAATTCAATATCAGGGAGTTTAAGAAAAGCCGAAACCTCTCTAATTTAGGGAGATGGCCGAATATGGGCATAGACTTTATGGGGTCTTCTTTTAATATTTTTGGTTTATTTATTGAAGGAGCAGCAAGGTGTAGTGTCGTTTTGGAGTAGCTTGGATCGCCGGAGTAGCTAGGCCTAGTTATCAATCGCGACAAAGGTAAGGTGCCTAAGGCCATTATGGATGGTGGCCGAATGTGTAAGTGTTAATATTGGAAAGTTCTTATTTTGGTTCAATTATTGCGAGCTGATCTATTTAACAATTGATTATAGGAGAAATCGTGTAGGAGATCTCGTCAAGGAATATCGCAAATCAGGTGTGTAAACGAACCCTTTCATAGCTTAAAGCGATAAATGCCGAAAAGCAAAATCTTTGAAATTACGGCATTTCGAGGACTCGTGAGCAAGCGAACGCTCATTAGTTAGTTAGATTCGTTGAGAGGATGATCGGGAACATTGGAAACGGTAAGAACATGATTTTTGGCATTCACGGTAAGTTAGGCCTCGAGGGGTTGCAATAGGGCCCAACAGGCTTTCGGGCCCATTTGGGTAAAATTGGTAGAATATGAAAACTAGTTAAATTGCGCATCGAGACTGATAAAACCATTATGGAATATAGGCTAAATGGGCCTAGATGACGAAATTGGCTAAGTAGGGCCCATTAAGGGTTTTAGGCCCAATAACTCGTTCTTGCTAAAAATGGGCCAGAATCACTGGTTGCACCCATGAATTGTTAAGTAATCATTAATAAACATGGAAACCCTAATTTTTGGTAAAATTACAAGATTACCCTTATAATGTGAAAATGACCGTTTTGCCCCTAGGTAAAAATGACCATTATACCCTTAGGGTTTATGTATGATTTTAATACATGGGATTTTGATAAATATGGTATGTATGATATGCACATGAAATGTATGATACGCACATGATATGTATGATATGCACATGAGGTAATCATAAATGCATTGGGTTGGGTTTTATATGGATGGAGGAAGTGAAAAAGGGCTTATGCCCCGCTTATAAAAGGGCTTATGCCCCGATTATTGAAAGGGCTTTGGCCCAGTTATTAAAAGAGGCTAGGCCTCGGTTATATGATAAAGCACTATCTTGCCGTGGAGAGTTTGGCGGGGTGGGTCGAGTTAATCCCCACATGGTGTGTTGGTTGCTACGGTGGAGAGTAGCGGATGGTGGGTTGAGTAATCTCCCAAATGGGTTGCATTCTTTCATTGAAATTATATGTGACATTGAAATGGGCCTAAGGGCCATACTGTTTCTGATAAAGGCTTGACCCAAGATATGAAATATGAAACATGAAAAGGCTTGACCCATGATTATGAAATATGAAATATGAAAAGGGCTACTGACCAAAGCATGATTGAGATTGGATTTGGGCTTAGACCCAATAGGCCGTTATTGTTTTGGGCTCTGAAAGGGCTTGTTGCACACGAGTTTCCAAACTCACCCCTTCCTTAACCTTGCGGTGAGCCTTGATGTGAGGACTTGGGCGGAGAGGATTGAGTGGCCACGGTGATCATCTTTGGGCTTTTAAACAAGTATTGGTTTTCATTTTAATTACTTTAATTATTATTTACTTTTGGGTTGTAATAAGGCCAATTTTAACTTTCCTTTCATTTTTTTCGGGATTATTTTAATTTTAATAACTTTAAAAAATTGGTTAATAATTATTCAAATGGGCTAGACTTAGGGCGTGTTTTCAAAACGATATTTGTTTTAAAATATCTCAACATCACGATTAATCGATTTATCAAAGACGACCACTTAAACAAATTTAAACTCGATATAACAAAGTGTGGCTATGGTTGTGGGCATGTCTAGGATTGGTTCCAATCAAAGAGCTTGGTACTTAGCGACCTTCATGGCTCACCTCCTCTGTCTCGGATACCTACCGGTGCCCGACTTCCATACACTTTGTTAACTCAATAAAATATATGGTTTTAAAACATTAAAAGCGAAACGTGGGTTTTCAACTCCAATGTGGCACGTCAGATTCGACCATAACGTCTGGGCCGGGTTTGGGGTGTTACATTCATACCAATTGATCTAGACGCTATCAAAAGACTGATCTGTCGTAATTTGGTGTAGCAAATTAGACTAGTTTTCTCTCTTAAAGAGTCTGAATACAAGCATTTCAGTTACATTTTAGTTAAATTTCTTTAGTTTTACTTATATCTAATAAAATGTGTGAATTGAGTCTTTTATTGACCTTAAGGGCCGAAAGAGGCTTAATGGAGAGCGAACATACTTCGTGAGTGTGCAGGAGAACATTAGAAGGCATTTTAGGCCAATATTGGATGCTATGTTGCAACACAGGAGGTATGATGTAGCAACATAGAGAGAAGAACGGAGAAAGTATGAAACTGCCTCCTATGTCACGACACAAGCTGATGGTACCGCAACATACCTCTGAAGACGTCTAAAGGAGGAGTATACTGCCACCTTTGTCGTGACACAGGTCTTGGTGTGTTGCAACATCGTCTCTGGGATGGAAATTAAACACGAAGTAGGGGTGTTTTGGGTTGCACAATCAAACTGAAAGCTTGAGAACATCAGCTGACCTAGGTTAAGGATGATGACTACCTGAAGGCTATAAATAGGCTCCTTTGACACATGTTGTGGACACCATTCCATTAGTTTAGATTCTTTCTTTAGATTTAGTTTTGTTTTCTTGCTTTCTTAGGTTTTCTAAAGTTTAGTTTATTTGTCATTGTTTTATTTCAAAAGATCTAAATTGTGAAGAAGATCAACTTCTATGGATTTGCATTTATTATCAATATAAATCAAGCATCTCTTAAACTCTTTATTTCAATTCATTCATTATGATTAATACTTCCATCTGTTCCATGTTGTTTATGAAATCCATGAGGAACTAATCCTTTTATGGGGTATTAGCAAGTGGAGGTATGGTCTATTAACTGTTTTGTAGGGTCACTCAATGGATCATCTATTTTGGAAAGGAAGAACGTGAAACAAACCCTAGGCCTGACAACCCCGAAAGTCATCAAGGTGGGAATTAACCCCAATTTGGAATTGCCCAGTTGTGAACACCCTCACCCCAAGCCAGTCTAGACTATGAGTTCAGAAGATAAGTAATTCTTGTTGACTTGTTATGTTAGTTGAAGATCGAAAGATCCTTCTAGGGTAGCAACTTGTTGATTGACGAGGAACCTGAAGCAACAGTCGATTGGGAGTACTGAAGTGAGCTAATCACCAATAATTGAGATATGGTTTACTCTACTCTTTTATCTCTTGAGTTTTATTTATTTTATGTTATTTTTGGATTATTATTAGAGAATCCATAAAACCCCTCTTTTTGCTCTCGTACTATAAATTTTTTAAATGTATTAATTAGATCTTTTAGTGTTTAGGTTAGAATAGATCTAGCACTCGCCTCCCTTGGGTATGATCCTTGGAGTATTCACCTACTTCATTGTAACACTATATTACAACTTGACCCGTATGCGAAAACCACTTTGTCATGCTATATCTTATTGCAGTATTCACACTTTGGACGTTGGTACGTCCCGAGGCGGTCAAGTTGTTGGCGTCTTTGCCAGGAAGGCAACATTACTAGGTTAATTTTAGTTTTTGCACTTAATTAGAATAATTAAGAAAATTTTAAGTTATAGATACGATTCACACATAAGTTACTAACAATATGTAGGTCCTAGGGATATTATTTGATGTAAATTAGCTACGGTCTAGCATTTACCAACCTATTATCCATAGTTCACATTTTAAATTAATTCTTACTCTACTAACATGGATCTCTAATAATGTCTTTTTACTTAAATCTCAATAATGGTATAAATTTATGAAATATGAAAATTTGTGCTTTATTTTATGAATTTTGTGCATAAATTAAATCATTTTCATGTTATTTATTAATGTGCTATGTTTTAATAATGCAGTGGGATCATGAGGTGATATAATATGGACATCAACAAATCCACCCTACTTGGACGACAAAACCATGCAAAATTAGGTCATAAGGATGTTAATTTGACCAATTAAAGTGATGTTACAAGGTAGTCATGTATGGTTATTTATTGGGTCATGAAATTGTCTAACAAGGGGGAGTCAAGGCCAAATTCAGCACAAGCTTGTGGTTGCCTAAAAATAAGCTTTGGGACAATTATTTAGAGGTCCCTACAATTTAAAAATCATTAAAAATTAGGACATGAATATTGCTCAAGAAACCGTCCACCCCATAGCTAAATTTAGCATGATTCCATGTTTAAATCAAGCAACCAACTCACCTTCATTTCCACTTGTTATGGCCGACCATTAATGGGAGAGAGAACGAAGGAATATTTGACATCATTTTTTGTAAATTCAACCACCAACCTCAAATATTAATACCACACTCCTCTCACCTTTTCATTCTTCCCTTAATCCCTAAAATTATACATCATTCCTTCATTCATTACTCATCCATCATTTTTTCATTCTCTCATTTTCTTCCTTCTTTCCATGCCTAGCACCTCATACTTCCCTTCATTTTTATCTAGTGAAAAATCATGATGAGGTTGTCTATTGGCCGGCCAACTTGAGGAGCCATAACAAAGGAGCAACTCGAGGATCGGAGGAAAACATTTTCATTCGGATAGAGTTTATTCATGTCATCAACAATATGTTTATTCTTCCTTTACTTTTTTATTTTGATTTAAATATGTTTGCAATATGTTTTATGATCTTGTCATCAACAAAGGTAGCTTAAATATGTTGAGCTAGGATGATTGCATTTATTCAATGAAGTTTGTTAAATCATGTTTATAGTGCTTGTGTGTTAGTTGATCAGGTTTTCAATTAAATTCAAGTATGTATTTCATTCATAAGTGATTAGATGTATTTGAATTAGCAGAGCAATCTTGACCAGACGACGAATAATGGACACAATAATTTAAAAGTGCATGCTTAATTTAGATCCTGATCCAACTAAATTAAATTTTCATAATAACTTTGACAAGCTCTATTATCTTGCATAGTTTTTAGACATATGTGATTAAATTGTTTCAAACCTGATCCATCCATATTATTTTACATGAATTCTAAGAAACTCTTAATTTAATATGGTCAATAAACTGCATATTTCACTAAGTAAAAGATTCCGAAATGACTTAATTTGGTTCCCAAACTCATGAAAGATCGAGCTGCCATGAAATATTTTCAAACATTGTTCAGCATGAGAAAAGTAAAATAACTTGAATAGTATAGTTAAGCTAGCATATTCATGTTATTGATTGTTAAATTTTGTGTTTTTGCTGCTAAATTCACTTCATACATCTCATCTCATACATTGCATTTAGAATAAATTCCATTAGAGATCATCTTGAATTTAGATAATTCAATTTAGCTAAATCATCATCACTCAAAATATTGTGTTTTTATCACGAAATTGTTAACTGTAATTTTACAATTAATTGATTAGCATACACAATCTGTAACAGCTCGTTCTAAGTAAAATCAGAACAGTAGTTTTGGGACCACAAATCTGAAGCTAAAATAATTATTTTATTATTATTTTAAGGTCTACACATGATAGTTTAGTTGTGTGAAATTTTTGTTAAGAAATTTTATCGTTTTAGTGTTTAATTCGATAAAAAGGACTAAATTGCGCAAAATACAAAATTTATGTTCTATTAGTTAAAGGTGTCTAATCGCAATGGAACATTACAGTTAAGGTCCTTAAGTGATAATTAGGCCATTTTTATAGTGGGTGGACATTTTTAGACATGTATTACGTGATTTTAATAGTTAATTGTCAAGGTTAAATATGTAATTCAATAAATAAATTAAAGTGAAAATAACCTAAACAAAGGTATCATCTTCTTCATATTATTATTCAACCAAAAATCAAATATAGAGACACCATTTTTGGAGCTTTAATATTCGGTCATAGTTCATCTTTGCGTGTAAGTCCATTTGTGTCCCATTTTTAATGATTTTTATTTTTTTGAGATCATTGCAACCTAATCTAGCTAACCCAAGGACTATTTTTCAAAATAGATAATGAATGTTTGATGATAGTTATACAAGTTTTGTTAAGTGATTTTAAGTG
Organism: Gossypium arboreum; assembly: GCF_025698485.1. Classification (NCBI taxonomy): domain Eukaryota; kingdom Viridiplantae; phylum Streptophyta; class Magnoliopsida; order Malvales; family Malvaceae; genus Gossypium; species Gossypium arboreum. The sequence goes on along the minus strand of NC_069077.1, from coordinate 116,820,715 downwards.
AAAATACAAATTAGAGATTAAATTATGAAATGTGGAAAATTTGTAGTTTAAATGTGAAATAAATGAATAATGTGGGCTACTAGGAACCTAATTGAAATTTGTCTAGCATGGGTTTGGGTGAAATTGCATGGATTTGTAATTTTATGAAATAAGGACTAAATTGTAAAAGTTGTGAAATACTTGGGGCAAAAGTCTAAAAGTGCTTTAATGAGTGTTTTGGATTAAATTGAATAGAAAGATTATTAAATAAGCTAAACTTGATATTATATAGATTAAGAAAAACTAGGTTCAGATCTAGATCGGGGGAAAAACAAAGTACTCGACTAATCGAGCTATTTCGCCATTTTTGCGTCCGAGGTAAGTTCGTGTGTAATAAGTTTCATTGTAAATGTATTTTAAATACTTTGATATTGCATAAACTGTGAATACGAGACTACGGACATATTCAGCTATAATTCGACAAATATGAAAATCTGAGTTGAACCTTAGGAATAGATTAGGATACAAATACCATGTCATTAGGGATAGTTATCGAGATAGCTTCGGCTATGTATTGGCACATCATGTGCGTTATCGAGATGGCTTCGAGTATGTATATTGGCACTTCGGGTGTAAGAATAATTGAGATAGCTTTGGCTATATTATTATTGGCACTTAATGTGCGAGATTCCCAGGTATCTGATTTAATTCCAAATGGTTCAACGGGTTTATCGAGGATATGAATTGGTGAGAATAGATACGTATCGGTACAGGTATGTATGGAAATTGAATATGTATTGAGAATATGAAAGAATTGAGTTCATGGCTAAATAGATGATTGAATATATGTTAATATTATTGTTATACTTATTTTGTAGTATGTTATATGAATATTTTGAATGTTAACTAAATGGTGAGTTTTTGTTATTATTTTTATACGAGCTTACTAAGCTTTATAGCTTACTTTACTTATTTTTCCATGTTTTATAGTGAGTTCAAAGCTAGCTCGGATTCAGGTATCGTCAGAGACTTCGTTACACTATCCAACTATTACTTTGGTACTTCTGAAACTAAGTTTTTGGTCATATGGCATGTATAGGAGTTTGGTCATTTTGATATGTATTTGGTTTTTGATGTAGCCATTTGAGTTGACTTATTATGGTTGTTTTGATTTTGTGTATTGCCTTGTAATTTGGCCTAGTTTGGAAAATATAGTGATGTATATATATATATATGTGTTAATGCTCTTTGGTGATGATGTTTATATTTGCTTATTGAATGTCTAGATGAGATATGGTAGTGAAGGTAACAAATTGCTTAGTGTATAGTTTATTGTGGATTGGTATATTGAGTACCATATGAGTGCATTAAAAGTCATGATAGACATGCGGTTTTAGGTAAAGTTGTGTACAATTGAAAGTGACAGATTAGGTGTTTTGAGATGGTGAAATTGTATGCTTGAATTGGCATGTTTTGGTTTTTGTTGTGCTTGAATTGGATGCCCATATATGCTTTGATTATGTTTCATTTGAGTTGTGTAGGTGTGTGCAAGTTTGAGTGGCAAAATGGCTTTGCAAAATGACTGCCACTGATCTCCATACAGAATGGCTCCAATAGAATTGAAATAGTTGAAAGCTCAGTTGCAAAAGTTAATTGATAGAGGTTTTACACAACCTAGTTTTTTTCCCTGGTGTACGCTAGTGTTGTTTGTAAAGAAGAAAGACGGGTTAATGGGAATGTGTATTGATTATCAGCAACTCAGCAAAGTTACAACAAAAAACAAGTATCCTTTTTCGAGAATAGATAACTTGTTTGATCAGTTGAAAGGGACAACAGTATTCTCGAAGATTGGTTTGAGATTGGGCTATTATCAGTTGAGGGTTAATGATTCAGATGTGCTGAAAACTGCGTTAAGAACAAGGTACGGGCACTATGAATTTCTTATTATGCCTTTCCGATTGACTAATGCTCCTAGAGTTTTTATGGATTTGATGAATCAAATTTTTAGACCATATTTAGACATATTTCTTGTTGTATTCATTGACAACATTCTGATCTATTCTTGAGATGAGTCTGAGCATGCCGATATTTGAAGATTGTGCTACAAACCCTTAAAGATAAGCAACTGTTCACAAATTTAGCAAATGTGAGTTTTGGCTTCGTAAAGTTGGATATGTGGGACATATTGTTTTAGTGAAAGGTATACGTGTTGATCCGAGCAAGGTTTCTGCCGTTGTTGATTGGAAATCACCGAGAAATGCATCAAAATTTTTCTGGGACTAGCTGGCTATTATCGACATTTTTCAAAGGATTTTCTATAATTAATACACCGATGACTAGATTGCTACAAAAAGATGTGAAATTTGAGTGGTCTGAAAAATGTCAACAGAGTTTTGATCAGTTGAAAACATTGTTAATTGAGGCACCAGTGTTGGTTCAACCCGGATCGGGTAAAGAGTTTGTTATTTTCAGCAACGCATCACTAAACGGTTTGGGTTGTGTCTTGATGCAAGAGGGAAAAGTGATAGCTTATGCCTCCAGACAGTTGAAACCGCATGAAAGGAATTATCCAATGCATGATTTAGAGTTGGCCGCTATTGTATTTGCATTGAAAATTTGGCGACATCATTTGTACGGTGAGAAGTGCCACATCTTTATCGATCACAAAAGTTTAAAGTATATAATGACTGAGAAAGATCTAAATTTGTGTTAACGAAGGTGGCTCAAGTGACTGAAAGACTATGAGCTAGTGATTGATTATCATCCAGGGAAAGTGAATGTAGTCGCAGATGCTCTAAGTAGAAAATCATTATTTACTTTAAGGGCGATGAATACTCAGTTAACCTTGTCAAATGATGGTTCAATTCTAGCAGAGTTGAAAGCTAAACCGGTTTTCCTTCAACAAATTTGTGAAGCTCAGAAGGATGATAATAATTTACAAGCTAAAAGATTGTAATGTGAGTCGACTAGTGATTTAGACTTTAAGAACAGATCTGATGATTGTTAATGTTTCGAGGCAAAATCTGTGTACCAAAGAATTTTGAGCTCATTCAGAAAATTTTACATGAAGCATATAGTGGTTGTCTATCTGTTCACCCAGGGAGTACCAAAATGTACAATGATTTAAAACAATTGTATTGGTGGTCGGGTATGAAACGAGATATTTCAGAATTTGTGTTGAGATGTTTAGTTTGTCAACAAGTAAAAGCTGAACATTAAGTGCCTTCGGGATTACTACAGCCTGTGATGATACCAAAATGGAAATGGTATAGAGTTACAATGGATTTCGTATTGGGTTTGCCCTTGTCTTTGAAAATGAAAGGTGCTATTTGGGTTGTCGTTGATTGACTAATGAAATCAACACATTTTATTATGGCACATATAGATTATTCGCTTGATAAATTGGCCGAGTTGTGCATTGCTGAGATAGTTAGATTACACGGGGTGCCAGTTTTGATTATTTCTGATAGAGATCCGAGGTTTACGTCACGATTTTGGAAGAAATTGTAAGAAGCTTTGGGAACGAAGTTGAACTTTAGTACTTCATTTCATCCGCAAACTGATGGTCAGTCTGAAAGAGAAATTCAGATTCTCGAAGATATGCTTCATTGTTGTGTTTTAGAATTTGAAGGCAACTGGGATAAATATTTTCCATTGGTTGAATTCAGTTATAACAGTATCTTCCAATTGAGCATAAATATGGCACCGTATAAAGCTTTGCATGGTCGCAAATGCCGAACTCCATTGTATTGTACCGAACTGAGTGAGAAAAATATTCACGGGGTTGATATAATCCGAGAGACTGAGGATGAAGTGAAAGTAATTTGCGATAGTTTGAAAGCAGCTTAAGATCGACAAAAATCATACGGGGATTTGAAACAAAAAGATATTGAATTTTAAATTGGTGATAAAGTATTTCTGAATGTATTGGGGTGGAAGAAAATTCTTCGATTTGGTCGCAAAGTCAAGTTGAGTCCGCGATTCATCGGGCCGTATAAGGTTATTGAACAAATAGGGCCAGTGGCATATCGGTTAGCGTTACCACCAGAATTAGAGAAGATTCACAATGTGTTTCATGTTTCGATGTTACGATGGCATTGATTAGATCCGTCACACAAAATTTCTCTGGTAGAGATTGAAATTCAACCCAACATGACATACAACGAAGAACCGATCAGAATTTTAGCTCGAGAGGTTAAAGAATTGAGAAATAAATGCATAGCTTTAGTGAAAGTGCTGTGGCAACGGCATGGTGTCGAAGAGGCTACGTGGGAACCCGAGGAAGCTATGAGAAAATAGTACCCTAACCTATTCACTGGTAAGATTTTCAGGGACGAAAATCCCTAACGGGGGAGAGTTGTAATAGCCCGTTTTAAGTCAAATCGGAACAGTGGTTTTAGGACAATAAATTCGAAATCAAAATAATTATTTTATTATTATTTTATGGTCTATAGCATTGTAGTTTATTTGTGTGAAATTTTCATTAAGAAATTTTATTGTTTTGAGTGTTCAATTCGATAAAAAGGACTAAATCGCGTAAAGTATAAAATTTATATTCTAATAGTTAAAGGTGTCTAATAGCTATCGAACATTAAAGTTAAGGTCCTTAAGTGATAATTAGGCCATTTTTATAGTGGGTGGACATTTATGGACATGTATTAAGTGATTTTAATAGTTAATGACCAAGGTTAAATATGTAATTCAATAAATAAATTAAAGTCAAAATAACCTAAACAAAGATATCATCCTCTTCATATTATTATTCCACCAAAAACCAAATAAAGAGTCGCCATGTTTGGAGCTTCAATATTCGACCATAGTTCATTTTTGCATGTAAGTCCATTTTTGTCCCGTTTTTAATGATTTCTATGTTTTTGAGATCATTGTAGCCTAATCTAGCTAGCCCAATGACTATTTTGCAAAATAATTAAAGGTTTAGGGTTTTCCAATCGATGAATCTATGAGTATTTTGATGTTTTATGATAGATTATGAATGTTTGATGATAGTTATACAAGTTTTGTTAAGTGATTTTAAGTGAAAATACAAATTAGGGATTAAATTATAAAATGTGGAAACTTTGTGGTTTAAATGTGAAATAAATGAATAATATGGGCTACTAGGAACCTAACTGAAATTTTTCTAGCATGGGTTTGGGTGAAATTGCATGGATTTTTAATTTTATGAAATAAAGACTAAATTGTAAAAGTGTAAAAGTTCTTTACTGTGTGTTTTGGATTAAATTGAAAATAAAGATTATTAAATAAGCTAAATTTGATATTATATAGATCAAGAAAAACTAGGTTCAGATCTAGATCGAGGGAAAAACAAAGTACTCGACTATTCGAGCTATTTCGCCATTGCATCCGAGGTAAGTTCGTGTGTAATAAGTTTCATTGTAAATGTATTTTAAATACTTTGATATTGCATAAACTGTGAATACGAGACTATAGACATTTTCAACTATAATCCGACAAACATGAAAATCTGAGTTGAACCTTAGGAATAGATTATGATACAAATACCATGTCATTAGGGATAGTTATCGAGATAGCTTCGGCTATGTATTGGCACTTCGTGTGGGTTATCGAGATGGCTTCGACTATGTATATTGGCACTTCGGGTGCAAGATTATTGAGATAGCTTTGGCTATATTATTATTGGTGTGACACCCCGAATGTGACCCTAGTCGGAGAGTGGTTTCGGGACCACGAAACCGAGTCACAAGAATAATTAAGTGTTATATTCCGTACTTATTGTATGTGGAATTGGTATGCGTAAATATTTCGTGTCTCGATTTTTATTAATTAGGTGCTAAATTATAAGAAAGGACTTAGTAGTGAACTTTGAAAGTACGATAGGGAAATAGGTGATGACTAATTAAAGCATGCATGCAAAATAATGGACTTGCATGTCAAATTCCCCCTTTCTACAAGTAATGGCCGGCCATGACAAAGAAATATGGGTCAAACATGTCATGAAACATGTTTTGTTGGGCATTAGGGAGAAATAGTAAACAAATAAGCATGGGTAAGAAAAGAATGAAAAAAAAATGTGTGTGAGAGAGTGGCATACCCCATTGCCGTGAGTTGTAGAGAAGGAAAGAAAAAAATTTTGTTCATCCTTTCTTTGAGCCAAAACTAAGGAAGAAGGAGGATTTTGCTTCATGCTTGGTTTGGAAGAGATCTAGAAGGAGATTTGGCTAAGTTTGCATCAAGATTAAGGTATGTATGAGGTTGTGTTGGGAGTTTCATGCATGTTTTGGTTGCTAACTTGATGTGCATGTTAGCCATGGCTCAAATCTTTGGTATGCCATGGAAATGGTATTTGGCCAAAGTTGTTATAGTGATAAAGCCATTGCATGCTAAGTGTGAAGCTTGATGATGATGCATGCAATGATGGATTTTCTACTCATGAGTAAGATTTTGAGTTTTCTCTTTGTTTTATCATGATTAAAGTTGAAAAGGAGCATGATTGTCATACTTGGCCATGATGCATTCTTGAGCATGATTCATGCTTCTTGCATGTTAGTTAAAAGTTTGTGTTTTGGATGGCTATGGACACCTTGAAAATTCGGCCATGCTCATATATGCATATATATGATTGCACATTATGTTTGGTTATGAACTAAGTGCTGAATATATTGATTTAAAGAAGAAAATGTGGAAGAATGCTTGTGAAATTGCAAGCACAATTAACCTAACACACATATAAGTGCTTGATGCTATATTATAAGTTTTGGGCCACAATGTGCAAAGCATAAATTAGTAGATTGCATGCTGTTTTTGTGAGGTATTAAGTGCAAAATTGACCTCAACATGTACATGAATATTCGGCCTTGGGTAGCCTATTGAAGGCCTTAGCATTTCCTTGATGCTCAAATAAATTGTATTGAATTGCTTGATGTAGTATAAAATGTGCATGACCATTGTGTATTCAAGCTAAAGAGTGGCCATATGACCATTTAAAATCCTTGTCATATTCGGCCATAAGCAAGCACAATGAGGTTTTAATAAATTGAATTTGTTTGAATTAGCTCAAGAGCTAAGAGGGCCACAATTGGACAAGGGAAGGAAAAGGTGATCGAATAGCGAAAAAGCCGTTCGACAACATCCGAGGTAAGTCCTCAAGAAGTGACCTTACTTGAATTATGTGAGATGAAATATGGATGTGTATGATTATTGATTAGGTGTGTATGAGTATTTGAATTCCACCGGGCTAAGTCCCAAGGCGAATATGCTAATGATATTAATTGTGTTTGAGCCTTAGTAACGAAAATGAAATATGTATGTCCAATGATTATTGATGTATGTGTGCATGAGAAATTGAATGATATCCGGGCTAAGCCGAAGACAATTATGCTGGAAATTATATCCGGTTAAGACCGAAGGCAATTGTGCTAGTGGCTACATCCGGGCTAAGACCAAGGCATTCGTGCGAGTTATTCTATCCGGGCTAAGACCAAGGCATTTGTGCACTTGATTATATCCGGTTATATTCGAAGAAACTTGGGCTGGAGGTGAGTGTTGGTTGCTGAAATGAATTTAATTAGTACACTCGGACAGCCCAAAGGATAAGGTACGTTATATGTGCATTGGAAAGTCGGCGTGTTTGAGCAACATTTGCTCAATCGACTAATGAATTTCAGTTATTGAATTGATTGATGCTTTGCGAACTTATACAATGATGAAGTATGAAGTAAGAATGTGTATTAATGAAATGATGCATTTGGCTATGTGAATGTATTGCTGTAAATTATAGTTCATTATATTCCTTGAGACTTACTAAGCATAAAAATGCTTACCCGTTGCTTTGGCTCTTAGTTTTCTAGATTTCGCTCGAGGCAATCGGATTTGGGATCGTTGAAGTCGAAGTCATCCACACTATCAAGCCTCCATTTTGGTATAAATTTTGGTTGAACTTGAGATGGCATGTATAGGACTACCTCTTGTTTGTTAAATACGTTGTAATGTAAGTATGTATGGCCATGCGAAAATGGCTCGAAAAGGGAGCATGAACTTAGACTTATTGTGGGTTGTATGTATATATATTTGGGGTCATGATGTGGCTATGGTTTGGAAATGGGAATGTTGGTCATATGATCAGCCATTGGCATGGTTAAAATGATCATATATGAACCTATGTATGGCAAGATTAGTTGAATCATGGAGACTACCAAATAGGTAAGTCCTACCTTAAAAACAGATGCTGCCAGCGGCAGTGGCGTGAATGTGAAAAATCACCATAATTCATAGGAATAGAATCAAATAGTGAATAAGCTATGTAAATGAACCTTGATGAGTCTATTTTCATATGGAAGAAACGAAACGGTCATAGGAGTTACAGGTTAAGAGATATTAAAGCTATTGTGAGACAGGGCCAGAATGGTTTCTGGGTTCCCTGTCGCAACTTTAAAATTCACTATAAATTATCCAAAAGAATTAGGAGATATACCTTATATGTACAGATTCCATTTTGAGTCTAGTTTCATTAGAAACAAACGACACCAGCATTAAAGCCCTGTGCAGAGAGATATTCAAGTTATACCGCGCGAAGGTCAGAGCAGTCGATCCCTGTAACTTGGGTAACTTTAACTAATAAACTGTACCAATTGGCCCGACCAAAATCCTAGAAATAAATCCATGGATGTATATATGAGTCTAAATTCAGGAAAATTTACGAAACCAGTTTCGAGTTTTGAAACTCGAGATATGATTTTAAGGCGACAGTGACGCAGTTTTCCAGCCTGACTGGAAATGTCAAATTGGTGGGCAAAAACATGTGAACTTGGTTTGTTAACCCTCGGGTCCGACACGGCGATGGTCTCGGGTTTGGGGTGTTACAATTTTATTGGTATCGAGCCACGGTTTAGTCGATTCTAGGACTACCGTGATGTGTTTGGGGTCTAGCTATACATGCCATTAAATGATGAATCGATAGTGTGATGAATTCGACAATTTGACTTCATGTTTGTTTATAGCAATGGATCCGATCCCAACCGAAAGCGATAGCGATGATGTGGAGAGTGTGGCGCTGCTCGCGCAAGGGACAGCGCGGCGGACTCTCAACCTATGGCCAGCAATCCTAATGACGAGGCTAAGCAAGCCTTTTATAGTGTGATGAGCGAATGGTTTAATCAATACATTCGAACCAACACGGTGTTCCACCACCTCCATTCCCGACGAATGCAACCCCAGACCTACAATACCTCCGTGGATGACCCAATAAGGTCGGTAAGCCCCGATCGATAGGATTCAAAACATGGGGCCACTGAATTTAAGGCTACGGATGATGATGATGCCGAAGCGAGCTGAATTATGGTTAGATAACACTATCCGGTGCTTGATGAGCTATCCTGTACACCGATGAGTGCTTAAAGTGTACCATCTCCTTGCTACGCGAGTCCGCCTACTATTGGTGGAGTACTCGACTTGTGGTGCCTAGAGAGCAAGTGACTTGGGAATTCTTTCTAACCGAGTTCAAAAAAGTATATCGATCGAGATTCATCGACCAAAAGCGGAGGGAGTTCCTTGATCTTAAGCAAGGTTCTATGTCCGTTATCGACTACTGACGAAAGTTTGTGAGGCTTAGCCGACGCTGCGAGAATGCATTTCGTCCGAAGCTATTATGTGCAAACGCTTGAGGATGGGCTGAACGATGATATAAGGATGTTTGTTGGCATTCTCGAGATCGAGAGTTCGTAGTACTTGTTGAGCGAGCTTGTAAAGTCGAAGAGCTTAGAAAGGAGAAACAAAAAGCTGATGTGGGGATTGGAGAATTCGAAAGAGGTCCTCGGAAAGTCTCTTCAACAAGCATCGAAGAGATTTCGAGATGATGCGAGCCGGTCTAGAGGCGTTTGGGATTTTCTAGACGAGGACGCGATCGACCCCTGTGACCACACGAGTCACCTCGATTGCGGTGGCGGAAATGATCGCCGAGAGAGGACGGAGTGTCCACATTGTGGCAAATGGCATTCGGGAGCTGTTGGTTTCGTGATCGCTCCTGCTATAAGTGTGGATCGGCCGACCATTTTATGAAGGATTGCCCGAGGATGCATGAGCAGAATGCAAGTCGAGTGCAAACCCGGTGCTACCATCGCTCGAGGTAGGCCACCTAGAAATATGGGCAATGTCGATGGCGGTCGAGAGGATCTAGAGATGCTACCATCGGATCTGAGGCTCGTGCTCTGCTAGGACTTATGCCATCTGCGCACGCCGAGGATCTTGCCTCTCCGGATGTTATTACCGGTACTTTCACTCTTTTCAATACAAATGTAATTGCTTTGATTGACCTGGTTCTACTCATTCTTATATATGTGAAACCTTAGCATCCATAAGACTTTGCCCATTGAGTCTCTGAGTTTGTAATTCGGTGTCAAACCCTTGGGTCATTACGTGCTTGTTAACAAAGTGTGCAAGAAAAGTCCCCTAGTGTTCCGAGGTTCTTGTTTTCCGGCGGACTTAATGCTTTTGCCATTCGATGAGTTCGATGTTATTCTTGGTTTGGATTGGTTGACCATGCACGATCGGGTTGTAAATTGCAAGAGCAAGACTATCGATTTGAGGTCGCGAATAATGAAATAATTCGGGTTGAGTCCACGGACTTAAAGGGTTGCCATTTGTAATATCGTGATGTTGGCCCGAAATATGTAAGAAAAGGGTGCGGCGTACCTTGCGTCGTACTCGATGACAAGGAATCGAGAAGAAACCCGAATCTGTGCCGTGGTTTGTGAATACCGGATGTTTTCCAGAAGAATTGCGGGTTTACCACTGTTCGAAATAGAATTTGGCATCGAATTGGTACCGGTACCACCCCAATTTCGATAGCTCCGTATCGTATGGCACCAACGGAATTGAAGGAGTTGAAAACTTCGGTTGCAAGAATTGGTGGATAGAGGTTTTGCTCGCCGAGTTTTTCGCCTTGGGTGCGCCGGTCTTGTTCGTGAAGAAGAAGGATGGAACCATGCGACTATGCATCGACTATCGTCGACTTAACAAAGCGACGATAAAGAACAAATATCCGTTGCCACGTATTGATGACTTGTTCGATCAAGCTGAAGGGAGCCTCGGTGTTCTCGAAAATAGATTTGAGATCGGGCTACTATCAATTGCGAATCCGAGATTGAGGGCGTGCCCAAGGCGCCTTGAGCGAGATATGGTCACTATGAGTTCTGGTGATGCCGTTTGGGCTCACTAATGCCCTACGGTATTTATGGATTTAATGAATCGAATCTTTAGACCATATTTGGATCGATTCGTAGTCGTGTTCATTGATGACATCTTGGTCTATTCAAGAAATGAGACCGAACATCTTGAACACTGCGGTTAGTCTTTGCAAATTTTACGGGACAAGCAATTATATGCTAAGTTCAGCAAGTGTGAGTTACGGTTAAGAGAGGTAAGCTTCTTGGGTCATGTGGTATCTGCATCGGGTATTCGAGTCGACCGAATAAAATTTCAGCCATACTAAATTGGAAGCCTCCTAGAAACATTCTTGAGGTTCAAGCTTTTTGGGGCTTGCGGTTACTACCGACGATTTGTAAAGGCTTCTCAACGATAGCCACGCCGATGAGTAAGCTACTCCAAAAGGATGTTAAGTTGAATGGACGGAGAAATGCCAAAAAGCTTGATCAATGAAAACTTATTTGATGAAGCCCCAATTCTAGTGCAACCCGAGTCCCAAGCAAGGAGTTTGTCATCTATAGCGACGCCTCTCTACTTGGGTTAGGTTGCGTATTAATGCAAGAAGGTCGAGTTGTGGCCTATCGTCGAGGCAATTAAAGCCACATGAGAAAAATTATCCGACTCATGATCTCGAATTGGCCGCCATCGTATTCGCCTTAAAGATTTGGCGACATTACTTATTTGGTGAAAGGTGCCATGTATACTCGGATCACAAAAGTCTCAGTATTTGATGACCCAACGAGACTTAAATCTGCGACAAAGACGTTGGCTCGAAATGTTAAAGGATTATGAGTGATCATTGACTATCACGGGAAAGGCGAATGTAGTTGCGGATGCCTTGAGTCGTAAATCGTTATTCACTTTACGACGATGAATGTGCACTTGTCTATCCGATCCGACGGTGTGTTAGTGGCTGAAATGAAAGCCAAACCATTATTGACACACCAAATTCGAGAAGCTCGAAAGTCGATGACGAGTTGGTTGCAAAAGCGGCTGCGTGTGTTCGAACAAGGACTCGGAGTTTCAAATCGACGATGACGATTGTTTGAGGTTCAAAAGTCGTCTGTGTGTCCCAAAGAATTGAACTCATTTCGATAATTCGAATGAAGCCCATTGTAGCCGAATGGCAATCCACCCGGAGTATGAAGATGTACAATGATTTGAAACGTCGATTTTGGTGGCATGGTATGAAGCGAGACATCTCCGACTTTGTTTCAAGATGTTTAATATGTCAACAAGTGAAAGCGGAACATCGGTGCCTTGAGATTACTTGACCAATCACGATACCCGAGTGGAAATGGGATCGAGTCACAATGGACTTTGTATCCGGACGCCATTGTCGACAAGTAAGAAGGATGCGGTTTGGGTCGTGGTAGATCGATTGACTAAGTCGGCCCACTTTGTCCCCGTCGTCTGGATTTTCAATGGACAAATTAGCGGAATTGTACGTTTCTCAGTTGTGAAATTACACGGGTGCCTATTTCTATCGTGTCGGATAGAGATCCGAGATTTACCTCGCGGTTTTGGAAAAAGTTGCAAGAAGCATTGGGTACCAAGTTGCATTTCAAAGACCGCCTTCCACCCCCAAACCGATGGTCAATCCGAGCGGTAATTCGGATACTTGAGGATATGTTAAGATGTTGCGTCCTCGAGTTTAGTGGTTCATGGGAGCGGTATTTGCCGTTGATTGAATTAAACACAACAACAGACTTTCAATCGAGTATTAAGATGGCACCCTACGAGGCTTTGTACGGGCGTAAATGCCGTACACCATTGTTTTGGACCGAGCTTGGTGAAAGCAAGATTTTCGGGTGGATTTGATTAGGGATGCGAGCGAAAGTGAAAGTAATCCGTGAAAGTTTGAAGATAGCCTTCGATCGTCGAGAAGTCGTGCGCGGATATGAAGCGTAAGGATATCGAGTATCGTGGGTGATAAAGTGTTCCTCAAGGTATCGCCTTGGAAAAAATACTCGAGTTCGGCCGTAAGGGCAAGTTGAGCCCGAGGTTCATTGGGCCATATGAGATATCGAGCGAGTCGGTCCGGTGGCATATCGTTTGATTTTGCCCCCGAACTCAAAAGGTTCACGATGTCTTCCACGTTCGATGCTTGACGTTATAGATCCGATCCATCGCACGTGATTAGTCCATCGAAATTGAAATTCAAGCTAATATGAGTTATGAGGAAGAACCAATTCGTATCCTATCACGAGAAGTGAAAGAGTTGCGAAACAAGCGGGTTCCGCTAGTGAAAGTGTTATGGCTCAAGCACGGGATAGAAGAACTACTTGGGAGACCGAGAACTCAATGAGAGAGCGATATCCGAACCTATTTACGGTAAGCTTTTGGGGACGAAAATCTCTTGAGTGGGGAGAGTTGTGACACCCGAATGTGACCCTAGTCGGAGAGTGGTTTGGGACCACGAAACCGAGTCACAAGAATAATTAAGTGTTATATTCCGTACTTATTGTATGTGGAATTGGTATGCGTAAATATTTCGTGTCTCGATTTTTATTAATTAGGTGCTAAATTATAAGAAAGGACTTAGTAGTGAACTTTGAAAGTACGATAGGGAAATAGGTGATGACTAATTAAAGCATGCATGCAAAATAATGGACTTGCATGTCAAATTCCCCCTTTCTACAAGTAATGGCCGGCCATGACAAAGAAATATGGGTCAAACATGTCATGAAACATGTTTTGTTGGGCATTAGGGAGAAATAGTAAACAAATAAGCATGGGTAAGAAAAGAATGAAAAAAAAATGTGTGTGAGAGAGTGGCATACCCCATTGCCGTGAGTTGTAGAGAAGGAAAGAAAAAAATTTTGTTCATCCTTTCTTTGAGCCAAAACTAAGGAAGAAGGAGGATTTTTGCTTCATGCTTGGTTTGGAAGAGATCTAGAAGGAGATTTGGCTAAGTTTGCATCAAGATTAAGGTATGTATGAGGTTGTGTTGGGAGTTTCATGCATGTTTTGGTTGCTAACTTGATGTGCATGTTAGCCATGGCTCAAATCTTTGGTATGCCATGGAAATGGTATTTGGCCAAAGTTGTTATAGTGATAAAGCCATTGCATGCTAAGTGTGAAGCTTGATGATGATGCATGCAATGATGGATTTTCTACTCATGAGTAAGATTTTGAGTTTTCTCTTTGTTTTATCATGATTAAAGTTGAAAAGGAGCATGATTGTCATACTTGGCCATGATGCATTCTTGAGCATGATTCATGCTTCTTGCATGTTAGTTAAAAGTTTGTGTTTTGGATGGCTATGGACACCTTGAAAATTCGCCATGCTCATATATGCATATATATGATTGCACATTATGTTTGGTTATGAACTAAGTGCTGAATATATTGATTTAAAGAAGAAAATGTGGAAGAATGCTTGTGAAATTGCAAGCACAATTCGCCTAGCACACATATAAGTGCTTGATGCTATATTATAAGTTTTGGGCCACAATGTGCAAAGCATAAATTAGTAGATTGCATGCTGTTTTTGTGAGGTATTAAGTGCAAAATTGACCTCAACATGTACATGAATATTCGGCCTTGGGTAGCCTATTGAAGGCCTTAGCATTTCCTTGATGCTCAAATAAATTGTATTGAATTGCTTGATGTAGTATAAAATGTGCATGACCATTGTGTATTCAAGCTAAAGAGTGGCCATATGACCATTTAAAATCCTTGTCATATTCGGCCATAAGCAAGCACAATGAGGTTTTAATAAATTGAATTTGTTTGAATTAGCTCAAGAGCTAAGAGGGCCACAATTGGACAAGGGAAGGAAAAGGTGATCGAATAGCCGAAAAAGCCGTTCGACAACATCCGAGGTAAGTCCTCAAGAAGTGACCTTACTTGAATTATGTGAGATGAAATATGGATGTGTATGATTATTGATTAGGTGTGTATGAGTATTTGAATTCCACCGGCTAAGTCCCAAGGCGAATATGCTAATGATATTAATTGTGTTTGAGCCTTAGTAACGAAAATGAAATATGTATGTCCAATGATTATTGATGTATGTGTGCATGAGAAATTGAATGATATCCGGGCTAAGCCGAAGACAATTATGCTGGAAATTATATCCGGTTAAGACCAAGGCAATTGTGCTAGTGGCTACATCCGGCTAAGACCAAGGCATTCGTGCGAGTTATTCTATCCGGGCTAAGACCAAGGCATTTGTGCACTTGATTATATCCGGTTATATTCGAAGAAACTTGGGCTGGAGGTGAGTGTTGGTTGCTGAAATGAATTTAATTAGTACACTCGGACAGCCCAAAGGATAAGGTACGTTATATGTGCATTGGAAAGTCGGCGTGTTTGAGCAACATTTGCTCAATCGACTAATGAATTTCAGTTATTGAATTGATTGATGCTTTGCGAACTTATACAATGATGAAGTATGAAGTAAGAATGTGTATTAATGAAATGATGCATTTGGCTATGTGAATGTATTGCTGTAAATTATAGTTCATTATATTCCTTGAGACTTACTAAGCATAAAAATGCTTACCCGTTGCTTTGGCTCTTAGTTTTCTAGATTTCGCTCGAGGCAATCGGATTTGGGATCGTTGAAGTCGAAGTCATCCACACTATCAAGCCTCCATTTTGGTATAAATTTTGGTTGAACTTGAGATGGCATGTATAGGACTACCTCTTGTTTGTTAAATACGTTGTAATGTAAGTATGTATGGCCATGCGAAAATGGCTCGAAAAGGGAGCATGAACTTAGACTTATTGTGGGTTGTATGTATATATATTTGGGGTCATGATGTGGCTATGGTTTGGAAATGGGAATGTTGGTCATATGATCAGCCATTGGCATGGTTAAAATGATCATATATGAACCTATGTATGGCAAGATTAGTTGAATCATGGAGACTACCAAATAGGTAAGTCCTACCTTAAAAACAGATGCTGCCAGCGGCAGTGGCGTGAATGTGAAAAATCACCATAATTCATAGGAATAGAATCAAATAGTGAATAAGCTATGTAAATGAACCTTGATGAGTCTATTTTCATATGGAAGAAACGAAACGGTCATAGGAGTTACAGGTTAAGAGATATTAAAGCTATTGTGAGACAGGGCCAGAATGGTTTCTGGGTTCCCTGTCGCAACTTTAAAAATTCACTATAAATTATCCAAAAGAATTAGGAGATATACCTTATATGTACAGATTCCATTTTGAGTCTAGTTTCATTAGAAACAAACGACACCAGCATTAAAGCCCTGTGCAGAGAGATATTCAAGTTATACCGCGCGAAGGTCAGAGCAGTCGATCCCTGTAACTTGGGTAACTTTAACTAATAAACTGTACCAATTGGCCCGACCAAAATCCTAGAAATAAATCCATGGATGTATATATGAGTCTAAATTCAGGAAAATTTACGAAACCAGTTTCCGAGTTTTGAAACTCGAGATATGATTTTAAGGCGACAGTGACGCAGTTTTCCAGCCTGACTGGAAATGTCAAATTGGTGGGCAAAAACATGTGAACTTGGTTTGTTAACCCTCGGGTCCGACACCGGCGATGGTCTCGGGTTTGGGGTGTTACAATTGGCACTTAATGTGCGAAATTCTTGGGTATCCGATTTAATTCCAAATGATTTAACGGGTTTATCGAGGATATGAATTGGTGAGAATAGATACGTATCGGTACAGGTATGTATGGAAACTGAATATGTATTGAGCTTATGAAAGAATTGAGTTCATGGCTAAATAGATTGAATATATGTTAACATTATTGTTATACTTATTTTGTAGTATGTTATATGAATATTTTGAATGTTAACTAAATGGTGAGTTTTGCTTATTATTTTCATACAAGCTTGCTAAGCTTTATAGCTTACTTTGTTTATTTTCCATGTTTTATAGTTAGTTCAAAGCTAGCTCGGATTCTAGTATCATCAAAGACTTCGTCACAGTATCCAACTATTGTTTTGGTACTTTTGAAACTAAGTTTTTGGTCATATGGCATGTATAGATGTTTGGTCATTTTGATATGTATTTGGTTCTGGATGTAGCCATTTGAGTTGACTTATTATGGTTGTTTTGATTTTGTGTATTTCCTTGTAATTTGGCTTAGTTTGGTAAATATGGTGATGTATATATATATGTGTTAATGCTCTTTGGTGATGAGATTTATATTTGCTTCTTGAATGTCTAGATGAGTTATGGTAATGAAGGTAATAAATTGCTTAGTGTGTACTTTATTGTGGATTGGTATATTGAGTACCATATGAGTGCATTAAAATTCATGATAGACATGTGGTTTTAGGTAAAGTTGTGCACAAGTAAAAGTGACAAATTAGGTGTTTTGAGATGGTGAAAATTGTATGCATGGATTGGCATGTTTTGATCTTAGTTGTGCTTGAATTGGATGCCCATATATGCTTTAATTATGTGTCATTTGATTTGCATAGGTGTGTGCAAGTTCGAGTGGCAAAATGGCTTGGTAAATAGCCTATTTTTGTCCACACGGGCATGTGTCTCATTCGTGCGTGATACACGGTCATGTACACGGCCCTGTGTCTCCTGGTGTTGAAATTAAAATTAAGTCAGTATGCTCCATACGGGCGTGTGACTTGGCTGTGTGGCATAAGTTAGTATACCCTATAGGTTTGGCACAACCTAGCACACGACCTGGCACACGGGCCTGCGTGGCTATTTTTAGGGCACACAAGCTAGTCACACAGGCGTTTGTGTTGGCCGTGTGTCCTAAGTCAGAGAGTTACATGGGGTAGGACACGGGCTAGGACACGGCCATGTGCTCTCATTTCGAATGTCCATATGGCCTGTGACGCGGGCATGTCTTTGGCTGTGTGAGAGATACGACCGGGTCGTACGGACGTGTGTCTCTATTTTTGAAAAAGTTTTGTAAGTGTTCTAAAAGTTTCCAAAATTATCAGTTTAGTCCTGAACCACTCCTAGTGCATGTTTTGAGCCTCGTAGGCTCGTATTAGGGACAATATGAATGTAGTTGATTGATATTTGCATGAAATTGAAAATGTATGAGAAAATGTATGTGTAATTGTATTATATGTTCAGTAATGCTCCGTAACCCTATTCTAGTGTTAAATTCGGGTGAGGGGTGTTACACAAGCTCTATGGAGACAATAACTCTTGTACTTACTTTATTACTTGATAACGACTGTGTACACTTGTAGAAACCTGAGCGTTGCACTAATATCGGTTTAGCACATCTTCTAATGGTCTCTTGCACATTTGCTAAGTTTATTTGCTCACCCTTTGGCCTCAATTGGCCCTTAAGGTCAATAAAAGACTCAATTTGCACATTTTGTTATCTTTAAGAAAACTTACTAAAAAATAATCAAATCCTAATGAAAATGCTTGTTTTCAAGCTACTAAAGTGCTAAAATTAGTTTAATCTGGTGTATCAAATTACGACAGATTAACAAACTATAATAGTGTTAACTCATGCTTCTTTCCTTGAATAAAGTTACATGAATGTCTTCAAACCTCGGAGTAAAGAGGTACTCGAGGAACTTTAGGGAATTATGCAAAAATCTACAAAAATAGTTCCAAAACCAACTCCTAGTAGTAGACCTACAAACAATCAGTAGCATAGGGTGCTTTGTCGTAATGAGAGGCTCTCTCATAGTCCTGAGTTCTTCTAATCAGGTAGAAGTGTTTGAACACTAATTCTATCGAATAGGAAAATGATGAGCTACTAAATAAGACGAAACGATGCAAAGTGCTGATTCCAAACTTTGAGAAATGGCTATGAAATCTGAGATGGACTCTATATATTCCAAATCAGTGTGGGAACTTGTAGACTTACCAGAATGGATAAAACCCATAGGGTGTAAGTTGATCTACAAGAGGAAAAAAATGCGGATGGAGAAGTGGAAACTTATAAGGCTAGACTTGTCGCAAATGGTTATACTTAGAAAGAAGGTATTGATTATGAGTAAACCTTCTCTCTGGCTACCTTGCTTAAGTCAATTTTCATATTACTATCTATTGTGGTGGCTCTCGACTATGAGATCTGACAAATGGATGTCAAAAGAACTTTTTTGAACTGCTATATTGAAGAAAGCATCTACATGATGCAGCCTACCAGATATATAACTAAAGGAAACGAGCATAAAGTTTGCAAATTGCTTAGATCTATATATGGACTTAAGCAAACATTCCATTCATGGAATCAAAGTTTTGATCAAGCAATCAAAACTTTTGGATTTGAGAAAAATGTGGATAAAACTTGTGTTTACAAACATTCAGGGGATGGAAAGGTGGTCTTTCTCGTTCTATATGTCGATGACATTCTACTCATTGGAAATGATATAGGGACGTTGTCATCAATTAAATTGAGATTAACCCAACAGTTTAGCATCAAGCACTTAGGAGAAGCTAATTTTGTTCTAGGTATTCGAGTTCTAAGGGATGGAAAGAACAAAGTGATAACACTATCACAAGCTTCATACATACACAAGTTATTGAAGGTTAAGCAATGATCAGTTCATCAACACTTCGTATCCAGATTTCATCTATCTTTAGAGAATTGTCCTAATATAGCGGAAGGAAGGGAGAACTTGAGAAAGGTTCCTAATGCTTCGGCATTAGAAAGTCCCATGTATGCTAGGTTATGCACACACCTAGATATCATTTTTACAATGGGGTTTGTAAGTTGACATCAGGCGAATCTAGGATCAAGACACTTGCAAGCAATTAAGCATATACTCAAGTTTTAATGGAGAATGAGGGATTATATGCTTGTGTATTCCGAAGGAGATCTTACTCCTATTGAATATACTGATTTTGACTTCCAAACATGTTAGGATTTGAGGAAATTGACATTGGGTTGTGTTTTATCCTAGATGAAGGGTCCATAGCTTGAATAAGTGTCAAGCAAGGCTGCACTGCTAACTTCACTATGGAGGGTCAAATATGATGTGTGAAAAAACTATGACACTACAACAGTGTGGATATAGTTAAGGCTCAAAGAAACTACATAAGGACAAAACAAATTGATACAAAGTATCATAAGGGGGATGGTAGTGTTTAACGGAATAGTGGATGTAGTCAAAGATCGCATATGAGGACAAGCCTTGGGGAATTGTTTTACCAAGACTTTACTAGCTAGAGATCTCTTTGAGAAACATATGGAGGACATAAGAATGTGAAACATGACTCATGTACTTCATTAGGGAAAGTGGGAGACTATTGGATCTGGAGCCCTAAGTGTAGTATATTTGTCTAAGTACACTTGTAATTATTTTAATACATTGGTTAGTAAAACTAGTCATGAATTACATTAATACTACGTATATTTTAATCACATGTTTTTTGCATGCAAAGAAAAATGGAAGAGAATGTTGCTCACTGGTTGTCTATTGTTGAACTAATATTTAGTGGTATTATATGGTCAGATCATAATATAGAAAGGCAACTTATATTAATAGACGAACCTAAACATGTCTTTAGTCTAATCGAAAATGAGCAAGTTGATTGAAAGACTAAATATGCCATCTATCAAGTCCAATTAAGGAGATGCTTTGTCTTAGGCATCGGAGTGGATGACTCTCAAGAGATAAAGACATAGATGTGGTTGACTAGACTGACAATACATTGGACTGGACCTAAGTACAATAGATCCTGGATCCTTTTATGAATCTATTCATTTGTGACATTCATACTGTGGCATACCTAAATTCTGAGTGGCTGACGAACTATATATGCGTGACTCATACACTTTGATGTAAGTAAAAGCCTGAGTTCAAATAGATAAGGAACTAAAACCTGGTGTATTGGGTGTATGACTTTTGCAGTATGCAGCATCATTCCCAATAGTGGTATTCATAGTCCGAAACATGGGTAAATGATATCATCTTATAGGCATTACATGGTTGATGAAAAGTAAACATGGCCACAGGTCGTTTGTCTTTGTGATTGATGGCTTGATCACTATTTGACAGTGATTGACTTTTCATGAAGGAAGATGTAATGGTTACTATGAGATAAAATAAGATCATATTGGGAGAATGGATGTAATCTCAAAGAGATCAAGAATATCCTGTGAGGGTAACACACTTATTACTATGTCATTGGACGAGCACTGGGTAGTGGCTTTCATAAAGGTATGTTGTTCGGAGAGCTCAGTCACGATACGATAGTGGAATTACTTCATGACTAAATGAGTTATATAATTAATAGGCGAAAATTTGAAACTTAATTATAAATCATTTGAGCCCTAATTACATATGTCCAATTGGCCCCTCCACTAGCTCGTTGAAACTAGAAATGAATTGTGTGTTTGAATAGAAATGAACAGAATGAATAGGAAAAGAGAAACTAGAAACATTCAGGAATGATTATGGTTTTTTCCAAAATGAAAAAATGGAATCATTGGGAAATGAATGTAGGTTTCCAAAATGGAAATGGAAATGAAAATGGAAATGGAAATAATTTGTTTGCAATTCTACATGGATTACTTAAAAATGATCAGAAGAATGAATTTTTTTTTGAGTTGTTTTAAAGCCCAAAAATGAAAATAAATCATTCAGTCATAGTGAACATGTTGAGTTTTTAAATATAAACATATTTTCTCGAAATTTTACCAAGGATAAAATCATAAAAATTTTACTCAGGGTAAAATAGGGATGAGAAAATTATTTAATATAGAGCATTAAAGTTTATTTTGGGAAATAGAAAAACCGAATCGGGTTGGATCACATTACAGAGTACTGGATCAAAAGGCCCAGCAAGTACTTATAATTGGACCGATGTGAGGGAGGCCCAAAACCCCTCATATAAAATGAAGGGGCGACAATCCTATTAGGAATAGTAGAGTGTGTCGTCCACCCCACTCCTACTCTAAGTAGGAAGTTGTTTCTATTTGAAATAAACCACTACAACTAAACAAGCGTACTGGCTTCTGTTCTTATAAATAGATAGCGCCGATAGGGAATGAAACACAACTTTGAACGATTGTTACTCTGCCAAAAAATAGAGATAATTTATTTTGAAATATTAAATATATTTTCTATAGTAACAATTCTACCGGTTTCTATTAAAGAAGAATAAATTTTATTTTTCACCCCAAATAAAAGAGAGAAAAAAATTCCATTTTCGTGTTTCAATTCAATTGGTTAGATCCCACACTTGAAGCAGTTTGTGGTACGAGAATAGAGGAGATCATTTGGTTGAAAGTCGGGAATAGTAAAGGTTCACTGTGTAATATCCCATTTTTTAATGGTACCAAAAATGGTAATTTTAGAACTCCAGATTTTGATGATCGAGTCAATAAATATTATTTAATAATATTTACGGGTTTATTATAGTGTTTTACTAAGTTTCGATCTGATAATGTTTATTAATTGGTTAATTGGTCAAGGTACAAGTGGTACGTACTGAAAATTAGTGGTTTTGAAAACTAAGGTATCAGGACCTCATTTTCACAAACCGAACTCATAAATATTAGTTTTTAATGTGTAAAAAGCTATTATATAAGTGGATTGAAGTTTGGTCTGAAAATTTTGATGATTTGATAGTTAATTGAGGAAAAAAGACTAAATCGTAAAAGTTGCAAAAGTTAGTCATTATTGATTTTTATTGGTTAAAAGGCTTAATTATTAATAATTTAAGGGTTGGAATGGAAAATAGACATTTTTCCATGATGGTGGACGACTGCTAGTGGATTTTAATGAATCATGAATTAAAAATTTAAGTTATTTTATTAAATAAAAATGGGAAAACATAAAATAAGTATGATTTGTCATCATTTTCTTCATTCTTTTTTCTCTATCACCGAAACCACCATTTTTTGAGAACTAAAGAATCGATCAAGCTTCATTCTTCTTGCATGATCGGGATTGAACCAATCGATAGATAAACATGAAAAAGAAATTTTTTTGGAATAGTCCTCGGAGTCGTGTTTGAAGCTATTTTAGTTAGGAAAGTTCGTATGAAACTTACTATGTTATTTTACTTATATTTGACTTATATTTAGTGCATATTAGTTTATATTATTTGTAATATTTTTAGTTTTGGCGTACGAGGGATTAAATCGTAAAAAAAGAGTTATATGCTAAATGCAAGTAGTTTATGTAATCAAGTGGATTAGAAATATGGTATAATTGAATAGTACATATATATTGATGTTAGAAAGTTAAAATATTACGGAACTGGAAAATAGTATTTATTGGAATATAAAAAATGCAATCAGGGTTCGAAAGAATTGGGTGTTTGATTAAGGATTCCATGATCGGTGGCTTGAGATCCTGCATGGGTTATAGATTCACTAAAGCTTGTGTAAGTAGCTTTGAATCATCAGATAATGATGGCTTGAGGTCCAACATTTGTTTGAATTCTCTAAAGCTTGTGTGAGCAACATCAAATTATCCTTTATTGATGGCTTGAGATTCAACACATTTGTGAATTCTCTGAAGCTTGTGTTAGTAGCATTAGGTAAAGCATGTATAGTAAGCTTGATTTAAAGCTTGTGTGAGTAGCCCAAACATGAAAATGGTAGCTAAACGAAAATGAAACAGTTGAATGGACTGAATATGGAATTGTTCACTAAGTTATAAATGAGAAAATTAAATAGCATGAGATAAATTATATGTTTGTACATGTAAAGGAATTGATAACTATGATTTTGTTATATTAATGAACTAATCTCTTGGTTATTTTTTTTTGGTGAAATCACGTATGTATAAATATAGGAATGCCAAAAGGGATACCATGCCATGAATAATTGTGTTTTAGTTACTTACTTTTGTAACAGCCCGATTTTGAGCCTAGTCGGAATAGTAGTTTTGGGACCACAAATCTGACGAGGAAATTTTTTTTTATTATATTTTTATGGTCTATGATTTCATGGAATGATTTTGTGAAAATTTTGTTCAAAAATTTCGACGTTTGGGCACTCAATTTAGTCAAAAGGAGTAAATTGTAAAAAGTGCAAAAGTTGTGTTCTACATGTTAGAGGTGTTCAATTGTTATGAAATTTTAAATTAGAGGTCCTTATATGGTAATTAGACCATTGGTTAATTTTTTGGACAACAATGGACATGAAATAGGTGAAACAGAATATTTTTAAGTTAGGGGCATTTTGGTCATTTAGTAATTAAAATGAATTAAAAACAAAATTAAAAGTGAATTTTTATCCATCTTCAACCCTATTGATGAATTTCACAAGGGAAAACCATGGATAGGTTTTTCAAGCTTCCAAGCTCGATTGTAAGTCCGTTCTAGCCCCGTTTTTAATGATTTTTACATTTTTGAGATCCTCGTAACTCGATTTAGCTATTTCTACCATTATTTTGAGCTTCGATTTGTGTTTAAAATTTTACCCGTGGATGACATACATGTGCTTTGATGTTTTATGGAAGAATATGAAAGTTTGGAGTGTGATAAACAACTTTTACTAATTGATTTTTGATGAAATTTCATAAAAGGACCTATTTTGTAAAAGTTGTAAAATATGTGTAGAAAATGTGATTTAGTGAAAAATGTGGGTTGGTATAAGAGGGAATATGAATCAGCTAGGCTTAGGTATTGAGAAAAATGGATACATTTCATTTTATGAGCCTAGGGGTAAATTTGGAAATATGTGAAACTTTAGAGAAAAAATTTAATTTTGCCATAATATGATTTTTGGACTGATTTGAATAGTATAATAATTTAATAAGTCAAATGTGATATTATAGATCAAGAAAAGCGAAGTTCGGACTTAGAACGGGGAAAAAAGAGTATTGGATGATTTGGTCCTTTTTGCCATTTTAGGTCGAGGAAGCTCGTGTGATAAGAAACGTTATTGATTTATATTAATTATGCAATATTATTATATATTTGACTAAACTGTGAAAATTAAAATAAACGTTCGAACTGAGTAAAAATGCAGAATCAATCACGATCGTTGTGTAGTGTAATATGAATTTACAGTAAAAGACCATGGTTAGACCATAGAAATGTGGTAAGTGAAATAAGTGATTCGCATGTAAGACCATATCTAGGATATGGCATTGTGCTAAGTGAAATAAGACCAAGGCATCTAAGTGAAATAAGTCCATGGCAATGTGCTAAGTGAAATAAGTCCATGGCATCTAACTGAAATAAGTCCATGCCATAGTGCTAAGTGAGAAATTTCCCGGTTGAACCTTAGGAATAAAATAACTTTAGACAGAAATGTGGTACTATGTGAAGGCCACTTTGTGAATATAATAGCTTTGGACACAAGTGTGCTACTATATGAAGGCCACTTTGTGACTAAAATAGCTTTGGACACAAGTGTGGTACTATGTGAAGGCCACTTTGTGAATAAAATAGCTTTGGTTACAAGGGTGGTACTATGTGAAGGCCACCATGTATCCGTTATTATTCTGATGTTTTCAACGTGAAATGACTAGGTGTAATTGAATATAACTATGTGTGTAACGCCCTAAAAATGCATATTTATGTTCTGTTAAAATATGACACAAATGTGTATCTGCTTTAGTGGTTAAGTGTTTTAGGTGTATGTGAGAGGTCCCAAGTTCAAGCCTTGTCTTGGGAAAATTTTGGCTTTTTCCTGAATCAAGCTTGATACTATTTAGCAGGCTTATATTCAATTACTTGTATTCTCATATCAGAATGGGCTTGTTAGTCTGGTGGTTAGGTGGAGTGTAAGTTTGCTGTTGGTCAGATGTTTGAATTTATACTTCAGCAAATGGTGTTATATTTTTAGTTCTGTTAGTGGATAGAGTTTCAGTTTAACTAAAAATCTGAGCAGAGGGATAAGTAAATTTAAGGATTTGGGAGCTTAATTTTTGGGTTGTGGTTATCTATTCTATCTCTTCCTAAAATCCCAAAGTATTCTAACGTCAAAAATTTTCTCCTCTTCTTCCTTCACTATTGCCTTTTACCATTTCTTTTCTTTTGTTCCTTCTTGCTATAGTCCCCTCTGTTTTCTTTTGCTGTCAGAGCCTGAATTTTGTTATTTCGGTACTTCTTGTGCACTACCGGCAAGTTTAGTGGATGCAATTCTTATTGTGGTTTATGAGTTAGAGGTTAATGGATGTGTTTCTTTGTTAGGAGAGGTTCAAGGCACTGGGGTTTTCTAATCGACGCTTTAATCGCGCGAATTGTTGTTGTTTGTCCTAAGGTAAGGATTTTTGGGCGTCTAGGGGTTGCATATTCTTGATATGGTTCGGTTTAATCGCACGTTTTAGGTGACTAAAATGACCAATTATTGGTTAATATAAGGATTATTGGTCTCGGGAGTGGTTTCGCATCGAACTGATACCAGGTGTGTACCTGAAACACGAAAAATAGGGTTTGGAAAAAAGCCAAAAAGGCTTACTATCGATGCCATACGGGTGTGTGGTCGCCCGTGTGGTAGGTAGTGTGACGGTACACAGGCGTGTGATCGACAAGCCAGGCCATGCACGCATGACACGACCGTGTGATGTCTGAGTGAGGCCGTGTGCAACATACGGCTCGACCAATTTGGGCCTTGTAGGCCACGCACAGGTAAACCACATGGGCGTGTGGGACTCTGGGCCAGGCTATGTGATTCACACGGCCAAGGCTAATTTGAGCCATGTGGGCGACCCAGGCAGACAACATGGGCGTGTGAGCCCATTTTAACTGATTTGTTGCTAAGGTTGCACGGGTAGCCCAAGATGACTGGGAACCTACTATAGGGTCGGTAATTTAACCTAGACCCCTAATAGTATGAAACGACTAAATGATTGTTACACGTATATAAGTGTTCGAGCATGATAATATTTCTCTGAACTGACATTGTATGAACTGTTACTATAAGATAGCATGACAAAATTGTATGTTGCATTGCATCGGGTTGGAGTTTGATATTGATCAGAGGAAGTGTACTGAAAGGCTTCGAGCCTAACTTACTAGCAGCTCAGCTGCAAATCACTGTCTAGTGGCACATTTGGTACTATTTGGTGTGTAGGGATAGGTGGGTTGATTATACCTCCACATGGATTGTAGGGTTGGACGTAGATGGTGTGTAGAGGCTGGATGGGTAGGATTTTTGTGACTAAATATCTATTACTGCTACTGATACTGAGATGGGCTAAAGCCATACTGCATGACTGTTTTTGTACTGGGAAGGGCTAAGGCCCAAACTGGACTGATACTGATACTAAAAAGGGCTTAAGTCCAGACTATGATTATTCTGGTTGCTGCCTGTTTATTTGTATTCGGATTACACACCGCGTTTTTGTAAACTCACCCCTTTTGTTTTATCTGTATAGGTAATCCCCAGACCTGACAGATCGGGGCGATGGAGGACTCAACTGGGCCATACGACCTATTTCATTCTATTTAGTACTTAATTATGATTTTGATTTTATTTGGGGTTTTTTATTTTATCATGGCCTCTTTGGATTTTAATTTTAAATTTGGGATTTTCAGTGATTTGGTTTATACTGCTAGTATTAGGAAACTCGTGTTTTCAAAAGGAAGCAAACTTTCTAACAAAATACTTACATTTACGCAAACCGTTTTAAAAGCTTCCGCATTGGATAAATGTTTTGAAAACTTTTGACTGATTAAATAAAACAATTTTAGAGTTAAAAAGTAAAAACATAAATTATTTTAAGTGAAGTTATGGTTTTCAAACACACTATCTTGTGACATCGCCTGATCTGGCCATAACGTCCAGCCCGGTTTGGGGTTGGTGGTATCGGAGCCAGGTTAGAAAACTCAGCCGTGGATTTGGGTTTTAAGATTTGATTTTCTAAGAACTATTTTCTAGTAACTTGAAATATTTTTTCCAAAAGTGTGATACACCGAGTCTCTGGCGCTGGTCCAGTAAGTTTTTTGAAACTGTTTCTGATAGTTTATCTTGAAACGGCTATAGGTAGCATATACTGAGACTATTATAGATAGACCGTACTGAAAATATCCAAAATAGGGTATACTGAGACTACAGTAAAACTATTAGATATTGATTGACACTGCGATATATGAAACAAACTTTACATTTCTGATACTGTTTCATAAAATATTTGTTAATAAACACTGGAACTGTAAACTGATACATAAAACTATTAATATAGATAAAACACAATTAGACAATGAGCACCAAAGGTTCTCGCGGACGTCGTACAAGAGGCCGTGGTAGAGGCCGTAGAGGGGCTCGAGCAAGGTCCTCATCTTTTGGAAACCTGCCTAATTTGGATACTAGTGAGACCCCTACTTCACCTGTGACCGAGACTGGGTCTCATGATCGAGCGGCTGGGGATGACGCACTATCCTAAGCCATGTTACAGATTTTGGAGACGGTTGCTGGGCCCAATACTGGAGCTGGAGGCTGAGGGTCAGTTATGGAACGACTGCGGTCTAACGGAGTTGAGCTTTTCAGGGGTATTACTAGATTCGCCCCTAATGTGGTTGAATACTGAATTGAGGCCACAGAGAGGATTGTGGATGATCTGGATTGCACCCTAAGCAAAAATTAAAGGGTGCTATATCGCTGTTACGTGATGAGGCATATCAGTGGTGGCTCACTATTAAGGAGGGCACTCAGCCCGATCGACTGACCTGGGAGTTCTTCAAGACCGCTTTCTAGGGGAAGTACGTGGGGGCTAGTTATGTGGATGCCCGTAGAAGAGAGTTCTTGAATTTGACTCAGGGGGATAGATTAGTAGCCGAGTATAAGGCCGAATTTCTACGACTAAGCCGTTATTCGCGAGGTATGGTGGCCATTGAGTATGAGCGATGTGTTCGCTTCGAGGATGGCCTTAAGGATAATTTGAGTGTTTTGATAGCTCCAAAGAGGGAGGGAGACTTTGTTGTACTGGTTGATAAGGTGAAGATCGCCGAGGAAGTGAAGCGAGCTGAGTGCCAGAACTGAGATAAAGGAAGGAGCCAGAGGGAGTTGGAGCCCTCAAGTTTCGTTCTGAGGCCTAATAAAAAGGCCAGAGTTGATGGGCCAATCAGAGTTGGGACTCCTATTGCTGTTACTGGACAGCTGTCGTGTACTGACTGTGGTAGACACCATCAGGGTGAGTGTTAGAAAATAACTGGGCCTTTTTTGAGGTGCGGTTTATTAGAGCACCGTATTAGAGAGTGTCCGCAGAGGTCCGATTAGATGCAAGCTTCTGGAATGGGTACTACACCACCACTGAGGGTAGTTCAGCAGCCACTGAGAGGTCATGGTCAGGCTAGAGCTGAAAATGGTTTGGGTCATGGCTAGTGAGCATCGGCCAGAGGTGCTGGACATACTAAGGCGAGGCGATCGGCTCTAGTTTATGCTGCACTTTACCGAGAGGATGGAGATGCTTTGGACATCATTACAGGGACGTTCTTTATTTATAATATACCTTATACTGCACTGATAGATATAGGATCCACTCATTCCTATATAGCCTGTACTGTGTCCGAGAACTTGGGTATCTTGGTTGAGAGCATTGCAAGTGAGGTGACTGTACTGAGTTCGCTGGGACAATTAATAAGGGTAAATAAGTTGTTTAGATACATTTCTTTAAAGGTTCAAGGGGCTATTTTTCTGGATGATCTGATAGAACTGCCTTTCAGAGAATTTGATCTGATACTGGAAATGGACTGGTTGGTTAAACAATGAGTGAACTTAGATTGTGCCACAAAAAGTGTAGTACTAAGAACTGAGGAGGATAGTGAGGTAGTTGTAATTGGGGAACATCAGAACTACTTATCGAATGTGATTTCTGCATTGAGGGCCGAAAAGTTAGTTCGTAAGGGATATGAGGTGTATTTGTCCTACATTAGTGTTTCAGATTTTGGGGATTCTTCGGTTAAGGATATCAGGACGGTTAAAGATTTTTCAGACGTTTTTCCTAAATAGCTACCTGGGTTACCTCTGAATCGTGAAGTAGAATTTGGGATTGAGCTCTTTTTTGGTACAGTTTCGGTGTCTATCTCCCCTTATAGAAGGCACTGAAAGAGCTCGTAGAGCTTAAGGCTCAGATTCAAGGGTTACTAGATCGTGGGTTCATCCGTCCTAATGTGTCTCCGTATAGAGCACGGGTTCTATTCATGAAAAAGAAGGATGGATCCACGCGTATGTGTATTAATTACCGGCAACTGAACAAGTTGACAATCAAGAATAGGTATCCCTTACCGAGGATAGATGATCTGTTTGACCAGTTCCGAGGGGCTTCAATTTTCTCCAAGATTGATCTCCAATCAGGATATCATCAGTTGAGGGTTAAGGAGACTGATGTACGCAAGACAGCATTTAGGACTCGATATGGTTATTACGAGTTCCTAGTAATGCCATTTGGTCTGACGAATGCACCAGCAACTTTCATAGATCTGATGAACTGAGTATTCCAGCCCTATCTGGATCGTTCTTAGTGGTATTTATTGACGACATATTGGTGTATTCGTGTAACATCCCGAAATAGGGCCTAGTCAGAATAATGGTTTCGGGACCACAAATCTGACATCAAAATATTTATTTTATGATTATTATGAGGCCTAGAATATAAGTATATACATGTGTTAAAGTTTCATAAAGAAATTCTAAGTATAAGGTGTCCAATTGAAAATCAGGGACTAAATTGAATAAATTGCAAAACTTGGATTCTAGAAGCAATTTGTATGAAATTGCTTTAGATTATGAATTAGAAGATCTTGGAGAGCAATTTTCCCAAATTCTAAATTTTTGGACAAAAATGGGCTTGCATGGATGAAATTTTAAAGAAAAGGCTTAAGGGCATTTTGGTCATTTGTCATTTTAATAAATTAAAATGGGAAAAATCAAGCCAAAATCAGCCATTTTTCTCCTTCATCTAGCCAAAAATTTGTGGTTCTCCATAGCTAGGGTTTCAAGCTTTCCAAGCTCAATAGTAATGTTCCGAAGCCCCGTTTTTCATGCTCTTTGTATTTTTGAAATCTCGGTAGCTTGCTCTCTCCATTTCTACCCATATTTCATGCTAGGGTTCATGTTTAAAAATTTACCCATGCATGAGTTGCTTGTATTTTGATGGATTATGGAGGAATATGAAAGACGAAGGTGTATTAAACATCTTTTCCTAGTTGATTTTCTTGAAAAACCCTTATAGGAACTATTTTGCAAAAGATGTAAATGTGTGGTAGAAATGAGAAAATAATGGAAAATGTGAGCTACCATAAGAAGGAAAAGTGTTCAGCTAGGCTTGGGTAAGATAAAAAGTGCATGTGTTTCATTATACGAGCCTAGGGATTAAATTGTAAAAATGTGAAAGGTTAGGGGCAAAACGGTCATTTGGACTGGCGGTAGATATTAAACTTGAAATGTATAATGTGGGGTATTAATGAGTTGATTTTGCTGTTATAGACCCCGAGGAACAAATTCTGGAGGTCGATCGTGGTAAACACAAGGTTTCGGAATAACCGAAACATATCTCTGAAATGAATACAGGTAAGTTCGGATAACTTAAAGTAATCCCCTAATATGCATAATTGAATGGTTTATGAATGCATGATGATTGCATTTATTATTAGCATGTAATATCATAGAAATGCATATTTGATGGTAACATGTGAAGATGTCTCGGTTGAGGTTGATAAAAGGGAATTCGATGGATAAACGCTTTTTGATATGTGAACTGAGATTCTGCATGTGTTGTAGTAAGGATTTAGCCCTGGCAGGTAATCCGTGATCTCAAGTATGAAAAGGATCTAGCCCGGATGGGTGTTCCTTGAATGATCAATCCTCTCAAAGAATATGTGTGCATTATGGATTTAGCTCGGATGGGTAATCTGATTAGGGTCTGAATTTAGCCTGGACTGGTAATTCAAATCCGAGCTCATTAAGGGTGTTTGTCGCTATAAGGGATTTAGCCTGGACTAGTAATCCCGACATCATCTTATGAGTTCATGATATGGGGGATTTAGCCTGGGCTGGAAATCCTGCCATGAGACGTGAGGTTCGCGGGAGTGCATATATGTGAAATGATCATTCGTAAGAATTGACGAATAATGGGTATTCCATCGAGATTTCCTAGAATCTCATCGAGATTAACATGAGATGTATATGTGAATGAGATGATGAATGACGTGCTCATCTATATAAATTACATGATGCTTTGTTATGCTACTAACTCGTTGATTGAGTGCACGTGATAGGGAATCATTTTATAATTGATGATTTCATGATTTAAGTATGGATGTATGCTAATTACTCGGTAAGTTTACTTTCCGACTATTCGAGCTTACTAAGCATGTAAATGCTTACCCTCTGTTGTTTTTCCTGTCTCACAGAGCTCGAGGACTCAAAAGGATTGGAAGACGATTGGAGAGTCAACACACTATCAATTAGACAAGCTTTGGTATAAAGACTTTGTTAATTTCGTTCAATGGCATGTATAGTATTTTTGAGTATTTTGTTATATGCATAATTTGAAAATTGAAAATAAAGTTGTTGTTTGAATATTGAAAATGTTTAGAAGAAGAGAAAGTTCCATTAGCTACCTTGGAATTCTCCAACTATGCTTTAAGTTGGTGGATTCAATTATTATTGTCCCAACGAATGAACCATGAGAGATCCATTCAATCCTTCTTCAAATCTTTTGCACATAGCCACCTCATCAGCCACACACTCCCGAGCATACCGACTAAGTCTTACGAACTCGTGTTCGTATTCAGATACTGTCATACGGCCTTGCTTGAGCTCCAAGAATTCCTTACGCTTTTGATCGATGAACCGTTGACAAATATATTTCTTTCGAAATTCCGTTTGAAAGAAATCCCAAGTAACTTGTTCCTTTGGGACTATGGAAATCAAGGTCCTCCACCAATAGTAGGCTGAGTCTCGCAACAAAGATATAGCACACTTAAGACATTCATCGGGTGTGCATGATAGTTCATCAAACACCCGAATGGTGTTATCAAGCCAGAATTCGGCCATTTCGGCATCATCAGTAACTATGGCCTTGAACTCCTCGGCCCCGCGCTTCCTAATCAAGTCCACGGTGGTTTACTCACCTCATAGGATTAGTAACGATGGCATTACGGGCTCTTGGGTGGATTATTTATATTCGGAATGGTCGGACAGCGGATTGGTTCGGCATATTATGCGACCCACTCATTCATCATGGTGAAGAAGGCTTGTTTTGCCCCTTCATCTTGATTATTCGCGGATGACTGAGGTTCAACAGGCGGTGTCCCTTGCGCAGGAGCAGCCGCTACACTTTCAACGTCATCCGCTAAGGGTCTCTCTACCCCGGGTTCCATTTGCTAATCAAAACAAAAATTTCAACCGTCAGAAGTCATCACATTATTAAGCACTAACATTATGGCATGTATAGTTAGACTCACACGCGCTATGGTAGTCCTAGAACCGACTAAACCATAGCTCTGATACCAATCAAATTGTAACACCCCAAATCCGTGACCGTCACCGGAGTTGAACACGAGGTGTTACCGAACTTACTTCACTTATTTCCCCCTTTATAATCTCTTTTTTTTTTGCTGTTCCAGGCAGGCTAGCTAACTGCGTCACTGTCACCTTAAAAATCATATCTCAAGTTCCAGAACTCGAAAACCAGTTCCATAAATCTTTCCTGAAACTAGACTCATAATTCCATTTACACATTGTTTTCTAGAATTTTTGGTCGAGCCAATTAGTACAGTTTATTAGTTAAAGTCTCCCCTGTTTCAGGGTTCGACTACACTGACCTTTGCGCGTTACGACTTGGATATCTGCCTGTAAAGGGCTCCAACACTCATGGCGTTTGTTTCTAAAGAAACTAGACTCACAAAGGAATCTTCACATTTAGGGCATGACTTCTAATTCTCTCTGGTTAATTTATACTGGATTTTCAAAGTCGGAAAAGGGGATCTAGAAACCGTTCTGGCCCCGTTTCGCGAAAACTTGAATATCTCTTAAGATTACAGCTCATATGGTCGTTTTGTTTCATCCACATGAAGATAGACCCATCAAGCTTAGATTACGTAATTTTTTTAGCATTTAATTCCACTTCTACTATTTTTAGTGATTTTTGATCTCACGTCACTGCTGCTGTCCGCAATAGCCATCGCAATAGACTATGCCTATTTCTGAATTTTCCTTGGCCTTACTAATAATCCATCATACATAACACAAATTGTGACCACCTTATCAAAATTAAGATTTCTAGGACTCATGACAATAAGTTTTAAAACCCCACTCAACCGAATTACATAGGCCATATTCGCATGGCTTAAAGTTTACAACCCAAAATTTCACAAAACAAAGAGCTTATACATGCCAAATGTTCTCCTAGATCGACTAAGAAGACAATACCAAAGATTGCTCGCCGGTGTGATGACTTCGTTGACGGTTCCGAGCACACAAAAGAGACGAGTCCAAGAGACCAAAATGGGTGACAAGAAAACACCGAGTGAGTTTATAACTCAGTAAGTCATAAGCACTCCACAATTATCCATTAGCAAAATTTATCACAAAGTGAAACAATGAAACGAGGCTAATTGTTCCATCCATATCGAACTATACCATAGTTCCTTAGACCTTTCGGTTCAATCTCATACCAAGTCATACATTCACATTTCATATTCTATTCAATAAGATATTTGAGGCAATTTCCATATATCAACTCATTTTCACCACAATCATGCAAACAAACGAACTTTCGTCTATCCCATGATACCTTATTTACATAACTGCAAGTTTAATCATCACATAGATTTAAAGCTTACCAAGCTCAACCCCGAGCATGAACATAGCGCCTATTCGCCATGAGCTCAAGGTACTTACTCTTTCCGCTGTCCATGATCAACTCGATAAGGTCACACCTCCATGTAAGTAACCGATCGAACATATATATTAAATTCGCACACGTAGTGCTTAATAATCGATCTCGCACACTTAGTGCCATGTGATTTAAGTTCGCACACTTAGTGCCATACATTTCAAGCTTGCACACTTAGTGCCAATTTCGCCACCACGCACACTTATTGCCCGCACACTTAGTGCCCGCACACTTAGTGCCAAACCGAACACTCTACACCTTCACTACCTCTTTACATTCAACAATATCATATTTTCATACACATACATTTGTATACATTTCATCTCATTAAACACAATTGCATAGGTATTACAATCATTTAATCAATACCAAATATGCTTAATGACTTACCTCGGATGTTGTCGAACGCCTTCTTGACGGCTATTCAATTACTTTTTCTTTCCCTTGTCCAACTTTGATCCTTTAAGCTCTTGAGCTAAATCAAACAAATTTACTTCTCAGTCAAACACACACATACGGCAGCCATATACATTTCAAAACCAATTCATTCGTATCACTTGTCCATATATTAGTTCTTAACACATTCAGTCACTAGGGCGACCTATTTAACTTTTAAGTATTCATTTCCAATTTTAGTTAAATAATGCCGAATGCCATTAACTACTAATGCCACACACACACATAGGCATAAAATTAACCCATACATGACCTATAGCTCATTCGGTCATTCATCTCTCAAGCCTATCAAGCTTCATATCATGCTTCCTTGGCCGAATATACATATAAGCACAATTTGGCATTTTCATTCACTTCATGATACTTTCGGCCTTGACATAATTTCATTAAAAGTCCATATTAGCCACTTCACCCTTCAATTATATCATCTACTTAATATTTCTTAAGTTCACCATCTTAATGCCCATTATAGCCACTCCCAAAATCTAATTCTAAAAATCGGCAACACCCACCTCTTAACTCTCTTAGCCGAATACTTCTCAACACTTAGGTTAAAGTATGCACATTAACTTAAGCAATTTCATTAACCCATATAGCCGAATGTACCAAGCATTTATCATTTTGCACATAGATTCTATAGCATGGCCGAATACTCATGCACATACACACATAACAACAAGAACTTAAATGATCTAAAAATCTCCTTTTATTAAACATTCATCTCACTTCTCTTCATGCTTCATCACAACAACATCAAAACACCAACCAAGAAAGACAACCTCCATGGCCGAACTTCATCTCCATCAAATAGCAAAGAAATCTAAGCCATGGGCTAGGTAGGTTTCAAACTAACAACTAAAACATGCATGAATCTTAAGGAAACATCAAACATACCTCAATCTAGTTGCAAGCATGGCCAAGCTTCTCCAAACCCCCCCTCTCCCTCACTCACGGTAGTTGAAAAAAAATGAGAAAGGATGAGCACTTTTTTTTTGTTTTTCTTTGTTCAATTCACGGCAAAATGGGGGGGAAAGGGCATGCACACACTCATCTTTTTTTTTTTCCATTTCTTTATTACTAGCTTTTATTTTATTGTTTCCTACATACATCACTAGCATAACATGTTTGAGACATGTTTCCTTTGCCCATCATCCTTGTCATGGCTATTATTAGCAAATAAAAGGGAATTTGACATGCAAGTCCACCCCTTTGATCACATGCACTAATAGGCCACTTTACATTTGCCTAGCACATTTCTAATTTTCTCACATAAGTCCTAATCACTAAAATTCACCTACAATTAAGTAAAATTCAATTAGGGAATTTTCACACATGCATATTCACATATTTAGACAGTAACTATCATTCTCAAATAATTTAGTGACTCGGTTTAGCGGTCCCGAAATTGATTTCCGGCAAGGGTCACTTTAGGACTGTCACAACTCTCCCCCACTTAAGAAATTTTCGTCCCCAAAAATCTTACCGGTAAATAGGCTCGGGTATCGCTCTTTCATAGAGTCCTCAAATTCCCAAGTGGCTTCTTCAATTCCGTGTTTATGCCACAACACCTTCACTAATGGGATTTTCTTATTTCGCAACTCTTTTACTTCACGCATTAGAATGCGAACCGGCTCTTCTTCATAACTCAAATTAGGTTGAATCTCAATCTCAGATGGTGTGATTACATGCGACGGGTCAGACCTATATCGTCGAAGCATCGAGACATGAAAAACGTTGTGAATCTTTTCAAGCTCAGGGGGTAAAATTAATCGGTATGCGACTGGTCCAACTCGTTCGGATAATTCATACTGTCCGATGAACCTCGGACTCAAGTTGCCCTTACGGCCAAATCTAAGCATCTTCTTCCAGGGTGAGACTTTGAGAAATACCTTGTCTCCAACCTGATATTCAATGTCTTTTCTTTTCAAATCTGCATACGACCTTTGGCGATCCGAAGCAGCTTTCAAACTTTCACGAATTACTTGAACTTTCTACTCGGCATCCTTAATCAAATCAACCTCGAAGACTTTACTTTCACTAAGTTCAGTCCAAAATAATGGGGTACGGCATTTACGACCGTATAAAGCCTCGTAAGGCGCCATCTTAATACTTGATTGAAAACTATTGTTATAAGCGAATTCAATCAAAGGTAAATACCGTTCCCACGAACCACTAAACTCAAGGATGCAACATCTCAACATATCCTCGAGGATTTGAATTATTCGTTCGGATTGACCATCGGTTTGGGGATGAAAAGCAGTGCTAAAATGCAGCTTGGTACCCAAAGCCTCTTGTAATTTCTTCCAAAACCGCGATGTAAATCTTGGGTCTCTATCCGACACGATAGAAATAGGTACCCCATGCAATCGAACAATTTGGGAGACGTGTAATTTTTCCAATTTATCAAGTGAAAAATCCATGCGGACAGGGATAAAATGAGCAGACTTGGTCAGTCTATCAACAATGACCTAGACCGAGTCTTTCTTATTCTGAGTCAACGGTAACCCAGACACAAAGTCCATTGTTACTCGATCCCATTTCCATTCGGGTATCATGATTGGCTGAAGTAATCCCGATGGTACTTGATGTTCCGCTTTCACTTGTTGACATATCAAACACTTTGAAACAAATTCTGAAATGTCTCGTTTCATACCGGGCCACCAAAATTGGCGTTTCAGGACATTGTACATTTTAGTACTACCCGGGTGGACTGACATTCGACTACTTTGAGCCTCGTTCAAAATCATCAAAACAAGTTTTGAATTCCTTGGAATACATAATCGACCCTTGAACGTCAAGCAATCATTGTCGTCAATCTGAAATTCTGATTCCTCATTCGAAACACATTCATCTCGTTTAGCGACCAATTCAGCGTCGACCTTCTGAGATTCAAGTATTTGATGAATCAATGACGGTTTGGCCTCTAATTTAACTACTAGCACCTCATCGGGTGAAACGGATAGGTGAGCATCCATCACTCTCAAAGCAAACAGTGATTTACGACTTAAAGCATCAGCCACCACGTTGGCCTTTCCCGGGTGATAATCAATGACAAGTTCATAGTCTTTCAACAACTCAAGCCAACGTCTTTGTCGCAGGTTTAGATCTCTTTGAGTCATCAAATATTTAAGACTCTTGTGGTTCGAATAAATATGACACCTTTCTCCAAACAAGTAATGTCGCCATATTTTCAAGGCGAACACTATAGCTGCTAATTCAAGGTCATGGGTCGGATAGTTTCTCTCATGCGGCTTTAGTTGTCTCGACGCGTAAGCCACAACTCGACCCTCTTGCATCAATACACAACCTAGCCCAAGCAAGGATGCGTCACTGTAAATGACGAACTCTTTACCGGACTCCGGCTATACTAGCACTGGGGCCTCGGTTAAATAGGTTTTCAGTCGATCGAAACTTTCTTGACAGAGTTCCGACCACTCGAACTTAACATCTTTTTGAAGTAGTTTTGTCAACGGTGCAGCTATCATCGAAAAACCCTTTACAAACCGTCGATAGTATCTGGCAAGCCCCAAAAAGCTCCTAACTTCCGTAACATTCCTTGGAGGTTTCCAATCGACTATGGCCGAAATTTTGTTCGGGTCCACCCTGACACCCGATGCGGACACCACATGCCCCAAAAAGCTAACCTCTCTCAACCAAAATTCGCACTTACTGAACTTTGCGTATAACTGCTTATCTCGTAAAATTTGCAACACTAGCCTCGGTGTTCAAGATGTTCGGCCATCATCTCTCGAATAGACCAAAATGTCATCGATAAACACAACTACGAACCGATCCAAGTATGGCCTGAAAATTCGATTCATTAAATCCATAAATACCGCAGGGGCATTAGTGAGCCCAAACGGCATCACTAAGAATTCGTAGTGACCGTACATCGTACTAAAAGCAGTTTTGGGTATGTCCGAGTCTCGAACCCTCAACTGATAGTAACCCGATCTCAAATATATCTTTGAAAACACTGAGGCTCCCTTTAATTGATCAAACAAATCGTCAATACGTGGCAACGGATATTTATTCTTTATCGTCACTTTATTCAACTGACGATAGTCGACGCACAATCTCATGGTTCCATCCTTCTTCTTCACAAACAACACTGGTGCGCCCCATGGAGAAAAGCTCAGTCGAGCGAGACCTCTATCCATCAATTCTTGCAATTGAACCTTCAATTCCTTTAATTCCGTTAATGCCATACGATACGGGGCTATTGAGATGGGCGTAGTACCAGGTCCAACTTCGATGCCGAATTCCACTTCTCGAACCGGTGGCAATCCCGGTAACTCCTCAGGAAAAACATCTGAATACTCACAGACCACTGGTACCGATTTAAGTTTCCCTTCCGTCTCTTTGCTATCAAGCACATACGCAAGGTATGTTTCACACCCTTTTTTCACATGTTTCTGAGTGGTCATTGAAGATATTATTGCTGACGCTCCCTTTAAATCGGTAGACTCAACTCGGACTATCTCATTATTTACACTCCTCAAATCAATTGTTTTCTTTTTGCAGTTCACCACTGCCTCATGTACGGTCAGCCAATCCATACCAAGAATAACATCAAATTCGTCAAACGGCAAAAGCATCGATCGGCGAAAAATAGGATTCTCAATTATTAGGGGCATCTCTTGCACACTTTATCAACGAGTACGTATTGACCCAAAGGGTTTGACACTCGAATTACGAACTCGAGAGACTCAACAGTAGAGTCTTCTCGGATGCTAAGGTTTCACATACATATGAATGAGTAGAGCCAGGTCAATCAATGCAATCACACTAGTATCAAAGAGAGTAAAAGTACCAAAGATAACGTCGGGGAGGATGCCTCCTCTCGTCTGCGGATGGCATATGCTCTAGCAGAGCACGGTCTCGGATCGAACCACCGTGTCAGAGGCCCCTCTCTGATTACCACCCCTACCTCCTGAAATTCTCGGGGGTCTACCTCTAGCCGTCATTCCACTAGGTCTCGCACCTTGCATCTTATTTTTCTCATCTAGCTCCGTGCAATCGCTAATGAAGTGGTCCTTCGAACCACATCCGTAATGAGCCCCATTAGCGCACTTACCCCAACATTCACCTATGTGTCGTCTTCCACATTGGGGGCATTCAGGCTTTTCTTGACGATTATTGCCTACACTAGCAATCGAAGTAGCTCGTGAGTCCATCGATGGTCGTGCTCTAATGGAAACTCCCGCAGTCGTCCTTGACTTATTTGTGTCTTCCCTGAACTTCTTTACAGCCGAAAATGGAGCTTTACCTATCGATCTCTTACGACAGTCTCTAGCTTCAAATTCAGCCTTCTTCTTCTCCCTCCCAAGTTCCTCCGCCTTGCAAGCTCGTTCAACTAGTGTTACAAATTCTTTTATCTCCAAAATACCCACCAGTAACTTTAAATCTTCATTCAATCCTTCTTCAAATCTTTTGCACATAGCCACCTCATCAACCACACACTCCCGAGCATACCGACTAAGTCTTATGAACTCGTGTTCGTATTCAGATACTGTCATACGGCCTTGCTTGAGCTCTAAGAATTCCTTACGCTTTTGATCGATGAACCGTTGACTAATATATTTCTTTCGAAATTCGTTTGAAAGAAATCCCAAGTAACTTGTTCCTTTGGGACTATGGAAATCAAGGTCCTCCACCAATAGTAGGTGAGTCTCGTAACAAAGATATAGCACACTTAAGACATTCATCGGTGTGCATGATAGTTCATCAAACACCGAATGGTGTTATCAAGCGAAATTCGCCCTTTCGGCATCATCAAGAACTATGGCCTTGAACTCCTCATTACGCTTCCTAATCAAGTCCACGGTGGTTTACTCAACCTCACAGGATCGAATCGATGGCATTACGGGCTCTTGGGTGGATTATTTATATTCGAGAATAGTCGACAAACCGGATTGGTTCGGGCATATTGCGCGACCCACTCATTCATCATGGTGAAGAAGGCTTGTTTCGCCCCTTCATCTTGATTATTCGCGGATGACTGAGGTTCAACAGGTGGTGTCCCTTGCGCAGGAGCAGCCGCTACACTTTCAACGTCATCCGCTAAGGGTCTCTCTACCCCGGGTTCCATTTCCATCCGCTACTCAGTAAATGTGAGTTTTGGTTACGTGAAGTAGCATTTCTGGGACATGTGGTTTCTGCTGAGAGGATTAGAGTTGATCCTCGAAAGATTAAGACTGTCTTGGATTGGAAGTAGCCTAAGACTGTATATGAGATTCGCAGCTCTCTAGGACTGGCAGGGTATTATCGACGTTCTGTAGAAGGGTTTTCACTGATTGCGGCACCTTTGACTAAGCTGCTACGTAAGGGTGTACTGTTTAACTGGACTAATGCGCAGCAAGAGAGCTTTGAAAAGCTCAAGACTATACTGATTGAGGCCCCTATTCTGATACAGCCAGGGTCTAGGAAAGAGTTTACTGTTTACAGCGATGCATCACATGTTAGTTTAAGATGTGTGTTCATACAAGAGGCTAAGGTGGTAGCGTATGCGTCTCGTCAGCTTAAGACTCATGAGGTGAATTATTCGACACATGACTTGGAGTTGGCCGCTATAGTATTCACACTGAAATTCTGGAGGCATTACTTGTATGGTAAGAAGTGTATCATCTACACTGATCATAAGAGCCTCAAGTACATTCTCACTCAGAAGGAACAGAATCTTAGACAGCTTAGGTGGATTGAGCTACTTAAAAATTACAACTTTTTGATTGAATACCACCATGGTAAGACCAATGCACTGGCCGACGCATTGTGCTATAAGGTTATGACTAATCTGAGGGTGATGTTTGCTTGCCTAAGTTTATTTGATGATGGTAGTCTACTGGCCAAACTTTAGGTTAAACTAACGTGGATAGAGCAGATTCAGGGTAAAGAGAGGGAGGATGAGTCTTTGAGTCTTCGCTTCCGACAGGTTGAGATAGGCATACTAAAGATTTTGGGTTAAATAGCGAAGGGGTACTTTGTTTCCATGGGAGAATCTGTGTATCGAAAGACACAGAATTGAGGCAGTTGATACTAGGAGAGGCGCATAGTAGGGCTATGCATCCTAGCGAAAATAAGATGTACTGAGACCTTCGTGAGTTATACTGCTGGCCAAGTCTTAAACGAGAGGTTACCAATTTTTTTATAAATGCCTGACTTGCCAGTAGGTTAAGGCTGAGCATCAATTACCTTTAGGGTTGTTGCAGCCAGTTAAGATTCTACTTTGGAAGTGGGTGCAAGTAACTATGGACTTCGTTAGTGGGTTACCCCTCACAACCACTAAGAAGGATTTTGTATGGGTCATAATGGATCGATTGGCCAAGTTCACTCATTTCATATCGGTTTGTACTGACTACTCGCTGCAGAAGCTGGCTAAGCTGTATGTGTCTGAGATAGTGAGACTGCATGGGGTACCTATTTCAATCACCTCTGATAGGGATCCTCGCTTCACGTCTTGATTCTGGAAAAAACTACATAAAGCTCTGGGTACAAGGTAGGAATTCAGTACTGCGTTCCATCCTCAGACCGATGGTCAATCTAAGAAGGTGATTCAAATACTGGAGGATATGTTGAGGAGCTGTGTGATTGATTTTCGAGGTAGTTGGAAGGAGTACCTATCGCTAGCGGAGTTTGCTTATAACAACAGCTATCAGTCTAACATGCAGATGGCACCTTGTGAGGCATTATATGATCGTAGGTGTCGCACTCCTTCATGTTGGACTTAGTTGGGCGAGTTACGTGTTCTGGGCCCTGAACTGGTTTCTGATACTGAGGATAAAGTTAGACTGATTCGAGACTGACTAAAAGCAGCATCTGATAGATAGAAGTCCTATGTCGATCTGAAATGACGTGAGATTGAGTATTCTATGAGGGACATTATTTTTCTCAAGGTCTTTCCATAGAGGAAGGTACTGAGGTTTGGTCATAAGGGCAACTTCAGCCTTAGGTTTATTGGGCCTTATAACATACTGAAGCGAGTGGGATTGGTTGCTTACAAATTGGAGCTACCTCCAGAGTTAGATCGTATTCACGATGTGTTCCACGTCTCGATGTTGAGGCGTTACCGCTCTGATCCCATGCACATCTTCTCTGGTGAAAAAATTGAGGTTAGGCCAGATCTGACCTTTAAGGAGAAATCGGTTTAGATTCTGGATCGCAACGTTAAGATTCTGAGGAAAAAATCCATTCTACTGGTTA
The DNA here is from genome assembly GCF_025698485.1 of Gossypium arboreum. NCBI lineage: Eukaryota > Viridiplantae > Streptophyta > Magnoliopsida > Malvales > Malvaceae > Gossypium > Gossypium arboreum. Next base: position 116,777,215 of record NC_069077.1, on the reverse strand, counting down.
AGGTTCTGTGGCGTAATCATAGCATTGAGGGGGCGACGTGGGAACCTGAGGATGCGATGTGTCAGCAGTACCCTCATCTGTTCTGATCAGGTAAATTTTGGTGAGGCCAAAATTTTCTTTTAGGGGGTAGAGTTGTAATGCCCCAAAAATGCATATTTATGTTCTGTTAAAATATGACACAAATGTGTATCTACTTCAGTGGTTAAGTGTTCTAGGTGTATGTTAGAGGTCCCAAGTTCAAGCCTTGTCTCGGGAAGATTTTGGCTTTTTCCTGAATCAAGTCTGATACTTGTATTATCATATCAGAATGAGCCTGTTGGTCTGGTGGTTAGGTGGAGTGTAAGTTTACTGTTGGTCAGATGTTTGAATCTATTCTTTAGCAAATGGTGTTATATTTTTAGTTCTGTTAGTGGATAGAGTTTCAATTTAACTAAAAATCTGAGTAGAGGGATGAGTAAATTTAGGGATTTGAGAGCTTAATTTTTGGGTTGTGGTTATCTATCCTTTCTCCTCCTAAATTCCCAAAGTATTCTAATGTTAAAACTTTTCTCTTCTTCTTCCTTCACTATTTTATTTTACCATTTCTTTTCTTTTGTTTCTTCTTGCCGCCGTCCCCTCTGTTTTCTTTTGCTACCATAGCTCGACTTTTGTTATTTCGGTACTTCTTGTGCGTTACTGATAAGTTTAGCGGATGCAATTCTTATTGTGGTTTATGAGTTGAGGTTAATGGATGCGTTTCTTTGTTAGGAGAGGTTCGAGGCGTTGGGGTTTTCCAATCGATGCCTTAATCCCGCGAATTGTCATTGCTCGCCCTAAGGTAAGAATTTTTGGGCATTTAGGGGTTGCGTATTCTTGATATGGTTTGGTTTAACCGCGCATTTTAAGTGACTAATATGATTAATTGTTGGCTAATATAAGAATTGTTGGTTTCGGGAGTGGTTTTGCATCAAACTGATACCAGGTGTGCACCCAAAACGTGGAAAATAAGGTTCAGTGAAAAGCCAAAAAAGCTTATTGTTGAAGCCACACGAGTGTGTGGTCGCTTGTGTGGTAGGCTGTGTGATGATACATCGGCGTGTGATCGATGAGCCAGGCCGTACGCGCATGACATAGTTGTGTGATGGCCGAACGAGGCCGTTTGCAATACATAGGCTCAACCAATTTGGGCTGTGTAGGCCCACATGGGTAAACCACATGGGCGTGTGGGACTCTGGGCCAGACCGTGTGATTCACACAGCCAAGGCCAATTTGGGCCATGTGGGTCACGCGGGCAAACAACATGGACGTGTGAGCCCATTTTCATTGATTTATTGCTAAGGTTGCACAGGTCGCCCGAGACGACTGTGAACCTACTAAAGGGTCGGTAAGTTTACCTAGACCCCTAATGGTATGAAAAGACTGAATGACTGTTACATGTATATAAGTGTTCAAGAATGATAATATTTCACTGAACTAACATTGTATAAACTGTTACTATGAGATAACATGACATAATTGTATGTTGCATTGTATCAGGTTGGGGTTTGATATTGATCGGAGGAAGTGTACTGAAAGGCTTTGAGCCTACCTTACTAGCAGCTCAGCTGCAAATTACTATCTAGTGCTGTAGTCAGTACTAGTTGGAGTGTAGGGATGGGTGGGTTGATTATATCCCCACATGGAGTGTAGGATTGGACGGAGATGGTGTGTAGAGGCTGGATGGGTAGGATTTCTATGATTGCATATCTCATATCGCTATCGACATCGAGATGGGTTAAAGCCCTCTCGCACGCATCGTTTTTGTAATCGAGAAGGGCTAAGGTCCAAACTGGACTGATACTGATACTGAAAAGCACTTAAGCCCAAGCAATGATTATTCTGGTTGCTGTCCATTCATTTGTATACGAATTACACACTGAGTTTTTGTAAACTTACCCCTTCTATTTTATCTGTACAAGTAATCCCTAGACCTGACGGATCGGGGTGACAGAGGACTCTGCGGGGCCATACGAACTATTTCATTCTATTTAGTACTTAATTATGATTTTGATTTTATTTGGGGTATTTTACTGTATCATGACCTCTTTGGATTTTTATTTCCAATTTTGGATTTTTTATCTGGTTTATACTGCTAGTATTAGGAAACTCATGTATGCAAAAGGAAACAAACCTTCTAACAAAATACTCACATTTACGCAAATTGTTTTAAAAGCTTTCGCGTTGGATAAATGTTTTGAAAACTTTCAACTGATTAAATAAAACGATTTTAGAGTTAATAAGTAAAAACGAAAATTGTTTTAAGTAAAGTTACGGTTTTCAAACACACTATCATGTGACATCACCTGATCCGACCATAACGTCCAGGCTGGGTTTGGGGTGTTACAATGTGATGAATAAGTGCAGGTACGTGTGTGTAAAATTATGATCAATGTGCTCAGTATGTGATCAAACTTTGGTAAGATTGATGTTGAGTAAGTGTTATAATGAAAGTTACTACAAAGAAAACATGAAAGAGTGGAATTTAGTAATAAAATAGTTTTGGACAGCAATAGTTGTGTGACTTTGAAAAATCACCAAAAATGGTGGAAATGGATTTATAGGTTGAATAAGATATTAAATTGAATCTTATTAAGTATATTTTCACATAAAAGAAATGATGTAAGTAAAAGAATTTCATATTACAAGATATTTGAATTTTTGTGAGACAGGTTAGAATGATTTCGAAATCATTTGTTTTGAATTTGGAAAATCATTAAAATTGTATAAAAATAATAATTAGTTGTAATTTATATTTTAAATTTATTATTGAGTCTATTTTCAATAGAAACAAACAGGAACATCATCCGAATCCCATACGATAAGATAATTAATTTTTAGTGAAGAAGGGTTAAAACTGTCAAATAGCAGAATAGGGGAGACTTTAAAGAACAAACTATACTTATTGGATAAACCAAAAATTCTGAAAACTTTATGGTAAGAATATATGTGACTCTAGTTTTAGTGAAAATTAGCGGATCTTAATTTAGAGTTCCGTAGCTCAAGATATAAATAATTTAGTGACTGTGACTCGAGTAGACAACTTGAGATGAACAAGAGTAAATAGTGGAACTATGTGCAATTATGATTGTATTATCTTGAGAACATATTGTGAGAATTGGTAAAAGCATGTTAATAAATTTCTTATTATTTACATACCAAATTACTAAGCTATATAGCTTACTCTGTTTATTTTCTGTGTTTATAATGTCCTCAGGTTAGCTCAAGCTGGAAGTCGCCGGAGAACCTATCACACTATCAAACTAACAAATTGGATATTGATGATTCTTATACTTAAGCTCATGGCATGTATAGGGGACTCGGTTGTTTTTGTATGTGTCATAATTGTTTTGGCCTAAAATGTTGGCCTATGCTATTTGAAAGTTCATTGTTGTGTAAGGCCATTTGATGTTAGTATATTGGCTATATTATAAGTCCATGATGATGCATTTCAAGAATGTGTATGTTTACATATGTGGATGAATGAGTCGTGATATCTATGTGTGATGTAAATTTGTACACAACAGCAAGTCAGATTAGTGCACAGGCTAGGGACATGGCCATGCGAGCCACACGGCCTTGTCCTAATATCACATGGGAGTGTGCCTCTGTTTTTCATGAAATTTTTCAAAGTTTTCTAAAGTTCTCGGTTTGGTCCCGAACCATTTCCAAAGCATGATTTGGGCTTTGTAGGCCCATATTAGGGACTTGAAGATGAAATTTGAAATTTTTTAAATTTGAATGCAAATTCATGACCCGTTTTTATATGATTGCATGTGTTTATATTTGGTAATGCCTCATACAATATTTCGGTGTCGAACACGGGTAAAGGGTGTTACAACTTTAGTTGTAATTGTTAAGGTAAGTTAAGTTGAATTCATATGGATTTACTAAGCATTCGGAATACTTATCTTGTTTGCTTTTATGTTTTTGAATAGGTTATTTTAAGGAACGTGTCGTCAGTCAGATCAATTCGAAGCTCACATTATTCAGCTTTTGATTCGATAGTCTTTTATTACTTCCATATTTGGTTATGTGGCATGTATATAGGTTTGTATTTTCGTTTAATTTATTTTGGACGTCCATGGTCTTGGTCTAATGATGTTGATGATTTTGAATGATTTGGTATTATTATAAGACATGAAGTGGCAAGTGAATAGACAACTTGAAATGTGATTTACTCAAGCTACTAAATATGTATATGTGAACAGGGTTATGGTAATGGATATATATAAGTATTTTGGTTATGTTTTGTGCCATTTTGATTAAGAACTATGTGTGTAATGATGTAAGATATGTTGGTTGTTTTGGTGGTTTGTGGTTTGTGTTGATATAAGCGTATTTGGTATCCATTTTGTTATCTTGCTTGATGAATTTGTACTTATGTATTAGTTCATTTGGTAAACTTTATTCGATGCATGTGGGAATTGAAAAATGATGTTGATTTGGTGAATGAATAGCCATGAAAGGCTATGTATGTTTATGCACGAATGGTTAATGAATAATTCTTGAATGTGGTGCCAATTGTGGCATATTTGTTAGGTACTTAAGTTGAATGGTTTAAATACTGATTTGTCATGTTGTAAAGCATGAAATGGGTTTTGTGCAGGATGTATGTTTGCCTATATGTATCTATGAGTTAAGTGTTAGGTTTGGGCATTAAATGAACTTTCAAACTTATGATTTTTCACCATCTGATAAAAAGTTTCAATACCAGGGACAAAAAAAAATTGATACCTTACCAAATGAACAGTTTTAGAATTTTACAGAGTACAGATTTGGTACTGATAAATTTTATTTAGTATCGATATTTTATGAATTTGATTGATACCTTGAAAATGATATTGATACCCTAATTTGGTAGAATGCCAAAATGGTATCGATAAGTATTTTCATATCAATACTTGTTAGGAAATATTGATACTTTTTAGTTAGCTATCGATATTTACACAGAGTTTTTAAAATTTTATAGTTTAGTCCTTTTTCATGCTCGAATCTAATCCACTATAATTTAAGGCCTATTTTAACCGTGTTTCTTTTGTAACAATTATTAAGTAAAGATTAGAAAAATTCAATGCTTTAATTGGACAAGTTTGTTCCTTCTTATTTGTAGCACATCGTAGCTCGAATTCAGTGATTGGACTAGCTATGGAGTGTTACACAATGAGCCAAAAATATAGATATGAATTTGGTTAGAGGTTATTGCTACAAATTTCACAAATCGAGTCAATTATTCAAAATTTTAATTTTCTGTTGTGTAATAAAATTATTTTGAAACTGGATTTTTTCCAACAACCTTGTCTTGGGTATCGAAGTGGATGACTCTCAAAAGATAGAGACATAGACGTGACTGACTGGACTGATAGTACACCGGATAGGACACTAGTAGAATAGATCCTAGATTAGTTTGTGGATTTATTCACTTGTGGCATTCATAGTGTGGCATATCTTAATATGAGTGGATGATGAACTATGTATATGTTACTCGTATACTTTAATTTAAATGAAAGCTTAAGTTCAAATAAATAAGGGAATGAAAGTTGATACATTGGGTATATGACTTTGACAGTATGTAGCATCATTCCACAATAGTGTAATTCATAGCCTAATAAAGGGTAAAGGAGTCATCAGCATTACATGATAGATGAAATGTAAATGTGACCACGAGTCAATTATCTTTGTGGTAAATGATTTGATTACTATTTTATTGTAATTGATTTTTCATTAAGAAAGATGTAATGATTACCATGAGATAAAATAAGATCATATTGGGAGAATAAATTTATCCCAAAGAGATTAAGGATATCCTATGAGGGTAACACACTTATGACACAGTTATTAGGCAAGCACTTATTAAGTAGCTTTCGTAATGGTATATAATAAGGGAGACCTCAGTCACAATAATTTCATGGAATGATTTTGTAACTAAATAAGTTTATATTGAATAGAAAGAAAGTCAAAAGTTAATTATAAATTATTTGAGCCCTTATTACATATGTTCAATCGGTCCCTTCCTAGCTCGAGATAACTAGAAACAAATTGCATGTAGAGCCAAATGAATAGAATTGAATGGACACAAAGAAGTTAGAGTAATAGATCGTATGTATCACTACCTGCAGTGAATGCATTTTCTCACTAAGTACAAAAATGACTTGAGAAATCATTTAAGGTTCTTGGAATTATTATTTAAATAATTGAAGTTCAAAGATGGAATTAATTTAATTACTCATTATGAGAATCCCTGAACAAAGGAAATTGAATATATTTCCTTATAGATTTTGTTATAGTAAGTTGTTATGACTTTAACGAAATTAGAATTTTGTTGGGAAAATTATTTTCTTTAAAAATTAATTTAGTTAATTTAATTAATTTATTAAATAATATTTATTTTGAGAAATAAAAATAAATATTCTATTAGATTAAATTATAAAGTGTTAGGTCAAAATCTAAGAAGCACATGTAATTAGACCAAATACATGAGAGCCCTAATTAACCCTCATAATAAGTATGAAGGTATGAGGGGCGACAACCCTAGTAGAAAATACAATAGTGTTCAACCCCCTACTTTAGTTGAAGTAGGATTGTATTTTCTATTTAAATAATATTATTTAGTCAATACTTATTCAACCAAAACTCTTGTACTTCTCCCTATAAATAGGAGCATCGATTATTTACACACAACATTCATACATCATTATTCTGTTAGAAATTATTGATAATTCATTTATTAAGAATAAATTCTAATTTTTGAGAACTACAAGTTTTACCAGTTTATAAAGAGAACTTACTTTCTTATTGAAAGTAAGTAAACTGTTTCATTTCTATGTTTTTGGTTCCTGTTGCTCAAGCCCGCACTAAATGCAATTTGTGGTTTGAGAATAGTAGAGAAGATCATTTGATTGAAAGCCAATATCAACTTGAGTTCATGGAAACACAAAAACATATAAACTTTTTCAACACCTTTTGAGCCCTAATTTGTGCAGTTTTGTAGTAAATTTTTTTGAAATTTATACTTTAATTATAAAATAATTAATTTAAACTTAAATTATTAACATATTAAATTTTAATTATTTTTATAATAAATTTACACAAATTTGGTGTATTTTTTATAGTTTTGCATAAATGGTGAAAATTGACTCGACAGACACCTCAAGAGGCTTGAACCGTTGGGGCAATGTTGTGCATTAAGTGATCAAGAGCAAGGCTAATAATATTTTCCAACCATGGACGATCCAAAAATATGTATTAAAAATATTTTGTAATTAATTTTTAACCAAAATTAATTGGGTTAAAAATTAATGATAGGCTTGAAAATGAAAAGAGGTCTAATTATGCTAAGTAAAGAAGACTGATCCAATTAGCAAATGGGGCAACCCAAACCGTCCATATAGCTGACCCAATCAGTTGATTTTATCTGATTTCCACACTTGCAAAATAGCCCTTGAAGTTTCCTTAAAATTGTATTCAAACCCCTTCACTTTTTGTGCCTTCAAACTTTTGCCCCTAGCTTAAAATAGCAAGTTTGAGCCTTTCAAACTTGCACCATATGTGGTCAGCCAAGGGAAGAGGAGTGGCTTCTATTTATTTGCTATTTTTAGCATTCATTCCCACCTATGAATACCCCTCTTCCCTTCCTCATTCAACACACCCTTCATTTCCCACACATCTCTTTCTTTCATTTGTTTTTCTTTCTTCTATTCCCTTTCTTATTTTCCCATTTCCCTTGCCGATTTTCCTCCTAAAAAAAGAGCCTTCTTCCACCTTTTAATAACAAGATTTAATTATTCGTAGAGGCCTCGGTTGAACAGAACGAGCAGAGAAGAAGGGGAGCATACTAGTTTGGCTTCAGAGAAATCCTAGATTTTCTTCCTAGTTCCCTTCTCTTTAATTTTCTTGTTTATGTTATGATTATGAATATAAATAATTATTTTTTTTTGTTCTTGCTCCAATTAAAATGGCTTCAATTAATTTGTGTTGTATTCTGTCCACTTGAATTATTAAAATCGTGTTTGTGTTGTTATAGCCGTTGGTAAGTTGTTCAATTAAATAAAACCATGCCTATGTTATACTTGCATTATAAAATGTTAAAGTAATGAATGAATTAATTATTTAAACGAATGAATTAATTATTTAACTTATTGAAATTATAATTAATTGACACAATATTTAATTGGTGCATGTTTAATCTTCTAAGCTAGCTGAAGGTTAATTTAGCGATAGTATTAAACGGTACATTAGCCTTGCATAACTTGCAAGATTATTGTGATTAAATTGTTTCAATATAGAAATATATTGTTACCTCACTTACTATTATATGTGCTTATGAAGATTGATTAATTGTTTGAATTGACATTGAAAAATATTCAAGAGATTAGTTAGTTTAGTAAGTATGTATTTGCAGTAAGTTAACAAATTACAAAGTTGTCGTGAAAATATTCGTAACATCATGAACATGGTATAGTAATTCTAAGTTAAGGAATGCAATCGATCTAGCACAATTATGTCATATTGATTAAAACTCCTCTTTTTGAAATCTTGCTTTGGAATTTTCACTTTTTATTTCTATTACTTAGTTAATTTTTAGTTTTTAAATCACTTCTTCAAAACAAAATATTTTTCCCATTACCAAAGCGTTTGATTTACATTTCATAAATACTTTTCTTTCACAATCCTTGTGGGTACTATAACTTGACATTTACTTGTCACTTTATTACTTGTTACGATTGTGTACACTTTCACATTTTCGTCGTTCCAGTTTGCCTCACACAAAGCACAAGTAAAATTCTAATTATAGTTTTTTTTATGAGTATTTGGTACATTGAAATGTCTTAAAAAACTGAAATGTCTCTCTTTTTTTAAATATTTTACTATACCCTTAAAAGACACTTGTCAACCTCCTGACCCTACTTGTGGAGTCTAAAAACTCCACTGGAAGTGTACCAAATTGTTTCTCATACTATAAATATCACAAAATGGCTTAGTTTAGAATATTTTTTTAAACTTTTGCTAAACCTAAAATAACTATTTTCTAAATCGATATTTCCAACAAGACCTAGTCCTTAAGTAAGCCGCCAACCATTCCCCCTTAGAAGTCCTAATTGGATTGTGACCCCTCCATTTTAATCAATTATGAATTTAGAACATGAACCAAAATCTTGCATATATTTGTTACGACCAAGGTTTTCCAAGGCTGATGTGTTGATTCTTGCTCAAACAGGTGTTTGAAAAAGCTTGTCTAAACACTTGTTTAATAGGCTTTTGGGATAGCCTAAATGTTATTGGATGTTGACATTTTTTACTTGAGATTTCTCATATGTTTTTAACATAAGAAAATGGACCTAGGATGGATTTTATTCCCTCTTTTTCCACAGTGACCAAAACTAGTGGCTTAAGGAAGATTGTGATCGACTTGACTTATCCAATAAGACTTATATTTATCCTTTATCCTTGGTGACTTATGTGATGATATACTTTGTTTATTAGAATTTATCTTAGGTTAATTTTTGGAGTTTATTTATCCATGATTATTATGTTGCTAAGGATGATTTTATCTTTACACAAACTAATATGGAAGGCTACTTTATTTAGCCTATGAATAGGGAATTTATTTGCATAAATGATAGCATCTTTTAGAACAGTGTTGTGTTAGCTTTTTGTGTTACTTATTGCACTCATTTCATAGGCATTATCTAGGAGAGTTTTATTAATTTTATTGTGAGGTTTTAGGTTAGTGATCTGTAACAAGTTAGAACTATCTAGTGAGGTTGCAATTGCTTCTTTTGTAAGGGTAGATTGGACTTTAACCAATAGATGGTTAGATCAAATTTTGAATAAAATCATCTACTGAGCGAGGCTCTACAAAATAATATTAGTGAATCTGAACTATGTTAACAAATCTCATGTGTTTATTTCTCTCATTTTATTTTTCTCATTCTCTTATTTGCTTGTTGTCAATGTTTTGCTCAAACTTTGTTCAAACATTAGTTTGAACATATTGTTTAAACATATTGTTTGAATATCAAGTTAGATAGAGAGCAATCGAGGTTCTTACAATATTCATTTATAAATATACAAGCCTAGTCGAAATTATATATGCCTAAATAATAAGTGAAAAAATTTCCAAATTTTAGTGATAATTTTATTTGTGTATTTTTTTTTTGTACTCAAATAGATTCTATTTTTCAAGTTTGGATTTTAGATTAAGAGTAATTATAAGTTCAACGGTCTAACAATTACAATTTGTATTGGGAAGTTGAAAGTTCTTTGTTTGGCTACATAGAATTGCATAAGGCTCTTCCCAAGGAGAGTTTCGATTTTATCCTGTGCTTAATTCTTTTTGTTAGAGCCAACTCTCTAAACAAGCATGAGTTTCAAAATAGTGAAGAAGATTAGTTAGCTGAAAGTTTAAAAATTTTAGACTTTAATTCGGGTTTGTCAAAAAGTTTGGGAACATTCCCAAAAGGTATTACGACTTAGACCACCTCCCACAACCTTGACATGCACATTTTTATTTGATCAAAGTTATTACTTTAGAATCACTATAACAACCTGATTTTTAGTAGTGCCAAAAAAAGAAGTTTTGAAACCACATTTTCGTAAATTGAATCTATAAGTATTAAATTTAAATATTTACGGAGTTAGTATGAAAGGATATTAAATTTTATTCCTTCAATTTTGTCTATTAATTGCTTAATTAGGGTATAGGGACTAAATTGTAAAAGTCATATCACTATGTATTTTTAATTAGCTAATGGTTCAAAATAGTAATTAAACCATTCTGTTTCATCCAATAGTGGAGGACGATGTTAACATCCAATAACTTTGATTAATTATGATTAAGGTCTTGTTAATTAAGGTTTAATTAATTAATTTTGATTAATTAAGTTTTAAACTAAGTATATAAAGATGTGTTAGTGCAAGTGCAACATTGTCATCTTTTTCTTTCTTCTTCCACCAAACTAGTATAGAGAAAACCTAAGGAAGTCATTTTTTTATGCTTCAAAACTTCCAGTCCTCAATTTTAAGCTTGTCGAAACCTTTTTTAAAGGGAGAATTTTGGAAACGGGAGTCGCCACCAATCTTTTTAGGTGTGATTGGATCACCTTATAAAATATTTTGGTCTACGAAAATGTGAGATAACAGGTTTGGGAGTCGGTTACGTAGGAGGAAGGATTAGCACCCTCGCAACGCTCAAAATTGGTACCAAATTGAATAGTTTTCTGTCTTAATTTCAAAAGTTTGAAAGAATTAAAAATAGGATCCCTTTTTAAAACCGGTATAATTTGAAAATCGAGATTCCTTAGCTCCAAAAGAATACAAACATCACATCCAGCATGATTGGACATGATATTCTTAAACTTTCGTAACTGAAATCATCTCGTGATTTACAAAATCTATTTAGAAGGATACTTTAGACATTTAGATAAACGGGAAATTGCAACCCAGCATGTTACGGCACTACTTCCCGAATTCCTAAATATAAAAAATATTGTCTCATTTTTAAAATTCTTTGGGATTAAATGAAATATAAATTTTTAAAACAATAATGCATTTAACATATTACAGGATATCAATACTAAATAATATAAACTACATGATACATACTTTAACATTTCATGCAAATATAATATAGAAAATGATAAATAACGACATGAATTACATAATATACATTAAAATTTCATGCAAAATACAACATAGAAAACAATGAATATAACAATATAAATTACATAATATATGTACAATAATATTTCATGCAAATGTAACTTAATATAACAACATAAATAACCAATTTTCATGCAATATATATAAAACAATAAATAACATAAAAATAATAAATAATTTATGAGATAAAATTAACATACTAAAACAATACTAAATAAATACAAAAAAGATACAAAAAGAATAAACAAATTATGAACAAAAACAAATAAGTAAAAAAAGATAAAAACTAAATACAATTAAAAATAAATGAGGTATTAAAATAGATATTTAAAATAATATATAAATAATAAAGGAGAATTTTTTTTAAAAAATGGTTAATATATATAAAATATACTATATGGTATAATAACTTAATACATATTTATAAAAATAATAATATGTTAAATAGGAACAAAATTTTATAGTTAATTTTAGAATATTACATACTAAATATTTAATAATGATATATAAAATGTAATATTTAATAATAATTTACAAATTTTAGAATTATACATAATATAATAAATAATATACAATAAAATAAAATAATATAATAAATAATACAAAAAATAATAAAATAATAAAATAACTATTTTTTACATATAAATATGGTTTAAAGTAAAATAAATAATATACAAAATATTTAAAATAAATTATATAAAAATATATATAAAGGATTAAAATTGAATTTAAATAAAACTCTAGGGTTAATTTTAAAATAATAAAATGAATTTTGGACCCAATTGAAACACGTGCTAAATCTGAGGGACTAACTGGGCAATTTGACCCTAATCCCAAAACGTCGTCGTTCCCGAAATAGGCCTTATAATAGCAGTTAGGACTAAATTGAAACAAAAATAAAATGTCAGGGCCAAATTTAAATAAAATAAAATTTGAATTGAACAAAATTATAAATGCTGAAAATGCGGAAGGACTAAAGGGAAAATTTCCTTTTTTTAAAAAATGCGCGGATCCTCCCCGGGTTCTCGGGTCAACACGCGGATCCTAGCCCTAAACGACGTCTTTTTGGTACTTATTGAATTAAGTAAAAACGACGTCGTTTCCATATCATTATTTAAGTTATTTTTTATTTAAAAAAAACTTTGAACTTAGGTTTTAAAAAAAAAACTTCTGAAAATCCTCTGAAACCTCCTCTTTTCTGGTTTAACATCCGGCCATCAGCCCCACGAGCATCCCCCGCACGCGCCCCATACGCCATCATCGGCGCGGCCACACACAGTGGTCTGAAAGCCAAAAACACCCATTTTCGAGTCAAATCGTTGGTAATCTATTCCTTTCTCCCTTTTTGACGATAGTTTGTATAAAAAATTCAAAAAACGTTGGGTTTCCTTTCGACAAATAATATATATATAAAAAAAATTGATTTTCGATAGTGTATTTCACTGTTAGCATAGAAAGACGAAGAAGAAATTATCAAAACTAAAGCAAAGATTAAACAGGGTTTGTAGATGTAAATCACCTCTGTATTTTCCTAGTTTTTATTATATATGTGCATGCAAGAAAAACCTCCCCTTACATCGTTTCGATTCGGGCTTTTATAGCCACTGAAAATCAAGATAAAATATATTTACAATATTTGATTTTATTTCTTGCTATATTTGTATTGTCTCTGCTATTTCTTTCCTTTTGCAGGCGAGTGAAGATCCGGTGACGAGGGATTGGCACACCGATTGCGACGCGAGACGAGGCCTGGTGTCGGGGTGCTTGCGGTGCCTAGGGTTTCAGAAAACCCTAGGTCTCCTGATTCTGTTAATGGTTTGGGCCCTTTGGGCCTTGTTTATTTGTTGGGTTAGGAGGTTTAATGGGTGTAACCGGTTATTGGGTTAATGGGTATTTAGGTTTAGACTAATTGGGCTGTAAAATGTAACCAAGTTTTGGGTTATCAGGTCTTTAGGCCTGTTTATTGTAAATTGGACATTAATAGGGACACTTTATTTATTTGATTTGGTTTATAAATTTTTGTTTATTTCATTTCACGGGCCCGAGCAAAAATGAGTTCCTACAGCTGTCCCTCTTTACTCATTGCCGTGTAACGAAAATAGAGCAAAGACTATAAAAGGACCAATTTTACCCGGCCTGGCCAAGTCTTGAAATCTTGATCCTCATCTTCTTCAAAGGTATTCTGATAGCTTCAAACTGCTTCACTGTAACTCAGAAATGTCAAATCTGCTATCTTCAACCTGCTCCCTGCAAACTCAAGGATGCCATGCTGAAATCTTTGATCTACTCCCTGTCTAATACAGAGACGCCAAATCTATCATCTTCGATCTGCTTCGATGTAAACACACGAATGTCAGATCTGCTACCTTCGATCTACTCCCCGTCTGATACAGAGACGCCAAATCTGTCATCTTCGATCTGCTTCGATGTAAACACACGCATGTCAGGTCTGCTATCTTCAATCTGCTCCCCGTCTAATACAAAGACGCTAAATCTGTCATCTTCGATCTGCTTCGATGTAAACACACAAATTTCAGATCTACTATCTTCGATCTGCTCCCTGTCTAATACAGAGATGCCAAATCTGTCATCTTCGATCTGCTTCGATGTAAACACACGAATGTCAGATCTGCTATCTTCGATCTGCTCCCCGTCTAATACAGAGACACCAAATCTGTCATCTTTGATTTGCTTCAATGTAAACACACGAATGTTAGATCTGCTATCTTCGATCTGCTCCCCGTCTAATATAGAGATGCCAAATCTGTCATCTTCGATCTGCTTCGATATAAACATATGAATGTCAGATCTACTATCTTCGATCTGCTACCCGTCTAATACAGAGATGCCAAATCTGCTTCTTCGATTTGTTCCCCGTCAATACAGAGATGCCAAATCTGCTATCAATGATCTACATTATTCCCTAAAGGACATAACCTGTAGAATGCGTATGTGCTCATGTCTAACGATTAGGATGCCATGATCGAAATGAGTCAAATGCTCCTAATTAGACATATTATGATGCAAAATGTTATGAAAATGACTCTTATTTCGGACGACTTTACTCATTCATCCATCAGAGTTTCATCTTTATTTTACTCGAAGTATCAATCATACTCTGCTCGTATACTTTGAAACAAATTGGTCCTATTATACCGTTCTTCAGATGTTACAACCTGCTTGAGATGATCCTCTCCTAGGATTGAATCGTTTGAATTGTCCAATCATCTTTTGGACTGAAGAAGAAATTTTCTCGAGTACCTCCGACCCACACTCATGATAATTCTTCAAACAATTGTTCTATTTTAGTTTCTCGTATTATTTAGAGATTTCCAGAGTAATATGCAGAACTTCATTTGTAAAAATATTTAGTTCATCAATCATTATTTCAATGCAACACACTTTATGAATAATGGAAGACGAATAATTTGATCTTGAGAATAGTTAGATAAATCATCAAAAATAAAAAAGGAAATTCATCTGAAAATATATCTTTGAGAAGAAAAAGAATCCAAAGATAGTAAACAGGACAAAAATCAGATGCCCTACATATCACAGCTTAGGCTTCTGTATACAAACTCCCTGAAGACTGTTTTGAGTTTAACATGTGTTTAGAAGATCCAAAGTACTTTGTTGATGCCCCGGTATGTAACACACTCCACTTCTTTTTGAATCTGGTATAGCAAGGTCACTACATGCTTTTCAAAATTTGAGCTGCCCTTTCGGGTTTTCAATTCAAAACCCCTTTGGTCTCAAGGCGCCCTTTGTGGGTTTTCACCTTGACCTCTACATTTTTTTTTAGAAGTTTCAAAGCGCCCTTTGCGAGTTTTTACCTTGGCTTCCCTTCTCTTTAGATAAAGTACTTCTTGACTGAGTCTGAATTCACTGGATTGGGTAAACTATTCCCATCCATTTCTGTCAAAATCAGTGCACCACCAGAGAAAGCCTTCTTCACAACATACGGCCCTTCCCAATTCGGCATCCGTTTTCCTCTAAAATCCTTCTGTATGGGAAGAATATTTTTCAGTACTAGATCCCCTTCGTGAAATTCTCTTGGACAAACTTTCTTGTCATAAGCTCGCATCATTCACTTCTAATACATCTGACCATGACGAATATCCCTTAGCCTCTTTTCTTCAATCAAGTTCAATTGATCATACCGCAATTGAATCCATTTTGCTTCATCCAGCTTTATCTTTGACAAAATTCGAAGAGAAGGTATTTCCACTTCAATGGGTAACACTGCCTCTATCCCATAAACCAACGAGAAAGGAGTTGCCCCAGTAGAGGTTCTGACGGACGTTCGATAGGAAAAGAGTACAAATGGTAATTTCTCATGCCAATCTCTGTAGGTCTCAGTCATTTTCCCCACTATCTTCTTGATATTTTTGTTGGCAGCTTCCACTGCCCCATTCATTTTTGGGCAATATGGAGATGAATTATGATGTTTGATCTTGAATTGGCTGCAGACTTCCGCAATCATACTGTTGTTCAAGTTCAATGCATTGTCCGATATGATCCTCTCAAGCATTCAATACCGACAAATAATCTCCTTTTTCAAGAATCGACTTACTGCCTACTTGGTAACACTAGCATATGAAGCTGCCTCTACCCATTTCGTGAAGTAGTCAATGACCACGAAAATGAAACGATGCCCATTCAAATATTTTGGTGATATTGGCCCAATGACATCCATGCCCCACATGGAAAAGGGCCATGGAGAAGTCATAACATGTAAAGGTGAAGGTGGTACATGAATCTTGTCCCCATATATCTGCCATTTATGACACTTCTTAGCATAGTTGATACAATCTCTTTCCATAGTAGACCAATAGTATCCAAACCTCATGATTTGCCTTGCCATTGTAAAGCCGTTAGCATGTATCCCACAAACACCTTCATGTACTTCTTCCAAGATTTGCCTGGCTTCCACAGCGTCGACACATCTCAAAAGCACCTGATCTTTCCTTTTTTTATAAAGGATGTCCCCATCTAGTACATATTCGCAGGCTAACCTCCTCAATGTTCTTTTGTCATTCTCAGTTGCCTGCTCAGGATATTCACGATTTCTCACATATCGTAATATATCTTGATACCAAGGATGGTTATCCTTTTCCTCTTCTTCAATGTTACAACAATGAGCTGGAACCTCAGAAATACTCATCTGAATTGGTCTCACATCCTCTTTTTTATTTGTTTTAATCATGGAGGCCAGTGTTGCTAAAGCATCTGCCATCTGGTTTTCATCCCGTGGGAGATAATTAAAGGTGATGTTATCAAACCCCTCAAGTAACTCCAAAACTACCTTTCGATAATTAATCAATTTGGCGTCCCTTGTCTCCCATTCACCCCTAAGCTGGTAAATTACCAACGCAGAGTCTCCATATACTTCCAGGGTTCTAATTTTTTGCTCTTTGGTCGCTCGAATCCCCATGATGCATGCTTCATACTGGGTCATATTGTTCGTGCAGTCAAAATCCAATTTACATGTAAATGGATAATGATCACCATTTTGGGATACCAAGACTGCCCCAATTCCATTTCCTACCACATTGGATGCACCGTCAAAGTTCAGATTCCATGGATATTCTTCAGTAGTTGCCACATACATCAACTCTTCATTAGGGAAATCAAAGCTCAATGGTTCATAATCTTCTAGAGCTCTACTAGCCAGAAATTCTACTATCGCACTTCCTTTTATAGCCTTTTGACTCAAATAGGCTATATCAAACTCTGAAAGCAGTACTTGCCACCTTGCCATTCTTCCATTTAGGGCTGCTGACTCCATCATGTACTTTAATGGATTAAGCTCAAAATTAGCCAAGTTGTATGATATAGCATATATTGCCTCAACCTTCAAGTCGTCCAGATCAAAGCACAACACAACTTCTCAATTGGCGAATATCTCATCTCACACTCAGTGAATTTCTTACTGAGGTAATATATCGCATTCTCTTTTCTTCCTGACTCGTCATGTTGACCAAGCACACATCCCATAGAATTACTAAACACTGATAAATACAGAATTAATGGTCTATCTGGACTGGGAAGAGATAACACTGGAGCGTTTAACAAGTATTGCTTGACTTTGTCAAAAGCATTCTGGCATTCCTCATCCCAAGTACCTTGGTTGTGTTTTCTAAGGAGGCGAAATATAGGATCACATTTCTCGGTTAATTGTGAAATAAACCGAGTGATATAATTCAACCTTCCAAGAAAACCTCGAACTTCCTTTTGAGTACGTAGTGGAGGTAGTTCTCGTATGGCTCTAACCTTGTCTAAGTCAACTTCTATTCCCTTTTCACGGACTACAAAGCCCAATAATTTCCCTGACCTAGCTCCGAAGGTGCACTTTGCGGGATTAAGCTTCAACTGAAACTTCCTCAATCTCAAGAACAACTTCCTCAAGACTTCAATATGCTCCTTCTCTGTTTGAGATTTGGCAATCATGTCATCAACATACACCTCAATATCCTTGTGCATCATATCGTGGAATAAGGTCACCATAGCCATTTGGTATGTTGCCCCTGCATTCTTCAGCCGAAAGGACATTACCTTGTAGCAAAAGGTGCCCCAAAATGTTATGAAGGTGGTTTTATCCATGTCCTCAGGATGCATCTTTATCTGATTGTACCCTGAGAAACCATCCATAAAGGAGAACAACGAATATCCCGCTGTATTTGTAATATCCTGAATCAGGGCCTAATCAGAATAGTGGTTTCGTAACCACAAATCCGAGATAGAAATAATTATTTTATAATTATTTTGATGATTATGATAGGATTGCATGATTGTGTGAAAATTTCGTGATGAAATTCTATGCCTAAAGTGCTTAAATTGAAAGTAGGGACTAAATCGAATAAGTTGCAAAACTTGCATTCTAGAAGTTTTTAGTATGAAATTGTTTTGGAATATTAATGAGGAGGTCTTAAATAGAAATTTGACCAATTTTAAGTTCATGGACAAAATTAGGACATGGAAGGAATTTTTGGAAAGTTTAGTAGTAAGGGTATTTTGGTAATTTAGTTATTAAAATGAATTAAAAACAAAATTAAAAGCCAATTTTGTCCATCTTCTTCATTAGGCCGAAATTTCAAGGGCTCTCCATAGCTAGGGTTTGTTTCAAGCTTCCAAGCTCCATAGTAAGTGATTCCAAGCCCGCTTTTAATGATTTTTATGTTTTGAGATCCCGTAACTCGATAAAGCTTATGTTAGCAATAATTTAACCTAGGGTTTATATTTGGAAAAATACCCATAGGTGAAATTTGTGTATTTTGATGTTTTATGATAGAATATGAAGTTTTAAATTATGTTAGACAACTTGTACTACTCGATTTTAAGCAAAAACGAGTAAAAGGGCTTAATCGGTAAAAATACCTAATAGTCACAAGTACATGTTAGAGTGAGAATTTGATGTTGCCATAGAAGAGAAAAGTGATCAGCATGTTGTAAAACATAAGAATAAGGAATAAAGTTTAATCCAGAGCCTAGGGGCAAAAATGTAAATATGCAAAAGTTTAGGGTAAAATTGTAATTTTTCCAAAATTTGAGTTAAGGATTAATTTGATAATGTGAGTATTAAATAAGCTAAATGTGTTATTTTAGATCAAGAAAGACGTGGAATCGACCTCAATCGAGGAAAAGAAAAGATTGTGGACTAAATTGCAAAATCCTTGTATTTTGGTACCAAGGTAAGTTCATGTGTAAATAATGTAGCATAATGGTTATTTTTAAGTTATTGATGTTAATTATATGTTATGCTGAATTTTATTATGAAATGTATGCTTTGTGGTTAATTTCAAATAATATGTAAATTATGTGAACTACTTGTTAAATATAATTGTTACCGAGTATTGATTTTGGCATTCTACGGAAGACGGCAAGAATAAGTGTTCGAGGAAAAAGCCCGTTTGAACCTTAGGAATAGATTAGGATACAAGTGACATGTCACTAGGATGGTTGAGCATCCGAACTTGTTGAGTTGAGTCCGAGTTCACTTATGGATGCGAATGTCCGAACTCGTTGAGTTGAGTCCGAGTTCGTGAGATGTAACTAGGCATCCGAACTCGTTGAGTTGAGTCCGAGTTCACTTATGGATGCGAACGCCCGAGCTCGTTGAGTTGATTCCGAGTTCGCTTATGGGCGGGTTACATGATTGCTTGATTGAATATGTGCCACTTATGTGCAATTTATCCGTGTATCTGAATTATATTCCGATGTGTTCAACGGGTAAAGTTTTACTCAATGGAGGAATATTCGAGATGTAAAGAGACATATTGGTGAGTGATGTGAAATGGATATTTTGGACAGGTGTATATTTAACCCTCGGGTTGAGTATTGATACAACCACTATAAGGTAATAAGATGATGAAAAATGATCAGAAATGTGATATGTGTTTTAGTGATGTATGCTAATGTTGATTGGTATAAATGTTTGTTATGTTACTTATTATTTGCATATGAACTTACTAAGCATTTATGCTTACTCCCTCCTTCTTACTCATTGTAGTTTTGGACAAGCCAGCTTAGGAGTCGGGATAGGTCGAAGGCTCACCACACTATCCTAAGACTTTTGATAATGGCTTGTAAATTTAAGTATGGCATGTATAGCAATATACCTTTTTGTGTAAATGATCTTATGGTATGGTGATGGAATGGTTGAGGAAATGCTTGATAATGATAAATTATGAAAATAGTTAGTTTAGATTATATTTGATGTTAAGGAAAATTATTAAGATACTTAGTGCATAAAAACTCATAAAAGGGATGAAATTTGCCATAAATGTAATCACCGCAAAGAACAACGACGCGAGTTTAAAATTTACTAAAAATTATAGAAATTGAACTTGGTGATGGACTACATATCAAATTGAAGCTTATTATGTGTAGTTTCACATGAAATAAATGAACAGATAAAGGAATTATATGTTACAAGATATTTGAATTTTAGTGAAATAGGGTCATAGCAGTTTCTGAATCCCCTATTCCAACTTTAGAAATTCACCATAAATTGTAAAGATATAATTAGGTAGTGTATTTTATATTCTCAGAATCCTTATTGAGTCTAGTTTCAGGAGAAATAAACCTCATAGTCATATGGATTTTGTACAGAGATAAATGTGGTTTGTGGTAAATAGAGGTCAGACCAGTCAAGTCCTGAAACAGGGGTAACTTTAACTAATAAAATATACTAATTGGCCCAACCAAAAATTCTAGGAAAAAATTATTATATACGTATATGAGTCTAGATTTAGGGAAAATTTACGGATCTTGATTTTGAGTTTCGTAACTCGAGATATGATTTTTCTTGTGACTGTGATGCAAGTAGCTTAAAAGCTGTGAATGTAGAAATAAAAAATCCAAAGTTCTAAATATGTTAAATTAAGCTTAGTAACACCTCATACTCGACTCCGGCGACGGTCTCAGGCGTGGGGGCGTTAAATTTAGTGGTATCAGAGTAGTTTTAGTCGGTTCTCGGACTACATGTTGTATGTACGGATTTTGCTATACATGCCATATGTATAAATTGTGATAGTGTGACGACTTCTGACCTTTTTAAATGATTTTTTTTATATAGTAAATGGATCCCGATCCAGCTGTGGCAGATGAAGTAGAGAGTAATGCGCTAGCTCCAGCTGAAGGAGCAGCGCCGACTGAAAATCCACCTCCTACTGTTGGTTAGGGAGGAGGAGAAAGGGGTCGGGAAGCCTTTCTCCAAATGATGAGTGCATGGTACACTGAGTTCGTTCGTACGAACCCAAATGTACAACCTCCCCCACCTCCCCCAATTCCTCAACCTGTACCCCCGATGCCTCAGGGTGTAGACCTGATGAAATTTCATAGAACTCCAGTTGATAGAATTCGCAAGCAAGAGGCCGAAGAATTTAAAGCAAATATTGATGATGATGCCGAGAGAGCAGAGTTCTGGCTTGAAAATTCAATCCAGGTATTTGACGATTTATCTTGTACACTTGAAGAATGTTTGAAATGTGCTATATCTTTGTTGAGGGATTCAGCTTATAATTGGTGGAAGACTTTGATTTCGGTGGTACCGAAAGAGAAAATAACCTGGGAATTCTTTCAAGAAGAGTTTCGGAAGAAATATATTAGTGAAAGATTTATTGATCAGAAGCGTAAAGAATTTCTTGAGCTGAAGCAAGGTAATATGACGGTTACAGAATATGAAAGAGAGTTTGTTCGATTAAGTAAGTATGCCAGAGAGTATGTTCTTACAGAGGCCAAGATGTGCCGAAGATTTGAAGACGGGCTCAACGAAGACATCAAGGTATTTGTTGGAATTCTTGAATTAAAAGAAATGGTAGTATTGGTTGATCGAGCTTGTAAGGCCGAAGAATTACTTAAAGAAAAGAAAAAGGTAGAGGCTGAGACTAGAAATTGGAAGAAAAGACCGATGAGCGGTTCATTTTCACAGTAACCTGGAAAGTCAAGGAATATGAATCCTCGTTCCCAAGCTTCAGCTGGGCAATCATATGAGAATTATAAGAAGCAAAATGTGGGTCCTAAATCCCAGACTACTTCGGCAGCCAACGTAGGGAACTCGAGATTTGTTAAACCTGAGTGCCAGCGGTGTGGTAGAAATCATTTTGGTCCTGTAGAGCAAATGAATGTTTTCGATGTGGTTCTCCGGATCATTTTATTAGAGACTGCCCAGAGAGAGCTGAAAAAGAAAAATTTTAGAATACAAAAACAAGTGGGGCGGATTCGAGAGGAAGATATCCAAGAAAAGCTGGGAGCGAAGCAAGCAGTAAGAATGAAGCTGTGGATGCACCAGTTAGACTGAAGGAAGGGCTCCGGCTAGAACTTATGCTATTAAAGCGCGTGAAGATGCTTCCTCACCTGATGTGATTACCGGTACATTTTCTCTCTATAATGTTAATGTTATTGCTTTGATTGATCTCGGTTCTACTCATTCATATGTGTGCATGAAATTGGTGTCTAGTATGAATATACCGTTGAGAACACGTAATTTATGATTAGAGTGTCGAATCCGTTAGGCAAATGTGTGACTGTTGATAAAGTATGTAAGAAATGTCCTTTAATGATTCGGGATCATTACTTTCTGGCCAACTTGATGTTGTTGCCGTTTGATGAGTTTGATGTTATTTTGGGTATGGATTGGTTGACATTGCATGATGCTAAAATAAATTGCAAAGAAAAGGTTATAGAATTAAAGTGTGAAAATGGTGAAACTTTGCGAGTTGAATCAGATAAATCAGAGGCATTGCCTAGTGTGATTTCTTCAATGTCGGCTCAAAGATATCTGAGAAAGGGTTATGAAGCTTATTTGGCGTATGTAATTAATACAAAAGAAGTTGAAAAGAAAGTTGAATCAAGGCTTGGGTTGTGTGAATTTGCGGACGTATTTCTAGAAGAATTGCCGAGTTTGCCTCCAGTCAGGGAAGTAGAATTTGGTATTGATTTGATACCGGGAACAACTCCAATTTCGATTGCTCCGTATAGAATGGCACCAGCAGAGTTGAAGGAATTAAAGTCACAGTTGCAAGAGTTGACTGGTAAAGGTTTTGTGAGACCGAGTTTTTCACCTTGGGGTGCTCCCGTGTTATTTGTGAAAAAGAAGGATGGTTCTATGAGGTTGTGTGTTGATTATCGGTAGTTAAACAAGGTGACAATCAAAAACAAGTATCCGTTGGCAAGAATTGATGATTTGTTTGATCAGCTAAAAGGAGCGACATGGTTTTCAAAGATTGACTTGAGATCTGGGTATTACCAATTGCGGGTAAAAGAGTCGGATGTGCCTAAAACTGCTTTTAGAACAAGGTATGGTCATTATGAATTTTTAGTTATGCCATTCGGATTGACAAATGCTCCTGCTGTGTTTATGGATTTAATGAATTGCATATTTCGGCCATACTTGGACAGATTTGTTGTGGTGTTTATAGATGATATTTTTATTTATTTAAAAGATGAGACAAATCATGCTGAGCATTTGAGGATAGTTTTGCAAACTTTGAGAGATAAGCAGCTGTATGCTAAGTTTACTAAAAGTGAATTTTGGCTCCGGGAAGTTGGATTTTTGGGTCATATTGTTTCAGGTGATGGTATACGGGTTGATCCTAGTAAAATTTTAGCCATTGTTGATTGGAAACCATCGAAAAACGTAACTGAAGTTAGAAGTTTCTTGGGGCTAGCTGGGTATTATCGACGGTTTGTAAATGGATTTTCTATAATTGCTGCTCCTATGACTAGACTACTCCGAAAGGATGTTAAATTTGAATGGACGGAAGAATGTCAATAGAGTTTTGAAGAATTGAAAAAGTTATTAACTGAAGCACCAGTGTTGGTACAACCTGAATTAGGTAAAGAATTTGTGGTGTATAGTGATGCTTCTCTAAATGGTTTGGGGTGTGTACTCATGCAAGAAGGAAAAGTGGTGGCTTATGCTTCGAGGCAGTTAAAACCTCATGAGAGGAATTATCCTACTCACGATTTGGAATTGGCTGTGGTGGTGTTTGCTTTGAAAATTTGGCGACATTATTTGTATGGTGAAAAGTGCCGAGTATATACCGATCACAAAAGTCTTAAATACTTGATGTCACAAAAAGACTTGAATTTGAGATAGTGAAGATGGTTGGAGTTATTGAAAGATTATGAGCTTGTTATTGATTATCATCCGGGAAAAGCGAATGTGTTTGCCGATGCTTTAAGTAGAAAGTTGTTGTTTGCTTTGAGAGTTATGAACACTCAGTTGAAAATGTCAGATGACGATTCGATTCTAGCAGAGTTAAGAGCAAGACCGATGTTTTTACAAGAGATTTCTGAAACTCAGAAAAATGATCAAGATTTGCTAGCCAAAAGAAAATAGTGTGAAGCTGATACGGGATCAGATTTCAGAATTGGTTCTCATGGGTGCTTAATGTTTAAAGATCAGATTTGTGTACCAAAGAATG
The DNA here is from genome assembly GCF_025698485.1 of Gossypium arboreum. NCBI lineage: Eukaryota > Viridiplantae > Streptophyta > Magnoliopsida > Malvales > Malvaceae > Gossypium > Gossypium arboreum. Next base: position 116,752,610 of record NC_069077.1, on the reverse strand, counting down.
AGGAATTGATTCAAAAGATCCTACAGGAAGCACATAGTGGTTATTTCTCGATTCATCCGGGTAGTACGAAAATGTATAATGACTTGAAGAAAATGTATTGGTGGAATGGAATGAAAAGAGATATATTAGAGTTTGTGTCCAAATGCTTAATTTGTCAACAAGTGAAAGCTGAACACCAAGTACCTTCAGGATTACTCCAGCCTATTATGGTTCCTGAATGGAAATGGGATCGGATTACTATGGATTTTGTTTCAGGATTGCCATTGACTCCGGGAAAGAAAGATGCCATCTGGGTAATAGTTGACAGATTAACTAAGTCGGCTCATTTTATCCCGGTACGTACGGATTATTCTCTTAACAAGTTGGCTGAACTGTATATTAGAGAAATTGTTAGATTACACGGAATACCATTATCGATTATTTCAGATAGAGATCCAAGGTTTACCTCGCGGTTTTGGCAAAAGTTGCAAGACGCGTTAGGTACGAAGTTAAATTTCAGTACTGCTTTTCATCCACAAACTGATGGACAATCAGAAAGAATAATTCAGATTCTTGAAGATATGCTTAGATGTTGTGTATTGGAATTTCAAGGAAGTTGGGAAAGATACTTACCATTGGTGGAATATGCTTACAATAATAGTTATCAGATGAGCTTGAAAATGGCACCGTATGAAGCATTATATGGTCGTAAGTGTCGAACGCCATTGTATTGGACTGAACTCAAGGAAAATCAGATTTATGGAGTTGATCTAATAAAAGAAATCAAGAAAAGTGAAGATAATTCGAGATTGTTTGAAAGTCGCCTGATAGATGTAAATCTTATGCGCACCTAAAGCGAAAGGACATTGAATTTCAAGTTGGTGATAAAGTATTTTTAAAGGTGACTCGTGGAAGAAAGTCCTTAGATTTGGACGGAAGGGCAAATTAAGTCCGCGTTTTGTTGGGCCGTATGAAGTAATTGAAAAGTTGGACCGGTAGCATATCGGATAGCATTACCACCGAATTAGAGAAGATTCATGATGTGTTCCACGTATCTATGTTACGTCGGTATCGTTCGGATCCTTCACATGTAGTTTCACCGACGTAAATTGAACTACAACCAGATATGACCTACGAAGAAGAACCGATTAAGATTTTAGCTCGAGAGGTCAAACAACTAAGGAATAAAATGTTGCACTTGTGAAGGTGTTGTGGCAAAGGCATGGAGTAGAAGAAGCTACATGGGAATCCAAGAAACTATGAGAAATCAATACCCACATCTGTTACAGTAAGATTTTCGAGGACGAAAATCCTTAAAGGGGAGAGTTGTAATATCCCGAATCGGGGCCTAATCGAATAGTGGTTTCAGAACCACAAATCGAGATAGAAATAATTATTTTATAATTATTTTGATGATTATGATAGGATTACATGATTGTGTGAAAATTTCGTGATGAAATTCTATGCCTAAAGTGCTTAAATTGAAAGTAGGGACTAAATCGAATAAGTTACAAAACTTGCATTCTAGAAGTTTTAGTATGAAATTGTTTTGGAATATTAATGAGGAGGTCTTAAATAGCAATTTGACCAATTTTAAGTTCATGGACAAAATTAGGACATGGAAGGAATTTTTGGAAAGTTTAGTAGTAAGGGTATTTTGGTCATTTAGTTATTAAAATGAATTAAAACAAAATTAAAAGCCAATTTTGTCCATCTTCTTCATTAGGCCGAAATTTCAAGGGTTCTCCATAGCTAGGGTTTTTTCAAGCTTCCAAGCTCCATAGTAAGTGATTCCAAGCCCGCTTTTAATGATTTTTACGTTTTTGAGATCCCAGAACTCGATAAAGCTTATGTTAGCAATAATTTAACCTAGGGTTTATATTTGGAAAAATACCCATAGGTGAAATTTGTGTATTTTGATGTTTTATGATAGAATATGAAGTTTTAAATTATGTTAGACAACTTGTACTACTCGATTTTAAGCAAAAACGAGTAAAAGGGCTTAATCGGTAAAATACCTAATAGTCACAAGTACATGTTAGAGTGAGAATTTGATGTTGCCATAGAAGAGAAAAGTGATCAGCATGTTGTAAAACATAAGAATAAGGAATAAAGTTTAATCCAGAGCCTAGGGGCAAAAATGTAAATATGCAAAAGTTTAGGGTAAAATTGTAATTTTTCCAAAATTTGAGTTAAGGATTAATTTGATAATGTGAGTATTAAATAAGCTAAATGTGTTATTTTAGATCAAGAAAGACGTGGAATCGACCTCAATCGAGGAAAAGAAAAGATTGTGGACTAAATTGCAAAATCCTTGTATTTTGGTACCAAGGTAAGTTCATGTGTAAATAATGTAGCATAATGGTTATTTTAATTTATTGATGTTAATTATATGTTATGCTGAATTTTATTATGAAATGTATGCTTTGTGGTTAATTTCAAATAATATGTAAATTATGTGAACTACTTGTTAAATATAATTGTTATTGAGTATTAATTTCGCATTCTACTAAGACGGAAAGGATAAGTGTTAGAGGAAAAGCCCGTTTGAACCTTAGGAATAGATTAGGATACAAGTGACATGTCACTAGGATGGTTGAGCATCCGAACTCGTTGAGTTGAGTCCGAGTTCACTTATGGATGCGAATGTCCGAACTCGTTGAGTTGAGTCCGAGTTCGTGAGATGTAACTAGGCATCCGAACTCGTTGAGTTGAGTCCGAGTTCACTTATGGATGCGAACGCCTCGAGCTCGTTGAGTTCAGTCCGAGTTCGCTTATGGGCGGGTTACATGATTGCTTGATTGAATATGTGCCACTTATGTGCAATTTATCCGTATCCAATTATATTCCATTGTGTTCAACGGGTAAAGTTCTACTCAATGGAGGAATATTCGAGATGTAAAGAGACGATTGGTGAGTGATGTGAAATGGATATTTTGGACAGGTGTATATTTAACCCTCGGGTTGAGTATTGATACAACCACTATAAGGTAATAAGATGATGAAAATGATCGAAATGTGATATGTGTTTTAGTGATGTATGCTAATGTTGATTGGTATAACTGTTTGTTATGTTACTTATTATTTGCATATGAACTTACTAAGCATTTATGCTTACTCCTCCTTCTTACTCATTGTAGTTTTGGACAAGCCACTTTCAGAGTCGGGATAGGTCAAGGCTCACCACACTATCCTAAGACTTTTGGTAATGGCTTGTAAATTTAAGTATGGCATGTATAGCAATATACCTTTTTGTGTAAATGATCTTATGGTATGGTGATGGAATGGTTGAGGAAATGCTTGATAATGATAAATTATGAAAATAGTTAGTTTAGATTATATTTGATGTTAAGGAAAATTATTAAGATACTTAGTGCATAAAACTCATAAAAGGGATGAAATTTGCCATAAATGAATCTTCGCAGCAACACTGACGCGAGTTTAAAAATTTACTAAAAATCATAGAAATTGAACTTGGTGATGGAATACATATCAAATTGAAGCTTATTATGTGTATTTTCACATGAAATAAATGAAACAGGTAAAGGAATTATATGTTACAAGATATTTGAATTTTAGTGAAACAGGGTCATAGTAGTTTCTGAATCCCCTATTCCAACTTTAGAAATTCACCATAAATTGTAAAAATATAATTAGGTAGTGTATTTTATATTCTCAGAATCCTTATTGAGTCTAGTTTCAGGAGAAATAAACCTCATAGTCATATGGATTTTGTACAGAGATAAATGTGGTTCGTGGTAAACAGAGGTCAGACCAGTCAAGTCCTAAAATAGGGGTAACTTTAACTAATAAACTGTACTAATTGACCCAACTAAAAATTCTAGAAAAAAATTATTAGATAGGTATATGAGTCTAGATTTAGGGAAAATTTATGGATCTTGATTTTGAGTTTTGTAACCCGAGATATGATTTTTCTTGTGACTGTGATGCAAGTAGCTTAAAAGCTGTGAATGTAGAAATAAATAATCCAAAGTTATAAATATGTTAAATTAAGCTTAGTAACACCTCATACTCGACTCCGGTGACGGTCTCGGGCGTGGGGACATTACAGTATTGTCCACCAAAGTGTCGATATGCGGTAAAGGAAAATTGTCCTTTGGGCTAGCTTTGTTTAAATCTATGTAATCAACACATATTCGTACCTTCCCATCCTTCTTAGGGACAGGCACAATGTTAGCCACCCATTTTGAGTACTTAACCTCTTGTAGGAATCCAGCATTAAACTGCTTCTTAACTTCATCTTTTATTTTCAGCACAATATCAGGCCTCATCCATCGCAATTTTTGTTGGACTGGCTTGCAATCCTATCTTATGGGGAGACGATGTACCACGATATCAGTATTCAATCCTGGCATATCTTGATATGACCATGCAAAGATATCTTTGAATTCACGTAGAAGGTCAATAAGACCTTGTCTCATTTCCTTAGCAATGTGTGTCCCAATTTTCACCTCTTTTCCTTCTTCCAAGGCTACGTTCTCTATTGCCCCTTTCTCATGGGGTAGGATTTGTTTCTCCTCTTGTTTCACCATTCTCAACAGATCTGGAGGCACATTACAATCCCTGTCATCTTTAAAATCCTGAGGTTCTTCTAAACACATGTCTTACTCAAAAGAGAATTCAGGATCTGTAGTATCAGTGCTCATGTCATTGATATCTAGGGACCTGCAGGGTACGAAAGAATGTACAAAGAATGAATGAATTTTAAGAATGTTTATTTATCTCTTATGAATGAAATGAAAAAAAAATTTGAAAGAATTTTAAAATGTCAAAAGAATATTGATTGGTATAAAAGAATATTCACTCGAATTGATACTAATAGTTGTGTTTTATTGAAACGCAAATATCCGAACATGAGTCTATTTTACAAATGAAATCTTATTACTCCTAGGCTCTAGGGCAACCAGAGTGTTCTGAAAATTACTCTAAAAAATCTTTAAAAACTACAGGAAGTTCTTTTGCAGTCCAATTGCTTAAAGAACTTCCTAGTTCGTAAGGGCAAATGCCCTCAAGGTTTCTTTGTTCAGACTCTTCATTATGTACAGCATTGATGTGATAATTTCCTTTTTCAAACAACCCTCTCTTAGGGTGAATTATCCCTCCTGATATAAAGGTCTGGGATATATGAGGGAATGTCATCGATTCCCATTCTACTTCTCTTCCACTTAAACGCGCCCTTCTTCTTTCTTGACGCTTTTCTATTTCTTTCCTCCTCTGCCTGTGATCTGACCTGAAACCCAAGCCAAAATGGTCCCTCTTCTCTTTTAGTTCTGGAACTTGAATCCCTCCTTGGAGATATCTTCCCAATCCTTTTCCTGGCAAGGCTCCTTTTCCTACTGTCATTTGCAAACCCATTCTTATGGTTTTGGATATCTTTGGCACCGGCACCTCATTCCCCTCTGAAATAAATGTTGTATTAACGAATTCTAAGGAGCAAAAAGAACACTCAACGGCCTCCTTGTTCGCCTCTACATAGGGTGCATCACTGATAACTGCTGCTATGATTTCTTCCTCCGCATTTATGGTGACCAACCGTCTGTCGCTACTAGCTTTAATTTTTGGTGCAAAAAACCGCTCCAGCTGAATGTATCCAAGGCCTCCCTAACAAGCAATTATAAGAGGGCTTGATGTCCATCACTAGAAAGTCTACCTCATACGTGTTTGGCCCGATCATCAAAGGGATATCAATTCTTCCCATGACCTTTCTCTCTGTACCATTGAATGCTCTCACTACATTATGGCATGTTTTCATGTGAGAACCATCTATGGGCAACCTGTTCAATGTGGACAATGGCAGGACATTTAAGGCTGACCCATTATCAATAAGCACACTCGACAATGTATATCCTTTGCAGCGAGTGGTGATGTGCAAAGCTTTAGCTGATCCCATGCCACCAGGTGGGATTTCATCATCATTGAAATAAATGAAGTTGCCAGCGCTTATGTTACTAACCAATCGATCCAACTTGTTGACGGATATATCATTAGTAACGTAAGTCTCGTTGAGCACTTTCATTAATGCCTCACGATGTACCTCTGAACTCAAAAGCAAAGCCAACACTGATATGCGGGCTGGTTGTTTGCACAATTGTTCAACCACGCTGTACTCACTGTGTTTCAGGAATTTTAAAAACTCTCTAGCTTCTTCTTCCTTCACTGGCTCATTAACAAGTACCTCAACCCCCTTCTCCTTCTCAATGTCAAAGGCTTTTACTTTCGTGGGCACAACTCTGACTCCTTCTGCATCATAACGTTTCCTACTACGTGTGTAGGAACCGTCAACTTGAGCCTCCTTAGAAGTACTAGCTATATCTTCTCTCTCCGGCATTGTCACATTGCAGTCATAATTCCAGGGTACCCTCTTGTTATCCTTATAAGGAAAGGAAACAGGTTTGTGAATAATGACTTTCGGCGTTATTTGTGTCTCAACTTCATTATTCCTTGGTGGAGAAATAATGATCCTTGGCCAGTTGATTCTTTGATTCTTTGGTTCACCTTCCAATGCATATACGTGTCCCTCATCTGAGCCAGCTTCATAAAATTCCAGCTCTTTATTATCCATAAGGCTTTGTACCAAAGCCTTAAACTCATCACATTCCTGGATCTCGTGTCCCTCTTCTGCATAGAACTTGCAGTAGTCCTTTGCTCCTTTATTTCCTTTTTCAGAGATTATCATCTCTCTTTTCATCATTTCTTCCCAGATTACTTTCATCGGCATTCTTACCACGACCACATCTTCTTTATTCCTTCTCATACCAGTTTCCCCAATTGCATTTACCCCTTAATCACCATGGTTTGGCAACGGGTTCTCTATACTAGGGGTATCATCAAATTTTACGACCCCCATCTTGATAAGTCTTTCCACTGCTTTTTTAAAGCTAGTGCAATTTTCGATTGAATGCCGCAATATCCCTCTATGGTATTCACATTTGGCGTTTGCATCGTACCATTTGGGATATGGGGGTTGCAGTGGTTTCAAATGAAAAGGAGCTATTGCATGCGCATTAAATAAACTTTGATAAAGCTCCCGGTACATCATCGGGATAGGTGTGAATGAGACATTTTCAGAGTTTTTTCTCATATCAGATCGTTGCTTTTGGGAACCCTGTTGCCCAACTGTAGTTGCTCTGGGCTGACTAACCGTAATTGCTTTTAAGTTATAATTACTCATATTGTTCACCTCATTATCTTTCCTGCTTGAGGCCTATCTTTTAGCAGTTTCCCCTTCTATCTTACCACCCCTTATGGCGTTCTCAATCATTTCCCCTGCCATAACTATATCAGCAAAGCTCTTGGTGGTACTTCCAATCATATGAGTAATGAATGGGGCCTTCAAGGTGTTAATGAACAGCATAGTAGTTTCTTTCTCCAAGATGGTTGAACTTGCATGGAAACCTCCTTCCATCTCTGTGCATATTGCTTAAAGCTCTCATTAGGCTTCTTTTCCATGTTCTGCAGAGTGATTCTATCAGGAGTCATATCAGTCACATGATTATATTGCTACATGAAGGCTTGCGCTAAGTCTCTCCAAGAACCGATCCTAGTGTGGCTCAATTGATTGTACCATTTAGTCGTTGCCCTAACCAAACTATCCTAGAAACAATGGATCAATAGTTGATCATTGTTTACATAGCCGGTCATCCGCCTACAGAACATGGTGATATGGGCCTCAGGGCAAGTAGTCCCATTGTACTTCTCAAATTTCGGCATCTTGAACTTATGAGGAAGCACCAAATCTGGGACCAAACTCAAGTCCTTGGCATCAATTCTCTGATGATTATCAGTGTTTTCCAATGCCTTAAATTTCTCCTCTAACCATTTGCAACGTTTCTCTAATTTCCTTAATGATTCGAGTCTCATCTCCTCCCTCTCAGTTACATCTAAATCAGGGATGACTGGATTGGTAGGTTTATCTCTCGGGTTGGATCTTGAGCCAGTTTGGAAGTTCGTGGGTGTTCCAGCATCGACTTACCCATGTTGAGGCCTTATTGTGACGGACGGCCTTTGGGGATATTCCTCAGGTTGAGTTTGCACATGGGGTGGGGTAAAACCAGGAGGATGATCCTCATTATCCTCTTCAGTGATAGTCATAGGGGCCTTTTCTTTATCCGTTGCCCCCTTCAGCAGCTGAGCCATTTCAGCCATCATATTCCTTTAGGCCTCCAACATTTGATCCTTCATCTCCTGTTGGATTTTGCCAATTGTTCCTACAATTGCTCTTGCATTTCTCTCTGGATCTGTTCAAGTCTTTGATCCATATTCTTTGTCTTAGTGCGTGTACCGTAACGATGTGTTGCTTCCAGGTTTTCTCTTTCTCTCACTCTCTCTCTCTCTCTGTAATTTTAACTAATTAGGGTATTTCTATAAATTTGAATTCATATGATGCAATGAGATGCAAATGCATGAATGCAAAAAGATATCGATTCTGATTCAGTTTATTTTAGAAAATGTTATTTAAGAAAGAAAAATCTTTATACAAAACAGATTACAAATACGCTTTTGCCTTCAGGCCTAGAGTTTTAACCCTATCCAATAACAAAGCTATCTCTCGACCTCTATCTGACACTGACTCATACTTTGCACTTAATACATTAGCTTGTGCTGCTAGGTCTTGCAAATGATCAGCAACCTCTCGAATCTAGACTATGGCTTCTCCCATGAGGTAGTCCCTATCTCTGACTTGATCCTGAAAATGGTGAAGCTCTCCTTTCCAATGTCCTTCTCTTGCCTCAAGCTGCTTAATCTGAAGTTCACAGTTCTGCAATGCTATTTCCAACCCTCCAATATTGTGCTTCATTTCCTCGATCTTGTTCAGACTTACCTTTAACTCGACCGTAGAGTTACGACTTCGGTGATGATGAAGAGATTGTCTAAGCTCAGTCACCTTAGATTTTAATCCTTGATTCTCCTTTTCTAGGGCCTGATTCTGCGCTTGCATCTCTTTGAACTTCTTCTCCCAATCCTCAGCTTTAGCTCTTTCTTCTTGAACCTCTTGTTGCCACTGCTCTGAAGACTTCTCCAATCTAGCTCTCTTCATTGATAGCTATATCCTCTTATATTGCATCTTCAAGTCATCTCGGTCTTCCTCAATCTTCCTCTTTTCTTTCCTCACTTTTTCAACCTCAATTTTTTGAACGTCAACGTCTAAGCTTAGATATATCTTCTCTTCCTCCAGCTTCTCTATCTTTTTCCTGGGCTTCAAACTTTTTCTTTCGAACTCTTGCTTTATGACTTCTAACTCTGATGGAACCACTCGTAAATTCTCCTCTATTGATCGAACAGCCCCCAAACTCGGCCTAGGGATGTTATCATTGATCCTCTTGCTAAACCACACTTTGTACTCGAGGGTTGTCATCGGACCTTCAGTCAGAATCTTCACACAACAAATCTTCTTCCAAGCTTCAGAAATCTCTCGCATCTTCTTCTTATAATGATCCCCTTATATGAGAAATCACTCTAAGCTAACCCTTGTGTTACCGGTATAAACTGCCCTGCTTTGTATTGCCTTAGGACGAGTAATGGTGCATAACCAACAACTCCCCAAATTCCGGGAAGAGGTACCCAATCAAAGCTTCCACAACAATAAAGGACTTCATTAGGAGCCATCCAAGGGGCTTTCCACATAACATCTTCCTCTTGGAGATTCTGAAGTATTTCCATCCACCTTTCCTCTGTAATGTTGTCCCTCCTCGGCATAGCTGCTACTTCCTTTAAGGGAGAATAATCCTCAAAGAACACTTGGCAAGGAACCTTATCAACCTTCCAAAAGTAACTGTGGAACCATACTAACAACAATTGTGCGCATCCAATGAATCTACCTTCACCAGCTCTCCAACATGCACTCAAGGATCTGAACGTCTTAGCTAGGATTGCAGGCACAGGTGTGTTCTGTTTACCAAGTCGATCGAATAAATCCACAACTGCCTCATCTATGTGGCCCATAGCTTTGGCGAAAATCACCAAACCATAAATACTTAAGGCTAAGACATCAACCCTCTTCTTCACATCTGGGTACGCCAATATCAGATCATTCAAATTTGCCCACGGAATGCATTTACCATCACCTTTTTGTTGGATTTGAGCTGCAGCCTACTGTTCACTCATCCTTGTGATTATCATTAACTTCTTCACGAAAGTTGGGAGATTAGTAGCCCTAAGCTTTGTTACCTTGAATTTTTGGAAAGCGAAGCAAGGTCGTATACTCCTCCAAAGTAGGTACTAAGTCTACCTCTCCAAATGTAAAACAACTATAAGCAGGGTTCCAAAACTGTACCATAGCTCGAAACAAATGCTTATCCACCTTGATGTCTAGAAAATAGAGAAGATCTCCATAATTCTGGTAGAACAGCTGCTTAGCCTCGTCATCCCATTTGGCCCAAATGTCCTTCAACTCTTGAAACTTATTCTATGTCGAACTGATACGAGTGAAGTCCCACAACTCTGATGTATACCCCTCGGTGACACTATCTCCTTTCTCTAACTGGATTTTCTCTGACCACGCACAGACAGAAGTGTTGTCCTCCACTTTATCAAGATATTCGTTCCTCATTACAAAACTTTCTAATCTAGAAATCGAACCTTGAATCGACACCTTTAAATGTTGAATGACATGCAATGATAACAAAATAAAATAGGTTAGTGTCATATATAAAAGGTATAATAAACAAGCACTTATAAGGGTAGCCTACTGAAGGTTATCACTGTACTACTTAGGGTAAGCACTTAAAGTTCACTATATGTGTTTCAGTTCTAAAGCGAGGGTACCTGAACCAGCAGATTCCTCGATCCTCACCCATTATAGGCTCATATGGACTAAGTTCGGTTCAGGGGAACACATTTCCCTATGGCCATGCGGAGATGAAAATCTCACGAAGACATAGGTACGGATGTATCCCGGAAGCAATCCACTAGCCTATACGGAGGTGAAAACCTCACGAAAGCGTAACTTCTCACTCCCACTTAAGGGTGCGACCACAGCGGTCATGCATATGCAATGTGTGCGAAAACAAAACAACAAACATATACAGCAAAGACATGTAAAAAGATCGATACTTTTAAAATTTTTCCAAGCTTCTGACATTAAGACTAAAAATAATCAATTTCTTGGCTTGACTCTCTTATTAGTCCCCAGTGGAGTCGCCAAGCTGTCGAAACCTTTTTTAAAGGGAGAATTTTAGAAACGGGAGTCGCCACTAACCTTTTTAGGTGTTATTGGATCACCTTATAAAACATTTTGGTATACGAAAATGTGAGAAAACAAGTTCGGGAGTCGGTTACGTACGAGGAAGGATTAGCACCCTCGCAACGCCCAAAATTGGTACCAAATTGAATAGTTTTCTGTCTTAATGTCAAAAGTTTGAAAGAATTAAAAATAGGATCCCTTTTTAAAATCGGTATAATTTGGAAATCGAGATTCCTTAGCTCTAAAAGAATACAAACATCACATCCAACATGATTGGACACGATATTCTTAAACTTTCGTAACTGAAATCATCTCGTGATTTACAAAATCTATTTAGAAGGATACTTTAGACATTTAGATAAACGGGAAGTCGCAACCCAGCATGTTAGGGCACTACTTCCCGAATTCCTAAATACAAAAAATATTGCCTCATTTTTAAAATTCTTTTGGATTAAATGAAATATAAATTTTAAAACAATAATGCATTTAACATATTACAGGATATCAATACTAAATAATATAAACTACATGATACATACTTTAACATTTCATGCAAATATAATATAGAAAATGATAAATAACAACATGAATTACATAATATACATTAACATTTCATGCAAAATACAACATAGAAAACAATGAATATAACAATATAAATTACATAATATATGTACGATAATATTTCATGCAAATGTAACTTAATATAACAACATAAATAACCAATTTTCATGCAATATATATAAAAAATAAATAACATAAGAATAATAAATAATTTATGAGATAAAATTAACATACTAAAACAATACTAAATAAATACAAAAAGATACAAAAATAATAAACAAATTATGAACAAAAAATAAGAAAAAAAAGATAAAAACTAAATACAATTAAAAATAAATGAGGTATTAAAAATAGAATATTTAAAACAATATATAAATAATAAAGGAGAATTTTTTTAAAAAATGATTAATATATATAAAATATACTATATGGTATAATAACTTAATACATATTTATAAAAATAATAATATGTTAAATAGGAACAAAATTTTATAGTAAATTTTAGAATATTACATACTAAATATTTAATAATGATATATAAAATGTAATATTTAATAATAATTTACAAATTTTAAAATTATACATAATATAATAAATAATATACAATAAAATATAAATAATATAATAAATAATACAAAAAATAATAAAATAACTATTTTTTACATATAAATAAGGTTTAAAGTAAAATAAATAATATACAAAATATTTAAAATAAATTATATAAAAATATATATAAAGGATTAAAATTGAATTTAAATAAAACTCTAGGGTTAATTTTAAAATAATAAAATGAATTTTTGACCCAATTGAAACACGCGCTAAAGCTGAGGGACTAACTGGGCAATTTGACCCTAATCCCAAAACGTCGTCGTTCCCGAAATAGGCCTTATAATAGCAGTTAGGACTAAATTGAAACAAAAATAAAATGTCAAGGCCAAATTTAAATAAAATAAAATTTGAATTGAACGAAATTATAAATGCTGAAAATGCGAAAGGACTAAAGGGAAAATTTCCCTTTTCTAAAAAACGTGCGGATCCTTCCAGGGTTATCGGGTCAACACGCAGATCCTAGCCCTAAACGACGTCGTTTTGGTACTTATTGAATTAAGTAAAAACGACGTCATTTCCATATCATTATATAAGTTATTTTTTTATTTAAAAAAAATTTGAATTAGGTTTTAAAAAAAACTTCTGAAAATCCTCTAAAACCTCCTATTTTCTGGTTTAACATCCAGCCATCAGCCCCACGAGCATCCCCCGCACGCGCCCCACGCGCCACCATCGGCGCAGCCACACACGGTGGTCTGAAAGCCAAAAACACCCATTTTCAAGTCAAATCGTAGGTAATTTATTCCTTTCTCCCTTTTTGACGATAGTTTGTATAAAAAATTCAAAAAAATGTTGGGTTTCCTTTCAACAAATAATATATATATAAAAAAATTGATTTTCGCTTTCACTGTTAGAATAAAAAGACCAAGAAGAAATTATCAAAACTAAAGCAAAGATTAAACAGGGTTTGTAGATGTAAATCACCTCCGTATTTTCCTGATTTTTATTGTATATGTGCATGCAAGAAAAACCTCCCCTTACATCATTTTGATTCGGGCTTTTATAGCCACTGAAAATCAACATAAAATATATTTACAATATTTGATTTTATTTCTTGCTATATTTGTATTGCCTCTGCTATTTCTTTCCTTTTGCAGGCGAGTGAAGATCTGGTGACAAGGGATTGGCACACCGATTGCGGCGCGAGATGAGGCCTGGTGTCGGGGTGCTTGCGACGCCTAGAGTTTCAAAAAACCCTAGGTCTCTGATTCTGTTAATGGTTTGGGCCCTTTGGGCCATGTTTATTTGTTAGGTTAGGAGGTTTAATGGGTGTAACCGGGTATTGGGTTAATGGGTATTTGGGTTTAGACTAATTGGGCTGTAAAATGTAACCAAGTTTTAGGTTATCAGGTCTTTAGGCCTGTTTATTGTAAATTGGACATTAATAGGGACACTTTATTTATTTAATTTGGTTTATAAATTTTTGTTTGTTTCATTTCACGGGCCCGGGCAAAAATGGGTTCCTACAAAGCTAATCCTAAGTCATTTTCTTGTAATTTTTATGTTTTTGAGGTCATGGGAGCTTGATTTAGCTAGCCCATGTACCAATTTACAAAACTATTAAAGTTTTTGAAAGTTGTCATTATTGATTTCTTGAAGAAATTGGTGTTAAATTGATTGATTTTAATCTTAGATGTGAAAAAGGACTAGATTGTTATATTTAATTATTAGTTTTTGTAAAAAAGGACTAAAGTGAATAAATTATGAAATTGATATGAAATTTTAGACATAATAGTAGTAGGGAGTCCTTAAGGGATGTAACTGGGATTGGTTTTGAAATTGAAGCTCAAAATTGAAAGATATTATTATTTTGGTTTCAGGGACTAAATTGAATAAAATGAAAAACTTAAGGGGAATTTTAAAAGTGGAATTAATAGGTTCATGCATATCATGGAATGATATAAAAATATTTGGAATTAATGAATTGTCTAAAACAATTGTTTAGATTAAGAATTGAATCAAATCGGAGATAATCGAGGAAAAGCCAAAATTGTCGAATAGTCTTTGAGGATTAAATTTGCTTGTTGTTTTGGTCAGGTAAGATTGCCTGGTATTTATGTTTTTAAATAATTATGTGTTTGATTTGTATATGCATAATTGATTGTGAATTAATTGGCAGTAAATTGGAATGAAAGATGAGATTCGGACTAAATTGAAAAGAAATGTTAATTAGTGTAATAGATGCTAAGTAAATGTTAGGATACAATTGGCATGCCAATAGGATTTTGTGTGCCCTTGTACGGGATTGGTTACAAATGTTACCAAGATCCAACATTTTTTGTGGACTCGAAGATACATGTGAAATATGTTTAGCTTGGACTGGTAACTTGATGTCATTTTAAAGGTTTAACCCGGATGGGTAACTTGTGGCTCCCCAAACCTGACCAAGACAAACCGACCCAAATATAAAATGTTGCATGAGTCACTTACGTGACCTCCTTATTGACCACCAATCACACCAATTGACCACCAATCATACCACACCATATTTATGCATAATAATCAATTGGCAATTAAAAGCAAACATACAAACCATAGAATCATGTGTTCCTAGCAGAAACAATCAAAATAACAAGTAGGGGTAAAATTGTCAGACATACATCATACAAAACAATCATAAACATTAAATTAAGCATACATTTAGTATATAAAGTATTATTCAAAACAATATTTGAAAGAGTCGACTAAAACTGATAAGTAAAACTCAAAGTAATTTAAAAAAAAACACTAAATCATAAATTTAGAAAATTATTGGGAAAAACATTTTTTTACAAAATTAAAAGTAAATTTATGGAATTATACATATACTACGTAATCATGCAAAATTTCAAGACATTTTATAGCATTTAAGGACTCCAATTTCAATGCAAAAAAATCAGGACTCAATTGCAAAGATAACAAAACATGCCAAAAACATTCGAAGAATCTCGTCATGACAACATGACTTCCCTCTTCATGACATGATATAGAAAACCTTTCTCATCATGATGATGTGACATTGGGTGTCCGACGACACTCAAACGTTGTCTCAACATTGCCAGCAGATTTCTGCAGAAACAACCCAAAACTTGCAATTGACACTTTAACTCAAAACCAAACATATCATTTCGTGCATTTATGCCAATTTATTAACTCAAGAAAGTCACATATCATTCATAGATCCTATAAAACATGCTCAAACACTCTAAACCATACAATAACAAAATTTGACTCCCTAAGTATTTAGCTATGCTAGCATGCATCCTTAAAATTACAATTCAATTATTCAACATACTAAACTTGCATATCATGCATTTCTAAGTGCATTTTAGGTTCAATTTATACCATTTGGTCATTTTAAACATTTCAAGACATCCAACATACAATCTAAGCATTTACATCAAGAACTTAATCAAGAGACATGTATATTAATATCATGCAATCACAACCAAAATCGAACATATTCAAAAATTATTCTCAAGTATCAATCAAACATAAAACCAAGTTCAAAAATCCTTAAAATTCAATTTACAAACGAATAAAATGACAAAGTCTAGTTGTAACACCCCGAAGTTTGGGATTAGAAGTACTAGGTCTTGAGTGTGGGTGCAGTTAGGAGACTGCACATAAATATTTAGTAGTGCAAGAAAGTGACACAAATGCATGTCTGCTTCAATGGTTAAGTGTTCTAGGAAGAGTTTGAGAAGACTTGGGTTCAAGCCTTGGCTTCCACAAAATTTTTCTTTTTAAGGATAAAACCCCTATCTTTGGCCAGTAGGATTATAAGTTTATTTTGGTAAAAACATGACAGAATGAGCCTGCTGGTCTAGTGGATAGTGGCATGTGGAGTGTGCTAGTGGCTTGAGGTTCGAATCCTTGCTTGTGCAAATGGAGATTATTTTTGCTGGTGGCCTTGGAAGGAAGTTGTGTTTGACCAAAACACCACGAGTTTGAATAGATTTGAATGGAGTTGTTGTTAGCCGAATTTGAGGAGATGGATGGGAGGAAATTAAGGAGAAAATCAAGCAAGTTTGAATTTAGAAAAGAGTCTTGCTGGGTTTGAACTCTGGCACTTAGTGTTTTGGTTGTGTAGGGATGTTGGGGGAGGTGTATAGTGTATGGAAGGCTGAATGAAATTGGGGAGTTATTTTGGGGTAAATTTTGGCTATGTATTGGTAATTGGTCATTTCATTTTAGGATTTTTCCAAATTTTGGTTTTGCTCACTCTTTGTTTTCTGAAGACGATTTGTGCTAGGAAGTCTTTCGGTATCGATTGTTTCTGGCTAGTGCTTCTGGGTACTTTCATTTTGGGACTATCTTAATTGCTGTTCTTCTTCTTTTACTTTTTTACAACTATTTTCCCTTGATACCTTTTGTAGCCGAATAACCTCCTTTCTTTTCTCTCTCTGACCCTTTCGGTTTTTAGCCTTAGTCTTGATTGAATCTCTCCTTCTTCTCCCGACTCAATTGATCACCTCTTTGATCTAATACATTTTTTTCTTCCCTCTCATCTTATTTGGATACTTTGGCTGAATTCTATATCTCTCTATTTTAGTTTGGTTTTTGTAAGTAGTCTCTGGAAAATTGGTAAGCACTCGACTCCTTCTTTATCTCTCGCAGTCGAAACATTTCCTTCATCACTCGATCAAAGGTAACCTTGTTTGTAGTTATTGTGATACTGGGGTTGGTTGGCTTGCATAACGCAGATATTCGACAAGGAGCGTGTGGTCGATTTTAGTCAGCAGTCTAATAGGACTAAGCCACTTTTGTTCAAACAAAGACAGGATTGGTGCTCGTGGGCTACTTGAACATTTACGTGAGTAGGTGTGTGTAACGCTACCATTAGATGTTAAACGGAAAATGCCGAAAAGCCAAAAAGCCGAAAAGTAGGCTGTCGACACCACACGGGCGTGTAGCTGCCTGTGTGGTAGGCTGTGTAACGAAACATGGCCATGTGGTCGATGAGATGGCCATGAGCGTTGTCATGGGCCGGAATGATATTGGGCCATTTTAGGCCGACCTGGGCCATGTAGGCCCAATGGGCCTATGGGCCTTCACTGGAAAATCACATAAAAGTGTGGCAAATATTGGGCCAGGCTGTGTAAACCACACGGCTAAGGATATTTTTGGGTTATGTGGGCCACACGAGCGTGTGGGCCCACAATATAGGCCGTGGGCCCATTATTATTGATTGACTGTTAAAGTCACCCAAGACGACTGTGGACCTACTGTTGGGCTGGTAAGTGTACTTGGACCTTATTTTTGGTAAGATGACTGTTTTACCCCTATGTGATGTATGACTGTTTTACCCCTATGTGATTTTTACTGTATGTACATTTATATCATGTTGCATTGCATGGGGTGGGATATATGATTTTGGAAGAAGTGTACTGAAAGGCTATAAGCCTATTACTGGCAGTTCTGTTGCAAATACTGTTTTAGTGTCGTAACCGGTACAACTTGGTATGTAAGGTTGGGTGGGTCAATTTTATCCCCAGATGGTGTGTAGGGCTAGTAAGGAGATGGTGTATAGCGGATGGATTGGGTAGGATTCTCTGTTTTCATACTGTATTGAAATGGGCTAAGGCCCAGACTGCCACTGATACTGAAATGGGCTCAGGCTTAGACTGTTTCTGCTTTTAAAAAAGGGGCTAAAGCCCTTAACTGAAGCTGAGGGCTTAGGCCCAAATTGTGTTTACTTTGATTGTATGTTTTAATGGGATTTCACACACTGAGTTTTCGTAAACTCACCCATCTATTAACTGTGCAGAAAATTCCCAGGCTTAGACGGATCAAGGCGTCGGAGGACTCAGAGGTGGCCACTCGACGAAGTTTCTTTTAATATTATAATTAAGATTTTATTTTAGGTTTCATTATGTAATAAGGCCTCTTTAATTTTTTTATTTTTATTTTGGGGATTTAGTTACTTGAATTTCAATCTAGTAGTAGTAGGCTTCGGATTTCCAAGAAAATATAAACAAATTTTTTCTAAAAACACCATGCTTACGCAACACATTTTGAAAGCTTCCTCAACAAACATTGTTTTAAAGTTTTAATAACAAACTATTATAATTAATATTTTTTCTAAAACAACTTTGAGTTTTCACAATGAACCAGACATCCTAAACTTTTGTTAGGAACCTAAAGAAGATTTTACGTAGAAAGGATTTTCACGAAATTTGTGTTTTAACACTCCAATGTGACATCACATGTAACACCCCGAACCCGAGACCATCGCCGGTGTCGGACACGAGGGGTTAGCAAGCCAAGTTCACTTGTTTTGCCCATCCATTGGACATTTCCAGTCAGGCTGGAAAAACTGCGTCACTGTCGCCTTAAAAAATCATATCTCGAGTTTCAAAACTCGGAAACTGGTTTCGTAAATTTTCCCTGAATTTAGACTCATATATCAATCCATGGATTTATTTCTAGAATTTTTGGTCGGGCCAATTGGTACAGTTTATTAGTTAAAGTCACCCATGTTACAGGGATCGACTGCTCTGACCTTCGCGCGGTATAACTTGAATATCTCTCTGTACAGGGCTTTAATGCTGGTGCCGTTTGTTTCTAATGAAACTAGACTCAAAATGGAATCTGTACATATAAGGTATGTCTCCTAATTCTTTCTGGATAATTTATAGTAAATTTTTAAAGTTGCGACAGGGAACCCAGAAACCGTTCTGGCCCTGTCTCACAATAGCTTTAATATCTCTTAACATGTAACTCCTATGACCATTTCGTTTCTTCCATATGAAAATAGACTCATCAATGTTCATTTACATAGCTGATTCACTATTTAATACCATTCCTACAAATTTTGGTGATTTTTCACATTCACGTTACTGCAGCTGGCAGCATCTGTTTTAAGGTAGGTCTTACCTATTTTGTAGTCTCCATGAACCAACTAGTCTTGCCTTACATAGGTCCACATATGATCATTTTAACCATGCCAATGGCTGATCATGTGACCAACATTCCCATTTCAATTCATAGTCACATCATGACACCATATATATATATACAAACCGCAAATAGTTTAAGTTGATACTTCACTATTACGAGCCATTTTCGCATGGCCGTACACATATACATCATAACATATTTAAACCAACAAGGGTAGTCCTATACATGCCATTTCAAGTTCAACCAAGAATTTATACCAAAATGGGGGCTTGATAGTGTGGATGACTTCGACTTCAACGATCCCGAATCCGATTGCTATCGAGCGAAATCTAGAAAACCGAGAGCCAAAGCAATGAGAGTAAGCATTTTTTATGCTTAGTAAGTCTCAAGGAATATAATCAACTCTAATTACAGCAATACATTCACATAGTTAAATGCATCATTTCATTAATGCACATTCACATAATCATACTTACTTCACCATCCCAACTCTTATGTTCATACACAAATAACGGCTTCATTAAGGCCGATAACTCGTTCCATCATAGGAGCGGATATTCACACGCTCTTACTCCTAGCGCATAAAGCACACACCGCACTTACCTTGTCATTGGGAAATTTCACAAGTGCATTAGCTGAAATTTTCCAGCAAGCTTATAATTTTCAAATCACATACCTTCGAGTTTAACGGATGTCGCTACTCGATCAATCGCCTTCGGGACATAGTCCGGTTATGGTAACCCGCACCAAGGCCTCGGGACTTAACCCGGATATCACGATTTGCACAAATGCCTTGGTCTTAGCCCGGATAGAATGACTTCATACGAATGCCTTCGGCCTTAGCCCGGATGTAGCCACTAGCACAATTGCCTTGGTCTTAACCCTATAATTTCCAGCATAATTGTCTTGAGGCTTAGCCCGGATATCATTCAATTTCTCATGCACACATACATCAATAATCATTGGACATACATATTTATTTTCGTTACTAAGGCTCAAACACAATTATAATCACTAACATAATCGCCTTCGGGACTTAGCCGGGTATCATTTGAATACTCATACACACATAAATCAATAATCAATACATCCATATTTCATTCCACATAATTCAAGTAAGGTCACTTCTTGAGGACTTACCTCGGATGTTGTCGAACGGCTCTTACACTATTCGATTACTTTTTCCTTCCCTTGTCCAATTGTGGCCCTCTTAGCTCTTGAGCTAATTCAAACAAATTCAATTTATCAAAACCTCATTGTGCTAGCTTATGGCGAATATGACAAGGAATTTAAATGGTCATATGGCCACCCTTTAGCTTGAATACACAATGGTCATGCATATTTTATACTACATCAAGCAATTCAATACAATTTATTCGAGCATCAAGGAAAAGCTAAGGCCTTCAATAGGCTACCCAAGGCCGAATATACTTGTCCATGTTGAGGCCAATTATGCACTTAATACCACACAAAAACAGCATGCATTTTACTAGTTAATGCTTTGCATATTGTAGCTCAAAACTTACAATATAGCATCAAGCACTCATATGTGTGCTAGGCCGAATGTGCTTACAATTTCACAATTATTCTTCAACATCTTCTTCTTTAAACAAACTTATTCATCACTTCCTTCATAACCAAAACATCATGTGCAAACATATATATACATATATGAGCATGGCGAATTTCAA
The DNA here is from genome assembly GCF_025698485.1 of Gossypium arboreum. Classification (NCBI taxonomy): domain Eukaryota; kingdom Viridiplantae; phylum Streptophyta; class Magnoliopsida; order Malvales; family Malvaceae; genus Gossypium; species Gossypium arboreum. The sequence continues at coordinate 116,731,685 of NC_069077.1, read as the reverse complement.
GGTGTCCATAACCATCCAAAACACAAATTTTAACTAACATGCAAGAAGCATGAACCATGCTCATGAATGCATCATGGCGAATATGACAATCATGCTCCTTTTCAACTTCAATCATGATAAAACAAAAGAAAGCTCAAAATCTTACTCAAGAGTAGACAATCCATCATTGCATGCATCATCATCAAGCTTCACACTTAGCATGCAATGGCTTTATCACCATAACAACTTTGGCCAAATACCATTTCCATGGCTTAACAAAGATTTGAGCCATGGCTAACATGCACATCAAGTTAGCAACCAAAACATGCATGAAACTCCTAACACAACCTCATACATACCTTAATCTTGATGCAAACTTAGCCAAATCTCCTTCTAGATCTCTTCCAAACCAAGCATGAAGCAAAAATCCTCCTTCTTCCTTAGTTTTGGCTCAAAGAAAGGATGAACAAAATTTTTTCTTTCCTTCTCTACAACTCACGGCAATGGGGGGATTACCACACTCACACACATTTTTTTTCATTTTTTTATCACCCATACACCTTTGTTTATTATTTCACCCTAATGCACCAACAAAACATGTTTCATGACATGTTTAGCCCATCCTCCTTGTCATGGCCGCCACCACCTATAAAGGGGAATTTGACATGCAAGTCCATTATTTTGCATGCATGCTTTAATTAGTCATCACACATTTCCTATCATACTTTCAAAGTTCATTACTAAGTCCTTTCTTGTGGAATTCACCCTTATAACACTAAATCAATCATCATAAAATGTCATACATGAGCACACACATGTTATAGGCATCAAAATAAATTTTAATTATTTTTATGCCTCGGTTTTGTGGTCCCGAGACCACCTTCCGACTAGGGTCAATTTTGGGCTGTCACAACTCTCCCCCACTTAAGAAATTTTCGTCCCCGAAAATCTTACCGTAAATAGGTTTGGATATCGCTCTTTCATAGAGTTCTCGGTCTCCCAAGTAGCTTCTTCTATCCGTGCTTGAGCCATAACACTTTTACTAGCGGAACCCGCTTGTTTCACAACTCTTTCACTTCTCGTGATAGGATACGAATCGGTTCTTCCTCATAACTCATATTAGCTTGAATTTCAATTTCGATGGACTAATCACGTGCGATGGATCGGATCTATAGCGTCGAAGCATCGAAACGTGAAAGACATCGTGAACCTTTTCGAGTTCGGGGCAAAATCAAACGATATGCCACTGGATCGACTCGGTCGGATATCTCATATGGCCCAACGAACCTCGGGCTCAACTTGTCCTTACGGTAGAATCGAGTATCTTTTTCCAAGGCGATACCTTGAGAAACACTTTATCACCCACGATACTCGATATCCTTACGCTTCAGTCCGCGTCGACTTACGGCGATCGGAGGCTATCTTCGACTTTCACGGATTATTTTCACTTTCTGCTCAAAGATCCCTAATCAAATCCACCGAAAATCTTGCTTTCACCGAGCTCGGTCCAAAACAATGGTGTACGGCATTTACGACCGTACAAGGCCTCGTAGGGTGCCATCTTAATACTTGATTGAAAGTTTGTTGTTGTAAGCGAATTCAATCAACGGCAAATACCGTTCCATAAACCACTAAACTCGAGGACGCAACATCTTAACATATCCTCAAGTATCTGAATTATCCGCTCGGATTGACCATCGGTTTGGGGTGAAAGGCGGTCTGAAATGCAACTTGGTACCCAAAGCTTCTTGCAACTTTTTCCAAAATCGCGAGGTAAATCTCGGATCTCTATCCGACACGATGGAAATAGGCACCCGTGTAATCTCACAACTCGAGAAACGTACAATTCAGCTAATTTGTCAATTGAAAAATCCGTGCGTCGACGGGTCAAAGTGGGCCGACTTAGTCAATCGATCTACCACGACCCAAACCGCATCCTTCTTACTTGTCGACAATGGCGGTCCGGATACAAAGTCCATTGTGACTCGATCCCATTTCCACTCGGGTATCGTGATTGGTGAAGTAATCTGAAGGCACCGATGTTCCGCTTTCACTTGTTGACATATTAAACATCTCAAACAAAGTCGGAGATGTCTCGCTTCATACCATGCCACCAAAATCGACGTTTCAAATCATTGTACATCTTCGTACTCCCGGGTGGATTGCCATTCGGCTACAATGGGCTTCATTCGAATTATCGAAATGAGTTCAATTCTTTGGAACACACAGACGACTTTTGAACCTCAAACAATCGTCATCATCGATTTGAAACTCGAATCCTTGTTCGGAACACACTCAGCCCGTTTTGCAGCCAACTCGTCGTCGACTTTCTGAGCTTCTCGAATTTGATGTATCAATAGTGGTTTGGCTTTCAATTCAGCTACTAACACACTATCGGATCAAACAGACAAGTGCACGTTCATCGCTCGTAAGCGAATAATGATTTACGACTCAAGGCATCCGCAACCACATTCGCCTTTCCGGGTGATAGTCAATGACCAGCTCGTAATCCTTTAACAGCTCGAGCCAACGTCTTTGTCGCAGATTTAAGTCTCTTTGGATCATCAAATATTTGAGACTTTTGTGATCCGAGTATACATGGCACCTTTCACCAAATAAGTAATGTCGCCAAATCTTTAAAGGCGAATCGATGGCGGCCAATTCGAGATCATGAGTCGGATAATTTTTCTCATGTGGCTTTAATTGCCTCGACGCATAGGCCACAACTCGACCTTCTTGCATTAATATGCAACCTAACCCAAGTAGAGAGCGTCGCTATAGATGACAAACTCTTTCTTGGGACTCGGGTTGCACTAGAATTGGGGCTTCATCAAATAAGTTTTCAGTTGATCGAAACTTTTTGGCATTTCTCCGTCCATTCGAACTTAACATCCTTTTGGAGTAGCCGTCATCGGCGTGGCTATCGTTGAGAAGGCTTTACAAATCGTCGGTAATAACCAAGCAAGCCCCAAAATGCTCGAACCTCGTTAATATTTCTGAGGCTTCCAATTAAGTATGGCTGAAATTTTATTCGGTCGACTCGAATACTCGATCTGAGATACCACATGACCCAAGAAGCTAACCTCTCTTAACCGAACTCACACTTGTTGAACTTAGCATATAATTGCTTATCCGTAAAATTTGCAGCACTAACCGCAGATGTTCAAGATGTTCGGTCTCATTTCTTGAATAGACCAAGATGTCATCAATGAACACGACTACTGAATCGATCCAAATATGGTCTAAAGATCCGATTCATTAAATCCATAAATACCGCGAGGGCATTAGTGAGCCCAAACGGCATCACTAGGAACTCATAGTGACCATCTCTCGCTCAAGGCGGTCTTGGGTACGTCCAATCTCGGATTCGCAATTGATAATAGCCCGATCTCAAATCTATTTTCGAGAACACCGAGGCTCCCTTTAGTTGATCGAACAAGTCATCGATACGTGGCAACGGATATTTGTTCTTTATTGTCGCTTTATTAAGCTGACGATAATCGATGCACAGCCGCATGGTTCCATCCTTCTTTTTCACGAACAACACTGGCGCACCCCAAGGCGAAAAACTCGGGCGAGCAAAACCTCTATCCACCAATTCTTGCAACTGAGCTTCCAACTCCTTTAATTCCGTTGGTGCCATACGATACGGAGCTATCGAAATTGGAGTGGTACCAGGTACCAATTCGATGCCAAATTCTATTTCCCGAACAGGTGGTAAACCCGGCAATTCTTCAGGGAAAACATCCGGGTATTCACAAACCACGGGCACAGATTCGGGTTTCTTTTCTGATTCCTTGTCATCGAGCACGTACGCAAGGTACGCTTCACACTCTTTTCTTACATATTTTCGGGCCAACATTGCTGATATTACAGCTGGCAACCCCTTTAAGTCCGTAGACTTAACCCGAATTATCTCGTTATTCGCGCACCTCAAATCGATAGTCTTGCTTTTGCAATTTACGACCGCATCGTGCATGGTCAACCCATCCAAACCAAGAATAACGTCGAATTCATTGAACGGCAAAAGCATCAAGTCCGCCGGGAAACAAGAACCTCGGAACACTAGGGGACTTTTCTTGCACACTTTGTTGACAAGCACGTAATGACCCAAGGGGTTTGACACCAATTACAAACTCGATGACTCAATAGGCAAAGTCTTACTAGATGCTAAGGTTTCACATATATAAGATTGAGTAGAACCGGGGTCAATCAAAGCAATCACATTAGTATTGAAAAGAGTGAAAGCACGTAATGACATCCGGAGAGGCGGCATCCTCGGCGTGCGCGTATGGCATAAGTCCTCGCGAGAGCACGAGCCTCGAGATATGATGGTAGCATCTCTAGATCCTCTCGACCGCCACGACATTGCCCATATTTCTAGGTGGCCTACCTCGGCGATGGTAGCACCCGAGTTTCCACTCGACTCACATTCTGTTCAAGCATCCTCGGGCAATCCTTCCTAAAGTGGTCGGCCGATCCACACTTATAGCGGAGCGATCACGAAACCAACAGCTCCCGAATGCCATTTGCCACAATGTTGACACTCGCCCTCTCTCGGCGATCATTTCCACCATCTGGCGATCGAAGTGACTCGTGTGGTCACAGGGTCGATCGCGTCCTCGTCTAGAAAAGCCCAAAGCGCCTCTAGACCGGTTCACATCATCTCGAAATCTCTTGATTGCTGTTGAAGAGACTTTCCGAGGACCTATTTCGAATTCTCCGGTTCCCACATCAGCTTTTGTTTCTCCTTTCTAAGCTCTTCGACTTTACAAGCTCGCTCAACAAGTACTACGATCTCTCGTATTTCGAGAATGCCAACGAACATCCTTATATCATCATTCAGCCCATCCTCGGCGTTTACACATAATAGCTTCGGACGAAATGCATTCTCGCGTGTATCGGCTAAGCCTCACAAATTTTCGTTCATAGTCGGTAACCGACATAGAACCTTGCTTAAGATCAAGAAATTCCTTCGCTTTTGGTCGATGAATCTCGATGATATACTTTTTTTTTTTGAACTTGGTTTGAAAGAATTCCCAAGTCACTTGCTCTCTAGGTACCACAAAAGCGAGTACTCCACCAATAGTAGGTGGAATCACGTAGCAAGGAGATGGTACACTTTAAGCACTCATCGGTGTACAAGATAGCTCATCGAGCACCGGATAGTGTTGTCCAACCAAAATTCAGCTCGTTCGGCATCATCATCATCCGTAGCTTTAAATTCAGTGGCCCCATGTTTTGAATCCTATCAACTGGGGCTTACTTGACCTTATTTGGTCGATTCTTTGGAGGTATTGTAGGTGCGGGGTTGCATTTGTCGGGAATGGAGGTTGTGGGACAGCCGTGTTAGTTCGAATGTATTGATTAAACCATTCGTTCATCACACTATAAAAGGCTTGCCTAGCCTCATCATTCGGATTGCTGGCCATAGGTTGAGAGTCCGCCGGCGCTGTCCCTTGTCGGGAGCAGCGCCACACTCTCCACATCATCAGCTATTGCTCGGTTGGGATCGGGATCCATTGCTATAAACAAACTCAAAGTCAAATTGTCGAAATCACCACACTATCGATTCATCATTTAATGGCATGTATAGCTAGACCCCAAACACCTCACGGTAGTCCTAGAATCGACTAAACCGTGGCTCTGATACCAATAAAATTGTAACACCCCGAACCCGAGACCATCGCCGGTGTCGGACACGAGGGGTTAGCAAGCCAAGTTCACTTGTTTTGCCCATCCATTGGACATTTCGGTCAGGCTGGAAAAACTGCGTCACTGTCGCCTTAAAAATCATATCTCGAGTTTCAAAACTCAGAAACTGGTTTCGTAAATTTTCCTGAATTTAGACTCATATATCAATCCATGGATTTATTTCTAGAATTTTGGTCGGGCCAATTGGTACAGTTTATTAGTTAAAGTCACCCATGTTACAGGGATCGACTGCTCTGACCTTCGCGCGGTATAACTTGAATATCTCTCTGTACAGGGCTTTAATGCTGGTGCCGTTTGTTTCTAATGAAATTAGACTCAAAATGGAATCTGTACATATAAGGTATGTCTCCTAATTCTTTCTGGATAATTTATAGTAAATTTTAAAGTTGCGACAGGGAACCCAGAAACCGTTCTGGCCCTGTCTCACAATAGCTTTAATATCTCTTAACATGTAACTCCTATGACCATTTCGTTTCTTCCATATGAAAATAGACTCATCAATGTTCATTTACATAGCTGATTCACTATTTAATACCATTCCTACAAATTTTGGTGATTTTCACATTCACGTTACTGCAGCTGGCAGCATCTGTTTTAAGGTAGGTCTTACCTATTTTGTAGTCTCCATGAACCAACTAGTCTTGCCTTACATAGGTCCACATATGATCATTTTAACCATGCCAATGGCTGATCATGTGACCAACATTCCCATTTCAAATTCATAGTCACATCATGACACCATATATATATATACAAACCGCAAATAGTTTAAGTTGATACTTCACTATTACGAGCCATTTTCGCATGGCCGTACACATATACATCATAACATATTTAAACCAACAAGGGTAGTCCTATACATGCCATTTCAAGTTCAACCAAGAATTTATACCAAAATGGGGGCTTGATAGTGTGGATGACTTGACTTCAACGATCCCGAATCCGATTGCTATCGAGCGAAATCTAGAAAACGAGAGCCAAAGCGGCGAGTAAGCATTTTTATGCTTAGTAAGTCTCAAGGAATATAATCAACTCTAATTACAGCAATACATTCACATAGTTAAATGCATCATTTCATTAATGCACATTCACATAATCATACTTACTTCACCATCCCAACTCTTATGTTCATACACAAATAACGGCTTCATTAAGGCCGATAACTCGTTCCATCATAGGAGCGGATATTCACACGCTCTTACTCCTAGCGCAAAGCACACACCGCACTTACCTTGTCATTGGGAAATTTCACAAGTGCATTAGCTGAAATTTTCCAGCAAGCTTATAATTTTCAAATCACATACCTTCGAGTTTAACCGGATGTCGCTACTCGATCAATCGCCTTGGGACATAGCCCGGTTATGGTAACCCGCACCAAGGCCTACGGGACTTAACCGGATATCACGATTTGCACAAATGCCTTGGTCTTAGCCGGATAGAATGACTCATACGAATGCCTTGGGCCTTAGCCGGATGTAGCCACTAGCACAATTGCCTTGGTCTTAACCCGGTTATAATTTCCAGCATAATTGTCTTGAGGCTTAGCCGGATATCATTCAATTTCTCATGCACACATACATCAATAATCATTGGACATACATATTTATTTTCGTTACTAAGGCTCAAACACAATTATAATCACTAACATAATCGCCTTGGGACTTAGCCGGGTATCATTTGAATACTCATACACACATAAATCAATAATCAATACATCCATATTTCATTCCACATAATTCAAGTAAGGTCACTTCTTGAGGACTTACCTCGGATGTTGTCGAACGGCTCTTCTGCTATTCGATTACTTTTCCTTCCCTTGTCCAATTGTGGCCCTCTTAGCTCTTGAGCTAATTCAAACAAATTCAATTTATCAAAACCTCATTGTGCTAGCTTATGGCGAATATGACAAGGAATTTAAATGGTCATATGGCCACCCTTTAGCTTGAATACACAATGGTCATGCATATTTTATACTACATCAAGCAATTCAATACAATTTATTCGAGCATCAAGGAAAAGCTAAGGCCTTCAATAGGCTACCCAAGGCCGAATATACTTGTCCATGTTGAGGCCAATTATGCACTTAATACCACACAAAAACAGCATGCATTTTACTAGTTAATGCTTTGCATATTGTAGCTCAAAACTTACAATATAGCATCAAGCACTCATATGTGTGCTAGGCGAATGTGCTTACAATTTCACAATTATTCTTCAACATCTTCTTCTTTAAACAAACTTATTCATCACTTCCTTCATAACCAAAACATCATGTGCAAACATATATATACATATATGAGCATGGCGAATTTCAAGGTGTCCATAGCCATCCAAAACACAAATTTTAACTAACATGCAAGAAGCATGAACCATGCTCATGAATGCATCATGGCGAATATGACAATCATGCTCCTTTTCAACTTCAATCATGATAAAACAAAAGAAAGCTCAAAATCTTACTCAAGAGTAGACAATCCATCATTGCATGCATCATCATCAAGCTTCACACTTAGCATGCAATGGCTTTATCACCATAACAACTTTGGCCAAATACCATTTCCATGGCTTAACAAAGATTTGAGCCATGGCTAACATGCACATCAAGTTAGCAACCAAAACATGCATGAAACTCCTAACACAACCTCATACATACCTTAATCTTGATGCAAACTTAGCCAAATCTCCTTCTAGATCTCTTCCAAACCAAGCATGAAGCAAAAATCCTCCTTCTTCCTTAGTTTTGGCTCAAAGAAAGGATGAACAAAATTTTTTCTTTCCTTCTCTACAACTCACGGCAATGGGGGGGGATTACCACACTCACACACATTTTTTTTCATTTTTTTTATCACCCATACACCTTTGTTTATTATTTCACCCTAATGCACCAACAAAACATGTTTCATGACATGTTTAGCCCATCCTCCCTTGTCATGGCCGGCCACCACCTATAAAAGGGGGAATTTGACATGCAAGTCCATTATTTTGCATGCATGCTTTAATTAGTCATCACACATTTCCCTATCATACTTTCAAAGTTCATTACTAAGTCCTTTCTTGTGGAATTCACCCTTATAACACTAAATCAATCATCATAAAATGTCATACATGAGCACACACATGTTATAGGCATCAAAATAAATTTTTAATTATTTTTATGCCTCGGTTTTGTGGTCCCGAGACCACCTTCCGACTAGGGTCAATTTTGGGCTGTCACATCACAGATTCAGCCATAACGTCTGGGTCAGGTTTGGGGTGTTATACTAGTTCCCTCAAGTATGGTCCAACGTTGCCTTTATTTTTATAGCAAAAAGAAGTCACAACACATACTCAAGAGGATAGCCTTATTTAGATCACTTGGCCTTGCTCACTTCTCCTCCTTACTAATGTTATTCTTTTACGAAGTAAACATTTAAGAGTGTGAACTTAACTAAGCTCAGTGAGTGCTTAAAGATTGCCATAATTAAACACATACTCCATAGTTAAAAGAAAGCATACTAGCAGACATTCTTGGCATCACCATGAACATAACATCATATCATTTCATATTAATATATTGGCATATGGTGATTATGAAGCATGTATAAAACATAATGCATTAGATAAACGGGTCTCCAAACACAGCCAATAACTCAAAGAGTAACATATCCCATAAAGTGTAGGATATAGCTAACACTCTCCAAACAAAACCAACATATCTTATTGAATGGAGCTAAGCTCAACGTTCTTTCATCCCTCCAACATATCCGGGGGCCTCAATGCCCAAACATAAGCATATAGGTGAGTACTCAAAATTCCTATAGTGTGCCAACTATATTACAATAGATCACAATGCCAACATATCCACTAAAACACATATAGTTACTATTTTATGCACACTTTCTCTTATCATTACTTATGATCATAACATTTTCATATTCACTTATAATGCACTCATCAAGTGCTCACAAAATCTCATATAGTGTGCATAGAACTAGCAAGCCTCGTATCGTATTTAGTCATAACATATAGCATTTGTAATTGCATCTTAATATGCATCACATTTCATATAATATCTCATAGGCATATTTGCATAATAAACATATATTGATAAAGAACCCTTACTTTCGGAATTTAGATTAGGTGTTTAGGCCAACCTAAGCTCCCATTTAACTTAAGGAATCATGCCTAAAATTTTCAATTTTGATCACTCACCGGATCTCTTTTGTTCAATTGTCGAAGGCTAGATAAGCTTTTCTTTGCCCTTTGATTTGCTTGTAGAGGCTCTCGTTGGATCTGGTACTTTGCATGCATATTAAACACATTACAAAATCATCATTTATAGACTTAATCATATTCAAATAGTAGCAAAATCACAGATCTATGCTTTTCCCCTCCTAATACCGAAATCTAACTTGTTTTACGAAAATAAGAGATTTTATCACTCAAATTTCGCTTCTAATCCTCACACATGTTTCTAAAAATCCTAAATATCATATTATTAAATATGCAAGATATCAAAATCACCTAGTTTATCATACCTAAGTTTTTCGAAATCTTGATCATTCTGAACATTAAAAGAGGGAAAACTCTCAATTCCTTAAAATTCTTAAATGATCTATAAAATTGAGTTTATAAACCTTCTAATTAGTTCAAAATAATTTGAAAATCAATTTAAAACAACAATTTAACTTAATATTTTGAATCTCTTTATTTTTAAGCCAAAATTAGGTTTAAAAGCTTTAGATATATTGAAATCTCGTAATAGTTGATCAAATCTCGAATTATGAAAACAACAACCTTAGAATTATCCATAGGAATAATAATATTACCTTAAATTTGAGAAGAAGGATGAAGTGTAGATCTAATTCAATGAAAAATGTTTGAAGAACAATGACAAAATTGATGAAGAAAAGAGGAATTTTATTTAAAATTGAAGGAAGAATTGGTGTCTGAAAGGCAAGAAAATTAGTAAGGATGAGCTAATTTTGAAATAAAAACTTAGATTTAGATTTTAGAAAATTTTCTAATGTGTTTAAATAAACAATGGAAGGAAACATATTTTAAAAATTAGGGGAAATTGCCTTTTAAAAACTTTCAGTTTTCACCCTTTTTTAAACCAGTCATTATTTCAAATTAAAACCCATTTTGTAATAGCCCGTTTTTTAGTAGTGTTAAAGATAGTTGTTTCGAGACCACAATTTTGATGAGTGAGTCTGTAAATACTATTATTAAATATTTAAGAGTCGAATTTAGTGATATAGTGAATTCTAATAAGGTAATTTTTGCTAATTGGACAGTTAGTTAAGTAGAAGTAGTTTGACCCTAAAGTTAGTAGTTTTGGAAAATAAGCTATTAGGACCTCATTCCATAAATCAAGCCCGCAAATATTTTTATTAAATATTTATTGAGTTATTTTATAGGGGGATTGATTATTGGATAGGTAATTTTACCAATTTAGTAACTAATTAAGGTATAAGAACTAAATCGTAAAAACTGTCATAGTTAACTTTATATATTTTTGTTAGTAGTAATGCTTAAATCATAGTTTTATAAGGCTTTAAATGGAAATAAGCCACTTTTTAGGTCCAGTGGACGGCTTGGTTTAGGGTTAATTAAAATAATATAAAACCTTTAATATTAATAAACTAAATAATATGTTAAATAAAAGAAAGATAATGCACATCATCATCTTTTTCATTTCTTTTGTTTCTCCATAGTCAAAACATAGAAAGGGAAGAAGGCTTAAGTGTCAAATTTTCATTCCTTGCATGGTAAGCTAATTTAAGTCTACTTCTCATAAATTTTATGTTTTTGAGATTGTTACAACTAAGTCTAGCTAACTCGTACTTAGATTTTCGAAACTATTAAAGATTTAAACTATTACCATTGATGATTTTTGAAAATTTTTGTGTTTTTATTTTAGTTTTTAAGCCTGGACATAAAAACAGGGATTAAATTGTAAATTTAAATGTTAGTTTTTGAGTATAAGGACTGAAATGAAAATATTGTAAAGTTATCATGATATTTTGATATAAATTGATAGTAGAGGATTGTAGAAGGGGATAATTGACATTGGATTGAAAAAAAAAGTTCAAATGTGAAAGTTATTGTTGTTTCGATTTTAGGGATTGAATTGAATAAAATATAAAATTTTAGTGGTTTTTGAAAATAAAAGAAAATAGGTCCATGCATAGCATATTATGTTATTTAAGTGTTGGAATTGATAAATTGAATTAAAATTACTATATAGATCAAGAATTAAATCAACTAGGAAATAAAAGGGGAAAAGAGAAAATTACAAAATAATCCCTAACATTTTGCTTATTGTCGAATTCACTTGGTAAGTTCATACGGTATGATTAAGTATATTCATATAATGTTTTTGGTTGGACTGTAAAATTATAATGATTAAATGTATTTTTAAATTGTTTACAAATTGATACAAAAGGTTAGAAAAAGACTACATCAGAAAGTTTGAATTTGTGATAAATACGGATATATGTGTAATATTGGATGAATGTAAAATTCAGCATACGAGTGTATGACATATATATGTTAATGTTATATTGCTAAAAGGTATATATATCTATATTTTTTGAACATCAAGTGGACTAAATTGATGATATGTAATTATATTTTGAATTGTGGTTGGAACAGTACAAAAATGTGAGAAATCGAATGAATCATAATAAATGATGCTAATGTTTTAATAGAGCCCGGATGAATGTAGGATAACATAAAATTGGCATGCCAATATGGTTGACTGCGTGCTAGTACGGGATATCTGTAAAAGATGATGTGGAGTAAAAGATATGATGGAGATATCACTGTTTATGCCAGAATCATGCAATTGTTGCGGATTACCGAGCTTTGTCTCTATGGAGACCTTGGTGTGGTGGAGGGATGATATGTTATCTGATACGATAGTGTGCCTATCATCTTTGCACTACGGTACCTTGGTGTGATGGAGGGATGATTCGTTATATGATATCATATTATGCCAACGAGCTTTGCACTATAGTGCCTTGGTGTGGTGTAGTTATCGTTTTATTGAGCTATCTAGTGTGCTATAGTTACTTGTGTATCTATATCTTATTATTTTAGTTCATTAGGCTAATTGTTTAAAAGGAAATGAATTGACTGATTCTTTGAGATATGTGAAAATGGATGTGCGTATACGAATATTTTGTGTTACACGATTAAACTAAATAAATGATGTATATGTTCGACAAATATACAAAAATGATACTATATTGAATTGTAAAAAAGAATAATAAAGTGTCAGTAATTACAATATATCGCAAAGAAATGAGAAATAAAAATAAAGAACATAGATTTTTACGTGAAAACCCTTTTGGGAAAAACCACGGGCAAAGGAGAAGAAAATTCACTATGTTGAATTTAAATAATTACAAGATGAATATACTATGTCTATTTATAGTCTTGTAAAACCATTTTCTAATAGGAGTGTAGTAAGATTGAAACACCTTATTCTAATCATTATCAAGTAGATGGAGTTTAATAAGGTTTAAAAAACTTTATTTTAAAATAAAATAAAAAAAGTGTAGTTTTATATGAATTTTATTTTTATTTTATTTTACTACTGTATTTTATTTAAATAAGGATTCGGGTCACTTAATTCTAACAATCTCCACCTTGACACGAATTCTCAATGAACAAGTGCTTCATCGCGAACTCTCAACGAACAAGTTCTCCACCTCTCCTATAAAACCCCTTAAGGATTTATCTTCAACAATGAACACCAACCAAGTCTAAGCAATGCTCAAACTTGGTTATAGGAAGTGACTTAGTCATCATATCTACAGGATTTTCATGAGTACTAATTTTGCTCATAACAATATCGCCAAGAGCAATAATATCATGAATAAAATGATACCGAACATCAATGTGTTTTGTTCTCTCATGAAACCTTTGATCTTTTGTAAGGAAGATGACACTCTGACTGTCACAAAATACTGTACTGATTTGAAGGTCTTCATTGAGTTCACTAAAGAGTAACTTCAACTAAATAGCTTCTTTACAAGCCTCAGTAATTGTCATGTACTTAGCTTCAATGGTAGACAAAGCAACTGTAGTTTGCAAAGTGGCTTTCCAACTGATTGCACATAAACTGTGAGAGATCTTCTTCTATCAGGGTCTCTAGCAAAATCAGTATCAACATACCCAATAAATCCATCTCTAGTTCTTCCAAACTGTAAGCAAACATTAGTAGTACCTCGTAAGTATCATAAAATCCACTGAACTACTTTCCAATGTTCTTTAGTGGGATTCACCATGTATCTGCTACCTGCACGGCTGTATATGATAAATCTGGACGTGAACAAACCATAGCATACATGAGAGATCCCACTGCACTAGAGTATGGAACATCTAACATGTACTTAATCTCATCATCTGATTGTGGAGACAAAGTCGATGAAAGTATGAAATGGGCTGCTACAGGAGTACTAACAGGCTTAGCACTCTGCATATTGAACCTGCAAAGAACTTTCTCAATGTAGTCTTTCTGACTTAGGTACAATTTACGTGCTTTTTAATCTTTGAGAATCTCCATACCAAGTATCTTCTTTGCTAGTTTCAAATCTTTCATCTCAAATTCTTCACTTAGTTGGGCTTTGACCTTTCTTATCTCTCCTTTATCTTTTACTGCTATCAAGATGTCATCAACATAAAGGAGTAGATATGCAAAAGAACCATCACTATTTTTCTTAAAGTAAACAGAACTTTTAAAGCTATTTCTTTTGAAATCATGAGAAGTCATAAAGGAATCAAACCTCTTATACCACTATCTTGGTGACTGTTTCAAACCGTAAAGTAACTTTTTCAACAAGCAAACATAGTCCTCTTTTTCTGAGACTATAAAACCCTCTGGTTGTTGCATGTAAATATCCTCCTCAAGTTCTCTATGCAAAAATGCAGTTTTTACATCTAACTGCTCAAGCTCTAAATCATGCATGGCCACTATACCAAGCAAAGCTCGAATCGAACTATGCTTCACAACTAGGGAGAACACATCTGTGAAGTCCACTCCTAGAATTTGACTGTAACCCTTTGCAACAAGTCTTGCTTTATATCTGGTTCTTCAACTCCTGGAGTCCTTTCTTTCTTTTTAAATACCCATTTACAATGAGCAGCCTTTTTACCTTTAGGAAGTTTCACAAGATCTCATGTTTTGTTTTTGTGGAGTGATCCTATCTCCTCTTGCATAGCAAACATCCACTTTTCTGAGCCTTCACAGCTAACTGCCCTAGAATAATTAAATGGGTCTTAGTTTGCATCTATATCTTCAGCCACATTTAAAGCATAAGCAACTAGATCAGCCTCAGCATACTTCTTTGGATGTTTAATTTCTTTTCTAGTTCTATTTTTGGGGATAGAGTATTGTGGTAAGGAAGTAACTCTATTCTGAATTTTTGTACTAGCTTGAGGAGTTGATTCTGTTGTAGATTCTGGATTAATCTGATGCTCCACCTGCTTTTGATTTTCTTTATTGGAAGAGTCTTTAAGAGATAAGTTAGGTAGCATAGCAGTTTCATCAAAAACAACATCTCTGCTAATCATAACTTTTTTATTTTCAGGACACCATAACTTATACCCTTTTACACTAACTTTATAATAAAGAAAAACACATTTAATGGATCTCGGTTCCAATTTTCCATTATCAACATGAGCATACACAGGACATGCAAAGATCTTTAAATTAGAATAGTCAGTAGGATTACCAGACCATACCTCTTGTGGTGTCTTTTTCTCAATGGCAACAGATGGAGATCAGTTGAAAAAAAAATGCAGTAGAGACTGCTTCAGCCCAGTACGACTTTGGTAAGTTGGCATTTGACAACATACATTGAACCTTCTCCATGATAGTTCTGTTCATTCATTCTGCAATGCCGTTTTGCTGTGGAGTATGACGAACTGTCAAGTGTCTCAAGATCCTTTCTAACTTGCACTATTTATTAAACTCATCAAAATAAAACTCTAAGCCATTGTCTGTATGGAGGTATTTTATTTGTTTTTCTGTCTATTTTTCAATCATAGTTTTCCAAGAGTTAAATGCGGAAAACACATCGCTTTTCTTCTTCAAAAAGAACGCCTAAACTTTTCTAGAAAAATCATCAATAAAAGTTAGCATATAATTAGCTTCACCTATCGAAGGCACTCTTGATGACCCTTACAGATCAGAATGAATATATTCCAACGTTCCCTTCGTAGTATGGATTCCTCTAATGAATCAAACTCTCTTTTTCTTCCCAAATGCAATGCTCATAGAACTTTAGTTTACAAATTTTTGCTTATCAAGAAGTCCTCTTTTGCTCAATTTTGTCATGCCATTCTCACTCATATGCCCTAGGCATCTGAAAAGGAAGAGGAAGTGACAACTGCATCACTAGTAACAGTAGAGCCCTACAAAACATATAACTTGGCAGTCTTTTTCTGTCCTTTCATCACAACGAGGGAACCTTTGAAAGTCTTCAAAACCCAACTTTCAGTTGTGTATCTGTACCCTTTTGAATCAAAAGTACTCAACGAAATTAAATTCATCTTTAATTTTAAAACATGTCACACATGACTAAGTGTTCTGACAACTCCGTCAAACATCTTAACTTTAATAGTTCCAACACTTGTAATTTTACACGAAACATTATTTCTCATCAAAACAACGCCTTCAGACACTTTTTCATAAGTTGTAAACCAATCTCGTTTAGGACTCGTGTAGAAGGTGTTGCCCGAATCAAGGATCCACTACTCACTCACTTTAGAATTTTTTACAAAAGCAACTAGAAGTTTACCATCGTTGTAGTCATCTAAAACATCAGCTTCACCAGAATTTTCTGGTTGTTTTCCCTTTTGATTCGCAGCCTCCCTTTTGATCTTGTTCTGTAGCTTATAGCACTCAGATTTAATGTGCCCTTTCTTCTTGTAGAAGTTACAAGTTTTACCTCTGTTTGAAGACTTCGGTCTACCCTTAGATTTACCGTGAGGATTCTTTTCCTGTGTCCTTCCACTATCATTATCAGCATTCCGATCTTGTCTCTCACGAACAATGAGATCCTCTCCCTTAGAGTCGATTTTAACCACAAAATGCTTCATCTTATCATACGAGGTCAAAGAATCATAAACCTCATCAATTGTGAGAGACTCGCGGCTATATAAAATCGTGTCTCTAAAGGTTGAATAAGACGGGGGCAACAAACAAAGTAGAATCAACCCTAGATATTTCTTATCATACTAAACCTCTATGGCATTCAAGTTTGAGAGAATTTTTTTAAACACTGTTAAGTGTTTGTGAACGGACGCACTTTCCTCCAAACAATGAGCATAAAGACGCTGCTTGATATGCAACTTGCTGGTTAGAGTTTTCGACATACATATTTGTTCCAGCCTCTTCAATAATGCAGCGGCGGTCTTCTCCTTCATCACATCTTGCAAAATTTCGTTAGATAAATACAGATGTAATTGTGTTAACGCCTTTCAATCCTTACGCTTCTTCTCCTCATTTGTTAATGTCGAATGCGTTTTATCTATCCCTAACAAGGCATCCTCTGGATATATCTGCGCAAGAACTGCTTACATCTTAATTTGCCACAATGCAAATCTAGTGTTACAATCCAACAGTAGAATTTCATACTTTAAAGATGCCATTACTGTGATAGAGATGAAAAACCCAAAAGCTCTGATACCAATTTGTTAAAAAAATAGAATGTCGGTAATAACAATGTATCAAAAAGAAAATAGGAATAAAAATAAAGAACACAGATTTTTACGTGGAAATCCTTTCGTGAAAAAAACCACGGACAGAGGAGAAGAAAATTCATTATGTCAAATTCGAATAATTACAAGAGGAATAGACATGTCTATTTATAGGCTTGTAAAACCATATTATAATAGGAGTGTAGTAAGATTGAAACACCTTATTCTAATCAATCAATATCAAATAGATGGAGTTTAATAAGATTTAAAAAACCTTATTCTAAAATAAAATAAAAGAAGTGTAGTTTTATATGGATTTTACTTTTATTTTATTTTACCAATGTATTTTATTTAAATAAGATTCGGTCACTTAATTCTAACATGAATTGTATAAATTGGAAATTTTATATGACCAAAATAATGATATGTGTTCTTAAATTTAAATGTTATATAATGATTGAAAAATATGACTGTAGTATGTAGGTATTTGATGATACTGATTACGTGACATTGAAATGTGTTGAATGACACTATATAAATTGAATTGCTTTGAGACTTTCCTTTGATGATCTCATCTTATTGTTGTTAAATGTGGAAACAGGAAAGTTATAGAGTAGATTTTTTGTTATATTTATAGTGAATAAGGTGAGTTTACTATTTCAGTTCCTATGAACTTACTAAGCATTCGTAATGCTTACCCTGTTTTATTTTCTGTCTGTAGTTGGCAATTATAGGGAACGTGTATGTTGGATCACTCCAGAGCTCACACTATCCAGCTTCAGACTTAGTAAATCTTTTGAATCGATTATGTGGCATGTGTCTAGGTTATTATGTAAATGTGTGTTTATTTTGGGATGAAAGTGAAATGATACATATATATAATGTTTGTCTTGATTATGCATATGATATGGGTACAGGCTTGAATGGTATGAGTGCTTATTTAAAGTGGAAAGGGTCTTAATCTTTATGATTTACTTGTTCATAAAGTATTTGTAAGACATGTATGTAAATGAGGTTAATGGTGATATAATAAACTATGAAATGGAGATATGAAAGGTTTAATTGAATATTATGTATATGGATAAATAAGGGATGGATACTAATGTTGACCATCTTGTGAATGGCTAACAAAATTAAATGGTTCAAGCCTTATAACTCAATGTAGATGTGTAAGAAATTTGAAATGACAATGCTTTGTATGCCTTGGTAAATGGATAGTTGCATAAATGGATAGAATAGAGATAAATGTCTTTGGAATATGAGCATGATTTCCATGGACTGAAATGTATAAATGAGATTGTGGGTTTGAAAGCTATTGAATAATATAGTAGACTAATGGTGTATGTTTGATTTATAAATTGTTGAATGGATGAAATATGGTATTCTTGGTATATTTTTATTGAATTTATACAGGTTATAAGTGTGTTTAGCCACCTCTTAACAGAGGTTTTGATTTGAGCATGAAAAGAATTTTCAAACTTGTGATTTTTTGTCATTTAGGTAAAAGCATCAATGCCAGGGAACAAGGTATCAATACATTACCCAATGAACAGTATTTTCAAAATGGCAGAGTGTAAAAAAATTTTCAAATTGGTCCTTATTCATGTTCCAATCTATTAAACTATGATTTATATGCTCGATTTAGTCTCTACTTTGTTCATAACTTCTATTATGAATATATTTGCAATATGTTGATGTTTTAAATTGAATTTAATGTTATAATTTGTGTATGAATTTTCCGGTGATTGTTGTAGCATCCCGCAACTCAGGTCTGACAATCGGGCCAGGTAAAGGGTGTTACACATTTCCTTAACTATTTTCAAATTCGGTTTCATTTTTAAAATCTATTTTGATAAAATTAATAGCCGAACACTTAATTTTAATTTTCCTAACCTAAAATTTAATCTTGGTTATTATTCTAATATTTTATTCTATTTAATCACTTCTAACCTAATTCCGGTATCTGACTCGGATATCCAATCCACTTACCTATTTATACTAACCCAATTTTTGGGATGTGACATAACCTGACATATATATTTTCAGCTTGGAGAAGTAACTGGATGTGTCATTATAAAAGTTTAGCTTGGACTGGTAACCTGACACAATTATATGTTAAGCTCGAACAAGTAACTAGTTTATCAAAGATACTTGTGTATCTGAGTCCGTTTACTAGAGTTCATTGGGCGATGCGGTTCATATGAAATTAGAAATAAAAAATGAGATATAATGACCTTGATGTTCACATATAGAAATGTTGAATTGAACTCAAATATTATATTGGGTTAATGTCATGGACATATATGTGATTACATTATCTCTTGATTGAATGAGATTGCAAAATTGTTGTACAAAATGACATGAATTGGTATAATAATTGATTGAGATGTTATATGGTTTGATTATATGTTAAAGCTCATCTTATTGTTGTTGTGATTTATCATGTCTAGACAATCCATGTTAAGCTAATAGCTTATTGTGCTTAACTGAAAACTAAGGTAAGTTTTTGTTTAATGCCTATAACTTACTAAGCATTCTATATGCTTACCCCATTCATTTTCCTTTTTCCTTGTAGATCGTCACCTGAAAGAACGTATCAAGCCGGACCAACTTGAAGCTCACACTATCCTATCACCAATTTGGTAGATTTTGGTTATTTTGAGTCTTGGATTGTGGCATGTATATATAAGGCCTTGAGGTTATTTTGATGTATATAAGTTGTAGTGAATTGAAAAGCTTGGTATGTTATGTTGCTTATAGTGATTCTTATTTAGAATGGTTCATTTGATTTATAAGCTTGAGACATTTTGTAACACCCCTAGTCCGAGTCCGATCGCCGGTTTAGGCTATGAGGTATTACCAAGCTAAACATTTAATTTCAATCACATAATCTATCAACAAAAGCAAAAATCGAACTGAATACATACAGATTTATAAGTTATAAAATGCCATCTTCATACGGTCAAGATATTTACAATTACAAAACGTATTTTTTCAACAGTCCAAACTATACATGCCATATCGGGACCAAAATATAATTGTACCAACAAGATTGATAGTACGATGAACTGCTGACGATCCTCGAGTCGGTGGCCAAAATCAACAATCTATAAAACAGAGAGATAAGAAACAGAGTAAGCTTTCGAGGCTTAGTAAGTTTTAAGCATTTCAACAATTAAAAACATATCATTTAAATCGAACAATGAATATTACCAAATTCATATTCTAATTACAGTCACTAGACCAAATATGCACAAGTATACCACACATAAAGACTATTGGCCGAATATAATACACAAAGAAATTTTTAACACATGCTTCACTTTACTATATGGCTCATACAAGTAATTTAATTCACATAATTATATCGTTGTTTGATACTAATGACTCACTTTGCAATCAATTCACATAACGGTATATAATACGTACCTGGTCATTACCATGTATCATACATATTCGATTATAGTTTACTTTGAACATTTGAGTTTGTAATCTCATTCGAATCACCGGCGTTAAGCCTGCTAGGTTTCAAATCTGAATCTAGTTACTAGCTCAAAGTCTGCGGAACTTTAACCCCGGATATAATACCAGCACTAAGCCTGCGGGATTTAACCGGATATACATTACCAACCACGAAGCTCATGGATTTGACCCGGATATACATTACCAGCACAAAGCCTGCGGGATTGACCCGGATATACATTACCAGCACAAAGCCTACAGGATTTAACCCGGATATATATAATATATCGAGAGCTAAGCATATTTACCCACATGATAATTCGGCTCATATAACATATCACATTTGTACTTCACTTTATTCATTCGAGTATGAGCACACAATGAAAATACACATTCAATATAACTTTCGGTTCTACACTTTTACGCAAGAGCATATAATCATTTCACTATCTCAGCTTAACTCTTAATATCTATTCGATTATATTCCATATACTCAAGTTATTTATTAAACAACCTTATTCAAGTAGAGACAATAGTTTGCAATTCATTTATCATGCTTATCTCATTACATCAATTATGTAATAACTGTAATTACTCAAAACTTACCTCGGATATTTTTGAATAGTTGCGGATAGGCTATTCGATCGCTTTCTCCTTTCCCTTATCTGGTCTAGTTCCTCTTTGCTCTTGAGCTTAAATTTAAACAGATGAATTTGTTTAATCATTTCGAACATTAAAGGCCCTTTTAAAGCACTTAACCCTTATACTCAATAATGAAGCCAAACCATATACCTAATTATTTTATCACATCACCTTAAGCACACATATTAACTATCATACACCCATTTCACATGCCAAGTTACAATAAATAAATAAATAAATGCATACACACCAATAATTTAATTACCCATTTCGACTTTATAGGGTAACTTCAATACATTATGTTTATACAATTTGCCATACACGTACTACATTTTTAACAAGCCCAAATTACTCTTACATAATATAAAACATAGCTGAAAAATCCTTAGCCTAAATGCATATAATAACACCCAAATCATCAACTATTTTAACGCACATGACACATAAGGTTAACTAAAACTCCATTCAATTTTAAGGTATTAACCCTACTAAACTCATACCATGACCATTCCTAATCGAATTCAAGTAGAGGATTAATTACAACCACGTATACACCAATATATAATTATAACATGCTTTAATATCATATATATCCCATTCGGCCCTAACCACTCAAACTTAGCTTTCATATACAAATTCCATCGCAAATTACACATAGGTTACATTATTGCCAAACAATGACCGATTATGTATATCAATTAAATAGTTCACATAACACATAACTCAAATAACCAAAGTTCATATAACCCCAAATGTCTAAATATGAATATCCCTCAAATTTTCTTATGACTTAACCTTTTTCTCCTTTTACCCTAATGTCCATTAACATTTAGTTCACATACACAAGCATAATCCCTCAAGACTTATTATATTTTCAAGTACATATCAAATCTATATAGTCGAATATATATATATTTATTTAGTTCATCAAACCAATATTTAATCCTATTTCCCTTAACACAATTGTATTCGGCAATGACCACAATCATTTAACCAACTAAAATAATAAACCACAACATTTTAAATTCATCTTATTCCTCTCCCTTTTGACCGAATGAATATTTATCAAATGAAAACTCAACTAAACAACAACATTTTTCTTTCTAAAATGCATATACACTCATACGACAACTTTCAATTTGTACTTTTCAACCATGAATTCTACTCATTCAACCATCATTTAAGCTATTTAACAATTAACTAACATCTTCCCAAAAAAACTTATCAAAATAACACCAATTTAGCACTTGTCGAATGGACATTTGTTCATTGATTCATGAATTTAAACCATGGGTTAAATAAGCTATGTACTTATCAATTTAATCTCATAGTCAATTAAAATAAAAAATCACAATGCATACCTTAAATTAGGATAGCCATGGCTGAATACCTTGGTTTCCCCTTCAATATTTCCTTTCCCAAATTCGGCAAATCACGAAGAAAGATGAGCATATATTTTTTTTATCATCTTTTATTATTTTACTAATTAATTTATTTTAAAAATAAAGCCATCACTTATTATAATACTAAAACAGAACATATATTATACATCAACCATCATTTATGGCCACTAAACAAAATTGGTGCATTTGACTTGCAAATCCCTCATGTCATCATTTCATGCATTATTTGGTACTTTAAAATTTACCTATCACACTTTCAATTTTTATCACATGAGTCCTATCTTAAAAATTTCACATACAAATAACCAAATCAAAGCATGAAACTTTCACACATGCATTTACACATATAATAAACACAGAATTTAACAGTTAATTATTTTTATGACTCGGCTTTGTGGTCCCGAAACCACTTTTCGACTAGGGTCAAATTAGGGCTGTCACACATTATGGCATGTGAAATTGCATGTTTAAAGTGAAGTGGCATAAGTAAGGTTGTTATGGAATGACTTGGTGAATATGTGGTAATTAGCATTGAATTGTTGTAGTTTAAATAATGCATAGGTGTTGAATACTTGATGGGAACTTGAATTTATATATACCAACTTAATTGGAATATTTTGGTAAGATTTGAATCAAGAAGTAGTGATTTTTGGTATGCATATAAATTAACTTGGATGTTAGGTTTTATTAGCACTAGTTGTTAAGTTAAATTGACATGTATATACTAAACATGCTTTGTTTGTCTTGATATTAGTACAATTTGATTGTTGAACTTGTTTTGGTATGATTTTAGTATATCTTGAATCAGGTAAAGTTGATGATTAGTGACTATATGAAATGGTTGTTATTGGAAGTATGGATAGGTAGCAAATGATTCATTTTTATCAAATACAGGGTCCTCGACCCGACAAACAGCTTTACTCGTCGCAACGTCGGTCAACAGTGAGTCACGTCGCGACATTTAGTGTTCTATGATCACGGTGTCACATATTATTTTTGTGATGTCCTGACGTGGAATAGATTACGTCACGATGTTGGCCCTAAACTTTTAAAACTTTTCAATTTGGTCTTGTTTTGTACTTGATTAGACAAAAAAGCTTTTGTAAGCTCGATTAAGACTCGAACTTGAATGTTTAACATGAACTGAATATATTTAGCTTTAGATTGCATGTAGAAATGATGGTTCGATGTCTGGTTGACTGTAGTTGCTCCGACAACGAATGTAGCAACCTGTAACTCGGGCCCGACGATCGGATTAGGTAAAAGGTGTTACAATCACAAAAAAGGGTCCACTTTAGAGTATTTTTAAATTTTGTTGCACCAACTCTTACATATTTTCAAAATTATTTTTCTAACATCAAACAATCCTAGAAAATTAGGCAAATAAAGTTGTTAAAGAAAGGGTCATTCAAAATGAAGTCAAATGATGTGATAATGAATAAAGTTGTAAATAAATATAAAATGAACCAATTCGCTCATTAGCAGCTTTCAAAGAAGCACAACAAACCCAAAACCAATCATGCAAACTCAACAAAGGAAACAAAAGTATTCTTAAATAAAGAAACCTAATTAATGGCTCAATTAACTGCAAGCTTAGTATTATTTAGACAATTTATCAAATATGAAGTATACATCAAGACCAAACCACTCATACTAGAACCAAAAGATAAAAAAAAGGAAAAAAAAGAGCCATAGATAACATATCAAAGGTAGTAAAGCAACTCAAACAAGGAAGAAAATCCTATTAAACATTATAAGAGAGCAAAAAAACATCTAATATACTTACAAAAAAAAAAGAGATTTGGGGCTTTTAAGAAAGAAAAGGAGAAGGAATAGGAGATAGAATCTGAAGATTCTTCTTAGAGTGGTCTAGAGCTTGTCACTTAATTGACCGAAATTGCCTTAGGCAAGAAAGAAAGCACTTGGACTCAAGATTTGCACCTTTTGTAAGTTGTTGTTTACTTCTATTTTGTTGCTCTTTATTATGTTACTCTACTATTTTTTTTATACATTTTTAAACTTTCGTGCAAAGAATAAATTAACCTATTAAATCAAAGTGACTCGAACCGGTTGAATTGAAATAAGTTAATTTAATTGATTTTTCAATTTATTCGATCAAACTAATCAATTTTGATAAATTGATTGGTACTTTTTTAGTTTTCAAACAAAACAAATTAAATAAATTAAGTTATTTTTAAATTAATAAAACTAATCCAATATCTATGCCCCAAGTCCAAGGTCTAAACTCGATACCTATATCGAACCAAAGTTAATTTAAACCATTTACAGAATCCATACACCAAACCCAATATTTTTATTCTACAATTAATTATTTAATTTAAATACAATAATTAAATTATTAAAACATGTTTTTACGAGTAAATATTATTAAATGTATTTCATCAAATAAGAGAAGTATAGCAATCCCGGTATTCATTATCATACCCATATCTTAAATTGGTACCAAGTATTTTATGTTTCATTTTGGTCAAAATCGCGGTGCATTTCAGCCATTTCAGTGTATTTCAACTTATTTTGATTAATATCGGCTTATATCAATGTGTACCGTCCCATACTGGTTGATAAATTTTTTTTGACATTTTAGTAATTTTTAATTTTTGATTAATATCAGCTTATTTCAATTTTAATTTTACTATAATTATATTTAAAATTGAAAATTACTAAGTTGAATTATTCAAATGTAATTAAAATATATTTACATGTATATATAATATATAATGTGTTTTTATTACGAAAATAACACATAATTTCTAAAGCAACTAAAACTTAGGCTATAAATAATATATATTAAAAATATTTAAATTTATATATAATTTTATCAAAAATTAAAAATATTATATTAAAAATATGTATATGCAAAAAAATATTAAAAAACATTCCGAAATGATACAGACAACAACTGGATTTATACAACAAATATAAACTATCCGAAAGAAGAGACTAATCGTTCGATGATTTCAAGAAAATGCTGAGGAAAATGGGTAAACCAGACCTTGTATTCTTCCAAAGTGAGCAAACACCATTTCCATAGCAAAATTCCATTCCACTCTTTTCGATAGCACATCCAAATCAAGTGGGCTTCTTAAAAAATAAATCAAGTTGTACTATTGAATTGGTGAGTTGATGAATCAAGTTGCCGAGTTTTATAAATTGAATCATTTAGTATTTCTTTTTCTTTTCTTAGCCTCATCATCTGCTTTTTTTTCGTAATTTCTGGGTTTAACTTTTCTTTTTGTTTTGCTTGATTGTTTTAACCAAAATCTGCTTCACAACCTACATTGAAATTAATCTCTATTTTTATTTTAAGAAATTTAGTTGTTTATTTTTCAGATTTAAATGTTCAGATCTAATTATTAGTATTATTAAAATTATTTTGTTAAATTTAAATTTATTAAAACATTATTTTTTCTTTGTTGTATGATATCAAAATTAGAATTTATTCTAACTATTAAAACTAATGACTAATCATAGAAATTTCATTGTTGACTTGAAATTTTAAAATATAAAAATTCAAATTTACAAAAATATAGGTATTTGTAACATATTTTAATCATAAAAATTAAAATTGACAAATTGAAGCCAATCGAACTGAATCAAATTAAATTTTAATTTTAATTTATATTGCCGATTGAATTGGTTTTAGAAAGTTAAATCAATTGATTCGATTCTTTAACACTATAACCCAACTGAACAACACTCAACCTTATTCCAAACTCTCAACTAATTAAATTTAAGGTTAGACTCCCATCCTATACAAAATTCCTTCATTTATATCC
The DNA here is from genome assembly GCF_025698485.1 of Gossypium arboreum. Taxonomy (NCBI): domain Eukaryota; kingdom Viridiplantae; phylum Streptophyta; class Magnoliopsida; order Malvales; family Malvaceae; genus Gossypium; species Gossypium arboreum. Next base: position 116,704,996 of record NC_069077.1, on the reverse strand, counting down.
TATACTAAATTAATGGTCATTATTATTTAAATGTTTAGATTAAATCTTCATTCAAAATATATTAATTAACATCAAATACTTTTTTTTAACGCTAAATTCCAAAAAAAAAACATTAAGAGTAGAGAATTTTTGAAATAAGTGAAGTGCTCTATTGAGATTAATGCAAAAAGTTTCATGATGTCTTTGTTTTTGAGACTAAGATTTTCCTTTGATGATATGTCAGTTTGATTCTACCACTGATTTGATTGAAGCCAATTCATTGATGTCAATGATAGATGTCTCTTTCCTTCAACTCCTTGAGTTTGTTTAATCGGTGTTGTGTTTTTTTCCTTAATATTTGAGTTCTTGTTGGAGACGTAAAGGACAAAATTCTAAATGATTCTTTTAGGTGCTTGTTTTGATAAAATTGCTAATAGCAAATATACTTCTAAGTAAAAGTTGCAAGGTTATCTTGAGCTTAAGTAATTATATTTTAATCTGTCAAATGATTATGTATCTTTGGTATTTGTTGAAATATCTCAATGAAATTTCAACATTATTTTTCAAAAGATTCAACATATTAAAATTATAATATTTGTCCTATTCTTAATATATATATATATATATATATATATATATATATATATGAATTTTACTTGTTTACTCTCTATTGCATGGATTTTGTGTGTTTCTTTTAGATTTGTTTTGACTGGTATTAGTGTTACATATCTCCTTTTTCTGGTACACGTTGTAATTCTCCTATTTCTGTAATATTTGTTGAAGAAAATATTATTACGTTAACAACACTTTTCAAAAGAAACTGGCTTTAAAAATCTTTATCGTGAATTGATTTGTGTGGTTGTTATTGGCCATATGTATTTGCTCTTAAATAGATGTGGGATGCTTTCACTATGCTATGGCATTGCATATTTGATAAGGAATTGGAACAGGGGAAATGGATCAAGATTGAATTTAAGTTATTCAATTCAAAAATAAAAGATTTAGATATGATTTAAAAAGTAAAGATAAAAAAATCTAGTAATAAAGAAGTCAATAATAGTAAAAAAACAATTTGAAAATAAATAAACAAATAAAAATCATAAATAAATAACAAATAGAAATTAAAAAAGAACAAAGTGAAAGATAGACGAGTAAACTGATGGATATAATGGATAGAAGGATAAATGCCCAATTGAACCCTTTGAGATGTGAATCCCAACAAACTCAATTAATAACTCTAATCAACCTTCTAAGAAATAATCCTTGACAAATTGAAGGGTGAAGAATGAATTCCCACAATTTCTTGAAAAATATCGAGAAGAAAACTACTTCTAAAATTCACAATAAAGAAATCTCGCACAAAGAAACAAACTCCTAAAGTTGAAAATTTTATTAATGAAAAAAATGTCTATTTAATAAACAATGAAGATGTAACACCCCCAAAACCTGACAAAGGAGTATACACCGAATGCAGGATGTCACATTGATCACCAAAGTGATCCTAGGTATTTTTTTACAAAACAACTGATACGTCAAATCGTGATATTTAATCGTTTAATAATCGGTTAGAAAAATTACAGTTAATATCGTATATATGTAAGCAGAAAAACTCAAATAAAACGAATAAAACTTAAATCAAAATTTGTACCACAGTTTTATGAAACTTTACATTTCGAAACTGAATCATAAATAGAAACTGAAAATATATAACTTATATTGAATTTTCACCAAGACTATCCAAGACCTCCACACATGGAATCTAGCATTAAAATTCTGCGAGGATACCTGAAAAGGAAACACGAAGAGGGGGTGAGCTACACGAGCCCAGTGTGAGATCGAAACGACAGAAAAATGAAAATTAAGCGTTACAATAAAAACAAAATATCACATTAGCAATCCGATATCCAAATAATCATCACAACCAAAACAGAACCATCAGTACTGAACACATCGATCGATCTATATACCGTTAATCTCACAATCAGACAAAAAAATGAGGAACAAATGCAATAACGTGAAACCCACCCATCCATCCAAACACATCTTCGTCCCCCATTCACACCACAAATGAGCTATAAGAAACTCAACCAGCCCTGCACACCACATAGGACCTCGAAAAGCCCATCCAACCCTACACACCATAAATGTGGAACAAAGACACGTAAATAGCATTATGTAGCTGATCTGCCAGAAATATCATACTGTGCGATAAACCGCTATACAAACGTATTGCAGTTGAAACTGCCAAATCAGAACTGATTTCATTCTCTTCATATCCCAAACCCGAAATCATAATGCAAATGCAAGAATGCACACCAAACATTGTCAATTACTCAAACGCAGAAGCTCATAATCAGTCAGTCACTTACAGAATTGATGTACACAGTTTCCAGACAGTCACACACATACCCACATCACTTAACCACTGAAGCAATACTCATTTATTAAGCAATATCGCATTAAAGAGTCACTTAACTAATGCAACGATTGCATAAAACAGATATGTCCGAGTCAAAACATAGTCCCGACTACCCTTACTAAGACCTAGCCAAGGGTTGGAACACATTGATCCACAAATAGATCATAAATCAACATAATACAAAATTGGTAAGGTAGGACCACATGGCCGTATGCCTCGGCTGTGTGAGGGTTTACATGCCCATGTGGAGGCCCCACACGCCCGTGTGGAAGGAGTATACGCCCGTGTGGAAGGAGCATACGCCCGTGTGAATAGCCCGTGTAACTCACTATCCAAAAGTGCTAAAAATTAACAACAGAGGAGATACGGCCGTGTGGAGATCTTACACGCCCGTGTGGGACACATGCCCTTATGGCCAAGCCGTGTGGTACCAAAAATCATCAAAAACCATAAATTCCCAAACACACATGCCCGTGTGCCCATGGGACATGGCCGTATGAAAATCGACTAATTTTCACAAATATGCTACATGGTCGTGTGGCCAGCCTGTGTGGCACCTAATTTTGCCTAGAAACCCTAATTCCTAATTCCACACAGTAGTGTGAACAGGCACACGCCCGTGTGGCCACGTATGTGATCACGAAACCACTCTAAAACAACCCGACAAACATGAATTCCGACATCAAATGATCCTTAACCTCTAACAGTGAAGAAACACACCATAACCAGTCAAATTTTTACGCAAAACTGCAACAATTGACACCTCAAATGATAACTTCAGAAACCCGCAAACTATGTCAAAATTCACAGAACCAAATCAGAATTTCATCAATAACAAAAAGGAAAAGTTTTTGAACCCACACCTTAATTTGTGATAGTAATCACCAAAATCGTTCGATTCGCTCCTCCAAACCAACTCCAAGACCTCAATTACAAGTACAACTAAACTATGAGAATTAATTAGCAACACAACGAAATTGAAGCAATCCCCCCAATAAAACAAAAGACAAAACTTACCCAATTTCAAACCAATCCAATAGAACACTCGAGCCTAATCAATCAACCATGGCAATGGCAAACCCGAGATTAACTTGATGAACAGAAACGAAACAGAAGAAAAGAAAATCTTGAAATTGAAAAAATAAAAAGAGAAGGTAGAAAACGTCTAGAGAATGAGAGGAAAAGAACATGTGTTTTTTTTTTGTTTTCTTTTTATTTTTTATCAAATTTCTTATAACCCATTTAAAATAAAAATAAAATAGAAATAAATAAATAAACAAATAAAAACTCAAAACTTAAAAACAACAAAAATGAAACAAATTCCTCAAAGGGCACATGAGAACTCGAACTCAAACTCGAACTCGAGACCCCAAGCTAAACTAACACACAACCAACCACCAGATCAGCAAGCCCATTCTGACATTAAAATACAACAAACCCAATTGTCCAATCTAGCCATTGACCCTACCCATAAATCTCAAAACTTCCAACCCCAAATTCTGGGGTGTTACAAAAGAAACCTAAATAACTCTAAAATATACTAAAACTCTAATTAATTTAAATAAAAAGTAGTTTTAAACAAAGGTTTCTTATTAACATAAAACTCCTAAATAACTTAAAATACTTAATAATTATAAAAATTTGTAATAAAAAAATAAATAATAAGATTTGATAAATACAATATTGGGCTCATATATAATAAAAATTAAGCCTAGAACCCGAACCTAATATGAAACGCATAAGCTTGTTAATATTTTCCACATGGGTTTGTCATCATAGATTGAGAGTTTAGGCCCACGAACAAAATTAATCCCTTCTAATTCATCATTGCTAAAAAATCCATTGTCTTGAAACTTTAGCTCTTCTTCTCGATTTTTTTTTTTGTGATAAAGTCTTGAACGAATAAGTTGAGTTTTGACTTTAGCCGCTTGGATTTGGATCTCATGATTGGGCCTTGAGGGAAACTAAGCCTATCTCTATTATGAATTTTGAATTGGATTGAGCTGCTCCTATCATTTCCCCCTTTCCACAAAAGGATTCGTCCTTGAATATGTAATATCAGAAGGAGAAGGTCAAGAGCATTAAAAGTGGCACTAACATTATACCCACTAGGAAGATCAATTTGATATACATTGTCGATAACGTGCTTGATTACTTGGAAAGGTCCATCAACACGTTGGTTTTATTTCATCTTACGTTTAGTCAAAAATCTTCTTTTCTCATATGGACCCAAACCCAGCCACCGAGCTCAAAGATAACTTGCTTGCGCCCCTTGTTAGCTTTGTTGGCATTCGCTTCATATATTTTGGTGATTCGTTGTCTTGCTTTCTCATGTATAGATTCACCAATTCAGCTTTCTTCTCCCATCTAAATTAATTTTTTTTTTATAGGCAATGGCACAAGGTCAAGTACAGTTAGTGGATTATATTCATAAACAAGTTCAAATAGGGTATAATTAGTTGTAGAGTGAATAGATAAATTATATGCAAATTCAACAAATAGAAAATATTCTTTTCAATTTTTAAGGTTCTTACCTACAACAACTCATAGTAAAAAAACCTAAGACTCGATTGACTATCTCAGTTTGTCCATCGATTTGGGGGTGACATGTAGTAGAATACAATAATTTAGTACCAAGCTTACCCCATAATACTTTCCAAAGGTGGCTTAGGAACTTTACATCTCTGTTAGATACAATGGTGTGAGGTATCCCATGTAGGCGCACTACCTCTCTAAAGAATAAGTCAACCACATATGTAGCATCATTCGTTTTGTGACAAGTAATGAAGTGAACCATCTTTAAAAACTTATCAATAACAACAGAGATATTATCTCGACCTTTTTTGGTTCGTGACAAATCAAGAATGAAATCTATGGATAAGTCTACCCTTGATGAAGAAGGAATCAACAAAGGAGTATAAAACCTATAAGGCATTACCTTTAATTTTGCTTGTTTACAAGCAATACATTTAGAACATACCTCCTTTTCAACGTCCTTCTTCATGTGCGACCAATAAAAATGTTATTGTAGAATATCTAGTGTTTTGATGACACCAAAGTGTCCTATTAAGCTTCCACTATGTGCCTCATGAATTAATAACTCTATCATGGAATATTGTGGAACACATAACATGTTTAGGTGAAAATGAAACCCATCTATAAGATAAAACTCATTAAAGGCACCATGCCCACAATTAGAAAAAATATTTGCAAAATCAGCTTCATTTAAGTATAAATCCTTTATATGTTCAAACCCTAAGGCTTTACCATTTAATGTAGTTATCAGATAAGATCTACGAGATAAGGCATCAACAAACTACATTTTCTATACATGTTTTACACTTAATTACATATGAGAATGTCTCTATGAATTCTACCCATCGAGCATGTCTCTTGCTTAACTTACCTTGTCCTTTTAACCATTTTAGGGATTCATGATTCGTATGGATAACGAACTCATTTTGCAGCAAGTAATGTTGTCAAACTTATAGAGCTCGAACTGATGCAAGCAACTCTTTATCGTAAGTTGAGTAGTTTAATTGTGCCCTATTTAGTTTTTCACTGAAATATGCGATTGGCCTCTTGTCTTGCATCAACATGTCACCAATTCCAATAATTGAAGCATCACATTCTAGTTCAAAAGTATTAGAAAAATCTGATAATTTAAAAACTGATGCAAAACATAACTTATCTTTTAAGGCTTGAAAAGCCTTTTCCTGAGCTTCTCCCTACTTGAAACCCATATATTTTTTAATAACCTCAGTTCATGGGGTGACAATAGTGGAGAAATCCTTCATAAAATGTTTATAAAAACTTGCTAAACCATGATAAAATCTCACCTCAATAATTGATTTAGGAGTAGGCCACTCCCTAATTGCCTTTACTTTGTCATTATTGACATGAATACCTTAAACACTTACTACAAAATCTAAAAAGATTAGTTTGTCGCAATGAAAAGTGCATTTATCAAGGTTGGCAAATAACTTTTTAGCTCTCAGAATGTTTAAGACAAATTTAACATGAAAAACATGATCATCTAAAGATGTTGAGTAAATCAGAATATCATCAAAATATACTACCACAAATTTACCCAAATAAGGCCTTAAAACATGATTCATTGATCTTATGAAAGTACTAGATGCATTAGTTAGACCGAAAGGCATAACAAGCCACTTATATAATCCAAACTTAGTTTTAAATATTGTTTTCTATTCGCCCCCTTCCCTTATACGAATTTGATGACTTTAGTAAAAATTATTAAACCATGTAACTCATCCAGCATGTCATCAAGTCTAGGGATTGGATATTTATACTTTACCGTTATTTTTCTGATTGGGTGAAAATCAACACACATTTAGAATGAACCATCCTTCTTAAGCATCAATAGGACAAGGACAACACAAGGGCTCAAACTTTCTCTAATGTACCCCTTTTGTAATAATTCTTCCACTTACCTTTGTAACTCTTTTGTCTCCTCGGGATTACTTTGGTAAGTTGGACGATTTGGAATGGTAGTACCAGGTACTAAGTGAATTTGGTGCTCTATGCCTTACAAAGGTGGTAAACCTTCAGGTGCTTTATTGAAAACATCCTCATAATCCTGCAAAAGAGATGTAAAGACATTAGGCAAAAAATCGTTAAAGTTAGCTAAAGATAAATAAATTTTCCTAAACCTCACAAGGATTCAAGGTTGTTTGTGTAATAGGGCTCTCCTCACTTCTTTTTTACTTGAAAATAAATTTCGCACTTTATTTTTACCATTAGAGGGTTCACCCACCATTGGGCCATTTGTATTTTGACTTTTATCACTAATGGCATCTTTTCTCACTTCCTTTTCAATTATATCTTTATTCCTTATAAGCCCTTCACAAAACTTGTTCATCTTGAATTGATCATTAGGTGTATCTTTTGGATCTAAAGGGGCTAGAGAAAAATCAATAAAAGTCTAAAGATCTAAAATATTAGTGATATTTTCATTCAACCCATTTACAAATCGAGCTATAGTATCTTCCTCCTCCTCATCCTTATTAGCTCATTGCGTCAAAATTTTCATCTCACGAAAATATTCCATCACAAATTTATTACTTTGAACAAGATTTTGAAGCTTCTATTTATTGTCCCTATAGTAATGAGGTGGAACATATTGTTTTTGCATGATTCACTTTAAATCTGTAACAACCCCTTTTTAGGTAAAATCAAAACAGTGGTTTCGGGACCACAAATATGAAGTCAAAATATTTATTTTATTATTTTAATAAGGTTTAAATCTTGATAGTTTCTTTATGTGAAAGTTTAGTAAAGAAATTTTATTGTTTAAATGCTCAATTCGGTAAAAAAGACTAAATCGCGTAACGCGTAAAAGTTGAGTACTGTTGTGTAAAGTGTTATATGGATATAGCTTGAAATGTGGGAGTCCTTGCATGTCAAGTAGACCATATTAAGGGTTAGTGGAAGTTGTTAGCTTGGTATATTTGAAATTATTAAAGTTTATTAAGGTTATTTGGTAAAATGTCAATTTATGTTAATAATAATAAAACAAATAAAAATTTCATTATTCATTCATCTTCCCAAATCGATTTTGAGAAAGAAAATCAGCCATTTTAGGGCTTGACATTCGGCTAAGCTTGAGGGAGCAATTAAGGTATGATTTTGACTCGGTTTTAATAATTTCTATGTTTTTGAGCTCGTTGCAGCTTCGTCTAACTATCCCGTACCTTCATTTTTGAAACTGTTACAGATTTTGAAAAGTGCCATTATTGAATACTTGAGTTCTTTGTTATTAAATGATGGATTTTTGGAGGTTTGATGATAGTTTTACTAGTTTTGTAAAGTGATATTTTGACAAAAATGCAAAGTATGGACTAAATTGTGAAATTGTAAAAAGTAGTAGTTAAAAGTGTGAAATAATGAAAGTTTTGGGCTGCTAGTTGTGACAGTCCTAAAGTGACCCTAGCCGGAAAGCGGTTTCGGGACCGCTAAACCGAGTCACTAAATTATTTGAGAATGATAGTTACTGTCTAAATATGTGAATATGCATGTGTGAAAATTCCCTAATTGAATTTTGCTTAATTGTAGGTGAATTTTAGTGATTAGGACTTATGTGAGAAAATTAGAAATGTGCTAGGCAAATGTAAAGTGGCCTATTAGTGCATGTGATCAAAGGGGTGGACTTGCATGTCAAATTCCCCTTTTTATTTGCTAATGGCCGGCCATGACAAGGATGATGGGCAAAGGAAACATGTCTCAAACATGTTATGCTAGTGATGTATGTAGGAAACAATAAAATAAAAGCTAGTAATAAAGAAATGGAAAAAAAAAGATGAGTGTGTGCATGCCCTTTCCCCCCCCCCATTTTGCCGTGAATTGAACAAAGAAAAACAAAAAAAAGTGCTCATCCTTTCTCATTTTTTTTCAATTGCCGTGAGTGAGGGAGAGGGGGGGTTTGGAGAAGCTTGGCCATGCTTGCAACTAGATTGAGGTATGTTTGATGTTTCCTTAAGATTCATGCATGTTTTAGTTGTTAGTTTGAAACCTACCTAGCCCATGGCTTAGATTTCTTTGCTATTTGATGGAGATGAAGTTCGGCCATGGAGGTTGTCTTTCTTGGTTGGTGTTTTGATGTTGTTGTGATGAAGCATGAAGAGAAGTGAGATGAATGTTTAATAAAAGGAGATTTTTAGATCATTGAAGTTCTTGTTGTTATGTGTGTATGTGCATGAGTATTCGGCCATGCTATAGAATCTATGTGCAAAATGATAAATGCTTGGTACATTCGGCTATATGGGTTAATGAAATTGCTTAAGTTAATGTGCATACTTTAACCTAAGTGTTGAGAAGAATTCGGCTAAGAGAGTTAAGAGGTGGGTGTTGCCGATTTTTAGAATTAGATTTTGGGAGTGGCTATAATGGGCATTAAGATGGTGAACTTAAGAAATATTAAGTAGATGATATAATTGAAGGGTGAAGTGGCTAATAGGGACTTTTAATGAAATTATGTCAAGGACGAATGTATCATGAAGTGAATGAAAATTCCAAATTGTGCTTATATGTATATTCGGCCAAGGAAACATGATATGAAGCTTGATAGGCTTGAGAGATGAATGACCGAATGAGCTATAGGTCATGTATGGGTTAATTTTATGCATATGTGTGTGTGTGGCATTAGTAGTTAATGGCATTCGACATTATTTAACTAAAATTGGAAATGAATACTTAAAAGTTAAATAGGTCGCCCTAGTGACCGAATGTGTTAAAAACTAATATATTGACAAGTGATACGAATGAATTGGTTTTGAAATGTATATGGCTGCCGTATGTGTGTGTTTGACTGAGAAGTAAATTTGTTTGATTTAGCTCAAGAGCTTAAAGGATCAAAGTTGGACAAGGGGAAAGAAAAAGTAATTGAATAGCCGTCGAAGACGTTCGACAACATCCGAGGTAAGTCATTAAGCATATTTGGTATTGATTAAATGATTGTAATACCTATGCAATTGTGTTTAATGAGATGAAATGTATACAAATGTATGTGTATGAAAATATGATATTGTTGAATGTAAAGAGGTAGTGAAGGTGTAGAGTGTTCGGTTTCGGCACTAAGTGTGCGGGCACTAAGTGTGCGGGCACTAAGTGTGCGGGCAATAAGTGTGCGTGGTGACGAGAATTGGCACTAAGTGTGCAAGCTTGAAATGTATGGCACTAAGTGTGCGAACTTAAATCACATGGCACTAAGTGTGCGAGATCGATTATTAAGCACTACGTGTGCGAATTTAATATATATGTTCGATCGGTTACTTACATGGAGGGTGTGACCTTATCGAGTTGATCGTGGACAGCGGAAAGAGTAAGTACCTTGAGCTCATGGCGAATAGGCGCTATGTTCATGCTCGGGGTTGAGCTTGGTAAGCTTTAAATCTATGTGATGATTAAACTTGCAGTTATGTAAATAAGGTATCATGGGATAGACGAAAGTTCGTTTGTTTGCATGATTGTGGTGAAAATGAGTTGATATATGGAAATTGCCTCAAATATCTTATTGAATAGAATATGAAATGTGAATGTATGACTTGGTATGAGATTGAACCGAAAGGTCTAAGGAACTATGGTATAGTTCGATATGGATGGAACAATTAGCCTCGTTTCATTGTTTCACTTTGTGATAAATTTTGCTAATGGATAATTGTGGAGTGCTTATGACTTACTGAGTTATAAACTCACTCGGTGTTTTTTTGTCACCCATTTTAGGTCTCTTGGACTCGTCTCTTTTGTGTGCTCGGAACCGTCAACGAAGTCATCACACCGGCGAGCAATCTTTGGTATTGTCTTCTTAGTCGATCTAGGAGAACATTTAGCATGTATAAGCTCTTTGTTTTGTGAAATTTTGGGTTGTAAACTTTAAGCCATGCGAATATGGCCTATGTGGTCGGTTGAGTGGGGTTTTAAAACTTATAGTCGCGGTCCTAGAAATCTTAATTTTGATAAGGTGGTCACAATTTGTGTTATGTATGATGGATTATTAGTAAGGCCAAGGAAAATTCAGGAAATAGGCATAGTCTATTGCAGTAACTGTTGCGGACAGCAGCAGTGACGTGAGATCGAAAAATCACTAAAAATAGTAGAAGTGGAATTAAATGCTAAAAAAATTACGTAATCGAAGCTTGATGGGTCTATTTTCATGTGGACCTGAACGAAACGACCATATGAGCTGTAATCTTAAGAGATATTCAAGTTTTCGCGAAACAGGGCCAGAACGGTTTCTGGATCCCCTTTTCCGACTTTGAAAATCCATTATAAATTAACCAGAGAGAATTAGAAGTCATGCCCTATATGTGCAGATTCCTTTGTGAGTCTAGTTTCTTTAGAAACAAACGGCATGAGTGTTGGAGCCCTTTACAGGAAGATATCCAAGTCGTAACGCGCAAAGGTCAGTGTAGTCGAACCCTGAAACAGGGGAGACTTTAACTAATAAACTGTACTAATTGGCTTGATCAAAAATTCTATAAAAAATTTTTTAAATGGGATTATGAGTCTAGTTTCAGGAAAAATTTACGGAACTGGTTTTCGAGTTCTGGAACTCGAGATATGATTTTTAAGGTGACAGTGACGCAGTTAGCTAGCCTGCCTGGAACAGCAAAAATAAAAAAAGAGATTATAAAGGGGGAAATAAGTGAAGTAAGTTCGGTAACACCTCGTGTTCAACTCCGGTGACGGTCACGGATTTGGGGTGTTACACTAGTAGTATATATTGGGTTATAGCCTAATTGTGTAAATTTGTCATTTTGTGTATAAAGGACTAAATTGCAAAATAGTCAAAAGTCTAGGGGTAAATTTGAAATTTGGCCAAAAATAAATGTTTTAGGCTAAATTGAATTGAATGAAAGTTTGAATGAGTTAATTTCATATCATATAGATCAATATAAGAAAATACCGGAATTAGATTGGGGGAAACGAAAGGTAGACGAGTAGGCGACGGTTACAGGTTAGGGGTGTTACAAAATCGTCCTACGAGTCAATGGATCTCTCATGGTTCATTCGTTGGGACAATAATAATTGAATCCACCAACTTAAAGCATAGTTGGAGAATTCCAAGGTAGCTAATGGAACTTTCTCTTCTTCTAAACATTTTCAATATTCAAACAACAACTTTATTTTATTCTCCCAATCACAATAGGTTTTAGGATCATTCTTGTCGTTAAATGGTAGAACACTGAATTTTGGTTTATTCATAGAAAATTGGCTACGAGAACAAGCATCAGAGGTTCTATCACTAGTAAGCCTGCCACGTTTAATACGTCTAAAAGAGTGTCGCGGCTCATAACCATCGTCATAATTATTAGTCTTATCATCATGGTAAAGAGGTTGCTCATCATCATCATCATTGTTAGTTTCCATTCGAGCTAAAGTTTGACTGAAATTTTGTTAGACCGCTTCATGATAATGGACTTGAGTTAGCAATGTGGTGAACTTATTTTCCAAACGTTGTTGTGCCCCTTTGAATTCTTTTTGAAGTTCGTCGAGCATTGCTATAATTTGGTCCCTGGTAACCATGGATAGATCATGGTCCTCGTCCTTACTATGTGTATGTATCATTATTAGAGGCTGAAATAAAAAACACTCATAAAAAAAATGATCAACAAAAATTAAACCTCACCGTTATACACCATAAACAAAAAGCTCTGAAAGACAAAGAAAAGAAATTAAGATTTTCTCGCTTGTAACTTTTAAAGAGTAATCAAGCTCAATAATATTCAAAAAGATGTGGAATCACTTTCTAACAAAGTCGGCCTAAGGCTCTAAGAAGCCAAAGAAAAACTCGACTCCAAAGGAAGTAAGTTGCGCGAAGAAAGGAGAGTCAACTCTTTCTGTACCTATTAACACTAGAACGGAGAATTTGTTAGAATGCGTAATAGAATAAGAAAAGCTAAAACAAAAGAAACCATAATGCTAGAATCAAATAAAATAAACTACCCAACCTTAAACCTGAAATAATGGAGAGCAATTTAAATTTTTTTCGTTCGAGATGTTCCTAATTTCAAAAAATTACGAAATTTAAACTGAGTCTCCTCAAATAATATAAATCTAATCTGGAAAATTTCAGCACAAAATTCAACCCACAATTTTTTTAGTTTTATTTATTTATTATTTTTACACTTTTTATCACTTTTTTTTGTGGGAAATATTTTTTTATATTTTAACAGAGTGTCAAGAATAATTATGTAAAGTTTCAAATAATTTGAAAAGTGTTTACCCACTGAAAAAATTTTATTCTAAAAATTTCTAGGTAAAAAAAAAGAATTGTTTTGAGATTGTTCGTTGAAAATCAGTTTATAAGAACACAAAGAACATATAAAACGCCTAAATTTGATACCAAATGATAAGGAATTGAAGCAGAGGAAGTGGATCTAGATCAAATTCAAGTTGTTTAACTCGAAAAAAAAATATTTGGATAGGATCTGAAAAGAAGAAATAAACAAACTTAGTAATAAAGAAATCAAAAATAGTAAAAGAAGAAATTTGAAAATAAAAAACAAATAAAAATCATAAATAAATAAGAAATATAAATTAAAAAGAATAAAGTGGAAGATGGACGAGTAAACCGATGGATATAATGGATAGAAGGATAAATGTCTAATTGAACCCTTTGAGATATAAATTCTAACAAACTCAATTAATGGCTCTAATCAACCCTTTAAAAAATAATCATTGGCAAATTGAAGGGTGAAAAATAAATTCTCACGACTCCTTAAAGAAAATTGAGAAGAAAACTACTTTTAAAAATCACAAGAAAGAAATTTTGCACAAAAAAACAAACTCCTAGAGTTGAAAACTTTATTAATTAAAACAAATTGTTTGCTTAATAAACAATGAAAAAGCCTTTAAATAGGTTAGCTAAGTACATCTACATAAAACTCTAAAATATACTAAAACTCTAATTAAGCTAAATAAGAAATAGTTTTAAATAAAACTTTTTGTTAACATAAAACTCCTAAATAACTTAAAATACTTAATAATTATAAAAATTTTGTTAAAAAATAATAAAATAATAAGAGCTGATAAATACAATATTGGGCTCATATATAATTAAAATTAAGTCTAAAACCCAATATGAAACTCCTGAGCTTGTGGAATTGATTATAGTCCTTGAAGTGAAATGCCTAAACTTATTAACGTTTTCCACATGGGCTTGTCATCATAGATTGAGAGTTTAGGCCCACAAACAAAATTAATCCCTTGTAATTAATCCTCGCTCCAAAATTCATCATCTTGAAACTTAAACTCTTTTTCTCAAAAAAAAAAAAATTTTGTGATAAAGTCTTGAACGAATAAGTTGAGTTTTAATTTTAGCTGTTTGGATTTGAATCTTGTAATTGGGCCTTGAGGAAACTAAATTCATCTCTATTATGGCCTTTGAATTGGACCGAGCTGCTTGCATCAATTTTATATTATATTTTATAATTTTGAGCATAATAAATTTTGTAGTAATTAGATTACAGACTATACTAAATGTAGATTCGTGGCTTAAGTTTTTCAATTAATGATACATCACTTGCAAGTCCATTTTTTTTTAAAAATTATTGGGTTTTTTTACCATTCCCATATATTTTGTATATTCTTTCAAATACTGTTTAATTTTTTTAAAATGAAAATTATCTTACAAACAATAATCAACATATTGTTAATTAATCCTAAGTAATGTGCAATCCTCTTTCTCTTCAGGCATAGTCATGATTGAATTAATCCTCACGTTAGCGTTCACGTATTGCTCCTGGAAATTAAATAAAATTTCCATAAGGTATAAGATTACTAACATGAACAACATGGGATAAGTTTCATAGACGCCTACTAGTAAAGGCTGATAATTATTATTCTCTAGAAATAATTCAGCTTGTTGTGAAGTCCTCGAAACCAAAGAGTGTACCTATATTGCACAATAAAATAATATTTAGATAACTTGAAAGTATATAAATAATCAATGTAAATTATTAAACAACTTAATAAAAGAATATGAAAAAAAAAATTATATTTACTTATTACCATTTGGTCTAAGTTGATTGTACATGATGGAGGTTGTGATATCAAATCTTTCTTCTTTTTAAAGAATTTTTCAAGATAATTTTTCAAGCGACGTGTATCACAGTGCATGCTTTGTTTTTCCTTCAATCCCTTAACACATACAATGTCAGTATTTCTTGCATCTATTTTTCCCTTTTCAATAGCCTTTATAAGCATTGAATCTCACCTTGAACTTGTTCCATGGATATTTCCCTTAACTTTGGAAGAAGTTCATCAGTATATTTGAAAGCCAATTTAGAACTAGCTTTAGACTCACAAGCCATCATTGCAATTTTAACAAATGTAGAGCATAAAACTCTATATCTACTGTACGCCTTCAACTTGAGATCTTTTTCTTTTTCAATCTTATCAATATCCATAAATCCTTCCCCCATTGGATCTTTGGTCCATCTTTTTAAAATATACTAACATGATATTTTACCATCTTTTTAAAATATACTAACATGATATTTTATCTTTCACATTCATTGCATCAAGATTTTTTAATGCATGGCTGCAAAGTATTCTTTCAAACTCAAAATTTTTACAACCGCATGAGATTGTCAATCTTGCAAGAATTGCAATTGTTGTATGTTATTGATTATTTTTTAGTTTTTTTTAAAATTTGTACAAAAGAAATTTAGTAATCACTAAAAGTAAATATTGATAACTCTTGAAAAGAGTTATATTTCAGGCCTTTGGACTTGGTTATTGCTTGTACTTAGGAGAATTTAGTAGTATTTTAGGATATTATATTAGTATATTTTTAGAACATTGTGTCATGGAGCTTTGACTTGGCTTAAATGTTATTATATGTTACTTTTACTTATGGGTGAAAATGATTTATTTGTTGTTTGAATGGCAGGTACAAAATGAGGAAAATGAGATAAAGGAGTGAAGTTTTGTCGTGGCAAAAGGTTGGTCAATTTTCCAACACTAATGCCATGGCAATGACAGTAAGACGCTGAGTCAGCACTCAGCGTGTACCATCCCCAACAGAATTTTTACCTGAAAATCTACTTGAAAAGAGGAGGTGAAAAAGCATGGACTGAAGGGGTAACACCCCTAACCCGTATTCGTCGTTAGAATAGGGTTACGGAGCATTACTAGAGTTTACAGAATAATCTCATGTAATTCATGTCATTTATTGTTCATATCTGAAACTAATCATATTATCCCTTAAATGGACCCACGAGGCCCAATTTAAACATTTGAATCAAATTGGGATTGAATCGGAGACTCATAAAATTTTTCGCGAAATTTTTAAAATTTTTCCTAGACGCAAGGCATACACGCCCGTGTGGTCAAAGGACATGCCCGTGCTGTAGGCCATGTCTGATCCCGTGTAACTCTCTGACTTGTGCCACATAGCCTACCACACACCCATGTGCTAGACCGTGTGGTAAATTTAATTTTTCACAATTTAGGTGAAGGTTTCACACGGCCAAGACACACTCCCATGTTCTAGGTCGTTTATCACACACGGTTGAGACACACGCCTGTATCTTTGCCCGTGTGCCCAATTCTGAGCATTCTGTTTCTTAAATTTTAAAATGCAGGGGACACACGGCCAAGTCACATGCCCATATGTTAGGCCATATGTCACACACGATCAAGACACACGCCCATGTGTCTGCCCGTATGGACAAAATAAAGTTATTTCCTAGCTTCATTTCTCACCCAAATTTGCCAACAACCTACACCAACAATTGCAAACATATACCAACCAATACAAGCATTATAACCAAGCCAATTCTAACATCTAAATGATATATCTTTTCATGCATTTGTGTTTAGAATTTTTACCTTTTGTAAGCATACATGATTAGTCAATTTGTAACAGTCCGATTTAGACTCTAGTCGGAATAGTGGTTTCGGAACCACAAATTCGAGTCAAAAAATATTTTAATATTATTTTCTGTGCTTATTATATGTGAATTGACATGTGTGAAAGTTTCGTATGAAAATTTGATTATTTGTGTGCTTAATTTTCAAAAAGGACTTAATCGTGTAAAATGTAAAAGATGTGTTCTATTTGCTAAAGTGCCTATTTGCTATGCCTTTATAATTGAGAGGTCTTTATTTTGTTATTTGACCATTGAATATGTGAATATGTTTGATAATGTATATATTTAGCCATGTGATTTGGCTTGGTTTTGGTTGTGTATATGAATGTGTTTTTGGTATGAATTATGTGATGTAATTATGCTAATATGATATGTTCTTGAATGGCCAAGAGAATAAGTCATTTTGGGTAAGTTTGTGGTAAGTGCTTATTTTGGAGTTTGGTAACTTTTGGCATGATATTGAATGAAGTAAATTAAGATTGTGGATCATATGTTTTGGCATGATTTTGGCTCATGATTTGGTATGATTTGGAATAGTGAATAAGCATGAGTTTGGTTGGTAATTACATGACATGATTGGTGTATGTATTGATTGTGAAATGGTTGAGCATTTGGTATACAATTGATGCTTATTTGTTGCTTGTAGGGAGGACCCTTAATGGGTGGCATTTTGGCCTTGTAAATGGCCTATTTTTTCCCATACGGGCAGGGACACAGGTGTGTGTCTCATCCGTGTTTCTTAATGGCCATTTCGAAATAAGCCTGGGCAGACCACACGGTCACACACTCGGGCGTATGCTAGGCCGTGTGGCCAAGTCAGTTTTAAGCACAGGCTAGATACACAGGCGTGTGACTGGCTGTGTGACCCAAGTCAATAGCCTCCCTAATTTTCACACGACTTGGCACACGAGTGTGTCTTATGGTCATGTGGACAAGTTATTATATATGTCCTATTTTGACACAGCCTAGACACACGGGTGTGTCTAATGTCATGTGAGGCACACGACCTGTTCACACGAGTGTGTGACCTGTATAACTTTGAAAAATGTTTAAGTTTTGAAAATTTTAATATGAGCTCGGTTTAGTCCCGACCCTTTTCTAAAGCATGTTTAAGGTCTCGTTGACCTATGTAAGGGACTTTGTATTGATGCTTGTGATGATTATGAAATATTTGTGAAATGTTCTGATATGTCCGGTAATGCCTCTTAACCCTAGTTCAACAACAGATACGGGTTAGAGGTATTATATTTGGTTAGTATCAGAGCTACAGTTTAGTCGATTTTAGGACAAACGTAGCGTATGTGAGTCTTGCTATACATGTCGTATTTATGCATTGCGATAGTGTGATGAATCCTGATAATGAAAATGTGTTTTTATATAGAAAATGGATCCTGAACGAGCTATAGGTGACGATGTTGAGAGTAATGCACCTGCTCCTGCGCAAGGAACAATGACATCTGACTTTAGATCTGCTATGAGTAGCCATGATGGAGAGGTGAGACAAGCCTTTTATTAGATGATGAAATATTAGTTCACCCAATATATTCGAACTAATCCGGTTGTTCAACAACCCCCAACCCCGCCTAATCCTCCGCAAATTCCTGTCATGCCATAAGCAAATCCGATTTAGTTAAGCAAGCCACCGGTTGATAAGATTAGAAAATATGGGGCTAAAAAGTTTCGTGCTAGTTCTAATGATGATGCTTAGAGAGCTGAGTTATGGTTAGAGAACACAATACAAGTATTTGATGAATTGTCCTTGACTCCGGATGAATGCATAAAATATGCTGTGTCACTTTTGAGAGATATGGTGGATCATTGGTGGAAGACATTGATATCTGTGGTTCCAATGGAAAGAGTCACCTGGGATTTCTTTCAAGTTGAATTTTAGAAGAAATATATCAGTTAGAGATTCATCGATCAGAAACACAAAGAGTTCCTAGAGCTGAAACAAGGCTGTATGTCTGTTACAGAATACAAGCGAGAATTTGTGAGACTGAGACAGTATGCACAAGAATGTGTTTCGACCGAAGCAATCATGTGCAAGAGATTCGAGGATGGTTTGAATAAAGATATCCGTTTGCTAGTCGAGATTTTAGAAATAAAAGAATTTGTAGTGCTTGTAGAACGAGCGTGTAAAGTTGAAGAGCTCGAGAAAGAGAAAAGAAAAGATGATTCAGAAGCCAGAGATGTAAGAAAGAGATCCGCAAGTAAATCATTTCAGTCTATGTTAAAGAAATTCCGGGATGATTATAGCCGTTTAAAGGCTAATGTGGGGCATTCAATTAGAGATCGCGCTAGAACTCATTTGAGCTTTAGAGCTCTAGCTACTTCTATTGCAAGTGTTGGAAATGTCAAATCTGATCACCTGAGTGCAAACACTATGGTAAAAGACATCCTAACAATTATAGACTATATGATCGAGCTTGTTTCAAATGTGGATCATTAGATCATTTTATCTGAGATTGTGCAAAATTTGAGACCAAGTGGCAATACAGCTCGAGGTAGACCTCTCAGAAATATAGGAAATGTAAGTGGTAGTCAAAGAGGGACTAAATACACTGTTGTTTGATCCGAGGCTAGAGCACTTGCCAGAGCTTACGCCATTTGAGCACGTGAGGAAGCTTCATCTCCTGATGTGATAACTTGTACTTTTACTCTTTACGATACTTCTGTGATTGCTTTGATAGATCCAGGATCAACGCATTTGTATATATGCATGAATTTAGTATCCAGTAAGACTTTGCCTGTAGAGTCTACTAAATTCGTGATTAAAGTATCCAACCCCCTAGGTAAAAGTGTCTTAGTTGACAAAGTGTGCAAGAACTATCTGTTAATGTTTCGAGACATTTGTTTTCCAGCTGATCTGATGTTATTACCTTTTGATGAGTTTGATATAATTCTGGGTATGGATTGGTTAACTTTGCATGATGCTGTTGTGAATTGCAAACGGGAAACTATTGATTTGAGATGCAAGGATGATGAAATAGTCTGAATTGAATCTAGTGACTTAAATAAGTTGTCGGGTGTGATATCTTCAATAAAAGCTCTAAGTTTTGTGAGAAACGGTTGTGAAGCCTACTTTGCCTATGTGATCGATCTGAAGGTAACAGAAAAGAAAGTTGAATCAGTGCCTGTTGTCTGTGAATTCCCTATTGTTTCCTGAAGAACTTTCAGGATTACCTCCGATTCGAGAAGTTGAATTTGGTATTGAATTAGTGCTCGAAACTACTCTAATTTTGATAGCTCCATATAGAATGGCTCCGACTGAACTAAATGAATTAAAGTCTCAGTTGCAAGAGTTGACTGATAGAGGGTTTGCTAGACCTAGTTTCTCACCTTGGGGTGCACCAATTCTATTTGTGAAAAAGAAAGACGGTACGATGAGAATGTGCATTGATTATCGTCAGTTGAACAAAGTGACTATCAAGAGCAAATACCCTATGCCCCGTATTGACAATTTGTTTGATCATTTGAAAGGAACTACCGTGTTTTCAAAGATAGATTTGAGATTGGGCTATTATCAGTTACGAGTAAAAGATTCAGACATTCCGAAAACTGTTTTTCGAATGAGGTATGGCCACTATGAGTTCTTATTTATGCCTTTCGGATTAACGAATGCACCTGCTATCTTTATGGATTTGATGAACAGAATTTTTAGACCGTATTTAGATCAATTTGTTATAGTATTCATTGATGGCATATTGATTTATTCAAGTGATGAATCCGAGCACGCCGAGCATCTAAAAATAGTGCCACAGACTTTGCGAGATAA
This sequence comes from Gossypium arboreum, assembly GCF_025698485.1. Taxonomy (NCBI): domain Eukaryota; kingdom Viridiplantae; phylum Streptophyta; class Magnoliopsida; order Malvales; family Malvaceae; genus Gossypium; species Gossypium arboreum. Next base: position 116,684,427 of record NC_069077.1, on the reverse strand, counting down.
GAAACTATATACGAAGTTTAGCAAATATGAATTCTGGTTATGAGAAGTTGGTTTTCTGGGCCATATTGTATCAGCATCCAGTATCCGAGTTGATTCGAGTAAAATTTTAGCTATTTTAGATTGGAAACCATCAAGAAATGTTTCTGAAGTTTGCAATTTTCTAGGACTTGTCGGTTATTATAGACGGCTTATAAAAGTCTTTTTGATGATCGCAACTCTATTAACGAAATTGCTTCAGAAAGATGTGAAGTTTGAATGGTCTGAAAAGTGTCAGAAAAGCTTTGATCAGTTGAAAGCCCTATTGACTGAAGCTCTAGTGTTAGTACAACCCGAATCAGGTAAAGAATTTGTGATCTACAGTGATGCTTCATTGAATAGTCTGGGATGTGTTTTGATGCAGGAAGGAAAATTCATTGCTTATGCTTCGAGATAATTAAAGTCGCACGAAAAGAACTATCCGACACACGATCTAGAATTAGCTGCGATTGTGTTTGCTTTGAAAATTTGGCGTCACTATTTGTTCGGTGAGAAATGTCATGTTTATTCTGACCACAAAATTTTGAAATATCTGATGACTCAAAAAATTTTGAATTTGAGACAGAGAAGATGGTTAGAACTGCAAAAAGACTATGAGCTTGTGATTAACTATCATCCGGAAGAAGCAAATGTTGTTGCTGATGCTTTGAGTCAGAAATCATTATTTGCATTGCATGCGATGAATGCTAATTTGGTTCTATTTGATGGTGGTTTGGTATTAGCCGAATTAAAAGCGAGACCGTTGTTCTTACAACAGATTATTGATGCTCAAAAAGTGGATAATGAGATAATATCAAAACGAGCTTAGTGTGATTTAGATTTCGATTTGAAATTTAGAGTTGATAAAGATGATTGTTTGAGATTCCGATATCGAATTTGTGTTTCGAGAAATCTAGAGTTGATTCAGATGATTTTGAACGAAGCCCATAACAATCGTTTATCTGTACATCTAGGTAGTATGAAAATGTATAATGATTTGAAACAGCTTACTGGTGGTCTAGAATGAAAAGAGATACCTCCAACTTTGTTTCGAAATGTTTGATCTGTCAGCAAGTTAAAGCTGAACATCAAGTGCCATCCGATTTTTTACAACCGATTATGATTTCAAAATGGAAAAGGGATAGAGTGAGAATGGATTTTCTTTCGGGTTTGCCCCTATCTCCAAGAAGGAAAGATGAAATCTGGTTGTGGTTGATAGATTGACAAAATTAGCCCATTTTATTTTGGTACGATCCAATTACTGCTTGATAAGTTAGTTGAATTATACATTTTTGATATTGTGAGATTGCACAATGTGCTATTATCTATTGTGTTAGACAGAGATCCGAGATTCACATCACAATTTTGGAAGAAATTGTAACATGCTTTGGTAAGAAATTGCAATTTAGTACTGCTTTTCACCAGCAAACGGATGGTTAATCCGACTAGATTATTCAGATTCTTGAAGATATGTTGAGATGTTGCATTCTTGAGTTCAAAGGTACGTGGGAATAGTATTTTCCTTTAATTAAATTCGCTTATAATAACAGTTTTCAATCGAGCATTAAAATGACATCGTACGAAGCCTTATATGGTCGCAAATGACATACACCTTTGTATTGGACTGAGCTCAGTGAGAATAAGATACATGGGGTCGTTTGATAAAAGAGACTGAAGAGAAAGTAAAAGTGATTCAAAATAGTTTGAAAGCAGCTTCTGATCGTCAGAAATCTCACGCAGATTTGAAACGGAAAGATATTGAATTTGAGATCAGTGACAAAGTGTTTCTAAAAGTATCCCCGTAGAAGAAAGTACTTCAATTTGGTAGAAAAGGCAAATTGAGTCCGAGGTTCATCGGGTCGTATGAGATTATCGAGCGTATCAGGCTGGTTGCTTATAGATTGTTGTTGCCACCTGAGCTAGAAAAGATTCAGAATGTATTCCATGTATCGATGCTTCGATGGTATAGATCTGATCCATCACATGTGATTTCTCCGTTTGAGATTGAGATTCAATCCGATATGACATATGAAGAAGAACTGATCCGTATCTTAGCTCGTGAGATTAAAGAATTGAGAAATAAGAAAATTCTTTTGGTAAAGTAATGTGGCATCAACACGGTGTTGAAGAGGCTACGTGGTAGCCTGAAGATGTTATGAGACGACAATATACGAATTTGTTCAACGGTAAGATTTTCGGGGACGAAAATCCCTAAGGGGGAGAGTTGTAACAGTCCGGTTTAGACCCTAGTCGGAATAGTGGTTTCGGGACCACAAATTCGAGTCAGAAAAATATTTTAATATTATTTTCTGTGCTTATTATATGTGAATTGACATGTGTGAAAGTTTTGTATTAAAATTTGATTATTTGTGTGCTTAATTTTCAAAAAGGACTTAATCGTGTAAAATGTAAAAGATGTGTTCTATTTGCTAAAGTGCCTATTTGCTATGTCTTTATAATTGAGAGGTCCTTATGTTGTTATTTGACCATTGAACATATGAGTTGACATTAATGGCCTTAGTATAATGGTTTATTAATGTTTTAATGCAAGGATAAAATGGTAAAATGTATATTAACGTTAATTAAAATAAACAAAAGCATGAAAATCAAGCCATTTATCATACATGTTAGTCGAAATTAGCACAGAAAAAGAAATAGAACTCAAGTTTAGGGTTCAGCTATGCTAAAGTCCAATTGAGGTATGATTTTTGATCGGTTTTTTTGATAATTTTTACGTTTTTGTGATCCTTGCTTGGTAATCTATCAAGCCCATGTCTCAATTTTTGAAATTTTTGATTTTGAGTTGAGCCATTGATGAAATTATGAGTTTTATGAAATTTGATGACAGAAAATGAAAGATATGTGTTGGGTTAGCATATTTTGTCTTTGAATTTTTGATGAATTTGAGTAATATGGGCTAAATTGTAAAAATAAGATTTTGAGGGAATAAAATGTGAAATAAATGGAATATATGGACTTATATGAATACTATGAAAATTTGGCTAAGCATATATGTAAGAAAATTTTGTGTATTTTGTGATTTTGTGAATTAAGGACTAAAGTGTCAAAATGTGAAAATGTGAAAATGTGAAAATGTGAAGGCTAATTTGTAAAATGCCCTAAATATTTGTTTTTGGATTGAATTGAATGATTTGGTGAATAAAAGAGTTAAATTTGAATTTATATAGATCAAGAACCAAAGAAAACAGAATTAGATCGGGAGAAAACGAAAGTCATTGAATAGTTGCTCATTTCCGTTCATTTCCGTACGAGGTAAGTCAATATACAAATAAATGTGTTTTGAATTGAATATTATCGATAGTATGCTATTGAATTATGATGAATGACTATATGAGTTGAGAAATATGAGACATCCAAGAAAGTATCAACAAAGTTCCAACGTCCAAAATGTCTACGAACTTTAGGAATAGTTAGGATACATATGTCATGACATAGGATCCGATATGTGTTCTCGTGTAAGACCACGTCTGGGATGTTGGCATCGACTTATGATTTATGTGTAATACCATGTCTAGAACATCGACATCATATTTGATTTTGTGTAAGACCCTGTCTGGGACAGTGGCATCGATATTTGATTACATGTAAGACCATGTCTGGGACATTGGCATTGTACGAGCTTTTCGAGTTATCCACGTATCCTTATGATTCCGAACGATTCAACAGCCATTCCGAAAAAAGAATGAATATATGAAATGTATATCTGAATCAGGTACGTTTGAAATGTATACTGTGTTTAAGAATAAAAGGTAAGTACATGTGCAAATGATGATAAGTAATATAAGTATGAGAAAATATGCTATATGTGCAAATGAATTTGGAATATGTGAAATGTATATGAACGATGTGGTTTGTGATAGTATTTGGCTATGGAATATATGTAATTTGATGATGCTTATATGCTTAAAATGATAAGTTTATTTGTATATGGTTTACTAAGCTTTGAAAGCTTACTTTGTGTGTGTTTTCAATTGTTTTTAGATGTCAAAGCTATCGGGAGCTCGAGGATTGATAAACCATAATTTACACATATTTCTATCCCATGCTTAGCACATTTTATAGATGATTTTTCCTTAAAATTTGTGGATTCAATGTTCCTAATGCCTTAATTTCATATTTTATACTTAGATGAGCATATGAGAGTGAAAGGAACGAGAAACGGTCCAAAAACGTAGAAAATAGGCCAACGTACGAAATCAACATGGCCAGGACCTCCTCACACGGGCATACCACACGGCCGTGTCAATTTGGCAGAATTAAAGCACAACTCACATGAGTGGACCACACGCCCATGCCTATTTAACAGGCTTGACCACGGCCTGAAGTAATCGCACACGGGCGTGTCATACAGGTGCGTCCCTGCAGAGCCCAAGTTTAGTCCAACTCAGAAAAGGACAATTTTGAGGGTTCTTAGGCATTCTAAAGCCTATAAATACACCCAAGAGGAGGAGGAAAGGGGAGACACAAGGAAGGAAGTAGGGAACTGCTCAAGGAAAGCCGACTGATCCATCTCAGAAGCCGGATTCATCATCAAGACTGAAGATCTCCCCTCAATTTCCCTTCAGGAGTTTTGGGGTTTTCTTTATGTTTTGTATTCATTATTCTTCTAAGATGTTTACCTTTTTAGTTATGAACTAAAACCCCTAAATACCTAAGGGGAATGAAACCTAAGATAGATCTTGTTATTATTATCTAAGAGTACATTTGTCATGATTAAGTAGAGTTGGTTGCGCGCCTAGAGATAGGGTGACAAGATTTTGTCGGATTAGGGTGAAACCTAATAAGGGGATCCATAGATCGAGTTAATGCAACCCTAGGGAGTTAATTTGAAAGAGATTTCAATTATTCAACCTAGGATTAGAAGTTGTTAGTCTCAAGAGAGATAATAATATAACTTAGGGATTTCTACGGATCAAGTCCAATGAATAAATCGTTCGATTCAGAGTCAAATAATAAGTGAATTCTAGGTGGATTTTTCCTTAGGTATTGTCTTAATTAATCGATTTTTTCCAGAAGTAATTCCCCAATTCTATTTTTTGTGAATTCTTAGTTTAGTTAATTAGTTATTTAAAACAAACCCCATTATTCTTAGGCTAGATAATAAAAAGACAATCATTACTAGTACTTTTAGTTCCTTTGGGTTCGACAATCCAGTCTTGCTAAAGCTATACTACTATTCGATAGGTACACTTGCCTTCATCGTGATAATAGTTAGTTTTAAGAATGATTCATTATAAATATTTAAAACCTGTCATGAATATCACGTATCAAGTTTTGGTGCCGTTGCCGGGAAACTAAGATATTAGGAACACTCGATTTTTATTACTTTAGCCATTTACTTTTACTTCAATTTAAATTGTATTCTAATTTTTATTACTAATCTTTCTTTTTCCCTTTTTGTGGTAGGTTCTTCTGGTTTATGACTAAAAGAAACCCATCAGTACCATTACTTTTTGACAGTGAGATCGATCGCACAGTTCGCAGAAACCAAAGAGAAACAAGACGAAGCTTAAGATACATAGAGAACGAGCAAGAGGACGATATTCAAACCACAACTGAGGAGATGGCTGAAAACCAAGAAAATCTGCTACCTCTTGCAATTGATGTTAATCAAAATCCTGCTCCACACACTATGTATGATTATGCTAAACCTGATTTAATAGGAACTAAGTCAAGTATAGTTAGACCTACTATTGCTGCAAATAATTTTGAACTGAAACCTAACACAATTCAAATGATACAACAGTTTGTTCAGTTTGATGGTTTGCAGGACGAGGATCCTAACGCTCACTTGGCAAATTTCCTAGAATTTTGCGATACCTTTATAATTAATGACGTTTCTGATGATGCCATTCGCCTTCAATTGTTTCCCTTTTCGTTAAAGAATAAGGCTAAACAATGGTTGAACTCGTTACCACGAGGGTCAATCACTACTTGGGAACAAATGACCGAAAAATTTTTATTAAAATATTTTCCACCGGCTAAAACAACCAAATTACGTAATGATATCTCTTCTTTTGTGTAGATGGATTTAGAAACACTCTACGATGCATGGGAGAGATACAAGGACCTTTTAAGAAAGTGCCCTCACCATGGGTTACCGCTTTGGCTACAGGTTCAAATGTTCCATAATGGCCTGAATCCTTCAACTCGGAAGATGATTGATGCAATCGCTGGAGGAACTATCAATAATAAGACACCTGAGGCTGCTTACGAATTTATTGAGGAGATGTCACTGAATAACTATCAGTGGCAAGTTATGAGAACAAAGTCGACGAAAGTAGCCGGTGTTTTCAACCTCGATGCGGTTACTATGATATCTAACCAAGTAGAACTCTTAAATAAAAAGATTGACGGTTTGTGTGGTTCTACTCAAGTACATCCAGTGATGAGGTGCGATTCGAATGGAGGAGGAGCATGCACAGAATATCAAACCTTCAACCCTAGCATCGAGGAGGAACAAGTCCAATATAAGGGTAACAATAATTTTAGATCCCAAAATAACCCATATAGTAACACTTATAATGTAGGTTGGAGGAACCATCCCAATTTCTCGTGGGGCGGTCAAAAAAATCAAAGGCCAAAACATCCTCCGGGTTTTCAACAACCACCTTACCAGCAATAAAAGAAGCCGAACCTTAAGGAGTTGCTAACCAAATTCATCTCGATGTTAGAAACTCGTTTTCAGAATATCGAGACGGCACTCAAAAATCAACAAGCATCAATCCCGGGGCTCGAAACTCAGATTGGACAGCTCGCTAAGTTAATTTTCAGACAACCACAAGGTAGCTTGCCAAACAACACAGAATCTAACCCAAGGGAGCAACTCAACGCGATTACTAGCCAAGATAAGGAAGGGTTAGTCACACCTAAACCAGAACCAAGGCAAGAAACAGTGGTAAGCAAAGGTAAGAATGAGGTTGGCCAAAATGACCGAAAGCCGGTAAGTACAGAATATAAACCTCGTGTGCCATACCCCAATGCGACAAGGAAAGACCGCTTAGACGAACAATTTGGTAAATTCCTTAAACTCTTAAAAAAATTACATATTAACTTACCATTTATTGAAGCTCTATCGCAGATGCCAAACGCAATGAAATTTTTAAAGGAACTTTTAGCAAATAAGCAGAAGTTGGACGAGGCTTCACATGTGAAGCTAAACGCAGTTTGCTCAACTATTCTATAGAATAAACTACCCAACAAACTAAAAGATCCAGTGAGTTTTATGATTCCTTTCTTAATTAGTAGTTTAGATGTTAATAATGCAATAGCTGATTTAGGGGCTAGTATTAACGTCATGCCTTACAAAATGTTTAAACAACTAGATCTTGGGAAACCCAAACAGACTAGGATGAGCATTCAATTAGCAGATAAAACTATAAGATTTCCTTGGGGTATTATTGAAGATGTGCTAGTTAAAATCGATAAATTTATATTTCCCGTTGACTTTGTTGTTCGAGACATAGAGGAGGATAGCAACACTCTTTTGATTTTAGGGAGGCCCTTTTTAGCAACTGCTAGAACGATTATTGATGTTGGCACAAGTGAGCTCACACTTCGTGTGGGAGACGAAACAATCATCCTTCAAGCTTGCAATTTTGGCAACACATCGAAAATTAAAGGTGATTGTCTAAACAATTCTACTAAAACTAACAATATGGTGCAACCTACTTTGCAGGAAGTGAGTTTGCAGGAAGTACATGAGTCATTTTCAAGCAATAATAAAGGACCTATTCATGAAGAAAGAAAGCTACAAATCGAGGAGCTAGATGAATGGTGGAAACATAAATCGAGAACACACGATAAACCAAAACTACACCAGAACAAGCTCAATACCTTTCCAAATCAACTTAAGGTTGGAGATAAAGTTTTATTAGATGCCGCAGATCCTCACATTGTCACTGCCAAACTGAATGAAGAAATCCCTCTTATGGTACTTAGCATTTTCCCATTCAGTATAGTCGAGGTAAGTCATCCCAAGTTTGGCACTTTTAAGGTAAACAATACCCGCCTAAAACCTTATTTTGATGAAATTCACAGCAGGAATAAGGAGTATAAACTCCTCGAACCACCATGACCATTTAATGGGGAGGTAAGTCAAGCTTAGACTATAAATAAGCATTTCTCGGGAGGCAACCCGAGCACTAACAATATTAATTTCTTTAAATTTTAGTTTTAACATCTAACATACTAACTGACTCGTGAATACATGTTTACCACACAGACACGGCCAAGCACACGGGCGTGCTTAGGACTGTGTGGAAACAGGGCAAAGATTTTCCCTAGCATGGGCTATGATAAATCGCCACAGCCGTGTGACATGGCCGTGGGCGAACCTGCCAAAACAACACGAGCGTGCGACACGCCTGTGCATTGAAACCGTGGCCGAACCTGTCAAATTAACATGGGCGTGTGACACGCCCGTGCCTAGCAACCTTGGGCGAACCTGCCAAAACAACACGGGTGTAGACCTTCATACACTGGCATGGGAGAAGCGAGCAAAGACAGACATGGCCGTATGACAAAACCGTGTGGACCAACACGCCCAAGGTACATGGGCATGGGGAAATTGTCAAATGCACCCAAATTCAAAATTAGTGAATCACACGGGCAAAATTTGGGGAACATGGGCATGTTTCCAGGTCGTGTATCCCAAAATCTATAAATACCCTTCACTATTCATCATTTCCCACACCCAAAATTCCTAACCCTAGCCGCTGCAAGTCCACACGGCCTCCCTGCCACGCCCATGCGCTGTCTCCAACTCCATTTTTGACGCCTATTCTCATCTTTTTAGCGTTTGTTTACTCTTTTCTCTTTTATTTTACTTAGTTCTAATGCTAATTATCATGTTAATCTTCATTTATCCCATACTATTTTCATTTTGCTATCATTCAAGTTCCATTGTTAGATTAGCTACCATTTATTTCATGTGACATTTTTCTTTATTACTTCATGATTTTTAAGGCCCCATTTACGTATTCTAAGTCAATATTCACCTGCTTATTATTCTTCGCCATTATAATCCATGCATTGTGATATATACATGCTTTTTACATTTCCATCAAGCTCTTTGCCATTTTGATTTTCATACTAATACCACGACATTATGCCATAAAATTTATTGCTTTGGTTAGGTCTGTTAGTATTAGTAGTTGTGCCTGAAATTATTTATGACATTTTCCTTTTTGAATTTGTTTACATTTTACCTTATCCAATCATCAAAACGGAATAATATTTTTTCTTGTAGGTACACCATGTCAAGCTCACGTGGAAAGAGAATCGCCGCCCCCACTTCGAAAAAATGGAAAGGGGCATCATCTTCTTCAGGCCCCACTTCAGAAATTCGACACCCCTTCCTCTAATTTCCACCAGGAAATCAGGAGGAATTATTCCAGATTCTACGAGCCCGACCTTTAGGTGTGGGCCACTGCATTGACTGGACCGCGCTTGAACAAGTCCAGTTGGCTGACGATGTACGAGCACTCCTGACAACCGATCCATGGGACCTTTTCTTTGCGATTATCGAACCGACGTACCTTGAGCTCACACTTGAACTTTGCTTGACATTCCATGTTCAAGACGTCATGACCAACTTTGATGATCCTAGAATAGTCCAGTCCCGTCTCGGTGGTTTAGTTCGCCAGTTGAGCGTTCCCGAGTTCGGTATTGCTTTGGGTCTATATACAAAGGAGTTTAGGGATAAGAACGACCTCAACACTCTCCACCACCACATCCACTACTCTCCCTCGAAGTGCCGGGATGCCTTGGTCCCTGGGTCGGCCACCTACGATCCTAGCCACTCCAAGGCATCGGCTCTCTCTCCATCCTTGAGGTACTTACATGCCATCTTGGCCCACACATTGACAGGCCGGCGAGAGAGCACCAGCATCATCAACACTCACGATACCTACTTTCTATGGAGCATGGCGAACGGACATGTCTTCGACCTCACCTACTTTATTGCCCTCGTCATTTGCCACCAGACGGAGCGGCATTGAAGGGGGGTCATCTCCATTGGCCCCTACGTGACTCGACTAGCACGACACTTCGGGCTCTTTAACACAGTGGCCCAATCATTCTCCCTCACTCTCATTGGCCAGATGTCTCCACAAGGCATCTCGAGCATGTTACATATGAGGATTATCGAGAAGCGCCGAGGAACCCACCCTCCTCAGTATCACCTCGCCTAATCAGCCGAGGAGGGAGACCCTGAGGACATTACTGATGATGCCCCTCCACGTCACGAGGACCCACCATCTCAGCCACCACCAGCTTCTCGTCCAGTTCATGCGGCGGCTTCATATGCTGACATCTCTGAACGCCTTACTCGATTCAAGCAACAGTGTTTTCAGCGTTTTGATAACATTGATGCTACTCTATAGCAGATTTGTCAGCACTTCCACATCTCATCACCACCCCCACCTCGAGAACCATCTAGCGACGAAGATGTTTAAAAAATTTTATTTATTATTTTATGTTTTTACTTTTATTTTATGTTAAGACTACTTTTTATTTTTCTTTCACCTTATTTTTATTAGGACCTATATTATTATTTTACAATTTTTAATTTTGGCTAATTCATATTGAGTACTTAGTCTTCCTTATACATTTCCTAAAAGAGTTCCTGATTTTATCACAGTTATAAAGAGCTCCAAAGCTCACTATTACTCAGGAACTTGAAACTCCACTGGGAAAGGTTTTCCACGACTGCCATGTCCTGCTCGACCACAACCATAGCTACCACCAGATATAATATTCTTTTGGTGTAGGACTTATGGACTAATGAACCTCTACCACCACCGGAGTATCCTCATCCACTTTCACGCCGATTACTCTCTAAAACTCTTGTTTGAGGAATTCATTCATCATTCAGGAAGTTTTACTTCTCTCCTCTCTTATGATTATAAATCTATCTTTTTCAATATACCTACCTTTGTACATTGAGGGCAATGTACATCTTAAGTGTGGGGGGGTCTTTTATATCAGAAAATCCCTAAATTTTGTTTTATTCTCATGTGATCTTCTCATATCATTATTAGAATGAATTCCAATTAGTCTATAATGTTTATTGATATATCTTGAATTAAAACATAGGCATTTATGTATTGATTGTTTAAACTTTAAGACATTAGGGAATCAAGCGTGATAAGTTGATTTTTGAAGAATTAAAAAATTTTAGGTTGTTTTTCCCAAGTTTAGGTATTACCTTGAGTTGGAATTCACAAGTTTAAACATAAAAATGCCATAATTTTTGTGAGATCTTGAGCCTTTAGAGCGTCTATTATTTCTTTCATGCTCACTTTCATTATGTGTGCGTCAGTATTGAATTGTTATTCTAGAACTTGCTTGATTATGCATGTCAAAACCACACCATTTGATTTGATATGTCAAAATGATAAAGGCATTTAGGTTTAACCCACTCACTCCATAAACGCCTACCTTCAAAATTAACCCTTAGTGAACCCCCTTGAGCCTAACAACTCATTCATTAATTTACCCTCAATATTAACCCATAACTTATTATTGTTGAAATCCCCTAAATTAATTTGATCCCTATTTTTGTCGAGATTTTAGTTGGAATAGTTGCTTAGCTATGTTTTATTCTATTTTGTAAATTGACTTGTTCTGAAAAAAAATAAAAAAAATACATGTATACATATTTGTAATAGTGATCTTCTGAGCTAAAGAAGTTAAATTCCATATTCTGAGAAAAAAACTCTGTTATACGCAATTGATGACTAGTCATTTTTCTAGTTAGGCAATTTTTCAACTCAATCTCGATTCTAACCTTTTTCTTTCAGTTTGTGACCACACCCTCTAACCAAAGCCACGTTACAACCCTCTAAAGACCTTTTGATTGATGTTTCATTTCAATTTATAATGCTGGAGATTTGATTTTCATGCAAGCCTATAGTAATGACTCTTCATTTATTGACTATTGAGTGCTTCATTTATTGTCCTTAAACACCTCAAGTGATTTGAGTGAATCTTTAATGAGGATGTGAAACTCTGTGATATTTTGAATCAAAGGTAATTACTTAAATGAGGGGAGACACCTATGTTTTCATGATAAAATGCTCAACTTGGAATGTTTGAAACTTTGATGTTCTTTCAACTGAATTTTCAATGTATGATTACCTATGGATTATTTTGAGATATTATCGATAGAAATTATAAGTTGAAAAGAATTTATTTTTATTATGAGTTGAGGATTATGCTTGAGGACAAGCAAATGCTTAAGTGTGGGGGTATTTAATAAACCGTAATTTATACATATTTCTATCCCATGCTTAGCACATTTTATGGATGTTTTTTCCTTAAAATTGGTGAATTCGATGCTCCTAATGCCTTAATTTCATATTTTATACTTAGGTGAGCATAGGAGAGTGAAAGGAATGAGAAACGGGCCAAAAACAGAAAAAATAGGCCAACGTACGAAATCAACACGGCCTGGACCTCATCACATGGGCATACCACACGACAGTGTCAATTTGGCAGAATCGAAGCACGACTCACACGAGTGGACCACATGCCCCTACCTATTTAACAGGCTTGACCACGGCCTGAAGTAATCGCACACGGGCTTGTCATACGTGCGTGTCCCTACTGAGCCCAAGTTTAGTCCAATTTGGAGAAGGCCAATTTTGAGGGTTCTTAGGCATTCTAAAGCCTATAAACACACCCTAGAGGAAGAGGAAAAGGGGAGACATAGGGAAGGAAGCAGGGAACTGCTCAAGGAAAGCCGATTGATCTATCTTAGAAGTTGGATTCATCATCAAGATTGAAGATCTCCCCTCAATTTCCATTTAGGAGTTTTGGGTTTTTCTTTATGTTTTGTATTTATTATTCTTCTAATATGTTTACATTTTTAGTTATGAACTAAAACCCCTAAATACCTAAAGGGAATGAAACCTAAGATAGATCTTGTTATTATTATCCGAATTGTATGATAAATATTTGACTTGTTCTTAATTATGTGCTCTTAATTCTTATTTTGATATTCCAGGATATTGATTCAAGTTAAGCTCTTATTCAGAGGAGGAATAGACCCTGTCTAAGAGTACATTTTTTATAATTAAGCGGAGTTGGTTGCGTGCCTAGAGATAGGGTGACAAGATTTTGTCAGATTAGGGTGAAACCTAATAAGGGAATCCATAGATCGAGTTAATGCAACCCTAGGGAGTTAATTAGAAAGAGATTTCAATTATTCAACCTAGGGTTAGACGTTGTTAGTCTCGAGAGAGATAATAATATAACTTAGGGATTTCTACGGATCAAATCAAATGAATAAATCGTCCGATTTAGATTCAAATAAAAAGTGAAGTCTAGGTGGATTTTTCCTTAGGTATTGTCTTAATCAATCGAGTTTTTCCAAAAGTAATTCCCCAATTCTATTTTTGGTGAATTCTTATTTTAGTTAATTAGTTAGTTAAAGCAAACCCTATTATTCTTAGGCTAGATAATAAAAAGACAGTCATTACTAGTACTTTAGTTCCTTTGGGTTCGACAATCCGGTCTTACTAAAGCTATACTACTATTCGATAGGTACACTTGCCTTCATCATGATAATAGTTAGTTTCAAGAACGATTCATTATAAATATTTAAAAACTGTCACGAATATCACGTATCAAGAATCGTCGAGGATTATCACCACACTATCGGACTCTAATTCAGTACCTTTTGAAAGTGCAAATATTGAAGTATGGCATGTATAGGCTAGAAGTATATGAATATGTTTGGTAATGTATATATTTAGCCATGTGATTTGGCTTGGTTTTGGTTGTGTATATGAATGTGTTTTTGGTATGAATTATGTGATGTAATTATGCTAATATGATATGTTCTTGAATGGCCAAGTGAATTGGTCATTTTTGGTAAGTTTGTGGTAAGTGCTTATGTTGGAGTTTGGTAACTTTTGGCATGATATTGAATGAAGTAAATTAAGATTGTGGATCATATTTTTTGGTATGATTTTGGCTCATGATTTGATCTGATTTGGAATGGTGAATAAGCATGAGTTTGGTTGGGAATTATATAACATGATTGGTATATGTATTGGTTGTGAAATGGTTGAGCATTTGGTATACAATTGATGCTTATTTGTTACTTGTAGGGACGACCCTTAATGGATGGCATTTTGGCCTTGTAAATGGCCTATTTTTGCCCATACAGGCAGGGACATGGGCATGTGTCTCAGCCGTGTTGCTTAATGGCCATTTCAAAATGAGCCTGGAAAGACCATACAGTCGCACACACAGGTGTGTGCTAGGCCGTGTGGCCAAATCAGTTTTGAGCACGGGCTAGATACACAGGCGTGTGACTGACCGTGTGACCCACGTTAGTAGCCTCCCTAATTTTCACACGGCTTGGCACACGGGTGTGTCTTGTGGCTGTGTGGACAAGTCAGTATGTATGCCCTGTTTTGACATGGCCTAGACACACGGGCGTGTCTAATGCCGTGTGAGGCAGATGGCCTGTTCACATGGGCGTGTGACCTATATAACTTTGAAAAATGTTTAAGTTTTGAAAAATTTTGTATGAGCTCGGTTTAGTCCCAACCCCTTTCTAAAGCATGTTTAAGGTTTAGTTGACCTATGTAAGGGACTTTGTATTGATATGGGTCTTTAACATTGTGATGATTATGAAATATTTGTGAAATGTTCCGATATGTCCAGTTATGCCTTTTAACCCTATTTCAGTGACAGATACTAGTTAGGGGTGTTACACAATTTCATTAATTCAAAATTTACCCATCATTAAATATATATCATCTACTATTTAACCATTCCCAAACATATTGATTATTTTATAATCTTATATAAACATGCCAAAATATATCACTCTAGCCATTCCAATGGCTAGATTACATGCAACCATTTACATGCCATCAATGGCCAAGTTAGCTTATACATGCCATTATACCAAAATGAGTTTACTATTTATACCAAGGCGAGCTAGAGGATAGTTGCTCCGACCAATCTCCAACCTTTACAAGCTTTTGAGCACTATAAAACAAATAAAATAAAACCTAGTAATCATTTAGTGCTTAGTAAGCTAGTATAACAAGAATTAAATTTACCCAATTACATTCATTCAAATAACATACAATAACATGATTCCCAACAAATTGGAAAATTAACCTAATCATATACACTCAAACAAGTCACATAATTCACATATACAACAAGTATAGATGAGCTCATTATGTTACAAACTTTCAAGTATTTCGGGAGCATTCGAGGTATAATTAATTTAATCTCATAATTTCTCATTTCGGGAGTTTGTCCATTAAATCATTGAAATTTTGATGGATACTCAGGTAGTACACACAAGGTGTACAAAACCGCAAACCGTCAACTCATAATCAAGGGTACCCATTCGGGCACTTAATTAGGGAGCACACTCTCGAGCCACATATCAGGTTGCTCAAATGAGCCATGTAACAGGACACTTATCCGGGCTAATCAAGAAACTCATAAGAGTTTTACTCAAGGAGCTCATAGAGCTTAACATATAACTCCGAAGAGTTAATATCAGTGAGCACCGGATAAGGTAACAGGGAATTCAAATGAGCCATGTTAGGAAGCCCATAAGAGCTTATATCAGGACACTCATGTAGAGCTGCGTTTGTAATAGGATGCAACCGATTGAGTCATGTAACAGGACGTTCACACAGAGCTGCGGTAGTGTGCAACACAAGCAAAATCACTACCGATCAAGATGCTCACAAGAACTATTTCTCAGGATGCTCAAGAAGGCTTTATCAGGATTACTCGTCCAAGCTAAATCCTGCTTACAACATATGCAGGATCACATTCAATGTGGGAAATTACATATATACATCGAATTTCATTATTCAAATGGAACTTAACATTTATTCAAGCTATATCGGGCATATAATTTATTTCATACTTTAAACATTTATAATTAATACAATCACATAACACATTCAATACAAGCATATAAATAAACACAATTTGGTTACACGAACTTACCTTAATAATTGTCCGTACAAGAAATTCTACTAATACGAAATTTTTTCTTTTCCTCGATCTAGCTTCAAGTTTGAGTTATCCAGATTTATATAAATGAATTTAATCATTAATTTAATCCATTTCATATTCAATTGGATTCAATTTACACCCTAGCAAATTACCACTTTGCCCCTAAACTTTCTATAAATTCCAATTTCGTCCCTAGGCTTAGAAAATGAAATTCATGCAATTTAATCCTTATTCCAAGCCTAGCCGAATTTTACATGTTACAATAACAGCCCTTTAATTTCACAAAAATCATAACTTTTCCATGGGTTTTACCACTTTTCAATTTAGTCCCTATATCATGATTTCATCAAAATTCTCTTTGTAAAAGTTATTTATCTATCAACAACCTTTCATTTTCTACCATAAATTTCAAATTTTCAACATATTCATCCATGGAAAAACTTTTCTTCTTTGATAAATTTTCAAATTAATCCCCAAAATAGATAGATTTTACTATCTCGATCTCAAAAATATAAAAATTACTAAAAACAGGACAAGAATACTTACCTAATTAAGCTTGATTAGTTTCTTCTCTTTCTCCTAGGGTTTTAATGGAAGTTGGGGATGAATATGATAATAAAATAAGATGATATTTCTATTTAATTATTTATCATCTTTAATTATTTTGATTTCCAATTTAGTCCTTATCCTTTTCTAATTTTTCCATGGATGAATCACCAAAAATATCTACTAACTTTTCTTTAATGGTCTAATTATCATATAAGGACCTCAAATTTTGAGTTCCATAACTATTCAATCCTTCTAGCTATTAGAATTCAACTTTTGCATTCTATGCAATTTGGTCCTTTCCACAATTAAGCACATAATCGATAAAATTTTCTTATTAGAATTTTCATATGACATTCCTATCACAATGCAGGTCATGCAATTATATTAATATAAATTTTCTTTTCAGCTCATATTTGTGGTCCCGAAACCATTATTCTGATTTCACTGAAAATGGGCTGTTATAGAGGGACCTATCAGAGAAAAAAATATAAAACGAAAGGAAATAATTCTAAGGAAATAGGGGTTCTTTGGAGAGTCTACTTTGGGGGAAAGATATTAAGGAAAAAAATGAGGATAGTAATAAACCTAAGCATCAGAGCAAAACACGAGGGAGAAGAAGAAGGATGTTAACCTGGTCTTTCCAATACATTGCACCACCAAAGTTGAGGCTAGATCAGCGAAAGCTTCTTGAAGTTCTTCCTTTAGTTTCTTAAATTTCTTCTTTGCAAAATTAATTGTTGAAAATGTTGAATGATATTTTGAATTTTGATTTGATTAACCAACCCATGAGTTAAATCTCATCGAGTTGGGATTATTGGATAATACTTTAATTTTCCATTAATGTGGATGCTTGGATCTGATCTATTTTACTATGTCATTCAATTTGTTATTTCGAATTGCATGCAGTCTCTAGACATAGATGAATGCACATTATGTTTATAAACAGGATCTAATTCTGAAAAGGTTAGGTTAGTTAGACCACAATTGATTGATACGAATGGGTGTTTGACATAATGGCCATAGCAATCTCTAGACATATAGTAGCGTTCGTATAGAGTGAAGAGTAACAGTACTAGGAATCACATCTGAGGTCTATAAACATATATTTCCTTAGATGAGGTATCCTTAGGACTTGCTCTCAAAAGAAGTAGACCATTTTAAATTCGTTCTGAGCAGTAAGTTGATTAAGAATTTGCCGAGGCATTATTGGTTTATAAGGGTAGATTCCTAGTAATCCTAGCTTTTCCATTCAACAGCATAGATCCTCTTACTTTTGTCTTGGTATCTTTTTCATAGCATATTCTTAAATATTTGTTTGTTTACATATTATGCACATCATCATTACTTTGATTACCATTGCATTTTTATCATTGTTTTGCATTAGTGTAATTCACATACTTCATAACAGCAACTTAACCAACTTAATCTTATCTGATCCCTATGGAGATGATCTTACTTATCATTATATTACTCGATTAGGTGTGTATACTTGCACACTCACACATATTTACACGCAACAAGTTTTTGGTGCCATTATCGAGGATCAACAATTTGGTGAAAATTGGTTTTGTTACTGCTTATCTAATTCCATTAGTTTTATCTAACTTAGTTGTCTTTAATTTTTTTTTCTAGATTTTCAATCAATATATGAGTAGAATCATTCTTGCTAACGAAAAATATCCTTTTGACCCAGAGATCGAGAGAAATTTAAGAAGAAGGAGACGAGAATTTCAAGATATGGCTAGGAATAGGAACGATCCTGGTATGGAAGATCCATTACATCTAAATGGTCGGGATGTTAATATTCTTATTCATCATGTGATAGATGACCAAGATAGGCCAATTCATGAGCATGTTGTTCCAATTCTGGATTATTTGAATTCAGGGATAGTCAAATGTAACGCTGGGGTTTGTGTAAGTGTACACAGTCATTATCAAGTAATAAGTAAGTATCGAGTTATCGTCTCCATAGGGATTGTATTTGTGCTAAGTCACTTAATTTGTAAAATTATATTAATAATATGATAAATAAAAACACATTTTAGTTGAGTAGTGATGATTAAAATATATTAGACTAAATGCAATGATCCCTAATGCAAATTAACCTAAGTATGCAAACTATATGAATGAAATAGATTTTGGCAAAATTAAACACAATTTGCAACAATTATAACATAAATAAACCAGGACAATTACTTTAATTAAACTTAACTTATTATCAACATGCTTAATAATATTCGAAAAAACATTCCATGGCAACTCGATCTTTCATGAGTTTGGAAACCATGTTAGGTCCTTTCGGAATCCTTTACTTAGTAAATAAGCATTTTAAATATCCTTATTTACTATTAAAGATTCTTATTTACCAAGGGTTTCTTAGCATTCGTGCCAGGTAACAGGGACATGTTAGTTTGAAACAGTTTAATCACACAAATCTAAAAACTATACAGATAACAGAACCTGGTTAGGGTTGTTATGCAACCTACAATTTAATTAGGCTAAGATCTAAATGAGCATGCATATTTCAATTATGCGTCCACTAGCCATCGTCTGGTTAGGATTGCTCAGCTAATTCAGGTGCATTTCAATCACGTATGAACGAAATACAGACTTGATTTTAATTGAAAACATGATCGATTAAGGCACAAACATTATAAGCATGAATCTAATAAATATTATTTAATCAAAGTATTCATCCTAGCTTAAATAAAATTAAGCTAGCATTGTTGTAAACAAAAACAAAGAACATATAGCAAACATCTTTAAATTAAATTAAAGAAAAGAAAGATTAAACCCAATTCAGAGTGGCTATCACCCAAGACTTTGACTGACGAGGCTCTTTCGTTCCTTTGCTTCGCTCCTTTGCTAATGGCTCTCTAAGGTGGCTGACCAAAGGTTCTTTAAGAGGCTCAAATGCTAAAATCTTTATGAAAAGATGATGATAGGCGTGGGGAGAAAAGAAGAATGCTAAGAGAATTTAGAGAGGAGAGAATGATGAATGATAAGGGATGAGTGATGTGGGATGAGTAGAAATGTGAGAATGACGTCTTATTTATAGGGGAGGAGAGGGTGATAGTTTACTAAAAATAGGAGTTTTCGTTTTTTGAAGCATCTTCCATGGGTGGCCGGCCATAAATGGAGGAAATTGAGGTGATTTTTGCTTGATTTTTGGTCAATTTGAGTGCCATAACAACTCAGGACTAAGACTCGGTCAAATGCAAATCTTCAGGTAAACCTCTAATTTCTTCAACTCTTCAAGGACCTTGTGCAATTAAACCAAAAACTGGTTTATGGACACCCGTATGCAGCTGAATTTTGGGTTGACTTGGTCCCCAATTTGGACGGTTTTGTAATCCAGCAAAGCTATTAGACCTGTCCAGAATAAATCAACAAGTTTAGATGGCCAAAGAATAAAATTTATTCAATTTAATTAGTTAATTTAAAACCCAAATTATTAATGAAATATTTTAAAATGAATTATTAAATATAATTTTATATTTTATTATTTAATTTAATCATGCATGGCCCACTTTATGTCTTCAAAATATAATTTATTCAAATTAATATAAAATAAGCCATTTATTGCATGAAAACTATATAATAAAGCATAAAATCACATTTTAATAATTTCTATGTCCTAATCTCATATTTTTCACATATTTCATTAATTTATTAAACAATTACTTAGGTTTAACAACAATTTTAATTAAAAGTTGATAAATGACATAGGAAAAATCCTATATATTTTTCCGTTTACATTAGACCGCACATACAAGCCCAACATTTCGAGTTGAAGCCAATGATGTTTTAGATGTTGCAAACAAAAGGATAGTTCAGTCGATTGTCTACTAAAGATCCAATACTTCATTTAAGACTTTTCACAGAAGTTTATGATTTGTTTAGACAATAGGGTGTTCCTAAAGACACCTTAAGGCTTAAATTATTTCCGTACTCCTTAAGAGATCATGCCAGAGCATGGCTGAATGCTTTGCCATCGGGGACAATGTCATCTTGGAATGATCTTTGCCAAAGGTTTTTGCTACAGTATAATCCATAAAACATGAATGTCAAAATGAAAAATGATATCACATCTTTTCGGCAATTAGAGGATGAAACATTGTACGATGCTTGGGAAAGATTTAAGGAATTACTTTGGAAATGTCTGATGCATGGATTCCAACACTGGACTCAGATGGAAATATTTTATAATGGATTGAATGCACATAAAAAGATGGTAATTGATGCTTCTACTAATTGTACTTTGTTGGATAAATCCTATAACGAAGCATATGAGATTATGGAGCAGATCGCTAACAATGATTATCAATATCCTACTACTCAAGTTGGGACAGGCAAGAGAGTTGCTGGTACCATAGAGTTCGACGTAATCACTTTATTAACAGCTCAAGTATCATTTTTAGCTAATATGCTTAAGACGGTGAAGAAACCAAATGCAATTCAGGAAATGAAATCAGTCGAGCTATCGTATGTATATTGTAGTAAAGACTATATTTTTTACAAATGCCCATCAAATCCAACATCAGTATATTACATAAGTAATTTCAATTGGAGTAATAACACTTATTTCAACACCCACAATCTAGGGTGGAAGAAATATCCAAATTTTAGTTGGAATAATCAAGGAGTGAGGATTCCAACAATGTTGTGAGACAGAATGCCACTAGTGCACCGCTTGGTTACAGTCAACCTATGTCACGGCAAAATGCTCAACAAGGTTTAACATCATCTTCTTCATCTATTGAAGTTTTTTTGAAAGAATATATGGCCAAAAATGACATTGTGATCCAGAGTCAAGATGCATCCTTCCGAGCTCTTGAGAACCAAGTAGGGCAGATTCCAAATGCTTTAAATTCAAGACCATAAGAAGCATTGCCAAGCGATACTAAAAATTTAAGATCACAAGGGAAAGAGCATTGCAAGGCAGTCACTCTTAGAAGTGGGACTCAATTGAATGAAGTGGTTAAAGATGCTATTAAAAATGAGGACATTTCATATCTCCATCATAAAAAAAATTCAAAACAATATGAGAAGCCTCCTACAACTAAAAGGGCTAAACAAAAAAATGTTGCAACAGAATCAAATCATGTTGTCAATAAAAATGCCAACGCAAAACAATATCAGCCACATCAAGGAAGGCCGCCTCTAACTTTTCCCCAAGAATTATAGAATTCCGAACAGAATTTTTAGTTCAAAATTTTTTTGGATGTCTTGAAGCAACTCCATATCAATATATCATTAGTAGAAGCTTTAGACCAAATGCCCAATTATGTGAAATTAATGAAAGATGTGAAAGCGACGATTGGGAGAATTTGAACCTGTTGCTCTCATTAAAGGGTGTACAACAATGCTGATAAACAAATTGCCTCCAAAGCTGAAAGACCCAGGAAGTTTTACTATCCTTTGTTCAATTGGAAATCATTATTTTGGCAAGACATTATGTGATTTAGGAGCAAGTATAAATTTAATGCATATTTCTGTCTTTAGGAAACTAGGAATCGAGAAGGCGAAACCATGACAGTCACGTTGCAACTAGCTAATCGGTCTTACACACATCTAGAAGATGAAATTGAATACATGCTGGAAAGAGTAGATAAGTTTATTTTCTAGCCGATTTCATTACTTTAGAATGTAAAGCTGAAAAAGATGTGTCAATTATTCTTGGAAGACATTTTCTTGCTAAAGGCAGAACACTTATTGATGAACAAAAAGGTGAATTGACCATGTGACAGCCCTAAAGTGACCCTAGTCGGAAAGTGGTTTCGGGACCACGAAACCGAGTCTTATAAATAATTAAAGGTTATATTTTGTGTTTATGATGTGAGTAAATGCTTGTGTGATAGTTCCATACTTCAATTTGGTCAGTGTATGTGAAAATTATTAGTAGGGACTTATGTGAGACAATTTAGAAATATGCTAGGCAAGTGCTAAAGTGGCCTATTAATATATGTGGGAAAGTGCTTGTCCTTGCATGTCAAATTAGCCAAACTATAGGTAGTGGCCGGCCATGCTACAAATTGTATAATCAAGTGTGAATTTTATATTAACTTTAATTAACTAGGTGCCATATTAGTATGGAGGATGTAATAAAATAAAGAAATGATAACTAAAGGAAGGGATGGGTGAAAGAAAAAAAAGAGATCATCATTCATGTTTCTTCCTGGCCGAATCTAGAGAAAAAAAAAGGAACAAGAGCATTCGGTGATGCAAACAAGTTGTGTTCCTTGGTTCTTCTTGGCCGAATTGAAAGGAGGAAGAAGGGAGTGAAGCCATCGGTCATCTTAGGTCAATATTAAGGTAAGGTGTTCATATTAGTTCTTGAAGTTTTAGTTGATCTTGAGTGAGATATCAAGTTATTTTTTTGTAACCCATGATGAAATTTTGATTTTTGGATTGAGTAAGGTTTTCAACTATGGTAGCTAAAAATGGTGAGTTTTGTTGTTTCATGTTAAAGTTAGGTGAATGATGATAGATGAGTGTTTGAACCATAAAAAGAATTCGGCTACCTTGTTATGAACTACGGCCGATTGTGAGTTGGTTGTGGTTGAATATTACATGCTTGGTAGAATGGTGGATGAAAGTGCCGAATGTGGTCTTTGGTTTGGCATGAGGTGATAAATAAAGGTTTAAAGGTAGCTTAAGTTAATTGATACTCACAAATGATTTCGAATGGAAGCTTTGTTAAGTGTGAAATGAGTGGCCGAGAGAGAGAACTATAGACTATTGCCGAATGTATGTTGGGTTGATAGAGTCTTCAAATTGATTTTATGTGAGTATGCATGACCGAATATAATCGGCCACATGAGTAAAGAAATGGGTTATTTGATATGTGGTAAAAGTTAAGTGTTAAACGAAATGGAAATGATATCATATTGGAATATGTATACTCGACCACATGAATGAACACATAGATTGGTGTTACATGTATTCGGTTATAAGTAAGCATATTGGTGGCTTAATCTTGGCTTAGACAATCGGCTAAAAGAGAGTGTGGGTTAATATGTTGAGTTGATTCATGATTTCATATGTATGTGACTTTAATGTCTAATGTATATATATATGGGTTAAGTACCTTGAGTTTCTCTTTTTGATGTTCAAATGATTAAATCAATTTATTTGTTAAATTAAGCTCAAGAGCAAAGGGAACTAAATCCGATAAAGGGAAGGAAAAGTGATCGAATAGTCATTCAAATCGCTCGACAACATCCGAGGTAAGTTTTGAGTAACGAGACTTAGTTTACGATTTGATTAAGTCATGACGTATTAGCATAACAAATATACGGTGATATGATGATTCTACTTGAATTATATGTTGAGTTAATTAGTCTATACGTATGACGGGTAGCCGTATGTGCATAGAGATCGTGTCATAAAGCAAACTAAACCATGCTGTTTGTATGTGGCTAGTGGGCGAAAATGGGATTGCTTAATCGTGACTTGTGTTTGAACTCTAATTATGAAAATGAAATATAGATGTGTCATGATTTATTGATATGTGCATGAATATTTGGATGATAACCGGCTAAGTCCCAAGGCATTCGCTAGTGACTAGTTCCGGCTAAGTCCCAAGGCATTTGTGCGAGTTACTATATCCGGCTAAGTCCCAAGGCATTTGTGCGAGTTACTATATCCGGCTAAGTCCCAAGGCATTGGTGCGAGTTACTATATCCGGGCTATGTCCCAAGGCATTCGAGCAAGTAGCTATATCCGGTTAAATCCCGAAGGTACTTGGCTTGGGAATGAGCGACCTTGCTGTAATAGTTTCAATTAATACGCTCGTAAAATCCCAGCAATGAGGTATGTTTTGTATATGCATTGAATTAGTTGATCCCTTACAAATAGTATTCACTCAGTCGATAAATGAGCTACCGGCCTTTGGCTAAGTTGATCTTTTGTGTATGAATATAAGGGTTGGTAATGTGAAGTAAGTATGATATTGAGAATTTGTGCATATGAAATTATCCGTTTAGCCATATGAATGCTACACTTTAGTTGTGTCTAATTTCATGGCTCAAAACTTACTAAGCATTTAATGCTTACTCCGTTTCTTTGAATCTCTGTTTTATAGATTTTGGTTCGTCAGCTATCGGACTCGGGATTGTTGAAGTCGAAGTCGTCCATACTATCAAAGCCACTTTTGGTACATTTTTGGTTGAATTTTGAAATGGCATGTATAGGACTACCCTTTTTGATGTTGGTCATGTACCTTTCGGTATTGTACAATTTTGGATAGCCATGCGAAAATGGCTTATGTACAATTTTGGATAGCCATGCGAAAATGGCTTATGTACATATTTTGAGCATAATGTTATAATCATCTTGCATGTATATGGTTATGGAGAGGTGTGGATATGCTTGGCAATGATTGGCCATTGGAATGGTTAATCACAATCATATTTTGTGCTATATATGCTAAAGGGTTGGTTAAATCATGGAAACTATGTAATAGGTAAAGTCTACCCTAAAGGCGAATCTTGACAAGCAGAGAGTGGTGTGAATTTGAAAAATCACTAAAAATAGTAGGAATGGATTTAAATAGTGAATAAATTATGTAATCAAACCTTGATGAATCTACTTTCATATGGAAGAAACGAAAAGGTCATATGAGTCGGATTTTAAGAGATATTTAAGTTTTTGTGGAACAGGTCGAGCGATTTCGGATCCCCGATCGACTTTGGAAATTCATTATAAATTAACCAGAGATAATTAGAAGTCATGCCATATTTATAGATTCCTTTTGAGTCTAGTTTCATTAGAAACAAACGGAATAAGTATTTAAGCCCTGTACAGGGAGATATATAAGTCGTAATGCAAGAAGGTCGAGCAATGAATCTCGTAATAGGAGACTTTAACTAATAAACTGTACTAATTGGCCCGACCAAAAATTCTAGAAAAAATTTTTAGATGGATATATGAGTCTAGTTTCAGGAAAATTTATTAAACTGATTTTTGAGTTTTGGAACTCAAGATATGATTTTTAAGGTGACAAAGGACGCAGCTTAGTCGACTTTGTCTGGAAATTTTAAAATGGACTGTGAATAAGTGAATTAAGTCTGTTAACCCTCGTGTCCGACTCCAAGCAGGTCTCTGCACGGGTGTTACAGACCCTGAGGGTAAATGATCAGCAAATCACATTCAATGTGTTCGATGCCTTGAAATGTGCTGATGAGAATGAAAAATATCATGATATTGGGTACCAACATGGAGGAGGAGTTTGCAAAATTTTTCCATAGCAAGTCTGATAAAGGAAATAATTCACCTGTGTTGAGTGAAATAGAAATTCTTGAAGGCCTTGGTAAACTTATGGAGACCAAGAAACTTACGGATAGACAAATGAGGCAGTTTGAATCTTTGGATTTATACAATCATTCTTTCAAGCTTCCTAAACCTTTTGTAGAGGAACCTCCCATATTGGAGTTAAAGCCTCTACTGTTGCATTTAAAGTACGCTTATTTAGGAGACAACAACACTTTGTAAGTAGTTATCTCTACAGAATTGACACCTGATCAAGAGACCATGTTGTTAGATATTCTCTAGTGATCTAAGAAGGCATTAGGATGGGCAATTGCTGACATCAAGGCAATCAGCCATGCTATCAGCATGCATAAAAATATGCTGGAATATTGCCATAGCACTTCTATTGAACAACAGATAAGGTTGAACCCCATCATGAAGGAAGTTGTCTAGAAGAAGATTATCAAATGGCTTAACACTGGAATCATATACCTTATTTTCAATAGCTCGTGGGTGAGTCATGTACAATGTACTAAAGAAACTAGGTGTCACAGTGGTTAGCAATGATAATAATAAGCTCATACCAACTCGTACTGTTACAGGATGGAGAGTATGCATGGACTATCGCAAGCTTAACAAGGCAACTTAGAAAAACCATTTTCCCTTACCTTGTATCGATCAAATGTTGGATAGATTAGCTGAGAAAGCCTTCTATTATTTCTTTGATGGTTATTCAGGGTGTAACTAAGTCACCATAGATCCTAATGACCAAGAAAAACCACTATCACCTATCCATACAAAACTTTTACGTTTAGATTAATTTCATTCGGGTTGTGTAATGTCTCAACAATGTTTCTGCTTTGTATGATGGCAATTTTCTCTAACATGGTGGAAAATTTTCTTAAAGTCTTCATGGATGATTTTTCTGTGTTTGGCAATACCTTTGAGGGCTGCATAAAAAATTTGGAGCTAGTTCTTTGTCATTGTGAAGAAAAAATTTAGTCTTGCTCAACTTATTAAGGAAGATTTTCCAGACGAGCAACTATTGGTTGCCACGACATTACCTTGGTATGTCGATATTGTAAATTTCTTAGTGAGTTGGTTGATGCCCCCTAATTTCACCAGCCATAGAAGACAGAAACTTTTTCAGGATGCCAGGCATTACTACTAGGATGAGCCTTTCCTATTCAAGCATTATGCTGACTAGATTATTTAGAAATGTGTTCATAATGATGAGATTCATAGCATCCTGCAACATTGTCACGCTGCTCCTTACGGAGGACATTGCAAAGGAATGAGAATTTTTGCCAAGGTTCTCCAATCTGGCTTTTATTGGTCGAGTTTGTTCAAAGACACTCATACATTCTATTAGTCATGTGATTGTTATCAAATAATGGGAAATTTATCTGGGCAATATGAAATGCCACTACAAAATATCCTGGAGATTGAGTGATTTGATGTATGAGGACTAGATTTTATGGGTCCATTTCCACCTTCCTTAAGCAACTTATACATACTTGTGGTAGTAGATTATGTTTCAAAGTGGGTTGAAGCTGTAGCTCTCCCTACTATAATGCCAAGTTAGTGATGAAATTCTTGCACAAAAATATATTCACAATATTTGGTACACCTTGCACAATTATAAGTGATGAAGACTATCATTTTGATTACAAAAATTAGTTGCTAATTCCTTGCATAGGTATGGAGTGAAACACAAGATTGCCATGGCATATCATCCCCAAACAAATTGGTAGGATGAAATTTTTAAAAGAGAAATTAAACAGATCTTGGAAAAAATGGTGAACCCAACTCACAAGGACTAGTCATCCAGACTGGATGAAGCTTTGTGGGCTTATCGCACTACATTCAAAACATCATTGGGGATGTCACCTTTTAAGATTGTTTATGGGAAGCTATGTCACCTACCCGTTAAGCTAGAGCATAAAGCATTTTAGGCCATCAATAAGTTGAATTTGGAGTGGATCATTGTTGGCCATAAAAGGTTATTAGAGCTGAATGCAATGGAAGAATTTCGAGCCGAAGCATATGAGAATGCAATACTGTAAAATGAGAAGATCAAGCACTGGCATGACAACAGGATTATGCCACGTCAATTTGAACTAGGACAACAGGTGTTGTTGTTCAACTTTAGGCTCAAATTGTTCCCTGGAAAATTAAAACCTCACTGGCCATGACCTTTTGAAGTAGCTCGCGTATACCTTCATGGAGCTATGGATGTCAAAGATATAAGGACTAAGACTACTTTCAAAGTCAATGCACAACACTTGAAGCATTACTGGGGCACTCTTGGGACTTGAAATAAATAGTCCATTGATCTCCAAGATGTTTAACTTATGCATCTCAATAGTTCCTTTTGCTTTATTTTTCTTAAATTTAAATTTTTATTAGTTCTTTTATTTTATTAGTTTATAAAGTCCTTTTGTTTTGTAAGTATGTTTGTTTTCTTCTTGGAAGAAAAGGGCTCGGGCTTTATAAATTACCCGTTAACCCATTGGAATTCTCCTACTATTTACCCTCCAATAATATTTTTACTTTTCTTCCAATTTCCAATAACACCACTGTCAGGCCTTCATTACCACTCATCCAATCGCCCACGTCACACCATTACTTTGCCATAGTTTTATTTTTCTTTAACCCTAATTGTTTCAATTTCTTCTACAATTAACCTAAGTTTTCTTTCTCTCCAAACTTACTTGTGTTTCTTCTATTCTAGTAAGTTTTCACCTTTTTTCGTCTACCATTTACTCTACCTTCTCCTAAAGGCCAGATGTTTTACTCCGCAACCATCTACTATGACAACACATTTTTTTCAACCAAGCAGCAGAAGACCGATACACGCTGTAACAACCCATTTTTAGTGGTGTCGAAAACAATGGATTTAGGACAGTAATTTTGATGAGTAAATTATTATTTTAGTATTTATTTAATGTTTATGGGACTATATTAAGGTTGTATTAAAATTTCATTAAGAAATATTGAAGTTTAAATGGTTAATTAGGTAAAAAAGACTAAATCGTAAAAAGTGTAAAGGTTTATTTCTATTAGTTACAGGGGTCCAAAAGGATTTTAATGGTAAATATTCCACTTAATGAGATAGTGGATGTGCATGGACAAGGTTTTATTGAAATTTTTATTATTTTTAAAGGTGAAATGGTAAATTGGTAATTAAATCTAAAATAAACTATGAAAAATGCTATCATTTTCCCCATTTCTCTTTGTTTTAGCCAAAATAACCATTTTTGAAGGGGGAGCATTCTTTTTCTTCTTATACCTTGCATGGTATGATTTTGAGTCTCGTTTTTAATGATTTTTATGTTTTTGAGTTCATTTTAGCTTAATCTAGCTAGCCCAAGGGTTAATTTGCAAAACGGTAAAAGGTTAAGGGACTTTCCATGAATTATTTTGAATATGTTTTGATGTTAGTTGGTAGATTATTAATCTTTGTTGTAAAATAAACATGTTTTGTTAAGTGATTTTTGTTGAATTTTGTAAGTAGGGATTAATTTGTTAAAAGTATAAATCCAAGGGTTTTATTGTAAATTTTAGATAATAATGGGATTTTTCAAGGGCCCTTGTAACATTGGATAATTTGGATTTGGTTAATATGGCTAGATTTTAAGTTATGAGCTTAAGGACTAAATTATGAAAAGTTAAAATGTTAGGGGCAAATTTGTAGTTTTTCACAAATACGAATTATGGATTAAATTGAATTCTAGAAGTACTTAATTGAATGAAATTATTTATTTAGATCAAAATAAACCACAATTGAACTTAAATCAAAGAAAAGCTAAAACTTAAGAATAGTTCGACTTTACTTTTACTACTTGACTATCAACATAAGTTCGTATGAACTACTATCATTTTAATGTTAATCAAATTAACTATTTTCTATGTTGTTTTAATATAAGTGAATTTGAATATAAATGTATCAATGCTATGATGAATTGACGAATAACGAGTCCTGGTTGAACCTTAAGAATTCTTAGGATATAAATGACATGTCATTAGGGATTTCATGTTTCGGGTGTTGCTCTTGAATGTCCTACTAATGGTTGAGGTCCTGCATTTGTTATGAATTCTCTACAGATCGTGTGAGCAGCATCGTGTAGCTTACATTTTGACCCACGGCTCACTTGAGCAAGCCCATTTCACAAATCGTGTGAGCATTGATGTAAAGGAAAGGTTACGGTTATATGTAAAGGCACACTATGTATGAGCTTTCCTGAGTATCTAATGTAATTCTAGAAGTTTCAATTGGTAAGAAAAGGAAGTATAATGGTAAGTATGCAAATGGAATGAATCATTATCTTATGGCAACATTGATGAGTTAAATGATGTGTTTATATATGGAAATTTACATATTTTATGGTTGGTTTCATTTATATCATGGATAGTATACTAACTTGTGAGTTTGATGATGTTGTATAGGATTTTACAAAGCTTATGGAATTGGTATTGATTTATGTTTAACCTAAGAATTGAATAAATAACATGGGAAGTTATGTTTAAGTTTATACGGGCTTACTAATCACTTGTTTCTTACATAGTTTCTTTCCTTTTGTTTTATAGATTATTGAAAGCTCGATCAGTTGGAAGCTCTTCAGAGACCTATCACACTATCTAGTAGTCAATTCAGTAATTTTTGAGTAATTTTGGCCAAGGTTAATAATGGCATGTATAGGTTGATTAGTAATTGTATTTTGAGAATTTGTTAATGATGATTTGTTATGTTTGTGCTTTGAAGTTTATGGTTGGTTTGGTGCACTTTAATGCCTTACCAAGTTATGTCAAATTGGTCACTATTAAGGGCTTATAAATAAGGATATTTTGGCATGTTTTGATGTCTTGCAAATGGTCATGTATAGTAGTTAAGTAAACTAGTATTTTGTGTTTTCAGATATAGTCAAATTGTTTTGGTTTGATTCATAATACTTGATGCAATTGTGATGCCTTTGAATGGAATATTGGTTAGTTGATTTAGGATGTTTGAAATGGCATGTTTATGTGTATTTGAATGATGTTTAAACCGCTTGATTGTGTGTCCAAATGGAATGGTTGGTTATGCATGAAATGGACTTGAAATGGCATGATTTTAGGTAAATTTTTGGGTTCACACGGCCTGGGACACGAGCTCTCACACGGTCATGTGACACACATGGCTTGGTGACATGACCATGTGTCATATGAGATTTCTTAGTCTTCCAAGTTAGTGAGTTAAACGACCTACCACACGGCCTGGCATACAGGCGTGTGTGGCAACTTAGAGTGTTACACGGCCTGGCACACGGGCATGTGGGCAACTCAGTGAGTTACATGGGTCTGGACACGGGCAGGGACTAATCGTGTGTCCGTTGTTCAAATGTTACACGGCCTAGTCACACGGCCGTGTGACCCTGTTTTCCAAATTTTGTAACTTTTTCTTAAAACTTTTGTTTTGCTTCAAATTAGTCCCTAATTGCTTCAAAGTTGTTTTTAGGGCCTTAAAGGCTCAATTTAGGGACAAAATGCATGAGATTGAATGGTTTATAATATGAGTTTAATTTATTTAAATGTTATGATGTTAAATGTTTTTGATTCTATAGTAATGCTTTGTCACCCTAAACCGATGACGAAGATGGGTTAGGGGTGTTACATTTAGTGGTATCAAAGCTACGGTTTAGTCAATTCTCAGACTGAACATAACATGTATAGAGTCTAGAAATACATGCCATTATATAACATGTGATAGTGTGATATCTTCTGACTCAAATTGAATTTTGCTTCCATATGGTTAAATGTTACCCAACCGAGCTAATTTCGATGAGGTTAAGAGTAGTGCGCAAACCTTCATACACGAAGCAGCTAGTAGTGGGCCCGTAGCTGAGGGCCAGGAAAGTGAGGCAAAAGAAGGCTTCTTCCAAATGATTTCTGAGTGGTTCTTTGAGTTCGTAAGAATGAATCCAATGGCTCAACGACCTTCACCCCCTCCCGTACCCCAACCTGTCCCTATTTCTCCTCAGGGTTTGGAACAAGTACATGCAAGCAAGCCTCCGATTGATAAAATTTGAAAATATGGGCTTGAAGAGTTTCGCAGTACAGCTAAAGATGATCCTGCAAAAGTCGAGTTTTGTTAGAAAATACTGTAAGGGTTTTCAATGAATTGTCTTGTACACTTGTTGAATGTTTAAAATGTGCAGTATCTTTGTTAAAAGATTCAGCATATCAGTGGTTGAATACGTTGATTGTTGTGGTACTTAAAGATCGTGTAAACTGGGATTTCTTTTAGACAGAATTTAAAAAGAAATATGTTCTCAACAAGAAATGGAAAAAGTTTCTAGAATTGAAACTGGGTAATATGATTGTAGCCGAGTATGAGAGAGAATTTGTGCGGCTTAGCAAATATGCTTAAGAATGCGTACCATCAGAAGTCGTTATGTGTACCTACTTTGAAGATGGTTTAAATAAATATATCAAGCTATTAGTTGGGATCCTAGAATTGAAAGAATTCGTGGTTCTAGTGGATCGAGCACATAAATTCAAAGAACTTAGTAAATGAAAAGAAAGTCAGATTCTGAGGCTCATGATATAGGTAAACAACCCATAGGAAAGTCATTTTCTTCTTCATCAAAGAAATTAAAAGAATTTCATAGTCGTACAACAGCTTCAGCGGAATAAACCTGAACGTCAATAATGCAATAGACGACAATTCAGGAAGTGCAGATTGAGAGATGAATCGTGCTTCAAATGTGGTTCTTAGAATCATTTTCTCAGAGACTACCCTGAAAGATCAGATAAAAAGAAAGCTTAGAATACTTATTCGAGTAATATGGCTGCAAGAGGGATATCATCCAAAAATATTGTCAATACGAGTAACAGTTGAAGTGGAATGAAAGATTCTATGGTTAGATATGAGGCTCGGGCACCAACTAAGGCTTATGCGATTCATGCTCAAGAGGAAGCTTCAGCACCTGATGTGATCACTGGTACATTTTCTATCTTTGATGCTAATATTAATGCTTTGATTGACACGGGGTCAACGTACTCATATGTATGCACAATTTTAGTGTCAGATAAGAAAATACCTTATAATTCTATTGAATTTGTGGTTAAAGTAACGAATCCTTTAGGTTAGTATGTATTAGTTGATAAAGTCTATAAAAATTGTCCCTTAGATAATTCGGGGTTGCAACTTCCTGGCTGATTTGTTGTTATTTCCATTTGACGAGTTTGATGTGATTCTGGGTATGGACTGGTTAACTCTGCATGAGGCTGTTGTGAACTGTAGATGAAAGCAACTTTATTGAAATGTCAGAATAGTGAAATAATCTAAGTAGAATCAGATAGAAATGATGGTACAGCTAATGTGATTTCAGCTATGTCGACATAGAAATATGTTAGAAAGGGCTGTGAGGCATATCTAGCTTATATATTTGATTTCAGGACTTCAGAATTGAAATTAGATTTAGTTTCGACTGTTTGTGTATTCTCGGATGTGTTCCTAGAAATATTGCTAGGGTTACCAACGGTCAGAGAGGTTGAATTTGTTATTGAGTTAATATTGGAAACTTCTCCGATATCGTTAGCTCCGTATAGAATGACACCTATAGAATTAAAAAAATTAAAGCACAATTGCAAGAGTTGACAAACAGAGGTTTTGTTTGACCTAGTTTCTCTCCCTAGGGTGCTCTTGTATTATTCGTTAAGAAAAAGGATAGGTCAATGCGATTATGTATTGACTATCGACAACTTAATAAATTCACGATCAAGAACAAGTATCCTTTGCCACGAATTGATGATTTGTTTGATCAGTTGAAAGGTGCGATAGTATTTTCAGAGATTGATCTTTGTTCTCGATATTACCAACTACAATTAAATAATTTGAATGTGCCAAAAACTACTTTTAGAATTAGGTACGGACATTATGAATTTCTATTTATGCCTTTTGGTTTGACCAATGCACCTGTTGTGTTTATGGATTTGATGAATAAAATATTCAAGCCGTATCTAGACAGATTTGTTGTTGTGTTCATTGATGACATTTTGATCTATTCTCGAGATGAAGCAGAGCATGGCTAGCATTTGAGAATAATTTTGTAGACTTTGCACGAAAAATAGTTGCTTGCTAAATTTAGCAAATATGAGTTATGGCTCCAAGAAGTTGGATTTTTGGGACATATTGTCTCAGCAGACTGTATTAGGGTTGGCTCAGGTAAAATATCAGCTATATTAGATTGAAATCCTCTAAGAAATGTTTCAGAAATTAGAAGTTTTTTGGGTTTAGCCTGATGTTATTAGAGATTTGTTAAAGGATTTTTTTATGATTGCTACGCTGTGGACAAAATTGTTTCAGAAAGATGTCAAGTTCGAATGATTTGAAAAGTGTTAGCAAAGCTTTGATCAATTGAAAGCATTGTTGTCCAAAGCCCCTATGTTGGTTCAGCCTGAGTCTGGGAAATAATTTATGATTTATAGCGATGCTTCATTAAATGGTTTAGGTTATGTTTTGATGCAAGAAGGCAAAGTTGTAGCTTATGTGTCCCAACAGTTGAAACCGCATGAGAAAAATTACCCGACTCATGATTTAGAACTTGCAGCCATTGTATTTTCTTTAAAGATCTGCCGACACCATTTGTATAGAGAAAAATGTCATATCTTCATGGATCAAAAAAGCCTAAAGTATTTGATGTCACAGAAAGAGCTGAATTTGAGACAACATAGGTGGTTAGAGCTGTTAAAAGATTATGATTTGATCATCAATTATCATCCAGGAAGAGCTAATTTTGTTGTTGATGCTTTAAGTAGAAAATCCTTATTTGCTTTGCAAGCTTTGAACACTCGATTGACTTTGATTGATGATGGTTCTATTGTACCTGAATTAAATGCTAGACCAACATTTTTGCAACAAATTTGTAAAGCTCAGAAAAGTTATGCAGAGTTAAATGCTAAATGGAAATAGATTAAGTCGATACTTGATTTAGACTTTCATGTTAGTTCAGACGGTAGTTTGTATTTCAAAAATAGAATATGTATTTCAAGGAATTCTGATGTTATTCAGAAGATTTTACAAGAAACTCATAGTAGTCATTTGTCGATACATCCTGGTAGTAATAAAATGCACGGTTATTTGATATAGATGTACTGGTGGCCATGTATGAAACGAGAGATTTCAAAGTTTGTATTAAAATGTTTGATCTGTCAGCAAGTTAAAACTGAGCATCAGCTACCTTCTAGTTTATTACAGCCTGTGATGATTCTTGAGAGGAAATGGAAACAAGTTACAATGGATTTAGTATCAAGATTGCCTTGGTCTTTGCAAAAGAAAGACGTTGTTTGGGTCATTGTGGATCGTTTGACTAACTCTTCACATTTCATTATAGTATGTACAGATTATTCACTTGAAAAGTTGGTAGTATTGTACGTTTCTAAGATTGTTAGATTGAATGGTGTATCGATGTCTATTATCTCTTATAGGGATTCATAGTTTACTTCTCGATTCTGGAGTAAATATACAAAGCTTTGGGTACTCGATTTCATTTCAGTACAGTGTTTCATCCACAGACCGATGGTCAGTCTGAGCGAGTGATTCAGGTATATTCTCTGATGTTGTATTTTAGAATTCGAGGGTAGCTGGGAGAAATTTCATCCGTTGGTTGAATTTGCCTATAATAACTGTTATCAGGCAAGCATTAAAATGGCATCATATGAAGCTTTGTATGGTTGGAAATGTCAACCCCATTATACTAGACTGAGTTGAGTGAGAAAATGCTATTCGGTGTTGATTTAATTCAAGAAACCAAAGAAAAGGTCAAAGTAATACGTGATAGTTTGAAAGTTACTTCTGATCAATAGAAATCTTCTGCGGATTTGAAAGGAAAAAAATATTGAATTTCAATTCGGTAACAAAGTATTTTTGAAAGTATCACCTTGGAGAAAAGTACTCCGTTTTGGTCGAAAAAGAAGTATAATCCACGATTCATAGAGTTGTATGAGATCATCGAGAGGATAGGACCAGTGGCCTATTGGCTGGCTTTACCGTCAGAGTTAGAGAAAATCCATAACGTGTTTCATGTATCGATGTTACGACAGTATCGATCAGACCCTTTACATGTGATTTCACCTGTAGATGTTGAGATTCAACCAGATATGTCATACAGTGAAGAACCGATCAAAATTTTAGCTTAGGAAGTTAAAGAGTTAAAAAATAAACATATAGCTTTAGTTAAATTTCTCTGGAAACATCATGGAGTTGAGGAAACTCCCTGGGAACTGAAAGAAGCTATGAAACTGCAATACCCAAACCTATTTTCTGGTAAGATTTTCGGGGACAGAAATTCCTTTAAGGGGAGAGTTATAACAACCCGTTTTCAGTGGTGTCGAAAATAGTGGTTTTGAAACCATAATTCCCATGAGAAAATTATTATTTCAGTATTTATTTAATGTCTATGGGATTATATTAAGGTTGTATTAAAATTTTGTTAAAAAATTTTGTTGCTTAAACGGTTAATTAGGTAAAAAGGACTAAATCATAAAAAGTGTAAAATTTGAGTTTCATTAGTTAAATGGGGTCCAATGGCTATGAAATCGTAAAGAAAAGGACTTAAACGGTAAATACACCATTTAATGAGATAGTGGATGTGCATGGAGAAGGTTTTATTGAAATTTTTTATTATTAAGGGTAAAATGTTAAAATGGTAATTAAATCTAAAATAAACTATGAAAAATGCTATCATCTTCCCCATTTCTCTTTGGTTTAGATGAAATCACCATTTTTGAAAGAGGGAGCGTTCGGCTTCTTCATATACCTTGCATGGTATGATTTTGAGTCTCGTTTTTAATAATTTTTATGTTTTTGAGTTTGTTTTAGCTTAATCTAGCTAGCCTAAGGGTTAATTTCCAAAACTGAAAAAGGTTAAGGGACTTTCCATGAATTATTTTGAATATGTTTTGATGTTAGTTGGTAGATTATTAATCTTTATTGTAAAATAAACATGTTTTGTTAAGTGATTTTTGTTAAATTTTGTAAGTAGGGATTAATTTGTTAAAAGTATAAATCCAAGGGTTTTATTGTGAATTTTAGATAATAATGGGATTTTTCAAGGATCCTTGTAACATTGGATAAGTTGGATTTGGGTTAAAATGGTTAGATTTTAGGTTACGAGCTTAAAGACTAAATTGTCAAAAGTTAAAATGTTAGGGGCAAATTCATAGTTTGCGTAAAAATGAATTATGGAGTAAATTGAATTCTAGAAGAACTTAATTGAATGAAATTATTTATTATATCAAGATAAACCAAAATGGGGCTTAAATCGAGGAAAAGCTAAAGCTTCGGAATAGTTTGACTTAATTCTATTACTTTAGTATCGAGGTAAGTTCGTATGAACTACTATCGTTTTAATGTTAATCAAATTAACTATTTCTTATGTTGTTTTAATATAATTTAATTTGAATATAAATGTATCAATTTTATGATGAATTGACGTATAGCGAGTCCTGGTTGAACCTTAAGAATTCTTAGGATATAAATGACATGTCATTAGAGATTTCATGTTTCGAGTGTTGGTCTTAAATGTCCTACCGATGGCTGAGGTCCTACATTTGTTGCAGATTCTCCACAGCTCGTGTGAGCAGCATCGTGTAGCTTACATTTTGACCCATAGCTCGTATGATCAGGCCTATTTCATAGCTCGTGTAAGCATTGATGTAAAGGAAAGGTTACGGTTATATGTAAAGAAAGACACACTATGTGTGAGCTTTCCTGAGTATCCGATGTAATTCTAGATGGTTCAACGGGTAAGAAAAAGAAGTGTAATGGTAAGTATGCAAATGGAATGAATCAAGAAAAAGAACTGTAATGGTAAGTATGCAAATGGAATGAATCATTATCTTATGGCAACATTGAGGAGTTAAATGATGTGTTTATATATGGAAATTTACATATCTTATGGTTGGTTTCATTTATATCATGGACAAGTATACTAACTTGTGAGTTTGATATTATTGTATAGACTTTTACTAAGCTTATGCTATTGGTATTGAATTATGTTTAATCTAAGAATTGTATAAATAACATGGTAAGTTATGTTTAAGTTTATACAAGCTTACTAAGCACTTGTTGCTTACATAGTTTCTTTCCTTTGTTTTATAGATTATTGGAAGCTCGATCAGTTGGAAGCTCGTCAAAGACCTATTACACTATCTAGCAGTCAATTAGGTAGTTTATGAGTAATTTTTGCCATGGTTAATAATGCATGTATAGGTTTATTAGTAATGGTATTTTGAGAATCTGTTAATGGTGATTTGTTATGTTTATGCTTTGAAGTTTATGGATGGTTTGGTGCACTTTAATGCCTTACCAAGTTATGTCAAATTGGTCACTATTAAGGGCTTGTAAATAAGGTTATTTTGGCATGTTTTGATGGCTTGCAAATGGTCATGTATAGTAGTTAAGTGAACTAGGTTTTTGTGTTTTGAGATATAGTCAAATTGATTTGGTTTGATGCATAACACTTGATGCAATTGTGGTTCCTTTGAATGACATATTGGTTAGGTAATTTAGGATGTTTGAAATTGCATGTTTATATGTATTTGAATGATGTTTGAACCCCTTGATTGTGTGCCCAAATGGAATCGTTGGTTCTGCATGAAATGGACTTGAATTGCTTGATTGAAGGTAAATTTTTGGGTTCACACGACTTGCGACAAGAGCTCTCACACAGCCACGTGAAAAGCACGGCCTTGTGACATGGCTGTGTGACAAACACAGCCTTGTGACACGGCCTCATGTCATCTGAGATTTCTTAGTGTACCAAGTCAGTGAGTTACACAGTCTAGACACGGCCTGGAATACGAGCATGTGGGGCAACTCAGTGAGTTACACAGGTGAGGACATGGGTAGGGACACGGTCGTGTGTCCCTTGTTAGAAATTACATGGCCTAGGGTAATGTTACACGGCTGTGTGACCCCTATTTTCCAAATTGTGCAACTTTTTTCTTAAAACTTCTGTTTTGTTTCAAACTAGTCCAAATGCCTTCAAAGCTATTTTTAGGGCCTCAAATGCTCGATTTAGGGACAAAATGCATGAGACTGAATGGTTTATAATATGAGTTTAATATATTTAAATATTATGATGTTAAATGTTTTTTACTGTACGGTAATGCTCCGTGACCCAAAACCGACGATGGAGACAAGTTAGGGGTGTTACACACGTACAATATCTCTAAGCGTCCTTTTTGCTTGGAAAAAATGCTTCCTTTTTCGAGACGAACCCTTTATGGGCTATGATGAGTCTATTTCTTCTATGGTAGAACAACATGGATAGAAGATTTTCTGTTTACATCTGATGGATGATTTGAAAAAGGTTGTTCCTGAGTTCTACACTCACCTTACTTCTCCCAATAATGCTTTTATTTATGTGCGAGCTGCCCCGATGCTATTTGATGAAGATACCATCAATGTGTAGTATGACCTTTCTGCTGTTCAAGATGAGCATAACTAGTTTGTTGATACAATCACTACTAATAGTTTGACTCAAGTTCTTCAAGACTTGTGTATAGCGGGTCCTAAGTGGATAGTGTTAAGACAGGACTATTACACAGTGCGGAGGGCCTTTTTGAAACCCAACTGTAGGGTTTGGTACCACTTCCTTAAGACATGGCTAGCTCCTTCAACTCATAACTCCATGATTTCTAAGGAGCAGATATTGCTGCTCTATTCGATCATAAAAGGGAGGAAGATAAATGTGGGAAAAATTATATTCAAAGAAGTCCACTGGTGCACCTAGAAGAATGCAGGGAGCCTTAATTTTCCCTTTCTCATCACTGCGTTGTGCCAGTAATGTGAATGTCTCTGTCCAGGCTAATAAAAATGTCACCCCAAACAAAGGGGCCATTACAAAGTAAATTGTTGCAAATATTTTAGGGGAAGATTTGTCGTGGCACCAACGTTTTGGTTCTGCCACTACCTCTTCTAACCCAATTTATACCACAACACCACCCTCTACTAATATCAACATCTTTGAGCAATAAGTGCTCAGCTCTTTTGAGAAGTTGCACAAGTGACTCAATCCATTTGAGACTCAACAACTACAGATTGCTACAGACTTGTAACGGGCATAAGAACAAATGGTCGTATAGTGGGATTATGTGGAAATGAGAGACACTACAATAAAGAGGTCCCTTCAAAAAGAACTTCACCAAGCCTATGCATGTGTTTCTTAGCTTTCTCAAGGAACTGCATACAAATGAAGAGGAAGGGGAAGGTAAAGTAGAGGCAGGTGCAATAGACCCTATCCCTACACATCCTACAACTAAAAGACAAAAAGAAGAGGAACCCGCAGAAGAAGAAAAGACTAAATCAGTCAGTATTTAGTGAAAGACAAGAAGCAGAGGAACCTGCAGAAGAAGAAAAGACTAAATCAGTCAATATTGAGACTAATAATAAGGAAGGAGTAGAAGCAACTCTAACTCCTACACCACTAATGGATAGCACTACTACTGTCCCATCTCCATTGACTGAACCTATGTCTACACAAGATTGAGAGATCAATCAGGTCATTGATGATCTCACCAAATATGGTGATAAGGAGGAAATGCCACTTAATGGGTTGAAACGAAAGTTGCACTACAACCATGCTGCATACAAATCCATCTATATAAATTAAAGTAACAACGAAAACTTAGCAACAAGCATTTAATCAATTTTTTTCTTCTACCATTTGTTTGTATTTTTATTTTATTACATCATGCATTCGTAATTTTTGTCATATAATTATATATATAAGTTTTTTCCTTTATGCTTCTTGTTTACTCATGCATTGAGGATAATTCATCCCTTAGGTTTGGAGGTCTATTGTGCATGTAGGATTTAACACCCCACACCTGTGCCCTACGCCGGGACGGAATACGAGGCGTTACTCAACTTAAACATCTGCAGTCAAACATTTCCGAATCACCAATACTTGATCAAATTTAAAACTTTTCTGAACTTCATTTAAACTTCTTAATGTGGACCTCCAAAGCCTCAAACTTTAATTGAAAACCATTCAAAACCAACTCAGGTCCTTAAACCGATTTAATAAAAAAAAGACTCTTGAAACAGGGCACACGCCCGTGTGGAAGGGCAACATGCCCGTATGGTCCTTATAACATGGTCATGCTGATGGTCCATGTGACACATACAGCTTAAGCATCTAGGGACACGTTCGTGTCCCATACCTATGTGAATTAAATTCCAAATTCAAACCTACAGGGGTTTTCACAGGGCCTGACACACGCCCGTGTCTATAGTCTGTGTCCCTCACATGGCCATGAAATGCCCGTGTCCTAGCCTATGTTTAAAAAACTTGACATTTTGTTTCTGACGTCAGCATCCAAATTGAGGCACACAGCCAACGCACACGCCTGTGGCTAGAGACCGTGTCCTCCACATGGCTGAGACACATGGCCGTGTTCCTGCCCATGTGTTTATTACCATGCATTCTGACTTACAAATTTTACGTGCAAGGGACACACGACCGGACAACACTCC
The DNA here is from genome assembly GCF_025698485.1 of Gossypium arboreum. NCBI lineage: Eukaryota > Viridiplantae > Streptophyta > Magnoliopsida > Malvales > Malvaceae > Gossypium > Gossypium arboreum. The sequence continues at coordinate 116,643,056 of NC_069077.1, read as the reverse complement.
CATGGGGCTGGTCGTGTGTCACACAGGGCCTAGACACACGCCCGTGTGTCTATCCGTGTAGACAATATAAGGCTATTTACCAAGCCTTTTTGCCACCCTGAAACACAATTTAATGCCAACCAACATATCAAGGTCTAACTAAATATGATTTCTCAACCAAACAACCATAGGTAAGGCCTACATACATTTCTTAAATTCAACCATGCCAACAATTTCAAATTCATGAAAGACTATCTTGCATTCATATATAAACATTCAATATTAGCCATTTTCCATGGCCTTATACATAGTGAATCAAATGCTAAATTAAGCCAACACATTTAGCCAAATAACAATCACACAAAACTCAAAAGTCAAGGTCCTATACATGCCATAATCAAAATAAAATATCTAACTATACCAAGTGCTTCGGATGATAGTGTGACTGGCTTCTCCGACGTAAGCGATGATCCTCGAGTTGCTTTGGTGGCACATAAGAAAATGGAAAGGAAATAGGGTAAGCACAAAGCTTAGTAAGTTGCATGAAAATAAACAACAACTACTTATCATAAAGCAATATGCTCATAATCTTTCATAGTGGATTCATGAATACCATAAATAAACGTAAGTACAACTTACACATCACCATCCCATACAACTCATATAGCATACACTGAGCCCATATCTCATACATTTCAATTAGGTACCTGTACCACTCATCACATAATCATAACTTTTCTCATTTCGATATAAATCATAACTCTTTTCTTGAACCATTTGGAATACTATCGGACACTTGGTAACCTTAACATGGGTTAAGATGCCTATGCAATGTCTCAGACATGGTCTTACACTGGCTTTCATATAATGAGGCCGATACCATGTCCCAGACAGGTCTTACATTGGCTTTCATCTACTGGTGTCGATGCCATGTCCCAAACAGGTCTTGCACTGACACACAACAAGCTGACGCCATGTCCCAGACAGGTCTTACTCTAGCTTGTCTATCTCGAGGCCGATGCATGTCCCAAACATGTCTTACACTAGCTCTCATCTCACCATCGATGCATGTCCTAGACATGTCTTACACTAGCTTAAATATCTCGAGGCCAATGCATGTCCCAGACATGTCTCACACTAGCTCTCATATTGTGGCCGATTCATGTCTCGGACATGTCTTACACTAGCACACATATCTCCCAATATCTAGGTACCAATATCCAAATTTATTTCAAATGTTCAATGAAAGTCTTTACTATGTTAATTTCTCAACATGTATTCTCATACTCAAATCCAAAGCAATTTATGCCATACCAGTACAATTGCACATCATAAAGATATAGTTGCATTATCAACATACAACTTACCTCGGTAATCAAAATGTAGGTGACTAGTCAGTTTTAGTCCGCTAGCTTTGCTTTTCCCCGGTCTAGGCTCGAATTGTATAATTATTGATCTAAAATGATAAAAATTCACGTTTAATCATTTTATCGATCTAGGCCCTCAACAATTTATAATTGGGAAAAAGGACCATTTTGCCCCTAGACTTTCACAAAATGACCATTTTATCTCTAGACTCGAAAATTGATTTTTATCCCATTTTCTCATCAACCAAGCCTAGTCGAATACTTTTCATGCTAGGAGTAGCTTACAATTCTCATTATTTCACACATTTATCACCTATTTTACAACTTATGCAAAATGGTCCTTAATTAGGGTTTCTATGAAAACTACTTCACAAAAGTTGTTTATTTCACAACTATCTCATATTCTTCCATAAAATTTTAGAAATCAACATGTCTACTATCATGGTAAAACCCTAGACTTTCAACCATTTTTGCAAAAAAGTCCCCTTGTTAGAAAACTCATGCTACAAGGACCTCAAAAGTACAAAAATATTCAAGAAAAACCCTCAAATCACTTACTTGCAAAGGCTTTAAGTTACTGAAAATTTTTCAAGCTTCCATGGCCATTTTCTTGGAGAAAAATCAGTAGAGAAGAAAGAGAGAGATGAAAAAAATGACAACTTTTACTATTTGTTCTATTTTATTCAATTTCAACACCTAATTTCACCAATTTTTTTACTCTTGACCACCTTTGTCTCCTATGGCCGGCCATGCTATTCTAAAAGGTCTAATTTCCCTTTAAATACCTCCAATTTAGGTTCTCTAACTATTTTACACCCTTATCTATCAAAATAGAACCTTTGCACTTTATGCAATTTAGTCCTTTTTCACAATTAAGCATGCAATCACTAAAATTACTTCACCAAATTTTTCATGCACTAATATAAACATGTTATAACTTAAAATTAATAGTAAAATACTTTCTCTGACTTCGGATTAGTGGTACCAAAATCACTTTTCCGACTAGGCACAAAATCGGGCTATTATAATTCTCCCCCTTAAGGATTTTTGTCCCCTAAAATCTTACCAGCGAATAAGTTTGGGTATCGATCTCTCATAGTCTCCTCGGGTTCCCACGTGGCTTTCTCGACTCGATGTCTAAGCCATAAAACCTTTACGAGTGCTACACTTTTATTCCTTAACTGCTTGACCTCTTGATCCAAAATCTTAATCAGTTCTTCACCATATGTCATATCTGGGCTTATTTCAATTTCTTCCAGTGAAATCACGTGTGAAGGGTCAGATCAGTAGCTACGCAACATCAATACATGGAATACATCATGAATTTTCTCTAGCTCGTGAGGCAAGGCTAATCAGTATGCTACCGACCCAATTCTCTCGGTCACTTCATAAGGTCCAATAAACTCTGGACTCAGCTTGCCTTTTCTACTGAATCTGAGGACTTTCTTCCACGGAGATACTTTCAAAAATACTTTATCCCCGACTTGAAACTCGATGTTTTTCTGTTTCAAATCCGCGTAGGATTTCTATCTATTCGATGCAGCCTTTATACAATCTCGAATCACTTTAACTATAATTTATACATATTTTTATCTCATGTTTAACGCATTTTATGGATGATTTCCCATTAGAATTGGTGAATTTGATGCTCCTAATGCTTTAATTTCATGTTTTATACCTAGGAGAGCATAGAAAAGCGAAAGGAACGAGAAATGGGCAAAAACGGAGAAAATGGGCCAAAGTATGAAATCAACACGGCCTAGACCTCCTCACATGGGTGGACCACACGGCCGTTTCAATTTGGTAGGCTTGAGCACGACCTGAAGTAATCACACACGGGCGTGTCACACGGGCGTGTCCCTGCCGAGCCCAAGTTGAGTCCAATTCGAAAAAGGTTTATTTTGATGGCTCTTAGGCATTCCAAAGCCTATAAATACACCTCAGAGGAGGAAGAATAGAGTTACATAGAATAGGGGGTAAGGAATTACCCCAAGAAAGTCGATTGATTCATCTCAAAAGCCGGATTCATCATCAAGACTGAAGATCTCTCCTCAATTTCCCTTCAGGAGTTTTGGGTTTTCTTTCTGTTTTCTATTCTTTATTATTCTGAGATGTTTTCTTATTTAGTTATGAACTAAAACCCCTAAATACCTAAAGGGAATGAAACCTAAGATGAATCTTGTTATTATTTTTTGAATCGTATGATAAATATTTAACTTGTTCTTAATTATGTGTTCTTAATTCTTGTTTTGATATCCCAGGATACCGATTCAAGATAAGCTCTTATTCAGAGGAGGAATAGACCATGTCTAAGAGTACATTTTTCATAATTAAGCGGAGTTGATTGCGTGCCTAGACATAGGGTGACAAGATTTTGCCGGATTAGGGTGAAACCTAATAAGGGGATCCATAGATCGAGTCAATGCAACCCTAGAGTGTTAATTAGAGAAAGTTCTCAATTATTCAATCTAGGTATTAGACGTTATTAAACTTGAATAAGGATAATAACATAACTTAGGGATCTCTATGGAACAAGTTAAATGAATAAATCGTCCGATTCAGAGCCAGAATAACAAAGTGCAGTCTAGGTGTATTTTTCTTTAGGTATTGTCATAATTCAATCGAGTTTTCCAAAAGCAATTCCCCAATTCTATTCTCTGTGAGTTCTTAGTTTAGATAATTAGTTAGTTAAAATAAAACCTCTTTATTCCTAGGCTAGATAATAAAAAGACAGTCATTACTAGTACTTTTAGTTCCTTTGGGTTCGACAATCTGGTCTTGCTAAAACTTTACTACTATTCGATAGGTACACTTGCCTACATCGCGATAATAGTTAGTTTCAAGAACGAGTAATTATAAATATTTAAAACCTATCACGAAATCACGCGATCAAGTTTTTGGGGCCGTTGCGGGGACTAAGATATTAGGAACACTCAATTTTTATTACTTTAGCCATTTATTTTTCTTGCAATTTAATTTATTATTATTATTTATTTTACTTTTTATTTCTCTTGGTAGGTTTTTATAGTTTATGACTAGAAGAAACCCGTCAGGACCACTACTTTTTGATGAAGAAATCGATCGCACAGTACGCAAAAACCAAAGAGAAATAAGGCTAAGCTTAAGATACACAGAGAACAAGCAAGAAGACGATACTTAGACCCCAACCGAAGAGATGGCTGAAAACCAAGACAATCAGCTACCTCCTGCAATTGCGGGTAATTAAAATCCTGCTCCACGCACTATGTATGATTTTGCTAAACCTTCTTTAACAAGAACTGAATCTAGCATAGTTAGACCTGCTGTAGCTGCAAATACTTTTGAACTGAAAACTAGCACAATTCAAATGATACAACATTTTGTTCAGTTTGACGGTTTGCAGGATAAAGATCCCAACACTCACTTAGCAAACTTTCTAGAATCAATGGCATTTCTGATGATGCCATACGTCTTCGGTTGTTTCCCTTTTCATTGAGGAATAAAGCTAAACAGGTTGAACTCATTACCACGAGGGTCAATTACTACTTGGGAATAAATAACCGAAAAATTTTTACTCAAATACTTTCCGCCGGCTAAAACAGCTAAATTACGTAATGATATCTCTTCGTTTGTGTAGATGGACTTAGAAACACTTTACGATGCATGGAAGAGATACAAAGACTTACTGAGAAGGTGCCCTCACCATGGGTTACCGCTTTGGCTTCAAGTTCAAACATTCCATAATGGCCTGAATCCTTCGATTCGACAAATGATTGACGCAGCTGCTAGCGGAACCATCAACAATAAAACACCTAAAGATGCCTATCAGTTTATAGAGGAGATGTCACTGAATAACTATCAGTGGTAAGTCATGAGGACTAAGCCAACTAAAGCAGCAGGCATTTATAACGTCTTGGTTACTATGCTGTCAAACCAGGTAGAACTTCTAAATAAAAAGATTGATGGTTTTCTTAGTTCTTCACAGGTTCACCCAGTAATGCAGTACGAAGCAAGTGGAGGTGGAACAAGCCATTCAAAATACCAACCTTATGGCCACAACATGGATAACGAGCAATTAAATTACATGGGTAATAATCCTCGACCTCAGAACAATCCATATAGTAACACTTACAATGCAGGTTGGAGGAACCACCCCAATTTCTCGTGGGATAGTCAAGGAAATCAAAGACCACAACATCCTCCGGGTTTTCAACAACCACCCTATCAACAGGAAAAGAAGCCGAACCTTGAAAAGATGCTCTCAAAGTTTATATCGGTGTTAGAAACCCCTTTTTAGAACACTGAGACAGCACTTAAAAATCAACAAGCGTCGATCCAAGGGCTCGAAACTCAAATAGGCTAGCTTTTCAAACTGATCTCAGAAAGACCACTAGGAAGTTTACCTAGTAACACCAAATTAAAAGAGCATGTGAAAGCAGTTACGCTAAGGAGTGGGAAAGTGTTAGCAGTAATTGAAAAGAAGCTAACACAAGAAGCTGTGGTAAGTGAAAGGGGGAAAGAAAAACCCGAAAATAGTGACAAACTAGTACCGAAGGAATATAAACCTCCAGTTCCATACCCAGCAAAATTGAAAAAAGACCACATTGATGCACAATTTGGTAAGTTTCTTGAACTTTTTAAACAATTACATATCAACTTACCTTTTGTTGAAGCCATCTCGCAGATGCCTACATACACAAAATTTTTGAAGGAGCTTCTAACAAATAAAAGGAAATTCGATGACTTATCTACAGTAGAACTCAATGAAGAGTGCTCAGCCATACTCCAAAACAAGCTGCCAACCAAACTGAAAGATCCAAGGAGTTTTACTATTCCTTGCTTAATTGGTAGTCTGAATGTTGAGAAAGCACTAGCTGATTTTGGCGCTAGCATTAATTTGATTCCATATAAAATGTTTAAACAACTTGGTCTTGGGGAACCTAAACCTACTAGGATGAGTATTCAATTAGCCGATAGATCTGTTAAATATCCTAGGGGCATTATAGAAGACGTACTTGTGAAAGTAGATAAATTCATATTTCCTGTTGACTTTGTTGTGCTTGACATGGATGAAGATATGGAAGTGCCTTTAATTTTAGGGCGCCCATTTTTAGCCACTGCTAGGGCTATAATCGATGTGGGTGAGGGTAAACTGGTACTTAGAGTAGGTGACGAGAAGATTACCTTTAAAATTTATGATGTTATGAAGTTTTCTAGGGAACAGGATGACTCATGTTATTTTATTGACTCCATTGATCATATTACTCAAGGCTCTTTTCAAGAACTTTTACAGAAGGACACGACAGAACTGTATCTAGCTCAAGAAGAGGAGACAGATGATGAACCTAATGAGCATTCTTCAAGATGAGTAGCATATGAGGGAATTAAGATGAATGATAAACTTAAGCAAAAACCCTCTATTGAAGAGCCTCCTAAACTGGAACTTAAACAATTACCAAACCACTTGGAATACGCATTCCTTGGAAATAATTCTACATTACCAATTATCATTGCTTCTAACTTGCAACCCAAGGAGAAAGATGAATTAATCCAAGTATTGAAAGAACATAAAAAGGCCATAGCTTGGAAACTTTCTAACATTAAAGGAATCAGCCCTTCTTTTTGCATCCACAAAATTTTGATGGAAGATGAATACAAACCGTGTGTGCAAGCTCAAAGACGATTGAACCCCAACATAAAGGAAGTTGTAAAAACCGAGGTAATTAAACTTCTAGATTCTGGAATTATTTATCCTATTTCTGACAGTTCTTGGGTAAGTCCAGTGCAGGTTGCCCCTAAGAAAGGAGGCATGACAGTTGTGACCAACGAGAAGAATGAATTAATCCCAACAAGGACAGTCACAGGATGGACAGTTTGCATTGACTACAGGAAACTGAATGATGCCACAAGAAAAGATCACTTCCCCTTGCCATTCATTGACCAAATGTTGGAAAGATTATCCGGGTACATATATTACTACTTTCTAGATGGACTCTTCGGTTACTTCCAAATCCCAATAGCTCCTAAAGATCAAGAAAAGATGACATTCACATGCCCATATGATACGTTCGCTTATCGTAGAATGCCTTTTAGATTATGTAATGCTCCTGCCACTTTTCAGCGCTATATGATGGCCATCTTCGACGAACTCGTGGAAGATATCATGGAAGTATTTATGAATGATTTCTCAGTGTTCGGTAACTCTTTCCATCTCTGGCTTAAAAATTTAAAACGAGTTTTAATAAGATGTGAGGAAACGAACCTTGTGCTTAACTAGGAGAAATGTCACTTCATGGTTCAAGAAGGTATTATATTAAGGTATAAAATTTCTAGTAAAGGGATTGAGGTGGACAAATCTAGAATAGAAACAATCGAAAAATTACCTCCTCCTAGTTCGGTTAAGGCTATTGAAGCTTTTTAGGACATGCTGGTTTTTATGGAAGATTTATTAAGGATTTTTCTAAACTAGCTAAGCCTTTGACTAAATTGCTAGAAAAAGATATACATTTTAACTTCAATCAGGAGTGCTTAGAAGCATTCAATACTCTAAAGGATAAATTAATTAATGCTCCAATTATAATTGCACCTGATTGGAATTTACCATTTGAATTAATGTGTGATGCGAGTGACTTTGTAGTAGGTGCAGTTCTGGGACAACGGAGAGACAAGCTTAGTAAGTTACATGAAAATAAACAACAACTACTTATCATAAAGCAATATGCTCATAATCTTTCATAGTGGATTCATGAATATAATAAATAAACGTAAGTACAACTTACTCATCACCATCCCATACAACTCATATAGTATACACTGAGCCCATATCTCATACATTTCAATTAGGTACCTGTACCACTCATCACATAATCATAACTTTTCCCATTTTGATATAAATCATAACTCTTTTTTTGAACCATTTGGAATACTATCAAACACTCGGTAATCCTAACATGGGTTAAGATACTAACGCCATGTCCCAAACATGGTCTTACATTCGCTTTCATATAGTGAGGCCGATGCCATGTCCCAGATAGGTCTTACACTAGCTTGTCTATCTCGAGGCCGATGCATGTCTCAGACATGTCTTACACTAGCTCTCGTCTCAACGCCAATGCATGTCCTAGACATGTCTTACATTGGCTTAAATATCTCGAGGCCGATGCATGTCCCAGACATGTCTTACACTAGCACACATATCTCCCAATATTTAGGTACCAATATCCAAATTTATTTCAAATGTTCAACGAAAGTCTTTACTATGTTAATTTCTCAACATGTATTCTCATACTCAAATCCAAAGCAATTTATGCCATATCAGTACAATTGCATATCATAAAGATATAGTTGCATTATTAACATACAACTTACCTCGGTAATCAAAATGTAGGTGACTAGTCGGTTTTAGTCCGCTAGCTTTGCTTTTCCCCGGTCTAGGCCCAAATTGTATAATTATTGATCTAAAATGATAAAAGTTCACGTTTAATCATTTTATCGAGGTCCTCAACAATTTATAATTGGGAAAAAGGACCATTTTGCCCCTAGACTTCACAAAATGACTATTTTACCCCTAGGCTCGAAAATTGATTTTTATCCCATTTTCTCATCAACCAAGCCTAGCCGAATACTTTTCATGCTAGGAGCAACCTACAATTCTCATTATTTCACACATTTATCACCTATTTTACAACTTATGCAAAATGGTCCTTAGTTAGGGTTTCTATGAAAACTACTTCACAAAAGTTGTTTATTTCACAACTATAACTCATATTCTTCCATAAAATTTCAAAAATCAACACGTCTACTATCATGGAAAACCCTAGACTTTCAACCTTTTTGCAAAATAGTCCCTTTGTTAGAAAGCCCATGCTACAAGGACCTCAAAAGTACAAAAATATTCAAGAAAAACCCTCAAATCACTTACTTGAAAAGGCTTTAAGTTGCTGAAAATTTTTCAAGCTTCCATGGCTATTTTCTTGGAGAAAAATTGGTGGAGAAGAAAGAGAGAGATGAAAAAAATGACAAATTTTACTATTTGTTTTATTTTATTCAATTTCAACACCTAATTTCACCAATTTTTTTACGTTTGACCACCTTTTTCTCCTATGGCTGACCATGCTATTCTAAAGGGTCTAACTGCTCTTTAAATACCTCCAATTTAGGTTCTCTAGCTATTTGACACCCTTAGCTATCAAAATAGGACTTTTGCACTATATGCGATTTAGTCATTTTTCACAATTAAGCATGCAATCACTAAAATTACTTCACCAAATTTTTCATGCACTAATATAAACATGGTATAACTTAAAGTTAATAATAAAATACTTTCTCTAGCTTTGGATTAGAAGTACCAAAACCACTATTCCGACTAGGCCCAAAATCGGGCTGTTACATAAGATGCATTAGATATTTAGTTAAGTATGTTCATTTTAGTATTTTTTTTTCATTTTTTCATTCATTCTACCATGACACATAATTTCCAAGCATTGTTTAGACTATAATGAGTATATATTTGTCAATGTTTGATGAGGAGATTAATTCTTTAATAAATTTAGAAAATTGTGATAGTGGATTAGCTTGAAAATTGACCTCTAAAAATAGAATACCCTAACTCCTATTGTAATTGGTTTATAGTAAGTTTCTTTTAATAAACTTAGAGATCCTTGAAGCTAAATTCAGTAAAATGGCAATACTTAAAAAAGAATAAAATGGAAAAGTTTAAGTAAAATTAAAAGAAAAATCAAAGAAATGTCATGAAACACTTAAACACTTCAATGTTTGAAATTGTCGAATAGGTCGCAACATTTTGTTTGCTCTATTATGTTGTGGATAAGAAAAGCAAGTTTAAGTAAAAGTGTGTAAAAAAAAACAAGAAGAAGAAGAAATAGTTTAGGGGCACTCCACTATAGTAATAGGCCAAGTAGCTAAGGAGGTAGTTGTTTGCTCCATCCATCTTCTAAGTTAAAAACCTTGGATTCAAATCATGGTATTGTTGAGTAGTTAGCAATTCGTTGTATGCTCCACTGTGATTGTCAAGTCAAAAACCCATGTGATGAGATAAATCCCCTAGTTGAAAATTTTATAATATATAGATATATACATATTAAAGTATACAAGATGTCAAGTGTAAAAAGAAAACTGAATTTGGTAAAAAGATGAACAAATTAATTTAAAAACCATTTTTTATAGTCAAAATTCCATGAAGACTTAGAATTTTTATTTTTAGGGCAATATTTTCTACATTGCCTTTGCTAAATAAGCTTATGAAGCTTGAACAATTTTTTAGACACAGAAGATTACTGAGAACTTAAGTACAAAAATATGTTCTATACGATTTGGTAGTACAAAGGTAATTATGTTGCTATGACAATTCTTGCATTCATGTATTCATGTATATTTTGCTTGGAGGCAAGCAATAACTCAGGCTTGGAGGTGTGATAACTCTTAAAATGGGTTACATTTCAGGCCTTTAGACTTGGTTAATTAATTATACTTAGGTGAATTTAGTTGCATTTTAGGATATTATATTAATATATTTTTAGAACATTGTATAATGGAGTTTGGACTGGGCTTAATGTTATAATATGTTACTTTTACTTGTAGGTGGAAAGGATTTGTTTATTGTTTGAGTGGCAGGTACGGAATGAGGAAAATGAAGTAAATGAGTGAAGTTTTGTCGTGGCAAAAGGTTGGTCAGTTTGCCAACACTAATTCCATGACAATGCCAGTAAGTCATCGAGTTAGCATTCAACGTGTACCAGCCCCAGCTGTATTTTTACCAGAAAAGAGGTGGTGAAAAAGCATGGGCTAAAGGACCTACCTAAGGAAAACAAAAATCTAAAACGAAAAGAGAAAATTCTAGGGAAAGAGGGTTTTTTGTAAGAGTCTTTTCGAGGGAAAGATCCTAAGGAAAAAATGAGGATAGAAGTAGAAGCTAAGCAACAGAGTAGAACACGAGGGAGAAAAAGAAGTTAGTCAACCTGGTCTTTGCAAGACATTACGCCACCAAAGTTGAGGCTAGATTAGCGAAAACTTCTTAAAGTTCTTCCTTTATTTTCTTAAATTGCTTCTTTGCAAAATTAATTGTTGAAGTTATTGAATGATATTTTAAATTCTGATTTGATTAACCAACCCATGAGTTAAATCTCATTAGGTTGAGATTATTGGATGATATATTAATTTTCCATTAATGTTGAAGTTTGGATCTGATCTATTTTACTATTTCATTTAATTTATTCTTTTGAATTGCATGCATGCAGTCTCTAAACATAGATGAATGAACAATATATTTATAAACATAATCTTAATTCTAAAAAAGTTAGGTTAGTTGGACCATAATTGATTGATACAGAGTGAAAAGTAATCAGTACTGGGAATCACATCTGAGGTCTATAGACATATTTCCATAGGTGAGGTATCCTTAGGTTTTGCTCTCGAAAGAAGTAGACCATTTTAAATCCATTTTAAACAGTAAGTTGATTAAGAATTTACCGAGGCATTATTAAAGGTAGATTCCTCGTAATCCCAGCTTTTCCATTCAACGGTGTAGATCCTCTTAGTTTTGTCTTGGTATCTTTTCCATAGCATATTTTTAAATATTTGTTTCTTTATATATTGTGCACATCATCATTACTTTGATTATCATTACATTTTTGTCATTGTTTTGCCTTAGCGTAATTCACATACTTCATAAAAGCAACTTAACCAAGTTAATCCTATCTGATCCCTGTAGAGACTATCTTACTTATCATTATATTAATTGATTTGACATGTATACTTGCATACTCGCACATTATATTTACATGTAGCAAAGATTCCACCCATTCATTTTGGAATTTTTCAAACATGGTTGAAGTATAGATGTCCCTTGCATGCCTTAACAAAGGTATATTAATCTTTAAAATAGGCAACGATTGGGTCATATCATATATTTCGTTTAATTGATTATAACTTTTATCAATTACTGATTTTTATAATGTTTAAAGAATTACACCACATCCAAACTAATCTTTTAATACATCTTTAACTCCTAGTTAAAGCTTTTACTCAATTGTATTATCCTCAATCCAACTGAAAATGTATTTTGTCCATTGCCATTGACTATTTTTCTGTTAGAAAAAACACGTTAGTGAAAAATATATAAATATAAATAAAAAAATATTTATATATATAAAATAAAATAAATTGAATAATTTATAATTAAATCATCAAATACGAAAAACCAATCATAACAAAAACTAGAAATCGAAAAGAAGAATCGAGTTTACTAGATGTTGAGCCTTGTCTTACACAGTTTCCTTAAGACAAATTCGGTCGCTCCTACAGTACTTGGAAAAACGTTTCTCAACTATCTTCCAGGATATAACAACATGATAATCGAAGCAGTAGCACTTCTGCAGTTATCAACAAACAAACATTGCCTTCTTCTATCACCAAAACATTGGAAAATATGAAGAGGAAAAGCGAAGAATTTTGGAGAGCAAAATAAACTCGATGTGAGAGAGTGTGAGTGTAAAATTTTTTGAAGAATTCTTAGCCTTTATAGGCATTCAATATGGAGGAATTTTGGAAATATCCATGAATAAGGATACAAAATATGCATTAAATGAGCAATTAAATCAATTTGATTAAAATTAAATCAATTTGATTGGAATCAAATAAAATCAGGATATATGTCCTTTTAAATCAGATTTTGTGTAGTTGTTGAGAAAAAATAAATTTTGTGTTGGGCTAAAATATCCTATAGGCCCATTTTGGGCCCGATCGATTTGGACATTTCATGTTGCCCATATCATGTGGGTACACCCTAACCCCGATGGGTTTGGATCCATACCCACTGTGCACGAGGCAGGGTTTCAAGCTTAGTCATTCAATCACCTTTCAAGTGGGTTCTCATATATATACACATCTCACACTTAGTATTTAACCAATGTGATATCTAAGCTTTTCTTTTCCTCAACAACTATTCACAAGTAGCTTACTTTGAGTGTCAATTTCTCATTTATCACTCAACCATTTTGAGCATATGATATACCGTTGTAAAGTTCTAATGGAGTAGAATATAAAACCATAATTTTATGATTCAACTCTCCATCTTTACCAACCAATAATATGCCTCAAAGTTTCCAAAAATTATAATTTTCCAACAATCCCCCACATGAATGAAAACTAATAGTTTTAACGGAAAACATTGACTCGATATAGTGGTAGAATCTAAAATCGATAGTTGTATAGGATAGGTAGGAATCCACCATTGAATCATCCATTGTGAAAGTATATTTACTTTACTAGCTGACCAGTAGACATTATGTCCTTTAATTGTTCTGTCATTTGTGTAAATGATGATATACCTTACACAACTACCTCCTTGGCAAGGTTTTAGTTCTTATAGGTATGTTCATATAGCCATGAACATCTCTTGGTTCTGCAGGAGTTTGAGAGAACTATGCCCCAATAGTCTCCTTGAAGTGGCCCCACTTCACTCTCATATAGGTGACTTATTTGTTCAACTCACCAAAACACACAATGGTCGTTAAAAATATTTCTTAACCTATCCCATTTTTAGTCATTGTTTACATCATAGGAACGGACTTGGGATAGATACCCCCACAATGACCTCACAAGGTCTATGCAATTAGGTTGTCCCTTTGAACCTAGATCTTGGGATCTCTAGTCAACTAGGTAAGGTTTTCCTTCACACAGTTTTATATTCATGGGCTTTAGTCTCATTCCTTTCGATGTTTTGTCAACATGATCTTGATTTAAGCCTTTAGCTAGCGGATCCACAATGTTATTTTTTGATTTTACAAAATCAATAGAGATAAATATATTTGAGATCAATTGTCTAACAGTATTGTATTAACGACGCGTTTGTCTTCACTTACCATTATACATTATGTTAGCAAGACACCTCACACTTTCAAGTGATTGTGGATGGTTTTCTACCTTTCTATAACTCATATGGTGTCTTGTCCCTTTTTCTTGCATGGGCGCCTTATTTAAAAGGTAATTAGTTGATAGAAAAGCTTCCCCTCACATTTCTGTGATAATCTGGAGCTTCTTAACAATGCTTTCACCTTTTCCTTTAGAGTCCGATTTTTTTGCTCCGCTACTCCATCTGATTGAGGAGAGTATGGTGGTGTCACTTCATGAATATTACCATGTTTTGTATAGTATTCACCAAATAGTTCAACATATTCACCACCACGATGACTTCTCACCATCTTAATATTTTTATTAAGTTGATTTTCAACTTCTTGCTTATAAAGAATAAATTTCTCTATAGCTTCGTCTTTGCTCTTAAGCAAATATACGTAGCAATATTTTGTGTTATCATCAATAAAGGTAATAAAATATTTATTTCCTCCTCTCGTTTGAACAATCTTTAAGTCACAAACATCGCTATGCATTAGATCAAGTGGTTCTGTGCTTCTTTCAACAGTTTAAAATGAAGACTTTGTTAATGTTGCCTCAACACAAGTTTCACATTTATGTTTAAAATTAATGTAAAATGAAGGAATGTGCTCTAAATTAATTAATTTACATAAATTAACATAATTAACATGTTTGAGCCTACCATGCCATAATAAGAAACATTCTTATTCATAGTTTTTTTTTTTTACTTTTATAGAGATTGCATTACATATCCCTTTTTCACAAACATTCCTCCTTTAGAAGAAACATTATTATTCAAAGTTTTTGAGTATGTTAGTCACATAAGTCCATATTGGACACTTCCTTGGAAATTTCTTCCATTTCATTGGTTTCGTTAGCTCTAACTTTCTTTGGAATCCTACAATCAGATGACTTGTGCCCCATTTTGTTGCAACTGAAGCATTTTCCTTAAATTTTTTTCTTTTTAGAAACGCCACCTTTTTGTCCCAATTTAGACCCATTCTAAGGTTATTTTCCCTTCTTAAAGTCATTCTTGACTTCTGTGATGTTTACCCTAGCATCATTGACATTTGTTGCTTTGTTGAGCCTTTTTTTTCTACCTCTATTGTCTTCTTCAATCTGAAGTCTGACAATTAATGTTCCACTGACGTTTTCTTTCTTTTATGCTTTAGGCAATTCTTGAAGTCATTCCAAGTAGGAGGCAACTTCTATAATGGATGCCACTTAGAATAATTAACTTATCACCATCCCTTAAGCAAGAATTTCATGAATGATCAGTTGAAGTTCCTGAACTTGATTCACAACTAGTTTAGAATCAATCATTACAAAATTCAAGAATTTAGCAACTAAAAACTTTTTAGTTCTAGCATCTTTGATTTTGTATTTATGGTCCAATGATGTCTATAATTCCTTTGTTGTTTTCTTGACACTATACGCTTCATACAGTGCATCAGTCAATCCATTTAGGATGTAGTTTCGGCACAGGAAATTAGAATAGTTCCAAGCTTCAAAAGTACTGAAAGCGGTAACTTCATCTACATCGTCCTCTTTAACAGTAAGAAGGTTATCTTTCAAAATTTTGGTCAAGTTCAACATGGTCAAATAAAATAATATTTTCTATTGCCAAGTCTTGAAATTCTATCCCGAGAATTTTGCATGTTTCTCATTATGGCTACGACAGCCGCCACCGGCAACACTAAGTTTTGAATCAAAGATTGCATTTGAACCAAAGTTTCAAATTGCTAATTAATTGAATTGGGGGGAGTTTCTATTTTCTGTTAAGACACAAAACCAAAATTAGAAAATTTATCAACTTTCGTTAAACGGCAAGAATCTAATAAAACCTGAAATAAAAGTTTTTACAGTCTAATAAAAATACAATAAAATAATGCACTAGGTAAGTAACCCTAAAAAAGAGGTGGTGCACTTGGCATGCTTAAATTCCAAGCTTTTCAAAGAATCAATCCTAGACATGCACTCTCATATTATCTTTTTAATTCACGGTTGATAATTTTATTTTCCTTTGATGTCACAATTTTGAAGCTACAAATTAAGCTTTCACAATTTAAAGTCATAATTGAGGCCACCATAAACAGAAAAATTTCTCTTTTATTTGTTAGACGGCATAATTAAAATTCTGAAACAAAATTAGAATCAATTCTATTGAATGACAGGATTAAATTACGAAATAAAATTATTTAGTTAAATCTTGTTTTGAAACAAAATCAAAATAAAGTCTGTTAAACGGCAGGAATAAATCCCGAAACAGAATTATTTGGTCAAGTCTTCGTTTGGAAACAAATCAAGATCGAATAAAATTTATTAACCGGCAACAATAAATCTTGTGACAGATTATTTAATTATTTCTCATTTGGAAACAAAATCAAAATTGAATAAAATCTATTAAATGGCGGGAATAAATCCCAAAATAGATTTTATTTAATTTTAATACTCGTTTGGAAACAAAATCAAAGATGGAATAAAATCTGTTGAACGGCGGGGATAAATCCCGAAATAGATTTAATTTAATTTTTATTTTTATTTTTATTTTTATTTTTATTTTCAAATAAAAATAATTTTTCGCCTTGGTGTCTCGTTCGTCTCGAATTAGAGAATTGCAAAATAATCTTAAGATTGTTGGATAAAACACGTTAGCAAATAAATATATAAATATAAATAAACAAATATATATATATATATAATTGTTATGAATATCTTATTAAGTGGATGTCCATCATATTCAAGATAAAGTTTTAATGTACTTTAAATTCTAATAGTTATTAGAATTAGATTTCTACTCCTTTTATACTTCTTATGCCTATAAATAAAGACTCTGATGAAGCATTGTAATCATCCCATTGATCAATAAAATACATTTTTTATTGCTTCCCATGTTTTCTTTGTTCTTTAGCCTCCATGTCTCTCTTTATTTTATAACACATTATCAACACGATCTTGCTCAAAGTAATAGTTCCTTTTATCGATGATCAAATTTATCCTCCATGATTTCCAATATCTTTTATGGCAAAATGCAAAGTTTTTACAAGAAGTTTCTTTTATTTAATATTTCATATCTGATTATTATTTTTCATTCTTCTTTCTTTATACATTATCATTGTTTTGATTAACTTATTTTATTTTTTGTTCTTAATGATGGTGAAAGATTTGATATCGTTATCTATATGAAATCGAGAAATAAAATCCACTTTCAAAGTTTGCTTTTTGATATTTGCTTGGGGATGATCTCTTTGTCTTCATTACAAAGGATGTTTAGAATCACTACTTCTCAGTCATGGTAATGTAAGTCAATCTAATCAACTTCTTTTGAAATTTGATTTGATTTCTATTAAAAGTTTAATTTATATAATTCACTATCCGTATTTCTATGAATTTATAAAACCCTTCACGCATTTAGTTATTAAGATTTTTATGTAGAGATAAATATTTTTAATAGAATTGATTGGTTTAATTTTGATTTTGATTAAGATATATGATTATTAAGAAATGCAAGTAAAAATACTTATTTGTCATGAACTTTGGGATATTCACCTTGTCTGCGATAATTTCATATTATTGTAAAATTTGAAATGAAATTATATTGTAAGAGGTCGAGGTTAGAAAATTTTTATGTTTAAACCTTTATGGTTGTAAAGTTATTTTAATTTGAAATTATAATATTTTGCATTTTGTTGTGTTATGATATATAAAATATATATTATCTAACCACAATGATTTATTAGAACATCAATTTATTATTTGTTATGTTTAATATATGTTTTATTTATACCTATTCATTTTATATGAATAACTAAAATTTTAGAAGGTTATAAATTTTTTATCATCCATGTTAAAAAGAATTGCAAAACTGTATATTATTTAAAATAAATTAAGCATTCATTAGGGTTATATAATAAAATGATTATATGCTCTGAAGAGCTAATATTACATCAAAGTGTAAAAAAGCTCTTTAAGAGCTAATATGTTACCTCCTTGTGATGCAAAATTTTGTAAAATATAATATTGTTTCTCAGATCAAGAAGATATATGTTGAATAAAACCTTCATGTGTTTTACATTAAAGCCATATATAGAAATAACATGAGATACTCATTTATTTGTATTATATATATTCCTGAAGGAATACATTACATTATATGATTGAAATATCTAATGTGCTCTTGCAGTAGCAATATTGTGAAAATGACTTTAAAAGTATTTTTGAACAATCTTATACCTTCTAGTGACTAAGCAAAATAATACGTTACTAATGAAAAACTATGAAATTCTTCTCACTAGCTTTGCTTCATTCCTTGAAGTGAATGTAGCAGTACATAACAATTATGAAAAATGAAAATATAGAGATCATGATTGTTGTTGTAATTGAGGATGTGGTTGGAGACATACTAATAACCGTTATCAAGTGGTTATAATAATGGTATTTCTAACTACTAGAAAAGAATAATAATGAAAAACAAGAAAATTATGGTCAAATATTTGAAGATTTTGACATATTCCTTAAATGAATATTGCAAATAATTGTTTGCAAATTATATTCATTTATTGAGTTAATAAAATTATGGACTTCACATTGATGTCAACATTTGCGAAGTAAATGTCACAATATTGCTTATATATTAATACAAAATAAAAAGAATGACGATAAATTTATTAACTATCAAAATTTATATTTACATTATTTAGTACAATTGAAAAACATGATTAAGTAAACTAGAAGTTTATTGATACAAATACATTTACTATTTGGCAAGACAAGTTAGACTATCTTGGATTATATATGATGTGAAAATTGATTGAGAATTCATATAGACATTTATTAAATAACCAGAAGGTTCTTTAATTTAAAGAATTCTCATGTATTGCTTGTTCTCAATGATAATTGATTATTACAAACACATTGGTTAAAGTTAAGATTTAATTTTTTGCATTTCTGAAATGAATATGGGCTCATTCATCCACCATGTGGATTATTTTGACATTTTATGATTTTGGTAGATACATCTACAAAATAATCACATGCGTTATCAACTCATAACTTGTCGTTTGCGAGATTGCTTGTTTAAATGATTAATTTCAGGTTATGCAATTAAAACAATTCATCTTGCTTATGTTGGCGAGTTATGTCCCAAGCTTTCAATAATTATTGCATGTTAATCAAGATAAAAGTTGAACATCATGTAGCTCAGGTTCATACATAAAATGATATAGCTGAATCATTTATCAAATGCCTCTAACTAATAGCTAAACCATTACTTATGAGAACAAAACTTCCTATTTCAGCATGAGATTGTCTTATTTTACATGTACGCATCAAGCCAATAAATTATAAATACTCCCTATTACAATTGATTTTTTATCAAGAGTCAAATATTTCCCATCTTACAATTTTTGGATGCGCAATATATGTTCCAACTACTCCACCACAACGAACAAAGATGGGTCATCATAAGAGATTGATAATGTAAATTTAAATGAGTCTCCTTATAATATTTTTAAACTATTAATTTGAGATTTAGTTATGACATGAGTTGTTAGTTTTCCCAACATTAAGGGGAGAGAATAAAAAGATGGATTAATAAAGTACTTGAAATGAATTATCAATGTCTAAGATCATTGTACAAAGTAATGTGAACTAGAAATTCAACAGATAATTCATTTTACAAATCAACTGCCAGATTCATTAAATCTCACATACCAGCTGAAAATGCTCTAATACGAATTGATGTCCTAATAGGGCAAACTATTAGTGTAAAAGAAAGTAATCCATACCTGAAGCGTGGAAGACCGATTGGTTCCAAAGATAAAAATCCTCATAAAAGAAAATGAACAAACATTCAAGATGGTCATATAGTGGGGGCAGGGGTTCCTAAAGAGACCCATGACATAACTAATTATAAAAGTCAATAAGAGCTTCAGGTACCTAAAAGTGAAAATGAAAATGATGAAAATAAAGAGATCTCGATAAGTTATGTCAATACAAGAAAAAGATAGAACTAAAAAAAAAAAAGAATGCAGTTGTCAACAACAATTTTGCTTATAATATTACTATTGAAATAATAAAAGAAAATGAGGATCCTGAGCTTAAATCTATTAAGGAATGTAAAACTAAAAAAGATTGGACAAAATGGAAAGATGTAATTCAAGCAAAATTGAATTCATTTTCTAAACGTGAAGCTTTTGGACTTGTGGTCCAAACACCTAAAGGTGTAAAGCCGGTAGGATATAAATGAGTATTTTTGCAAAAATGAAATGATAAAAACTAAAGTCGTAAGATATAAAGTGTTACTTATAGCACAAGGATTTTCTTAAAGGTCCGACATTAATTATGAAGAGATGTATTCTCTTATGGTGGATGCAATCACATTTAGATATCTTATTAGTCTGGCAGTATGTGAAAAACTTGATTTGCATCTAATGGATGTTGTTACAGCCTATTTATATGGTACACTTGATAGTGAAATGTCTATGAAAATCCCTAAAGGATTTAAAATCCTAGAAGGATATAGAGTTTCTCGAGAAAATTGCTCGATTAGATTAAAGAAAAGTTTATATGGATTAAAACAATCTAGACATATGTGGTACAATCGTCTTAGTGAATACTTGTTAAAAGAAGTTTACAAAAATGATCCAATTTTTCCATGTGTCTTTATAAAAAGGTTTGGATCAGATTTTGTGATAATTGTTGTTTATGTTAATGATCTAAATATTATTGGAGCTCTTGAAGAACTTCAAAATATAATAAATTGTTTAAAGGAAGAATTTGAGATGAAAGATATTGGAAAAATAAAGTTTTGTCATGAAAGATATTGGAAAAATAAAGTTTTGTCTTGGCTTACAAATCAAGCATTTAAAAGATGGAATTCATGTTCATCAATCAGCTTATACGAGAAAGATATTAAAGAAATTTTACATGGATAAAGCACATCCCTTGAGTACTCTGATAGTTGTACGATCATTAGATGTGAATAAAGATCAATTTCATCCTTGCGAGAATGATGAAGAGTTTCTTGGTCCTAAAGTACCATATCTAAGTGCCATAAGGGCATTGATGTATCTTGTAAACAACATAAGACTTGATATAGCTTTCATTGTAAAATTGTTAGCAAGATTTAGTTCTTCTCCAACACATAGACATTGGAATGAAATTAAACATGTATTTAGATATCTCAGGTGGACAATTGATATGGGGTTATTTTATTTGAATGATTCAAAATCCCCAACTATGCTGATGTTGGATACTTATCAAATCCACATAAAGGTCGATATCAAATAGGATATTTATTTACATGTGGGGGTACTACCATATCATGGCATTCAATAAAACAAACATTAGCTACCGATTCTTCCAATCATACAAAAATAATTGTAATGCATGAGACAAGTCGAGAGTGTATTTGGCTAAGGTTATTGGCCCAACATATCCAGAAGATATGTAATTTTCCTTTATAGGAAAAGATGTCAACTATCTTATATGAAGATAATGCAGCATGTATAGCTCAATTGAAGGGTGGTTACATCAAAGGTGATAGAACGAAACATATTTCACCAAAATTAGTCTTCAACCATGATCTTAAGAAAAGATGTGATATAAATGTTCAACAATTCATTCTAATGATAATTTAGCAGATCTTTTTACTAAGGCATTGCTAACTTTAACATTTGAAAGACTACTACACAAGATTGGAATGTGTCAACTCAAAGATGTAATGTAATGTTGTTATTAGGGGGAGTCTAGAATAAGTTTTACTCTTTTCCTTTAACCAAGGTTTTGTCCAATTGGGTTTTCCTGGTAAAGGTTTTTAAGGAGGCAGCTTGTAATAAAAGATTGTGTACTCTTTTTCCTTCATTAGGTTTTTATCCCACGGGGTTTTTCCTAATAAGGTTTTAACTAGGCACATTATCTACCAATGGACATCCAAAGGGGAGTGTTATGAATATCTTATTAAGTGGATGTCCATCATGATTAAGATAAAGTTTTGATTTACTTTAAATTCTAATAGTTATTAGAATTAGATCTCTACTTCTTTTATACTTCTTATGCCTATAAATAGAGACTATAATGAAACATTGTAATCATTCTATTGATCTATAAAATACATTCTCTATTGTTTCCCATTTTTTTATTTTTAGTCTCCTATCTCTTTTATTTTGTAACAAAAATAAAATAAATTGAATAATTTATATTCGATTATTAGATACGAAAAACCAATCATAATAAAAACCAGAAATCGAAAAGAAGAATCAAGTTTACTAGATGTTGAGGCCTATTTTACACAGTTTCCTTAAGACAGATTCAGCCACTCCTACGGTACTTAGCGAAACGTTGGTCAACTATCTCCCAAGATATAACAACACGATGATCGAAGCAGTAGCACCTCTGTAGTGATCAACGAACAAACATTGCCTTCTTCTATCACCGAAACGTTGGAAAATATGGAGAGGAAAAGAGAAGAACTTTGGAGAGCAAAATAAACTCGGTGTGAGAGAGTGTGAGTGTAAAAATTTCTGAAGAATTCTTAGCCTTTATAGGCATTCAATATGGAGGAATTTTGGAAATCTCCATAAATAAGGATACAAAATCTGCATTAAAAGAGCAATTAAATCAATTTGATTAAAATCAATTCAAATTGATTGGAATCAAATAAAATCAGGTTATATTTTCTTTTAAATCAGGTTTTGTCTATTTACTGAGAAAAAATAAATTTCGTGTTGGGCTAAAATATCCGTAAGCCCATTTGGGCCCAACCGGTCCAGACATTTCATGTCACCCACATCGTGCGAATGCGCCCCAACCTCGATGGGTTTGGATCTGCACCCCCCTTGGACGTGAGGCAGGGTTTCAAGCTTAGTCATTCAATCATCCTTCAAATGGGTTCTCATATATGTACACATCTCACACTTGGTATTTAACCAATATGATATCTAAGCTTTTCTTTTCCTCAACAAATATTCACAAGTAGCTTACTTTGAGCATCAATTTGTCATTCATCACTCAACCATTTTGAGCATATGATATACCATTGTAAAGGTCTTATATAGTAGAATATAAAACCATAATTTTATAATTCAACTCTCCACCTTTACCAATCGAAATTATGCCTCAAAGTTTCTAAAAATTACAAATTTTCCAACATTTTCTTTCTATGGAAAAGTATCTATAAACATGAACACCATATTAATATAAAATCTTTCAAATGGAAGATAATAAAATTTTATATTTAAAGATATAATACATTTTAGCAAATTATTTTCTTGAACTCCATAAGCATAATATCCTATACTTTCACAAACTCTTTGTCAGTTTCATATTCATAAATAGATTTCTTAAAATCAACACTAAAAGCATTTGAACTCTTATATAGATGGCAAAAATGCTTAAGTGCATTATTCTCAAAGTGGTACACACATAATCGATGATATGATTCAAGCATCACTGTTGAGATCGCTTTACTCATTGTTGCATACAATAAACTAGCACAAAAAATCACCATTCTCCTATGGTTATTCATCTCAACGAAGATAGCAAAAGGTCTGTATTCTTTATTTGTTTGGTACATTGTATCAAAGGATACAACATCACCAAAAAGATTGTAATTTTCTATATTTTTTTAGTGGAATAATGGCAAAAAATCTCTTTTTTACTTTAACAAAATTATTAATGTAGTACTTGTACTTTTAATTGACCCAATTTGGTGCGTCAACTTTTTTTCTAATCTAATTTTTTGGTACCTTTTAGGTTGACAGTCTTAAATTTTGTCAAGTTTTAACACGTAGGCCAATGAATGGATGCCTCTCAAAAGGAAAAATTATTTGCAAGTCCTCTCACTTGCCAGTTTACCAATTCAAACCTAGCTCACCTTGCCATGTGGCGTCCATTAGTTGGCCAATGTGTCAAAATGAGACAAAAATTAACATTATAAATTTGGGGTACCAAAAGATTAGACGAAAATAAGTTGAGATACCAAATCGAACAAATTAGTAGTACATAACATTGACAATTTTATTAAAATAAAAGAGATTAAACTTGAGCAATTTTTAATTCTTTTTGGGAAAGTTTATAAGTATAAATATAAATACATATTTAAATGATTGTTAATATTAAATTGTTATAAGACCTATTATTTAAAAAAATCATAAATTAAAAATTGGTACAGTTTAAATTAAAACCAACAAATTAGATTAAACTCATGGCAACACATGGTGGGATATTGCAAAATGTTTTGAAAATTTTATTAATTTGTAAGAACGGTGCAGAGGCAAGTATAAATTTCCAAGAGGCTGGTTTGAGGGTTCAAAAAGAGAGGGGACGCAAGAGTAAGAGCAAGCAAGTCGCAATGGTCGGAAGTTTCAAGAAACAAAGACAATTGGCCCTGCTCACGCGGAATTTGACATCATCCCCTTTATTTATACATTTATTTTGGTAAAATAAGCAGAAACTAACCAAACAAGGACTCCTCCTCTCTAATTCCTAACAAAGAAATTTTACATATTATACTCTGACTTCTTAAACCAAAATAAATAGCATTCTGAGGGTGTTCTTAGTCAAACTTGAATTTCAATGTCAATTCATCCTTATTATTTATTATATGTATTTTAATTTTCATATTTTTTCCTTTCAACAAAGTCAAGAAAATACGTTAAATATTTGCATACAATAATAATAATAAGCAAAGAGAAAACAATATATTTATGCTTTGTATAGCCAAAAAGAAATTAATGCTTTTAGGTAGAAATTTTATATTCCTCTATTTCTAATTTTAATTAATTTATAAAAATATATACAAAGTAATGGTCAACCAAAACCAACCTTTATCTCTATTATTCATTATATATTTTTCTGATCCTAATTTTATTGGTAATGGAAATTACTCTGTTTTCATAGTTTTGGGTTTGTATTCACACCAAAACTGAAGGTTCTTTGGCTTCTGGGTATTGGCCTGTTTAACCAAATAAAGCATCATATATCAATTATCAGGCAAAGGAAGGGAAGGGTTCTACTTGGTATATTTATATGTTGAATTTGAAAACATGAGCCAACATTCATCCGTTGCAGGCGCCTCCCGCCCCGTTAAAGAAGCCGGCTTTTTTACCAAAATCAAGGTAACCAACCCTCTTCTTCTCATATCGTAATTCATAGATGCCCGCCTGCCTGCTCGCTCTTTTACTTTTTACTTTTATTCAATTACTTTTTCTAATTCAATTACTTGGATTGACTTGTAAAAATAAACGCGTTTGTTGTATCCATATTTCTATGTATGTATGTATGTATGTATGTATGTATGTATGTATGAAGTTGGTGTAAACATCCTTCAGTTAATTTATTGCCCTGTGAATTTGTTTTTGGATTGCAGAATGTTGCTTGCCTGAAATCATCATCATCCTCAGACAAGGGGAAAGGGGGAAAAGGGAAAAGCAAGTCATCAAGTAACAAAGTCTCCCATGGGTTCCACTTAGTGGAAGGTCAATCAGGCCATAAAATGGAAGATTACCATGTTGCTGAGTACAGGAAAAGGAAGAATCATACCCTTGGATTGTTTGCAATATTTGATGGTCACTTAGGGGATCGCGTGCCCAGTTATTTGAAAGACAACCTTTTCAACAACATACTCGAAGAGGTATCTTTTCCTTCTCATCATTATCCTTGTGTTCCAATTTCCATTTGCTTTTTATATTATACATGGCTTAAATACAATGATACAGCCAAATTTCTGGAAAGACCCCGAGGCCGCAATACGGAGTGCATACTCCTCCACAGATAAGTTTATATTGGATAACTCTATGCAATTAGGGCCTGGCGGCTCCACTGCTGTAACTGCAATTGTCATTGATGGCAAAGATTTATGGGTAGCGAACATTGGTGACTCTAGAGCTGTTGTATGTGAGAGGGGCTCTGCCAATCAAATTACAGTGGACCATGAGCCGCATGCTGAACGAAGAAGGATAGAGAAGCAGGGTGGCTTTGTGACTACTCTTCCTGGTAACGTGCATTTTATTTTTTTCCTTTTATCACTCCGTGCACCAAGGTCATTCTAAACTGGTTATGCCACATCGATATAATTGGCAGGCAACATTGCCTTTTATTACAAAAAATAGTTTAATGATGAAAATGTGAATCATATTTCAGGAGATGTGCCTAGGGTGAATGGTCAACTTGCAGTAGCACGGGCCTTTGGGGATCAGAGCCTTAAAGCTCATTTAAGCTCAGAACCTGATGTCAGACATGTCCCCATAGACTCCACTATTGACTTTGTAATACTGGCTAGTGATGGTTTGTGGAAGGTCAGTTGTTAATAGGTTATTATTTATAGCATTTGTCACTTTTGTCTGTTTCTTTGATCTCTATTCTGCATCTCTGGTTTTGTGTGCATGAAGCACCCAAGGAATGGAAATTGCATGTATGTCAATCTGTCTATTGAACAAAAAAGATGGATCGACTTTTCAAAATAAAAACCACGGAATAATCGGGGTGGTATACTGTAGCCTGGTTCTCCTCATGGATTTGATTTAGGGGAGAAAACATCAGTAAACAAATGAATTGAGCAGGAAGAAATGGAACTCTAGAAACTTAGGGTTATAAAATCCTCTAGTTTTTCTATTAATTCAAAAGAAAATAATCAGAATAATAATGATGGCCGTAAAGCCTACAACTTATTTATATAGACTTTCTTTCTTGCAAGTAAAGTTACTAGGCTTTCTTGTAAACAAAGTTTTATTCCAAGCCCTAGGTTTAAATACTTAAGATAACTAATAACCCTAGACATCTATAATATATTTAATACTTAAAATAAATATTATAAGATAAAACTAAAATAATAAAATATTGTAATATAAATAAAGCTCCTGCGTCATTCTCCCCTGCTCGGAAAACTCGGCTACCAGCAAGAAAACTTTCACCACTTTCAGCATTAATTTCTATATCAATACCCCAACTCATGCTTATCATAGAAACATGCTTATTAGAATGCTGCTGTTGCTTTTCATTTGTCAAACTGGTGTGTAGTTGCTCAAAAATATTTGTCTTGAAACTCTAGAGCCCATAAAAGTCAAGAACACCAATCAAGTATTCCGATTCCAGAATCTGACCAGTAACAAGATGTATCTGCCCCCCCAAAAAAAAAAAAGCCAGCCAAATAAATTTGAATAAACAATGTTGGCCTAAGCATCTCTACTGAGAGTTGCAGCATCTAGATCCCACAATTTTGAAATGGTCTCATTACAAGTCACAAAAACATGTTTATATGATTTGCTTTCAACACTACTCACACTTGATCACTCGAAATATGATCCATTACTTTCATTAGGATCATTAGCTTGGCTCAATAATTTAACATTGAAGAAACCTCCAGACATGCCAAGACAAATTCCACTGGAATGTTGATTCTGCATTACTAATAGCTGTGCATCAGATGCATTTTACCAATAGCTACATGCCCTTGAAAAGGGCATTCTCCTTCACACAGTTGGAATCAATTGATTGAAGCGCCTTCTTTAGCTGATTAGGCTGTGTAATTGGCATAACAAAAACAAAACGCAAAAAGTGAATGAAAATTGTGCTTTAGCAGCTGCAGCAGCTTTAGCAGCATCTGTGGCTGCTATAATCTCTTGTGCTCCCTCTTGAAGCTGAAAATAATCACCCTCAATCACAAATAACTCAGAGCATCTAGCTACAAAGTCATCCAACTTCCTGTACCTTTTCTTATGATCAAGGCAGTGTAATGGTGGAAGCACTTTCCCCAGTCTAATTGGCTGCGTTGAGCTGGTTTGAATTCTGCCACCAGTTGGCATTGTACGAACTATGCACACCAACAATGAAAGGGCAAAGCAGTCCCTGAAGTCTTAGATGACAACAAGATATTAGTCTGCCCCATTGAAACTAACTTTTCAGCTGAAATAGCATTAGCACCATTGTTGATTGTTGTTCCACTGAAATTAATAAAGTGCTCATGATTGCTAGTGCCCAGAATAGTTAGTTCTGCATTTAAGGTAGCTATTACAGCAGCTGCATGCTGTTTTGCAATGCCAAGTTGTCTACTTACCTCAGTCATGATCCGCCTAAATGTGTTTGGCATTTCTAACTACTCATAAAGGCATCTATTGTCTTAAAAGTTGTCTCAGAGAAAAAAACGAACTAGACCAAGATGTTTGAACAAATAATTGTTGTTCGGTTGCCAAGGAAAACAGTCGTTCGAAATTATCTTCAAAAAATACTTGTCCGTACCTCTTTCACCAAGACTCTCTCCTATATTAGCAATACCTATTTCACCCGAAATTTCGGAACCAGATTTTCAGTAACATCTTTCACACCAAGTGCAAGTAATTTCCTTCTGAAAGGCTGCATCACCATTACACGATTACTTGCCTTAAAGCATTCTTGCTTTTTCTTGAGTTCAACATTGAATTCTCTCGTAGAAGAATCTGTTTTAAGTGTAGAAACTGAAACGGTTCTTTTTACTCCAAAATCATCATCTACATTGTGTCCTTTGGCATATGTAAGAGATTTCTGATTCGCCTCCAATCCTCCCCTTCTTTTGAGGTTGTGATATGAACAATCTAAGATTTTCCCTCAACTTTTTCACTTTCTTCAGGGTACTCACCATAAATAGGATCTAACAAATCATTATCTTGCTCTTTCACGTACATCTTGCTAAGAAAATCAGCAACTTCAAAATTAATTCCACTCTCATTTAATTCAAGGGCGTGAACCAACTGCTGCTTCACCAAAATCAGATTTATCAGTGAGACTACCTTCTGGAATGTCAAGCTGGTTGTGGGCACCTTTTGGAATCTCCATGAAGATTTCCTTTTGTTCCTGTTGTAGCCGAGCATAAATGGCACATGACAATTCTTCAGTCGCATGTCGTAGCACAGCCAATTCTGTTTCTTGATACTGATTTTGTCTTCCTTGACCACTAATGCATCCAGCTATGGCTTAATAGCAAACCCCGATATAAACCTTAGGATCTAATTAGGTTCTGATACCAAAATTGATGTGATTGAGGGGAGAAACAACAGAAAACAAACAAATAGGAAAGTTGGAACTTTAGGATTATAAAAACCTCTTGTTTTTCTATTAATTCAAAAGAAAATAATCAGAATAATAATGATGGCTGTAAAGCCTACAATTTATTTATATAAACTTTCTTTCTTGCAAGTAAAGTTACTAGGCTTTCTTGCAAACAAAGTTTTATTCCAAGCTTTAGGTTTAAATACTTAAGATAACTAATAACCCTAGCCGTCTATAATATATCTAGTACTTAAAATAAATATTATAAGATAAAACTAAAATAATAAAATATTATAATATAAATAAAGCTCCTGCGTCACTCATGAAGAAAGGGAAAATAGTTAAACAAATAAAAGAACTAGAAGAGAAGAATCAATTTGCAATTTGTAATTTCAAATTTAATAATTGATAATCCTAAACCTCCTGAAAAATAGAAGAGCATAGGTGCCTATAAACTAAACCATAAAGCGTAAAATTACTCCTGGTGGGGGGTAAAATTTTTGTTGCAATGATGCTTTGCGAAACTATCTCATAATTTTCTTCAAGAATGATGAATGTGAGATATTTTCTGCACCCTTCTCTCAGAATTTCTAAATGGTTGAAAACAAATGTAGGAGTTGCTTGTTGTTTGGTGCATTCTTAATTTAAGGTTTAGAGTTCTTAAAGAAAAAGTTTCTCGATTTTACTTCTTTCTTTGTGTCCTTTTTACTGTTTTTATACTGAGGTAATGGATAAGATGCATTATTGTGAATTGTGGTCTTATCCAAGCATGGAAAGAGGGATTACACTTTCTTTCCGAGGTTGGGAAAGTTTAGTTGTGTTTGCACATTCAAGTTTTGTATTTTACAGAGTGAAGCTGTCAAGGCTGTTCTGTTTCTTTCATTCTTTTTTCCTTCTTTTATTTTTTTATTTTGCTTTGATGGGGTGCTGAGTGGCAGTTGGGAAATGGGGAGAGAAAGCTCCCCCTGCTGAAATAGCTGATGTCTTAATCCAAATCTTCCTTAGCAAAGCTTTTTAACAATCTCAATTTTGGTTTGTTTGTTAATTTGAAGACTTGATCTAACAAACCTTACTTCAATATAGTTTTAATTTTACAGGTTTGTTCCATGAAATCTCTTTTCGGACTTGTTCTTCAATCATTTGTTTGATGTACCCATGTTATAAGTTGAGTTAGAAAGCTGATCCATAGCCTTGCTCTAAGATAACGCCTTCCAATGAATTGTTATCCACTAAAGGAACCTCAATATTGAATGCTAGATGTTACACTTTTTGCCTCAAAATAGTTGATAGGGCTTAAATAGACTAGAAAGTGTCACCTTCGTTATTACACTTCACTAATTCTAGAGCACATCCCTCAAACTACAAGTATGTGATAGGGCATTCTTATTTGGACGATCTCTCTCTTTTTCTCAAAACATTGTGGAAGAGATGAGGGAGATATGGTAAATTGTGAAGGCAAATGAGCATTTTCATTTTGTATACTATATACTAGGTAATAACCAACTTACTCCAAGCAATAAGTTGCTCAAATTTGACCTAAGGATTAAATATTTTCTTCAACTCGACTTGAACTCAGGGCAAGAGTTCAAATGCTTAAGCTTTAACATGTTAATTACACCAACAATTTGAGATTGAGTCAACTCACTCTTCATTCTCAAATAGATTATGCTTCATTTTTTAGTTAGGCAGAGTTCATTATTTGGAACTTTAAGAACAAATAATTTATTACGGGCTAAATCTATGTTAGGAAAGGCCATTAATTTCGGATTTTCTAATTAAGGCATTGACATTTTACTTCTTTCCTTAGGTCTCTTGATTGTGCTTTTAGTTTAGTTGATTTATTTCCTTTCTAGAATAGGTTTCCTATTTATGTAATAAGATTAGTCCTTATTTAAAGGGACGTTTGGAGTAATAAAACCTAACCAAATTTTCTATTAAATAAATCTAAAGGCATTTGGATCTCTCTCTTACAAGTCCTAAGGTTTTAGTCTCCCTTTGATGAACTGAACTATCAATCACAATGAATGATCCTCGGCAATAGCAAAATAATGGTTGGCAAAGTGGCGACCAAAAATGCACGAGGAGCTTGAGCGTGTGGACAAAGATAGAACAAATGCTTGATCGTACATTGTAGCTTGCTGATGAAATTATTGCTGAAAGCAAAACACGAGTGTTCAATCAAATGTAGAAGGGATGGATAAAATGATTGTTTATAAAAAGGTCAGTAACTCTATGTTAGGTACAAAGATAGACCCTCTAACTGAATAAAACTAAACCATGGCATCCGCTACTAATCTCATTGCTTTATCCTATGCATCAAACACTCTTAAACTCATCTCAACAAAAACCGTGGCTGCCACAACCAACCTCATTTCCTTGTCATATTGATTAACCCCTTCTAAACTCATATCCCACAATCCAAAACACTTCCAAAATTTAAAAAGTTTAACGAGTCTAAATCCAATGGATTACATAGTGAAAGGGTTATTAATGATAGAGACTCAATTGTTAGTTCTTTTATTGTTAAGAATGCGCAGTTTTTAATTACTAAAGTCATCCTTGGGTTTATGGAAGTTGCTAATAGAGAAAGTTCGCAAGGGTTTTTTTTTGAAAATTGTTAATTCTAGTGAGAAGTTTGAAGAGTTTTGTCCAATGACTCCTATTGGTTTCTACTATTAGTAATGGAAAGGAATAATGGTGTGGTTTCGGTTGGTTTACCTAATAAAATTACCTTCGGTTTGATTACGATGATGAATGATGGATGTGTAAGCACTGAAAATTTCAACCACTCTTTACGAAGGTACCTTTTTTCAAGTTTATCCTTACTTCGAGCTTGAGTACAAGCTCTTTCTCTAGGAGGAGAGTAATGTTATGGGCTGAATCTATGTTAGGAAAGGCCATTAATTTTGGATCTCAAATTAAGGCTTAGATTGAGATTTTATTTCTTTCCTTAGGTTTCTTGATTGTGCTTTTATTTCAGTTTATTTATTTCCTTTCTAGAATAGGTTTCACATGTATGTAATAATAATACCTAAGACATATTTCAATAAAAAAAATCTAAAGAGATTCAGGTCTCTCTCAAACGAGTCCTAAGGTTTTAGTCTTCCTTTCATGAGCTGATCTACTAAATCAAAATAGATCATAACATGATTTGGCTGGGGCCTAATGGAGTAGAGATATCATATTTATCTCTTGTAAGAATTCTTTCTATAAACACTGAAGAGAAATTTTATTGGACTGCTGCATATACATATTAGATTGGTTAAAGTACGAAAACTTTTGCTGTATTGTTTTCTAATCTTTATCTGCTGGGTCTGGTCATTGTTGAATGATAGAGTTCGAACTAGTTTCTTACCAAACTGATCACATACATAAATATTATATATCTAGAAGCTATACACGTTCTCTTTGTTAAACAAAAGAGAATTCCAGTCCCACTGCAGCAGTTTGAACTTTGAGATTTTATGTTGGAATGATACATCCTAAGCATTCTAAAAGTGATCTAATTCTTTTCTTGATAAGTTTTCCTTTATTTTTAATGTTCCACTATTCTTTTAGTTAGTAATTATGCTTCTATAAATGGACATATGACACGGTTACCTAATTTTCATAAGTTTTAATTTTAGGCATCAAAAACAAAAAAATTGCCAAAAGGGCACCACAGTTACAAATCGTTTTCATTTTGGTCACTCGTCATTAATTTGGAGTTATAGACAATGTTATTGTAGACTCATTTTAGTCACCCACTTTGAATAAGTTTCTATTTTGATCACTAATTTTTTTTCTTTTTTTAAAGAATTAATTTTTTTTCCAACAAATGGAAAAAGCCTAGATTTTGTAGAGAAAGACTTGGGTTTTTACATGGAAAAACCATCTTATCTTATTAATTTTTTTTTGTACTTTTTTAGAATTAATTTTAGTTTTTCCCTAGGAAGGGAAAAATTGGGGATTTTATAGGAAATTACCTGGATTATAGGGAAATATTTGGATTTTTACAAAAAAAAGAAGATCTTTTTAATTTCCTTTATTTTTTAGAATTAATTTTAGTTTTTTCAGTAACAAGGGAAAACATGGGTTTTTTTACAAGAAAAACTTGAGTTTTTAAAAGGGGTTGAGTTATAGGAAAAAATTCTGGGTTTCATGTTGCAGCTGAATAACTCAGTTTCCATAAAAGACCAAGTTTTTTAAAAATAAAATTAATTCTAAAAAAGAAAATGAATAACCAAAATGAACAATTAAAGTTGAGTGACTAAAATGAGCATGCAATAATATTGCCTAACCCAAAATTAATGGCTGGTGACCAAAATGAAAACGGTTTGTAACGGCAGTGGTTTATTTTTTTTTTTTTGGCAATTATTTTATTTTATTTTCAATACCCAAAATGAAAACTTACAAAAGTTGCATGACCAACTGTGTAGTTTACCCTTTTATCTTTTAATGAGATTTAATGGCTAGGATTAGGTGGTGATTGTGTCCTAAGGTGCTAGGTTTACTACTATGTAGTTATTGATTTGGACGCTTCTTTATTTTATTGAGTTATCGTCTGACTAGCATGTAATTTCCTGATAATTTTAAAAGGCTAGGCTTCTGAAACACAGATCGAAGAAGAGTATTCCTTTTCTTTTAGAATCTGCCTTCTTAAATGTGCTATTGTTCCTCACCAACTTCGGAGAATTTGGCAAGGATCATTGGGTTCTGATTAAAGTACCTTTTTACCCTTCTTATTATTGGCTAAAAATAAAATTTATTCTAGCAGCAATATTTTGTATTCAGTTATTAAGTGTAGCACTGAAGTTGTTTTATTAGCTGATAACTACAGCAACTTACAATCGAAAATTATATAATATGTTATATTGGAGTGTAGTCTGATTGAATGAGTTAGTCTCATCCCACTTTGGTGGTGGCGAGAGGTGATACTTGAGACAACATTATGTTGCAATTAAGGAGTACACGGGTGGTGGTTATGCTGGTGTGTAATGTTAGTAATTTTTCATGTGATGTTGACTTTATAAGCACATGATAACTACTAAGGTGGTGGCTGTGATC
The DNA here is from genome assembly GCF_025698485.1 of Gossypium arboreum. Classification (NCBI taxonomy): domain Eukaryota; kingdom Viridiplantae; phylum Streptophyta; class Magnoliopsida; order Malvales; family Malvaceae; genus Gossypium; species Gossypium arboreum. Next base: position 116,608,773 of record NC_069077.1, on the reverse strand, counting down.
GCTATGTTAATGGCAATGTTGAGATCATGTCTTTGACATTTGACATGGTTTGCCACATTTATAGCCGGCAATGCACGTAATGGTTGTTGACATGCAAAACCAGAAATTCGTCATTAGGGGGAGAGGTGTGTATAAAATTATAAATACGAATAAAAGCACGGATATGAAGAAACTTTTGAACTAGTGAAATGGTGGTTGTTTATTGTATTTCCTTAGATCAGCCGCTGATAATGAAGGCCAGAAACTAATAAATTATATAATATTGAAGTTGGAGCAAGAAAACTATGTTTTAGTGTTTTAGACCCACTAATAGATAATATTTGCAATACTATACGGCTGCCTAATATGTCAAAAACTTGCACTGGGGTTTCAACAGCTTCAATCCTAGCCCTTGGATTAATCCCACATAAATCCCCATTCGAGCTCATATAACGGCATCACATCCTAGCCACTTGATCACTTAAAACTAATGCATAATCACTAACCATTAACCAAAGTAAAACAATAGCCACCGGCCATGTAGTCTGTTGGTACAATGTTGGACTTTAGTTCCAATGACCAGGCATGAACCTTTAAGCTCTTTAATAACCTTGATTTAATGTTCTGATGCCCTTTGCATTTTCCTCAAAATTGATATAGTTTAATGTATAACTTTTTTAGAATTTATGGTTTATTAATTTTGCATATAGTCAATATCTTGATACATTTTTATAAATATTTTTTTTACCTCTAATTTTGTTTTATTAACAGTTATACTAGGAACTGTAGGAAAATGGTACATTGTGTCCTTTTTTTTAATGTTATTAAGTTATTCTTTACTTGGACTTGCCTAATGATAGTTGTTGATGAATGTTCATTACAATGTCTTAGGCTGATGTTTTGGAACGTTAATAACGTAATATCTATTAGATAAAAAGTAGATAATCATTGAATTGATTGTTTATATCCATGAGGTGGTGGTAGATAAATCCTTGATAATTTTGAGGTCATTGAGATTTAAATTGTCAATGATTTAAAACTTTTAATGCATCAATAAACTCATTTTGGAGACAATTCAAGGAAGATTTTCAGTAAAAAAACGATGAAAAATTCTAGGAAAAGCAAAAAAGGACAATTTTTAAAATTATGTCGATAAAAGTAAGATTTAACTAAATGTTATGTCAATACTTTTATCATATTACTGTATTGTTTCATTCTTAAATCAATGATGTTTCCCTTTTAACAGTTATTAGATACAAAATCTCCGTTCAACTATGTCCTTTAGTCTTTACCAAAGGAAAGAAGAAAAACAATAGAAGTAATTCTATTGTTCAATTTTAGCAGTACACAGTAGAATGGAAATTTATCCCGTACATTGATGGTTTTTTTTTTACTTGATCCTGTACATTGATGTTAAATTCTTAAAACTCCACGATTTGGCTATAACTAGGGAAATTTGTAATGACATGCTGATCTGTAAAGCTTGCCTTTGTAGTTTAAAAACTCTACAGTTAGTATACAGGATAATAATCAATTTGACGTTCTTAGTACTAAAAAGTTTGTGCTATTTTAGTATCAATTTTTTTTTTTTAAATTTTATCAGAGACCAACTTAACTTTTGCTCGATTTCCATTATATGGACTTGTTTTAGGGAAATGATCATCATGTGTAGCAAAGAATAATCCCCTGTGATGGTGTTCTTTATCTGCTCTGCTAAAATGAGTTGTATGTTTTTAAACGGCATAGGGTTTCTCTAGTTCTATATTGGCTGTAAGTAGCTGACGCATAAGTAAAAGAAAAATAACTTGTTTCATTTGTTTGGCAGGTAATGAAGAATGAAGAGGCAGTTAATTTGGTGAAATCCGTGAAGGATCCCCAAGCAGCAGCCAAACTGTTAACGACCGAGGCATTGGCTAGAAAAAGCAAAGATGATATATCATGCATTGTAATTCGATTTGGCTGATTCAGATAGCATTGTTTGGTTTTCCATTGGGAGGCGTTGTACATGGGGGGAACTCTTTATGAGTTGGAGAGCTTGGAGGTTCATATATGTGGGTAGGTTTCTTAGCAGGGACAATGATGTGTGAGCTATTAGTTGAGATAGAAGTGTGATGCATTTTTTGTATTCCTAGGGAGCTTCCTCATTAATCAATGATTATGAACATGAACAGGTTTGCATATGAACTAAAATGTGTGGGGGCTTGTCTTGGCTTGGCTTGGCTGCCAATTAATATAGTTATAATATAAGATAGACCTGTGAATGTGATTGAAAAGTGAAAGGTTGAAACAGAGGTTGATACTAATCAGTTGCAGAAACAGTGTGTGGATACAAGTATATATACATATGTTTATGTATGTACATATACATACTTTCTCTCCGTTCCGTTTCCATATACTACTACGGCATTTTGTGCTCAGCATGTATATATCTGTTTACCGTACGCGGCCTTCTACTTTATAAGCACTGCATTTTTCTCTTCCTATTTTTCGCAGAGGAGAACAATGTGATTGGATTGCAATTGCAATAGAAAATGAGGGGACATGTATTGTTCAAGCAAACTTACACAATATTTTACCATTAAATTCGGGATATCTTATTAAGGAAGTGTTAGTGTAATTTTTTGTCCTGAAATTGAATACTATTTCAACTTTGGTACTTGTTTTCTTTTTTTTTTTATTTAAATTTTGTACTTAAAATTGGTAATTAAATTTATTTTGGTATTTGAACGCTTTGATATAGAAATATCAAAAAAAACTTAGTTGTCAAGAGTTGAGGGATAAGATTAAATTCATCTTAAAGAAAAATATCTCTCAAGCCATTGAGGTTATTTTCTTTTAAAGGAAAAGATAAGTTCTAGTTTTTATTACCAATATGTCTTTCATACGAGAACTCAAATTTTGGCAATTTCATTGTGGCCTCAAGTTTAATCCACTTAATTTTTAAAAAGATTCTATTGATGTTTTATTTTGAATATTTTATTGTAAGCACTTTAAAAGAAACTTGCAATCTGGTAAAATTAGCTAAACAAATAACAGGTAAAAGTACTCTTTTTTTTATAATTTTTTAATGTTTTGTATAAGGCTTTAGCTCAATGATAAATTTGACTACTAATATTTGCATGTTTTGTCAAAATGACCCTAATTGTATTTTTGAGTCTTTTTTGACCATCATCCTTTGTTCTGTTTTTCAATCCGCTTTTTCTAACAGATTTCATGAAAGTATCATTAAAAGAATTAACGGGATGATGTAGAATTTCGTGTGGATTATTTTTAATAAGATGTAATTTATTACTTAGATAACCTAACAAGATAATTACATGTGAAAAGTAATAAAATAAATAAATAATACATCAAATTAAAAAATAACTCTTAATTTAAATAAAAAACGTAATCATCTAAAAAAATAACTCAAGAGAAAAACTTCTCAATAAAAAAATATGAAATATTGAAACCTTTTGAAGGAAAAGAAAAATTAGAACCTTGAATTTATTCATTAAATCATTAGAAAAATATATTGAAAAAAGAAAAAGATTGATGGTTAAAAAGGCTCAAAAATATAATTAGGATAATTTTGACAAAAATATACAAATGTTAGTGGCCAAATTTATCATTAAGCCTAACCTTTTAGTAAAACTTTAATTTCTTACTTCTTAAAATTACTAAATTTCTTAAAAAGAAAAACTACTTTATCTTTTTAAACATTTCTAAATAACTAAAATCTTTTGGACATTGCAAAATTTTTAGTATATTACTAAAATTTTTGCGCAATTATTGAATCTCTAACAAATTCTAAATCTTTTGTAGATTTTGAATTTCTTACAGAATTACTAAATCTCATAAACGACTACTGAATTCCTTACATAATTATAGAATCCCTTATGATTTATTAAATTTTAGACTTTCCCAAAACTCTTAAAAGATTATCGAATATCTTACAACAATTTCTTATAACTATGTATATTATTGATTTTCTTTCAAATTTAGTGAATTTCTTAACACACTACTAAAGCTCTTACAAAATTTATTAAGTTACTTGAAATACTGTAAAGTTTTCATAAAACTATAGAATTTTTTGCCATGTGAATTACTGAATATTGTTTAAATTTAAAATATTTTCTTGCACAGTCCCTATAGGTACAATAACTTGATATTCTTGTCACTTTATTACTTGATACAATTGTGTACAATTGCACATTTTCATCGTTCCAACCCTACCTGGTGCATGGTTCACATTCACTTCTTTGATTTTTTCCCTTAAAAGAAAAACTGTGGAGAATCAATTTTTTTTTTATGCTTGATTGATTCTTATGAATAAATGAATGTGAATATTATAAAATTTTCATCACAAGCATGCATATATTGTAAAAATGTCATATAGATTAGGTAAGAATGCCACTAGTACTATTGTATGATCATTCTTGAAATCTGGGATAAAAACCTTACATGTTTTTAAAATATTGAGAGGGAGAAGGTCATTGAACAATACCTACGACCTCCATTAATGGTCCCTAAGTGATAGCATGATAAAGTTTCGAGTCAGTTTCTATCCTGGCCACACCCCAAGGTAAACTTTATCATGTGGGTTCACTGAATGAGATTTCCTTTTAAGAACAACTAGTCAAGCATGACTTTTGGTAAGATTGTCCCAAGATGATTCACAAATGAGAGCATGCTCATGATGGGTGTTGAGTCTCCGGTTGCACACTCATCGTCTCTTATTAGATAGTTTCCCAATAAATCATATTTAAGCTAGAGATGATGGCCAAATGTTAAACAGTCATTGGTTCGTGTGGAGTCTTGAGAATTAAGATTCACAAACTAATTGGATGTAATCCATGTTCTTGTTAGTTAATCATGAAATCCCAAGACGACATGGTTAGTGGGTGTGAGAATGATCGTAGCAACAGAAAAATGTTTTTCAAGGTTTTAATACAGGACTCATGCATCATACTACAGTTCTGATATGTTGCTGAAATGAAAATATTTGCTTAATACAAAAAGTAGTAATTACTGAATCTTTATTTTTTTTTCAATTCAAATATGTCTCATACTCCTCTTAGTAGCATTCTTACTAAAAATAAATTGAATAGAGATAAATTTTGAGAATGGAAACATAACTTGTTTATAGTTCTCAACTGTGAGAAACACAAATTCATCCTTGACGAACCTTGCCCACCTAAAGCTCAGCCCAATGCGAGAAATCACTGGAGAGATTTTGACTCAATTGCTCAATGTTATATGTTAGTGAGTATGAGTAATGTGCTGCAAAAGCAACATGAGAATTTTTCGTACTTCCAAAGAGATCATATGAAAATTTTGGAGGATTTGCTCAGAGGCCAAATCGCATTGGCTTGACAATCCTCTATTACAAATTTGATGAACTCCCAGCAAAAACCCGACACTCTAGTCAAAGAACATATGCTTAAGCTTATATGATTTTTTGTGAAAGTAGAGAACAAAACGGCTGAACTAGATGTGAACACTTAAATTGAAATAGTGTTCAAATCCTTAACCAATGAGTTCGCAAGCTTTAGGACCGCTTACAACTTTGGGAACAAGACGCTTACCTTGACTTAGTTCATGAATGAATTAAAATCTTATAAGTTGATGTTGCATGGTGGTAAGCCGGTTTAGGAGAAACCTAAGGCAAACTTAGTTGTGGGCCCCTAATCATCTAATGGGAAACAACTAAGGGAAAGAAAAAACCGACTAAGTCTTCAGCTCCACCTCGTGTGGATAGGAAGAAGACTAAGAAGTCAAATGCTCCTGAAAAGATCAAATGCTTCTTCTGCAAAAGGAAATGACACTTCAAGTCAAACTACAAGGAGTATTTGGATTACCTAGCCAAAAAGGGAAAATGTATGAGACTCATTTTTGTTAAAGTGTGCTTAGTGGAAGAATCAATTGACAATTGGGTTATTGATTCAGGAGCCACTAACCATGTGTGTGTTTCTTTATAAGGGTTCAGTGAAACAAGAAGTCTGTACGACAGGAGCCCCTCGTTGTGGACTGAAGATGAGAGCTATGTTTCAACTGAAGTAGTGGGAGAAGTTATTTTACATTTTGATAAATTTAGGAAGATTTTTTTAAAGGACGTATTTTATGTACCTCATTTTAAGATGAATTTAATTTCTATAACATGTTTATTTAATGACGATTATTCCATGACATTCAATAAAGGGATTGCTATTCACAAAAATCATTCTATAATCTATAATGGATGGATAGAAAACAATCTCTACATCATCAAATCAAATAACTACTTAATGCTTCAAACTGAAATAGTGAGTAAAAAACTTAAAAATTCTCACTCTAATGAGGGGTACCTATGGAACTTAAGACTTCATCATATTAACCAAGAAAGAATCACTAGACTCGTGAAATATGGTCCCTTAAGTATGCTTAAGGAAGCTAGTTTTCCACAATGTGAATCTTTCTTAGAAGGTAAAATGAATAAGATGTCTTTTAATGTGAAAAGTATAAAGGTCAACCAACCTTTAGAACTTGTACACACTAATGTATGTGGTCTCATGAGCATCAGTGCCCGAGGAGGTTAAGGTTATTACGTGACTTTCATCAACGACTATTCTCAATATGGATATGTATATCTAATGCACTGCAAAAGCGAAACTTTTGATAAATTTCAAGAGTTTCGCGCAGAAATGGAAAAGTAATTAAGTTTATCCATAAAGAATCTTCGGTCTAACTGAGGTGTGGAATACTTGTCTGAAAAGTTCTTAGGATACCTTATAGAGAATGAGATTTTATCTTAGTTGACAACACCGAACACTTCATAATAGAATGGCGTAGCTAAGAGAAGGAACAGAACCTTGCTTGATATTGTTAGTTCAATGTTAAGCTATTTACAACTTCCTACTTCCTTCTTGGGTATGCGATAGAAATGGCTTGCTATATTCTAAATGATTTTCCAACCAAGTCTGCTTGTAAGATACCTTTATGAACTATAGCATGGAAAGAAACCTACTCTAAATCACTTTAGCATATGGGGTTGTCTAGTACACATTATGGATAAGGATCTAAAGAAGTTAGATGCACAGACAAAATTGTACATGTTTGTAGGACATCTGAAATGAACAAAAGGTGGATTATTCTACAATTTGAAAGATAATACGATTAAATTTTTTACTTATGCTACTTTCCTTGAGGAAAGCAACATGGATAACTTTAAGACTCGAAGTAAAGTGGTACTTGAGGAATTTTCAGGAGTTGTAGAACAATCACCAAGTTCAATTCTCGAGGTAATAGAGGAGTTTCTAAGAAAGTGGACTTCTTTGTCTATGATGGTATTATTTATAATATGAAAGCCAATCATGAGGGTGATGATTCACTTACTTACGAGGAGGCTATATAGGACGTTGATTCCAAGCTTTGAAATAGGCCATGGATATTGAGATGGATTCGATGAAATCCAACACAGTGTGAGAACTTGTAGACTTATCGCTTAGGATTAAATCCATAGGGTGTAACTAGATCTTCAAGAAGAAGAGAAATAATGAAGAGAAAATGGAAACACATAAAGCTAAACTTGTAGACAAATGCTACACATAGAAAAAAGGCATCGATTACAATAAGACCTTCTCTCCAGTACTCATGCTCAAGTCTATCCGCGTACTCTTATCCATTGTTAATACTCCCGATTACGAGATCTGACAAAAGGATGTCAAGACAACATTCTTGAATGGCTATATTGATGAAACTATTTACATGGCTAAACCCACTAGCTATGTTGTCAAATGAAAAGAGTAGAAAGCTTGCAAATTGCTAATATTCATTTATGGACTTAAGAAAGCTTACAAATTGCTAAGATTCATTTATGGACTTAAGCAGGTATACCGTTCATGGAATAAAAGATTTGATCAAATGATCAAGACTTTTGGGTTTGCGCAAAACGCTAATGAACCTTGTGTTTATAAGCGTATAAAGGATAAAAATGTGGTGTAACACCCTAAACCTGGCCTAGAAGTTTGGACTGAATCTGGAAAAAGTTACACCAACTTATTGAAATTTGATTTCGGTAAGTATTCAAAAACTATTCAAAACTTTAGACGATTTTTGGCAGAAATATTTTTGAAGTTTTAACTTTGACAACCAACAATCCATTTCAGTTTATTTAAGTGATTTTGCAGCTTCGTGTTAAAAATTGTTAGAGACTTACGAGATTATCAAAAACAAGGCAAGTTCATAAACAAATTATAAAACCCCAAAAGAACCAATCATAGTTACATTAGTGAAAAAACAATCCGAGCTCCCTACGTCATCCGATCCTAAGTCAGATGTTTACTTGAACAGATAAAGATAAGGCAAAGGATGAGCTACCAAGCGCCACGTATAACCAAACTCAAATACAAATAGATAGATTGTAACATAAAAGTCATAGTGATGCAGATAACTTAATAACAATTGTATAACCAATATGGAATAGTTCTAGAGTATCGCAGAGATTTCAACAGTGATAGTACAATAGAACAGAACAAGACAAAATCGAAGAGAGCAAAATAAAAAAAATCAAAATAGAGCAGAATCGAATAGAATAGTACAAAACAGACCAGAATATAACATAAAATATATGTCAATGTCGATGCAGTATTTTTCAAAACCAATCAAAGTGCAAATTTATCAGAAAACATCCTACCCAACTCCGCTACACACCAAAATAGAGTTTCCCAGAACTCGTCCAACCAAATCATACCAATAGATAACTGTGGACAGTGCCACCTGAATTTGTAGTGAAATTGTCAGATCAGATACATGTGGTCAAGCCACCATATTACAATCAAGCTACCATAACAGAGTTGTGAATAAACCACCAAATAATACAAATCATTAAACTGCCATAAACTCCCTCCTTACACGCCATCCCAATCCCTTGCAATATGTCATGGCATGCAAATATAGAGTCAAGGTGATAAGCATGTAGGTCATGCATCATATAATAACAGAATCAGTAGGTGTGGGAGTCCATGCTTTGTAAAACGGATTTATCAAATCTCAACAGATTACATCAGATTGCCATGAAATCATAAGCATGGTTATAAGTCAGAATCAATACCAATCAATTCAACATATTTAGATATCTCATATTTTAAATCATAGAGTAACACAGGGCGTACCATCAGATTTAACATAATACAGATCATACCTGGACAAGTCACATACCCAAACACATCCAAACAAGGGTACCTTATACATTAGCAATCATCTTTACTTGTTGGAACAACGGAAATGTGCAAGTGTACACAATCGCAGCAAGTAATAAAGTGACAAGTAAATGTCGAGTTATCATACCCACAGGGACTGTGAAAAGAATTATTTAGCAAGTAATAAAGTCACAAGTAAATGTCGAGTTATCATACCCACGGGACTGTGAAAAGAATTATTTATGAATGCAATTAAAAACACTTTGGTGAAGAAAAATATTTTGATTTGAGGAGGTGATTAAGGACTAAGATTTTTAACTAAGAAAAATAAATAAAGAGGAAATAAAAATTCCAATGCACGATTTCAAAAGATGATTTTAATCAAGATGACATAATTGTGTTAGATTAATTACATTTTTTAACTTAGAATTACTAAACTCATGTTCATGTTGTTACGAATAAATTCACGACAACTTGGTAATTTGTTAACTTATGAACATACTCACCTACCAAAATCCATTTACCTCTTGACTATATCTCTATGTCAATTCAACCGATTACACAAATTTTAATAAGAAAATGTGTTAATGCACATACATACTTATGAAATTAAAATAATCTCTTGTACATATCTCTATGCCAATTTAGACAATTAATTCAATCTTATAAGCACATAAAAGATTATGTGAGGTAACAATGTATTCCTACCTTGAAATAGTCTAATCACAATAATCTTGCAAGTTATGCAAGGCTAATGTATCGTAAGATACCATTGCTAATTTAACCCTCAGCTACCTTAGATGATTAAACATGCACTGATTAAGTATTGTGTCAATTAATTACAATTTCAATATGTTTAAATAATTAATTCTGTAACACTCCTTACCCGTTTCCGATGCCAGAATAGGGTACGAGGCATTACCGGACTTAATCGTTCACAAATATGCAAAAATCAAGCTACAAATTTTCTTTTAATTCAAAACTTTTCATACACATGCATAATGTCCTATACATGGGCCTACGAAGCCCTAAACATGCATTGAAAGTAGTTAGGGACTAAACCAAGAACCTTAGAAAGTTTTGGGAAAACTTAAAAAATTTCTTTCTATGAAACAGGGTTACACGCATATGTGGACATAGGGACACGCCCGTGTCCTCAGGCCATGTAACTCTCTGTTTATGACGTCAGCATGCAAATCGAACCACACGCCCAGGCCACACGCCCGTGTCTTCAGGCCGTGTCCTTCACACGGTTGAGACACACGACCTTGTCTCGGCCCGTGTAGTCAACACTTAGGCTATTTTTTAAGCCTTCATGTTACCCATAAACTCTTACAACCTTATACACATTAAAACCATGAATCATGGCATCATTTTAGTGATTAAACAACCTTTATTAAGACATTTTCATAACATTATCATGTCCTCTTACAAGTTATGCATCTACTCATGCAATACCAAGTCTAGATTCCTTAATCCACATTCATAAGATTTGTCATTTTGACGATCACTTTTACCATTATACTATGGTTACCAACTTATCCATCAAGCACTCATGTTCAACCATTATCATGTTTTTTCTATAGCGTGCAATTACTACATGACTATGACCACCTCGAATGGTCACAAAGCATGCATCCAACACACATGACATAATACCAACCAAGCATGGCAAACAACCACAATCACATCATGGGCATGAAGATATAGCATAGATAGATAGGTTTACACACCATAATCAATATAAGACACACCTCTTGGCCATATACAAATGACTCAATATAAGCCAATGCATTTGGCTAATCATAAATATATATATCATAAAACCTAGTCCCTATAAATGCCACTCACTTGAACATGCTTAACATATATCAATATTCCAAGGGTGATGGCGTGATAGTGTGATGCTGCCTCCGACAATTTCCAATCCCGAGCCAACCTGACAACACTAAAGAAAAGGAAAGGAAGAGGGTAAGATTTATAGCTTAGTAAGACTGTATGAAAATAATAAGCAATATGCCAACATGCTTCTTAAGGTAATACAACCATAATTACATTTTTACTTATATTCTAGTCATGCTATTTTCTCAAGTCATAGTTACCAATTTATTTATATCTGGAGCTACGGAACTCCAAATTAATATATGATAGTTTTCCCTGAAACTAGACTCATACATATTATTATCATAAAATTTTCAGAATTTTTGGTCCAGCCAATAAGTACAATTTATTCCTTAAAGTTACCGCTTTTTTATTGTTTGATAGTTCCGACCCCTCTTCACTAAAAATTAATTATCTTATAATACGAGACTCGGATGATGTTATCATCTATTTCTCTTGAAAATACTCATTAATAATTCTAATCATATAAATTATAACCCATAACTATTTTTTTACAATTTTCAATGAATTTCTCAAATCAAAATAGGGTATTTCAAAATCATTCTGACTTTGTCTTACAACAATTTAAATATTTCATAGTATGAAACTCCTTTTCTTACATCGTTTCTTCTATGTGAAACTAGACTCATTAATATTTAATTTCATATTTTATTCAACCTATAAATAAATTTCCAAAATTTTTGGTGGATTTTCAAAATTGGACTACTGCTGCTGTCCAAAACTGTTTTAGTGTAAATTAATGATACTAAGTTTATCACACCTTATTAATTCATTTTCACCACATTGGTAAAAATACATGTTTATACATCATAAGTATAGACCTATAATCATAAGGTCATTACAAAATCATTCTCATAAGCATGACTTACCTATTTACATCCTCACCAAATGTGCATCATAAACCAAAATCATTTATCATGAGTTTGGCATACATACTTGTGTTCCTCAACATGCTCATATACTTACTCGTATTCATTCCTTTTTAATCATACAACATGAATTGAATTCACATCTTATCAATTTCATGTAAGTACCTGTACCACTCATAACATAGCCATAAACTCTATTTGATGTAAACCATACATCTCCCGTTGAACCATTTGGAATCCTACAGGATATCCAATAGCCCAAATATGGAATAAGATGCCGATGCCATGTCCTAGACATGGTCTTACACTGGCTAGCACATCAAAGTCAAGGCCATGTCCTAGACAGGTCTTACAGTGACTTTTATATATCGAGGCCGATGCCATGTCCCAGACAGGTCTTACACTGGCTCTTATCTATCGGTGTCGATGCCATGTCCCGCATGTGTCTTACATCGACACACAATAAGTCGATGCCATGTCCCGCATGTGTCTTACACTAGCTTGTATATCTCGAGACCGATGCATGTCCCAGACATGTCTTACACTAGCACACATATCACCCAATGTCATGGCATGAATATCCCAATCTATTCCTAAGGTTCAACCAGGAGTTATTGCTACGTAAATTCTCATAATTTACATTCACAACGCAAGTCAACAATTCAGACCATAGTAATTGTACAATACATGGTAACATTATATTTGCATTATTTACATACAACTTACTCGTTTCAATGGAATATCATATTCCATCAAATTTCTAATGTATTCTATCATCACATGAGTGTTATTAACTCTTGGCATCACTTTCTCATACCTAACTCCGTTAACATATAATTTAATACAATTATAGCAAGATAGATTTCAAGTATATTAACAATAACATGGATAATATGCTTATTTAGTCACACGGACTTACCTTGAGTGCAATTTCGGCTAATTATGTCATTTTAGTCCATAACCTCGTACTTTTCGATTTAAGCCCGAATCTCGATTTCTTAATCTAAAATGATAAAATTCACTACTTTAAATCATCACATTAACCAAAACATTCCATAATTTATACTTTGGCAAAATCACCATTTTACCCCTAGACTTTCACAAAAATTATGATTTTACCCCTAGGCTCGTAAATCGATTTTAATCAAATTTTCTTATTACCCAAGCCTAGTCGAATATTTATCACACTTACAGTAACCCATATTTTTCATTTATTCACACTTTTACCACAAAATTTATCACATTTCTCAATTTAGTCCCTAATCGACATTTCTATCAAAAATCACTTTACAAATGTTATTTATCTAACAAAAAGGATGTATTTTCTATCATCAATTATCAAAATCCACACTTTATCAACAATGGAAAAATTAACAAATTTTAACAGTTTTGAAAACGAAGGTACAAGATAGCTAAATCGAGTAACCATGACTCCAAAAACATAGAAATTATTAAAAACGGGGCAAAAACCAATTACCTATCAAGCTCCAAAGCTTGGCCGAATGTTTGCTCATCCATGGCTGCCATTTTTTTTCATTTCGGTGGAAGAGGTAAGAAATAAAGATGAAAGGGTTTGCTATTTTGTCTTATTATACCTTTATTGATTTAATTACTAATTTACCCTTTTCTTTTCAAACTAATTTCAAAAATACCAAACAAATATCTTCCACTAACTTATTAATGGGGTAATTATCACATAAGGGCCTCCACTAAAAATTCTATAGCTATTTAATACCTATAGCTTCTAGAACTCAAGTTTTGACACTTTTTTTACGATTTAGTCCTTTTGACTAAATTGAGTACCCAAACGAGGAAATTTCTTTATGAAAATTTCACACAACATTAGTATCATATTGTAGACATTAAAATAATAATAATAATAATAATAATAATAATAATAATAATAATAATAATAATAAATTTTTTTAATGTCGGATTTGTGGTCCCGCAGCCACTATTCCGACTAGGCCCAAAATCAAGATGTTACAAACTCATTAGTTACCTTACAACTATAATGCAAGAATAACTTAGTCATGGTTTTACTTAATCAAACATCTTACCAAGGCCTATAACAATACAAACACAATTTTAATGAATTAAGTGGGCAAAATGCAATCAACCTAACTAGAATTAAATTTAAGCCATATTAATTAAATTAAACATATCAACATCACAATTATTCATAGACATGTTCATAACAACAACAATAAAATTAAAATGATAAGGAACAAGAATCAAATCTAGTGTTTCTATGATGCTTGACTAGTTTGCTCAGCTCTTCCTTCTCCGCTTGTTCTTGTTGAACCGAGACTTTCACGAACACTTGAATGCTGCTCCAAATGGTGGTTGAAGGAATTTTTTTCAAGAGGTGAAATTGGAAAGGGAATGAGGAAGAAAAAAAAGAACAATAGAAGGGGATTGTAGAGAGAAAGTGAGAGAGAAGTGAAAGGATTAGAGGTTTTGAGATGTTTTTGAAATGAGCAATTAAGGGGGTATTTATAGGTTGAGGAGGATGCTAAAAATAGAAAAAATTAGCAGCCAAAGACTCCCACCATGGTCGGCCACACATGTGGCAAATTTGAAGGTTTCAAACTTGCTATTTTAAGGTAGAGGCAAATCTAGAAAGGCATAAATAGTAGAGGGATTTGAATGCAAATTGAAGGAGTCTTCAAGGGCTATTTTGCAAGCAAAATAATCAGCCAAACAAGCTAATTGGGTCAGCATGTGGGACAGTTTTGGGCTACCTAGTGCTCAGTTGGACCGATTTTCTTGGTTCAGCTCAACTGGGCCTCTTTCATAATTATTTAATAATAATTTATTTAACCCAAAGTAATTTGGATTAAAATTAGAATCAATTATATTATGAATTAATATTCATAATTTGGACCGTCTTATGCTGAAAAATTAACTTGCCTTGATGCTTCAAATTGTTTCTCGGTTTTGCACTTCTAGTAGTGTTTACCGAGCCAATTTTCGCCCTTTGTGCGAATTTGTCGAAAATGATCAAAATTAATCAAAATTTATTGTGAAATTAATTAAAATTAAACATGTTAATAATTGAAGTACAATTTAATTATTTTATAATTATTATATATTTTTTGACAATAATATTACTAAAACTGCATGAATTTGAGTTAAAAAGGGCATGAAAATGTGTGTATATTTTCATGTTTCCACTTATCTTAACTCAGAAAAGATATACGTATAGATAACAGATTATACACTAACAGATCAACAAATACCGAGTTTTATAGCTAAACACAAATCATACATACCTTACAGAAGGCCTACGTTCGATCCGAACGACGTTCACATCTCCGGGGAAAATTTTATAATTTTGACCTATATGCTTGTGTGGATCCACATGGCTTACCACACGCCTATGCGGCCCTCTTAATGTCATACACAGTCTATCACATGACCTAGGACACGGTCGTGTGGATCCAAATAGTGTTTTATATGGTCTAGAACACGACCTGGCACACGCCTATATGACCCATGATCTAACAATACTCACACACGGCCTGGACACACGCCCGTAGCCCTGGCCTGTATCAAAACCTACAAAAAACATTCCCACACACGGTTTGGGCACACACCCATGTCCTTAGCTCGTGTGCCTCTAATTTGTGAGCAGTGAGTTGCATGGCCTACCACACAGCCTAACACACGGCTATGTGGCTCACACGGCCTACCACGCAACCGTGTAGCATCGATAGTCCTATTTTTCAACGAATAAAACTTATAGAGAAAGGGATTTCTGGTACCTACCTGATGCGGATTTGATGTAGAAGCAACAAGAATGAATTCCTGTCCTTGAAAAGATATTACAACAACAAATCAGACGACTTATTCGAAACAAATCGCTAAGATTAGAATCCAAAATTGAAGTTATGTCGAAGAACTTCAACATGAAATCTCAAAATGAAAACTAATACTTACCTTCACACGAAATCAATAGAAAAACTTTGAACGTTGGAAGGACGTTACTCTTGAGAACTTCGTCTGAAAAAAACTTACACAAATCGGAAATCCATTCCAACGAAAAGAACGTAACTTCGACCATTATCAAACTCAAGCAAATAAAATTGAATCAGGATCACTTACAATTTGCTTGAAGATTAAAGGCACAAAGGGACTTAGCGTAACGAATACGGAAAGACTCAACGACAAAATATCAAAGTAAAAGAAAAGAAAAGTATAGTTGTTCAAAATAGAAGCAAAAGCATAAAAAGAAAAGATGAAGGGATGAGAACGCCATAGGAAGATGAGGAAAAGAAGTTACTTACTTATTTTCTTTAAAATCAAACAAAACAAACTAAATTACGGAATAACATAAAATATTTCCCTATTGTTTACGCAAAGACTCGAACACTAGACGAAAGTGTACATATAAGCTTAACCATTGAACTAGCAAGCTCATTCTTCACATCAATTGATTGAAAATAGAACTTGTGCTAGATGGTCAAGAATAGAGGTTTGACCAAAAATAAAAAAATTTCAAAAAACAAGATTCGAACCCAGAACCTCACACACATAATCAGAATACCTAACCACTAAACCAGATCAATTTATTTCTTCAAAATTTCTAAAATTTTAACTCAAAATCGGGAGATGACTACTCTTGATTTCAAAATTCAATTTCTTCTAACCCAATTTTTGAGATGTTACAGGTGGTCTTCCTCATTCTGTATGTTGATGATATTCTACTTATAATAAACGATGTAGGAGAATTATCATCAGTTAAACTGTGGTTATCTCAATAGTTTAGCATGAAGGACTTGGGTTAAACTAGTTATATTCTTAGAATTTGAATCCTTATTGATCGAAAGAATAAAATGATTGCTCTATCACAAGCTTCATACATTGATATGGTACTGGAACGACTTGCAATGACTAATGCAAAGCTAGGAGCTCAACCGGATGCATTGAGTTTTCATCTTTCTTTAGCCGGCTGTCCTAAAACGGCAGAAGAAAAGAAGTATATGAATAAGGATCCATGTGCTTCAGCAGTTAGAAGCTTTATGTATGAGACACTTTTCACACATCTAGATATTTATTTCATAGTGGGAATGGTTAGTCAATATCAGACGAATCCTGGTCTCAGGCATTGGCAAGCTATAAAACATATATTAAGGTATCTTAAAGGAACTAAGGATTATATACTAGTGTATTTTGGGGAGAACCTTACTCCTATTGGATACACAGGCTCAAACTTCCAAACCTGTAAAGATTCAAAGAAATCAACATCAATAAATGTATTCATCCTAGGCGATGGAGCCATAGTATGGAGAACTGTAAATCAAATTTGCACTGCTGACTCTACTATGGAGTGCAACAGCCCAAAATTGGGCCTAGAATTTTTGAAGGTAAATCAGGAATTTTGGCTCGAAATGGCTTCAGAAATTTTGAATTATGGTAACTAAAAATTATTTTTTTCTATGACTTTTAGAAAATTAAATCATTTTTTGAGAAAATGAGTTTTAAAGACCTTTAATTTTGAAAAGTGGATTGATTTGTCAAATGGTCAAAACTTTGAGTTTTTATAAAGCAATTTAACCAAAAATTTAAAATTCACCCTATATCTTCTCCCACCTAGTTTTATTTTCACCTTAGCTTTTTTCTCCCTCATTCTTGTGTCGTCTCTTGTTCTCTCTTACTCTCCCATTCGATTTTTTATTTCCAAACTCTGATCTTTTGGTTCCTATCAACATCCAAGACTTAAACCTCCATAAAATTTCAAGAATAACAACCAAAACACCATAGATTTCTCCATTGTTAAACATTTTAAGATTTTCAAATTTTTTATCAAACTCTTGGATTTTTTACAACTAAGGTAATGGATCATTCTCTTATTAGTTTTTAATGTTATCTGGTCTTTTAAACTGAGTTTTTAACTATTAAATCGTATGTTTGAATAAAAGTTGAAACTTGGGTTGTTAATGGTAAAATTTGAGATTTTCCATGAAAATGATGTTTCAAAGTATTTTTCAATTGGTTTTGAATTTATTAGAAGATTTCTAAACTGAATTTAAAGTTTCACTAAGTAATTATAAGGATTTAATGAATTTTCATGAAAATAGCCATAAACATGTTGAAAATTTTGATACCATGAATTGAGCAGTAACAACCCGATTTTGGGCCTAGTCGAAATAGTGGTTTCAAGACTACGAATCTATCATATAAAAACTTATTTTTATTAAATTTTCATGGTCTACAATTTTATGGAATGATTTTGCGAAAATTTCATTTGAAAATTTTGACATTTGAGCACTCGATTTAGCAAAAAAGACTAAATTGTAAAAAGTGCAAAAGTTGAGTTCTACACGCTAGAGGTGTCTAATTGTTATGAAATTTTAAATTAAGCATCCTTAGATGGTAATTAGACCATTTTACTTTAATTTGGACAAAAACAGACATAAGTAATAGAATTTTAGTGTTTTAAGAAAAGGGCATTTTAGTCATTTAATAATTAAAAGAATTAAAAAGAGAAAATCAAGCCAAAATTTAGTCCATCTTCTTCATGCTTGGCCGAAAATTAGAAGAGAAGCCATATCTAGGGTTTGGCCACTTTCAAGCTCAATTTTAAGTCCGTTCTTGCCCCTTTTTAATGCTCTTTACGTTTTTAAAGTTGTTATAACTCGATATATCTATTTCTACCATTAATTTGAGAAATGATTAAGGTCTAGGGTTTGAAACATGTTAAATATGAGTGTATTTTGATGTCTAATGGTAGAAAATGTGTGTTTGGTGTATGGTAAACAACTTTTTCTAGGTGATTTTTTATGAAAATGTCAAAGGACCAATTTGTAAAAAGGTTATAAAATATGTGTAAAAGTGTGATTAAATGAAAAATGTGGGCTGTTATAACCAAAAATAGGTTTTGATAGGATTGGGAATCGAATAAATTGAATCTATTTCATTTTTCCATAAGGTAATTGTAATATCCTGAATTAGGGCTTAATCGGAATAGTGGTTTCGTAACCACAAATCCAAGATAGAAATAATTATTTTATAATTATTTTGATGAATAATTTCGTGATGAAATTCTATGCCTAAAGTACTTAAATTGAAAGTAGGGACTGAATCGAATAAGTTGCAAAATTTGCATTCTAGAAGTTTTTAGTATGAAATTGCATTGAAATATTAATTAGAAGGTCTTAAATAAAAATTTGACCAATTTCTAAGTCTATGGAAAAAAATTGGACATGGATGGAATTTTTGGAAAGTTTAGTAGTAAGGGCATTTTGGTCATTTAGTTATTAAAATGAATTAAAACAAAATTAAAAGCCAATTTTGTCCATCTTCTTCATTAGGCCGAAATTTCAAGGGTTCTCCATAGTTAGGGTTTGTTTCAAGCTTCCAAGCTCCATAGTAAGTGATTCCAAGCCCGTTTTTAATGTTCTTTACGTTTTGGAATCCGGTAGCTCGATTAAGCTTATGTTAGCAATAATTCAACCTAGGGTTTATATTTGGAAAAATACCCATAGGTGAAATTTGTGTATTTTGATGTTTTATGATAGAATATGAGGTTTTAAATTATGCTAGACAACTTGTGCTACTCGGTTTTGAGTGAAAAGCGAGTAAAAGGGCTTAATCAACAAAAATACCTAATAGTCACAAGTATATGTTAGAGTAAGAATTTGATGTTGCCATAGAAGGAAAAATGATCAGCATGTTATAAAACATAAGAATAAGGAATAAAGTTTAATTCCAGAGCCTAGGGAAAAAGTGTAATTATGCAAAAGTTTAGGGGCAAAAGTGTAATTTTTCCAAAGTTCATATTAAATGCTGTTTTGATGAATGTATGTATTAAATAAGATTAATTTGGCATTATAGATCAAGAGAAACGAGATTCAAGTCGCGATCGAGGAAAAGAAAAGATTGTGGACTAAATTGCAAAATCTTTATATTTTGGTACCTAGGTAAGTTCATGTGTAAATAATGTAGCATAATTGTTATTTTAAGTTATTGATGTTAATTATATGATATGCTGATTTTATTATGAAATATATGCTTTGTGGTTATTTTCGAATAAAATGCAAATTATGTGTATTAATTGTTAAATATAAAGTACTACCGAGTATTGGTTTTGGTATTTTACGGAAGATGGCAAGGATATGTGTTCGAGGAAAATCCTGTTTGAACCTTAGGAATAGATTAGGATACAAGTGACATGTCACTAGGATGGTTGAGCATCCGAACTCGTTGAGTTGAGTCCGAGTTCACTTATGGATGCGAATGTCCTAACTCGTTGAGTTGAGTTCGAGTTCGTGAAATGTAACTAGGCATCCGAACTCGTTGAGTTGAGTCCGATTTCACTTATGGATGCAAACGCCCGAGCTCGTTGAGTTGATTCCAAGTTCACTTAGCGGCGGGTTACATGATTTCTTGATTACATATGAGGCACTTATGTGCAAATTATCCGTGTATCCGAGTTGTATTCCGATGTGTTCAACGGGTGAAATTTCTAGTGAAATGGAAGAACACTTAAGATGCAAGCGACGTTTTGGTAAGTGTTGTGAAATGGACACTTTGGACAGGTATGTTCTTAACCCTCGGGTTGAAAATAGATACAACAACGATAAGGTGGTAAGATGATGAATGATGTTTAGAAATGTGATATATGTTTTGGTGATACCATGCTAAAGTTGTTTGGTATATTTGTATTGTTATGTTACTTGTTATTTACATATGAACTTACTAAGCATTTATGCTTACTCCTTCTCTTTATTTACTATAGTTTTGAACAAGCCAGCTCGGGAATCGGACGGTCGAAGGTTCGATTACACTATCCAAAGGACTTTCATCTGGGTAAATGGCTTGTAAAACTTAAGTATGGCATGTATAGCAATATACTTATTTTGTGTAAATAATTTTATGATATGGTCATGATTGGTTGAGAAAATGTTTGATATTGATAAGTCATGGTGATGGTTAAATTTAGATCATGTTTGATATCATGGAAGTTTAATAGGTTATCTTGTTCATAACAACTCATGAAAAGATGAAATTTGCCTTAAAACAGAATATTGCTGCAGCAATGACATGAATTTGAAAAATCACTAAAAATAGTATAAATGGAATTAAATGATAAGCAAGTTATGAAATTGAAGCTTAATGAGTCTATTTTCATATGGATAAAAAAATAGGCATATAAATTATACCTTATGAGATATTTGAAACCTTGTGAAATAGGGCCAGAGTGATTTCTGGATCCTCTGTTCTGAATTTAAAAATTCATAATAAATTGTAAAAAAATAATTATAAGTCATTATTTATATTTACAGATTCCTTATTGAGTCTAGTTTTAAGAGAAACAAACCTAGTAGTCATTTAAATTCTGTATAGAGATATATGGTTCGTAATACACGATGTCGAGCAATGAACCACGAAATAGGGAGACTTTAACTAATAAACTGTACTAATTGGCCTAACCAAAAATTCTAGAAAAAAATTAGTAAATATATATATGAGTCTAGATTTAGGTAAAATTTACATATCTTGATTTCGAGTTTCGTAACTCGAGATATGATTTTTCTTGTAACTGTGATGCGGGTAGCTAGAAAGCTGTGAATGTAGAAACAAATTATTTGAAGTTCTTAATTTGATAAATTATGTTCGGTAACCCCTCAAGCTCGACTCCGGTGACGGTTTCGGGCGTGGGGGTGTTACAGTAATTTTTGGACTGAATTGAATAATATGGATAATAAATGAGTTAAATTTTCTATTATAGATCAAGAGAAACGAGGTTTAGACCTAGATCGGGGGAAAAACAAAGTGTTTGACGATTAGGTCCATTTTTACTATTTTTGTACCGAGGTAAGTTCTTATGTAAATAATGAATTTTTTTAATTATGTTTTAAATGCTTTACTATTGTATGAATTATGATTGACCATTGAGCGTGCTCGAAAAAGTTACGACAAACGTGAAATCCCAGTTGAACCTTAGGAATAGATAGGATACAAATGTCATGACATTAGGGTTACTGAGACTATGTGTAAGACCATATCTGGGATATGGAATCAATATTAGATTACGTGTAAGACCATATCTAGGATATGGCATCGAAAAGAGACTTCGTGTAAGACCATAGCTGGGCTATTGGCATCGATAAGAGATCCCATATAAGACCATATCTGGGATATGGAATTGGTGTGGTATGTGTCCTTGAGAATTGACCAAATATGTTGGTCTAGAATAGATTCTACTGTTTACATTGAGCCTTGAATGAGGGCTTTCATTTTGAGTCTATAAAAGATGCATCTTCATGGTTCAATGAATGTCTATTATGCTTGTTTTGGTATTGGTTGGTATTGACATGAAAATAGGTACACTAGGGTGGCAAGGAGGCTTGGTAGATAGCCTCATGTTGTCCATATGGGTAGACACACGGGCGTGTGTCTAAGCTGTGTGTGACACACGATCAGCCCAATGGACGTGTGAGAAGGTCGTTTGTCCCCTGCACCTAGAAATTTTAAGTCAGAATGCATGGTAAGGATCACACGGGCAGAGACATGGCATGTGTCTCTACCGTGTGGAGGGCACAGCCTAGTACACAGGCGTGTACCATGGTCGTGTGATGCTGACGTTAGAAACAAAATACCTAGGTTTTTGCACTCGAGCTATGCCACAGATGTGTTGAAGCCGTGTGAAAGGACACGGGTGTGTGCCCAAGCCGTGTGAAGTATGTACTTGTTTTATGAAAAATTGTAAAAATTAAATTGGCCACACGGGTGTAGGACATGGGCGTGTCCCAAGCACACGAGCGTGTGCCCTATACCCATACGGGCGTGTGGAGCCTTAAGGCATGAAATTTTCTAGGTTTTTCTTGAGCCCTCTGTTTGATCTCGAATCACCTCGAATGTATGTTTTGGGCCTCGTAAGCCCAATTAAAGGACAAATTGCTGATGAAATGAAAATTTTTAAATTGATCAAGATTTTATGGTCTGATTTCCTAAAATTGGTTGAGTTTAAGTTTGGTAGCATCGCAAACCCTATTCTGGCATTGGATACGGACGAGAGGTGTTACATTTAATGGTATCAGAGCTATGGTTTGTTGGTTCTAGGACTAACCTAGCTAAAGCACGAGTCTAGCTATACATGCCATAAAAATATATTGATAGTGTGACGATTCCTGACGATTATAAATTTTGTTTTCATATGGTAAATGGATTCTGATATAACCATGGCAGATGATGTGAAAAGTAATGCACCGGCTCCCGCAGAAGGGACCGTGCCAGTAGAGAGTGAGTCCGTGAGTATGGGCCAAGGCGGAGGGGCTAGAGAAGCCTACCTCTGAATAATAGATGCTTGGTATTCGGAGTTTGTTCGTACGAATCCGAACACTCCACCTCCCCCGAATTCTCAGTATGCCCCGATAGCTCCGCAAGGTACGGACATGTTTAGAAGGGAAAAGCCTCCGGTGGACAAGATCCGAAACCAAGGGCCGAAGAATTTTGGGCTAACTTAGATAATGATCCGTAGAAGGCAGAATTTTGGTTAGAGAATACCATAAGGGAGTTCGATGAATTTTCATGCACATCTGAGGAATGCGTAAAGTGTGCAACGTCACTCTTATGGGATTCGGCCTATCAGTGGTGGAACACCCTCGTGTCAGTAGTGCTGAGAGATAGAGTAACTTGGGAATTTTTCCAAGAAGAATTCAGAAAGAAGTACATTAACCAAAGGTTCATGGACCAGAAAAGGAAAGAATTTTTAAAGTTGAAACAGGGTAATAAGACTGTGATAGAGTATGAGTGTGAGTTTGTGAAACTCAGCAAGTATGAGCGGGAATGCGTATCCACTGAAGCTACCATGTGTAAGAGGTTTGAGGATGACCTCAATGAAGATATCCGAGTGTTTGTGGGCATCTTGGAATTAAGAGAATTTGTGATGCTCGTTAAGAGAGCGTACAAGGCAGAAGAACTAGTGAAATAGAGGAGGAAAGCGGCCATTGAGTCGTGAGGCTTAAAGAAAAGACAGATGGGGAAAGCACATCACTCCTTATCCAAGAAATCAAAAATATTTACTACCCAATCGAATACTTCGTTAGGGTACTTGAGGAGAAACAAGAATCAACAGAATATGGCATCTAAAGCCTAGACTATTTCAGTCGCTAGTGTTGGCAGCACTCGGCCAAATAGGCAAGAGTGTCCGCAATGTGTGAGACGTCACTTAGGTGAATGCCGAGTAAACAAGAGGTGTTGTTTCAAGTGCGGGTCACTTAACCACTTTTTCCGTGATTGTCCTGAGATGGATGAGAGGGGAAGAAAATAAGATATGAAAGCAAGTAGTGCTCCCTTGAAAAGTAGGCCACAAAAGAACCCCGAGAGTGGGACTAGTGGTAGAGGTGCGTCAAGAGATGTCGTGGTGAGGTCTGAAGGCAGAGCGCCAGTGAGGACCTATGCTATACGTGCCCGGGAGGAGGCAGAGTCTCCCGATGTGATCACGGGTACCTTTTCTATCTATGATATAACTGTTGTTGGTTTAATTGACCCGGGATCTACCTACTCTTACATTTGTATGGAATTGATACCTCGTATGAATATGTTAGTAGAGTCCACTAAGTTTATAATAAGAGTGTCCAACCCGTTGGGCAAGCATGTGTTAGTGGACCAAGTATGTAGAAATTGTCCTTTGATGATTAGTGGTCATTGTTTTCCGGCCAACTAGATGTTGTTGTCATTTAATGAATTCGATGTAATTCTTGGGATGGATTGGCTGACCTCCCATGGTGTTGTAGTAGACTGTGGAAGAAAAGTAATTAAGTTAAAGCGTGAAAATGTGGATGTTCTTCGAGTTGGACCAGATGAGTCAGATAACCTGCCTATGGTAATATCGTCATTGACTGCTGAGAAATATTTGAAAAAGAAGTATGAGGCTTATTTAGCTTTTGTGTTGAATACTCAAGAGTCAGAGTTAAAGATTGAATCAGTGCTGGTAGTCTGCGAGTTCATAGACGTGTTTCCAGAGGAATTACCGAGATTACCTCCAGTGAGAGAAGTCGAGTTTGAAATTGAATTGGTTCCTGGTACGACACCTATCTCGATCGCTCCGTATAAGATGGCTCCAACAGAGCTGAAAGAGTTGAAAGCACAGTTGAAAGATCTAACAGACAAGGGTTTTGCAAGACAGAGCTATTCTCCGTGGGGTTCTCCGGTACTCTTTGTGAAGAAAAAAAATGGGACGATGAGATTATGCATCGACTATAGGCAGCTCAACAAAGTAACAGTGAAGAACAAATACCCTTTACCAAGGATCGGTGATTTGTTTGATCAGTTGAAGGGAGCTATCGTGTTTTCTAAGATTGATCTAATGTCTGGTTATTATCAGTTAAGGGTTAAAGAGCGAGATATGCTGAAGACTGCGTTTCGGACAAGATATGGGCATTATGAGTTTCTTGTCATGCCCTTTGGTTTGACTAATGCCCCGGTGGTATTTATGGATTTGATAAACCACATATTCAGACCGTTTTTGGATAAGTTTGTTGTCGTTTTCATCGATGATATATTGATCTATTCACGTAATGAGGACGAGCACGCGGAGCATTTGAGGGTTGTGTTACAAACCTTGAGAGACAAAAGATTATATGCCAAGTTCAGCAAGAGTGAATTTTGGCTTAAAGAGGTCGGGTTTCTAGGACATATTGTGTCGGGTGATAGAATCCAAATTGATCCAAATAAGATCTCCACTATTGTGGAATGGAAACCGTCGAGGAATGTAACAAAGGTTCGAAGCTTTTTGGGTTTAGCTGGATACTACAGACGGTTTGTAAATGGATTTTCTATGATAGCTACCCCGATGACTAGGCTCCTGCAAAAGGATGTCAAGTTTGAATGGACAAAAAAGTGTCAACAAAGTTTTGAGAGATTAAAGGCTTTGTTAACAGAAGCCCCAGTGTTAGTGCAACCAGAGTCGGGCAAGGAATTTGTGATTTTTAGCGATACCTCCTTAAATGGGTTGGGGTGTGTGCTCATGCAAGAAGGCAATGTTATAGCTTATACCTTGAGACAGCTAAAACCACATGAGAGAAATTATTCGTCCCATGAATTAGAGCTAGCCGCTATGGTGTTCGTACTGAAGATTTGGAGACATCATTTGTATGGAGAGAAATGTCTGGTATTCACCGACCATAAGAGCTTAAAGTACTTGATGACTCAAAAAGAGTTGAATTTGAGGAAATGTCAATGGTTAGAGCTGTTAAAGGATTATGAATTGATCATTGACTACCATTCGGGAAATACAAATGTAGTAGCCGATGCCTTGAGTAGGAAATCGTTGTTTACGTTAAGAGCCTTAACACTCAGTTGACTATATCTAATGATGATTCGATCCTAGCAGAGATGAGAACCAGACCGAATTTTCTTCATGAAATCCGTAAAGCTCAGAAAGGTGATGAGAAATTGCAAGCCAAGAGAACTCAGTGTGAGTCAGAGATTGAATCAGATTTTCGTATTAATACCGATGGTTGTATAATGTTCAAAGACAGAATTTGTGCACCCAAGAATGATGAGCTAATTTAGGAGATTCTGAGAGAGGCACATGGTGGTTGTTTATCCATCCACCCGAGTAGTGTAAAAATGTACAACGACCTTAAGAGAATGTATTGGTGGTCGGGTATGAAAAGAGACATTTTAGAGTTTGTTTTCCAAGTGTCTAGTGTGTCAACAAGTAAAGGCTGAACATCAAGTACCTTTGGGTTTACTTCAGCCTATTATGGTTTCTGAGTGGAAATGGTATCGTATCACTATGAACTTTGTGACCAGTTTGCCACTAATCCCGAAAAAGAAAGATGCAGTATAGGTTATTGTCGAAAGATTAACTAAGTCGGCACACTTTGTACCAGTGCGTACCGATTACTCCCTCGAGAAATTAGCAGACTTGTATATTTCTGAGATTGTAACGCTTCATGGAGTGTCGTTGTCGATTGTGTCAGACAGAGATCTGAGGTTTACCTCGAGGTTTTGGAAAAAGTTACAAATGGCTTTGGGAACTAAATTGAGTTTCAGCATGGCATTCCATCCGCAAACTGACGGACAGTCAAAAAGAATAATACAGATCTTAGAAGACATGTTGAGATGTTGTGTTCTCGAATTTCAAGGTAGTTGGGAAAATACATGCCATTGGTTGAATTTGCCTACAAGAACAGCTATCAGTCGAGTCTGAAAATGGCGCCTTATAAGGCCTTGTACGAGCGAAATTATCGAACGCCCTTATACTGGACCTAGTTGAGAGAGAATCAGATTCACGGGGTCGATTTGGTCAAAGAGGCTGAGGAGAAAGTTAAAGTGATTCATGACTGCCTGACAGCCGCCATGGATAGACAAAAATCCTACTCGAATTTGAGACGAAAGGAAATTAAGTTTGAGGTCGGTGATAAAATATTTGCGAAAGTTTCCCTGTGGAGGAAAGTCCTCAGGTTTGGGAAAAGGGGCAAGTTGAGTCCTCGTTTCATAGGACCTTATGAGGTTTCCGAGAGAGTATGGCCTGTTGCCTACCGTTTGGAATTGCTGCCAGAGTTAGAAAAGATTCATGATGTGTTCATGTCTCCATGTTTTACCAGTACAGATCAGACCTTTCTCATGTAATTGCGCCAACTAAAGATGAGATTCTTCCAAATATGACTTATGGTGAGAAGCCGATTAAGATTTTAGCTCAAGAGGTCAAATAGTTAAGAAATAAGAATATACCACTTGTGAATGTTTTTTGGCATAGACATGGGGTCGAGGAAG
Source organism: Gossypium arboreum (assembly GCF_025698485.1). NCBI lineage: Eukaryota > Viridiplantae > Streptophyta > Magnoliopsida > Malvales > Malvaceae > Gossypium > Gossypium arboreum. The sequence goes on along the minus strand of NC_069077.1, from coordinate 116,581,130 downwards.
CCACATGGGAACCCGAGGAGTCTCTGAGAGAGCAGTACCCAAACTTATTCACCGGTAAGATTTTCGAGGACGAAAATCCCTAAAGAATGGGGGAAATGTAACAGCCCGAATTAGGGCCTAGTCGGAACGGTGGCCTCAGGACCAAAAATACAAAGTTGGGAAAATTATTTTTATTATTATTATGAGGTTATAGTATGATTATATTAGAGCATGAAAAATTTGGGGAGTTAATTTTAATGTTTGTAAGCCCGATTGCGAAAAAGGACTAAATTGCATAAAAGGCAAAATTTGCATCTTAGTACCCAAATGTGTCAATTAGCTAGAGTACTAAAATTGAGGGCTTTTAAAAGGAAATTATACCTTTTTTAATTGTGTTGGCCGGCCATGAGATGGATTTTAAACAAATAGTCAAGGTTTAGGTAAGTGATGTCATGATTTGGTGATAAAATAATACCTAAAAGCCTAGCTATTATTTTTCTTCTTCTCCACCGAAAATATCAGCCAATATGGAGGTTTGAAAGCTGAAAGTTTTTAGCAACTTATTCCTCTCATAATATCAAGATTTACCAAATCTGAACCTAGACCGAGGGAAAGCCAAGCAAATCGACTAAACCGACTAGTCGAGTACATTTTGTAAACTGAGTGTCGCTTGATTAGCTCAAGGATCCCTTGAAGTCAGAGATATCGATCATACTGTCAATTGTAATACTCCGCATAGTTGGATTTATATTTTTTATTATGGCATGTATAGGGTTAGACCTTATTAATTTGTGTCCTTGAGAATTGACGAAATGTGTTGGTCTAGAATAGATTCTACTCTTTACATTGAGGCTTGAATGAGGGCTTTCATTTTGAGTCTATAAAAGAAGCATCTTCACAGTTGAATGAATGTCTATTATGCTTGTTTTGGTATTGGTTGGTATTGACAAGAAAATAGGTACACTAGGGTGGCAAGGAGGCTTGGTAGATAGCCTCATGTTGTCCACACGGGTAGACACATGGGCGTGTGTCTAAGCCGTGTGTGACACACGGTCAGCCCAATGGACATGTGAGAAGGCTATGTGTCCCCTACACCTAGAAATTTCAAGTCAGAATGCATGGTAAGGATCACACGGGCAGAGACACGACCATGTGCCTCAACCGTGTAGATGGCACACCCTAGAACACGGGCGTGTACCATGGTTGTGTGATGCTGACGTCAGAAATAGAATACCTAGGTTTTTGCACACGGGCTATGCCATGGGTGCGAAAGGACACGGAAAAAGGACACGGGCGTGTGTCCAAGCCGTGTGAAGTCTGCACTTGTTTTACAAAAAATTGTAAAAATTAAATTGGCCACAAGGGTGCAGGACATGGGCGTGTCCCAAGCACACGGGCGTGTGCAGCCTTAAGGCATGAAATTTTCTAAGTCTTTCTTGAGCCCTCAGTTTGATCCTGAATCACCTCAAATGTATGTTTTGGGCTTTATAAGCCAAATTAAGAGATAGATTGCTTATGAAATGAAAATTTTTAAATTGATCAAGATTTTATGGTCTGATTTCCTAAGATTGGTTGAGTTTAAGTTTAGTACCACCTCAAACCCTGCTACGGTTTTGGATACAGGTGAGCGGTGTTACACCCAATCTGTAACACCCCTTACCCGAGACCGTCGCCAGAGTTGAGCATGAGGCGTTACCAGACTTATCTTACTTATTCGAGGCATAAAATTTTTTTCTTTTACTTTTAAAAATTAATTCACTCGCATTCATCCAATAAATCCCTAAAAAGGGCCTTCAAGGCCCTAAAACGTGCAATTGGAACGGTTCAGGACCAAGCCGAGAACATTAAAAATTTTCCAATTACTTACACAAATCAAAACAAATTATTTCACTATTCATAATAAAACTGTCCATCTGCGTAACAGTCACTAAATTAATTATAACTGGAGTTACAAAACTTGAAATTTAAATCCATAATTTTTTCCTAAAACTAGACTCATATATATTCTTACCATAATTTTACTAGAATTTTTGGTTCGGCCAATTAGTATAGTTTATTCATTAAAGGTTCCTCTGTTTCGCAGTTCAGTGGACCTGGCCTCTCTTCACTAAAAATCGATTATCTCATTATACAGAATTCTGATAATGTTTTCATTTGTTTATAATAAAAATAAACTCATTAACGAATCTAGACATATAAACTATGACTTATAATTATTTTTGTATAATTTCTAGTGATTTTCCAAACTGTTTCTTTCCTATTAAAATAGACTCAATAAGTTTTAATTCTATATCTCATTCACCATTTAATTCCATTTCTACAATTTTTAGTTATTTTTCAAAACCACGTCACTGCTGCTGTTTCCTAACTGTTCCATGGCCAACTCTTACTCCATAATTTCTTTGCATCAAACCTCATTTAGGCATACATAATATCAAAACATGTTCTTATTTAGCTATATCATAAGCTAATCATTACCAAGTATTCACATGTCATTCTTTAATCATATCATAAGGACATACACACAAAATAGCCAAGTCTCTATACATGCCATAACTTAAAGTATTTCTAATCACAAAATACCGAGATAGCTCGTTGATAGTGAGAGGCGATCTTCGATGTCCTTACAATTTTTCGAGTTGGCTTTGTGATACTATAAAAAAGAGAGAAAAGAAAGGGAGTAAGTATAAAGCTTAGTAAGTTTGCATGTAAATAAATAACAACATTCTAAATGAATTATCAAGATAAACTAAACCTTTCAAACATGGACTTATCTTACATTCCCTTTGGTACACTCTTTAAATTTTCTGTTGAACCATTGGAATACTAAGGATACACGAGTACCTTTCCTTTTTAAACTTACCATTGCCATGTCTTGACATGGTCTTACGTGGTATCCTTGCCTTATGAACTCACCATTGCCATGCCTTAGCATGGTCTTACATGGGATCTTTGCCTTATCATACTTTATCAATGCTATGTCTTGACATAGTCTTACATGATTTCCTTGCCTTGTAAAACTTACCAATGCCATGCCTTGGCATGGTCTTACTTGGTATCCTTAAACCCTAATGTCATGACATTTGTATCCTACACATTCCTAAGGTTCAACACGGATTTTTAAGTATCATTTTTCCATCAATTCTTGCTTGAATAATCAAGGAATAAATTTACAAAATAAATATATAGATGCTGAAAAATAACATCATTAATTATAAACAATAAAACATTGCAATTATTTACCACAAACTTATCTCGATACAAAATACGATCAAATATTTTAATTTAGTCCTCAACCTTTTTCTTTCCTCGGTCTAACCCCAAATTTCATTCTTATAGATCTATAATAGGAAATTTAACTTATTTAATATTCACATTTATCAAAACAGTCCTTAACTCTAACTTTGGAAAAATTACAATTTCGCCCCTAAACTTTTGCATATTTACACTTTTTCCCCAAGGCTCAGAAATGAAAATTTATCCCTAATTCTTATGTTTTATGACATGTTGATCATTTATTTACCTACGGCAACATCAAATTCCCACTCTAACATGTACTTATGACCATTAGGTATTTTTACCGATTATGCCATTTTACTCGTTTTTGCTTAAAATCGCTTAGCTCAAGTCGTTTAACATAATTTCAATCTTCATATTATGCCATAAACCATCAAAATAAACACATTTTACCTATGGGTATTTTTCCAAATATGAACTCTAGGTTAAATTATTGCTAGAATAAGCTAAATCAAGTTACTAGGACTTCAAAAAAGTAAAGAACATTAAAAACGGGGCTTAGAATCACTTACTATGAAGCTTGGAAGCTTGAAAAAACCCTAGCTATGAAGAACCCTTGAAATTTTGGCCTAATGAAGAAGATGGACACATTTTTCTATCTTTTTCCCTTTTTTAATCTTTTAATTACCAAATGACTAAAATACCCTTCATTAAAACTTTAGTTATTTTTATCTATGTATGTCCATTTTTTTCCATGAAAACCAAATGGTCTAATTACCATTTAAGGACCTCTACTTCAATTATACTCTTCAATTTAATCCTTTAGCATCTAAAACTCATATTTATCAACTTTTGCAATTAAGCCCTAGTAAGTAAATTAAGCATGCTATCTATAAAATTTTCCATCGATACTCTAACACATGCATCTAATCACTCAGTAAATTATAAAAATTAATCACAATAAACTTTTCTATCTCAAATTCGTGGTTTCACAACCACTGTTCTGTTTAGGCCTTATTTTGGGATGTTACATTTCTCCCCCCTTTAGGGGTTTTCGTCCTCGAAAATCTTACCCGTGAAAAGATTTGGATACTATTTTCGCATAACCTCTTCAGGCTCCCATGTAGCCTCGTCTACCCCATGCCTATTCCATAATACTTTCACAAGTGCAATGCTTTTGTTCCTTAATTGCTTGACCTCTCGAGCTAAAATCTTTACCGGTTCTTCACCATAAGTCATATCTTGCTGAATCTCAACCTCTGTCTATGAAATCACATGTGAAGGATCAGAATGGTAACAACGTAACATGGGCACATGGAACACATCATGAATCTTCTCTAACTCTAGCGGTAAAGCTAGCCGATACGCTAATGGTCCAACTCTTTCGGTCACCTCAAACGGTCCAATAAAACGTGGACTTAGTTTGCCTTTCTTGCCAAATGAAAGACTTTCTTCCACGGGGAGACTTTCAAGAACACTTTGTCACCAACTTGATACTCAATCTCTTTTCTTTTCAAGTCTGCATAAGACTTCTGTCTATCTGAAGCTACTTTCAAGCAATCTCTGATAACTTTTACTTTCTCTTCAGTTTCTTTAACTAAATCAACCCCGTAAATCTGATTTTCTTTAAGCTTTGTCCAATACAAAGGTGTGTGACATTTACGTCCACACAAAGCTTCATAAGGTGCCATTTTCAAACTCAACTGGTAACTATTATTATAAGTAAACTCTACCAATGGCAAATATTTCTCCTAACTACCTTGAAATTCTAAGACACAACATCTGAGCATATCCTGAAGTATCTGAATAACTCTCTTTGATTGACCATCGGTCTGAGGATTGAAAGCTATACTAAAACTCAACTTTTTTCCCAAAGCTTCCTATAACTTCTTCCAAAATCACAAAGTGAATCTCGGTCTCTATCTAAAATAATTGATAACTGTACTCCATGTAGTCTAACTATCTCTGAAATATACAACTCAGCCAACTTGTCAAGTGAATAATCCATACGAACTGGAATAAAATGAGCCGACTTCGTTAGCTTATCAATCACAACCTATACTGCATCTTTCTTTCTCGGTGTCAACGGTAATCCTGTCACAAAATTCATGGCAACTCAGCCTCATTTCCAATCAAGAACTAACACAGGCTGCAATAAACCTGAAGGTACCTGATGTTCGGCTTTTACCTGCTGACAGATCAAACATCTACAAACAAACTCTGAGATATCTCTCTTCATTCCTACCCACTAATACATTTTCTTCAAATCATTATACATCTTTGTACTACCAGGATGAATAGACAAGGAACTGCTTTGTGCTTCCTCTAAAATCTTTCGAATAAGCTCATCATTCTTTGGTATACATATCCAATTTCTGAACATTAAACAACCGTCAGAATTAATCTGAAAATCTGACTCTATACCCGACTCACACTGAGCTCTTTTGGCTTGCAACTCACTGTCATCTTTCTGAACTTCACAAATTTTTTCAAGAAACACTGGCTTAGCTCTTAATTCAGCTAAGATAGAACCATCATCCGATAAGGTTAAACTAGTGTTCAAAGCTCTTAATGCAAATAAAAATTTTCTACTCAAAGCATCAGCAACTACGTTTGCCTTACCTAGGTGATAATTGATCACTAGTTCATAATCTTTAATCAACTCTAGCTAGCTTCTTTGCCTCAAGTTCAAATCTTTCTAAGTCATCAAGTATTTCAAACTTTTATGACCAGTAAATATTCAGCACTTCTCACCATACAAGTGATGTCTCCAGATTTTCAACTCAAATACAATGGCAGCTAGTTCTAAATCATGTATCGGATAATTTTTCTCATGTGGCTTTAGCTGTCTAGAGGCATAAGCAATTACCTTTCCTTCCTACATAAGTACATAGCCTAGTCCATTCAAGGACGCGTCACTGTAAATCACAAACTCTTTACTCGATTTTGGTTGTACTAAGACAGGAGCTTCAGTCAACAATGCCTTTAACTTGTCAAAACTCTGCTGACACTTTTCAGTCCATTCAAACTTGACATCTTTCTGTAGCAATCTTGTCAATGGAGTAGCTATCATGGAAAATCCCTCTACAAATCGTCTATAATAACTGGTGAGACCAAGAAAACTTCTGACCTTTAATACATTCTTGGGAGGATTCCAATCAACAATGGCTAAAATCTTGCTCGGATCAACTCTAATGCCTTTACCTAAGACTATATGTCCAAGAAAACCAACTTCCCGTAACCAAAACTCACTTTTGCTAAACTTGGCATAAAGCTGATTATCTCTCAAAGTCTGTAAAACTGTTCTCAAATGCTCTGAATGCTCAGGCTTATCATGAGAATAAATCAAGATATCATCAATGAACACAACTACAAATTTATCCAAGTAGGGTCTAAAAATTCGATTCATTAAGTCCATCAAAATGGCAGGAGCATTAGTTAAGCCAAATGGCATCACAAGGAACTCATAATGGCCATACCTAGTCCAGAAAGTAGTCTTCGGAACATCTGACTCTTTAACTCGCAACTGATAATATCCGGATCTCAAATCTATCTTAGAGAACATAGTAGCTCCCTTCAATTGATCAAAAAAATTGTCAATTCTAGGCAGTGGATACTTGTTCTTAATAGTTATCTTGTTAAGCTGCCGATAATCTATGCACAATCTCATCGAACCATCTTTCTTTTTCACAAAGAGCACTGGTGCACCCCATGGTGAACAACTAGGTCTTGCAAAGCCTTTCTCTGTTAGTTCCTACAACTGAACTTTCAATCTATCAATTCTGTTGGAGCCATTCTATAAGGAGCAACAGAAATGGGTGTTGTACCCAGAACCAATTCAATACCAAACTCAACTTCTCTGATAGGAGGCAAACCTGGTAGTTCTTCTGGAAACACATCAGGAAACTCATATACCACAGGCACTGATTCAATTTTCAACGCTGGATCTTTAGTATACAACACAAAAGCAACATAAGCTTCATATCCTTTTCTGAAGCATTTCTGAGCAGACATAACAAAAATCAAGGCAATTGAACTATCTGACTCATCTGAATTAACTCGAAGAATTTCACCATTTTAACAATTCAACTCAATGAATTTCTTTCACAATTCACTGTCACGTCATGCGCAGTCAAACAATCCATACCAAGAATCACAACAAACTCATCAAATGGCAATAGCATGAGATCGGCTGGAAAATAGTAACCTCTACTCATCAAAGGGCAATTTTTACATACTTTGTCTACTAATACATATTGACCCAATGGATTCGATACTTTAATCACAAATCCCGTAGACTCTATGGACATGTTCATACTAGGCATCAATTTCATGCAATCATAGGAATGGGTGGAACCTGGATCAATCAAAGGAAAAACATTAACATCATGAAAAGAAAATGTACCCGTAATTACATTGGGGGAGGATGTCTCTTCATGAGCACGGAGAGCATAGGTCCTTGCAGGAGCTCTAACATGGTCTCGCTGCTGAATCTCTAGATGCACCTCTACCTGCCCCTATTCCCGAACTTCTCTGAGGCCTGCCTCTAACGGAGGCATTGCCTGATCTTACACTTAGTATTACTTCTTTTTTAACCATCTCAGGACACTCCCGAATGAAATGATCCGATACACCACATCGAAAACAACTAGTCTCAGTTGCTCAACATTGACCTAGATGACGTCGACCACATTGAGGACACTCGGGTCTATCAGGCTGAATACTGCCAACACTCACAATTGAAGTGGTCTGAGCTTTCTAACCCATAAATCTTCTACCTCTGTTTCGGTTAGAATACCCTACTAAAAAATTAGATCTCGTAGAGAACTCTCTAGGCCTCTTGGATATAGACTGAAACGACTTGCTCATTTGTCTTTTCTTCGTGTCTTGCATCTCAATTTCAGCTTTACCCTTTTCTTTCAACAACTCCTCTGCCTTACAAGCTCTTTCAACTAAAATAACAAACTCTTTTATTTCTAAACAGTGACTAACAGTCGAATATCATCATTGAGCCCATCTTCAAATCTCTTGCACATAATAGCTTTAGTAGATACACACTCTCAAGCATAATTATTGAGTCTGAAAAATTCACGTTCATTCAACTCAATGAATTTCTTTCACAATTCACTGTCACGTCATGCGCAGTCAAACAATCCATACCAAGAATCACAACAAACTCATCAAATGGCAATAGCATGAGATCGGCTGGAAAATAGTAACCTCTACTCATCAAAGGGCAATTTTTACATACTTTGTCTACTAATACATATTGACCCAATGGATTCGATACTTTAATCACAAATCCCGTAGACTCTATGGACATGTTCATACTAGGCATCAATTTCATGCAATCATAGGAATGGGTGAAACCTGGATCAATCAAAGCAAAAACATTAACATCATGAAAAGAAAATGTACCCGTAATTACATTGGGGGAGGATGTCTCTTCATGAGCACGGAGAGCATAGGTCCTTGCAGGAGCTCTAACATGGTCTCGCTGCTGAATCTCTAGATGCACCTCTACCTGCCCCTATTCCCGAACTTCTCTGAGGCCTGCCTCTAACGGAGGCATTGCCTGATCTTACACTTAGTATTACTTCTCTTTTAACCATCTCAGGACACTCCCGAATGAAATGATCCGATACACCACATCGAAAACAACTAGTCTCAGTTGCTCAACATTGACCTAGATGACGTCGACCACATTGAGGACACTCGGGTCTATCAGGCTGAATACTGCCAACACTCGCAATTGAAGTGGTCTGAGCTTTCTAACCCATAAATCTTCTACCTCTGTTTCGGTTAGAATACCCTACTAAAAAATTAGATCTCGTAGAGAACTCTCTAGGCCTCTTGGATATAGACTGAAACGACTTGCTCATTTGTCTTTTCTTCGTGTCTTGCATCTCAATTTCAGCTTTACCCTTTTCTTTCAACAACTCCTCTGCCTTACAAGCTCTTTCAACTAAAATAACAAACTCTTTTATTTCTAAACAGTGACTAACAGTCGAATATCATCATTGAGCCCATCTTCAAATCTCTTGCACATAATAGCTTTAGTAGATACACACTCTCAAGCATAATTATTGAGTCTGAAAAATTCACGTTCATATTCAGCAACTATTATCTTACCCTGCTTTAGTTTAAGGAATTCTTTTCTTTTCTGGTTGATGAACCTCTGACTAATGTATTTCTTACGGAACTCCTCCTGAAAGAAATCCCAAGTAACCCTCTCTTTCTTCCGCCAATGGTAGGCTGAGTCTCATAAAAGTGATACAACACACTTCATGCACTCTTCAGGTGTGCAGGATAACTCATCAAAGACCCTGATAGTATTCTCGAGCCAAAATTTAGCTTTCTCTGCATCGTCATCTTTAGTAGCCTGAAACTCTTCGACCCCTTGTTTTCTAATTTTATCAACTGGTGGCATCTCTCTTCTAACTGTGTCTGTGACTGGGGAAGCTACATGGGTAGTCTAAGGATCATGAGGGGGTAGAGGTCTAACGGTCGGATTCGTACGAACGAACTCAGCAAACCATTCATTCATAGCTTGGAAGAAGGCTTCTCGAGCCCCTCCTCTCTGACTAACTGTAACGGGCCTTTCACTACTATTTAGTGGCACCGTTCCTTCTGCGGAAGCAGGACCAGGCGCGTTACTTTTTACATCATCTGCACCAACTCGTTCGGGATCCATAACTATTAAAGAAAAACATTTTAAAATCGTCAGAAGTCGTCACACTATCAAAATATAAGTATGACATGTATAGCTAGACTCTTACTCAAACTAAATATTCTGAGAACTAACTAAACTCTTGCTCTGATACCAATAAATGTAACACCCCTTACCCGAGACTATCGCCAGAGTCGAGCATGAGGCGTTACCAGACTTATCTTACTTGTTCGGAGCATAAAAAAATTTACTTTTAAAAATTAATTCGCTCGCATTAATCCAATAAATCCCTAAAAAGGGCCTTCGAGGCCCTAAAACATGCAATTGGAATGGTTCAGGACCACACTGGAAACATTAAAAATTTTTCAATAACTTACACAAATGAAAACAATTTATTTCACTATTCATTATAAAACTGTCCACCTGCATAATAGTCACTAAAGTAATTATAACTCGAGTTACGAAAATCATAATTTAAATCCATAAATTTTTCCTGTAACTAGACTCAAATATCTTTTTACCAGAATTTTTCCAGAATTTTTGGTTTGACCAATTAGTACATTTTATTCATTAAATGTTCCCCTATTTTGCAGTTTAGCGAACCTGGTCTCTCTTCACTAAAAAATAATTATCTCATTATACAGAGTTTGGATAAATATTTCTGTTTGTTTATAATGAAAATAGACTCACTCTTGTAATCTAGAAATATAAACTATGACTTATAATTCTTTTTCTACAATTTCTAGTGATTTCCCAAATTTGGAAAAGGGGATCACGAAGTCACTCTGAACCAGTCTTACAAAAATTTAAATATCTCAGAATATAAACTTCCTTTGCTTGCTTTGTTTCTTTCTTATGAAAATAGACTCAATAATATTTAATTTTATATCCCATTCACCATTTAATTCCATTTCTACAATTTTAAGTTATTTTTCAAATCCACGTCACTGTTGCTATTTCCTAAATGTTCCACGGCCAACTCTTACTCCATAATTTCTTTGCATCAAACCTCATTCAGGCATACATAATACCAAAACATGTTCTTATTTATCTATATCATAAGCTAATCATTATCAAGTATTCACATGCCATTCTTTAATCATATCATAAGGTCATACACACAAAATAGCCAAGTCCCTATACATGCCATAACTTAAAGTATTTCTAGTCACAAAATACCGAGATAGCTCGTTGATAGTGTGAGGCGATCTTTGACGTCCTTACGATTTTTCGAGTTGGCTTTGCGATACTATAAAAAAGAGAGAAAAGAAAGGGAGTAAGCATAAAGCTTAGTAAGTTTGCATGTAAATAAATAACAACATTCTAAATGAATTATCAAGATAACCTAAACCTTTTGAACATGGACTTATTTTACCTTCCTTTTGGTACACTCTTTAAATTTTCCGTTGAACCACTTAGAATACTAAGGATACACGGGTACCTTTCCTTTTTAAACTTACCATTGCAATGTCTTGACACGGTCTTACGTGGTATCCTTGCCTTATGAACTCACCATTGTCATGCCTTGCCATGGTCTTACATGGGATCTTTGCCTTATTGTAGTTTATCAATGCCATGTCTTGACATGGTCTTACATGATTTCTGTAACACCCCTAACCCGTATTCGTCACCGGACAGGGGTTACGAGGTATTACCAGACGAAACATAACTTTCGAATAATCATATGCATAGTTTTATTGAAACTCTTAAAACAGATAATTATTAATATAAATAAAACTAAATTAATATCTTTACAAATCATATAATCAGATTTATAATTCATAAGCAATAAGCATCGGACATATCATTTTATCACATTGCATTTGTTCATACCATAAATATAATATAATACTACAATCTATAAACACATATATAAGCCATAATAAATAAAGATATTCAAACACATCTCATTTTTGGCAAGTTCCATTTGGCACCATTTAGAAAATAACAAACTTAATTCCTTATAACTTAAAGTACTATTCATTTAGTCACTTTACATAACCTCAGCCGAATATAGTAATGCATATTTCAATGTCCACTTTTAACTTATTAAATCCCTTTACAAGCATCTATTCTTATATAGAACTAATTCCAAACATTATCCAAAATTTTCATATCACATTAAGAACATTACAACTATGTATTTGCAATGTAACAAACTTCATATTCAAGACCAATTCAACAAATACATATTCAACTAAGCACATACAATTATATATAAATCAACCCATCACTTCATATACTTATATGTAAATATATATATAAATACCAAAATCGTGATTAATTTACCAACATAATTCTTATCCAATTCTTTCCTTAATGAAAAATTTTAATAATAAATATCATGTCTTAAACATATATCTCTTACGTGGCAATAATTATTAATAAACTAACATAATTTGAAAACACACAAGAAAGCATCCAAATTTACTATTCAAATTGTCAAAACCCAAATACAATAGCCCAATATAAACAAGTTAAATTCATATGCTTTAAAATACATATAGGAATTATACCTTTTTCCAAATCACAAGACCATATTAAGTCATTTTATATTCGGTTATTCAATGAAAATACACTATGAATCAAATTTTGATACCTATCATTATAAAACCAAAGTTTTAGCCATATATGCACAAAATCCCAATTTCTCAATAAAACCAAATACAAGACATATTTGAATCAATAAACTCATGAGTAAAATATCAAACATAACCATACTTATATATACCAAAACCAAATCAACCAAAACCACAATAAAACATAATCATCAAGCCAAAGCATAAATTCCAAGATTAACAAAATGAACAAGCCATTTTTGCATAGCTTATACATATATATACAACTTCAACTATAATCGAAAAGTAGTATAGCCTATACATGCCATAAGTTTCTAATTCAACTTTTAAAAGTACCGAAAGCAGTCGATAGTGTGATAGACTTCGTTGACGATCCCCGAGCCTACAACTAGTCTCCAAAATCTATAATAGAAGTAAAAATACACATACAGAGTAAGCTAAATACACACACAGAGTAAGCTATCTTAGCTTAGTAAATCATAAGAAAATATTAACTCAATAAAAATAATAATTTAATAACACATATCCAAACCATACTTGTAAAATTCAAATATCCACATATAACTAAACATAAATTAAGTTTTGTCCAAATATGCATTCGTCCTTTATCCAAATTCATCTTTCATACTCAATATCAATAAAAATTTCACTTGACCAAATACATACTATCACAATACCTTTATACAATTTACATTTCCTTAGTCATAATTTCACATTCAATTACCATATAGACAAATGCACATATAAACTTTGGCATAAGTATGAAATTCACATTTCCATATCATACATATATATAGATATCATTAAACCAAATATGACCAATCATATACTTGAACAAATGGTTTCATTCACTTCATTCATAGCTCAATTCTTAATTCAAATATTATCTCAATGGCATTGATAATTTATTAAGGCATAACCAAGCCATACTTATGAAATTTAATACCAAACATTTATCTATACATAAATTATAACATTTCCAATCACACATTGATTCATTAACATACTTAATATCACAGAGACCTTATTTTGCCGAATATATATACTTCCCTATAAACACGTTCAAGATTCACATTTCAAATACCTACTAATCGAATGCACATAAATCCTTTAATATCAATATGAATTTCACATTTCAATTTATTCCTCATGTACCATTAGGCCGAATATAAGCTCAAAAATCAAATATTAATATCACATACTTATACATTAATCCACATATAGATTTTCATATACACAATCACTACCATTAACGTCATTTATAACTTGTATCACATATCAAATAATCAACTTACCTTATTTCTGAAAAGGTAATAAATTGTCACATGCCTGTTCACTTTAACTTGTTTCCACATTCATTTGTAACTTATCATTGCCCGTTGAACCATTCGGAACTAAAAAGGATACTAGAATTATAACACATATCGTACAATGCCAACGTCCCAGAAGTGGTCTTACATGTAATCACATGTCGATGCCACTATCCTAAACAGGGTCTTACACAAATCACAATTACGATGCCGATGTCCCAGACATGGTCTTACTCGAAATTACATATCGATGCCAATGTCCCAGACGTGGTCTTACACGAGAACACATATCAGAAATCCTATGTCCTGACATATGTATCCTAGCTATTCCTAAGGTTTGTACGAGGCTTTTCGGACGTCGAATCTTGGTCGAATCGAATCGTAAACATAGTTCCCAAGTGTAAAAATATATCAATTCAGCACATGTAACTTTTTTGTTTAAAAAGAATAACTACGTTTACTTGCTTATAAACTTACCTCGAACAACGGTAACCGAAATGGGACGATTAATCGACGATTTTAGTTTTCCTCCGATCCAAATATGATTTCTTTGGTTCACGATCTAAATGTATATAAATAAACTAATTCAATATAATTTCATTCAATTTAGTCCAAAAACACATAAATGGGCAAATAACTATTTTACCCCTGACATTTCATACTTTTTACAATTTAGTCCAATTTGCATAAAACACAAAACGTACAAAATTTACACATATCAAGGTTTGGACGAATCTTCATTATGCCCATACAAGCCCACACAATTCATTTATTTCACATTTTAGTCCCTTAATTTATTATTTTGCAATTTAGCCCTAATTACTCAAATTCATCAAAATTTCCAATACAAAACATACTAACCCAAAACATATCTTCAATAATTCATCATCAAACATCACAAAGCACAATTATTCATCAATGGCGTAACTCAAAATATTCATCAAAATCAGAAATTGAAGCATGGGTCAGGAGTATTCGAAGCAACGATCTCAAAAACGTAAAAAATATTAAAAACCGAAAATAAAACATACCTTGATTTAGCTTTCAAATGGCCGAAAATGATGCATGGCTTTTGTATTTTATTTTATATTATAACATATATTAACATATTATTTAACTTACATATTTAACCTTTTTTATAATTATGAAACCATTATATCATAAGGTTACAACCGTCCACTACATATAATTATGGTTTAATTGGATTATAAATGCTTCGTATTATAAATACAACAACAATTAGGCACTTTCATATTTAACCTTCAGATTTTCATTTTACGCGATTTAGCCCTTTTTATTTAATCGAGCACTCAAACAACAAAATTAATCACAAAAATTTCACACATGCAAATTCACACAAAATAAACACAGAAAATAATATTAAAATATTTTTTGACTCAGATTTTTGGTCCCGAAACCACCATTCCGAATAGGGTCAAAAATCAGGCTGTTACAACTCTCCCCCCTTAGGGATTTTCATCCCCGAAAATCTTACCAGAAAGTAGATTTCGGATTTTCTTTCACATAGTACATTTCAAAATTTTACATAGCTTCGGATTTCAAATCTCTTAAATCTCACAATTAAGATTCTGATCTGTCTTCTGCTATACGTCATACCAAGCTGAAACTGTGTAACACCCCAAACCCGGCCCAGACGTTACGGCTGAATTCGGCGTGTCACATTAAAGTGTTTTTCGAAAACCATGTTTTCATTGAAAACCCTTCTTGATGTAAAACTCATTGGAGCGTTATTGTAGAACTCATGTTTTAATTAAAAATCTTTGAAAAGAATATTTTCGTTATAGATTAAAGTGAATGGAAGCTGTGCACCAGGTAGAAAGCCAGAAAAGAGGAGGTGAGTCTATTGGACTGCTTAAGTACCAAGCTCTTCATGGATCGAATCCTAGACATGCACACGTCCATTGCCACACTTAAAGCATATTACTTGTCCACGAACAACAAATTAAGTTTAAATCCATTTAAAATATTTATTTCCTTTGAAAACATTTACGTTATGGAAGCTTTGCTCGTGTCGTGATATTTTGAAAATAAGTAACTTTATAAAACGCGCCTAGAGCTAACCAATTTAATAACCCAAAATATTAAAAATAATAAAAAGAACGACCTTATTACAACTTAAACCGAATAAAAATAATCAAAATAATAAATGCGAAACTTATTTTAAAGAAAATGAAACTTAATCTTCGTGGCCACTCTGAATCCCTTGACTCCAAGTCCATCGATCTAAGGCTCACCTACAAAGATGGGAAAAAGGGGGTGAGTTTGGAAAACTCGATGTGTAAAGTATCCCAACCGAGCCCAAATCGGTTCAAGCTTTCTGGGCCTAAGCCCTATTCAAATCGAGTTAAGCGGGCCTTAGCCCATATCAATATTAACTGGGCCATAGCCCTTACAAGATCGAGTATATTGGGCGTAGCCCATATCAAGATCAATCTGGGTCGTAGCCCTATTACAAGTCGAGATATATTGGGCCTTGGCCATATTAACACAGTTGGGCCCATTTCAATACAGTTGGCCCATAACAAAATAGTCTCATATGATTAATGCATGATAACCCCATCCAACCCTCGCACTTGCCTCTGTCCATCCCTACACTTCACATGGGGAATAAATCACCCACGCCATCCCTACACTTACAAGTGTTAGCACCGTTGCTTTGACTAACTATAATCCATAGCAAAGTCGCTTATATCGTAATATGTGGCACGACCACCGAACAGGTTCTTCCTCCATAACAAAACCCAACCCCATGCAACAGATATACATGTCATGGCATATAACAAACAGAATCAGCATATTATGTATTTCAGTCGAAATTAACCCTAGGGGTATAACGGTCATTTTGCACCTAGAGGTAAAACGATAATTTTCATACTTAGGCGTATTTTAATAAAATTTACTATTCTAGAGTTTACATACATATTCTAACCATTAACACATTAACAGAAGCACTTATCGAGCGTTTTTACCGAATTGGGCTCGTTGGCCCACTAACCCGTTTTCAGCCCAAATATATCGAAGTGCACGAATTACGCACTCTGCAATCATACTACTTGCGATTACCAAAATTAACAACCAAACCACCTCACGAGCGCTCGCACGCTTGCAAGTTCACAAATGCCGGCTTTTCGGCTTTTCGGCTTTTACCGATCTAGTCTAAGAGTGGGTGTCGTTTACGCACCTGTTTTATGATGATTCGTTGACGAGATCCATGCACGAACTGCCTACAATTATATTACTACCACGTTAATCTAACTACCAAAACGAACAACATATTAATCCCTTACCTTATTCAACCAATAACACCTTAGGCACTAGCAATCTTACCTTCGCCGAAGTTAGCGACTAGATTTAGATCCACTTGTTCCCCTTGTCCAAGCCCTTAATCAGCAGCCTCTAAACCACACTATCATCAAGATAAAACAGTTATCACAACCCCTTAGGGCTATAAACCCAAATCGAAAGCCTCCCTAACCTTTAGGGGTTTCGGCTTTTTCTAAAATAAGAAATAAAGACTAGGTTGGAAGGACTTACCACCGATTCCTTCAGTCAACGATTCCCCTTAATTCCTACTCGATTCTGATGCAGTTCTAAGCCCTCAAATGATAACAAAAGTCGAGCCTTCAGTGATCTTAAAATTCAGCTGTGTCCCTATGGCTATGCGGTTTCGGCTTTTTGCAACAATGAAGAAAAGATAAGGATTTTGTAATGGCTTTGTTGATAGAAACTTGGGGTTTAGAGGACTAGAGTATCGATCAAGAATGATGAAGAGAAGTAAAAAGATTTGGCTAGGAAAAATCGGCACAGAAGAAAATATAGGCTTTCGGGATTTCGGCTTTTTATGACAAATGGTTATGAAGGTTTAGAAACGACTGAAAAAAGATGGAGATGTACAGGATGATAGGAAGATTCGGCTATAGAGGAAAAAAGAAAAAGAAGAGGAGAAAGTAAATGGAGAGAAAAAGAAAAAGAAAAGAAAAGAAGAAGGAAAGGGAATGGAAGAAGAGAAAATATCAAAACCCAAAGGATATATTCTAAAATACCCCAAATATATACTGAAGAAAAAAACAATCAAAGGGAACAAAAATCAGCAATGGCTAATTTACTCAAATCCAAGAGACTAGCCGAAAAACTCCCCAACTAACACCCCCTAGTTGGCTTAAATACTTACCCCACCTCCTTCCAATTTGAATTCAATTAAAATTCCTTAATTTTTGCAAAAATTTTAATTTGAATTACACCCAAATTCTTTCCCCGTACAGTAACCTGCTTAATTCAAATTCCAATCAAGGCCTGGGTGTTTCGGTCCAGTTCAAATACCTTCCCTACGTGCAGCAAAATAGCAATATATTTACGCGTAAGGTAGCTCGAACACAAGACCTCTGGGCCCCCACGCATGCTGCCATCCACTGGGACGCGACCTTGTTCTTAACATAATAGCGTCGCATTAATTATTAAACCTTACCTGCTGTAGCCTTGTCCATTTTAAAAATAAAACAAAATTCGCTCGCGTATGAAATCGAACCTGCACCCTCTCCATATGTCCAGCACACTACTGCCACTGCGCCACAGGCGCTCTTTGTGTTAAATTATACCCGCAACTCCTCTTAACCCTTATTCTAGCCGCGATCTGCATAAACAACCCAAATTGCGCACGCCAGGCCTTAAACCCAGGCTCATCCTCCACCCTCCTAACATACTTAGCCACTAGGCCAGATGTTTGCTTCTAACATGAATTAGCCTGACCATTCAATAAGGCCTACCTACGACAGCCCTTGGTTCTTCTAAAATAAAAACCCACATTTGCGCACGTAGGGAATCGAACCCCTGCTCCCTTCCTACTACTTAACAAGCCTAACCACAAGGCCAGGCTCCTCCTTATGTCCAATTTTAGCCCAACTTATTAATAAACCTTATTGCCCAGATCCCCTAAAGAAACAAAAATAATAATTTTTGCTAGAGGCTGGGACCGAATCTTTCCCACACTTTAAATACTTCTAAATTTATTTAAAACTAAAGTAATAATAATAATAACCATAATAATGAAAATTTCAAATACAATAATATATATATTTTTAATAATAATAATTATAATTTTCATAAATCAATAAAAATAGATACAATAAAATTTTCTAATAATAATTTAATTGAAACACTAAATTAACAACAATAATTTTATAAATATATTTGTATCTAATAATTATAATGATAATAATTTTCATAAAAATTAAAATATTAGTAATAACATAAATATTTTACCAATATATATATATATATATATATATATTTTAAGCACTAGTAATATTTAAAACTTCTCAATATTCAAGTTTTCTTCTATCCGAATCCCAGACTCAAAGCCCAACTCTTCTAGGCCCAATTTTTGGGGCGTTACAAACTGCTTGTAACTGTATTGAATTACTTTCATTTTCTGCTCAATTTCTTTGATGAAATTAATTCCATGGATCATCTTCTCACAAAGTTCGATCTCGAAACAATGGAGTTTGATAATTGCAACCATACAATAGTCTTTCTTTCTTGCTTTCAAACTCTTAAACCCAATGTCAAATAAATATTTCGAGAATTTGAATTGCGTTTCCCGATTTCAATTCAATCTCATACTCACAGATTACTATAATTTTTCTCTGAATCACAATATGAGTTTCAGATCTCAATTCAAAACAATGATGACTGGCACCAGGTGCAGACTTATCAACACAGGAACGGATCACTCAACTGTTTTATCAAAAGAGAAAATCCATACGTATAGAGAGATTTCTTCAAGCAGTAAATAATAATTCAGATTACTCTATCAGTTCCAATTATAAGAATAATCTAGATTCAAAGTTCATCAAAATTCTATTTCATTACTACTCAAATATCAACTCATGTTGAAACAGTCCCGAATGAACAGACAAATTACCACTACGAGATTACCTGTAGCAGTTGTTGTACAATCTCAGAACTTCTCAATAACCAATCATTGATCTGAAATTCTAAATCAGAAACCCATTTATGTCGAATCCCTTATAACTTACAAACTCAAAAGTTTTCAACAAGTTAAACTATCTTTTCTGTGCCAAGTTCAGATCTCACTCTGCAATATCAAATAATAACTCAAGGTCTTTTAAGAGTTCAGGCCATTTTTACTATTCCCAAATTCGGATCTTTCTCTGACATTAAACATTTTAAATTCTTATAATCATCGAATATGTCACAAAATCCTTTTCATGTAGCTTTAATTGTATAGAATCACAAGATATTTCTGCACACTCTTTCATTACAACACACTTCAAACCGTTCATTAACGTATGACTGAAAATCATAAACTTTTTATTCAACTCAGACTGAATTAGATCCGACGTTCCGGTTGATATTGTCTTCGTACAAAAGAAAACTTCAACAATCGAATTATCTTTAATTTACCAAAACATTTCTCAGATAGAATGGTCCTGACAGATATAATTCTGTATCAAATATTTAGGAACACAAATTCTTCTTCTAGACTATCCCTCAAATCACACATATACTTTCAGAGTTTATCTCCAATCCGGTGAATAAATTTCGAGACATATAACCTAATCATATTTTTAATCAATTAATTCAAATCAGACTAAACCACTGAATCAATCATTTCAAAGAAATCATTTCTTCTTGTTAGAAGGTTAACTTCAGACATATCATTATATAGATTTGATCTTGATCGTCTTTCATTTTCACTTTTACTGATGTCGAATCTTTCACGAGAACTAGAAAAGTGTTTATAATAAAGCTGTCTCATATATTAATCATCGAAGCTCTGAATTATGTTGAAGTCATCTTAATCAAATAAAAATCATTGAGCCTTAATAAGAACGATATCTCAACTCTATAAACAAATATTATCCCAGCTGATAATGAAGCATTTGAACACAGAAGAGAATCAAATATGGTTTAAACAGCAACCAATGTAGAAACACAACTTTTATAACTCTGATAACGGTACTGCAGTAATCTAAATTTCAGAATGGAAATTATAATTATAATAGATATAGTCATCTCTGTCAAATAGAGATCTCTTGTAGATAATCACATAGAATTATAAGAAAATTGGGATAGCGAAATTTCAACGCCTGAAGCTACACAGAATATCTGAGGACCACAATCTATATAGAATAATATCAATTCCGATGATATCCCAAAAAATGTTCAGAAAGAACTATGTCACTCATAAATACTGACATCCACAATATCAAAGTAATATAATCTTCATGTATATTCAACAGAACAATAGCCAGTAGAAATAAATTATTAATATCATACAGACATTACCGTCAACTTACATATTCACACAGGGAATAATATACCATAGAAAGATAGAACAATGTCGAATATAACCCAAACAAACCAACGATGCTTTCATTTATTAGTATCTTTAGCTAATGTTCTCATACGATAAGAATTCCTTCCATAATTAAACAATCACCTATACTTTTGAGGATAAATATACACATAGAATACCCAGAAGAAGTCATAATAACTGCCCGATTTTCACTACTGCACTCAGCCATCAATACAATTCAAACACTATTCAACTGTCTAATTTTGTCATCAGAAATTTTCACATTATCTCTTCACTAACAAAAATCAATTCAAAAAAGCTTCCAGTTGATACTTTCTTTAGATAACATACCTAAATTGATCATTTAATCGAATTTAACTTCTTCTGTAATAATGACTTTGCATAATCTGAATAGTCTTCAAAACTATCCAATATCTCTTTTAATACTGCCTTCATTTGTTGATTCATTCACTTTTCTGATCACATTATTAATCTTCCGAACACGGACTTCTGTAACTCTACACTTATAAGTTTATTTAACTCAAATTTTATAGATTCCAATATAACCTTTCACTAATAAGGGGGTGAGGTAGTAAAGCCTCAAATTTAACTTACACATAAATGCACATAACACATACTTTCACAAATAACCAGTTCATTTCTAATTTCACATTCTCAAAACATTTAATAAACATTTACTTTTAATCACTTTTGTTCTTAACACATAATTCATATGCCAACTCAAATCACTAATTCACAATTGAAATTTTCATATAGCATCAAAACACAAATGTCATAACTCATATACTCATATAATTATAACATTTATCAATAACCAAAATGTCATATACTTTAACCCATACCTTTACGAGTGTCAACTCATCACATATATATATATATATATATATATATATTCATTCAAACATTTGAATACACATTCTATATATTAGAATCAGCTCGGTTGGAAGACATACCTGTCACATCAAAACAATTTTTTTCATCAGAATCGCAAGGTATCACATTATCGCAGGATAAATATGCCATGTATAGCTAGACTCACATACGCTATGGTAGTCCTAGAATCGACTAAACCATAGCTCTAATACCAATAAAATGTAACACCCCTAACCCGTATCCGTCGCCAGAAAGGAGTTACAAGGTATTACTAGACAAACATAACTTCCGAATAATCATATGCATAATTTTATTGAAACTCTTAAAACAGATAATTATTAATAAAAATAAAACTAAATTAATCTCTTTGAAAATCATATTGTGGTACTTTCTAAACACATAATCAGATTTGTAATTCATAAGCAATAAGCATCGAACATATCATTTTATCACATTGCATTTGTTCATACCATAAATATAATATAATACTACAGTCTATAAACACATATATAAGACATAATAAATAAAGATATTCAAACACATCTCATTTTTGGCAAGCTCCATTTGGCACCATTTAGAAAATAACAAACTTAATTCCTTATAACTTAAAGTACTATTCATTTAGTCACTTTACAAAACCTCAGCCGAATATAGTAATGCATATTTCATTGTCCACTTTTAACTTGCTAAATCCCTTTACAATCGTATATTATTATATAGAACTAATTCCAAACATTATCTAAAATTTTCATATCACATTAAGAACATTACAACTACGTATTTGCAATGTAACAAATGTCATATTCAAGACCAATTCAACAAATACATATTCAACTAAGCACATACAATTATATATAAATCAACCCATCACTTCATATACTTATATGTAAATATATATATATATATATATAAACACCAAATCATGATTAATTTACCAACATAATTCTTATCCATTTCTTTACTTAATGAAAGAATTTTAATAAGCTAACACATCCATTATGTAAATATCATGTCTTAAACATATATCTCTTACGTGGAAATAATTATTAATAAATGAACATAATTTGAAAACACACAACAAAGCATCCAAATTTACTATTCAAATGGTCAAAACCCAAATACAATTGCCCAATATAAACAAGTTAAATTCATATGCTTTAAATTACATATAGGAGTTATACTTTTTTCCAAATCACAAGACCATATTAAGTCATTTTATATTCGGTTATTCAATGAAAATACACTATGAATCAAATTTTATACCTATCATTATAAAACCAAAATTTTAGCCATATATGTACAAAATCCCAATTTCTCAATAAAACCAAATACAAGACATATTTGAATAAATAAACTCATGAGTAAAATATCAAACATAACCATACTTATATATACCAAAACCAAATTAATCAAAACCACAATTAAACATAACCATCAAGCGAAAGCACAAGATTAACAAAATGGACAAGCCATTTTCGCATGGCTTATACATATATATACAACTTCAACCATATTTGAAAAGCAGTATAGCCTATACATGCCATGGGTTTCTAGTTCAACTTTTAAAAGTACCGAAAGCATTCGATAGTGTGATAGACTTTGCTTACGATCCATGAGCCTGCAACTAGTCTCTAAAATCTATAAATAGAAGTAAAAATACACACATAGAGTAAGCTATCTTAGCTTAGTAAGTCATAAGCAAATATTAACTCAATAACAATAATAATTTAATAAGACATAACCAAACCATATTTTTAAAATTCAAATATCCACATTTAACTAAACATGAATTAAGTTTTGTCTAAATATGTATTCGTTCTTTATCCAAATTCATCTTTCATACTCAATATCGATAAAAATTTCACTTGACCAAATACATACTATCACAATACCTTAATAAAATTCACATTTCCTTAGTCATAATTTCACATTCAATTAACATACGCATAACCGCACATATATACTTTGGCATAAGTATGAAATTCACATTTCCATATCATACATATATATATATCATTAAACCTAATATGACCAATCATATACTTAAACATATGGTTTCATTCACTTCATTCATAGCTCAATTCTTAATTCAAATATTATCTCAATGGCATTGATAATTTATTAAGGCATAACCAAGCCATACTTATGAAATTTAATACCAAACATTTATCTATACATAAATTATAACATTTCCAAACACACATTGATTCATTAACATATTTAATATCACATAGATCTTATTTTGTCGAATATATATACTTCCCTATAAACACGTTAAAGGTTCACATTTCAACTGCCTACTAATCAAATGCACATAAATCCTTTAATATCAATATGAATTTCACATTTCAATTTATTCCTCATGTACCATTAGGCCGAATATAAGCTTAAAAATCAAACATTAATATCACATACTTATAAATTAATCGACATATAGATTTTCATATACACAATCACTACCATTAACGTTATTTATAACTTGTATCACATACCAAATAATCAACTTACCTTATTTCCAAAAAGGTAATAAATTGTCACATACCTGTTCACTTTAACTTGTTTCCACATTCATTGATAACTTATCATTGCCCGTTGAACCATTCAGAATTAAAAAGGATACTTAGATTATAACACATATCGTACAATGCCAACGTTCCAGACGTGGTCTTGCATGTAATCACATGTTGATGCCACTGTCCCAGACAAGGTCTTACACGAATCACAATTACGATGCCGATGTCCCAAACATGGTCTTACTCGAAATCACATATCGATCCCAATGTCCCAGACGTGGTCTTACACGAGAACACATATCAGAAATCCTATGTCCTGACATATGTATCCTAGCTATTCCTAAGGTTCGTACGAGGCTTTTCGGACGTCGAATCTTGGTCGAATCGAATCGTAAACATAGTTCCCAAGTGTAAAAATATATCAATTCAGCACATGTAACTTTTTTGTTTAAAAAAAAATAACTACGTTTACTTGCTTATAAACTTACCTCGGACAACGGTAACCGAAATGGGATGATTAATCGACGATTTTAGTTTTCCTCCGATCCAAATATGATTTCTTTGGTTCACGATCTAAATGTATATAAATAAACTAATTCAATATAATTTCATTCAATTTAGTCCAAAAACACATAAATGGGCAAATAACTATTTTACCCCTGACATTTCATACTTTTTACAATTTAGTCCAATTTGCATAAAACACAAAACATACAAAATTTACACATATCAAGGTTTGGACGAATCTTCATTATGCCCATACAAGCCCACACAATTCATTTATTTCACATTTTAGTCCCTTAATTTATTATTTTGCAATTTAGCCCTAATTACTCAAATTCATCAAAATTTCCAATACAAAACATACTAACCCAAAACATATCTTCAATAATTCATCATCAAACATCACAAAACACAATTATTCATCAATGGCGTAACTCAAAATATTCATCAAAATCAGAAATTGAAGCATGGGTCAGGAGTATTCGAAGCAACGATCTCAAAAACGTAAAAAAATATTAAAAACCGAAAATAAAACATACCTTGATTTAGCTTTCAAATGGCCGAATGTGTAACACCCCGAATTTGGGCCTAGAAGTATTGGGCCTTGTGTGCGGGTCCGTAAGGAGGTTGTATATAGGTATTTAATTGTGCAATGAAATGACACAATTAAATGTCTGCTTTGGTGGTTAATGGCCCTGAAAAGTGTTAGAGAAATCCTGGGTTCAAACTTGGGCTTTAGCAAAAATTTTGGTATTAAGTGAAAAAAAAAAACCTGGATGCTTGGATGAGGGCTTTTAAATTATTGTGTTAAATAAATGACACAAGGAAGCTTGTAGTCTAGTGGTTGTGGCGTCATTAAGGTTGTGTGGGAGCTTGGGTTCAAGCCTTGGCTCTTGCAATTTATTTTGGTTTTTTTTTTAAGGGAACCTGGACTTTGGCCTTTAGACCTTATAATTAATTGGGAATAAAATATGACACAAAAAACTTTGTGGCTTAGTGGCAAGTAGCGTGTGGAGCATCTGAGGGGAGGCATGGGTTCGAATCCCATGGCAAGCAAGGAGAATTTATTTTGCTAACAGGGGGCGACAAGAGTTGGTGTTGAATTTAAACTCTGATGTTGGAAGGATCCCACATCGGGAAGCTAATATAAGAGTGGATACGAAGCTGGCTTTAAATAGAGAGAACCATGAGGAGAGTAAAGGTACCTTTTCTTGGATGATCCCTTTCGCTGTATGGCGTGCTCGTTTGGGTTGGGCGTCGGCTAAGAGTGCTCGGAGCGTGGATTAACTCCAGTCTCCTATCAGGTGTGTATTTCTCACTACTCTAGCTATAGGATGGCTACTTCGGGCCGCGATGGGCCGAAAAGGGTCATGTGGGTCTAATGGGCCTACGGGACCAATTGGATAAGTTGTTTGATTGTGTAGTAAATATTGGACTAGGCTAGGTGAATCTCATATTTGTGGCTAGATTTGGGCTAAAAGGGCCACACTAGCGTGTGGGCCCATTTGGGCCGAGAATAGGCTTTAAGCCCATTCGTATTGTTATCCCTGTTTAGAATACTTTAGTTTACCAAATTACTGAAATGCCTTCGATTTGTAGAATTACCATTTTACCCTCGATTTATAGAATTACCGTTTCACCCTCGATTTACAGAATTACCATTTTACCCT
This sequence comes from Gossypium arboreum, assembly GCF_025698485.1. Lineage (NCBI taxonomy): Eukaryota > Viridiplantae > Streptophyta > Magnoliopsida > Malvales > Malvaceae > Gossypium > Gossypium arboreum. The sequence continues at coordinate 116,554,435 of NC_069077.1, read as the reverse complement.
CGATTTAAAAAATTACCATTTTACCTTCAGTTTACAAAATTACCGTTTTACCCTCGATTGTTAAATTACCAAAATACCCCTAGTTTGTAAAATTAACAAAATACCCCTAGTTTGTAAAATTACCGAAATACCAATGGTTTGTGAAATTACCAAAATACCCTCAATTTGTAAAATTACCAAAATACCCCTAATTTAAAAAATTACATAAATACCCTTGACTTTTTAAAAATTATAGAAATACCATTGGTTTACAAAATTACTGAAATGCCCTTGGTTTGTAGATTTACCAAAACACCCTTGTAGGATGAAATGACTAAAATACCCCTAATAGGTAAAAAGACCGTAAAGCCCCTGTAGGGTAAAGTGACCATAATACCCTTGTATGGTAAAATGATGAATATGCCTTTATGTTCCGTATGACTGATGTGCTTAGGATTTACATATATTGATATTGGATTAGTTAAGTTTGAGTGACAGGTGGTGGTTATCGTAGGTGATTGATTATGGAAACGTTTCAACTTCAACCCATAACAGTGTGTACTAACCCTCGTAGTAGCTTAGATTAATATCTGCTGAGAAGCCGAAATGCTAAAATATCGGCATTTCGAGAACTTGTATTGTTGCGTGTGGGTATAAATACGATAAATACGATAAGATGGGTTTTTGGATCGATGGAACAGGTAAGAACTCAATTTTGTGCACGATGGTAAGTTGGGCCTCAATGGGCTGGAATTGGGCCAAATGGGCTTTTGGCCCATTTGGGTAAAATTGATAGAAAATGGAATTTGGAAAGGTTGCATGTTAGCACGGTTAGTATTATTGTAAAACTTGGGTTAAGCAGGCCTAGTGGGCTAAATCAGCATTCATAGGGCCCATTAGGGGTTTTGGGCCCAAAAGCCGAATTTGATAAGTGGGTTAAAGATCATTGTTTAAACAATTGTAATGAACATGGAAAATCCTGATTTTTGGTAAAATTACGAAAATACCCTTATAATATGAAAAATGACTGTTTTGCCCTTATGGGCAAGTGACTGACTTGGACTGTGTGGTTGACGGATTTGATTGTGAATATATGTTGGTGATATAAATGACTTGATTGTGATTGTTTAATTCAAATATGGGCATAACATTCTGCATACATGACATATTGCATGGGATATGGGTTATATTGATGGAGGAAGTGCTAAAAGGGCTCTGCCCTAGCTTACCGAAAAGGGCTTTGCCCCAGTTTATCAGAAAGGGTTTTGCCCCAGTTATTAAAAGAGGCTAGGCCTCCAGTTATATGATAAAGTAGCTATGCTACCAGTGGAGAGTTTGGTTGGGTGGGTCGAGTAGTCTCCCCAAATGGGCTTGCATACATTCATTGACATTACATGTGATATTGAAATGGGCTTGCATACATTTATTGACATTACATGTGATATTGAAATGGGCCTAAGGGCCATACGGTTTACAGAAAAGGCTTCGGCCCAGTGATATGATTTATGAAATGCTTCGGCCCAGTGATATGCTTTATGAAAAAGCTTGACCCAAGAATGCTAAACAAACGCTTCGACCCAAAGATATGTCAAGACTAAATAGGGCTTTGGCCCAGATTGTACTGATACCGTGTTATTTACTGTTTGTTTGTTATTGGGATTACACACTGAGTTTTCGTAAACTCACCCCATTTCTAACTATGCAAGTAATCCCTAAGCTTAGATGGTTTGGAGCTGTAAGGGACTCGGAGATGGCCACACTCATTTTCGTTTCTTTTAATTACAATAAGTAGTCAATTTATTTCTTTATAAGTTTTATCTTATTAATATTATTATTTGGTTTTGGGTTGTAATAAGGCCATTTTAATTATTTTTCTGGGATTATTTTATCTTATACCCTATATTTTTCTGATAACAATATGAGTTAGACCTAGGGCGCATTTCCAAAATGATAATTGTTTTCAAAATAACGCAACGATACAATTAATCGGTTTATCAAAAATATCTACTTAAATGAATTGCAACTCATTTTTCTCAAAACCTAACCTAGCACCAAAGTGTGGCAATGGTTGTGGGCATGTCTAGGATTGGATCCAATCAAGAGCTTGGTACTTAAGCAGCCTTCTAGGCTCACCTCCTCTATTTCGGATACCTACCTGGTGCACAACTTCCATTCACTTTATTAACTTAGTAAAGATTATCTTTTAAAACACTAAGAAGGACGTTGAAAGAGGCATGGATTTTCTTAAAAACTTCAATGTGACACGTCGGATCCAGCCAAGTTACAGTTTACTCTTAACTAGAGAGTTTCAGTATAGTGCTACTATCTATAGTGGTTTCTCAATATAGCATTTCAATCTATAACAGTAAACAGAGTTAGAGAACTTACAAATTTGGTGCCGAAGACTCGATGTGCCATACTTCCAATAACATCTTTCCAGAAACAAGTTAAGTTTTGTTGATAAATTTCAAAAAAAAAATAGAAAAACCATTTTTCAAACCCCAATTTCGGAAAAAGAATAAAACAACAATAATTTTCTGCTACCCATACCCCAACCGAGTTTTGTAACCTAGCTCTGATACCACTAAATATAACACCCCAAACCCAGCCCAGATGTTACGACTGAATTCGTCGTGTCACATTGAAGTGTTTTTCGAAAACCATGTTTTCATTGAAAACCCTACTTGATGTAAAACTCATTGGAGCGTTATTGTAAAACTCATGTTTTAATTAAAAATCTTTGAAAAGAATATTTTCGTTATAGATTAAAGTGAATGGAAGCTAGGCACCAGGTAGGAATCCGTAACAGAGGAGGTGAGCCATAAAGGCTGCTCAAGTACCAAGCTCTTCGATTGGATCCAATCCTAGACATGCCCACAACTATTGCCACACTAGGTTATAACGAGTTGAAATTTCTTTGAGTAGATATCTTTGATAAATCAAATATTTGTGACGTTGTGTTATTTTGAAAACAAGTATCGTTTTGAAAACGTGTCCTAAGTCTAGCCCATTTGAATTACTATCAGTAAAATATAGGGTATAAAATAAAATAATCCCAGAAAAATAATTAAAATGGCCTTATTACAACCCAAAACCAAATAATAATATTAATAAGATAAAGCTTATAAAGAAATAAATCGACTACTTATTGCAATTAAAAGAAACAGAAACAGTAGTGCGGCCATCTCCGAGTCCCTCGCAGCTCCAAACCATCTAAGCTTAGAGATTACCTGCACAGTTAGAAATGGGGTGAGTTTACGAAAACTCAGATGTGTAATCCCAATAACAAACAAACAAAGAAAACACAAGATCAAGACAATCGGGCCAAAGCCCTATTCAGTCTCGAAATATACTGGACCGAAGCCTTTCGTTTAATGGTTACTGGGCCAAAGCCTTTTCATAAATCATATCACTGGCCGAAGCCTTTACTGTAAGCGGTATGGCCCATAGGCCCATTTTAATAACACATGAAATATCAATGAATGTATGCAAGCCCATTTCAATATCACATGAAATACCAATGAATGTATGCAAGCCCATTTGGGGAGACTACTCAACCCACCATCCGCTACTCTCCACCCGTACCAACCAACACACCATGTGGGGAATAACTCAACCCACCCAACCAACCTCTTCACTGGCAGCATAGCTGCTTTATCATGTAACTGGAGCCCTAGCCTCCTTTAATAACTGGGGGAAAGCGCTTTTTGATAAACTGGGGCAAAGCCCTTTTCGGTAAACTGGGGCAAAGCCCTTTTCGATAAACTGGGGCATAGCCCTTTTAGCACTTCCTCCATTTATAAAACCCAACCCATGCAACATGTCATGTATGCAGAATTTCAGGCCCATATTTGAATCAAACAATCACAGTCAAGTCATTCATATCACCAACATATATTCACAATCAAATCCGTCAACCACACAGTCCAACTCAGTCACTTGCCCACAAGGGCAAAACAGTCATTTTTTACATTATAAGGGTAATTTCGTAATTTTACCGAATATCAGAGTTTTCCATGTTCATTACAATTGTTTAAACAATGATCTTTAACCCACTTATCAAATTCGGCTTTTGGGCCCAAAACCCCTAATGGGCCCTACGAATGCTGATTTAGCCCACTAGGCCTGCTTAACCCAAGTTTTACAATAATACTAACCGTGTTAACATGCAACCTTTCCAAGTTTTACAATTATCAATATTTTCGAGTGTTTAAACAATGATCTTTAACCCACTTTATCAAACTCGGGCTTTTGGGCCCAAAGCCTCTGATGGGCCCTACGAATGCCGATTTAGCACAATAGTACTAACCGTGTTAACATGTAACTTTTCCAAACTCAATTTTCTATCAATTTTACCCAAATGGGCTCAAAAGCCTATTAGGCCCAATTTTAGCCCCTTGAGGCCCAACTTACCATCGTGCACAAAATTGCGCTCTTACCTGCTCCATCGATCCAAACACTGATCATATCGTTTTTATCGCATCTAAAACCACTTGCAAAATCTCAAGTTCCCGAAATGCCGGGATTTTAGCATTTCGGCTTTTCAGCGAATATTATTCTAAGCTACTACGACGGTTAGTACACACCTGTTATGGGTTGAAGTTGAAACGTTTCCAAAATCAATCGCCTACGATAACCACCACCTGTCACTCAAACTTAACTAATCCAATATCAATATATGTAAATCCTAAACACATCAATCATACGGAACATAAGGGCATATTCGTCATTTTACCATAAGGGTATTACGGTCACTTTACCCTACAAGGGCTTTATAATCACTTTACCTACAGGGGCTTTACTATTTTTTTACCTAATAGGGTATTTTAGTCATTTCATCCTACAATGGTGTTTTGGTAAATCTACAAACCAAGGGTATTTCAATAATTTTGTAAACCAATGGTATTTCTATAATTTTTAGAAAGTCAAAGGTATTTCTGTAACTTTGTAAATCGAGGGTATTTTGGTAATTTTACAAATTGAGGGTATTTCGGTAATTTCACAAACCAGTGGTATTTTGGTAATTTTACAAACTAGGGGTATTTTAGTAATTTTACAAACTAGGGGTATTTTAGTAATTTTACAAACTAGGGGTATTTTAGTAATTTTACAGACTAGGGTATTTTAGTAATTTTACTGATCGAGGGTATTTTGGTAATTTTGTAAACCAAGGGTGTTTTAGTAATTTTGTAAATCGAGGGTAAAATAGTAATTTTGTAAATCGAGGGTAAAATAGTAATTTTGTAAATCAAGAGTAAAACAGTAATTCTATAAATCGAGGGTAAAACGGTAATTCTATAAATCGAGGGTATTTTGGTAATTTTACAATTTGAGGGCATTTCAGTAATTTGGTAAACTAAAGTATTCTAAACAGGGATAACAATACGAATGGGCCTAAAGCCTATTCTCGGCCCAAATGGGCCCACACGCTCGTGTGGCCCTTTTAGCCCAAATCTAGCCACAGATATGAGATTCACCTAGCTTAGTCTAATATTTACTACACAATCAAACAACTTATCCAATTAGGCCCACATGACCCCTTTCGGCCCATCGCGGCCCGAAGTAGCCATCCTACAGCTAGAGTAGCGAGAAATACACACCAGATTGGCGACTGGAGTTAATCCACGCTCCGAGCACTCTTAGCCGACGCCCACCCAAACGAGCACGCCATACAGCGAAAGGGATCAGCCAAGAAAGGTACCTTTACTCTCCTCATGGTTCTCTCTATTTAAAGCCAGCTTCGCATCTACTCTTATGTTAGCTTCCCGATTTGGGATCCCTCCAACATCAAAGTTTAAATTCAACACCAACTTTTGCCGCCCCCTGTTAGCAAAATAAATGCTACTTGCTTGCCATGGGATTCAAACCCATGCCTCCCCTCAGATGCTCCACACGCTACTTGCCACTAAACCACAAGGCTTTTTGTGTGATATTTTATCCCCAATTAATTATAAGGTCTAAAGGCCAAAGTCCAGGTTCCCTAAAAAAACCAAAATAAGTTGCAAGAGCCAAGGCTTGAACCCAGGCTCCCATACAACCTTAATGATGCCACAACCACTAGACTACATGCTTCCTTGTGCCATTTATTTACCACAATAATTTAAAAGGCCCTCATCCATTTACCCCTGGTTTGTAAAATTACTAAAATACCCTTGGTTTACAAAATTACCAAAATACCCCTAGTTTGTAAAATTACTAGAATACCCTTGGTCTATAAAATCACCAAAATACCTCTGGTTTGTAAAATTACCAAAATACCCTTGGTTTACAAAATTACCAAAATACCCCTAGTTTGTAAAATTACTAAAATACCTTTTGTTTATAAAATTACCAAAATACCACTGGTTTGTAAAATTACCAAAATACCCCTAGTTTGTAAAATTATCATAATACCCCTAGTTTGTAAAATTACCAAAATACCCCTAATTTGTGAAATTACTGAAATACCCTCGACCTGTAAAATTATTGAAATACCCTCGACTTGTAAAATGACCAAAGTACCCCTGATTTACAGAATTACTGTTTTACCCTCGATTTACAAAATTATCGAAATACCCTTGTAGGGTAGAAATACCGAAACACCCCTGTAGGGTAGAAATACCGAAATACCCCTATAGGGTAAAATTACTAAAATACCCCTGTAGGGTAGAATTATCGAAATACCCTTGTAGGGTAGAAATATCGAAATACCCCTGTAGGGTAGAATTACTAAAAATACCCCTGTAGGGTAGAATTACCGAGATACCCTTGTGGGGTAAAATTACCATTTTACCCCTAGGGTGTTAAATGACTGTTTTGCCCTTGTGGGCAAGTGACTGACTTGGACTGTGTGGTTGACGGATTTGATTGTGAATATATGTTGGTGATATGAATGACTTGACTGTGATTGTTTGATTCAAATATGGACATGATATTTTGATTATGTATGTTGTATGCGATGACATGTATATCTGTTGCATGGGATATGGGTTATATTGATGGAGGAAGCGTTACGCGACCTCGCTTTGCAATCGGCTTCGCCACATATATATGCATCTGTTCTGGTGGCCTAGCCACAATATCTGTATCTGGTGACTTCGTCACAATATCTGGTAGCCTCGCTGCAAATTCTGTGGTCTGTAGCGGATGGGTGGGTCGAGTTGTCTCCCCACATGGTGTAAGGTTGGTACGGGGGTGTATACGGATGGATTGGGTTGGGTTTGCATTCACATTCTGATTTTGATTCTGTTACTTGATACTGATTCTGATTCTGTTACCTAATTCTGATTCTGATTTTGATTTTGATTTTGATTCTCATTTTGATTCTAGTTCTGATAATGTTTCTTATTCTGTAATGGGCTAAGGCCCATCTGCTACTGTCTGTTATAATGGGCGAAGGCCTAATTGATACTGAAACTGTAAGTAAAGTCAGGGCGGACTTTTAATTCTTTTATATGACCGATCGCTCCTTTTATGTAGTAGGGATTTCACATCGAGTTTTCGTAAACTCACCCCGCTTATTAACCTTTCGTAATTTCCACTTTAGACGGATCGGAGTTACGAGGGCTCGGAGGAAGCCACACATACCGCTTATGTTACTGCTTTGATTATTACTTTTAAATGTTTTTATGTGGGTTGTAGTAAAGTCATTGTAATTTTCTGGATTTCAAATTTGGAATTTTATTTATTGTTTTTATAATTGCTAGTATTAGAACACGGTATTTCAAAGCAACTGCTATTGTTCAAAACATCACGTAACCGCAATTGTTTTTAAATTAAGCTTCCGCAACTGCCAGAATTTTTTACAAAGTTGTTAAGAATGTTATTCAGCTGAGGTTTTCTAACAAGGTTTAAAAAGGGCACAAGTTTTTAATCATTGACACTTCAATGTGATACGCTAGATTTGAGCCAAACTTCCATACTGGGTTTGAGGTGTTACATTTAGTGGTATCAGAGCCTGGGTTGCAACAACTCGACTGTGGATTGGGTTTTCAAGGGTTGAATTTCAGAAAATTATTTTCAACCACGTGCTCTGTTTGAAGTATTTCTCTTAAAAAGTGTGGCACACCGAGTCTCCGGCACCGAATTCGTAAGTCTTCTGAATACTTTTGTCTGTTTAGAAATTTAAAAACTGTGGATTTTTTAGATATTTGTCTGAATTTAAATTTGGTTTTTATTTTATGTGGATGTGATGTTTGGATATAGAAATTGTATATATGTGTGATAAATATGTGTCTGCTTCAGTGAATAAGTGTTGTATGTATGAGATATTTCAAGCTCTAGTTGAAGTGTGATAGTGATAGTAGGATCAGAGTGCTTGCTGATAGCGTAGTGGGGTAGATGTTACACGACCACCTGTTAGATGGAAATTTTGGGACGAAATTTCTTTAAGGGAGGTAGAGTTGTAACACCTCAATTTGGGCCTAGAAGTTTTGGGCCTTGAGCATGGGAGCGGTTGAAGGCAACTTATAATATTCTCACAGCGTGAAAATTTTGTAGTTAAAGGCTTGTTTTAGTGGTTAAGTGTGCTGAGAAGTGTTGGAGAAGTTCTGGGTTCAAACCTGGACTTTAGCAAAAATTTTGGTTTAAGGTGAATCAAACCCTGGGTGTAGTAGGTAGGCCTTAAGAATATTGTTGGAGAAATTGTGACACAAAAAGCCTTGTGGCTTAATGGCAAGTAGCGTGTGGAGCATCTGAGGGGAGGCATGGGTTCGAATCCTATGGCAAGCAAGGAGCATTTATTTTGCTAACAGGGGGCGGCAAGAGTTGGTGTTGAATTTAAACTCTGATGTTGGAGGGATCCCACATCGGGACGCTAACATAAGGGTGGTTGCGAAGCTGGCTTTAAATAGAGGGAACCATGAGGAGAGTAAAGGTACCTTTCTTGGCTAATGCCTTTCGCTGTATGGCGTGCTCGTTTGGGTTGGGCGTCAGCTAAGAGTGCTCGGAGTGTGGATTAACTTTAGTCTCTAATCGAGTATGTATTTCTCACTACTCTAGCTATAGGATGGCTACTTCGGTCCGCGATGGGCCGAAAGGGGCCATGTAGGCCTAATGGGCCTACGGGCTCAATTGGATAAGTTGTTTGATTGTGTAGTAAATATTGGACTAGGCTAGGTGAATCTCATATCTGTTGCTAGATTTCGGCTAAAAGGGCCACACGAGCGTGTGGACCCATTTGGGCCGAGAAAGAGCTTTAGGCCCATTCGTATTATTATCCCTGTTTAGAATACTTTAGTTTACCAAATTACCGTTTTACCCTCGATTGTGAAATTACTGAAATACCCCTGTAGGATAGAATTACCAAAATACTACTGGTTTGTGAAATTACCAAAATACCCTCAATTTGTAAAATTACCATAATACCCTTGATTTACAAAATTACAGAAATACCCTTAACTTTCTAAAAATTATAGAAATACCATTGGTGTACAAAATTACTGAAATACCCTTGGTTTGTAGATTTACCAAAACACCCTTGTAGGATGAAATGACTAAAATACCCCTAATAGGTAAAAAGACCGAAAAGCCCCTGTAGGGTAAAGTGACAGTAATACCTTTGTATTGTAAAATGACGAATATGCCCTTATGTTCCGTATGACTGATGTGCTTAGGATTTACATATATTGATATTGGATTAGTTAAGTTTGAGTGACAGGTGGTGGTTATCATAGGTGATTGATTATGGAAACGTTTCAACTTCAACCCATAACAGGTGTGTACTAACCTTCGTAGTAGCTTAGATTAATATCTCACGAGAAGTTTAAATGCTAAAATACCAAAGATTTCGAACTTGAAATGTTGCGTGTTGGTATAGATGCGATAAATATGATAAGATCGGTGTTTGGATCGATGGAACGGGTAAGAACTCAATTTTGTGCACGATGGTAAGTTGGGCCTCAATGGGCAAGAATTGGGCCAAATGGGCTTTTGGGCCCATTTGGGTAAAATTGATAGAAAATGGAATTTGGAAAAGTTGCATGTTAACACGGTTAGTATTGTTGTAAAACTTGGGTTAAGCAGGCTTAGTGGGCTAAATCAGCATTCGTAGGGCCCATTAGGGGTTTTGGGCCTAAAAGCCCGAATTTGATAAAGTGGGTTAAAGATCATTGTTTAAGCACTCGAAAATATTGATAATTGTTAATGAACATGGAAAACCCTGATATTTGGTAAAATTATGAAATTACCCTTATAATGTGAAAAATGACTGTTTTGCCCTTGTGGGCAAGTGACTGACTTGGACTGTGTGGTTGACGGATTTGATTGTGAATATATGTTGGTAATATGAATAACTTGACTGTGATTGTTTGATTCAAATATGGGCATGACATTCTGCATACATGACATGTTGCATGGGTTGGGTTTTATATGGATGGAGGAAGTGCAAAAGGGCTTATGCCCCAGTTTATTGGAAAGGGCTTATGCCCCAGTTTATTGAAAAGGGCTTATGCCCCAGTTTATTGGAAAGGGCTTATGCTCCAATTTACCAAAAAGGGCTTATGCCCCAGTTTATTAAAAGGGCTTACGCCTCAGTTTACCGAAAGGGATTTTACCCCAGTTATTAAAAGAGGCTAGGCCTCTAGTTATATGATAAAGCAGCTATGCTGCCAGTGGAGAGTTATGGTTGGATGGGTTGAGTTATTCCCCACATGGTGTGTTGGTTGGTACGGGTGGTGAGTAGCGGATGGTGGGTTGAGTAGTCTCCCCAAATGGGCTTGCATACATTCATTGATATTACATGTGATATTGAAATATGCCTATGGGTCATACCGCTTACAGTGAAGGCTTCGGCCCAACGATATGATTTATGAAAAGGCTTCGGCCCAGTATATGTCGAGACTGAATTAGGGCTTAGGCCCATATTACTACTGTTTAAGGGCTAAGGCCCAGACGGTACTGTTACTCAATAGGGCTTTGGCCCAGATTGTACTGACACTGTATTATTCATTGTTTGTTTTTTTGTTGGGGATTACACTCTGAGTTTTCGTAAACTTTACCCGTTTCTAACTGTGCAGGTAATCCCTAAGCTTAGATGGTTTGGAGCTGCGAGGGACTCGGAGATGGCCACACTACTGTTTCTGTTTCTTTTAATTGCAATAAGTAGCCGATTTATTTCTTTATAAGTTTTATCCTATTAATATTATTATTTGGTTTTGGGTTGTAATAAGGCCATTTTAATTATTTTTTTGGGATTATTTTATTTTATACCCTATATTTTTCTGATAACAATATGAGTTAGACCTAGGGCGTGTTTTCAAAATGATAATTGTTTTCAAAATAACGCAACGATACAATTAATCAGTTTATCAAAAATATCTACTTAAATAAATTACAAATCGATTTAACTAAGTGTGGCAATGGTTGTGGGCATGTCTAGGATTGGATCCATTCGAAGAGCTTGGTACTTAAGTAGCCTCCTGGCTCACCTCCTCTGTTACGGATTCCTACCTGGTGCCCAGCTCCCATTCACTTTGTTAGCTTATCCAAAAGTCAATTTTTAAAGCACTAAAATGAAACATGGATTTTTAACTTCAATGTGGCACGTCAGATTCGGCCATAACGTCTAGACCGGGTTTGGGGTCTTAGACAGTGAAGGTGATAGAGTTGTTAAAGGACTATGACTGTTCGATCGAGTACCACCCAGGAAAAGCAAATGTCGTGGCTAATGCGTTAAGTTGAAGGACTGTGGCGGAGTTGAAGGCAATGTTTGCTCATCTATGTTTGTATGATGATGGAAGCTTATTGGCAGAATTACAAGTGAGACCGACTTGGGTAGAGCAGATTAAGAAGCAACAGTTGGAGGATGAATCATTGGTTTCTCGGATTCAGCAAGTTGAGAAGGGGGAGAATCTAGACTTTGGGTTAAATAGCGAGGGAGTTCTTTGTTTTCGAGGAAGAATTTGTATGCCGAAGGACTCTGACTTGATGTTGATGATTTTGAAAGAGGCACATAATAGACCTTGTGCTATGCATCCAGGAGGGAGTAAGTTGTATCGAGACTTGCGAGAGCTATATTGGTGGCCTGGGCTTAAGCGAGAAGTGATCGAATTTGTGGGGAGATGTTTGACATGTCAACAAGTGAAGGCCGAACATCAACTGCCTTCAGGATTGTTACAGCTGGTAAAGATACCACTTTGGAAGTGGGAAAGGGTAACTATGGATTTTGTAAGTGGGTTGCCGTTGATACCTTCTAAGAAGGATTCAGTTTGGGTAATTGTGGATAGGCTCACAAAATCTACCCATTTCATACCCATCCAAACTGATTATTCACTTCAGAAGCTGGCTAAGTTGTATGTGGCAGAGATAGTGCGGTTGCATGGAGTGCCAGTATTGATAATTTCTAACCGAGACCCAAGGTTTACATCTCGGTTTTGGCAGAAGTTGCATGAGGCATTGAGAACGCGATTGGACTTTAGTACGGCTTTTCACCCTCAGTCGGATGGGCAGTCAGAGAGGGTCATTCAGATTTTAGAAGACATGTTAAGAGGTTGTGTTATTGAGTTTAGGGGCAGCTGGAAGGACCATTTTCCATTGGCGGAGTTCGCGTATAACAACAGTTAGCAAGCAAGTATTCAGATGGCTCCTTACGAGGCACTATATGGGCGAAGGTGTCGATCGCCTACTTGTTGGGCAGAGTTGGGAGAAAGGCAAGTCCTTGGGCCAGAATTGGTAACAGATACTGAAGACAAGATTAAGGTGATCAGGAATCGGTTAAAGGAGGCATCGGATCGACAAAAGTCTTATACCGATCTGAAACGTAAGGATATTGAATATGCGGTTGGGGACATGGTCTTTTTGAAAGTTTTTCCTTGGAAGAAGATATTGAGATTTGGTAAGAAGGGTAAGTTGAGTCCACGGTTTATTGGGCCTTATCGAATCATTAAGCGGAGAGAGCCGGTGGCTTATCAGCTAGAGTTACCTCCAAAGCTGGATCATATTCACGACGTTTTTCATGTGTCCATTCTAAGGGGATATCGTTCGGACCCAACTCATATCATGCCAATTGTAGAAATCGAAGTACAGCCGGATTTGACTTTTGAAGAGGAACCTGTGCAAATACTTGATCGCAACGTCAAGGTGTTGCGAAGGAAGTCAGTCCCATTAGTGAAGGTACTTTGGAAGAACCATGGCAAGGAAGAAGCTACTTGGGAGACCGAAGAGGCAATGCATCAGCAATACCCTCAACTGTTTGGATCAGGTAAATTTCGAGGCCGAAATTTCTTTAAGGAGAGTAGAGTTGTAACATCCTGATTTTTGGGTTTTTTCGCGATTCTCGATATTTTAGTAATTTTTTTAAAAATTTGGTATGTGGTTGTGAAATTCATAATTTAAGTATGTAAATAGGCTTATGGAAGGCCCTTGTGTTGGCCAAAACCCGGTAGAATTTTTGAATTTAGGACTTAAGAGTTAGGGGTACGAGCTAGATGACCTTATGTAAAGTTGTGGGTAAAATGTATCACAAAAAGAGCTTTGGTAAAGTGGCAAGGGTGACGCCACTAAGCTCCTAAAAAGGTGGTGTGTGGAGCATAGAGGAAGACCTGGGTTTGATTCCCTGTGTTGGCAAATAAGGTTATTTATTTTTATGTGCAGGAAGGGTAGGCGTTGGAACCCAAGTGGATTCTGTTGGAGGAGTTTGAATTAATCAAGTGCATGGATTAAGGAGTGATAAGGGGAGAGATTTTAGGGATGATGGAGAGAAAAGAGAGAGTGTATCTATGAGAGATTTTTGGATATTTGAAATGGGAGAAGTGGTGGCCGGTCAAGGGGAAGGTTTAGAGCAAATTCGGCTATTGGGGTTTTAGGGTGGCATTTTTTTTCCTTTCTTTTTACTTGTGCCGATTGTTCTTAAGCAAATCCCTCTCATTTCTTTTCCATTATTTCTTCCACAAACTCTTTTCCTCTCATTCTTCCTCTCTTTCATTCATAGTAAAAGCCGAACCTATCATTCTTTTCATTACTAACTGAATAGCAACAAGCCAAATCCCGAAGGAGTCAAGGGAAGTTGATTTATCTATAAAGGTATACACTTGTTCTTTTTCTTTTTAGCCGATTCTTGTTTTATCAAAAGCCTTTCAACTCTTTTTTCAACACCCTTTTTGGTCCATAACCACTTTTTCTTCAGTGACCCAAAAGCCGAAAGCACAGCACCCTTGGGTGACTTGGTGGCCGATTCTTAGAATCCTTGTGGTACGATTTCTGCTAGTGTTTTGGAGCTAGGACTACGTTGAATCAGAGTTAGCACGGGATTGGAATCGTTTGGGTAGGTGAATCTTGGTAAGTGCTCGTGGCCTTAATCAATTCGGTATTATGGAGGTTAAGAAAAGCCGAAACCCCTATAGTTTAGGGAGGTGGCCGAATGTGGGTATAGGCCTTATTGGCTTCTTCTTTTAATCTTTTTATGGTTTGTATAGTGGAGGATCTGCAAGGCGTAGTGTCGAATTGGATTAGCTGGGATCATCGGAGTGACTAGATCTAGTCATCAATTTCGGCAAAGGTATGGATTCTAAGGCCATTATGGAGAGTGGCCGAATGTGTAAGTATTGTTAATAGATGGTTCTCGATTTGGTTCTATTATTGTGAGCTGATCTATTAATGGTTGATTATAGGAGAAATCGTGTAGGATATCTCGTCGAGGAATATCGCAAAACAGGTGTGTAACGAACCCTTTTTCATAGCTTGAAACGATAAATGCCGAAAAGCCGAAATGCCGAAATTCTGGCATTTTGAGGACTTGTGAGCAAGCGAACGCTCATTGGTTAGTTAGATTTGATAGGTTGATGATCGAGAACGTTGGAAAAGGTAAGGGCATGATTTTTGGCATTACGGTAAGTTGGGCCTCGAGGGGCTGAAGTTGGGCCCAATGGGCTTTCGAACCCATTTGGGTAAAATTGGTAGAAAATGAAAACCTGTTAAATTACGCATTAAGACTGGTAACACCATTATGGAAAATAGGCTAAATGGGCCTAGATGACTAAATCAACTATGTAGGGCCCATTAGGGGTTTCTGGCCCAATAACTCGGTATCGCGAAAAATGGGCCAGAATCGCTGTTTAAACATATGAATGGTTAGTAACTAATAATGAACACAGAAAACCCTAATATTTGGTAAAATTATGAAATTACCCTTATATTATGAAAATGACTGTTTTGCCCCTAGGTAAAAATGACCATTATACCTTTAGGGATTACTTATAATTTGATACATGGGATTTTGATATACATTATTGATATGATATGCTCATGATATGTATGATATGCACTTGATATGTATGATATGCACATGATGTATTCATAATTGTATTGGGTTGGGTTTTTATATGGATGGAGGAAGTGCAAAAGGGCTTATGCCCCAGTTTATTGAAAAAGGGCTTATGCCCCAGTTTATTGAAAAGGGCTTATGCCCTAGTTTATTGAAAAGGGCTTTGCCCTAGTTTACCGAAAAGGGCTTTGCCCCAGTTATTAAAGAGGCTAGGCCTCCAGATATATGATAAAGCAGCTATGCTGCCAGTGGTGTGTTGGTTGGGTGGGTTGAGTTATTCCCCACATGGTGTGTTGGTTGGTACGAGTGGAGAGTAGCAGATGGTGGGTTGAGTAGTCTCCCCAAATGGGCTTGCATACATTCATTGATATTACATGTGATATTGAAATGGGCCTATGGGCCATACCATTTACAGTAAAGGCTTCGGCCTAGTAATATGAAATATGAAAAGGCTTCGGCCCAGTATACGCTGAGATTGAAGTTGGGCTTAGGCCCAGCAGGCTGATATTGCTTTGGTCTCTGAAAGAGGCTTGTTACACATTGAGTTTCCAAACTCACCCCCTTTCCTTAACCTTGCAGGTGAGCCTTGATTTGGGGACTTGGAGTAGGAGGGGATTCAGAGTGGCCACGGTGATTGCTTTTAGGCTTTTGAATAAGTGTTTGGTTTTCATTAAAGTTTGCTTTATTTATTAATTATTTTTGGGTTGTAATAAGGCCATTTTAACTTTATTTTCTTTCTTTTGTGGGATTATTTTATTTTTTTATAACTTTAAACTGGTTGATAATAAATGGGTGAGACTTAGGACGCATTTTCAAAACGACATTTGTTTTCCAAACAACACAACATTACAATTATCCGATTTCTCAAAGATATCCACTTAAATAAATTTCAAATCGATATAACCAAGTGTGGCAATGGTTGTGGGCATGTCTAAGATTGGATCCATTCGAAGAGCTTGGTACTTAAGCAGCCTTCATGGCTCACCTCCTCTGTTACGGATTCCTACCTGGTGCCTAGCTTCCATTCACTTTGTTAGCTTAACAAAAGTCGATTTTTAACGCACTAAAACGAAACATGGATTTTTAACTTCAATGTGGCACGTCAGATTCGGCCATAATGTCTGGGCTGGGTTTGGGGTGTTACATTTAGTGGTATTAGAGCCTAGGTTGCAGCAACTCGGCTGTGGATCGGGTCTGAAAAACTTTTCGAAAAAAAAATTTACCAAGAAGGGTATTTTTGGAAATTGTTTTGAAAAGATCTTCTCAAAAATGTTTTATAAAGGTATACATGATAAAATGGTTTAAGTTTTTCTGGGTTTTTTTTAACGGGTCTAAAATCAAGAATTTCAAAACAAAGGTGTTTTTTTTTTATCTATTTTTGTGATTAAATACATGGTTTGTGGTTTTTGGATTGGAGAATAAAGTGGCATTGAATCCCCGACACCAAGTCTGTAAGTATACTCTCTTTACATTATGTGATATTGGTATAATGCTATAAATAGAACTGAGACCCTGCTATGATACTTTAGATAGGGTAGAACTGAAAAACAGTAGGAATGAAAACTGTAGCTAGGCTACGACGATGCGAAAACAATTCTTGAACTGCTATATTTCCATAAGACATTTCGTAATAAACAATTGAACATTATACTAATATCATAAAATTCGTAATAAGATAAGTCGATATGAGTACAAGAGGAACTCGTGGAAGAGGCCGTGGACGTGGTCGCGGAAGGGTACAAGCTGAATCTTTATCCTTAGGGCATAGGCCAGCTAAGGAGGCATCCGTGCCACAAGCAACTGAGACTGGGTCTTATGATCAGGCTGCGGGGGATGATGCTTTGTCCCAAGCCATGTTAAGGGTTTCAGAAAGAGTTGCTGGAGCTAGCACTGGGACAGTGAATAGGGGATCCATCTCCGAGCGACTTCGGGCTAACAGAGCAGAATTTTTTAGGGGCGTATCTGGAGTAGCCCCAAATGTGGCTAAATATTGGCTAGAAGCAACAGAGCGAATCATGGACAATTTAGATTGCTCTGTGGAGCAAAAGCTAAAGGGGGCTGTGTCGCTGCTACGAGATGAGGCATATCGATGGTGGATCACTGTGAGAGAGAGTACCCCGATTGAACAAGTAACCTGGGAATTGTTCAAAACTGCTTTTAAGGGGAGGTATGTTGGAGCTAGTTATGTGGATGCCCGTCGGAAGGAATTTTTGAATCTGACTCAGGGTAATAAGCCTATCTCGGAGTATGAGGCAGAATTTTTTAGGCTGAGTCGATATGCCAGTGGGATAGTTGCAACTGAGTATGAGCGCACTGTTCGGTTTGAGGATGGCCTCCGCGATGAGCTTAGGATATTGATAGCACCACAGAGGGAGCATGATTTTGCTGCATTGGTAGAGAAGGCTAAGATAGCCGAGAAGGTAAAACGGACTGAGCGGCAGAATCATGAGAAGGATCAACCCAGATTTAAGAGAGATTTTAAACCCTCGAGTGCTATGAATAGGAATGTTAAAAGAGCAATGATGGAGGAACCGGTTCGAGCAGCCCAAAAATACTTTTAGACCACGTGCTTGCGGGGGACTGTGGTAAGGTGCATATGGGGAGGCCGAAATGAACTGGAGCATGTTTTTGATGTAGGTCCAAGGAGCATAAGTTCAGAGAATGTCCTCGGAGAACAGCTCAGGAACTAGCTGCGGAACAAAGGGATGTCCAACCACAGCGAGGAGGACCACCATCACAGAGAGGTCGTGGGCAAGGTAGAGGTGGCAATGGTAATGGACGATGACGTGGGGCACCTGGCAGGGGTGCTGGACATGCTGAAGCTTGACAGCTGGCATTGGTTTATGCTGCACGATGTCGTAAGAAGGGTGACGCTCCTGATGTTATAACCGGTACGTTCTTCATTCATAGTACGCCTTGCACTGCTTTGATTGATGTGGGTTCCACTCACTCGTATATTGCTTGTGATGTATCTGGGGAATTGGGTGTGCTTCTTGAGGAGACTGTGAGTGGGGTAGCGGTGATAAGCCCTTTAGGACACTCGGTTAAGGTAGATAAACTCTTTAGGGCGGTGCCTTTAGGGACACAAGGTAAGATTTTTGAAGGAGATTTGACGGAGCTGCCATTTGGGGATTTTGATCTTATCTTGGGAATGGACTGGCTAACTAAGCATAAGGCGACGTTGGATTGTGCTGCAAAGAGAATGGTACTAAGAACTGCCAAAGATGAGGAGATAATGGTCATAGGGGAATGAAGGAATTATTTGTCCAACGTTCTTTCAGCTTTAAAGGTCGAGAAGTTGATGCGGAAAGGTTGTGAGTCGTACTTGGCTTTTGTAAGTCAAACTGAACTGGAGGAGATAACGGTAGAGTCGGTTAGGACCATTAAGGAATTTCAAGATGTATTCCCAGAGGAACTTCCTGGATTACCTCTGAACAGAGAAGTCGAGTTTGGAATCGACTTGTTACCTGGTACAACTCCTATGTCCATTGCGCCTTATAGGATGGCACCAAAGGAGTTGGTGGAATTGAAAGCTCAGATTCAAGATTTGTTGGATAGGGGATTTATAAGACCAAGTTTTAAATTTAGTTGGTGGAATTGAAAGCTCAGATTCAAGATGGGACTATGCGGATGTGTATAGACTATCGGCAGTTGAATAAACTGACCATCAAGGACAAGTATCCGTTACCAAGAATCGACGATCTGTTCAATCAACTAAGAGGAGCCTCGGTATTTTCTAAGATCAACTTTTGGTCAGGATATCATCAGTTGAGAGTTAAAGAAGTGGATATTTATAAGACGGCATTCAGGACTCGATATGGTCATTACGAGTTTCTGGTAATGCCTTTTGGTTTGACTAATGCACTGGCAGCATTCATGGATTTAATGAATCGGGTGTTCCAACCATATTTGGATTGGTTCATAGTCGTTTTTATTGATGATATCTTGGTGTATTCGGAAACGGAAGAGAAGCATGATGAGCATCTTCGCGTTGTGCTACAAGTGTTAAGGGAAAAGCAACTCTATGCAAAGTTTAGTAAGTGCGAGTTTTGGCTGAGGGAAGTCACTTTCTTGGGGCATGTTGTGTCTGCTAAAGGGATCAAGGTGGACCCTCGAAAGATTGAGGCAATTCTGGAATGGAAGCCACCGAAGTTGATAACAGAGATCCGAAGTTTTCTGGGGTTGGCAGGTTATTATCAGAGATTCGTGGAAGGATTTTCTGTGTTGGCAGCACCGTTAATGAAACTTATAAGGAAGGGAGCACCTTTTGTTTGGACAAATAAGCAGCAAGAGGCTTTTGAGAAACTGAAGAAGGTTTTGACAGAGGCGCCAGTGTTGATTCAGCCAGAGTCTGGTAAGGATTTCACTGTGTTCAGCGATACGTCACATGTAGGTTTGGGCTACGTGTTGATGCAAGAAGGTAAAGTGGTCGCTTATGCTTCACAATAGCTCAAGCCTCACGAGGTGAACTATCCTACGCATGACTTGGAGTTGGCAGCGGTGATTTTCGCACTTAAGATATGGAGGCATTACTTGTATGAGGAGAAATGCATCATCTATACGGATCACAAGAGTCTTAAGTACTTGCTGACTCAAAATGAGCTGAATCTTAGACAGCGAAGGTGAGTTGTTAAAGGACTATGACTGGTCGATCGAGTACCATCCAGGAAAAGCAAATGTCGTGGCTGATGCGTTAAGTTGAAGGACTATGGTGGACTTGAAGGCAATGTTTGCTCGTCTAAGTTTGTATGATGATGGAAGCTTATTGGCAGAATTACAAGTGAGACCAACTTGGGTAGAGCAGATTAAGAAGCAACAGTTGGAGGATGAGTCATTGGTTTTTCAGATTCAACAAGTTGAGAAAGGGGAGAATCCAGACTTTGGGTTAAATAGCGAGGGAGTTCTTTGTTTTCGAGGAAGAATTTGTATGCCGAATGACTCTGACTTGATGTTGATGATTTTGAAAGAGGCACATAATAGACCTTGTGCTATGCATCCAGGAGGGAGTAAGTTGTATCGAGACTTGCGAGAGCTATATTGGTGGCCTGGGCTTAAGCGAGAAGTGATCGAATTTGTGGGGAGATGTTTGACATGTCAACAAGTGAAGGCCGAACATCAACTGCCTTCAGGATTGTTACAGCTGGTAAAGATACCACTTTGGAAGTGGGAAAGGGTAACTATGGATTTTGTAAGTGGGTTGCCGTTGATACCTTCTAAGAAGGATTCAGTTTGGGTAATTGTGGATAGGCTCACAAAATCTACCCATTTCATACCTGTCCAAACTGATTATTCACTTCAGAAGCTGGCTAAGTTGTATGTGGCAGAGATAGTGCGGTTGCATGGAGTGCCAGTATCGATAATTTCTAACTGAGACCCAAGGTTTACATCTCGGTTTTGGCAGAAGTTGCATAAGGCATTGAGAACGCGATTGGACTTTAGTACGGCTTTTCACCCTCAGTCGGATAGGCAGTCAGAGAGGGTCATTCAGATTTTAGAAGACATGTTGAGAGGTTGTGTTATTGAGTTTAGGGGCAGCTGGGATGACCATTTGCCATTGGTGGAGTTCGCGTATAACAACAGTTAGCAAGCAAGTATTCAGATGGCTCCTTACGAGGCACTATATGGGCGAAGGTGCCGATCGCCTACTTGTTGGGTAGAGTTGGGAGAAAGGCAAGTCCTTGGGCCAGAATTGGTAACAGATACTGAAGACAAGATTAAGGTGATCAGGAATCGGTTGAAGGAGGCAGGGGATCGACAAAAGTCTTATGCCGATCTGAAACGTAAGGATATCGAATATGCGGTTGGGGACATGGTCTTTTTGAAAGTTTTGCCTTGGAAGAAGATATTGAGATTTGGTAAGAAGGGTAAGTTGAGTCCACGGTTTATTGGGCCTTATCGAATTATTAAGCGGATAGGGTCGGTGGCTTATTAGCTAGAGTTACCTCCAGAGCTGGGTCGTATTCACGACGTTTCTTTAAGGGGGTAGAATTGTAATACCCTGAATTTGGGCCTAGAAGTATTGGGCCTTGAGTGCGGGTCCGTAAGGAGGTTGTATATAGGTATTTAATTGTGGAATGAAATGACACAATTAAATGTCTACTTTGGTGGTTAATGGCCCTGAGAAGTCTTAGAGAAATCTTGGGTTCAAATTTGGGCTTTAGCAAAAATTTTGGTATTAAGTGAAAAAAAAACCTGGATGCTTGGATGAGGGTTTTTAAATTATTGTGTTAAATAAATGACACAAGGAAGCTTGTAGTCTAGTGGTTGTGGCGTCATTAAGGTTGTATAGAAGCCTGGGTTCAAGCCTTGGCTCTTGCAATTTATTTTGGTTTTTTCAAGGGAACCTGGACGTTGGCCTTTAAACCTTATAATTAATTGGGGATAAAATATGACACAAAAAGCCTTCTGCTTAGTGGCAAGTAGCGTGTGGAGCATCTGAGGGGAGGCTTGGGTTCGAATCCCATGGCAAGCAAGGAGCATTTATTTTGCTAACAGGGGGCGGCAAGAGTTGGTGTTGAATTTAAACTCTAATGTTAGAGGGATCCCACATCGGGAAGCTAACATAAGAGTGGTTGCGAAGCTGGCTTTAAATAGAGGGAACCATGAGGAGAGTAAAGGTACCTTTTCTTAGCTGATCCCTTTCGCTGTATGGCGTACTCGTTTGGGTTGGGCGTCGGCTAAGAGTGCTCGGAGCGTGGATTAACTCCAGTCTCCTATCAAGTGTGTATTTCTCACTACTCTAGTTGTAGGATGGCTACTTCGAGCTGCGATGGGCCGAAAGGGGCCATGTGGGCCCAATGGGCCTATGAGCCCAATTAGATAAGTTGTTTGATTGTGTAGTAAATATTGGACTAGACTAGGTGAATCTCATATTCGTGACTAGATTTGGGCTAAAAGGGCCACACGAGTGTGTGGGCCCATTTGGGTCGAGAATGGACTTTAGGGCCATTTGTATTGTTATCCCTGTTTAGAATACTTTAGTTTACCAATTATTGAAATGCCCTCGACTTGTAAAATTACCAAAGTACCCTCGATTTATAGAATTATTGTTTTACCCTCGATTTACAAAATTACCATTTTACCCTCAGTTTACAAAATTATCGTTTTACCCTCGATTGTGAAATTACTGAAATACCCCTGTAAGATAGAATTACCAAAATACCCCTAGTTTGTAAAATTACCAAAATACCACTGGTTTGTGAAATTACCGAAATAACCTCAATTTATAAAATTACCAAAATACCCCTGATTTACAAAATTACAGAAATACGCTTGACTTTCTAAAAATTATAGAAATACAATTGGTTTAAAAAATTACTGAAATACCCTTGGTTTGTAGATTTACCAAAACACCCTTATAGGATGAAATGACTAAAATACCCCTAATAGGTAAAAAGACCGTAAAGCCCTTGTAGGGTAAAGTGACCGTAATACCCTTGTATGGTAAAATGACGAATATGCCCTTATGTTCCGTATGACTGATGTGCTTAGGATTTACATATATTGATATTGGATTAGTTAAGTTTGAGTGACAGGTGGTGGTTATCGTAAGTGATGGATTATGGAAACGTTTCAACTTCAACCCATAACAGGTGTGTACTAACCCTCGTAGTAGCTTAGATTAATATCTGCTGAGAAGCCGAAATGCTAAAATATCGGTATTTCAGGAACTTGTAATGTTGCATGTGGGTATAGATGCAATAAATACGATAAGATCGGTGTTTGGATCGATGGAACGGGTAAGAACTCAATTTTGTGCACGATGGTAAGTTGGGCCTCAATAGGCTGGAATTGGGCGAAATGGGCTTTTGGGCCCATTTGGGTAAAATTGATAGAAAATGGAATTTGGAAAGGTTGCATGTTAACACGGTTAGTATTGTTGTAAAATTTGGGTTAAGCAGGCTTAGTGGGCTAAATCAGCATTCGTAGGGCCCATTAAGGGTTTTGGGCCTAAAAGCCCGAATTTGATAAGTGGGTTAAAGATCATTGTTTAAACACTCGAAAATATTGACAATTGTAATGAACATGGAAAACCCTGATTTTGGGTAAAATTATGAAAATACCCTTATAATATTAAAAATGACTATTTTGCCCTTGTGGGCAAGTGACTGACTTGGACTGTGTGGTTGACGGATTTGATTGTGAATATATGTTTGTGATATGAATGACTTGACTGTGATTGTTTGATTCAAATATGGGCATGAAATTCAGCATACATGACATATTGCATGGGATATGGGTTATATTGATGGAGGAAGTGCTAAAAGGGCTCTCCCTGCCATCAAAAAGGGCTTTGCCCGCTTTATCGAAAGGGCTTTACCCCAGTAATTAAAAGAGGCTAGGCCTCCAGTTATATGATAAAGCAGCTATGTTGCCAGTGGAGAGTTTGGTTGGGTGAGTTGAGTTATTCCCCACATGGTGTGTTGGTTGGTACGGAAGGAGAGTAGCGGATGGTGGGTTGAGTAGTCTCCCCAAATGGGCTTGCATACTTTCATTGATATTACATGTGATATTAAAATGGGCCTATGGGCCATACCGCTTACAGTAAAGGCTTCGGCCAGTGATATGATTTATGAAAAGGCTTCGGCCCAAGATATGTCGAGATGCAATTAGGGCTTAGGCCCATATTTCTCTCGTTTAAGGGCTAAGGCCCGGACTTTCTTCACATCGAATAGGGCTTTGGCCCAGATTGTACCGACAATCGTGTTATTCATCTGTTTGTTTGTTGTTGGGGATTACACATCGAGTTTTCGTAAACTCACCCCGCTTTCTAACTGCATGTAATCCCTAAGCTTAGATGGTTTGGAGCTGCGAGGGACTCGGAGATGGCCACACTCATCGCTTTCGCTTTCTTTTAATTGCAATAAGTAGCCGATTTATTTCTTTATAAGTTTTATCTTATTAATATTATTATTTGGTTTTGGGTTGTAATAAGGCCATTTTAATTATTTTTCGGGATTATTTTATCTTATACCCTATATTTTTCTCGATAACAATATGAGTTAAACCTAGGCGCGTTTCCAAAATGATAATTGTTTTCAAAATAACGCAACGATACAATTAATCGGTTTATCAAAAATTTCTACTTAAATGAATTCCAACTCGTTTTTCTCAAAACCTAACCTAGCTCCAAAGTGTGGCAATGGTTGTGGGCATGTCTAGGATTGGATCCAATCAAGAGCTTAGTACTTAAGCAGCCTTCTAGGCTCACCTTCTCTGTTTCGGATACCTACCTGGTGCACAGCTTCCATTCACTTTATTAATTTAGCAAAGACTATCTTTTAAAACACTAAGTAGGACGTTGAAAGAGGCATGGGTTTTCTTAAAAACTTCAATGTGACACGTCAGATCCGGCCATAACGTCTGGGCCGGGTTTGGGGTGTTACATTTAGTGGTATCAGAGCCAGGTTATAAAACTCGGCTGGGGTATGGGTAGTAGAAAATTATTGTTGTGTTTTTTTCTTTTCTTCTTTCTTTTTCTGAAATTGGGGGTTTGAAAAGGGTTTTTCTAAAAATTTTGTTTTGAAATTTATCAACAAAACTTGACTTGTTTCTGGAAAGATGTTATTGGAAGTATGGCACACCAAGTCTCCGGCACCAAATCTGTAAGTTCTCTAACTCTGTTTACTATTATAGATTGAAATGCTATATTGAGAAACCACTATAGATAGTAGCACTATACTGGAACTTTCTAATTAGAGTAAACTGTAACGCTTGAATTTAGATTTAGTATTTATTTTGTGTGTGTTCTAGAAATGTAGAAATTGGTTAGATGTGAAATCTATCCGCTCCGGTGGATAAATGTTTTGGGTGTATGTTAGTATTATTAGTATCAGAGTGCGCAGCGGAAGTGTGGTGGTGTAGTCTGATAGTAGAAAATTTCGAGGACGAAATTTCTTTAAGGGGGTAGAATTGTAACACCCCGAATTTGGGCCTAGAAGTATTGGGCCTTGAGTGCAGGTCCGTAAGGAGGTTGTATATAGGTATTTAATTGTGGAATGAAATGACACAATTAAATGTCTACTTTGGTGGTTAATGGCCCTGAGAAGTCTTAGAGAAATCTTGGGTTCAAATTTGGGCTTTAGCAAAAATTTTGGTATTAAGTGAAAAAAAAACCTGGATGCTTGGATGAGGGTTTTTAAATTATTGTGTTAAATAAATGACACAAGGAAGCTTGTAGTCTAGTGGTTGTGGCGTCATTAAGGTTGTATAGAAGCCTGGGTTCAAGCCTTGGCTCTTGCAATTTATTTTGGTTTTTTCAAGGGAACCTGGACGTTGGCCTTTAAACCTTATAATTAATTGGGGATAAAATATGACACAAAAAGCCTTGTGGCTTAGTGGCAAGTAGCGTGCGGAGCATCTGAGGGAAGGCTTGGGTTCGAATCTCATGGCAAGCAAGGAGCATTTATTTTGCTAACAGGGGGCGACAAGAGTTGGTGTTGAATTTAAACTCTGATGTTGGAAGGATCCCACATCGAGAAGCTAACATAAGAGTGGATGCGAAGCTGGCTTTAAATAGAGAGAACCATGAGGAGAGTAAAGGTACCTTTTCTTGGCTGATCCCTTTCGCTGTATGGCGTGCTCGTTTGGGTTGGGCGTCGGCTAAGAGTGCTCGGAGCGTGGATTAACTCCAGTCTCCTATCAGGTGTGTATTTCTCACAACTCTAGCTATAGAATGGATACTTCAGGCTGCGATGGGCTAGGTGAATCTCATATTTGTAGCTAGATTTGGGCTAAAAGGGCCACACGAGCGTATGGGCCAATTTGGGCTGAGAATAGGCTTTAGGCCCATTCGTATTGTTATCCCTATTTAGAATACTTTAGTTTACCAAATTACTGAAATGCCCTCGATTTGTAGAATTACCATTTTACCCTCGATTTATAGAATTACCGTTCACCCTCGATTTATAGAATTACCGTTTTACCCTCGATTTATAAAATTACCATTTTACCCTCAGTTTACAAAATTACCGTTTTACCCTCGATTGTGAAATTACCAAAATACCCTTAGTTTGTAAAATTACCAAAATACCCCTAGTTTTTAAAATTACCGAAATACCACTGGTTTGTGAAATTACCAAAATACCCTCAATTTGTAAAATTACCAAAATACCCCTGATTTACAAAATTACAGAAATATCCTTGACTTTTTAAAAACTATAGAAATACCATTGGTTTACAAAATTACTGAAATACCCTTGGTTTGTAGATTTACCAAAACACCCTTGTAGGATGAAATGACTAAAATACCCTTAATAGGTAAAAAGACCGTAAAGCCCCTGTGGGTAAAGTGACCGTAATACCTTTGTATTGTAAAATGACGAATATGCCCTTATGTTCCGTATGACTGATGTGCTTAGGATTTACATATATTGATATTGGATTAGTTAAGTTTGAGTGACAGGTGGTGGTTATCGTAGGTGATTGATTATGGAAACGTTTCAACTTCAACCCATAACAGGTGTGTACTAACCCTCGTAGTAGCTTAGATTAATATCTGTTGAGAAGCCGAAATGCTAAAATACCGGCATTTCGGGAACTTGTAATGTTGCGTGTGGGTATAGATACGATAAATACGATAAGATCGGTGTTTTGATCGATGGAAGAACTCAATTTTGTGCACGATGGTAAGTTGGGTCTCAATGGGCTGGAATTGGGCGAAATGGGCTTTTGGGCCCATTTGGGTAAAATTGATAGAAAATGGAATTTGGAAAGGTTGCATGTTAACACGGTTAGTATTATTGTAAAATTTGGGTTAAGCAGGCTTAGTGGGCTAAATCAGCATTCGTAGGGCCCATCAGGGGTTTTGGGCCCAAAAGCCGAATTTGATAAGTGGGTTAAAGATCATTGTTTAAACACTCGGAAATATTGGCAATTGTAATGAACATGGAAAATCCTGATTTTTGGTAAAATTACGAAATACCCTTATAATATGAAAAATGACTGTTTTGCCCTTGTGGGCAAGTGACTGACTTGGACTGTGTGGTTGACGGATTTGATTGTGAATATATGTTGGTGATATGAATGACTTGACTGTGATTGTTTGATTCAAATATGGGCATGACATTCTGCATACATGACATATTGCATGTGATATGGGTTATATTGATGGAGGAAGTGCTAAAAGGGCTCTGCCCCAGCTTACCGAAAAGGGCTTTGCCCCAGTTTGTCAGAAAGGACTTTGCCCCAGTTATTAAAAGAGGCTAGGCCTCCAGTTATATGATAAAGTAGCTATGCTGCCAGTGGAGAGTTTGGTTGGGTGGGTTGAGTTATTCCCCACATGGAGAGCTTGGTTGGTACGAGTGGAGAATAGCGGATGGTGGGTCGAGTAGTCTCCCCAAATGGGCTTGCATACATTCATTGACATTACATGTGATATTGAAATGGGCTTGCATACATCCATTAACATTACATGTGATATTGAAATGGGCCTAAGGGCCATACCGTTTACAGAAAAGCCTTCGGCCCAGTGATATGATTTATGAAAAGGCTTCGGCCCAGTAACCGTTAAACGAAAGGCTTCGGCCCAGTATATGTCAAGACTAATAGGGCTTTGGCCCAGATTGTACTGATACCGTGTTATTTACTATTTGTTTGTTATTGGGATTACACACTGAGCTTTTGTAAACTCACCCCGTTTCTAACTGTGCAGGTAATCCCTAAGCTTAGATGGTTTGGAGCTGCGAGGGACTCGAAGATGGCCACACTATTGTTTCTGTTTCTTTTAATCGTAATAAGTAGCCGATTTATTTCTTTATAAGTTTTATCTTATTAATTTTATTATTTGGTTTTGGGTTGTAATAAGGCCATTTTAATTATTTTTCTGGGATTATTTTATCTTATACCCTATATTTTTCTGATAACAATATGAGTTAGACCTAGGGCACGTTTCCAAAATGATAATTGTTTTCAAAATAACGCAACGATACAATTAATCAGTTTATCAAAAATATCTACTTAAATGAATTCCAACTCGTTTTTCTCAAAACCTAACCTAGCACCAAAGTGTGGCAATGGTTGTGGGCATGTCTAGGATTGGATCCAATCAAGAGCTTGGTACTTAAGCAGCCTTCTAGGCTCACCTCCTCTTTTTCGGATACCTATCTGGTGCACAGCTTCCATTCACTTTATTAACTTAGCAAAGACTATCTTTTAAAACACTAAGTAGGACGTTGAAAGAGGCATGGGTTTTCTTAAAAACTTCAATGTGACACATCGGATCCGGTCATAACGTCTGGGCCGGGTTTGGGGTGTTACAGAATGTCTCAAACTCTTTTTCTTTCTTTTTATTTGAAGTTTCGGAACTTAAATAAAAATGATGCATGGCTTTTGTATTTTATTTTATATTATAACATATATTAACATATTATTTAACTTACATATTTAACCTTTATTATAATTATGAACCATTATATCATAAGGTTACAACCGTCCTCTACATATAATTATGGTTTAATTGCATTATAAATGCTTCGTATTATAAAGACAACAACAATTAGGCACTTTCACATTTAACCTTCAAATTTTCATTTTACACGATTTAGCCCTTTTTATTTAATCGAGCACACAAACAACAAAATTAATTCACGAAAATTTCACACATGCAAATTCACACAACATAAACACAGAAAATAATATTAAAATATTTTTTGACTCAAATTTGTGGTCCTGAAATCGTCGTTCCGAATAGGGTCAAAAATCAGGCTGTTACAATTTCCTTGCCTTGTAAAACTTACCAATGCCATGCCTTGGCATGGTCTTACTTAGTATCCTTAAACCCTAATGTCATGACATTTGTATCCTACACATTCCTAAGGTTCAACCGGGACTTTTAAGTATCATTTCTTCGTCAATTCTTGCTTGAATCATCAAGGAATAAATTTAAAAAATAAATATATAGATGCTGAAAAATAACTCCATTAGTTATAAATAATAAAACATTGCATTTATTTACCACAAACTTACCTCAATAAAAAATAAGATCAAATATTTTGATTTAGTCCTCAACCTTTTTCTTTCCTCAGTCTAACCTCGAATTTCGTTCTTCTTGATCTATAATAGAAAATTTAACTTATTTAATATTCACATTTATCAAAACAGTCCTTAACTCTAACTTTGGTAAAATTATAATTTTGCCCCTAAACTTTTGCATATTTACACTTTTTCCCCAAGGCTCAGAAATGAAACTTTATCCCTAATTCTTATGTTTTATGACATTCTGATCATTTATTTACCTACAAAAACATCAAATTCCCATTCTAACATGTACTTATGACCATTAGGTATTTTTACCGATTATGTCATTTTACTCGTTTTCGCTTAAAATCGCTTAGCTCAAGTCATTTAACATAATTTCAAGCTTCATATTCTACCATAAAACATCAAACTAAACTCATTTCACCTATGGGTATTTTTCCAAATATGAACCCTAGGTTAAATTATTACTAGAATAAGCTAAATCAAGTTACCGGGACTTCAAAAATGTAAAGAACATTAAAAACGGCGCTTGGAATCACTTATTATGAAGCTTGGAAGCTTGAAAAAACCCTAGCTATGAAGAACCCTTGAAATTTCGGCCTAATGAAGAAGATGGGCACATTTTCCCATCTTTTTCCCTTTTTTAATCTTTTAATTACCAAATGACTAAAATACCCTTCATTAAAACTTTAGTTATTTTTACCTATGTATGTTCATTTTTGTCCATGAAAACCTAATGGTCTAATTACCATTTAAGGACCTCTACCTCAATTATACTCTTCAATTTAATCCTTTAGCATCTAAAACTCATATTTATCAACTTTTGCAATTAAGCCCTAGTAGGTAAATTAAGCATGCTATCTATAAAGTTTTCCATCGATACTCTAACACATGCATCTAATCACTCAGTAAATTATAAAAATTAATTGAAATAAACTTTTCTATCTCAGATTCGTGGTTTCACAACCACTGTTCCGTTTAGGCCCTATTTTGGGATGTTACACTTTCTTTTCCATCTCTTATAGTTTCGCCAAGCTATCTCGAGGATTGGAGAACGTCAGAGACTCGATCACACTATCAATTGAACATTTGGGTATAGTTAGATTTATCATTTTGGATATGACATGTATAGGGACTTGACCTCTTTCTTATGTGTCAAATTGATTAACCAATGTGTTGGCTCATGATGCTATTATGATTATTTTGTATATGGCCATGAGAGGTGGCTCATATTGATTATTTTGGGTTGTAACCCTAATAATTGATGCATGGATGCAAATGTGTTTATACTTTAATGTGGTTATAATTGTTTATGGTTAATAAGTGTGATGGATGGCATTGTATGTTGGGTGTATGAAATATGATTAATATGTTTGATGCTAAATGTAGTGCAAATGTATAACTTGAAAATAGGTTAGTAATGATAACAGTCAAATATGAAATTGGTGTGGGATGCCATATGAAAGTATAATAATTTGGATAGGTGATACGTTAACATTTTCAAGTCATAATTTAACCATGAATGTGTTTGCTTAAGTGATTAAAGGTGTCATATTGCTTGTCATGAAGTGGATCTAAGTCTGTGAGTGCTTAATGGTGGCAAATGGCTTGGAAAATAGCCTAGAAATTTTCCAAATGGTTAGACACACGGGCATGTGTCTAGGCCATGTGTGACACACGGTTTTCCCCATGGGCGTGTGATCCAGCCGCGTGTCCCCTGCACCTTAATTATGCAAAATAGAATGCCCGGTAGTAAACACATAGACAGAGACACGACCGTGTGTCTCATCCGTATGAAGGACATAGCCATAGGACATGGGCATGTTCCTAGGCCGTGTGAAGTCTGCACTTAATTTTTAGAATTTAATTCGCCACACGGCCTCAACACACGGGCGTGTGACTTGGTCGTGTGACCTTGTTTTCTTGATGACATCATAGTTAGAGAGTCACACGGGCTGAGGACACGAGCGTGTCCCATGTCACACGGGCATGGGTGACCACAGGGCCTACCCACACGGGCGTGTGACTCTCCAAAATAAGAAAATTTTCTAAGTGTTAAAAAGGTTTCGAAAGTTCTCGATTTAGTTCTGAATCACTTTTGATGTATGTTTCGAGTTTTGTAGACCCTTATAAGGGACAATTTCCATGTGATTAAAAATTTTTAAATGTAGATGAAACTTTATGACTTAATTTTGTTTGTTTATTTACATTTAAGTCTAGTAATGCCTCGAACCCTATCCTGACTTTGGATACGGGTAAAGAGTGTTACATTTAGTGGTATCAGAACTACAATTTAGTCAATTCTCAAACTAATGTAGCATGTGTTTGAGTCTAGCTATACATGTCATATATATATTATGATAGTGTGATGACTCTTGACAAATTAAAACTGTGTTTTCATATAGTAAATGGATCCCGATAGAGTAGTGGCGGAAGATGTTGAAAGTAACACACCTGCTCCCGCTGAAAGAGCAGTGTCGTCTGATAGTAGCCCACGATTGTTAGTAGAAGAGAAGGAGGCAGAGAAGTCTTTCTCCACATGATGGATGCTTGGTACACGGAGTTCATTCGAATGAACCCAAACGCTCAACCTCCTCCACCCCCTCCAAATCCCCAACCCGTACCTCAAGTGCCTCAAGGTATGGATTTTATGAGGTTTTATAGAACTCCAGTTGATAGAATTCGAAAGCAATGAGCCTAAGAGTCTAGGGCCAATGCCGAAGATGATCCTAAAAAGGAAAAATTTTGGCCTGAGAATTCCATTCAGGTATTCGATGAGCTATCTTGCACACCTGATGAATGTTTGAAGTGTGCTATTTCTTGTTGAGAGATGCGGTATTTCATTGGTGGAAAACGTAGTTTCAGTGGTACCAACAGAAAGGGTCACATGGGAATTCTTTTAAGAAGAGTTCCAAAAGAAATACATCAGTAAACGATTCATCGATCAGAAGCGTAAGGAATTTCTTGATTTAAAACAAGGCCACATGTCAGTTACTGAGTACGAAAAAAAGTTTGTTCAACTCAATAATTATGATCAAGAGTGTGTATCCTCCGAGGCTAAAATATGTAGAAGGTTCGAAGACGGACTTAATGAGGACATTAGAGTGTTAGTGGGTATTCTTGAGCTGAAGGAATTTGTTGTGCTCGTTGGTCGGGCTTGTAAAGCTGAATAGCTGACCAATGAGAGGAGAAGAGCCGAAGCTGAGGCTAAAGATATAAGGAAGAGACCGATGAGCAAGTCACTTCCATCTCAGTCTAAGAAATCCAGAGATCTGTATTCTCGTTCTCATATGTTTGCTGGACATTCGTACAGAAATCGTAAGAAGTAAAATTCGAGTTTTAGATCTCTGGCTACATCTATGGCTAATATGGGTAATGATAGTGCTCCCAGACCCGAGTGCCAACGATATGGTAGAGGTCATTTTATTAACTGTAGGGTGAGCAATTTATCTTGTTTCTGATGTGGTTCTCAAGACCACTATATGAAACATTGTCCTGAAATGGTCGAGAAAGAAAAATTTCAGAGTACAAGGCCAAATAGTACGGCCACAAAAGGGAGACTCTCGAGAAACGCTGATAACGGGGCTAGTAGTAAAAATGTAATAAGGGATACGGTGGTGAGATCTAAAGCTAGAGCTCAGGCTAGGGTCTATGCTATACGTACGTGTGAGGATGCATCTTCTCCCAACGTGATTACGGGTACGTTTTCCCTCTATGACACTTCTATTATTGCCTTGATTGAACCTGGTTCTACTCATTCATATGTGTGCATGAAACTTGTATCAAGCATGAATATGTCTGTTGAGTCTATAGAATTTATGATTAAAGTATCAAACCCGTTAGGCAAGCATATTTTAGTTGATAAGGTATGTAAGAAATGTCCTTTGATAATTAGAGATCATTGTTTTCTGGCTGAATTGATGTTATTGTTGTTCGATGAATTTGATGTTATATTGGGTATGGATTGGTTGACACTTCATGATGCTATAGTGAATTGTAGACAAAAAGTTATTGAATTGAAATGTGAAAATGGTGAAATTCTCCGGGTTGAATCAACTGAGTCAGATAAGTTGCCAACTGTGATTTCTTCGATGTCTGCTCAAAAATGTATTAAAAAGGGATGTGAAGCTTATTTGGCTTATGTGTTGAATATGAAAGAGTCTGAATCAAAGATTGAATCAGTTCCTGTTTTATGTGAATACCCAGATGTGTTCCCGGAAGAGCTACCTGGATTACCTCCTGTTAGGAAAGTTGAGTTTGGTACTGAGTTAGTCCCTGGTACAGCACCTATCTCGATTGCTCCATATAGAATGGCCCCGACTGAATTGAAATAACTGAAGTCACAGTTGCAAGAATTGACCGCCAAGGGTTTTGTAAGACCGAACTTTTTGCCGTGGGGTGCTCCGGTATTATTCGTGAAAAAGAAAGACGAATCTATGAGGTTATGTATAGATAATTGACAGCTCAATAAAGTAATAATTAAGAAGAAGTATCCTTTGCCAAGGTTTGGTGACTTGTTTGACTAGTTGAAAGGAGCGACATGGTTCTCATAGATAGACTTGAGGTCCCGTTACTACTAGTTGAGAGTGAAAGACTCGAATGTGCCAAAAACTGCTTTTCGAATGAGGTATGGTCATTATGAGTTTCTTGTCATGCCTTTTGGTTTAACAAATGCTCCTGGTGCATTTATGGATTTGATGAACCGTATTTGGATAAATTTGTTGTCGTTTTTATTGATGATATATTGATTTATTCTCGCAATGAATCCGGGCATCCCGAACACTTGAGGGCTATTTTGTAAACCTTGAGAGACAAACAGTTGTATGCTAAGTTTAGTAAAAGTGAGTTTTGGCTTCAAGAAGTTTGATTCTTGGGCCATATTGTTTCGGGTGATGGTATTAGAGTCGGCACGAGTAAGATCTCGGCTATTGTTGAATGGAAACCGCCGAGGAATGTAACTGAGGTTAGAAGTTTTATAGGCTTCGTCGGTTATTACAGACGTTTTGTTAAAGGACTCTCCATTATTGCTACTCCAATGACAAAGTTGTTACAAAAAAATGTTAAGTTCGAAAGGACAGAAAAGTGTCAACAGAGCTTTGATACATTAAAGACATTGTTGACTAAGGCCCCGATTTTGGTACAACCCGAGTCTGGTAAATTACTTGTGATTTATAGTGGTGCTTCCTTGAATGGTTTGGAATGTGTACTTATGCAAGAGGGTAAGGTCATATCTTATGCTTTGAGACAGTTGAAGCCTCATGAAAAGAACTATTCGACACATGACTTAAAGTTGGCCGCCATAGCGTTTGCTTTGAAGATTTGGCGACATTATTTATATGGTGAGAAATGTCATGTCTATACCGATCATAAAAGTCCTAAGTATTTGATGACACAAAAAGATTTGAACTTGCGGCAACAAAAATGGTTGGAACTGCTAAAAGATTATGAGCTTGTGATCGATTACCATTCGGGTAAGGTGAATGTGGTCGTTGATGCTTTGAGTAGGAAGTCGTTGTTCACCTCGAGGGCTATGAATGTTGACCTGGTCTAGTGATGGTTCGAGTCTAGTCGAGTTGAAAGCTAGACTGACTTTTCTTCAACATATTTGTGATGCTCAGAAAGTTGATAAAGAGTTACAAGTTAAGAGAATTCAGTGTGAGTCCAGCAGTGAACCAGATTTTCTGAGTGACTTTGATGGTTGTTTGAGATTTTGTTGTAGGATTTGTGTTCCGAAAGACACTGAGTTGATTTGGAATATTTTACATGAAGCACACAATGGTTATTTGTTAGTTCACCTGGTAGCACAAAGATGTATAATGACTTGAAGAAAATGTATTGGTGGAATGGTATGAAAAGAGATATCTCAGAGTTTGTATCAAAATGCTTAGTTTGTGATAGGGTTCCCTTTAACCCCGAAAAAGAAAGATGTCATATGGGTTATTGTCAATAGACTGACTAAATAGGCTTACTTTATCCCGGTGCATAACGATTTATCACTTGATAAGTTAGCTGAATTGAACATTGGTGAAATTGTGAGACTTCATGGAGTACCTATATTGATTGTATCAGATAGAGATTCGAGGTTCACATCACGGATTTGGAAAAAGTTACAAGAAGCTTTGGGTACAAAGCTGAATTTTAACACTGCTTTTCATCCACAAACTGATGGCCAGTCTGAGCGAGTAATTCAGATCTTGGGAGACATGCTCCAAAGTTGTGTATTGGAATTCCAAGGTAGTTGGGAAAATTACCTACCACTAGTGGAGTTTGCCTATAACAACAGTTATCAGTCGAGTTTGAACATGGCGCCTTATGAGGCACTGTACAGACGTAAGTGCCGAACACTTTTGTATTGGACCAATCTGAAAGAAAATCAGATTCATAGAGTTAACCTAGCCAAGGAAACCGAATAGAAAGTGAAGGTGATTCGTGATTGTTTGAAAGCCGCTTCAGATAGACAAAAATCTTACGCGAATTTGAAACAAAAGGAAATTCAGTATCAAGTCGGTCATAAAGTATTTTTGAAAGTGTCACCATGTAAAAAGGTTTTGACATTTGGCAAGAAAGGCAAGTTGAGTCCTCGTTTTATAGGACCATATCAGGTCACCGAGAGAATAAGGTTTGTTGCTTATCAGTTGGCTTTATCATCAGGGTTGGAAAAGATTCATGATGTATTTTATGTGTCTATGTTACGCCGCTATAGATCAGATCCTTCACATGTAATTTCACTAACAGAAGTTGAGATTCGACCAGACATGATTTTATGGTGAAGAACCGGTTAAGATTTTGGCTCGAGAGGTCAAACAGTTGAGAATAAAAACATTTCCCTAGTGAAAATGTTATGGAAAAGACAAGGGATTGAAGAGGCTACTTAGGAGCCCGAGGAGGCCATGATGAAACAGTACCCAAATCTTTTCATTGGTAAGATTTTTGGGGACGAAAATCCATAAAGAGGGGAGAGTTGTAACATCCCAAATTAGGGTTTAGTCAGAACAGTGGTTTTGAGACCACAAATTCAAAATAAAAATAACTATTTTATGATTATTTGATGGTCCATGACATGATTGCATGTTTGTGTGAAATTTTCATGAAGAAATTCTATGCCTAAGATGTCCAATTTGACTTTTGGGACTAAATTGAATAAGTTGTAAAACTTGTGTTCTAGAAGCTTTAAGCATGAAATTGCATTGGATTATTAATAGAGGTCCTTAAATGGCAATTTGACCAAGTTCTAAAATTTTGGACAAAAATGGGCATGAATAGGAAAAATTTGAAAGACTGTCTTAAAGGCATTTTTGTCTTTTGCTAAATAAAAGAATAAAAAGGGAAAAAGAAAGCAAAACATTTCCATCTTCTTCTTGTTTGTGCCAAAATTCTAAGGGTCAACATAGCTAGGGTTTATTCATCTTTTCAAGCTTAATTGTAAGTGCTCCCTAGCCCCGTTTTTAATGTTCTTTACATTTTTGAAGTTGTCATCAACCGATCTATAGCTATTTCTACCATTATTTTGAGCTAGGGTTCATGTATGAAATTTGAACTATGTGTAACGTGGTTGTATTTTGATGTTTAATAGAGCTCTTTTACTAAGTGATTTTTAGTGAAAATACCTAAAAAGGGTTTGTTTATAAAAGGTGTAAAAATGAGTAGTAGAAATGTGAAATAAAGGAAAATATAAGCTGATATGAGATAGAATATGATTTGGCAAGGCTTGGGTAACCAAGAAATTTCATGCATTTCATTTTACGGGCCTAGGGACTAAAGTGTAAATAAGTAAAAAGTTAGGGGTAAAAAGGTAATTTTATCGATGAATGTGTTATGGGCCGATATAAGCAATGTATGTATTGAAAAAGTTGAATTTGGTATTATAGATCAAGAAAAACATGATTCAGGTCTTGATCAGGGGAAAAACAAGGTTTACGAGGATTAGGCTCGTTTCTATCATTTTTGTACCGAGTTAAGTTCATTTGCATATAATGCAACATGTACCATACTTTAAATGCTTTAGTATTACATGTATGATAAGTTCATATGTGATGTTATGTCTTATCTCTATTACTTTGATATCAAGTGAATTTTAATGCGTTATTACTATTATGACTATGCTTTCATTATTCCATGAGTATGTGATTGGTGCTATGGATATTGAAATCAACATTACGAGCAAGTTCAACAAAAATATGGTATCGAAGAATCCCATTTCAACCTTAGGAATAGTTAGGATACAAGTGACATGTCACTAGGAATTATGTAATCTGAACACATTGAGTTGTGGTCTGAGTTCATGATATATGTGACATCCGAACTCATTGAGTTGTGGTCTGAGTTCGTGATATATGTGACACGTGTTTCGGCATCCGGGTAGTGGTCTCGTATATTTTATTGATGGCGAGGTAGTCTGGTATGTGTTGCAAATACCTGACAGCCTGCATAAGCAGATCCGTGAGTAGCTCGTAAACGAGCAACATATGATCTGATATATGAAGTAACATTAGCTACATATAAGGCACTTAGGTGCAAACTTCCGATGTATCCGATAGTATTCCGAGTGTTCAATGAATAGTTCAAAGAAGTTCTATGAGTAATCGTAACGATTGCATCAAGACACGAAAGTAAGTTATAATGTGCAAGTGGGCACAGGTATGTACATCGAACTCATGTGAATGACATGAAATATGATGAGCTCATGGTAAGAACATGTATTTATGTATATATGAGGAATACGTTTATGAGAATTGATAAAATGCAAGATTATGTTCGTTATGTTAAATGCATGATTTTAGCTTGTTTAAGTTGCCTTTTATTTTCATGTGAACTTACTAGGCTTTATGCTTATCCCCTTTCTTTTCCATCTCTTATAGTTTCGCCAAGGTAACTCGAGGATCGGAGAACATCGGAGACTCCATCACACTATCAATTGAACATTTGGGTATAGTTAGCTTTATCATTTTGGATATGGCGTGTATAGGGACTTGCCTTTTTGTTATGTGTCATATTGATTAGCCAATGTGTTGGCTCATGATGCTATTATGATTATTTTGTATATGGCCACGAGAGGTGGCTCATATTGATTATTTTGGGTTGTAACCCTAATTATTGATGCATGCATGCAAATGTGCTTATAGTTAATGTGGTTATAGTTGTTTATGGTTAATGAGTGTGATGGATGGCATGTATGTTGGGTGTATGAAATATGATTAATGTGTTTGACGATAAATGTGGTGTAGATGTATAACTTGAAAATAGGTTAGTAATGATAATAGTCAAATATGAAATTGGTGTGGGATGCCATATGAAAGTACAATAATTTGGATAGGTGATATGTTGACATTGTCAAGTCATAATTTAACCATGAATGTGTTTGCTTAAGTGATTAAAGGTGTCATATTTCTTGTCATAAAGTGGATCTAAGTCTGTGAATGCTTACAGGTGGCAAATGGCTTGGAAAATAGTTTAGAAATTGTCTAAACGGTTAGACACGCGGGCATGTGTCTAGGCCTTGTGTGACACACGGTCTACCCCATAGGCATGTGATCCGGTCATGTGTCCCCTGCACCCTAATTATGCAAAACAAAATGCCTAATAGTAAACACAAGGGCAGATATACAGTCGTGTGTCTCAACCGTGTGAAGGACACGGCCATAGGACATAGGCGTGTGCCCAGGCCGTATGAAGTCTGCATTTAATTTTTGGAATTTAATTCGCCACACGGCCTCAGCACACGGGCGTGTGACTTGGTCATGTGACCTTATTTGCTTGATAACGTCATAGTCAGAGAGTTACACGGGCTGAGGACACAAGCATGTCCCATGTCACATGGGCGTGGATGACCACACGGCCTACCCACACGGGCGTGTGACTCTCCAAAACAAGAAAATTTTCTAAGTGTTAAAAAGGTTCCAAAAGTTCTCGGTTTAGTCCCAAAATGCTTCTCATGTATGTTTCGGGTTTTGTAAACCCCTATAAAGGACAATTTGCATGTGATTGAAAAGTTTTAAATGTGGATGAAATTTTGTGGCTCGATTTTGTATGTTTATTTACATTTAAGTCCGGTAATGCCTCGAAACCTATCCCAACTTTGGATACAGGTAAAGGGTGTTATAGGGGAAGTGATCCAAGTCTCGTTCTAGCAAGCAAACTTTAAGATTAAGGCAATGTGTTCTTTTCCTACCCCACATGCAATTCAATCATAATATTTCAACCCACCTTATGTAATTCAAATAAAGTTATATCACAATTCTAAGGAAATAGAAAAAAATTAGACTCATGAGTTTCAAAACTCCAGACACACAACAATCACCTAGGTCTGAGAGTTAATGAACCTAGACCTCTAATACTACCAAATGTAACACCCTATACCCAGCCTGCTCACTGAGCCCGAATACTAGGACGCTACACCATCGTCTCACAGCGATTTCATCATAATTATCACGTTTAGTATACGTGCATCTTTATTTTCTTTTGTTACTATAGAAATCATGCGAATATTAAAACATGCAAACTTAATTTAATGTTTAACTATGCTAATTTACGATAAAAAAATAGAATGGGCATACATGAAGCAATGGGACCACTTAGCCAATTTTCCCAAAAATGTTACATAGGTATCGATACTAAGGGAGTGGTAATGATATTTTCATTAAGTGGTATTAATACCACATGAAAAATCGATACAAAACTTGCATTCTGGTTTCTCACAAGAATTTCAAAATGTCGAAAACTATTGGTACCTTTCACATGGTATCAATAAATTTACCTCAAGCATCGATATTCGGGCCAAGGTATCGATACTTGGGATAGGTTATCGATACTAAATCTATGTTTTTTTTCCCTACACTTTCGAAATACAAAGGTACCATTTTTAAAAACAAAATATCGATACCTATACTCCAGACTATAAAATCTCAGCATACACCAACATTAAAACCATTCAAACTTAATCCTAAACAACATGCTTCATTCACCTGGTTAAAGAAACATCAAAATGTCTGAAATAGTAGTCCTAATATCATGTTCAAGTCCAAAAAATTCCAAACATAAATAGCATGAAACAACCCAAAAATTGACTTAACATAACAGATATAAAATCAACCACATTGGCCTATCACATTGCCTTTATTCCCCAAACATAAATAAGCATATAGCACCTACTAAAAGAAGCTAAATAATCGGCTTGGATCAATCCCTCGAAGGTCACACCACTTTCCCTAGCACTATGTATCTGTAATGGTTAAAAAAAAGTGGGTGAGCTTAACAAGCTTAGTGAATGCTTAGAACAACCACTACGCAAAGAAGTCATCATGCACCAACGAAACAGACATACATCATATTCATATCATCTTTTACTCTTATGACATATTTTACATATTAATCATCTTTCTTGAATTCATTCACACATTAGTCACATGAATATTTCAGCATATATCAATAACATTTAATCATATTCAGTCACTTTTTATGATAATTTGGCTCCTAAGCTTATGGAACATGAACTGGACTCTATCACCACACATCTGATAGGCAGATCTCCATAACATCATAATGACTCAAAGACTCGAACGTGTCCAATAAGTGAAGCATATAGCTAACATTCTCCAACACACCACACATATATATCCCAATGAATGGAGCTTAGCTCACATTCCCTTATCTCTCTGAAATTGTCCCTGGGCCTCAATGCCCCACATATATCACAACACAAAGGTGACTACTCACAATCTTATCGCATACCAATTATATCCAACGGTCTCATAAAGTCATATGGCCAAAATATCCGCATTATTATCACATATTTACTTATCGATTTTCCACACATATTCACTGCATATTTACATTAGTAGCACAATATAATCTCTATCATATGGCATGAAAACATATCTACATATTTATTGACACATGGCATCAATAACATACCATTATATTTACTTTCACAATGATCATCACAAGCGTATAGCATATATCATAGCATCTCATATATGTTCATGACTTCACAATTTCAAAAATTCACAAGCAAACATATTTCACATTTAATCGTAGGTGTGAAAATACTTACACTCAAAATTTAGAGTAGGGGTTTAGGCTGCCTCTAAATCCCCAATTACACAAGGAATTATCTATGATTAGAGATCCCAAAACACTCACTAGAAATATGCTTTCGCTGAAAAGCTGAAAGCTTAGACAAGCTTTCCATTGCCTTTGTCTCTACTCATTGAAGATGCTATTGACTCCAACACTTCAAACAAGAAAAATCACACAAACACACAATCAACAATCAGTCATCAACGCACTTTAAACAATAAAAAATAGTAGCCTAAGCTACGTTCACTTTTAACCAAAACCTTCGACATGAAAAACTTTAAATTCAGATATCTCGACCTATAGTTAATCATTTCTCATG
The DNA here is from genome assembly GCF_025698485.1 of Gossypium arboreum. Classification (NCBI taxonomy): domain Eukaryota; kingdom Viridiplantae; phylum Streptophyta; class Magnoliopsida; order Malvales; family Malvaceae; genus Gossypium; species Gossypium arboreum. The sequence continues at coordinate 116,512,847 of NC_069077.1, read as the reverse complement.
AAATGATTTTTTTTCATCCACATATTCATATGTGGCTAATTCTCAACCTTTAAACTACACAAAACTACACATTTTAAGGTATCGTCATTTTTCGACAAGTTTTGGCCATTGTGACAAAAATTCATTAAAACTCGAGAATTCTTTAACGAAACTTCAAAATAACTTTAGAAACTTTCTAATTATATTAAAACAAGTCGAAAAGCACTTAAAACTAAGTTTGAATCCACAAACCCAAAATCCACCATTCATGACAAAAATTTCGACTTTTATCTAAAATAGGCATTCTAATGGCTAGAAATTCTATTTAAAAGTCTAGATAATATTTAAAACTCATAGGAAGATTGGTTACCTTAAATGCAAGAAAAATAAACTTTAGCAAAATTCTAAAAAATCCATTTTTAAAGAAGATGATGAAATTAATAAAGTTTTTGGGTGTTTCCTTAGTTTCAATGGAGATTTATAATTCAAGGGATATTGGAAATCCAAAGGGATTAGGAATTGGAGATCAAAAGCAATTGGAAGAACAAAAGGAGAGAAAGGAATAGCATAACTAGCAAAGAAAAAAGAAATATTTTGAAACATGCTGTAGATGGGGGGTTTTAGGTCGATTTTAAATTTTTGGGTAAATTACTTCAAAAAAACCCTCATTTTTGACTCGTTTACAAATCAATCCTATTTTCAAAATTAAAGATATTTAAAACTCATTTTTCAGAAACTGCTTTAATATCCTAATAGCCTTTGTCAAAAACATTATCGGTTACTAAACTTACGAAATTTCGAGTATATATAGGCTAAAATTCCAAAAATACTCTCAAAACTTCTAGGCCTAATTTTGGGGTGTGACAATAAAAAATTGGGCTTGAGACCCAAACCAAGATTAAGATGCAAAATTCGTCGAACAAAGCCTAGTATGTGAAAGGAGGCCAACGGTCCAACTTGTGGCTAGACCGAACCGACTCGAGGTGTCGTGAGGGTGTCACACCTACGATGGCACCAACAGTGGAGGAATCACATTCCTACTAAAACTCTACCATATAATTTGATTTCAGATTAACTATTCTAAAAATAATATTATTTTAATAAATTTAATATTATATATATTTATCCTTATAGTATTTTATTAATTTAATATTAAAGTGATTATCTTAATATTAAAATTAATTTTATATTTATCTTATAGATAAATATGTTGTTAATTTAATAGATTTAATATTAAATTTAATCTAATATTTCTCTTGATAAGTTTTATATTAATTTAATATTAAAGTGATTAAATTTAATTATAGTTGAACTCTCTAAACACTCCCTATATAAAGAGAGCCATGTGTTATTATTTTTCACACACTTGAATTCAAGAGAAAGTTGTAAAGAGAAAATTCTCTGAAGAAATTATTTCAAAAGATTTCTAGAGATTTTTTATTATTTACAACTTGCCCCCAACGTTTAGAGAAATTATGAAATTGCTCCATTGGTAATTTTATGGGAAACATTATTCGAAGCAAGCCCACACTCCGCAGGCACGAGCTTCAGGATAACGGAGAAGACTACTCAATCGAAGCGTTCATCCTAGACAAATTGAAAAGGCATAATTTTGATTAAGTGTTTATTACTTTAGATACCACAACCAAATTCTGGTTTTGAAAAAAAATTAAAACTCTGATTTTTCCTTAAATTTATTTTCTACTACGTTTTTCAAACTCAATTTTCCAACACAAGTATAGTAGATTTCCAGGAGTTCGACTAGTAGATCCAGCATCTAGCAAGCGATCCTCGACTCAACAAAGTTTGTGTAACTCCGTTTTGTTTTAAGTATGGCGTGTACCTAGGTTGAGTCGATTTTTGGCATAATATGTGACTTAAGAACTTTTGGAGCATGAATTGGTATTTTGAAAGTAACTATATGTATGAAAGCTATTATGATTTAAAATTTAACCCATTTCAAGTATATGTTGGGGTGAAAATGTGTTATGCAATGTATATTGGTTGGTTGGTACTTGCAGGTTGATGACCATTTGGTACTAGTGAGAAAAAGTATGTCAAGTCACAACTTTGAGTAATTATCGTTGTGACAAGATCAGGCCACCATATCACGACGCGACATCAAGCATGGGTCGTGTAACAGCCCATTTTCAATTAAATCGAAATAATAGTTTCAAGATCATAAATAAGAAGAGTAAATTATTATTTTATTATATTTTAATGTCTATGTAATATTAGTAAGCTTTTTTTAAAATTTCATTAAGAAATTTTAACATTTGCATGCTTAATTCAATGAAAAGGACTAAATCATAAAAAGTACAAAAGTAGAGTTCTATTAGTTAAAGGTGTCAAATAGCTATGAAATTTTAATCTAAGGGACTTGAATGGTAAATAAACCAATTGAGTAGTTAGTGGATATTTATGGGCTTGGTTTTGTTGAATTTTTAAATGTTTTAAAAGGTTAAAAAGGTAAATGAGTAAATAAGGTTAAAATTTAATAAAACAAAATATGCTCATCTTCTCAAAATTTTCTTACCATCGAAATGAATAGAGAAATTCATTTTTAGGGTTTCTTGGTTAGACAAGCTTAGGTGGTGCATGTAAGTGTTTTCTCGCCTTGTTTTTAATAATTTTTTTTTGTTTTTGGGATTGTTGTAGCTTAACCTAACTAGCCCACGGATTAATTTGCAAAACTGTTGAAGGCTTCAGCGATGTGTGCAACCAAGTACACACAAATATCTTAGTTTAGTCTGAATCAAAACCTTTTTCATCTATCTCGTTCAAAGTAGACCAACTCTGAAGCATACTAGCTAAGCTGCAAAAATATCGACTCATAGTCTGCTATGGTCATACTTCCTTGAACCAGATCTAAAAACTCCCTCTTCATTGTATCCATATACTGCTGACCTAGATACTTCTTCTTGAATGCCTCTTGAAAACAACCCTATGTCAAGTGATCTGTAGCAGCTCCCCTCCTAACAATACCCTACCATTGATGAGCTTCACCGTCTAACAAGGATACGGTGCAACCCAGCTTCTCTTCATTCGAACAATCCATCTGCTTAAGGACTGTAACACCCCTCACCCGTATTCAATGCCGGAATAGGGTTTCGAAGAATTACTGAACTTAAAACAAAATAATAATACATTTCTCATACAATTAGTCAATTTAAATACAATACATTCACAACCAATCATATTGTCCCTAATACGAGCCTACGAGGCCCAAAACATGCATTCGGGGTGGTTTGGGGCTACACCGATAACTTTAGAAACTTTTAGAACACTTAGAAAATTTTCTCAAAAACAAGGGACACATGCCCGTGTGGCCCGGCCGTATCTCTCACACAGCCAAAGACATGCCCATGTCACAGGCCGTGTGGATATTCAAAATGAAAGAACATGACCGTGTCCCAGCCCGTGTCTGACCCCATGTAACTCTCTGACTTGGGCCACACGCCCGTGAGGCTAGCCCGTGTGCCCTAAAAATGGCCATACACGCCCGTGTGTCAGGCCATGTGCTAGGTCGTGCCAAACTTGTAGGGTATACTGACTTATACCACACGGCCAAGTCACACGCCCGTTTGTGAGGCCGTGTGGAGCATACTGACTTGATTTCTAATTCAACACCAAGAGACACATGACTGTGTAACCTAACCGTATGTCGCACACAACTGAGATACACTGTGACAACCCGAATTAGGGCCTAATCGGAATAGTGGTTTCGTGACCACAAATCCGAGATAGAAATAATTGTTTTATAATTATTTTGGGGTTTATGATATGATTGCATGATTGTGTGAAAATTTCGTGATGAAATTCTATGCCTAAAGTGCTTAAATTGAAAGTAGGGACTAAATCGAATAAGTTGCAAAATTTGCATCCGGAAGTTTTAGTATGAAATTGTTTTGGAATATTAATTAGGAGGTCTTAAATAGCAATTTGACCAATTTTCAGTTCATGGACAAAATTAGGACATGGAAGGAATTTTGAAAGTTTAGTAAGGAGGGCATTTTGGTCATTTGGATATTAAATGAAATAAAATGGGAAAAATAACACAAAATTTATCATCATCCTCCTTAGTTGCTGCTGAATTCTCCCTCTCTCCATAGCTAGGGTTTCTTCAATTTTCAAGCTTCATAGTAAGTGATTTCAAGCCCCGTTTTTAATGTTTTTTACGTTTTGGAATCCGGAAGCTCGATTAAGCTTATGCTAGTAATAATTTAACCTAGGGTTCATATTGGGAAAAATACCCATAGGTGAAATTTGTGTATTTTGATGTTTTATGATAGAATATGAGGTTTTAAATTATGTTAAATAACTTGTGCTACTCGGTTTTAAGTGAAAACGAGTAAAAGCAGCATAATCGGTAAAAATACCTATTGTTCATAACTATATGATAGAGTGAGAATTTGATGTTGTTGTAGAAGAGAAAATGTTCAGCATATCATAAAACATAAGAATAAGGGCTGAAATTAAATTCCGAGCCTAGGGGCAAAATTGTAATTTTGTAAAAGTTAGGGGCAAAATGTAATTTTTCCATGATGTGATTTTTGGATTGAAATAAATAGTATGAGTATTAAATGAGCTAAATGTGTTATTATAGATCAAGAAAGACGCGAAATTGATCTCGAGCGGGGAAGGAAAAAGTTTTGGACTAAATTGCAAAATTTCCACATTTTGCACCAATGTAAGTTTGTATGTAAATATTACAATAATTTCATGTACATTCTTATATTTCAGCCTATTATATAAATATACTAGCTGATGTTAAAATATAAATCGACTATTGGAAGAATGGAAATAAATATAGAGAGAGATCCGGTTGAACATTCTGGAGAGATCGAATGAAATAGAGGGCGTAGCTAGGTCACATGTATGATCTTGAGTGCACATCATGTGTACAAGAAAGCTACGAGACACCTGTAGTAGCTAGGTCACATGTGTGATACGAGATGTATCCCATGTAGACAAGAGAGCTACGTGAAAGATAAATGTAGCTAGGTCGCATGCGTGATTCCAAGTGAAGGACACCATGTAGACAAGAGAGCTACTGAGACAAATCGGCTAGGTCGCATGAGTGGTACTAAGTGTTCACCATGTGTACAAGAGAGCCGAACTAAATGAAGTATGATGGTGGGGATGTGTCTGAAACCATTAAATATCGAGGATTGATCCGAATTGTTCAACGGGATGGTTTTGTGGTGATATTGTGGTTTGGACCTACACTTTTGGTGAATGAAATGTGGTGAAAATGATTTGTGGTATATACATATATAAGATAAAATGAGGTTAGCATTAAAACTGTTTTTAGATGGTAGCAGTGACGTGATTTTGAAAAATCACCAAAAATAGGAGGAATATAATTAGAAGTTGAATAAGATGTGAAATTAAAGTTTAATGAGTCTACTTTCATGTAAAAGAAACAGAGCAAGCAAAGGAATTCTATATTTTGAGATATTTACAATTGTATGTGACTTGCTCAGGATGAATACGTGATCCCCTGTTCCAACTTTGAAAAATCATTAAAAATTGTACAAAGCAAATTAAGAAATATAGTTTACATGCCTAAATTCCTTATTGAGACTAGTTTTAAATGAAATAGACTTCAGGGTTGTTTGAATTGTGTACTGAGAGAAATTCAATTCGTAGTGAACAGAGGTCAGATCAGTTGAGCTGTGTAACAGGGGAAACTTTAACTAATAAACTGTACTAATCGGCTGAACCAAAAATTATAGAAAAAAATTAGCAAAAATCTTTATGAGTCTAGATTCAGGGAAATTTTACAGATTTGAATTTCAAGTTTTGTAACTCTAGTTATGATTTATTTAGTGAATATGACGCAACAAAGACAGCTTAATCAAAGTGGAATGAATAGTGAAGTTAAAGTAGATATACTTGAATTGTTGTGTAAACATGTTAGATTCTTTAATTAGTATTTACATACTTACTTACTAAGCTATAAGCTTACTTTGTTTCTCTCTTTTGTCTTATAGTGTCTTCCGGCTTGCTCAGGAGTTAAGGATCGTGAAGATCTACCCGCACTATCATACTTTAGGGTATTTGAACTAAATGTTTTGAATTATGGCATGTATAGTAGGCTTAATTATTTTGTTACGTGTCATATTTGTCTAGGTTTAAAATATTAGTTACGATGCTCGACCAGCTACTTTGTACAGGCCATTAAAGTTGGCTAATATTGTTCAAGACATATGTTATACGATGCACTATCAAATTGGATGACATATTTATATCTCGGTTATGTTTAATGGTATGTGTTATGTTCGTAATACCTTGTATCTGTTCCTAATGACGGTAACGGGTAAGGGTGTTACATTTATTGGTATCGAGCTATGGTTTAGTCGGTTCTCGGACTAATAAAGTGTGTGTAAAAGTCTAGCTATACATGCCATAAAAATATTGTGATAGTGTGGTGACTCTTGATTATTCTAAACGTGTTTTGTTTTAATATAGTAATGGATCCTGAAGGAACTGCGGTGATGATGTTTGCTAATGCGCTGTGGCTCCCGCACAAGGGACCGCTACTGTGGAAAGTAGACCTGAGACATTGAGACAAGGAGATGAGGCTCGGATGCCTTTCTCCAAATGATGAACAATTGGTATCTTGAATTTATTCGAGCAAATCCAAATGCTCAACCTCCTCCACCCCTCCTATACCTCGGACGATTCTCAGAATGCTCAAGGTATAGATCTGGTAAGAATGAACAAGCCTCCGGTTGACAAGATTCAAAATAAGGGGCAAGAGTTTAGAGCAAAGGTCGATGATGATCCCGAGAAAGCGGAATTCGGCTTGAAAATTCTACCCGTGTATTTGATGAGCTCTCATGTACACCCGAGGAATGCTTAAAGTGTTCTCAGATCACTTTTGAGAGATTCGACTTACCACCGGTGGAAGACTTTGGTTGCAGTGGTGCCAAAAGAAAAAGTTACTTGGGATTTCTTCCAGAAGAATTTAGAAAGAAATACATAAGTCAATGATTTATTGATCAAAAGCGGAAGGAGTTCCTTGAATTGAAGCGGGGAAAATGTCTCAGTGGCAGTATGAACGCGAATTTGTAAGACTCAACAAGTATGCCCGAGAATGTGTGTCCACCGAGGCTATTATGTGTAGAAGATTTGAAGATGGGCTGAATGAGGATATTAAAGTGCTTGTAGGAATTTTGGAGTTGAAAGAATTTGTAGTATTGGTTGATCGAGCTCTTAAAGTCAAGAATTGAACAAAGAAAGAAGAAAAGTCGCTATTGAGGCTCGAGATGTCGAAAAAGAGATAAGCAAGCCATTTCAATCTCAACCAAAGAGGTCCAAAGAGACAAACCCTCGAATGACAGTTTCAATTGGGGATTCACACGAGATCGTGGTAGAGCATATTCGGGTCTAAAGCTCAAGCTACTTGATGGCAAGTGTGGGTAATGTGCGACCTAGAAAGCCCGAGTGTCGACAATGTGGCGAGCAACATTATGGTGAGTGTTGGGGACCGAGCAAGCTTGTTTCAAAGCGGTTCTCGTGAGCATTTTATTAGAGATTGTCCGGAGAAAGTTAAAGAAGAAAGATTTCAGAGTGCTAGATGAATACCACCGCTAGTAGAGGTAGACCACCGAGAAATCTTGGAGGTGGGACTAGTAGTAAACTGCTGTGATGAAAGATTTAACGGCAAGATCGAAGCTAGAGCACTGCTAGAGCTTATGCTATACGTGCCGAGAAGATGCATCATCTCCCGATGTCATTACTGGTACATTTTCTCTCTATGATACTATTGTTATTGCATTGATTGATCCCGGGTCCACTCATTCCTATATTTGCATGAATTTAGTATCCAATAAAAAGTTGTCTGTTGAATTTCTTGAGTTTACGATTAAAGTGTCGAACCCTTAGGCCAATATGTGCTAGTTGACAAGGTTTGCAAGAATTGCCCATTAATGATTCAAGGTCACTGTTTTCCGCCAACTTGATGTTTGTTACCATTTGGTGAGTTTGACGTTATCTTGGGAATGGACCGGTTAACATTGTATGATGCTAAGGTAGATTGTAAACAAAAGACACTAGAGTTGAAATGTGAAAATGGAGAAATTCGTGGGTTGAAACAGATGAATCAAATAAATTGCCTATGGTGATTTCGCACATGTCTGCACGTAAATACATGAGAAAAGGGTGTGAAGCTTATCCGCTTATGTAATGAATATTGAGTTGCCTCAACTGAAATTTGAATCGATCTAGATAGTCTGTGAGTTTCCGATGTATTTCGGAGGAATTGCACAGGTTGCCTCCGAACGAGAGATAGATTTTGCCATTGATTTGTTGCTTGCATCGCACCGATCTCGATTGCTCCATATAGAATGGCTCAAGCGAAATTAAAAGAATTGAAGGCTCGATTGCAGGGAGTTAACAGACAAAGGGATTTGTGAGACCGAGTTTCTCTCCTGGGTGCTCTGTATTATTCAGAAGAAGAAGGATGGTTCAATGAGACTTTGCATTGATTACCGTCGACTTAATAAGGTGACTATAAAGAATAAGTACCCATTGCCGAGGATTGATGATTTATTCGATCGGTTAAAGGGGCCACAGTGTTTTCAAAGATTGATTTGAGGTCTGGTTACTACCACCGAGAGTTAAGGAGTCGAGATGTACGAAAACCGCCTTTAGGACAAGGTATGGACATTATGAGTTTCTTGTGATGCCTTTCGCTTAACAAATGCTCCACTATATTTATGGACTTAATGAATCGGATCTTCCGCCATATTTGGATAAGTTTGTAGTAGTGTTTATAGATGACATTTTAATTTATTCTCGAGATGAGTCGAACATGCGAACACTTGAGAACTATATTGCGATCTTGAGAGAAAAGAAACTGTTTGCCAAGTTTAGTAAAAGTGAGTTACGGCCGTGAAGTAGGATTTTTGGGACATATAGTCTCGGTGATGGTATTCGGTGGATCGAAGCAAGATTTCTGCGATCGTTGATTGGAAACCGCCAAGAATGTATCCGAGGTTAGAAGCTTTTTAGGCTTAGCCGTATTATAGACGTTTTGTTGAAGGATTTTCGATGATTGCCTCTCCTATGACTAAGTTGTTGCAAAAGAATGTTAAGTTTGAATGGACTGATAAATGTCAACAAAGTTTTGAAAAGTTGAAAGCACGATTGATGAAGCACCAATTTTAGTACACCCAAGTCGGAAAGGAGTTCGTAATTTATAGTGATGCATCGTTGATGTGCCTTGGATGTGTGTTGATGCAAGAGGGTAAAGTGGTAGCTTATGCTTGAGATAGTTAAAACCGCATGAGAAGAACTATCCTACACATGATTTGGAATCGCCATCGTTGTTTTTGCCTTGAAAATTTGGCGACATTATTTGTACGGTGAAAATGCGAATTTTTACCGATCACAAAAGTTTGAAGTACTTGATGAATCAAAAGGATCTGAATCTCTGACGGCGAAGATGGCTTGAATTATTAAAGGATTATGATCTAGTGATTGATTATCATCCGGAAAAGCAAATGTAGTTCTTGACGCCTTGAGCGAAAATTTCTTTTACTTTGAGAGCCATGAACACGGGGTTAGCATTGTCGATGATGGGTCAATCTTAGCGAGATGAGAGCTAAACCATTATTTCTCCAGTTGATTTGTGATGCTCAAAAGAATGATAGTGAGTTGCGGATCAAGAGAACTCAATGCGAATCGAGTTACGACTCGATTTTCGAGTTGGACCGGATGACTGCTTGATGTTTCGAGACAGGATATGTGTGCTTGAAAAACGATAAATTGATTCGAAAAATATTACATGAGGCGCACAATGGTCATTTATCGGTTCATCCCGGTAGCACAAAAATGTATAATGATTTAAAGAAGTCAGTATTGGTGGCGGTATGAAAAGGACATTTCGAATTTGTAACCAAGTGTGTGATCTCGTCAACAAGTAAAAGTGAACATCAAGTGCCTTCGGGATTACTTCAACCGTAATGGTGCTCGAGTGGAAATGGGACAAGATTACCATGGATTTTGTAACCGGTTTGCCTTTAACTCCTAAAAAGAAGGATCTTTGTTTGGGTAGTGGTTGATAGATTAACAAAGTCACCCACTTTATACCAATGCGCACCGATTACTCACTTGATAAATTAGCGAATTATATATTGCTGAAATTGTGAAGTTGCACGAGTACCTATGTCTATAATATCGATAGAGATCCAAGATTTACCTCGAGATTTTGGAAAAAGTTACAAGAAGCTTTGGGTACAAAATTGAACTTTAGTACCGCATTTCATCCACAAACAGATGGTCAAACGGAAAGAGTAATCCAGGTACTTGAAGATATGCTTAGATGCTGTGTTTTAGAATTTGGAGGTAGTTGGGAGAAATATCTATCTTTGATTGAGTTTGCCTACAATAACAGTTATCAATCAAGTATACAAATGGCACCGTACGAAGCCTTGTATGGTCGTAAGTGTCGGACTCCTTTATATTGGACCGAGCTTAGTGAGAAACAGATTCACGGAGTTGATCTAGTTAAAGAAACCGAAGAGAAAATAAAAGTAATTCGGATTGCTTGAAAGTCGCTTCAGATCGACAAAAGTCATATGCTGATTTAAAAGAAAAGAGATTGAATTTCAGGTGGGTGATAAAGTGTTCTTGAAGGTGTCACCATGGAAAAAGATTCTGAGATTTAGTCGAAAAGGCAAGTTGAGTCCGCGTTTTATTGGGCCGTACAAGATTACTAAGAGAATTGGACCAGTGGCATATCGATTGGCCTTACCGGCAGAGTTAGAAAGAATTCATAACGTGTTTCATGTATCAATGTTGCAACGTTATCGTTCTGATCCTTCACATGTGATTTCCCCAACAGAAATTGAGATTCGATCGAATATGACCTATGAGGAGGAACCAATAAAGATTTTGGCTCGAGAAGTTAAACAGTTAAGAAATAAAAGTATAGCCTTAGTGAAAGTATTGTGGCACAGACATGGGATAGAAGAGGCTACGTGGGAACCTGAGGAAGCTATGAGGAAACAGTACCCAAACCTCTTTCTGGGTAAGATTTTGGGACGAAAATCTCAAAAGGGGGAGAATTGTGACAACCCAAATTAGGGCCTAATCGGAATAGTGGTTTCGTGACCACAAATCCGAGATAGAAATAATTGTTTTATAATTATTTTGGGGTTTATGATATGATTGCATGATTGTGTGAAAATTTCGTGATAAAATTCTATGCCTAAAGTGCTTAAATTGAAAGTAGGGACTAAATCGAATAAGTTGCAAAATTTGCATCCGGAAGTTTTAGTATGAAATTGTTTTGGAATATTAATTAGGAGGTCTTAAATAACAATTTGACCAATTTTAAGTTCATGGACAAAATTAGGACATGGAAGGAATTTTGAAAGTTTAGTAAGGAGGGCATTTTGGTCATTTGGATATTAAATGAAATAAAATGGGAAAAATAACACAAAATTTATCATCATCCTCCTTAGTTGCTGCCGAATTCTCCCTCTCTCCATAGCTAGGGTTTCTTCAATTTTCAAGCTTCATAGTAAGTGATTTCAAGCCCGTTTTAATGTTCTTTACGTTTTGGAATCCGGAAGCTCGATTAAGCTTATGCTAGTAATAATTTAACCTAGGGTTCATATTGGGAAAAATACCCATAGGTGAAATTTGTGTATTTTGATGTTTTATGATAGAATATGAGGTTTTAAATTATGTTAAATAACTTGTGCTACTCGGTTTTAAGTGAAAACGAGTAAAAGCAAGATAATCGGTAAAAATACCTATTGTTCATAACTATATGATAGAGTGAGAATTTGATGTTGTTGTAGAAGAGAAAATGTTCAGCATATCATAAAACATAAGAATAAGGGCTGAAATTAAATTCCGAGCCTAGGGGCAAAATTGTAATTTTGTAAAGTTAGGGGCAAAATGTAATTTTTCTATGATGTGATTTTTGGATTGAAATAAATAGTATGAGTATTAAATGAGCTAAATGTGTTATTATAGATCAAGAAAGACGCGAATTGATCTCGAGCAGGGAAGGAAAAAGTTTTGGACTAAATTGCAAAATTTCCACATTTTGCACCAAGGTAAGTTTGTATGTAAATATTACAATAATTTCATGTACATTCTTATATTTCAGCCTATTATATAAATATACTAGCTGATGTTAAAATATAAATCGACTATTGGAAGAATGGAAATAAATATAGAGAGAGAGATCCCGATTGAACATTCTGAGAGATCGAATGAAATAGAGGGCGTAGCTAGGTCACATGTATGATGCTGAGTGCACATCATGTGTACAAGAAAGCTACGAGACACCTCAGTAGTAGCTAGGTCACATGTGTGATACGAGATGTATCCCATGTAGACAAGAGAGCTACGTGAAAGATAAATGTAGCTAGGTGCATGCGTGATTCCAAGTGAAGGACACCATGTAGACAAGAGAGCTACGAGACAAATCGGCTAGGTCGCATGAGTGGTACTAAGTGTTCACCATGTGTACAAGAGAGCCGAACTAAATGAAGTATGATGGTGGGGATGTGTGCTGAAACCATTAAATATCGAGGATTGATCCGAATTGTTCAACGGGATGGTTTTGTGGTGATATTGTGGTTTGGACCTACACTTTTGGTGAATGAAATGTGGTGAAAATGATTTGTGGTATATACATATATAAGATAAAATGAGGTTAGCATTAAAACTGTTTTTAGATGGTAGTAGTGACGTGATTTTGAAAAATCACCAAAAATAGGAGGAATATTATTAGAAGTTGAATGAGATGTGAAATTAAATTTTAATGAGTCTACTTTCATGTAAAAGAAACAGAGCAAGCAAAGGAATTCTATATTTTGAGATATTTACAATTGTATGTGACTTGCTCAGGATGAATACGTGATCCCCTGTTCCAACTTTGAAAAATCATTAAAAATTTTACAAAGCAAATTAAGAAATATAGTTTACATGCCTAAATTCCTTATTGAGACTAGTTTTAAATGAAATAGACTTCAGGGTTGTTTGAATTGTGTACTGAGAGAAATTCAATTCGTAGTGAACAGAGGTCAGATCAGTCGAGCTGTGTAACAGGGGAAACTTTAACTAATAAACTGTACTAATCAGCTGAACCAAAAATTATAGAAAAAAATTAGCAAAAAGCTTTATGAGTCTAGATTCAGGGAAATTTTATGGATTTGAATTTCGAGTTTTGTAACTCGAGTTATGATTTATTTAGTGAATATGACGCAATGAGACAGCTTAATCAAAGTGGAATGAATAGTGAAGTTAAAGTAGATATACTTGAATTGTTGTGTAAACATTTTGATTCTTTAATTAGTATTTACATACTTACTTACTAAGCTATAAGCTTACTTTGTTTCTCTCTTTTGTCTTATAGTGTCCTCCGCTTGCTCGGGAGTTAAGGATCGTGAAGATCTACCCGCACTATCATACTTTAGGGTATTTGAACTAAACGTTTTGAATTATGGCATGTATAGTAGGCTTAATTATTTTGTTACGTGTCATATTTGTCTAGGTTTAAAATATTAGTTACTGATACTCGACCAGCTACTTTGTACAAGCCATTAAAGTTGGCTAATATTGTTCAAGACATATGTTATACGATGCACTATCAAATTGGATGACATATTTATATCTCGGTTATGTTTAATGGTATGTGTTATGTTCTGGTAATACCTTGTATCCTGTTCCGGCGACGGTAACGGGTAAGGGGTGTTACATACACGCCCGTGTCTCTGCCCATGTAGACAAAAATAGGCTATTTACCAAGCCATTTTGCCACCCAAACTTGCTCACACCTACACAACCCACATGGCACAAATCATAGCATAAATAGGCATCCAATACAACCACAACCAAGAGTAAAACATGCCATTTCAATACCAACAACTAACATGTTTATAATATCATTTTTTGTTCATTCAAATCATACAAATTTTCACATTCACAAAGCATTTATATGAATAATTTTATCTAAGCATTTCTTTACTTAAAACTACAAACATATAAATAACAAACTCTCCACCATTAGCTACCTTAAACTTTAAACTTCAACAAGACATTCACAAGCAATTTTAAACCACATCACCAAGGAGCATTAGTACTTATATATACATCACCATTTTTTCCAAAATGAACCAAAATAAGCCATCTCTCATGGCTATACACCAAGCAAATTACTTATCATATACAAACCAAACCCAATGGCTAATTTCATTACCAACCTATACATCAAAATGGCCAACTCCTATATATGCCATATGACTAAGACTTAGTTTCAAAAGTACCAAGATAATAGTTGGATAGTGTGATGAATTCTTCGACAATCCCCGAATCCGAGCTAGCTTTGATATCATTATAAAACACAAAAAAATAAATAATGTAAGCTATAAAGCTTACTAAGATCGTATGAAAATAATAAGCAAGTCTCACCATCCATTTACCATTCAAATTAAATAACATAATATGCAACAATGCATTAATCTCAAGCTAACTTGAACTTAATTACATACTTGATCATAAACTCACAAATTCCTTTGGCTTATAGCTCGTATAGTTTTGTGAACATACCTGTATGGATGCGTATCTATTTCTCACCATTTCACATCTTCAATATACCTGTTGAACCATTCAGAATAAAAGTCGAATACTCAGAAGTCTCACACCCGAGGTGCCAATATCATGGCCCGAAGCCAAATCAATGAAGCACGCACTCGAAATGCCAATATCATGGCCTGAAGCCAAATCAATGTAACTCCTAATGACATGTCCTTCGTATCCACATTTATTCCTAAGGTTCAACCGGGATTTCTAATGTCGAATCTTCATCGAATGTGTCCATAAGTTCATAATTCAAAATTCATGCAATATCAAAACATTTAAAACACAAATATATCAATGCTTATTACATACGAACTTACCTCGAATATAAAAATGACGACTCAAGTCAACTAATCCATAACCTTGTTCTTTCCCCAATCTAAGTCTATATTTCGCTTTTCTTGATCTATATGTAATCAAATGTACCTTATTTAATTATCACTCTATTCAATTTAATCCAAAAAAAAAACTCATTAAAGCACATTTACACTTTTGCCACAAGTATTTTACAACTTTTACAATTTAGTCCTTATTTCATAAAAACACAAATTCATGCAATTTAATACCAACCCATGCTAGCCGAATTTCCCTAGTGCACATTTCAACCGATGTTTTTCATTTATTTCACATTTTAACCACAAAGTTTCCACATTTCACAATTTAATCCCTAATTTGCATTTTCACTAAAAATCACTTAACAAAACTTATATAACTATTATCAAACACTCATAATCTATCATTAAACATCAAAAAACTCATAGATTCATCAATGGAAACATCCTAAATTTTTAACAGTTTTGCAAAATAGCCCCTGGACTACTAGACCTAGTTGTAACAATCTCAAAAACGTAGAAATCATTAAAAATGGAACAAAATTGAACTTATAGTTAAACCATGAAGTGACCAAATGTTTAGAACCCTAGAAATGGCTTTTCTTCACTCAAAATTCAGTGGAAGAAGATGATTAAAAGATGGTACAAATTTTTTATTTTTATTTAATTTACCTTAATTACCAAATTACAAATTTAACCTTATTATATAATCATATTTAACATCCATTTTAAGCCCATAAATGTCCACTCACAATTGAAATGGTCTAATTACCACTTAATGACTCTTACTTTAAGGTTCTATAGCTATTAAATACCTTTAGCTATTAGAACATTACTTTTACACTTTACGCGATTTAGTCCTTTTTATCAAATTGACTAATTAAACAATAAAATTTCTTAACGAAATTTTACACAAACATACTATCATGCTATAAATATTAAAATAATAATAAAATAATTATTTTTACCTCAAATTTGTGGTCCCAAAAACACTATTCCGATTTGACTAAATACGGGTTGTTACAAGGATCCTCTTCACACTCTCCAACCAATACTTAACAATGGTTGGATCAGCTTGTTTCACTCCTTTAAATTCACGTCCACCCTGAGCACATAGACGCTCTAGTGGCAATCCCCCAATGAGCAGGTGCAGGATTACCACTCGCAATACGCTAGAAGGCTCCTATCATAGCCTATATTAAAGGCTCCCTACCCACCTCTAGTGTAGCCTGACCCGGAAGAGTAGGTACATTCATATTAACTCTACCGCACTTAGGAGGCATATCGACTATACTATAACATTTAAAAGAAAACAAATAAACAAATGAGTGAGAAGTGGCAAGTGATCCAAGGTAAATTCTTGCAAAATAAAACATTTAAAATATGGCAATGTGCTCTCGCTTCTACCCCAAAACAAGCAATTCAAACATGGGTATCTTAGTCCAACACTTAAAAATTCTCAATTTTGCTTTAAAACCAAATTGTCGTTTTAATTTTCAAAATTTTAAAAATCTGAGAGTTAATAAACTCTGGCAAATCCTATTTTTGCTAACTAAAGATATTATGAACCTCTAATTTAGTCGGCTTTAATGATCTAAAATGAGCATTAGACTTTTCAAATACGTCTACTAGTCACCGTCTGGTTAGGATCGCTTGCCTAATCTGAATGCGCCCACTCATGTATGAATGGAATACATCTTGATTTTAATTGAAAACATGATCGATTGAGGCACAAACATGTTAAACATGAATCAAATAGATCTTATTGACTTAACATAATCATATTAGAAAATAGGATTTAAAATATCATTGTTGATGTCAAAAACAATAAACATATAACAAACATAAGTAAATTAAAAAACAAGAGGAAAAAGTAAACTCTAATTCAGTTCAGCAACCTTTTGGATCTTTTTTGATTGATGTCGATACTCCTTTTGCTAAGAGTTTCCTAAGGTGGCTGACCAAAGGAAGGTCTTGACAAAGCCTTTGTTGGCTAAAGAATGGAAGGGAGATGGACGGCCATGCAAGGAAAAATAATAGGGAAATGGAAGAGAGAATGATTGTAATATCCCGAATTAGGGCCTAATCGGAATAGTGGTTTCGTGACCACAAATTCGAGATAGAAATAATTATTTTATGATTATTTTGAGGTCTATGATATGATTGCATGATTGTGTGAATATTTCGTGAAGAAATTCTATGCATAAAGTGCTTAATTTGAAGTTAGGGACTAAATTAAATAAGTTGCAAAACTTGCATTCTAGAAGTTTCTAGTATGAAATTGCTTTGAAATATTAATTAGGAGGTCTTAAATAGAAATTTGACCAATTTCAAAGTTTATGGACAAATATTGGACATGAATGGAATTTTTGGAAAGTTTAGTAGTAAGGGCATTTTGGTCATTTAAGGGTAAAATGAATTAAAATACAAAATTAAAAGTCAATTTTGCTCATCTTCTTCACCATGGACGTGTATACCAAGGGAGACTCCATGGCTAGGGTTTCCAAGCTTCCAAGCTCGATTGTAAGTCCGTTCTAGCCTCGTTTTTAATGATTTTTACGTTTTTGGAGTCCTGGTAACTTGATTTAGCTTATGCTAGCAATAATTCAACCTAGGGTTCATATTTGGAAAAATACCCATAGGTGAAATTTTTGTATTTTGGTGTTTTATGATATGATATGAGGTTTTAAATTATGTTAGACAACTTGTGCTACTCGGTTTTAAGTGAAAACGAGCAAAAGGGCTTAATCGGTAAAAATACCTAATAGTCATAAATACATGTTAGAGTGAGAATTTGATGTTTCCATAGAAGGGAAAAATGATCAGAAAGTCATAAAACATAAGAAAATAGGATGAAGTTTAATTTCCGAACCTTGGGGCAAAAGTGCAAATATGCAAAAGTTTAGGGTCAAAATGAAATTTTAAAAATATGATTTTGGACCCGTATGAATAGTGTGACTAATTATTAGGCTAAATGTGATATTATAGATGAAGGAAATCGAGATTCGGGCTTAAATCAGGAAAATACAAGGTTATGGACTAAAATGGTAAATTGATGTTTCTGGATCGAGGTAAGTTCGTATGATAATAATAATACAATGTTATATTTGAATCATATTTCTTACTATTATTGCATATATTTTATGATTTAATATATTGGAAAAGTTGATGGAATGGTGTTTATGATGTGGAAATATGACATGAAAGAATGTTACATGAAATGCAAGAAAATGAAGATACATGACAAGTGATATATGAAATATGTGATATATGTTATGTAAATTCTTAAAAGCTGATTTGATATTTGAGTTGTGTCTTATTATACTATGAATGGACAATTGGTACTATGGATAGTGAGATCGACACTTGAGTAAATTGTACATAAATAATCTATCGATTCGTTTTATGTTATTATATTTTGATATCATATGAAATGTGGTCGCCTATCAAATGGTTATTTGATGTAAATTATGAATTTAAATTAATTACGGACAATTTAGTAAAATGTTGAAAAGTGAGAATTTCCGATTGAACCTTCGAATAAAAATGATACGAATGATCTATTGTGAGGTCGCATGTGTAGTACTAAGTGCAGGCTACTATGCGTACCCGAAAACTGTGATCACGTGTGTAGTACTAAGTGCAGGCTACTACGTGTACCGGATAATTGGTCACGTGTGTAGTACTAAGTGTAGGCTACTACGTGTACCGGATAATTGGTTGCATGTGTAGTACTATGTGCAGGCTACTATGCGTACCAGATAGCTTTGGCTACAAGTGTGAAAATATGTGCAGGCAATTGAGTATCAGTTATTATTCTGAAGAGTTCAACGGGAAAATCGACTAAGTAAAAATACAATTGAACATGATTATATGATGAATAAGTGTAGGTATATGTTTATGAAAATTTATGAGCAATGTGCTTGATAATTGGGTGAATTTCGATAAGACAAAATGGATTAAGTGGAATTATGTAAGAATGAATTTTAGTGGTAAAACAGTGTTGGATAGCAGCAGTTGCATGACTTTTAAAATTCACTAAAAATTGTGGAAGTTGAATAAAAATGCAAATGATATATGAAAATAAAGCTTAATGAGTCTATTTTCACATGAAATAAACAGGGGAAGCAAAAGAATTCTATATTGTGTGATATTTGAATTCTTGTGAAACAGGGTCTGAATGAATTCGAGATCCCTTGTTCTGACTTTATAAATTCACCATAAATTGTAAAAAAATTATTGAGAGTCATACCTTACATGCATGGATTCCTTATTGAATCTAATTTTAAGAGAAATAAACGGCATGGTCGTTGGAATTCTGTACAGGGAGAAATTTGGTTTGTAGTGCACAGGGGTCAGAGTAGTCATACCCTGAAACAGGGGAGACTTTAACTAATAAACTGTACTAAATGGCCTAACCAAAAATTCTAGAACAAAATTAGTAAGTATACATATGAGTCTAGTTTCATATAAAATTTACAGAATTGGATTTCGATTTTTGTAACTTGAGATATGATTTCTTTTAACACCGGGACTCCAGAAAACAGCCTGTCCTGAATATGTGTAATTGTACAATTATAGTATTTTATCTTGAAAAGCATGGTAGTAATTGCTTATTATTTTCATATGAACTTACTAAGCGCAAAGCTTACCCATCCTCTCCATTTCTTTAGTATTGGCAGGTCGGCTCGGGGTTGGAGATCGTCGGAGGCAAAATCACACTATCAAACTATCATTTTTGGGAAAATTAATTCAAATATTAGAAATATCAAGTGAGTGGCATGTATAAGAAGTTGGTTTGTGATATGTATTTTTATTATGATTTTGACCATACGTATCAGTCTGCATTGAGTTATCGTATAAAATCATAAGATGTGGTCCTTATCCATTATGGTTTATAAGTTTAATTAATCGTGCCATGTCCTATGTTTTGATGTGATGATATAGTTAGCTTTGTTTGTTATGCATGTGTTCGAAAAGTTTTGAATTAAATGAAATTTTATTGCCCGGTTTTCGTCTATGTGTATTGTTAAGTCTGGTAATGCCTCGTACTCTGTTCCGGCCTTAGATACGGGTAAGGGGTGTTACAATGATGAATGAGAGAATGAATGAAAGATGACTGTTGAGGGATTAAGGGATGAAGGATGAGAGGTGATTTGGGAAATGGAAACGTATGTGGTATTTATAGGTGAATGCAAGGGTAGAATTTGCTAAAAATAGAATTCAAAATCCCTATCTTTTCTTTCATATATGGCCGACCACAAATTATGGAGAAGGGGTTGACTTGGTTGCTTGTTTTTGAATTCAAAATAATGTTATTAATAGCCATAAGGTGGACGG
The DNA here is from genome assembly GCF_025698485.1 of Gossypium arboreum. Classification (NCBI taxonomy): domain Eukaryota; kingdom Viridiplantae; phylum Streptophyta; class Magnoliopsida; order Malvales; family Malvaceae; genus Gossypium; species Gossypium arboreum. The sequence goes on along the minus strand of NC_069077.1, from coordinate 116,492,586 downwards.
TTTCAAAGGGTAAACTTGTGTGCTGATTTCTAACATCTTTCCAACTGCAGGGACCTCCAACAAAATATCTCAAAGCTTACTTTTTGGGCAGCCATTTGCTTGTGCCGAAATTAGGCTTTAATTCCTCCTTGTTGGATGGTTTCTCAGTCCAATAATTAATCAGACATGTCCATCTTTTAGCACATTGGATCAAATTAACACCTTTATGACCCAATTTTGCATTGTCTTACCATTCAAATAAAGTGGATGTATGCATGTCCATACATCATTTATGTTAACCGCATCTTCCATGGTCCTCTTGCATAATGAAAATTCACATATTAATTTTAACATAAAAATAATATAAATTATGTACAAAAATCATGAAATTAAGTATAATTTCACATACTTTATAAATTCTTGTTCAATATTAATAATTAAGTAAGATTCACTTATTTTAATAATAATTACTCAAGATTAACATATTTTTAAGTCAAAATGTGATAAAAATATATAGAAAAAATCCTATATAATTTCGAGTTGACACATATAAAATATTATATTTTTCAATGTTATTAAACATACATATTTAATTATTTATAGTTAGTCATATAAGAAATTATTAATAATTTATTATTTTAATAAAGTATTTAATATTTCATTTTATTTTAATAATAAATTTTAAAAATAATAATTTTAACTAATATTCTTCACATATTATTGAAAATATTCAATATTAATACTTTAATAATAAATATTTATTTTAATTATAAATATATTAATAATAAATGTTTTGTAGTATAAAGGTTAAAATATGTCATAAATCTATGTACTCTTCACTAATTTTCAATTTAGTTTCTATAATTTTATTTTCAATAATTTAGTCCTACTTTTCATATTTGAAAACCAAGTCCAATTGTTGGCATTGTTTTTTTTTTAATTTGTTAATGTCACATTTTAAATAGAAAAATACTCACTTAAAAGTCATGTAACTAAAAATGACGTAATGAACTTGAATTTAAATATATATATATATATTTAATATATGTAAAAACGATGTAAAATATAAATTTATAAATATAAAATAAACTTAATTAAATAATGAAAAGATAAGAAAATCTTAAACGTATGTTTGTTTCATTGAAAACAACCTTTATGAAATATTTTTAAGAAATTAGTTAAATAACAAAAATATTTTACACAAATTCATCCAAACACCAAAAATATTAATTTTTATAGGAAAGTAAGTCACTTTCTAGAAATTATTTTTCAAAATCATTTTGAGTGAAACAAATAGACCTTAACTTGAATTTTTTTCACTTAATTCAACTCGATTCAATCGAATATTAACCCTATATTCAATTAAATTTTTTATTTTTATAATTCAACTGAATAATTGAACCGATATATCATTGAATCCAATTTTTAAATCATTGTAGACAATACATTTTGTGGAGAAGCGGAAAAAATCTATGCAATAGTCTTTGATTGTATTTATTGTATTTATGTTTTACATCATCATCTCAAACCCGCAAATTGATTAGTATTCCCTAGTAGCAAGGCTCCTTGGTGAATAAAACAGCAGCGCTTGCATTAGCAAGCCATGGCGATAGTGCTCCCGGACAACCATGCTACTTTTTCAAGTTAAATTTTACAATTTGAATAGTATTTTTAAATAAAAAATTTAAAATATTTTTAACAATTTAAAATAATTTTAAATTTTAAAATATTTATAAAAATAAAAAATAATTTTAAAATTTATAAAAATAAAAAATCTGAAGAATATATACAAAATTTAAAAAAAATTCCAAAATAATAATTATAAGTACCTAAACAACTAAATTACAATTTCAAATTTGTCATATTAAAATATCTTATTTTATATTTTATATATTATAACAAAATTTTATTTTATCATGCTTAATTTTTGATTTAATACAAATAATTTAAATCGATTTAACTGGACTCAGCTTTCCATATATAGCATGTGACACACAATTACACGAACATTTCACTCTCTTTGTAACCTCTGTAGCTAACATCCATACAAGTTGGAAGTTTTCTTCAACTTTCACAGTCCAATTACAATTTATTAAATGTTTATTCCCACAAAAAAATGTTGGAACAAGCAAGTACTTCACATTTACGTAATAGAAGAAACTATTTTAATTATGACAATGACTGGTATGTTTTTACATAATGATCCCAGCACCCCATTGCATTTTCTCAGAAAATTAAGTCTACATAATATCCCCACCCTACAATTCAACTATAAATACAGGTAGGGGACCACTTATTTCACTTAAAAGACAAATTACGGATGGCACACAATTTGCCATTTGTCTTTAGAAGTTAACAACTTCCTATCAACTAGTATCACTAAGCTCCCGTCCCTTCGTATCATAGGGGAAGAGTTGGATACAAACTATCGAAACAACTATAGCGACCAAAAATAGCGCTACAGCTGCTGTTTGATGACATTCATTCACCAATCCCACTGCAACAAGAGGACATACCATACCACCAATTCTTCCTATAGCACTTGCAACTCCCGCCCCTGTTGTCCGCACCGAGGTTGGATATAACTACACAAAACCAATTTTCATATATTGACAACAACAGCTTTAGTGGTATGACAAATACAGACTCACTGAAATTTATATAAATATTAAGTAGGCTTACCTCAGGGGAATATATGGAGGCAACTGTAAAGGTTCCCATGGCATTCATACGAGCTCCAAATAATAAGCAAGTAGTTAACACAGCAGGCTGCTGGATTAGCAGTGGTGAAAGGAAAATAAATGCTAAGCCGAACATAATTGCCATTGACTGCTTGCGGCCAACCCTATCAACCAATATTGCTGACAGAAGAAGCCCAGGTAGCTCTGCAGCATAAACGAAGTTTTTTTTTTTTTTTAGAGAAAAAAAAGGGAAGAGCATAAAGAAGGAAGTGAGAATGAGACATAATACCTGCCATACTGGTGATGAATGCATTTAGGTAGAGACCATCATCCTGGGGATTTATATTGCTTTGTAGAGATGGGAAACATGTACTTTGTCCACTACTTAGCTTAGAGGTAAGCAATATGATACCATAATATGAAAATGAATCTCCAAAGAATAGTACCCATAGGAGCAGCGTTGTTCTAATTAATTTTGGAGAGAAAAGCATAAAAAATGATGAGAAGCCTGATTTTGATTGTGTGGTAGTTTTACTGAGTGAGGGAAGTAATGGGGCAGTATTTTCTGATGGAGAAGACTCTTCATCCTTGTCATTTGATCTACCAGAAAGTAGGACACCAGGAGGAAGCTTTGTTTGGTTCACTGAAGCTATCTTCTCCAGAATTCGAAGTGCATCACTTGTGTTACCTTTCATGCATAGGTATCTCGGAGACTCGGGTGCAACACCATACAAAATAAGCAAAGCAAAAGATGGCACAGCCGAAAATGCAAGTACCCACCTCCAGTTTAACCTGGGCATGACAATCTGCAATAGAAAGGACACGAATTCAATCCAACACACTGAAGATATAATTTGTGTCAACAATTCTTCTCATTACATGAATAAGAAAATTCACATTTCTCATATGTCCATAGCTCCTTGAACGTAAACTCAAACTTAACAGTGAAGTTTGATCAGCTAGCCACAAGACTTTTAAGTTCAATATCCAAGAAATTTTCAATTCTCAGATAAGTTCCATATTCTATGAATATAAAATCCATATCTTTCAAACGTCCTTAGCTCCTTGAATGTAAATTTCAAACTTAACAGTTAAGTTTGAGCAGCTAGCCAGCAACACTTAAGTTCAATATCCAAGAAATTTTCAATTCTCAGATAAGTTTCTATGTTTACAGAGCTGATGAGGTATTATGATAGTAAATAATACTTTAGCATCTAAAAGTACTGGACCAAGTAAACAAAGAGGAAAGGAATTTACCAAATTAACCAAAGAGATGAGTGCCTCTTACTTTCAGTTAAGAAGCCTTTGTCTGCAAAATCTAAAGAGAGGACAAGGTAAAGAATGTAATCTTTGCCAAGACACAACCCTTCTAAGACAAAGAACAATCCATTATGAGAGATCTCTTGCACAGAGATGGGCTCGCTTGCCCTTGAACATCCTGTTTCTTGATAACAAATTCTTCTGATAACTAATAATAATTGTTTTCATTAATTTTTGGTGGCTAGATAGCACATGCCACCAGAATTGCAACTTTGTAGTTAGGTAGTTGAAAATATAGGTTAAGTATAGGAAAATAGGAGAAAATCAAGAGACATATTATGCCACCACCATGGGTCAAAGAAAATAAAAAAGTGTCATGCATGGCACCTTTTCTGGTTCACAAAGGCAGAGCCTAACCAGGTATGAAATTAGGCCAAAAGTTAAAAAGGAAGAAAAAAGAACAGGAAAGTCGCTGTGCGGAAACTAAACCATTCAGAGCTGAGAAGAAATAATTTCAAAAGGTAAGCTACAAACATTTTTTCTCAAAGCATGTTGGACGGAAAGTAATGTCTTGGGCAAGGTGCTTATCTCTTGAATGTCATAACTGGAAAACCTTAAAACCAGCACTTATGTCTCAACAGTTAAAAGATGTTATGAGATTGTAAGTTGATATTAATCAAGATTAAATAGTTCTTGAATGGCTAAAAGGTTCGAGTTTAAACATTTTCTCCGATTGTAAGCAGAGCTGAACTGTCCTTTGTTTTCTTTTCCCGGTTATTTGAAGGACACAAAGCAGTCAAAAACCAAAAGGAAGCTTATGTTAGGATTGCTTTTTATGTGCTTGATTATGGTGCTGCAAAGTACTTTACTTAATTTGGACCATAATTTAGTGTCTAGGTTTGTGGCTGCACATCTTGGCAGCACTGTTAGTTGATGAAGAGAAAAGAAGTTAACATCTAAGGCCTATATTTTCATGTCCCTTTTCTTGTACTTGTTTCAGTTTAAAAATATGTCGATTTCGAGCTCTGAGCCTCCATAAGGAAAAGAGAAAAAATCAAAAATCTGTAGTTTTAGGTGCAGGGAGAAGAGGCTATGGTAAAGATAGCCTTAAATTGTGATATAGGAAATATACATACCCATGCAAGAGCAGCCTCAAAAATTGATCCAAATGTCCAGAAAGTAGAAAACACTACCATCCACATGCCTCTATTAGAAGCTGGAATAAACTCTAGAAACCAGGATAAGAATACAGATGAGCCACCAAGGCCAAAACCAACCAAACCTCGAAGAACAACAAGCGTTAAATAGTTTGGAGAGAATGTGCTCAGTAATCCAGCTCCAAAAGTTACCATAGATATAGTAAGAAAACCTTTCCTGATAGAAGCAAAATTAAAAAATAACAGTTCAGAAGACTAAACTACAAACCAAAAGTCAATCCACAACCATGCCTTGTCAAAAGAAATTCAAACTAGATCTGAAGGGCATAATTAAGAAGGAACGATTTACGATCAGCATAGACTGCTTAATTTACTAAAAAAAGCAATAATAAAAGAAAAAAAAGGAAAGGAATGAACATGCCTCCTCCCGTAGTTATCTGATAAAAGGCCCCATGTATTGGCTCCGAGAAGCATCCCAGCAAAAACGATGGTACTTAAAAGGCTCTCCTGACCAGAGGAAAGTTGCCACTCAGACTTAACAGCTTGTCCTATAAAGGAAAGAATCATAATCTCCATGGCTTCAGCAAACCAACCAAGACCAGCGTATCCAAGAACAAAGCCCTGGAATTTCCCAAACCCCACAGTTTCAAGGGCTTCATCCAACGTATATAAACCAGCCGCTTTATAATCCATCTAAACAAATCAACAAATCAAGCAGTTATAAGCAATGAAACAGGATTCAAACACTCATCTGCTACCAATAGCAGTAACAAGTCAAAGTTAGTAGTTCTAACTTGTCCGTGGAATTGCTGTTTGCCAGTTCCGATATCTGAAAATACAGCCTCGAAGAAATTTGCTTGTAAAAGCAGAGAAGAGAGATATGAAGTAGTGGATTGCTTGTTGTTTAAATCTACTACACAATCACCACCACCACTTAAAAGGCCTTCTTGTACGATGAGAGTAATTAATAATTATAAAAACGATAAATGAAATAAAGGGGACGTGGGACAGGTGGACGGCTGCGTCTAATCAGAGTTTTGTCACTTACGAAACCGTTTCAGTCTGCAAAATCAAATTTAGGGACACGAAGGGGCGCGTGGAAAACATTAGGCAATCATGGGAGTAGAAAAGAGACGTTTGGTCAGTGCTACGTGGCTTCTCTAGGCTGGTTGGAAATATTAGAGGTCGGAAATCACGGATTTTATTTGGATGGTTATCAAGTCATTTTCATCCCAACAAAACTTGGGTTTTCTTTTCTCCCTTTTTTTTAAATATCATCAGAGTTCCTACATGACACCTGTTTTTCCCTTATTTTTCACTTTTTCGCTCTCAATGATTTTGTTTAGTTTTCCCTCATTTTGATTTTTTTTTTTAATTTTATCATTATCCATTTCAATTATTTTTATTTATGTTTCAATTATTATTAACGTCCGAGTTAACAGTAGTCATTAATATCTAAAACGCCAAAGGGAGAATGTCAATTACATAATTCTTGCATTACCAACCAACCAAAACCATGATCCAAGCAATAAAAAGGTTTCTTCTACTATTTTTCAATCTCTGCACTAGTTAGACAATTCAAAAGTTATTACAACATAAAAAGTTCTGGGTGGTTAAATATATCTTAAGAGAGACTAAGTGTTTTGCTGATAGGATTGTCAATATGATTTCTGCCAATGCGTTGGAAGTTATATTAATAGTAAAATCATATTTTATCTTCTCTATTTAAAAATAAATAAATTAATTTATACACATTAAATTAAAAAGAAAATTAATTTTTGTTAAAAAACTAATTCACATACTAAAAATGAAATACACATATGACATGCAATGTATAAGTGTTTAATCTTTATAATTTTAACCGTAAAAATAGATATATTTTTAAATAAAAAAGATTAAATTATATTTTTATCTTATTAATTTACCCAGGATAAAACATAATTTTACTCTTACTATAACAACCCATACGAATAGGAGGACAAATAAAGAATAAACATCAAGAAATTGAAGCCACCCGCCTGAACATCATCAAACTACACATATATCTCTCTACTTCAACCTTGCGAATTGAGGAATATGTGTCAAACAACACTTCAACATCATTATCACCAATATATCGCCTCTCTTTGTTAGCTCCGATTTTCTTTTAACTTTTTACAATCACTCATCCAATTTTATTTTCTTTCTAAACAAGTAAATTCAAATATGACATTAATTTTAGTATCACAAAAAATTCCTCTCTTCTAATAAATAAATAACCATAAAAACTCATGCATGCCTATTCACAATAACTACTCCATTCAACAGGTATTTGACATAACGACAAACTACAATAATACTCACTCAACTATTTAGTCTATTTTATTTTGGGCACTCAACCATTAATTTTTTTTTTTTTTAGTCGCTGAATTTTCTGAAATTTGATTTTTTTTTCACCTTGGCATTAATTTAGTAACAAAAAATTAAGGTGAGCTCTTTTTATTATCCTAATAATCAATTTAGTCTTCTAATGTTTAGACATTCTATCAATTTGATCCTATATCTAAAAAAATTTAACAAATTTAACCAATTGTTGCATGCTGCATCGAGCAAGAAGGATAAAGAATGCAATGAGAATTAGGTGAATGTGTCACAGGACTAGGCCTTCCGTCTTGCAATCCATGCGGCCTTAGGCAAAATTTTCACTTAAAATGCATCTAAGTCAGTCTAGCTTTCGAAATATGAGAATTCTCTCGAAAATTCTCTAAGGCAGCAAAAAATATAGTAGAAGCGACGAAAAGTAAAAAGAGCAAAAAGAGAGTTGAAAAACCACAAGAAAACAATACACTCTAAGTGTTTAAGTAAATACTTTCAATATATTCTTAACTTAAGAATAACTAAATACAATGGGATGATATAAATGAAGGGGAAGACCTTTATTTATAGTTAAGTTCCCCAAAATCAATGGCCAAGCTTAGATCCTATATACAATTGAGAGTCTTAAAAGATTTAAACTCTATCATTTAATCAAAATAAAAACAAATGTCAGCATGAAAGTAAAATTCTCAATTTGAACAATGTGATAGAAACCAACATCTCCTAAGTGATGAATGATTCTATCCTTCGGCCATTCTATTTTCAAATTATTGTGACATCGAGCCACTATTGAGTACTCTAATGTTGTTCCATTTTGAGCAACATGTCTTTCTTTCGATCTCAATAAGAAGGCATCCATTAGTGTATGCTTTGGAATTTGAATATAAAAAAGATTGGGTTTTCAGTGTAGTAAAAAATGCAAAGGATGAATGTTCGGGTTTTTTATGACTAATAAACAAACGAGATGGACTATTTATAGGTTTTAGGAATAGGGTTCTATTAAGGTTTTTAGTAGGACCTCGACACCGATAAATAGTGAGGTTAATTTAAATTTTCAGATTTTTTCCTTCTCAAAAATTCATTTATAGAGTAGGACTTATGTTTTTAAATATTTTCTATAATCTTAACACTAGTGGGTGTTGAGATCTATTTAAATATTATCTATATATAAACAAATACAAATTAGAGTTTTAAAAATTTAATGATTCCATAAATAAAGTTAAAAACTTAGTGACATTAGACATATAATGGAACTCCAGAAACAACGTTTTTTGGAAAATGACTTTCCTACAAACTTATTTTGGTAAATATTTTATTATTATTCAAATATAAGAAAACCTAAAGAGTAATTTAGATTCTGTAAAAATACAAATTTGACTTCTTTTTTTCGATAAAATGCTCAGCTATTTCAACCAAAAATTAACTTTAACTAATGTGGACTGTGGATCCCGAGTTTCAAATAGGAAATTCAACCATGGCTTACAAACTTGATCCTCAAATATTAAACTATTCTATAAGAAAAAATTTATCGAAAAATGTAAGAAAAAGTAAATTTTCAGAAGGTTAATTAAAACAAATATTTTTAAAGAAAAAGCATCAACTTATTATTAAATTAAGTTACAAATTCATAAAATTAAAATTTATTAAGATTAATTTGTGGAATCATTATCTTTTTTCTCAAAAGATAAAAATACTAAATATAAGAAAACAACTATAGATATTTAGAATAATCTTATTATAGATTCTGCTTTTATATATATATATACCTATAATCCTCCTCAAAGACACTTAAATCCATATCCTCCTATAATATTCATGTTAATCGAGGTAAGATTCAATCGGCATAATAAATTATATTTTTGTTTGTTATTCTTGTTTTTATACTGTTACAATAAAAAGTAAAATACATTAATTAGAATTTTGGAAATATTAAAATTTATGAAATTAATGTCTCAAAAATAAAATGAATATTCGGTTTGAATATATGAAATCTTTATCTTTGTTAGTAACTTGAATTTTAATAACAAAATAATCATAATATTTGTATTAAAATTAAAATAAATTTAAATAATGAATATTCTTTGTATTAATTAATACCAAGTGATGTTCAAATCGATATATATATATATATATATATATATATATAAATCCGTAAAGGAATAGACTGAAAAGTGTTCATATTTAAACTTTTTATTATACAATGATTGTATTGGGTATAAATTATCTTAAGTTGTATTATGTCTACTATGCTTAAATTTCGATTTACTTTTTATTCTTTTTATTTTACTTAATTTTCTCCTCTATTATTATAATATCATTAATTAGTCTAAATAATTAGGACTTTTAATGATTTCGTAATTAACATGATTTTTTTAAAAAAGCACTTATTAATATTAAAATAAAACTTATTTTTAAAATAATGTTTTTAATAAAATTTATGTTAATATTTTAATCTAAATAATCAAAATTATTAATTATTTTAACTAATCAATATAATTATAAAATTATAATAAAATTATAAAAATTAAATATGAATTTTAGAACTAATAAAATGACCAAAACTTAAACATCATCTTGACCTAATAAAATGACCAAAACTTAAACATCATCTTTTTCTTATCTATTTCCTATATATAAAAGTAGTGTTGATGTTGTTGTCCTTCTTCCACATGTCCACCTTTCTGGCAATTTAAAAATAGTGAAATTTTAATTTGGTCCCTTTATTATGCCTAAATTTTATATTTAATCTTTATACATTAATTTCTAATATAATTTAGTCTCTAAATTTTATAATGTTATTAATTAATTCAAATATTAAATATCGATAATTTTTTATTAAAATATTACATGATTATATATAATTTTAACTGCCCAAAAGTCTTAGAGAATGACATCTGCGTTGTGTTACTTTGTTTTATTTATTTTATAAGACAAAGGTCAAAATTTAATTTTGGTCCCTAGACTATACTGAAATTCTTGATTGAATTTATATATTTTAATTTTTACATAATTTAACCCTCTACTTTTATAATGACATTAGTTAGTCTAAATAGTTACTATTGTTAGCTATTTTATTCAAAATGTTGGTTTTAACTTTTCTTGAGAACATTATTCCCACAATTTTATATTATTATGACGAATTTGAATGAGTGTTCTTTTTTTTAATTTCAAAATGTGACACTAGATAATTTAATAAAAGAATTTTAATAGTAATAATAATTAGACCAAAATTTTCAAATTCAAAAACTAGAGAAACTAAATTCTTAAAAGGCTTAATATAACATTTAGTACTTGAACTTGACATTTTTTTCTAATTTGATGCTTAAACTTCTTTTTGGCCCAATTTGGTATTTGAACTTGACACTTTTTCTTAATTTGGTACCTAAATTTTTTTTTGGCCCAATTTAGTAACTGAACTTGATTTTTTTTCCTAATTTGGTACTTAAGCTTTTTTAAGTTCAATTGGGTACCTTAATTTATTAAATGTTATATAAATTAGGCAAAACACTAACGGTGTTAAAAAAATTATGCTATAAAAATATTATTAGTATTAGAGGAAATTCATGTTAAAAATAGGTATTAAGCTATGCTTAACAATTAATATTAAATAAGAAAAAGATTCTATAAATCCTAAATTAAAAGAAATTCATTATTTTCAATTAATAAAAAATTAATTAATTAGTTAAATTAAAAGTAATTGAACATATAAAATGCAAAAAAATCAAATCATTTGCCACATGTCGATCATACATTGATTATTTTTGCTACCTCATAAAAAATAACATTGTTAGTATATTGGAGTAATTTGTAAAATGTTTGAAAAATACCAAATTGGACAAAAAAAGATTAGGCATCAAATTAAGAAAAAGAGTCAAGTTTAGATACCAAATTGGATCCCAAAAAAGTTTAAGTACCAACTTAAGAAAATGTGTCTAGTTTAAGTACCTAAATTTAAATTCATTATAATATCATTTTTTTAATTTCAAAATTCACACCAACCACTTTAACAAAAAAAAATATCAGTGTTAAAAATTGGACCTAAATTTTGAAATCTAAAAAGTAGAGGGACTATATTTCTAAAAATTAAAGTATATGAGCTAAATTTTAACTTTGTTAAAGAGTATAGGGACCTATGTCACATTTTAACCATTAAAATTTAAATTGACAATGTTAAAAGATTAGTTTTGATATCTAACTTTAAAGTTGTTTCTATAGGCATGATGATTTTTTTGGCTATCCAACTTTATAAAAAAAAAAAGTTATTTTAACTCTTTATTCTATTTTTCTATCACTTTTAACCTTTGAACTTGTATTTTTTGTCAAATAACCTTAACATGGATGGAAAAATTAATGTTCATTAACTTTGTTGACATTGTATACCCGTGGATTGCAACGTAGATAATATGTCAATATTTAATTAATTTTAAAAATATTTTTATACTTTTTAAAATCATTTTAATGATATTTAATTTTTAAAAATAATTATTATTTTTTGAATTTTAAAATTTTAATAAATTAATTAAATATTGATGTGACATTCACATGACAATTAATGTGTATATCATGTTAATAAATCAGTTTTAGATAATTTAATAAAAAATATAAATTTAAAAACTAAAAGGATAAATATTTATAAAATTGGAGATTATGTTTTCTTTTTCTTTTATCTAATCTCATAGATGAATACAGTCCATAAGAGGAGGCAGGTACAACTATTTATCTGAAGAATTACAAAAGGGTGTTATCAACTGTACATATAAAAATCATTACCATAAACAATTATAAATTAAAAATTTAAAATGTAAATTTAGGGTTACTTAAATATTGGGGAACCATTGGAAAATACGGTCTAAAGAAGTCATTTGACTCCTCTAAGGATATAACTTATAAGCTTTAAACTCCTATATTTTAAGTTTTAGCTTAGATGTAAACATTTGACTTGTTATCATTGAATTTTCTTTCCAATACATCGCGCTCTTTCTTCCTATCATATCCTATATATATATATATATATATATAATAAGCACCGTGGACCCCAATTTGCATTATTTATTGTTGGAGTGATTTACTTAAATATCATCTCCAGTCTAAATATAATTAATTTTAGACTATAAAATGGATTAAGATACCAATAATTATATAAAAAAATTCAACAATTTAAGTTCTTAATAAAGAATTTATTATTAATAAATGAAATGAAATATATTGGAATCATCTTCAAAATAACACCATTTTAACCTACATATGGGAAATAATTTGAAATTAATAAATGTAATGAAATAAATTACACAATTTTACAAGAATTGACCATACTACAAATAAATAAAGTATAAATGTTAAAATATGATTTAAGTTTTTTGTAAATTTAGAATTTAGTTTTTTTTACTTTAGTCTTTTTATTTTCATTTTTCAAAATTTGGTCTAATTGTTAATATTATTAAAATTCTTTTGTTAAATTTATTGGTATGTCATTTTAAAATTTTTTCTTAAAAAGCACTCACTTAATAGTCATGTAATAATAAAATTAACATTATAATGAATCTAAATTTAACACTTGGTTTGCTTTTTTAAATAAAAAAGTATCCAAAGAAACTGGACATATTTTAACCAAAGGAAATATGAATTAAATGCATTGTAATGAATTCATGAGTTTTACTCTATAAATTAATAAAATTTGCATTAAGATTTTCAAACAATTAGGAGATTAAGCTATAAATTAGGAATCAATATAAATATTAAAGTTACTTTTAGAATCAATTTTAAATGGAAACTAACTTTATTATAATTGGTTATTAAACTTTAAAATAATATAATAATATTTTAAAAGTGTTAATATTTTATATATTTTTAAATTAATATACTCTTCCAAAGTTCAAAATTTTTACAAAACTTTAAAAAATTTATTTAATAAGATATATGTAATAAATCTATACTGTTCAAAATCTTTTTATAATATGTTACAATTTCTTGTTGGAGATTGATTTGGGGAAGCCATGATCGATCTTTTCTGCCAATATCTCTTTTGGTCCGCAAGTCCAATCTTTAAACACTTGGAGAGACTGGCTTAATGAGGGAATCTGTGAGTTGATTGCTTGAAACTGATCCAAGTTGGAGTATGGTTGGGTGGAGGAATGCGCAACTGTGCATTGCTTCTTACAGCTCCAAGTAACAGGAGCTTTGCGGAGATAAATGATATTGGATGTTGAATCCTCTTTGTTTGAAGATTTTGCAATGAAAACCCCTTTTTTTGAGCATGCCTGTGATGCATGGTGACCTCACTTGCAAACTGCGATAACTTGGTGGTGGTGGTAAAGGCATTATGTGGGCCAAGTATGAGACAAGTGTTGCAGGTTACCCACAACTTGTTGGTAGAACTTAATCCTCGATGAAGGGATGCTCTGGCAGCTATTGGCGCTGTTGTAACCCTATTTTGTTCTAGTCATGTTGGAATCAAGCTCGAATTATATTTAGACTTTATAAAGTATTATTATTATTAAAATTATTATTTTATTATTTTATTAATATTTATTAAAAAAGAGAATAATGAAAACTGTGATGAAAAAAAAAAAGAAAAAAAATTGGTGATGGCATAGGCCCACCATGTGCGATTTGCCGCACAAAAGCCAAAATTGGTTTAGAGGGCTATACGAAAGAAAAAAGAAAATTGATGTGGGGATGGTTTTTCATTTTTGAGAGTTGAGAAACTCATGATGGGACGAACGGTAATAAATATTGGCTTGAGCAGCCATTACGGGGGACGGTGGTAAAACAGGAGAGTAGTGAAAGCCATAGAAAATCTAGAGGAGAATTACACAAAAAGCAAAAGGCATAGGCACAATCATGGAATAGAAACGGGGAGACTTGAGGAATCGATGCACGGTTAGAGAAGTAAAGAAGCAAAAAAGGAAGAAGGATAGATTAAAAGCATTTGACTAGTATTTATATTTTTAGGGTTGCCATTTATTTCGTGTACTCATTTTGCCTACATGGTCATGAGCATTTAGAGGTGCTAAGTCTTGTATTCCTTCACATTAACATTCATGGTTTATTGTACTTATTGAAATATGTCATTTATCTTGAGGAGGGTGTTTCTTTGAGAGAAATTTCCGAAGTGTCGTCTATTAGATAGTTGACCTGATCCCCCAACAACTAAATGTATTGTCTTCGTATTGGGTTTTATCTCTAGCTTCCACGAAAAGCAGTGTACAATTCACGAAAGGGATGCCTTGATTGGTGAAGATAAGTACTTGCAATACTAGAGAAATGTATAGTATAGGGTGCATGAATAATAATGGAAGTACTTAAGTGTAAGGCGACTCGAACCACCAATCAAAGCTTAAAGGCAACATGTTTGCAAATATGGTACCACTTGAACCAAAGTGGTACATTGGTTACAAGTAAGGGCCCTATAAGCCTCAAATTGGTGGTTCGAATCGTCTCGTGCTTAGGTACTTTTATTATTATTCACACATCCCATATTGACACATTCCCTGAGCCTTACAGGTACCACCAATTGAGGTATGCCCCTTCGTGAAATTTACACGAAGAGAGAGATATAATAAGATACTCAATAATTATTCATCATTAAAGAATATTATTTTAAGAATAAAATAATTACATGTGAATTTTAATGGGTGTTGCAAGGAATTTTTAGTTTAAAATAAATAAATTTTATTTATAACAAAATTGATTTTATAATTTCTTTTAAATATCAAATTTAAAGTCATTATTTTGAAATAGAATATAATACTTGAATAAATGGTACCGTTTTTGTTAACAGGCATCGTGAAGATTAGTTCAACTCCAAAATTTAAATTTTGTTTCGCAAATCAAAAATGATTTTTAACAAATATTAAATTGATTTTAAAATTTTACTAAAAGATTACATTTAAAACAAAAAAAAATGGTGACAAGTTTATATTTATTAAAATCCGTGAAATCGTGATGACAAGTGTTGTGATGGGATGACCATCACTCATCTCAACGTGATCATGTAAATAAAAAACACATGCTGATTTCAGGACAGAAGTATATCGGTAGACATGCAAATCATTTCAAGCCCACATTAGCAAGGCTTTTAATAGAAAAATGGGTACCAATTTGATGAACCATATGCTCCGAATGTTTGATGTAAGAGTAAGATCATCTATGTAGACGATAATGTGATAAATGATACCGTCTGGAGTTGTTTGAGATTGTAGAGGGCACAAAGCCAACCAGGAGGTTGCTCAATGAAACCTGGGAAGGCATTTAATCATTCAGTTCGAGTTGGCAAAGAGTAAGAAAGAGACAGGCAAGTCATTATGTGCAGAGAATGTATCAAGGTCATTGATGTTGGAGTGCTGCTCATAGCCCTCCACATGTCTTGTCGGACATTATGTTTGGAGATCAAGTCATGCTTTGCTACGTCTCTTGAGTTGGGCCGTCAAGTGGTGTTCTGCTATTGGCTGCTAGTTTCATCAAAATTTTGACCAACTTAATCACGTCCTCATTCATAATTTTTTAGTCAATTTTTTTTATAGTTGTCTAGATGTAAATGTATTTGGAGACCATATTGTCCAAGTCCATTCTTGATGTGAAATTAATAGTAGTTGTCTAAGTCCATTTTAATGTGAAATTTATACTTTTATTAGTAATTTATATTAGTAGGGTTTCCCCAGTGATATTATTTTGGCTAAATTATAAAGTAAAAACTTAAAGATTATATAATATGCTCTAAATTTTGGTACTTTTCAGATATTTGGAATTTAATTTTTATATTTTTATTTTCAAGAATTTAATTTTTTACTTTTTAAATTTAATAATTCAAGTCTAGTTGTTACTATTAAAATTCTTTTGTCAAATTCATTGGTTTGATATTTTAAAATTAAAAAAAAACTCACTTGGTAGCCAAGTGACAAAAAATAACATTGTAATGAATAAAAATTTAATAAAAATTTTAATGATGTTAACAATTTTAAAATTAAAAACAAATTTAATAATTACATGCTAGCAGTAGATTAAGAATTAACTTCCTACAAAGGCTAATTTGTATCAGTGCAGAATTGGGGCAGATCAGATGTGTCCACGCTATGGTAATGGCCCAAAGACAATTCATGATGTCTGTCGAGATTGCTCCGGTGTACTGGAGGTTTGGCACAGGTTAGCCTAAGGATACACCCATTCAATGGATTGGTTAGTTATTTGCTCATAATGGGAGACAAGTGCTCTAGAAGGCCCCTATTGATCCATGGGTCCGTGTCAACTTTGATGCGGGTTTCTTCGACCATTTGCGGGCTGCAAGTGCAAGAGTGGTGAGTAGAAATCACGAGGGGCTGTTGTTAGTGTCGATTTGCTTTTGGCAAGAGCACATACCTTGTCCATTATCTGCGAAAGCCTTAGCTTATGTGCGAGCTATCAAATTTGCCTGAGATTTGGGTTTTCGGTTGGTTGAGATAGCAGGTGACTCCGCGGTGCTTATCTCTAAGCTAAAGAGTGAGTGGATGATATTGATCGTTCGGTCGTGAGTGCAATTGTTTGGGATGAAAAACAACTTGTGTTTGGTTTTGAATTTTAAAGCTCTGTTTGTTTTAGTGAAAATAATTTTTAGAAAATAATTTTTGGAAAATAATTTTTTTTTGAAAAAATTAATATTTTTTAATATTTGGATGAATCTGTGTAAAATATTTTCTGTTATTTGGTAGATTTCTTAAAAATATTTCATAAAAGTTGTTTTCAATTAGACAAACATACATTTCAGATTTTCTTATTTTTATTGTTTAATTGAATTTATTTTTATCTATAATTTTATATTTTATATTGTTTTTGCATATATTAAAAATATTATGTTAAATTTAGATTCATTACAATGTCATTTTTTAATTACACGACTACTAAGTGAATATTTTTTATTTAAAAAATGTGACATCAACAAAATTGACAAAAAAAATTAACGATGTCAACAATTGGATTTCAAATTTGAAAAGTAAAGGGACTAAATTCTTGAAAATAAAAGTATAAAACTAAATTATAAATCATGAAGTATACATAGACTTATGACATATTTTAACCTTTATACTACAAAACATTTATTATTAATATATTTATAATTGTAATACATATTTATTATTAAAATATTAATATTGAATATTTTCAATAATATTGAATATTTTAATAATATGTGAGTAATATTATTTAAAATTATTATTTTAAAATTTATTATTAAAATAAAATTGAAATATTAAATAATTTATTAAAACAATAACTTATATTTATTATATTAATAATTTATTATATGAATAAATATAAATAATTAAATATGTATGTTAATAATATTGAAAAATATAATATTTCAAATATTTTAAAAATAAAAATAAAATTTATTATCAATATATAAGCTTGATTTAAGTTAATTTTATATAAAATAAAATTATCTATAGATGAGCTCTTTTCCGGAAAATCACTTACACTTTTCAAAATCGTAAGTCATTTTACAGGAAAAAGGGCTTATTTTACCTTGACCTATAAGTCATTTTCCGTTGACCAAACTATTTTCTGTGAAACAAACACAGGAAAATGCAGAAAATATTTTCCGTAAAATATTTTACATGAAAACAAACGGATCCTAAGTTTCAGCATATTAAACGATGAGGGAATCTGGTTGCTCATTTGCTAGCCCGTGAAGGCTTTCTCCGAAAGCGGGATTTTTCTGGGTGGAGGATGGACCGGATTCTATTCTAGCAACAGTGAACAGAGAACGATGAGGGTGTGGCTGATTTTGTTGGAGGGTACTGGGGTGGAGATGTTTTGGCCAAATCTATAATCTTATTGGTAGGTTTTGATGCGACTTCAACCTTAGTCGTTGCTCGGTGATAGATTCAGTCAGTGTTGATGCCTTTATCGGACATGCGTGTGCAGTTGGGGAAGACAATGGGGTTCATGATACATACACAGGAACATTTGATGTGAACTCGAGCTCGTCAAGTCGACCAAATTCCAAGCTGCCTGTTTCAAGAGAGGATCCAATTGAAATCCCTATTGGGCCTATGACGCGTGCTAGAGCCAAGAAGCTCAAAGACGCAATGGTGGGCTTGATTCAACAAGTTTGGGTTAAATGTGAAAAGTTCAATCCTTATTGGGCCTTTGATAAAGCCCAAAGTCGATGCAATGTTTTGCATGTGGATTTTTAAGGACTAAATTGTTTACTTAGCTTAATTAATTCCATAACTTTTAAAATTGTGTCTTGTTATTACATAGTTTTATTAAACCTATTAAAAGGGCCTTTGTAACTCTGATTTAGTCACGCCAATCAATAAGGGCTTTTCTTTAAGGGCGACAAGAGGTAGTCGCTTATGGAGTTTTGGTGAGAGTTTGAGAGAATTTTGTGAAACCTCTTTTGTGAAACCTCTTTTGTGAGAGCTTTGGGTGTGAGCTTTGTATCCGGGGCTTGGGTTTTTGTATTCTCATTGTACTCTCGTTTTGTTTACTCCATTAATGTTAAGCCGATGCCTAATTTGCCCATGGTTTTTCCTTCTTTGAAGGTTTTCTACGTAAAATATTTGTGTTCCTCATTCTCC
This sequence comes from Gossypium arboreum, assembly GCF_025698485.1. Taxonomy (NCBI): domain Eukaryota; kingdom Viridiplantae; phylum Streptophyta; class Magnoliopsida; order Malvales; family Malvaceae; genus Gossypium; species Gossypium arboreum. The sequence goes on along the minus strand of NC_069077.1, from coordinate 116,473,599 downwards.
ACTTTTACTATCTCGTTGTTTATACGAGTTGATCCCCAACATAAATTTTAAATAAAATTGAGATTTCTTATTCATACATGCTCCGATAGCATCTCTCATTCATACTGATAATCAAGACAAATAAGGGGGTGTTACACTCGAGTATCCGACCTTTGTCTCTAAGTCTACTTAAGGTGTAATTAGCTGAAAACTGATTAATAAGATTCGTTATGAAAATAAGTATTGGGTACCAATAATGGTACATATTAAAAAGCTAATAAGTAATATGAACTCTAAAGCACTGACTGTAAATAAGTTATTAAGAATATGGCGTGATAATACACGTTAATGATCTGTTATCTAACTGGAAACCTTAATGTGTTATTAAGGCGAATGTTAAATTGAATAAGTCCTATCACGCCATAGGGGATTAGTTGAAATAAAAAAAATGAATAGGCTTGATGGTTAAGTAGATAGTGCACTCCTTAGAGATCTTAGGTTCAAGCCACTTCTCTCCCATTTCTTTTCTTTTTATTTTCAACCAAACTAGGATGAAAACCACATTAAAACAAATATTTTTGGGAGTGAAAACTTAACAAGATATGGGAAACAACCTAACGGTTAAAGCTTGCTTCTCCCCCTCTTGGATACCTATGTTCGAGCCACCCTAAATCCCTCATTTCCTTCTTATTTTCGATAGTATGGGCAAATTACCATGCAACCCTTAGAACTTGAAAAGCCCTAGGTATTTAGTCCTTTTTTTCTAATCATCCTAGGATTTTCTTTTCTCTTCCAAATCAACTAGAATTTTCCCTCATCTTCTTTATCTTCTTCTTTTTTTTCCCCTTTTCTTTTCATAACATTTTTCTCTATTACTGAAATTATCTTTGTTTCCCAAATCAAAATATTTCCCCCAGTATTGGATCGTTTTTCTTTTTCCACTCATTTAATCTCTATTGTATTTTGGAGATTACCATCCATAGCATTTGTTAAACTTGCCAAAGAATCAGGTCGAATCTAGGTGAATTGTACCAAGATCTAGTGTGAGGAATGTCTATCGAATCCTCGATGAAAAGTGTGTGTTCTTTTACAAATGAATCAGGAAAAATCGTGTCTAGGAATAGATCCACACGGTCTACTACACGGCCTTCCACACGACCATGTACCTTGGGAACCCTAATGTAGTTTGTAAACCACCCGGTCAATACCTTTCCATACAATATGCCACCCGGTCATGCCTTCCTTGTAACTTAATTTTGTAATTGCCACACGGCCACAGTATATTACACGGCCTGGCCACACGATCGTTCAACTCCTCCACACGACCTACAGTTTCTCACACGGTCTGACCATAAGATTGTGTATCCTCTGTCTTATAGTTTTGCTTAGAAATTTATGATATGTTCAGTTTAGTCCCTGTTTGATCTCTGATTGTTCCTAGAAGTTTTTGTGCACTTAATTGATCATTGAATTAATGTTTATATGGAAATCTACGATTTATATGCATGAATTGCTACTGTTATCATGTGTTTATTGATATTGATCAACTGAATCATTACGACGCTATGAATAAACATGTGATATTAATCATGCCTACCGTCAAAGTGTTATTGATAAATTGTAAGTGTGACACTGTTATCACCCCACTGAGTACATGATGAACATGTTTATTGCTAGTGTTGAATGAAATAAGTGTTAAGCATGCTTACGGATGTTTGTGTTATTATGTTATAAAGTATGTCATATTGCATTGAATGAGGCAGGATGATTTGTATGGAGGAAGAGTGGTAGTTTAATAACCTGTGGTAGCTTGTCCACAAACCAAGTGGCAGTTTGTTTAATCTTTAAATATTGGTGATAGTAGACCGATTAACCAAGTCAGTTTATTTCTTACATGGCCATACATGCTATTCCTTATAAAAACTAAAGTTAGTCTAGTGGCATACCAATTAGAATTACCTCCTAAACTGGAACAAATTCACAACGTTTTCCATGTCTCCATGTTGAGACAATACTGATCCAACCTTTCCTACATTTTTTCGATCAAAGAAATTGAGGTACGACCAGACTTGTCCTTTGAGGAAGAACCTGTGCAAATTTTAGATCATAAGGTAAAGGTTCTAATAAGGAAATATATTCCACTCGTTAAGGTTTTGTGGTAGAACTATGACACCAAAGAGGCCATATGAGAACTAGAAGACATGTTTCACCTACAGTATCACTATCTACTTTGCTAGAAGACGTGATAGTGGAGCTGACATATGATGAGCTTACGTTAGAGTTTTGCTCTACCTTTTTCCTATAGACAATTCTATCATCGGGAGGCAAACCATGAGCTATCTCATTCTGTCTAAGGGTTTCACTCGGAATTTAAGTATTGTGGGATTTTGAGTTACCCTCAGCTTATATTCTGATGATTTCTTAACCATGCCCAAGTTCTCCACCCTTCTATGGTTCATTCATTGATCTATCTCTCTCTGGTTGTCTGACATCTATAAAGTTTCCATTCTGTACAACTCGAGCCAACCCGAGGCTCGATGTCGACCTCCAACCCTTCACTACATTCACGTCATTTTAGCTTACACCCTGACTTGTCGGAAGGAGATTGTGAGAGTCGTGGGCATTTTAGATGTGTACTTCTTATGGAGTATGCACAAGCAATACTGAATTGATTTAAGCCCATTTTGTGGCCCAGTGTTGTCGTTATCAGAGTGAGCAACCATGAAAAGGACCTATCTATATGGGTCCATATATGACACGCCTAGCTCGTTACTTCAGCCTCCTCGAGACCCCCGAGCAGAGTGGTACTCTTAGTTTGGTTGAGGACATGGCACCACAGGGCTTGAATATAACGAAACAATGAAGATGGTTGCCCATCAGCCTGGGGCTTTCGGTGATCAGTATGTGTTGCTACGTCTGACTCAGTAACATGACGATGATAGGCATCTAGATGATGACCTTCTACCACCACCACGACCCATATATGACTGATCATACGCCTTGTGAACCTGACACCTCGCACGATGCTGATCGATTATTTTCTATAGTTTTCTATTTTAGTTATTTTATTTTTAGTTGTTTTTGTTTTATCTTTCAGACTTATATGCTTCATTTTATTTTTATTCTGTATTTTTTTTATTATGTCAGTTGTTTTTTCTAGTTTGTTATCTATTTATCTTATTTATTTTTGTCTATTTTTTTATTAGTTTGCTCAGAAACATGTACTTCATTTAGAATTGCTTGCTATTTCGAATTTCACTATTTCAGCTAATTCATTCAAATTCAGGGTAGTTCAGTTCTCTACCTCCTTTATGATAATGTGTTTATTCTGTGATTATACTTGTTTGTACATTGAGGACAATGTAGATCTTAAGTGTGGGGAGGATTTTAGATGATTGTGCAGTGTAGTCCTTGAATTGTTGTTTGTGTTTAAGTGATTTTTTCACGTCTATCATTAAAGTTAATTTCTTTTATTTGGAATTTTTATTGATTTTGTTTTGGAACAATTTGTGGATTTTTGTGCATTTTGTGATTTATATTTTTAGACACAAGAGAGTCAAGTGTGATAAATTGTTTTACAAAAATTATTATTCTAGGCTATATCCCTGAACCAAAAAATTATCTTGAAATTTTATATTTGCAAGTTTGACATCAAAACCATAATTTTTTGTGAGCTTTTGAGCGTATAGAGCATATATTTTTTATGCCCATTTTATTTTTGGTTGTGAGTATGTCAACTAGATTTATTATTCTAGAATTTGCTTTGGTTATACATGTAACACCCCGTACCCGAGACCGTTGCCGGAGTCGAACACAAGGTGTTAACGGGCTTAATTCATTTTAAAATTTTTCTAGACAAGCCGGCTAATTGCATCATAGTCTCTTTAAAAATCATATCTCGAGTTCTGAAACTCGAAAACCAATTCCGTAAATTTTTCTTAAAAATAGACTCATTTATTTATCTAGTAAAATTTTTGTAGAATTTTTGGTCAGGCCAATTAGAACAGTTTATTAGTTAAAGTCTCCCCTGTACCAGGGTTCAACTACTCTAACCTCTGTGCATTACGAATCAGATATCTCCATGTACAGGGCTTCAATGCCTAAGCCGTTTGTCTCTAATAAAACTAGACTCAATAATGAATCTGTACATATAAAGTCTGACTTCTAATTATTTTTGTAAAATTTATGGTGAATTTTCAAAGTCAGAACAGGGGATCCAGAAATCACTCTGGCCCTATTTCACAAAAATTTAAACATCTCATAAAATATAGCTCATATACCTGTTTCGCTTCTTCCATATGAAAATAGACTCATCAAGATTCGATTCCATAATTATTCATTATTTAATTCCATTTTTACTATTTTTAGTGATTTTTCAAATTCACATCACTACTGCTGTCTAAATCTGTTTTATGGTAAAATTTACCTATTTCATGGTTTCCATGGATTAGCTAGTAATTTTACCTACATAACACCAAATATGATCATGATTAGCCATTCCAATGGCTAGTCATTACCAAGAATTTCCATACTACTCAATAACCATATCATAAGTGTAACACCAAAAATGATCAGCCATGACATACGACATAATAATCAAATAGACTTGGACTATTGCTCAATCAAAACCGAATTCGAACCTAGGATTAAAGTCATTTTCAATGCATGAAATACTTACCATAGACATCATCCATTCGTAGTACTGATCACTGTAACTAAAACGAATTTAAACCACTATCAATCATGACCAAATTATCAAGACCAAACTTACTAAACCTTATAACTAAGCACCCATAAGGCTAAATCCAAACTTAACATTTAAGCCATATTCGCATGGCTAAAAGTATACATATTAAAGTTCAAACAAAACATAATAGCCTATACATGCCGAAATGTTCTCTTAGACCAACTAAGAAGAGGGTACCAAAAAGTTGAAAGCTGGTGTGATGACTTCGACGATGGTTCCGAGCACACAAAATGGGTCAAAGAAACCTACATAAGTAACAGATAAACACACCAAATGAGTATATAACTCAGTAAGTCATAAGCATTACACTATCGTCCATTAGTAAAAGATCATAAGAGAAAACAAATAATGCAAGATCAATTACTCCGTCCATACCGAACTATGCTATAATTTCTTAGATTTCTGGTTCAATCTCATGCCAAGTCCTATAATCAAATCAAATACCAAAACAACCCGATTGATTTGGATCCATTTCCTCAAAGCATGGAACAATAATGCACTAGGTAAATTTATACATACACAGCACATGTTTCAAATTTGATATTTTAGTTAATGGTTTTATCACTTAGTTCTTTCATGCACCTTTTATGTTATCAACCGAATTTGCACACATAGTGCTAATTATACTCGCACACATAGTGCCATAGTAAACCGCACACATAGTGCATTGGATTTTCTCTCATGCTTCAACATCCAAATCGGCACACCTAGTGCCACTTAATTCCGCACACATAGTGCCATATGTCAACTCGTTATGATAAGGCAGTTTACTTAATTCAATTAGCACATATGGTTACATTAATAATTAGGAAAATCACTCTAAAAGAATACCTAACAAAGGAATTCTTTTATGATTCACTAATATTATTTATATACAAGCTAATTAACCTTACAAGAATGCTTAAGGACTTACCTTATATTGGATGAAAATGATTCCCAATCGACTACTCAATTGTCTTTGCTTTGCCCTTGTTTGATTCTCCCCCTTTGATTTCTTGATCTAGAATAAATACATTTAGTAGTTTAATTACCTTGCTGGATACTTATATGTATAATTTAATGATTTTCACTTCATTTCACAACTATCCTTGTTCAAAACATTAAAACCTTAACTAATGTTCGATTAATGCTTCAAGGCCGAATGTATTACCACTACTAAGATAACTTAGTCTCAGGTATATTTAATTCTTAATATACAAAACCATGAATCAACTCAACCTTATAAGCCAACATTACTCCTTTAATCGATTATAGAGAGTTAAAAATAATATCTCAAACATATATACCCATATGGCTGAATATACCAAATTAAATTTAACATTACCTATGTAATTACCTATAAATTCTTATACTTCAATTTCATATATTTAACCTTTTAATGCCTATTAATCATTCTTTTGATCTTAACCTAAAATGGCAACTCCCATACTCAATATTTCAACCAAATCAACCATATCACCAAGACTAAAATTTGCACCTTAAACTTCATACATTCTTATTATGACCTTCATAGTTCATTCGGCCCTATCACAGAACCATTTATCATACAAGGAAAAATAACCATAAAAAAAAATATAACATTCCATCTAAACTCAATATGACCGAATGTACAAGGTGCTAACTACTTATTCAACAATCTCCACTCCATTCTATCATCCCCTTATTTAATACAACATGAAAATAACCCCTAGTTCTAATACTTTGATTCACGACATGGTGCCCAACCCACCATAAAAGTTTCAACTTTCTTGACATTACCAAGAGTACATTTAAAAAAAAAATGAATTTAACATATAGCAAGACTTAATCAAAAATTCAAAACTTACCTCTTACTAGGTAATGAAGGTGCCGAATTGCTTTAGGGTAAATTTTCCTTTTTCTTTCCCCTTTGTTTCGACTTTGGAAGAAGAAGAAGAAGATGAACACTAAATTTTTTTTTTCATTTTGATTAGAATACTTTACTCATTAGCCAATTTAATATACAATTTTAATTTAAACTAGTGGAGAGATATCATCACTTGGCCGGCCACTTAGTATGAATGTGGTAATTTGACATGCAAACCCAAACTTTCCTATTTTAATATTATTTGGTCCTTACATATTTACCTAACATATTTTTTTTTAAGTTCTCAACAAAGTCCTTTCAAGAAAATTCACATTCCTAAGACTAAATTGAAGCATCAAATTTTCACACATGCACTAATACACATAGAGGATAACCAACTAAATTTTAATTAAATTTTATGACTCGGTTTTGTGGTCCCGAAACCACATTCCGACTAGGGTCGAATTAGGGCTGTCATAACTCTCCCTCACTTAAAAATTTTCGTCCCCGAAAATCTTACCAGCGAATAAATTTGGATAACGTTCTTTCACTGAATCCCCGAGCTCCCAAGTAGCTTCTTCGACCCCATGTTTACGCCACAGTATTTTTACTAATGAGATTTTCTTATTTCGTAGTTTTTTTACCTCACGGGCCAAAATACGAACTGGTTCTTCTTCATAACTCAAATCAGATTGAATCTCCACCTCTGATAAATTAATTATATGCGATGGATCAGATCTATAACGTCTAAGCATCGAGACATGAAAAACGTTGTGAATCTTTTCAAGTTCCGGGGGTAAAATCAATCGGTATGCAACTGGCCCAATTCGTTCAGATATTTCATACGGCCGATGAACCTCGGACTCAATTTGCCCTTACGGCCAAATCTCAAGACCTTTTTCCAAGGTGAGACTTTAAAAACACCGTGTCTCCAACACGATATTCAATGTCTTTTCTTTTTAAATCAGATACGACTTGACGATCCAAGCGGCTTTCAAACTTTCACGAATCACTTAAACTTTCGCTCAAAGATCCCTAATCAAATCAACCTCAAGATTTTACTTTCACTAAGTTCGGTCCAAAACAACGGTGTATGCGGCATTTACGACCATACAAAGCCTCGTAAGGTGCCATCTTAATGCTTGATTGAAAACTATTGTTGTAAGCGAATTCAATCAAAGGTAAATACCGTTCCCATGAGCCAGTAAACTCAAGGATGCAACATCTCAACATATCCTCGAGTATATGAATTACCTGTTCGGATTGACCATCGGTCTGGGGATGAAAAGCGGTGCTAAAATGCAATCTGGTACCCAATGCTTCTTGCAATATCACCCAAAATCGCGATGTGAATCTCGGATCTCTATCCGACACAATAGCAATAGGTACTCCATGTAACCTTACAATCTGAGAAACATACATTTCAGCTAGTTTGTCAAGGGAATAATCCGTACGTACAGGAATAAAATGAGCCGATTTTGTCAGTCTATCAACAACCACCCAGATCGCATCTTTCTTGCTTGACGACAATGGCAACCCAGATGCAAAATCCATCGTGACTCGATCCTAGTTCCATTCGGGTACCATGATCGGCTGAAGTAACCCTGAAAGCACTTGATGTTCTGCTTTCACTTGTTGACATATCAAACACTTCGAAACAAAGTCAGAAATGTCTCGTTTCATACCAAGCCACCAAAACTGACGTTTCAGATCGTTGTACATTTTCGTACTACCCTGGTGGATTGGCATGCGGCTACTATGAGCCTCGCTTAAAATCAAGGAAATAAGTTCTGAATTTCTTGGAACACACAGTCGACTTCTGAACCTTAAACAATCGTCATTATCAATTTTAAACTCTGATTCCACATTCGAAACACATTCAACTCGTTTAGCAACCAATTCATCGTCAACTTTCTGGGATTCACGTATTTGATGAATCAATAATGGTTTGGCCTTTAATTCTACTACCAACACATTACCGGGTGAAACGGACAGGTGTACATTCATTGCTCGCAAAACAAACAGTGATTTGTGACTTAAGGCATCGGCAACCACGTTAGCCTTTCCCGGGTGATAGTCGATGACAAGCTCATAATCTTTCAACAACTCGAGCCAACATCTTTGCCGCAGATTCAAATCTCTTTGAGTCATCAAGTATTTGAGGCTTTTATGATCCGAATATATATGACACCTCTCTCCAAACAAGTAGTGTTGCCAAATTTTCAAAGCGAAAACAATGGCAGCTAATTCAAGATCATGGGTTGGATAGTTTTTCTCATGTGGTTTCAATTGTCTCGACGCGTAAGCAACTACTCGACCCTCTTGCATCAACACGCAACCCAGCCCAATCAAAGATGCATCACTGTAAATGACAAACTCTTTACCGGATTCAGGCTGTACAAGCACTGGAGCTTCAGTCAAATAAGTTTTCAACTGATCGAAACTTTTATGACATTTTTCTGACCATTCAAACCTAACATCTTTCTGAAGTAGTCTCATTATTGGTGTGGCTATCATTGAGAAACCCTTTACAAATCGTCTATAGTAACCAGCAAGCCCCAAAAAGCTTCGAACTTCAGTAACATTTCTCGGGGGTTTCCAATCAAGTATGGCTGAAATTTTGCTCGGTTCAACTCGAATTCCCGTCAGAGATACTACATGCCCTAAAAGATAACTTCCTCAACCGAACTCACATTTATTGAACTTAACATACAACCGCTTATCCGTAAAATCAGAACACTAATCTCGTGTGCTCGGTATGCGGTTTCATCATGTGAATAAATCAAGATGTCATCTATAAACACAACTACAAATCGGTCCAAATACTGCCTGAAAATTCGATTCATCAAATCCATAAATACCGCAGGGGCATTAGTGAGCCCAAACGGCATCACTAAAAACTCGTAGTGACCGTATCTCGTCCTGAAAGCAGTTTTAGGTATATCTGAGTCTCGAACTCGCAACTGATAATAACCCGATCTCAAATCTATCTTTGAAAACACTGAGGCTCCCTTCAATTGATCAAACAAATCATCAATACGCGGTAACGGATATTTATTCTTTATTGTCACTTTATTCAACTGACGATAGTCGATGCACAACCTCATGGTTCCATCCTTCTTTTCACAAACAATACTTGGTGCACCCCATGGTGAAAAACTCGGTCGGCGAAACCTCTATCATCAACTCTTGCAACCGAGCTTTCAATTCCTTTAATTGGTTGGTGCCATACAGATGCGGCGCTATCGAAATTGGTGTAGTCCTGTACAAGTTCGATGCCAAATTCTACTTCTCGAGCGGGTGGTAATCCGGTAACTCCTCGGAAAAACATCTCGATACTCACGAACCATCGGTACCGCTTTGAGTTTCTTTTTCGACTCTTTGTGATCAAGTACATACGCAAGATATGCTTCACTCCCCTTTCTCATATATCTCTGAGCGATCATCGAGGATATTATTTCTGGCACTCCGTTCAAGTCAGTAGACTCAACTCGGACTATCTCATTATTTGCACACCTCAAATCAATGGTCTTTCTTTTGCAATTCACCACTGCATCATGCACGGTCAACCAATTCATACCGAGAATAACATCAAATTCATCAAACGGTAAAAGCATCAAATCTGCCGAAAAACAAGAATCTCGGATTATCAGAGGACATTTCTTACACACTTTGTCAACAAGTATATACCGACCCAAGGGATTTGACACTCGAATTACGAACTCAGTAGACTCAACCGGTAGAGTCTTACTGGATGCTAAAGTCTCACATACATATGAATAAGTAGAGCCAGGGTCAATCAATGCAATCATATTAGTATTAAAGAGAGTGAAAGTACCAGTGATAACATCAGGGGAGGATGCCTCCTCTCGTGCGCGGATGGCATAAGCTCTAGCAGGAGCACGAGTCTCAGATCGAACAGCCGTATCAGAAGTCCATCTCTGACTACCACCCCTACCTCCTGAAATTCTCGGTGGTCTACCTCTAGTCGTTGTTCCACTAGGTCTTGTACCTTGCATCTTATTTTTCTCATCGAGTTTCGTGCAATCTCTAATGAAGTGATCCTTCGAACCGCATCTCATAATGAGCCCATTAGTAGACTTACCCCAACATTCACCTGCGTGTCGTCTTCTACATTGTGGATATTCAGGTTTTTCTTGGCGATTGTACCCACACTAGCAACCGAAGTAGCTCGAGAGTCCGTTGATGGTCGCTCTTTAATAAAAATCCCTGCAGTCGTCTTCGATTTATTAGTATCTTCCCTGAACTTCTTTACAGCTGAGAATGAAGCTTTACCCGCCAATCTTTTACGAAAGTCTCTAGCTTCAACTTCAGCCTTCCTTTTCTCCTTTCCAAGTTCTTCTGCCTTGCAAGCTCGTTCAACTAGTGTTACAAATTCTTTTATCTCTAAAATACCCACTAGTAGCTTTAAATCTTCATTCAATCCTTCTTCAAATCTTTTACACATAGCAATTTCATCAGCTACACACTCCGGAGCATATCGACTGAGTCTTACAAACTCACGTTCGTATTCCGATACTATCATACGGCCTTGCTTAAGTTCCAAAAATTCTTTATGTTTTTTATCGACGAACCGTTGACTAATATACTTTTTTTAGAATTCCGTCTGGAAGAAATCCCAAGTAACTCGTTCCTTCGGGACTATAGTAATCAAGGTTCTCCACCAATAGTAGGCTGAGTCTCGTAACAAAGATATGGCACACTTTAAACACTCATCAGGTGTGCAAGACAGCTCATCAAAAACCCAGATGGTGTTATCAAGCCAAAACTCGGCCCTTTCAGTATCATCAGTAGCTATGGCTCGGAATTCCTCGGCCCCATGCTTCCTAATCAAATCCACAGGAGGTTTACTCGGCCTTACAGGATCAGTATCTGGTGGTATTATAGGCACCTGAGGCGAATTATTTAAATTCGGAAATGGTTGAGTAGCCGGGTTAGTTCGGGCATATTGTGCGACCCACTCATTCATCATGGTAAAGAAGGCTTGTTTTGCCCTATCATCTTGATTATTCGCGAATGATTGAGGTTCAAAAGCCGGTGTCCCTTGCGCAGGAGTAGCCGCTACACTTTCAACGTCATTCGCTAAGGTTCTCTCTAGATTGGGTTCCATTTACTAATCAAAACAATAATTTCGACCGTCAGAAGTCATCACACTATCAAATACTAACATTAAGGCATGTATAGCTAGACTCATACGCGCTATGGTAGTCCTAGAACCGACTAAACCATAGCTCTGATACCAATAAAATGTAACACCCCGTACCCGAGACCGTTGCCGGAGTCGAACACAAGGTGTTAACGGGCTTAATTCATTTTAAAATTTTTCTAGACAAGCCGGCTAATTGCATTACAGTCGCTTTAAAAATCATATCTCAAGTTCCGAAATTCGAAATCCAATTCTATAAATTTTTCTTGAAACTAGACTCATATATTTATCTAGTAAAATTTTTGTAGAATTTTTGGTCAGGCCAATTAGTACAGTTTATTATTTAAAGTCTCCCCTGTACCAGGGTTCGACTACTATGACCTCTGTGCATTACGAATCAGATATCTCCATGTACAGGGCTTCAATGCCTATGCCGTTTGTCTCTAATAAAACTATACTCAATAATGAATCTGTACATATAAAGTATGACTTCTAATTATTTTTGTAAAATTTATGGTGAATTTCCAAAATCAGAACAGGGGATCCAGAAATCGCTCTGGCCCTATTTCACAAAAATTTAAACATCTCATAAAATATAGCTCATATACCTGTTTCGCTTCTTCCATGTGAAAATAGACTCACCAAGCTTAGATTCCATAATTTATTCATTATTTAATTCCATTTCTACTATTTTTAGTGATTTTTCAAATTCACATCACTACTGCTGTCTGAATCTGTTTTATGGTAAAATTTACCTATTTTATGGTTTCCATGGATTAGCTAGTAATTTGACCTACATAACACCAAATATGATCATGATTAGCCATTCCAATGGCTAGTCATTGTGACAGCCTTAAAACGACCCTAGTCGGAATGTGGTTTCGGGACCACAAAATCGAGGCATAAAAATAATTTAATATTCATTTTGATGCCTATAATATGTATTAATTCGTGTGTGACATTTTTGATGTCTTGATTTAGGGCCATAAATGTGAATTTCACGAAAAAGGACCTAGTAGTAAACTTTGAAAGTAGGATAGGAAATGTATGATGACTAATTGAATCATGCATGCAAAACAATGGTTTTGCATGTCAAATACCCTTCTTTATATAAGTGGTGGCGGCCATGATGGTCACATTTATATTATATGCATTAAATCTTAATTAAATGGCTATTATTTTATGCAAAAGAAAGGAAATTGATAAAAGAAAGAAAAGAGAAATTTGGTTATGTTTTGTTCTTCTTGCCGTGAACTAAAGGAAGAGAAAAGGGGAAAGAGCTAGGCATTCGGTCTTCTACTTGTTTGATTAAGGTAATTTTAAGTAAATTCTTTGAGATTTCATGAAAATTTAGTTGATGGATAGGTCTTTGATTGAGCCCATGTGTGAATTTTGATCCTTGTGGTGATTTGGGCATTCGGCTAAGGTAGGAAACTTAGAAGATGATTTCTATTCCTTGTGTTTTATGAGTTGGGAGCTTAAATTGAAGTTGAATAAGGGAATATGTGTATTGAGGATTTTAGTAATATGGAAATTGCTATGAGAGTGTGTGTGTGTGGTCACTTGCGAATGTGGGTGTTAAGGTTAGTAGGTTGGCCTAATTCTTGCATTAGAAATCTATTTGAGAAATTAGATAGGCTTTGAATGGTTGAAGCAACGAAATTAGAAACTCATGAACTTGATTTAAATACTTTAAATTTATGGTAGTTAAATGGAATAGAAAGGATCTATTCGCCATAGTAGCTATTGAGGGTTTAAGTTTGTGATTCATGTTAAATTGGATGATAGGAAGAAAATCGGCTTGTGTATGTGTAGTTGCCGAATGTGAATTTGGGTAACCTTTCTTGTAACATTGGCATATTAAAAGTGGCTAATAGGGATTTTAATGAAATTATGCCAAGGCGAATGTATCATGAAGTGAATAAAAATGCTACATTGTGCTTATGTGTATATTCGGCCAAGGAAGCATGATATGAAGCTTGATAGGCATGAAAGATGAATGACCGAAAGAGCTATAGGTCATGTATGGGTTAATTTTATGCATATGTGTGTGTGTGGCATTAGTAGTTAATGGTATTCGGCATTATTTAACTAAGAATTGAAATGAATGCTTGGAAGTTAAATAGGTCACCCAAGTGACCGAATGTGTTAAAAGCAAAATATGGTTGCCGTATGTGTGTGTTTGATTGAGAAGTAAATTTGTTTGATTTAGCTCAAGAACTCAAAGGATCAAAGTTGGACAAGGGAAAGAAAAGTAATTGAATAGCCGTTGAAGGCGTGCGACAACATCCGAGGTAAGTCATCAAGCATGTACTTGCTATTGGTTAAATGATCGTAATATCTATGCGATTGTGTTTAATGAGATGAAATATATACAAATGTATGTGTATGAAAAGATGATATTGTTGAATGTAAAGAGATAGTGAAATGTGTAGAAAGTTTGCTTTCGGCACTAAGTGTCTTGAGCAATAAGTATGTACGGTGATGAGATTGGCACTAAGTGTGCAAGCTGGAAATATATGGCACCGAGTGTGCGAGTTCAAATTGTATGGCACTATGTGTGCGGGCTTAAATCACATGGCACTAAGTGTGCGTGATCGAGTATTAAGCACTATGTGTGTGAACTCTATATATAACTCGATTGAATATTTATATGGAGGGTGTGACTCTATCGAGTTGGGTATGGACAGCGGAAAGAGTAAGTACCTTGAGTTCATGGCTAATAGATGCTATGTTCATGCTCGGGGTTGAGTTGGTAAGTTTTAAATCTATGTGATGATTTCAATTGCATTCACGTAAATAAGGTATCGTGGAATAGATGAAAGTTCATTCGATTGCACGATTGTTGCGGAAATGAGATGATGTATGGAAATGCCCCAATTACTCTATTGAATAATATATAAAATGTCATTGGGTGAATTGGTATGAGATTGAACCGAAAGGTCCAAGGAACTATGGTATAGTTCGATATGGATGGAGTACTTAACCTCGTTCATTGTTTCATTTGTGATAATTTTGTTAATGGATGGTTGTGGAATGCTTATGACTTACTGAGTTATATACTCATTCGGTGTTTTCTTGTCACCCATTTTAGGTTTCTTGGACTCGACTTGTTTGCGTGCTTGGGACCGCCATCGAAGTCATCACACCGGCTGGAAAACTTTTGGTATTGTCTTCATAGTTGATCTAGGAGAACATTTGGCATGTATAGGCTCTTTTGTTTTGTGAACTTTGGGTTGTAAACTTTTAGCCATGCGAAAATGGCTTATATGGTTGGTTGAATTTGGCTCCAAAACTCTTATTCATGAGTCTTAGAAATCTTAATTTTGATAAGGTGGTCATAAATTGTGATATGCATGATGGATGATTAGTTATGTCATGGAAGAATTATGAAATAGGCATTGTTTACTTAGTAATAGATGCTGACAGCAGCAGTGCTGGGAGATTGAAAAATCACTAAAAATAGTAGAAGTAGAATTAAATAGTGAATAAATTATTTAATTGAACCTTGATGAATCTATTTTCATATTGAAGAAACGAAACGGTCATATGAGTCGAAATTTAAGAGATATTCAAGTTTTCGAGAAACAGGGCCAGAACGGTTTCTGGATCCCCTGTTCTGACTTTGAAAATTCACTATAAATTAACCAGAGAGAATTAGAAGTCATGCTCTATATGTACAGATTTCTTTGTGAGTCTAGTTTCTTTAGAAACAAACGGCATAAGTGTTGGAGCCCTGTACTGGAAGATATCTAAGTCGTAACGTGCAAAGGTCAGTGTAGTCGAACCCTGAAACAGGGGAGACTTTAACTAATAAACTGTACTAATTTGCTCGACCAAAAATTCTATAAAAAAATGTGTAGATGGAATTATGAGTCTAGTTTCAGGAAACATTTACAGAACTGATTTTCAGGCTCTGGAACTCGAGATATGATTTTTAAGGTGACAGTGACGCAGTTAGCCAGCTTGTCTGGAATGTTAAAATGGTCTCTGTGACAAGTGAGATTTAGTCTGTGAACCCCTCGTGTCCGACTCCGGCGACGGTATCGGGAACGGGGTGTTACAGTCATTACCAAGAATTTCCATACTACTCAATAACCATATCATAAGTGTAACACCAAAAATGATCAGCCATGACATACGACATAATAATCAAATAGACTTGGACTATTACTCAATCAAAACCGAATATGAACCTAGGATTAAAGTCATTTTCAATGCATGAAATACTTACCACAGACATCATCCATTCGTAGTACTGATCACTGTAACTAAAACGAATTTAAACCACTATCAATCATGACCAAATTATCAAGACCAAACTTACTAAACCTTATAACTAAGCACCCATAAGGCCAAATCCAAACTTAACATTTAAGCCATATTCTCATGGCTAAAAGTATACATATTAAAGTTCAAACAAAACATAATAGCCTATACATGCCGAAATGTTCTCTTAGACCAACTAAGAAGAGGGTACCAAAAAGTTGCAAGCTGGTGTGATGACTTCGACGATGGTTCCGAGCACACAAAATGGGTCAAAGAAACCTAAATAAGTAACAAATAAACACACCAAATGAGTATATAACTCAGTAAGTCATAAGCATTACACTATCGTCCATTAGTAAAAGATCATAAGAGAAAACAAATAATGCAAGATCAATTACTCCGTCCATACCGAACTATGCTATAATTTCTTAGATTTTCGGTTCAATCTCATGCCAAGTCCTATAATCAAATCAAATACCAAAACAACCCGATTGATTTGGATCCATTTCCTCAAAGCATGGAACAATAATGCACTAGGTAAATTTATACATACACAGCACATGTTTCAAATTCGATATTTTAGTTAATGGTTCTATCACTTAGTTCTTTCATGCACCTTTTATGTTATCAACCGAATTTGCACACATAGTGCTAATTATACTCGTACACATAGTGCCATAGTAAACCGCACACATAGTGCATTGGATTTTCTCTCATGCTTCAACATCCAAATCGGCACACCTAGTGCCACTTAATTCCGCACACATAGTGCCATATGTCAACTCGTTATGATAAGGCAGTTTACTTAATTCAATTAGCACATATGGTTACATTAATAATTAGAAAAATCACTCCAAAAGAATACCTAACAAAGAAATTCTTTTATGATTCACTAATATTATTTATATACAAGCTAATTAACCTTACAAGAATGCTTAAGGACTTAACTTATATTGGATGAAAATGATTCCCAATCGACTACTCAATTGTCTTTGCTTTGCCCTTGTTTGATTCTCCCCCTTTGATTTCTTGATCTAGAATAAATACATTTAGTAGTTTAATTACCTTGCTGGATACTTATATGTATAATTTAATGATTTTCACTTCATTTCACAACTATCCTTGTTCAAAACATTAAAACCTTAACTAATGTTCGATTAATGCTTCAAGGCCGAATGTATTACCACTACTAAGATAACTTAGTCTCAGGTATATTTAATTCTTAATATACAAAATCATGAATCAACTCAACCTTATAAGCCAACATTACTCCTTTAATCGATTATAGAGAGTTAAAAATAATATCTCAAACATATATACCCATATGGCCGAATATACCAAATTAAATTTAACATGACCTATGTAATTACCTATAAATTCTTATACTTCAATTTCATACATTTAACCTTTTAATGCCTATTAATCATTCTTTTGATCTTAACCTAAAATGGCAACTCTCATACTCAATATTTCAACCGAATCATCCATATCACCAAGACTAAAATTCGCACCTTAAACTTCATACATTCTTATTATGACCTTCATAGTTCATTCGGCCCTATCACAGAACCATTTATCATACAAGGAAAAATAACCATAAAAAAAAATATAACATTCCATCTAAACTCAATATGACCGAATGTACAAGGTGCCAACTACTTATTCAACAATCTCCACTCCATTCTATCATCCCCTTATTTAATACAACATGAAAATAACCCCTAGTTCTAATACTTTGATTCACGACATGGTGCCCAACCCACCATAAAAGTTTCAACTTTCTTGACATTACCAAGAGTACATTTAAAAAAAAATGAATTTAACATATAGCAAGACTTAATCAACAATTCAAAACTTACCTCCTACTAGGTAATGAAGGTGCCGAATTGCTTTAGGGTAAATTTTCCTTTTTCTTTCCCCTTTGTTTCGGCTTTGGAAGAAGAAGAAGAAGATGAACACTAATTTTTTTTTTTCATTTTGATTAGAATACTTTACTCATTAGCCAATTTAATATACAATTTTAATTTAAACTAGTGGAGAGATATCATCACTTGGCCGGCCACTTAGTATGAATGTGGCAATTTGACATGCAAACCCAAACTTTCCTATTTTAATATTATTTGGTCCTTACATATTTACCTAACGTATTTTTTTTTAAGTTCTCAACAAAGTCCTTTCAAGAAAATTCACATTCCTAAGACTAAATTGAAGCATCAAATTTTCACACATGCACTAATACACATAGAGGATAAGCAACTAAATTTTAATTAAATTTTATGACTCGGTTTTGTGGTCCCGAAACTACATTCCGACTAGGGTCGAATTAGGGCTGTCACAATACATGTCGAGACCATGTTATTGATTTGATATACTAAAATTGTAACACCCCTTACTCGTGTCCAACACCAGGACGGATACAAGGCATTACCAGACTAAAACGTAAACATACACACAGAACCGAGCCATAAATTTTATTTTGAGTACATACACATACAACTAGTCCCTGTTACGGGCGTATAAGGCCCAAAGCATACATCGGGGGTGGTTCGGGACTAAACCGTAAATTTTATAAAAAATTTCATAAAATAGGGTCACATGCCCATGTAGACACAAGGACACGTCAGTGTGCCTATGACATGTTCGTGTCTCCAGGCCATGTAACTCTCTGTTTATGACATCAACATCAATTTAAGATCACACGGCCAAGTCACACGCCTGTGTGCTAGGCTGTATGGTGAATTTAATTTTCGTATTTAAGGTGCAGACTTCACACGGCCTGGGCACATGCCCATGTCCTGAGGCCGTGTTCTCCACACAGCTGAGACACACGGCCGTGTCTTTGTTCGTGTGTTTACTACCATGCATATTGACTTGTAAAACTAGGGTGCAGGGGACACACGGCCGGACGGCACGCCCATGGGGCTGATCGTGTGTCACATACGTCCTAGACACATGCCCGTGTGTATACCCGTGTGGACAAATTTGAGGCTATTTTCCAAGCTCTCTTGTCACCTTTAACAACCCCTACACACACTCATATGTCAATGGTGATTATCATAGCATAAAAGGGTTACTTAGACATCCATAGCTTTAACTCATGCATGATAAATTCATATCAAGTATACCTAATTGGGACTCCATGACTTGTTAAGTTCATTCAATCCATTTCTTTACCTTTATCAATATGATGACCATGCCAATTGACATCATTTATCCATCAAGCATAAATTCCAAATTTTATCAACCATTATTTACAACCAATTTGGCACACACCACAAGGGTAATAACACGTCTCATGCATGTATCAATATTTAGGGATTTTAACCCAATAATCAATATGAGCCATATTTCAAGGCCATATACAAAATGGAATAATATACCAAAATGAGCCATCACTTTGGCTAACAATTATGACACATATAAAAAAAATACTAAGTCCTCTATACATGCCATTCTTAAATGTAATAAACCAATTATACCCCTTTGTTGATAGTGTGACTCGAGCTCTTACGTTCATGATCCCCAAGCTAACTTGACAATCCTAAAAGAAAAAGGAAAAGAGAGAGAGATAATCATATAGCTTAGTAAGTCGTGTGCAAATAATAAACAACATAGGTCATGAAACTAATTAATTAAAGATGCTATCAATTACCGCCACATTATCATATTACACATAATGAACATATTGAGAATTGATAATAAATGTCTTTGAACATCATACTTATCTTACTCTTTCATACCCATACCAAATTTCCCAACGTGAATCGAGTCCAATACTCATGAGGTTTACATACATACCTGTACCATACATTCTTACTCATTCTACCCCATTTCTTAATTATAATCTTGAATGGCACGTTGAATTACCTAGAATACTAAAAGACGTTAAGAATCATTATATACCAAATAGAATGCTAAAGCCATGTCCCCAACATAGTCTTACATGGGTCTACATATCGATGCCATATCCCAAATATGGTCTTATATGAAGTCTCATGTCGGTGTCGATGCCATGTCCTAGACATGGTCTTACACGGGACCTCATATCGATGTCATGTCCTAGACATGGTCTTACACGGAATCTCATATCAACGACATATCCCAGATATGGTCTTACATGAAATCACATACTGATGCCGATGCCATATCCCAGATATGGTCTTACACTAGCATACATATCAATACCGATGCCATGTCCCAGACATGGTTTTACACTAGCTCTCATCTCAGATGCCGATGCCATGTCCCAGGCATGGTCTTATACTAGCACACATATTAACGCCGATGCCATGTCCCAGACATGGTCTTACACGGGATCTCATTAATCGTGGTGTCATGCTATCCGAATCCTAAGCATTCCTCAAGGTCACCCAGGACTTCCGAGATATAAAGCTATCACCAAACTTCCATTAAATCATCACAAGCCAATTTCATTAGGGCATACATACATATATCATAGACTATCAATTATTAAATGCATAATAATGGAATTTTTGAATTACTTACACACAACTTACCTCGGTCCAAAATGTGACAATTTGCGATTTAATCCACAACCTTACCTTTTCCTCGATCAAGGTCTATTCCTCGTCCCTCTAGATCTAGAATAGCACATTTAACTCGTTTAATACACACACTATTCAATTCAATCCAAAAATCACACTATGGAAAATTACAATTTTGCCCCTAAAGTTTCACAAAATTATGAAATTGCCCCTATGATCGTAAAATGAAAAGTACCCATTTTTCTCATTATTCCAGCCTAGTCGAATCATTTTCTCTCTTATACTAAGCCACATTTTTTTCATTCATTCACACACTTATACATAGTTTTTACAACTTTTACAATTAGGTCCTTTTTATCAATTCTACCAAAAATCACCTAGTAAAAGTTGTTTATCACACATCAAACTTCCATATTCTTCCATTAGACATCAAAGCACAAGCATGTTATTCATGGGTATATTTTTAAACATGAACCCTCTCAAATTAAGGTAGAAATCACTAAATCGAGCTACGAGGATTTTAAAAATTTAAAGAACATTAAAAACGGGGCTAGGATGCACTTACTTTTGAGCTTGAAGATGAAAGAAACCCTAGCTATGGTTTCTTGTGATATTCGGCCAAGGAGGATGAAGACGGACATAATTTTTGACCATTTTCCCTTTTAATTCTTTTAATAACCAATGGACCAAAATGTCCTTCCATTGAAACGTTGATATTTTATCCCTCCTATGTCTATTTTTGTCCATAATAATGGTATAATTACTAAATAAGGACTTCAAATTTCAAATCCCATCACATTTAAGCCCCATTAATCAACTAGAACACATGTTTTTTACTTATTGCAATTTAGTCCTAATAACTCAATTGGACACCTTATCGGTAAAATTTCTCGTTGATATTTTCACACAGTTATTAAATCACACAGTAAACCTTAAAAATTTATTAATAGGAATATTTTTTACCTCAAATTTGTGGTTTTGAAACTACTTTTCCGTTTAGGCCCTAATTTGGGATGTTACAGAAATGATAAAAGCACTTAGGATTTAACCCGCCTAGCCATGAAACAACTTACTTATTGTATTATCCTTTAGTAAACCTTGTTGACCGTAAGACATTTTTTCTAACCTGTTAATGTTAACTCGTAACCCATATCTATGTTGTAAAGTTATTCTTTTTATGGATTTCCCTTTTGTCGAGATTTGATTTGGTTAGTTGTCTAACTATGTTATATTATTTGCATTGTTGAATTTTACTTTTCTCTAAAAAATAAAAAATAAAAAGAAGAAGAAGAAATATATAAATAATAATTTGATTGAGCTTGAATTGTTAGTTTCAGATTCTGTTCAAAAGCTCATTTTCATTCTTTATTGCTTATTGATGTAAATTCTTTTAATCCAGCATAACTTATCAATTCGACTCTCGATTGTAACAAACTCTTCTGACTTTTCCATACCCTTACTTAAGCCCCGTTACAACCTTGTAAAGACCTTTTGATTGGTGTATTGTTTCATTTTATAATGGTGGAAATTTTATTTTTAAGCAAGTCTATGGACCTTTTCTTGTTTGACTATTGAGTGCACATTAATTGAACCTTAGACACTTGGAGTTCTTTGAGTGATCCTTAATGAGGATTCCAATTCTTTTTGAGTTTAAATATTCCAAAAAAATAACTCGAAAAACACCATTGAAGTCGATTCTGAAGCAAATTTTCTATAACAACCTATTTTTAGTCAAATCGAAATAGTGGTTTCTGGACCACAAGTCCGAAGTCAAAATAATTATTTTATGATTATTTTAATTTTTATATCATGACAATATGTTTGTGTGAAATTTTCGTTAAGAAATTTTATTGTTTAAGTGTTTAATTCGATAAAAAGGACTAAATCACGTAAAGTGCAAAAGTGTTATTCTATTAGTTAAAAATACTAAATGGCTATTAAATTAAATAGTGGAGGTCCTTATGTTGTAATTAAACCATTTGAAATATAAGTGGACAATTATGGACATGCATTAAGTGATTTTTTATGTTATACAATTAAGGTTAATTAAGTAAATATGTAAATAAGTACAAAATAAATAAAACCAAAATAAAATTTATCATCTTCTATTGTTCTTTCAACCGAAAATTGAGAAAAGAAAATGTTCATGGAAGCTATTAGGGTTCGACAACTTCAAGCTCAAATTGGCGAGTGATATTTGTCCCGTTTTTAATGATTTCTATGCTTTTGAGATCGTTGCAGCTCGGTCTAGCTAGCCCAGGGACTATTTTGCAAAATTGTTAAAGATTTAGGATGTTTCCATTGATGAATAAGCATGTATTTTAATGATTGATGATAGGTTATGAATGTTTGATGATAGTTATACAAGTTTTGTTAAGTAATTTTTAGTGAAAATGCAAATTAGGTATTGAATTGAGAAATGTGGAAAGTCTGTGGGTAATTTTTGAAATAAGTGAAAAATATGGGCTGATATGTGTACTAGGAAAATTTGACTAGCATGGGTTGGTATTAAATTGCATGAATTTGTGATTTTATAAAATAAGGACTAAATTGTAAAAGTTGTGAAATACTTGGGGCAAAAGTGTAAATGTGCTTTAGTGAGTGTTTTGGATTAAATTGAATAGAAAGATTATTAAGTAAGCTAAGTTTGATTACATATAGATCAAGAAAAGCAAAATTCAGATCTAGATCGGGGAAAAACAAAGTACTTGACTAATCGACCTATTTCCTCGTTTTTGTGAATCCAAGTAAGTTTGTATGATTAACAAGCTTAATGTTATATGTGTTTATATCTTTAAATATTATAATTGTGATATTATGACATTTCGGAATCTATCGACAAAGCATTAAGACAGCGAGAATCCTTGTTGAACCTTAGGAATAGATAGGATACTAGTGACATGTCATTAGGGGTTATTGTGATTATGTGGTCTAGGTGCTGGTCTTGTACATCCTACCGGTGGCTGAGTATATCGGCATGTGTTGCGGTTACTTGACAGCTTGTGTGAGCAGCACCGTGTAGCTATGTCTTGACTCATAGCTTGTGTGAGCAAGCCTATTGATAGCTTGAGAGTGAGCATATATGTGATTTGAGATTGAAATAGCATTGGTTATGTATGTGGTACTTTGGTGCGAGATTCTTGAGTATCAGATATTATACTGAATGGTTCAACGGGAAAAGATGATGGTACAATGATATAAGCAATGATAAGAAACAGTTCAGGTACTCGTGATAAGTTTGGCAAGTAAGTGATAATTGATAAGTTTATATGAAAAATAAGTGAAAGCTGATGAAATTATACATGATACAAAGAATTATAGCAATGTGCAAATTGTTGAATTGAATGTATTTCTTATATTTACTTATGTTCTTTAAATTGTGAATGAGTTGACAAATTATACTTATTAATCATATGAGCTTACTAAGTTATAAAGCTTACTTTGTTTATTTTTTCGTGTTTTATAGTGATTTCAAAGCTAGCTTAGATTCGGGAATCGTTGGAGACTTCATCACACTATCAAGCTATCGTTTTGGTACTTTTGAATCTATGTTTTGGAATATATGGTATGTATAGGAACTTTGATCACTTTGGTATATAAGTTGATGATGAATTTAGTCATTAGAATTGGCTTGTAAATGTTTAAAGTTTGGTCTTGTATATATAGCCATGAATGTTGGCTTAAATTGTTGTTTTGGTTGTGTATATATATAGGTGTGTATGGTTTATGTTGTGAGTTTTATTATTGGTTATATGATGCTTGTGGATTATAGGTGTGGTGGATGTCAAATGTTTGATATATGAAAAAATATATGCTTACGAGTTTGAGCATAATAATGCATGTTTGGAATTATCCAATTAGTTGAAATGTATATGTGAATTTGGTATAAATGGATTAACCTATTTTGTGACTTGAGTGTATTGTGGATAATGATATTGAGTTAGCATGCACTAGGCTTGATTTAGTTGGTTTGAATACCTATGTATGCTATGTTTTGGTGTCATTTGTATTGATGTAAGTGTGTACAAGATTGGGTGGCAAAATGGCTTGGTAAATAGCCTATTTTTGTCCACACGGGTAGAGACACAGACGCGTGTCTTAGCCGTTTGTGATACACGGCCAGGTTACATAGCTTTGTGTCCCCTGATGTTGAAATATAAACCAAGTTAGTATGCTCCACACGGCCTCACACATGGGCGTGTGACTTGGCCGTGTGATATAAGTCAGTATACCCTACAAGTTTGGCATGGCCTAGCACACGTCCTGGTACACAGGCGTGTGTGGCTATTTTTAGGATACATGGGCTAGCCACAATGGCGTGTGTGTTGGCCTTGTGACCCAAGTTAGAGAATTACATGGGGTCGGACACGGGCTGGGACACGACCATGTGATCCCATTTCGATTGTCCACACGGCTTGTGACATGGGCGTGTCTTTGGCCGTGTGAGACACACGGTCGGGCCACACTGGCGTATGTCCTCTTTATTTTGTAAAAATTTTCTAAGTGTTTGAAAAGTTTCTAAAGTTATCGATTTAGTCCTAAACCACCTCGATTGCATGCTTTAGGCCTTGTTGGCTCGTATTAGGGACGATATGAATGTTGTTGATTGATAATTGCATGAAATTGAAAACGTATGAGAAAATGTATGTGTAATTGTATAATATGTTCAGTAATGCTCCGTAACCATATTCCAGCGCTGAATACGGGTGAGGGGTGTTACATTTTCGTCAAGATTGAAGATTTGCATTTCATTTCTTAGGAGATTATCATGAGTTTCTTTGTTTATTTCGTTTATACTGTGTTTTGGATGTTTTTATTTTCAAGCATGAACTAATTTTTTAAATACCTAAGGAGATGAAACATATGATGGATTCTGTCGTTTGGTTTTTATTTTACGTAATAAATACTTAGATCTTGTTCTTAATTATGTATGCGTAATTTCTCGGTTTAATATTTTTAAACTATTGATCCATGTTTGATGTACTTAAATTAGAGGAGAAATAAACCCTGTTTAAGAGTAGATCTTGCGTAATTGAGTGGAGTTGCATGCAATCCTAGAGATAGGACGACATAAATCTATCGGATTAGATTCAAATCTAATAGGAGAATCCATAGCACGAGTTAATGCGATAATAGGGGTTTTAATTAAAAATAAATTTCAATTAATCAACCTAAAGCCAGTTGCTCTTATTCTCAAAAGAGATATTAGCATAATTTAGGGATTTCTACAGATCTAGTTACTAAGTAAAGAAATTGCGTAATTTAGATTGATAATGACAAATGAAATCTAGGTGAATTCTTTCTTGGGTATTGTTTTGTTTCTTGGTTGTTAATCGTTTATTTCATGATTTATTCTTTGTTGTGT
This sequence comes from Gossypium arboreum, assembly GCF_025698485.1. Lineage (NCBI taxonomy): Eukaryota > Viridiplantae > Streptophyta > Magnoliopsida > Malvales > Malvaceae > Gossypium > Gossypium arboreum. The sequence continues at coordinate 116,447,742 of NC_069077.1, read as the reverse complement.
TAGTTAGATAATTTTAGTTTTAATCAATTACTTGAATTATTTGATTAAATAATAGAAAGACGGTAATTACTAGTACTTTTAGTAGTTGTGGGAACGATATTTTTGCTCACCGTAGCTATCCTATTAATTGATAGGTGCATTTGCCTTAGTAAAATTTTTAGTTATTTTCGCGACTTATCAATAACCCACCAAGTTAGGACACGGACACGGCATCTGGAGGGTCTCGGCTTAGTTTTAGTTATTAATATGTTTATATTTATTATTTGATTTTTTAATTATTTAGAGATTGTATTATTTTATTTTGAACTATGACATGAGACATAGGATTTTGGTTTTATTTTGCATGGCATTTAATTGGATTTTAGTACATCGAATTATGAATAGTAATTAATTAAGCATGAACCCTAGTTTTTATTAAAATGTAAATAAATATCACTTTTCCATTGGTAAACTATAATTAAAATTTTGAGTAATAAACAAATAGGTAATTAATTAAGTATTGAATAAGGAGTATTCGATACATAGGTTAGTTAATCTAAAATGGTTTTACAAACTCGTGAGTTTTTCTAAAATAGACTAAATTTTCTTCTAAATTAAACAAATGTTTTAAAATAACAGTTTTATAAACTCCGATAGCTTTTAATTTTTCGAATTCGGGTCTAACATTTAGCTGAGTTGGGAGGTTACAAGTCCATAGGGATGGAAAATGAAATTGAAATGTGAGTTTAATAAACCGAAATCAAATGTCCAAATACGAATCATATGCATAACTAGAATCGTTAACAAACCATTAAACTGTTAGTTAAGGCCTTAACATGGTAAACTGTATAAATGGGTTAAAATAAAGACTGTGACCAAAATGAACTTAGTAAGATGATTGATTTAAAGGGCTCAATGTTAATAAAAACTTAGAATAAGTTTGTTTATCCTCAAGCGTTGTTTAAAATGCATAGGTACAAACTTGTTGAGAAGTAGCTATGGTAACTTGGGAGAATTGCATCACACCACAAACTTTTAAGGTTGTTGTCGAAACCATCTTTTTTTTTTTAATTTTAAAATTAATAAAAAAAGGGGAATCGACTTTTTTGAAAATAAAACGTGGAGTCGCCACCGATCTTTTTGTTTTGGTGTGATCGGGTCACCTAAGAATTTGGTTATTTTAATAAAACATTTTTGGTTTACTAAAACAATGATTTTGGTCTACGAACTTTTGAGAAAACGGGTTCAGGAGTCGGTTACGCATGAGGAAGGATTAGCACCCTCACTACGCCCAAAATTGGTACCAAATCGATTAAATACTGTCCTTATGTCTAAAATTTAAAAATGTTTTTGAAATGTCTAAGTGTATATGTTGAAAACCGCAAAAGGATGCTCAATTGTTTAATCCAACGAGAAAATCGAAACCCAGCACAGTAGGGCATGACTCCTTGAATTTCTAGACATTGGACATTGCCTTATTTTAGGATTTGGAGAACATGAGTGAAATTCTAAAGGAATATTCGATTATTTTGAACAAACAGGAGATCGCAACCCAACACGATAGGGCACGATTCCCCGAATTGCCAAACATCGAACATTACCTTCGTTTTAGAGAATTTTTAAAGACATGAGTGAAATTCCAAAGGAATATTCGATTGTTTTGAACGAATGGGAAATCGCAACCTAGCACGATAGGGCACGATTCTGCGAATTACCAAACATCGAGTGTCACCTTTGTTTTGAAGAATTTTTAGAAAACATGGATGAAATTCTAAAGGGACATTCGATTATTTTGAGCAAATGAGAAATTGCAACCCAGCACGTTAGGGCACGATTCCACGAATTGCCAAATATCGAACATCGTCTTTGTTTTAAAGAATTTTTAAAAGAATGATTATAAAAATAGCTTAAAACACGTTAATGCAACTTGAAATAAAACGAAATTAATTTTAAAGATTTGGACTTTATAAAACCAAATTTCGTAACCCAAGTGGAAAACCATGATATGGGATAATACACACATACGATACAATGCCAATTAACAACCTAATAATCAAGCAAGGTTAATCTAAGATGAATGTAATCAAATTTCTAAACATGGATGGAGCAATTGATATAACAATAAAATGAATAAATAATATACAACGATAATATACATGGAATAATATAAAGCTATCAATGCAAGATGTATAGAACAAAGTAACAATTTGAAGTTAAGGTGACATAAGACATTTCTTAAAACAATGACGAATAAATAAACACATAATGTATGATGTTGACAAATTTGTATAAAAACTAAGGATATATAATTTTTGAAATAGTTATTATAGAATAAAAGTTGAATCAAATTGCATGTAAAATATTCTAAACACAAATTCATTTAAAAGTTGACAAAGTACATGATAATTTGAATAATATATATAATGCGAAAGAAAAATAACGGTATATAACAACGCATAATACACAAAATAGATTTATAAATCATATGTACATGTAAATTTATTGTAAAAGATCATGAGATTAAAAATAATATATATAAAAATTCTAAGTTAGTCTAAAAATTATATACATTCCCTTATATCGAAACATTTAAAAAGAGGCTATATAAAATACAAAAGTAATATAATATAAAGAAACATTCAAAAATAATAATTTTAATTACGAAGATGAAGTTTCTAAAATAGTTTCATATATACAAAAAGAAAATACTTGATAAATCATAAAGCAAAAATGTCTTAAATAAAAATATATTAAGGTAATAAGTGTGTTAATATATATACATATAAATTTAAAAAGCAAGTACGTGTAAAATAACATAGAAATGATAACATGTATAGGACTAAATTAATTTTATTATAAATTACACAATAAATTTAAGAACATGCTTATATATATATAAAGAAAAATATAGGTATAAAATACACGGGTTTATAACGTATAGATTAAATACGGATATCCATAAATGTATATACATATATGATAATAGCTAAAAAATATATATTACGTAGGATTATATAATAAAGTACAAGGATAAATTTAAAAGAAACCATGCGCGTAAAATAATATAAGGTTAATAATATATATGAAACAAAATTAACTTTAATACAAAGTATACGTATATATATATATTAATATTTAAACGAGAGGTTATATAAGAGTATTAAAATAGCTTAATGCAAAAAGAATTTTAAAATGATGATTTTTTAAGCAAAATAAGGTTGTGCACATACAAATAAATATATATTTATAGAAATAAATAATATTGTACAAAATATTAAAACAAATCAACACATGTTCAACATTAAACATATTGTAAAAATAATAAGCTATACTAATAGGAGACTAAATTAAAATTTAATTAAAATAAGAGGGGTAATTTGAAAATAAAGCAGTAACAATAAAAGGACTAATATGCAGCACGCGCGAATGCGTAGGGACTCAAACTGGAAATAATCCAGCCCCTAAAACGCAGTGATCAGGCGCGGATCCATTTGCAAAAGAGTGTAAATTACAGGGATAATTTAAAAAAACAAGAAGTACAAAGTAGCTGATTGAAATACAACGCAAAAGAGGAAGGACTTATGTTGCAATTATCCCTCCCTGCAGAAACACGCGGATCCCAGGGGTAAAGGGGACGGATCGGGTCGGGCATAATCACACGGCACCGTTTTGGAGCCATTGAAATGGGCCCAAACGGCACCGTTTATTATTCTTTAAAAGACTCAATCCAGGCCATATTCAGCCGAATCAAGAACCCTAGCCTCTCTCCCCAATTGTCGGCCTTAAACTCTCTCCTTCCAACGCTGATTCATCTTCATCAGATGGGGTTCTTTGCTCCTGGAGGAATTTTAGCCCGAAATCCCTCCTCAACTTCGATTTCGACGAAGAAAGGAGGAGAAATCCATGGCTTGCCCGTTCTTTCTATATTTTTATAACAATGGTGAATAACCCAAACAGAGAACGAAATGATGCATAGAAGGCTAAAGGGATTCGAAGGAAGAAAGAAGTCACCTCTGCCATTTGATTGCTTTTTTGTTTTCTCTATGCATATATTTCGTTTGTCCGAAATACAATGATTTTTTTGAGGCCTTTATAGCTGAAAAGAAAGAAAATAAAAATACAATTTTCATTCCTTTCTATTTGCTGCTCTGCTGTCATTTTTTTGTTTGTGTTTGCTGCTGTGGTTTGTCCATTTCTTCGCAGGTACAGGTGCGTTGGAGCTCGGGTAAGGGGCTGTGCTGGAGCGGGCGTGGCCGCTGGACGGTACGGATCGTACGGCGCTAGAGGCTTGGCTGCGATGCAAGGGAGATAACCCTAGGGTTTTAGGGTTTTAATTTTCTAGGCCTATCAGGCTTGTATTTTGGGTCTTGGGTTAATTTGGGGATTGGGTATTAATTTGGGCTTGTAATAATTTTGGATTGATGGATTGTAAAGGGACATTTAATTATCATTTATTTATTTTTTTATTATATATTTTTTTATTTTTATTTATTTTGTATTTGCTCTTCTTTGGGCCCAGGTAAATTGGCCTGTTTACAGTTGTAATTTAGCCATTCGAATAATTGAGTTGAATTAGGTGGCGTGTAAACAAAGGTGTATTCTATATGTAGAGTTGTAAGGTGGAATGACATGTTTAATTTCTTTATAGTTTTCTTAACTATTACGTGAATTGTGTTTAAGTTTAGCGACCTTATACCTAAATTTAAAATGTTTTGATACTGAATGAAAGGATTTTTATATGTCTCTAAGAGCTCTCCAAACATGTTTTATGTATGTCATGAAATGTTAATGTTTGGAATCCTCTCAAAAAGTTTTCAATTTTTTTCTTATCTAAAACTTATTTTTAATTATTTTATAAAAAAATGTTTTAAGTTTTTACTCTCAAATAAATTTGAGATTTTTTATTGTATTTGCTCCAGTGACATCTCTCATCTATATCGGTCGTCAAGACGGGCGAAGAGTGTTACAATTATTTTAAATATTATTACTTGTTTAGAGATATTTTTCTCAACTATTCTATATAATTTTTATATTAATTAATATTATTTTTAGAATGTAAAATTATATAGTTGTGTAATTACAATTAATATGATGTAATTACACTAATCATCAAACATGTCTAAAAATTAAAATTACTTATAATTATAAGAGGGTATAATTACATCTTTTATTGAATTACTCTCCAAAAACACCCTTACCCATCAAAGAACTAAGGAAATTATGTAAAGTTGTTTAATGTTATGGATCTGCAAATTTAATTTCCGCTTGTTGATTTTTTCTAAAATAATTATGTATTTTAAATATTTTATGTCTTTTTCTGATTTTTAAAAATAATATTTGTTTTTTAGATTTTTGTATTTTTCTGATTTTTTATCAAAATCAAACTGATAAAATGTGTTAAGTTTGTTATTATGTTAATAAAAATATCATATCAATATTTCATTAACGATTGAATAAAAGAGTTCTCAAAATATCAAATTTTAAAAATATTATCGGTGAAATTTAAATCTTGTATAATTAATGATAAAATTAAAATATTCTAGTAATTTAATGACAATCAATGCAATTTATTGATTTTCAAATTAATTTAGAAATATTATATTACAAACTTTGTTTTTCAAACTCATGTTAAAACTTAAGAATCCTTTTAAAATAAGGATAAGTTCAAACAAAGCCTTATATTAAAATATTACTAGAATTTGATCTTTCTTCTTTGTATTTTCTTTAGTTACACAAATTTTATTTAAGTTATCATACACATATAACTATTGAAACAAAATATCTTTATATTGTTATAATATCAACCAAATATCAAACTAAATTATAAAATTACTAAAAGAATAAATTTAGAAAAATATATACATAAAAATCATGCAATTTAAACTCAAGGCATATATTTTTACAATATTAATTTTATCATTTCAATCAACAACACATTTGATTTTACATCAATTTTTATAAATTTATTATATAATTTTTTCACTTACATTGTGAGTTTATCATAATCTAGTAGTTACTAGGAATATAACTTAGCGAAGTTTGATTTTTTAGTAATTTAATGTACAAATATATAAACATTTGATATTTCATTATTATTTTTTAAAATGTAAAAAGATTAAAGCTAAATAATTTAACTTTTAAAATTTTAAATAGGTTAAAGTTTTTCAAGACAAAAGAAAAAATATATTACCATTTAAATTTTTAAGAAATTAATATGATAAAAGCCTTATACAACTTATATAGTTCAATGTCATGTTTTAGTTTTATAAAAAAATTAAGTTATAATATTATTTATATTATCATATAATAATTAAATGAATATTTTTAAATATAATAGTTATTCAATTTTTTTAATATTTTAAAATAATTTATTTTTATTTTTATATATTTTTAGTTTATTATTAAAATGATACATATTATGTTTCCATTCTTCCAACTAAAGTAACTTATATTATTATGGTAGACAGAATAAATTTTAAGTTTTATAAACTTTTCCTATTTGTACTTGTATTATATAAATTAAAAAACCTTGAAATCTTAAAATAACATGAAAAATATTAAGGTTAAAAGTTTATATTTAACTAATACCTATTATATTTTTCAACATTTAATGCTTTTTATTTAAACATAAATTTCACAACATAATAAATGTAGGGAATAAATTATATTAAGATCATCTTAAAAAGTATAGTTACCAATAAAATAGTGTCACGTTATTCAATTTTAAAGATAATAAAATATTATTATACACTCATCTATATCTAATATATTCTCCTACTTAATTTAACTTTAATTAAATTATTTCAAATAATTAGTTTTAAAATTATAAACAAACATCTTTTCTTCTTTTACAAATTTTAATCATTTTTTTCCATAAGTTAATAATTTTTATTTTTGTGCAACCAATTTTTTAAAAATAGTAAATTTTATGTAATTTTTTCATGTCATTAACACATAATTTTGGTAAATTTTTTACTCGAATTCTTGAACATTGAACTCGAACCCTGAACCTTAAGTCTTGAACCTCAAGGTTCAAGGTTTGGGGTTACAAGTTTTGTGTTTGGGGTTTTGGGGTTTTAAGTTTTGGGTTCATGGTTTGGGATTCTAGATTTAGGGTAAAAAAATGACCAAAATTATGTGTCAATGATATGAAAAAATTGTTGAAATGTTATTAAATAATTGGAAAGAGACAATGAATAAAGTGGTGGAAAGAGTCCATAAAATAAATTCTCTATGGATGAGTGTATAATAATAATTTCATATATTTAAATTTTGATGATGTGGCAAAATTTTATTGGTGTCTAAAATCTTAGTTTTTAGGATCATTCTAATGTAAGTTATTCCCATAAATATAATGTATCATTAATTTTACATGCATGTTTTGATTTGTATAAAGCGGTGGTTAAACCTCTTGTCAAACACTCATTTTGCATAGATTCAAATCGTGTTACCCTCATCCCCACTCTAATATTATATTTATATATAAAGTAATGTTACTTGTATGCATAGTAAACATGCACAAAAGCATATTAAATATTTTTAGTAAAATAGTTTTAATTTTAAAATTCATAATTTTATTTTATGGCATAACGATAAATTTAGAACCTATTATTGACATTTATTTTCTCATTTTGATCTTAATTCTTATCTTTAAAATTTAGTCAAATTATATTTTTATAGAAAAAGCTGGCTGAATAATTAAAATTTTAATAGCATTGATATGTTGGACAAAACACGTTAGCGAACAAATATATAAATATAAATAAAAAATATTTATATAAAATAAAATAAATATTTATATTTAAATTATTAGATACGAAAAACCAATAAGATTATGATTAGATATGAAAAACCAATAAGATTATGAAAACCAAAAATCGAATAAAAGAATTGAGTTTTACTAGATGTTGAGGCCTGTTTTACACAGTTTTCTTAAGATAGATTCGACTGCTCCTATGGTAATTGAAGAAACATTGGTCGACTGTCTCCCAAGATACAACAACAAGATGATCGAAGCAGTAGTACCTCTGAAGTGATCAACGAACAAACCTTGACTTCCTCTATCACGGAAACTTTTGAAAAAATATGGAGAGAAAAATAAGTTTGATGTGTGTGTCCCCCAAAAAATTATGTAGAATTCTCTAGGCTTTTATAAGCATTCAATATTGTGGAATTTTGGAAATTTCCATGAAAAAATCTACATTAAAGGAGCTTTTATATCAATTTGAATCAAATCAATTCAAATCTATTGGAATCAAATAAAATCAAGATATATGTCCTTTTAAAACAGATTTTGTATAATATTTGTTGAGAAAAATAAAATACATACCATGAACAAGGGGATTAATCAAAAAAAAGATTCAACAATGTTGGATTAGTGCACTGCCCAAATCATGCAAGGTGTGCCCCCAACCCTAAAGAGTTTAAACTTACTCACAAGTCTTGTATGCACAAGGCAAGGTTTCAAGATTAGCCATTCAATCATATTTTTTAGTGGGTTCTCATATATATATATATATTTCACACTTGGTGTTTAACCAATGTGGGATCTAAGCTTTTCTTTTCATCAACAAATATTCACAAGTAGCTTACTTTAAGCATCAATATCTCATTTATCACTTAACCATTTTGAGCATATGATATACCATTGTAAAGGTCTCATAGAATAGAATATAAAACTATAATTTTATGATTCAACTCTCTACCTTTACCAATTGAAAATATGCCTTAAAAATTTTAAAAATTACATTTTTTAACAATCCCACATGATAATATTCATGGATAAATTTTTCAAACAATTAAGTAAGAGCATTTTTCCTTAAAAACTTTAGCAAACTATTTCATTATACGATATTTTCTAAGAATATTGTTTAATAAACCAAAATTCAATAGAAGGTAATCATTACTCCTATGTTCCAACAAAAATATTGGTTTTCAAATAATGGCAGGTGCATGTTATATTTTTAAAAATTAGTTATCCGAATTCTCTATATTTATTCAAAATGTGTGAAAATATATTATTATGTAGATTTAGAAATGATATATTAAGAGTTTTAATTTTCCCTATTAGTAAAAATATATTTATTTTAAATTAACAAAATTGTCTTAATTTACTAAAAAAAGTAAATATATTTAAAATGGTATAATTTAATGTTGAGATAAAAATTTCATGTTATGATAGTTATGTAACCAAATGTAGTTTTAAAGTCATAAATTTTAAATTTACAAATTTTTTCATTATAAAAATACTATAAATTTCTAAAATTATTTTCTCATTTTCAATATTGGTATTACCTGGTCAAACATATAAATAAGTTTATAAGTAATGACTAATGATAATTAGATTTAAGAGAAAATTCCACCTATAAATCGTATGGCTAATCCTACATGCCAATTTTCCATTAAGGGAAATATTAGTGGCAGCGCTTGATTCATTTTTCCAACCTTAGACACCCAAACTTTTATTTCATACATAAAAATAAAATTGAATAAAAAACAAAAATTCCTATTCAAAATAAAACAATATAAAGTCATTCCAATGACTTTTTAACTAGCTTTCAAATATTATGAAACCTTTGTCTTGAAAAGTAAACTAATGAACGAATATGACCAAAAGAATCACAAATGTAATATTTGACAGTAAAATCAGTTTACTTGCAAGAAAAACAATTGTAAGACATCACTGTATTACCCTTATTAACTCTTATGGCTCTTTAAGTAGATTATTCAAGCGAGTGTAGATCAAAAAAATTGTTAACAACAAATGCATTTTTTTTAAGGCTTAATACTTCTTTTGACTATTGTACTACAATGAAATAATCATTTTGGCATATATGCTATTTTTTTTTTATCAATTTGACCCCTATATTTTTATTGTAATTTCTGTTACATTTTTATTGAGACAAGCTAAAATGCCAATCACATGTTACCATATGGACAATTTAGTTTTCACGTGAATATTAAAACAAAAAGAGAACAAAACCCATGTTGTAAAATGAATAGTTTATAGCAAAATAAAATAAATACCCATTGAACCATGGGTAAATTTGATTAAAAAAAAAAGTTATTTTTGAAAAAATAATTAGGACCATTTTATTCAAAAAAGTCATTTTTTAAAAATATTTACGGAAATGGGCTAACTTTTTGATTATTTACCGAAAAGGGCCGAATTCCCCGCAAACGCGTCCACGTCAGCGTGTTCTCATGTAATGTGTTAGCAAAACGCTTCCCTGGGGGAGCGTTTTGTCCACGTCAGCACAAAGCGCTTCTTCCAAGGAAGCGTTTTGCCCCGATTTTTTAACCCCCAATGGCTTTTTTTTTTTTTACAGTTTGGACTCCAACAGTAAAAAAAAAAAAAAACTATAAAACCCCCCTTTCATTTTTTTCACACTATAATCCTCTCAAATTTCTCTCAAAGCTCTATTTAAATTTTTCAAAAAAAGCTTTATTTAAACTTTTTCTAAATTAGTTTTTTTAAAATTAAAAAATATTCGATTGTGTTAACAATGGTCGGAGAATTAATTTGTCTCGATAATGAACACATCTCTGTCGAACAAATGAAAATGGTAAGTGTTAATTTTAATTTTTCAATATTATTTAATATTTTTTTTCATTTATGCAATTTTAATTAATTTTTATTTTTTAATTTTTTATAACAGTCTGTAGATCGGGTGTTGCAATGCTATATCCATAATATGTCTGGTCCTCCATCACCATTGATGAAGAATTACTTTCCAGAAGCGGGTTTTTAGCATGTGGCCACGATAGGCCGGGGGTGCAAGGTGGAGACCCGAGACGCATACTTTCCATCTTTCATGCGGAGAGTGTACTATCACTCTGGAAGACGTGCAGTTGCAATTAGGATTGCCGGTGGATGGGTACGCAGTTACTGGGTCCATTCAATCTGCTGATTGGGGAGCCATATGCTACGAGCTTTTGGGTGCTATTCTGGATAATATTAACAAAGGTCATATCGAGATGGGCTGATTACGAGACACATTCCTGAAGCCGGATAATGATTCGATTGAACTAGAAAGAATACGATATGTTCGGGCATACATTCTTGAGATGATTGGAGGTTATCTGATGTCGGACTTGTCACGAAACCTCATACATCTGAGATGGCTGCTGAAACTTGTTGATTTTAAATCAGCTGGTGAATTTAGTTGGGGGTCTGCCGTGTTAGCAAAATTGTACAAGGAGATGTACAAGGCAACGCAACCGAATAAAGCCAAAATCAGAGGTTGCCTATCACTACTACAATCATGGGCATGGTTTCGCTTTCTATTTTTACGTCCTCGAGTGGACCACCGATATATATTCCCACTTATAACGAGGTAAATTTTATATTAGATTTTACAATTATTACGTAGATTTAAAATATAATTGTATGCTAAAAATTTATTTAATTAGGTGGAACCATTTGGCAAGTTATGTTGGAATACCTACCTCTCTTGAAGATAACAACTTCTATTAGACCAATGGTCGGAAACACAAGTAACTATTAAATAAAACATATATATATATACACATAATAAAATAGTCGTTTAGTATTTAGTATTTAGTATTATGTATATAACTAATATTTTTATCATGTTCATAGTTTCAATGGACACTATACGAGGATTCAACAATTCGGGCAGTAATTCCGGATGAATTCTTCCAAAATCTGAACATTTGGCATGTAAAGGTCCCATTGGTCAACTATGCTACCGTGGAGATGCACCAGTTAGATAAAGTATTGCGACAATTTGGATTCCGACAACTGATTCTTGTAGCATCTGAGGTGCTCGATGATGAGCACAAAGTTGACTTACGGTAATTGAATACGGATTGACTGAGATACTGGTCAAAATATATCGAAATATGGGAAAATCAGTATGATTATATACCTATTTGGGAATCGGTCATCGTTCTTGAGTTAGCATGCATGCTGGAATACATGCCATGGTTTAGGATCCATGGCAAGCCATATTTACTGTCAGAAAAGGAAAGGTGACAGTAAATTCGTGTCCAAAGGAAATGACGGGGCCCTTTAAATCCAAGAAGAAGGGATAATGACGCGGACCGATCAACAGTGCCCACACAATCACCAGAACCATGAACCGCGCCCACACAGTCATCTGGCCCAACACTTCAACCGATGACACCCATATTATAGTCTTTTCAAATTATGCCAGGTAGGTCTCCTAGCCCTTATATGTATCCTAACCCTTATATGTTTCCTTTTCTCAGTCCTATAGTAGGTTGGAATGCATGGCCCAACTCATCTCCGTTTCTAATTACTCCGAGTTAACCGCCGATCTATAGGCCATCGTTGCATGAGGGATCGCATGAGGCACCTTTGGGGAGCTCTTCTTTTTACCAATCCCTATTGCCTTATGGGATTCAAACACCTTCGCCATGGGTGATACAAACACCTCCGCAGTTATTATTCTATAAAAGTGGGTCATCCTCCCAACACCCACAACTAGATTCCCTGTCGGAGGAACCACAATCCCCACCGGAGTAACTACAACCCTTACTGGAAGTTGAACTAAGGAGGAATCCAGCGCGCAACCGTCGACGACCCCATGTGGCACTGATTCCGATCGGCACCGACATTGATTTTTTTAATATATTTGTATAAACTTTCTTATATTGTTTCATTTAATAAAATAAAAGTTGTTTTCAATATTTTAATTGTAATTTACTTTTTATATTTTTAATAAAATAAAATTTTTTTTTGAATAAGGTAATATTTTTAATATTTTTATATTTTTAATAAAATATAAATAATGCAACATAATACAACAACTATTAGCTATTCCGATTTGGACATGATCGAGCTGTATGGCCTGAGTTCCTACACCATCCGCACAACTTCTGTTGGTTCGTTATTTCTCAAATATCTATATTGTTACGTATTCTAGTCGAGCAAGGTCGATCCTTTGGTTTGCGATGCAATTCTCTATCTGGTAACAACTTAAACGGAGCAAGTAATACAGATGGCCACTTACGTTCATCTGGGACCGACGGGAATACGTGTCTCCACACGTTGTACATGTATTCTATTTTGTACACTTCGTCAGCATAGCTCATGGGATCCAGACGGAGATTCTGATAAGATGCAATTACATGAGCGCATGGATAATGAAGTGTGTCAAACCTCCCACAATCGCAGGTCCTATTTCTCAGGTGTACACAATACTACCTGTCAATAATACCTTGGTTTGATCTATCAAACTCCATAACACGAAACCATAGATTGTTGCGATCATGACGCACTGTGTGCATGGTGTTGGCCCGTCCATTCGCTTTGTTAATTTATTGTAATACCTTAGCGCACCATACATGGCCTCCTTGCATTTGGCCTTTATAACTCGCTGCTCACTTTGGAAATAGTGTCACTAAATGAAAATATGTCTCTCGCACAATTGATGTTATTGGTAAATGATGTGTTCCTTTTAGAACAGAATTTATGCATTCAACCAAGTTTGAGTTCATATGACCATATCGTAGGCCGCCGTTGTATGCTTGTGTCCACTGTTGGAAAAGTATGTTACAGAGGTAGTTTGTACCTTCTTTGTTAACTGAACGCAAACCCGCCAACATCTCATGAAAATGGTCCTTACTTATCTCATACCCTGCCAATATAAGTTGATAGCGAAAATTACATACCACTCTTCCATTCAGAATAAATTGACTATTACAAATGAAATTAATTTAATAAAGATTAAATACCAATGTTCTTCACTTGTTTTTGTTCAGTTGTAGATCGATATTACCCATAGTAGTTGACCACAACGTGCCTTAGGCAATACCGATGGTATGTGCGATGCCATAGGCTTCCCTGTCACTCAATTGCGGCTAGTATTCTAGTGCTCCGATCTGACATAACACAGATATCAGGTTGGGGGCATACATGCCTCCTCAACCTAGAAAGAAAGAAATCCCAGTCATCAGCTGACTCCCTCGATGTTATTGCAAACGCAATTGGAAGGATTCTCCTACTGCCAGCAATAGCCGATGGGTATATCTACCATACATAAAGGTACCATCAATTTGAACCAATGACTTGCAATATAGAAATGCATCTCAGCATTACTTAAAGCTCCAGAGCAGACGCTTGAACACTTGGTATCCATGGAGCAACCGGTCGTTGTAGTACGTAGGTGTCATTTCAAGGTCTGTTATGCAACCTGGGACATATCTCTCCAGCACTTGACACCACTGCCACACTTCATTATATGAAGTGTCCCACCCACCATACATCTTTTCCAACACTTTTTGCTTAGCTATCCAAGCCTTGCAGTAAGAGGCCGTGTACCTCAATTGGCTACGAATATTGGCAATTAAGACCGACACTGAAGTCTTAGGATTCGCTTTCATCGTCGGTAGTATTAAGCTAGCTAACATATCTGAATCCATTTTGGGATGATTTTGTGAAATACCTGTCAACGAAGTACATTAAATAATGTAAAATTACGTAATAATAGTATTATTCAAAAACCTTAAACACCTAGTAATACCGTACCACCAACACATGTATGTGGACTTTTGTACTTTTTTATCTCCCACAAGCTTGTCCTTTTCCTCAACGAGGCCATGATTTTCCATGAACATGTATCGTCTTGCACTGCACACTTGACCTCAAACTTATCAGATTTGGATTTAACCACATTGTAGTTAACCCCGTTCATGATGCTATGTTTTTTCAATGCACCAAGAAAACTATCCCTATTGGAAAACTTCTTACCAAATTCCAATTCACCCGAATCCAATGACGAACTTGTACGGTGAAGCCTTCTGTGTGGTAGATTTGGAAACTCTAACGCATCATCTTGAGATAGATCGACATTATGCATGTGGGCCGGAGGTAAGTATGCACTGAATCGCGGATATTCTTTTTCTTCATCTAAACCCCCTCAACATCTTTAGGTATGGTTGGAACAGGCTCCAGTTCAGAAAATAATGTAACTTCTGTGCCATCGGGGCCGGGCTCTCGAGGTGGATCCATATCGGACTCATCATCTGACCCATCATCATATGCAACGAACAAGGTCCCCTCACCGGTGGATGTTGTAGGGAGTAAATCATCCCTTCTTGTGGATGTTTCATAACGTCCCCAATCATATGTGGATTTCCAACCACTAGAAGTTGATGTCATTCCCCAATACGTTCCAGTATCGAACATCGACCCACCGAGGTGCATGTCTCATCCACTAACTGAGTGGCATGCAGGAGTTGTGTATTCCATACTGCCACCAAACACGGGTACTTCAGTGTTCTGTCTCCCACTAACGGAGTTTCGGGTAGGGGTCGTGTATTCCTCTCGAACAACAGTAAATATTGAAGCCGTAAATGCATCATTTGGTGATGAAAATTGTACATATAAATCAAGATAGGGTGATCTACTAGTAAGATGAGTATGCACCATTGCCTCCAAGCTACGAGGACCTTTGATGTCGAATGAGTCATATTTCATGGGATCAACTGAAGCACAAAATTGATATTTAATAGACAAAACTTTCATTGGCGTCGTTCCGAAGATTTTACGCCTAATTTTTTACGAAGTTTGGTCAAATCTATGTTTTGGTTAAAAACCAGTCGCGCTGTGTTCTCCAATAAAAAAAATGTCGTTCTTGATATCACGGACCTCACTATTATATTAAATAACAGCACTAATACGTTCACTCATCTTCTGTTTCTATTTTACTTTAGCCTTAATTTCTCTTGCTGTAACTTATGCAACCTGAGAATGAAATTTGGCTCATTTATAGTCTAAGGCCAAATAGGAACCACTGTAGAAAAAGAGCGTCCACGTGGGAGCTTTTTTTAGTAATTTTGCTGACAGTGCATCCTGCTTGAAGCGTTTTGGACACTATTTGTTCAGAAATGTCTTCTCAAAATTATTTTTTCAGATACTACTGTAGAAAAAGAGCATCAATGTGGGAGCTTTTTCCAGTAATTTTACTGACAGTGCATCCTACTTGAAGCGTCTTAGACACTATGTGTTCAGAAACGTCTTCTCAAAATTATTTTTTCAGATACTACTGTAGAAAAAAAATAAATAGTTTTTATATTGCTAATATGTTTTTTCCAAAACCCTAAACACAAAATTATTTTAAAAAAACTAAAACATAATTTAATTAATTAAGCCTAAAACCCTAAACCCTAATTTAATTAATTTTTTAATTAATAGTTAATTTAATTAGTTAACTCTAAATTTTAAACCCTAATTTAATTAATTTTTCCTTAAAACCCTAAAACCTTAAACCTTTAAAACCCTAACCCTAACCAAGCAAAAAATTCTAACCTTAAAAAAAGAGGGCAAAACGCCACGTCAGTACAAACGCGCCTTCAAGGAAGCACTTTATGCTGATGTGGACAAAACGCTCCCCTGAGACGCGTTTTGCTTACACATCGCCTGAGATCGGGCTGACGTGGAAGCGTTTTCGGAGGATTTGACCCTTTCCGGTAAATAATAAAAAAGTTGGCCCATTTCCATAAAAAAATTTGGAAAAGGGCTTTTTTGGGTATAATGACCAATAATTAGAGATTTAGGCCTTTTTTCCCAAATTTAGGGAAATAAATCAATTTTAGAGAGAGAAACAAAAAAAGTGTCCTGAAAGAACGTTTCCTGATGAAGTGGCAGAAAGCATGCCTTGTAGGATGACTTTGCTATCTCTTTACTGCCACCTTAGTAGAAAATGCTTCTTGTAGGACGCATTTTTTGTTTCTAAAAAAAATGTTTTCTTCTGTGTGTTGGGTGTTGGAAATTTGGGGAGAAATATTTATTTGGCTTTGTGTTTAAGATAAACATTTTGATAGTTTTAAGGATGTTTGAGTTCACAATGATGACAAGATGCTCGAAGACCCACACATTTCATCTCTCGTGTTGGGATGAAACCATCACCTTAGAAGCCTATCATATTGCAACTTAGGCTCCCAGTTCATGGTGGTTATACGGTTACGGGTCAAAGTAAAAATAGGGCTCCAATTTACGGTGGTGATCCAGTCACTGGTTGAAGTTTTATTATTCCGGAAAAGGATGCTTTATAAATCCCATACATAAGTTGGATACCATAATCATAGGTAAAAACAAAGGGACTTTCCAATATAATTAACTTATTCTTTTTCTCCATCTACACTAAAGGTCGTATCATTAACCTTATTGTCCATAACTTGTGACAGAGGTAGGGCAAGAAGACTTTCAGGAGAAGGAGTGATTGTGACGGTGGAGAAAAAAACTAAAACTTGAGTCGGGGCAGCAGTGGTTATAATTATTAATGATTTCTTTAATCATAACAATTATTGTTACCTCGAGTCGTGTTTTAGTTTTTCTCTACCGTCACAGTCACTCCATCCTCTCAAAGTCTTCTTACGCCTAACTCTGTCACAAGTTGTGGACAATGAGGTTAAGGATGCTACATTTGGTAGAGATAGAGAGAAAGAATAATGTTACACCCAGTTTTCATTAAGGTCTAGAAATTAAAGAAAATTTGGGAGTAAATTGAAAGAGATGGTAAGTTCGGCGGACTCTACTAAAATATCTAGAAATCTTAGTGGCTGATTTGTAATTAGTTAGGTTTTAATTTTGGTTTAGTCAAGTTAGCACCTGTTGGTTCCTTAGTGGGAGGTAGAATGATTATCGATGGATGGTCCTTTGGGACTATGGTGACCATGGGTAGAAGGATATGTGTGTGTGTGTGTGTGTGTGTGTCTATGTGTGAAGGATTTTTCTGTAGGTAAAATTTCTTCTCACTTGTCTCATTTTCTTCCAATTTAGACCATCCTCTTGGGTTGCTCCGAAAAAGAAAACGTTCAGGAAAGATCTGCATGGGTCAATGATTGTGAGAGTTGAGTCTAGAAAGTAGAGAATTCGATGAGCTAGTAAACTGCTGCTTAATCTCTCTGTATTCGTGAATTTGAGAAAGCAAAGTAAGAATTTCTAAAATCTTTGAAAAGCTTTTGCATGATATTGGATTCTGGGTTTTAAAGTTTGAATCCCTTTGGTTTAATTGGTATATGGGTTATTGTGCTTAGCTACCAAGATGAAGGAGACTCCAGCTTTTAGAAAAGCTACGTTGGCGAGGACGAAGGATAACAAATGAGCTTCTATACTCCACTATTTGTGTAACATTCCGTTTTCAGTGAATCAGAAGACCACATCGTGAAAATATTTATTTTATTATAATTTTAATGTCTACAACATGTTAGATGTATCGTATAAAAATTTTTTTAAGAAATTTTACCATTTGCATGCTTAATTCGATAAAAAGGACTAAATCGTAAAAGGTGTAAAAGTGGAGTTCTAGTAGCTAAAGGTATTAAATGGCGATAGAAATTTAATGTGAGAGTCCTTATATGGTAATTAGACCATTAATAAAGTTAGTGGATGTATATGGCTTGGTATTAATGGAATTTTTAATGTTTTAAAAGATTATAAAGGTAAATTAGTGAATAGTGATAAAATTAACTAAAACAATTGTATCATCTTCTTCATTTCATCTAAGTTCAACCAGAAATCACCATTGGAGGAGAGTTTAGGTTCGGTCATGCTATTCCCTTGCATGTAAGTGAATTTCGATTCTTTTTTTTATTATTTCTATTTTTTTGAAGTTGTTGTAGCTTAATCTTGCAATGCAAAAATGTTAAAAGGTTTAAGTTTTTCCATGAATGAATCCATGTTGTTTGTGAAGTTTTATGGTAGAAAATGAACTCTTATTGTTAGATAAAAAACTTTTGTTAAGTGTTTTTTGATGAATTTGCCAATTAGGAATTTAATTGTAAAATTTGAAATATTCATGGTGTAATTTATGAAATAATGAAATGTGTGGGCTTTTATGAGCTTGTATGAAATTCGTCTAGGCTTGAGTAGGTGTGAAATTGTATGAATTTCATTTTACGAGCTTAAGGACTAAATTGTAAAGAAATCAAAATATTTGGGGCAAAAGGGTAATTTTACAAAAATTGAATTTGGATTGAATTGAGTAGAATGGTTATTAAATTGATTGAATTTATTCATTTAGATTAAGTAGATCTCGTACGACTTTAGATCGAGGCAAAGAGAAAGCTTCGGATTAATCAACTTTATTTCTACATTTTATTGTCGAGGTAAGTTCATACGTTTAAATAGTATTTTTAAATTTTGTTTGAAATGCTATTATTGTATAATATCAAATTGTTTCTCAATGAAAAAGTCCCACAGCATATCGACGATCATCAAACTATGAAAAGGGATAGCTTCTACTATCAAATTATAAAAAAAAAGGATAGCTTCAACTATCAAATTATGAAAATGGATAGCTTCAGCTGTCAAATTATGAAAAGGGATAGCTTCGGCTATCAAATTATGGAAAGGGATGGTGACGACCATTGAACTATGAAAAGGGATAGCTTTGGCTGTCGAATTATAAAAAGAGATAGCTTCGGCTATCAAATTATGAAAAGGGATGGTGACGACCATCAACTATGAAAAGGGATAGTGACGACCATCAAAATATGAAAAGGGATAGCTTCGACTATCAAATCATGAAAAGGGATAGTGACAACCATCGTGGTTTTACTTCGTGTGAGCTTCGGTAAGAGTTTTTGATGCAATTTACCTTGTTACTATGAAAGGTAGGAAGTATGTATATTCATGATAGTGGAAAGCATGAATTCATATGATTTAAACATGAAAGTTATTTTATCATGAGTTGATATTAAATTTATGGAATTAAGTACTAGTTTGAGTTGTTGGTGATGCTTAGGCTTGTGCCAAGCTTGTGTTGGATTGATCCATAATTATTTTAAGCTTATGAATTGTATTGTTAAGCATCATTTATGAATTATGAACTTACTAAGCATTATATGCTTACCTTGTGTTCATTTTTCTATGTTTTGTAGTTAATCGAGAGCTTGTTCAAGTTGGAAGTTCGTCGAAGACCTATCACACTATCCATCGGCATTATCGGTAGATTTTGATGATTTTGAGTCATGGTTATAATGGCATGTATAGGTGTTTTATGCTTGTTGAAATAGTCATTATGTTTGGCTTGTAAATGTGGTATTTTCGATAATGAATTAGTTGTCATGTTGTCTTGCGTATATGTAGTGTTATGATGGTTAATAATTTGACATTTTGGTGTTTTTTCTGCTTGATGTTGAAATGGATAAGTTGATGTGTGTTTTAGTGACCATTTTGTATATTGGAATGTGATTTTTGTATGGTCTTTTTGGTAGAATTTGGTAAGGGAATCGGTTGTAATTATTGTGTTGTTAAATGGTTAAGTTATGTTTGTGTTTAATATTTGTAATGTCATGAAAATTGAGGTGCCTTTTGGCATATTGGTTGTATGAATAGGTACCATATTGTACTAGTTTGACTATGCATATTTTAGGTACCTTTTGGATGCGTGAAATAGGTGCAAATGGATTGTATGAGTGTGCACAATTTGGGTGAGGGAAATGGCTTGAAAATGACCTATTTGTTGTCCACACGGCTTAAGACACGGGTTTGTATCTCAAGCGTATGTGACACGTCCATGTGACACGGCCTTGTGTCCCCTATAGCTTACAAAGGGTTGCAAGTCAGGCTGTTACACGGCCCAGCACACGGCTTAGCACAAGGGCATGTGAGGCCATTTCGAAGGGTACACGGGCTGGCACACGGGGCGTATGGCTTGACTGTGTGACCCAAGTCAGAGAGTTACATGGACATGGACACAGGTTTGGACATGGCCGTATGTCCCTACTTCAAATGCCCACATGGCCTGAGACATTGGTGTGTGTCTCAGCCGTGTGAGTCACACGACCTGGCCACACGGTCGTGTGACCCTTGTAGTATGAAAATTTTCAAATTTTTCCCAAAAATTCTATGTCTCCGATTTAGTCCCCATTCATTTCTAATGTGTTTTTAGGGCCTCAAGGGCACGTTTAAGGGACAATATGTATGTGTTTAAATAATATTGTTATGATTTATGAATTATTTTGAATCTTTTGAATTTTGAATGTTTTGTGATGTAAACTCTCAGTAATGCTCCGTGACCCTATTTTGGCGATGGATATGGGTTAGGGGTGTTACAATTCGGGTGTTGTTTTGGCTTGTTTTACTTGATGTGTTACTTGTGTGTTCTATACTGAATTTGGTTTGAGTATATGGCTATGAATGTGTAACAACCAATTTTTAGTGAAATCAGAATAGTGGATTTGAGACCATAAATTCGATGTAAAAATATTTATTATTATTATTTTTAATGTTTACGATATGTTAGCAGGGTCATATAAAAATTTCGTTAAGAAATTTTATCGTTTGCATGCTTAATTAAGTAAAAAAGGACTAAATTGTAAAAGGTGAAAAAGTAGAGTTCTGGAAGCTAAAGATATAAAATTGCTATGAGACTTTAATATAAGAGGACTTAGATGGTAAATAGACCATTTAAGCGGATAGTGGACATCCATGACATGGTTTTATGGAAATTTTAATAAGACATTAAGGTAAATTTTGTAATTAAGAAAAATAAATTAAGTTAACATTAGTAAAAGATGAAATAAAACATTGTCTTCTTTATTCGAAACCCTAAAGAACCGACCACCATTGCTAAAATAAGAAGAAAGTTTCGGCCAACCAAGATTTACCTTGCATGTAAGTGATTTTTGTCCCGTTTTTAATGATTTTATGTTTTTGAAATCGTTGTAGCTTAATCTATCTAGCTCAGGGACTAATTTGCAAAATTGTTAAAGGATTAGGGATTTTTCATGAATATGTTTGAATAGTTTTGTAGTTTAATGAAAGATTATGAGTTCTTTTCATAAATAAACAACTTTTGTAAAGTAATTTTTGATGAAATTATCATTTAGGGACTTATTTGTAAAAGTAGTAAGATATCATGCTGAAATTTTGAATCGATAATTTGTATAGTTTGATATGAGTTCCTATGTAAATCGGCTAGTATGGTATGTGGATGAAATTGCATAAATTTCCATTTACGTGTTTAAGGACTAAATTGTAAAAAGGTTAAAATGTTAAGGGTAAAATTATAATTATGTATAAATATGGATTATGGATTGAATCGAATGTTTGAGATTGATTGAAACACTTAATTGAATATAATTAATTATTTAGATCAAGATAAATCTCAATCGGATCTAAACTAAAGAAAGGCAAAAATCACAAATTAGCTCGATCGTACTCTTACACTCTAGTTGTCAATGTAAGTTCATAGTATTTCTATACATAATTGAATTTCTACTTGTTTGTTACAATATAGTTATGTAATTATTTTCTAACACTTAATTATACCCTGAATTGTACTTACGTGCCCCTGTTGTACTTCGGTACCCCTGAATTACACTTATGTGCCCCTGTTGTACATCGGTACCCCTGAATTACAGTTACATGCCCCTGTTGTACTTTGGTACCCCTAAATTTCACTTATGTTCCCCTTTTTATAATTCAGTACCCCTGAATTACACATACGTGTCCCTGTTTACACTCCGATAACTTTAAATCGAGTAAAATAAGAGTTGCATTCTTTTGTTGTTGGGTTAAAAGATTTACTATGTTCTTACTAAGCTCTATAAGCTTATACGTTTTTGTGTATTTTTTTGTAGATCGTTACCGCTGACTTTTGGATGGATCGAATATTCAGATCACACTATTAACTGATGTTGGTAGTTCTTGTACTCCTTAGGGTTGTGGCATGTATATGTGGCTATATAGGTTGTTATGGCATCTTTTGGACAAAATACTAAACTAAGTTGTTATGCACTTTACTTATCCTTTTGATACAATTAGAATGTTATGAAAGTATAAACTTATGGTTTTTTTTGGCTTGTTGGTGAATTAACTTGCTATGATAGAAATGGTTTTAATTGTTGTATGCTTTAAGATGATATGGAACTAGATGTGTATGTTGGAAGTAAGGTTAATTATACATATGTTTTGGTAAGTTTGATAAATTGTGATTGAGGTCCTTTTGGCATATTGGTTGGATGGATATTTGGTTTAGGGAATTGGTTTTATCATGCATGATTTAGGTATTTTTTAAGGTCTTAACTATATGTGCAAGTTGCTTGTAGGTGCATGTTTGAATAGGTAAAAGGAATGGCTTGATTTTTCCCATTTTCTTATCCACACGGCCTAAGACACGAACGTATGTTTCAGCTGTGTGTGACACATGGGCGTGTGGCTTGGCTGTGTGACCCAAGTCAAAGAGTTACACGGGCACGAACACGAGCTGGGACACGACAATGTGTCTCTATTTAAAATGTTACATGGCCTGAGACACGGGCTTGTGTCTCAGCAATGTGAGACACACGGTCTGGCCATACGGCCATTTGACCCCTGTAATGTGAAATTTTCTAACTTTTTCCTTAATGTTTCATATGTTTTTGATTTCGTCCCCCATCATTCCTAAAGTGTTTTTAAGGCCTCGAGAGCTCGAACAAGGGATGATATGCATGTGTTTGAATGGATTATGGTATGATTTATGAAATGTTTGAAAGTGAATGTTTTCAGGTTACGTTTTTAGAATAATTCTTCGTAACTCTATTTCGGTGATGGATATGGGTTAAAGGTGTTACAGAATGAATATTATTGTCTGGGATTGTATTAAGATTACCTACATGCATGGGTTTGTGCAAGTATGAAAGTTACAAAAGTGTTACTTTTAAACAAGTATAGTTATGTGTTGATTGAACTACGGCGTATTCCATGATATGTTATGAATAATTTGCATGGTTTGTAGTGATGAGTGTGATATGCATGTTTATAAAATTTGGAGTACAAAGGGAAGTATTGGCGGGTTAGTTGAAGATAGGAAAATTTTCGTACTAGAGGAATAGGCAGATTGAAAGGGGAATTTGAGGAGGTTTTGTCGAATAAATAGTCTACAGGCTCTACGAAGTGACACCATAGAAATGGTTTACAAGCTCTACGGAGTGACACATTGAAAGTGATTTATTAACTCCTTAGAGTCGAAAGTCCATGGTGAACATGACATTATCTAATGGTGGGTAGATACACCTTATGGCGAATTGAGGTCTGCCAGGACAGTAAACAGGAAAGCCTATTGGGGCATATTAGTGGAAATCACTATATGATTTGTGTGGAAAAAAGTTTGACATAATGGTTAGGGTATATACGGGAATGTAGGAAAGCATGCTAATAAAAGATCCCGCCAAAATACAAAAGTAAGAAGAACAAGTGGAAGTGCCATATACGTAGATATATGTGGAGGAAAGGGGTATTTCCTTCAAAGTAATTGTTAATTAGTGTTCGCCATTAAGAGTTTGCTAGAGATGACAAATAAGCCAACGTTGGCTATAAGAAAGCGATAAGGTTATTCATATTCTAATTCTAAGTATTTATTTGCAAAGAGGTCGCTAGAAAAGGGAAGTCCGCCAATGACCATCTTTAGTGGAATACCTGCCAAAGATTATATTGGAGGAATATCTTCCAGGGTTTACAAAAGGAAGTGGATGTCCATTAGAACTATCTAGTATTGGCGAGTCCACTAAGGATTATATAATGTGGAAGTTCACCAGGGACAGTTTAAGGAAGATATAGTCTACTGGGGACTATCTTCCGTTGGTAATATCTTTTGGGATGGTCTGAAGTGGGAAAGTCTTATGGGACTATCTTACAAGTACAATCCCGTAAGGGAAGAGTGGTGCTTAACTACTAGCCAAATCTTATATTTTAGGGTCACATACGAGGGTGCTAGTAAATGGGTCTTCCTTTTAATGAAGGTGTATGCACAAGCTAAGTTACAAGAAGGTAAGTGATGGGACAATATAGTAAGTCGGTATTGAGTTCAATGTAGAATGAAGAGATCAGGGTAAAAATCCACAATGATGGTGAAATATCTGCAAGTCTGCCAAAGGTAGTCAATAATCCGTATATCTTCTTACGTGATTATGATCTGCCAAAGGTAATCAACAATCCGTATATCTTCTTGCATGATTATCTTTGTTTTGACTTAATCCCAAGGTAAAGTGAAAGTCTAAGATGAAGCTACATAAAGACAAGTCCTAAAAAGGGGTGCCAGAAAAAGTATAATTACGTTCAAATCCACCCTGATATGTTTGTCAGTGATTCATTCAAAAGAAATGTATAGGCGTCGTCTATGCCAGTCAAATTGTGGAATCCTCTATGAAACTTAAGGAGTTTAATTATGTGCATTAGTTTTTTATTACCCAAGATTTTAAAAGTCACTTACAAATACTATTGTATAGATTCTCACTAAGGTCCGTTTGTTTGATTGAAAATGGTTTTTGGAAAATAATTTCTAGAAAATCACTTACTTTTATGAAAAATTTAATATTTTCTGGTGTTTGGATGAATATGTGTAAAATATTTTCTATTTTTTGGCAGATTTCTCAAACTATTTCATAAAAGTTATTTTAATGAAACAAACATACATTTGAGAACTTATTGTCATTTCATTGTTTAACTGAGTTTATTTTATATCTATTAAATTTATATTTTACATTGTTTTTGCATATATTTCAATGATTTATTTATAAATAAATACATCAAATTAAATATATAATAGTACTCAATTATTAAGCTAAAATATTAATAGTCATGAATTGAAAATAATTAAAGCGAATAGATGATTCTTAATTGTGTTATAAAAAAAACAAAGACTGAATAATAATAATAAATTAGCTTCCAAACCATAATTAGTAGTACAAATTAATAATATTATCAAAGTGCATAATTAGTAGTACACCACATAATAAGTACAATATTGTCCAAGTGCATTACTAGTATTACACCAAATAATTAGTACTACACCACATAAAAGCATTAATATCTTCAACCTTGAGAAACATTTTGAAGCCAAATTTTTCTATGTTTTGCACTTTTAGCCAAGAAAGCTTTGGCCTCGGATTCACTACTCACAAGATAATCAAGTAAACTACAAAGAAAGTCGTCATCAAATCCTTCCACCTCCACCAACATCACTTCTCCGTAAAGATGTGGTGTCTTATCCGCAGTAAATTGTTCTAATGCATTAACAATCTTACCAAGTTTTTCACCTACAAATTTAATTTTTTCATCAACAGAAGTTTCTTGAGTATTTTTTCTTTTACATTTAGATGTGTTAGATGAAGATACTTTTGTTCTTACCTCAACCTCTTCATTGTCACAGTTTATAGGCATTGAATCTTGGTTACCATCATCCAAGTCTATATCAACAATTTTTTTGGAAAAACTCCCTATTGCCATATCTTTGCCAACAACCAAAGCCATTTCATCATAATGATCAATGCTTTTGTTTTAAAATGGTTCATACTTCTTGTGTGTCTGTTGGATATCATACATAATTAGAATAAAAAAATAAAAAATAACTTAAATATATTTAACAAAGGTATACATATATTACTATCACTACTGCATCATATGTCGCTCTATCACATGTGATCATTTTCATGTTATCATCCTATCCAAAATCACTCTCGGCCCAAATTGTACATATAATTTTCCATTGGTTTTTTATGATCCTAAGATGATTTTCCACATGCTTAGCATCACATTGAACTTGGAATCTTTTAGAAATAGTTGCAGCAAATCGATTAATTGAAACTACTTTGAAAGTGTTAGAAGGTTGATTTCCTTTTTGGGCCTCTTCTGCTAGAATTTTGAGAAAAATATGTTCCATCGGTTTTGTCCACATGAATTGCTTTATTGTCCTTCTCTACATTGATAATATACGCTGTCAATAATTTCAGTATCCAACAAGCTTAAAACTAATAATTTTAATATCCAACAAACTAATTTCAATATAAATATCCAACAAATATTAAAAAAATAACAATTTTAATACTAAAACATACATAAGATAAAAACATTAACCCTGAACCCTAAACCTACCTAATGTTTCTAGCCATATAATCAATCTACATAGTTTGTAAAATTTCCTCTCTTCTATATAGTTTGTAAAATTTCCTCTTTCTTAGCAGACCATTCTCTTACTTCTTCTTTTTACTCTCACTTCGTAAGAGTTGGTGTTATCAAATCAGATTCAGGCTCCTCATATAATCCTTGATTAAGTAAATCATTAGGATCAACTCTCATTATATAATTATGAATGATAGAACAAGCCACACTGTAACACCCCTAACCCGTATTCGTCGCTGGAACAGGGTTACAGAGCATTACTGGAGTTTATAGATTAATTATAGAAAAATTTATATAATTTACTATTCATATCAAAATCAATCATATTGTCCTTATTATGGGCCATCGAGGCTCAAAATGTGACGGCCCTAATTTGACCCTAGTCGGGAAGTTGTTTCGGGACCACAAAATCGAGTCACGAAAATAATTAAATGTTATATTCTATGTTTATTATATGTGAAAGTGCATGTCTGAAAGTATTGTGTCTTAATTTTGTCATTTGAATGTGGAATTAGCTAAAAAGGACTTGTTTGAAAAACTTTGAAAATGTGATAGGTGAATGTTCAAGTGATTAATTTTGTAAATTACTAAAGTAGAGGATTTGCATGTCTATTTTACCACTTTATTTAAGTGTACGGTAGTGGGTTGGCTTAATGCATCATGTGCATAATAATAATAAATTATAAACTTAAATTGTGGTACAAAATAATATATGTTATTTTATAACATAAAATGTGGTGATAAAAACAAAGTGG
Organism: Gossypium arboreum; assembly: GCF_025698485.1. Classification (NCBI taxonomy): domain Eukaryota; kingdom Viridiplantae; phylum Streptophyta; class Magnoliopsida; order Malvales; family Malvaceae; genus Gossypium; species Gossypium arboreum. The sequence goes on along the minus strand of NC_069077.1, from coordinate 116,420,133 downwards.
AGCTTTATTTTTTTTCTATCACTTAGCCGAATTAAAGAAAATAAAAAAAAAGAAGTGAAGCTCTTGCATATTCGGTCATTTGGGGGAGATAAATTCAAGGTAAGTTCATGGTAGTTTGGTTGAAAATTCATGTTTTTGAGTTCCTCTCTTGGTTCTACTTTAAACCCATGAATTAAATTGTTAAATGTTGGTTAATTGGGCATTCGGTCATGATAGGAAATTGCAAAAATTTTGTATTTGATGATAGAAATTGATGAATGAAAGTTTGATGGACTATAATGTTAAAATCCATGTGATCGTAAGTTTATAAGTTTAAATTTTGAAATTTGAACTATGTGTGGCTCAATTGCTTGGAATAGGCATTCGACTATGGTATGAAATGCAAAGAAATTTTGATGTTGGATGTTTTAAATGATTTAGATAGTTATAAATTAAGTTTGAATCTTGGTAAAATTGAATAATTGTGGCTTAATTGTTTAATGGCAATTGGCTATTATGGTGAAATGCAAAGTTAATATTTTGTTGCTAGTATTTATATGTGTGTTAGCCGAATTTGAACTTGAATAATGATTTGAGCAAATGTTGAGTATTAAAATGTTAGATCGATTGAAATTGAATCATGAATGTGAAATGAGAAGCATAGGTGAAGATGCCATATATGTATGTGTGTATTCAGTCATGGTGAAAGGTTATATGAATTATGTGAAATACCATTTAGATATGAATGACGAAAGTAACGGTGGTTATGAAATGGTACAATGGTTGAATTCGGTTGAATTAAAGTTGACACTGAAGTATTTAAATGCCTATGTCATTTATGTGAGTAAGGGTAAAACCATCGTAAATTATCGATAAGGGGGGGCTATGTGTGGAACCATCTTATAATTGGTAATTTGAACAGTTGTGTGCGAATCATTGAGCATGATGTATTGTATTGAGATTATGCTTAAGTGAAATTATAGATATGTGATGAAATTGATTGGTGATATACATGTTTAAATAATATGAATGCAAAGAGTTGTGAAAGAGTAAATTTGTAGTAAATTTGCTTGGGACAGCAGCAGTAATGTGATTTTGGGAAAATCACCATAAATTTTGGAAGTTGAGTTAGAAGTTGAATAAATTATGTAATTAAAGCTTAATAAGTCTAGTTTCAAATGAAATCAATGAGAACATATTTTGAATTCTGTATAATGAGAAATTTGATTCGTAGTGAAGAGTGGTCAGATTAGTCAAACAGTGAAATAAGGGAAAGTTTAAGAAAAATCTAGTATTGATTGGCCAAACCAAAAATTCTTAAAATTTTATGGATAGAAGATATATGAGTCTATTTTCAGGGAAAATTAACGACAATTGATTTGGAGTTTCGTAGCTCCATTTATAAATAATTTAGTGACTGTTGCTCAGGAAGACAACTTGTAGTGAATTTGTGATTATGTGGTAAACATTGATAAAAATTGTTAATGAGTTGCTTATTGTTTTCTTATAAACTTACTATGATCTATATGTGTGAAGGTCGAATATATATATTATATTTTTGAAGTAATGCTTGAATAGTTGACTAATGACTAGTTTAAAATTGTTGAATTTAAGCTGAAGAGCATAGAGGGGCAAATTTGGATAAGGGGAAAGCTAAAGTAGTTGAATAGCCGAACCGTATTTGTTCGGAAATACTCGAGGTAAGTTTTCAGGATTTAAACATAAGTTATTTTTGAATGAATCATGATATGTCACTAGAATTTAGCCATACCTTTAGCTTATATACATATATATCTATATACATGTATAAAGCCGAATGGTATGCATGAAAGTGAAATAAGGAAATTTGTTATGATCATATTGCCGTAAGTTATATTCATGAGATGGAAGATATGTAATGGTAAATTAAGAAGCAATAGTGTGATAGTTATTAAGTGATTATACGTGAATGAAGTCTAAGTGGACTAATGTGATTAACTTGTGTGAAATGCATAAGTACAAGAAGTGTATATGTTTTGATTTTGTGAAATTTATATTCGAATTATTATTCGGGCCTGTGGCTTTGCAAGCTTTTAGCTGGTGAAATTGTTTCAGGCCATGAGCCTAGCAGGCATAATGCCGGTGAATGAGTTTCAGACTTAATGTCTAGCAGGCCTCGTGCCGGTGATAAATTCAGGTTTATACCTAGCAGGCCTCGTGCCGGTGATAAGTTCAGGTTTATACCTAGCAGGCTAATTGCCGGTGAAATAATAAAAGTCTATAAATATGAGATTTATGCTATACGGCATCTAGATTCGTTCGATAGATTAAATTGTCCAAGTACGTATAAATTGTTTATGCATATGAGGATAATGTGAATTAAATTATGAAGTGAAACGAGAAGTATATGAAATGTGGTTGTGTATATTTATATTCGGCCATTTTGGATTTAGTACATGAAAGTATATGTTATATATATGATTATGATCATTGAAATTATATGTGAATGCAGTTATCTGAATTAATTTTATAAAGTCGAATTAAAGAATTACTTCGAGTCATTTAGATGGTGTGATTATGTAATTCGAACTTTGAAGAAATGATAACTCAATGAAGTGGATTTAAAGTGGCTATGTATATTCGGCTAATTAGTGTTGCATTTCAAATATGTTATATGAGAATAATGTGCATAAATAAGTTTTGTTGTTTAAAATACTTAAGACTTACTAAGCTTAATTGCTTACTGTGAATGTTTTATGTTTGTCCTATTTTATAGATCTTGTTTGAAAGCTACGAGCTCGGGGATTTCAAGTCCAAAGTCATCCACACTATCGTCACTGTTTTGGTACTTTTTTATAGTTTATATTTTGAAAGATGGTAAGTATAGGCTTAGCTCTCTTTTGAAACAAGTTATATTTTGAAATTGTAAATATTCTAGTGACGCGAAAATGGCTTGCTTAATTCCTAAACATGAGTATATGGTTCAATGGACTTATGTGTCAATTATTTTGAAATTTATTAGTTATTTTGATTTGGTTAAAATTCGTTCATGGTTGAAAGATCAAAGAAACTATATTTTATGCATGATTGATTATGAATGGTTAGTCTGATCTGTCTTCTGATAGGTAATACCTTGTGAATCTATTCCGGTGACGGATGAGGGTCATACGGTGTTACACAAAATATACATTAGAAACAAATTGGGACTAAATCGGGAATTCAAAAAAATTTTCGTGAAATTTCAAAATTTTTCTTAAGTGTAGGGGACACATGCCTGTGTGGTCAGGCTGTGTGGCTCACACGGCCAATGTCATGCTCGTATCCCAAGCCATGTGGGCATTCGATGTGAGGCACATGGTCGTATCCCAGCCCGTGTCCTTACCCATGTAACTCACTGACTTAGGTCACACGGCCAACCACACGCCTGTGTGCTAGGTCGTGTGGATAATTTAATTTTTGAAAATTAGATGCAGTGGTTACATGGCCAAGACACATGCCCGTGTACTGGGTCGTGTGTCTCACACCGCTAAGACACACGCCTTTGTCTCTGCCCCTGTGGCCAATTTTGAGCATCTATTTCTCAATTTTAAAGATGAAGGGGACACACAACCAAACCACATGCCCGTACGTATGGCCGTGTGTCACACACAGTTGAGACACATACCCGTGTGTCTACCAGTGTGGACAAAAATAGGCCATTTTCATGACCACTTTTCTCACCCAAATTGTCTTCATCCTACATCAATACTTGCATACATATATCAGTCAATTCAAAACATTAAAACCAAGCCAACATTAACATTATACATGATATATCATCACATGTATTCAAATTTACTTTTTTTTAAGACATGTATATTTACCATAACTCAATCTAACCATACCAAGCACACATATATTAATCATATTATAACCTCATATATATATTCACTAAATATACCATCACTAGCCATTCAAATAGCTAGATTACAAACAACCATTTACATGCCAACATTGGCCAAGCTAGCCTATACATGCCATTATACCAAAATAAGTTTGCTATTTATACCAAAATGAGCTGAAGGATAATGTGATGGTGCTCTAACCAATTCCAACCTTTACGAGCTTTCGAGCACTTTAAAACAGAGAAAAGAAAACCAAGTAAGCATTTCAAATGCATAGTAAGTTCGTATAATAGGACATTAACTTACCAATTATTTTCATTTAAAACAAGCATTCCTAGTACATCCAAATCAATGAAATCAATGACCTAGTCACACATAAACCTCATCAAGCATGTTAGTTATGTAGTTCATATAAGTACCAAGAAATTATGGATGAGCTTATCAATGTCCCATTTCTATATACATGTATTTTTCATTTCAAGTTTCCAAGTAACATATACATATCATAGTTTTACATGTTAAGAAATCTCATTGTAATTCATTTTGAATTCATGTTATCCCTTTTCGAGTCGTTACCGGTTGAATCATTTGAAAACTCGATGGATTCATGGGCAATACACTCAAGGTGTACAATATAGTAAATCCGTCAACTCATATTCAGGAGTGCTCACAAAGCACATAAACGGGAAACTTATCCGGGCTAAAACAGGAAACTCATAAGAGCAATATTCAGGAAGCTTGTGCTAGCCTATATGAGGTAGCTCCTAAGAGCCATTAATTAGGGAGCTCCAAATAGCTATATATCGTGAGTTCAAGCGAGTGATATCGGGATGCTAACAAAGAGCCAATTAACGGGAAGCACACAAAGAGCTGAAATCGGGAAGCTCATAAGAGCTAAGGTTTGTCCACAACACATGTAGGATCATAACCTATTGGGACGCTCCAAAGAGCTATAACGGGAAGCTTGCAAGAACCATTAAACAAGAAGCTCATGAGAGCTAATATCGGGATGTTCTTTTGAGCTATGGTGTGTCTACAACATATGCAAGACCATAACCAATACAGGGGCCCAGTATCCAATCAAATTTCATGTATTCAAACGAGATTTAATATTTATCAGGCATTATTGGATTTATGAATTTATTTCTTAAACATACCAAATTCATAATTCAACATTTACATATACAATATTTCACTCAAACATGTAAATATACACAATTTAATTACACGAACTTACCTCGATACTTGTTCGTTTCGAGAATCTACTAATCCGACACTTTTTATTTTCCTCGATCCAACTCAGTACTAGGTCTTTTCGGATCTAATAAATGAATTTAATGTCAATTTAATCCATTTCATACTCAATTTAATTCAATTCACATCCTAGAAAAAATTAACATTTTGCCCCTATATTTTCCATAAATAACGCTTTCATCTCTAGACTCGAAAAATGAAATTCAGACAATTTAATTCTTATTCCTAGCCTAACCAATTTTTATATATAAAGTTTACAGAACATATATTTCACAAAAATAAAAAATTTTCCATGAATATTACATCTTTACAATTTAGTCCCTAAATCGCAATTTCATGAAAATTCACTTTACAAAAGTTATTTATCTATCAACAACCTTTCAATTTCTACCACAAATTTCAGAATTTCAGCATATTCATCCATGGAAAATTTTTGATACTTCGATAAATTTGCATATTAATCCCCAAAATAGATAAACTAGGTTGTTATGATTTCATAAATGTAAAAATTAGTAAAAACGAGACATGATTACTTACCTAATTAAGCTTGCTTGAAGTTCTCTCTCCTAGCTAGGGTTTCCATAGAAATATCTAGGGAAGATGATATAAAATGATGATATTTTCTATTTAGTTAAAATATCATCCTTTATTATTTTCTTTTTTCCAATTTAGTCATTTTCTTTTTCTAATTTTCCATGGATGATTCATCATAAATATCTACTAATTCCACTTAATAGTCTAATTACCATATAAGGACCTCAGGTTTTGAATTCCATAGCTATTCGATACCTATAGCTACTAGAACTCAACTTTTGCATTTTATGCAATTTGGTCCTTTCTATAATTAAACATGAAATCGGTAAAATTTGCTTATTGAAATTTTCATGCGTCCTCCCTATCATGATGTAGACCATGCAATAATATTAAAATAAATTTTCTTTCTGACTCGAATTTGTGGTTCCAAAACCACTGTTTCGATTTCACTAAAAACAGGCTGTTACAAACACTGTCTACTTGAGTTTGAAAATTCCAAAATGGTTTACCATCTAACACGCGAAACTATTTCTTCAAAATCCAAACAACACGTTCAATAGTGATTCGCAATGACAAATGAAGAAGATTAAAGAGTTCCTTTGCATTTTTTGGCCCTTGATCACTAAACTTTTTTAAATAATATCAAACACCACGATATGGAGTAATATATCCATTTTGGATGCCATATCCAGCATCAACAAGAAAATATTTGCCTACAATTTTACAAAATATAATTATTACTAATAAATTTTGAGGTTACTTGAACTATTTGGTATTAATGTTAATTCTTATCTTTTAGAATTCTTAATTCTCTTGGGCGTGAGTGCATCACTTAAAATACAAGAATCATGTGCACTACCTTTCCAGCCAGCTAGAATATAGGAAAATTTCAAATCAAATGCAATGGCAACCGATACATTTTGTGTTGTCCCCCCTTTATAGCTACAAAATCTTCCTTGAATGCTAAGTGGAATGAATACACAAACATGAGTTCCTTATATTTCTCCAATACAATCTTTAAAATAAGGAGGACAAAACCTTGGATTGTTTTTGTATTTCACTAGGAATTGACTCATCAGGTAATCTAATAACTAGTTTATACAATTTCAAAATAGCTCTCAATACAGCCCTAAAGTAACGGTGAATTGTGTCAATTGATATATAATATCTTAATTCAGTCACTTGAAACCTTACATTATGACCAGTTATATGTAAAAATATAACTACTTGCTCCCTAATATTCACCAATTTAGTTAATTGTAACAAATTGTTCCTACTAAGAATGTCACACAATTTTTTTTAAAAAAAGCAATCAATCTCATCCTTACCACATCAATACTATATTGGTCACCTTTATATAAAATACTATTAATATAATTTTCTTTTTCATAATCTCGATTCATAGGAGGGTGAGAAGCGATCTCCTTCTTAATTTTTAATTTTTTAATCCAAAGAGCACCAAAATTTAAAACTGAAGCCACAACCTCAACAATTGCATTATGCTCTTGATTACGGTCCATCTGTACAAAACAATGCCACACAAATATTTGATCACTACAAAAAACAATTTTAAGTTGTGTTTGAGCTCAAGAACTAATGAAAACAACATCAATAATAAACAATATTGCAAATTTGATGGGACCAATATTATTTTTCATCTATCATAACATACTGCAACAGTTCCATCAAAACATAAAAAAAATTATTGCTTTTTTACTCAGAACCACTTAATTCAAACCATGAACTCCGAATGTATTTTTTTTATAATTCCAGTAAAATATATTTCAGACATTATTGAAGCAAAGCAAAGTAAGAATGATAGTAGTAGAGCAGACAATGTCTGCAACCATTTTAACCATTTTAAAACACTTTTTAGGATTGATCTGAAAGATTTACTAAATCTGCAGCCATTCAACCATTAGTGGCTGTAGCAATGATCTGATAATAGTAACGTTAATTACATCACTTAGTTAATGATACAATATAACTTAATTACTACAGTTGTATTAAAAAAAAAACAACTTTATTCCAAAAAAAAATCACTTTCTAACTTGCACCATTCTTTTTATAAATAAATGATAAAAAGATAAAACTTATACAAGGATTGAATGATTGAATACAAATCATTTATCACTCCATACCATAATTCAACAAAGTCAATTACAAAGCTCTAATAAAATGGAATAAAGTCTGAAAGGCTGCCATTATAAAGCTCCTGAATTGAACACAAAGCTACCTAAATGAGCATTGCAATCCATTGTTTCAAGTTTTAAATGAGTTCTAAGAAATTAGAGAACAAAAGGGGTTTGCTTGCAATTGAAAGAACTCACATGGTAATTTAATACCTTAATTATTAGTAATTTTCTTTAAAATGTCGCCAAAATATGCATACTGTCTCTTGAGACGCGTTCTAAGCCTTAGGTAGTTGGAAAGCAAAAAACACACACTTTTTTGGCACTACAGTTTTATACTAAATTTATTCCATTTATCGACTTAGAAAAGGAACTTTATTTTCATCGATTTCAAAGGACAACACCAAAACAACAAAAATTGAATAAAGCATTTTAAAGGTGAAGCAAAACTAAAACCTGTAAAATATTCAAATAAAGCCAACACCCCTTTTTTTACAAGAGATTTTTAAGCTTTACAATGGGAGGTAGCACTGTCTCCCATCCCATTAAGCAGACCCCGCATGTCCCAGCTTTTAACATTAGACCTATAAACTTACTTAGATCAATTTAACCTAAAGTAAAAAAAAAAACTATAAGAAAAGAATAATAATAAATTCACTTAAAAATAAACAGACCCATTTTGAATGAAGCAACCTTGATAAGAAGAAGATAGTGATATACCTTGATAGGACTAGAAAGATTTTTTTTTTTAAGGTTACTTCAAAATGTAGACAAAAATTAAAGACTGGGTAAGGACAACAGCCGACCGATAGTGATGACGAAGTAGAGATGAAGAGGTGAGGCCAATGGACAGAGATGAGGAGGAAAGGCAAAGGCCAATTGAAGGAGAGATGAGGAAGGGAGAACGACTACTAAGTCAGTGATGAGAGTGAAGAGAAGGGAAAATGTCTTACGTGATAAAAAATAGTAAGACATTTTCCATAAGAATGCATTAGTTTCACCGGTATTTTGGAGAACCTTTTCATTTGAGAATTCATTTTCCACCAAACAAACACAGTAAAACAATGAAAATATTTTACAAAAAATATTTTACTGGCAAAAAAACAGATCCTAAATTCATTCAAACTTACGAGTATTTTACCTTGAATGCAGAGTCAAGGAATGACTCAAGGTTTGCGTGGAGTGTAACAGTCTGATTTTCAGTGGTGTCAGAAATTGTGGTTCAAGGCCAGCAAATCCAGCAAGTATATTCAAAAATATTATTATTTAATATTTACAAGTCAAATATGGTTTTAGAAAGGTTTTTGAATTAGTAATTTGTGCTTTATAAAGGTTTATTTGGTTAAGTGGTTTCAGAAAATGAGGTATCGAGACCTTATTTCTATAAACTGAGTCGTAAATATTTTTATAAATATTTACGCAGTGTCATTAAATTAGTATTAAAGTTTCGTTAGAAAATTTTAATGTTTTAATAGTTAATTAATTAAAAAGGACTAAATTAAAAAAGGTGCAAAACTTATGAATTATAAGAAATAAGTGATGAAATAGCTTGATAAATAAATAAGGGAGGACTTAAGGAGAAATTAGGCCTAAAGTAAAGGCATGAGGCGGCATAAGCAGAGAAATAAATAAAAATAAAGTGAATCTAGGGTAAAATTGTAAATTTTATGAAATTAAAATTAAATAAATTGGATTCTAAAGTTTTCTAGGCCATTCTTCTTCATAATTTCGGCCAAACAACCATGGAAAAGAGCTTTTAAGCTGGTTTTGCATATTTTTACTGCATGTGAGTCTAATTCTTATCATTTTCTTATAATTTTTATGTTTTTAAAATTGTTACAATTTAGTTCAACTAAATCTTTCCTTTAATTTTTTTAATTTTTTAAACACTTTGGATGTTTTCATTGATGAATATATATGATTCTTGATGGTAAATGATGAATTTGATATATTAATTGTTATTTAAAAGTATTTTGTTAAGTGATTTTGATGAAATTTTTTTATTGAGGAATTAAATAGTTGAAGTAATAAAAATACAAGGGTTTGTTGTGCAATTATTGCAAAAATGGGCTGGATTGAATGCCATGAAAATTTAGCTAGCATGAGTTTGCATTAAAAATGGTTAATTTGCATGTTTTGGGTTCAGGGACTAAATTGAATAAATGTAAAACTTTAGGGGAAATTTTGTAAAAATGTAAAAAATGACCAAATTGCATGAAATAAATTTTTTATTGTATAAATTAATATATTGAATGAAATTATTAATTTAGATCAAGTTCGGGTGGAAAATCGAGGAAAATAGAAAATTACCAAAAGGCCTTTGAACCTTGGTATTTCTGTAATTTATCCAGTTAAGTTTGTATGGTTAAACTTTAATGTTTATTTAATAAATTGATGAATTTTATTATATATTTATTCATATCTATTGTTGAAAATAAAATTATTGTTAAATTATGAAATTGAATTGAATGTTTAAAACGAGTGGAACGCGAGATTGAGTACAATCGTTCTATAGCAAAGGATGAATTGACGGTAAATGCAAAGGATGAATTGATGGCAAGTTACCCAAGTGAACTGAGGTTCAACATTTGTTGTGAACTCTCGTGTTGAGGTTCAGCATTTGTTGTGAACTTTCGTGTTTACTTTCCATTTAGCTCTCACGAGCTTCTGTTAACTCGTATGAGTTTTCGTTTAACCCTAACTCTTTTGAGCTTCTGTTTAATCCTTATGGTTTTTGTTCAGCTTTTATGAGCTTCCGTTCAAACTTTATGGGTTTCTGTTTAGCATTTATGTGCTTTTGTTTAGCCTTCGAGCTTCTAAAAACGATATACTCATATCCGTAAGTCGTTCTCCGATTCGGTAAGATTTGATAAATGACTTATGTGATTAAAATTGAAAAAATTATCATTTATTATTGGTATTGATCTAAAATAAGTGTATTCATTGATTGAAGTTGTGACATGTTGAGATAATAAAACTATCGATGTTGAAATTATATGAAATATGTTCAAGTACGGTAACAAGTGTGGTTGTTTGATGCTTAGGCAAGTGCCAAGCTATTGGTTGAATGGTAATATGTTTAATTATAAGATGCATTAAAATGGTAAGTACTCAAATGAAAATATACTTGTGCTCATGAAAGAGTGGTAAGATTTAAGTTATATAATTTCTTATGAAATGGCTTATTATGTGATTAATTCGAAAATGACTATGTTTAAATACACTAGCTTGTGGCTATGGTTGAATGATATGTTTATGATTGGTGTGTTATGCATATGTAATGAGTGTGGAAAGTAAAGAAATACAAATGAAAATAAATAAATTTGGAAGAGTTAAAGTTGTTTAAAGTCCTACTATGCTAGGAATAATATGTATAAGTGATGTTGTGGATTTATTCACCTTGTGAGTTGTTGAATATAACTTTATAAGTATTGTGGTATCAATATTAGATTATTCTTGATACGTGTAAATTTCATATTTGAAATGGATTGATATTATTAAAGTTTATATGAGTTTACTAAGCATTCATTTCTTACGTAGTCGTTTTTCTTTACTTTTCAGATTATCGGAAGCTTGATCGGGTTGGAATTTTGTCGAAGTTATATCACATTATCTATTGGTTCTATCGGTACTTTTAAATGTTTTGATTTGGTTATAATGACATGTATAAGTATTCTGGTTAATGTTGGCCTATATGAGTTTTGTTAATATTAGCCACTTATTTAGCTTGTGTTTTGACACATATTGATTTGGTGCATTGTCTTATATGTTTGATGTGTGATTTGGTTTATGGTTGTACGGTGAAAGGTAAAATGTTAAATAAAAGTGCATTTATATACATGTGTTTTGGGATGCAATGAATTGATTGTAACACCCCAAACTCGGCCTAGACGTTATGGCAGAATTTGACAATGTCACATGATAGGGTATTTGAAAACTATGTTGATGTGATAAAACATTTTCTGTTTAATACTTTTCTTTATCTCTTATTAGTTCTAAACGAAATAGTTTTACTTATTTAAAACATTTAGTTTAAAATGTTTCTCGTTGCGGAAACTGTTAAAACAAAGTAGTTTAAGTAATCGTGAGTTTAGAAAATGCATTAGCTTTGTGAAAACTGAACTTCCTATGACTAGCACTTATAATTTCAAAAAAATTAATAAAAACCAAATTTAAGCAAAAGTCCCAAGAGTCCTTAAATTTCATCCCAATAATAATAAAACCATAAAAACATAAATAAAAAAAATGTAAAATCCAAAAACTGTGGTCACTCTTGAGTCCTCCACCGCACCAATCTGTCTAGGTATGGGGATTACCTGTGCACATTAAATAGAGTGTGGTCAGTTTACGTAAACTTAGTGTGTAATCCCATAGAAAACAAACAATAGTTAACACAGTGCACAGTCAAATATAGTTTTGGGCCTAAGCCCCTTTCAGTATCAGTAACGTTTTGGGCCTTAGCCCATTTTAATACAGTATCAAATATGTAGTAGGGCCTTAGCCCATCACAGTACTAGTAGTAGCCATGCAGTATTCAGTAACAAAGTGCTACCCAACCAGCCTCTACACACCATCTCTGTCCAACCCTACACTCCCTGTGGGGATTAAATCAACCCACCCATCCCTACACTCCAGGTAGTACCGAATGCGGCACAAAATAATAATTTGCAGCTGAGCTACCAGTATATTATGCTTAAGAGCATTTCAGTACACTTCCTCCAAATATAATCAACCCAACCCCTTGTAATGCAACATACAAATCATGACACGCTATCTCATGATATCAGTACATATAACCAGATCAATATACATGCATACTATCATCATGATCAATATATATAAATCAAACAGTCAGTTTACACGATTAGGAGTCTAAGTGATGCTTACCGACTCTATAGTAGGTTCATAGTCAACTTGGGTGACCTGTGCAACCTTAGCAATCAATTCAATAAAAATGGGCTCCTACTCCTATGTGGCCTACACGGCCCAAATTTGCCTTGGCCGTGTGGATCACATGGCCTGGTCCAAAATCCCACACGCCTGTGTGGTTTACCAATGTGGCCCACACGACTGTGTGGCCCAAACGGCCTAAATCAGTCCAGCCCGTGTGTTGCACACGGCCTGTCTGGCCATTACACGGTCGTGCCATGTGCGCATGGCCTGGGCTTGTCGAATACATGCCCGTGTTAGGGCACACAGCCTACCACATGGGCAACCACACGCCCGTGTGGCATTGATAGTGGGGTTTTCAGCTTTCGCTGAAACCCCATTTTCTATGTAATTGAGTACACACCTGTATTGTTTTTGACGTAAAAGCAACTTCAAGCAATCCCCAACCTAAAATTGATCAATATTTCACTCCATTAATCACTTAAACAATCGAATTGAACTAAACCTGAAACGGGGTATTCATCTATCGAACGAAAAACCATTACCTTAGATTGAACAATGAAGTCTCTTCACCACCACGGCACCGATCGAATAACTCCAGCCCTTTAACCATTTCCAAACATAAAATGAATCCCATTAACCAATATCCATAACCTAAAACGAAACACGATACTTACCACACTTACTGATAACGCATGAAAAAATGTTGAAGAACGAGACGTGAAACAACGATAGTAAAGAAAAAAAATGAAAAAAACAGTAAGAATGGGGAAAGAATTTGGTAGAGAACAGAGAAAAAGAGAAAGAAAGAAGAAGAAGAGAGAAAAAATGAAAGAGAAGAAGTGGAGGAGAAGATGATCAGTTTTTTTTCTGTAGAGAGAATTTTTGAGAAACTATTTTACTTAAATCCCACTACCTACCTTATCTCAATCCTTTAATTTTCTCTCTCAACTCCCACTACACATCCATCACTCAAAATCCCAGTTCAGCACAACTTTGGCTGAACTTTAAGCAAAAATACTACTCCTTGCCATTGTAGAGAATCGAACACAAGACCTCCAACACACCAACACTCCACTTAACCACTAGACTAGCTGACCCATTCTTATATGGTTTTTCAAACAATTAAATAAAGCTTACTGAACAAGAATGAGGATTAACTTAGAAAAATTTTAAAATTTGCCAAAGGCATGGCTTGAACTTAGAACCTCCCACATATGCCCAGAACACTTAACCACTGAAGCAGACAGATATTTGTGTCAAAACACCACAGAATCAAAAACAAAAATTTTGGGGCGTTACATTGATCATGAATCGGTACCATGATATGTAACGCATATATATAACTAAATATGTCAGTGTTTGAAATACATTTTGGCATCAAATGGTAAGTTTTGGTAGGTAAGTGACTTGGTTAGAAATAATGCAAATTAGCTTGGTAAAATTTAAGTACAAATATGCATATAAGTTAGTTATACATATGAATATATTGAATATATGAATATACCTATTATAATTTGATATCTGAGGTGCCTAAAAGCATATTGATTGTAAGTGACAATATTATATGTTTAAAGCTTGATTTTGACTTGTTTTTGATGTCTAATTATGGCTTGTAGATATGCACAAAGTTGATTGTAGGTTAACACAAAATTGGGTGAGAAATATGGCTTATAAAATGACCTATTTTCGTCCACATGGGCAGAGACACTGGTGTGTGTCTCAACCGTGTGTGACATGCGACCAGGTGACATGGCCGTGTGTCCCATGTATCTTTTAATTTGCATAAGTTAGTATGCTTAAAATTTTCACACGGCCTAACACACGGGCGTGTGACTTGGCCGTGTGACCCCTGCACCTTAATATTACAAGTCAGTATGCTCACACGGCCTAGCACACGGGCGTGTGGCTTGGCCGTGTGATCCAAGTCAATAAACTCATAATTTTGGACATGGGCTAGGACACGATCATGTGTCCCTATTTTGAATATCCACACGGTCTGAAACACGAGTGTGTCCCTTGACCGTGTTAGCCACACGGCCTGACCACACGGGCATGTGACCCCTGCAGTGTTGAAAATATTAAATGTTTTTGAATTTTTTTTTTGAGTTTTCGATTTAGTCCCGATTTATTTCTAATGCATAGTTTGAGCCTCGAGGGTTCGTATAAGAGACAATATGTATGATTTTGATTGGTTCTTGACATGAATGATATATGATATGAAATTTTTATATTTTCTGTCTGTTTGATTTGTAAATTTCGGTAATGCTCCGTAACCCTGTTCCAGCAACAAATTCGGGTTAGGGGTGTTACATGGAGGGTCCAAGCAAACATCGCCAAGTCCTCGCGAATGTCATTGTAGCGGTATCATGCATATAAAGGAGAAACCTTTTGGTGCTATGCCTCTGGGTTCAAATAAGATTTAAGTATTGCTTAGGAAATAAATATAAAAAAAAATTATTCTTAAAAATTAATAAAAAACTAATACATACAAATTCATATTCAAGATAAAACCTTAATAACGAATGTAATTTAAAGTCATTCCAATGACTTTTAATTAGCTTTCAAATATTATGAAACCTTAGTTTAGTAAAGTAATTAAAGAATATGACTAAAAGAATCACAAATGTAATATTTGATGAAATTGTAGACAATAAAATCAATTTACTTGCAAGAAAAACAATTGTAAGACATAACTATATTCTCCTTATTAACTCTTATGACTTTTTGGGGAATTGATTTTATATAATACATAGATTATTCAAGTGAGTGTAGAAAAAAATTGTTAACAATGAATGCATATTTTTAAGGCTTAATACTTATTTTGACTATTGTACTATAATGAAGTTATCACTTTCATACATGTGCTGTATTTTTTTTATCAATTTGACCCCTATACTTTTATTGTAATACCTGTTACCCCATTGTGATTTTTTGTTGAAAAGGTTAAAATGCCAATCACATGTTGCCATATGGACAATTTAATTTTCACATGGATATTGAAACAAAAAGAAAACAAAACCCATGTTGTAAAATGAATAGTTTATAGAAAAATAAAATAAATACCCATTGAAAAATTGGTAAATTAGATAAAAATGTATATTTTAAAAAATAATTAGGGATTTAGGTCATTTTTTTAAAATTTAGGAAAATAGGTTAATTTTGGAGAAAGAAACAAAAAATATGTCGTGCTGGAAGCATTTTCTACTAAGGTGGCAGAAAGCGCGCCTTGTAGGACGCACTTTCAATGTCCTTACTGCTTCCTCAGTAAAAAACGCTTCCTATAGAATGCATTTTCTGTTTCTAAAATAATTGTGTGTGTTTGGTGTTGGAAATTTGGGGATATTGGTTTATTTGTGTTTGTGTTTAAGGTAGACATATTGGTCGTTTTAAGGCATGATTAAGTTCACGGTGATACGATAGTGCTTAGAGACCCACACATTTCATCTGCTGTGTTAGGATGGAACCATCACCTTAAAAGCCTATCACATTCCAACTTAGGCTCTTAGTTCACAGTGGTTATATGGTTACGGGTTAAAGTATAACTAGGGCTTCTAGTTGACGATATGGTTATGTAGTCACAGGTTGAAGCATAACTCGGGCCCCTAGTTGACAGTGGTTATGTGGTCACAGGTTCAATTTCCATGATATCGGAAGAGGATGTTTTATAAACCTCATACATAAGTTTGAGACCATAATCATAGGGAAAAACAAAAGGGCTTTCTAGTATAAACACATTTTTTTTCTCCATCTTCACCAAAGGTAGTATCCTTAACCTCATTATCCATAACCTATGATAGAGTTGAGGGTAAGAAGACTTTCAGGGGGAGGAGTGACTGTGACGGTAGAGAAAGAGCTTAATCTCGAGTCAAGGTAGCAGTGGTTGTTTTTATTAATGAGTTGTTTAATCACAACAATAGTTGCCGTCTCGAGTCGCGTTTTAGCTTTTTTCCACCGTCATAGTCACTCCACCCTGTGGAAGTGTTCTTACCCCTATTTCTGTCACAAGTTATGGAAAATGAGGTTAAGGATATTACCTTTGATAGAGATGGGAAAAAAGAATAAGTTTATTATATCAGAGAGCCCTTTTGTTTTTTTATATGATTATGGTCTCAAACTTATGTATGAGGTTTAGAAAGCATCCTTTTCTAGTGGCATTAAGCTTGGACCCATGAACGTATAACCATAGTCAACTTGGGGGCCGAGTTACACTTCATCCCATGATCGTATAATCACCATGAACTTGGAGCCAGTTGCAATGTGATGGGCTTCTAGGGTGATGGCTCGATCCCTACATGAGAGATGAAAAGTATGGGTCTTTAAGTGCCACTGCATCACTGTAAACTCAAACATACATTAAAACTATCATAATCTCTCCCTCAAACACAAACACAAATAAATCTTTTCTTTAAAAAATTTCAACACTCAACAAAAAAATTAAAATATAATTTTTATTTCCTAAGGGATGATGGGAGAGAGAGTTGATGGAGTAGGGGGAGCAAAACCCCCTTTATATAGGCAACCAGAGGGAAAATAAAAAAAAAAGAAACAAATTATGTGGGAGCCCATGATCGGGATTCCTAGGATGGGATGTCTAAAAATTATCCCAAGGTTTCTGGGTTTTGAAGTTTTTTCACAGGTTAAGAACACTGAAAACGCGCATTGAATGAGGCATTTTCTTCCCTCACATTTTCAACCCCCTTAACCATAACCCTAAAACAAAGACGCTCGATACAAAGAATCTTGAATAAAATTTAAACATCACATCCCAAATTTTTTTACAAAAATGCTTCTAACAATAAACATTTTTTAAAAATTATTTAAACTTTTTGTAACACCCCTAACCCGTATCCGTCGCTTGAATAGGGTTACGAGTCATTACCAAATAATACACAACATTCACATACATTTATGAATTCATAATCAATATCCATTCAACTCATCCATATTGTCCCTTATAAGGTCCTACGAGACCTTAAAACATGCTTAAAAGTGGTTCGGGACTAAATCGATAACATTTGCAAACTTTAGGAAACTTATAAAATTTGAAAACATTTAAGGGTCACAAGCTCGTGTGAACAGGCTGCGTGCCTCAGACGGCCACCAGACACGCCCGTGTCACAAACCGTGTGAAAACAAGAACCCATACTGTAACAGCCCGATTTAGGGCCTAGTTGGAGCAGTGGTCTTGGGACCACAAATCTGAAGTTAGAAAATTTATTTTATTACAATTATGAGGTTATAACATGATTATATTAGTGTATGAAAAATTTGGTGGTCAATTTTAATGTTTGTGAGTCCGATTGCGAAAAAAGGACTAAATCGCATAAAAGGCAAAAGTTACATTTTAGTACCCAAATGTGTTGATTAGCTAGAGAACTAAAATTTAGGGCCTTTAAATAGAAATTATATCCATTTTAAAAGTGTTGGCCGGTCATGAGTAATAGAAAAATCAAATGGTCAAAAATATTAGGTGGATGATGTCATTTTTGGTGATAAAATAATGCCTATGCCTAGCCTTTATCTTTTTCTCTTCATTCTCTTCTTCTTAGCTGAATTTTCCATGAAAAATAAGGGTTCTTGGAGCTTTGAAAATTTCAGCAAGCTATCTTTTCACAAGTAAGTGATTTTAATGAGTTCTCTTGAAGATTCTTACATTTTTTAGACCCTTGAAGCATGAGCTTTCAAATGAGGGGTCTAGTTTGCAAAATGATGAATATTTTAGGGTTTTTCCATGAAAATATTTATGATGTTTGCTGAGTTTTTATGAAAGAATATGAGTCCTAGTTGTGTTATAAATAACTTTTGTGAAAGGTGTTAGCATGAAAACACCTAAAAAGACTATTTTGCATAAGTTGTAAAATAGGTAGTAAGTGTGTGAAATAGTGAGATTTTGAGGCTACTATAAGAGTAAAAAGAGTTCAAATAGGCTTGAGATACGAAGAAATTCGATAAAAATTGATTTTCAAGCATAGGGGAAAAATGGTCATTTTGTCAAGGTCTACGGACAAAATGGTCATTTTAGCTAAGATGTAAATTTTAGATAGCCTAATTGTGTTTAATGACTAAATGAGTACATTTTTGCTATTATAGATCAAGATTTACTGAATCCAAACCTAGACCGGGGGAAAGCCAAGCAAATCGACTAAACTGACTAGTCAAGTACATTTTGTAATCTGAGGTACGCTGTATGTAAATAATATAACTACATTTCTAATACACGTATTCACATTGTCATTGAATTGATATAGCATGGATTGATAAATTTTGAATTGAGAATGCTTAGTAATAATTAAGATAATAAAAAGACCCCGTTGAAACCCTAGGAAACAAACTGGATATTCGTGCCAAGATATTTGGGAGAATTGTGTGCTAGTGTAAGACATGTCTGGGACATGCATCAGCCACATTATGAGAGCCAGTGGAAGACCATGTCTGGGACATGGCATCGGCGTAGAGATGAGTGCCAATGTAAGACATGTTTGGGACATGCATCGGCCTCAACAATGATAGCCAGTATAAGACGTGTCTGGGACATGCATCGGCTAAGATTTGTGCTAGTGTAAGACATGTCTGGGACATGTATCAGCATGTCTATACGAGAGCCAGTGTAAGACCATGTCTAGGATAATGCATCAGAAACTTATTCCATGTTTGAGGCTTATAGCATATCTGGAAGTTTTTCAAAAGGTTCAATATTAAAGATTTCGAAAGTAACCTAATAAGGAAAGTTTAATAAAGTTTGACTGGTACAAGTACCTATTTGGTATGCAAGAGTATTGAGCTCAAATTAAAAAATGTGCATTGAGTAGATGGTAATGAGTAAGTTAAGTTTAAACTTACCTTTGAGCTATGAGAATGATGACCAATGGTGAAATTGTTGTTGTATATTTATTTATATACAACTTACTAAGCTTTAAGCTTACTCTCTTTACTTTCCCGTTTCTTTCAGTGCTGCTTAATTAGCTCAAGGATCCTTTGGAGTCAGAGATATCGATCGCACTATCAATCAAAGCACTTGGTATACT
Organism: Gossypium arboreum; assembly: GCF_025698485.1. Lineage (NCBI taxonomy): Eukaryota > Viridiplantae > Streptophyta > Magnoliopsida > Malvales > Malvaceae > Gossypium > Gossypium arboreum. The sequence continues at coordinate 116,400,453 of NC_069077.1, read as the reverse complement.
ACAAATCTTCCTTTGAAGTATGGCATGTATAGAGCTAGACTAGGATGTGTGTTTTGATGAGAAATTAGTTATGAAATTTGGCTTAAGTCAAAAGCCCTTCATTTGTATCAAGCTTTGAATAATGGCTATTCTTTATTTTGGTAATTGCTTATAATGTTCTTTCTATGAATGAATTGGTGTCCATTGTGGTGAAAGTAGTATATTGAAATGATCTTGTGTAGGTTGAGTAAAATGGGTGACAAATGGCTTGGAAATAGTCTCCTTTTGTCAACACGGGCAAGGCACATGGGCATGTGTCTAGGCCAGGTGTGACACACGGCTCACTCCCATGGGTGTGTGTTATGGCCGTATGTCTCCTGCGCTTAAAACTTTAAAGTCATTTTTTATGCACGGGTAAGCCACACGGGCGTGCATTATGGCTGTGTACGAAAAGAGTAACCTCTTAAGATCAGACGGTTAAGACACATGGGCGTGTCATATGGTCATGGGCTCAAGTCAGTAGCTAGCTAAGTATCACACGGCCATATCACACGGGCGTGTGCCATGACCGTGTCTTAAAGTCAGTATTGCACATGGGTTAAGGGCATGGGCACGTCCTGAGTCACACAGGCGTGTGGAACCTTAAAGCATAAATTTTCCAAGATTTTTTTAAGTTTTCAGTTTAGTCCCGAACCACCATGGATGTATGTTTTGGGCCTCGTAAGCCCATTTAAGGGACAGATTGCTTAGGAGATGAAAAGTTTTTAAATTGATCAAAATTTTATGACCTGAGTTCCTAAGATTGATTGAGTTTAAGTTAGGTAGCACCTCAAACCTTATTCCGGCGTTGGATAAGGGCGATGGGTGTTACATTTAGTGGTATCAGAGTATGGTTTAATCGGTTTTAGGACTAACCTAGCTAGAGTACGAGTCTAGCTATACATGCCATAGATATATATTGATAGTGTGACGATTCCTGACAATTGTAAATTGTGTTTTTATATAGGAATAGATCTTTATAGAACCATGGCGGATGACGTGGAAAGTAATGCACCGGCTCCCGAAGAAGGGACCGTGCCATTAGTGAGTGAACCCGTGAGTGTGGGCTAAAGTGGAGGGGCTAGGAAAGCCTACCTTCGAATAATGGATGCTTGATATACGGAGTTTGTACGTGCGAACCCGAACACTCCACCTCCCCCACCTCCCTCAATTCCTCAGTATGCCCAAGTGGCTCCGCAAGGTACGGACATGTTTAGAAGAGAGAAGACTCCGGTCGACAAAATCTAGAAGCAAAGGGTTGAGGAATTTCACGCTAGTGTAGATGATGACCCGGAAAGAGTAGAGTTTTGGCTAGAAAATAAAATGAGGGTATTCAATGAACTGTCGTGCACGCCTGAAGAGTGCGTGAAGTATGCTGTGTCACTTCTATGGGACTCAGCTTATCAGTGGTGGAATACTCTCATGTCTGTAGTACTAGGAGAAAGAGTGACTTGGGAATTTTTCCAAGGAGAGTTCGGAAAAAAGTATATTAGCCAGAGGTTCATGGACCAGAGAAGGAAGGAATTTTTAGAGTTGAAACAGGGTAATAAGACTGTGACAGAGTATGAGCGTGAGTTTGTGAAACTTAGCAAGTATATGAGGGAATGCGTATCCACTGAAGCTACCATGTGTAAGAGATTTGAGGATGGCCTCAATGAAGATGTCCAAGTGTTTGTGGGAGAATTTGTAGTGCTCGTTGAGAGAGCGTGCAAGGCTGAGGAACTGGTGAAGGAGAGGAGAAAAGTGGCCCTTGAGTTGCGGGACTTAAAGAAAAGACAGATGGGGAAAGCACATTATTCCTCATCCAAGAGATCAAAAGAATTTATTACCTGATCGAATGCTTCAGTGGGGTATTCGAGGAGAAACAAGAATCAACAGAATAAGGCATCTAAAGCCCAGACTACTTTGGTCGCTAGTGTCGGCAACACTCAGCCAAATAGACCGGAGTGCCTATAGTGCAGTAGACGTCATTTCGGTGAGTACCGAGTGAATGAAAGAGGATGTTTCAAGTGTGAATCATTAGACCACTTTATCCGAGATTGCCCTGAAAATGATGACAAAGAGAAAAAGTAAGATGTGAGGGCGAGTAGTGCTTCTTTGAGAGGCAGTCAACAAAAGAACCCGAGCAGTGGAGCTAGCAGTAGAGGTGTGACTAATGATGTCGCAGTGAGGTCCGAGGGCAGAGCACCTGCAAGGACTTATGCTATTCATGCCCGCAATAAGATAGAGTCTCCTGACGTGATTACAGGTACCTTTTCTATTCATGATATATCTGTTGTTGCTTTGATTGATCCGGGGTCTACCTACTCTTATATTTGTATGGATTTGATACCCTGTATAAATATGATAGTATAGTCCACTGAGTTTGTGATAAAAGTATCCAACCCTTTGGGCAGACATGTGCTAGTTGACCAAGTATGTAGAAATTGTCCTTTGACAATTAGAGGTCATTGCTTTTCGACTAATTTAATGTTATTTCCGTTCCATGAGTTTGACGTAATCCTCGGGATGGATTGGTTGACTTCCCATAGTGTTGTAGTGGACTGTGGGAAGAAAATTGTTGAGTTAAAGTGTGAAGATGGGAATATCCTTTGGGGTGGACCAGGTGACTTGGATAAATCGCCTCTGGTAATATCGTCTCTGACCATTGAAAAATATTTGAGAAAAGTGTATGAGGCTTATCTAGCTTCTGTGCTGAATACTCAAGTGTCCAAGTCGAAGATTAAATCAGTACCAATGGTTTGTGAGTTTATAGATGTTTCTCCGGAAGAGTTGCCCAGATTACCTCCAGAGAGAGAAGTTGAGTTTGGTATCGAGTTAGTACCTGGCACGACGCCAATCTCGATTGCACTGTATAGAATGGCCCCCACTGAGTTGAAAGAGTTGAAAGTACAGTTGCGAGAATTAACAGATAAACGTTTTGCTAGACCGAGTTATTCACCATAGGGTGCTCCGGTACTTTTTGTGAAAAAGAAGGACTGGTTGATGAGGTTATGTATCGACTATAGGCAGCTTAACAAAGTAAGAGTAAAGAACAGGTATCCTTTGCCAAGGATCGATGATCTCTTCGATCAATTGAGAGGAGCCACTGTATTTTTTAAAATAAATTTGAGATCGGATTATTACCAATTAAGAGTCAAGGAACAAGATGTACCGAAGACTGCTTTTCGGACGAGATATGGGCATTACGAGTTTCTTGTTATGCCTTTTGGATTGACAAATTCCCCAGTAGTATTTATGGATCTGATGAACTGCATCTTCTGACCGTATTTGGATAGGTACATCATCATTTTTATCGATGACATATTGGCTTATTTGCGTAATGAAAGAGAGCACGCAGAGTATTTAAGAACTGTGTTACAGACCTTAAGGGATAAGCAACTTTATGCCAAGTTTAATAAGAGCGAGTTTTGGCTCAACGAGGTCAGATTTCTAGGACACATTGTGTCGGGTGACGGTCAAAGTTGACCCAAGTAAAGTCTCAACTATTTTGGAATGGAAACCACTGAGGAATTTAACACAGGTTCGTAGTTTTCTTGGACTAGCGGGATATTATAGATGATTTGTAAACGGATTCTCTATGATAGCTACGCTGATAACAAGGCTACTTCAGAAAGAGGTCAAGTTTGAATGGACAGATGAGTGCCAACAAAGTTTCGAGAAATTAAAAGCTTTGTTGACCGAAGCCCCAGTGTTAGTACAACCAGATTCGGGCAAAGAATTTGTGATTTTTAGTGATGCATCCTTAAATGGTTTGGGGTCTGTACTCATGCAAGAAGGCAAAGTTATAGCGTATGCCTCGAGACAGTTGTAGTGTTCACGTTAAGGATTTGGAGACACCATTTGTACGATCACAAGAGTCTAAAGAATTTAATGACTGAAAAAGAGTTGAATTTGAGGTGACGAAGATGGTTGGAGCTAATAAAAGATTATGAGTTGATTATTGACTACCATCCAAGAAAGGCGAACGTGGTCGCTGATGCATTGAGCAGAAAGTATTTATTTGCATTGAGAGCTATGGTCATCCATTTGACTTTATCAGACAATGGTTTGATCCTAGATAGTTGAAAGCCAGACCTACTTTTCTTCATGAAAACTGTGAAGCTCAGAAAGGTTACAAGAAATTGCAAGCCGAGAGAACTCAGTGTAAGTTAGAGATTGAATCAGATTTTCGTATTAGTACCGATGGTTGTATAATGTTCAAAGACAGAATTTGTGTACCTAAAAACGATGAGCTAATTTAGAAGATTCTGAGAGAGGCACATGGTGGTTGCTTGCCCATCCACCTGGGTAGTGTAAAAATGTGCAATGACCTTAAGAAAATGTATTGGTGGTCTGGTATGAAAAGAGACATTTCGGAGTTTGTCTGTAAGTGTTTAGTGTGTCAGCAAGTAAAGGCTGAACACCAAGTGCCTTCAGGGTTACTCCAACCTATTTTGGTTCCAGAATGGAAGTGGGATCGAATCACTATGGATTTTCTGATGGGTTTACCACAAAACCCAAAAAAGAAAGATGCAGTATGGGTTATTGTCGACAAACTAACTTAGTCAGCACACTTCGTACCAGTGCGTACCGACTACTCCTTTGAAAAATTGGCCGACTTGTATGTTTCCAAGATTGTGAGGCTTCACGGTGTGCTGTTATCGATTGTTTCAGATTGAGACTTGAGATTCACCTCGAGGTTCTGGAAAAAGTTAAAAGAGGCTCTGGGAACTAAGTTACATTTTAGCACAGCTTTTCATCCACAAACTGACGGACAGTCGGAAAGAGTAATTCAGATCTTAGAAGATATGTTGAGATGTTGTGTTCTCGAGTTTCAAGGAAGCTGGGAAAAATACTTGCCATTAGTTGAATTTTCCTATAACAACAACTATCAGTCAAGTCTGAAAATGGCACCTTATGAGGCCTTACACGGGCAAAAGTGTCAAACGCCCTTATACTGAAATGAGTTAAGAGAGAATCAGATTCATGGGGTTGATTTAGTCAAAGAGGTTGAAGAGAAAGTTAAAGTGATTCGTGGCTGTCTGAAAGCCGCCTCGGATAGGCAAAAATCCTATGCGGATTTGAGATGAAAGGAACTTAAGTTTGAAATAGGTGATAAGGTATTTTTAAAAGTTTCCCCGTAGAGGAAAGTCCTCAGGTTTGGAAAAAAAGGCAAATTGAGTCCTCGTTTCATAGGACCTTATGAGGTTATAGAGAGAATAGGGCCTGTTGCCTACCGTTTGGATTTGCTGCCAGAATTAGAAAAGATTCACGATGTGTTTCATGTTTCCATGTTACACCGGTACAGATTAGACCCTTCGCATGTGATTGAGCTGACAGAGGTTGAGTTTCTTCCAGACATGACTTATAGTGTAACACCCCTGGTCCATGCCCAACGCCGGGACAGGGTTCGAGGTGTTACCTGACTTAAACTCAATCAATCATACAAAAACTATGCCATAAAATTTCAATCAATTTAAAACTTTTCTTTTCACATGCAATCTGTCCTATATATGGGCTTACGAGGCCCAAAACATACATCCGGGGTGGTTCGGGACCCAACCGAGAACTCATGAAAAACTTAGAAAATCTCTTGCATCAAGGCTTTACACGGCCATATGGGTATAGAGCACATGCCCGTGTGCTAGGGACACGCCCGTGTCCAAAAACCCGGACATTCTGCCAAAACCACACGACCAAGGCACACACCCGTGTCCTATGACCGTGTCCTTCACACGACTGAGACACATGGCTGTGTTGCCCGTGTACTACTACCAGGCATACTGACTTGAAAAACTTAGGTGCAGGGGACACACAGTTGGATAACACACCCATGGGGGCAGACCGTATGTCACACAAGGTCTAGACACACACCCGTGTGTCTACCCGTGTGGACAATTACAAGGTTATTTTCCAAGCCATTTGTCACCTTCATAACATGTGCACACATACTTGTCCAAAAACATACAACATGACATAAATGAGCTCTTAAACATCTACAAACATGTTATGCTCAAGTCAATTTCTTATGCATTAAATATCATAGAATTTGCTCACATCATTACCACATACTAGTCATAACAATCATTACATCACAAACCTCATGTCCATCAGTAAGCATAGATAATCATTTCCATAAACCATTCATGAGGCATTATTAACTATTTACCAATCACCTAATATTGCATCAGTAACTAACTCATCAATGAATCTCATTTTAGTCTCCAGGCATACATGCTATAAGCCACATCACAAGAGATAGTATCATACATATATATGAATAAACATTTAGGCCTACAACATCATTAGCCAACATAGGCCAATTCACATGGCTATAACACTTTATCAATACAAGCCAACACCTTTGGCTAAATCATAATATCACATACTCAACATTAAAACTCTATACATGCCACAGACTCGAAACACTAGGATTTACTTACACCAATAGCGTTAACTCGACAGTGTGATAATATCTCTGACGGCCTCCAACCCGAGCAAACCTGGCAACCCTAGAGAACATGGGAAAGAAGGGGGGTAAGCTTTATGCTTAGTAAGTTCATATGAAAACAATTAGCAGCTCATTTACATGTTTTATCAATGTTTACAACATATACTCAAGTTCATGACAAGCTATCTTCCTGAGAAATAGTCACTAAATTATTTATATCTAGAGCTACAAAACTCCAAATTAAGTTTTGTTAATTTTCCTTGAAACTAGACTCATGTACCTTTCTACCATAAAATTTACAGAATTTTTGGCTTAGCCAATTAGTACAGTTTATTTCTCAAAGTTACACCTGATTCATTGTCTGACAGTTTAGACCCTTCTGCATTAAAGTTCAATTATCTCATAGCTCAGGACTCAAATAAAGTTCTTGTCTATTTCTATTGAAACTAGACTCATTAAGGATTCTAAGCATATAAATAATAACTCATAAACATTTTTTTACAATTTATAATGATTTTCTAGAATCAGATTAGGGGATCTCGAAGTCATTCTGACTCTGTCCCATGCAACTTCAGATATCTCATTATAGGAAATTATTTTGCTTACATGGTTTCTTTTATAAGAAACTAAACTAAATAGGCTTTTTTCTCGTATTTTATTTAGCTTCTAACTCATTTTCTACTATTTTTTTTTGTATTTTCAAAGTTACACCACTGCAATAGCCCAATACTGTCCAGGCTAATTTATTCATTCACAATTATTGTTCACCAAATTAATACAACATCATATCATCTATCATGGTAAGAACACATAGCTATGCATTATAAGCATGGAACCATAATCTCATTGTCATCAAATATCAAAGAATTATTCCAAATCATGCCATTTCCATAGTATTCACCAAATACTATATAAATCATAGATTATCACATATCAATGTATTACTCATAAGCTCAGTGTACATACCTATACCAACTCGTGATAAAATACATAAGCATACCTTCTTTAACATGCTCTCCTTAGAGCTTTCATCACATCATCCATTACATTACCCATTGAACACTCGGGACGCTAAAGGATGTTCAAAATTATCATGCGCCGAATAGAATGCCTAAGGCCATGTCCCTCACATGGTCTTACATGGATCCACATATCGTTGCCATATCTCAGATATGGTCTTATACGAGGTTTCATGTTAGTGCGGATGCCATGCCCTAGACATTATCTTATACTAGCACACATATCATCACCTTTTTACTAAATCCTCACAAGTCAATTCCAATAGAGGCATACATCTACATTTTGTACAATATCAAGTATTAAACACATCATAATGAAATTGAGCATTACTTTCATACAAACTTCTAATATTTTAGGCCCTACACTTAATGCCATAACAATAAAGAATTTTAATTCAAGCATGATATTGCATTATTGTTACCATACGAACTTACCTCGATACCACAAAGGTGAAAATGACGTAATCATCCTTTAATCGATTTCTTTCCGTTCTAAGTCCAAATCTCGATTTTCAACATCTAAAACATCACATTTAGCTTATTAAAACAATGTAATAATCAAATTAGTCCATTGACACACTTTGGAAAAATTTACAATTTTGCCCCTCTATTTTGCCAAAATTACCAAATTGCCCCTAGGCTCGAAAAATGATTTTTATTCAATTTATTTGCTCCTTAAGCCTAGATGAACATTTTCATAACTATGGCAACTCACAAAAATCATTATTACACACACTAACACATTATCTTACAACTTGGCAAACTAGCCCTTTTTAAGGTGTTTTCATGCAATTTCTTTCACAAAAGTTGTTTATTAGACAACTAGGACTCATAATCTTCCATAAAAACATAGAAAACAACACATTTACTCTCATGGCAAAACCCTAGACTCTTCATCATTTTGCAAACTAGACCCCTCATATGAAAGCTCATGCTTTAGGCGTTCCAAAAATGTAAAAATCATCAAGAAAGACATTAAAAATCACTTACTAGCAAATGATGTAAGTGGCTGATATTTCAAAGCTTCAAAACCCCTTTCTTTGCAGCATATTTCGGTGGAGGAGAAGAGAAAAATGATAATTTTTTTCTTTTTTGATTTGTTAATAATAAAACTAGTCAAAATTGGTGACCAACTTTACCTAATTTTGACTTTTCAACAATTTTTGTCCCCCATGATCGGTCATGCTTCAATTAGGGGTCTATTTTCACTTTAAAGTCCCCCAATTTAAGACACAAAGCAATTTAACACCTTAGCCATCAAAACACAACTTTTACCCTTTTCGCGATTTAGTCCTTTTTCGAAATTGGACTAGAAATCGCTAAAATTAACTTACCAAAATTTACATGCACTTATAAAATTATATTATAAGACATAAAATAATACTAAAATAATTTTCTCCAGGCTCGGACCGAAACCACTGTTCCAACTAGGCATAAAATCAGGCTGTTACATATACTGAGGAGCCGATCAAGATTTTGGCCTGATAAGTTAAACAGCTAAGAAATAAGAGTATACTGCTTGTGAAAGTTTTGTGGCATAGACATGGGGTCGAGGAAGCCACATGGAAACCTGAGGAGTCTCTGCAAGACTTGTACCCGAATCTATTCTCCGGTAAGATTTTCGGGGACAAAAATCCTTAAGGGGGGAGAAATGTAACAGCTCGATTTAGGGCCTAGTCGGAGCAGTGGTCTCGGAACCATAAATTCTAAGTTAGAATTTTTTTTATTACAATTATGAGGTTATAACATGATTATATTAGTGTATGAAAAATTTGGTGGTCAATTTTAATGTTTGTGAGCCCAATTGCAAATAAAGGACTAAATCGCATAAAAGACAAAAGTTGCATTTTAGTACGCAAATGTGTTGATTAGCTAGAGAACTAAAATTTAGGGTATTTAAAGGGCAATTAGACCCTTTTTAAAAGTGTTGGCAAGTCATGAGTAATAGAAAAATCAAATGGTCAAAAATATTAGGTGGATGATGTCATTTTTGGTGATAAAATAATGCCTATGCCTAGCCTTCATCTTTTTCTCTTCATTATCTTCTTCTTAGCAAAATTTTCAATGAAAAATAAGGGTTCTTGGAGCTTTGAAAATTTCAGCAAGCTATCTCTTCACAAGTAAGTCATTTTAATGAGTTTTCTTGAAGATTCTTACATTTTTTAGACCCTTGAAGCATGAGCTTTCAAATGAGGGGTCTAGTTTGCAAAATGATGAATAGTTTAGGGTTTTTCCATGAAAATATTTATGAGGTTTTCTGAGTTTTTATGGAAGAATATGAGTCCTATTTGTGTTATAAACAACTTTTGTGAAAGGTGTTAGTATGAAAACACCTAAAGAGACTATTTTGCATAAGTTGCAAAATAGGTAGTAAGTGTGTGAAATAGTGCGATTTTGAGGCTTCGCTAGGCTTGAGATACGAAGAAATTCAATAAAAATCGATTTTCAAGCATAGGGGCAAAATGGTCATTTTGTCAAGGTCTAGGGGCAAAATGGTCATTTTAACTAAGATGTAAATTTTAGATAGCCTAATTGTGTTTAATGACTAAATGAGTACATTTTTGCTATTATAGATCAAGATTTACTGAATCCAAACCTAGACCGAGGGAAAGCCAATCAAATCGACTAAACTGACTAGTCGAGTAGGAGTTGTAATCCGAGGTAAGTTATATGTAAATAATATAACTACATTTCTAATACACGTATTCACATTGTCATTGAATTGATATAGCATGGATTGATAAATTGTGAATTGAGAATGCTTAGTAATAATTGAGATAATAGAAAGACCCCATTGAAACCCTAGGAAACAAACTGGATATTCGTGCCAAGACATTTGGGAGATTTGTGTGCTAGTGTAAGACATGTCTGGGACATGCATCAGCCACATTATGAGAGCCAGTGTAAGAGCATGTCTGGGACATGGCATCGGCGTAGAGATGAGTGCTAGTGTAAGACATGTCTGGGACATGCATCGGCCTCAACAATGATAGCCAGTATAAGACGTGGCTGGGACATGGCATCGGATAAGATTTGTGCTAGTGTAAGACATGTCTGGGACATGCATCAGCATGTCCTTATGAGAGCCAGTGTAAGACCATGTCTGGGACATGGCATCGGCAACTTATCCCATGTTTGAGGCTTATAGAATATCTGGTAGTTTTCCAAAAGGTTCAATTTTAAAAATTTCGAAAGCAACCTAATAAGGAAAGTTTAATAAAGTTTGAGTGGTACAGGTACCTATTTGGTATGCATGAGTATTGATCTCAAATTAGAAAATGTGCATTGAGTAGACAGTAATGAGTAAGTTAAGTTTAAACTTACCTTTGAGTTATGAGCATGATGACCAATGGTGAAATTGTTGTTGTATATTTATTTATATACAACTTACTAAGCTTTAAGCTTACTCTCTTTCCTTTCCCTTTTCTTTCAGTGCTGTTTAATTAGCTCAAGGATCCTTTGGAGTCGGAGATATCGATCGCACTATCAATCAAAACACTTGGTATAGTACAAATCTTCCTTTGAAGTATGGCATGTATAAGGCTAGACTAGGATGTCTGTTTTGATGAGAAATTAGTTATGTATTTTGGCTTAAGTCAAAAGCCCTTCATTTGTATCAAGCCTAGAATAATGGCTATTTTTTATTTTGGTAATTGCTTATAATGTTCTTTCTATGAATGAATTGGTGTCCATTGTGGTGAAAGTAGTATATTGAAATGATCTTGTGTAGGTTGAGTAAAATGGGTGACAAATGTCTTGGAAATGGTCTTCTTTTTTCCACACGGGAAAGGTACACGGGCGTATGTCTAGACCGGGTGTGACACACGGCTCACTCCCATGGGTATGTGTTATGGTCGTGTGTCCCCTACACTTAAAACTTTTAAGTCATTTTTTATACACAGGTAAGCCACACGGGTGTGCCTTGTGGCCGTGTATGCAAAGCAGTAACCTTTTAAGATCACACGGTTAAGACACATGGGCGTGTCATATGGCCGTGGGCTCAAGTTAGTAGCTAGCTAAGTATCACACGGCCATATCACACGGGTGTGTGCCATGACTGTATCTTAAAGTCAGTGTTGCACACGGGCTAAGGGCATGGGCACGTCCTGAGTCACATGGGTGTGTGGAGCCTTAAAGCATAAATTTTCCAAGATTTTCCTAAGTTCACGGTTTAGTCCCGAAGCACCACGGATGTATGTTTTGGGCCTCATAAGCCCATTTAAGGGACAAATTGCTTATGAAATGAAAAGTTTTTAAATTGATCAAAATTTTATGACCTGAGTTCTTAAGATTGATTGAGTTTAAGTTAGGTAGCACATCAAACCCTATTCCGGCGTTGGATACGAGCGAGGGGTGTTACACATCCGGATTTCACGCTATATGCACCTCCATCCTACATACCTCCATCCTACATGCTTAATGTCTACCTCCATGCTAAAGGTGGGATAGAAATTTTATACCTTCCTCATAAAAGTCTGAGCCATGCAAGTTTCTCGTTAAATGCTGGTGATTTACAAGTTGGATTAGAGTTTTTCTCGAAAGATGCTTATGTTGTTATAGTGCAGCCGTATAGCATAAAGCATGGGGCCAACTTCCATGTTACAAAATTCTAATAAAAAAAATTTGATGCCAAGTGCGCAATGCGTGACAACAGATGTCTATGGAAAATCATGGCATCTGTGAGAAAGAAGACGTGGTTCTAGACCATTAAGAAATATAACGCGCTACATACTTGTGTTGTTACAGGTACATCACATAAACATTCGAGATTAGATTTTAACCTGATCTCTAACATTGTCTTACTCATTTTGAAATTCTCGTGTTATTGTAGGCATGTCATAGGATCATCATAAATAGGATTTTGACATGATCTCTAACATTATCTTATCTATGGTGAAAATGAGCCTAAGATTCCCATGCCAGTTTTGATTATCAATATCCATAGTTAGTACGATTCCATTATGTCGTACTATAAGGCTTGAGTTGCAAAACAGAAGGCTATGGAAAATATGCATAACGAGTGGGATAAATCATAATATAATGATTTTGTGACAATGATGTCAAATACTGAATCAGTACATCCCAAGTACAATAACTAATCTACAACCAGAACCTGTGTATTATGGCAATCGATTAGTCCAAGGGAAAATAGTTTTTCATCTTTTTTTTTGGACATTCAAGCAATGTATTACAACATTTCAGCACTGTAAGTCATTAGTCCAAATTGATGGCATATTCATGTATAAAAGATATGAGCACCGACTGTTGTTTGCTGTTGCATAAGATGGTAATTGAAAATTCCTGCCAATAGCTTTTGCAATAACAGAAGGAGAATCTACTTATGTTTGGGATTTCTTCCTAACTAACTTGAGAACGCATGTTGTGCTGCAACAAGATAAATGTATCATTTCTAATACGTAACCCGTAATACAAGTTGTAATTGATCGACATGGAAGCCTTTAGAACTATGCACATTATAAGTATTATATACGACATATGAGGTCTAAATACATGGGTCAATATCATAAGGATGTTGAACAGCAACATGTTTTTAACATGGGTATGTAGTAGCCACTATTTTCTATACTATTCTTTAACATATATATTGTTTGCATTCATGGATATACTATTTATTTTCTTCGACAGGGTACAAGCTTTTCCAACATCGTTTCTGAAATGTTGGAGAACTTGCGGACTATAAACGTGTAACAGCCCAGTTTAGACCCTAGTCAGAACAGTGGTTTCAGAACCACAAATTTGAGTAAAAAAATTATATATTTGAATATTATTTTTCATGCTTATGATACGTGAATTGATATCTGTGAAAGTTTCGTAAGAAAATTTTATCGTTTGTGTGCTGATTTGTTAAAAAGGACCTAATTGCATATAATGTAAAAGTTGCATGCTATATGTTAAGTGTGCTTATTTTTTATGTCTTATTAAAGGAGAGGTCCTTATGTTGTGAATAGACCATTTCAAGGTTGAGTGGACATTAATGGCCTTAATTAACATGAATTATATGTTTAATTATAAAGGGAAATTTAGTAAATGATAAATTATTATGTAATAAAATAAAACAAAGGCATGAAATTATGCATTTTATGTTCAATTTTATGTTCATATTGCCGAAAATTGACGAAGAAAAAGGAAAAGAAAAGAGTTCTGGGGTTCGGCCATGCTTAAATTCAATTGAAGGTTTGTTTTTGTTCCGTTTTTGATAATTTCTACATTTTTATGATCGTTGCTTTGTGTTCTATCAAGACCATGCCTAAATTTCTGATTTTGATGATGATTTTGAGTTATGCCATTGTTTATTTTGTGAGTTTTGTATTGTAGTTGATGAAATATGAAGGATATGTGTTAGATTATTATGTTTTGTATTGGGATTTTTGATGAATTTGAGTATTTTGGGTTAAATTATGAAAATGAGAAATTGAGTGATTAAAATGTGAAATAAATGGAATATATGAGCTTATTTGAACTACAACATGAGAATCAGCTAAGCATGTCTATAAAGAAATTATGCATATTTTGTGATTTTATGAATTAGGGACTAAAGTGTTAAAATGTGAAAATGTGTGGGCTAATTTTTAAAATGCCCTAAATATGTGTATACAGATTGATTTGAATGAATGTGAGATTTAATAAGTCAAATTTGAATGTGTTTAGATCAAGAACTAAAGAAAACAAAATTAGATCAAGGAAAGTCGAAAGTCGTCGAGTAGTCGATTCCATCCATTCGAATCCGTACAAGGTAAGTCGATATACAAATAAATGTGTTAAATTGAATTATTATTTCTTATATGATACTTGAATTGTGGTGAATGGATATGAGAGCTGAATACATGAAATCCGAGAAAGTTTCGATAATATGATGACGTCCGAAAAGTCCCGTACGAACCTTATGAATAGCTAGGATACATATGTCATGACATAGGATTCCAATATGTGATTTCGTGTAAGACCACATCTCGGACGTTGGCATCAATTTGAGATTTACGTGTAAGACCATGTTTGGGACATCAACATTATATTTGAATTCATGTAAGACCCTGTTTGGGACAGTGGCATTAATATTTGATTGCATGTAAGAACACGTTTGGGACGTTGGCATTGTACGAGCTTTCTGAGCTATCCGCGTATCCTATTTCATTTCGTACAGTTTAACGAGCATTTTGAGAAATGATTAACTATATAAATGTGTATTCGATTCAGGTATGTTTGAAACGTATAAGATGGTTGATAATGAAAGGTAACTATTAGTACAATTATGGACTTATGATATATGTAATTGAATTATGAACAAATGAGCAATATGAGACTTATGGATAAGTGACTATATTTTGCTATGAGTTATATGAATGAATTATGTTATGTGATAAATTTATTTGTATATGGCTTACTAAGCTTTTGAAAGCTTACTTTGTGTGTATTTTCAATTGTTTTTAGATACTGAAGCTACTGGGAGCTCGAGGATCATCGAGAATCATCACCACACTATCGAACTCTATTTTGGTACCTTTTGAAAATGTGAATATTGGAGTGTGGCATGTATAACTAGAAGTATTTGAATGTATTTGGAAATGTGTATATCTAGCCATGTGATATGGCTTGGTTTTAGTTGTGTTTATAAATGACTTTTGAGCATAAGTTATGTGATGCAATATGGTCATTATAATGTGTTCATGAATGGCTAACAGAGTTGGTTATTTTGGTAAGTTGTGGTATATGCCTATTTTGGAATTTGGTAAGACTTTGGCATGTGAATGAATGAAGTAAATTGAGATTATGAATCATATGTTTGGTATGACTTTGGCTTATGATTTGGTATGTTTTGGTTTTGATATAAGCATGAAATTGTTTGGTGATTATATGACATGAAGAATGTATGTCTTGTAGCCCTTAATGGGTGGCATGTTGGCCTTGTAAATGGCCTATTTTTGCCCACACGGGTAGGGACAGGGGTGTGTGTCTCAGCCGTGTTGCTCAAGGGCCATTTCAAAATGAGCCTGAGCAAACCACACGGTCGCACACACACGGATATGTGCTAGGCCGTGTGGCCAAGTTAGTTTCAAGCACGGACTAGATATACGGGCATGTGACTGGCCATGTGGCTAAGTCAGTAGCCTCCCTAATTTTAACACGGCCTAACACACGGGTGTGTCATGTAGCCATGTAGACAAGTCAGTATGTATGCCCTGTTTTGCCACGGCCTAGACACACGAGCATGTCTAATGCCGTGTGAGGCACACAGCCTGTTTACACGGGCGTGTGACCTTTGTAACTTAGAAAAATGTTTAAGTTTTGAAAAATTTTGTATTTCCTCGGTTTAGTCCTGAACTCTTTCTAAAGCATGTTTAAGGTATCGATGACCTAAGAAAGGGACTTTAAGTTGATGTTTGACTATGATTGCTATGATGTTTGCGAAATGAATATGAAATGTTTCGATATGTCCACTAATGCCTTTTAACCCTAGTCCGGCGACGGATACGGGTTAGGGGTATTACAAAACGAACACGGTGTGAAATACCTCAATGGGATACCCAAGGAGTAGAGGACTCAATCATATGATAGAGGTATATGATACAGGCACATGATAACGAACCTAGCAGGATGCATAAATTCTATATTGATGGGGATGTGTCATTTGTCGATAACCTTAATGGTCAAACAAATATAATTTCACTTAGCAGCCTTATTTCCAAAACGGGTAAAAAAATATGTTGGAAAAATAAAATGTGGTCACATTTGGTTTGAATCGGTGATGAAAGAAATTAGAGAAAATGTAGAAAGAGCGAACTTTACGTTTGCAATGTGTCATTCACATCCAAATCAAATACTTTGGGTTACGGAGTTCCATAGACTCGATGAAGGTATTAATGGGGGATCGTACCGTGTATACTTAGGACTAAGGACCTACAACTGTGGGAGATTTCAAGCATTTCATTTTCCATATGCATATGCAATTGTTGCATGTGCCTCGACTCATGTGGATTGCATGAGTTATATTCATGAAATGTACAAACTAAAACGCATATATAAAGTACGAAAATTCGAATTTCCACTAGTCTCAAATGAAAGTATATGGCCACCTATCTCGAGCGCTCCATTAGCACTGGTATCAGATATTACATTGTATCGCAAGCCTAAAAGTCTGTAACATCCCTAACCTGTCTCCGTTGTCGGATTAGAGTTATGGAGCATTACAACGCAAATCATAACAATTACCAGCATTTAACCATTCAAATATCAAATTAAATAACATATAATCAAATTCAAATGTCTTTCAGAGCATA
Organism: Gossypium arboreum; assembly: GCF_025698485.1. NCBI lineage: Eukaryota > Viridiplantae > Streptophyta > Magnoliopsida > Malvales > Malvaceae > Gossypium > Gossypium arboreum. The sequence continues at coordinate 116,383,687 of NC_069077.1, read as the reverse complement.
AATATAATTATTTACCTTAAATCGGGCCTATAGGGCCTTAAGAATAATTTAGGAACAATCAGGGTTCATTTTGATACAAAACAGAAAAAATAGGGGTAATTTGAAAATCTTTGAAAATAGGGGTCACACGGCCGTGTGACAGAGCCTAGACCATATGGCTCAGAACATGGCTATGTGGCTACTCCACACTATGGCATCTTTGAAGTAACAATCAAATTTGAATTAACCATAAAACAACAGAACACTATCTTTAAATCGCAACCGATAACAATTGAATTTGAAATAAATTTTCAAAAACACTATGGCATCTTTCAACTAATCGAAAGTGTTGTTCAATGACACGCAGTGCCTTCGCACTTAAATTATGTATGTATGTCTCCATAATCTAATCTTCAAGCCGATTATATAAACATGAAAAAATTATAAAATTAATAATGTTAACAACTTACTAATTAACTTCATTACAAATAAAAAAAATTAATAATATTTTCTTACCATTTGCAATTGGACGCCGGAAATGTGTTTGTCATCCAAAAGAATAAGCGACATTAACATTTTTATAAATTATAAAAATTAAAGAATGTACGAAACATAAAATTAAAACAACTAGTATTTGAGAGAAACTAAATGAAAATTGAGAGAATTGAGAGGATAAGATTTGAATGCAAAAGAAAGAAAATGAGTTGGGTTTATATAGCAAATAAATTAGTAGTTAGAAAAAAAATTTAGTCGTTTTAAAAACACTTGTTGGAAATTAGCCTTTTGATTTTTTGATCATTGGGAAAGTTATCGTTGGACGAAAACTCGTCTAACATAACGCAATTTCAACTGAGGTGTTAGCAGGGACGCTGAAAGCGTGCTTTTTACTACCGCAGCTGAAAATGCATCATTTTCTATTTCTCTCTCCAAAATTGATTTATTTTTCCTAAATTTCAAAAGAAAAAAAAAAGCTTACTTTGCTAAATAAGTTTTTAAATTTGGCATTTTCTGCTAAAAAAAAAGTAATGCTTTCTAATATATTGCTTTTCAAAGTAATTAAAAATCAAAGATCATAAGAACACTTTCTAAGCTTCTTTTTATGGATCTTCAATTATGTAGAATTGTCATCGACAACAAGAACTCAAAAAATGCATCATATCGAGGAGAAGAGAAGTCACTTTCCATCACCATGCCTTTTTGCTTTTTCTTTTTCTAATTAGTTGTAAAGACTCAAGGTGAAACCATCCGTTTTGAGATGAAAAGTGATGAAGACAGATAAGAAAGGGGATTAGTTTGGGTTTTTAAGGAAAGGAGGAACCATTTTCTTACTCTTTTAATATGATAGATTGACTTCCCTTTACACTATGTTTGGTTTAATGGAATGGCTATTCCATTACGACACGATTCAAAACTCCACAAGAAAATAGTCGTTTGGTTGGTTGAATGCTCAAAATGTCGAATGGGGATTCCAGGTTCATTCTAAAAATCACCTAATAGCTATTCAGGGGAGGAGGTGCCGAATGGCTATTCCAACCTCTCCATCGAATGACCCTTCTTTTCCCTCCGAAAATACCTTTTCTTAGACTGAAATTTCTCAACGGTTTCAACTTTTTTTTCTTTTGGTCATTTGACAATCTCAAGCTCAAATCAATCTTAAAGGAAGCAAATTAACTTGAAGGCCAAATCAACTTGATTTTGTTGTAAGTACAATTCAACTAGGGTTTGTTTTGCATTTTGATTGATTTTTTTTTGTTTCTGATGATTTGTCTAAGGGGAATTGAAATGGATTTTGCAACTGTTCACGAGGAGATCGATTCATTCTTCGAGTCAACTTCTCCTTTCAAAGATTCCGCTAAAATCATAAACAAATTGAATCAGTTCATCCAATTTGATTCTTCTTCAGGTAGAGTACCTAAAGCTAATCGATTCTGCATATGTTTTCCCCTGCCGGATATTTGTTTGTATATGTAAATAGTTTCATATTTTTCAGGAGAAGGAAAAGGGAGAAGGGTTGAGGAGCTGCTAAAATGATGCCCAAATCTTAAGAAAATTATTATTTTTAGGGTTATTTCAAAAGCTAAGCCACACAAGGAATGCCAGGTATTGGCCAAATTCATCTCATCTATTATTTGATTCATGAGGAAATACATGCATGTAGAAGTGCAATTTGAATGAGTAAAGTTCTATCAATTGAATTTTTAAACTCAATTCTTGTATCAGTTGTAAATTATATGAGCAGATATGTAGGTAGATTTTACAAAATGTAAATCCCAAACATCTTCCCTTTCTGTATCTTACAATTCATTGATGTTATTTTTTCAGTTTGATAGTAAAATATATACAATCAAAAGAATAGGTTTTTTTTTTCACTCAATTGTTATTTTGCTCCTTTGCTATTATTGACCATGTTGTTCTCTTCCAAAGTTGAAGATCTCTCTCATTTTTTTGCCTGCATTCATATGGAATGTCCTTTATGTATTATTTACCTTATATTAACATCTTTAATGAAACTAAAGCTTCTTTTCTGACCAATTTTTTTTTTAAAGAGCTTTATCCAAAATTAATATTTGGTTTTGTGTGTATACACATTATACCCATAGTATGTTATACCTATAAAATGAAATCAGATGAGAATCATTGATAAAATAACAGTCCATGATGAGAACATTTCAAGACAAAATGGTAAGTGCTTCTCTTTTGTGGATCACAATAAATCTATCCCATCAAAGAATTTCTACAGTTTTGGGACTTGTACAATTTGCACATTTACTTTTTTTTTCATTTTATGACTTAGCCTGGTTAAACAAATTACCAGTAGTGTTTGTATATTTGGTTCTTTAAATGAGATTAATTCTTATGCTTTGCTTTTGTGCTCTGCTTGGTTCTTCACTTGTGTTTTCATCTTTTTTAGCCAACTTTTAACACACTACTCATTTAGCTTGAATTCTTGTGGAGCAGCTTAAATTGATCAATTTGAAATTTAAAGTTAGTTTTTATGGATATGTGATGTTTATTGTTACTGCAGATTTTGTGAGAATTGAAGCTATCATTATTAAGGAAATTAAAATAGAGCATAAATATGTTTTGATGTAATGGGTTGATATTTGGTTAGTTTTATTGCAGTAAAAGCCTTAAATGAGATAAAAGCATCACTTGGATAGAGAATTGTAGATGCATGGATCGGGGACGATCCTTGTGGTGATGGTGATTTACCGCATTGGTCTGGTGTAACATGTTCGACTCAGGGAGACTATAGAGTTGTTACTGAACTGTATGTATCATATCTGCTATGCATTCTGTTTTTGCTTAATATGCTTATTAGTGAAAAGGATGTGTTTTTGCTTCACAAACGCCATCTAATGAACAATGCAAATGCCTTTTGCTATTGATTCTTGTTCTATATTTCATTCCAACTTGTATCTATATCTTATGTTACGATTTGGGGGGAAGATGCCGAAATGAATACCGCTCTGCCATGATTGAATTCTAATGCCTTTGTTTATCTAATGAACAATGCAAATGTATTGCACCATTGATTCAACATTCTATGTTTCATTCACATTTATGTTATATATTACATTACGGATTGGGGGAAAGATGCCAAGGTGAATACTGTTCTACCATGATTGAATTCAAACACTTTTTGGTTTCTCATTCTATGTGTTCTTTTTTTTTTCTTTTCGATTTGTATCTTATCTCATTTTAGAGGCTACTTGAAAGATATTCAAGTGACTACTTTTCTGCCTTGATTCACTATTATATGTTATTCTGTTGGCTTGTATTGACCCTGACCTTGAATTGTTACTATTACTTTTTTCTTTTATAGGGAAGTGTATGTGGTATCCATCGTTGGTCCTTTTCCTATTGCTGTAACTAATTTATTGTATTTAACAAATGGGTAGCTTGGGAGTTTCCATTGATTGCAACTGCAAAAGCTTTACAAATTTTATAGAAGAGGAGCCAACGGTTGCATGTTATTCAAGTATATTCAGTCTATTGGTATTCTTACTTTGTATTTTCCAACTTCTAAAATACATTCAGTCATTGATGCAGGGAAGCTTTATATGTTCAATAATTTTCCATTAATATATATTATATTAAAATAGCCTTGTATTATCATATTTGATTCTATAGAATACTCTCGGTCAATATTTTAAAGGAACCTTAATGCTATTCTTTGTGAATAGATACTTTCAATCAATGTTCTTTGTGAAGTTTGGCACATGTAAAAATGAAGTTGCATGAGATTTTATGATTACAAATATTAAATCTATATTATTCATTTTACTTTTACATGAAATTCTTATATTATACACGTCTAGCAGCGTAAATAAATTAATGAAAATATGTTAAATATAGATATATATACAACATAACAATTTCATTAGTTCTTTTGTCATATTTCAACATCTGTCTATGAGTAAAAATATTTGAGACAAGATATTCTTTAAATTACTCTTTTAAATTATTCTTTAAGTAACATAGAGAATATGATATATATGCTAAATTATTTGTTTTACTAATAATATTCTAACACATTAAATATGCATCATATTTTAAAAATAATAACGTGGGTTGTATATTATTTTTTTATAATATTATATATTATTTTATTAATTCATATTTTAATAATTGTTATATTAAGAATATTATTAAATTATATATTATTATAGTTAAATTATATTTAATAATAAATTTATTAAAATAGAATTAAATTATGTATTATTATTTTTATTAAATTATATTTAATAAAATCCTATTAAAATTTAATAACAATAATCATCCTTTTAACAAAATTTCTGGGAAGGGTACTCTGATCATTTCAATTTTTTTTATGTTATTACAATTCTATTCCATTCGACCAAACACAAGAATAATATTACAATTCTATTCCATTTTATTCAACCAAACAATTGAATTGCTATTATAGTTCTATTTTATTACAACTCTATTCCATTACACTGAATCAAAGGTAGCCTTAATATTTTTAGTGAAACTCCCCTAATACCAAATAACCATTGGTTCAAAAGGATTTCAAATTATTGAAGCAATCCCTTAAATTTCCAACATTTCAAAAATCCATAATAATTATTTCATTTAACTTTAATTTTAATTTATCATTTCACCTTTTTTTTAACATTTAAATTAATTTAGCATAAAGACGAATGTGAAAGTAAGTTATCCACATGGCCATATGATTGGTTTGAACATGAAATCACAAAAGGGTAGAATAATTCAAATATTAAAATGATAACTCGTGTATAATAGAGGGCTAAAAGAGACATTAAGTATACCGGGAGCTTTTTGTCTCAAAAAGTATATCGTCCCAAGAATCGGAGTTAAAATTACATTGATGTCAAATGGTGGCTCAAATTTATGTGGATTATTTTCACAACTTTTTTATTTCTTTTATTGTTTAATATTTTCTATATTTGTCTTGAATTGAAGAAAATAAAAATAAAGTTATGAAAACAGAGGGAAATTTCGAAATTGTTAAACACGTCTAAAATTGGTTATGGAAAATCTTAGAACCAAACCATTTCCCTTTTTAAGCACACACAAATGTGATCATAAAGGGCGGAGAGAAATAGATTTTTTTATAACGACGCTCTCGTTTTTCTTGTCTTTGAGAAGGTATTTTTTTTTTTGAATTTTTTTCTTCGTTTCCATGTTTGAAAGTTTGCAAGGAAGTTTTTTTTTTTTTTTGCTGATTGTTTTTGTTTCGGATTTTAATAATATAATTAAAATTGACAAGCTTTTAGGAAGGTGAAAAAAGCTTGCAATCTTTATAGAGAGTTAATTCCAGGTTTAAGGAAAGGGATTTTTTTATGTGATTTTGAAAAGATATTTCTGGATTCCCTTTTTTTTTTTTTTTTGCAAAGATTGGAATAGAAGAATTTATGGTTGAATTTTGAAGAAAAAAGAAAATTTGGAGGGTTTTTCCCCGGAAAATCCCACTTTCCGTCATATGGTTGAAGTTGGGAGTTTTTCTTTTATATACGAAATCTTTGAAAAAAGGTTTTGAATTTTTCAATTATATTTTTAAATATATAAGTATTTTTCTTTGAAAATTTTATTTATTTTAAAATTCTCCAGTTTTATAAATTTATTTTTCCATCTTAAAATTAACTTTTATTTTAACTCGATGTTTAATTAATATTATTTACTTCAATCGTTAATATTTTATTTGCATATTATTTTTGTCATTATTCGTATAATTTTACAGTTATGATTGAAATAAAAAATGAAGATAAAAATCTTGTAAAGGATAATTTCTACTTTTAAGTAAACGAATCTTAGGGTCTAATCCAGGTGGAAAGTATCAGAAGGTTTTAAATATGCAAGCTGCCTATGTAATTTTACTTTTTTTTTTTTTAAATTTAGAACTGAGAAAAAAACTTGAGTTAGAGCTAATAACATGGACTTTTCTATTGTTGCTAGTTGTTGTGTGTGCTTCGCTGTTGTTTCTTGCTTCATTTATTGGTGAAATTGTTAGCCTATATACATATACACATTCTATTATGACTAATTCATTTCTTGAATTGCTTAGATGGATAATGAACAGGTTGGTTTATATACGTTGGATGAAGCCCTTGAAAGCCTGGGGTTCGGGAAATTCCAAGCCTTTGTTCTTGCATACGCAGGGCTGGGTTGGTTTGCTGAAGCCATGGAAATTATGATTCTTTCCTTTATAGGACAAGCTGTTAAGTCAGAGTGGGGACTTTCCTCGAGTCAGGAGAGCTTGTTAAGCACCATTGTGTTTGCTGGTATGGTAATTGGAGCCTACGGATGGGGCACTATATCGGATACTTACGGAAGGAGGTGTGTCCTTTGCTTTTATCTAAATCATAAATTCTTAATCATGCCTTTTAGTTTTATTTTCTATTTCTTTCCAGTAAGCATGTCTATAGTTGATTGTTGATCAAATTGTTGTTCGACTTTTGATTGTTGTTTCAATCTTCTTTAACCCTTTATTTAAAATTGCTCCTATCAGGACAGGTTTTCTTACTATATCTATTGTAACTAGTGGAGCTGGATTCTTGAGCACATTCTCTCCGAACTATTTATCACTTGTTATTCTTCGAGGTTTCGTTGGTTTTGGCCTTGGTGGCACATCTGTATTCTTATCCTGGTTTCTGGAGTTTGTTCCAGCTTCTAGTAGAGGCATGTGGATGATTGTATTTTCAACTTTCTGGACATTTGGATCAATTTTTGAGGCAACTCTTGTTTGGGTATGTCTATTTTCTATAACACAATTTAAGGCCTCCCTCCACCTAAAGCTAGGGTCTTTTAATTTTATCTCTTTACCTTATGGAGGCTCAGATCTCACATTTTTGTAAACTAAAAAAGGTACAACGAAACAGACATGAAAGTATAGGTGTTAGATGTTAACTTTTCACCATGAAACAGTGATACCAAGGTGTGCAACCATGATACTTGTTGCTGAGTCATGGTCCAAATTAAGTTCCTGCAGCACCATAATCAGGCACATAAGAAGCAATTCTAACATATGCTTCCCTTTCGCTTCTTTAGTGTCCTTTCAATAACCAGAAGGAAAAATGGCAATTCAGCTGTGCTTACAAGCAAAAAAAAAAAAAAAAAAGAGGGAAAGAAATTATACAGTCCAACTTCTTGTGTGATATTATGCTAAATTGTAGTTGTTGGAATGCATTTGGCAATACAGGCGAGCACTTTTTTTTGTAGTAAAACCCATCAATCTTAAGCTTATTCAATATCATACAAAGAATTTTCTTTGTCCTGTATATATTAATGATCTTGTTTAAATTAGTGCCTTCACTCCGGCCAGCACTAGCAGGCAAGCAGTTTTTTCGTGTCCTGTGCTTAGACAAGTTTACCATTTAGGTTTACAAGTGCATTTTAAAAAGTGCTGTGAAAGTTTGATAGTGTTTACTATTGCTGTCAACAAGAGTTTTTAAAAAGATAATGTCTAAAGGTCAAAGTTAAAAATTTTGTCTTTTTGGCTTGGGTTAAAATATTGATTTAAAATCAAGCTTTTATATGAAAGCTACTTGTTTACCAGCATTTTTTTATGTTGTTTAAAACCATGATTTAGTTTGAAAAGTGGTTTTCAACCTAGATGGTTAACAAAGCCTTAAGAGTGGTGAAAGGGTCCTAGCTAGCATTTAGAGTTTGCGCCTTTGACAACTTTAGCTAGAACTTTAATTATTCAGTAAAATTTCATATAACTGGATCCCTCCCCTCCCCTCTCCTGAACCTGTTGCTCAAAGCTCATAGCACAAACATAGATGCTTGTTACTAAAGTGTTATTCCCTATTATGCTACCTCATCAACTCTATCAGCATAGAAACTTACCCGAGCATTGAAAATTTCTTGAATATTGAACAGCTACTAAAAGTTTTTTCACTGTTAAGTTTGAAGTTTAAATTCGAGGACCTATGGACATTTGAAAAATATGGATTTCCCGTTCGTGCAATGAGAAAATTATTGACACAAATTTTACTTTCAGAGTGTTAGAATGATTGTCTTTTCTATCTATTGCAGATTGTCATGGCTAAATTAAACTGGAGATGGGTACTTGCATTGTCATCTGTGCCATCTTTTGCTCTGCTTTTTTTGTATGGTGTTGCACCTGAGTCTCCAAGATACCTATGCATGAAAGGTAGGACGGGTGATGCACTTCGAATCCTAGAGAAGATAGCTTCAGTGAACCGAACAAAACTTCCTGGTGGTGTCTTAATTTCTAGTAGATCAACTGACAAGGCTGAAGAGTCTACCCCGTCAGAAGATAGGATCCCATTACTCCCCTCACTGAGTAAAAGTAGCATGCAATCAAAATTAGGCTTGGCGTCATTTTTTATGCTTTTCTCGTCAAAATTAATTAAAACAACTGCGCTCCTATGGGTGTTATTATTTGGCGATTCATTTTCATATTATGGTATCATATTGCTTACCTCAAAGCTAAGTAGTGGAGAAAGTGGGTGTTTCCCAACTATTCAAAGCAGTGGATATCTCCTAGGTGATAGCCTCTATGTAAATGCATTCATTACTAGTATTGCAGGTATTATGGCTCATTCTCGCATTCTTCTTTATGCTTTATTTTGAAATAAAATTTGACCTAGGTTTATGTTGCAGAGCTTCCTGGGCTTTTTTTGTCAGCATTATTGGTCGATAGGGTTGGCCGCAAGCAGACCATGTCAATTATGTTTGGCTTAGCATTTATTTTCCTTCTTCCACTACTAACACGTCAGTCTGCTGTTTTAACTACTTGCTTATTATTTGGAGCTCGCATGAATGCCATGGCAACCTTTACTGTCGCCTCTATATATGCCCCTGAGGTAAGCCCATTTAATATTTTATATAAACTTAGTGAGTGATTTTAAGAGCGGTTGTTTCAATACTCCCTAATTGCCAATGTCTTCATTTTTAACATCACTAAGGCTGCTTTTCTTTTTTATTTTCATTTTGGTGTTGGCTTAACAGGAATTTATTAATGGGATTGGCTGTCAAGTGTTCTATTAGAACAGGACAATGAAAGAGTTGATAGAAAAACAAATCTCCTTTTTTGTCTGATTTAGCCACATATTTTGTTCCCTTTTAATCTTTGTATGCGTTCCTTGGTTTCAATATATGAAATCTCCTTTTGTGTAGTTATATCCAACCTCGGTGCGGACAACAGGTGCTGGAGTTGCAAGTGCTGTGGGAAGAATTGGCGGTATGGTATGTCCTCTTGTTTCAGTGGCATTGGTGAATGCGTGCCATCAAACAGAAGCTATTGCTATATATTTGGCTGTTATAGTTGTTTCACTAGTTTGTATTCAACTCTTCCCCTATGATACTAAAGGACGAGAACTTAGTGATACTGCGTGCTGATAATAAGCAATTGGTTTCTTAAGACAAGTTAAATTGTGTTGTGGGTGAGTACTGTGAAGATGCTATGATTGAGCTCTTCTTGCCAATTATACTGTAAAAAGTATACTGGTCATTGTTATGTACATTTTCCTACGACATAAATGTTAAAAGGGAAAAGAGGAAAAACACTAATCAATGGTGGTTGTATTTCCTTTTGCAAAAAAAAAAAACTATACTAGCTTTTGCATATGAGATTAGTTGCTTTTCTTTTTCTTTTGTGATGCTCCATCAAGATATTCCAATATTTTTAAGTGCCATTCCTAGTTTAATCTATAATTTGTTCCAAGTCCCTTTTGCTATTTCAATTTTCTAAACTAGGTTATTCAAGATTAGAATATATAAACTATAAGAATAGTCATTCAACTATGCGATTCATTTTATTTATATTTTAATTACTCTTTTATTAGTTACCATTAATTCAATAATGGAAGTTTGATATAGACTTTTTTATTGGCCTAATAATAAATTTAGTTCTTCAATGTTTACACATTTTATCAATTTGATCTTAAAAAGTATAACAAAATTAGTCTTCAATTGTACAAAATTTGACATTTTATTCCTAATACTAAAAGATTCAATAAATTTGACCCTTGATATTTACAAAATTATCATTTTTAGTGTATATATAATTTATATTTGTTTAGTTTTTATTTTCAAGATTTTTAAATATATTTTAGAAATAATCACTACAAAACTGACTATGTCTATTAACTTTCATCTCCCTTGGTTGATTAATCACCATATAGTGTAGCCTCCTTAGTCCTTAGCACCCTGACAATCAATGTTTGTGAACATAACTCACAATTCTATTATGATATTGAAGTCCTTATATACAACTAGATACACTTAATCACATAACGCTCCTACCATCAATCAATATTTGTTATAGTTTGGATAAAATAAAAGTTTATTCTGCTTTTAAACTTCAACAATCAAGACTATTTTAATATCTCCGCAAATATATGAACTACCAATTCTGTGATGGGATTTAATATCTGCATGAATTTTTGAAATACAAAAAATATGAAACAATCATAACTGCAGTGAGATTTTTTTTTTTAGCAACTCAATGGGCCAGATTTTTTTTAGTCAAAAAATGTTTGTCCTACAATCTTAATGGGATGTAATTTTTTTTTTAAGATTAGAATTGAAATGATTAATTTTGATAAATATTGAGGGTTATATTTATTGAATTTTTTAGATCTAGAATCAAATTTATAGAACGTGTAAATATTGGAGGACTAAATTTGTTATTAGGTCAATAAAAAATTAACATTAGACTTTTGTTACTGAGTTAATGAAAACTAACAATAGCGTGATTAAAATATTTAATTTCAAAAATTAAGTACCTAAATAAAACAATAGTTGGATGACTAAAATAGAATCAACTGCATAATTGGATGACTATTCTTATAATTTACCCGTTCTATTACCTTATATTTAGTTTAATGATTTAATATTTTTAGGTCTCACACAATTTAATAAATTTATTTTTAGTTTTAGAGGGTTTGTTTTTATGAGGTTAATAAACGTTGCAAATCACTAAAATGAGATATTGTAGGCAGAGGAAGATTGGAGGAGCTGCTAAAGAATAAGTGTGGAGGATTTGTTACCTTATTTTCAAGCCACAATTATAAAGATTCACATTAATCATTTCAAATAAAAATGATATAATTATAAGCATGCATTCCTTTATTGAAAGGCATTTTCCTTTAATGTCTCATTTTACAAAATTAACACTAAGTTTTACCTTATCACTCTTAATTTATTTACCAATCTACCTTTTATCATATTAAACCCAACGAATTATTTTACACCACTTTCATTATCACCAAGGCATTATTACAACCCTTAAAACCTCGTATTTCTTAAGAAATTCACATATACATACAAATTTTCAGTTTTAGCCCTCAATGATATTTGGTGACTCTTGTGTTGAATCTTGTGTTGAATGTGTGGAATATAACCATCTGTCACACCAGGGGTGAAGCCAGAATAATTTTTTAAGGGGCGGATAAAATTTTAATTTTTTATAATCTATATCTCTATAATTTGTAAAGGATTAAATCAAATTTTTATAATTTTAGGGGGCCAAAATATAATTTTACTTTTATTAATTTAAAATTTTTAAAAAATTTTAAGGGCCTAAATTGTAATTTTATATTTTAAGGGGGGTCGGGGCCCATGCCTGCCCCCCTAGCTTCGCCCCTGTGTCACATCAATGTACACATCAAAGTTCTCCAACAAACACAACAATATAAATAAGTTATAGTGATCCAACCATCACATCAGTATGAAACAAATCAAAGTGCCGCAACATATAGCTCGCACTCATTATATTTGTACAAATCTCTTATCTCATACCACAAGTGCTATCTATTCTTATAAGCATACCAAATACAAAACGACTGAAAGACATGAAAATCACTAGGGCTAATTACAACTCTCATATCATATAAATTCATTCAACATTTTAGGATCTAGTGTCCTTAGTATAGTGTATTCATCAATTTATACTTGTAATTTGTTGAACACATTGGTTTAAATAAAATTTCATTATACATTAATAACATTTGTATATATCCTCAATTGTTTTTACATGCAAAGCAAAATGTAAGAAAATATTGGCTCATTGATTATCTAATCTTTAACTACTATTAAGTTGCATTATGTGGCCGAATCATAATGTGGGAAGACAACTTATATTAGTAGATAACTAATGTAACATCCCGAAATAGAGCCTAAACGGAATAGTGGTTGCGAAACCACGAATCCGAGGTCAAAAAAATTTATTTCGATTAATTTTTAAGTTTATTAATTGATTGAATAATTGTGTGAAAATTTCGTGAAGAAATTTTATGTATAAGTGCCTAATTTGATAATTAGGACTAAATTGTAAAATTAGCAAAATGTGTGTTCTAGATAATAAAGGGGATTTAATTGAAATGGGTTCTTAAAGTGGAGGTTTTTTTTTAGTAATTAGACCATTATATTTAAGTTTGGACAAAAATGGGCAATAATAGGACAAATTTGAAAGAAAAGCCTTTAAGGGCATTTTGGTCACTTAGTAATTAAAAGAATTAAAAAGGGAAAATAAAGCCAAAATTGGTCCATCTTCTTCATGGAGGCCAAATATATCATGGGGGAAGCCATTTCCAAGCTTAATACTAAGTTTGTTCTAGCCTCCTTTTTAATGTTCTTTACGTTTTTGGAGCCCCTGGTAACTTGATTTAGCTTATTCTAGCAATAATTCATGCTAGGGTTCATATTCGGAAAAAATACCCATAGGTTAAATGTGTTTATTTTGATGTTTTATGGTAGAATATGAAGCTTTAAATTATGTTAAACAACTTTTTCTAAGCGATTTTAAGTTCAAACGAGTAAAACGACATAATCGGTAAAAATACCTAATGTTCATAAGTACATGATAGAGTGGGAATTTGATGTTACCATAGAAGGGAAAAATGTTTAGCATGTCATAAAACAAAATAAAAATGGATAAATTTTAATTTCCGAGCCTAGGGGAAAAATCGTAATTCTGCAAAGGTTTAGGGGCAAAATTGTAATTTTGCCAAAGTTTGAGTTAGGGAATGTTTTGAATAGTACATTAATTAAATAAGTGAGATATGATGTTTTAGATCTTGGAAAGAGAGATTTGGACCTAGAACGGGAGAAAAATCGAAAATCGGGAAAGTTAGTAAAATGGTCGTTTTGGTATCGAGGTAAGTTCATATACTTAATAAGTGTTTAATTATGCATATTTGAATTATAAATTGATATTTTTGCCATAAATACTTTAGTATTGAGTTTCGGATATAATGATTAATGTTCGATAATAATTCAATATTGGAAAGAGAACTTGTATAATTTATATGTAAGACCATATTTTGTACTATGGCTTTGTATGATAACAAGAAAGTATTGACTAGCATAGTTTGATGAGAATAAGTTAAGTTGATGATATGATGAGATTTAGAATGTAAGTATGTAAGTTGAGTAGCATTTTATTATTATGCAATTATTGTTATTAGTATTGTTATTATTGAGTTATGCGACTAACCTTAAGAATTTGAGCAAGTATGTTTCAGCTATGACTTGAAAAGGCATTGATATCTCAAAGTCCATAGTTGTACCATGGAAATTAAGGAAGAATTGACGGAAAATTCCATGTTCATAACATGGCATTTAAAGAGGAATTGACGGTTAAGGATACCATGTAAGACCATGTCAAGACATGGCATTGGCAAGGCAAGGATCCTATGTAAGACCATGTCAAGACATGGCATTGGCATTGATTAAGGACTCCATGTAAGACCACACATTGGCACTAAGACAAGGATACCATGTAAGACCATATTTGGAACATGGCATTTGGTAAGATAAGGATATCATGTAAGACCATGCCAAGGCATGGCATTGATAAGTTCTATAAGGGAAGGAAATCATGGAAGACCATGTCAAGACATGACATCGATGAGTTACTATAAGGAAAAGGTCCCATGTAAGACCATGCCAAGGCATGGCATTGGTGAGTTCATAAGGCAAGGATACCACGTAAGACCATGTCAAGACATGGCAATGGTAAGTTCAAAAAGGAAAAGGTTCCCGAGTAATCCAAAGAGTAAGTCAAAGAAATGACAAGGTGAGAACATGAAGAAAGAGTACAGGTATGCATTTAAGGCTTATTTGATATTGAGATTGTAAGTAGCTGAGATTATCAAGTATTAAGTAAGTGATGTGTTTTCAGTTATGCTTGTGACACTTTATGACATGATTGGCAATATGCCTATATTAAGAAAGAGTACTCATGTGTTAAGTGAGATGTTGCAGGTATGTAAACAAGCTATTAAGTAAGGTGCCTTTTGTATTCTGAGCCTTTGGTAAGGTTACCGATGAGTAAGATGGGAAAGTAAGAACTAAACATTATTTAAGCAAATTATGACAGCATAGTAGTAAGCTAAATTGATTGCTAATACTTATTATTTTACATGTGAACTTACTAAGCTTTATAAGCTTACTTCTTTCACTTTCCCATGTTTCAGAGTACTTAAAAGCAAGCTCGGGTTGGAGGTCATCGGAGATCACTTCACACTATCGACTATCAAGTTGCCAAATAGGTATTTTCGTTTACAAACGTTCTAGTTTATGGCATGTATAGGGACTTAGCCATTTTGTGTGTATGTCCTTATGATGTAACACCCCAAACCCGTGACCGTCACCGGATTTGACCACGTGGTGTTACCGGGCTTACTTCCCTTATTTCTCTCTTGGAAATATTTAATTTCTGTCCCAGGCAGGCTAGCTAACTGCATCACTGTCACCTTAAAAATCATATCTCGAGTTACAAAATTCGAAAATCAGTTCCGTAAATTTTCCCTGAAACTAGACTCATAATCCCATCTACACATTTTTTCTAGAATTTTTGGTCGAGCCAATTAGTACAGTTTATTAGTTAAAGTCTCCCCTGTTTCAGGGTTCGACTACACTGACCTTTGTGCACTACGACTTGGATATCTTCCCGTACAGGGCTCCAACACTTATGCCGTTTGTTTCTAGAGAAACTAGACTCACAAGGGAATCTTTACATATAGAGCATGACTTCTAATTCTCTATGGTTAATTTATAGTGAATTTTCAAATTCAGAGCAGGGGATCTAGAAACCGTTCTGGCCCTGTTTTGCAAAAACCTGAATATTTCTTAAAATACAGCTCATATGGTCGTTTTGTTCCGTCCATATGAAATTAGATTCATCAAGGTTTGATTTCATAATTTATTAACTATTTAATTCTACTTCTGCTATTTTTAGTGATTTTTCCATCTCACCTCACTGCTGCTGGCAGCATCTGTTACTAAAGCAAATAATGACTATTTCATAATTCTTCCATGGCCAACTATTTCATCATACATAATACAAAATATGGCCACCTTATCAAAATTAAGGTTTCTAAGGCTCGTGACTATAAGTTTTAGAATCACACTCAACCGACCACATAGGCCATTTTCGCATGGCTTAAAGTTTACAACCCACAATTCAACAAAACAAAATAGCCTATACATGCCAAATGTTCTCCTAGTTCAACTACGAAGACAATACCAAAAGATTTCCAGCGGTGTGATGACTTCAACGACGGTTCCGAAACGCAAACGAGGCGAATCCAAGAGACCTAAAATGGGTGACAAGAAAACACAGAGTGAGTTTATAACTCAAGAAGTCCTAAGTATTCGACAATCATCCATCAATAAAATTATCACAACATGAAATAATGTACGAGGCTAGGTACTCCATCCATATCGAAAATATACCATAGTTCCTCGGACCTTTCGGTTCCTTCTCATACCAATTCACCCAATAACATTTCATATACTGTTCAATAGAATAATAGAGGCATTTCCATACATCATCTCATTTCCGCAATAATCATGCAATCAAATGAACTTTCATCTATTCCACGATACTTTATTTACGGGAATGCAATTGAAATCATCACATAGATTTAAAACTTACCAACTCAACCCCGAGCATGAACATAGCATCTATTAGCCATGAACTCAAGGTACTTACTTTTTTCGCTGTCCGTACTCAACTCGATAAAGTCACCCTTCCGTATAAATATTCAATCGGAAATATATATATAGAGTTCGCACACATAGTGCTTAGTACTCGATCACGCACACTTAGTGCCATGTGATTTAAGCCCGCACACATAGTGCCATATAGTCCAAACTCACACACTTAGTGCCATACATTTCAAGCTCGCACACTCAGTGCCAATCTCGTCACCGTACACATTTACTTCTCGCACACTTAGTGCCGAAAGCCAACTTTCTACACATTTCACTATCTCTTTTACATTCAACAATATCATTTTTTCATCTCATTAAACACAATTGCATAGATTTTACAATCATTTAAGCAATATCAAATATATGCTTAATGACTTACCTTGTGTTGGGCAAGGAATTTCCAAGTCGGCTACTCGATGACCTTCGTCTTTCCCTTGCTTGATTCTCCTTCTTTAACTCCTTGAGCATGATTTAACAAATAAATTGATTCAATCATTTGAGTATCGAAAAGAGGAACTCAAGGCACTTAGCCCACATATGTTCACTAGACATTAAAGTCACATAAGTACGAATTCATGAATCAACTCAACACACAAAGCCTTCAACATGCTTACTCATGGCCGAACAACACAACCCCTTAGGTACTCATTCATGGGCCGATTATGCATGTTGATGTTGAGGCCAATTACATGTTTAATACCACACATGAATGGCACACATTTTACTAGCTAATGCTTTACATATTGTAGCTCAATACACATCTATCATTTACTTCATAACCAAAACATAATCACAAGAAAATACATACTTTGAGATAGTATATATGTCATACCAATACATCATGTGCAAACATATGTACACATATAGGTGCAAGGCCGAATCTCAAGGTGTTCATAACCATCCAAAACACAAATTTTACCAATCAAGTAACAAGCATAAATCATGCTCATGAATGCACCATGGTCGAATACATCACAACCATACCCTTTCAACTTCGGTCATGGTTAAACAAAGAATTCAATGTTTTACTCAAGATTGCTACAAAGAAATTTCAAGAGTAGTCAATCCATCACTACATGCATCATTAGCAAGCTTCACATTTAGCATGCAATGGCTTTAACACAATAACAACCTTGGCCAAATACCATTTCCATGGCATAACAAGGATTTGAACCATGGCTAACATGAACATCAAGTTAGCAACTAAAACATGCATGAATCTCATGACACAACCTCAAACATACCTTAATCTTGATGCAAGTATAGCCAAATCTCCTTCTAGTTCTCTTCTAAACCAAGTATGAAGCAAAACTCCTTCCTTTTTTTCTTAGTATTTTCGGCCAAAAGGGATGAACAAGGATGAACAATTTTTTTTTCTTTGTTTTCCTTTCACTCACGGCAATAGGGAGGAGAGAAGCCTTCACACACATTTTTTTTCATTCTTTTCTTACCCATACACCTTTGTTTATTATTTCTCCCTAATGCACCAACAAAACATGTTTCATGACATGTTTAGCCCATACTCCCTTGTCATGGCCGGCCACTTCATGTTAGGGGGGGAATTTGACATGCAAATCCCTTATTTTTGCATGCATTATCAACTAGTCATCACACATTTCCCCATCATACTTTCAAAGTTTACTACTAGGTCCTTTCTAGTGAAATTCACATTTATAACTCTAAATCGAAACATCAAAAATGTCACACATGAATTAACACATATTATAGGCATCAAAATAAATTTTAAATTATTTTTATGCCTCGGTTTTGTGGTCCCAAAACCACATTCCGTCTAGGATCGTTTTAGGGCTGTCACATATGATATGGCTAAAGAATGGTATGTAAATATTTGATAATGATTAGCTATTTAAATGGCTAATGAAGAACATGTTTTGGTGTTATATATGCCTAAATGGTAGTTAATACAAAGAAATCATGAAAAAGTGAAATTAGCAATAAAACAGTATCGAACAGCAGCAGTGACGTGATCTTGAAAAATCACCAAGAATAGTAGAAATGAAATTAGGTGATAAATGAGATGTAGAATTAAATCTTATTGAGTATATTTTCATATGAAAGAAACAAAGTAAGCAAAAGAAGTTTATATTAAGAGATATTTGAATTTTAGTGAGACAGGGTCAGAGTGATTTCTGAATCCCCTGTTCTAACTTTATAAATTTACTAAAAATTTTAAAAAAATATTTTGGAGTTATATTTTATATTTCTATATTCTTTAGTGAATCTAATTTCAAGAGAAATAAACAGAATGGTTATTTGAATTTTGTACAAGGAGAAAATTGATTCGTAGTGAGGAGAGGTCAGAGTAGTCAAATAGTGCAATAGGGGAAAGTTTAACTAATAAACTGTACTAATTGGATAGACCAAAAATTCTGGAAAAAAATTAATAAGAAGATATATTAGTCTATTTTCAAGGAAAATTCACAAATTTAAATTTTGAGTTTTTTGACTCGAGTTATGATTTATTTAGTGACTATGATGCAGGTGGGCAGTTTTATAAGGAATAATGAAATAAATTGTTTTGATTTGTCTAAGTATTCGGAAAAATTTTAATGTTCCCAATTTGGCCCCGAACCATTTTAATTGCATGTTTTAGGGTCTTGAGGGCCTTTTTTAGGGACATATTGAATGAATGTAAATAAATTAATTTTAAAAGAAAATTTTATACCCTGAATTAGTAAGTTAAGTTAGGTAACGCCTCGTGCTCGACTCGGGTGGCGGCTCGGGTAAGGGGTGTTACATTTATTGATATCAGAGCAAAGGTTTAATCGGTTATCAGAATATTTAGTATGAGTAAGAGTCTAGCTATACATGCCATATTGAACTATGATAGTGTGATGTCTCCCGACCCAGATATAAAATGTTTTGTCAGACAGATGCACACTCCAATCGAGCTAAGTTTGATAGTACAGAAGTATGTTTATGATGAGTTGAGGCTCATAAAATGTAAGAATAATGGTTCATGATGTTTATGTGATAATGAATAAATTGTGATTAAGAATTGTTCGGGAAATATGAAAGATGAGATAAGATGAAAGAAAAGTTTATATTGAGATAAATGTTCATGTTAAATTTGCATTTGTATGATGCTATATGTATAACTAGAGAAGTTAAGTGAATGCTATGAGTAATTTTACTCAAGACTTATGAATGCATGTATAAGTGCACTAACTTGCATAAGATGATCATAAAGTCATTGTATTATGAACGTGCATGTTAAGTTGCTTGAAGCAAATTGTATAATTGTGATAATATTTTAATATGATGAGTGTTAAGTTATATGCTTGAGTATGTAAGAGGTAAGTCAGAGGTGTTACAACCTCACCCCCCTTATCGGAAAGGTAATTCAAAATGAGATTTCATGAAATTCAGATTGAATAGGCTAAAGTGGAAAACTAAAGAGTTCAGTGACAGATTTATTGACGATGTAATCAGAGTCGAGAATGATTTAGCAAATGAACACAGTTGCAGAAAGGATGCCAGGTTAATCATAAAATCATTCGGATAACTGAAATGTCACAGTAAAACAAAGGTCAGGCTCGGCTAATGCACTCATTCAAGTATGATGTGTAAGGTATATGATTGCTAGATTTTCTTCCGAATAAATTCCAACTGTGAATAGGATAATGTGAATTCAGTAATGACAGAATTAGACAATGGAATAATAATTGAGCCGTATTAATAGTTGAATGTAGAGTTTATAGTTGAGAAATTATAGAAAAATATTTTCCGACTATTATATGTGTACATTTACTTTCAGAGATATATATAAATATATGCAAGATCATAGATGCAATTCCTGCAGTATTAGAATGTTAGTTAAATTTACAGACAGATAAAAGCATTATAGTTGGTTTGAGCTGTGATTGATATTGCTCTATTTATTCCAATTTTTTACTTCAGCGTGCATATGAAAGGTTCACAGTAAGATCTGTATGATGTTAGTGATCTATATTGTTAACTATTGCTTAATGAAAGTAAAGGAAAATTTTATGGCTTCTGTCATAGTTATTCCCAGTGCTTGTGAGTATTATCCTTTCCTTTTGGAAATTTTCTGAGATGCTATTGAAACCTTAACTGTTCTACATGAGATGTGGTTACCAAGAATCCTGTGTAGCTCCATGTTCTGAGATTTTATTATCTCGGTTTTATTAAAAAATTACTGTTCAAAGTATCAGCCATGAGACATTAGCAGAAAATGCTCTATTGATGAAAATTATTTCTTTTTATTATGAGTATATTTAGGATGATTACGAGTTCAGGCCAAATAATGAAAGTACAGAGGTATAGTTATCAGAGGTATAAAGATTCTACTTTTGCACTGGTTGTTATTGAAATTTGTGTTTAAATCTCTCAGATGATCAAGATGTTTTATTTTCACCCGGGACATTATTTACTAAAGTAATTGAGAAGTCAATCTTATTATGGCATTATGATTTTTGAATAGTATGAGTATTGTGGCCTCAATGTAGTTCAGTTCAGACATGTGTATTGATTTTCATTTTTCGCATAATCTTGATATATGTATCAGTGAGTTAAAGATTGAATGTTATGTTCTTTCGAGTTATGAAGTAATAATGGTTTATGATTAGCTCTTTGAAGAAATCACGACAGAATGTATGTTTGAGATATCATGACAGCATAGAGAAGAACAATTTTTGAAAAGTTATTGTCTTTTAGTTGAGACTGATTCAGTTGAGCAGTTGATTGAGTTATATCTATGTTTGAATTATTCATGGCTTCAAAGGTAAATGCTGATTTTTCATGTATAAATAGATAAATGACCCGAGTAAATAGTACATATTCTAGAGGTTATGGTACAGAGTTGTATACGCATATCAGAATGGTTGCATCAAAGGTATATTTTTGCAAATCCAAGTTGTCTGATTTTTAAAGTTCTCATTGTATGAAGTTTAGTTTGGCTTGAATTCATGCTAATAAAGTATAAACAGTTGAAGATATTGACAATTGAAGTATCTATTATGATTCAGCTTGGTTTGAATAAAGAGTTTATGGTTTCTAGAAATGTGTTAATGAGAAATCAAGAGATTTTGCAACAGTTATGATGCCTAGCATAGTTATAATTATTTGATTATTTGAGAAGTATAGATATGGATGATAACTTGATTTAGTTATACTAGTAAGAGTGTGAAATGTTATGTACCATACTTTGAATCCGATACCTGAACTTTTAGAGAGTTAAAGTTGATTTTCAAGTATCTCAGAAGCTATTACAGTTAGTATTGATGTTTGTGTGAAAATTTGAGGGTATTTCGAAGAATTGTGCAACATAATTAGCATTATCACCGAAAGGTTAAATGAGCTATGGTTGATTTCTCGAAGAAGTTTGTGTTTTCTTCTTAGTACGAATGAGTTTTTCTACTGAAGGATTATCTAAGTTATTTATTTTAAGGTTGTCGATACATTAAGAGTCTAAATTTTAGTTGTTATGGTTGGAAATCTAGGGTTGCACTGTGACTTCAGAAGAAAGCTACAGTAAGTTTTGACCATGAGATTGCTAAATGCTACTGCATGCCACCTTTGTACTGATAGTTGAATTGAGGAAGAGAAATTAACAAAATTAAATTGAGTAGAAAGGATTAGAGGAAAGTGAAAATTAATTACAGAAATCAGAGACAGATTATCAAAAATTGTATACAGAATCGAAAGGTAAGAATATTGACACTCAAAAGAGAAACAAGTATTTTTTTTTGGAAAGTACCTTAGTGGCAGAGAATTTCCATTTTGGTAAGAAAAGAAGAGTTAGTTGCGTTTCATCAGAGAGTATGAGGTTAATGATAAAATAAGGTCAGTTACTTATCAGTAGGTATTCCAGTTTAGAGCCTTAGTTTAAGAAGTAAAATGTTGGGTATGCCAAGGCTGAATAAGAATTTGAAAGTGTTGCTGGAAATCAATTTCGAATCCATTTGTAGGTAAGATTTTCGAGGACGAAAATCCCTAAAGGGGGGAGAAATGTAACATCCCGAAATAGGGCCTAAACGGAATAGTGGTTTTGAAACCATGAATTTTAGGTCAAAAAAATTTATTCTGATTAAGTTTTAAGGTTTATTCATTGATTGAATAATTGTGTGAAAATTTCGTGAAGAAATTTTATGTATAAGTGCCTAATTTGATAATTATGACTAAATTGTAAAATTAGCAAAATATGTGTTCTAGATAATAAAGGGGATTTAATTGATATGGGTTCTTAAAGTGGAGGTCCTTATTTAGTAATTAGACCATTATATTTAAGTTTCGACAAAAATGGGCAAGAATAGGACAAATTTGAAAGAAAAGCCTTTAAGGGAGTTTTGGTCATTTAGTAATTAAAAGAATTAAAAAGGGAAAATAAAGCCAAAATTGGTCCATCTTCTTCATGGAGGCCGAATACAGCATGAGGGAAGCCATGGTTAGGGTTTCCAAGCGTTCTAAGCTCAATAGTAAGTCCGTTCTAGCCTCCTTTTTAATGTTCTAGCCTCTTTTTTAATGTTCTTTATGTTTTTGGAGTCCCGATAACTTGATTTAGCTTATTCTAGCAATAATTCATGCTAGGGTTCATATTTGGAAAAATACCCATAGGTTAAATTTGTTTATTTTGATGTTTTATGG
Source organism: Gossypium arboreum (assembly GCF_025698485.1). NCBI lineage: Eukaryota > Viridiplantae > Streptophyta > Magnoliopsida > Malvales > Malvaceae > Gossypium > Gossypium arboreum. The sequence continues at coordinate 116,360,626 of NC_069077.1, read as the reverse complement.
TATAATATGAAGCTTGAAATTATGTTAAACAACTTTTGCTAAGCGATTTTAAGTGAAAACGAGTAAAACGACATAATCGGTAAAAATACCTAATGTTCATAAGTACATGATAGAGTGGGAATTTGATGTTTCCATAGAAGGGAAAAATGTTCAGCGTGTCATAAAATATAATAAAAATGGATTAAATTTAATTTCTGAGCCTAGGGAAAAATCGTAATTCTGCAAAGGTTTAGGGGCAAAATTATAATTTTGCCAAAGTTTGAGTTAAGGAATGTTTTGAATAATACATTAATTAAATAAGTGAAATATGATATTTTAGATCTAGGAAAGTGAGATTTGGACCTAGAACGGGAGAAAAATAAAAAATCGAGAAAGTTGGTAAAATGGTCGTTTTTGTATCGAGGTAAGTTCATATGTTTAATAAGCATTTAATTATGCATATTTGAATGATAAATTGATATTTTGGCCATAAATACTTTAGTATTGAGTTTTAGATATAATGATTAATGTTCGATAATAATTCAATATTGGAAAGAGAACTTGTATAATTTATATGTAAGACCATATTTTGTATTATGGCTTTGTATGATAACAAGAAAGTATTGACTAGCATAGTTTGATGAGAATAAGTTAAGTTGATGATATGATGAGATTGAGAATGTAAGTGTGTGAGTTGAGTAGCATTTTATTATTATGCAATTACTCTTATTAGTATTGTTATTATTGAGTTATGCGACTAACCTTAAGAATTTGAGCAAGTATGTTTTAGCTATGACTTGACAAGGCATTGATATCTCAAAGTCCATGGTTGTACCATGGCAATTACGGAAGAATTGACGGAAAAGTCCATGTTCATAACATGGCATTTAAAGAGGAATTGACGGTTAAGGATATCATGTAAGACCATGTCAAGACATGGCATTGGTAAGGCAAGGATCCCGTGTAAGACCTGTCAAGACATGACATCAGCATTGATTAAGGACTCCATGTAAGACCACATCAAGATGTGGCATTGGCACTAATACAAGGATACCATGTAAGACCATGTTTGGAACATGACATTTGGTAAGATAAAGATATCATGTAAGACCATGCCAAGGCATGGCATTGATAAGTTCTATAAGGCACGGAAATCATGTAAGACCATGTCAAGACATGGCATTGATAAGGTACTATAAGGAAAAGGTCCCATGTAAGACCATGCCATGGCATGGCATTGGTGAGTTAATAAGGCAATGATACCACATAAGACCATGTCAAGACATGGTAATGATAAGTTCAAAAAGGAAAAGGTTCCCGAGTAAGTCAAAGAAACGACAAGGTGAGAACATGAAGAAACAATACAGGTATGCATTTAAGGCTTATTTAATATTGAGATTGTAAGTAATTGAGATTATCAAGTATTAAGTAGGTTATGAGTTTTCAGTTATGCTTGTGACACTTTATGACATGATTGACAATATGCCTATATTATGAAAGAGTACTCATGTGTTAAGTGAGATGTTGCAGGTATGTAAGCAAGCTATTAAGTAAGGTGCCTTTTGTATTCTGAGCCTTTGCTAAGGTTATCGATGAGTAAGATGGGAAAGTAAGAACTAAACATTATTTAAGCAAATTATGACAGCACAGTAGTAAGCTAAATTGATTGCTAATGCTTATTATTTTACATGTGAACTTACTAAGCTTTATAAGCTTACTTCTTTCACTTTCCCATGTTTCAGAGTACTTAAAAGTAAGCTCGAGTTGGAGGTCGTCGGAGATCACTTCACACTATCGACTATCAAGTTACCAAATGGGTATCTTCGTTTACAAACGTTCTAGTTTATGGCATGTATAGGAACTTAGCCATTTTGTGTGTATGTCCTTATGATATGGATAAATAATGGTATGTAAATATTTGATAATGATTAGCTATTGAAATGGCTAATGAAGAACATGTTTCGGTGTTATGTATGCCTAAATGGTAGTTAAAAGAAAGAAATCATGAAAAAGTGAAATTAGCATTAAAACAGTATCGAACAGCAACAGTGATGTTATCTTGAAAAATCACCAGGAATATTATAAATGGAATTAGGTGATGAATGAGATGTAGAATTAAAGCTTATTGAGTATATTTTCATATAAAAGAAATAGAGTAAGCAAAAGAAGTGTATATTAACAGATATTTGAATTTTAGTGAGACAGGGTCAGAGCGATTTTTGAATCCCATGTTCTGATATTATAAATTCACTAAAAATTGTAAAAAAATAATTAGGAGTTATAGTTTATATTTCTATATTCCTTAGTGAATCTAATTTCAATAAAAACAAACGGAATGGTTATTTGAATTCTGTATAGGGAGAAAATTGATTCGTAGTGGGGAGAGGTCAGAGTAGTGGAACAGTGCAACAGGGGAAATTTAACTAATAAACTGTATTAATTAGCTGGACCAAAAATTCTAGAAAAAATTTATTAAGAAGATATATTAGTTTATTTTCAGGGAAAATTCACAAATTTAAATTTTGAGTTTTTTGACTCGAGTTATGATTATTTAGTGACTATGACATAGGTGGGAGTTTTTATAAGGAATAATGAAATGAATTGTTTTGATTTGTCTAAGCATTCAAAAATTTTTTAATGTTCCCGGTTTGGTCCCAAACCGTTTCAATTGAATGTTTTAGGGTCTCGAGGATCCTTTTTAGGGACATATTGAATGAATATAAATAAATTAATTTTAAAAGAAAATTTTATGCCCTGAATTAGTAGGTTAAGTCTGGTAACGCCTCGTGCCAGACTCCAGTGACGATCTCGGGTATGGGGTGTTACATCTAAGTAGTTTGTAGTCTTATCAAAACTGTACAAATCAATTGAAATACTATTATTTCATCTATCAAGTCCATTAGGAAGATGTCTTGTCTTGGGTATCGGAGTGTATGGCTCTTGGAAGATAGAGATATAAATGTCATTGTCTAGATTGACAATACATCGGATAAGAGCCAAGTTAAATTTATCCTAGACCTGTTTATAGATTTATTCACTTGTGATGTTTAGAGTGTGACACACCTTAATCCTGAGTGAATGATGGACTATGTATGCTTGACTCATATACTTTGATGTAAATGAAAGTCTAAGTTCAAAAAGACAAGGAACCAAAAGCTGCTACATTGGGTATGTGACTTCTAAATGCTACAGCATCACTCTACAACCATAGAATTCATAGCTAAATAAAGGATAAATAATATCCTCCCATAAGCATTACTTAATTGATTAAAAAGGAATGTGGCCACATGTAACACCCCTAATCTGTCTCCGTCACCAGAACAGGGTTACGGAGTATTATCTGAGTTTAAAGAACATTCACAGATAATTTATACTAGTTAGTGAACATTTTTTGAAATCAATCATAATGTCCCTTAAAAGGACCCTCGAGGACCAAAATGAACAGTAGAAACAAATCGAGACTAAATCAGAATCTCATAAAATTTTTCATAAATTTTCAATTTTTTTTCTTATGCACTGTGCCCACACGCCCGTGTGATCTAGGGCCACCCCCGTGTGATTTAGAGACACGCCCGTGTGGTCGGGCTATGTGACTGCACACATCCGTGTCCCTAACCCATGTAATTCTCTGACTTATAAGGCATGAAGAAATTGAAGTCACACGACCAAGTCACATGCCCGTGTGCTAGGCCATGTGGCGAATTTTATTTTCAAAATTTAGATGCTGTTTCCACACCGCCATGTAACATGCCCGTGTCCAAGGCTGTGTCAACCACACGGTTGAGACACACGCCCGTGTCTCTTCCTTGTGTGCCCAATCCTGAGCATTCTGTTTCTCATTTTTAAAATGTAGGGTACACACGGCTGGACCACATGCCCATGGGATAAGCTGTGTGTCACACACGGCCAAGATACATGCCCGTGTGTTTTCCCGTATGGACAAAATAAAGCCATTTCCTAGCCTTATTTGTCACCAAAAATTTACCATTTTCCTACACCAAAACTCACAAGCATATATCCACCAATGCAACATCATATTTACATAAAATTAGTCATCAATCATGTGGTATTATCTCATGCATCAATGGATATAAACTTACTCTTATCATAAACTTATATGCTAACATAATTCCATCAAACAACACCCAATAAGCATTTGTGTAATTACAAAAACATAACTTTTAAGATAACCAAATTAGATCATCACTAACCACTCCAATGGCTAGATTACAAAACAACAATTACAAGCCATCGTTGGCCAAATAAGCTTATACATGCCATTATACCAAAATGAGATTTCTATTTATGCCAAAATGAGATAGTGGATTGTGTGATGATTGCTCCGATCGACTTCCAATGTTCGCGAGCTTTTGATCACTATAAAACAGGGGAAATTAAATGGAGTAAGCATTTTATGCTTAATAAGTTTGTATAACGAAAAATAAACTTACCAATCATATTATCAATACAAGCATACATAGTCATACTTTCCATAAATTTTGGGTGAGTTTACCTAAACACAAACACTTAATCAAACAATCACATAACCCTATATATAAATCAAGTAAACATAGATGAGCTCATCACATTACCAGCTTCCATTAATTTCGCCTTTCCACTCTTCGAGAGTCTTTTCCATCGAACTATTGAAATTTCGATGGATGTTCCGATAATATACTCATGTGTAAAAGTACCCATTAGGGTACATAATAAAAAGGCACATTCTGGAGCCACACATTTTACAGCAGGATTACCAGTCCAGGTTAAACCCTATCGGTAGCATATGCTCTAGAGAGCTTAATTTGGATTACCCGTCTAGGCTAAATCCAATCTATAACATAAGCTCAATAGGGCTTACATTAGAATTACCCGTCCGAGCTAAATTCTATCTGCAACATATGCAGTATTATTCTTATTCAAGAAATCACCTTATCCATCGAAATTTAACATTCAACCGAAAGATGAAAATTTGTCCATATTTCACAACTTATGACTATTTCATTATGTATATCATCTCATACATATCAACACAATCATACAATTCAATTCAAGCACATTAACATACATATTTAAGTTACACGAACTTACCTTGATAATGGTTTATATTTGAATTTCAACTAATCCGAAACCTTTCGCTTTCCTCTATCTAGTTCTGTAGTTGGTCTTTCCGGATCTATATGGGTAAATTTAACAATTAATCTATCACATTTCATATACATTTGCATCCTATTACATCCTAGGCAAAATTATCATTTTGTCCCTATCTTTTTCAAAAATTTCGATTTCATCCCTAGACTCGAAAAATGAAATTAATGAAATTTAACCCTCTTTTAAAACCTAGCCAAAATTTATATGCTACATTTACAGCACATACATTTCACAAATTTCATAATTTTCCATGGGTTTTACCACTTTTTCATTTTAGTCCCTAAATCAATTTTTCATAAAAAATTGCTTTTTAAAAGTTGTTTATCTATGAATAACTTTTCATTTTCTACCATAAATTTTAAATTTTCAGCATATTCATCCATGACCCAAATTTCATACCTTGATAAATTTTTAAATAAATCCCCTAAATAGAAAGATTAGAGTATTCTGATTGCAAAATATATAAATAACTAAAAACGAGACTTGATTTCATACCTTCTTAAGTTTGAAAATTTTTCATCCTCTCCCCTAGGGTTTCCATAGAAAAATTGGGGAAGATGATATGAAAATAGATGATTTTTTTCCTTTTAATTAATTATCATGTAGTAGTTTTATTGATTTTGAATTTAGGTCCTACCCTTTTCTAATTTTCCATGGATGAGTCATTAATGTAACACCCCTTACTTGTGTCCGAGGTCGGGATAGGATATGAGGCATTACCAGACTTAAACATACATAATCACATAAAATCAATCATAAATTTTGTCCAAATCAAAAACATTCATACATATGTATAACATTCCTTAAACAAGCTTACGAGGCCCTATACACGCATCAAAGATGATTCGGGACTAAACCGAAAACTTTAAAAACTTCTGGGAAAAACTTAGAAAATTTCCTATGAAATAGGGTCACACGCCCATGTCCTCAGCCCGTGTAACTCTTTGTTTATGACATCATCACCAAATTAGGGGCACACGCCCATGTCCCAAGGCCATGTCCCTCACACGACCGTGTCTCAGCCCGTGTGACCAATTTGAAGTTAAAGTACAAGATGCAGGGGACACGCGATTGGACTACACGGCCATGGGGGTAGGCCGTGTGTCACACATAGCTTAGGCACACACCCGTGTGTCTACTGGTGTGGACAAATACAAGGCTATTTTCCAAGCCATTTGCCACCAATAGTTGTACACATACACTTATACATTTCTATAGGAATTAACATACTTAATTGAGCATTTATACATCCACAATCAAGGCTCAAGCATGGCATCCTCACAACAACACATGCATTCACATGACATTTCTCTTATTCGAGCCAACTTACCAAAACACATATAATATATATATAATTGGTTTACCTCCAATTTATGCATTTATATCATGATTACCAACATGCCAACAAATCTAATTTAAATCTTCAAGCATTCATGCCTTATAACAAAACCCACGTCTTTAAAGCATTGGCACATACATGTATACAAAATTTGATTTACGACCATTTAAGCTATATAAGCAAATTTGCATGGCTACCCACAACATCAATCTATTAAATATTACAAGCCAATACATTTGGCTAACTTATAAAGACATATTCACAAAGTGACTTAGTCCCTATACATGGCATAAAATTAAGAGGGTTGCATCCGTTTTTACCCAACATGATAACTTGATAGTGTGATGACATCTCCGGTGATCTTCAACCCGAGCTAGCAAAAATTAACCTATAAGAGATGGGAAAGGGAGGGGAGTAAGCTATAAAGATTAGTAAGTTCAAGTTCATATGAAAATAGTAAGAAATTTTATTAATATGCTTTTACCAAATTCTTACAACATGCTTTCAAGGTATCACAATTATAATTGTATATTATTCCACTATTTGATCAAATTCCAATCAAGCTGTTTACTCTAGTCATAGACACTAAATTATTTATATCTGGAGCTATGGAGCTCCAATTTAAGATCCGTCAATTTTCCCTGAAACTAGACTCACATATCTTCCTACCATAAAATTTTCAGAATTTTTGGTTTAGCCAATTAGTACAGTTTATTCTTCAAATTTACCTCTTTTTCGCTGTTCGACAGTTCTGACCCCTCTTCGCTAAAAATATGGAATCTAATCATATAAATTATAACCCATAATTATTTTTGCACGAATTGTGATGATTTTTCCAAGTTAGAACAGGGGATGCCGAAAACATTCTGACTCTGTCTCACAAAAATTCAAATATCTCATAATCTTATATTCTTTTTCTTATACCGTTTCTTCTATGTGAAACTAGGCTCAATAAGCTTTAATTCCATATTTTATTCAACCTCTAACTCACTTTGTATTATTTTTGGTGCATTTTCAAATTCGGACTACTGCTGCTGTCCAAAACTATTTTAGTATAAAATAATGATAAGTCAATAACACTTTTACCAATTATTCCAACCATCATGGTATAAATACATATCTTACTGATTCGTATCCTTACAAATAATGCATCATAAACCGAATTCACTTCACATGAGTTATATGTACATACCTGTATCACTTATAATACGGTCACATACCTTCTCATTTTGAACGTACCCTTTGGATCATTCAGAATACCAAGGGTTACTTGGAAATCTCATACATATAGTATCGTTTCAATGCCATATCCCCGATATGGTCTTACATGAAATATGATATCGATGCCATGTCCCCAACATGGTCTTATATGAAATCACATACCGAGGCCATATCTCGGATATGGTCTTATACGGAATCTTAATAACCTTATTGTTTTGACATTTGTACCCTATTGATCTCAAAGATTCATTCGGGATTTCTAATTCATCGAAACTTCGTCATAATCTTCATTGATAGATTTCATGGAAACAAATGTATAATTCATGCAATATCAAAATATAAAATACATAACATAAGGTAGTATTATTTACACATGAACTTACGTCGACACCAAGGTTGTCAAAAAGGGACCTAACCATCGATTCCTCAATTTTCCCCTATTCTAGGCTGAACCTCAATTTCCTCGATCTATAATGTCACATTTAGTCTAATTATCAGTCACATTATTCAATGTGGTCCAAATATCATATTTTGGAAAAATTACATTTTTCCCCTAAATGTTATCATAATTACACTTTTGCCCCTATGCTCGTAAAATGAAATGCACTCAATTTCTTTGTTACCCAAGCCTAGCCGAACCATTTTCATAACTATAGCATCCCAAAATTTTCATTAAAACACACTCTTACTACACATTTTATAACTTTCTCAAAACGATCCTTATGGATGTTTTCATCGAAAATTACTTAACAAAAGATGTTTATCTAACACCCAACATTCATTTTCTACCATTAGACATCAAAACACATGCATGTCATTCATGTGTAAATTTTTAAACATGAGCCCTAGCTTAAAATAATGGTAGAAATAGGTAAATCGAGTTTCGGGAACTTAAAAAATGTAAAGAACTTTGAAAACAGGGCTAAGGATCACTTACTATTGAGCTTGGAAGTTTGAACAAAACCCTAGCCATGGCTTCCATAGGGGTTTCAACTAGAGCAAGAAGATGGAGGCCAATTTTGGCTATTTTGGGCTTTTAATTCATTTATTTATTAGATTACCTGAATGCCCCTAACTTAAAAATTGTTCATTTCACCTATCTCATGCCCATTTTTGTCCAACAAATGTCCAATGGTCCAATTACTATATAAAGACCTCTAATCTAAAATCCATAGCAATTTGACACCTTTAACATCTGAAACTCACACTTTATACTTTTTATGATTTAGTCCTTTTGACCAAATTAAGTGCCTAAACGTTAAAATTTTTAAACAAAAATTTCACGAATTCATTCCGTGAAATCGTGGACCATAAAAATGCAATAAAAATAAATTTTCTTATGTCGAATTTGTAGTCCCGAAACCACTGTTTCGACTAGGCCCAAAAATCGAGATGTTACAACTCTCCCCCTTTAGGATTTTCGTCCCCGAAAATCTTACCAGAAAATGTTGCTTTCACTCTTATGAAGCACTTTCACGAATTCCTCAAAATCACAAGTCTATTGAAAGCTTGAATATCCCTTCCAAGTCAACTTTGAACTTTCGTACACTGTGTCAAAACGTATCATTACGCTCTCAATTTCTTTCACAGTAGTACATACACTCAATTTGTCTGTCAATCAAACTCTGTACACACGAAAAATGATTATACAGATCTTCCTTTGTCAATTGTTCAATCACCACCCAGTTATCATCTTCCTTTTATCGAATAAGATAATCTTGATAAGGAATCTATAACGATTTTATCTCATAGTACACTAGTATCATCACTGACTGTATCAGTCCTAAATACCCTTGATTCTCGACTTTCATCTGCTGACCAATCAATATCTGAATGCAACCTCATAAATATCCCTAAACCTTTAACATCTAGAACTCACATTTTGCACTTTTTATGATTTAGTCCTTTTGACCAAATTAAGTGCCCAAACGTCAAAATTTTTAAACAAAAATTTCACGAATTCATTTTATGAAATTGTGGACCATAAAAATACAATAAAAATAAGTTTTCTTATGTCAGATTTGTGGTCCCGAAATCGCTGTTCCGACTAGGCCCAAAAATCAGGATGTTACAATTAAAATATCTACTAACTAATCTTCAATGGTCTAATTACAGGACCTTAAGTTTTGAATTCCATAGCTATTTGATACATATAGCTACTAAAACCCAACTTTTGTATTTTATGCAATATAGTCCTTTCCCTAATTAAACACACAATCGGTAAAATTTTCGTATCAAAATTTTCATGTAACCTTTCGGTTATGATGCCAACCATAAAATAAAAATAAAATAAATTTTTATTTTTGGCTTGGATTTGTGGTCCCGAAACCACTATTTCGATCTCACAGAAAATGAGCTATTACAACTCTCCCCCTTAGAAAGTTTCGTCCTCACAAATTCTTACTGGAAAAGAGGTTAGGGTATTGTTTCCTCATAGTATCCTCCGGCTCCCAGGTAGCTTCCTCTAATCCATGCCGTTGTGAGAGAACTTTTACCAATGCCACATTTTTATTTCTTAGCTCTTTCATCTCATATGCCAATATTTTAATCGGTTCCTCATTGTAAGTCATATCAGGTTGAATCTCAACTTTTGTTGGAGTAATAATGTGTGAAGGATCCAATCGATATCGTCATAGCATGGACACATGAAACAGATTATGAATTTTATCAAGCTCTAGTGGTAATGCTGACTAATATGCAACAGACCCGATTCTTGCAATGATCTCATATGGCCCGATGAACAGTGGATTCAGTTTTTTTTTTTATGACCGAATCAGAGAACCTTCTTCCAAGTTGACACTTTAAAGAATACTTTATCACCAACATGAAATTCTATCTCTTTCCGCTTTAAATTAGCATAGGACTTTTGACGGTCTATGGCCCTTTCAAACTGTCTCTAATTATCTTCACCTTTTCTTCGGTCTCTCGGATCAAGTCAACTCCATGTATCTTTTTCTCACTTAACTCTGTCTAATACAATGGAGTTCTACATTTGCGACCATATAGAGCTTTATGCGGCGCCATTTTAATACTGGACTGATAACTGTTATTTTAAGCAAATTCAATCAAAGGCAAATATTTTTCCCAGTTACCTCCAAATTCAAGTACATAACACCGAAGCATGTCTTCTAAAATCTGTATCACACGTTCAGATTGTCCATCTGTTTGAGGATGGAATGCAGTACTAAAGTGTAAACGAGTGCCCATAGCTTGCAATTACTCCAAAATCGGGATGTAAATTGAGGATCTCTATTTGAAATAATGGAAATTGACACTCCATGTAGTCTTACTGTAATGACCCAAAATTCATAAGCACCGAAAAAGCGAGTTATAGGGCCTCCGTCTAAGTGAACTGAGTTTGTAAATATTTATTAGAAATATTTGTGAGGCTAGTTGTGTGTTTAAACAGGCTTTAATTAAGTGAATTTAGCTTAATTAAGAGAAATTAGGAAAAAGGGCTAAAGTAAATAAGGGGTAAAAGTAGAATTATAGATTAATAAAAAGAAAGGGGGACCAAAATGGCAAATATACCATTCACCATAAATGAGGCGGCAAATGTTGATAAAAATCTAAGATTTTTATTGTTTAATTATTATTAAATTATAATGTATATAATTATTTTATTATATGGTAATTTATATTAGTTATAAATTAAAATTATTATATTATATGAATAAATCAAAAATTTTCCAAATGGATGGTGATGATATTGTACAATTGTAAAAAAAAAATGTACATTTGTAATACTTATATTTAATTAGTAAATATATATTTATTATTTATTATTACTAAGTAAAAGATATTTATTAGATAAATAATTAAATTGTGAGATTTTTGTATAATAAACAAATTGGATAGTGACAATTATAATAATGTAAATATATACATTTGTATTATATTTATTTATTTACTTAAAAATTAAGTAAAAGATAGTTATTAATTAAATAATTATATTATGAGATTTTGTGTATGATAAACAAATTAAGTGGTGACAAATGTAACGTAAATATGTGTTATTAAAAGATATTTATTATAATTATTATTATAATTATTATCATTATTAACTAATATATATATATATATATATATATATATATATATATATATAAAAGACATAAAAGATATGAAATAAAGAAAGAAAGAAAAGAAAGAATAGCAGAAGCCATTCGAAAACAAGAAGAAAGAAAAGGGAAAGAAAAGAAAAAAAGGGGAAAACTAGGGTTTGAAGGTTTAAAGCTTTAATAGGTAAGTCAATTAAGTCATTTTTACATAATTTTGATGTTTTAGAAGCCTTAGAATAAGGTTTTGGTGAAATTAAGTTGATACTTTGAAAGTTCATAGGTTTATAAGTATAGTTCACATTGAACAAAAAGATAAATTAGGGATTTAATTGAATGAATTTCAAGTTAGATTTTGGTAAGGGATTGAATTGTAAAAGAAGCTATAAGTTTTGTGTTTAAAGGGCTAAATTGAAAGAAATTTTAAATTATAATTTTATTATAAACATTAAACAGTTAAGTGAAATATGAAAGGAAATTGAATAGAAATAAAGTATGAATTGAATTATAAAATTAAATGAGTTAATTAGTATTAAATTGGAATTAGGGTATAAATTGAATAGAAATTCAATCATTTATTATAAATTAGTGTTGTAATTAATAAGTGTAAATTATTATTATTATTTTCATGGTTAGCAAAGAACCTAAAGCATCGACACCGAAAGGAAATGAAAAGTTATCAAGGAGTAATCGAACAAATCCAGGTTTGTATTACTATAATTCAAATCTATTTATTATTAATTGTTATATTTTAATTAAAATGCATGGCAAGTAAATTTAGGTAAGCAATAGAAATGATGATATTGATTTGAATGAAATTGATTCAAAAATGTTTATGGCTATTGAAATTGAATGTGAACAAATTGGAAATTAAAAGTGATTTGAATTAAGTAATTGAATTGTGAATTATGTGAATATTTGAAAGTATATTGATTGGGAACTAAAAGTGATTTGAATTGAATCAAATTGAATTAAATGAAGAAAATATGTGAGTATTTGAAATACATATTGATTGAAAAGTAATTAGTGATTTGAATTTGATTGGAAAATGAATTAAAAATATGAATTAAATAAAAGTGAATTAATTTATGAATTTGTGTGAATATGTGAATTGTGTATTAATTGAAAAGGGTTTGAATTGAATCGAAATATGATTATATGTGATTATTTGAAATATGTATTGGTATTGAATTGTTTATTGATTAGAAAGTGGAAAAGTGAATTTGAATTGAATAAGAATTGAATTGAATGGTGAATGTGTATGTATAATTGAACTATATATTGATTTGAATGTGAAATTGTAATTGAAAAGTGATCTTGAATTGGAAATGAAAGTGAATTGAGAATTAAAATACCCTATTAATTAGTCGGGCTGAGTTGGATATAATTGGCATGCCATAGGATTTGGAAGAGTACGAGATATGTCAGCTTTGCTGATCAGGCACTTTATGTGTCGTATATCAGACACTTTATGTGTCATATTTCAGGCACCTCGTGTGTCATATCAGGCACCTCATGTGTCGTATCAGGCACCTCGTGTGTCATATCAGGCACCTCATGTGTCGTTTCAGGCACCTCGTGTGTCATTTCAGGCACTTATGTGTTGTATACTGATTAGTACTATGTATCGTTTTAGGCACAATGTGTCATACTGGTGTGTTTGGTTGGAATCCGTGTATCTATCAAAGTTCGGGTTTGTTAATAGGATGAATAACTGAAATGAGAAAATTAAATAAATTTGATTGATCGTACTATTAAAAATACGAGAAAGAAATTATGAGTTGAATTGTGAATGGAATTAAGATGTGAGATTTGAAGCATGAACTTAAGGTTCATGAATTTGCTAAAATATCGAATTATTGATAATGAAATAAGTTGAATAAATGAACTGAGAAAATCAAATGAATTGATCGATTGAACTATTGAAAGTATGAGAAAGTGAAATTATGAATTGAAATGTGAAATGAAATTGAGATATTGAAATAAGAAGTGAAAATAGAATGAATTGAAATAATAAAATATTGTATGAGTTAGTTGAATATAATCTTATGAATTAATTATAATTATTTTTATTAAAAAATATTGGTTTAAATAATTATTGAAAGACTAATGTTGTAAGTTTTAGATATGGAATAGAATAAGTTATTGAATTAGGATATAGAAATGACATATATGGAATAATGATTTTATGAAATGGTTATTGATGAAATGTATGAAATGGATATTGATATAATAAGAAGATATATAAATTAAAATAAAGAAAAGCTATTTAAGATACATATTATTAGAAAAATTTAAGGTTTAAATGTATGAATGATTTATTGAAGATAAAAAGTGGTAAGATTTAAAGTGTATATATATTGTTTTTACCTTAAGTATTTGAATTATAGTAATACCACTGGGTGTATACTCAGTGTACGGTTTGTTTCCGTGTGCAGATTAGGTATAGAAATTTTGAAGAGTTGTATTTGAGATTACGAGTCTTCATCTCATCACATCTTCAAGCAACAAAAGGGTACGTTTTAAAATTTTGAATATAATAGCATATACTTAGGAAAAATTTAGTATGTCCCAAGTAATAGTAATGGATTTAAATATAAATTATACTAATTTATTATTTGTCTGTTTTTATGTTCAAATATAATAGTAATTAGCCAAGAATTACTTTGGCACCAAATGTAATATTCCTATATCAGGTTCCTTGAGTCGAACATGGTATAGGGGTGTTACACTTACAATTTCAGAAACATATAATTTAGCCAATCTATCCAATGAAAAATCCATACTTACTGGAATAAAGTGTGCAGACTTCGTTAAACGATTATCAATTACCCATACGACATCTTTATTTTTCGGTGATAAAGGTAATCCCGTTATAAAGTCCATGGTAACTCTTTCCCATTTCCATTTTGGTATTGTAATTGGCTGCAATAATCCCGAACGTACTTGGTGTTCAGCCTTCACTTGCTAACATATCAAACACTTTGATACAAATTCAGAAATATCCTGTTTCATTCCCGGGCACCAGTACATCTCTTTCAGATTGCTATACATCTTATTACTACCAGGATGGATAAACATGTTACCATTATGAGCTTCATTCAAAATCTTCTGTACTAGTTCTGAACTTTTCGGTAAACATACTCTGTCTTTGAATAACAAACAACCATCAATCCCGACCTAAAATTTTGAGTCAGAAGTCGATTCGCACTGTATCCTTTTTGCTTGTATCTTACTATTATCTTTCCGAGACTCAGAAATCTACTGCAAAAATGTCGGTCTAGCTTTTAATTTAGCTATGATTAAACCATAATCAGTTAAATACAACTGGGTGTTCAATGCCCGTAAGGCAAATAAGGATTTTCAGCTCAAGGCATCCGCCACTACATTAGCCTTCCTCGGATGGTAATCAATGACGAGATCATAATCTTTCAATAATTCCAACCACCTACGTTGTCTCAAATTCAGTTCTTTTTGTGCCATTAAATACTTTAGACTTTTGTGATCTGTAAAGATGTTACATTTTTCACCAAAAAGATAATTCCACCATATTTTCAATGCAAAGACAATGGCTGCGAATTCAATATCATGTACCGGGTAATTTCTTTCATGCGGTTTTAGCTGCCTAGATGCATAAGCTACTACTTTACCATCTTGCATCAATACACTTCCCAAACTATTCTATAAGACATCGTTGTAAACTAAAAATTCTTTACCTGATTCAGGTTGGACTAATACGGGTGCTTCTATCAAGAAAGCTTTCAATCTATCAAAACTCTACTGACACTTATCAGTCCACTCGAATTTCACTTCTTTTTGCAATAATCAAGTCATCGGAGAAGTTATCATTGAAAACCTTTAATAAATCTCCGATAATATCCTTCTAGTCCCAAAAAACTTCTGACTTCTGAGACATTCTTAGGTGGCTTCTAACTTACAATAGTTGAAATTTTGTTTGGATCTACCCGATTACCTTTTACAGATGCAACATGTCCAAGGAAACTACCTTATTGTAGCCAGAATTCACATTTATTGAATTTAGCATACAATTGTTTCTCATACAGAGTTTGCAATACAATTTTCAAATGTTTAGTATGCTCATTTTCATCCCGAGAGTAAACCAAAATATCATCAATGAAAACAACCATGAATCTGTCTAGGTATGGTCTAAAAATTCTGTTCATTAAATCCATAAATACTGCCAGGGCATTAGTTAATCCGAATGGCATCACCAAAAACTCATAATGCTCATATCTAGTTCTGAAAGATGTTTTTGGCACATCTGAATCTTTTACTTGTAGCTGATAGTAACCAGATTGTAGATCAATTTTCAAAAATACAGTGGCACCTTTTAATTGATCAAACAAGTAATCTATACAAGGCAACGAGTACTTATTCTTTACTGTGACTTTATTAAGCTATCTACAAGCGATGCATAATCTCAATGATCCATCTTTCTTCTTTAGAAACAATACCGATGCACCCCATGGTGAAAACTTGGGTTAGGAAAATCCTCTATCAATCAACTCTTGCAACTATACCTTTAGCTCTTTCAATTCTGCAAGAACCATTCTATATGGTGCTATAGATATAGGTGTCGTCCCTGGCACAAGGTCTATGGAAAATTCCACCTTTCTAGCTGGAGGTAAACCAGGTAGTTCTTTTGGAAATACCTCAGGAAACTCATAAACAACTGGCACCAAATGGATTTTCAACTTTAATACTTTGGTATCCAGTACAATAGCAAGATAAGCCTCATACCCCTTTTTAATATATCTCTCGCTGATATTGCTGAAATCACATTAGACAACCTATCCAGTTTCTTAGATTCAACCGGAATAACTCATCATTCTAACACTTCAATACAATGTATTTTTGCTTACAATTTACCATTGCATCTTGTTGGGTCAACCAATCCATTCCCAATATTACATCAAATTCATCAAAGGTTAACAATATTAGATTAGCCAGAAAATAGTAACCCTCTATCATCAATGGGCTACAAATTTTATCCACCATAACATGCTGGCCCAAGGGGTTTGAAACTTTATCCAGAAATTCGATGAATTCAACAACCATATTTTTAACAGACACAAAATTTGTGCATATATATGAATACGTGGAACTAGGATCAATCAAGGCAATAATGTCAGTATCAAGTAGAGAGAACGTACCAGTGATAACATTTGGTGTCGAAGCATCTTCCATTGCATGTATTGCATATGTTTTTACCGGAGCCCGAGCCTCAGATTTAGCTGTTGAAACTTTTGCAGCACTATGGCAACCACCTACATTTTTAGAATACCATGGTGGTCTACCCCTCGAGACAGGATTACTCGGCTTTGGGATTTGTTCAATGTCTTTCTCAACCCTTTCCAGGCAATCTTTAAGAAAATGGTCGAGAGAATCACACTTAAAGCAAGTCCCACTTCTCATTCGGCACTTTTTGAAATGCAATTTATTACAGACATTGCATCGTGGTTTGGGTTTTCCAACACTCCCAACACTGGTTGTTAAGGGAGACGAAGACCTTGGGTTGGTGCGTTTAGAGCTTCGTTCCTTTCTCGAATACTCACTTGATGTAGAAAAATGCTCATGATAATTCTTTGATTTCTTTGAAGAAGATGATTGCATCTTGTTCATAAATTTTTTACTCGTAACCCGAGCTTCCCTTTCCACTTGCTCTTTTCTTTGCTTAATTCCTTGGCCTTGTATGCTCGTTCAACCAATACCACGAATTCTCTTAATTCTAGAATTCCAATCAATAGCTTGATGTCTTCGTTTAGCCCTTCTTCAAATCATTTGCACATTTTGGCTTTAGTCTGAACCCATTCACTAGCATACTTGCTCAATCTAACAAATTCTCGTTCATACTCGAACACCGTCATAATTCCTTGTTTGAGCTTTAGAAATTTCTCCTTTTTCTGGTCCAGGAATCTATAACAAATATACTTCTTTTTAAACTCTTTTTGGAAAAATTCCCATGTAATATTTTCCCTTGGTACCACAGAAGATATGGTTTTCCACCAATGGTAGGCTGTGTTTTTCAACAAAGATACCGCACATTTCAAACATTTGGCTGGTGTACATGATAACTCATTTAGAACTTGAATAGTATTTTCTATCCATAACTCGGCCCTCTTTAGATCGTCATCGGCCGTAGCCCTAAATTTTTTTAGCCCCATGTTTTTTTATTTTATCTATTGGAGCCTTAACATTTCTACTAGGTCTAGCATCCTGTGGCGTTTCATCATGTTGTGAAGTAGGTAAGGGAGGTTGTTGAACAGCAGGGTTTGTTATCATATATTCACTAAACAATTCATCAATCAATTCAAAGAAGGCTACTTTTTCCGCCTCACTTTGGCCCTCAGATACGGACCTTCTACTACTACTAGATGCAGCTTGTTGCACAGAAGCTTGAGTGACGCTCTCAGCTTCCTCTGTCTCGGCTCTAGCTTGGTTAGAAGACATTATTATATGAAAATACACTTAAAAGTGGTCAAGAGATATCACACTATCATAATTTATATAATGGCATGTATAGCTAGACTAGTACTTGCTACGTTTGTTTGAGAATCGACTAAATCATAGCTCTGATACCACTAAATATAATAGCCTAACCCATATCCGTCATCAGAACAGGGTTACAGAGTATTACCAGAGTTTACAAAACATTCACATATAATTTATACTAGTTACTAAACACTTTTCGAAATCAATCATAATGTCCCTTAAATGGACCATCGAGGCCAAAATGAACAGTAGAAATAAATAGGGACTAAACTGGAATCTCGTAAAATTTTTCATAAATTTTCAAACTTTCTTTCTTATGCATAGTGCCCACACACCCATGTGGTCGGGCTGTGTGACTACACACGCTCGTGTCCCTAACCCGTGTAACTTTCTAACTTATATGGAAAGAAGAAATTGAAGTCACATGGCCAAGTCACACGCTCGTATACTAGGCAGTATGGTGAATTTTATTTTCGAAATTTAGGTGTAGTTTCTACACAGCCATGTAACACACCCGTGTCCAAGGCTGTGTCAACCACACGGCTGAGACACACACTCGTGTCTTTGCTCGTGTGCCCAATTCTGAGCATTCTGTTTCTCATTTTTAAGATACAGGGGACATACGGCTGGACCACATGCTCATGGGACAAGCAATGTGTCACACATGGCCAAGGCACATGCCCGTGTGTCTACCCGTATGGACAAAATAAAGTCATTTTCTAGCCTCATTTGTAACCCAAAACTTACCATTTTCCTGCACCAAAACTCACAAGCATATATCCACCAATTTAACATCATATTCACATAAAATTAGTCATCAATCATGTGGTATTATCTCATGCATCAATGGATATAAAATTACTCTTATCATAAACTTATATGCTAACATAATTCCATCAAAACAACACACAATAAACATTTGTGTAATTACCAAAACATAACTTTTAAGATAACCAAAGTAGATCATCACTAGCCACTCCTATGGCTAGATTACAAAACAAAAATTACAAGCCATCATTGGCCAAATAAGCTTATACATGCCATTACACCAAAATGAGATTTCTATTGATACCAAAATGAGATAGTGGATAGTGTGATGATTGCACCGATCGGCTTCCAACCTTCGCGAGCTTTTGAGCACTATAAAATAGGGAAAATTAAACGGAGTAAGCATTTTATGCTTAATAAGTTCGTATGACAGAAAATAAACTTACTAATCATATTTATCAATACAAGCATACATAGTCATGCTTTCCATAAATTTTGGGTGAGTTTTCCTAAACACAAACACTTAGTCAAACAAGTTAATCACATAACCTCATATAAAAGTCAAGTAAACATAGATGAGCTCATCACATCATTAGCTTCTATTAATTTCTCCTTTCCACACTTCAAGAGTCTTTTTCGTCGAACTATTAAAATTTTGATGGATGCTCGGGTAATATAATCATGTGCAAAAGTACCCGTTAGGGTACATAATAAAAAGGTACACTCTTGAGCCACACATTTTACAGCAGGATTACTAGTCCAGGCTAAACCCTATCGGTAGCATATGCTCTAGAGAGCTTAATTTGGATTACCTGTCTAGGCTAAATCCAATCTATAACATAAGCTCAATAGGGCTTACATTAGAATTACCCGTCCGGGCTAAATTCTATCTGCAACATCTGCAGTATTATTCTTATTCAAGAAATCACCTTAATCCATCGAAATTTAGCATTCAACCGGAACATGACAATTTGTCCATATTTCACAACTTATGACTATTTCATTATGTATATCATCTCATACATATCATAACAATCATACAATTCAATTCAATCACATTAACATACATATTTAAGTTACACGAACTTACCTTGATAATGGTTCGTATTTGAATTTTAACTAATCCAGAACCTTTTGCTTTCCTCGATCTAGTTCCGTAGTAGGTCTTTCCGGATCTATATGGGTAAATTTAACTATTAATGTATCACATTTCATATACATTTGCATTCTATTACTTCCTAGGAAAAATTATCATTTTCCCCTATTTTTTTCAAAAATTTCGATTTCATCCCCAGGCTCCGAAAATGAAATACATGAAATTTAACCCTCTTTCCTAACCTAGTCGAAATTTATATACTACATTTACAGCACATACATTTCATAAATTTCATAATTTTTCATGGGTTTTACCACTTTTTCATTTTAGTCCTTAAATCAAGTTTTCATAAAAATTACTTTGTAAAAGTTATTAATCTATGAATAACTTTTCATTTTCTACCATAAATTTTAAATTTTTAGCATATTCATCCATGACCCAAATTTCATACCTTGATAACTTTTCAAATAAATCCCCTAAATGGAAAGATTAGACTATCCCAATTCCAAAAATATAGAAATTACTAAAAATAGGACTTGATTTCATACCTTTTGAAGTTTGAAAAGTTTTTTCCCTCTCTCCTAGGGTTTCCATAGGAAAATTGGGGATGATGATATGAAAATTGATTTATTTCTTTTTAATTAATTATCATCTATTAGTTTCATTGATTTCCAATTTAGTCCCTACCCTTTTTTAATTTTTCCATGGATGAGTCATTAAAATATCTACTAATTACTCTTCAATGGTCTAATTACCATATAAGGACCTTAAGTTTTGAATTCGATAGCTATGTGATACATATAACTACTAGAACCCAACTTTTGTATTTTATGTAATTTAGTTGTTTCCCTAATTAAACACACAATTGGTAAAATTTTCGTATCAAAATTTTCATGTGACCTTCCTATCATGATTCCAACCATAAAATAAGAATAAAATAAATTTTTTGGCTAGGATTTGTAGTCCCGAAACTACTGTTCCAATCTCGCCAAAAATGGGCTGTTACACCACAGGCCATTTGTCATAAAACAAATGAATTAATTACTATGTTTTAGTAATTGAGTTTTTCATATTGGAAAATGTAAGAAAAACTATGAGATTGTAACACCCCTTACCTGTATCTATGCCGGGATAGGGTTCGAGGCGTTACCGAACTTAAACATAAACATTCAAAACCGAGCCATAAAATTTGGACCAAATCAAATTCATCCAATTACATGCATATCATCCCTTACACAGGCACACGAGGCCCAAAACATATGTCGGGAGTGGTTCGGGACTAAACCGAAAACTTTTGGAACTTTTACTACACTTAGAAAATTTTCCTACTTTGGTGAGTCACATGCCCATGTGGCTTGGAAAATGCCTGTGTCCTCAGCCCATGTAACTCTTTGTTTATGATGGCATGCACAATTTGGGATTACATTGCCAAGTCACACGCACGTGTCTCGTGGCCGTGTCCTTCACACGGCTGAGACACACGGCCATGTCTCTACCCGTGTGGCAAAGGAAATGGCTATTTACCAAGCCATTTGCCACCCTTATTTGCACACTCACATACACACTTTCAATGGAACTTAACATGGCACAATTAAGCTACCAACACAACCATAATCAAGGCTTAAACATATCAAAACAATTATTTATTTACTGCTCATAACAAAACTATCCACTTAAGTCAGTCACTAAATTAAGATCCGCTTGATTTTTCCAAAACGAGACTAAAATATCTTCCTACCATAAAATTTTTAGAGTTTATGGTTTAGCCAATAAGTACAGTTAATTCTTTAAATTCGTCCCTGTTCTGCTATTTGATAGTTTCCACCTTTCTTCACTAAAGATTAATTATCTCTTAGTATAGGATTCAGATGATGTTCCCGTTTGCTTCTATTGAAATTAGACTCATTAAGAAATTAAATGTATAAATTTAAACTATCAAGTATTTTTATACAATTTTTAATGATTTTCTAAATTTAGAATAGGGAAACCCAAAATCATTCTGACCTTGTCTCACAAAAATTAAAATATCTCATAAAATGAAATTCTTTTTCTTACACCGTTTCTTCTATGTAAAACTAGACCTAATAAGATTTAATTTCATATTTTATTCAACGTCTAATTTGGTTTCCAAAAATTTTGGTGATTTTTCAAAGTTGTACTGCTGCTGCTGTCCAAAACTATTTTAATGCTAATTTTACTCTTTCATGATTCCTTGTACTAACTTTCATTAACATACCATTATAAACCACTTCACACAATGAAATTGTCATAGGCATATGAGTAATTAATATGCTTGCAACCCATTAGCCAATATAAGCCAATTTATATGGCTACATACCAAAATCAAATCCTTATTCATTACAAGCCAAAACATTTGGCCATATCATAATGACACATACACAAAATGACTAGGTCCCTATACATGCCATAGACTCAAAGGTTTGTGTTCATTTATCCAACATGATGGCTTGATAGTGTGATAGAATCTCCGATGATCTCTAATCAGAGCTAGCTGAATAAACCTATAAGAGGTGGGAAAAAAAGGGGATAAGGTATATAGCTTAGTAAGTTCGTATGAAAATAATAAGTGAATCATTTACATGCATTTACCTATTTCATTGATATGTTCTCGTGGTTACACATTAATCAATTGCAATACCCATCTTTTAATCTATAAACATAAATTTATCCTGTCTTGACATTAGTCAAGAAAACATAAACTCTGATAATAAAACACTTCAACATTTGACAAATCATTTCAGCATTCATAATAAAAGTGCGTCTTAATTATGTATATTCATATTTCCTAATTCATATATCTTAACATCCTTCAATGGTCCACAACTCTTAGCTATGCATACTTTCATATCCATTCTTATTAGGCTTTTATGCCGGTCTTTCTCTCCTTTCATTATTCGTTGAAATGCAACATTAAAAGAATAAGCACATCGTGTCTCAATTCAATTTGGCTTAAATGCCTTACACATGATTCTCAATCGAATTCACCATATATTTTACGTTATAAATATAAACCTATAATCACAAGGTCGTCATAAAAAACCATTCTCATAGACATAATTAATTCATTTGCATTCTTACCACATACCAGGCTTAATGCTGATGAGTTTTGAGTATGTACCTGTACTATCTCATAACAAAACCATATACTTATTCTTCTCATTGACTTACCCCACGGGTTTTCTGTCAAGTTACTCTATAATTTACCCGTTGAACACTTGGAATACCATTGGATACATCGGAATCTCGCACCTAAGTGCCTCATATGTAGCCAATGCTATCTCATATTACATATCACATGCTCACACAAACTGTTAGTCTTGATGTAGCTACGCGGACTGCTCACACAAGTTGTCAGGTATCTGCAACACATGCTGGACTACTCAGCATCGGTAGAACATACAAGACCAGCACTTGGACCGCCATAACATGTATCATGAACTCAGACCACAACTCATGAGCTTAGATCACATAGTTCCTAGTGACATGTCACTTGTATCCTAAACAATTCCTAAGGTTCAAACGGGATTTCCTTAATTACACATCTTCGTTGAACTTGTCTAGAGGACCAATCATATAACTCATGATAATGATTAATCACATAATTCTTCATAATGATAATAATAAAGATAATCACATTTAAACATGAAATTATAGCTCATTACAATGTCATCAAGTATTATAGACATATTTTTGATTATATCATTGCATAGTATATCAGAAAATCTCATGGTCATTTTCGTAATACCATGCTCTATAGCGTTCGCATTTCATTTTAATAATAAGGCATTTATCACAATTATATCAATTAAAAATTTATACATGTACAATTAAATGCTTATTAAACATACAAACTTACCTCGATACCAAAAATGGTGAAAAAGACCTAACCGTCAAATACTCGTTTTTCCCTCGTTCTAGGTCCGAACCTCGTTTTCCTTGATCTAAAATATCACATTTAGCTTATTTATTTGTCACATTATTCATTGTGACCCAAAATCATATTATGGAAAAATTATGTTTTTGTCCTTAAACTTGGTCATATTTACATTTTTACCTTTAGGCTCGTAAAATGAAATTTATTCAATTTATTTGTACTTTAAGCCTAGACGAACCATTTTTATAACTATAACAGCCTACAATTTCCACTAGAACAGACTTTTACTACATATTTTGTAACTTTTACAATTTAGTCCTTTTAAGCATTTTCACCAAAAATCACTTAGCAAAAGTTGTTTCTCCAACCATAAACATGCATAATCTACCATTAAACATCAAAATGCACAAATTTCTAACATGGATCAAACCCTAGACCTTCATCATAACTCAAATAAATGGTAGAAATAGGTAGATCTTGTTACAAGGATTTCAAAAATGTGAAAATCATTAGAAATGGGGTAAGAATGGACTTGTAATCGAGCTTGGAAGCTTGGAAAACCCTAGCCATGGTTTCTTCATGTAAAATTCGGCCAAGTAAGAAGGTGGATAAGAAATTTTGGCTTTTATTTTGTTTTTATTCATTTTAATTACTAAATGACCAAAATTCCCCTAACTTAAAAATATTCTATTTCACCTATTTCATGTCCAATTTTGTCCAAAAAATTAACCAATGGTCTAATTACCATTTAAGGACCTCCAATTTAAAATTTTATAACAATTGGACACCTCTAACATGTAAAACTCAACTTTTGCAATTTTTAGAATTTACTCCTTTTGACTAAATTAAGTGCCCAAAAGTTAAAAATTTTGAACGAAATTTTCACGAAATCATTCAATGAAATTGTATACCATAAAAGTATAATAAAAATAAATTTTTCCTCGTCGGATTTGTGGTCCCGAAACCACTGTTTTAGCTAGGCCCAAAATCGGGCTGTTACAACTCTTCGCCTTTTAGGGATTTTCATCCTCGAATATCTTACCTGAAGAAATTGCTTTCAACTCTCATGATTTACTTCCACTAATTTCTCGAAATCACAAATCAAATCAACCTCATATATATCTTTCTAATCACTTTTGAACTTTAACACATAGTGTCAGAGCATATCGTCAAAGTTTTGAATTACTCTATCAGACTCACCACTGATTTACAGGTGTATTACCGTGCCAAGATGCAATTGTGTACTCATAATTTCTTGTAGCTTTTTTTTCCATAATTGGGATATAACCCTTGGATCTCAATCTGAAATAATTGAATAATCCTAGAAACATCTTACTCGGCTTGTAACACTCTTAACCTATATCCGTTGCCAGACTAGGGTTAAAGGCATTACCGAACAAATCTAATCATCTCGTATTCATTTCTCAGACATCATATGTAACGCCCCAATTTTTGAGATTTTCGGGATTTCTACGGTTTTCAATGAATTTTGAAATTTCTGTGTTTTGAATGTTTGGCGTAGGTTTAATTATGTTAGTGGGCTTCTAGAAGGCCCAAACTTAAGCTAAAACCCGGTAATTTTAAGTAATTTTAGTCCATAGGGAAAAAAGGTTCTGGTTAACTGGGCTTTTAAGTATTAACTGGGTAAAATAAGACATAAGGAAGCAAGTGGCAAAGTGGCATGTTGTGCCACTGGGAAGGCTATAAAAGTGGCGTGTAGAAGTATAGGAAGAGCCCAAGTTCGAGCCGCAGGACAAGAAAATAAGGTGTTTATTTTTGTGCACAAAAAGGGGAGGTGATGGAACTCAAGGGGGAACTCTGTTAGGGATAGTTTAAGATGATAAGGGGATTGAGTAAGGATAAAGATAAGGGAGGAAATCTAGGAGCTGATCAAGGAGCAAGAGGTGGCCGGCCAAGGGACATTAGCATGGGGAATTCGGCTAAGTATTGTACTAGTAGGAATTTCGGCATTTGGGTGTGTTGTGCCATTTCTCTGACCATCCTTCCTTCTTCTTTCTTTTCTTTTTCTCTCCATCTACCTTCTCCTCTTCTTTTCTCCATAGCCGAATCCTTCTACCACTTTACTCTTCGCCACTTCTTTATTCTTTTTATTTTTAAGCCTTACAGCCGAATATCACAAAAGTCGAAAACCCGAAGGTTCATATTGTCTGTGCCGAATTCTCCTAGCAAACCTATTGATTTCTTTTCATCTTTCTTCATCCTTTGTGATCAACTCTTTCTTTTTCTGAACCCCAAACCTCTATTGACAAAGCCACTACAAAACCCACATCTCTTCTTCACTGTTACTAAAAGCCGAAAACCCCATAGTTTAGGGGCATAACCAAATTCTTAGATCATTAAAGGATCGACTTCTGCTAGGATTTGAGGGTTAGATCTACATCGAAATCAAATAAAAGCTTAAGTGAAATCATTGGGTGAAGAAACTGGTGGTAAGTTTTCGAATCTATTATTTATTATGGGATTTAGCAAAGCCGAAATCCCTAAAGGCTTAGGGAGGCTGTCGATTGGGCTTTAAGGCTCTAAGGGTTGTGACAATTGTTTATTATGATAGTGCGATTCAGAGGTTGCTGATCAGAGGCTTGGACAAGGGGAAACGACTGAATCTAAACACAATCGCTAGTTTCGGCAAAGGTAGGTTCGCTAGTGCCATGGTGCTTTGGGCCGAATGTGGTAAGGGGTTAGTTATAGTTCATTTTTAGTAGTTAGATTAACGTGTTAGTAATCTAATTGTAGGCAGTTCGTGTGTGGATCTCGTCAGCATATCATCACAAATTAGGTGTGTAACTGACACCCTCTCATAGACTAGATCGACAAAATCCGAAAAACCGAAATGCCAAAATGCCGAAAAGCCAGTATTTTGGGGGCTTGCGAGTGTGGGAATGCTCGTAAGAAAGACTAATTAACGTATTTGGTAAATTCAAGTGTTAAGACTGCAGAAGGAGATATTTTGTGCGTTATGACGTTTTGGGCTTAATGGGCCTAAACTGGGCCAATAGGCCAACAGGCCCACTTTGGTTAAAAGACGAGGTAAGTGCTTTCGAATACTTGGTGAATGCTAAAACGAGCATGAAACCCTAGCCATAGGTAATAATTACTGAAATACCCTTATGCATGCAAAATTACCATTATACCCCTAGATGTAAATTGACCATTATACCCTTAGGGTTATTTTTGACTAAAAAACATGATGACCTAATTCTGTGTGATGTATGCCATGATTGTGAATCTGTTGCATGGGGACATGGGTTATATTATGGAGGAAGCGTCCTGGTGGCTATGCCACAAATTATCTGATCTGGTGGCTCGCCACATATATTCTGCTCGGTGGCTCGCCACGATTATTCAGATCCAAAGTGACTCTGTCACATTATTCTGCTCGCGACCATGCTGCATATTTCTGAGGCGTGTAGCAGTTGGGTGGGTTGAGTAGTCTCCCCACATGGTGAAAGGTTGGTAAGGGGGTGTATGTGGTTGGTTATGGGTTGGGTTCTGCATATATATGAAATATCTGATCTGATCTGTTATGGGCATATGGGCTTAATTCTGTATACTGTTCTGGGCTAAGGCAAGTTTATTCTGTTTCTGTGGTTTGAGCTGATATGGGCTATGGTTGGGTCAATTTTACACACTGAGTTTCCCCAAATTCATCCCCTATCTTCATCCATGCAGGTAATCCCCAACCATAGTGGGCTTAGAGCTGCAAGGGATTCGGAGTGGCCACTCGTTCTGCAATATGGTTTTCTTCTGGTGAATTGGACTTCATTTTTCATTTACTTTGATGATTTGGGTTTTATTATGTAATAAGGCTGCTCTATTATTTTTTTTATGAGTTTGGTTTATATTTTATTATGATGAACTTAATTTATATTAACTATCAAAATGGGCTAGATCTAGGGTTCGTTTTCAAAAACATAAATTGACTTCAAAGTAACACGATTACAAACAGGGCTTCTGCTATGATAACGTTTTCCAAAACTAAATATGTTTTATTTTAAAATGAACATAATTACAATGTTAACCTAAAAATACACACGATGTTAGAGTGTGGCAATGGCGGTGTGCATGTCTAGGATTGGATCCGAAGAGAGCTTGGTACTTAAGCGGTCCGCGGGACTCATCTCCTCTTTTCTAGTTTCCTACCTGGTGCATAGCTTCCATTCACTTTAACCCTTAATGAATTAATCCTTTGAACATCAAGTACGATTTCCTAGACTAAGAATAGAAAAAATATTTTTAACGTTTCGATGTGGCACGTCGAATCCGGTCATAACGTCTAGGCCGGGTGTGGGGTGTTACATTTAGTGGTATCAGAGCCTAGGTTACAACAACTCGGCTTTGGAATGGGTTTACAAAAACAAAGATTTTCAAAAATAAATAAATAAATAAAAATTTGAAAGAAATTCTCAGTTTTTAAATTTTGGATCTTCTGAAGGTGGCATTTCGAATCTCCGGCCCAAGCCTGTAAGTATCATTCTGAATTTCTCTGAATATTTTCCTAGATTGTCTATCTGTATTGAAACTTTGCTAGGATACCCTAGATAGGATGATACTAAAACCATAGGGAAATTTGATAAGAGACTGAAACTGTAGCTAGACTTCGGTTCTGCGAAAACAATCTCTAGAATACTGTCTGATTCATAAAACATCTGTAATAAACATTGGAATGATATTAATGCATAAAATTCATAATCAGATAATACGATATGAGTATAAGAGCCACTCGTGGAAGAGGCCGAGGACGTGGCCGTGGAAGGGCTCGAGCGGGATCTTCGTCTTCGGGACATATACCGGTAGCAGATACACTGGTACCATCAACAACAGAGGTGGAGTCTCATGACCACGGTGTTGGGGATGATGCCCTCTCACAGGCAATGCTTCGCGTTCTGGAAAGGGTTGCCGGGGCAAGTACGGGCAACGGAGTTCGGGGATCCATTTCTAAACGACTCCAGGCCAACAGAGCGGAGATCTTTAGGGGTGTGTCTGGTATCACCCCGAATGTGGCAGAATATTGGTTGGAGGCCACAGAACGAATTATGGATGACTTGGATTGCTCTGTGGAGCAGAAGCTGAATGGAGCTGTATTGTTGCTACGGGACGAGGCTTACCAGTGGTGGCTTACTATGAGAGAAGGAACCCCAGCTAATAGGGTAACTTGGGAACTGTTTAAGACGGCTTTTAAAGGCAAGTATGTTGGGGCAAGTTATGTGGACGCTCGTAGGAAGGAATTCTTGAATCTGGTGCAAAGAGGTAAAATAGTTGCCGAGTACGAGGCCGAGTTTCTGAGGTTGAGCCGGTATGTCGTGGGCATAGTTGCTACGAAATATGAGCGAAGTGTGTGCTTCGAGGATGGTCTTAGGGATGACCTGAGGGTGTTGATTGCTCTGCAGAGGGAGTGGGACTTTGCGGTCCTTGTGGAGAAGGCAAAGATAGCAGAGGAGTTTAAGCGGGCTGAAAAGCAGAATCGAGAGAAGGATCGAAACCGTTTTCAGAGGGATTCAAGACCCTCGGGTGGTGCTAATAGGAATGTTAAGAGAGAAAGAGTGGAGGAACTAGTTCGAGCAGTACCGATGAATGTGGTTAGACCACCAATCTGTGGAGACTGTAGTAAGGTACATTTGGGCGAGTGTAGAAAACACTCTGGTGCTTGTTTCTGATGTGGATCTATGGAGCATAGAGTTAAGGACTGTCCTCAGAGAGCTGATCAGGCTCAGGATGCTGTACAGAGGGTTGCTCAACCCATGAGAGGTGGACCACAACCACCGAGAGGACGTGGGCAAGGTAGGAATGGAAATGGAAATGGTCGAGGCCTAGGGACACCTGGTAGGGGTGCCAGAAATGCTGAAGCTCGACAACCAGCATTGGTGTATGCAGCTCGACGTCGAGAGGAGGTTGACGCACCTGACGTCATAACTGGTACGTTTTTGGTTTCTGGCATGCCATATACTACTTTGGTGGATATTGGATCTACTCATTCCTATGCTGCATGTGCCATATCTGGGTCATTGGGTGTGCACTCTGAGAAGATTGTGAGTGGGGTATCTATGTTAAGTCCTTTAGGTCATTCGGTTATGGTAGACAAACTGTATAGGGATGTACCCTTAGAAACTCAAGGTAGGATTTTCCTTGGAGATCTGATGGAGTTACAGTTTGGAGAGTTTGATCTCATTCTGGGAATGGACTGGCTTGTTAAGCATAAGGCGACTTTAGATTGTGCTGCTAAACGAATGGTGTTAAGGACTATGAAGGATAAGGAGGTCATGGTGATAGGTGAGCGAAGGGATTACTTGTCCAATGTGGTGTCGGTATTAAGAGCCGAAAAGTGGATTCAGAAGGGTTGTGAGGCCTATTTGGCATTTGTAAGCTAGTCGGAAGAGGAGTGATTGATAGTGGATAAGGTTAGGACCATAAAGGAATTCCAAGATGTTTTTTCGGAGGAGCTCCTAGGATTGCCTTCGAACCGAGAGGTTGAGTTTGGAATTGACTTATTGCCTGGAACAGCACCAGTGTCCATCGCACCGTATAGGATGGCACCGAAGGAGTTGGTGGAGCTGAAAGCTCAAATTCAAGAGTTGTTGGATAGGGGCTTCATTAGGCCAAGCGTGTCTCCATGGGGAGCACCGGTGCTATTCGTGAAGAAGAAGGATGGTAGAATGCAGTTGTGCATTGATTATCGCCAGTTGAACAAACTGACAATTAAGAATAAGTATCCACTACCAAGGATTGGCGATCTGTTTGACCAGCTTAGAGGGGCTTCTGTATTTTCCAAGATCAACCTTCGATCTGGATATCATCAGTTAAGGGTCAAGGAGGCAGACATCCATAAGACGATGTTCAGGACTCAGTATGGTCATTACGAGTTTCTGGTTATACCATTTGGGCTGACGAACGCTCCTGCAGCATTTATAGATCTGATGAATCGTGTGTTCCAACCATTTTTGGATCAGTTCGTAGTCATCTTTATTGACGATATTCTGGTATATTCTGAAACTGAAGCAAAGCATGATGAGCATCTTCGTGTAGTGCTACAGTTGTTAAGGGAGAAGGAACTTTATGCGAAGTTTAGCAAGTGTAAATTTTGGTTGAGGGAGGTAACTTTCTTAGGACATGTGGTCTCTGCTGAGGGGATTAAGGTGGACCCTCGAAAAATTGAAGCGGTTTTGGAGTGGAAGCCACCTAGGTCGGTGTCAGAAATACAGAGTTTCCTAGGTTTGGCAGGATACTACAGAAGGTTTGTGGAAGGTTTTTCTGTGTTGGCTACACCTCTGACAAAACTCATAAGGAAAGGAGCACCGTTTGTATGGACTGAGAAGCAGCAGGAAGCTTTTGAGAAGTTGAAGAAAGTTCTGACTGAAGTACCTGTGTTAATTCAGCCAGAGTCTGGGAAGGATTTTACTGTGTACAGTGATGCATCACATGTAGGTTTGGGCTGCGTGTTAATGCAGGAGGGTAAGGTGGTTGCATATGCATCACGACAGCTTAAGCCTCATGAGGGGAACTATCCTACTCATGATTTGGAGTTGTCGGCAGTGATATTTGCACTTAAGATTTGGAGACATTACTTGTATGGGGAAAGGTGTATTATATACACAGACCATAAGAGTCTTAAGTATTTGTTGACTCAGAAGGAGCTGAACCTTAGGCAAAGGAGATGGATTGAGTTGCTTAAGGATTATGACTGTTCGATCGAGTATCACCTGTGCAAGGCTAATGTGGTAGCCGATGCTTTGAGTCGAGAACCGATTCGATCCGAGAGCAATGTTTGCTCGTTTGAGTCTGTATGATGATGGCAGTTGCAAGTAAGGCCAACCTAGGTGGACCAGATTAAGGAAAAGCAGTTGGAAGATGAGTCTTTGGTCGCTCATTTTCAACAAGTTAAGGAAGGGGAAACTTCTGAGTTCGGTTTAAATGGTGATGGAGTTCTGTGTTTTCGAGGAAGAATTTGTGTTTCGAAGGACTCTGATTTAAGGCAGACAATGTTGAAGGAAGCTCATGGGGGACTTTGTGCCATGCATCCTGGAGGGAATAAGTTGTATCACGACTTGTAAGAATTGTACTGGTGGCCTAGGCTTAAACGAGAAGAAACGGAATTCGTGGGGAAATGTCTGACATGCCAGCAAGTGAAAGCTGAGCATCAATTACCTTCTGGACTGTTGCAGCCAGTGAAAATACCACTTTGGAAGTGGGAGAGGGTAACCATGGACTTTGTGAGTGGGTTTCCTTTGACACCATCGAAGAAAGACTCGGTATGGGTGATTGTGGATAAGTTGACCAAATCGACCCATTTCATACCAGTACGTATTGACTTTTCACTTCAAAAGTTAGCCAAGCTGGACGTGGCGGAGATTGTACGACTTCATGGAGTCCCAGTTTCAATTATCTCTGACTGGGATCCCAGATTCACATCTCGATTTTGGCAAAGGTTGCATGAGGCGTTGGGGACGCGGTTG
Source organism: Gossypium arboreum (assembly GCF_025698485.1). NCBI lineage: Eukaryota > Viridiplantae > Streptophyta > Magnoliopsida > Malvales > Malvaceae > Gossypium > Gossypium arboreum. The sequence goes on along the minus strand of NC_069077.1, from coordinate 116,328,141 downwards.
AACTTCAGTATGGCTTTCCATCCCCAAACTGATGGTCAGTCAGAAAGGGTTATTCAGATTCTGGAGGACATGTTAAGGGGATGTGTGATTGACTTTCGAGGTAGTTGGGAGGATTACTTGCCGTTGGCAGAATTTACGTACAATAACAGTTATCAGGTGAGTATTCGAATGGCACCATATGAAGCACTGTATGGACGAAGGTGTCGTACACCTAGTTGTTGGACGGAGCTAGGGGAGCAACAAGTTCTTGGACCGAAATTGGTGGCAGATACTGAGGATAAGGTCAGAATAATTAGGGATCGTTTAAAAGAAGCATCTGGTAGGCAAAAATCGTATGTAGATTTGAAGCGTAAGGAGATTGAGTACTCAGTAGGGGATATGGTCTTCTTAAAGGTTTCTCCTTGGAAGAAGATATTAAGGTTTGGTAAGAAAAGCAAGTTGAGTCCGCGGTTCATTGGGCCTTATCGGGTTTTGAAGCGAGTAGGCCCAGTGGCTTATCAGTTGGAATTGCCTCCAGAACTAGACAGGATTCACGATGTTTTTCATGTCTCCATGTTACGGCGCTATCATTCTGATCCTGCTCATATCGTGCCAGTTGCAGAAATTGATGTTCAAACTGATTTAACCTTTGAGGAGGTGTAACACCCCGTACCCGAGACCGTCGCCGGTGTCGGACACGAGGGGTTAACGAGCCAAATCCACTTATTGCACCGACCAATTTGACATTTCCAGACAAGCTGGAGAGCTGCGTCACTGTCGCCTTAAAAAACATATCTCGAGTTTCAAAACTCGGAAACTGATTCCGTAAATTTTCCCTGAATCTAGACTCATATATCCATCCATGTATTTATTTCTAGAATTTTCGGTTGGGCCAATTGGTACAGTTTATTAGTTAAAGTCACCCCTGTTTCAGGATTTGACTACACTGACCTTTGCGCATTACGACCTGGATATCTTCCCGTACAGAGCTTCAATGCTCATGACGTTTGTTTCTAATGAAACTAGACTCAAAGGGGAATCTACAAATATAAGGTGTGACTTCCAATTCCTTCTGGATAATTTATGGTAAATTTTCAAAGTCGAGACAGGGGATCCAGAAACCGTTCTGGCCCTGTCTCACGAAAACTTCAATATCTCTTAGTATACTGTTCATATGATCCTTTCGTTACTTTCATATGAAAATACACTCGTCAAGGTTAGATTACATAATTTATTCAATATTTAACTCCATTCATACAAATTTTTGTGATTTTTCAAATCCACCCCACTGCTGCTGTCAGCATCTGTTTTCAAGGTAACCTTTACCCATTTTGTAGTTTCCATGGGCCAACTATAGTTTTGTCATACATAGGTCCACATATGATCATATTTAGCCATTCCAATGGCTGATTAAGTGCCCATCATTCCCATTCCAGTCCATAATCACAACATGAGGCCATATATAATTACATGAACACAAATGGTCTAATGCCACACTTCACTTTTACGAGCCATTTTCGCATGGCCGTACACATATACATCACAAAAGTATTCGAAACGACAAGGGAGGTCCTATACATGCCATATCCAACGTTCAACAAAAAGGTACCAAAAAGGACTTCGATAGTGTGGTTGACTTCGACTTCGATGATCCCGAATCCGATCGCTAACGAGCCAAAATCTATAAAACAGAGAGCAAAGAAACGAAGTAAGCAATTTATGCTTAGTAAGTTTGAGCCATAAATTTACACACAACCAAAGCATAGCATTCGAGTAGCTAAACAATAATTCATATGCACAATTTCTTCATGACATGCTTACTTCACAATACCAACTCTTATATTCATACACAAATAACGGCTTAGTCAAGGCCGGTAGCTCATTCATCATCGGAGCGAATACTCATATACACTGGCTCATAGTGGGCAAAGCACACACGAAACGTACCTTGTCGTTGGGGATTTCACAAGCGTATTAACTGGAAATTTTTACAGCAAGTTCATTATTCTCAAATCACGTACCTTCGGAGTTTAACCGGATATAGCTACTCGTTCAAACACCTTCAGGACATAGCTCGGTTATGGTAGCCCGTACAATGCCTTCGGGACTTAACCCGGATATCACAACTCGCACAATTGCCTTCGGGCTTAGCCCGGATATCACAACTCGCACAATTGCCTTCGGGCTTAGCCTGGATATTACCCGAACATTCATACACATCTTTGTTTCAATTTCATAACAAAATTTCATGCACGAATCACTTAACAAGAAATGTCATTTTCGGCTCAATGGCCACATACAAAGGGCACGATTTCTATTTGTTTATAACATCATCCAATCGAATCAAAATCTAAGTTTCGATACTCGAAAACTTACCTCGGGTGTCGTCGAACGATTCCGATGACTATTCGACCACTTTTTCCTTCCCTTTATCGGATTTAGCTCCCCTTTGCTCTTGAGCTTAATTCACACAAATTTAACTTATTATAATCTCATTATAATAGCTTATGGCCGAATATGACAAGGAGTTTAAATGGTCATATGGCCATCCTTTAGCTCAAATACACAATGGTCATGCACAATTTTTAATCATAACAAGCAATTCAATACAATTCATTCAATCATCAAAGTGAAGCTCAAGATACTTAGCCCTTATATATATTAGACATTAGAGTCACATGTGTACGAAATCACGAATCAATTCAACGCATTAGTTAGTACCCTCCTTAGCGAATTTTCCAAGCCAAGAATAGGCATCAATATGCTTGCCTCTAACCGAATGCATGCACATGTTGAGGCCAATTAACACTTAACACCACAAAAAAAAAACAGCATACGTTTTACTAGCTAATGCATTGCATATTGTAGCTCAATACTCTTCTATCATTTATTTCATAGCCGAAACATCATCATATGCAATTATATACCTTGAGATAGTATATATGTCATATCAATACATCATGTGCAAACATATATACACATATAGGTGCAAGGCCGAATCTCAAGGTGTTCATAACCATCCAAGACACAAATTTTTACCTATCATGTAATAAGCATAAATCATGCTTATGAATGCACCATGGCCGAATACATCACAATCATACCCCTTTCAACTTCGGCCATGGTTAAACGAAGAACTCAATGTCTTACTCAAGATTGCTACAAAGAAATTTCAAGAGTAGTCAATCCATCATTACATGCATCATTAACAAGCTTCACATTTAGCATGCAATGGCTTTAACACAATATCAACCTTGGCCGAATACCATTTCCATGACATAACAAGGATTTGAACCATGGGCTAACATGAACATCAAGCTAGCAACTAAAACATGCATGAATCTCATGACACAACCTCAAACATACCTTAATCTTGATACAAGTATGACCAAATCTCCTTCTAGTTCTCTTCCAAACCAAGCATGGAGCAAAAAAAATTCTTCTTCCTTTTTACAATTTTCGGCCAAAGAAAGAATGGAAGGATGAACAAAATTTCTCTTTTTTTTTCTCTTCCACATACGGCAACAATGGGGAAAGGATGAACAAATTTTTGATTTTTTTTGTTTCTCTTCCTACATCCTTAATTTTTTTATCATTTATTACATCATGCATTAACAAAACATGTCATAACATGTTTTCCTTGCCCATAATCCCTTGTCATGGCCGGCCACTATGCCATCTTTGGGGAAATTTGACATGCAAATCCCTTATTTTTGCATGCATGATCAACTAGTCATCACACATTTCCCCATCCTACTTTCAAAGTTTACTACTAGGTCCTTTCTAGTAAAATTCACATTTATAACTTGAAATCAAAACATCAAAAATGTCACACATGAATTAAAACGTATTATAGGCATCAAAATAAATTTTAAATTATTTTTATGCCTCGGTTTTGTGGTCCCGAAACCACATTCCGACTAGGGTCGTTTTAAGGCTGTCACAGGAGGAGCCTGTGCAAATATTGGCTCGAGATGTTAAGGTCCTCAGAAGGAAATCTGTCCCATTAGTGAAAGTGCTTTGGCGTAATCATGGCAGAGAGGAAGCTACGTGGGAGCCAGAAGAGGCGATGCAACAACAATACCCTCATCTGTTTAAACCAGGTAAAATTTCGAGGACGCGATTTCTTTAAGGAGGGTAGAGTTGTAACGCCCCAATTTTTGAGATTTATGGGATTTTTGTGGTTTTCAATGAATTTTGAAATTTCTGTGTTTTGAATGTTTGGCGTAGGTTTAATTATGTTAGTGGGCCTCTAGAAGGCCCAAGCTTAAGCTAAAACCCGGTAATTTTAAGTAATTTTAGTCCATAGGGAAAAGAGGTTCTGGTTAACTGGGCTTTTAAGTATTAACTGGGTAAAATAAGACATAAGGAAGCAAGTGGCAAAGTGGCATGTGGCGCCACTGGGAAGGCTATAAAAGTGGCGTGTAGAAGTGTAGGAAGAGCCCAAGTTCGAGCCGCAGGACAAGCAAATAAGGTGTTTATTTTTGTGCACAAAAAGGGGAGGTGATGGAACTCAAGGGGGAACTCTGTTAGGGAGAGTTTAAGATGATAAGGGGATTGAGTAAGTATAAAGATAAGGGAGGAAATCTAGGAGCTGATCAAGGAGCAAGAGGTGGCCGGCCAAGGGACATTAGCATGGGGAATTCGGCTAGGTATTGTAGTAATAGGAATTTCGACATTTGGGTGTGTTGTGCCGTTTCTCTGACCATCCTTCCTTCTTCTTTCTTTTCTTTTTCTCTCCATCTACCTTCTCCTCTTCTTTTCTCCATAGCCGAATCCTTCTACGACTTTACTCTTCGCCACTTCTTTATTCTTTTTATTTTTAAGCCTTACAGCCGAATATCACAAAAGTCGAAAACCCGAAGGTTCATATTGTCTGTGCCTAATTCTCCTAGCAAACCTATTGATTTCTTTTCATCTTTCTTCATCCTTTGTGATCAACTCTTTCTTTTTCTGAACCCCAAACCTCTGTTGACAAAGCCACTACAAAACCCACATCTCTTCTTCACTGTTACTAAAAACCGAAAACCCCATAGTTTAGGGGCATAACCGAATTCTTAGATCATTAAAGGATCGACTTATGCTAGGATTTGAGGGTTAGATCTACATCGAAATCAAATAAAAGCTTAAGTAAAATCGTTGGCTGAAGAAACTGGTGGTAAGTTTTCGAATCTATTATTTATTATGGGATTTAGAAAGGCCGAAATCCCTAAAGGCTTAGTGTAATAGCCCAAAATTGGGTCTAGTTGGAACAGAGGTTTCGGGACCACAAAATCTGAGATAGAAATAATTATTTTATGATTATTTTTAGGTCTATGATATGATTTCATGATTGTGTGAAAATTTCGTGAAGAAATTCTATGCATAAAGTGCTCAATTTGAAGTCAGTGACTAAATTGAATAAGTTGCAAAACTTGCATTCTAGAAGTTTCTAGTATGAAATTGCTTTGAAATATTAATTAGGAGGTCTTAAATATAAATTTGACCAATTTCTAGGTGATGGAAAAAAATTGGACATGGATGAAATTTTTGAAAGTTTAGTAAGGAAGGGTATTTTGGTCATTTGGTAATTAAAAGAAATAAAAAGGGAAAATAAAGCCAAAATTGACTCATCTTTTTCATGGAGGCCGAAATTAGCATGGGGGAAGCCATGGCTAGGGTTTTCAAGCTTTCTAAGCTCAATAGTAAGTCCGTTCTAACCCCGTTTTTCAAGTTCTTTACGTTTTTGGAATCCCGGTAATTTGTTTAAGCTTATTCTAGCAATAATTTAAGCTAGGGTTCATATTTGGAAAAATACCCATGGGTGAAATGTGTTTATTTTTCTGTTTTATGATATAATATTAGGTTTTAAATTATGTTAGACAACTTGTGCTACTCGGTTTTGAGTGAAAACGAGTAAAACGGCTTAATCGGTAAAAATACCTAATAGTCATAAGTATATGTTAGAGTGAGAATTTGATGTTTCCATAGATGGGAAAAGTGATCAGCATGTCATAAAACATAAGAATAAGGGATGAAGTTTAATTCCCGAGCCTAGGGGCAAAAGCGTAAATATGCAAAAGTTTAGGGGCAAATTGTAATTTTTCCAAAGTTTGAGTTAAGGACTGTTTTGAATAGTACATTAATTAAATAAGTAAAATATGATGTTTTAGATCTCGAAAAATGAGATTTGAACCTAGAATTAGAGAAAAATCGAAAGTTGGGAAAGTTAGTAAAATGATCGTTTTAGTATCGAGGTAAGTTCATATGTATAATAAGCATTAATTTATGCATGTTTCAATGTAAAATTGATATATTTATTATAATTTCTGAGGTGTTGAAAGTATGTAAGTTGGTGTGATAATAATACAGCAATAATGCTGTAATTTATATTTGAAAGTTAAATTTAGTGAATTAATTGAATTATGTTAAATTAAATGATTATGGTGCCAAGTTTATGAATTGATTTAAAAATATGTCTATGGTACATGAAGTGCATTGAATTATCATACATAAATGTGATTTCTATGATTATGGATATTATGGTAAATTGTAAGTTCATATGATTTTTAATAAGGCAATGTGTAATTTAATGTTATTGCCTTGATATTAAATGAGATGTAAGTTTATATGTAAGTAATACATCAATATTACTTGTATTATGATATTTTATAATAATATTGGAAATATGTTTGTGGATAATTACTTGATTGGTGAAATTGTTAGAAAAAGAGAGAGAAATCCCGGTTGAACCTTCGGAAAGATTGGATGATACAGATAGTATGTAGCTAGGTCACATGTATGGTGCTGAGTGCACATCATGTGTACAAGAGAGCTACAAGACATTATGATGTAGCTAGGTCGCATGGATGATACTATGTGTACACCATGTAGACAAGAGAGCTACGGGATATATGTAGCTAGGTAGCATGCGTGGTTCCAGGTGAAGGACACCATATAGACAAGAGAGCTACGAGATAAATTGGCTAGGTCACATGGGTGGTACTGAGTGTTCACCATGAGTACAAAAGAGCGAACTATATGATGGGTGGAGCTATGTCTTGAAACCACCAAGTATCGAGGATTGATCCAAGTGTTCAACGGGAGACTCTCTATGTATTGCTTTGTGAGTTTTGTGATGAATAAGTGCAGGAACTTGGTTATGTGAATGATGTGTTCATTAAGTGACCAGAATGTGGTAAGGTTATAAACAAGTAAGTAAGGTTATAAAGAGTGAATTAGCAATAAAACTGTTTTGGATAGTAGCAGTGACGTGATTTTGAAAAATCACAAAAAATAGTATAAATTGAATCAGAGACTTAATGAGATATCAAATTAAATCTTAATGAGTCTATTTTCATATAAAAGAAACATAGCAAGAAAAGGAGTTCTATATTTTGAGATATTTATGTTTTTGTGAGACTGGTTCAGAATGATTACGTGATCCCCTGTTCTGACTTTGGAAAATAAAAAAAAATTGGATAAAAATAATTAGAGGCTTAAACTTATATTTTTAAAATCCCTAATGAGTATATTTTCAAGATAAATCAACAAGAACATTATCCGAGTTCTGTACTGTGAGATAATTAATTTATAGTGAAGAGAGGTCAGAACTGTCAGAATGTGAAACTGGGGAAATTTTAATGAATAAACTGTACTAATTGGCTAAACCAAAAATTATGAAAATTTTATGGTGGAAAGATATGTGAGTCTAGTTTTAGGAGAAATTTACGGATCTTAATTTTGAGCTCTGTAGCTGGAATTATAAATAAGTAAGTGACTATGACTTGTGTGGACAGTTTGATGTGAGCATTTATTAGTAAATTGTGAAATCGTACTTACAAGAATGCTATATACATTAAGGATGTGGAATGGAGAGGAGGAGGAGGAAAATAAATATATGTGGAATACATGGAAACTATGGTATATGAAATATTGATATAATGAAATAAATGATATGTGTTTATAAGAAAACAGAAAGAGAATGATATGTATCATGACATGTATATATATATATATGACTAGTCTCAATGTAATGCTTGTTAGGTATGGAGTTGAATTGAAATGTTTCAGGCAAACATGTTATTTTGCGCATCTGAATTGTGTTATTTTATAAAGATATGATCTAGTTTTAAATATGAATGCTTGATGATTAAGCTGAAGATATTTGGTAAGATCATAATCTTGGTATAAATGTATAAGTGGTACTATAATAAACAGGGTAAAATGAGTATGAGATACACATGTATTATGACATACAAATGTTATGTTTGTGGTTTAATTGAGAATATTTAATCATTAAATGAATACCATGTTATATGCTTTTGATTTTGTATAAGTGTGTAAGAGATTAAGGTTGACCAAAGCTTGGAAAATAGCCTAGGTATATTTCACACAGGCAGAGACACGACCATGTGTCTCAACCGTGTATGGAACACGACTTTGGGACACGGGCGTGTGGAGCCTTAAAGCATGAAATTTCCAAGATTTTTGTAAGTTCTCGATTTAGTCCCGAACCCTTTCTAAAGTATGTTTTGGGCTTCGTAGACTCAAATAAGGGACTATGTGTAAGTGAATGAACGTTTTGAAAAATATAATGAAATTTTATGGCCCGTATTTTAGTTTAATGTTTGTATGTTTGTTCGGTAACGCCTCGTACCTTATCCCGGCCTCGGGTATGGGTAAGGGGTGTTACACTTAAGGAGGCTATCGATTGGGCTTTAAGGCTCTAAGGGTTGTGACAATTGTTTATTATGATAGTACGATTCAGAGGCTGCTGATCAGAGGCTTGGACAAGGGGAAACGACTGAATCTAAACACAATCGCTAGTTTCGGCAAAGGTAGGTTCGCTAGTGCCATGGTGCTTTGGGCCGAATGTGGTAAGGGGTTAGTTATAGTTCATTTTTAGTAGTTAGATTAATGTGTTAGTAATATAATTGTAGGCAGTTCGTGTATGGATCTCGTCAGCATATCGTCACAAATCAGGTGTGTAACTGACACCCTCTCATAGACTAGATCGGCAAAAGCCGAAAAGTCGAAATGCCGAAATGCCGGTATTTTGGAGGCTTGCGAGTGTGAGAATGCTCGTAAGAAAGACTGATTAACGTATTTGGTAAATTCAAGTGTTAAGACTGTAGAATGCGATATTTTGTGCTTTATGACGTTTTGGGCTTAATGGGCCTAAACTGGGCCAATAGGCCAACAGGCCAACTTTGGTTAAAAGACGAGGTAAGTGCTTCCGAATACTTGGTGAACGCTAAAACGAGCATGAAACCCTAGCCATAGGTAATAATTACTGAAATACCCTTATGCATGCAAAATTACCACTATACCCCTAGATGTAAATTGACCATTATACCCTTAGGGTTATTTTTGACTAAAAAGCATGATGACCTGATTCTGTATGATGTATGCCATGATTGTGAATCTGTTGCATGGGGACATGGGTTATATTATGGAGGAAGCGTCCGGTGGCTATGCCACAAATTATTCGATCGGGTGGCTCGCCACATATATCTGCTCCGGTGGCTCGCCACGATTATTCAGATCCATGACTCTGTCACATTATTCTGCTCGGCACCATGCTTTGCATATTTACGAGGCGTGTAGCAGTTGGGTGGGTTGAGTAGTCTCCCACATGGTGAAAGGTTGGTAAGGGGTGTATGTGGTTGGTTATGGGTTGGGTTCGCATATATATGAAATATCGATCGATCATTATGGGCCTATGGGCTTAATTTCAGATATCTTTGTTCGGCTAAGGCCAATTTATTCATTTACGTGGTTTGAGTGATATGGGCTATGGTTGGGTTAATTTTACACACCGAGTTTCCCCAAATTCATCCCTATCTTCATCCATGCAGGTAATCCCCAACCATAGTGGGCTTAGAGCTGCAAGGGATTTGGAGTGGCCACTCGTTCTGCAATATGGTTTTCTTCTGGTGAATTGGACTTCATTTTTCATTTACTTTGATGATTTGGGTTTTATTATGTAATAAGGCTGCTCTATTATTTTTTTTATGAGTTTGGTTTATATTTTATTATGATGAACTTAATTTATATTAACTATCAAAATGGGCTAGATCTAGGGTTCGTTTTCAAAAACATAAATTGACTTCAAAGTAACACGATTACAAACAGGGCTTCTGCTATGATAACGTTTTCCAAAACTAAATATGTTTTATTTTAAAATGAACATAATTACAATGGTAACCTAAAAATACACACGATGTTAGAGTGTGGCAATGGCGGTGTGCATGTCTAGGATTGGATCCGAAGAGAGCTTGGTACTTAAGCAGTCCGCGGGACTCACCTCCTCTTTTCCGGTTTCCTACCTGGTGCACAGCTTCCATTCACTTTAACCCTTAATGAATTAATCCTTTGAACATCAAATACGATTTCCTAGACTAAGAATAGAAAAAATGTTTTTAACGTTTCGATGTGGCACGTCGAATCCGGTCATAACGTCTAGGCCGAGTTTGGAGTGTTACATCATAGCATCACCGTCACACATCATTACAAAGTCCCTTACATAGGTTAATGAGACCTTAAACATGGTTTAGAAATGGGTCGGGACTAAATGAAGCAGATACAAATTTTCCCAGAAACTTAACAAAATTTTCAAAGTTTCACAGGTCACACGCCCGTGTGAACAGGCCGTGTGCCTCACACGACTTTAGACACGCCCGTGTGTCTAAACCGTGGCAAAACAGGGCATACATACTGACTTAACTACACGGCCACAAGACATACCTGTGTGCCTTGGCCGTGGTCAAAACTGACTTACCATAACTAAGTTATAACAGACACACGGTTGAGACACACGCCCGTATGCTCATTTCCCACCTATCTTAAGCACACCAAAACCACAACATTTTAGCATTATTTGCTTATGTTCATAGGCAACCAATTGAACCATTATATATATATATATATAATACCATTCAAATACCATCCAATTCACTACTCAATTTCACAACCAAAAATACCAAATCAATGTACCAAAGTCATCACAACTTACATAAGTTTCAAATACATAAACTCATCATTTTATCACATACTTCATACCACAAAACTTGCCAATTCAATATTCCAAAATCAAACCATCACATGAAAATTATATACATCATATGACTTACCTATCAAACATATCATTTAGGCCAACTTAAAAGGCCATACATACCAATATTTACAAGCCAAGTCTTATGGCTAATCCCAACACAAAACATACCAAAATAACACTAGCCTATACATGCCATATACCATATATGCAACTCTCAAAATGGTACCAAAATAGATGTCCGATAGTGTGATTGATGTCGCTGACGATCCCTAATCCGAGCTATCTTTATAACACTGTAAAACGGAGAACATTTCACACAGTAAGCTTCAAACCTTGGTAAGTTCGTACCATAAATAATGAACAGTTTATAATATACGAAAAATCAACTAATAAACACTTAATAATTCACAATTCATCCATCAATTCTATTCTATCTCATTTAATATGTTCATACAAATTCATCAAGCTTCATACACATAGTATCATCTACCATATAGGTATCGAACATACCTGATCTTTCCCATATTTATTCATTTCATTCTTAACTCTCGTTCAAATACATTAATTTATTCGAAAGTCTTTCCATGCTTTAAGAATTCGCACACTTAGTGCATCAGTGATTTTCCGAAGCCGTAACAATCTTGCACACTTAGTGCTATTTCAATAAATTGAAGCTATCTCAGTATCGCACACTTAGTGTCTCTTATAGCCGAAGCTATTCCATCTCGCACACTTAGTGTCATTTATAGCCGAAGCTATTTCGAACCGCACACTTAGTGCCGAACATAGTCGATTATCATCATGCTCAAACCGTAATCAAATATCTATATAGTTTATGCAATATAAAATCATTAAAACATAACTATAACATCATTTATGACGTACAAACTTACCTCGTACTCGAAATTGACGATTCGGACAGTTTACTCAATAACCTTCGACTTCCCTTAGTCTAAATCCGAATTCCACTTTTCTTGACCTATATGTATTCAAAATTAAACCTTTTATTCAAAAAATCATTCAATTTAATCCATAAACACATATTTAGGGCATTTTACAAATTAGCCCTCACAGTTTCACATTTTAACATTTTAGTCCCTATTTCACAAAAACACAAAATACACATAATTTCAATGAACCCATACATTGCCGAATATCATAAGGACCTCTAGGAGCCCAAAAATTTCATTTATTTCACAATTCAACCCCTCAATATACACTTTTCATAATTAAGTCCAAAATACTCAAATTCATCAAAAATCCCAATACAAAACATAGTAATCTAACACATATCTTCCATTTATTAACATCAAACTTCATAAAACTCACATTATCAGCAATGGCTCAACTCAACGTCGTCAACAATTTCCAAAATTCATACATGGAAATGATAGTATAAGAGCAACGATCACAAAAACGTAGAAATTATAAAAAACTGAGCTCAAAACATACCTTAATCAAGCAATCAAAGTGCCGAACCCCAGCAAGCTTATTTTATCTTCTTTTCTCTTAGTATTTTCTGCAAAGCTGATGAATATATCACCAAAGTCATGCTTTGTTTTATTAATATTAGCATAATAGCCATTTTACAATATTAACCTTAATGAAATAACATTTTAAACATGTAATGGTTGTCCAACAATGTCCACTATCATTTAAAATGGTTTAATTACCATTTAAGGCCATCATATTAAAAATCCAAAGCAATTTGACACCTTTTACATGTAGAATGCAACTTTTGTATTTCACGCAATTTAGTCCTTTTCTCAAATTAACCACTTAAACGATAAAATTATCACACCAAACTTTCACACATATCTAATCTCATGTCATAAACACACAAAATAATATAAAAATAAATTTCTAACCTCATATTTGTGATCTCGAAACCACTGGTCCAACTAGGGTCTAAATCGGGCTGTTACACGGCTGGTTTGTTAAACAAGAAATCTGTACACGAATGATCAATCACAATCCAATAACATCTTCCTTTTCTGAGATGAAAATAATTAAGATACAAAATCTATAGTAACTCTATCTCATATCAAGGTTATCACTAACTACAATAGACCTGAATGCTCTTGATATTTGACTTTTATCCATTATGAAATCGACATCTGAGCATAAACTCAATAATATCAGGTTACATACCCGATCACAAAAACATCTATTTCAAATAACTGCACATTTTTATGACTCCTAGAATGAACCAATAAGCTACTACTGAGCCTCGTAGAAAGCTTTCCTGCATAAGCTCTGAATTTATTTGTACGCAATTTCTATCTCAGAACAATAACACCAGTCATCAGGTCAGACTTGAACCAATAATCGACTCATACTGAACTCGTTTAGCTTACCATTCGTTAACACATTTCTAAAATTTTCAATCTTGCAATGAAAACATTGCTTTAGCTTTTAATCTAGCTAAAATCAGGTCATCATCAATTAAGATCAATTGTGTAACCCACTCACAAAATAAACAAATATTTTTCCATTCAGCATCTGTAACTATATCTGCTTTCCCAAAGATTACTCAATAACTACTCGCGATCTTTCAATAACTCAAGTCTTTAACACTATCTTAACTTCAGATCTTTCTATTACATTCGATACTTTAATTCTTGAAATTAAGGAACATGTCACACCTTTCGTCGAATAAATGATATTACTAAATTCTCAATACAGACATAAAAATGACCGTCTCTAAGTCACTGGTCGAACAGTTCTTTTTAATGTGACATTAACCGTATGAAAACATGAACCATCACCATACATTCTAGTAATAAAACACATTCCAATCCGTTCAATAGTGCATCACTGAAAAATCATAAATTCATTACTCAATTCAAACTGAACTAAAAACCAAAGCTTCGATTAATAATACCTTCAACTGTTTTCAACATTGCTCACATGTACAAACCATCCAAATTTTCATAAATGTGATAACCATATCGTTCAGAACAACTTTAAGACATAATAACATCACTAGATTAGAACAAATCTAATAGGTATATCTTGATATCATACTCTCTAGAATATCAATTCTTCATTCAGACTGTCCATCGATATATTTGTGGATGCACAAAATTTATTACCATAATTGAGGATACTTTAACTACATGTAACTTAAATTACATTTCAACTGACTAGCTCACTCAGATAAAAACAACCAAGTCGATTTCGATTATCAAATAATAACATAACAAAATGCTCCTTTCTTCATGCTATTAAAACAACTCAAACACACAATCTTTCAAAATTCTCTTATCATGCTAATAAAGACCTTTACAATTGCATTAGCTCAAAGAAACAAAGACATCCCAATTGAATGCATTGACTTTAATTAACTTACCTGAGAAAAGAAATCCATCATACAAATTGAAGTTTGTGATTTCACCACTTATACCTTTGCCGATGTAAATTCCTTACATGAAAATTAGGGAAATCTAGATACCAGAATCACCACGTTTATATGATCGAACTAGAAGCATAATCGTAATAGACATAGTTATCACAAGCTGAAGAACACATTTTAAAGATAAGCCATGGTTGATAATTCACGAAATAAGAATGATAGAAAAACTTAGATAAAGAAATCCAAGATACGTTACCATATCGGAAGTCCGAGAACGTAACTCACAAGAAGATAATAAAGATCTTGATAATTCCTCAGAGAAAGCTAGAAGAAAAACACTACTTACCAACTCTAGACTTCCTTCATAACAAAGATAATATATTTCCTGCATAATCAGTAGAAACATAAGAATAGTCTCACATAAACTTTTACCATCGACTTCATTCCAACATATCAGAATAGAATTTTGAAAAGATAAAGAAATACCGATATGAACCAACCAGACCAATAGAACTTTCATCTAACATTATAGTCAGCTAACATTTCACACGATAAGAATTTCACTAGAAAATGAACAATGACATATATCTCTAAGGATAAAAGAATATATAGAATACCCAGAAAAGATCATCATATTCATTTCAATTGTAACTGTCACACACAGACATCTTTACTATTCAATTATCATTTCTTTGACTAATTCTGTCATCATGAACCCCATATCATTCCATTCACTAACGAAAACCAATTCGGGAAAAAGTTCAGCAAACACATACTTTAGACATCATATATGAATAAGTCGATTAGCCAACATTAAATTTTTCTTTAACTGTGACATTGCTTAATTTGAATAATCTTTAGAACAATCTGATATCCTTCCAAAATTGTTTCCACTTTCCAAACTATTCTTATCTCTGTATGCATTACTAATTATTTCACCACTAAACTCTTTAGTTTCACATTTATGGACTTATTCCACATGATTCTCGTGAATTTTTGTTATAAAGCAACACTAGTAAGGAGGTGAAGTTGTAAAGCCTCTAATTTGACTCTCATAAGTACACACATATGACTTAGCATTCATCACCAACATCATATCATCACAATTACATAATTCACTTTAAGCTAATTAACATTCATAGTCATGTACATGGACTTTTTCGATTATCTTATTCAAACAAGTGTACATAAACACACATTTCATCAATTTGAGTAAATTTCCTTTTCGTATTCACTTAATCAAATATGTTGGGCACATAACATCATATGCATGCCAAACAAACATGGATGGGCTTATCAGCCTATAAACTTTCATTTCATTCTATTTTCACATTTCCCAACTTGTGGTTATCTCATTTCATACATTAACACAAACATATCGTGAACTTCTATTCATACCTTTCCAAATTTCGACACATAATAAGTACATTTCAATCATTTCAACATTATTATCAGCATTATTGAAAAATAGCTTGGATTGAAGTCATCTCTGTCTTAACAAAACAATTTCGTCAAAGTCGGGAGATATCACACTATCACGAGTAGTAATATGGAATGTATAGCTAGACATACGCTATGTTAGTCCAAGAATCAACTAAACTATAGCTCTGAGACCACTAAATGTAACACCCCTTACCTGTATCCAACGTTGGGACAGGGTTCGAGGCGTTATCGGACCTAAACATAAACATTTATACAAAATCGGGCCATAAAATTTGGACCAAATAAAATTCATCCAATCACATGCATATCGTCCCTTATACGGGTCCACGAGGCCCAAAACATAGGTTGGGAGTGGTTTGGGACTAAACCAAAAACTTTTGGAACTTTTACTACATTTAGAAAATTTTCATGCTTTGGTGAGTCACACGCCCATATGGCTTGGCAAATGCCCGTGTCCTCAGCCGGTGTAACTCTCTGTTTATGACGTCATGCACAATTTGGGGTCACATGGCCAAGTCACACGCCCGTGTCTCTGGGCCGTGTCCTTCACATGGCTGAGACACACGGCCGTGTCTCTTCCCGTGTGGCAAAGGAAATGGCTATTTACCAAGCCATTTGTTACCCTTGTTTGCACACTCACATACACTCTTTCAATGGAACTTAACATGGCACAATTAAGCTACCAACACAACCATAATCAAGGCTTAAACATATTAAAACAATTATTTACTATTCATAACAAAACTATCCACTTAAGTCAGTCACTAAATTATTTATATCTTGAGCTAAAAAACTCTAAATTAAGATACGCTTGATTTTTCCAAAACTAGACTCAAATATATTCCTACCATAAAATTTTTAGAGTTTATGTTTTACCCAATAAGTACAGTTAATTCTTCAAATTCATCCCTATTCTGCTGTTTGACAGTTTCGACCTTTCTTCACTAAAGATTAATTATCTCTTAGTACAGGATTCAGATGATGTTCCCGTTTGTTTCTCTTGAAATTAGACTCATTAAGAAATTAAACATATAAATTTAAACAACCAAGTATTTTTATATAATTTTTAATGATTTTCCAAATTCAAAAGAGGGGAACCCAAAATCATTCTGACCTTGTCTCACAAAAATTAAAATATCTCATAAAATGAAATTCTTTTGCTTACACCGTTTCTTCTATGTAAAACTAGACTCAATAGAATTTAATTTCATATTGTATTCAACCTCTAATTTAGTTTCCACAATTTTTGGTGATTTTTCAAAGTTGTACTACTACTGTTGTCCAAAAATGTTTTAATGCTAATTTTACTCTTTCATGATTACCTTGTACTAACTTTCATTAACATACCATTATAAACCACATCACACAATGAAATTGGCATAGGCATATGAGAAATTAATATGCTTGCAACCCATTAGCCAATATAAGCCAATTTATATGGCTACATACCAAAATCAAATCCTTATTAATTACAAGCCAAAACATTTGGCCATATCATAATGACACATATACAAAATGACTAAGTCTCTATACATGCCATAGACTCAAAGGTTTGCATTCATTTACCCAACATGATAGCTTGATAGTGTGATAGAATCTCCAACGATCTCCAACCGGATCTAGCTAAGTAAACCTATGAGAGATGGCAAAGAAAAGGGGGTAAGTTATATAGCTTAGTAAGTCCGTATGAAAATAATAAGCGAATCATTTACATGCATTTACCAATTTAATTGATATGTTCTCGTGGTTACACATTAATCAATTGCAATACCCATCTTTTAATCTATAAACATAAATTTATCCTGTCTTGACATTAGTCAAGCAAACATAAACTCTGATAATAAAACACTTCAACATTCATAATAAAAGTGCGTATTAATTATGTATATTCATATTTCCCAATTCATATAGCTTAACATCCTTCAATGGTCCAAAACTCTTAGCTACGCATACTTTCATATCCATTCTTATTAGGTTTTTATGCCGGTCTTTCTCTCCTTTCATTATTCATTGAAGCACAACATTAAAAGAATAAGCACATCGTGTCTTAATTCAATTTGACTTAAATGCCTTACATATGATTTCAATCGAATTCACCATATATTTTTACGTTATAAATATAAACCTATAATCACAAGGTCATCATAGAAAAATCATTCTCATAGACATAATTCATTCATTTGCGTTCTTACCACATACCAAGTTTAATGCTCATGAGTTTTGAGTACATACCTGTACTATCTCATAACATAACCATATACTTATTCTTTTCATTGACTTGCCCCTTGGGTTTTTTGTCAAGTTACTCGATTATTTACCCGTTGAACACTTGGAATACCATTGGATACATCGGAATCTTGCACCTAAGTGCCCCATATGTAGCCAATGCTACCTCATATCACATATCACATATCACATGTCGCTCACTTTCGAGCTACTCACAGGTTTGCTCAAACAAGCTGTCGGTTAGAATGTAGCTATGCGAACTGGTCACACAAGCTGTCAGGTATTCGCAACACATGCCGGACTACCCAACACCAGTAAAACATACAAGACCAGCACTTAGACTGCCATAATATGTGTCACATATATCATGAACTCAGACCACAACTAATGAGCTCAGATCACATAGTTCCTAGTGACATGTCACTTGTATCCTAAACTATTCCTAAGGTTTAAACGAGAATTTCTTGATTACACGTCTTCGTTGAACTTGTCTAGAGGACCAATCATATAACTCATGATAATGATTAATCACATAATTCTTCATAATGATAATAATAAAGATAATCAAATTTAAACATGAAATTACAGCTCATCACAATGTCATCAAGTATCATAGACATATTTTTGATCATATAATTGCATAGTGTAGCACAAAATCTCATGGTCATTTCCGTAATACCGTACTCCATAGCATTCGCATTTCATTTTAATAATAAGCCATTTATTGTAATTATATCAATTAAAAACTTATACATGTACAATTAAATGCTTATTAAACATACGAACTTACCTCAAAACCAAAAATGGTGTAAAAGACCTAACCGTCAAATACGCATTTTTCCTCTGTTCTAGGTCCAAACCTCATTTTCCTTGATCTAAAATATCACATTTAGCTTATTTAATAGTCAAATTATTCATTGTGACACAAAAATCATATTATGGAAAAATTATGTTTTTGCCCCGAAACTTTGTCATATTTACATTTTTGCCCCTAGGCTCGTAAAATGAAATTTATTCAATTGATTTGTACTTTAAGCCTAGCCAAACCATTTCCATAACTGTAACATCCCACAATTTCCACTAGAATACACTTTTACTACAAATTTTATAACATTTACAATTTAGTCCTTTTAAGCATTTTCACTGAAAATCACTTAGCAAAAGTTGTTTCTCCAACCATAAACATGCATAATCTACCATTAAACATTAAAATGAACAAATTTCTAACATGGGTAAAACCCTAGACCTTCATCATAACTCAAATAAATGGTAGAAATAGGTAGATCTTGTTACGAGGATTTCAAAAACGTAAAAATCATTAAAAACGGGACAAGAACGGACTTACAATCAAGCTTGGAAGCTTGGAAAACCCTAGCCATGGTTTCTTCATGTAAAATTCGGCCAAGTAAGAAGAGGGACAAGAAATTTTGGCTTTTATTTTGTTTTTATTCATTTTAATTACTAAATGACCAAAATGCCCCTAACTTAAAAATATTCTATTTCACCTATTTCATGTCCAATTTTGTCTAAAAAATTAACCAATGGTACCATTTAAGGATCTCTAATTTAAAATTCCATAACAATTGGACACCTTTAACATGTAGTACTCAACTTTTGCAATTTTTTCATTTTAGTCCTTTTGACTAAATTGAGTGCCCAAACGTCAAAATTTTCGAACGACATTTTGATGAAATCATTCCATGAAATTTTAAACCATAAAAATATAATAAAAATAATTTTTTCCTCATCAGATTTGTGGTTCTGAAACCACTGTTTCGACTAGGCCCAAAATCGGGCTGTTACAGAAATAAAATAGGATCATATTGAGAGAATGGATTTTATCCCAAAAAGATTAAGGATATTCTATAGGTAACACACTTATGACAAGGAAATTGGACAAGCACTTAATAATAGATTTCATAATGGTATATAATAAGAGAGACTTTTATCATGGTACTATATTGGAATGACTCCATGATTAAATAAGTTGTAATTAATAGGCAAAAAGTCAAAACTTAATTACAAATCATTTGAGCCATATATATGCCAAATCGGTCTTTTTGCTAGCTCGAGATAACCCAAAATGAATAGCATATAGAATCAAAAGATTGTGGAATGAATTAAAACGATAGGTAAACGAAATAGATTGCATATATTAATATCCGCAGTGAATGTGTTTTCTCACTAAGTACAAAAGATAACTTAGAAATTAATTTAATTTCTTCAAATTATTATTTAATTAACTGCAATTAAATAATTGAACTTTGAAGTAAGAAAATTAATTAGTCATTATAAATTTGTTGAATAATGCCATTAGATTAATTTACTCATGGATTCTAATATAGTAAAGTTGTCATGACTTTCATGGAATTAGAATTGGGTTGAGAAGTTAATTTAGTTTAATTAATTAATTAATATTTTGGGTAATAGAAAATAGTTATTAGTTTGAGTAAATTATAAGTGATGGATAAAAGTGTAGATAACACATATAATTGTACCCAAGACGTGAAATGAGTCTAAAAGCTCAATCCCATGTGTGAGGGGCGGTAAACACTAATTCGAATAAGTTTGTGTTGTTTCCCCTCTATATTCTACTTATTTAGAATATTGTATTTTTATTAAAATATTATTATTAAATTAGACCTTATTCGAGCAAAACTCGTGTACCTTTTCTCTATAAATAAGAAAAATGAGTTGACCTATAGACATACTTAACATACACCTTTTGAACACCGAAATTTTGTCAAAAATAGTGACAATTTATTTTAAAGAATTAATTTTATTTTTGTGAAAATACTCATAGTTTCTAATTTATAAAGAGAATTAACTTTCCTACTAAAATTTAAATAAAGTTTTCATTTTTGTGCGTTGATTCGATTAGTTTGATCCCATACTCAAAAGAATTCGAGGGTTGAAGATAGCGAAGAAGATTGATCGACTAAAAGTTGAGAAATGACCTAGATCACCTTCGTATAAAGCACAAGTTGTAATATCCTTTACCCAGTCTGATCGTTGAACCCAAGAAATAGGATGCTACAAACAAATACCAAACAATTACATATAATTACAATTCGAAAACTTAACAAAATATCATTCCATCACATAAGAACTAGTATATCATGCAATTAAATCAATTTCGGGTTAATATTGAGCTTACGAAAGCTTTAAACCAACCCGACAACAAACAAGTATTAAAATGAAACTAAAACAAAAATATGGTAAAAATATACAAACAGGGGTCACATGGCCTTGTCCCTTAAATGTGTGAAAATGGTAAGACCCTGTGGGATGAGACACACAGTCGAGTGGGCAAGTCGTGTAACAGGCTGATGTTGTGTAGGTCAAAAGTGCAAACAATAAAAAATATGTCACGCGCCTATTTTTTTGGGTCGTGTAACTTTTTGTAGACGTGTGTAACAAAAATCAACCAAAACCTACAGGCCACACAATCGTCTTATAAGCCATGTAAGGCACACAACCATCTTCCAGGTTGTGTGTACCTGGAAAATACTTTACAAAATAAGCTATTCAACCTTAAATGACCTATGCCACAAGTTTCCATTTAAACCACATCTCAACTAATTCAAAAGCATCCAAATCAACCAAAATCATTATTTACATCAACCACCGTAAGTGTCTACCTAATATGCCATATTTGGCACATCAATCAAAAATTTAAAATCAACCAAAAGACCATATACATACCAACCCATTAAGCCTTAAATGACGCTTTCACTATCATCTAATCAAGCACCAAATATCCATTCAAACAATCTCATGCTTAAGCATCAAGCTTACTATAACAGCCCATTTTCAGTGAAATTAGAACAGTGGTTTCGGGACCATAAATTCGAGCTAGAAAGAAAATTTATTTGAATATTATTGCATGGTCCATATTATGATAGGAATGTTATATGAAAATTTTGATAAAAAATTTTACCAGTTATGTGATTTATTATGGAAAGGATCAAATTGCATAGAATGCAAAAGTTGAGTTCTAGTAGCTATAAGTATCAAATAGCTATGGAATTCAAAACTTGAGTTCATTATATGGTAATTAGACCATTAAAGAAAAGTTAGTAGATATTTTTGATGATTCATCCATGGAAAAATTAGAAAAGGACAAGGACCAAATTGGAAATAAAAATAATTAAAAGATGATAAAGAAATTAAAAAGACATATCATATTATTATTATCATCTTCATCCCCAAAATTCTATGGAAACTCTAGGAAAGAGAAAACAAGCTTTCTTGGCTTAATTGGGTAAGCATCCTTATCCCATTTTTAGTAATTTTTATATTTTCGAGTTCAGAATAGCTTAATCTATCTATTCTAGGGATCAATTTGTAAAGTTGTCAAAGTATTAAAATTTTTCCATGGATGAATATGCTGAAAAATTTAAATTTATGGTAGAAAGTGAAAGGTTGTTAATAGATAAACAACTTTTACAAAGAAAATTTTGATGAAATTATGATTTAGGGACTAAATTGAAAAGTGGTAAAACCCATGGAAAAATTCTATTTTTTGTGAAATTCATGGGCTGTTATTGTAACATGTAAATTTTAGTTAGGCTTGAAATAAGGATTAAAGTGCATGAATTTTATTTTTCGAGCCTTGAGACAAAATCGTCATTTACAAAAAGTATAATGGCAAAATAGTAATTTTTCCTATAAAGTGAATTGAGTTCAATTTACTATGAAATAGATTAAACTGATGTTAAATTCATTTATTTAGATCAGAAAAACTCAAATACGAAGTTAGATCGAGGAAAAGAAAAAATTGTCAGATTAGTAGATTTTTGTATACAAACAAGTATCGAGGTAAGTTCGTGTAACTTAATTATGCATATTAATATGTTTGAAATTGAATGATATTTTTGGGTGAATTATATAAATGTTTAATGTATGAAATAAATCATATGCTGATATTACTTGATAAATGATAAGTTCCGTTGAATAATGAATTTTGATGGATACATAATTTCCCATATTGAACGTGGTCATGCATATGTTAAGGACAGAATATAGCTCAGATGAGCAATCTTGTTATAAGCCCTCTCAAGCATCCTGTTATATAGTTCCTGTGAGCATCCTAATTGGTGGCGATTTTGCATGTGTTGCGCACTACTGCAGCTCTTTGTGAGCGTCCTATTACATGATTCGTTCGGTTGTGATCTAGCATATAATGCTAACACAAATGTAGCTCTAAGGTGAGCGTCTTGATATAGGCTCTTATGAGCTTCCTGGCATGGCTCGCTTGAACTCTTTGTTACCTTATCTGGTGCTCTCTGATAATGACTCTTTGAAGTTACCTATAAAGCACTATGAGCTCCCTAATTAAAACTCTTATGAGTTTTCTGTTTAGCCTGGATAAGTGTCCTGTTACATGACTCATCTGAGCATTCTGATATGTGGCTCAAGAGTGTGTTCTGTAATACCCCTAACCCGTACCCATCGCCAAAATAGGGTTTCAAAGCATTAAAAGAACATTCAGAACATTTTTCCATTTAACTTCGTAAATTTCTATCCATGTCCTGAGATCATCCATAACGTCCCTTGATCAGGCACTCGAGGCCCAATACAAGCATTAGAATCTAATTAAGACTTAATCAAGACCTCTAAGAAATTTTTGTGAAATTACAAAATTTTTCCAAGATGCAGGGCTGACGTGCCAATGTGGTCTAAGGGACACGCCCGTGTGACCTTGGGACATGCTCGTGCTAGAGGAAGTGTTCGGCCATGTGTAACTCTCTGAATTGCACACATGGCCATGCCACAAGCTCGTGTACTAGGCCGTGTGGTTAATTTATTTTATTCGAATTAGGTCCAGGTTTTACACAGCCAAGACACACGCCTGTGTTCTAGGCTGTGTGGCACAGATGGCTGAGACACATGCCCATGTCTCTTCCCTTGTGCCTAATTTTGGGCATTCTGTTTCTCAAAATTAGGGTGCAGGGGACACACTACCTAACCACATACCCGTGTTACCAGGCTGTGTGCGACACATGGTCTAAACACACGCCTTTGTGGACAAAATGAAGCCATTTCTAGCTCCATTTCTCACCCAAAATATCACTAAAAACCTGCACATGAAACGCTCATCCAATACCAGCCAATTCCAAGCATACAAATTAAACAATTCCATCATTCCACAAGGCATTTCATTTCAAGAGCAAGTGTAACACCCCGTACCCGAGACCGTTGCCGGAGTCGAACACGAGGTGTTAACGGACTTAATTCATTTACTTACACAGTTCATTTTAAAATTTCCAGACAAGCTAGCTAACTACATCACAGTTACTTTAAAAATCATATCTCGAGTTCCAAAACTCAAAAACCGATTCCGTAAATTTTTCCTGAAACTAGACTCATATGTCCATCTACAAATTTTTTTCTAGAATTTTTGGTCAAGCCAATTAGTACAGTTTATTAGTTAAAGTCTCCCCTGTTTCAGGGTTTGACTACTCTGACCTTCATGTATTACGACTTAGATATATCCCTCTACAGAGCTTCAATACTTATGTTGTTTATTTCTAATGAAACTAGACTCAAAAAGGAATCTATACATATAAAGCATGACTTCTAATTGTCTCTGGTTAATTTATGGTAAATTTTCAAAATCAGAACAGGGGATCTAGAAAATGCTCTGGCCCTGTTTCACAAAAACTTAAACATCTCATAAAATACGGCTCATATGGTTGTTTCGTTTCTTTCATGTGAAAATAGACTCATCAAGATTCGATTACATAATTTATTCACTATTTAATTCCATTCCTACTATTTTTAGTGATTTTTCCAACTTACATCACTGCTGCTGTCAGTATCTATTTTAAGGTAAATTTTACCTATTTCATAATTTTCCATGAATCGAATAGCAAATTGACATACATTATTATCAAGGGTAATCCCGATTAGCCATGACGCACGTAGTGCCAATAGGACCATGATTGGCCATTCCAATGGCTAGTCATTACCAAACATTTCCACACCACTTAATAACCATATCACAAGACCATAATGTTATACTTCAAAATATACGAGCCATTTTCGCATGGCTATACGAATACACATTACCAAAGGGTACTTAATTAACAACAAGGGTCAGCCCTACATATGCCATTTTCAAAATTTAACTAAAAGAGTACCAAAAAGTGGCTTAGATAGTGTGGATGACTTTGACTTTCACACTCCCGAGTCCGATAGCTGACGAACAAAATCTATAAAACAGAGAATCAAAGTAACAGAGTAAGCATTTTAATGCTTAGTAAGTTCAAGTAATGAAATTATTTACGACTAAAGTATAGCGTTCATATGACTAAATGAATAGTTGCATATATGCATATTCCCAAAATCATACTTACTTCACACCTCAACCAAGTATATTCATACACCGGGATCAAACCTAACTAAAGGCCTAAGTTGTTAATCAATAGAGCGCTTACTATCTAAAAGGAATTAACTTTTCCGATGCATATCTGAAACATACCTTATCGTTTGGATTTTATGAGCGTATTAATTGAAATTATTACAGCCAGATCACTCATTTCCAAACCCAAGTACCTTCGGATTTAGCGGATATAGCAACTTCGCACAAATGCCTTGGTCTTAGCCCGGATATAGTCAATAGCACAAAAGCCTTCAGGACTTAGCCGGATATAGTCACTAGCACAAATGCCTTGGGACTTAGCCCGATATAGTCAATAGCACAAATGCCTTCGGGACTTAGCCGGATATCATTCGAATAATCATGCACATATATCAATAAATCATGACACATCCATATTTCATTTTCATTACTAAAGCTAAAACACAAGACACTTATCAAACCTTACCAATTTCGGCTCAATAGCCACATACAAAGAGCATGATTTTGATTGGCTTTATAACATGATCTCTATACACATTCGGCTACCCGTCATAGGTATAAACTAATCACCTCAATATATCATTCAAGTAGAATCATTATATCACCGTTTATTTGTTATGCTTATATGTCATGACTTAATCAAATCATAAACTAAGTTTCATTACTCGAAGACTTACCTCGGACATTGTCGAACGACTTCAACGGCTATTCAATTACTTTTTCCTTTCCCCTATCCAATGTTGATCCTCTAAGCTCTTGAGCTAAATCAAACAATTTACCTCCCAATCAAACACGATCATACGGCATTCATATACATTTTAGAACCAATTTATTTGAATCAATTACCACTTAAGTCTATCACCTTCTCGCTTTCAAATTTGTGCACTTGGTAAATCACATTAAACTACTACAAATATAACTTTAATACATATTTATTTTCGAATGTCTCAATATCATCTTAATTAATTTCTACTTACACATCAAAATTTCCAATACAAAGTATTTGGCACCTAAACCGGATTAGTAAACTCCCATAGACCATGACCGAATGCCATTTAAACACAAGTCAACAAGATCTCATGATTTCAAATCAAACTCTTAACAAGAATGCACAATGCCAAACCCTTAGATGATTAAACATCTAATTTAGACAATTTTAGAACAACTAAACGGCACTTGTTCACAACATTAAACAACTACATGTTCGGCTAGAACATGGTACTTAACTACATCGATTTTAAGCATAATAATTACTCAAACCTAATCAAATTCACATTCGGTCTTGGTACCTAATAAGGTAGCCGATTCCTTTCCCTTAGCACCTAATGCTCACATATGATTATTTGTATAGTTCAAACACTCATCTACCCTTGTTCATCTAAATTTAACAAGAAACAAAAACCTTATTTCTCCATAGCTACAATGGCCGAAAGTTCTAGACATCTCAATACCAAATTTCTAACACGGGTTGTCTAAAGAATTTGGTAGGGAGTTCAAATTTATCTAACATTTCAAGTAACTTAACACATCCATATAGCTAACATGCTAGTAGTATCAAGGCATCAACTAAAATTTTGAAGCCTCTAGCCGAATCCTAACTCTCCAACAACCCCAATTCCATCCATGAGATAGATAGAATTAGGCTAATCATCCAAAGGATGTATAGACCTCCAAAAGCAATATTGAACATACCTTTAATCTAAAGAACCACCTTGGCCGAACTTCCCCTCTTCTTCTTCCTCTAGTTACGGCAATGGAGGAGCAACCTAGCTAACTCTTTTTTTTTTGTTTCTTCTCCTACTAACCACTATTATTTTATTATCCATGCTCTTTATTTTATTATTTTTAACACAAATGTTAACATAACATATTTATAATATGTTTTAACCCATAGCATGGCCGGCCACCATCTAGACTTTTGGCTAATTTGACATGCAAGTACAAGTATTTTCTAACATGCTTTAATAGGCCACTATAACATTTGCCTAGCACATTTCAAAATTTCCTCACATAAGTCCTATTTAATAATTTCACATACTAATGACAAAATTGGAGCATGAAACTTTCACACATGCCTATTTCACATACAATAAACACAAAACTTAATGGTTAATTATTTTTACGACCCGGTTTTGTGGTCCCAAAACCACTTTCCGACTAGGGTCAAATTAGGGCTGTCACAACTCTCCCCCACTTAAGAAATTTTCGTCCCCGAAAATCTTACCGGTAAATAGGTTTGGGTATCATTCTTTCATAGAGTTCTCAGTTTCCCAAGTAGCTTCTTCGACCCCGTGCTTGTGCCATAACACTTTTACTAAACGAACCTTTTTATTTCGTAATTCTTTCACTTCACGAGCTAGGATACGAATCGGTTCTTCTTCATAACTCATATCGGATTGAATTTCAACCTCGGAGGGATTAATTATGTGCGAAGGATCAGATCTGTAATGTCGAAGCATCGAAACGTGAAAAACGTTGTGAATCTTTTCGATATCAGGGGGTAAAATCAATCTATATGCCACTGGACCAACTCGTTCGGATATTTCATACGGCCCTATGAACCTTGGACTCAGTTTGCCCTTACGGCCAAATCTGAGTATCTTTTTCCAAGGTGAAACTTTAAGAAACACTTTTGTCTCCCACCTGATACGCAATATCTCTTCGTTTTAAATCCGCGTCGACTTCGATGATCCGATCTCGCCTTGAGACTTTCACGAATTATCTTTACTTTCGCTCGGATCTTTAATGAAATCAACTTCAAAATTTTACTTTCACCGAGCTCGGTCCAAAACAATGGTGTACGGCATTTACGACCGTACAAAGCCTCGTAAGGTGCCATCTTAAGACTTGATTGAAAACTATTGTTGTGCGAATTCAATCAAAGGTAAATACCGCTCCCATGAACCATCGAACTCAAGGATGCAGATCTCAACATATCCTCGAGTATCCGAATTATCCGCCAGATTGACCATCATCAGGATGAAATGCGGTGCTAAATGCAACTTGGTACCCAAAGCTTTTGAAATTTCTTCCAAAATCGCGATGTGAATCTCGAATCTCTATCTGATACAATAGAAAAATTGATACTCCGGTTGTTGATGGGTGTACTTGAACTGAGAGAATTTGTTGTGCTCGTGGAAAGAGCTTGTAAAGTCGAGGAATTAGCTAAAGAGAAGAGAAAAGTGGAATTAGAGTTTTGAGATTCGAAGAAGAGACATATGGGTAAATCATTTTAGTCCTCAACTAAGAAACCGAAAGAGTTTAATACTCGATCGAGTGTTTCAGTTGGGTTTTCAACTAGGAACCATGAGAAATAGTATTCGAGTCACAAGGCTCAAACTACCTCGATAGTGAGTGTGGGTAACGCTCGACCTAATATACTTGAGTGCCAACATTGTGGCAGACGTCACCCCGGTGAATGCTGGATGAATAGCCTGGCATGTTTTAAGTGCGATTCACATGATCATTTTATCAAGGATTGTCCCAAGAAGATCAAAAAGGAATAATTTCAGAGTGCAAGATCGGCCAATGCTACTTCTAGAGGAAGACCACAGAAGAATTCAAGAAATGGAGAGAGTAGCAAGGGTACACCTAGAGAACCGACTGGGAGACCTAGAGGTAGAGCACCTGCGAGGACTTACGCCATTCGCGCTCGCGAAAAGGCTTCATCCCCTGATGTGATTACGGGTACTTTTTCTCTCTATGATACTTTTTTTATTGCTTTGATTGGTCCAGAATCTACCCATTCATATGTATGTGTGAAATTGGTGTCTAGTATGAATATTCCCGTCGAGTCTACAGAATTTGTGATAAAAGTGTCGAATGCCTTTGTATTCGACTGAACTCAGAGAGAATCAGATTCATGGAGTTGATTTAGTTAAAGAAACTGAAGAAAAGGTAAAAGTGATTCGAGCTTGTCTGAAAGCCGCTTTGGATAGACAGAAATTGTATGCATATTTGAAATGGAAAGAGATTGAGTTTCAGGTCAGTGATAAAGTAATTTTGAAAGTCTCCCATGGAAAAAGGTTTTGAGGTTTGTAGGAAAGGCAAATTAAGCCAACACTTTATTGGACCGTATGAGATTATTGAGAAAGTAGAGCTAGTTGCCTATCGGTTAGCCTTACCATCTGAATTGGAAAAGATTCATGATGTGTTCCATGTGTCTATTTTGCGTCGATATCGATCTAATCCTTCACCTATGATTTCACCAACAGAGGTCGAGATCTGACCAGATATGACTTATGGCGAAGAGCCGATTAAGACTTTGGCCCGAGGGGTCAAACAATTGAGAAACAAAAGTATTGCCCTTGTGAAAGTTTTATGGAAAATACATGGGGTTGAAGAGGCTACATGGGAGCCCGAGGAGGCTATGAGGAAACCGTACCCAAATCTTTTCACCGGTAAGATTTTCGGGGATGAAAATCCCTAAGAGGGAGAATTGTAGCATCCCAAATTAGGGCCTAGTCGAAATAGTGGTTTTGAGACCATAAATTGAAATAGAAATAATTATTTTATGATTCTTATGAGGTCTATGATATGATTGCATGCTTGTGTGAAAGTTTCATGAAGAAATTCTATGCATAAAATGTCCAATTGAACTATAGGGACCAAATTGAATAAGACGCAAAACTTGTGTCCTAGAAGCTTTTAGCATGAAATTGTTTTAGATTATAAATTAGAAGGTCCTAATTAGCAATTTAACCAATTTTTAAAAGTTTGGACAAAAATAGACATGTGTGGGAGAAATTTTAAAGAAAGACCCTAAGAGTAGAGTTGTAACGCCCCGATTTTTGGGCCTGGAAGTATTGGGCCTTGAGTCTGGGTTCGAGTGGAAAATGACCCGAATAATTTGGATGTTATTATTATTTCGTATGTTTAGTTTAGTAATTAAATAAATTACGAAGGGTTTATGGTGTGGGAAAAAAAAGCCCAAGAGTAAATTTTATTCGAGGTAATTCCTGAATTTTAATTTTGGGGAGAGAGGGTTCTGGCGATATGGGCTTTTAAAGTTGAGGTGGTAAAATAGGACACAAATAAGGCCTTGGTAAAGTGGCAAGGTGGCGCCACTAAGTTCCTAAAAAAAAGGCGTCTGGGAAGGAATTAAAGGTCCAGGGTTCAAGTTGCAAGGTAGGCATATTGTTATTTTTTTTAGGCATGTGCCGGGCATGTGATCACTTAAGTGAATTTCGGCAAGGGCCTTAGGGAGGTTGGGCCAATTGTTCTAGTTGATATTAGGGTTAGGTTCTTTTCTTTTTCTGTCTTGGAGAATTAGGGTTAGCCACCTGAAAGCTTTCACTATCATTCATCCTTTTTGAGTTCTCACAAAAGCCGAAATGCAAATTCCTTCTCCTTGGTGCCGATTTCTTCTTCCTCTCTTTTTCCTCCATTTTCTCTTTTCCTTTTTTCTTTTTCTCCTAGTCGAAACCTTCTGATCACCTTACTCACCTCCTCTGTCGATCCCATCCTCCATAAAACCTCCATAGCCGATTGCCATAAAAGCCGAAATCTCGAAAACTCACTTCTTGTGCCGATTTCTCCAAGTCAAAATCCTTCAGTTATTTTTGTTCTTTTTGATCAAATTTCATCTTCTCTAAACCCTTAGTATCTATCAGCAACATTACTTCAAAGTTATAGCCTCAAATCGTCATCTTCTTCGTCACTTAAAAAGTCGAAATACCATAGATTTAGGGACTTATAGCCGAAACTTCAGATCTCCTGGATTCGAGTTCTACTGTCATTTAGAGGATAGATCTACATCAGATCTATGTAGAAATCAAAGAGGAATAAGTTGTAAGTCCTTATCACCTCAGATCTAGTCTTATTTTACAATTTAGAAAAGTCGAAGTCCCTAAAATCTAAGAAGGCTGTCAATTTGGGCATAGGGCTTTAAGGGTCTTTAACCAACGATTTCTTTTGGTGATTAGTGTCTTCTAGAGTTTTGATCGAAGGCTTGGATCTTTGGAACAACTAGACTTAGATCTAGTCATCGATTTTCGGCAAAAAGGTAAGATTCTAAAGGCTTTAGGGGCATGGTTCGAATATGGGTTGCTGAATATTGGGATTGGTTGTTGTGGGTTGCAATCTAAGAATTGTGGTAATCAATTGTAGGACATCGTAAGGGATCTCAGTAGCAGTCGTCGCGAAACAGGTGTGTATTGAACACCCACTCATAGTTCAATTCGGCAAAAGCCGAAATGCCGAAATTCTGGTATTTCGTAGGCTTGTGAGTGTGCGAGTGCTCACAAGACGTTTAGAAATCATTAGATCTGAAACTGCAAAGTGGTAAGTTAGTCATGTGTGAAATTTCGTGCGCTTCGATAATTGGGCCTCGATAGGCTAAAACTGAGCCCAATGGGCTCACGGGCCCATACAGGTTAATAAATAAAAATAATAAAAAAATAATAAAAAAATAGGCAGTAAGTATGTTCTGTTAGACTGTGGAATCAAAACTACTTAAACTGGTAAACTAGTCATAAAACTTGAATTAAATAGGCTTAAATTGCTAATGGACACTATAGGGCCCATTAGGGGTTTTAGGGCCTAATGGCTAAAATTGTGAAATTGAGATAAATAAATTATTGTGATGAAAAATGGGCTAGTAAGGACAATAACATTCGTGAGAAACCTTAAAACTGATAAAATTACTGAAATACCTTTATAGGTGGAAAATTTACAGATTTACCCCTAGGAGCAAAATTACTGATATACCCCTAGGGTTAAGGTTGACCTGAATGCATGTTTGACTGTTACTATTTATTGCATGCCATGTTATTATTATCTGATAAGGTTGACCTGAATGTATGTTTGACTGTTACTATTTACTGCATGCCATGTTATTATTATCTTATGCATGGGACTGGGTTATTGATGGAGGAAGTACTGAAAGTGGCTTGACCATATACTGGAGGCTTTGCCTCAACTTACTGATATCTGAGTAGCAATGCTGCAACTATGGAGTGTAGGGCTGGGTGGGTTGAGCTATTCCCCACATGGAGTGTAGGGTTGGTACGTGTGGAGTGTAGCGGTTGGTTATAGGCTGGGTGGGGCTTGCATACACGAATATGTCTGTTCTATTCTGGATTGGGCCTATCGGCCGATCTATTATCTGAAAAGGGGCTAAGGCCCAGTTTACTATATTCTGAAAAGGGTTTCGACCCAGTACCCGTTGTAATCTGAATAGGGCTTAGGGCCAATGGGCTTGAGCTGACTTGGGCTTTAGATAGGTTTTCCATACACACTGAGTTTTCCAAACTCACCCCCTTTCACTTCCATCCTTGCAGGTGAGCCCTAGTTGGCGGACTTGGAGCTGGGCAGGATTTAGAGTGGCCACGAAGATTAAATTTCTTCTTTTAAATAAGTTTCAAGTAGCTTCCTTTTTAATTTTCACATTTATTTTTGATTATTTCTATTTTGGTTAAAGTTGTAATAAGGCCGCTCTATTATTTTTATTTTGGGTTTTTAAATTGCTTAAATTGTTTTCGACTTGAGATTCACATCACTTAAATTGATTCCTTGAAATTGGTTAACTCTGGGTTTATCAAAAATTACTTGTTTTAAATCGACACGACAACCAAACATCTTCGAAACGAAACTTTTGAAAGTACAACAAAAGTCACGTTTTTCTAAACCCTTAACAATCGATAATGGATAGGACTCACACTAGTGAATCGGAACATTTCTCTTAAAACTTCATTAATGGTTTTTGCAAAGCTCACCCAAACTTTAGTAAACTAGGTAACTTGGTTAGTGGTAGGTAATGTGACACACTGGATTTGGTCGTAACGTCTAGGCTGGGTTTGGAGTGTTACATTTAGTGGTATTAGAGCCCGGTTGCAACAACTCGGCTGTGGATCGGGTCCAAAAAGGTTTTCAAAACTTTAAGCCCAAAGAGGGTATTTTTGGAAAAATCTGACTTTTGAAAACAAATTTCCTGGTTAAAGGAGATAAATTTTCAAACTTGGTTTCTTTAAATCAAATTTTTGATAAATGGATTTTAAAAAGGCCTAAATCTTTTGCGTTTGTCAAAAATCTGATAAGGTGGCACACTGAATCCCCGGCACCAAGTCTGTAAGTACTTTTTCCTTAAATTTTGTACTGTACTAAAACCTTACTGTAGATAAGATTGAGACTTTACTATGATACTGTAGCTAGGTTGATACTGAAACCATAGAGACTGAGACAGTAGGGAAAACTGAAAACTTTAGAAGACTGAGGCTGTAGCTAGGATACGATACTGCGAAAACAAGAACTTTGAAATACTCTTTATGCATAGGACATTTGTATAAATACTGAAATTTTTGAATCGATATCTTGGTAGTTATTGTTATGCATGCTGTAATGTAGAGTATTGATATGGATTCTGAAGGTAAGCAAAGTCTGCCAACTTCGGGTAGCGGTAACTCAAAGCTTGGGACTGAGACACTGGCCGAGTTAGTAAGGAAAGTGGTAGAAGAAGTATTGGAGACCAAGGTTAAGGAAATTAGGGAAAACACTTCAAGCAGGGTGCTTGGAGTGTAAGAAGAGGAAGGATTCTAGTTCTCAGAAGACTGAGCCTCGTTCTGTGAAACATGTTAAGACACAAACAAACTTTCCAACTTGCAAGAACTACAACGAGCATCATCCGGGTGAATGCCATAGGAAGACAGGAGCATGCTTTAGATGTGGGTCCAAGGAGCATCGGGCTCAGGATTGCCAAGCTTATTTTATTTAAGTGTGTGTTACGAGTTGTATGCATACTTGATAGATGTTTCTTTACGTTGGTAATTAGACGTTCTGGGTCGTACTAAGAATTATTTTTAATTAGAGTGCACAGCAGAAGCATAGTGGTTTGACTTGAGTAATAAGGTTAGTTGATAGTTTGAAAATTTCGAGGATGAAATTTCTTTAAGGGGAGTAGAGTTGTAACGCCCCGATTTTTGGGCCTAGAAGTATTGGGCCTTGAGTCTGGGTTCGGGTGGAAAATGGCCCGAATAATTTGGATGTTATTATTATTTCGTATGTTTAGTTTAATAATTAAATAAATTACGAAGGGTTTATGGTGTGGGAAAAAAAGGCCCAAGAGTAAATTTAATTCGAGGCAATTCCTGAATTTTAATTTTGGGAGAGAGGGTTCTGGTTATATAGGCTTTTAAAGTTGAGGTGGTAAAATAGGACACAAATAAGGCCTTGGTAAAGTGGCAAGGTGGCGCCACTAAGTTCCTAAAAAAAAGGCGTCTGGGAAGGAATTAAAGGTCCAGGGTTCAAGTTGCAAGGTAGGCATATTGTTATTTTTTTTAGGCATGTGCCGGGCATGTTATCACTTAAGTGAATTTTGGAAAGGGCCTTAGGGAGGTTGGGCTGATTGTTTTAGTTGATATTAGGGTTAGGTTCTTTTCTTTTTCTGTCTTGGAGAATTAGGGTTAGCCACCTGAAAGCTTTTACTGTCATTCATCCTTTCTGAGTTCTCACAAAAGCCGAAAATGCAAATTCCTTCTCCTTGGTGTCGATTTCTTCTTCCTCTCTTTTTCCTCCATTTTCTTTCTTCCTTTTTGCTTTTTCTTCTACCTAAAACCTTCTGATCACCTTACTCACCTCCTCTGTCTATCCCATCCTCCATAAAACCTCTATAACCAATTGCCATAAAAGCCGAAATCCCCAAAACTCACTTCTTGTGCCGATTTCTCCAAGGCAAAATCCTTCAGTTATTTTTATTATTTTTGATCAACTTTCATCTTCTCTAAACCCTTAGTATCTGTCGGCAACATTACTTCAAAGTTATAGCCTCAAATCGTCATCTTCTTTGTCACTTAAAAAGTCGAAATACCATAGATTTAGGGACTTATAGCCAAACTTCAGATCTCCTGGATTCGGGTTCTACTATCACTTAGAGGATAGATCTGCATCAGATCTACGTAGAAATCAAAGAAGAGTAAGTGGTAAGTGCTCATCACCTCAGATCTAGTCTTATTTTACAATTTAGAAAAGCTGAAGTCCCTAAAATCTAGGGAGGCTGTCGATTTGGGCATAGGGCTTTAAGGGTCTTTAACTGACGATTTCTTTTGGTGATTAGTGTCTTCTAGAGGTTTGATTGAAGGCTTGGATCTTTGGAACAACTAGACTTAGATCTAGTCATCGGTTTTCGGCAAAAAGGTAAGATTCTAAAGGCTTTAGGGGCATGGTTCGAATATGGGTTGCTGAATATTGGGATTGGTTGTTGTGGGTTGCAATCTAAGAATTATGGTAATCAATTGTAGGACATCGTAAGGGATCTCAGTAGCAGTCGTCACGAAACAGGTGTGTATCAAACACCCACTCATAGTTCAATTTGGCAAAAGCCGAAATACTGAAATACCGGCATTTCGTGGGCTTATGAGTGTGCGAGTGCTCACAAGACGTTTAGAAATCATTAGATCTGAAATCGCAAAGTGGTAAGTTAGACGTGTGTGAAATTTCGTGCACTTCGGTAATTGGGCCTCGATAGGCTAAAACTGGGCCCAATAGGCTCACGGGCCCATACGGGTTAATAAATAAAAAAATAATAAAAAATAGGCAATAAGTATGTTCTGTTAGAATGTGGAATCGAAACTGCTTAAATCGGTAAACTAGTCATAAAACTTGAATTAAATGGGCTTAAATTGTTAGTGGACACCGTAGGGCCCATTAGGGGTTTTAGGGCCCAATGGCTAAAATTGTGAAATTGAGATAAATAAATTATTGCGATGACAAATGGGCTAGTAAGTACAGTAACATTCGTGAGAAACCTTAAAACTGATAAAATTACTGAAATACCTTTATAGGTGGAAAATTTACAAATTTACCCCTAGGAGCAAAATTACTGATATACCCCTAGGGTTAAGGTTGACCTGAATGCATGTTTGACTGTTACTATTTATTGCATGCCATGTTATTATTATCTGATAAGGTTGACCTAAATGCATGTTTGACTGTTACTATTTACTGCATGCCATGTTATTATTATCTTATGCATGGGACTGGGTTATTGATGGAGGAAGTACTGAAAGTGGCTTGACCATATACTGGAGGCTTTGCCTCAACTTACTGATATCTGAGTAGCAATGCTGCAACTATGGAGTGTAGGGCTGGGTGGGTTGAGCTATTCCCCACATGGAGTGTAGGGTTGGTACGTGTGGAGTGTAGCGGTTGGTTATAGGCTGGGTTGGGCTTGCATACACGAATATGTCTGTTCTATTCTGGATTGGGCCTATCGGCCGATCTATTATCTGAAAAGGGGCTAAGGCCCAGTTTACTATATTCTGAAAAGGGTTTCGACCCAGTACCCGTTGTAATCTGAATAGGGCTTAGGGCCAATGGGCTTGAGTGACTTGGGCTTTGGATAGGTTTTCCATACACACCAGTTTTCCAAACTCACCCCTTTCTCTTCCATCCTTGCGGTGAGCCCTAGTGGCGGACTTGGAGTCAAGGTGATTTAGAGTGGCCACAAAGATTAAATTTCGCTTTTAAATAAGTTTCAAGTAGCTTCCTTTTTAATTTTCACATTTATTTTTGATTATTTCTATTTTGGTTAAAGTTGTAATAAGGCCGCTCTATTATTTTTATTTTGGGTTTTTAAATTGCTTAAATCGTTTTCGACTTGAGATTCATATCACTTAAATTGATTCCTTGAAATTGGTTAACTCTGGGTTTATCAAAAATTACTTGTTTTAAATCGACACGACAACCAAACATCTTCGAAACGAAACTTTTCAAAGTACAACAAAAGTCACATTTTTCTAAACCCTTAACAATCGATAATGGATAGGACTCACACTAGTGAATCGAAACATTTCTCTTAAAGATTCATTAATGGTTTTTGGAAAGCTCACCCAAACTTTAGTAAACTAGGTAACTTGGTTAGTGGTAGGTAATGTGACACACCGGATTCGGCCGTAACGTCTAGGCCGGGTTTGGGGTGTTACAATTTTGGTCATTTGGTAATTAAAAGAATAAAAAGAGAAAATCAAAGAAAAATTATGCTCATCTTCTTCATGCTTGGCCGAAACTCTTAAGACATCATAGCTAGGGTTTTGTTCAACTTTCGAGCTTGATTGTAAGTGCTCTCGGGCCCTGTTTTTAATGTTCTTCACATTTTCGAAGTCTTCGTAGCTTGATTTACCTATTTCCACCCTTATTTTGAAGTAGGGTTCATGTATGAAAATTTACCCATATGTGACATGCATGTACTTTGATGATTTATGGAGGAATATGAGAGTTTAGTGTGTGATAAACATCTTTTACTAGGTGACTTTTCATGAAAACACCTAAAAAGGACCTTTTTGTAAAAGTTGTAAAATAAGTGGTTAAAAATCTGATTTGAAAAAAATGTGGGCTGATATGAGTGTGTTATAAGTTCGGCTAGGCTTGGGTATTAAAGAAAATGAACACATTTCATTTTACAAGCCTAGGGACTAAATTGTAAATAAGTGAAAAGTTAGGGGTAAAAAGGTCAATTTTACCAAAGCATGAATTATGGATTGATTTGAATAATGATATTAATAAACAAGTTAAATTTGGCATTATAGTTCAAGAAAAACGTGATACAGGTCTTGATCAAGCGAAGAATAATGTATACGACGATTAGGCTCGATTACCATGATTTTGCACCGAGGTAACTTCATGTGTAAATAATACAATGATATATCATATTTTTAATTTTTTTAATGTATGAGTTTATATAATTACTCATTATGTCAAGTGTATGAATGATGTAATCTACAAGCACAGGATTATGAATGAATTCGACGAACATGAGATATTAATAAAATCCCGTTTGAACCTTAGGAATAGTTTAGGATACAATGTGACATGTCACTAGGAACTATGTGGTTATGAGCTCATGAATATGTGTGTATACGTGAGATGTGAATCTGGGTGCTGGTCTTGTATGTCCTACTAGTGGTTGGGTAGCCTGGCATGTGTTGTGGGTACCTGGCAGCTTTTATGAGTAGCCCTAGTAGTTACATCCTGACTGACACCTTTTGTGAGCAGGCCCGTGAGTAGCACGTGAGTGAGCAATATGTGATTGTGATATGAGGTAGCATGTGGCTGCATTTGATGCACTCTGTTCAAGTCTTCCGTGTATCCAATAATATTCCTAGTGTTCAACGGGTAAACTTGTGAGTTAATCGACAAGTAGATCAATGAAGATAGAATGTGACAGTGTGATTTGAGTTTGTACAGGTACGTACTATAAACTCATATGAATGAGCTTGATATGTGACGAATGTTTGATAAGATTGAAAATGTATAAGTTATGTTTACAAATTTGAGTTATATCTATGAATTCATGATAACTCTTAAGTAAATCTATGTTATGTCATAAATGTATATATATGATCATGTTGCTATCTATTTGCATGTGAACTTACTAAGCTTTATGCTTACTCCCCGCCCTTCCTTACTTTCTTATAGTATCACCAAGCCAACTCGGGGATCGAAGGATGTTGGAGGCTCGATCACACTATCAACTGGACATTTAAGGTATAGTTAGTCTCAATATTTTGAGTATGGCATGTATAGGGACTTGGTCTTTTTGTTATATGTCATATTAGTCTATTCAAATGTGTTGGCTTATAGAAATATTTGATTTATTTTGTATATGGTCATGTGATGTGGTCCATATTGATCATTTGGGTTGTAACCCTAATCAATTATACATGCACGCAGTGTTTTACGTTTGATGTGTTTGTTTATGGATGAGATGTGTGATGAATGGCACATGTGCTAAGTGAATGAATCATGGTTAATAAGTATGCCCAATCTATGGTATGATTAGGCAATTTAAAAGTAGGATTAGCATAATGAATGAATGTGAAATTAGCGTGGAATGCCATATGAAAGTATGATGTTCTGGAAAAGTGACATGTTGCCATTACAAAGTCATGGAATAATCATGTTTATGAGTTTTCAAGTGACTAAATATACTAGGTTGCATGTCATCTTAGATGAATAAGCAAATGAGCATTTAAGAGTGACAATTGGCTTGGAAAATAGCCTAAAATTATTCTATATGGGTAGACACACGGGCGTGTGTCTAGGCCGTGTGTGACACACGGTCTGCCCCGAAGGCATGTGGTTAGACCGTGTGTCCCTTGCACCCGAATTAATGCAAACAGAATACCAAGTTGTAAACACACGGGCAGAGACACGGCCGTGTGTCTCAACCATGTGACAGGCACGGCCTTAGGACATGGGCGTGGGCCTGGGCCATGTAAAGTCTGTACTTAATTTTAAGAATTTAATTTGCCACACGATTTAAGCACACGAGCGTGTGACTTGGTCGTGTGACCTTAATTGTATGATGATGTCATAGTTAGAAAGTTACACGGGATGAGGACATGAGCGTGTCCCAAGCCACACGAGCATGTCCCAAGCCACACGGGCGTGTGTAACTACATGGCATACCCACACGAGTGTGTGACTCCCCAAAGTAGGTAATTTTTCCAATTCAGAAAAGGCCAATTTTGAGGGCTCTTAGGCATTCCAAAGCCTATTTAAACACCTGAGGAGGCACTTAGACGGAGAACGGACAGGAGGAAGCAAGGAATTGCTCAAGAAAAGCCGATCGATCTATCTTAGAAGCCGAATTCACCATCAAGACTGAAGATCTCCCTTCAAATTCCCCCAAGAGTTTTGGGCTTTCTTATGTTTTTTTATTTTTATTCTTTTGAGATGTGTTCTTTCATTTGTATGAACTAAAACCCCTAAATACCTAAAGGGGATGAAACCTAAGACGGATCTTGTTATTATTATCTGAATTGTATGAAAAATATTTGACTTGTTCTTAATTATGTGTTCTTAATTCTTGTTTTGATATTCCAGGATATTGATTCAAGTTAAGCTCTTATTCAGAGGAGGAATAGACTCTGTCTAAGAGAAAATTTGTCATAATTAAGCAGAGTTGATTGCGCGCCTAGAGATAGGGTGACAAGATTTTGCCGAATTAGGGTGAAACCTAATAAGGGGATCCATAGATCGAGTTAATGCAGCCCTAGGGCGTTAATTAGAAAGAGATTTCAATTATTCAATCTAGGGCTAGACGTTGTTAGTCTCGAGAGAGATAACAATATAACTTAGGGATCTCTACTGAACAAGTTGAATGAATAAATCATCCGATTTAGAGTCAAATAACAAGTGAAGTCTAGGTGGATTTTTCCTTACGTATTGTCTCAATCAATCGAGTTTTCCAAAAAGTATTTTCCCCAAATTTTTTTCTGTGATTTATTAGTTTAGTTAATTAGTTAGATAAACAAAACCCTTTTATTTTTTAGGCTAGATAATAAAAAAAAATTGATACTAGTACTTTTAGTTCCTTTGGGTTCGATAATTCGGTCTTGCTAAAGCTGTACTACTATTCGATAGGTACACTTGCCTTCATCGTGATAATAGTTAGTTTCAAGAATGATACACTATAAATATTTCAAACCTGTCACGAATATCACGTATCAAGTTTTTGGCACCGTTGCCAGGGAACTAAGATATTAGGAACACTCGATTTTTATTACTGTAGCCATTTACTTTTTCTGCAATTTAGATTTTACTCTAATTTTTATTACTAATTTTTCTTTTTTCGCTTTTTTCTAGTAGGTTTTTATAGTTTATGACTAGAAGAAACCTGTCAGGACCATTACTTTTTGACAGTGAGATCGTACAGTTCACAGAAACCAAAAAGAAATAAGGCGAAGCTTAATATACACAGAGAAAGAGCAAGAGGAAGATACTTCAACCACCACCGAGGAGATTGCTGAAAACCAAGAAAATCCACTACCTCCTGCGATTGCTGTTAATCAAAATCCTGCTCCACGCACTATGTATGATTATGCTAAACCTTCTTTAACAGGAACTGAATCGAGCATAGTTAGACCTACTGTAGCTACAAATAGTTTTTAACTGAAACCTAACACAATTCAAATGATACAACAATTTGTTCAGTTTGATGGTTTGTAGGATGAAGATCCCAACGTTCACTTGGCAAACTTTTTGGAACTATGCGATACATTTAAAATCACTGGCATTTCTGATGATGCCATACGTCTTCGGTTGTTTCCCTTTTTGTTAAGGAATAAGCTAAACAGTGGTTGAACTCGCTACCACGAGGGTCAATTACTACTTGGGAACAAATGACCGAAAAGTTCTTATTAAAATATTTTCTGCCGGCTAAAACGACTAAATTACGTAATGATATCTCTTCTTTTGTGTAGATGAATTTAGAGACACTCTACAATGCATGGGAGAGATTTAAGGACCTTTTGCGAAGATGCCCTCACCATGGGCTACCACTCTGGCTACAGGTTCGAACTTTTCATAATGACCTGAATCCTTCGACTCGACAAATGGTTGACGCAGCTGCTGGCGGAACCATCAATAATAAAACACTAAAGATGTCTATGAATTTATAGAGGAGATGTCACTGAATAAATACCAGTGGCAAGTCATGAGGACAAAGCCAACGAAAATAGTCGGCGTTTATAACGTCGATTCGGTCACCATGCTCTCTTATTAGGTAGAACACTAACAATATTAATTTCTTTAAATTTTAGTTTTAATGTCTAAAATACTAACTGACTCATGAAACGCAGGCTATCTAAAGCACACACGGCAGGCACAAGGGGTGCCTTAGGCCGTGTGAAAACAGGGCAAAATTTTCCTCAACACGGGATGCGATAAGTCGCCACGGTCGTGTGTTAGGACCGTGGGTGAACCTGCCAAAACAACACGGGTGTGCAACAAGCCCGTGTCTTAAAATCGTGGTTAAACCTAAGAAAATAGAACAAGCATTCACCATGCCCGTGTCTACAACCCGTGGTCGAACCTGTTAGATTAACACGGGCATGGGCCTACATACACAGACGTGGGAGAAGCAAACGAAGACAGACACGGCCGTGTGCACCCACACTCCCAAGGACCACGGGTGTGGGCCAAATGTCAGACACGCCCAAATTCAAAATTCGCGAATCACACGGGAAAAAATTGGGGAACACAGACGTGTGACTTGGACGTGTGTCTCAAAATCTATAAATACCCTTCACTATTCATTATCTCTGTAACACCCCGTTCCCGATACCGTCGCCGGAGTCTGACACGAGGGGTTCTCAGACCAACTCTCATGTGTCACACAGACTATTTTTAACATTTCTAGACAAGCTGGCAGACTGCGTCACTGTCAACTTAAAAATCATATCTCGAGTTCCAGAACTCGAAAACCCGTTCCGTAAATTTTCCCTGAATTTAGACTCATATATCCATCCATGGATTTATTTCTAGAATTTTTGGTCAGGCCAATTGGTACAGTTTATTAGTTAAAGTCACCCCTGTTTCAGGGTTCGACTACACTGACCTTTGCTCATTACAACCTGGATATCTTCTCGTACAGAGCTTCAATGCTCATGCCGTTTGTTTCTAATGAAACTAGACTCAAAGGGGAATCTATAAATATAAGGCATGACTTCTAATTGTTTCTGGATAATTTATCGTAAATTTTCAAAGTCGAAACAGAGGATCCAGAAACCATTCTGGCCCTGTCTCACGAAATCTTGAATATCTCTTAAAATCCGACTCATATGACCGTTTCGTTTCTTTCATATGAAAGTAGGTTCATCAAGGTTCAATTACATAATTTATTCACTATTTAATTCCATTCCTAATATTTTTAGTGATTTTTCAATCTCACATCACTGCTGCTGTCAGCATCTGTTACTAAAGCAAACATTGATTATTTCATAATTCTTCCATGGCCAAACTATAATTCATCATACATGACACAAATTATGGCCACCTTATCAAAATTAAGGTTTCTAAGACTCGTGACTGTAGGTTTTAGAACCCCACTCAACCGACCACATAGGCCATTTTCACATGGCTTAAAGTTTACAACCCCAAAATTCAATAAAACAAATAGCCTATACATGCCAAATGTTCTCCTAGATCGACTAAGAAAACAATACCAAAAGATTGCTCACGGGTGTGATGACTTCGTTGATTGTTCGAGCACACAAAAGGAGACGAGTCCAAGAGACCTAAAATGGGTGACAAGAAAACACCGAGTGAGTTTATAACTCATGAAGTCATAAGCACTTCATAATTATCCATAAGCAAAATTCATCACAAAGTGAATCAATGAAACGAGGCTAAGTGTTTCATCCATACCGAACTATACCATAGTTCCTTAGACCTTTCGGTTCAATCTCATACATTCACATTTCATATACTAATCAATAGGATATTTAAGGCATTTTTATACTTCAACTCATTTTCACCACAATCATACAATTTCCATCATCACATAGATTTAAAGCTTACCAAGCCCAACCCCGAGCATGAACATAGTGCCTATTCGCCATGAGCTCAAGGTACTTACCCGATCCGCTGTCCATGATCAACTCGATAATGTTGCACACTCAGTGCCAATAGTGATGCAAAAGCATATAGTGAGTCCGCACACTTAGTGCTATATAATCAGCTCGCACACTTAGTGCTATATAATCAAATTCGCACACTTAGTGCTATACAAATTTTAAACCCGCACACTTAGTGCCAATCTTGTCACCGTGTCCATTTATACCCGCACACTTAGTGCTGAGACCAAACACTTTACGCATTTTACTACCTTTATACATTCAACAATGTCATCATTCCATACACATACATTTCCATTTACACATCAACTCATTAAACACAATTGCATATATATTATGATCATTTAAATCAATACCAAATATATGCTTAATGACTTACCTTATATTGGATGAAACGATTTCCAATCGGCTACTCGATTATCT
Organism: Gossypium arboreum; assembly: GCF_025698485.1. Lineage (NCBI taxonomy): Eukaryota > Viridiplantae > Streptophyta > Magnoliopsida > Malvales > Malvaceae > Gossypium > Gossypium arboreum. Next base: position 116,283,961 of record NC_069077.1, on the reverse strand, counting down.
TTGCTTTGCCTTTGTTTGATTCTCCCCCTTTGATGTCTTGATCTAGAATAAATACATTTAGTAGTTAAATTTTCTTGCTGGATACTTATATGTATAATTTAATGGTTTTCACTCCATTTCACAACTATCCTTGTTCAAAATATCAAAACCTCAACCAACGCTCAATTAATGCTTCAAGGTAGAATGTATTATCACTATTAAGGTAACCTAGTCTCAAGTATTTTTTTATTCTAATGTACAACATCATGAATCAACTCAACCGAATTATCTCTATCACCCGAACTAAAATTCACACCTTAACTTCATCTTATTACCCCTTAAAGTCCGAATGCACACATAACAAAATATAACGCCAAAACGCCATTAACTAATAAGATCACACATACACAATTTATATACAAATTTCATCCTCACAATGTATATAATTCATTCGGCCATTCACCACTCACCTAACAAAACTTCATATCAAATTTCCATGACCGATCACACCTATACTTACATTCCATATAGCCGAACATTACCTGTATATGTACCCATAAATTAAACGTGAGAATTTAGCAAATTTACCTTTGAAAGACTCACCCGAACAACATGAAAATGTCCAGCTTTGGACAGCATTGAATTTTCAAATGAGACATGCATTAAACTTAACCGAATTTGTCATAAAATTTACAACATTGGACAGCATGTAAAAGCAAATTAAGGCAGCATAATAAGATAGTCACAATTGCACACGTCAACACATATTTGAGCAGCCATACCACACCATTTACTTCACCATTTAGCCATGGTTTCCAGGAGCAAATTAATCCACACTCACCAAACAAAACTATCAAAATCTTACATGCATGTCGCATGCAACAACAATCTCAAGCATCGCAACACTTAAAACCGAACAGCTTAGGAAGAAATATAAAATATTTGCAAAGAACTGATCAAAATTCCTCCAAGATGGAAATCACCTATTTGGTTTGCTCCATTGTATTTCTCTATTATTGCTTCCTCTTCTTCCTCTAGTTACAACAATTGCAAAAGAAAGAAAACATGAACACTCCTTCTTCTTCTCAAGTCATGGTAATTGTAACAAAATGAGAAAGGATGAACAACAAAGATTTTTCTTTCTTCTTCCTCAACTCACGGCAATGGGGGGGACATTCACCATTCTCTTTTTTTTTCATTTCTTTACTACTAGCTTTCTATTTTATTGTTTCCTACATACATCACTAGCCTAACATGTTGGAAACATGTTTCCTTGCCCATCACTCTTGTCATGGCCGGCCACTATGCTTGTATTTAGGAAATTTGACATGCAAATCCCTTATTTTCACAACATGCATTATTAGGCCACTTTGCAATTTGCCTAGCACATTTCTAAATTTTCTCATATGAGTCCTACTAACTGAATTCACATGAAATCGACTAAATCGAAGTTTGAAACTTCATACATCCATATTTACACAGTTTAGACAATAAATACCATGTTCAAACAATTTGGTGACTCGGTTTAGCGGTCCCGAAACCGCTTTCCGACTAGGGTCATTTTAAGGTTGTCACAGTCTCCCTCACCCAAAATCCCTAACCCTAACCGTTGCAAATTCACACGGCCTCCTGCCATGCCCATGCGTCGCCTTCAACCACATTTTTTATGCCTAAGCTCCTTCCTCTTGCGTTTGTTTACTCTTTTATCTCAATCTTCTTGAATTACTTTGCTTCTTTCATGATTCCTATGCTCCATTTGACTATTTTACGTGTACATTGATAATTAAAATAGTAGGTAAATGTATGTTTTTAAGTTTTGTTTTGGTAATTTTTTTATTTTCTTAGTCAATATATGAGGCTACATTCATTCATTGTTATTATTTCTATAGGTTTCATGCTATTAACCCCACACAAATTCATTTTTTAGATATTTCCATTACTTATTGTCATAGGGTTATTTGGCACATTTACTTTGGCTGTTATAGTATAGGTTAATATGTAAGCCCCATGGAAAGTATTCACATTCCACTTCAATTTCGATTACAGGTACATTATGTTTACCTCACGTGGCAAGAAGACTGCCGTCCCCGCTTCTAAAAAACGGAAAGGGGCATCATTTTCAGGACCTACCGCAGAAATTCGCTACCCCTTCCTCCAATTTCCACCAGGCAATCAGGAGGAACTATTTCAGATTCTACGGGCCCGACCCTTGGAACTGGGCCGCTATATAGATTGGACCGCGCTAGAACAAGTTCAACTTGCTGATGCAATTCAGGCCCTCCTCACCATTGATCCTTGGGGACTTTTCTTCGAGATTGTCAAGCCAACGTATCTCGAGCTCATGATGGAATTTTGCTCAACATTTCATCTTCAAACCGTGATGACTCGTTTTGATGATCTAGGAAAGGTCCAATTTTTCCTCAGTAGTCTAGTCCGCCAATTGAGCGTCCCAGAGTTCAGTACCACACTGGGCCTTTACACGAAAGAGTTCATGGAGGAGAATAAGCTCCACACTCTCAATCGCCACATCCATCATTCTCCTTTACGGTGCTGGAACACCCTCACCCCTGGCTCTGCCTCCTACAATCCTAGCCGCTCCAAGGCATCAACTCTCCCTCCATCTCTGAGGTACCTACACGCCATATTAGCTCACACGTTAACAGGAAGGCGAGAGAGCACTGCATCGTCAACACTCATGATGCCTACTTTCTATGGTGTATGTCACACAGGAACGTCTTCGACCTTGCCTATTTCATTGCCCTTGCCATTCAACATCAGACGGAGCGGCATAGGAAGGCAGTCATCTCCATTGGGCCCTATGAGACGCGGTTGGTTCGGCACTTCAGGCTCCTCAACATAGTAGCCCAATCATCCTCCCTCACTTTCGTGGGCCAGATGTCCCCACAGGGCATTTCGAGCATGCTTAGTATGAGGATGATCGAGAAGCGCCGAGGAACCCACCCTTCTCAGTATCGCCTCGCCTAATCCACCAAAGAGGAGGATCCTGAGGACCCTACTGATGATGTCCCTCCCCTCCATGAGGACCCACTATCTCATCCACCACCACCCTCTCGTCCAGTTCATGCGGTGGTTTCATACGCTGACATCTCTGACCGCCTAACTCGATTTAAGAAGTAGTGTTTTCAGTGCTTTGATCACATTGATGCTACACTACACCAGATTTGTCAGCACTTCCACATCTCATCGCCACCCCCACCTCGTGAACCATCTAGCAATGAAGATGTTTAAAAACTTTTATTTATTATTTTATGTTTTTACTTTTAGTTTATTTTAAGACTACTTTTTATTTTTCTTTCACCTTATTTTTATTAAGTTTTATAATTATTATTTTAAAATTTTTAATTTTGGCTAATTCATTATGAGTGCTTAATCTTCCTTATATATTTCCTAAAAGAGTTCTCGATTCTATCACAGTTATAAAGAGCTCCAAAGCTCACTATTACTCAGGAACTCGAAACTCCACTGGGAAAGGTTCTCCACGACTACATGTCCTGCTCGACCACAACCATAGCCAACTTGAGATATAATATTCTTTTGGCGCAGCATTTGTGGAACCCGACCTCTACCACCGCAGTATCCTCCTCCACTTTCACACCGATTATCCTTCAAAACTCCAGTTCGAGGAATTCATTCATCATTTAGGAAGTTTCACTTCTCTCCCTATCTTATTATTATAAATCTATCTTTTTCAATATATCTACCTTTATACATTGAGGGCAATGTACATCTTAAGTGTAGAGGTATTGGTCTTTTATATCAGAAAAATCCCCAAATTTTGTTTTATTCTCATGCGATCTTCTCATATCATTATTAGAATGAATTCCAATTAGTCTATAATGTTTATTGATATATCTTGAATTAAAACATAGGCATTTATGCATTGATTGTTTAAACTTTAAAACATTAGGGAATCAAGCATGATAAGTTGATTTTTAAAGAATTAAAAACTTTTAGGTTGTTTCCCCAAGTTTAGGTATTATCTTGAGTTGGAATTCACAAGTTTAAACATCAAAAAGCCATAATTTTTTTGAAATCTTGAGCTTGAGCATCTATTATTTCTTTCACGCTCACTTTTATTGCTTTGAGTGCATCAGTATTGAATTGTTATTCTAGAACTTGCTCGATTATGCATGTCAATACCACACCATTTGAGTTGATATGTGAAAATGATAAAGGCACTTAGGTTTAACCCACTCACTCCACAAAAGCCTACCTTCATAATTAACCCTTAGTGAACCCCTTTGAGCCTAACAAACCATTAATTGATTTACCTTCAATATTAACCCATAAACCATTATTGTTGAAATCCCCTATTTTGATCCCTATTTTTGTCGAGATTTGATTTGAACTAATTGCTTAGCTATGTTTTGCTCTTCTATGTAGCTGACTTGTTCTTAAAAAAAAGAAAAATAAAATAAAATAAAATAAATATATATATACATGTATACATATTAGTAGTAGTGATCTTCTGAGATAAAGAAGTTAAATTCCATATTCTGAGAAAAAGCTCTGTTGTACGCAAGTAATGACTAGTCATTTTTCTAGTTAGACAATTTTTCAATTCAATATCGATTCTAACCCTTTCTTCCAGCTTGTCAACACACCCTCTAACTAAAGCCACATTACAAGCTTCTAAAGACCTTTTGATTGATGTTCCATCTCAATTTGTAGTGGTGGAGATTTGATTTTCATGCAAGCCTATGGTAATGACTTTTCATTTTTGACTATTGAGTGCTTCATTTATTATCCTTAAAAACCTCGAGTGATTTGAGTGAATCTTTAGTGAGGATGTGAAACTCTGTGACATTTTGAATCAAAGGTAATTACTTAGATGAGGGGAGACACCTATGTTTTCATAATAAATTGCTCAACTTGGAATGTTTGAAACTTTGATGTTCTTTTAGTTCAATTTTCAATGTATGATTACCTATGGATTATTTTGAGATATTATTGATAGAAATTATAAGTTGAGAAGAATTTATTCTGATTATGAGTTGAGGATTTTGCTTGAGGACAAGCAAATGCTTAAGTGTGGGGGTATTTGACAAACCATAATTTATACATATTTCTATCCCATGCTTAACACATTTTATGGATGATTTTTCCTTAAAATTGGTGAATTCGATGCTCCTAATGCCTTAATTTCATGTTTTATAATTAGGTGAGCATAGGGGAGTGAAAGGAATGAGAAACGGGCCAAAAACGAAGAAAATGGGCCAACGTACAAAATCAACATGGCCTGGACTTCCTCACACGGGCAGACCACACGACCGTGTCCATTTGGCAAGGTCAAAGCATGATTGACATGGGTAGATCACACACCCGTGCCCATTTAATAGTGTTGACCACGGCCTTAAGCAATCGCACACGAGCGTGTCCCTGCCGAGCCCAACTTTAGTCCAATTCAGAAAAGGCCAATTTCGAGGGCTCTTAGGCATTCCAAAGCCTATTTAAACACCTGATGAGGAACTTAGACGGAGAACGGATAGGAGGAAGCAAGGAATTGCTCAAGGAAAGCTAATCGATCCATCTCAGAAGCTGGATTCACCATCAAGACTAAAGACCTCCCTTCAAATTCCCCTAGGAGTTTTGGGTTTTCTTATGTTTTGTTATTTTTATTCTTTTGAGATGTGTTCTTTCATTAGTATGAACTAGAACCCCTAAATACCTAAGGCGGATGAAACTTAAGACAAATCTTGTTATTATTATCTGAATTGTATGATAAATATTTGACATGTTCTTAATTATGTGTTCTTAATTCTTGTTTTGATATTCCAGGATATTGATTCAAGTTAAGCTCTTATTCAGAGGAGGAATACACCCTGTCTAAGAGAAAATTTGTCATAATTAAGCGGAGTTGATTGTGCGCCTGGAGATAGGGAGACAAGATTTTGCCGGATTAGGGTAAAACCTAATAAAGGGATCCATAGATCGAGTTAATGCAACCCTAGGGCATTAATTAGAAAGAGATTTCAATTATTCAATCTAGGGTTAGACGTTGTTAGTCTTGAGAGAGATAATAATATAACTTAGGGATCTCTACTGAACAAGTTGAATAAATATCATCCGATTCAGAGTCAAATAACAAGTGAAGTCTAGGTGGATTTTTCCTTAGGTATTGTCTCAATCAATCGAGTTTTCCAAAAAGTATTTTCCACAAATTTCTTTTCTGTGATTTCTTAGTTTAGTTAATTAGTTAGCTAAACAAAACCCTTTTATTTTTTAGGCTAGATAATAAAAAGAAAGTTGATACTAGTACTTTTAGTTCCTTTGGGTTCGATAATTCGTTCTTGCTAAAACTGTACTACTATTCGATAGGTACACTTGCCTTCATCGTGATAATAGTTAGTTTCAAGAACGATTCATTCTAAATATTTAAAACCTGTCACGAATATCACGTATTAGCATCACAGTCACACATCATTATAGAGTCCCTTACGTGGGTCAATGAGACCTTAAACATGCTTTAGAAAGAGGTCGGGACTAAATCGAGCTCATACAAAATTTTCAAAACTTAAACATTTTTTTAAAGTTATAAAGATCGCACCTGTGTGAGCAGGCCATGTGACTCACACGTCTTTAGACACGCCCGGCTTTAGACACGCCCACGTGTCTAGGCCGTGGCTAAACAAGACATACATACTGACTTGTCCACACGGCCGCAATACACACTCGTGTGCCAGGCCGTATGAAAATTAGAGAGGCTACTGACTTGGGTCAAACGGCCGACCACACGCCCATGTGCCAGCTCGTGTGCCAGACACGATTGATAGACACGCCCGTGTGTTTAGGCCGTGTCAAAACTGTAGGATATACTGACTTGAAATCGTAGGTTACCCTAGGGGACACATGGCCGTGTAACATAACCGTGTGTCGCACATGGCTAAGACACATGCGTGTGTCTCTGCCCGTGTGGACAAAAATAGGCTATTTGCAAAGCCAAATTGCCACCCAAAAAGGGCCATCCCTACAAGCATAAAGAAAGCACATTTTGTACCAAATTTATAACCAATTCACAATCAAAACATACACCATTCATGATATATCATTATAAAAAAAATTTCATGCTTGTGATCAATACCAAATCATGCCAATTCATAAGCCAAAGTTATATCAAAACATATGATTTTATATTAATTTAATTCATTCAATCACATGCCATAATCTTACTAATTTCTCAATTAAACAATACCAAAACTAATTTCTCAATTAAATAATACCAAAACTTAGCAAATTGACCAATGCTCTTTGGCTAACCATGAGCACATCACATAGGCATAATTGCATCACATATCATATACCAAAAATCAAACCATAAGTTACAACCATAATCAAGCCATATCACATGGCTAAATATACACTTCATAAAACATATTCAAATACCTCTAGCCTATACATGCCATACTTTAATATATACACTTTCAATGGTACCAAAATAGAGTTCGATAATGTAGTGATGATCCTCGACAATCTCCGAGCTCCCAGTAGCTTCGATATCTATAAAATAGTTGAACACACACACAAAGTAAGCTTTCAAATGCTTAGTAAGCCATATACAAATAAACTCATCATATAACACATTTCCAAACCATTTCATTCATGTAGTTCATGGAAAAACATAATCACATATCCTGTAACACCCCGAACCCGAGACCATCGCCGGTGTCGGACGCGAGGGGTTAACGAGCTAAATCCTCTTAAAGCACCGACCAATTTGGCATTTCCAGACAGGCTGGAAAACTGCGTCACTGTCGCCTTAAAAATCATATCTCGAGTTTCAAAACTCAGAAACTGATTCTGTAAATTTTCCCTGAATTTAGACTCATATATCCTTCCATGGATTTATTTCTAGAATTTTTGGTAAGGCCAATTGGTACAGTTTATTAGTTAAAGTCACCCATGTTACAGGGATCGACTGCTCTGACCTTCGCACGCTACAACTTGAATATCTCTCTGTACAGGGCTTTAATACTGGTTTCGTTTGTTTCTAATGAAACTAGACTCAAAATGGAATCTGAACATATAAGGCGTGACTTCTAATTCTTTCTGGATAATTTATAGTAAATTTTTAAAAGTCGCGACAGGGGACCCAGAAACCGTTCTGGCCCTGTCTCACAATAACTTTAATATCTCTTAACATGTAACTTCTATGACCGTTTCGTTTCTTCCATATGAAAGTAGACTCATCAAGGTTCAATTACATAACTTATTCACTATTTAATACCATTCCTACAAATTTTGGTGATTTTTCAAAACCACACCACTGCTGCTGCCAGCATCTGTTTTCAAGGTAACCTTTACCTATTTCATGATTTCCACGATTCAATTGGCCCTTTTTGCATACATAGCATAAAGTGTGATCATGATTAACCATTCCAATGGCTAATCTTTTCAAAACAATTCCATACCCCATAATGATCATCATACAAACGATTATAGAATCATACTAAAAATGTATATAAGCCATTTTCGCATGGCTATCCAAGCTTACACAAAACCGAAAGGTACATGACCTTCAACAATAGGGTAGTCCTATACATGCCATTTCAAAGTTCAACCAAAATTATACCAAAATGGAGGCTTTGATAGTCTAGATGACTTCGACTTTAATGATCCCGAATCTGATCGCTAACGAGCAAAATCTATAAAACAGAGAGCCAAAGCAACGGGGTAAGCATTTTTATGCTTAGTAAGTCTCAAGCAATAAAATCAGCTTTAACTAAAGCATTACATTCACATAGCCAAATGAATCATTTCATTAATACACATTCACATAATCATACTTACTTCACACTTCATCATTATATACTTTCACAAGATATCAACCAATTCAATAGCTGAAAACTCGTTAGTCGATTGAGCGAATGTTACTCAAACATATCGACTTTTCCAATGCACATATAAACATACCTTATCCTTTGGGCTTTTCGAGCGTACTAATTAAATTTATTACAGCAACCAACGCCACCTCCAGCCCAAGCTTCTTCGAATCGACCAGATATAACCACATGCACAAATGCCTTCGGTCTTAGCCCGATAGAACGACTTGCACAAATGCCTTCGGGTATTAGCCCGGATTTAACAACTCGCACGAATGCCTTCGGGTCTTAGCCCGGATTTAACAACTCGCACGAATGCCTTCGGGTCTTAGCCCAGATGTAGACACTAGCACAATTGCCTTGGTCTTAACCGGATATAATTACCAAAGATAAATGTCTTGGGACTTAGCCCGGATATCATTCAATTGCTCATGCACACACATACATCAATAATCATTACACATCCATGTTTCATTTTCGTTACTAAGGCCCAAACACAAATATATCACTAGCATAATCGCCTTCGGGACTTAGCCCGGGTATCATTCAAATACTCATACACACATAATTCAATAATCATTACACATCCATATTTCATTTCACATAATTCGAGTAGGGTCATTTCTTGAGGACTTACCTCGGATGTTGTCGAACGGCTTCAACGGCTATTCGATCACTTTTTCCTTCCCTTTATCGGATTTAGCTCCCCTTTGCTCTTGAGCTTAATCTTGATGCAAGTTTAGCCAAATCTCCTTCTAGATCTCTTCTAAACCAAAAATGGAGCAAAATCCTATCTTCTTCCTTAGTATGTTCGGCCAAAAAGGAGAGAACAAAGATGAACAATTTTTTTTTGTTTTTCTTTCACTTGCACGGCAATGGGGGAAAGGATGCTACACTCACACACACATTTTTTTTTGTTTCTCTTCCCACATCTAATTATTTTATCATTTAATACATCATGCATTAGCAAAACATGTCATAACATGTTTTCTTTGCCCATAATTCCTTGCCATGGCCGGCCACCACCTATAAAAAGGGGAATTTGACATGCAAGTCCATTGTTTTGCATGCATGCTTTAATTAGTCATCACACATTTCCCTATCGTACTTTCAAAATTCACTACTAAGTCCCTTCTAGTGAAATTCACTTTTATAACACTAAATCAATCATCAAAAAATGTCACACATGAGCACACACATATTATAGGCATCAAAATAAATTTTAAATTATTTTTATGCCTCGGTTTTGTGGTCCCGAAACCACATTCCGACTAGGGTCAATTTTGGGCTGTCACAACTCTCCCCCACTTAAGAAATTTTCGTCCTCGAAAATCTTACCGATAAATAGGGTTGGGTATCACTCTTTCATAGAGTTCTCGGTTTCCCATGTAGCTTCTTCTATCCCGTGTTTGAGCCATAACACTTTCACTAGCGGAACCCGCTTGTTTCGCAACTCTTTCACTTCACGTGATAGGATACGAATCGGTTCTTCCTCATAACTCATATTGGCTTGAATTTCAACCTCCGATGGACTAATCACGTGCGATGGATCAGATCTATAGCGTCGAAGCATCGAAACATGAAAGACATCGTGAATCTTTACGAGTTCGGGGCAAAATCGACGATATGCCACCGGACCGACTCGCTTCGGATATCTCATATGGCCCAATGAACCTCGGGCTCAACTTGCCCTTACGGTACCGAATCGAGTATCTTTTTCCAAGGTGAAACCTTGAGAAACACTTATCTCCCACGATGCTCGATGTCTTTACGCTTCAGATCCGCGTCGACTTCGATGATCGGAGGCTATCTTCGACTTTCACGGATTACTTTCACTTTCTGCTCAGCATCTCTAATCAAATCCACCGAAAATTTTGCTTTCACCGAGCTCACCAAAACAATGGTGTACGGCATTTACGACCGTACAAAGCCTCATAGGGTGCCATCTTAATACTTGATTGAAAGTTTGTTGTTGTGTTTAATTCAATCAAAGGCAAGTACCGCTCCCATGAACCATCGAACTCGAGGATGCAACATCTCAACATATCCTCAAGTATCTGAATTATCCTCTCGGATTGACCATCGGTTTGGGGGTGAAAGGCGGTGCTGAAATGCAACTTAGTACCCAAAGCTTCTTGCAACTTTTTCCAAAATTGCGAGGTAAATCTCGGATCTCTATCCGACACGATGGAAATAGGCACCCCGTGTAATCTTACAATCTGAGAAACGTACAGTTCGGCTAGTTTGTCCATTGAAAAGTCCGTACGTACGGGGACGAAGTGAGCCGACTTAGTCAATCTATCTACAACGACCCAAATCGCATCCTTCTTACTCAATGACAACGGCAGTCCAGATACGAAGTCTATTGTGACTCGATCCCATTTCCACTCGGGTATCGTGATCGGCTGAAGTAATCCTGAAGGCACTTGATGTTCCGCTTTCACTTGTTGACATATTAAACACCTCGAAACAAAGTCGGAGATGTCTCGTTTCATACCATGCCACCAAAACCGACGTTTCAAATCGTTGTACATCTTCGTACTCCCCGGGTGGATCGCCATTCGGCTACAATGGGCTTCGTTCAGTATTATCGAAATAAGTTCTAAATTCTTTGGAACACACAGACGACTCCTGAACCTCAAACAATCGTCATCATCAATCTGAAACTCCGATTCCTTGTTCGGAACACACTCGGCCCGTTTTGCAGCCAACTCATCGTCGACCTTCTGAGCTTCACAAATTTGATGTATCAATAATGGTTTGGCTTTCAATTCAGCTACTAACACATTGTCAGATCGAACGGACAAGTGCACGTTCATCGCTCGTAAAGCTAATAATGATTTACGACTCAAGGCATCCGCAACCACATTCGCCTTTCCCGGTGATAGTCAAAGACCACTCATAATCCTTTAACATTTCGAGCCAACGTCTTTATCGCAGATTTAAGTCTCTTTGAGTCATCAAATATTTGAGACTTTTATGATCCGAATACACATGGCACTTCTCACCAAATAAGTAATGTCGCCATATCTTTAAAGCGAATACGATGGCGACCAATTCGAGACCATGGGTGGATAATTTTTCTCATGTGGCTTTAATTGCCTCGACGCGTGAGGCCATAACTCGACCTTCTTGCATCAATACGCAACCTAACCCAAGTAGGGAGGCGTCACTATAGATGACAAACTCTTTGCCGATTCGGGTTGCACTAGAATTAGGGCTTCATCAAATAAGTTTTCATTGATCGAGACTTTTCGACATTTCTCCGTCCATTCGAACTTAACATCCTTTTGGAGTAACCGTCATTGGCGTGGCTATCGTTGAGAAACCTTTTACAAATCGTCGGTAATAACAAGCAAGCCCTAAAAGCTCGAACCTCAAGAATATTTCTGAGGCTTCCTATTAAGTATGGCTGAAATTTTGTTCTGAATTAACTCGAATACCGATCTGAGATACCACATGTCCCAAGAAGCTAACCTCTCTTAACGTAACTCACACTTGCTGAACTTAGCATATAATTGCTTATCCCATAAGATTCGCAAAGACTAACCTCGGTGTTCAAAGATGTTCGGCCTCATTTCTTGAATAGACCAAGATGTCATCAATGAACACGACTACTGAACCGATCCAAATATGGTCCAAGATCCGATTCATCGATCCATTTTCGAGAACACCGAGGCTCCCTTCGTTGATCGAACAAATCATCGCTTCTGTGATAGCGGATATTTTTCTTTATCGTCGCTTTATTAAGTCGGCGATAGTCGATCTACGACCTTATGGTTCCACCCTTCTTTTCACAAACAACACCGGTGCACCCAAGGTGAAAAACTCGGCGAGCAAAACCTCTATTCACCAATTCTTGCAACCGAGCTTTCAACTCTTTTAATTCCGTTGGTGCCATACGATCAGAGCTATCGAAATTGGAGTGGTACCGGTACCAATTCGATGCCAAATTCTATTTCCGAACAGTGGTAAACCCGGCAATTCTTCGGGGAAAACATCCGGGTATTCACAAAGCACTGGCATAGATTCGGGTTTCTTTTCTGACTCCTTGTCATCGAGCACATATGCAAAGTACGCCGCACCCTTTTCTTACATATTTCGGGCCAACATTGCGATATTACGGTGGCAACCCCTTTAAGTCCGTAGACTCAACCCGAATTATCTCGTTATTCGCGATCTCAAATCGATGGTCTTGCTTTTGCAATTTACAACCGCATCGTGCATGGTCAACCAATCCAAACCAAGAATAACGTCGAATTCATCGAGCGGCAAAAGCATCAAGCCCGCGGAAAACAAGAACCTCGGAATACTAGGGGACTTTTCTTGCACACTTTGTTGACAAGCACGTAATGACCCAAGGGTTTGACACCGAATTACAAACTCATGAGACTCAATAGGCAAAGTCTTCTTGGATGCTAAGGTTTCAGATATATAAGAATGAGTAGGACCGGGTCAATCAAAGCAATCACATTAGTGTAAAGGAGAGTAAGAGTACCGTAATAACATCTAGCGAGGAAGCATCCTCACGTCGCGTATGGCATAAGTCTTAGCAGGAGCACGAGCCTCGGATCTGATGGTAGCATCTCTAGATCCTCTCTGACCGCCACTAGCATTGCCCATATTTCTAGGTGGCCTACCTCGAGTTGTGGTAGCACCCGGGTTCCCACTTTGATTTGCGTTTTGTTCAGATAAACTCGGGCAATCCTTAATGAAATGATCGACTGATCCGCACTTGTAACAGGAGCGGTCACAGAATCTACAACTCCTAGAATGCCACTTGCCACAATATTGGCACTCCGTTCTGTCTCAACGATCATTGCCAACACTGGCGATCGAAGTGACTCAGCGTGCCCATAGGGGGTCGATCGCGGTCTCGTCTAGAAAAGGCGAAATGTCTCTAGACCGCCTAAGCCATCTCTAAATTTTTTGATGGTGTGGAAGGGCTTCCCAAGACCTCTTCTGAAACTCCCTTGCTCCCACTTCACTTTTCTTTTCTCCATCTCGAGCTCCTCGACTTTGCACGCCGCTCGACAAGAGCCACAAACTCTCGATTTCCAAAATGCCAACATACGACTTATATCATCGTTTAGTCCATCTTTGAAGCGTTTACACATCACAGCTTCTAAAGAAATGCATTCAGCAGCACCGGCTAAGCCTCACAAATTTTCGTTCGTAGTCAGTAACCGACATGGAACCTTGCTTAAGATCAAGGAATTCCTTCCGTTTTTGGTCCATAAATCTCTGACTGATATACTTCTTTCGGAATTCAGTTTGGAAGAACTCCCAACTTACTTGCTCTCTAGACACCACAGAAGTCAGAGTACTCCACCAATAGTAGGCGGAATTGCGTAGCAAGGAGATAGTACACTTTAACCATTCATCGGGTGTACGTGATAGTTCATCGAGCACCCGGATAGTGTTGTCCAACCAAAATTCAGCTTGCTCGGCATCGTCATTATCCGTAGCTTTAAATTCAAGGCCCCATGTTTTCGAATCTCATCATTGAGGGCTTACTTGACCTTATTTGGTCGATTCATCGGAGGTATTGTAGGTCTTGAGGTTGCATTAGTCGGGAATGGAGGTTGTGGAACAGTAGTGTTAGTTCGAATGTATTGGTTAAACCAATCATTCATCACACTATAAAAGGCTTGCCTAGCCTCATCATTCGGATTGTTGGCCATAGGTTGAGAGTCCGCCGCGCTATCCCTTGCGAGGAGCAGCGCCACACTCTCCACATCATCAGCTATTGCTCGGTTGGGATCGGGATCCATTGCTATAAACAAACACAAAGTCAAATTGTCGAAATCACCACACTATCAATTCATCATTTAATGGCATGTATAGCTAGACCCCAAACACATCACGGTAGTCCTAGAATCGACTAAACCGTAGCTCGATATCAATAAAATTGTAACACCCGAACACGAGACCATCACCGTGTCGGACGCGAGGGTTAACGAGCTAAATCCTCTTAAAGCACCGACCAATTTGGCATTTCAGAGACAGCTGGAAAACTGCGTCCTTCGCCGCCTTAAAAATCATATCTCGAGTTTCAAAACTTGGAAACTGATTCTGTAAATTTTCCCTGAATTTAGACTCATATATCCTTCCATGTATTTATTTATAGAATTTTTGGTCGGGCCAATTGGTACAGTTTATTAGTTAAAGTCACCCATGTTACAGGGATCGACTGCTCTGACCTTCGCGCGCTACAACTTAAATATCTCTCTGTACAGGGCTTTAATACTGGTGCCATTTATTTCTAATGAAACTAGACTCAAAATGGAATCTTCACATATAAGGCATGACTTATAATTCTTTCTGGATAATTTATAGTAAATTTTTAAAGTCGCGATAGGGGACCCAGAAACCGTTCTGGCCCTGTCTCACAATAACTTTAATATCTCTTAACATGTAACTTTTATGACCGTTTCGTTTCTTCCATATGAAATTAGACTCATCAAGGTTAAATTAAATAACTTATTCACTATTTAATACCATTCCTACAAATTTTGGTGATTTTTCAAAACCACACCACTGCTGCTGCCAGCATCTGTTTTCAAGGTAACCTTTACCTATTTCATGATTTCCACGATTCAATTGGCCCTTTTTGCATACATAGCATAAAGTGTGATCATGATTAACCATTCCAATGGCTAATCTTTTTAAAACAATTCCATACCCCATAATGATCATCATACAAACGATTATAGAATCATACTAAAAACATATATAAGCCATTTTCGCATGGCTATCCAAGCTTACACAAAACCGAAAGGTACATGACCTTCAACAATAGGGTAGTCCTATACATGCCATTTCAAAGTTCAACCAAAATTATACCAAAATGGAGGCTTTGATAGTGTAGATGACTTCGACTTTAATGATCCCGAATTCGATCGCTAACGAGCAAAATCTATAAAACAGAGAGCCAAAGCAACGGGGTAAGCATTTTTATGCTTAGTAAGTCTCAAGCAATAAAATCAGCTTTAACTAAAGCATTACATTCACATAGCCAAATGAATCATTTCATTAATACACATTCACATAATCATACTTACTTCACACTTCATCATTATATACTTTCACAAGATATCAACCAATTCAATAGCTAAAAACTCGTTAGTCGATTGAGCGAATGTTACTCAAACATATCGACTTTTCCAATGCACATATAAACATACCTTATCCTTTGGGCTTTTCGAGCGTACTAATTAAATTTATTACAGCAACCAACGCTCACCTCCAGCCCAAGCTTCTTGAATCTGACCGGATATAACCACATGCACGAATGCCTTGGTCTTAGCGAATAGAACGACTTGCACAAATGCCTTGGTATTAGCCCGATTTAACAACTCATACGAATGCCTTGGTCTTAGCCCAATTTAACAACTCGCATACGAATGCCTTGGTCTTAGCCCGATGTAGTCACTAGCACAATTGCCTTGGTCTTAACCGGATATAATTACTAGCATAAATGTCTTGGGACTTAGCCGGATATCATTCAATTGCTCATGCACACACATACATCAATAATCATTACACATCCATGTTTCATTTTCGTTACTAAGGCCCAAACACAAATATATCACTAGCATAATCGCCTTGGGACTTAGCCCGGTATCATTCAAATACTCATACACACATAATTCAATAATCATTACACATCCATATTTCATTTCACATAATTCGAGTAGGGTCATTTCTTGAGGACTTACCTCGGATGTTGTCGAACGGCTTCAACGGCTATTCGATCACTTTTTCCTTCCCTTTATCGGATTTAGCTCCCTTTGCTCTTGAGCTTAATCTTGATGCAAGTTTAGCCAAATCTCCTTCTAGATCTCTTCTAAACCAAAATGGAGCAAAATCCTATCTTCTTCCTTAGTATGTTCGGCCAAAAGGAGAGAACAAAGATGAACAATTTTTTTGTTTTTCTTTCACTTGCACGGCAATGGGGAAAGGATGCTACACTCACACACACATTTTTTTTTGTTTCTCTTCCCACATCTAATTATTTTATCATTTAATACATCATGCATTAACAAAACATGTCATAACATGTTTTCTTTGCCCATAATTCCTTGTCATGGCCGCCACCACCTATAAAAGGGAATTTGACATGCAAGTCCATTGTTTTGCATGCATGCTTTAATTAGTCATCACACATTTCCCTATCGTACTTTCAAAATTCACTACTAAGTCCCTTCTAGTGAAATTCACCTTTATAACACTAAATCAATCATCAAAAAATGTCACACATGAGCACACACATATTATAGGCATCAAAATAAATTTTAAATCATTTTTATGCCTCGGTTTTGTGGTCCCGAAACCACATTCCGACTAGGGTCAATTTTGGGCTGTCACATATCCATAATTCTAATATAACTCAATTGTTCATAAGTCACTTACACATAACACATTTCATACTTATATACTTTATACCTATTTCATATGTCCACATATAAACATATACTTACCATTCAATAGTAATCATAATGTACATTTCCAGCGTACTTGAATTTGAGTACACATTCTCATATTCATTCATTTCTCGAAATGCCCATTGAACCATTTGGAATTAATAAGAATACTCAGATAGCTCGAACATGTAATCAAATATCGATGCTACTGTCCCAGACACGATCTTACACGAAATCAAATATGATGCGGATGTCCTAGACATCGTCTTACACATAAATCATAAGTCAATGCCAACGTCCCAGATGTGGTCTTACACGAAAACACATATCGGATCCTATGTCATGACATATGTATCCTAACTATTCTTATGGTTCGTACGGGGCTTTTCGGACGTCGTTACATTATCAGAACTTTCTCGAATTTCACATATTCATCTCTCAAATCCATTCATCCCAATTCAAATATCGTGTAAGTAATTAACAATTCAATTCAAACACATTTATTTCTATATTGACTTACCTCGTAAGGATTCGAATGAACGGAATCGACTACTCGACGACTTTCGACTTTCCCTGGTCTAATTCTTTTTTCTTTCGTTCTTGATCTATATAAATTCAAATTTAACTCTTTTATTCACAAAACCATTCAATTCAATCCAAAAACACATATTTATGGCATTTTACAAATTAGTCCTCACATTTTCATATTTTTACATTTTAGTCCCTAATTCATAAAGTCACAAAATACATAAAATTTCCTTTTACACATGCTTAGCCAAATTTTTATGGAGTTCATACAAGTCCATATATTTCATTTATTTCACATTTTAGTCCCTCAAAATCTCATTTTTACAAATTAGCCAAAATTATTCAAATTCATTAAAATTTCAAAGACAAAACATGTTTCATCAAGCTTCCATATACTATCTTCAAACTTCATAAAACTCATAGTTTCATCAATCTACTGAGATTGCCAAAATAGTTCTTGAAAAGCTTTAAATTGTTCTTGTAGTATTGGCAATTGTTAGGAGTTGGTACTCAATTTTTGGGTAGCATAAACTTGGCTTTGATAACTTGGGTAAGGCTCAAAATATTGTTGGTATGGATAAGGCTTAGTATAGTAGTGGATCGTAACAATAATTTCCAAAGTTTCTATTTGTCTAGTTTTTTAAATGTTGTGAGTTTGGTCTTGAGTTTGATCGGTGGGGATGTTGGTTTCTAGGTTTTCCATCAAAAAATTGTTATGACGGAGATGGTCCATGCTCATCACACCAATTGTTGTTACTAAAATCAAACAATGTAGAGATGGGGGTGATGTAGGGCAATTCACCTTAATTAAGATAAGCCAAAGAGTTGTTATGTACATCGATCTAATTATAGTGGTTATGGAGTTAGTCAAAGAAGGAAAAAAAAAAAAAGAGAGAGTGTCCCTCTTTTGTTTAGGGACAATAATTTTTATATACTTTTAGCTATAATCTTGAGGTGCCATGTGCCATCTCCTCATAAGTAAATTCAAAGCATATTGATTAAGGGGTTTATCACCATAAATTCAATAGGACATGTTAATACATCAAATTAGATATAACAATTATTGTCAGAAGTGACTGTTAATGAGCAGGGCTTACGTGTATACAAAGTCGAGGGGTGGATGCGAGTTGTATGTGAGGAATTTTGGAAGGAGTGAGCCCTGAGAAGTGAGCAACCGAAAGGTAAAAGTATAACAATAATGTGCCACGTGACTCTTGATTTGTTTTCTTTTGGCCGGATATGTTCTTATTAGTTTAATTGTACGGTAAGGAAAATTTTAAAATAAAAATAAAGTGGTGGCCCCAGTTCCCAAACATGCTTCTCTCATTAATTTTCAACTGTTTTATTGATTGTCTTCTACCTATTTACACAACCAATTACACAGTGAGCAAACAACCTTTTCACAAATCTCATCATCATCTTCTTCTAAATCTGTTGCCTAGAAAATGAATAATCATCATGGATTTACGGAGAAGAAGCCCAAGACTAAGATCGTATGCACCTTGGGACCAGCGTCAAGATCGGTCCCTATGATCGAGAAGCTGTTGATGGCCGGCATGAACGTCGCTCGTTTTAACTTCTCTCATGGATCTCATGCCTATCATCAGGAGACTCTTGATAATCTCAGGTCCGCCATGTTCAATACCGGTGTTTTGTGCGCTGTCATGCTCGATACCAAGGTTTTTCCACAAATAATCCTTCTCTTTTCCCCCTCTAAATTCTCATATTTGTCTCTCTGCTAGCTTCGATCCGATTGCATTTGCACGTTCCTTTTAATAAACCAGTCTCCAATTTAGGGGTTTGAGGTTATGGGTAGTTTACGAATTGTATAAAAAGTTTGATTTTGAAGACTACATACTTCAATAGTTTGCTTCGAAACGCAGTAGAAGAGTGCTATCCTTATAGTAGAGGATAATTTAGTTATGTAATAGAGTGTATATACTGCATAATCTCTTTCCTTGCTTGTAGGATAAATTAAGCTGCGATTAGTCATTACAAAGTTTAATTTCAAAATGGAATTGGTATTGTTCTCAATTTGTCTCTTTTTTTATCCTTTTTTTTTAATGTTTCCTGCTGTTGTATTCCTATGTGTATTTATATTACTAGGCTGATTTATTAGCCAAATAAGGGTGAAGTGGATGATATCTGCTGTAGTTGGAATGCTTGAAGTCTACAATGAAATTAACCAATTTCGAGAAGGTTAGATTCTAATGATGAAGATTAAATGTGTTAGAACCAGCAATGTAAGAATTGATTTGATGCTATTCGCTTATGAGCTTTAGTAACTATTCTTCATAAAACCTAACATAAATTATCATTTGAACATATATATATCTGACAGCTCCGTGTATTCACACACAACCAACGTCCAGAATCTTGTCTAAAGCATGGCTTTTCTTTTTTCTTTTCTTTTCTTGTTCAAATTTGTCTTAACTACAAGAACATGGTAAAGCTGATGAATCCTAAGGGTTTCTTCATCTGTGAACATCCAGGGTCCTGAGATCCGAACTGGCTTTCTGAAGGAGGGAAAAGTTCAGCTGAAACAGGGTCAAGAAATTACCATAACTACTGACTATGATATAAAGGGCGATGAAAAACTGATCAGTATGAGTTATAAAAAGCTGGCCGAAGATGTCAAAGCAGGGATGGTTATACTTTGTGCAGATGGGACGATCTCTTTTACAGTCTTATCATGTGACAAAGAAAAGGGTTTGGTGCACTGTCGCTGTGAGAACTCTGCACTTCTCGGTGAGAGGAAGAATGTTAATCTTCCAGGGGTCATTGTTGACCTCCCAACCCTGACAGACAAAGACAAGGAAGATATATTGGAATGGGGAATTCCCAACCAAATTGACATGATTGCTCTTTCTTTTGTTCGAAAAGGCTCAGATTTAGTGGAGGTTCGTAAGCTGCTTGGAAAGCATGCTAAGAATATTATTCTCATGTCGAAGGTATGTTTGATGGATGGTTTCAGATGTGACTTATATTTTAAATTTATCGCAGTAGGAGCCAGAATCAATAATTTCATTTGCTTTTTCCCGACTATTTTAGAAACTTGTAGGTAGGAACATTATGCTAACTGGAAATTCTGAAGGAGAGAAGTCATCCAATAATGAAATTCAATGGTTTCAATTTGGTAGACATAGATAATGGGTATTTTCTTTACTACAGGTTGAACCTTTGAAGAACAAATTAATCCCTCTACCATATAAGTGAGCAATCTAGTCCATGTACATTTAATTTTGAAACAAATAGGTAAAATTTTAGACGTGATAATATTGAATGTAGAAAAAAATGTTGAATTATCAAGTTTTGAAGTGATGGTAAAAAAAACCCAAAATCAGCTTTTCCTAAAACATGACAATGACTAAACTACTCAATTCTTTTCACTTCACTTTAAAACATTAGTTAGCTTTTTCTAACGTTTAACCTTACTACCATGTACAATTTTACCTATTTGTTTCTAAATTAAATGAATAGGGACTAAATCGTGACTTTTATAATAAAGGAATTAATTAGCTACTAAACCTATAGTTTAAGGACCCGTCCGGTAGTTTCACCCCATGTTGACATGTTAATAGTTTCTAGGTCATTGTAATTTCTCCTGGCAGTTGTTATTTCCTTAAAAACGGTGCGGCAGGTTGAAAATCAAGAAGGGGTGGCAAATTTTGATGACATTCTTACAAATTCAGATGCATTTATGGTGGCGAGAGGTGACCTAGGAATGGAGATTCCAATTGAGAAGATATTTCTAGCACAGAAAGTGATGGTTTACAAGTGCAATATCCAAGGAAAACCCGTTGTCACTGCAACACAGATGTTGGAATCCATGATAAAGTCTCCCCGGCCAACCAGGGCTGAGGCCACTGACGTTGCCAATGCAGTTCTTGATGGTACAGACTGTGTGATGTTAAGTGGTGAAACTGCAGCTGGAGCTTACCCGGAACTTGCAGTTCGAACCATGGCCAAAATATGCTTAGAAGCAGAAAGCACACTTGATTATGGAGATGTCTTCAAAAGGATTATGGAACACTCACCGGTTCCAATGAGTCCATTGGAAAGCCTGGCTTCTTCAGCTGTTAGAACAGCAAATTCAGCAAAAGCAGCTCTTATATTGGTCTTAACCAGGGGAGGAAGTACCGCAAAATTGGTGGCTAAGTACAGACCTGGCATACCCATTTTATCCGCAGTTGTCCCTGAGATCAAGACTGATTCTTTCGATTGGTCATGCAGTGATGAAACTCCAGCAAGGCACAGCTTAGTCTTTCGTGGTTTGATCCCGATTTTATATGCTGGATCTGCAAGAGCTTCTCATGAAGAGACAACAGGGGAAGCATTGGAGTTTGCTATTCAGCATGCCAAGACAAAGGGTCTCTGCCAAAATGGGGATTCCATTGTTGCACTGCATCGGATTGGAACTGCATCTGTAATTAAGATCTTGAATGTAAAGTGAATTGACTTGGTGATTTTCGCTTCACTTTCAGACTTTCTGTCCATGGCACTACTTACTTTTTCAGTTTTAGATGCAACAAACGTGATTAACAAGATGACTAATAAATAAAATGTGCTGATGATTTGCGTTCTAAATGCTGATTATTAGACTTGGGTTCTTGGGAGCTCTTTGTGGACTGATTTGTTCATCAAATGCACTGATTTTATTTCCAAATGTAATTATTTGTTGCTGTTTATCGTGTTTGTATCTATGCAATAAATAAAGTCTGTTAGGACCTGCTCGCTTAGATTTTGTGTATCGATTCGCTCGAGGCTGGTGATCCTTTTTTCTTCGAGGCTTGACTGACTCAATTGTCTTCCTTATCTATTATGAATGGTTTAAACGAGTTAGGCGATTTGCGATGGACTCTTCGAGCGGATACCACACACCAATCAATGTGTTTGTCTGCAGGTGGCTGACGTCTTCCTTAGGAGCAGGAGCTTTGGTTATGATGGGTATTCGTGGCAGAGTTCTTACAAGCGTTTATTCTTAGGATTTGGCGATTTTCTTAGTATAGCTTGTCTGTTGGCAAACTTATATTGTGTTTTTCTGATTTGTTTTTCTTTGAGCTTATGTTTCAATGTAGTGAAACTTTTTGCTTCTTTCTTTGTATGATTACAAATCAATGGAAATCTTTCATGTCTGTAATGAAATAAGAAGAAAAAAATAATAGGGAATAAGGGAACATAATAGTTGTCTATTACTCTATTAGGGAGCACATGTTAGTAGTTGTCTAGTACTTGTTAGAAATATAATGCTCAGACTTATGGTGTTGATTATTCTGATACATTCTCTCCGGTGGCTAAGTTGGCTTCCATCCGATTGTTTATATCAATAGTAGTCTCATATGATTAGCCCTGATACTAACTTGACATAAAGAATGCCTTTTAATATGGTGATCTTTAGAAAGAAATCTATATGGAGCAACCACCAGGGTTGTTGCTCAGGGGAGAGTAGGAAGGTTTCTTGTCTTTGAAAATCTTTATATGGCTTGAAATAGAGCCCCCGAGCTTGGTTTGGATGATTTAGTGAGGTGGTCTAAGATTTTGGTTTACAGAAAAGCACTTGTCATCACTTGGTTTTCTACAAACATTCAGAGGCTAGATTGATCTTATTAGTGGCTAGAACTAACCGGATGGCTCACAGTGTAAATTAGCAGATCATCCTCCTAAGGACTGCTACCAACAGATGACAGAGGAAAAAATGGCGCACTTTCAAGAAAGGTAACATCAGTAGACACAAGATATTGTTTAGGATTGGGAGAATAACACCTATATCCCTTGTTGGAAAAAATATGGTTTAAAAATGATTTTCTGTCACAGTGGAAAAAATAAAAATTTGAAAACCCAAGTAAGTTTCTGATATTTATAGCAATAAACGTTTCTCAAAAAGTACCTATGCTTTGTGTGAGACGAATTCTAGACGTTCTTAACTTTCAACCAAATGACCTTCTCTACTATTCACATACCTTGAATCGCTTCAAGTGTGGGCTCAAACAATCATGAATTAAATACGAAACCAGAAATAATTTTGTTACTTTTAGTAGGAAAGTAAATCTCTCTTTATAGAAACCATTAGAATTGTTATTCCTAGAAAATTGAATTTATACTTAAAAAATAAATTCTGAATTAAAAAATAAATTCTGAATACTTTCGAGTAAAGTAGAAATATCTAAAAGTTGTGTATCTTTAACCCTATTAGTGACATCTATTTATAAGGAGAGATTAAAGAATCCTTGTTGGATTAGTAGAATACAAATAATGCTCATCTAAAAGAAAAATAAGCCCCCTAGTTTTACTAGGAGTGTAACACCCCAAACCCGTGACCGTCACCGGATTTGAACACGTGGTGTTACCGGGCTTACTTCCCTTATTTCTCTCTTTGTAATATCTGATTGCTGTTCCAGGCAGGCTAGCTAACTGCGTCACTGTCGCCTTAAAAATCATATCTCGAGTTTCAAAACTCGGAAACTGATTCCGTAAATTTTCCCTGAATTTAGACTCATATATCTATCCATGGATTTATTTCTAGAATTTTTGGTCAGGCCAATTGGTACAGTTTATTAGTTAAAGTCACCCATGTTACAGGAGTCGACTACACTGACCTTCGTGTGTTACAACTTAAATATCTCTCTGTACAGGGCTTTAATACTGGTTCCGTTTGTTTCTAATGAAACTAGACTCAAAATGGAATCTGCACATATAAGGCATGACTTCTAATTCTTTCTGGATAATTTATAGTAAATTTTCAAAGTTGCAACAGGGGACCCAGAAACCGTTCTGGCCCTGTCTCACGAGAACTTTAATATCTCTCAGTATACTGCTCATATGGTCGTTTCGTTTCGTCCATATAAAAATAGATTCATCAAGGTTCAATTTCATAATTTATTCACTATTTAATTATACTTCTAATATTTTTAGTGATTTTTTCAATCTCATCTCACTGCTGTTGTCCGCAACAGTTACTGCAGTAGACTATGCCAATTTCACGAATCTTTCCTTGGCCTTACTAATCATCCATCATACATGACACAAATTATGGCCACCTTATCAAAATAAAAGTTTCTAAGACTCGTGGCTATAGGTTCTAGCATCCCACTCGACGACCACATAGGCCATTTTTACATGGCTTAAAGTTTACAACCCACAATTCAACAAAACATAATAGCCTATACATGCCAAATGTTCTCCTAGTTCAACTACGAAGACAATACCAAAAGGTTTCCAGCCGGTGTGATGACTTCAACAACGGTTCCGAGCACGCAACAATACGAGTCCAAGAGACCTAAAATGGGTGACAAGAAAACACCGAATGAGTTTATAACTCAGTAAGTCATAAGCATTCATCAACCATCCATTAGTAAAATTTTCACAACATGAAACAGTAAACGAGGCTAGGTACTTCATCCATATCGGAACTATACCATAATTCCTCGGACCTTTCGGTTCAATCTCATTCCAAGTCATACATTCACATTTCATATTCTATACAATAAGATAATTGAGGCATTTTTACACACCAACTCATTCACACCAAAATCATACAATTGCAATCATCACATAGATTTAAAGCTTACCACGCTCAACCCCGAGCAAGAACGTATTGCCTATTCGTCATGAGTTCAAGGTACTTACCCGATCCGCTGTCCATACTCAACTCGATGGAGACACACCCTCCATATAATTGTTTGATCGGAGATATATATATATATATAGAGTACACACACAGGCTTAATACTCGATTTCGCACACTTAGTGCCATGCAATTTAAGCCCGCACACACAAGCCATACCCTTCAACTCACACACTTAGTGCCATATATTTCCAGCATGCACACTTAGTGCCAATCTCGCCACCGTACACTCAGATTGTTCAAGACACTTAGTGCCGAAAGCAACTTTCTACACATTTCACTATTTCTTTTACATTCAACAAATGTCATCATTCCATACACATACATTTTCATTTGTAAATATATATATCATCCCATTAAACACAATTGCATAAATTTTACAATCATTTAAGCAATATCAAATACGTGCTTAATGACTTACCTTGTTTGGGGTAGAACGATTCCAAATCGGCTACTCATTTGCTTTCTCCTTTCCTTTGTCCAATTTAGTTCCCCTTTGCTCTTGAGCTAAATCAAACAATTTACCTCTCCATCAAACACAAACATACGGCATTCACATGCATTATTATGATTATTGCCGAATACTTAACACAACTAAGCTGAAACTTTACTCAATCTCATCCTAATTTATTGCTACTTATTTATCAAAATTTCCAATACAAGGTATTTAACACCTATGCCCATTTATACCCCATATGGCCGAATGCTTCATTCCTTACCCAATTAACCATTCAACAATTTTCAACCTCATTACCACCCTTTTTATGTCTAATTGTTTAAATACCCTCAAGCTCATTCACAAGTACTATTATACATCTCATTAAGCATTAATCATTTTGCAACATAAATTCTATAGCATGGCCGAATACTCATGCACACACACACATAACAACAAGAACTCAATGGCACAAAATTTCCTTTTGTTAAACATTCGAACTCACTCATCTCCATGCTTTCATCACAACAACATCAAAACACTCACCAAGGAAGACAACATTCATGGCGAAATTTAACTCACCTAACAACCTAGTTTCGATTCAAGATTCAAGGAAAATTTTGAACCAATCCTCCAAATCATGCATGCATTTTCAAGAGTGGCATAAAACATACCTTCTTGTATCAAAACACCTTAGTCTAGTAAGCTCTCATGGCTGATTTTCTCAAGCTTTTCCCCTTTCTTCTTAGTATATTCGCCAAGCAAGAAAAAGATGAGAGGATGGACACTTTTTTTTCTCTTTGTTTTCATCATATCCCTTTTTTTTTTCAATTTCATTTCTTTATTCTTTCAAGCATAATCCATTAACTAAACATGTTTGAAACATGTTTTCTCTTGCCCATCACTCTTGACATGGCCGGCCACTAACCTTAGGAATGGGCTATTTGACATGCAAGTCCATTTATTTTACTTCATCCTTTTATTAATCTCTTAAAATTAGCCACATATATTTAAATCCTTTCACATGAGTCATTTTTCTTTCAATTCACAATCAAATTAACTAAATCAAAGAATTCAAAATTCACACATGCATTTTCACATATTCTAGACAATAAATATTACGTTCGAACATGTCGGTGACTCGGTTTAGCGGTCCCAAACCACTTCCGACTATGGTCAATTTTGGGATGTCACAACTCTCCCCACTTAAGAAATTTTCGTCCCGAAAATCTTACCGTAAATAGGCTCGGTATCGCTCTTTCATAGAGTCCTCAAGTTCCCAAGTGGCTTCTTCCATTCCGTGTTTATGCCACAACACCTTCACTAACGGATTTTCCTATTGCGCAACTCTTTTACTTCACGCCTCATAATGCGAACCGGTTCCTCTTCATAGCTCAAATTAGGTGAATCTCAATCTCGATGGAGCGATTACGTGCGATGGATCGACCTATATTGTCGAAGCATCGAGACATGAAAACGCTAGAATCTTTTCGAGCTCGGGGCAAAATTAATCGATATGCGATCGCCCAACTCGTTCAGATACTTCATATGGCCCGATGAACCTCGGACTCAATTTGCCTTTACGACCAAATCTAAGCACCTTCTTCCAAGGTGAAACTTTGAGAAAGACCTTGTCTCCAACCCGATATTCAATATCTTTTCTTTTCAAATCCGATACGACTTTTGGCAATCCAAGCGCTTTCAAACTTTCACGAATTACTCGAACTTTTGCTCGGCATCCTTAACCAAATCAACCTCAAGAATTTACCTTCACTAAGTTCACCGAGAATAATGGGGTACGGCATTTACGACCGTATAAAGCCTCGTAAGGCGCCATCTTAATACTTGATTGAAAGCTATTGTTGTGCGAATTCAATCAAAGGCAAATACCGCTCCCATGAACCACTAAACTCAAGGATGCAACATCTCAACATATCCTCGAGTATTTGAATTATCCGTTCGGATTGACCATCGGTTTGGGGTGAAAGGC
Source organism: Gossypium arboreum (assembly GCF_025698485.1). Lineage (NCBI taxonomy): Eukaryota > Viridiplantae > Streptophyta > Magnoliopsida > Malvales > Malvaceae > Gossypium > Gossypium arboreum. Next base: position 116,256,138 of record NC_069077.1, on the reverse strand, counting down.
GGTGCTGAAATGCAACTTGGTACCCAAAGCTTCTTGCAACTTCTTCCAAAATTGCGAGGTAAATCTCGGATCTCTATCCGACACGATGGAAATAGGCACCCGTGTAGTCTCACAACTGAGAAACGCACAATTCGGCTAGTTTGTCCATTGAAAAATCCGTCGTCGGGGACAAAGTGAGCCGACTTAGTCAATCTATCTACAACGACCCAAATCGTATCCTTCTTACTTGCTGACAATGGCAGTCCGGATACAAAGTCCATTGTGACTCGATCCCATTTCCACTCGGGTATCGTGATCGGTGAAGTAATCTCAAGGCACTTGATGTTCCGCTTTCACTTGTTGACATATTAAACATCTCAAACAAAATCGAGATGTCTCGTTTCATACCATGCCACCAAAACCGACGTTTCAAATCGTTGTACATCTTCAGACTCCCGGTGGATTGCCATTCGGCTAAAATGGGCTTCGTTCGAATTATCGAAATAAGTTCAATTCTTTGGAACACACGACGACTTCAACCTCAAACAATCGTCATCATCAATTTGAAACTCCGATTCCTTGTTCGAACACACTCACCCGTTTTGCAAGCAACTCCTCATCAACTTTCGAGCTTCCCGAATTTGATGAGCCAACAATGGTTTGGCCTTTAATTCGGCTACTAACACACTGTCGGGTAGGATAGACAAGTGTACATTCATCGCTTGTAAAGCAAACAGTGATTTCCGGCTTAAGGCATCCGCAACCACATTAGCCTTTCCTGGGTGATAATCAATTACGAGCTCATAATCTTTTAACAACTCGAGCCATCATCTTTGTCGCAGATTTAAGTCTCTTTGGGTCATCAAATATTTGAGACTTTTGTGATCCGAATACACATGGCACTTCTCACCAAATAAGTAATGTCGCCATATCTTTAAGGCGAATACGATGGCAGCCAATACGAGATCATGGGTCGGATAATTTTTCTCATGTGGCTTTAATTGTCTCGACGCATAGGCCACAACTCGCCCTTCTTGCATCAATACGCAACCCAACCCAAGTAGGGATGCGTCACTATAAATGACAAACTCTTTGCCCGATTCGGGTTGCACTAGGATTGGGGCTTCAGTCAAATAAGTTTTCAGTTGATCGAAACTCTTCTGACATTTCTCCGTCCATTCGAACTTAACATCATTTTGGAGTAGCTTCGTCATTGGCGTGGCTATCGTTGAGAAACCTTTACAAATCGTCAAGAATAACCTAAAAGCCCCAAAAGCTCCGAACCTCAAGAATATTTCTGAGGCTTCCAATTAAGTATGGCTGAAATTTTATTCGGTCGACTCGAATACCCGATGCGAGATATCACATGACCCAAGAAGCTAACCTCCTCAACCGAACTCACACTTGTGAACTTAGCATATAACCGCTTATCCCGTAAAATTCGCAACACTATCCTCGGTGTTCGGCGTGTTCGGTCTCATTTTGCGAATAGACCAAAATGTCATCAATGAAGACAACTACGAACCGATCCAGATATGGTCCAAGATCCGATTCATCAAATCCATAAATACAGGGCATTAGTAAGCCCAAACGGCATCACTAGGAACTCGTAGTGACCATATCTCGCTCAAGGCGCCTTGGGTACGCCGAATCTCGAATTCAAGAATCGATAATAGCCCGATCTCGATCTATTTTCGAAAACACCGAGGTTCCTTCGCTTGATCGAACAAATTATCGATATGCGGTAACGGATATTTGTTCTTTATCGTCGGTTTATTAAGCTGACGATAGTCGATGCACAGCCTCATGGTTCCATCCTTCTTTTTCACAAACAACACTGGCGCACCCCAAGGCGAAAAACTCGGGCGAGCAAAACCTCTATCCACCAATTCTTGCAACTGAGCTTTCAACTCCTTTAATTCTGTTGGTGCCATACGATACGGAGCTATCGAAATTGGAGTGGTACCAGGTACCAATTCGATGCCAAACTCCATTTCCCGAACAGGTGGCAAACCCGGCAATTCTTCAGGGAAAACATTTGGGTATTCACAAACCACTGGCACAGATTCGGGTTTCTTTTCTGACTCCTTGTCATCGAGCACATACGCAAGGTACGCTTCGCACCCTTTTCTTACATATTTCTGGGCCAACATTGCTGATATTACAGCTGGCAACCCCTTTAAGTCCGTAGACTCAACCCAAATTATCTCATTATTCGCGCACCTCAGATCGATAGTCTTACTTTTGCAATTTACAACCGCATCGTGCATGGTCAACCAATCCAAACCAAGAATAACGTCGAACTCGTCGAACGGCAAAAGCATCAAGTCCGCCGGAAAACAAGAACCTCGAAATACTAGGGGACTTTTCTTACACACTTTGTTGACAAGCACGTAATGACCCAAGGGGTTTGACACCCGAATTACAAACTCAGTAGACTCAATAGGCAAAGTCTTACTGGATGCTAAGGTTTTGCATATATAAGAATGAGTAGAACCAGGGTCAATCAAAGGAATCACATTAGTATCGAAAAGAGTGAAAGTACCGGTGATAACGTCAGGGGAGGATGCCTCTTCTCGTGCGCGGATGGCATATGCTCTAGCAGGAGCGCTGGCCTCGGATCGAACAGCCGTATCAGAGGCTCCTCTCTGATTGCCACCCCTACCTCTAGAAATTCTCGGGGGCCTACCTCTAGCCATTGTTCCACTAGGTCTTGCACCTTGCATCTTATTCTTCTCGTCTAGCTCCGTGCAATCTCTAATGAAGTGGTCCTTCGAACCGCATCCATAACAGGCCCTATTAACAGACTTACCCCAACATTCACCTAGGTGTCGTCTCCCACATTGAGGGCATTCAAGTCTCTCTTGACGATTATTGCCTACACTAGCTACCGAAGTAGCTCGGGAGTCCGTCGACGGTCGGGCTCTAATGGAAATTCCCGCATCGCCTCGACTTCTTGGTGTCTTCCCGAACCTCTTTACACCGATAACGGAGCTTTACTCGTTGATCTTTTACGGTAATCTCTTGCTTCAAATTCAGCCTTCTTCTTCTCCTTCCCAAGTTCTTCCGCTTTGCGTGCTCGTTCGACTAGTGTCACGAACTCCTTTATCTCCAAAATTCCCACTAGTAACTTTAACTCTTCATTCAATCCTTCTTCAAATCTTTTGCACATAGCAACCTCATCAGCCACACACTCCCGGGCATACCGACTAAGTCTTACGAACTCATGTTCGTATTCAGATACGGACATCCGGCCTTGCTTGAGTTCCAAGAATTCCTTACGCTTCTGATCGATGAACCGTTGACTAATGTATTTCTTTCGAAATTCGGATTGAAAGAAATCCCAAGTAACTCGTTCATTTGGGACTATGGAAATTAAAGTCCTCCACCAATAGTAAGTCGAGTCTCACAACAAGGATATAGCACACTTAAGACATTCATCGGTGTGCATGATTCATCTAACACCCGAATGGTGTTATCGAGCGAATTCGGCTCTTTCAAAGATCATCGATGACTATGGCCTTGAACTCCTCGGCCCCGCGCTTCCTAATCAAGTCTACAGGTGGTTTGCTTAGCCTCACAGGATTAGTAACTGGAGGCATTGCGGACTCTTGGGGTGGAGTATTTAAATTCGGGAATGGTTGGACAGCCGGGTTGGTTCGGGCATATTGTGCGACCCACTCATTCATCATGGTGAAGAAGGCTTGTTTCGCCTTCGTTTTGATTATTCGCGGATGACCGAGGCTCAACAGGCGGTGTCCCTTGCGCGGAGCAGCCGCTACACTTTCAACGTCATCCGCCAAGGGTCTCTATCCGGGCTCCATTGCTAATCAAAACAAAAATTTCAACCGTCAAGTCATCACATTATTAAGCACTAACAATTTGGCATGTATAGCTAGACTCACACGCCTATGGTAGTCCTAGAACCGACTAAACCATAGCTCGATACCAATAAAATATAACACCCCAAACCCGTGACTGTCACCGGATTTGAACACGTGGTGTTACCGGCTTACTTCCCTTATTTCTCTCTTTGTAATATCTGATTGCTGTTCCAGGCAGGCTAGCTAACTGCATCACTGTTGCCTTAAAAATCATATCTCGAGTTTTAAAACTCGGAAACTGATTCTGTAAATTTTCCCTGAATTTAGACTCATGTATCTATCCATGGATTTATTTCTAGAATTTTTGGTCGGGCCAATTGGTACAGTTTATTAGTTAAAGTCACCCATGTTACAGGAGTCGATTACACTGACCTTCGCGTGTTACAACTTGAATATCTCTCTGTACAGGGCTTTAATACTAGTGCCGTTTGTTTCTAATGAAACTAGACTCAAAATAGAATCTGTACATATAAGGAATGACTTCTAATTCTTTCTATATAATTTATAGTAAATTTTCAAAGTTGCGACAGGGGACCCAGAAACCGTTCTGGCCCCGTCTCACGAGAACTTTAATATATCTCATTATACTGCTCATATGGTCGTTTCGTTTCGTCCATATAAAAATAGATTCATCAAGGTTCAATTTCATAATTTATTCACTATTTAATTCTACTTCTACTATTTTCAGTGATTTTTCAATCTCATCTCACTGCTGCTGTCCGCAACAGTTACTGCAGTAGACTATGCCAATTTCACGAATCTTTCCTTGGCCTTACTAATCATCCATCATACATGACACAAATTATGGCCACCTTATCAAAATAAAAGTTTCTAAGACTCGTGGCTATAGGTTCTAGCATCCCACTCGACGACCACATAGGCCATTTTCACATGGCTTAAAGTTTACAACCCACAATTCAACAAAACATAATAGCCTATACATGCCAAATGTTCTCCTAGTTCAACTACGAAGACAATACCAAAAGGTTTCCAGCCGGTGTGATGACTTCAACGACGGTTCTGAGCACGCAACAATACGAGTCCAAGAGACCTAAAATGGGTGACAAGAAAACACCGAGTGAGTTTATAACTCAAGAAGTCATAAGCATTCATCAACCATCCATTAGTAAAATTTTCACAACATGAAACAATGACGAGGCTAGGTACTTCATCCATATCGGAACTATACCATAATTCCTCGGACCTTTCGGTTCAATCTCATTCCAAGTCATACATTCACATTTCATATTCTATACAATAAGATAATTGAGGCATTTTTACACACCAACTCATTCACACCACAATCATACAATTGCAATCATCACATAGATTTAAAGCTTACCACGCTCAACCCCGAGCAAGAACGTATTGCCTATTCGTCATGAGTTCAAGGTACTTACCCGATCCGCTGTCCATACTCAACTCGATGGAGACACACCCTCCATATAATTGTTCGATCGGAGATATATATATATAGAGTACGCACACACAGTGCTTAATACTTGATTTCGCACACTTAGTGCCATGCGATTTAAGCCCGCACACACAGTGCCATACCCTTCGAACTCGCACACTTAGTGCCATATATTTCCAGCATGCACACTTAGTGCCAATCTCGTCACCGTACACTCGTATTGCCCGCACACTTAGTGCCGAAAGCAACTTTCTACACATTTCACTATTTCTTTTACATTCAACAAATGTCATCATTCCATACACATACATTTTCATTTGTAAATATATATATCATCCCATTAAACACAATTGCATAAATTTTACAATCATTTAAGCAATATCAAATACGTGCTTAATGACTTACCTTGTTTGGGGTAGAACGGTTCCAAATCGGCTACTCGTTTGCTTTCTCCTTTCCTTTGTCCAATTTAGTTCCCCTTTGCTCTTGAGCTAAATCAAACAATTTACCTCTCCATCAAACACAAACATACGGCATTCACATGCATTATTATGATTATTGCCGAATACTTAACACAACTAAGCTGAAAATTTACTCAATCTCATCCTAATTTATTGCTACTTATTTATCAAAATTTCCAATACAAGGTATTTAACACCTATGCCCATTTATACCCCATATGGCCGAATGCTTCATTCCTTACCCAATTAACCATTCAACAATTTTCAACCTCATTACCACCCTTTTTATGTCTAATTGTTTAAATACCCTCAAGCTCATTCACAAGTACTATTATACATCTCATTAAGCATTAATCATTTTGCAACATAAATTCTATAGCATGGCCGAATACTCATGCACACACACACATAACAACAAGAACTCAATGGCACAAAATTTCCTTTTTGTTAAACATTCGAACTCACTCATCTCCATGCTTTCATCACAACAACATCAAAACACTCACCAAGGAAGACAACATTCATGGCCGAAATTTAACTCACCTAACAACCTAGTTTCGATTCAAGATTCAAGGAAAATTTTGAACCAATCCTCCAAATCATGCATGCATTTTCAAGAGTGGCATAAAACATACCTTCTTGTATCAAAACACCTTAGTCTAGTAAGCTCCCATGGCTGATTTTCTCAAGCTTTTCCCCTTTCTTCTTAGTATATTCGCCAAGCAAGAAAAAGATGAGGGATGGACACTTTTTTTTCTCTTTGTTTTCATCATATCCCTTTTTTTTCAATTTCATTTCTTTATTCTTTCAAGCATAATCCATTAACTAAACATGTTTGAAACATGTTTTCTCTTGCCCATCACTCTTGACATGGCGGCCACTAACCTTAGGAATGGGCTATTTGACATGCAAGTCCATTTATTTTACTTCATCCTTTTATTAATCTCTTAAAATTAGCCACATATATTTAAATCCTTTCACATGAGTCATTTTTCTTTCAATTCACAATCAAATTAACTAAATCAAAGAATTCAAAATTCACACATGCATTTTCACATATTCTAGACAATAAATATTACGTTCGAACATGTCGGTGACTCGATTTAGCGGTCCCGAAACCACTTTCCGACTATGGTCAATTTTGGGATGTCACAAGGAGAGAGGGGCGGCTAACCCTAGTTATTTATACTAGGGTTGTCACCCCTTGTTGGATCTGATGCCCTAAGTGTAGTATATTCATTTGTAAACTTGTAATTTTTTTGAACAAATTGGTTAATAAAATATTTCATAGACTATATTAATATACTTTGTAGAATATCCTCATGTGCTTTTTGCATGCAAAGAAAAATAGAAGCAAATGTTGGATCACTAGTTGTCTAATGTTTAAACTAATATTAAACGATATTATGTGGTCAAATCATAATACAAAAAGATAACTTATATTAGTAGACGAACCTAAACATGTCCTTAGTTTAATTAAAAAATAAGCAAACCAATTGAAAGACTAATATGTTGTCTATCAAGTCCAATTGGGGAGATGACTTGTCTTGGGCATCGGGGTGGATAACTCCTAAAAGATAGAGACATAGATATGATTGACTGGACTAACAGTACATCAGACTGGACCTAAAACGAATAGAACCTGAATCTGTATATGGATTTATTCACTTGTGATGTTCAAAGTGTAACATACCTTAATCCTGACTGGATGATGAACTATGTATGTGTGACTCGTATACTTTGATGTAAATAAAAGTCTGATTTCAAATAGATAAGGAACTGAAAGCTGGTGCATTGGTTATAGGACTCCTACAATATGTAGCGTTATTTAATATAGTAAAATTCATAGCTCAAGATATAGGTAAAGGATAACCTCTCATTGGCATTACATGATAGATGAAAGTAAACATGGTCATGGGCCATTCATCCTTGTGATGAATGACTTGATTACTATTTGATAGTAATTAAATTTTTGTGAAGGAAGATGTAATGGTTACAATGAGATAAAATAGGATCATATTGGGAAAGCAAGTTTATCCAAAAGAAATTAAAGATATCCTATGAATGTAACACCCCAAAATAAGCCTAGGAGTTTTAAGGGTATTTTAGGAATTTTAGCCTTAGAGTGTTTGAAATTTTGCGACATGGTTTATTGGTAATATTTTTTACTATGGTTTTGTAACAGCCTAATTTAACCCTATTCGAAACAGTGGTTTCGGGACCACAAATCCGAGTTAAAAAAATATTTAAAAATTATATTCTGTTTTTACTATGTGTGAATTTATATCCGTGAAATTTTTATGCTTTAATTTTGTCGTTTGAGTGACGATTTAATAAAAAGGGCTTAATCCCGTAAAATGAAAATTTTATGGTTAAATGTGAAAAGGCCGAATTGTTGTTGTCTTTTTAATTTGAGGTATTTATAATGCAATATTACCATTGTTAAAGTGATGGACAGTTTAAGACATGAATTATAATGGTTTTATATTTTAGTTTAAAGGTTAAATTTGTAAAATGGTAAATATGTTATTATAATAAAACATAAAATAAAATATATCATGCATTCATCTTTTTCATATGACCGAAATATCAAAAGAAAGAAAAAAATAAAGCTTTAGGGTATTCGGCCATTGTTGAAGCTTGATTAAAGTATGTAACTCGGTTTTTGATAATTTTTACGTTTTTGAGATCGTTGCAGTGTAATGTACAAGTCCATGCTTGAATTTATGATTTTGATGAATATTTTGAGTTATGCCATTGATGAATAATTGAGCTTTGTGATGTTAGTTGATGAATTATGAAAGATATGTTTTTGATTAATATGTTTTGTATTGGAATTTTTGATAAATTTGAGTAATTAGGGCTAAATTGAAAAAATAATAAATTGAGGGACTAAAATGTGAAAAAAATGAAATGTATGGACTTGTATGAGCATAAGGAAGATTCGGCCTAAGCATGGTGTGTGCAAATTTTGCATGTTTTGTGTTTTGTGCAATTTGGACTAAATTGTAAAAAGTGTAAAATGTCAGGGGCAAAATGTAATTTGGCCATTTATGTGTTTTTGGACTTTTATGTTTGAATGATTTTAATTTGAATATGTTTAGATCAAGAATTAAAGAAATCAAATTTGGATTGAGGGAAAACCAAAGTTGTTGAATAGTCATCTCGTTCCGATTATCATTGTTCGAGGTAAGTTTATAAGCAAATAGATGTTGTAATTTTAAATACATACGAGTTATATATGCTTAAATGAATTATGTGAAAGTATATATGTGGTAGTCAAATGTGTATATGCTTGAGAGCTATGCTTACGAATTCGATTCAATCGAGTTACGATGTCTGAAAGCCTCGTATGAATCGTAGGAATAGCTAGGATATATGTCATGACATAGGATTTTCAATATGTGTTCTCATGTAAGATCACGTCTGAACGTTGGCATCGATATGTATTCTCGTGTAAGACCCTGTCTAGGATAGTGGCATCTTTTTGTGATTACATTTAAGACTACGTCTGGGACGTTGGCATTGTACGATATGTGTGATTATCCAAGTATCCTATTCAATTATGAATAGTTCAACGGGCCATAATAAGTTAAGACCAAATGAGAAATCGAGTTAAAAGGCTCAGGTATGTATTCATACTAAGTTATGAAATTATGGTAAGTTGGATGTTTGAATTGGTGATATAAATGTTACATGTTAATGTGAAATATATGTATGCATATGTAAAAGTACACATTCGGTCTAATGATGTATTCATGATGCAAATGGAAGAATATGCGTATATGAAAATCTATAATTGGCCAAATGTTAAGTATATGTTACCTTGTAATTGTAATTTATGTGCATTCATATATGAATGAATATATTCAGCCAAGGGTATATATGTGATCTTAGAAGTGAAAAAATAATTATGTTATTAACTACATGTGTATTCGATCTATTTAAATTTGATGCATAGTTATATGTTTGATAAATACATTTTTGCAAGTTTGAAAATGTATATAAATGTGATAGCATGATTCGATTTTTTTGTATTGAATTATAAATATTACTGAGTTGTTAATTTGCTTATGACTTACTAAGCTAAGATAGCTTACTGTGTGACTATGTTTGCCTCTGTTTTATAGATTTTGGAGTCAAGTTACGAGCTCGGAGATTGTCAGCGAAGTTTATCACACTATTGACTGTTTTCGGTACTTTATAAGTTTGAACTTGAACCTATGGCATGTATAGGCTAGATTATATTTGGTTAAGTTTGAAGTTGTGTATATGTTAAGCCATGCGAAAATGGCTAATATGTTATGTGATTATATGAAATTTTAGTCAAGTTTATATGTGTTGAATGCATTGAAAATGGTTGGTGATTTTGGATGTGTGTTTGGTTGATTCGGTTATGTTTGTATTTGATAGTAATGGTTTAATTTGGTGGACGAGTGTATTCGAAAAAATGTTGAATTTAGGTAATGGATATATTTGATTGATGATTCGGCCATACTATGTATAAATATGTGTGTAATACCCCCAAACCCGACCTAGACGCAATGGCCGAATCTGGCGGCTTCACATGTGAGTGTTTTTCAGAAAAACCTTAGCAAGTTAAAAGTCGTCCAATTTTTTATTTTTACTTAAGTCGTGAAATCTCTATTCCAAATATTAAGTGAAAACATTTCATTAACGCGGAAGCTAACACATCAATAATTCATAAATCAATAATTTAACAAATCAAAATTCCCAAAATAAACCCAAAATAAATATTTAAATAAAATAGAAAAAATAAAGTGTTACTCAAAAAAATCCGTAAATGTCTACCAGTGGTCACCATCGAGCCCTCCGTCACACCGATCCATCTACTGCTGGGGATTACCTGAACAGATAAATAAATAAAGGGGTGAGTTATCACAACTCAGTGTGTACATCCCCACAAACAACATGCATACAAACAGATAACAGAATACAGTTATTCGGCCTCAGCCATACAAATATCGCATGCATAACAGATCGGATATCAGAAATATCATGCCCACCAACCCTGCAAACCATCTCCGTCCAACCCAACACACCATATGGGGATAAAATCGACCCACCCATCCCTGCACACCGTATATGGGGATATAATCGACCCATCCAACCCTACACACCATAAAGTACCACATCGCAACACATATCATAAGTATGCAGCTTAGCTACCAGAAAACGGGCTTATGAAGCCCTTCAGGTACTCCCTTCACTTCGTCAAACCCACCCCGATGCAATGCATCATACAAGCATGGCATGCTATAATGCAGACAAACAGATCATACCTTTATTTACGTAACGTAATGGATCGATAATCATGCTAAGTATATCATGCATACCCATACATCACAGAATTAAGAGTCTAGATAAGGCTTACCGACCCTACTACAGGTCAAAATCGACTTGGGCGGCCCGTGCAACCTTACAGAACATTTCAGATTAAAGAGGCTCACACGCTCGTGTACTTTGCTCGTGTGGGCCCACACGCCCGTATGGGTCACACGGCCGAAATTGGCCTTGCCCGTGTGGATCACACGGCCTGGCCCAGATTCTCACACGCCCCTATGGTTCACCCGTGTGGGCCCACATGCCTAGGTAGCCCACACAACCCATTTGCCTGAGCCCGTGCCTCGCACACGGCCTACAAGCCATCACACACCCATGTCCGTCGCGCCCGTGTGGCGTGCACACGGCCTGGCTCGTCAGTGACACACCTGTGTCTCGCGATGTAGGCTACCACACGGGCAGCCCACACGCTCGTGTGGCATCGACAGGGCACTTTTCGGCTTTTTTTGAAACTCATTTTTTGCGTAATCGGAGTACACACCTGGTTCGTTTTCACTGCTAATCCAACCACGAGCACTCTAAAGCATAAAATCGACAATAGCGAGCCCAAATCAGTCTCTTAAGTTAGATTATTAAGAATAGGCAAATCTCGAAATGAGAAGTCTACTTCCTTCAACATATAACTGTGATTCCTCGCTGTTAAGAGCTCGATTAATGATCCACAGACCCTGGAATATTCCCTAAACAACAATAAAATCCCTCTTAAACAATCTCTAAGGAAATCCCTTAACTTTTATTACAAACCAAACTTACCGAATCGACGAAATCACTAGCAACACGCCACAACTAATCGAAAAATAAGAGAATGAAGGAAAAGAAAAACGGAGAAGAAGGGAAAAAGAAGAAGAGAAGTTTGGTAGCTAGGGTTTGGAAGAGGAAGAACGGCAGAGGAAATATTTTGCCAAAAAGAAAGAAATAAGAAAACCCCTAATTTTTCCTAAAACCCTCAACTCAGAATTTTAATAAAACCCAACACTTTACTGAAACTTGCAGCAAAAGTAATCCGATCACTATGCAGGGAATCAAACTCCAGACCTCCAACACACCAACATACATCTTAACCACTAAATCAGCAGGCCCATTCTGTTAGATTTTTACCATCAATTTCTTATAAGCCCACTGACCTAAAGTCAAGCTTTACTCAAATAAAACCAAAATTTAGCCCAAGTCAAAACTTGAACTTGGGACCTCCCAATCACACCCCAAAGCATATAACCTTTTAAACCACATATATATATATACCAAAAGGAATCAAAACAAAAGTTTCAATATTTTCATGCGCAACAATCACAAAAATCGAAATTACAGAAATTTGAGGTGTTACAACTCTACCCCCTAAAAGAAAATTCATCCTTGAATTTTACTAGATCAGAAAATGTGAGGATACTGTTGTCACATCGAATCCTCTTGCTCCCAAGTAGCCTCCTCAGAGCTATGATTCTGCCACAGCACATTCACCAAGGGAATAGACTTCCTACGTAAGACCTTAACGTCGCGATCTAGAATCTGAACAGGCTCCTCCTCAAACGTCAAATCCGGTCTAATCTCAACCTCTTCCACGGGCACAACGTAAGTAAGATCAGAGTGGTAGCGTCTCAACATCGAGACATGAAACACATCATGTATGCGGTCTAACTCTGGAGGTAGCTCTAATTGATATGTGACTAGCCCTACTCGCTTCAGAATTTGGTACAGCCCAATAAACCGAGGGCTCAGCTTACCCTTGCGACTGAACCTCAGGACCTTTTTCCATGGCGAGACCCTAAGGCAAACCATGTCCCCCACCAAATACTCGATGTCCTTCCTCTTTAGATCAGCATAGGACTTCTATCTATCAGAAACCACTTTCAGTCGTTCTCGAATCAAACGGACTTTATCCTCAGTTTCTGATACCAATTCCAAACCCAGAACATGTCGCTCACCCAACTCAATCCAACACAAAGGTGTGCAACACTTACGACCGTAAAGTGCCTCATACGATGCAATCTGTATCCTAGACTGATAACTGTTGTTGTAAGCGAACTCTGCTAGAGGCAAGTACTCCTCCCAACTGTCTCGGAAATCGATAATGTAGCCCCTCAGCATGTCCTCTAGTATATGGATCACCTTCTCTGACTGACCGTCTGTATGAGGATGGAAAGTAGAACTGAAGTCTAGCCTCGAACCCAAAGCCTCATGAAGCTTTCCCCAGAACTGAGACGTAAAACGAGGATCCCTATCAGAAAGGATCGAGACAGGTACCCTATACAGCCTCACTATCTCAGAAATGTACAGCTTGGCAAACTTCTGTACAGAGAAGTTTGTCCTAACAGGAACGAAATGTGCTTTCTTGGTTAATCGGTCCACAATGACCCAAACAGAGTCCTTCTTAGTGGGTGTTAGGGACAACCCACTAACGAAGTCCGTCATTACTCACTCCTATTTCCATATCGGTATTTTAACTGGCTGTAGCAAACTTGACGGTAACTGATGCTCAGCTTTAACCTGCTGATATGTCAAACAGCGAGCAAAAAAGTTGGTAACCTCATGTTTCAAACTGGCCACCAGTACAACTCTCGAAGATCTTTATACATCTTGTTTCCACTAGGATGCATAGCGTAAGGACTACTATGCGCTTCCTTCAAAATCGATAGCCCCAAATACTCATTATTAGGTACACAGATCCTACCTCGGAAGCATAATACCCCATCATTATTCAGCCTAAAATCTGTAGTAGTCCTAGTCTTAACCTGACAAAATCGCATCTCAAGAGTCTTATCCTCTAACTGCTTAGCTCTAATCTGTTCAATCCATGTTGGCTTCACTTGTAGCTTTGCCAGAAGACTTTCATCATCATAAAGACTCAATCGACCAAACATTACTCTTAGATCAGTCACAGGCTGAACATTGGCCTTTCAAGGGTGATACTCAATACTGCAGTCGTAGTCCTTGAGCAACTCAACCCATCGACACTGCCTAAGATTTAACTCCTTCTGAGTGAAGAGATACTTGAGGCTCTTGTGATCAGTGTAGATGGTACACTTCTTTCCATACAGATAATGCCTCCAAATCTTCAATGCAAAGATCACTGCAGCTAACTCCAAATCATGCATCAGATAATTGGCCTCGTGAGTCTTAAGCTGTCGAGATGTATAGGCAACTACCTTACCATCTTGCATCAAGACGCAACCTAAACCCACATGTGATGCATCACTGTAAACCACGAAGTCCCTACCAAGTTCAAGCTGTATCAGAACTGGAGCCTGAATCAAAACTATCTTGAGCTTCATGAAGCTCTCCTACTATGCGTCAGTCAAAACAAAAGGAACTTCTTTACGCAACAACTTAGTCAACAGCGTTGCGATCAACGAGAACCCCTCTACAAAATGTTGGTAATACCCTGCCAGTCCCAAAAAATTGTGAATTTTCGATACACTCTTCAGCTATTTCCAACCCAACACCGCCTTAATCTTACGAAGATCCACTCAAATCCGCTCCGCAGAAACTACATGACCCAGAAATGTTACTTCCCGAAGCCAGAACTCACACTTGCTAAACTTCGCATACAACTGTTTCTCACGAAGGATCTGTAAAACCACTCTTAAATGCTCGTCATACTCGTCCTCAGACTTAGAATACACCAAAATATCATCGATGAACACCACGAAAAATCGATCCAAGTAGGGTAAAACACACGGTTCATCAAGTCCATGAATGCTGCTGGTGCATTAGTCAACCCAAAAGGCATGACTAGAAACTTGTAATGCCCATAATGAGTCCTAAATGCCATCTTATGCACATCAACCTCCTTTAACCTCAACTGATAATAACCTGACCGTAGATCGATTTTAGAAAACACTGAAGCCCCTCTGAACTAATCGAATAGGTCGTCAATCCTCGGAAGTGGGTGCTTATTCTTAATCGTCAACTTGTTCAATTGACGGTAGTCAATACACATCCTCATTGTACCATCCTTCTTCTTTACGAACAGAACAGGTGCTCCCTACGGAGACACACTGGGATGAATAAACCTATGATCCAACAGCTCTTGAATTTGAGCCTTCAATTCTGCCAGCTCCTTCGGTGCTATTCAGTAAGGGGCGATAGACACTGGAGTTGTACCAGGAATCAACTCAATCCCAAATTCCACCTCACAACTCGGAGGCAATCCTGGTAATTCCTCTGGAAAAACATCTGGGAAGTCCTTCAAGCACGGTTGTCCTTAATCGATAAGTCCACAGAATCCGAGGCACTGATGTAGGCCAAAAATGCCTCCCATCCTTTCCTTACCAGCTTCTCTGCCACTAATGCAGATATCACATTACTCAGATAATTTCATCATTCTCCAACCACGACTATCTCATTATCCTCCTCAGTCTTTAGAACCACCCTCTTTTTAGCATAATCCAGACTTACACGATACTTCACCAGCCAGTCTATACCCAGAATTAAGTCAAACTCCTCAAACGAAAGTTCCATCAGATTAGCCAAAAATATCGTTCCTTGAACTTCCAACGAAACGTCCCTAAAAAGTTTACTAACCTATTAGACTGCCTCAACGGACTCACCACTAAAATCTCACTAGAAGTGCTTTCATACGGTATTTCCAAAGTCTCAGACATAGAACATACAATGTAGGAATGTGTAGAGCCTATGTTTATCAGTGGAACATAAGGTATGTTAAGGATTAAAAATCTCCATCCTCACGACGATGTGCAGCATAGACAAGTGCAGGCTACATCGCCTCAGTCGGCCCAACACCTCTACCCAGTGCTCTTTGTCCTCGGCCCATACCGTTACCACCCATAGCTTGACCTTGGCCCCTAGGTGGCTGCTAAACTCCCCTCGGCGGCTGTGTAGTCTCAGTAGCCGGAGCTTGCATCTGATTAGTCCTCAATGGACAGTCCTTAACACGATGCTTAGATGATCCACATCTAAGATAAGCTCCAGTAGACCTCCAACACTCTCCCGGATAGCGTCTATTACAAAGCTGACAAATCGCCACCCCAGTAGGTGCAACAGTAGGCCCAACTCTCAGGGGCCCATCAGATCTGGACTTTTTCCTAGGCCTCACCCTAGCATTGGAAGACTCTAGATCCCTCTTAGCCTTCCCTCTGTTACAGTTCTGGCGCTCAGCGCACTTAACCTCCTCCGCAATCTTGGCCTTCTTGACCAACACGACAAACTCACACTCCCTCTACGGAGCTATCAGGACCCTCAAATTATCCCTAAGGCCGTCCTCAAAACAAACATAGTGCTCATACTCAGTTGCCACCATGCCTCGTGCATAACGGCCCAGCCTCAGAAAGTTGACCTCATACTCGGCCACTGAACGATCTCCTTGAGTAAGTTTCAGGAACTCACGCCTTCTAGCATCGATGTAACTAGCCTCCACATACTTGCTATAGAAAGCCGTCTTAAACAAATCCCACGTCAAACTGTCAGGCTGAGTGCCATCCCTAACTGTCAGCCACCACTGATATGCTTTATCGCGAAGTAACGAAATAGCCCCTTTAAGCTTCTACTCGGCAGTAAAATCCAGATCATCCATAAAACGCTCCGTAGCCTCCATCCAATACTCAGCCACATTAGGAGAAACTCCAGCGGTGCCCCTGAATACCTCAGCCCTATTGGACCTAAGTCATTCCGTAACCGACCCACGACCTCCAGATCTAGCATTAGCCCACGACCCTCTCCAGGATTCGCAGCATGGCCTGGGACAATGCGTCGTCCCCAGCTGTACGGTCTTGAGACTCAGCACCAGTCTCATTAACAGGTGACACTGGCGTCTCGCTAGTGTCCAGATTAGGGATCGTACCAGATGCAAAGGACTCAGCTCGAATCCCTCTAAGGCCTTAACCTCAACCTCTAGTACCCCGTCCATGAGTACCACGTGTGCTCATCGTAATTTTGAATTAATCTATATTAAAAATTTTATGCAAGTCAGTTTACAGTTTCAATAGTTGTTATCGGGTATTTTATGCAGAAGAGTTATCAGAGTACTCAAAGTCTGTTATCGTCAATCGTAGTTTACTACGATTTTCAATTTACACTACCCAGAGTGTTTCAATAAACATACTACCTACAATAGTTTCACAGCAAAAATTAGTATTTTCAAACAGGAATTCAGTATATTCTAAGCATGCTTGCAAACAATTTCATACAAATTTTTAGAAAATTACAGGATCGGCGCCGGAGACTCGGTGAACCACATACTTAATCAGAGTATTTGAAAACATTCGAAAGTGTTTCTTTAAAACTAATTTTGGAACCCAAAATTCATAGCTGAGTTTTGAACCTAGCTCTGATACCACTAAATGTAATACCCCAAACTTGGCCTAGACGCTATGGCTGAATCTGGCTGCGTCACATGTGAGTGCTTTTTAGAAAAACCTTATTAAGTAAAAAGTCATCCAATTTGTTATTTTTACTTAAGTCGTGAAATCTCTATTCCAAATATTAAGTGAAAACATTTCATTAACGCGGAAGCTAACACATCATTAATTCATAAATCAATAATTTAACAAATTAAAATCCCCAAAATAAACCCAAAATAAATATTTAAATAAAACAGACAAAATAAAGTGTTACTCAAAAAAATCCGTAAATGTCTACCAGTGGTCACCATCGAGCCCTCCGTCACACCGATCTATCTACTGTTGGGGATTACCTGAACAGATAAATAAATAAAAGGGTGAGTTATCGCAACTCAGTGTGTACATCCCCACAAACAACATGCATAGAAACAGATAACAGAATATAGTTATTAGGCCTCAGCCATACAGATATTGCATGCATAACAGATTGGATATTAGAAATATCATGCCCACCAACCCTGCACAATCTTCATCCAACCCAACACACCATATGGGGATAAAATCGACCCGCCCATCCTTGTACACCGTATATGGGGATATAATCGACCCACCCAACCCTGCACACCATAAAGTACTGCATCACGGCACATATCATAAGTATGCAGCTTAGCTGCCAGATAACGGGCTTATAAAGCCTTTCAGGTACTCCCTTCACTTCGTCAAACCCATCCCGATGCAATGCATCATACAAGCATGGCATGCTATAATGCAGACAAACAGATCATACCTTTATTTACAGAACAGAACAGATCAGATAATCAAGCTAAGTATATCATGCATACCCATACATCATAGAATTAAGAGTCTAGATAAGGCTTACTGACCCTACTACAGGTCACAGTCGACTTGGGCAACACGTGCAACCTTACAGAACATTTTAGATTAAAGGGGTTCACACGCCTATGTGCCTTGCACGTGTGGGCCCATACCTCCGTATGGATCACACGACCTAAATTGGCCTTGCCCGTATGGATCACACGGCCTGGCCCAGATTCTCACACGCCCGTGTGGGCCTACAAGCCTGGGTGGCCCACACAACCCATTTTCTAAAGCTTGTGTATCGCACACGGCCTACAAACCATCAAATGCCCATGTCGGTCGTGCCCATGTGGTGCGTCCAAGGCCTGGCTCGTCAGTGACACGCCCGTGTCTCGAGATGCAGGCTACCACATGGGCAAACCACACGCCCGTGTGGCGTCGATAGGCTACTTTTCGGTTTTCATCGAAACTCATTTTCTGTGTAATCAGAGTACACACCTGGTTCGTTTTCACTGCTAATCTAACCATGAGCACTCCAAAGCCTAAAATCGATAATACCGAGCCCAAAATCAGTCTCTTAAGTTAGATTATTAAGAATAGGCAAATCCCAAAACGAGAGATCTACTTACCTTCAACGAATAATGGTGATTCCTTGCCGTTAAGAGCTCGATTAATAATCCACAAATCCTAGAATATTCCCTAAACAACAACCAAAATACCTCTTAAACAATCTCCAAGGAAATCCCTTTACTTTTATTAAAAACCAAACTTACCGAACTGACGAAATCACTAGCAACAGCCACAACTAATCGAAAAAGAAGAAAATAAAGGAGAAGGGAAAAAGAAGAAGAGAAGTTTGGCAGCTAGGGTTTGGAAGGGGAAGAACGACAGAGAAAATATTTTGCCAAAAAGAAGGAAATAAGAAAACCCCTAATTTTTCCTAAAACCCTCAACTCAGAATTTTAATAAAACCCAACACTTTACTGAAACTTGCAGCAAAAACAATCGATCGCTACTGCAGGGAATCGAACTCTAGGCCTCTAACACATCAACACACATCTTAACCACTAAACCAGCAGGCCCATTCTGTTAGGTTTTTACCATCAATTCCTTATAAGCCCACTGACTTAAAGTCAGGCATTACTCAAATAAAACCAAAATTTAGCCCAAGTTAAAACTTGAACTTGAGACCTCCTAAGCACACCCCAAAGCACATAACCTCTTAAACGACATATATATACCAAAAAGAATCAAAACAAAAGTTTCGATATTTTCATCCTCAACAATCACAAAAGCCAAAATTACAGAAATTTGGGGCATTACAATGTGAAACATGTCTTATTTAGTTTTGCCATGTAATTGATTATGTGGTGTACGAATAGGTCACAAATGTAAATGACTTAGTAATTCGGCAATAGATTAATTAAGAAATTAATGTTCATTCATAAGTGGTTATGATTAATATTCAATTTTATGCATTTCGACCATGTTTATAATTATATATTTTATTGATATGTTGCTTTTGATTTGAGAGTTTGGTTAAATTATGTATATATATATAAACTTCTGAAGTGCTTGACAGGTAGTGCAAATTATGGTTGATGTATGGAATTTATTCTATGCAATGTTACATGCGTGTGATATGGTTGAGTAATGAAAGTGTACATTGAATAAGCATATGTATTTAACAAGTTTATATTCGGCTAAAGCATTGGAAGATAACCAACTTAATCATAGAAATGAAAATGCATATTGTGTCGATTATGATATGGTCAAATGATACGTGTTTTGATTGTTTGATTTGTATGATTCATGTTTGAAATAATGGAATGAAATAACTATATTAGCTTGGATATGCACACATGCTTATATGGTAAAATGATATAATTGATATATTTTTGCTTATGAATTATGTGATTACATATATGTTCATTATATGATATGAAATGAATTGTAAAGAAATTATGTTAGCTATAAGGTTTTAAAATTGTTTGGCTTGAGTGATTTGATGGGAATAATATATTAAGTATGAATTGAAATGCATGTAAATTTCAAGTCGTGTTTTGTCAGGTAATACCTCATAACCCTATTCCGGCGACATATACGGGTTAGGAGTGTTACAGGTTTTCTGAAAATTAAATCAATTTTTGAAAAATAGTTTGAGAAACCTATAATTTTAGAAAAAGGACTAATTTGTAAAAAGGTCTAAGGTTTGAGTCTTTATTAAATGATTAAACCAAATTTTAAAATTCAACCTAATACTTCCCCCACCTACATATATTTCATATTAGTTTCTTCCCCTCCCATTCTTGTTGTCGTCCCTTTGTTTTCCCTCACCCTTTCCATTTGATTTTTTTATTCCAAACTGTAGTTTTTCGATTTTCTTCATCCTTACAACATTAAATGTAACAACCCAATTTTCAGTGGTAACAGAACAGTGGTTTTAGGACCACAAATTTTCATCGTGTTGACTCGTAAATATTATTTTTAGAATATTTATAGAGTCATTGAGTCGTATTTAAATTTAGTTAAGAAATTTTAATATTTAGTAGTTAATTAAAGAAAATGACTAAATTAAAAAATGTGAAAAATGTAGTAATTCTAGCATTTTGGTGATTTAAGGCTTAATTATTAAATTAGAAAGTACCAATGTAGTAAATAGCCCTTAGTATTGACATTGGATGACATTATGTATTAAAATTATAAAATATTACATGTTTTGATGGCAAAATGGTAAATTTTAAAAAATAAAAAAAATTAAATAAAGAAAAAAAGACATTCCTTCTTCATCTTTTCAATTCATCTTGCCAAAACACCATAGGAAATCAACTTGGAGGTTCGACCATTGTTAACTCTTGCATGTAACTCCATTTTGATTCCGTTTCTTGTAACTTTTATGTTTTTTATATCGTTACAACTAGATCCAGCTAGCTCGTACCTTTGTTTTTGAATTTGTTAAAAATTTTAGAAGTTTCCGTTGATGAATCTTGAATTTTTTTTTTTAGGATAAGCATGTATTTGAAGCTTTGATTGTGTTGCTTGATGATTTTGTGAAGTGATTTTTGTTAGATTTTGATTTTAGGACTAAATTTTGAAAATGTCAAAATTTTAGGGTTTGATAGTAAATTTGATGTCTAGTAGGGATTTTATAAGGGTCTACTGCGTTTCTTTTATAATTTTGACTTGAGAAAAATGATTAATTTGATGATTTTCGAGTTAAGGAACTAAACTGCAAAAATTGTAAAAGTTTTAGGTAACCATGTAAATTTGAAAAATAAAAGGGGATAAAATGTAGAATGAATTGGAATGTGAAATGTAAGTTGACAATTAAGAAATTTTACATTTTAGACCAAGACTGTAACACCCCGTACCCGAGACCGTTGCCGGAGTCGGACACAAGGGGTTCACACACTAAATTCACTTATTTTTACAGTCCATTTAAAAAATTTCCAGACAAGCTGGTTACTGCATCACTGTCGCCTTAAAAATCATATTTTGAGTTCAGAACAAGAAAACCAGTTTCGTAAATTTTTCCTGAAACTAGACTCCTATATCCATCTACAATTTTTTTTCTAGAATTTTTGGTCCAGCCAATTAGTACAGTTTATTAGTTAAAGTCTCCCCTGTTTCAGGGTTCGACTACACTGACCTTTGCGCATTACGACTTGGATATCTCCCTTTACAGGGCTTCAATACTGATTCCGTTTGTTTCCAATGAAACTAAACTCAAAATGGAATCTATACATATAAGGCATGACCTCTAATTATCTCTGGTTAATTTATGATGAATTTCCAAAGTCGGAACAGGGAATCCAGAAAAAGTTCTGGCCCTGTCTATGAAAACTTAAATATCTCATAATATACTATTCATATGATCATTTCGTTACTTTCCTATGAAAATAGATTCATCAAGGTTCGATTACATAATTTATTCACTATTTAATTCCATTCCTACTATTTTTAGTGATTTTTCACATTCACGTCACTGCTGCTATCAGCATCTATTTTTTAAGGTAGACTTTACCTATTACATGGTTTCCATGATTCAACTAGCCCTTTTGCATGAATAGCACAAAATATGATCATGATTAACCATTCCCAAACATTTCCATACCTCTTAATGAACATCATACAAGACGATTATAATACTAAGCTCAAAGTGTATATAAGCCATTTTCGCATGGCTATCCAAATTTATACAAAACCAAAGGGTCCATGACCAACAACAAAACGGGTAGTCCTATACATGCCATTTCAAAGTTCAACCAAAAGTGTACCAAAGGGGCTTTGATAGTGTGGGCGACTTCGACTTCAATAATCCCGAGTCCGATAGTGATTTAACCAAAATCTATAAAACAGAGATTCAAAGAACGGAGTAAGCATTTAATGCTTAGTAAGTTTGAGCCATAAAATTAGACACAACTAAAGTGTAGCATTCATATGGCTAAATGCAGATAATTGCATATGCACAAATTCTCAATATCATACTTACTTCACATCACCAACCCTTATATTCATACACAAAAGATCAACTTAGCCAAAGGCCGGTAGCTCATTTATCGACTGAGCGAATACTAATTGTAAGGGCTCAACTAAATCAATGCATATACAAGACATACCTCATTGCTGGGATTTTACGAGCATATTAATTGAAACTATTACAGCAAGGTCGCTCATTCCCAAGCCAAGTACCTTCGGGATTTAAACGGATATAGCTACTCGCTCAATGCCTTCGGGACTTAGCCCGAAACTAGTCACTAGCGCAAAATGCCTTCGGGACTTAGCCCGGTTATCATCCAAATATTCATGCACATATCAATAAATCATGACACATCTATATTTCATTTTCATAATTAGAGTTCAAACACAAGTCGCAGATTAAGCAAACCCATTTTCGGCTCACTAGCCACATACAAACAAAGATGGTTTACTTTGCTTTATGACACTATCTCTATGCACATACATTATGACTTAATCAAATCATAAACTAAGTCTCATTGCTCGAAAACTTACCTCGGATGTAGTCGAACGATTTCGATGGCTATTCGACCACTTTTTCCTTCTCTTTATCGGATTTAGTTCCCCTTTGCTCTTGAGCTTAATTTAACAAATAAATTGATTTAATCATTTGAGCATCAAAAGAGGAACTCAAGGTACTTAGCTCATATATATACATTAGACACTAAAGTCACATACATATGAAATCATGAATCAACTCAACATATTAGCCAATATTCACCTTAGCCGAATTTTCTAAGTCAAGATAAAGCCATCAATATGTTTACCTATGCCCGAACATACACATCAACCTATGTACTCATTCATGTGGTCGAGTATACATATTCCAATATGATTTCATTTCCATTTTGTTTAACACTTAACTTTTACCACATATCAAATAACCCATTTCTTTACTCATGTGGCCGATTATATTCGGTCATGCATACACACATAAAAAAATCAATTTGGAGACTCTATCAATCCAACATACATTCGGCAATAGTCCATAATTCTCTCTCGACCACTCATTTCCCACTTAACAAAGCTTCCATTCGAACTCATTAGTGAGTATCAATTAACTTAAGCTATCTTTTAAACCTTTATTTATCACTTCATGCCAAACCAAAGACCACATTCGCACTTTCATCCACCATTCTACCAAGCATGCAATATTCAACCACAACCAACTCACATTCGCCCTAGTTCATAACAAGGTAGCTGAATTCTTTTTATGGTTCAAACACTCATCCATCATCATTCACCTAACTTTAACATGAAACAACAAAACTCACCAACACAACATCTAGCATCCACCAAGAAGACAACACCCATGGCCGAGTATCATCTCCCTCACATAGCAAAGATTTAGACCATGGGCTAGGTAGGACTCAAGCTAACAACTAAAATATACACGAATCTCATGGAGCAACATCAAACATACCTTAGCCTAGTTACATGCATGGCCGAACCTCTTCAACCTTTCTTCTTCCTTTCTCCTTAAAGTTTTTGGTCAAAGATGTTCAAGGATGAACACTTTTTTTTTTTGTTTTCTTTTCTTCAACTCACGGCAATGGGGAAACAATCACACACATTCTTTCTTTTTTTTTCATCATATTCCTTTCATTATTTTATTACCATGCTCCTTATTTTATTTTTCCTAACATACATCACTAACATAAGATGTTTGTGACATGTTTCCACCCATAGCATGGCCGGCCACTATGCTTTAATTTGGCTAATTTGACATGCAAGGACAAGCACTTTCCCACATATATTAATAGGCCACTTGAACACTTGCCTAGCATATTTCTAAATTGTCTCACATAAGTCCCTACTAATAAATTTCACATACACCACCAAATTAAAGTATGGAACTACCACACAAGCATTTACGCACATCATAAACACGTAATATAACCTTTAATTATTTATAAGACTCGGTTTCGTGGTCCCAAACCACTTTCCGACTAGGGTCAATTTAGGGCTGTCACAACTCTCCCCCACTTAAGAAATTTTCGTCCCCGAAAATCTTACCGGTAAAGAGGTTTGGGTATCGTTCTTTCATAGAGTTCTCGGTTTCCCAAGTAGCTTCTTCGATTCCGTGTTTGAGCCATAACACTTTTACTAACGGAACCCTTTTTTTTCGCAACTCTTTCACTTCACGAGCTAGGATACGAATTGGTTCTTCTTCATAACTCATATCGGTTTGAATTCAAACCTCGGAGGGACTTATTATGTGTGAAGGATCAGATCTGTAACGTCGAAGCATCGAAACATGAAAAACGTTGTGGATCCTTTCAAGTTCAGGGGGTAAAAGCAACTTGTATGCAACTGGACCAACTCGTTCGGAGATTTCATACGGCCCAATGAATCTCGGACTCAATTTGCCCTTACGGCCAAATCTGAGTATCTTTTTCCAAGGTGAAACCTTAAGAAACACTTTGTCTCCCACCTGATACTCAATATCTCTTCGTTCAAATCCGCACGACTTACGACGATCTGTGGCGCCTTCGACTTTCACGGATTACTTTTACTTTCTGTTCAAAGATCTTTAATCAAATCAACTCCGAAAATTTTACTTTCACCGAGCTCGGTCCAAAACAATGGTGTACGGCATTTGCGACCGTACAAAGCCTCGTAAGATGCCATCTTAATACTTGATTGAAAACTATTGTTGTAAGCGAATTCAATCAAAGGTAAATACCGTTCCCATGAACCATTAAACTCAAGGATGCAGCATCTCAACATATCCTCGAGTATCTAAATTATCCGCTCGGATTGACCATCGGTTTGGGGATGAAAAGCAGTGCTAAAATGTAGCTTGGTACCCAAAGCTTCTTGCAATTTCTTCCAAAATCGTGAGGTGAATCTCGGATCTCTATCTGACACGATAGAAATAAGTACCCCGTGTAATCTCACAATCTGAGAAACATACAATTCAGCTAGTTTATCCATTGAAAAATTCGTGCGTACGGGAATAAAGTGAGCCGACTTAGTCAGTCTATCCACAACAACCCAAATCGCATCCTTCTTACTTGCCGATACTGGCAACCCAGATACGAAATCCATCGTGACTCGATCCCATTTCCATTCAGGTATCATGATCGGTTGAAGTAAACGGGTAGGCACTTGATGTTCCGCCTTCACTTGCTGACATACTAAGCACTTCGAGACAAAATCAGAAATGTCTCGTTTCATACCATGCCACCAAAACTGACATCTTAGGTCGTGGTACATTTTCGTACTCCCCGGGTGAATTGACATTCGGCTACAATGAGCTTCGCTCGTAATCATCGAAATGAGTTCGAATTTCTTGGAACACACAAACGACTTCAACCTCAAACAATCGTCATCATCAATTTGAAACTCGATTCCATATTCGAACACATTCAGCCCGTTTTGCAACCAATTCATCATCGACTTTCGAGCTTCACGAATTTGATGAATCAACAATGGTTTGGCCTTTAATTACGCCACTAACACATTGTCGGATAGAATGCACAAGTGTACATTCATCGTCAGAAAAGCAAACGGTGATTTGCAACTTAAGGCATCCTCAACCACATTAGCCTTTCCCGGGTGATAGTCAATGACAAGCTCATAATCTTTTAACAACTCGAGCCAACGTCTTTGTCGCAGATTCAAGTCTCTTTGAGTCATCAAATATTTGAGACTTTTGTGATCCGAATATACATGGCACTTCTCCCCAAATAAGTAGTGTCGCCATATTTTCAAAGCGAATACGATGGCAGCTAGTTCGAGATCATGGGTCGGATAATTTTTCTCATGTGGCTTCAGTTGTCTTGACGCATAGTCCACAACTCGACCTTCTTGCATCAATACGCAACCCAACCCAAGTAGGGATGCATCGCTATAAATGACAAACTCTTTGCCTGATTCGGGCTGCACTAGTACTGGAGCTTCAGTCAAATAAGTTTTCAGTTGATCAAAACTTTTCTGACATTCTTCCGTCCATTCGAACTTAACATCTTTTGAAGTAGCCGTCATTGGTGTGGCTATCATCGGAAACCTTTTACAAACCGTCGGTAGTAACCGCAAGTCCCAAAAGCTCGAACCTTAGTAATATTTCTCGAGGCTTCCGGTTAAGTATGGCTGAAATTTTACTCGTGTCAACTCGAATACCGATGCGGATACCACATGACCCAAGAAGCTAACCTCTTAACCGAACTCACACTTCATGAACTTAGCA
Source organism: Gossypium arboreum (assembly GCF_025698485.1). NCBI lineage: Eukaryota > Viridiplantae > Streptophyta > Magnoliopsida > Malvales > Malvaceae > Gossypium > Gossypium arboreum. The sequence goes on along the minus strand of NC_069077.1, from coordinate 116,229,211 downwards.
TATAATCGCTTATCCCGTAAAATTTGCAACACTAATCTCGGTGCTCAAAGATGTTCGGTCTCATCTCTTGAATAGACCAAAATGTCATCAATAAACGCAACTACTGAACCGTCCAAATATCGCTAAAGATCCGATTCATCAAATCCATAAATACCGCAGGGCATTAGTGAGCCCAAACGGCATCACTAAGAACTCGTAGTGGCCGATCTCGTTCTAAAAGCGCTTTTGGGTATATCCGAATCTCGAATTCATGAATCGGTAATAACCCGATCTCAAATCTATCTTTGAAAACACCGAGGCTCCCTTTAGTTGATCAAACAAATCGTCAATACGTGGCATCGGATATTTATTCTTTATTGTCACCTTATTCAGCTGACGATAGTCGATGCACAACCTCATGGTTCCGTCCTTCTTTTTCACAAACAATACTGGTGCACCCCAAGGTGAGAAACTTGGTCGAGCGAAACCTCTATCCGTCAATTCTTGCAACTGAGCTTTCAACTCTTTTAACTCGGTTGGTGCCATACAATACGGAGCTATCGAAATCGGCGTAGTCCCAGGTACATGCTCAATACCAAACTCTACCTCCCGAACTGGTGGTAAACCCGGTAATTCTTCGGGAAAAACATCCGGGTATTCACAAACCACCGGCACAGATTCGGGTTTCCTTTCTAACTCTTTGTCATCAAGTACATACGCAAGGTATGCTTTGCACCCCTTTCTTACATATTTCTGAGCCAACATTGATGATATTACAACTGGCAACCCTTTTAAGTCCGTAGACTCAACTCGAATTATCTCATTATTTGCGCACCTCAAATCAATAGTCTTGCTTTTGCAATTCACAACCGCATCATGCACGGTCAACCAATCTAAACCGAGGATAACATCAAATTCATCAAACGGCAAAAGCATCAAGTCCGTAGGAAACAGAACCTCAATTACTAGGGACATTTCTTACACACTTTGTCGACAAGCACGTAACGACCCAAGGGATTTGACACCCGAATTACGAACTCAGCAGACTCAATAGGTAAAGTCTTACTGGATGCTAAGGTTTCACATATATAAGAATGAATAGAACCAGGGTCAATCAAAGCAATCGCATTAGTATCAAGGAGAGTAAAAGTACCAAGATAACATCCGGCGAGGAAGCATCCTCGCGTGCGCGTATAGCATAAGCCCTAGCAGGAGCACGAGCCTCAGATCTGGTCGTAGCATCTCTAGATCCTCTCTGACCACCACTAACATTGCCCGTATTTCTAGATGGTCTACCTCGAACAGTGGTAGCACCCGGTTTCCCACTCTGATTTGCATTCTGTTCAGACAACCTCGGGCAATCTTTAATGAAGTGGTCAATGACCAAGACTTGTAACAGGAGCGGTCATGGAATCTACAACTCCCAATTCCATTTTCCATAATATCGCACTCGCTCTGTCTCGACGATCGGTTCCAACATCATGCGATCAAGTGACTCGTGCACTCACAGGGGGTCGATCACGATCTCGTCTAGAAAAGCCCGAAGTGTTTCTAGATCGGCCTAAATTATCTCTAAATTTCTTCGATGACTATGGAAAGGGCTTCCCTGAAGACCTCTTACGAAACTCCTTTGCTCCCATATCAGCTTTTCTTTTCTCCATACTGATCTCCTCAGCTTTGCAAGCTCGCTCGACAAGTGCCACAAATTCTCGGATTTCCAAAATGCCAACATACAGCTTTATATCATCATTCAGCCCATCCTCGAAACGTTTACACATCACGGCTTCTGAAGAAATGCATTCTCGCGCGTACCGGCTAAGCCTTACAAATTTTCGTTCATAGTCGGTAACCAACATGGAACCTTGTTTAAGTTCAAGAAATTCCTTCCGTTTTTGATCAATGAATCTCTGACTGATATACTTCTTTCGAAACTCGGTTTGGAAAAACTCCCAAGTTACTTGCTCTCTGGGCACGACAGAAGTCAACGTATTCCACCAATAGTAGGCAGAATCACGTAGCAAGGAGATAGTACACTTTAGGCACTCATCGGGTGTGCAAGATAACTCATCGAGTACTCGAATGGTGTTGTCCAACCAAAATTCAGCTTGCTCGGCATCATCGCTGTCCGTAGCTTTAAATTCAAGAGTCGTGTTTTCGGATTCATCAACTGGGGCTTATTTGACCTTATTTGGTCGATTCACGGAGGTATTGTAGGTCTTGAGGGGTGGTATTTGTCGGGAATGGAGGTTGTGGAACAGCCATATTAGTTCGAATGTATTGGTTGAACCAATCATTCATCACGCTATAGAAAGCTTGTCTAGCTTCATCATTCGGATTACTAGCATTAGGTTGAGAGTCCATGGCCACTGTCCCTTGTCGCGGAGCAGCACTACACTCTCAAGATCATCACTACCGCTTCGGTCGGGATCGGGATCCATTACTATAAATAAACACATTTGCAAATGTCAGAAATCACCACACTATCAAATAATCACATAAAATGGCATGTATAGCTAGACCCAAACGCATTACGGTAGTCCTAGAATCGACTAAACCGTAGCTCTAATACCAATAAAATTGTAACACCCGTGCACTGAGACCGCTGCGAGTCGGACACGAGGGTTCACAGACTAAATTCACTTATTTTACAATCCATTTAAAAATTTCGGACAAAATGGTTATCTTGCATCACTGTCGCCTTAAAAATCATGTCTTGAGTTTCAAAACAAGAAAACCAGTTTTGTAAATTTTTCCTGAAACTAGACTCCTATATCCATCTACAATTTTTTTTCTAGAATTTATGGTCAAGCCAATTAGTACAGTTTATTAGTTAAAGTCTCCCCTGTTTCAGGGTTCGACTACACTGACCTTTGCGCATTACAACTTGGATATCTCCCTGTACAGGGATTCGATACTGATTCTGTTTATTTCTAATGAAACTAGACTCAAAAATAAATCTACACATATAAGGAATGACTTCTAATTATCTCTGGTTAATTTATGATGAATTTCCAAAGTCGGAACAGGGAATCCAGAAACCGTTCTGGTCCTGTCTCACGAAAACTTAAATATCTCATAATATCCTGTTCATATGATCGTTTTGTTACTTTCCTATGAAAATAGATTCATCAAGGTTCGATTACATAATTTATTCACTATTTAATTCCATTCCTACTATTTGTAGTGATTTTTCACATTCACGTCACTGCTGCTATCAGCATCTATTTTTTAAGGTAGACTTTACCTATTACATGGTTTCCATGATTCAACTAGCCCTTTTGCATGAATAGCACAAAATATGGACATGATTAACCATTCCAATGGCTAATCGTTCCCAAACATTTCCATACCTCTTAATGAACATCATACAAGACGATTATAATACTAAGCTCAAAGTGTATATAAGCCATTTTCGCATGGCTATCCAAATTTATACAAAACCAAAGGGTCCATGACCAACAACAAAACGGGTAGTCCTATACATGCCATTTCAAAGTTCAACCAAAAGTGTACCAAAGGGGCTTTGATAGTGTGGGCGACTTCGACTTCAATAATCCCGAGTCCGATAGCTGACGAACCAAAATCTATAAAACAGAGATTCAAAGAACGGAGTAAGCATTTAATGCTTAGTAAGTTTGAGCCATAAAATTAGACACAACTAAAGTGTAGCATTCATATGGCTAAGCGAGATAATTTCATATGCACAAATTCTCAATATCATACTTACTTCACATCACCAACCCTTATATTCATACACAAAGATCAACTTAGCCAAAGGCCTAGGTAGCTCATTTATCGATCGACGAATACTAATTGTAAGGGCTCAACTAAATCAATGCATATACAAGACATACCTCATTTCGGGATTTTACGAGCATATTAATTGAAACTATTACAGCAAGGTCGCTCATTCCCAAGCCAAGTACCTTCGGGATTTAACCGGATATAGCTACTCGCTCAATGCCTTCGGGACATAGCCCGGATATAGTAACTCGCACAATTGCCTTCGGGACTTAGCCCGGATATAGTAACTTGTACAAATGCCTTCGGGACTTTGCCCGGATGTAATAACTCGTGCAAATGCCTTCGGGACTTAGCCCGGAACTAGTCACTAGCGCAAAATGCCTTCGGGACTTAGCCCGGCTATCATCCAAATATTCATGCACATATCAATAAATCATGACACATCTATATTTCATTTTCATAATTAGAGTTCAAACACAAGTCGCAGATAAGCAAACCCATTTTCGCTCACTAGCCACATACAAACAAAGATGGTTTACTTTGCTTTATGACACTATCTCTATGCACATACATTATGACTTAATCAAATCATAAACTAAGTCTCATTGCTCGAAAACTTACCTCGGATGTAGTCGAACGATTTCGATGGCTATTCGACCACTTTTTCCTTCCCTTTATCGAATTTAGTTCCCCTTTGCTCTTGAGCTTAATTTAACAAATAAATTGATTTAATCATTTGAGCATCAAAAGAGGAACTCAAGGTACTTAGCTCATATATATACATTAGACACTAAAGTCACATACATATGAAATCATGAATCAACTCAACATATTAGCCAATATTCACCTTAGCAGAATTTTCTAAGTCAAGATAAAGCCATCAATATGTTTACCTATGGCCGAACATACACATCAACCTATGTACTCATTCATGTGGTCGAGTATACATATTCCAATATGATTTCATTTCCATTTTGTTTAACACTTAACTTTTACCACATATCAAATAACCCATTTCTTTACTCATGTGGCCGATTATATTCGGTCATGCATACACACATAAAAAATCAATTTGGAGACTCTATCAATCCAACATACATTCGGCAATAGTCCATAATTCTCTCTCTACCACTCATTTCCCACTTAACAAAGCTTCCATTCGAACTCATTAGTGAGTATCAATTAACTTAAGCTATCTTTTAAACCTTTATTTATCACTTCATGCCAAACCAAAGACCACATTCGCACTTTCATCCACCATTCTACCAAGCATGCAATATTCAACCACAACCAACTCACATTCGGCCCTAGTTCATAACAAGGTAGCGAATTCTTTTATGGTTCAAACACTCATCCATCATCATTCACCTAACTTTAACATGAAACAACAAAATTCACCAACACAACATCTAACATCCACCAAGAAGACAACACCCATGGCCGAGTATCATCTCCCTCACATAGCAAAGATTTAGACCATGGGCTAGGTAGGACTCAAGCTAACAACTAAAATATACATGAATCTCATGGAGCAACATCAAACATACCTTAGCCTAGTTACATGCATGGCCGAACCTCTTCAACCTTTCTTCTTCCTTTCTCCTTAAAGTTTTGGCCAAAGATGTTCAAGGATGAACACTTTTTTTGTTTTCTTTTCTTCAACTCACGGCAATGGGGGAACAATCACACACATTCTTTCTTTTTTTTCATCATATTCCTTTCATTATTTTATTACCATGCTCCTTATTTTATTTTTCCTAACATACATAACTAACATAACATGTTTGTGACATGTTTCCACCCATAGCATGGCCGCCACTATGCTTTAATTTGGCTAATTTGACATGCAAGGGCAAGCACTTTCCCACATATATTAATAGGCCACTTGAACACTTGCCTAGCATATTTCTAAATTGTCTCACATAAGTCCCTACTAATAAATTTCACATACACTGGCCAAATTAAAGTATGGAACTATCACACAAGCATTTACGCACATCATAAACACAGAATATAACCTTTAATTATTTATAAGACTCGGTTTCGTGGTCCCGAAACCACTTTCCGACTAGGGTCAATTTAGGGCTGTCACAAAGACCCAATTGATACTCGTGGAAAAGGAAAAATTGTGAAATAGTCCCTAAACTTCTTAAACTACTACAATTCAGTCCAGGTAAGTTCTACGGTTTAAAATTTAACATCTATATGAATTGTTGAATAATATAAAATGGTACAATAGATATATTATATTATTGATGATGAATGGTTATTTGAGAAATATTATTGAATTTGATGTTCGGATCGGATTGAACGCGGGGTAGCGTACAATCAATATATAGTATGTTATGGGGGATTAGAGTGGAGATTGCCCGAGTGGATTGAGGTTCAACATTTATTTCGAACTCTCGTGTTATACTCTTTGTTTTGGTGTGTTTCAGTTGAACTAGCTCTTATGAGCATTAGTGTGTTTCGGAGGGATTAGCTCTTTTGAGCACTGGTGTGTTTCGGATGGATTAGCTCTTATGACCATTTGGTATGTTTCAGATGGACTAGCTCTTATGAGCATCCGTTGTGTTTTGGTGGAATTGTCAATATACTCTTATCCATAAGTCGTTTATCGAGTTGAAAATCTTGGTAAGGTATATTGTTTAAAGATTTTGATGGATTTGTCGTGAATTTGAGTATTGGATTGAACTTTTATGATTTATCGATTAAGATTGTGGATGACAAGAAACATTCATGGTTGTATTATTATTATTATTATTATTATTTGATTCGTTGTACTTAATTCGGTACGATTTATCATTTTAATGCGTCGAACTTACTAAGCTTCATTGATCTTACTTGTGTTGTTTGTTGTTCTTCTAGATACTTAGAAGGTTGGACGATCAAATTGGCACTCCAGTCACACTATCCATATGTAACACCCCACACCCAAGTCCTACATCGGGACTGGATACAAGGCGTTACCACACTTAAACACATGCATTCCAACATTTTCGAGTCAACACGACTTGATCAAATCTAAAACTTTTTCAACCTTTGTCTAAACCCTCATTAACCTAGGCCTACGAGGCCTCAAACATCCATTTGAAACCATTCAGGATTGACTCTAGTCTTTAACCAACTTTAAAAAAGAAAAACCTTGATATAGGGTACACGCTCGTGTGGATGGGCAACACACTCGTGTGGTCATTATGACATGGCTGTGCTGATGGCTCGTGTGACACACACAGCCTAAGTGTTTAGGGACACGCCCGTGTCCCATGCCTGTGTGAATTAAATTCCAAATTTGAACCTACAGGGGTTTTCACACGACCTGACACATGCCCATGTCTAGGGCCTGTGTCCCTCACACGGCCATGACACACTCGTGTCTTAGCCCGTGTCTAACGTAAGCATCCAATAAGGGGTACACGGCCAAGGCACACGCTTGTGGCCAGAGGTCATTTCCTTTACACGGCTGAGACACACGAGCATGTCTCTGCCCGTGTGTTTACTACCATGCATTCTGACTTAAAAGTTTTACGTGCAGGGGATACATGGCCGGACAACACGCCCATGGGGCTGGCCGTGTGTCACACACGGTCAAGTCACACACCCGTGTGACTACCTGTGTGGACAATATAAGGCTACCTACCAAGCCCTTTGCCACCATAAAACATGTTCTATCACCATCCAACATACCAAAATCTAACTTAATATAAATTCACAACCAAAAAACCATAGCTAAGGCTTATATATACCATTCATATATTCCACCATGTCAACAATTTCACATTTGTGAAAGACTACTTTGCATTCATATAATAACTTTAAATATTAGCCAATTTTCATGGCCTTATACAAAATGAGTCAAATATTAAAGCAAGCTAACACATTTGGCCCCAAAACAATGTGACACTAAAACAAAATCAAAGAGTCCTGTACATGCCATAATCAAAATTTAAGAACTAATTATACCAAGTGTTTCGATTGATAGTGTGATCGATGCCTCCGACATCTGTTGATCCACGACCTAATTAGGCGGCACTATAAGAAAATGGAAAGAAATAGGGTAAGCATAAAGTTTAGTAAGTTGTATGAAAATAAATATAACAACAACTTTACCATTCATCATCATGCTCTTAATACAAAAGTAAGCATAAGCACAACTTACTAGTCACTATCCAATATAATTCACATAGCATATACTGAGCTCACATCTCATACATTTCAAATAGGTACCTGTACCACTCACAATATGTTTATACTTTCCCCGTTTAACTTAAATTGTAACTCTCACCATTGAACCATTTGAAATGCTACCAGATATTCATTAAGCCTCAAACATAGGGTGTAATATCGATGCCACGTCCCAGACATGGTCTAACACTGACTCATCCATCAAGTCGATACCATATCCCAGACATGGTCTTACACTAACTATCGAAATCGAGGCCGATGCCATGTCCCATACATGGTCTTGCACTAGCTCCCACATATTCGTGCCAATGCCATGTCCTAGTCATGGTCTTACACTGACACATCTCGTAGCCAATGCATGTTCCAGACATGTCCTACACTGGCTTACATCTTAAGGCCGATGCATGTCCCAGACATGTCTTACACTAGCTCTCGTCTCAATGCCGATGCCATGTCCTAGACATGGTCTTACATTGGCTCTCATGATGTGGCCGATGCATGTCCCAAACATGTTTTACACTAGCACACAAATAACCCGAATGTCATGGCATGAATATCTGATTTATTTCCTAAGATTCAAACGGGAGTTCTACTATCTCAATATTCATCATACATAATTATTTCCACAAACAAGCAATTTATGCTATATCAACCCAAACATATACAATAACAATGTAGTTGTATTAGTTGTGATGTCCCTAATTTGACCCTAGTCGGGAAGTGGTGTCGGGACCATTAAACCGAGTCTTATAAGTAATTAGAAGTTATATTCTATGTTTATGATGTTAGCAAATGCATGTGTGAAAGTTGCATACATTAATTTGACCATTTCTATGTGAATTTATTTAGATGGACTTATTTGAAACATGGTTGAAAGGTGATAGGCCAATCTTCAAAGGTCTAATAGTACATGCATGCAAAAGAATGGTTTTGCATGTCAATTTACCCAAAGAGAAGAAGCGGCCGGCCATGGTGATGAATATGGGCAAAAGAAAACATGTCTTAAACATGTTTTGCTAGTGGTGCATGTTAAAAATAATAAAATAAGAGTATAGAAAAAAAAAAGAAAAAAAAAAGTGTTCATCTTTCACCATAGCTCTTGGCCGAATGTCCTAAGGAAAGAAAAGAAAAAATTTTGTTCATCCATTTTCACTTCTTGGCCGAAAATACTAAGGAAAAAGGGGGAGGATTTTTGCTTCATGCTTGGTTTGGAAGAGATCTAGAAGGAGATTTGGCTAAGTTTGCATCAAGATTAAGGTATGTATGAGGTTGTGTTAGGAGTTTCATGCATGTTTTGGTTGCTAACTTGATGTGCATGTTAGCCATGGCTCAAATCTTTGTTATGCCATGGAAATGGTATTTGGCCAAAGTTGTTATGGTGATAAAGCCATTGCATGCTAAGTGTGAAGCTTGATGATGATGCATGCAATGATGGATTGTCTACTCTTGAAATTCTTTGTAGTAATCTTGAGTAAGACATTGAGTTTTCTTTTCGTTTAACCATGACCGAAGTTGAAAGGGGCATGATTATGATGTATTCGGCCATGAAGCATTCATGAGCATGGTTTATGCTTCTTGCATGTTAGTTAAAAATTTGTGTTTTGGATGGCTATGGACACCTTGAATTTCGGCCTTGCACCTATATGTGTATATATGATTGCACATGATATTTTGATTATGAAGAAGTGATGAATATGTTTGTTTAAAGAAGAAAATGTTGAAGAATGTTTGTGAAATTTCAAGTACATTCGGCCTAGTATACCTATGATGTGGAAATCTTGGAATTTATTGTTGATTTGGTGCAAGTATGACTAAGTATAATCGGCCATATGAGTGCTTGATGCTATATTATAAGTTTTGAGCTACAATATGCAAAGCATTAACTAGTAAAATGCATGCTGTTTTTGTGAGGTATTAAGTGCATAATTGGCCTCAACATGGACATGAATATTCGGCCTTGGGTAGCCTATTGAAGGCCTTAGCTTTTCCTTGATGCTCGAATAAATTGTATTGAATTGCTTGATGTAGTATAAAATGTGCATGACCATTGTGTATTCAAGCTAAAGGGTGGCCATATGACCATTTAAACTCCTTGTCATATTCGGCCATAAGCTAGCACAATGAGGTTTTAATAAATTGAATTTGTTTGAATTAGCTCAAGAGCTTAGAGGGCCACAATTGGACAAGGGGAAGGAGAAAGTGATCGAATAGCCGTAAAAGCCGTTCGACAACATCCGAGGTAAGTCCTCAAGAAGTGACCCTACTTGAATTATGTGAAATGAAGTATGGATGTGTATTGATTATTGATTATGTGTGTATGAGTATTTGAATGATACCCGGGCTAAGTCCCGAAGGCGATTATGCTTGTGATTATATTTGCGTTTGAGCCTTAGTAATGAAAATGAAATATGAATGTCTAATGATTATTGATGCATGTGTGCATGAGCAATTGAATGATATCCGGGCTAAATCCCAAAGACGTTATTGCTGGAAATTATATCCGGGTTAAGACCCGAAGGCAATTGTGCTAGTGGCTACATCCGGGCTAAGACCCGAAGGCATTCGTGCGAGTCATTCTATCCGGGCTAAGACCCGAAGGCATTCGTGCACGTGGTTATATCCGGTTGTATTCCGAAGAAGCTTGGGCTGGAGGTGAGTGTTGGTTGCTGTAATAATTTCAATTAGTACCCTCGAAAAGCCCAAAGAATAAGGTACGTTTATATGTGGATTGGGAAGTCGACATGTTAGAGCAACATTCGCTCAATCGACTAACGAATTTCAGCTATTGAATTGGTTGATACTTTGTGAAAGTATATAATGATGAAGAGTGAAGTAAGAATGATTATGAGAATGTGTATTAACGAAATGATGCATTTGGTTATGTGAATGTATTGCTTTAATTAAAGCTGATTTTTATTCCTTGAGACTTACTAAGCACAAAAATGCTTACCCGTTGCTTTGGCTCTCTGTTTTATAGATTTCGCCGATAGCAATCGGATTCGGGATCATTAAAGTCGAAGTCATCCACACTATCAACGCCTCTATTTTGGGTATAAATTTTGGTTGAACTTTGAAATGGCATGTATAGGACTACCCTTGTTGGTTTAAATATGTTGTGATGTATATGTATGCGGCCATGCGAAAATGGCTCGTAAAAGTGAAGTACCAACTTAGACTATTTGCGGTTTGTATATATATATATGGTGTCATGATGTGACTATGGATTGGAAATGGGAATGTTGGTCACATGATCAGCCATTGGCATGGTTAAAATGATCATATGTGAACCTATGTATGGCAAGACTAGTTGGTTCATGGAGACTACAAAATAGGTAAGACCTACCTTAAAAACAGATGCTGCCAGCTGCAGTGACGTGAATGTGAAAAATCACAAAAATTTGTAGGAATGGTATTAAATAGTGAATAAGCTATGTAAATGAACCTTAATGAGTCTATTTTCATATGGAAGAAACGAAATGGTCGTAGGAGTTACATGTTAAGAGATATTAAAGCTATTGTGAGACAGGGCCAGAACGGTTTCTGGGTCCCTTGTCGCAACTTTAAAAATTTACTATAAATTATCCAGAAAGAATTAGGAGTCATGCCTTATATTTACAGATTCCATTTTGAGTCTAGTTTCATTAGAAACAAACGGAACCAGTATTAAAGCCCTGTACAGTGAGATATTCAAGTTGTAATGCGCGAAGGTCAGAGCAGTCGATCCCTGTAACATGGGTGACTTTAACTAATAAACTGTACCAATTGGCCCGACCAAAAATTTTAGAAATAAATCCATGGATGGATATATGAGTCTGAATTCAGGGAAAATTTATGAAACCAGTTTCTGAGTTTTGAAACTCGAGATATGATTTTTAAGGCGACGGTGACGCAGTTTTCCAGCCCGACTGGAAATGTCAAATTGGTGGGCAAAATATGTGGACTTGACTTATTAACCCCTCGTGTCCGACACCGGCAATGGTCTCGGGTTCGGGGTGTTACAATTTTATTGGTATCAGAGCCACGGTTTAGTCGATTCTAGGACTACCGTGATGTGTTTGGGGTCTAGCTATACATGCCATTAAATGATGAATCGATAGTGTGGTGATTTACGACAATTTGACTTTGTGTTTGTTTATAGTAATGGATCCCGATCCCAACCGAAGCGATAGGCGATGATGTGGAGAGTGTGGCGCTGCTCCGCGCAAGAAGGGACAGACCGGCGGACTCTCAACCTATGGCCAGAATCCGAATGATGAGGCTAGGCAAGCCTTTTATAGTGTGATGAGCGAATGGTTTAACCAATACATTCGAACTAACACGGTACTGTTCCACAACCTCCATTCCCGACAAATGCAACCCCAGACCTACAATACCTCCGTGGATGACCAAATAAGGTCAAGTAAGCCCCGATCGATAGGATTCGAAAACATGGGGCCACTTGAATTTAAAGCTACGGATGATGATGATCTTTGGCGAGCCGAATTTTGGTTGGATAACACGATCCGGGTGCTCGATGAGCTATCTTGTACACCCGATGAGTGCTTAAAGTGTACCATCTCCTTGCTACGCGAGTCCGCCTACTATTGGTGGAGTACTCTGACTTTTGTGGTGCCTAGAGAGCAAGTGACTTGGGAATTCTTTCAAACCGAGTTCCGAAAAAAGTATATCAGTCAGAGATTCATCGACCAAAAGCGAAGGGAATTTCTTGATCTTAAGCAAGGTTCTATGTCCGTTACCGACTACGAACGAAAGTTTGTGAGGCTTAGCCGGTACGCGCGAGAATGCATTTCGTCCGAAGCTATTATGTGTAAACCCTTCGAGGATGGGCTGAATGATGATATAAGGATGTTTGTTGGAATTCTCGAGATCGAGAGTTCGTAGTACTTGTTGAGCGAGCTTGTAAAGTCAAGAGCTTAGAAAGGAGAAACAAAAAGCTGATGTGGGGCTGGAGAATTCGAAAGAGGTCCTCGGAAAGTCTCTTCAACAAGCATCGAAGAGATTTCGAGATGATGTGAGCCGGTCTAGAGGCGTTTGGGCTTTTCTAGACGAGGACGCGATCGACCCCTGTGACCACACGAGTCACTTCGATCGCCGATGGTGGAAATGATCGCGAAAGAGGCGGAGTGTCCACATTGTGGCAAATGGCATTCGGGAGCTGTTGGTTTCGTGATCGCTCTGCTATAAGTGTGGATCGGCCGACCACTTTATGAAGGATTGCCCGAGGATGCTTGAGCAGAATGTAAGTCGAGTGGAAACCGGGTGCTACCATTGCTCGAGGTAGGCCACCTAGAAATATGGGCAATGTCGTTGGCGGTCGGAGAGGATCTAGAGATGCTACCATCGATCGAGGCTCGTGCTCTGCAAGGACTTATGCCATCTGGCGCGCGTGAGGATCTTGCCTCTCCGGATGTCATTACCGGTACTTTCACTCTTTTCAATACTAATGTGATTGCTTTGATTGACCTGGTTCTACTCATTCTTATATATGTGAAACCTTAGCATCCATAAGACTTTGCCTATTGAGTCTCTCGAGTTTGTAATTCGGTGTCAAACCCTTGGGTCATTACGTGCTTGTCAACAAAGTGTGCAAGAAAAGTCCCTTAGTGTTCCGAGGCTCTTGTTTTCCGGCGGACTTGATGATTTTGCCGTTCGATGAATTCGACGTTATTCTTGGTTTGGATTGGTTGACCATGCACGATGCGGTTGTAAATTGCAAAAGCAAGACTATCGATTTGAGGTCGCGAATAACGAGATAATTCGGGTTGAGTCTCAGACTTAAAGGGTTGCCACCGTAATATCGCAATGTTGGCCCGAAAATATGTAAGAAAAGGGTGCAAAGCGTACCTTGCGTACGTGCTCGATGACAAGGAATCAGAAAAGAAACCCGAATCTGTGCTCGTGGTTTGTGAATACCCGGATGTGTTCCTCAAGAATTGCGGGTTTACCACTGTGCTCGAAATAGAAGTTGGCATCGAATTGGTACCGGTACCACTCCATTTCGATAGCTCCGTATCGTATGGCACCAACGGAATTAAAGGAGTTGAAAGCTCGGTTGCAAGAATTGGTGGATAGAGGTTTTGCTCGCCGAGTTTTTCGCCTTGGGGTGCGCCGGTGTTGTTTGTGAAAAGAAGGATGGAACCATGCGGTTGTGCATCGACTATCGTCGACTTAATAAAGCGACGATAAAGAACAAATATCCGTTACCACGTATCGATGACTTGTTCGATCAACTCAAGGGAGCCTCGTGTTCTCGAAAATAGATTTGAGATCGGGCTATTATCAATTGCGAATCGAGATTGGACGTGCCCAAGACGCCTTGAGCGAGATATGGTCACTATGAGTTCTTAGTGATGCCGTTTGGGCTTACTAATGCCCTGCGGTATTTATGGATTTAATGAATCGGATCTTCGACCATATTTGGATCGATTCGTAGTCGTGTTCATTGATGACATCTTGGTCTATTCAAGAGATGAGACCGAACATCTTGAACACCGCGGTTAGTGCTGCAAATTTTACGGGATAAGCAATTATATGCTAAGTTCACAAGTGTGAGTTACGGTTAAGAGAGTTAGCTTCTTGGGTCATGTGGTATCGCATCGGTATTCGAGTCGACCGAATAAAATTTCAGCCATACTTAATTGGAAGCCTCAGAAATATTCTGAGGTTCGAGCTTTTGGGGCTTGCCGATTATTACCGACGATTTGTAAAGGCTTCTCAACGATAGCCACGCCGATGACGGCTACTCCAAAAGGATGTTAAGTTCGAATGGACGGAGAAATGTCGAAAAGTTTCGATCAACTGAAAACTTATTTGATGAAGCCCCAATTCTAGTGCAACCCGAGTTCGACAAAGAGTTTGTCATCTATAGCGACGCCTCCTACTTGGGTTAGGTTGTGTATTGATACAAGAAGGTCGAGTTGTGGCCTATCGTCGAGGCAATTAAAGCCACATGAGAAAAATTATCCGACCCATGATCTCGAATTGGCCGCCATCGTATTCGCCTTAAAGATTTGGCGACATTACTTATTTGGTGAGAAGTGCCATGTGTACTCGGATCACAAAAGTCTCAAATATTTGATGACCCAAAGAGACTTAAATCTGCGACAAAGACGTTGGCTCGAATCGTTAAAGGATTATGAGTGGTCATTGACTATCACCGGAAAGGCGAATGTGGTTGCGGATGCCTTGAGTCGTAAATCATTATTCACTTCGAGACGATGAATGTGCACTTGTGCATTCGATCCGACGGTGTGTTAGTGGCTGAATTGAAAGCCAAACCATTGTTGACACATCAAATTCGAGAAGCTCGAGAAAGTCGACGACGAGTTGGTCGCAAAAGCGGCCGAGTGTGTTCGAACAAGGACTCGGAGTTTCAAATCGATGATGACGATTGTTTGAGGTTCAAAAGTCGTCTGTGTCCCAAAGAATTTGGAACTCATTTCGATAATTCAATGAAGCCCATTGTAGCCGAATGGCAATCCACCCGGGAGTACGAAGATGTACAACGATTTGAAACGTCGGTTTTGGTGGCATGGTATGAAACGAGACATCTCGGCTTTGTTTGAGATGTTTAATATGTCAACAAGTGAAAGCGGAACATCAAGTGCCTTGAGATTACTTCACCAATCACGATACCCGAGTGGAAATGGGATCGAGTCACAATGGACTTTGTATCCGGACTGCCTTTGTCAGCAAGTAAGAAGGATGTGGTTTGGGTCGTGGTAGATAGATTGACTAAGTCGGCTCACTTTGTCCCCGTCGTCACGGATTTTTCAATGGACAAATTAGTCGAATTGTATGCGTTCTCAGTTGTGAGATTACACAGGTGCCTATTTCCATCGTGTCGGATAGAGATCCGAGATTTACCTCGCGATTTTGGAAAAAGTTGCAAGAAGCTTTGGGTACCAAGTTGCATTTCAGCACGACCTTTCACCCCAAACCGATGGTCAATCCGGCGGATAATTCGATACTTGAGGATATGTTGAGATGTTGTGTCCTCGAGTTTAGTGGTTCATGGGAGCGGTATTTGCCGTTGATTGAATTCGCTTACAACAACAACTTTCAATCAAGTATTAAGATGGCACCCTACGAGGCTTTGTACGGTCATAAATGCCGTACACCATTGTTTTGGACCGAGCTCGGTGAAGGCAAAATTTTCGGTGGATTTGATTAGAGATGCTTTGAATGTAAAGTGAAAGTAATCCGTGAAAGTCGAAGATAGCCTCCGATCGTCGAGAAGTCGTGCAGCGGATCTGAAGCGTAAGGATATCGAGTATCGGTGGGAGATAAAGTGTTTCTCAAGGTATCGCCTTGGAAAAAGATACTCGTGTTCGTAGTAAGGGCAAGTTGAGCCCGAGGTTCATTGGGCCATATGAGATATCCGAGCGAGTCGGTCCAGATGGCATATCGTTTGATTTTGCCCCCTGAACTCAAAAGGGTTCACGATGTCTTTCATGTTTCGATGCTTCGACGCTATAGATTCGATCCATCGCACGTGATTAGTCCATCAGAAATTGAAATTCAAACCAATATGAGTTATGAGGAAGAACCGATTCGTATCCTATCACGGGAAGTGAAAGAGTTGCGAAATAAGCGGGTTCCGCTAGTGAAAGTGTTATGGCTCAAGCACGGGATAGAAGAAGCTACTTGGGAGACCGAGAACTCTATGAAAGAGCAATATCCAAACCTATTTACCGGTAAGATTTTCGGGGACGAAAATTTCTTAAGTGGGGGAGAGTTGTGACGTCCCTAATTTGACCCTAGTCGGGAAGTGGTGTCGGGACCATTAAACCGAGTCTTATAAGTAATTAGAAGTTATATTCTATGTTTATGATGTTAGCAAATGCATGTGTGAAAGTTGCATACATTAATTTGACCATTTCTATGTGAATTTATTTAGATGGACTTATTTGAAACATGGTTGAAAGGTGATAGGCCAATCTTCAAAGGTCTAATAGTACATGCATGCAAAAGAATGGTTTTACATGTCAATTTACCCAAAGAGAAGAAGCGGCCGGCCATGGTGATGAATATGGGCAAAAGAAAACATGTCTTAAACATGTTTTGCTAGTGGTGCATGTTAAAAATAATAAAATAAGAGTATGGAAAAAAAAAAGAAAAAAAAAAGTGTTCATCTTTCACCATAGCTCTTGGCCGAATGTCCTAAGGAAAGAAAAGAAAAAATTTTGTTCATCCATTTTCACTTCTTGGCGAAAATACTAAGGAAAAGGGGAGGATTTTTGCTTCATGCTTGGTTTGGAAGAGATCTAGAAGGAGATTTGGCTAAGTTTGCATCAAGATTAAGGTATGTATGAGGTTGTGTTAGGAGTTTCATGCATGTTTTGGTTGCTAACTTGATGTGCATGTTAGCCATGGCTCAAATCTTTGTTATGCCATGGAAATGGTATTTGGCCAAAGTTGTTATGGTGATAAAGCCATTGCATGCTAAGTGTGAAGCTTGATGATGATGCATGCAATGATGGATTGTCTACTCTTGAAATTCTTTGTAGTAATCTTGAGTAAGACATTGAGTTTTCTTTTCGTTTAACCATGACCGAAGTTGAAAGGGGCATGATTATGATGTATTCGGCCATGAAGCATTCATGAGCATGGTTTATGCTTCTTGCATGTTAGTTAGAAATTTGTGTTTTGGATGGTTATGGACACCTTGAATTTCGGCCTTGCACCTATATGTGTATATATGATTGCACATGATATTTTGATTATGAAGAAGTGATGAATATGTTTGTTTAAAGAAGAAAATGTTGAAGAATGTTTGTGAAATTTCAAGTACATTCGGCCTAGTATACCTATGATGTGGAAATCTTGGAATTTATTGTTGATTTGGTGCAAGTATGACTAAGTATAATCGGCCATATGAGTGCTTGATGCTATATTATAAGTTTTGAGCTACAATATGCAAAGCATTAACTAGTAAAATGCATGCTGTTTTTGTGAGGTATTAAGTGCATAATTGGCCTCAACATGGACATGAATATTCGGCCTTGGGTAGCCTATTGAAGGCCTTAGCTTTTCCTTGATGCTCGAATAAATTGTATTGAATTGCTTGATGTAGTATAAAATGTGCATGACCATTGTGTATTCAAGCTAAAGGGTGGCCATATGACCATTTAAACTCCTTGTCATATTCGCCATAAGCTAGCACAATGAGGTTTTAATAAATTGAATTTGTTTGAATTAGCTCAAGAGCTTAGAGGGCCACAATTGGACAAGGGAAGGAGAAAGTGATCGAATAGCCGTAAAAGCCGTTCGACAACATCCGAGGTAAGTCCTCAAGAAGTGACCCTACTTGAATTATGTGAAATGAAGTATGGATGTGTATTGATTATTGATTATGTGTGTATGAGTATTTGAATGATACCCGGCTAAGTCCCGGCGATTATGCTTGTGATTATATTTACGTTTGAGCCTTAGTAATGAAAATGAAATATGAATGTCTAATGATTATTGATGCATGTGTGCATGAGCAATTGAATGATATCCGGCTAAATCCGAAGACGTTATTGCTGGAAATTATATCCGGTTAAGACCAAGGCAATTGTGCTAGTGGCTACATCCGGCTAAGACCAAGGCATTCGTGCGAGTCATTCTATCCGGGCTAAGACCCGAAGGCATTCGTGCACGTGGTTATATCCGGTTGTATTCCGAAGAAGCTTGGGCTGGAGGTGAGTGTTGGTTGCTGTAATAATTTCAATTAGTACCCTCGAAAAGCCCAAAGAATAAGGTACGTTTATATGTGGATTGGGAAGTCGACATGTTAGAGCAACATTCGCTCAATCGACTAACGAATTTCAGCTATTGAATTGGTTGATACTTTGCGAAAGTATATAATGATGAAGAGTGAAGTAAGAATGATTATGAGAATGTGTATTAACGAAATGATGCATTTGGTTATGTGAATGTATTGCTTTAATTAAAGCTGATTTTTATTCCTTGAGACTTACTAAGCATAAAAATGCTTACCCCGTTGCTTTGGCTCTCTGTTTTATAGATTTCGCTCGATAGCAATCGGATTCGGGATCATTAAAGTCGAAGTCATCCACACTATCAACGCCTCTATTTTGGGTATAAATTTTTGGTTGAACTTTGAAATGGCATGTATAGGACTACCCTTGTTGGTTTAAATATGTTGTGATGTATATGTGTGCGGCCATGCGAAAATGGCTCGTAAAAGTGAAGTACCAACTTAGACTATTTGCGGTTTGTATATATATATATGGTGTCATGATGTGACTATGGATTGGAAATGGGAATGTTGGTCACATGATCAGCCATTGGCATGGTTAAAATGATCATATGTGAACCTATGTATGGCAAGACTAGTTGGTTCATGGAGACTACAAAATAGGTAAGACCTACCTTAAAAACAGATGCTGCCAGCTGCAGTGACGTGAATGTGAAAAATCACAAAAATTTGTAGGAATGGTATTAAATAGTGAATAAGCTATGTAAATTAACCTTAATGAGTCTATTTTCATATGGAAGAAACGAAATGGTCGTAGGAGTTACATGTTAAGAGATATTAAAGCTATTGTGAGACAGGGCCAGAACGGTTTCTGGGTCCCCTGTCGCAACTTTAAAAATTTACTATAAATTATCCAGAAAGAATTAGGAGTCATGCCTTATATTTACAGATTCCATTTTGAGTCTAGTTTCATTAGAAACAAACGGAACCAGTATTAAAGCCCTGTACAGTGAGATATTCAAGTTGTAATGCGCGAAGGTCAGAGCAGTCGATCCCTGTAACGTGGGTGACTTTAACTAATAAACTGTACCAATTGGCCTGACCAAAAATTCTAGAAATAAATCCATGGATGGATATATGAGTCTAAATTCAGGGAAAATTTATGAAACCAGTTTCTGAGTTTTGAAACTCGAGATATGATTTTTAAGGCGACGGTGACGTAGTTTTCCAGCCCGACTGGAAATGTCAAATTGGTGGGCAAAATATGTGGACTTGACTTATTAACCCTCGTGTCCGACAACGGCAATGGTCTCGGGTTCGGGTGTTACAATTTTATTGGTATCGAGCCACGGTTTAGTCGATTCTAGGACTACCGTGATGTGTTTGGGGTCTAGCTATACATGCCATTAAATGATGAATCGATAGTGTGGTGATTTACGACAATTTGACTTTGTGTTTGTTTATAGTAATGGATCCCGATCCCAACCGAAAGCGATAGCGATGATGTGGAGAGTGTGGCGCTGCTCGCGCAAGAGGGGCAGCCGCCGTGGACTCTCAACCTATGGCCAACAATCCGAATGATGAGGCTAGGCAAGCCTTTTATAGTGTGATGAGCGAATGGTTTAACCAATACATTCGAACTAACACTACTGTTCCACAACCTCCATTCCCGACAAATGCAACCCCGCACCTACAATACCTCCGGTGGTGACCAAATAAGGTCAAGTAAGCCCCCAGTCGATAGGATTCGAAAACATGGGGCCACTGAATTTAAAGCTACGGATGATGATGATGCTGAGCGAGCCGAATTTTGGTTGGATAACACGATCCGGGTGCTCGATGAGCTATCTTGTACACCCGATGAGTGCTTAAAGTGTACCATCTCCTTGCTACGCGAGTCCGCCTACTATTGGTGGAGTACTCTGACTTCTGTGGTGCCTAGAGAGCAAGTGACTTGGGAATTCTTTCAAACCGAGTTCCGAAAAAAGTATATCAGTCAGAGATTCATCGACCAAAAGCGAAGGGAATTTCTTGATCTTAAGCAAGGTTCTATGTCCGTTACCGACTACGAACGAAAGTTTGTGAGGCTTAGCCGATGCTGCGAGAATGCATTTCGTCCGAAGCTATTATGTGTAAGCGCTTGACGATGGGCTGAATGATGATATAAGGATGTTTGTTGGAATTCTCGAGATCGAGAGTTCGTAGTACTTGTTGAGCGAGCTTGTAAAGCGAAGAGCTTAGAAAGGAGAAACAAAAAGGCGATGTGGGAACCGGAGAATTCGAAAGAGGTCCTCGGAAAGTCTCTTCAACAAGCATCGAAGAGATTTCGAGATGATGTGAGCCGGTCTAGAGGCGTTTGGGCTTTTCTAGAGCGAGGACGCGATCGACCCCTGTGACCACACGAGTCACTTCGATCGCCATGGTGGAAATGATCGCCGAGAGAGGCGGAGTGTCCACATTGTGGCAAATGGCATTCGGGAGCTGTTGGTTTCGTGATCGCTCCTGCTATAAGTGTGGATCGGCCGACCACTTTATGAAGGATTGCCCGAGGATGCTTGAGCAGAATGTAAGTCGAGTGGAAACCGGGTGCTACCATTTGCTCGAGGTAGGCCACCTAGAAATATGGGCAATGTCGTGGCGGTCGAGAGGATCTAGAGATGCTACCATCGGATCGAGGCTCGTGCTCATGCAAGGACTTATGCCATACGCGCACGTGAGGATCTTGCCTCTCCGGATGTAATTACCGGTACTTTCACTCTTTTCAATACTAATGTGATTGCTTTGATTGACCCCGGTTCTACTCATTCTTATATATGTGAAACCTTAGCATCCAGAAGACTTTGCCTATTGAGTCTCTTGAGTTTGTAATTCGGTGTCAAACCCTTGGGTCATTACGTGCTTGTCAACAAAGTGTGCAAGAAAAGTCCCTTAGTGTTCGAGGCTCTTGTTTTCCGGCGGACTTGATGCTTTTGCCGTTCGATGAATTGACGTTATTCTTGGTTTGGATTGGTTGACCATGCACGATCGGTTGTAAATTGCAAAAGCAAGACTATCGATTTGAGGTGCGCGAATAACGAGATAATTCGGGTTGAGTCTACGGACTTAAAGGGTTGCCGGTATAATATCGCAATGTTGGCCCAAAATATGTAAGAAAAGGGTGCGAAGCGTACCTTGCGTCGTGCTTTCGATGACAAGGAATCGAAAAGAAACCGAATCTGTGCGTGGTTTGTGAATACCCGGATGTGTTCCTGAAGAATTGCCGGGTTTACTACCGTTCGGAAATAGAATTTGGCATCGAATTGGTACCGGTACCACTCAATTTCGATAGCTCCGTATCGTATGGCACCAACGGAATTAAAGGAGTTGAAAGCTCGGTTGCAAGAAATGGTGGATAGAGGTTTTGCTCGCCCAAGTTTTTCGCCTTGGGGTGCGCCAGTGTTGTTTGTGAAAAAGAAGGATGGAACTATGCGGTACGTGCATCGACTATCGTCGACAATAAAGCGACGATAAAGAACAAATATCCGTTACCACGTATCGATGACTTGTTCGATCAAATGAAGGGAGCCTCAGTGTTCTCGAAAATAGATTTGAGATCGGGCTATTATCAATTGCGAATCCGAGATTCGGACGTGCCCAAGACGCCTTGAGCGAGATATGGTCACTATGAGTTCTTAGTGATGCCGTTTGGGCTTACTAATGCCCTACGGTATTTATGTATTTAATGAATCGGATCTTGAGACCATATTTGGATCGATTCGTAGTCGTGTTCATTGATGACATCTTGGTCTATTCAAGAGATGAGACCGAACATGCTGAACACTGCGGTTAGTCTTTGCAAATTTTACGGGATAAGCAATTATATGCTAAGTTCAAGAAGTGTGAGTTACGGTTAAGAGAGTTAGCTTCTTGGGTCATGTGGTATCTGCATCGGTATTCGAGTCGACCGAATAAAATTTCAGCCATACTTAATTGGAAGCCTCAGAAATATTCTTGAGGTTCGAGCTTTTGGGGCTTGCCGATTATTACCGACGATTTGTAAAGGCTTCTCAACGATAGCCACGCCGATGACGAAGCTACTCCAAAAGGATGTTAAGTTCGAATGGACGGAGAAATGTCAGAAAAGTTTCGATCAACTGAAAACTTATTTGACTGAAGCCCCAATTCTAGTGCAACCCGAGTCCGGCAAAGAGTTTGTCATCTATAGCGACGCCTCCCTACTTGGGTTAGGTTGTGTATTGATACAAGAAGGTCGAGTTGTGGCCTATGCGTCGAGGCAATTAAAGCCACATGAGAAAAATTATCCGACCCATGATCTCGAATTGGCCGCCATCGTATTCGCCTTAAAGATTTGGCGACATTACTTATTTGGTGAGAAGTGCCATGTGTACTCGGATCACAAAAGTCTCAAATATTTGATGACCCAAAGAGACTTAAATCTGCGACAAAGACGTTGGCTCGAATCGTTAAAGGATTATGAGTGGTCATTGACTATCACCGGAAAGGCGAATGTGGTTGCGGATGCCTTGAGTCGTAAATCATTATTCACTTTACGAGCGATGAATGTGCACTTGTCATTCGATCCGACCAGGTGTTAGTGGCTGAATTGAAAGCCAAACCATTGTTGACACATCAAATTCGAGAAGCTCGAGAAAGTCGACGACGAGTTGGTCGCAAAACGGCCGAGTGTGTTCGAACAAGGACTCGGAGTTTCAAATCGATGATGACGATTGTTTGAGGTTCAAAAGTCGTCTGTGTGTCCCAAAGAATTGAACTCATTTCGATAATTCTAAATGAAGCCCATTGTAGCGAATGGCAATCCACCGGGAATACGAAGATGTACAACGATTTGAAACGTCGGTTTTGGTGGCATGGTATGAAACGAGACATCTCCGGCTTTGTTTGAGATGTTTAATATGTCAACAAGTGAAAGCGGAACATCAAGTGCCTTGAGGATTACTTGACCAATCACGATACCCGAGTGGAAATGGGATCGAGTCACAATGGACTTTGTATCCGGACGCCTTTGTCGACAAGTAAGAAGGATGTGGTTTGGGTCGTGGTAGATAGATTGACTAAGTCGGCTCACTTTGTCCCCTCGTCGCACGGATTTTTCAATGGACAAATTAGCCAATTATGCGTTCTCGGTTGTGAGATTACACAGGTGCCTATTTCCATCGTGTCGGATAGAGATCCGAGATTTACCTCGCGATTTTGGAAAAAGTTGCAAGAAGCTTTGGGTACCAAGTTGCATTTCAAAGACCGCCTTTCACCCCAATGATGGTCAATCCGGCGGATAATTCGGATACTTGAGGATATGTTGAGATGTTGCGTCCTCGAGTTTAGTGGTTCATGGGAACGGTATTTGCCGTTGATTGAATTCGCTTACAACAACACTTTCAATCAAGTATTAAGATGGCACCCTACGAGGGTTTGTGCGGTCGTAAATGCCGTACACCATTGTTTTGGGTGAGCTCGGTGAAGGCAAAATTTTCGGTGGATTTGATTAGAGATCTGAGCAGAAAGTGAAAGTAATCCGTGAAAGTCGAAGATAGCCTCGATCGTCGAGAAGTCGATGCAGCGGATCTGAAGCGTAAGGATATCGAGTATCGGTGGGAGATAAAGTGTTTCTCAAGGTATCGCCTTGGAAAAAGATACTCGTGTTGGTAGTAAGGGCAAGTTGAGCCGAGGTTCATTGGGCCATATGAGATATCCGAGCAAGTCGGTCCGGTGGCATATCGTTTGATTTTGCCCCGAACTCGAAAGGGTTCACGATGTCTTTCATGTTTCGATGCTTGACGCTATAGATCCGATCCATCGCACGTGATTAGTCCATCAGAAATTGAAATTCAAGCCAATATGAGTTATGAGGAAGAACCGATTCGTATCCTATCATGGGAAGTGAAAGAGTTGCGAAATAAGCGGGTTCCGCTAGTGAAAGTGTTATGGCTCAAGCACGGGATAGAAGAAGCTACTTGGGAGACCGAGAACTCTATGAAAGAGCAATATCCAAACCTATTTACGGTAAGATTTTCGGGACGAAAATTTCTTAAGTGGGGAGAGTTGTGGCGTCCCTAATTTGACCCTAGTCGGAAGTGGTGTCGGGACCATTAAACCGAGTCTTATAAGTAATTAGAAGTTATATTCTATGTTTATGATGTTAGCAAATGCATGTGTGAAAGTTGCATACATTAATTTGACCATTTCTATGTGAATTTATTTAGATGGACTTATTTGAAACATGGTTGAAAGGTGATAGGCCAATCTTCAAAGGTCTAATAGTACATGCATGCAAAAGAATGGTTTTGCATGTCAATTTACCCAAAGAGAAGAAGCGGCCGGCCATGGTGATGAATATGGGCAAAAGAAAACATGTCCTAAACATGTTTTGCTAGTGGTGCATGTTAAAAATAATAAAATAAGAGTATGGAAAAAAAAAGAAAAAAAAGTGTTCATCTTTCACCATAGCTCTTGGCGAATGTCCTAAGGAAAGAAAAGAAAAATTTTGTTCATCCATTTTCACTTCTTGGCGAAAATACTAAGGAAAAGGGGAGGATTTTTGCTTCATGCTTGGTTTAGAAGAGATCTAGAAGGAGATTTGGCTAAGTTTGCATCAAGATTAAGGTATGTATGAGGTTGTGTTAGGAGTTTCATGCATGTTTTGGTTGCTAACTTGATGTGCATGTTAGCCATGGCTCAAATCTTTGTTATGCCATGGAAATGGTATTTGGCCAAAGTTGTTATGGTGATAAAGCCATTGCATGCTAAGTGTGAAGCTTGATGATGATGCATGCAATGATGGATTGTCTACTCTTGAAATTCTTTGTAGTAATCTTGAGTAAGACATTGAGTTTTCTTTTCGTTTAACCATGACCGAAGTTGAAAGGGGCATGATTATGATGTATTCGGCCATGAAGCATTCATGAGCATGGTTTATGCTTCTTGCATGTTAGTTAAAAATTTGTGTTTTGGATGGCTATGGACACCTTGAATTTGACCTTGCACCTATATGTGTATATATGATTGCACATGATATTTTGATTATGAAGAAGTGATGAATATGTTTGTTTAAAGAAGAAAATGTTGAAGAATGTTTGTGAAATTTCAAGTACATTCGGCCTAGTATACCTATGATGTGGAAATCTTGGAATTTATTGTTGATTTGGTGCAAGTATGACTAAGTACAATCGGCCATATGAGTGCTTGATGCTATATTATAAGTTTTGAGCTACAATATGCAAAGCATTAACTAGTAAAATGCATGCTGTTTTTGTGAGGTATTAAGTGCATAATTGGCCTCAACATTGACATGAATATTCGGCCTTGGGTAGCCTATTGAAGGCCTTAGCTTTTCCTTGATGCTCGAATAAATTGTATTGAATTGCTTGATGTAGTATAAAATGTGCATGACCATTGTGTATTCAAGCTAAAGGGTGGCCATATGACCATTTAAACTCCTTGTCATATTCGGCCATAAGCTAGCACAATGAGGTTTTAATAAATTGAATTTGTTTGAATTAGCTCAAGAGCTTAGAGGGCCACAATTGGACAAGGGGAAGGAGAAAGTGATCGAATAGCCGTAAAAGCCGTTCGACAACATCCGAGGTAAGTCCTCAAGAAGTGACCCTACTTGAATTATGTGAAATGAAGTATGGATGTGTATTGATTATTGATTATGTGTGTATGAGTATTTGAATGATACCCGGGCTAAGTCCCGAAGGCGATTATGCTTGTGATTATATTTACGTTTGAGCCTTAGTAATGAAAATGAAATATGAATGTCTAATGATTATTGATGCATGTGTGCATGAGCAATTGAATGATATCCGGGCTAAATCCCGAAGACGTTATTGCTGGAAATTATATCCAAGTTAAGACCCGAAGGCAATTGTGCTAGTGGCTACATCCGGGCTAAGACCCGAAGGCATTCGTGCGAGTCATTCTATCCGGGCTAAGACCCGAAGGCATTCGTGCACGTGGTTATATCCGGTTGTATTCTGAAGAAGCTTGGGCTGGAGGTGAGTGTTGGTTGCTGTAATAATTTCAATTAGTACCCTCGAAAAGCCCAAAGAATAAGGTACGTTTATATGTGGATTGGGAAGTCGACATGTTAGAGCAACATTCGCTCAATCGACTAACGAATTTCAGCTATTGAATTGGTTGATACTTTGTGAAAGTATATAATGATGAAGAGTGAAGTAAGAATGATTATGAGAATGTGTATTAACGAAATGATGCATTTGGTTATGTGAATGTATTGCTTTAATTAAAGCTGATTTTTATTCCTTGAGACTTACTAAGCATAAAAATGCTTACCCCGTTGCTTTGGCTCTCTGTTTTATAGATTTCGCTCGATAGCAATCGGATTCGGGATCATTAAAGTCGAAGTCATCCACACTATCAACGCCTCTATTTTGGGTATAAATTTTTGGTTGAACTTTGAAATGGCATGTATAGGACTACCCCTTGTTGGTTTAAATATGTTGTGATGTATATGTGTACGGCCATGCGAAAATGGCTCGTAAAAGTGAAGTACCAACTTAGACTATTTGCGGTTTGTATATATATATATGGTGTCATGATGTGACTATGGATTGGAAATGGGAATGTTGGTCACATGATCAGCCATTGGCATGGTTAAAATGATCATATGTGAACCTATGTATGGCAAGACTAGTTGGTTCATGGAGACTACAAAATAGGTAAGACCTACCTTAAAAACAGATGCTGCCAGCTGCAGTGACGTGAATGTGAAAAATCACAAAAATTTGTAGGAATGGTATTAAATAGTGAATAAGCTATGTAAATGAACCTTAATGAGTCTATTTTCATATGGAAGAAACGAAATGGTCGTAGGAGTTACATGTTAAGAGATATTAAAGCTATTGTGAGACAGGGCCAGAACGGTTTCTGGGTCCCCTGTCGTAACTTTAAAAATTTACTATAAATTATCCAGAAAGAATTAGGAGTCATGCCTTATATTTACAGATTCCATTTTGAGTCTAGTTTCATTAGAAACAAACGGAACCAGTATTAAAGCCCTGTACAGTGAGATATTCAAGTTGTAATGCGCGAAGGTCAGAGCAGTCGATCCCTGTAACATGGGTGACTTTAACTAATAAACTGTACCAATTGGCCTGACCAAAAATTCTAGAAATAAATCCATGGATGGATATATGAGTCTAAATTCAGGGAAAATTTATGAAACCAGTTTCTGAGTTTTGAAACTCGAGATATGATTTTTAAGGCGACGGTGACGTAGTTTTCCAGCCCGACTGGAAATGTCAAATTGGTGGGCAAAATATGTGGACTTGACTTATTAACCCCTCGTGTCCGACACCGGCAATGGTCTCGGGTTCTGGGTGTTACAATTTTATTGGTATCAGAGCCACGTTTTAGTCGATTCTAGGACTACCGTGATGTGTTTGGGGTCTAGCTATACATGCCATTAAATGATGAATCGATAGTGTGGTGATTTCTGACAATTTGACTTTGTGTTTGTTTATAGTAATGGATCCCGATCCCAACCGGCGATAGCTGATGATGTGGAGAGTGTGGCGCCTGCTCCAGCGCAAGGGACAGCGGACGCGGACTCTCAACCTATGGCCAGCAATCCGAATGATTAGGCTAGGCAAGCCTTTTATAGTGTGATGAACGAATGGTTTAACCAATACATTCGAACTAACACGGCTGTTCCACAACCTCCATTCCCGACAAATGCAACCCCCGCACCTACAAATGAACCTTAATGAGTCTATTTTCATATGGAAGAAACGAAATGGTCGTAGGAGTTACATGTTAAGAGATATTAAAGCTATTGTGAGACAGGGCGAGAACGGTTTCTGGGTCCCCTGTCGCAACTTTAAAAATTTACTATAAATTATCCAGAAAGAATTAGGAGTCATGCCTTATATTTACAGATTCCATTTTGAGTCTAGTTTCATTAGAAACAAACGGAACCAGTATTAAAGCCCTGTACAGTGAGATATTCAAGTTGTAATGCGCGAAGGTCAGAGCAGTTGATCCCTGTAACATGGGTGACTTTAACTAATAAACTGTACCAATTGGCCCGACCAAAAATTCTAGAAATAAATCCATGGATGGATATATGAGTCTAAATTCAGGGAAAATTTATGAAACCAGTTTCTGAGTTTTGAAACTCGAGATATGATTTTTAAGGCGACGGTGACGTAGTTTTCCAGCCCGACTGGAAATGTCAAATTGGTGGGCAAAATATGTGGACTTGACTTATTAACCCCTCGTGTCCGACACCGGCAATGGTCTCGGGTTCTGGGTGTTACAATTTTATTGGTATCAGAGCCACGGTTTAGTCGATTCTAGGACTACCGTGATGTGTTTGGGGTCTAGCTATACATGCCATTAAATGATGAATCGATAGTGTGGTGATTTCTGACAATTTGACTTTGTGTTTGTTTATAGTAATGGATCCCGATCCCAACCGAGCGATAGCTGATGATGTGGAGAGTGTGGCGCCTGCTCCCGCAGCAAGGGACAGCGCCAAGGACTCTCAACCTATGGCCAAGAATCCGAATGATGAGGCTAGGCAAGCCTTTTATAGTGTGATGAACGAATGGTTTAACCAATACATTCGAACTAACACGGCTGTTCCACAACCTCCATTCCCGACAAATGCAACCCCGCACCTACAAATGAACCTTAATGAGTCTATTTTCATATGGAAGAAACGAAATGGTCGAGGAGTTACATGTTAAGAGATATTAAAGCTATTGTGAGACAGGGCCAGAACGGTTTCTGGGTCCCCTGTCGCAACTTTAAAAATTTACTATAAATTATCCAGAAAGAATTAGGAGTCATGCCTTATATTTACAGATTCCATTTTGAGTCTAGTTTCATTAGAAACAAACGGAACCAGTATTAAAGCCCTGTACAGTGAGATATTCAAGTTGTAATGCGCGAAGGTCAGAGCAGTTGATCCCTGTAACATGGGTGACTTTAACTAATAAACTGTACCAATTGGCCCGACCAAAATTCTAGAAATAAATCCATGGATGGATATATGAGTCTAAATTCAGGAAAATTTATGAAACCAGTTTCCGAGTTTTGAAACTCGAGATATGATTTTAAGGCGACGGTGACGCAGTTTTCCAGCCCGACTGGAAATGTCAAATTGGTGGGCAAAATATGTGGACTTGACTTATTAACCCTCGTGTCCGACACGCAATGGTCTCGGGTTCTGGGTGTTACAATTTTATTGGTATCGAGCCACGGTTTAGTCGATTCTAGGACTACCGTGATGTGTTTGGGGTCTAGCTATACATGCCATTAAATGATGAATCGATAGTGTGGTGATTTCGACAATTTGACTTTGTGTTTGTTTATAGTAATGGATCCCGATCCCAACCGAAAGCGATAGCTGATGATGTGGAGAGTGTGGCGCCTGCTCCCAAGAAGGGACAGCGCCGGGACTCTCAACCTATGGCCAAGAATCCGAATGATGAGGCTAGGCAAGCCTTTTATAGTGTGATGAACGAATGGTTTAACCAATACATTCGAACTAACACGGCTGTTCCACAACCTCCATTCCCGACAAATGCAACCCCCGCACCTACAAATGAACCTTAATGAGTCTATTTTCATATGGAAGAAACGAAACGGTCGTAGGAGTTACATGTTAAGAGATATTAAAGCTATTGTGAGACAGGGCCAGAACGGTTTCTGGGTCCCCTGTCGCCACTTTAAAAATTTACTATAAATTATCCAGAGAGAATTAGGAGTCATGCCTTATATGTACAGATTCCATTTTGAGTCTAGTTTCATTAGAAATAAACGGAACCAGTATTAAAGCCCTGTACAGTGAGATATTCAAGTTGTAACGCGCGAAGGTCAGAGCAGTCGATCCCTGTAACATGGGTGACTTTAACTAATAAACTGTACCAATTGGCCCGACCAAAAATTCTAGAAATAAATCCATGGATGGATATATGAGTCTAAATTCAGGAAAAATTTACAAAACCAGTTTCCGAGTTTTGAAACTCGAGATATGATTTTTAAGGCGACAGTGACGCAGTTTTCCAGCCTGACTGGAAATGTCAAATTGGTGGGCAAAATATGTGGACTTGACTTATTAACCCCTCGTGTCCGACACCGGCAATGGTCTCGGGTTCGGGGTGTTACATTATTTACATACAACTTACCTCATATTACAAAATATAGACGACTAGCTTGGCTTAGTCCACTTGCTTCGGATTTCCCCGATCTAGGACCGAATTTTGTAGTTCTTAATCTAAAATGATATAAATTCATTCATCTCATCAATATATTGCTGTAGACACTCAAAAATTCATAATTGGGCAAAATGACCGTTTTGCCCCTAGATTTTTACAAAATAACCATTTTACCTCTAGGTCCAAAAATCGATTTTTATCATATTTTCTCACTAACCAAGCTTAGTCGATTACTTTTTATACTAGAAGAAATCCAAAATTCTTAATATTTCACATATTTATCACCTATTATACAACTTATGCAAAATGGTCCTTTTTAGGGTTTTCATGAGAAATCTCTTCACAAAAGTCATTTATTTCACAACCATGATTCATGTTATTCCATAAAATTTTAGAAAACAACATGTCTACTATCATAGAAAAACCCTAGACTTTCAACCATTTTTCAAAATAGTCCCCTTGTTAGAAAGCTCAAGATACAAGGATCTCAAAAGTACAAAAATATTCAAGAAAAACCCTCAAAATCACTTACTTGTAGAGAGACTAAGTGGCTGAAATTTAAAGCTTCAAAAGCTCCTCTAATGGCTGATATTTTCGGTCAAGAAGAAAGGATGAAGGAAAAAGATGAAGGCTAAGCTTTTGAGTATTATTTTATCACATATTAGGTTATCAAATACTTAACACTTTGACCATTTAATTTGTTTGTCCCATGGTCTTCCAAGCCAAAATCCAAGGGTCTATTTGCCCTTTAAAGGCCCAAAATTTAAGTTTCATGGCAATTTAACACCCTTAGCTATCAATTCAAGACTTTCGAACTTTATACGATTTAGTCATTTTTCGTGATTAAGCTCACAAACGCTAAAATTACTTCATCAATTTTTTTATGCATTAATATAAACATGCTATAACTCTAAAATAATAATAAAATACTTTCTTCAACCTTCGATTAGTGGTCCCAAAACCACTGTTCGAATTAGGCCCAAAATCGGGCTGTTACACCATAAATTTTAATAGTTTTTGGATGTTCATTTCGGATTATATGGCATGTAACAGGCTTGTATGTCATTACTAATGTTTTGGGATATATAAAATGTTAACTATGATCTTATGTGTAAATTGCTAACTTGTATGATACATGTAAATGAGGTAAGATGTTTCAATGCAAATATGAATGATATGTGTTAATGCAATGTTGTGTTTGAGGTGACTACGATAGGTACATTGGCTAGGTGTTTGTTTGAAGAATCAATAGTTGTGTTTGATGTTTAATTTTTGATGTAAAAATGTATATACTTGTGGTATCAATGAGGATACATTGGTTAGGCACTTAAAATGTTGATTTAACATGTTTTTGACTTGTTTAATGTCATTTTGATTAGGCTTTTTAGTGGGAAAATGGTTTATTTAGGGTCCAAGTAAGCTTGAAAGGGTAAACTTATTGATTAAGGTTCATTTTGGGTCCACACGACCCAAAACACGAGCATGTGACACAGTCGTTTCAGACACACGGCCTGGTGGGATGGCTGTGTGTCATCTGTTGAGTGCATAGGGTACAAGTCAGTTAGCTACACGGCCTAGCACACAGCCTGGCACATGGGTGTGTAAGGCAATTTCAAGTGTTACACAGCCTAGCACATGAGCGTGTGACATGATCGTGTAACCCTACTCAGAGAGTTACACGAGCTGGGACACGACTGTGTGTCCCTAGTTCGAAGGTTACACGGCATGAGATACAGGCATGTGGCTTAACTATGTGAGGCACACGACTTGGCCACACTGCCGTGTGACCCCTGTATTCAAATTTTTATAAAATTTTCTTAAAATTTCCTAATGATTTCAATTTAGTCCCGAATTATTTTCTAAGTTGTTTCTTGGGCCTCGAGGGCTCAATATAGGGACAGTGTGTATAAGTATGAATAGTTTATGATATGTTTATGATATTGAAGGAAATTAAGTTTAAATGTTCTAATTGATTGGTAATACTCTATAACCAATCCGACGATGGATACAGGATAGGGGTGTTACATTAAACCTCCATAATACTTCAAGAAAACACCCAAAACCACTATAGATTCTTCCATTGTAAAGCTTGTGGGTTTTTTCGGTTTTCGATCAAATGCTCGATTTTTCATTAATTAAGGTAATGATTCATCTTCCTATTAGTTTTAAATGTTATTTAGTGTTTAAAACTAAGTTTTTAGCCATTAAATCGCATGTTTTGAATAAAAGCCAAAAATTGGGTCATTAATGGTGGATTTTGGAATTTTGCATAGAAACGTGGTTCTAGAGTGTTTTTCAACCTATTTTAACATGATTAGAAGGTTTCTAAATTTACTTTGACATTTCATTAAAAAAATTCTTGAGTTTTAATGAATTTCCAAAAATTAGCTATAAAAAGTGTCTAAAAAGTCGATACTATGAATTGAGTATTTTATTGTAGTTTAAAGATTAGGAATTAATCGTAAGTGAATTATAAGATGAAAAAAATTGATTTTAGGTGAAAAGATTAAATATAGATTGAGATATTCGAATTTAAAGTTTCTTTTATTATAAGTTTTGGTTACATAGGAACATAACTTAGGCTTATGTTTTTGATTACTTGTGGTGAGTTCTTAGCTAATTATTGAATACATTGCTGTGTGAATTGTTGTGTTAAAGTTCCAGATTCGATAGGACCTTCTACAAGTAGAGATAAAGGCAAGTAAAAGCTACTTTGAGCTTTCGACTTTTCGGCAAAATCGTAATTTGTGAGTGTTTGGAATAATTGCTTGTGGACATGATTCGATGCATTATTTGGGAATTTAGTATTAGCCTAAACCCCTACTCTAAATTTTGAGAATATGCTTTCTCATACCTATGCTATCTTGTGAACTGCGTGCTTATGTACTTATAAATATGTGAAGTGAGATGAGATGCTATAACATGTGATATGTGGTTATGATAACCATTGTGAAAGTGCAAATGTGTACATGATATGTATATGTTAAATGTTAAATGTTAATGACAGTGTTTTGTAAATATACAATGATAGTGCACAGATAATCCGTATGTGATATGTGTTTGATTTTAGATATTTTGGCTTTGTGATCTTGAAACCGTTGGATATAGTTGGCATGCCATAAGATTGTGAGTATTCACTTATATGTACAATGATTTTTGGCGTTGAGGCCCTGGGACATGTTGGAGGGATAAGGGAATATGAGCTAATCTCCATTCAATGGGACATGTGATGGGAAATAAGGAGAATATTAGCTTTACACACTTCAATTTTGGGACATGTTTGACTCTATGAGTCTATATTTGGTGTGTTGGAGATCCGTGTATCCGATGAGTGATGATAGAGCTCAGTTTTATGTTTCATAACAAGTGTCAAATTATCTTAAAATGTATATATGTGTAATGTGATGTATGCCTAAATGAGTATATGACCATTATGCAATTTATCAAAAAAGATGTTTTGAATATTGTGATATATGCTTGAATGTTAGGTGATTATATGAGTAATAGGATATATGCTTAGAAGTGAATATGTTTACCATGTAAAAAAACTAGTAATAATGCACAAGTAAAATATGACACTAGAGTTGGAACTATTGAGGTTATGTTATATGGTTGTTTCGTTGATGCTTGATGAATTGCTTGAATTGTTGCTATTCTAAGCATTCACTGAGCTTGTTAAGCTCATCCACTCCTTTTAAACCCTTGCAGATTAGTAGCGAGCCAGTGTGAATGGTGAGGTTTCCCAAAGGTGATCCAAGCAAGTCTATTTGTTATTTCATAGGTTTTCTATATTTATTTATGTTTTGGGGAATAAGGCAATGTGGTAGACCTGTTTACAGCCAGGTTAACTTCTAAACAATTTGTTAGTTTATGGTTCGACTTATAAGGATTACATGTTATTGTTATGCATGGGTTCATGAATATGATGATGGATTGCAATTTCTTGCTTGAACACGATTTTGCAACATTGAACTGCTAATTAGGTTGTTGAGTGAATATTTGTTGAAGTAATTGATGCATGATTTTTAAGAACTAAATTGGAAATGATTAATTGATTATGTATGCTGCATTTTTGAGGTCTGGAGCAGAGGTATCGATAATCGGGTTTTAAAATTGATACCTATGTGTTTTGATACGTGCAGGGAGTCAGAATAG
Organism: Gossypium arboreum; assembly: GCF_025698485.1. Classification (NCBI taxonomy): domain Eukaryota; kingdom Viridiplantae; phylum Streptophyta; class Magnoliopsida; order Malvales; family Malvaceae; genus Gossypium; species Gossypium arboreum. Next base: position 116,194,240 of record NC_069077.1, on the reverse strand, counting down.
AGATTTGTTATCGATACCTTTTCTCGAGTATCGATACTCAGAGTTAAAATAACGATATTTCATGGTAAGTACTAATAATTTTTAAGACTTTGGCTTTTAATTAAGAAAAAATATGCAAGTTTGGTGTCATTTTTCCAAGTTGTATCGATACCACTTAAAGAAAATATCGATGCCCTAGTGCCAGTATTGATATCTATGTAACAGTTTTGAGATTTTGTTAAATGGACCTTATGCATGTTTAAGTATTATTATACAACAATTTTGTAACATCCCAAATTAGGGTCTAAACAGAACAGTGGTTTTGAAACCACAAATTCGAGGTAGAAATACTCATATTGATAAAGTTTTAAGGTCTACTGTGTGATTAAATAATTGTGTGAAAATATCGATGAGAAATTTTACCAATAAGGTGTTCAATTGAGTTATTAGGACTAAATTGCAATAAGGGGAAACATGTGTTTTAATTATTAAGGGGTTTAAATTTGATAAGATTTGAAATTTTAAAGTCCTTATTTGGAAATTAGACCATTATATGTCATTATGGACAAAAATGGACATAGGAGGGGTAAAATATCAAGGTTTTAATGGAAGGGCATTTTGGTCTATTTGTTAATAGAAGAATTAAAAAGGGAAAATAGTCAAAAATTGTGTTAATCTTCATCCTCCTTGGCCGAATATCACAAGAAGCCATAGGTAGGGTTTCTTTCATCTTCAAACTTAAAAGTAAGTGTATCCTAGCCCCGTTTTTAATATTCTTTATATATTTGAAATCCTCATAGCTCGATTTAGCTATTTCTACCCTTAATTTAAGCTAGGGTTTATGTTAAAAAATATCCATGAATGACATGCTTGTGCTTTGATGTCTAAAGGAAGAATATGAAAGTTTGATGTGTGATAAACAACTTTTACTAGGTAGTTTTTGGTGAAATTCATAAAAAGGACTTAATTGTAAAAGTTGTAAAAACTATGTGTAAATGTGTCAATAAATGAAAAATGTGAGTCAGTATAAGAGAGAATATGATTCAACTAGGCTTGAATAATGAGAAAAATGGGGTACTTTTCATTTTACGAGCCTAAGGGCAACTTCGTAATATTGTGAAACTTTAGGGGCAAAATTGTAATTTTTCCATATTGTGATTTTTGGACTGAATTGAATAGTGTGTGTATTAAATGAGCTAAATGTGCTATTATAGATCAAGAGGGATGAGGAATTGACCTTGACTGAGGAAAAGGTAAGGTTGCGGATTAAATCGCAAATTGTCACATTTTGCACCGAGGTAAGTTTGTGTGTAAGTAATTAAACAATTTCATTACTATGTGTTTAATACTTCATATTATATGAAATGTGTACATATGCCTTGATGGAATTGACTTGTGATGATTTAATGAAAATGTGATGATAGGTTTATATCTCAAAAGTCCCGGGTGACCTTAAGGAATGCTTAGAATTCGGATATCATGACACCAAGGTTAATGAGATCCCGTGTAAGACCATGTTTGGGACATGGCATCAACGTCAAGAGGTGATCCCGTATAAGACCATATCAGGGATATGGCTTCGGCATCGTTAAGTGATTTCATATAAGACGATGTCTGGGACATGGCATTGATAAGAGATCCCATATAAGACCATGTCTGGGACATGGCATCGGCATTAGTATGAGATCCCATGTAAGACCATATCTGGGATATGGCATTGGCATCGGTGTGAGGCCCCGTATAAGACCATGTCTGGGAAATGGCATAGGCACTGATATGAGACTTCGTATAAGACCATATCTGGGATATGGTATCGATATGGGTCCCATGTAAGACCATGTCCGGGACTTGACTTTGGCACTCTATTTGGTGTATGACAATCTCGAACGTCTTTCAGTATTTCGAGAGGTTTAATGGGCCATTCAATATTATGGTTAAGAAGTGGAGTAATATGGGTAAGATATGTGTAGTACAGGTATGTATGTAAACCTCATGAGTATTGAACTCGATTCATGATGGGAAATTTAGCATGAGTAGGAAAGAGCAAGATAAGTATGATGTTCAAGGACACTTATTGTCAATCCTCACTATGTTCATTAAGTGTGAAATGTTAATGTGGTGGAATTTGATAGTATGTTTAATTCATGAATTTCATCATCAATATTGCTTGTTATTTACACACGACTTACTAAGCTTTATGCTTACTCTCCCTCTTTTCCTTTTCTTTTAGCATCGCCAAGCTAGCTCGGGGATCGTGGACGTCGAAGCTCAAGTCACACTATCAACGAATCTTTTGGGGTATATTTGACTTGATACATTTGAGTATGGCATGTATAGGGGACTTAGTATTTTGTTATATGTCATATTTGTTAACCAAAGTGATGACCTATGTTGGTATATTATTCCATTTTGTATATGGCCATGAAATATGTCTTATATTGATTATTGTGTTGAAATCCCTAAATATTGATACATACATGAAATGTGTTATTATTCTTGTGGTGTGTGCCAAATTGGTTGTTAACAATGGATGATAAAATGTGGAAGTTATGCTTGATAGATAAAGGATGTCAATTTGCATGATCATAATATGAATAAAGGTAAAGAAATGGATTGAATGAACCTAACAAGTAATGGATTCCCAATTATGTACACTTGACATAAATTTATCATGCATGAGTTAAAGCTATGGAAGTCTAAGTAGACCATTTATGCCTTGATAATCACCATTGACATATGAGTGTGTGTATAGGTTGTTGAGGGTGACAAGAGGGCTTGGAAAATAGCCTCGAAGTTTTCCACACGGATAGACACACGGGCGTGTGTCTAGGCCGTGTGTGACACACAGTTAGCCCCATGGGCTTGTGGTCCGACCGTGTGTCTCCTGCACCCTAGTTTTACAAGTCAGTATGCATGGTAGTAAACACACGGGCAGAGACATGGTCGTCTGTCTCAGCCGTGTGGGGGACACGACCTTAGGACATGGGCGTGTTCCACCCGGGCCATGTGAAGTCTGCACCTTAAATGCGAAAATTAAACTCGCCACACGGGCTAACACACGGGCTTGTGACTTGGCCATGTGATCTTTAATTGATTCTAACATCATAAACAGAGAGTTACAAGGCCTGGAGACACGAGCGTGTCCCTGTACCCATACAGGCGTATGATCCTGTTTTAAGAAAATTTCTCCAAGTTTTCCTAAAGTTTTCGATTTAGTTCCTAACTTCCCCCGATGTATGTTTTGGGCTTATAGGCCCGTAACGAGACTATTTGCATGTGTATGAACTTTTTCGTATTCAAAGAAATCTTATGGCCTAATTTTGTAAGTAGGTTTATATTTAAGTCTGGCAACGCCTCGTATCCTATCCTGGTATCGAACATGGGTAAGGGGTGTTACATATTTAATGTATGGTTAGCATGTAACATTGATAACTAACAAATATAATTGACTTAAAACCTATACGAATGATAATATGAATGATGTTTCTTCTATAATGGACTTTCACTCGTTGTATATGACATGGGACTGTGGTGTAGCATCCCGTATTCAGGCTTGCTGACCAGGCCGGGTACAAGGTGTTACAATGAAGGTAACGCACTAATGACAAGGTCATTGGAAGAGCACTAATCGAGTTGCTTTCGTAATGGTTTGTCATTAGGGAGACCCTAGTCACGATACTATAGTGCAATGACTTCGTGACTAAATGAATTTAAAATTAATAAGAAAAAACTTGGAAATTTATTATAAATCTGTAATACCCTCCACCCAACCCGATCAATCAGATCTGAGTATTAGGTGTTACTTCCTAAATCAAATGTAACCCAAACTCTTTTATTCGCCTAAGTACTAGACGAGCAGTGACTTAATAAAATTTTCTACTTTCGTTTACTGAATTTCCTCATGTATTCTTATTATGTATATCTCCTTGTACAATGTAAACCCACGTTTATAATTAACAAAACTATTGTTTTCACTTTAAAGTTATCAAGTATACAGACAAGGTATTAAAACTTATGTGCAGGCTCCAACTTTGCCCAATGGTTTTTTTTTACTTTAATTGATATCATATAATCCAAAAGCTTTTCATATAGTTTTCTCTTCATGCTTTCCTCTTTCTTTCATCCTTCCTCTATATGGATATCAGCACGAACTGTCGCTACCTAGCGTAGCCTTGGCGCACTCTCTACTATGAAACTCAGGCATTCAAAATCACCCATAATACGTCCACAAGAACTTAGTGAGGTAAACTATAAGTGCCTGATGTATTTCATTGTAATAAGTCTAGTGCTTGGCACTTCCCTTTTTCTCTTGGCGGATGCTTAAAAGATTCATTCCCTACACTTTTATGTCATGCTTACCGTATTCTCTTTTGTTTTATTCTACATAAAGGCCATGCCTTATACCAAATCGCTTGTCTTACCTATGGTCATACACTCGTAGCATACTCTCTGATTCTTGTTCTAATTCTTGCAGACAATAAGGACTACATTCTCTCTTCAACATAAAGCATTTATCATCAACTTTCCTTTACTTCAAGATCATTTATTTGCCCTTATATTGTTCCTTCAGAATACATTTAATCGGCATTATCATCGGATCATTTCCACTAAGGCCATTCTTCATACTACGCTAACAAGGCGTACTCTTCTGTTGACATAGATAACCACAAAAGACTTCTTTTGACATAGATAACCAATGAGGCATTCTTGCACAATATATAGCTGGCCACAAGGGAGTCCAATCACATACACAAGATAGCCATAGAGATGTCCATACAAATAGATAGCCACAATGGCATCCACCTAACATCAAATAGCCACAAAGGCATCCTCATATAACAAACTTCACCATAAAGACACATTTAATAGATACAGCCTCAAAGGCTCTCATAGAACAAAATCAGCCATAAAGTCATCAACTTTAACATACTTCGCCACAAAGGCACATTTAACAGATTCAACCACAAGGGCTCCTCACACAACAAAATCAGCCTCAAAGGCTAAAATATAATATATTACGCCACAAAGGCTCCATATAACAGATATCACTGTAAAGGCTCACGTATAACATATTACACCACCAAGGCCCACATATCAGAGAATAGCCACAAAGGCTTCCACTTTTCGGTAAATGGCATTTTCAAATATAAAGATTTGCCTAAGCTAAACATCTTGAGGTTTGCCCCTCATTGCATGGTACTTTCCTAACTGTCATTTATCTTCTTTTCACATTATGCCATAGTCCCAAACTAGGTCTTACACTATGTGGTTCTCTTATCCTCATATGATGCCATAATCCCAGACTAGGTCTTACACTATATGGTCTTTGTATCCCCATACGATGCCATAGTCCTAGACTAGGTCTTACACTATGAGGTCTTCTTGTTGTGGCCATGGTCTTCCATATTAGAATTCGTGTTTACTATTCCAACGGACTCATACACAAGAAAATTTGATATGCAGACTCATGCTTGACTGACTTACTCACACTGATGCATTTACATTTTCAACATGTAACTCATGTACTTGAACTTCATGCAGAGACTTGTTCATGATAGAATCATACTTTCGAACATAATCATGTATACCTTTCCTTAATCAGAGCATAAACACATCTTCAGGCTCATGCATTCTTTACATATTCATCATGCATATGCTTTCTTCCTGTTTCAGTTGAACATCGCCATATAAACATCGTATACAAATTCATCAGACATTCAACCTTTCACAGTATCAGCGTATCAAGCTTGTTTTCATTTCATAGAACGATCGTTTGGAATAGAAAAGATTAGCATGCAAACATACCTAAAGACTCAGTTTAGAGACTCACCTTAACAGCTTCACACTACCCATTTTTGGAAGCTTCAAACATCAGACCTAGGCTTCCTTCAAGTAGATTGACAGCCCCTAAACGTTAAACCTCAAAAACTCATCACGATCTACTTATCTAACTCATTTCCTTTTGACCAAATTCTTTTAACAAAGTTTTACCATCTTCGTTACTAAGCTAAACAGATCTACTCTCATGGCAGCAAGGCTACGGAACTTATCTTAACAGGGACATCTCAAAGCTTATCCACTCATTTTAAGTTCATCCTAAAGGATGAGAGGATTTTTTCCCCCTCAACAAATTCTTATTTAGGCAGAGAACACTTCATGGGCAAAAAAGTGAACAGTCATCTCCACTTACCTGATCAACTAGATATTTTCCTTTGTTCTAGTGGATGTTCGACACGTGTATTAATCTATGTGATCGCCAATTTGATGATGACAGTTGGCATTGGAAAATGTAACGCTAGGGTTTGTGCAAGTGTACACAGTCATTATCAAGTAATAAGTAAGTATCGAGTTATCGTTTCCACAGGGATTGTATTTGTGCTAAGTCACTTAATTTGTAAAATTATATTAACAATTTGGTAAATAAAAACACAATTTAGTTGAGAAGTGATGATTAAAATATATTAGACTAAATGCAATGATCCCTAATGCAAATTAACCTAAGTATGCAAACTATATGAATGAAATAGATTTTAGCAAAATTAAACACAATTTGCAACAATTATAACATAAATAAACTAGGACAATTACTTTAATTAAACTCAATTTATTATCAACATGCTGAATAATATTCGGAAAAATATTCCATGGCAACTCAATCTTTCATGAGTTTGGAAACTACGTTAGGTCCTTTCGAAATCCTTTACTTAGTAAATACGCATTTTTTTGATCTTTATTTGCTGAGAGTTTCTTAGTATTCATGCGAGGTAACAGGGACGTGTTAGGTTTGAAATAGTTTAATCACACAAATCTAAAAACTATGTAGATAACAGAGCCTAGTTAGGGTTGTTATGCAACCAGCAATTTAATCGGGTTAGGATCTAAATTGAGCATGCACATTTCAATTATGCATCCACTAGCCGTCGTCTGGTTAGGATCGCTCAGCTAATTCAGGTGCATTTCAATCACGTATGAATGAAATATAAACTTGATTTTAATTGAAAACATGATCGATTGAGGCACAAATATTATAAGCATGAATCTAATAAATATTATTTAATCAAAGCAATCATCCTAGCTTAAATAAAATTAAGCTAACATTGTTGTAAAAAAGAAAAAAGAACACATAGAAAACATGTTTAATTTAAATTAAAGAAAAGAAAGATTAAACCCAATTCAGAGTGGCTGTCACCCAAGAATTTGACAGAAGAGGCTCCTTCGTTTCTTTACTTCACTCCTTTGCTGATGGCTCTCCAAGCTGGCTGACCAGGTTAAGAGGCTTAAATGCTAAAATCTTTATGAAAAGATGATGATAGGTGTGGGCAGAAAAGAAGAATGCTAAGAGAATGAATGAGGAATGAGGGATGAGTGATGAGTGATGAGTGATGAGGGACGAGTAGAAATGTGAGAATGAGGTCTTATTTATAGGTGAGGAGAGGGGGATAGTTTACTAAAAATAGGAGTTTTCATCTTTTGAAGCATCTTCCATTGGTGGCTGGCCATAATTTGAGGAAGTTGTGCTGATTTTTGCTTGATTTTTGGCAATTTGAGTGTCACAACAACTTAGGACTAAGACTCAGTCAAGTGCAAATCTTTAGGTAAATATCTAATTTATTCAACTCTTCAAGGACCTTGTGCAATTAAACCAAAAAGTGGTTTATGGACAGCCATGTGCAGCCGAATTTTGGGTTGACTTGGTCCCCAATTTGGACGGTTTTGTAATCCAGCAAAGCTATCGGACTTGTCCAGAATAAATCAACAAGTTAGAGGACCAAATAATAAAATTTATCCAATTTATTAGTTAATTTAAAACCCAAATTATTAATGAAATATTTTAAAATGAATTATTAAATATAATTGTATATTTTATTATTTAATTTATTCATGCATGGCCCACTTTATGTCTTAAAAATATAATTTATTCAAATTAATATAAAATAAGTCGTTTATTGCATGAAAACTATATAATAAAGCATAAAATCACATTTTAATAATTTCTATGTCCTAATTTTATATTTTCACATATTTCATTAATTTATTAAATAATTACTTAGGTTTAACAACAAATTTAAGTAAAAAGGTGATAAATGACATAGGAAAAATCCTATATATTTTTTCGTTTGCACACCCCCTAACTTAAATCATTGCTCGTCCCTAGTGATGTTCATGCACAACAAAAGGTCTTGCTAAGGCAAAATTGCTAATTGTGTAAGTAGCATCAATCTTTGTCTCATAATCATGCATTAATAACTTCATGCTCATCAATCTTCTTTATTAACAAGTAATTCGTATGCAACATTCCTTAAGATTATACTAAGCTTCAAAATATGCCAACATGAATCATAGTTTACGTGTATGTCACAGTCATAGATAACATTCTTCATTCAACATAATTTCCTATCAATCAAGCCAAAAATTAACAAGGCTTGTTTATTATCTTCATATGTTGAACTTAGGTCCTCCTCTCCACTAATGTAGGTGACATAATCATCAAATCAATAGGTCTTTTATAAGGTTGTAATGGGGCTCAGTTAAAGGTAGGGATTTTAAGAGATGGGACATTTCGGTTTAAAAAAAAATCTTAACCTTTAACTTTGTCTTGATTTTCTAGTAATACAACCTTTCTTTAAGTGAACCTTTGGAACAACCCCAAACTTATTTTGAACTCAAGCTCATACATTTTTCCTTTTTGGAGACTGAGCGAACTTTTCTTTACTCTTTTTTTTTCTTTAAGCATGCGCACATACATCTTTATGAAAACTTCCTCAAATGTTGCTTACCAAGACAACTTTAGTTAAGATAGGTGCACAAAATTAAGATAACTTTAAAAGATGGTAATGTGGCTTATAATGTAGGTTCATTGCAATAAAAGGCTTTTAAGCTCAAAATTTCAGTTTCAAGGGTCAAATATCATAGGGTTGGCTTGAAAAGGCTCAAACGATCCAAAGAAATAGTCCCTATATCATTTTAGATTTTTATGTCCCCTAGGATTTCTCCTCAAGAAAGTTACTAAGTCAATTCTAAAGATATAAAGCTTCATGCATGTCTAATCTCAAACAAAACTAAGTTTTCATGGTAAACATTACTAAGGCTAAGATCATACAAGCATTCCATTCTTCATGATAACATACTTTCACTCAGATAAAATCAACATTCATACTTGCATACAAACTATCTTGTTAACAAAAAAAAAATCTCTAAACATTCATTTATTAAAACATACTTATGAAAGAAATGATTGAAACACACTTGAAAAAAATTTAAAAGTTTGAGCAATTTATGTTTAAGCAATTTATTTGCCTTACCCCCTTTTAAAAAGAAGCAATGTTCTCATTGCAAGAACAAAGTAATGAATGAAAACTGAACACCAGGTAGGGTTGTAAAGACACAGAGGTGAGTCATTAAGACTGCTTAAATACCAACTCTTTCCTAATAACCCAATCCTAGACATGTTCATTCCCATTACCACATCACTTAGTCTTTTCCTTTCTAAAGAAGTGTTAAGTTTATTCATGCTTGCTATGTTTTATTCTGCAGAAATTAAATCCTAATTACGAAAGAAATAAATTCCTAAGGACCTAAAAATAAATAAATAATACGACAAGAGTCCCCTCTTTTATTTTCTTGACTCATTCCCCTTGTCTTTTTCAGTCCATCACCGCTTGCATCATTAGTATCTTCCGTCCATGTCTCAAAGATAGCATCTGGGATCTCAGAAACAAAAGTATTAGAGATATTCTTAAAAGAATTTCGAATTGAGTCATCTCTAATTTTTGCATATTTCCAGTAATTTTGTTGTTGATTGTGCATGAACCTGCACATATCCATCAAAATTGACAACTCTGATTTCTTTGAAGCACTTGCAGAAGTCGGCATAGGAGTTGCAGATTCAGGTTCAACACTTAAATTGACTGGTTCTTCTTCTGGCTCAACCCTTGGTTCAGGGTTTTTATATCCTTCCACTAGTTTAGGACAGTTCGGTTCCTTATCAAATTCTTCCTCTTTAATGTCTGTAACTGAATTAGCTTCAATCTCAGTTTCATTTGTTAACTCCTTGGTATCTATCTCAGCTGGCTCTTCTTTTTCGCCTTGATTCAGCTCATGCACCCTCTCTACTAACCTTTCAAGATCATAAGTGAAGTGATTTATTATGGGAAATAAGCACTTCCTCCCTTCTTTTTAGCACAATCATAAATCTCCTTAAGGATAATTTTCCCAACATTAATGGACTTTTCTGTCAAGATTTCATATAACAAAAGCATCCGTTCCATCAAGATGGTGGAACTATGTGAGATAGGCATAAAACTGTAGCGTACAAAATAAAACTACACATTTGCTACTGGTTTTAGGTATTCCCTTCGGCAAGAGCGGCTCCCATATTTTCTTACAATCCATTGGGATCTCGAGTTTGTCACAACATCAAGCACTTGTTGAAGAAAATCCCAATTGATATTGTTCATCATAGGGTAGTACTCATCTTCTTCAACATCAAGTAAGTTAAACAAATCATTAATGGACTTAGAAGTAAGAGGTATCTTTTTCTTTCGAACGATGACCTCAATAGCATCTTGTGTCATCAAACTTGCATAGAATTCTCGAACTAATTCATCATCAGGAAGTGAACGAGATCACAAAATCATTCCCACTTGAGAGCATTGATTATCTTTCTAATTGGCACAGGAACAACCATCAAATCATCACTCTTCAAGTTAAATCCTTTTTCCGTCATCATAGGTTGATACTTGAAAATTTAATCAAATCTCTCTTTCACTTTTTCATCAATAAAAATCAGGTTTTCAAGAGTAGTCTTTGATGATCTAGTTCTTTTGCGAGATATGGTATCATTTCTCGAAAATTCAGAAAAGTTTCTACTTACTGGGAAAAAGAGAAATCGACAAGTGGGTAGAACTTGCTACGGCAGAAATCTTGCGACGTGGTGCGGTGGCAATAACGGTGCTTCGGTAATCTCTTTGCAACATCAATAGGAAATTTTGGCAAAAAGAGAAGAGAACTAGGGTTTCTTTTGGGATTTGAGGTTGATAGCACAAAAGAGAGATTTAGTGATTTTTAGGGTGTAAGCAAATTACTTTGAGGGATATGAAATATAGTAGAAGGAAGAGGGGTTTATATAGGGAAAAATTAGGGCAACATGTAGCAAAAAAATTAGCTACATTAGGGTTTCTTGCGTGGCAAGTAATGTGAGTGGCGGCAATAGGTATGGATTTTTCTCTCCTTTTTTTGCTATCTTGGGCCTCAAACTCAAAATTGATTATTACTTGGCCAAATTTAACTTCCTTTAAAAATTAAAAATTTAAACAAAACAAGTTAAACTTAAAAATTTTAAATCTCAATTAGAAAATTTCTTCTCAATAAATTACATTAAATTAATTCCCAGGAAAGGTTGGAGGTGTCACAGTGGTCCCACTTAAGTTCCAATCTCCTTAGACAGAATTAATTAAATGTACTAAATTAAGAAAATAAATTCTAACTATTTATTTATTTACAAAGCGAGTTCATGAAAAATCAAGGGTCTGTTAATTTGAACGAGGATTCAACTCCCTCAACTTCACCATCCTCATAATGTTTGAGACGTTGACCATTAACTTTAAATGTACCTCCATAATTGTCGTATAATTCAATAACTCCATAAGGATAAACTCGGTATATGGTATAGGGTCCTTTCCATCGGGATTTAAGCTTCCTAGGAAATAACTTCAACCTTGAATTAAACAACAAAACCTTCTGACCTTCTTTAAACTCGCGAGGTTGTATATGACTATCATGCCATCTCTTTGATCTTTCTTTACACATTTTGGCATTTTCATAGGAAAACAACCTTAGCTCTTCCAACTCATCAAGTTGTAACATCCTTCTCTCACCAACTTGCTTAAGATCAAAGTTGAACTACTTCAAAGCCTAGTGAGCTCTATTCTCCAACTCTAATGGAAAATGACATGCCTTCCCAAAAACTAACCGATAATGAGTCATTCCAAACGGTGCCTTAAATGTTGTTTGATAGGCCCATAATGCATCATTGAGCCTTCAAGACCAATCTTTTCTGCTAGGGTGTACTACCTTTTCAAGGATACCTTTGATTTCATGGTTCACTCTTTCAACTTGCCCATTGGAATGGGGGTGATAGGCAATAGCAATCTTGTGCTTCACATCGTAGTTTTCAAGCAACCACTTAAGTCATTTGTTCACAAAATGAGAACTTTCATCATTAATAATAGCTCTTGGTGTCCCAAATTGGGTAAACACATGCTTATGTAGGAATCGCATGACTACCTTAGCATCATTTGTAGGGTATGCTTCAGCTTCAACCCACTTGGATACATAGTCCACAACAACTAAGATGTATTTGTTCCCATATAAAGAAGAAAACAGGCCTAAGAAGTCAATGCCCCATACGTCGAATAATTCAATCTCCAGAGTGTTTGTCAAGGGCATCTCATTCCTCCTTATATATTTCCGGTCCTTTGGCATTTATCACAGTTCTTCACATAAGCATAAGCATCTTTAAATAGCGTAGGCCAAAAGAAACCTGCTTGCACAATCTTTGCTGCAGTACGTGAACTACCAAAGTGTCCTCCACTTGGAGATGAATGGCAATGATACAAGATCTCAGTAATCTCACTTTTAACTACACACTTTCGGATTATATTATCTGCATATTATTTAAACAAAAACGAATCCTCCCAAAAATAATATCGACAATCATGAAGGAATTGTTTCTTTTGTTGGTATGTCATTTCTTGAGGAATTATTCCACATGCAAGATAATTGGAAAAATCAGCAAACCAAGGTGTTTCATGAATTCGATTTACCTCAAATAGGTGCTCATCTGGGAAATTCTCATTAATAGGCACACATGATCGAGTTCCCTCATCTTGTTCCAACCTCGACAAATGATCAGCTATTTGATTTTCGACACCTTTTCTATCTTGAAGTAATAGTATCCAATGAATTAGCTTCAGTTTCACATCTTTCTTCGTGAGCAAGTATTTAATGGCCGCATGGTCAGTAAATACTGTGACTTTGGTACCTATAAGATATGAGAAAAATTTGTCAAAAGCAAAAACTATTGCAAAGAGTTCCTTTTCGGTTACCATATAAATGAGTTGGGCTCCCGTCAAAGTTCTACTTGCATAATAAATAGGGTGAAACACTTTGTTTCTTCTTTGACCCATCACAGCTCCAACAGCATAATCACTTGCATCGCACATCAACTCAAAAAGTGAGTTCCAATCAGGCGTAACGATTATTGGGGATGAGATTAACCTTTTTTTAGATCTTCAAAAGCTTCCAAACATGCTTGGTTGAAATCAAACACTGTATCTTTCTTTAACAACAAACACAACGGTTTAGAAATTTTTGAGAAATCATTGAGAAACCTATGGTAAAAACCGGCATGGCCTAAGAAGCTTTTGATTCCTTTCACATTAATTGGGGCCAGTGATCTTTCAATTACGTCCACCTTTACTTTATCAATTCAATTCCTCTCTTTGGGAATTTATGTCCTAAGACAATCCCTTCCTTAACCATAAAATGGCATTTTTCCCAGTTAAGGACAAGATTCATCTCTTCGTATCTCTTCAGTACCTTAGCAAAATTACTCAAACAAATATCATAAGTGTTACCAAAAATAGAAAAATCATCCATGAAAACCTCAACAAAATTTTCAACCATATCAGTGAATATTGCCATCATGCATCATTGAAAGGTTACAGGTGCATTGCATAAACCAAAAAGCATTCGCCTAAAAGCAAACATACCGTATGGACAAGTAAAGGTTGTTTTATGTTGGTCTTCCAGGGCTAAAACTATTTGGTTATATCCCAAATAGCCATCTAAAAAACAATAGAATTCATTACCTGCTAGTCGATCTAACATCTGATCCATAAAAGGCAATAGAAAATGGTCCTTCCGAGTGGCATTGTTCAATTTTCTATAATCAATATAGATTCTCCAACCAGTAATAGTTCTCATTGGAATTAACTCGTTACGCTCATTTTTTACAATCGTGATTCCACCTTTCTTTGGCACACACTGTACCGGACTTACCCACGAACTAACTAAAATGGGATAAATGATTCCTCATCTAACCATTTGATCACTTCCTTTCTCACAACTTCTTTCATAATAGGATTGAGCCTCCTTTTCCCATCAATTCAAGCTCTTTCACCTTCTTCCAAAATAATTTTATGCATGCAAAAAGAAGGGCTTATACCTTGAATATTAGCTATGATCCAGCCAATTGCTTTCTTAAATTTCTTTAGAGCAACAATTAGTTGCTCCTCTTGATCTTTCGTCAGTTCTGCTAAAATAATCATAGGCAAAGTAGAACAGTCACCTAAATGAACATATTTCAAATGGGAAGGAAGTACCTTTAGTTCAACTTTAGGTGGTTCTTCGATTGACAACTTGGGTTGCACAAATTCTCTGACTTCCAACTCCAACGGTTCAAACCGTGTGGATTGAATAAAATTTCTCAAATTGGCTTCCATCAAAGCCATGTTTACTTCACCTTCTTCATCCTCTAAAGGGTTAAGATCTAAGGCTTTCTCCAATGGATCTTCTTCAAAATTGTTTGCCATAGAAACCAAGGTTTCTATCTCTTCCATAACTGAACACTCTTTTGTCGGATCGGGAAATTTCATTGCTTTAAGAATTTTAAAGGTTACTTGATCATCTTGAACCCGCATGATGAGTTCACCTTTCTTCACATCAATTAACACTCTTTCTATGGCTAAGAAAGGTCTTCCAAGGATGATCGGCACTTCTTTATCTGCTTCAAAATCTAAGACAATAAAATCAGCTGGAAAAATAAATTTATCGACTCTTACCAAAACATCCTCGATCTTTCCCTCGGGATATGCTAAAGATCGATCCGCTAGCTGAAGCGTCACAGTTGTAGGTCTTACTTCACCTATACCTAACATCTTTAAAATAGACTTAGGCATTAGGTTGATACTTTCTCCTAAATCACACAAAGCTTTACCACAATAAGATTCACCAATGTTACAGGGTATAGTAAAGCTTCTTGGGTCTTTCAATTTTGGTGCCAATTTGTTCTGTAGGAACAAACTGCACTCCTTTGTCAAGGCAACAATCTCATATTCACTAAGTCGTTTCTTCTTAGACAATATATTCTTCATAAACTTCACATAATTCGACATTTTTTCTAAAGCCTCCACCAACAGAATATTGATGTGCAACTGCTTTAGAACATCCAAAAACTTCTTGAATTGCATGTAACACCCCAAACCGGTGACCGTCACCGGATTTGAACACGTGGTGTTACTGGGCTTACTTCCCTTATTTCTCTCTTTGAAATATTTGATTTCTGTTCCAGGCAGGCTAGCTAGCTGCGTCACTGTCACCTTAAAAATCATATCTCGAGTTACAGAATTCGAAAATCAGTTCCATAAATTTTCCCTGAAACTAGACTCATAATACCATCTACACATTTCTTTCTAGAATTTTTTGTTGAGCCAATTAGTACAGTTTATTAGTTAAAGTCACCCATGCTACAGGGGTCAATTACACTGACCTTCGCGCATTACGACCTGAATATCTTCTCGTACAGAGCTTCAATGCTCATGCCGTTTGATTCTAATGAAACTAGACTCAAAAGGGAATCTGCACATATAAGGCACGACTTCTAATTCCTTCTGAATAATTTATGGTAAACTTTCAAAGTCGAGACAGGGGATCCAGAAACCGTTCTGGCCCTGTCTCACGAGAACTTTAATATCTCTCAGTATACTGCTCATATGGTCGTTTCGTTTCATCCATATGAAAATACATTCATCAAGGTTCAATTTCATAATTTATTCACTATTTAATTCTACTTCTACTATTTTTAGTGATTTTTCCATCTCACCTCACTGCTGCTGGCAGCATCTGTTACCAAAGCAAACAATGACTATTTCATAAATCTTCTATGGCCAACTATTACATCATACATAATACAAACTATGGCCACCTTATCAAAATTTAGGTTTCTAAGGCTCGTAACTATAGGTTTTAGAATCACACTCAACCGACCACATAGGCCATTTTCGCATGGCTTAAAGTTTACAACCCACAATTCGACAAAACAAAATAGCCTATACATGCCAAATGTTCTCCTAGCTCAACTACGAAGACAATACCAAAAGATTTTCAGCCGGTGTGATAACTTCAACGACGGTTCCGAGCACGCAACAATACGAGTCCAAGAGACCTAAAATGGGTGACAAGAAAACACCGAGTGAGTTTATAACTCAGTAAGTCATAAGCATTCAACAATCATCCATTGATAAAGTTATCACCACATGAAACAATAAACGAGGCTAGGTACTCATCCATATCGAAACTATACCATAAATCCTCGGACCTTTCGGTTCAATCTCATACCAAGTCATACATCCACATTTCATATTCTATACAATAAGATATTTGAGGCACTTTACACACCAACTCATTCACACCACAATTATACAATTGCAATCATCACATAGATCTAAAGCTTACCAAGCTCAACCCCGAGCATGAACATATTTCCTAATCGTCATGAGCTCAAGGTACTTACCCGATCCGCTGTCCATACTCAACTCGATGGAGACACACCTCCATATATATAGAGTACGCACACACGGCTTAATACTCGATTTCGCACACTTAGTGCCATGCGATTTAAGCCCGCACACATAGTGCCATACCTTCGAGCTCGCACACCCAAAGGTCAGATATTTCCAGCATGCACACTTAGTGCCATATATTTCCAGCATGCACACTTAGTGCCATATATTTCCAGCACGCACACTTAGTGCCAATCTCACACCGTACACACGTATTGCCCAAGACACTTAGTGTCGAAAGCAAACTTTCTACACATTTCACTATTTCTTTTACATTCAACAATTGTCATCACTCCATACACATACAATTTCATTTATATATATATAGCATCCCATTAAACACAATTGCATAGATTTTACAATCATTTAAGCAATATCAAACATATGTGCTTAATGACTTACCTTGTTTTGGGTAGAACGGTTCTAATTCGCTACTCGCTTGCTTTCTCCTTTCCTTTGTCCGATTTAGTTCCCTTTGCTCTTGAGCTAAATCAAACAATTTACCTCTCCATCAAACACAAACATACGGCATTCACATACATTATTATGATTATTCCCGAATACTTAACACAACAAAGCTGAAAATTTACTCAATCTCATCTTAATTTATTGCTACTTATTTATCAAAATTTCCAATACAAGGTATTTAACACCTATGCCCATTTATACCCCATATGGCCGAATGTATGTATATATGTATATATATACAATGTCAATTATAACATCTTTTAAACACCTAATTTCACCTTATGAACACTTAATCAATTTTTTTTTCCTAATCTAACATATATTTTCACATCCATTGTATCATCATGTAAAATCACATATAACTCATATAGGTGCAAGGTCAATTTCAAAGTGTCCATAACCATCCAAAACACAAAATTTAACTATCATGCAAGAAGCATAAACCATGCTCATGAGCATGCCATGGCCAATACATCACACACCATACTCCTTATAATTTTGGTCATGGTTAAACAAAGGACTCAATGCCCTACTCAAGAATACTAAAAGAAATTTTCAAGAGTAGTCAATCCATCATTGCATGCATCATTAGCAAGCTTCACACTTAGCATGCAATGGCTTCAACACAATATCAACCTTGGCCAAATACCATTTCTATGGCATAACAAGGATTTGAACCATGGCTAATCATGAACATCAAGTTAGCAACTATAACATACATGAATCTCATGACACAACCTCATACATACCTTAATCTTGATGCATGTATAGCCAAATCTCCTTCTAGATCTCTTCTAAACCAAAAATGGAGCAAAAATCCTATCTTCTTCCTTAGTATTTTCGGCCAAAAAGGAAAGAACAAGGATGAACAAATTTTTTTCTTTGCTTTTCTTTCACTCACGGCACAAATGGGGGAAAGGATGAGCAAATTTTTGATTTTTTTTTTTGTTTCTCTTCCTACATGCTTAATTTTTTTATCATTTCCCTCATCATCCATTAACAAAACATGTTTCAACATGTTTTCTTTGCCCATAAACCATGTCATGGCCGGCCACTAAGCTTCCTTTGGGGAAATTTGACATGCAAATACTTTATTTTTGCATGCATTATCAACAAGTCATCACACATTTCCCCATCATACTTTCACATTTATAACTCTAAATCAAAACATCAAAAATGTCACACATGAATTAACACATATCATAGGCATCAAAATAAATTTTAAATTATTTTTATGCCTCGGTTTTGTGGTCCCGAAACCACATCCCGTCTAGGGTCAATTTTGGGCTGTCACATTGCACCTCCTATTTCTGCTTGTGTTACTGCAATCTTTGAGGATATCGAGGTGATGGAACTTTCGGTTGAACCAGACAACTTTTTTGAGTAGGTAAATCTGCATCAAAAGAAGATGTTAAAGTATCTGAATTCACTAAGTTAGGATTTACCTTGTCAGTGTTCACAGATTTTAATTCCTTTGGTGTAGGAATTTCAATAGCTGGTTGATTCTTCTCAACGGGCTTATCTTCAACATTAATCAGTCGGGATTCCAAAATTTTACAACTTAGCAATGCTACTGCCTTGATAAGTTTTTTACCCAAATTTCTTGGATTCTCAGTATCGTTCGACAAAGTTCCTTGTGGTCTATTACGAAGCTCTGTAGCTAACTGACCCATTTGGTTTTCCAAATTTTTTTAGTGTTGCTTTTTAGCTTTGGATCAACGCGTCATTCTTTGCCATGTACGCTTTCAACAAGTTCTCCAAATTGTTTGATGCCTCAGCTTGAGGTGGTTTTGGAGCTTGTTTATTAAACCCTTGAGATTGGTTGAGTCTATGCTGCAATGAGTTGTGGTTCAGTCCATTTCCTTGGTTGCTTCAAGAAAAGTTCGGATGATTACTCCATGAAGGATTATAGAAGTTGGACTAGGGTCCTTGTCCACGCCTATTTTGATATCGATTCCTCACATAGTACAGTGACTCAGGATTTGATGAACAATTCTCAAAAGAATGACCTTCCCCATAGTACACACAGGAAATTACTTCGTACAGAATTGGTGGCTGAGCCGCAAAATTATTTGTACTATTAGTGGTAAATTGTTTTAACATAGAGGAAATAGACGATACCTGAGCTAATAACGAAGTAAGGGCATCAACTTCATGAACTCCAGCTACACGTCTTCCTAAAGTTGCTCTATTTGTTGGCCATTGATAGTTATTACTCGCGATCCTCTCAATGATCTCATAAGCCTCATTATAAGACTTAGACAAAATTGCACCATTCAAAGAAGCATCTACCATCAATCTTGTATGTGCATTGAGACCATTATAGAATGTCTCCAACTGGATACAATGAGGAATCCCATGATGAGGACACTTACGCAGTAACTCCTTGAATTGCTCTCAAGCCTCATACAAAGACTCGTTATCCAATTGTTGGAAGGTTGTGATCTCGTTCCTCAACTTAGTGTTTTTGCTAGGCAGGAAATACTTAACCAAAAATCTCTCTGCCAATTCTTGCCATGTAGATATGGAACTTAGTGGCAATGAATTGAGCCATGCTCATGCTTGATCTCGCAACAAGTATGAAAATAACTTCAACCTCAATGTATCTTCATTTACACCGGCTATCTTGAATGAATCACTCACCTCCATAAATAATCGAAGGTGGATATGTGGATCTTCTGTGGGCATACCACTAAATTGGCCCTCAGTTTGGAGCAGTTGAAACATCACTGGTTTCAATTCAAATTGGGTTGCCTCAATATCTAGACTTCTAATTACTGGATTTAACTCACTGAAAAGTGGCACAGCATATTATCTAATGCATCGATCCCTATCTTCGGCAATGAGGATAGGATTTCGTACATGATCGGCTTCATTACCTTGGTCTTGATTCTGATTCCCTAGTTCCATCTTGACTTGTCTTTGAGCTATTCGTTCACATCTTCTTTGTTTGAAAGTTCGCTCAATTTCAAGGTCTATAGGGAGTAAATCAATAATTCGATCTATGCTCAAAAACACCTGAAAATAAAATCACAAAATTAAAAAGAATAAGTTAGTAATGTTAAAAATAAATCAAATTGAAAATAAATAATTTCACGAAAAGAATGACTATGGAAACATTTGACAATCCCCGACAATGGCGTAGAAAACTTGTAACGCTGGGGATTGTGCAAGTGTACACAGTCGTTATCAAGTAATTAGTAAGTATCGAGTTATCGTCTCCACAGGGATTGTATTTGTGCTAAGTCACTTAATTTGTAAAATTATATTAACAATTTGGTAAATAAAAACACAATTTAGTTGAAAAGTGATGATTAAAATATATTAGACTAAATGCAATGATCTCTAATGCAAATTAACCTAAGTATGCAAATTATATGAATAAAATAGATTTTAGCAAAATTAAACACAATTAGCAACAATTATAACATAAATAAACTAGGACAATTACTTTAATTAAACTCAATTTATTATTAACATGCTTAATAATATTCGGAAAAACATTCCATGGCAACTCGATCTTTTATGAGTTTGGAAACCAAGTTAGGTCCTTTCGGAATCCTTTACTTAGTAACTACGCATTTTACTGATCTTTATTTCCTAAGAGTTTCTTAGTATTCGTGCGAGGTAACAAGGACATGTTAGGTTTGAAACAGTTTAATCACACAAATCTAAAAACTATGTAGACAACAGAGCCTGGTTAGCGTTGTTATGCAACCCGTAATTTAATCGGGTTAGGATCTAAATTGAGCATGCACATTTCAATTAAGTGTCCACTAGCCGTCGTCTGGTTAGGATCGCTCAGCTAATTTAGGTTCATTTCAATCAGGTATGAACAAAATACAGACTTGATTTTAATTGAAAACATAATCGATTGAGGCACAAACATTATAAACATGAATCTAATAAATATTATTTAATCAAAGCAGTCATCCTAGCTTAAATAAAATTAAGCTAACATTGTTGCAAACAAGAACAAAGAACATATAGCAAACATCTTTAATTTAAATTAAAGAAAAGAAACATTAAACCCAATTCAGAGAGGCTGTCACCCAAGACTCTGACTGACGAGGCTCCTTCGTTCCTTTGCTTCGCTCCTTTATTGATGGCTCTCCAAGGTGGCCAACCAAGGGTTCTTTAAGAGGCTCAAATGCTAAAATCTTTATGGAAAGATGATGATAGGCGTGGGGAGAAAAGAAGAATGAT
The DNA here is from genome assembly GCF_025698485.1 of Gossypium arboreum. Taxonomy (NCBI): domain Eukaryota; kingdom Viridiplantae; phylum Streptophyta; class Magnoliopsida; order Malvales; family Malvaceae; genus Gossypium; species Gossypium arboreum. The sequence continues at coordinate 116,172,965 of NC_069077.1, read as the reverse complement.
AAGAGAATGAATCAGGAATGAGGGATGAGTAGAAATGTGAGAATGAGGTCTTATTTATAGGTGAGAAGAGGGGGATAGTTTACTAAAAATAGAATTTTTCATCTTTTGAAACATCTTCCATGGGTGGCCAGCCATAATTTGAGGAAGTTGAGCTGATTTTTTTCTTGATTTTTGGTCAATTTGAGTGCCATAACAACTCAAGACTGTGACTCGGTTAAGTGCAAATCTTTAGGTAAATCTCTAATTTCTTCAACTCTTCAAGGACCTTGTGCAATTAAACCAAAAAGTGGTTTATGGATGGCCATGTGCAGCTAAATTTTGGGTTGACTTGGTCCCCAATTTGGACAATTTTGTAATCCAGCAAAGCTATCAGACTTGTCCAGAATAAATCAACAAGTTAGAGGACCAAAAAATAAAACTTATCCAATCTAATTAGTTAATTTAAAACCCAAATTATTAATGAAATATTTTAAAATGAATTATTAAATATAATTTTATATTTTATTATTTAATTTAATCATGCATGGCCCATTTTATGTCTTAAAAATATAATTTATTCAAATTAATATAAAATAGGCCATTTATTTCATGAAAACTATATAATAAAGCATAAAATCACATTTTAATAATTTCTATGTCCTAATTTCATATCTTCACATATTTCGTTAATTTATTAAACAATTACTTAGGTTTGACAACAATAAGTAAAATGGTGATAAATGACATAGGAAAAATCCTATATATTTTTCCGTTTACAAAAAACACATACGAGACTCACCCCTTGGGTCTCAGCTCGTCCCTTATCCTTTGTTATTTCATTAGAGCGTATTTGATGGCATAACAATTCACGCTTTAGTGCATCACGCCTTCTTGGCGGCAACTTCATTAGTTGAGTCTACTATGTGCTTCACTGGGCATCCTTTCCTAACGACTTCTTGCATCAAATTTAATTATTGACTACGCGCTTACATATACGTCAAAAGTCATTTTGGTGCTGATAACACGTTACTTTCCTATAGACTACAGGGTTGTCCATTCGTTAGGCCTTATACTTAACCTAGAGGAGCTTTCCTATCTTCCTTTGGTCCTACTTTCATGAATAGAGAGATAAGATATATTTTTTTGTCTTATATGCTTTGACTTGTCTATTGACTTTATTGGGAATCAACAAACGTCACATCAATCAATTGGTGCTCTTATCCAAATATTACAAATTCCAAGAAACTAATCAAGTGCTTTCCTTATAACTTAACTGGCTCAAAGCCATCGTTAGAGGGTTTTCTTCATTACTGTCATACGCTTCTCGTTACAATGTCCATTTACCTTTAATAGACTCTGCTCATCCTATGCACGCCAACAAAGGCTTCTGGGGGCAAACCTCTCTTTAACGGCTTACTTATTATCTTTATACTAGATTTAACACTATTCACTTTTAGACTCATCTTTTTCGACCCATTCTCTGAATAGTATTCAGATACTATCATTCTGTCGGGTGGGATTTTACTAAATCATTTGAACTCTAATCACATATGTGCAATTGGTCCCTCTGCTAGCTCGTTAAAACTAGAACTGAATTGCATGTTGAACCAAATGAACAAAAATGGATAGAAACGATGAAGTTAGAGAAATAGGAAACAATTGGAAATGAATGTGGTTTTCTATAAATGGAATTGACCAAAAAAATTAATTTATAGTTTCTAGATAATTATTTAATTGACTGAGGTTCGAAAATGGAATTTAATTAATTTGTTATTGTGAATTCATTGAATGTAGAAATATTAAATATATTTCTCATAAATTCTTACACTGTAAGGTCGTCATAATTTTAACGGAATTAGAATCGATTAAAAATTATTTAATTGAAAATTTAATTTATTTATTTAAATTAATTTATGATATTTATTTTGGAAAATAAAAAAACAAGTATTGACTTGAATTCAATTATAAAGTACTAGGTTAAAAGTCCAGGAAGTATTTATAATTGGACTAGACATGGTAGAGGCCTAAAAGCCCCTCATGTTAAAACTAGTGACGAAAAACCCTAATATATTTAACTAGGGTTGCCGCCCTTAATCCTAGTTAGATTTGGAGTTAGTTTTTATATTGAAATAGGCTTCTACAATTTTTACAAGGGTTTCACTTCTTCCCTCTATAAATAAATGGTACCAGTAGGGCTATACACAATAAATTTTACACAACTTTGAGATATTGTTGTTCTACCCATTAATAGTGAGAATTTATTTTGTAAGTATAAATTATATTTTCCTGAATAACAATTCTATCGGTTTCTATTGAGAGAGAATTTTGCTTTCACACTAAAAGTAAAGTAAAGAATTTCAGGTTCTGTGTTTCATTCGAATTTGTTCAGGCCGGCACTGAACTAGTTCATGGTATAAGAATAGTGAAGAAGGTCATTCAGTTGAAAGGGTTTATTACTATAAATATCAAAAAGCAGATCAATTTTTAAAATTTTTATTTCCCATTGTGCAAGAAAACCATTTTCAAATTGAATTTTTTCCAACAATTGGTATCAAAGCCAGGTTGTGCTATATGTATAGTATCAATTCATACCAAAAATTTTCTCTCTTATTCATGTATGATTAATTTGGATAAGATGTTGCATTCTTGTAATAGGTAAATGTATGCAAATGAATGTCTATTATTATTTTATTGTTATGTATTGTTACTGTAACTCCCTATACTCGGCCCGGTCGTCGAGCCCGAGTAACATGACGCTACACCAACGTCACATCATCCTACTTTACACCGCATCTCATTAGCATGCACACATCATCATAATTAAACAATTATAGAAGTTTTAAGTCTAAAATACCTAGTCGATGTTAAAATTACTAAACATACATTAAACGATCATATCATGAGTTAGAAGCACACTTAAAGACCATTTAACGAAAATTATCAAACAAATCATGTAGGTATGGATACGCACTCACAGGTATTGATATTTCTCATACTAGTATCAATATTGTTTAGAAAATTGGTACCTTTTTATCATTTTATTTTTCTACAAAATTTAAAACCAAGTAATTTATCGATACAATTCCAAAAGTATTTATATTTCTACCTCGAGTATCGATACTCGAGAATTGGTATCGATACCAAATTAAGCTACTGACTTCCTGGACGTACAAATTAATATGGGGGTAATGATACTAAATACTCGATTATCGCATTCACAGCAAAACAAAGCATTTAACACAGCATATACCAATTCAACATGCATCTATAACTTCAAAATTCCACATTAAAAACATTTAAACTTGCAGCTCAAAGCATCATCGAATATGAGTTCACCTACTCAATCATTAAGCCTAACTTGGATCACTTCCTTGGAATTTCGCACCGCTCACACCGCAATGCTAACTGCCTATAAGGTTTAAAAAGAGTGGGTAAGCTTAAACAATATTAGTGAATGATCGAAAAAACCACCAAATAAACATAATATCATGGGTTAAAAAATGATCAAAGCACTGGTACTTACATAATTTGCTATAATTACATACCAAAATACACATTTAATAACTACCAATTCATTTGGTTTTACAATTACATAGTTAAGCATACATCACATTTTATAATATCACATTTAACGACAATTTGGCACTTGAAGCTACGAAACATAGAAATGGGCTCTATCTCCATCACATCATTGACTCGATGAGTCATACATATCCCAAAAGTGTAGCAGTTACCTAATACTCTCCAACAACCAATGTATCCCAGTGAGCGGAGCTGAGCTCACATTCCCTTATCCCTCCAAATTTGTCCTGGGCCTTAATGCCCCAAAAACACAACACAAGGTTAAGTACTCACAAATCCTATGGCATGCCAACTATATCCAATGGTATCAAAGATCACAAGGCCAAAATATCAGCAATTATACACATATTTTCTTAACATTTTATGTATATTTTCACCGCATATTCACATTATAAGCATATATTGCATGTCACATTATCACATCTTAATATTCAATCCACAACACACAATTACATTATTTTCCAATTTAAACAAGGGGTATAAGAAAGCTTACACTCAGAACTTAGAGTAGGGGTTTAGGTTGCTCCTGAGCTCCCAATTAACACTATGAATCATGTCTACAAGCAGCAACTCCAAACACTCACCGTTTGTGCTTTTACCTAGTTGTTGAAAGCCTAAACTAGCTTTTCCTTGCCTTTCACTTTGCTCTAAGAAGGTCCTAATGATTGTGAAGCTTCACCAAAGAAACTCACACAATAAACCCAATTAACATGCAATCATAGACTCGCCTAAATCAACCAAAAACACAAGCCTAAGCTAGATCCTCTTGAAACTGAAATTTCAACTAGCTTAGTCGAAATGCAATAATCTCAACTTCTACTAGTTCCCATCGTATAAAACAAATTCCAATCATCTAATTATATATCTAAGAATAATTCCCAACCTTTAAACTATTCAAAACAACACAGATTCATGGTTCCGAAATTTTGGCATACAATGGCCATTTTCACAAAAACTCAATAAAACTTTAGAATTCTTTAACGAAAATTTAAGTGAAGTTTAGAAACCTTCTAATAACATCAAAACAAGTTCAAAAACATTTTGAAACATTGTTTTCATTCAAAGTCACGAATTTCAGTATTAACGCCCCAAATTTCAACATTTATTCAAAATTTTTGACTCAATAGATAAAAACTAAATTTAAAAGGGCTAAATATCATCAAAAGATAATAGGAAAAAGAAACATTACCTTAGTTGAGAGGGAAAAAAAATGTTTCATTGAAAATCTGAAAAACCCACAAGTTTGAGCGATAGTTAAATTAATGATGTTTTTGGTATTTTTTTTGAAATTCTAGGGAAGTTTAATGTTTGGAAGATGATAGAAATTAAAGGATTGATGTTTGGAAAATCAAATGGGGTGAATGGTGTTTGGGAAATCAAGGGACGTCAACAAGAAGTGAGGGGGAATAGTTTTCGTGAGTTTTGTTGTAGGCAAGGGGGGAATAGGTCAATTCTAAACTTTGGTATATTTATCCTTGTCGTACTCCTAACTTCACCCCTTTTTCCAAAACAATCCATATTTTAAAATTGAAGGTCTTTTCTACATCATTTTCAAAAATTAGTTTAATTTTCAAATAGCCATAAACGAAGACATTTCTGGTTTACCATGCTTCAAATTTTCGAACATATTTTGAGCTAAAATCCCTAAATTACCCACGAAACTACTTGGCCCAAATTCGGGATGTGATAGTTATATGTTATTATTTTATTATTATTTATGATAAAGTAATTTTGTCAAAATTGTGGTTCTTAAAAAATTAAATGTTATTTTATTAATTTCTGAAATATGTATAAATTAGATCGTGGTCTATCATCTCCATGTAGGTTTTAATTTTATTATTTTAAAATAAATCATGTTAGCCAAAAATGGACATAAGATTTATGTAACCTATATTTTTCAGCGGAACCAAACTGACCCAGCCAAATCGATAGTAAACCAACGATGGTTTAGTAGTAGGAGGTTGTCGATGGTCCAACGGTGATGTTTCATGGTGGAGGCCGACATCAATGACCAAAGACGGTGGCCTATGGCAGCCAATGGTGGCCAACGATGGTTGAAAACTATCCGATGGTAACTTGAGATAGTTCGGTAGTGGCTGGCAGCGACAATGACACAGAGACAATGGTGGAAAGATAGTAACATGAATCGTTGCTACAACGAAAGTCTGTGGTTGCAAAATAGAAGACTCAAAGTATGATTTGGAGTGAATTTTGTAATTTTTTTTAAGATGGAATCATGGAAACTTTTACTGGTCAGGGTCATTTAAATTTTAGGCTTTTATTTATGATAGCATGATGATATTTATTTAACTACAAATGTATGTTCATGCATATGTATGATAAGCATACATATAGTTTAGGGAAAGTGACCGCACCCCAAAGTGCGTGTGCCGGGGTTTAAAAATTGCAAATAGATAAATAAAATAAGTTGGTATTTGCAAGCGAACAAGTGAAACTATAATATAGCTTTAGTTTACAACGAAACACTAGGAAGTGTTTCGAGGACCATACCCAAGCGATTACTAGGTTGGTGAAAACTATTATTAATTAACTATCATAAATAATTAATAATATAATCAAGTTATGAATTAGTAGTGCAAATTATAAATTAAGATTTTAGTAAACTAATTAATTAAAACTAAACCTAAGTTAAACAACCATAACCTCCTATTCCTAATTTCATCAATGCGAGCTACTTTGCTTACAATCATTCAAATTACTAGTTATCAATTAAGATGATAATTATCCTTAACTGAGTTATTTACCACCCTTAAGTAGAAATACCCATTCGGTATTATCTTTGCTAAGAGTTACTACATAAGATACCATTTTGGTCTTACCGAGGCATACGAATACCCTTTCGATCTCACTGCAAGCCCAGATTTTGAGAAATGGCTTGAAGCCATGAGGTTTGAGATGGATTCCATGTTAGAAAACCAAGTACAGACATTGGTTGATCCACCTGAAGGGGTTAAACACATAGGGCGCAAGTGGGTTTTCAAAAAGAAAATCGACATGGATGGTAACGTACAAACATACAAAGGGTGATTAGTGTAATATCCCGAATTAGGGCCTAATCAGAATAGTGGTTTCAGGACCACAAATATGAGATAGAAATAATTATTTTATTATCATTTTAAGGTCTATGGCATGATTTCATGATTGTGTGAAAATTTTGTTTAGAAATTTTATCGATAAAGGGTCCAATTTGATATTTAGGACTAAATTGCGAAAGTTGTAAAATGTGTGTTCTAGTTCACAAAGGTACTAAGTACTTGTGAGTAATGGGATTTTAAAGTTGAGGTCCTTGGATATTAATTAGACCATTATACTAGTTTGAACAAAAATACCTAAATGAAGATAAAACACCATAGTTTTTAATTAAGGGCATTTTGGTCATTTAGTTATTAAAATGAATTAAAAACAAAATTAAAAGCCAATTTTTGTCCATCTTCAACCCCTTGGCCGAATTTCACATAAGGAAGACATAGATAGGGTTTTTCAACCTTCCAAGCTCAATTGTAAGTCCATTTTAGCCCCGTTTTTAATGTTCTTTACGTTTTTGGAGTACCGATAACTTGATTAAGCTTATTATAGCAATAATTTAACCTAGGGTTTATATTTGGAAAAATACCCATAGGTGAAATTTGTTTATTTTGATGTTTTATGGTGTAATATGAAACTTTAAATTGTGTTAAACAACTTTTGCTAAGTGATTTTACGTGAAAACGAGTAAAACGACATAATTGGTAAAAATACCTAATGTTCATAAGTACATGTTAGAGTGAGAATTTGATGTTTCCATGGAAGGGAAAAATGATCAGCATGTCATAAAACATAAGAAAATAGGATGAAGTTTAATTTCCGAGCCTTGGGGAAAAAGTGTAAATATATAAAAGTTTAAGGGCAAAAATATAATTTTGCCAAAGTTTGAGTCAAGGATTGTTTTAATAAATGTTAGTATTAAATAAGCTAAATTTTTTATTTTAGATCAAGAGAAACAAGATTCGAGTCGTGATCGAGGGAAAAATAAAGTTTACGAGGAATAGGCTTGATTTCTAACATTTTGTACCGAGGTAAGTTCAGGTGTAAATGTAGTAACATAATTTTCATTTTAAGTAATTTAATGTTATTTATATGATATGATGATTATTATCATGAAATATTATGCTTTGTGGATTATTATTTAGTAATATGCAAATTATGTGAGCTACTTGATAAATATGAAATGCTATCAAGTATCGATTACGACATTTCGTGGAAGATAGCAAAGACGTGTGATTGAGAAAAATCCCGTTTGAACCTTGGGAATAGATTAGGATACAAGTGACATGTCACTAGGATATTTGAGGAGCTCGTTGAGTTGAGTCCGAGTTCGTGAGATGTAACTAGGCCTCCGATCTCGTTGAGTTGAGTCCGAGCTCACTTATGGATGCGAACGCCCGAGCTCGTTGAGTTGAGTCTGAGTTCGCTTATGGGCGGGTTACATGGTAGCTTGGCTACATAATTTCCGCAGGCTATTGAGTTTGTCTAGCTGCGGGTATGGCACTTATGTGCATGCAATCCGTGTATCCAAATTATATTCTGATGTGTTCAATAGGTGAATCTTAAGGAATAAGGAGAATACTTAAGACGAAGGTGACATGTTGGTAAGTGTGGCGAATGAGAAAATTTGGACAGGTATGCGCTTAAACCCTCGGGTTGAGAACTTGGTATGATGAAATTGTGGTAAGATAGTAAATGCAAATGTAACATGAATGTCTTGGTGATATTTATACAAATGATGTTTTGTGTTGGATTGCATGATTATGTTACTTGCTATTTACATGTGAACTTACTAAGCATTTATGCTTACTCCCTCCTTTCCATTCTTTGTAGTTTTGACAGTCCAGCTCAAAAATTGGGAACAGTCGAAAGATCGCTTACACTATCCGTGGACCATTTTGGTATAGTGGCTTGTACATTTTGAGTATGGCATGTATAGCATTATAATCATTTTGTGTATATGATCTTATGATATGGTTATTGGGTGGTAAGGAAATGCTTGGTAATGATTAGCCATTGGAATGGCTAATCAAGATCATATTTGGTGTTATGTATACTTAATGTGCTATCTAATCCATGGAAATTCCTAAAAAGGTGAAATTTGCTATAAAACAATATCATACAATAGCAATAATGTGAGTTTGAAAAAGCACTAAAAATTGTAGAGACAGAATTAGATGATTAATAAAATATGAAATTGAATCTGATTGAGTCTATTTTCATGTAGAATAAACAAAATAGGAAAATGAGTTGTATTTTATGAGAAATTTGAGTTTTGGTGGAACAGGGTCAGAGCAATTTCTGAATCCCCTTTTCTAAATTTAAAAATTCACTAAAAATTTAAGGAAAAATAATTAGGATTCATACATTATATGGATAGATTCCTTATTGAGTCTACTTTTAATAGAAATAAATGGCATAATCATATGAATTCTGTATAGAGATAAAAGTGATTCGTAGTGAATAGAGGTCAGAGCAGTCAGACACTGAAATAGGGGAAATTTTAACTAATAAACTGTACTAATTGGCCTGACTAAAAATTCTGAAAAAAAAATTAGTAAATAGATATATGAGTGTAGTTTCAGGGAAAATTTATGGATTTTAATTTTGAGTTTTTTAACTCGAGATATGATTTTTTTTAGCGATTGTGATGCTGATGGGCAGTTTGTTATGAAAGGTGAAATAAATTGTTTGAAACTGTTTAAGTGATAATTTAAGTCTGTTAACGCCTTGTGCTCGACTCCGACGACTGTCTCCGGTAAGGAGGTTTACATTTGGTGGTATCAGAGCTACAGTTTAGTCAGTTCTCGGACTAACGTGGCGTATGTACAGGTTTTGCTATACATGCCATAATATATTGTGATAGTGTGACGACTCCTGACCTTTAAAATGATTTTTTTATAATAAATGGATCCTGATCCAGCTGTGGCCGATTATGTAGAGAGCAATGCGCCAGCTCTTACTGAAGGGGGGTGCCGACTGAAAACCAACCTCCTACTGTTAGTCAAGGAGGAGGAGAATGGGCTCGAGAAGCCTTTCTCCAGATGATGAATGTATGGTACATCGAGTTCGTTCGTACGAACCCGAATGCTCAACAACCTCCCTCAGCTCCCCCGATTCCTCAACCTGTACCCCTGATGCCTCAAGGTATGGATCTGATGAAATTTCATAGAACCCAGTTGACAGAATTCGCAAGCAAGGGGCTGAAGAATTCAGGGCAAATGTTGATGATGATACCGAGAAAGCAGAATTTTGGCTTGAGAATTCTATTCGAGTATTTGATGAATTGTCTTATACACCTGAAGAATGCTTGAAATGTGATATATCCTTGTTGAGAGATTTAGCCTATTTTTGGAGGAAAACATTGATTTCAATGGTACCTAAAGAGAAAGTGACTTGGGAGTTCTTTCAAGAAGAATTTTGGAAGAAATACATCAGTGAAAGATTTGTTGAACAGAAGCGTAAAGAGTTTCTCGAGTTGAAACAAGGCAACATGACAGTTACTGAGTATGAAAGGGAGTTCATTCGGTTGAGTAAGTATGCTAGAGAATGTATTCCTTCAGAGGCTAAAATGTACAGACGATTTGAGGACGGACACAATGAAGACATCAAAGTATTTGTGGGAATTCTTGAGTTGAAAGAGTTCGTAATACTTGTTGATCGGGCTTACAAGGCTGAATAACTAATTTAAGAAAAGAGAAAGGCTAAGGCTGAGACTAGAAATTTGAAGAAAAGACCGATGAGCAATGCATTCCCACCGCAATCTAAAAAATCCAGAGATATGTATTCTCGTTCTCATGTTTCAGCCGGATATTCGTATGGGAATCGTAAGAAGCAAAATGTGGGTTTTAAATCTCAGATTACTTCTGTGGCTAGTGTGGGAAATTCGAGATTTGTTAGACCAGAGTGCTAACGATGTGGTAGAAGTCACCTTGGTCCATGTAGAACCAACGAATGTTACCAGTGTGGTTCTCCAGATCATTTTATTAAAGACTGTCCCGAGAGAATTGAGAAAGAAAAATTTCAGAGTGCAAAACCTAGTGGTGCAGTTTCGAGAGGAAGATCTTCGAGAAATGCTGGGAATGAGGCAAGCGGCAAGAATGTAGTTAGAGATTTAGCATTTAAATTTGAAGCTAGAGATCTGGCTAGAGCTTATGCCATAAGGGTGCATGAAGATGCTTCATCTCCTAATGTGATCACTGGTATTTTCTCTCTTTATGATGTTAACGTTATTGCTTTGATTGACCCCGGTTCTACTCATTCATATGTGTGCATGAAATTGGTCTCTAATATGAGTATACCTGTTGAGTCTACGGAATTTATGCTTAAAGTTTCAAACCCGTTAGGCAAATGTTTTATAGTTGATAAAGTATGCAAGAAATGTCTTTTGATGATTAGAGGTCATTATTTTCTGGCCAACTTGACGTTGTTGCTGTTTGACGAATTTGATGTTATTTTGGGTATGGATTGGTTGACATTGCATGATGCTATAGTAAATTGTAAACAAAAGGTTATTGAATTAAAATGTGAAAATGGTAAAATTTCGCGGTTGAATCGATTTAATCGAGAGGCATTGCCTAGTGTGATTTCTTCGATGTCGGCTCAGAGATATTTGAGAAAGGGTTATGAAAATTTTTGGCGTATGTGTTGAATACAAAGGAATTTGAGAAGAAAATTAAATTAGTTTCGATTGTATGTGAATTGCGGATGTATTTCCAGAAGAGTTGCCGGGTTTGCCTCCTGTCAGAGAAGTAGAATTTGGTATTGAGTTGATACCAGGAACAACTCCGATGTCAATTGCTCCATATAGAATGGCACCAACAGAGTTGAAAGAATTAAGGTCACAATTGCAAGAGTTGACTGGAAAAGGCTTTGTGAGATTGATTTTTTCACCTTGGGGTGCTCTCGTATTATTTGTGAAAAAGAATGATGGTTCTATGAGATTATGTGTAGACTATCGGCAGTTTAATAAGGTAACAATCAAGAACAAGTATCCGTTACCGAGAATTGATGATTTGTTTGATTAGCTGAAAGGAGCAACATGGTTTTCAAAGATTGACTTGAGGTCTAGATATTACCAGCTCCGAGTAAAAGAGTCAGATGTGCCTAAAACTGCTTTTAGAACAAGGTATGGCCATAATGAATTTTTAGTTATGTCATTCGGTTTGACAAATGCTCTTGCTGTGTTTATGGATTTAATGAATCGCATATTTCCACCATACTTGGACAAGTTTGTTGTGGTATTTATTGATGATATCTTAATTTATTCGAAAGATGAGATAGAGCATGTTGAGCACTTGAGGATAGTTTTGCAACCTTTGAGAGATAAGCAGTTGTATGCCAAATTTAGTAAGAGTGAATTTTGGCTTCGAAAAGTTGGATTTTTGGGTCATATTGTTTCAGGTGATGGTATACATGTTTATCCCAGTAAAATTTTGGCTATTTTTTATTGGAAACCGCCAAACAATGTAACTGAGGTTAGAAGTTTCTTGGGTCTAGCTGGTTATTATCAACGGTTTGTAAATGGATTTTCTATTATTGCTACTCCTATGACCAGACTACTCCAAAAGGATGTTAAATTTGAATGGACGAAAGAATGTCAACAAAGCTTTGAGAAATTGAAAAAGTTACTGACTGAGGCACCAGTGTTGGTACAACCCAAGTTAGGTAAAGAATTTGTGGTGTATAGTGATGCTTTTCTAAATGGCTTGGGATGTGTACTTATGCAAGAAGGAAAAGTGGTGGCTTATGCTTCGAGGCAGTTGAAACCTCACGAAAGGAATTATCTGACTCATGATTCGAAATTGGCTGCTATAGTGTTTGCTTTCAAGATTTGGTGACATTATTTGTATGGTGAAAAGTGCCGAGTATATACCGACCACAAAAGTCTCAAGTACTTGATGTCACAAAAAGACTTGAATTTGAGATAGCCAAGATGGTTAGAATTATTGAAAGATTACGAGCTTGTGATTGACTACCATCCGGGGAAAGCGAATGTGGTTGTCGATGCTTTGAATAGAAAGTCGTTGTTTGCTTTGAGAGCTATGAATACTCAGCTGACGATGTCTGATGATGGTTTGATTCTAGCAGATTTAAGAACAAGACCGATGTTTTTACAAGAGATTTTTGAAGCTCAGAAAAGTGACAAAGATTTGCAAGTCAAGAGGAAGCAATGTGAGGCTGATACAGGATCAGATTTTAGAATCGGTTCTGATGGTTGCTTGATGTTTAAAGATCGGATTTGTGTACCGAAAAATGATGAGTTGATTCAAAAGATCTTGCATGAAGCACATAGTGGTTGTTTGTCAATTCACTCGGGTAGTACAAAAATGTATAATGACTTGAAGAAAATGTATTGGTGGAACGGAATGAAAAGAGATATCTCCAAGTTCGTATCGAAATGCTTAATTTGTCAACAAGTGAAAGCTAATCACCAAGTGCCTTTGGGACTACTTTAACCTATCATCGTTCCCGAATGGAAGTGGGATCAAATTACTATGGATTTTGTATCAGGGTTGCCGTTAACTCCGAGTAAGAAAGATGCCATCTGGGTAATAGTTACAGATTGACTAAATCGGCTCATTTTATTCCGGTACGTACTGATTATTCTCTTAATAAGTTGGCTGAATTGTATATCAGTGAGATTGTTAGACTTCACGGAGTACCTTTGTCGATCATTTCGGATAGAGATCCGAGATTTACATCGCAGTTTTGGCAAAAGTTGCAAAAGCATTAGGTATGAAGTTAAATTTCAGCACTGCCTTCCATCCACAGACTAATGAACAACCAAAGAGAGTAATTCAGATTCTTGAAGACATGCTCAGATGTTGTGTATTGGAAGTCCAAGGTAGTTGGGAAAGATACTTACCGTTGGTAGAATTTGCCTACAATAATAGTTATTAGACGAGTTTGAAGATGGCACCCTATGAAGCATTGTACGGTCGTAAGCGTCGGACGCCATTGTACTGGACTGAACTCAAAGAAAATCAGATTTACGGAGTTGATCTAATTAAAGAAATCAAAGAAAAAGTGAAAGTGATTCGAGATTGTTTGAAAGCTGCTTCAGATAGACAGAAATCCTACGCGGATTTGAAATGAAAAGAAATCGAGTTTCAAGTCGGCGATAAGGTATTTTTAAAAGTGTCTCCATGGAAGAAAGTTCTTAGATTTGGTCGGAAAGGCAAGCTGAGTCCGCGTTTTTTTGGACTGTATGAGATAATTGAAAGAGTTGGACCGGTAGCATATCGGTTAGCATTACCACCTGAATTAGAGAAGATTCATGATGTGTTCCACGTATCTATGTTACATCAGTATCGTTCAGATCCTTCACATGTAATTTCACCGACTGAAATTTGAGTTACAACCGGATATGACTTACAATGAAGAACCGATTAAGATTTTAGCTCGGGAGGTCAAACAACTAAGAAATAAAAGTATCACTCTTGTTAAAGTATTGTGGCAAAAGCACGGGGTAGAAGAGGATGCATGGGAGCCCGAGGAAACTATGAGGAATCAATACCCACACCTGTTTACCGATAAGATTTTCGGGGACAAAATCCCTAAAGGGGGGAGAGTTGTAATATCCCGAATAAGGGCCTAATCAGAATAGTGGTTTTGAGACCACAAATTTGAGATAGAAATAAATATTTTATTATCATTTTAAGGCCTATAGCATGATTTCATGATTTTGTGAAAATTTCGTTTAGAAATTTTATCGATAGAGGGTCCAATTTGATATTTAGGACTAAATTGCGAAAGTTGTAAAATGTGTGTCCTAGTTCACAAAGGTACTAAATACTTGTGAGTAATGGGTTTTTAAAGTGGAGGTCCTTGGATAGTAATTATACCATTATACTAGTTTGGACAAAAATACCTAAAGGAAGATAAAACACCATAGTTTTTAATTAAAGGCATTTTGGACATTTAGTTATTAAAATGAATTAAAAACAAAATTAAAAGCCAATTTTTCTCCATCTTCAACCCCTTGACTGAATTTCACATTAGGAAGACATAGATAGGGTTTTTCAACCTTCCAAGCTCAATTGTAAGTCCATTTTAGCCTTATTTTTAATGTTCTTTACGTTTTTGGAGTCTCAGTAACTTGATTAAGCTTATTCTAGCAATAATTTAACCTAGGGTTTATATTTGGAAAAATACCCATAGGTTAAATTAGTTTATTTTGATGTTTTATGGTAGAATATGAAGCTTGAAATTGTGTTAAACAACTTTTGCTAAGTGATTTTACGTGGAAACGAGTAAAACGACATAATTGGTAAAAATACCTAATGTTCATAAGTACATGTTAGAGTGAGAATTTGATGTTGCCATAGAAGGGAAAAATGATCAGCATGTCATAAAACATAAGAAAATAGGATGAAGTTTAATTTCCGAGCCTTGGGGCAAAAGTGTAAATATATAAAAGTTTCGGGGCAAAAATGTAATTTTTCCCATGTTTGAGTCAAGGACTGTTTTAATAAATTTTAGTATTAAAAAAGCTAAATTTTTTATTTTAGATCAAGAGAAACAAGATTCGAGTCGTGATCGAGGGAAAAATAAAGTTTACGAGGAATAGGCTTGATTTCTAACATTTTGTACCGAGGTAAGTTCAGGTGTAAATGTAGTAACATAATTTTCATTTTAAGTAATTTAATGTTATTTATATGATATGATGATTATTATCATGAAATATTATGCTTTGTGGATTATTCTTTAGTAATATGCAAATTATGTGAGCTACTTGATAAATATGAAATGCTATCAAGTATCGGTTTCGACATTTCGTGGAAGATAGCAAAGACGTGTGATTGAGGAAAAATCCCGTTTGAACCTTGGGAATAGATTAGGATACAAGTGACATGTCACTAGGATATTTGAGGAGCTCGTTGATCTCGTTGAGTTGAGTCCGAGTTCACTTATGGATGCGAACGCTCGAGCTCGTCGAGCTGAGTCCGAGTTCGCTTATGGGCGGGTTACATGGTAGCTTGGCTACATAATTTTCGCAGGCTATTGAGTTTGTCTAGCTACAGGTATGGCACTTATGTGCATGCAATCCGTGTATCCAAATTATATTCTGATATGTTCAACAGGTGAATCTTAAGTGAATAAGGAGAATACTTAAGACGAAGGTGACATGTTGGTAAGTGTGGCGAATGAGAAAATTTGGACAGGTATGCGCTTAAACCCTCGGGTTGAGAACTTGGTATGATGAAATTGTGGTAAGATAGTAAATGCAAATGTAACATGAATGTCTTGGTGATATTTATACAAATGATGTTTTATGTTGGATTCCAAGATTATGTTACTTGCTATTTACATGTGAACTTACTAAGCATTTATGCTTACTCCCTCCTTTCCATTCTTTGTAGTTTTGACAGTCCAGCTCAAAAATTGGGAACAGTCGGAAGATCGCTCACACTATCCGTGGACCATTTTGGTATAGTGGCTTGTACATTTTGAGTATGGCATGTATAGCATTATAATCATTTTGTGTATATGATCTTATGATATGGTTATTGGGTGGTAAGGAAATGCTTGGTAATGATTAGCCATTGGAATGGCTAATCAAGATCATATTTGGTGTTATGTATACTTAATGTGCTATCTAATCCATGGAAATTCATAAAAAGATGAAATTTGCTATAAAACAATATCATACAACAGCAATAACGTGAGTTTGAAAAAGCACTAAAAATTGTAGAGACAGAATTAGATGATTAATAAAATATGAAATGATTGAGTCTATTTTCATGTAGAATAAACAAAACAGGAAAATGAGTTGTATTTTATGAGAAATTTGAGTTTTGGTGGAACAGGGTTAGAGCGATTTCTAAATCCCCTTTTCTGACTTTAAAAATTCACTAAAAATTTAAAAAAAAATAATTTGGATTCATACATTATATGTATTTTTAGATTCTTTTTTGAGTCTACTTTTAATAGAAATAAACGGCATAATCATATGAATTCTGTATAGAGATAAAAGTGATTTGTAGTAAACAGAGGTCAGAGTAGTGAGACACTGAAATAGGGGAAATTTTAACTAATAAACTGTACTAATTAACCTAACCAAAAATTCTGAAAAAAAAATTAGTAAATAGATATATGAGTGTAGTTTCAGGGAAAATTTACGGATTTTAATTTTGAGTTTTTTAACTCGAGATATGATTTTTTTTAGCGATTGTGATGCTGATGGGCAGTTTATTATGAAAGGTGAAATAAATTGTTTGAAACTGTTTAAGTGATAATTTAAGTCTGTTAACGTCTCGTGCTCGTCTTCGGTGACTGTCTCCGGTAAGGGGGTGTTATAATTAGTCACTAAAGGTTTTTGACAAGTTCATGGTGTAAACTATGATGAAATCTTTTCTCCTATTACTATGTTTAAATCCATCCAGATCTTACTTACGATAAGTGCATTTCATGATTATGAAATCTAGCATATGGACGTCAAAACAACTTTCCTTAATGGGAAATTAGAAGAGGATGTGTACATGACACAACCTGTAGGTTTTGTCTATTCGAAAGATGCTAGACAGATATGCAAGCTATGAAGATCCATTTATGGATTGAAGCAAGCTTCTCAAAGTTGGAATCTTCGTTTGAATGATGCAAATCAAAGAGTTTGGTTTTATCAAAAATGAAGATGAGCCTTGTGTTTACAAGAAAATTAGTGGGAGCACTATGGTATTCTTGGTACTGTATGTAGATGACATAGTTATCATAAGAAATGACATACCTATCCTACAGTAAGTTAAGACTCTGTTAGGAAGTTATTTTTTCTATGAAAGACTTAGGTGAGGCTATATACATATTAGGAGTCAAACTCTATAGAGATAGACCAAGACAACTCCTAGGTCTAAACTAAAGTACATACATAGATAAAAGTACTAAAAAGGTTTAGCATAGAAGAATGTAAAGAAATGATTCTTACCTATGAGATATGATATTTCACTTCGAATGAAATGTATCCTTCAACTCCACAAGATAGAGAACGTATGAATGAGATTCCATATGCTTCGGCTATTGGGTCTATCATGTATGTCATGCTATGTCCTCGTCTTATGTATCATATGCTTTAAGCATGACGAATCGGTACCAAGTACATCCTAGTGAAGGTCATTAGGCCATAATTAAGAATATCCTTAGGTACTTGAGAAGAACTAAGGATACATTCCTTAGATATGGAGGTGAGGAAGAGCTAAGGCTCCATTTGTTTCACTAGAAATGACTTCCGGAAAATGATTTACTTTTCTAGAAAAGCTAATATTTAATGGTGCTTGGATTAATCTATGTAAAATATTTTCTGTTGTTGGTAAATTTCTTAAAAATATTTTATAAAAGTTGTTTTCAATTAAACAAACATACATTTGAGATTTTCTTGTTTTTCATTGTTTAATTGAATTTATTTTTATCTATAATTTTATATTTTACATTTATTTTGCTTATATTAAAAATATTATGTTAAATTTAGATTCATTGCAACGCCATTTTTAATTACATGACTACTAAGTGAGTATTTTTATTTAAAAATATGGCATCAACAAAATTGACAAAAAAATTAACGATGTCAACAATTGGACTTGATTTTTAAATTTGAAAAGTAAAGGGACTAAATTCTTGAAAATAAAAGTACAAAGACTAAATTACAAATCATGAAATGTACATAGGCTTATGACATATTTTAACATTTATGCTACAAAATATTTATTATTAATATATTTTAATTGTAATAAATATTTATTCTTAAAATATTAATATTGAATATTTTCAATAATATGTGAATAATATTATTTAAAATTATTATTTTAAAATTTATTAATTAAAATAAAATTAAAAATTAAATAACTTATTAAAATAATAAACTATATTTATTATATTTATATTTTATTATATGACTAAATATAAATAATTAAATATGTATGTTTAATAATATTAAAAATATAATATTTTAAATATTTTTAAAAATAAAAATTATTATTAATATAATAATATTAAGCTTGATTTAAGTTAATTTTTTATAAAATAAAATTATCTATAGATGAACTCTTTTTCGGAAAATGACTTACGCTTTTCAAAATGGTAAGTCATTTTACAGGAAAAATGGCTTATTTTACCTTGACCTGTAAGTTATTTTCCGTTGACCAAACTATTTTTTGTGAAACAAATACAGGAAAATGCAGAAAACATTTTTCGTAAAACCTTTTACATGTAAACAAACGGACTCTAAGTGTAACAGGTTACATTGATGCTAGCTTCCAAACTGACAAGGATGATTCACAATCGCAATTGGGTTTTGCGTTTTGCCTCAATGGTGGGGATGTGAGCTAGAAAAGTTCAAAGCAATATACAATAGTTGGTTTTACAACTAAGGTCGAGTACATTGTAGCTAGTGATGCTACAAAAGAGGCTATTTGGATCAAGAAGCTCATATCTAAACTAAGGGTTGTGCCTAGCATATCAAATGCTATAGAACTTCGTTGTGACAACAACAGAGCTATTATACAGGCAAAAGATATATAATTGATGACAACATCGTTGACCCACTTATGAAGCCTCTAACATAGCAGAAGTATGATCATCACACTAAGTCACTTGGTATTAGATATATAATTGATCGGTCTTAATGCTAGTGGGAGATTATTAGAGTATGCCCAAAGACCAATCATGAGATGATTGTAATCACATACTCATTTTACCTTGTTTGTTAATATAAGGCACTGCCATTGTTATTTCAGTTTCTTTTTCAGTGTGTATAAATAAATTGGCTAATAATAAAGTTCTAAAAATAATATGATTATTCTTAAAAGGTCCTTAGTCAAGTATTATTGTGGTCTTGGACAATGATAAGGCATTGAGACTAATGTGTGGTTGATTGATGACAAAATGTTGTCATTGACATAGAGATGTCTATGTGTTAGAGAACAACATACTAGACTGATCCACTATGAGTATGTTTCTTGGATTATTATGTAATAGTCACAACATTACTCATATTGATAACTATGTATATGATCCTCAGGCTTGATATCATCATTGTCTCAACATCATAAGTTGTATATTTTGACACAGTCAAATGTCCACTATAACAGGTTATAATATAAAGACTAATGTTGGGTATGCCACAATCTATGTAGTGGGAGATGATTGATCAAGATAGGATTTGTCCCTCCTACATAATGGGAGCAATATCTTAGGCCTCTTGATGATGTGAGACTAGAAATGCATGGCCATGTTCGAATAAGTTAATATAATATATCACACTTATTTGTTTATTGTAGTCTACTCAGAATATCAAGAAATATGATATTGGACTATGCAAGTGTGACTATTCCATGACTTGTGTCCAATCTAGATATTAAGGATAAAATGATATAATACATGAAAAATTATCACAGAAAGGTTATGTCGAATCACAACTTCTAGTAACTTGGGTAGTAATGATGCATTGCTAAATGCCACTCATTGCCTATAATATTATAAATGTTCTAGTATTACTACTAACATTACAAGAGCCTATAGGGTCACACCCTATAGTTGAAGCAAACAGAATCTAAACACATTTGATATTGTGTTTAGCTGTCACATTTAATTTAATTTAATTTGATGGTTAAATATTGAACACATTATACGTACAAACTTATTGTGCACAAATAGAGAACATAGTTAAAATTAATATATGAATTTGATTCATATAAAATATTAATTGTATATAGTTTATCGAAATTATTAATATAAACAGTTATAATAATAATTTGAAAAATGATATTCTTTTGGAAAGAATATAATCTTTTTTCTTGACTTTCCATTTGTTTCTCTAATAATAAGGGAGTAATCTCTTCTTTTTTTTTTCTCATATATGATATCAAAGAAAAACAAAAGGAAAAGAACCTTGAATCTGTTAGGGCTATCAAGAGAAAAAAGAAGGTTTAGCAACTGCTTTTAAAATACTTTTTGAAAAAGTCAAAGAGTTTGTTGTTATTCGTTCTTTGGTTGGGTGGACTATGCAAAGGCTAAGACGTTATTGTTCTGGCTTGGAATCGACATCTCCGAAAAGGATCCTATCAAAAACTTAATTCAGCGATTTTCAATTTTGAAAGGTATATTTTTCAACCCTTTTTTCAACCCCGATTCGTTCCTCATACATGGTCCATGGCTGCTGATCACTGAATATGTTTCTGCTACGCCACGAGTGTATTGGCGATTCAACACAATTGGAATGGATCCTAAAAGTACATGTATTGCTTCCAAATACGTCTCAATCCTCTCAACACCTAGTTCCATAAACCAGAATCTGATTTTGTTTCTAAGCTGAAGCTTCCATCTGACTAAGGAAATAATGTGAATAATCCTTAACACTGTGTTCAATGGATCCACATCTAGAACACACTGCCATTTTCCTCCAACACTCGCCCCAATGGTGCCTATCACAGAAAGAACAAATTGGAACCCGATCCACGCTCACAACTGCCTCAACCCGCTCAGATCTGTCTATTTTGGCCCATTTCCAAGGTCGCAGATTTGACCCAATAGGACAAAAACTTCTCTTATTACGTACCTCATTACTTTTCTTTTCCTCGCACTCCAAGCGATTACTCTATTCTACTATCTTGGTCTCATTCAACTAGAGTCGCTCAATCATTGTCCCTTGGTACACAGTTCCAGGTTGGGCCCTGACGACCCTTTGCAAATCTCTAAACATGTCTTGGGAGACAGCATCACCTCCAGCTTCCTAATTACCGTCCAGAGACACAAGTGTCTACACAGTCTCCCTAAATTCCAAATTGAGCATGTTTCCCAGAGAAGTGGACTTGGTGCGAGACACTTGACAACGTCCACCACGTCCTTACGCAACACGACCACATAATTTAACTAAAGTAACTAAATTAGCTAAAGTAACTAAAATTAGCTATAGTAACTAAATTTGAGCAAAAAAACTAATCTGAAGCAGAGAATGTTTAATTTCTATAGTCTCTAAAGTTTACCAGTTAGCTAAAGTGACTAAAATATAATTTAACTTACTTCGATCAGCATTGGAAACTCAGATTCACATTTCTAGAATCTTAGTAATTTTTTGTACAAATTTACCCATACATATTTACAAAAAAATTCATAAAAATTAGAAATTTCAAAAACAAATTATGCATGCAATTTTTTAACTAAAAACCATAAGTCGAGTTTTTCAACCTAACTCTGATACCACTAAATGTAACACCCTACACCTAGCCTAGAAGTTATGGTCAGATCTTGAGGTATTACGTTTTTGTCTAAAAACCTAAACTAAAATCTAACTTTGAAAATCATGTGATTTGATCACATTATTTTTGGAAATACTCTTACGTGTATTTTGGAAGCCCTGTGTAGCACTTATTTATTTTACGGAAAAACTCTTAGTTTTAATACTTAGTTTTTTGCAATGGAAAATTTCGAAGTTGCTAACTTGAAAATCGTGATTTCAATAAGTGAAAAAGTATAGTTTTGTAGTTTGAGCATATTTTGAAAGTTTTCTTATTAACTTTCGTAAACTCATTTCAAATTTGCAACAGAAAAACCAAAATTAAATCCGAAAATTAGTCTAAAAACCAAAAGTCCAGAAAATTTAATTATAAATAAATCAAACAATTTTCTAATAGAAAACCATTCTGAGTTCCCAAACACCGCCCAATCCTAGTTTTGTCGATTACCTGAAATGATGAAATGAAAGCGGTGAGCTATAAAGCTCAGTGTGTAACTTAACTAAAACAAAAACACAAATACCTCAATAAACGGTTCAAAACATCGTAGAGAATTTCATCAAACTTAAATGGGCTAAATTGTGCATGCATAGTTATGTCAATGCAATATTTGTGAAAAACATAATGCAAACTTTTTAGAACTCGTTCAACCAAAAACACACCAATAGATAACTGTGGACAACGTCACCAGAGTTGCATTTAAACTGCTAGATCAGATTATTTGGTCAAGCCATTACATTGCAATCAAGATGGTAGAGCAGATATGTGTGGCCGAGCCACTATAATTGCAGTAAAGCTACCAAAACATATATCTGATTAAACCACCAAATAGTGAAGATCATTAAACTCTAGAACTTCCTTCTTACCATATTATCCCAATTCCATGCAATGTGACATGGCATTCAAATGCATATTCAAAATAGTAAGCATGTTGAACATGCAATCATATATTTAACAGAATTCGGTAAGCATGAGATTTCATGCTTTGCAGAATAGATATATCATATTTCAATAATTACAAATCACTTTAATCAAAATGGCCACAATGTCACATGCTATGGGAATTGCACAAAACATAACATATCAATAATAGTATATACTTACCTAATCAGAATCATGCCAATGATGCTCACTAATTGACATATCAGAACCACATTTTATAAGGCAACCTACCTCTAAAATTTATGCAATCATATCAAAACAATTGTTTTCTTTTAACAGACATCATACATAACTTTTCAAACCTATAGAATCATTAACCTCGAAACATACTTCAAACACAGCCCTAACTAGTATTTATTAACAATGGGCCCACTCGACCTAACTAGCCTAGCTTGTACAGCCTGGCACACGACCTAGCACACTACTGTGTTTCCCACACGACATGACGCACTCCCGTGTGGCTCACACTATCTGGTACATGGTCTTATGGCGTCGACAATAGGATTTTCAACTTTACATCATTCACTATTTTTACGAGATCTAGTCAGACACCTGATAGTTTTCCAATGTCAACACCACATCGAGGATTCTAGAACATAAAATGACATTTACAACTAATCAATTATCAAACATTCACAATCAAACAACTCTTACTCCCTAGAGCATTCGACTTAACAGAATTAAAATTACACTAATCAACCTTCCGAAAATTGAATGTTTAGCACTTACCCAAAAAAACAACAATTAGCAGGGCCTAATTCATCGAAATATTTGGTACTCACGTTCCTGACCATGCACGGTTGAAACAAATTAAAAACGGACAATGGCACCAATCAAGACAAAATAAATTTGGAAGAGAAGAAGAAATAGAGAGGGACGACAGAGAAGAAACAAAGAGAAATATAAATTTAAAAAAATGATAGCAATATGAATGGAAACCGAAAAAGAAAATGACCAAAAGTGGAAATCAATAAGGAAAACAAGGAACAAAACAAAACAAAAGAACAAAGAAAATGAAAATGGGAAATAGTAAGGAGTGGACAGCAATACAATGAGAGAAATTAGGATTTAATTCCTCCTTTTAAAAAAAACTACCCACTAACTCATATTAATTATCCACATCAGATTTTTCCCTAGAGTTTAGACAAAAAATAATTCTCACAAGAATCAATACAGGCTGCAGTAAACCAGAGGGTACTTGATGTTCAGCTTTTACTTGTTGACAGATCAAACATTTTGATACAAACTCCGATATATCCAATTTTATTCTAGACCACCAATACAGTTGTTTCAAATCATTTTACATCTTGGTACTAACCGAATGAATAGAAAAGCGACTACTATGTGCTTCATGCAGAATTTTCTGAATAAGCTCTGTATTTTTCGGTACACAAATCCTATTTTAGAACATTAAATAATCATCAGTTCCAATATGAAATTCTGAATCAGAACTAGACTCATTGAATTCGTTTAGCTTGTAAATCACTGTCATTTTTCTGAGCTTCAAAGATTTGTTGCAGAAATACCGGTTTAGCTTTTAATTCAGCTAAAATAGACCCATCATCACAAATCATCAATTGGGTGTTCATTGCTCGTAATGCAAACCAAGATTTTTGACTCAAAGCATCAGCAACTACATTACCTTTTCTCGGGTGATAATCAATCACAAAGTCATAATCTTTCAATAACTCGAGCCATCTTCGTTGTCGCAAATTCAAATCCTTCTATGACATCAGATATTTCAAGCTTTTCTGATCTGTATAAATATGATATTTTTAGCCGTATATGTAACACCCCGTTCCCGATACCGTCGCCGGAGTCGGACACGAGGGGTTCTCAGACCAACTCTCATGTGTCACACAGACTATTTTTAACATTTCCAGACAAGCTGGCAGACTGCGTCACTGTCACCTTAAAAATCATATCTCGAGTTCCAGAACTCGAAAACCTTTTCCGTAAATTTTCCATGAATTTAGACTCATATATCCATCTGTGGATTTATTTCTAGAATTTTTGGTTGGGCCAATGGGTACAGTTTATTAGTTAAAGTCACCCCTGTTTCAGGGTTCGACTACACTGACCTTTGCGCATTACGACCTGGATATCTTCTCGTACAGAGCTTCAATGCTCATGAAGTTTGTTTCAAATGAAACTAGACTCAAAGGGGAATCTATACATATAAGGAATGACTTCTAATTGTTTCTGTATAATTTATGGTAAATTTTCAAAGTCGAAACAGAGGATCCAGAAACCATTCTGGCCCTGTCTCACGAAATCTTGAATATCTCTTAAAATCCGACTCATATGACCGTTTCGTTTCTTTCATATGAAAGTAGGTTCATCAAGGTTAAATTACATAATTTATTCACTATTTAATTCCATTCCTACTATTTTTAGTGATTTTTCAATCTCACATCACTGCTGCTGTCAGCATCTGTTACTAAAGCAAACATTGATTATTTCATAATTCTTCCATGGCCAAACTATAATTCATCATACATGACTCAAATTATGGCCACCTTATCAAAACTAAGGTTTCTAAGACTCGTGACTATAGGTTTTAGAACCCCACTCAACCGACCACATAGGCCATTTTCACATGGCTTAAAGTTTACAACCCCAAAATTCAACAAAACAAATAGCCTATACATGCCAAATGTTCTCCTAGATCGACTAAGAAAACAATACCAAAAGATTGCTCGCCGGTGTGATGACTTCGTTGACGGTTCCGAGCACACAAAAGGAGATGAGTCCAAGAGACCTAAAATGGGTGACAAGAAAACACCGAGTGAGTTTATAACTCAGTAAGTCATAAGCACTTCATAATTATCCATAAGCAAAATTCATCACAAAGTGAATCAATGAAACGAGGCTAAGTGTTTCATCCATACCGAACTATACCATAGTTCCTTAGACCTTTCGGTTCAATCTCATACATTCACATTTCATATACTATCAATAGGATATTTAAGGCATTTTTATACTTCAACTCATTTTCACCACAATCATACAATTTCCATCATCACATAGATTTAAAGCTTACCAAGCCCAACCCCGAGCATGAACATAGTGCCTATTCCCATGAGCTCAATGTACTTACCCGATCCGCTGTCCGTGATCAACTCGATAATGTTGCACACTCAGTGCCAATAGTGATGCAAAAGCATATAGTGAGTCCGCACACTTAGTGCTATATAATCAGCTCGCACACTTAGTGCTATATAATCAAATTCGCACACTTAGTGCTATACAAATTTTAAACCCGCACACTTAGTGCCAATCTTGTCACCGTGTCCATTTATACCCGCACACTTAGTGCTGAGACCAAACACTTTACGCATTTTACTACCTTTATACATTCAACAATGTCATCATTCCATACACATACATTTCCATTTACACATCAACTCATTAAACACAATTGCATATATATTATGATCATTTAAATCAATACCAAATATATGCTGAATGACTTACCTTATATTGGATGAAACGATTTCCAATCGGCTACTCGATTATCTTTGCTTTGCCTTTGTTTGATTCTCCCCCTTTGATGTCTTGATCTAGAAGAAATACATTTAGTAGTTAAATTTTCTTGCTGGATACTTATATGTATAATTTAATGGTTTTCACTCTATTTCACAACTATCCTTGTTCAAAATATCAAAACCTCAACCAACGTTCAATTAATGCTTCAAGGCCGAATGTATTATCACTATTAAGGTAACCTAGTCTCAAGTATTTTTTTATTCTAATGTACAACATCATGAATCAACTCAACCGAATTATCTCTATCACCCGAACTAAAATTCGCACCTTAACTTCATCTTATTACCCCTTAAAGTCCGAATGCACACATAACAAAATATAACGCCAAAACGCCATTAACTAATAAGATCACACATACACAATTTATATACAAATTTCATCCTCACAATGTATATAATTCATTCGGCCATTCACCACTCACCTAACAAAACTTCATATCAAATTTCCATGACCGATCACACCTATACTTACATTCCATATAGCCGAACATTACTTGTATATGTACCCATAAATTAAACGTGAGAATTTAGCAAAGTTACCTTTGAAAGACTCACCCGAACAACATGAAAATGTCCAGCTTTGGACAGCATTGAATTTTCAAATGAGACATACATTAAACTTAACCGAATTTGTCATAAAATTTACAACATTGGACAGCATGTAAAAGCAAATTAAGGCAGCATAATAAGATAGTCACAATTGCACACGTCAACACATATTTGAGCAGCCATACCACACCATTTACTTCACCATTTAGCCACGGTTTCCGAGAGCAAATTAATCCACACTCACCAAACAAAACTATCAAAATCTTACATGCATGTCGCATGCAACAACAATCTCAAGCATCGCAACACTTAAAACCGAACAGCTTAGGAAGAAATATAAAATATTTGCAAAGAACTGACCGAAAATTCCTCCAAGATGGAAATCACCTATTTGGTTTGCTCCATTGTATTTCTCTATTATTGCTTCCTCTTCTTCCTCTAGTTACAACAATTGCAAAAGAAAGAAAACATGAACACTCCTTCTTCTTCTCAAGTCATGGTAATTGTAACAAAAATGAGAAAGGATGAACAACAAAGATTTTTCTTTCTTCTTCCTCAACTCACGGCAATGGGGGGGGGGACATTCACCATTCTCTTCTCTTTTTTTTTTCATTTCTTTACTACTAGCTTTCTATTTTATTGTTTCCTACATACATCACTAGCCTAACATGTTGGAAACATGTTTCCCTTGCCCATCACTCTTGTCATGGCCGGCCACTATGCTTGTATTTAGGGAAATTTGACATGCAAATCCCTTATTTTCACAACATGCATTATTAGGCCACTTTGAAATTTGCCTAGCACATTTCTAAATTTTCTCATATGAGTCCTACTAACTGAATTCACATGAAATCGACTAAATCGAAGTTTGAAACTTCATACATCCATATTTACACAATTTAGACAATAAATACCATGTTCAAACAATTTGGTGACTCGGTTTAGCGGTCCCGAAACCGCTTTCCGACTAAGGTCGTTTTAAGGCTGTCACAACTCTCCCCCTCTTTAGAAATTTTCGTCCCCGAAAATCTTACCGATAAATAGGTTTGGGTATCGCTCTTTCATAGAGTTCTCAGGTTCCCAAGTAGCTTCTTCTATCCCGTGTTTGAGCCATAACACTTTCACTAGCGGAACCCTTTTGTTTCGCAACTCTTTCACTTCACGTGCTAGGATACGAATCAGTTCTTCTTCATAGCTCATATTGGCTTGAATTTCAACTTCTGATGGAGTGATTACGTGCGACGGGTCAGACCTATACCGTCGAAGCATCGAGACATGGAAAACATTGTGAATCTTTTCAAGTTCAGGGGGTAAAATTAATCGGTACGCTACTGGCCCAACTCGTTCGGACACTTCATACGGACCGATGAACCTCGGACTCAATTTGCCCTTACGGCCAAATCTAAGCACCTTCTTCCGTGGTGAGACCTTGAGAAATACCTTGTCTCCAACCTGATATTCAATGTCTTTTCTTTTCAAATCCGATACGACTTTTGGCGATCCGGCGACTTTCAAACTTTCACGGATTACTTGAACTTTTGCTCGGCATCGTTAACCAAATCAACCTCAAGATTTTACCTTCACTAAGTTCACCGAGAATAATGGGGTACGGCATTTACGATCGTATAAAGCCTCGTAAGGCGCCATCTTAATACTTGATTGAAAACTATTGTTGTGCGAATTCAATCAAAGGTAAATACCGTTCCATGAACCACTAAACTCAAGGATGCAACATCTCAACATATCCTCGAGTATTTGAATTATCCGTTCGGATTGACCATCAGTTTGGGGATGAAAAGCAGTGCTAAAATGCAGCTTGGTACCCAAAGCCTCTTGCAATTTCTTCCAAAATCACGATGTAAATCTTGGGTCTCTATCCGACACGATAGAAGTAGGTACCCCATGCAATCGAACAATTTGGGAGATGTATAATTCTGCCAATTTATCGAGCGAAAAATCTGTGCGTACGGGGATAAAGTGAGCCGACTTAGTCAGTCTATCCACAACAACCCAAATCGCATCTTTCTTACTTGCCGACACTGGTAATCCAGATACAAAATCCATCGTCACTCGATCCCATTTCCATTCAGGTATCATGATTAGCTGAAGTAATCCCGATGGCACTTGATGTTCCGCTTTCACTTGTTGACATATCAGACACCTTGAAACAAATTCAGAAATGTCTCGTTTCATACCGGGCCACCAAAATTGGCGTTTCAGGTCATTGTACATTTTAGTACTACCCGGGTGGACTGACATTCAACTACTGTGAGCCTTGTCCAGGATCATCGAAACAAGTTCTGAATTCCTTGGAATACATAATCGACCCTTGAACGTTAAGCAATCATTGTCGTCAATCTGAAATTCCGATTCCTCATTCGAAACACATTCGGCTCGTTTAGCGACCAATTCAGCGTCGACCTTCTGAGATTCAAGTATTTGATGAATCAATAACGATTTGGCCTCTAATTCGACTACTAGCACCTCATCGGGTGAAACGGATAGGTGAGCATCCATCGCTCTTAAAGCAAATAGTGCTTTACGACTTAAAGCATCGGCCACCACGTTGGCCTTTCCCGGGTGATAATCAATGATAAGTTCATAGTCTTTCAACAACTCAAGCCAACGTCTTTGTCGCAGATTTAAATCTCTTTGAGTCATCAAATATTTAAGACTCTTGTGGTCCGAATAAATATGACACCTTTCTCCAAACAAGTAATGTCGCCATATTTTTTAAGGCAAACACTATGGCTGCTAATTCAAGGTCATGGGTCGGATAGTTTCTCTCATGCGGCTTTAGTTGTCTCAACGCGTAAGCCACAACTCAACCTTCTTGCATCAACACACAACCTAGCCCAAGCAAGGATGCGTCACTATAAATGACAAACTCTTTGCCGGACTCCGGCTGTACTAGCACTGGGGCCTCGGTTAAACAGGTTTTTAGTCGATCGAAACCTTCTTGACAGCGTTCCGACCACTCGAACTTAACATCTTTTTGGAGCAGTTTCGTCATCGTTGCAGCTATCATCGAAAAACCTTTCACAAATCATCGATAGTATCCGGCAAGCCCCAAAAAGCTCCTAACTTCGGTAACATTCCTTGAGGTTTCCAATCGACTATGGCGAAATTTTGTTCGGGTCCACCTCGACACCGATCACGGACACCACGTGCCCCAAAAGCTAACCTCTCTCAACCAAAATTCACATTTATCGAACTTTGCGTATAATCGCTTATCTCGTAAGATTTGCAACACTAGCCTCAAGTGTTCAAGATGTTCGATTTCATCTCGAATAGACCAAAATGTCATCGATAAACAAAACTACGAACCGATCCAAGTATGGCCTGAAAATTCTATTCATTAAATCCATAAATACCGAGGGCATTAGTGAGCCCAAACGGCATCACTAAGAATTCAGAGTGACCGTACCTCGTTCTAAAAGCGCTTTTGGGTATGTCCAATTCTCGAACCCTCAACCGATAGTAACCCGATCTCAAATCTATCTTTGAAAACACCGAGGCTCCTTTAATTGATCAAACAAATCGTCAATTCGTGGCAACGGATATTTATTCTTTATCGTCACTTTATTCAACGACGATAGTCGATGCACAATCTCATGGTTCCATCCTTCTTCTTCACAAACAACACTGTGCGCCCTATGGAGAAAAACTCGGTCGGCGAAACCTCTATCCGTCAACTCTTGCAATTGAACCTTCAATTCCTTTAATTCCGTTAATGCCATACGATACGGGGCTATTGAGATCGGCGTAGTACCGATGCGACTTGATGCGAATTCCACTTCTCGAACCGGTGGCAATCCCGGTAACTCCTCAGGAAAAACATCTGAATACTCACAAACCAGTGGTACCGATTCGAGTTTCCTCTCCGTCTCTTTACTCTCAAACACATACGCAAGGTATGTTTCACACCCCTTTTTCACATATCCCCGAGCGGTCATAGAAGATATTATCGCAGGCACTCCTTTTAAATCAGTAGACTCTACTCGGACTACCTCATTATTTGCGCTCCTCAAATCAATGGTTTTCCTTTTGCAGTTCACCACTGCATCATGTGCGGTCAGCTAATCCATACCAAGAATAACATCGAATTCATCAAATGGTAGAAGCATCAGATCGGCCGGAAAACAGGATTCTCGAATTATTAGGGGGCATCTCTTGCACACTTTATCAACGAGTACGTATTGACCCAAAGGGTTTGACACTCGAATTACGAACTCAGTAGACTCAACAGGTAGAGTCTTATTGGATGCTAAGGTTTCACATACATATGAATGAGTAGAGCCAGGGTCAATCAATGCAATCACTCTAGTATCAAAGAGAGTAAAAGTACCAGTGATAACGTCAGGGGAGGATGCCTCCTCTCGTGCGCGGATGGCATATGCTCTAGCAGGAGCACGGGTCTCGGATCGAACAACCGTATCAAAGGCTCCTCTTTGATTACCACCCCTACCTCCAGAAATCCTTGGGGGCCTACCTCTAGCCGTCGTTCCACTAGGTCTTGCACCTTGCATCTTATTCTTCTCATCTAGCTCCGTGCAATCTCTAATGAAGTGGTCTTTCGAACCGCATCCATAATAGGCCCTGTTAACAGACTTACCCCAACATTCACCTAGGTGTCGTCTTCCACATTGGGGGCATTCAGGTTTCTCTTGACGATTATTGCCCACACTAGCTACCGAAGTAGCTCGGGAGTCCGTCAATGGTCGGGCTCTGATGGAAATTCTCGCAGTCGCCCTCGACTTACTAGTGTCCTCCCTGAACTTCTTTACAGCCGAGAACGGAGCTTTACTCGTCGATCTTTTACGATAATCTCTTGCTTCAAATTCAGCCTTTTTCTTCTCCTTTCCAAGTTCTTCCGCCTTGCAGGCTCGTTCGACTAGTGTTACGAACTCCTTTATCTCCAAAATACCCACTAGTAGCTTTAAATCTTTATTCAATCCTTCTTCAAATCTTTTGCACATAGCAACCTCATCAGCCACACACTCCCGAGCATACCGACTAAGTCTTACGAACTCATGTTCGTATTCAGATACTGTCATACGGCCTTACTTGAGTTCCAAGAATTCCTTACGCTTCTGATCGATGAACCGTTGACTAATATATTTCTTCCGAAATTCCGTTTGAAAGAAATCCCAAGTAACTTGTTCCTTTGGGACTATGGAAATTAAGGTCCTCCACCAATAGTAGGCTGAGTCTTGCAACAAGGATATAGCACACTTAAGACTTTCATCGGGTGTGCATGACAGTTCATCAAACACTCGAATGGTGTTATCAAGCGAACTCGCCCTTTCAGCATCATCAAGAACTATGGCCTTGAACTCCTCGGCCCGCGCTTCCTAATCAAGTCCACGGTGGTTTACTCACCTCACAGGATCGATGAATCAAGGCATTGCGGGCTCTTGGGGTGGAGTATTTAAATTCGAGAATGGTTGGACAGCCGGATTGGTTCGGGCATATTGCGCGACCCACTCATTCATCATGGTGAAGAAGGCTTGTTTCGCCCTTCATCTTGATTATTAGCGGATGACCGAGGCTCAACAGCGGTGTCCCTTGCGCAGAGCGATCGCTACACTTTCAACGTCATCCGCCAAGGGTCTCTCTACCCCGGGTTCCATTTGCTAAACAAAACAAAAATTTCAACCGTCAGAAGTCATCACATTATTAAGCACTAACATTTTGGCATGTATAGCTAGACTCACACGCGCTATGGTAGTCCTAGAACCGACTAAACCATAGATCTGATACCAACTCTCAGACCAACTCTCATGTGTCACACAGACTATTTTTAACATTTCCAGACAAGCTGGCAGACTGCGTCACT
This sequence comes from Gossypium arboreum, assembly GCF_025698485.1. Taxonomy (NCBI): domain Eukaryota; kingdom Viridiplantae; phylum Streptophyta; class Magnoliopsida; order Malvales; family Malvaceae; genus Gossypium; species Gossypium arboreum. The sequence continues at coordinate 116,140,257 of NC_069077.1, read as the reverse complement.
GTCACCATAAAAATCATATCTCGAGTTCCAGAACTCAAAAACCCGTTACGTAAATTTTCCCTGAATTTAGACTTATATATCCATCCGTGGATTTATTTCTAGAATTTTTGGTTGGGCCAATTGGTACAGTTTATTAGTTAAAGTCACCCATGTTTCAGGGTTCGACTACACTGACCTTTGCGCATTACGACCTGGATATCTTCTCGTACAGAGCTTCAATGCTCATGAAGTTTGTTTCAAATGAAACTAGACTCAAAGGGGAATCTATACATATAAGGAATGACTTCTAATTGTTTCTGTATAATTTATGGTAAATTTTCAAAGTCGAAACAGAGGATCCAGAAACCATTCTGGCCCTGTCTCACGAAATCTTGAATATCTCTTAAAATCCGACTCATATGACCGTTTCGTTTCTTTCATATGAAAGTAGGTTCATCAAGGTTAAATTACATAATTTATTCACTATTTAATTCCATTCCTACTATTTTTAGTGATTTTTCAATCTCACATCACTGCTGCTGTCAGCATCTGTTACTAAAGCAAACATTGATTATTTCATAATTCTTCCATGGCCAAACTATAATTCATCATACATGACTCAAATTATGGCCACCTTATCAAAACTAAGGTTTCTAAGACTCGTGACTATAGGTTTTAGAACCCCACTCAACCGACCACATAGGCCATTTTCACATGGCTTAAAGTTTACAACCCCAAAATTCAACAAAACAAATAGCCTATACATGCCAAATGTTCTCCTAGATCGACTAAGAAAACAATACCAAAAGATTGCTCGCCGGTGTGATGACTTCATTGACGGTTCCGAGCACACAAAAGGAGACGAGTCCAAGAGACCTAAAATGGGTGACAAGAAAACACCGAGTGAGTTTATAACTCAGTAAGTCATAAGCACTTCATAATTATCCATAAGCAAAATTCATCACAAAGTGAATCAATGAAACGAGGCTAAGTGTTTCATCCATACCGAACTATACCATAGTTCCTTACACCTTTCGGTTCAATCTCATACATTCACATTTCATATACTAATCAATAGGATATTTAAGGCATTTTTATACTTCAATTCATTTTCACCACAATCATACAATTTCCATCATCACATAGATTTAAAGCTTACCAAGCCCAACCCTGAGCATGAACATAGTGCCTATTCCCATGAGCTCAAGGTACTTACCCGATCCGCTGTCCGTGATCAACTCGATAATGTTGCACACTCAGTGCCAATAGTGATGCAAAAGCATATAGTGAGTCCGCACACTTAGTGCTATACAAATTTTAAACCCACACACTTAGTGCCAATCTTGTCACCGTGTCCATTTATACCCACACACTTAGTGCTGAGACCAAACACTTTACGCATTTTACTACCTTTATACATTCAACAATGTCATCATTCCATACACATACATTTCCATTTACACATCAACTCATTAAACACAATTGCATATATATTATGATCATTTAAATCAATACCAAATATATGCTTAATGACTTACCTTATATTGGATGAAACGATTTCCAATCGGCTACTCGATTATTTTTGCTTTGCCTTTGTTTGATTCTCCCCCTTTGATGTCTTGATCTAGAATAAATACATTTAGTAGTTAAATTTTCTTGCTGGATACTTATATGTATAATTTAATGGTTTTCACTCCATTTCACAACTATCCTTGTTCAAAATATCAAAACCTCAACCAACGTTCAATTAATGCTTCAAGGCCGAATGTATTATCACTATTAAGGTAACCTAGTCTCAAGTATTTTTTTATTCTAATGTACAACATCATGAATCAACTCAACCGAATTATCTCTATCACCCGAACTAAAATTCGCACCTTAACTTCATCTTATTACCCCTTAAAGTCCTAATGCACACATAACAAAATATAACGCCAAAACGCCATTAACTAATAAGATCACACATACACAATTTATATACAAATTTCATCCTCACAATGTATATAATTCATTCGGCCATTCACCACTCACCTAACAAAACTTCATATCAAATTTTCATGACCGATCACACCTATACTTGCATTCCATATAGCCGAACATTACTTGTATATGTACCCATAAATTAAACGTGAGAATTTAGCAAAGTTACCTTTGAAAGACTCACCCGAACAACATGAAAATGTCCAGCTTTGGACAGCATTGAATTTTCAAATGAGACATGCATTAAACTTAACCGAATTTGTCATAAAATTTACAACATTGGACAGCATGTAAAAGCAAATTAAGGCGGCATAATAAGATAGTCACAATTGCACACGTCAACACATATTTGAGCAGCCATACCACACCATTTACTTCACCATTTAGCCACGGTTTCCAGGAGCAAATTAATCCACACTCACCAAACAAAACTATCAAAATCTTACATGCATGTCGCATGCAACAACAATCTCAAGCATCGCAACACTTAAAACCGAACAGCTTAGGAAGAAATATAAAATATTTGCAAAGAACTGACCGAAAATTCCTCCAAGATGGAAATCACCTATTTGGTTTGCTCCATTGTATTTCTCTATTATTGCTTCCTCTTCTTCCTCTAGTTACAACAATTGCAAAAGAAAGAAAACATGAACACTCCTTCTTCTTCTCAAGTCATGGTAATTGTAACAAAAATGAGAAAGGATGAACAACAAAGATTTTTCTTTCTTTTTCCTCAACTCACGGCAATGGGGGGACATTCACCATTCTCTTCTTTTTTTTTTTCATTTCTTTACTACTAGCTTTCTATTTTATTGTTTCCTACATACATCACTAGCCTAACATGTTGGAAACATGTTTCCCTTGCCCATCACTCTTGTCATGGCCGGCCACTATGCTTGTATTTAGGGAAATTTGACATGCAAATCCCTTATTTTCACAACATGCATTATTAGGCCACTTTGCAATTTGCCTAGCACATTTCTAAATTTTCTCATATGAGTCCTACTAACTGAATTCACATGAAATCGACTAAATCGAAGTTTGAAACTTCATACATCCATATTTACACAGTTTAGACAATAAATACCATGTTCAAACAATTTGGTGACTCGGTTTAGCGGTCCCGAAACCGCTTTCTGACTAGGGTCGTTTTAAGGCTGTCACAGTGTAAGTAGTGTCACCAAATCTTCAATGTGAACATAATTGCAGCCAACTCTAAATCATGCGTCGGATAGTTCTTTTCATGCGGTTTCAATTGTCGAGAAGCATAAGCTATAACCTTTCCTCCTTGCATTAAAACACAACCCAATCCATTTAATGATGCATCACTATAGATCACGAACTCTTTACCCGATTCAGGTTGAACCAAAACTGGTGCCTCTGTTAACAGTGCTTTCAACTGTTCGAAACTCTGCTGACATTTTTCTGACCAATCGAACTTTACATCTTTTTGTAGTAGTCGTGTCATCGGTGATGCAATAATTGAAAATCCTTTCACAAATATTCGATAATAGCCTGCTAAGCCCAGAAAACTATGAACTTCAGATACATTTCTCAGAGGTTTCCAATAAACAATAGCAAAAATCTTATTCGAATCAACTCTAATTCCATCAGCTAAAACAATGTGCCCTAAAAATCCAACCTCTTTGAGCCAAAACTCACATTTACTGAGCTTTGCAAATAACTGTTTATCACGTAGAGTTTGTAACACAATTCTCAAGTACTCAGTATGCTGAGATTCATCTTGGGAATAGATCAGAATATCATCAATGAATACAACAAAAAATCTGTCTAAATATGATCTGAATATTCAATTCATCAAGTCCATAAAAATGGCAAGAGCATTAGTTAAACCGAAAGGCATGACAAGGAATTCATAATGTTCATATCTTGTTCTGAACGCAGTTTTCAACACATCAGACTCTTTGACTCACAACTGATAGTAACTCGATCTCAAATCAATCTTTGAAAATACTGTAGTCCTTTTTAACTAATCAAATAAATCATCAATCCGCGGTAGAGGACATTTTTTCTTTACAGTCACTTTATTCAACTATCTAAGATCGATACACATTCTCATTGTGTCGTCTTTCTTTTTCACAAACATTATCTGTGCACCTTAGGGAGAATAATTCAGTTGTACAAAACCTCTGTCTGTCAATTCTTGCAACTGAGCTTTCAACTCTTTTAATTCTGTTGGAGCCATTCTGTATGGAGCTATTGATATCGGTGTTGTTTCGGGTACTAATTCAATACCAAATTCAATTTCTCTAATCGGAGGCAATCCCGGTAATTCTTCTAGAAATACACCTGAAAACTCACAAACAATAGGAACGGATTCAATCTTTGATTCTGACACTTTCGTATCCAATACGTATGAAAAACATGCATCATAACCCTTTCTCAAGTATTTCTGAGCTAACATAGACGATATCACAGTAGGTAATTCATTCGAATCATTAGACTCAATTCGAAGAATCTCACCATTTTGATATTTTAATTCGATAGTCTTTTGTCTACAATTCACAACTTCATCGTGCATAGTCAGCAAGTCCATATCCAGAATCACATCAAACTCATCAAACGATAAAAGTATCAAGTCAGCCCAAAAACAGTAACCCCGGATCATCAGAGGACAATTCTTACAAATTTTATCAACTAAAACAGATTTTCCTAAGGGGTTTGATACTTTAATTACAAACTCTGTAGACTCAACATGCAAACTCTTTTTAAATACTGAATTCATACAGATATATGATTGAGTTCATCCAGGATCTATCAACGCAACTATATCAATATCAAAAAGAGAAAAAGTACCGGTAATAACATCTAGCGGTGATGCCTCTTCTAGTGCACGAATAGCATAAGCTCTGGCATGTGCTCGTGCCTCAGATCTTACGGTCAAATCTCTAGTAGCACCTCAATTACCACTTACATTTCCAGTGTTTTGGGGCTGTCTCCCTCTAGTAGCCGTGTTACTTGCTTTCACTAGTTGTTCTCTTTCAACTGTAAATTTTTCTGGACAGTTACGGAGAAAATGATCAAAAGATCCACATTTAAAGCAAGATCTACTCACTAATCTGCATTCACCATAATTTCTCTTATTGCAATGTTTACATTCAGGTCCAGCATTTCTAACACTTCTCACACTGGCCACAGATGTCGCCTGAGGTTTTGAACTTGATTGTCTCACATTTCTATCTCTAATAGAAATTCCCGCAGAGGCTGTAGAACGAGGACGATATTCTCTAAATATCTTTGATGCTAGTTGATATAATTTACCCGAAAATCCCTTTTTAGACTCTCTAGCCTCTAAATCAGCTTTTCTTTTCTCTTTGCAAAGCTCTTCAGCTTTACAAGCTCTGTCAAACAGAACAACAAACTCTTTCAACTCAAGAATTCCAACCAACACTCTGATTTCTTCATTCAATCCATCCTCGAATCTTTTACACATTATAGCTTTAGAAGAAACACATTCACGAGCATATTTCCTGAATCGTACAAACTTCCTCTCATACTCTGTAACTGTCATACGACCTTGCTTCAATTCAAGGAATTCTTTTCACTTCTGATTGATGAACTTTTGGCTGATGTATTTCTTTCTAAAGTCAACTTGAAAGAAATCCTAAGTGACTCTTTCTGGCGGAACTACAAATATCAAGGTATTCCACCACTGATACGCGGTGTCTCTTAGCAACGATACAACACACTTTAAACATTCTTCAGGTGTGCAAGATCATTCATCGAATACCCGAATCGTGTTTTCAAGCCAAAACTCAGCTCTCTCAAGATCATCATTAACAGTAGTTCTAAATTCCTCAGCTCCATGCTTCCGTATCTTGTCAACAAGTGGTTTATTTAATCGCAGAGGATCAATACCTTGAGGAACTACAATATCAATTGGGGAACAGGTGGGCGTGGAGGTTGCAGAACAGTTGGGTTCGTACGAATGTACTATGTGAACCACTCATTCAATATCTGAAAGAAGGCTTCTTTAGCCTCACCCCCGTGACTACTAGTCACAAGCCTGGATTCAAAAGGCGCTATCCCTTGAGCAGGAGCTGGCACATTACTTTTTACGTCGTCCGCTACAGCTCATTCGGGACCCATTACTATATAAAAACACATTCGAAAACATCAGGAGTCATCACACTATCACAGTTTTATATATATGGCATGTATAGCTAGACTCACATACGCTACGTTAGTCCTAGAATCGACTAAACTGTAGCTCTGATACCAACAAATGTAACAGCCCTAACCCGTAACCGTCGCCGAAATAGGTTAAGAGGCATTACCGGACTTGTAACTTAGTTTAGAGCAATTATATATCCGATAATGTTTATTATCAGTCATTATCATTCATTCATATTCACTATGTACTTAAAACAATCATATCAAGCTTTAATCATGCATTTGGGACTAACTTGTAACATATTAAAATTTTCAGAAACTTAAAAAAAAATTCAACATTTCATGTGTCACATGCCCGTGTAAACAGGTCATGTGCCTCACACAGCTAATAGACACACCTGTGTCTTAGATCATGTGAAAACAGGGCATACATACTGACTTGTGTCACACAACCGAGGACACGCCCGTGTGCCAGGCCGTGTGAAAACTGGAGAGGATACTGACTTGAGTCACACGGCCAACCACAAGCCCGTGTGCCCTTCGAAATGGCCACACACGCCCGTGTGCTAGGCCGTTTTCCATTTAGGGGGTATACTAACTTAATTCGTAGGGTACCCCAGTGGACACACGGTCATGCAACATAATCGTGTGTCGCACACGGCTGAGACACACACCCGTGTCTCTGCCCGTGTAAACAAAAATAGACCATTTGCAAAGCCATTTTGCCACCCTATCAACACAAGCATTTACAAGCATAATTGACCACATTTATGCAACCCAATTGGCAACAAAAATAACTATTTCAATACATAATATTTGCCAATTCAAAACATAACAACTTCATACTCAAATACCTATCAATCATCATGCATAATCCATTCATTTAACAACCATATATCAAGACTTCACTTGTAAAATTTCATTCCATCATTACTTGCTAAAACAAACCATAATTGAACACTTCAATTCAACCAAAACATAGCATCAAAATAAGCCAAATCACATGGTTTAACTTATACACAAAAATATTCCAAAGTCCTATTCTCAAGTAGCATAACTAACTTCTTTCAAACTAGCCTATACATGCCATATTTACAAATTCACAAGTTCAAAAGTAACAATTGGAAATTGGATAGTGTGATGTGCAACTCCAACTTGTCCGAAACAAGCGAGCTAATGAACCTCTATAAAACATAGAAAAAGAAACAGAGTAAGCTTTATAGCTTAGTAAGCCCGTATAATTCAGAATTAAACTTACCATTCAAACATAATCAAAGCAACATTAAAAATGCCAAAAATTCAATTAACCAACACCTAATCACAAGTATCCATCACATGTTAGTCATTTGACAAATACATAAAATCATCCATTGATACAATACTTTACATCATTCCAAAATTCACATACCATATATATATAACACTAGTAACATTTATAATCCGTAACTTATCTGTATAAACAGTATTTAGGCCCATTGAACTTATTAGAACTTCAAAAGATACTCGAGTGAACATCATCGGTAATCTGTCAATTCATTATCATATATGCTCTTTCGATCCATGATCGATAAGCTCCTCCTGAACTGATAACAGTAAGCTCTAATGAGCTGAAACAGTAAGCTCTAATGAGCTGAAACAGTAAGCTCTATCGAGTTGAAACGGTAAGCTCCAATGAGCGGAAAACAGTAAGCTCTTACGAGCTGATATATCAGTAAGCTCATACGAGCTGTGGTGAGTCCGCAAAAAATGCAGAAGCTCGACCAAAATGGTAATCTCAGTATTATGCCACTCATATCCAAAAAATTCATATAGTTCAAATAGGGCTCCGTAAAAAATACATTTTATCAATAAAGCATTCATACTTCAAGTTATTCATTTCACTAATTATAAGCATAAAAAATTTCGATTCTAATTATACGAACTTACCTCATATTTGCTCGTATAACCGTCGTCTACTTGTCTACCTTTCGTTTCCCCCGATCTGATTCCGGTAATTGTTTATCTTGATCTATATATTATCAAATTCAAAATTTTCAGTAACCATTTAATTCAATTCACATATATTTTTCAAATTACACATTTTCCCTTATACTTTTGACTACTTTGCAATTTAGTCCTTTTTACAAAAAATGGCAAATTTATGCAATTTACCCTTAACCCAGATATAGCCAAATTTCACATAACCTCATAACAGGCCATATTTTTCACTATTTCACATTTTTTAACCACATAATTTTAAAATTTCACAATTTAATCCCTATTTGACATTTTTGTCAAAAATCACTTTATAAAACTTGTAAAACTATCATCAAGCTTCCATAATCTATCATTAAACATCAAAGAACTCAAGTATTCAAAAATGGCATCATTCAAACTCTATAAAAATTTCAAAAATGAAGGCACGGGCTAGCTAGATTAAGCTGCAACGAGCTCAAAAACATAGAAATCACTAAAAAACTGAGCTAAAACCGTACCTTAATTCAAGAATTTATGCTTGCCGAATGTAAAGCCATATTTTTGTTTCTTCTTCCTCAAATTTTTGGTTAAAATATGAATAAAGAAACAAAAATTTAGTTTTCTTTTATTAATATTAACATTGATAATCAATTTACCTTAATAACCTTTAAAAATATAATAAACTACACCAATTGCCATGCTATCATCATCCACTAACCACAAATTGACTATTTATCACTTAAATACCTTCACTTCAATGTTCTAAAGCTATTTGAAACTTCTAGCTAGTAGAACACAAGTTTTACGTTTTACGCGATTTAGTCCTTTTCACCAAATTAAGCATTTAAACCGTAAAATTTCTTAACAAAACTTTCACATAATTAATCTATCATGTTGTAGACCTTATTAAAATAATAAAAATAAATATTTTAACTTTGGATTTGTGGTCTCGAAACCACTGTTCTGATTTGACCTAAAAGCGGGCTGTTAGAATAATAGCACGAAATCTCGATTTAGTATGTGTATGAGGTGTCAAAGTGTCCAATACAAGTACCAAATTTTTCCTGCAAATTTTTGAGTCGGTATCATGATAGCCCCATAGGACATTGCAATCCAATTTGATGCCACGACATAGGAATTACGATGTCGCGACACGGTGATCAGAGAGTTATGGGCATGTTTTGAAACTTTTGCAAATAAGTCCTGATTTTTACACAATAAAATTGGAGGCCTTAAACAACACGAAATGCTTTGAAAATTTACATGACTTAGTTTTTTATATTGAATTGTAATATGGTAACTTCAATTTCTTAAAATGGTTTTACTGGACATTTTGAAAAAAATTATGATTTATTCCTTAAACTTTATTTTGAAATTAAATAGGTTATAAATGTCATTTTGAGCTGCAATTTTCTCTAATTGTTTAAAATAAATTGCCTAGACACTTGTGGGATTAATTTTATGATTTACGTGTTTATCATTAATGTTGTGTAAATTGATGATTTTACTCCTTGTCCTTTTTCGTTATATTATGACGAATGAAGCATGATTTAGGTTTGTTTGTTTAAAAATAACTTCTTTGAGCATGTTTTAGATTTGAGTAATAGTTGGTTTGTGGTGTGTTGGTTGATCGGTAATGAGAGTCACGTAAGTGGCTAATGTGACATTCCAAATTCAAGTTGATTCATTCCGGTCGAGTTTGGGGCACCACAACTTTGGATTCAAGTTTAAGTAATTTAGCTAACAATTAACCTAACTAATGCCTTTTAGTCTATAATTAAATTAATTGATCGGCTTAACCTACTTATCTTTTAACCTAATAGCTTAAAACAGGATATATTAAGGGATGCTCGGTAGACTATCCTTTTGGCCTCATCTACCTAGATTACTTCATAAGGTCATCAATTTTAATGTTTAATTTCACTTAATCTAAACCAACTAAATTGAAGTAAAACCTAAACCCTTATCCAATTGCTCCCACTTTTGCTTGTTAATCTCCTTAGGGTTTTCAGTTTATGATCATTCTAGATCTACAATTCCCTAATTGTATTTCAAACATTGAATTGAAAGTAAAAATAAAAAGAAGGAAAAGGGAGATCTATATCCGAGGTTGGAAGTTGATGATTGATCCGTAAAACCCGTTGAGAATATGTTAATTGTGAATCGATCAAAGATCAAAGCAATAACGAAAATAAACAACTAAAATTATTGAAGAACAAAAAAAGAAATAAAACTGAATTGAAATTAAGTTTGAACAGAAAATTCCCTAAATAAAACCCTAACCTAAGAACAATAAAACTAACTAAGGAAGAGAAGCCCCCCTTAATAAAGTCCTAAGCACTAATATTTGTAGTAGTGTTGTTAGATGACCAAATTAGGTCAATTATATTTGACTAATTATGCTAATTAAGGTTGTGCAGATGAAAAACACACTAAATTGCTAAATGGGCCTCGTCGAACTGATATCGCGACATCATAGAATGGTTGTCGCAACATTGACCTTCAAATATAACATCCGTTGATTCGAAGTTGGTTGTCGCAATATTGAAGATTTGTTGTCGCGAAATCAATGACAGAATGATCTTTTATGGTCTCAAAGTTGGGTGTTGCAACATCCATGGGCAGTTCACTAACTGATCGCCTAAAACGATGTCCTACACACTCAGTCAACATATTAGTCCTCCTTTAGGCCTCGATTGGCCTAATAGGTCATAAAACACACTAAAATGTTTATTTTATTGAATTCAAATATAAAAGTACTAAATCAAAAAACTAAATAAAAATATAACAAATTACTTGAATATAAGTTCATTAAGTGTCGAAAAGAGCTCAATTTGCCACAATGAATTGTGGTAGATCACTTGTCTACAATCTTCGCCTTTGTTTTATCTCAAGATGGTCCAACGTCGTCTTTATCTTAGCTAATTTGGATCAAATTTGGCTAAAAAACTTGGGAGATTTTCTTTTTTCTCTATCAAGTTTAGATGAAACAAAGAGGAAGAAAGATTAAGTGTTTTGTTCTCTCCCCACTCACTTGAATATATACTTTGATTAAGGAAATAATATAATTAAGTTTAACCACTTATAGAATAAAATAATCACATTAAAGATAATTAGTGCACATGTACATCCCATTTTATTAATTCAATGTGATATAGGTCAAATTATTATATAGTTCTTCGCTTAATTTCTAACCAAGTCACTTTTTTTTTTCTAAATTAAAAGTTCAATAGTGATTACACTATTGCAATTTAGTCTTGTACTATAATTAATGATTTTCTCAATTTAATTACTCTACCTACCATTAATATATTTTCATACTAAATATGTAAATCTTTCTATTCATTATGTCATGGACTTAGGTTATAGAATTGGTTTTCGAAATCGCATTTTTTGATACTAACTAAAATTGGGTCATTTCAAATGTAGCATTTGTTGTTAGTGTCGTGAATATATTTCAATCTAACCATGAAGAGGAACATTAGGCAGCTATTAAAAAACATCCTTAAGTACTTAAGATGGACTACAGATATGTTCTTGGTATATGGAGGAGATTTACAAATAGGTACTGTGATGCTAGCTTTTAGTTCAATAAAGACAATTGTAAATCTCAATTTGGATACGTGTTCATCATAGAAGTTGAGCACATAGTCGATTCTATAACAACCAAGGAAGCAATTTGGAATAAGAAGTTTATTACAGAACTTGGAGTGATACCGAGCATTGTTAATCTGATACCCCTATATTGTGATAAAAATTGAGTCATTACACAAACAAAGGAACCATTGTCTCATCAATGATCTAAGGACATTCTCAAATGCTACCATCTATTAAGGGAGATCATTGGTATGAATGAGATAAATATAGAAAGAGTCCCCATTGGTCAAAATGTTGCTAACCCTGTAAAACCCCAAACCCGGCCTAGACGTTATGGTCGAATAGCGGTGTCACATCGAAGTATTTTTCGAAACCGTGATTTCATTGAAAAACCCTTCTTACTATTTAAAACTTGTGTAAAGTCTCAGTTTGTGTTTGTTTAATTTCAAAACGTAGTTCATTGGAAAGTTAATCACTTTTAAAAACATTATTAATTTCGTTGAAAATCTCTTATAGTTGCGGAAGCTAATTTAAATTAAAGAAGTTTAAAACATATGTTTTTGGAAATAGTAATTGGTTTGAAAACTCGTATTTTCCTAGACTAGCAGTTTAAAGTGAGTAATCAAAAGCCCAATTAAAAGTAAATCCCACAATTGGTCTTATTACAAACCAGAAATCCAAAACCAAAAATATGAGTAAGCAATTTAACGTAGCAGTAGGAGCAATCGTGTGGCCGTCTTCGAGTCCGTCTTCGAGTCCCTCGCAGCACCGATCCGCCTAACGCTAGGGACTACTGTCTGATTAAAAAGCGGGTGAGTTTACGAAAACTCGAGTGTAATCCCTTACTAGAGTAACAATCGATATCTGAAAATGAAATGCATGCAGGCGAGCCCTTTAACAGTAACAATACAGTCCAGTTCAGAGCATAAGTGGGCCAAAGCCCATTACAATATCATTTGGGTCACAGCCCATAACAGAATCAATTGGGCCTAGCCCATCTCAGTATCAAAACAAAATGTGTGAATGCATGGATGCATGTTATCCCATCCAACCATGCACTTGCCTCCGTCCAACCCTGCACTACCTGTGGGGAATAACTCACCGACACCATCCCTACACTTACAATGTTAGCACCGGTTGCAGCACTAACCGAAATCCCAGCAAGCTGCTAGTATATGTACGGCTTTAAGCCTTCAGTAGCGGTATTATAATTGACACAAAGCCATCGGTAACTGTAATAAATTCGGTACATAGCCATCAGCGACGATAATATAATCGGCACACAGCCATGAGTAAATATGATCGACACAGAGTCATCAATAAATATGATAGGCACATAGCCACTGGTAAATACGATTTGCAGAAAGCCATAATCAACATAGCACAGAGTCATATTTAGGTTGGCACAGAGCCATAATCAGATTAAGCAGCACTAAGTCGTCCATCGATCCATAGTCCTCTCGTGTGACCCGTGCGACCTTAACAGATCAATACTGGATCCATAGTCGTCTTATGAGACCCGTGCGATCTTATCAGAACTTCCTCCGTATCAATGTCCGAACCCCATGCAATATGTCGTGTATGTCATGCTCAATCATCACAAGTGTATGCAAAATGGCCATGCTCAGCAACAACCATATAAACATATATTAAAAGCATATCAGTCGTACAACCATCGTCAAGTCAGTTAAAGCATAGTCATACAATCACAGTCAAATCAATTAAATTCATAATCCAAGTCAATCATTTACCCACAAGGGCAAAGCAGTCATTTTACCTTACAAGGGTATTTCGGTAATCTAAACAGTTTGGCCTAAACATGCTTATCGGCCCATCCGAAGTTTTACAGTCGCCCTGAGCGACTTTTACAACCCTAACGGTCCTATCAGTGAAAATAGGCCCAAGGCCCATTATTCGACCCAAATGGGCCCACACGCTCATGCGGCCTAATTATCCCAGGATTAGCCACGGCTGTGCATACTACACAACCCAGTCCAAAGTTTGTCACTTATCGAGGATTTTATCCGTGCAGGGCCCACGAGCTCATTGGGCCCATACGACCCACTTTAGCTCTTTGAAGCCTAGAATGGCCTATGCCATGTGCGCGACATGACAAGCCCCACTATTTTCCACCTAACAATCAAATTTACACAAGCGGGCCCATGGGCCCATTCGGCCCATTCAACCCACTATGGCCTAAGCTCATGAGTTCGTTCATGGCAGCCTTTTCCACCGTACACCTACGTTTCGTGGGCTCGGTTTACCGTGCGTGCGATCGCATGCTCTATGCCCCTCCTTTTGACTTTTCGACTTATCGGTATTCGACATTTCGGTATTTACTGACCTATGGCCAAATCAATGTGTGTGGATTCACACACTCATTCGGCTTTTGACCGATTATCAAATATGGTACTCCTACACACTTGTGCGATTTGCTGTAAAACACTATCGAGCACTCCGGAACCTGCAGATCCGAACAAGATAGTTCACTACTCCACAATTCACCGCGGACAATTTTGTAAATACCCAATACAAACATCAATTCACATTTCATATCCAAGGGTAAAAGAAAAACTTTCCTTTAACACCACCAAAATATAGCCACTTTACCTACCAACCGCGTAACAGTAAAGTCGCACAACTCCAATGCTAACTGAGTTGTTCCAACCCTTAACCTTCGCAAATAGAACAGTTGATCGATTCACCAAAAATTCATAAACGAAAAGAATACTTCACAGTTGCGACACTTACCAATAACGCAAGAACCCAAAACAAAGGTGACAAGTTGCGGCAATGAAAACCAAGGATTAAGGAAGGAATGACTTATAAGGAAAATCCAAAGCTATGAGGAGAAAGAAAAAGAAAGCTCAATAGGCAGTTGGCAGAAACAAAAGAAGACAATGAAAAATAGGAAAGGAAGGAGGAGGGTGAAAATGTTTCCATAGGAAAGAACAGAACAAAAAGGGAACCGAAAGAAATCGCAAAGAACCATCTAGCAAAAATCAGTAAAGAACAAAATGGCAGACTTGAGAAGCAGAGGAAAACTATCGTCTATAATTTTCTTGGGGAAAAGAATGGGAACCGAATTCTTTGAACACAAGATAAAAATAACCCACATAAAATCCTATATTTTCCTCCTTAAATCTCTCCATAAATCACTCCTTGATACACTCCATAAATCACTCCAACCTCCCATGACCAATTCAACCCAAGACTTCTCAAGCACTTCCCAGGACACTTACCCACTGAAACAGGCATTTATTTGTGTCATTCACTTGCACAACTAAATTCCAATTCCTCCGATACACAAAGCCCATTTCTTCTAGGCCCAAAATTCGGGGCGTTACAAACCCTCTCACTAAGGCACTTTCTAAAAAAATATAGTATCACCGTGTAAATGTTATGGGCATTAGGTACATATGCAATTAGCTGTAATGCAAGTGGAAAATTGTTAATAGTATGCCCTAGAGCATGTGATGTAATACGGATACTTTCATGTAAGTGATATTTATTTATTGTGGCATTTTTTTATTTATTATACTAGGCTTATGTAAATTATTTTGTTTTATTATTAAATATCTTAAACAATATGATAAATTCCTTGGTATATAAATAACAGTGTAAAAGAAATCATAAAGAGTTCATTATGTGAGATTCTTATTACGTGCAAATGTCAATATACCTAAATTATCCCTAATCATAGTATTGGCAAGATCGCACATTGTTAATGTAAATAGACTAGCACATGTTTTACTGGTTGACTAGTTCAAGCAATATTTCTCATATGTTGTAGGCATAATGATGCTTAAAGTTAAAATGTGAATGCTTGTAAGTTCATTGGAGACATTATAATGAGAATCTTCATATGGATATACAATCTATCAGTGATTAACTCTCATCATATTAATTGTGTATTTGCCTTGAGATCACCAAAGTCATCTTAATACCAAGTGTTATATTTTAACCCCATTACTCATTCTCCACTATAGGGCATTCATTGTTATGAGATTTTGTATAGCATGAAGTGCTTGGAGATAGTTGAGGTATCAACAAAAATTCATCACCCGGATTGAATAGGGAGTTTATCTCACGATTCTTGTATTATAACTTTATTTAAGAATTTGTCCATAGTAACATGCCAATTTGAATGACTCATAAAAGTATTTTGAGAATAAAGAATAATGATACATGAATTAACATATTTAGGGCTTAATTAATTATAATAATTAAACATGAGTTGACACAAGTTCATACTCAAACCTAATGAGATGAAGAGTAGTAAAAAGGAATTTTTTCATGGTAACTACATATGGAAGGGTAAAATGGTCATACCAAGTTATTGACTCTTACATTTGGGTAGTCATGGTGTATGGCTAGATGCCTTTCTTGACTTATACACTAATAAATATATTCATTTAAAGAGTTTAAACTAGACTACTTAATGATAATTAAGAATTTTTATTTACCATGTCTTCCCAACATTATTGGAAGATAAGGCGAAGCGCATAAGCCAAATTTAAGAGATTAATAATATTAGTTAATCTTAATTACATTTGATTAATAATCTTAGTTAATCCTAATTAAATTGAGTTTACTTGCTTAAATCGTTAAGTGTTAATTGGATAAATCTAATTTAAGGTTGCTCTTTGTTAATACTCCTCTTATAGAGAAATAAGATCATGAGAAAACAAAAATTAAATACTCGCATCTAGAGAATTTTGGATTGTTACTACTGATTGAGAGTTGTTGAAGATCATCCTAGTGTTGCTGTCATTTTCTAATTTTTAATCTAAGGGGTAGGCAAATGTTGGGTGGTCACATGAGTTTGATTTATATTGATGTCCCGTGATGTAATGTGACCTCCAAGTGGAGATTCGCTAACTACAATCTTCCATCACCCACTGAATTCTTAGTTATTGACCCCTGCATGTTTTTTATAGGAAATAAATCCAAGCCTGCGTTTCTTGATCCACTATGTTTGCATGTTTTCCCACATGCGCACATACGTATATAAAATTGAAGATACTTTTACACTAGTGCAAAGTTTTTCACTTCAATTCAATCACGTATATCAAATTTTAAACAGGACTAAAAATGCTCAACAATTAGATGTATAAACCTTCAACAATTATATATATGATAATAAAGATGATATTTCCTATTAATTTAAACTTACCAGTTGAGTTGTTAAGACATATATACTCAGACTCCCACGACAAACTAAAATCCAATCCATCTAGAATTCGTTAAAACTATTTTCTCATCTGTGTGAAAAGCTCAGGAGGTTTTCCAGTTTGTCCTCCGCCACCTCCAAAGGCTGAGAAACCAGCATTTCTTTGTTGGCTGCTGAAAACGCCAAACCCACCACTCCCTGCACAGATACTTATGGCGTAAGTCACAGTCTTAAACAATATTCTGAGCCAGACAACGGCAAACAAAATAAAAACCAAATTTTACCTGAGCCAGCAGCTCCTGCGAAACCACCACCTGAGGCAGGAGCAGCAAATCCTCCAGTACCACCAGCAGCTGCTCCAGCAAATCCACCACCACATGAGGCAGAACCTGCAACTCCTCCACTAGCTAAGCTACCAAATCCCCCACCGCCTGAAGCTGGAACACCAAATCCACCACCTGAAGCAACCCCAGAAAACCCACCACCACCTGAAGCCAAACCAGCAAACCCACCTCCTGTCGCAGCATTAGAAAATCCAGCAGCAGATTGAGGACTTGCAAAACCACCACCAAAACCACTCCCCGAAGCAAAACTACTTCCTGGTAGAGCAGTACCAAGCTGCCTTGACTGGCCAAAAGCACCAAGAACTGATCCCAAAGCCTGCTGTCCAGCTCCAAGCTGTGCTGGTTGGCCGAAAGCACATTGAGCAGGAGCCTGACCAGGGGCTCCAGAAGCAAAGCCACCAGAAAATGTACCGAAACTTGCAGGTTGAGCTGATTGGGAAGGCTGTGGAGATTGGAAGCTAAAAGATGCAGGCCTAAACAACTCTCCAGGATTAACTGTTGAGGTGAATGAAGAGGTAGCTGCACTTGTAGCCACAACTCCGAATGGAGCACCAAATGGGTTTGGCTTAGGAGCAGTTGGGTTAGGGGTTGAGCCAATCCCAGAGCTACTTAAGCTTCCCAAGCCAAGTTCAGTCATTTGGTTTGTCTCAGGAGCCTCCTCCTCCATCTCATCCTCTTGTGTGAGATCCAAACTTCTGCTTTTTCCATTTGTGGTATTAATACTAATTGACGAAGGAGCTGAAAGACTATCTCCAGTAGAAGGCCGCGGTGGCTGAGGATTTAATGCCAAATTAGTTGCAGGACTTGCAAGATCAATGATGCTGGTTTGGCTTCCAGATAGCACTCCAGTAGGAGTTTCACTTTTCTTTGGTGATGAGACAGCAAACTTAGGCTTCAAGCTCAATTCTGTTGCTGGAAGTTCATGTTGCAGAGGTGGTGCCTGTATAATCGGATCCCCATCCTTTTTTAAGTCATGTATTTCCTTATGTGGTTGGGCCTCAACTTTTAAAATCTCAGAAGAACTCACGGGAGATAAATCAGCAGGCAACGGTACAGGCATTTTAAGAGGCTGAATAGACAAGGAATCAGAAGAGGAAACAAAAGCAGAGAAAGGAACTGATGATGGTGAGAAAGATGAAGCTTTTCTATTAGCATCTACTGCAACTACAGAACTTGGTTCACTAGATTGTGCTGCAGGTGAAGTAGGCACTGCAGAAAATGAAGTTGAAAAGGAAAATTTTGGTGCTGATGTTGCACTAGTTTCGGTAGATAAGACATTAACTGATGTGAGTGATGAGGCTGTCATAGTTGAAAATGATGATGAAAATGATCGACTTGAGGAACTGAATATTGAAGATGACGAATCTTCAACAGGTTTAGAGAATGCAAACGACTGTGATACCTTTTCACTTGGCTGGATTTTGCTTGTCACAACATTGAATTGTG
Organism: Gossypium arboreum; assembly: GCF_025698485.1. Taxonomy (NCBI): domain Eukaryota; kingdom Viridiplantae; phylum Streptophyta; class Magnoliopsida; order Malvales; family Malvaceae; genus Gossypium; species Gossypium arboreum. Next base: position 116,121,648 of record NC_069077.1, on the reverse strand, counting down.
AAACTTTGGCTGATGGGGCAGAAGATGCAGAAACAGCAGCAGGAGGTATGAACTGAGAGTTGTTATCATTAGAAGAACCAAATAATGTACTCTTTGTGGTAGATGACACATGTTTCACATCCCCCAGCGCTGAATTAGCAAGCACAATCCCTTTACCATCCGAATTTAAGATGTCAGTAGATTTCTTTGGCAATGAAGCCACCTGGGAGATTGAAGACTCTTGATGTAGATTAGGTCTAAACTGTAGAGTGGATTGGATTTCATTCTCATTGAAAGATGATATATTAGATCTCTCAACCTGAGAAGCTCCGGAGTTTAGTTTAGCAACAGGGATACTGCGTGTTTCCCCAGAAGAATTCTGCACCAACATAGGTTGTGATCCTGATGCTGATGGCAGAGCATTGAAGTTACTTGTTTGCACAGTAGAAGATTTCCACCCAGCATAATTTGGTGGTAATAGAGAACTATTATTAGCCCATCGGAAAACAGTTGTTTCAGATTCCTGTCTCGGTAATGCATCCTGAATTTTTGTTTTAACTAAACAAGATGGAAGTAACAATTAGAAGCTTGCTGCATAAGCAAACAGCTTAAATAGGTATAAGCAGAGAGATGACTTTAAGAAATAGTATGGATTTTAGCAATGCCTCACCTTCATTTCCAGATTGATGCAACGTGGTTGAAGTTGCTTTGAGTTCCTTTGAGAATAAACTTGTCGACTCCTCGGAGGCGTAAGGGCTAAAGTTCTGTTTATCGGTTAAAAGTGATCTTTTTACATTTGCTGATTCTTGCAAAAGCATCCTTTTTACAGTTGTTTTTGGAGGCTCAAAAGTAGCCCAGCTCTGTCACAGGATCATAGAAACTTATTGACACATCAGAGTATGCAACAGCTCTTAGATTAAAATGGATGGAGAAAAGAATATACTATATCTCTAGCTGACTAGTTTGACTTTGGCCTGTTGCCAAAAAATATATAAGATTACATAAAAGAGGATTAAATGAATAGGATAATGGATAAGGATTCTAGTTTTAACTAACAAAAAATGAAAAATAAAATAAAATAAAAAGCAAGTTAAATAACTGTAATTAGCTCATAGCAGGATTAATTATAAAATGAACAGTACTTTCGAATCAACCAGAAGCTACTTTCACAACAATCAGGTGCATCCTTCAACTAAACACTCATGGCTAAAAGCAGATCCGGTAGAAAGTCTACTATAAAATAATAAAAATATGGAATAACTCAAAGAATTACCTGATCCAATGATTCCCTACTCCTCCTAGAATATTCTGGATCAGAACTCTTCAGAGCACAGGATTGGTTTCTCCTCGACTGATTTCTAGAAGCAGAGGACCCAGAGGAAATAACAAGTTTCTTAGACTTATTGCTAGGTTTTGTAGCATGCGGAGAGGTGAAAGAGGCATCATGAGCTATTCCAATCATTTGAAACAACTCCTCCTTAACATTCTGTTTTTTCACAGGGGACTGTACACTCAGTATAGCCATTTGTTCCGAGAGACATTCAGAAAGTTGCTCAGCAGCTGCTAGTTGTGAACTCATTGTGCTATGTAAAGAATGCAGGGACAGAACATGTCTGCAATGAAAAGTACCGAGATCAGCAACTTCCCTAAAATCTGTAAAAACTAGACTATCATGAATCTGCAAAGCATGTTATATTTGTAGTGGCCAGAGAACTTTGACAAGGATTGGTGTTAAAAAAACCAAACCAGCTTAATTGATAGATTCAACAACCAACAGTTCTACCCAATCCGGTGTATACTCTAAAAACTATACTACTGGACTTGCCTTTCTTATTGAATACTATCATGTATTTGCATGTATGACTCACGCCTTTCGTTTGAAACTTTGGACTCAAAAAGTTGGCAAAAAAATCTAAAACATCTTATCATAATATCATAAGCTAAAATATGTGATGCAAATACTTCAATACCAAAGATGAATTTATTCACTTCTTTTTTATTTATATAATTATTCATATTTAAATTTTTATTTTATTTTATTTTATTTTTAAAATATTTTTACATCACTATATATATTTTGTAAGTAAAATGATCTTTTTAAATCAATTGCTTTTGCTAGAGGATTAATAGTGTTATATAAAAGTTCAGAGTCCAACCGTACAGAAGAAGAGTCAGAGATTATAGAAGACTCCATGTAACAGAGCTTAGAACCAAATACTTTGAACTAGTAAAAATCATGTTGAGCTTGTTAACACTAGGATTACATCGGTTTTAGCTTTATTCTTTCATATTTTTAATTAGTACTGATATTTGAACTTTTAACCTCTTAGTTACTTATCAAAGATAATACTATTTAGCCAGTTGTATATATTTATCTAACATTTAGTATATTCAATGCTTATTTAGCATTAAATTTATTTATTTAGTTTTTAAGTTCATGTTAATTGAACTGTTCAGTCCAACCAGTTTGAAATCCAATCCAATTTTTTCATCATTGATAATGGTCCATGCTTAGAGATGCTAATATAACAGCTAGAAAACTACAGGGGAAAAAACAATAAATAAACCTTGAAGGCCCAAATCTACTCTGAAAAGTTCTCCGACCATCACGAACTCCATCATCATCACCAAATTTATGAAGCTCCCTGGTGTTGAAATGCCTCTCTAATTCGATTAACTGATTGGTCAAATCCTATAAAAGGAAGCAAAATTTTAAGCCTCAAATCAAACATGATGCTTCACAACAACTATTAACTGACAACTCACTTGATTCAATTTCAATATATGTCGCTGCTTAAGCTCAAGCTCAGAACTCAACTTTTGGCAATTCCACAGGTCCCAGTATTGCCTATCTGAAGCTTGTTTAATAATGCCTTCTATGTATATTTTCCTTGCTAAAACTGGTAACCAGCACAAGTATAAACAGCATCATAACAAACCCATCTCATATGGATGTCAAAAATGTGAATTAAACAAAATGTGAATCTCAAGAATGTAATCATTATAAATTTTAACTTAAAAAAAAAAAAAAAAAAGCAGATTTTACAGGTTCAAACAAGCCTCAGGTTTGAATCCTTTCGTGTTATCACTTCACATTCAAGTGGTCTCAAGTTTCATTCACTTTTGGTTCAAACTATTTCACATTTAAGTCACTTACGATTCATTTTTTTTACATTTTTCTTTTTGCCAGTTTGAACTAGACCAAATTCACTTTCCAACCACTTTGGACAGGTTATGGGTTTTGATCAAATTACAAATCATCAGGCCCTCTAGGCAGCTAACTCAGTCCTCTCACCAATTCGAACGTTGATTAATGTACTTCTAAAGCAAAAGTTCTCTCCAATGTTACATTGAAAAATAAATTGCTTTCTCAGATTGTTGAAAGCATACTCAAGGCAGCAGCAAAATAAGTGTATACAAGATATGTAATTAAGAAACCAAAATTCATAAAAGAATTGTCTATAAATTGCCAAACAATAAAAATGCTTGTATTTCAATGAGACATTTTAAAGCTTGAAGATACCTTGTATGGTTTTATCAAGATGTTGTTGGATCTTCCCAAGCTGCTCATCCATTACATTCTACAAATCCCAGACAGTTAAGTTGAAAAAAACAATAGAACAAAAGCATGTAAAACAATCAGAATATTCAGCCACTTTAACATCTCATGTTCTAGTTCTATCTAACAAAGAGAAAAAAGGAAAAGAAATTTGAAACTTTGAAAACAACCAAACAAATCAAAAGTTCTCAAAGAAACAATGTATGAAGGCCTGTCAGACTAACTTGAAAGCTGCTTTAATAGATAAATATTCAATTTCTAGATCCTCAAAAACAAGCTAGCCAGGAAATTAAAATGTTCTAAAATTGGAGATTAAACAAATGTCAGCAGGTCATTGTCCCTTTTTTCCTATCCCACGTTGAGTTCTAATCCTAGGCATCAATAAGGAAAGGGGAGTTTTAGATATTCATAGCATCAACAGATGAAAGCATATTAAGTTATTAACCAAACAAAAGCTACAGCTAAATAAATACATAAAACATAATCGAATTAACTGACACCATCAATCACTGGTACAGAAGTCACCTTCCAACTCCTGCATTTTTTAGAAAGAACTGCTATGCCATGCTCCAGCTCTTCAACTGAACTTCTCTGAAAAACAGTGCAAACATCCCTAAAGCCACCAGCTTCTTCTATAGATTCCAGAAGTGTGTCTAGTTCTTTCGCCATCTCTTTAATCTGGTGAGGAAAAGAAAGGTAAGAGCTGTAAAGATAGCAACCATTTAATTCCAAAAAAACATACAGAAGAACCAGATTTCTCTCTTGCATGTACAGATCAAGAATACCCTAGATGACATGTCTTTCCAAAATTCATTTTCACGAGATGGAAAATAATGTGACAAAAAAGAAAATCAGGCAGCTTTTAAAATGCATTTCCTAAAAAAAAATTATTACAAAACAATGAATGAATAGACTTAAGCCTTTGATATTTCAATATCAAAAGGCAAATATAGGCCAGTACAGATCTAATAGCTAACAAGTTATACATAAAGCAATCCACAGATAAACACTGACATGCAAGCACAAATTAAAACAATGCATATGAAAACCACAAAAACATGTACAGTACATTGCCGAATTGTTTCAATAACTGTGGTTCCAATTTCAACATCCTTGACTGGATTGCAGATTTATACTCATCCTTGGAGGGATGAAGCTTTTGGTTGAAAGACTTTTCCATTGCAAAATTTAGTAGGGAGGATGACTGTGAGCCACGAATTAAAGGTACTGACTCAATATTTCCTGCCCCTAATGAAAATTTCTGGGCCCCAATATCTACTGGTGTACCTGAAATTTTATTGACAGAAACTGATATACCAGTAGTATCTTTTAGATGTGAAGGTTTTTCAACGTTGCTACCAGGAATGCTTGTAGCACCTCTGGTACTCTGAGAACTATTATACTGAAAATTACTTGGAGATGAAAATGAAGCTCTGGCATCAGACTCCTTTGAAACCATGAATTTTCCACTTGAAAATGGCTGGGATGATGGATTTGGCCACAACTTAACAGATGTACTCTGCAAACCAATTGATCCAGCTTCACCTACTGGTTCCTTAACCAGCTCAAACTTTTTTGGTATGCTCTCATGGCTTGGTTGTAATAAGGAGTCATTTGAAACTTTCGCCACAGGAGTAACAGATCCAAATCCTGGAATTTTTTGAGCTTCTGTTTGACTACCATCCCTCACCTTGTTACCAGGTCCCTCTAATTGAGAAGTCCTCAGAAATGATTGTCCTGAATTGGTACCTTGCCCTCCAAAAAACAATTTTTGTTGAGTACCTGCTTCTTGGTACAGCATTGAGGTTGGAGGTTTTTGTTGGCCCACAGCTTCCGAAGACTGGGAGTTCTTCAAGGACACTGCTGTTTTAATATCATCATTATGGAATAGTTTATCAGTAGCATGTGTAACTGAATTCACATTCATTTGAGAAAGGTTTACATCACTACTTCCATTGGTGAGAAGCTCAGTTTTGCCTTTATCCATCAATGGAAGAGACAAAGCTACCAGTTCTGACTTTTGTTCACCCTCTCCATATGTAAGTTCAGGTGGATCCATTTCAGCAGACACCACAGCAGGGGTATCCTCTTCTTTATCAGAAAGGGCAGAAACATCAGGTGGAACATCATTTTCCCTGGCACTGCAGTAAAACCAATAGCTAATTGTAAGTAGAGCATGACGATGATACCATCATAATGCAAAGACTGGTCAGCAGTTTCAAGAAAAAACTTTGCTTTGAAACATATAATTAATAAAAAAAAGGCTACCTTGCAATCTGGAACATAATAAGTTTGCCCTCTAAAGTAAGGCATATAAGAACACAACATGGTGAAAGCTCCCTAACTTCTTCAACTCCAAGTTGCACTTTAACACTCCCACACACAGACACGTTATCAATGCAAAGCCCCATGATCAAATTATCATCATCATTATCTACGCACAAACCAAACAAAAAAAGTTTTATTAAAGTATCAAAAAAAATTGCTGGTAAAAACATTTGAAAACAAATTCTAAGAATCTTTCAGCACAAAACACAAGATGACACTATCTTGTAGAAAATGCCACACTAATTTGAAAACAAATTATAAAAATCTTTCAGCATAAAGTATAAGATAACACTATATTGTCAAAAATGCCACAGTAATTATGTCTACCAGAACATAGGTCTAAAAAGTTCAAGTTTCAAACTAAACAAGTCAGAATAAATGTTTCCAGATATCAAAATGCAAATTTCAAGAAAAATATAAGAGAGGATAGAAAATTGGTCACAAAAACATGACTACTTAACAAGATTTGAAGCAGCACTGCTTAAGTTCTAGACTAGGATTTAAGTCCAAACAACCCCTTCACAGAAGATGTTTGTCAAATCCATATATTCTAAAGGGCCAGTTCAAAATGCTTTACAAATTAATTATTCGAATCTTTCTGCAAAGGAGAACACAAAAGATAAAACAATAACTTGAGCTATTTCTACATGGTCAAAAAGACAAGTTGAAAACCTTGAAGTTCAATCCTGGGGAGCCAATTATCACGCTCAATATCAACAACTGAAGCTTCACCAGTCTCACCAAGTGACCAACTGAGTAACACAATATGCTGATCCGTGTTCTTTCTGTTAGCAGCAATTGCAAGCTTGCTGTAATAATAAAAAGCAAAAATTACCCCTTAACCAAAAAGTAAATGATTCCTGAAGATTGATTCAAAAAAAAAAAAAAAAGTAATTCCTGAAGAGCTAGAACAAAAAGTAAAAGGGGAAAAAGAATTGATTACATTAAAAAAAAAAAGAACATGAGTTTGATAGTCAAACAATCTTCACATTATAGAATGTATACGTAAAAAGGAAGAAAAGGAGCGCAAATTTCAGTTATTTGATTAGTAAAAGTATTAAATTACAAATAGAAACTCTGGACGAGTTCTCCTTATATGAAATTGATGTGCAAGTTTAAATCATCTCAATAGCAAAGAAAACAAAGAACCAAAAGGAATTAAATTTAAATTTTTCACAATTGATAACTGTGACTAAATACCGAGTTAGCTCTTGCAATTGAAGAGATTAGATTCACTTGATCTATATGCATATCTGTGATCTATGATATACGTATATAAATTGAGAAAAAAATTATTATTAGTCATTTTATTTCTAAATTCACTCTTAATAATTTTATTAATTATAATTTTCAATTGAAACAGTAAATTAAAAACAATAAGATTTATTTAACCTATAAATAAGAACTATTGCATCAATTTTATTAAAAACGTTTTACTTGACTTAGGATTCTTTACTCATATTTCTAATTGTAGACGTATCAAAAATTTATATATATAATTATAGTTTAAATAAAATAAGACTACAAGCATTCACCTGCAACACACATGACAACAAGGAGTTAAAAAGTGCAAGAGTATGAAACTACATCACATTACCTTTGTTCCAAATAACTCAAGTATAAGTAAGGGCCGGTTCCGAAGGGCACAATATCATCAATTAGACCAGCAAACAAATCACTAAAGGATAGAACAACCAAATTGGAAGTAGCCTGCAATAAATTTGATAAAAGTTTAATGTATAACAACAACTGCATTACAAAGAGAGACTGAATATGGCATTTGCATCCTCAAAGGTTCATAACCAGGGACTGTAATAAGCTTTCTACGGGCCAATGTAAAAACATTTTTTATTTAGGTAAGGGGATTCAAACAGGACTCACAGAACAAGGAATCATGCACCAACCAACCTAGCCAAATAATCATGTGCTAAGACATTTCTGGAATATAATGGTATAAGCCCTATTAATTAATTAGTAAACCACATCAAGAACTGAGCATTGCCAGAAATAATTAGCATTCGTAAAGATCATGATCCCATTAAAGGTAGGAATCCCAAGATCATCTCCTTCAAGTGGTAGAACACTTATGTTCATTTTGTTTTGAACGAAGTGCAATTAAGCAAATACATTAGCCTATGGTCATGGTGATTAAAGAGATACTTTTTCGGGCACTTTTTCACGGAAACTTTAAGTACTAATAACAGTAGGAAAAGCCAAATGCTAATGATGCTATCATGCTAATAATCACAAATGTAAAAGTCCATTATAGTATTCCCACATTCTCCATCTATAATAAGTTAAAACTCCAAAAGCAAACTAAATGCAAAGATTACACTATGAAAATTGGCAAAACAAGGCAAATTTATGAAAATTGGCAAAACAAGGCAAATTTTTGCCCGCCCCAAACATGAGCTGGCTCTACATCCTCTTAACCCAGACCCAATCCACTATAACACTGATATCAATTTATCTAGGTTGTGGCAGATGCATGAGAGGGATAATAAGCAAAAGTGACTAAATTTTTTAACAATTGCTATTGCTGTTTATGTCTTTTAGAAATTTGGATCTTCGCTCAATAGCAAAGCCATTTCAGGATTATGACAAAAGGATAAGGGTTTAGTGAACGAAGGGACAATACTAGAACAAAATGAATTAAAGAAGATGCAATCAAGAACAAGAAAAGAATAGTACCAGAAGGGTAAGCCCAAAAGCTGGTGCCAAAGCAACCTATATAATTTAGGTATGCAACTCTAAAGACAAATGAAATGCAGACATTACTATTCAAATAGCAGTTGACTCCAAACTAACCTCTCTGATCGTTACTCATCATACTAATTGCAACAAACAATAAAGTTGATAAACTAAAACTTATTGCAAACAAATTCAAAAGAAAATTATCAATTTACTATTGAACTAATACTAACATCTGTGATTTTGCCTGACTTGCTTTTGACTACTTGGACGAGGTAATTTTCTTCTTTCGCATCTCTGGTAAACTGAAAGCATCCAAGAATAATGCAATCAGGATGAATCCATCTGATGGTATCCACTGACAAAATTATTCACAAAAGAACTGTTCAGTTTCAAATGTTAAGAACGCAAAAAATTTGTAAAAAAAGAAAAACCATATATAGATTAGGATATGATTTTAAGCAAGTTTTAATCATATCAAATGCACTTTAACTACTGTAGCTACCAGAACGAAAACATTAACCTGGAATGATAGTGATATCTCAATTATAAATTTTTAATCAGAACAATGAATTTAAGCTCCAAATGTTTTAACAAATACTGTTAAGCACTTCAAAACACTTGTACAAACACAATAGCATTCACCATGCAAATCAATGCCATCAAGCATTAAATCCATAGCATGGACTCCACAAAGAGCTGTCCAAGATTTTATCTTAGTTCACTTTTGATAAAATAAAAGGAAAAAGGAAATCTTAACTTTTTTGACAAAGAAGAGAATGTAACTTCTAATATAATCATCAAGATGCATAAAATTACAAACAGGAGTAATCCATGACTAACATGTAAGAAAAATCAAAAAGCAAATGCAAGATAAAAATCTACAAGAAATTTGATAGATACCCCACCTTTTACAGTGCAATCATCGTTGGAATCACCAACCCAAGACTTGAATGAAAGAGCTACGCACAATTTTTCATTGAATTTGGATGACAAAATACTAAGGCTATTATCTTTGGCCACGGCAACAAAAGCACCTTTTGCACTCCATTCAACTAAGAAAACAAAATAAATATTGTTAGATCTTAGAACACAAAATTTTCAATCAGGGAGGGATGAAAGAGGAAGCAAGATGGTTAGTTGATGAAATAGCAATCTTTCATAAGATACTATTCAAACAATGTTAATACACAACAAGCCAGGTGCAACTACCACAAAACATAGAAAGGTCAAGAAAAGGAAGGGCAAACGTAAACAAATTAGAGAAGCATACAAGGACCTCTGTATTTTACTAGAAAATAAGGAAAAAAAAAAAGCCAATCACTGTGATGTTTTAGTGACTATTTATAATTGAAAGATAGATGTTCTGAGATACCAGCATCAACATTATCCATCACATGCTTAAGAGGATGTGCAAGAGTTCCATGATATAGCTTTCTATCATCTGAAAGAACTAGGAAAGAGTTATCCTTCTTCTTTCTCCAACGAATATCCTTGACAAAGCTTGACTGAGGGAGCGAAGTGGAGAAACATGGCTTTATGTCCTACATACAGGCAGAGTCATGCATGAACAAGATGTCATATTAGAAACAGCCTCTTAATGAAAGAGTAACTTATTAAGAAGGGAGCTGACACAGAAGAAATGAATATCAGGTGCTACAGTAAGAGTACCTTATTAAGAAGGGAGCTGACACTGAAGAAATGAATATCAGCTGCCACAGAAACTGCAAGTATGGTGTCGTCGATGGTGGAAAGAGCAAGAATGTGAACCTTGCCAATGGGAACTTCCACCAAACTCAGATCTTCAATACTTGAAGAGGAGGCTTTTTCCCTAATGTCCTTGGCTAAATCAATCACATCCTTGGTCCTCGCCACCAAGAACCCTAAAACATTCGGTTTAGTTTATATTACCAGCTTAAAAGAGCAGAAAAACAAAGAAAGATGTTAAAAAGCAAAAAGGCCAGAAAGAGAACCCCCAGAAGAATGAGCTAGAAACAGGAGTTGGAAACGTTGGGAGAGGACAAGGGGCTGAGAAGGAGGACTTCGGAGATCGAACTGGGAATCCGGTTGAGATTTGACAGGAACGGGTTCGCCGATTTTCTCGAAGAAGAAATCCTGGGTTTCGACATGCTCCCCTTCATTCTCTTCACAAATTTCAAGCCGGCTGCTCATGTCCAGTATTCAATTGTTCAACTTCTCTGACATTAATCAATCTATCCGATCAGTTCAACAAAACCCTAACGCTAGTAAGACACCCTCGGCGGCAAAACTTCCCCGTCTAATAGTAATATGAGAAAGAGGATACTGTAAATGGGCTTTCCGACTGGTATTTTTTCTCCAGCCGGAGATTATTTGATGGGCTTACCTTTTTTCACTAAACTGAAGACAGTGGCAGGCTTCATTGCCTTTTCTTTGTGTTCAATAGTGACAGTTTGCATTAGGTTTAGAGATTTAATTTAATAATATAAATAATCCAAAATGTGAAATTTAATTTAATAATATAAATAGTATATATATAAAATTATTACTATTTAGGTTTAGAGTTTTTTTTGGATGGTTTTAATTTTTAATTTGGAGGTAGAAGGTGAGAAATAAAAATTTAGTAGGAAAATAAAAAGTTTTGAGGGATAAAAGGGTAAAATTTTTGGGAAATGTAAATGGGGAGAGTAAAATTTTAGAGGGAAAATATTTAAAAAATTTGGAGGGAAATGAGTTTGAGGTAGAAGGGATGTGGGATAGGAGAGAGTAAAAGTTTTAGAGAAGAAGTTTGGTAATTTGAGGTAAAAATGTAAAATATTAAAGTTCAATATTTAGTTTATTCAAATTATTCGAATTCGAAAATTAAACTCGATTCAAAAGAAATTCGAGTTGACTAAAATTATTTGATAAATTCGAATAACTCGATTCGTTTAATTCTAAATTTAAAGTTTTTTTTTTTAGTTTTTCGAGTTGAATTAAGTTTTGCTCACTCTACCCTAAGCTTTGTCCAAAAGTACATAGTTGATATTTGAACTTGTCCAAAAAACACCTAGTTGTACCTAAACTTGTCCAAAAATTATACTTTTTAAAATTAGTTTATATCTTTTAAAAGATTTTTTTATTGTTTTAATTTATATCCACCATATATCATTATAGGATTGGTCATTAATTCCTCATCCACAAATTAGCGGTATTAATTTAAAGGTACCAATATGGGTGACAAAATACAAGTTCATATATCAACTAGAACAAAAAAAGGTTCAAGTAATAATCAAATACTTTTTGATAAGTTTAAAGGCAAATTACATATTAACCTTTTGTCTTTAAAGTAATTTTTTATTGAGACAATTTTTTATTGGGACAAGTGGGGTTGGGTTTACAACTAAAATATGCTTTCAACTTTTTTAGGATTATTTAAATTCATTATGGTTTAAAATATAATTTAAATATTTTAGATTGATTAATATCGACATTATTGTTAATGTGAGAGTACGTGTATTCGAGCTTGTTGAAGTGCATTTATCCTTCTAATTAAGGGTTGGAAAGGTATTATGATAATTTTAGACATTATATCAAAAATATATATTAATTTTTTAGTAAATTATAAAAATAGCCAATCAACTATTAATGTGTTTCTATTTTGGTTAATAAAGTTTAAAATTTTATAGTTTGGTCACTCATCTATTAAATAACTAACAAAAGCTTTTTTATTGGCATAATAACAATATTAGCCCTCCAATGTTTACTGATTCTACTAATTTTATCCAATTTCTAAAAATTTAACAAATTTAACAATCAACTTTACAAATTCGGCAATTTAATTTTGATTCTTAAAATTTTAAAATTTTAAAAATAAAATATATATTTAAAAGTTCATTTTTCTATAAAATATATAGATGTTTTAAAAAAATACATACACAATTATAAATAAATTAATATCTATTTTTCTAGTCCTCACCAAAATTTCCAAGCATTGGGTATAGTCTTCGCCAACAACCTCTAGCACTAATGACCCTTATTGCAAATTCCTCTATTTTCACATCCTCCGCCGTTGCACCATCCAACTAAAAATAAATTGTAGAGCCTTCCATCTAATAAGTCTCTAAGACTTTATCTTCACATGTATAGCCCCAATTGTACCCACCACTAGGCTGTAGTTTTTGACCCAACTTGAACATAATAGTCGTTAATATTAAAAAAAGGGAAAAGCTGAATATGCTTAAGTCTTCTTCATGATTTTTCCTTAAATTAATTTATTTATAAGATTATTATTTTATTTAGAAAATTATTATTTTAATAAATAAATTTCATGTTAGAAAAAGAAATTTGGTTATTCATTTGTTTTAAATATTTTTATAATTTTGAATATACTTTTATCGAAAAATAATTTTTAAAATTTTTAAATTTTTAAAATTTTAAATTTAAAATTTTGAATTCTTAACCATCAAAACTAAATTAACAAAACGAATAAAGATGAAGGCTAAATTTGTTGTTTTTTTTTAGAATTAGGATCAAATTAATAGAATCTGTAAATACTGGAGGACTAAATTTGTTATTATGCCATTAAAAAAAAGGTTTCCGTTAGTGATTTAACAGATGAGTGACTAAGATATTATATTTTGATAACGTTAGTGACTTAAATAGAAACTTTAAACTTGAGTGACCAAAACAGAAACATACTAATAATTTGGTGACTATTTTTATAGTTTACCCTTAATTTTTTAAGTTCGCCCATATTTTTTGACTTATTCCATAAATTGATACTTAAACTATATTTTTTTCCTAAGTTGGTACCTAAACTTTTTTATGTTAAAAGTGATACTTGATATGCTCCATTACTCAATCAAAGTTGTTAGCTCAAATAATCAAATTGAAATTGTCAAGAGTAGGGATGAATTGGCTTTTAAAAAAAATTGTGAAAGCTAGAGAGAAAATATAGAAAATTTTGACACAAGAATTTAGAATGGTTCAGCCCCAATTGTCCTCTTCACTACCTTAGCTTTTTACTACTAAGGATTTTTTCAAATTCACTAATTTGATAACCTTTGAAGACAATATCTAATCTTACAAACTCCCTTAAGGTTTCTACCTAAACCTTAAGATACAAACCCTTTCAAAGAGATACAAAGAAGCAAACAAATAGATAATCCTTACAAGATCTATGCGTTTGCAAATTAAGCTCAATTACAATGAAAAACACTTGAGCAAATAGAATGAAAATAAATCTCCCAAGTGTATGAAAGAAAAGTATGAAAATATTTGGCACAAAGGTTGTTTGATTAATTTTTTTTCTTTGCTTGAATATGTTTTCTTGTTGTTGTAGGACATTTAAAAGTTGGTGTTTATACCTCTTAATTGATTTTCAACCGTTGTGGTTATTGGAGATATGAATAGAGCCGCTGGGGATGTGAAAACTAGTACACTTAGTTCACTTACAACAGAGAGTATCAATACCAGATAAATTGGTATCAATAATTTTTGCATTAAATGCAAAATTCAGTGACTGTTGAAACTAAAATATCGATACCAGACAAATTATATCGATATCATATTAAAAATATCGATACCAGATCGATACTTAGCTGAATTTGTGAAAAAAATAATGTCAATTTGGTATCATTTTAAAAGAGGTATCGATATTTTAAAAATTATCGATACTTAGCCAAAAAGTATTGATACTTTTTGGTTTGGAGCTATACTGACTTCTTTGAAAAATCGTTTGACTAGTTAAAATAATTTTTACTAAAATAAATTTTACATGATTAAAATCATTTTAACTTGATTTGAAAGTTGATTAAAAATTTTTCTAAGAGTTCAAAGTAAGGATTGAAAATTTTATCTCTTAGACTTCATTTGGGAAATCATTTTGTCAATTTTGTTCAACTTTAACTTTTATCCAAAAACACTTTAATTTGTTATATCAAAACATATTATCAAATAAAATTTAATTTAACAAAAACACATCATATCATTTTTGTCTTAAAAAAATAGGTAAACTATCCAGTTGATCACCTAACTTTTAGGGCACTTTCATTTTGGTCACCTAAAATGAAATTCTTGCACTTTCGTCACTCAAGTGTTAAATCTCTAACTGTGGTTGACTATATATGGCACCTCATGTTTATACTTTCATTTTGGTCATCCAAAAAAATTTCTTTTTTAGTATTATTGAGGTAAAAAAGAACATTAATAATTAAAGTAAAAAAGTGGTAGAAACAAACATAATGCATTAGAATAATTTTTAAATTTTACTTGTTTAACCCCTTTCCAAACGTTTTGAATTTCTTTTTTCTTTCGATATTGAAATTTTAAATTTTAGAACACCAAAATCAACTAAATAAATTGTTAGAATTAAGTGACCAATTCTTATTTAAATAAAATACGATGGAAAATAAAATAAAAGTAAAATCCATATAGAACTAGACTTCTTTTATTTATTTTAGACTAAGGTTTTTTAAACCTTATTAAACTCCATCTATTTTATATTTATTAGGATAAGGTGTTTCAATTCTACTAGAATATGACTTTACAAGCCTATAAATAGATATAGTCTATTCCTCTTGTATTGATTAAAATTTTTCGACATAGTGAATTTTCTTCTCCCCTACCCGTGGTTTTTTCCCGAAAGGGTTTCCATGTAAAATTTGTGTGTTCTTTTATTTTTTATTTTATTTTATTTTTCACAAATTGGTATCAGAGCTTCTAGGTTGTTCATCTCAATCAAAGTAATGGCGTCTTTGAAGTATGAAATTCCGCTGTTGGATCACAACACCAGATTTGCATTGTGGCAGATTAAGATGCAAACAGTTCTTGCGCAGATGGATCTGGAGGATGCCCTGCTAGGGATAGATAAGATGCCTTTGACATTAATAGATAAAGAGAAGAAGCGTAAGGATCGAAAGGCGTTAACACAATTACATCTGCATTTGTCCAACGAAATTTTGCAGGATGTGATGAAAGAAAAGATGGCCACTGCATTATGGAAGAGGCTAGAACAAATATGTATGTCGAAAACTCTAACAAGCAAGTTGCATATGAAGCAGCGTCTTTATGCTCATCGTTTGGGGGAAGGTGCGTCTGTACACGAACACATAACAGTGTTTAAAGTAATTCTCTCAAACTTGGAGGCCATGGAGGTTTAGTATGATAAGGAAGATCTAGGGTTGATTCTACTTTGTTCGTTGCCCCCGTCTTATTCAACCTTTAGAGACATGATTTTATATAGCCGCGAGTCTCTCACAGTTGATGAGGTTTTTGATTCTTTAACCTCATATGATAAGATGAAGCATCTTATGGTTAAACCCGACTCTCAGGGAGAGGGTCTCATTGTTCGTGGGAGACAAGATCGGAATGCTGATGATGATCATGGTAGGACACAGGAACGAAATCCTCGTGGTAAATCTAAGGGTAGATCGAAGTCTTCAAATAGAGGTAAAACTTGTAACTTCTGTAAGAAGAAAGGGCACATTAAATCTGAGTGCTATAAGCTACAGAACAAGATTAAAAGGGAGGCTGCGAATCAAAAAGGAAAACTGTGACGCCCCTAATTTGACCCTAGTCGAAACTGGCTTTGGAACCCCAAAACCGAGTCACAAAAATAATTAGATGTTACATTCTGTGCTTATTGTATGTGGAATTTGTATGTGTGAATATTTCGTGCCTTGATTTTATCAATTAGGTGTTAATTTATAAGAAAGGACCCATGTGATAAGACTTGAAAATGTGATAGGTGAAATTTAAAGTGGCCAAATAATGCATGAGTTATTGACATGAGGGACTTGCATGTCAAATGGACCACTTTTGATTTAGTGGCCGACCATAATGATGGTTGATAGATATTATATGCATTTTATTTTAGCATGATAATAGTTAATGGCTTTATATTATGAAAGAAAGAATAATTAAAAGAAGGAAAGAGTGATAGAAACAAGGTATGTTCATCTTTCTTTTCCCCATTGCCGTAACTAGTGAAAGAAAAAAAAGAAGAAGCCAAGGCATTCGCCATGGTTATTTCATAAATCAAAGGTATGTTAATGTGATTTTATGTAATTGTTTATGAAATTAAATTGTTAAGTGTATTGTATAGTTAACCCATGGTTTAAATTCATGAATTATTGAACATATGTGCATTCGGCAATTTCTTAAATTGTGATAATTTGATAGCTTTTGGAAGGTGTTGTTTAGATGTTAAATTTGCTTGTATAATGGCCGAATGAGTGTAATGTTAATGAATTGATGGAGTTGTGAGTGTATAAATTTCCTTAGTTGAGGCAAAGCATGTATTCGGCCATGTGAGTAAAATGTTAGATTTTGAACTTTTGAAGTTTTAAATTATAAATGGTTATTAGATGAGCACTAAGCTTGTTAATCTTTGTTTGTGAAGTTGTCAATTGATATCTTAATTAGGGAATTGAATATTGTTTATAATTTGAGGTTATTGAAAGTCGAATTAGATGATAAATAACGATCGGCTATTGTGTTTATGTGAATATATATATATGCTGAATGTAGTCTTGGATAAGTAAATTTTGATGTATTAGATTGGTAACATGGTTTTGCCTATTGTGAAAATGTGATAAAGGTGCCAAGAAATAATTTAGTAAAGTAAATTGAAATGAAGTTTTCTTTGAATGTGTTTATTGGTGTGTGAAAATTTGAATTGTAATGTTAAATCGTTAGTATGTGTTCTATGATTTCCGAATGTGAATTAAGGTAAATAATGTGGAGAAGGGTGAGTTGAGTTGTAAAATTTATGTATATGAATTAGTGGTTAATGGACAATCGGTCAAAGTGGTTAATATGCATTTGTATATGTTATAATGGCCGATTGTAATCAAGAATAAAGATGTGAATGAATGGTTGTTAATGAGTTGTCGTATGTTTCTTATTAAGAAAAATTATTAATGTTTGAATCTAAATAAATTAGTTAAGTAATTAAACAAACCAATTTATTTTACCTAGCTCAAGAGCGAAAGGAACTTAACTCGGAAAAGGGAAAAGCGAAACAAATGGAATAGTCGATTCGTAGTTGTCCGACGACATTTAAGGTAAGTTCTTAAGTATTTGAGTTTGATTCCTTTGTAAGTCTTAAGTTTTAAAACGGGATGAATATGAATTATGTATATACGTTAAGGTCAATGACTTTTCTAAATGACGGCATATATGATAGTATGTTTTAAATATGTGAATGAGAACTTTACGGAGTAAATTGTATAAATCTGCTAGGGACAGCAGCAGAGGCGTGTTTTGGAAAAATTACCATAAATTGTGGGAGTTGAGTTAAAAGCTGGATAAATTATGTAATTAAAGCTTGACGCGTCTAGTTTCGTATAAAAGAAATCGTGTAAGTAAAGGGTTGCCGATAATGAGATTTTCAAAGTTGGGTGAGACAGTCGAATGGCTCGAAATCCTCTGTTCAGATTTGGAAAATCATTATAAATCGTACAAAAATGATTATAAGATAAAATTTTATGCTTAGACTCCTTAATGAGTCTAGTTTCAAAAAAATAAACGAAAACATATTTTGAATTCTGTACAATGAGAAATTAAATTCTTAGTGAAGAGTAGTCGAGTAGTCAAGCAAGAAAATAAGGAAACTTTAAGAAAAATCTGGTATTGATTGGCCAAACCAAAAATTCTGAAAATTTTGTGGATAGAGGATATACGAGTCTATTTTCAGGAAAATTAACGGCACATAATTTGGAATTTCGTAGCCCTAGTTACAAATAATTTAACGACTGTTGCTCAGGAAAATATCTTGTAGAGAAATTGTGGTCATGTTGTAAACATGGATAAAACTTGTTCTAGTTGCTCATAAGCTATTGATTAAACTCATACGTGAATTCTAAATTGTGATGTTATAAAATGATATATGAGTGTTAGGTGGATCTTTGATATTAAAATTTGTGAAACTGTAAGTTTATAAGTATTCGAATATGAAATGATAGTATGGCTTGAAATTGAATTACTCATCGAAAAATGATAGATGTAGATTCAGCCAAGACAAAGTGTATACATGAAAGTATATGTGGTATGTGAAGTATATTTGGATAATTGTGATGTGAATACATGAAAATTTATATTTTGATTTAGGATTTTATGTGATGAATGTGAACATGCGTATGTGTGATAAGGCCGAATGGCCAATGTGATGAATGTGAACATGCGTATGTGTGATAAGGCCGAATGGCCAATGTGATGAATGTGAACATGTATATGTGTGATAAGGCCGAATGGCCAATGTGATGAATGTGAACATGTGTATGTGTGATAAGGCCGAATGGCCAATGTGATGAACGTGAACATGCGTATGTGTGATAAGGCCGAATGGCAAATGTGATGAATGTGAACCTGTATATATATGCGTGATAAGGCCGAATGGCCAATGTGATGAATGTGAACATGCATATATGAGATAAGGTCGAATGGCCAATGTGATGAATGTGAACATGTATATATGTGATAAGGCCGAATGGCCAATGTGATGAATGTGAACATGCGTATGTGTGATAAGGCCGAATGGCCAATGTGATGAATGTGAACATGCGTATGTGTGATAAGGCCGAATGGCCAATGTGATGAATGTGAACATGCATATATGAGATAAGGCCGAATGGCCAATGTGATGAATGTGAACATGTATATATGTGGTAAAGCCAAATGGCTAATGTGAGATATGTATGAGATGTGTATATATATATATTGTGGCCAAATGATAAATGGTGGAGGGTGTGTTTTATCAGATATTTGATAAGGTAAATGAATTACAAATATAATAGTCGATGTGAATGTTGTAACATGTGAATAAATATGCATGAAACTCTATGATGTAAACCTGGGATTAAAGACCAGATGACCATATGTGGTGACTATGTCTGAGTTAAGACCCGCTGACTTCGTGTGGAGATTTCATCTGAGCTAAAGGTCCCGCCGATAATCCGAGTAGAGTTTAAAACTATAAGACTTCGCAATAAGAATTACTTATAAATTTATTCAAAGCGAAAGGATAAACAGGTATGTACTCCAAGTTTATATGTGAGCTTGATTTGAACTAAATCATAAGATAGTTATGTGATGCATACGTGAGCAATCTATGAGACTATTCCTATGACTATGTGACATCGGATCGGCGTGAGAGGTTATGTGAAATTATACAATATATCTATGTCACATGAGCTCACTTTCATGTGAAAGTTTATTTGTCTACTGTATATGATGAGATGTGCATATTTGGTAGAGGGATGGTATGCCCGAAGGAAGAGTGAAATAAAAATACGAACAACTATGTTATAATTTGATTGTTATCTGTTGACACTGCTTAAAACTTACTAAGCATTGTAATGCTTACTCCGTTTACTTTGTTTCCTCTATTTTATAGATCTCATTTGGAAGATACAGACTCGGGGATCGTCAGCAATTAGTCACACTATCATTATCCACTGCTTGTTACTGTTACGTTTTGAATTATTTTATGGCATGTAAAGAATAGACCAGTGGCCGAAGAATATTTTGGTTAATGTATATAAGCCATGCGAAAATGGCATCTTTTAAATGTGTACTCATAGAAGTTTAAATTGTATTCCTAGCTGTCTTTAGTATTTACCCAAAGGAATGCTCCTTATTTCAAAAAAAAAATAAAAAAAATCTACTGTTCTGATATGAGTTTCAAGTCCGGTAATGCCCCTTTACCTATTCCGGCGACGGACACGGATAGGGGTGTTACAAAAACAACCAAAAAATTTCGGTGAAGCTGATGTTGTAGAAGATTACAGCGATGGTGAACTTCTAGTCGTTTCTGTTAATGATTCCTAAGTAAGCGAGGAATGGATACTTGATTCAGGCTGTACCTTCCATATGAGTCCCAATCGGGATTGGTTTATAACTTACGAAACAGTGTCTGAAGGTGTTGTTTTGATGGGAAATAATGCTTCGTGTAAAATCACAGGTGTTGGACAATTAAAGTTAAGATGTGTGATAGAGTTGTCAGAACACTTAGTGACGTACGGCATGTTCCAGAATTGAAAAAAAATTTAATTTCGTTGAGTACTATTGATTCAAAAGTGCAGATACACAAATTTGAAAGTGGGGTTTTAAAGATTTCAAAGGGTCCCTTGTTGTGATGAAAGGGCGAGAAAGATTGCCAAGTTATATGTTTTGTAGGGTTTTACTGTTACTGGTGATGCAGCTGTCGTTTCCTCTTCCTTGTTAGATGATGATATTACTAAACTTTGGCATATGCGCCTAGGGCATATGAATGAGAATGGCATGGCAGAATTGAGCAAAAGAGGACTTCTTGATGGGCAAGGAATTTGCAAACTGAATTTCTATGAGCACTGTGTTTTTGGGAAGAAAAAGAGAGTTTGATTCACTAGAGTTCATAACACGAAGGGGACGTTGGAGTATATTCATTCTGATCTGTGGGGGCCATCCAGGGTGTCTTCGAGAGGTGGAGCTAATTATATGCTAACCTTTATTGATGATTTTTCCAGAAAAGATTGGGCTTCTTCTTAAAGCAGAAAAGTAATGTGTTTTCCGCATTTAAGTCTTGAAAAATTATGATTGAAAAACAGACAGGAAAACAGATAAAATATCCCTGCACAGACAATGGCTTAGAGTTCTATTCTGATGAGTTTAATAGATTGTGCAAGTCAGAAGGGATAATGAGACACTTGACAGTTCGTCATACTCCACAGTAAAACGGCGTTGCAGAATGAATGAACAGAACGATCATGGAGAAAGTTCGATGTATGGTGTCAAATGCCAACTTACCAAAGTCATTTTGGGCAGAAGCAACCTCTACTGCATGTTTTTTGATCAACCGATCTCCATCCGTTGCCATTGAGAAAAAGACTCCACAAGAGGTATGGTCTGGTAATCCTGCTAATTATTCTGATTTAAAGATTTTTGGATGCCCTGCGTATGCTCATATTGATAATGGAAAATTGGAACCGAGATCCATTAAATGTGTTTTTCTTAGTTATAAAGCTGGTGTAAAATGGTATAAGTTATGGTGTCCTGAAAATAGAAAAGTTGTGATTAGCAGATATGTTGTTTTTGATGAAACTGCTATGCTACCTAACTTATCTCTTAAAGACTCTTTCAATAAAGAAAACCAAAAGTAGGTGGAGCATTAGATTAATACAGAGTCAACTCCTCAAGCCAGAATAAAAATTGAGAATAGAGTTGCTTCTTCACCACAA
The DNA here is from genome assembly GCF_025698485.1 of Gossypium arboreum. Classification (NCBI taxonomy): domain Eukaryota; kingdom Viridiplantae; phylum Streptophyta; class Magnoliopsida; order Malvales; family Malvaceae; genus Gossypium; species Gossypium arboreum. Next base: position 116,099,913 of record NC_069077.1, on the reverse strand, counting down.
TACTCTATCGCCAAAAACAGAACTAGAAGAGAAATTAAACCTCCAAAGAAGTATGCCAAGGCTGATCTAGTTGCTTATGCTTTAAATGTGGCTGAAGATATAGATGCGAATCAAGAGCCATCTAATTGTTCTAAGGCGGTTAGCTGTGAAGACTCAGAAAAGTGGATGTTTTCTATGCAAGAAGAGATGGAATCACTCCACAAAAACAGAACATAGGACCTTGTGAAACTTCCTAAAGGTAAAAAGGTTGTTTATTGTAAATGAGTGTTTAAGAAGAAAGAAGGGACTCCAGGAGTTGAAGAACCCAGATATAAAACAAGGCTTGTTACAAAGGGTTACAGTGAAATTCTAGGAGTGGACTTCACAGATATGTTCTCTCCCGTTGTTAAGCATAGTTCGATTCGAGCTTTACTTGGTATTGTGGCCATGCATGATTTGAAGCTTGAGCAGTTAGATGTAAAAACTGCATTTCTATATGGAGAACTTGAGGAGGATATTTACATGCAACAACCAGAGGGTTTTATAGTCTCAGAAAAAGAGGACTATGTTTGCTTGCTGAGAAAGTCCCTTTATAGTTTGAAACAATCACCAAGACAGTGGTACAAGAGGTTTGATTCCTTTATGACTTCTCATGATTTCAAAAGAAGTAGTTTAGACAGTTGTGTTTATTTTAAGAAAAACAGTGATGGTTCTTTTATGTATCTACTTCTTTATGTTGATGACATGTTGATAGCAGCAAAAGATAAATGAGAGATAAGAAAGGTCAAAGCCCAACTAAGTGAAGAATTTGAGATGAAAGATTTAGGACCAGCAAAGAAGATACTTGGTATGGAGATTCTCAAAGATAGAAAAGCAAGTAAATTGTACCTAAGTCAGAAGGGGTACATTGAGAAAGTTCTTTGCAGGTTCAATATGCAGAGTGCTAAGCTTGTTAGTACTCTTTTAGCAGCCCATTTCAGACTTTTATCGGCTTTTTTCCACAATCAGATGATGAGATTGAGTACATGTCACATGTTCCATACTCTAGTGTAGTGGGATCTCTCATGTATGCTATGATTTGTTCACGTCTAGATTTATCATATACAGTCAGTGCAGTTAGCAGATACATGGCAAATCTCGATAAAAAACATTGGAAAGCAGTTCAGTGGATTTTAAGATACTTACGAGGCACTACTGATGTTTGCTTACAGTTTGGAAGAACTAAAGATGGAGTCATAGGGTATGTTGATGCTGATTTTGCTAGAGACATTGATAGAAAAAGATCTCTCACAGGTTACGTCTTTACAATCGGAGGTTGTGCAATTAGTTGGAAAGCTACTTTGCAAACTACAGTCGCTTTGTCTACCACTGAAGCTGAGTACATGGCAATTACTGAGGCTTGTAAAGAAGCTATTTGGTTGAAGGGACTATTTAGTGAACTCAATGAAGACTTTCAAATCAGTACAGTATTTTGTGACAGTCAGAGTGTCATATTCCTTACAAAAGATCAAATGTTTCATGAGAGAACAAAACATATTGATGTTCGGTATCATTTTGCTCGTGATATTATTGCTCGTGGTGATATTGTTGTGAGCAAAATTAGTACTCATGAAAATCCTGCAGATATGATGACTAAGTCACTTCCTATAACCAAGTTTGAGCATTGCTTAGACTTGGTTGGTGTTCATTGTTGAAGTTAAACCCTTAAGGGGTTTTATGGAAGAGGTGGAGAACTTGTTCGCGATGAAGAACTTGGTCATTGAGAATTTGTGTCAAGGTGGAGATTGTTAGAACTAAGTGACCCGAATTCTTATTTAAATAAAATACGATGGAAAATAAAATAAAAGTAAAATCCGTATAGAACTAGACTTCTTTTATTTTATTTTAGAATAAGGTTTTTTAAACCTTATTAAACTCCATCTATTTTATATTTATTAGGATAAGGTGTTTCAATCCTACTAGGATATGGCTTTACAAGCCTATAAATAGACATAGTCTATTCCTCTTGTATTGATTAAAATTTTTCGACATAATGAATTTTCTTCTCCTCTACCCGTGGTTTTTTCCCGAAAGGGTTTCCACATAAAATTTGTGTGTTCTTTTATTTTTTTATTTTATTTTTCACATAAATCAATAAAAAATTTTATCCTTGATAGTATTAGCTGATTTGTTATTATAATATTGAAACCAATTAATTTAATATCCTTTTAAAATTTAAAATTTTATTTTATATTTTCAAAATAAAATAAACTCAAATAAATCATATTTAATAATTTCAGATTATAATAACAAATCAATTGACATTATGATGGGATAAATTTTATTAATAATTTATTTACTTGATTTGATGTTTTGAAATTTAAAATTTAAATATTGAAAATAAATAAAGAACTTTTAGCAAGGGACTAAACAAGTACAATTTGAAAGATTTTTAATGCATCATTTCAGTTTCTACTGATTTTCACTTTAATCCTTAATGTTTTTTTACCCCAATCAATACTTTAAAAAATTTATTTTTTTGTGATCAAAATGAAAGCAACTTGGAAGCTGGGTAACCAAAATGAAAGTGCAAACATAATGTGGTCTGTACAGTCAACTGTTGTTAGAGATTTAACGCTTGGGTGACTAAAATTAAAGTGTCATAAAAGTTGGATGACCAACTAGGTAGTTTACCCTTAAAAATGGCTAAATTAGCAAAAAAAAAAGCCAATTTTTTTAAGGTAATGGAATGGGTCGATTTCTGTGATATTCATCGATTTTGGAGAGAGAAGGTGAAAATGCATCCAACTGGACCCGTTTTCACCTTCTTTCTCCTCAGGAAAATTTAAGGTTTTTTTAAGGTATATATGGTTTAGGTTGGGAAATTTAGAGAGGCTGATTTAATTGTGTTATAGTTTGAGGTAGACATTGTGAAAGCTTAAAGGTATATTTCAGTTGACGGTGATGTGATAGCATTGAGAGACCTATACGTTTGTACTATTATGTCAGGTTGGAACCATTGCCTTAGAAACCCATCGTATTGAAACTCAGGCTCTGAGTTCATAATGCTTATACGATCATGGGTTGTAGTATAACAAAGGCTCCTAGTTAACGGATGTTAATGTGGGGTTAATGTTTGGAGTATAACTTAAGAACCTATTTGATAGTGATTATGTGGTCATAGGTTCAAGTTCCACCTCACCAGAAGATGATGGTTTGTAAATCTAATATAGAAGTTTAAGATGATAATCGTAAGGAAAAACCCAGGGACTTTCTAGAATAACCAAGTTATAATTTTTCTTCGTTACCATCAAAAGTAGGATACATAACCTTCCTATTGTTCGAAACAATGACAGAGTTGGATGCAAGAGCTCTGTTAAGGGGTGAGCGACAATGGCGGTGGAGAGAAGTTGGTGGTTGGGTCGGGGCGGCAATAGTTGTAGTTATTAATGAGTGATTTAATCTCAACCACTACTGTTGACCTGAAATGGCCTCCAAATTTTGTCCAACACGACAGTTGCTCGCTCCCTGACAGTGCACTTGCCCCAAACTTCATCACTAGATTCAGATAAGAGGGAGATTAATGATACTGCCTTTGGCGGTGATGAAGAAAAAGAATAAGTGGATTATACTAGAAAGCTTTTTAGTTTATCCCTATGATCTCAAACTTATGAATTGGTTTTACAAAACTTGAACCTGTAATCGAATAACCAAAGTTAAGTAGGCTCCTGAGTCATACTTAAACCCATGATCGCACATTAACGTCTGTCAACTAGGACTTATTGTTAGACTATAACCCATGATCGTATAATCACCGCGAACTCAAAGCTTAAGTTGCAATGCAATGGGCTTCTAATGTAATGGTTTTGTCCCGACATGTGATAAACCATAAAAGTAACATATTTTAATCTCGTACTTGGCATGTTTTTGGATAATTTATTATGTAAATTAGCGGCATGGCCATGCGACCCACACAGCCTGGACACACAAGTGTGTCCTTGACCGTGTGGATCCTGGGACTTAATTTTTTCAAAATTCGACAGAGACAAGGGCTAAAATAGTCCACATGGGTGTGAGACACAACCGTGTGAACCACAAGGCCTGGACACACGGGCGTGTCCTAGGCCATGTGAAATCTAGAGCTAAAATTTTCAAATTTAAAACAAGTCAGAGAGTTACATGGCAAGGCACACGACCATGTACGAGATACGGCTGGGCCATATAAGCGTGTGAGAGGCCACAAAGGCGTGGAAGAAGCGAAGAAGGTGCTACACAGCCGTACGACATTGCCGTATGTACCACACGGCCTGAACATAAAGGCGTGTCTGAAACCGTGTGAAAACTGGGCTATTATTATTAATCGACATGGGCTGGGGAAAGGTCATACGGACGTGAGGTCCAACACGGGCCTCACACAACCGTGTCCCCCATTTAAACCTTAATTTTTTATTTCATTTTTCTTTTGTCTTCTTCTTCCTAACTCCCAAGCACCAAACCCTAGCCGCTGCAACACCCCCACACCCCCATACCCCGACTGCTGTTCACCACCCCTCTCCATTGATGATCACTCCTCCTTCTCTTTTCCCCTCGTCACGCATAAAAAAAACCTACCCATCGACACCGACTACCCCCCTTTCTCCCTTTACAAGCCACAACCCCCACCTCATAACCAAACAACCCTACCACTTTTGCATGCCCACGCGACCCTCACTTCCCTATTCCCTTTTCTCCCCAAACCCTCACTTGAACAGTAGCCCCCTTCCGTCCCCTCTCTCCCTTTTCTTTTTCCCCTTTTTCCCCCATCTCACTTAAGCCACTAACCCTAAACCACGCACACAACACGACCCGACCCATCACTGTGCCACTGTCGCCTCTCCAACCACCGTTCTACCACTGTCGATTTTGCCCTTTTTTCCCTTCTCTTTTATTTAATTATTATAATTACTATTTTTATAATGTATTTGTTATTATTGTTATTATTATTATTTTTGTTTCTAATTTTTTTTACTTGTTTTTTTTTGCTTCTTATTCCTGTTATTTGTTTTTACTTTACTTTACTTTAGTTCTTATTCTTATCCTTAATATTGCTTCATTCGTATGTCCCTTTTTCAGTTGAGTTTATTTTATTTGATTTTGATTCCTCATTAGTCTCTTTTTATTCTACATCATTTCCCTAGTTCTATTAATAGTTGTGATGTATTATTCTCTACGGCTTTGTGTTCTTGTCTTGATTATTATGATTATTGATATTACTGTTTTACTTTTTATTCTTATTATCGTTTCATTATTCATGCGTATAGGTTTATTTTATTCTGGTTTTTGCATTATTCGATATTCATGTATCTCTTTTTAGGATTAGATTTCTATTTTTACTCCTTAGGATTTTGATTTATCGGCCCTTTGTTTGTGTGTTTGGTAAGGCTTTATTTAATTCTTATTAACTTATTTTCCTATTTCAGGCACATAATGACGAACACGCGAGGTAAGACTAAGGTCGCCATCTCCGCTTTGAAAAAGCGGAAGTGCCCCGCGCAACTTCCTTGTCGAGCGTTTTTGTTGAGGCTTGCCACCCTTATCTCTAATTTTTGGCGGGCCTCTAGGAGGATTTATATCAGCTCCATCGAGTACAACCACTCGGCTTAGGCCGCTGAATTGATTGGGCAGCGTTGGAGCAGGTTCGACTAGTTGATGACGTACGCGCCATTATCACCACAACTCTGTGGGATAGATTCTTTTCCATTATCGAACCCACCTACATGGAGCTTACCTTAGAGTTTTGTGCAACATTTCTTGTAAAGCAGGTCATGACAGTTCATGATGAGCCAGGCACCATCACATTTTGCCTTGGTGGTTTGGTGCGCCACATAAGCATCACCGAGTTCGGTGCTGCTATGAGACTCTACACAGAGGAATTTATGAGCGTTGAGGACTTCCTTCGACTTCATTGACACATCCATTATGCTCCATCTCGTTGTTGGATTAAGCTTACAGGGAGTTAGACACCATATGACGCGAGTCGCTCGAAGGCGACTTATCTCTCTCCGGCCTTACGGTATATTCATGCACTTTTAGCTCACACTTTGACAGGTCAGAGAGAGCACTGGAGTCGTTAGCACTCATGATGCGTATTTCCTTTGGAGTATGGCGCATTGGCATATATTTTATTTGGCATACTTTATCGCTCTAGCCTTCCGCCATCAGACTGACCGCCACAGGAAGGGCCCCATCTGCTTAGGCCCTTACGTGACTCGCCTCGCTCAATACTTTGGTCTCCTTGACACACTGGAGCAGTCCTCTACACTTGCACTAGTCGAACTGATGTCCCCTTAGGGAATCTCAAGCATGATAAATATGAGGATAATCGAGCGGCATCGTGGAGTGGATCCTTCTTAGTACAGATTGTTTCATTCTGACACTCAAAATGAACCTAAAGACTTCATTGATGATGTTCCTCCCTATCATGAGGACCACTACAGCCTCCACCTTCGAGTCACCGACCTGTTTCTTCTGTTGCTACGTTAGCAGACCTCACCGAGCAGTTCACTAGCTTCCATCAGTACTGTGATCAGAGGTTTGATAGTATTGACGTGACATTGCAGCAGATATGTCAGCATTTCCATATATCTTCTTTAGCGTCGACGACTCACTACACAGATATGTCTGATGATGAGGACCATTGAGTCCATTTATTCTATTTTATTTTTATTTTTAGTTTTATTTATATTTTTTGTTATTTTCTTAAACTTCTTTTGTTTTTATATTTTGAACTATATTTTTATTTATTATGGTTGTTCTAATCAGGTTAGTAACCCTTTAATCTTCTTCAGCATTGTGTTTATTTTCTTATCAGTAGCTCAGAATCATACATTACATCTACATTTCTCTATAATTCCGTTTTTCACTATTTTGGGAATTTCATCCAATCTTCAAGGCAGTTTCAATTTTCTCCCTCTCTTATGATATTTTGTTTTTATTATGATTATTTTTTGTACATTGAGGACAATGTACATCTTAAGTGTGGGGAGGTTATTTATATGATTATTTGAAAATCCCTGAATTATGCCTTGTGTTTAAGTAATATTCTCATACTACTATTAGAATGAATTTTTATTGATTTATAATTCTTGTTGATGTGTTTTAGATTAAATTCGTAGGTAATTGTGCATTGATTGTTTAAGCTTTAAGACATGAGAGAATCAAGCATGATAAGTCTATTTTCAGAATTAAAATTTTTTAGGTTGTTTCCCTAAATTGAGGTATTACCTTGAAGTTTGAGATTTGCAAGATTGATATAAAAAACCATAATCTTTTGTGAGATTTTGAGCCTTTAGAGCTTACACTTTTCTTACTCACTTTATTATTGATGTAACATCCTGATTTTGGCCCTAGTCGGAACAGTGGTTTCGGGGCCACAAATCCAATGAGGAAAATTCATTTTTATTTTATTTTTATGGTCTACGATTTCACGGAATGATTTCGTGAAAATTTTGTTCGAAAATTTCGATGTCTGGACACTCAATTTGGTCAAAAGGACTATAGTGCAAAAGTTGAGTTCTACATGTTAGAAGTGTCTATTGTTATGAGTTTTTAAATTAAAGGTTCTTACATGGTAATTAGACTATTTGAAGTTTTTGGACAAAAATGGACATGGTATGATAGGTTTTTAAAAGTTTTTCATTAAGGGCATTTTAGTAAATTGGTAATTAAATAAATTAAAAATGCTAAAATAAGCCAAATTTGCTCATCTTCTTCTTCATGGCTGAATTTTTCATGAAAAACACCATGGATAGGGTTTTCAAGCTTTCCAAGCTCATTTATGAAGGAAATCGAGATTCGAGCTTAAATCGAGAAAAATACAACGTTATGGACTAAAATGGTAAATTACCGTTTCTGACTCAAGGTAAGTTCGTGTGTTAATAATAATGCAATACCATGCATGAATTGTAATTCTCTATTGATATGGCATAAATTGTATGAGTTAATATGTTTAAGAGAAGTTGATGGATGGTATGTATGATATGGAAAAATGTAATGCTTGTTGTGTCACGTGAAATTGAATGGCAAATTATTGTTACATGAATTTAGTGTTAAATTACTATTACCTGGGTTGTATGAATTGCTATACGGTTGTACCTGATGAGATTTCGACAAGTTTGTATGTAAATAATTTATCGATTCTTTTTATTTTATTATATTTTGTTATCATATGAAATGTGGCTGCCTATAGAATGACTATTTGTTGTAAATTACAAATTGAAAAATGACTATGAATGAATTTCTAACATGTTGGAAAGTGAGGAATTTCCCGGTTAAGACTTCGAAATAGAAATGATACGAATGATCTATTGTGAGGTCATGTGTGTAGTACTAAGTGCAGGCTACTGCGTGTACCGGATAATTGGTCGCATATGTAGTACTAAATGCAAGCTACTATGCGTACCCAATATTTTCGATCATGCGTGTAGTACTGAGTGCAGGCTACTACGTGTATCAGATGGTTAGGTCACATGTGTAGTACTAAGTGCAGGTTACTATGCGTAATAGATAGTCTTGTCTACAAGTGTGAAAATATGTGTAGGCAACTAAGTATCAGTTATTATTCGGAAGAGTTCAATGGGAAAATCGATTAAGTAAAAATACATGTGAACATGATTATACGATGAATAAGTGCAGGTATATGTTTATGAAAATTATGAGCAATGAGAGGGATGGGGTTTCTCCCGCTTTTGGCATAGCGGGCCTGATATTTGAGTGAACTTCGATAAGACAAAATGGATTAAGTGAAATTATGTAAGAGTGAATTTTAGTAGTAAAACAGTGTTGGACAGCAAGAGTTGCATGACTTTGAAAATTCACCAAAAATTGTGTAAGTTGAATTAAATTTCAAAAAAAATATTGAATTAAAGATTAATGAGTCTATTTTCATATAAAAGAAACAGGGGGAGCAAAGAGTTCTATATTATGTGATATTCTAATTTTTGTGAGACAGTGTCAGAATGAATTCGAGATCCCCTGTTCTGACTTGGAAAAATTGTACAAAAACAATTATTAGTTATAATTTATATGAATAGAATCTTCAATGAGTCTACTTTCAGGAGGAATAGACAGGAACATCATCCAAGTCCCGGAATATGAGATAAATAATTTTTAGTGAAGAGAGGTGAGAACTGTTGGATAGCAAAATAGGGGAAAATTTAATGAATAAATTGTACTAATTGGCTAAACCAAAAATTCTGTAGATTTTATGGGAGAAAGGTATATGAATATAGTTTCAAGGAAAATTAACGAAACTAAATTTGGAGTTTTTTAGCTTCAGATATGAATGATTTAGTAACTGTAACTTGATAAAACAATTTAACCTGAACATGTGTAATTGTACAATTATAGTGTTTTATCTTGACAAGCATGTTAGTAATTGCTTATTAATTTCATATGGACTTACTAAGCGTAAAGCTTACCCATTCTCTCCATTTCTTTAGTATTGGTAGGTCGGCTCGGGGTTAGAAATCGTCGGAGGCAAAATAACACTATCAAACTATCATTTTTGGGGGAATTAATTCAAATATTAGAAATATCAAGTGAGTGGCATGTATAGGAAGTTGGTTTGTGATATGTATTATTATTATGATTTTGACCATACGTATCAGTCTGTATTGAGTTATCGTATATGATCATGAGATGTGATCCTTATCCATTATGGTTTATAAGTTTAATTAATCATGCCATGTCCTATGTTTTGATGTGATGATATAGTTAGCTTTGTTCGTTATACATGATTGGTAATACATCAGGTAAGTTAAATGCAGGCCAGTGGATCATGAATTAAATGGAAATGAGTAATGTTGCCTTGAATATGGATGTTTAATGGACAAATTGGTAACTACGTTATGATGGTATAAAATGAGAATAAGATTTAGCATGTCTAGTTCTAGTTAATGTAAGAATGTATATTATATACAGGATGGTAAGCAAATATGTTTAAAGTGAAAGACATGTTATTGCATGATTATGGATGTGTAAGTGCTCATTTATGCCACGTTATATGTCTTAAAATATGAGTCTATGCATGTGTTCAAAAAGTTTTAAATTAAATGAAATTTTATGGCTCGATTTTCGTCTATGTGTATGGTTAAGTTTGGTAATGCCTCGTACTCTGTTCTGGCCTTGGATACGAGTAAGGGGTGTTACATTTGGTAGTATCAGAGCTATGGTTTAGTCGGTTCTCGGACTAACCTAGCATGTGTAAAAGTCTAGCTATACATGCCACTGATCCGTGATAGTGTGATGTCTCCCGACACGTATGAGAGCCATTTTGTTTAGACAAAGGTACTCTCCAACCGAGCTACACCGACCATGTTGAATGTGATGCTAAAATATTCGAGTAAAGTATAGTCATGACAAACTGAAACTTGGAAAGGTACGAATGAGGATTCATGAAATGTGTACATGGTGAAATGAGCTTATCTATGATTAATAGATAATTTTATGATGTAAATGGTTGATTTGCTTGAGTGAATGCATGTGTTTAGATAACTTACCAAAGATATAGATGGAATGAATATTCACGTATGCTTATACGAAAAATCATGGTTGATAAGCTTGTATAGCTTAAGTAAATGTGTTAAATTGCTTGGACTGATTCATATGATTGTAATGATATGTCTAAATGATAGTGTACGAGGTAAAAGTATGGATTGTGATAAACTTATCTGTTTTTGTTGGCCCATGTATGATATCATGTGCATGAATTATATGATTAAATGAATAGAAAAGTAAAGTTATCCAGAAAATATGGAATGCATGCATAATTATACTTAACTAAATGAGATAACTGGAAAGTGGGCATTAAATCAATATGAATGTCAGTTACTCGAAATGAATGACATGATTGAGATATGATTGCTATGATGAAAACTGTGTTACATGTATATGCACATGAGATTTGAGTCAGAGGCCCTACGACCCCTTCCCCCTTACCAAAGTGGTGTTTTATAATGGAAGTTCTTGAGATTTATGTTGAATGAGTTCCCAGGTGAGAAACCAAAGAGTTCAATGATGGAATGGTTATAAGCATGATTAGAGATTGAGAATGGGTTGATAAGTACAGACATGAGCTAGAAAGATATCGAATTGACCGAAAGATTGTTTAACTTTCGCAACATCGTAGTTAGCAAAAAAGTTAATTTTTGTAAAATGATCTATCCCGGTATGGTGTCGAGAAACGTATTGATTAAGATTCCCCCATGAACTGGTTTTCTTAGTGAAGGGAATATTATGGAATTTGGGATGACAGAAATAGTTAAAGGAATAATGTTCGAAATAAGGAAATGTTCCCTGATCTTAACGTTAGACGAATGTGTTGTTAGTTTAATTAGATTATAATCTGCATGGTTCTGTTTTTCTCTGGTATTTTGTTATATTCCGCCTATTGGGAATTGATGAGAAATTGTGTATGGTGCCATGATTCTATTTCTACCAATCATTGCTCTGGTTGATTTTATATATATATATGAGAATCATATAGTTCCGGTCGTATTTGTTGTTAGTGGTTTGGAATGATGTTATTCTGGATTTCTTTTCTTTGAAAAACCATTGGGGTCTTTCATATTTTTATGATTCTAGTTCTCAGTCTTCTGATGCAATGCTGTAAATTGGATTCTCGTATCATAGATTTCTTTATCTTGGATTTCTTTATTCTGGGCTTCTCTATTTCAGATTTCTCTATCTTGGTTTTTCTGGATATTTTATCTTGTAACTTGTTATCATGGCTTGCATTTAGAGCATGACCTTCAGCTTGTGATTGATGTATATAAAGAACAAATATGACTATACCTCTAGATTGATCCTGATAATGTGGTGAAATTTCAAGTCCCAATGTGTATGGTGGATTTCCTTTCTCAAGTAAGTTAAACAGAGTTAATGTATTCAGTTGAGGTATTAGTATTACTTATGCTAATGCATTTGTTATGGTCTTCGATTGGCATGATGAGTGAATTTGGAATGATGCATGTTGAATCGTTCTGTTGACTAGAAGAGAGGATTTCTTGAAATATCAATTACGGATGAATAAAGTCGACTTGATTGTTCAATCTGTATGGAATATATGTTTAGAATCTAATGAAATGTTTATGCTTGAGAATAAGATTTTATTTCTTCACGGGAAAAAAGACGAATAGTCTAATTAAGAAGTGTGTGTTTCCTAGAAGAATCGAATGTGATAAGAAGATCTGATATTGATAACGTGAAGATAATCTGGGTATTTAAAAATGTTGAAACGATTATTGTTTATCTTTGAGTACAAATTGTTGAAATGTTGAAAGTTTAAAGATGTATAGTAAGAATCATCAGAATTATTTTTTCCGTTTGGGAATTAGAATGGAAATAGAAAAGGTTAATATGGATTTTCTTGTCTGGATCGTTCCTGTCCTTGAAAGAGGAAAGTAATATGTAGTGTTGTTAAACGTTATGAGATATGCAAATTATGCTGGTATACCCAAATGTCTACTCACCAGATTCATAGGATTTCACGTCTTTATGAAAGTTGGATATCATGGAATTTTAATATCCACAAATCGGATTGAGATCCGGGATTCATAGCATGATTTCTTAGGAAAGCCAGAGGAGGCTTTGAAATGAAAGGTAGCTAAGAGTTGAATTGGACTGTGTGGAATTATAAAGAGTATGAGGCCGAGATGAACTGACTAGTTTCTCTATTTGAATCCGAAAAGATTTGGGTGCGAATGTATATGTAACATGATGGTATGGATCAGACTTTTGAGTACATGAGCTTTTTGGTACAGATTAAGTTTCGGTGAAAGTATTGTAAAGTGAATACCACTTACGATTTTTGTATGTGGAATTTAAAGAGATAGGCAGTAAAAGCACAGCTTGAGTGAAAGTTCTTTGACATCGATTATAGGATTGAGGGATCCAAGTGAAAAACCAAAACCACTTTCCTAGTAAGATTTTCGAGGATGAAAATCCCTAAAGGGGGGAGAAATGTAACATCCCAAAATCAGACAAAACGAGCTGTTTTTAGGATCTACACGACCAAGCCATTCACACACAGCCTGAGCACACGCCTGTGTCCCATGTTGATAATGCTCCTTGTTTCCCAAACGCACGAAAAAAGCCAATTTTTAGTGTTTCTGAGCATTCTAGAGTCTATAAATACACACTAGAAGAGGATCTAAGGGGGCACTCAGAGGGGAATGAAGAATTTACTCAAAGAACGCCAATGGATTCAACTCAAAAGTAGGATCTCCTTCAAGATTGAAGATCTCCATTCAATTTCTCTAAAAGTTTTTGGGTTTATTTATTTTTTGTTGTTTTCCTAATTTTGAGATGTTTTCCTCCCAAAGTATGAACTAAATTCCCTAGATATCTAGGGAAAATAAAACCTATGATGGATCTTATTATTTAATTTTCTGGATTATATGATAAATACTTATTCTTGTTCTCAATTATGTATGCTTATTTCTTACTTTAATATTTTCAGGATATTAATTCAAGTGTGATGTGCTTATTTTAGTGGAGCAAAAGTCCCTATTTAAGAGTAAATATGGCATAATTGAGTGGAGTTGCATGCAATCCTAGAAATAGGACGACATAAATCTACCGGATTAGAGTCAAATCTAATAGGGGAATCCATAGATCGAGTTAATGCGGCAATAAAGGGGTTTTACTTAGAAAGAGATTTCAATTAATCAACCTAGAGTCAGTTGTTCTTACTCTCGAAAGAGATATTAACATAATTTAGGGATTTCTATGGATCAAGGCACAAGTGAATAAATCGTTTAATTCAGATTCAGAATAATAAGAGAAGTCTAGGTGGATTCTTTCCTGGGTATTGTCTTTTTCATTGGTTGTAATCAAGTATTTTCCCATTCTATTCTCTGTCGCGTTCTTAACAATTACTTTAGTTAAATTTAGATTAAAAACATATCCTTTAATTTATAGGCTAGATAATAAAAAGATAGTAATTACTAATACTTTTAGTCCTCGTGGATACGATATTCCTGACTCACCATAGCTATACTACTATATGATAGGTGCGCTTGCCTTTGTCTTGAGTTTAGTTAGTTTAGTGACTTATCAAAACGACAGATGAAATGTGTGGGTCTCAGAGTGCCACCATATTTCTTTAACTCAAACACACCCTTAAACTAGCACACTGTCTCCCTCAAACATAAATAAATTTGTCCATTGAAAAAGTTAAACACTTGAAAGTAAAATATAAACAACGGTGTACAAAAGTTTTTACGGGTAAGGGGAGGTGGCTGAGAGAGTTGATGGAGTAAGGGGAGTAAAAACCCCAATTATATAGGCAACCAGGTGGGAAATGAGTGAAAAAGAAAATATAAGTGCTTAATTAGAAAATATCACTGGATTCTTAGGATATTTGAAAAATGAGGATCGAGATTCCTAAGTTTTGGAAACTTTTCAGGCGATGAAATTAGGAAGAGGAAAATGCCCTGCTAGGCACGCGCTTTCAGTGATATGGTAGAAAGATGCACTAAAGCGCACCTTGCTGGACACATTTTCAGTTGACATGATTGAAAACATGCATCTAATGGGGTATTTTCCTTCTCCCAATTTCACCCCTTGAAAAGTTTCCAAAACTTGAGAATCTTGATCTTCATTTTTCAGATATCCTAGGAATCTTGGGGATTATTTTTAGACATCTCGATCTACATTTGTTATTTTTATTTTAAAACGCTTCTAGCCATGTCAAGTTATGTTCGATATCCAGGGTAGTATTTGCTATAAAATGAGTGGCCATTCTATTAGATACGTCCCAACCTGGAATTTCGAGCAGACTATTACTAGAAGGAGATTTGTGTAAGGAAAGGTTGTTTACTTGAAAGAATTGAATTTCATAAATCGACCCAAAACATGTAATTATATCAATTAAGTTTTGTTGTTGTTAATGGATAATTAATACTCTACTTTTTTGCATAATGTTTTGGTTTTAAACATGTGAAAAAGTTATTTGGTTGAAAATGAGTGAATGAGTTAATGTTGTTGTTTATTATGATAGTGAATTTGTGACACCGATATTGGGTTCATTTTTTCATCAGCCTACACAACACAATTGGCTTTCAACCTGAACATTCAATTCTCGAAGCTCTGACCTACCACAAATTGTAGTGGCAGCTTAGGTACTTTTTGGCACTTAACGAGTTTGTTTTCTAGCTATTTTAGTGTCTTTTATTGTATTTTCAGTTTTCTGAGCTTAGAGCAGAATTATTGCAAAATAAGTGTTTTTATGAAATATTTTGAGTTAATTGGCCCATTGGGCCAATATCAGCCTTAAGTAGTTTTAATGCTTTAATTAGGTGTGCAAAACATCAATATTTAGGCTCAAAAGCAGTAGGGATGATAGTCGAGTCGCAAAACAAGCTTTCGGGGTTGCAACATGATCTGTCGTAATTTGATATGTCAAATGAGGCTTCCCCGTTATACTTAAGGAGATTTTTTTGAGTAATTTCATGTATTTTTTGTAGTTTGTAGATTTCAATTGAATAAGTGAAAATTGCCTTGTTTTACTCATTTTTTAGACCCAAATTAGCCAATAGTTCCATTGGGGGCCTTAATGTTCAATTGAGTGTTGTAAATACTTGTCGGATGCCTGAAATCATGCGAAAATATCACCAAAGCAAGGGTACCACGACATCAAGGCATTGTAATTGCAATATCCCCATCAGTCTCAGGATTAAGGTAAGCTACAGTGGCATTGCGATATCCCGCATGGGTATCACGATGTCCAAGTGACAAAAAGACCCCCATTTCAAGACTGATGATAATATCATGATATCACTATCGCCAGGGAACATAAAATGACACCAGGGGTAATGGTTGTCCAATCGAAGCACCAATCAGGAGAGGCCCATTCAAGGGAATTTCGATCATAATTTTGGGTTAGAAATTGTTGTTAAATTAGCCAAAATTGGCTGAGGAGAGATAACGCCACACTTAGGATAGTTTTTACTTTAGTGTTTTTAGATTTTCTCTTAGTTTTCTCTTTTTCTTTTCTAGGGTTTTGATATTTTCTATCTTCTTCCTTAGCTAAAGAATTAAATTTTTTGCAATTTTCTTCTTGCTTTAGTTGTTCTTCTTGTTAGTTAAGTTAGTTATTACTATATCAAGGGTTTGTTTACACTTTCAGCCCATTTATTTTACTTGTATTGACATTTTCATCTTTGTTTAATGCATTTTAAATTTTTTTTGTAACCCCTACACCTGGTCCAATCATCGAACCCGAGCTATAGGATGCTACAATAGTAAACTGGAACATTCACAAGCAAATTATTCAATAATACTGAATAATTAATAAATACAAGTTAATTCCATGTTAAACACGTACTATAATCAAAATCGAGTCTTAATTGGGCTTATGGAAGCCTTTGAACAAGTTTAGAACTAAATCGGGACCAATTTGAAAAATTTACAAAATAACAAGTAAAAATGGAACACAGAGGTCACACAGCCTTGTGGCTATACAGTGTGGCGAGGCAGAGCCCGTGGGGTGCTCGGACATGGCCGTGTGGCCAAACCGTGTGGCAGAGCTCAAACATGTGGAAGGAGACAGGCGGCTGTGTCTCCAGGCCATGTCACTAACTGATGCCGCATGGACCTAAAATTTCAAATTTTAAACAGAGCACATGACCGTGTTAAACCGTGTACAAAACCATGTGGGGCACACTGTAACACCCCAAACCCGTGACCGTCACCGGATTTGACCACGTGGTGTTACCGGGCTTACTTCCCTTATTTCTCTCTTGGAAATATTTAATTTCTGTCCCAGGCAGGCTAGCTAACTGCGTCACTGTCACCTTAAAAATCATATCTCGAGTTCCAGAACTCGAAAATCAGTTCCGTAAATTTTCCCTGAAACTAGACTCATAATTCCATCTACAAATTTTTTTTCTAGAATTTTTGGTCGAGCCAATTAGTACAGTTTATTAGTTAAAGTATCCCCTGTTTCAGGGTTCGACTACACTGACCTTTGTGCACTACGACTTGGATATCTTCCTGTACAGGGCTCCAACACTTATGCCGTTTGTTTCTAGAGAAACTAGACTCACAAGGGAATCTGTACATATAGATCATGACTTATAATTCTCTCTGGTTAATGTATAGTGAATTTTCAAAGTCGGAGTAGGGGATCCAGAAACCGTTCTGGCCCTGTTTCGCAAAAACCTGAATATTTCTTAAAATACAGCTCATATGGTCGTTTCGTTTCGTCCATATGAAAATAGATTCATCAAGGTTCGATTTCATAATTTATTCACTATTTAATTCTACTTCTGCTATTTTTAGTGATTTTTCCATCTCACCTCACTGCTGCTGGCAGCATCTGTTACTAAAGCAAACAATGACTATTTCATAATTCTTCCATGGCCAACTATTTCATCATACATAATACAAAATATGGCCACCTTATCAAAATTAAGGTTTCTAAGGCTCGTGACTATAGGTTTTAGAATCACACTCAACCGACCACATAGGCCATTTTCGCATGGCTTAAAGTTTACAACCCACAATTCAACAAAACAAAATAGCCTATACATGCCAAATGTTCTCCTAGTTCAACTACGAAGACAATACCAAAAGATTTCCAGCCGGTGTGATGACTTCAACGACGGTTCCGAGCACGCAAACGAGGTGAATCCAAGAGACCTAAAATGGGTGACAAGAAAACACAGAGTGAGTTTATAACTCAGTAAGTCCTAAGCATTCGACAATCATCCATCAATAAAATTATCACAACATGAAATAATGTACGAGGCTAGGTACTCCATCCATATCGAAAATATACCATAGTTCCTCGGACCTTTCGGTTCCTTCTCATACCAATTCACCCAATAACATTTCATATACTGTTCAATAGAATAATAGAGGCATTTCCATACATCATCTCATTTCCGCAATAATCATGCAATCAAATGAACTTTCATCTATTCCACGATACTTTATTTACGGGAATGCAATTGAAATCATCACATAGATTTAAAACTTACCAACTCAACCCCGAGCATGAACATAGCATCTATTAGCCATGAACTCAAGGTACTTACTTTTTCCGCTGTCCGTACTCAACTCGATAAAGTCACCCTTCCGTATAAATATTCAATCGGAAATATATATATATAGAGTTCGCACACATAGTGCTTAATACTCGATCACGCACACTTAGTGCCATGTGATTTAAGCCCGCACACATAGTGCCATATAGTCCAAACTCGCACACTTAGTGCCATACATTTCAAGCTCGCACACTCAGTGCCAATCTCGTCACCGTACACATTTACTTCTACGACACTTAGTGCCGAAAGCCAACTTTCTACACATTTCACTATCTCTTTTACATTCAACAATATCATCTTTTCATCTCATTAAACACAATTGCATAGATTTTACAATCATTTAAGCAATATCAAATATATGCTTAATGACTTACCTTGTGTTGGGCAAGGAATTTCCAAGTCGGCTACTCGATGACCTTCGTCTTTCCTTGCTTGATTCTCCTTCTTTAACTCCTTGAGCTTGATTTAACAAATAAATTGATTCAATCATTTGAGTATCGAAAAGAGGAACTCAAGGCACTTAGCCCACATATGTTCACTAGACATTAAAGTCACATAAGTACGGAATTCATGAATCAACTCAACACACAAAGCCTTCAACATGCTTACTCATGGCCGAACAACACAACCCCTTAGGTACTCATTCATGGGCCGATTATGCATGTTGATGTTGAGGCCAATTACATGTTTAATACCACACATGAATGGCACACATTTTACTAGCTAATGCTTTACATATTGTAGCTCAATACACATCTATCATTTACTTCATAACCAAAACATAATCACAAGAAAATACATACTTTGAGATAGTATATATGTCATACCAATACATCATGTGCAAACATATGTACACATATAGGTGCAAGGCCGAATCTCAAGGTGTTCATAACCATCCAAAACACAAATTTTTACCAATCAAGTAACAAGCATAAATCATGCTCATGAATGCACCATGGCCGAATACATCACAACCATACCCTTTCAACTTCGGTCATGGTTAAACAAAGAATTCAATGTTTTACTCAAGATTGCTACAAAGAAATTTCAAGAGTAGTCAATCCATCACTACATGCATCATTAGCAAGCTTCACATTTAGCATGCAATGGCTTTAACACAATAACAACCTTGGCCAAATACCATTTCCATGGCATAACAAGGATTTGAACCATGGCTAACATGAACATCAAGTTAGCAACTAAAACATGCATGAATCTCATGACACAACCTCAAACATACCTTAATCTTGATGCAATTATAGCCAAATCTCCTTCTAGTTCTCTTCTAAACCAAGTATGAAGCAAAACTCCTTCCTTTTTTTCTTAGTATTTTCGGCCAAAAGGGATGAACAAGGATGAACAATTTTTTTTCTTTGTTTTCCTTTCACTCACGGCAATAGGGAGGAGAGAAGCCTTCACATACATTTTTTTTTCATTCTTTTCTTACCCATACACCTTTATTTCTCCCTAATGCACCAATAAAACATGTTTCATGACATGTTTAGCCCATACTCCCTTGTCATGGCGGCCACTTCATGTTAGGGGAATTTGACATGCAAATCCTTATTTTTGCATGCATTATCAACTAGTCATCACACATTTCCCCATCATACTTTCAAAGTTTACTACTAGGTCCTTTCTAGTGAAATTCACATTTATAACTCTAAATCGAAACATCAAAATGTCACACATGAATTAACACATATTATAGGCATCAAAATAAATTTTAAATTATTTTTATGCCTCGGTTTTGTGGTCCCGAAACCACATTCCGTCTAGGGTCGCTTTTAGGGTCGTCACAACTCTCCCAAGACTTAAGAAATTTTCATCCCGAAAATCTTACCGTAAATAGGCTCGTATCGCTCTTTCATAGAGTCCTCAAGTTCCCAAGTGGCTTCTTCAATTCCGTGTTTATGCCACAACACCTTCACTAATGGGATTTTCTTATTGCGCAACTCTTTACTTGCGCATCGAATGCAAACCGCTCTTCTTCATAACTCAAATTAGGTGAACCTCGACCTCGAGATAGAGTAATTACGTGTGTCGGGTCGACCTATATCGTCAAGCATCGAGACATGGAAAACGTTGTGAATCTTTTCAAGCTCGGGGTAAAATTAATCGACGCTCTCGGCCCAACTCGTTCGGATACTTCATACGGACCGATGAACCTCGGACTCAATTTGCCCTTACGGCCAAATCTAAGCACCTTCTTCCGTGGTGAGACTTTGAGAAATACCTTGTCTCCAACCCGATATTCAATGTCTTTTCTTCTCAAATCCGATACGACTTTTGGCGATCCGGCGACTTTCAAACTTTCACGAATTACTCGAACTTTCGCTTTCGGCATCCTTAATCAAATCAACCTCAAGATTTTTCTTTCACTAAGTTCACCCGAATAATGGGTACGACATTTACGACCGTATAAAGCCTCGTAAGGCGCCATCTTAATACTTGATTGAAAACTATTGTTGTGCGAATTCAATCAAAGGTAAATACCGTTCCCATGAACCACTAAACTCAAGGATGCAATATCTCAACATATCCTCGAGTATTTGAATTATCCGTTCGGATTGACCATCGGTTTGGGGATGAAAACCAGTGCTAAAATACAGCTTGGTACCCAAAGCCTCTTGCAATTTCTTCCAAAATCGCGACGTAAATCTTGGGTCTCTATCCGACACGATAGAAATAGGCACCCCATGCAATCGAACAATTTGGGAGATGTATAATTCTGCCAATTTATCGAGCGAAAAATTCGTGCGGACAGGGATAAAATGAGCCGACTTAGTCAATCTATCGACAACAACCCAAATCGCATCCTTCTTACTCGCTGACAATGGCAGTCCGGATACAAAGTCCATGGTGACTCGATCCCATTTCCACTCGGGTATCGTGATCGGCTGAAGTAATCCCGATGGCACTTGATGTTCGCTTTCACTTGTTGACATATCGGACACCTTGAAACAAATTCGAAATGTCTCGTTTCATACCGCCACCAAAATTGGCGTTTGGTCATTGTACATTTTAGTACTACCCGGGTGGATTGACATTCGACTACTGTGAGCCTCGTTCAAAATCATCGAAACAAGTTCCGAATTCCTTGGAATACATAATCGACCCTTGAACATCAAGCAATCATGGTCGTCAATTTGAAATTCCGATTCCTCATTCGAAACACATTCGGCTCGCTTAGCGACCAATTCGGCGTCGACCTTCTGAGATTCAAGTACTTGATGAATCAATAACGGTTTGGCCTCTAGTTCGACTACTAGCACCTCATCGGGTGAAACGGATAGGTGAGCATCCATCGCTCTCAAGGCAAACGAAGGCCTTGCGACTTAGAGCATCGGCCACCACGTTGGCCTTTCCCGTGATACTCAATGATGAGTTCATAGTCTTTCAACAACTCAAGCCAACGCCTTTGTCGCAGGTTTAAATCTCTTTGAGTCATCAAATATTTGAGACTCTTGTGGTCCGAATAAATATGACACCTTTCTCCAAACAAGTAATGCCGCCATATTTTCAAGGCGAACACTATGGTCGCTAGTTCAAGGTCATGGGTCGAATAGTTTCTCTCATGCGGCTTTAGTTGTCTCGATCGTAAGCCACAACTCGACCTTCTTGCATCAACACACAACCTAACCCAAGCAAGGATGCGTCATCAGATATGACAAACTCTTTACCGGCTCCTACTGTACTAAGTACCGGGCCTCGGTTAAACAGTTTTTAGTCGATCGAAACTTTCTTGACAAATGTTCGACCACTCGAACTTAACATCTTTTGGAGTAGTTTCGTCATCGGCGCAGCTATCATCGAAAAACCTTTCACAAATCGTCGATAGTATCCGCAAGTCCCAAAAGCTCCTAACTTCGTAATATTCCTTGGAGGTTTCCAATCAACTATGGCTGAAATTTTGTTCGGGTCCACTCGACACCGTCGCGACACCACGTGCCCCAAAAAGCTAACCTCTCTCAACCAAAATTCACATTTATGAACTTTGCGATAATCGCTTATCTCGTAAGATTTGCAACACTAGCCTCGGTGTTCAAGATGTTCGGTTTCATCTCTCGAATAGACCAAAATGTCATCGATAAATACAACTACGAACCGATCCAAGTATGGCTGAAAATTCTATTCATTAAATCCATAAATACCGTAGGGCATTAGTGAGCCCAAACGGCATCACTAAGAATTCGTAGTGACCGTACCTCGTTCTAAAAGCGCCTTGGGTATGTCCGATTCTCGGACCCTCAACCGATAGTACCCGACCTCAAATCTATCTTTGAAAACACCGAGGCTCCTTTAATTGATCAAACAAATCGTCAATTCGTGGCAACGGATATTTGTTCTTTATCGTCACTTTATTCAACCGACGATAGTCGATGCACAATCTCATAGTTCCATCCTTCTTCTTCACAAACAATACTTGGTGCGCCCATGGAGAAAAACTCGACGAGCGAAACCTCTATCCGTCAATTCTTGCAATTGAACCTTCAATTCCTTTAATTCCGTTAATGCCATACGATACGGGGCTATTGAGATTGGCGTAGTACCGGTACAACCGATGCGAATTCCACTTCTCGAACCGGTGGCAATCCGGTAACTCCTCAAGAAAACATCCGAATACTCACAAACCATGGTACCTATTCGAGTTTCCTTTCCGTCTCTTTACTTTCAAACACATACGCAAGGTATGTTTCACACCCCTTTTTCACATACCTCCGAGCGGTCATAGAAGATACTATCACTGGCACTCCTTTTAAATCAGTAGACTCGACTCTGACTACCTCGTTATTTGTACTCCTCAAATCAATGGTTTTCTTTTTGCAGTCCACCACTGCATCATGTACGGTCAGCCAATCCATACCAAGAATAACATCGAATTCATCAAATGGTAGAAGCATCAGATCGGCCGGAAAATAGGATTCTCGAATTATTAGGGGGCATCTCTTGCACACTTTATCAACGAGTACGTATTGACCCAAAGGGTTTGACACTCAAATTACGAACTCAGTAGACTCAACCGGTAGAGTCTTACTGGATGCTAAGGTTTCACATACATATGAATGAGTAGAGCCGGGGTCAATCAATGCAATCACACTAGTATCAAAGAGAGTAAAAGTACCAAGTGATAACGTCGGGGAGGATGCCTTCTCTCGTCGCGGATGGCATATGCTCTAGCAAGAGCACAGTCTCGGATCGAACAGTAGTGTCGAGGCTCCTCTCGATTACCACCCCTACCTCCGAAAATTCTGGGGGCCTACCTCTAGCCGTCGCTCCACTAGGTCTTGCACCTTGCATCTTATTCTTCTCATCTAGCTCGTGCAATCTCTAATGAAGTGGTCCTTGAACCGCATCCATAACAGCCCTATTAATGGACTTACCCCAACATTCACCTAGGTGTCGTCTTCCACATTGGGGGCATTCAGTCTCTCTTGACGATTATTGCCCACACTAGCTACCAAGTAGCTCGGAGTCCGCCAATGGTCGGGCTCGATGGAAATTCCTGTAGTCGCCCTCGACTTATTAGTGTCCTCCCTGAACTTCTTTACCGCCGAGAACGGAGCTTTACTCGCCGATCTTTTACGATAATCTCTTGCTTCAAATTCAGCCTTCTTCTTCTCCTTTCCAAGTTCTTCCGCCTTGCGAGCTCGTTCGACTAGTGTTACGAACTCCTTTATCTCCAAAATACCCACTAGCGACTTTAAATCTTCATTCAATCCTTCTTCAAATCTTTTGCACATAGCAACCTCATCACCACACACTCCGAGCATACCGACTAAGTCTTACGAAGTCATGTTCAGATTCGAGATCTGGTCATACGGCCTTACTTGAGTTCCAAGAATTCCTTACGCTTCTGATCGATGAACCGTTGACTAATGTATTTCTTTCGAAATTCTGATTGAAAGAAATCCCAAGTAACTCGTTCGTTTGGGACTATGGAAATTAAAGTCCTCCACCAATAGTAAGTGAGTCTCGAATAAGGATATAGCACACTTAAGACATTCATCGGTGTGCATGACAGTTCATCTAACACTCGAATGGTGTTATCGAGCCAGAACTTGGCCTTTTCGGCATCATCAGTAACTATGGCCTTGAACTCCTCAGCCCCGCGCTTCCTAATGAGGTCTACAGGTGGTTTACTCAGCCTCACAGGATCAGTAACTGAAGGCATTACGGGTTCTTGGGGTGGAGTATTTAAATTCGGAAT
Source organism: Gossypium arboreum (assembly GCF_025698485.1). Taxonomy (NCBI): domain Eukaryota; kingdom Viridiplantae; phylum Streptophyta; class Magnoliopsida; order Malvales; family Malvaceae; genus Gossypium; species Gossypium arboreum. Next base: position 116,075,655 of record NC_069077.1, on the reverse strand, counting down.
TGCTTGGACAGTAGGATTGGTTCGGGCATATTCGCGACCCACTCATTCATCATGGTGAAGAAGGCTTGTTTCGCCCTTCACTTGATTATTCGCGGATGACCGAGGCTCAACAGGCGGTGTCCCTTGCGCGGAGCAGCCGCTACACTTTCAACGTCATCCGCCAAGGGTCTCTCTACCGGGTTCCATTTGCTAATCAAAACAAAAATTTTAACCGTCGAAGTCATCACATTTTAAGCACTAACAATTTGGCATGTATAGCTAGACTCACACGCGCTATGGTAGTCCTAGAATCGACTAAACCATAGCTCGATACCAATAAATGTAACACCCCAAACCCGTGACCGTCACCGGATTTGACCACGTGGTGTTACCGGCTTACTTCCTTATTTCTCTCTTGGAAATATTTAATTTCATCCCAGCAGGCTAGCTAACTGCGTCACTGTCACCTTAAAAATCATATCTCGAGTTCCAGAACTCGAAAATCAGTTCCGTAAATTTTCCCTGAAACTAGACTCATAATCCCATCTACAAATTTTTTTCTAGAATTTTTGGTCAAGCCAATTAGTACAGTTTATTAGTTAAAGTATCCCCTATTTCAGGGTTCGACTACACTGACCTTTGTGCACTACGACTTGGATATCCTCCTGTACAGGGCTCCAACACTTATGCCGTTTATTTCTAGAGAAACTAGACTCACAAGGGAATCTGTACATATAGAGCATGACTTCTAATTCTCTCTGGTTAATTTATAGTAAATTTTCAAAGTCGGAGCAGGGGATCCAGAAACTGTTCTGGCCCTGTTTCGCAAAAACCTGAATATTTCTTAAAATACAGCTCATATGGTCGTTTCGTTTCGTCCATATGAAAATAGATTCATCAAGGTTCGATTTCATAATTTATTCACTATTTAATTCTACTTATGCTATTTTTAGTGATTTTTCCATCTCACCTCACTGCTGCTGGCAGCATCTGTTACTAAAGCAAACAATGACTATTTCATAATTCTTCCATGGCCAACTATTTCATCATACATAATACAAAATATGGCCACCTTATCAAAATTAAGGTTTCTAAGGCTCGTGACTATAGGTTTTAGAATCACACTCAACCGACCACATAGGCCATTTTCGCATGGCTTAAAGTTTACAACCCACAATTCAACAAAACAAAATAGCCTATACATGCCAAATGTTCTCCTAGTTCAACTACGAAGACAATACCAAAAGATTTCCAGCCGGTGTGATGACTTCAACGACGGTTCGAGCACGCAAACGAGGTGAATCCAAGAGACCTAAAATGGGTGACAAGAAAACACAGAGTGAGTTTATAACTCAAGAAGTCCTAAGCATTCGACAATCATCCATCAATAAAATTATCACAACATGAAATAATGTACGAGGCTAGGTACTCCATCCATATCGAAAATATACCATAGTTCCTCGGACCTTTCGGTTCCTTCTCATACCAATTCACCCAATAACATTTCATATCTTGTTCAATAGAATAATAGAGGCATTTCCATACATCATCTCATTTCCGCAATAATCATGCAATCAAATGAACTTTCATCTATTCCACGATACTTTATTTACGGAATGCAATTGAAATCATCACATAGATTTAAAACTTACCAACTCAACCCGAGCATGAACATAGCATCTATTAGCCATGAACTCAAGGTACTTACTTTTTCCGCTGTCCGTACTCAACTCGATAAAGTCACCCTTCCGTATAAATATTCAATCGGAAATATATATATATAGAGTTCGCACACATAGTGCTTAATACTCGATCACGCACACTTAGTGCCATGTGATTTAAGCCCGCACACATAGTGCCATATAGTCCAAACTCGCACACTTAGTGCCATACATTTCAAGCTCGCACACTCAGGTGCCAATCTCGTCACCGTACACATTTACTTCTGGACACTTAGTGCCGAAAGCCAACTTTCTACACATTTCACTATCTCTTTTACATTCAACAATATCATCTTTTCATCTCATTAAACACAATTGCATAGATTTTACAATCATTTAAGCAATATCAAATATATGCTTCTTGACTTACCTTGTGTTGGGCAAGGAATTTCCAAGTCGGCTACTCGATGACCTTCGTCTTTCCTTGCTTGATTCTCCTTCTTTAACTCCTTGAGCTTGATTTAACAAATAAATTGATTCAATCATTTGAGTATCGAAAAGAGGAACTCAAGGCACTTAGCCCACATATGTTCACTAGACATTAAAGTCACATAAGTACGGAATTCATGAATCAACTCAACACACAAAGCCTTCAACATGCTTACTCATGGCGAACAACACAACCCCTTAGGTACTCATTCATGGGCCGATTATGCATGTTGATGTTGAGGCCAATTACATGTTTAATACCACACATGAATGGCACACATTTTACTAGCTAATGCTTTACATATTGTAGCTCAATACACATCTATCATTTACTTCATAACCAAAACATAATCACAAGAAAATACATACTTTGAGATAGTATATATGTCATACCAATACATCATGTGCAAACATATGTACACATATAGGTGCAAGGCAATCTCAAGGTGTTCATAACCATCCAAAACACAAATTTTTACCAATCAAGTAACAAGCATAAATCATGCTCATGAATGCACCATGGCGAATACATCACAACCATACCCTTTCAACTTCGGTCATGGTTAAACAAAGAATTCAATGTTTTACTCAAGATTGCTACAAAAAATTTCAAGAGTAGTCAATCCATCACTACATGCATCATTAGCAAGCTTCACATTTAGCATGCAATGGCTTTAACACAATAACAACCTTGGCCAAATACCATTTCCATGGCATAACAAGGATTTGAACCATGGCTAACATGAACATCAAGTTAGCAACTAAAACATGCATGAATCTCATGACACAACCTCAAACATACCTTAATCTTGATGCAAGTATAGCCAAATCTCCTTCTAGTTCTCTTCTAAACCAAGTATGAAGCAAAACTCCTTCCTTTTTTCTTAGTATTTTCGGCCAAAAGGGATGAACAAGGATGAACAATTTTTTTCTTTGTTTTCCTTTCACTCACGGCAATAGGGAGGAGAGAAGCCTTCACACACATTTTTTTCATTCTTTTCTTACCCATACACCTTTGTTTATTATTTCTCCCTAATGCACCAACAAAACATGTTTCATGACATGTTTAGCCCATACTCCTTGTCATGGCCGGCCACTTCATGTTAGGGGGAATTTGACATGCAAATCCTTATTTTTGCATGCATTATCAACTAGTCATCACACATTTCCCCATCATACTTTCAAAGTTTACTACTAGGTCCTTTCTAGTGAAATTCACATTTATAACTCTAAATCGAAACATCAAAATGTCACACATGAATTAACACATATTATAGGCATCAAAATAAATTTTAAATTATTTTTATGCCTCAGTTTTGTGGTCTCGAAACCACATTCCGTCTAGGGTCGTTTTAGGGCTGTCACACACACGGCCGTGTGGCAGACCATATCACAAGCCGTGTGTACCGAAAACACCTTCAAACTCAAGCAATGTCATCCATCTTTTCTTAGAAATCAAGCCATACCATTTACATGTATTTATATCAATTCAAAACTCACTAAAATATGTCAAAACATGCTAGTTTAACGTTCAATCTAAGTCTAACCAATATGTCTTATTTGGCACCACAAATTTAATCATGCAACAACAAGCATTCATCACTATTTATATCAAGACAATCATGTTCTAGCACACATATACATTCATCATTTCTTTAGTTAAAATATCAATAAGCAAAGTTCGACAATGACCTAAAATAGAAGTACTTATCTCATCAAGCAAAACATACCATATTTGCTAATGCCTTTAATCATTTCATATCTTAACTCAAAACACACCAACCTAAACATTTATTTAGTTCACCAACAATCAAATACCAAATCATGCCATTTTCTAAACATTTAAATAATGCCATTTGAAACTTTACCAACATCATCAACCAACTAAATATCAAATTGGTACTAACCACTTGACATAACCAAATTACATATTTAAGCTTATACACAACCATAGCGATAAAACATGTTCATTATTTTCGTAAAGTGTGATCATCCTATATACATGCCACAAGTAACCAACAATCAAACTTCAAAATTGTACCAAATTGATAGAGGGTAGGTGTGAGCATCTTGCTGATCCGACCAACACGTTCTAAACGTCCAAAATCTACAGAAGAGTAGTAACCTGTGTAAGTATATAAAATACTTAATAAACTTATACTATATAAACAAATATCTTACCTTAACCATTCAACAATTGCAAGAATCAATATGAAACAAATTCACCTATCATAGTATTCAAAACATCAATCGTAGTAGTTTAGATGCTAGAGACTAGTTAGCAGGTTTTCCTTTTTCGCCTAAGTCAACAACTTGATCTAAATAATATTTAAGATTTGAAATATCAATACCAATCTCATAATACTACTCAAATTCATGCTTATAATCTTTAAAATTTCATTTTATAGAATTTCCCTAAACTTTTACATTTTATTCAATTTAGTCCCTAAAATAAACTTATCATAGCTTTCAAGTTTGGACTTCAAACTTTAAACCAATTTCAAATAAATTCAATTACAACCATTTATTATCAAAAATCACAAAATTACATATCAATTTTAAGATATTAACAATTTAGTCCTTCTATTAAAATTAACAAAAATAACTTTATAAAATAGTCCTTAAACATTTCATACTTCCAAACCTACCATTTTCTATCAAGAACATCTAAGATTCATCAATGGAAAGTTTTAAAATCTTTAATAGTTTTGAAATTGGAGATACGTGTTTGTTGGACCTAGTTGCAAAGATTTCAAAAAGATAAAAATTATTAAAAATAGATTAAAACCGCTTTCCATGCAATAGGATATAACTTAGACTGAAATTTTTGAGTTCTCAACCATGCTGATTTAGTGGAACAAAGAAACATGGAAGTAGATGATAAGATGTTTTTTTTATTATTATGTTTTTATGTTTTTAACTTATGTTTATAATTTAAATTTATTAACAAAAACATTATTTTAATTAAAAAAATATCAAATACCATCCACCAACCTTAATAATGGCTTAATTGTCTCATAAGTCCTCTCACAAACTTTACTTATGCACTTTAGCTAATAATAATCAATAGTGATGAAATTTTGTGTCTTTTACGTTTTAGTCTTATTTATTTATTTAATTAACTAACTAAATGTTAACATTTTTGGACCAAAATTCAATATACCTATATAGTAACTCCATAAATATTTAATAAAAATATTTACGTGCTTGGTTTAAAGAAACGAGGTCCCAAAATCTCATTTTCTAAAACTACTTGACTTTTGGGACAAACCACTAATACTTAACTATTTGTTCAATTAGTAAAATTTAATCAAATCAAAATTCATTATAAACTATATTTGACCCATATGAATTAAATAATAATAATTACAAACTTACTCATCGAATTTGTGGTCCTAAAACCACTGTTTCCAACACCACTAAAAAAGGGCTATTACATCTTTAGTTTCAATTGTTAAAGCTTTCACCTTTAATGTTCTTTGCTTCTTATTTTATTGTTAGATGCTCATCTTTACTTCATTTTTAAGTTTCTTCATTAAATTTTTCTTGAGCTTTCCTTTAATGGCTACCATGTTTATTAATTTTATGCTTGTTAGTTTAGTTTTTATCATGAGTAACTCAACTTCTAAGGGGGTTGGTTGATGGAAATGTGGGTAAGCTAATTCCTGGTTAAGAGACTAAATTGCAACAAATTGGACTAAATTGAATGAACATAAAAACTTAGAATTGATGACCCTAAGGGAATATTTAGGCAAGTAAGCCTGAGAGGAGATCTTTTTGAGCACCGATTCTTTAGTCTCGAGTTAACTGGTAAGATCGAGAGATAAACCAAACTAATTTGTCTAATTTGGTAAAGTTGAGACCAAGAGGTAAACCAGAAACATTTTAAAAGTTTAAGCAATTTAGAACCTTAATTAAATGATTAGTGAACCACATCAAAGTCAACCAACGACCGTTTGTTAGTTATTTGTGAATTTCATAACTTTGCATCATTTACAATTTAGTCTTTTAGGTAGTACTCAATAGTTTAGTTTAAGAACTCTTCATTTTATGGTTTTTCATAGTACAGTTTTTAGCAATTAGTTGTTTAAACTCCTTGTTTTGCATGCTCTTAGTTAAGAATTGCTCAATTGCCTCCTCCCTTGAGTTCAACCCTTTGGAATACTCTGTGTTCCATCAGAATTATAAATATTACAATTGACACTAGACACTTTCATTAAAACTCACTCTTCGATATAATTTTTTTCAAAATCATTCGTTTTATCATGCACGCACGCAAGCGATCACAACACAGCCAAGCCAATTCAAGAATTTACATTCGAAGTTGTGTGTCGTAACGCGCATAAGCCTATGTCGCAACGCAGGTTTGATGTAGGGAAAAAATTCATTACGGGTGTTTTCATCTGCATAACTGACATTTAGCTTAATTAAGGCTTGTAATTGACCTAATTAAACAGCTAAATTTGCCTATAAATAGTAAGCTTATGCTAAGCTATAAGGGTTGCCATTTTGGAGGCCACAAATTAGGTTTTAGGAGTAGATTTAGTTTTAATTAGATTTTAAATTAAGTTTTATTTTCTTTTCAAAATAATTTATTTTCTTGTTCTTCAACTTGGATTCGATTTGAGTCCAAGACTTTGTTTTTATAACACCCCATACTCGGCCTGGTCTCCAAGCCTGAATATCCGGATGCCACACCATCGTCTCATGTCATATACAACAAGTAAAAGCTCATTTTAAAGGAAACGTCTTTTATATTATCATTCGTATAGGTTCTTGACCGGACATATTCTTATTTATCGATTATACATACTGAACATACATCAAAAGGTTTTAAAATAATAATCAAACATGCATAAGGTCCATTTAACAAAATCTTAAAACTGTCAAGTAGGTATCGATACTGACACTAGGGTATCGATATTTTCGTTAAGTGATATCAATACTGTGATATCCCGAATTAGGGCCTAATCAAAATAGTGATTTTGGGACCACAAATCCGAGATAGAAATAATTATTTTATGGGTTTTTTGATGTCTATGATATGATTGCATGATTGTGTGAAAATTTCGTGAAGAAATTCTATGCATAAAGTGCTTAATTTGAAGTTAGGGACTAAATTGAATAAGTTACAAAATTTGCATTCTAGAAGTTCCTAGTATAAAGTTGCTTTGAAATATTAATTAGGAGGTCTTAAATAGCAATTTGACCAATTTCTAAGTTTATGGACAAAATTTGGACATGGATGGAATTTTTGAAAGTTTAATAAGAAAGGGCATTTTGGTCATTTTGATATTAAATGAAATAAAATGGGAAAAATAACACAAAAATGATCATCTTCTCCATAAGTTGCTGCCAAATTTTTCTCTCCACCATAGCTAGGGTTTCAACACTTTTAAGCCTTGTTGTAAGTGATTTCTATGCCCGTTTTTAATGTTCTTTACATTTTTGAAATCCTCGTAGCTCAATTTAACTATTTCTACCAATATTTTGAGCTAGGGTTTATATTTAAAATTTTACCCATGGATGATATGTATGAATTTTGATGTTTTATGGTAGAATATGAAGTTTGAGATTGTGTTAAACAACTTTTGCTAAGTGATTTTTCGTAAAAAGGAGTAAAATGACATAATCGGTAAAAATACCTAATATTCATAAGTACATGTTAGAGTGTGAATTTGATGTTGCTATAGAAGGGAAAAATGATCAGCATGTCATAAAATATAAGAAAATAGGATGAGGTTTAATTTACGAGCCTTGGGGTGAAAGTGTAAATATGTGAAAGTTTAGGGGCAAAATGGTAATTTTACTAAAGTTCGTATTAAGGGCTATTTTGATAAATGTGTGTATTAAATAAATTAATTTGGTATTATAGATCAAGAGAAAAGATATTCGAGTCGAGGTCGAAGGAAAAATAAAGTTTACGAGGAATAGGCTCGACTCTTCTCATTTTGTATCGAGGTAAGTTCATATGTAAATATTGTAATATAACTGTTATTTTAAATGATTTAATGCTATTTATACGATATTATGATTGTTATCATGCAATTCTATGCTTTGTGGTCATTGTTGGACGACATGCAAAAATTTTATGAATTATGTGAAAAATGTGAAAGACTACCGAAGTATCGTCATTGTTATTCCAAGGAGAATGGTAAAGAAGTATGAACGAGGAAAGTCCCGTTGAACCTTAGGAATAGATTACGATATTTGGGCATCTGAGCTCATTGAGTCGAGTCCGAGTTCACTTATGGATGAGAATGTCCAAGCTCGTTGAGTTGAGTTCGAGTTCGTGAGATGTAACTAGGCATCTGAACTCGTTGAGTCGAGTCCGAGTTCACTTATGGATGCGAACGCCCGAGCTTATTGAGTTGAGTCCGAGTTCGCTTATGGGTGGGTTACATGGTAGCTTGGCTACATATGTGGAACTTATGTGCAAACTTTCCAAGTATCCGAGTTATATTCTGATGTGTTCAACGGGTAAAATTCTAGTGAAATGGAAGAATACTCAAGATGCAACTGACGTATTGGTAAGTGTTATGGAATGGGCACTTTGGACAGGTATGTACTTAACCCTCGGGTTGAGACTTGATACGACAACAATAATGTAGTAAGACGATGAATGATGAATAGAAATGTGATATATGTTTTCGTGATATTATGCTAATGTTGGTTGGTATAATTGCTTTGTTAAGTTATTTGTTATTTGCATGTGAACTTACTAAGCATTTATGCTTACTCCCTCCCTTCCATTCCTTGTAGTTTTGACAAGCCGGTTTGGAGATCAGGACTGTCGGAGGCACACTCACACTATCAACGGACCATCTCGGTATGGTGGCTTGCATATTTTGGGAATATGGCATGTTTAGCATTAAAATATTTTTGTGTATATAATTTTTTGATATAGCTCATGGATGGCATGGAAATATTTGAGAATGATTAGCTATTGGAGTCGCTAATCGATATTATATTTGATAACACCTATGCTTTATGTGTTAACTAATCTATGGAAATCCATAAAATGGTGAAATTGGCTATAAAAGCGAATCACACAATGAAGAAAGGACGTGAGTTTGAAAAATCACTAAAATAGTAGAGATAGAATTAGATGATGAATAAAATATTAGATGATGAATAAAATATGTAATTGAAGCTTAATGAATCTATTTTCATGTGGAAGGAAAAAAATAGGTAAAAGAGTTTCATTTTATGAAATATTTACGTTTTGGTGAAACAGGGTCAGAGCAATTTCTGAATCCCCTATTCTAAATTTAAAAATTTACCATAAATTGTAAAAAACAATTAGGAGTTGTACCTTACATGTATGAAATCCTTATTGAGCCTATTTTTATTAGAAACAAATGGCATAGTCATTTAAACTCTATACACGGAGATATCTGATTGGTAATACACAGGGGTCAGAGTAGCCGAACCCTGAAACAGGGGAGACTTTAACTAATAAACTATACTAATTGGCCCAACCAAAAATTCTAGAAAAAATTTAGTAAGTAGATATATGAGTCTATTTTCAGGAAAAATTTACAGAATTGGATTTCGAGTTTCGTAACTTGAGATATGGATTTTTTTAGCGATTGTGATGCAGTTAACCAACTTGTCTGGAAATTCTAAAATAACTTGTTTGAGCTGTTTAATTAATGAATTAAGTCTGTTAACACCTCGTGCTCGACTCCGGCGACGGTCTCGGGTATAGGGGCATTACAAATACCACCTAAAAAATGATACCAAACTTGCGTTTTGTTTCCCAATTAAAAACCCAAAGTCTCAAAAATTATCAACACCTGTCATGAAATATCGATACTTTAACCCCGAGTATCGATGCTCGAGAAAAGGTATCGATACCAAATCTCTATTCTGACTTCTTGCATGTCACAGAGGTATCGATTTTAAAAACTGATTATTGATACCTCTGCTCTAGACCTCAAAAATGTAGCATACATAAGCAATTAATCCATTCCAATTTAGTTCCTAAACATCATACATCATTTACTTTGACAATTAATCATTCAACAGCCTAATTAACAGTTCAATATCGTAATATTGTGTTTGAGCAAGTAACGTCAATTATCATGTCCATGAGCTCAAGCATAACAGTAACATGTAATCCTTATAAACCGAACTGAAAACCAACAAAATTTCTAGAAGTTAACATGGCTATATACAAGTCTACCACATTGCCTTATTCCCCAAAATGTAAATAAATGTAGAACACATACGAAATAACAAATAGACTTGCTTGGATCACCCTTAGAACCACACCTGTAACACCCCGAACCCGAGACCGTCGCCGGAGTCGAACACGAGGTGTTAACAGACTTCAAACCACTTATTAAAAATTTCCCAGACAAGCTCCCAATCTGCGTACTAGTCGCTTCAAAAATCATATCTTGAGTTCTGAAACTCGAAATCCAGTTCCGTAAACTTTCCCCAGAACTATACTCCTATATCTATATGGTAGAATTTTTGTAGAATTTTTGGTTGGGCCAATTGGTACAGTTTATTAGTTAAAGTCACCCCTGTTTCAGGGTTCGACTACTCTGACCTTCATGCATTACGACTTAGATATTTCCCTTTACAGAGCTTCAATGCTTATGCCGATTGTTTCTAATGAAACTAGACTCAAAAGGGAATCTATACATATAAGGCATGACTTCTAATTGTCTCTGATTAATTTATGGTGAATTTCTAAAGTCGGAACAGGGGATCTAGAATTCGCTCTAGCCCTGTTTCACAAGAGTTTAATTATCTCCTAACATACAGCTCATATGGTCGTTTCGTTTCTTCCATATGAAAATAGACTCATCAAGCTTCAATTACATAATTTATTCCTTATTTAATTTCATTCCTACTATTTTTAGTGATTTTTTTCAATCTCACATCACTGCTGCTACTAGCATCTGTTACTAAGGCAAACTATGCCTATTTTGTGATTTTTCCTTAATCTAACTAATAATTCATCATACATATCATGAATTTAACACGAGAATAATCAGCCATGACAACATTATCAAACCAATTTTACTAAGACTTATGACGAAGTATCATAGGACCAAAATTCAACTTAATATTTATGCCATTTTCGCATGGCTAAAGTTTACATACCAAAGTTCAACAAAACATAATAGCCTATACATGCGAAATGTTCTCCTAGACCAACTAAGAAGAAGATACCCCAAAAGTTGCAATCCGGTGTGATGACTTAGATGACGGTCCGAGCACGCAAAAAGACGAGTCTAAGGAACCTAAAACAGTGACAAGCAAACACCGAATGAGTATATAACTCGATGAAGTCATAAGCAATGCACTACCAACCATTAATAACATTATCACAAGAGGAAACAAAATGGAGCGAGGCTAATTACTCCATCCAAACCGAACTATACCATAGTTCCTTAGACCTTCGATTCAATCTCATACCAAGTTACACATTCACTTTCCATATACTAATCAATAGGATATTTGAGGCATTTTTATACATCATTTTTGTTTTTGTTACAATCATACAACTAAATGACCTTTCACTTATTCCACGATAATTCTTATGTACGTGACTTCAATTAAAATTGTCACATAGGTTCAAAACTTACCAAGCTCAACTCCAAATATAAACATAGCGCCTATTAGCCATGAACTCAAGGTACTTACCCGATCCGCTGTCCGTGATCAACTCAATAATGTCGCACACTCAGTGTCAATAGTGATTCAAAAGCATATAGTGAGTCCGCACACTTAGTGCTATATAATCAACTCGCACACTTAGTGCTATATAATCAAACTCGCACACTTAGTGCTGTACAAATTTTAAACCCGCACACTTAATGCCAATCTCATGATCATAAATGTTTATACCCGCACACTTAGTGCCGAAATCAACAACTCAATACATCTCACCTCTTTTCTTTTCATTCAATACTTTCATCACCACATACATACATGTTTATAAATTTATCATTCCTTTTGGCATAATTACATAGACATTATGTCTATTTAAATCAATACAAAATATATGCTTAGTGACCTACCTTGTGTTGGGTAAAATAGTTCCAAGTCGGCTACTCGATGACCTTCGTCTTTCCCTTGCTTGATTTTCCTCCTTTAACTCCTTGAGCTTAATCAATAAATCAACTAGTTTAACCATCTTGCTAAACATTCATAATTCAATTACACATGCATATGTATGTTTGTATATTCGGCAACCATCCTCACTAATTACCCATTTAGTCGATTATACACATAATTAAAGGTAACATCACGAACGGGCATACTTATGTATATTTATATATATATACACTTCCAAAAGGGCATCACAATTAGATTTAACACCACCTTCATACTCAATTAGATGGCCGAATGTATGTATATATATACAATGTCAACTATAACATCTTTTAAACACCTAATTTCATCTCATGAACACTTAATCAAATTTTCCTAATCTAGCATATATTTTCACATCTATTTGTAACATCATGTAAATTCACATATAACTACATTTCTTAAGTTCTACATCTTAATGCCCATTATAGCCACTCCCATGGTCTAAATCTAACAATCGACAACACCTACCTTTTCACTATGTTAGCCGAATACTCATTCTCTTCTTAGTCCTAAATTCGACACTTCCAACAAATTAGCTTAACAATTCCAACTTTCATGCTAACATCCCAAGCAACTTAACACATCCATATAACTAGCATGCTAATAGCATCAAGGTATCAACCAAAATTTTTAGGCTCCTTAGCCAAATTCTAACTCTCCATCAACCCCAAATCCAACCATGAGATAGATAGAATTTAGACTCATCACCCAAAGGTTGTATATACTTCCAAAGATACCCTTGAACATACCTTAATCTAGAGGACCACCTTGGTCGAATCTTCCTTCTTCCCCTTCCTCTAGTTACGGTAATTGCAAAAGAAAGAAAACATGAACACTCCTTCTTCTTCTCAAGTCACGGCAATGGAGAAGAGAGATGAGCATTTTTTTCTTTTCCTTCTTTACTAACATTATTTTATTTCCAATAACCCAATTTCTTATTATAATATCTAATTAAACATATGTATTGCCCATCAACATTCCATCTTGGCGGCCACTATAAAGAAATTGGGCAACTTGACATGCAAGTCCACCCTTGTGTTAACATGCACTAATAAGCCATTTAAAATTAGCCTATCATATTTCACTATGTCTCATATTGATCCCTATTTAATAATTTCTCATGCAATTGGCAAAATTAGAGAATGAAACTTCCACATACTCATGTACACACATAATAAGCATAGAATATAGCAATTAATTATTTTATGACTTCGGTTTGTGGTCCCGAAACCACTTCCCGACTAGGGTCACACTAGGGCTGTCACAACACCGCTCACACCGGTACACAACTAATATGCAATGGTTTAAAAGGAGTGGGTGGGCTTAACAAGCCCAATGAATGCCTAGAACAACTACCATGCAAATAATTCATCAAGTATTAACGAAACAACCATATAGCACAGCCTTGACAACTCCAACTTTAGTGTTATAATATACTTACTCATGTATTGTTTTCTAGTTCTTTTACATGGTAAACATATTCACTTTTAAGCATATACCATATTATACATATAATCACCTAACATACAAGCATATATCACCATACTCATATAATCTTATGACGTTTGAGCATATGTCACATTACTCGTAAAATGACATAACATTCAAGCATATACCACAATACTCTAAAACATCTTTATAGATAATTTGCATTCACATGTCATATAAACATATCACAATACACACATATTCATAAGTTAAGATAATTTGACACTTGAGTTATGAAACATGAAAGTGAGTTCTATCATCACTCATCGAATACACAGATCTCCAGCACATTAAACATAGACTTATAGAGTCAAATATGTCCCAAAAGTGAAGCATAAAGATAAGACTCTCCTTATTTCCCCTCTCAAGTCCCGTTGAATGGAGCTTAGCTCACATTCCCTTATCCCTCCAACATGTCCCAGGGCTTCAACTGTAACGACCCCTAACCCCATACCGTCGCTGGAACAGGGTTATGAGACATTACCAATCAGTACAGTACAATACAGACATTAATTAAATATAAACATTTAGACTCATCATAATTTTAAGATGACGTCCCTTTAATGGGCCTTCGTGGTCTAATATGAACAGTAAAATCAATTCGGGACTAAATGAGAATTACTACGAATTTTTCTTTCAAATTTCAAGTTCATACTATATACCATTGCCAATCATAATTTACTTATTTTATCAATACTTTCACAACCTAAATGACTCTCATAAGACATCCTAGGTACATGCCATTACCAATACTCAACATGCTTTACCTCATCGAATTCGGGATCAGCCTGGGATGCTGATTCAATGATCTAGCCTTAACTTAACTCATGCACGAAACAAACCGTGACAATGAGTATACACTCAATGGTATTTCTATAATCGAACACTTAAACAATTATAAAACATATTAGTTTATATATATTGAACTATTCAAACTCAATGAGTATTCAAACATTCACTTTCCAACCAATGTTTTGGTCTACTTTAAATTAAAAATCATTTATTATTTTTCAATAGCAATTAATCAATTAGTAATATTCATTAATGATCAGTCAATCGAACAATTATTTATTTAGTAATAGTCGGTTATTCAAGATCAATCAATTGATCGGTTATCCAAGTCGATCAATTATTCAAGAAAATCAAATATACAAGAACAATTAAATTATTCAAGAATAATCGATCTTTCCAGTTCCTTTATTTACCCTATTAACATGACTCGGACCTGAGACGGATACACGGATCCAACCAACACACCAAGACGGTACATAGTGCCTCATCGGTAAAGCCGAACAAGAATGAAGAAAGTAACAAAGAATAAATGCGATACATAGAGTACCTCATCGGAACAAATCCAAAACAGTAACAGTACGGTAAACAGAGTACCTCACCAGGACAAAACCGGAACAGGAACAGTACGGTACACAGAGTACCTCATCGAACAAATCCAAAAAGAATAAAGAATTGTAATAATAACAATATCCGACACACAAAGTGCTGAATCGGTAATAGTAACGATAATGGATGATGAGTCGGCACATAAGTGCCTGATCGATGTTTCACAAAACCCGTACTCTTCCATATCCTATGGCATGCCAACTATATCCGACTAGCCCGACTAGTTAATAGGGTATTTAATTTACTTTCCAGTTTTCAGTTAATTCATATTTTAATTAATTAACTATATTTTTTCAATTCAATATAATTCCATTCACTTTTCACTAATAAATATTCAATTTCACAATTTTCTATCAATTTCATCACACTTTCAACTGCATATATTTTCCAATATAACAAATATTTATTATTCAATTTCCACATCAATATTCATTTCAATTCAAACATTCACATATATTTATAAATTAATTCAATATAATCAATATTCAATCCAATTCAAATAATCATCTCAAAACACCTACTACATATATATACATATATTAAATAATAAATCCAACAATTTAAGTATTAAGTTCAGATTATAGAAATACAAACCGTATTTTCTCGAGCTAACTCCCGTTGTCTTTGCCATTTTTCCTTGCTTAGCCGAGATTTCCCGAGACAACGTTAGCTATGAGAATTAAAACAATTCATATTCATTAATTCACTATTAATTTATATCTAATTAATACAATTTCTATGCAATTTCTACTTTAATTTCAATTTAATCTTAACTAAATTCACTTACTTTTCTATCTCAATTCATACTTCATTTCTATTCAAATTTTGTCCAAACTCATACTTAACTATTAAATTTCCAGCATATTTTTCTAATTTTGAAATTTCATCAATTTAGTCCCTACAACATAAAACTTATGAATTACTTTACAATTCAATCCTTATTTCATTTCTAACTTGAATTCCTATCAATCTAACCCCTAATTCATCTTTTTATTCAACATGAACAAAATTCATCTTTTTATTCAACATGAACAATATTTAGAAATCTAATAACTTTCAAAATATTCACTTAATTTCATCAAAACCTTGTCCCAAAGCCTTGAAATCCCAATTTTTCCCTTTTTCCTCTTTCTTTTTTCCTTCCTTCTTTCTCCTGCTCTTTGTTTCGTTTCATCCTTTCTTTCTTTTTCTATTCTTTTCTTTTTATTCCTTTTACTTTATATATATATATATATATTATAATAACTTAATAATAGCTATAATAAAATATCTATTTAGTATCCAATGTCTATTTTACATTTGTATACACATATATTATTACATTTTCTTTCTTTAATCCATTCATTATATAAATATCTTTTACTTAATACTAATATATAATTTAATAATAGACTTATATAATAAGTAAATATACATGTATTTTACAATTGTATGTATATTAGTATTACACATGTCACCATATGCACCATACATTTGTCAACTTTTATTTATTTTTCACATAAAATCTTATAATATAATTATTTAATTAATAAATACCTTTATAAATAATAAATAACTTTTAATACTTAAATACAAGCATTACAAGTGTATATATTTTTATTAATACACTTGTACCCAATCATTACCACACATTTATCTTACTTTTATTTATTTATCATATAATATCAATTAAATAATAAGTAAATACATACATGTATTACAAATGTGTGTATTATATTTATTACACTTGTATTTATTTTTGCCATACACTTGGCACTCTTTTTGGCTTATTTACTTATTTAGCCCTTTCAATTTTCTTTATTTTATAATTAAACTTTCACACTTCATTCAATTTAATCATTTTATCCAATTATCCCTAATTTAAGCCAATTCACTTAATTAAACTCTAATTAACCACTCGATTAACTTCGTAAATATTTTTAATAAATATTTACAAATCCATTTTTCAAAAACGGAGACCCGAAAATACACTTTTTCGGCAACAGTAAAATTCAGGTCATTACATCAACGACCAAAATCACTGTACATATAAATGAGTACTCACAATCCTATGGCATGCCAACTATATCCAACGGTTTTAAGATTACAATGCCAAAATATCTGAAATCAAACATATATCACTACATATTTGCATCTTTAGCAAAACACTGTCACTAATATTTAACATATACATATCTTGTACACATTTGCACTTTCACAACGATTAACATAACCACATACAACATGTTATAACATCACATATCAATTCACATATTCATAAATGCATAAGTACATTATTCACAAGATTGAAGAGGTATGAGAAAGCTTACACTCGAAATTTAAAGTAGGTGTTTAGGCTACTACCACATTCCCAAATAATGTATTGAATTATGTCCACAAGCAATTATTCCAAACACTCACCGATTAAGCTTTCGCCTAAAAGTCGAAAGCTCAAACTAGCTTTTCCTTGCTTTAATCTCTACTTGTAGAAGGTTCTATTGAATCTGAAACTTCAACACAACAAATTCACACAATAATACATCCAAAAATCAGCCAAGGACTCATTACAAGTATACAAAACATAAGCCTAAACTAAGTTCTCACGTAACTGAAACTTATAACATAAAAAACTTTAAATTCGAATATCTTGATCTATACTTAATCTTTTCACCTAAAACCAATTCTGTTCATCTTATAAATTACCTACCACTAATTCCCAACCTTTAAACTACAATAAAATACTCAATTCATGGTATAAATTTTTTTGACATGTTTTATGGCTATTTTCTGAAAATTCTTTAAAACTCAATAATTTTTTAACGAAACGTCAAAGTAAATTTAGAAACCTTCTAGAAATAATTGAAAAATACTTTGAAACCATATTTTTATGCAAAATCCCAAAATCCACCATTAATGATCCAATTTTCGGCTTTTATTCAAAACATGCGATTTAAAGGCTAAAACTTAGTTTTAAAGACTAAATGACATTTAAAACTAATACGAAGATGAATCATTACCTAAGTTGAAAAAAAATCGAGTGCTTTGATCGAAAACCTGAAAAACTCGAACGCTTGATAATTGAGAAAACTATGGTATTTTTGGGTATTTTTCTTGGTCTTTTATAGAGGTTTATAACTTGAGAGATGATAGAAATCAAAAGGAATTAGGATTTTGAGTTCAAAATTAATTGAAATAGCAAGAGATAATAAGGAATGACAAGCACAAGTTTTGGGTTGTTTTTACGTGAAATAACTTGAAGAATGGAGGTTATTTAGCTTGGATTTTAAATTTTGGTTAAATTGCTTCATAAAAACTCTCAATTTTGACTATTTTACAATTCAATCCTATTTTCAAAATCAAGGATATTTAAAACTCATTTGTAGAAATTGACTTGATTTTATGAAATCCATTGTTGAAAACATTATCGGTTACAAAACATTATCGGCTACCAAACTTATGAAATTTCGAGTTTATATAGGCCAAAATTTCTAAAATACCTCTAAAACTCCCAGCCCTTATTTTGGGGTGTGACAGTTTTAAAGTATTTTTATATTTTTCTTTCACCTCTTGATTTTCAACGACGATATCTCACTAACTATTAAAGGATTTTGTAGAACATGCATATCCAGTTTATCAAAAGAAAAAATTTCTAGCCTTCACTCATTTTAATTTTTTTGTGTATTGTGCATGATTGAATTGATTCTAGGGAATATGGAAATTGGATTCATGAATAGCTAAGTCCTTTAGGGAGATTAATGAGTGGACGTGAGAGTGATTAATGGAAGAATAAAGGTTTCCAATATGAATTAGTTGGTATAAATTTATGTGTGCTTAAACCATAGAATTGATAATCCTATGAAGTAATCTAGGATAAATGAGGTCGAGAGATAAGTTTACCGAGTAAATCGTGATTTATCCTGGTTAAGAAAGTGAGGTCAAGAGATAAGTGAGTACTAGTCGATTAATTAATTAGTAGAGGCTGAGAGGTAATACTGGTTAGTTAATAACTAATTCACTAATAAAACCTTAATTCTGAAGTTAATTGCAACCACTAAAGCGAGTTAATCTTCTACTTGTCATTTGAGAGTTTTTCGTTTATCAATTTTGTTTTAGTAGTTTAAATTTTACTTAATTCCCTTAATTATTAGCATTAGTCACCATAATATAATTTTTAGTGATTACTATTTATTCCTACTGCTATAGATGATACTTTTAGATTTAATCTAGCCTCCCTTGGGTGCGATCCTTGAAATGCTTACCTGTGTTCCATTGTAACACAAAACTATATTACAATTTGACCTATTTGCTTGCAAATTTTGTATTTCATTGGATATTTTATTTTCACAAATTTTACTTTAAATGTTAGCTCGTTTGGAGGAGGTCAAGCTTTGGGCAAGAATTAGGCGAAAAGTGGGCAATTCAAGCCATAAAATATCATCGTTGAAGTATAAATGTTTAGCGTAAGAGGACTTAATGGAATATGAAGTAATGCCGGAATGGAACAGGAAGCTGAAACTCTAACCACAAGTTTGTGTGGTAGGTTTACGACTTTGTTACAAAGCTCCCATTATGAAATACCAGAAGCATCAATGAGAATACATTCATAGGTATCAACCCAAGATTTCAACTTTGGCACACTGCACATCCACCAATCGAGGTTTGTTGGTAATAGGAACTTCGACACCCCAACACGACATTTTGTTAGTGCTTTTGATTTCAATCTCTAAACGTAGATGTTCTATGCCAGAAACACTTTTATGGGTATGCCAACAAGTTACACTAGTGGGCAATCTGCAAGTGATTTTCGTTGTAACGACATGTATACAAGAAGGGATGATGTACTCCCTACAACCTGCACCGACGAAGGGACATTCAACCTAGACATGCGATTGGGTTAAGATTAAAGAGGGCATTGAATTCAAGAGTGATCCAATCTGGGAGTCCAAGCCTGATGGTTTGAAAATTGAATTATTTTTTGAACTAGAGTCAGTTTCAAATGAACCAAAAGTTGGTGGTTTCGACGGTGAAGGTCTTGACAATGCTGGTGAAATCGATATGCGTTTTTTGGAATACTTACGTCCAACCCATATACATAATGTGGACCTCTTAATTGAAAGTGGATTAGAGTTTCCAAAACTCCTTACAGAAGATTGGCTCATGCGAGTTCTTTGTTAGATGTGGGCAATTTACAAGTGGGGATGGAGTTTTCCTTGAAAGATGCTTTTATCACTACAGTGAAGTGATACAACATAAAACACGGGGTAAAATTTTAAATTGTGAAATCCTAATTGGAGAAATTTGAGGCCAAGTGCGCAATGTGTGACAGTAGATGTCTATGAAAAATCATTGCATCTATGAGAAAGAAGACAGAGTTCTGGATAATCAAGAAATATATTGCTCTACATACTTGTGTTGTCACAGGTACATGACAAGATTGTCTAATCTGAACACATAGTAGCCTTATGTATGATATTCAATTACTAATTTTGAAACACTCATGTTGTTGCAGGTATGACACAGGATCATCTGAAGTTGGATTCAGACATGGTCTCATACATTATATTACCTATGGTGAAAGTGAGTCCTAAGATTCCCATGCCACTTATAATTGCTAATATTTATAATTAGTTCAATTACAAGGCCTGGATTGCAAAACAAATATGTATAACAGGTGGGACAAATCGTATAATAATTTATGGCAATGATGTCAGGTATTGCTTTAGTACGTACCAGGTTTCGTAACCAATTTACAAATGGAGCCTACATACTTCTGTGATTTTTTGGTCAATGGAAAAATAGTTTTCTATCATTTTTTCTAGACTTTCAAGCAATACAAAGAAATATTTCAATACTGTAAGACATTCCTACAAATTGACGACACCTTCCTTTATGGAAGATATGATCATAAGTTCTTGTTGGTTGTTGCACAGGATGGTAATAAAAAATCCTACCAATAAAATTTGCAATATGTTCGCTATATTCAAATGATGTGCAATTGGACACAGTCGTAAGCAAGTAATAAAATAGTAAGTGCAGTGTTTTCATCTCTATAGGGACTGTATAAGTAAATAAACAATAACAAAGTTAATTATTAACAATTTAGTGAATAATAGAGATTATTTTTTGAAGATTTAATTAAGGACTTAAACTAAATAAAACTAAGTAATGCAAACTAATTAAATAACAACACAAAAGAGAATAGCAATGGACAAGTTTAACACAAAGTTTAACAACGATGACATGAAAGGCTAGAATAATTATTTCTCTTTAACATGTAACTAATGAGGACATGCTAGATTAATTCGTGGCAATATGATAATTTATTCATCCAATTTCTTCAAGTTGTATGCTTCTCTCGAAGTCCTACATCAATTTTTTAGTTATTTAACATATATCTATGCCAGTTTAACATCAAAATCACCTTCTTAAGCATCGTTTATAAGGACTATGCATGCGGTAATTATCTCTAGATATCGACATCAACATGCACCATTCAAGTTGTGTGTCTATCAATTATTACCTCTTCTCAGATTAAATAATTAATTCATTTTACTTACCAATGATGACCATGCATCTGTAAGTTGACACATATAATTACTTGAATAAATAAACAATCATAAGCATAAACATTAATAACAAAGAATCAATAATAACATATCAAATATTCATAATCATTCTAGAAAGAAAACATTAAGTCATGATCATTAAATTGAAAGCAAGAAGACAATTTGCAATCATGTTCACCAACACAACAATAAGACAACAAATAAAATAAAGGAAAGATGAAAGATGAATAGCCAATGGTGGTTTTTCGTGGCTAACTTCTACTTGTTCTCTCATGATGACTCTTCTTCTTTCCTAGTCATTGCTTTCAACTTATGTTCTCAAGCTTTTGCTTTTCTTTTTAGCTCTCAATTTCTAGGAGAAGATAAAACCCTTGTAGATGTAACAGCCTGTTTTTGGTCAAATCGGAACAGTGATTTCAGGACCACAAATCCAAATTCAAAATATTTATTTTATTATTATTTTATTTTTATCAGCATGATTGAGTGATTGTGTGAAAATTTCGTTAAGAAATTTTATAATTTGAATGCTCAATTAGGTAAAAAGGACTAAATTGCATAAGGTGCAAAATTAGGGTTCTATATGTTAAAGGTGTTAAATAGCTATGGAAACTTAAAGTAAAAGTCCTTATGTTGTAATTATACCATTGTTAGCTTGAGGGGACAATATTGGACATTAAATGGATGATTTAAATGGTTTATTATTAAGGGTATAATTGTAATTTGGAAAATTAAGTTAAAATAAATAAAACAAAATGAAACCATCACCTAATATCATCATCTTCAACTGATTTTAAAGAGAAGAAAGCCATTTTTTTAGGTTTACATTTGGCCATGGTTCAATAGCTCATTAAGGTAGGATTTTTGTCTCGTTTTTAATGATTTCTATATTTTTGAGATCGCTGCAGCTTAGTCTAGCTAGCCCAGGGACTAATTTGTAAAATTGTTAAAGATTTTGAATGATTCCATTGATGAATAAGCATGATTTTTGAAGTTTTTGGATATATTATGAATGTTTGTTGATATATATACAAGTTTTGTTAAGTGATTTTGAGTAAAAATGCAAATAGGGATTTATTTGTGAAAATGTGAAAATGGGTGGTTAAATGTGTGAAAAGGTAATAAATATGGGTTGATAAGGGCACTATAGTAATTTTAATAGCATGAATTTATTTTGAATTTTATTAATTTGTGATTTTATGAAATAAGGAGTAAATTGTAAAAATGTGAAAGTTCAGAGGCAAACGTGTAAAATAGCCCTAACGTGTAATTTGGAAAAAAATTGAATAAATAGATGTTTTAATAAGTTAATTTTGAATATATTTAGATCAAGAAAAGCGAAATTCAGATCTAGACTAGAGGAAAACTAAAGTTATCGACTAATTGACTTATTTCGTCGTTTTCACATCTGAGGTAAGTTCGTATGTGATAAATTTCAATACAAATGTATTTCATATGCTTTGATATTGCATAAATTGCGATTACGAGACTACTGATATGAACTATAGCGATTCGATGATGATTCGACATTCGAAATCCCGGTTGAACCTGAGGAATAGTTTAGGATATTAATGACATGTCATTAGGGGATACATTGAGTTGGCTTCGGGCCATGATATAGCACTTCGGGTGCGAGTTATATCGATTTGGCTTCGGGCCATACATATTAACTGATTTTGCTTCGGGCCATGATATCAGCACTTTAGAGATAAGTTACCTTGATTTGGCTATGGGCCATGGTATAGATACTTATAGTATAAGACCCTTGATTATCCAACTCTATTCCAAATGGTTCAATGGGTAAATGAAAGATGAGAATGTGTATGAGTTTAGTACGAGATGGTAAGGCATGTGTATAAACCATATTAGTTTTGAATCGAAGAAATGGTGAAGAAAGAATATAATTTTGAGAATAAATAATTGAGAGGTTTTTTAGTTGATGTGAATCCTTATAGTTATGATCAATTATTGAATTATGTGTTTATGATTACATAGAATTTATGTTATTCGAGCTTACTAAGCTTTATAGCTTACATCGTTTATTTGTTTATGTTTTATAGTGAATACAAAGCTAGCTTGGATTTGAGGATTGTCAGAGACATCGTCACACTATCCACTTATCTCTTGTTATCTATGAACTTTGGTATTTAAAGTATATGGCATGTATAGGCACTTTGAGTCATTTTGGTATTATAGCTTGATCTTAGCCATTTGTGTTGGCTTGTAAATATTAAATGTTTGATTGTATGTTAACCATGTAAGTTGGCTTATTTTGGAAATTATGTGATGTATATATATATTTATTAATGCCTCTTAGTGATGTGGTTCATGGTTGCTTGGAAATGGCTTGTTTAATGCAACTCTTAAGATAGCTAATAGTTGATGAATTGAAAATGGTTATTCTTTTTAATTGGTGCAAAATAGTGTATGTTTGGTAAAGGTTTAGTTGGTTGAGTTGTATATGTGTTTTTGGTATGTTTTGAATATGAGTTTACAAGCATGTTGGTTGTTGGTATTAGATACGGAATGATTGTAACACCCTTTACCCATGTCTGACACCGGGACAAGATATGAGGCATTACCGGACTTAAACACAAGAAAACATAAAAAACTGGGCCGTAAAATTTTGTTAAAATTAAATTCATTCACACATATGCAAATTGTCCCTTATATGGGCCTACGAGACCCAAAACATGCATCGGGTGTAGTTCAAGACTAAGCCGAGTACTTTAGAAAACTTTGGGAAAACTTAGAAAATTTTCATGAAACAAGGTCACACGCTCGTGTGGGTAGGCCGTGTTGTCACACACGCCCGTGTGGCTTGGGACACGCCTTGTCCTTAGCCTGTGTAACTCTTTGTTTATAATGTCATCAACGCAAATAGAGTCACATGGCCAAGTCACACGCCCATGTGCTTAGGCCGTGTGGCGAATTAAATTCCAAAAATTAAGTCCAGACTTCACACGACCTGGGCACATGCCCATGTCCAAAAATTAAGCATTAAAGCTTAGTAAGTTCATATGCAAATAACATGCAATCTAAACAAGTATTTAACATACATTTAACATAATGAACATAAATTTGTATTTCATCAAATCACTTAAACTTACTCATCACATAAACAACCTTGTCATAATTTCATCATATACCAAGGCATTACTCATGAGTTCAGCATACATACCTGTATCAACTTATAACATAATCTCTTACTCATTCTTCTTATTGACTTACCCCTTGGGTCTTTTTTCAAGTTACTTGATAATTTACCCGTTGAACACTCGGAATACTATTGGATACACGAAAGGCTCACACATAAGTGCCACATACGTAGCTAAAGCTACCTCAAATCACATGACACATAAAAAGCTCGAGAAGCTAGGGTCTGCTCACACAAGTTGTCAGTTAGGACGTAGCTACACGGGCTGCTCACACAAGCTGTCAGGTATCCGCAACACATGTTGGACTACCCAGCCATCGGTAGGACGTACAAGACCAGCACTCGAAACCACATAAACATATATCACATATCTCATGAGCTCATAAATCACATGGTTCCTTGTGACATGTCACTTGTATCCTAAACTATTCCTAAGGTTCAAATGAGATTTTTCGATATCACATCTCTGTCAAGCTTACTTGTAATATCAATCTCAATGTACATAATACCAATCACTTACTCATAGAGCAATCAAAGCATAACTCATAATAACATTAAAGAATTTGAATCCACATAATACTCAAGCATCGAAAATATAACATAACATCACATTATTTGTATATGAACTTACCTCAGTACAAAATGATGAAAACAAACTTATTCTTCGTAAACCTTGTTTTTCCTCCGATCAAGACCCGAATCTCATTTTTCTTGCTCTATAATGCCAAATTTAACTTTTTTTAATACATACATTATTCAAATCGACCCATAACATATTCTTTGGTAAAATTACCTTTTTACCCTAACTTTTCACTTATTTACAAATTGGTTCTTAGGCTCGTAAAACGAAATACATGTATTTTCTTTGTTACCCAAGCCTAGTCGATTCATATTCCTACTCCTAGTGGCCCACATTTTTCTTTATTTCACATATTTACTACCCATTTTACAACTTTTACAAATTGGTCCCTTTTAGGTGTTTTCATGCAAAGTCACTTTGTAAAAGATGTTTGTCACACATCAGACTTTCATATTCTTCCATTAAACATAAAAATACATGCATGTCACACATGGGTTATTTTTTGAACATGAACCCTAGCTCAAAATAATGGTAGAAATAGCTAGATCGGTTAATGATAACTTCAAAAATGTAAAAAACATTAAAAACGGGGCTAGGATGCACTTACTATTGAGTTTGAAAGTTCAAGAAACCCTAGCTATGGTGAGCATGAAAATTTTGGCTATGGCACAGAGAAGATGAGCAATTTTTGCTTGATTTTTATCTTTTTATTCTTTTAATTACTAAATGACCAAAATGCCCTTAAGACTTTTCTTTCAAGTTTTTCCTATTCATACCCATTTTTGTCCAAAATCTTAAAAATTGGTCAAATTATTATTTAAGGACCTCTAATTAATAATCCATAGCAATTTCATGCTTAAGGCTTCTAGAACTAAAGTTTTTTAACTTATTCAATTTAGTCCCTAACTTCAAATTGGACACTTTAGGCATAAAATTTCTTCATGAAAATTTCATAAAAACATGCAATCATAACATGGATCATCAAATAATCATAAAATAATTATTTCTATTTGATATTTGTGGTCACGAAACCACTATTCCGACTAGATCCTAATTCTAGATGTTACAATGATTTAGCCTTGATTATGGATAACTTAGATGTTCGTTTATGCTATGAATTGGTGCCATTTGAGTTGTGTAGGTACATGCAAATTTGGGTGGCAAATTGGCTTGGTAAATAGCTTATTTTTGTCCACACGGGCAGAGACACGGGTGTGTGTCTCAGTCATGTGTGACACACGGTCAAGTACACGGTTGTGTGTCCCTTAGTGTGGTTTTAGAAATCAAGTCAGTATGCTCCACACGACTATACACACATGCGTGTGACTTGGCCGTGTGGCATAAGTCAGTATACCCTACAGGTTTGGCACGGCCTAGCACACGTCCTGGCACACAGGCGTGTATGGCCATTTTTAGGGTACATGGGCTAGCCACACAGGCGTGTGTGTTGGCCGCGTGACCCAAATAGTAAGCTCACTTGTTTTGACATGGGGTAGGACACGGGATGGGACACGGCCATGTGCTCCCATTTCGAATGTCCACACGGCCTGTGACACGAGCGTGTCTGATGGCCGTGTGAGGCACATGGCCTGGCCACACAGGTGTGTGGCCCCTATTTTTGAGAAAAATTTTCAAGGTTTGTAAAAGTTTCTTAAGTTACCGGTTTATTCCCGAACCATTCCTAATGTATATTTAAGGCCTCGTAAGTTTGTATTAGGGACAAATTGATTGAGATTGAATGATGATTGTATGAATTGATTAAGTGTATATGAAAAGTATGTATAAATGTGTTGTAAATCTGGTAATGCACAGTAACCTTATTTTGGTGTTGAATACGGGTGAGGGGTGTTACAGTAGATATTTATTTTAAACAGAAAACAGCATCCTACTTAGACTAGGAGAGGGGTGAATGACTCACTCTTGTATTTCTACTAGGGTTGTCACCTATTTCATGTTATATGAGGGGTTTTGGGCCTCTTTCACATCAGATCCAATTACAAGTACTTCCTGGGACTTTTTGACCTAGTACTTGTAATATTATCCAATTCGATTCAGTTTTTCTATTTCCCAAAATAAACTTTTATATTTACATATTAAATAATTTTCTCATCCCAATTTTACCCCTGTAATATTTTGTAAAATTGTGACGATTTTACCCCTGATAAAATTTTGAGAAAATTCATTCAATGTGTCATAACTCAACATGTTCACTATGACCGAATGATTTATTTTCATTTTGGGCTCAAAATAGTCTAAAACATAGACTCATTCTTCCATCATTTTTTAAGTAATCCTATATTGGATTAGAAGTTTCCATTTTCTTTTCCATTTTTGGAAAGCTACATTCATTTCCAAATGATTCCATTTTTCCATTTTGGAGAAAACCATTATCATTCTTGAATGTTTCCCACTTCTCTTTTTCTATTCATTTTGTTCATTTCTATTCAAACACGTAATTCATTTCTGGTTTCAACGAGCTAGTGAAGGGACCGATTGGACATATGTGGTTGTGGCTCAAATGATTTATAATTAAGTTCCAACTTTTTTCCTTTTCATTATAAACTCATTTTTAGTCACGAGGTCTTTCTACTACAGTATTGTGACTAAGCTCTCCTTAATGACATACCATTACTAAAGCAATACTCACTGCTCATCATAAATGTGTTACACTCATACTTGATCTCTTTGGTATAATATTTGTTCTCCCAATATGATCCTATTTTATATCGTGGTAACCATTATATCTTCCTTCATGAAAATTCAATCACTATCAAATAGTGTTCAAGTCATCCATCACAAAGACGAATGACCCATGGCTATGAATTCCACTATTGTAAATGATGCTACATACTGCAGAAGTCGTACACCCAACACACCAACTTTTGATTCCTTATCTATTTGAACTCAAGAGTTTACTTACATCAAAATGTACGAGTCACACATACATAGTTCGCCATCCATTCAGGATTTAGGTATGCCACACTGTGAACGTCACAAGTGAATAAATCCATAAATGGATTCAAGAGCTATTCTACTTGGGTTATGTCTAATGTAGCAGTTGGCCATATCGATGTCTCTATCTTCTAGGAGTCATCCGCTTCAATACCCAAGACAAGGCATCACCCTAATTGGACTTGATAGACAAAATATTAGCCTTTCAATCTGTTTGCTCATTTATGATTAAACTAAGGACATTTTTAGGTTCGTCCACTAATACAAGTTGTTTTTCCATTTTAACACCCCTAACCCTATCCGTCGCCGAAATAGGGTTATAGAGCATTACCATAAAATCATAAATTAAAACATTCAATTCCAAACATTTCATAAATCATAGCATAATTCATCTAAACACATGCATATCGTCTCTTATTCGAGCCCCTGGGGCCTTAGAAGCACTTTAGAAATGATTCGGGACTAAATCAAGAACATTTAGAACTTCATGGAAAAAGATAGAAAATTTCATACTGTAGGGGTCACATGGCCCTGTGGTCAGGTTGTGTGGATCACACGACTGAGAAACATGCTTGTGTCTTACGTTGTGTAACAATCAAAATAGGGACACATGGCCATGTCCTAGCCCGTGTAAATCTCTGAGTTGGGTCACATGGCCAAGCCATACGCCCATGTGCCAGGCCGTGTAATTCTCGAAATGGCCTCACACTCCCGTGTGCTAGGCCATGTGCTAGGCCGTGTAACTGTCTGACTTCTAACCCTTTGAGACCTACAGGGGACACACGACTGTGTCGCATGGCTGTGTGTCACACACAGCTGAGACACACAACTGTGTCGTTAGCCGTGTAGACAAGAAATAGTCCAATTTCAAGCCATTTCCTTCACCCTAATCAAACACACACCTGCAAGCCATTTGCACATACAATCAAGCCTTTAAAACGTGCATAATGAGTTCAATTCAATAGGTCATTTATTCATACAACCAATATGCCCAAAAGGCACCTCAATCACAACAACCAAATATATTTAAACATTTGCATAATTTAGTCATTCATCATCCATACATTTCTAACCTATTTCCATACCAAAACTTACGACAATGACCACATGCCAAAACACATTCAAACATACCAAGTTGGTCATTCAAAACATACCACGTTTGACCATTTCAACACTAACCATCAAAGCATCAAAATGCCAAAAGTTCTTCAACCATAATACCACATTTACAAGCCAAACGTGACAGCTATGTCATCAAAATAATTCACCTATACATGCCATTATAACCATGATCGAAACATCAAAATCTATCAATATATTCACTGGATAGTGTGATAGGTCTCCGAAGAGCTTCCAAATTGATCGAGCTTCCGATAATCTATAAAACAGAAAAAAAGAACAACAACGTAAGCATATAATGCTTAGTAAGTTCGTAAATCATGAACATAGCTTACCATTTCAATGTATAATCTTAAAAATAGACATGAATCAATCCAACATAGCTTGGCACAAGCCTAAGCATCATCAACAACATAGTTACGGATTAAACACATAACTTAGCAATATCATCACATGGTAAGGTATAGAACATGAGCATAACATCACTTAAATCATACTTTTTTAATCATGAATAATCATACTTTGAATTATCAACAATTCATTCCTTTTTATGAGCTCTTAACTTAGCTTTCGGTACACTTATAGTTCTTTCCCTTTTCATGCCTATTGAACCACTTAGAATAATATCATATACACGGGAAGCTAACACAAAGTGTGTTAAACACATGGTCAAAACCATTTCTTTCCTTTCCTTTACATAGATGCTCATTTGAGCCATAAATAGGTATGTTTACATAAGTTAACGATTGAAATGTAGCTACACAATGCCGTTCGCACAAGCTGATGATTATCCACAACAAATGTCAGATCTTAGCCATCGGTAGGACATTCAGGACCAACACCCAAAACATGGTAACCCTAATGACATGTCATTTGTATCCTATATATTCTTAAGATTCAAACGGGGCTCGATAGTCGTCGTAATGTCGTTGGATTTTCGTTATGACATTGTATGATGAATAACATAATATCATTTAAATCAAATACATTAAAATGCTATTTAAACATACTAACCTACCTTAATTACAAAAAACAACGAAATAGGATCGATTAGTCCGATACTTTATCTTTCCCTTGATCTAGAAACATACGAGGCTTAACTTGATCTAAATAAGCAAATTCAATCCACTCAATTAAGTCCAAAATACATACTTTGTAAATTTACACTTTTACCCCTAATATTTTAACTTCTTTACAATTTAGTCCTTAAGCTCGTAAATTGAAATTCATGCAATTTCATCCACATATTAAGCTAGCCGAATTCAGCATAAAGCCATGGCAACTCATATAAACCATTATTTCACCATTTCACCATGAATTTTACACATTTTACAAATAAATCCCTAATTGCCAATTTTAACAAAAATCACTTTACAAAAGTTGTTTATTTAACAACAAAGATCCATTTTCTTCCATCAAACATAAAAAATCATATGCACACATTCATGGAAAACCCTAACCTTTTAACAGTTTTTCAAATTAGTCCCTAGGCTAGCTAGATTAAACTACAACGATTCTGAAAACATAAAAAATCAATAAAAAACGAAATGAAATTGTACTTACATGCATTAGAAAACCTTAGCCGATTATAAAAGCTCCTTCCATGGAGTTTTTCACTCTTATTTTCAGTGCAAAAAGATGGAAAAACATGATGAAAACTTTGTTTTCATTATTTTACTAAACTTATTTAATAAATTACATTTTTAACCTTTGATATTAACCTTTAAAATCACTTAATTCATGCCCATAAATGTCCACCCATAATAACAATGGTTTAATTACCATTTAAATTCCTTAATAATTCAATTTCATAGCCATTTGATACCTTTAACTTATAGAACTCTAATTTTGTATCTTTTACGATTTAGTCCTTTTTACCAAATTAAACATGCAAACGTCAAAATTTCTTAACGAAATTTTTATACAACACTACTAACATATTGTAGACATTAAAATAATAATAAAATAAATATTTACATGCCAGATTTGTGGTCCCAAAACCACTATTCTTATTTCACTGAAAACGAGTTGTTACATCTATACTACAATCCAACCATATAATATCCTTTAGTATCAGTTTAAACAAAAGACAATCAATGAGCAACATTTTCTTCTATTTTTCTTTGCCTGCAAGAACCATTTAAGGACAATAATACAAAGTATAAAAATTATAATCAATGAATTTATTTTATTAACTAATCTGTTTGAAAAATTACAAGTGTATATTGACGAAAACACTACATTTAGGGCATTAGATCCAACATGTTCCTTGATTCATGGTGAAGTTTGCTTGGTTTTCTCCATGCTGATTGGTGGCTGCCGAAATTCCCTCCTTGGTGGTTGATAGTTGCTTGATTTTCTCCCATGTAGTTGAGGTAGGTGTAGACCAAGTCTTCCTCCCCTTTTGTGGATGGTTTGGGCTGTCCAAACTTAGGGGTCTTCTTCAGCATTTTGGTTGAGAAGTATTTTAAGGTCCAACAAGCCAATTTAGGATGTCCAAAGATGAAAACAACTCAACCTATAACACCCCTAACCCATATCCATTGTTGGAACAGGGTTATAGAGCATTACTAGAATTTACAGAACAAATACAGTTAATTTATGTCATTTGCTATTCATATTCGAAACCAATCATATTTAATCGTATTGTCCATTAATTGGACCCTCGAGGCCCAATTTATACATTAGCAACAAGTCGAGACTAAATCGAGAATCAGAGAATTTTTTGCCAAATTTTCAAAATTTTCCTTATATGGTAGGGGACACACGCCCATGTGATCAAGCCGTGTGGCTCATACGGCCAAATGACACGTCCATGTCCTAAACCATGTGGGCATTCAAAATAGGGGCACACGACCGTGTCCCATCTCGTGTTCTTGCTCGTGTAACTCTCTAACTTGGGGCACACGGCCAGCCACACGTCCGTGTGCCAGGCCGTGTGGACAATTTAATTTTCAAAAATTAGGTGCAAGATTCACACAGCTAAGACACACGCCCGTGTGCTAGGTCGTGTGTCACACACGACTGAGACACACACTTGTGTCTTTGCTTGTGTGGTCAAATCTGAGCATTCCATTTCTAAATTTTAAAGATACAGGGGACAGATAGCCAAACCACATGCCCATGAGCATGGCCGTGTGTCTCACACGGTTGTGACACACGTCAGTGTGTCTACCCGTGTGGATGAAAATAGGCCATTTTCATGGCCACTTTTTTTCACACAAATTATCTTCAACCTACATCAATACTTGCATACATATACCAACCAATTAAAGATATTAAAACCAAGCCAACATTAACATTATACATGATATATCATCACTTGTATTCAAACTTACATTTTTTAATACATATATGTTTACCATAATTTAATCTAACCATACCAAGCACACATATATTAACCATATTATAACCTTATATATATGTTCACTAAACATAATATCACTAGCCATTCCAATGGCTATATTACAAACAAGCATTTATATTCCAACATTGGCCAAGTTGGCCTATACATGCCATTATACCAAAATAAGTTTGCTATTTATACCAAAATTAACTGAAGGATAGTGTGATGGTGCTTCGGTTGATTCCAACCTTTACGAGATTCGAGCACTATAAAACAAAGAAAATAAAACTGATTAAGCATTTCAAATGTTTAGTAAGTTGTATAACAGGAAATTAACTTACCAATTATTTTCATTTAAAACAAGTATTTATAGTACATCCAAATCAATGAAACCAATAACCGAGTCACACATAAACCCTCCTCAAGCATGTTAGTTAAGTAGTTCATATAAGTACCAAGAAATATGGATGAGCTCATCAATGTTCCATTTCTATATACATGTATTTGTCATTTCAAGTTTCCAAGGAACATATACCTATCATATTTTTACATGTCAAGAAATCTCATTGTAATTCATTTTGAATTCATATTATCCCGTTTTGAACTGTTACCTAATGAATCATTTGAAAACTTGATAAATATGTGGACAATACACTCAAGATGTACAATACAGTAAATCCGTCAACTCATAATCAACATAAACGGAAAGCTTATTTGGGATAAAATAGGAAGCTCATAAAAGCAATATTCAAGAAGCTCGTGTGAGCCTATAACAGGTAGCTTCGAAGAGCCATTAATCAAGGAGCTCTGGATAGCCATATATCGGGAAGTTCAAGTGAGCCATATTGGAAAGCTCACAAAGAGCCAATTAACGGGAAGCTCACGAAGAGCCGTAATCAGGAAGCTCATAAGAGCTAATATGTGTCTACAACACATATAGAATCACAACTTATCGGGATGCACCAAAGAGCTATTAATGGGAAGCTCGCAAAAACCATTAAATAGGAAGCTCATGAGAGCTAATATCGGGATGCTCTTTCGAGCTATGGTGTGTCTGCAACATATGCTAGACCACAACCTATACAGGGGCCCAAAATCCAATCAAATTTCATGTATTCAAACGTGATTTAATACTTGATGATCATTGTCTGATATGTGAAAAATTTCTTATACATGGCATTTATACAATTCATATACATAAAATATAATTCAAACATATAAATATACACAATAAAATATAATTCAAACATATAAATATACACAATTTAGTTACACAAACTTACCTCGATACTTGTTCGTTTCGAGAATCTACTAATCTGACACTTTTTGTTTTCCTCGATCCAACACAGTACTAGGTCTTTTTGGATCTATATAAATGAATGTAATGTCAACTTAATCCATTTCATACTTAATTTAATTCAACTCACATCCTAGGCAAAATTACCATTTTGCTCATATACTTTCCATAAATGATGATTTCGTCCCTAGGCTCGGAAAATGAAATTCACGCAATTTAATCCTTATTCCAAGCCTAACTAATTTTTACATATAACATTTACAGCACATATATTTCACAAAACTTAGAAATTTTCTATAAATTTTACATCTTTAAAATTAAGTCCCTAAATCACAATTTCATGAAAATTCACTTTACAAAAGTTGTTTATCTATCAACAATCTTTCAATTTCTACCAAAAAATTCAGAATTTCAGCATATTCATCCATGGAAAAATTTTGATACTTTGATAACTTTGCAAATTAATCCCCAAAATAGATAGATTAGGTTATTACGATCTCAGAAATATAAAAATGACTAAAAATGGAACAAGAATGATTACCCAGTTAAGCCAATTTTGCTTGCTTGAACTCTTTTCTCTTTGCTAGGGTTTCCATGTATTTTTAATTTGGGGATGAAGATGAAATAGATGATATTAGTTTATCATCTTTAATTATTTCAATTTCCATTTTAGTCCTTTTCTTTTTCTAATTTTCCATGGATGATTGATCATAAATATCTACTAACTCCATTTAATAGCTTAATTACCATATAAGGACCTCAAGTTTTGAATTCAATAGCTATCTAATCCTTCTAGCTACTAGAATTCAACTTTTTCACTTTATGCAATTTGGTCCTTTCCTCCTAATTAATCATAAAATCGGTAAAATTTTCTTATCAAAATTTTCAAACATCTTTCCTATCATAATGCAGACCATGTAATAATATTAAAATAAATTTTCTTTCTGACTTAGATTTGTGGTTTCGAAACCACTCTTCTGATTTCACTGAAAACAGGCTGTTACATAACCCAATCGTGTAGGTCCTATGCTGCAGTTTTGCTGCGACATTGAACACCAACATGTGAACTTCAAGTCCTTTTTTCCTCTAAGCCACTAGTCACCTTTGTAGATGAAAAATTCCTTTTCTAGTATATAAATCAACCAAAGTGAAATATTCTAATAACAAATTAAAATTAACATAAATTAGAATAATTACAATAGAAATTATTATCGATCACCCTTAGCTTGTATGCAATTGTAAGTTAAAAGGTAATAAAATAACTCTATATTTTAAAGTTATCATAAAAATGCTGGTAGAAAAGACAGATGATTGAGATATCTTTTTGTCTAACTTGAGAAGACATGTTGTCCCACACTCGATATATGCGTCATTTTCGATAGGGGACTGGGAATATTGGCTGCAATTGAACGACATGGAAGCCTTCAGACTGCACACACTATAGGTATTGTATAAGACATGTAGCTGCTAACTACCACAAACAATACCATTTGGATAGTCAACAGACACAAGTCATTAACATAAATATGTTGTCGGCACACTATTTCAACTATCATGCTTCAATTGCTCGGCAGTGTTAGTTTATTTATGAATGATAGTCCATGATCTAAAATATACATGCCCGAGTTAATAATAAATTACATTTAATTTTCTAGGAATAACAACTTTGGAAAAATTACTTTATCATTCATAAAATAATATCATACATTCTCCTAAACGTGAATACAATTACAAGAATGCCACATTTTGTCTAATAGAACCATACATGAAGAAGAGAGAGAATTTTGGTCTTGGTTTACACTATAAACATAAAATAACCATAACTCTTATACCAATTGTTGGAAAAAAATCCTTTTCAAAAATGGTTCTTGCACAATGAAAAATAAAAATTTTAAAAATTGACTCGATTTATGATATTTATAGCAATAAACCCTAGATTGAAATCACACATGTGTTTTAAGATAGACGGATCCTTGTCATTCCCGTCTTTCAAAGAAATGATCTTCTCCTCTATTATCATACTATGAATTGCTTCGAGTGTGGAATCGAACAAATCGAATCAAACATAGAAACTAGAAATAGTTTTCTTTTCTTTTGGGGTAAAAAAAAATTCTCTTCTCAAATAGAAACCGAAAATTTTTTTATTCCAAATAAATAAATCTAATAGTTGAAAATAAATTCTCTTTATTTTTTGGTAGAGTAACAATATCTTAAAGTTAAGTTAATAGCCCTATCGTTGTAATATATTTATAGGGAGAGAATGTAGAACCCTTGTTGGATCAGAGAAGTTTATTTCAACTAGAAAAATGAAATCCTAGTTCAAATAGGATGTGAAGGGTGGCAACCCTAGTTAATTATACGAGGGTTTGCTGCCTCCCATTATTACATCTTTTGGGCATCTTCCATATCAGGTCCAATTACAAGTACTTCTCGGGGTTTTAACCCAATATTTTATAATTTGATCCAACCCAATGTTTTTTTTCTATTTCCTAAAAATAAAATTTAACATTTTTCCAATTAAATAATTTTCTCAACCCAAGTTTAATTCCTTTTGAAATCATGACGACTTTATTGTAAAAGAATCTATGAGAAAATATATTTAATATTTCTGCATTCAACGGTTCATTATGATCAAAAAATATATTTAATATTTTTGCATTCAACGGTTCATTATGATCAAATGATTTATTTCCATTTTCAAACTTTATTTAATTTGAAAAACATTCATTTTTTGAGTCTTTTTCATTTTTCACTTTGGAGAAAACCACATTCATTTCCAAATGGTTTTATTTCTCCATTTTCATTTTCATTTTGGAGAAAACCATAATCATTTCCAAATGTTTCCTACTTCTCCATTTCACCATATCTATTCATTTCTGTTCATTTGATTCAACATGCAATTCATTTATGGTTTCAATGAGCTAACAAATGGATTAATTGAACATATGCAATTAAGGCTCAAATGATTTATAATTAAATTCCAACTTTTCGCTTATTAATTATAAACTCATTTAGTCACGAAGTCATTCCACTATAGTATCATGATGTGCTCTTCCCAATGGTATACCATTACGAGAGTAACTCAATCAGTGATTGTCTAATGACTTTTTCATGAGTGTGTTACCCTCATAGGATATCCTTAATCTTTTTGGAATAATATTTTTTCTCCCAATATGATCATATTTTATCTTATGCTAACCATTACATCTTCCTTCATGAAAAGTAAATTACTATCAAATAGTAATCAAGTAATCCATTATAAAGACAACTGACCTGTGGCCACGTTTATTTTTCATCAACCATGTAATGTCATTGAGAGGATATCATTTACCCATGTCTTGGGATATGAATTCCACTTTCGTGAATGACGTATATAGTAAAGAAGTTGTACACCCAACGCACCAACTTTTAGTTCCTTATCTATTTGAACTCAGGCTTTTACTTACATCAAAGTGTATGAGTCAAGCATACATAGTCCATCATCCACTTAGGATTTGAGTATACCACATTATGAATGTCATAAGTGAATAAATCTATAAACATATTCAGGATCTATTCTTCTTAGGTCTAGTTTGATGTACTGTCAGTCCGTTCAGTCACATATATGTCTTTATCTTTTGGAAGTCATCCGCTTCGATGTCCAAGACAAAACATCTCCCCAATTGGACTTGATAAATGACATATTAGTCTTCAATCGATTTGCTCATTTTTTATTAGACTAAGGACATGTTTAGGTCCATCTACTAATATAAGTTGTTTTTCTATATTATGATCCAATCATATAATACCACTTAGTACTAGTTTATATGTTAGACAACCAATTAGTAACATCTGCTTCCATTTTGCTTTGCGTGTAAAAATCATATAAGGACAATCATACAAAGTATATTAATGTAATCAATGAATTTGTTTTATGAACCAATCTGTTTGAAAAAATTATAAGTTTTCAAACTATTATATTACATTTAGGGCACCAGATCCAATAGTCTTCCACTTGTCATAGTGAAGTAGATAAGTCATGTTACACATTCCCATGGTCTCTAAGTGTTTCTCAAAACTCCTAGCAAGTAACGTCTTCGTAAATGGGTCCACAAGGTTATCTTCGGATGTAACTTTGACCACATATACGATTCTGTCTGCAATGGCCTCCTTTATGATATGATACTTTCAATCAATATGTTTTGTCCTCTTGTGGTTTCTCGTCTCCTTGGTATTAGCTCTTGTCGCATTGTTGTCATAATACAATGTGGTAGCTTTTCCTATAATAGGAATGACTTCAAGATTTGTAAGGAACTTTTGGAGCCTCAGAAGCAATCATATATTCAGCCTCTATAGTGGAGTTAGTAGTACAACTTTTCTTTACACTTCTCTACACAATGGACCCGCCGCCTAAGAAAAAAACAAAGTTGGATGTCGATTTCCTTGAATCAGGACACATTTGGAAGTCAAAATCAATATATCCTAAGGAGTAAGATCTCCTCTAGAATACACAAGGATTTAGTCCCTCATTCTCCATAAATACTTGAGTATATGCTTAATTTCTTGCTAGTGTCTTGATCTAGGATTCACCTGATATCGACTTACTAACCCTTTTTGCAAAATGAATATTTTGGCGTGTGCATAACGTAGCAGACATAAGACTTCCTAATGCCAAAGCATAAGGAACATATCTTATGTTCACTGGCTTATTATAAAGCTCATACTATGATGTCCCTGAAACATTTATGGGTAAACACTCTTCGGTCTCTAGCATGGATCTTAACTTCGAGAGACAGTACTAGTCAAGGTATAAACATAACCCTAATCTCAACATTCAGGTTTGAAATTCAATCAGTGCATTCAAATCGGTGCGAGCTCGATGTCACAGTTCGGATGCACTTATACCAGGGGTTCTTCAACATACACCGGACACCAAACTGGTGTAGATTTTGGCAGGCACATGGGTTATAGAAGAACCGATAAGGGTTCATTGAAAAACTTTCTTGAAGGGGACAATGAAGGTACAGATGAGGAAGAAGATGCGACCGAGGAAGAAGATATACATGAGGAAGAAGATGTGGTCGAGGAAGGAGATGCAACTAAGGAACAAGAGATATAGAGGCAGTTGACAGGGAAGAGTCAGACCCTGAGACAATTCAACAGTACAGGCCTGATGATTCGGAGGTGGAACTATTTTTCAAACTGGAACCGATTCTAATGGAGAAAAAACATTGTGGGT
The DNA here is from genome assembly GCF_025698485.1 of Gossypium arboreum. Taxonomy (NCBI): domain Eukaryota; kingdom Viridiplantae; phylum Streptophyta; class Magnoliopsida; order Malvales; family Malvaceae; genus Gossypium; species Gossypium arboreum. Next base: position 116,036,313 of record NC_069077.1, on the reverse strand, counting down.
CTGACGATCATGGCTCAGAAAATGCTCTAGATCTAGATTCGCGATACAAGGCATTTGAACCTCCAACACAAATGACCAACATCGATCTATCGGCCAATGGTGGTTTAACGTTTCTGCGTCTACCGTACAAAACACCTGGCCATTCAAGCACATCGCGTAATATATGAACTAGAAATGGGTATGGAATACCTAAGCAAAGATGCTTTCCTTGCTGCATTGAAGTGGTACAACTCGTCGAATATCAATTCCATGAAATGTTGAACAACTTAGGTGCCATCAACAGCTACGGTGTGACATACCTCACCAAATATCCTTCAAATAGTGGACGCAATCATGTGACGGGGGTTTACAATACGAGCACATGACATCAAACTTAGCCGAGTGTATCAATTTTGTAGTAAATGGGACATGAAAATTCCTGATAACCTTGGTTGCAAAAGAAACATACTTTCACTTGGCTACGTTGTTTCCAAAGAGAGTGACGGTGTGCTCTAGACAGATTGAGGGAAACCATATTTGGTGTGAGGATGTAATGAAAGAAATCAAACAAAATATGATGAGAGCAAATATTATGTACACTAGGCAGAACCAGGACATATTAGGGGCATCATATCGTGTCAACCTAACAAGAGAGACTAGCGATTGTGGAGGTTCTAAGCACTTTAGTTCCCATGCGTACATGTAATTGTCATATGTGAGAACCAAAGAAATGAGCACACGCCTTACATCAACGATGTGTATAGTCTAGAACACATGTTGTAATAGCTCGATTTTGGGCCTAGTCAGAATAGTGGTTTTGGAACCACAAATCTGAGGTCAAAGAAATTATTTTTAATATCATTTTATATGTTGTAGTGTGATTATATGAGTGCATAAAAAATTTGGTGAATCAATTTTAGCGATGGTGAGCTTAATTACGAAAAAGGACTAAATCGCATAAAGGGAAAAAAGTTTTGTTTTACTAGAAAATGGTGTTAAATAGCTAGGGAATCATAATTAAGGGTTTTTAAAGGGAAAATAGACCCATTCTAATAAGGGTGGCCGGCCATAGGGACAAAGAAAATGAAATGGTCAAAGGTTAGGTGAAATTTGGTGACTAATTTGACTTAAAATAAAATAAAATAAAGAGAAAAAGATATCACGTTTCATCTTCCTCCTCTCCATAAAAATTTTCAGCAAAATAAGGGTTTTGGAAGCTTGAAATTTTAGCAACTTTTCACCCTTTCAAGTAAGTGATTTTGGTGGTCTTTCTTAATGATTTTTGTACTTTTGGAGCCCTTATAGCTTAAGCTAACTAATGGGGGGCTATTTTGCAAAATGGTTGAGAGATTAGGGATTTCCATGAGAGTGTTCATGTTGTTTGCTGAATTTTCATGGAAGAAAATGAATCATGGTTGTTAAATAAACAACTTTTGTAAAAGGGGTTTTCATGAAAACACCTAAATGGGCTATTTTGTAAAGCATGTAAAATAGGTGGTAATTGTGTGAAATGTTTGAAATTATGAGTTTCTATAGGTATAAAAAGAGTTTGGCTAGGCTTGATTAATAAGAAAACTCAATAAAAATTGATTTACAAGCCTAAGGGCAAAATAATAATTTTTACAAAGTCTAAGGGCAAAACGATCATTTTGCCGAATTGTGAATTGTAGTATGTTTTTATTAATATGATGATTAAATGGGTGAAATTTTATTATTATAAATCAAGAAATAAGCAATCCGGACCTAGACCGGGGAAAATCTGAGCAAGTAGATTAAATACAATTAGTCACCTATATTTTGTATACCGAGGTAAGTTATACGTAAATTAAGTTGTACGTAAATAATATAACTTATCTGTATTTATGTATTGTATAAATAATGGGGTATAAATTGCGGACTATTACTATGAATGTGCATGATGAGAATCGATGTAGTAGAGACTCCCGATTGAACCTTAGGAATAATTTGGATATCCATGCCATGACATTTGGGTGACGTGTGTGCTAGTGTAAGACCTGTCTGGAACATGGCATCGACTTGAGGTGTATTAGTGTAAGACCTGTCTAGGACATGGCATTGACATAGATAAGTGAGAGCTAGTGTAAGACCTATCTGGGACATGGCATCGACTTAGATGTGAGAGCCAGTGTAAGACCATGTTTGGAACATGGCGTTGTCATTGTACCCTATGTTTGAGACTTGGTAATTATCCTGTAGTATCCAAATGGTTCAACGGGAAATTTACAATTTATGTCAAAATGATAGCGCTTATGACCATGTTGTGAGTGGTACAGGTACTTAAATGAAATTGATGATATGTGAACTCTATTCCTATTGTATGAATAGCAAGGAATGAACATGAGTAAGAATTGTTATGAACATTTACTCTTTGTGTGAATTATGATATATTGGGAGTATGATCACATGTGGTAACATGGTTATTATTTCGATATTTACATACAACTTACTAAGCTTTGTGCTTACCCTTTTCCTTTCCATTTTCTTGTAGTACCGTCAAATCAGCCCGTGGACCAAAGAACGTCGGAGGCATCACTCACACTATCACTCTAAGCTTTTGGTATAGTTAGTTTTATTAACTTGGGTATGGCATGTATAGGGATTGAGTCTTTTTGTTATGTGTCATATTGTTAAGTTAGCCAATTGTATTGGCATGAGACGAAAACCCTCTTTTTGTATAAGGCCATGGTTAATGGTTAATATTCATTTATGATAATTGCAAATGATGATGCTTCTCTGGATGAACAAATGTATGAATGATTAAGTGCATGTTCAATTGTTAGAGTGTTATAAGGTTTGCATTTGAATGTCATGTTGTGGTTGATTTAGTCTTTTATTGCTGTGTGAATTGGAGATATTTGTTGTTGTGTAGGTTGGTGCAAGAAAGAGTGGCAAAAAGGCTTGGTAGATAGCTTTGTTTTGTCCACATGGGTAGACACACGGGCGTGTGTCTAGGCCGTGTGTGCACACGCCCGTGTGTGACATACGGTCAGCTTCATGGATGTGTTGTCCGGTCGTGTATCCCCTGCACCTTAAAATTTCAAGTCAATATGCATGGTAGTAAACACACGGGTAGAGATACGACCGCGTGTCTCAACCGTGTGAAGTCTGCACCTGAAATGTGGAATTAAATTCACCATACGGCCTAACATACGGATGTGTGCCTTGGCCATGTGCCCTTAAATGGTTGCTGACGTCAGAAATAGAATGTCAAGGTTTTTAGACACGGGCGTGTCCCGAAGTGTTTAGGCCATGTGAACTGCACGGGCCTTTAACACGGCCATGTTAAGAAGGTCACACAGGCGTGTCGCCCCTTCCACATGGGTGTGTGCCCTGTTTCAAGAGTCAATTTCTAAAGTTCTTTAAAGGACCCGGTTTGGTTTCGAATAGTTCTTAAAGCTTGTTTTGGGCCTCGTAGGCCCGCAATAAGGAATTCTAGACAAATTTGAAAAGTTTTAAATCTAATCAATTTTTTTTTATGATTTGTAAATGTTGGAATGCATGTGTTTAAGTTTTGTAATGCCTCGTACTCAGTCCCGGCCTCAGACTAGGGTAAGGGGTGTTACACATGCATAGAGTATGGAGTCCTGAATTCCCACTTGTTCCCGATGAGAGTACGTAGCTACTATTGTAACGACCCAAAATCCGTGGGCACCGGAAAAGTGTGTTATCGGGCCTCCGTCTTAGTAAACCAAGTTAGTAAATAATTATTAGGAGTAATTATAAGTCTAATAGTGTGTTTAATTAGATTTTTATTTAGTGAATTTAGCTTAATTTAAAGTAATTAGGAAAAGGATCAAATTGAATAAAGAGTGAAAGTCTAATTATAGATTAAAAGAAAGTAAAAGGGCTAAAATGGCAATTAAGCCATTTAGCATAGTTGAGGCAAGATAAAGGGAATAAAATCTAAGATTTTATTTGTTTTAATTATATAATTAATGATATTTAAATATAATTTATATTATATGAATTTATGATAATTAAATTATAATGATATTATATTATTAAATAAATCAAAATATGACAATTGTATGGATATGATAAAATACATGTGTAATATATGTATTTGTACATTCGTAATATAATTGTATATATATTTTCTTAAATTTTAAGTAAAAGATATTTTTAATTAAATTATTATATTATAAGCTTTTTTTATTTGATAAATTAGTTAGATTAAGACAAATGTAAGGTAATGATATGGTACAAATGTATTAATTATATTTGTTATTAAAATAGATATTTTATAATTATTAATTAACTTAAATATAAAATAAAGTAAATGAAATAAAAAGAAAAGAAAACTAAAACAAAAGAAACAAAGCAAAAAGTAACAGAGGCCATTTCGAAACAGAGCAGGAAAGAAAAAAGAAAGAAAGAAGAAAGGGAAAATTAAGGTTTTGAAGCTTGAAGTTTAATTGGTAAGTATAATCAAGTCCTTTTCTTATAAATTTGATATTTTTAGAATCCTAGAGTGAAATACTCTTAGATTTAAGTTGAAATTTTGAAAGTTAATAGATTTTTTGAGTACGGTTTATGTTGAACAAATGATGGAATTGGGGGTTTATTTGATAGAAATTTTGATTGGAATTCAATAAAGGATTGAATTGTAAACTAAGCTATAAGTTTTGAGTTTTAGGAATTAAATTGAAATAAATTCAACATTATGAAAATATGATAAAAATTAAATAGTTAAATGTGAGTTTGGCAAGAAATTGAGTAACAAAAAGGTATGAATTGAGAAAGAAAAATATATAGGTTTAGTTAAGCTTAAATTTGAAATTAAAGTAAAAGTTAGATAAAAATTCCAGCAATTAAATTGTGTTGTGTTAATGATTGTGAAATTATTTTAATTGTTCGTAGCTAATATCAAGCCTGAAGCATCAGCCCAAAAAGGAAAAGAAAAGATCGTCGAGAATTAAATCCGAAGAGAATTCTGGTTTGTATCACTATAATTCAAACTTTATCATTATTATGTGTTTAATTTACTAATTATGTGTGGTAAGTATTTTAAGGTAAGTGTTTAGTAAAATGATAAATTTATGATTGGGTACTGAAATTGAGACTGATACTGAACTGAATTATAGAATACTGAATATTGTTTTAAATAGTGAATTGAATTGTGAAGTTATTGAATGTTGTTATGTGTACTACATTGAACTGTGAAATTATTGAAGTAATGACTTACTATAATACTGTGAAACTGATTAAAATAGGGAATTATATTTGATACCGAACTGAGATGGAAATTGTACTGAAAAGTGAATTAAATACCTTACTAACTAGTCGGACTAGTCAGGCATAGTTGGCATGACATAAGATATGAAAGAGTACGAGTTTTTGCACGCTTACTGATCAGGCATTTATGTGCCAACTACTGTTACTGTTACCGTTACTGTTACCGATTCGACACTTTGTGTGTCGAATACTGTTATAGTTACTGTTACAAATTTAACACTTTGTGTGTTGAATACCGTTACTGTTACTGCTACCGTTACTGATTACTGTTTAGGTACTATGTACCGTTAAGGCACAATGTACCGTACTGGTGTGTTGGTTGGAATCCGTGTATCCGCTGAGTCCGAGTCAAGTTTATAGGGACAAATGAAATAAATTTATTGATAAAACTAAATTTGAATGATATGGCATATGTGAAAGGTGAGAATTGAAATAAAGAAATAAGAATGGTATATATATAATCAAATGATAACATAAAAAGATTGAATTGTTCATTAAGTGATGATAATTGTAATTTGAAAGTATGTGTGTGATTTAATGTATTTTATTATAAATTGAATTATAGTGATACCACTGAGTATATGTATACTCAGCGTATGGTTGTTTCCGTGCGCAGGTTGTAGAAGTCAAGTATTAAACCAGCATTCAAAGCTAGACCCGACTTAAGCAAACTTTTGGTGATGTATATTTTCTTTTGGTAATGTGGCATGTACATAGGATGTGTATAAATGTTTTTATGTTTTGATTATATATGGTTAAAAATGTTAGTATTATAAGTCTAAGAATTATAATGAAAGAAGTTTATCCATTTCAATTTAAATTAGTACATTGATAAATTTAAATTGATATTATGTTGATTGAGTTTGATTAGAAGGTATTTAGAATAGAAAATGAGTATGTGAAATGAGTTGGTTGAATTGGTTATGTTTAAAATGGATACGGTTTTAATTGCAGGGGGTTTTATGTAAAAATAAGCAGAAATGCTGTCGAAATTTATAAAAAAAATTTGGAGTACTTGAACGATCCCGTTTCACTTTTAATACATGTTTTAGACTTTGAGAGTTCATTATAGGGACTTAGTTATTAAATAATACTATGAAATTTTATTTGTGAATTATTCGTAAGTTGTCTGATATGTCTGGTAATGCCTCGTAACCCTATTCTGGTGACGGTTTAGGGTTAGGGGGTGTTACAACTATTGTCCAGTGCACCATACGAGTTGGCATCGAACATGAACTTACACCACATTCCAAAAGGTTGCTCGAATACCACTTAGATACAAAAAAATATGGATATTCAGAAGAGAGATAGTTAATAGAGGTTATGTGGGTGTTATAGGAATCCGGGGTATACAAAGGCAACATTTTCTGTGTTGAGGGGTACTTTGGGACCTCAACATCAACAACATTCTTTCAAAGAATATATTCATTACAATACTTCCATTATTCTGGTGCTCCAAATTGGTTATTTCTTATTAACTTAAGAATAACTTAGTTTAGAGTGTAACGAAGACAAATATAGTGTTGGAATGAAAATTTATTGTTTCTTTATTTATGTCATATATATTTAGTAATAAAAAAATATATCAATAGTGTCATGGCAGAGAATGTGTGCCGCAGGGTGGTGGATGACGCTCGCGAGGAGGATTTTTTTGTTGAACCAGAGATGCAGTCTTATAAACTTCCTCATTACCATCATCCTCATCATCATCGCCTTCACCCTCACCTTTTTGCTCATTTCTATCTCCACTGTCGTCATCGTGCTTTTCTTTGTATTCATCTTCATCTTCGCCTTCCTCCATGCTTAAGTGCGATGTTGTCCTAGCCTCTCATCGTGTATCCTCCACTCCACTGACAGACAGTTGCGCTGATGACCCACCCCGATAAAACAATGATACAGGTGGTTTTTGTGTCACTATCGACGTGTAACTGTAAGGTGCCATAAAACTCAGATATGTCGGCATTGACCCGAGCATCGACACTGACATTGACATCTGTATTTGGTGTCGTCATCGGTGAAGATACATGCATTGGTCTCTAGCCCAACATTTGGGTTGGCATCGATGTTGACATTGGGATGTAGAATGTAAGGGACATCAATGCCTCAAAATATGTACCTACGGGAACAGAATAATCTAGGTACATGCGACGGTGGAACGTATTGCAGTGCTTATAAAAAAAATACAAGGTTAGTGAAATGAACATGAATTATTGGAGTGAATTGACCCGGATATTACATAGACATAAGCCGCACTTCTTCTGGCGGAGCTAATGACAAACTTGTCGTGCGATCGCTTCTAGCCCTATGCTGCTACTAGGCGGTCGTCATTGCCTCTTCTGACGAAGTTGCCTACTCCTCGCCTCTACTGATAGCAGATACGACTTGTCGGTGACTCTAAACCATGACAAGTACTCCAAATAGGCCGTTGTGTCTGCTGAGAAAAATGGTTTGCGGATGGATAAGAATTTATCCTACGATCCCAAGCCTCGATATAGTTCTTGTACATCTCTCACTAATCCTCATCATTCTTCCTCCGCATGTCCACCTTGTGCAGCTTCTTCAGGTCTTGCGGTGTCAGTGGAATTTGTTGTCGATACTCGAACTATCGCATCACCTATTCCAACTCGTGCATTTTCACCGTCGCGTACACTATCAACGACACCTTTGCGTCCCACATGCCTCGCTTGTGCAACACTTCCAGTGGGATGTAATATATGATATCAGCGTTGACGTATGACATCCATTTAAACTAAAATGCACAATTGTAAATTTCGTTATGTACGAAATTTTAGTTTACAAATCATTGCGTAATTAATAGAGGCTCGAAAGAAGAAGTAACTAACCTTGGCTTTCGATCGTTGATCTGACAGTAGCCTAATATCTTCCAGCTCATCGGGTAGTCTCATGTAACTCAACCCATGGTTCCACTTATAAAAGTGATATGTTAGTTCAAACATTTAATAAAAAAAACATTTACTGTACAAACTACGTATTTATTAATAAATGATTTTTACCTTGTCACCAACAAAACCATGTGTGGGGTCGTTCACTTGAGGATGTAGAAATGGTAGCCACCACTAGAGCCATGACTGTAGAAGGAGCAGACAACCACCGATTGACATCTTATCCGGTTCCGTAGCCCGACACAACTCTCGGTATAACGTGGCCAACATTGCTTATCCTCAACTCAATTTTCCAAATTCTTTAGAGTCTACTAGGTGTAGTAGCCACCTTATGTGTACCAAATTACGAGATTTATCAGGTATTAAAATGCCCCTGATTAACTGAAGATTAATGCTCGGGCGTATTGTTCTTTGACAACCTCGGTCACATTTGTAGGAAGCTTATTGAATTTTTTTGCCAACCAATTCATTGATATCCGACCACCATCAAACTTATTCATAAAATTATCCAATAATGTCGCGTAGAGATCCTCTTTACTCGGAATGATCATTTCTCTCGTGACGACCTACCCATCCACTGGAAGAGCAAGTTGTAATGTCACGCCCTCCAGTGTGATTGTACACTTGCTGCATGGAAGATGAAAAATGTGTGTTTTGGGCTTCCATCTTTCCACCAATGCGTTGATGAGTCTAGGGTCGAGTTTGCATCCCCCGAGCATACGAGATGTATGCAAGAATCCCACGTCTTGAAAGTCACCACGAATTTTGGTGATTAGAGGCTTTGCCAAATTAGATGTGAACGCCTCCAAAACACGATCATTTGCCTATTTATAACGAAAAAATAATTTAAATTTAACTTAGTAAAAAATAATTTAAATTTAACTTAGTCGAAAATAATGAAAATTAAATTTTTGTCTTGAGTGGCAGAAATGTGATTGTTGTCGAAACTAATTAGAGATGTTGTCATTCGTGAAAACTTAATCCGAACAAATAAAATACGAAATAATTAAAAAACTAATATTTTTAAACGAAAATATCAAAAAATTTAGAAAAGAATTTGAAAAAATTGAGAGAGTTGAGAGAGTTAAGAAATTAAAAAGTATTGAGAGAATAGGATATGAGTGAAAAAAAATAAATTTAGGGGGTATTTATAAGCCAAAAATGACCGTTGTTCCTTTTAAACTTTTTTATTGTTGCATGGCCAACGTTCAAATGATCATTTCTCTTTAAAAAGACCTATTTCCCTTTAAAAAAACCAGCTTACAAGCCTAATTAAAAAAAAAAAAAAAGGCATAATTGCTGAATTTGGCGGATGTATGCTTTAATTTTTTTAAAAGTGAGGGGTTATTGGCTTTTTCAAATTTATTATACTGTATATTATGTATACACAACAGCAGTCGAACCATGGGTGGCAGATAGTAGACACACTCGAGAAGCCAGGAAACACAAGTGTAGCAACTATAATAAACAACCAACTATGTAAGCATGAGCTGAACACAATCTTTAAAATTTGTAAGCATGGTTCCCAGAGATCAAGAACTTTGTACAGATCCATAATAAATAAAGTAGAAATACTCTGTGCTGAACCCAAAATGGTAAAAAAAAAACAAACCCCTAAAAAAAAGAAAAAGAATAGCACCGGTGATGGAGTTGGTGAGATTGTAGAATAGGTCGCCAGTGAGAGCGTTGATGAGGCAGAGAAGCTGGTGAGAGATGAGCAATGAACAAGGGAGACTCAACTGATTGCAGAGGGCTTTTAGGGTTTAGCTGTCGTAAAACGACTTACCAACAAATTGTTTAACGAGAATAGCACCCATTTTCCCTTTAACCCATATCAAACACCTGATTTTTTTTTTTGTTCTATCAAACAGACCCTATATGTAGCATGAAAAGTTTACTATGTTACACCAGTCCATCCTAAATTGGGAAAAAACATGTAATGATATTTTTCTTTTTCTTATTCTTCATTTTATTTGATTAATTCCTTTTATATTTAACTCACTTTTTAGATTTAAGAACACTAAAATTCTTTCAAACTGTTTTAGGTAAATAAAAAATGTTATTAATATACTAGGTAGAACAAGTTTATTTATTTTAATAACTATTAATCACGCTCAAGTACATCTATTGGAAATAATTGGGATATATTCACACTTTTTAAATTATATAAGTGGAATTAATAAAAGTAAAATTTATTTATTTTTATATAGTCTAAAGAGTAGGGTAGAATTAAAATATTGATAGACATAACATATTTTAAATAAATTTTAAAATTTTATATAATTTAAAAAAAGCATGTGAATGATCTAGAAATATGGTTGTCTAGATTCGCATTCAATATGTACAATTATATGCCCATATTCATTTTATACTTAAATTTAAAAATACATATATTTTATTTTTGAATTTATTTAATTTATTATAATTTTTTTACAAATTTATTAATTTTTTAAAAATATTTTTTATACTTTAAAAATTTTTGAAGTTGTATAATTTCATTCTAGACATAAAAATTTAAAATATTTTTATTATTTTAAAATTTTTTAATTTTACTAACTTATCTATTAAAACAAATTAACTTATATCATTTGAATCTCCTTTTAGGATTATTAAGCTATTCTAACACATGTCAATTAATTCATATCCTCTTACCCCTTCATCTCTCTTTGTTCTTTCTTTCATATGAACTTGCAGCACTCCTACAATGGAAGGAATAAGGAGGGAAGTTGGTTTTCTTAAAGCTACTATGCCTGTGTGTATGTGATTAGAAAGTTAATCAAGTTTGGTTTATGATATTTATGTTGGAACATTTTTAAATATTTATAGTGTTATAATAACTAGAAATGAAATGGTGTAATTAATCAAAAGTTATATATTTTGATTATTGGTCAAGAGTTATATCACTTGATTTTTGACAAAATTATAATTATTCAAACAATATTATTTGAATAGTTATAATATTAAATGAATAGTTATAATTAGTCATCAGCTTCATTGTATCCTTAAGGTTAATTTGCTTGAAACTCTTTTGCACAATGAATATAGGTGGGGGCGAATATAACATTAAAGATAGTGGCTTGATACAAACCTTGGAGCCTTGTCCTATTTCTTTATTTTCTATTCGAGTTTCGTTCATGTGTTCGAGATTTTCCTCATCGGATATTTGTACTAATAGTTTTAAGGTTATATTTCATGATGACTATCACAACACATGAAAGTGGAACACTAAGGGAGTTGGCTTCCAACTTTGTCAAACTTGATCATTTTGATGGCGACAATTTCCAATGATGGTAGAAAAAAATGCACTTCTTATTAACAACTTTGAAGATTGCCTATGTTTTGGATACTCCAAGACCGGAAGAGAATGAAAAACAAATCTGTTGTTACAACCCGAGAAAGACAAAAATGAGACAATGTTGATTACATGTGCATAGGCCACATATTGAATGGTTTATTCGATGGTTTGTTTGACACCTACCAAAATAGGGTCACCGCTAAAGAATTAAGGGACAAATGGGAGACAAGATACATGACCGAAGATGCTACAAGTAAGAAATTTCTTGTTAGTCATTTCAATAATTATCATATGGTTGATGGTCATTTTGTTATGAAACAATATTGTGATATAGAAAAAATTTTGAATCAATTTAAGCAATATGATATGAAAATGGATGAAATGATTGTTATATCCTCCATAATAGACAAACTTCCTCCATATTGGAAAGACTTTAAAAGAAGTCTAAAACATAAAAAAGAGGAAATATCTTTCGAGGCTTTAGCAAACCATCTTCGTATTAAAGAAGAATATCGAAAGCAAGATTAGAACATAGATTCTGAAAATGCCAAAGTGCATGTTAAGGAGGAAGTACATATTACTAAACCATCCAAGAGAAATTTCAAATAGACTGATAAAGCACCTAAGTTCAAAAAGAAACAAAAGGAATCATGTTGTCATTGCAGTAAGCTAGGGCATTTCAAGAATGAATGTCGATTTTTAAAGAAGGAATCATCTTCTAAGGCTGATAATAACGAAAATTTTGTTACAATGATATCTAAAACTAATATGGCACAAGGCAATAATGCATGATGGATTACTATCGGAGCAACCAAACAAGTGTGCAAAGACAAAAGCATGTTCACTAAGTTCACACAATGTGAAAATGACAATGTCTTGTACATGAGAAATTCTCGCATTGTAGCAAACAAAGGCAAAGGGTCTGCAAAGGGTCTGTTGAACTACAATTCACTTCTGGAAAATTTTAACCTTGAATGATGTATATTATGTACCAAAAGTTAGGAAGAATTTAGTGTTTAGAAATCTGTTGAATAAGTTTGGTTTCAAACTTATTTTTGAGGCAGATAAGTTTATTCTATTTAAGGGAGGAATTTTTGTATGAAAAGGGTATATGTATGAGAGCATGTTCAAACTCAATATTATTAATAAGAATAAAAATACTATTTCTGCTTATATGGTTGAATCTTCTTGTTTATGACATTATAGATTAGGTCATTTGAATTATAGAAAATTGAATGAAATGCATAAGTTAGATTTAATTCATGTTTTTAATAATAATATTGAAAAATGTAATACATGTATGTTGACTAAAATTACAAGAAACCCCTTCCCTAAGGTTAAAAGGAAAACAAAGTTGCTTGATTTGATACGTTGTGATTTATGTGACATGCATAATACTCCTACATTAGGTGGAAAGAAATATTTTGTTACTTTTGTTGATGATTGTTCTAGATATTGCTGTGTATATTTATTACATTCAAAAGATTAAGCACTTGATAAATTTAAAGTTTATAAATCTAAAGTTGAATTTCAGTGTGAATCATTTATCAAGTGCTTAAGATAGGATAGAGGTGGAGAATACTAGAATCCCAGTTATTTTGATTCCACTGGGATTGTCCATCAAGTTTCAGCCCCTTACACACCAGAATAAAACGATATAGCTGAAAGGAAAAATAGAGTCTTGATTGAAATAGTAAATTCAATGTTATCATATTCAAGTCTTAAACAAGGTTTTTGGGGAGAAGCTGTTCTAATAGCTTGTCATATATTGAATAGAGTTTCTAATAAAGAAACTAAAATAACCCCTTATGAACAATTGAAGAAAATGAAACCAAACCTTAATTATTTGAAGGTTTGGGGCTGTAGAGCTATTGTCAAAGTTCCAACAGCTAAATGTAAAAACTTAGGTGAAAAATGAATTGAATGCATATTTATAGGATACGTACATAATGACAAGGATATAAGTTCATGGTAAATGAACCAAATGATTCAATTTTAGTTAATATTCTTATTGAATCAAGAGATGCTATTTTTGATGAAAATAGATTTAATTCTATTTTAAGACAATTACATCCACAACAATTAATCATTCTTCAAATGAGAATGAGATTCCATTGGAACAAATTGATAATAATGATGAATCTTGTCAAGAATTAAAAAGAAGTAAAAGAATTAAATAGGTTAAAGATTTTAGGATCCGGTTTCATTATGTTTCTTATAGAAGGAAAATGTGAAAGTATAAGCAATAAGATACATTATTGTTATAATAAGAAATTTGATCCTATTACATTTGAAGAGGCAATGAAATATCAAGACTCTGCTTTTTGGAAAGAAGTAATAAATAATGAGATGGACTCAATAATGGGAAATCAAACTTGGATCTTAGTTGATCTTCCACCGGGTTCTAAAGCAATAGGTTGTAAATGGATCTTTAAAAAAAATAAAGGTCGATGGAACCATTGATAAATTTAAAGCAAGGTTGGTAGCCAAAGGTTTTACACATAAAACAAGGTATTGGTTACTTTGATACCTATGCTCCGATAGCAAGAATTGCTATGATTAGGCTCTTAATATCACTTACCTCAATGTATAATTTGGTTGTTCACCAAATGGATGTTAAAATTGCATTTTCAAAAGGTGAATTGGAAAAAGAAGTTTACATGGAACAACCGAAAGGATTTGTTGTTCTAGGATAGAGCATAAAGTATGTAAGCTTGTTAAAACTCTATATGGACTTAAATAAGCACCAAAGTAATGGCACCAAAATTTTGGCAAGATTGTTTTAGCTAATGGCTATAAAATAAATGAATTCGATAAGTGCATATATAGCAAAATTGAAAATGGAAAAGGTGTCATAATTTGCTTATATGTAGATGACATGCTAATTTTTGGCACGGATTTGGAACAAATAGAAAACAAAAAGAATTTCTTGTCAAAAAACATTTCTGTGAAGGATATGGCTGTAGCAGATGTTATTCTTGGGATTAAAATAACCTGAGAGGAAAACATTATAGCCTTATCACAATCACATTACATTGAAAATGTGTTTAAAAAGTTTGATCTTTTCAATTGTATACCAACATCTACACCTATGGATTCTCAAATAAAATTAGCATCTAATGCTGGTAGGAAAATTGATCAATTGAAATATGTAAGTCTAATTGGTTGTCTTATGTACATAATGACTTGTACAAGACCAGATATTGTATATGTTGTTGGAAAATAGAGTAGGTACACAAGTAATCCAAGTAGTTTGCATTGGCAAACTTTGAATAGAGTACTTAGGTACTTAAAGAAAACTTTTAACTATAGGTTGTGTTATAATATATATCCTTCAGTTTTAGAAGGGTATTCAGATGCTTGTTGGATTACAAGCTTGGAAGATCATGCATCTACTAGTGGATGGATCTTTATTCTTAGTGGAAGAACCATTTCTTGAGGTTCTAAGAAACAAAAATGTATTACTAATTCTACCATGGCAATAGACTTTATTGCATTAGCTGCAACATAGAAGTAGAATGATTAAGAAATTTTTTTTATGATGTACCTCTATGGCCTAAGCCAATTTCAGTTATTTCTATCCGTTGTGATAGTGAGGCTGCTCTTGCAAAGGCATTTAGCCAAGTATATAATGGAAAGTCTAGACACATTGGATTAAGATATAACTATGTCCAAAAATTAATCTCTGATAGAGTGATCATTGTTAATTATGTGAGGTAAAGTGAAAATTTGGTGTATCCTTTGAAAAAAAGTCTTGCTAGAGATAAATCCAACAAGACCTCAAAAGGGATAGGACTCAATGTCACATCCCGAAATTAGGCCTAGAAGTTTTGAGGGTAATTTAGAAATTTTGGCTCGAAATGAGTTCAGAAATTTTGAAGTGTGGTAAACTGAAAATATAGTCGTCTATGACTTTTGTAAACTAAATTAATTTGTGAAGATAATGTAGAAAAGACTTTCAATTTTAAAAAGAGGATTATTTCGTAAAAGGGTGTATTTAAGAGTAGTTTTAAAGAAAATATACCAAGTTTCAAAATCAAACCAATTTATTCCCTTTAAACCCTACTTTTGACATTAAAAAAAAAACATCTTCATATTTTTCTTTGTGTCATCCATTAGAGAGAAAAAAACCTAAACTTCATCATTTAATTTTTGGTGTTCATTACTCCAATCTCTTTTTTTCTATCATCTTCCAAACATTAAACCTCCCTAGAATTACAAAAAGAGCATTAAGAACACTATTGATTTTGCTATTAATTAACTTGTGGGTTTTATTGGATTTGCACCAAATGTCTGTTTTTCTCCTAACGAAAGTAATGTTTTGTTTTCCTATTAGTTGCTAATGATATCTAGCCTTTCAAATTGAGTTTTTTTTTTTTATCTATTGAATCAAAAGTTTTGAATAAATGTTGAAATTTGGGTCATTAATGGCGAAACTCAGGATTTTGAATGAAAATGATGTTTCAAAGTGTCTTTCAACTTTTTTTAAGGTTATTAGAAGGTTTCTAAACTTTCTCTAGAGTTTCGTTGAAAGATTCTAAGGTTTTATTGAGTTTTCGTGAAAATGGACATTGTACGTCAAAATTTTAGAACGATGAGTCTGTGTAGTTCGAAGGTTGAGAATCATTCTTAAATAGATAATTAGATGATTGGAATCAGTTTTAAGTATTGGGAATGAGTAGGAATTAAGATATTTGAGTTTCGAATTTGCAAGTCGAAAATTTCAATTCCAAGAGGAAGAAATCTTATACATGTATTTTTTATTGTTTGGGTGTGTCTATAGTTGTAAATTAATTATGTTTGTTGTGTGGTTAATTTTAGTGAAGATTCGAAACCGTTGGAGCCTTCAACGAGCAAGACAAAAGGAAAGGAAAAGCTAGTTTAGGCTTTCAAAGACTAGGCAAAAATGCGAACAATGAGTGTTTGGAATCGCTGCTAGTAGACATGATTCATAGTGTTAATTGGGAGCTTAAGAGTAGCCTAAACCCTTACTCTAAGTTCCAAGTGTAAGCTGTCTTGTACCTCTTATTTAATTTGTAAAGTATGTGGTTGTGTGATGTAGATTGAGTATTAAGTTGAGATAGTGTGACATGTTATATATATATATTGTGATAGCTCTTGTGAATGTGTTAGTTGTGGAATATTAAACATGTTGAATGGTAGTAATGATATTGTGTTGGCGATATAAACGTGCAGTGAAAGTGTGCAGAAAACGGTAAATACATATGTGTTAAATTGTAGAATGTGATGCTGATGTAACAGGTAAAGTAAGTGAATATTGGTATGTATTATATGATAATCTAATTTTTAATACATTCATATGTGAATGGATATGTGATGGCTCAATCAGCATAGTTGTGACACTTAAAGTGCAATTAAACATGAATCCGATAAGTGTGCTATGTGTACAAATTATGATTTGAATTGATGTTTATGAACATAGATTAAGTGCATAAGATCAATAATTAAATGTGTGTATTGTGAATATTTTGGCCTTGTAATCTTGTGAAACTGTTAGATATTGTTGGCATGCCATAGGATTGTGAGTAATCACCCTTGTGTTTTGTGAATTAGGCATTGAGGCCCCGAGACAGATTGGAAGGATAAGGGAATGTTGAGCTAAGCTCCATTCACAGGGATATGTTGGTATGTTGGAGAGTGTTTAGCTTTATGCTACACTTATGGGATATGTTAGACTCTTCGAGTCACTAGTGTGATAGAGATCCGTGTATCCAATGTGTGGTGATAGAGCCCACTTTTATATTTCATGTTTCCAAGTTGCCAAATGATCGTTAAATGTGATTTTATAAAATGTGATGTATGGTTAAATATGTGATTGTAAAGCTAGATGAGTTGGTAGATATTGTATGAGTATTTTTGTAACACCCCTAACCCATCTCCGTCACTGAACCAAGTCTACGAAGTATTACCGTACAATCAGAAACATTTAACATCATAATATTTAAGTAAATTACACAAATCATAAACCATTCAATTGCATGCATTCTGTCCCTAAATCGAGCCCTGGAGGCCCTAAAAATAGTTTTGAGGCAATTCGAGACTAATTTGAAACAAAACGGGAAGTTTAGGAAAAAATTGCAAAAATTGGAAACAGGAGTCACACGGCCGTCTGAAATCACCCCAGGCCATGTAACTTTTGAACAAGGGACACATGACCATGTCCCATCCTATGTCCTTACCTATGTAACTCATTGAGTAGGGTCACACGCCTGTGTGCCAGGCCATGTAACTCATTGACTTAAACCCTAAGAAATTCTTAGATGACATACGGCCGTGTGTCTCACACGGCTATGTGAACCCAAAATTTATCTAATATTAAACTATTTCATACCCAATTCATGCATAACCAACCAACCTATTTGTGCACACTTTCAAGAACTAAAGCATCATTAAAAAACACATAATCATGCCATTTCAAACAACCTAATTCACCTATAAAATATGCCATTCAAAGGCTCCATAATTGTATTCAAAAATCATTGACCTAAACATGCCAACATTACCTTATTTCATGCATAAATCTAGTTCAATTATGTACCCAAAACATGTCACAAATGACCACTTCCAAACCATCATCAACTTACCAAAACACCATACATTTCAATTACATAAAAGTTGTAACACCCCTTACCCGTATTCAATGCCGGAATAGGGTTACAGAGCATTACTGAACATATTATACAATTATACATACATTTCACGTACATTTTCAAATTTTATATAATCATCAATCAATAACATTCATATCATCCCTAATATGAGCCTACGAGGCTCAAAACATGCATTCGGGGTGGTTCGGGACTAAACCGATAACTTTAAAAACTTTTCGAACATTTAGAAAAATTTTCTAAAATACAGGGGACAAGCCCGTGTGGCCCAGCCGTGTGTCTCACATGGCCATAGACACGCACGTGTTACAGGCCATGTGGACATTCGAAATGGAATCACATGGCCATGTCCTAGCCCGTGTCTGACCCCATGTAACTCTCTGACTTGGGTCACATGGCCAACACACACGCCTGTTTGGCTAGCCTGTGTGCCCTAAAAGTGGCCATACACGCCTATGTGCCAGGCCATGTGCTAGGTCGTGCCAAACCTGTAGGGTATACTGACTTATGCCACACGGCCAAGTCACACGCTTGTGTGCTGGGCTGTATGAAGCATACTGACTTGATTTTAATTTCAACACCAGGGACACACGGCCGTGCAATCTGACCATGTGTCATACACGGCTGAGACACACGCTCGTGTCTCTGCCTATGTGGACAAAAATAGGCTATTTACCAAGCCATTTTGCCACCCAATTTGCATATACCTACATCAATCCAAATAACACAAAAACATAGCATATATATATAGGCTTTCAAACCAACTAAATCAAGCCTAATTCATGCCAAAACAATACCATTATTCACAATACACACCAGTCACAAAATGGGTTATTACATTATACCAAATTCACATATACAAGTCAACTAATTAAACATTTCCAAACTTGCATCATTATGCTCAAATTCATAAGCATACATCTTCTCTATTATCAACCATATGACATCCACAATTCCTACTATCAATTAGCATCACAAAGCCCACCTCAATCACATAACATAGGCCATATACACACATATATATTGACAACCAAACTAACCAAATTAGGCCAACTCACATGGCTATATACAAAACTAGAAGCATTTAAAATTTACAAGCCATTTCAAATGACAAAAATCATTATCAACTCATATACCAAAAGGACAAAAGTTCCTATACATGCCATATATTCCAAAAACATAGATTCAAAAGTACCAAAATGATAGCTTGATAGTGTGATAAAGTCTTTGATGATCCCCGAATCCAAACTAGCTTTGAAATCACTATAAAACACGGTAAAATAAACAAGTAAGCTTTATAGCTTAGTAAGTTCATATGATTAATAAGTATAATTTGCCAATTCATTCACAATTTAAGGAACATAAGTAAATGTAAGTCATACATTCAACTCAACAATTTTCACATTTCCATAATTCTATGTATCATGTATAAATTCATCAACTTTCACTTACTTTTCATATGAACTTATCAATTATCACTTACTTGGCAAACTTTTCACGAGTACCTAAAATGATCCGTATCATTGCTTACATCCTTGTACCATCATCTTTTCCCATTGAACCATTTGGAATAATATCAGATACTTGGGAATCTCACACCAAAGTGCCACATACATAGCCAATGCTATCTCAATCTCATATCACATATATGCTCACTCTCGAGCTATCAATGGGCTTGCTCACACAAGTTGTCAGTCAAGACGTAGCTACAGGGTGCTGTCACACAAGCTGTCAAGTTACTGCAACATATGCCTATATAATTAGCCACTGGTAGGACGTATAGGACCAGCACCCGGATCATATAATCACAATAACCCCTAATGACATGTCACTAGTATCCTATCTATTCCTAAGATTCAACCGGGATTCTCACTATGTCAATGCTTTGTTGATAGATTCTGCAGTGTCGTAATATCAAAATTATAATATTTAAGCATATAACACATATAACATTAAACTTATTGATCATACAAACTTACCTCGGTTCACAAAAACGATGAAATAGGTCGATTAGTTGAGTACTTTGTTTTTCCCCCGATCTAGATCCTAATTTCATTTTTCTTGATCTAAATGTAATCAAATTTAGTTTATTTAATAATATTTCTATTCAATTTAATCCAAAACACTCATTAAAGCACATTTACACTTTTGCCCCAAGTATTTCACAACTTTTACAATTTAGTCCTTATTTCATAAAATCGCAAATTCATGCAATTCAATACCAACCCATGCTAGCCAAATTTTCCTAGTACAAATATCAGCCCATATTTTTCATTTATTTGACATTTTAACCACAAAGTTTCCACATTTCATAATTTAATCCCTAATTTGCATTTTCACTAAAAATTACTTAACAAAACTTGTATAACTATCATCAAGCATTCATAATCTATCATCAAACATCAAAATACTCATAGATTCATCAATGGAAAAACCCTAAAGCTTTAACAGGTTTACAAAATAGCCCCTGGGCTAGCTAGATTAAGCTGTAACGAACTCAAAAATATAGAAATCATTAAAAACGGGACAAAATCGCACCTACATGCATGGATGATAACTAGCAGAACCTTGAAGCTATTTTAATGGCTTCTTTCTAGCTAATTCTTGTTGAAAATAAAGAAGACAAGATGAGTGTTTTATTTTTCTTACTTTAATTTTAGTTTATTTGGTTATTTACTAAATTAACCTTAACTAAATAATACTAATGATGTCCATAAATGTCCATTACCACTATTAATGGTTTAATTATAGCATAAGGACCTCCACTTTAATAATCAATAGCTATTAGACACCTTTATCTTAGAGAATACAACTTTTACACTTTACGCGATTTAGTCCTTTTTACCAAATTGAGCACCCAAACAATAAAATTTCTTAACGAAATTTTCACACAATCATATTATCATGCTGTAAATATTAAAATAATAAAAAAATAATTATTTCAACTTTGAATTTGTGGTCCCGAAATCATTGTTTTGATTTGACCAAAAATAGGCTGTTACAAAAGTAGTCAAAATGACATTACTTAGCAAGCATTACAAGTCCATCAACTAAACATAAACTTCAAAGACATAATCACTCTAAATCAACCATTTTATACATGCACGAGCCATCAATACAAAAGACATATACGTGTAATTATTAACCTTGGCCAAAATACTCAAAAACTACTGAATTGATTGCTGGATAGTGTGATAGGTCTCCGTTCCAAATCGATCAAGCTTTTGATAAAGTATAAAACAAAGGAAAGAAACTATGTAAGCAACGAGGGCTTAGTAAGCTCATATAAACTAAAGCATAACTTGCTATGTCATTCATACAATTTAAATATTAAACATAATTCATCATCAATGCCATAAGCTTAGTAAAAACCTTGTAGAACCCATTACCCGTATCTGACGCTAGAACAGGGTTCGAGACATTACCAGACTTAAACATAAACGAACATACAAAATCGGGCCATAAAATTTCATCCAATTTAATGCTTTTCAATCACATGCAAAAGTATCCCTTATATGGGCCTACGAGGCCCGAAACATACCTTGGTGGTGGTTCGGGACTAAACCGAGAACTTTTAGAACTTCGGGATAGCTTAGAAAATTTTTCCTACTTTAGAGAGTCACGCACCTGTGTAGGTAGGCCGTGTGGTCGCACACGCCCGTGTGGCTTGGGACACACCCGTGTCCTCAGCCTGTGTAACTCTCTGACTATGACGTCATCAAGCAAATAAGGTCACACGGCCGTGTGCTTAGACCGCATGGCGAATTAAATTCCACAAATCAAGTGTAGATTTCCCACAGCCTAGGCACACTCCTATGTCCTAAGGCCATGTCCTTCACACGGATGAGACACACGACCATGTCTCTGCCCGTGTGTTTACTACTTGGCATTTTGTTTTGCATAATTAGGGTATAGGGAACACACTGCCGGATCACACACCCATAGGGCAGACCGTGTGTCACACACAGCCTAGACACATGCCCATGTGTCCAACCGTGTGTCACACACAGCCTAGACACATGCCCATGTGTCCAACGTGTGTCACACACAGCCTAGATACATGCCCATGTGTCCAACCGTGTGGACAATTTCTAGGCTATTTTCCAAGCCATTTGCCATCCTTAAACACTCACATACTCAATTACACTTCATAGGCACATTTGGCTACTCAATCATTCACATTCATAGTTAATTATGATTTGGTAGTGTCAACATATCAAATACTTAAACCAATAAGCTTTCATGTGGCATTCTACACCAATTTCATATCTATTCATCATTATACTACAATTATTGTCATACACATTAATCATATTTCATACATTAAACAAACATGCCATCCATCATACTCATTAACATAAACAACCACAAGCCTCATCAAACACATACATTTAGCATGTAAATCACACTTCACCACACATCCATCAAGCAACCACATCAAGCATAACACATTTGTATGCATGCACAATTAATTAGGGTTACAACCCAAATAATCAATATGAGCCACCTCTTATGGCCCTATACAAAATAATCATAATACCATCATGAGCCAACATATTTGGCTAATTAATATGACACATAACAAAAAGACCAAGTCCCTATACATGCCATACTCAAAATGATGAGACTAACTATACCCAAATATTCAATTGATGGTGTGATCGAGTCTCCGACGTCCTCTGATCCCCAAGCTAGCTTGGCGACACTATAAGAGATGGAAAGAAAAAAGGAGTAAGCATTAAAGCTTAGTAAGTTCACATGCAAATAAAATGCAACTTAAATAAACATTAATTATACATTAAACATAATGAACATAATCTTGCATTTTATCTAATCTCTTAAACTCATTCTTCATATATATATATATACATATTCTCACCACAAGTTCATCATATCTCATGTTATTCTCATGAGTTCGATGTACATACCTGTTCCTACTTGCACATAATAACTTACTTTCTCATCTTCGACATCATCAAGTTTACCCATTAACTTCTCCTAGAACTACCTATTGAACACTTGGAATACCATCGGATACATCGGAATCTCACACCTCAGTGCCTCATATATAGCCAACGCTACCTCATATCACATATCACATGTTGCTCGCTCTCGAGCTACTCATGGGTTTGCTCACACAAGCTATCGGTCAGGATGTAGCTACACGGGCTACTTACACAAGCTGTCAGGTATCCGCAACTCATGCCAGACTACCAGCCCCCGGTAGAACATACAAGACCATTACCCGGAATGCCAAAACATGTGTCACATATATCATGAACTTAGACCACAACTTAATGAGTTCAGATCACATATATCATGAACTCAGACCACAACTCATGAGCTCAGATCACATAATTCCTAGTGCGTGTCACTTGTATCCTAAACTATTCCTAAGGTTCAAACGGGATTCTTCGATACCACATTTCTGTAGAATTTACTCGTAACGTCGATTTCAATGCTCATAGCGCCAATCACATACTCAGGGAATAATTAAAGCATAATTCATAATAAAATTTAGGCAATAAACACATGATACAATATCACATTAAATATGTATGAACTTACCATACACGCAATATAGAAGCATTTAAAGTATGGTACATGTTGCATTATTTGCAAATGAACTTACCTCGGTACAAAATGATAGAAGCGAGCCTAATCCTCGTAAACCTTGTTTAACTCCTGATCAAGACCCGAATCACATTTTTCTTGATCTATAATGTCAGATTTAACTTGTTCAATACACACATTGCTCATATCAACCTATAACACATAAATTGGTAAAATTACCTTTTTACCCCTAAATTTTCACTTATTTACACTTTAGTCCTTAGGCTCGTAAAATGAAATACATGCATTTTCTTGGTTACCCAAGCCTAGACGATTCATATTCTAACTCATATCAGCCCATGTTTCTCATTAAAACACATTTCTACTACCCATTTCTTCATCTTTTACAAACAAGTCCTTTTTAGGTGTTTTCACTAAAAATCACCTACTAAAAAATGTTTATCACACACCAAACATTCATATTCCTCCATTAAACATCAAAATACATGCATATCACACATGGGTAAGTTTTTTAACACGAACCCTAGCTCAAAATGATGGTAGAAATAGCTAGATCGGTTGATGACAACTTAAAAAATGTAAAGAACATTAAAAACGGGGTTTGGAAGCACTTACAATCAAGCTTGAAATGTTGAAAACCCTAGCTATGGAGCCCTTGCAAATTTTGGCTAAGGTGGGAGAATATGGACAAGATTTTTGCTTGATTTTTCCCTTTTTATTCTTTTATTAACCAAATGACAAAAATGCCCTTAAGGCCTTTCTTTCAAAATTTTCCTATTCATGCCCATTTTTGTTCAAAATTTTAGAACTTGGTCAAATTTCTATTTAAAGACCTCTAATTAATAATCTAATGCAATTTCATACTTGAATCTTCTAGAACACAAGTTTTACAACTTATTCAATTTAGTCCCTAAAGTCAAATTGGACACTTTAGGCATAGAATTTCTTCATGAAAATTTCACACAAACATGCCATCGTATCATGGATCATCAAATAATCATAAAATAATTATTTCTATTTCAGATTTGTGGTCTTAAAACCATTGTTCTTACTAGACCCTAATTCGAGATGTTACAAACCTAAATAACATCACCAACTCCTATGTTAGTATGCTTGTCCATGATATAAATGAAATTAACCAAAAGATATGCAAATTTCCATATGTACTATCACCATTTAGTTCATAAATCATTTCATTAAGTCATGATTCAATCTATTTGCATATTTACCATTTTGTTCCCTTTTCTTACTCGTTGAACCATCTAGAATTACATCGGATACTCGAGAAGCTCACACATAATGTGCTTTTACATATAACCATAAACTTTTACTTTTACATATAACGATAAACTTTTCTTTACATCAATGCTCACATGAGCTATGAAATGGGTCTACTCACACAAGCTATGTGTCGAAATATAAGCTACACGATGCTACTTACACGAGCTATGGAATCTACAACAAATGCATGACCTTAGCCATCGATGGGACATTCAAGACTAGCACCCGAAACATGAAATCCCTAATGACATGTCATTTTTATCCTAAGAATTCTTAAGGTTCAACAATGGCTTGATAGCCGTCAATTCGTCATAGCATTGATACATATATATAATAATTCATTTATATTAAACAACATAGTAAACATTCAATTTAGCTATCATTAAAATGATTATAGTTCATACGAACTTACCTCGATAATTAGGGCGTAGTAATTTAGTCGAGCTAATTCGAAGCTTTTGCTTTTCCTCGATCTAAGTCCGTATGTGGTTTATCTTGATCTAAATAAATGTTTTCTTTCAATTAAGTACTTATATAATTCAATTTAATCGATAATTCATATTTATGCAAAATTATAAAAATGCCCTTAACATTTTAACTTTTCACAATTTAGTCCTTAAGCTCATAACTTAGTATCTAACCATTTCAAATTAATTCAAACCTAACCCATATTGTAAGGGAGCTTATAAAACTCATATTTATCAACAATTCACAATAACACCCATGGATTTATACATTTAACAATTTAATCCCTATTTCCAAAATTAAACAAAAATCACTTAACAAATCTTGTTTATTTTACAACAAGGATTAATAATATATCAACTAACATCAAAACACATTCAAAAATATCCATTTCAGGTCCCTTAATCTTTAATGGTTTTGCAAAATAAACCCTGGGCTAGCTAGATTAAGCTAAAACGAACTTAAAAACATAAAAATTATTAAAAGCGGGGCTTGAATGCATACCATGCAAGAAGAAATCAAAATTGAAGCTCTTTGCCCTCTTCAATGGTGAATTTTGATCAAACAAAAGTGAAATGGGGAAGATGATAGGATTTTCTTAGTTTATTTTATGCTTAATTTACCAATTTACCCTTTAAAAACTATCAAAATTTCAATAAAACCTAATCCATATTATCCACTAATTCATTAAATGGTATATTTACCATTCAAGTCCTTTATTTTAAGATTTCAAAGCTAGTTGATCACTCTAACTAATAGAAGTCAACTTTTACACTTTTTACGATTTAGCCCTTTTCACTTAATTAACTATATAAAATTCAAAATTTCTTAACAAAATTTTAATACAACCTTAATATAATCCTGTAGAAATTAAAATAATAATAAAATAATATCTCGATCATCGAAATTGCAGTCTCGAAACCACTATTTTCAACATCACTGAAAACAGGCTATTACAATTTTAGTATGCCATTATAGTAAATTATGTAGGTAATTGTGCTTTCGTGTGTAAATGCATGTGAATATATAAGCTAGACTTGTGGGTCATTAAAGCATGAATATGTTGTTTTGTCTTGATGAATTATCATTAAATGAATTATGTATATACGAGTTAAGTGTAATTGCATGTGAGAGTATATGTTAGTTTCATGATTTAATGAAGTGTGAATATGTTATTTTGACTTGGTTAGAAGATGGATGTGAATGTGTTGTAGTATGCTCTTCTTTAACTTTTGATGTTGTGTATACTTTGTGGTTACCCTGACATTCAATGAGCTTGTTTAAGCTCACCCACTCTTTCTAACCATTGCAGATATTTAGCATTTGTGGTGTGAGTGGTACGAAAATTCCAAGGAAGTGATCCAAGTTAGGCTTTAGTATTTAAATAGGTGATATTATCATTATTCGTTTAACTGTGGAAATAAATGCAATGTGGTTAGAATTTTGGCTGGTTATTATTATGTTCTTGTTGGTTTAGTATGATTATGAACTTCTTGAATTTTTGCTTGGTAATTATTACTACCTTTATTTGTTATCACCATGATTTGGATTGACAAGGTAAAGATGTTGCGTTGGACCGTGTTTTAGGTAAATTCGATGCTTGATATTGTGATGATTAATGCACGTTAGAATAGATATATTTTGAGCATGTTAATACTCTGTTTTGCTATGTTTTGTGAATCTGAGCAGAGGTATTGGTACTTGAAACATAAATATCGATTCCTCGGAGTTGAATTGTATCTTTGTGAAGTCAGTAGCTTAATTTGGTATCAATACCCAATCACGAGTATCGATACTCGGGGTGAAAATACCGATACCTTTGCCCATGTATTGATATAATGATTTTGTTTAAAATTTGATAGAATGCTAGTTTGGTATCAATTTTCTTACTAGTATCGATACTTATCTTCTAAAATATCGATACCTATGATGGCATATCGATACCTACATTGTTTTTTTTATTATAATTTTATCAAGTGATCCATAGGCATGTTTTTAAATTATTTCTAATGTTGACTAAGGTATGTTAAGTTGTTTTAAATGTTGTCTAAGGTGTTTAAGACTCATTACTACTTTAAATATTTGAAAGTGACGATGGTTGCATGTATTTGAGACTGTGTGAATATGTATGAGTTTGATGTTTGATGTAACATCCTAATACTCGGGCTTGGGGACTGAGTTGATATAAGGTGTTACACTCAAGCCCATTAATTAGAGTCATCCATGATGGAAACTCGACTCAACGCTTGATATAACATAAGTCTTGAGTTCAATGAGACAAAGTACATAATTAGTATGTGACTATTAGTATTATAAATAAATCTATCCTAAGATTAAAGTGCTAGGTACCCGTAATGATAAGGGAAGGATGAGTGTTCTAATTACAGGAACACTCTTGATAGGATCTACCTATGTGAGCGGAAATGTGGCCGCTTTTAAGAGCTCAAGGGCTTGCCTTTGACAACACTCATGAAAAGAGGACACAAATACATGGCCATAATAATGTCCCTGGATACTATGCATTGACCGATGTTGAAATCATTGTGTGAGATGTGTTCAGTTAATTAAATGGAATAGCTGGTTCAAAGCTTAGTCTACCATGCAATTTTGATTAACTCTACGTGAAGGTTCAATTGTAAGACACCTTCATTATGCACATTGATTTTCAAGAAATTCAAAATCTAAAATATTTTGAAAATAGGAGGAGATTGTTGGAGGATTTTCAAATATTTATAGTGCTCTAATAACTATAAATGAATAATTAATCAAATAGTCAAGAGTCATATCACTTGATTTTTGACAAAATTATAATTATTCAAATAATATTATTTGATTAGCTATAGTATTAAATGAATAATTATGTGTCTTTTTAAAGACATTATTATTCAGAAAAGACACCTATTGAAAGATGTCTCTATGAAGAGACATGAAAATTCCTGTAAATAGGAGTGAGATTTCATTTGGAAAACAGACCAACAAGTTCTAATATTCTTTCTGTCATTCATCCATTCTTTTAATATTAGATTATTCTATAAAGAATTACTGCAGAAATTCTTTCTAGAAATTGAGTTTTTTGTTATACATTGCTCAGTACCTAGTAGACTATTCTCGTCAGTGCAAAATGCAAATAGTCATCGGCTTCATTGTATCCTCGAGGTTAATTTGCTTGAAACTCTTTTGCACACCGAATATAGGTGGGGGCGAATAACCTTAAAGATAATGACTTGGTACATGCCTTGGAGCCTTGTCCTATTCCTTTATTTTCTATTTGAGTTCCGTTCATGTGTTTGAGATTTTCTTCATTGGAGATTTGTACTACCAATTTATTATGTAATTCAAAATAAAAATGAGATTTTTCTGAATCTATTTGAAAAGATTTGAGAATTGTTGCAGTTGATCATATGTTTATAATTATTGATACTCATAGCCATTGTTATACGTTACAATATATTTTACATAACACAAATATAAAATAGTTAATCCTAGGCGGAAGCGAAGCAAGTGTATAATACTAGTTCAAATCTATAAATTTTATTTAATTTATGGATCTAAATCCTAACAGTAATTTGTTAAACCTTAGCATATTAAAAGGAAAGATGGGAATGTTGATGATCTGTGCAGACATTCCATCCTATTATTAGCTCATCCTCCAACATTACTGCAGCTGCTTCAACGTATTAGACCATAGAAGAAGTCATGATTGAACCCCAAGTCGAGGAATCCCAATCCTAGAAGTGCAATGGCCCATGATTTCTCAACTTTCTGTTTAACCAAACAACATGCTCCTAGAAAAACACATTAGAATCAATATATAATACTGTATTTTAAGATTCCACTAATCATATGTTGCTATTCTTCGACATGGTTTTATGTTATGGGAATCATGTTTGCTTTAGACCTCAAAACTCTTACCTTGGTTCTTTGAAATTTCTTGTGATTTTATGAGGGTCATCATCCTTGGGTCTTTTTGTTTTAGGTTATCTATAAAAAATCTTCTTTGAGATTTCGGTCTGCACAGATTTAGTCTCATCTCTTGTGGTGAGGATTGAGAAGAGGCATCCATGTCTTCCTTTCCGTGTACTTCAGTAGCCATCACTTGTTTGTGGTACTGTTCCGGCTCCAATGCTTTGGCCGGAACACCAAAAATTTCTTGTGAGTTGCTGATTCTATCATCCGGAGAAAGCAGATAGCTGCTACTTTTCATCATGGAACTGTTGGGGCGGTGTTCAGTGTCTTCTACTACTTCAACCATGGGTGTTCCGTAGAATTCATCTTCATTATCAATGAAGTGTACTGATCCATCGCAGCAAGAATCAGGCGGAGAAAGACTGCCACCTTGACCGTACTCTATCAAAGAGCCATCAAGTGACTCTTGTTGGTGGCCTGTTGACAGGCACATTGTTGGTTGAGGTGGACAAATGAAACTAGAATTAGATTCCTCAGCAAATAAATCCTTTAGTGTTGGTGGTTTGTCTTCCACCCTTTGAGAAACAGCTACCTCCGAAGAAGCTTTCTTCTGCTTTTTAAATACCTTGTCATTGCATAATATATGTGTCTTTTTCTCTCTATTTGACCTATGTTTCTTCTCCGGGAGAGGAATGTCTGAAACCCATTTATTCCTTGGAACAGAACCACTAATGCTAGCTTCATCCTTATGCAAGGTAAGCCATTGATCAACCTTTAAAACTTTAGTGGACTTGCATTTGTTTGATTTTCTATTTGTGACAACCGTTATTGTATCACATTCAGATGTGTCTTGGCTGTAGACTGTGACATTATCTAATTCCATACTAGTTTTCCTGTTCAATTCCACTGCACATGTAGATCTTGAAATGCTACGGTCAGAGTTGCACTCTGAATGATTCTTCACTGGGAAACTCACCGACTCGGCTCGCTGAGATGATGGTCTTCTCCTTCTCCTTGAATGAAGTGAAGTTTGATGCTCCATCCCAATTTTTGTTCTACTGCTAATAGTTGATCTCATAAATCTAGGCAGCTGTGATCTGACATTTCCAGTCCTGTTCTTGGTCAAGTCAAGCTCGGAAGGTGGCCCTAGTTCAGTTGATAAATGACAAGCCTCTGCTTGCTGTCCCAAAGGTAGACCTCTCCTTGTCAGTTCTTCTAATTTGTGGTTCAAAATTTGGATCTTTTCTCTAATATATCGTCGTTCATCTTCAATCTTTTTATTCGTCTGCTGCAGGTTTTTCATAGCAGCTTCCTTCTGGTTTCTTACTTCCTGATTTTTAGTAGTTCAGCATGTTAATGGTAAATCACCAAACTTGTCAGGTTTTAGATTTAGTTGTAAATAAATAGAACTTCTAATAGTTTTAGGGGATTTTGACTATTGGATTTTGGTTGAGATTTTCAGATGTTTAAATTGTGGGATACTTGTCCTACAGCACTTACATTGGACTCCTCATGCCCCAATTGAACACTTTTCACCCTTGCAGCAAAATTTAATGAACATATTGTTTCACAAAGATCTTCTTCTTTGGGACTCACATGTACTAGCATCAGTGTTTTTGAATCTTCACCTAAAGATACCAATTTGAGAAGGTTAGTGAAAGCAGCTAATTTGAGGACAACAATTTCCTAGGTAAAGAGATTAGGTGAATGGAAAATGGAAGTCAGCAAAGAAGAACGGTTAGTTACCTAGGGAATCTTTAAGAACTTGTGTCAGCTTGCTGTTCCTGTAGAAAAAGGTAGGTAAATGTATGATAATTAAATCAGGTGACGTCTCTCAGGATGGTTTACCTGTATGGTATGTGGCTTTTTTTCCTTTGAAGGGCATGTATTACATCTCCAAGAGCAGAAAGAGACAAATTGATGGCTTTTCCTTCATCAAGTCTTCTCCCCCATGCCTTGGTCTTCACAACTCGCTCACTTCCTCCAAGGTCAACTAACCATATTTTATTCGTTTCTCGTCGCCTCTCAGGAGCATCGAAGCAAGTCATCGAAATGCGAATCATGCTAAGAGGAGCAACAAACACAACAGACTTTACAATGCAATAAAAAGAACAATGATCCTATATATACCCAATCTGTGTGGTTTTGTTCCACCAAGGGCATCTCACTAATATGGGTTTAAGCCTCAAAAGGTGCTGCATAATCCAATACTAATATTACTTGAGATAGGTAAAAAGCTAGTAATTACCAGTGGGATCTACTTGAAGTTGTGTTTGAATTTGTTGAAGCAGTTGACCTGAGTTGGCATCCTAATCTATACAGCTTCAAAGCTTGGTTGAAGTCGCTAACTTGGATGGAAACCAGGTTCTCAATTCCAATTCCTCCCTTTGGATCTGTTTGAATTGAAAGGCTGCACAAAAAAAAAAAAAAAAAAAAAAGGGAAAACCTTTGCATCCAAATCAGCAGGCATTTTCTCAGAATGGTAGTTTGCATAGTGATTTACTGACCATGGTGGCAAAGGATCTGTTGCCCTGGTAGCTTGCGGTAGAAGCAAGTCTTTGAGATTTCCTAAATAAATCTCAAGCATACTGAAAGTGATAAGGAAAGTATGGTTACTATCCAGTGCTTGCTTGAATAAAGTCTCAATCGTCCGTGGCACTATTCCTGGGGAATCCAAGGTACCTTCCTGTAATCAGCGTGAAGCAAGCAGTGGCTTAGTTTACAAGGTGAAATCATGTTAAGTTGTGATAGTATCAATGAGTATTGTGGTGAGCAACCATTGTGAAGGTTTTCCCGGTTCCTGTTTGACCGTAAGCAAAAATGCAGGCATTGTAACCGTCGAGGACTGACTTGATGACTGGCTCAACTTCAGAGAAAACTCCATCTGAAATTCAAAGTCAATCATCCATTGTAGAAAAGGAGATGATGAAGAGAGAGGGTAGAGTAGGTACCTTGGGATGAACCCTGGAACACATTGTCAAATGTATATCTTTTAGTTTTGTTATCACCAAGTTTTAAAAGGAGGTTACTTGTATCCAAAGCTACTACAGCTCCTATACCTCCTCCTATACTTTCCTCCAACGTGAATGGCCGCACTCGGCAAAATACACGGATGTTCCCTGCAATATGCCATGCTTCAAATTATTTTAACAAATATAATATTTTAGGTAAAAGGCTGCCTCAAGTGATTTCAATTTCGATACTCAATTTCGATTCTAAGTAAATTAATCTCTGTCAATTTCAAAAGCAAGAAACTAAAAATAATTGATCACCAACATTAATGTTTTTTGTCAATTTGATTGGTATAATAGCAAATTTAGCTCTTATAATTTACGCATTCTATTAATTGAGTCATGATTTAACAAATTTAGCCCACAATATTTTTGTAAATGTTGTCACTAAATTTGTTGAATTTTTTAAAATCAAGACTGAATTAACAAAATATGTAAACATTGAGGGCTAAATTTAGTATTATACCAATCAAAGTTGACAAGTATTAAATTACTCTTGTTTTTTAGAGAGACTAACTTACTCAATTTCAAACTTACAAATGATTAGGGTAACAAAGACACATGACATAAATAAAATTATAAGTAATAAAATAATTAATAGAAAAATATAATAAAGACTATGAAATAACCGGTAAGAATAATTGAAAATGAGGATGTATAATTTATTTTAAAATAAGTTTATAATTTTTATTTATGGTCTATTTCTTTATGTTTTTTAATGAAATTGGTGACTCCTTTATAATAATATAAATTTCATTAACATGTTTACAATTAATTTGATTTTATTTAAATTAATAAATTAAATTCAGAATTGATTCCAACCTTTTAATTCATTAAAATTGAATAAATTGTATGAGGCCATCAGAAAATCAATTCATATATTGCTTTAGATCTAACGGCTTTTTATTAAAACTGCACTCTAATGTCCTCTCTTTCTTAGCTTTTCTTATCGGAAAAACCAGAAAATTTACAGTAGAGGTGATCATGGGCCGGGTCGGACCGGGTTTAGGCCGGGCCTATATAAATTTTTAGGCCCATCTATTAGGCCCGGGCTCGGCCCGAAATATGGGCCTAAAATTTTGCCCAAGCCCGGCCCGAAATAAAATTACTAAGCCCGAGCTCGGCCCGGCCCGGCTCATATTAAATTTTTTATTTCATTAAATAAAAAAAGTTTAAAAATATAATAAATCAAATATATTTAAAAACATAAAAACAAATATTAAAATAAATAAAAATAATACTAAAACAATTCTTAAAACAATACACAAATTAATAATATAATAAAAATGGTTATATTAAAATTTAAAATAATTAAAAATAAAATAAAATATATATATTAATATATAATTTGGTTGGAGTCAGGTGGGGCCGGGCAAAAACCCTTACCCGAGGCCCGCCCGTTTTTTAAACGTGTCTCGTTTTTTTGCCCAAGCCCATTTTTCGGGCCTATATTTTTACCCAAACTCTCATATTTTTAGGCGAGCCTTGGGCTGGGTCGGGCCGCTCAACCCATAATCAACTCTAATTTACAGGGCCCAATGTACATTGACATATTATTAAAATATATTAAAGTTAAAAATATAAATGTTTTTACACTTCTTTTCTAAACAAAATCTTTTGTTCACTTTTTTCTACTTGGGTGACACCGTCAAATAAATTTTAAAAAAATCTTAAATTTAAACAAAAAAATATATTAATAAGGGTTTTAAAATTTTACTATATTTTAAAATTATTAAAAAAACTCCTACCTTTATCAATCATTAATTTTGATGGGTGTGGGATTTTAGTGTTAAATATATAAAAATAGAGTTAAAATTAGTATGAATGTTTTTATATTAAAAGTTAAATTATAGTTTATCCCTTTATTAAAAAGAGTAAATTAGTCTATGTATATTAGATTAAAGAACAAATAAATCATTATGTTTAAAATTTAATCTATTTTTACGGTTAGAAATTATTTTTATACGTCAACATGAAGTACACGTGGCACATCATGTATCACTATCTGATTATTTTATCAATCACATCAATTTTTAACCGTACAGATAGATGAAACTTTTAAAAGGAAGAACTAATTTGTTTTATGATCAAATGTATAAAGATTAAATTGTCTATTTTTTTAAATAGAAGGGACAAAATGTAATCTATTTCCCAATAAGAAATCTCCTGGGTACATTTACGGAAAATACTAACCTTTCAAGTCCAACAAATCATGCAACAACTGCCTCCTCTGTATGTTCAATTGGTTTATGCAGTGGGTTAAGGCAGCTATTTCTTCTGTTCACCGGAAAAACAATGGGTTTGATCAAGCATGGCAGAGCAGTTAAGTCGAATAACCCTTAGAAAAAGAATGAAGTACCTTTTATCTTGGAAATTTCTTTTGCAACTGATTCATCATCCTTTTCGTTCCCACTTGGTAATTTCTTTACTATCTCACAAACTGACTTCACCCAAGTTGAAGTTAGATGTGACTTAAATCCCAGCAGTGAATGAATGGTTTCCCCCAGATTCTGAATTGATTTCTTTGAACTCATGGCCTCAAACACAATAAGTAGATTAAAGAAGGAATATTATTAAAAGAGAATAAGTCTATATACTCACTGCCATGCTTGAGATTTCGAAGCTCCTCCACCATTAAAGTCCGAGAGCAGCCCTTTTTTAAAGGCTTGGTGCCCACAAGAATCCGCTAAATGGAAGTGTAATTCCTTCATATAGTATAGCACATAGTAATCAGTGATTGAGTGTAGCTTCTTGGCAAACTAAGGGGCCTACCTTCAACTTCTTCATGAAACGAGTATAGGGTGATTGAGGGGCCGAGGAGAATGATTCATATTATTCAAAGCTTCTCACTAATTATTATAATAATAAAGAGTCCACAATGGTTAGAGTAAAAGGGTCTTCAATGTGATAACGTGTATAGGAGGCCAATTTTAGGTACCACACCAAACTTCAATTTCGTGTAGGAAGTAGGAACTGGTCCAATCTAAGGTTGGGACCTGTCTTTGATTTTGATTAGATGGTGCATACAAATTTATGTGTGCAGACTACGGCAGCATAGACCAATCAAATGAGGTGGAAAATTCTGTTCCAACTTACGATAATGACTCGAACAACAAGAAATTAAGGAAAAAGAAAAAGGTTATGGAGATTCACTAAACTCAAAGCCACCTCCGTTGTTGTATGAATATTTAGGGATGGGAAGAAAATAAACCCGACCGGTCACAATGGCCATTGGATGCCACCCTAATAATTTAGGATTCCAAAAATAGTGAAATGACAATCTGGATAAATTAACCATTTCTATTTAGGAGACATATCTCGGTGCATCGGGGCCTGGTTTTATATACATGTATCCGGACAACCTATGATTATAAAACTAATATTTACAATCAAACTCTAATCCTTTATATCTTCTCTTCTCTCAACATTGCAATCTTAATTGCTTTTATAAATGTACTACCTACTCTTGTTCTCTTGGAAATTTTATTTATACAAATAGAAAAGTAGCTTCACAAAGAGAAAATGAATAAAAGAAAGAAGGTTACCTTACAAATTCTTGTAATACAACTATATTTATATAAAAGAAAATGAAATTTAATTGTTTGGAGACGGAATAGATTAACTTTTTCAAAATCATACCTCCCCTTCAAAAAATATTTCTTAAGAAAATTTATTCTTAAATCGCTTGTAACACATAAATAAGAGATAAATAACATTCAATTTGAGGATTGATTGGACAATCTCAAACTACGATATAAATCAGGAAAATTAAGACCATTTACTTTGTCCTTCTCAAGGATTGAACGCAATGAAAGTGAGTTTGTGCTTATTGCAATCAGCCATCTATAACATCGGAAATATGTATATGACCATATTATCAAGTTCATATTTTGTGTTATGAACGGTTTGGTTCTGAAAAACAAAGGTCAGCATCAAAACGGCTTAAGCACTGAGATTGGTGTAGCACATAACATTATTTCTAAATCACCCCAAATATAAATATTATCCTCACCCCTTTATGTCTCCTTCTCTCATTTACCTTATTTCTCCAAAATATAAGAAGACACTATTCAATATTCATGAGTAGAGTAAATAAGCTAGCAAGATTGTGCATTATGAAGCAAAAGGAGTTCATTTTAAGCTTAAGAATATTTTAACACTGAAGCATATTTCACAAATGAATCCCTCTTTTTCACTCCTTATGCTTTTGACCCATTCAATGCCTTTTATCCCTCACCTTGCTTTTATTCACACATTTTTTTCATTTAAGCACTTGTTTAAGCAAGACTTTATACTCACTATATCAAATTGTTTCTTCATTTCTCTCTCCAGTACATAGTCATTCAAGACCATCAAGATGTATCTACCTAACTCTCAATATCTATGGCTTGACGTCCAATTCAAAGTATGACCGTGCCCTAGCATGCACGCACTAGGGCTTAGAAAAATACAATTAAATATGAGTGAAGTGCGGTGTCTGCAAGTGTACAGGTCAATTTGTAATATAGTAAATTTACAAAGAAATACTGGAAGTATTCCGAGGATCGTACCCAAAGAAGGTATGTCTAAATTGAATTAACAATAAAGACTAACGTGCTAAGCTAAGTCTAAACAACTACTAATCTATTAATTATATTATGGCTAATTACTAAAATTATGAGTTTTACTATGTGAATAACTAAATTGCATAAATATAAAAATTAATAAATTATCAATCAGAAGTAACAAGCAGAAAATTGATTAATGTCCATGGTTGCAATTAATCTAAACTTGGGGAATTTACCAATTAATTAATATTTAACCTAATTAATACTTTTCGACCTATAATTAAATTAACTAATAGGCTTAGTCCAATTATCTTTCGACATGATGGATCTAGACCAGGCTAAATCGAACTAGTGTTAAGTAGAATACTCTTTTGGTCTCATCTACCTAAATAATTTCCTAGAGTCATCAATTCTAGGGTTTAAGCATATTCAATCTAATCCAATTAATTGATGTTTAACCTAACTTTAGACTAATAACACCCACTTCAATTAACCAACCTTCTTAGGGGTTTAGTTACGCCTAATTCTAAATGCAATTACTCTACTTGAATTGTGAAACATTAAAATAACAAAAACAATAGGAAAAGAGTAAGAGATGCTCAGAAAATTCAAAGACTCCAAAGCGTGAGATTGATTGGTCGACAATGTAAATCCATGAAAACTTGTGATTGGCATACTAGAACAATTGATACACAAAAACAAAATAAAAGAACATAAGGAAAGAAAAACTGGAAATTGATTAACTTAGAAAACTGAAAAGAATAACAACAAAAGTGAAATCCCTAAAATCTATCTAAAATTATTAAACTAAACATAAATCGAGCTCCTTAATATGATGTTTAAATGTTATATTTATAGTCTACATGCATTTAGACCAAATTAGGTATACTAAACCCTTAGTTGCAAGTTAATTTCGATTGAATGGAAAAAAATACCCTTGTAGATTTTAGGTTTGTTAAGCATTAATGTCACAACATTCTAGGTCCAATGTCGTTTGCTCGAATCTTTAGAGCAAGGTTGAATGTCATGACTTTGCTGAACGTTGGAATCAACTTCCATTTTCAGGCTACTATCTCAAATGTTGCGACTTCCACGAGTCAATGTCACGACTTTATAGCCCAATGTTGCGACTTTGGTTTTCCAATGTCATAACTTTGAGACCAGATTGCTTGCCTTGTAGATATTGGCTGAAAATTTGTCTAAGTGTTGGAGCAGCTTTAATGTCGCAACTTTAATGTCTGAATGTTGCAACATTCGGTCCAGTCCACTAACTCCTTTGGTTGTTTCCTGCACACTTCATTAACTTGTTAGAACTAACTTAGGCTCGAATTGGCTTAATTGTTCACGAAACATCACAAAAAGCTCATTTTATTCAATTGAAAATAAAGACAAAGTAATTTCTAAAACTACTGAAAATAAAATGAAAATGTTTGATCATAAGTTACTTAAGTAGCAAAAAGATTCTAATTTGTCATAACAAGTTATGACATATTTAATTCCCTTAAATGTGCTTCTTCTCAAGCAAACACTAAAACAACACGATGCAACTATGACAACCCTTGAGCATGCTTGATGAAGAAATTTAGTTTAGGACATAAGTGCTAAGAATGCCTTCTTTACCATGCTATTTCAATATGATATATAAGACATTCACGATTTCTAGGATTAAACATGATAGTTCACTAGATTACAATATGAACAAGTTTAAAGGTGATCAGGCATACTACTCCATCAAAATACACTATGTAGAAATGACATTTATATTAGAAGAACATAAGAAACTATAACTCATACTGTAACGTCCTGATTTTCGGATTTATTCGCGGTTTTCAATATTTTGTAAAGATTTTAAAATTTTGTATTTGGATGTGAAATTAATATTTTGGATAGGTAAATGGGCTTATAGAAGGCCCATGTGTTGGCCAAAACCCGGTTGAATTTTTGAATTTTTGGACTTAGGAGTTAGGGGTTCTGGCTAAGTGGCCCTTAAGTGGAGTGATGGGTAAATTGCATCACAAAAAGAGCCTTGGTAAAGTGGCCAGGGTGACGCCACTAGGCTCCTAAAAAGGTGGCGTGTGGAGCTTTGAGGGAGGCATGGGATCGATTCCCTGTGTTGACAAATGGATGCATTTATTTTTAAGTGCAGGAGGGGTAGTGTTGGAGTCCAGGTGGATTCTGCTAGAGGAGAGTTTGGATTAGTCCAAACGCTTGGATTAAGGAGTGATAAGGGGAGAGATTTAAGGGATTAGGAGAGAGGATAGGAGTTGGCCGAATATTGGGAATTGAAGGGGGAAAAATCGGCAGAGGGTTTTGAGGTTAGTATTTCGGCACCTAGGGTATTGAGTGGTGCCGTCCTCTTCTCGCTTCGAGACATCACAAGGTTTTCTTTTCTCTCTTTTTCCTCTCTAGCCGAAACTACCACCTCCCCTATTCTTCTTTTTCTATTTTTTCTTCTTCAAAACCATTCATCAATTCTGCTGTTCATCAATACTTTTGCCGAATCCATAAAAGCCGAAATCTTTAACACACATTACAGGTACCGATTTCTTCAAAGCCAAACCCTTTAACATTGTGTTTCCATTAAATCTAAGATTATCTTTTTTTAATCCTAGATACCTGACGGCAATTCTACTTCAAGGTCATAGCCTCATATCGTCATCCCCTTCACCACCCAAAAGCCGAAAGTACCATTGGTTTAGGGGCTTATAGCCGAAACTTCTTCAACCCTTGGATTCGGGTTTTACCATTGTTCTAAGGATAAATCTGTATCGAATTGCGTGGAAATCAAGTAGGAGTAAGGGGTAAGTACTTATCATCTTAGATCTGTTCTTATTTTACGATGCTAGGAAAAGCCGAAATCCCTAAAAATTGGGGAGGCTGTCGATTTGAGCATAAGGCTTTAAGGGTTTGTAACTGATGTTTTCTTTCGGTGATTAGAGTCTTCTTAAGCGTTGGATCAAAAGCATTAATCATTGGAACAATCGGATTCGGAGCTA
This sequence comes from Gossypium arboreum, assembly GCF_025698485.1. NCBI lineage: Eukaryota > Viridiplantae > Streptophyta > Magnoliopsida > Malvales > Malvaceae > Gossypium > Gossypium arboreum. The sequence continues at coordinate 115,996,471 of NC_069077.1, read as the reverse complement.
GCTATAGATTTTGGCAAAAAGGTAAGGTTTCAAAGGCTTTTAGGGACATGGTTCGATCATGGATAAGTAAGTTTTGGGGTTTAGTGATTATGGTTTGTAAATAAGAACTATGCTAATAAATTGTAGGACATCGAAAGGGATCTCAGTAGCAGTCGTCGCGAATCAGGTGGGTACCGAACACCCTTCCTTAGTTCAATTCAGCAAAAGCCGAAATGCCGAAATTCCGGCATTTCATAGGCTTGTGAGTATGCGAATGCTCTTAAGACATAGAGTAATTGTTAGATCTGGCACCGCAAAGTGGTAAGTAAGTTCGTGTGACGTTTTAACGTACTTCGGAAAAAGAGGGCCTCGATGGGCCAAAATTAGGCCTAATGGGCTTACGGACCAATAAGGGTAAGAGATGGGCAAAGTAGCATGTTAGTTAGATGGTGGGACCAAATTGCATAAAACGGCTAAAAATTACTGAAATAACGTGTGTAGTTGCGTAAGTACGAAATTACCCCTAAAGAGCATAATTACCGAAATACCCCTAGGGTTTAAATTGGCTAAAATGCATGATTGATTAATACTGTATTTTACATGATATGCCTTTATTAATATCTGTTGCATGGGATTAGGGGTATTGATGGAGGAAGTATTGAAAGTGGTTCATCCACGTCTTGGAGGCTTTGCCTCAACTTATCGATATTTGAGGCGGCGTTCTTTAACTGTGGAGTGTAAATTTGGGTGGGTTGAGATATTCCCACATGGAGTGTAGAAATGGTATGGGGCGATGTAGCGGTTGGTGGGTTGAGTAGTCTCCCAGTTGGGCTTGCATTCATTACTACTGTTGTTACTTATGTTCTTGAACGGGCCTATAGGCCACACTTTGTTATGTTAAAAGGGCTAAGGCCTTGCTCATCAGATTCGAAAGGGCTTCGGTCCACTGTTCTTTATCTGAATAGGGCTTAGGCCCAATGGGCTCGAGCTGATTTGGGCTTTGGATGGGTTTCAGATACACTGAGTTTTCCCAAACTCACCCTTCCTCTTCCATCCTTGCAGGTGAGCCCTAGTTGGTGGACTTGGAGTCAAGGGGATTCAGAGTGGCCATGAAGATTGATTGCCGATTTTAAATAAGTCTAGCATTTAATTTGGATTATTTTTATTATGCTTAAAGTTGTAATAAGGCCGCTCTTTTTAATTAATATTATTTTGGGGATTATTAAACTGGTTAGCACTAGGGTTCATTTTATAAAAACTACTCGTTTTTAAAAGATCACGGTGACTCGCAAAGTTTCCGCAAAGTAAATGTTTTTCCAAGAAAATTAATATTTTAAGCAAACGTTTTTCAACCTTAATCATTTTCTTAAGATGGACATAACCAAACGGTTTTCTCCAAATTATACGAGATGGTAGAGTGTGGCAATGGCGGTGTGCATGTTTAGGATTGGATCCGAAGGGAGCTTGGTACTTAAGCAGTCCGACGGACTCACCTCCTCTCTTTCCTGGTTTCCTACCTGGTGCACAGCTTCCATTCACTTTAACCTACTTTTAAAAGTGTCTTTTGCAACACCAACTAAGTTTTTCCAAACTAAGTAATACGGCATGTTTTGAACGCTTCGATGTGGCGCATCAGATCCGGTCATAACGTCTAGGCCGGGTTTGGGGTGTTACACATACGACTAAGCATGATATTCATCCATGAATTGAATTGTTAAGTTCACACTTTTTGGCTTGTAATGTTCTGAGGCTTAAGGTTGGTTTGATTTCAAGGAATGGGCATATCAAAATGGTTCAAGCATGAAAACTAGTTTGGCACATGATGTTCCCCCTAATTACCCCTTAATGTATCTTTTTGGCTCATTGATGATGATTTACTTAACTAACTAAAATCACGACAAAGGCAAGCGCACCTATCAAATAGTAGTATAGCTATGGTGAGTCGAGGATATCGTATCCACGAGGACTAAAAGTACTAGTAATTACATTTTTTCTATCATTTAGCCTATAGATTGAAGGGTTGTTTTTAATCTAAAATTAAACTAATTACTAAGGACGCAACAGAGAATAAAGTAAGAAAATAATTGAATAAACCAATGAGATAGATAATACCCAGGAAAGATTCCACCTAGATTTCACTTATTATTCTGAATCTGAATTAAACAATTTATTCACTTGGCTTGATCCATAGAAATCCCTAAATTATATTAATATCTCTTTCGATAGTAAAAAAAATTGACTCTAGGTTGATTAATTGAAATCTCTTTCTAATTAAAACCTTATTGTCACATTAACTCAATCTATGGATTCCCCTATTAGATTTGACTCTAATTCGGTAGATTTATGTCGTCCTATTTCTAGGATTGCATGCAACTCCACTCAATTATGCCAGACCTACTCTTAAACAGAGACTTTTGCTCCACTGAAATAAGCACATCAATCATGAGTTAATATCCTAAAAATATTAAAACATGGAATAAGTATACATAATTAAGATAAAAAATCAAGTATTTATCATGTAATTCAAAAATTAAATAACAAGATCCATCATAGGTTTCATCTTCTTTAGGTATCTAGGGAATTTAGTTCATACTTTGGGAGGAAAACATCTCAAAATTAGGAAGACAACAAAACATAAAGAAACCTAAAAACTTCTAGAGAAGTTGACTGGAGATCTTCAATCTTGAAGGAGATCCTACTTCTGAGTTGATTCTGACGACGTTCTTCAAGTAATTTCTTCTTTCTTCTCTGCGTGCCCCCTTAAGTCTTTTTCTAGTGTGTGTTTATAGACTTTAGAATACTCAGAAACCCTAAAAATTGGCTTTTTTCGCGTGTTTGGGAAACAGGAGCAATATCAATACGGGTTAGCACATGAGCTTGTGGCCAGCCCCTGTGGCTCACACGGTGTGTGCTCAACTCGTGTAGGAATGCCTAGGCCGTGTGGTTCGTGAAAATAGCTTGTTTTGTCTAATTTTGGCCCGTTTTCTGCTCCTTTTGCTCCCCTATGCTCTCCTAAGTATAGAAACATAAATTTAAAGGATTAGGAGCATCAAATTCACCAATTCAGATAATAAATTATCCAAAAACATGCCAAGTATAGGATTAAAATATGTTACTTTTATAGTTTATCACTCACCTTTTTACGTGTCTTTCTCCCACCATCCTTATGTATCCAAATAAGTATGGGAAGACACATACAATATTAAAGAGTACAACAAGCTTAGAAATTGTAGTAGATTATATGAATGAAAATTTTCTTAAGTTCAAGTGTGAATTTTCATTTGATCACATTCTAAATGTTTCACTCTTTTTACTCACATTGCTTTTAGCTCATTCTATGCTTTTGTTTTATCGCTTTGCTTTTAACCCTCACAATGCTTTTGTTCACTCCACTATTTTTCATTTAAGTATGGTTTTGTAAGAGTCCTATACTTACTATATTTGTATCGTTTCTTCATTTTTTACTCATTTATTTTGAAGCCTTCATTGTGTTTCTACTATCCCTCAACATTTATGGCTCGACATCTAATTCCGTGCACATAAAGAAAAATGAAACAAAGATGGGATGAGTGTATACTCAATTTTTAGTTCAAGGCTTCAATGATAAAGCTAAGTGAGAGAAGTCAATTTTAGGCTCAAATATAGGTACTAAGGGTATATAGCATAGGGTAGTTCTTTTAGGCTTTAATTTGACCAAATAATGCCTTAAGTCACCCCTAGACATTTTGAAACTCATGGATCCAATCATGCCATTTTATGAGTCTATACTACTTAGGGTTCAAAACAAATATATATGTGGATTTTTGTGACAGCCCAAAATTGACCCTAGTCGGGATGTGGTTTCGGGACCACAAAACCGAGGCATAAAAATAATTTATAATTTATTTTGATGCCTATAATATGTGTTAATTCATGTGTGACATTTTTGATGTTTCGATTTAGAGTTATAAATGTGAATTTCACTAGAAAGGACCTAGTAGTAAACTTTGAAAGTATGATGGGGAAATGTGTGATGACTAGTTGATAATGCATGCAAAAATAAGGGATTTGCATGTCAAATTCCCCTAACATGAAGTCGCCGCCATGACAAGAGAGTATGGGCTAAACATGTCATGAAACATGTTTTGTTGGTGCATTAGGGTGAAATAATAAACAAATGTGTATGGGTGATAAAAGAATGAAAAAAAATGTGTGTGAGTGTGGTATTCCCCCTGCCGTGAGTTGAGAAAGAAGGAAAAAAAATTGTTGTGTTCATCCTTTCTCATCTTTTGGCGAAAATCATAAGGAGGAAGAAAGGGATTTTTGCTCCATTTTGGTTTAGAAGAGAACTAGAAGGAGATTTGGCCATACTTGTACCAAGATTATGGTATGTATGAGGTTGTGTCATGAGATTCATGCATGTTTTAGTTGCTAACTTGATGTTCATGTTAGCCCATGGTTCAAATCCTTGTTGTGCCATGGAAATGGTATTTGGCCAAGGTTGATATTGTGTTAAAGCCATTGCATGCTAAATGGGAAGCTTGCTAATGATGCATGTAATGATGGATTGACTACTCTTGAAATTTCTTTTAGCATTTTTGAGTAAGACATGGAGTTCTTTGTTAAACCATGACCGAAAATTGAAAGGGGATGGTGTGTGAGGTATTCGGCCATGGTATGCTCATAAGTGTGATTTATACTTATTACATGATAGGTAAAATTTGTGTTTTGGATGGGTATGAACCCCTTGAGATTCAGCCTTGCACCTATATGTGTATATATGTTTGCACATGATGTATTGGTATGATATATATATTATCTCAAAGTATGTATTTTCTTGTGATGTTGTTTCGGTTATGAAGTAAATGATAGATGTGTATTGAGCTACAATATGTAATGCATTAGCTAGTAAAATGTGTGCCATTCATGAGTGGTATTAACCATGTAGTTGGCCTCAACATCAACATGCATAATCGGCCCATGAATGAGGACCTAAGATGTTGTGTATATTCGGCCATAGCTAAGCATGTTGATGGCTTTATCTCGACTTAGAACAATCGGCCACATGAGTAAAATGAGTACTTGATGCTATATTATAATTATTGAGCTTAAGTATGTGGATGTAAGTGTGTGCGGCCTTATAAGGGCTAAGTACCTTGGATTCCCCTTTTGTATTCAAAACGATTAAATCAATTTATTTGTTAACATAAAGCTCAAGAGCAAAGGGGAACTAGCTCCGATAAAGGAAAAGAAAAGGTGATAGAATAGCCGTTGAAAGCGCTTGACAACCTCCAAGGTAAGTCATTAAGCATTTAATTGATATTGCTTAAATGATTGTAAAATCTATGCAATTGTGTTTAATGAGATGAAAAATATATACAATTGTATGTGTATGAAAAGATGATATTGTTGAATGTAAAAGAGATAGTGAAATGTGTAGAAAGTTTGCTTTCGGCACTAAGTGTCTTGAAGTAAATGCGTCTGGTGATTTAGATTGGCACCGAGTGTGCGAGCTTGAAATGTATGGCACTAAGTGTGCGAGTTTGGACTATATGGCACTATGTGTGCGGGCTTAAATCACATGGCACTAAGTGTGCGTGATCGAGTATTAAGCACTATGTGTGCGAACTCTATATATATATATTTCGATTGAATATTTATACGGAAGGGTGACTTTATCGAGTTGAGTACGGACAGCGGAAAAAGTAAGTTCCTTGAGTTCATGGCTAATAGATGCTATGTTCATGCTCGGGGTTGAGTTGGTAAGTTTTAAATCTATGTGATGATTTCAATTGCATTCCCGTAAATAAAGTATCGTGGAATAGATGAAAGTTCATTTGATTGCATGATTATTGCGGAAATGAGATGATGTATGGAAATGCCTCTATTATTCTATTGAACAGTGTATAAAATGTCATTGGGTGAATTGGTATGAGAATGAACCGAAAGGTCCGAGGAACTATGGTATATTTTCGATATGGATGGAGTACCTAGCCTCGTACATTATCTCATGTTGTGATAATTTTATTGATGGATGATTGTCGAATGCTTAGGACTTACTGAGTTATAAACTCACTCTGTGTTTCTTGTCACCCATTTTAGGTCCCTTGGATTCGTCTCGTTTGCGTGCTCGGAACCGTCGTTGAAGTCATCACACCGGCTGGAAATCTTTTGGTATTGTCTTCGTAGTTGAACTAGGAGAACGTTTGGCATGTATAGGCTATTTTGTTTTGTTGAATTTTGGGTTGTAAACTTTAAGCCATGCGAAAATGGCCTATGTGGTCGGTTGAGTGTGATTCTAAAACCTATAGTCACGAGCCTTAGAAAGCTTAATTTTGATAAGGTGGCCATAGTTTGTATTATGTATGATGAAATAGTTGGCCATGGAAGAATTATGAAATAGTCATTGTTTGCTTTAGTAACAGATGCTGCCAGCAGCAGTGAGGTGAGATGGAAAAATCACTAAAAATAGTAAAAGTAGAATTAAATAGTGAATAAATTATGAAATTAAACCTTGATGAATCTATTTTCATATGGACGAAACGAAACGACCATATGAGCTGTAATTTAAGAGATATTCAGGTTTTCGCGAAACAGGGCCAGAACGGTTTCTGGATCCCCTGATCCGACTTTGAAAATTCACTATAAATTAACCAGAGATAATTAGAAGTCATTCTCTATATGTACCGATTCCGTTGTGAGTCTAGTTTCTCTAGAAACAAACGGAATAAGTGTTGGAGCCCTGTACAGGAAGATATCCAAGTCGTAGTGCACAAAGGTCAGTGAAGTCGAACCCTGAAACAGGGGAGACTTTAACTAATAAACTGTACTAATTGGCTCAACCAAAAATTCTAGAAAAAAATGTATAGATGGGATTATGAGTCTAGTTTCAGGAAAAATTTACGGAACTGATTTTTGAGTTCTGGAACTCGAGATATGATTTTTAAGGTGACAGTGATGCAGTTAGCTAGCTTGCCTGGAACAGAAATTAAATATTTCCAAGAGAGAAATAAGGGAAGTAAGCCCGGTAACACCACGTGGTCAAATCCGGTGACGGTCACGGGTTTGGGGTGTTACAATTTTTAGGAAATTTAAAAAGAAAAATGAAAAAAAAAAAGAGAAGCCATGAAAGGGGTAGCAATTGCAAAATGAGAGGGCTAACGAGGGTTGGCCTTCATCCTTTCTTTCCCTTTCAAATTACCTAAGTGGGCCCAAAGGCCCAATGATGACAATTCCAAGCTCATATTTTAAATGACAGTGGCCCACTTACATTATCAAGTTCTAAATGTACAAATTTATTCCATACATTAAATAACACATATAAACAATATTTTTACTATAAAAGTTTTGAGAATTGAAGAAAATACCCTTTCGAGGGTTTGTTTTTAAATACAATTTCTTCACAATAACAAAAAATTATCAATTCCAAATCTCAAAATTCACATGTATACTTTAATAAAAATCTACGGATGATTTAAATTACATCTTTCCCCCTTTTTTTTCTTGATACAATTGGAAATTTTATAATTTAGTCCCTATTTTATCAAATATTTCCAATTTGATCTCAAAAGTAATTTTATCACACTTACATATAGTTCACTTAATTCTTATCCAAATTAGTCACTAATATCTCACATTTCCTTTTTGGTCAAATTTGCATTTTAATCTTCAAACTTTTTAATTTTTATGATTTAGTCCTTAAATCACATTTTCTCACCTAAAATTTTGAATTTTCATATACAAAATTAGCTTTATTCACATTATAATCTTTTTTCTGACTTGTTTTCCAAACCATTTATAAATTTTCTAATTCAATATTAAAATAGTGCCATGTGTGTAATAAAAATTTGGGGTGTAACATAAAACCTTAAAAATATATAATTTATATTAATTTTCATATAATATACACGATCATTAAATATAAATGTAAATATTTAAAATGATTTAATTTAAATTTGAGATCAGCAACATTAAGGAGAAATATTTTTATCTAAGCTCGCCAGATCAGATTAAAAAGAAGCATTGTTTTCTTCTTTGATTTTTATTCTATTAATTTGCAATTTATTTTAGGAAGATATTAAATTGAGAAATTCAATTTAAAGGTTATAGATTATGATTTTCTTTTGGAATTATAATAAAATATAAATGAATTTTTCAAGATAAATACATTAAATATTAAATCTTAAGTCTTAATTGAATTCCTAATATCTCTACCCAGGAAAAGAAGAAACTTAGATCCATGTATCCTTAAAAACATAATAATTCTATACCCACTAATTTTGACAGAAAATAAAATTCTATTTTGCTAAAAAGAAATTGTTATATCCACATATATTTCACATCCAGTTGATATTATGGATGAATTTTGGCACAAAACTCTCATACCATATACCTACTGATAACCTTTTACAAACAAAACTTGTATCTGGAAATTGAAATTGATTTGAAGAAGATAAAAGAAATGAAAGAATATGGATGCAAATAAATAAATGATTAATAATTATTGAGACATTTGGTACTCGGGAGGTAGACCTTGTGGAAATCTGTTGCCATCACTACAGTAGGTATAGATCATGTAGTTCTTTTGTGCCCATTGTAGTCTTTGTTGGCTTGTTGAATCCATCTCCATAGACAAACATGTATTGTTGGAAGAAGATGGGGCATTTGATTTGTAGGAAGATACTCTATTACTCCAAACATATGCATTTTCATTGAAGTTCTTGTATGAGGCTATGAAAGGAGCTTGAGTCCAGTATGTCTTCACCAAACCACCACTAGTAGCCTCGCCATTTGTATTCCACAAGCTGGTGTAAATTCTCATGGGCTGATTCTTTGGTAATGGGACACCCTTTGACTCCATGTTTTTGAACTTTCTAATGGATGTTTCGTCCATTGTGAAGCTGCAATGCATCAATCACAATATTTTATCAATAAATCAATTCGTTTTTACCATAAGAAAGGGGCAACATAAAGTGCATGTATACTCACATGATACGATGGGGATTCTAAAGGATAGAATAGGTGTGGAAATGAGAGTAGGGTGAGATAGAACTGTTGCTCTTTGTTATCCTTCCCTTGACTGAACACATTGGTATGAAGAATATAAGGATCCCTACTAAGATTTCCAAGGAACTGAGAATCAATTTCATCCCATGTTGATCCTTTTGAAAATAACTGTAGATGAAGATATATCATATTTTAGAAACAAAGCTATTTTCATTAGAAGAAAGAAGTTGAGGAAAATAAAACAAGTCCTGATTGAAAAGAAACTTACATAATAGGTAGTGACTGTGTGTTAGGGATTTGGACAATGATGAATGAAGGTTACTCTGAAACTTGAACAACAATGCTATAAGTTTGCTGGTGAAAATAAACAGAATCGGGCTTGGAGAGCAAAAATGAAAGAAAAGAAAAGAGAGAGTTTTTTTTGAATGAATTTGCTGATAATTTCATTCACAATAAAAGATGGCATGATGCCAATACATATATCAGCAATACAGCTGGTCAATATAGACAAATTTTACCTAATCATTACCTACTATCACTAAGTAACATTGGAACTTATGAAAACATTGCTTGCACACATAGATGTACTGATTTATCAATCCATACCTAATTACATCAAAACAATATCAACTTAGTTCAAATTTGTCTAAATTACAAAGCAATATTTAAAGTAACAAAATGAAATGAAATATAATTGAAGTAATGTGCTTCAGCAGTTGCATGCATACTTTATGTGCTGTAAGTGCGGCTTAATCTGCTTCTTCATACTTCATGTGGTGTAAATGCAGTATGCAGGCCAACTTCAACACTCCTCCTTGGCTTGCATGCTACATACTACCATTTTAGCTCTCAAATACAGGAATCTTGACACACTAAGGGGCTTTGTTAAGATATCAGCAAGTTGTTCTTTAGAACTGCAATAAATCAACTTCACTTTGAGCTTGCTCTATCTCTTTAACAAAGTGAAATTTGATCTTGAAATGTTTCATTCTCCCATGAAACACTAGATTCTTTACAATTGTAATAGCAGATTGGTTGTCACAATTGATCTCTGTTGCTTCCCTTTGGTGTAGAATCAAATCAACCATGATTTTTCATAGCTAAATAGCTTGATTGACAGCACTAGCAACTGCTAGATATTCTGCTTCAGTAGTTGATTGAGCAACAACATTTTGCTTCTTCGAACTCTAGCAAAAAATGGCTGATCCAAGAGTAAAAACATACTCTAAGGTACTCTTCATGTCATCAATCAATCCAGCCCAATCACTATCAGCATAACCAACCAATTTTATACTTTCAGCTTTGCTAAACAACATTCTATAGCTCAGTGTACCTTTAATGTACCTGAGAACTTTTTTGGAAGCTTGAAAATGCTTTGCATTGCAGCAATGCATGAATCTAGATTGCAGACTCATAGAAAACATAATGTCTGGTCTAGTAGTAGTAAAAATATAGCAAACAACCTACCAAGCTCCTATAGCCAGATTCACTAACCTGCTCAAAGTCATATTGGCTTGATAGTTTCTCTCCAATGGCAACTGGTGTGCTTGTTGCCTTGCAATTTTACATGGAGAATTTGCTTAGAATTTTTGAGGCAAAAGCCTTCTAACTTAGGAAGATTCCATGCTGTGTTTGAGTCACTTCCATACTAAGGAAGTAAGACATTTGCCCCAAATTTGACATCTCGAACATCTGATCCATCTTGGCTTTGAAATCAGCCAGCATTTCATGATCTCCTCCAGTTACTACCTTGTTTTTTCACATACAAGGTAGGTTCACTGATGCTTTTTTCAAATCCAAGGCTAGCTAGGTAGCCATCGATCTTGCTATACCAGGCTCTTGGTGCTTGTTTCAAGCCATACAAGGTTTTCTTCAGTTTGTACACCTTGTCCTCTTCACTTGCCACTTTAAAACCTTCAAACTCCTCTACATAGATTTCTTCATCAAGAAAACCATTGAGGAATGCTAATTTTACATTAAGCTGATGAATTTTCCACTGCATTTGCACTGCTAAGTCATCTAGAAGCCTTATGGTGTCAAGCCTAGCCACTGGTGCAAAGGTCTCAAAGTAGTCAATGCCATACTTTTGGCTGAACCCTTTTACAACTAGCCTTGCTTTTAGTTTGTGAAAGCTTCCGTCAGCATTATGCTTGGATCGAAACACCCATTTCACCCCAAAGACCTTCTTGTTTGTTGGTCTTTCAACTAGCTGTCAGGTTTGATTCTTTTCAATCATATTGATTTTTTAGCCATTCCCTGTTTCTAGCCTTGTTAAGCTTCAGCCTATTCAAAGCAGCTTGATTCAACTGCAGCCACTTGAGCTCTTTCATAAATCTTAGCCAATGGTCTAGTGCTTCTAACTGGTTTATCATCAATGTCCAATTCAGACTCATCTTGAACACCTTCAATCTGGTTTGTCATTAGGTTTTCAGCAACACATTCTGGCTTATTCTTGTCCTAAATCCAACTTGAGTTCTCATCAAAGACTACATCTCTACTGACAAGCACTTTGTTGCATGAAGGATCCATGATTCTGTAGCCAGTCTTCACACTATTATAGTCTATCAGGATGCCAGGTTGAGCCTTCTTAGCTAGCTTGTCTCTTTTTACTGCTAGAACATTAGCATAGCAAGTGCATCCAAAGACTCTTAGGTGAGCCAGTGATGGTTTAAACCCAAACCAGGTCTCGAATGGAGTTTTCTGAGCTAAAGCCTTGGTTGGGAGCCTGTTTTGGAGGTATACAACAGTGTTAACTAACTCAGCCTACAAGGTTTTGGGCACATTCTTCTCAAACAACAGGCATCTGGCCATATCCATTACGCTTTTGTTCTTTCTTTCACTAACACCATTTTGTTGAGGTGTGTAGGTGTTGGTGAGCTGGAGCTTGATGCCTGCTTCATCATGAAAGGATTGAAACTAAGCTAAGGTGTACTCAGTCTCATTATCAGACCTCAATATCTTTAGCTTGTAACCTGTTTCTATTTCTGCTGCAGCCTTGCACTTCTAGAATACTGAGGTTACCTCATACTTATGCTAGATGAAGTAGATCTAACAATACCTTAAGTAATCATCAACGGATAAGATAAAATACCTGCTGCCATTTAGAGACTGAGTCTTCATGCCACCACATACATCAGTATGTACCAGTTACAATCTTTCAGAAGCTCTTTAGGCTTTGTTTGTAGGGAATGGTAGTCTAGCTTCTTTTCTTAGCTGACACACTTCACAAACTTCTTTGTTTTTAGCTGAATTGGTTAAGTTTTCAACCAAATCCCTTTTGGTCAGCTGAGTCAGTGATTTGTAGTTGGCATGGCCTAACCTTTTGTGCCAGAGCTTGGATTCATCTTGAATAGCTATGTAGAAACTATCTAAGTCTTTGTTCCAGTCGACAACAAAGCTTTTGTTAGCCATGGTCACTGACATGAGTTTGGATCCACTTGGATCACTAATCTGGCATTCCTTGCCTTTAAACACCACTAAATAGTCATTTTCTAGCAACTGAGCTATGCTAAGTAAGTTTCTATCTATTTCAGGCACAAACAAGATATTTGAAAAAAGTTTGGTACCTGTAGGAGTGTCAATCAACAAGTCTCATTTGCCTTCAGCTTTGATGAAATGTTCATTTCCAACTTCACCCTTTTCTTGAAGCTTTTGTCAATTGTCTTAAAGATAGCAGCATATGGAGTCATGTGGTTTGTGCAACCACTGTCTATCAACCATCCTTTTATGGTCTTTTCTTTAGCAGTTGAGCAAGAAACTGCAAAGACTTGCTCTTCTTGATCACTGCCTTCTTCTGCCACTTGAGCTTCAGCTTTTGGCTGTTGAGGTTGTTTTTGTATTTGCTTGCATTTGTTTCTACAGACTTTCTCAGCGTGGCCCATCTTTTTATAGAATTTGCACTGCACATCAGGTCCGAGCCAACATACTTCATCTGGATGACTTAACCTTCTGCAATGTGGGCAAAGTGGCTATCTTCTTGCACCATCTGACTTTGACTTGTCTTTCTAGGTTTTCTTCCCCTTGTAGGCAGAGAAGTATGAGGCTGGTCTAGTTTTGACTTGGAAGGCACCTTCTTGATGCTTTTCCAGTCTGCAAGCTCTCTTTTGCTCTTGAGCATAAAGAGCATTGATCAACTCTATCAAGGAGATGCTGGTCAGATCTCTCGAGTCTTTAAGGGATGTTTTTTTTACCTCATACCTTTCTGGTAAGGTTGAGATCACCTTCTTCACAATTCTTGTTTCACTGAACTGTTCTCTAAGTAGCCTTATGCTATTTACTATAACATGATTCTGTCTGAGTATTGCTTTACTATTTCTTCCTCCTTCATCTTCAAGTTGTCAAAATCATTTCTCAAATTCAGTAGTTATTGCTGTCTTATTCTTTCAGTCCCTTGGAACTCCTCATTCAACTTATCCTAGGCCTGCTTTGGTGACTCACAAGCCATGATCCTTGTGAAGATCACATTTGACACACTATTTTGAATGCAAGACATAACTTTATGCCTTTTGGTTCTTTTATCTACATGTTGTCTGATTTGAGCCACTATTGGATTGGCTCTAAGAGGTGCTAGTTCAACATTTGAGTTGACAACCTCCCACAAATCGAATGCCTGCAGGTAGGTCTTCAGTTTCACTACCCAAATGTTGTAGCCCTCGTCATTGAAGACTAGTGTTGTAGCTGGTGAAAAAAATTGAGGAAGACATGGTTTTAAGAATTGAAATATAACAGGTTATCATGAAAATATGTTGAATTGATTTCGTTGATGTGGATTGGTCTCAATTTAATATTGCAGGGAAGGTTAGATATTTATAAAGGGGCTATATTGAATATAAAAAAAAATTTAATTCGTAAACTCCGGTAATGCCTTGTACCCTATTCCGGCAATGAATACGGGTAGGAGTATTACAAAGGTCCACTAAGAAATGAGCTCTAGATACCAATTGTTGGGGATTTGGATAATGATGAATGAAGGTTACTCTGAAACTTGAGCAACAATGTTGTAAGCTTGCTGGTGAAAATAAACATAATTGGGCTTGGAAAGCAAAAATGAAAGCAAAGAAAAGAGTGAGTTTTTTTTTGAATGAATTTGCAAATAATTTCATTCACAATAAAATATGGCATGATGGCAATACATATATCAGTAATGCAACTAGTCAACATAAACAAATTTTACCTAATCATTACCTACTATCACTAAGTAACATTAGAATTTATGAAAACATTGCTTGCACACATAGATGTACTGATTTATCAATCCATCAGTACCTAATTACATCAAAACAATATCAACTTAGCTCAAATATGACTAAATTACAAAGCATTATCTAAAGTAACAAAATAGAATGAAATATAATAATAGTAATGTGCTTCAGCAGTTGCATGCATACTTCATGTGCTGTAAGTGCGGCTTGATTTGCTTCTTCATACTTCATGTGGTGTAAATACAGTATGTAGGCCAACTTCAACACTGTGCCTGCAGAGTTTCTAGGGACAAGCTTGAGCTACATATCTATCTTGCCAAATAGATATTCATTTTTGGACTAGAAATCAGAGCTGGAAGATTTATCAAGGGAGAGAGTGAGAACCTCTCCATTGTTGACTATTTTACCAAGACCATCTCCCCATGTGATATCAAAATATTGATAGAAATTGCCAGTAGAGGTTGCCATCATCATCAGATAGTCAATTATAAGAGGCAAAGTCAATCGCAAATTGAAACCCATGAATTTTCTCTAAGCAAATGTTGTGTTTGAATTTGGTGTTGCTTGACAATTTGAGAGAGAATTTATTGTGTGAGCATGTGTAGAAAAGCTCAAGTTTGAGAAAGCCATAGAAAGGTCCAGGCAGCTTGGTTGTAAACAGTTGTCGGGTTTGGAAAAAAAATAAGCTGGGAATAAGTATAAAAAGATTGCTATCATGTCAACAAAGCACTATACAAACATGTACCTAGGGTTTTTTTACTAGAATATTATAATAAAAAAATAAAATACCAAAATGGTGTGTTGCTAAAATTAAATACCAAAATGGTACATTTAGATGGGTGGAAGGTGGTGCATAGGCGGCACCACCCTCATTATCTAACAGTACACAGTTAAAAAATAAAATAAAATAAAATAAAATAATGGTGGAGGAGGGTTTTAGATAGGCGGCACCCAAGGAAAAACTTATAGACGATGGGGTATGTAATAGCCCAAAATTGGGTCTAGTTGGAACAGAGGTTTCGGGACCACAAAATCTGAGATAGAAATAATTATTTTATGATTATTTTGAGGTTTATGATATGATTGCATGATTGTGTGAAAATTTCGTGAAGAAATTCTATGCATAAAGTGCTCAATTTGAAGTTAGGGACTAAATTGAATAAGTTGCAAAATTTGCATTCTAGAAGTTTCTAGTATGAAATTGCTTTGAAATATTAATTAGAAGGTCTTAAATAGAAATTTGACCAATTTCTAAGTTATGGACAAAAATTGGACATGGATGGAATTTTTGAAAGTTTAGTAAGGAAGGGAATTTTGGTCATTTGGTAATTAAAAGAAATAAAAAGGGAAAATAAAGCCAAAATTGACTCATCTTTTTCATGGTGGTCGAAATTAGCATGCGGGAAGCCATGGATAGGGTTTTCAAGCTTTCCAAGCTCAATAGTAAGTCCATTCTAACCCCGTCTTTCAAGTTCTTTACGTTTTTGGAATCCCGGGAATTTGATTAAGCTTATTCTAGCAATAATTTAAGCTAGGGTTCATATTTGGAAAAAAATACCCATAGGTGAAATGTGTTTATTTTGATGTTTTATGATAGAATATGAGGTTTTAAATTATGTTAGACAACTTGTGCTACTCGGTTTTGAGTAAAAACGAGTAAAAGGGCTTAATCGGTAAAAATACCTAATAGTCATAAGTATATGTTAGAGTGAGAATTTGATGTTTCCATAGAAGGGAAAAGTGATCAGCATGTCATAAAACATAAGAATAAGGGATGAAGTTTAATTCCCGAGCCTAGGGGCAAAAGTGTAAATATACAAAAGTTTAGGGGCAAAATTGTAAATTTTCCAAAGTTTGAGTTGAGGACTGTTTTGAATAGTACATTAATTAAATAAGTAAAATATGATGTTTTAGATCCCAGAAAACGAGATTTGAACCTAGAATGAGAGAAAAATCAAAAATTGGGAAAGTTGGTAAAATGACCGTTTTAGTATCGAGGTAAGTTCATATGTATAATAGGCACTAATTTATGCATGTTTCAATGTAAAATTGATATATTTACTATGATTGCCGAGGTGTTGAAAGTATGTAAGTTGGTGTGATAATAATACATCAATAATGCTATAATTTATATTTGAAAGTTAAATTTAGTGAATTAATTGAATTATGTTAAATTAAATGTTTATGGTGCCCAGTTTATGAATTGATTTAAAAATATGTTTATGGTATATGAAGTGCATTGAATTATCATACATAAATGTGATTTCTATGATTATGGATATTATGGGAAATAGTTTGTTCATATGATTTTTAATAAGGCAATGTGTAATTTAATGTTATTGCTTTAATATTAAATACGATGTAAGTTTATATGTAAGTAATACATCAATTTTACTTGTATTATGATATTTTATAATAATATTGGAAATATGTTTGTTGATAATTACTTGATTGGTGAAATTGTTGGAAAAGAGAGAAAATCTGGTTGAACCTTTAGAAAGATTGGATGATACAGATGGTATGTAGCTAGGTCACATGTATGTTGCTGAGTGCACATCATGTGTACAAGAGAGCTACAAGACATTATGATGTAGCTAGGTCACATGGGTGATACTATGTGTACACCATGTAGACAAGAGAGCTACGGGATATATGTAGCTAGGTCGCATGCGTGGTTCCGTGAAGGACACCATGTAGACAAGAGAGATCTGAGATAAATCGGCTAGGTCACATGGGTGGTACTAAGTGTTCACCATGTGTACAAGAGAGCCGAACTATATGATGGGTGGAGCTATGTGCTGAAACCACCAAGTATCGAGGATTGATCCAAGTGTTCAACGGAGACTCTCTATGTATTGCTTTGTGAGTTTTGTGATGAATAAGTGCGAACTTGGTTATGTGAATGATGTGTACATTAAGTGACCGGATGTGGTAAGGTTATAAACAAGTAAGTTATACGTGAGGATGATTTTATGGTGACCTTGTGATCATGGGCCTATACTTGTGATGTATGAAATGTGGTGAAAATGATTTGTGATATGTATGTTAAAATAAGGTTAATGCAAAGAAAGTGTGAAAGAGTGAATTAGCAATAAAACTGTTTTGAACAGTAGCAGTGATGTGATTTTTAAAAATCACCAAAAATAGTATAAATTTAATCAGAGACTGAATGGGATATCAAATTAAATCTTAATGAGTCTATTTTCATATAAAGGAAATAGAGCAAGCAAAGGAGTTCTATATTTTGAGATATTTATGTTTTTGTGAGACTGGTTCAGAAGGATTACGTGATCCCCTGTTCTGACTTTGGAAAATCACAAAAATTTGGAGAAAAATAATTAGAGGCTAAAACTTATATTTTTAAAATCACTAATGAGTATATTTTCAAGATAAATCAACAAGAACATTATCTGAGTTCTGTACTGTGAGATAATTAATTTTTAGTGAAGAGAGGTCAGAACTGTCAAAAAGTGAAACAGGGAAAAATTTAATGAATAAAATGTACTAATTGGCTGAACCAAAAATTATGAAAATTTTATTGTGGAAATATATGTGAGTCTAGTTTCAGGGGAAATTTATGGATCTTAATTTGGATCTCTGTAGCTCAAATTATAAATAAGTAAGTGACTATGACTCGTGTGGACAGTTTGATGTGAGCATTTATTAGTAGTTGTGAAATCGTACTTACAAGAATGCTATATACATTAAGGATGTGGAATGGACAGGAGGAGGAGGAGGAAAATAAATATATGTGGAATACATGGAAACTATGGTATATGAAATATTGATATAATGAAATAAATGATATGTGTTTATAAGAAAACAAAAAGAGAATGATATGTATCATGACATGTGTATATATATATATATATATATGACTAGTCTCAATGTAATGCTTGTTGGGTATGGAGTTGAATTGAAATGTTTCAGGAAAACATGTTATTCTGCGCATCTAAATTGTGGTATTTTATAAAGATATGATCTAGCTTTAAATATGAATGCTGGATGATTAAGCTGAAGATATTTGGTAAGATGATAATCTTGGTATAAATGTATAAGTGTATAAGAGATTAAGGTTGACCAATGCTTGGAAAATAGCCTAGGTATATTCCACACAGGCAGAGACACGACCATGTGTCTCAGCTGTGTATAGAACACAACTTTGGGACACGGGCGTATGGAGCCTTAAAGCATGAAATTCTCAAGATTTTCGTAAGTTCTCGATTTAGTCCCGAACCTTTTCTAATGTATGTTTTGGGCTCCGTAGACTCAAATAAGGGACTATGTGTAAGTGAATGAACGTTTTAAAATATGAATGAAATTTTATGGCCCGTATTTTAGTTTAATGTTTGTATGTTTGTCCGATAATGCCTCGTACCTTATCCCGGCCTCGGGTACGGGTAAGGGGTGTTACAGGGTAGCACAACCCTAATGGAAGACACACTAGAGGCGACACTGGTGAAGATCATTGTTGTTATTGTGTGTTTGGGGACCTTATAATGGTTCCCAAGATCATTTTTGGCTGGTGAGTGAAGGAGAAGAAAGAGAAGGAGAAGAAAAGAAAAGAAGAAGAAAATGGAGGAGGAGAGGGTAGGAAAGGAAGGGAAAAATAAAGAAAAAAAGAGAAGGAGAATAGAGAGAGGGAAGGAGAAAGAGAAGGAAAAAAAAAGAAAAAGAAATGAGAGTTTATTTCTTTATTTAGGGAAGATTAGGTATTTTAAGAAAAGGTAAATTTTTTGTTATAAATTAATGGATTAATGTTAATTTAATTTGTTTTTGTTGTTATTATTGTTGATTTAATTCAAATTTAGTTTTTAATTTTATTTTTAAGGTATTCTTTTGTTAAAAAGAGCTATTACTGTATGTTTGTATTTATTTTATATTTTCATTCATTCATAATTTATTTGTTATGTTTGTTTTAGGTTGATTAGATATATTTTTATGCAATTTATTTGGAATGTTATTTTGGTTATTTTAATATTATTATTTTTATTTTTATGTAGGTAAAAGATGAGACTATTGATATGAAATTTAGAATTTATGAGATAAATTAGGAATTAGTTTATATGTTCTAATTTTTAAGATTTTATAATTGAGAATAAGATTTTATGTTTTTAAATTTTATTTTATTTTATTTATAAATATTATAAATGAAATTTATTTTGAAGTTCTATGCAAAAAAATTATATATATTTTACAATAATTAAGTTGACATGTTATTATATATATTATATTTTAAACCAATACATTTTACTTATTATCAATTTAAAATAAGAATAAAAATAATCATATTTATTATGTATCATTTATGTTATGTTTTTGTTATATTTTTTATTGGTATGTTATTTTTAGTATTTTAATATCAATTTTTTATGTAGGTAAAAGATTAAATCATTGAGATGAAATTTGTGCATGGGGCCATTGAGTTGGACTTTGAGTTGGAATTTATAAGATATATTTATTTTGTTAATGTAGTATAGCAAAAAAAATGATGTGGACAAAACTGTTTGATAATTTTTTTGTAATTAAAAGCAATATATAAAATTTAGGTGTTTTGATAAATATTTAAAATCCATCAAACTTTGAAACTAATAACTTAAATGTTTTGAAATTGTAGGTTTCGCAATGACTGCATTGATTAAGAACGATGGTCAGATATCAAACACAATTAATAATATGGTAATATATTATTTTTTGTTAATCATGAGTTCCCTTAAAAAAAGATCTACGTAATTTACAAAAATAAATTATATTATTATAACTATTTTTTATAATTTAATACTGTCAGGGCTTGTACCGCGCATTAAGGGGTCGGGTGAATGGTTTAGGATATTCCCCAGATGAACAGCTGATGCCATACTTGGAGTTAGCTGGATTCGGGTCAACAACATTGATTCGGATGTTTGATTTGCGGTACGATTTAATATCCGCATTGGTCGAGCGTTGGCACCCGGAGACCCACACTTTTCATTTGCTGTGTGGGGAGTGCGCTGTCACTCTGGAGGATGTTGCATTGCAACTTGGGCTCCCAATCGCCGGGAGTGCCGTAACAGGCGTAAATGTGATAGCTGAGCTGGCTGCCGTTTGTTATAGCCTACTAGGAGTCTTGCACGCTGATGCTGAGTCTAATTTTACGAGTTTGAAATTTTCATGGCTGAAAGTAAATTTTGAACATTTATCAATTAATGCCACTGAGCATGAGGTGATGTGCGCAGCTCAAGCATACATTACGCATATTATAGGGGGTGTACTGATGCTGATGCGAACAATAACAAGGTTCATTTGATATATTTACCCCTATTAGCTGATTTGTAGAATGTTAGCTCGTATAGTTGGGGCTTCGCAGTTCTGGCTATGTTGTACCGTGAGCTTTGTCAAACGACAAAGCCTGATGCCATAGACATAGGCAGATGCCTTCTATTGCTGCAGTTATGGGATCTTTATCAGATGCCATTCTTGGCATCGTTTAGGCACCAACCATACGTATTTCCACTAGTGCACAAGTGATAAAATTTAACTTGTTATTAATTGACATTTTTTTCTAATGATACTATTCTAATGATACTATTCTAACATATAATTTGATTTTGTAGATGGAGTTATTATCCGGGTATCGGAAGGTCATACACTGTCCCGATATATTGTCTTATGATTGAACAACATGTTGAGGAAGGGGTAAGCTATTCCAATATTCATGACATGTAATTACTTTGCATATCTTACTTGAACCGTGTTAAATTTTAACCATGTTATTAATCGTGTAGTTTATTTGGATGCCGTATCGGAGACCAGAAATTGCGGTTGGTATACCCTCGTCTCCTCACATTCATTCTCACCTGTGGTGCACTAACGCACCGATTATCAATTTCCAGACAGTCGAGTGGTATAACGGGGATCGAGTACTCTGGCAGTTTGGTTGCATCCAGTATATCCCGGATCCGCCAATGCAGGTGGGGAAGATTCACTTGATCAACAAGAGAGGAAAACATGGAAATAATTGGGGGTTGTGCACCGAAAATATATTGCATGTGGGATAATTTGATGATGCGTAGACCTCAGATTGATATTTCTTCCGATTTGCAACCATCGTTAGAGTACATATAATGGTACTATAATACGGGAAAACCATATTTACTTGGTGGGCAATTGACTGTAGTCTCCCCGCACATGCATCTACATGGGGCATACGAGCTAGTGGCTGATACAGAGGCTGACCCAGAGCCAGAGCTAGATTTCGAGCCCGAGCCCTAGCAGGAGCCCGAGACTATGCCCCAGTCAGAGCCCGAGCTTGAGCGATCGCATGCACATTCGGCTGATAGTTCTTATCATCTAGGGTTACAGGTTAATGACTATTTCCCGGGTTCGTCAAGACACGGATATCATTCTGGGTTTGATATATTTAGATCATATCCACCGCAGTGTAGCATTCCTCTTGGCCTGTATCCACCATAGTATGGCACTCCTCTCAGCCCGAATTCACTGTAGTATGGCACTCCTTTCGGCTTGTATCCACCGCAGTATGATAGTCCTTCCGACTCAAGTTCATCGACAATGTTCGGGGCATATGATTTTTCTTCCATGTTTTGCACACCCCCACTTGCGACTGAAGAGAATGTTGGTCGCCGCAATCACCCATAGCGTGAACGTCGACCCTGCAGAAATATACCCTTAGGACCACACCATCAAACCATCAATTTTAGGGGTTTCTTGTAATTTAAATATTGCAAAGTTTGAACTTTTTTAGTCTAAAAAATTATAAATCAAGAAAAAGACAATCTTTGCATTTCTTTAATTGGATTAATTGCAACATTAAAACCTGAAACAAACTTTGTGGTCATAAATTAGATTAATTGCAACATTACAACATTAAAGCACATTACAAACTTAGTTTTGTAATATAAATTTTGTAATATAAATTAAATAAATTATAACATTAATCTAATTGGAGCAAACTTTGTAATATAAATTTTGTAATATAAATTAAATACATTATAACATTAATTTAATTGGAGCAAACTTTGTTATATAAATTTTGTAATATAAATTAAATACATAATTAAAACAAACTTTGTAATATAAATTTTGTAATATAAATTAAATACATTACAACATTAATCTAATTGGAACAAGCTTTGAATATAAATTTTGTTATATAAATTACATAAGCTGAATTCCTACTTAATTGTGACGATTGTCCAACATGGTAGTTTCGCTGCGGGATGGAGGAGTTAGGCGGAATATACTGGGTGTGCCGCCTATTAGATAGGCACAACTAGTGCCGCCTATCAGGTAGGCACAACTAGTGCTGCCTACCTAAAACCTTCCTCCACCATTATTTTATTTTTATCTGTGTAGTGTTAGAAAATAAGGGTGGTGGTGCCTATGCACCACCCTCAACCCATCTAAATGTACCATTTTGGTACTTAATTTTAGCAACATACTATTTTGACATTTTTTTTTATAATATTCTGGTAAAAAACCCACGTCCCTATCAAGACCAAGATACGGGGTGACGCGATTTTACTACTAATTGTTATGTATTCAGCCCGTATCATATTTTTTTTACAATCCACCGCTAACAACCACCATCATAAACATAAATGCCTTTTGTAACCTTAATTAATTAATTGTTATGTATTCAGCTTTATACCCTTTATTTAAAAAGGAGAAAAATAAAATGTAAAATTTTGCCTTTGGCTGCTTTAATATCTCTATTACATATAAAAGAGAAGGATTATTTCACTATTTAATTTTTAACGATATTAATTTTCTCACTTTTGAACTTAAAATTCTTTTTATTCAATTTAGTACTTAAAATTTTATTCTATTATAGTTTTTAACCCATTTTCTTTAACAAATGTTTAAAAAGAGGGTGGCCAATCAGATTGCACCACTTATCTTTGTTTTTCATTTCATAATATAATTTTAACTTAAATTCATTTTTATTGAAAATAAATATTACATTATTAATTATTAATTATTAATTTTCCTAAACTATCATGCGTATGCACATCTCTACCATCACTTTTTCGATGATCCTTCTGGAAAATATACCTGCCAAAAACTATTCACCTTTCTCTCATCTACTCAAAAATCCACTTCATTTTCTCTGTAACACCTCACTCCCAACCTGATCGCCGGATCCAAGATATGAGATACTATATTTGTTGTCGAAGCAACTACAAACTCAATACACTATCCAATAGATTAATCATGTGAACAATTAAGTCTAAGCATACATTTATTAGAATAAATTAGTTTTACTACTTCTAAACGCATTATTAATTGAAATACAAGTTTCAAATAAGCTTATGAAAGCTCTCATGAAACACTAGTAACAAAATGTGGGAGCCAAACATAAAAACAACTAAAACAAGAGTTTTGTTGTGACATCGAAAGATGAATGTTGCAACACTAAGGGTAGTAGCATGATGTCGTGAGTTCAATTGAGATGAGTTGTGACCATGAATTAGTAACTTGACGTTGTGAGTTCAATAGGGGAATGTAATACCCCTTAACCCGTTTTGGTCGCCGGACCCTAGCTACAAGATGCCGCAATAGATAACAAAACTTTTCATTCATTGTACTTACATTTGATACCAACACAAAGCATTATAAGCACATCTATTTCAATCTATCAATTCAAATCTCATTCATGCCACCACATCAAACATATCTAACTACCATTGCACTTCTATTTCAATCAAGCTACCTTACCTAAATTCTTACACCACATCAAATGCATACTTGTCATATACTTTAACCATTTAGACATCAAACTACCCCTTTAGCATTTCAAAACATATTAAGACCAAAAGACAAGTCTCACAACCATCACCAACATTTTATACATTACACATATTTATACCAAGAACAACCAAACACAAGTTCAATCTTAAACTTTCATAGATAAACCATTTGCGCCAATTTACATGCCACTTGTTAAATGGATAGTGTGAGCTCTGACTTGATTTCCAACTGATTGTATAGTTTTCAATAATCTACAAGAAATCAAACAAAGTAGAAGTAAGCATACACAATGCTTAATAAGTTCGTACCGAATTTAACATAACTTACCGGACATTATCACAACTTAAGAATTGAACACATATATATAGATATGAAACATGGTATTATTTAATACCCTAAGCAAATCCACAAACCCAAGGTTAGTTCTTTCAAAATTAAACATTGAACATATTCTGTGCTTTTCTACCACATACAAACCAAACATACTTGACTCATATAATACCATTCACTCAATAATTAAACCGTACTACCATTTCCATTTCATAAACACTTTTTTCACCTGAAAAACTATAGTGAAATAACCTTGGATACTTGGGATAGAGTTGCTCACACGAGTTGTGAATATAAATGTTTACACGAGTTGTGAATATAATTACTTACACGAACTGTGAATATGGCTCTGCTCACACGAGTTGTGGGTTGGGACGATAACTTTACTTGATGCTACTCACATGAGCTGTGAAAGATCCACAACACATGCTAGACCTTAACCATCAGTAGAACATCCAAGACCAGCACCCTATACCTTACACACCTTGATGACATGTCATTTGTATCCTAGTCCCCTTGAACATTATCATATACACGAGTATACAATTGTATAATTTCCTTTTTCAATCACAAGCATCAATTATATTATTCTTCACAATTTTTGTCCCTCCAACAATCAAAATTATTATTCTACAGATATTCAACTACAAGTTATATACATTCCAAATCACAAAGGAAATTATAACTCTATTTAAGTATTATATGAACTTACCTAACCAAAAAACAACAACAAACACAACCCAAGGATTATTCAACAATTTTTCCTTTTCCGCATTTACCGGTCGGTTGGTTCGTTTCTTGATCTATATAATATTTTAATTCAATTATCAACTTCGAATACTTTATAAAGTAAAAATATATGCATATGAATTTTTTCTTAATGTTTTTCAATATTTCCCTAAACTTTTACATTCTATTCAATTTAGTTCTTAAAACTGAAACCTTTATAACTTTCACATTTAAACCTTAAATTTCAATCCAATTACAATCTTATCCTTTAACAACCCTCAAGTACCTATTTTTATATAAATTTCATGCTAGATTCAACATTTTTTGTTTTAGTCCCTAAACTCAAAAATAATAATTTTTACTTTAGAAAATAACCCTATTCCATAACAAAGCTTCAAACTCTATCAAATAACATCTAAAAAGCTTCCAACACAAGAATGGTAACTTTTAAAAGTTTAGAAGTTTTGAAAATAGAGGTATGAGTTAGTTAGATTAAGCTACAACAATATCAAAAACATAAATTTTACTTAAAACGGGTTTCAAAATAAATCACATGCAAGGTGGAGAGCTTGACCGAAACTTAAAACCTCAACAATGGTGGAAACGGTGAAAGAAAGAAGTAAAGAAGATGAACATGCCATTTGCTGATTTTTTTACGTTTTACTTAATTATCCTTAAGTTTTACATTATTTTAACATAAAATTACCAACTAAATAAGCTTTCACCATCCACTACAATGCATAATGGATTTATTGCCATAATAACCCCTGTAAAATTCCTAATTAAACCTTTTAACTAATGAAAATTAATAGAGATTAACTTTTATGATTTTTACGAATTAGTCTTTGTACCCTAATTAAGCATTCAATAAACCAAATTATCAGACCAAAATTTAATATAACGCTATAATAATCTTGTAAATATTAATAACTAATATTTATTAACTTGATTTTTAAAAACATGGTTTCAAAACCACCATTTTCGATAAAACTGATTGTTACAAGGAATGTCACGACTATGAAGACAATTTACTCGATTTTTGCATCTTTTTTTACTCAAACCTACCAAACACCTATTCCAGTTGGTTTAAATGACCCAAAAGTTCAACTCATCACATTATAGGCATTAATTGAAATGCCAAATTACCATTTTGGCTTATCAAACACCTATCAATGTTGTAACACCCCTAGCCTGTCTCCGTCACCGGATTAAGGTTATGGATCATTACCGTACAATTTAAAACATTTAACTTCAAAGTAAAAATTACGAAAAATTTATGTTAACATTTAATAACTTAATTTAATTAAAGTAAAAATACACTTACGGGCCTTAAATCGAGCCTTCGGGGCCATAAAAACAACTTGGGAACAATTAGAGATCAATTTGAAACAAAACAAAAAATTTTGGAAAACCTTAAAAAATTGGGAAATAGGAGTCATACGGCCGTGTGAGATAGCTCAAACCATATGAGCATTCAAAGTATGGACACACGGCCGTGTCCCAGCCCGTGTGTCTGCTCGTGTGGAATTCGATGTAACACCCTTAACCTGTCTCCGTTTCCAGATTAGGGTTACAAAGCATTACCGTATAATTGGAAAACACTTAACATTATAGCATTTAAATAAATTAAAAATATTATAAACCGTTCAAACATATACGTTTTGTCCCTAAATTGAACCTTTGAAGCCCTAAAAAATAACTTAAAAGTAATTCAGGACTAAATCAAAACAAAACAAAAGTTTTAAGAAAAAAATGTAAAGATGTGAAAATAGGGGTCACAAAGCCATGTGACATAGCCCAGGTCATGTAACATTCGAACAAAGGGACACACAGCCGTGTCCTTACCCGTGTAACTCACTGAGTAGGGTCACACAGCTATGTCACAGACAGTGTAACTCGTTGACTTGAAACACTAAGAAATTTCAAATAACACACGGTCGTGTCGCTAGGCTGTCTGAAAGCCCATGTGAACCCAAAAATTGACCTAAAATCAAGCCATTTCAAGTCCAATTCATGTATAACTAACAATTCCATTTGGGCACACATTCAAGGGATTTAAACAACATTTAAACACAACTAAACATACCATTTCAAACATCCTAATTCATCTAACCAATATGTCATTCAAAGGAACCACTATTGTATTAAAACATTATGGATCAAACCAAAGCAATTTGACCATATCTCAAGCAAATAACCTAGTTCAAATACTTACCAAACCATATCACAAATGACCATTTTCAATCCATCACAAACATACCAAAAGACCATGCATTTCAATTACCTGAAAGTGGTCAAGATGATCTAACTTAACAAGCATTACAAGTCCATTAACAAAACATAAACTTCAATGGCATAAACATACTAAATCAACCATTACACTTTCATAAACTACCATTACAAAAGGTCTTATACATGCCATTACTAACCTTGGCAAAAATACTTAAAAACTATCGAAATGGTTGTTGAATAGTGTGATAGGTCTCCGACAAGCTTCCAATCGATCAAGCTTCCGATTATCTATAAAACAAAGGAAAGTAACTATGTAAGCAACAAGTGCTTAGTAAGCTCGTATAAACTTAAACATAACTTACCATTTCATTTGCACAATTCGTAGATTAAGTATAATATCAACCATAACCATAAGCTTGGCATAAGCCTATACATTCATCACCAACTCACAGGTTAGTATACTTGTCCATAATATAAATGAATTCAGCCATAAGATAAGTAGATTTCCATATATATACATTTAACTCATCAACTATTCCATAAATTCATGATTCATTCCATTTGCATATTTACCATTTCATTTCCTTTTCTTACCTGTTGAACCATCTAGAATTGCATCGGGTACTCAAGAATACTCACACACATAGTGTGGCTTTCCATATAACCATAACCTTTCCTTTACATCATTGCTCACACGAGTTGTGGGTAGGAATGTAAGCTACATGATGTTACTCACACGAGCTCTGGAGAATCTGCGGACAAATGCAGAACCTCAGCCATCGGTAGGACATCCATGACCAATACCCGAAACATGAAATCCTTAATGACGTGTCATTTGTATCCTAAGAATTCTTAAGGTTTAAACGGGACTCGTTATCCGTCAATTCATCATATCATTGATGCATTTATAATCCAATTCATTAATGTTACAACAACACAGTAAATAGTTCATTTAACTAACATTAAAACGATCATAGTTCATACGAACTTACCTCGATAACTAGGGCATAAAAATATAATCGAACACTAATCCAAAGCTTTAGATTTTCCTCGATTTAAGTTCGATTGTGGTTTTTCTTGATCTAAATAGTTAGTTTCAATCAATTTAAGCAATTCTAGTATTCAATTTAATTCATATTTCATATTTATGCAAAATCACAAAATTACCTCTAATACTTTAACTTTTCACAGTTTAGTCCTTAAGCTTATAACTTAAAATCTAACCATTCTAACCTAGATCCATGTTAACCAAAGTTTTAAGAGACCTTGAAACAACCTATATTTACCAACATTTCACAATAAAATCCATGAATTTATATTTTTAACAATTTAATCCCTATTTCCAAAATTCATAAAAAATCACTTAACAAAACATGTTTATTTTGCAACAAAGATTAACAATCTATCAACTAACATCAAAACACGTTCAAAAAAATTCATGGCAAATCCCTCAACCTATAATTTTTTTGCAAATTAACTCCCGGGCTAACTAGACTAGGCTAAAATAAACTAAAAAAACATAAAAATCATTAAAAAATGGGGTTTAAAATCATACCATGCAAGGAATTAACCCTAGCTAAAACTTCAAGCTCCTCCTCCCATGGAATTTCAGTTGAAACAAATGTTTAAAGGAAGAAGATGATAGTATTTTGATATTAGTTTGTATTTGTTTAACTAATTACTAATTTACCCTTACTAACGTAACTTTAAAACAAATAAATCATGCCCATATTTGTCCACCATAAATGTGAATGGCATTAATTTACTTTTTTATAACTATCTAACCCTTTTAACTAATAGAATTCAACTTTTACACATTTTACGATTTACTCCTTTTTATGTAATTAACCATTCAAACATAAAAATTTCTCAACCAAATTTTAATACGCCCTTAATAAAACACTGTAAATATTTAATAAAATATTTATGGCTCAGTTTATAGAAACGAGGTCCCGATACCTCATTTTCTAAAACCACTTGACTTTAGGAACATACCACTTGTACCTATTTATTCTTTCATTTAACATAAATCATTAAATCAAAATTTATTATTACACTATATTTATTCTTTAGGAACATACCATTTGTGGCCCCGAAACCACTATTTTGATACCACAGAGAAATGGGCTGTTACATTCAAAATAGGGTCACACGGCTGTGTTGCAGGTCATGTGCCAAATAGTGTTACAAACTGTGTTGCACCACATGGTCGTGTTGCAAATCATGTCTCAGATCGTTCACATATTGACTTGAAACACATGGTCATGCGAGGTGACCGTATGTGACACATGATTGTGTGACAGCCCATGGCCTAGGTTGTGTAATTCACAAACTATCCCTAAAACAAGCCATTTCATGCACTAATTCTTGCGCACCAAGCCAATCCAATCCCACATGCATTCACGTAACTAAAACACATTAAAACACACTTCAAACATACCAAATCAACCATTTTATATGATCTAACCAATATTCCAATTAAGGCACTACAATTCACATATCAAGCTTAATTCAATTCAACATCTCAAGATCATAACTTAAACTGTAACAAATCATTTTTAGTGAAATTAGAACAGTGGTTTTGGGACCACAAATATGACGAGTAAATTATTATTATTTAATTATTTTAATGTTTATGGAATATTAGTTGGGTCATATTAAAATTTTGTTAAGAAATTTTAATGTTTGCATGATTAATAAAGTGAAAGGGACTAAACTATAAAAAGTGTAAAAGTTGAGTTCTAATGGTTAAAAGGGAAAAAAGGCTATGGAAAGGAAATATAATGGACTTAAATGATAATTATACCATTTAATGAATTAGTGGATGGTTATGGACAAGGTTTTATTGAAATTTTGATTATTTTTAAAGGGCAAAATGGTAAAATGGTAACTAAAGATAAAAACAAATAGCCTAAAATCATCATCTTCCCCTATTTGTTTTCTTCTCAACCAAATCTTCAATGGAGAAATAGCTAGGGTTCGGCAAAGCATTGTTTCACTTGCATGGAATGTAGTTTTTCCCTATTTTTAATAATTGCTATGTTTTTGAGGTCGTGTTAGCTTAATTTAGCTAGCCTAGGGGTCAATTTGTTAAATTGTTAAAGATTGATGTAACAACCCAGTTTTAGCTAAATCAGAATAGTGGATTCAGAACCAGAAATCCGAAGTTGAAAAATTATTTTAATATTATTTTATGTGTTTACATCATGATAGTATGTACGTGTGAAAATTTCGTGAACTAATTTTATTGTTTAATTGCTTAATTTGAGAAAAATGACTAAATCATGTAAAGTGTAAAATGTGAGTTCTAATAGCTAAAGGTATTAAAAAGCTATGGAATATTAAATTAGAACTCCTTATGTTGTAATTAGACCATTATAAAGGTGAGTGGACATATATGAACATATATTAAGGATTTAAATAGTTTATGAATAAGGATAATCTTGTAATTTAGTTAATAAAACATAATTAAATGATAAAAATCACGTATCATCTTTTTATGTTCTTCATCATCAATCGAATATTAGAAGGGAGGAAGCCATTTTATGTATTTAGGGTTCGATCTCCGTTTTGGATGATTTCTATGCTTTTATAATCATTGCAGCTCAATCTAACTAGCCTGTACCTTTAATTTCAAAATTTTGAAAGATTTTGAGAGTTTCCATTGTTGAATCTATGATTTCTTTGATGTTTGATGATGGATTATGAAAGCTTGATGATAGTTTTACATGTTTTATTAAGTGATTTTTGATGAAATGCATAATAGGGATTAGATTGTGAAATATGCAAATTGAGTGGTTGAAATGTGAAATAAATGAAAGTTTTGGGCTGCTAAGGACTTATATGAAATTCAGCAAGCTTGGGTATAATGAAATTATGTGAATTTTGTGTATTTATGAAATATGGACTAAATTGACTGAATGTGAAAGTTTAGGGGCTAATGTGTAAAAGTGTCTGAATGAGTAATTTTGGACTAAATTGAATGAGTAGATGAATAAATAAGTTAACTTTGAATTCAGATAGATCAGAAAAGAATGAATTCAGATTTAGACCGGGGGAAAAGCAAGGTTGTCAATTAGTCGATTCAATCCGTCATTTCCAAACATGAGATAAGTTCGTATGTAATGAGCTCTATTATAATTGTATTTAAATACTTTGATATTGCATAAATTGTAAATTTTAGACTATGAACTTGTTCGACCATGATTCGAAAATGATTCAACTATGATTTGGTATTGGAAATTCTCGGTTGAGCCTGTAACGCCCCAAAATTTGTTAATTTCAGCTTTTGTAATTTGACATAAATGTGTATCTACTTCAGTGGTTTTGTATTCTGGGTGTATGTGGGAGGTCCCAAGTTCAAGCCATGACTTTGGCTAAATTTTGGTAATTTTTTCTAAATCAAGCCCTATCTCTGGTCAGTAGGCTTTTAATTAATTGTTGTAAGATTATAACAGAATGGGCCTATTGGTTTGGTGGTTAAGTTGAGTGTTGGGATGTTGGAGGACTTGTGTTCGAATCCTTGCATGAGCAAGGGGGTTGGTTTTGCTCGAGGGACTGTAGTAGTTTCAGTTTAGCCGAAATACTGAGGTGGTTGTGAGTAGTTGGGATTGTAAGAGTGAAAGTAGGAGAGAATTTAGGGATTTGAAATCAGAATGTTAGTTCCTAATAATCTTACTTTCTTTTTCAAAATTTCGTTGACTCTTGGGGAAAAGTCCTGAAGTTTTCTTCCTTTCCTTTCTCCTTCCATATTCGACTTTTGCTCTTCTTTCTTCCATCTTCTCTTTGATTTTGTTTCTTTTTGTTGACTTTCACCGTCACCATCACTAGTTCGATTTTCATCACATGTTTCGATAAGTGGGTTCTCGAGGTTTGTAAGTTATGAATATTGAGTTTTTGATTGGGGTTATTGTCGCTTTGTTAGCAGTATATTGCGAGGATCAAGGTTCTCCTCGTGCTGTTTCATGATCGATAGATTCGAGGTGGTTGGGGTAAGTGTCGTCACTTTAAGGATGAGTATCTCGACTTGGGTTCAGTTTTAATTTGATTTCTAAGTGTTTAATTCAGTGCTTTATTGGTCGATTATAGGTTCTGGAGTGCTCGAAAGTGTTTCTGCATCGAAATCGTACCAAGTGTGTACCCAAAAACACAAAAAATAAGGTTTTAATGAAAGCCAAAAACCTCACTGTCGACAGCACATGGGCGTGTGGTTGTCCGTGTGATAGGCCGTGTGCCATAACACAAACATGTGATTGACGAAGCCAGGCCGTGCGCAAAAGACATAGTTGTGTAATGGCCAGATAGGTCGTGTGCGACACACGGGCTAGACTAATTAGGGCTGTATGGGCCCACACGGGTAGTCCACATAGACATGTGGGAATTTGGGCCAGGCCGTTGATCCACACGGGACAAGGCTAATATGGGCGCGTGGACCCACACATGCAAGCCATATGGGCGTGTGAGCCTATCTATCTGAAATGATTCCCAAGGTTGCAAGGGTCGCTTAAGTCGACTGTGAACCTATTGTAGGGTCAGTAAGCGTTATCTAGACCCCTGGATGTATGATCTGAGTGTATGTGATGCATGATTACTGGTGTATATATATATATGTTTACGTATGACTGATGGTTGCATAACAGCATGACATATTGTATGTTGCATTGCATTGGGTTGGGATGATGATATATTGGAGGAAGTGTACGGAAAAGCTTTAAGCCTACTATCTGGTAGGTTAGCTGCAATATACTGATTATGTGCTGCATTCGGTACTAATTGGAGTGTAGGGATGGGTGGGTGTTTTAAACCCGACATGGAGTGTAGGGATAGACAGAGATGGTGTGTAGAGGCTGGTTGGGTAGGTCTATATATCTGATACTATAACTGTGATGGGGTTAGGCCCTAATGCATATTTGATTCTGAAACTAAAATGGGCTAAGGCTCGAACTGCTACTGAAACTATAATGGACTTAGGCCCCAAACTGTATTTGACTGTTTACTACTAATTATCTGTATGCATGTTTTCTGTAGGGATTACACACTGGGTTTACGTAAATCATCCCTTCTGTTTAATGTGGACAGGTAATCCCTAGACTTAGACAGATCGGTGGGGCGGAAGACTCAACGGTAACCACATAGGTTATTTGGAAACTGCTTTACATTTCTTTATGGTCTATTTTCTATTTCTGTTGAGGTATTTGGTTGTAAATTTGGGACTTTCAGATTTTTTGCTTTTATTTCGGATTTAGACTGTTTTCATGGGTTTTTAAACTGCCAAACTCAACATGAACTCGGTTTTATTAAAAATAACGATTTTACCAAAAGCAAATAGTTTTCCTCAAATGTCACGATTTTAAAAGTTTCCACTACAGAAAATATTTTTAAACTATTCAGTAACAAGGAAATAGATTTGAAATGGATGAGAAAATTAGTTGCTAATCGTTTTAACTTGATAAAATCGACTAAACATGAGCGCACGAGGTATCCGCAGACGAGGTACTAGAAGCCAAGATAGAGGCCGTCGAGGGCTCGAGCTGAGTCCTCTTCACTAGAAAGTATGCCAAATTGGGACACAAGTGAGACGCCGGTGTTGCCTGCTACTGAGACTTGGTCTCAAGATCGCATGGCTGGGTACGACGCGTTGTCCCAGGCTATGTTAAAGATATTTGAGAGGGTCATTGGACTTAATACTGGATCTAGGGGTTGTGGTTCAGTTACGAAACAAGTCTGGTCCAATGGAGCTAAACTTTTTAGGGGTGTTCCTAGAGTCGCCCTTAATGTGGCCGAGTACTGGATTGAGGCCACGGAGCGGATTATGGATGACCTGTATTGCACCCCTGAGTAGAACTGAAGGGTACGATCTCTTTGTTATGAAACGAGGGTTGTGGCTGACCGTTAGGGGGGCACTCAGCTCGAACATTTGGCCTGGGAATTCTTTAAGACTGCCTTCCAAGGGAAATATGTGGGCGCCAGTTATGTGAATGCTCGTAGGAGGGAGTTTCTGAATCTTACTTAGGAGGATCGATCAATGGCCGAGTATGAGGCCGAATTCCTTAGATTGAGTCGCTATGAGAGAGGTATGGTGGCATCGGAGTATGAGAGGTGTGTCCATTTTGAGGATGGCCTCAGAGATAATTTGAAAGTTCTGATAGCTCCACAGAGGGAGCGAGATTTTTTTGTTTTGGTCGAGAAGGCGAAGATAGCCAAGGATGTTAAGCGCGCTGAGCGCCAAAACAGAGATAGAGAGAGGTGTAAGAATAAGAGGGATTCAGAGCCCTCGAGTTCTATACAGAGTCCGAAGAAAAAGGCCAGATCTGATGGGCCAATTAGAGCTGGGCCTCCTGTTACTACTACTAGACTATAGCCATGTGTCGATTGTGGTAAACGCCATTAGGGTGAGTGTTGGAGGAGGACTGGAGCATGTCTAAGATGTGGATAATTAGATCTTGGCATTAGGGAGTGTCCGTTGAGAGCCGATTAGATGCAAGCTCAGGGTACTGGTACTGCACAGCCACAGAGCATAGAACAGTAGCCACTGAGAGGCCGTGGTCAGGCTAGGGGTGGTAACGGTATAGGCCGTAGATAGAGAGCACCAGGTAGAGGTGCTAGACAGACTGAGGCGAGGCAGCCTACTCTTGTTTATGTTGCTCGTCGCCGAGAGGACAGAGATGCTCCAGACATTATCACTAGTACGTGCTTCATTTTTGATGTACCATATCTTGCATTGATAGACATAGGATCTACTCACTCTTACATAGCTAGCAACATATTTGAAAACTTAGGGATTTCAGTTGAGAGCACTGCGAGTGAGGTTACTGTATTGAGTCTGTTGGGACAGTCTATAAGGGTTAATAAGCTATTCAGAGATGTACCGTTAGAGGTTCAAAGGACGATATTCTTCGCTGACTTAATGGAGCTTCTGTTTGGGGAGTTCAACCTAATTCTGGGTATGGACTAGTTGGTCAAGCACCGTGTTAGTCTAAACTGTGCGAATAAGATGGTCGTCTTGAGAATTGAGAAGGATAATGAGGTAGTTGTGATTAGAGAGCTTTGGGATTATCCGTCGAATGTGATTTCTGTACTGATGGTTGAAAAATTGGTCTGCAAGGGATGTGAGGCGTACATGGCCTACATAAGTGTTTTTGCTTCTGGGGACTCTACTGTAAAGGATATCCACACTGTAAGGGGATTTCTAGATGTCTTTCCTGAGGAGCTACCAAGTTTACCTTTGAATCAGGAAGTGGAGTTTGGGATTGAGCTTTTCTTTGGTACAGCTCCAGTGTCTATTGCTGCCTATCGAATGGCACCGAAGAAGCTTACTAAGCTTAAGGCTTAGATTCAGGAGTTGTTGAATCATGGGTTCATCAGCCCTAGTGTGTCTCCGTGGGAAGCACCAGTACTGTTTGTTAAGAAGAAGGACGGATCCATAAGGATGTGTATTGACTACTAGCAACTGAATAAGTTGACCATTAAGAATAAGTATCCATTACCGAGGATCGATGATTTGTTTGATCAGTTTCGAGGAGCTTCGGTATTCTCTAAGATTGATCTCCGGTCTGGGTACCATCAGTTGAGGGTTAAGGATGCTGACGTACAGAAGACGTCTTTTAGGACTCATTATGGCCACTACAAGTTCCTAATGATGCCATTTGGACTGACTAATGTACTGGTAGTTTTCATGGACTTAATGAATCGAGTGTTCCAACCCTATCTAGATTGGTTTATAGTGGTGTTCATTGACGACATATTGGTTTATTCTAAGACTGAGGATGAGCATGACGAGCACCTTGGAGTGGTTCTTCAGATTTTTAGGGAAAAACAGCTCTATGCTAAGTTTAGCAAGTGCGAGTTCTGGTTATGTGAAGTAACATTTCTGGGCCATGTGGTGTCTGTTAAGGGGATTTGAGTCGATCCTCAAAAGATTGAGGCTGTACTAGATTGGAAACAGCGTAAGAATATGTTTGAGATCCGTAGTTTTCTGGGACTGGTGGGTTACTATTGGCGGTTTGTGGAAGGCTTCTTATTGATTGCAGCACCCTTAACTAAGCTGCTACGTAAAGGTGTTCCCTTTGTCTCGACTGATGCATAGCGAGAGAGCTTCGAGATACCCAAGACTGTACTGAGTGAGGCTCCTGTTCTGATACAGTCTGAGCTTGGAAAGGAGTTCATGGTTTTTAGCGATGCTTCACATGTTAGGTTGGTGTAAGCAGCCGTGTGATGGCTAAGTAGGCCTTGTGCGCCACACGGGCTAGACTGATTGGGGTCGTGTGGGCCACACAGGCATGTGAATCCACATGGGTAGTCCACACGGGTGTGTGGGAATTTGGGCCAGGCCATGTAATCCACACGGGCCAAGGCCAATCTGGGCGTGTGGGCCACACGGGCATGTGGGTCCACACGGGCGTGTGGGTCCACACGGGCAAGCCATATGGGCGTGTGAGCCCATCTATTTGAAATGATTCTTTGGGTTGCACGGGTCGCCCAAGCCAACTGTGAACCTACTGTAGGGTCGGTAAACGTTACCTAGACCCCTAAATGTATGATCTGAGTGTATGTGATGCATGATTACTGGTATATATATATTTTCGTATGACTGATGGTTGTATAACAACATCACATATTGTATGTTTTATTGTATTGGATTGGGATGATGATATATTGGAGGAAGTGTTCGGAAAGGCTTTAAGCCTACCATCTGGCAGCTCAGCTGCAATATACTGATTATGTGTCGCATTCGGTACTACTTGGAGTGTAGAGATATATGGGTGTTTTAAACCCCACATGGAGTGTAGGGATGGACGGAGATGGTGTGTAGAGGCTGGTTGGGTAGGTCTATATATCTGATACTGTGATTGTGATGGGTTTAGGCCCTAATGCATATATGATACTGAAACTGAAATAGGCTAAGGTCTGAACTGCTACTGAAACTGTAATGGGCTTAGGCCCTACACTGCATTTGCCTGTTTACTGCTAATTAACTTTATGCATGTTTTCTGTGGGGATTACTCATTGGGTTTATGTTAACTCACCCTTTCTATTTAATGTGTACAGGTAATCCCCAGACTTAGACGGATCGGTGGGTTGAAGGACTTAACGGTGACCACATGGGTTATTTTGAAACTGCTTTACATTTCTTTATGGTCTATTTTCTATTTCTGTTGAGGTATTTGGTTGTAAATTTGGGACTTTTGGACTGTTTGCTTTTATTACAGATTTAGATTATTTTTATGGGTTTTTAAACTACCAAACTCAACATAAACTCGGTTTTATTAAAAATAATGTTTTTACTAAACGTAAATAATTTTCCTCAAATTTCACAGTTTTAAAAGCTTCTGCTATGAAAAGTATTTTTTAACGATTCAGTAATAAGGAAATAGATTTAAAATGGATGAGATAATTAGTAGCTAATCAACGAATATGTTTTCACTTGATAAATGTGATTTCAATGTCCATTCCATATGACGTCGCCATATTCAGCCATAACGTCTAAGCCGGGTTTAGGGTGTTATAGAACCTTAGGAATAGTCTAGGATATAAATGACATGTCATTAAGGTAATAAGTTGGCTTCGAGACATGATATCAGCACTTCAGGTACGAGTTATACCTTGATTTGGCTACGGGCCATGGTATAGGTACTCCGGGATAGGTTACCTTGATTTGGCTACAGGCTATGGTATAAGTACTTATCGATTGAAATCCTGAAATATTTGACTTTTATTTTGAATGGTTCAACTGGAAAATTGAAAGATGTGGATTAGTATGAGATTGGTACGAGTTAGTACAGGTACGCATGTAAAGCATCACCGAAAACATTGTTAATACTTTTACGAGAAGGTTTTATCGATAACGTAAGGATGAATTCCATCGAATTTCCCTTACTTGATCGAACAACCCAAAATTCAGTTTTTTCAACTACATTAAATGATCTTTCAAATTGGTCAAGACTCTCCAGTTCCTTGAAATTGATGAATTCTTGGTAAGCAATTGAATGAATGATTGAAGGTTTTAAGATTTAACGACTTTGTATTATCTTGCATTTATATTGATGGAATTTTGAATGAATGGTGAAGTTACTCATTAAGTTAATACGAACTTAATAAGCTGTAAAGCTTACTTTGTGTTATTTTCCTATGTTTTATAGAGAATCAAGGCTAGCTCGGATCTGGAAGTCATTGGGAATATCATCGCACTATCGATCATCTAATTTGGCACTTTTGAAGTCATGTATATATGGTATATGGCATGTATAGGCTTGAATCATTTTGGTATGTTTGATGGATATGTATTTTTTTCCATTTGAGTGGCATAAGATGATAATCTTGGTGATGTTTTATGAATGTGTAATGGTTCTATTTTAATGTATGGTAATAGATTTATCTTGAACGAATGAGGTTAAAATGATTATGTATGTTTGGATTGGTTTAGTTGGATGAATTACATATATGAATTTTGCTTAGTAAAGCAAGATAAATTGATTGGAAATTGAATAGGTAAATTTTATGGATTTGAGTATTGAATTTGGTTGAAATGGATATAGTATAGTTGTGCATTTGTTGGATGATTTTTGGCTGCCTCTTTGTGTGATGAAATGGTGCCATTTGAGTGTTTATAGGTATGTACAAAATATGTGGCAAATTGGCCTTGCAAATGGCCTATTTTTGTCCACACGGGTAGAGACACGGGCGTGTGTCTCAGCCGTGTGTGACACACGATTATGCTACACGGTCGTGTGTCCCCTAGTGTTGAAATTGAATTGAAGTCAGTATGCTCCACACGGTCTCACACACGGGCGTGTGACTGGCTATGTGATATAAGTCAGTATGACCCAAGTTAGTATACTCTCTAGTTTTCATACGGTTTAGCACACGGGCGTGTCCTCAGCCGTGTGATGCAAGTCAGTATGTATACCCTGTTTCCACACAGCCTAAGACGCGGGCGTGTCTACTAGCCGTGTGAGGCACACGGCCTGTTCACACGGGCGTGTGACCCTTGTATGATTGAAAAATTTCTAAGTTTTTCAAAATTTTTGTATGTTATCGGTTTAGTCTCGAACAACTTCTAAAGCATGATTAAGGCCTCGTAGGACCTTATAAGGGATAAAGTGATTGTGTTGAATGGTTTATGAGATTGTATGTTTTATGTTGTGAATTGATAGGTAATGCCTTGTAACCTATTCCGACGACGGATACGGGTTAGTGGTGTTACAATTGAAGGTTATGCCATGAATTTTCTTGAATGGTTCTTGATTTTAGGTGGTAGATTATGAATCTTTGTTGATAAATAAACAAGTTTTACAAAGTGATTTTTGATGAAATTTGGAATTAGGGGCTAATTTGTTAAAGGTATAAATTCTAGGGTTTTATTGAGAAATGATGACAAATATGGGTTGTTTCAAGGTCCCTTGCATGTTTATTTAACATGGATTTTGATTAAAATGGTTAGATTTTAAGTTATTAGTCTAAGGACTAAACTGTGAAATAGTTAAAACATTGGGGGAAAAATAGTAAATTTTCATAAATGTGAAATGTGGGCTAAATATAATACTAGAGGTATTAAATGGATTGAAAATTTTCTATTTAGATCAAGATAAACCACGTATGGACCTATATTGAGGCAAAGCAAAAGCTTTTGAATAGCTCGTTTTAACTTCTATGCCCTTAGTTGTCGAGGTAAGTTAGTATAAATGGTTATTTTATTAATTCTATTTCAAATCGTATGTTATTATGTTATTTATAATGTAAATTGATTGATGCATGAATAAATCAATGATATGATGGTTATCGAGTTTTAGTTAAACCTTAGGAATTCGTAGTATACAAATGACATGTCATTAGGGATTTCATGTTTCGTGTGATGGTCTTAAATGTTCTACCGATGGCTGAGGTCCTGTATTTGTTGCGGATACTCCACAGCTCATGTGAGTAGCATTCTGTAGCTTACATTCTGACCTACAAATCGTATGAGTAGGCCTATTTCATAGCTCGTGTGAGCAATGATGTAAAGGAAATGTTACAGTTATGTAAAGGAACACTTCGTGTGAGCTTTCCTGAGTATCTGATGGAATTCTAGATGGTTCAATAGGTATGAAAAGGAAATGAAATGGTAAGTGTTCAAATGAAATGTATTATGAACCTATGAAAAGGAATGGTGATCTAAATGATGTGAGTACATGTGTAAAATTACTTATTATGGATGAATTCATTTGAACCATGTATAAATGCATTAACTTGTGTATTTGATGACATTGTATAGGCATTATGCCAAGCTTATTGTTTAGTTGGTATTACACTTATGCTATTTACATCATGCAAATGAAATGATAAGTTGTGTTTATGTTATACGAGCTTACTATGTAACAACCCGATTTTAACTAAATCGAAACAGTGATTTTAGAACCACAAATCTGAGGTTGTAAAATTATTTTAATATTATTTTTAGTGTTTACAGCATGTGAATATATATGTGTGAAAATTTTGTGAGTTAATTTTACCGCTTAATAACTCAATTTGAGAAAAAGAACTTAATCACGTAAAATGCAAAAGTAGCATGCTATAAGTTAAAAGTGTTTAATTGCTATGGCTAATTAAATGAAAGGTCCTTATGTTTTAATTAGATCGTTGATATTGGAGATGGACATTAATGGCCTTATATTTGATGTTTTAAATATTTAATAATCAAGGTTAAAATTGTAAAATATGTATTAAGTTATAATAAATAAAAGAAAAACAATTTTAATCCTAGATTATCATCATCCTTAGCCGAATATTAGAGAAAGAAAAAAGGGCTTTAAGCTTTCATCCATTCGGCCATGGTTAAGCTTGATTAAGATCAAGAACGAAAGAAATCGGATTTAGATCGAGGGAAATTGAAAGTTATCGAATAGTCAATTCAGTTCCTCTATTCCAACTACGAGGTAAGTTCATATGAAAATAAATCTTTAAATTGAATTATATGTGTTTACTTGCTATTGAATTGTTATGAATGTGGAACGAGCAAATACGAGTAAGAAACAATAAAGTTTCGATATCTGAAAGTCCCTACGAACTTTAAGAATAGTATAGGATACGAATGTCATGACATTAGGTTACCGAGATATGATTAAACGTAAGACCATGTCTGGGATATTAGCATTGTATTGAGATTTTGTGTAAGGCCATGTCTGGGACATTAGCATCGTTAATTGATGACCCTGTCCAAAACAGTGGCACTGATATGTAATAACATGTAAGACCATATCTGGGATATGGCATTGTATGAGCTTATGTGATTTTCGAGTATCCTTAACAATTCCGAATGATTCAATAGGCAAAGTTAAGTCGAGAAAGAATGTAACGCCCTAAAAATTTAGGTATTTATTTCGGATTTTTTCCTGACGAACTACTTGGGTTACCTCCAAATCGTGAAGTGGAGTTTGAGATTGAGCTCCTGCCAGGTACAGCTCTGGTGTCCATCGCCCCTTATAGAATGGCACCGAAGGAGCTTGTAGAGCTTAAGGCTCAAATTCAAGAGTTACTAGATCGAGGGTTCATCTGGCCTAGTGTGTCTCTGTGGGGAGCACTGATTTTGTTTGTGAAGAAGAAGGATGGAACTATGCGTATGTACCTCGACTATCAGCAACTGAACAAATTGACTATCAGGAATAAGTAACCCTTACAGAGGATAGACGATCTGTTTGATCAGTTTCGAGGAGCTTCGATTTTCTCTAAGATTGATCTCCGATCAGGGTATCATCAACTAAGGGTCAATGAGGCTGATGTTTGTAAGAGAACCTTTAGGACTCGTTACGATCATTAC
Source organism: Gossypium arboreum (assembly GCF_025698485.1). NCBI lineage: Eukaryota > Viridiplantae > Streptophyta > Magnoliopsida > Malvales > Malvaceae > Gossypium > Gossypium arboreum. The sequence goes on along the minus strand of NC_069077.1, from coordinate 115,954,474 downwards.
GAGTTTCTAGTGATGCCGTTTGGACTGACGAATACACCAACAGCTTTTATGGATCTGATGAACCGAGTGTTCCAACCCTATTTGGATCGATTGGTAGTGGTGTTTATAGATAGCATTCTGGTGTATTCGAGGACTGAGGAGGATCATGATGCACATCTCCAAGTTGTTCTGTAGATTTTAAGGGAAAAACAGTTATACACTAAATTCAGTAAGTGTGAATTCTGGCTACGAGAGGTAACTTTCCTGGATCATGTGGTGTCCGCTGAGGGGATTAGGGTTGATCCTCAGAAAATTGAAGTGGTTCTGGATTGGAAGCAACCTAAGTCGGTATCTGAGATTCGAAGTTTTCTAGGTCTTGCAGGGTATTATAGACGGTTTGCTGAGGGGTTTTCGTTGATTGTTGCACCTCTGACTAAGTTACTGCGTAAAGGGCTACCGTTTGACTGAACTGATAAACAGCAAGAAAGTTTTGAGAGACTTAAGAAAGTTTTGACTGAGGCCCTTATCTTAATACAACCGAAATCTGGAAAGGAATTCACTGTCTACAGTGATGCATCACATGTTGGCTTGGGATGTGTACTGATGCAAGAGGGTAAGGTAGTGGCATATGCTTCTCGTCAGCTTAAGACGGATGAAGTAAATTACCCGACTCATGACTTGGAGTTGGCTGCAGTGGTTTTCGCACTAAAAATTTGGAAGCATTATTTGTATGGTGAGAAGTGTATCATTTATATGGATCACAAGAGCCTCAAGTATCTCCTCACTCAGAAGGAGCTAAACCTTAGGTAGCATAGGTGGATTGAGTTGCTTAAGGATTATGTTTGTTTGATTGAATACCATCCTGGTAGGGCTAATGTGGTAGCTGACACACTAAGCCGCAGGGCTGTTACTGTTCTGAGGGCAATGTTTGCTTGTCTAAGCTTATTCGACGATGGTAGTCTGTTGGCCGAACTTCAAGTTAAACCAAGGTGGATGAGCAGATTAAGGGTAAGTAGTTGGAGGATGAGTAACTGGGTTCTTGTTTCTGACAGATAGAGAGTGGGGAAACTTCAGATTTTGGACTGAACAATGAAGGGGTACATTGTTTCCATGGGAGAGTCTGTGTATCGAAGGGTACTGATCTGAGGCAGTCTATACTGCAAAAGGCACATAGTAATCTTTACGCTATGCATCCTAGCAGAAATAAGATGTACCGAGATCTTTGATAGTTATTTTAGTGGCCAGGTATTAAGCATGAGGTTACCGATTTTGTGAGTAAATGCCTGACTTGCCAGTAGGTTAAGGCGAAGCATCAGTTGTCTTCAGGGTTGCTTCAGTCAGTTAAGATTTCGTTTTAGAAGTGGGAGAGAGTAACTATGGACTTTGTTAGTGGGCTACCCCTAATGCCTTTTAAGAAGGATTCGGTGTGGGTCATTGTGGATCGATTGCCAAGTCTACCCATTTTATACCTATTCATACTGATTACTCGTTGCAGAAGTTGGCTAAGCTGTATGTGTCTGAAATTGTGAGATTGCATAGGGTACTGGTTTCCATCATATCTGATAGAGATCCTTGCTTCATGTCTCAGTTTTGGAAGAAGTTACATGAGGCATTGGGTATAAGGTTGGACTTCAGTACTGAGTTCCATTCTCAGACGGACGGTCAGTCAGAGAGGGTGATTCATATACTGAAGGATATGTTAAGGAGTTGTGTGATTGACTTTCGGGGCAGTTGGGAGGATTATTTTCCGTTGGCAGAGTTTACATAAAATAATAGCTACCAGTCCAGCATACAGATGGCACCTTACAAGGCTTTATATGGTCGTAAATTTCATACTCCTATGTGTTGGAATGAGTTGAGTGATCGGCGTGTTCTAGGTCCTAAATTGATTTCTTATACAGAAGATAAAGTTAGATTGATTTGGGATAGACTGAAGGCGACGTCTGACAGGCAAAACTCATACATGGATCTAAAGCGTAAGAAGATTGAGTATTCTGTGAGGGACTTGGTGTTTCTTAAGGTTTCGCCATGGAAGAAGGTACTGAGGTTTGGTCGGAAGGGCAAGCTAAGCCCTAGGTTCATTGGGCCTTACCGTATATTGAAACGCGTGGGACTTGTTGCCTATCAACTTGAGTTACCTTTAGAGTTGGACCGGATTCATGATGTGTTCCACGTCTCTATGTTAAGGCGATATCGCGTTGATCCTATGTATATCGTCTCTACTGAGGACATTGAGGTTAGGCCTGATCTGACTTCTGAGGAGGAGCCGGTTCAGATTTTAGACCGCGATGTGAAAGTTCTGAGGAGGAATTCGGTTCCACTGGTTAGTGTGCTATAGCGTAATCACAGTTTTGAGGAAGCCACTGGGAACCCGAGGAGGCGACGCAGCAATAATACCCCCATTTATTTTGACCAGGTAAATTTCGAGGCCAAAATTTTATTTTAGTTGGTAGAGTTGTAACGCCCCAAATATTTAGGTATTTATTTTGTATGTTGTTGCATAAATGTATGCTTGCTTCAGTGGTTGAGTGTCTTGAGGAGTGTTGGAGAGGTCCTGAGTTCAAGCTTTGGCTTGAACTAAATTTTGATTTTGTCTTGAATAAACCTTGTCACCTGTTAGTGAGTTTCTTAAATAAATGTGGTTAGGATGTATTATGAAATGCCTGATGATCCAGGGGATAAAGGCGTGTGGACTGTTTTAGTGGGTCTAGGGTTCGAGGCTTGGTAATGCAAGATGAGCTTTTTATTTTGCTAGTAACACTGGGGAGGTGTTGTTGTTTGACTGAAATTGAATGCTTGTATAGTGGACCAAGTTGTGGCTGAATTCTAGGTGTGTGTTGGAGAGAATTTCGGCTGGTTGGGATATGGTTAGGTGGGATGTGTGTGAGAAATCTTAGGAGTGATATGGGGAGAAAATTTAGGAGATTTTGAAGGGATTCAGATAGTGTTCGGTTGGAGTTAGTGGGGGAGCCGAATGTGGAGAGAGTTAGGGAGTGGCATTTGTAGGAAAAAGAGCATTTTTGGTAAAACTGGTCATAGAACTTTTTCTTCTCTAGTGTCGAAATTTTATAGTTGTTTGCTCTCCATTTTGATAGCCTTGCTTTCTTGTGTGCTTTTACGTTTTTGGTTAAAATCGAGGTGACCATTTGGTATTTTTTTTCTTTTACTTTTATGAACCTTACCTGTACATTTCTCCCTCCTCATCTCTAATTCTTCAGTTTTCTTCAGCTGTTCCTTGTGGCATTGCTAAAAACCGAACACTTCCCACTTACCCTCATTCCTTTATTTCGATTCTTCAGTGATTGGGCATTTCCTTTTCTATTTTGGTTTTTTTACCTAGCACATCTATCAATCTAGGAACTTGGCCGTATACTCCACCCTCTACTATTTTACCTTTGTTCTATCGTCGGATTAGGTAGGAATCACTGATAAAGTGGTAAGGGTTCATGAGTTTCTCTTGTTGTTCTCATTGCTATTATGATCTTCTGTTAATACCTTCTCTCTCTCTTCTATTATGCTTATATCTAATATCTCCCTACACTGTCGTTTTCTAGAAGGTGCAAATGTTGCTGTTTGCCTCTGTGATTGGACACATTTGGCTTTGGTGGGGGTAAGCCAAATATTCTTCCTCTGAGTGTGGGCATTAAGTTTCGGTAAGCGATTGTTCAACTAAGTTCAATATGTTCTATTACTTGTTGGGTGATAAGACTTTTGGAGTGCAGGAAATCCCTATAGCCTTGTGGATAGGTCTTTTGCAAAGGTTCTAGAGTGTCCGATCAAAGCCAGTGATAGGTAATTCCTTGAGCCAATAGTGGTTAGGGTGCTTTTCAATTCGATTGGATAAATGTTTGATCAGAGATTTGATTATGTTAGGTTTGGAATACTCGTGGGCCAACAACACATTTTGTTGCAATCAGGTGTGTAATCACACTGCAAAGTTGTTAATTGGCAAAAGCTGGAAAGCATGTTCATGCACGCTACACAAGCGTGCGCTCGCTTGTATGGTGAATAAAATGCATAAGCACGTGCGTTTGACAGTAGAGGCCACCACGAGCAATCTCATGGGCTTAAACCGTTTTGGGCCGCGTTGGGCCAGAATGAGCTATGTCAGCCCACGGGCTCGTGGGCCCTACACAGGTAAACCACACTGTTGTGTGGAGATAATTGGGCTGACTGTGTAGTTTACATGGCAGGGGCCATTATTTGGGCTTATTGGGCCACATGAGTGTGTGGGCCCACATAGGCCGTATTATGGGCTTTGCACTCATTTCCACTGTTTGACTGTTAAGGTCGCATGGGTCGCCTAAGACAACTATGGGCCTACTGATTGGTCGATAAGTACACTTAGACCCTATGCTGATGAAGAAATGACTGATATATCCCTATGCTATATTTGACTGTATTCAAGCATGACATTTTGCATACACGTATATATTATGACATGACATGTTGCATGGGGGTGGGTTTGATATGTTTGGAGAAAGTGTACCGTACTGGTAGCTCTACTGCATATACTATTTAGTGCCACAACCGGTGCTATATTCTAGAGTGTAGGGATGGATAGGTCGATTTTATCCCCACATGGAGTGTCGGGTTAGACGGAGTGGAGTGTAGAGGATGGATGGGTAGGATCTCTGTTTGCATCTCTAATACTGTACTAAATTAGGCTAAGGCCCATGCTGATATTGTTGCCGTAATGGGCCAAGGCCCACACTAATAATGCTACTGATAAAGGCTTAGGCCCAGACTATTTACACTGCATGATTTACTGTTTGATAAATAGGGATTACACACTAAGTTTCCATAAACTCACTCTTCTGCTTATCTGTGCAGGTAATCCTTAGGCGGGTCGATGCTGTGAGGGACTCGGAGATGGCCACACCACTGTTTATGTTTTTCGTTTTTGATTTCTAGTAAAGGTAGTTCTATTTGGGTAAATTTTATGTGGTAAGGCCACTTTAAGTTTTTATTTTTATTTGGGGATTTATTTAAATTAACTTAAATCTGTTAGTAGTAGGACTTGGGTTTTCAAAAGTGAATAATTTTCAACTACCATACCACATAACTTGTTTTAAAAGCTTCTGCAACGAACAATGTTTTAAAGTGTAAAAACGATTTAGTATGAAACATGTTATGCTAGACAAACCTGTAACTTAACAAATGAATATAATAAGTTAGCTTCTCATAAAGATCACAAACGAGTTTCTAACACAAATGGACTTTTCTAATAGAACTATGCTTTTCAAAACACACTCCAATGTAACATCACAGATTCGGCCATAACGTCTAGGCCGGGTTTGGGGTGTTACAAAGAATATGTGAATAAGCTAAATGACTCAGGTACATACGAAATTCATACGATTATGGAAAAGGAAAAGTATTTGATGAACTTGATTAAGACATTAAATTTATATTCAATGAGAAAGGTTTGAAAATTTGAATATGATTAGCTATGTTTAGCATATTGAATTGATATGCAAATATTCATGTGATGACTTTATTGTATATGGCTTACTAAGCTTTTAAAGCTTACTTTGTGTGTTCTTCTCATGTTTTATGGATTATCAAAGCTAGCTCAGACTTGGGGATCATCGAAAAACATCATCACACTATCGATCATCTAGTTGGTACTTTTGAAGCTTTGTATATATGGTATATGGCATGTATAGGCTATTGTTATCTTGGTATGTTTTGAGCTGTGATTATAGCCATGAGATTTGGCTTGTAATTATTGGATTATAGCCATGTAAGTTGGCTTGAATTATATGTTTGATAAATGATATATGTGATGTATATAATGTCTTAAGTGTTGACCTGTTTGGAATGGTGGTATGGATGCCCTTTTGGATAGTTATATGTTGTGGTATTATTGCTTGGAAGTTGGTATATTTTTTTATGTTTGAGAAGCATGATTTGGTTGATAAAAATGTGAGAAAATGTATTTAGGAGTTAAGTAAGTCTTGATGGTTTTGGCATATTAAATTGGTATGTTTTTGAATATGGATTTGAGTATTTGAAATGGTTATGGATAGATGGCATGATGTGTGAATGGAATAGCATGTTTCGGTTGCTAAAATATGTATTGGAGTAGTATCTTATGAGTTGCTTTGTGTACATGTGAGTAAGGTGGCAAATTGGCTTTTCAAATGGCCTACTTTTGTCCACATGGGCAAAGACACTGGTGTGCATCTCAGTCGTGTGCGAGACACGGTCATGCTTAACGACTGTGTGTCCTTTGGGGTACGCTTTGAATTAAAGTCAGTATACCCTACAAGTTTGGCACAGCCTAGACACAAGGGCGTGTTTATTGGCTATGTGTGGAACACGGGCTAGCACATGGGCGTGTGGTCGGCCATGTGACCCAAGTAAGTAACCTCCTCAGTTTTCCCACGGCCATGGCACACAAGCGTGTCCTCAGCTGTGTGGTTCAAGTCAGTATGTATGCCCTGTTTTCACACGGCCTGTGACACGGGCATGTCTGGTAACCGTGCCTCTTGTTCACATAGGCGTGTGACCTTTAAAATTTTAAAAATTTTATAAGTTTCTCAAAGTTTGTGAATGTTATTAGTTTAGTCCCGAACCACTTCTAAGCATGTTTTAAGGTCTCGTAGAACCTTATAAGGGACAAAGTGATTAAGATGAATGAATTTTAATTATGATTGCACAAATGTATGATTTATGTTGTGATTGATTGGTAATGCCTCGTAACCCTATTCTGGCGACGGATACGGGTTAGGGGTGTTGCATTTAATTAGTATCAGAGCTACAATTTAGTCAATTCTAGGACTAACGTAGTGTGTGAGAGTCTAGCTATACATGCCATATATATAAATTGCGATAGTGTGATGATTCCTGACAGTTAACATGTATTTTTATATAGCAAATGGATCCTGAACGAGTAATAGCTAATGATTTGGAAAGTAATGCGCCTGCTCCCGCTCAAGGGGTAGCGCTGACCTATTCTAGGCCTATTTCAAGTAGCCAAGGGGGAGGGACGAATCCGGCTGCTCAACAACCTCCACCCCCACCTGTTCCTCAACAAGTCCTAGTTGTGCCACAAGTGATAGAACCGATTCAATTGAGTAAGTCGGCAGTGGATAAGATACGTAAACACAGGGCCAAGGAGTTTCAGGCTATAGTTGATGATGATGTTAAGAGGGCTGACTTCTGGCTTGAGAACACAATCAAAGTATTTGATGAATTGTCCTGTACTCCAGATGAATGTATCAAGTGTGTTGTATCCTTACTCAGAGACAATGCATACTATTGGTGGAAAACGTTGATATCTTTAGTTTCTAGGAAATGGGTCAACCAAGAGTTTTTCCAATCTAAATTCTGAAAGAAGTAAGTCAACGATTTCTTAATCAGAAACATAAAGAGTTTCTAGAATTGAAACATGACAAAATGACTGTGATTGGGTATGAAAGAGAATTTGTACGATTGAGCAAATATGCTTAGGAATATGTTTCAATCAAAGAGATTATGTGTTACCGATTTGTTGATGGGTTGAATGAAAATATAAAACTTGTAGTTGGGATTCTGGAAATGGAAGAATTTATTGTTTTAGTTGAGAGGGCTTGTAAAGCCGAGGATTTCAGCAAAGAAAAGAGAAAAGCTGATCTTGAAGCAAGAGATTCGAGAAAGAGATCAATTAGTAAATCTTATCAGTCTGCATAGAAGAAATTTTGAAACTCGTTTAATCATTCCAAAGCATCTGTGGGACATTCAAACAGAGATCGAGTGAGACAACAATCGAGCTTCATAGCTCTAGCTACTTCGATAGCTAGTGTTGAGAGTGCAAGACCTAACCGACTTGAATGTAAACATTATGGTAAACGGTATCCTGGTGATCGTAGATTGAATGATAGGGCTTGTTTTAAATACGAATCATTGGAACATTTTATTCGTGATTGTCCTGAGTTGGCTGAGCGAGATGCAGTATAGAATACGAGGCTTAGTGACAATGCAGCTAGGGGTAGACCATTTAGAAACATAGGAAATGTGAGTGGTGGTAGAGGTGCGACACGACACACTGCTATGAGATCTAATGCTAGAGCACCTGCACGAGCCTACACTATTCGCGCTTGCGAAGAAGCGTCATTTCCATATGTTATTAAAGGTACTTTTACTCTTTATGATACTAAAGTTATTGCATTGATAGATCCAGGATCAACTCATTCGTATATATGTGTGAATTTAGTATCCAGTAAGACTTTGCTTGTAGAGTCTATTAAATTTTTCATTAAAGTATCAAACCCCTTAGGCAAATGTATGTTGGTAGATAAAGTGTGCAAGAACTGTCCAATTATGATTCGGAATAATTGGTTTCCGGCCGATTTGATGTTGTTACCATTTGACGAATTTGATATAATTCTGGGTATGGATTGGTTAATGTTGCATGATGTTGTTGTGAATTGCAAACGAAAAATGATAGATTTGAGATGTCAGAATAGTGAAATTATCCGAATTGAGTCAAATGATCTGAATAGCTTTCCAGCAGCGATTTCATCGATGTTAGCTTAGAAATATGTGAGAAAGGGTTGTGAAGCTTACTTGGCTTATGTGCTTTATACGAAAGTGACTGAAAAGAAGATTGAATTAGTGCCAATCGTGTGTGAGTATCCAGATCTGTTTCCTGAAGATTTACCAGGTTTACCACTGATACGAGAGGTTGAGTTTGGTATTGAGTTAATGCCAGGAACAACTCCTATATCGATAGGTCCACATAGAATGGCTCTGACAGAGTTAAAAGAATTGAAATCTCAATTGCAAGAATTAACCGATGGAGGATTTGCACGACCAAGTTATTCCCCCTAGGGTGCATGGGTTTTGTTTGTGAAAAAGAAAGACAAAACTATGAGAATGTGCATCGACTATCGATAACTCAATAAAGCCACTATGGAGAATAAATACCCTTTGCCACGAATTGATGATTTGTTTGATCAGTTGAAAGGGGTTACAGTGTTTTCAAAGATAGATTTGAGATCAGGTTACTATCAGTTGCGAGTTAAAGACTCTAATGTGCCGAAAACTACTTTTCGAACGAGGTACGGACATTATGAATTTTTAGTTATGCTATTTGGACTAATGAATGCACCCGCTGTCTTTTTGGATTTAATGAACCGTATTTTCTGCCCGTACTTAGATCGATATGTTATTGTGTTTATTGATGATATATTGATATATTCACGAGATGAATTTGAGCATGCCGAGCATCTGAGAATTGTTTTACAGACTCTACGTGATACACAGTTATATGCAAAGTTCAGTAAATGTGAATTCTGGTTACGTGAAGTTGGTTTTCTGGGGTATATTATGTCAGCATCGGGTATTTGAGTCGATCCAAGCAAGATTTCTATGATTATGGATTGGAAGCCTCCAAGAAATGTATTTGAAGTCCGCAGTTTTCTAGGACTAGCTGGCTACTATAGATGATTTGTGAAAGGCTTTTCGATGATTACGACTCGTTGATGAGATTGCTTCAGAAAGATGTAAAGTTTGAATGGTCTGAGAAATGTCAGAAAAGTTTTGATTAGCTATAAACTCTTTTGACTGAAGCTCCAGTGTTAGTACAACCAGAATCGGGTAAAGAATTTTTGATCTATACTGATGCATCATTAAATGGTCTGGGTTGTGTTTTGATGCAGGAAGGCAAAGTTATAGCTTATGCCTTGAGATAGTTGAAGCCGCATGAAAAGAATTATTCGATGCACGATTTAGAGTTAGCAACAATTGTGTTTGCATTGAAGATTTGGTGCCATTATTTGTTTAGTGAGAAATGCCATGTTTATTCAGATCACAAGAGTTTGAAATATCTGATGACTCAAAAAGATTTGAATTTGTGACAGCGAAAATGGCTAGAATTGCTAAAAGATTACGAGCTAGTGATTGATTATCATCCGGGAAAAGCAAATGTTGTTCCTGATGCATTAAGTTGAAAACTTTATTTGCTCTATGTGCAATGAATACTCAATTGGCTCTATCTGATGATGGCTCGGTTGTAGCTGAGTTGAAAAAGAGACTGTTATTTATATAGCAAATTTGTGAAGTTCAGAAAGTTGATAATGAAATGTTAGCAAAACGAGCTCAATGTAATTCAAATCTTGATTCAGATTTCAAGTTGATTTGGATGACTATTTAAGATTCAGAGGTCGAATATGGGTTTTGAGAAATTTGGAGTTGATTTAGATGATTTTGAGTGAAGCACATATTAGTCATTTGTCTGTTCATCCGGTAAGCACGAAAATGTATAAGGATTTGAAACAGCTCTATTGGTGGCATGGTATGAAACGTGACATTTCAGAGTTTGTTTCTAAATGTTTGATTTGTCAGCAAGTTAAAACTAAGCATCAAGTGTCGTCTGGTTTATTGCAACCTATTATGATTCCTGAGTGGATATAAGTTAGAGTAACTATGGATTTTGTGTTAGGATTGCCCCTATCTCCGAGTAAGAAAGATCTAATCTGGGTTGTAGTTGACAGATTGACAAAATCGACTCATTTTAGTCCTGTACGAATGGACTATTCATTTGAAAAGTTAGCTGAGTTGTATATCTTCGAGGTTGTGAGATTACACGGAGTACCTGTTTCAATTGTTTCGGATAGAGATCCGAGGTTCACATCGAGGTTTTGGAAGAAATTGCAAGATGCACTAGGTACAAAACTACATTTTAGTACTGCATTTCACCCGCTGATGGATGATCAATCCGAGCGAGTTATTTAGATACTTGAGGATATGCTGAGATGTCGCATTCTTGAGTTTGAAGGTACGTGGGAAAAATATTTGTCATTGATTGAATTTGCGTATAACAGTAGTTTTCAATCGAGTATTAAAATGGCACCTTACAAAGCTTTATACAATCGAAAGTGTCGAACATTGTTGTACTGGACTAAACTTAGCGAAAATAAGATTCACGGGGTCGATCTGATTAGAGAAATAGAAGAAAAAGTGAAAGTGATCAGTGATAGTTTAAAAGCAGAGCCAGATCATTAGAAATCATATGCAGACTTGAAACAGAAAAATATTGAGTTTCAGATCGGGGATAGAGTGTTTTTGAAAGTATCTCCGTGGAAGAAAATACTTCGATTTGTTCATAAAGGCAAATTGAGTCCATGATTCATCGGACCGTACGAGATTATCGAGCGAGTTGGACCAGTTGCTTATCGGCTAACATTGCCATCTGAGTTAGAAAAGATTCATAATGTATTTCATGTATTGATGCTTCAACGATACCGATCTGATCCTTCGCATGTTATTTCCTAGACCGAAGTTGAAATTCAGTCAGATTTATCGTATAGTGAAGAACCGATTCGAATTCTAGTTCATGAGATCAAAGAGCTGAGAAATAAAAGAATAGCATTAGTCAAAGTATTATGGCATAGGCACGGGTTGAAGAATCTACGTGGGAACTCGAAGATGCTATGAGAAAGCAATATCCAAACCTATTCACTGGTAAGATTTTTGGGGACGAAAGTCCATGAGGGTGGAGAGTTGTAACAGCCCGGTTTTAACTAAATAGGAATAGTGGTTTTGGAACCACAAATCTGAGGTCGTAAAATTATTTTAATATTATTTTAGTGTTTACAGCATGTGAATATATATGTGAGAAAATTTCGTGAGTTAATTTTACCGATTAATAACTCAATTTGAGAAAAAAGACTTAATCGCGTAAAATGCAAAAGTAGCATGCTATAAGTTAAAAGTGTTTAATTGCTATGGCTTATTAAATGAAAGGTCCTTATGTTGTAATTAGACCATTGATAGTGAATATGGACATTAATGGCCTTATATTTGATGTTTTAAATATTTAATAATCAAGAGTAAAATGGTAAAATATGTATTAAGTTATAATAAATAAAAGAAAAACAATTTTAAGCCTAAATTATCATCATCCTTAGCCGAATATTAGAGAAAGAAAAGAGGGTTTTAAGCTTTCATCCATTTGGCCATGGTTAAGGTTGATTAAGATCAAGAATGAAAGAAATCAGATTTAGATCGAGGGAAATCGAAAGTTATCGAATAGCCGATCCAGTTCCTCTATTCCGACTATGAGGTAAGTTCATATGCAAATAAATGTCTTTAAATTGAATTATATGTGTTTGCTTGCTATTGAATTGTTATGAATGTGGAACGAGCAAATACGAGCAAGAAATAAAGAAGTTTTGATTTTTGAAAGTCCTGTACGAACTTTAGGAATAGTATAGGATACGAATGTCATGACATTAGGTTATGTAACACCCCTTACCCGTGTTTGACGCCGGAACAGGGTACGAGGCATTACCAGACTTAACCACTAATATCTTATAAAAACCGATTCATAATTTCACTCTAATTTAAAAGTTTTTCAAACACATTCAAGCTGTCCCTTAAAAAGAGCTTACAAGGCCCATATCACGCTTTAATTCAACCACACACATAAGCAAGCATGCACATTCATAAATTGCATCATTTAATTAATAACCTAATCAAGATTATCTACATTAAATTACTTTATACAATAGAGACCTTCAAATAACATAGGTCAGTATTTTAAGCCAATTCCTAGCAACTTAATAACAATTAAACGAGTCTCCATACATGCCAAAGACTTAAAGTACTTTAAAACCTTTATATATCGATCAATAGTTTGATAGTATGATTTAACCTCCGGTGACCTCCAACTCGAGCTAACATTTGTGATACTATAGGAAAAAGGAAAGGAAGGGAGTAAGTATTATAGCTTAGTAAGTAATTATGTAAATATTAATAAAAAATACATTATCATACTTTAAACAAAGTCACAATATGTTCCCGGAATATTACCATCACAAACACACATACTTTCACTATTACAATCATAAACAGGTTCAAAATAAGCTATCTAGCAAAGTACTAGAAACTAAATTATTTATTTCTGGAGCTATAGAACTCAAAATTATAAAAAGTTAATTTTCCTTGAAACTAGATTCACATATATTCTTACCATAAAATTTTCAGAATTTTTGGTCTAGCCAATTAGTACATTTTATTCATTGAAGTTACCCCTATTTCACTGCTCAACTGTTCTGACCACTCTTCACTACGAATCAATTTTCTCCCTGTAAAGAATTCAAAGGATGTTATTGTTTATTTCATTTGACACTAGACTCATTAATGATTTCAAGCATATAAATTATATCCCATAATTATTTTTTTTACAATTTTTAATGATTTTTCCAAGTCAGAATAGGGGATCACCTAGTCAATCTGAACCAGTCTCTCAAAAACTTAAATATCTCATAATATAGAATTCCTTTGCTTGCTCTGTTTCTGTTATATGAAAATAGACTCATTAAGCTATAATTTGATATCTCATTCAGTCTCTGATTTAATTTCTACTATTTTTGGTAAATTTTTAGATTCACGTCACTGCAACTATCCAGAATAGTTTTATTGTCAATTTTGATCTTTCACACTTCAATTGTATTCATCACTTTCCCATCACAATCTTTCCAATTTCCAATCACATATCGAGCATATTGCTCATAAGTTACACACGTATATACTTACACTTATCATCACAAAGTCATACACAATTTCATTTAATCAATTTCCCAGTTGAACGCTTTGGAATAATAACAAATACGAGATGGTATCGCACACAGCCCACCTTTAAAATTGAAGCTCTCTGGTACACATAGTGGCCTTCACTTAGCACCACTCATGTGACCTAGCTCGATTGTACACATAATTTTGGCTCTCTTGTACACATGGTGAACACTTAGTACCACCCATGTGACCTAGCCAGTTTATCTCGTAGCTCTCTTGTCTACATGGTGTCCTTCACCTGGAACCACACATGCGACCTAGCTACATATATCCCGTAGCTCTCTTGTCTACATGGTGTACACATAGTATCACCCATGCGACCTAGCACATCATAATGTCTCGTAGCTCTCTTGTACACGTGATGTGCACTCAGCACCATACATGTGACCTAGCTACATAACATCTGCATCATCCAATCTTTTCAAAGGTTCAACCGGGATTTCTCTCTCTTTCTAATACTTGATTCCATACTTCCAATAGTTAATTATGATTCAAAAATCAGCTACAATACATAAAATATGCTAAAATACAAAAACATAATAAAGATAATGTATTATTTACATACAAACTTACATACTTTCTCATTTCCATGTCGAATTACTATTGAACATTTAAATCATCATAATTATACTTGCTTTCAACACCTCGGCAATCATAGTAAATATATCAATTTTACATTGAAACATGCATAAATTAATGCTTATTATACATATGAACTTACCTCGATACTAAAACGACCATTTTACTAATTTTCTCGATTTTTGATTTTTCTCCCACTCTAGATTCAAATCTCATTTTTCGGGATCTAAAACATCATATTTTACTTATTTAATTAATTTACTATTCAAAACAGTCCTTAACTCAAACTTTGGAAAAATTACAATTTTACCCCTAAACTTTTGCATATTTACACTTTTTCCCCTAGGCTCGAGAATTAAACTTCATCCCTTATTCTTATGTTTTATGATATGCTGATCATTTTTCCCTTCTATGGCAACATCAAATTCTCACTCTAACACATAGTTATGAACAATAACAACTTTTACTAAGCCGTTTTACTCATTTTTGCTTAAAACCGCTTAGCAAAAGTTGTTTAACATAATTTCAGCCTTCATATTCTACCATAAAACATCAAAATAAACATATTTCACCTATGGGTATTTTTCCAAATATGAACCCTAGCTTAAATTATTGCTAGAATAAGCTTAATCAAGTTACCGGGATTCCAAAATCGTAAAGAACTTGAAAAACGGGGCTAGAACGGACTTACTATTGAGCTTGGAAAGCTTGAAAACCCTATCCATGGCTTCCCCCATGATAACTTCGGCCTCCATGAAAAAGATGAGTCAATTTTGGCTTTATTTTCCATTTTTATTTCTTTTAATTACCAAATGACTAAAATGCCCTTAAGGCCTTTCTTTAAAATTTTGCCCTATTCATGCCCATTTTTGTCCAAACGAAATATAATGGTATAATTTCCATTTAAGGACCTCCTCTTTAAACCCCCATTTCAATCAATTACTTATGAATTAGAACACTTATTTTGCAACTTTTGCAATTTAGTCCTAAAAGTCCAATTAAACACTTTATCAGTAAAATTACTTAACGATATTTTTACACAATATTTTAATCAAGAAATAAACCTTAAAACTTAATTGAAATAAATTTTTCAAATTCAAATTCGTGGTTCTAAAACCATCGTTCCGTTTAGGCCCTAAATCGGGCTGTTACAGCAACTTCTGCAAATAAGCCCTAATAGGCAAATTAAACATGCAATCTATAAAATTTCTTATCAATACTCTAACACATGCATCTAATCACTCGGTAAATCATAAAAATTAATTGAAATAAACTTTTCTATCTTAGATTTGTGGTTTCGCAACCATTATTCCATTTAGGCCCTATTTCGAGATGTTATAGGTTACCTAGATGTGATTACATGTATGACCATGTCTGGGACATTGGCATTGTATTGAGATTTCATGTAAGACCATGTCTGGGACATTGGCATCGTTAATCGATTACGTGTAAGTCCCTACCCAGGACAGTGGCATCGATATGTAATAACATGTAAGACCATATCTAAAATATGACATTGTATGAGCTTATGTGATTTCCGAGTATCCTTAACGACTCTGAACGGTTCAACGGGAAAAGTCAAGTTGAGAAAGAATATGTGAATAAGCTAAGTGACTCAGGTACGTATGAAATTCATACGAGTATTGAAAAGGAAAAGTATTTGATGAACTTAATTAAGACATTGACTTTATATTCAATGAGAAAAGTTTGTAAAATTGAATATGATTAGCTATGTTTAGTATATTGAATTGATATGCAAATATTCATGTGATGACTTTATTGTATATGGCTTACTAAGCTTTTAAAGCTTACTTTGTGTGTTTTCTCATGTTTTATAGATTATCAAAGCTAGCTCAAACTTGGGGATTGTCGGGAAACATCACTACACTATTAATCATCTAGTTGGTACTTTTGAAGCTTTGTATATATGGTATATGGCATGTATAGGCTATTGTTAACTTGGTATGTTTTGAATTGTGATTATAGCCATGAGATTTGGCTTGTAATTGTTGGATTATGGCCATGTAAGTTGGCTTGAATTATATGTTTGATAAATGATATATGTGATGTATATAATATCCTATGTGTTGGCTTGTTTGGAATGGTGGTATGGATGCTCTTTTGGATAGTTATATGTTGTGGTATTATTGCTTGGAAGTTGGTATGTTTTGTTTTGTTTGAGAAGCATGATTTGGTTAATAAAAAGGTGAGAAAATTTATTTAGGAGTTAGGTAAGTTTTGATGATTTTGGCATATTAAATTGGTATGTTTTCGAATATGGATTTGTGTATTTGAAATGGTTATGGATAGATAGCATGATGTGTGAATGGAATAGCATGTTTTGTTTGCTAAAATATGTATAGGAATGGTATCTTATGGGTTGTTTTGTCTACATGTGAGTAGGGTGGCAAATTGGCTTTTCAAATGGCCTATTTTTGTCCACACGGGCAGAGATACGGGCGTGTGTCGCAGCCATGTGCGACACACGGTCATGCTACACGGCTGTGTGTCCCCTTGGGTACCCTTTGAATTAAAGTCAGTATACCCTACAGGTTTGGCATGGCCTAGACACACGGGCGTGTCTACTGGCCGTGTGTGGCACATAGGCTGGCATATGGGCGTGTGGTCAGCTGTGTGACCTAAGTCAGTAACCTCCCCAGTTTTCCCATAGCCATGGCACATGAGCGTGTCCTCTACCGTGTGGTTGAAGTTAGTATGTATGCCCTATTTTCACACGGCCTATGACACGGTGGTGTCTGGTAACCGTGTGAGGCACACGGCTTGTTACACGAGCATGTGACCTTTAAAAGTTTGAAAATTTTATAAGTTTTTCAAAGTTTGTGAATGTTATTGGTTTAGTCCCAAACCACTTCTAAGCATGTTTTAAGGTCTCGTAAGACCTTATAAGGGACAAAGTAACTGAGATGAATGGATTTTAATTATGATTGCACAAATGTATGATTTATGGTTTGATTGATCGGTAATGCTTCGTAACCCTATTGTAGCGACGAATACGGGTTAAGGTTGTTACATACTAAGCATTAATTATTTACATCATTTCTTTCCTATGTTTTATAGACTATCGGAAGTTCGATCGGTTTGGAAGGTCGTCAGAGATATTTCACGCTATCCAACATAAATAGCAGTAGTTTTTGAATGTTTTGACCAAGGCTATAATGGCATGTATAGGTTGAATTGTAATGTCATTTTGTTGAATGGTTAGTTGGTGAATTGGCTTATATAAGTTATGGATGTTATCTTGGTTTGGTATGATTTGATACCTTGCTATATGGTGTCATTTTGGGTTAAATTATGATGCATGTTTGGAATGAATTTTATGATATGTTTGAAATGATATGGTAATGGTCAAGTTCTGGCGTGTTTGATAAGTTTTGAACTAGGATTTGATAATTGAAATGTAGTAAAATTTGCATGTTTTTGTAAGGATTATTGAATGCATTTGAGGTGCCTCTGAATGGCATATTGGTTAGTTGATTTAGGGTTTTGGAATGGCATAAACATATGTATGTTTAGGTAAGGTTTGATTCCTTGAAGTGATGCACAAATGGTCCAAATGTTTATGCATGAATTGGTATTGGAAATGGCTTATTTTTAGGCAAATTTAGGTCCACAAGGCCTGAGACATTGGCGTGTAACTCAGCCATGTGTGACACACAGCCTGACGACACAAACATGTGTCATCTGAGAGTTCTTTTGTATGCAAGTCAGTAAGTTACACAGCTTGGCACATGGGCATGTGACACTACCATGTGACCCTACTCAAAGAGTTACACGGGTGAGGACATGGGCTGGGACATGGTTGTGTATCATTAGTTAGAAGGTTACATGGCCTGAGACATGGGCGTGTGTCTCAGCCGTTTAAGGCACATGGCCGTGTGATCCATGTTTCCAAGTTTTTGTAGCTTTTTCCTAGAGTTTTCAAATGATTTCAAATTGACCTGAATTGCTTCTATGGTGTTTTTAGGGCTTCGAGGGCTCAATTTAGGGACGATATATATGTATATGATTGGTTTATGATTTGATTATGTTATTTAATGATAGTAAGTTTAAATATTCCTGATTGTACAGTAATGTTCCATAACCCTAACCCGAAGATCGATACGGGTTAGGGTGTTACATAAACCTATACCAATCATGCCCAATAACCATTCCAAAAACATTTTACCATATGATATCTTCTATCAATAAAGCATGTATAAGTATCCAACCACACATTTGCACTATTATTTACATGCCAACAACTAATAACATTAATCATAACAAGCTTGGCACAACTCAAAACAACCCAAATCACTAGAATGACCTTATAACCTTATTACATGCCATTTATAAACATTTACCAAAATAGCCAAAAACTACCAAAATGTTGGATGGATAGTGTGATCGTGCTCCGGTGTGATTCCAACCAATTGAACTTTTCAATGATCTATAAGACAAAGAAAAACAATTACATAAGCAAATAATGCTTAGTAAGCTCGTATAATCTTAAACGTAACTTACCAATTAAGCTCAATTTATATAAATCATGTATACTACTATTTGCATGCTCAATAGTTAACCATTCCCTATATACATGAAACATATAATTTATCCATATTGTGCACATAAACTCAAAACATAGTAATAAACATTACCCTTATCATCTTTCCAACTTGTATCATTCATTCATTTTCTATCAATTACACAAATACTTTCCATTTCATAATTTAACATGTGACATATCATATGTTTATGTTCTTTTGAATTAAACCATTCAAACATTTCTCATCTCATATACACACTTTTCCATTTTAAACTTTAATTACCCATTAAACCAACTAGAATAACGTCGAATACTTGGGAAATGCTTATACATAGTGTGCCTTTACATGTAACTGTAACCATATCATATAGTGCTCACACGAGCTGTAAAATGGGCCTACTCACACGAGCTGTGGGTCGGGATGTTGCTACATGATGTTGCTCACACGAGCTGTGGAGAATTTGCAATTAATGCAGGATTTCAGTAATCGGTAGGACATCCAGTACCAATACCCAAAACTGTATAATCCGTATGACATGTCATTTGTATCCTATGAAATCACGAGGTTCGAACGGGACATATTCCATATTCAATCCTTTAACTTCATTCCATTATACCACTTCCAATATACATCCATGAATTTCACATTTTTCATAGATAACCATCACTTTGAATAATATTACCATTTAGTCCAAATCATTAGTTAACATTTTGAAATCAATTAAAATTATACAAATCATTTCATCTAAAATAGAAATTAACAATCTTAATCATTATACGAACTTACCTCTACTAAAACGATTACAAACTCTTTGCTAACGACTAATCCTCTATTTTAGTTTTTCCTCGACCTGTGTCCATTTGAATTGTTTATTGATCTAAATAATAATTTCACTTAATTATATAATTCAAATAGCTTAAAGTAACCAATTCAAGCCTGTAACCCATTTTAATGTGAATTTATGAAATTACCCCTAATATTTTAACTTTTATGCAATTTAGTCCCTAAACCTGAAACCTACATATTCATCATCTTTTAACTAAAGACCATGCTAGCCGATTCTTAATATGTTTAAATGGCCCATATTTATCATCATTTGAACCTATCAGTATGATATTTTACTATTTTCACAAATAAATCCATAAACATTAAGATTACTAGAATCACTTAACAAAATTCATCTATTTAACAACCAACTTTAATAATCTACCAAGTAAATTCATAAACACTTCCTATTCATTTATGAAAAGCCCCTAAACTTTTAACAGTTTTACAAATTGACCCTCGGGTCATCTAGATTAAGTTAATACAATAACAAAAACATAATAATTACAAAAAATGGACTAGAAAAACATACCATGCAATTGAAATTAAGTTTGGTTGAAACTCCTCCAAAGCTTTAATGGTGGAAACGATGATAGGGAAAAACAAGCAAGAAAATGATTTTTTTAATTCCACTAATGTTACTTTTATCATTTTAACATTTTAAGTTATAAAATTAACATATATTTTATTCATTTCTATGCACAAATTGCCCATGTGACAGCCCAAAATTGACCCTAGCCGGGAAGTGGTTTCGGGACTGCTAAACCGAGTCACCGAAATGTTTGAATGTAAAATTTATTGTCTAGAATATGTAATTATGAATGTGTGAAAATTTCAAGTTCTGATTTAGCTGATTGCATGTGAATTCAGTTAGTAGGACTTGTGTGACACTTTGAAAAGTGAAAGGCTAATCTATAAGGACCTAATAGTGCATGTAGTCAAAGGGAGGACTTGCATGTCAAATTTCCCCCAAGTTGTAGTGGCCGGCCATGACAAGGAATCATGGGCTAAACATGTCATGAAACATTTTTGTTGGGCATTAGGAGAAATAATAAACAAATAAGCATGGGTAATAAAGAAAGAAAAGAAAAAAAAATGTGAGTGTGAGTGTGAAACCCCATTGCCGTGTATTGTAGATGAAAAAAGAAAAAATTGTTCATCCAACCTTGCATTCTCTCTTGACCGAAAATACTAGAGGAAGGAAGGAATTTTGCTTCATGTTTGTTTTGGAAGAGGATTAGGAAGAGGTTGGCTAAACTTGCATCAAGATTAAGGTATGTTTGAGATTGTGCCATGAAATTCATGCAAGTTTTTAGTTGCTAGCTTGATGTTCTTGGTAGCCCATGGTTCAAATCTTTGCAATGTCATGGGAATGAAATTGCCAAAGTAAATGTGGTGTAAATGCCATTGCATGCTAAATATCAAGCTTGATAATGATACATGTGATGGGGGATTGAGGACTCTTAGATTTTCTTTTAGCATTTTGAATGAGATGCTAAGTTCTTTGTTTAATCATGACCAAAATTATGGTGTTGTGATGTATTCGGCCATGGTACATTCAAAAGTGTGATTTATGCTCATTGCATGGAAAGTAAGATTTGTGTTTTGAAATTTTGTTCGTGTTTAGTTACAATCAACTTGAGATTCGGCTCTAGCATATATATATGTATATATGTTGTACATGATGTATTGGTATGACATATATACTATTTCAAGATGTATATTTGCTTGTGATGATGTTTCGATCATGAAGGAAATGATAGATGTGTATTGAGTTACATTATGGAATGCATTAGTTAGTAAAATGTATGCTGTTTTTTTTTGGTGTGGTATAAAGTGTATAATTGGCCTCAACATGGACATGCATATTCGGCCACATGAGGGGAAATTGGTGTGCATGCACTCGGTTAGAGGCAAGCATATTGATGCCTATTCTTGGCTTAGAAAATTCGACTAAGAGGAATATTAACTAATGTGTTGAGTTCAATTCATGATTTCGTACATATGTGACTTTGATGCCAAATGAGTATATATATTGGCTAAGTACCTTGAATTTCTCTTTCGATGCTCAAATGATTAAATCAATTTATTTGTCAAATTAAGCTCAAGAGCAAAGGGGAGCTAAATCCGATAAAGGGAAGGAAAAAGTAGTCGAGTAGCCGTCGAAATCGCTCGACAACATCCAAGGTAAGTTCTTGAGTAATAGAGCTTAAATTCTGAATTGATTAGATCATGTTTAAAGCAAATTAAAATCATGCTCTTTGTGTGTGGCTATTGAGCCGAAATTGCAAGTGTAAAAAGTGCCTTGTGTTTGAGCTTTGCTATTGAAAATGAAATACGAATGTGTCATAATTTATTGACAATTGTGCTCGGTTATTCGAATGATGTCCGGGCTAAGTCCCGAAGGCTTTGTGCTAAGTGACTATATCCGGACCAGGATCCGAAGGCATTCGTCGAGTTAATAAATCCGGGCTAATCCCGAAGGCTTTGTGCAAGTTACTAAACCCGGGTTAAGTCCCGAAGGCATTCGTGCAAGTCGCTATAACCGGGCTTCGTCCGAAGGCATTTGAGCGAGTCGTTATATCCGGTTAAATTCGAAGGTACGTGATTCTAGAATAAGCAATCTTGCTGTAAAATTTCAGTTAATGCGCTTGAGAAAATTCCAGCAATGAGGTATGTTCATATGAGCTTGAATCGGTTGATTCCTTGAATAATATTCGCTCGATCGAGTAATGAGTTTCCGGTATGTGACTAAGGTTATCCCTTATGTATGATCATAGGGGTTGAAATGTGAAATGAGTATGATATTGAGAGTTTGTACATATGAAATTATCCGTTAGCTTTATGAATGCTAAGCTTTTGTTGTGCTGGAATTTCTTGCTCAAACTTACCAAGCATAAATTGCTTACTCCGTTTCCTCTGTTTCTCTGTCTTATAGATTTTGCTCGTTAGCTATCGGATTCGGGATCCTTGAAGTCGAAGTCATCCACACTATCAAAGCCCCCATTTTGGTACTCTTTTAGTTGAACTTTGGATATGGCATGTATAGGACTACCCTCGGTTGTTTTCAAGTGCTTTTGTGATGTATATATGTACGGCCATGCGAAAATGGTTCGTAAAAGTGGAGTACGGAATTAGACCATTTGTGGTTTGTAATTTTATATGGTTTCATGATGTTATTATGGATTGGAATGGGAGTGTTGGTCACATGATCAGCCATTGGAATGGCTAAACATGATCATAGGAGGACCTATGTATGACTAGACTATAGTTGGTCCATGGAAACTACAAAATAGGTAAGGCCTACCTTAAAAATAGATGCTGCCAGTTGCAGTGACGTGGATGTGAAAAATCACCAAAATTTGTAGGAAGGGTATTAAATTGTGAATAAGTTATGTAAACGAACCTTGACGAGTCTATTTTCATATGAAAGTAACGAAACGATCATATGAACAGTATACCGAGAGATATTAAAGTTCTCGTGAGACAGGGCCAGAACGGTTTCTGGGTCCCCTGTCGCGACTTTGATAATTTACTATAAATTATCCAGAAAGAATTAGAAGTCATGCCTTATATGTGCAGATTCCATTTTGAGTCTAGTTTCATTAGAAAAAACGGCACCAGTATTAAAGCCCTGTACAGAGAGATATTCAAGTTGTAACGCGCGAAGGTCAGCGTAGTCGACCCCTGTAACATGGGTGACTTTAACTAATAAACTGTACCAATTGGCCCAACCAAAAATTCTATAAATAAATCCATGGATGGATATATGAGTCTAAATTCAGGGAAAATTTACGGAATCAGTTTCCGAGTTTTGAAACTCAAGATATGATTTTTAAGGCGATGGTGACGCAGTTTTCCAGCCTGTCTGGAAATGCCGAATTGGTCGGTACTTTAAGAGGATTTGTCTCGTTAACCCCTCGTGTCCGACACCGGAGATGGTCTCGGGTTCGGGGTGTTACAGCCCACCATATTGATTTCTAGTCTAATTACATATTAAACCACTTTTACTTAGTTGTTAAACACAATAGACCCATATAACTCAATAATGTTTGACTTTTTCAACTTTTGTGATTTAGTCATTTTTACTTAATTAACTATTTAAACATTAAATGTAACAACATGTTTTCCAATGGTGTCAGAAACAATGCTTTCGGGATAAAAAATTTGACGAGTGAGTTTGTAAATATTATTATTTAATATCCACGGGTCAATTATAATATTATATTGGATTTTCGTTAATAATTTTTACTAATTGAACAAATAGTTCAATTCAAGTGGTTTTAGAAAACGAGGTATTAGGAACTAGTTTCTATAATCTGAGCCCATAAATATTTTTATTAAATATTTATGGAGTTACTATGACATCCCTAATTTGACCCTAGTCGGAAAGTGGTTTCGGGACCACTAAACCGAGTCTTATAAGTAATTAAAAGTTATATTCTATGTTTATGATGTTAGTAAATGCATGTGTGAAAGTTTCATGCATTAATTTGATCATTTCTATGTGAATTTATTAAAATGGACTTATATGAAACATTGTTGAAAGGTGATAGGCTAATCTTACAATGGTCTAATAGTACATGCATGCAAAAGAGTGGTTTTGCATGTCAATTTGCCCAAAAAAAGGGAAGAGTGGCCGGCCATGACAAGATTATGGGCAAGGGAACATGTTTCCAACATGTTTAATTAGTGGATTATGTAGAAAAAAATAAAGAAATGAAAAAAAAATGAGCATGGATGCCCCCCTGCTGCCGTGAGTAGAGGAAAAGAAAGGAGAAAATTTGTTCATCCATTCTCAATTCTTGGCGAAAAATACTAAGGGAAAAGGAAGGATTTTAGCTTCATGCTTGGTTTAGAAGAGAACTAGAAGGAGATTTGGTCATACTTGTGTCAAGATTAAGGTATGTTTGAGGTTGTGTCATGAGATTCATGCATGTTTTAGTTGCTAACTTGATGTTCATGTTAGCCCATGGTTCAAATCCTTGTTATGCCATGGAAATGGTATTTGGCCAAGGTTGATATTGTGTTAAAGCCATTGCATGCTAAATGTGAAGCTTGTTGATGATGCATGTAATGATGGATTGACTACTCTTGAAATTTCTTTTAGCATTCTTGAGTAAGACGTGGAGTTTTCTTTGTTTAACCATGACCAAAAATTGAAAGGGGATGGTGTGGGATGTATTCGGCCATGGCATGCTCATAAGTGCGATTTATGCTTGTTGCATGATAGGTAAAAATTTGTGTTTTGATATATGTGTTTGTACATGATGTTACAAATGGATGTGAAAATATATGCTAGATTGGGAAAATTTGATTAAATGTTCATGAGATGAAATTAGGTGATTAAAAGATGTTAGTTGACATTGTATATATATATATATATATATATTCGGCCATTAAAGTGAGTATGTTGGTGATGTTGAATCAAGTTTTTGGTGCATATTCGGTTAGGTGTATAATCGACCAAATGGGTGATTAGTAAGAATGGTTGCCGAATATACAAGCATACATATGCATGTGTAGTTGAATTATGAATGTTTAGCAAGATGGTTAAACTAGTTGATTTATTGATTAAGCTCAAGGAGTTAAAGAAGGAGAATCAAGCAAGGGAAAGACGAAGGTCATCGAGTAGCCGACTTGGAACTATTTTACCCAACACGAGGTAAGTCATTAAGCATATATTTGGTGTTGATTTAAATGATCATAATATATATGCAAATGTGTTTAAATGAGTTGATGTGTAAATGGAAATGTATGTGTATGGAATGATGCCATTGTTGAATGTATAAAGGCAGCAAAATGCATAAGGTATTGGTCTCGGCACTAAGTGTGCGGGTATAAATGGACACGGTGACAAGATTGGCACTAAGTGTGCGGGTTTAAAATTGTACAGCACTAAGTGTGCGAGTTTGATTATATAGCACTAAGTGTGCGAGCTGAACGTATATAGCACTAAGTGTGCGGATTCACTATATGCTCTTGCATTACAATTGGCACTGAGTGTGCGACATTATCGAGTTAATCCCGGACAGCGGATCGGGTAAGTACCTTGAGCTCATGACGAATAGGCAACATGTTCATGCTCGGGGTTGAGCTTGGTAAGCTTTAAATCTATGTGATGATTGCAATTGTATGATTGTGGTGAAAATGAGTTGGTGTGTGAAAATGCCTCAAATATCTTATTGTACAGAATATGAAATGTGGATGTATGACTTGGTATGAGATTGAACCGAAAGGTCCGAGGAATTATGGTATAGTTTTGATATGGATGGAGTACCTAGCCTCGTTTATCGTTTCATGTTGTGATAATTTTATTAATGGATGGTTGATGAATGCTTATGACTAACTGAGTTATAAACTCACTCGGTGTTTTCTTGTCACCCATTTTAGGTCTCTTGGACTCGTATCGTTTATGCGTTTCGGAACCGTCGTTGAAGTCATCACACCGGCTGGAAATCTTTTGGTATTGTCTTCGTAGTTGAACTAGGAGAACATTTGGCATGTATAGGCTATTTTGTTTTGTTGAATTGTGGGTTGTAAACTTTAAGCCATACGAAAATGGCCTATGTGGTCGGTTGAGTGTGATCCTAAAACCTATAGTCACGAGCCTTAGAAACCTTAATTTTGATAAGGTGGCCATATTTGTATTATGTATGATGAAATAGTTGGCCATGGAAGAATTATGAAATAGTCATTGTTTGCTTTAGTAACAGATGCTGCCAGCAGCAGTGAGGTGAGATGAAAAAATCACTAAAAATAGTATAAGTAGAATTAAATAGTGAATAAATTATGAAATTGAACCTTGATGAATCTATTTTCATATGGATGAGACGAAACGACCATATGAGCCGTATTTTAAGAGATATTCGAGATTTTGTGAGACAGGGCCAGAACGGTTTCTGGATCCTCTATTTCGACTTTGAAAATTTACCATAAATTATCCAGAAACAATTAGGAGTCATGCCTTATATGCATAGATTCCCCTTTGAGTATAGTTTCATTAGAAACAAACGGCATGAGCATTGGAGCTCTGTACGAGATGATATCCAGGTCGTAATGCGCAAAGGTCAGTGTAGCCGAACTCTGAAATAGGGGTGACTTTAACTAATAAACTGTACTAATTTGCTCGACCAAAAATTCTAGAAAAAAATGTGTAGATGGGATTATGAGTCTAGTTTCAGGGAAAATTGACGGAACCGATTTTCGAGTTCTGAAACTCGAGATATGACTTTTAAGGTGACAGTGACGCAGTTAGCTAGCCTGCCTGGAACAGACATTAAATATTTCAGAGAGAGAAATAAGGGAAGTAAGCCCGGTAACACCACGTGGTCAAATCCGGTGACGGTCACAGGTTTGGGGTGTTACAGTTACTATATAGGTATATAAAAGTTTGGTCTAGAAATTTTAGTGATTTGTTTGTTAATTAAGGAAAAAGGACTAAATCGTAAAAGATGTAAAACTTAATCCCTCTTGGTTTTTATTAACTAGATGGCTTAATTAGTGGAAGTGGGAGGTTTTATGTTGCAATTAGACCAATCTAATTATAATGGACGGTTTGTGATGCTTATTTTAAATTTTATTAAATTTAAAATGTTAAATTAATATAATAAAGTAATTAAAAGAAATTAAATTAAAATGGTCATCTTTCCAATCTTCCACCGAAAATGAAATAGAAAATTCCATTGTAGAGCTTAAAGCTTCGGTCAGCTTCTTAGTCCTTGCAAGGTATGTAACCTTGATTCATTTTTAGTAATTTTTATATTTTTGATATCATTGCAATTAGATCCAACTAACTCATATCTCCGTTTTCAAAACTGTTAAAATCTTATTTATTTTTTTTTGAAGTTTAATGGTAGAATATTGATCTTGGTTGTTGATTAAGACTATTTTGTAAAGTGATTTTAATTAGTTTTTAGTTAAAGGACTAAGTTGATAAAATATTAAATTTGACATTAAATTATTGTGAATTTTGAAATATTATGGATTGTACTAATGTGAGTGGAAAGTCAACTAGCATAAAAAAATATGAATTTGTGATAAATTTGAATGTTTTGGGTTAGAGACTAAATTGTATAAAACGTAAAAGTTTGGGACAAATGTGAAAAAACTGTAAATAGGAAGTCATATGCACTAAATTGAATATTATATGAAATTGAGGTAATAAATTGAAATAAATTACTTTATAGATCAAGAACTAGTTGATAATTGGGGAAAATGAAAAGTTATTGATTAGTCCCTGAACTTTTACTATCTCTACAATCTAGCCTTGGTAAGTTAAATGCATTACTTAAATTAGAATAATTTGTAATATTATATTGACTTGTGTATTATTATTTTTGAATATTTGTATTTATATAATTATATAATGTTATAATCATAAAGTTAATTCAAGGTGAGAAATGTAGATGAATTGTAAAATATTATGCGATTACTTGTATTGAGCCCGAATGAACATAAGATATGATACAATTGACATGCCAATAGGTTATATGTTGAAATGGTGATTATTGGTTTGTTATTGTCCACTGAATATACTGAAGTCTAGCATTTGTTGCGAACTATCGTGTTATATTTACAATGTTTTTGGTCTATTACCGGGGCAAATGTAAAGCTTTAAGGCTTGGAACCTAGTGCCCAGGTGTGTGCCGGAGTGATGTTAGCCTACAGGCTAGGCACTTGGTGCCCAGGTGTGTTCTCGTTTGGCTTGGTTCGTTTGAGCTTTTTGGTATGTTTCGGATGGTTAACAGTGTATCTGTATCTGTTATATCGTGCATTGGGCATGGTAAGTGATTTGTTATGGGATTATATAAATGTTTTGCATAATTGAACAATATTTTTCTGACTTGATATTAAATGATCTTGTGTGATTGAATGGATCATGAAAACATATATATAAACTCACCTGTTGAATGATTGTGGTTGACAGGATTATTGTATATTAACAATATTATATAATTGATATGTTTATAAGGCAAGTTTTATCATTCTAACCATTGAACTTACTAAACTCTTTTGAATCCTACTCATGTTATTTTCCTGTTTCTCTGTAGATATCATTTTGTGGAATCGGGCGATCGGAACAGCTTGAAGATCACACTATCCAGACATTTATCGATAGATTTTGACAAGTTTATATTTAGGTTATATGACATGTAATAGGTATCTTATATATGTTTGAATACTTATTCATTTTGAAGCATTTTGTACTTGAATGATGATGTTGTGTTAACTTGGTTTTTGGCTCACTTGTATATGTTTTTAGCTTTGGTTTGTAAAGGTCTATAGATATAAGTTTTGGTTATTTTGGTTTATGCTATTTGTGAATGAATAGCTTATGGTGGAAGTAGATATTAATGGTAGTTTGTTATGTATTAATGTATGGACTTGTGAACTTTGAATGCAATTTAGTTTAATAATTGAATCATGGTGTCAATGAGGGAATATTGGTTAAGCACTTAGGTTGAGTATTTGGATATGTTTTAAGCATGTTTGAATGTGTTTTGATGGCATGTAAACGAATGATTTTGATTTGGCTTGGTGTCTAAGAATTGGATAGTGATTTAGCTTGTTTTAGAAGTATTTTTAGGTGCACACGGCCTGAGACACGGGCTACTCCTCACACGGCCGTGTGTCTTTTTTATTTTGGTGCTAGTCTAGCACACACGGTCACATGTTGTTACACGGCTGTGTAACCTTATTTCAACTTGTGCACGGGCGGGCACACGGGTTGCAACACTGCCGTGTGACCCAAATTTTGAATTGTACACGGCTTGGTAACACAACCATTTTTCTGAGCCACACGATCTAGGTTCTGTCTCACGACATGTGACCCTAATTTCCAAATTTTTCAAAATTTTCTATAATTTCCTATTTTGTTTCAAATTAGTCCTTGATTGTGCCAAATGTTTTTTAGGCTCCATAAGCTCGATTTAAAGCCTAAAATTGCATATATTTTATGCTGAATGTTTGGTTTGAATATTGATATTTAAGTTTATATTTGAATGGTTTTGTGATGTCATTTGATTGAATGTGTGTCGTAATACTTCGTAACCCTAATTCAATAATGGAGATGGATTAGTGGTGTTACATTAAAATTTTTGGATCAAACTTCAATACACCTATGTAACCATTCTGTAAATATTTATATTAAATATTTACAGGCTCATTTTATAAAATGATGTCCCCAAACCTTATTTTTTAAAACCACTTGACTTTAGGGACAAACTACTTGAACTTAACTATTTGTTCACTTTGCAAAAGTAATCAAATCAAAATTCAATATATCGCTATTATTGACTCGTAAATATTAAATAATAATATTTACAAATTTACTCGTTGGATTTGTGGTCCCGAAACCATTATTTCTAACACCATTGAAAAACGAGCTGTTACAAATGTATGATCACAAGTATATATATGTTTCTTCCAAAATCTTACATCACACTCATTTACTTGGAATGTAAGTAATGTTCCAATATCAAATCATAGCATAACGTATCTAGAATAAGCAAGGAAATCATTATATCATTAGATTAGACACATACATACTAAACTTATACGGTCATATTCAAGTATAAACATTTATTACCATAAATACTATAATGACAACTTGAACCTAAGGACCAACTCAAACATTAAGTACATGCCACTTGCTAAAAGCATAACAAAAACTATACAAACTCTGTTGAGTTGAGAGTTGAATTTTGGATGCTACTGAACACCTTGAGACTTTAAGATCTACGTTACGTACTTATGAAAATAAACAAAATTGTATGCTAATATCAAGTATCAGGTTCATCTACTATCTAAATCATGTTTTTTTTTTTTTAAAAAAATCTTGTCTCATGTATTTAAAATCATGCTATATCTTAATACTATATCATCTACTAGCATTTGATTCATCTATCACTATATCTCAAATATAACCACATTATCGCATATCATAAGAACCATTTCACTTTCTTATTACGTTACTAAATACACTGATTCATTTTATAATCGTATTGGCCCCTAAGGCTGATAATAATCAGATCATATGATTTTTCGCATAACATCTTTTATTACTTTAACATTAATATACATGGTACACCATTCACCATTAGCATTTCATAACAAATATAATTAGGTAAGGTATATGTTTCATAATCTCTATTAATTGGACATGGGCTCAAGATGGATACATGGATCATCCAACCATCACACCAATATATCCGGTACTTAGTACCTTATCGGTATGTCCAAAGTATAATATGCGCTCCACGCCTCATTGGTATAAATCAAAGTAAACATATAAATGTTCCTAGCACCTCATTGGTATGTCTGAAGTATAATATGCGCTTCGCGCCTCATCGGTATAAATCAAAGAAAAATACCGTACACTAATCCTATAAGATGCCAACTATACCGACTCTATCTAAGACCATTAATAGGGTATCCAATGTTTCAAATATATATATGGTTCACATATCATTGCTTAATACATTACAATTCACATCATGATCAAATCAACTCATACCGTTTCATATCATCACATTTTCACTAATTACCATTATTTTATACTTACTTATTCATGAGACAAGTAAGTTCATTAGCTTAAGCAAACTAATTACAACAATCCATATATGAAATTTGACTTTAATTCATGAAAGCACAAACCGAGATAGCTTCTTGTGTACGACCCTCATTTTTTCTTTATTTTGAGACGACTCGATGTCGTCTTTAGCTATGTACGATAATTCTGTTATAAAAACGGTACCAGTTTCCACTAAATCACATGAAAAACACATCAATTAAACATAGTTTAGTTTTATTCATTTTAGTCCCTATATCTGAAATGCTCATATTTTTCAATATTAGTATTGAATCAAAATCAAATTTCATATTCTTTCATTAAAGACCTTGTACTTTTAGTCTATAGCAAAATATCTTAAAAATTTCAATTTATTCAATTTAGCTCCTAATTTCATAAACAAACTATACAGATTAATTGAGTTTCTAATCAATTCCAACATTTTTCTCTACTTCTCAACTTAGTCCTAACATGCCCAAAACTCATATGTCTAATTCTCATCCAAAAATCAAACGTAAAGCTTAATAAATCCTTTAATGGCTTCTTGAATAATACTCATTAATCTAGAAATGTACATCATGGGCATTAAGAACCAAGCTTAGATGATTATGAAAATATAAAAAATTAAAAAGAAAATCATGTTTACCTTAGGGATTTAAGACCTAATTGTAAAAGGGAAAGTAATTTCTTTCTTTCTTTTTCTTCCTAATTTGGACGACATAAGCTTGGGAGAAAGATGGTCATCTTATTCTATCTCCCACTCATATATATACATAGGATTAGAGAATTAATTAAGCTTGATTAACTTTATTAATAAGAAATGAATGATTAAGATTAATAGTTAATAATATTGGTGGTAATGGATACACATGATCAATCCATCCCACTAACCATGAATTTTGAATTATTAACTCCTTTGGTTAATTTGTAATTAGGACCTCATGCATTTTTTGACTTAAAATTCAATAGTGATTGCACTTTTAAAATTTAGTCCCTGAACTATAATTAATGATTTTATCGATTTAATTACTCAATCAACCATTAATATATATTTTTTAAATTTAAACTGATAAATTCTTCTATTCATAATTTCATGGGCTCGATTCAAAAAACTAGATTTTGAAACTACTTTTTTCGACACCAGCTAAAATCGGGTTATTACAATTCTCCCCTCCTTTAAGCAATTTTATCCTTGAAATTTACCTGAAAAGAAGTGAGGATAGTGTGATCTCATCATATCTTCCAACTTACAAGTAGCATCTTCGAGGCTATGACTTCTCCATAAGACTTTCACTAATGGTACACATTTTTTTCTTAACTCTTTCACTTCTCAAGTTGAGATCTCTACTAGCTCTTCTTCAAAAGGTTAAATAAGGTTGTACTTCTATCATTAATACGAGTATCACATGAGAGGGATCAGAACGATACTTTCGAAGCATCGATACGTGAAACACATTATCAACTCTGGTGGTGAAGCCAAACGATAAGCAATCAGACCCACTCTTTCAACAATTTAATATGGTCTGAAATATCTAGGAGTTAACTTCCTTTTGTGGCCAAAACTGTAACACCCCTAACCCATATCCGTCGTCGAATTAGGGTTACGGAGCATTATCGTAAAATCAAAAACATTTAAACTTAATTGCATTCATTAACATCACAAATCATAATCCAACCATAAACATACATACAAAGGAAAGTTTGAAATCATTTGGAAAGTTTAGGAAAAAGTCATAAAATTTTGGAAATAGGGGTTACACGGCTGGATATCCTTCAAATTTGGGACACATGGTCATGTCCCAACCCATGTCCTCACCCATGTAACTCTCTAAGTAGGGTCACACGGCCATGTCACATGCCTGTGTGCCAAGCCGTGTAACTCTCTGAGTTGCCCCACAAGCCCATGTGTCAGGCCGTGTAACTCACTGAATTGCATACAAAGGAACTCTCAGATGACACACGGCCATGCCGCTAGGCCGTGTGCCATGTGGACCTAAAATTCACCTAGAATCAAACCATTTTCCTACCATATCATGCTTAACTTCTCAATCCATTCATGCAAACATAAAAGAACCTAAACATAAATCAAAATACCATTTCAAAGTCCTAAAATAACTAACCAATATGTTATTCAAAGGTACCTCAAATGCATTCATCACCACTTACCTAAACCTGCAAATTTTACCACACTTCAATAATTCAATTCTAGTTTAAAACTTACCAAACATGCCACAACTTGACCATTACCATACCATTTCAAATATACAATAGAAGTTATTCCAAACATGCATAATAATTTAACCAAAGTCACACAATCTAGTAAGGTATCAAATGGTACCAACCAAGCTAACTTCCACAACTTATACATACCAAATCTATGACAACCCTATAGTGACCCTAGTCGGAAAGCGGTTTCGGGACCGCTAAACCGAGTCACTAAATTATTTGAATGTGATATTTATGGTCTAAAATATGTGAATATGAATGTGCGAAAATTTTAAGCTTCGATTTAGTTAATTACATGTGAATGTAGTACATAGGACTTGTGTGACACTTTTGAAATGTGATAGGCTAATCTACAAGGATCAAATAGTGCATGTAATCAAAAGAGAGGACTTGCATGTCAATTTTGCCCCCCCTAATTAGTAGTGGCCGGCCATGAGCATGGGTGGACAAAATGTTATGGCTAAAAAACATGTCATAGACATGTTGGGTTAATGCATTATGTAAGGAAAAATAAAATAAGGGGCATGGTAATAAAATAATGAAAGGGAATATGATGAAAACAAAGAAAAAAAAAGTGTGTGGTTGTTCCCCCATTTTGCCGAAACTAGAAAAAAAAAAAGGCTTCATCCTTTGGTTCATCCTTGGCCGAAAATTTTAAGGAGGAAGGAAGAAGAAGGGTTGAAGAGGTTCTGCCATGCATGTAACTAGGCTAAGGTATGTTTGATGAGGTTCCATGAGATGCATGCATGTTTTAGTTGGTAGCTTGAGTTCTACCTAGCCCATGGTCTAAATCTTGCTAGGTGATGGAAATGACACTCGGCCATGGATGCATCATTCTTGCTTGGTGTTGATGTCATTTACATGCTAAAAATGAAGCTTTGTAATGATGCATGTGATGGTGGATTGATGACTCTTGAATCTTCTTTTTAGCATTTTTTTGAGTGAGACATTAAGTTCTTTGTTTAACCATGACCAAAATCGAAATGGTATGGTGTTGTGATGCATTCGGCCATGGTAGAAAGTAGAGGAAAAATATGGTTGTTGTTAGATGAAGTAGAGTCTAACAAATGAGCACATATGTGCATTAGTTGATATATGGAGAAGAATCGGCTAGCAAGTTGTGTGCCAAGGCCGAATATAATTTTGTATATTAATGAGTAATGCATGTGTTGAATTGATGGAAAGGGAGAGAATGCTTTAATAGTGTATATATGTGTACTAGCCAAGTTTTGAACTTGAAACAAAATGGTGTTTAGTCAATACAAGTGACCATACTTGTAGAATGTATTAAGTGTTGCAATCGGCCTTAGCATAGATGTGTATGTTCAGCCACATGGATGAGTACATAAGTTGATGTGTATGTTCGGCCATAGGTAAGCATATTGATGGCTTTATCTTGACTTAGAAAATTCGGCTAAGGGGAATATTAGCTAATATGTTGAATTCGATTCGTGATTTTGTACATATGTGACTCTAATGTCTAATGTATATATGGGCTAAGTACCTTGAGCTTCTCTTTTGATGTTCAAATGAATTGTGTTAAATTGCTTAATGTGATTAAAAATGCGCATGACCATTGTGTATTTGAGCTAAAGGGTGGCCATATGACCTATTAAACTCCTTGTCATATTCCGCCATAAGCTAGCATAATGAGACTTTAATAAGTTAAATTTGTTTGAATTAGCTCAAGAGCTTAGAGGACCACAGCTTGGATAAAGGAAAGGAAAAGTTATCGAATAGCCTTGAAATCGCTCGACCACATCCGAGGTAAGTTTTTGAGTAATGGAACTTAGATTATGATTTGATTAGATCATGTTTTAAGCAAATCAAAATCATGTTTTGTATGCTGGCTATTGTCGAAATTGTAAGTGTGATAAGTGTCTTGTGCTTGAGCTTTGGTAATGAAAATGAAATACGGATGTGTCATGATTTATTAATAAATGTGCATGGTTATTCGAATGATGTCCGGGCTAAGTCTCGAAGGCTTTGTGCTAAGTGACTATATCTGGACTAAGATCCGAAGGCATTTGTGCTAGTTACTAATCCGGACTAAGATCCGAAGGCATTTGTGCGAGTTACTAATCCCGGGCTAAGCCCGAAGGCATTTGTGCGAGTTACGAAATCCGGGTTAAGTCCCGAAGGCATTTATGCGAGTTACTATAACCGGGCTATGTCCCGAAGGCATTTGAACGAGTAGCTATATCCGGTTAAATTCCAAAGGTACGTGATTTGGGAATGAGCAATCTTGCTGTAAAATTTCAGTTAATACGCTTGTAAAATCCCAACAATGAGGTATGTTTCGTATGTGCATTGGGATAGTTGATTCCTTTGAATAATATTCGCTCAATGAGTAATGAGCTTCCTAGTATTTGGCTAAGATGATCCCTTATGTATGAATATAGGGGTTGGAATGTGAAGTAGGAATGATTTGAGAATATGTATATATGGAATCATCCGTTTAGTTATATGAATGCTATACTTCAGTTGTACTTAAATTCTCTGCTCAAAACTTACTAAGCATTTAATGCTTACTCCGTTTCTTTGATTTTCTGTTTTATAGATTTTGGTTCTTCAGCTATCGAACTCGGGATTTTGAAGTCGAAGTCGCCCACACTATCAAAGCTCCTTTTGGTATACTTTTGGTTGAACTTTGAAATGGCATGTATAGGACCACCCTTTTGTTGTTGGTCATGTACCCTTCGGTTTTGTGTAAATTTGGATAGCCATGTGAAAATGGCTTAAATATACTTTGATCATAGCATTAAAATCGTTTTGTATGTGGTCCATCGAGAGGTATGGAAATGTTGGTAACGGTTAGCCATGGGAATGGTTATTCATGATCACTTTTGGTATATGTATGACAAACTCTAGTTGATCCATGGAGGATCATGAAATAGGTAAAGTTTACCTTAAAAATAGATGCTGGCAGCAGCAGTGATGTGGATGTGAAAAATCACTAAAAATAGTAGGGATGAAATTAAATAGTGAATAAATTATATAATCGAACCTTGATGAATCTATTTTCATAGCAAAGTAACGAAACGTTCATATGAACAGTATATTATGAGATGTTAAAGTTTTCGTGAGACAGGGCCAGAACTGTTTCTGGATCCCCTGATCTGACTTTGGAAATTCATTATAAATTAACCAGAGACATTTAGAAGTCATTCTATATATTTATAGATTCATTTTTGAGTCTAGTTTCTATAGAAACAAACGGTATCAGTATTGAAGCCCTGTACAGGGAGATATCCAAGTCGTAATGCATGAAGATCAGTGTAGTCGCACCCTGTAATAGGGGAGATTTTAACTAATAAAATGTACTAATTGGCCCAACCAAAAATTCTAGAAAACAATATGTAGATGGAAATTTGAGTCTAGTTTCAGGGAAAAATTACAAAACTGATTTTCAAGTTTTGGAACTCAAGATATGATTTTTAAGGTGACAGCGACGCAGTTAGCCAACTGCCTGGAAATTTTTAAAATGGACTGTGAAAGCAAGTGATTTAAGTCTGCAAACCCCTCGTGTCCGACTCCAGCAACGGTCTCGGGTACGGGGTGTTACAAAATCATCAACTAAACATTCAACTAAATACCTTTACAAGTCTACCTATACATGCCATTATTGTAACACCCTATACCCATAACCCACACCAGAGAGGAGTACAAGGCATTACCTAACTTGATCTCATTCCTACAAACAATCTCAAGTCACCGAGACTCGATTCAAACTTAAAATTTTTTCAATATCTACCTTAAACTTCTTATTATAGGTCTATGATCCCCAAATTGATCATTGAAAGCTATTTGGAGCCTTTCCGGGTCCTTAAACTAACCTTATGAAATTTAACTTTAAAGCAAGACACATGCCCATGTGGAAGAGTAACATGCCCGTGTGACCATTTCGACATGGTCATGCTGATGGCCCGTGTGGCTCACACGGCCTAAGTACCCTGGGACATGCCCGTGTCTCACACTCGTGTAGAATTAATTTCTAATTCACACCTACAGGGGTTTTCACATGGCCAGACACACGCCTGTGTCATTGGCCCGTGTCCCTCACACGACCACGACACGCCCGTGTCATTGGCCCGTGTCCTATCCAATGTGCAAAAACATGGACATTCTGTTTTTGACATCAGCATGCTCCTAATGGCACAAGGCCAAGGGACACGCCCGTGTCTCATCCGAAAAGCAGTGTTCGATACATCTCACTCTTTAACTCTCAACTGATAATAACCAGACCTTAATTCTATCTTGGAGAACACCGTGGCTCCCTTCAATTGATCGAATAAATCATCTATCCTTGGCAAAGGATATTTGTTCTTGATAGTTACCTTATTGAGTTGTCTATAGTCGATACATAACCTCATCAACCTATTTTTCTTTTTCACAAACAACACGGGTGCGCCCCACGGTGAATAACTAGGTCTCGTAAAACCTTTATCTGTTAACTCTTGCAGCTGTACTTTCAACTCTTTCAACTCTGTCGGGGACATTCTATACGGAGCAATAGAAATGGGTGTCGTACTGGGGACTAACTCAATTCTGAATTCTATCTCCCTCACAGGAGGGAATCCAGGTAATTCTTCCGGAAACACGTCTGTGAACTCACAAACCACTAGTACCATTTCAATATTCAATTCAGACACTTGAGTATTCAACACATAAGCTAGATAAGCCTCGTATCCTTTCCTAAAATGTTTCTCGGTAGTTAAAGACGATATTACTACAACCAAATTATCTGACTCATCTGGTCCAACTTGAAGAACATTCCCGTCTTTACATTTCAACTCAATTATATTTTTCCTGCAGTCTACTACAACACTATGAGAAGTCAACCAGTCCATCCCAAGGATTACATCAAACTCACTAAAGGCCAATAACATCAAGTTAGCTAGAAAACAATGACCTCTAATTGTCAAAGGGCAGTTCCTACATACTTGGTCCACTATTACATGTCTGCCTAAAGGATGGACACTTTTATTACAAACTCAATGGACTCTACTAGCATACCCATACGAGGTATCAATTCCATACAAATATAAGAGTGGGTAGATCCCGGGTCAATTAAAGCAACAACATATATTTCATGGATAGAAAAGGTACCTGTGATCATGTCGGGAGACTTTGCCTCTTCCGGAGCTCGTATAGCATAAGTCCTTGCAGCCGCTCTGCCCTTAGACCTCACCACAACATCTCTTGGCATGCCTCTACAACTAGCCCCACTTTCAGGGTTCTTTTGTGATCTACCTTTCAAGGGAGCACTGCTTGCTTTCACAACTTATTTTCTCTCTCTCTCTCATCCAACTCGGGACAATCACGGATGAAGTGTTCCAATGATCCGCACTTGAAACAACCCCTTTCATTCCCTCGGCACTCACCAAAATGACGTCTTCCACATTGTGAGTAGTCTGGCCTATTTTGTAACGCCCCCGTATCCGAGACTGTCGTCGGAGTCAAGCACGAGGTGTTAACGGACTTAATTCATTAATTAAACAGCTCAAACAATTTATTTTAGAATTTCCAGACAAGTTGGCTAACTGCGTCACAATCGCTAAAAAAATCATATCTCAAGTTACAAAACTTAAAATCTAATTCTGTAAATTTTTCCTAAAACTAGACTTAGATATATACTTACTAATGTTTTTCTAGAATTTTTGGTCGGGCCAATTAGTACAATTTATTAGTTGAAGTCTCCCCTATTTCAGGGTTCGGCTACTCTGACCCATGTGTACTACAAATCAAATTTCTTCCTGTACAGAGATCCAATGACTATTACATTTGTTTCTATTAAAACTAGACTCAATAAGGAATCCATACATATAAAATGTGAGTCCTAATTATTTTTACAAAATTTGTGGTTAATTTATAAAATCAGAATAGGGGATCTAGATATCGCTCTGACCCTGTTTCACCAAAACGTAAATATCTCATAAAATACAACTTTTTTACCTATTTTTTTTATTCCACGTGAAAATAGATTCATTAAGCTTCAATTAAATAATTTTTTCATCATCTAATTCTATTTCTAATATTTTTAGTGAATTTTCAAATTCACGTCACTACTGCTGTATGACACTGTTTTATAGCCAATTTCACCATTTTATGATTTTCCATGGAGTAGGTAATACATTAATCATACATAACACTAAATATAAATTTTGATTAGCCATTCCAATAGCTAATCATCAAGAAGGATTTCCACATCACTCATTCACCATATCATAAGATTATATACACAAAAGGATTATAATGCTATACATGCCATATTCCCAAAATATGCAAGCCACTATACCGAGATGGTCTGTTGA
This sequence comes from Gossypium arboreum, assembly GCF_025698485.1. NCBI lineage: Eukaryota > Viridiplantae > Streptophyta > Magnoliopsida > Malvales > Malvaceae > Gossypium > Gossypium arboreum. The sequence goes on along the minus strand of NC_069077.1, from coordinate 115,914,869 downwards.
TAGTGTGAGCGTGCCTCCGACCGTCTTGATCTCTAAGCCGGCTTGTCAAAACTATAAGGAATGGAAGGGAGGGAGTAAGCATAAATGTTTAGTAAGTTCACATGTGAATAGCAAGTAACATAACCATGCAATAATACTGTAACACCCCGTACCCGAGACCGTTGCCGGAGTTGGACATGAGGGGTTAACAGACTTAATTCCTTTATTTTTACAGTCCATTTTAAAAATTTCCAGACTAGCTGGCTAACTGCATCACTGTCACCTTAAAAATCATATCTTGAGTTCCAAAACTCGAAAATCAGTTTCATAAATTTTCCCTGAAAATAGACTCATATATCCATCTACAAATTTTTTTCTAGAATTTTTGGTCAGGCCAATTAGTACAGTTTATTAGTTAAAGTCTCCTCTGTTTCAGGGTTCGACTGCTCTGACCTTCATGCATTACGACTTATATATCTCCCTGTACAGGGCTTCAATACTTATGCTGTTTGTTTCTAAAGAAACTAGACTCGAAAAGGAATCTATAAACATATGGCACGACTTCTAACTATCTCTGGTTAATTTATAATGAATTTCCTAAGTCCGAACAAGGAATCCAGAAACCGCTCTGGCCCTGTTTCACGAAAACTTTAAAATCTCATAAAATACTATTCATATGATCGTTTCATTACTTCCCTATGAAAATACATTCATAAAGGTTCAATTACATAATTTATTCACTATTTAATTCCATTCTTACTATTTTTAGTGATTTTTCAAATCCACACCACTGCTGCTGTCAGCATCTGTTTTTAAGGTAAACCTTACCTATTTCATGGTTTTCCATGAATCAACTAGAGTTTGTCATACATAGCATCAAAATAATCATAATTAACCATTCCCAATGGCTAATCGTTACCAAACATTTCCATACCTCTCAATGAACAACATACAAGACGATTATAATGCTATGCTCAAAGTGTATATAAGCCATTTTCGCATGGCTATCCAAATTTATACAAAACCAAAGGGTACATGACCAACAAGAAAAAGGGTAGTCCTATACATGCCATTTTCAGAGTTCAACCAAAAGTGTACCAAAAGGGCTTTGATAGTGTGGATGACTTCGACTTCGACAATCCCGAGTCCGATAGCTGAAGAACCAAAATCTATAAAACAGAGATTCAAAGAACGGAGTAAGCATTTAATGCTTAGTAAGTTTTGAGCAATAAAATTAGGCACAACTGAAGTATAGCATTCATATAACTAAACGGATAACTTCATATACACATATTCTCAAAAATCAGTCCTACTTCACATTTCCAACCCTTATATTCATACATAAGGATCAACTTAACCAAAGGCCCAAAGCTCACTAATCGATCGAGCGGATAATATTTAAACGAAATCACTACTCCAATGCATATACTGAACGTACCTTATCGTTGGGATTTTACGAGTATTAATTGAAATTATTACAGCAAGATCGCTCATTCCCAAACCAAGTACCTTCGGGGTTTAGCCGGATATAGCTACTCGCTCAAATGCCTTCGGGACTTAGCCCGGTTATAGTAACTTGCACAATTGCCTTCGGGACTTAGCCCGGTTATAGTAACTCGCACAATTGCCTTCGGGACTTGGCCCGGTTATAGTAACTCGCACAAATGCCTTCGGGACTTGGCTCGGTTATAGTAACTCGCACAAATGCCTTCGGGACTTAGCCCGGATATAGTAACTCGCACAAATGCCTTTGGGCTTAGCCCAGTTATCAATCCGAATATCCATGCACATATCAATAAATCATGACTCATAAATATTTCACTTTCGTAACTAGAATTCAAACACAAGTCACTTGTCAAGCATTATCATTCTCAGCTCAAAAGCTACATACAAAGGGCATGATTTTGATTTGCTTATAACATAATCTAATCGAATCATAATCTAAGTTTCATTACTCGAAAACTTACCTCGGATGTGGTCGAACGATTTCAAGGCTATTCGATCACTTTTTCCTTTCCCTTATCCAACTTTGATCCTCTAAGCTCTTGAGCTTAATAAACAAATAAATTTATTCAATTACTTATCCAACTTTACTATATACAAATATCTATTTATTTAGATTCATTTCGAACTAATATTAGGCAACCGATCATATATTCTCCCCATGGCGATATTCAAACATTGTAGCCAAAGAATCACAATTATCGAATGTTTAACTATGATCGGACATATGATATTACCCGTATGTCTTAAGCTAATTGCCGAACCTATTGCCTCAATTTGTGTACATATCAAATATAGTAATCCTTACTTGAACTATTAACCAACCTTATCAATGAACAATTATACTTAAAATACCATATATATATATATTCATAAGTGCATAGGTACTATGTTACCAACAATTATTTCCTTGCTTAGCAGCCGAACCAATATACACATTACTCCATATCTACCCATCACGTTTACTCTACTTAAACCGAATAAACTTGCACATAAGGCCCTTGGCCGAACCTCACTAAAAACAAGTCAACCAAAATCTTAGTATTCATCTTGTGTATAACCTTATTTACCTTCCAAAAATCACAAAAACATCAAACTCTTAATTTTTATGTACAAGGCCGAATCTTAACATGATCCAACCTCCAACTCATTCATTTCAATCACTCACACGACATTTGTTCAATTCTTTAGACAAATCTATGTTTGGCCATTGTACTCACGAGCATTAAAATTTATAATTTGACTACTTAAACCCTTCTCTTCAACAATTCTTCATAAAACATAAAGATTATAACCCAATCTCATCCTTTAATAACTAAAACCGAATGCTCAAGCCATCACCAAGATTTCGAAATTTTTGCCATGGGTTGTGTAAGAAATTAGCTAATTAACTAGAAACAAGTTTAAAATTTAAGAATCTAACACAACATACTAACCTCCCTTAAGCTCAAGGTGACCAAACCTCTCTTCTTCCTTTCTTCAATTCGCCAAGAAGAACCAAAGAATGAAGCTCTTTTTTTTTTCTTCTTTCAATTCACGGCAATGAAGGGGGCAACCACACACATTTTTTTTTGTTTCTCCTCCTACTAACACTAATATTTTATTGGCCATGTTCTTTATTTTATTATTCCTAACATAAGCATTAACATAACATGTTTATGACATGTTTTGCCCATAACATTTTGTCCACCCTCCTTGTCATGGCCGGCCACTTACTAATTAAGGGGGAAATTGACATGCAAGTCCACCCTTTTGATCTCATGCACTAATAGATCCTTATAGATCGACCTATCACATTTGAAAAGTGTCACACATAAGTCCTATTAGCTAAATTCACATGCAATTGACTAAATCGAAACTTAAACACACATTCATATTCACATATTTTAGACAATAATCATTATATTCAAATAATTTGGTGACTCGGTTTAGCGGTCCCAAACCGCTTCCGACTAGGGTCACTTTAGGGTGTCACAACTCTCCCTACTTCGAAATTTTCGTCCCGAAAATCTTACCGTAGTGAGTTTGGGTATCGTTCTTTCATAGAGTTCTCGGGTTCCTAAGTAGCTTCTTCCATCCCGTGTTTGAGCCATAACACTTTTACTAAAGGAACCTTTTTGTTTCGCAACTCTTTCACTTCACGAGCTAGGATACTGAATTGGTTCTTCTTCATAACTCATATCGGCTTGAATTTCAACCTCGGAGGGACTTATTATGTGCGAAGGATCGATCAGAACGTCAAGCATCGAAACATGAAAATGTTGTGGATCCTTTCGAGTTCGGGGTAAAAGCAACCTATATGCAATCGGACCAACTCGTTCGAGATTTCATACGCCCAATGAATATCGACTCAACTTGCCCTTACGCCCAAATCGAGTATCTTTTTCCAAGGTGAAACTTTAAGAAACACTTTATCTCCCACCGATACTCAATGTCCTTTCGTTTCAAATCCGCGTACGACTTCTGACGATCTGATGCTGCCTTCAGACTTTCACGAATTATTTTAACTTTCTGCTCAGCATCTTCAATCAAATCAACTCCGAAAATTTTTCTTTCACCGAGCTCGGTCCAAAACAATGGTGTACGGCATTTTTAACCGTACAAAGCCTCGTAAGGCGCCATCTTAATGCTTGACTGAAAACTATTGTTGTGCGAACTCAATCAAAGGTAGATACCGTTCCCATGAACCACTAAACTCAAGGATGCAGCATCTCAACATATCCTCGAGTATCCGAATTATCCGCCGGATTGACCATCGGTTTGGGGATGAAAAGCGGTGCTAAAATGCAACTTGGTACCCAAAGCTTCTTGCAATTTCTTCCAAAATCGCGAGGTGAATCTCGGATCTCTATCCCACACAATAGAAATGGGCACCCGTGTAATCTCACAACTGAGAAACATACAATTCAGCTAGTTTATCCAATGAAAAATCAGACGTGCGGAATAAAATGAGCCGACTTAGTCGATCTATCAACAACAACCCAAATCGCATCTTTCTTACTTGTCGACAATGGCAACCCAGACACAAAATCCATCGTGACTCGATCCCATTTCCATTCAGGTACCATGATCGGCTGGAGTAAACCCGTAGGCACTTGATGTTCCGCCTTCACTTGCTGACATATTAAACACTTCGAAACAAAATCGAAAATGTCTCGTTTCATACCATACCACCAAAATTGACGTCTCAGGTCGTTGTACATTTTCGTACTCCCCGGGTGAATTGACATTCGGCTACAATGAGCTTCGTTCAGAATCATCATAATAAGTTCTGAATTTCTTGGGACACACAAACGACTTCTGAACCTCAAACAATCGTCATCGTCAATTTGAAACTCTGATTCCATGTTCGAAACACATTCAGCCCGTTTTGCAACCAATTCATCATCGACTTTCTGAGCTTCACGAATTTGATGAATCAATAATAGTTTGGCCTTTAATTCAGCTACTAACACGTTGTCGGGTAGAACAGACAAGTGTACATTCATCGCTCGTAAAGCAAGCAGTGATTTCCGGCTTAAGGCGTCCGCAATCACATTAGCCTTTCCCGGGTGATAATCAATGACAAGCTCATAATCTTTCAACAGCTCAAGCCAACACCTTTGTCGCAGATTCAAGTCTCTTTGAGTTATCAAATATTTGAGACTTTTGTGATCCGAAAATACATGGCACTTCTCACCAAATAAGTAATGTCGCCATATTTTCAAAGCGAATACGATGGCAGCTAATTCGAGATCATGGGTTGGATAATTTTTCTCATGTGGCTTCAGTTGCCTCGACGCATAAGCTACAACTCGACCTTCTTGCATCAATACACAACCCAACCCAAGTAAGGATGCATCATCGTAAATGACGAACTCCTTGCCCGATTCGGTTTGCACTAGTACCGAGCTTCCACAAATGGGTTTTCAATTGATCGAAACTTTTCGACACCTTTCCGTCCATTCAAACTTAACATCTTTCTAAAGTAGCCGTTATTGGTGTGGCTATCATCGAAAACCTTTACAAACCGTCGGTAGTAACCAAGAAGTCCCAAAAGCTCGAACTTCATAATATTTCTGAGGCTTCCAGTTAAGTATGGCTGAAATTTTGCTCGGATTGACTCGAATGCCCGATGCGAGATACCACGTGACCCGAAGCTAACCTCTCTTAACCGAACTCACACTTATCGAACTTAGCATATAACCGCTTATCTCGTAAAATCGCAACACTAATCTCGGTGTTCAAGATGCTCGGTTTCAGCTCTTGAGTAAACCAAGATGTCATCAATAAACACAACTACAAACCGATCCAAATACGGTCTAAAGATCCGATTCATCAAATCCATAAATACCGCGGGGCATTAGTGAGCCCAAACGGCATCACTAAGAACTCGTAGTGACCGTATCTCGCTTAAAGCGCTTTGGGTATATCGAATCTCGAATTCATGAATCGATAATAACCCGATCTCAAATCTATCTTTGAAAACACCGAGGCTCCCTTTAGTTGATCAAACAAATCATCAATGCGCATATCGGATATTTATTCTTTATTGTCACCTTATTCACCGACGATAGTCGATGCACAACCTCATGGTTCCGTCCTTCTTTTCACAAACAATCTGGTGCACCCAAGGTGAGAAACTTGGTCGAGCGAAACCTCTATCCGTCAACTCTTATAACTGAGCTTTCAGTTCCTTTAATTTCGTTGGTGCCATACGATACGGAGCTATCGAAATCGGTGTAGTCCTAGGTACAAGCTCGATGCCAAACTCTACCTCCGAACAGTGGTAAACCCAGTAATTCTTCTGAAAACATCCGGTATACACAAACCATCGCACAGATTCAGCTTCTTTTCTAACTCTTTGTCATCAAGTACATACGCAAGGTATGCTTCGCACCCCTTTCTTACATATTTCTGAGCCAACATTGATGATATTACAGCTGGAAACCTATTCAAGTCAGTAGACTCAACTCGGATTATCTCGTTATTTACACACCTCAGATCGATGGTTTTTCTTTTGCAATTTACAATTGCATCATGTACGGTCAACCAATCCATACCGAGGATAACATCAAATTCGTCAAAAGGTAAAAGCATCAAATCGGCCGAAAAACAGGAACCTTTGATTTCTAAATGACATTTCTTACACACTTTGTCGACAAGCACGTAACGACCCAAAGGATTTGACACCCGAATTATAAACTCAGTAGACTCAACAGGTAGAGTCTTACTGGATGGTAAGGTTTCACATATATAAGAATGAGTAGAACCAGGGTCAATCAAAGCAATCACATTAGTATCAAAGAGAGTAAAAGTACCGGTAATAACATCGAGCGAAGAAGCATCCTCGCGTGCGCAAATAGCATAAGCTCTAGCAGGAGCACGAGCCTCAGATCTGGTTGTAGCATCTCTAGATCCTCTCTGACCGCCACTAGTATTGCCCGTATTCCTAGGTAGTCTACCCCGAGCAGTAGTAGCACCAAGTTTTCCACTCTGATTTACATTCTGTTCAGACAACCTCGGGCAATCTTTAATAAAGTGGTCAACTGATTCGCAATTGTAACAGGAGCGGTCATGGAATCTGCAACTCCCCGAATGCCATTTACCACAATCTCGACACTCCGCTTACGTCTCGACGATCATTTCCAACATCTTGGCGGCCGGGCGACTCGTGCACTCATAGGGGGTCGATCACGATCTCGTCTAGAAAAACCCGAAGTGTCTCTAGATCGGCCCAAATCATCTCTAAATTTCTTCGATGACTGTTGAAAGGGCCTTCCCGAAGACCTCTTACGAAACTCCTTTGCTCTTATATCAGCTTTTCTTTTCTCCACACTGAGCTCCTCGGCTTTGTAAGCTCGCTCGACAAGTACCACAAATTCTCGGATTTCTAAAATGCCAACATACAGCTTTATATCATCATTCAATCCATCCTCGAAACGTTTACATATTACGGCTTCTGAAGAAATGCATTCTCGAGCGTACCGGCTAAGCCTTACAAACTTTCGTTCATAGTCGGTAACCGACATGGAACCTTGTTTAAGTTCAAGAAATTCCTTCCGTTTTTGGTCAATGAATCTCTGACTGATATACTTCTTTCGAAACTCGGTTTGGAAAAACTCCCAAGTTACTTGCTCTCGGGCACAACAGAAATCAACGTATTCCACCAATAGTAGGCAGAATCACGTAGCAAGGAGATAGTACACTTTAGGCATTCATCGGTGTGCAAGATAGCTTATCGAAAATTCGAATAGTGTTGTCCAACCAAAATTCAGCTTGCTCAAGATCATCATTGTCGGTAGCTTTAAATTCAAGAGCCGTGTTTTTCGGATTTTGTCAACTAGGGCTTATTTGACCTTATTTGGTCGATTCTGGGAGGTATTGTAGGTCTTGAGGTGGTATTAGTCGGAATGTAGGTTGTGGAATAGTCAGATTAGTTCGAATGTATTGGTTAAACCAATCATTCATCATGCTATAAAAGCTTGCCTAGCCTCATCATTCGGATTGCTAGCAATAGGTTGAGAGTCCGCCGGTGCTATCCCTTGTCTTGGAGCAGCGCTACACTCTCAGATCATCACTACCGCTTCGGTCGGGATCGGGATCCATTACTATAAATAAACACATTTGCAAATGTCGAAATCACCACACTATCAAATAATCACAAAATGGCATGTATAGCTAGACCCAAACGTATTACGGTAGTCCTAGAATCGACTAAACCGTAGCTCGATACCAATAAAATTGTAACACCCGCACCGTGACCGTTCTTGAGTCGGACACGAGGGTTAATGACTTAATTCCCTTATTTTTACAGTCCATTTTAAAAATTTCCAGACTAGCTGGCTAACTGCGTCACTATCACCTTAAAAATCATATCTTGAGTTCCAAAATTCAAAAATCAGTTTCGTAAATTTTTCCTGAGAATAGGCTCATATATCCATCTACAAATTTGTTTCTAGAATTTTTGGTTAGGCCAATTAATACAGTTTATTAGTTAAAGTCTCCCCTATTTCAGGGTTCGACTGCTCTGACCTTCAGGCATTACGACTTATATATCTCCCTATACAGGGCTTCAATACTTATGCTGTTTGTTTCTAAAGAAACTAGACTCGAAAAGAAATCTATACATATATGGCATGAATTCTAACTATCTCTGTTTAATTTATAATGAATTTCCTAAGTCCAAACAGGGAATCCAGAAACCGCTCTGGTCCTATTTCACAAAAACTTTAAAATCTCATAAAATACTGTTCATATGATCGTTTCATTACTTCCCTATGAAAATAAATTCATCAAGGTTAAATTAAATAATTTATTCACTATTTAATTCCATTCTTACTATTTTAGTGATTTTTCAAATCCACACCATTGTTCTTTGTCAAGATCTGCTTTTAAGGTAAACCTTACCTATTTCATGGTTTTCCATGAATCAAGTAGAGTTTGTCATACATAGCATCAAAATAATCATAATTAACCATTTCCAATGGCTAATCGTTACCAAACATTTCCATACCTCTCAATGAACAACATACAAGACGATTATAATGCTATGCTCAAAGTGTATATAAGCCATTTTCGCATGGCTATCCAAATTTATACAAAACCAAAGGGTACATGACCAACAACAAAAAGGGTAGTCCTATACATGCCATTTTCAGAGTTCAACCAAAAGTGTACCAAAAGGGCTTTGATAGTGTGGATGACTTCGACTTCGACAATCCCGCGTCTGATAGCTGACGAACCAAAATCTATAAAACAGAGATTCAAAGAACGGAGTAAGCATTTAATGCTTAGTAAGTTTTGAGCAATAAAATTAGGCACAACTGAAGTATAGCACTCATATAACTAAACGGATAACTTCATATACACATATTCTCAAAAATCAATCCTACTTCACATTTCCAACCCTTATATTCATACATAAGGGATCAACTTAACCAAAGGCCCGAAAGCTCACTAATCGACTGAGCGGATAATATTTAAACGAAATCACTACTCCAATGCATATACGAAACGTACCTTATCGTTGGGATTTTACGAGCGTATTAATTGAAATTATTACAGCAAGATCGCTCATTCCCAAACCAAGTACCTTCGGGGTTTAGCCGGATATAGCTACTCGCTCAAATGCCTTCGGGACTTAGCCCGGTTATTGTAACTCGCACAATTGCCTTCGGGACTTAGCCCGGTTATAGTAACTCGCACAATTGCCTTCGGGACTTGGCCCGGTTATAGTAACTCGCACAAATGCCTTCGGGACTTAGCCCGGATATAGTAACTCGCACAAATGCCTTCGGGCTTAGCCCGGTTATCAATCCGAATATCCATGCACATATCAATAAATCATGACACATAAATATTTCACTTTCGTAACTAGAATTCAAACACAAGTCACTTATCAAGCATTATCATTCTTAGCTCAAAAGCTACATACAAAGGGCATGATTTTGATTTGCTTATAACATAATCTAATCGAATCATAATCTAAGTTTCATTACTCGAAAACTTACCTCGGATGTGGTAGAATGATTTCTGCGGCTATTCGATCACTTTTTCCTTTCCCTTATCCAACTTTGATCCTCTAAGCTCTTGAGCTTAATAAACAAATAAATTTATTCAATTACTTATCCAACTTTACTATATACAAATATCTATTTATTTAGATTCATTTCGAACTAATATTAGGCAACCGATCATATATTCTCCCCATGGCGATATTCAAACATTGTAGCCAAAGAATCACAATTATCGAATGTTTAACTATGATCGGACATATGATATTACCCGTATATCTTAAGCTAATTGCGAACCTATTGCCTCAATTTGTGTACATATCAAATATAGTAATCCTTACTTGAACTATTAACCAACCTTATCAATGAACAATTATACTTAAAATACCATATATATATATATATTCATAAGTGCATAGCTACTATGTTACCAACAATTATTTCCTTGCTTAGCAGTAGAACCAATATACACATTACTCCATATCTACCCATCACGTTTACTCTACTTAAACCGAATAAACTTGCACATAAGGCCCTTGGCGAACCTCACTAAAAACAAGTCAACCAAAATCTTAGTATTCATCTTGTGTATAACCTTATTTACCTTCCAAAATCACAAAACATCAAACTCTTAATTTTTATGTACAAGGCGAATCTTTACATGATCCAACCTCCAACTCATTCATTTCAATCACTCACACGGCATTTGTTCAATTCTTTAGACAAATCTATGTTTGGCCATTGTACTCATGAGCATTAAAATTTATAATTTGACTACTTAAACCCTTCTCTTCAACAATTCTTCATAAAACATAAAGATTATAACCCAATCTCATCCTTTAATAACTAAAACCGAATGCTCAAGCCATCACCAAGATTTCGAAATTTTTGCCATGGGTTGTGTAAGAAATTAGCTAATTAACTAGAAACAAGTTTAAAATTTAAGAATCTAACACAACATACTAACCTCCCCTTAAGCTCAAGGTGACCGAAACCTCTCTTCTTCCTTTCTTCAATTCGGCCAAGAAGAACCAAAGAATGAAGCTCTTTTTTTTTTCTTTCAATTCACGGCAATGAAGGGGCAACCACACACATTTTTTTTGTTCTCCTCCTACTAACACTAATATTTTATTGGCCATGTTCTTTATTGTATTATTCCTAACATAAGCATTAACATAACATGTTTATGACATGTTTTGCCCATAACATTTTGTCCACCCTCCTTGTCATGGCCGGCCACTTACTAATTAAGGGGGAAATTGACATGCAAGTCCACCTTTTTGATCTCATGCACTAATAGATCCTTATAGATCGACCTATCACATTTGAAAAGTGTCACACATAAGTCCTATTAGCTAAATTCACATGCAATTGACTAAATCGAAACTTAAACACACATTCATATTCACATATTTTAGACAATAATCATTATATTCAAATAATTTGGTAACTCGGTTTAGCGGTCCCGAAACCGCTTCCCGACTAGGGTCACTTTAGGGCTGTCACAACTCTCCCCTACTTCAGAAATTTTCGTCCCCGAAAATCTTACCGGTAAACAGGTTTGGGTATCGTTCTTTCATAGAGTTCTCGGGTTCCCAAGTAGCTTCTTCCATCCCGTGTTTGAGCCATAACACTTTTACTAAAGGAACCTTTTTGTTTCGCAACTCTTTCACTTCACGAGCTAGGATACGAATTGGTTCTTCTTCATAACTCATATCGGCTTGAATTTCAACCTCGGAGGGACTTATTATGTGCGAAGGATCGATCAGAACGTCAAGCATCGAAACATGAAAAACGTTGTGGATCCTTTCGAGTTCGGGGTAAAAGCAACCTATATGCAATCGCACCAACTCGCTCGAGATTTCATACGGCCCAATGAATCTCGGACTCAACTTGCCCTTACGCCCAAATCGAGTATCTTTTCCAAGGTGAAACTTTAAGAAACACTTTATCTCCCACGATACTCAATGTCCTTTCGTTTCAAATCCGCACGACTTCGACGATCGATGTCGCCTTGAGCTTTCACGAATTATTTTTACTTTCGCTCAAAGATCTTTAATCAAATCAACTCCGAAAATTTTTCTTTCACCAAGCTTGGTCCAAAACAATGGTGTACGGCATTTTTGACCGTATAAAGCCTCGTAAGGCGCCATCTTAATGCTTGACTGAAAACTATTGTTGTGTTTAACTCAATCAAAGGTAGATACCGTTCCCATGAACCACTAAACTCAAGGATGCAGATCTCAACATATCCTCGAGTATCCGAATTATCCGCCGGATTGACCATCGGTTTGGGGATGAAAAGCGGTGCTAAAATGCAACTTGGTACCCAAAGCTTATTGCAATTTCTTCCAAAATCGCGAGGTGAATCTCGGATCTCTATCCCACACAATAGAAATGGGCACCCGTGTAATCTCACAACTGAGAAACATACAATTCAGCTAGTTTATCCAATGAAAAATCATGCGTGCACGGAATAAAATGAGCCGACTTAGTCGATCTATCAACAACAACCCAAATCGCATCTTTCTTACTTGTCGACAATGGCAACCCGGACACAAAATCCATCGTGACTCGATCCCATTTCCATTCAGTACCATGATCGGTGGAGTAAACCCGTGGGCACTTGATGTTCAAATTCCTTCACTTGCGATATATTAAACACTTCAAACAAAATCGAAAATGTCTCGCTTCATACCATGCCACCAAAATCGACGCCTCGTGTCGTTGTACATTTTCAGTACTCCGGGTGAATTGACATTCGGCTACAATGAGCTTCGCTCGAATCATCATAATAAGTTCTGAATTTCTTGGGACACACAAACGACTTCAACCTCAAACAATCGTCATCGTCAATTTGAAACTCTGATTCCATGTTCGAAACACATTCAGCCCGTTTTGCAACCAATTCATCATCGACTTTCTGAGCTTCACGAATTTGATGAATCAATAATGGTTTGGCCTTTAATTCACTACTAACACGTTGTCGGGTAGAATGCATAAGTGTACATTCATCGTCAGAAAACAAGCGGTGATTTCCGGCTTAAGGCGTCCGCAACCACATTAGCCTTTCCCGGGTGATAATCAATGACAAGCTCATAATCTTTCAACAACTCAAGCCAACACCTTTGTCGCAGATTCAAGTCTCTTTGAGTCATCAAATATTTGAGACTTTTGTGATCCGAAAATACATGGCACTTCTCACCAAATAAGTAATGTCGCCATATTTTCAAAGCGAATACGATGGCAGCTAATTCGAGATCATGGGTTGGATAATTTTTCTCATGTGGCTTCAGTTGCCTCGACGCATAAGCTACAACTCTACCTTCTTGCATCAATACACAACCCAACCCAAGTAAGGATGCATCACTGTAAATGACGAACTCCTTGCCTGATTCGGGCTGCACTAGTACTGGAGCTTCCGTCAAATGGGTTTTCAATTGATCGAAACTTTTCTGACACCTTTCCGTCCATTCAAACTTAACATCTTTCTAAAGTAGCTTCGTTATTGGTGTGGCTATCATCGAGAAACCTTTTACAAACCGTCGGTAGTAACCAGCAAGTCCCAAAAAGCTCCGAACTTCAGTAATATTTCTCGGAGGCTTCCAGTTAAGTATGGTTGAAATTTTGCTCGGATCGACTCGAATGCCCGATGCAGATACCACGTGACCCAGGAAGCTAACCTCTCTTAACCGTAACTCACACTTCATCAACTTAGCATATAACCGCTTATCTCGTAAAATCTGCAACACTAATCTCAGGTGTTCAGCATGCTCGGTTTCAGCTCTTGAGTAAACCAAGATGTCATCAATAAACACAACTACAAACCGATCCAAGTACGGTCTAAAGATCCGATTCATCAAATCCAAAATACCGCAGGGGCATTAGTGAGCCCAAACGACATCACTAAGAACTCGTAGTGACCGTATCTCGTTCTGAAAGCAGTTTTGGGTATATCGGAATCTCGAATTCATGAATCGATAATAACCCGATCTCAAATCTATCTTTGAAAACACCGAGGCTCCCTTTAGTTGATCAAACAAATCATCAATGCGCATGACGATATTTATTCTTTATTGTCACCTTATTCAGCTGATGATAGTCGATGCACAACCTCATGGTTCCGTCCTTCTTTTTCACAAACAATACTGGTGCACCCCAAGGTGAGAAACTTGGTCGAGCAAAACCTCTATCCGTCAACTCTTATAACTGAGCTTTCAATTCCTTTAATTTCGTTGGTGCCATACGATACGGAGCTATCGAAATCGGTGTAGTCCCAGGTACAAGCGCGATGCCAAACTCTACCTCCCGAACAGGTGGTAAACCAGGTAATTCTTCGGGAAAAACATCCGGGTATTCACAAACCACTGGCACAGATTCAGGCTTCTTTTCTAACTCTTTGTCATCAAATACATACGCAAGGTATGCTTCGCACCGCTTTCTTACATATTTCTGAGCCAACATTGATGATATTACAGCTGGCAACCTATTCAAGTCAGTAGACTCAACTCGGATTATCTCGTTATTTACACACCTCAGATCGATGGTTTTTCTTTTGCAATTTACAATTGCATCATGTACGGTCAACCAATCCATACCGAGGATAACATCAAATTCGTCAAAAGGTAAAAGCATCAAATCGGCCGGAAAATAGGAACCTCTGATTTCTAAGGGACATTTCTTACACATTTTGTCGACAAGCACATAACGACCCAAAGGATTTGACACCCGAATTACAAACTCAGTAGACTCAACAGGTAGAGTCTTACTGGATGCTAAGGTTTCACATATATAAGAATGAGTAGAACCAGGGTCAATCAAAGCAATCACATTAGTATCAAAGAGAGGAAAAGTACCGGTAATAACATCTAGCGAAGAAGCATCCTCGCGTCTTGAATAGCATAAGCTCTAGCAGAGCACGAGCCTCGGATCTGGTTGTAGCATCTCTAGATCCTCTCGACCGCCACTAGCATTGCCCGTATTCCTAGATGGTCTACCCCGAGCAAGAGTAGCACCGGGTTTCCCACTCGATTTACATTCTGCTCGCACAACCTCGGGCAATCTTTAATAAAGTGGTCAACCGATCCGCACTTGTAACAGAGCGGTCATGGAATCTACAACTCCCCGAATGCCATTTACCACAATACTGACACTCCGTTCTGTCTCGACGATCATTTCCAACACTGGCGACCGAAGTGACTCGTGCATTCATAGGGGGTCGATCACGATCTCGTCTAGAAAAACCCGAAGTGTCTCTAGATCGGCCCAAATCATCTCTAAATTTCTTCGATGACTGTTGAAAGGGCCTCCCCGAAGACCTCTTACGAAACTCCTTTGCTCCCATATCAGCTTTGCTTCCGTTTTTGGTCAATGAATCTCTGACTGATATACTTCTTTCGAAACTCGGTTTGGAAAAACTCCCAAGTTACTTACTCTCGGGGCACAACAGAAATCAACGTATTCCACCAATAGTAGGAAGAATCACGTAGCAAGGAGATAGTACACTTTAGGCATTCATCGGGCGTGCAAGATAGCTTATCGAGTACTCGAATAGTGTTGTCCAACCAAAATTCAGCTTGCTCGGCATCATCGCTGTCAGTAGCTTTAAATTCAGTAGCCCCGTGTTTTCGGATTTTGTCAACTAGGGGCTTATTTGACCTTATTTGGTCAGTTACCGGAGGTATTGTAGGTGCGGGGGTGGTATTAGTCGGGAATGGAGGTTGTGGAACAGCCGTATTAGTTCGAATGTATTGGTTAAACCAATCATTCATCACGCTATAAAAAGCTTGCCTAGCCTCATCATTCGGATTGCTAGCAATAGGTTGAGAGTCCGCTGGCGCTATCCCTTGTCTTGAGGAGCAAGCGCCACGCCTCAGATCATCATCACTACCGCCCGGTCGGGATCGGGATCCATTACTATAAATAAACACATTTGCAAGTGTCAGAAATCACCACACTATCAAATAATCACAAAATGGCATGTATAGCTAGACCCAAACGTATTACGGTAGTCCTAGAATCGACTAAACCGTAGCTCGATACCAATAAATTGTAACACCCTGCACTCGAGACCGTTGTCGAGTCGGACACGAGGGTTAACAGACTTAATTCCTTTATTTTTACAAATCCATTTTAAAATTTCCAGACTAGTCAAGCTAATCACGTCCACTGTCACCTTAAAATCATCTCTTGAGTTCCAAAACTCAAAAATCAGTTTCGTAAATATTTCCTGAAAATAGACTCATATATCCATCTACAAATTTGTTTCTAGAATTTTTGGTCGGGCCAATTAGTGCAGTTTATTAGTTAAATTCTCCCTGCTTCGTGGTTCGACTGCTTCGACCTTCATGCATTACGACTTATATATCTCCCTGTACAGGGCTTCAATACTTATGCCGTTTGTTTCTAAAGAAACTAGACTCGAAAAGGAATCTATACATATATGGCATGAATTCTAACTATCTATGTTTAATTTATAATGAATTTCCTAAGTCCGAATAGGGAATCCAGAAACCGCTCTGGTCCTGTTTCACGAAAACTTTAAAATCTCATAAAGTACTGTTCATATGATCGTTTCATTACTTCCCTATGAAAATAGATTCATCAAGGTTAAATTACATAATTCATTCACTATTTAATTCCATTCTTACTATTTTTAGTGATTTTTCAAATCCACACCACTGCTGCTGCCAGCATCTGTTTTTAAGGTAAACCTTACCTATTTCAAGGTTTTCCATGAATCAACTAGAGTTTGTCATACATAGCATCAAAATAATCATAATTAACCATTCCCAATGGCTAATCGTTACCAAACATTTCCATACCTCTCAATGAACAACATACAAGACGATTATAATGCTATGCTCAAAGTGTATATAAGCCATTTTTGCATGGCTATCCAAATTTATACAAAACCAAAGGGTACATGACCAACAACAAAAAGGGTAGTCCTATACATGCCATTTTCAGAGTTCAACCAAAAGTGTACCAAAAGGGCTTTGATAGTGTGGATGACTTCGACTTCGACAATCCCGAGTCTGATAGCTGACGAACCAAAATCTATAAAACAGAGATTCAAAGAACGGAGTAAGCATTTAATGCTTAGTAAGTTTTGAGCAATAAAATTAGGCATAACTGAAGTATAGCATTCATATAACTAAACGGATAACTTCATATACACATATTCTTAAAAATCAGTCCTACTTCACATTTCCAACCCTTATATTCATACATAAGGGATCAACTTAACCAAATGCCCGAAAGCTCACTAATCGACTGAGCGAATAATATTTAAACGAAATCACTACTCCAATGCATATACGAAACGTACCTTATCGTTGGGATTTTACGAGCGTATTAATTGAAATTATTACAGCAAGATCGCTCATTCCCAAACCAAGTACCTTCGGGGTTTAGCCGGATATAGCTACTCGCTCAAATGCCTTCGTGACTTAGCCCGATTATAGTAACTCGTACAATAGCCTTCGGGACTTAGCCCGGTTATAGTAACTCGGACAATTGCCTTCGGGACTTGGCCCAGTTATAGTAACTCGCACAAATGCCTTCGGGACTTGGCTCGGTTATAGTATCTCGGACAAATACCTTCGGGACTTAGCCGGGATATAGTAACTCGCACAAATGCCTTCGGGCTTAGCCCGATTATCAATCCGAATATCAATGCACATATCAATAAATCATGACACATCAATATTTCACTTTCGTAACTAGAATTCAAACACAAGTCACTTATCAAGCATTATCATTTTCAGCTCAAAAGCTACATACAAAGGGCATGATTTTGATTTGCTTATAACATAATCTAATCGAATCATAATCTAAGTTTCATTACTTGAAAACTTACCTCGGATGTGGTCAAACGATTTCGGCGGCTATTCGATCACTTTTTCCTTTCCCTTATCCAACTTTGATCCTCTAAGCTCTTGAGCATAATAAACAAATAAATTTATTCAATTACTTATCCAACTTTACTATATACAAATATCTATTTATTTAGATTCATTTCAAACTAATATTAGGCAACCGATCATATATTCTCCCCATGGCGATATTCAAACATTATAGCCAAAGAATCACAATTATCGAATGTTTAACTATGATCGGACATATGATATTACCCGTATATCTTAAGCTAATTGCCGAACCTATTGCCTCAATTTGTGTACATATCAAATATAGTAATCCTTACTTGAACTATTAACCAACCTTATCAATGAACAATTATACTTAAAATACCATATATATATATATTCATAAGTGCATAAATACTATGTTACCAACAATTATTTCCTTGCTTAGCAGCCAAACCAATATACACATTACTCCATATCTACCCGTCACGTTTACTCTACTTAAACCGAATAAACTTGCACATAAGGCCCTTGGCCGATTCTCACTAAAAACAAGTCAACCAAAATCTTAGTATTCATCTTGTGTATAACCTTATTTACCTTCCAAAAATCAAAAAAACATCAAACTCTTAATGTTTATGTACAAGGCCGAATCTTAACATGATCCAACCTCCAACTCATTCATTTCAATCACTCACACGGCATTTGTTCAATTTTTTAGACAAATCTATGTTTGGCCATTGTACTCATGAGCATTAAAATTTATAATTTGACTACTTAAACCCTTCTCTTCAACAATTCTTCATAAAACATAAAGATTATAACCCAATCTCATCCTTTAATAACTAAAACCGAATGCTCAAGCCATCACCAAGATTTCGAAATTTTTGCCATGGGTTGTGTAAGAAATTAGCTAATTAACTAGAAACAAGTTTAAAATTTAAGAATCTAACACAACATACTAACCTCCCCTTAAGCTCAAGGTGACCGAAACCTCTCTTCTTCCTTTCTTCAATTCGGCCAAGAAGAACCGAAGGATGAAGCTCTTTTTTTCTTTTTCTTCTTTCAATTCACGGCAATGAATGGGGCAACCACACACATTTTTTTTTTTGTTTCTCCTCCTACTAACACTAATATTTTATTGCCCATGTTCTTTATTTTATTATTCCTAACATAAGCATTAACATAACATGTTTATGACATGTTTTGCCCATAACATTTTGTCCACCCTCCTTGTCATGGCCGGCCACTTACTAATTAAGTGGGAAATTGACATGCAAGTCCACCCTTTTGATCTCATGCACTAATAGATCCTTATAGATCGACCTATCACATTTCAAATGTAACACCCCAAACCTGGCCCAGACGTTATGGCCGAATCTGACGTGCCACATTGGAGTTGAAAACCCACGTTCCATTTTAGTGTTTTAAAACCATACATTTTATTGAGTTAACAAAGTGTATGGAAGTCGGGCACCGTAGGTATCCGAGACAGAGGAGGTGAGCCATGAAGGTCGCTTAAGTACCAAGCTCTTTAATTGGATCCAATCCTAGACATGCCCACAACCATAGCCACACTTTGTTATATCGAGTTTAAATTTGTTTAAGTGGACGCCTTTGATAAATCGATTAATCGTGGTGTTGAGATATTTTGAAAACAAGTATCATTTTGAAAACACGCCCTAAGTCTAGCCTATTTGAATAATTATTAACCAATTTTAAAGTTATTAAAATTAAAATAATTCAAAAGAAATAAAAGGAAAGTTAAAATTGGCCTTATTACAACCCAAAAATAAATAATAATTAAAGGAAATTAAATGAAAACCAACACTTATTTAAAAGCCCAAAGATGATCACCGTGGCCACTCAAATCCTCTCCGCCCAAGTCCCCACATCAAGGCTCACCGCAAGGTTAAGGAAAGGGGGTGAGTTTGGAAACTCATGTGTAACAAGCCCTTCGAGCCCAAAGCAATAATGGCTGTTGGGTCTAAGCCCAAATCCAATCTCAATCATGCATCGGGTCAGTAGCCTTTTCATATTTCATATTTCATAATCTTGGGTCAAGCCTTTTCATATTTCATATTATCGGGCGAAGCCTTTATCAGAAATCAGTATGGCCCTTAGGCCCATTTCAATGTCACATATAATTTCAATGAAAGAATACAACCCATTTGGGGAGACTACTCAACCCACCATCCGCTACTCTCCACCGTACCAACCAACACACCATGTGGGATTAACTCGACCCACCCCGCCAAACTCTCCACCGGCAAAGATAGTCTTTATCATATAACCGAGGCCTAGCCTCTTTTAATAACGGGCAAAAGCCCTTTCAATAATCGGGGCATAAGCCCTTTCATAATCGGGGCATAAGCCCTTTTCACTTCCTCCATCCATATAAAACCCAACCCAATGCATTTATGATTACCTCATGTGCATATCATACATATCATGTGCATATCATACATTTCATGTGCATATCATACATACCATATTTATCAAAATCCCATGTATTAAAATCATACATAAACCCTAGGGGTATAATGGTCATTTTACCTAGGGCAAAACGGTCATTTTCATGGTATAAGGGTAATCTCATAATTTTACCAAAATTAGGGTTTCCATGTTCATTAACGATTACTAACAATCCATGGGTGCAAACAAAGGATTCGCCCATTTTAGCGAAATCGAGTTATTGGGCCTAAAACCCCTAATGGGCCCTACTTAGCCAATTTCGTCATCTAGGCCCATTTAGCCTATATTCCATAACGGTTTTAATAGTCTTATCATGCCATATAACGATTTCGCTTTCTACCAATTTTTACCCAAATGGGCCCGAAGCCCAATGGGCCCCACTTCGACCCTCGAGGCCCAACTTACCAAGAACGCCAAAATCACATTCTTACCGCTTTCCATCGTTCTCGATCACCGCCTCATCGATTCTAACTAACTAGTGAGCGTCATTGCTCATAAGTCCTCGAAATGCCGTAATTTTGGCATTTCGCTTTTCAGCGTTTTATCGCTTTAAGCTATGAAAGGGTTCGTTACACACCTGATTTGCGATATTCCTTGATGAGATCTCCTATGCGATTTCTCCTATAATCAATTGTTAAATAGATCAGCTCGCAATAATTGAACCAAATTAAGAACTTTCCAATATTAACACTTGCACATTCGGCCACCATCCATAATGGCCTTAGGCACCTTACCTTTGTCGCGATTGATGACTAGGCCTAGCTACTCCGGCGATCCAAGCTACTCCAAATAGACACTACACCTTGCTGCTCCTTCAATAAATAAACCAAAAATATTAAAAGAAGACCCCATAGAGTCTATGACCATATTCGGCCATCTCCCTAAACTTGGAGTTTCAGCTTTTGACCAAAGCTACACTAGGAATTGTTTAGAGTTTGAACACTTACCACAGTCTTTCTCCTCTTGAATCTGGATGTCTAAAAGGTAAAGTAACCGAATGCCAACTATTGAAAAGGAAGAAAAGGTTGCTGGTCACAAAGAATCGGCACCCCTATCTTCACGATTCGGCTTTTTATGCACTTCGCAAAAATAGAGATAAGGAAAACAATGGTGAATGAAAGGAAATAGTGGGATGATTTGAAAGAAAGAAAAGGAAGAAAATTGAGTAGAAGGGAGGTAGATTCTACTGGAAAAGAAAGAGAGAAAAGCTACACACCAAAGAACAAAATCGGCACAACTAAGACCCTAATGCCGAAATTACTAACCTAATACCCTCTCGCTGAAAATCCCTCTCCAAACTCCCTTATTCGCCAACTCTATCTCCATATCACATCCATAAAATCTCTCCCTTATCCCTCCTTAATTTATGCATTTGACTTGATCCAACTCTCTCCTCTTACGTAATCCACTCGTGTTCTAACACTTACCCTTCCCGCACAAAAATAAATACTCCTATTTGCCAACACAGGAATCGATCCTGTGTCTTCCCCAACACTTACACGCCACCTTTAAAGCTCCCTAGTGGCGCCACTTAGCCACTTTGCCGAGGATCTTTTGTGATACACTTTACCCACAACTTAATATAAGGGCACCTAGCCGTAACCCCTAACTCCTAAGTCCAAAATTTAAAAATTCCACCGGGTTTTGGCCAACTCATGGGCCTTCCATAAGCCCATTTACATACCCAAATTATGAATTCCATCATCACCTACCAAATTTTAGAAATTTACTTAAAATATCAAGAATCGCGAAAAACCCGAAAATCAGGATGTTACATCAAAAGTGTCACACATAAGTCCTATTAGCTAAATTCACATGCAATTGACTAAATCGAAGCTTAAAACTTTCACACATTCATATTCACATATTTTAGACAATAATCATTATATTCAAATAATTTGGTAACTCGGTTTAGCGGTCCCGAAATCGCTTCCCGACTAGGGTCACTTTAGGGCTGTCACAAATACGAAGTCCACATTTGCATAATATCACCAAAGCATTCATATCATATTTCTCATTCATGATCTTACCATATTATTGTTATATTGAAGTCTCAACCCGAGGGTTAAGTACATACCTGTACAAAGTATCCGTTCCACAACACTTACCAACTAGTCACTTTCATCTCGAGAATTCATCCATTTCACTAGAACTTTACCCGTTGAACACAATCGGAATATAATTCGGATGCACAGATTTCATGCACGTAAGTGCCATACTCGTAGCTAGACAAACTCAATAGCCTGCGGAAATTATGTAGCCAAGCTACCATGTAACCCGCCCATAAGTGAACTCAAACTCAACTCAACGAGCTCGGGCGTTCGCATCCATAAGTGAACTCGGACTCAGCTCAACAAGCTCGGATGCCTAGTTACATCTCACGAACTCAGACTCAACTCAACGAGTTCGGAACTCAAATATCCTAGTGACATGTCACTTGTATCCTAATCTATTCCCAAGGTTCAAGCGGGATTCTTTTCAATTACACATTTTGATTGCCTTCTTCGAAATGTAGAAACCGATACTTGCTAACATCCAATACTTATCAAGTTATTCACATAATTTGCATATCACCAAATAATAATTCACAAAACATCATATTTCATGATAATAAGTATCATGTCATATAAATAACATTAAATCACTTGAAATAAAAATTATGTTACCTTATTTACACATGAACTTACCTCGTATGCGAAAATGGTCATTTTTACCATTTTGTCCACAACTTGGTATTTTACCGATTTTAGCCCGAATTTTGATTTTCCTTGCTCTATCATTTCAAATATAGCCTAATTAGGACTCATATTATTCAAATCAACCTAAAATCATATTTTGGAAAAATTACAATTTTGCCCTTAAACTTTCACATATTTACACTTTTGCCCCAAATATCGTAAATTAAACTTCACCCTATTTTCTTATGTTTTATGACATGCTGATCATTTTTCCCTTCTATAGCAATATCCAATTCCCACTTTAACATGTATTTATGAACATTATGTATTTTTACCTATTATGTCATTTTAGTCGTTTTTACGTAAACTCACTTAGCAAAAGTTGTTTAACACAATCTCAAGCTTCATATTCTACCATAAAACATCAAAATTCATGCATATCATTCATGGGTAAATTTTTAAATATAAACCCTATCTCAAAATATTGGTAGAAACAGGTAAACCGAGCTACGAGGATTTCAAAAATGTAAAGAACATTAAAAATAGGCATAGAAATAACTTACAATCAAGGCTTAAAAGTGTTGAAACCCTAGCTATGGTGGAGAGAAAAATTCAGCAGCAACTTATGGAGAAGATGATCATTTTTTTGTTATTTTTTCCATTTTATTTCATTTAATATCCAAATGACCAAAATGCCCTTCCTTACTAAACTTTCAAAAATTCCATCCATGTCCAATTTTTGTCCATAAACTAAGAAATTTGTAAAATTGCTATTTAAGACCTCCTAATTAATATTTCAAAGCAATTTCATACTAGAAACTTCTAGAATGCAAGTTTTTCAACTTATTCAATTTAGTCCCAAATTTCAAATTAAGCACTTTATGCATAGAATTTATTCACGAAAGTTTCACACAATCAAGCAATTATATCATAGACCTCAAAATAATTATAAAATAATTATTTCTATCTCGTATTTGTGGTCTCAAAACCACTATTCTGATTAGGCCGTAATTCGAGATATCACATATTTGGCCGAGTGCTACCAACACTTGCAACCGAAGTGGTCTGGGATTTCAAAGTTGTGTTCTGTCGGTTCTTGTTCCTATTCGAATACCCCACCAAAGCATTTGACCGGGTAGTGAACTCTCTCGATCTTTTAGATGAGGACTGATGTGATTTCTCCATCTATCTCTTCTTTGCATCCCATGACTCAAAAGCCTCTTTCCTCCTTTCTTTAATCAACTCTTCGGCCTTACAGGCTCTTTCAACAAAGGCTACAAATTCCCGCAGCTCTAAGATGCCAACCAAAACTTGGATATCTTCATTGAGGCCATCCTCAAACCTCTTACACATGGTGGCTTCTGTAGACATGCACTCCCGCGTATACTTGCTGAGCCTTACAAATTCACGTTCATATTCTATCACTGACATTCGACCTTGCTTTAGCTCTAGGAATTCCTTTCTTTTTTGGTCTATAAACCGCTGACTAATATACTTCTTCCGAAACTCTTCCTAGAAGAATTCCCAAGTTACCCTCTCTCTCGGTACCACAGACATGAAAGTGTTCCACCACTGGTAGGCCGAATCTCTCAAGAGCGACACTCCACACTTCACGCACTCCTCAGGCATGCATGAAAATTCATCAAATACCTTGATGGAATTTCTAGCCAAAACTCTGCCCTCTCCGGGTCATCATCTATACTAGCCCAGAATTCCTCAGCCCCTTGTTTCCGAATCTTTTCTACCAGAGGCTTCTCTCTTCTAAACATATCTGCACACTACGGGGCTACTGCGGCATACTAAAGAATCAGAGGAGGTGGTGGAGGTGGAGTGTTTGGATTCACACGAACAAACTCCTTGTACCAAGCATCCATCATTCGGAGGTAGGCTTCTCTAGCCCCTCTGTCTTGGCCCATAGTTACGGGCTCACTCTCTACTGGCACAGTCCCTTAGCGGGAGCTGGCGCATTACTTTTCAAGTCGTTTATTGTAGCTCTATCAGGATCCATTTACTATATGAAAACATAATTTATAATCGTTAGAAATCGTCACATTATCAATACACAATTATGGCATATATAGCTAGACCCGTACTCTCGCTAGGTTAGTCCTAGAACAGACTGAACCATAGCTTTGATATCACTAAATGTAACACCCTATACCCGTAACCCACACCGGGGAGGAGTACAAGGCATTACCTAACTTGATCTCATGTGTACAAACAATCTCAAGTCACCGAAACTCGTTTTAAACTTAAAAAATTTTCAATATCTACCTTAAACTTATTATTATGGGCCTACGAGCCCCAAATCAATCATTGAAAGCTATTTGAAGCCTTTCCGGGTCCTTAAACCAACCTTAAGAAATTTGCCTTTAAAACAGGGCTCTCGCTCGTGTGGAAGAGTAACACACTCGTGTGACCATTTTGACATGGTCGTGCTGATGGCCCGTGTGGCTCACATGGCCTAAGCACCCTGGGACACGCTCGTGTCTCACACCCGTGTAGAATTAATTTCTAACTACACCTACAGGGGCTTTCACACAGGCAGACATACGCCCGTGTCTCTCACACGGCCACGACACGCCAGTGTCCTATCCCATGTACAAAAACATGGACATTTTGTTTCTGACGTCAGCATGCTCCTAATGTCACAGGGCCAAAGCACACACCCGTATGCTGGGTCGTGTCCTCCACACAGCTGAGACACACGACTGTGTCTCTGCCGTGTGTTTATTACCATACATACTGACTTGAAATTTTTACGTGTAGTGGACACACGGCCGAACTACATGCCCATGGGGCAGACCGTGTGTCACACATGGCCTAGACACACGTCCGTGTGCCTACTTGTGTGGACAATATAAGGCTATTTACCAAGCCTCATTGCCACCCTTACTTGCCTATTTCTATACAAATTCCAACCAAGGCTAAAACGAGCAAAATTTCTAAAATCAAATCAGCCATAGTAGACATTTATTATCTCATGATAATGCATCTTTTATAAATTCAAAATGAATGTTAGCCATCATTCAAGACATAATACAAATCAAAGGGCTTCTAACCCAAGCCAACACATTTGGCCAAATCTCAAAACAAAAAATAATAAGGTCTAAGCGTCGCTGTGGAAAAAGATATTACGATTTTGTAGAAAAGGGAAGTTGAGCCCAAGATTCATCGGACTGTATGAAATTTCTGAACGAATTGGGCCAGTGCATATCAACTAGCATTATCGTCTGAGTTAGAGAAAATTCATAATGTATTTCATGTATCGATGCTACGATAATACATATCTGATCCTTCAATGTCATTTACCCGACTGAAGTTGAAATTCAGCCAGATTTATCGTACAGTGAAGAACCGATCCAAATTTTGGCTCGTGAGATCAAAGAGTTGAGAAATAAAAGAATAGCATTAGTGAAAGTATTATGGCATCAATACGAGATAGAAGAAGCTTCATGGGAAACCGAGGATGTTATGAGAAATCAATACCCTAAATTATTCACTGGTAAGATTTTCGGGGATGAAAATCCCTAAGGGGGTAGAGTTGTAGCAGCCCTGTTTTTGGACTGAATTGAATGAATCAAGGAATAAATGAGTTAATTTTGAATGAATATATATCAAGAACGAAAGAAATCAGATTTATATTGGGGAAAATTGAAAGTTGTCGAGTAGTCTATCCGATCCGTTCATTGTATATACGAGGTAAGTTCATATGCAAATAAATACCTTTAAATTGATTTATGTATTTTTCTTTTTCATCGAATTATAATGGATGTTGAACGAGCAAATACAAGCAAGAATCGAAGAAGTTACGATGTACGAAAGTCCCGTACGAACCTTAGGTATAGTATAGAATACAAATTTCATGACATTAGGATTACCGAGATGTGATTACATGTAAGACCATGTCTGGTACATTGGCATTGTATGTAAGACCATGTCTAGGACATTGGCATCGTTATATGATTTCGTATAAGACCTTGTCAGTAACACCCCTAACCTGTATACGTCACCGGACTAGGGTTAAGAGGCATTACTGGACATATCGAAACATTTAGCATTCATTTCACAATCATCATAGCATCATAGTCATATATCAATACAGAGTCCTTACATAGGTCAGCGAGACCTTAATCATGCTTTAGAAAGGGGTCGGGACTAAATTGAACACATATAAATTTTTTTGAAACTTAAACATTTTTCAAAGTTATAAAAATCACACGCCCATGTGAACAGGCCGTGTGCCTCGCACGGCATTAGACATGTTTGTGTGTCTAGGCCATGGCAAAATAGGGCATACATACTGACTTGTCCACAAGGCCACAAGACACGCCTATGTGCTAGGCCGTGTGAAAATTAGGGAGGTTACTGACTTGGATCACATGGTCGGTCACACGCCCGTGTGACTAGCCTGTGTTCGAAACTGACTTGGCCACACGGCCTAGCACACGCCTATGTGTGCATCATTGTGGTTTGCCTAGGTTCATTTCAAAATAGCCCTCGAGCAATACGGCTGAGACACACGCCTGTGGCCCTGCCTATGTGGGCAAAAATAGGCCATTTACAAGGCCATTATGCCACCCCTATAGGGTCCTCCTTACAAGCACCAAAACCAAAACATTTTATACCAAATTTTCATCTAATTATCAACCAAAACATTCATCATTCATAACATATATTCATCAACCTATTTCATCCTTAGTATACAAACCAAAACATACCAAACGATGAGCTAATGTCATACCAAAACATATGCTTCATAGTCTCAATTCACTTCATTCATTTTTTTTTTATGCCTTGAACTTACCAAATTGACCATTACCATTGGCCATCCAAAAGCACATCACATAGTTATTACTCAAAAATCATACATATACACAACAAAAACCAAGCCACATTACATGGCTAATTTACAACTCAAAAACATATAGACATATTTCTAGCCTATACATTCCATACTCCAATATACACATTTTCAAAAGGTACCAAAATATAGTTCGATAGCGATCCCCGAGCTTCTAGTAGCTTTGATATCTATAAAACCATGCAAACACATACAAAGTAAGATTTCAAAAGCTTAGTAAGCCATATACAAATAAATTCATCACATAACACATTTCTAAACCATTTCATTCATGTAGTTCATGGTAAAACTTAACTACATATCCATAATTCTCATATAACTCAATTGTTCATAAGTCACTAACACAAAACACATTTCATACTCATATAATTCATACATATTTCATATGTCCACATATAAACATATATTTACCTTTCATTCTTAATCATAATGTACATTTCAAATGTACCTGAATTTGGTACACATTCTCATATTCATTCATTTCTCAAAATACCTATTGAACCGTTCAGAATCAATAAGGATACTCGGATAGCTCGGAAAGCTCATACAATGCCAACGTCCCAGATGTAGTCTTACATGTAATGAAATATCGATGCCACTATCCCAAGTAAGGTGTTACATGAAATCAAATACAATCCCGATGTCCCAGACATGGTCTTACCCGAAATCATAAGTCGATGCCAACGTCCCAAACGTGGTCTTACACGAAAACACATATCGAATCCTATGTCATGATATATGTATCCTAACTATTCCTAAGGTTCGTACGGGGCTTTTCAGACGTCAAAACACTGTCGATGCTTTCACAATTACACATATTCATCTTCCAAGCCATTCATTTCATTTCAATAGCATATAAGTATAAATAAATTGATTCAAGCACATTTATTTGTATATCAACTTACCTCGTACGGATTCGAGCGAACGGAGTCAACTACTCGACTGCTTTCAACTTTCCCCGATCTAATTCCATTTTATTTTATTCTTAATCTATATAAATTCAAATCAATCCAGAAACACATATTTAAGCTATTTTACAAATTAGCCCTCACATTTTTACATTTTAACACTTTAGTCCCTAATTCATAAAATGATAAAACACACAAAATTTCCTTATACCCATGCTTAGCCGGATTTTCATAGTGTTCATATTAGTCCACATATTTCATTTATTTCACATTTTAGTCCCTCAATTTCTCATTTTCACAATTTAGCACAAATTACTCAAATTCATCAAAAATTCAAAGACAAAACATGTTAACCCAACATCAAGCTTCCATATACTATCATCAAACTTCATAAAACTCATAGTTTCATCAATCGCTCAACTCAAAATCATCAACAATTTCAGAAATTTAGACATGGGCTTGATAGAACACTAAGCAACAATCACAAAAACATAGAAATCATCAAAAACCGATCAAAAACACAAACCTAATTGATGCTTGCAAATGTTGAATATTCAAAGCTCAAGAACCCTAATTTCTTTCTTCAACTTTGGCTAAAATGAACATAAATGGCCTAATTTCATGCTTTGATTTAATTATAATAGGTTTATTTACATATTACTTATTTAACCTTTGTTTAGTCATAAAATAAACACATAATGGATGGTCATTAATGTCCATTAACCTTTTCAATGGTATAATTGCATCATAAGGACCCCACATATATAAAACATAGCAATTTAGCACTTTAACAAATAGAAGGCCACTTTTACATTTTACACGATTAGATCCTTTTATCAAATTGAGCACACAAATAATACAATTTTCACATGAAACTTTCATAGATATCAATCACATATAATAAGCACGGAAAATAATATTAAAATATTTTTCTAAATAGTATTAAAATATTTTTCTAACTCGAATTTGTGGTCTCAAAACCACTATTCCAACTAGGGTCTAAACCAGGCTGTTATAACTCTCCCCCTTAGGGATTTTCATCCCCGAAAATCTTACCGTTGAATAGATTCGAATATTACTGTCTCATAGCACCTTTAGGCTTCCACGTAGCCTCTTCAATACCGTGTCGATGCCACATTACTTTTACTAATAGAATTTTCTTATTTTGCAATTCTTTAACCTCTTGTGCCAAGATACGGATCAATTCTTCATCACAGGTCATATCAGATTGAATCTCAATCTTGGACGGAGAAATCATATGCGAGGGATCAGATCTGTATCGTCGAAGCATCAATACATGAAACATATTATGAATATTTTCTAAATCAAGAGGTAACAATAATCAATAAGCAACTGGCCCAATACGCTTGATAATCTCATATGGCCTGATGAATCTTGGACTCAATTTACCTTTTCTGCCAAATCGGAGTACTTTCTTCCACAGAGATACTTTCAGAAAGACTTTGTCCCCAATCCCAAATTTAATGTCTTTTATTTTCAAATCTGCATATGATTTCTGACAATCGGAAGCTGCTTCCAGACTTTCTCAGATTGTTTTCACTTTCTGTTCAGTCTCTTTTATAAAATTGACCCCGTGTATCTTATTTTCACTGAGTTCTGACCAAGACAAAGGTGTATGACATTTTCTACCATATAAGGCTTCGTACGGTGCCGTTTTGATACTCGATTGAAAACTATTATTGTAAGCAAATTCAATCACTGGCAAATATTGTTCCCACGTACCTTCAAACTCAAGAATACAACATCTCAACATATCCTCGAGAACCTGAATAATTCAATCAGATTGACTATTCGTCTGCGAGTGAAAAGTAGTAGAGAAATGCAATTTCATTCCTAATGCCTCTTGTAGTTTCTTCCAAAGTCGTGAAGTGAATCTTGGATCTCTATCTGACACAAAATGACACACCATGCAATCTAACAATATAAAAAATGTATAGCTCAGCTAATTTATCAAGTGAGTAATCAGATTGTACAGGAATAAAATGAGCTGACTTCGTCAATCAGTCAACCACAACCTAGATAGCATCTTTCTTTCGCGGAGATAGAGGCAAACCTAAAACAAAATCCATCATCACTCTATCCCATTTCCATTCCAGAATCATAGTCGGGTGTAACAAACCGGATGGCACTTGATGTTCAGCTTTAACTTGTTGGCAGATCAAACATTTCAAAACAAAGTCGGACGTATCTCTTTTCATTCAGAATCAGAATTTATGAGCATCAATAATTTGTTGTAAAAACAACGGTCTCGCTTTCAATTTAGCTAAAATTGAACCATCATCAGACATAACCAAATAAGTATTCATCACACGTAATGCTAATAGTGACTTTCGACTCAAAGCATCAGCAACTACATTTGCTTTTCACGGATGATAATCAATAACAGGCTTGTAGTCTTTTAGCAGTTCTAGCCATCTTCTCTGACGCAGATTCAAATCTTTCTGAGTCATCAAATATTTTAAACTTTTATGATCGGAATAAACGTGACAT
The DNA here is from genome assembly GCF_025698485.1 of Gossypium arboreum. NCBI lineage: Eukaryota > Viridiplantae > Streptophyta > Magnoliopsida > Malvales > Malvaceae > Gossypium > Gossypium arboreum. Next base: position 115,883,588 of record NC_069077.1, on the reverse strand, counting down.
TTCTTGCCAAACAGATAGTGGCACCAAATCTTTAAAGCAAACACAACAGCCACTAATTCAAGATCGTGTGTCGAATAATTCTTTTCGTGTGGCTTCACCTGCCTCGAAGCATCGACTATAACTTTGCCTTCTTGCATCAAAATGAAACCCAGACCATTGCATCACTAGAGATCACAAATTCTTTACCCGATTCTGGTTGTACTAACACTGGAGCTTCAGTCAATAGAGCTTTTAACTGATCAAAGCTTTTCTGACACTTTTCAGACCAATCAAATTTCACATATTTCTGAAGCAATTTCGTCAACGGAGTCACGATTATCGAAAAGCTTTTTACAAACCTTCGACAATAACCAGCCAGTCCCAGACAATTGCGAACTTCAGAAACATTTTTCGGAGGCTTCCAATAAAAGATAACTAAAATTTTGCTTGGATCAACTCGGATACCTGATGCTAACACTATATGGCCCAAAAACTCGGATACCTGATGCTAACACTATATGGCCCAAAAAACCAACTTCTCGTAAGCAGAATTCACATTTGCTAAACTTCACAGATAATTGCTTATCTCGCAAAGTTTGTAGCACTATTCTCAGATGTTCAGCATGTTCAGTTTCATCACGCGAATAAATCAAAATTTTATCAATGAATACGACAACAAATCCATCTAAATACGGTCTAAAAATTCTATTCATTAAGGTCATAAATATAGCAGTTGCATTCGTTAATCTAAAAGACATAACTAAAAACTCATAATATTCGTACCTCGTTCGAAAAGCAGTTTTCAGAATATCTAAATCTTTTCTCACCTGATAATAGCCTGATCTGAGATCTATCTTTGAAAACATTGTAGCTCCTTTCAATTGATCAAACAAACTATCAATTCAGGGCAGAGGATATTTCTTCTTGATAGTCACTGTAACGCCCCTGTATCCGAGACTATCGCCGGAGTCGAGTACGAGGTGTTACTAAACTTATTTCATTAATTAAACAGCTTAAACAATTTATTTTTAAAAATTTCCAGACAAGCTGGCTAACTGCATCATGGTCTCTTAAAAATTCATATCTCGAGTTCTGAAACTCAAAATTAAGATCCGTAAATTTTCCTTGAAACTAGACTTATATATCCATCTACTAATTTTTTTCTAGAATTTTTGTTAAGCCAATTAGTACAGTTTATTAGTTAAATTCTCCCCTCTTTAAGGGTTCGACTACTCTGATCCCTGTGTATTGCGAATCAGATATCTCCTTGTAAAGACTTTCAATGATTATGCCATTTATTTCTCATAAAACTAGACTCACTAAGGAATCTGTACATATAAAGTAAAACTTCTAATTCTTTTTGTATAATATTTGGTAGATTTTCAAATTCAGAACAAGGGATTCAGAGACCACTATGACCCTATTCCACTCAAACTTAAATATCTCATAAAATATAACTCATTTACCTATTTTGTTCCATCCATATGATAATATACTCATCAAGATTCGATTTCATAACTTATTCATCATTTAATTACATTTATACTATTTTTAGTGATTTTTCAAATTCATATCACTACTGCTGTATGACTCTGTTTTATAGCCAATTTTACCTTTCCAAGGATTTTCATGGTTTAATTAATACATAAAGCATACATGTTATCATATATAAACTTGATTAGCCATTCCAATAGCTAATCATTTACAAACCCTTTTCTTACCAAACCATAACCATATCATATGATCATTTATACAATGTGAGTATATTTCTGTACATGCCACACTCAAAATATACAAGCCATTTTACCAATTTAGGTCTTCGGATAGTGTGAACGAGCCTTTGACCTATCCCGATTCTCAAGCCGACTTGTCAAAACTACAATGAAGGAAAAGGAGAGAGTAAGCATAAATGCTTAGTAAGTTCACATGCAAATAATGAGTAACATAATCATGCCATTCAACATAAACATTATTTGCATAAACAACACCAAGACATTCATGTTACATTTGCATTTAATATCTTACTACAATTTCATCATACTAAGTTCTCAACATGAGGGTTTAAACACATACCTGTCAAATTTTCTTATTCACCACACTTACCAATATGTCACCTTCGTATTGGGTATTCTCCTTATTCTATTAGAGATCTCCCGTTGAACACATCAGAATATGATTTCGGATACACGGATAATGTGCACATAAGTGCTATACTCATAGCTAAATAAGCTCAATAGCTTTTGAAATCTATGTAGCCAAGCTACCAAGTAACCTGCCCATAAACAAACTCAGACTCAACTCAATGAGGTCGGGCGTTCGCATCCATAAGTGAACTCGGACTCAATTCAACGAGCTTGGATGCCTAGTTACATCTCAAGAACTCGGACTCAAATCAACGAGTTCGGAACTCAACCATCCTAATGACATGTCACTTGTACCCTAATCTATTCCCAAGGTTCAAACGGGATTCTTTTCAATTACACATTTTGATTGCCTTCTTCGGAATATAAAAATCGATATTTGCTAACATCTCATACTTATTAAATTGTTCACATAATTTGCGTATTTCCAAATAATAATTCACAAAGCACAATATTTCGTGATAATAAATATCATATCATACAAATATCATTAAATCACTTAAAATAAAAATTATGCTACCTTATTTACACATGAACTTACCTCGATACAAAATTTTAGCAATCGAGCCTATTCCTCGTAAACTTTGTTTTTCCCTCGATCATGACTTGAATCTCGTTTCTCTTGATCTATAATACCAAATTAATTTTATTTAATACATACATTCATCAAAACAACCCTTAGTACGAACTTTGGAAAAATTACCATTTTGCCCCTAAACTTTCACATATTTGCACTTTTGCCCCAAGGCTCGTAAATTAAACCTCATCCTATTTTCTTATGTGTTATGACATGCTGATCATTTTTCCCTTTTATGGCAACATCAAATTCACACTCTAACATGTACTTATGACTATTAGGTATTTTTATCGATTACGCCCTTTTACTCGTTTTCACTTAAAACCGAGTAGCACAGGTTGTCTAACATAATTTAAAACCTCATATTCTATCATAAAACACCAAAATACACAAAATTCACCTATGGTTATTTTTCCAAATATGAACCCTAGGTTGAATTATTGCTAGCATAAGTTAATTCGAGCTACCGGGATTCCAAAAACGTAAAGAACATTAAAAACGGGGCTTGGAATCACTTACTATGGAGCTTGGAAGCTTGAAAAAAACCCTAGCTATGGAGAACCCTTGAAATATCATCCTAATGAAGAATATGGACAAAATTTGGCTTTTAATTTTGTTTTTAATTCATTTTAATAACTAAATGACCAAAATGCCCTTAATTAAAAATATTGGTGTTTTATCTTCCTTTAGGTATTTTTGTCCAAACCAGTATAATGGTCTAATTTCTATCCAAGGACCTTCACTTTAAAAACCCATTACTCACAAGTACTTAATACCTTTGTGAACTAGAACACACATTTTACAACTTTTGCAATTTAGTCTTAAATATCAAATTGGACCCTCTATCGATAAAATTTCTAAACGAAATTTTCACACAATCATGCAATCATGCCATAGACCTTAAAATGATAATAAAATAAATTTTTTTACCTTGAATTTGTGGTCACGAAACCACTATTCCAATTAGGCCCTAATTCGGGAAATTAAAACTCTCCCCCCTTTAGGGATTTTCGTCCCCAAAAATCCTACCGGTCAACAAGTGTGGGTATTGATTTCTCATAGTTTCCTCGGGCTCCCATGTAGCCTCTTCTACCCTGTGTTTTTGCCACAAACTTTCACGAGAGCGACACTTTTATTTCTTAGTTGCTTGATTTCTCGAGCTAAAATCTTAATCGGTTCTTCTTCGTAAGTCATATCTGGTCGTAGCTCAATTTCTGTCGGTGAAATTATATGTGAAGGATCCACGTAGCATAGATACGTGGAACACATCATGCATATTCTATAATTTAGATGGCAATGCTAACTGATAAGCTACTGGTCCAACTTTTTCAATTATTTCATACGGTCCAATAAAACGCGGACTCAACTTGCCCTTCCGTCCAAATCTAAGAACTTTCTTCCATGGAGATACTTTTAAAAATACCTTATTGCCGACTTGAAACTCGATTTCCTTTCGTTTCGAATCTGCATAAGATTTCTGTCTATCTAATGTAGCTTTCAAACAATCTCGAATCACTTTCACTTTTTCTTCAGTTTCTTTTATTAGATCAACTCCATAAATCTGATTTTCCTTGAGTTCAGTCCAATACAATGGCGTCCAACATTTACGACCATACAATGCTTCATAAGGTGTCATCTTCAAACTCGTCTGATAACTATTATCAAAAGCAAATTCTACCAACGGTAAATACCTTTCCCAACTACCTTGAAATTCCACTACACAACATCTGAGCATGTTTTCAAGAATCTGAATCACTCTCTCTTACTGTCCATCAGTTTGTGGATGAAAGACAGTACTGAAATTCAACTTCATACCTAATGCCTCTTGCAACTTCTGCCAAAACCGCAAAATAAATCTCGGATCTCTATCCAAAATGATTGGCAAAGGTATTCCATGAAGTCTAACAATCTCACTGATATACAATTCAGCCAACTTATTAAGAGAATAATCCGTACGTATCGAAATAAAATGAGCCGATTTAGTTAGTCTGTCAACTATTACCCAGATGGCATTTTTCTACCCTAGAGTTAACGGCAATCCTGATACAAAGTCCATGGTAACTCGATCCCACTTCCACTCGGGAATCATGATAGGCTGAAGTAGTCCCAAAGGTACTTGGTGTTCAGCTTTCACTTGTTGACAAATTAAGCACTTTGATACAAACTCGAAGATATCTCTTTTCATTCCGTTCCACCAATACATTTTTTTTCAAATCATTATACATTTTTGTACTGCCCGGATGCATTGACAAACAACCACTGTGTGCTTCATGCAAGATCTTTTGAATCAACTTATCATTCTTCGGTGCACAAATCCGATCTTTAAACATCAAGCAACCATCAGAACCAATTCTAAAATCTGATCTCGTATCAGCCTCACATTGCTTTCTCTTGGCTTGCAAATCTTGGTCACTTTTCTGAGCTTCACAAATCTCTTGTAAAAACATCGGTCTTGCTCTCAAATCTGCTAAAATCGAACCATCGTCAAACACCGTCAATTGAGTATTCATAGCTCTCAAAGCAAACAATGACTTTCTACTCAAAGCATCGGCAACCACATTCGCTTTCCCCAGATGGTAGTCAATCACAAGCTCATAATCTTTCAATAATTCTAACCATCTCCGCTGTCTTAAATTCAAGTCTTTTTGTGACATCAAGTACTTGAGACTTTTGTGGTCGATATATACTTGGCACTTTTCACCATACAGATAATGTCGCCAAATCTTCAAAGCAAACACTATAGCAACTAGTTCCAAATCATGAGTCGGATAATTCCTTTCGTGAGGTTTCAACTGCCTCGAAGCATAAGCCACAATTTCCCTTCTTGGATAAGTACACATCCCAAGCCATTTAGAGAAGCATCACTATAGACCACAAATTCATTACCTGACTCGGGTTGTACCAACACTGGTGCTTCAGTCAGTAACTTTTTCAATTTCTCAAAGCTCTGTTGACATTCTTCCGTCCACTCAAATTTAACAACCTTATAGAGTAGTCTGGTCATAGGAGTAGCAATTATAGAAAATCCATTTACAAACCGCCGATAATATCCAGCTAGCCCTAAGAAACTTCTAACTTCGGTTACATTTTTTGGTGGTTTCCACTCAACAATGGCTGAAATTTTACTAGGATCAACCCGTATACCATCACCAAAAACAATGTGACCCAAAAATCCAACTTCCCGAAGCCAAAATTCACTTTTACTAAACTTGGCATATAACTGCTTATTTCTCAAAGTTTGCAAAACTATCTTCAAGTGTTCGGTATGCGCGGTCTCATCTTTCAAATAAATTAAGATGTCATCTATAAATACCACAACAAATTTGTCCAAGTATGGCCGAAATATGCGATTCATCAAATCCATAAACACAGCAGGAGCATTTGTTAACCCGAATGGCATAACTAAAAATTCATAATGACCGTACCTTATTCTAAAAGAAATTTTAGGTACATCCGACTCTTTTACTCGCAGCTGGTAGTATCCAGATCTCAAGTCAATCTTTGAAAACCATGTTGCTCCTTTTAGCTGATCAAACAAATCATCAATTCTCGGCAACGGATACTTGTTCTTGATTGTCACCTTGTTTAATTGCCGATAATCAACACACAATCTCATAGAACCATCCTTTTTTTTTCACAAATAACACGGGAGCACCCCAAGGTGAAAAACTCAGTCTCACAAAGCCTTTGTCAGTCAACTCTTGCAATTGCAACTTTAATTCTTTCAACTCTACTGGTGCCATTCTATACGGAGCAATCGAGATCAAAGCTATTCCTGGTATCAACTCAATACCAAATTCTACTTCCCTGACTGGAGGCAAACCCGACAACTCTTTTGGAAATACATCCACGAATTCACACACAATTGGCACTGATTCAACTTTCTTTTCAATTTCTTTTGTATTAATTACATATACCAAATAAGCTTCATAACCCTTCCTCAAATATCTCTGAGCCGACATCGAAGAAATCACACTAGATAATGCCTTTTATTTGTCTGATTCAACCCGCAGAATTTTACCACTTTCACACTTTAATTCTATAACCTTTTCTTTGCAATTTACTATAGCATCATGCAATGTCAACCAATCCATACCCAAAATAACATCAAATTCATCAAACGACAACAACATCAAGTCGGCCGGAAAGTAATGACCCCGAATCATTAAAGGGCATTTCTTGCATACTTTATCAACAATCACACATTTGCCTAATGGATTCGACACTCTAATCATAAATTCTGTGTACTCAACAGGTATATTCATACTAGACACCAATTTCATGCACACATATGAATGAGTAGAACCGGGATCAATCAAAGCATTAACATTAACATCATAAAGAGAAAATATACCAGTAATCACGTCAGGTGATGAAGCATCTTCACGTGCCTTTATGGCATAAGTTCTAGCTGGAGCCCTTACTTCAAGTTTAGCTACTAGATCTTTGGCTACATTCTTGCTGCTTGCTTCATTTCCAGCTTTTCTCGAATATCTTCCCCTCGAGTCTGTACCACTAGCTTTTACACTCTGAAATTTTCTTTCTCAACTCTCTCTGGGCAGTCTCTAATAAAATGATCCGGAGAACCACACCGAAAACATTCATTCGCTCTACATGGGCCAAAGTGATTTCTACCACACCACTGGCACTCGGGCTTAACAAATCTTGAATTTCCCACACTAGCCACGGAAGTAGTCTGAGATTTAAAACCCACATTTTGCTTCTTAGAATTTCCATATGATTGTCCAGCCGAAACCTGAGAACGAGGATTCATATTTCTAGATTTTCTAGATTGCTGTGAGAATGAACTGCTCGTCGATCTTTTCTTCCAATTTCTAGTCTCAGCCTCTACTTTTTTCTTCTCTTTGAGTAGTTCTTCAGCCTTGCAAGCTCTATCAACAAGTACTACCATTTCTTTTAATTCGAGAATCCCAACAAATACTTTAATGTCTTCAATGTCTTCATTGAGTCCGTCTTCAAATCGTCTGCACATTTTAGCCTCTGTAGGACTATATTCTCTAGCATACTTACTCAACCTGATGAACTCCCTTTCGTATTCAGTAAATGTCATGTTCCACTGCTTCAATTCAAGAAACTCTTAACGCTTCTGATCAACAAATCTTTCACTGATGTATTTCTTCCAAAATTCTTCTTGAAAGAACTCCCAAGTTACTTTCTCTTTCGGTACTACTGAAATCAACGTCTTCCACCAATGATAGGCTGAATCCCTCAACAATGATATATCACATTTCAAGCATTCCTCAGGTGTACAAGACAATTCATCAAATACTCGAATATAATTCTCAAGCCAAAACTCTGCTTTCTCTGCATCATCATCAACATTTTCCCTGAATTCTTCGTCCCCTTGCTTACAGATTCTGTCAACTGGAGTTCTGTGAAATTTCATCAGATCTACACCTTGAGGCATCGGGGGTACAGGTTGAGGAATCGGGGGAGGTAGGGGAGGTTGTGCATTCGAGTTCGTACGAATGAACTCAGTATACCAGGCATTCATCATCTGGAGAAAGGCTTCCCGAGCCCCTTCTCGTCCTCCTTGACCAACACTAGGAGGTGGATTTTTAGTTGGCACTGCCACTTCAGCCGGAGCTGGTGCATTTCTCTCTACATCATCAGCCACAGCTGGATCGGGATCCATTTACTATAAAAAAAAATCATTTAAAAGGTCAGAAGTCGTCACACTATCACAATATATATATATATGGAATGTATAGCAAAACCCGTACATACAACACGTTAGTCCGAGAACCGACTAAACCTACTCTGAGACAACCAGATGTAATGCCCCCGTACCCGAGACCGTTGCCGGAGTTGAGTACGAGGTGTTACTAAACTTAATTCATTAATTAAACAGCTTAAACAATTTATTTTTAAAAATTTCCACACGAGCTGGCTAACTACATCACAGTCTCTTAAAAATTCATATCTCAAGTTCCAAAACTCGAAATTAAGATGCGTAAATTTTCCTTGAAACTAGACTCATATATCTATCTAATAATTATTTTATAGAATTTTTGGTCAAGCCAATTAGTACAGTTTATTAGTTAAAGTCTCCCCTATTTTAGGCTTTGACTACTTTGATCCCTGTGTATTACGAATCAGATATCTACCTGTACAGAGTTTCAATGATTATGCCATTTATTTCTCATTAAACTAGACTCACTAAGGAATCTGTAAATATAAATTAAAACTTCTAATTGTTTTTGTATAATTTTTGGTAGATTTTCAAATTCAGAACAAGGGATTCAGAGACCACTATGACCCTGTTCCACCAAAACTTAAATATCTCATAATATATAACTCATTTACCTATTTTGTTCCATCCATATGATAATAGACTCATCAAGATTCGATTTCATAACTTATTCATCATTTAATTACATTTCTACTATTTTTAGTGATTTTTCAAATTCACATCACTACTGCTGTATGACTCTATTTTATGGCCAATTTTACCATTCCAAGGATTTTCATGGTTTAGTTAATACATATAGCATACATGTTATCATATATAAACTTGATTAGCCATTCCAATAGCTAATCATTTACAAACCCTTTTCTTACCAAACCATAACAATATCATATGATCATTTCTACAAAGTGAGTATATTGCTATACATGCCACACTCAAAATATACAAGCCATTTTACCAATTTAGGTCTTCGGATAGTGTGAACGAGCCTTCGACCTATCTCGATTCTCAGGCCGACTTGTCAAAACTACAACAAAGGAAAAGGAGAGAGTAAGCATAAATGCTTAGTAAGTTCACATGCAAATAACAAGTAACATAATCATGCCATTCAACATAAACATTATTTGCATAAACAACACCAAGACATTCATGTTACATTTGCATTTAATATCTTACTACTATTTCATCATACTAAGTTCTCAACCCGAGGGTTTAAACACATTCCTGTGAAATTTTCTTATTCACTACACTTACCAATATGTCACCTTCGTATTAGGTATTCTCCTTATTCTATTAGAGATCTCCCGTTGAACACATCGGAATATGATTTTGGATACATGGATAATGTGCACATAAGTGCTATACTCATAGCTAAATAAGCGTAATAGCTTTTGAAATCTAGGTAGCCAAGCTACCAAGTAACCTACCCATAAACGAACCCAGACTCAACTCAACGAGCTTGGGCGTTCGCTTCCATAAGTGAACTCGGACTCAACTCAACGAGCTCAGATGCCTAGTTACATCTCAAGAACTCGGATCAACTCAACGAGTTCGAAACTCAACCATCCTAGTGACATGTCACTTGTACCCTAATCTATTCCCAAGGTTCAAACGAGATTCTTTTCAATTACACATTTCGATCACCTTCTTCGGAATATAGAAATTGATATTTGCTAACATCTCATACGTATTAAATTATTCACATAATTTGCGTATTACCAAATAATAATTCACACAGTACAATATTTCACGATAATAAATATCATATCATACAAATATCATTAAATCACTTAAAATAAAAATTATGTTACCTTATTTACACATGAACTTACCTCGATACAAAATTTTAGCAATCGAGCCTATTCCTCGTAAACTTTGTTTTTCCCTCGATCACGACTTGAATCTTGTTTCTCTTGATCTATAATGCCAAATTAATTTTGTTTAATACATACATTCATCAAAACAGCCCTTAGTACGAACTTTGGAAAAATTACCATTTTGCCCCTAAACTTTCACATATTTGCACTTTTTCCCCAAGGCTCGTAAATTAAACCTCATCCTATTTTCTTATGTGTTATGACATGCTGATCATTTTTCCCTTCTATGGCAACATCAAATTCACACTCTAACATGTACTTATGACACTAGGTATTTTTACCAATTAAGCCCTTTTACTCGTTTTCACTTAAAACCGAGTAGCACAAGTTGTCTAACATAATTTAAAACCTCATATTATATCATAAAACACCAAAATACACAAAATTCACCTATGGGTATTTTTCCAAATATAAACCCTAGGTTGAATTATTGCTAGCATAAGTTAATTCGAGCTACCGGGATTCCAAAAACGTAAAGAACATTAAAAACGGGGCTTGGAATCACTTACTATGGAGCTTGGAAGCTTGAAACAAACCCTAGCTATGGAGAACCCTTGAAATTTCGGCCTAATGAAGAAGATGGACAAAAATTGGCTTTTAATTTTGTTTTTAATTCATTTTAATAACTAAATGACCAAAATGCCCTTAATTAAAAATATTGATGTTTTATCTTCCTTTAGGTATTTTTGTCCAAACCAGTATAATGGTCTAATTTCTATCCAAGGACCTCCACTTAAAAAACCAATTACTCACAAGTACTTAATACCTTTGTGAACTAGAACACACATTTTACAACTTTTGGAATTTAGTCTTAAATATCAAATTGGACCCTCTATCGATGAAATTTCTAAATGAAATTTTCACACAATCACGCAATCATTCCATAGACCTTAAAATGATAATAAAATAAATTTTTTACCTCGGATTTGTGGTCACAAAACCACTATTCCGATTAGGCCCTAATTCGAGATATTACAGTCACTTTGTTCTACTAACGATAATCAATGCACAGTCTCATCGTGCTGTCTTTCTTTTTCACAATTAAAACAGGAGCACCCCAGGGTGAGAAACTTGGTCTTGCAAATCCTTTATCGGTCAACTCTTACAACAGAGACTTTAATTCTTTTAACTCGGTCGAAGCCATTCTATACGGAGCTATCAAAATCAGAGTAGTCCCTGACACTGATTCAATGCCAAACTCAATTTCTCGAATCAAAGGTAATCCTGGAAGTTCTTTAGGAAACACATCAGGGAATTCACAGACAACAGGCACTAATTCAATTTTCTTTTCTGTTACTTTTGAATTGATCACATAGGCAATGTAGGCTTCACAACCCTTTCTCACAATACTCAGAACTTTCATCAAAGATATCACAGCTGGTAACCCATTTAAATAACTAGATTCAATTTAGACTATTTCATCATTCTTGCATCTCAAATCAATAGTTTTCCGTTTGCAATTTGCAATAGCATCATGCAAGGTTAACCAATCCATACCCAAAATTATATCAAATTCATCTAAAGGTAATAACATCATATCAGCCAAAAAATAATTGTCTCAAAACATTAACGAACAATTCTTGCAAACTTTTTCAACTAGGATACTTTTATCTAGGGGGTTCGATACTCTAATCACAAATTCAGTAGACTCTATAGGCAAAGTCTTACTGGATACTAAATTCATTCATATATATGAATGCGTCGATCTTGGATCAATCAATGCAATCATAGAAGTATCATAAAGAGTGAAAGTACCAGTTATAACATCGAGAGACAAAACTTCCACACGAGGTCGAATAGTGTAGGCTCTGGTAGGTGCTCTAGCCTCAGATTGTACAGCAGTATCTTTAGTCCCTTTTTGACTACCCTTTTCAAAGATGGTGGACGGTTAGTGGAGCCTAATTTGTCATTTTGGTTATTATTGTTAATATTTTAATTAAATAAGATAAAATGAAACAAAAACATCATCACCCATTTTCACTTTCTTTTCTTTCAACATCAAAACTCCATTCATGAGAGTTTGAAAATTTTGGCTACTTTTTCTTCCTTACATGTAAGTACTTTTGAGACTCGTTTTTAGTAAATTTTATATTTTTGAGATCGTTGAAATTAGGTCCAGCTAACTCGTATCTCCATTTTGAAAATTGTTAAAGTTTTAAAATTTTGCCATTGATTAATTCTTGAAGTTTTGATGTTAAATGGTTGTATTTGAAGCTTGGATATGAAATCAGGCTATTTTGTAAAGTGAAAATTATTAGTTTTGAATATAGGGACTAACGTGTAAATATTTTGAAATTGGCATGAAATTTGTAATTATTGATAATAGAGGGTTATAGAAATATGAATTTGAAATGGGATTAAACATTGGAGCTCAAATATGAAAGTTATGTTAGTTTCGGTTTTAGGGACTAAATTGAATAAAATGTAAAAATTTAAGGTACATTTGATAAATGAAATTGAATTAATTTACGGTTGTAATACGTTGTTTTGAGATGTTTGAAATTGATTAATTGAATTAAATCATATTATAGATTGGGATTTGAATCAATCGGAAGATAAACACGAAAAAAGGAAAATTTGCTTAAAAGTCATTGGTGTCGTATTCGTTGTTGATTTTGATTATGTAAGTTTCGTATGAGACATAATTTGTTAATGATTTTTATTATTATATTATTTCATCACTTGGTAGTTCAATTGTCGTAATACAATAATTGTTGGCATTGAAAGTGTAACACCCTTACTCATATCCGGCGCCAAAATAGAGTACAAGGCACTACCTATCTCAACACATGCAAACATACATTTCCTAGTTATGAAATTTCGCTCCAATTTAAAACTTTTCACAATACCTTAATGTCCCTACTATGGCCCTATGAGGCCCCAGACACACTTTGGAATTGATTCAGGACTAATCTGTTCACTCTAGAAAACTTTGTAAATTCTCAAGCAGATAGGGGCACACGCCCGTGTGGAAGGGAAACACGCCCGTATGTCTTCTTAATATGGCCTTGTTGAAGGCTCGTGTGGCTTACACTGTCTGAACATATTGGGACACGCCCGTGTCCCTAGCCCATGTGAATTTATTTCTAGATTCGAACCTACAAGCGTTTTCCCATGGCTTGGCACACGCCTGTGTCCATGACCCGTGTCCTCCACAAGGCCATGACAGACCCGTGTACAAAAACCTTGACATTCTGTGTTTGACGTCATCAACCCTTTAAAGGCACACGGCCATGGTACACGCCCGTGTATTAAGCCGTGTCCTCTTCACGGTTGAGACACATGGCCGTGTCTCCGCCCGTATGGTTGCTACTGGCATTCTGTTTTGCCAACTTTAGGTGCAGGGGACACACGGCCTTACTACACACCTATAGGGCAAGCCGTGTGTCACACACGGTCTAGACACACGCCTGTGTGTCTGCTCATGTGGAAAAAAACAAGGCTATCTACCAAGCCTTTTTGCCACCCGTACTTGCACTAACCTACACAACATCGAACATAACCAATCCAAGTGTAAACAAACATAACCAAAATAGCCACAACCATGAGAATTTTCATCAAATGCATTTAATAATAATCAATATTAGCAAACATTAATGGCCTATACAAAATGAATATCACATCCATATGAGCCAACACTAATGGCTAGACTAACACGACACTAAACAAAAGATCAAGTCCCTATACATGTCACACTCTTTTAAACTAGCTCTACCAAAAGCTTCAGGTGATAGTGTGATCGATGCCTCTAACATCCTTTGATCCCCAATACTAGCTTGGCGGCACTATATGAAAATGGAAAAGAGAGGGAGTAAGCATAAAGCTTAGTAAGTTGCATATTATAAATCAACACAACATTCTTGAGTGAACAAAGGTAAATATCACTGCATGCTTAAATGTCACAAGTATAAGCCAATGATTACAAAATCATCCCAAAATCATTTTCATAGCTAGAACTTACTCATGTCATTCTTACCATCAAGACAATATAACTAGACTCATATCTCATGAGGATCGAATAAGAACCTATACCACTCACAACATGATTACATCAATCCATATCATTATCATAAGCTTTAAAATAACCCCTGAAACCATTTGGAATACCAAAAGATATTCTAAATACTTTACACAAGAGGGTGAATTGCCGATGCCATGTCCCAGACATGGTCGTACACTAGCTCTCGTCTCAATCCCGATGCCACGTCCCAGACATGGTCTTACACTGGCTCTCATAATGTGGCTGATGACATGTCCCAGACATGGTCTGACACTAGTGCACATATCGACCCCAATGCCATGTCCCAAACATGGTCTTACACTAGTGCACCTATCAACGCCGATGCCATGTCCTAGACATGGTCTTATACTGGCTCTCATAATGTGGCCAATGCCATGTCTGAGACATGGTCTTACACTGGCTCTCATAATGTGGCCAATGCCATGTCCCAGACATGGTCTTACACTAGCGCACATATCACCAAAATGTCATGGCATGGAAATCCAATCTATTCCTAGGTTCAACCAGGAATTTACCACATTAATTTCATCATGCATTATTCATAAGCATATTCAACCATATTATGCAAAATCAATCATTCAACACATAATAGCAATAAAATTGCCTTACTTACGTACAACTTACCTCGGTATACAAAAAGTGGACGACTAGCTGGATTTAGTCTACTAGCTTGGGCTTTCCCCGGTCTAGGTCCGGATTTCGTATTTCTTGATCTAAAATGATAAAAATTAACTAATTTAATCATCATTTTAATCAATGCATTTCATAATTTATATTTTGGCAAAATGACCATTTTGCCTCTAGACTTTCACAAAATTACGATTTTACCCCTAGGCTCGTAAATTAATTTTTATCGAATTTCCACATTAACAAGCCTAGCCGAAACTACTTTAAGCCTATAGCATCTCACAATTTCAATTATTTCACACATTTACTACATAATTTATAACTTATGCAAAACAGTGCTTAGTTTGGGTTTTCATGAAAACTACTTCACAAAAGTTGTTTATTTAACAACCATAACTCATTTTCTTCTATACAATTTTAGCATCCAACATGAGTACTCTCATGGAAAAACCCTAGACTCTCAAACATTTTGCAAAACAATCCACCCAATAGTTAGCTTATGTTACAAGTGTCCCAAAAGTACAAAAATTATCAAGAAATGTCATCAAAATCACTTACTTATGAGAGAACTTAATGGCTAAAAGTTTCAAGCTTCAAAGACCCCTTTCTTGCTAAAAATTTCGGTGGTGAATAGAAGAAGTGAAAAAATATGATACCTAGCCTTTTGGTTTATTATTTATTTATCAATTAAGTCACCTACCCTTTGACCATTCCATGAATTAAGGCTCCATGTCCAGCCACTAACATTTTATTGGTCTATTTACTTAATAAAGACCTCTACTTTAATGTTCCATAGCTATTTGAAACATTTAGCTAGTAGAACAAAACTCTCGCACTTTATGCGATTTAGTTCTTTTTTGCAGTTAAGTATGCAATCGCTAAAATTATTACACCAAAATTTACATGCACTCATAGAGTCATGCTATAACACATAAAATAATATAAAAAAATAATTTCTTCGGCCTCGGTTGAAACCACTGTTCTGACGAGGCCCAAAATCTGGCTATTATAATTCTCCCCTTTAAGGATTTTCATCCTCGAAAATCTAACCGTTAAAAAGGTTTGGGTATTGGTCCCTCATGGTCTCCTCGGGCTCCCATGTGGCCTCTTCTATCCCATCTATGCCAATACCTTCACAAGTGCTATACTCTTATTCCACAATTGTTTAACCTTCCGAGCTAAAATCTTAATCGATTCTCTGCCATAAGTCATATCTGACCGAATCTTAATCTCTGTTGGCGAAAGAACATGCGAAGGGTCAGAACGGTAATGGCGTAACATTGATGCATGGAAAACATTGTGGATCTTCTCTAACTCAAATGGAAAGGCTAGTCAATAAGCTACTGGTCCAATTCTCTCAGTCACCTCATAAGGTCTAATAAAACATGGACTTAATTTTCCTTTCCTACCAAATCTGGGGACTTTCTTTCACGGGGACACTTTCAAAAACACCTTATCACCCACTTGAAACTCAATTTTTTTTCGTTTCAAATCTGTGTAGAAATTCTGTCTATTCGAAGCGGCCTTCAAACAATCACAAATTACCTTAACTTTCTCTTCGGTCTCTTTGACTAAGTTGACCCGATGAATCTGATTTTCTTTGAGTTTGGTCCAAAAGAAAGGCGTTCGGCACTTACGCCCGTATAAAGCCTTATAAGGCACCATTTTCAAACTCGACTGATAGCTATTGTTGTAGGAAAACTCCACCAGCGGTAAATACATTTCCCAACTACCTTGGAATTCAAGGACACAACACTGCAATATGTTTTCAAGAATCTGAATTACTTTTTCCAATTGGCCATCAGTTTACGGATGGAAAGTCGTGCTAAAATTCAACTTTGTCCCTAAAGCTTCTTGTAACTTTTTCCAAAATCGTGAAGTAAACCTCGGATCTCTATCTGAAATAATCGACAAGGGCATTCTGTGAAGTCTCACAATTTCAGAAACATACAACTCGGCTAGCTTATCAAGTGAGTAGTCGGTACGTACTGGAATAAAGTGAGCTGATTTTGTTAATCGTTCAATTATGACCCAAACAACATATTTCTTCCTTGGTGACAATAGCAAACCCGTCACAAAATCCATGGTAATTCAATTCCATTTCCACTCAGGAACCATCACAGGCTGAAGTAAACCTGAAGGTACTTAGTGTTTAGCTTTCACTTGCTGACAAATTAAACATTTCGACACAAACTCTAAGATGTCTCTTTTCATACCCGCCACCAATATAATCTCTTCAAGTCATTATACATCTTGGTACCACCCGGATGGATTGACATACTACTATGTGCTTCATGAAGAATTTTCCCAATAAGCTCATCATCTCTAGGTACACAGACCCTATCACGGAACATCAAACAATTGTTGGTACTAATCTAAAAATCTGATTTGTTAACTGTCCCACACTGAGTCATCTTGGCTTGCAAATCTTTATCACTTTTCTGGGCTTCACAAATCTCTTGAAGAAACATAGGTCTAGCTCTCAACTCTACTAGAATCGAACCATTCTTGATTACTGACAACTGAGTATTCATAGCTTTCAAGGTAAACAATGACTTTCTACTTAATGCATATGCGACCACATTTGCCTTTCTCGGGTGATAGTCAATTACTAACTCGTAATCTTTAATCAACTCCAGCCACCTTCGTTGTCGTAGATTCAAATCCTTTTGAGTCATCAAGTATTTTAGGCTTTTATGGTCAGTGAATACTCGACATCTCTCGCTATACAAGTGGTGTCCCCAAATCTTCAGTGTGAACACTATGGCTGCTAATTCTAAGTCGTGAGTCGGGTAATTTTTCTTATGTGACTTCAGTTGTCTCGAGGCATATGCTATCACCTTGCCTTCTTTTATGAGCATGCATCCTAATCCATTCAAGGATAAATCTTTGTACACTATGAATTCTTTTCTCGATTTTGGTTGCACTGAAATTGGGGCTTCAGTTAACAACGCCTTAAGTTTATCGAAACTCTGTTGGCATTTTTCCATCCAATCGAACTTGACATCTTTCTGTAGCAACTTCATCATCGGAGTAGCAATCATGGAGAATCCTTTGACAAATCGTCTATAGTAACCCATTAAGCCCAGAAAGCTTCTAACCTCTAATACATTCTTTAGTGTTTTCCACTCAACAATAGCCGAGATCTTACTCGGGTCAACTCTAATTCCATCACCTGATACAACCTGCCCTAAGAATCCGACCTCTCAAAGCCAAAACTCACTTTTACTAAACAAGGCATACAACTGTTTATCTCTTAAAGTCTGCAAAATAGTTCTCAAATGGTCTGCATGATCACTCTCATCAGAAGAATAAATTAATATATCATCAATAAAATCTACAACCACTTTATCCAAGTATGGCCGAAAAATATGGTTCATTAAATCCATAAACACTGTAGGAGCATTCCTTAAGCCAAAGGGCATGACAAGGAACTCATAATGCCCATACCTCAATCGAAATGCAATTTTTGACACATCCTATTCCTTAACTCTCAACTGGTAATAATCAAACCTCAGGTCTATCTTAAAAAACACTGTGGCTCCCTTTAACTGATCAAACAAATCATTGATCCTTGGCAAAGGATACTTGTTCTTTACCGTCACCTTGTTGAGTTGTCTGTAGTCTATACATAACCTCATTGACCCGTCTCGCAAAACCCTTATATGTTAACCAGAGTACCCCACAGAGAAGAGCTCGATCTCGTAAAACCCTTATCTATTAACTCTTGTGGCTGAGCCTTTAACTCATTTAACTCCAAGGATGCCATCCTATACAGGGCAATTGATATAGGCGCCGTACCAGGGACTAACTTGATACCAAACTCGACTTCTTTAGATGGAGGCAGTCTGGTCAATTCTTCTGGAAACATATTCAAAAAATCACATACCACTGGCACTGACTCAATCCTTACCCCCGACACTTGGGTATTCAACACAAATGCAAGATAAGACTCATACCCCTTTTCTCAAGTATTTCACAGCTGTCATAGAAGAAATCAGTGCAGGTAAGCTATTTGGTTCACCTAATTCTACCTGAATAATATCCTCATTGTCACATTTCATCTCAATAAACTTACAACCACATTTTACTAACACATAATGGATAGTTAACCAATCCATGCCAATAATTAGGTCAAATTCATCAAACGACAATAACATGAGGTTAGCCAGAAAACAATAAACTCTAATCATCAAAGGAAAGTTTCTACACACTTTGTCAACTAACACATGCTTGCCTAACGGGTTTGACACTTTTACCACAAATTTTGTAGACTCAACAGGCATATTCATGCTAGACACTAGTTTTACCCAAGCATACGAATGGGTAGACCCTAGATCAATCAAAGCAACAATAGAAATATCGTGTAGAGAAAAGTACTCGTAATCACATCTGTTGACGATGCCTCTTCGCGAGCACGAATGGCATAAGTCCTTGTAGGTGCTCTACCCTCAGACCTCACAGCGGAATCTCTAGGTGCATCTCTGCTGCTAGCACCCCTTCCAGGGTTCTTCTGTGGTCTACCTCTGGAGGGAGAATTACACGCTCTCACATCTTTCTTTTCATCTTTCTCTCCCATTTCAAGATAGTTTCGGATGAAATGGTCTAGCGACCCACATTTGAAACAACCTCTTTCATTTCCTCGGCACTTACCAAAATGGCGTCTATCGCACTGTGAACATTCTGGTCTGTTCAGTCAAGCACTACCAACACTCGCGATAGAAGTGGTTTGAGCTTTAGACACCATGTACTGCTTATTCTTATTTCTACTCGAGAATCCCACTGAAGCATTTGATTGGGTAGTGAACTCTCTCGATCTCTTAGATGAGGACTGATGTGATTTCCTTATCTGTCTTTTCCTAGAGTCACGAGACTCAATATCAGCTTTTCTCTTTTATTTGGTCAATTCTTTTGCCTTGCAAGCTCTTTCAACCAGCATCACAAACTCCCTTAACTCTAAGATGCCAACTAATAATTGGGTGTCTTCATTCAATCTGTCCTCAAATCTCTTGTACATGATGGCTTCGGTAGATACGCACTCCCTAGCGTATTTGTTGAGCCTTACGAACTCATGCTCATATTCTGTTCCTATCGTTCGGCCTTGCTTCAATTCTAGAAATTCCTTCCTCTTTTGATCTATAAACCTCTGACTAATATACTTCTTTCAGATTTCATCTTGGAAGAACTCCCATATAATCTTTTCCCTTGGTACAACCGACATAAGTGTGTTCTACCATTGGTAGGCCGAGTCTCGTAGGAGTGACACAACACACTTCATGCACTCCTCAGGTGTGCAAGAAAACTCATCGAATACCCTAATGGTATTTTCTAGCCAGAACTCTACCCTATCGGGGTCATCATCTATATTCGCTCTAAATTCCTTGGCCCTTTGCTTCCTAATTTTGTCAACCGAAGGTTTCTCCCTTCTTAACATCTTTACCCCTTGAGGCGCTATGGGGTTAGGTTGAGGGGCTAGACGGGTGGGGAAGGTGGAGAGTTTGGATTTACACGAATAAACTCTAAACACAAGGCATCCATCATATAGAGGTAGGCTTCTCTAGCCCATCTGCCCTGACTCAGTGTCACGGGCCCACTCTTGACTGGCGCAGTCTCTTTAGTGGGAGCCGACGCATTACTTTCCACATCATCTGCCACTGCTCCATCGGGATTCATTTACTATAAGAAAAAAAAATTTAAAGGTCAGAAATCGTTACACAATCACAATGTATTTATGGCATGTATAGCTAGACTTGTACACTCGCTACATTAGTCCGACAATCGACTAAACCATAACTCTAATACCACTAAATGTAACACCCCTTACTCGTATCCGACGTCGAAACAGAGTACGAGGCACTACCTATCTCAACACATGCAAACATATATTTCCTAATTATGAAATTTTACTCCAATTTAAAACTTTTCACAATAACTTAATGTCCCTTCTATGGGCATACGAGGCCCCGAACACACTTTGAAATTGATTTAGGACTAATCTGTGCACTCCAGAAAACTTTGTAAAATTTCAAGCAGACAGGGGCACATGCCCGTGTGGAATGGCAACACGCCTATGTGTCTTCTTAACATGGCCATATTGAAGGCTCGTATGGCTCACACGACCTGAACATATTGGCACAAGCCCATGTCCCTAGTCCGTGTGAATTTATTTCTCGATTCGAACCATAGGGGTTTTCCCACGGCTTGGCACACTCCCGTGTCCGTGACGCATGTCCTCTACATGGCCATGACACGCCTGTGTCTCAACCCGTGTACAAAAACCTTGACGTTCTATTTCTGATGTCATCAACCCTTTAAGGGCACACGGCCATGGTACACATCTACGTACTAGGCCGTGTCCTCCACATGGTTGAGACATACGGCCATGTCTCCGACTGTGTGATTGCTACTAGGCATTCTCAGGTGCAGAGGACACACGGCCGTACCACACGGCCTTACCACACACCCATGGGGAAAGCCGTGTGTCACACACGGTCTAGACACACGCCCGTATGGACAAAAACAAGGCTATCTACCAAGCCTTTTTACCACCTTCACTTGCACTAACCTACACAACTTCGAACATAACCATCCCAGGCATAAACACATAACCAAAACAACCACAACCATGAGAATTTTCATCAAATGCATTTAATAATAATCAATATTAACAAACATTAATGGCTTATACAAAATGAATATCATATTTATATGAGCCAACACTTGTGGCTAAACTAACATGACATTAAACAAAAGATCAAGCCTCTATACATGCCACACTCAAAACATTTAAACTAGCTATACCAAAAGCTTCAGGTGATAGTGTGATCAATGCCTTCGACGTCCCTTGATCCCCAATACTAGCTTGGCAGCATTATATGAAAATGGAAAAGGGGGGAGTAAGCACAAAGCTTAGTAAGTTGCATATTATAAATCAACACAACATTCTTGAGTGAACAAAGGTAAATATCACTACATGCTTATATATCACAAGTATAAGCCAAAGATTACAAAATCGTCCCAAAATCATTTTCATAGCTAGAACTTACTCATGTCATTCTTACCATCAAGGCAACATAACTAGACTCATATCTCATGAGTTTCGAATAAGAACCTGTACCACTCACAATATGATTATATCATTCCATATCATTATCATAAGCTTTAAAATAACCCGTGAAACCACTTGGAATACTAAAGGATATCTGACAAGCTTTACACAATAGGGTGAATTGTCGATGCCATATCCCAGACATGGTCTTACACTGGCTCTCATAATGTGGCCAATGCCATGTCCCAGACATGGTCTTACACTAGCTCTAGTCTCAATGCCGATGCCATGTCCCAGACATGGCCTTACACTAGCGCACATATCGATGTCAATGCCATGTCCCAAACATGGTCTTACACTAGTACACCTATCAACGTCGATGCCATGTCCCAGACATGGTCTTACACTAGTGCACATATCACCCAAATGTTATGGCATGGATATCCAATCTATTCCTAGGTTCAACCAAGAATTTACCACATCAATTTCATCATGCATTATTCATAAGCATATTCAACCATATTATGCAAAATCAATAATTCAACACATAATAGCGATAAAGTTTCCTTACTTACGTACAGCCTACCTCGGTATACAAAAAGTGAACAACTAGTTGGATTTAGTCTACTAGTTTGGCCTTTCCTCGGTCTAGGTCTGAATTTGTATTTCTTGATCTAAAATGATAAAAGTTCCCTAATTTATCATCATATTAATCAATGCATTTCATAATTTATATTTTTTTGCAAAATGACCATTTTTTTCCTAAACTTTCACAAAATTATGATTTTACCCCTAGGCCCGTAAATCAATTTTTATCAAATTTCCACATTAACCAAGCCTAGCTAAAACTACTTTAAGCCTATAGCATCTCATAATTTCAATTATTTCACACATTTACTACATAATTTATAACTTATGCAAAATGGTCCTTTGTTAGGGTTTTCATGAAAACTACTTCACAAAAGTTGTTTATTTAACAACCATAACTCATTTTCTTCTATAAAATTTCAGCAACCAACATGAGTACTCTCATGGGAAAACCTAGACTCTCAACCGTTTTGCAAAATAGTCCCCCCATTAGTTAGCTTATACTACAAGGGTCCCAAAAGTACAAAAATTATCAAGAAAAGTCATCAAAATCACTTACTTATGAGAGAAATTAATGGCTGAAAGTTTCAAGCTTCAATGACCCCTTTCTTGCTAAAAATTTCGGTGGTGAGAAGAAGAAGTGAAAAGAGTTGAAAGCTAGCCTTTCGGTTTATTATTTATTTATCAATTAAGTCACCTACCCTTTGACCATTCCATGAATTAAGCCTCCATGTCCAGCCACTAACATTTTATTGGTCTATTTACTCAATAAGGACCTCAACTTTAATGTTCCATAGCTATTTGACACCTTTGAGAGTGAACTACCATATCTCATAGGTAGAAATCCTCTCTTAGATTCTTCCATACTGAACCTTTTTAGTATTTTATCCCTATATGTACTTTGAATTAGACCTAGGAGTCATCTTGATCTATCTCTATAGATTTTAACTCCTAATATGTATGTAGCCCCACCCAAGACCTTCATAGAAAAACAACTTCCTAACCAAGTCTTAACAGAATGTAGGGTAGGTATGTCATTTCCTATTACAAGTATGTCACCTACATACAGTACCAGGAAAACAATAGTGCTCTTATTATTTTCTTCTAAACACAAGGCTCATCTTCATTTTTGATAAAACCAAACTATTTGATCGCATCATTAAAATGAAGATTTAAACTTTGAGAAGCTTGCTTTAATTTATAAATGGATCTTTGTAGCTTGCATATCTTACCAGCATCTTGATCGACAAAACCATCAAGTTGTGTCATGTACACATCCTCTTCTAGTTTCCCATTAAGGAAAGTTGTTTTGACGTCCATCTACCAGATTTCATAATCATGAAATGCAGCTATTGCAAGTAAGATCCAGATGGGTTTAAACATAGCAAGAGGAGAAAAGGTTTCATCATAGTCAATATTATGAACTTTGCAAACTTTTAATGGCCAATCTCCCTTTGTATATTTGTACATTACCATCCATGTCAGTTTTCTTTTTGAAACCCACTTGCACCCTATGAGTTTAACCCCTTCAAGTGGGTCAACCAAGATCCATACTTGGTTTTCTAACATGGAATCCATCTCAAACCTAATGTTCTTAAGCCATTTCTCATAAAATAGGCTAGCTATCACTTCTTGGTAAGTCCTAGGCTCATCTTGATCCATAAGTAGAATATCACTATGTGTTGTAATGAGAAATCCATTTCTTTTAGGCAAATAGCGTTCTCTTAAAGATCTCCGCGGTAGTTATGTTTCCAAAATAGTTGATTGTTTCGCAACAACTTGTGGACATGTTGTTCAATCTTTGGTTCAATAATCTATTATTGTTCTAGAATTTCTCTGAGTTCTATTATTTTACCACTTCCTTTTCTAGAGACACTCTCTTTCAGGGAAGACTCATGTCCGAGTAAAAAGCACTTTGTTCTCAGTAAGATTGAAGAAATAATATCCTTTAGTTTCCTTAGGTACAAAGATGCACTTTTGAGATTTGGGTTAGAGCTTAGTAGATGTCTAACGTTTAACATAAGTTTCACAACCCCAAATCTTCATGAAAGACATATTGGGATACTTCCCAGTCCACATCTCATATGGTGTCTTTTGAACCAATTTAGATGGAACACAATTTAGTGTGAAAGGAGTTTTTTCAAATGCATGTCCCCAAAAGGAAGTAGGAAGGTCAGCATGACTTATCATTAATCAAACCATGTCTAACAGTGTTCAATTTCTCCATTCAGAAACTTCATTCCATTGTCGAGTATTGGGTGGTGTAAGTTGTGAGACAATCCCACATTCCTTCAAAAACTCAACAAACTCTAGGCTTAAGTATTCTCCTCCTTGATCTAATCAAAGTGCCTTAATACTTTTACCTAGTTGGTTTTGTACTTCATTTTTAAATTCCTTGAACTTTTCAAGGGCTTCAAATTTATGACGCATAAGATAAATATACCCATATCTACTGAAGTCATCAGTGAAAGTAATGAAATATTGAAAACCTCATCTAGCTTGTGTGTTTATCGGTCTACATACATTACTATATATTAAGCCCAATATATCACTAGTTTGCTCACTTTTACTATTAACAAAAGTTTTAATCATTTTACCCAACAAGCAAGACTCAGATATATTCAATTGTTCAAAAACAAAAGAATCCAAAATCTCATCTTTATGGAACTTTGATATGCACTTCTCACTTATATTGCCCAAACAACAATGCCAAAGATAAGTTTGATTAGAGTCATTTATTTTTGATATTTTAGTATTTATGTTATAAATGGGTCTATCTTGATCTAAAATGTAGAGGTCATTTACTAATTGTATCAAACTATAGAAAATATTATTGAGATAAAATGAACAACAATTATTCTTAATAATTCTTTCAAAACCAATTTTGTCAAAATAAGAAATTGAAATAATGTTTCTAGTCTAACTTGGCACAAAATAAAAATCCTCCAAAATTAAATCAAGTCCACTAGGCAATGATAAAATATGTTTTCTTACAACTAATGTAGCAACCCTTGCTCCATTCCCAACTCGAGGGACTACATCTGTAACAGCCCATTTTCAGTGAAATTGAAACAGTGGTTTGGGGAATACAAATCCGAGCCAAAAAGAAAATTTATTTTAATATTATTTCATGGTCGATATTATGATACGAATGTTATATGAAAATTCTGATAAAAAATTTTTACCGATTATGTGTTTAATTATGGAAAGGACCAAATTCATAAAATGCAAAAGTTGAGTTTTAGTAGCTAAAAGAATCAATTAGCTATGAAATTCAAAATAAGAGGTCCTTATATGGTAATTAGACCATTAAAGAAAAGTTAATAGGTATTTTTGGTGATCCATCCATAGAAAATTTAAAAAAAAAGGCATGGAAACCCTAGGAAAGAGAAAACAATCTTTCTTGGCTTAATTGGGTAAGTATTCTTGTCCCGTTTTTAGTAATTTTTATATTTTTGATATCGAAATAGCTTAATTTATCTATTTTGGGGATTAAATTGTAAAGATATCAAAGTATAAAAATTTTTCCATGGATGAATATGCTAAAAATTTGAAATTTATGGTAGAAAATAAAAGATTGTTGATAGATAAACAACTTTTACAAAGAGAATTTTGATGAAATCATGATTTAGGGACTAAATTGAAAAGTGGTAAAACCCATGAAAAATTTCTGAATTTTATGAAATATAAGTGCTGTAAATGTTATAATAAAATTTTTGTTACGCATGGCATAAAGACTAAATTGTGTGAATTTCAATTTCCGAGCCTAGGTACGAAATTGGAATTTATGAAAATTATAAGGGAAAAATGGTAATTTTGCCTAAGTATAAATTGAATCCAATTGAATATGAATTGTATTAAATTGATGATTAAATTCATTTATATGGATCCGAAAAGACCAAATATGGAATTGGATCAAGGAAAAAAAAAAGTGTCGGATTAATAGATTTTCTTATACAAACGAATATCAAGGTAAGTACGTGTAATTAAATTGTGTTTATTTTATGTTTGAATTAAATGTGGTATGTGATTATATGAATTGTATAAGTGTTATAAATATATGAAATAATCATATGTCTGATCCTGTCTGGAAAATATTAAGTTCTGTTTGAATGATGAATTTTAATGGAGTTAAGTTTCATTTGAATGATGAATTTCGATGGATATATGTAATTTCCCATATTGAATATTGTCCTCTATATGTTGCAGACAGAATATAGCTCAGATGAGCAATCTTGTTATAGCCCTCTCGAGCATCCTGTTATATAGTTCTTACGAGCATCCTAGTCGGTAGTTATTTTGCATATGTTGCACACTACCGAAGTTCTTTGTGAGCATTATGTTACATGATTCGATTGGTTTTGATCCAGCAAATATTGTGGACACAAACACAGCTCTACGTGAGCATCCTGATATAGGCTCTTATGAGCTTCCTGACATGGCTCACTTGAACTTCCTGTTACCTTATTCAATGCTTCTTGATAATAACTCTTCGGAGTTACCTAATAAGCTCTATGAGCTTCCTAATTAAAAATCTTTTGAGTTTCCTATTTAGCCCATATAAGTGTCCTGTTACATGGCTCATCTGAGTATCTTGACATCTGGCTCGAAAGTGTGCTTCTTGATTAAGTGCCCTAATGGATACCCCTAATTATGAGTTGATGGTATACATGTTTGTACACCTTGTGTGTACAACTTGAAAATCTATCGATATTTCAAAAATTCAACGGATAAAACTCCTAACATGAGAAATTATGAGATTAAAAGAATTATGTCTCGAATGATTCTGAAAGTTTATAGCATGATGAGCTCATCCATGTTTATTTGATCTACATGTGAATTATGTGACTAACTTGCTTATTTGAGTGTATGTGATTAGGCAAATTTGCTAAATTGTTGGGAAGCATGTTATTATATTCTTATTTTAAATGAATATGATTGGTAAGTTTAATTCTTATTATACGATCTTACTAAGCATTAAATGCTTACTAGGTTTTCTTTTCTCTATTTTATAGTGCTCGGAAGCTCGCAAAGGTCGGTCGGAGCATCATCACACTATCTACTAGCTCATCTTGGTATAAATAGTAAACTCATTTTGGTATAATGGCATGTATAGGCTAACTTTGCCAATGTTGGTATGTAAATAGTTGTTTGAAATCTAGCCATTGGAATTGCTAGTAATGGATTGATTTGGTATATTTATAAGGTTATATCATGCTAATTACATATGTGTTTAGTATGGTTTGATTGATTATGTTAACATATATGTTTATAAAAGGTAAGATTGTAAACATGATTGCATATGATGATATATCATGTTAGAAGTTAGAATTGGCTTGGTTATAATATTTGAATTGGCTGGTATATGTTTGCAAGTATCGGTATAGGCTGTTGGAAAATTTGGGTGAGAAATAAAGCTAGGAAATGGCTTTATTTTGTCCACACGGATAGACACACGGGCATGTGTCTTGTCCGTGTGTGACACCTGGCCTGGCACATGGGCATGTGGATTGGTCATGTGTACCCGGGCAGAGACACGGGCAGAGACACGAGCGTGTGTCTTAGCCATGTGTGATACACGGCCTAGAACACGGGCATGTGTCCTGGCCATGTGAAACCTGCACCTGATTTGTGAAAAATTAAATTGACTACACAGCCTAGCACATGGGCATGTGGCAGGTCGTGTGGCACAAGTCAGAGAGTTACATGGGTAAGGACATGAGCTGGGACCCAACCGTTAGCCTTACATTGAATGCCCACACGACCTGAGACATGGGCATGTCATGAGGCCATGTGAACCACATGGCCTACTCACACGGGCGTGTGACCCTTGTATATAAGAAAAATTTTGAAATTTTGCAAAAAAATTTCTAAGATCTCGATTTAGTCCCGACTTGTTTTTAATCTTAAATTGGGCCTAGAGGGTCCATTCAAGGGATGATATGATAAGTTTTGGATATGAACATTAAATTATATGAATTATCTGAAATTGTTCTGTAAACTCTGGTAATGCTTCATAACACTGTTTTAGGAACGAATACGGGTTAGGGGTGTTACATTTATTGGTATAAGAGTTATGGTTTAGTCGATTGTTGGACTAACATAGGAAGTATGAGTTTAGCTATACATGCCATTATATAATTTTTGATAGTGTGATATCTCCTGACCATTTTTAAATCTATTTTTCATATAGTAATGTCATCCAACCAAGCTGGAGTTGAATCCGAGGAAGCTAAGAGCACTGCTCAAGCTTCCATTCGACAAGCTATATCTAGTAATAGTAGAAGGCCCGTATCTGAGGGCCCGAGGTGAGGAGGCAAGAAAAGCCTTCTTTCAAATGATGAATGAGTGGTTTACTAAATACTTGGGTCAACAACCTCCCCCTCCTGCTCCTCAACCGGTTTTTGAGATGCCACGGGGAGTTGAACCTATTAGAATCGGTAAGCCTCCAGTGGATAAAATTCAAAAATATGGAGCAAAAGAATTTAGGGCTACTGCCGATGATGATTCGGATAGAGCTGAGTTTTGGTTGGAAAATACCATTAGGGTTTTAGATGAATTATCATGTACACCAACTGAATGCTTGAAATGCATAATATCTTTACTGAAAGACACATCCTATCAATGGTGGAATACTATAACTTCTGTTGTACCGTGGGAAAATGTTACTTGGGAATTCTTCTAGATAGAATTTAGAAAGAAGTACATTAGTCAGAGATTTCTTGATCAGAAAAAGAAAGAATTTTTAGAGCTCAAACAGGGAAACATGAGTTTATCTGAATACGCAAGAATTTTTTCAGTTAAGTATTCTAGAGAATGGGTTCTGACCGAGGCTGATATGTTTAAACATTTTGAAGAAGGCTTAAAAGAAGATATCAAGTTGTTGATAGGAATTCTTGAATTAAAGGAATTTGTGGTACTGGCTGATTGAGCACACAAAGCCGAGGAATTAAGTAAAGAAAAGAAGCAATGAGAGAGAAGCTCGGGTATCTGGTAAAAGATTTATGGGCAAATCACAATCATCTACTTCAAAGAAATCAAAGAACTATCATGATCATTTTATTGCTTCTATGGGATATTCTGGAAAAGAGCAGAGCTTTCAACACTCTAATCCGAGATCTTCATTTCCATCTATAACGAGTGTGGAAAGTGTTGGCAATCCCAAACCAAAATGTAAATATTGTAACAAATTTCATTTTGGGAAGTGTCGTTTGAAAAGTGGAGTCTGTTATCGGTGTGGTTCTCTTGATCATTTTCTCAAAGATTGTCTAGAAAGAATTGAAAAAGATACTGATCAAACTTCAAAGCCAAGTAATCCTGCCTCGAGAGGCAGACCACCCTGTCACCCCGGTAATGTTAGTGGTAGTTGAGGTACTACAAAAGACTCAACAATTAAATCTGAGGCACGAGTACCAGCAAGGACATATGCTATATGTGCAAGAGAGGATGCCTCTACACCAGACGTCATTACTGGTACATTTTTTCTACTTGATACTGATATTACTGCTTTTATTGATCCCGATTCAACACATCCATACATATGCACGAAATTAATGTCAGTTTTAAAAATTTACTTGTTGAATTCACTAAATTTGTGGTTAAAGTTTCAAACCCCCTAGATCAGTATGATATGGTGGATAAAATTTGTAAAAACTGCCCGTTGATGGGAAAGGGTTATTGCTTTTCGGCTGATCTAATGTTGTTGCCCTTTGATGAATTTGATGTAATTTTGGGAATAGATTGGCTAACGTAGCATGATGCAGTGGTGAATTGTAAATAGAAATACATTGTGTTAAAGTGTCAGAATGGTAAGTTGCTTCACATTGAATCTGATAAACTGGATGGGTTATCTACTGTGATCTCAACTATATCAGCATAGAAATATGTCAGAAAAGGGTATGATGATTATCTTGCACATGTGCTGGATACTAAAGTATCTGAGCCAAAGATTCAATCAGTGCCAGTTTTTTATGAATTTCCTGATGTACTTCTAGAGGAATTACCTGGTTTACCACCGGTTAGAGAAGTGGAGTTCCCTATAGATCTTGTTCCGAGGACAACACTGATATCCATAGCACCCTATAGAATGGCTCCTACATAATTGAAAGAGTTAAAAGCACAGTTGCAAGAATTGATTGACAAAGGCTTTGCTCCACCCAATTTCTCACCTTGGGGTGCACCGGTTTTGTTTGTAAAGAAGAAAGATGGATCATTGAGACTATGAATTGATTATAGGCAGCTCAACAAAGTCACAATAAAGAATAAGTATCCACTGCCTCATATTGATGACTTGTTTGACCAATTGAAAGGTGCCACTATATTTTCGAAGATTGATCTTCGTTCTGGTTATTATCAAGTACGGGTAAAAGATTCAGATGTGCCAAAGACAGCTTTTAGAACCAAGTATGGGTACTATGAGTTTTTTTGATGCCATTTGGCTTGACAAATGCACGTGCAGTATTCATGGATTTGATTAATAGAATTTTTAGACTGTATCTAGACATGTTTGTGGTGGTATTTATTAATGATATCTTGGTATATTCTCGAGATGAAAATGAACATGCTAATCATCTCAGAATTGTGCTGCAAACAATACGTGAGAAACAATTGTATGCCAAATTTAGTAAATGTGAATTTTGGCTACGGGAAGTTGGTTTTCTCAGACATATAGTATCTGCTGAAGGTATCAGGGTGGATCCAAATAAAATTTCAGCTATTGTTAATTGGAAACCACCGAAGAATGTGTCCAAAGTTAGAAGTTTTCTGGGACTAGTTGGATATTTTAGAAGGTTTGTTAAAGGGTTCTTAATGATAGTTTCTCTTATGACTCGATTGTTATAGAAAGATATAAAATTCGAGTGGTCTGATAAATGCTAGTAGAATTTTGACAAATTAAAAGCCTTGTTGACTGAAGAACCTGTATTAGTTTAGTCTGAATCAGGTAAAGAATTTGTAATTTATAGTGATGCATCGTTAAATGGTTTAGGATGTGTATTGATGCAAGAAGATAAAGTAATAGCCTATGCTTCAAGACTACTAAAACCACATGAAAAGAATTACCTGATACATGATTTAAAACTGGCAGCCATTATGTTTGCATTAAAAATCTGGTGACACTATCTATTTGGTGAAAAATGTCACATATTCACTGATCATAAGAGTTTAAAGTATTTGATGTCACAAGAAGATTTGAATCTGAGACAGCACAGATTGTAACACCCCAAACCCGGCCTGGATGTTATGACCGGATCTGATGCGCCACATTGATGCGTTCAAAACACTTAGTTTGGAAAAGCTGAGTTGGTGTTGTAAAAGACACTTTTAAAGGTAAGTTAAAGTGAATGGAAGTCGCGCACTGGTAGGAAACCAGAAGAAGAGGAGGTGAGTCTGCTTGACCGCTTAAGTACCAAGCTCTCTTCGGATCCAATCCTAGACATGCACACCGCCATTGCCACACTCTAACATCTCGTATAATTTTGAGAAAACCGTTTGATTATGACCGGTTTAAGAAAATGATTAAGGTTGCAAATCGTTTGCTTAAAATATTTATTTTCTTGGGAAAACATTTACTTTATGGAAACTTTGCGCGTCATCGTGATCTTTTAAAACAAGTAGATTTTATAAAACGAACCCTAGTGCTAGCCAGTTTAATAATCCCCAAAATATAAGTAATTAAAAAGAGCGACCTTATTACAACTTTAAGCATAATAAAATAATCCAAAATAAATATTAAACTTATTTAAAATCGGCAATCAATCTTCATGGCCACTCTGAATCCCGCCACTCCAAGTCCACCAATTCTAGGGCTCACCGCAAGGATGGAAGAGGAAGGGGTGAGTTTGGGAAAACTCAGTGTATACTGAAACCCATCCAAAGCCCAATTCAGCTCGAGCCCATTGGGCCTAAGCCCTATTTAGATAACAAGACACAAGAGGTCAAGCCCTTTTCGAATCACAATGCAAGGCCTTAGCCCTTTTACATAACAAAGTGGCCCATAGGCCCGCTTCAAGAATATGAGTAACAACAAGAATAATGAATGCAAGCCCATCCGGGAGACTACTCAACCCACCAACCGCTACACCGCCTGCACCAACCCTACACACCATGTGGGAATATCTCAACCCACCCAAATTTCACACACACAGCTTGCAAAGAACGCACTCAAATTTCAATCGATTGAGGCAAAGCCTCCAAGACGTGGATGAACCACTTTCAAGATTTCTTCCATTAATACCCCAATCCCATGCAACAAATATTAATAAATGCATATCATGCAAAATACAGAGTAATCAATCAAGCGCCACCAATTTAAAACCCTAGGGTATATCGGTAATTTTGCTCTTTAGGGTAATTTCGTAATTTTGCTCTTTAGGGTAATTTCGTGATCTACGCTCATGCACAAGCTAATTCAGTAATTTTATCGCTTTTATGCAATTTGATTCCACCATCTACCTAATGTGCTAATTTGCCCATCTCTTACCCATATTGGTCCAGAAGCCCATTGGGCCCAGTTTTGGCCCATCGAACCCCTTTTTCCGAAATACACTAAAACATCACGCGAACGTGCTTACCACCTTGCGGTGCCAGATCTAACAATTATTCTATGACTTGAGAGCATTCGCATACCCACATGACCATGAAATGCCGGAATTTCGGCATTTCGCTTTTTACCGAATTGAACTAAAGAAGGGTGTTCGGTACACACCTGATTTGCGATATTCTTTGACGAGATCTCCTATGCGATTTCCCCTATAATCAACCACTTATAGATTATACCATGTTGTATTAAACCAAATCGAAACTACCTATTATCATCACTTACACATTCGCCACCATCCACAATGGCCCTTGGTACCTTACCTTTGTCGCCAAAATCGATGACTAGTTCGAATCCGATTGCTCCAAAGATTCACACTTTCAATCCCACACTTAAGAAGGCACTAACCAATGAAAGA
Organism: Gossypium arboreum; assembly: GCF_025698485.1. NCBI lineage: Eukaryota > Viridiplantae > Streptophyta > Magnoliopsida > Malvales > Malvaceae > Gossypium > Gossypium arboreum. The sequence goes on along the minus strand of NC_069077.1, from coordinate 115,850,065 downwards.
AAACAACCGTTAAAACCCTTAGAGCCACATGCCCAAATCGATGACCTCTCTATATTTTAGGGACTTGGCTTTTCCTAACTTTGTAAAATATAACCAGATCCGAGATGATGAACACTTACCCTTACTCCTTTTTGATCTCCACGCAATCTGTGCAGATTTATCTTTCAAACGATGGTAAAAACTCGACTCCGGAGTTCGAAGTTTCGCTATAAGCCCCCAATTCTATGGTTTTTCGCTTTTGTGTGATGAAGGAGATGATAATGCGGGCTACAACCTTGAAGTAGAATTGCGGTCAGAATCCGAGATTAAGAAAAGATAATTTGTAAATTAATAAAAGCAAAAGAACATAGGAGAACTCGGCTTTGAAGAAATCGGCACAAGCAAAGGATCCCAAGATTTCGGCTTTTATGGATTCGGCAAAAGTGTTGATGAATAGTTTGAAGAAGAAAAAATAGAAGAAGAAGAATAGGGGAGATGGTAGTTTCGGCTAGAGAGGAAAAAGAGAGAAAAGAACAATCCTAAGGTGTAAAAGCAGAAGAAAACGGCACCAACAATACCCTAAGTGCCGAAATACTACCCTCATAATCCCCCTGCCGATTTTCCCTCTTCAATTCCCCCATTCGCTAACTCCTAGCCTCATCCCAATCCTTAAATCTCTCCCCTTATCACTCCTTAATCCAAGCAGTTAAATTGATCCAACTCTCCTCTAGCAGAATCCACCTGAACTCCAACACTTACCCCTCTTGCACTAAAAAAATAAATGCATCTATTTGCCAACAAAGGGAATCGAACCCAGGTCTTCCCCTAACACTTACATGCCACCTTCATAGCTCCCTAGTGGCGTCACTTAGCCACTTTACCAAAGGCTCATTTGTGATGCAATTTACCCATCACTCCACTTAAGGCCAATTAGCCAGAACCCCTAACTCCTAAGTCTAAAATTCCAAAAATTCAACTGGGTTTTGGCCAACTCATGGGCCTTCTATAAGCCCATTTACCTACTCAAAATACTAATTCCACATCTAAATTCAAAATTTTAAAAATCTTTACAAAATATTGAAAATCGCGAATAAACCCGAAAATCAGGATGTTACACAGATGGCTTGAATTGTTGAAAGATTATGATCTTGTTATTGATTATCATTTGAGAAAAGCTAATGTGGCTACTGATGCCCTAAGCAGAAAGTATTTATTTTCCTTGCAGCAATGAATACTTAGTTTTCATTCATGGTTCAATCATAATTGATTTAGTTTTCATTCATGGTTCAATCATAATTGAGTTAAATGCTAAACCGACATTTCTACAACAGATTTGTGAAACCCAGATAAATGATGATACATTACAGGCTAAATGAGTACAGTGTGAGTTGAATCCTGATTCAGAATTTCAGATTGGATCTGATGGTCGTTTATTATTCAAATGCAGAATACGTGTACCAAAGAACTCGAAACTGGTACAGAGGATTCTACATGAAGCTCATAATGGTACCATGTCTATTCATCCTAGTAGTAACAAAATGTATAATGATTTGAAAAAGATGTACTTGTAGCTTGGAATGAAACGAGATATTTCTGAATTTGTATCTAAATGTTTGATATGTTAGCAATTTAAAGTTAAACATCAGGTGCCTTCGGGATTATTACAGCCAATTATGATACCCGAATGGAAATGGGAAAGAATTACTATGGATTTCATATCGGGATTACTCATGTATCCGAAGAAGAAAGATGCCATTTAGGTAATCGTTGACCGGTTAACAAAGTCTGCACACTTTATTCTGATACGTATCATTTTTTTCTTTGGATAGATTGGCTGAATTATACATTTCTATGATTGTTAGATTGCATGGAGTGCCAATCTCTATTATTTCAAACAGAGATCATCGATTTACGTCCCGATTTAGGAATAAGTTGCAAAAAGCTTTAGGCACACAATTACATTTTAGCACTGTATTCCATCCTCAGGCTAATGGGCAATTAGAACGTGTTATACAGATTTTGGAAGATATGTTTCGGTGTTGCATTCTGGAATTTGAGGGTAACTAGGAAAAGTATCTGCCTTTAGTCGAATTTGCCTATAATAACAGTTATCAGTCTAGCATTAAAATGGAACCATATGAGGCTCTGCATGGTCATAAATCTAGAACTCCATTGAATTGGACAGAGCTCAGAAAGAAAAAGATACATGGAGTTGACTTAGTCTGTGAAACTGAAGAAAAGGTGAAAGTAATTCAAGATAGTTAGAAAGCAGTCTTTGATCATCAAAAGTCTTATGCCGATCTTAAATGAAAACAGATAGAATTTTAGGCCGATGATAAGGTATTCTTGAAAGTATCACTTTGGAAGAAAGTTCTCCAGTTTGGCCGAAAAGGAAAATTGAGTCCACAATTTATCGGACCATATGAGATTATTAAAAGAATTGGACCTGCTGCATATCGGCTAGCATTACCAATAAAACTTGACAAAATTCATAACATTTTTCATGTTTCTGTGTTGTGACGATATCTATCAGATCCTTCACATATTATTCCTCCAACAGAAGTTGAGATTCAGCCTGACATTACTTATAGTGAGGAACCAATTAAAATTTTGGCACATGAGACGAAAGAGTTAAGAAACAAAATGGTGGCTTTAGTAAAAGTTCTCTGGCAACAGCATGGTATAAGAATAGACTACCTGGGAACCGGAGGATACTTTTTGAAGGAGATATCCCAACCTCCTTACTGGTAAGATTTTTAAGGACGAAAATTATTAAGGGGGAGAGTTGTAATAGTCTATTTTTAGTGAAATCGGAACAATAGTTTCGGGGCCACAAATCCGAGCCAAAAAGAAAATTTATTTTAATATTATTGCATGGTCTGTATTATGATAGGAATGTTATATGAAAATTCTGATAAGAAAATTTTACCGATTATGTGATTAATTATGGAAAGGACCAAATTGCATAAAATGAAAAAGTTGAGTTTTAGTAGCTAAAAGGACCAATTAGCCATGGAATTCAAAATAAGAGGTCCTTATATGGCAATTAGACTATTAAAGAAAAGTTAGTAGATATTTTTTGGTGATTCATCCATGGAAAATTAGAAAAAGGGAAGGACTAAATTGGAAACTAAAATAATTAAAAGGTGATAAATGAATTAAAAAGAAATAATATCATTTTATATCATCCTCTTCCCCAAAAGATACATGGAAACCCTAGGAAAGAGAAAGCAAGCTTTCTTGGCTTAATTGAGTAAGTTTTCTTGTCCTGTTTTTAGTAATATTTATATTTTTAAGATCGGAATAGCTTAATTTATCTATTTTGGGGATTAAATTGTAAATATATCAAAGTATAGAAATTTTTTCATGGATGAATATACTAAAAATTTGAAATTTATGGTAGAAAATAAAAGGTTGTTGATATACAAACAACTTTTACAAAGAGAAGTTTGATGAAATCATGATTTAGGGACTAAATTGAAAATACCCATGGAAAATTTCTAAATTTTGTGAAATACAAGTGCTGTAAATGTTATATGAAAATTTTGGTTAGGCTTGGAATAAGGACTAAATTGCATGAAATTCATTTTTGAGCCTAGGGACGAAATTAGAATTTATCAAAAGTATAAGGGCAAAATGGTAATTTTGCCTATAGTGTAAATTGAATTCAATTGAATATGAATTGTATTAAATTGATGATTAAATTCATTTATATAGATCCGAAAAGACCAAATACGAAATCGGATCAAGACAAACAAAAAGTGTCGGATTAGTAGATTTTCTTATGCAAACGAATATCAAGGTAAGTTCGTGTAACTAAATTGTGTTTATTTTATGTTTGAATTGAATGTGGTATGTGATTATATGAATTGTATAAATGTTATAAATATATGAAATATTCATATGTCTGATCCCGTTTGAAAAATATTAAGTTCTGTTTGAATGATAAATTTTAATGGAGTTAAGTTCTGTTTGAATGATGAATTTTGATGGATATAAGTAATTTCCCGTATTGAAAATGGTCCTGCATATGTTGTGGACGGAATATAGCTCAGACGAGCAATCCTGTTATAGCCCTCTTGAGCATCCTGTTATATAGTTCATGTGAGCATCCTGATCGGTAATGATTTTGCATGTGTTGCACACTACCACAGCTCTTTGTTAGCGTCCTGTTACATGATTCGATCGGTTGTGATCCAGCATAAATTGTAGACACAAACACAGTCTACGTAAGCGTCCTAATATAGGCTCTTATAAGCTTCCTAACATGGCTTGCTTGAACTCCCTGTTACCTTATCCGGTGCTTCCCGATAATACTTCTTTAGAGTTACCTGATAAGCTCTATGAGCTCCCTATTAAAACTCTTATGAGTTTCTTGTTTTGCCCGGATAAGTATCCTGTTACATGGCTCATCTGAGTATCCTGATATGTGACTCGAGAGTGTGCAACTTGATTAAGTGCCCTAATGGGTACCCTTGATTATGAGTTTACGGTTTACATTACGGTTTACATTTTTGTACACCTTGTGTGTACTACTTCACAATCCATTGATATTTCAAACATTCAATGGATAAAACTCTTGACATGAGAAATTATGAGATGAAAATAATTATGTCTTGAATTCTTCTGAAAGTTTATAGCATGATGAGCTCATCCATGCTTATTTGATATACATGTGAATTATGTGACTAACTTGCTTATTTGAGTGTATGTGATTAGGAAAATTTGCTAAATTGTTGGGAAGCATATTATTATATGATTATTTTAAATGAATAAGATTAGTAAGTTTAATTCTTGTTATACGAACTTATTAAGCATTAAATGCTTACTAGGTTTTCTTTTCTCTATTTTATAGTGCTCAGAAGCTTGCAAAGGCCGGAGATCGATCAGAACATCATCACACTATCTACAATCTCGTCTTGGTATAAATAGTAAACTCATTTTGGTATAATGGCATATATAGGCTAACTTTTCCAATGCTGGTATGTAAATGGTTATTTGTAATCTAGCCATTGGAATGGCTAGTAATGGATTGATTTGGTATATTTATAAGGTTACGTCATGGTAATTACATATGTGTCTAGTATGGTTTGATTGAATTATGTTAAACATATATGTCTATAAAAGGTAATATTGTAAACATGATTGCATATGATGATATATCATGTTAGATGCTAGAATTGGCTTGGTTACAATGTTTGAATTGGCTGGTATACGTTTGCAAGTATTGGTAGGTTGTTGGAAAATTTGGGTGAGAAATAAAGCTAGGAAATGGTTGCTTTATTTTTTCCACATGGGTAGACACACGGGAATGTGCCTTCACCGTGTATGATACTCGGCCTGGCACATGGGCATGAGGATTGGTCATGTGTGCCCTGCATCCTAAAATTGAGAAATAGAATGCTCAAAATTTTGCACATGGGCGAAGACACAGGCGTGTGTCTCAGCCGTGTGTGATACACGGCCTAGAACACGAGAGTGTGTCTTGGCCATGTGAAACCTGCACCAAATTTGTGAAAAATTAAAATGACTACATGGCCTAGCATGTAACACCCCTAACCCATATCCGATGCTGGAATAGGGTTACGAGGTATTACCAAATATTACATCCCATTCACATACATTTATACATTCGTTATCAAAAACCATTCGTAAACATTCACATTGTCCCTTATAAGGTTCCACGAGACCTTAAAACATGCTTAAGAGTGGTTTGAGACTAAACCGATCACATATAAAAATTTCTGAACACCTAGAAAAATTTTACATTCATAGGTCACACGTTCGTGTAAACAGGCCGTATGCCTCACACGGCTACTTGACAAGCCCATGTTCTAGGCCGTGTGATAACAGAGCATACATACTAACTTGTACCTCACGGTCGGAGACATGCCCGTGTGCCTTGGCCGTGGGAAAACTGGAAAGGTTATTGACTTGGGTCACACGGCCAACCACATGCCTGTGTGTCTAGCCCGTGTACAGCCACACACAACCATATGCCAAGGCTGTGTGCCTCACACGGTCATCAGACACGCCCGTGTGTCTAAGCAATGCTCGAGACTGACTTAAATTTGTAAGGCTAACCAGGGGACACACAACCATGTAACATGACCATCTGTCACACACGACTGAGACACAGGCCCGTGTGGACAAAAATAGGTCATTTGTAAAGCCAATTTTCCACCCTACTCTCAAGTACACAAAGCAACTGATTTGATACCATTTCAACACATATATAAGCAGTTAAAACATGCCAAATCAAACATATATTAAATTATCTATCAACCACCAATTGGACTACTAAATTCACATCTATTTCATATCACAAACTGCACCATACTATCATCTCAAAATCAAACCTCACAATGTCATACTTTAAGCAACAATACAAAAACTTACAACTATCCAAAATGGATAACACATAACCATGCCAAACACATTATTTAAGCCAAATTAAATGGCCAAATACATACCAACATTTTCAATAAAAGCAAGGCAAATCTCATGGCTATATAAATCTCAAAACATATCATCAACTCACTAGCCTATACATGCCATATAACATATATACAAAGCTTCAAAAGTACCAACGAGTTGATTTGATAGTGTGATGATAGTTCCCAATGATCCCCGATGTCCGAGCTAGCTTCGATACTCTATAAAATAAAGACACAACACAGTAAGCTTCATAGCTTAGTAAGTTCTTGCCAAATATACTCATCTGCTCATATAATACAAAACATCAATTAATAAACACTTTTTAGTTCTTATATCATCATTCAATTCCAATCCACCCCCATTTAATATGTATATACAAATTCATCAAGCTTCATACACATAGTATCAACTACACATAGGTATCATACATACCTGAACTTTCCCGTATTTATTTATTTCATTCTCATCTCTTTGTTCAATACTTTAACTCGTTCGAATGTCTTTCAATGCTCTAAGAATTTGTACACTTAGTATATCAATAATTAGCCAGAGCTATAACGATCTTGCACACTTAGTGTCATCACATTAAACCGTGGCTATCTTGGTATCGCACACTTAGTGCCTCATATAGCCGAAGCTATTCCAATTCGCACACTAAGTACTATTTATAGCCGAAGCTATTTTGAAACGCACACTAAATGCCAAACATAGTTAATTTATCATCGTACACAATCCTAGTCACATATATACAATTTATGCATTATTAAAGCATTAAAAACATAATTGTAACTTCATTTATCACATACGAACTTACCTCGTACTCGGAATTGATGAATCGGATCAATTACTCGATAACCTTTGATTTTCCCCGATCTAAATTCGAGTTCTTTCTTTCTTGATCTATATGTATTTAAAATTAACCCTTTTAATCACCTATTCATTCAATTTAATCCACAAACACATATTTAGGCATTTTTACACTTTAGCCCCAAAGTTCCACATTTATTCAATTTAGTCCCTATTTCATAAAAACACAAGTTACACAAAATTTAATTACACCCAAGCCTAACCGAATTTCATAGAGATCCCTATGGGTCCAAAACTTTCATTTATTTCACAATTTCACCTTTAATTTTTACTTTTCTCAATTTAATCCCTAATATGCATTTTTACTCAAAATCACTTTATAAAACATGTATATCAAGCACCAAGCTTTCATAATTCATCATCAAGCATCATAAAACACATGAATTCATTAATGGTAACTTCCAAAATCATCAACACTTTCAAAAATTGAGACATGGGCTAGCTAGAACTCAAAGTAACGATCACAAAAACGTAAAAATCATCAAAAACCGAGCTCAAAACATACCTCAATCAAGCTAGAGAAGTGCCAAAATTGAAAGTCCTAGTTTTTCTTCTTCTTATTTGTTCTTTCGGTTCAAAAAGATGAGAAAATGATGAATCAATTTGTTATGTTTTTATTATAATTAACTTAATTATCAATTTCCTATTTTAACCTTTAGTAATAAGCATAAAAATCACTTAATATAAGGCCATTTATGTCCATCTCCACTATCCATGGTCTAATTACAACATAAGGATCTTTTATTTAATAAGCCATGGCAATTAGACACTTTTAACTAATGGAATGCAACTTTTTGCATTTTATGCGATTTAGTCCTTTTTCTCAAATTAAGCTATTAAACGAATAAATTAGCTCACGAAATTTTCATACATATATATTCACATGCTGTAAACAAAAATAATATTAAAATATTTTACGATCTTGGATTTGTGGTCCCGAAACCACTGTTTTAGTTTAACTAAAATTGGGCTGTTACAACTCTCCCCCCTTAGGGATTTTCGTCCCCGAAAATCTTACTAGTGAATAGGTTTGGATATTGCTTTCTCATAGCATCCTCGGGTTCCTACGTAGCTTCTTCAACCCCATGTCAATGCCATAATACTTTTACTAACGCTATTCTTTTATTTCTCAACTCTTTGATCTCACGAGCTAGAATTTGGATCGGTTTTTCACTGTACGATAAATCTGGTTGAATTTCAACCTCAATTGGGGAAATGACATGCGAAGGATCTGATCTGTATCTTCATAGCATTGATACATGAAATACGTTATGTATCTTTTCTAACTCAGATGGCAATGCTAACCAATAAGCAATTGGTCCAACTCGCTCGATGATCTCATATGGCCCGATGAATCTCGGACTTAACTTGCCTTTTCTGCCAAATCTAAGTATTTGCTTCCACGGTGACACTTTCAAAAACACTCAGTCCCCAATCTAAAACTCAATATCTTTTCTTTTTAAATATGCATATGATTTCTGACGATCCAAAGCTGATTTCTGACGATCCGAAGCTGCTTTCAGACTATCATTGATTACTTTTACTTTTTCTTCAATCTCTCTGGTCAGATCAAACCCATGAATCTTAGTCTCGCTTAACTCAGTCCAGTATAATGGTGTTCGACACTTCTGACCTTATAAAGCTTCATATGGTGCCATTTTAATGCTCGATTGAAAACTATTGTTGTGACAACCCGAATTAGGGCCTAATCGGAATAGTGATTTCGTGACCACAAATCCGAGATAGAAATAATCGTTTTATAATTATTTTGGAGTTTATGATATGATTTCATGATTTCATAAAAATTTCGTGATGAAATTATGTGCATTTCGCGCTTAAGTTGAGAATAGGGAGTAAATCGAATAAATTGTAAAACTCGTGTTTTAGAAGTTCCCAGATGATATCAATCACTAGATCATAATCCTTTAATAATTCAAGCCATCTCCTCTGTCGCAGATTCAAATCCTTTTGATTCATTAAATACTTCAAACTTTTGTGATCAGTAAAAATTCGGCATTTTTCACCATACAAATAATGCGGCCAATTCCAAATTATGTGTAGGATAGTTCTTCTCATGCGGTTTTAACTGTCTCAAAACATAAGCTACCACTTTACCCTCTTGCATCAACACACATCCAAGGCCTGTTAATGATGCATCACTATAAATTACGAACTCCTTTCCTGGCTCAATTTGTACTAAAATTGGTGCTTCATCAATCGTGCTTTCAACTTTTCAAAACTCTACCGACATTTATCACCCATTCAAACTTAACATTCTTTTGCAACAACTTAGTCATAGGAGAGGCAATCATCGAAAATCCCTCAACAAAATGTCTATAATATCCGGCTAAGCCTAAAAAACTTCTAACCTCAGATACATTCTTGGGCGGTTTCCAATCAACGATCGCAGAAATCTTGCTTGGATCCACCCGAATACCATCACCTGAGACTATATGTCCCAAAAATCCGACTTCACGAAGCCAGAACTCACTTTTACTGAACTTAGCAAACAGCTTTTCTCTCAAGATCGCAATATGGTTCTCAAGTGTTCGCATGTTCGGACTCATCCCAAGAATAAATTAGAATGTCATCTATAAACACTACTACAAACTTATCCAAATATGGCCGAAAGATCCGATTCATTAAGTCCATAAATATAGCTGGAGCATTTGTTAAGCCGAAAGGCATCACAAGAAACTCATAATGTCCATACCTTGTCCTAAAGGCGGTTTTCGGCACATCCGACTCCTTAACTCTCAACCGGTAGTAACCGGACCTCAAATCGATCTTTGAAAACACTGTGGCCCCTTTAACCGATCGAATAAATCATCAATCCTCAACAATGGGTACTTGTTCTTTATAGTCACCTTATTAAGTCGACGGTAATCAATGCAAAGTCTCATTGAACCATCCTTCTTCTTCTGAACAATACAGAGCACCGCAGGAGAGAAACTCGGTCTCACAAATCCCTTGTCTGTTAACTCCTGCAATCGAGCCTTCAATTCTTTTAATTCATCGAGCCATTCTATATGGAGCAATCGAGATCGGTGCAAGACGGCAACAAATCAATGGCAAACTCTATCTCTCTGCTCGAGGCAACCTGTGCAATTCCTATGGAAATACATCCGAAACTCACAGACTATCGATGATCGATTCAAACTTCATTGAGGCAACTCAAGATTCATTACATAAGCTAGATAAGCTTCACACCCTTTCCTCATGTATTTACGTGCGGACATGTGCGAAATCACCATAGGCAATTTATTTGATTCATCTGTTTCAACCCACAAAATTTCTCCATTTTCACATTTCAACTCTAGTGTTTTTGTTTACAATCTACCTTGGCACCATACAATGTCAACCACCCATTCCCAAGATAACGTCAAACTCATCAAATGGTAACAGCATCAAATTAGCCGGAAAACAGTGACCTTGAATCATTAATGGGCAATTCTTGCAAACCTTGTCAACTAGCACGTATTGGCCTAAGGGGTTCGATACTTTAATCGTAAACTCAGTAAACTCAACAGGAAACTTTTTATTAGATACTAAATTCATGCAAATATAGGAATGAGTGGACCCAGGATCAATCAATGCAATAACAATAGTATCATAAAGAGAAAATGTACCAGTAATGACATTGGGAGATGACGCATCTTCTCGGCCACGTATAGCATAAGCTCTAGCAGGTGCTCTAGCTTCTGATCTTGCCGTTGAATCTTTCATCGCAGTTTTACTGCTAGTCCCACCTCCAGTATTTCTCGGTGGTCTACCTCTACTAGCGGTGGTATTCTGTCTAGCACTCTGAAATCTTTCTTCTTTAACTTTTTCCGGAAAATCTCTAATAAAATGCTCACGAGAACCGCACCTGAAACAAGCTCACTTGGTTCCCCAACACTCACCATAATGTTGCCTGCCACACTGCTGACACTCTGGCTTTCTAGGTCGCACATTACCCATACTTGCCACCGAAGTAGCTTGAGCTTTAGACCCCGAATATGCTCTACCACGATCTCTGTGTGAATCCCCAGTTGAAACTATCATTCGAGGGTTTGTCTCTTTGGACCTCTTTGATTGAGATTGAAATGGCTTGCTTATCGGCCTTTTTCTGGCATCTCGAGCCTCAATAGCAGCTTTTCTTCTTTTTTTGTTCAATTCTTCGGCTTTAAGAGCTCGATCAACCAATACTACAAATTCTTTCAACTCCAAAATTCCTACAAGCACTTTAATGCCCTCATTGAGCCCATCTTCAAACATTCTACACATAATGGCCTCGGTGGACACACATTCCTGGGCATACTTGCTGAGTCTCACAAATTGCGTTCATACTCGCCACGACATCTTGCCTGTTTCAATTCAAGGAACACCTTCCGTTTTGATCAATAAATCGCGACTTATGTATTTCTTTCTAAATTCTTCCGGAAGAAATCCCAAGTAACTCTTTCTTTTGGCACCATCGCTACCAAAGTCTTCCACCGGTGGTAGGTCAATCTCTCAAAAGTGATACAGCACACTTTAAGCACTCCTCAGGTGTACATGAGAGCTCATCAAATACACGGGTAGAATTTTTAAGCCAGAATTCCGCTTTCTCAGGATCATCATCGAGCTTTGCTCTAAACTCTTCGGCCCCTTGTTTTCGAATCTTGTCAACCGGAGGCTTGTTCATTCTTACCAAACTATGCCTTGAGCAGCTACAGGAATCGCTTGAGGTATAGGAGAGGGTGGAGGAGGTTGAGCATTTGGATTTGCTCGAATAAATTCAGTATACCAATTGTTCATCATTTGGAGAAAGGCATCCCGAGCCTCATCTCCCTGTCTCAATGTCTCAGGTCTACTTTCCACAGGCGCGGTCCCTTGTGCGGGAGCCGGGGCATTACTAGCAGCATCATCAGCCGCAGTTCCTTCAGGATCCATTACTATATTAAAACAAAACATAGTTTAGAATAATCAGGTTACGACTCAGATTTTCGAGTTGGACCAGATGACTGTTTGACGTTTCGAGATAGGATATGTGTACCAAAAATGATGAATTGATTCGAAAATATTACATGAGGCGATAGTGGTCATTTATCGATTCACCCCGGTAGCACAAAATGTATAATGATTTAAAGAAGTTGTATTGGTGGCGGTATGAAAAGGACATTTCAATTTGTAACCAAGTGTTTGATCATCAACAAGTAAAAGTGAACATCAAGTGCCTTCAGGATTACTTCAACCGTAATGGTGCTCGAGTGGAAATGGGACAAGATTACCATGGATTTTGTAACCGGTTTGCCTTTAACTCCTAAAAAGAATGATGTCTTTGTCTGGGTAGTGGTTGATAAATTAACAAAGTCAGCCCACTTTATACCAAGACGCACTGATTACTCACTTGATAAATTAGCCGAATTATATATTGCTGAAATTGTGAGGTTACATGGAGTACCTATGTCTATAATATCAGATAGAGATCCGAGATTTACCTCGAGATTTTGGAAAAAGTTACAAGAAGCTTTGGTACAAAATTGAACTTTAGTACCACGTTTCATCCACAAACAGATGGTCAGTCGGAAAGAGTAATCCAGGTACTCGAGGATATGCTTAGATGCTGTGTCTTAGAATTTGGAAGTAGTTGGGAGAAATATCTATCTTTGATTGAATTTGCCTACAATAACAGTTATCAGTCAAGTATACAACTGGCACCGTACGAAGCCTTGTATGGTCGTAAGTGTCAAACTCCTTTATATTAGACCGAACTTAGTGAGAAACAGATTCACGGAGTTGATCTAGTTAAAGAAACCAAAGAGAAAATAAAAGTAATTCGGGATTGCTTGAAAGCTGCTTCAGATCGACAAAAGTCATATGCAGATTTAAAAAGAAAAGAGATTGAATTTCAGGTGGGTGATAAAGTGTTCTTGAAGGTGTCACCATGGAAAAAGATTCTGAGATTTAGCCGAAAAGGCAAGTTGAGTCCGCGTTTTATTGGGCCGTATGAGATTACTGAGAGGATTGGACCAGTGGCATATCGGTTGGCCTTACCGGCAGAGTTAGAAAGAATTCATAACGTGTTTCATGTATCAATGTTGCGACGTTATCGTTCTGATCCTTCACATGTGATTTCTCCAACAGAAATTGAGATTCGACCGAATATGACCTATGAGGAGGAACCAATAAAGATTTTGGCTTGAGAAATTAAACAGTTAAGAAATAAAAGTATAGCCTTAGTGAAAGTATTGTGGCACAGACATGGGATAGAAGAAGCTACGTGGGAACTCGAGGAAGCTATGAGGAAACAGTACCCGAACCTCTTTACCGGTAAGATTTTCGGGGACGAAAATCTCTAAAGGGGGGAGAATTGTGACAACCCGAATTAGGGCCTAATCGGAATAGTGGTTTTGTGACCACAAATCCGAGATAGAAATAATCGTTTTATAATTATTTTGGGGTTTATGATATGGTTTCATGATTTCATGAAAATTTCGTGATGAAATTCTGTACATTTCGCGCTTAAGTTGAGAATAGAGACTAAATCGAATAAATTATAAAACTTGTGTTTTAGAAGTTTTTAGTATGAAATTGCTTTGGGATATTAATTAGGAGGTCTTAAATAGAAATTTGACCCATTCTTAAGTTATGGACAAAAGTTGGACATGGAGGGAACTTTTTTTGAAAGTTTAGTAGTAAGGGCATTTTGGTCATTTGTATATTTAATGAAATAAAATGGGAAAAATGTAACACCCCGAATTCGTGACCGTCACCGGAGTTGAACACGAGGTGTTACCGGACTTACTTCACTTATTTCCCCCTTTATATATATATTTTTTTCTGTTTCAGGCAGGCTAGCTAACTGCGTCACTGTCACCTTAAAAATCATATCTCGAGTTCCAGAACTCGAAAACCAGTTCCGTAAATTTTTCCTGAAACTAGACTCATAATTCCATCTATAAATTTTTTTCTAGAATTTTTGGTCGAGCCAATTAGTATAGTTTATTAGTTAAAGTCTCCCCTGTTTCAGGGTTCGACTACACTGACCTTTGCGTATTACGACTTGGATATCTTCCTGTACAGGGCTCCAACACTTATGACGTTTGTTTCTAATGAAACGAGACTTACAAAGGAATCTGTACATATAGAGCATAATTTCTAATTCTCTCTGGTTAATTTATAGTGAATTTTCCAAGTTGGAACAGGGGATCCAGAAACCGTTCTGGCCCTGTTTGGCGAAAACTTAAATATCTCTTAAAATCCAACTCATGTGACCGTTTCGTTTCTTCCACATGAAAGTAGATTCATCAAGATTCAATTACATAATTTATTCACTATTTAATTCCACTTCTACTATTTTTAGTGATTTTTCAATCTCACATCACTGCTGCTGTCAGCATCTGTTACGAAAGCAAACAATGCCTATTTCATAATTCTTCCATGACCTAACTAATAATCCATCACACATAACACAAATTATGACCACCTTATCAAAATTAAGATTTCTAAGACTCGCGACTATGAGTTTTAGAACCACACTCAACCGACCACATAGGCCATATTCGCATGGCTTAAAGTTTACAACCCAAAATTCAACAAAACAAAAGAGCCTATACATGCCAAATGTTCTCCTAGATCGACTAAGAAGACAATACCAAAAGATTGCTCGCCGGTGTGATGACTTCGATGACGGTTCCGAGCACACAAAAAGAGACGAGTCCAAGAGACCTAGAATAGGTGACAAGCAAACACCGAGTGAGTATATAACTCAGTAAGTCATAAGCATTCCACAATCATCCATTAACAAAATTATCACAAAGTGAAACAATGAATCGAGGCTAAGTACTCCCTCAATACCGAACTATACCATAGTCCCTTGAACCTTTCGGTTCAATCTCATACCAATTCACCCAATGACATTTCATATACTATTCAATAGGGTAATCGAGGCATTTCCATACATCAACTCATTTTCGCCACAATCATGCAAATAAATGAACTTTCATCTATTCCACGATACCTTATTTACGTGACTGCAATTGTAATCATCACATAGATTTAAAACTTACCAAGCTCAACCCCGAGCATGAACATAGCGCCTATTCGCCATGAACTCAAGGTACTTACTCTTTCCGCTGTCCATGATCAACTCGTTAAAGTCACACCCTCCATGTAAATAATCGATCGAAGATATATATTGAGTTCGCACACATAGTGCTTAATAATCGATCACGCACACTTAGTGCCATGTGATTTAAGCTCTCACACTTAGTGCCATATAATTTAAGCTCGCACACTTAGTGCCCTACATTTCAAGCTTGTACACTTAGTGCCAATCTCGTCACCATGCACATTCATCGCCCGCACACTTAGTGCCGAAACCAAACACTCTACGCATTTCACTACCTTTTTACATTCAACAATGTCATCATTCCATACACATACATTTTTATATACATTTCGTTTTATTGAACGTAATCGCATAGATATCATGCTCATTTAAATCGACATCAAACATATGCTTAATGACTTACCTTGTGTTGGGTGAATAATTCCAAGTCGGCTACTCGATGACCTTCGATTTCCCTTGTTGGACGCCTCTCTTTAGGATCTTGAGCTTAAACAAATAAATTAACTCATTCAACCGCTTTGGTACATATATTGGTATCAAACATTAAAATTTCATTTCATTGGATACACATGACAAATTCTTATCCTTCTACCACATGCTTTTGAACTATTTGGTTCACAACCTTAGGCTATCACCCTATTGCCAACTATCCTAATCAAAGATAGTATCACAAGTGTGTACACCCATATGGCCGAATGTGCAAGATTAAATTCAACACCACCTATGTGCTTAATTAGGTGGCCGAATATACATGTCTATGTTGGGGCCGATTGTGCACTTAATACATTCTACAATATGGTTACTTGTGTTGACTAAATACCATATTATTTCTAGTCCAAAACTCGGCTAATGCACATATATACACTAGTACTCAATTACTAACAATTGCACTTCACCTTAATAGCTAGCTTAGCAAACCTTGATTTAACATCTAATTGTTCATAACACAATTTAAGCACAATTCCAAACACATACATTACTCAATGATTTTCAAAATTATATTCGGCCTTAGCACACAACTTGCTAGCCGATTCTTCTCCATCTAGCAACTAATGCACATATGAGCTCACTTGTTAGACTCTACTTCATTTAACAACAACCATATTATACTAAACTTTCTTCTAAAGCCGAATCCATGTACCATCTTTAATACTCATACCAAGAATTTTATACTAAAAATTCACACACCATTTACATGAACATTTGACCCATTTTTACCCCATATCAATTTACCGAACTCTTCATCTATTCATGCTCTCATCACCACAACATCAAAACACCAACCAAGAAAGACAACACCCATGGCCGAATATCATCTCCATCAATAGTAAAAATTCAAACCATGGGCTAGGTAGAACTTAAACTAACAACTAAAACATGCATGCATCTCATGGAATATCATCAAACATACCTTAGTCTAGCAACCACCATAGCTGATTTTTTTCTCAAGCTCTTCCCCCTTCTTCCCTTTCTTCTATTCGGCCAAGACAACCAAAGGATGAACAACAATTTTTTTTTTCTTTTTTTCTTTGTTTTCTCACGGCAAAGGGGGGGCATCCACACACATTATTTTTTTGTTATCATCATTTTCTTTTTCCATTTCTTTAATACTAGCTTTCTATTTTATTGTTTCCTACATACATCACTAGCCTAACATGTTGGAGACATGTTTCCACCCATAGCATGGCCGGCCATCATGCTTCAATTTGGCTAAGTTGACATGCAAGGACAAACACTTTCCCACATGTATTAGTAGGCCATTTTAACACTTGCCTAGCATATTTCTAAATTGTCTCACATAAGTCCCTACTAATAAATTTCACATACACTGACCAAATTAAAGTATGGAACTACCACACAAACATTTACGCACATCATAAACACAGAATATGACCTTTAATTATTGATAAGACTCGGTTTCGTGGTCTCGAAACCACTTTCCGACTAGGGTCAATTTAGGGCTGTCACAAAAAATAACACAAAATTGGTTATCATCTTCATTAGTTGCTGCCGAAAATTGCTCTCCTCCATAGCTAGGGTTTCTTCAACTTTCAAGCTTCATAGTAAGTGAATTCAAGCCCCGTTTTTAATGTTCTTCACATTTTTGAAATCCTCGTAGCTCGGTTTACTTATTTCTACCATTAGTTCGAATTAGGGTTTATGTTTAAAAATTTACCCATGAATGATAGGCATGTATTTTGTTGTTTGATGGTAGAATATGAATGTTTGAAGTTAGGGGAACGATCTTCTCTAAGCGATTTTTAACGAAAACGAGCAAAACGGCATAATCGATAAAAATACCTATTGTTCATAACTATGTGTTAGAGTGAGAATTTGATGTTGCCATAGAAGAGAAAAATGATCAGTAGGTCATTAAACATAAGAATAAGGGCTGAAATTAAATTTCCGAGCCTTGGGGCAAAATCATAATTTTGTAAAAGTTAGGGGACAAAAATGTAATTTTTGTATAATGTGATTTTTGGATTAAAATAAATAGTTTGACTGTTAAATGAGCTAAATATGTTGTTATAGATCAAGAAAGGCGTGGAATCGACCTCGAACGGGGAAAGGAGAAAGTTTTGGACTAAATTGCAAAATTCCCATATTTTGCACCGAGATAAGTTTGTATGTAAATAATACATTAATTTCATTTACATTTTTATATTTCAGCCTATTATATATATATTAGCTGATGTTGAAGTATAAATCGACTATTGAAAGAATGGAAATAAATAATAGAGAGAGAGATCCCGGTTGAACATTCGGAAAAATCGAATAAAATAGAGGGAGCGTAGCTAGGTCACATGTATGGTGCCGAGTGCACATCATGTGTACAAGAAGGCTACAAGATACTATATAGTAGCTAGGTCACATGTGTGATACGGAATGTATCCCATGTAGACAAGAGAGCTACGTGAGAGATAAATGTAGCTAGGTCACATGTGTGATACGGGATGTATCCCATGTAGACAAGAGAGCTACGTGAGAGATAAATGTAGCTAGGTCGCATGAGTGATTCCAAGTGAAGGACACCATGTACACAAGAGAGCTACGAGATAAATCGGCTAGGTCGCATGAGTGGTACTAAGTGTTCACCATGTGTACAAGAGAGCCGAATTAAATGAGATATGATGGTGGGGCTGTGTGCTGAAACTATCAAGTATCGAGGATTATTCTGAATTGTTCAACGGGATGGTTTTGTGGTGACATTGTAGTCATAGACCTACACTTGTGATGTATGAAATGCGATGAAAATGATTTGTAGTATATATATATGTAAGTTAAAATGAGGTTAGTATAAAGAATGTGTGAAAGAATGAAATTAGCATTAAAACTGTTTTGGACAGTAGCAGTGACGTGATTTTGAAAATTCACCAAAAATAGAAGGAATTTAATTAGAGGTTGAATGAGATGTGAAATTAAATCTTAATGAGTCTATTTTCATATAAAAGAAACAGAGCAAGCAAATGAAATCTATATTTTGAGATATTTACAATTGTGTGAGACTTGCTCAGGATGACTATGTAATCCCCTGTTTCAACTTTGAAAAATCATTAAAAATTTTACAAAACAAATTAAGAAATATAGTTTATATTCATAAATTCCTTATTGAGATTAGTTTTAAATGAAACAGGTTTCATGGCTATTTGAATTGTGTACTGAGAGAAATTCAATTCGTAATGAACAGAGGTCAGATCAGTTGAACTGTGTAATAGGGGAAACTTTATCTAATAAACTGCACTAATTGGCTGAACAAAAAATTCTAGAAACAATTTAGTAAGAATTGTTATGAGTCTAGATTCAGGGAAATTTTACGGATTTGAATTTTGAGTTTCGTAACTCGATTTATGATTTATTTAGTGATCATGACGCAGGAGAGACAGCTTGATCAAATTAGAGTAAACAATAAAATTAAAAATATGATATAATTGAGTTATGTTGTAAACATATTAAATTTTTTATTTGTTATTTATATACTTACTTACTAAGCTATAAGCTTACTTTCTTTTCTCTCCTTTGTCTTATAGTGTCGTCCAGCTAGCACAAGAGTCAGAGATCGTAGAAGATCCGCCCGCACTATCAATACTCTTGGTATCTGAACTCAACATTTTGAAATATGTCATGTATAGCAGACTTAGTTATTTTGTTACGTGTCATAATTATCTAGGTTCAAATTACTACTTATAGTATCAAACTAATCATTTTGTACGAAGCCTTTGAAGTTGGTTTGTATTGTTAATGGCATATGTTATAATGATCAAATTGCACGCCATATTTTTGTTGGGTTTTGTTTAATAGTATATACTATAATTGGTTAATACCTCGTACCCTGTTCTAGCGACGGATACGGGTAAGGGGTGTTACAATTGTTATACGCGAATTCAATCAACGGCAAGTACTTTTCCCACATACCTTCGAATTTAAGAATGCAACATCTTAACATATCCTCGAGTATCTGAAAATTCACTCAGATTGACCATCCGTCTGTGGGTGAAATGCGGTACTGAAATGTAGCTTTGTACCTAGTGCATCTTGTAGTTTCTTCCAAAACCTCGATGGGAATCTCGAATCTCTTTCTGGTATAATGCAAATAGGTACCCCTTGTAATTTCACAACCTCGAAGATATATAACTGAGCTAGCTTATCAAGCGAGGAATTCGTACATACGAGAATGAAATGAGATGATTTCGTCAATTTTTCAACAACAACCCAAATTGCATCTTTCTTACTCAGAGATAGAGCTAAACCCGAAACAAAATCCATAGTCACTCTATCCAATTTCCACTCGAGAATCATAGTAGGTTGCAATAAACCTGACGGTACCTAATGTTTAGCTTTAACTTGCTAACAAATTAAACACTTAGAAACAAACTCTGAAATGTCACGTTTCATACCATGCCACCAATAAAGCTATTTCAAATCTTTATACATTTTCGTGCTTCCCGGATGAATAGATAAATGACTACTATGTGCTTCTTTTAAAATCATCAGAATCAACTCCGAATTTCTAGAAACATATAATCGACCTCTGAATCTTAAATAGTTATCTAAATCAACTTGAAACTCTAAATCAGGGTCCAAATCACACTGAGCTCGTTTAGCTAACATTTCATTATCAACTTTCTGAACTTCAAAAATCTGTTGTAAAAACAATGGTCTTTCTTTCAACTTGCTACAATTGAGCCATCATCAAACCAAGCCAACTGAGTATTCATTGCACGTAGAGCAAACAAGGATTTTCGGCTTAAAGCATCAGCCACAACATTCACTTTTCCCGGATGGTAGTTAATTATTAACTCGTAATCTTTTAACAATTCTAGCCATCTCTGTTGTCGCAAGTTCAAATCTTTTTGAGTCATCAGATATTTCAAGCTCTTATGATCTGAATAAATATGGTATTTCTCACCAAACAGATAATGACGCCAAATCTTTAACGCAAATACAATGGCTGCTAACACTAAATTGTGCATCGGGTAATTCTTTTCATGCGGCTTCAACTGTCTCGAGGCATAAGCTATGATTTTACCTTCCTGCATCAAAACACAGACTAGTCCATTCAACGGTGCATCACTATAGATTACGAATTCTTTACCCGATTCTGGCTGAAATAACACTGGAGCTTCTGTCAATAAAGCTTTCAGTTGATCAAAACTTTTCTGACAATTCTCGGACCATTCAAAATTTACAAATTTCTAAAGTAATCTCGTCAATGTAGTCGCAATCCTTGAAACGTCTTTCACAAATCACCTATAGTAACTAGCTATTCCCAAAAAACTGCGAACTTCAGATACATTACTCAGAGGCTTCCAATCCATTATTTCAGAAATCTTGCTCAGATCGACTCGAATACTCAATGCTAACACAATATGCCCTAGAAAACCAACTTCACTCAAGAGAAATTCACATTTACTAAACTTTGCATATAACTGCTTATCTCGCAGAGTCTGCAATACAATTCTCAAATGCTCAGCATGCTCAGTTTCATTTCTTGAATAGATCAAGATATCATATATGAACACAACAACAAATCAATCTAGATACGGTCTGAAATTTTGGTTCATTAAATCCATAAAGACAGCAAGTACATTCATCATCCAAAAGGCATAACTAAAAGTTCATAATGACCATACCTCGTTCTAAATGCAATTTTTGGCACATCAAAATCTCTAACTTACAACTAGTAATAACCTGATCTCCAATCTATCTTTGAAAACACTGTAGCTCCTTTCAATTGATCAAACAAATCATCAATTCTGGGTAAAGGATATTTTTTCTTGATCGTCACTTGATTAAGCTATCAGTAGCCTATACACATTCTCATCGTGCCATCTTTCTTTTTCACAAACAACATAGGAGCACCCCCGGACGAGAAACTCAGTCGTGCAAATCTTGTATTGGTTAATTCTTGCAACTGAGCTTTTCATTCTTTTAACTTTTTCGGAGCCATCCTATATAGAGCTATTGACATCGGCGTTGTACTTGGCATTAACTCAATGCCAAACTCAAGCTCTCAGATCGGTGGTGTAACATCTTGAATTAATGCCTAGTCATAACAATGGTTTCGAGACCACAAATCCAAGAAATAAATAATTATTATATGATGAGGTTTATGTTATGAATTCATGCTTGTATGAAAGTTTCATGAAGAAATTCTAAGCATAAAATGTTCAATTGCATTTTAGGGACCAAATTGAATAAAGTGAAAAACTTTCATTCTAGAAGCTTTTAGCATGAAATTTCTTTATATTATGAAATAGGAGGTCCTAATTAGCAATTTGACCAATTTCTATAATTTTGGACAAAAATGGACATGCATAGGAAAAATTGGAAAGAGAAACCCTAAGGGCATTTTGGTCATTAGGTAATTAAAAGAATAAAAAGGAAAAATCAAACCAAAAATGTGTCCATCTTCCTCCTTGGCTGTCGAAAATCACAAAACACCATAGCTAGGGTTTTGTTCAACATTTCCAAGCTCAATAATAAGTGTTCCCTAGCCCTGTTTTTAATGTTCTTTATATTTTTGAAGTCCTTGTCAAATGGTCTACCCATTTCTAGCTATATTTTGTGAGCAAGGGTTCATGTATGAAAATTGACCCATGCATGACATGCTTGTATTTTGATGATTAATGGAGGAATATGAATGTTTGATGCATGATGAATATCTTTATTAGGTGATTTTAGTGAAAACACCTAAATAAAGGACTTGTTTGAAAAAGTGAAAAAGTGAGTAATAATAATGTGAAATAAAAGAAAATATGGGCTGATATGAGCATAGAAAAGGTTCGGCCAAGCTTGGGTAATCAAGAAAATACATGCATTTCATTTTACGAGCCTAGGGGCTAAATCATAAATATGTAAAAGTTTAGGGGTTAAAATGTAAATTTGCAAAAGTATGATTTATGGACCAGTTTGAATACTATGAATAATAAATAAGTTATTTGGCATTATAGATTAAGAAAAATGTGAATCGGGACTTGATCGAGGAAAGAATAAAGTATATGACGACTAGGCTCGATTACCACCATTTTGTACCAAGGTAAGTACATATGCAAATAATGTGGTATGGTAGTATGTTTTAAATGCTTTAATATAATGTGATAAATGTTTTATTGTAATTATGAGTTATATGCTTATTGATTGTTATGAAAGCATGAATGTTATTATGGTCGTGATTTATGACGTTACGAGCAAGTACGATGGAGATACTATATGCAAGTGAGGAAAAATCCTGTTTGAACCTTAGGAATAGTTTAGGATACAAGTGACATGTCACTAGGAACTAAGGAGTCCATACTCGTTGAGTGGTCCAGGTTCATGAGAATATGGCATCCAAGCTCGTTGAGAGGTCTGAGTTCATTATAGATGTAAGCATCCGAGCTAGTTGAGAGGTTTGAGTTCATGGTGGATGCGATTCATGTAACATCTGAGCTCGTTGAGAGGTCCGAGTTCATTATGGATGTGTTACATGTTATATGGTAGCTTTAGCTACGTTTGTATATGAGGCACTTATGTGCAAGGTTTCCGTGTATCCAATAGTATTCCGAATGTTCAACAGGTATTGTAAAGAATGTAATGAGAGTACAATGAGTTTACAATAAAATGACATTATGAAGATGTGAGAGTGCCATGGTGTAGAATGTTTGAGTTCACAAATATGTTATGTTGCATGTTATAAAGTGTGCTTGAATGTGTAAGTGATTGAGGGTGACCATTGGCTTGGAAAATAGCCTCCGAAAAGGTCCACATGGGTAGACACACGGGCATGTGTCTAGGCTGCGTGTGACACACGGCTTGCCCCATGGGCATGTTGAATGGCCGTGTGTCCCCTGCACCAAAAATTTCTAATTTAGTATGCACGGTAGTAAACACGCAGGCAGAGACACGACCTTGTGTCTCAGCTGCATAGAGGACACGGCCTAGCTCATGGGCGTGTGCCTTGGCTATGTGCCCCTAAATGAATGATGACGTCATAAATAGAATGTTTAGATTTTTGGACACAGGCCAGGGACATAAGCATGTGCTCGGCAGTGTGAAAACCCCTGTAGGTTCAAAATGAAAAACAAATCCTAAAAATTCCACACGGGTAAGGGACACGAGCGTGTCCCCAAGAACACGAGCATGTCCCCTAGCACACGGGCGTGTGCATTGCCTTCACACGAGCATGTGAGACTTAAACCTAGAAACTTTCTTAGAATTTTCTTAAGTTCTCGGTTTAGTTTCGGGTTACTTGTAATGTATGTTTTGGACCTCGTAAGTCCATGATAAGAACAAAATGATTTTGTTTGGTTGATTTTTATTTGGAATGAAATTTTATGACCCCTATTTTCTGGAAATACCCTGTTTATGTTCTGTAATGCCTCGTACCTTGTCCTGATCTCGGGTACGGTAAGGGATGTTAACCTAGCATATTTGAGTCTAGCTATACATGCCATACATTTATATAAGTAATGATAGTGTGACGACTCCTGACAATATTAAAATGTGTTTCAATATAGAAAATGGATCCCGACAGAGGAGTGGTGGATGACGTAGAAAGTAACGCACCTGGTCTAGCTAAAGGAGCGGTGCCATCTGAAAGTAAGCCCAAAACTATCAGTAGAGGAGAATAAGGTAGAGAGGCCTTTTTCCATATGATGAACGCATGGTACACGAAGTTCGTTCGAACAAACCCGAATGCTCAGCCTCCTCCACCTCCCCCAAATCCTCAACCCGCACCTGTGATGTCTCAACATATGGATTTCATGAGACTTGCTAGAACACCTATTGATAGAATTTGAAAACAAGGTGCCAAAGAATTTAGGTCAAATGCCAATGATGACCCTAAAAGAGTTGAGTTTTAGCTAGAGAACTCGATACGGGTATTTGATGAATTATCATGTACACCCAAGGAGTGTTTAAAAAGAGCCATATCCCTATTGAGAGATGCAGCGTATCACTGGTGGAGAACGTTGACATCTGTAGTACTCCCAAAGAGAGTTACCTGGGAATTCTTTCAAGAGGAATTTTGAAAGAAAAACATTAGTGAAAAATTCATCGAACAGAAGCGTTAGGAATTCCTGGAATTGAAACAGGGTCGTATGACAGTCAGTGAATATAAGAGGGAATTCGTCAGACGTAGCAAATATGCTCGGGAGTGTATACCCTCCGAAGCTAAGATGTGTAAAAGATTTGAAGATGGGCTCAATGAGGGTATTAAGACATTAGTGGGTATTCTTGAGTTGAAAGAATTTGTGGTACTTGTTGAACGGGCTTGTAAAGCCAAAGACTTGGTTAAAGAGAGAAAGAAGACCGAGTCTGATGCAAGAGATACAAGAAAGAGGTACATGAGTAAGTCATTGCCATCCCAGTCTAAGAAATCTAGAAAGATGTATTCTCGTTCACATGTTTCAGCTGGACATCCATATGGTAATCGTAGAAAGCAAAATTTGAGTTTTAGATCTCAGGCTACGTCTATGGCAAGTGTAGGTAACACTAAACCTTCCAAGGTTGAATGTCTACAGTGTGGCAGGCGTCATTCTGGCAACTGTAGAGCTAGTGAAGGATCTTGTTTTAAATGTGGTTCTCTAGACCACTTTATTAAGGATTTCCCCGAGAGGATAGAGAAAGAAAGAATTCAGAGTCCATGACCGAATGGCACAATTTCTAGAGGAAGACCCTCGAGAAACACCAGGAATGAGTCCAGTAGTAAGAATGCAACGCGAGATAGGACAGTGAGGTCTGAAGTTAGGGCTCCTACTAGAGCCTATGACATGCGTGCACACAAAGACGCAACTTCTCCTAATGTGATCGCTGGTAAATTTTCTCTCTATGATACTAATGTTATTGCTTTGATAAACCCTGGCTCCATTCATTCGTATATGTGTATGAAGTTGGCATCTAGTATGAATATACCTGCTGAGTCTACAGAATTTGTAATTAAGGTGTCTAACCCATTAGGAAAGCATGTGATAGTTGATAAAGTATGTACGAAATGTCCTTTGATGATTAAAGATCATTGTTTTTCGGCCGACTTGATGTTGTTGCCGTTTGACGAATTTGATGTCATATTGGATATGGATTAGTTGAAACTACATGAGGTTGTAGTGAACTATAGACAGAAAGTCATGGAATTGAAATGTGAAAATGGTGAAATTCTTCAAGTTGAATCAGATGATGCGGATAAGTCACCAATGATGATATCTTCGATGGCTGGTCAGAGATATATGAGAAAAGGGTATAAAGCTTATTTGGCATACATATTGAATACTAAGGAATCCGAATTGGAAATCAAATCGGTGCCAATTGTGTGTAAGTATGCAGATGTATTTCCGGAGGAATTGCCAAGTTTACCTCCAGTTAGAAAAGTTGAATTTAGTATTGAGCTAATGCCAGGAATGGCACCCATCTCTATTGCCCCATATAGAATGGCCTCGACTAAACTGAAAGAATTGAAGTCATTGTTGCAAGAGCTAATCGAAAAAGGTTTTGTAAGACCAAGCTTTTCGTCGTGGGTGCTCTCGTACAGTTCATGAAAAAGAAGGATGGATCTATGAGATTGTGCATTGATTACCTGCAACTCAATAAGGTGACAATCAAAAATAAGTACCCTCTTCTAAGAATTGATGAACTTTTTCGATCAACTGAAGGGAGCGACGTGGTTCTCTAATCCAGATACTACCAGTTACGAGTGAAAGAGTCTGATGTGCCTAAGACTGCCTTTAGAACGAGGTATGATCGCTATGAGTTTCTTGTTATGCCATTTGGACTAACGAATGCTCCTGCCATGTTTATGGATTTAATGAACTGGATTTTTCAGCCATTTTTTTCGTCGTGGGTGCTCTCGTACAGTTCATGAAAAAGAAGGATGGATCTATGAGATTGTGCATTGATTACCTGCAACTCAATAAGGTGACAATCAAAAATAAGTACCCTCTTCTAAGAATTGATGAACTTTTTCGATCAACTGAAGGGAGCGACGTGGTTCTCTAATCCAGATACTACCAGTTACGAGTGAAAGAGTCTGATGTGCCTAAGACTGCCTTTAGAACGAGGTATGATCGCTATGAGTTTCTTGTTATGCCATTTGGACTAACGAATGCTCCTGCCATGTTTATGGATTTAATGAACTGGATTTTTCAGCCATTTTTAAATAAGTTTGTTGTGGTGTTTATCGATGATATTCTAATTTATTCTAGAGATGAGGCAAAGCATGTCGAGAATATGAGAACTATTTTGTAGACTCAGAGGGATAAACAACTATATGCCAAGTTTAGTAAGAGCGAGTTTTGACTTTGAGAGTTTGGGTTTTTAGGCCACATTGTTTCAGGAGATGGTATGAGTTGATCCCAGTAAGATTTCTGCTATTTTTGAATGGAAGCCACCGAGGAACGTAACCAAAGTTAGGAGCTTTTTGGGTTTAGTAGGTTATTGCAGGCATTTTGTGAAAGGATTTTTGATGATAGACACCCCAATGATGAGGTTATTGCAAAAGGATGTTAAGTTTGAATGGATAGAAAAGTGCCAACAGAGATTTGAGAAACTGAAAGCGTTGTTAACCGGAGCACCAGTGTTAGTACATCCGGAATCAAGGAAAGAATTTGTGATTTATAGTGATGCATCATTGAATGGACTAGGTTGTGTCCTTATGCAAGAAGGTAAGGTGGTAGCTTATGCTTCGAGGCAACTGAAGCCCCATGAAAAGAACTATCCTACGCATGATTTAGAATTAGCCGATATTATATTTGCTTTGAAGATTTGGCGGCATTATCTATTTAGGGAGAAATGCCATGTCTATTCAGACCATAAAAGTCTTAAATATCCGATGAATCAAAAGGACTTGAACTTGAGGCAACGAAGGTGGCTTGAATTGTTAAAGGATTATGAGCTTGTGATAGATTATCACCCGAGTAAGGCAAATGTGGTTGCCGATGCTTTGAGTAGAAAGTCTTTATTTCCTTTGAGAGCTATGAATGCACAGCTAGCCCTATCCCATGATGGTGCTATTCTACCAGAGTTAAAAGCTAGACCGACTTTTCTTCAACGGATTTGCGATGCTCAAGAAGCTGATAAAGAGTTACAAATTAAGAAAGCTCTGTGTGAGTCGCGCAGTGAATCAGATTTCCAGAGAGATTCTGATGGTTTTCTGAGGTTCCGTGGAAAGATTTGTGTTCCGAAGAATGCTGTGTTGATTCAGGATATTTTGCATGAGGCTCATAATGGAAGTATGTCAGTTCACCCGGGTAGCACAAAAATGTACAATGATTTAAAGAAAATGTATTGGTGGAACGACATGAAAAGAGATATATCAGAATTTGTGTCGAGATTCTTGATTTACCAACAAGTAAAGGCCGAACTCCAGGTATCTTTAGGTTTACTTCAGCCTATCTTAGTTCCTAAATGGAAATGGGATAGAATTACTATGGACTTTGTGACAGGCTTGCCGTTGACACCAAGAAAGAAAGATATCGTATGGGTAGTGGTTGATAGATTGACTAAGTCGGCTCATTTTGTATCAATACGCATTGATTATTCACTTGATAAATTAGTCGAACTGTATATTTCTGATATTGTGAGACTTCATGGAGTACCTTTATCGATTATCTCGGATAGGGACCCAAGGTTCACTTCACGATTTTGGAAGAAGTTACAAGAAGCTTTGGGTACAAAGCTAAATTTCAGTACTGCTTTTCATCCACTGACTGATGGAGAATCTGAGAGAGTAATTCAAACACTTGAAGATATGCTTAGATGTTGTGTTCTGGAATTTCAAAGTAGTTGGGAAAAGTACCTGCCTTTGGTTGAATTTTCCTATAACAATAGCTATCAGACGAGTTTGAAGATGGCACCTTATGAAGCTTTGTATGGCCGTAAATGTCGTACACTGTTGTATTGGACTGAGCTTAAGGAGAATAAGATTCATGGGATAGATTTGATTAAGAAAATCGAGGAAAAAGTGAAAGTAATTTGTGATCATTTGAAAGCATCGTCGGATAGGCAAAAGTCGTATGCAGATTTAAAAAGGAAAGAAATTGAATATCAGGTTGGTGATAAGGTATTCTTGAAAGTATCCCCATCGAAGAAGGTTTTGAGATTCAGTAGAAAAGGCAAGTTGAGTCCTCATTTTATAGGACCATATGAGGTTTTCTGAAAGGATAGGTGTGACAGCCTTAAAACGACCCTAGTCGGAATGTGGTTTCGGGACCACAAAACCGAGGCATAAAAATAATTTAAAATTTATTTTGATGCCTATAATGTGTGTTAACTCATGTGTGACATTTTTGATGTTTTGATTTAGAGTTATAAATGTGAATTTCACTAGAAAGGACCTAGTAGTAAACTTTGAAAGTATGATAGGGAAATGTGTGATGACTAGTTGATCATGCATGCAAAAAATGAGGGGTTTGCATGTCAAATTTCCCCATTTAAGAACAAGTGGCCGGCCATGACAAAGGGGGATGGGCAAAACATGTCATGAAACATGTTTTGTAAGTGGTTTATGTTGGAATAAATAAAATAAGTTGTATGGTAATAAAAAAATGGAAAAAAAATGTGTGAAGGCTTCTCCCCCTCCCCTTTGCCGTGAGTTGAAGAAAAGCAAAGAAAAAAAATTGTTCATCCTTTTCACTCCTTTTGGCCGAAAATACTAAGGAAGAAGGAAGGAGTTTTGCTTCATGCTTGGTTTGGAAGAGGATTAGGAGGAGGTTTGGCCATACTTGTATCTAGATTAAGGTATGTTTGAGGTTGTGCCATGAGATTCATGTATGTTTTTAGTTGATAGCTTGATGCTCTTATTAGCCCATGGTTCAAATCTTTGTTATATCATGGGGATGGTATTTGGCCAAGGTGGATTTTGTGTTAATGCCATTGCATATTAAATATGAAGCTTGCTAATGATACATGTGATGGTGGATTGGTGGCTCTTGGACTTTCTTTTTAGTATTTTTGGGTAAGACATTAAGTTCTTTGTTTAATCATGACCAAAAATTTTGGTGTTGTGATGTATTCGGCCATGGTACATCCATAAGTATGATTTATGCTCATTGCATGGAAAGTAAGATTTGTGTGTTGGATTTATGTTCATGTTTAGTTACAATCAACTTGAGATTCGGCTCTAGCATATATATATGTATATATGTTTGCACATGATGTATTGGTATGACATATATACTATCTCAAGGTATATATTTACTTATGATGATGTTTGGTTATGAAGGAAATGATAGATGTGTATTGAGTTACAATATGGAATCGTTAGTTAGTAGAATGTATGCTGTTTTGTGTGGTATTAAGTGTATAATTGGCCTCAACATGGACATGCATATTCGCCACATGAGGGGAATTGGTGTGCATGCATTCGGTTAGAGGCAAACATATCGATGCCTATTCTTGGCTTAGAAAATTCGGCTAAGGAGAGTACTAACTAATGTGTTGAGTTTGATTCATGAACTCCGTACATATGTGACTTTAATGTCTAGTGAATATATGTGAGCTAGGCTAAGTACCTTGAATTCCTCTTGTCGATGCTCAAATGATTAAATTAATTTATTTGTTAAATTAAGCTCAAGAGCAAAGGGGAACCAAAGCCGATAAAGGGAAGGAAAAAGTGGTCGAATAGCCATCGGAATCGTTCGACAACATCCGAGGTAAGTCATTAAGCAAATATTTGGTATTGATTTAAATGATCATAATATATATGCAATTGTGCTTAATGAGTTGATGTGTAATTGGAAATGTATGGGTATGGAATGATGACATTGTTGAATGTATAAAGGTTGTAAAATGCGTAAAGTGTTTGGGTCTCGGCACTAAGTGTGCGGGTATAAATGGACACGGTGACAAGATTGGCACTAAGTGTGCGGGTTTAAAATTTGTACAGCACTAAGTGTGCGAATTTGATTATATAGCACTAAGTGTGCGAGCTGAGTATATAGCACTAAGTGTGCGGACTCACTATATGCTATTGCATCACTATTGGCACTGAGTGTACGACATTATCGAGTTGATCACGGACAGCGGATCGGGTAAGTACCTTGAGCTCATGGCGAATAGGCACTATGTTCATGCTCGGGGTTGGGCTTGGTAAGCTTTAAAACTATGTGATGATGGAAAATTGTATGATTGTGGTGAAAATGAGTTGAAGTATAAAAATGCCTTAAATACCCTATTGATTAGTATATGAAATGTGAATGTATGAGATTGAACCGAAAGGTCTAAGGAACTATGGTATAGTTCGGTATGGATGAAACACTTAGCCTCGTTTCATTGATTTACTTTGTGATGAATTTTGCTTATGGATAATTATGAAGTGCTTATGACTTACTGAGTTATAAACTCACTCGGTGTTTTCTTGTCATCCATTTTAGGTCTCTTGGACTCGTTTCCTTTTGGGTGCTCGGAACCGTCAACGAAGTCATCACACTGGCGAGCAATCTTTGGTATTGTCTTCTTAGTCGATCTAGGAGAACAGTTGGCATGTATAGGCTATTGTGTTTTGTTGAATTTTGGGTTGTAAACTTTAAGCCATGTGAAAATGACCTATGTGGTCGGTTGAGTGGGATGCTAAAACCTATAGCCACGAGTCTTAGAAACCTTAATTTTGATAAGGTGGCCATAATTTGTGTCATGTATGATGGATGATTAGTAAGGCCAAGGAAAGATTCATGAAATTGGCAGTCTACTTCAGTAACTGTTGCGGACAGCAGCAGTGATGTGAGATCGAAAAATCACTAAAAATAGTAGAAGTGGAATTAAATGCTAAAAAAATTGTGTAATCGAAGCTTGATGGGTCTATTTTCATATGGACGAAACGAAAGGACCATATGAGCTGTAATTTAAGAGATATTCAAGATTTCGTGAGACAGGGCCAGAACGGTTTCTGGATCCTCTGTTTCGACTTTGAAATTTTACCATAAATTATCCAGAAACAATTAGAAGTCATGCCTTACATGTATAGATTCCCCTTTGAGTCTAGTTTCATTAGAAACAAATGGCATGAGCATTGAAGCTCTGTACGAGAAGATATCTAGGTCGTAATGTGCGAAGGTCAGTGTAGTCGAACCCTGAAACAGGGGTGACTTTAACTAATAAACTGTACTAATTGGCCCTACCAAAAATTCTAGAAATAAATCCACGGATGGATATATGAGTTTAAATTCGGGGAAAATTTACGGAACGGGTTTTCGAGTTCTGGAACTCGAGATATGATTTTTAAGGTGACAGTGACGCAGTTTGCCAGCTTGTCTGGAAATGTTAAAAATAGTCTGTGTGACACATGAGAGTTGGTCTGAGAACCCCTCGTGTCCGACTCCGGTGACGGTATCGGGAACGGGGTGTTACAATTTTATTGGTATCAGAGCTATGGTTTAGTCGGTTCTAGGACTACCATAGCTCGTGTGAGTCTAGCTATACATGCCAAATGTTAGTGCTTAATAATGTGATGACTTCTGACGGTTGAAATTTTTGTTTTGATTAGCAAATGGAACCCGGTAGAGAGACCCTTCATGATGACGTTGAAAGTGTAGCGGCTGCTCTGCGCAAGGGACACCGCTGTTGAGCCTCAGGTCATCCGCGAATAATCAAGATAAAGGCGAAACAAGCCTTCTTCACCATGATGAATGAGTGGGTCGCATAATATGCCCGATCCAATCCGGCTGTCCAACCATTCCCGAATTTAAATACTCCACCCCAAGAGCCCGCAATGCCTTGATTCATCGATCCCGTGAGGCTGAGTAAACCACCTATAGACTTGATTAGGAAGCGCGGGCCGAGGAGTTCAAGGCCATAGTTCTTGATGATGCCGAAAGGCCGAGTTACGCTTGATAACACCATTCGAGTGTTTGATGAACTGTCATGCACACCGATGAATGTCTTAAGTGTGCTATATCCTTGTTGTGAGACTCACCTACTATTGGTGGAGGACCTTAATTTCCATAGTCCCAAAGGAACAAGTTACTTGGGATTTCTTTCAAACAGAGTTTGGAAGAAATATATTAGTCAACAGTTCATTGATCGAAGCGTAAGGAATTCTTGGAGTGAAGCAAGGCCGTATGACAAGATGTCGAATCTGAACATGAGTTCGTAAGACTTAGTCGGTATGCTCGGGAGTGTGTGGCTGATGAGGTTGCTATGTGCAAAAGATTTGAAGAAGGATTGAATGAAGATTTAAAGCTACTAGTGGGTATTTTGGAGATAAAGGAGTTCGTAACACTAGTCGAACGAGCCTGCAAGGCGGAAGAACTTGGAAAGGAGAAGAAGAAGGCTGAATTTGAAGTATGAGATTATCGTAAAAGATCGACGAGTAAAGCTCCATTCTCGGCTGTAAAGAAGTTCAGGGAGGACACTAGTAAGTCGAGGCGATGCGGGAATTTCCATCGAGCCCGACCATTGACGGACTCGAGCTACTTGTAGCTAGTGTGGGCAATAATCGTCAAGAGAAACCGAATGCCCCAATGCGGAAGACGACACTTAGGTGAATGTTGGGGTAAGTCATTATCAGGCCTGTTATGGATGCGGTTCGAAAGACCACTTCATTAGAGATTGCACGGAGCTAGATGAGAAGAATAAGATGCAAGGTGCAAGACCTAGTGGAACGACGGCTAGAGGTAGGCCCCCGAGGATTTCTGGAGGTAGGGGTGGTAATCAGAGAGGAGCCTCTGATACGGTTGTTCGATCCGAGACCCGTGCTCCTGCTAGAGCATATGCCATCCGCGCACGAGAGGAGGCATCCTCCCCTGACGTTATCACTGGTACTTTTACTCTCTTTGATACTAGTGTGATTGCATTGATTGACCCTGGCTCTACTCATTCATATGTATGTGAAACCTTAGCATTCAGTAAGACTCTACCTGTTGAGTCTACTGAGTTCGTAATTCGAGTGTCAAACCCTCTGGGTCAATACGTACTCGTTGATAAAGTGTACAAGAGATGCCCCTAATAATTCGAGAATCACGCTTTCCGCCGATCCGATGCTTCTACCATTTGATGAATTCGATGTTATTCTTGGTATGGATTGGTGATCAGACATGATGCAAGGTGAACTGCAAAAGGAAAACCATTGATTTGAGGAGTGCAAATAATGAGGTGGTCCGAGTCGAGTCTACTGATTTAAAAGGAGCGCCTGCGATAATATCTTCTATGACCGCTCGGAGATATGTGAAAAAGGGGTGTGAAACATACCTTGCGTATGTGTTTGAGAGTAAAGAGACGGAAAGGAAACTCGAATCGGTACCAGTGGTTTGTGAGTATTCAGATGTTTTTCCTGAGGAATTACCGAGATTGCCACCGGTTCGAGAAGTGGAATTCGGCATCGAAGTTGTACTGGGTACTACACCGATCTCAATAGCCCCGTATCGTATGGCATTAACAGAATTAAAGGAATTGAAGGTTCATTTGCAAGAATTGACGGATAGAGGTTTCACTCAACCGAGTTTTTCTCCATGGGGCGCACCAGTGTTGTTTGTGAAGAAGAATGATGGAACCATGAGATTGTGCATCGACTATCGTCAGTTGAATAAAGTGACGATAAAGAATAAATATTTGTTGCCATGAATTGACGATTTGTTTGATCAACTAAAGGGAGCCTCAGTGTTTTCAAAGATAGATTTGAGATCGGGTTACTATCAGTTGAGGGTTCGAGAATCGGACATACCCAAAACTGCTTTTAGAACGAGGTACGGTCACTCTGAATTCTTAGTGATGCCGTTTGGGCTCACTAATGCCCTATGGTATTTATGGATTTAATGAATAGAATTTTCAGGCCATACTTGGATCGGTTCGTAGTTGTATTTATCGATGACATTTTGGTCTATTCGAGAGATGAAACCGAACATCTTGAACACCGAGGCTAGTGTTACAAATTTTACGAGATAAGCGATTATACGCAAAGTTCAAGAAATGTGAATTTTGGTTGAGAGAGGTTAGCTTTTGGGGCACGTGGTGTCCGCGATCGGTGTCGTGGTGGACCCGAACAAAATTTCGACCATAGTCGATTGGAAACCTCCAAGGAATGTTACCGAAGTTAGGAGCTTTTGGGGCTTGCGGATACTATCGACGATTTGTGAAAGGTTTTTCGATGATAGCTACACCGATGACGAAACTACTCCAAAAGATGTTAAGTTCGAGTGGTCGAACGCTGTCAAGAAAGTTTCGATCGACTAAAAACTGTTTAACCGAGGCCCCAAGATTAGTACAAATAGAGTCCCAGAAAGAGTTTGTCATTTACAAATGACGCATCCTTGCTCGGGTTAGGTTGTGTGTTGATGCAAGAAGGTCGAGTTGTGGCTTACGCGTCGAGACAACTAAAGTCGCATGAGAGAAACTATCCGACCCATGACCTTGAACTAGCAGCCATAGTGTTCGCCTTGAAAATATGGCGGCATTACGTGTTTGGAGAAAGGTGTCATATTTATTCGAACCACAAGAGTCTTAAATATTTGATGACTCAAAGAGATTTAAATCTGCGACAAAGACGTTGGCTTGAGTTGTTGAAAGACTATGAACTCATCATTGATTATCACCCGGGAAAGGCCAACGTGGTGGCCGATGTTTTAAGTCGCAAAGCACTGTTTTCTTTGAGAGCGATGGATGCTCACCTATCCGTTTCACCCGATGAGGTGCTAGTAGTCGAATTAGAGGCCAAACCGTTATTGATTCATCAAATACTTGAATCTCAGAAGATCGACGCTGAATTGGTCGCTAAACGAGTCGAATGTGTTTCGAATGAGGAATCGGAATTTCAGATTGACGACAATGATTGCTTGACGTTCAAGGGTCGATTATGTATTCCAAGGGATCCGGGACTTGTTTCGAAGATTCGGACGAGGCTCACGATGAGTCGAATGTCACCCCCCGGGTAGTACTAAAATGTACAATGACCAAACGCCAATTTTGGTGGCCCGTGATGAAACGAGACATTTCAATTTGTTTCAAGGTGTCGATATGTCAACAAGTGAAAGCGGAACATCAAGTGCCATCGGGATTACTTCAGCCAATCATGATACCTGAATGGAAATGGGATCGAGTGACGATGGATTTTGTATCTGGGTTGCCAGTGTCGGCAAGTAAGAAAGATGCGGTTTGGGTTGTTGTGGATAGATTGACTAAGTCGGCTCACTTTATCCCCGTACGTACGGATTTTTCGCTTGATAAATTGGCAGAATTATACGTCTCCCAAATTGTTCGATTGCATGGGGTACCTACTTCTATCGTGTCGGATAAAGACCCAAGATTTACATCGCGATTTTGGAAGAAATTGCAAGAGGCTTTGGGTACCAAGCTGCATTTTAGCACTGCTTTTCATCCCAAAACCGATGGTCAATCCGAACGGATAATTCAAATACTCGAGGATATGTTGAGATGTTGCATCCTTGAGTTTAGTGGTTCATGGGAACGGTATTTACCTTTGATTGAATTCGCTTACAACAATAGTTTTCAATCAAGTATTAAGATGGCGCCTTACGAGGCTTTATACGGTCGTAAATGCCGTACCCCATTATTCTGGACTGAACTTAGTGAAGGTAAAATCTTCGGGGTTGATTTGGTTAAGGATGCCGAGCAAAAAGTTCGAGTAATCCGTGAAAGTTTGAAAGCTGCTTCGGATCGTCAAAAGTCGTATGCGGATTTGAAAAGAAAAGACATTGAATATCAGGTTGGAGACAAAGTATTTCTCAAAGTCTCACCCTGGAAGAAGGTGCTTAGATTTGGCCGAAAGGGCAAATTGAGTCCGAGGTTCATCGGGCCATATGAGATATCCGAACGAGTCGGTCCAGTTGCATATCATTTGATTTTGCCCCCTGAACTCGAAAAGATTCACGACGCCTTTCATGTTTCGATGTTTCGACGCTATAGATCTGATCCATCGCACGTAATTAGTCCATCAAAGGTTGAAATTCAAGCCGACATGAGTTATGAAGAAGAACCGATTCGTATCCTAGCTCGTGAAGTAAAAGAGTTGCGAAACAAAAGGGTTCCGCTAGTGAAAGTGTTATGGCTCAAACACGGGATAGAAGAAGCTACTTGGGAACCTGAGAACTCTATGAAAGAGCGATACCCAAATCTATTTACCGGTAAGATTTTCGGGGACGAAAATTTCTTAAGTGGGGGAGAGTTGTGACAGCCTTAAAACGACCCTAGTCGGAATGTGGTTTCGGGACCACAAAACCGAGGCATAAAAATAATTTAAAATTTATTTTGATGCCTATAATGTGTGTTAACTCATGTGTGACATTTTTGATGTTTTGATTTAGAGTTATAAATGTGAATTTCACTAGAAAGGACTTAGTAGTAAACTTTGAAAGTATGATAGGGAAATGTGTGATGACTAGTTGATCATGCATGCAAAAAATGAGGGGTTTGCATGTCAAATTTCCCCATTTAAGAACAAGTGGCCGGCCATGACAAAGGGGGATGGGCAAAACATGTCATGAAACATGTTTTGTAAGTGGTTTATGTTGGAATAAATAAAATAAGTTGTATGGTAATAAAAAATGGAAAAAATGTGTGTGAAGGCTTCTCCCCCTCCCCTTTGCCGTGAGTTGAAGAAAAGCAAAGAAAAAAAAATTGTTCATCCTTTTTCACTCCTTTTGGCCGAAAATACTAAGGAAGAAGGAAGGAGTTTTGCTTCATGCTTGGTTTGGAAGAGGATTAGGAGGAGGTTTGGCCATACTTGTATCTAGATTAAGGTATGTTTGAGGTTGTGCCATGAGATTCATGTATGTTTTTAGTTGATAGCTTGATGCTCTTATTAGCCCATGGTTCAAATCTTTGTTATATCATGGGGATGGTATTTGGCCAAGGTGGATTTTGTGTTAATGCCATTGCATATTAAATATGAAGCTTGCTAATGATACATGTGATGGTGGATTGGTGGCTCTTGGACTTTCTTTTTAGTATTTTTGAGTAAGACATTAAGTTCTTTGTTTAATCATGACCAAAAATTTTGGTGTTGTGATGTATCCGGCCATGGTACATCCATAAGTATGATTTATGCTCATTGCATGGAAAGTAAGATTTGTGTGTTGGATTTATGTTCATGTTTAATTACAATCAACTTGAGATTCGGCTCTAGCATATATATATGTATATATGTTTGCACATGATGTATTGGTATGACATATATACTATCTCAAGGTATATATTTACTTATGATGATGTTTCGGTTATGAAGGAAATGATAGATGTGTATTGAGTTACAATATGGAATGCGTTAGTTAGTAGAATGTATGCTGTTTTTGTGTGGTATTAAGTGTATAATTGGCCTCAACATGGACATGCATATTCGGCCACATGAGGGGAATTGGTGTGCATGCATTCGGTTAGAGGCAAACATATCGATGCCTATTCTTGGCTTAGAAAATTCGGCTAAGGAGAGTACTAACTAATGTGTTGAGTTTGATTCATGAACTCCGTACATATGTGACTTTAATGTCTAGTGAATATATGTGGGCTAGGCTAAGTACCTTGAATTCCTCTTGTCGATGCTCAAATGATTAAATCAATTTATTTGTTAAATTAAGCTCAAGAGCAAAGGGGAACCAAAGCCGATAAAGGGAAGGAAAAAGTGGTCGAATAGCCATCGGAATCGTTCGACAACATCCGAGGTAAGTCATTAAGCATATATTTGGTATTGATTTAAATGATCATAATATATATGCAATTGTGCTTAATGAGTTGATGTGTAAATGGAAATGTATGGGTATGGAATGATGACATTGTTGAATGTATAAAGGTTGTAAAATGCGTAAAGTGTTTGGGTCTCGGCACTAAGTGTGCGGGTATAAATGGACACGGTGACAAGATTGGCACTAAGTGTGCGGGTTTAAAATTTGTACAGCACTAAGTGTGCGAATTTGATTATATAGCACTAAGTGTGCGAGCTGAGTATATAGCACTAAGTGTGCGGACTCACTATATGCTATTGCATCACTATTGGCACTGAGTGTACGACATTATCGAGTTGATCACGGACAGCGGATCGGGTAAGTACCTTGAGCTCATGGCGAATAGGCACTATGTTCATGCTCGGGGTTGGGCTTGGTAAGCTTTAAAACTATGTGATGATGGAAATTGTATGATTGTGGTGAAAATGAGTTGAAGTATAAAAATGCCTTAAATACCCTATTGATTAGTATATGAAATGTGAATGTATGAGATTGAACCGAAAGGTCTAAGGAACTATGGTATAGTTCGGTATGGATGAAACACTTAGCCTCGTTTCATTGATTTACTTTGGGATGAATTTTGCTTATGGATAATTATGAAGTGCTTATGACTTACTGAGTTATAAACTCACTCGATGTTTTCTTGTCATCCATTTTAGGTCTCTTGGACTCGTCTCCTTTTGGGTGCTCGGAACCACAATCTAAGTCATCACCCGTGAGCAATCTTTGGTATTGTCTTCTTAGTCGATCTAGGAGAACATTTGGCATGTATAGGCTATTGTGTTTTGTTGAATTTTGGGTTGTAAACTTTAAGCCATGTGAAAATGGCCTATGTGGTCGGTTGAGTGGGATGCTAAAACCTATAGCCACGAGTCTTAGAAACCTTAATTTTGATAAGGTGGCCATAATTTGTGTCATGTATGATGGATGATTAGTAAGGCCAAGGAAAGATTCATGAAATTGGCATAGTCTACTGCAGTAACTGTTGCGGACAGCAGCAGTGATGTGAGATCGAAAAATCACTAAAAATAGTATAATTGGAATTAAATGCTAAAAAAATTGTGTAATCGAAGCTTGATGGGTCTATTTTCATATGGACGAAACGAAAGGACCATATGAGCTGTAATTTAAGAGATATTCAAGATTTCGTGAGACAGGGCCAGAACGGTTTCTGGATCCTCTGTTTCGACTTTGAAAATTTACCATAAATTATCCAGAAACAATTAGAAGTCATGCCTTACATGTATAGATTCCCCTTTGAGTCTAGTTTCATTAGAAAGAAACGGCATGAGCATTGAAGCTCTGTACGAGACGATATCTAGGTCATAATGCGCAAAGGTCAGTGTAGTCGAACCCTGAAACAGGGGTGACTTTAACTAATAAACTGTACCAATTGTCCTGACCAAAAATTCTAGAAATAAATCCACGGATGGATATATGAGTTTAAATTTGGGGAAAATTTACGGAACGGGTTTTCAAGTTCTGGAACTCGAGATATGATTTTTAAGGTGACAGTGACGCAGTTTGCCAGCTTGTCTGGAAATGTTAAAAATAGTCTGTGTGACACATGAGAGTTGGTCTGAGAACCCCTCGTGTCCGACTCCGGCGATGGTATCGGGAACGGGGTGTTACAATAGGGCCTGTTGTGT
This sequence comes from Gossypium arboreum, assembly GCF_025698485.1. Classification (NCBI taxonomy): domain Eukaryota; kingdom Viridiplantae; phylum Streptophyta; class Magnoliopsida; order Malvales; family Malvaceae; genus Gossypium; species Gossypium arboreum. The sequence continues at coordinate 115,809,902 of NC_069077.1, read as the reverse complement.
AACACCCTGAATTTGGGCCTAGAAGTTTTGGGCCTTGAGCATGGGAGCGGTTGAAGGCAGCTTTTAATATTTTGTTGTGCATGTAAATTTTGTTAATGAAGGCTTATTTTAGTGGTTAAGTGTACTGAGAAGTGTTGGAGAAGTCTTGGGTTCAAACCTGGACTGTAACACCCCGTACCCGAGACCGTAGCCGGAGTCGAACACAAGGTGTTAACGGACTTAATTCATTATTTAATTCCATTTCTACTATTTTTAGTGATTTTTTAAACTCACGTCCATCTTCTTTGTCTGAATCTATTTTATGGTAAATTTTACCTATTTCATGGTTTCCATGGATTAGCTAGCAATTTGACATACATAATACCAAATATGATCATGATTAGCCATTCCAATGGCTAATCATTACCAAGCATTTCTATTTCCATACAACTCAATAACCATATCATAAGACCATATATACAAAATGATTATAATGCTATACATGCCATACTCAAAATATACAAGCCATTATGCCAAGATGGTATACGGATAGTGTGGCGTGCCTCCGACCGCTTCCGATTTCCGAGCTGGCTTGTCAACACTACAAGGAATGAAAAGGAGGAGTAAGCATAAATGCTTAGTAAGCTCACATGCAAATAGCAAGTAACATAACCATATAAGCAAACATAAAACATCATTTGCATAATCATCACCAAGACATTCATATCACCTTTTCATTTATCATCTTACCATATTGTTGTTATATCGAGTTTTCAACCCGAGGGTTAAGTACATACCTGTTCAAATTATCCATTTCACAACACTTACCAATACGTCCCTTTCATCTTGAGTATTCCTCCATTTGAGTAGAACTTTACCCGTTGAACACATCGAATATAATTCGGATACATGGAAAGTTTGCACATAAGTGCCACATATGTAGCCAAGCTACCATGTAACCCGCCCATAAGTGAACTCAGACTCAACTCAACGAGCTTAGGCGTCAGATCCATAAGTGAACTCGGACTCAACTCAACGAGTTCGGATGCCTAGTTACATCTCACGAACTCGGACTCAACTCAACGAGTTCGGACGCTCGCATCCATAAGTGAACTCGGACTCAACTCAACGAGTTCGGATGCCCAAATATCCCAAAGACATGTCACTTGTATCCTAATCCATTCACGAGGTTCAACGGGACCTTTTCCCAATCATGTGTCTCAACCATCTTCTACGGAATGCCGATAATGATACTCGGTAGTATTTCATATTTTCCAAGTATATCACATAATTTGACATATTATCAAACAATTATCACAAGTATAATTTTTCATAATAATTATCATATCATTTAAAAAACATTAAAACATTTAAAATAATAACTATGTTACCAACATTTACATATGAACTTACCTCGTATGCTAAAATGGCTATTTTACCATTTCGTCCACCACTTGGTATTTTTCCCATTTTAGCACAATTTCGTTTTCCTTGCTAATCGAGCTTGGAAGCTTGAAAACCCTAGCCATGGTTTCTCCTTGCTATATTCGCCATGGGGTTGAAGATGAGCAAAATTGGCTTTTAATTTTGTATTTTAATTCATTTTACCCTAAATGACCAAAATGCCCTTACTACTAAACTTTCCAAAATTCCATCCATGTCCAATTTTGTCCATAGACTTAGAAATTGGTAAAATTACTCTTTAAGGACCTCTAATTAATAATCTAATTCAATTTTATGCAAAATACTTCTAGAACACAAGTTTTGCAATTTATTCAATTTAGTCCCAAATTTCAAATTAGGCACTTTATGCATAAAATTTCTTCACGAAATTTTCACACAATCATGCAATCATATCATAGACCTTAAAATAATCATAAAATAATTATTTCTATCTCGGATTTTGTGGTCACAAAACCACTATTCCGACTAGGCCCAAAATCAGGATATTACATGGACTCTAGTAAAAATTTAAGGTAGATCAAACCCTGGGTGTAGTAGGTAGGCCTTAAGAATATTGTTGGAGAAATTGTGACACAAAAAGAGCTTTAGTAAAGTGGCAAGGGTGACGCCACTAAGCTCCTAAAAAGGTGGCGTGTGGAGAATAAGGAAGACATGGGATCGATTCCTTTGTTGGCAAATAGATGCATTTATTTTTAAGTGCGGGAGGGTAAGTGTTGGAGTTCGTGGATTCGCTAGAGGAGAGTTGGATCAGTTTAAATGCTTGGATTAAGGAGTGATAAGGGAGAGATTTAAGGATTGGGATGAGGCTAGGAGTTAGCCGAATGGTGGGAATAGAAGAGGAAAATCGGCGGGGGATTATGAGGTTAGTATTTCGCACTTAGGGTATTGTTGGTGCCGCTTTTCTTCTTTTACACCTTAGGATTGTTCTTTTCTCTCTTTTCCTCTCTAGCCAAAACTACCACCTCCCTACTCTTCTTCTTCTATTTTTCTTCTTCAAACTATTCATCATACCTACTATTCATCAACACTTTTGCGAATCCATAAAAGCCGAAATCCGTGATCACCGCTTGTGCCGATTTCTTCAAAGCCGTGTTCTCCTATATTCTTTTGCTTTTATTAATTTACAATTATCTTTTCTTAATCCTAGATTCCTGACCGCAATTCTACTTCAATGTTGTAGCCCCACATTATCATCTTCTTCATCACACAAAAGCCGAAAAAAACCATAGATTTGGGGGCTTATAGCCGCAACTACAAGACTTTGGGGAATCGAGTTCTACCGTCGTTTGATAGATAAATCTACACTAGATTGCGTGGAAATCAAGTGGGAGTAAGGGGTAAGTACGTATCATCTTAGATCTGTTCTTATTTTGCAAAGTTAAGAAAAGCCGAAGCCTCTAAAATTAGGGAGGCTGTCGATTTGGGCATGTGGCTCTAAAGGTTTTTAACGGTTGTTTTCTTTCATTGGTTAGTGCCTTCTTAAGTGTTGGATTGGGCGTGAATCATTGGAGCAATCGGATTCGGAGCTAGCTGTCGATTTTGGCAAAAAGGTAAGGTTTCAAAGACTTTTAGGGACATGGTTCGATCATGGGTGTGTAAGTTTTGGAAGTTAGTGATATAGTTTGTAAATAAGCGTTGTGCTAATCAATTGTAGGATATCGAAAGAGATCTCAATGGCGTTGTCGCGAAACAGTGTGTACCAACACCCTTTCTTAGTTCAATTAAGAAAAGCGAAATGCCAAATTCGGCATTTCATGGTCATGTGAGTATGCGAATGCTCTCAAGGCATAGAGTAATTGTTAGATCCGCACCGCAAGGTGGTAAGCACGTCACGTGACGTTTTAGCGTATTTCGGAAAAAGGGGCTCGATGGGTCAAACTGGGCCCAATGGGCTTACGGACCAACATGGGTAAGAGATGGGCAAATTAGCTCATTAGGTAGATGGTGGAGTCAAATTGCATAAAACCGATAAAATTATCAATTAGCTTGTGTAGTAGCATAGATCACGTAATTACCCTAAAGAGCAAAATTACCGATATACCCTAGGGTTTTAAATTGGTGAATCGCTTGATTGATTACTACTGTATTTTGCATGATATGCATTTATTAATATCTGCTGCATGGGATTGGGGTATTAATGGAGGAAGTACTGAAAGTGGTTCATCCACGATCGGAGGCTTTGCCTCAATCGATCGAATTTGAGTGCGTTCTGTCGCAACTGTGGTGTGTAGGTGGGTGGGTTGAGATATTCCCACATGGTGTGTAGGGTTGGTACAGGCGGTGTAGCGGTTGGTGGGTTGCGTAGTCTCCCGGATGGGCTTGCATTCATTATTACCGTTGTTACTCATGCTACTAAACGGGGCCTATGGGCCACACTGTTATGTAAAAAGGGGCTAAGGCCTTGCTATCAGATTCGAAAAGGGCTTCGTCCACTGTAATCGTTATCTGAATAGGGCTTAGGCCCAATGGGCTCGAGCTGATTTGGGCTTTGGATGGGTTTCTGTATACACTGAGTTTTCCCAAACTCACCCCCTTCCTCTTCTATCCTTGCAGGTGAGCCCTAGTTGGTGGACTTGGACCTAGGCGGGATTCAGAGTGGCCATGAAGATTGATTGTTGATTTTAAATAAGTTTAGCATTTAATTTGGATTATTTTTATTATGCTTAAAGTTGTAATAAGGTCGCTCTTTTTAATTAATTTTATTTTGGGGATTATTAAACTGGTTAGCACTAGGGTTCGCTTTTATAAAAACTACTTGTTTTTAAAAGATCACGATGACGCCGCAAAGTTTCCATAAAGTAATGTTTTTTCCAAGAAAATAAATATTTTAAACGAACATTTTCAAACTTAATCATTTTCTTAAGACGGGCATAACCAAACGGTTTTCTCAAAATTATACGAGATGATAAAGTGTGGTAATGGATGTGTGCATGTCTAGGATTGAATCCGGGAAGAGCTTGGTACTTAAGCAGTCCGACGGACTCACCTCCTCTTTTTCCTGGTTTCCTACCTGGTGCGCAGCTTCCATTCACTTTAACTTACTTTTAAAAGTGTCTTTTACAACACCAACTCAGCTTTTCCAAACTAAGTGTTTTGAACGCATCAATGTGGCGCATCAGATCCGGTCATAACATCTAGGCCGGGTTTGGGGTGTTACATTTAGTGGTATCAGAGCCTGGTTACAACAACTCGGCTGTGGATCGGGTCCGAAAATCTTTAAAAAAAAGTTTTTTCCTATAGGTTTTTCAAAAATGTTCAAAGTTTTTCTATTGAACGAGGTTAAATCAATAGTTTGAAAAAAAAGTGTTTTCAAATGAAATCTTTTATTTTCTGTAAACAAAAACATGGGTTTTATGGATCGATAAAGAAGTGGCACATCAATCCCCGCACCAAGTCTGTAAGTATTTCGCTCCTCATATTACATCAGTATTAAGATATTATTGTAGATAGAACGAGACCATATCATGACATTATAACTAGGGCAACCCTAAAAACTCTAGAATATCGAGATCGTAGCTAGGCTATGATTCTCGTGAAAATAGAAACTTGAAAATACTATCTCTGCATAAGACATGTGAATAAATAGCAAAATTTTTGAGATCTTTGTAGTTAATTGATTTGTGTACTTGGTAATGTAGAGTATTGATATGGATTTTGAGGGTAAGAAAAGTCCGCCAACTTCGTGCGGTAAACTCGAGCTTGGTACCGAGGCAATGGCCGAGTTAGTAAGGAAAGTGGTAGAGGAAGTATTGGAGACCAAGGTTAAGGAAATTAGGAAATGTTTCAAACGGGTGCTTACAGTGTAAGAAGAGAAAGGATTCTAGTTCTCGAAGACCAAGCTTCGCTCAGTGAAACATGTTAAGGCACGACCAAACTTTCCAACCTCGCAAAGATCGCAAAGGCGTCATCTTGGTGAATGCCTTAGGAAGATAGGAGGATGCTTTAGATGTGGGTCCAAGGAGCATCGAGCTCGGGGATTGCCAAGTTTATCCTATTTAAGTGTGTGTTACTGAATTGAATGCGTGCTTGATAAACGTTTCTTTATTTTGGTAATTAGATGTTCTCAAGCGTCAGATTAAAATTATTTAGATCGAGTCTTGCATGATAGCGTAGTGGGGTAGATGTTAGATGACTACCCTGTTAAATGGAAATTTCGAGGACGAAATTTCTTTAAGGGAGGTAGAGTTGTAACACCCTGAATTTGGGCCTAGAAGTTTTGGGCCTTGAGCATGGGAGCGGTTGAAGGCAGCTTTTAATATTTTGTTGTGCATGTAAATTTTGTTAATGAAGGCTTATTTTAGTGGTTAAGTGTACTGAGAAGTGTTGGAGAAGTCTTGGGTTCAAACCTGGACTCTAGTAAAAATTTAAGGTAGATCAAACCCTGGGTGTAGTAGGTAGGCCTTAAGAATATTGTTGGAGAAATTGTGACACAAAAAGAGCTTTAGTAAAGTGGCAAGGGTGACGCCACTAAGCTCCTAAAAAGGTGGCGTGTGGAGAATAGGGGAAGACATGGGATCGATTCCCTTTGTTGGCAAATAGATGCATTTATTTTTTAAGTGCAGGAGGGGTAAGTGTTGGAGTTCAGGTGGATTCTGCTAGAGGAGAGTTGGATCAGTTTAAATGCTTGGATTAAGGAGTGATAAGGGGAGAGATTTAAGGGATTGGGATGAGGCTAGGAGTTAGCCGAATGGTGGGAATAGAAGAGGGAAAATCGGCAGGGGGATTATGAGGTTAGTATTTCGGCACTTAGGGTATTGTTGGTGCCGTTTTCTTCTGCTTTTACACCTTAGGATTGTTCTTTTCTCTCTTTTTCCTCTCTAGCCGAAACTACCACCTCCCCTACTCTTCTTCTTCTATTTTTTCTTCTTCAAACTATTCATCATACCTACTATTCATCAACACTTTTGCCGAATCCATAAAAGCCGAAATCCTGTGATCACTGCTTGTGCCGATTTCTTCAAAGCCAGGTTCTCCTATATTCTTTTGCTTTTATTAATTTACAATTATCTTTTCTTAATCCTAGATTCCTGACCGCAATTCTACTTCAATGTTGTAGCCCCACATTATCATCTTCTTCATCACACAAAAGCCGAAAAAAACCATAGATTTGGGGGCTTATAGCCGCAACTACAAGACTTTGGGGAATCGAGTTCTACCGTCGTTTGATAGATAAATCTACACTAGATTGCGTGGAAATCAAGTGGGAGTAAGGGTAAGTACGTATCATCTCGATCTGTTCTTATTTTGCAAAGTTAAGAAAAGTCAAGTCCCTAAAATTAGGGAGGTCACGATTTGGGCATGTGGCTCTAAAGGTTTTTAACAGTTGTTTTCTTTCATTGGTTAGTGCCTTCTTAAGTGTTGGATTGGGCGTGAATCATTGGAGCAATCGGATTCGGAGCTAGCTGTCGATTTTGGCAAAAAGGTAAAGTTTCAAAGACTTTTAGGGACATGGTTCGATCATGGGTGTGTAAGTTTTGGAAGTTAGTGATATAGTTTGTAAATAAGCGTTGTGCTAATCAATTGTAGGATATCGAAGAGATCTCAAGAGCGCTTGTCGCGAAACAGGTGTGTACCGAACACCCTTTCTTAGTTCAATTCGGCAAAAGCCGAAATGCCGAAATTCCGGCATTTCATGGTCATGTGAGTATGCGAATGCTCTCAAGGCATAGAGTAATTGTTAGATCCGCACCGCAAGGTGGTAAGCACGTTCAGCGTGACGTTTTAGCGTATTTCGGAAAAAGGGCTCGATGGGTCAAACGGGCCCAATGGGCTTACGGACCAACATGGGTAAGAGATGGGCAAATTAGCTCGTTAGGTAGATGGTGGAGTCAAATTGCATAAAACCGATCAAAATTATGAATTAGCTTGTGTAGTAGCATAGATCACGTAATTACCCCTAAAGAGCAAAATTACCGATAGGGTTTTAAATTGGTGAACCGCTTGATTGATTACTACCGTATTTTGCATGATATGCATTTATTAATATCTGCTGCATGGGATTGGGGTATTAATGGAGGAAGTATCTGAAAGTGGTTCATCCACGATCGGAGGCTTTGCCTCAATCGACTGAATTTGAGTGCGTTCTTGCAACTGTGGTGTGTAATTTGGGTGGGTTGAGATATTCCCACATGGTGTGTAGGGTTGGTACGGGCAGTGTAGCGGTTGGTGGGTTATGTAGTCTCCCCGATGGGCTTGCATTCATTATTACCGTTGTTACTCATGCTACTAAACGGGGCCTATGGGCCACATGTTATGTAAAAAGGGCTAAGGCCTTGCTATCAGATTCGAAAAGGGCTTCGTCCACTGTATCGTTATCTGAATAGGCTTAGGCCCAATGGGCTCGAGCTGATTTGGGCTTTGGATGGGTTTCTGTATACACTGAGTTTTCCCAAACTCACCCCCTTCCTCTTCTATCCTTGCAGGTGAGCCCTAGTTGGTGGACTTGGACATGGGCGGGATTCAGAGTGGCCATGAAGATTGATTGTTGATTTTAAATAAGTTTAGCATTTAATTTGGATTATTTTTATTATGCTTAAAGTTGTAATAAGGTCGCTCTTTTTAATTAATTTTATTTTGGGGATTATTAAACTGGTTAGCACTAGGGTTCGCTTTTATAAAAACTACTTGTTTTTAAAAGATCACGATGACGCATAAAGTTTCCATAAAGTAATGTTTTTCCAAGAAAATAAATATTTTAAACGAACATTTTCAAACTTAATCATTTTCTTAAGACGGGCATAACCAAACGGTTTTCTCAAAATTATACGAGATGATAAAGTGTGGTAATGGATGTGTGCATGTCTAGGATTGAATCCGGAAGAGCTTGGTACTTAAGCAATCCGACGGACTCACCTCCTCTTTTCCCGGTTTCCTACCCGGTGCATGACTTCCATTCACTTTAACTTACTTTTAAAAGTGTCTTTACAACACCAACTCAGCTTTTCCAAACTAAGTGTTTTGAACGCATCAATGTGGCGATCGATCCGGTCATAACATCTAGGCCGGGTTTGGGGTGTTACATTTAGTGGTATCGAGCCCGGTTACAACAACTCGGTACAGGATCGGGTCCAAAATCTTTAAAAAAAAGTTTTTTCCTATAGGTTTTTCAAAAATGTTCAAAGTTTTTCTATTGAACGAGGTTAAATCAATAGTTTTAAAAAAAAGTGTTTTCAAATGAAATCTTTTATTTTCAGTAAACAAAAACATGGGTTTTATGGATCGATAAAGAAGTGGCACATCAATCCCTACACCAAGTCTGTAAGTATTTACATTCCTCATATTACATCGTATTAAGATATTATTGTAGATAGAACTGAGACCATATCATGACATTATAACTAGGGCAACCCTAAAAACTCTAGAATATCGAGACCGTAGCTAGGCTATGATTCGTGAAAATAGAAACTTGAAAATACTATCTCTGCATAAGACATGTGAATAAATAGCAAAATTTTGAGATCTTTGTAGTTAATTGATTTGTGTAATCGGTAATGTAGAGTATTGATATGGATTTTGAGGGTAAGAAAAGTCCGCCAACTTCGGTAGCGGTAACTCGAGCTTGGTAATCGAGGCAATGGCCGAGTTAGTAAGGAAAGTGGTAGAGGAAGTATTGGAGACCAAGGTTAAGGAAATTAGGAAATGTTTCAAACGGGTGCTTACAAAGTGTAAGAAGAGAAAGGATTCTAGTTCTCGAAGACCAAGCTTCGCTTCGTGAAACATGTTAAGGCACGACCAAACTTTCCAACCTGCAAAGATCGCAAAGCAGGCGTCATACTTGGTGAATGCCTTAGGAAGATGGGAGGATGCTTTAGATGTGGGTCCAAGGAGCATCGAGCTCGGGATTGCCAAGTTTATCCTATTTAAGTGTGTGTTACTTAATTGAATGCGTGCTTGATAAACGCTTTTTATTTTGGTAATTAGATGTTCTGCGTCAGATTAAAATTATTTAGATCAGAGTCTTGCTAGCAGATAGCGTAGTGGGGTAGATGTTAGATGACTACCCTGTTAAATGGAAATTTCGAGGATGAAATTTCTTTAAGGGAGGTAGAGTTGTAACACCCTGAATTTGGGCCTAGAAGTTTTGGGCCTTGAGCATGGGAGCGGTTGAAGGCAGCTTTTAATATTTTGTTGTGCATGTAAATTTTGTTAATGAAGGCTTATTTTAGTGGTTAAGTGTACTGAGAAGTGTTGGAGAAGTCTTGGGTTCAAACCTGGACTCTAGTAAAAATTTAAGGTAGATCAAACCCTGGGTGTAGTAGGTAGGCCTTAAGAATATTGTTGGAGAAATTGTGACACAAAAAGAGCTTTAGTAAAGTGGCAAGGGTGACGCCACTAAGCTCCTAAAAAGGTGGCGTGTGGAGAATAGGGGAAGACATGGGATCGATTCCCTTTGTTGGCAAATAGATGCATTTATTTTTTTAAGTGCAGGAGGGGTAAGTGTTGGAGTTCAGGTGGATTCTCGCTAGAGGAGAGTTGGATCGGTTTAAATGCTTGGATTAAGGAGTGATAAGGGAGAGATTTAAGGATTGGGATGAGGCTAGGAGTTAGCCGAATGGTGGGAATAGAAGAGGAAAATCGGCAGGGGATTATGAGGTTAGTATTTCGGCACTTAGGGTATTGTTGGTGCCGTTTTCTTCGCTTTACACCTTAGGATTGTTCTTTTCTCTCTTTTCCTCTCTAGTCAAAACTACCACCTCCCTACTCTTCTTCTTCTATTTTTTCTTCTTCAAACTATTCATCATACCTACTATTCATCAACACTTTTGTCGAATCCATAAAAGCCGAAATCCTGTGATCACTGCTTGTGCCGATTTCTTCAAAGCCAGGTTCTCCTATATTCTTTTGCTTTTATTAATTTACAATTATCTTTTCTTAATCCTAGATTCTGACCGCAATTCTACTTCAATGTTGTAGCCCCACATTATCATCTTCTTCATCACACAAAAGCCGAAAAAAACCATAGATTTGGGGGCTTATAGCCGCAACTACAAGACTTTGGGGAATCGAGTTCTACCGTCGTTTGATAGATAAATCTACACTAGATTGCGTGGAAATCAAGTGGGAGTAAGGGGTAAGTACGTATCATCTCAGATCTGTTCTTATTTTGCAAAGTTAAGAAAAGCCGAAGTCCCTAAAATTAGGGAGGCTGTCGATTTGGGCATGTGGCTCTAAAGGTTTTTAACAGTTGTTTTCTTTCATTGGTTAGTGCCTTCTTAAGTGTTGGATTGGAAGCGTGAATCATTGGAGCAATCGGATTCGGAGCTAGCTGTCGATTTTGGCAAAAAGGTAAAGTTTCAAAGACTTTTAGGGACATGGTTCGATCATGGGTGTGTAAGTTTTGGAAGTTAGTGATATAGTTTGTAAATAAGCGTTGTGCTAATCAATTGTAGGATATCGAAAGAGATCTCAGTAGTAGTTGTCGCGAAACAGGTGTGTACCGAACACCCTTTCTTAGTTCAATTAAGAAAGTTTAAATGCCAAATTCCGGCATTTCATGGTCATGTGAGTATGCGAATGCTCTCAAGGCATAGAGTAATTGTTAGATCCGGCACCGCAAGGTGGTAAGCACGTTCAGCATGGACGTTTTAGCGTATTTCGGAAAAAGGGGCTCGATGGGCCAAAACTGGGCCCAATGGGCTTACGGACCAACATGGGTAAGAGATGGGAAAATTAGCCTGTTAGGTAGATGGTGGAGTCAAATTGCATAAAACCGATAAAAATTACTGAATTAGCTTGTGTAGTAGCATAGATCACGTAATTACCCCTAAAGAGCAAAATTACCGATATACCCCTAGGGTTTTAAATTGGCTGAACTGCTTGATTGATTACTACTGTATTTTGCATGATATGCATTTATTAGTATTTGTTGCATGGGATTGGGGTATTAATGGAGGAAGTACTGAAAGTGGTTCATCCACGTACTGGAGGCTTTGCCTCAACTGACTGAAATTTGAGCAGCGTTGCTGCAACTGTGGTGTGTAGGGCTGGGTGGGTTGAGATATTCCCCACATGGTGTGTAGGGTTGGTACGGGGCAGTGTAGCGGTTGGTGGGTTGAGTAGTCTCCCCAGATGGGCTTGCATTCATTATTACTGTTGTTACTCATGCTATCGAAGCAGGGCCTATGGGCCACATCGTTATGTAAAAAGGGCTAAGGCCTTGCTACGTGATTCGAAAAGGGCTTCGGTCCACTGTGTCGTTATCTGAATAGGGCTTAGGCCCAATGGGCTCGAGCTGATTTGGGCTTTGGATGGGTTTCAGATACACCGAGTTTTCCCAAACTCACCCCTTCCTCTTCTATCCTTGCGGTGAGCCCTAGTTGGTGGACTTGGACCAAGGGGATTCAGAGTGGCCATGAAGATTGATTGTTGATTTTAAATAAGTTTAGCATTTAATTTGGATTATTTTATTATGCTTAAAGTTGTAATAAGGTCGTTCTTTTTAATTAATTTTATTTTGGGGATTATTAAACTGGTTAGCACTAGGGTTCGTTTTATAAAACTACTTGTTTTTTAAAAGATCACGATGACGCGCAAAGTTTCCATAAAGTAATGTTTTTCCAAGAAAATAAATATTTTAAGCTTAACGTTTTCAAACTTAATCATTTTCTTAAGACGGGCATAACCAAACGGTTTTCTCAAAATTATACGAGATGATAAAGTGTGGTAATGGATGTGTGCATGTCTAGGATTGAATCCGGAAGAGCTTGGTACTTAAGCAAATCAACGGACTCACCTCCTCTTTTTCCTAGTTTCCTACCTGGTGCGCAGCTTCCATTCACTTTAACTTACTTTTAAAAGTGTCTTTTACAACACCAACTCAGCTTTTCCAAACTAAGTGTTTTGAACGCATCAATGTGGCGCATCAGATCCGGTCATAACATCTAGGCCGGGTTTGGGGTGTTACATGTTGTTTATCGATTGGCTCTATTGACTGAATTAGAAAAGATTCACGATGTGTTTCATGTGTCCATGTTGCACCGATATAGATCTGACCCTTCACATGTGGTTATACCAACAGAGGTTGAAATCAGACCGGATATGACTTATGGTGAGGAACCTGTTAAGATCTTGGCTCGGGAAGTCAAGCAATTGCGAAACAAAAATATTTCTCTTGTGAAAGTTTTATGGCAAAGACATGGAGTTGAAGAGGCTACATAGGAGCCCGAGGAGGCCATGAGGAAACATTATCCAAACCTTTTTATCGGTAAGATTTTCAGGGCTAAAATCCCTAAAAGGGGGAGAGTTGTAACATCCCGAATTAAGGCCTAATCAGAACAGTGGTTTCGAGACCACAAATCCAAGATAGAAATAATTATTATGTGATGAGGTTTATGTTATGAATGCATGCTTGTGTGAAAGTTTCATGAAGAAATTCCAAACATAAAATGTTAAATTGCATTTTAGGGACCAAATTGAATAAAGTGCAAAACTTTCATTCTAGAAGCTTTTAGCATGAAATTGCTTTAGATTATGAATTAGGAGGTCCTAATTGGAAATTTGACCAATTTCTATAATTTTAGACAAAAATGGACATACATAGGAAAAATTGGAAAGAGAAACTCTAAGGGTATTTTGGTCATTAGGTAATTTAAAGAATAAAAAGGGAAAATCAAACCAAAAATGTGTCCATTTTCCTCCTTGGCTGTCGAAAATCACAAAACACCATAGCTAGGGTTTTGTTCCACATTTCCAAGCTCAATAGTAAGTGTTCCCTAGCCCTGTTTTTAATGTTCTTTATATTTTTGAAGTCCCAGTCACATGGTCTACCCATTTCTAGCTATATTTTGAGCAAGGGTTCATGTATGAAAATTGACCCATGCATGACATGCTTGTATTTTGATGATTAATGGAGGAATATGAATGTTTGATGCATGATGAACATCTTTTATTAGGTGATTTTTAGTGAAAACACCTAAATGAAGGACTTGTTTGTAAAAGTGAAAAGTGAGTAATAATAATGTGAAATAAAAGAAAATATGGGTTGATATGAGCATAGAAAAGATTCGGCCAAGCTTGGGTAATCAAGAAAATGCATGCATTTTATTTTACGAGCCTATGGGCTAAATCGTAAATATGTGATAGTTTAGGGGTCAAAAAGTAAATTTGCAAAAGTATGATTTATGGACCCGTTTGAATAATTTTAATATTAAATAAGTTAAATTTGACATTATAGATCAAGAAAAATGTGAATCGGGACTTGATCAAGGAAAGAATAAAGTATACGATGACTAGGCTCGATTACCACCGTTTTGTACCGAGGTAAGTATATATGCAAATAATGAGGTATGGTAGTATGTTTTAAATGCTTTAATATAATGTGATAAATCTTTTATTGTAATTATAAGTTATATGCTTATTGATTGTTATGAAAGCATAAATGTTATTATGGTCGTGATTTACGACGTTACGAGCAAGTACGATGGAGATACTATATGCAAGTGAGGAAAAATCTCATTTGAACCTTAGGAATAGTTTAGGATACAAGTGACATGTTACTAGGAACTAAGGATTCCAAACTCGTTGAGTGGTTTGGGTTCATGAGATATGTGGCATCCAAGCTCATTGAGAGGTCCGAGTTCATTATGGATGCAAGCATCCGAGCTCGTTGAGAGGTTCGGGATCATGGTGGATGCAATTCATGTAACATCTGAGCTCGTTGAGAGGTCCGAGTTCATTATGGATGTGTTACATGTTATGTGGTAGCTTCGGCTATGTTTGTATATGAGGCAGTTATGTGCAAGGTTTCCGTGTATCCAATAGTATTTCGCATGTTCAACGAGTATTGTAAAGAATGTAATAAGAGTCCTGAGAAAGACATATGAAAGAGGTATGGTTATGGATACTTACGATGAGTACAGGTATGTATGCTAAACCTATGAGTAATGCCTTAATAAAGATCAGCTTACGATGAGCAAGTATATATATGTTCATATGACGAGTAAGCAAAGAGGTTTGAATGAAAGAATAATCTTTATGTATATATTATCATGTTTTTGCACGTTAATTATTTACCTGTATTTCATACTATTTTCATGTGGACTTGCTAAGCTTTAATTCTTACTCCCCTCTCTATTTCCATCCTTTGTAGTTCCGCCAAGCTAGCTCAATGATCGAAAGCTGTCGGAGTACTCGATCACACTATCAAAAGACTATTGGGTATAGTGAAATTATTATCTTGAGTATGGCATGTATAGTAAACTTGGTCATTTTGTGATATGTGTCATGCTATTTGGCCAAATTGTGAAGGCCTATTATAATGATGATTTATTTTGTAATGGCCATGTGATATGGCTCATACTTGATCATTGGGTTGTAATCTAATTACCCATGCATGCATGTGCTAGTGTTTTGATGGTAGGACATGTTATTTCTTGGTGAATGCATGATAATGATGAATTGTGTGGTTGATCGATGAATGTATGGTAAACTATAAATCTGGTGCTAAAGGATAAGGGATGACCTAATATCTTAAAATAACTATATGCATGAATACACAAATTGAAGTTATGGTAACAAGTTTAATAATGCATGAAATTAGTGTGGAATGCCTCTAAATTGTGTAGCAAATGAGTGTAAAATAAAATGACATTATGAAGATGTGAGAGTGCCATGGTGTGGAATGTTTGAGTGCACAAATATGTCATGTTGCATGTTATAAAGTGTGTTTGAATGTATAAGTGATTGAGAGTGACTATTGGCTTGGAAAATAGCCTCCAAAAAGGTCCACATTGGTAGACACACGGGCATGTGTCTAGGCCGTGTGTGACACACGGTCTGCCCCATGGGCGTGTTGAATGGCCATGTGTCCCTTGCACGAAAAATTTTGTTTTACACTATTTCGGAAACCCAAGGACTCAATCGTATGGATATGTAAAATACAGGATTTCCAATCCTAGCAGGAAAGGGAGGGAAACGGATACTCAATTTAAAGTGAGTAAATAGAATTCCATACTCGATCTCATAGATACATATGGAATTCTGTGGAAAACCGCATTCGATGAAAGTCGTATGTACGGCTTGGAGGGAGATCTTTCATATCTTTCGAGATCCACCCTACAATATGGGGTTTTGAAACTATATATTTCGAAATAATTACGACTATTTTAATATATTTTAATTTTCAATAAAAAGGAATCCGAAATTCTTATCAACCTGTTAATTTGTAATTGAATTTTTATTTATTGACCAAAGGCCTCATTCTTTTTTTAATTCAAACCAAACAGTCCATCGGTAGAGTTTGTAAGACCACGACTGATCCTGAAAGGAGGGGATGGAAAAAAAAGCATGTCGTAGCAATGGAGAATTCTAAGAATCCTTTTTTTCCGGATCATTCAAAAAAACCGTTTTTGAATTTTTGGTGCGGAACAAAAAAAATGAATTGAATTCAAAGTTGGGTCAAGTGAATAAATGGATAGAGCTCTACGGCCCCAATTATAGGGAAACAAAAAGGAACGAGCTTCTGTTCTCAATTTGAATAATTACCTGTGTATTAGATATGTTTAATCATGTTTTGGATTGGTTGAAAGATTGTCAAGGTTTGCAGGTTGGTAAATTTGAACTATAAGGTTCATTTTAAGTCCATACGGCATGTCACACGGGTGTGTGATTAGACCGTGTGAGACATACGGCTTGCACACGAGCATGTTGATAGACCTTGTGTCCCCTGCATCCTTAAATGTGAAGTCAGGATTTAGTATCATGAAGAAAATTTTGCCTTTTGTGGGTGTTTAAATCAGACAGCATCACGCCACTCACCAAGAAACTCACTATATCAGCATACCAAGGTAATGCCTTGGCAAATAGTAGTTGTTTGTCTAGAAAATCTTCTTTAATAAAGTTATCATTGCCATCTACATTACCCGATTCTAACCTTAACACATGATCAACCACTTGGTTTTCAGTCCCTATTTGATCCCGAATTTTATATATGAACATGAAATGGTTTGATGAATACGTTCATTTTTTATAATAGATTTGTACACCTTGAGTGTACTACCCGAGTGATTATCAACACTACAATTGATTATTAAGTAAAGTCCTGACATGAAATATATCGAAATTCGAGATGAATTAATATGAAATAAATCTGAGACACATGGAGATAAATTGTATATATTATGTGAATACATGTTGTGGAAAAACATATGTGTATGAGAATTTGAATATTGTTGAGCTCATATATGTGTTTCTTGATGTTTATATGAAATATGTGATTAACATGGGTATTGAGAATATGTGTTAGGGCTTGTAACCGGCCTAGGACACGGGTGTGTGCCTATGCCGTGTGCCCCTAAATGAATGATGATGTCATAAACAGAATGTCTAGGTTTTTGGACACGAGTGATGACACGGGCGTGTCTAGGCCATGTGAGGGACACGGGCCAGAGCGTGTGCTTGGCCGTGTGAAAACCCCTGTAGGTTCAAAATGAAAAATAAATTCTAAAAATTCCACACGGGTAAGGGACACGGGCGTGTCCCAAAGCACACGGGTGTGTGCATTGCCTCCACACGGGCGTGTGAGGCTTAAACCTAGAAACTTTCTTAGAATTTTCTTAAGTTCTCGGTTTAGTTCCCGGTTACTTCTAATGTATGTTTTGGACGTCGTAGGTCCATGATAAGGACAAAATGATTTTTTTTGGTTGATTTTAATTTGCAATGAAATTTTATGACCCGTATTTTATGGAAATACCCTGTTTATGTTCAGTAATGCCTCATACCTTGTCCCAAACTCGAGTACGGGTAAGGGGTGTTACAGGTGGTAAACCCGATAACTCTTCAAGAAACACATCTGAATACTCACGTATAACTGGCACTAATTCAATCTTCTTTTCATTCACTTTCGTATCAAGCACATAAGCAAAATAAGCTTCACAACCCTTTCTCACATATTTTTGAGCTAACATCAAAGAAATCCCTGCTGGCAAACCATTGAGATCATCTTATACAATTCGAATAATCTCATTATTCTGACATTTCAAATCCATCGTCTTTCTTTTGCAATTCACAACCGCATCATGCAACGTTAGCCAATCCATACCCAGAATTATATCAAACTCATCAAATGGCAACAACATCAAATTGGCTGGGAAACAACTATCCCTAATCATCAATAGACAATTCTTGCACACTGTATCAACCAACATACACTTGCCTAAGGGGTTTGATACTCTAATTACAAATTCAGTTGACTTTGCAGGAAAAGTCTTTCTAGATACTAAATTCACACATACATATGAATGAGTTGATCCTAGATCTATCAATGCAATAGCTTTAGTATCATAGAGAGTAAAAGTACCGATAATAACATTTGGAGATGACGTTTCTTCGTAAGCATGAATAGCATAGGCTCGTGCTAGTGCTCTGGCATCAGATCTCATAGCAGTGTCTCGTGTTGTACCTCTACCACCACTCACATTTCCTGTGTTTTTAGGTGGTCTGCCCCTAGCTGCAGTGTTTCTCGGCCTCGTGTCCTGAGAATTATCTTTTTCAGGTAACCTTGGGAAATCTTTAATAAAGTGATCTCGTGAACCACAACTGTAACAAGTTCTATTATTACTTTTCCCCCAACAGTCTCCAAAATGCCATTTTCCACATTGTTGACACTCGGGCTTAACATCTTTTACGTTACCAACACTCGATACCGATATGACTTGAGCTTTAGTATTGGTGTATTGCTTTCCATGATCTCTATTTTGATATCCCCCAAAAGTTGTTGATTGGTTAAAATAGTCTCTAGATTTCTTCGACGAAGAATGATAAGATTTATTCATCGATCTCTTCCTCAAATCTCTTGCATCTGAATCAAATTTTCTCTTTTCTTTGCTGAGACCTTCGGCTTTACATGCCCTCTCAACCAATACTACAAATTCTTTCAGTTCAAGTATCCCAACTAACAACTTTATATCTTCATTCAACCCATCAAAAAATCTTTTACACATGATCTCCTCAATAGACACATATTCCCAGGCATATTTGCTTAATCGTATGAATTCTCTTTCGTACTCAGTGACAGTCATCTAGCCCTGCTTCAATTCTAGAAATTCTTTATGTTTCTGATCGAGGAATCTCTGGCTTATGTACTTCTTCTAGAACTCAATCTAAAAGAATTCCCAGGTAACCCATTCTCTCAGAACTACTGATATCAATGTTTTCCACCAATGATACGCATTATCTCTCAGTAAGGATACAACACATTTAATACATTCATCTGGAGAACAAGACAATTCATCGAATACTCTGATAGTGTTCTCGAGCCAAAACTCAGCTTTCTCAGCATCACCATCTACCATAGCCCAAAATTCTTCAGCCCCGTGTTTACGAATCTTATCGACAGGTGGCTTACTCAATCGAATCAGATCTATTACTTATGGCACAACCGGGACTTGTTGAGAAATAGGTGGGGGTGGAGGTTGTTGAGCAGCCAAATTCATTCGAACAAATTCCGTGAACCACTAACTCATCATCTAGAAGAAGGATTGCTTAGCCTCTCCCCCTTGACTACAACATTCAAGTCTAGAATCAGACTGCACTGCCCCTTAAGCAGGAGCAGGTGCATTACTTTCAACATCATCGACTATTGCTCAATCGAGATCCATTTGCTATACAAATAAACATATTTTAACCGCCAAGAATCATCACACTATCGTAGTTTATATATATGGTATGTATAGCTAGACTCTCACTTGCTACGTTAGTCCTAGGATCGACAAAACTGTAGCTCTTATACCAATAAATGTAACACCCCTAATCCATATCCAATACCAGAATAGGGTTACGAGGCATTACCGAATAATACATCCCATTCACATACATTTATACATTCATTATCAAAAACCATTCGCAGATATTCACATTGTCCCTTATAAGGTTCTACGAGACCTTAAAACATGCTTAAGAGTGGTTCAGGACTAAACCGATCACATATAAAAATTTCTAAACACTTAGAAAAATTTTACATTCATAGGTCACACGCCCATGTAAGCAGGACGTGTACCTCACACGGCTACCGGACAAGCCCATGCCCTAGGCTGTGTGAAAATAGAGCATACATATTGACGTGTACCACACAGCCGGAGACACACCTCTATGCCTTGGCCACGGAAAAACTAGAGAGGTTCCTAACTTAAGTCACACGACCAACCACACGCCCTTGTGTCTAGCCCGTACCATTCAAAATGGCCACACACGCCCATATGCCAAGGTTGTGTGCTTCACATGGTCATCAGACACGCCAGTGTGTCTAAGCCATACCTGAGACTGATTTAAATTCGTAGGGCTACCTTAGGAACACACGGCCGTGTAACATGACCATGTGCACACAAGGCTGAGACACACGCCCGTGTCTCTGCCCATATGGACAAAAATAGACCATTTGTAAAGCTAATTAGCCACCCTACTCTTAAGTACACAAAGCAACCAAATTGATACTATTTCAAAACATATATAGACAGCCAAAACATGCCAAATCAAACATATATTAAATCATCTATCAACCACCAATTTGACTACTAAATTCCATATATAAAACATGTTAAATCCACATCTATTTCATATCACAAACCACATCATACTATCATATCAAAATCAAACCTCAAAATATCATACTTTAAGCAACAATACAACAACTTACAACTATCCAAAATAACTAACACATAACCATACCAAACACATGATTTAAGCGAAATTAAATGGCCAAATACATACCAACATTTTCAACAAAAGCAAGCCAAATCTCATGGCTATATAAATCTCAAAATATATCATCAACTCACTAGCCTATACATGCCATATAACATATATACAAAGCTTCAAAAGTACCAACGAGTTTACTCGATAGTGTGATGATAGTTCTCAATGATCCCCGATGTCTGAGCTAGCTTCGGTACTCTATAATATAAAGACACAACACAGTAGGCTTCATAGCTTAGTAAGTTCGTACCAAATATACTCAATAGCTCATATAATATAAAACATCAATTAATAAACACTTATTAGCTCTTATATCATCATTCAATTCTAATCCACCACCATTTAACATATATATACAAATTCATCAAGCTTCATGCACATAGTATCAACTACCACATAGGTATTGTACATACCTAAACTTTCCCGTATTTATTTATTTCATTCTCACATCTTTGTTCAATACATTAATTCGTTCGGAAGTCTTTCAATGCTCTAAGAATCCGTACACTTACTACATCAATAATTATCCAAAGCTATAATGATCTCGCACACTTAGTGCCATTACATTAAACTGTAGCTATCTCGATATCACACACTTAGTGCCTCATATAGCCGAAGCTATTCCAATTCACACACTAAGTGCTATTTATAGCCGAAGCTATTTTGAAACGCACACTAAGTGCCACACATAGTCGATTTATCTTCGTATGCAATCGTAGTCACATATATACAATTTATGCATTATTAAAGCATTAAAAACATAATTGTTACTTCATTTATCACTTCGTACTCGGAATTGACGAATCGGATCAATTACTCGATAACCTTTGATTTTCCCCGATCTAAATTCGAGTTCTTTCTTTCTTGATTTATATATATTGAAAATTAACCCATTTAATCACCTATTCATTCAATTTAATCCACAAACACATATTTTGGAATTTTTGCACTTTAGCCCCAAAGTTCCACATTTATTCAATTTAGTCCACGTTTCATAAAAACACAAGTTACACAAAATTTAATTGCACCCAAGCCTAGCCAAATTTCCTAGGGATCCCTAGTAGCCCAAAACTTTCATTTATTTCATAATTTCACCCCTCAATTTTCACGTTTCTTAATTTAATCCCTAATATACATTTTTACTCAAAGTCACTTTATAAAACTTGTATATCAAGCACCAAGCTTTCATAATTCATCATCAAGCATCATAAAATACATGAATTCATCAATGGAAACTTTCAAAATCATCAACACTCTCAAAAATTGAGACATGGGCTAGCTAGAACACAAAGCAACGATCACAAAAACGTATGAATCATCAAAAACCGAGCTCAAAACATACCTTAATCAAGCTAGAGAAGTGTCAAAATTCAAAGCCCTAGTTTTTCTTCTTCTTCTTTGTTATTTCGATTCAAAAACATGAGAAAATGATGAATCAAATTGTTATGTTTTTATTATAATTAACTTAATTATCAATTTCCTATTTTAACCTTTAGTAATAAACATATAAATAACTTAATATAAGGCCATTTCTGTCCATATCCACTATCCATGGTCTAATTACAACATAAGGACCTCTTCTTTAATAAGCCATGGCAATTAGACACTTTTAACTAATGGAATGCAACTTTCGCATTTTACACGATTTAGTCCTTTATCTCAAATTGAGCTATTAAGCGAATAAATTAGCTCACGAAATTTTCACACATATATATTCACATGTTGAAAACAGTAAAAATAATATTAAAATAATTTTACGATCTCATATTTGTGGTCCCAAAACCACTGTTCTGATTTAACTAAAATTGGGTTGTTACATAGCACATAGGCGTGTGGAAGGCCGTATGACACAAGTCAGAGAGTTACACGGGTAAGACAGGGGCTAGGACACGGTTGTGTGCCTCACATTGAATGTTTACATGGCTTGATACTTGGGCATGTCATGCTCACACAGCCTACTCACACAGGCGTGTGACCCTTGAATATAAGAAAAAAATTATAAGATCCCGATTTAGTCCTGACTTGTTTCTAATGCTTAAATTGGGCCTTGAGGGTCCGTTCAAGGGACAATATGATTAGTTTTAAATATGAACAATAAATGATATGAATTATTTGAAATTGTTTTGTAAACTCTGGTAATACTCCATAACCCTATTCTGGCGACGGATACAGGTTAGAGGTGTTACAACATCTCTTTTAGTCAAATTCCTACTCCTTTGCATCCCTATATAAAGGTGCAAAGATGAGAACCACATCCGGTATCTAATACCCAAGACATAGATATTGATAAATTCATATCAGTAACATAAATACCTGAAGCAGACACTCCATTTTCCTTTGCCTTATTGACCTCTTCAAAATAGGCAAGCTTGTTCCGCTTCTAGTGTTTGATCTTACAACAATGGAAACATTTTCCTTTCTTATCAATTCCTCATTTAGTTTTCAATGCAGATTTTCTTTTGTTAGGCTTGGCCTTGCCATTATCCTTAGGCTTTGCTTTAGCTTTAGCCTTTCCTTTGCCCTTGTCTTTACAAACCATCAGAATGGGCTTAGTCCTAGCCTTTTTCATATTAGTTTTAGCAATTCATAACATGTTGAGCAATTGTGGAAAAATCATATTAATCTAATTCATGTTGAAATTAAGGACAAATTGGTTAAAACTATCAGAAAATGATTGCAGAATGACATTGGTGGCCAACTCTAGACCCAGCGGGAATCCTAGTTTTTCAAGGCTTTCAATATATCCTATCATCTTTAGAACGTGAGTTCCCATAGGAGTTCCTTCCACCATTTTGCATCAAAACAGAGCTTTAGAGGTATCATACCTCTCTTGACATGCTTGCCCCTCATCTAATTCCTTGAGGTGATAGATCATATCATAGGCAACCATATTCTCATGTTACTTTTGAAGCTTAGGAGCCATGATGGCAAAAATTAGATATTCTATGTCTAACATGTCATCAAGATGCTTCTTATAAGCATCATTGTCAGCTCTAGAGGCATTAGTTGTTGGTTCATAAGGAACGGGTTCTTTAACAACATATAATTTCGTTCTTGTTCGAGGACAATCCTCAAGTGTAGAACCAGTCAAGGAAGTTCAAGCCATTCAACCTATCCTTCTCAAGGACCGATCGCAATGATAAAGAATTTGTGTTATTTTTCATAATTAATCTACAATAATAAAATATGCTCATGAGTACATTTTCCAAGTTTATTATAATTATTAAAAGGACTTTATTAAATTATGCTCCCACTATTTTATTCAAAATTAATAACCCTCATATTTTAATTTTGGAAAAACTTTCTCTAAAGTTTCCTAGTGGATAAGGATCTATATTTCACCTCTTCTTAAGTTAGTTTTAGCTTTACTCTCAATATTATGGTTATTTAGGTAAGCAACACTTGCTAATTACATCACATGTAACTTCTCTATTTTGTTCCAATCATCTCATGATTTATCCAAATCTCTTGCCTCTAGGTATCTAATCCTATTAGAGTAACCTAGTTAAGTTATTAACCAATACTATAACTGGCGAATAACACTTGCTTATTCTTTGTGTTTGATCAAGATAGATACATGTACTTCACTTTAGCAGAACCCACATTGTATCGATTAAGGCTTTAACGAGGATAAATATTGGAAGGCAATCTTAACTTAATATATTATTAAGGGGTTTTTAAATTAAATTAATCTCACCATTAATGGTCAACATTTTCCCATTTAATCCTTTTATTGATCTTATCAATATCCTATAACATGAATGCTAACTGTAACGCCCCTTACCCATGTTCTACACCGGAATAGGGTATGAGACATTGCCGAAACATAACACATGCAATTGTACGAAACCATGACGTAGATTTTTTTTATATATATCCAAGTTAAAACAATTCAAATTTCATACTTAATCATGCATCCTCATACCTTATAGCTTGAACAATATTAATTAATATCAATGGTCATATACAAAATGAGCTATCAAATATTGAAGGCTAATGTGACAACCCGAATTAGGGCCTAATCGGAATAGTGGTTTCGTGACCACAAATCCGAGATAGAAATAATTGTTTTATAAATATTTTGGGGTTTATGATATGATTGCATGATTGTGTGAAAATTTTGTGATGAAATTCTATGCCTAAAGTGTTTAAATTGAAAGTAGGGACTAAATCGAATAAGTTGCAAAATTTGCATACTAGAAATTTTAGTATGAAATTGTTTTGAAATATTTATTAGGAGGTCTTAAATAGCAATTCTACCAATTTTAAGTTCATGGACAAATTTAGGACATGGAAGGAATTTTTGGAAAGTTTAGTAGTAAGGGTATTTTAGTCATTTTGATATTAAATGAAATAAAATGGGAAAAATAACACAAAATAGTCATCTTCCCTATTTAGTTGCTGCCAAACTTCACTCTCTCCATAGCTAGGATTCTTCAACTTTCAAGCTCCATAATCAAGAAAGGCGCGAACCGACCTCGAACGGGGAAAGAAAAAGTTTTGGACTAAATTGCAAAATTTCCATATTTTGCACCAAGGTAAGTTGTATGTAAATATTACAATAATTTCATGTACATTCTTATATTTCAGCCTATTATATAAATATACTAGCTGATGTTAAAATATAAATTGACTATGGGAAGAATGGAAATAAATACAGAGAGAGATCCGGTTGAACATTCTGAGAGATCGAATGAAATAGAGGGCGCGAGCTAGGTCACATGTATGATGCTGAGTGCACATCATGTGTACAAGAAAGCTACGAGACACCCAGTAGTAGCTAGGTCACATGCGTGATACGAGATGTATCCCATGTAGACAAGAGAGCTACGTGAAAGATAAATGTAGCTAGGTCGCATGCGTGATTCCAAGTGAAGGACACCATGTAGACAAGAGAGCTACGTGAAAGATAAATGTAGCTAGGTCGCATGCGTGATTCCAAGTGAAGGACACCATGTAGACAAGAGAGCTACGAGACAAATCGGCTAGGTCGCATGAGTGGTACTAAGTGTTCCCCATGTGTACAAGAGAGCCGAACTAAATGAAGTATGATGGTGGGGTCAGTGTCTTTGAAACCGTTAAATATCGAGGATTGATCCGAATTGTTCAACGGGATGGTTTTGTGGTGACATTGTGGTTTGGACCTACACTTATAGTGAATGAAATGTGGTGAAAATGAATTGTGGCATATACATATATACGATAAAATGAGGTTAGCATAAAGAATGTGTGAAAGAGTGAAATTAGTATTAAAACTGTTTTAGATGGCAGCAGTGACGTGATTTTGAAAAATCACCAAAATAGGAGGAATATAATTAGAGGTTGAATAAGATGTGAAATTAAAGCTTAATGAGTCTACTTTCATATAAAAGAAGCAGGGCAAGCAAAGGAATTCTATATTTTGAGATATTTACAATTGTAACTGACTTGCTCAGGATGAATACGTGATCCCCTGTTTCCACTTTGAAAAATCATTAAAATTGTACAAAGCAAACTAAGAAATATAGTTTACATGCCTAAATTCCTTATTGAGACTAGTTTTAAATACAACAGACTTCAGGGTTGTTTGAGTTATGTACTGAGAGAAATTCAATTCGTAGTGGACAGAGGTCAGGCCAGTCGAGCTGTGTAACAGGGGAAACTTTAACTAATAAACTGTACTAATCTGCTGAACCAAAAATTATAAAAAAAATTTAGCAAGAAGCTTTATGAGTCTAGATTCATGTAAATTTTACGGATATGAATTTCGAGTTTTGTAACTCGAGTTATGATTTATTTAGTGAATATGAAACAGCAGAGACAGCTTAATCGAAGTGGAATAAGTAGTGAAGTTAAAGTAGACATACTTGAATTGTTGTGTAAACATGTTAGATTCTTAAATTAGTATTTACATACTACTTACTAAGCTATAAGCTTACTTCGCTTTCTCTCTTTTGTCTTATAGTGTTCTCCACTTTGCTCAGAGTCAAGGATCGTGAAGATCTACCCGCACTATCATACTTTGGGGTATTTGAACTAAATGTTTTGAATTATGGCATGTATAGTAGGCAAAAATTATTTTGTTATGTGTCATATTTGTCTAGGTTTAAAATATTAGTTACAGTACTCGACCAGTTACTTTGTACAAGCCATAAAAGTTGGCTAATATTGTTCAAGATATATGTTATACGATGCATTATCAAATGGGATGACATATTTCTATCTTGGTATATGTTATGTTCTGGTAATACCTTGTATCCTGTTCCTGACGATAGAATTGGTAAGGGTGTTACATTTAGTGGTATCAGAGCTATGGTTTAGTCGGTTCTCGGACTAATAAAGTGTGTGTAAAAGTCTAGCTATACATGCCATAAAAATATTGTGATAGTGTGGTGACTCCTGATTATTCTAAACTGTGTTTTGTTTTAATATAGTAATGGATCCTGAAGGAACTGCGGCTGATGATGCTGCTAGTAATGCGCCGGCTCCCGCACAAGGGACCGCGCCTGTGGAAAGTAGACCTGAGACATTGGGACAAGGAGATGAGGCTCGGGACGCCTTTCTCCAAATGATGAACAATTGGTATACTGAATTTATTCGAGCAAATCCAAATGCTCAACCTCCTCCACCCCCTCCTATACCTCAGACGATTCTCAGAGTGCTCAAGGTATAAATTTGGTAAGAATGAACAAGCCTCCGGTTGACAAGATTCAAAACAAGGGGTCAAGAGTTTAGAGCAAAGGTTGATGATGATCTTGAGAAAGCGGAATTCGGCTTGAAAATTCTACCCGTATTTGATGAGCTCTCATGTACACCGAGGAATGCTTAAAGTGTGTCAGATCACTTTTGAGAGATTCGCCTACCACCGGTGGAAGACTTTGGTTGCAGTGGTGCCAAAAGAAAAGTTACTTGGGATTTCTTCCAGAAGAATTTAGAAAGAAATACATAAGTTAGCGATTTATTGATCAAAAACGGAAGGAGTTCCTTGAATTGAAGCAAGGAAAAATGTCTGCATGCAGAGTATGAACGCGAATTTGTAAGACTCAAAGAAGTATGCCTGTGAATGTGTGTCCACCGAGGCCATTATGTGTAGAAGATTTGAAGATGGGCTGAATGAGGACATTAAAGTGTTTGTAGGATTTTGGAGTTGAAAGAATTTGTAGTATTGGTTGATCGAGCTCTTAAAGTCAAGAATTGAACAAAGAAAGAAGAAAAGTCGCTATTGAGGCTCGAGATGTCAGAAAAAGACAGATAAGTAAGCCATTTCAATCTCAACCAAAGAGGTCCAAAGAGACAAACCCTCGAATGACAGTTTCAATTGGGGATTTACACAGAGATCGTGGTAGAGCATATTCGGGGTCTAAAGCTCAAGCTACTTCGGTGGCAAGTGTGGGTAATGTGCGACCTAGAAAGCCCGAGTGTCAGCAATGTGGCAGGCAACATTATGGTGAGTGTTGGGGGACCGAGCGAGCTTGTTTCAGGTGTGGTTCTCGCGAGCATTTTATTAGAGACTGTCCGGAGAAGGTTAAAGAAGAAAGATTTCAGAGTGTTAGACAGAATACCACCGCTAGTAGAGGTAGACCACCGAGAAATACTGGAGGTGGGACTAGTAGTAGAACTGTGATGAAAGATTTAACGGCAAGATCAGAAGCTAGAGCACCTGCTAGAGCTTATGCTATACGTGCTCGAGAAGATGCATCATCTTCCGATGTCATTACTGGTACATTTTCTCTTTATGATACTATTGTTATTGCATTGATTGATCCCGGGTCCACCCATTCCTATATTTGCATGAATTTAGTATCCAATAAAAAGTTGCCTGTTGAATTTACTAAGTTTACGATTAAAGTGTCGAACCCTTAGGCCAATATGTGCTAGTTGACAAGGTTTGCAAGAATTGCCCATTAATGATTCAAGGTCACTGCTTTTCCGCCAACTTAATGTCATTACCATTTGGTGAGTTTGACGTTATCTTGGGAATGGACCGGTTAACATTGTATGATGCTAAGGTAGATTGTAAACAAAAGACACTAGAGTTAAAATGTGAAAATGGAGAAATTTCGTGGGTTGAAATGATTTAATCAAATAAATTGCCTATGGTGATTTCGCACATGTCTGCACAGAAATACATGAGAAAAGGGTGTGAAGCTTATCTGGCTTATGTAATGAATGTTGAGATGTCTCAACTGAAATTTGAATCAGTACCTATAGTCTGTGAGTTTCGAGATGTATTTCGAGAGGAATTGCCTGGGTTACCTCCAAACAGAGAGATAGATTTTGCCATTGATTTGTTGCCGGGTACTGCACCGATCTCGATTGCTCCATATAGAATGGCTCAGACTGAATTAAAAGAATTGAAGGCTCGATTGCAGGAGTTAATGACAAGGGATTTGTGAGACCGAGTTTCTCTCCTGGGTGCTCTGTATTATTCAGAAGAAGAAGGATGGTTCAATGAGACTTTGCATTGATTACCGTCGACTTAATAAGGTGACTATAAAGAACAAGTACCCATTGCCGAGGATTGATGATTTATTCGATCGGTTAAAGGGGCCACAGTGTTTTCAAAGATTGATTTGAGGTCCGGTTACTATCACCGAGAGTTAAGGAGTCGATGTGCGAAAACCGCCTTTAGGACAAGGTATGGACATTATGAGTTTCTGGTGATGCCTTTTGGCTTAACAAATGCTCCAGCCATATTTATGGACTTAATGAATCGGATTTTCCGGCCATATTTGGATAAGTTTGTAGTAGTGTTTATAGATGACATTTTAATTTATTCTCGAGATGAGTTTGAACATGCCGAACACTTGAGAACTATATTGCAGATCTTGAGAGAAAAGAAACTGTTTGCCAAGTTTAGTAAAAGTGAGTTCTGGCTTCGTGAAGTCGGATTTTTGGGGCATATAGTCTCAGGTGATGGTATTCGGGTGGATCCAAGCAAGATTTCTGCGATCGTTGATTGGAAACCGCCCAAGAATGTATCTGAGGTTAGAAGCTTTTTAGGCTTGGCCGGGTATTATAGGCGTTTTGTTGAAGGATTTTCGATAATTGCCTCTCCTATGACTAAATTGTTGCAGAAGAATGTTAAGTTTGAATGGACTGATAAATGTCAACAGAGTTTTGAAAAGTTGAAAGCACGATTGACTGAAGCACCAATTTTAGTACAGCCCGAGTCAGGAAAGGAGTTCGTAATTTATAGTGATGCATCATTGACAGGCCTTGGATGTGTGTTGATGCAAGAGGGCAAAGTAGTAGCTTATGCTTCGAGGCAGTTAAAACCGCATGAGAAGAACTATCCTACACATGATTTGGAACTGGCCGCTGTTGTTTTTGCCTTGAAGATTTGGCGACATTATTTATACGGTGAAAAATGCCGAATTTTTACTGATCACAAAAGTTTGAAGTACTTGATGAATCAAAAGGACCTAAATTTGCGACAAATAAGATGGCTTGAATTATTAAAGGATTATGATCTAGTGATTGATTATCATCCGGAAAAGCAAATGTAAGTTGTTGACGCCTTGAGCGTAAAATTTCTTTTCACTTTGAGAGCCATGAACACGGGTTAGCATTGTCGATGACGGGTCAATTTTAGCGAGAGATGAGAGCTAAACCGTTATTTCTCCAGTTGATTTGTGATGCTCAAAAGAATGATAGTGAGTTGCGGATCAAGAGAACTCAATGCGAATCGAGTTATGACTCGATTTTCGAGTTGGACCGGATGACTGCTTGATGTTTCGAGACGAATATGTGTGCCGAAAAATGATAAATTGATTCGAAAATATTACATGAGGCGCACAATGGTCATTTATCGCTCACCCCGGTAGCACAAAAATGTATAATGATTTAAAGAAGTCATTGGTGGCGTGTATGAAAAGGACATTTCAATTTGTAACTAAGTGTTTGATCTCACAACAAGTAAAAGTGAACATCAAGTACCTTCAGGATTACTTCAACCGGTAATGGTGCCTGAGTGGAAATGGGACAAGATTACCATGGATTTTGTAACCGGTTTGCCTTTAACTCCTAAAAAGAAGGATGTTGTTTGGGTAGTGGTTGATAGATTAACAAAGTCAGCCCACTTTATACCAAGACGCACTGATTACTCACTTGATAAATTAGCGAATTATATATTGCTGAAATTGTGAAGTTGCACGAGTACCTATGTCTATAATATCGATAGAGATCCAAGATTTACCTCGAGATTTTGGAAAAAGTTACAAGAAGCTTTGGGTACAAAATTGAACTTTAGTACCGCATTTCATCCACAAACAGATGGTCAAACGGAAAGAGTAATCCAGGTACTCAAAGATATGCTTAGATGCTGTGTTTTAGAATTTGGAGGTAGTTGGGAGAAATATCTATCTTTGATTGAGTTTGCCTACAATAACAGCTTATCAATCAAGTATACAAATGGCACCGCATCTGAAGCCTTATATGGTCGTAAGTGTCGGACTCCTTTATATTGGACCGAGCTTAGTGAGAAACAGATTCACGGAGTTGATCTAGTTAAAGAAACCAAGAGAAAATAAAAGTAATTCGGGATTGCTTGAAAGTCGCTTCAGATCGACAAAAGTCATATGCGATTTAAAAGAAAAGAGATTGAATTTCAAGTGGGTGATAAAGTGTTCTTGAAGGTGTCACCATGGAAAAAGATTCGAGATTTAGTCGAAAAGGCAAGTTGAGTCCGCGTTTTATTGGGCCGCACGAGATTATTGAGAGAATTGGACCATGGCATATCGGTTGGCCTTACCGGCAGAGTTAGAAAAGATTCATAACGTGTTTCATGTATCAATGTTATGACGTTATCGTTCGATCCTTCACATGTGATTTCCCAACGAAATTGAGATTTGATCGGATATGACCTATGAGGAGGAACCAATAAAGATTTTGGCTCGAGAAGTTAAACAGTTAAGAAACAAAAGTATAGCCTTAGTGAAAGTATTGTGGCACGACATGGGATAGAAGAGGCTACGTGGGAACCCGAGGAAGCTATGAGGAAACAAGACCCAAACCTCTTTATCGTAAGATTTTCGGGACGAAAATCTCTAAAGGGGGGAGAATTGTGACAACCCGAATTAGGGCCTAATCGAATAGTGGTTTCGTGACCACAAATCCGAGATAGAAATAATTGTTTTATAAATATTTTGGGGTTTATGATATGATTGCATGATTGTGTGAAAATTTTGTGATGAAATTCTATGCCTAAAGTGTTTAAATTGAAAGTAGGGACTAAATCGAATAAGTTGCAAAATTTGCATACTAGAAATTTTAGTATGAAATTGTTTTGAAATATTTATTAGGAGGTCTTAAATAGCAATTCTACCAATTTTAAGTTCATGGACAAATTTAGGACATGGAAGGAATTTTTGGAAAGTTTAGTAGTAAGGGTATTTTAGTCATTTTGATATTAAATGAAATAAAATGGGAAAAATAACACAAAATAGTCATCTTCCCTATTTAGTTGCTGCCGAAACTTCACTCTCTCCATAGCTAGGGATTCTTCAACTTTCAAGCTCTATAATCAAGAAAGGCGCGGAACTGACCTCGAACGGGGGAAAGAAAAAGTTTTGGACTAAATTGCAAAATTTCCATATTTTGCACCAAGGTAAGTTGTATGTAAATATTACAATAATTTCATGTACATTCTTATATTTCAGCCTATTATATAAATATACTAGCTGATGTTAAAATATAAATTGACTATGGGAAGAATGGAAATAAATACAGAGAGAGAGATCCCGGTTGAACATTCGGAGAGATCGAATGAAATAGAGGGAGCGTAGCTAGGTCACATGTATGATGCTGAGTGCACATCATGTGTACAAGAAAGCTACGAGACACCCTGTAGTAGCTAGGTCACATGCGTGATACGAGATGTATCCCATGTAGACAAGAGAGCTACGTGAAAGATAAATGTAGCTAGGTCGCATGCGTGATTCCAAGTGAAGGACACCATGTAGACAAGAGAGCTACGTGAAAGATAAATGTAGCTAGGTCGCATGCGTGATTCCAAGTGAAGGACACCATGTAGACAAGAGAGCTACGAGACAAATCGGCTAGGTCGCATGAGTGGTACTAAGTGTTCCCCATGTGTACAAGAGAGCCGAACTAAATGAAGTATGATGGTGGGGCTGTGTGCTGAAACCGTTAAATATCGAGGATTGATCCGAATTGTTCAACGGGATGGTTTTGTGGTGACATTGTGTTTTGGACCTACACTTATAGTGAATGAAATGTGGTGAAAATGAATTGTGGCATATACATATATACGATAAAATGAGGTTAGCATAAAGAATGTGTGAAAGAGTGAAATTAGTATTAAAACTGTTTTAGATGGCAGCAGTGACGTGATTTTGAAAAATCACCAAAAATAGGAGGAATATAATTAGAGGTTGAATGAGATGTGAAATTAAAGCTTAATGAGTCTACTTTCATATAAAAGAAGCAGGGCAAGCAAAGGAATTCTATATTTTGAGATATTTACAATTGTAACTGACTTGCTCAGGATGAATACGTGATCCCCTGTTTCCACTTTGAAAAATCATTAAAAATTGTACAAAGCAAACTAAGAAATATAGTTTACATGCCTAAATTCCTTATTGAGACTAGTTTTAAATACAACAGACTTCAGGGTTGTTTGAGTTATGTACTGAGAGAAATTCAATTCGTAGTGGACAGAGGTCAGGCCAGTCGAGCTGTGTAACAGGGAAACTTTAACTAATAAACTGTACTAATATGCTGAACCAAAATTATAAAAAAATTTAGCAAGAAGCTTTATGAGTCTAGATTCAGGAAATTTTACGGATATGAATTTCGAGTTTTGTAACTCGAGTTATGATTTATTTAGTGAATATGACACAGCAGAGACAGCTTAATCGAAGTGGAATAAGTAGTGAAGTTAAAGTAGACATACTTGAATTGTTGTGTAAACATGTTAGATTCTTAAATTAGTATTTACATACTACTTACTAAGCTATAAGCTTACTTCTTTTCTCTCTTTTGTCTTATAGTGTTCTCCAGCTTGCTCAGGAGTCAAGGATCGTGAAGATCTACCCGCACTATCATACTTTGGGGTATTTGAACTAAATGTTTTGAATTATGGCATGTATAGTAGGCAAAAATTATTTTGTTATGTGTCATATTTGTCTAGGTTTAAAATATTAGTTACAAGATTTCGACCATTACTTTGTACAAGCCATAAAAGTTGGCTAATATTGTTCAAGATATATGTTATACGATGCATTATCAAATGGGATGACATATTTCTATCTTGGTATATGTTATGTTCTGGTAATACCTTGTATCCTGTTCCGGCGACAGTAACGGGTAAGGGGTGTTACAGCTAACATTTTAGGCCTAATTAATTATGACATAAAACAACATAACTAAGCCCTATATACATGCCATAATCCAAAATATTGTTTTCAAAATACCAAAAGAGTGTTGATAGTGTGAATGGATCTCCAACGATCTTCGAACCCCGAGCTGGCTTGGTGACACTATAAGACAAAGGAAAGGAAAGAGAGTAAGCATAAAGTTAGTAAGTAAGTATGTAAATAATAAACAATTTGTCAACATGATTCTCAAGGTAAAACAATCATAATTGTACAATTGCTCATTTTTAGGTTAAGTTGTTTTCTTAAGCCACAGTCACTAAATTATTTATAGCTGGAGCTACAGAACTCCAAATTAAGATTTGTTAATTTTCTCAGAAACTAGACTCACATATATTTTTACTATAAAATTTTTAGAATTTTTGGTTTAACCAATTAGTACAGTTTATTCATTAAAGTTACCCCTATTTCACTGTCCAATAGTTCCAACATCTCTTCACTAAAAATTATTTATCTCATGGTAAAAGACTCCAAATTAAGATTTGTTAATTTTCTCAGAAACTAGACTCACATATATTTTTACCATAAAATTTTAAGAATTTTTGGTTTAACCAATTAGTACAGGTTATTCATTAAAGTTACCCCTGTTTCACTATCCAATAGTTCCGACATCTCTTCACTAAAAACTATTTATCTCATGGTACAAGACTCCAAATTAAGAACTGATAATTTTCCCAAAAACTATACTTATATATATTCTTACTATAAAAGTTTTAGAATTTTTGGTTTATCCAATTAGTACAGTTTATTCATTAAAGATACCCCAATTTCACTGTCTAACAGTTCCGATCTTTCTTCACTAAAAATTATTTATCTCATGGTACAGATCTCGGATGCTGTCCCTGTCAATTCCTCTTGAAAATAGACTCATCAAATATTTTAAGCATGCAAATTATGACCCATAATTATTTTTAAAAAAAATTTAATGATTTTCTCAAATCAGAATAGGGGATTCCAAAACTATTTTGACCCTGTCTCACAAAAATCCAATTATCACAGAATATGAAATTCTTTTGCCTTCACCGTTTCTTTTATGAGAAAATAAACTCATTAAGATTTAATATCATGTCTTAGTCAACCTATAATTCGATTTCTACCATTTTTGGTGATTTTTCAAAGTCACACAACTACTGCTGTCCAAAACTGTTTTATTACAAAATTTCATTTTTACATAATTTCACTCACTCCATTCTATCTTACCAAAAGATTCACTCAACTATCGAGCACATTGCTCGCAACTTTTCACGATGATATACCTGCACTTATTCATCACATATTCATGTACATATGTACTTTCACTTAGAAAATTTCCCGTTGAACTCATCAGAATAATAACAGATACCCGGTGGCCTGTGCATATACCACCCTTGTAACCGAAGCTCTCTGGTACGCATAGTAGCCTGCACTTAGTACTAAACATGCTACCTATCAATCTGGTACACGTAGTAGCCTGCACTTAGTACTAGACATGTGACTTATCCATCTGGTACACGTAGTAGCCTGGACGTAGTACTACTCATGTGATCAAAGTTAACGGGTACGCATAGTAGCCTGCACTTAGTACTACACATGCGACTTATCAATACGGTACACATAGTAGCCTGCACTTAGTACTACACACGTGACTGAACCATTTGATACACGTAGTAGCCTGCACTTAGTATTACACACGTGATCGAAACTATCGAGTACGCATAGTATCCTGCACTTAGTACTACACATGCGACCTAACAATCTGGTACACGTAGTAGCCTGTACTTAGTACTACACATGTGGCCAAAAACTGTCTTAAACACATAGTAGCCTGCACATAGTACTACACATGTGTTCTCACAATGGATCATTCGTATCTCTTCCATTCCAAAGGTTCAATCGGGAAATTCTTCACTTTTCAACATTTTACTAACTCGTTCTTAATCAATCCCAATTCGTAGTTTACATCAATTGATCATTCTATAGGCGGCCACATCTCATATAGTAACAAAAGATAATAACATAAAAAGAATCGAAATATTATTTACATACAAACTTACCTTGGTGCAAAATATAGAAATTTTGCAATTTAGTCCACAATCTTTTCCTTTTCCTGATGAAGGTCGATTCCACATCTTTCTTGGTCTATAATAACACATTTTACTTATTAAAATGTTCACATTATTCAAATTAACCCAAAAACATCCTATGGAAAAATTTACAATTTTGCCCCTAAAGTTTCACAAAATTACGATTTTTCCCCTTATTCGATTTCCTTGTATTTTAGGCTTAGCCAAACCATTTTCATAACTATAACAGTCCACAATTTGCATTAAATCACACACTTACATAACTATAGCAGTCCACAATTTGCATTAAATCACACACTTACACACATTTTACACTTTTTTACAAACTAGTCTCAACAAAGATCACTTAGTAAAAGTTGTTTATCACACTCCAAACATTCATATTATTCTATAAAACATCAAAATACATGCATGTCATCCATGGGTAAAATTTTAAATGTAAACCCTAGCTCAAAATATTGGTAGAAATAGGTAAACCGAGCTATGAGGATCTCAAAAATATATATAACATTAAAAACGAAGCTAAAACGAACTTACAATCGAGCTTGGAAGTTTGAAAAACCCTAGCTATGTCTTCCTCATGTGAAATTCGACCAAGGGGTTGAAGATGGACAAAAATTGACTTTTAATTTTGTTTTTAATTCATTTTAATAACTAAATGACCAAAATGCCCTTAACGAAAAACTTTGGAAACATGCCTAACCATGTCCATTTTTGTCCACCAACTTAACCAATGGTATAATTACCATATAAGGACCTCCAATTTAAAATTTCATAACAATTGGACACTTCTAACATGTAGAACTCAACTTTTGTACTTTTTACAATTTAGTCCTTTTGACTAAATTGAGTGCCCAAACGTCAAAATTTTTGAACAAAATTTTTACAAAACAATTCCATATAAATTTAGACCATAAAAATATAATAAAAACACATTTTTCTATGTCAGATTTGTGGTCCCGAAACCACTGTTCTGACTAGACCCAAAATCGGGATGTTACATTAACATAGCATCAATTGTATCATATACAAGAAAAATATAAAGCAGTAAATCAATGCAATGGTTATAGCCTACAAAACTAAAATGGTTCCTCCCAAGCCAATGGGAAAGCCGTAGGAAATCCTAAGGGTTTATACCGCTTCTCAAGCTTCTTTTCAACTTTAGTTAGCCCAGCCATCTTTTCCTCTAATTTGTATCAACTCGTACAACTTACAATTATAGAAACTCATTTACATATGGAGTAAGATAAGAAGAGAAGTACAAGAGAAATATAGAAAGGCGCGACACGCAGGTCGTATTTATGAAATTACAACATTTCCAAGTAATAAATTAAATGGGTTATCAGGCTATAACCATACATTTCCAAACACCATCCATATTAAACATAGTATACAACATGTATCTCATAAAATTGCATCAACTAATAAATTTAATCTTGAATCCTTATCTTACAAGTGACTCCGATACCACTATTCGGACCACCAGTATGCCTTTTGGTGTAGCGAAAAAATTATTTCAGCGATCCACAGCCAAGGATCCATGTATGAGGAATGAATCGGGTTGAAGTAGGGTTGAAAATATACCTTCTTTACTGAAAACATTGAAATTATGTTGCTTATTCGATGTCGATTTCAAGCCACAACGAAAACGTCCCAGCCTCTACATAGTCTACCCCCTAAAAAATGAACAACCACTTTCTCTTGAACTTTTCAAAGAGAATTAAAAAACGGTTGCTAGACTTTTTAAATTATTAAGTTGGTAACCTTAACACACTAAGGGTTTATCATCCTTTTATCCTCTTTAATATCACATATTAAAAAGGAAAACTAGGATTATTCCCTTATCAATAGAGAAGGCAAATGGAAAGTTAGAAAAGGAATTATATTCTTTCAAAAGAATATTAATTTCCATGCCTTTTAACCAAAATTAATTAATAAAACTGCTTATATTAGTAAATTCAGTAAAATATATACAATTAATATTTTGTATGGATCAAATTCATATATTAATTATATTTATGTTCTTTATTTGTGTACAACAAGTTTATACATACAATGTTTTTAATATTTAACTATCAAATTAAATTAATTCAAAATTAATTTAATTCATACAATACCAAATGTATTTGGATTTTGTTCATTTCAACTATAGGGTATGACCATGTAGGCTCTTGTAACATTGGAAGTAATACTAGAATGTTTCTCACATTACAAGCAATGAGTGGCATCTAGCAATGCATCATTGCCACCCAATTTAGAAGAAGTCGTGATTCGACATAACCTTCCTATGGTAATCTTTTCATGTATTATATCATTTTATTCTTAATATTTAGATTGGAACAAGTCATGAAATAGTCACACTTGTATAATCCAATCTCATATTTCTTGATTTTCTAAGTAGACTACAATAAACAAATAAGTTTGATATCTCATATCAACTTATTCAAGCATGGCCATGCATTTCTAGTCTCACTCCATCAAGAGGCCTAAGATATTACTCCCGTTATGTAGAAGGGTTAAATCCTATCTTGATCAACCATAACCCACTACATTGATTGTTGTATATCCAACATCAGTCTTTATAGTACAACCTATTATGGTAGACGTTTTGACTATATCAAAATATACAACTCACGATGTTGGAACAATAATGATATCAAGTATGAGGATCATACACATAGTTATCACTATGAGTAATATTGTGACTATTACATAAATGCAAGAAACATACTCATGGTAGGTCAGTCCAATATGTTGTAACTCTAAAACATACTCAAGTATTGATTTTGACATCCCTATGTTAATGACAATTATTTGTCATCAATCAACTACACATTAGTCTCAATGCATTATTGTTGTCCAAGCCAACAATAATACTTGACTAAGGACCATTTTAAGAATAATCATATTTTTTTAGGACTTTATTACAATTTAGTTTGTTTATATAAACAAAAAAAGAAATTGAAATAATAATGGCAATGCCTCATACAAATAAACAACGTAAAATGAGTATGTGATTACAATCATCTCATGATTGGTCTTTGGGCATACTCTAACAGTGGATACCTTAGATGGCTAAGATCTTACAAATATTCCAAATTCTT
Organism: Gossypium arboreum; assembly: GCF_025698485.1. Lineage (NCBI taxonomy): Eukaryota > Viridiplantae > Streptophyta > Magnoliopsida > Malvales > Malvaceae > Gossypium > Gossypium arboreum. Next base: position 115,771,229 of record NC_069077.1, on the reverse strand, counting down.
CACAGCTCATGTGATTCATATCATGTAATGGCTAATGTCCCAATTTACTGGATACCTTACTGATGGCTAACATTTTGCATGTGTTACGAATTCTTCACAACTCATGTGAGCAGCATCTTGTAATGGCTAATTTTTTATTCACAGCTCATGTGAGCACTTTCAGTCATAGCTCCTATGAGTATTATTATCCCGTGTATCTGAGGCATATTTGCTATAGTTCTCCAGGAAATGAAAATAAACGTGATATGAAATGAAATTGTTTAAATGATGTGAATACTAAATTTAAAATGGATTCATAAGAATAGAATGTTGTCTTGCTGAATTTTTTTAATATAGATTTTATTGTATAGTTGGAAATGTCATATGATTCATGTGTGATAATCTCACCTTTTGTTTTTAAATTGTGATAACAGGGAACTGTATAGTAGCTAGTCCATTTAATTAAATGTGAACTGATGTAAGTTATATTGTTTTAAGTTAGGAATGATAATGGAACAAAATGATTTGAGTTATAATTGGTCAAATGTGTTTTGGATAGTATTAAAGTTAACTAATTATATTATAAGCCTGTGTAATATAATGTATTAACTTCTAGAAGTGTTGAGTGATGTACTTGTGGATGTAACAGGATGCCAAATGATATCATAAATTTTACAGTATGTTTTCATAATTTAATTGTAAATTTAATAAGGTACGTTAAATGAATTTCATACAAACTTACTAAACATTAGTAATGTTTATCCTGTTTTATTTTTCCTGTCTCTCTTTAGGTTTTATTGCAGAATGTGTCAATCAGATCAACTTGGAGCTCACACTATCCAACCATGATTTGGAATATTTTCAATTTTTCCTGACCTAGTTAAGTGGCATGTATATAAGGTTCTTATTGTATAAGTGAATGTTTGGATGTATGTGATCTTGAATTTAAACTATGGTTGATTTTGGAAGTATGTATGTTATACATTTAAATGTGTCTATGGTGACAAGTTACAAATGAAGTCATGAATGGAAAAATTTTGGAATGTGGGATGATTGGACAAATGTAGTAAATATGATTATGGTACGATAATATGATGATGTATAATGATAATATGATGATGTAAGATGTTTAATTAGTGAAATTTGACAGTTATGTAATTATGCTTGAAACATATAGATGGACTACTTAGATGACACAAAGTTATGGTTGATGATGTATAAATGGCCACCTTGAATTAGAAAGATTTGGTATGTTTTAGTATGAAACTTTGAATGTTTTAAATAGGTATTGAAAGTGAATTAAGTATGTTTTGAAGTGTTGGAATGGTTGGCTTGAAAAATAGGTCAAATGGTCTAATTTTCTTTGTATCACACTGTCCTGTGAAGTACGCGGTCTAAAGGCACGACTGTGTGCATTGTCAAAAATGTATTCAATTTAGCCCACACGGTTACAATTTTTTACACGATTTTAACCACATCATCGCATGACACTTGCACACGAGCTAATACATAACCATACGACACGGTCATATAAAACACATGGGTTATGACATGGTCTTGTGATAATTTGTATGACTACTATAGTATATTTTGAAGCTGTAACATGGGTACAATGAGTTACACGGCCTAGAAACACAGTCGTGTGACTCTTTTGCATGTTTGTTTGTTTTCGACTTCATTCTAGAGCTCACGTAACTTGTCTGAGGCTCAGATATGGCTATATATATTATATTGAATTATCAATACGATAAAAACTGACATGTTTGACTGTGAGTTATCTGTCTTAGTTTCTATTTGTTTCAATTCAATCTTAGTTGGATTCCAAATAGATTTTAGAGCTTTCACAAGCTCAATTTAAACCCAATTTTGTTCACAAAGCATGATTTATATGAATGTATGAGATTTATTGAATGTTTAAATGAATTCTTGAATTAAATTCACACGTAACTGTTCTGTTAATTACTATAACATTTTGTAACTCGTTTCCGACAACAGAGAAGGGTGAAGGGTGTTAACAATATATGCAATTAAGTATAGAAATGGGCAATATATTTTCAAGGTAAGTGAATTTAATAATGAAACTGATAAGTAGTTTGCAAACTTGTTAACTAGATACCTTATTATACCTATTATTAAAAAATTTTCATGTATGATGGTATTGGTGTTAAAAAAAAAACCGATTTGAAAACAGCGTTCTTGCATAGCGAAAAATTAAAATTTTGAAAACCAACCCAGTTTGTGATATTTATAGCAATAAACCTTAATTGAATTTGTACCTGCATTTTTGGCTCAGTGGAAATTTGTTGTTCTCGACTTTCAACCAATCAATCTTCTTCACTATTCTCATACCATGAATTACTCCGAATGTGGGCTCAAACCAATTGAATTGAAACACAAAACTACAAAAAGTTTTCTCTCATTTTGGGGTGAAAATGAAAACTCCCTCTTCATAATAGAAGCCAGTAAAATTGTTTGTAGCGCCCCGAATTTTGGGCCTAGAAGAAATGGGCTTCGCGTATCGGAGGAATTGGAATTTAGTTGTGCAAGTGAATGACACAAATAAATGCATGCTTCAGTGGTTAAGTATCTTGGGAAGTGGCTGAGAAGTCTTGGGTTCAAGCCTTGGCTCTTGCAAAATTTTGGTTTTTAAGGGATGAACCATGGCTCTGGCATGTAGGCTTTATAAATAATTGTGGATAATTTATGACACAGAAAGAGCCTGTGATGGAGTGGCAAGGTGGCGTGTTATGTAACTGTGAGGTCTGAGGTTCAAGTCTTGGATGCGGAATGGAGTATTTATTTTATTGTTTGAGCTGTGTAGGAGGTGGAGTTGATTTGAGACTCTGAGGTTGAATTGGTCATGAGAGTTTGAATAGAGTTTGAATGGGAGGTTGGAGTGATTTATAGAGTGTATCATGGAGAGATATTAGGAGAAAATCAAGGAGTGATTTATGGAGAGATTTAAGGAGGAAAATATGGGATTTTATGTGGGTTACTGTTATCTTGTGTTAAAATAATTCGGTTACCATGCTTTTCCCATGCCTTTCCCAAAAATATAATAGACGATAGTTTTCCTGTGCTTCTCAAGTCTGTCATTTTGTTCTTTGTTGATTTTTGCTAGATGGTTCTTTGTGATTTCTTTCGGTTCCATTTTTGTTCTATTCTTTCCTATGGCAACATTTGCACCCTTCTCCTCCCTTGCCGATTTTTCATTGTCTTCTTTTGTTTCTATCAACTGCCTATTGAACTTTCTTTTTCTTTCTTCACATAGCTTTGGATTTTCCTTATAAGTCATTCTTTCCTTAATCCTTGGTTTTTGTTGCCACAACTTGCCACCTTTGGTTTAGATTATTGCGTCATTGGTAAGTCGCAACTGTGAAGTATTCTTTTCATTTATAGATTTTTGGTGAATCAATAGACTATTCTATTTGCAAAGGTTAAGGGTTGGAACGACTCGTTAACATTGGAGTAGTGCGACTCTACTATTACGCGGTTGGTAGGTAAAGTGGCTATATTTTGGTGGTGTTAAAGGAAAGTTTTACTTTCCCTTTGGATATGAAATGTGAATTGATGTTGGTATTGGGTCTTTACAGAATTGTCCACTGCGAATTGTGGAGTAGGAAACTATCTTGTTCGGATCTGCAGGTCCCAGAGTGCTCGATATTGTTTTACAGCAAATTGCATCAGGTGTGTAGTAGTATCGTATTTGGTAATCGGTCAAAAGCCGAAAGAGATTGTGAATCCACACATATTGATTTGACCATAGGTAGGCAAATGCCAAAATGCCGAAATACCGAAAAGTCAAAAAGTTGAAAGGAGGGGCTTAGAGCATGCAATCGCACGCATGGTAAATTGAGCCCACAAAACATTGGTGTACGGCAGAAAAGGCCGCCATGAACGAATTCATGGGCTTAGGCCATAATGGGCCGAATGGGCCGATGGGCCCGTGGGCCCGCTTGAGTAAATTTGACTGTTAGGTGGAAAATAGTGGTGCTTATCATGTCGCTCACATGGCATAGGTCATTTTGGGCCTCAATGGGCTGAAGTGGGCCGTGTGGGCCCAATGGGCTCGTAGGCGCTGCATGGATAAAGTCATCTGTAAGTGACAAACTTTGGACTGGGCTGTGTAGTATGCATAGCGTGGCTAATCCTAGGCTAATTGGGCCGCAAAAGCGTATGGGCCCATTTGGGCTGAATAACAGGCCTTGGACCCATTTTTACCGATAAGACCGTTAGGGTTGTAAAAGTCACTCGGGGCGACTGTAAACCTTCAGATGGGCCGATAAGCATGTTTAGGCCAAACTGTTTAGATTACCGAAATACCCCAGTAGGGTAAAATAGTTGTTTTGCCCTTGTGGGTAAATGACTGACTTGGACTATGAATTTGACTAATTTGACTGTGATTGTATGACTGTGCTTTAACTGACTTGACGGTGGTTGTATGACTTTAATATATGTTTAAATGATTGTTACTGAGTATGGCCATTTTGCATACACGTGTGATGATTGAGCATGACATACACGACATATTGCATGGGGTTGGGACATTGATACGGAGGAAGTTCTGATAGGATCGCACGGGTCGCATGAGACAACTATGGATCTAGTATTGATCTGTTAAGGTCGCACGGGTCACACGAGACGACTGTGGACTGATGAATGGCTTAGTGCTACTTAATCTAACTATGGCTCTGTGCTATGTTGATTATGGCTTTCTGCAAATCATATTTACCAGTGGCTATGTGCCAGTCATATTTATTGATGACTTTGTGTCGATCATATTTACCCATGGCTGTGTGCTGATTATATTACCGTTGCTAATGGCTATGTACCAAACTTATTACAGTTACTGATGGCATTGTGCCAATTATAATACCGCAACTGAAGGATTAAAGCCCTATATGTACTAGCAACTTTGCTGGGATTTCGGTTAGCGCTGCAACTGGTGCTAACATTGTAAGTGTAGGGATGGCGTGGGTGAGTTATTCCCTACAGGTAGTACAGGGTTGGACGGAGGCAAGTGCAGGGTTGGATGGGATAGCATGCATCCATGCATTCACACATTCTATTTTGTTACTGAGATGGGCTAGGCCTAACTAATTTTATTATGAGCTGTGACCCAAATGATAATGTAATGGGCTTTGGCCCATTTATGCTCTGAATTGGACTATACTGTTACTGTTAAAGGGCTCCGGCCCAAACTATTTATGTTTCTGTATACTGACTGTTACTCTAGTAAGGGGATTACACACTGAGTTTTCGTAAACTCACCCTGTTTTTAACTATACAGGTAGTCCCTAGCGTTAGGCGGATCGGTGCTACGAGGGACTCGAAAATGGCCACACGACTGCTCCTACTGCTACGTTAAATTGCTTACTCGTATTTTTTATTTAGGATTTCTAGTTTGTAATAAGACCATTTGTGGAATTTACTTTTAATTGGGCTTTTGATTACTTACTTTAAACTGCTAGTCTAGGAAAGGACGAGTTTTCAAACCAATTACTGTTTCCAAAAACATATGTTTTAAACTTCTTTAATTTAAATTAGCTTCCCCAATTGTAAGAGATTTTCAACGAAATTAATAACGTTTTTTAAAAGTGATTAACTTTCCAATGAACCACGTTTTGAAATTAAACGAACACAAACTGAGACCTTACACAAGTTTTAAATAGTAAGAATGGTTTTTCAATGAAATCACAGTTTCGAAAAACACTTCAATGTTACACTGCCAGATTTGGCCATAACGTCTAGGCCGATTTGGGGTGTTACATTTAGTGGTATCAGAGCCAAGTTACAAAACTCGGCTAGGAAATGGGCCTTAGTTTTTGGATTTTAAAGTTATTTACAAATGATTCTGAAGCATTTTGAAGGTTTTTATTGTGTGGTTCACTGAGTCTCTGGCACCGAATCCAGAACTGTTGTTTGTTTTCATTAAAAAGCAGTAGATAGAAATAACTGAGATTTCTTTAGATATTAGACTATATTGCTACACATGAAATTAGAGTTTGCATTTATTCTCTGTGTGTTCTAGAAATGGTATGCATGTGATATCTATCAGCTCCAATGGATAGATGGTTTGGTGTGTGCTTGTATTATTAGGATCAGAGTGCGTAACGAGAGTGTACCGTGGTAGGCTAGGATGTGCGACTATTTTGATAGTTGGAAATTTTGAGGGAAAAATTTCTTTAAGGGGGTAAAGTTGTAACGTCTCAAACTTTAGGCCTAGAAGAAATGGGCTTCGCGTATCGAAGGAATTGGAATTTAGTTATGCAAGTGAATGACACAAATAAATGCCTACTTCAATGGTTAAGTATCCTGGGAAGTGCCTGAGAAGTCTTGGGTTCAAGCCTTGGCTCTTGCAAAATTTTGGTTTTTAAGGGATGAACCATGGCTCTGGCATGTAGGCTTTATAAATAATTATGGATAATTTATGACACAGAAAGAGCCTGTGGTAGAGTGGCAAGGTGGTGTCTTGTGTAACTGTGTGGTCTAAGGTTCAAGTCTTGGTATGCGCAATGGAGTATTTATGTTGCTGTTTGAGCTGTGTAGGAGGTGGAGCTGGATTGAGACTCTAAGGTTGAATTGGTCATGAGAGTTTGAATAGATTTTGAATGGGAGGTTGGAGTGATTTATGGTGTGTATCATGGAGAGATATTAGGAAAAAATCAAGGAGTGATTTATGGAGAGATTTAAGGAGGAAAATTTGGGATTTTATGTGGGTTATTGTTATCTTGTGTTAAAAGAATTCGATTCCCATGCTTTTCCAAAAAAACTTATAGACGATAGTTTTCCTCTGCTTCTCAAGTCTGCCATTTTGTTCTTTGCCAATTTTTACTAGATGGTTTTTTGCGATTTCTTTCGGTTCCCTTTTTGTTCTGTTCTTTCCTATGGCAACATTTGCACCCTCTTCCTCCCTTGCCAATTTTTTATTATCTTCTTTTCTTTCTGCCAACTGCCTATTGAACCTTCTTTTTCTTTCTTCTCACAGCTTTGGATTTTCCTTATAAGTTATTCCTTCCTTAATCCTTGGTTTTTGTTTTCACAACTTGCCATCTTTGTTTTGGTTTCTTGCATTATTGGTAAGTGTCGCAACTGTGAAGTATTCTTTTCGCTTATGGCTTTTTGGTGAATCAATCGACTGTTCTATTTGCAAAGGTTAAGGGTTGGAACGACTCGCTAACGTTGGAGTAGTGCGACTCTACTGTTATGCAATTGGTAGGTAAAGTGGCTATTTTTTGGTGGTGTTAAAGGAAAGTTTTTATTTTTCCCTTGGATATGAAATGTGAATTGATGTTGGTATTGGGTCTTTACAGAATTGTCCGCGGCGAATTGTGGAGTAGTGAACTATCTTGTTCGGATCTGCAGGTTCCGGAGTGCTCGATAGTGTTTTACAACAAATCGCATCAGGTGTGTAGTAGTACCGTATTTGATAATCGGTCAAAAGCTGAAAGAGTGAGTGAATCCACACACACTGATTTTACCATAGGTTGGCAAATGTCAAAATGCCGAAATACCGAGAAGCTGAAAAGTCGAAAGGAGGGGCTTAGAGCGTGCGATTGCACACACGGTAAATCAAGCCTTCGAAACGTGGGTGTATGGTAGAAATGGCCACCACGAACGAATTCATGGGTTAGCCATAATAGGCCGAATAGGCCGATGGGCCCGTGGGCCCGCTTGTGTAAATCTGACTATTGGGTGGAAAATAGTGGGCCCATTTGGGCAGAATAATGGGCCTTGGACCCATTTTCACCGGTAGGACCGTCAGGGTTGTAAAAGTCGCTTGGGGCGACTGTAAACCTTCGGGTGGGCCTATAATCATGTTTAGGCCGAACTGTTTAGATTACTGAAATACCCCTGTAGGATAAAATGACTGTTTTGCCCTTATGGGTAAATGACTGACTTGGACTATGAATTTGACTGTTTTGATTGTGATTGTATGATTGTGCTTTAACAGACTTGACGGTGGTTGTACGACTGATATGCTTTTAATAAATGTTTAAATGATTGTTATTGAGCATGCATTTTACATACACGTGTGATGATTGAGCATAACATACACGACATATTGCATGGGGTTGGGACATTGGTACGGAGGAAGTTCTGATAGGATCGCACAGGCCGCATGAGATGACTGTGGGTCCAGTATTAATCTATTAACGTCGTACGAGTCACACGAGACGACTGTGGACCAATGAATGGCTTGGTGCTGCTTAATCTAATTATAGCTCTGTGCCAACCTAAATATGGCTCTGTGCTATGTTGATTATGGCTTTGTGTAAATCGTATTTACTAGTGGCTATGTGCCTATCATATTTATCGATGACTCAGTATCAATCATATTTACCCATGACTGTGTGTCGATTATATTATCGTTGCTGATGGCTATGTGCCGAATTTATTACAGTTACCGATGGTTTTGTGCCAATTATAATACCGCTATTGAAGTCTTAAAGCTGTATATATACTAGCAGCTTTGTTACGATTTCGGTTAGTGCTGGAACCGGTGCTAACATTGTAAGTGTAGGGATGGCGTGGTGAGTTATTCCCCACAGGTAGTGCAGGGTTTGTAACATCCCTTACCCATATCTGAAGTCGGGACAAGATTCAAGGCGTTACTGGACTTAAACATTCACAAACATGAAAAATCGGGCCATAAAATTTCATCCAAATTAAAACTATTCAAACACATGTAAATCGTCCCTTATACAGGCCTTCGAGGCCTAAAACATATATCGGGGTGGTTTGGTAATAAACCGAGTACTTTAGAAAGCTCTGAGAAAACTTATAGAAATTTTCATGAAACAGGGTCACACGCCCGTGTGGACATAGGGACACGCTCGTTTGTCTTCAACACGTCCGTGTCCTCAGGCCGTGTAACTCTCTATTTATGACGTCAGCAAAACAAATTGATCCATACGGCCAAGCCACACGCCCGTGTGCTCGGCCGTGTCCTCCACACGGCTGAGACACATGGCTGTGTCTCTGGCCGTGTAGCCAACACTTAGGCTATTATCCAAGCCTTATGTTGTCCTTAATTCTCTCCCATCCTTATACACATTACAACATCAATTTAATAGTTAATCATCCTTTAGTAAAATTTCGTTAAAGCATTTACATGTTGTCATACATGTGTTTATTACCTATACTCATGTTACACCAAGTTAGACATTCCAATTCACATTCTACAATTGTCCATAGTCAATCCTTATCAACTTACTGTCATGCCACACATTCATTCCATGGCCACAACCACCTCAAATGGTCTTAGACCATTCATCATGTACATGTGTTATACTAATCATTCGTAACAACCAATTATAAACACATCACAAACATTAACACATAGCAAGAATAATTAGGCTTACAAGCCATAACCATGTAAGCCACATCTCATGGCCTTATACAATAAATCAATATAAACCGATACATTTTGCTAATCATAACAACATCTAACATAAAAGCTAGTCCTTATACATGCCATTCACTTGAAAGTATTTAATACACATATGACAATACTCCGGAGTTGTTGGCCTGATAGTGTGATGCTACCTCTGACGTTCTCGAACCCCGAGTTGACCTGAGAACACTAAGGAAATGGAGAGGAGGGAGTAAGCTTAAAGCTTAGTAAGTCCATATGAAAATAATAAGCAAATTATCAACATGATTCCATGAAAATGTAATCATAATTACACTTTTGCTGATTTTCTGGTCATGTTGTTTTCTCAAGTCATAGTTACTAATTTATTTATATCTGGAGCTATGAAACTCCAAATTAAGATTTGCTAATTTTCTATGAAACTAGACTCATATATCTTCTTACCATAAAAATTTCAAAATTTTTAGTCTAGCCAATAAGTACAGTTTACTCATTAAATATACCTCTATTTCACTGTCTAACAGTTCCGACCTCTCTTCACTAAAAATTATTTATCTCATGGTACGGGACTCTAAATTGCGAACCGCTAATTTTCCCAAAAACTAGACTCATTAAGGATTTTAAGAATTCAAATTATGACTCATAATTTTTTTTTTACAATTTTCAATGATTTTCCCAAATAAGAATAGGGGATTCCTAAATCATTCTGACCCTGTCTCGCAAAAATCTAATCATCACAGAATATGAGATTCTTTTGCCTTAACTTTTTCTTTTATGAGAAAACCTATAATTCAATTCTACCATTTTTGGTGATTTTTCAAAGTCACACAACTGCTATTGTCCAAAATTGTTTTATTACAAAATTTCACTTTTACATAATTTCACTTATTCCATTCTATCTTACCAAAAGATTCGCTCAACTATCGAGCACATTGCTCACAACTTTTCACATAGATGTACTTGCAGTTATTCATCACATAGTCATGTAAATATGTATTTTCACTTAGTAAATTTCCCGTTGAACTCATTGGAATAATAACAGATACCCGATGGCCTGTGCATATACCACCCTTGTAACTAAAGCTCTCTGGTACGTATAGTAGCCTGCACTTAGTACTACACATGCGACCTATCAATCTGGTACACGTAGTAGCCTACACTTAGTACTACACATGTGACTTAACCATCTGAAATACATAGTATCCTGCACTTAGTACTACACACATGATCGAAGTTAACGGGTACGCATAGTAGCCTGCACTTAGTACTACACATACGACCTATCAATCTGGTACACGTAGTAGCCTGCACTTAATACTAAGCACATGACTTAACCATCTGATACACGTAGTAGCCTACACTTAGTACTACACACGTGATCGAAGTTAATGGGTATGCATAGTAGCCTGCACTTAGTACTACACATGCGACCTATCAATCTGGTACACGTAGTAGCCTGCACTTAGTAGTACACACGTGACTCACAACGAATCATTTGTATCTCTTCTATTCTGAAGGTTCAATCGGGAAATTCTTCACTTTTCAACATTTTACTATCTCATTCTTAGTCAATTCTGATTCGTAGTTTACATCAATTGATCACTCTATAGGTAGCCACATCTCATATAATAACAAAAGATAATAACGTAAAAAGAATCAAAATATTATTTACATACAAACTTACACGTTTCAAAGAAACATCATATTCCATCAAACTTCCAAACCTTTACCGGACGTACTCGAATTGTGGCTTCATTCACATAGCAATATCTCATAATTACATGGCATTGCAACATTTTCATCATAATAGGAAAACATCAAAAATAGGTTATATCATCAAAATAATCACATAATAACAAATTATTCGCATATATATATTTACAACTCGTGTAATATCGAAGCATTAGCATTCAAATACAATATTGCATTATTAAAATCACATGAACTTACCTCGGGTTCGAGTACAACTATATATTCTAATTTAGTCCATAATCTCATTCATTTCCAATCTATGCCCGAATCTCATTTTTCTTGATAATCGAGCTTGGAAACTTGAAAAACCCTAGCTATGTCTTCTCCATGCAAGTTTCGGCCATGGGGTAGATGATGGACAAAAATTGGCTTTTAATTTTGTTTTTAATTCATTTTAATTACTAGATTAGCAAAATGCCCCTAACTTAAAAATATTCTATTTCACCCATTTTAGGTCCATTTTTGTCCAAAAAATTATCCATTCGTATAATTACCATTTAAGGGCCTCCAATTTAAAATTTCATAACAATTAGACACCTCTAACGTGTAGAACTCAACTTTTGTACTTTTTACAATTTAGTCCTTTTGACCAAATTGAGTGTCCAAACGTCAAAATTTTCGAACGAAATTTTCACGAAATCATCCCATGAAATTGTATACCATAAAAATATAATAAAAACAAATTTTATTGTGTCAGATTTGTGGTTCCGAAAGCACTGTTCAGACTAGGCCCTAATTCAGGATGTTACAAGATTGGACGGAGGCAAGTTCAGGGTTGGATGGGATAGCATGCATCCATGCATTCACACATTCTATTTTGTTACTGAGATGGGCTAGGCCCAACTGATTCTGTTATGGGATGTGACTCAAATGATAATGTAATGGGCTTTGGCCCACTTATGCTCTGAATCGACTATATCATTCAAGTTAAAGGGTTCGCCCTGCATCGCTTTCGCTTTTTGTATACTAATTGTTACTCTAGTAAGGGGATTACACACTAACTTTTCATAAACTCACCTCGTTTTTAACTCTATAGGTAGTCCCCAGTGTTAGGCAGATCAGTGCTGCGAGGGACTCGAAGATGGCCATATGACTGCTCCTACTGCTATGTTAAATTGCTTACTTGTATTTTTTATTTTGGATTTCTTGTTTGTAATAAGACCATTTGTGGGATTTAATTTTAATTGGGCTTTTGATTACTCACTTTATACTACTATTCTAGGAAAAGACGAGTTTTCAAACCGTTACTGTTTCCAAAAACATATGTTTTAAACTTCTTTAATTTAAATTAGCTTCCGCAACTGTAAGAGATTTTCAACGAAATTAATAACGCTTTTTAAAAGTGATTAACTTTCCAATGAACCATGTTTTGCAATTAAACGAACACAAACTGAGAATTTACACAAGTTTTGAGTAGTAAGAAGGGTTTTTCAATGAAATCACGGTTTCGAAAAACACTTCAATGTGACACCGCCAGATTCGGCCATAACATCTAGGCCGGGCTTGGGGTGTTACATTGTTATTCTAGAAAAATATATATTAAATAGTTGAGAATAAAATCTCTCTATTTTTCGATAGAATAACAATATCTCAAAGTTGTGTAAATAGCTCTGCCGGTGTCATCTATTTATAGGAGGAGAAAGTAGAACATTTTGTTGAGTTGTAGTGGTTTATTTCAAATAGAAAAAAAAAACACATCCTACTTAGAGTAGGAGAGGGCTGGACGACATACCCTAGTATTCCTACTAGGGTTGCCACCCCCTTTATCATGAGGGTTTTTGGGCCTCTCTCACATCAGGTCTAATTACGAGTACTTCTTGGGCATTTTTGACCTAATACTCTATAATGTGATCAACCCGATTCAATTTTTCTATTTCCCAAAATAAACTTTAATATTTATATATAAAATAATTTTCACATCTCTATTTTACCCACAGTAAAATTTTAACGAATTTACCTACGGTAAAATTTTAAGAAAATATGTTCAATATTTCACAACTCAACATGTTCACTATGACCAAATAGTTTATTTTCATTTTCGGGCTTTAAAACAGTCCAAAAACATAAACTTATTATTCTGATCATTTTTTAAATAATCCATTTAGAATTGCAAATTTCCATCTTCACTTTCACTTTACTTTCCATTTTTGGAAACCTTCATTCATTTCCAAATGATTCTATTTCTCCATATCAGAGGAAACCATAATCATTCCTAAATGTTTCCTATGTCTCCTTTTCTGCTCATTCCATTCATTTCTATTCAAACACGCAATTCATTTCTGGTTTTAATGAGCTAGCGGAGGGACCGATTGAACATATGTATTTGAGGCTTAAATGATTTATAATTAGGTTCTGCTAGATTGGAAGAACTCAGGCCTACAAGAGACCCTCCCACTACGACGAAGCTCCCTATGCTGCTAATCATTTGCAAATCTACTATTAGGAGTTGGTTTTGGAACCATTTTCGTAGGGTGTTGTATATTCCCGAAAACTCTTCGAGAACCTTTTTAGTCCTAGGTTTGAAGTCATTTTGTAACTTTCTTCAAGGAAAGTAGCATGAATTGACATTATAACATTTTGCTTTTTCAGTTTATAAAACAATCTACCCTTTGTTACCTTTTGATATTCTACAAATATGCATAATTTTGTCTGTGAGTCCAACTTCCTCACATCTTTATCCAATATGTGGGTGGGCATCCCCAATGTAACACCCCTTACCCGTGTCCGATGCCAGGACAAGGTACCAGGCATTACCGAACTTAATCATACACATACATTAAAAAATTAGGCCATAAAATTTCTTTTGATTCTAAACTTTTCAAACACATGCATGTCATCCCTTATTTGGGTCGACGAAGCCCAAAACATACATCGAGATTAATTCGGGACTAAACCGAAAACCTTAGAAAGCTTTGGGAAAACTTAGAAAATTTCTTTCCATGAAATAGGGTGACATGCCCGGGTGGACATAGGGACAAGCCCGTGTGCCTTTGACACGCTCGTGTCCTCAGGCCACGTAACTCTCTATTTATGACGTCAGCATGCAAATTGAACCACACGGCCAGACCACACGCCCGTGTCTCTAGACTGTGTCCCTCACACGATTGAGACACACAACCGTGTCTCGGCCCGTGTAGTCAACACTTAGGCTATTTTCCAAGCCTTCATGTTACCCATAAACCCTTACAACCTTATACATATTAAACCACAAATCATGGCATCATTTTAGTGATTAAACACTCCTTATTAAGATATATTCATAACATTAACATGTCCTATTACAAGCAATGCATCTACTCATGAAACACCAAGTCTAGATTTCTTAATTCACATCCATAAGACTTGTCATTTTGATGATCACTTTTACCATTATACTATGGTTATCAACTTGTCCATCCAGCACTTATGTTCAACCATTATCACGTTGTTGTTTTTTTTATAACATGCAATTACTACATGGCTATGGCCACCTCAATTGGTCATAGAGCATACATCCAAAACACATGTCATATTACCAACCAAGAATGGCAAACAAACATAATCACATCATAAACACTAGACATAAATGAATAGTTAGATTTACAAACCGTAATTAATATGAACCACATCTCATGGCCATATACATATAACTTATTATAAGCCAATGCATTTGGCCAAAGCATAATAACACATGCCATAAAACTAGATCCTTATACATGCCACTGACTTGAAAGTTTCTAACATATGCTTCATTATTCCGAAGGTGATGACTTTATAGTGTGATGTTGCCTCTAACAATCTCCAACCCCGAGCTAACCTGACAAGCTAAAAGAAATGGAAAAGAGGGAGTAAGCTTCACGCTTAGTAAGTCCATATGAAAATAATAAGAAATTTATCAATATGCTTCCACTAATTCTTACAACTTGATCTCAAGGTAATACTACCATAATTGTCTTTTTACCTATGTTCAGGTCAAGCTATTTTCTCGAGTCACAGTCACTAAATTATTTATATCTGGAGTTACGAAACTCCAAATTAAGATCCTTAATTTTCCCAGAAACTAGACTCACATATATTCCTACCATAAAATTCTAAGAATTTTTGGTTTAGCAAATTAGTACAGTTTATTCTTTAAAGTTTCCCCTTTTTCTCAGTTCGACTGTTCCGACCCCTCTTCACTAAAAATTAATTATCTCATAATACTAGACTTGGATAATGTTCCCGTCTATTTATCTTGAAAATATATTCACTAAGGATTCTAATAATATAAATTTTAACCCATAGATGATTTTCCCAAATTAGAACAGGGGATTTCGAAATCATTTTGACTCTGTCTCACATCAACTGAAATATTTTCATAATATGAAACTCCTTTTCTTACACCATTTATTCTATGTGAAACTATACTCATTAAGATTCAATTTCTGGTTTTAATCAGCCTTTAACTCAATTTCCACAATTTTTAGTGAATTTTCAATGTTGAATACAGCTACTGTCCAAAACAGTTTTAGTACAAAAATGATGATAACTAAGTTCATCACACCTTCATTTCTTTTAAATTAGAAATCTATGCATTTATAAACATATATCATAGTCCACCAAATTAATACAAAATCATTTCACAATACTCATGGATTTCATATTCAATTGAGTTTCTGTACATACCTGTACTGATTCGTAACATAACTGAAGTTCGTTCTTCTCAATGACATACCTCATTGGGACCATCATCAAATCCTTCCTTGAATTACCTGTTGAACACTCAAAATACTAATGGATACACGGAAACTTGCACATAGTGCCATATATGCAGCTAGGACCAACTCATAGCGCGTAACGTATGTAGCTAAAGCTACCACATATTTTGTAATGCCCGCATTTGAACTAGTCACGAGTCTGTACACAAAGTCAACATCCAGACCCCCAAAGCATTATCATGTAATGCCCGCTCATTGAGCTACTCACGGGTTTATACACAAAGTTAGCACCTAGACCCCAAAGCATTAACATGATATGCTTGCTCAGCGAGTTACTCACGGGCCTGATCACATAGTCAACACCCAGACTCACATTACATATATCACTTATCTCTTGAATTCAGACACAACTCATGAGTTTAGACCACATTATTTCTCATGACATATCTCGTGTATCTTATACTATTCCGGAGGTTCAAACGCAATTTCTTGTCTAGCTCAATGTCATCGCACTTGCTCATAATGTCATTTATTCTTCCATCATACATTTCATACTTTCATGATAGTAACAAAACATTTAAATGCACAAATTATCAAAGCTTTAAAATCTGCTACAACATCACATTACTTGCTTATGTACTACTTGTCAAATCTTCATCAAGAATATCCGTATAATCAATCATACAATTTATATAATCATAACAATAAATCATGTAATATTCAATGATAACATTGCATTATTATAATCACACGAACTTAACTCGAATGCAAATTCGGCTAATTATTCCTTTTTAGTCCATAACCTCGTACTTTCCCATTTAAGCCCAAATCATGATTTTCTTGATCTAACATGATGAAATTCACTCATTTAATCATTACATTAATTAAAACATTCTATAATTCATAATTTGACAAAATAAAAGTTTCGCCCATAGACTCACAATAATTACAATTTTGCCCTTAGGCTCGTAAATCAATTTTTATCGAATTTCTTCCTTTACCAAGCCTAGCCAAATTCTTTTTATAACTATAGCAACTCAAAATTTCAATTATTTCACACATTTACATCTTATTTTACAACTTTACAAAATAGCCCTTTTTAGTTGTTTTTCATGAACACCACTTCACAAAAGTTGTTTGTTTAACAACCAAGGTTCATTTTCTTCCATAAAATTTCAGCAAAAAACATGAATACTCTCATGGAAAAGCCCTAGACTTTCAACCATTTTGCAAAATAGTCAACTCATTAGCTAGATTATGCTACAATGGTCCTAAAAGTACAAAAATTACCAAGAATAGCTATGAAAATTACTTACTTGCAAGAGGATAACCTAGTGGAAATTTTAAAGCTTCAAAAAGCCCCTCTTTGCTGGTATTTTTGGTGGAGAAAGAAATGGGAAGAAGATGATATCATTCCCTCTTTATGTTATTTTATTTTTAGTCAAATAAGTCACTCAATTCCACCAAACTTTGAAAATTGTCTTATCTTTGTCTCTATGGCCGGCAAGCCTATATTTAAGGGTCTATTTGCACTTTAAAGACCCTAAATTATGGTTATCTAGCTATTTAATACATTTGGCTAGCAAAACAAAACTTTTACCCCTTATGCGATTTAGTTTTTTTCACAATTAAGCTCACAATCGTTAAAATTAATTCATCAAAATTTTAATGCACTTATATAATCATGATATGACACATAAAATAATATTTAAAATAATTTCGCCAGCCTCGGAATAGTGGTTCCAAAACCACTATTTTGGCTAGGCCCAAAATTGGGCTGTCACACCCAAATTATTAAATGTTTTAGACTTAGCTTCTTTTGTAACACTCCTTACCCATGTTCGACGCTGGAACAAGGTTCGAGGCATTACCAAACTTAAACATAAACGAACATACAAAACGGGCCATAAAATTTCATCCAATTTATCCCTTTTCAATCACATGCAAAATTATCCCTTATATAGGCCTACAGGCCCGATACATACATTGGTGGTGGTTCGGGATTAAACCGATAACTTTCAGAACTTTGGGATAACTTAGAAAATTTTTCCTACTTTAGAGAGTCACACGCTCGTGTGGGTAGGCCGTGTGGTCGCACACACCTGTGTGGCTCGTGACACGCCCATGTCCTTAGCCCATGTAACTCTCTAACTATTATGTCATCAAGCAAATAAGGTCACACAGGCAAGTCACACGCCTGTATGCTTAGACCGTATGGCGAATCAAATTCCACAAATCAAGTGCATACTTCACAGGGCCTAGGCACACACCCATGTCCTAAGGCCGTGTCGTTCACACGGCCGTATTTCTGCCTGTATGTTTACTACTAGGCATTCTGTTTTGCATAATTAGGGTGTAGGGGACACACGGCCGGATCACATGCCCATAGGGTGGACTGTGTGTCACACACGGCCTAGACACATGTCGGTGTGTCCAACCGTGTAGACAATTTCTAGGCTATTTCCCAAGCCATTTTCCACCCTTAAACACTCAGATACTCAATTCCACTTCATAGCATGCAACATGGCACATTTGGCTACTCAAGCATTCACATTCATAGTTAATTATGACTTGGTAGTGTCAACATATCACATACTTAAACCAATAAGCTTTCATATGGCATTCCATACCAATTTCATATCTATTCATCATTATACTACAATTATTGTCATACACATTAATCATATTCCATACTTAAACAAACATGCCATCCATCATACTCAGTAACATAAACAACCACAAGCCTCATCAAACACATACATTTAGCAAGTAAATCACACTTCACCACACATCCATCAAGCAACCACATCAATCATAACACATTTGTATGCATGCACAATTAATTAGGGTTACAACCCAAATAATCAATATGAGCCACCTCTCATGGCCTTATACAAAATAATCATAATACCATCATGAGCCAACATATTTGGCTAATCAATATGACACATAACAAAAAGACCAAGTCCCTATACATGCCATACTCAAAATGATAAGACTAACTATACCCAAATATTCAATTGATAGCGTGATTGAATCTTCGACGTCCTCCAATTCCTGAGCTAGCTTGGTGACACTATAAGAGATGGAAAGGAAATGGGGTAAGCATTAAAGCTTAGTAAGTTCACATGTAAATAAAATGAAACTTAAATAAACATTAATCATACATTAAACATAATGAACATAATCTTGCATTGTATCAAATATTTTAAACTCATTCTTCATATATATATACATATTCTCACCACAAGTTCATTATATCTCATGTCATTCTCATGAGTTCAATGTACATACTTGTGCCTACTTGCCAATAATAATTTACTTTCTTGTCTTTGACGTAATCATCAAGTTTACCCATTAACTTCTCTTAGAACTACATGTTGAACACTTGAATACCATCGGATACATTGGAATCTTGCACCTCAGTACCTCATATGTAGCCAACTTTACCTCATATCACATATCACATGTTGCTCACTCTCGAGCTACTCACGGGTTTGCTCACACAAGCTATTTGTCAGATGTAGCTACACGGGCTACTCGCACAAGCTGTCAGGTATTTGCAACACATGCTGGACTACCCAGCCCCCTGTAAAACATACAAGAGCATTACCCGGAATGCCAAAACATGTGTCACATATATCATGAACTCAGAGCACAACTCAATGAGTTCAGATCACATATATCATGAACTCAGACCACAACTCATGAGTTCAGATCGCATAATTCCTAGTGACATGTCACTTGTATCCTAAACTATTCTTAAGGTTCAAACGAGATTCCTTGATACCACATTTCTGTAAACTTGCTCGTAACACCGATTTCAATGCTCATAGTACCAATCACATACTCAGGGAATAATCAAAGCACAATTCATAATAAAATTTAGGCAATAAACACATGATACGACATCACATTAAATATGTATGAACTTATCACACATGAAATATTGAAGCATTTAAAGTATGGTACATGTTGCATTATTTGCAAATGAACTTACCTCCGTACAAAATGATAGAAACGAGCATAATCCTTGTAAACCTTGTTTTTCCCACCGATCAAGACCCGAATCATGTTTTTCTTGATAATCAAGCTTGAAATGTTGAAAACCCTAGCTATGGTGCCCTTGCAGATTTTGGCTAAGGTGGGAGAAGATGGACAAGATTTTTTCTTTATTTTTCCCTTTTTATTCTTTTATTAACCAAATGACAAAAATGCCCTTAAGGCATTTCTTTCAAATTTTCCCTATTAATGCCCATTTTTGTCCAAAATTTTAGAACTTGGTCAAATATTAAAGACCTCTAATTAATAGTCTAATGCAATTTTATGCTTGAAGCTCCTAGAACACAAGTTTTACAACTTATTCAATTTAGTCCCTAAAGTCAAATTAGACACTTTAGGCATAGAATTTTTTCATGAAAATTTCTCAGAAACATGCCATCATATCATGGATCATCAAATAATCATAAAATAATTATTCTATTTTGGTTTTGTGGTCTCGAAACCACTATTTTGACTAAACCCTAATTCGGGATGTTACAACTGTCCCCCTTTTAGGGATTTTCATCCCTGAAAATCTTACTGGTAAAAAGGTTCGGGTATTGCTTTCCCATGGCCTCTTCGGGCTCCCATGTAGCCTCTTCAACCCCATGTCTTTACCATAACACTTTCACTAAGGCAATGCTTTTGTTTCTCAATTGTTTAACTTCTTATGCCATAATCTTAACCGGTTTCACACCATAAGTCATATCCGATCGAATCTCAACTTCTGTCAGTGAAATCACATGTGAAGGATCTAATCTATATCGGTGCAACATAGACACATTAAATACATCATGAATCTTTTCCAACCCTGATGGTAAAGCTAACTGATAGGCAACCGGCCCTATTCTCTCGGTGATCTCATATGGCCCTATAAAACGAAGACTCAACTTACCCTTCTTGCCAAAATCTCAAAACCTTTTTCCATGGAGATACTTTCAAAAATACCTTATTACTGACTTGATACTCATTTTCTTTCCGTTTCAAATCCACGTAGGATTTCTATCTATCCGAAGTGGCTTTCATACAATCATGAATTACCTTTACTTTCTCTTCAGTTTCTTTGATTAGATCAATCCCGTGAATCTGGTTTTCTCTGAACTCGGTCTAATACAACGATGTTCGGCACTTACGTCCGTACAATGCCTCATAAGGTGCCATTTTCAAACTCGACTGATAACTATTGTTGTAGGTAAACTCCACCAACGGTAAGTACCTTTTCCAACTACCTTGGAATTCCAATACACAACATCGAAGCATGTCTTCCAATATCTGAATCATTCGCTCAGACTAACTGTGACATCCCAAAATTGACCATAGTCGGGAAGTGGTTTCGGGACCGCTAAACCGAGTCACCGACATGTTCGAACGTAATATTTATTGTCTAGAATATGTGAAAATGCATGTGTGAATTTTGAATTCTTTGATTTAGTTAATTTGATTGTGAATTGAAAGAAAAGGACTCATGTGAAAGGATTTAAATATATGTGGCTAATTTTAAGAGATTAATAAAAGGATGAAGTAAAATAAATGGACTTGCATGTCAAATAGCCCATTCCTAAGGTTAGTGGCCGGCCATGTCAAGAGTGATGGGCAAGGGAAAACATGTTTCAAACATGTTTAGTTAATGGATTATGCTTGAAAGAATAAAGAAATGAAATTGAAAAAAAAAGGGATATGATGAAAACAAAAGAGAAAAAAAAAGTGTCCATCCTCTCATCTTTTTCTTGCTTGGCCGAATATACTAAGAAGAAAGGGGGGAAAAAGCTTGAGAAAATCAGCCATGGGAGCTTACTAGACTAAGGTGTTTTGATACAAGAAGGTATGTTTTATGCCACTTTTGAAAATGCATGCATGATTTGGAGGATTGGTTCAAAATTTTCCTTGAATCTTGAATCAAAACTAGGTTGTTAGGTGAGTTAAATTTCGGCCATGAATGTTGTCTTCCTTGGTGAGTGTTTTGATGTTGTTGTGATGAAAGCATGGAGATGAGTGAGTTCGAATGTTTAACAAAAAGGAAATTTTGTGCCATGGAGTTCTTGTTGTTATGTGTGTGTGTGCATGAGTATTCGCCATGCTATAGAATTTATGTTGCAAAATGATTAATGCTTAATGAGATGTATAATAGTACTTGTGAATGAGCTTGAGGGTATTTAAACAATTAGACATAAAAAGGTGGTAATGAGGTTGAAAATTGTTGAATGGTTAATTGGGTAATGAATGAAGCATTCGCCATATGGGGTATAAATGGGCATAGGTGTTAAATACCTTGTATTGGAAATTTTGATAAATAAGTAGCAATAAGTTAAGATGAGATTGAGTAAATTTTCAGCTTAGTTGTGTTAAGTATTCGGCAATAATCATAATAATGCATGTGAATGCCGTATGTTTGTGTTTGATGGAGAGGTAAATTGTTTGATTTAGCTCAAGAGCAACGGGAACTAAATTGGACAAAGGAAAGGAGAAAGCAAACGAGTAGCCGATTTGGAACCGTTCTACCCCAAACAAGGTAAGTCATTAAGCACGTATTTGATATTGCTTAAATGATTGTAAAATTTATGCAATTGTGTTTAATGGGATGATATATATATTTACAAATGAAAATGTATGTGTATGGAATGATGACATTTGTTGAATGTAAAAGAAATAGTG
The DNA here is from genome assembly GCF_025698485.1 of Gossypium arboreum. Classification (NCBI taxonomy): domain Eukaryota; kingdom Viridiplantae; phylum Streptophyta; class Magnoliopsida; order Malvales; family Malvaceae; genus Gossypium; species Gossypium arboreum. Next base: position 115,748,753 of record NC_069077.1, on the reverse strand, counting down.
AAATGTGTAGAAAGTTGCTTTCGGCACTAAGTGTGCGGGCAATACGAGTGTACGGTGACGAGATTGGCACTAAGTGTGCATGCTGGAAATATATGGCACTAAGTGTGCATGCTGGAAAAATATGGCACTGAGTGTGCATGCTGGAAATATATGGCACTAAGTGTGCGAGCTCGAAGGGTATGGCACTGTGTGTGCGGGCTTAAATCGCATGGCAGTAAGTGTGCGAAATCGAGTATTAAGCACTGTGTGTGCGTACTCTATATATATATATATATATATATCTCCGATCGAACAATTATATGGAGGGTGTGTCTCCATCGAGTTGAGTATGGGCAGCGGATCGGGTAAGTACCTTGAGCTCATGACGAATAGGCAATACGTTCTTGCTCGGGGTTGAGCGTGGTAAGCTTTAAATCTATGTGATGATTGCAATTGTATGATTGTGGTGTGAATGAGTTGGTGAGTAAAATGCCTCAATTATCTTATTGTATAGAATATGAAATGTGGATGTATGACTTGGAATGAGATTGAACCGAAAGGTCCGAGGAATTATGATATAGTTCCGATATGGATGAAGTACCTAGCCTCGCTTCTTCGTTTCATGTTGTGAAAATTTTACTAATGGATGGTTGATGAATGCTTATGACTTATCGAGTTATAAACTCACTCGGTGTTTTTTTGTCACCCATTTTAGGTCTCTTGGACTCGTATTGTTATGTGCTCGGAACCGTCGTTGAAGTCATCACACCGGCTGGAAACTTTTGGTATTATCTTCGTAGTTGAACTAGGAGAACATTTGGCATGTATAGGCTATTATGTTTTGTTGAATTGTGGGTTGTAAACTTTAAGCCATGTGAAAATGGCCTATGTGGTCGTCGAGTGGGATGCTAGAACCTATAGCCACGAGTCTTAGAAACTTTTATTTTGATAAGGTGGCCATAATTTGTGTCATGTATGATGGATGATTAGTAAGGCCAAGGAAAGATTCATGAAATTGGCATAGTCTACTGCAGTAACTGTTGCGGACAGCAGCAGTGAGATGAGATTGAAAAATCACTAAAAATAGTAGAAGTAGAATTAAATAGTGAATAAATTATGAAATTGAACCTTGATGAATCTATTTTTATATGGATGAAACGAAATGACCATATGAGCAGTATACTGAGAGATATTAAAGTTCTCGTGAGACAGGGCCAGAACAGTTTCTGGGTCCCCTGTTGCGACTTTGAAAATTCACTATAAATTATACAGAAAGAATTAGAAGTCATACCTTATATGTGCAGATTCCATTTTGAGTCTAGTTTCATTAGAAACAAACGAAACCAGTATTAAAGCCCTGTACATAGAGATATTCAAGTTGTAACGCGCGAAGGTCAGTGTAGTCGACTCCTGTAACATGGGTGACTTTAACTAATAAACTGTACTAATTGGCCCGACCAAAAATTCTAGAAATAAATCTATGGATAGTTATATGAGTCTAAATTCAGGGAAAATTTATGGAATCAGTTTCCGAGTTTTGAAACTCGAGATATGATTTTTAAGGCGACAGTGACGCAGTTAGCTCGCCTGCCTGGATCAGCAATCAGATATTACAAAGAGAGAAATAAGGGAAGTAAGCCCGGTAACACCACGTGTTCAAATCCGGTGACGGTCACGGGTTTGGGGTGTTACACTAACCATCAGTCTGTGGATGGAAAGCAGTGCAAAAGTTCAAATTTATACCCAAAGCTTCTTGCACCTTTTTCCAAAATCGAAAAGTGAACCTCGGATCTCTATCCGATACAATCGATATAGGTACTGCATGAAGTATCACAATTTTACCAATGTACAATTCAGCTAACTTATCAAGTGAGTAATCAGTACGTACCGGGATAAAGTGAGTCAATTTAGTCAATCTGTCGACAATAACCTATATGGCATCTTTCTTTCTCGGAGTTAAAGGCAAACCTGTCACAAAATCCATAGAAATCTGGTCCCATTTCCACTCGGGAACCATGATGGGTTGAAGTAAACTTGATGGTACTTGGTGTTCAGCCTTTACTTGCTGGCAAACTAAGCATTTTGATACAAACTCTAAGATATCTCTTTTCATACCATTCCACCAATATATTTTCTTCAAGTCATTAAACATCTTTGTATTGCCCGGGTGAACTGACAAACAGCTGTTGTGTGCCTCATATAAAATATTCTGAATCAACTCAGTGTCCCTCAGAACACAAATTCTACCATGAAATCTCAAACAACCATCAGAGTCACTCAAAAAATTCGGTTCACTGCTAGACTCACACTGAATTCTCTTAGCTTGCAACTCTTTATCAACTTCCTAAGCATCACAAATCTGTTGAAGAAAAGTCGATGTAGCTCTCAACTCGGCTAGAATCGAACCATCATTAGAACAATTCAACGATGTATTCATAGCCCTCAAGGCAAACAATGACTTCTTACTTAAAGAGTCGGCGACCATTCGCCTTACCCAGATGGTAATCAATCACAAACTCATAATCTTTTAACAGTTCCAACCATCTTTATTGCCGCAAGTTTAAATCCTTTTGAGTCATCAAGAACTTAAGACTTTTGCGATCGGTATAAACATGGCATCTCTCGCCAAATAAATAATGTCGCCAAATTTTCAAAGCAAACACTATGGCTGCCAACTTTAAATCATGTGTCGGATAGTTCTTCTTGTGAGGCTTCAACTGCCTCGAAGCGTAAGCTACGACTTTACCCTCTTGCATAAGTACACATCCCAAACCATTTAAGGAAGCATCACTATAAATCATAAATCATTTACCTGACTCGGGTTGTACCAAGATCGGAGCCTCAGTCAACAATGCCTTTAATTTCTCAAAACTCTATTGGCACTTTTTTGTCCATTCGAATTTGACATCTTTCTGTAATAACTTCGTCATCAGAGTAGTAATCATGGAGAATTCTTTAACAAACCGTCTATAATAACCGGCCAAACCTAGAAAGCTTCTAACCTCAGTTATATTCCTCGGTGGTTTCCAATCAATAATAGTCGAGATCTTACTCGAGTTAACTTAGATACCATCACTTGAAACAATATGGCCTAAGATCCAAATTCTCGAAGCCAAAACTAGCTTTTACTGAACTTAGTATACAACTGCTTGTCTCTCAAGGTCTGCAAAATAGTTCTCAAGTGTTCGGCATGCTCTGCCCTATCTCTTGAATATATCAGAATATCATCAATAAACAAAACAACAAACTTTTCCAAATATGTCCGAAATATTCGGTTCATTAAATCCATAAACACAGCAGGAGTATTCATTAACCCAAATGGCATGACAAGAAATTCATAGTGACCATACCTCGTCCGAAAAGCAATTTTCATCACATTCGAGTCTTTCACTCTCAACTGCTAGTAACCAGACGTCAAGTTTATTTTAGAAAACCATGTTGCTCCTTTCAACTGGTCAAACAAGGCGTCAATCCTTAGCAAAGGATACTTATTCTTAATTGTTACCTTATTGAGCTGTTGGAAATCTATACATAACCTCATAGATTCATCTTTCTTTTTTATGAATAATACTGGAGCACCCCACGGTGAAAAGCTCGGTCTCACAAAACCCTTGTCAGTCAATTCTTGCAACAGTGACTTCAGTTCTTTCAATTCAATCGGGGCTATTCTTTATGGAGCAATCTAAATAGGTGCTGCCCCTAGCATCACTTTAATACCAAACTCCACTTATCTAATAGGAGGTAATCTAGACAACTCTTCTAGGAACACATCCGGATACTCACATACTATCGGCACTAATTTAATCTTCAATTCAGATTCTTTTGTATTCAACACATAAACTAGATAAGTTTTGCACCCTTTTCCCATACATTTCTAGGTAGACATCGAAGAAATCACAATTTGAAACCTATCTGGCTCATCTGATTCAACCAGAAGAATATCATCATTTTCACATTTCAATTCAATAACTTTTTGTCTACAATTTACTATAGCATCATGAAATGTCAACCAATCCATGCCCAATATAACATCAAATTCATCGAACAGAAATAACATCAAGTCAGTCGAAAAACAAATATCTCTAATCATCAAAGGACATTTCTTACATACCTTATCAACTAAAACATGCTTGCCCAACGCTTTTGACACTTTAATCATAAATTCCATAGACTCAACATGCATATTCATACTAGATACCAATTTTATACACACATATGAATGAGTAGAACCAAGGTCAATCAAGGCAATAACAGAAGTGTCATAGAGAGAAAAAGTACTCGTAATCACATCGGGAGAAGATGCATCCTCACTCGCACGTATGGCATAGGCTCTAGCTAGAGCTCTAGCTTCGGATCTCACTGTTGTATCCCTTGTTACATTTTTACTACTTGCCCTATTATCGACATTTCTCGAGGACCTCCCTTTTGTAGCTGTACCACTCAATCTCACACTCTGAAATTTTTCTTTCTCGACCATTTCAGGACAATACTTGATATAGTGGTCTTGCAAACCACATCAGAAACAAGATCAATCGCTCACCCTACACTTACCAAAATGACCTCTGCCATATTGTTGGCACTCGGGTCTAGAAGCTCTATCATTTCCCACACTAGCCCAAGATGTAGCCTGAGATTTAAAACCTGAATTATGCTTCTTACAATTTTTGTACGAATGCCCAGCCGAAAAATGAGAACGGGAATATATATCTCTAGATTTCTTAGACTGAGATGGAAGTGACTTGCTCATCGGCCTCTTCCTTATATCTCTAGCCTTAGCCTCTGCTTTTCTCTTTTCCTTGGTCAGTTCCTCAGCATTACAAGCTCGATCAATGAGTACAACAAATTCCTTCAGCTCAAGAATACCCACTAACACTCTAATTTCCTCATTAAGTCCGTCTTCAAACCTTCTACACATTTTAGCCTCGGAGGATACATACTTCCGAGCATATTTGTTGAGTCAAACAAACTCTCTTTCGTACTCAATAATTGACATGCGACCTTGTTTCAAGTCGAGAAATTCTTTATGCTTTTGATCAATGAATCGTTCACTGATGTATTTCTTTCAGAACTCCTCCTAAAAGAATTCCCATGTAATCCTTTCTTTCGGAACCACCGAAACTAGTTTCTTCCACCAATGATATGTCGCGTCTCTCAACAAGGAAATAGCACACTTTAACACTCTTAGGTGTGTATGATAGCTCATTGAATACCCGAATAGAATTCTCAAGCCAAAATTTCACTTTCTCAGGGTCATCATCGGCAATGGCCCTAAATTCTTCAACTCCTTGCTTTCAAATTTTGTCAACTGGGGTACTATGAAATCTCATAAAGTTCATACCTAGAGGCACTTGGGGTACGGGTTGGGCATTTGGAGGGGGTAGAGGAGGTTGAGCATTTAGGTTCGTTCGAACGAACTTCATATACCAGGCATCCATCATATGGAGAAAGGCTTCCCTGCCTCCTTCTCCTCTACTAATAGTTGTGGTTCTACTATCAGACAGCACTACTCCTTCAGTGGGAGCAAGCGCGTTTCGCCATTGCTCTCTTGAGATCCATTTACTATATGAAAACATATTTTTGAGTCGTCAGGAGTCGTCACACTATCATAATATATGTATGGCATGTATAGCTAGACTCTTACACAAGCTACGTTAGTTCCAGAACTGACTAAACCGTAGCTCTGATACCACTAAATATAACACCCCTTACTCGTATCTGATGCTGGAACAGGGTTTGAGGTATTACCAGACTTAAACATAAACGAACAAACAAAATCGAGCCATAAAATTTCGTCCAATTTAACCCCTTTCAATCATATGCAAAATTTTCCCTTATATGGACCTACAAGGCCCGAAACATACATTGTTGGTGGTTTGAGAGTAAACTCAGAACTTTTAGAACTTCAGGATAACTTAGAAATTTTCTCCTACTTTGGAGAGTCACACACCAGTGTGGGTAGGCCGTGTGATTGCACACGCCCGTGTCGCTCGAGACACACCTGTATCCTCAGCCCATATAACTCTCTGACTATGATGTCATCAAGCAAATAAGGTCACATGGCCCAGTAACACACCCGTGTGCTTAGACCGTGTGGAGAATTAAATTCCACAAATCAAGTGCAGACTTCACACGGCCTGGGCACATGCCCATGTCCAAAGGCTGTGTCTTTCACACGGTCATGTCTCTGCCCGTGTGTTTACTACAGGGCATTCTGTTTTGTATAACTAGGGTGCAAGGGACACACGGCCAAATCACACGCCCATAGGGCAGACCGTGTGTCACACATGGCCTAGACACATGCCCGTATGTCCAACTGTGTGGACAATTTCTAGGTTATTTTCCAAGCCATTTGCCGCCCTTAAACACTCAGATACGCAATTCCACTTCATAGCATGCAACATGGCACATTTGGCTACTCAAGCATTCACATTCATAGTTAATTATGACTTGATAGTGTCAACATATCACATACTTCAACGAATAAGCTTTCATATGGCATTCCACACCAATTTCATTTATATTCCTCATTATACTACAATTATTGTCATACACATTAATCATATTTCATACATTAAACAAACATGCCATCCATCATACTCATTAACATAAACAACCACAAGCCTCATCAAACACATACATTTAGCATGTAAATCACACTTCACCACACAACCATCAAGCAACCACATCAAGCATAACACATTTGTATGCATGCACAATTAATTAAGGTTACAACCCAAATAATCAAATGAGCCACTTCTCATGGCCTTATACAAAATAATTATAATACCATCATGAGCAAACATATTTGGCTAATCAATATGACACATAACAAAGAAACCAAGTCCCTATACATGCCATACACAAAATGATGAGACTAACTATACCCAAATATTCAATTAATAGTGTGATCGAGTCTCCGACGTCCTCCGATCCCCGAGCTAGCTTGGCGACTCTATAAGAGATAGAAAGGAAATAGGGTAAGCATTAAAGCTTAATAAGTTCACATGCAAATAAAATGCAACTTAAATAAACATTAATCATACATTAAACATTATGTACATAATCTTGCATTTTATCAAATCTCTTAAACTCATTCTTCATATATATATATATATATATATATATATATATATATATTCTCACCACAAGTTCATCATATCTCATGTCATTCTCATGAGTTCGATGTACATACCTGTGCCCACTTGCACATAATAACTTACTTTCTCGTCTTCAATGTAATCATCAAGTTTACCCATTAACTTCTCTTAGAACTACTCGTTGAACACTTGGAATACCAATGAATACATCGGAATCTCGCACCTCAGTGCCTCATATGTAGCCAATGCTACCTCATATCACATATCACATGTTGCTCGCTCTCGAGCTACTCACGGGTTTGCTCACACAAGCTATCGGTCAGGATGTAGCTACACGGACTACTTACACAAGCTGTTAGGTATCCGCAACACATGCCGGACTACCCAGCCCCTGGTAGAACATACAAGACCATTACCCAGGACACCAAAACATGTGTCACATATATCATGAACTCAGATCACAACTCAATGAGTTTAGATCATATATATCATGAACTCAGACCGTAACTCATGAGTTCAGATCGCATAATTCCTAGTGACATGTCACTTGTATCCTAAACTATTCCTAAGGTTCAAACAGGATTATTTGATACCACATTTCTGTAGAACTTGCTCGTAACGTCAATTTCAATGCTCATATCACCAATCACATACTCAGGGAATAATTAAAGCATAATTCATAATAAAATTTAGGCAATAAACACATGATACAACATCACATTAAATATGTATGAACTTACCATACACACAATACTGAAGCATTTAAAGTATGGTACATGTTGCATTATTTGCAAATGAACTTACCTCCGTACAAAATGATAGAAATGAGCCTAATCCTCGTAAACCTTATTTTTCCCCCGATCAAGACCCGAATCACGTTTTTCTTGATAATCAAGCTTGAAATGTTGAAAACCATAGCTATGGAGCCCTTGCGAATTTCGGCTAAGGTGGGAGAAGATGGACAAGATTTTTGCTTGATTTTTCCCTTTTTATTCTTTTATTAACTAAATGACAAAAATGTCCTTAAGGCCTTTCTTTCAAATTTTTCCTATTAGTACCCATTTTTGTCCAAAATTTTAGAACTTGGTCAAATTACTATTTAAAGACCTCTAATTAATAATCTAATGCAATTTCATGCTTGAAGCTTCTTGAACACAAGTTTTACAACTTATTCAATTTAGTCCTTAAAGTCAAATTAGACACTTTGGGCATAGAATTTCTTCATGAAAATTTCACACAAACATGCCATCATGTCATGGATCATTAAATAATCATAAAATAGTTATTTCTATTTTGGATTTGTGGTCTCAAAACTATTATTCCGACTAGACCCTAATTCGAGATGTTACATCTTGCCATGCCATAATTCATATGGAGTTTTTGACGATGCCTTAGTTGGCACATCATTCAAAATATAGCAAGTCATTTGTATTGTATATCCCCAGAATGAGGTACCCTAAAAACTCATTATATAAATATTTCCCACTTCGATCAAACTGAAGTGCCTTTTTGGGTAAACCTAGTTGTTTCTCCACTTCTGCACAAAACTCTTTGAATTTATCAAAGGTTTCACTCTTGTGGTGCATCAACTCATACACATATCTAGAATAGTCATCAATAAAGGTTACATAATACTCGTAATCACCTCTTGCACTTATGCTTATGGGGCTACATACGTTAGTGTGCACAAGTTCTGGGGGATTTTCGGCCTTCATTCCTTTTGTATTAAAAGATCGCTTAGTTATCTTACCTTACAAGCAAGATTCACATTGTGGAAGATCAACTTCTTTAAGTGAACTTAAGATGTTGTCTTTCACAAGTTTAGTGATTCATTCTCGATTGGTATGACAAAGTCTCAAATGCCAAAGGTACGCCTCATTAGAGTGAGAACTTTTAAGTCTTTTATTTGATATTTCAGTCTTAAGCAGTGTGTACATCTTTAGTTCAATAAAATAGAGAATATTTGACATCCATCCATTATAGATAATATTGTGATTTCTAAATATTGCAATTCCATTATTAAAAGTCATGATCAAGCCATCTTTATAAAAACATGCAACGGAAATTAAGTTTCTTTTGAAACTTGGTACATAGAAAACGTCTTTTAAAATAATCTTCCTAAAATTTTCAAAATAAAGATGTACATCTCCTACTACTGCAGCTGCCACACTTGTCTCATTCCCGGTTCACAATGATAAGCTCTTATCTCTAAGATCTTTCGTTTCCTTAAACCCCTGTAGAGAAACACAAACATGATTAGTGGCTCCCAAATCAACAACCCAATGGTCTATTGAGTCTTTCACTAAACAAGCTTTATCATCAAGAGTTGCATACATTTGCCTTTGGTTGCTAGGTATTCCTTCTACTCTTTACAGTTTGCCTTGAAGTGCCATTTCTTACTGAAGAAGAAGCATTTAGACTTAGAGAAGTCTTTAGGCTTTCTGGTTCTCTTCCTTTCCACTTGTGGTGGCCTAGAGACCTTTGCCTTACCTCTCTTAGCACACTTTCCCTTCCTTTTTGATGAAGAAGCAATGACTATATCTGCTTCTACTCTTCGAACTGACTGACCATCATTCAACATCAACTCATAGGATTGTAACTCCTTCATGAGTTGTGTAAGCGTCAGATTTTTGTTTCCAAGGTTATATTTGGCCCGAAAACTATAAAAATCCTTTAACAAGTTTTTGAACACCATCTCAATATGAGTGTTCTGGTCTAGATTGACCTCATTGTCCACTTCCTTGACAAAGTAGCCCACAAGAGTGATCATATATGGTATTTGACCGGAGTGTCAGGGTTTTACTAGGCATTAATCAAGCTAGTTATGTTAGACTATGGAGCTAAGGCAACTTGGCCTCCAAACATGTCTTCTAGACTATACAGAGTACTAGTCACGATTGCCCTCATATAGCAATGATCTATCTCATCATACTCTTCCTAGCATTTTCTAGCCTCATCTTGAGTGGTTGGAGGGCACTTAGTATCAAAAGTTGTTTTAAGTTTCTCACAGCTTAGAACAATTATCAGGTTCCTTTTTCATTCCCTATAGTTGTTTCCATTCAGTTTGTTTTTAGTGAGTATGTTCAATAAGGGAGTTGGTATCATTTTCAAATTGAAAATAAAACATTCATATATTAATATCTTTGTATTAAGAAAATATTTTAAGACATTTTGCAACATTAAAATATGCACTAAGATGATGCATGCATCTTACATTATACCTTGAAAATATTTGTAACTCGTTGCAACAATAATTCTCACACCTATTAAATCAAGCCACCATAGGGTGATCATGATCAACTAGTAAGAACGTGGATTTCCATCCAATTAACACATGAATTTAATACCTTAGGCATTCACACGTACTAAAAATCATGTATGTAACACCCCTAACCCGTATCCGTCACCAGACTAAGGTTACGAGGCATTACTGAGCAACAATATAATTTCTGAACTTTCACAAATTCAAACATATTTCATTATCATGAATCATTTATTCATTAGCAATTATATACATACACCTATACTTTCATAATTTACCAAGCCATCATTCGAATTCACAAACATGCACATGTAAATATACATAAAATTAACATTTTTCAAAAATGCATATAATTCCCATGGTGTACTTTTACACAAAATCACTGTTCATTTGGTAATTAATTTTTATTTCATTCACAATCCATATTAAACAAAATCAACTCAATAGATAATTTTTTTATTTTTTATTTAACTTTATGAATCATATATAAATAATCAAACAACTAATCACTTTAAAAATACATACTCTTTCCATACAAACCGAATCAAGTTCTATTCATTAATACAAAACATACACCATATCATGCATTTTAAAATAAACTTTAAACAAGCTTAATATATATGAACCTATGTTTATAATTAACTAGACATGTACTGTAACACCCCGTACCCGAGACCGCTGCCGGAGTCGGACACGAGGGGTTAACGGCTTAAACCATTCATTTTCACAGTCCATTTTAAAAATTTTCCAGGCAGTTGGCTAACTGCGTCACTTTCACTTTAAAAATCATATCTTGAGTTTCAAAACTCGAAAATCAGTTTCGTAATTTTTCCCTGAAACTAGACTCATATATGCATCTACAAATTTTTTTCTAGAATTTTTGGTCTGGCCAATTAGTACAGTTTATTAGTTAAAATCTCTTCTGTTACAGGGTGCGACTACACTGACCATCATGCATTACGACCTGGATATCTCCCTGTACAGGGCTTCAATACTGATGCCGTTTATTTCTATAGAAACTAGACTCAAAGAGGAATCTATACATATATGGAATGACTCCTAATTACATCTGGTTAATTTATAATGAATTTCCAAAGTCGGAACAGGGAATCCAGAAACCGTTCTGGCCCTGTTTCACGAAAACCTAAATATCTCTTAACATACAACTCATATGACCGTTTCGTTTCTTCCATATGAAAGTAGATTCATCAAGGTTCATTTAAATAATTTATTCACTATTTAATTCCATTCCTACTATTTGTAGTGATTTTTCACATCCACACCGCTGTTGCTGTCAGCATCTGCCTTTAAGGTAGACTTTACCTATTTCATAGTTTCCATGATTCAATTGGCCCTTTTTGCATACATAGCACAAAGTATAATCATGATTAACCATTCCAATGGCTAATCGTTTCCAAACATTTCCATACCTCTTAGTGATCAACATACAAAACGATTATAGTACTATGCTAAAACGATATAAGCCATTTTCGCATGGCTATCCAAATTTACACGAAATCCATGGGTACATGACCAACAACAAAAAGGGTAGTCCTATACATGCCATTTCAAAGTTCAACCAAAATTGTACCAAAAGGGGGCTTTGATAGTGTGGGAGACTTCGACTTCCAAATATCCCGAGTCCGATAGCTGACGAACCAAAATCTATAAAACAGAGAAACAAAGAAACGGAGTAAGCAATTTATGCTTAGTAAGTTTTGAGCAAGGGATTCCAGCACAACAAAAGCATCGCATTCATATAGCTAAACGGATAATTTCATATGCACAAATTCTCAATATCATACTTACTTCACATTACCAACCCTTATGTTCATACACAAAGATCAACTTAGCTAAAGGCGGTAGCTCATTTATCAACCGAGCGGATACTTATTTGTAAGGGCTCGACTACTTCAAAGCACATACTGAAACATACCTCATTGTCGGATTTCACAAGCGTATTAACTGAAATTTTTACAGCAAGTTCATTCATTCCCGAATCACGTACCTTCGGAGTTTAACCGAATATAGCTACTCGTTCAAATACCTTCGGGACATAGCCCGGTTATAGTAGCTCGCACAAATACCTTCGGGACTTATCCCGGATTTAGTAACTCGCACAAATGCCTTCGGATCTTAGTCCGGATTTAGTAACTCGCACAAATGCCTTCGGATCTTAGTCCGGATATAGTCACTTAGCACAAAGCCTTCGGAACTTAGCCCGGACATCATTCGAAGAACCATGCACACATATATCAATAAATCATGACACATCCATATTTCATTTTCATTACCAAAGCTCAACACAAGACACTTATCATATTTACAATTTCGGCTCAATAGCCACATACAAAGAGCATGATTTTGATTTATTTAAGACATAATCTAATCGAATCATAATTTAAGTTCCATTACTCGAAAACTTACCTCGGATGTTGTCGAACGGCTTCAACGGCTATTCGATCACTTTTTCCTTTCCCTTATCCAACTGTGGTCCCTAAGCTCTTGAGCTAATTCAAACAAATTTAACTTATCAAAGTCTCATTTTGCTAGCTTATGGCGAATATGACAAGGAGTTTGATAGGTCATATGGCCACCTTTTAGCTCAAATACACAATGATCATACGCATTTTAATCACATCAACAATTTAATACAATTCATTCGAACATCAAAGAGAAGCTCAAGGTACTTAGCCCATATATATACATTAGACATTAGAGTCACATATGCACGAAATCACGAATCGAATTCAACATACTAGCTAATATTTCCCCTTAGCCGAATTTTCTAAGTCAAGCTAAAGCCATCAATAGGCTACCAATGGCCGAACATACACATCTATGCTAAGGCCGATTGCAACACTTAATACATTCTACAAGTATGGTCACTTGTGTTGACTAAACACCATTTGTTTCAAGTTCAAAACTTGGCTAATACACATATATACACTATTAAAGCATCCTCTCCTTTACACTAATTCAACACATGCATTACCCATAATATACCAAATTACATTCGGCCTTAGCACACAACTTGCTAGCCGATTCTTCTCCATTTAGCAACCAATGCACATACGAGCTCATTTGTTAGACTCTACTTCATCTAACAACAACCTTATTTCTCTTCTATATCCTACCATGGCCGAATGCATCACAACACCTTACCATTTCAATTTTTGTCATGGTTGAACAAGGAACTTAATGTCTCACTCAAGGATGCTAAAAGGAGATTCAAGAGTTATCAATCCACCATCACATGCATCATTAACAAGCTTCACATTTAGCATGCAATGATATCAACACAAAATCCACCTTGGCCGAATACCATCCCCATGACATAGCAAAGATTTGAACCATGGGCTAATAAGAACATCAAGCTAGCAACTAAAAACATGCATGAATCTCATGGCACAACATCAAACATACCTTAATCTTGATACAAGTATGGCCGAACCTCCTCCTAATCCTCTTCTAAACCAAACATGTAGCAAGAATTCCTTCCTTCTTCCTTAGAATTTTCGGCCAAAAGAAAATGAAAAGGATGAACAAATTTTTTTTTCTCTTTTCTTCAACTCACGGCAATGGGGGAGAATCACACACCTTCTTTCTTTTTTTTTTCATTTCTTTATTACCCATACTCCTTATTTTATTTTCCAACATAAACCACTTACACAACATGTTTTATGACATGTTTTGCCCATCCCCCTTTGTCATGGCCGCCACTAGGCTTTAATCTAGGGAAATTTGACATGCAAGCCCATCATTTTCACAACATGCATTAATAGGCCACTTTACATTTGCCTAGCACATTTCTAAATTTTCTCACATAAGTCCTATTTGATAAAATTCACTTACAATTAACAAAATTCAAACATGAATTTTTCACACATGCATATGTACATATAATGAGCACCAACTATGACGGCTAATTATTTTTGTGACTCGGTTTAGTGGTCCCGAGACCACTTTCTGACTAGGGTCAATTTAGGGCTGTCACATGTACCATAATCGAATTACCTAACCACATTTACATATACATGACCGATTTAACAATTACAACCAAGTCAAATAATTATTTTCAAGCTATTTCCAAAACATATATCACTAATCACACATATACCTTTCATTCATTTCACATAACATTAAATCAAAACGAAATAAACCATGGATAAACATAACCACATTCAAAATTTAAAATTAAGCCATATTCGCATGACTAGGTTTATACATATCCAAGGTTGGACTAAAATACTTATTAGCCTATACATGCAAAAAGTTTGAAAATAAACTTTTAAAAGTATCGAAAGGTGACGATAGTGTGGATGACTTCGATAACGATCCCTGAGCTCGTAATTTACACCCAAAATCTATAAAACAGAGTAACAAAACATACAGGGTAAGCTAACTTAGCTTAGTAAACCTTAAGCAAATTAAACAACTCAATGAATATTCAAACCATTCAAACTAACTAAATTATATCAATAATGTTATACTTAAACATAATAAGATACCTTGGCCGAATGTTCAAAATCAAATATATATCACCACATAATTATTTCCTAATAAGCCGATTATACAAAATCAAATACTTCATCACATAGTCACTTACATGTATGGCCGAATACACAAGATTCATTATATCTTCACATGTGGCCGAATATAAAAGTTTATTAAAACATCGCATGTAACCTATAATTCAAATTCAATAGAATATCACTTATGGCCGAATATGCACATTCAAGATAACTTCACATATAACCAAATATACAAGTGCAATATAAGCTCATATATACTTACATTTTTGGCAAAACATATACAATGTAATTTAGCTCAATTTCACTTGCTGAATATCCACAATAACTTGAATTCTCATAATCATAGACTTGAAAACAAATCACTGGTATAAAACCTGCTAGGCATAAGCCCGAATCACACACCGGTACAGGGCCTGCTAGACCCAAGGTCTGATATTTATTCACCGGCACTAAGCCTGCAAGGCACAAAGCCCTATCAAAGTCACGAGCACAAGGCTTGCTAGGCTTAAAGCTCGAATATCACAAACATATAATCATTCCACAACATTTCACATATATCGAATCGTATAATATTCCATGTAACACATACACTTTTTCAGAAGCTTTGATATCATTCAAATACAACTTAATCACATTAATTCATTGACATATCTCATTCGACTATCAAACTAATACATTATAAAATTTGAATCATCATAGTAAATCATTCTATGTTCAAAATAAACAATGTTTAACTACTTAAAGACTTACCTCGGATATCGACGGACGTTACGAAACGACTATTCAACTATTTTTATTTTTCCTCGATCCAAGTCCGATTTCCTTTGTTCTTGATCTATATAATTTCAAATTAACCTCATTTAAACACAATTTCATTAAATTTAATCCAACAACACATAAATGGGCAAATTACCATTTTACCTCTGATATTTCATACTTTTACAAATTAGTCCTAACTGCATAAAACACAAAATACACAAAATTTCACCACAACATAGTTGAGCCGAATCTTCTATATAATCATACTAATCCATTTATTTCATCTATTTCACATTTTATTCCTTCAATTTATTATTTTTTCAATTTAGTCCTAATTACTCAAAATCTTCAAAAACTCCAATACAAAACATGTTAATCTAAAATATATTTTTGATATTTCATCATCAAACATCACAAAACACAAATATTCATCAATGGAATAACTCAAAATATTCACCGGAATCAAAAATTCAAGCATGGGTTGGGTAGTATTCGAAGCAACGATCTCAAAAACGTAAAAATCATCAAAAATCGAAACAAAACATACCTTAAAATTGAACCAACAATGGTCGAATACCTTGTTTATTTTTTTATTTTCTTTCTTCTTTTATTTCGGCAACAACAAGGTATGAATGCATGGTTTTCTTATTTTTTTTATGTTTTAATATATTATATGTTAACTTTTAACATGTTTTACTTATTTAACCTTATAAATATAATAACATAAACATATACTTTATGGTTACATTCGTCCATCACTAAAATAATGGATTATTTGCAACATAAATACTCCATATTAAAAGGCCACTATCAATTAAACCTTTATGATTTAGACCATCAAGTTTTCAACTTTCACGATTAAGTCCTTTTATCGAATTAAGCACACAAACAATCAAATTTTTGTACGAAATTTTCACACATGTAAATTCACATATAATAAACACGAAAAATAATATTTAAATATTTTTTACTCAGATTCGTGGTCTCGAAATTACCGTTTCGATTAGGGCCTAAATCGGACTGTTACAGTGTAACGTTTGCCCATCATTCTAGCTTAAGTAGAGCTTTGTGGGGAGTTATTTAACTAGAAAATCTTGAGTGGATAACCATAAACTCAACACCTATCGTATCATATACCACAAATGAGTCATTGTGAGACAATCTCACCGACTAACATGCTTTGACTAGTTGTCCTCTTTTGAAGACATAATTTCTTAATGTATTGCATGATAATACCTACCATAGGGGCTGGTCCAACTATCATATGATCATAAAAAAATTTCTGCTTAATTTTAAGAAATCTCCTCTATGAAATCCACATGACAATTGGGAATATCCATTTCATGTCATCACAAGAGACCATTGATGGAGGCCATACGTCTTGTCTAAGGACCTTCTCCCACTCAATATTTTTTAAGAAAATGCAAGGTTTTTAATTTCCAGTTTCAATTACGTATGATCAATATATGCATGACAAGTACAAGGGACATTCTTTCCTAAACTATATGGTATGCTTATATCATGTATGCATGACATGATTTGGCAATTTTATAATATTCACATTCATTCATTCATAAGAGTTCATCAAACAATTTTGATTCTCCACAGTTTTTCTTTTAGGAAAAAATCGAAAAAGTGAATATGACTTGTACACCAGGTAGGTTCCCAGAAAATGGAGGTGAGCCATTTTTGACCACTTAAAAACCAAGCATGTCCTTGCCAGATCCAATCCTAAACATCTATCTTCTCATTACCACACTTCTCACAGTAATCGAATAGCCTAAAGAAGTGAATGGAACAATACATGTCGAAACCATTTTTTAAAAGGATGTTTGAAAAAAACGGGGATCGACTTTTGAAAAATTAAAACGGGAGTCGCCACCAATCTTTTTAAAGTGTGATTGGATCACTTTTATAAAACGTTTTAGTCTACGAAATTGAGAGAAAATAGGTTCAGGAGTCGGTTACGCATGAGGAAGGATTAGCACCCTCATAACGCCCAAAATTGGTACCAAATTGAATAATTTTGTCTTAGTGTCAGAAGTTTGAAAGAATTTAGAAATGAAATTTCCTCAAAGCCGTAAAAGAATCAAGATTCATTCGTTTTAAAAGAATACAAACATCACATCCAGCATGTTTGGACACGATATCTTTAAACTTTCATAACTAAAATCATCTCGTGATTTGTAAAATTCGTTTAAAAGGATATTTTGGATATTTAGGCGAACGAGAAATTGCAACCCAGCATGTCAGGGCACTATTTCCCGAATTTCTAAATATCAAAACATTGCCTCACTTTTAAAAATTCCTTTTTAATTAAATGAGATATAACTTTGGTTTTAAAAGTAATGATATGTTTTACATATTACATGAAATTAAATAAACCTAATTGCAATATACATGCTCTATCATTTCATGCAAATATAGTATTTAAAAGAATAACTAATGGCATAAATTACACAATATATGTTATCATTTTATGCATGGTGATAGATAACATAAATATACATACATTATCATTACATGCAAAATACTACATGGAACATAATAAATTCAATGACAAAATTGCATAATACATAATAATATTTCATGCAAATATACTTTAAATCAACATAAATAATTAACTTTCATGCCAATATGTAAGGACAATAACAAATATTATGTGAAAAATTAGCCTACATGAACAATAATAAAGTAAAAGGAAATGAATGAGCAGATTATAAACATATGAAATGTAAATCAAATAAAAATTTCAGATATTTTTAAAATAATATGAAAATAACAAAGGAAAACTTCTTTTCTTTTAAAAATGATTAATATATATAAACCATATTATAGGGTATAATATTTTAATATATTAATAGAATAATGTACTAAATATTAATCATATTAATTTAATTCATAAAAAACCTATATAATTAATGAATGATAAAATCATACACATTTTATAATGAAATAAAAGTAATATAAGAGATAATATATAGTAAAATATATTATTTATAACCACAATATAATATAATATAAACATATGATAAGTAATATAAAAATATATATAATAAAATGTATATAATGTATAATAAAAGGAAAATATTATAAAGAATAATATATAATAAAATATGATATGTAATAAAATATACTGTCATATAAATAAGGATAATATATACTATTATTTAATAATAATTTTTAAAAACAATATTTAAAATTTTAAACAATTAGTAAATTATAAAATAATAATAATAATACGAAAAATAAGGTATAGTAAGATATTATATATAATAAAATTTCAAAATATATAATAATATAAATAATATAATAGATAATACAAAAATAATATGTACTATTTTATATATAACTAATATTTATAAAATAAATAATATACATAAGGCATTTAAAATAAATTAAACATATAAAAAGGATTAAAATCGAATTTAATTAAATTATCTGGGGGTTAATTACAAAATAGATGAAATTTCTAGGCTTAATTGAAATGCGCGTTAAATTCAGAGGACTCTCTGGGCAATTAGCCCTAATCCTAAAAAGGACGTCGTTTCCCAGAATAAATTATACTGGCCATTGGGATTAAATTGAATTAAACGTAAGAAGTTAGGGCCAAATTAAGAAATCAAATAAAATTAAACTGAAAATTCCGAAAACACGGAAGGATCAATCAGGCAATTTGCCCATTTTCCAAAAACACGCGGATCCTCCCCGGGTCACGGGTCAACACGCGGATCTTAGCCTGAACGGTACCATTTTGGTATTTATCTTATTAAATAAAACGATGTCGTTTTCAAAAGGCCATATAAGCCCAAAATTTGATTTCAAAATCATTTTAATCCGGGTTTAAAAAAAAACTAAAAATCCTCTGAGAGAGAGGGTTTGGGTCCAACCTTGGAGTTTTGTCGAACCTCCGACTAAGGGCCCACAAGCGCTTACTCGCCGTCGTCGTTTCCACCGCAAACGGTGGCCTGGGATTTTAAAAAAACTTGTTTTCCGATGCAAATAAAAGGTACGTCTGTAACGCCCCAATTTTTGGGATTTTCGGGATTTCTATAATTTCTAATGACTTTTAGAAATACTGTGTTTTGACTGTCTGTTGTGGGTCTGAGTATGTTGGTGGGCCTTTAAAAAGGCCCAATAGTAAATTTAATTCGAGCTAATTCCTGAATTTTTAATTTTGAGAGAGAGGGTTCTGGCGATATGGGCTTTGAAAATTGAGATGGTAAAATAGGACAAAAAAAAATCTGTGGTAAAGTGGCATGTGGTGCCACCTAGGTGTTTGGGGAGTGATGTGTGAATGTTTAGGGGGAGCTAGAGTTCAAGTCACAAGGTAAGCGTGTTGTTACTTTTATTTTTTGTGTGCATGTGCCGGGCATGTGATAGAGCTTAAGTGGAAATTCGGCTAGGGCTTTAGGAAGGTTGGGCCGTGGGTCTAAATGGCCATTAGGGCAAGCTTTATTTTCTTTTTGTTTTGCTGAATTAGGGTTAGCCACCTAAAGCCATCCCTTTCATTCTATTCTCTTCTCAGTATCTCAAAAAGCCGAAAAATGAAAAGTTAGATCTCTTGAGTGCCAAATTCTTCCTTCTCTTCTCCTCTTTTCTTCTATTTTCTTTTCTCCTTTCTTTTATTCTCTAGCCGAAACATTCCTACCATTCTACTCATCTCCTCTTTCATTCCCATTCTTTTCTAAACCTCTATAGCCGATTGCCATAAAAGCCAAAATCCCAAAGTTGTTTCTTGTGCCAATTTCTTCTAGCCAAAATCCTTCTATTTTCTTCATCTCTTTTGGTAAATTTTCACATCCTCTAAACCTTAACCCCTATCGGCAATACCACTGCAAAAACCACCATACCAGATCATCTTCCTTTTCACAGTTCCAAAAGCAGAAAACACCATAGTTTTTAAGGACATATAGCCAAATCTTTAGATCTCTAAGATTCAATTTCTGCAAGTGTTTAAGGGCTAGATCTGCATTAGATCTGAGTAGAAACTGAAGTGGAATTGTTTTGGTTGAAAGAACCTATGGTAAGTATTCAGATCTATTCTTTATTTCGGGTTTTAGAAAAGCCGAAATCCATAAAGGCATAGGGAGGCTGTCGAATGGAGCTTAAGGCTCTAAGGGTTGTAACAATTGATTTGTTTTGGTGTTAGTGTGATCTAGAGGCTGCTGATCGAAGGCTTGGACAAGTGGAACGACTAGATCGAGATCTAACCACTAGTTTTGGCAAAGGTAGGATCTCATTAATGGCCGATTATGATAAGTAAGTTTATGATGTTTGCCATTATACTTTGGATCTGATATGTCTATCGTGGGAGATTTTTGTAGCAGTTGTCGCAAATTAAGTGTGTAAACGACACCCACTCATAGACTAGATCGGCAAAAGCCGAAAAGCTGAAATGCCAAAAAGTCAGCATTTTGTGAACTTGCAAGCGTGCGAGCACTCGTGAGGTGGTTTGTTTGTTAATTTTGGTAATCACCAACGGTATGATTGCAGAGTGTACAATTTCGCGCACTTCGGTATATTTGGGCTTAATGGGCCAAAATCGAGTTAATGGGCCAACGGGCCCAATTCGGTAAAAACGCTCGGTAAGTATTTTTGTTAATATGTTAATTACTGTAATGAGCATGAAACCCTAAAAAGACTGATAAAATTACTAAAATACCTCTGTAAGGTAGAATTACCGTAATACCCTTAAAGGGGTAAGTTTACGATTACGCCCCTCAAGGGTAAATAATCGTTCTTCGCTATAATCACTGTCTTTCTGAAGCATGCCTTGTTAATTATATATTCTGCATACGTGTCATACTGCATGGGTTTGGGTTTTGTTATGGAGGAAGAACCCGTTCTGGTGGCTGTGCCACATATTCCAATATAAGCAGCTTTGCTGCGGATTATAGTTAGTGTCGCAACCGGTGCTAACACTGTAAGTGTAGGGATGGCGTGGGTGATTTATTTCCCCACAAGAAGTGTAAGGATGGACGGAGGCAAGTGCAGGGTTGGATGGGGTTATCATGAATTAATCATATGAGACTGTTTTGTTATGGGCCAATTGTATTGAAATGGGCCCAACTGTGTTAATATGGGCAAGGCCCAACATATCTCGACTTGTAATAGGGCTACGGCCCAGATTGACACTGATATGGTCTAGGCCCAGTATACTGTGATACTATAAGGGGCTATGGCCTAGATTAATATTGATATGGGCTAAGGCCCAGTTAACACTGATTTCTGAATAGGGCTTACGCCCAGTAGAGCTTGAACTGATTTAAGCTCTATTTGGGTTTACTTTACACACTGAGTTTTCCAAACTCACCCCCTTTTTCCCATATTTGCAAGTGAGCCTTAGATCGGTGGACTTGGAGCTGGAGGGATTCAGAGTGGCCATGTGGACTGTTTAAAATAAGTGTTTATACCTTCACTTTTATTTTAGATTATTTCCTTTATGTTTTCGGGTTTTAATTTGTAATAAGTCCGCTTTAATTATTTTTAGTTGTTTTTAGTATGTTTTGTTAGCTTAGATATGATATTATTTTAATTGTTTGAAATTGTAACACCCCGAACCCGAGACCATCGCCGGTGTCGGACACGAGGGGTTAACAAGCCAAGTTCACATGTTTTGCCACCAATTTGACATTTCCAGTCAGGCTGGAAAACTGCGTCACCGTCGCCTTAAAAATCATATCTCGAGTTTCAAAACTCAGAAACTGGTTTCGTAAATTTTCCCTGAATTTAGACTCATATATCCATCCATGGATTTATTTCTAGAATTTTTGGTTGGGCCAATTGGTACAGTTTATTAGTTAAAGTCACCCATGTTACAGGGATCGACTACTCTGCCCTTCGCACGTTATAACTTGAATATCTATCTGTACAGGGCTTTAATACTGGTTCCGTTTGTTTCTAATGAAACTAGACTCAAAATGGAATCTGTACATATAAGGCATGACTCCTAATTATTTCTGGATAATTTATAGTAAATTTTTAAAGTTGCGACAGGGGACCCAGAAACCGTTCTGGCCCTGTCTCACAATAGCTTTCATATCTCTTAACCTGTAACTCCTATGACCATTTCGTTTCTTCCATATGAAAATAGACTCATCAAGGTTCATTTACATAGCTTATTCACTATTTAATACCATTCCTACAAATTTTGGTGATTTTTCACATTCACGTCACTGCAGCTGGCAGCTTCTGCTTTTAAGGTAGGTCTTACCTATTTTGTAGTCTCCATGAACCAACTAGTCTTGCCATACATAGGTTCATATATGATCATTTTAACCATACCAATGGCTGATCATGTGACCAACATTCCCATTTCCAATCCATAATCACATCATGACACCATATATATACATACAAACCAAAAATAGTCTAAGTTCATGCTTCCTTTTACGAGCCATTTTCGCATGGCCGTATACATATACATCACCACATTTTTAAACCAACAAGGGGTAGTCCTATACATGCCATTTCAAAGTTCAAACAAAATTTATACCAAAATAGAGGCGTTGATAGTGTGGATGACTTCGACTTTATTGATCCCGAATCCAATTGCTATCGGGCGAAATCTATAAAACAGAGAGCCAAAGCAACGGGGTAAGCATTTTTATGCTTAGTAAGTCTCAAGGAATATAATCAGCTTTAATTAAAGCAATACATTCACATAACCAAATGCATCATTCCATTAATACACATTCACATAGTCATTCTTACTTCACACTTCATCATTATATACTTTCACAAAGTATCGATCAATTCAATAGCTGAAATTCGTTAGACGATTGAGCGAATGTTGCTCAAACATGTCGACTTTCCAATGCACATATAAACGTACCTTATTCTTTGGGCTTTTCGAGCGTACTAATTGAATTCATTACAGCAACCAACACTCACCTCTAGCCCAAGATTCTTCGGAATATAACCGGATATAACCATGTGCACAAATGCCATCGGGTCTTAGCCCGGATAGAATGACTCGCACGAATGCCTTCGGGTCTTAACCCGGATATAATTTCCAGCATTAACGTCTTCGGGGCTTAGCCCGGATATCATTCAATTTCTCATGTGCACATACATCAATAATCATTGGACATACATATTTCATTTTCATTACTAAGGCTCAAACACAATTATGATCACTAGCATAATCGCCTTCGGGACTTAGCCCGGGTATCATTCAAATACTCATACACACATAATCAATAATCAATACACATCCATACATCATTTCACATAATTCAAGTAGGGTCACTTCTTGAGGACTTACCTCGGATGTTGTCGAACGGCTTTTACGGCTATTCGATCACTTTCTCCTTCCCCTTGTCCAATTGTGGCCCTCTAAGCTCTTGAGCTAATTCAAACAAATTCAATTTATTAAAACCTCATTGTGCTAGCTTATGGCGAATATGACAAGGAGTTTAAATGGTCATATGGCCACCCTTTAGCTTGAATACACAATGGTCATGCACATTTTATACTACATCAAGCAATTCAATACAATTTATTCGAGCATCAAGGAAAAGCTAAGGCCTTCAATAGGCTACCCAAGGCGAATATTCATGTACATGTTGAGGCCAATTATGCACTTAATACCTCACAAAAAAGCATGCATTTTACTAGTTAATGCTTTGCATATTGTAGCTCAAAACTTATAATATAGCATCAAGCACTCATATGTGTGCTAGGCAGAATGTGCTTGCAATTTCACAATTATTCTTCAACATCTTCTTCTTTAAACAAACATATTCATCACTTCCTTCATAACCAAAACATCATGTGCAAACATATATATACATATATGAGCATGGCCAATTTCAAGGTGTCCATAGCCATCCAAAACACAAATTTTAACTAACATGCAAGAAGCATGAATCATGCTCATGAATGCATCATGGCCGAATATGACAATCATGCCCTTTTAACTTCAATCATGGTTGAACAAAAGAAAACTCAAAATCTTACTCAAGAGTAGACAATCCATCATTGCATGCATCATCATCAAGCTTCACACTTAGCATGCAATGGCTTTATCACCATAACAACTTTGGCCAAATACCATTTCCATGGCATAACAAAGATTTGAGCCATGGCTAACATGCACATCAAGTTAGCAACCAAAACATGCATGAAACTCCCAACACAACCTCATACATACCTTAATCTTGATGCAATTTAGCCAAATCTCCTTCTAGATCTCTTCTAAACCAAGCATGAAGCAAAAAATCCTCCCCCTTTTTCCTTAGTATTTTCGCCAAGAAGTGAAAATGGATGGACAAAAATTTCTCCTCTCTTTTCCTCTACTCACGGCAACAAGGGGCATCCAAGCTCATCTTTCTCTTTTTTTTTTCATTTTTTATGCTTATTTTTATTATAATACTTCCTACATAACTCACTAGCCAAACATGTTGGAAACATGTTTTCCCTTGCCCATAATTTGTCATGGCCGGCCATCCACCTTAGGAAATGGGATAATTGACATGCAACTCCATTTATTTCACTTCATGCATTATTAGGCCACTTAAAAATACACCTATCACATTTTCAAGTCCTAGCACATGGGTCCTTTCTTATAAATTTGCACCTAATTAATAAAAATCAAGACACGAAATATTTACGCATACAAATTCCACATACAATAAGCACAGAATATAACACCTAATTATTCTTGTGACTCGGTTTCGTGGTCCCGAAACCACTCTCCGACTAGGGTCACATTAGGGGTGTCACAGAAATTGAATAGCTTTAGGGCACGTTTTAAAAAGGTTACTTGATTTCAAAATATCGTGATAACAAAGCAAGGCTTCCGTAACGAAAACGTTATCAAAATTAATAACCTTTTTCAAATGGTTTTAAACGAATTGGTTTTCCCTGAACAATCACTCAGTTAAAGTGTGGCAATGGTTGTGTGCATGTCTATGATTGGATCCGTGAGGAGCTGGGTACTTAAGCAGTCTAATTGACTCACCTCCTCTTTTCTGGCATCCTACCTGGTGTACAGCTTCCATTCACTTTAACCTTTAACGAAGATATTCTTTAAACACTAAGAAAGACTTTAGATAAAATATGACTTTTCTAGTAACGCTTCAATGTGACACGCCAGATTCGATCGTAACGTCTGGGCTGGGTTTGGGGTGTTACAACATCCGTTTCCTTTTATTTTTCTACAATATTAGCACGTATTTAAAGAGAAAGAAGAAAAGATAATCACCTTGATATCCTTTCATTTTACTGCTGATTTTTAGTGTAAAAATTTGTGTTATGCTTTTCATTGAATCTCTCTGACAAAAAAAAAACCTCCTCTTTACAAATCTGAAGAAAGGCTTTATAGCCTTTAAACTATACATGTTTAGGAAAGAAATCTTTGATTTCTTTCCTTATTTGTTTCAGTTTATCTACTACTATTTCTTGCCCTATTTGTCTATTTGGCTTCCTTTTCTTCTCCATTTTCTTTCCCGTGTCTGTTGGTTTTTTTTTTGTCTTACAGGTATCTAGCGAGGAAATCAGTGATGGACCAGGATGATTAGGCCCTGATGGCGATGGTGCTGGCACTGATCTATGTTGATTTGGCTTCAACTATGGCCAAATTTGAGGCCTGGAATTACAGCAGCGTCAATGGGGGTAGATGGAACGTCATAAGCCTAAAGGTCACGTCGCTTGGAAGAGACGCGTTGATTGCGGTGCAAACCCTAACTAGGGTTCCCTGAAGCTGAAAATAGATTGGGCTGGTTAAGTCTTGGGCTGTAATGGGTACCGTGTAGTAGTATAATTGGGTATGGGCTATCGGGTGTAATCGGGTTGTTTGGGTTTAGGCTAGTTGGGTTTTAACTTTTGGGTTGTGGTTAGTGGGTCTGTATTTTGGGTTTTGTAAAAGGACTTTAAATGGACTGTTTAATTTTATTTCTTTGTTTATTTATTTATTAATGTATGGGCCCGGGTAAATTTGGGTTGTTACAGCTGCCCCTCTTTGCTCATTGCTGTGTAATAGGAATCGAGCAAAGACTATAAAAGGACCAAATTTGCCCGGTCTGGTTAAGTCTCAAAATCTTGATCCTAATCTTCCCCAAAGGTATCCTAATGTCTTCAGGAGTGTCAAATTGGCTATCTTCAACTTGCTTCTTGAAAACTCAGGAACACCAAGCTATATCTTCGATATGCTCCCTACATATACAGAGACGCCAAATTTGCTTCTTCGATTTGCTTCAACATAAACACATGAAAGCCCAAATCAGCTATGTCTTCAATCTGTTCTCTAACAGTACAGAGATGCCAAATCATCTTATATTTGCTTCAACATAAACACGTGAAAGCCAAATCAGCTATGTCTTCGATCTGCTCTCTGACAGTACAGAGATACCAAATCATCTTAGATTTGCTTCAACGTAAACACGTGAAAGCCAAATTAGCTATGTCTTTGATCTACTCTCTGATAGTACAGAGACGCCAAATCATCTTAGATTTGCTTCAACGTAAACACGTGAAAGCCAAATCAACTATGTCTTCGATCTGCTCTCTGACAGTATAGAGACGCCAAATCATTTGCTTCAACGTAAACACGTGAAAGCCAAATCAACTATGTCTTTGATCTGCTCTCTGACAGTACAGAGGCACCAAATCATCTTAGATTTGCTTCAACATAAACACGTGAAAGCCAAATCAACTATGTCTTCGATCTGCTCCCTGACAGTACAGAGACGCCAAATCATCTTAGATTTGCTTCGACGTAAACACGTGAAAGCCAAATCAGCTATGTCTTCGATTTGCTCCTTGTAAACACAAGGATGCCAAATCATCTTGGATCTGCTTCAGTGAACATCTCAAGGTTAGATCTATGTATCTGCTCTCCGTCAAAATGGAGATGCCAGATCTGTTATCTTGGATCTGCTTTGATGTGAAAACATCTGAAAGTCAAATCTGCTATGTTTTTTATTTGTTCCTTATAAACACAAGAATGTCAAATCATCTTGGATCTACTTCAGTGAAATCATCTGAAGGTTAGATCTGCTATGTGTCTGCTCTCCATCGAATATGGAGACTCCAGATCTGTTATCTTGGATCTACTTTGATGTGAAAACATCTGAAAGTCAGATCTATTATGTCTTCGGTCTGTTACTCTACTGCTTTGGGGGTTAAGGTGCATCATCTTTAATCTATATAACCTGTAAAATGCATATGTGCTCATGCCTGATGATTAGGATGCTATAATCGAAGTGAGTCAAATTCTCCTAATTAGACATGTTATAATGCAAAATGTTATGAATATGACCCCTATTTCAGACGTCATCACTCATTCCCTCATCGAAGTTTTATCTTTATAATTCTTGATGTATCAATCATACTCTGCTTGTATGCTTTGAATCAACTTAGTCCTATTGTACCATTTTCCAATTGTTGTGACCCACTGGAGATGTTTATGAAATGATCCTTTCTTAAGATCAACGTCCAACCACCTTTTAGACTAAAGAAGAAATTTCCCCGAGTACATCCGACCCTCAAATATGGAAATTCTTTAAACAATTGTCTTGTTTCAGTTTCTTGTATTATCTAGAAATTTCCAAAGTAATATGCAAAACTTCATTTGTAAAGATATTTAGTTCATCAATCATTATTTCTATGCAACACACTTTATGAATAATGGAGGACGAATAAATTGATCTTGAGGATAATTTGAATGATTTATCAAAAAAACAAATGAGGTTAATCTAAGAATCTATCTTTGAGAAGAAAGAGAATCCAAAGATAGTAAACAAGACAAGAATTAGATGCCCCAGATATCGCAGCTTGGGCTTCCGTATACAAACTTCGTGAAGACTGCTTTAAGTTTAACATGTGTCTAGAAGATCCAAAGTACTTTGTTGATGCCCTAGTATACAACGCACTCCGTTCTTTGCTGAATCAGATATAGCAAGATCATCGTGTGCTCTTCAAAATTTGAGCTGCCCTTTCGGGTTTTCAACTCAAAACCCCTTTGATCACAAGGCGCCCTTTGTGGGTTTTCACATTGGCCTCTCCTTTTTTCTTTTTTCTTTTTTCTCTTTTCTTTTTATTTTTTTCTTTTTCTTTTCTTTTTTTCCCTTTTTTTTTTTTGAAATAGAAGTCCCAAAGTGCCCTTTACGGGTTTTCACCTTGGCTTCCTTTCTCCTTCAGATAAAGTACTCCTTGACCAAGTTCGAATTCACTGGATCAGATAAATTCTTCCTATCCATTTCTTGTCAAAATCAGTGTACCTCTAGAGAAAGCCCTCTTTGCAACATATGGCCCTTCCCAATTCGGCATCCTTTTGCATGGGAAGGATCTCTTTCAGCACAAGGTTTCCTTTATGAAATTCTTTTGGACGAACCTTCCTTCTCATAAGTCTGTGTCATCCATTCTTGGTACATTTGCTTAGGATGAATACTTTCAAGTTAAGTTCACTAGAGGTATTCAATTCTTGACTCCATCAAAGCTTGGAGGAAAAATCTTGATTCATAAACCCCTGAGAAAGGGATTGCCCCAGCAACAGTCCAGGTTGTTGTTTGTCAAACCCTACAAAAAGATGGTTCAATAATTCTCAGCAGACAAGAATGAAGTTGCTAACTTTATCCTTCAACCTAGAAAGCTGAGGTACAGAGATTACTTCCGGAGCATACATCCTACCATGACTCGATGATGTTTCTGAAGTATCCCTAATCTTCATAAATTGCCCCCAACAGTGAAGCTGCCAAATGAGCGTAGAAAATAGGAGCCACAAAAAATATGGTTGTGGTGCTCCTTTGATACATATAGGATAGAGAATGAACAAACTCTTGCAGATCATCAGCCAAAAACCCAGCCTGGTCTAAAAGAACATGATAGTGGGTCTGCCTCGTGATTCCAATCATTCCAGCATAGGTACCAAGGTAAAAATCCTTGTTCTTTGGATGGCATACTTTGTTGTCAATGACAGTACCATGTAGCACATTGTCAGGATATCCCTGCTGAAAAATTTTGGTATGATGGTTTTTCGTACAATAATAACCACAATATTTAGGGTTCCACTTCTCGTCAAGGAACTTGCAAGCCTCAATAACTTCATCAAAACTTGATTGAATTGAGACTCGCTAACCCCATCCCTGAAAATAATGATTTGATCAGGTTTCCTCTTCCCTGAACTTGTATAGAAGTCTAAGAGAGCTTCCTTCATGATACCGTCATCCACTTTGTCAGAAACTGGTTTTGAAGAAAGAATCTATCATTTTAAGCTTCAGAGACTGTGTACGGCCTGATGCCCCATAGCTGGAAATCAATGGCCACCGCCTGGAGCTAACCATCGCTGCTATTGACGGCACATCAGATCGCTTTCAGAAAGCCAAACAATGCACCCATTCCAAGGATGATGGTTGGAACCTTTGAAACAACTGGAATTGAAGGTGTTTGCCCAGTAAGCCTAGAGAGTATCGCGTAGTTTCTTATGCCAATTTTACCGGTCTCGGTCATCTTCGTAATTTGTTTTTTTCTTCTTTTCTTTTCTTTTGGAAACCTTTGTTGTACTGTGGTATGGTGCATTATCTTTGAAAAGACTGCAAACTTTTGGCATTGTGCAGTTATATATAATCTTTTTTTTTTTTTTTTTGAAATGGATGACTTTTGACTTTGTAATATTGGCATATGAAGCTATCTCTCCCTCTTAATGGAATAGTTGACGTCCACAAAGATGAGTCATTGTCAGCTTGAAACTTTTGACAAGCTCGGGCCCATAACATACATGCCCCACAAGTCTTGACTCCTTTAAATTTGGCATTCATTGTACAACTAGTGCGATCCCTTTCTATGGTGGACCAACAGTACCCCAAAACCTCATGTTTATCCTGCCAATTGCAAATCCTCCTGCATGCGTCTTTGGACCACATTTTTGAATTCCCATAATAGTCTCAACAAGGTCTTTTTTTCTCTCCTCAGCTAATTATAATTTCGCAATCTGTCCTTCCTCTAAGGCTATATTTCATACCACCACTTCATGGGGTAAAAACCATTTTCAACAAATTCAGAAGCAAGTCACAATTTCTGTCACCTTCAAAGTACTGAGATTCCTCTAAACACATATCGCACTCAAAGGAAACTCTGAATCTGTAGTATCGTTGCCCGTGTCATTGATATCTAGGGATCTATGATAGGTACACAAAAGAAAATACAAGGAATAAATGAATTTAAGAATGACTATTTACATTAAATGAAAATTTATAAAGAATTTCAAAGGTCAAAAGAATTAGAATGAAAAAATATTTACTCGGATAAATAATAAAAGTATGTTTTATTGAAAATAAAAATGTCTAAACATGAGCCCACTTCTCAGAAGAAATCTCATTACTCCTAGGCTTTAGAGCAACATGAGTGTTCTGAATATTACTCCGTAAAATTCCTAAAGATTACAGGAAGCTCTTTTGCAGTCCAATTGTTTAAAGAACTTCCCGGTTCATAAGGGTGAATGCCCTCAAGGTTTCTTTGTTCAGTCATGTATGACATTGATGGGATGATTTTCATTTCCAAACACCCCCTTCTCTGGGAAAGCTATCCCACAAAAGTCGGGGATATGTAAAGGAACGTCGTTAATTCCCATTCAACTTCTTTTTCACTCAGTCGTGACCCTCTTCTCTCTCTCTCTTTTTCTTTCTCTTTTTAATAACTTTAACTAATTAGGGTCTTTTTATAATCTTTGAACGCAAACGATGCGATGAAATGCTATGAGATGTAAATGCATGAATGCAAAAAGATGTCGATTCTGATTCAGTTTCATTTTAGAAAATGTTATTTAAGGAACAAAAATCTTTTCATAAAACGGATTACAAATACACTTTTGCCCGTAGGCCTAGAGTCCTAACCCTATCTAATAACAATGCTAACTCTCGTCCTTTGTCTGATGATGACTCATACATCATACTCAGCGTTCTAGCTTGAATTGCCAATTCCTGTAAGTGTTCAGCAACCTCTCGAATCTGAACTAGGGCCTCTCCTATGACATAATCTCTATCCCCCACTTGATCCTGAAGATGGTGTAGTTCCCCTTTCCACTGATCTTCTCTTGCCTCGAGCTGCTCAATCCGTAGCTCACAGTCTTGTAGTGCTGTTTCCAACCCTCCAATATGGTGCTTCATTTCCTCGATCTTATCCAAGCTTGCCTTTAATTCGATCGTAGAGTTACGACTTAGTTAATGATGAAGAGATCGTCCAAGCTCTGTCACCTTAACTTTTAACCCTTGATTTTCCTTTTCTAGGGCCTGATTACTTGACTGCATCTCTTGGAACTTCTTCTCCCAATATTCGGCCTTAGCTCTTTCCTCTTGAATCTCATATTGCCACTGCTCTGAAGACCTCCCTAATCCGACCCTTTTCAATGTTACCTGGGCCTTCTTATAATGCGTCTTTAAGTTATCTCGATCTTCCTCGACCTTTCTCTTTTCCTTTTTCACCTTCTCAACTTCCATCTTTTGAACGTCAAAATCGAGACTCAAGCACATTTTCTCCTCTTCGAGCTTCTCAATCCTCTTTTCCAACTCTGAATTCTTTCTCTCAAACTCTTGCTTCATAACCTCCAACTCTAATGGGATCACTCGTAAGCTCTCCTCCAATGATCAAGCTATCCCCAAAATCGGCCTAGGGACATTATCGTTGACTCTTTTACTAAACCACCCCTTATACTCAAGGGTTGACGTCGAGCCTTCAGTCAAGGTTTTCATACAGAAAGGCTTCTTCCAAGCATCAGAAATCTCTCGCATCCTCTTCTTGTAGTGATCTCCTTTATAAGAGAAATCACTCTGAGCTAAACCCTGTGTAACTGGTATGAACTGTCTCGCTCGATACTACCTTAGAACTAGCAACGGTGTATATCCAATAGCTCCCTAAATTCCTAGCAAAGGGACCAAATCAAAACTACCACATCGGTAAAGGACTTCACTAGGAACCAACCAAGAAGCCTTCCACATAACATCTTCCTCTCGAAGATTCTAAAGAATGTCTATCCACCTCTCCTCTGAAATGTCATCTCTCTTAGGCCTATCCACTGCTTCCTTTAAGTGAGAATAACCCTCAAAGAAAACTCGGCAAGAAACCTTATCGAGCTTCCAGAAGTGGCTATAAAACCAAACCAACAGTAACTGTACACATCCAATGAACCTTCTTTCACTAGCTCTTCGACATGCGCTTAAGGATCTTATAGTCTCAGCTAGGACTACGGGCACAGGTGTGTTCTGTTTACCAAGTCGATCGAACAAATCCGCAACCTCCTCATCTATATGCCCCAATGCCTTTGGGAAAATTACCATGCCGTAAATGCTCAAAGCCAGGACGTCGACCTTTTTCTTCACGTCTGGATGCGTCGATATCAAATCCCTCAAAACGGCCCATGGAATGCACTTATTATCACCCTTTTGCTGCACACGAGCCACAGCCCATTGCTCACTCATCCCAGTAATCATTATCAACTTCTTTGTAAAGCTGGAAGGCTAGCAGGCCTAACATAAGCCTTGTGACCCTGAATCCTCCGGCAACACAGTAAAGTCGTATACTCCTCTAAAGTAGGTACAAGATCAACATCTCCAAATATAAAGCAATAATAAGCAGGGTTCCAAAACTGTACCATAGCTCGAAACAAGTGCCTATCTACCTTGACGTCTATCAAATATTGAAGGTCTCCATAAATCTGATAGAAAAGCTACTTAGCCTCATCATCCCATTGGGCCCAAATGTTTCTCAGCTCCTGCAACTCATTCTGCGTCGAATTAACGCGGGTGAAGTCCCATAACTCTGACGTATATCCCTCGGTGACAATATCTCCTTTCTCTAACTGGGTTTTCTCTGACCAGGTACAGACAGAAGCATTGTCCTCCACTTTATTAAGGTATTCGTTCCTCATTACAAAACTTTCTAATCTAGAAATCGAGCCTTGAATCGACACCTTTAACGCAAAATGACATGCAATGACAGCAAAATAAAAACAATAGGTCAGTATCATATATAAGAAAATGATAAACAAATACTTACAAGGGTAATTTTCTAAAGGTTATCACTATTTCCCTAGGGTGAGAATTTAAGGGTTCACTATATGTGTTTTAGTTCTAAAGCAAGGGTACCTGAACCAGCAGATTCCTCGGTCCTCACCCATTATAGGCTCATATAGACCAAGTTCATTTTAGGGGGACACATTTCTCTATGGCCATATAGAGATGAAAATCTCACGAAGACATAGGTACAGTATCCCGGAAGTAATCCACTAGCTCATATGAAGGTGAAAACCTTACAAAAGCGTAGCTTCTCACTCCCAGTTAAGGGTGTGACCACAACGGTCATGCAGATGCAATGTATAGCAATAAAGTAACAAACATATACAGCAAACACATGTAAAAAGATCAAATTTTAAATTTTCCAAACTTCTTACATTAAGACAAAAATACTCAATTTCCTGGCTCGACTCTCTTAAGTCCCTAGCGGAGTCGCCAAGCTGTCGAAACCATTTTTTAAAAGGATGTTTGAAAAAAACGGGGATCGACTTTTGAAAAATTAAAATGGGAGTCGCCACCAATATTTTTAAAGTGTGATTGGATCACTTTTATAAAACATTTCAGTCTACGAAATTGAGAGAAAATAGGTTCGGGATTCGGTTACGCAAGAGGAAGGATTAGCACCCTCATAACACCCAAAATTGGTACCAAATTGAATAATTTTGCCTTAGTGTCAGAAGTTTGAAAGAATTTAGAAATGAAATTTCCTCAAAGCCGTAAAAGAATCAAGATTCATTCGTTTTAAAAGAATACAAACATCACATCCAGCATGTTTGGACAAGATATCTTTAAACTTTCATAACTAAAATCATCTCGTGATTTGTAAAATTCGTTTAAAAGGATATTTTGGATATTTAGGCGAACGAGAAATTGCAACCCAGCATGTTAGGGCACTATTTCCCGAATTTCTAAATATCAAAACATTGCCTCACTTTTAAAAATTCCTTTTTAATTAAGTGAGATATAACTTTGGTTTTAAAAGTAATGATATGTTTTACATATTATATGAAATTAAATAAACCTAATTGCAATATACATGCTCTATCATTTCATGCAAATATAGTATTTAAAAGAATAACTAATGGCATAAGTTACACAATATATGTTATCATTTTATGCATGGTCATAGATAACATAAATATACATACATTATCATTACATGCAAAATACTACATGGAACATAATAAATTCAATGACAAAATTGCATAATACATAACAATATTTCATGCAAATATACTTTAAATCAACATAAATAATTAACTTTCATGCCAATATGTAAGGACAATAACAAATATTATGTGAAAAATTAGCTTACATGAACAATAATAAAGTAAAAGGAAATGAATGAGCAGATTATAAACATATGAAATGTAAATCAAATAAAATTTCAGATATTTTTAAAATAATATGAAAATAACAAAGGAAAACTTTTTTCTTTTAAAATGATTAATATATATAAACCATATTATAGGGTATAATATTTTAATATATTAATAGAATAATGTACTATATATTAATCATATTAATTTAATTCATAAAAAACCTATATAATTAATGAATGATAAAATCATACACATTTTATAATGAAATAAAAGTAATATAAGAGATAATATATAGTAAAATATATTATTTATAACCACAATATAATATAATATAAATATATGATAAGTAATATAAAAATATATATAATAAAATGTATATAATGTATAATAAAAGGAAAATATTATAAAGAATAATATATAATAAAATTTGACATGTAATAAAATATATGTCATATAAATAAGGATAATATATACTATTATTTAATAATAATTTTTAAAAACAATATTTAAAATTTTAAACAATTAGTAAATTATAAAATAATAATAAAAATACGAAAAATAAGGTATAGTAAGATATTATATATAATAAAATTTCAAAATATATAATAATATAAATAATATAATTGATAATACAAAATAATATGTACTATTTTATATATAACTAATATTTATAAAAATAAATAATATACATAAGGCATTTAAAATAAATTAAACATATAAAAAAGGATTAAAATTGAATTTAATTAAATTATCTGGGGGTTAATTACAAAATAGATGAAATTTCTGGGCTTAATTGAAATGCGCGTTAAATTCCGAGGACTCACTGGGCAATTAGCCCTAATCCTAAAAAGGACGTCGTTTCCCAGAATAAATTCTACTGGCCATTGGGATTAAATTGAATTAAACGTAAGAAGTTAGGGCCAAATTAAGAAATCAAATAAAATTAAACTGAAAATTTCGAAAACACGGAAGGATCAATCAGGCAATTTGCCCATTTTCCAAAAACACGCAGATCCTCCCCGGGTCACGGGTCAACGCGCGGATCTTAGCCTGAACGGTACCATTTTGGTATTTATCTTATTAAATAAAACGATGTCGTTTTCAAAAGGCTATATAAGCCCAAAATTTGATTTCAAAATCATTTTAATCCGGGTTTAAAAAAAAAACTAAAAATCCTCTGAGAGAGAGGGTTTGGGTCCAACCTTGGAGTTCTGTCGAACCTCCGACTAAGGGCCCACACGTGCTTACGCACCG
Organism: Gossypium arboreum; assembly: GCF_025698485.1. Taxonomy (NCBI): domain Eukaryota; kingdom Viridiplantae; phylum Streptophyta; class Magnoliopsida; order Malvales; family Malvaceae; genus Gossypium; species Gossypium arboreum. Next base: position 115,712,534 of record NC_069077.1, on the reverse strand, counting down.
CCGTCGTTTCCACCGCAAACGGTGGCCTGAAGTTTTAAAAAAACTTGCTTTCCGATGCAAATAAAAGGTACGTCTGTTTCCTTTTATTTTTCTACAGTATTAGGACGTATTTAAAGAGAAAGAAAAAAAGATAATCACCTTGATATCCTTTCGTTTTACTGCTGATTTTAGTGTAAAAATTTGTGTTCTGCATTTTATTGAATCTCTCTGACAAAAAAAAACCCTCCTCTTTACAAATCTGAAGAAAGGCTTTATAGCCTTTAAACTATGCATGTTTAGGAAAGAAATCTTTGATTTCTTTCCTTATTTGTTTCATTTTATCTACTGCTATTTCTTGCCCTATTTGTCTATTTGGCTTCCTTTTCTGCTCTATTTTCTTTCCCGTGTCTGTTGGTTTCTTTTTTGTCTTGCAGGTATCTAGCGAGGAAATCAGTGATGGACCAGGATGATTAGGCCCTGATGACGATGGTGCTGGCGCTGATCTGCATTGATTCAACTTCAACTACGGCCAAATTTGAGGCCTGGAATCACAGCGGCGTCAATGGGGGTAGATGGAACGTCACAAGTCGAAAGGTCACGTCACTTGGAAGAGACGCGTTGATTGCGGTGCAAACCCTGACTAGGGTTCCCTGAAGCTGAAAACAGATTGGGCCGGTTAAGTCTTGGGCTGTAATGGGTACCGGGTAGTAGTATAATTGGGTATAGGCTATCAGGTGTAATCGGGTTGTTTGGGTTTAGGCTAGTTGGGTTTTAACTTTTGGGCTGTGGTTAGTGGGTCTGTATTTTGGGTTTTGTAAAAGGACTTTAAATGGACTGTTTAATTTTATTTCTTTGTTTATTTATTTATTAATGTATGGGCCCGGGTAAATTTGGGTTGTTACAATACAACACATGAATTTTCTCATTACCACACTTCTTATCTTTAATAGATCAATTATGGATAATCTCATACATATATACCATAATTATATCCTAAATAATTATTAAAAAATATATAAAGAGATAGGTAATATAATAAAATTTTCAATTAAGGTTTCCATGGTTCTATTTCTAGAAAATAAATGAAAAACCCAAAAAAAAATACATAGTTTTTCGCCACAAGGCATTCCTTATGTCTTCGACCGCCATCGCTCCATCTTCTCCTCGTCATGGTATCCTTTTTGGAAAAATTACATTTATATCTTATGCTCGTTTTTTACTCACAAGAATTCTAAAAAATAAAAATAATCCTACATGGAGATTACAGTCTATGATCTATTTCTTAAGAACCACAACCTTGGCAAAAAAATAATTATATAACAAATATATATAATATTGCATTCATACACATACATTCTCTTAAACATGTGAATTGTAATGCCTCAAATCTTAAATATTTATTTATGTATGTTGTGTCACGAAATGCATGCTTGCTTCAATGGTTAGGTGTCCTGAGAAGTGTTGGAGAAGTCCCGAGTTCAAGCCTTGGCTTGTATAAAATTTTGTTTTTACTTGAATAAGCCCTTGCCTTTAGTTAGTAGGCTTTTAAATTAATGTGGGTATAGCATGATAGAAAGGGCCTGCTGGTCTAAGGGATAAGTGGCATGTCACTGTTACTGAAGGTCATGAGTTCGAGACCTGCTATGCGCAAGGAAGGTTTTATTTTTGTTGCTATGCCATGCAAGAGGTTAGAACTCTGAAGCTAATGAGCAGTTGGAGTGTTTGAAGGGTGAGGAGAGTGTGTAGCTGAAATTTAGGAGGGATTATGGGGGATCAGGATAGTGATCAGCTTGGGGGGTTTGAAGAGACAATGGGGGAGAGATTTTAGGAGGAAAAATTTGGGAAGTTGAGGTTGTGGAGGAGTTGTGCCGATTTTGAACTTAGGCACTCAGAATTCATTTTGGTGCTTTTCTTTCACTCCTTGGTGCCAAATTCCTGCGTTTGGAGTTTTTAAGCTTTTTCTCCTTTCAGGTTTTTCTTTTAGGACTGATTGTTGCTAAAGATCCCTCGAGTTTTTCTCATTTGGTCTATTCCTGATTTTTCTCTTCCCTAATATTCCTTTAGTTGACTGATTGCTTTCTCCTCTCCCTCTCTCATTTAGTTTTCCTCTGGCCGAATGACTTTGCTTTCTGTCTCTCAATTCTTATTGTTTTAACTACTTCTTTCTCTACTATCGATTTCTCTTCTCTTCTTTCTCCTTCCTCTCCTTTGATTCTTTCTATTTTAACAAGATCCCCTCTCTTTTCATATTATTACCTTGGCCTAATATTACTCACTCTTCCACCTCCTGTGTGCCGATTCTTCTATGCTCTTTGTCAACTTTGGTGGTTATACAACTTCTCGGTACTGCTCTTTCTTCCTCCTCTCTTTTATCTTTTAATCTTGCACCTAAACTTTCCTGTGCTATCAATTTATGATAGGGTACAATTGTTCCACTTTGCCTCTATCATTCTCTGTACTTTCGACTTTTGTGTGGGTATGGCTGATTGTTATTTTCTTCTAATTTGGACTCTGCATTTTTGGTAAGTTACTTTTCGTCTAGTTCAAACTGTTCATTTGTTTGATGGTTGATAAGTATTAGTTGGAATGCAGATAACCCCCTAAGGCCTATTGATTAGTCTCTTGCAAATGGATTAAGTGAGGAAGCCACAATCGACTGATCTAATCAAGTGAAAGGTAATCTATTGGAAAAGTATTTTTGGTGGGGGTTTTTGATAGGTCGATTGAGATGCGATTAACCGAAACTTATGATTGAATGTAGGTTGGGGTACTCGTGGACTATTCTTACATTTTTGTGAACAGATGTGTACCATACTGCCATAAATCAGCAAAAGCCGAAATAGGTAACCATCGACACTGTAACACCCCGTACCTGAGACCGTTGCCGGAGTCGAACACAAGGTGTTAACGGGCTTAATTCATTACTTAAACAGCTCATATAATTCATTTTAAAATTTTCTAGACAAGCTGGCTAATTGCATCACAGTCGCTTTAAAAATCATATCTTGAGTTCCGTAACTCGAAATCCAATTCTGTAAATTTTTCCTGAAACTATACTCATATATTTATCTAATAAAAATTTTTTTAGAATTTTTGGTCGGGCCAATTAAGACCATATCTGGGATATGGAATCGATATGAGACTTTGTGTAAGACCATAGCTGGGCTATTGACATCGATATGAGATCCCATGTAAGACCATATCTGGGATATGGCATTGATATGGTACTATGAGTGTGAGATTTTCCGAGTATCCTTTAGTATTGCAAGTGGTTCAACGAGAATCATAACAGAAATGTTAATGTTGCGAAGGACCATAGTATATTGCAAGATGGTATAAGTATGTACGTAAAACTTATGCTTAATGAGCTCAATATGTGATGAATCCCTTGGTAAGGTTATGATTGTGCAAGTTATGATATTAAGGTTTTAATAATATTCATGCCAAGTATGATATTAAGGTTTTAATAATATTCATGCCAAGTTGGACTATGAGATTTATAATGACATATATGTTAGCTCACTTCATGTTAATTGCATGATAAATGTGTGTTTATGATGCTTATTATTTATATAGGTACTTATTAAGCTTTAAAGCTTACTCCCTTTCTTTTCCCTTGTTTTATAGTGTCACGAAGTCAGCTCAGGGATCGAAGACTGACGGAGATCCATTCACACTATCAACTGAACATTTTGGGTACCAATGATTTTAATGTTTTGCGTTATGGCATGTATAGGGACTTGGCCTTTTTGTTATGTGTCCTAATTGATTTGGCCAAATGTGTTGGCTTATTTTGGTTGATAATTCATTTTGTAAATGGCCATTGAAATTGGCTGTAACACCCAGTACCCGAGACCGTTGCCGGAGTCGAACACAAGGTGTTAACGGGCTTAATTCATTACTTAAACAGCTCATATAATCCATTTTAAAATTTTCTAGACAAGCTGGCTAATTGCATCACAGTCGCTTTAAAAATCATATCTCGAGTTCTGTAACTCAAAATCCAATTCTGTAAATTTTTCCTGAAACTAGACTCATATATTTATCTAATAAAAATTTTTGTAGAATTTTTGGTCAGGCCAATTAGTACATTTTATTAGTTAAAGTCTCCCCTGTATCAGGGTTTGACTACTCTGACCTCTATGCATTACGAATTAGATATCTCCATGTACAGGGATTCAATGCCTATGTCGTTTGTCTTTAATAAAACTAGACTCAATAATGAATCTGTACATATAAGGCATGACTTCTAATTATTTTTTTAAAATTTATGGTGAATTTCCGAAGTCAGAACAGGGGATCCAGAAATTGCTCTGGCCCTATTTCACAAAAAATTAAACATCTCATACAATATAGCTCATATACCTGTTTTTCTTCTTCCATATGAAAATAGACTCATCAAGCTTCGATTCCATAATTTATTCATTATTTAATTCCATTTCTACTATTTTTAGTGATTTTTCAAATTCACATCACTATTGCTGTCTGAATCTATTTTATGGTAAAAAAATTTCCCTATTTCATGATTTCCATGGATTTGCTAGTAATTTGACATACATAACACCAAATATGATCATGATTAGCCATTCCAATGGCTAGTCATTACCAAGAATTTCCATACTACTCAATAACCATATCATAAGTGTAACACCAAAAATGATCAGCCATGACATACGGCATAATAATCAAATAGACTTAGACTATTACTCAATCAAAACCGAATTATCAAGGCCAAACTTACTGAACCTTATAACTAAGCACCCATGAGGCCAAATCCAAACTTAGCATTTAAGGCATATTCGCATGGCTAAAAGTTTACATATTAAAGTTCAAACAAAACATAATAGCCTATACATGCCGAAATGTTCTCTTAGACCAACTAAGAAGAGGGTACCAAAAAGTTGCAAGCTGGTGTGATGACTTCGACGATGGTCCCGAGCACACAAAATGGGTCAAAGAAACCTAAATAAGTAACAAACAAACACACCAAATGAGTATATAACTCAGTAAGTCATAAGCCTTACATACCGTCCATTTATAAAAGATCATAAGAGAAAGCAAATAATGCAAAATCAGTTACCCCAACCATACCGAACTATGCTATAATTTCTTAGAATTTCGATTCAATCTCATGCAAAGCCCTACAATCAAATCAAATACCAAAACAACCCCATTGATTTAGACCCGATTCCTCAAAGAATGGAATCATGATGCACTAGATAAATTTATACCTACTCAACACATATCTCAAGTTCGATATTTTAGTTACTAGTTCTACCACTTCATTCTTTCATGCACACTTTATATTATCAACCGTATTTGCACACATAGTGCTCGTCACACTCGCACACATAGTGCCATAGTAACCCGCACACTCAGTGCATTGGATTTTCTCTCATGCTTCAACATCTAAATCGGCACATATAGTGCCACTTAATTCCGCACACATAGTGTCGTATGTTAACTCATTATGATGAGGCAATTTACTTAATTCAAATAGCACATATGGTCACATTAATAATAGGAAAATCACTCCAAAAGAATACTCATCAAAAGGAATTCTTTTATGATTCACTAGTATTATTTATATACAAACTAATCAACCTTACAAAACTGCTTAAGGACTTACCTTGTGTTGGGTAAAACGGTTCCAACCCGGCTACTCGATGTTCTTTGCTTTGCCCTTGCTTGATTCCCCTCCTTTAACTTCTTGAGCTTAATCGAATAAGTTAAACTAGTTTAACCGTTTTGCTAAATATTTATATCAAAATATTAATGATTTCATATCATAAGAAACACATGGTAAATTTTTATCTTTCTACCTTATGCTTTTGAGCCATTCGGCTAATAACCATATAATATCACCTTACTATCAATAATCCAATTACACATACATATATACATATTTGTATATTAGGCAACCCCCCTTACTAATTACTCATTTTAGTCGATTTTATACAATCAAAGGTAATATCACAAATGGGCATACTTATATAGCCGAATGTGCAAAAATTAGATTTAACATCACCTATACACTTAATTAGATGGCGAATACATATACTATCAATTATAATATCATTTTATTCTTTTAAACACATAGTTTCCTCTCATGAACACTTGACCGAATTTTTCCTAATCTAGCATAGCTTCACATCTATTTGTAACATCATATAAATCCACATATAACTACATTTCTACCTAAATTTTCTTTCACCTTTCTACTATTTCCATTCACAACATCAAAAGCACCATACTCTTAGCATTTACCTCTCCCTAACCGTATGCCATTTAATTACCTATTTAGGTAGAAAATTAACATATGGGATATAATAAGACATTGGCTACTAACTACATTTTCACAAAAACTTTAACAAAACTAACATGAATCCTACCTTAATCAACCCCTTAGGATGGCCGAATGTCTTAGAACATTTCTTCCTTCTTTCTCCTAGCTCACGGCACTTGAAAAAGAAAGAAGATGAAGACTTTCTCTTGCTTTCTTATTTTATTCATCTTTCCTTTCTTTAATTTATTTTAACCATTTACTAATAAAAGCATTACATTAAAAATTCAACCTAGTGGAAGAACCATCCTTGCTTGGCCGACCACTACTTGAGTTTTGGGTAATTTGACATGCAAACCCAAGTTTTCTCACCTTGTTGTTATTTGATCCTTACAATTTACCTATCATCTTTTCTAAGTTTCTCAACTAAGTCCTTTCAAGAAATTTCACATTCCTAAGAATAAATTAAAACATTAATTTTTCATACACACACTATTACACATCAAATATATGCAATAAAAATTAAAGTAAATTTTTTATGACTCGATTTTGTGGTCCCGAAACCACATTCCGACTAGGGTCAAATTAGGTCTGTCACAACTCTCCCCCTCTTAAAAATTTTCGTCCCCGAAAATCTTACCAGCGAATAAATTCAGATAACGTTCTTTCATAGATTCTTTGAGCTCCCAAGTAGCTTCTTCAACCCCATGCTTAAGCCACATTACTTTCACTAATGAGATTTTTTTATTTCGTAATTCTTTTACTTCACGTGCTAAAATGTGAACCGATTCTTCTTCGTAGCTCAAATTAGATTGAATCTCGATCTCAGATGGAGCAATTATGTGCGATGGATCGGACCTATATCGTCGAAGCATCGAGACATGAAAGACGTTGTGAATCTTTTCAAGTTCAGGGGGTAAAATTAACCGGTATGCGACTGGCCCAATTCGTTCAGATATTTCATACGGCCCGATGAACCTCGGACTCAATTTGCCCTTACGGCCAAATCTCAGCACTTTTTTCCAGGGTGAGACTTTAAGAAACACTTTGTCTCCAACCTGATATTCAATGTATTTTCTTTTTAAATCTGCGTACGACTTTTGACGATCCGAAGCGGCTTTCAAACTTTCATGAATTACTTGAACTTTCTGCTCAGCATCCCTAATCAAATCAACCCCGAAGATTTTACTTTCACTAAGTTCGGTCCAAAACAACGGTGTACGGCATTTACAACCATACAAAGCCTCGTAAGGTGCCATCTTAATGCTTGATTGAAAACTATTGTTGTAAGCGAATTCAATCAAAGGTAAATACCATTCCCATGAACCACTAAACTCAAGGATGCAACATCTCAACATATCCTCGAGTATCTGAATTACCCGTTCGGATTGACCATCGGTCTGGGGATGAAAAGCGGTGCTAAAATGCAACCTGGTACCCAATGCTTCTTGCAATTTCAACCAAAATCGCGATGTGAATCTCGGATCTCTATCCGACACAATAGAAATAGGTACTCCATGTAACCTTACAATCTGAGAAACATACATTTCAGCTAGCTTGTCAAGGGAATAATCCGTACGTACAGGAATAAAATGAGCCGATTTTGTCAGTCTATCAACAACAACCCAGATCGCATCTTTCTTGCTTGACAACAATGGCAACCCAGATACAAAATCCATCGTGACTCGATCCCATTTCCATTCGGGTATCATGATCGGCTGAAGTAACCCTGAAGGCACTTGATGTTCCGCTTTCACTTGTTGACATATCAAACACTTCGAAACAAAGTCAGAAATGTCTCGTTTCATACCAGGCCACCAAAACTGACGTTTCAGATCGTTGTACATTTTCGTACTACCCGGGTGGATTGACATGCGGCTACTATGAGCCTCGCTTAAAATCAAAGAAATAAGTTCTAAATTTCTTGGGACATACAGTCGACTTCTGAACCTCAAACAATCGTCATCATCAATTTTAAACTCTGATTCCACATTTGAAACACATTCAACTCGTTTAGCAACCAATTCATCATCAACTTTCTGGGATTCACGTATTTGATGAATCAATAATGGTTTGGCCTTTAATTCTGCTACCAACACATTGTCGGGTGAAACAGACAGGTGTACATTCATTGCTCGCAAAACAAACAATGATTTGCGACTTAAGGCATCGAAAACCACGTTAGCCTTTCCCGGGTGATAGTCGATGACAAGCTCATAATCTTTCAACAACTCAAGCCAACGTCTTTGCCGCAGATTCAAATCTCTTTAAGTCATCAAGTATTTGAGGCTTTTATGATCCGAATATATATGACACCTCTCTCCAAACAAGTAGTGTCGCCAAATTTTCAAAGCGAAAACAATGGCAGCTAATTCAAGATCATGGGTTGGATAGTTTTTCTCATGTGGTTTCAATTGTCTCGACGCATAAGCTACTACTCGACCTTCTTGCATCAACACGCAACCTAGCCCAAGCAAAGATGCATCACTGTAAATGACAAACTCTTTACCGAATTCAGGCTGCACAAGCATTGGAGCTTCAGTCAAATAAGTTTTCAACTGATCGAAACTTTTCTGACATTTTTCTGACCATTCAAACCTAACATCTTTCTGAAGTAGTCTCGTTATTAGTGTGGCTATCATCGAGAAACCCTTTACAAACCGTCTATAGTAACCAAAGAAGCCCCAAAAGCTTGAACTTCAAGAACATTTCTGGGGTTTCCAATCAAGTATGGCTGAAATTTTGCTTGGTTCAACTCAATTCCGTCTGAGATACTACATGCCCTAAAAGCTAACTTCTCTCAACGAACTCACATTTACTGAACTTAGCATACAACTGCTTATCCCGTAAAATCTGTAACAATAATCTCAAGTGCTCAGCGTGTTCAGTTTCATCATGTGAATAAATCAAGATGTCATCTATAAACACAACTACAAACCGGTCCAAATACTGCCTGAAAATTCAGTTCATCAAATCCATAAATACTGAGGGCATTAGTGAGCCCAAACGGCATCACTAAAACTCGTAGTGATCAGATCTCGTCCTGAAAGCAGTTTTAGGTATATCTGAGTCTCGAACTCGCAATTGATAATTACCCAATCTCAAATCTATCTTTGAAAACACTGAGGCTCCCTTCAATTGATCAAACAAATCATCAATACGTGGTAACGGATATTTATTCTTTATTGTCACTTTATTCAACTGACGATAGTCGATGCACAACCTCATGGTCCCATCCTTCTTTTTCACAAACAATGCTGGTGCACCCCATGGTGACAAACTCGATCGAGCGAAACCTCTATCTATCAACTCTTGCAACTGAGCTTTCAATTCCTTTAATTCAGTTGGTGCCATACGGTACGGCACTATCGAAATTGGTGTAGTCCCAGGTACAAGTTCGATGCTAAATTCTACTTCTCAAACGGGTGGTAATCCCGGTAACTCCTCAGGAAAAACATCTGGATACTCACGAACCACCAGTACCATTTCAAGTTTCCTTTCCGACTCTTTGTGATCAAGTACGTACGCAAGATATGCTTCACTCCCCTTTCTCATATATCTCTGAGCGATCATCGAGGATATTATTTCTGACACTCCGTTCAAGTCAGTAGACTCAACTCGGACTATCTCATTATTTGCACACCTCAAATCAATGGTCTTTCTTTTGCAATTCACCACTGCATCATGCACGGTCAACCAATCCATACCGAGAATAACATCAAATTCATCAAACAGTAAAAGCATCAAATCGGCCGGAAAACAGGAATCTCGGATTATCAGAGGACATCTCTTACACACTTTGTCAACAAGTACATATCGACCCAAGGGATTTGACACTCGAATTACGAACTCAGTAGACTCAACAGGTAGAGTCTTACTGGATGCTAAAGTCTCACATACATATGAATGAGTAGAGCCAGGGTCAATCAATGCAATCACATCAGTATCAAAGAGAGTGAAAGTACCAGTGATAACATCAGGGGAGGATGCCTCCTCTCGTGCGCGGATGGCATAGGCTCTAGCAGGAGCACGAGTCTCAGATCGAACAACCGCATCAGAAGTCCCTCTCTGACTACCACCCCTACCTCTTGAAATTCTCGGTGGTCTACCTCTAGTCGTTGTTCCACTAGGTCTTGCACCTTGCATCTTATTTTTCTCATCAAGTTCCGTGCAATCTCTAATGAAGTGATCCTTCGAACCGCATCTGTAACAGGCCCTGTTAGTAGACTTACCCCAACATTCACCTACGTGTCGTCTTCCACATTATGGACATTCAGGTTTTTCTTGGCGATTGTTACCCACACTAGCAACCGAAGTAGCTCGAGAGTCCATTGATGGTCGCTCTCTAATAGAAATTCCTGCAGCCATCTTCAATTTATTAGTATCTTCCCTGAACTTCTTTACAGCCAAGAATGAAGTTTTACCCTCCAATCTTTTACAAAAGTCTCTAACTTCAAATTCAGCCTTCTTTTTCTCCTTTCCAAGTTCTTCTGCATGCAAGCTCGTTCAACTAGTGTTACAAATTCTTTTATCTCTAAAATACCCACTAGTAGCTTTAAATCTTCATTCAATCCTTCTTCAAATCTTTTACACATAGCAATTTCATCAGCTACACACTCCCGAGCATATCGGCTGAGTCTTACAAACTCACGTTCGTATTCAGATACTGTCAAACGACCTTGTTTGAGCTCCAAGAATTCTTTACGCTTTTGATCCATGAATCGTTGACTAATATACTTCATTCGAAATTCTGTCTGGAAGAAATCACAAGTAACTCGTTCCTTCGGGACTATAGTAATCAAGGTTCTCCACCAATAGTAGGCTGAGTCTCGTAACAAAGATATGGCATACTTTAGACACTCATCAGGTCTGCAAGACAGCTCATCAAAAACCCGGATGGTGTTATCAAGCCAAAACTCAGCCCTTTCAGCATCATCAGTAGCTATGGCTCGGAATTCCTCGGCCCCGCGCTTCCTAATCAAATCCACAGGAGGTTTACTAGGCCTTACAGGATCAGTATCTGGTGGTATTATAGGCACCTGAGGCGAATTATTTAAATTTGGAAATGGTTGAGCAGCCTGGTTAGTTCGGGCATATTGTGCGACCCACTCATTCATCATGGTAAAGAAGGCTTGTTTTGCCCCATCATCTTGATTATTCGCGGATGATTGAGGTTCAACAGGCAGCGTCCCTTGCGCAGGAGCAGCAACGTCATCCACTAAGGTTCACTCTAGATTGGGTTCCATTTACTAATCAAAATAATAATTTCGACCGTCAGAAGTCATCACACTATCAAATACTAACATTAAGGCATGTATAGCTAGACTCATACGCACTATGGTAGTCCTAGAACTGACTAAACCATAGCTCTGATACCAATAAAATGTAACACCCCATACCCGAGACCGTTGCCAGAGTCGAACACAAGGTGTTAACGGGCTTAATTCATTACTTAAACAGCTCATATAATCCATTTTAAAATTTTCTAGACAATCTAGCTAATTGCATCACAGTCGCTTTAAAAATCATATCTCGAGTTCCGTAACTCGAAATCCAATTCCGTAAATTTTTACTGAAACTAGACTCATATATTTATCTAATACAAATTTTTGTAGAATTTTTGGTTGGGTCAATTAGTACAGTTTATTAGTTAAAGTCTCCCCTGTATCAGGGTTCAACTACTCTGACCTCTATGCATTACAAATTAGATATCTCCATGTACAGGTCTTCAATGCCTATGCCGTTTGTCTTTAATAAAACTAGACTCAATAATGAATCTATACATATAAGGCATGACTTCTAATTATTTTTGTAAAATTTATGGTGAATTTCCAAAGTCAGAATAGGGGATCCAGAAATCGCTCTGGCCCTATTTCACAAAAATTTAAACATCTCATAAAATATAGCTCATATACCTATTTTGCTTCTTCCATATGAAAATAGACTCATCAAGCTTCGATTCCATAATTTATTAATTATTTAATTCCATTTCTACTATTTTTAGTGATTTTTTAAATTCACATCACTACTGCTGTCTGAATCTATTTTATGGTAAAAAAATTTACCTATTTCATGATTTCCATGGATTAGCTAGTAATTTGACATACCTAACACCAAATATGATCATGATTAGCCATTCCAATGGCTAGTCATTACCAAGAATTTCCATACTACTCAATAACCATATCATAAGTGTAACACCAAAATGATCACCATGACATACAAAGATAATAATCAAATAGACTTAGACTATTACTCAATCAAAACCAAATTATCAAGGCCAAACTTACTGAACCTTATAACTAAGCACCCATGAGGCCAAATCCAAACTTAGCATTTAAGGCATATTCGCATGGCTAAAAGTTTACATATTAAAGTTCAAACAAAACATAATAGCCTATACATGCTGAAATGTTCTCTTAGACCAACTAAGAAGAGGGTACCAAAAAGTTGCAAGCTGGTGTGATGACTTCGAAGATGGTCCCGAGCACACAAAATGGGTCAAAGAAACCTAAATAAGTAACAAACAAACACACCAAATGAGTATATAACTCAGTAAGTCATAAGCCTTACATACCGTCCATTTATAAAAGATCATAAGAGAAAGCAAATAATGCAAAATCAGTTACTCCAACCATACCGAACTATGCTATAATTTCTTAGAATTTCGATTCAATCTCATGCCAAGTCCTACAATCAAATCAAATACCAAAACAACCCCATTAATTTAGACCCGATTCCTCAAAGCATGGAATCATGATGCACTAGATAAATTTATACCTACTCAACACATGTCTCAAGTTCGATATTTTAGTTACTAGTTCTACCACTTCATTCTTTCATGCACACTTTATATTATCAACCGTATTTGCACACATAGTGCTCGTCACACTCGCACACATAATGCCATAGTAACCCTTTTTTCGATTGCATTGGATTTTCTCTCATGCTTCAACATCCAAATCGGCACATATAGTGCCACTTAATTCCGCACACATAGTGCCGTATGTTAACTCATTATGATGAGGCAATTTACTTAATTCAAATAGCACATATGGTCACATTAATAAATAGGAAAATCACTCCAAAAGAATACTCATCAAAAGGAATTCTTTTATGATTCACTAGTATTATTTATATACAAACTAATCAACCTTACAAAAATGCTTAAGGACTTACCTTGTGTTGGGTAAAACGGTTCCAACTCGGCTACTCGATGTTCTTTGCTTTGCCCTTGCTTGATTCCCCTCCTTTAACTTCTTGAGCTTAATCGAATAAGTTAAACTAGTTTAACCGTCTTGCTAAATATTTATATCAAAATATTAATGATTTCATATCATAAGAAACACATGGTAAATTTTATCTTTCTACCTTATGCTTTTGAGCCATTCGCTAATAACCATATAACATCACCTTACTATCAATAATCCAATTACACATACATATATACATATTTGTATATTAGGCAACCCCTTACTAATTACTCATTTTAGTCGATTTTATACAATCAAAGGTAATATCACAAATGGGCATACTTATATAGCCGAATGTGCAAAAATTAGATTTAACATCACCTATACACTTAATTAGATGGCCGAATACATATACTATCAATTATAATATCATTTTTATTCTTTTAAACACATAGTTTCCTCTCATGAACATGTGACAGCCTTAAAACGACCCTAGTCGGAATGTGGTTTCGAGACCACAAAACCGAGGCATAAAAATAATTTAAAATTTATTTTGATGCCTATAACATGTGTTAATTCATGTGTGACATTTTTGATGTTTTGATTTCGAGTTATAAATGTGAATTTTACTAGAAAGGACCTAGTAGTAAACTTTGAAAGTAGGATGGGGAAATGTGTGATGACTAGTTGATCATGCATGCAAAAATAAGGGATTTGCATGTCAAATTTCCCCAAAGATGGCATAGTGGCCGCCATGACAAGGGATTATGGGCAAGGAAAACATGTTATGACATGTTTTGTTAATGCATGATGTAATAAATGATAAAAAATTAAGGATGTAGGAAGAGAAACAAAAAATCAAAAATTTGTTCATCCTTTCCCCATTGTTGCCAGTATGTGGAAGAGAAAAAAGAGAAATTTTGTTCATCCTTCCATTCTTTCTTTGGCCGAAAATTGTAAAGAGGAAGAAGAATTTTTTTTTTTGCTCCATGCTTGGTTTGGAAGAGAACTAGAAGGAGATTTGGTCATACTTGTATCAAGATTAAGGTATGTTTGAAGTTGTGTCATGAGATTCATGCATGTTTTAGTTGCTAGCTTGATGTTCATGTTAGCCCATGGTTCAAATCCTTGTTATGTCATGGAAATGGTATTTGGCCAAGGTTGATACTGTGTTAAAGCCATTGCATGCTAAATGTGAAGCTTGTTAATGATGCATGTAATGATGGATTGACTACTCTTGAAATTTCTTTGTAGCAATCTTGAGTAAGACATTGAGCTCTTCGTTTAACCATGGCCGAAGTTGAAAGGGTATGATTGTGATGTATTCGGCCATGGTGCATTCATAAGCATGATTTATGCTTATTACATGATAGGTAAAATTTGTGTCTTGGATGGTTATGAACACCTTGAGATTCGACCTTGCACCTATATGTGTATATATGTTTGCACATGATGTATTGATATGACATATATACTATCTCAAGGTATATAATTGCATATGATGATGTTTCGCTATGAAATAAATGATAGAAGAGTATTGAGCTACAATATGCAATGCATTAGCTAGTAAAACGTATGCTGTTTTTTTTTGTGGTGTTAAGTGTATAATTGGCCTCAACATGTGCATGCATTCGGTTAGAGGCAAGCATATTGATGCCTATTCTTGGCTTGGAAAATTCGGCTAAGGAGGGTACTAACTAATGCGTTGAATTCGACTCGTGATTTCGTACACATGTGACTCTAATGTCTAATATATATAAGGGCTAAGTACCTTGAGCTTCACTTTGATGATTGAATGAATTGTATTGAATTGCTTGTTTTGATTAAAAATTGTGCATGACCATTGTGTATTTGAGCTAAAGGATGGCCATATGACCATTTAAACTCCTTGTCATATTCGGCCATAAGCTATTATAATGAGATTATAGTAAGTTAAATTTGTGTGAATTAAGCTCAAGAGCAAAGGGGAGCTAAATCCGATAAAGGGAAGGAAAAAGTGGTCGAATAGTCATCGGAATCGTTCGACGACACCCGAGGTAAGTTTTCGAGTATCGAAACTTAGATTTTGATTCGATTGGATGATGTTATAAACAAATTGAAATCGTGCCCTTTGTATGTGGCCATTGAGCCGAAAATGACATTTCTTGTTAAGTGATTCGTGCATGAAATTTTGTTATGAAATTGAAACAAAGATGTGTATGAATGTTCGGGTAATATCCAGGCTAAGCCCGAAGACAATTGTGCGAGTTGTGATATCCGGGCTAAGCCCGAAGGCAATTGTGCAAGTTGTGATATCCGGGCTAAGCCCGAAGGCAATTGTGCGAGTCGTGATATCCGGGTTAAGTCCCGAAGGCATTGTGCGGGCTACCATAATCGGGCTATGTCCCGAAGGTGTTTGAACGAGTAGCTATATCCGGTTAAACTCCGAAGGTACGTGATTTGAGAATAATGAACTTGCTGTAAAAATTTTCAGTTAATACGCTTGTGAAATCCCCAACGACAAGGTACGTTTCGTGTGTGCTTTGCACACTATGAGCCAGTGTATATGAGTATTCGCTCCGATGATGAATGAGCTACCGGCCTTGACTAAGCCGTTATTTGTGTATGAATATAAGAGTTGGTATTGTGAAGTAAGCATGTCATGGAGAAATTGTGCATATGAATTATTGTTTAGCTACTCGAATGCTATGCTTTGGTTGTGTGTAAATTTATGGCTCAAACTTACTAAGCATAAATTGCTTACTCGTTTCTTTGCTCTCTGTTTTATAGATTTTGGCTCGTTAGCGATCGGATTCGGGATCATCGAAGTCGAAGTCAACCACACTATCGAAGTCCTTTTTGGTACCTTTTTTTTGAACTTTGGATATGGCATGTATAGGACCACCCTTGTCGTTTTGAATACTTTTGTGATGTATATGTGTACGGCCATGCGAAAATGGCTCGTAAAAGTGAAGTGTGGCATTAGACCATTTGTGTTCATGTAATTATATATGGCCTCATGTTGTGATTATGGACTGGAATGGGAATGATGGGCACTTAATCAGCCATTGGAATGGCTAAATATGATCATATGTGGACCTATGTATGACAAAACTATAGTTGGCCCATGGAAACTACAAAATGGGTAAAGGTTACCTTGAAAACAGATGCTGACAGCAGCAGTGAGGTGGATTTGAAAAATCACAAAAATTTGTAGGAATGGAGTTAAATAGTGAATAAATTATTTAATCGAACCTTGACAAGTCTATTTTCATATGAAAGTAACAAAACGATCATATGAACGGTATACTAAGAGATATTGAAGTTTTCGTGAGACAGGGCCAGAATGGTTTCTGGATCCCCTGTCTCGACTTTGAAAATTTACCATAAATTATCCAGAAATAATTGGAAGTCACACCTTATATTTGTAGATTCCCCTTTGAGTCTAGTTTCATTAGAAACAAATGACATGAGCATTAAAGATCTGTACGGGAAGATATCCAGGTCGTAATGTGCAAAGGTCAGTGTAGTCAAATCCTGAAACAGGGGTGACTTTAACTAATAAAATGTACCAATTGGCCCGACCAAAAATTCTAGAAATAAATCCATGGATGGATATATGAGTCTAGATTCAGGGAAAATTTATGGAATCAGTTTCCGAGTTTTGAAACTCGAGATATGTTTTTTAAGGCGACAGTGACGCAGCTCTCCAGCTTGTCTGGAAATGTCAAATTGGTCGGTGCAATAAGTGGATTTGGCTCGTTAACCCCTCGTGTCCGACACCGGCGACGGTCTCGGGTACGGGGTGTTACATAACACTTGACCGAATTTTTCCTAATCTAGCATAGCTTCACATCTATTTGTAACATCATATAAATCCACATATAACTACATTTCTACCTAAATTTTCTTTCACCTTTCTACTATTTCCATTCACAACATCAAAAGCACCATACTCTTAGCATTTACCTCTCCCTAACCGTATGCCATTTAATTACCTATTTAGGTAGAAAATTAACATATGGGATATAATAAGACATTGGCTACTAACTACATTTTCACAAAAACTTTAACAAAACTAACATGAATCCTACCTTAATCAACCCCTTAGGATGGCCGAATGTCTTAGAACATTTCTTCCTTCTTTCTCCTAGCTCACGGCACTTGAAAAAGAAAGAAGATGAAGACTTTCTCTTGCTTTCTTATTTTATTCATCTTTCCTTTCTTTAATTTATTTTAACCATTTACTAATAAAAGCATTACATTAAAAATTCAACCTAGTGGAAGAACCATCCTTGCTTGGTCGGCCACTACTTGAGTTTTGGGCAATTTGACATGCAAACCCAAGTTTTCTCACCTTGTTGTTGTTTGATCCTTACAATTTACCCATCATCTTTTCGAAGTTTCTCAACTAAGTCCTTTCAAGAAATTTCACATTCCTAAGAATAAATTAAAACATTAATTTTTCATACACACACTATTACACATCAAATATATGCAATAAAAATTAAAGTAAATTTTTTTTATGACTCGGTTTTGTGGTCCCGAAACCACATTCCGACTAGGGTCAAATTAGGTCTGTCACAGACACTACACGAGCGTGGGCTCACTTGTGTGGCTTTTTGAATACTCAAACGTGGGCATAAGACCGTTAAGGCTAGCCATGAGTGATTTCATGGTCTAAGGCCAAGTCGGGCCATGATCGGCCAAAATGGGTCATGTGGGCCCCACAGGCTCATAAGCCCCACACAGGTAAACCACACAGATGTTTGGAGATTATTGGGCCCAGTTGTGTAGTTCACACGGCCAAGGCCATTTTTGGCTTCGTAGGCCATACGGGCGTATGGGCCCATATGGGCTCGCATTATGGGCCGTGGGCCATTTTCACTGTTTGACTGATAAGGGTGCACGGGTCGCCCAAGATGACTGTAGACCTACTATTGTGTCAGTAAGTACACCTAAACCCCAAATTGGTGAAATGACTATTATGCCCCTATGAGGTAAAATGACTGATTTGCCCCTATGATGTGTGTGACTGTATTCGAGCATGCCATTCCATATATATTGCATACACGTGTGATATTATGCCACAACGCATCACATATTGCATGGGGATGGATTTATTATTGATTGAAGGAAGTGTACTGTACTGGCAGCTTTGCTGTAATCACTGTTTAGTGCCGCAACCGGTGCTATTTTGGAGTCTAGGGATGGGTGGGTTGATTTTATCCCTACATAGAGTGTAGGGCTGGACGGAGTGGAGTGTAGAGGCTGGTGGGGTAGCATCTCTATTTGCATTCTGTACTGATATTGATACTGTTACTGAATTGGGTTAAGGCCTACACTGATACTGGTATTGTAATGGGCTAAGGCCCATCTAGTACTCGACTGTACGGAAACGGGCTTAGGCCCAGACTGTAATTGCCTACTGTATGACTAACTGTTGTTAAAGGATTACACACTGACTCTTCATAAACTCACCCTTTTTCTTTTCTACACAGGTAATTCTTAGGGGATTGGTGCTGTGACGGACTCGAAGGTGGCCACACAACCGCATTTGCTTCCACTTTTTAACTCTTAATTTATAAGTAATTTAATTTGGGTTTTTTTTTTGTAACAAAGCCTCTTTAAGTTTTTATTTTGAGTTGGGATTTATTTACTTTGATTCATATCTGTTAGTAGTAGGCCTCAGATTTTCTAAAAAAATAATGCTTTTCAAAACACCACGTTTACGCAACATATTTTAAAAGCTTCCGCAACCAACATTGTTTTAAAGTGTAATAACAATCTAATATGATTAATTTTTTTGGTAAATGACTTGAATTTTAACAATGAACAAGATATCCTAAATTTTCGTTAAGATCACAAAGAGGTCTTAATAGAGAACGGATTTTTCAACGAAATTATGTTTTTTGAAAAACACTTCAATGTGACATCGTAGATTCGACCATAATATCTAGGCCGGGTTTGGGGTGTTACATGAATAATTACAAGAATGTCACATCTTATCATATATTAATCAAACAAGATGAAGAGTCACATGCCCGTGTGCTTTGGCTGTGTGACTTCAATTTGTTGATGACATCATAAATAGAGAGTTACACGGGTCAGGGACACAAGCGTGTTCAACCACACGGCCTACCCACACAAGCGTGTGACCCTTGTTTTGATGAAAAATTTTCTAAGTGTTGGAAAGTTTTCTAAAGTTCTCAGCTTAGTCCCGAACCACTTCTAATGCATGCTTTGGGCCTCGTAGGCTCATTTTAGGGACTATATGAATGTTTATGAAAAGTTTTAAATATGAGTGGAAATTCACGCCCTGGTTTTGAATGTTTGTTTGAGTTTAAGTCCGGTAATGCCTCGTACCCTGTTCTAGCATCGAATACAGGTAAGGGGTGTTATATGAAGAGAGAGATTCGATCTTGGTTTACACCATAAACATAGCACAAGTTGGTTCTAATACCAATTGTTTGAAAAAATATGGTTTGAAAATAGTTTTCTTACACAGCAAAAAATTAAAATTTTGAAATTTGACTCAATTTGTGATATTTATAGCAATAAACCTTAACCGAATCCGTACATGTTTTTATGGCTTAGAGGAAATTCGTTGTTCTTGGATTTCAACCAAATTATCTTCTATGTTATTCCCTTACCACGAACTACTTCGAGTGTAGGCTCTAACCAATTGAATTGAAACATAGAACTAGAAATGTTTTTTCTCCTTTTAGGGTGAAAACAAAATTTCTCTCTTCTTAATTGAAACGGGCAAAATTTTTATTTTGGAAAAATATATATGTAATAGTTGAGAATAAACTCTCTATTTTTTGGCAAAATAAAAATATCTCAAAGTTATGTAAATAGCTCTACCGGTGCCATCTGTTTATAGGAGGAGAAAGTAGAACCCTTGTTGAGTTGTAGTGGTTTATTTCAAATAGAAAAACAACTTCCTACTTAGAGTAGAAGAGGGGTGGACGACACACCTTAGTGTTCCTACAAGGGTTGCCACCCCTTCAAGTTACATGAGGGATTTTGGGCCTCTATCACATTGAGTCCAATTATGAGTAATTCCTAGGCCTTTTTAACTTAGTACTCTTCTAATGTGATTCAATCTGATTTAGTTTTTCTATTTCCCAAATTAAACTTTAATATTTATATATATAAAAAATTTCTTATCTCTATTTTACCCTTAGTAAAATTTTGACGATTTTATCCGTAGTAAAATTTTGACGATTTGGCCCTAATAAAATTTCAATAAAATATGTTTAATATTTCACAACTCAACATGTTCACTATGACTAAATAGTTTATTTTCATTTTCGGGCTTCAAGATAGTCCAAAAACATAAACTTATTCTTCCAATCATTTTTTTCAAGTAATATATATAGGATTGCAAATTTCCATCTTCATTTTCATTTTCATTTTCATTTCCAAATGACTCCATTTCTCTATTTCGGAGAAAACCATAATCATTGAATGTTTCTCATTTCTCTTTTTCTATTCATTTCGTTCATTTCTATTTAAACACGCAATTCATTTCTAGTTCCAACAAGCTAGCAGAGGGACCGATTGAAAATATGTAGTTGAGGCTCAAACAATTGATAATTAAGTTATGGCTTTTCACCTATTAATTATAAACTCATTTAGTCACAAAGTCATTCCACTATAGTATCCTGACTGAGCTCTCACCATCGACATACCATTATGAAAGCAACTACTCAATGCTCGTCCAATGACCTTTTCATAAGTCTGTTACTCTCATAGGATATCATTGATCTCTTTGGGATAATATCCATTCTCTTAATGTGATCTTTTTTTTTCTCATGGTAACCATTGTATCTTCCTTCTTGAAAAGTCAATTACTATCAAATAGTGATAAAGTCGTCTATCACAAAGGTGGAGAACCAGTGGCCACATTTACTTTTCATTAACCATGTAATTCCAATGAGAGGATATCATTTACCAATGTTTTGGGCTATGAATTCCACTATTGTGAATGACGCTACATACTACAGAAGTCTTACAACCAACACATTAGCTTTCGGTTCATTATCTATTTGAACTCAAGCTTTTACTTACATAAAAATGTACGAGTCACGGATACATAGTCCGCCATCCACTCAAGATTTAGGCATGTCACACTATGAACATCACAAGTGAATAAATCCATAAACAGATTTAGGATCTATTCTGCTTAGGTCCTGTTTGATGTACTGTCAGTCCACTCAGACACATCTATGTCTCTATCTTGTAAGAGTCATCCGCTCTGATGCCCAAGACAATGCATCTCCTCAATTTGACTTAATAGACAACATATTAGTCTTTTAACCAGTTTGCTCATTTCTGATTAGACTAAGGACATGTTTAGATTTGTATACTAATAAAATTTGTTTTTTCGTATAATGTTTCAACCATGTAATACCGTTTAGTTTCAGTTTAAACAATAGACAACAAATTAGCAACATTTGCTTCTATTTTGTTTTGTTTGCAAAAACCTTGAGGAAAATAATACAAAGTATATTAATTGTAACAAATGAATTTATTTTATTAACCAATCTATTCGAAAAAATGACAAGTGTATATTGACGAAAATACTACACTTAGGGTAGCAAATCCAACAATTGGTTCATAAGTTCTTTACATATATATACAATTATAAATGATAATTTGATCTATATTGCAAAGTTTAATTCTTAATGTACTTACTAAGCTCTTGCGAGCTTAACGCATTAATTTTCTAATGCGTAGGTGGAAAATTGTTTTGAAGCTCTATCGTGAAGGTTGATCTCTACTCATCTCATTACAAATCATGGTTTGGAAGAGAGTATGAATCTAAATTTTTCGCAATAGTTTATGGCATAGACATAGGAATATGTTAAGAATGTTTGTGGATGAATTTAATGGAAGAAATTAATGGTTTTTTATCTTCTTGTAATTTTTTTATCTTAATCATGTATGATGTTGTTTTAAGTTGAATTGGATAATGTTTAAGGTTGGAATTTGGCACAAAAGAATGCTATGTTGGTTGAATTGGTTGATAAGATCATTATTGTAGAGTTATGAATTGAAATTGAATAGGTTTCTTGTAGCCAGAGTGAATGTTAAGATGTGGTACCTTTGAGGTCGCGATGAGCTCAAGTCAGTGAGTGATGTCACAACATGGAATCCATGAAGTCGCGATGTGTAACATCCCGAATTAGGGCCTAGTCGAAATAGTGGTTTCAGGACCACAGATCTGAAGTAAAAAAAATTTATTTTTATTATATTTTTATGGTCTACAATTTCACGGAATGATTTAGTGAAAATTTCATTCGAAAATTTCGACGTTTGGGCACTCAATTTGGTCAAAAGGACTAAATTATAAAAAGTGAAAAGTTGAGTTCTACATGTTACAGGTATCAAATTGTTATGAAATTTTAAATGGGAGGTCCTTAAATTGTAATTATACCATTGTATAACTTGTTGGAGAAAAATGGCCTTGGATGAATAAAATTTCAAAGAAAGGCAAAAAGGGCATTTTGGTCATTTAGGGGTAAAATGCATTAAAAGACAAATTTTAAAACCCAAATGTGTCCCTTTCTTCTTGCTTCAGCCGAATTTACTAGGGCAGCCATGGTTAGGGTTTGGCCAAGCTTCCAAGCTCAATAGTAAGTGATTCCGAGCCCCATTTTTAATGTTCCTTACATTTTTGAAATTCCGGTAACATGCTCTAGCTATTTCTACCATTATTTTGAGCTAGGGTTTGTCTTTAAAAATTTACCCATGAATGACATGCTTGTATTTTGATGCCTAATGTAGAAATGAGTGTTGGGTGTTTAATAAACGACTTTTACTAAGCGATTTTCGATGATAATGTCCGAAAGGACCGTTTTGTAAAAGTTGTAAAATTGGCCATAAATGGGTGATTTAGTGGAAATTGGGGGCTGTCATAGTTATGAAAAATGATCAGCATGTCATAAAATATAATAAAATAGGATGAATTTTAATTTCTGAGCATTGGGGAAAAAGTGCAAATATGCAAAAGTTTAGGGGTCAAAATGAAACTTTATAAAAATATGATTTTTGGACCCCTATGAATAATGTGACTAATTAGTAGGTTAAATGTGATATTATAGATCAAGGAAAACAAGATTCGGGCGGAGAACGAGGTTGAACAAGGTTAAACACAAACTCGAAATAAATAGTCGTACTCGAAACCGAGGTAAGTTCATATGTCAATGATAATGCAATGATATTATTATTGTTCATAATTAAACCTAAATTGATGTGTTATCATTGTGTGATGGATATTTATTTAGTTGATAAGAAGATTATATATTGTAACAAATGCCAAATTATAATTATATGCAATACCATGTTTATCTTCTGGACTAATGTCTAAATAAACATGCAAATGTGTTAAATTGGATGTACATTGCATGAGCGGATATGCCTAATGAGATGCTTGATGGAAAGAGAAAAAAATCTCGATTGAATAAAAAGGGAAATTTGATGGATAAACTATGGCTTACATGACTTGAGATCCTGCATGTGTTGCAGAAAAGGATTTAGCCGGGACGAGTAATCCGTTGATCTCAAATATAGAAAGGATCTAGCCCAGACGGGTGTTCCTTAAGTGATCGAGCCTCCTGAAGAATATATGTGCATTAAGGATTTAGCCCGGACAGTTGGGGTCTGAATTTAGCCTAGACTGGTAATTCAGATCCGAGCTCATTAAGAGTGCTTGTCGTTACAAGGGATTTAGCCTGGACTGGTAATCCCGACATCACTCCATGAGTTTATATTACGGGGGATTTAGCCTGGACTAGTAATCCCGCTGTAAGATGTGAAGTTCGCGGGAGTGCTTATATGAAATGATCACTTGTATGAATTGACGATGAATGGGATATCCATCAAGATTCCGAGAAATTCAATGATATTAGTATGAGAAATGAAACAAAAGGTTCTTGCCATGATACATAATGTATGTTATATGATAATACTATGATGCATGTGAGTTGTCATGTTTGGACGAGTGCAGTGCTAAATGATAGCACAGGTAAGTACTCAAAACCCATGAGCACGTGTTTGACATGTGAAATGAAATGGAATTGGGACGATGGTGCAAATGAATGAATGATATTTATGAGAATAATTTCTATGACAAATTTGTGATGGTTATTATCATGTTGCACTAAGATAGATTTGGTACAACAGCATCGGTCTGACTTTGAAAATCCACCAAAAATTGTGGAAATTGATTTAAAGACTGAATAAGATATGGTATTAAAGCTTAATGAGTCTAGTTTCACATAAAAGAAACGGTGTAAGCAAAAGAATTCTGTATCATGAGATATTTGAATTCTTGTTAGATAGAGTTGGAGTGATTCCAGACTCCCCTGTCTCAACTTTGGAAAATCACTAGAATTTTTTTCAAAAATAATTATGAGTTAAAATTCATATTACTGAAATACTTATGAGTATACTTTTAGAATAAAGAGATGGGAACATTATCCGAGTCTCGTACTAGGAGATAAATAAATTTTAGTGAAAAAGGTTGAAGCTATCAAACAGTGAAACCGAGGAGAATTTGAATAATAAACTGTACTTATTGGCTAAACCAAAAATTCTAAAAATTTTATGATAAGAAGAGATATGAGTCTCATTTCTGGGAAAATTAATGGATATTAATTTGGAGTTCCTTAGCTCGAGTTATAAATAATTTATCAACTATGATTCGAGTAGACAGCTTGACCAGAATATGAATAAAAGCATAATTATAGTTATTTTACCTAAGGAAACATGTTATTATAATGCTTATTATTTTCATATGGACTTACTAAGCGTAAAGCTTACTCCCCCTTTCCATTTTTTCTAGTTTTCACAGGTCAGCTCGGGGTTGGAGATCGTCAGAGGCAACATCACACTATCGAGCTTTTACCTTTGGAGTATTGACATTTATATGTTAAATGTGTTCAAGTGAGTGGCATGTATAGGGACTTAGTTTTTCTATAATCGATGTTGTTGTGATTAGCCAAATGTATTGGCTTATAATGATTTGTTGTATGCAGCCATAAGATGTGGCTTATAATGATTTTGGCTTGTAAGCCTATTCATCCATGATATGTGTAAATGTCTTGTGATGTGGGTATGTGATTATGTTTGTTCACTATGTATAAGAAGTATATGGCATATGTACATGGTGAATGCTTAGGACCATTCGAGGTGGTCATGGCCATGGAATAAATGTGTGATATGCTAATTATTTGTTAGCGCCCTGAACATGGATGTTTAATTTTAAGTTAGTATAGGACACAGGTAGGCCACACAGGCGTGTCCCATAGCCATGTCCCAAAGTCAGTATTGAACACGGGCAGTCCACACGGGCGTGTGCCATGGTCGTGTTTAAAAGCCAGTGTTGCCTACGGACTAAGGGCATGGGCGTGCCCCAAGCCACACCGACGTGTGAGTCCACACAGCCCATCTACACGAGGGTGTGACACTTCTAAGCTAGAAACTTTTAAGTTGCCCAAAGTTTACCGAATGTTTTCAGTTTTGTCCCGAACCGTCGTAATGTAGATTATAGGCCTCAATGGCCTGTATAAGGGACGATATGCATATGTTCTAGAAGTTTTAATTTTTGGGCGAAATTTGGTTACCCGGTTTTGTAGGTTTATGAATGTTTAAGTCTGGTAATGCATCGAGCCCTGTCCTGGTGTTGGATACGAGTGAGGGATGTTACATTTAGTTGTATCAGAGCTATGGTTTAGTCGGATCTCGGACTAACCTAGCATATGTATGAGAGTTCAGCTATACATGCCACCGATCTGTAATAGTGTGGTGTCCCACGACGTGCATGAAAGCCATTTTGTTTAGACAATGGTGCCTTCCAACCGAGCTATACCGACCATGTTTGATGAGAAGCTAAGGCATTCGGGTAAAGTACAGTTATGATGAGCTTAAAATTTGAATAATATGAATAAAATTTAATGATATATATGCGATAACATATGATATGAAAGTTTAAACTGTGATGTATTTGTCCATGTTTGTTTGGCCTTTATAAAAGGTTATATACCTGATTTGTTGGATTGAATGAATGAGATTAGTAGGCTGTCCAAAATCCATAGAATGCACACCTAAATATACTTGTTTAAATAAGATAACTGAAAAGTTCTTGTCATATGAACGTGAATAAAAGTTTGCCTGATGTGAATGATATGTTTATGAAAATGTTATTTTGATAATGAACTAGTGATATATGTATATGAGTATGAGAAACGAGTTAGGGATCTTACACCCCACCCCCTTACCAGGGTGGTGTTTTGTAAAGGAATTTCACAAGAATCGTATTAAATAAGCCCACAAATATAATACCAAACGGTTCAGCTATTAAATGGTTATCAACACGATCAGAGATTAAATCGGGTTGATAAATAACGACAGGACTAGTAAGGTAAGATGTTGGGAAATGTATTAACTGGAAATTTCTTCAGAACTGAACTTCTTTAATGAGAAGCATAATGTGAGATTTACGATGGCAGAAATAATTGAAGGAATAATGTTGAAAGGTAAGATACCAGATTATTGCAGTCTTTTTCGAGGTATTCTGTATGTTTAACTGTTCTCTGAAATATTTTTACGGTTGCTGCCCTACTGATAAAATCCTTGTTTATGGGAGTGCTTCCTAATCATGATGTATAGACGAAAATATTGATAGCCTGACTGGTACATAATCTGTATTGTTCTATGTCTCTCTGGCATATCATTACATTCCATCTAATGGGACTTTATGAAATAATACGCGCGATGATATAAATCTATTTCTCCAAATTGATGCTCTATTCAATATACATATATGGGAAGATAAATTATCTTATTGCCTTTAATCTCAGTGGGTTGGATTGATGTATTCTTCTGGACTTCTTTTCTCTGAAGAAGTATCAAGATCCTTCACATCTTTCTTATGAACATTTTTCTGGGTCTTTCATTATGATATGGTATCTTGGATTTCTATACCTTGGATATCTTTATCTTGGATTCCTCTGTCATAGATCTCTTTATTCTGGTTTTCTTGTTATCTTCATCTCGTAAAATTACCAATGATCACTAGTATCCAAGGTATGTTCTTCAACCTATGATGGCTATGTCGATTATAAATGTGTTCCTGGTTTGATTATAGTAACGTGATGACCTCCGTATCTATATTTCTCTAAATCTTCGTGTAAAGAACTGATATCAATAAAGGCATACATGATGAAAATTGCAGTTTCAGTTTGTATGGTGGGTTCCTTTCCTCTAGTAAGTTAATCCAAGTTAATCCAAGTTAATGCATTCAATTGAGGCATTTTTGTTATCTTGAGCTAATGCAATTGAAATGGACTTTGGTTAGTATGATAAGTGAGTTTGAATGGTTTCATGTCAGACTGTCCTATCAACTGAAAAAGAGGAACTTTTAAAATGTCATTTATTGATGATTAATACCGAATCAGTGGTTCAAGTGGTATTGATTATTATTTGAAAGATTAAATAAAGTATTCGTGTCTGGAAACAAGATTTTACCTCTCTTTGGGTAAAGGATAGATAGTCTGAATGAAAGTGTATATATATATATATATCTTAAGAGACCTTGATACTATTTAAAGTTGTTCTGAATGATAAAGTTTCCATCTTGTGAAAGTTGAATGGTCTATTACATGTTATTAAAGCTTTAAATGAGCGAGAATGTTATTGACCAAAGTCTTTGAACCGATGGGGTATGTGCTGAATAAAAAATTTTCTTGAATTTCAATAATGTGTTATTGAATAAATTGTGCCGTGTCCCAAGTCAGTAAAGCAATGGGATGGCTAATGTATCTATTGAGTGTGAGATTGTGCAACTGACTTAAGTCGATTATTGCCTGATTTTTGAGAAGGGAAGAATGTGGTTACAAATACTTGAAATAAAAATTCCGAGCTTATGCAGAGAGTTTGCAAGAAAAATCACAGGAGTAATATATTGATGATCGAGTTTAGAACTCGACATTTCTAATCTTTGTAATTGAATACATGAAAGGTTATCAGGACTACTGCTGAACATCGGGTGATATCAGAACAATCTTCGTCAGTAGTGATATTAGAATGGAAATGAAAACGAGATGATTATGGATTTCTTGTCAGGATTATTCTTATATTTGAAAGAGAAAAAGGATGTGTGAATTTTTGTTTGACATATGATAAAATTTGCAAATCGTCTTGGTAAATGTTAAATCTGCCCAACGGGTTAATGGAATCATGTATTGATGAGAGTATCAGATTTCTTGGGAAGCTAGTCTTGGTTAATTGGATTGGGATACGAACTTTCGTATATCATGAGTGATTGGGAAAGCTAACTAAGACCCTGGATTTTAATGAAGGCTAAAGTAAAAGGTTCTTTAGTAAAAGGTTCTTTAGCACTAATTATGAGATAGTAAAGATTATGAGGAACTAAACTACTCTTCTGGTAAGATTTTCGGGGACGAAAATCCTTAAAGGGGGGAGAAATGTAACATCCTGAATTAGGGCCTAGTCAGAACAGTGGTTTCAGGACCACAAATTCGACATAAGAAAATTTAGTTTTATTATATTTTTATGGTCTACAATTTCACGGACTGATTTTTTGAAATTTTCGTTCGAAAATTTTGACGTTTGGGCACTCAATTTGGTCAAAAGGACTAAATTGTAAAAAGTGCAAAAGTTAAGTTATACATGTTAGAGGTATCAAATTGTTATGAAATTTTAAATGGGAGGTCCTTAAATGGTAATTAGACCATTGTATAACTTGTTGGACAAAAATGGCCTTGGATGGATAAATTTTCAAAGAAAGGCAAAAAGGGCATTTTGGTCATTTAGGGTTAAAATAAATTAAAAGACAAATTTTAAAACCCCAATGTGTCCCTTTATTCTTGCTTCAGCCGAATTTACCTAGGGCAGCCATGGTTAAGGTTTGGTCAAGCTTCCGAGCTTAATAGTAAGTGATTCCGAGCCCCGTTTTTAATGTTCTTTACATTTTTGAAATCTCGGTAACATGCTCTAGCTATTTCTACCATTATTTTGAGCTAAGGTTTGTGTTTAAAAATTTACCCATGAATGACATGCTTTTATTTTGATGTCTAATGGTATAAAATGAGTGTTGGTTGTTTAATAAACGACTTTTACTAAGCGATTTTCGATGATAACGTCCAAAAGGACTGTTTTGTAAAAGTTGTAAAATTAGCCATAAATGGGTGATTTAGTGGAAATTGGGGGTTGTCATAGTTATGAAAAATGTGACAGCCCTAAATTGACCCTAGTCGGAAAGTGGTTTCGGGACCACTAAACCGAGTCACAAAAATAATTAATCGTCAAAAATTGATGCTCATTATATGTACATATGCATGTGTGAAAATTTCATGTTTGGATTTTGTTAATTGTAAGTGAATTTTATCAAATAGGACTTATGTGAGAAAATTTAGAAATGTGCTAGGCAAATGTAAGGTGGCCTATTAATACATGTGGGAAAGTGGTTGTCCTTGCATGTCAAATTAGCCAAAATAGAGCATGATGGCCGGCCATGCTATGAGTGGAAACATGTTGCCAACATGTTTAGTTAATGGTTATGTTAGAAAGAATAAAGTAATGAAAAAAAAGGAATATGATGAAAACAAAGAAAAGAAAAAAAAAGTGTCCATCCTTTCATTTTTTCTTTGCTTGGCCGAATGTCCTAAGAAGAAAGGGGGGGAGAGCTTGAGAAAATCAGCCATGGGAGTTTGCTAGACTAAGGTATGTTTGATGTTATCCATGAGGTTCATGCATGTTTTTAGTTGTTAGTTTGAGCTCTACCTAACCCATGGTCTAAATCTTTGCTATGAGATGGGGATGATATTCGGCCATGGGTGTTGTCTTTTTGTTGATGTTTGATGTTGATGTTGTGGTGATGAGGCATGAAAATGAGTTAAGTTTCGGCTAAGGTGGATTTGTGTTGATGTCATTTGCTTGCTAAGTGTCAAGCTTTGTAATGATATATGTGTATGGTGCATTTGATGTTGTGAATGGAAGTAGAGGAAAAGTAAAAGAAATTTATGTAGGAATGTGATATATGTGGGTTTATAGGATGTTACAAATAGATGTGAAGCTATGCTAGAAGAGAAAAGAAAATTCGGCCAAGTGTTCATGGGAGGAAACTATGTGTTTGAAAGAATAAAAATGATACCATAATTGATAGTAGAGGTATTCGGCCATTTAATCAAGTGTATAGGTGATGTTAGATCAATTTTAGCACATTCGGCTATGTAAGTATACCCATTTATGATATTGCCTTTGATTGTATAAAATCGACTAAAATGGGTAGTTAGTAAGGGTGGTTACCTAATATACTGAATATGTATATGTATATGTGTGATTGGATTTTGATAGCATGGTAATTGCATAAGGCTATTAGCCGAATAGCCAAGAACATAAGGTAGCAAGATAAAAATTTTACCATGTCGTTCCGAATGTCATAAGATCATTAAAATGTGGATACCAATGTATGTACCAAAGCGGTTGAATGAGTTCCTTTATTTGTTTAAGCTCAAGATCCTAAAGGAGAGGCGTCCAACAAGGGGAAATCGAAGGTCATCGAGTAGCCAACTTGGAATTATTTGCCCAACACGAGGTAAGTCATTAAGCATATATTTGGTATTGATTAAATGATCGAAATACCTATGCAAAAGTGTTTAATGAGATGAAATGTATACAAATGTATGTGTATGGAAAGATGATATTGTTGAATGTAAAAAGGGGTAGTGAAATGTGTAGAGAGTTTGGTTCGGCACTAAGTGTGCGGGCAATAAGTGAGTACGGTGACGAGGTTGGCACTAAGTGTGCAAGCTTGAAATGTATGGCACTAAGTGTGCTAGCTCAACTTTATGTGGCACTATGTGTGCCGATTGGGAGGTTGAAGCATGAGGGATTCTCTATTGCACTAAGTGTGCGATTTACTATGGCACTATGTGTGCGATTTACCATGGCACTATGTGTGCGAACATAATAAGCACGATGTGTGCATCATTCGGTTGTTGATATAAATTGTGCATGAACGAGGTAAGTGATTGAGCTACTAACTAAATTTCGAAATGGATTTTGTGTGGTGAATGCATAAATTCATCTAATGCATCGTGTGTCCCAAATTGAGGAAATGGATCTAAATCGATTGGGCTGGCTTGGCCTTTGATTTGATTGAAGAACTTGGCATGAGATCGAACCAAAAATATAAGAGATTTTAGCATAGTTGGTTATGGTTGGAAAAAATTGATTTTGTATTATTGTTTTTCCCTTATGAGTATTATTGTTGGACGGTAGAGTAATGCTTATGACTTACTGAGTTATGTACTCATTTGGTGTGCTTACTTGTTGCTTTTTAGGTTCTTGATCCATTTTGTGTGTTCGGGACCGTCGTCGAAGTCATCACACCGGCTAGCAACTTTTGGTATTTTCTTCTTAGTTGGTCTAGGAGAAAATTTCGGCATGTATAGGTTATTATGTTTGGTTGAAATTTGGTATGTAACCTTTTAGCCATGCGAAAATGGCATAAATGTTCGGTTTTGGATGAGGAATAGTTGAGGTTTAATTGATCATTAGGCCATATGCCATGGCTGATTATTTTCGGTGTTATACTCTTGACATGGTTATTCATAATCATTTTTGGTAAATGTATGACAAACCTTAGTTGATCCATGGAGGATCATGGAATAGGTAAAGTTTACCTTAAAATAGATGCTGGCAGCAGCAGTGATGTGGATGTGAAAAATCACTAAAAATAGTAGGAATGGAATTAAATAGTGAATAAATTATGTAATTGAACCTTGATGAACCTACTTTCATATGGAAGAAACGAATCGGTCATATGAGTCGGATTTTAAGAGATATTCAGGATTTTGTGAAACAGGGCCAGAACGGTTTCTGGATCCCTTATTCCGACTTTGAAAATTCACTACAAATCAACCAGAGAGAATTAGAAATTATTCTCTACATGTACAGATTTATTTGTGAGTCTAGTTTCATTAGAAACAAACGGCATAAGTGTTGGAGCCCTGTAAAGGAAGATATCCAAGTCGTAACGCGCAAAGGTCAGTGTAGTCGAACCCTGAAACAGGGGAGACTTTAACTAATAAAATGTACTAATTGGCTTGACCAAAAATTCTAGAAAAAAATGTGTAGATGTAATTATGAGTCTAGTTTCAGGAAAAATTTACGGAACTGGGAGTTCTGGAACTCGAGATATGATTTTTAAGGTGACAGTGACGCAGTTAGCCAGCTTGTCTGGAAATGTTAAATTGGTCTGTGTGACAAGTGAAATTTAGTCTGTGAACCCCTCGTGTCCGACTTCGGCGACGGTATCGGGTACGGGGTGTTACAAAAAATGATCAGCATGTCATAAAACATAAGAAAATAGGATGAATTTTAATTTCCGAGCATTGGGGAAAAAGTGCAAATATGCAAAAGTTTAGGGGTCAAAATGAAAACTTGTAAAAATATGATTTTTGGACCCCTATGAATAATGTGACTAATTATTAGGCTAAATATGATATTATAGATCAAGGAAAACAAGATTCGGGCGTAGAACTAGGTTGAACAAGGTTAAGCACAAACTCGAAATAAATAGTCGTACTCGAAACCGAGGTAAGTTCATATGTCAATGATAATGCAATGATATTATTATTGTTCATAATTGAACCTAAATTGATGTGTTAACATTGTGTGATGGATATTTATTTAGTTGATATGAAGATTATATATTGTAACAAATGCCAAATTATAATTATATGCAATACCATGTTTATCTTCTGGACTAATGTCTAAATAAACATGCAAATGTGTTAAATTGGATGTAAATTGCATGAGCGGCTATGCCTAATGAGATACTTAATGGAAAGAGAAAAAAAATATCGATTGAATAAAAAGGGAAATTCGATGGATAAACTATGGCTTACATGACTTGAGATCCTGCATGTGTTGCAGAAAAGGATTTAGCCCGGACGGGTAATCCGTTGATCTCAAATATAGAAAGGACCTAGCCCAGACGGGTGTTCCTTAAGTGATTGAGCCTCCTGAAGAATATGTATGCATTAAGGATTTAGCCCGGACAGTTGGGGTCTGAATTTAGCCTGGACTGGTAATTCAGATCCGAGCTCATTAAGAATGCTTGTCATTACAAGGTATTTAGCCTGGACTAGTAATCCCGACATCACTCCATGAGTTTATATTACGGGGGATTTAGCCTGGACTGGTAATCCCACCGTAAGATGTGAAGTTCACAGGAGTGCTCATATGAAATGATCACTTGTATAAATTGACGGTGAATGGGATATCCATCGAGATTCTAAGAAATTCAACGAGATTATTATGAGAAATGAAATAAAAAGTTCTTTCCATGATACATAATGTATGTTATATGATAATATTATGATGCATGTGAGTTGTCATGTTTGGGCGAGTGCAGTGCTAAATGATAGCACAGGTAAGTACTCGAAACCTATGAGCACGTGTTTGACATGTGAAATGAAATGGAATTATGACGATGGTGCAAATGAATGAATGATATTTATGATAATAATTTCTATGAAAAATTTGTGATGGTTATTATCATGTTGCACTAAGATAGATTTGGTACAACAGCATTGGTTTGAATTTGAAAATTCACCAAAAATTGTGAAAATTGATTTAAATACTGAATAAAATATGGGATTAAAGCTTAATGAGTCTAGTTTCACATAAAGGAAACGGTGTAAGCAAAAAAATTCTGTATCATGAGATATTTGAATTCTTGTTAGATAGAGTCGGAGTGATTCTAGACTCCCCTGTCTCAACTTTGGAAAATCACTAGAATTTTTTTCAAAAATAATTATGAGTTAAAATTCATATTACTGAAATATTTATGAGTATACTTTTAGGATAAAGAGATGGGAACATTATCCGAGTCTCGTACTAGGAGATAAATAAATTTTAGTGAAAAAGGTCGAAGCTATCAAACAGCCAAACAGGGGAGAATTTGAATAATAAACTGTACTTATTGGCTAAACCAAAAATTCTAAAAATTTTATGATAAGAAGAGATATGAGTCTAGTTTCTGCAAAAATTAATGGATATTAATTTGGAGTTCCTTAGCTCGAGTTATAAATAATTTATCGACTATGACTCGAGTAGACAGCTTGACCAGAATATGAATAAAAGCATAATTATAGTTATTTTACCTAAGGTAACATGTTATTATAATGCTTATTATTTTCATATGGACTTACTAAGCGTAAAGCTTACTCCCCCTTTCCATTTTTTCTAGTTTTGACAGGTCAGCTCGGGGTTGGAGATCGTCGGAGGCAGCATCACACTATCGAGCTTTTACCCTTGGAGTATTGACATGTATATGTTGAACATGTTCAAGTGAGTGGCATGTATAGGGACTTAGTTCTTCTATGATCGATGTTGTTGTAAATAGCCAAATGTATTGGCTTATAATGATTTGTTGTATGTAGCCATGAGATGTGGCTTATAATGATTTTGGCTTGTAAGTCTATTCATCCATGATATGTGTAAATGTCTTGTGATATGGGTATGTGATTATGCTTGTTCACTATGTATAAGAAGTATATGGCATATGTACATGGTGAATGCCTTAGGACCATTCGAGGTGGTCATGGCCATGGAATAAATGTGTGATATGGTAATAAGTTGTTAGCGCCCTAAACATGGATGTTTAATTTTAAGTTAGTATAAGGCACGGGTAGGCTACACGGGCGTGTCCCATAGCCATGTCCCAAAGTCAGTATTGAACACGAGCAGTCCACACGGGCATGTGCCATGGCCGTGTTTAAAAGTCAGTGTTGCCCATGGACTAAAGGCATGGGCGTACCCCAAGCCACACGGGCGTGTGAGTCTACACAGCCCATTTACACGAGCGTGTGACACTCCTAAGCTAGAAACTTTTAAGTTGCCCAAAGTTTACCGAATGTTTTCAGTTTTGTCCTGAACCGCCCTAATGTAGATTTTAGGCCTTAATGGCCTGTATAAGGGATGATATGCATATGTTCTAGAAGTTTTAATTTTTGGGCGAAATTTGGTGACCCGGTTCTGTAGGTTGATGAATGTTTAAGTCTGGTAATGCCTCGAGCCCTGTCCCGGTGTTGGATACGAGTGAGGGGTGTTACACGATGAGATCTCAATAGTTTGGAACTTCACATTTTGGTCCTTTAACAACCTCTAATCACCATGAGAGCTTTCGTAAGCTCGTTTTAAGCTCGGATAAGTATTTGAATAATATTTTAATCATATTTTGATCTTATCAACATGAATAAAAATGTTCAATTGAATTGGAGCGATTGTAGTTACTTCAGCAACGAATGTGACATCTCGATACCTTGACTCAACGATTGGGTCAAGTTAGGGGTGTTACAAACAAAAAGTTAAAATTGTTGTGTTTGTCATATTAAACCTTTTTTTTGACAAAAATAGCATGTCATCATTTATATTATAAATACGAAAAATCAATTTGTCACGAACAAAACCTTATAGCAAAGATATAAATATAATAATCTAAAATAAATAAAATAATTCATCACTAATAAGAATTTACATTAATGACGATAAAATTTATCACAAAAACACTTCTCACCAAATATTTTTAAAGGTAAATTTTCACACCAAATATATTTCAAAAATTTTTAATTATTGCGTAAATTATACCTTCAATGATGATTATTTATTTTGATCACATTTATAATATATCATGTGCCATTATTTTAAGCGTGATTCAAAAAAATATTATTAATTGATAGATTTATTGTAGTGATATTATTATTATTTCTTTGCAAATTTTAGTTAAGTAGAATCTTGCATTCGCTTGTACATTTTGTAATATCCAAGTTTAAGATTTCAAGTATGTCAAGTTTATATATTCCATCATTAGTGAGGGGAAAAACACATCCACCACTATAAATATTTTAAGTTGCTCCACATTTTTTTTTTTTGACATGACCATGTGGGAATGCTTTAAGATTTATTTTAGTTTAAATTTTATAATAGGATAAATTACATCAACAGTCACTCAATTTTGAGGTAGCTGACAAAATAGTCATAATGGTTTCATTTCAGTCACTCAACTTTTAAAAAGTGACAAAACAGTCCTTTTTGTTGTTTTCCCTTACAGACGTAAAGGTAAAGTGACGTGGCAGATGATAGCTTGTTTGGTTTCATTAACCGTCCAGCTGGCCAGTTAGCATCAAGAAAAAGAAGAGAAGAAGAAGAAAAAGAAGAAGGAGGAGAAGGAGAAGAGAAACAATGGAAATGCTTGGTCGATTTACTGGTCACCTCCTTATAGCGACAGCGATGTGGTTGGTGTCGATGGTGGTGATTTGCACAAATAGAGCCAGACCCACACCGACATTGATAAAGACGATCCCATTGCTAAGAAATAGAAAAGGTATAAATTGATATTCCTAATTTATCGTCTTTGTTTATTGTTCTTTGAAACTTCATTTAGTTTCAATTTTGTTAGTTGCATGTCTAATTTGAAGTAGAGGTGTAATAGCTTACCTGGGGAACTTAATCTCAATCTAGTTTTACTTTTAAAGCTTGATTGATCTTCCCAATTTTCATACAAACCCAAGTATTTTGCAAATAGCCAAAACTGAAGATAATAAATGATATTACTGCAATTAATGGATCTGAATGGTTTCTTTTTCAGGCAGTTGAGAAACAGAGATGTAGTTGTGAGATCAATGGAGAGGAAGATGTATGTCAAGGATCTTGAGATGAAGAGTAGGTATTTAGAAGGGGAATGTAAACGATTGAGCCATGTGCTTCAGTGCTTCATTGCAAAGAATCAAGCTCTTCAAATTTTCTTTCCCTCCTCCCCTTAATCACAATCAATTTCTGTTGTTTTGTCTTAAACCAACCTAACCCTTCAAATTTTTTCCCTAAACCCACCCCAAACCTTGACCCATCTGCTACTTCACCAATGTGGCAAGTTAACTGGCCCCATCAGCTAGTTAACTTGCTACATCAGCGGTCTTGCTAGTGTCTTAACGGAAACTATTAATCAATAACTGTTCTGTCACTTTTTTATAACGTTAGTGACTATTTTGTCAATTTTTTAAAGTTAAGTGACTAAAATGAAACTAAGATGACTGTTTTGTCAGCTACCTGAAAGTTGAGTGACTGTTGGTGTACTTTACCATTTTATAATATGTGAAATTTATTAGGATATATTTTAATTCGGTCCAATCATGCACTTTAATATTTATTCGAGTTATAGATATTTGAATATAAACTTAAAGAAATAGTCTATTATGCAGTCACGCAAATTGATAAATTCTGACGTATTTGCATTCTACCGGTCCTTATGCAGCATCATAACAAAAACACCACTGTAAGGCTTGGTTTCCTAGCAGAAAGGGGGCAATGTGCTTATGGCCCTTGATTTACAACTTAATAGGCGATCATATTGGAATTAGTATTATCATCAGCAAGAAAAAGGCATTTCAAGTGATTATCAATCCCTAACAGAACCAGCATGACATCCTCCACACGCAAATAAGACATGTCTCCTGCAATGAATTCAGACACACTGCCATCAATTTCAATCGAACTACAGCCTGGTACCTTTCTGACCTTCTTAGCCCCCATCTCCTTCCTCACCTTCACTACCCAATCCCATTGGTTAGAAGAGGCATACATGTTAGACAGCAAGACATGAACCCCACCATGGTCGAGACCTCGCTCAACCAAGCTCTCAACTGTCTCCTTCCCCAACTCAACATCACCATGCACCCTACAAGAATTGAGCAATGCACCCAGCACATAAGAGTCAGGTTCCATAGGCATCTCTCTTACTAATCTCTTTGCCTCTTCAAGCAGACCAGCTCTCCCTAAAAGATCTACCATACAACCATAGTGCTGGACACCTGGCTCAATACCATAAACCACACTCATGCAATTGAAGATTCTTAACCCTTCATCCACCAATCCCATTCGACTACAAGCGCTTAGGACACATATAAAAGTAACTTCATTAGGAATAACCTTTTCACTTTGCATCCTACCGAACAACTGAATTGCATCTGCACTTTGACCATGATTAGCTAGGCCCGAAATCAAAGAAGTAAAAGCAAATACATCCTTATCTGGCATCTTTTCAAATACCGAACATGCTATCTCGATGCAGCCGCACTTGGCATACATGTCAACAAGGGCAGTGCCTAAAACCCTATCTAACTCCATTCCATTTCTATCCACATATGCATGGATCCACCTTCCATGATCCAAAGATCCAAGATATGAACAAGCAGTGAGGGCTCCTACGATCCCGGCATGATTTGGACGAAGACCAGTAAGCTGCATATCATTAAAGAGTTCCAAAGCCTCTCTAAACATCCCTATATGCACATACCCAGTAATCATTGCACTCCATGAAACTTCATTTCTTTCGGGCATTTGATCAAACAGTTCCCTTGCAAACTCAACTTGGCCAGATTTTACATACCCATTAATCAAAGCGGTCCACGTAATGACATCTCTGCAAGTACTTACATCAAACAGTTTACGAGCTGCTTCCATTGAGCTCCAATTGGCGTACAAATGGATCAACCCGTTTAGCACAAAATCATAAGATTCCCAACCCAACTTAATCACTTGAGCATGAGAAGCTAAGCCCACAGGAGACTTGTCAGTGCAGGCTCGAAGAACGAAAGAGAAGGTGTAGTTGTTGGGCAAGAAGCCAGTTTGAAGCATGTTTTTGTATAAAGAAAGGGCGGTGGCATTTTCGTTTTTCTCCACAAAAATTCTGATGATGGCGTTCCAAATAAAGGTGGTGCGGTGTTGAAGAGAAAGAAAGAGTTTGTAAGCATGAGAGATATCAGCGTTGGAAGAGACAGCGAAGAAGGAAATGATTTTACCGGCCGCAAAAGGGTCCAAATGACTGGCTGAAACGATGAGATGAGAGTGCATCTGCTTGATTTGAGACATTGTCCGACATTGCTCCAGCAAAGAAAGGCACCTTTGGCTAGCCTTCACGTATTTGGAGACTGACATTGTCAATTTAAACCTTCTTACTTGTTTATTTTCTGGTTCTAAGCAAATGTCCGTGCACTAGCATTGGCAAGTGAAAGAAAGGGAAGTGGCTGATGAATTGAATTTGAGAGAAAATGATCTACTTTATTTTCTCCAATGGACACCAGCTAACCTATACAAATTCCAACAGTTTTACAACCATATCGTATCAGAATAAGATGAGTTTGGTGTAAGTGTTAAGTCCCGCAATGAGAGCAACTTTTGTGTTTAGTTAACGTTAAAGTCATCGTGCTACAATGGACGGGACAAAGGGTGGGCTAACTTCAAAACCCCTCCCCCGTTGTGCATCAAGGCGGAATCGCCCAATTCTTTCAAATTACCTTTTAAACCTAACCTCAAAAGTTTTTGGCTTTTTAATGTAAATTTACTAAAATATCCTCATTTATTTCGTCCTAACCAATTAAATTTTTCTTTTATTTAAAGTTTTCACTTGACATTTAGCAATGAGCATGTAAAGTTAATAAAAAAATCTTACGATTTATATTAATTTCTTAAAAAGTATTTACATTTTATATTTATATTAAATTATTTAAATTACTATTTAACTTATTTTTAATTCCCAATATTATGTAAGTGAAAATTTTAACTTCTCACAACACTTTTGGCATTAATAAAAACACTTTAAATTAATAAATTATACATTTTCAAAAGTACTTTTCAAACGCTACATAATTGGAGAACTAGCCATAACAAGACTTAACAAACTCTTTTTTTTTATATATATATTTTACATATTACAATGGGAAATTATGACTAAATTATCAAATAAAGCCCTTTTAATAAAATTACAAAAATAGATTGATTTTTTAAAATTACAAAAATATGCAATTTTTGATAAAAACACTTCTCGTTGTTGTCGTTTTCAAGGAAAACTTAGTAAAATGATTCCAGCTAGAAGCGCTTTTCCCCTCTGA
The DNA here is from genome assembly GCF_025698485.1 of Gossypium arboreum. Taxonomy (NCBI): domain Eukaryota; kingdom Viridiplantae; phylum Streptophyta; class Magnoliopsida; order Malvales; family Malvaceae; genus Gossypium; species Gossypium arboreum. Next base: position 115,672,110 of record NC_069077.1, on the reverse strand, counting down.
CCAATAAAACGCTTCCAACTTTCTAAGTTTTCCTTAGAAAACGCTTCTAGTCGAATGCGTTTTACTTGTCAGAAGGGAAAAACGCTTCCAGCTGGAAATGTTTTCCCCATGTTTTTATTAGGGTTTTCTATAAAATTTAGGGTTTTTAGGTTTTTTAGGATTAGGGTTTATAATTTTAAATTAATTAAAATTTTAACCTAATAACTGTAATAATTGAATTTGATATTTAAAATATTCGTATTTACACCAATCTTATAGTATTTTTTTATTAAAAATCGAAACTCAAAGAATTGAAAAAATAATTTTGACGATATGGGTTCTGAAAAGATATCCCGGAAATCCCGAGATATCTGAAACGCTTCTCTGATACAACATTTGTGAAAAAAATGTCCACATTGAAAGGACTATTCTGTGAAATAATAACAAATATTAGAATTTCATGTTGTGAAATTATAAAAAAATTTCAACGTTAATTTTGTAAAATGATAATAAAAATCATCGATACAATATAAAATTAATCAGTGCATATGCCGGACAGAATCGATGCAACATTGGGGTTGTCGAAGCTTACGTGCTGGATTCCTTCTTGGTTCAGCTTCTGGGCGAAGTTGTGGTCTCGATTGCTCCTCTTCTTCGCCTTTGGTCGATTACAATCCTTGCATTCTCGGTTGCCATCGTGCATCCTCCAGTTTATAAATAGGTTGTTGGGAAGATGGCTCACCTTGGTAGAATAAAGATCCTAGAGGTATTTGCATCACAAATGGCAAATGAGCATAACTATGTTGAGTTCCATACACTGATGGGATAACGAGTGGACTCTCCATTAGTGCCTGATACATAAATGGCCTATACATCATTGTCAGCATCAACGTCATCGGGGAATGAGATGGCTCGGACATGTAAAACATCTGGGATGGATGACCAACAGTCCAACCTGACATAAGACTAGAAGCAGAAAAATGTGGTGCAACATATAGTGCTTGTGTAAAGATGATAGGGTTAGACTACGCACTAGAATAAGACGGTAAATACTGAATGGGGGTGGTGTGGCCACCAGTGCTGAGGTCTTCAGTGCCGGTTCTTATGTTGACTATGATGATGGACCCGCCTCGCTAGCCCTTGTATTTAACAAGGGTAGTCGTGGCCTACTCATATAGGGATGCTGACGCCTCTCCTTTTCCCCGTACAAAATATGGCTTGCCCTGGATCATAAACCAGGCATGTACTTCGGATCGCATGCTAACTCCAGAACAATAATAGGTTTGCGAGTAGGTAAAAAATCATACCGATTATTCCACATGTTGATATGTTGGGAGTGGAATACCAAACAATTCTCATCCGGCCCCTGCAAATCGATAGGATACAGATCATCAAGGTCTTGAGGTGCCACAAGAATTGACTGTTGGAATCCCAATTGCCGCAACACTCTATCGATTTCGTGCATTTTGACGGTAGCGTACACTACCAATGGGAACTTAACGTGCTAGGCATTGGGATTCATAAAGAATTCATCCGGGATTACTTCTCGAATTGTTGGATCCTCGTATGATGTCCATTCAAACTATATTAACATCATAAAAACATTAGTTATATATATACTGCTAAACACGAAATTGACTATGTAATTTTTATATAGTTTAAAATTAAATAAATACGTACCTCAACTTTCGATCGTTGGTCTAATAGAAGTTGTATATCTTAAAGCTCGGTAGGTAATTCCACGTGACTCGGTGCATAGTTCCACTTATTTAAATAACTACTTAGGATAATAATTTTAATTTAAATTAATTTAATCATAGTAATATCTACTGGATTTTACCTTGTTACAAGTGAGAATATATATAGGTAGTTCACCCGAGGACGTAAAAAAGGAAACCAGAACCGAGCTCACGATTTTAGTAGTAAAAGGTAACCACCAATTTTGATTTTTCCTGGTTGCATCACTCAACACGTCTCTTGGTACAATGTCGCCAACACAATGGACCCCCAACTGAGTTCGTCTGCTACTCTAAAATCGATGAGTTTTAGCGACCACCTTAGATGGACAAGATTTCGTGACTTATCTGGCATTAGGATATCCCCGATGATCTAAAGGATGTACACCCGAGCATATTGTTCTATTTGGACTTCAGTTAAATCCTCAACTAGCTCCACGAAATTTTTTTGTATCTAAGCCATTTCGATACGACCTCCGTAAATCGTCTTCGGAGTTGCACCCAAAAGATCACCACATATGACTCCCCAATCAACAGACTAAACAAACCAAGTAACTGCCGACCCGTCCACGAGTAACCCCAACTGTAACACCCCCATGCTCGAAACAGTCACGGGAGTCAAGCTTGAGGTGCTACTAAACTTATCTTACCTTTTAAACAACTCTAAACCACTTATTTTAATTTTCGGAATAAACTATTTTTTTGCATCATGGTTGCTTAAAAATTCATTTCTCGAGTTTCAAAACTCGAAATTAAGATCCGTAAATTTTTCATGAAACTAGACTCATATATATATCTACTAATTTTTTTCTAGAATTTTTTACTCATCCAATTAGTACAGTCTATTAGTTAAAGTTACCCCTATTTCAGAATTTGACTGCACTGACCTATACTTACTACGAACCACTTTTATCCCTGTAAAAAATTTATATGACTATACCGTTTGTTCCTATTAAAACTAGATTTAATAAGGATTCTAACCATATAAAGTACACCACCTAATTATTTTTTAAAATTTATGGCGAATTTTCAAAGTTGGAATAGGGGATCCAGAATTCGCTCTGGCCCTATTTCACTAAAACTCAGATATCTTATAAAATACAAAACCTTTACCTATTTTGCTTATTCCATATGAAAATAGACACAATTAGCTTTAATTTCATATATTATTCACCATAAAACCATGTCTCTACAATTTTTTTTGTGATTTTTCAAAGTCACGTTATTTCTGATACTTGAATCCGTTTTTAAGTTACTTTCACATTTTTCGTAGTTTTCATGTGATAGTTACTACTTAATCATACATACTATTAAATATGTATATCATTAGTCATTCTATTAGCTAATCACTAGCAAGTATTTACACATCATTCATTGATCATATCATATCAAAAGAAACCAAGTTCCTATACATGTCATACACAAAACGAAACGTCTAACTATACCAATGTGATTTCTTCGATAGTGTGATCGGGTCTCTGACGTTTCCTTCGATCCTCGAGTGGCTTGATAAAAACTATAAGAAAAAGAAAATAAAGAGAGTAAGCACTAAGCTTAGTACGCTTACAAGCAAATAAATTACAACATTCAACATAATGAATAATTATACATAATGTCACCTAGCCTCATAAACTTTCTTTACTTCTCATTTTCTACCTTCTTCTTTACTCACTTACCTTCTTTCTTACCTGACCTTTCACTATTCATAAATATAATCTACCTTCCCTTTTGCTGATAATTCACTGTAATTTAATGTGTACAATGACCCGTTGAACCACTCGGAATACTAAGGATACTAGGGTCGTTCCTATCTATCAATATCCTGCCAATGCCATGTCTTCGACATGGACTTACATGAATTATTCCTGTCTCCAATGCCATATATATAACTAATATGGGCTTACATGTCTCATTCCTGTCTCCAAAGCCATATATCTTATATGGACTTACATGGCTCATTTCTGTCCTGTCCTGTCCTGTCAACCCCAATATCCTAACATTCCTAAGGTTCAAACGGGCTTCCTAATGTTTTTCTCTCACACTTACGCCTTTAATTCGACTTTAAATATTCTCAAAAAAATAAGTATATAAATGTTGGAAATTGACAATAATAATGTAAAATAAAAGAATATTGCATTTATTTACTGTAAACTTACCTCGATACAAAATGTGACTAAACTTTACAATTTAGTCCTTTACTTTTTCTTTTCCCCGATCTACTCCCGAATTTCTCTCTTATTGATCTATAATAGCAAATTTAACTTATTTAATATTCACATTTATCAAAACAGTCCTTTACTCAAACTTTGGAAAAATTATATTTTTGCCCCTAAACTTTCACATATTTTCACTTTTGCCCCAAGGCTCGTAATTTAAACTTCATCCTATTTTCTTATATTTTATGACATGCTGATCATTTTTCCCTTCTATGACAACATCAAATTCACACTCTAACATGTACTTATGACTATTAGGTATTTTTACCGATTAAGCCATTTTACTCGTTTTCACTTAAAACCGAGTAGCACAAGTTGTCTAACATAATTTAAAACCTCATATTATATCATAAAACATAAAAAAAAAACACTTTTCACCTATGGGTATTTTTCCAAATATGAACCCTAACTTAAATTATTGCTAGCATAAGCTTTATCGAGCTACCAGGACTCCGAAAACGTAAAGAACATTAAAAACGGGGCTTGGAATCACTTACTATGGAGCTTGAAAGCTTGAGAAAAACCCTAGCTATGGAGAACCCTTGAAATTTCGTGCTAATGAAGAAGATGGACAAAAATTGGCTTTTAATTTTGTTTTTAATTCATTTTAATAACTAAATGACCAAAATGCCCTTACTACTAAACTTTCCAAAAATTCCATCCATGTCCAATCTTTGTCCATAGACTTAGAAATTGGTCAAATTGCTATTTAAGACCTCCTCATTAATATTCCAAAGCAATTTTATACTAAAAACTTCTAGAATGCAAGTTTTGCAAATTATTCGATTTAGTCCCTAATCTCAACTTAAGCACTTTATGCATAGAATTTCATCACGAAATTTTCACACAATCATGCAATCATATCATGAACCTCAAAATAATAATAAAATAAAATTTTCTACCTTAGATTTGTGGTTTCGCAACCACTATTCCGTTTAGGCCCTATTTCGGGATGTTACACCAACTGTAAATGTACGTCCTCCAAAGTGATAGTACACTTGCCGCATGAAAGATGGAATGTGTGTGTCTTAGGTCTCCACATTTCCACCAACGCGCTTATGAGTTTCGACTCTAACTTACACCCCTAGCCTACAAGGGCCATATGCCAAAATTCGGCTTCCCTCAAGTATGGTTCGATCAACGGTGATTGAGGACCGGGTAGATTACGAATATGACATTTTAAATTTGATCTTCTATCTATTTACGTAAAAATTATAAAAAATATTAAGTTAAAATATAACAATGAAATAAAAAAATTAATAAGATTAAAATTTATTAAAATTTATTCTTACCATTTACAATTAATTGACAGAAATGTGCTTGTTCTCAAGACGGATTAGAGATCCGATCATTGCTAAATTATATAAAACACGAAAAAAATATTAGTAAAAAAATATTTCTTAAAAATATTAATAAAAAATAGAATTTAGATAGAAATGAATTTTAGTAAAAATTTAAGAGAGAATTTGAGAGATTTTCGAGAGTTGATTGAGAAATTTGAGAGATTTAAGAGAGAAATGTGAGAAATTAGCAAGTGGGGGTTATAGTTTTGTTCTTTTATGACCTTGGGGGGTGGGAACGCGCTGAGCTAGACACATTTTTGCTAAGCATGCAGACTTGGAAGCACTTTACTTGTTAGAGGGGAAAAACGCTTTCAGCTGAAAGCGTTTTTTTAAGTTTTCCCTAAAAACGACACTAACTAAAAGCGTTTTATCAAAATCGGTCCATTCCATAACTTTTCAAAAAATCAGCCTATTTCCATAATTAAAAAAACTTTATTTGATACTTTAGTTAGAAATTAAATTAATACAATTTAAATTTATGCTCTGTTTAGTTTCTAAAATAACTTTTATTTTTATATTTAAAACCTATTTTCATTTCTTATTTTTAAAAATTGAAAGATACATTTAATAAATAGAAGTTAAGATTTTTTTAAATAATAAAAACATGTGTGATAACTTTCTTTCTATAACGGAAACATGAATAATAAAATAAATTTTTATTCAAATCATGATATGAAATTTAATATTTAAAAATTGCTCAAAAAATATTTTTAGTTTACATGGATTAGATTTGAACCAGGTCAATTCATTTGAAGTTAAAATCTTTTATTTTCATCATTTATTTTATAAATATTTTTAATAAAAATATTTTTATGATTTTTAATTTTCATGTATTTTCATTTTTCAAAACTAATTTTTAAAATTTTAACTAAAAATAATTTTGTAACACCACTCACCCATCTCGACATTTGGTACAAGTGAGAGATGCCATTAGAGCAAAAATAAGGTGATCATCTAAAATTTTTTTTTAAAATTTTAAACTTTGTAAAAATTATAAAAATTGGAGAAAAATTAATTTAGAAGTTTTAAAATCAATTAAAATCATTTAAAACAATTAAAGAGTGATTGGAGAATTCCAAAATTTGACGGGCTGGAAACTCACAAAACAGTGTAGTGACATTATCAAATGGTTTAGGTATCGGTACATAAACCCCATTTTTCGATACCTAAAATAAGGTATTAATACTTAGCCCGTGCACTGTAGCGTTTAGCAACTGACTTGCAGTTGAGTATCAAAACCTGGACCTCTGAGGCTAAAAGCTAGTAAAAAGCCACCTAAAAACATGTCAATTGGATTTGGATATATAAATACTTAAATTTAATAAGCAATAACTCAAATCATAAATAGGCATAGAGTATGCATCAATTGGACATTCTAATTAAAAGAAAACTGTCACTGTGGCCAAGTGGATATATCCAATCAACATATTTAAAAATGAAAAATTAACACTAACCTGGAAGTGTAAATAGCCAAATTTTCAGAATAATTAAAAAAAAAAAACTAAATTTGCATTTTGAATGCTAGAGAAACTGGTTTAAAAAAAAATAAAATTAAATCCACCTTTTCGTTGCCCAATACAAGGAACAATAACTAAAGTTGACCTAACCTCAAACGTAAAAAATATAAACCTCAATGGAAAAAAAGATCTACATGAAAAATATCAGAAAAGATGCATTAGAAGTTTCAGATTCCAGCATGATGGAGAGTGGAGTAAATGAAAGCAAGACACAACCCTAACAAATACAGATGCATATAAAATAAACAAGACAAATTCACAGTTTGCCTTATAGATAGCAAAATTCATAGCTTCAACTACACCTCTCAACAGTTTTCATCAATCTGCAGAAGAATGATGCCCCCCGATTAGAGTTGTACAACCGTTAGCAATAGGAGGAGAAGAACAGAAACCAAAGGCAATGGCATCTGGCCACACCCAAACCTCCGTCCTGCAGATTCATAATAGGGCTGGATCATTATTGGAAATTTGCAATTTCCCACCGTAGGGGTGGGATCCGTTTTCGTTATAACTGAAACATTTGGAAATTTGCAGGCGTCTTCAAGCTGGTTATTCTTCTGAAAATAACTGTTAAAGGCATAAGAAATGTTTCCCCTAGCATCTAGGTTTCCACAAGATGTCCCATAACCGAGGCTAGTGCAGTCAGCACGGCCACATGCATAGCTCACACTTTGTGCCACTTGTGGGTCATCAAGTGGGGCTGAAAGCTTCATCACACACCACTTCCTCTCCAAGTACTGTACACCTTTTGCAGGAATTAATGCTCCACTGTTTGTAGTTCCAAGGTTGAGAGGGTATTTAACCTGTCCATCAAAATAAAAAATACCCCAGTGGCGCTCAAAATTCCCTGGATCAATGCTCTTTGCATCCTCATCAATCAAGCTAAATAAATACGCATCTATCGGTATGGGTCTCATTGGGGTTCCTTTCCCACCAGAAATATGAGACATAAAACCTTGATTGAATCGTCGAGCATATTCTATGTTAGCATTTCGGTCTCCATCAGTGGGCCACCCAATCTCCCCAACTATAATGGGCAGATTTCCAAATCCATTCTTTTGTAATGCATGTGCAAGAGTATCAAGATTAGCATCAAACATGTTGTAATATAATGTCCCACCATCATTTAGAGGCGTCGCGTTGCCATCAAAGAATGCATACTCAACTGGGAAATTGGAATCAGTATAGAGGCTTATAAAAGGATAGATGTTCACCGTGAAGGGAGAATTACTATCATTCAAGAACTTGACAATTTTAAGCATGGGGTCAAAGATATCAGTACGGAAATCACCACCAGACGGATAGGTATTTGAACTTGCATAAACATCAGCATTGAGAGGAACAGTAACCTTTACTTGGCTGCCAATCCCAGCTTTGATCAGGGCAGACTGGATATTACTAAGAGCAGGGAGGGTTATATGAAGATAGCTTCCATTATATGTCTCCAAGAAAGGTTCATTACCAACAGCAACATATCTGTAAAGAATGTCATGAAAATTAGAGAATGAAACTTGGCAATCCTAGAGTACGCACCAAAATTTAACAGTCCAACATCTTTAGACATGCAGGCCAGTAGTCATATACATCTTAAGAGATATTCAAAAAAGGATATTTATGTGGTTAACAAGAGGATAGTTATTATACTTGCAACATCCAAACCAAATTTCCCAGCCAAATGCCCTGCCACACATACAATAAGGCTAAAGATTTTTAAGAACAACAAGTCAATGTATACTTAAACAAGTCATTGCAAAAGTTGAGAAGCAAATATGAAGTTACAAGCACATTTGCAGGATAATCACAGTGATAGACGCATATCAAGCTTAGAATATTTTAACCACAGGAGATGAAAAGATCAATGCCTCCAAATCAAAACCAGCCAGAATTTGAATTACATATTAAACATGGCTTCACTAACTAGTCATGCCTAAAGGTGATTGACCATGTTACAGAGGGGAACAAGCCTTTTAAGGATGTTTTAACCATGTAAGTCTCAGACTATATCCTTCTAGTTTTGGTTAATTTATTAATAAATTATTCCAACTCATGAACAAATTTTAGATGTACATTGTAACAGAAGCCATTATTTAATCCAAATTAATATTTGGATAGCATAGATGCGGTGACATAGAAATCCATAATATACAAGCAATCCAGAAAGGAAAAGAGAAAGGGTAGACAGGAGGGAGGGCGGAATAGCTGACCATGGAAGTGGCTAGTTAGAGAAAAGCTAGTATTATAGCATATTTGAATTGGATCATAGAAGCTTGGTAGCACATAACTAAATACAAGTCCTCGAGAGAAAAGTACCAAACTGTTATCTATTTAAAGAATTGGTTTAGGGAGCGTGAGATCATGTAAAACAAGGTTTTCCACTGATCATGCTGGGGTTTTCCCATGACTATTCCAGTTTCCTGTCTCCGTTTCTAAAGAAACTTTCCTTACACACACTTTATATATCAATCCTTTCTGTATCATATACACATCGGTCAATAGCCATTCCACCCCTCTCTCTAGTCGCAACCTCAGCAAGATATCCTCTTGCACCCGAACACTAAAATCTTTTCAGCCCTCCCTTCTCTCTCTTTAAAAGACCAGTGCAATAGTTTCCATTTGCCACTTTTACACCTAAACTACTACGTTGCAAAAGCTAGAAGCCTAGCTCACACTTAGAACGATGCACAACAAGGATTAGCCTAACAATTTACCCTTTTTTAGACCTAAACTACCATAACATAAAGGACGATTACTTTCAATTTCATTAGTAGAACTTTCACAATCTCTAGGGAGAATTGACATCTTTTTATGCAAAATTAATTAGGAATCCTCCCTTGATTTCAACAGCAACACATCAAATAATACAGAGTAAATTGATACGTGAAGTGAAATCAGATTATTGGAATCAAAAGGACACTTTAGTATAAGAAATGGTTGTTAAATTCAAAAGACCACCACAATTAAATTACTGAAGCTTCAGCTCTAGATTCTAGTAACAGAAAAACAATTAGGCAAGAAGGATCTCAACAATTATATAAGAACAATGATAGGAAGTGAATCTAATTGAAGAGAAAAAGAAAGAAAGCTGACCTGATGTTGACATTATTGGAAGAGATATGTTCGGAGACATTTTTGGCAACCCATTTCTCAGCAGCCTTCATGCTGCCACCCACAGAAGCGAGCATGTCATTTGGGATACCCACCATGACCTCAATCCCAGTCTTACCTAGAGCCTTAAGTATACCATAATCTGCATCAAAAAGCTTCACTTTTTGAATCCCATTCTCTCTCAGCATCCTTACTACTGTGTCTGGGGGCAGAGGGTGGGATGTCTGTGTTCCCCAGTTCACACCAATTCCGTTCACACTCCACAACAAGGTAAACAAACATACAATCCCGATAGTAACTGTAATACACCCCATATTTTTCCTACCTAGTTTAGGCTTCCTTTGTTCCAAGCCTGTAACGGCTAACACAGGGAGATTAAATGGAACTGGGGAAGCAAATCTAGCAAAAACCAGAAGTTCAAGCCTACGAGGGAGCGAATAGTGTAATTAGCAGAAAAACCGAGCAACAAGCTTGAACTCAGAAACCCATAAAAAAAACCAGGGAAATAACGTAACAGTGAAAATTGAAATCTACTAGTAGCTTATTCAAGAACATATCTTTGCACTATAGTACTTTGAAGAGAATACAATACTAGCAGAGATTTTTAGAAAATGGAAAAAGTTAGTAAGGAATGGATGTGAGGGGTTTAAAGAAAAGGACAAGAAACACCAGTAGTAGTCAGAGTGAAACCCAGATTCAGCGGTACAAATAAAATCAGAAAAAAAAATGAAAAAGAATAAGTGAGTTTAAAAACGAAGAGGCAATGCGGACTTGGGCAAGTTAAGAATCCACCGTTGCAGCAACTTGAGTAAGAAGAAGTTGAGGAATCAGTGAGAGAGAAAGCAAAGCAAAGTAAGTGAGGAAAGAAAAGGAAAAAGACAGGAAAGGAAGGGAAATGCTAAGGATAGAACCAGGGTGGGAACCTACGTGACGTGCGAAATGTGTAGACAAGCACGAAATCCGAAAAGCAAACCAAAATAAAATAGGAAGGGGGCCCATGGGAAGCTATAAATAATACAACAAAACTGCTCTGGTTTGACGGAGACATGATGTCGTTTGTCTATTTGATAACTGATGAGAGAGTAAAGTGCGGAATGGCGATCGGCAGTTATAGGTTAGTGTTAAGATCTTGAAGCTGGGATTGGGCCATTCTACAGCTAATGGAGCCTTCGCTCTTATCCGGCCCTCTCCAATTTGACGGTCAAAATCTCAGGTTTTTATTACCTGCTCTGCATTGCTTGCACTCATCAATCATTGCTTCATCTTCTAAGTTTGGTTTATGCTACTGCTACCCAAACCATACTTTCGTCAAGCTTAGTTGTGTAGCCAGTACATTTGAATTTGATTTCTTTTCGGATTTATTTTAATTATTTAATTATTTTTTATTGAAGTAGTTGATATAATTATTCTTTTTAATATTTAAAATATTTTAATTTTTTAAGTTTTTAAAGTATTCATTAAAACTAATTTAGTAATTAATTATTCACTTTTATGGGTTCAATAAAAGGGTATATATTGACCATAAATTTTAAATTTAATAATTTTTTAATTATAAATTATTTATTATTGTAGATAAACATATTGGGAGATAAATTTTATTATTTTTTAAGATAAATATTTTATTTATCTTTTCTATTTATCATTATGTATTCATTTATCTTTTATTTATCTTTGATTTTGTAAACTTTATCATTATTTGTACCTCAACATTTGTATAATAAATTTGTGATTCAAGTGAACGAGAATACAACAACAAGAGTTACATTCTCTATTAATCTTTGTTCTTTCCTAATTTTTATTTTATTTTCGTGGAATATTAGTTATTTTTCATGACTCTTCAACCAAAATGCAAAGATTTAAAAATATATATTTAATGTTTCATATCTAAATTATTTATAATTAATTAATTATGATTATTTAAATTAACTAACTTGACTATGTAAAAGTTTTGAAGAGAAAAGATTTAGAATAATTAAAAAATATTGGTAGGGATAGTTGAACACTAAAAAGGGTATTAAATGAGATGAAGTATAATTTTATCTTAAATTTGTAATTTGGGTGACAAGTAGGATTTGATGGAATAATTTCCCAATTTCTAAAATTTGGTAAAATGTGAAAGGACATAAAGACGGGGAGTTTAACAATTTGAGAGAAATGAGAAATAAGATAGGTTAAATGAGGGCCCTTTGATCAAGTCTCATGATCTTGACTGGCAAAGCTGAGCTATGGGTGCCATGGAATTGGATTTTTAAGAAGAAAATGAGGAATCTGAAAATTCCTTTACAAAACCATTTTCATCTCTTTCTTCACCTCCCACCTTAAATCTTTAAAAACCACTATGGTCTACACTTTTATAAGCTTAGTTCCAATCTTTGAAAATTTTAAAAGGTTAGAAAGGTAAAGAAGCAATGGCTTCTTCTCAAATCATTAATGTAATCTTAATTTGAGTATGTAGTTATTGAAGAGGAAACAAAGGCAACGAAAAGATTGTAGATTTGAAGGGAAGTAGTTGACTTTTGTCAAGTTATGTTATAAATAAATTATGGATTAAATGAAATATGCCTACCAATTGATTGAATTAGAGAATGATTAAATAGGTAAGATTTAGAGAGTTGTTTATCATGTGGATATGAAATAAATTTTATTTGTTTTTTGATACAATGTCTAGAATTACTTATAATCTCTTTCAAATTTTTAAATAAGAGCATAATGTAGTCTAGGTCATTTTCTGGCTTTCAACCAATTGATCATTTCCACTATTCTCGAACCTCCAATTGCTTTGAGTGTGGACTCAAACAAATCGAACTAGTGCACATAATCAAATGTTTATTTAACTTTCAATAAGAAAGTTAATTCTCTTTATAAATCGAAAATTATAAGTATTCTTACGAATAATAGATTTTTTTTAAAAAAATAAGTTGTCACAAATAATAGAATATCGGTGTACTGCAAGTATATAAGTCAAATTGTAATACAATTTTAGATTTACAACGGAATATTTTTGTATTCCAAGGATCATACCAAAAAGAGGCATGAACTAAAATTGAATCAAATAGTAACAAAGAACATGTAAAGGTGAGTCTAAATAGCTACTTCCCTAATTACTATAGTACGACTAAACATAAATTGAGACTATAAAAACTAAATATTACTAAAAAGATCTAATTGCATAAATAATAAACTAGCAGAAAAATCAATCGGAAATGACAAACAGGAGTTGATAAATTTCCATGGTTGTAATTAATCTAGACTTAGTAATTTTTATTGGTTAACTCTCAATTGGTTCAATTAATACCTTTCGACCTACAATTTTACCAATCTTACAATTTAGTCCACTTATCTTTCGACCTAATGGATCTAAACTAGATAATTGAATTGGTTCTGGTAAAATCTCCTTTTGGTCTCATTTACTTAAACCCACCTAGAGTCTTCAATTTTAGGGTTTTAAGTTCATTCAATTTAATCATATTAATCAGTTAAATCCTAAGCTAAGATAGCTACTCCCACTTCAATTACCTAACTTCCTTAAGATTTTAGTTACAACCCATTCTAATGACATCAAACTCGTTTAACTCGTAAATCATTAATAAAGCTAATAATAAGGAGTAGTGTTGAGAGATGCTCACTAATCTAAAAACTTTTAATTGGGGAGATCGTCTTTGGACAACAACTGAAATTCTTGTTATAGAAGCATTTGATCACTCTCACCAATGATAAATCCATAGCAAACGAAAGTGAGAAAAAATAAATAAAGAAAACTAAAGAAAGAAATTCATAAAAACTAAATTTTCTAGAAACAAGAATCAAAATAACAAAGTTCTATGAGAAATTCTAAGAACAAACTACTTAACTACTATGAATCATAAAAAGCCTTCTTTAATTGTGTTTAAGAGTTAACATTTATAAAAAGTAATGATGTTTGACCTAATTGAGATGACTTGGCCCTGAATTACAAGTAAAAAGTTGATTGTATGGACATAAACACCCTTACAGATTTTAGGTCTGTCGAGCCTCAATGACGTGACAACATAGACCCGATGTCAGGACTTTCCAAGTAATTTGCTCGAATATTTGAAGACGGACTTGGTTGTGGCGACTTTGCTTCTCAATGTTGCGACTTTGCTACAACCTTGTGATTGACTTCATTTTTGGCTACTGTCATGGATGTCGCGACTTTATGTTCTTCATGCGGTGACCTTAGCCGTAGTCTACAAGCATTGTCAATGTTGTTCAAAAATCCTTCAAAGTGTATGTGCAGCTTCAGTGTCGCGACATTTTGGACAGTACCCCCAAACTCCATTGTTATTTGGTTCAAGTCATTTCCTACACGACTCCATAACTTTGTTCGAACTCATTAGGCTTGAGTTGGCCAATTAGTCGATAAACATCATATAAAGACTTGCTTTATTCAATTAAGTATAAATAACATATAATTCATAAAATTACGAAAATAACATAAAAATGCTCGATTACAAGCTCCTTTAAGTATTAAAAAGAATGTAATTTACCATATCAAATTATGTTAGATCAAATTCCCTTACACTTAAGTCTTTACTTGTCCTTAAGCAAACCGATTTAGTTTTCAAGAATCATAATTTTGGAAAAAATTACTTTATAACATAATTAATTAATTAATACATTCATCCACATACATAACAATAAAAAAAATACATAATTAAGAATGCCACCTATTATCTCAATTTAATCTAACAATGAGAGAAAGAGAGAAAATTCAGTATCGTTTTATACTATAAACATAACACAACTTGACTCTGATGCCAATTAATGAAAAAACCAGTTTAGAAAATAATATTTTTAGGCACAGTAAAAGTTTAAAATTGTTCCTAAAACCTAGTCCCTATTGTATTTATAGTAATAAACTATTAATTGAACTTATACTTGTGTAACAACCCGTTTTTCTATGGTGTCGAAAACAATGGTGTCTGGACCACAGTTCTGACGAGAGAGTTCATAGATATATTTAATTAATATTTATGAGTTAAATATAGTATAATAGCAAGTCGTGATTTAATATATTTTATTAATTGATCAGTTAGCTAAGGTACAAGTGGTGCGTATAAAAAGTCAAGTGGTTTTGGAAAATGAGTTTTGGGACCTCGTTTCTGTAAATCGAACCCGTGAATATTTTTATTAAATATTTACGAAACTGTTATATAGGTAAATTGAAGTGGTCCAAAAATTTTAGTGATAGGATGGTCAATTAAGGAAAAAAGGATTAAATCATAAAAATAGTAAAAGTTAATCAGTATTGGTTTTTATTAGTTAAAAGACTAAATTAATTAATGTTAAGGGTTTGAAGTTACAAATTGCCCTTTTATTTGTTGGTGTCCCATTGTTAAATGTCTTATTGAATTTTATAGTTAAGTTTTTATTTAATTTTAATACTAAGTTAATATTATAATGGTTAAAATATAAAAAATGAAAGTCATCACTTTGATTTTGGCTTTCTTACCGAAAAAGAATTCAAAAACACTATGGGAGAAGCTTCATGTTTAGGCCAATTTGTTTCTCTTGCATGGTAATGTTTTCTAAGCTTGTTTTTCGTAATTTTTATGATTTTGATATCGTTGCAACTAGTTCCAACTAATTCGTATCTATGTTTTCAAAACTGTTAAAGATTTATAAAATTTCCATTGATGTTAATTGAATTGTTTGAATGCTATTGGTAGATTTTGAAGCTTAGAAATGAAGTAGGATTAATTTGTTAAGTAAAATTTGTTAGTTTTGAGTTAAGGACTAAATTGTGAATATGTTGAAATTGGAATGAAATCTTTGTAAATTGTGATAATATAAGGTTGTATATGGACATAATTGAATTGGGTTTAAAATTTGAAGTTCAAATTTGGAAGTTATAGTAGTTTTAGTTTTAGGGACTAAATTGAATAAAATGTAAAAGTTTAGGGATTCAAATAATAAAATTAAACTGATATATACTTATAATAAAATGATATAAGATGTTTAGAGTTAATAAATTGAATCAAATTATTGAATAGATAAAAAAATTGACCAAATTGAAGATAATCGGGGAAATGGAAAAATTTGGTAATTAATCCTTAGAGAGTTGTTTGTCTGTTGTCTTGACTAGGTAAGTTCATGTGATATATTTGTGATAAATTTTTAATCATTTAGAATTGTAATTGTAACTATGTTTAATTCAAATTTTAATTGTTTGCGATTCAGTACAAAAAAGGTGAGATAAAAGATTAAATTAAATACGATGAATTGAAAATTGAAATTAATTATGAAAATGACCTTAAATTGGACTGAAATAGGATATGTTATGTGAAATGCTATCATATTTGAGAATTATTAATTAGTTATTTGTGCTATGGATTGAATTGAATAAATTCGAAATATTGAATGTTATTTGAAATGTTAAATTGGACTTATGTTGTGATGAACTATATTGTTTATATATATGAGAATGATGGATTTTTTTGATTGAGATTATGATAATGAAATGGGGAATTGATTGAAAATAAATGTAAGAAAATGTTACCCTATTAATTGTTCGAGCGGGGTCGGGTTATACAACTATGTGTTAGGGAGTGTTGGGCACATCTATTTGTTGATTTTACCGACTAGCGCAGGGCGCAATTTGTTATTTTCGGATTTATCTGATAGACATTGGGTGCCAAATTGGTGTGTTGGTTAAATCTGTGTATCCGTTCGAGTTCAAGTCAGGTTAATAAGGACATGTATAATGTAAATGGAATAAATGAAATTTATATTGAGTTGTTATGATAATCGGATGATACATTTGCATATGGAAAATTGATTATACAAGCCCAGAGGGCTAATATGGAAACGTGACAAATTGATGAGTTTAATTTGGAATTCACATTATGAAACGAAGTAGTAATTGAAAATAAATTGGAAATTGTTGTATATTTGGTATAAAGATGAATTAATATGATATGGGAATGAAGTTCATATGATCTAATATGAATTTGATTAAAAATTCAAATTATGAAATGAAAATGATGTTCGGTATTAATTTGAAATGAGATGTATTGCAGGAAAATAGATTGTATGATATGATATAGATAGTGAACTGATTAAATGATTGTTTGTTTTGTGAGTGATATTGAAATATTAATTTAAATGAATTAAAATGTTATGTGATTGAATACTATATGGTTTGATAAAGTTGAACTCACCTTTGGATTTTTGAATTGCAATGTTAAGCAAACTATATCAAGCTAAGTAGCATGTAGTTTTATATTGTAACTGAGGTAAGTTATTGGTTTAATGCCTATGATCTTACTAAGCATTGTATATGCTTACCTCGTTTGCTTTACCCTTTCCCCGTAAATTGTCAACTTGCGGAACAAGTCAAGCAGATCATTCGAAGCCCACGATATCCCGGTATTAGTTTGGTAGTCTTTTGATCATATTAATCTTAGAATATGCCCAAAGACCAATCATGGTATGTCTGTAATTTGTAACAACCCGATTTTGGGGCTAGCCGGAACAGTGGTTTTGGGACCACAAATCCAACGTAGGAAAACTTGTTTTTATTATATTTTTGTGGTCTACAATTTTATGGAATGATTTCATGAAAATTTCGTTCGAAAATTTTGACATTTGGGCACTCAATTTAGTAAAAAGGACTAAATTGTAAAAAGTGCAAAAGTCAAGTTCTACTTATTAAAGGTGTCCAATTTCTATGAGATTTTAAATTAGAGGTCCTTAGTTGGTAATTATACCATTGGATAAGTTAGTGGACAAAAAAAGGACATGAATAAATGAAATTTCAAAGTTATGCATTAAGGGCATTTTAGTCATTTGGTAAATAAATGAATAAAAAGGGAAAAAAAGCCAAAATTTTTGTCCATCTTCTTCTCCATGTGCTGAAAATTAGAAGGTCACCATAGCTAGGGTTTGTTCAACTTCCAAGCTTGATTGTAAGTACATCCTACTCTTGTTTTTAATGCTCTTTACATTTTTGAAGTCGTTATCATTCGATCTAGCTATTTTACCATAAATTTGAGCTATGATTGAGGTATAGGTTTGACCCATGTTAGTTATTTGTTCATTTTGATGTCTAATGGTAGATTATACAAGTTTAATGTTAGATAAACAACTTTTACTAGGTGATTTTTTGATGAAAATGTCAAAAGGACCTATTTGTAAAAAGATTTCAAAATGTGTGTAATAGTGAGATTTAATGAAAAATGTGGGCTTTTATAAGCACGTATAGGGTTTGGCTAGGCTTGGGTCTTGATGAAATTGAATAGATTTCATTTTACGAGCCTAGGGACCAAAATATAAATATGTCAATGTTTAGGGGCAAAAATGTAACTTTGCCATAGTGTGATTTTTTGGACTGAATTGAGTAATGTGGTTCATAAATGAGTTAAATTTACTATTATAGATGTGATTTTTTGGACTGAATTGAGTAATGTGGTTCATAAATGAGTTAAATTTACTATTATAGATCAAGAGAAATGAGGTTCGGACCTAGATCGGGGGGAAAAAATATCTTTGATGATTAGGTCCATTTCCACTATTTTTGTACCGAGGTAAGTTCGTATGTAAATAATGCATTATTATTTATGCTTTAATTGCGTTAATATTGTATGAATTATGATTGACTCATTGGATCTAATCGACAAAGTTCGACAAGAGAGAAATCCCGGTTGAACCTTAGGAATAGATAGGATACAAATGTCATGACATTAGGGTTATTTGAGATTACGTGTAAGACCATATCTGGGATATGGAATCGATATGAGACTTTGTGTAAGACCATAGCTGGGCTGTTGACATCGATATGAGATCCCATGTAAGACCATATCTGGGATATGGCATTGATATGGTACTATGAGTGTGAGATTTGCCGAGTATCCTTTAGTATTGCAAGTGGTTCAACGGGAATCATAACAAAAATGTTAATGTTGCGAAGGACCATAGTATATTGCAAGATGGTATAAGTATGTACGTAAAACTTATGCTTAATGAGCTCGATATGTGATGAATCCCTTGGTAAGGTTATGATTGTGCAAGTTATGATATTAAGGTTTTAATAATATTCATGCCAAGTATGATATTAAGTTTTAATAATATTCATGCCAAGTTGGACTATGAGATTTATAATGACATATATGTTAGCTCACTTCATGTTAATTGCATGATAAATGTGTGTTTATGATGCTTATTATTTATATAGGTACTTATTAAGCTTTAAAGCTTACTCCCTTTCTTTTCCCTTGTTTTATAGTGTCACGAAGTCAGCTCGGGGATCGAAGACTGACGGAGATCCATTCACACTATCAACTGAACATTTTGGGTACCAATGATTTTAATGTTTTGCGTTATGGCATGTATAAGGACTTGGTCTTTTTGTTATGTGTCCTAATTGATTTGGCCAAATGTGTTGGCTTATTTTGGTTGATAATTCATTTTGTAAATGGCCATTGAAATTGGCTGTAACACCCCGTACTCGAGACCGTTGCCGGAGTCGAACACAAGTTGTTAACGGGCTTAATTCATTACTTAAACAGCTCATATAATCCATTTTAAAATTTTCTAGACAAGCTGGCTAATTGCATCACAGTCTCTTTAAAAATCATATCTCGAGTTCCGTAACTCAAAATCCAATTCCGTAAATTTTTCCTGAAACTATACTCATATATTTATCTAATAAAAATTTTTTTAGAATTTTTGGTCAGGCCAATTAGTACAGTTTATTAGTTAAAGTCTCCCCTGTATCAGGGTTCGACTACTCTGACCTCTATGCATTACGAATTAGATATCTCCATGTACAGGGCTTCAATGCCTATGCCGTTTGTCTTTAATAAAACTAGACTCAATAATGAATCTTTACATATAAGGCATGACTTCTAATTATTTTTTTAAAATTTATGGTGAATTTCCAAAGTCAGAACAGGGGATCCAGAAATTGCTCTGGCCCTATTTCACAAAAAATTAAACATCTCATAAAATATAGCTCATATACCTATTTTTCTTCTTCCATATAAAAATAGACTCATCAAGCTTCGATTCCATAATTTATTCATTATTTAATTACATTTCTACTATTTTTAGTGATTTTTCAAATTCACATCACTACTGCTGTTTGAATCTATTTTATGGTAAAAAAATTTCCCTATTTCATGATTTCCATGGATTAGCTAGTAATTTGACATACATAACACCAAATATGATCATGATTAGCCATTCCAATGGCTAGTCATTACCAAGAATTTCCATACTACTCAATAACCATATCATAAGTGTAACACCAAAAATGATCAGCCATGACATATGGCATAATAATCAAATAGACTTAGACTATTACTCAATCAAAACCGAATTATCAAGGCCAAACTTACTGAACCTTATAACTAAGCACCCATGAGGCCAAATCCAAACTTAGTATTTAAGCCATATTCGCATGGATAAAAGTTTACATATTAAAGTTCAAACAAAACATAATAGCCTATACATGCCGAAATGTTCTCTTAGACCAACTAAGAAGAGGGTACCAAAAGTTGCAAGTCGGTGTGATGACTTGACGATGGTCCCGAGCACACAAAATGGGTCAAAGAAACCTAAATAAGTAACAAACAAACACACCAAATGAGTATATAACTCAAGAAGTCATAAGCCTTACATACTGTCCATTTATAAAATATCATAAAAGAAAGCAAATAATGCAAAATCGCCACTCCAACCATACCGAACTATGCTATAATTTCTTAGAATTTCGATTCAATATCATGCCAAGTCCTACAATCAAATCAAATACCAAAACAACCCCATTGATTTAGACCCGATTCCTCAAAGCATGGAATCATGATGCACTAGATAAATTTATACCT
Organism: Gossypium arboreum; assembly: GCF_025698485.1. Taxonomy (NCBI): domain Eukaryota; kingdom Viridiplantae; phylum Streptophyta; class Magnoliopsida; order Malvales; family Malvaceae; genus Gossypium; species Gossypium arboreum. The sequence continues at coordinate 115,651,367 of NC_069077.1, read as the reverse complement.
ACTCAGCACATGTCTCAAGTTCGATATTTTAGTTACTAGTTCTACCACTTCATTCTTTCATGCACACTTTATATTATCAACCGTATTTGCACACATAGTGCTCGTCACACTCGCACACATAGTGCCATAGTAACCCGCACACTCAGTGCATTGGATTTTCTCTCATGCTTCAACATCCAAATCAGCACATATAATGCCACTTAATTCCGCACACATAGTGCCGTATGTTAACTCATTATGATGAGGCAATTTACTTAATTCAAATAGCACATATGGTCACATTAATAAATAGGAAAATCACTCCAAAAGAATACTCATCAAAAGGAATTCTTTTATGATTCACTAGTATTATTTATATACAAACTAATCAACCTTACAAAAATGCTTAAGGACTTACCTTGTGACATCCCTAATTTGACCCTAGTCGGAAAGTGGTTTCGGGACCACTAAACCGAGTCTTATAAGTAATTAAAAGTTATATTCTATGTTTATGATGTTAGTAAATGCATGTGTGAAAGTTTCATGCATTAATTTGATCATTTCTATGTGAATTTATTAAAATGGACTTGTATGAAACATTGTTGAAAGGTGATAGGCTAATCTTACAATGGTCTAATAGTACATGCATGCAAAAGAGTGGTTTTGCATGTCAATTTGCCCAAAAAAGGGAAGAGTGGCCGCCATGACAAGAATATAGGCAAGGGAACATGTTTCCAACATGTTTAGTTAGTGGATTATGTAGAAAAAATAAAGAAAAAAAAATGAGCATGGATGCCCCCTTTTGTTGCCGTGAGTAGAGGAAAAAGAAAGGAAAAAATTTGTTCATCCATTCTCAAATCTTGGCTGAAAATACTAAGGGAAAAAGGAAGGATTTTTGCTTCATGCTTGGTTTAGAAGAGAACTAGAAGGAGATTTGGTCATACTTGTGTCAAGATTAAGGTATGTTTGAGGTTGTGTCATGAGATTCATGCATGTTTTAGTTGCTAACTTGATGTTCATGTTAGCCCATGGTTCAAATCCTTGTTATGCCATGGAAATGGTATTTGGCCAAGGTTGATATTGTGTTAAAGCCATTGCATGCTAAATGTGAAGCTTGTTGATGATACATGTAATGATGGATTGATTACTCTTGAAATTTCTTTTAGCATTCTTGAGTAAGACATGGAGTTTTCTTTGTTTAACCATGACCAAAAATTGAAAGGGGATGGTGTGGGATGTATTCGCCATGGCATGCTCATAAGTGCGATTTATGCTTGTTGCATGATAGGTAAAATTTGTGTTTTGATATATGTGTATATGTGTTTGTACATGATGTTACAAATGGATGTGAAAATATATGCTAGATTGGGAAAATTTGATTAAATATTCATGAGATGAAATTAGGTGATTAAAAGATGTTAGTTGACATTGTACATATATATATATATTCGCCATTAAAGTGAGTATGTAGGTAATGTTGAATCAAGTTTTTGGTGCATATTCGGTTAGGTGTATAATCGACCAAATGGGCGATTAGTAAGAATGGTTGCCGAATATACAAGCATACATATGCATGTGTAGTTGAATTATGAATGTTTAGCAAGATGGTTAAACTAGTGATTTATTGATTAAGCTCAAGGAGTTAAAGAAGGAGAATCAAGCAAGGGAAAGACGAAGGTCATCGAGTAGCCGGCTTGGAACTATTTTACCCAACACGAGGTAAGTCATTAAGCACGATTTGATATTGCTTAAATGATTGTAAAATTTATACAATTGTGTTTAATGGGATGATATATATATATATGAATGAAAATGTATGTGTATGGAGTGATGACATTTGTTGAATGTAAAAGAAATAGTGAAATGTGTAGAAAGTTTGCTTTCGGCACTAAGTGTCGGGCAATACGTGTGTACGGTGATTTAGATCGGCACTAAGTGTGCGTGCTGGAAAAATATGGCACTAAGTGTGCGTGCTGGAAATATATGGCACTAAGTGTGCAAGCTGGAAAATACTGACCTTGGGTGTGCGAGCTCGGAGGGTATGGCACTGTGTGTGCGGGCTTAAATTACGTGGCACTAAGTGTGCGAAATCGAGTAGTAAGCACTGTGTGTGCGTTACTCTATATATATGGAGGGTGTGTCTCCATTGAATTGAGTATGGACAGCGGATCGGGTAAGTACCTCGAGCTCTGACGAATAGAGAATACGTTCATGCTTGGGGTTGAATTTGGTAAGCCTTAAATCTATGTGATGATTGAAATTGCATGGTTGTGCTGGAAAATGAGTTAATGTGTAAAAATGCTTCGATTATCTTGTTGTGTGGAATATGAAATGTGGATGTATGAATTGGTACGAGATTGGACCGAAAGGTCCGAGGTATTATGGTATAGATTCGATATGGACGAGTACCTAGCCTCATTTGTTGTACATGTAGTAGTAACTTTATCAGTGGATTGATGAATGCTTATGACTTACTGAGTTGTAAACTCACTCGGTGTTTTCTTATCACCCATTTTAGGTCTCTTGGACTCGTATTGTTGCGTGCTCGGAACCGTCGTTGAAGTCATCACACCGGCTGAAATCTTGTGGTATTGTTTTTGTTGTTGAAGAACATTTGGCATGTATAGGCTATTATATTTTGTCGAATTGTGGGTTGTAAACTTTAAGCCATGTGAAAATGGCCTATGTGGTCGCCGAGTGGGATGCTAGAACCTATAGCCACGAGTCTTAGAAACTCAAATTTTGATAAGGTGGCCATAATTTGTGTCATGTATGATGGATGATTAAGGCCAAGGAAAAATTCATGAAATTGGCATAGTCACTGCAGTAACTGTTGCGGACAGCAGCAGTGAGATGAGATTGAAAAATCACTAAAAATAGTAGAAGTAGAATTAAATAGTGAGTAAATTATGGAACTGAACCTTGATGAATCTATTTTTATATGGATGAAACGAAACAACCATATGAGCAGTATACTGAGAAATATTAAAGTTCTCGTGAGACAGGGCCAGAACGGTTTCTGGGTCCCCTGTCGCGACTTTGAAAATTTACCATAAATTATCCAGAAAGAATTAGGAGTCATGCCTTATATTTACAGATTCCATTTTGAGTCTAGTTTCATTAGAAACAAACGGCACCAGTATTAAAGCCCTGTACAGAGAGATATTCAAGTTGTAACGCACGAAGGTCAGAGCAGCCGATCCCTGTAACATGGGTGACTTTAACTAATAAACTGTACCAATTGGCCCAACCAAAAATTATAAAAATAAATCCGTGGATGGGTATATGAGTCTAAATTCAGGGAAAATTTACGAAACCAGTTTCCGAGTTTTGAAACTCGAGATATGATTTTTAAGGTGACGGTGACGCAGTTTTCCAGCCTGTCCAGAAATGCCAAATTGGTCGGTACTTTAAGAGGATTTGTCTCGTTAACCCCTCGTGTCCGACACCGGCGATGGTCTCGGGTTTGGGGTGTTACAATTTAATTGGTATCAGAGCTATGGTTTAGTCAATTCTAGGACTACCATAGCGCGTGTGAGTCTAGCTATACATGCCAAATTGTTAGTGCTTAAAAATGTGATGACTTCTGACGGTTGAAATTTTTTGTTTTGATTAGTAAATGGAACCCGGGGTAGAGAGACCCTTGGCGGATGACGTTGAAAGTGTAGCGGCTGCTCCCGCGCAAGGGACACTGCCTTTTGAGCCTCAGTCATCCGCGAATAATCAAAATGAAGGGGCGAAACAAGCCTTCTTCACTATGATGAATGAGTGGGTCGCGCAATATGCCCGAACCAACCCGGCTGTCCAACCATTCCTGAATTTAAATACTCCACCCCAAGAGCCCGCAATGCCTCCAGTTATTGATCCTGTGAGGCTGAGTAAACCACTTGTGGACTTGATTAGGAAGCGGGGGCGAGGAGTTCAAGGCCATAGTTCTTGATGATGCCGAAAAGGCCGAAGTTCGCTCGATAACACCATTAGAGTGTTAGATGAACTGCCATGCACACCGATGAATGTCTTAAGTGTGCTATATCCTTGTTATGAGACTCGACTTACTATTGGTGGAGGACTTTAATTTCCATAGTCCCAAATGAACGAGTTACTTGGGATTTCTTTCAATCCAATTTCAAAGAAATACATTAATCAACGGTTCATCGATCGAAGCGTAAGGAATTTTTGGAACTCAAGCAAGGCCGGATGATCAGATCTCGAATACGAACATGAGTTCGTAAGACTTAGTCGGTATGCTCGGGAGTGTGTGGCTGATGAGGTTGCGATGTGCAAAAGATTTGAAGAAGGATTGAATGAAGAGTTAAAGTTACTAGTGGGAATTTTGGAGATAAAGGAGTTCGTGACACTAGTCGAACGAGCTCGCAAGGCGGAAGAACTTGGGAAGGAGAAGAAGAAGGCTGAATTTGAAGCAAGAGATTACCGTAAAAGATCGACGAGTAAAGCTCCGTTCTCGGTGTAAAGAGGTTCGTGGAGGACACCAAGAAGTCGAGGACGATCAGGAATTTCCATTAGAGCCCGACCATTGACGGACTCCGAGCTACTTCAGTAGCTAGTGTGGGCAATAATCGTCAAGAGAGACCCAATGCCCCCAATGTGGAAGACGACACCTAGGTGAATGTTGGGGTAAGTCTGCATTAATAGGGCTGTTATGGATGCGGTTCAAGGACCACTTCATTAGAGATTGCACGGAGCTAGATGAGAGGAATAAGATGCAAGGTGCAAGACCTAGTGGAACGACGGCCGGAGGTAGGCCCCGAGAATCTCTGGAGGTAGGGGTGGTAATCGAGAGGAGCCTCTAATACGGCCGTCCGATCCGAGACCCGTGCTCTGCTAGAGCATATGCCATCCGCATACGAGAGGAGGCATCCTCCCCGACGTTATCACCGGTACTTTTACTCTCTTTGATACTATTGTGATTGCATTGATTGACCCCGCTCTACTCACTCATATGTATGTGAAACCTTAGCATCCAAAGAAGACTCTACCGTTGAGTCTACCGAGTTCGTAATTCGAGTGTCAAACCCTTTGGGTCAATACGTGCTTGTTGATAAAGTGTGCAAGAGATGCCCCTAATAATTCGAGAATCCTATTTTCCTACCGATCCGATGCTTCTACCATTTCATGAATTCGATGTTATTCTTGGTATGGATTGGTGATCACAGACATGATGCAAAGGTGGATCGCAAAAGGAAAACCATTGATTTGAGGAGTGCAAATAATGAGGTAGTCCGAGTCGAGTCTCATCGATTTAAAAGGAGCGCCAATGATAATATCTTCTATGACCGCTCGGAGGTATGTGAAAAGGGTGTGAAACATACCTTGCGTATGTGTTTGGAAGTAAAGAGACGGAAAGGAAACTCGAATCGGTACCAAAGGTTTGTGAGTATTCAGATGTTTTTCCGAGGAGTTACCGGATTGCCACCGGTTCGAGAAGTGGAATTCGACATCGGTTGTACCGGTACTATGCCGATTTCAATAGCCCCGTGTCGTATGGCATTAACGGAATTAAAGGAATTGAAGGTTCAATTGCAAGAATTGACGGATAGAGGTTTCGCCGACCGAGTTTTTCTCCATGGGGCGACTTTGTATTGTTTGTGAAGAAGAAGGACGAAACCATGAGGTTGTGCATCGACTATCGTCAACTCAATAAAGTGACGATAAAGAATAAATATCCATTGCCACGAATTGACGATTTGTTTGATCAATTAAAGGGAGCCTCGGTGTTTTCAAAGATAGATTTGAGGTCGGGTACTATCGGTTGAGGGTCCGAGAATCGGACATACCCAAAACCGCTTTTAGAATGAGGTACGGTTACTCGAATTCTTGGTGATGCCGTTTGGGCTCACTAATGCCCTCGGGTGTTTATGGATTTAATGAATAGAATTTTCGTGCCATACTTGGATCGGTTCGTAGTTGTATTTATCGATGACATTTTGGTCTATTCGAGAGATGAAATCGAACATGTTGAACACCGAGGCTAGTGTTGTAAATCTTACGAGATAAGCGATTATACGCAAAGTTCAAGAAATGTGAATTTTGGTTGAAAGAGGTTAGCTTTTGGGGCACGTGGTGTCCGTGATCGGTGTCGGGTGGACCCAAAAAATTTCGCCATAGTCGATTGAAACCACCAAGGAATGTTACCGGTTAGGAGCTTTTTGGGGCTTGCGGTTATTACCGACGATTTGTAAAAGGTTTCTCGACGATAGCCATGCCAATGACGAAGCTACTCCAAAAGGATGTTAAGTTCGAATGGACGGAGAAATGTCAGAAAAGTTTCGATCAACTGAAAGCTTATTTGATGAAGCCCCAATTCTAGTGCAACCCGAATCGGGCAAAGAGTTTGTCATTTATAGTGACGCATCCCTACTTGGGTTGGGTTGCGTATTGATGCAAGAAGGGCGAGTTGTGGCCTATGCGTCGAGGCAATTAAAGCCACATGAGAAAAATTATCCGACCCATGATCTCGAATTGGTCGCCATCGTATTCGCTTTAAAGATATGGCGACATTACTTATTTGGTGAGAAGTGCCATGTGTATTCGGATCACAAAAGTCTCAAATATTTGATGACCCAAAGAGACTTAAATCTGCGACAAAGGCGATGGCTCGAGTTGTTAAAAGATTATGAGCTCGTCATTGATTATCACCCGAAGGGCTAATGTGGTTGCGGATGCCTTAAGCCGAAATCACCGCTTGCTTTATGACGATGAATGTACACTTGTCTATCCTACCCGACAATGTGTTAGTAGCTGAATTGAAAGCCAAACCATTATTGATACGTCAAATTCGTGAAGCTCGTAAAGTCGACGATGAGTTGGTTGCAAACGGGATGAGTGTGTTCAACAAGGACTCGAATTTCAAATCGATGATGACGATTATTTGAGGTTCGAAGTCGTCAGGTGTTCCAAAGAATTGAACTTATTCCAATAATTTTGAACGAAGCCCATTGTAGCCGAATGGCAATCCACGGGAGTACGAAGATGTACAACGATTTGAAACGCTCGGTTTTGGTGGCATGGTATGAAACGAGACATCTCGATTTTGTTTCGAGATGTTTAATATGTCAACAAGTGAAAGCGGAACATCAAGTGCCTTCGAGGATTACTTCACCGATCACGATACCCGAGTGGAAATGGGATCGAGTCACAATGGACTTTGTATCCGGACCGCCATTGTCGGTGAGTAAGAAGGATGCGATTTGGGTCGTTGTCGATAGACCGACTAAGTCGGCTCACTTTATCCCCGTCGTAAGTTTGAAAGTCGCCGGATCGCCAAAAGTCGATGCGGATTTGAAAAGAAAAGATATTGAATATCGGGTTGGAGACAAGGTCTTTCTCAAAGTTTCACCTTGGAAGAAGGTGCTTAGATTTGGCCGTAAGGGAAAATTGAGTCCGAGGTTCATCGGTCCGTATGAAGTATCCGAACGAGTTGGACCAAGAGCGCATCGATTAATTTTACCCCGAGCTTGAAAGGATCCACAACGTTTTCCATGTCTCGATGCTTCGACGATATAGGTCGATCCATCGCACGTAATCGCTCCGCTCGAGATTGAGATTCACCTAATTTGAGCTATGAAGAGGAACCGGTTCGTATTCGATGCGTGAAGTAAAAGAGTTGCGCAATAAGAAAATCCCATTAGTGAAGGTGTTGTGGCATAAACACGGAATTGAAGAAGCCACTTGGGAACTCGAGGACTCTATGAAAGAGCGATACCCAAACCTATTTACGGTAAGATTTTGGGGACGAAAATTTCGTAAGTGGGGAGAGTTGTGACATCCCTAATTTGACCCTAGTCGGAAAGTGGTTTCGGGACCACTAAACCGAGTCTTATAAGTAATTAAAAGTTATATTCTATGTTTATGATGTTAGTAAATGCATGTGTGAAAGTTTCATGCATTAATTTGATCATTTCTATGTGAATTTATTAAAATGGACTTGTATGAAACATTGTTGAAAGGTGATAGGCTAATCTTACAATGGTCTAATAGTACATGCATGCAAAAGAGTGGTTTTGCATGTCAATTTGCCCAAAAAAGGGAAGAGTGGCGGCCATGACAAGAATATGGGCAAGGGAACATGTTTCCAACATGTTTAGTTAGTGGATTATGTAGAAAAAATAAAGAAAAAAAAATGAGCATGGATGCCCCCTTTTGTTGCCGTGAGTAGAGGAAAAGAAAGGAAAAAATTTGTTCATCCATTCTCAAATCTTGGCTGAAAATACTAAGGGAAAAGGAAGGATTTTTGCTTCATGCTTGGTTTAGAAGAGAACTAGAAGGAGATTTGGTCATACTTGTGTCAAGATTAAGGTATGTTTGAGGTTGTGTCATGAGATTCATGCATGTTTTAGTTGCTAACTTGATGTTCATGTTAGCCCATGGTTCAAATCCTTGTTATGCCATGGAAATGGTATTTGGCCAAGGTTGATATTGTGTTAAAGCCATTGCATGCTAAATGTGAAGCTTGTTGATGATACATGTAATGATGGATTGATTACTCTTGAAATTTCTTTTAGCATTCTTGAGTAAGACATGGAGTTTTCTTTGTTTAACCATGACCAAAAATTGAAAGGGGATGGTGTGGGATGTATTCGCCATGGCATGCTCATAAGTGCGATTTATGCTTGTTGCATGATAGGTAAAAATTTGTGTTTTGATATATGTGTATATGTGTTTGTACATGATGTTACAAATGGATGTGAAAATATATGCTAGATTGGGAAAATTTGATTAAATGTTCATGAGATGAAATTAGGTGATTAAAAGATGTTAGTTGACATTGTACATATATATATATATTCGCCATTAAAGTGAGTATGTAGGTAATGTTGAATCAAGTTTTGGTGCATATTCGGTTAGGTGTATAATCGACCAAATGGGCGATTAGTAAGAATGGTTGCGAATATACAAGCATACATATGCATGTGTAGTTGAATTATGAATGTTTAGCAAGATGGTTAAACTAGTGATTTATTGATTAAGCTCAAGGAGTTAAAGAAGGAGAATCAAGCAAGGGAAAGACGAAGGTCATCGAGTAGCCGACTTGGAACTATTTTACCCAACACGAGGTAAGTCATTAAGCACGATTTGATATTGCTTAAATGATTGTAAAATTTATACAATTGTGTTTAATGGGATGATATATATATATATGAATGAAAATGTATGTGTATGGAGTGATGACATTTGTTGAATGTAAAAGAAATAGTGAAATGTGTAGAAAGTTTGCTTTCGGCACTAAGTGTCGGGCAATACGTGTATGGGTGATTTAGATCGGCACTAAGTGTGCGTGCTGGAAAAATATGGCACTAAGTGTGCGTGCTGGAAATATATGGCACTAAGTGTGCAAGCTGGAAAAATACTGAGACCGGGTGTGCGAGCTCGGAGGGTATGGCACCGTGTGTGGGCTTAAATTACGTGGCACTAAGTGTGCGAAATCGAGTAGTAAGCACTGTGTGTGCGTACTCTATATATATGGAGGTGTGTCTCCATTGAATTGAGTATGGACAGCGGATCGGGTAAGTACCTCGAGCTCATGACGAATAGAGAATACGTTCATGCTTGGGGTTGAATTTGGTAAGCCTTAAATCTATGTGATGATTGAAATTGTATGGTTGTGCTGGAAAATGAGTTAATGTGTAAAAATGCTTGATTATCTTGTTGTGTGGAATATGAAATGTGGATGTATGAATTGGTACGAGATTGGACCGAAAGGTCCGAGGTATTATGGTATAGATTCGATATGGACGAGTACCTAGCCTCATTTGTTGTACATGTAGTAGTAACTTTATCAGTGGATTGATGAATGCTTATGACTTACTGAGTTGTAAACTCACTCGGTGTTTTCTTATCACCCATTTTAGGTCTCTTGGACTCGTATTGTTGCGTGCTCGGAACCGTCGTTGAAGTCATCACACCGGCTGAAATCTTGTGGTATTGTTTTTGTTGTTGAAGAACATTTGGCATGTATAGGCTATTATATTTTGTCGAATTGTGGGTTGTAAACTTTAAGCCATGTGAAAATGGCCTATGTGGTCGTCGAGTGGGATGCTAGAACCTATAGCCACGAGTCTTAGAAACTCAAATTTTGATAAGGTGGCCATAATTTGTGTCATGTATGATGGATGATTAAGGCCAAGGAAAAATTCATGAAATTGGCATAGTCTACTGCAGTAACTGTTGCGGACAGCAGCAGTGAGATGAGATTGAAAAATCACTAAAAATATTAGAAGTAGAATTAAATAGTGAGTAAATTATGGAACTGAACCTTGATGAATCTATTTTTATATGGACGAAACGAAACGACCATATGAGCAGTATTATGAGAAATATTAAAGTTCTCGTGAGACAGGGCCAGAACGGTTTCTGGGTCCCCTGTCGCGACTTTGAAAATTTACCATAAATTATCTAGAAAGAATTAGGAGTCATGCCTTATATGTACAGATTCCATTTTGAGTCTAGTTTCATTAGAAACAAACGGCACCAGTATTAAAGCCCTGTACAGAGAGATATTCAAGTTGTAACGCGCGAAGGTCAGAGCAGTCGATCCCTGTAACATGGGTGACTTTAACTAATAAACTGTACCAATTGGCCCAACCAAAAATTCTAAAAATAAATCCATGGATGGGTATATGAGTCTAAATTCAGGGAAAATTTACGAAACCAGTTTCCGAGTTTTGAAACTCGAGATATGATTTTTAAGGTGACGGTGACGCAGTTTTCCAGCCTGTCCAGAAATGCCAAATTGGTCGGTACTTTAAGAGGATTTGTCTCGTTAACCCCTCGTGTCCGACACCGGCGATGGTCTCGGGTTTGGGGTGTTACATACCTTGTGTTGGGAAAAATGGTTCCAACTCGGCTACTCGATGTTCTTTGCTTTGCCCTTGCTTGATTCCCCTCCTGTAACTTCTTGAGCTTAATCGAATAAGTTAAACTAGTTTAACCGTCTTGCTAAATATTTATATCAAAATATTAATGATTTCATATCATAAGAAACACATGGTAAATTTTTATCTTTCTACCTTATGCTTTTGAGCCATTCGGCTAATAACCATATAATATCACCTTACTATCAATAATCCAATTACACATACATATATACATATTTGTATATTAGGCAACCCCCTTTACTAATTACTCATTTTAGTTGATTTTATACAATCAAAGGTAATATCACAAATGGGCATACTTATATAGCTGAATGTGCAAAAATTAGATTTAACATCACCTATACACTTAATTAGATGGCCGAATACATATACTATCAATTATAATATCATTTTTATTCTTTTAAACACATAGTTTCCTCTCATGAACACTTGACCGAATTTTTCCTAATCTAGCATAGCTTCACATCTATTTGTAACATCATATAAATATACATATAACTACATTTCTACCTAAATTTTCTTTCACCTTTCTACTATTTCCATTCACAACATCAAAAGCACCATACTCTTAGCATTTACCTCTCCCTAATCGTATGCCATTTAATTACCTATTTAGGTAGAAAATTAACATATGGGATATAATAAGACATTGGCTACTAACTACATTTTCACAAAAACTTTAACAAAACTAACATGAATCCTACCTTAATCAACCCCTTAGGATGGCCGAATGTCTTAGAACATTTCTTCCTTCTTTCTCCTAGCTCACGGCACTTGAAAAAGAAAGAAGATGAAGACTTTCTCTTACTTTCTTATTTTATTCATCTTTCCTTTCTTTAATTTATTTTAACCGTTTACTAATAAAAGCATTACATTAAAAATTCAACCTAGTGGAAGAACCATCCTTGCTTGGCCGGCCACTACTTGAGTTTTGGGCAATTTGACATGCAAACCCAAGTTTTCTCACCTTGTTGTTATCTGATCCTTACAATTTACCTATCATCTTTTCTAAGTTTCTCAACTAAGTCCTTTCAAGAAAATTCACATTCCTAAGAATAAATTAAAACATTAATTTTTCATACACACACTATTACACATCAAATATATGCAATAAAAATTAAAGTAAATTTTTTTTATGACTCGGTTTTGTGGTCCCAAAACCACATTCCGACTAGGGTCAAATTAGGTCTGTCACATTGGCTAATAGTGGTTTAAGTATATGCATATGATGATGCCTTTCATGGATATGGAAATTTGTATGGTTTAAGTTGAATAGCATGTGATGGTTGCATGTGGTAAATGATATTATGTGAATGATGTGTGGATGCCTTGTTTGTGGTTCGTTGTGTTTAATGTATATGCTTAGATTGCTATTATATGTTGTTGTGTAGGTTTTGCATGGAAGGGTGAAAAAAAAGCTTGGTAAATAGCCTTATTTTTGTCCACACAGGTAGAGACACGGGCGTATGTCTAGGTTGTGTGTAACACACGGCTTGCCCCATGGGTGTGTGATCCGGCCGTGTGTCCCCTGCACTTTAATTTTTGGAAACTAGAATGCTCAATATTGAGCACACGGGCAGAGACACGGTCGTGTGCCTTAGCCATGTGGACGACACGACCTCGAACACAGGCGTATGCCCTGGCTGTGTGAAGTCCGCACCTATTGTATGAAAAATTAGGAAAATTAAATCGACCACATAGCCTAAGCACACGGGCATGTGCCTTGGCCGTGTGACTTCATTTTGTTCATGGATGACAAATAAAGAGTTACACGGGGTCTGGACATGGGCGTATGTGAGCACATAGTCTGCTCACACGGGCGTGTCGCAAGTCACACTAGCGTGTGACCTCTGTTTTAGCAAAAAAAAATTCTAAGTGTCGTAAAAATTTTTAAGGTTCTCAGTTTAGTCCCGAACCACTTCCAAAGCATGTTTTGGTCCTCGTGGGCATGTATTAGGGACCTTATGGTTAAATGTAAAAAGTTTGAATTTTGATGCCAAATTTTATGGCTTAGAATTGTATGTTTGCTTGTGTTTAAGTCTGGTAATGCCTCGTACGCTTTTCCAGTGTCGAATATGGGTAAAGGGTGTTACATTTAATGGTATCAGAGCTACAATTTAGTCGACTCTTGGACTAATGTAGCGTGAATAAGAGTCTAGTTATACATGCCATAAATGAACTGTGATAGTATGATAACTCCTGACAATTTTGAATTGTGTTTTTGTATAGTAATGGATCCCAATTGAGCTAAGGTTGATGAGGTCGAAAGTAATGCACCGGCATTCGCTCAAGGGGGAGCACCGTCAGATAGTAAACCTCCTACAGTGAGTCAGGGAGGAGGAGGTAGGGAAGCCTTTCTCCACATGATGAAGGTGTGGTGAAAGACACCGCTGTAAGATCTGAAGCTCAAGCACCTGTTAGAGCCTATACCATATGTGCTCGCAAAGAAGTGACATCTCTCGATGTTATCACTAGTACTTTTTCTCTCTATAATACTAATGTAGTTGCATTGATTGATCTTGGATCGACTCATTCTTATGCTTGTATGAAATTGGTAGCTAGTAAGAGCTTGCCTATTGAGTTTACCGAGTTTGTGATTAGAGTGTCAAACCTTTTAGGTAAACATGTGTTAGTTGATAGAGTTTGCAAGAATTATCCCTTGATGATTCGAGGTCATTGTTTTCCAGCTAATTTGATGTTGTTTCCATTTGATGAATTCAATGTTATTTTGGGTATGGATTGGTTGACACTGCATGATGTCGTAGTGAACTATAAAAGAAAGATTATTGAGCTGAAATGTGAAAATGGTGAAACTCTTCGGATTGATTCAGATGAGTTGAATGAGTTACCTGTTGCAATTTCTTCAATGTCTGCCCAGAAATATATACAGAAAGGTTGTGAAGCTTATCTTGCTTATGTGTTGAATACAAAGATGTCTGAATTGAAAATTGAGTCAGTGTCGATAGTTTGTGAATATCAGGATGTGTTTCCAGAAGAGTTGCCTAGGTTACCACTGGTTAGAGAAGTTGAGTTTGGTATTGAATTAGTACCAGGGACCTCGCCGATATCTATTGCTCTGTATAGAATGGATCCGACTGAATTGAAATAAATAAAAGCTCAGTTGCAAGATTTGACAGATAAAGGTTTTGAGAGACGGAGTTTTTCTCCCTACGGTGTTTCAGTGTTATTTGTAAAGAAGAAAGATAGATCTATGAGACTTTGTATCAATTATCGGCAGTTCAACAAGATGACTATAAAGAACAAGTATCCTTTGCCGAGGATAGATGACCTGTTAGATCAGTTGAAAGGAGCAACAGTATTCTCGAAGATTGATTTAAGATCTGACTACTATTAGTTGAAAGTTAAAGAGTTGGATGTGATGAAAACCGCTTTCAGAAAAAGGTATGGACACTATGAATTCCTTGTTATGCCTTTCGGATTAACTAATGCACCTGCTGCTTTTATGGATTTGATGAATAGAATTTTTAGACCATATTTGGACAAGTTTATGGTTGTGTTTATTGATGATATTTTGATTTATTCTCGAGATGAGTCCAAGCATGCCGAGCTCTTGAGAACTATTTTGCAGACTTTGAGAGATAAGGAATTATTCGCTAAATTCAGTAAAAGTGAGTTTTGGCTCAAATTTTTGGGACATATCATTTCGGGTGATGGTATTCAGGTTGATCCGAGTAAAATTTCGGCAATTATTTATTGGAAGCCGCCAAGGAATGTATCTGAAGTCCGAAGCTTCATGGGCTTAGCCAGTTATTACCGACGGTTTGTTAAAGGATTTTCGATGATTGCTACTCCTATGACCAAGTTGTTGTGAAAAGATGTTAAGTTTGAATGGTCCAAAAAATGTCAACAAATTTTTGAGAAATTGAAGGTACTATTGACTGAGGCAACGATTTTAGTGCAATCTAATCCGAAAAAAGAGTTTGTGATTTATAGCGACGCGTCACTGAATGGATTAGGATGTGTGTTGATGTAAGAGGGCAAAGTGATAGCTTATGCCTTGAGACAGTTGAAACCGCACGAGAAGAATTATCTGACGCATGATTTAGAATTAGTCCCCATTGTGTTTGCTCTGAAAATTTGGAGATATCATTTGTACGGTGAGAAATGTCATGTCTTTTCTGATCATAAGAGCTTAAAGTACTTGATGACTCAGAAAAATTTGAACTTGCAGCAACGGAGATGGCTCAAGTTATTAAAGGATTATGAGTTGGTAATTGATTACCACCCGGGTAAGGTAAATGTAGTCGCACATGCGTTGATTAGAAATACTTTGTTTGCTTTGAGAGCGATGAATACATGGTTGACTTTGTTCGATAACGATTCGATCCTAGCTGAGTTGAGATCTAGACCGTTGTTTCTTCAACAAATTTGTGAAGCTCAGAAATGTGATAGTGATTTGAAAGCCAAAAAAGTTCATTGTGAATCGGGTAGTGATTCAGATTTCCATATCGAATTTGACGATTGTTTGATGTTACGAGGCAGAATTTGTGTACCGAAAAATGATGAACTTATTCAGACAATTCTTAATGAAACACATAATGGCTGTTTATCTGTGCATCCGAGGAGTACAAAAATGTATAATGATTTTAAGAAATTTTATTGGTAGTTAGGTATGAAACAAGACATTTCAGAGTTTGTTTCGAAGTGTTTGAATTGTCAACAAGTGAAAGTTGAACACCAAGTGCCTTCAAGTTTACTTCAGCCTGTGATGGTACCCAAATGGAAATGGGATAGGATTACGATGGGATTTCGTAACTAGTTTGCCTTTGACTTTGAAAAAAAGATGCTGTATGAGTTGTGGTAGACAGATTGACAAAATCTTTTCATTTTATACTGGTACGTACTGATTATTCACTTGATAAGCTAGCCGAATTGTACATTTTGGAGATTGTAAGACTGTAAGGAGTGCCTATGTCTATTATTTCGTATATAGATCCGAGGTTCACTTCAATATTTTGGAAGAGGTTACAAGAGGCTTTGCGTACAAAGTTGAACTTTAGTACCATGTTTCATCTACAAACTGACGGCCAGTCTGAAAGAATGATTCAGGTATTCGAAGATATGCTCTGAATGATTCAGGTATTCGAAGATATGCTCTGATGTTATGTTTCGGAATACGAAGGTAGTTGGGAAAAATATCTACCGTTAGTTGAGTTTGCTTATAACAACAATTTTCGTTCAAGTATAAAAATGGCACCTTTTGAGGCATTGTATGGCCGCAAATGCCGAACACCTTTATATTGGACCGAGCTTAGTGAGAAATAGGTTCACGGGGTTGATTTGGCTAGAGAAACTGAAGAGAAAGTAAAGGTAATTCGTGATGTCTTGAAAGCAGCTTCAGATCGACAGAGGTCATACGCAAACCTGAAAAGAAAAGAGATTGAGTTTCAGGTTGGTGATAAAGTATTTTTGAAAGTATCCCCGTGGAAGATGAATATGAGATCTGGCCATAAAGGCAAGTTGAGTCCACGTTAGGTTATCGAAAGAATAGGGCCAGTGGCATATTGGTTAGCTTTACCGACAGAGTTTGAAAGAATTCATAATATGTTTCATGTGTCAATGTTGCGACGATATCGTCCTGATCCTTCACATGTGATTTCTCTGACAGAGATTGAGATTCGACCGGATATGACGTACGATGAAGAACCGATTAAGATATTAGCTCGAGAGGTTAAACAGTTGAAAGTATAGCTCAAGTGAAATTTTTGTGGCAAAGACATGGTGTTGAAGAGGCTATGTGGGAACCTGAGGAGGCTATGAGAAAACAGTACCTGAACCTATTTTCTGGTAAGATTTTCGGGGATGAAAATCCCTAAAAGGAGAGAGTTGTAACAGCCCGATTTTGGGGCTAGTCGAAATAGTGGTTTTGGGATGACAAATCCGATGTAGGAAAACTTGTTTTTATTATATTTTCATGGTCTACAATTTTATGGAATGGTTTCAAGAAAATTTCGTTTGAAAATTTTGACGTTTGGGCACTCAATTTAGTAAAAAGGACTAAATTGTAAAATGTACAAAAGTTGAGTTTTACTTGTTAAAGGTTTCCAATTACCATGAGATTTTAAATTAGAGGTCCTTAGTTGGTATTTTTACCATTGGATAAATTAGGGGACAAAAAATGGACATGAATAGATGAAATTTCAAAGTTATGCATTAAGAGCATTTTAGTCATTTGGCAAATAAATGAATAAAAAGGGAAAATAAAGCCAAAAGTTTTGTCCATGTTTTCTCCATGTGCCAAAAATTAGAAGGTCACCATAGCTAGGGTTTTTTCAACTTCCAAGCTTGATTGTAAGTACATCCTAGCCTCGTTTTTAATGCTCTTTACATTTTTGAAGTCGTTATCATCCGATCTAGCAGTTCCTACCATTAATTTGAGCTATGATTGAGGTATAGGGTTTGAAACATGTTAGATATTTGTTCATTTTGATGTATAATGGTAGATTATGAAAGTTTAATGTTAGATAAACAACTTTTACTAGGTGATTTTTTGATGAAAATGTCAAAAGGACCTATTTGTAAAAAGATTTCAAAATGTGTGTAATAGTGTGATTTAATGAAACAAGTGGGTTGTTATAAGCATGTATAGGGTTCGTCTAGGCTTGGGTCTTGATGAAATTGAATAGATTTCATTTTACGAGCTTAGGGACCAAAATTTAAATATGTCAAAGTTTAGGGGTAAAAATGTAATTTTTCCATAGTATATTTTTTGGACTGAATGGAGTAATGTGGTTAATAAATGAGTTATATTTGCTATTATAGATCAAAAGAAATGAGGTTCGCAACTAGATCGGTGGAAAAATAAAATCTTTGACGATTAGGTCCATTTCTACTATTTTTGTACCGAGGAAAGTTCGTATGCAAATAATGCATCATTATTTATGCTTTAATTGCGTTAATATTGTATGAATTATGATAGACTTCTTGGGTCTAACCAGAAAAGTTCGGTAAGAGAGAAATCTCGGTTGAACTTTAGGAATAGATAGTGTAACATCCTGAATTAGGGTCTAGTCAGAACAGTGGTTTTGAAATGACAAATTCGAAATAGAAAAAAATATTATATGATTATTTTATGATCTATGATTTGATTTCATGTTTGTGTGAAATTTTCATGAAGAAATTTTATGCCTAAGATGTCCAATTTGACTTTAGGGACTAAATTAAATAAGTTGTAAAACTTGTGTTATAGAAGCTTCAAGCATAAAATTGCATTGGATTATTAATTAGTGGTCCTTAAATAGCAATTTGACCAAGTTCTAAAATTTTGGACAAAAATGAGCATGAATAGGAAAAATTGGAAAGGAAGGTTTTAAGGGCATTTTGGTCATTTGGTAAATAAAAGAACTAAAAGGGAAAATAAAGTGAAAATCTTGTCCATCTTTCTTAAGGGTGTGCCAAAATTTCTAAGGACCATATCTAGGGTTTTCTTCAACTTTCAAGCTCGATTGTAAGTGCTCCCAAGCCCCGTTTTTTATGTTTTGCATTTTTGAAGTCCTTGAAGCATGATCTATCCATTTCTAGCCATATTTTGAGTTAGGGTTCATGTTTGAAAATTGACCCATGTGTGACATGGTTGTATTTTGATGTTTAATGGCAAAATATGAATTTTTGATGTGTGATAAACATCTTTTACTAAGTGATTTTTAGTGAAAACACCTAAAAAGAACTTGTTTGTAAAAGGTTTAAAAATGAGTAGTGAAAATACGTAATAAAGGAAAATGTGGGTTGATATGAACATGGTATAGGTTTGACTAGGCTTGGGTAACCAAGAAAATGCATGCATTTCATTTTACGAGCCTAGGGTTTGTTCAACTTCCAAGCTTGATTGTCAGTACATCCTAGCCTTGTTTTTAATGCTCTTTACATTTTTGAAGTCGTTATCATCCAATCTAGCTATTTCTACCATTAATTTGAGTTATGATTGAGGTTTAGGGTTTGAACCATGTTAGATATTTGTGCATTTTGATGTCTAATGGTAGATTATTGAAGTTTAATGTTAGATAAATAACTTTTACTAGGTGATTTTTTGATGAAAATGTCAAAATGACCTATTTGTAAAAAGATTTCAAAATGTGTGTAATAGTGTGATTTAATGAAAAATTTGGGCTGTTATAAGCATGTATAGGGTTTATCTAGGCTTGGGTCTTGATGAAATTGAATAGATTTCTTTTTATGAGCCTAGGGATAAAAATGTAAATATGTCAAAGTTGAGGGGCAAAAATGTAATCTTACCATAGTGTATTTTTTGGACTGAATTGAGTAATGTGGTTATTATATGAGTTATAATTACTATTATAGATCAATGGAAACGAGGTTCGGACCTAGATCGGGGGAAAAATAAAATCTTTGACGATTTGGTCCATTTCTACTATTCTTTTACCAAGGTAAGTTCGTATGTAAATAATGCATTATTATTTATGGTTTAATTTTGTTAATATTGTATGAATTATGATTGAATCCTTGGATATAATCGACACAGATCGACAAGAGAGAAATCCAGTTGAACCTTAGGAATAGATAGTGTAACATCCCGAATTGGGGTCTAGTCAGAATAGTGGTTTTGAGACCACAAATTAGAAATAGAAAAAATTATTTTATGATTATTTTATGATCAATGATGTGATTGCATGTTTGTGTGAAATTTTCATGAAGAAATTCTATGCCTAAGATGTCCAATTTGACTATAGGGACTAAATTGAATTAATTGTAAAACTTGTGTTCTAGAAGCTTCAAGCATGAAATTGCAATGGATTATTAATTAGAAGTCTTTAAATAGCAATTTTACCAAGTTTTAAAATTTTGGTCAAGAATGGGCTTGAATAAGAAAAATGGAAAGAAAGACCTTAATGGCATTTTTGTCATTTGGTAAATAAAAGAATTAAAAGGGAAAATGAAGTGAAAATCTTGTCCATCTTCTTCAAGGGTGTGCCGAAATTTCTAAGGACCATAGCTAGGGTTTTCTTCAACTTTAAAGCTCGATTGTAAGTGCTCCCAAGCCCCTTTTTTATGTTCTTTGCATTTTTGAAGTCCTTAAAGCATGATCTATCCATTTCTAGCCATATTTTGAGTTGGGATTCATGTATAAAATTTGACCCATGTGTGAAATGGTTGTATTTTGATGTTTAATGGAGGAATATGAATGTTTGATGTGTGATAAACATCTTTTACTAAGTGATTTTTAGTGAAAACACCTAAAAAGGACTTATTTGTAAAAGGTTTAAAAATGAGTAGTGAAAATTTGTAATAAAGGAAAATGTGGGCTGATATGAACATGGTATAGGTTCGGCTAGGCTTGGGTAACCAAGAAAATGTATGCTTTCATTTTACGAGCCTAGGGTTTGTTCAACTTCCAAGCTTGATTGTAAGTACATCCTTGTAACAACCCAATTTAAACCCTATTTGGAAAGTGGTTTTGGGACTACAAATCCAATTTATAAAAATATTTTAATATTATTTGATGTTTACAGCATGTTAATTTATATGTGTGAAAATTTCGTTTGAAAATTTTATCGTTTGTGTCTCCGATTTAATAGAAAGGACTTAATCGAGTAAAATGTAAAAGTGGCTTTCTATTTGTTAAAGTACTTATTTGCTATGGTTTATAATTGTAATGTCCTTAAAATGAAATTAGGCCACTATTAATGTTAGTGGACGGTAATGGACTTAATATATATGATTGTATAAAATTTTAACTAAGGTTAATTTTATAAATTAGAAATATAAGTTAATAAAATTAAGACAAAACAAATGAAAGCCATTATTCATCATCTTCTCACCGAAAATTAGAAAAGAGAATAGGGTTCCGAAGCTTTGAATATTCGGCACTCTTGAAGTATAATCGGGTATGTGTTTTGCTCGGTTTTTGACGATTTTTACGTTTTTGAGATTGTTTCTTTGAATACTAGCTAGCCCATGCTTGAATTTTTGAATTTGATGATGATTTTATGTTTTTCCATTGTTGAAAGCTTGTGGTTTTTGTTGTTTGATGATGGAAAATAAATATATGTTGTTAGATTGTCAAGTTTAATTAAGTGATTTTTGATAAAAATGTCTATTTAGGACTAAATTATAAATTTTGTAAATTAAGGGGTCAAAATGTAAAATAAGTGAAACATATGGGCTTGTATGGACTAGGGGTAAATCTGGCCTAACATGAGTGTAGTCAAGTTTTGAATATTATGTGTTTTGTAAAATAGGGACTAAATTGTGAAAAATGTGAAATGTTAGGGGCAAAAGTGTAATTTGCCTATTTATGTGTTTTGGATGAATTTGATTGAATATTTGATTAAATAAGTTTAATTTATATTAATTTAGATCAAGAAAAGAGAAAATTGGATTTGGACCGGGGGAAATCTGAAGTTATTGAATAGTCGACCCGGTCTGTTCGTCTTCGTACGAGGTAAGTACACAAGTAAATAAATGTCGTTAAATTGATTGTATATATATTTTATTTGCGCCGAATTGAATTATCACTTGTATATGTATATTTAAGCCGAATTTGTATAAGTATGGGAAAAGCATTTACGAGCCTAAATTGATTGAGTTATGACGTCTGAAAGTCCCGTATGAACCGTAGGAATAGTTAGGATACATATGTCATGACATAGGATTCCAATATGTGCTTCGTGTAAGACCACATCTGGGACGTTGGCATCGATTTGTGATTTACGTGTAAGACCCTATCTGGGACAGTGGCATCGACATGTGATTACATGTAAGACCACGTCTGGGACGTTGGCGTTGTGCGAGATTTTCGACTATCCGAGTATCCTTATTAATTTCGAATAGTTCCACGGGCAATATTAAGTAAAGATCGAATGAGAATCAAGCTAAAAGGGTCAAGTATGTGCTAAGTTAAAATGATTGAAAATCAAGGTAAGTGTGTACTTATGATTTATATATGAAATATGCAATATAAGTGAGAATTATTTATGTTATGAACATATGTACATTCGACCATTAACATTATGTGATTTATGTTTATGAGTTAATGATTGAGTTGATAAGCATAATTTGTGTATACAAGGTTAAATTTTGTTTGGGCTCGGTTTGGCTTATTTGAATTATGTACATTATTGAAATGTTTTATTTGCTTATGACTTACTAAGCTATTTAAGCTTACTGTGTGTGTTCGTTCGCTGTTTTATAGATTTTGGAAATTGGTTACAAACTCGGGGATAGTCAAGGAAATCCGTTACACTATCGATTGTTATTTCGGTATTACAAAAGTTTAAAACTATGAACTTATGGCATGTATAGGCTAGCCTTTTGTGTTAGTTTATTTTGAATGTGTATATATTTAGCCATGTGAAAATGGCTTAATCTTGATATTAATGCTTATATGCATTCGGTTATGGCATAAGCATGTTGATAAAGTATATTTCATAGTGTATATATGTGTGGTATTTGGCTATAAGGTTCGGTTTGATTACTAGGTTAGTTGATGGTTTAGTAATTTGACATGGAATAAGTATATTTTGGTAAGTATATTCCATGACATGTTTGAATGGTGATTTGGTTATATGTTTATTTGAATGACCTATAAATTAGTCATGTTGATAAGCTTAATATATGACTTATATGTCGTGGTGTTTGATCATATGTTTCGGTATTGAGAAATGTTCAATATGATGTTTATATATATTGGCTTTATAAGTGACGTATTGGCTTATTACAATGTATATAGAATTTATATGATTCTTGTGGTAAATTTTACTACTCGAATTGATAAGAAGCAAGTTGGTCTTGTGTTATATTTTGGTATAATGCATAGTATATGTAATTTAACATGATTTGATTTGGCATTTGTACATATAAATCAGAATGAATTGGTTTGATTTCATGATTATATTATAAACATGTTGTATTGGTTATATGACTAGTTAATAAGTGAATTAAATGCATGGTTATATTCGGGTAGTAATAGGTTTAGTTAATAAATTATGCCTATAAAATCAATGGTTGTGAAATGATAAACTTTTTTGTGATTAGAAATTGGTTTATTTAAGCTTGTAGTTGAATGGCATAATTTGTACTATATATGTGGTTAACCTTGATAGCCAAATAAGTAAGGAATGGATTTGTTAAGTGTTTGAATTTTGAAATGATGATTAGTTAATAGAATGAAATGTGAAGTTTAGGTATATTATAATAAATGTAAATTAGGTGTACATTGGAATGTTATTTGTGTTCAAATATTAAATGTGGCTTTTGTTTTTAAGGTAAAATGCACACTATATATATATATGAATCAATAGTATGTTTGGCCATGTTGTAATGTTACTAAAGTCGCATATGCGATTGCATAACAATCAATATAATATGGTTCGAATGGTTTTGCTATGTTCTTGTGCTGAAGTTATGAAAATGATATATGATGGAATATGTTTTAAGTATATAAGTGCCATTAATATTAGAGTCATGTGTTTTGAACATTTATATGTATTAAGTACATGTAACATAGCTTTTTTGCACATTAATTAATTCAAATATGTGGATATTTAGATGATATTAATATGGTTGAAATTTGAAGCATAGTTTGTATATGTATTATAAGTAAGTATTAGATGATATAATTTGAAATTGTATTAAAGTTTCAAAATTTACTGGTTCAAATAAATGTTTTAGTGTGGATGAATTACAAAGTATAGAATGTAATGACTGTTTGTTTGAGTTGTAATATGTCAGGTAATGCCTCGTAACCCTACTCCGACGATGGATACAAATTAGGGGTGTTACAATCTTAGCCTCATTTTTAATGCTCTTTACATTTTTGAAGTCGTTATCATCCAATCTAGCTATTTCTACCATTAATTTGAGCTATGATTGAGGTTTAGGGTTTGACCCATGTTAGATATTTGTGCATTTTGATGTCTAATGGTAGATTATTGAAGTTTAATGTTAGATAAACAACTTTTACTAGGTGATTTTTTGATGAAAATGTCAAAATGTCCTATTTGTAAAAAGATTTCAAAATGTGTGTAATAGTGTGATTTAATGAAAAATTTAGGTTGTTATATGCATGTATAGGGTTCGGCTAGGCTTGGGTCTTGATGAAATTGAATAGATTTCATTTTACGAGCCTAGGAATAAAAATGTAAATATATCAAAGTTTAGGGGCAAAAATGTAATTTTACCATAGTGTGAATTTTTGGACTAAATTGAGTAATGTGGTAACAGCCTAATTTTGGGCCTAGTTGGAATAGTGGTTTCGGGACCACAAATTTGATGTAGAAAAAAAATACTTTTATTATATTTTTATGGTCTACGATTTTATGGAATGATTTTGTGAAAATTTCGTTCGATAATTTTGACGTTTGGGCACTCAGTTTGGTCAAAAGGACTAAATTGTAAAAAGTGCAAAAGTTGAGTTCTACATGCTAGAAGTGTCCAATTGTTATGAAATTTTAAATTGGAGGTCTTTAAATGTAATTAGACCATTGGTTAAGTTGTTGGACAAAAATGGACAAGGTTAGGTATGTTTTTAAAGTTTCTCATTAAGAGCATTTTGGTAATTTGGTAATTAAATGAATTAAAAGCCAAATTTTGTCCATCTTCTACCCCATGGCTGAATTTTACAAATGGAAACCTTGGCTAGGGTTTTTCAAGCTACCAAGCTCGATTGTAAGTCAGTTGTAGCCCAGTTTTTAATTATTTTTATGTTTTTGAAATCCTCGAAACAAGATCTATCTATTTCTACCACTAATTTAAGAAATAATCAAAGTCTAAAATTTTACCCATGATGGATGTTTGCGTATTTTGATGTCTAATGGTAGAAAATGTATGTTTGGTGTATGATAAAAGACTTTTACTAAGTGATTTTTGATGAAAATGCCTAAAAGGGCCTATTTGTAACCTATTTGTAAAAGTTATAAAATAAGTAGTACAAGTGTGATTTAATGAATAATATGGGCTGGTATGAGTACAATAAAGATTCGGCTAGGCTTGGGTAATGAAGAAATTTGATGAAAATCATTTTAAGAGCCTAGGGACTAAAATATAAAAATGTAAAACTTTAGGGGCAAAAATGTAAATTTTTCATAATGTGATTTTGGGCTGATTAGAATAGTTTAATGATTAAATAAGTTGCATGTGATAATATAGATCAAGAAAAACGAGGTTCGGACCAAGAACGGGGGAAAAACATGTATTTGATGGATAGGTCATTTTTTCGCCATTTTTATGTCGAGGTAAGTTCGTATGCAAACAATGCATTGTTTTTAATTATGTTTTAAATGCTTTATTATTATATGAATTGTGATTAACCATTGAGCATGTTCAACAAACTTCGACAAGCGTGAAATCCTTGTTGAGCCTTAGGAATAGATAGGATACAAATGTCATGACAGTAGGGTTACTGAAATTACGTGTAAGACCATATCTAGGATATAGCATCAGTATGAGACTTCGTATAAGACCATATCTGAGGAATGGCACCGATATGAGATTTCATGTAAGACCATAGCTAGGCTATTGGCATTGGTACGAGATTACCATGTAATACCATATCTGGGATATGGTATTGGTACAGTACCGTGTGAACAGGACTCTTGAGTATCGTTAGTATTCCAAGTGGTTCAATGGGTAATTTAACGGGTACGTTAAAGAAGAGAAACAATATGTTAGTATTACGAATTGGTACATGTATGTACGTATAGTTTATAAGCATTGACTTCATGAAATTGTGAGTTCATGATTTCCACGAGAATGATTTTGCGAAAGCTTGTGATTATTGGCCTATGCTTGTGATATATGAAATTCATGATAAATTGGTCGAAGACCATGTGATTGGATTTCGGGCCAAATTGAGTTATGATATAGCGTGTTTTATTCCCTTAAGTTGTGATCTATTGGATATGAGAAAGAGTAAAGATTGGCATAATTGCCTATTGAAATGATTATGGGAAGATATAAGCTTTAAACAATTGAAAGATGTTAAAATATATGCTTGAAATGTGAATACTTATATTTAATGTGCATGTTTACTATGAGGTTTGAAATGACTTGTTAAGTGCTGTGATATGTTACGAAAGAGAGACTACGGTTGTTAGGCTAATGCCAAGATATGTTAAATTATGTTTATAAGTTAATAGAGTAAACATCGTGATTGAATAAAATTATAACTATGAGATTTATAGTAATTGGTATTATTTTGTGTTTAAATTGTTGAACTTGATAAATGCCTAATAAGAGTTGCTTATTATTTTCATACGGACTTAATAAGCTATATAGCTTACCCCTATTCCTTTCCCATGTTTTATACTGTTGTGAAGCTAGCTCGAGTTGGAGATCGTCGGAGATCCGATCACACTATCAAGCTATCAATTTTGGGTATTGTTGAATTCAAGTATTTTAAGATTATAGCATGTATAGGGACTAAGTCAATTTGTTATATGTGTCATTGTTGATTTTAGCCAATGTAATGGTTTATAATCTTCAAAGGCTTGTTTTGCTATTTGGCCATGTAAGTTGGCTTATATTGGTAACATGGTAGTAAGCCTAAGTATATTCATGTATATGTCAATGCCTTTGGTGATATGATCATGGTGTGCTTGGTGAATGTGAAATACTTGGAAATGTGATTTATGGCATGATAAATGTTATGTGTATGATAAATGTCGATATAGTACTAGTATGTGAATGGTTCATGGTTCATTTTGTATATAGCCTTGGAAGTTGGCTAATGTTGGTTATGAGTATAATTGTATTAATCTCATTTGTGAATATGGAAACTTGCAAAATTTGATGTGAAAAGCTTGATGTTTTAAGCATGTTTAAAAATGGTACGAGAATGACATGTTATTGTCTTGGTTATGATTATTTGGTTGCTCTTCATGCTTGAGTTTGTGCCATGTGATGGTGAGTAAATATGTGCAAGTGAGGGTGGCAAAATGGCTTGGTAAATAGCCTTATTTTTGTCCAGACAGGTAGACACACGGGCGTATGTCTAGGATGTGTGCGACACACAGTCAGCCCTATAGGCGTGTGATCCGGTCGTGTGTCCCCTGCACTTTAATTTTTGCAAAATAGAATGCTCAGAATTGAGCACATGGGCAGAGACAAGGGCGTATGTCTCAGCCGTGTGAAGTACACAAGCATGTGTCTTAGCCGTGTGAAGTACAGAGGCGTGTGTCTTGCCCGTGTGACTTCAATTTGTTCTTGGGTGACAAATAGAGAGTTACACAGGTTAGGGACATGGGCATGTGTGACCACACGGTTTGCCACACGCGCGTGTCCCAAGCCACAGGGGTGTGTGACCCCTATTTTAGCAAAAAGTTTCTAAGTGTTGTGAAATTTTCCAAAGTTCTCAGTTTAGTCCCCAACCACTTCCAATTTATGTTTTGGGCCTCATAGGCTCGTTTTAGGGACCATGTGAATGTAAATGAAAAGTTTTAAAATTGGATGGAAATTTATAACTCAATTTTGTATGATTGCTTGTGTATAAGTCCGGTAATGCCTTGTACCCTATTTTGCTGTTGGATACGGGTAAGGGGTGTTACAAATGTGGTTAATAAATGAGTTAAATTTGCTATTATAGATCAAGAGAAACGAGGTTCGGACCTAGATCGAGGGAAAAACAAAGTATTTGACGATTAGGTCCATTTCCACTGTTTTTGTACCGAGGTAAGTTCGTATGTAAACAATGCATTATTATTTATGCTTTAATTGCTTTAATATTGTATGAATTATGGTTGAATCCTCAGATCTAATCAAAAAAGTTCGACAAGAGAGAAATCTCGGTTGAACCTTAGGAATAGATAGGATACGTGCAAGACCATATCTGGGATATGGCATCGATATGAGACTTCATGTAAGACCATAGCTGGGCTATTGGCATCGATTGAGATCCTATGTAAGACCATATTTGGGATATGGCATTGGTATGGTACTATGAGTGTGAGATTTCCCAAGTATCCTTTAGCATACCAAGTGGTTCAACGGGAATCGTAACGAAAATGTTAATGTTGCAAAAGACCATAGTATGTTGCAAGATGGTACAGGTATGTATCTAAAACTTATGCTTAATGAGCTCGATATGTGATGAATCCCTCGGTAAGGGTATGATTGTGCAAGTTATGATATTAAGGTTTTAATAATATCCATGCCAAGTTGGACTATGAGATTTATAATGACATATATTTTAGTTCACTTCATGTTAATTGCATGATAAATGTGTGTTTATGATGCTTATTATTGGTATAGGTTTAAAGCTTATTCCCTTTCTTTTCCCTTGTTTTATAGTGTCACCAAGTCAGCTTGGGGATTGAAGACTGTCGGAGACCCATTCACACTATCAACTAAACATTTTGGGTACCAATGATTTTAATGTTTTGAGTTATGGCATGTATAGGGACTTGGTCTTTTTGTCATGTGTCCTAATTGATTTGGCCAAATGTGTTGGCTTATGTTGGTTGATAATTCATTTTGTAAAAGGCCATTGAAATTGGCTAATATTGGTTTAAGAATATGCATATGATGATGCCTTTCATGGATGTGGAAACTTGTATGGTTTAAGTTGAATTGTAACACCCCAAACCCGTGACCGTCACCGGATTTGACCACGAGGTGTTACCGGGCTTACTTTACTTATTCCTCTCTTGGAATTTTTTTTTTGTTTTCCTTTTTCTGTTCCAGGTAGGCTAGTTAACTGCGTCACTGCCACCTTAAAAATCATATCTCAAGTTCCAGAACTCGAAAACCAAATCCGTAAATTTTTCCCGAATTTAGACTCATATGTCCATCCATGGATTTATTTCTAGAATTTTTGGTTGGGCAAATTGGTACAGTTTATTAGTTAAAGTCACCCCTGTTTCAGGGTCCGACTACACTGACCTTTGTGCATTACGACCTGGATATCATCTCGTACAGAGCTCTAATGCTCATGTCGTTTATTTCTAATGAAACTAGACTCAAAGGGGAATCTATGCATATAACAAATGACTTCTAATTGTTTCTGGATAATTTATGGTAAATTTTCAAAGTCGAAAAAGAGGGTCCAGAAACTGTTCTGGCCCTGTCTCACGAAATCTTGAATATCTCTCAAAATACAGCTCATATGGTCGTTTCGTTTTGTCCATATGAAAATAGACCCATCAAGATTCGAGTACATAATTTTCTTAGAAATTAATTCCACTTCTACTATTTTTAGTGATTTTTCGATCTCATATCACTGCTGCTGTCTGCAACAGTTACTGCAGTAGACTATGCCAATTTCATGAATCTTTCCTTGGCCTTACTAATCATTCATCATACATGGCACAACTATGGCCACCTTGTCAAAATTAAGGTTTCTAAGACCCGTGGCTATAGGTTCTAGCATCCCACTCAAACGACCACATAGGCCATTTTCACATGGCTTAAAGTTTACAACTCAAAATTCAACAAAACAAAATAGTCCATACATGCCAAATGTTCTCCTAGGTTGACTAAGAAGACAATACCAAAATTGCTCACGGTGTGATGACTTCGCTGACGGCCCGAGCACACAAAATAGACGAGTCCAAGAGACCTAAAATGGGTGACAAGAAAACACCGAGTGAGTTTATAACTCAAGAAGTCATAAGCATTCGACAACCATCCATTAATAAAATTATCACAACATGAAACAATAAACGAGGTTAGGTACTCCATCCATGTCTAAACTATACCATAATTCCTCGGACCTTTCGGTTCAATCTCATACCAAGTCATACATCCACATTTCATATTCTATTCAATAAGATATTTGAGGCATTTTACACACCAACTCATTTTCACCACAATCATACAATTGCAATCATCACATAGATTTAAAGCTTACCAAGCTCATCCCCGAACATGAACATAGTGCCTATTCGCCATGAGCTCAAGGTACTTACCTTTTTCCGCTGTCCGTACTCAACTCGATAAAGTCACCCTTCCGTATAAATATTCAATCGGAAATATATATATAGAGTTCGCACACATAATGCTTAATACTCGATCACGCACACTTAGTGCCATGTGATTTAAGCCCGCACACATAGTGCCATATAGTCCAAACTCGCACACTTAGTGCCATACATTTCAAGCTCGCACACTCAGTGCCAATCTCGTCACCATACGCATTTACTTCTCGCACACTTAGTGCCGAAAGCAAACTTTCTACACATTTCACTATCTCTTTTACATTCAACAATATCATCTTTTCATACACATACAATTGTATATATTTTTCATCTCATTAAACACAATTGCATAGATTTTACAATCATTTAGGCAATATCAAATATATGCTTAATGACTTACCTTGTGTTGGGCAAAGAATTTCCAAGTCGGCTACTCGATGACCTTCGTCTTTCCCTTGCTTGATTCTCCTTCTTTAACTCCTTGAGCTTGATCAATAAATCAACTAGTTTAACCATCTTGCTAAACATTCATAATTCAACTACACATGCATATGTATGCTTGTATATTCAGCAACCATCCTTCCTAATTACCTACTTAGTCGATTATACACATAGTTAAAGGTAATATCACGAACGGCATACTTGTATATATATATATATATATATATATATACACCTCCAAATGGGCATCACAATTAGATTTAACACCACCTTCATACCCAATTAGATGGCCGAATGTATGTATGTATATACAATGTCAACTATAACATCTTTTAAACACCTAATTTCATCTCATGAACATTTAATCAATTTTCCTAATCTAGCATATATTTTCACATCCATTTGTAACATCATGTAAATTCACATATAACTACATTTTAATGCCCATTATAGCCACTCCCATGGTCTAAACCTAACAATCGGCAACACCTACCCTTGCACTATGTTAGCCGAATACTCATTCTCTTCTTAGTCCTAAATTCGGCACTTCCAACAAATTAGCTTAACAATTCCAACTTTCATGCTAACATCTCAAGCAACTTAACACATCCATATACTAGCATGCTAATAGCATCAAGGTATCAACCAAAATTTTTAGGCTCCTTAGCCAAATTCTAACTCTCCATCAACCCAAACCCAACCATGAAATAGATAGAATTTAGACTCATCACCCAAAGGTTGTATATACATCCAAAGATACCCTTGCACATACCTTGATCTAGAGGACCACCTTGGCCGAATCTTCCTTCTTCCCCTTCCTCTAATTTCGGCAATTGCAAAAGAAAGAAAACATGAACACTTTTTTTTTTCTTCTTCTCAAGCCACGGCAATTATAACAAAATGAGAAA
This sequence comes from Gossypium arboreum, assembly GCF_025698485.1. Classification (NCBI taxonomy): domain Eukaryota; kingdom Viridiplantae; phylum Streptophyta; class Magnoliopsida; order Malvales; family Malvaceae; genus Gossypium; species Gossypium arboreum. Next base: position 115,620,257 of record NC_069077.1, on the reverse strand, counting down.
GGATGAACAACCAATTTTCTTCCCCTTTTTTCTTTGTTTTGTCACGGCAAAAGAGCATCCACACACACATTTTTTTTCATCATTTTCCTTTTTTTTTCATTTCTTTATTTTCCTTCCATAATGCACTAGGCCAACATGTCTAGGACATGTTTTCTTTGCCCATCATCATGTCATGGCCGGCCACTAACCTTAGGAAAGGGGTTATTTGACATGCAACTCCACCTTTGTGTTAACATGCACTAATAAGCCATTTAAAATTAGCCTATCATATTTCACCATGTTTCACATTGATCCCTATTTAATAATTTCTCATAAAATTGGTAAAATTAGAGAATGAAACTTCCACATATGCATGCACACACATAGTAAGCATAGAATATAACAATTAATTATTTTTATGACTCGGTTTAGTGGTCCCGAAACCACTTTCTGACTAGGGTCAATTTAGGGCTGTCACATGAATAGCATGTGATGATTATATGTGATAAATGATAGTATGTGAATGATGTGTGGATGCCTTGTTTGTGGCTGGTTGGGTTGAATGCATATGCTTGGATTGGTTTTACATGTTGTTTTGTAGGTTGTCCATGGAAGGGTGGCAAAAAGGTTTGGTAAATAGCCTTATTTTTGTCCACACGGGTAGACACACGGCTTGTCCTATGGGCGTGTGATTCGACTGTGTGTCTTTTGCACCTTAATTGTTGCAAAATAGAATGCTCAGTATCGAGCACACGGGCAGAGACACGGGTGTGTGTCTCAGCCGTGTGGACGACAAGGCCACGAACCCTGGCGTGTGCCCTAGCCGTGTGATGTCTGCACTTATTTTATGAAAAATTAGGAAAATTAAATCGACCACATGGCCTAAGCACAGAGTCGTGTGCCTTGGCCGTGTGACTTCATTTTGTTCATGGATAACAAACAGAGAGTTACATAGGGTTTAGACACGGGCGTGTGTGACCACACGGTCTGCTCACATGGGTGCGTCCCAAGCCACATGGACGTGTGACCCTTGTTTTAGCAAAAAAAAAAAATTCTAAGTGTCGTAAAGTTTTCTAAGGTTCTCGGTTTAGTCCTGAACTACTTCCAAAGCACGTTTTGGGCCTCATAGGCTTGTATTAGGTACCCTATGATTAAATGCAAAAAGTTTGAATTTTGATGCCAAATTTTATGGCTCGAAAGTGTATGTTTGCTTGTGTTTAAATCCGATAATGCCTCGTACCCTGTTACAATATTGAATATAGGTAAGGGGTGTTATATAATCACATAATTGTTTTACCTTGTTTGTTAATATAAGACATTGCCATTGTTAAGACCAATCATGTAATTTTATATTGTAACTGAGGTAAGTTATTGGTTTAATGCCTATGATCTTACCAAGCATTGTATATGCTTACCTCATTTACGTTACCCTTTCCCTCTAAATTGTCAACTTGCAGAACAAGTCAAGTAGATCGTTCGAAGCCCATGCTATCCTGGTATTAGTTCGATAGTCTTTTGATCATATTAATGTTAGAGTATGCCCAAAGACCAATCATGGTATGTCTGTAATCACATAATCATTTTACCTTGTTTGTTAATATAATACATTGCCATTGTTATTTCAATTTCTTTTCTGTGTGTATAAATAAACTGGTTAATAATAAAATCCTGAGGATAATATGATCGTTCTTGAAAGGTTCTTAGTCAAGCATTATTGTGAGCTTGGACAACAATGATGCATTGAGACTAATGTTTAGTTGATTGATGAAAAAGTGTTGTCATTGACATAGAGATGTCAAAATCAATGAATGAGTAGGTGTAAGAGAACTACATATTGGGTTGACTTGCTATGAGTATGTTTCTTGGATTATTATGTAATATTTCCAACACTACTCATAGTGATAACTTTGTATATGATCCTCAGACTTGAGATCATCATTGTCCCAACATCATGAGTTGTATATTTTGACACAGTCAAACATCTACCATAACAGGTAATACTATAAAGGCTAATGTTGGGTATGCCACAATCTATGTAGTGGGAGATGATTGATCAAGATAGGATTTATCCATCATACATAATGGAAGCAATATTTTAGGTCTCTTGATGAAGTGAGACTAGAAATGCATGACCATGCTCGAATAAGTTGATATGAGATATCACATTTATTTGTTTATTATAGTCTACTCAAGATATCAAAAAATATGAGATTGGACTATGCAAGTGTGACTATTTCATGACTTGTGCCCAATCTAGATATTAAGGACAAAAAGATATAATACATGAAAAAATTATCACAAACACGTTATGTCGAATCATGACTTATTGTAACTTAGGTAGCAATGATGTATTGCTAGATGTCACTTATTGCTTGTAATATTAGAAATGTTCTAGTATTACTACTAAGTTAGAATAGCCTACAAGGTCACACCCTATAGTTGAAGCGGACAGAATCCAAATACATTTGGTATTGTATTCAACTGTCACATGAATTAAGTTAATTATTGAATTAATTTAATTTAATGGTTAAATATTAAACACATTATACGTATAAATTTTTGTTCACAAATAGAGAACATATTTAAAATTAATATATGAATTTGATTCATATAAAACATTAATTGTATATATTTTACTAAAATTATTAATATAAACAATTATAATAATTTTGGTCCAAATATAAAGGATATGGAAAATCATATTCTTTTGGAAAGAATATAATTCTTTTCATGACTTTCCATTTGTTTCTCTAATAATAAAGGAATAATCTAGTTTTTCTTTATGATATATAATATCAAAAGAAAATAGAAGGAAGATATCCCTTAGTGTGCTAGAGTTACCAAGTAAACACCCCCAAAAAAGGTCTAGCAGTCATTCTTGAAAATTCTCTCTAAAAGGTTCAAGAGAATTTTGATGTTCGTTCGTTGATTGGGTGGATTACGTAGAGGATAAGACGTTACTATTGCGACTTAGAATCGACATCTCCGAAATCAATCCTATCAACAACCTTACATCACTTTCAGTTCCGAAAGGTGTATTTTCGAGCCTTGTTTCAACCGGATTTGTTCCTTGTACATGGATCTTGGTTGATGATTGTCAGAATAATTTTTTCGCTGCACCACGGGGCATGTCAACGATCCAAAATTAAGGCTCGATTATTTGTGGCATGTACCTAGGAAATCTTAAGCTTGTGCAAATGTTATATCTTGAGTGAGTTTGACATTTTGAGTTTATGTTTAAGTAAATATGTGTATGATGGCATTAGTCATGAAAATGATATCTAGATGAGAAGTTTGACTTATATATTTGCTTGCTTTGATGGTGTCTAAATGATATGCTAGAAAGTAGGTGTACAAAGATGAGTTATGAGTTTAGGTATGTTTGAAATGATTTGGTAAGTGTAACACCCTAAACCTGTATCCATCGTCAGAACAGGGTTACGGAGCAATACCGGAGTTTACAGAACAATTATAGATAATTCGTATAATTTACTATTCATATCTAAAACTAATCATATTGCCCCTTGAATGGACCCTCGAGGCCCAATTTAAGCATTAGAAACAATTCGGGACTAAGTCGGGATTCAAAAAATTTTTCACAAAATTTTAAAATTTTTCTTATGTACATGGGTCACATGCCTGTGTGAGTAGGCTGTGTGGCTTACACGGCCAAGTGACATGCCGATGTCTCAAGCTGTGTGGGCATTCGATGTGAGACATACGGTCGTGTTTCAGCCTGTGTCCTTACCTATGTAACTCTCTGACTTGTGCCACACGATCTGCCACATGCCTGTGTGCTAAGCCGTGTGGTTAATTTAATTTTCAAAAATTAGGTGCAGGGTTTACAAAGACAAGACACATGCCCGTGTTCTAGGCCGTGTGTGTAACACCCCTAACCCATATCCATCACTGGAATAGGGTTACGTGGCTTTACCGATCAACCACAACATAATTCATACATCTATGCAATCATAATTAAAATCCATTCATATCAAACACATTGTCTCTTGTAAGGTCCTACTAAACCTTTAAACATGCTTAGAAGTGGTTCGGGGCTAAACTGATAACATATGCAAACTTTAAGAAAATTAGAAAAGTTTTCTTTAATTTAGGGTCACACGCTCATGTGAACAGGCCGTGTGCCTCACATGGCTACCAGACATGCCCGTGTCTCAGGCCGTGTGAAAATAAGGCATACATATTGACTTGCACCACACGGCTGAGGACATGCTCGTGTACCATGGCCATAGGAAAGTTCAAAAAATGCAAGTGTCAAAAGTTCAAGCCCTAAATTAGCTTCTTCTTCTTTGATATTCAGCCAAGAGAAAGATGACAATATGAATTCCCTTTTTGTATTATGATAAGATATCATTTAATAGCTAAATACCCATTTTAACCTTAATGAAACCATTATAAAAATATCCATTTAATGCCCATTTATGTCAAATTCCACTATCAATGGTCTAATTACAACATAAGGACCTTTCATTTATTAAGCCATGGAAATTAAGCACTTTTAACATATAAAATGCAACTTTTACATTTTACGTGATTTAGTCCTTTTTCTCAAATTAACCACTTATACGATAAAATTAGCTCACAAAATTTTCACACATACATAGTCACATGCTATAAACAACAAAAATAATATTAAAATAATTTTACGACCTTGGATTTGTGGTCTCAAAACCATTGTTCTGATTTAGCTAAAACTGGACTGTTACAACTCTCCCCCGCTTAGGGATTTTCGTCCCCAAAAATCTTACCAGTGAATAGGTTTGGATATTGCTTTCTCATAGCATCCTCGGGTTCCCACATAGCTTCTTCAATCCTGTGTCGATGCCATAATACTTTCACTAACGCTATTCTTTTATTTCTCAGCTCTTTGATCTCACGAGCTAGAATTCAGATCGGTTCTTCACTGTACGATAAATCTGGTTGAATTTCAACTTCTGTCGGAGAAAGAATATACGAAGGATCAGATCAGTATCGTCGAAGCATCGATACATGAAACACATTATGAATCTTTTCTAACTCAGATAGAAATGCTAGCCAATAAGCCACTAGCCCAATTCGCTCGATAATCTGGTACGGTCCGATGAATCGTGAACTCAATTTACCTTTACGACCAAATCGAAGTATTTTCTTCCACGGAGATACTTTCAAAAACACTCTATCCTCGATTTGAAACTCGATATCTTTTCTTTTCAAGTCTGCATATGATTTCTGACGATCTGATGCTTCTTTCAAACTATCACGAATTATTTTCACTTTTTCTTTTGTTTCTCTAATCAGACCAACCCCATGAATCTTATTCTCACTAAGTTCAATCCAATACAAAGGTGTTCGAAACTTTCGACAGTACAATGCTTCTTAAGGTGCCATTTTAATACTTGATTGAAAACTATTGTTATACGCAAATTCAATCAACGGCAAATACTTTTCCCATGAACCTTCGAACTCAAGAATGCAACATCTCAACATATCATAAAGTATCTGAATAACTCGCTCGGATTGACCATCCGTCTGTGGGTGAAATGCGGTACTAAAATGTAGTTTTGTACCCAGTGCATCTTGCAATTTCTTCCAAAACCTCGATGTGAATCTTGGATCTCTAACTGAAATAATAGAAACATGTACTCCGTGTAATCATACAACGTCGGAGATATACAACTCAGCTAACTTTTCAAATGAATAGTCCGTACATACCTGAATGAAATGAGTCGATTTTGTCAACCTGTCAACAATAACCTAGATTGCATTTTTCTTGCTTAGAGATAGGGGTAAACCAAAACAAAATCCATAGTCACTCTATCCCATTTCCACCCGGGAATCATAATTGGCTGCAATAAACCTGACGGTACCTGATGATCAGTTTTAACTTGCTGACAAATTAAACATTTGGAAAAAAATTCTGAAATATCACGTTTCATACCATGCCACCAATAAAGCTATTTCAAATTGTTATACATTTTCGTGCTTCCTGGATGAACAGACAAACGACTATTATGTGCTTCATTCAAAATCATATGAATCAACTTCAAACTCTAAATCAGGGTTCGAATTACACTGAGCTCGTTTTACTAAGATTTTATTATCGACTTTGTGAGCTTCGTAAATCTACTGTAAAAAAAATGATCTCACTTTCAACTCAGCTACAATCGAGTCATCATCAGATAAAGCCAACTGAGTATTCATTGCACGTAGAGAAAACAAAGATTTCTGGCTTAATGCATCAGCAACAACATTTGCTTTTCCCGGATGGTAGTCAATTATTAACTCATAGTCTTTTAGCAATTCTAGCCATCTCCTCTGTTTCAAATTCAAATCTTTCTGAGTCATCAGACATTTCAAACTCTTATGATCTGAATAAACATGTCATTTCTCACCAAATAGATAATGGCGCCAAATCCTAAGAAAACACAATGGCTGCTAAATCTAAATCATGTGTCAGATAATTCTTTTCATATGGCTTCAATTGTCTCGAGGCATAAGCTATAACTTTACCTTCCTGCATCAAAACACAGCTCAGATCATTCAAAGATGCATCACTATAAATCACAAATTCTTTACCTGATTCTGGCTATACTAACAGTGGAGCTTCAGTCAAAAAAGTTTTTAGCTGTTCAAAACTTTTCTGACATTTCTCAGACCATTCAAACTTTACATCTTTCTGAAGCAATCTCGTCAACAGAGTCGCAATCATCGAAAAGCCTTTCACAAATCATCTATAATAGTCGGCGAGTCCCAAGAAACTGTGGACTTCAGAAATATTTCTTAGAGGTTTCCAATCCATTATTGCAGAAATCTTGCTCGAATCGACTCGAATACCCGATGCTGACACAATATGTCCCAGAAAACCAACTTCGCGTAACCAAAATTCATATTTACTGAACTTTGCATATAACTGCTTATCACGTAAAGCCTATAATACAATTCTCAGATGCTCGGCATGTTTAGTTTCATCTCTCGAATAAATCAAAATATCATCTATGAATACAACAAAAAATCAATTTAGGTACGGTCTGAAAATACGGTTCTTTAAATCCATAAAGACAGCAGGTGCATTCGTTAGTCCAATAGGCATAACTAAAAATTCAGAATGTTCGTACCTCGTTAAAAAAGCTATCTTCGGCACATTAGAGTCTCTAACCCACAACTGGTAATAGCCCGATCTTAAATCTACTTTTGAAAACATTGTAGCCCGTTTCAATTGGTCAAACAAATCATCTATTCACGGTAGAGGGTATTTGTTCTTGATCGTCACTTTATTCAACTATCAGTAATATGTACAAATTCTCATCGTGCCATCTCTCTTTTTTACAAACAACACGAGAGCACCCCAGGGTGAGTAGCTCAGTCGTGCAAATCCTCTATCGGTTAATTCTTGCAATTGAGATTTCAATTCTTTTAACTCTGTCGGAGCCATTCTGTACGGAGCTATCGATATAGGAGTTGTTCCCGGCACTAACTCAATGCCAAACTCAACCTCTCATATCGGTGGTAATCCTGGTAACTCTTCAGGAAACACATCTGGATACTCACACACAACTGGTATTGATTCGATCTTCTTTTCAGTCACTTTTGTATCTAACGCATAAGAAAAATAAGCTTCACAACCCTTTCTCACATATTTCTGAGCAAACATTGAGGAAATCATTGCTGGTAAGTCGTTCAGATCATCTGAATATATTCAAATAATCTCATTATTCTGACATCTCAAATCAATCATCTTTCGTTTGCAATTCACAACAGCATCATGCAGTGTTAACCAATCCATATCGAGAATTATATCAAATTCGTCAAATGACAACAACATCAAATCAGCCAGAAAGCAATTGTCCTAAATCATCAATGGACAGTTCTTGCACAGTTTATTAACCAACACACACTTTCCTAAGGGGTTTGATACTCTAATTACAATTTCAGTAGACTTTACAAGCAAAGTCTTACTCGATACTAAATTCACACATATATATGAATGAGTTGAACCTGGATCTATCAATGCAATAACTTTAGTATCATAGAGAGTAAAAGTACAAGTAATAACATCTGGAGATAACACTTCTTCATGAGCGCGAATAGCATAGGCTCGTGCAGGTGCTCTAGCATCAGATCTCACAGCAGTGTCTCATATCGCACCTCTACCACCATTCACATTCCTACCATTACGGGATGGTCTCTCTTTAACTGTAGTGTTACTTAGCCTCGTGTTCTGAGCATTATCTTTTTCAGCTAACTCTGGGCTATCTTTAATAAAGTGATCTCGTGAGCCACAACTGTAACAAGTTCTATTATTATTTTTCACCCAACAATTTCCAAAATGCCATCTTCTACACTGTTGACACTCGGGTTTAACATTTTTATGTTACCAACACTCAATACCAATATGGCTTGAGCTTTAGGGTTTGTGTTTTGCTTTCCGCGATCTCTATTCTAATATGCCATTGAAGTTGTCGATTGGTTAAAAAAAAAGTCTCTAGATTTCTTCGATGAGGAATGATAAGATTTACTCATCGATCTGTTCTTCAAATCTCTTGCCTCCAAATCAGCCTTTCTTTTTTCTTTGCTGAGGTCCTCGGCTTTACAAGCCTTCTAAATCAGTATTACCAATTCCTTCAATTCAAGTATCCCTACTAACAGCTTTATATCTTCATTCAACCCGTTAACAAATCGTTTACAAATAATCTTCTTAGTAGACACATATTCCCATGCATACTTGCTTAATCGTACGAGTTCTCTTTCGTACTCAGTGGCAGTTATTCGGCCCTACTTCAATTCTAGAAACTCTTTACGTTTTTGGTTGAGAAATCTTTGACTTATGTACTTTTTTTGAAACTCGGTATGAAAAAATTCTCAGGTAACCCGTTCTCTAGGAACCACTGATGTCAATGTTTTTCATGAATGATATGTATTATCTCTAAGCAAAGATACCACACATTTGATACATTTATTTAGAGTACAAGACAATTCCTCGAATACTCTGATCGTATTTTCGAGCCAAAACTTAGCTCTCTCAGCATCATCATCAACTGTAGCCCGAAACTCTTTGGCCCCATCTTTACATATCTTATCCACTGGCGGCTTAATCAATCGAATTGGATCTATTAGTTGTGGCACAACTGGGATTTGTTGAGGAACAAGTGGGGGTAGAGGTTGTTGAATAGTCGAATTCATTTGAACGAACTCTATGACCCACTCACTCATCATTTGAAAGAAGGCTTGCTTAGCCTTTCCTTCTTAGCTACTTGAAATAGGCCTAGAATCGGCCAGTGCTGCCCTTTGAATGGAAGCGGGTGCATTACTTTCAACATCGTTAGCTACAGCTCGTTCGGGATCCATTACTATACAAAAACACATTTTAACTGTTAGGAATCATCTTACTATCGTAATTTATATATATGGCATGTATAGCTTACGTTAGTCATAGAATCGACTAAACCATTGCTCTAATACCAATTAAATGTAACACCCCTAACTCATATCCTTTACTGGAATAGGGTTACGAGGCATTACTGATCAACCACAACATAATTCATACATCTGGTGCAATCATAATTAAAATCCATTCATATCAAACACATTGTCCCTTGTAAGGTCCTACTAAACCTTTAAACGTGCTTAGAAGTGGTACGGGACTAAATTTATAACATATGCAAACTTTAAGAAACTTAGAAAATTTTTCTTTAATCCAGGGTAACACGCCCGTGTGAACAGGCTATGTGCCTCACACGACTACCAGACAGGCCCATGTCTCAGGCTGTGTGAAAACAGGGAATACATACTGACTTGTACCACACGGCCGAGGACACCCTCGTGTACCATGGCCGTGGGAAAATTAGGGAGGTTACTGACTTGGGTCATACGGCCGACCACACCCTATGTGCAAACCCGTGTGCTACACACGGCCAATGGACACGCTCGTGTGTCTAAGCAGTGCCAAACTTGTAGGGTATACTGACTTTAATTCGAGGAGTATCTCAGGGAACACACGGCCGTGTAACATGACCATGTGTCGCACATGGCTGAGGCACATGGCTGAGACACACGACTGTGTCTCTGCTTGTGTGGATGAAAATAGGCTATTTACAAAGCCAATTTCCCACCCTTTCTGATACACACTTAGCCATCAAAATGGTATCATTTTAACACATATATAGGCAACCAAAAACATGCCAATTCATACACATATCATGCCATCTATTCACAACCATTTTAACCACTTAATTCCATATTCAAACATACCAAAATAAGGCAACATATAAAGCATTATATACATCACATACATATCACTTATCAACATAAAAATTGTAACACCCCAAACCCAGCTTAGACGTTATGGCCGAATCTGGCGATGCCACATTGAAGTGTTTTTCGCAACACGTGATATCGAAAGAAAACTTTTTTTCCCATATTTACCTTTGTTCTGTGTTCTTAATGATGATTTGAAAACATATCGTTTATCGAAGGTTACTCTTGTTAAAACATCTTTAATTTTGAAAACGTTGTCCCTTTCGGAAGCTTTTAAACAATTACGTATTCTTGGTATTTTGGGAGACATTTATCTTTTGAAAAAACGCGTTATATCTTACTGCTAGTAGTTATAAATCAAAATAATTAAAACCCAAATTAAAGATTAAAAATTTATAGAGGCATACCCAGATTAATATGCTTATAATTTAAACTTTAATAAGAAAATCCATGTAGTTGTGTGGCCACCTTTGAGTCTCCCACATCACTGACCCGCCTAAGACTGGGGATTACCTGTGCAGATAAATGGAAGGGTGGCTTTACGAAAACTCAGTGTGAAATCCTTTAATAAACATAAAGTCAATCATGCAGTAAGAAAATACAGTCTAGGTCTAAGCCCGTACAAGAATAGCTTGCTTTGCTTATGGCCTTAGCCCATTACTGATATCAAGATGCAGCAGGGCCTTAGCCCAATTCAAAGGATGAGATGGCGAGACGCATATGCAATCAGAAATCCTACCCAACCAGCCTCTACACTCCACTTCGTCCAGCCCTACACACCATTTGGGGATAAAATCAACCCACCCATCCCTACATTCCAAATATAGCACCAGTTGCGGCACTAAACAGTAATTGCAGCAGAGTTGCCAGTACAGTACACTTCCTCTAATCATAATACGCCCATCCTCATGCAGCATATCATAATATCATATATGTATGCAATATATATAAAATAGCATGCGCGAATATAGTCATACATCTCATAAGGGCATAATAGTCATTTTACCTCATAGGGGCATAACAATCATTTATCAATTTGGGGTCCAGGTATACTTACTGACCTAACAGTAGGTCTACAATCATCTCAGGTGACTCGTGCAATCTTAACAGTCAAAACAGTGAAAATGGGCCCAAGGCCCACAATGTGGGCTCATGTGGGCCCACACGCCTGTGTGGCCCACATAGCCCTGATATGGCCTTGGCTGTGTAGATTACACAACCTAGCCCAATGTTCTCCACACGTTTGTGTGGTTTACCCTATAGGGCCCACAAGGCTGATTTTGGTCTATAGTGGCCCAAAACGGCCTCGGCCAATGAAATCGTTCATGGATGGCCTTAACGTTCATACGTCCATGTTTAGGCATTCGGACTACTACACAATCAAGTGCACACCCGTGTAGCATCAATGGTCACTTATTTCGAATTTTGTCGATCTACGATTAGGGGCAGTGTTTACACACCTATTTGCGAAAAAGTGCAACTAGCCCACAAGTGCTCCAACCTTCAAGCAGAAGCTTCGGTTAGTAGGCTAACAATGAGTCGAAGCGAACTCTAATCGAAACACTTATTCATAAGATTACCAATCACTTGTCCAGATTGAACACACACTAAAACCGTTACAATAGATCGCTTGGAATCCTTAAAGACTACCTGCATCCCAATCGTAATTTGTTAACTAAACCATACTCGTAAGCCATTGAACCAAAAGTATAGTAACTTACTGAAAGTGCCAGGTCAGAAAAGGAGAAGAAGCAAATTGTCCCACACCTCCAAAAAAAGTCGAAAACACCCGATTTCACAAAAGCAAGGGCAAACACAACCGCACTTCTAGCAGAATCGGTAGCATAGAAGGGTGTTAGGTAAATAGGCTTTTACAGCAGAAAGAGGAAGAAAACAATAAATGTGCACTCAAACCTGATATGGAATATTTGGCTAACACAAAAAGTAGAGAACCAATAGAAAGAAATGAGGGGAAGAGTATTTGATTTTAACAATGCAAGGAGGGACACTCGAAAAGAGTCGAACGAATAGAGAGAAAGGGGAAAGGGGTATTCGGCTACTACTGGAAGAAAAGGAAAATCTGAGAGAGGATGAAATAGGGGATAATCGACCAAAGTTGAAGAGAGGGAGAGATAGAAAGTATTCAGTTTTAACAAATAAAAGGGAGAATAAAGTTGCAAAAATAGAAAGGAGATACCTGAATGGTCTTTGCTATGCTCGGCCCCAAGAAGAGAGGGAATAATCACAAAAACAATAGAATACCAAAATGCAATATTCAGTCTCAAGAGAGAAATGAACCAAAAAGAATGACAAAACTCATAATGATTTGCACAAAACCAAAAATGCAAAGAGGCAGAGTTCCCATTCGGCACACTCTCTTCCACTCCCTTCAAAATCTCCTAATTTCTCTCCCCATAACACTCTTAAAATCAATCAACTATATCCCACCTATCCACATCCCAACTAGCTGAAATTCCCTCCAACAAGCTCCTAGAATTCAGCCACAACTCCCCATACTCCTCAAACACTTAATTTCAGTCAAACTACAACACTTCCATAGCATCAGCAGCAAAATAAAATACTCTTTTTGCATCGCCAAGCCTCGAACCTCAGACCCCATGGAACACTCCACAGGTCTCTATCCCCTAGACTAGCAGGCCTTTTCTGACATGTTTTAGCCACAATAATTTAAAAGCCTACTGACTAGAGACAAGGGTTCATTCAAGTAAAAACAAAATTTTGCACATGCCAAGGCTTGAACTCAGGACTTCTCTAACACTCCTCCAGACACTTGACCACTGAAGCAAGCATGTACTTATGCAACACAACATACAAATATAGTTACTTATATTTTGGCGTGTTACAACTCTACCCCCTAAAAGAAAATTCTAGCCTCGAAATTTACCTGGTCAAAACAGATGTGGGTATTGTTGTTGCATCGCCTCTTCGAGTTCCTACGTGGCCTCCTTTGAGCTGTGATTATGCCATAGCACCTTAATTAGTGGGATAGGCTTGTTCCTCAAAACTTTCACATCACGATCCAAAATCTAAACCAGCTCCTTCTTAAAAGTTAGATCTGGCCTAACCTCAACCTCCTCAGTCGAAATGACGTGCGTGGGATAAGAGCGGTAGTGCCTCAACATAGAGACGTGGAACACATCATGAATCTGGCCTAACTCTGGAGGTAGCTCTAGCTCATATGCAACTGGTCCCACACATTTCAGTATGTGGTAAAACCCAATGAACCTAGGGCTTAACTTACCCTTCTGTCCAAATTGCTGTACCTTCTTCCATGGCGAGACCTTAAGAAAAATGAAGTCCCCCACAGAATATTCAATCTCTTTATCCTTTAGATTTGTATACGACTTTTGACTATCTGATGCTGCCTTCAGTTGATCCCGGATTAGTCTAACTTTATCCTCAGTATCAGAGACCAATTCAGGGCCCAGAACACGTCGCTCGCCTAACTCAGTCCAACACGAAGGAGTACAACACCTACGGCCATATAATGCCTCGTAAGGTGCCTTCTGTATTCTAGACTGGTAGCTATTGTTGTACAAAAAATCTGCCAACGGTAAATAGTCCTCCCAACTGCCTCAGAAATCTATTAAACAACTATTTAACATATCCTCCAGTATTTGAATCACCCTCTCTGACTGACCATTTTTCTGAGGATGGGACTCAGTACTGAAGTCCAACCTTGTACCCAAAGCCTCATGTAACTTCTTCCATAACCGAGACATGAAGCGAGGATCTTTATCAGATATTATGAAAATCGGTACCCCATGCAGTCTCACTATCTCAGGCACATATAGCTTAGCCAGCTTCTGCAATGAGTAATAGGTACTAACTGGTATGAAATGGGCAGATTTGGTCAATCAATCTACGATGACCCATACTGAATCCTTTTTAGAAGGCATTAGGGGTAGCCCACTAACAAAGTCCATAGTTACTCTTTCTCACTTCCAAAGTAGAATCTTAACTGGCTGAAGCAACCCTAAAGGCAACTGATGTGCAGCCTTAACCTGCTGGCAAGTCAGGCATTTACCCATGAAGTCGGTAACCTCACCCTTGAGTCCTGACCACCAATACAACTCTCGAAGGTCTCGGTACATCTTGTTTCCATCAGGATGCTTATCATAGGGGCTACTATGCGCCCCTCGCAGTATAGACTGCCTCAAATCAGTATCCTTTGGTACACAAACTCTCCTACAGAAAAAGAGTACCCCTTCGTAATTCAATCCAAAATCTGATGTGCTACCATTCTCAATCTGTCAGAATCGAAGACCCACTGACTCATCCTCTAGCTGTTTACCCTTAATCTGCTCAATCCACATCGGTTTAACCTGAAGTTTGGCCAACAGACTACCATCATCAAATAAGCTGAGACAAGCAAACATCGCCCTTAGATCAGTCATAGCCCTATGGCTCAGTGCGTCAGCCTTTACATTGATCTTCCCAGGATGGTATTCGATCGTACAGTCATAGTCTTTAGGCAGCTCAATCCATCTACGCTGCCTAAGATTTAACTCCTTCTGAGTGATGAGATACTTCTCACTGTATAGGTAATGCCTCTAAATTTTCAGTGTGAATACCACAGCGGCTAATTCTAAGTCATGCATCGGATAATTCGCCTCATGAGTCTTAAGTTGACGAGATGCATATGCCACCACCTTACCCTCTTGCATTAACACACATCCCAAGCCAACATGTGATGCATCAACGTTTTTCCTGCACTCTGGTCAGATTAAGACAGGGCCTCAATGTAACCTTTTAAGTTTCTCAAAACTCTCTTGCTGCTTATCAATCTAATCGAACGACACCCCTTTACGCAACAACTTAGTTAGAGGTGCAGCAATCAACGAAAACCCCTCAACAAAACTTTTATAATACCCTACTAGACCCAGAAAACTTCAAATCTTAGATACCATCTTAGGCGGCTTCCAGTCTAGAACAACTTCAATTTTCTAAGGATCCATCCTAATTCCTTCAGCAGATACCACATGGCCCAGAAATGTTACCTTTCGTAACCAGAACTCACACTTACTGAACTTGGTGTATAGTTGTTTCTCCCTCAGGATCTGCAGAACAACTTGGAGATGTGCGTCATGTTCATCTTCATTCCTTGAATACACTAGGACGTCATCATTAAAAACCACTACGAACCGATCCAGATAGGGCTGGAACACTCAGTTCATCATATCCATAAAAGCTGCTGGTGCATTCATCAGTCCAAATAGCATCACTAGGAACTCGTAATGACCGTAACGAGTCCTAAACGCTATCTTATATACATCAACCTCTTTAACTCTTAATTGATGGTACCCCGATCGGAGATCAATCTTAGAGAAAACTAAAGCTCCGCAAAATTGGTCGAATAGATCATCAATTCTTTGTAGGGGTACTTGTTCTTAACAGTCAATTTATTCAGTTGCCAGTGACCGATACACATACGCATGGATCCATTGATGGTCGTGAAACTAACTAAATATTCGACTTAAGGCAAGTGCACCTATCGAACAATAGTATAGTTATGGTGAAACCAGAAATATCGTATCCACGAGGACTAAAAGTACTAGTAATTACTATCTTTTTATTATCTAGCCTAAGAATTAAATTGTGTTTTTAAACTAAATCTATTTATCTAATTAACTAAGATTACGACAAAGATGAAGTTTGGAAAATACTTTAGGAAAAACCGATGGAAAAGACAATACCCAAGGAAGAATCCACCTAGACTTCACTTATTACTTCTGAATTAGACAATTTATTCACTTAACTTAATCCGTAGAAATCCCTAATTTATGTTAATATCTCTCTCAAGATAAGAACAACTGACTTTAGGTTGATTAATTAAATCTCTTTCTAATTAAAACCCCTATTTTCGTATTAACTCGATCTATGGATTCCCTTATTAGATTTGACTCTAATTCGTCAGATGTATGTTGTCCTATCTCTAGGATTGCATTCAACTCTGCTTAATTATGGATGATCTACTCTTAAACAAAGACTTTTGCTCCACTGAATAAGTACATCAAAACCTAAATTAATACCCTGGAATATTAAAACAAGAATTTAAAACTCACAATTAAGAATAAGAATAAGTCTTTATCATATAATTCAAATCGTAATAAGATTTGTCATAGGGTTCATCTCCCTTAGGTATTTAGAGAGTTTAGTTCATAATGATAATGGAAAACATCTAAAAGTTTGTGACAGCCCAAAATTGACCCTAGACGGGATGTGGTTTTGGGACCACAAAACCGAGGCATAAAAATAATTTAAAATTTATTGTGATGCCTATGATATGTGTTAAATTGTGTGTGACATTTTTGATGATTTGATTTAGTGTTATAAAGGTGAATTTCACTAGAAAGGATTTGTGTGAGAAAACTTAGAAATGAGATAGGCAAATGTTGAAGTGGCCTATTGATGCATACTAGAAATGTTGTCCTTGCATGTCAAATTTCCCAAATTTGACTATAGTGGCTGCCAAGGTGGGTGTTGATGGGCAAAGGAAACATGCTCCCAACATGTTTGGTTAGTGAGTGATGTATGAAACAATAAAATAATGTGCTAGCATTAAAGAAAATGTTGACAAAAAAAAGTGTGTGGATGCCCCATTGCCGTGACTAACCAAAGAAAGAAAAAAAAAAGGGAATTTGGTTATGCTTTGTTCTTCTTGCCGTGAACCAAAGGAAAGAAATGGGAGAGCTTTTCATTAAGCAAATTCGCAACCATTCTTCTAGTTGGAGGTAAGCTTTGAGATGTTGGCTTTAACTTCTTGAGTTTGTTGAGCTAATTGTCATAATGCATTTTGGTAATGTCATGAAAATCAAACTTTCATGGGGTTTGAACATCAAGCCGTGTATCAAGAGGTTAGGAGAAGGGATTGTTTCATGTTGTATTGAACAAGTTGAGGTCGATATGAGGTTAAAAATTTGTGAAAGTTTAGTTAGGAAATGTTTGGTACATTCGCCATGAGGGTGAGGTTTTCGCTATGGTGATTAATAATGGTGATAGTTGTTGTTCATACTAAATCTAGATGAACAAGGGTAGTTGCTTACATCTTAATAATTATGAGGTTCTTTCTTGAATCTACCTTAAACCCATGAAGCATTCGCCATGGTTGATAGTGAAGAGGTTGATATATTTTCTTTATGTTAAATGAATAAGTGTGGATGGGTGAAGCTTGAATTAGTTAAATGTTCATATAGGTTGTTTGGATGCTAATGCCGTATATGAGGATGTTGAACTTGATTAAACAATATTCGCTAGCATGATAGGTATGAAATATTAAGTAAATGAAAATGCTAAATTGTGCTTATATATGTATTCGCCAAGGAAGTGTGGTATGAAGCTTCGTAAGTTTGAGAGATGAATGACCAAATGAGCTATGGGTCACGATGATTAAATTTTATGCATATGTGTGTGTGGCATTAGTAGCTAATAGCATTCGGCATTGTTTAACTAAAAATTTGAAATGAATGCTTAAAAGTTAAATGGGTCGCCAAGTGACCGAATGTGTTAAAAACAATATATGGTTGCCGTATGTGTGTGTTTGATTGGGAAGTAAATTTGTTTGATTTAGCTCAAGAGCTCAAAGGATCAAGTTGGACAAGGGAAAAGAAAAAGTAATTGAATAGCCGTTGAAGACGCATGCGACAACGTCCGAGGTAAGTCATTACACATATGTTTGATATTGCTTAAATGATTGTAAAATCTATGCAATTGTGTTTAATGGGATGCTATATATATAAATGAAATTGTATGTGTATGGAGTGATGACAATTGTTGAATGTAAAAGAAATAGTGAAATGTATAGAAAGTTTGCTTTCGGCACTAAGTGTGCGGGCAATACGTGTACGGTGACGAGATTGGCACTAAGTGTGCGTGCTGGAAATATATGGCACTAAGTGTGCATGCTGGAAATATATGGCACTAAGTGTGCGAGCTCAAGGGCATGGCACTATGTGTGCGGGCTTAAATCGCATGGCACTAAGTGTGCGAAATCGAGTATTAAGCACTGTGTGTGCGTACATTTATATATATATATAAATATCTCCGATCGAACAATTATATGGAGGGTGTGTCTCCATCGAGTTGAGTATGGACAGCGGATCGGGTAAGTACCTTGAGCTCATGACGAATAGGTAATATGTTCATGCTCGGGTTGAGCTTGGTAAGCTTTAAATCTATGTGATGATTGCAATTGTATGATTGTGGTGAAAATGAGTTGGTGTGTAAAATGCCCCAAATATCTTATTGTATAGAATATGAAATGTGGATGTATGACTTGGTATGAGATTGAACCGAAGGTCCAAGGAACTATGATATAGTTCGATATGGATGGAGTACTTAGCCTCGCTCATTATTTCATGTTGTAATAATTTTGTTAATGGATGGTTGTGGAATGCTTATGACTTACTGAGTTGTAAACTCACTCGGTGTTTTCTTGTCACCCATTTTAGGTCTCTTGGACTCGTATTGTTATGTGCTTTCGGAACCGTCGTTGAAGTCATCACACCGGCTGAAATCTTGTGGTATTGTTTTTGTTGTTGAAGAACATTTGGCATGTATAGGCTATTATATTTTGTCGAATTGTGGGTTGTAAACTTTAAGCCATGTGAAAATGGCCTATGTGGTCGCCGAGTGGGATGCTAGAACCTATAGCCACGAGTCTTAGAAACTCAAATTTTGATAAGGTGGCCATAATTTGTGTCATGTATGATGGATGATTAAGGCCAAGGGAAAATTCATGAAATTGGCATAGTCTACTGCAGTAACTGTTGCGGACAGCAGCAGTGGGATGAGATTGAAAAATCACTAAAAATAGTATAAGTAGAATTAAATAGTGAGTAAATTATGGAACTGAACCTTGATGAATCTATTTTTATATGGACGAAACGGAACGACCATATGAGCTGTATACTGAGAAATATTAAAGTTCTCGTGAGACAGGGCCAGAACGGTTTCTGGGTCCCCTGTCGCGACTTTGAAAATTTACCATAAATTATCCAGAAAGAATTAGGAGTCATGCCTTATATGTACAGATTCCATTTTGAGTCTAGTTTCATTAGAAACAAACGGCACCAGTATTAAAGCCCTGTACAGAGAGATATTCAAGTTGTAACGCGCGAAGGTCAGAGCAGTAGATCCCTGTAACATGGGTGACTTTAACTAATAAACTGTACCAATTGGCCCAACCAAAAATTCTAAAAATAAATCCATGGATGGGTATATGAGTCTAAATTCAGGGAAAATTTACGAAACCAGTTTCCGAGTTTTGAAACTCGAGATATGATTTTTAAGGCGACGGTGACGCAGTTTTCCAGCCTGACTGGTAATGTCAAATTGGTTGGTATCTTGAGAGGATTTGGTTGTTAACCCTCGTGTCCGACAACGGCGTCGGTCACGAGTTTGGGGTGTTACAATTAAATTGGTATCAGAGCTATGGTTTAGTCGATTCTAGGACTACCATAGCGCGTGTGAGTCTAGCTATACATGCCAAATTGTTAGTGCTTAAAATGTGATGACTTCGACGGTTGAAATTTTTGTTTTGATTGGTAAATGGAACCCGGTAGAGAGACCCTTGGCGGATGACGTTGAAAGTGTAGCGGCTGCTCCGCAAAGGGACACCGCCTGTTGAGCCTCGGTCATCCGCGAATAATCAAAATGAAGGGGCGAAACAAGCCTTCTTCACCATGATGAATGAGTGGGTCGCGCAATATGCCCGAACCAACCCTATGTCCAACCATTCCCGAATTTAAATACTCCACCCAAGAGCCCGCAATGCCTCCAGCATCGATCCCGTGAGGCCGAGTAAACCACCGTGGACTTGATTAGGAAGCGTAATGAGGAGTTCAAGGCCATAGTTACCGATGATGCCGAAAAGGCCGAAGTTCGCTCGATAACACCATTAGAGTGTTAGATGAACTGCCATGCACACCGATGAATGTCTTAAGTGTGCTATATCCTTGTTATGAGACTCACTTACTATTGGTGGAGGACTTTAATTTCCATAGTCCCAAATGAACGAGTTACTTGGGATTTCTTTCAATCCAATTTCAAAGAAATACATTAGTCAACGGTTCATCGATCGAAGCGTAAGGAATTTTTGGAACTCAAGCAAGGCCGGATGATCAGATCTCGAATACGAACATAAGTTCGTAAGACTTAGTCGGTATGCTCGGGAGTGTGTGGCTGATGAGGTTGCGATGTGCAAAAGATTTGAAGAAGGATTGAATGAAGAGTTAAAGTTACTAGTGGGAATTTTGGAGATAAAGGAGTTCGTGACACTAGTCGAACGAGCTCGCAAGGCGGAAGAACTTGAGAAGGAGAAGAAGAAGGCTGAATTTGAAGCAAGAGATTACCGTAAAAGATCGATTTAGTAAAGCTCCATTCTCGGCTATAAAGAGGTTCGTGGAGGACACCAAAGAAGTCGAGGACGATGTGGAATTTCCATTAGAGCCCCACCATTGACGGACTCCCGAGCTACTTCAGAGCTAGTGTGGGCAATAATCGTCAAGAGAGACCGGATGCCCCCAATGTGGAAGACGACACCTAGGTGAATGTTGGGGTAAGTCTGTTAATAGGGCTGTTATGGATGCGGTTCAAGGACCACTTCATTAGAGATTGCACGGAGCTAGATGAGAGGAATAAGACGCAAGGTGCAAGACCTAGTGGAACGACGGCCGGAGGTAGGCCCCGAGAATCTCTCGGAGGTAGGGGTGGTAATCGAGAGGAGCCTCTAATACGGCCGTCCGATCCGAGACCCGTGCTCTGCTAGAGCATATGCCATCCGCAAGCACGAGAGGAGGCATCCTCCCCGACGTTATCACCGGTACTTTTACTCTCTTTGATACTATTGTGATTGCATTGATTGACCCCGCTCTACTCATTCATATGTATGTGAAACCTTAGCATCCAAAGAAGACTCTACCGTTGAGTCTCATCAATTGAATTCGAGTGTCAAACCCTTTGGGTCAATACGCATTAGTTGATAAAGTGTGCAAGAGATGCCCCTAATAATTCGAGAATCTCTTTTCCTACCGATCCGATGCTTCTACCATTTGATGAATTCGATGTAATTCTTGGTATGGATTGGTCGATCAGACATGATGCAAGGTGGACCGCAAAAGGAAAACCATTGATTTGAGGAGTGCAAATAACGAGGTAGTCCGAGTCGAGTCTCTCGGTTTAAAAGGAGTACCAATGATAATATCTTCTATGACTACTCTGAGATATGTGAAAAGGGTGTGAAACATACCTTGCGTATGTGTTTGGAAGTAAAGAGACGGAAAGGAAACTCGAATCGGTACCAGTGGTTTGTGAGTATTCGAGATGTTTTTCCGAGGAGTTACCGGATTGCCACCGGTTCGAGAAGTGGAATTCGCATCGGTTGTACCGGTACTACACCGATTTCAATAGCCCCGTGACGCATGGCATTAACGGAATTAAAGGAATTGAAGGTTCAATTGCAAGAATTGACGGATAGAGGTTTCGCCGACCGAGTTTTTCTCCATGGGGCGCTTTGTATTGTTTGTGAAGAAGAAGGACGGAACCATGAGGTTGTGCATCGACTATCGTCAACTCAATAAAGTGACGATAAAGAATAAATATCCATTGCCACGAATTGACGATTTGTTTGATCAATTAAAGGAGCCTCGGTGTTTTCAAAGATAGATTTGAGGTCGGGTACTATCGGTTGAGGGTCCGAGAATCGGACATACCCAAAACCGCTTTTAGAACGAGGTACGGTCACTACGAATTCTTGGTGATGCCGCTTTGGGCTCACTAATGCCCTCGGTGTTTATGGATTTAATGAATAGAATTTTCAGCCATACTTGGATCGGTTCAGTAGTTGTATTTATCGATGACATTTTGGTCTATTCGAGATGAAACCGAACATGCCGAACACCGAGGCTAGTGTTGCAAATCTTACGAGATAAGCGCTTATACGCAAAGTTCAAGAATGTGAATTTTGGTTGAAAGAGGTTAGCTTTTTGGGGCACGTGGTGTCCGTGACGGTGTCGTGGTGGACCCGAACAAAATTCGCCATAGTCGATTGGAAACCACCAAGGAATGTTACCGGGTTAGAGCTTTTTGGGGCTTGCCGTTATTACCGACGATTTGAAAAAGGTTTCTCAAGATAGCCACGCCAATGACGGCTACTCCAAAAGGATGTTAAGTTCGAATGGACGGAGAAATGTCGAAAAGTTTCGATCAACTGAAAGCTTATTTGATCAAGCCCCAATTCTAGTGCAACCCGAATCGGGCAAAGAGTTTGTCATTTATAGTGACGCATCCCTACTTGGGTTGGGTTGCGATTGATGCAAGAAGGGCGAGTTGTGGCCTATGCGTCGAGGCAATTAAAGCCACATGAGAAAAATTATCCACCCACGATTCGAATTGGTCGCCATCGTATTCGCCTTAAAGATATGGCGACATTACTTATTTGGTGAGAAGTGCCATGTGTATTCGGATCACAAAAGTCTCAAATATTTGATGACCCAAAGAGACTTAAATCTGCGACAAAGGCGATGGCTCGAGTTGTTAAAAGATTATGAGCTCGCCATTGATTATCACCCGGGAAGGGCTAATGTGGTTGCGGATGCCTTAAGCCGGAAATTACTATTTGCTTTGCGAGCGATGAATGTACACTTGTCTATCCTACCCGACAATGTGTTAGTAGCTGAATTGAAAGCCAAACCATTATTGATACGTCAAATTCGTGAAGCTTAGAAAGTCGACGATGAGTTGGTTGCAAAACGGGATCGAGTCACAATGGACTTTGTATCCGGACTGCCATTGTCAGTGAGTAAGAAGGATGCGATTTGGGTCGTTGTCGATAGACTGACTAAGTCGGCTCACTTTATCCCCGTGACGTAAGGATTTTTCAATGGACAAACTAGCCGAATTGTACGCTTTCTCGATTGTGAGATTACACGGGTGCCTATTTCCATCGTTTGGATAGAGATCCGAGATTTACCTCGCGATTTTGGAAGAAATTGCAAGAGGCTTTGGGTACCAAACGCATTTTAGCAATCGCCACCCCAAACCGATAGTCAATCCGAACGGATAATTCAAATACTCGAGGATATGTTGAGATGTTGCATCCTTGAGTTTAGTGGTGCATGGAACGGTATTTACCTTTGGTTGAATTCGCTACAACAATAGCTTTCAATCAAGTATCAAGATGGCGCCTTACGAGGCTTTTTACGGTCGTAAATGCCGTACCCCATTATTCTAGACTGAACTTAGTGAAGGAAAAATCTTCGGGGTTGATTTGGTTAAGGATGCCGAGCAAAAAGTTCGAGTAATTCGTGAAAGTTTGAAAGCTGCTTCGGGTCGCCAAAAGTCGTATGCGGACTTGAAAAGAAAAGATATTGAATATCAGGTTGGAGACAAGGTATTTCTCAAAGTCTCACCACGGAAGAAAGTGCTTAGATTTGGCCGTAAGGGCAAATTGAGTCCGAGGTTCATCGGTCCGTATGAAGTATCTCGAACGAGTTGGGCCAAGAGCGCATCGATTAATTTTACCCCGAGCTCGAAAAGATTCACAACGCTTTCCATGTTTCGATGCTTGACGATATAGGTCTGATCCATCGCACGTAATCGCCTGCCCGAGATTGAGATTCACCTAATTTGAGCTATGAAGAGGAACCGTTCGCATTATGATGCGTGAAGTAAAAGAGTTGCGCAATAAGAAAATCCCGTTAGTGAAGGTGTTGTGGCATAAACACGAATTGAAGAAGCCACTTGGGAACTTGAGGACTCTATGAAAGAGCGATACCCGAGCCTATTTACGGTAAGATTTTCGGGACGAAAATTTCTTAAGTGGGGAGAGTTGTGACAGCCCAAAATTGACCCTAGACGGATGTGGTTTTGGGACCACAAAACCGAGGCATAAAAATAATTTAAAATTTATTGTGATGCCTATGATATGTGTTAAATTGTGTGTGACATTTTGATGATTTGATTTAGTGTTATAAAGGTGAATTTCACTAGAAAGGATTTGTGTGAGAAAACTTAGAAATGAGATAGGCAAATGTTGAAGTGGCCTATTGATGCATACTAGGAAATGTTGTCCTTGCATGTCAAATTTCCCAAATTTGACTATAGTGGCTGCCAAGGTGGGTGTTGATGGGCAAAGGAAACATGCTCCCAACATGTTTGGTTAGTGAGTGATGTATGAAACAATAAAATAATGTGCTAGCATTAAAGAAAATGTTGACAAAAAAAAGTGTGTGGATGCCCCATTGCCGTGACTAACCAAAGAAAGAAAAAAAAAAGGAATTTGGTTATGCTTTGTTCTTCTTGCCGTGAACCAAAGGAAAGAAATGGGAGAGCTTTTCATTAAGCAAATTCGCAACCATTCTTCTAGTTGGAGGTAAGCTTTGAGATGTTGGCTTTAACTTCTTGAGTTTGTTGAGCTAATTGTCATAATGCATTTTGGTAATGTCATGAAAATCAAACTTTCATGGGGTTTGAACATCAAGCCGTATCAAGAGGTTAGGAGAAGGGATTGTTTCATGTTGTATTGAACAAGTTGAGGTCGATATGAGGTTAAAATTTGTGAAAGTTTAGTTAGGAAATGTTTGGTACATTCGCCATGAGGGTGAGGTTTTCGCTATGGTGATTAATAATGGTGATAGTTGTTGTTCATACTAAATCTAGATGAACAAGGGTAGTTGCTTACATCTTAATAATTATGAGGTTCTTTCTTGAATCTACCTTAAACCCATGAAGCATTCGCCATGGTTGATAGTGAAGAGGTTGATATATTTTCTTTATGTTAAATGAATAAGTGTGGATGGGTGAAGCTTGAATTAGTTAAATGTTCATATAGGTTGTTTGGATGCTAATGCCGATATGAGGATGTTGAACTTGATTAAACAATATTCGCTAGCATGATAGGTATGAAATATTAAGTAAATGAAAATGCTAAATTGTGCTTATATATGTATTCGCCAAGGAAGTGTGGTATGAAGCTTCGTAAGTTTGAGAGATGAATGACCAAATGAGCTATGGGTCACGATGATTAAATTTTATGCATATGTGTGTGTGGCATTAGTAGCTAATAGCATTCGCATTGTTTAACTAAAATTTGAAATGAATGCTTAAAAGTTAAATGGGTCGCCTAAGTGACCGAATGTGTTAAAAACAATATATGGTTGCCGTATGTGTGTGTTTGATTGGGAAGTAAATTTGTTTGATTTAGCTCAAGAGCTCAAAGGATCAAGTTGGACAAGGGAAAAGAAAAGTAATTGAATAGCCGTTGAAGACGTGCGACAACGTCCGAGGTAAGTCATTAAGCACATATGTTTGATATTGCTTAAATGATTGTAAAATCTATGCAATTGTGTTTAATGGGATGCTATATATATATAAATGAAATTGTATGTGTATGGAGTGATGACAATTGTTGAATGTAAAAGAAATAGTGAAATGTATAGAAAGTTTGCTTTCGGCACTAAGTGTGCGGGCAATACGTGTGTACGGTGATTTAGATTGGCACTAAGTGTGCGTGCTGGAAATATATGGCACTAAGTGTGCATGCTGGAAATATATGGCACTAAGTGTGCGAGCTCAAGGGCATGGCACTATGTGTGCGGCTTAAATCGCATGGCACTAAGTGTGCGAAATCGAGTATTAAGCACTTGTGTGCGCATTTATATATATATATAAATATCTCCGATCGAACAATTATATGGAGGGTGTGTCTCCATCGAGTTGAGTATGGACAGCGGATCGGGTAAGTACCTTGAGCTCATGACGAATAGGTAATATGTTCATGCTTTCGGGGTTGAGCTTGGTAAGCTTTAAATCTATGTGATGATTGCAATTGTATGATTGTGGTGAAAATGAGTTGGTGTGTAAAATGCCCCAAATATCTTATTGTATAGAATATGAAATGTGGATGTATGACTTGGTATGAGATTGAACCGAAGGTCCAAGGAACTATGATATAGTTCGATATGGATGGAGTACTTAGCCTCGCTTCATTATTTCATGTTGTAATAATTTTGTTAATGGATGGTTGTGGAATGCTTATGACTTACTGAGTTGTAAACTCACTCGGTGTTTTCTTGTCACCCATTTTAGGTCTCTTGGACTCGTATTGTTAAGTGTTCGGAACCGTCGTTGAAGTCATCACACCGGCTGAAATCTTGTGGTATTGTTTTTGTTGTTGAAGAACATTTGGCATGTATAGGCTATTATATTTTGTCGAATTGTGGGTTGTAAACTTTAAGCCATGTGAAAATGGCCTATGTGGTCGCCGAGTGGGATGCTAGAACCTATAGCCACGAGTCTTAGAAACTCAAATTTTGATAAGGTGGCCATAATTTGTGTCATGTATGATGGATGATTAAGGCCAAGGGAAAATTCATGAAATTGGCATAGTCTACTGCAGTAACTGTTGCGGACAGCAGCAGTGGGATGAGATTGAAAAATCACTAAAAATAGTATAAGTAGAATTAAATAGTGAGTAAATTATGGAACTGAACCTTGATGAATCTATTTTTATATGGACGAAACGGAACGACCATATGAGCTGTATACTGAGAAATATTAAAGTTCTCGTGAGACAGGGCCAGAACGGTTTCTGGGTCCCCTGTCGCGACTTTGAAAATTTACCATAAATTATCCAGAAAGAATTAGGAGTCATGCCTTATATGTACAGATTCCATTTTGAGTCTAGTTTCATTAGAAACAAACGGCACCAGTATTAAAGCCCTGTACAGAGAGATATTCAAGTTGTAACGCGCGAAGGTCAGAGCAGTAGATCCCTGTAACATGGGTGACTTTAACTAATAAACTGTACCAATTGGCCCAACCAAAAATTCTAAAAATAAATCCATGGATGGGTATATGAGTCTAAATTCAGGGAAAATTTACGAAACCAGTTTCCGAGTTTTGAAACTCGAGATATGATTTTTAAGGCGACGGTGACGCAGTTTTCCAGCCTGACTGGTAATGTCAAATTGGTTGGTATCTTGAGAGGATTTGGCCGTTAACCCCTCGTGTCCGACACCGGCGTCGGTCACGAGTTTGGGGTGTTACAAAGTTTGGAAAACAAAAAAAAACAAAAAGAAAACCCAAAGAACTTCTAGGAAATTGGATGTAAATCTTCAGTTTTGATGTAGATCCTGGCTTCGAGGTGATTCTGATGGCTATTCGCGAGTATTTTCTACTTCCAACTCTATGTCTCCCCTTTAATCCTCTTCTATGGTGTTTATATAGGCTTTAGAATGCTTCAAAACCCTCAAAAGTGTCATTTTCCGAATAGAACTAGGGTTGGGCTTGGCAGGGACACGACCGTGTGCCATGCCCGTGTAAAGGTGCTGAGGCCGTGTGCAATACTGAGTTGGTTCTTAGTCGACACGACCATGACACATGGGCATGTGGTCTACCCGTGTGTCACACATAGGTGTGTGGAGCAACCGTGTGGAAGTGCCAAGGCTGTGTGAAATATTGATTTAAGCCCAATTTGTCTGTTTTTGGCCAGTTTCTTACTCTTTTTTCTATCCTAAGCTCTCTTAAGTATAAAACGTGAAATTAAAGGATTATGAGCATCGAATTCACTTAAAACCAAAGAAAAACATTCTGATAGTATTTGACTATTTTGATTTCCTTAACAGAAGAACCCTTGAAATTTGAAACACCAATGTAGGCTAGATACGCCTCACAACCCTTACAAACCAATTTCTCAGACCTAAGCATAGATTTCACATTTGACAAATAATTCCAACGCTCCCCAATCACGACTACCTTGTCACCCTCTGCAGTTTTTAGTACCATCCGTTTGGTAGCACAATCCAAGTTCACTTGATGTGTAACCAGCTAGTACATACCTAGTATTAAGTCAAATTCTCCCAAAGGGAGTTCCATCAAATCTGCCAAAAAGATGGTTACTTGAACCTCCAAAGGTACATCTTTGAATAATTTATTTACCCCCACTGATTTCCCTAATGGAATCAACACAGTAACCTCACTTGTAGTGCTTTCAATCATTAAACCCAAGGTCTTAGATACAGTACATGCTATATAGGAATGCATAGATCCAACATCAATTAGTCTAGTATAAGGTACATTATAAATAAAGAACGTACCTGTGATAACATCTGGGTCGTCTCCGTCCTCTCGGCAACGTGCCACATAAACCACAGCTAGCTGCCTCACCTTAGTATAACCAGTACCTTTGCCCGGTGCCCTCTGACCACGGCCTGATCCATTTACACCTCTGGCCTGAACACGGCCTCTCGATGGCGTTGACCACCCCTCAGCGGCTGTAAATTACCCAAACTTGTAGCTCGAATTTGCTATGGCCTCCGTGGGCTGTAACACCCCTTAACCATGTCTGACGCCAGAATAAGGTACGAAGCATTACTAGACTTAAACATACACATTCATGCAAAAACTGGACCATAAAATCTCTTTTAATTCAAAAAATTTCAAACACATGCATGTCGTCCCTTATTTAGGTCTACGAAGCCTAAAACATTCATTGAAATTGATTCGAGACTAACCCAAGAACTTTGAGAAGTTTCAAGAAAACTTAGAAAGTTTTCCCATGAAATAGGGTCACACACCCGTGTGGACATAGAGACATGCCCATGTGCCTTTGGCATGCCCGTGTCCTCAAGCCGTGTAACTCTCTATTTATGACATTAGCATGTACATCGAACCACATGATCAGGCCACACGCCCGTGTCTACAGGCTGTGTCCCTCACACGGTTGAGACACACGGCCATGTCTCAGCCTGTGTGGCCAACACTTAGGCTATTTTCCAAGCCTTCATGTTACCCATAATCTCTTACAACCT
This sequence comes from Gossypium arboreum, assembly GCF_025698485.1. NCBI lineage: Eukaryota > Viridiplantae > Streptophyta > Magnoliopsida > Malvales > Malvaceae > Gossypium > Gossypium arboreum. The sequence goes on along the minus strand of NC_069077.1, from coordinate 115,591,197 downwards.
TATGCACATCAAAATCACAAATCATGGCATTATTTTAGTGATTAAACACTCTTTATTAAGACATATCCTTAACATTAACATGTCCTCTTACAAGGAATGCATCTACTCATGCAATACCAAGTCTAGATTCCTTATTTCACATTCATAAGACTTGTCATTTTGATGACCACTTTTACCATTACACTATGGTTACCAACTTATCCATCAAGCACTCAAGTTCAATCATTATCACGTTGTGTTTATAACGTGCGAGAAATACATGGCTATGACCACCTCAATTGGTCATAAAGCATACATCCAACACACATGTCATATTACTAACCATGCATGGCAAACAAACATAATTGCCTTATAAACATTAGACATGACATGAATAGCTAGACTTACAAGCTAAAATCAATATGAGCCATATCTCATGGCCATATAAATATAACTCAATATAAGCCAACACATTTGGCCAAAGCAAAATAATACATGTCAATCAACTAGATCCCTATACATGCCACTCACTTGAAATTTCTAATATATGCTTCATTATTCCAAAGGTAGCGACTTAATAGTGTGATGCTGTCTTCGACGATCTCTAATCCCGAGCTAACCTAAAAACACTAAAGTAAAGGAAGGGAAGGGAGTAAGCTTTATAGCTTAGTAAGACCGTATGAAAATAATGAGCAATTTATCAACTTGCTTCTCATGGTAATACAACCCTATTTGCATTTTTACTCATGTTCCAGTCAAGCTGTTTTCTCGAGTCATAGTCACTAAATTATTTATATCTAGAGCTACGGAACACAAAATTAAGTTACAATAATTTTCCTAGAAACTAGACTCAAATATATTCTTACCATAAAATTTTCAGAATTTTTGGTTCATCCAATTAGTATAGTTTATTTCTTAAAGTTACCCTTTTTTGCTGTCTGACAGTTCTGACCCCTCTTCACTAAAAATTAATTATATCTCATAATAAAGGACTCGGATGATGTTTCCGTCTATTTATATTGAAAATAGACTCATTAATAGTTCTAAGAATATAAATTACAAGTCGTAAATATTTTTGTACAATTTTCAATGATTTTATCAAATCAGAATAGAGGATTTCGAAGTCATTCTGACTCTGTCTAATAACAATTAAAATATTTCATAATATGAAACTCCTTTGCTTACAAAATTTCTTATATGTGAAATTATACTCATTAGGATTTAATTACATATTTTATTCAGCTGATAACTCAATTTTCACAATTTTTTGTGGATTTTTAAAGTCAAACTATGGCTGCTGTCCAAAACTGTTTTAGTGTAAATTAACGATACTACGTTTATCACGTCATATTAATTCATTTTCACCGTATTGGTAAGGTTACATGTTCATACATCATAAGTATAGACCTATAATCATAAGGCCATCATAAAATCATTCTCATAGGCATGAATTACCTATTTACATCTTCACCAAATGTGCATCATAAACCGAAATTATTTCTCACGAGCTTGACATACATACCTGTGTTACTCTACATGCTCATATTCATTCCTTACTAATCATACAACATGAATTTAATTCACATCTCATCAATTTCATGTACGTACCTGTACCACTCACCACATGGTTATAAGTTCTCTCATTTCGTTATAAATTATAAATCTTCCGTTGAACCATTTGGAGTACTACAGGATATTCATTAGCCCCAAACATGGGATAAGATACCGATGCCATGTCCCTGACATGGTCTTACACTAGCTAACACATCAAAGTCGATGCCATGTCCCAGATAGGTCTTACACTAACTTTCATATATCGAGGCTAATGTGTGTCCTGCATGTGTCTTACACTGCTCTCATCTATTGGTGTCGATGCCATGTCCTGCATGTGTCTTACATTGACACACAACAAGCTGACGCCATGTCCCAGACAGGTCTTACACTAGCTTGTATATGTAACAGCCCAAAATTAGGTCTAATCGGAACAGTGGTTTCAGGACCACAAACCCGACGAGAAAAAATTATTTTTATTATATTTTTATAGTCTATAAATTTATGGAAATATTTCGTAAAAATTTCGTTCGAAAATTTTGACGGTTGGGCACTCAATTTAGTCAAAAGGACTAAATTGTAAAAAGTGTAAAAGTTTAGTTCTTTATATATGAGGTGCCTAATTGTTATGAGTTTTAAATTGAAAGTCCTTATGTGATAATTAGTCCTTTAATAAGTTAGTGGATGGATATTTGTTTGGTATTTTTGAAATTTGGTTGAAATAAAAAGGGTAATTTTGTAAATTAATTAAAATGACCTAATAAGACAAAAATGATAAAAGCTATCTTTTTTTTCATTCTTTCTTCTTCAACCGTGGGAAAGAACCAAAAATGGCAGCCATGGATGAGCTCCATTCAGCTAAGCTTCTATGGCTTATATAGGTACAATTTTTGTCCCGTTTTAATGATTTTCGTATTTTTGAGATCCCTGAAGCTTAAATTTTCTATTTTTACCAATTGATTGAAGAGAAATTAGAGTTTAAAAATTTACCCATTCATGACATGGTTGTGTTTTGATGATTTATAGTAGATAATGAATGTTTGATGTGTTAAATACGAGTTTTATTCAATGAATTTTGGTAAAAATGTCAAAAAGGGGTTAAATTGTAAAAGTTATAAATTGGTCATAAATGCGTGAATAAGTGAAAATTTGGAGTTGTCATAGAAGAGAAAAATGTTCAGCATGTCTTAAACCTTATAGAAATTGAATAAAAATTATTTTACAAGCCTAGGGTAAAAGCGTAATTTTTGAAAAGTTAGGGGGCATAATTGTAAATTTTCCAAAATTTGATATATGAACTGAATTGGTAGTGTGTTGATAAAATGTGTTAAATAAGTGTTATTTGACATGTTAGATCAAGAAAATATGAAATTTTGGATTAAGATTGAGGAAGAACAAAGTTGTGTGCTAAGTCAGGAAAGTTAGCCCTTTCGGCATTTGAGGTAAGTTGGTATGATAATAATACTGCAATAATGTCGTAATTTATATTTGAAAGTTAAATTTAGTGAATTAATTGAATTATGTTAAATTAAATGTTTATGGTGCCAAGTTTATGAATTTATTTAAAAATATGTCTATGGTACATGAAGTGCATTGAATTATCATACATAAATGTGATTTCTATGATTATGGATATTATGAGCAATTGTAATTTCATATGATTTTTAATAATGCAATGTGTAATTTAGTGTTATTGTGACATCCCAAAATTGACCCTAGTCGGGATGTGGTTTCGGGACCACAAAACCGAGACACAAAATTAATTAATTATTATTTTCTATGTTTATTGTGCATGAATATACATATGTGAAAATTTAGTGCCTTAATTTCGTCATTTGTAGGTGAAATTTATTAGAAAGGACTTATGTGAGGAAATTGAGAAATGTGCTAGGCTAATGTTAAAGTGGCCTATTGATACATATTAGAAAATGCTTGGATTTGCATGTCAAATTGCCAAATTTCCTTATGGTGGCCGGCCAAGATAGATTGAGGATGGGCAATGTATTTGTTTGCCTTAGATTTTATAATGAGAAATTGGGTATTGGGAGACAAGCTAAAATAAAGAATGGAATTAAAAAGAAAAGGGGAATAAAATAAGAAAAGAAAAAGGGGGAATGTTCATCCTTACCTTTGCCATTGCCGTGAGTGAGGGAGAGAAAGGGGAGGAAAAGAGAGTTCTCTCTTTGTTGAACTTGGCCGGCTAGAAGGAAGGAAGGAGGGGAGAATTTCGGTCACTTGAAGCCTTAAGGAGGTTAGTACATTGTGTTAACTTGTAAGATGTTTACTTGTTGTGAGTGAACGATCATGGTCTTGTTTAGCCATGCAAAAATGTTGAATAATGTTGGGGGAATGGAACATTAGGCTATGGAAAAAGGGGGGGGAACTCTTTGATTGTTTAAGATAGTTTAGATAGTATGTGATTTTTTTTGGGTATTGTGAGTTGAGATGTAAGTGTGTGTGTGTGTGTGCTTGGCCATAGGGGTTTGCTAGGAAATTTTATTGGTTGAATGATGGGTGGCCGAATGAACTATGAGGGGTTATGAGAAGAATGTGGGAAGCTAAGGTGCGAACCATAGTCTCGGTGATAGGAATGATGCGGTTGGTGTTTTGATGCTGTGGTGATGAGGCATGAAGTGTTCGGCCATGGTACTAAAGTGTTGTGCTTGTGTTAAAACTTAGAAATTATTTTGTTATGGCTAGTATAGATATGGATGACCGAACATGAGAGCATGATTGGATGAAGAGCTTGGTTAATTGTAGTTGTATGTGAATTTACATGATGTTACAAATAGATGTGAAAATATATGCTAGATTAGGAAAATTTGATTAAATGTTCATGAGATGAAATTAGGTGTTTAAAAGATGTTATAGTTGACATTGTATATATATACATACATTCGCCATCTAATTGAGTATAAAGATGGTGTTAAATCTAATCGTGATGCCCATATATATATGTATATATATACATAAGTATGCCGCTCGTGATGTTACCTTTAATTATGTGTATAATCGACTAAATGGGTAATTAGTGAGGACGGTTGCCGAATATACAAGCATACATATGCATGTGTAGTTAAATTATGAATGTTTAGCAAGATGGTTAAACTAGTTGATTTATTGATCAAGCTCAAGGAGTTAAAGAAGGAGAATCAAGCAAGGGAAAGGCGAAGGTCATCGAGTAGCCGACTTGAAATTATTTTACCCAACACAAGGTAAGTCATTAAGCATATATTTGGTGTTGATGTAAATGACCATAATATATACGCAATTGTGTTTAAATGAGTTGATGTGTAAATGAAAATCTATGTGTATGGAATGATGCCATGGTTGAATGTATAAAGGCAAGAACATGCATAAGGTATTGGTCTCAAGACTAAGTGTGCGGGTATAAATGGACACGGTGACAAGATTGGCACTAAGTGTGCGGGTTTAAAAATTGTACAGCACTAAGTGTGCGAACTGAAAATATATAGCACTAAGTGTGCGAACTGAAAATATATAGCACTAAGTGTGCGAGCTGAAAATTATATAGCACTAAGTGTGCGAGCTGAAAATATATAGCACTAAGTGTGCGGATTCACTATATGCTCTTGCGTTACAATTGGCACTTGAGTGTGCGACATTATCGAGTTAATCCCGGACAGCGGATCGGGTAAGTACCTTGAGCTCATGACGATTAGGCAATACGTTCATGCTCGGGGTTGAGCTTGGTAAGCTTTAAATCTATGTGATGATTGCAATTGTATGATTGTGGTGTGAATGAGTTGGTGTGTAAAAATGCCTCAAATATCTTATTGTATAAAATATGAAATGTGGATGTATGACTTGGTATGAGATTGAACCGAAAGGTCCGAGGAATTATGGTATAGTTTCGATATGGATGAAGAACCTAGCCTCGTTTATTGTTTGAAGTTGAGAAAATTTTATTAATGGATGGTTGATGAATGCTTATGACTTACTGAGTTATAAACTCACTCGGTGTTTTCTTGTCACCCATTTTAGGTCTCTTGGACTCGTATTGTTGCGTGCTCGGAACCGTCGTTGAAGTCATCACACCGCTGGAAACCTTTTGGTATTGTCTTCGTAGTTGAACTAGGAGAACATTTGGCATGTATAGGCTATTATGTTTTGTTGAATTGTGGGTTGTAAACTTTCAGCCATGTGAAAATGGCCTATGTGGTCGTCGAGTGGGATGCTAGAACCTATAGCCACGAGTCTTAGAAATTTTAATTTTGATAAGGTGGCCATAATTTGTGTCATGTATGATGGATGATTAGTAAGGCCAAAGAAAGATTCACGAAATTGGCATAGTCTACTGCAGTAACTGTTGCGGACAGCAGCAGTGAGATGAGATTGAAAAATCACTAAAAATAGTAGAAGTAGAATTAAATAGTGAATAAATTATGAAATTGAACCTTGATGAATCTATTTTTATATGGACAAAACGAAACGACCATATGAGCAGTATACTGAGAGATATTAAAGTTCTCGTGAGACAGGGCCAGAACGGTTTCTGGGTCCCCTGTCTCGACTTTGAAAATTTACCATAAATTATCCAGAAGGAATTAGAAGTCGTGCCTTATATGTACAGATTCCCCTTTGAGTCTAGTTTCATTAGAAACAAACGGCATGAGCATTGAAGCTCTGTACGAGAATATATTTGGGTCGTAATGCGCGAAGGTCAGTGTAGTCGACCCCTGTAACATGGGCGACTTTAACTAATAAACTGTACCAATTGGCCTGACCAAAAATTCTAGAAATAAATCCATGGATATACATATGAGTCTAAATTCAGGGAAAATTTACGGAATCAGTTTCCGAGTTTTGAAACTCGAGATGTGATTTTTAAGGCGTTAGTGACGCAGTTAGCTAGCCTGCCTGGAACAGCAATCAATATTACAAAGAGAGAAATAAGGGAAGTGAGCCCGGTAACACCACGTGTTCAAATCCGGTGACGATCTCGGGTTTGGGGTGTTACATTTTATTGGTATCAGAGCTATGGTTTAGTCGGTTCTAGGACTACCATAGCGCGTGTGAGTCTAGCTATACATGCCAAATCGTTAGTGCTTAATAATGTGATGACTTCGACGGTTGAAATTTTTGTTTTGATTAGCAAATGGAACCCGGGGTAGAGAGACCCTTGGCGGATGACGTTGAAAGTGTAGCGGCTGCTCCCGCAAGGGGACACCGCCTGTTGAGCCTCACCATCCGCGAATAATCAAAATGAAGGGGCGAAACAAGCCTTCTTCACCATGATGAATGAGTGGGTCGCGCAATATGCCCGAACCAACCCGGCTGTCCAACCATTCCCAAATTTAAATACTCCACCCCAAAAGCCCGCAATGCCTCCAGTTACTGATCCTGTGAGGCTGAGTAAACCACCTGTGGACTTGATTAGGAAGCGCGGGGCCGAGGAGTTCAAGGCCATAGTTACTGATGATGCCGAAAGGGCCGAATTCTGGCTCGATAACACCATTCGGGTGTTTGATGAACTATCATGCACACCCGATGAATGTCTTAAGTGTGCTATATCCTTGTTGCGGGACTCAGCCTACTATTGGTGGAGGACTTTGATTTCCATAGTCCCAAAGGAACAAGTTACTTGGGATTTCTTTCAAACGGAATTTCGGAAGAAATATATTAGTCAACGGTTCATCGATCAGAAGCGTAAGGAATTCTTGGAGCTCAAGCAAGGCCGTATGAGAGTATCTGAATACGAACATGAGTTCGTAAGACTTAGTCGGTATGCTCGGGAGTGTGTGGTTGATGAGGTTGCTATGTGCAAAAGATTTGAAGAAGGATTGAATGAAGAGTTAAAGCTACTGGTGGGTATTTTGGAGATAAAAGAATTTGTAACACTAGTTGAACGAGCCTCGCAAGCGGAAGAACTCGAAAGGAGAAGAAGAAGGCTGAATTTGAAGCTAGAGATTATCGTAAAAGATCGACGAGCAAAGCTCCGCTTCTCGTGTAAAGAAGTTCGTGGAGGACACAAATAAGTCGAGGGCGATCAAGGGAATTTCCATCGAGCCCGACCATTGACGGACTCTCGAGCTACTTCGGTAGCTAGTGTGGGCAATAATCGTCAAGAGAAACCTGAATGCCCCCGATGTGGAAGACGACACCTAGGTGAATGTTGGGGTAAGTCTGTTAATAGGGCCTGTTACGGATGTGGTTCGAAGGACCACTTCATTAGAGATTGCACGGAGCTAGATGAGAAGAATAAGATGCAAGGTGCAAGATCTAGTGGGACGACGGCTAGAGGTAGACCCCCGAGGATTTCTGGAGGTAGGGGTGGTAATCAAAGAGGAGCCTCTGATACGGCTGTTCGATCTGAGACCCGTGCTCCTGCTAGAGCATATGCCATCCGCGCACGAGAGGAGGCATCCTCCCCTGGCGTTATCACTGGTACTTTTACCCTCTTTGATACCAGTGTGATTGCATTGATTGGCCCCGGCTCTACTCATTCATATGTATGTGAAACATACTTTGCGTATGTGTTTGAAAGTAAAGAGATGGAAAGGAAACTCGAATCGGTATTAGTGGTTTGTGAGTATTCGGATGTTTTTCCTGAGGAGATACCGGGATTGCCACCGGTTCGAGAAGTGGAATTCGGCATCGAAGTTGTACCGGGTACTACGCCGATTTCAATAGCCCCGTATCGTATGGCATTAACTAATTAAAGGAATTGAAGGTTCAATTGCAAGAATTGACGGATAGAGGTTTCACTCGACGAAGTTTTTCTCTATGGGGCGCACCAAGATTGTTTGTGAAGAAGAAGGATGGAACTATGAGATTGTGCATCGACTATCGCCGCTTGAATAAAGTGACGATAAAGAATAAATATCCGCTGCCACGAATTGACGATTTGTTTGATCAATTAAAGGGAGCCTCGGTGTTTTCAAAGATAGATTTGGGGTCGGGTACTATCGGTTGAGGGTCCGAGAATCGGACATACCCAAAACCGCTTTTAGAACGAGGTACGGTCACTACTGAATTCTTGGTGATGACGTTTGGGCTCACTAATGCCCTCGGTATTTATGGATTTAATGAATCGATTTTCGGACTATATTTGGATCGGTTCGTAGTTGTGTTCATTGATGACATTTTGGTCTATTCAAAAATGAGATCGAACATGCTGAACACCGAGGTTAGTGTTGCAAATTTTACGAGATAAGCGCTTATATGCTAAGTTCAGCAAGTGTGAGTTCGGTTGAGGAGGTTAGCTTCTTGGGTCATGGGGTATCAGATCGGGTATTCAAGTACACCAACAAAATTTCAGCCATACTTAATCGGAAGCCTCCGAGGAATATTATTGAGGTTCGAGCTTTTTGGGACTTGTCGGTTATTACCGACGATTTGTAAAAGGTTTCTCGACGATAGCCACACCAATGACGGCTTACTCCAAAAGGATGTTAGGTTCGAATGGACGGAGAAATGTCGAAAAGCTTCGATCAATCAAAACTTATTTGATGAAGCCCCAATTCCAAAGGCAACCCGAATCGGAAAAGAGTTTGTCATCTGTGGCGACGCCTCCTACTTGGGTTAGGTTGCGTATTGATGCAAGAAGGTCAAGTTGTGGCCTATGCGCCGAGACAATTAAAGCCACATGAGAAAAATTATCCCACCCATGATCTCGAATTGGTCGCCATCGATTCGCTTTAAAGATATGGCGACATTACTTATTTGGTGAGAAGTGCCATGTGTATTCGGATCACAAAAGTCTCAAATATTTGATGACTCAAAGAGACTTAAATCTACGACAAAGGCGTTGGCTCGAGTTGTTAAAAGATTATGAGCTTGTCATTGATTATCACCCGGAAAGGCTAATGTGGTTGCGACGCCTTAAGCGAAAATCACTGCTTGCTTTAGGAGCTATGAATGTACACTTGTCTATTCTACCCGACAATGTGTTAATAGCCAATTAAAGGCCAAACCATTATTGACTCATCAAATTCGTGAAGCTCAGAAAGTTGACGATGAGTTGGTTGCAAAACGGGCTGAGTGTGTTCCGAACAAGGAATCGGAGTTTCAAATCGATGATAACGATTGTTTGAGGTTCGAAGTCGTCTGTGTTCCAAAGAATTGAACTTATTTTGATTATTCGAACGAAGCCCATTGTAGCCGAATGGCAATCCACCCGGGGAGTACGAAGATGTACAACGATTTGAAATGTCGGTTTTGGTGGCATGGTATGAAACGAGACATCTCCAACTTTGTTTCGAGATGTTTAATATGTCAACAAGTGAAAGTGGAACATCAAGTGCCTTCAGGATTACTTCAGCCGATCACGATACCCGAGTGGAAATGGGATCGAGTCACAATGGACTTTGTATCCGGACTGCCATTGTCAGCGAGTAAGAAGGATGCGATTTGGGTCGTTGTAGATAGATTGACTAAGTCGGCTCACTTTATCCCCATACGCACGGATTTTTCAATGGAAAAACTAGCCGAATTATACGTTTCTCAGATTGTGAGATTGCACGGGGTGCCTATTTCCATCGTGTCGGATAGAGATCCGAGATTTACCTCGCGATTTTGGAAGAAGTTGCAAGAAGCTTTGGGTACCAAGTTGCATTTCAGCACCGCTTTTCACCCCCAAACTGATGGTCAATCCGAACGGATAATTCAAATACTCGAGGATATGTTGAGATGTTGTATCCTTGAGTTTAGTGGTTCATGGGAACGGTATTTGCCTTTGATTGAATTCGCTCACAACAATAGCTTTCAATCAAGTATTAAGATGGCGCCTTACGAGGCTTTATACGGTCGTAAATGCCGCACCCCATTATTCTGGATGAACTTAGTGAAGGTAAATTCTTCGGGTTGATTTGGTTAAGGATGCCGAGCAAAAGTTCGAGTAATTCGTGAAAGTTTGAAAGTCGCCGGATCGCCAAAAGTCGATATCTGATTTGAAAAGAAAAGATATTGAATATCGTGTTGGAGACAAGGTCTTTCTCAAAGTTTCACCTTGGAAGAAGGTGCTTAGATTTGGTCGTAAGGGCAAATTGAGTCCGAGGTTCGTCGGGCCATATGAAGTATCCGAACAAGTTGGGCCAGTCGCAAATCGATTAATTTTGCCCTCTGAGCTCGAAAAGATTCACAACGTTTTTCATGTCTCGATGCTTCGACGATATAGGTCCGATCCATCGCACGTAATCGCTCCATCGAGATTGAGATTCACCTAATTTGAGCTATGAAGAGGAACCGTTCGCATTATGAGGCGTGAAGTAAAAGAGTTGCGCGATAGGAAAATCCCGCTAGTGAAGGTGTTGTGGCATAAACACGGAATGGAAGAAGCCACTTGGGAACTTGAGGACTCTATGAAAGAGCGATACCGAGCCTATTTACGGTAAGATTTTCGGGACGAAAATTTCCTAAGTGGGGGAGAGTTGTGACATCCCAAAATTGACCCTAGTCGGGATGTGGTTCGGGACCACAAAACCGAGACACAAAATTAATTAATTATTATTTTCTATGTTTATTGTGCATGAATATACATATGTGAAAATTTAGTGCCTTAATTTCGTCATTTGTAGGTGAAATTTATTAGAAAGGACTTATGTGAGGAAATTGAGAAATGTGCTAGGCTAATGTTAAAGTGGCCTATTGATACATATTAGAAAATGCTTGGATTTGCATGTCAAATTGCCAAATTTCCTTATAGTGGCGGCCAAGATAGATTGAGGATGGGCAATGTATTTGTTTGCCTTAGATTTTATAATGAGAAATTGGGTAATGGGAGACAAGCTAAAATAAAGAAAGGAATTAAAAGAAAAGGGAATAAAATAAGAAAAGAAAAGGGGAATGTTCATCCTTACCTTTGCCATTGCCGTGAGTGAGGGAGAGAAAGGGAGGAAAAGAGAGTTCTCTCTTTGTTGAACTTGGCCGCTAGAAGGAAGGAAGGAGGGAGAATTTCGGTCACTTGAAGCCTTAAGGAGGTTAGTACATTGTGTTAACTTGTAAGATGTTTACTTGTTGTGAGTGAACGATCATGGTTCTTGTTTAGCCATGCAAAATGTTGAATAATGTTGGGGAATGGAACATTAGGCTATGGAAAAGGGGGAACTCTTTGATTGTTTAAGATAGTTTAGATAGTATGTGATTTTTTTTGGGTATTGTGAGTTGAGATGTAAGTGTGTGTGTGTGTGTGTGCTTGGCCATAGGGGTTTGCTAGGAAATTTTATTGGTTGAATGATGGGTGGCCGAATGAACTATGAGGGGTTATGAGAAGAATGTGGGAAGCTAAGGTGCGAACCATAGTCTCGGTGATAGGAATGATGCGGTTGGTGTTTTGATGCTGTGGTGATGAGGCATGAAGTGTTCGACCATAGTACTAAAGTGTTGTGCTTGTGTTAAAACTTAGAAATTATTTTGTTATGGCTAGTATAGATATGGATGACCGAACATGAGAGCATGATTGGATGAAGAGCTTGGTTAATTGTAGTTGTATGTGAATTTACATGATGTTACAAATAGATGTGAAAATATATGCTAGATTAGGAAAATTTGATTAAATGTTCATGAGATGAAATTAGGTGTTTAAAAGATGTTATAGTTGACATTGTATATATATACATACATTCGGCCATCTAATTGAGTATAAAGATGGTGTTAAATCTAATCGTAATGCCCATATATATATGTATATATATACATAAGTATGCCGTTCGTGATGTTACCTTTAATTATGTGTATAATCGACTAAATGGGTAATTAGTGAGGACGGTTGCGAATATACAAGCATACATATGCATGTGTAGTTAAATTATGAATGTTTAGCAAGATGGTTAAACTAGTTGATTTATTGATCAAGCTCAAGGAGTTAAAGAAGGAGAATCAAGCAAGGGAAAGGCGAAGGTCATCGAGTAGCCGACTTGAAATTATTTTACCCAACACAAGGTAAGTCATTAAGCATATATTTGGTGTTGATGTAAATGACCATAATATATACGCAATTGTGTTTAAATGAGTTGATGTGTAAATGAAAATGTATGTGTATGGAATGATGCCATGGTTGAATGTATAAAGGCAGCAACATGCATAAGGTATTGGTCTCGGCACTAAGTGTGCGGGTATAAATGGACACGGTGACAAGATTGGCACTAAGTGTGCGGGTTTAAAAATTGTACAGCACTAAGTGTGCGAACTGAAAATATATAGCACTAAGTGTGCGAACTGAAAATATATAGCACTAAGTGTGCGAGCTGAAAATTATATAGCACTAAGTGTGTGAGCTGAAAATATATAGCACTAAGTGTGCGGATTTACTATATGCTCTTGCGTTACAATTGGCACTGAGTGTGCGACATTATCGAGTTAATCCCGGACAGCGGATCGGGTAAGTACCTTGAGCTCATGACGATTAGGCAATACGTTCATGCTCGGGGTTGAGCTTGGTAAGCTTTAAATCTATGTGATGATTGCAATTGTATGATTGTGGTGTGAATGAGTTGGTGTGTAAAAGTGCCTCAAATATCTTATTGTATAAAATATGAAATGTGGATGTATGACTTGGTATGAGATTGAACCGAAAGGTCCGAGGAATTATGGTATAGTTTCGATATGGATGAAGTACCTAGCCTCGTTTATTGTTTGATGTTGCGAAAATTTTATTAATGGATGGTTGATGAATGCTTATGACTTACTGAGTTATAAACTCACTCGGTGTTTTCTTGTCACCCATTTTAGGTCTCTTGGACTCGTGTTGTTGCGTGCTCGGAACCGTCGTTGGAGTCATCACACCGGCTGGAAACCTTTTGGTATTGTCTTCGTAGTTGAACTAGGAGAACATTTGGCCTGTATAGGCTATTATGTTTTGTTGAATTGTGGGTTGTAAACTTTCTGCCATGTGAAAATGGCCTATGTGGTCGTCGAGTGGGATGCTAGAACCTATAGCCACGAGTCTTAGAAATTTTAATTTTGATAAGGTGGCCATAATTTGTGTCATGTATGATGGATGATTAGTAAGGCCAAAGAAAGATTCACGAAATTGGCATAGTCTACTGCAGTAACTGTTGCGGACAGCAGCAGTGAGATGAGATTGAAAAATCACTAAAAATAGTAGAAGTAGAATTAAATAGTGAATAAATTATGAAATTGAACCTTGATGAATCTATTTTTATATGGACGAAACGAAACGACCATATGAGCAGTATACTGAGAGATATTAAAGTTCTCGTGAGACAGGGCCAGAACGGTTTCTGGGTCCCCTGTCTCAACTTTGAAAATTTACCATAAATTATCCAGAAGGAATTAGAAGTCGTGCCTTATATGTGCAGATTCCGCTTTGAGTCTAGTTTCATTAGAAACAAACGGAATGAGCATTGAAGCTCTGTACGAGAAGATATTTGGGTCGTAATGCGCGAAGGTCAGTGTAGTCGACCCCTGTAACATGGGCGACTTTAACTAATAAACTGTACCAATTGGCCTGACCAAAAATTCTAGAAATAAATCCATGGATAGACATATGAGTCTAAATTCAAGGAAAATTTACGGAATCAGTTTCTGAGTTTTGAAACTCGAGATGTGATTTTTAAGACGTCAGTGACGCAGTTAGCTAGCCTGCCTGGAACAGCAATCAATATTACAAAGAGAGAAATAAGGGAAGTGAGCCCGGTAACACCACGTGTTCAAATCCGGTGACGATCTCGGGTTTGGGGTGTTACAGTTATTGCCTTGATATTAAATGAGATGTAAGTTTATATGTAAGTAATACATCAATTTTACTTGTATTATGATATTTTATAATCATATTGGAAATATGTTTGTTGATAATTACTTGATTGGTGAAATTGTTGGAAAAGAGAGAGAAATCCCGGTTGAACCTTCGGAAAGATTGGATGATACAGATGGTATGTAGCTAGGTCACATGTATGGTGCTGAGTGCACATCATGTGTACAAGAGAGCTACGAGACATTATGATGTAGCTAGGTCGCATGGGTGATACTATGTGTACACCATGTAGACAAGAGAGCTACGGGATATATGTAGCTAGGTCGCATGCATGGTTCTAGGTGAAGGACACCATGTAGACAAGAGAGCTACGAGATAAACTGGCTAGGTCACATGGGTGGTCCTAAGTGTTCACCATGTGTACAAGAGAGTCGAACTATATGATGGGTGGTGCTATGTACTGAAACCACCAAGTATCGAGGATTGATCCGAAGTGTTCAATGGAAGACTTACTATGTACTTCTTTGTGAGTTTTGTGATGAATAAGTGTAGGAACTTGGTTATGTGAATGATGTGTTCATTAAGTGACCGGGATGTGGTAAGGTTATAAACGAGTAAGTTATACATGAGGATGATTTTATGGTGACCTTGTAATCATGGGCCTATACTTGTGATGTATGAAATGTGGTGAAAATGATTTGTGATATGTATGTTAAAATGAGGTTAATACAAAGAAAGTGTGAAAAAGTGAATTAGCAATAAAACTATTTTGGACAGTAGCAGTAACGTGACTTTAAAAAAAATCACCAAAAATAGTAGGAATTTAATTAGAGGCTGAATGAGATATGGAATTAAATTTTAATGAGTCTATTTTCATATAAAAGAAACAGAGCAAGCAAATGAATTCTATATTTTGAGATATTTATATTTTTGTGAGACTGGTTCAGAATGATTACGTGATCTCCTGTTCTGACTTGGTAAAATCATCATAAATTGTAAAAAAATAATTATGGGGCATGGTTTATATGATTAGAAACCTTAATGAGTATATTTTTTATTTGAATAATCAAAAAAATATTTGAATTCTGTACAATGAAATAACTGAGTTTTTATATAGAAAGGTCAGAAATGTCGACAAAGGAAATAGATGAAAATTTAAGAAAAATTTGGTATTGATTGGGAAAACTAAAAATTATGAAAATTTTATGGTAGAAATTTATATGAGTCTAGTTTCAAGTAAAATTTACAAAACTTAATTATGAGTTTTTTAGCTTAAGAAATAATTAAATTAGTGACTATGATTCAGAAAAACAGCCTTAGCTGATCTTGTGTAAAAAGATGAGATCATGTGATTAATGATTCTATTGTCTTGAGCATATTTATTGAGGAATGGGATAATATTGTTAATTAAATTGCTTATTATTATTAATATGCCAACTTACTAAGCTTTTAAGCTTACACCTTTTTTCCATTTCTCTTAATGTTGTCAGGTTGGCTCGGGGTTGGAGATCGTCGGGAGTATCATCACACTATTAGTTTATCAAATTAGAATTATGGTAATTCTTATTTATTGTCAAATAAGTGGCATGTATAGATAATTAGTTATTGATATTAAGTAACATTATGATTTAGCCAAATGTATAGGCTCATTTTGCTTCATTGTATATAGCCATACGATTTGGCTCATAATGGTTAAAGTTATATGTAAACCTATTTTATGTATGCATAGATAAATGTCTTGGTGTGGCTAAGTTAAGAACACAAAAAAGGGCTTGGAAAATAGCCTAATGTGATAAACATGGGCTTGAGACACGGCCGTATGTCTCAGCCGTGTGAAGAACACGGCCACCATACGGGTGTGTGGTCTAGCCATGTGAGCAAGTTAGTAGCTAGCTAATTTTTACACGGGGACTGGACATGGGCGTGTGAAGACTACACGGTCTACTCACACGGTCGTGTCACATGCCACACGGGCGTGCGACCCTGCTTTGGTGGAAAAAATTTCTAAGTGTCTGAAAGATTTCGATTTGTTCCCGAACCAATTTCAATGATTGTTATGGGCCTCATAGGCCCTTTTAAGGGAAAAGTTATATTTGTTTGAAAAGTTTAAAATTTGATGAAATTTTATGTCTCGGTTTTAAATGATTACAAGTACTCAAGTCCAGTAATACCTCGTACCCTATTCCGGCCTCAGAAACGGGTAAGGGGTGTTACAGTATATCTCGAGGCAGATGCATGTCCTAGACATGTCTTACACTAGCTCTCGTTTCAATGCCGATGCATGTCCCAAACATGTCTTACACTAGCACACATATCACCCAATGTCATGGTATGAATAATCAAGTCTATTCCAAATGTTCAACCGAAAGTCTTTGTTACATTAATTCTCATAATTCACGTTCTCATCACAACTCAACAATTCATGCCAAACTAATGATATAATACATGATAACATTTAATTTGCATTATTTACATACAACTTACTCGTTTCAATGGAATATCATATTCCATCAAAATTCCAAGCATTCAATCAACACATAAATGTTATTAACATTTGGCATCACTTTCTCTTATACAATATTATCAACATAAAATTTAATACAATCATAGCAAGATAGATTTTCAAGTATATTAACAATAGCATGGATATCATGCTTTTTTAATCACACGGACTTACCTCGAATGCAATTTCGACTAATTATGCCATTTTAGTCCATAACCTCGTACTTTTCGATTTAAGCCTGAATCTCGGCTCGTTGATCTAAAATGATGAAATTCACTCATCACTAAATAAATTTAGACAATCAAAAATTCATATTTTTGGCAAAATGACCATTTTACTCCTAGGCTCGAAAATCAATTTTTATCGAATTTCTTCATGTCTTAAGCCTAGCCGAACCATATTTACTCTTATAGCAACCCAAAATTTCTATTATTTCACCACGTTACTATCTATTTTACAATTACTACAAACTAGTCCTTTTTAGGTGTTTTTTCATGAACACCACTTCACAAAAGTTGTTTATTAAATAACTAAGATTCATTTTCTTCCATAAAATTTCAGCAAATATCATAGATGTTCTCATGGTAAAACCCTAGAATTCATCCATTTTGCAAAATAGACCCCTTATTAGAAAGCTCATGTTACAAGGGTTCTAAAAATGCAAAAATCATCAAGAAAGGCTATCTAAATCACTTACTTGCAAGGGTGAAGAGTGGCTGATATTTTTGAGCTTTCAAAACCCCCTCTTTGCTGGTATTTTTGGTGGGGAAGAAGAGAGATGAAAATATGACAACTTTTTCTTTTCTTTTCTTTTTTATTTTAATACCAAATAAGTCACCTAATACCCACCAATTTTGACTTTTCTACTTTCTTTCTCTCTATGGTCGACCAAGTCTTTTCTAAGGGTCTATTTGCTCTTTAAATACCCCCAATTATGGTTCTCTAGCTATTTAACACATTTAGCTTGCAAAACAAAACTTTTGCCCATTATGCGATTTAGTCATTTTTGTTAATTAAGTTAGCAATCACTAAAATTATTTCACCAAATTTTTCATGCACTCATATAATAATGCTATAACACATAAAATAACATTAAAAATAATTTCTTCGGCCTCAGAATAGAGGTTCTGAAACCACTATTCTGAGTAGGCCCAAAATCAGGCTATTACATGGGCAATCTCTAATACGGTGCTCTAATGATCCGCACCTCAAACATGCTCCAATCCGTTTCCAGGATTCGCCCTGATAGCATCTTCCATAATCTGCACAGGGCTACGGTCCAGTAGCAGTAACAGGGGGCTCAACTCTGACTGGCACATCAACTTTGGCCTTTTTCTTAGGCCTCTGAATCCCTCTTGTTCCTACCCTTTTCCTTCTCACGGTTCTGGCGCTTAGCGCACTTCACATCCTTGGTGATCTTCACCTTATCGACCAAAGTAGCAAAATCTCACTCCCTCCGTGGAGATATCAAAACCCATAGACTATCTCTGAGGCTATCCTCGAAACGAACACAGCGCTCATATTCAGTTGCCACCATCCCACGCGCATAGCAGCTGAATCGTAAAAATTTAGCCTCATATTCAGCCACTGATTTATCCCCCTGAGTCAAGTTCAGAAACTCTCTCCTCCGGGCATCTACATAACTGGTGCCCACATACTTTCCTTGGAATGCAGTCTTGAAAAATTCCCAAGTTAACCGATCGGGCTGATTACCCTCTTTAACTGTAAGCCACCACTAATAGGCTTCATCTCGCAACAATGACAATGCACCTTTTAGTTTCTGCTCGGGGGTGCAGTCGAGGTCGTTCATGATGCTCTCTATGGCATCAATCCAATATTCAGCCACATTAAGGGCAACTCCAACAATACCCCTAAAAATCTTAGGCCTATTAGACCAGAGTCATTCCGTAACTGACCCATGGCCCACAGTACTAGTATTGGGCCCAACGACCCTCTCTAGAATTTGCAACATAGCTTGGGACAGTGCGTCGTCCCCAGCCGCATAGTCGTGAGACCCAGCCTCAGTCACAGGTGAAGTCAGTGCCTCTCTAGCTTCAACGTTAGGCATGTGGCCAGATGACGAAGACCTAGTCCGAGCACCTCCACGGCCTCCGTCGTGGCCTCTTGTACCCCTTCCATGAGTACCTCTAGTGCTCATATCGAATTACACTTTATCTGTTTTAGAAATTTTATGCATCAGAGTACAGTTCCAGTGTTCATTAAAGAATATTTTATGAAAAGAAGTATCAGTATTTCAGAGTTTGTTTTCCCAGATCGCAGTCTTACTATAGTTTTAATTTTACCCTAAAATAGAGTATTTCAATACATTCTACTACCTGCAGTAGTCTCAGTAGTTAAATTTAAACAAATAGTAGTTTCAGAGAACTTACAGAATCGGTGCCGATGACTCGGTGTACCACACATTTGATAAAAACATTTAAAAATACTTTCAAATCATTTGAAACAGATCTTTTTGAAATTTCAAGTTTTTTTTTAAAGAAAACCAAATCCACAGCCGAGTTTTGCAACCTGGCTCTGATACTACTAAATGTAACACCCCAAACCCGACCTGGACGTTATGGCCAAATCTGGTGATGCCATATTGAAGTGTTTTTTGCAACGCGTGATATCGAAAGAAAACTCTTTTCCTATATTTACCTTTTTTATGTGTTCTTAATGATGATTTTAAAACACATCATTTATCGAAGGTTACTCTTGTTAAAACGTCTTTAATTTTGAAAACGTTGTCCCTTGTGGAAGCTCTTAAACAATTACGTATTCTTAGTACTTTGGGAAACATTTATCTTTTGAAAAGTCGCATCCTATCCTACTGCTAGCAATTATAAATCAAAATAATTAAAACCCAAATTAAAGATTAAAAATTTATAGAGGCCTTATTACACAAAAAGATACCCAGATTAATATATTTATAATTTAAAATCTAATAAGAAAATCCATGCAATTGTGTAGCCACCTTTGAGTCCCTCACACCACCGACCCGCCTAAGACTAGGGATTACCTGTGTAGATAAACGGAATGGTGAGTTTACGAAAACTCAGTGTTGAATCCCTTAATAAACATACAATCAATCATGCAATAGGAAAACACAGTCTGGGTCTAAGCCTGTATCAGTAATAGTTCCGTTTCAGTTAGGGCCTTAGCCCATTATGGTATCAATATCAGTGTGGGCCTTAGCCCAATTCAGTGACAGTAGCAGTTCAGATATGCAATTAGAAATCCTACCTAACTAGCCTCTACACTCCACTTCGTCCAGCCCTACACTCCATGTGGGGACAAAATCAAACTACCCATCCCTACACTCCAAATATAGCACCGATTATGGCACTAAACAGAAATTGCAGCCGAGCTGCCAGTACAGTACACTTTCTCCAATCATAATAAGCCCATTCCCATGCAACATATCATAATGTCATACATGTATGCAATATATATAAAATGGCATGCGCAAATATAGTCATACATCTCATAAGGGCATAATAGTCATTTTACCTCATAAGGGCATAACAGTCATTTATCATTTTAGGGTCTAGGTATACTTATTGACCCAATAGTAGGTCCACAGTCGTTTCGGGCGACCCGTGCAACCTTAACAGCCAAAACAGTGAAAATAGGACCAAGGCCCATAATGCAGGCCCATGTGGGCCAACACGCCCGTGTGGCCCACATAGGCTTGATATGACCTTGGCTGTGTGGATTACACAACCTGGACCAACATTCTCCACACGTCCGTGTGGTTTACCCGTGTGGAGCCCACATGCTCGTGGGGCCCACATGGCCCATTTCTGCCCGCTATGGCCCAAAACGGCCTCAGCCCATGAAATCGCTCATGGATGGCCTCAATGTTCATATGCCCATGTTTAGGTATTCGGACTGCACACGAGCGAGCGCACGCCCTTGTAGCGTTAACGGTCACTTATTTCAGCTTTTGCTGATCTACGATTAGGGGCAGTGTTTACACACCTATTTGCGAAAAAGTACAAGTAGCCCACGAGCGCTCCAACCTATTTCAAATAGAATCTTCGATTAATAGGCTAACAATCGAGTCGAAGCGAATTCTAATCGAAACACTTATTCATAAGATTATCTATCACTTGTCTAGATCGAACACACACTAAAACCATTGCAAGAGATTGTTTGGAATCTCTAAAGACTACCTGTATCCCAATCACTATTTGTTAACTAAACCATATCCGTAAGCCATTGAACGAAAAGTATAGTAAATTATCGAAAGTGCCAAGTTAGAAAAGGAGAAGAAGCAAATCGGCCCACACCTCCAACAAAAGCCGAAAGCACCCGATTCGACAAAAGCAATGCCTAACACAACCACACTCCTAGTAGAATCGACAACATAGAAGGGTGTTAGATAAATAGACTTTTACAGCAGAAAGAGGAAGAAAACAATAAATGTGCACTCGAACTTGATATGGAATATTCGGCTAACACAAAAAATAGAGAACCGATAGAAAGAAATGATGGTAAGAGTATTCGATTTAACAATGCAAGGAGGGACACTCAAAAAGAGTCGAAGGAATGGAGAGAAAGGGAAAAAGGGTATTCGGCTACCACTGGAAGAAAGGGAAAATTTGAGAGAGGACGAAATAGGGGATAATTGGCCAAAGTTTGAGAGAGGGAGAGACAGAGAGTATTCAGTTTTAAAAAATAAAAGGGAGAATAAAGTTGCAAAAATAGAAAGGAGATACCCGAATGGTCTTTGCTATGCTCGGCCCGAAGAGGAGAGGGAATAATCACAAAAAAACAATAGAATACCAAAATGCAATATTCGGCCTCAAAAGAGAAAAGAACCGAAAAGAATGACAAAACCCACAGTGATTTGTACAAAACTGAAAATTCAAAGAGGCTGAGTTCTATTCGGCACACTCTCTTCCACTCCCTTCAAAATCTCCTAATTTCTCTCCCCATAATACTCCTAAGATCACTCAACTATATCCCACCTATCCACATCCTAACTAACTGAAATTCCCTCCAACAAGCTCCTAAAATTCGGCCACAACTCCCCACACTCCTCAAACACTCAATTTCAGTCAAACTACAACACTTCCACGGCGCCAGCAGCAAAATAAAATACTCTTTTTGCATTGCCAAGCCTCGAACCTCAGAACCCATGGAACACTCCACACGCCTCTATCCCCTAGACTAGCAGGCCTTTTCTGACATGTTTTACCCATAATAATTTAAAAGCCTACTAACTGGAGACAAGGGTTCATTCAAGTAAAAACAAAATTTTGCACATGCAAAGGCTTGAACTCAGGACTTCTCCAACACGCCTCAGGACACTTGACCATTGAGGCAAGCATGTACTTATGCAACACAACATACAAAAATAGTTACGTATAATTTAGGGCGTTACATAAATCAAGCCAACTCAAATGGCCATACACATCACCATTTACAAGCCTAATCTTATGGCTAATATCATGACTCAAAACATATCAAAATGACACTAGCCTATACATGCTATATACCATATATATAAAGCTTCAAAAGTACCAATAAGATGATTGATAGTGTGATGATGTTTCCCGACAATCCCCGAGTCTGAGCTAGCTTCGATAATCTATAAAACACAAACAAATAACACATAGTAAGCTTCATAGCTGAGTAAATTCGTACTAAATAAACTTGACAGGTCATAATATACAAATCATCATTGATAAACACTTAATAAGTCTCATACCATCACTCAATTTTAATCTATGACCATTTATCACATATATACAAATCTATCAAGCTTCATACACATAGTATCAACTACCACATAGGTATCGTACGTACCTGTACTCTCCCGTATTTTTTTATTACATTTTTACCTCTTTGTTCAATATGTTAATTCATCCGAAAATGTTTCAATACTCAAGGAACTCGCACACTTAGTGCAAAAATCATTAGCCAAAGCTATATCAATATCACACACTTAGTGCCATCACATTAAACCGAAGCTACCTTAGTACCATGCACTTAGTGCCATATATAGCTGAAGCTATTCCAATTCATACACTAAGTGCCATATATAGCCAAAGCTATCTTGAAACACACATTAAGTGCCAAACATAGTCGATTTATCATCGTACGCAATCGTAGTCATATATATACAATTTTTGCATTATTAAAGCATTAAAAACATAATTGTAACAATGTTTATCACGTACGAACTTACCTCGGACGTAAAAACAACGAAACTAGTCGATTAGTCGAGTACTTGGTTCTTGCCTCGATCTAAGTCCAAGTTCCTCTTTTATTGATCTATATTATAAAAATTTCAACTCTTTTAATCACATAATCTTTCAATTTATTCCACAACACATATTTGGGCTTTTTTTTCATTTTAGCCCCCTAAAGTTCCACATTTATTCAATTTAGTCCCTATTTCATAAATACACAAAATTTCATAATTTCTTTCAAATACATGCTAGCCGAATTTTCCTAGTGCATATATTAGCCCATATTTATCATTTATTTCATAATTTAACCCCTCAATTTACACTTTTCTCGATTTAATCCCTAATATGCATTTTTACTCAAAATCACTTTAAAAAACATGTATATCAAACTCCAAGCTTGAATAATTCATCATCAACATCATAAAACTCATGGATTCATCAATGGAAATTTTCAAAATCACTAACAAACTCAAAAATTAAGGTACGGGCTAGCTAGTACTCAAAGTAACGATCACAAAAACACAGAAATCATAAAAAACCAAGTCAAATTCATACCTTAATCAAACAATGCAAGTGCCGAAAGTTCAAGCCC
Organism: Gossypium arboreum; assembly: GCF_025698485.1. Lineage (NCBI taxonomy): Eukaryota > Viridiplantae > Streptophyta > Magnoliopsida > Malvales > Malvaceae > Gossypium > Gossypium arboreum. Next base: position 115,567,696 of record NC_069077.1, on the reverse strand, counting down.
TAAATTAGCTTCTTATTCTTTGATATTTAGCCAAGAGAAAGATGATAATATGAATTCCCTTTTTGTATTATGATAATATATCATTTAATAGCTAAATACGCATTTTAACCTTAATGAAACCATTATAAAAACATCCATTTAATGCCCATTTTTGTCAAATTCCACTATCAATGGTCTAATTACAACATACGGACCTTTCATTTATTAAGCCATGACAATTAAGCACTTTTAACATATAGAATGCAACCTTTTCATTTTACGCGATTTAATCCTTTTTCTCAAATTAACCACTTAAACGATAAAATTAGCTCACGAAATTTTCACACATACATATTCACATGCTATAAACACCAAAAGTAATATTAAAATAATTTTACAACCTCGAATTTGTGGTCCCAAAACTACTGTTTTGATTTAGCTAAAATCGGGCTGTTATAATGTGTCACACACGGCTGTGTCACACGCTTGTGTCTCTACCCATGTGTCTAATTCTAAGCAATCTGTTTCTCAATTTTAAGATGCAAGGGACACATGGCCAAACCACATGCCCATGTGTCAGGCCGTGTGTCACACACGGTTAAGACACATGTCTGTGTGTCTACCTGTGTGGACAAAATAAAGCTATTTCCTAGCTTTATTTTTCAACCAAATTTGCCAACAACCTACACCAATACTCGCAAACATACACCAAGCAATTCGAGCAATATAACAAGCCAACTCTAACATCTAACTTGATATATCATCACACGAATTCATGTTTATAATCTTACCTTCTATAAACATCCATGTTTAACATAACTCAATCAAGCCATACTTGTAACACTCCTAACCCGAATCCACCGCCAGAATAGGGTTACGGAGCATTACCAGAGTTTACAAAACAAATAACAAACATTTCATAATTCTTTGGTATTCATATCTAATTTCAATCAATTTTCATCATATAGTCCCTTACATGTACCCTCGAGGCCCAAATCATGCATTAGAATCATGTCGGGACTAAACCGGGTGCTCAATAATTTTTTGCAAAATCTCAAAATTTTTACTAGTGCAGAGGTCACACGCCCTTGTGGTCAGGCCATGTAACTATCTGACTTAGGTCACACAGTTAGGTCACACACTTGTATGCTAGACCATGTGTAGGTGCAGGGGTCACATGCCCAAGCCACATGCTCGTGTGCCAGGCCGTATGATCAATTCTGAGCATTCTGCTTTGACATTTTAAGGATGCAGGGGACACACAGCCAGATTACACACCTATGTGCTAGGTCGTGTGTCACACACGGCTGAGACACATACCCTTGCCTTTGTCTGTGTGGAAAAATATAGGCTATTTTCCAAACCACATTTCTCACCCAATTTGTCTTCCTCTTACACCAGTACTTAAACATATTCACCAGCCATTTTAAAACATTTAATTCAAGTCAAAATCGAGTCTTGTGCATGACATTTCATCACGTACAACTGATGTGTTCTTAAACATCTCAAATGACATTTTACCATCATGTAATTAAATATACAAACTTACTTAACTTATCAATGTAACACCCCTCACCCGTATCCAACGTCGGGACAAGGTTCGAGGCGTTAACGGAGTTAAACATTCACAACAACACATAACATATTACCACCCATGCATGACAAACAAGCATATGCACATCACCAATATCAAACATAACATAAATAGCTAGATTAATACGTCAGGATCATTAGCTCACTAAAGACCAATATATTTGGCCAAATTATAATAACACATGTTATAAAACTAGGTCCCTATAAATGCCACTCACTTGATAATTCTAGCATATGTGTTTATACTGTCAAGGTGTTGGCTTGATAGTGTGATGCTGCCTCCGACAATCTCCATCCCTGAGCTAACCTGACAACATTGAAAGAAATGAAAAGGAAGGGGTAAGCTTTACGCTTAGTACGCTCGCATGAAATAATAATAAGCAATTTACTAACATGCTTTCCATAGTAAAACTAACCCAATTGTACATTTACACATGTTCTGGTTAAGCTACTTTCTTGAGTCACAGTCACTAAATTATTTATATCTAGAGTTATGGAACTCTAAATTAAGATCCGTAAATTTTCCCAGAAACTAGACTCATATATCTTTCCACCATAAAATTTTCATAATTTTTGATCCAGCCAATAAGTACAGTTTATTATTCAAAATCTCCCCTATTTTGCTGTTTGACAGCTTCGACCTTTCTTCACTAAAATTTATTTATCTCATAGTACGAGACTCGGATAATGTTTCTGTTTGTTTATATTTAAATTAGACTCATCAAAGATTCTAAGCATATAAATTATAACCCATAATTATTTTTCTACAAAATTTTAACAATTTTTCCAAGTAAGGACAAGGGATCTCAAATTCATTCTGACACTATCTAACAAAAATTAGAATATCACATAACATACAACTCTTTTGCTCCCCCTGTTTCTTTTACATGAAAATAGAATCATTAAGATTTAATTCCATAATTTATTTGAAATTTAATTCAAATTACACAATTTTTTGTGAATTTTAAAATTCACACAACTGCTGTTGTTCAACACTATTTTACTACTAAAATTCACTCTTACAAAATTTCACTTAATCCATTTTGTCTTATCAAAATTCACTCAAATATCGAGCATATTGCTCAAAATTTTCTTAAACATATACCTGCACTTATTCATTATATAATCATGTTCACATGTATTTTTACTTAATCGATTTCCCGTTGAACTCTTCAGAATAATAGCTGATACCCAGTTGCCTGCACATATTTTCACACTTGTAGCAAAAGCTATCTGGTACGCATAGTAGCTTGCACTTAGTACTACATATGCGACCAATTATTCGGTACACGTAGTAGGCTGCACTTAGTACTACACACGTGATCGAAGTTATCAAGTACGCATAGTAGCCTGCACTTAGTACTACACATGCGACCTCACAATATATCATTTGTATCGTTTCTATTCCGAAGGCTCAACCGGAAAATTTCTCACTTTCCAACATGTTACAATTTATTCATAGTCCTTTTTTAATTTTCAATTTACAAAAAATAATCATTCTATAGGAAGCCACATTTCATATGATAAAAAAATATAATAAATTAAAAAGAATCGATAAATTATTTACGTACAAACTTACCTCAGATCCAGAAATGGCAATTTACCATTCTAGTCCATAATATTGTACTTTCCCGATTTAAGCTCAAATCTCGATTTCCTTGATCTATAATATCACATTTAGCCTACTAACTAGTCACACTATTCATATGGGTCTAAAAATCATATTTTTACAAATTTTCATTTTGACCCTTAAACTTTTGCATATTTGCAATTTTGCCCCGAGGTTCGGAAATTAATATTCTTCCTATTTTCTTATGTTTTATGACATGCTGATCATTTTTCCCTTCTAAGGAAACATCAAATTCCCACTCTAACATGTAGTTATGAACATTAGGTATTTTCTGATTATCTTTTTTTTACTCGTTTTCACATAAAATCGTTTAGAAAAAGTTGTTTAACACAATTTCAAGCTTCATATTCTACCATTAAACATCAAAATACATGCATATCATTCATGGGTAAATTTTTAAACATAAATCCTAGCTCAAAATAATGGTAGAAATGAGCGAGATCATGTTAAGGGATTTCAAAATACATAGAACATTAAAAGCGAGCTCGGAATCACTTACTATTAAGCTTGGAAGCTTGGCCAAACCCTAACCATGGCTGCTCTTGGTACATTCTGCTGTAGCAAGAAGAAAGGGACTCATTTGGCGTTTAAAATTTGTCTTTTAATTCATTTTACCCTTAAATGACCAAAATGCCCTTTTTACTATTCTTTCAAATTTTACCCAATCAAGGCCATTTTTGTCAAACAAGTTATACAATCGTTTAATTATCATTTAAGGACTTCCCATGTAAAATTTCATAACAATTTGATACCTTTAACATGTAGAACTCAACTTTTGCACTTTTTACAATTTAGTCCTTTTTACTAAATTGAGTGCCCAAACGTCAAAATTTTTGAACAAAATTATCACGAAATCATTTTGTGAAATCGTATACCATAAAAATATAATAAAAATAAAATTTTCCTCATCGAATTTGTGGTCCCGAAACCACTTTTCCGACTAAGCCCAAAATCAGGATGTTACAATCAAATTCACTTATATGCATATTTTACCAAATATGCTAAAATTAATTTTCAATATGCCAACATGATTTCTAACAATCAATCATTTAAGCACACAACAGACATGTTATAGCCTCAGTTATACATATCAAAACATATTTATCACAAGCCATTCCAATGGCTAGTTATAACCCAAACATTTACATGCCAACATTGGCTAATTAATCTATACATGCCATTATAACCATAATTAATTTACCATGTATATATATCAAGATGGGTCAATGGATAGTGTAAGTAATCTCCGCTGATGCTTCCAACCCAACGAGCTTCCAAATTACTATAAGACATGGGAAAAATAAAATAAAGTAAGCATGAAATGTTTAATAAGTTCGTATAATATGGTAAATAACTTACCATATATTTATGTTCAAAATAAACATGCAAGGCATTATCAACCAATTTGGTCACAAGCCCTAAACATATATCCTCACCATGTTAGCCAAGTAATCACATATAATAGTCTTTAATTATGGATGAACAAAGTCAGCAAAAAAGTTCCACATTCTAGGAACAACCAATTCATACATCATTATATCAGGTAATATCATTTCCTTGTACTTCATGTATACACGGGTAATAGTTCATTTCTAAGTCATACTATCTCATATAAACACCAAGAAACATGTATGGGCTAAAAAATAACCAAATTCCCATATACAAATTTTTTCCACATCATGAATTCATATAACATATACAAATCATACCAATGTATTTTCAGGTACATTTTCATAATATTTTTTCTCAAGTTCAGACTATTTCGTATTAGAATTTTACTCATTAAATCAATTGAGATATCAATGAAAACCCAAAAAATACACTTGAAGTGTACAAATCTATAATCATAGATCAACATATTCATCAAACAAGTTCCATGTTCATATATCACCATCTCATAATTCCATATATCATGTATCATCATTTTCATGTATTTCAGGCAGGTACAAGTAATAATTCATTTCGTGTTCATATTTTCTCATATTAGGATTTTGCCTATTTGAATTTATTTGAAATATCGATGGAAACACATGTAGTACACTCAAAGTGTACAAATTAGAAACCATCAATTCGTATTCAGAGGTACCCATTAGGGCATGAAATCAAGAAGCACACTCTCGAGCCATATATCAGGATGCTCAGATGAGCCATGTAACAGGATGCTTATCTGGGCTAAATAGAAAACTCATATATGTTTTAATCAGGAAGCTCATACAGCTTAACAGATAACTCTAAAGAGTTATTAGCAGGGAGCACCGGATAAGGTAACAAGGAGTTCAAGCGAGCCATGTTAGGAAGCTCATAAAAGCCTATATCAGGACGCTCACGTATAGCTACGTTTGTGTCGGCATTATTTGCTGGGTTACAACTGATCGAATCATGTAACAGGACGTTCACAAAGAGTTGCAGTAGTGTGCAACACATGTAGAATCACTACCGATCAAGATGGTCACAGGAACTATATAACAGGATGCTCGAGAGGGCTTATAACAGGATTGCTCATCTGAGCTATACTCTATCTGCAACATATGCAGGACCACATTCAATATGGGAAATCATATATCCATCGAATTTTATTATTCAAACGGAACTTGTCATTTATCAAGCAATATCGAGTATGTGATTTATTTCATGCTTTAAAGATTTATATAATTCACCCAAATTCAACATTGAATTCAAACATATTAACATACATAAATAAGTTACACGAACTTACCTCGACAAATGTTCGTGTATGTAAAATCTACTAATCTGATGTTTTTCTCTTTTCCTCGTTCTAACTCTGAATTTGGTCTATCCAGATCTATACAAGTAAATTTGACATCAATTTAATACAATTCATACTCAATTTAGTCCAATTCACATTTTAGGCAAATTTATCATTTTGCCTCTAAACTTTTAATTAATGATGATTTTGTCCCTAGGCTCAGAAAATGAACTTCATGCAATTTAAATAAAGTGTGAAAATAACGAAAAAAAGAAAACAAGTTAGTAACAACTAAATATTATGAAATAAAAACAAACAAAAATAAACATCAAACAAATGCCATCCCTAGCAACAGTGCCAAAACTTGGTCGGTTGTTTTACGTCACAGCAATAATGTGAGCGTACACTATCGATGCAAGTATAGTAGACAGATATTAGTCTATTGGATATCGATCCCACGAGGATGGTTGTCTCTTGTCTGTCAAAGTCAATGTAGGAAATAGACGGGAGTCGGATAAATTGGGAATGTAGTTACTAAAGCAATAACTTGAAAACAATAAGATAAAATATGATATTGGTAAAAAAGGATAGGTGATGGTCGACGCATTAAATTGTAATGAATATCTTACTAAGCTTAACTTTTATATTTAATCAAAGACTTAAACATGCACATTAGCCACACCCTCGGATGATGAAAATGGAACACTATTAAGAGCAGGTGGATTAAATTCCTCAAATCCTCAAGCAACTGCCGTTGTCATGCTTGTTAGCTTGAACTGTCACTGCACCTTCTAATGTCAGTGACTGCAATAACACTTCCATGCTAAAAGCATTCAAACACAAAGATTAAACAATAGAAGAAAGATTGAATAAAATAACATTTAAACCAGAAGTCATGTGTACTTTTGTACTAACATGAAACAAAAGTAATTATAGCAACCCAATTTCGGTGAAATCAGAATTGTGGTTTCGGACCACAAATCCGAGCCAAAAATAAAATTTATTTTTATTTATTATATGATCTGTATTATATTAGAAATGTCATGTGAAAATTTTGATAAGAAAATTGTACCGATTATGTGTTTAATTACGAGGACCAAATCCCATAAAAGAAAAAAGTTGAATTCTAGTAGCTAGAAGGATCAAATAGCTATGGAATTCAAAACTTAAGGTCCTTATATGGAAATTAGACCATTAATAAAAAGTTAGTAGATTTTTTTGGATGATTCATCCATGGAAAATTAGAAAAATGCTAGGGACTAAATTGGAAACCAAAATTATTAAAGATGATAAATTAATTAAATAGAAATAAAAATCATTTTTATCATTTTCTTCCCCAAAATAATATATGGAAACCCTAGGAGAGAAAGAAAAAAATTTCTTGGCCAAATTGGGTCCGGATAAACCAAATTCGGAGCTAAAATAAGGAAAGAGAAAATATCAGATTAGTAGATTTTACGTACACAAACATTGTCGAGGTAAGTTCATGTAACTAATTTGTATATGTTTTTATGTTGAATTTAATGCTGTGTTTGTAAATTGTATAATTTTCATAAATATGTGAAATGTTCACATACTTGTTATAGCCCGATAAATTAAAGTGCCCGATCAATAATAATGTTTGATAAATGATAAATGATAACAATGTTACTTATATGTTTGAATAAATGTGGAATTTGTCTACTTGAATTATATGAATGTTGTGGATGTATGAAATAATCACATGCTTGATAATGCTTGAGAAAAATGTTTAAATCCCGGTTGAATAAAATAGAAAATTGATGGATATGTGATTTCCCAAAATGAATGAGGCTCTACATTTGTTGCTGAAGGGATTTAGCTCGGACGAGTAATCCTATTGACCTCATTACAGAAAGGATTTAGCTCAGATGGGTAATCCTGATATAAGTCCTCTCGAGCATATATTATGGATTGGATTTAGTCGGACGGGTAATCCAGATCAAGCTTATTAGAACATATGTCATAAAAAGGATTTAGCTTGGACTGGTAATCCTATTGTATACATGTATGGTTCGAGAGTGAACTCTCCAATATAGTATCGTATGGGTACCATTAGACATAAATTAACAGATCTTGATTCATAGACCTCAAGTGTACTACCTGCGTATCCATTGATATCCTGAATAAATTCAACGGGTGGCAATTCCAGACATGAGAAGTTATGAATGATAAAATGAGTTATTACATGTATCTATCTAAAATACAAGTAAATGATGAAACATGACAAATGATATATGAAAACACGAGATGATGATATTTGTACATGGACTTTATTTGATGAATATATTTTTATTCTTGATTATAGACTTGTACACCATGAGTGTGCTAATCGTGGCCTTAATATTTCGAGTAATATGAGCAAAGTTCTAATATGAAATAATTTAAACTCGAAATGAACTATTCTAAAATTATACTATGATATGAATTATGTATGTTGAATGAATACATGTTTTGGAAAGCATATCTGCTTGGAAACTTGATTATTGTTGAGCCCATATATAATTTGATGTTATTATGGAATATATGACTAACAAGCGCAATGAGAAAGTGTGTAGGGCTTGAGGTCAAAATGATTGATTATGCCTTACATAGTTACCTCAAAATAGAATGAATGGTAAGTTATGTACCATGTTATACGAACTTACTAAGCATTTTATGCTTACTTAGTTTTATTTCCCTGTTTTAGAGTAAATCGGACGCTCGTTGGATAGGAAGCTTGGCGGAGATCACTCACACTATCCATCAGCCTATATCAGTATATATGATAAATCAATTATGGTTGTAATGGCATGTATAGTTTATATTGGCCGTATTGGCATGTAAATGTAAATGATGCTCATAATTTAGCCATTGGAATGGCTAGTAATAGTTTTTTTTGATATATTTGTAATGGTAGAATATGGTAGCTACATATGTGTTAAGTAGTTGGTCAAATTATGCCTATCATATGGACTAAACCAAGGTAAGAATTTGAACATGTATGCATGTAATGGTATGCCATGTTGAATGATAGAGTTTTCTTAACTTGAATGCTTGAAATGGTTGGTATTGGATGTGTTTTTCAAGTGCAGGTCATGAGTGTGACTTTGGGTGAGAAATGAAGCTAGAAATGGCTTTATTTTGTCTACACAGGCAGACACACGGGTGTGTGTCTAGATCGTGTGTGACACATGGCTGGGTACATGGGTGTGTAGTTAGGCCGTGTGTCCTTTGCACCTAAATTTTGAGAACAAAATGCTCAGAATTGAGCATACGGGTAGAGACACAGGCGTGTGTCTCAGCCATGTGTGCTACAAGGCTAGAACACAGGCGTGTGTCTTAGCGTGTGAAACCTACACCTAATTTCAAAATGAATTAATTGACTACACGGCCTAGCACACGGACATGTGGCATGGCCGTCTGTATAAGTCAGAGAGTTACACGAGGTCGAACACAGCCTGCAGCACAGGCGTGTTCCAAGGTCACATGGGCATGTCCCTTGGACCACATGGGCGTGGGAACCTTGCACCTTGGAAAATTTTTGAAATGTCACAAAAAATTCTTAGAGTTCTTGATTAAGTCCTGACTCGATTCTAATGCTCGTATTGGGCCTCGAGGGTCCAATTAAGGGACTTTTGAAATGTTCTCGGTTAATGAAAAGTAATTTACATAAATTATTTGTAAAATGTTTTGAAAGTTCTGGTAATGCTCTGAAACCCTGTTCCGACGACAGATACGGGTTAGGGGTGTTACATTAATCACCAGTGTTTAGAAAAAAAATAAAAGAAACAAGTGGAGAATACTATTCCTAGACAACTCGACTTGAATCTCTCTACTCCCTCTTGTGTAGCACTCAGGGCTTCTCGTCAAGAGTTGGTCTGCATTCCTTTCACATCGATTCACCCGTAGAAGACTTAAGCTACCATAGCCGAAAGCTTCAAATAATAGGTTGAAGAAGATGATAATCCCCAAAAGAGCGTCTTTTTTTTTTCATTTTACGTGAATATTTATATTTTTCCCAAATAGCCCAGGTGTCCTTTCATTAGAATCATGTTGCCTCTGTATATACAAGTTGGTTATACCAGACTGGACAGTGCATAAAGTTTTGTTCTTATTCAAATAGCTGTCAGGTGTGGTGATAATTATAGACACAATCTGAAAATACTCAAGCAGCGATATTGGTACCAAAACATGACAAAATTAAATTTAAATAGGCTAAGATCCATTGATTTATAAAATGAAATTTACTAAATTGAAAATGCTAAAATATGTGCTAAAGATAACTAAATGGGAGAAATTAACCAATAAGTAGGGACAAAACATATGTTCTTTCTAGTATTATAAAAAAGATACAAGGAAACTATAAATAAGGAAATACAAGTAGATGAATATGGAAAGGAAATGTAAATACATAGATTGTAAGTACAAGTGTTAGAGAAAGAAAGCTTCCCTAAATAGAATGTATAAAAGGAAATAAAAATTTCTAATCCACTAAGTGGCATGTTGTGTCAATGGTGATTACACATTTTCCTAGCTTGTCTTTAGGAAGAAGTAGGTACGAACTCACTCGATCTTGCAAGTGGAACTTAACGATGGCATGGGCAAGTTTGCTTACATTAGAGGAACAATGAAATTCACATTGGAAGGTTAGAGCAACGGGTATATTTAGCTGCATGTTCAGAGCTTTACAAGGAAGGTCCTTGCTACAGATAGATTTACTTGTCACTTTATTACTTATTGCGATTGTGTACAGTTGCACATTTTTGTTGTTCCATGAACCGGCGTGAAAAGGGACACAGATTAGCTCCTAACAAGGATTGTAGTGACAACCACAACAATGAAGATTGCCCACAACATACAGAGAATGTCTTTTATATCAGTAACATCTGCACCATTTCTTATGGAAACTCTTATAATTATTCTGCACGCAATCAACAATCTTGGGAAACTTAGACAGCTGGACAAAATACTGCGACATTCTGATATGGGAATATATCTACTCAAGGCAATTACAATCCAAGACAAGGGAACTACAATCAGCAACAGTAAAACTACAATTAGAACACTTAGATGCATCACAACAAAGCCAGATGCATCCACACCAGAATCAGATACAACCATAACACTCTGTAATGTAAAATCAGCATGTTCAAGGACATCGACAACAACTGTATATGCAAGCTTCTCCTTCTGACCCATTAGCAGCTCTTGTGGCTTTAATGCGGGAGCATATTACTCGTAAAGAAGCTATTGTTCAAGGGAATTCATCTTTTATTCATGTGTTAGAGGCTTAATTAGGAAAACTTGCTTCAAATTTAAATACTAGACCACCAGGTACACTACCTAGTGACACAAAAGAATTCCAGTCCAAGAGGGAAAGGACACTACAAGGCTATCACTCTTAGGAGTGGTAAACAAACTGGTAAGCTGACTATAGACTCTACTATAGCACCTCAAGATATTGGTAAAGTGATCCCTAGTGAGAAGGTTGAATTTGGAAAGCTTGTTGATGTACCAGACAAAGAAGTTCCACAAATTGTCACTTATATGCCTAATGTTCGATCCTCAAAATTATTGACGCAATCAAAGGTGTCGGCTCAATCAAATGTATCTCCACCTTTACCTTTTCCACAAAGATTCAAGGAGAATGAGCAAGATAAGTAGTACAAACAGTTCCTGAACACACTGAAGCAACTTCAGGTCAATATTCCTTTAGTAGACGCTCTTGTGCAAATTTTGAATTATGGGAAATTTATGACAGAGCTCTTGTCTAAGAAAAAGAAGCTCAGTGATATTGAAACTATTGCACTCATAAAAGGTTGTAGTGCTGTTTTGACAAATAAGTTCCCCCCCAGAATGAAAGATCCTGAGAGCTTTACTATCCCATGTTCAATTGGCAACCATTATTTAGGTAAGGCTTTATGCGAATTGGGAGCGAGCATCAACCTAATGCCACTAATTACTTTCAGAAAGTTAGGAATTAGTCACATGAAACCTACTACAATGACATTGCAACTAGTAGATCGATCCTTCACTCAACCTGAAGGCTAAATCAAAGACATCTTAGTTCATGTGGGTAAATTCATTTTTTGGGCTGATTTTATCATACTTGACTATAAGGCAGACGAGGAGTTCCCATAATGTTGGGACAACTATTTTTAGTCACTGGATGAACTCTTATTGATGTTTACAAAGGTGAACTGACCATGCGACTTAATAATAAGCACGTTACCTTCAGTGTTTTCGAACCTATTCAATGCAAGGATAAAGAAGAATCCCATACTGTCGATGTGCTAAATGAACTAATTGAGGAGGAATTCAATGACCAAAGCACAATACTTTCTAAGGAGTTTACAGTGACATCTAATGATTAATTCCTAGATGATTGTGATAGCATGATTGAAGTTAATAATATTGAACTCAGGCATGGATGGAAGATTGAATCCTTAGACTTAGCCAACAAAACAACTCCAATTTTCAAGCTATCTATTGACGAAGCTCTTACTCTGGAATTGAAACCATTACCTACTTATCTTAAATATGTCTTTCTTGGTGCTAACAATACTCTCCCAATTATTGTCTCAGCAACACTGGATGTAACTCAAGAAGAGAAATTGATCCATATTCTTAAGTAGCATAAACAAGCTATTGCTTGGAGTATTGTCGATATTCAAGGCATTAGTTAATTTTTTTACATGCACATGATCAAGTTGGAAGATGAAGGCAAGCATTTGATTGAGCAACAAAGAAGATTAAACGAGAAGATGAAGTTGTTAAGAAAGAAATTATAAAATGGCTTGATGCTGGAATTTTTTACCCTATTTTTTATAGCAATTGGGTAAGTCTAGTGCAATGTGTTCCTAAAAAGAGTGGCATCACTATGGTTAGCAACGACAAAGACAAATGCATTCCTGCACGTATTCTTACGAGATGGCGAGTCTATATGGATTATCTCAAAGTTCACACTGCCACAAGGAAATACCACTTCCTACTTCCTTTCATTGACCAAATGTTGGATAGGCTTACTAGAAGATCCTATTACTTCTTCTTAAACGACTATTCTGGGTACAATCAAATTGCTATTGCACCAGAGGATCAAGAGAAAACAACTTTCACCTGTCCCTTTGGTACTTTTGCTTTTCACCGTATGCCTTTCAGTCTTTGCAACAAACCAGCCACACTTCAAATGTGAATGATGGCAATGTTCTCGGATATAATTGAAGATCCTTTAGAGGTTTATATGGATGATTTCCCAGTCTTATGGGAATGATTTTGATCATTGTGCTGACAATTTGGATCAAGTATTGAAGCGATGTGAAGACACACATCTTGTTATAAATTGGGAAAAATGTCATTTCATGGAAATTGAAGGCAATGTGTTAGGCCATCACATCTCTAGTCAAGGCAATGAAGTAGACAAAGCTAAAGTGGAAATCATTCAGAAATTACCTCCATCACAAATGTGAAAGGTATTTGCAGTTTTCTTGGGCATATATGGTTTTACCAAAGATTTATTAGAGACTTCTTTAAAATTGCAAAACCCTTATGCTTATTGCTGGAACAGAATCGAAAATTCTTTTTTGATGATGCATGTCTGGATGCATTTATTCAGTTAAAGAAGTAGATAATAAATGCACCCATTGTCATTGCACCAGATTGGTCTTAACCTTTTGAAGATATGTGTGATGTAAGCGACTTTGCTGTGGGTGTTGTTCTAGGAAAATGTAGGGGAAAAATATTTCACTCCATCTATTATGCTAGCAAAACTCTTATAGAGGTTCAAATCAATTATACCACTACAGAGAAAGAATTGTTGGCTTTAATCTTTGCTTTCGACAAGTTTCATTCTTATCTTGTCAACGCAAAAGATACCGGATTTACTAATCACTCGGTGTTGAGATATCTTTTTGCAAAGAAGGATGCAAAACCAAGACTGATACCCTGGATCTTACTATTGTAAGAATTTGACATGGAGATAAAATACGCAAAGTTTTAGAGAATCAAGTTGTAGACCATCTATCTCGGTTGGAAGTTGGTAGCAAAGATGGAAACCTATTTCAATTTGTTGATACATTCCCAGATAAAAAGTTATTTTCTGTAGATGCAACCCCTTGGTATGCAAATTTGGTTAATTATCTAGTGTGTGGAAAAATCCCATTGGGTGTCACAAGTCATAAAAAAAAAGATTTCTTCATGAAGTAGTAAAGTATCATTGGAACGGTCCGTATTTATTCAAAGTATGCAATGACAACATCATTTGGCGTTGTGCTCTAGAAGAGGAGATACTTTCAATCCTAAAGTACTGTCATGATGCTGCTTATGGAGGTCATTTTGGTGGCATGTAAACTGCCGCTAATGTTCTCCAATCAAGATTCTACTAGTCTTCATTATTCAAAGAAGCCCACAATTTTGTGAATCAATGCGATAGGTGTCAGCGCTCTGGTTCTACATCTTGACGTAATGAACTGTTACAGTAGCCAATTATGGAGGTTGAATTGTTTGATGTTTGGGGTATAAATTTTATGGAAACTTTTCCAAGTTAATTTGGAAATCTTTATATATTTGTAGTTTTTGAATATGTCTTGAAGTGGTTTGAAGCTAATGGTTTCTGGGAAAGCATGTCACTTGCTAGTTGAACTGGAGCACAAAGTAATGTAGGTAATTAAGCAAGTAAACATGGACTATGAAGCTACTGGAAAGAAAAGGCTGTTGGATATCATTGAACTAGAAGAGATTAGGTGAAATGCTTATGAAAATGCTGCAATTTACAAGGAAAAGACCGAACGATGGCATGACGGAATTATTTTGCAGTGACAATTTATCGCAGGTTAACAGGTTTTATTATCAATTCTAGAATGAAATTGCACCCAGGTAAATTGCGGACCTTTCAAAATTGTCAAAGTATTTCCTCATGGTGTAGTCACAATTAGAGATTTACATGATGGACACCAGTTCAAAGTGAATGGCAAGCGGTTGAAACACTATTTTGGGAATATTAATCAAAAATAGCCAGAGACAATTAAATTGGTCAAAAATTTTTAATTTTTATTGAATTTATCATTATGTGATTTTAGTTTTTTTTTAGTTTTTGTTTAAGTTTGTTTTACTTCTTTTTTGTCACAAAATAATTAGGGACCATTGTTGACACACTTGGGCTTTATTGTCAATGCAATTTGTACTATTGTACTGTCACTTATGACTCATCAAGAATGAGGGCAGATCAGAACATTGTCACTGCATCTGAGTTTGTGGGTGCAGCTACTGATAATTTGGAGTAAGATGGAGCTGGACCAGCGGAAGCTGCAGAGGAAGCAACCGATGATGCCAGGGTAGAGCCAGAACTTGAAGAGCGATCTAAAAATCTTGCAAAGCCCAAAGAAAAGAAGAGAAAGCCCTCCAAAGACTAAAAGCGCAAGAAGGAGGAGAAAAAGAGGAGGAAGAAGAAATATCGTGCAGCCACATCTGTGGCTGAGGAAAGCTGAGTTAGTTTAGTTCTAGTTTTTTTAGCTGTAGTATTCATGCATTGCATGTAGCTGTAACTTTTATTTTGTTAGTGCAGATTATTGTTGCATTTCTATTGTCATTGCATTTTAATATTAGTGCATTGAGGACAATGCAAACTTTAAGTTTGGGGGAACGCATATGAGGTTTGGAAATATATCCACATTTAAAAAAAAATTAGTTTAATGAAGCTTGTAAGGCTTAATTGTGGTTAATGCAAATGTGTTTAAAATTTTTTATTACATTCGATGCTTAATTCTTGAATAATGTGAATTATCAATAAATGAGTTGGATAAATTTGACTGAATGTTGAATCTTCAATTCTTTGATGAATGATTTTGGTAGCATTAGTAATGGATGACTAGTAACATTCCTTAAATCTTGAATGTATCTACCTTTTACAGCTAATTATATATATAGTTATGAATAAAAGACACTCCAAAGTGGTTGTATTGTGAAGTGTTAAAGAGGGAACACTCCAATGCAAGCGTTAGAAAAATGAATCTAGCAAAAGGCTGTCACGTATGAGTGTGTGTCGGCACTATAACACCCCTAACCTATATCCATCGCTGGACTGGGGTTAAGAGTTATTACTGGGCATATCAGAACATCTCGTAATCATTTCACAATCAAAAGGCATGCATCATCATATCATAGTCAAACATCAACACTAAGTCCCTTTCTTAGGTCAATGAAACCAAAAACATGCATTAGAAAGAGGTTGGGACTAAACTCAACACATACAAATTTTTTTTGAAACTTAACAAATTTTCTAAATTACAAAGGTCACATGCCCGTGAGAGTAGACCGTGTGCCTCACATAGCATTAGACACGTTCGTGTGTCTAGGCCGTGGTGAAACAGGGCATACATACTGACTTATCCACACGGCCACAAGATACGCTTATGTGTCTAGCCCGTGGTCTAAATTGACTTGGCCACACGGAGAAGCCTGTGTGTACGCGATCGTGCGGTCTACCTAGGCTCATTTCGAAATGGCCCTCAAGCAACACGGCAGAGACACACACCTGTGTTCCTATCCGTGTGGGCAAATATATGCCATTTACAAGGCCAATATGCCACCTATTTGGGTCCTCCCTACAAATCCAAAGTCAAGCATCATATATGAAGCATTTTTAGCCAAATTCAACTCCAAACATGTATCAAATCAATTTATAATATCATCAACAAATTTCATGTTCATTCTTTATACCAAAACATACTAAAATCATATGTTAAACATTACCAAATTCTCAATTATGAACATACCAAAATGACCATTTCACTTGGCTATTTGCATATCAGAAAACATATCACATTATTTAACTCAAATTTCAAGCCAAATTATATAATCAATTTAAATAGCTTTCTCTTCTTCTCAAAACCGGCCATAAAAGATGAACACCCACTAACTTATTGATTTGTTTTATTGATTTCTTATTAATATACTATTTACTATTTTAACATTTGTAATTTAATTAGAAAACTATATAACATAAGCCTATAACCGTCCATCCCATGGTTTAATGGAAAAATTTCAACATAAGGATCCCATCTTTAATAAATCAAAGCAATTAAGCACTTTAACAATTTGAATGCCACTTTTACATTTTACGCGATTAAGTCTTTTTTGCAAATTGAGCACACAAACGATAAAATTTTCATACGAAAATTTCACACATATTAATTTACATATTTTAAGCACGAAATATAATATTAAAATATTTTTCTAACTCGAATTTTTGGTCCCAAAACCACTGTTCTGACTAGGGTCTAAACCGGGCTGTTACAACTCTCCCCCCTTAAGGATTTTTGTCCCCGAAAATCTTACTAGAAAGTAGGTTAAGGATTTGTTTCCACATAGTACATTTCAAATTCACACATAGCTTTGGATTTCAATCTCGTTAATCTCACAACTGAAATTCTGATCTGTCTTTCACTTACGTCGTATCAAGCCGAAACTATTTCTAACTGTATTGAATTACTTTCATCTTTTGCTCAATTTTTCTGATGGCATTAATCCCGTGAATCATTTTCTCACAAAACTCGATCCCGAAACAACGGAGTTTAGTAACTACCACATACAATACCTCATACAATTTCACTTTTATACTCTCCAGATAATTTATCAAACAACAACAATCTTTCTTAGTTACTTTGAATCTCTAAAACTCAGCGATGAATAATATTTCGAGAATTTTGAATTGCGTTTCTCGATTTCAATACAACCTCATACTCACATCTTACTGAAATTTCTTTGAGAATCACAATATAAATTCCAAATTTTTTTATCCAAAACAATGAAAACTGATACTCAGTGCAAATTGGCAATCTTTGAAAACAATAACTCAGCTGGTCTAATAAGAGAGAAATCCATACGTACAGAGAGACTTCTTTTCAATAATTCAGATAACATCTATCTTTTTCGATATTAAGAATAGTCCTGGTACAAAATCTATGAACACTCTATTTCAAAAGTCAACAAAGTCAAAAATATCATATTTCACATTCATTCATCAATACCATATCTTGGATTATTGGGCACCTTGTTAATCCCGTATGAATAGACAAACTACCATTAAGAATTACCTGTAGTAGTCATTGTACAATCTCAAAATTTCTCAGTATGCACACTCTATTTCAAAACAACAACCAATCATTGATTCCACATCTAAAATTCTAAATCATAATTCAATTTATGCTAAACCCCCTTTTAACTTATAATTTATTGACACATTTTTGAGCTTCACGAATTTACTAAATAAACATTTATTAGCTTCTAACTCAACTAACAACTATTCATCATCTGATAAGATCAATTACGTATTCATCACTCGTAAAGTACACAAAATTTTCTTATTCAGATCATTCGTAACTATAATCATTTCTCTCAGTTAATAATATTTACTTACAGAATCAAAAGTTGTTCAATGATTCGAGCTAGCTTTGCTGTGCCAAATTCGGATCTTGCTCTGGAACGTCAAACATTTTAAACTCTTGTAATCATCAAATATGTCACATAACTCTTTTCATGCAGCTTTAACTGTATGGAATCACAAGATATCTCTGTACACTCTATTATTAGAACACACTTCAAATCGTTCATTGACGCAAGTTGTGACAACCCGAATTAGGGCCTAATCGGAATAGTGGTTTCGTGACCACAAATCCGAGATAGAAATAATTGTTTTATAATTATTTTGGGGTTTATGATATGATTGCATGATTGTGTGAAAATTTCGTGATGAAATTCTATGCCTAAAGTGCTTAAATTGAAAGTAGGGACTAAATCGAATAAGTTGCAAAATTTGCATCCCAGAAGTTTTTAGTATGAAATTGTTTTGGAATATTAATTAGGAGGTCTTAAATAGAAATTTGACCAATTTTAAGTTCATGGACAAAATTAGGACATGGAAGGAATTTTTGAAAGTTTAGTAAGGAGGGGCATTTTGGTCATTTGGATATTAAATGAAATAAAATGGGAAAAATAACACAAAATTGATCATCATCCTCCTTAGTTGCTGCCGAATTCTCCCTCTCTCCATAGCTAGGGTTTCTTCAATTTTCAAGCTCCATAGTAAGTGATTCCAAGCCCTGTTTTTAATGTTCTTTACGTTTTTGGAATCCCGGAAGCTCGATTAAGCTTATGCTAGTAATAATTTAACCTAGGGTTCACATTTGGAAAAATACCCATAGGTGAAATTTGTGTATTTTGATGTTTTATGATAGAATATGAGGTTTTAAATTATGTTAAATAACTTGTGCTACTCGGTTTTAAGTGAAAGCGAGTAAAAGCAGCATAATCGGTAAAAATACCTATTGTTCATAACTATATGATAGAGTGAGAATTTGATGTTGTGGTAGAAGAGAAAATGTTCAGCATATCATAAAATATAAGAATAAGGGCTGAAATTAAATTCCGAGCCTAGGGAAAAATTGTAATTTTGAAAAGTTAGGGGCAAAATGTAATTTTTCATGATGTGATTTTGGATTGAAATAAATAGTATGAGTATTAAATGAGCTAAATGTGTTATTATAGATCAAGAAAGACGGAATTGATCTCGAGCGGGGAAGGAAAAAGTTTTGGACTAAATTGCAAAATTTCCATATTTTGCACCAAGGTAAGTTTGTATGTAAATATTACAATAATTTCATGTACATTCTTATATTTCAGCCTATTATATAAACATACTAGCTGATGTTAAAATATAAATCGACTATTGGAAGAATGGAAATAAATATAGAGAGAGATCCGGTTAAACATTGGGAGAGATCGAATGAAATAGAGGGCGTAGCTAGGTCACATGTATGATCTGAGTGCACATCATGTGTACAAGAAAGCTACGAGACACCACAGTGTAGTAGCTAGGTCACATGTGTGATACGAGATGTATCCTATGTAGACAAGAGAGCTACGTGAAAGATAAATGTAGCTAGGTGCATGCGTGATTCCAAGTGAAGGACACCATGTAGACAAGAGAGCTACGTGAAAGATAAATGTAGCTAGGTGCATGCGTGATTCCAAGTGAAGGACACCATGTAGACAAGAGAGCTACTGAGACAAATCGGTTGGGTCGCATGAGTGGTACTAAGTGTTCACCATGTGTACAAGAGAGCCGAACTAAGCGAAGTATGATGGTGGGGTGTGTCTTTGAAACCATTAAATATCGAGGATTGATCCGAATTGTTCAACGAGATGGTTTTGTGGTGATATTGTGGTTTGGACCTACACTTATGGTGAATGAAATGTGGTGAAAATGATTTGTGGTATATACATATATAAGATAAAATGAGGTTAGCATAAAGAATGTGTGAAAGAGTGAAATTAGCATTAAAACTGTTTTTAGATGGTAGCAGTGACATGATTTTGAAAAATCACCAAAAATAGGAGGAATATAATTAGAGGTTGAATGAGATGTGAAATTAAAGTTTAATGAGTCTACTTTCATATAAAAGAAACAGAGCAAGCAAAGGAATTCTATATTTTGAGATATTTACAATTGTATGTGACTTGCTCAGGATGAATACGTGATCCCCTGTTCCAACTTTGAAAAATCATTAAAAATTGTACAAAGCAAATTAAGAAATATAGTTTACATGCCTAAATTCCTTATTGAGACTAGTTTTAAATGAAACAGACTTCAGGGTTGTTTGAATTGTGTACTGAGAGAAATTCAATTTGTAGTGAACAGAGGTCAGATCAGTCGAGCTGTGTAACAGGGAAACTTTAACTAATAAACTGTACTAATCGGCTGAACCAAAATTATAGAAAAAAAATTAGCAAAAAGATTTATGAGTCTAGATTCAGGAAATTTTACGGATTTGAATTTGAGTTTTGTAACTCGAGTTATGATTTATTTAGTGAATATGACGCAGAGACAGCTTAATCAAAGTGGAATGAATAGTGAAGTTAAAGTAGATATACTTGAATTGTTGTGTAAACATGTTAGATTTTTTTAATTAGTATTTACATACTTACTTACTAAGCTATAAGCTTACTTTGTTTCTCTCTTTTGTCTTATAGTGTTCTTGACTTGCTCGGGAGTTAAGGATTGTGAAGATCTACCCGCACTATCATACTTTAGGGTATTTGAACTAAGCGTTTTGAATTATGGCATGTATAGTAGGCTTAATTATTTTGTTACGTGTCATATTTGTCTAGGTTTAAAATATTAGTTACTGATTTCGACCAGCTAATTTGTACAAGCCATTAAAGTTGGCTAATATTGTTCAAGACATATATTATACGATGCACTATCAAATTGAATGACATATTTATATTTCGGTTATGTTTAATGGTATGTGTTATGTTCTGGTAATACCTTGTATCCTGTTCCGGCGACGGTAACGGGTAAGGGGTGTTACACAAGTATTGATGTTTTGATTAACAATATTTCCGTCCAGAAAGAAAAACTTCATCAGTCGAACTAACTTTAATTTACCACAACATTTCTCAGATAGAATTGTTCTAATAGATAAAATTTTGTATCAAGTCTTCAAGAATACAAATTCTTCCTCCAGACTATCCCTCAATTCACACATGAGCGTTCAAAGTTTACTTCCAATTCGGTGGATAGATTCAAACACATATAGCACAATTAACGCTTCAATCAAATAATTTCAAATCAAATTAAACTACTAAATTGGTCTTTTTGAAGAAATCTTTTCTTCTCGTTAAGAAGGATAACCCAAACATATCATAATACATATGCCATAATCATCAAATAGAAATCATAATGTCATAATAAACCGACATCTTACCCGTAACAATAGATAATATCCCAGCTTTTAAGAAAGCATTTGAACCCAGAAGAAAATCAAATATGATTTGAACAGCAACTAATACAGAAGCACAACTTTTATAACTCTGATAACGGTACTACAGTACTTCCCAATTTTAGAACAAAATTTATGATTATAACAGATATAACCATTTCCTTCAAATAGATATCTCTTATAGATAATCACATAGAATCATAAGAAAACCATAATAGTGAAATTTTCAACGTCTGAAGCTACACAGAATATCAAAAAATTACAACCCTGATATCAACTCTGATGATATCCCAGAAAATGTCGAGAAAGAATAATATCACTCATAAATACTGGAATTCACAGTAACAGAAGAAATGTAATCTTCAGATATTTTCAACAGAACAATAGCCAGTAGAAACAAAGTATTAGCATCATACAAATTTAACCGTCGATTTTCATATCCACACAATGAAATAAATACTAGAGAAAGACATAGCAATGTTGAACAAAACTCAAACAGGCCAATGATACTTTCGTCTATTATTATGTTTAACTAATGTTCTCATACGATAAGAATTCCTTCTGAAACTAAACAATTGCATATACTTCTAAGGATAAATGCACACATAGAATGTCCAGAAGAAATCATTGTAACTACCCAACTATAACCACTGCACTCAGCCATCAATACAATTCAATCATTATTCAACTATTTAATTCTATCATTAGAAATTTTCACATTATCCCTTCGCTAATCGAAGTTAATTCAGAGAAGCTTCTATCTAATATTTTCTTTAGAAAACAAATCTGAAATAGATCATTTAATCAGAGTTAACATCTTCCGAAACAATATCTTCGCATAATCTGAATAGTCTCCAGAACTATCCAATATCTCTTCGAATACTGTCTTTATTTGCTGATTTATTCACTTTACTGACCACATTATTATCTTCCAAACACAAACTTTTGTAACTCCACAGCCATGAATTATTCAACCAAATCTTATAGATTTCATTTTAACATTTCATTGATAAGGGGGTGAGGGTAGTAAAGCCTCAAATTTAACTTACACACAAATGCACATTATACATACTATCACAGATAGCCAGTTTAATACTAATTTCACATTCTCAAATCATTTAATAAACTTTTGCTTTTAATCACTTTTGTTCTTAACACATTGTCCATATGCTAACTCAAATTAAAAATTCACAATCAAAGCATTTTAGATACCAATCATAAATCAAAAATCATATCTCATATGCTCATATAATTATAACATTTATCAATAAGAAAATGTCATACTCTTTGATCCATACTTTTATGAGTTTCAACTCATAATCAACACATTTCTATTCAAACATTTGAATACACATTCCGTAGTATCAGAATTAGCTCGGTTGGAAAACTTATCAGTCTAATCAAAATAATTTTCGTTAGAGTCAGGTGTAACACCCCTTACCTATACCCGAGACCGGGACCAGGTACGAGGTGTTATGTAACACCCCAAACCCAGCCCAGACGTTATGGCCAGATCTGACGTGTCACATGGACTTACGACTTAGTATGCATTCGTTGGTTTAAGTGATTGGAGTAGTCTTTGTAAAAACAGCAGTTGAATGAAAAGCCAGTTTATCAATCTTTAGGCTATCCATTTGTTGTGCTTGTTGAGTCTTGAAAATGTTCATTAATTTTCAAAACCTGCGCAGCCTAACACTAGCAGTTTCGTCATAGTATAAATATAATCAGAAAATAAAACCATAGCGGAAAAAAGAAATTTAAATAGCGGCTTTATTACAACTTAAAACCCAAAATTAAATAAGAATGTAAAAATAATAAAAATATACTAACTTAGAAAAACCAACTTTACAGATGCCACTCCGAATCCCTCACAGCTCCAAGCCCACTATGGTTGGGGATTTCCTGCAGAGATGAAAATAAAGGGTGAGTTCGGTAAACTCGATGTGTAACATAACCCAACCATAGCCCAAAAGCAGATCAAACCTCGAGTCGGACTTATCGGGCCTTGGCCCAATCTGAAATCGAATGAAACCCATAGGCCCATAGCAGTGCAGAACAAATATATCATGAATGCGAAAACCCAACCTAGAGCCATCCAAAACACCCCGTACCAGCCTTACACCATGTGGGAGACTACTCGACCCACCCAATGCACTACACACCACGAAATTGCAGCGAGGTGCGGATATTGTGACGAAGTCACCAGATCTGAATATTGTGGCTAGGCCACGAACAAATATATATATGTGGCGAAGCCATCGATTCTGTGAGGTCGCGGATATTGTGACGAAGTCATCGAGCAGATATATGTGGCGAGGCCACCAGTTGTAGTGAAATTTGCCGAGCAACGCTTCGTCCATCAATATAAACCCATGTCCCATGCAATGAAATAATATGTCATGGCATACGTATACAGAAACAGAACATCATGCTTTTTAGAAAAAATAACTCTAGGGGTAAAATTGTAATTTTGCATGCATAAGGGTATTTCAGTAATTATTACCTATTGCTAAGGTTTCATGCTCATTCTAACATTTACCAAGTAATCAAAAGTACTTACCTCGTCTTTTTACCAAAGTGGGCCCGTTGGCCCATTGGCCCGTTTTCGGCCCATTAAGCCCAAAAATACCGTTGTGCAAGAAAATGCACACTCTGCACTCTAATCATCCAAATGCACCATATTCATTAACAACTATCTCACGAGTGCTCGAACGCTCACGAGTTCACAAAATACTAATGTTTTGGTATTTCGGCTTTTACCGATTCAGTCTAAGGGAGGGTGTCGTTTACACACCTAGTTGTGGACGATTGATGACGATATCTCCCACGTAATAATCCTACAATCGATCACTAACACATTAGACTTACAAATTAACGATAACTAATATAAATCCACGTCAACTAACCCAATCATCACATAAGTTAGTCATTTACGCACGAGGGGCAAAATAGTCATTTTACCCTCCAGGGGTAAATCAGTAGTCCTACCCTGCAGGGGTATTTTAGTAATTCTACAACTTATCCACTTGGGTCTACAGACGCATTGGGACCACATGGCCCATTTCATCCCATCGCGGCCCGAAATAGCCGTCTTACTACTAGAGTAATGAGAAATACACACCTGTTAGGAGACTGCAGTTAATCCACGCTCCAAACACTCTTAGCTGACGCCCGACCCAAACGAGCACGTCACAAAGCGATAGGGATCAGCCAAGAAGGGTATGCCTACACTCCTCATGGTTTGCTCTGTTTAAAGCCAGCTCTCCATCTACTCTTATGTTAGCTTCCTGATGTGGGATCCCTCCATCACCAAAGTTTAAAACCAACACCAACTCTTGCCGTCCCAACATAGCAAAATAATCAACTTTTGTGTGTAATAGCCCAAAATTGGGTTTAGTTGGAACAGAGGTTTTAGGACCACAAAATACGAGAGAGAAATAATTATTTTATGATTATTTTGAGGTCTATGATATGATTGCATGATTGTGTGAAAATTTCGTGAAGAAATTCTATGCATAAAGTGCTCAATTTGAAGTTAGGGACTAAATTGAATAAGTTGCAAAACTTGCATTCTAGAAGTTTCTAGTATGAAATTGCTTTAAAATATTAATTAGGAGGTCTCAAAATAGAAATTTGACCAATTTCTAAGTGATGGACAAAAATTGGACATGGATGGAATTTTTGAAAGTTTAGTAAGGAAGCGCATTTTGGTCATTTGGTAATTAAAAGAAATAAAAAGGGAAAATAAAGCCAAAATTGACTCATCTTTTTCATGGAGGCCGAAATTTGCATGGGGGAAACCATGGCTAGGGTTTTCAAGCTTTCCAAGCTCAATAGTAAGCCCGTTCTAACCCCGTTTTTCAAGTTCTTTACATTTTTGGAATCCCGGTAATTTAATTAAGCTTATTCTAGCAATAATTTAAGCTAGGGTTCATATTTGGAAAAATACCCATAGGTGAAATGTGTTTATCTTTCTATTTTATGATATAATATGAGGTTTTAAATTATGTTAGACAACTTGTGCTGCTCGGTTTTGAGTGAAAACGAGTAAAAGGGCTTAATCGGAAAAAATACCTAATAGTCATAAGTATATGTTAGAGTGAGAATTTTATGTTTCCATAGAAGGGAAAAGTGATCAGCATGTCATAAAACATAAGAATAAGGGATTAAGTTTAATTCCTGAGCCTAGGGGCAAAAGTGTAAATATGCAAAAGTTTAGGGGAAAATTGTAATTTTTCAAAAGTTTGAGTTAAGGACTGTTTTGAATAGTAAATTAATTAAATAAGTAAAATATGATGTTTTAGATCCTGAAAAATGAGATTTGAACCTAGAATGAGAGAAAAATCGAAAATTGGGAAAGTTGGTAAAATGATCGTTTTAGTATCGAGGTAAGTTCATATGTATAATAAGCATTAATTTATGCATGTTTAAATGTAAAATTGATATATTTATTATAATTTCCGAGGTGTTGACAGTATGTAAGTTGGTATGATAATGATACAGCAATAATGCTGTAAATTTGAAAGTTAAATTTAGTGAATTAATTGAATTATGTTAAATTAAATGATTATGGTGCCAAGTTTATGAATTGATTTAAAAATATGTCTATGGTACATGAAGTGCATTGAATTATCATACATAAATGTGATTTCTATGATTATGGATATTATGGGAAATTGTAAGTTCATATGATTTTTAATAAGGCAATGTGTAATTTAATGTTATTGCCTTGATATTAAATGAGATGTAAGTTTATATGTAAGTAATACATCAATATTACTTGTATTATGATATTTTATAATAATATTGGAAATACGTTTGTGGATAATTACTTGATTGGTGAAATTGTTGGAAAAGAGAAAATCCGGTTGAACCTTGGAAAGATTGGATGGTACAGATAGTATGTAGCTAGGTCACATGTATGGTCTTGAGTGCACATCATGTGTACAAGAGAGCTACAAGACATTATGATGTAGCTAGGTCACATGGGTGATACTATGTGTACACCATGTAGACAAGAGAGCTACGGGATATATGTAGCTAGGTTGCATGCGTGGTTCCAGGTGAAGGACACCAAGTAGACAAGAGAGCTACGAGATAAATTGGCTAGGTCACATAGGTGGTCTTGAGTGTTCACCATGTGTACAAGACAAATGAACTATATGATGGGTGGAGCTATGTGTTTGAAACCACCAAGTGTCGAGGATTGATCCGAAGTGTTCAGCGGGAGACTCTCTATGTATTGCTTTGTGAGTTTTGTGATGAATAAGTGCAGGAACTTGGTTATGTGAATGATGTGTTCATTAAGTGACTAGGATGTGGTAAGGTTATAAACAAGTAAGTTATACATGAGGATGAATTTATGGTGACCTTGTGATCATGGGCCTATACTTGTGATGTATGAAATGTGGTGAAAATGATTTGTGATATGTATGTTAAAATGAGGTTAATACAAAGAAAGTGTGAAAGGGTGAATTAGCAATAAAACTATTTTGGACAGTATCAGTGACGTGATATTGTGATATGTATGTTAAAATGAGGTTAATACAAAGAAAGTGTGAAAGGGTGAATTAGCAATAAAACTATTTTGGACAGTATCAGTGACGTGATTTTGAAAAAATCACCAAAAATATTATAAATTGAATTAGAGACTGAATGAGATAACAAATTAAAGCCTAATGAGTCTATTTTCATATAAAAGAAACAGATAAAGAAAAAGAGTTCTATATTTTGAGATATTTATGTTTTTATGAGGCGGTTCGAAATGATTACGTGATCCCCATTACGACTTTGGAAAATCACAAAAATTTGGATAAAATAATTAGAGCTTAAACTTATATTTTAAAATCCTAATGAGTCTATTTTCAAGATAAATCAACAAGAACGTTATCCGAGTTACATCTTTGTGAGATAATTAATTTTTAGTGAAGAGAGGTCGAATCGTCGAGAATGTGAAGCGGGAAAAATTTTAATGAATAAACTGTACTAATTGGCTAAACCAAAATTATGAAAATTTTATGGTGGAAAGATATGTGAGTCTAGTTTCAGGGGAAATTTATGGATCTTAATTTGGAGTTCTGTAGCTCGAATTATAAATAAGTAAGTGACTATGACTCGTGTAGACAGTTTGATGTGAGCATTTATTAGTAAATTGTGAAATCGTACTTACAAGAATGCTATATACATTAAGGATGTGGAATGGAGAGGAGGAGGAGGAAAATAAAAATATGTGGAATACATGGAAACTATGGTATATGAAATATTGATATAATGAAATAAATGATATGTGTTTATAAGAAAACAGAAAGAGAATGATATGTAACATGACATGTATATATATATGACTAGTCTCAATGTAATGCTTGTAGGGTATGGAGTTGAATTAAAATGTTTTAGGCAAACATGTTATTTGCGCATCTGAATTGTGGTATTTTATAAAGATATGATCTAGTTTTAAATATGAATGCTTGATGATTAAGCTGAAGATATTTGGTAAGATGATAATCTTTGTATAAATGTATAAGTGGTACTATAATAAATAAGGTAAAATGAGTATGAAGACACATGTATGATGATATACAAATGCTATGTTTGTGGTTTAATTGAGAATATTTAATCATAAATGAATACCATGTTATATGCTTTTGATTTTGTATAAGTGTGTAAGAGATTAAGGTTGACCAAAGCTTGGAAAATAGCCTAGGTATATTCCACACAGGCAGAGACACGACCATGTGTCAGCTGTGTATGGAACACGAATTTGGGACACGGGCGTGTGGAGCCTTAAAGCATGAAATTTCCAAGATTTTTGTAAGTTCTCGGTTTAGTCCCGAACCCTTTCTAAAGTATGTTTTGGGCTTTGTAGACTCAAATAAGGGACTATGTGTAAGTGAATGAACGTTTTGAAATATGAATGAAATTTTATGGCCCGTATTTTAGTTTAATATTTGTATATTTGTCCGGTAACGCCTCGTACCTTATCCTGGCCTCGGGTACGGGTAAGGGGTGTTACATTGCGTGCCAAGGGATTCGAACCAAAGTCCTCTCACATGCCAACTCAAGCCACCACCACTAGGCCATCAACTCATTTGTGTCATAAATCCAACACATTAAACTTTAAAGCGCACCTACTTGCTTCCAGATTTATTGAAAAGAAAAACCAAAATATATTGCAAGAGCCAAGACTTGAACCTTGGACCCCTTGCTTCCTCTATGGCGTCACTTCCTTGTCCCCAAAGTGGTGCCACCTTGCCACTATACCACACTCCTTTTTGTGTCATCTTTTACCCCTTTACTCTTAAAAGCCCAAACGCCAATTGCATCACTATTCATAAAATAAAAATTCTGAAGACTACCATGGATTTAACTTAAGTTTGGGCATTCCAAAGGCCCACTAACCTACTAAAATATATATTTTAACCAACCAGAACACACAAAAATTTTAAAAATCACAGAAACACAGAAAACCCAAAAATTGGGGCGTTACACGTTACCAGGCATGTATTTGAACATTTTTGGGAAATACAGGCTATAAAATTTCATTCCAATTTGAACTCAATCAAACCACATCTTAATGTCCCTATTATGGTCCTACGAGGCCCTAAAAATACTTTAAGTACGGTCCAAGACTAAACCGAGGACCTAAGAAAATTTTAAGAAAATTTCTAGGTTAATGTCTCACACGCCTATGTGGAGACAATGCACACGCCCGTATGCTTTGGGACACTCCCGTGTCCACTACCCATGTGGAATTAATTGAATTTATTTCTCATATCGAACCTACAGAGGTTTTAACACGACCAAGCACACGCCTGTGTCCCTGGCGCCTGTGTCCAAAAACTCGAGCAATCTATTTATGATGTCAGCATGCATTTAGGGGTATACAGCCAAGACACATGCCTGTGTGCTAGGTCGTGCCATCCATACGGTTGAGACACACGGCTGTGTCTCTGCCCGTGTGTTTACTACCATGCATTTTGACTTAAAATTTTTAGGTGCAGCGGACACACAGACAGACTACATGCCCATGGGCTATCCGTGTGTCACACACGGCCTAGACACACGCCCGTGTGTCTACCCGTGTGGACCTTGTTAGGATATTTTCCAAGCCTTTGGTCACCCTCTAATATTCATATCCACTTATAGTTTTCAATAACACTTAACATGGTCTAATTGTACTCTTAAATGACCTTAATACACCTCATTGCATGTAAACCTCATCTCATCAGTTTTCAAACATGCTAGGTTATCCCCTTTATATTAAGGATTTCTATGACTTGTAACTCAATTGAGCTTGGCTCGTTATCTTAAGTCATTGCCAAATTGTGGCCTAACCACCCCAGGTGATTTGGTCATGCTATATATGACTAATTGTAATACATCATATTTAATCATCACAAGAACATTGGAATATAACATGCACAATTTGTTAGGTCATAACCTACACCAAAATGAGCCAATTCCCCTGGCCATATACAAGGGAATATGTATACATTTATAAGCCTTCGTATTGGCTAATCAAATGACACATACAACAAAATAACAAAAGCCCTATACATGCCACTGAGCAAAATAAAAGTATTTTTATACCAAAGCTAGACAAGATGATAGTGTGTTGATTCTCCAACCGTCTTTCAACCTCTACGAGTCCTCGAGCTTTGTAAGACAGGGAAAAGAGAGGGCTAAGCATTTACATGTTTAGTAAGCCCGAATAACAGGAAAGTAAACTTACCGATTAATTAACATACATCCATATTAGGCAATAAAACCAACAAGCATGAAATAGTTTCCCTATCACATGCACTCAATCGACAAGTTAGTTCCATAACAATACACCATGTAATTTGTCTTAGATGAGCTCATCTTTCAACATTTTCATTTTTATATCTCATGTTAATCTCATGGAGTTTCTCAGAAATCTCGATGGATTATCCATTTACCGTCAAGTCATGAGAGCGATCATCTCAACTACACACTCTCGCGAACCTCACACCTTACTACGGGATTACCAGTCCAGGCTAAATCCCCCGCAATGTAAACTTGTAAGGTGAAGTCGGGATTACCAGTCCGGGCTAAATACCTTATAGCGACAAACACCCTTAATGAGCTCTAATCTAAATTACCAGTCTAGACTAAATTCAGACCCTAATCGGATTACCCATTCGGGCTAAATCCGTAATGCACACATATTCTTCGGGAGGCTCGATCACTCAAGGAACACCCGTCCGGGCTAGATCCTTTCTATATTTGAGATCAATAGATTACCCGTCCGGGCTAAATCCTTTTCTGCAACACATGTAGGATCTCAAGTCATATAAGCCATGGTTTATCCATCAAATCTCCCTTTTTGACCTCAACCGGGACATTTATTATCATATCATTATTATTAACATATTTCATGAATTTTCATGCCACCATTATAACCAAATATCATGCATTCATAACACATGTAATTAGGCATATTAATAGTTTACTTAAACTAATTCGAACTTACCTGGTATTCATTTCGGTTTCGTGTTTCTGTTATTCTGAAACCTTTTGTTTCCCTCGATCGACCTCCGAAATTTGTTCCTCAGGGTTTACAACAATAAAAATAAATCATCAATATCTCAAATTATTCTTTTCGAGCCTAAATTTTACCCCTAGACAAATTACAGTTTTGCCCCTAACCTTTCACATTATTTACGATTTAGTTCCTACGCTCGTATGATGAAATGCATTAGTTTTCTACATTACCCAAGCCTAGCCAAATGTTCTTTCACTTATGCCAGCTGACATTTTTCCATTATTTCTCATTTCTACCACATATTTTACACCTTTTGCAAAAACTTCCTTTTAGGGGTTTTTCATGAAAATCACTTAGAAAAAGATGTTTAACACACATCCAACTTTCATATTCCTCCATAAAACATCACAGAATAAACATGTCACACATGGGTCACTTTGCAAATAGGAACCCTAACTCAAAATATGGGTAGAAATGAAGAGAGTAAGCTACTAGGATTTCAAAAATATGAAGAACATTAAAAACGGGGCTAGAGAGCACTTACTATTGAGCTTGGAAAGCTTGAAAACCCTAGCTATGGAGAACCCAAAATTTTTGGCAGCAACATGGAGAGAATGGGCTAATTTTTGGCTTATTTTCCCATTTTATTCTTTAAAATTTTATCCACACATGCCCATTTGTGTCGAAAACTTAGAAATTGGGCAAATTTCTCTTTAAAGACTTCTAATTAATAATCTAAAGCAATTTCATGCAAATTGCTTCTAGAATCCAAGTGTTGCAATTTATTCAATTTGTTCCTTATTTTTCAATTGGACACCTTACACATAGAATTTCTTCATGAAACATTAACACATGCATATTTCATATTCTAGACCTCATAATAATCATAAAATAAATATTTCAACATCGGATTTGTGGTCCTGAAACCACTGTTCTGACTAGGCCCTATTTTGGGATGTTACATTTCTCCCCCCTTTAGGGACTTGCGTCCTCGAAAGTCTTACCAGTAAACAGGTCCATATATTGGCGTCTCATCATTTCTTCTGGCTCTCATGTAGCCTCTTCCACACCATGTCGATGCCATAAGACTTTTACCAAGGCCACATCTTTATTTCTCAGCTATTTAACCTCACGAGCCAGAATCTTTACTAGTTCTTCACCACAAGTCATCTCCGGTCTAATTTCAATCTCCGTCAGTGAAATCACATGAGAGGGGTCTGATCGAGATCGCCTTAACATAGATACATGGAACACATCATGAAGCTTTTCCAGTTCTGGTGGCAATCCTAATCGATATGTAAAGGTCCAACTTGTTCAATAACCTTATATGATCCAAGAAATTGTTGACTCAGTTTCCCTTTCTGGCCAAATCTCAATACCTTTTTCCATGGAGATACTTCCAATAATACTTTGTCTCCTACTTGGAACTCAATCTCTTTTCTTTTCAGATCAGCATATGACTTTTGTCTATCCAATACCGCTTTTAAATAGTCACTTATCACTTTAACCTTTTCTTCAGTTTCCTTAATTGGATCAACTCCGTGAATCTAACACTCTTTGAGTTCTATCCAATACAATGGAGTTTGACAATACCTACCATACAAGGCCTCATAAGGCACCATCTTCAAACTCATTTGAAAACTGTTGTTGTAGGTGAACTCTACCAATGGCAAGTATTTTTCCCAACTACCCTGAAATTCGAGGATGCAACATCGCAACATATCCTCAAGAATCTAAATCATCTGCTCAGACTGACCATCAGTCTGTGGGTGAAAAGCCGTACTAAAAATCAACCTAGTACCCAAGGCTTATTGTAATTTCTTCCAGAATCTCGAAGTAAATCTCGGGTCTCTGTCTGAAATAATCGATAGTGGTACCCCGTGTAATCTCACCATCTCAGTTGTATACAAGTCGGCCAACTTGTCAAGTGAATAATCTTTCATACCGGAATAAAATGAGTCGACTTTGTCAACCTATCGACCACAACGCATATAGCATCTTTCTTCTTCGGGGTCAATGGTAATCCAGTCATGAAGTCCATAGTGATTCTGTCCCATTTCCATTCGGGGACCATCACAGGCTGTAGTAAACTGGAAGGTACTTGATGTTCAGCTTTGACTTGGTGGCATATCAAGCATTTCGATACAAATTCAGAGATGTCTCTTTTCATGCCGTTCCACCAGGACATTTTCTTCAAATCATTGTACATCTTGGTACTTCTCGGATGAATAGACAAACAACTATCATGTGCTTCTTGCAAAATCCTCCGAATAATTTCATCTTTCATCGGTACGCAAACTCTGTCTCTGAACATCAAGCATCCATCAGGACTAACCTAAAAATTTGATTCATTGCCCGACTCACATTGAGAAATTTTAGCTTACAGGACACTATCATTATTTTGAGCATCATAAATTTCTTAAAGAAATGTCAACCTAGCCCTTAGCTCTGCCAAAAATGAACCATCATCAAACAACGCCAATCGAGCGTTCATGGCCCTCAATGCAAACAATGATTTTCTACTCAACGTGTCGGCGACCACATTCGCCTTTCCCGGATGATAATCGAAGATCAACTCATAATCTTTAATTAATTCTAACCATCTCCCCTGTCTCAGATTCAATTTTTTTTGAGTCATCAAATACTTCAAAATCTTGTGGTCTGTGAATATATGACAAGTCTCACCATAGAAATAATGCCTCCAGATTTTCAAGGCAAAAACAATGGTGGCATGTTCTATGTCATGTGTCGGATAATTCTTCTCGTGTGGCTTCAACTGTCGTGAAGCATAGGCTATCACTTTGCCATCTTGCATAAGCACACAACCTAGTCCATTTAGGGACGCATCGCTGTAGACCACAAACTCTTTTCTTAACTTAGGCAATACTGAAATTGGAGCTTCAGTCAGCAATGTCTTCAACTTTTCAAAACTCTACTGACACTTCTCTATCCATTCAAACTTAACGTCTTTCTGTGGCAACCTCGTCATTGGAGTTGCTATTATGGAAAATCTTTTTACAAATCTTCAGTACTAACCGGCTAAGCCCAAAAAGCTTCTAACCTCAGTTACATTTTTAGGTGGTTTCCATTCAACGATGGCAGAGATCTTACTTGGATCAACTCAGATGCCATCACCCGAAATAATATGACCTTAAAACCCTACTTCTTGGAGCCAAAATTCACTCTTGCTAAACTTAGCATACAATTGCTTTTCCCGTAAGGTCTACAATACAGTCCTCAGATGCTTCGCATGCTCCATCTCATCCTTAAAATAAATCAAAATGTCGTCAATGAACATAATGACGAACTTGTCCAAGTATGGCTAAAATATCCTATTCATTAGGTCCATAAATATGGCCGGTGCATTCGTTAACCCAAATGGCATGACAAGGAATTCATAGTGACCATACCTCATTCTGAAAGCTATCTTAGACACATTCAACTCCTTAACTCGCAACTGATAGTAGCCAGATCTCAGGTCTATCTTAAAGAATACAGTGGCACCCCTCAACTGGTCGAACAAATCATCGATTCTTGGTAAAGGATACTTATTCTTAATAGTTACCTTGTTCAGTTGCCAATAATCTATACAGATCCTCATCAAACCGTCTTTCTTCTTTACAAATAATATGGGAGCACCCCAAGGCGAAAAGCTCAGCCTTGCAAAACCTTTATACGTCAACTCTTGCAATTGTGCTTTTAACTCTTTCAGCTTGGTTGGTGCCATCCTGTACGAAGCAATAGAAATAGGAGCTCTTCCTAGCACTAGGTCAATACCAAAATCTGGCACCTATACGAAGCAATAGAAATAGGAGCTCTTCCTAGCACTAGGTCAATACCAAAATCTATCTCTCTATCAGGAGGTAGTCCGGGTAATTCCTCCGGGAACACATCTGAGTATTCACATAGTATTGCTATGGAAAAGCAAGGTAAGCTTCGTACCCTTTTCTTATATATTTTTGAGCAACCATTGCTGTAATTACAACCGGCGGTGTATCCAGTTCTCTTGAATCAACTCATCAAGTCTCACCGTCTGGGCACCTCAATTCAATATACTTGTTACCACAATTTAGAATTACATCATGCAGGGCTAACCAATCAATGCCAAGTATTACATCAAACTTATCAAATGGAAAGAACAGAAGGGGAAAACAATGACTCTAAATCGTCAAAGGACAATTCTTACAGACTTTATCAACTAAGACTGACCTGCCTAATGGGCTTGACACTCTGATTATGAATTTGTAGGTTCAATAGATATATTCATACTAGACACCAATTTCATGAAAATGTATGAATGTGTCGATCCCGGATCAATTAAGGCAACAACACAAGTATTAAAAAGAGAAAAGGTACCTGTGATGACATCAAGAGCAGAGGCTTCCTCTCGAGCGTGTATTGCATACGTTCTTGTCGGGGCTCGAGCCTCTAATTTTACAGTGTCTTTAGGCACAACTTGACTGCCACTAGCACTTCCAGGATATCTCAAAGGTCTACCACGTGAAATAGGAACACTCAATTTTGGGGCTACTTCTTTCTTTATCGGTTCGCTCTAGGCAGTCTCTAAGGAAGTGGTTAAGAGAACCACATCTATAGCACGCACCGCTCTGCATCTGGCACTCTCTGAAGTGAAATTTATTGCAACTTTTAAACTTCTACTTTTAGTCATCTACACTCCCCACACTAGTCACCATCGGGGAAAAAGACTTTTGATTACATCGTTTGTAGCCTCTCGCTCTCCCCGAATATCCTGCTGATGAAGTGGAGCGTTCATGTTGGCTCCTTGATTTCTTTGTTGGAAATGAGAGTGTCTTACCACTGGAACTCTTGCTCACAACTCGAGCTTCTCTCTTAGCTTGCTTCCTTTCATTATTGAGCTACTTGGCTTTCTTGGCCCGATCAGCTAATGTGACAAACTCTCGTATCTCAAAGATCCCAATTAATAGCTTGATTTCCTCATTCAGACCTTTTGTGAAGTGTTTACACATTTCTGACTCTGTTTGAACACATTCAGTCGCATACTGACTTAGCCTTACAAACTCCCTTTTGTATTCCGCTATAGTCTTATTTCTTGTTTGAGTTCTAAGAACTCCTTTCACTCCGAGTTTAGGAACCTCTGACTGATCTATTTCTTCTTAAACTCCGCTTGGAAAAATTCCCAAGTGTTGTTTTCCTTTGGTACCACTAAAGATATAGTCTTCCACCAGTGGTATGCAATATCCTTTAAAAGAGATACAACACACTTTAAACACTCCTCAGGTGTACAAGATAACTCGTCCAATACTCGTGTAGTATTCTCAAGCCAAAACTCGGCTTGTTCAGCATTATCATCAATCTTAGCTCTAAATTCCTTAGCTCCGTACTTTTTAAGCTTGTCTACAGGGGCTTTACCAATTCTTACAGGTACCATACCTTGTGGCACTTCCTCATCATGTCGGTTAGGCGGCGGGGGAGGTCATGGTATATTGGGGCGATTTCTCAAATAATCCCCAAACCACTCATCCATCATGTTAAAGAAGGTGGCTCTAGCCTCTTATCTGCCTTTAGACATAGGCCTTGTACTACTACTAGAAACAGCTCATTGCACAAAAGTTGGAGCATGGCTCTCAGCTCCCTCGGACTCATCTTGTGCATGATTGAAGACATTTACTATATTCAAAGACGATTAACCAGTTAGGAGATGTCACACTATCAACGTTTATATAATGACATGTATAGCTAAACTCAACATGTAATGCCCCGTACCCGAGACCATCACCGGATTCGAGCATTAGGTGTTAACGGACTTAATTCATTAATTAAACATCTCAAACAATTTATTTTTAAAATTTCCAGACAAGCTGGCTAACTGCGTCACAGTCGTTTAAAAATTCATATCTCGAGTTCAGAAACTTAAAATTAAGATCCATAAATTTTTCATGAACTAGACTCATATATCTATCTACTAATATTTTTATAAAATTTTTTGTGAGGCCAATTAGTACAGTTTATTAGTTAAAGTCTCCCCTATGTCAGGGTTTGGCTACTCTGACCCCTGTGCACTACGAATCAAATTTCTTCCTGTACAGAGATCCAATGACTATGAAGTTTGTTTATATTAAAAATATACTCAATAAGGAATTCATACATATAAAATGTGGGTCCTAATTATTTTTACACAATTTATGGTGAATTTATAAAGTCAGAACATGGGATCTAGAAATTGCTCTAACCCTGTTTCACCAAAATGTAAATATCTCATAAAATACAACTTTTTTACCCATTTTGTTTCTTCCACATGAAAATAAATTCATTAATATTAAATTAAATATTTTATTAATCATCTAATTTTATTTCTACTATTTTTAGTGATTTTTCAAATTCACGTCACTACTGCTGTATGACACTGTTTTATAGCCAATTTCACCATTTTATAGTTTTCCATGGAGTAGGTAATACATTAAGCATACATAACACTAAATATAAATTTTGATTAGCCATTCCAATAGCTAATCATCAACAAGCATTTCCACATCACTCATTCACCATATCATAAGATTATATACACAAAAGGATTATAATGCTATACATGCCATATTCCCAAAATATGCAAGCCACTATACCGAGATGGTCTGTTGATAGTGTGAGCGTGCCTCCGACCACCTTGATCTCCAAGCCGGCTTGTCAAAACTACAAGGAATGGAAGGGAGGGAGTAAGCATAAATGCTTAGTAAGTTCACATGTAAATAGCAAGTAACATAACCGTGCAATAATACGAAGTCCACATTTGCATAATATCACCAAAGCATTCATATCATATTTCTCATTCATGATCTTACCATATTATTGTTATATTGAAGTCTCAACTCAAGGTTTAAGTACATACCTGTACAAAGTATCCGTTCCACAACACTTACCAACTAGTCATTTTCATCTCGAGAATTCTTCCATTTCACTAGAACTTTACCCGTTGAACACAATCAGAATATAATTCGGATACACGAATTTCATGCACGTAAGTGCCATACTCGCAGCTAGACAAACTCAATAGCCTGTGGAAATTATGTAGCCAGGCTACCATGTAACCCGTCCCTAAGTGAACTCGGACTCAACTTAACGAGCTTGGGCGTTTGCATCCATAAGTGAACTCGGACTCAACTCAACGAGCTCGGATGCCTAGTTACATCTCACGAACTCGGACTCAACTCAACGAGTTCGGAACTTAACTATCCTAGTGACATGTCACTTGTATCCTAATCTATTCCCAAGGTTCAAATGGGCTTTTTCTCGATTACACATCTTTGCCCTCTTCCACAGAATGTCGAAACCGATACTCGGTACCAATTCATATTTAACATGTAGCACACGTAATTTGCATATTACTCAATAATAACCACAAAGCATAATATTTCATGATATTAATCATCATATCATATAAATACCATTAAATTACTTAAAATGACAATTATGTTACTACATTTACACATGAACTTACCTCGTATGCGAAAATGATCATTTTTACCATTTTGTCCACAACAAGGTATTTTGCCGATTTTAGCTCGAATTTTGATTTTCCTTGCTCTATCATTTCAAATATAGACTAATTAGGACTCATATTATTCAAATCAACCCAAAATCATATTTGGAAAAATTACAATTTTGCCCTTAAACTTTCACATATTTACATTTTTGCCCCAAATCTCGTAAATTAAACTTCACCCTATTTTCTTATGTTTTGTGACATGCTGATCATTTTTACCTTTTATAGCAATATCTAATTCTCACTCTAACATGTATTTATGAACATTAGGTATTTTTACCGATTATGTCATTTTAGTCGTTTTTTACGTAAAATCACTTAGCAAAAGTTGTTTAACACAATCTCAAGCTTCATATTCTACCATAAAACATCAAAATTCATGCATATCATTCATCGGTAAATTTTTAAATATAAACCCTAACTCAAAATATTGGTAGAAATAGGTAAACCGAGCTACGAGGATTTCAAAAATGTAAAGAACATTAAAAACGGGCATAGAAATCACTTACAATCAAGGCTTAAAAGTGTTGAAACCCTAGCTATGGTGGAAAGAAAAATTTGGCAGCAACTTATGGAGAAGATGATAATTTTTGTGTTATTTTCCCATTTTATTTCATTTAATATCCAAATGACTAAAATGCTCTTCCTTACTAAACTTTCAAAAATTCCATCCATGTCCAATTTTTGTCCATAAACATAGAAATTGGTCAAATTGCTATTTAAGACCTCCTAATTAATATTTCAAAGAAATTTCATACTAGAAACTTCTAGAATGCAAGTTTTGCAACTTATTTAATTTAGTCCCAAATTTTAAATTAATCATTTTATGCATAGAATTTCTTCACGAAAGTTTCACAAAATCATGCAATCATATTATAGACCTCAAAATAATTATAAAATAATTATTTGTATCTCGGATTTGTGGTCTCGAAACCACTATTCCGATTAGGCCGTAATTCGAGATATCACACAATACACTCTACGGTAGTCCTCGAACTGATTAAACTGTAGCTTTG
This sequence comes from Gossypium arboreum, assembly GCF_025698485.1. Classification (NCBI taxonomy): domain Eukaryota; kingdom Viridiplantae; phylum Streptophyta; class Magnoliopsida; order Malvales; family Malvaceae; genus Gossypium; species Gossypium arboreum. Next base: position 115,527,971 of record NC_069077.1, on the reverse strand, counting down.
ATACCACTAAATGTAACACCCCTTAAACCATACCCGAGATAGAGACTAGGTACGAGGCGAGGCGTTACCAGGCATGTACTCAAACATTTTCGAGAAATACGGCCTATAAAATTTCGTTCCAATTTGAACCCAATCAAACCACATCTTAGTGTCCCTATTATGGGCCTACGAGGCCCTGAACATACTTTGAGTACGGTCTGGGGCTAAACCGAGGATCTAAGAAAATTCTCAAAAAATTTCATGATTAATGTCTCACATGCCCGTGTGGAGACAATGCACACGCTTGTGTGCTTTGGGAGACGCCCGTGTGCCCTACCCGTGTGGAATTAATTGAATTTATTTCTCATATCGAACCTATAGGGGTTTTCACACGGCCAAGCACACGCCCATGTCCCTGGCCCGTGTCCTTCACACATCCTAGACACGCTCGTGTGGTCGCCTGTGTCCAAAAAATCAAGTATTCTATTTATGACGTCAGCATGCATTTAGGGGCACACGGCCAAGACACACGACTGTGTGCTAGGCCGTGTCCTCCACACGGTTGAGACACATGACCGTGTCTCTGCCTGTGTGTTTACTACCATGCATTCTAACTTAAAATTTTTAGGTGCAGGGGACACACGGACGGACTACACGTCTATGGGGCTATCCGTGTGTCACACACGGCCTAGACACACGCCCGTGTGTCTACCCGTGTGTACCTTGTTGGGCTATTTTCCAAGCCTTTGGTCACCCTCTAATATTCATATCCACTTATAGTTTTCAATAACACTTAACATGGTCTAATTATACTCTTAAATATCCGTAATACACCTCATTGCATGTAAAACTCATCTCATCGGTTTTCATACATGTTAGGTTATCCCCTTTATATTTAGGATTTCTATGACTTGTAACTCAATTGAGCTTGGCTCGTTATCTTAACTCATTGCCAAATTGTGGCCTAACCACCCCATGTGATATGGTCATATTATATATGACTAATTGTAACACATCATAATTAATCATCACAAGAACATTGGAACAGAACATGCACAATTTGGTAGGTCGTAACCTACACCAATATGAGCCAATTCTCCTGGCCATATACAAGTGAATATGTATACTTTTATAAGCCTTCATATTGGCTAATCAAATGACACATATAACAAAATAACAAAAGCCCTATACATGCCATTGAGCAAAATAAAAGTATCTTTATACCAAAGCTAGTCAAGATGATAGTGTATTGATTCTCCAACCGTCTTCCAACCTCTACGAGTCCTCGAGCTCTGTAAGACCGGGAAAAGAGAGGGGTAAGCATTTACATGCTTAGTAAGCCCGAATAACTGAAAAGTAAACTTACCGATTAATTAGCATACATCCATATTAGGCAGTAAAACCAAAAAGCATGAAATAGTTTCCCTATCACATGCACTCAATTGACAAGTTAGTTCCATAACAATAGACCATGTAATTTGTCTTTGATGAGCTCATCATTCAGTATTTTCATTTTTATATCTTATGTTAATCCCGTGGAGTTTCACAGAAATCTCGATGGATTATCCATTTACCGTCAAGTCATGAGAGCGATCATTTCAAGTGCGCACTTCCGCAAACCTCACAACTTACGGTGGGATTACCAGTCCACGCTAAATCCCCTGCAATGTAAACTCATAGGGTGATGTCGGGATTACCAGTCTAGGCTAAATCCCTTATAGTGACAAACACCCTTAATGAGCTCGGATCTCAATTACCAGTCCAGGCTAAATTCAGACCCTAATCGGATTACCCGTCTAGGCTAAATCCATAATGCACACATATTCTTCGGGAGGCTTGATTACTTAAGGAACACCCGTCCAGGCTAGATCCTTTCTATATTTGAGATTAACGGATTACTCGTCCGGGCTAAATTCTTTTCTGCAACACATATAGGATCTCAAGTCATATAAGCCATGGTTTATCCATCGAATCTCTGTTTTTGACCTCAACTGGGACATTTATTAGCATATCATTATTATTAACATATTTCATGGATTTTCATGCCATCATTATAACCAAATATAATGCATTCATAACACATGTAATTAGGCGTATTAATAGTTTACTTAAATTTATTCGAAATTGCCTAGTATCCGTTTCAGTTTCGTGTTTCGGTTATTCCGAAACATTTCGTTTCCCTTGATCGACCTCTAAAATTTGTTCCTCGGGGTCTATAACAATAAAAATAAATCATAAATATCTGACATTATTCTTTTCGGGCTTAAATTTTACCCTCTGACAAAATGACCATTTTGCCCCAACCTTTCACATTATTTACAATTTAGTCCCTAGGCTCGTATGATGAAATGCATGGGTTTTCTACATTACCCAAGCCTAGCCGAATTTCTTTCCTCTTATGGTAGCCCACTTTTTTCCATTATTTCTCATTTCTACCACATATTTTAAACCTTTTGCAAAAACGTCCTTTTAGGGGGATTTCATGAAAATTACCTAGAAAAAGATGTTTAACACACATCCAACTTTCATATTTCTCCATAAAACATCATAGAATAAACATGTCACACATGGGTCACTTTGCAAACATGAACCCTAACTCAAAATATGGGTAGAAATGGAGAGAGTAAGCTACCGGGATTTCAAAAATACGAGGAACATTAAAAACAGGGCTAGAAAGCACTTACTATTGAGCTTGGAAAGCTTGAAAACCCTAGCTATGAAGAATGCAAAATTTTTGCCAGCAACATGGAGAGAATGGGTTGATTATTGGGTTATTTTCCCATTTTATTTCATTAATTAGCTAAATGACCAAAATGCCCTTAAGCCATTTCTTTAAAATTTTATCCATACATGCCCATTTTTGTCCAAAAACTTAGAAATTGGGCAAATTTCTCTTTAAGGACTTCTAATTAATAATCTAAATCAATTTTATGAAAATTTCTTATAGAATCCAAGTTTTTCAATTTATTCAATTTGGTCCTTATTTTCCAATTGGACATCTTACACATAGAATTTCTTCTTGAAACTCTAACACATGCATATTTTTATATTCTAAACATCATATAAATCATAAAATAAATATTTCAACATCATATTTGTGGTTCCAAAACCACTGTTCTGACTAGGCCTTATTTTGGGATGTTACATCGAGAGATATCACACTATCGCAGGTTAAATGTGGATGTATAGCTAGACTCACATACGCTATGGTAGTCCTAGATCCTACTAAACCATAGCTCTGATACCAACAAAATGTAATACCCTTAACCCGTACCTATTGCCGGACTAGGGTTGAGAGGCATTACCGGGCATATCAGAACATCTCGCAATCATTTCACAATCAAAAGACATGCATCGTCATATCATAGTCAGACATCAACATTAAGTCCCTTTCTTAGGTCAATGAGACCATAAACGTGCATTAGAAAGAGGTTCAGACTAAATCGAGCACATACAAAATTTTTCTGAAACTAAATTTTTTTTCTAAATTACAAAGGTCACACGTGTGAGCAGACCGTGTGCCTCACATGGCATTAGACATGCTTGTGTGTCTAGGCCGTGGTGAAATAGGGTATACATACTGACTTATGCATACGATCACAAGATACGCTCATGTGTCTAGCCCATGGTCGAAACTAACTTGGCCACGTGACTTGGCACGTGCCCGTATGTGCGCAACTGTGTGGTCTACCCAGGCTCATTTCAAAATGGCCCTCGAGCAACATGGCAGAGACACACACCAGTGTTCCTGCCCGTGTGGGCAAAAATAAGCCATTTACAAGCCTAATATGCCACCTATTTGTGTCCTCCCTACAAATCCAAAGTCAAGCATCATATATGCAACATTTTTAGCCAAATTCAACTCCAAACATGCATCAAATCAATTTATAATATCATCAACCAATTTCATGTTCATTCTTTATACCAAAACGTACTAAAATCATATGTCAAACATTACCAAATTCTCAACTATGAAGATACCAAGATGACCATTTCACTTGGCCATTTACATATCACAAAACATATCATATTATTTAACTCAAAGTTCAAGCCGAATTATATAATAAATTTAAATGGCTTTGTCTTCTTCTTAAAATCGGCCATAAAAGATGAACACCTACTAACTTATTGATTTATTTTGTTTATTTCTTATTAATTTACCATTTACTATTTTAACCTTTGTAATTTAATTAGAAAACTATATAACATAAGCCTATAACCGTCCATCCCATGGTTTAATGGCCAAATTTCAACATAAGGATCCTATCTTTAATAAATCAAAGCAATTAAGCACTTTAACAATTTGAATGCCACTTTTACATTTTACGCAATTAAGTCTTTTTTGAAAATTGAGCACACAAACGATAAACTTTTCATATGAAACTTTAACACATATTAATTCACATATTTTAAGAATGGAATATAATATTAAAATATTTTTCTAACTCGAATTTGTGGTCCCGAAACCACTGTTCTGGCTAGGGTCTAAAACGATCTATTACAGGCGCAATTACGTACTCCCTAAGGGTTTGTTGCACTTCATCGTTACTTCTCAAGGACAATGGTACAGCAATGCAATGATATCCCTTATTCGTGAAAAAAGAGACATATGTTTATGATCTTCATAGATACTTATATGTTGTCAATGCAATATTCTATCATCTTATTCATTCATACTTATGTATTGATAGAATTTAAGATTTAGGATTTGAATCATGATGCTGGTTTTGATGAAGTTGCAATCTTATTCATTCATACTTATGTATGGATAGAATTTAAGATTTAGGATTTGAAGCATGATGCTGGTTTTGATGAAGTTGCAATCTTATTCATTCATACTAATGTACTGTCAATATAATATCTGTTCATCTAAATGTGACTCATTCATTGGGATTTTAGGTGATTTAAGTTGCTAGAATGATCATTTTCCTTAATGAATTCTTGTGTAGCCTTGCTAGTTTCTGTTTTACTTAAGGACAAGTAAAAACTCAAGTTTGGGGGTGTGATAGTATTAAGAAGAACATATGTTTCTCCCTACTTATTGGTTAATTTGTCTTCATTTAGTTATCTTTAGCACATATTTTAGCAATATCAGTTCAATAAATTGCATTTTATAACTTAGTGGATCTTAGCCTATTTATCCTGAATTTTGTCATGTTTTGGTACCAATGTCGCTGCATGAGTATTTCTAGATTGCGCTTAGAATTGTCGCCGACTTTTGAAATTGTCGGATAAAACGAAATGTGTGAGTCATCGATCGGTATAACCAACTTATATGTACAGAGCCAACATGATTCTGATGAAAGGAAAACTATGCTATTTGGAAGAATATAAATATTCACGTGATAAGGAAAAAAGAGAGGCTTGTTTAGAGGTATTATCTTCTTCAACCTATCTTTTGAAGATTTTCAGTTATGGTGGCTTAAGTCTCCTACTGGTGAACTAGCATGAAAGGGACGCAGATCAGCTCCTGACGAGGAACCCTGAATGCAACACAAAAGGGAATGGAGAGATTCAAGTCAACATTGTCTAGGAACAGTATTCTCCACTTGTTTCTTTTATACTTCTTTTCTAAATGATGGTGAGTACTTTCTATTTCATGTTTGTAGAGAAGTACACATGATTTCTAAGTTAAATTTTATTTTATTCAATCTTGCTTCTACTGTTTAATCTTTGGGGTTGAATGTTTTTAGCATGGAAGTGTTATTGCGATCATTGACACTAGAAAGTGCAGCGACAGTTCAAGTTAACAAGCATGACAATGGCAGTTTCTTGAGGATTAGAGAATTTAACCCACTTGCTCTTAATAACGTTCCATTGCCATCATGTGGTTAATGTGCATGTTTAAGTTTTAGATTAAATATAGAAGTTAAGCTTGGTAAGATATTCATAGCAATTTAATGCATCAACAATCATCTATCCTTTTATACCTTGTGAGCTCTTACTATTCTGTTGAATATTCACGTTGGGGATGCCAGTTTATCATTATCATATTTTATCTTCTTGTTTTCAAGTTACTGCTCTGACAACTACTCTCATAATTTATCTCAATTCTATCTATTTATTGCAATGACATTGGTAGACAAAAGACAACCATCCTCATGGTTTCGATATCTGATAGACTTATATCTGTCTACTATACTTGCATTGACAATGTACGCTTCCACATTATTGCTGTGACGTTAAATAGTTTGTTTTGATCCTTTGTTTGTATTTGTTGAAACTCTATATATTGCTTATATAATGAATCTCCTATGATAATCTTGGATGGACTCATGAAATGCTCAGTAGTTGTCATTGAAACTCTAGCCTTTTTGTATAAAGTCATCACTAAGTGGGGAAAGAAAACCCCAACTTTTTGGCCACTCATGCACCACTTCATATAATGATATATCCATGTCTCAATACACACATGTTTTTTCTACAAAACATCATACAACAATACTGCTCGAAAAGTACTGACATTAGAGACATTTAAAGCAAGATCAATTCTAGTGCATATGTAACACCCCTATCCTGTAACCGTCGCCGGAATAGGTAAGGGGCATTACCGGACTTGTAACTCATGTCAGAACAGTAAAATTTTGAACTTTTTCTTGAAATAAAGATCATTCATTTAAATAAGTACTAAGCACAGCTAGGGATAAAATTTAAACTTCTCTAAGTAAACATTCAAAAGATGCCATTTTCGCATGGCTTATATACATTAACCAAAAATATTCTTCCGCCACTAGTCTATTCTATACATGCCATAAAATAATTCTAAACATAACAGTAACAAGTAGTGGATAGTGATAGTGTGACTAGTTCTTTGACGATCCACGAGCACAGTAGCTTCACAATGAGATCTATAAAGCAGAGAAAACAAAGTAAACGGAGTAAGCATTACAATGCTTAGTAAGTTTTAAGCAGTGACAACAGATAACAATCAAATTATAACATAGTTGTTCGTATTTTTATTTCACTCTTCCTTCGGGCATACCATCCCTTTACCGAATATGCACATCTCATCATATACAATAGGCAGATAAACTTTCACATAAAAGTGAGCTCATGTGACATAGATATATTGTATGATTTCACATATCCTCTCACACTGATCCGAAGTCACATAATCATAGGAATAGTCTCATAGATTGCTCTCATATGCATCACATAACTACCTTATGATTTAGTTCAAATCAAGCTCACATATAAACTTGGAGTACATACCTGTTTAACCTTTCGTATTGAATATATTTATATGCAATTCTTATTATGAAGTCTTATAGCTCTAACCTCTACTCGAATTATCGGCGAGACCTTTAGCTCGATTTAAATCTCCACATGAAGTTATCGGGTCTTACCCGGACAAAATCTCCACACGTAGTCATCGGGTCTTACCCGGACATAATCTCCACACGTAGTCATCGGGTCTTACCCGGACATAATCTCCACACGTAGTCATTGGGTCTTACCCGGACATAATCTCCACATGTAGTCATCGGGTCTTACCCGGAATATATTTCCAAGTTTCATGTACATTTAATCACATGTTACAACATTCACATCATTGTCATATTTGTAATTCATTTGCCTCATCAAAAATCTAATAATACACAACTTTCACCGTTTGTCATTTGGCCACAATATATATATGTACACATCTCATACATATCTCACATTAGCCATTTGGCTTTACCACATATCCATCTCATACACGTTTCGCATTAGCCATTCGGCCTTACCACATATATTCATGTTCACATTCATCACATTGGCCATTCGGCCTTATCTCATATATGCATGTTCACATTCATCACATTGGCCATTCGGCCTTATCACACATCGCATGTTCACATTCATCACATTGGCCATTCGGCCTTATCACACATATATATATCTGAGTTCACATTCATCACATTGGCCATTCGGCCTTATCACACACATATATACGGGTTCACATTCATCACATTGGCCATTCGGCCTTATCACACATCGCATGTTCACATCCATCACATTGGCCATTCGGCCTTATCACACATACGCATGTTCACATTCATCACATTGGCCATTCGGCCTTATCACACATCGCATGTTCACATCCATCACATAAAATCCTAAATCAAAATATAAATTTTCATGTATTCACATCACAATTATCCAAATATACTTCACATACCACATATACTTTCACGTATACACATTGTCTTGGCTGAATCTACATCTATCATTTTCCAATATCACAATTTAGAATTCACGTATGGGTTTAATCAATAGCTTATGAGCAACTAAAACAAGTTTATCAAGGTTTACAACATAATCTCAAATTCAGCACAAGCTGTTTTTCCTGAGCAATAGTCACTAAATTTTTTATAACTGGAGCTACAAAACTCCAAATCACTTTTCGTTAATTTTTTCTGAATATAGACTCGTATATCTTCCATCCATAAAATTTAAAGAATTTTAGGTTGGGCCAATCAATACCAGATTTGTCTTAAAGTTTCCCCTGTTTCACTGTTTGACTAATCTGACCACTCTTCACTACGAATCAAATTTCTTATTTTACAGAATTCAAAATGTGTTGTATTTTATTTTATTTGAAACTAGACTCATTAAGGAGTCTAAGCATATAAATTTTATCTTATAACCATTTTTGTACAATTTATAATGATTTTATAAAAATAGAACAGGGGATTTCGGAGTCATTCTGACACCGTCTCACACAACTTCAAATATCTCTTTATAGGAAATTTCTTTGCTCACAAGGTCTCTTTTATAAGAAACTAGACTAATTAAGCCTTGATTACATATTTTATTCAGCCTATAATTCCACACCAACAATTTATAGTGATTTTCTAAAATCACGTTACTGCTGCTGTCCAAAGCAAATTATTACAATTTGCTCTTCAATTTCCAAGTCCAAACACTTATGAACTTACCATTTGAGTTTAAGACATATCATGGACACATCATATCTTATTAAATAAACTTATTATGTCCTATTATGATTGAATTTACTCAATGTTTAATCACTTAAAACTTACCTCGGATGTTGTCGAACGATTTCGGCGGCTATTCGATCACTTTTTCCTTTCCTTTATCCAACTTTGGTCCTCTAAGCACTTGAGCTAATTCAAACAAATTTAACTTATTAAAGTCTCATTATGCTAGCTTATGGCCGAATATCACAATGAATTTGATAGGTCATATGGCCACCTTTAGCTCAAATACAAAATGGTCATACGCATTTTTAATCACATTAAGCAATTTAGTACAATTAATCAAACATTTCCTCATGTGCACCTTTATGACCAAATACACACATCATTAACCTAATATCAATTAACTAAGCACTTAACAAATTCTCCTTGAGCCGATTGTCTAAGTCAAGATAGGATCATCATTATGCTTACCTATAGCCGAATGTACAACATCAATCTATGCATTCATTCGTGTGGCCGAACATGTATGTCTATGTTGAGGCCGATTGCATACTTAATACATTCTACAAGTATGGTCACTTGTATTGACCAAATACCATTTTGTTTCAAGTTCAAAACTTGGCTAATACACATATATGCACTATTAAAACATCCTCTCTATTCCATCAATTCAACACATGCATTACTCATTAATATACAAAATTATATTCGGCCTTAGCACACCTCTTGCTGGCCGAATTTTTTTCTCCATCTAGCAACATTTTATGTACTATGCCGAACCAAAAAGATCAAACACCTAGCTTAATCATTTCCAAAACACTTAACCGGCCTTTGACTAAGACTTTAAACAAAGTCTATGTTCGGCTATCACACATATGGGCATTATTAGTTCAAAGTTTTAACAAGATTAATTTCTTTGATCTTAACCTAAATGACAACCCCCATTGTTCATCTAGATTTAGCATGAAACAAACACCAACCAAGAAAACAACACCCATGGCCGAGTATCATCTTCATCACATAGCAAGATTTAAACCATGGGCTAGGTAGAACTCAAACTAACATAAAAAATATGCATGAATCTCATGGAACAACATCAAACTTACCTTAACCTAGCTACAAGCATGGCCGAATCTCTTCAACATTTCCTCCTCCTAAACACCAATCAACCGAACATGAAGCAAGAAAATCCTCTTCTTCTTCCTTCCTCCTTAGAATTTTCGGCCAAAAGAAATGTTAAAGGATGGACACTTTTTTTTTTCTTTGTTTTCATCACCCTCCATCTCCTTATTTTATTACTAACCTTTTATTTTATTATTTCTAACATAAACCATAAACACAACATGTTTATGACATGTTTTACCCATCACCCTTTGTCATGGCCGGCCACTAGTAATTAAATGGGGGAAATTGACATGCAAGTCCACCCCTTTGATTACATGCACTAATAGATCCTTATAGATTAACCTATCACATTTCAAAAGTGTCACACATAAGTCCTATTAACTAAATTCACATGCAATTAACTAAATCAAAGCTTAAAACTTTCACACATTCATATTCACATATTTTAGACAATAATTATCATATTCAAATAATTTGGTGACTCGGTTTAGCGGTCCCGAAACCGCTTTCCGACTAGGATCACTTTAGGGGTGTCACAGCATAAGAATTGTATCTACATTTTTACAATAGGAAACATAATTGCTTGATTAAAGGATATGGGAATATCAGTACCGGGGTGACATTTCTATTCACCCCTGCCATCCGTTAAATAATTTATAACATTATCCATATTAATGGCTCTAAAATATTCCAAATCAATTTCTTCCACAAAATCATTTTCATGATATGGAGTGTTATAAAATTCACTATGTAACACCCCTTTACCCATATCCGAGACATGGACCAGGTACGAGGCGTTACCAGACATGTACTCTAACATTTTTTAGAAATACGGGTTATGAAATTTTGTTCCAATTTGAACCCAATCAAACAACATCTTAGTGTCCCTATTATGGGCCTACGAGGCCTAAAACATACATTGAAAATGGTTCGGGATAAACTAAGGCCCTAAGAAAATTTTAAGAAAATTTCTAGGTCAATGTCTCACACGTCCGTGTGGGGAAAATGCACACGCTCGTGTCCTCTACCCGTGTGGAATTAATTGAATTTATTTCCTATTTCGAACTTATAGGGGTTTTCACACGGTCGAACACACGCCCGTGTCCCTCACACATCCTACACACGACCGTGTGGTCACCTGTGTCCAAAAACCTTAGCATTCTGTTTATGATGTCAGCATGCATTTAGGGACACACGTCCAAGACACACGCCTGTGTTCCAGGCCGTGCCCTCCACACGGTTGAGACTGGTGGCCATGTCTCTACCTGTGTGTTTACTACCATGCATTTTGACTCAAAATTTTTTGGTGCAGGGGACACACGGATGGACTACACGTCCATGGGGCTATCCGTGTGTCACACACGGCCTAGACACACGGTCGTGTGTCTACCCGTGTAGACCTTGTTGGGCTATTTTCCAAGCCTTTGGTCACCCTCTAATATTCATATCTGCTTATAATTTTCAATAACACTTAACATAGTCTAATTATACTCTTAAATGACCTTAATACACCTCATTGCATGTAAAACTCATCTCACCGGTTTTCATACATGCTAGGTTATCCCTTTTATATTATGGATTTCTATGACTTGTAACTCAATTGAGCTTGGCTTGTTATCTTAACTCATTGCCAAATTGTGGCCTAACCACCCCATGTGATATGGTCATATTATATATGACTAATTGTAACACATCATATTTAATCATCACAAGAACATTGGAACAAAACATGCATAATTTGGTAGGTCATAACCTATACCAAAATTAGCCAATTCCCATGGCCATATACAAGTGAATATGTATAATTTTATAAGCTTTCATATTGGCTAATCAAATAACACATATAACAAAATAACAAAAGCCCTATAAATGCCATTGAACAAAATAAAAGTATCTATATACCAAAGCTAGACAAGATGATAGTGGGTTGATTCTCTAACAGTCTTCCAATCTTTATGAGTTCTCGAGCTCTGTAAGACAAGGAAAAGGGAGGGGTAAGCATTTACATGCTTAGTAAGCCCGAATAACTGGAAAGTAAACTTATCGATTAATTAGCATACATCCATAGTAGGCAATAAAACCAACAAGCATGAAATAGTTTCCCTATCACATGCACTCAATCAACAAGTTAGTCCCATAACAATACACTATGTAAATTTGTCTTAGATGAGCTCATCATCCAACATTTTCACATTTATATCTCATGTTAATCCCGTTGAGTTTCTCGAAAATCTCGATGGATTTGCCATTTACCGTCAAGTCATAAGAGCGATCATCTCGAGTACGCACTCCCGCGGACCTCACATCTTATGGCGAGATTACCAGTCCAGGCTAAATCCCCCGTAATGTAAACTCATAGGGTGATGTCGGGATCACCAGTCTAGGCTAAATCCCTTGTAGCGACAAACACCCTTAATGAGCTCGGATCTGAATTACTAGTCCAGGCTAAATTCAGACCCTAATCAGATTACTCGTCTGGGCTAAATCCATTATGCACACATGTTCTTCAAGAAGCTCGATCACTCAAGGAACACCCATCCGAGCTAGATCCTTTTAATATTTGAGATCAACAGATTACCCATCCGGGCTAAATCCTTTTCTTCAACACATGCAGGATCTCAAGTCATGTAAGCCATGGTTTATCCATCGAATTTCCCTTTTTACTTCAACCGGGACATTTATTATCATATCATTATTATTAATATATTTCATGAATTTTCATGCCATCATTATAACCAATTATCATACATTCATAACACATGCAATTAGGCATATTAATAGTTTACTTCAAGTTATTCGAACTTACCAGGTATTCGTTTTGGTTCCACATTTCGGTTATTCCGAAACCTTTCGTTTTCCTCGATCGACCTCTGAAATTTGTACCTCGAGGTCTATAACAATAAAAATGAATTATAAATATCTCACATTATTCATTTCAAGCCCAAATATCACCCGAAAAAATGACCGTTTTGCCCCTAACCTTTCACATTATTTACGATTTAGTCCCTAGGCTCGTATGATGAAATGCATGAATTTTCTACATTACCCAAGCCTAGCCGAATGTTATTTCCTCTTATGGAAGCCCACATTTTTCCCTTATTTCACATTTGTACCACATATTTTACACCTTTTGCAAAAAGGTCCTTTGAGGGGTTTTTCATGAAAATCACCTAGAAAAAGATGTTTAACACACATCCAACTTTCATATACCTCCATAAAACATCAAAGAATAAACATGTCACACATGGGTCACTTTGCAACCATGAACCCTAACTCAAAATATGGGTAGAAATGGAGAGAGTAAGCTACCAAAAATACGAAGAACATTAAAAACGGGGCTAGGGAGCACTTACTATTGAGCTTGGAAAGCTTGAAAACACTAGCTATGGAGAGCCCCAAATTTTAACAGCAACATGGAGAGAATGGGCCTATTTTTGGCTTATTTTCCCATTTTATTTCATTAATTAGCCAAATGACCAAAATGCCCTTAAGCCCTTTCTTTAAAATTTTATCCATACATGCCCATTTTTGTCCAAAAACTTAAAAATTGGGAAAATTACTCTTTAAGACCTTCTAATTAGTAATTGAAAGCAATTTCATACAAATTGCTTCTAGAATCCAAGTTTTGTAATTTATTCAATTTGATCCTTATTTTCTAATTGGACACCTTGCTCATAGAATTTCTTCATGAAACTTTAACAATTGCATATTTTCATATTCTAGACCTCATAATATTCAGAAAATAAACATTTCAACATTGGATTTGTGGTCCCAAAACCACTGTTCTGACTAGACCCTATTTTGGGATGTTCCACACTATTTAGCTCGAGATGTGACTTGTACTTCTTTCCCTCGTACTAGTACTATTTCCCATGTGACACATTCTGGTCTCCTAAACTCTTGGTCCTGAAATGATGCATAAAATTCTTGTACTATTGTGACCACAATAGAGTCTTTAGAGGTTACGCAAAAACGTTTCCACCAATGATATTGAACCAATAGCCATATGTCATTACATAGAATCATCGATGACTCAAACCCCTGTTCTGGGATAAATGTCTTCCCTTAATGTTCTAAAAAGAATTTTTTAACATTTTGATTTGGAAAGTGGAGAGGTTTGTAACTGTTGATAGTTTGGTTTTGTTAGTTCTCCTATTTTTTCTCAAAGGCATTTTTAATAAGTTTTGGAACTAAACTGTAACACCCCTAACCTATCACTATTGCCGAATTAGGGTTATAGAGTATTATAGTACAATTCAAAACATTTAACTCCAAATATAAACTATTAATTAGATTGTATACTAGCATTAAACCACACATTACATTTATAGCATAAGTACTTTTACGGGCCTTAAACCAAGCATATGTGGCCCTAAAAATTATTTGGGAACATTCCGAGACCATTCTGAAACAAAATAAAAAAATTGGGAAAATTTTGAAAATTTTGAAAATAAGGGTAACACGGCTGTATGGCCAGGCTGTATGACATAACATAGATCGTGTGGCTTGGAAACATGGTTGTGTAACTAACCGTGTACAATCCGAAATATGGGACATAAGGCTGTGTCCTAACCTGTGTGTCCACCTATGAGGGTATTCAAAGTTTTGTCATACGGTCGTCTCGCGGACCGTGTGCTAGACTGTGTATGTATTCAATGTCGGGTCACATGACCGTGTTGTTAGGCCGTGTATGTAACACCCTGAACCCGAGACCGTCGCCGGTGTCGGACACGAGGGGTTAACGAGCCAAAACCACTTATAGCACCGACCAATTTGACATTTCCAGACAGGCTGGAGAACTGCGTCACTGTCGCCTTAAAAATCATATCTCGAGTTTCAAAACTCGGAAACTGATTTCGTAAATTTTCCCTGAATTTAGACTCATATATCCATCCATGGATTTGTTTCTAGAATTTTTGGCCGGGCCAATTAGTACAGTTTATTAGTTAAAGTCACCCGTGTTACAGGGGTCGACCACACTGACCTTCGCGTGTTACAACTTTAATATCTCTCTGTACAGAGCTATAATACTGGTGTCGTTTGTTTCTAATGAAACTAGGCTCAAAATGGAATCTGCACATATAAGGAATAACTTCTAATTCTTTCTGGATAATTTATAGTAAATTTTCAAAGTCGCGACAGGGGACCCAGAAACCGTTCTGGCCCTGTCTCACGAGAACTTTAATATCTCTCAGTATACTGCTCATATGGTCGTTTCGTTTCATCCATATAAAAATAGATTCATCAAGGTTCAATTTCATAATTTATTCACTATTTAATTCTACTTCTACTATTTTTAGTGATTTTTCAATCTCATCTCACTGCTGCTGTCCGCAACAGTTACTGCAGTAGACTATGCCAATTTCATGAATCTCTCCTAGGCCTTAATCATCCATCATACATGACACAAATTATGGCCACCTTATCAAAATTAAAGTTTCTAAGACTCGTGGCTATAGGTTCTAGCATCCCACTCGACGACCACATAGGCCATTTTCACATGGCTTAAAGTTTACAACCCACAGTTCAACAAAACATAATAGCCTATACATGCCAAATGTTCTTCAACAACGAAGACAATACCAAAAGATTTCCAGCCGGTGTGATGACTTCAACGACGGTTCCGATCACGCAAACAATACGAGTCCGAAGACCTAAAATGGGTGACAAGAAAACACCGAGTGAGTTTATAACTCAGTAAGTCATAACCATTCATCAATCCATTGATAAAGTTACCACAACATGAAACAATAAACGAGGCTAGGTACTCATCCATATCGAATATATACCATAATTCCTCGGACCTTTCGGTTCAATCTCATACCAAGTCATACATCCACATTTCATATTCTACACAACAAGATATTTGAGGCACTTTCACACACTAACTCATTTCCACCACAATCATACAATTTCAATCATCACATATGTTTAAAGCTTACCAAGCTCAACCCCGAGCATGAACATATTGCCTATTCGTCACGAGCTCAAGGTACTTACCCGATCCGCTGTCCGGGATTAGCTCGATAATGTCACACACTCAGTGCCAATTGTAATGCAAGAGCATATAGTGAATCCGCACACTTAGTGCTATATGTATTCAACTCGCACACTTAGTGCTATATAATCAAGCTCGCACACTTAGTGCTGTACAATTTTAAACCCGCACACTTAGTGCCAATCTTGTCACCGTGTCCATTTATACCCGCACACTTAGTGCTGAGACCAATACCTTATGTATTTTGCTGCCTTTATACATTCAACAATGGCATCATTCCATACACATACATTTCCATTTACACATCAATTCATTTAAACACATTTGCATATATATTATGATCATTTAAATCAACACCAAATATACGCTTAATGACTTACTTTGTGTTGGGTAAAACAGTCCAAGGCGGCTACTCGATGACCTTCGTCTTTCCCTTGCTTGATTCTCCTTCTTTAACTCCTTGAGCTTAATCAATAAATTAACTAGTTTAACCATCTTGCTAACCATTCATAATTCAATTACTCATGCATATGTATGTTTGTATATTCGGCAACCATCCTCACTTATTACCCATTTAGTCAATTATCTAAGCCAAGATAAGGCTTCAATACGGTTGCCTCTAACCGAAAACATGCACACCAATCTACTTCATTTGGCCGATTATGCATGTCTATGTTGAGGCCAATTTTACACTTAATACCACACACAAAAAAAAAAACAGCATGCATTTACTAACTAACGCATTACATATTGTAGCTCAATTCACATCTCTCATTTACTACATAACCGAAAACATCATCACAAGCAAATATACACCTTGAAATAGTATATATGTCATACCAATTCATCATGTGCAAACACATATTCATGTAGGTGCAAGGGCCGAATCTTAAGTTGTTTATATCCAAATATAAACACATATCCAAAGCTCAAATCTTACTTACCATGCAACATGCATGAATCATACTTGTGGATATACCATGACCGAATACATCACAACACCATCATTTTGGTCATGATTAAGCAAAGAACTTAATGTCTTACTCAAAAATACTAAAAAGAAAGTCCAAGAGCCATCAATCCCCCATCACATATACCATCAACAAGCTTCATATTTAACATGCAATGGCATTAACACAAAATCCACCTTGGCCAAATACCATCCCCATGATATAACAAAGGTTTGAACCATGGCTAACAAGAGCATCAAGCTATCAACTAAAAACATGCATGAATCTCATGGCACAACCTCAAACATACCTTAATCTTGATGCAAGTATAGCCAAATCTCCTTCTAGATCTCTTCTAAACCAAAAATGGAGCAAAAATCCCTCCTTCTTCCTTAGTTTTGGCTCAAAGAAAGGATGAACAAATTTTTTTCTTTCTTCCTCTACAACTCACGGCAATGGGAGAGATACCACACTCACACACATTTTTTTTTCTTGTCTTTCTTTATTACCCATGCTTATTTGTTTATTATTTCTCCTTAATGCCCAACAAAACATGTTTCATGACATGTTTAGCCCATATTTCTTTGTCATGGCCGGCCATCACTTGTAAAAAGAGGGATATTTGACATGCAAGGCCATTGTTTTGCATGCATGCTTTAATTAGTCATCACACATTTCCCTATCCTACTTTCAAAGTTTACTACTAGGTCCTTTCTAGTGAAATTCACATTTATAACTCTAAATTAAAGCATCAAGAATGTCACACATGAGTTAACACATATTATAGGCATCAAAATAAATATCAAATTATTTTTATGCCTCGGTTTTGTGGTCCCGAAACCACATTCCGACTAGGGTCGTTTTAAGGCTGTCACAACTCTCCCCCACTTAAGAAATTTTCGTCCCCGAAAATCTTACCGGTAAATAGGGTTGGGTATCGCTCTTTCATAGAGTTCTTGGTTTCCCAAGTAGCTTCTTCTATCCCGTGTTTGAGCCATAACACTTTCACTAGCGGAACCCGCTTGTTTCGCAACTCTTTCACTTCACGTGATAGGATACGAATCGGTTCTTCCTCATAACTCATATTGGCTTGAATTTCAACCTCTGATGGACTAATCACGTGCGATGGATCAGATCTATAGCGTCGAAGCATCGAAACATGAAAGACATCGTGAATCTTTTCGAGTTCAGGGGGCAAAATCAAACGATATGCAACTGGACCGACTCGCTCGGATATCTCATATGGCCCAATGAACCTCGGGCTCAACTTGCCCTTACGGCCGAATCTGAGTATCTTTTTCCAAGGCGAAACCTTGAGAAACACTTTATCCCCACGATGCTCGATGTCTTTACGCTTCAGATCCGCATGTCGACTTCGACGGTCGGAGGCTATCTTCGACTTTCACGGATTACTTTCACTTTCATTCAGATCTCTAATCAAATCCACCCGAAAATTTTGTTTTCACCGAGCTCAGTCCAAAACAATGGTGTACGGCATTTACGACCGTACAAAGCCTCGTAGGGTGCCATCTTAATACTTGATTGAAAACTATTGTTGTAAGTGAATTCAATCAAAGGCAAATACCGTTCCCATGAACCACTGAACTCGAGGATGCAACATCTCAACATATCCTCAAGTATTTGAATTATCCGCTCGGATTGACCATCGGTTTGGGGGTGAAAGGCGGTGCTGAAATGCAACTTGGTACCCAAAGCCTCTTGCAATTTCTTCCAAAATCGCGATGTAAATCTTGGGTCTCTATCCGACACAATAGAAATAGGCACCCCATGCAATCGAATAATTTGGGAGACGTATAATTCTGCCAATTTATCAAGCGAAAAATCCGTGCGGACAGGAATAAAATGAGCAGACTTGGTCATTCTATCAATAATGACCCAGATCGCATCCTTCTTACTCGCTGACAATGGCAGTCCGGATACAAAGTCCATGGTGACTCGATCCCATTTCCACTCGGGTATCGTGATCGGCTGAAGTAATCCCGATGGCACTTGATGCTCCGCTTTCACTTGTTGACATATTAAACATCTTGAAACAAAGTCAGAGATGTCTCGTTTCATACCATGCCACCAAAACCGACGTTTCAGGTCATTGTACATTTTCGTACTCCCCGGGTGGATTGCCATTCGGCTACAATGGGCTTCGTTCAAAATTATTGGAATAAGTTCCGAATTCTTTGGAACACACAGACGACTTCTGAACCTCAAGCAATCGTCATCATCGACTTGAAACTCCGATTCCTTGTTCGGAACACACTCAGCCCGTTTTGCAACCAACTCATCGTCGACTTTTTGAGCTTCACAAATTTGATGTATCAATAATGGTTTAGCTTTCAATTCAGCTACTAACACATTGTCGGATCGAACGGACAAGTGCACATTCATCGCTCGTAAAGCGAATAATGATTTACGACTTAAGGCATCCGCAACCACATTCGCCTTTCACCGTGTGATAGTCAATGACCAGCTCATAATCCTTTAACAGCTCGAGCCAACGTCTTTGTCGCAGATTTAAGTCTCTTTGAGTCATCAAATATTTGAGACTTTTGTGATCCGAATACACATGGCACTTCTCACCAAATAAGAAATGTCGCCATATCTTTAAGGCGAATACGATGGCAGCCAATTCGAGATCATGGGTCGGATAATTTTTCTCATGTGGCTTTAATTGTCTCGACGCATAGGCCACAACTCGACCTTCTTGCATCAATACGCAACCTAACCCAAGTAGGGAGGCGTCACTATAGATGACAAACTCTTTGCCAGATTCGGGTTGCACTAGAATTGGGGCTTCAGTCAAATAAGTTTTCAGTGGATCGAAACTTTTCTGACATTTCTCCGTCCATTCGAACTTAACATCCTTTTGGAGTAGCTTCGTCATTGGTGTGGCTATAGTTGAGAAACCTTTTACAAATCGTCGGTAATAACCGGCAAGCCCCAAAAAGCTCCTAACTTCGGTAACATTCCTTGGTGGTTTCCAATCGACTATGGCGAAATTTTGTTCGGTCCACCTTGACACCGATCACGGACATCACGTGCCCCAAAAGCTAACCTCTTTCAACCAAAATTCACATTTCTTGAACTTTGCGATAATCGCTTATCTCGTAAGATTTGCAACACTAGCCTCGGTGTTCAAATGTTCAGCCATCTCTCGAATAGACCAAAATGTCATCGATAAATACAACTAGGAACCGATCCAAGTATGGCCTGAAAATTCTATTCATTAAATCCATAAACA
This sequence comes from Gossypium arboreum, assembly GCF_025698485.1. NCBI lineage: Eukaryota > Viridiplantae > Streptophyta > Magnoliopsida > Malvales > Malvaceae > Gossypium > Gossypium arboreum. Next base: position 115,507,739 of record NC_069077.1, on the reverse strand, counting down.
CCGCAGGGCATTAGTGAGCCCAAACGGCATCACCAAGAATTCGTAGTGACCGTACCTCGTTCTAAAAGCGGTTTTGGGTATGTCCGATTCTCGGACCCTCAACTGATAGTACCCCGACCTCAAATCTATCTTTGAAAACACCGAGGCTCCCTTTAATTGATCAAACAAATCGTCAATTCGTGGCAACGTGTATTTATTCTTTATCGTCACTTTATTGAGTTGGCGATAGTCGATGCACAACCTCATGCTTCCGTCCTTCTTTTTCACAAACAATACTTTAGTGCGCCCATGGAGAAAAACTCGGTCGAGCAAAACCTCTATCCGTCAATTCTTGCAATTGAACCTTCAATTCCTTTAACTCCGTTAATGCCATACGATCACGGAGCTATTGAGATCGGCGTAGTACCCGGTACAACTTTGATGCCGAATTCCACTTCTCGAACCGGTGGCAATCCCGGTAACTCCTCTGGAAAAACATCTGAATACTCACAAACCACTGGTACCGATTCGAGTTTCTTTTCCGTCTCTTTACTTTCAAACACATACGCAAGGTATGTTTCACACCCTTTTTCACATACCTCCGGCGGTCATAGAAGATATTATCGCGGCACTCCTTTTAAATCGAGAGACTCGACTCGGACTACCTTATTATTTGCACTCCTCAAATCAATGGTTTTCCTTTTGTAGTCCACCACTGCATCATGTACGGTCACCAATCCATACCAAGAATAACATCAATTCATCAAATGGTAGAAGCATCGGATCGGTAGGAAAACAGATTCTCGAATTATTAGGGGCATCTCTTGCACACTTTATCAACGAATACGTATTGACCCAAAGGGTTTGACACTCGAATTACGAACTCGATGAGACTCAACAGTAGAGTCTTCTTGGATGCTAAAGTTTCACATACATATGAATGAGTAGAGCCGGGGTCAATCAATGCAATCACACTAGTATCAAAGAGAGTAAAAGTACCGGTGATAACGTCGGGGAGGATGCCTCCTCTCGTGCGCGGATGGCATATGCTCTAGCAGAGCACGGGTCTCGGATCGAGCAATTTGTATCGGTGGCTCCTCTCGATACCACCCCTACCTCCTGAAATCCTCGGGGTCTACCTCTAGCCGTCGCCCCACTAGATCTTGCACCTTGCATCTTATTCTTCTCATCTAGCTCGTGCAATCTCTAATGAAGTGGTCCTTGAACCACATCCGTAATGAGTCAGGTTAAGACTTACCCCAACATTCACCTAGGTGTCGTCTTCCACATTGGGGCATTCAGTCTCTCTTGACGATTATTGCCCACACTAGCTACCGATGTAGCTCGAGTCCGTCAATGGTCGGGCTCTGATGGAAATTCCCGCAGTCGCCCTCGACTTATTAGTGTCCTCCATGAACTTCTTTACCACCGAGAATGGAGCTTTACTCGCTGATCTTTTACGATAATCTCTTGCTTCAAATTCAGCCTTCTTCTTTTCCTTTCCAAGTTCTTCCGCCTTGCAGGCTCGTTTGACTAGTGTTACAAACTCCTTTATCTCCAAAATACCCACTAGCAGCTTCAAATCTTCATTCAATCCTTCTTCAAATCTTTTGCACATAGCAACCTCATCAGCCACACACTCCCGAGCATACCGACTAAGTCTTACAAACTCATGTTCGTATTCAGATACGGTCATACGGCCTTGCTTGAGTTCCAAGAACTCCTTACGCTTCTGATCGATGAACCGTTGACTAATGTATTTCTTTCGAAATTCGGATTGAAAGAAATCCCAAGTAACTCGTTCATTTGGGACTATGGAAATTAAAGTCCTCCACCAATAGTAAGCTGAGTCTCGCAACAAGGATATAGCACACTTAAGACATTCATTGGGTGTGCATGACAATTCATCTAACACTCGAATGGTGTTATCGAGCCAGAATTCAGCTCTTTCAGCATCATCAGTGACTATGACCTTGAACTCCTCGGCCCCGCGCTTCCTAATCAAGTCTACAGGTGGTTTGCTTAGCCTTACCGAATCAGTAACCGGAGGCATTGCGGACTCTTGGGGCAGAGTATTTAAATTCGGGAATGGTTGGACAGCCGGGTTGGTTTGGGCATATTGCGCGACCCACTCATTCATCATGGTGAAGAAGGCTTGTTTCGCCCCTTCATTTTGATTATTCGGGGATGACTGAGGCTCAACAGGCAGTGTCCCTTGCGCGGGAGCAGCCGCTACACTTTCGACGTCATCCGCCAAGGGTCTCTCTATCCCGGGTTCCATTGCTAATCAAAACAAACAAAAAAAATTCAACCGTCAGAAGTCATCACATTATTAAGCACTAATAATTTGGCATGCATAGCTAGACTCACACGCTCTATGGTAGTCCTAGAACCGACTAAACCATAGCTCTGATACCAATAAAATTGTAACACCCCGAACCCGAGACCGTCGCCGGTGTCGGACACGAGGGGTTAACGAGCCAAAACCACTTATAGCACCGACCAATTTGACATTTCCAGACAGGCTAGAGAACTGCGTCACTGTTGCCTTAAAAATCATATCTCGAGTTTCAAAACTCGGAAACTGATTTCGTAAATTTTCCCTGAATTTAGACTCATATAACAATCCATGGATTTATTTCTAGAATTTTTGGTTGGGCCAATTAGTACAGTTTATTAGTTAAAGTCACCCGTGTTACAGGGGTCGACCACACTGACCTTCGCGCGTTACAACTTTAATATCTCTCTGTACAGGGCTATAATACTGGTGCCGTTTGTTTCTAATGAAACTAGCTCAAAATGGAATCTGCACATATAAGGCATGACTTCTAATTCTTTCTGGATAATTTATAGTAAATTTTCAAAGTCGCGACAGGGGACCCAGAAACCGTTCTAACCCTGTCTCACGAGAACTTTAATATCTCTCAGTATACTGCTCATATGGTCGTTTCGTTTCATCCATATAAAAATAGATTCATCAAGGTTCAATTTCATAATTTATTCACTATTTAATTCTACTTCTACTATTTTTCGTGATTTTTCAATCTCATCTCACTGCTGCTGTCCGCAACAGTTACTGCGATGAACTATGCCAATTTCATGAATCTCTCCTTGGCCTTAATCATCCATCATACATGACACAAATTATGGCCACCTTATCAAAATTAAAGTTTCTAAGACTCGTGGCTATAGGTTCTAGCATCCCACTCGATGACCACATGGGCCATTTTCACATGGCTTAAAGTTTACAACCCACAGTTCAACAAAACATAATAGCCTATACATGCCAAATGTTCTTCAACAACGAAGACAATACCAAAAGATTTCCAGCCGGTGTGATGACTTCAACGACGGTTCCGATCACGCAAACAATATGAGTCCGAGATACCTAAAATGGGTGACAAGAAAACACCGAGTGAGTTTATAACTCAGTAAGTCATAAGCATTCATCAATCCATTGATAAAGTTACCACAACATGAAACAATAAACGAGGCTAGGTACTCATCCATATCGAATCTATACCATAATTCCTCGGACCTTTCGGTTCAATCTCATACCAAGTCATACATCCACATTTCATATTCTACACAACAAGATATTTGAGGCACTTTCACACACTAACTCATTTCCACCACAATCATACAATTTCAATCATCACATAGGTTTAAAGCTTACCAAGCTCAACCCCGAGCATGAACATATTGCCTATTCGTCACGAGCTCAAGGTACTTACCCGATCCACTGTCCGGGATTAGCTCGATAATGTCGCACACTCAGTGCCAATTGTAATGCAAGAGCATATAGTGAATCCGCACACTTAGTGCTATATGTATTCAACTCGCACACTTAGTGCTATATAATCAAGCTCGCACACTTAGTGCTGTACAATTTTAAACCCGCACACTTAGTGCTGAGACCAATACCTTATGTATTTTGCTGCCTTTATACATTCAACAATGGCATCATTCCATACACATACATTTCCATTTACACATCAACTCATTTAAACACATTTGCATATATATTATGATCATTTAAATCAACACCAAATATACACTTAATGACTTACTTTGTGTTGGGTAAAACAGTCCAAGGCGGCTACTCGATGACCTTCGTCTTTCCCTTGCTTGATTCTCCTTCTTTAACTCCTTGAGCTTAATCAATAAATTAACTAGTTTAACCATCTTGCTAACCATTCATAATTCAATTACTCATGCATATGTATGTTTGTATATTCGGCAACCATCCTCACTTATTACCCATTTAGTCAATTATCTAAGCCAAGATAAGGCTTCAATACGGTTGCCTCTAACCGAAAACATGCACACCAATCTACTTCATTTGGCCGATTATGCATGACTATGTTGAGGCCAATTTTACACTTAATACCACACACACACAAAAAAAAACAGCATGCATTTACTAACTAACGCATTACATATTGTAGCTCAATGCACATCTCTCATTTACTACATAACCGAAAACATCATCACAAGCAAATATACACCTTGAAATAGTATATATGTCATACCAATTCATCATGTGCAAACACATATTCATGTAGGTGCAAGGGCCGAATCTTAAGTTGTTTATATCCAAATATAAACACATATCCAAAGCTCAAATCTTACCCACCATGCAACATGCATGAATCATACTTGTGGATATACCATGACCGAATACATCACAACACCATCATTTTGGTCATGATTAAGCAAAGAACTTAATGTCTTACTCAAAAATACTAAAAAGAAAGTCCAAGAGCCATCAATCCCCCATCACATATACCATCAACAAGCTTCATATTTAACATGCAATGGCATTAACACAAAATCCACCTTGGCCAAATACCATCCCCATGATATAACAAAGGTTTGAACCATGGCTAACAAGAGCATCAAGCTATCAACTAAAAACATGCATGAATCTCATGGCACAACCTCAAACATACCTTAATCTTGATGCAAGTATAGCCAAATCTCCTTCTAGATCTCTTCTAAACCAAAAATGGAGCAAAAATCCCTCCTTCTTCCTTAGTTTTGGCTCAAAGAAAGGATGAACAAATTTTTTTCTTTCTTCCTCTACAACTCACGGCAATGGGAGAGATACCACACTCACACACATTTTTTTTCTTGTCTTTCTTTATTACCCATGCTTATTTGTTTATTATTTCTCCCTAATGCCCAACAAAACATGTTTCATGACATGTTTAGCCCATATTTCTTTGTCATGGCCGGCCATCACTTGTAAAAAGAGGGATATTTGACATGCAAGGCCATTGTTTTGCATGCATGCTTTAATTAGTCATCACACATTTCCCTATCCTACTTTCAAAGTTTACTACTAGGTCCTTTCTAGTGAAATTCACATTTATAACTCTAAATTAAAGCATCAAGAATGTCACACATGAGTTAACACATATTATAGGCATCAAAATAAATATCAAATTATTTTTATTCCTCGGTTTTGTGGTCTCGAAACCACATTCCGACTAGGGTCGTTTTAAGGCTGTCACAGTGTAACTCTCTGAGACCGGATGAACTACCCTACACCTAAAATTTAATAAGAAACATGGTCGTGTGAGGAGTCCATGTGTGGCACACGACCATGTGACAACCCATGTCTTAGGTCATGTGCAGCTTAAAAACTTCATTTTTAAGCCAAAATAACTATTCTAACGTAGACATGAAGCCATCCCATTTCTAAAAAAAATGACCTATTAAAAACACATTAACACCTGTAAAACATACTAAACTCATACAACTTATGTGCCGAAACAATATGCCCTCATTAAAACCACAATTGTTATGCATAAACCATTATCATGTCACTTAAAGATTTCCATTATACACATGTTATTTTAACTAACCACCATGTTTACAATTTTTCAAATACCAAACACATACCTAAAAGCAAAACAACAAGTCCAACATCATCAAATACCTACCCAATTGGCCATACCATATTTCCAGCATCATTAAAGATAACAAATCAAAAAAATGACTAATCAAGGCACAAATATCTCATACAAAAATTATATTATTATGAAACATGATTTGCCAAATTCAAAACCACTTAAACTTTAATTACAATTCAATTAACATATTAACCTTAACCACATTAAATCTTATATACATGCCACAACCAAAATGACCCAAAGACAAAAGCTACCAAAAAGAGTCTAGATAGTGTGAGCGTTGAAGTTGATCTGTCCGACCTATTTCCCAAAATGTTAACTATAGGAAACTAAACAAAACTAGTAAGCTTATGAACCTTAGTACGTTCATATTTAAAATTCAATTTAACTCACCTTTAAATTATAATTGATCACTAATAAAACTTAATCATTATAATCCTGACAACCATTTCCAAAGTTGCATATCATTAATACAAAACATTCAATCATATATTTCAATATACACATTTGCTCAAATCAAATCAATCCATGCTTCCATACATATACACATATACCTGAACATATCATTATACAAAAATCCAACTTAAAGAGTGATTTAACACTTAATCATAAAGTTTCATGGCCCATTGAACTATAGCAAGTTGACTCGGATACTCTAGTTTCCCCCAAAACACACCCAAGAGCATCGAAATGCTAACAGAGGCACTGTAGTGCAAATATAGAGACACTGAAGTGCAAACAGAGGCACTAAAATGCAAACAAAGGCACTGAAGTGCAATCCTGTACAAGTGCGCGTACTAACCCTATTGGCATGCCAATCTTATCCTAACCGTTTACAACGTTCAACCTGGTATTATACTTAAATTCATAATATGAGTAAATTAACCATTCAGAGGCACTTCTTATTTTTGTACACATACTATAAATCTATTATATTCATTTCAATGTTATGCAACCACAAGATTTGCCACTACCAAATATTCATTTTCAATTTGTACTTAATTAAAACATTTAATAATTTAGAAGTAAATAATGAAATTTCAAATTTATTACAATTAATTAGCAATTAATATATATAATCATAAAGAAACACACACATATATATATATTGTTACACTACGAACTTACCTAATGTTTGTTAACAACCAACTCACAAGGACTAATCCACAATTTTTCCTTTTCCTCAATTATCCTCCACACTAGTCAAATCTTGATCTATAATGATTAAATTCAGTTTATCAAATTAAAATAAATATTCCAACTTATTTTTATGCATGTGACCCTTAAGTTTACATTATTTTCATATTTTCCTTAAACTTTTTCATTTATTTCAATTTAGTCTTTAAACTCGAAATTCCAAATTTAACAAAATTTCACAATTTCCTATGCTAGTCGAATTTCTTTTTATACTAGTACAATCCATAATTATTCAAAATTCACAAGAATTCTATGTTAAATTTTAGTATTTTATCAAATTAGTCTTTTAACTAAAACTAACAAAGTTCACTTTACAAAATAGCCCTAATCAACAACCAATACTAAAAATTCTTCATTTAACATAAAGAATAACTAAGATTAATAACTAGTAAAATCCAAAATCTTTAATAGTTTCAGAAACAGAGATATGACTTAGCTAGACTTAGTTGCAACGGTCTTAAAAACATAAAAATTATAAGAATTAGATGGAAAAATCACTTACATGCATAGGTTTTTGTTTGGCAGAACCTAAAGTGTAACATCCCATTTTTTAGTGAAATCGAAACAGTGGTTTTGAGAGCACAAATTCGACCCAAAAATATAATTTATTTTTATTTTATTATATGGTCCATAATATAATAGATATGTCCTGTGAACATTTTGATACGAAAATTTTATCGATTTAGTACATAATTATGAGAAGGACTAAATCACATCAAATGCAAAAGTTAAATTCTAGTAGCTATAAGGATCAAATAGCTATGGAATTCAAAACTAGAGGTTCTTATATGGTAATTAGACTATTAAGAAAAGTATGTAGATTTTTCTTGGTGACTCATCCATGGAAATATAGAAAAATGGCAAGGACTGACTTGGAAATAGCAAAATACTTAATTAATTAAAAGATGAAAAGAAAATATATCATCTTATTTCCATCATCTTCAACCTAAAAACACATGGAAACCCTAGGAGAGAGAGAAGAAACTTTCAAGGCCTAATTGGGTAAGTTTCCTTGTCCCGTTTTTAGTAATTTTGATTTTTTTGAAACCAAAATAGTCTAATCTATCTATTTGAAGGATTAATTTGAAAAGTTATCAAGGTATGAAAAATGGGTCATGGATGTATATGCTGGAAATTAGAAATTTATGGTAGAAAATAAAAGATTATTGATAGATAAACAACTTTTATAAAGTGATTTTGATGAAAACATAATTTAGGGACTAAAATTTAAAGTTGTAAAATTTGATGAAAAATTTTGAATTTTTATGAGTGCCTGTGCTGTAAATTTTGTAATGGGGCTTTGGTTAGGCTTGGAATAGAGGGTAATTTGCACAAGTTTCATTCTCCGATCCTAGGGACAAAATCAAAATCTATGGAAAAGTTAGGGGCAAAATGCTAATTTTTCTTAGGGCATAAATTGAGTCCCAACGAGTATAAAATGTATGAAATTGATGATTTAAGTTATTTATATAGATTCAAAAAATTCAAATTCGAGGTTAGATCAAGGAAAAGAAAATGTTTCGCATTAGTAGACTTTATACGCGAACAAGTGTCGAGGTAAGTTTGTGTAACTTAATCGGGCATGTAATATATTTCAATTGAATGTTGTATTACATGGAATGTGACTTATATTGATTTACATTACTTGAGTGCTATAATAAGAAAATTTATACATGCTTGATACGGTGAAAAAGTGCTAAGTCCCGATTGAATATTGAATTCTGATGATTATATGCACTTTCCCGAAACTAATGAGGTTCTACATTTGTTGTGGATGGGATTTAGCTCGGACGAGTAATCCCTTTGACCTTGTTTTAGAAAGTATTTAGCTTGTATGGGTAATCTCGATATAATACCTCTCGAGCATACGTTATGATTAGGATTTAGCTTGGACTAGTAATCTAAATCGAGCTCTTCTGAGCATACATTATATAAAGGATTTAGCCTAGACTGGTAATCCTATTATACGACATGTGGCTCAAGAGTGTGTTCCTTGGTTAAGTTCCCTAACAGGGTACCCTCAATAAGAATTGACAGATTAATGAATCGTACACCTCGAGTGTACTACTTGAGCCTTCATCAAAATTTCAATGATTCAACAGACATAAAAATCTTGATATGACATGAGGTTTTTGAGATGAAATGATAATGACTTGAAAGAATATTGCTTAATAAGCTCATCTATATTACTTGATTGATATGAAGATTTTGGCGACTAACATGTTTTATTGAATGTATGTGTTTAGGAAATTTGGCCAAATGGATAGAAAGCATGATATTGTATGCTAAATTTAATAAACAGGATTGGTAAGTTTCGTTTCTGTTATATGAACTAACTAAGCATGTAATGCTTATTTCATTTATTATCCCCTATGTTATAGTGCTCGGAAGCTTATGAAGGTTGGAAGATCATTGGAACATTGTCACACTATCAACAAGCTATTTTGGGTATATATAGTGAAAACATTTTGGTATAATGGCATGTATAGGACAACTTGGCCAATAGTAGGTTGAAATGCTATTTTCAAACCTAGCCATTGGAATGGCTAGTAATGGTTCATTTTGGTATGACTAAGTAGATTGTTATGATATACATACACATGTGTTATGTTAAGAGTCTGTGATCAAATGTTGTGAATGCCTAAGTTAAACTAAGGTAAGGTTGTGATCATGTATACTTGTAGTGATATGCCTTGTGAATGATGAAATTTGCTTAAGTTGAATGCTTGAATTTGTTGGTATTGGATGACTGTTTCCAGTGCAAGTCATGGGAGTGATTTTGGGTAAGAAATAAAGCTAGAAATAGCTTTATTTTGTCCACATGGGCAGACCCATGGGCGTGTGTCTAGACCGTGTGGGACATACAGCCTGGTAACATGGGCATGTGGTTCGGACGTGTGTCCCCTGCACCTTAATTTTGAGAAACAGAATGCTTAGAATTGAACATATGGGCAGAGACACGGGTGTGTGTCTCAGCTGTGTGTGCCACTCGTCCTAAAACACGGGTGTGTGTCTTGGCCATGTAAAACCCACACCTAATTTGGAATTGAATTAATTAACCACACGCGTAGCACACAGGTGTGTGGCATGGCCGTGTGTGCAAGTCAGAGAGTGAAACAGGGTCAAACACAGCCTCCAGCAGGGCGTGTCCTAGGGTCACACGGGCGTGTCCCTTGGACCATCCGGGCATGTGAACCCTACACCATAGAAAAAATTTGTAATTTCGCAAAATTTTCTTAAAGCTCCCGATTAAGTCCCAACTCGATTCTAATGCTTGTATTGGGCCTCGAGAGTCTAATTAAGAGATGTTTTGAATGATCTCAGTAAATGAATAGTGATTTATATAAATTATCTGATGAATGTTCTAAAAGTTTTGGTAATGCTTCGAAATCCTGTTTCGATGACGGATATGGGTTAGAGGTGTTACATTTAGTGGTATCAGGGCTATAGTTTAGCCGATTCTCAGATTTGACGTAGCAAACACGAGTTTAGCTATACATGCCATTATATAAATTGTGATTGTGTGATGACTCCTGATCATTTTAAATGTGTTTTTCATATAGTAATATCATCAAACCGAGCTAGAGTAGAATCCTAGGAAGATGAGAGCAATGCTTCAGCTTCAGTTCAAAGAGTTACGCCTACCTTTGGTAGTGAAAGGCCCGTGTCTGAGGGCCAAAGTGAGGAGGCAAAACAAGCCTTCTTTCAAATGATGAATGGACGGTTTACACAGTACCTGAGAACAAATCCTGCTATACAACGACCTCCCCCACTTGTTCCTCAGCCAGTTCCTGAGGTACCACAGGGTGCCGAACCTGTTAGAATTGGTAAGCCTCCGAAAGATAAAATTTCCAAGCATGGGGTGGAAGAATTTAGAGCTACCATAGATGATGATTCGAAAAGGGTAGAGTTTTGGCTAGAAAATACTATCTGGGTTTTTTATGAACCTGCCGAATGTTTGAAATATGCAGTATCCCTATTGAAAGATACAACTTATCATTAGTCTTATACCATAACTTCAGTTGTACCGAGAGAGAATGTTACATGGGAATTCTTCCAGGCTGAATTCAGGAAGAAGTATGTTAGTCAGAGGTTCATGGATCAGAAAAAGAAAGAATTTCTAGAGCTGAAACAAGGAAACATGATTGTATTTGAATATGAACGAAAATTTGTTCGGTTGAGTAAATATGCTTGAGAATGGGTCCAGTCTGAGGCCGAAATGTGTAAACATTTTGAAGAGGGTTTAAATGAGGATATCAAATTATTGATTGGAATTCTTGAAATTAAGGAATTTGCGGTGTTAGCCGATCAAGCCTACAAAGCTGAGGAAATGAGTAAGGAAAAGAGAGAAACCAAAAGAGAGGCTTGGGTTTTCAGAAAAAGAACTATGAGCAAGTCACAATCATTTGCTTCTAAGAAATTAAAGAAGTATTATGATCGTGTTACCACCTCTATGGGATATTCTGGAAGAAAGCGGGGCTCTCAACATTCTAACTCGAGGTCTTCATCTCCATCTGTGACCAGTGTGGGTAGTGTTGGTAATCCCAAATCGAAATGTAAACATTGTAACAAATTTCATCATGGGGAATGTCGGTCTAGAAGTGGAGCTTGTTTCAGATGTGGTTCTCTTGACCATTTTCTCAGGGATTGTCTCGAAAGAGTTAAAAAAGAAATAGAACTAGCTCTAAAGCCTAGTAAGCCTATTGCGAGAGGCAGACCACCCCATCACCCTAGTAATGTTAGTGGTAGTCGAGGTACTACCAAGGATACAATAATTAGATCTGAGGCACGACAACCTGCAAGGACATAAGCTATTCATTTTAGAGAAGATGCCTCTGCACCAGACATCATTACCGGTACACTTTCTCTACTTGAAACTGAAATTACTGAATTGAATGATCCTGGTTCCACAGATTCATATATATGCACAAACTTAGTGTCAGTTAAAAAATTACCTGTTGAATTCACTGAATTTATGGTTAAATTTTCAAATCACATAGGCAGTGTGTTATGGTGGATAAAATCTATAAGAACTGTCCGTTGATGGTAAAAGATTATTGCTTTTTGGCTGACTTGATGTTATTTCCATTTGATGAATTTGATGTGATTTTGGGAATGGATTGGTTAGTCCGATATGATGCAGTGGTAAATTGTAAGCAAAAATATATTGTATTGAAATGTGAGAATGGTGAATTGCTTCATGTTGAATTTGATAAACTAGATGAATTACCTAATGTGACTTCAGCAATATCAACATGGAAATATGTTAGAAAGGGGTATGATGCTTATCTTGCGTATGTGATGGATACTAAAGTATCTGAGTCAAAGATTCAATCCAATCTAGTAGTATGTGACTTTCCTAATGTATTATAAGAAGAATTACCAAGTTTACCACTAGAAAGAGAAGTGGAAGTCTCCATAGATCTTGTTCTAGGTACGACACTGATATCTACAACACCTTACAGAATGGATCCTATTGAATTGGAAGAGTTGAAAGTACAGTTATAGGAGTTGACTGACAGAGGTTTTGGTCAACCTATTTTCTCACTTTATGGTGTGCCGGTTTTATTCGTAAAGAAGAACGATGGATCGTTAAAGCTGTGTATTGATTACAGACAGCTTAACAAAGTTACAATAAAGAACAAATACCCATTGCCTCATATTGATGACTTGTTGACCAATTAAAATGTGCCACTATATTTTCAAAGATTGATCTCCGTTCTGGTTATTATCAACTATGGGTAAAAGATTCAGATGTTTCAAAGACATCTTTAGAACTAGGTATGGACACTATGAGTTTCTTGTGATGCCATTCGGCTTGAAAAATGGACCTGCAGTGTTTATGGATTTGATGAACAGAATTTTTAGCCCGAATTTGGATAGGTTTGTGTTGGTATTTATAAATGATATTTTGGTTTACTCTCGAGATGAAAATGAGCTTGCTGAGCATTTGAGAATAATGTTGCAAACTCTGCGAGAGAAACAACTGTACGCCAAATTCAGTAAATGTGAATTTTGGTTACGGGAAGTTAGTTTTCTTCGGCATATAATATCTGCTGAAGGTGTCAAAGTAGACCCAAATAAAATTTCAGCCATTATTAATTGGAAGCCACCAAAGAATGTGTCTGAAGTCTGAAGTTTTCTGGGACTAGCTGCTTATTATCGGAGATTTGTAAAAAAAATTTCATTGATAGCTTCCCCGATGACTCGTCTGCTACAAAAAGGTGTAAAGTTTGAGTGAATTGACAAATGCCAGTAGAGTTTTGACAAATTAAAACCTTACTGACAGAAGCACTAGTGTTAGTTCAGCCAGAATCAGGTAAGGAATTTACAATTTACAGTGATGCGTTGTTGCATGGTTTAGGTTGTATTTTGATGCAAAATGGTAAAATAGCAGCCTATGCTTCAGGATAGTTGAAGCCACATGAAAAGTGTGACAGCCCTAAATTGACCCTAGTCGGAAAGCGATTTCGGGACCGCTAAACCGAGTTACCAAAGTATTTGAATATGATATTTATTGTCTAAAATATGTGAATATGAATGAGTGTAAGTTTCAAGCTTGATTTAGTCGATTGCATGTGAATTTAGTTAAAAGGACTTATGTGAAAATATTGAAATTGTGGTAGGTTGAAGTGTAGTGGTCAAATATTGCATGGCTTAAAATATGGGGATTTGCATGTCAAATTCCCCATTTTTATGTAAGTGGCCGCCATGATGATGGTTGAATAGCCATATATGCATTATATATTATATTATAATAGTTAATGGTTTAAATTTTAAAATAAAAAAGGGAAGCCATACATCCTTGCCTTGTACTTGCCAAATGTTGAGAAAGAAAGAAGAAATATAATTATTAAATGATATTTGGCCACTATATAGGTAAGTGGACGGTAATGGACCACCATTAAAAGGGTTTTGATATTAAATTACAAAGATTAATTTAGTAATTGGCTTATTAAAATGAAATATAATAGAAGATGGTGATAAAAACAAAGTTACACTCATCCTTTCTTGCATTTTTGCGAAAACCATAAAGAAAAGAAAATGGAAATGAAGCTAAGGCATTCGGCTATGGTGAATGTATAGATTAAGGTATGTTTAATGCTCTTTCATTGAAAATCCTTGTATATTTGGAGTGGTCATTAAGTATAGAAGTCAGCTCATGGCAAAATTTTTGTAAATGGATGAAGATGACATTTGGTCATGGATGTCTATATTTCTTTGATGTTGGTTTTGATGTTTTGTGTATTGAAGGTTGATAATAGATGGAAGTCGAATGGTTGTTGTATGTAGATAGCATGCATGCTAATAATGTTTTTATTTTCTACTTAATATCTTATTGATTATGAGTTAACATGAATATTTAGTTGAACATATACCTTGAATTATGTTCAAAATTTTAATTGATTAGTTGTACTTTTCTTTTTGCTTTTGAATATTTGAAATATTGAAGGTGAAAGGCTGGAAAATTTCAAGTTGAAATGTTGTCCAAATGCTGGAAATTTAGCATGCATATTCTTTTATTTAAATGCTTTGACCGAATGTTGAAGTTAACTTGCATGCTGTCTGTTGTTTGCATGAGGAGTTAAACTTGAACTTAAGATAGTTTATTACTAATTAATTTGTCTTTGTAATTTGTAAATTATTGGCATTCAAATTAGGACAAATTTATGGTACTTAGCTAATTAATATGTCTGCTGTAATACTTAAATTATTGGCTGTCCAAATTAGGACAAAATCATGGTGTTATGTGCTAGCATGATATGTATGCGTGATTTAAGTGAAAAATGTTTAGATGATTTATAGTAATTGGCTAATGTGTTTTTGTGGATATAGATGCCGAATGTGGACTCAAGAAATTAATTGGAAAATTTGTTGTTTGTTTAGGTGATAGAAAGGATGAAATAGTCTTATGTGATACGTGTATATAAGTAGATGGAAGTGAAGTGTCCTATATTTTTGTGTATGGGATTAATTGCATTTTGATTTTAATGTGCATGATTATTACTATGTTTAAAATGTGTGAAAGCCGAATATGCTCATGAAACAATGCTTGATTAGTTGATTAACAATAAGTTAAATTTGTGTAATCCAAGCTTAAGAGCAAAGAGGATCAAAGTCGGATAGGGGAAAAGAGAAAGTAAACGAATAGCCGTGGATATCTAGTCGTCGACCACTTCCGAGGTAAGTTCATAAGTGTTTGGACTTGGAAATTTAAGAGCAAATTGTAATAATTTGCTTAGGACAGCAGCAGTAACGTGATTTTAGAAAATCACTATAAATTGTTGGCGTGGAATTATAGGCTGAATAAAATATGTAATCAAATCTTAATTAGTCTAGTTTCTTATAAAAGAGACCGTGTAAGCAAAGAAATTTCCTATAAAGAGATACTTAAAGTTGTGTGAGACAGTGTCAGAATGACTCCGAAATCCCCTGTTCTGTTTTTAGAAAATCACTATAATTTGTACAAAAATGGTTACAAGATACAATTTATATGCTTAGACTCCTTAATGAGTCTAGTTTCAAATGAAATCAAATAGAACATATTTTTAATTCTGTACAATGAGAAATTTGATTCGTAGTGAAGACTGGTCAGATTAGTCAAACAGTGAAACAGGGGAAACTTTAAGAAAAATCTGGTATTGATTGGCCAAACCTAAAATTCTGAAAATTTTATGGATGGAAGATATATGAGTCTATATTCAGGGAAAATTAACGGAAATTGATTTTGAGTTTTGTAGCTCCAACTATAAATAATTTAGTGACTATTGCTCAGGAAAACAGCTTGTAGTGAATATGTGAATTTGTTGAAAACATTGATGAAACTATTTGAGTTGCTTATAAGCTATTGCTGAAATTGATGCACAAGATAAATATATGTATATGTGGTAAGGCCGAATGGCTAATGTGAAATATGTATGGGATATGTATATGTGGTAAAGCCGAATGGCTAATGTGAAATATGTATGAGATATGTATATGTGGTAAAGCCGAATGGCTAATGTTAAATACGTATGAGATACGTATACGTGGTAAAGCCGAAGGGCTAGTGTGAAATATGTAGGAGATGTGTGTATATTGTGGCCGAATGACCAAATGTGAAAGGTGTGTATTATTAGATATTTGATGAGGCAAATGAATTACAAATATGACAGTTGATGTGAATGTTGTAACATGTGATTAAATGTACATGAAACTTGGAAATATATTCGGGTAAGACCCGATGACTACGTGTGGAGATTATGTCCGGTAAGACCCGATGACCACGTGTGGAGATTTTGTCCGGGTAAGACCCGATAACTTCGTGTGGAGATTTCATCTGAGCTAAAGGTCTCGCCGATAATCCGAGTAGAGGTTAAAGTTATAAGACTTCTTAATAAGAATTGCTTATAAATATACTCAATGCGAAAGGTTAAACAAGTATGTACTCCATGTTTATATGTGAGCTTGATTTGAACTAAATCATAAGGTAGTTATGTGATGCATACGTGAGCAATCTATGAGACTATTCCTATGATTATGTGACATCGGATCAGTGTGAGAGGTTATGTGAAATTATGCAATATATCTATGTCACATGAGCTCACTTTTATGTGAAAGTTTATCGCCTATTGTATATCTTTGAGATGTGCATATTCGGTAAAGGGATGGTATGCCCAAGGAAGAGTGAAATAAAAATACGAACCACTATGTTATAATTTGATTGTTATCTGTTGACACTACTTAAAACTTACTAAGCATTGTAATGCTTACTCCGTTTACTTTGTTTTTCTGTTTTATAGATCTCATTTCGAAGCTACAAGCTCGGGGATCGTCAGTAACTAGTCACACTATCACTATCCACTGCTTGTTACTGTTATGTTTTGAATTATTTTATGGCATGTATAGAATAAACCAGTGGCCGAAGAATATTTTAGTTAATGTATATAAGTCATGCGAAAATGGCATCTTTTGAATGTGTACTTATAGAAGTTTAAATTGTATCCCTGACTGTCTTTAGTACTTATCTAAAGGAATGTTCAAAAAAAAAAATTTACTGTTCTGATATGAGTTTCAAGTCCGGTAATGCCCCTTTACCTATTCCGGCGACGGATACGGGATTGGGGTGTTACAAAAAGAGCTACTCGACACATGATCTTGAATTGGCAGCCATAGTGATTGCACTGAAAATCTGGCGGCATTACTCATTTGGTGAAAAATGTCACTTATTAACTGATCATAAAAGTCTGAAATATTTGATGTCACAGAAAGATTTGAATTTGAGACAGCACAAATGACTTAATTTATTGAAAGATTATGATCTTGTTATTGACTACCATCTGGGGAAAGCCAATGTAGTGACAGATGCTTTGAGCAGAAAATCCCTGTATACTCTGCGAGCAATGAATATCCGGTTATCGTTTTTTGATTATGGTTCAATGATAGTTGAGTTAAAAGCTAGACCAATGTTTTTGCAACAGATCTTTGAAGCTCATAAAAATGGTAGCATATTGTAAGCAAAATGGATACAAATTGATCAACACTTGACTCAGAATTTCAGATCGGAACTGTTGGTTCTTTGTTATTCAGAGGCAGAGTATGTGTACTAAAGAGTTCAGAACTAGTACAAAAGATTTTGAATGAAGCTCACAATGGTAACATGTCTATACATCCTGGTAGTAATAAATGCATAATGATTTGAAAAAGATGTACTGGTAGCCAGGAATGAAGCGAGATATTTCTAAGTTTGTATCTAAATGTTTGATATGTCAGCAAGTAAAAACTAAACATTGGTTGCCTTCTAGATTATTGCAGTCGGTTACAATACCAGAATGGAAATGGGAAAGAATTACCATGGACTTTGTGACGGGATTACTCTTGTCTCCAAGGAAGAAAGATGCCATTTGGGTAATTGTTGATCGGTTGAAAAAGTCTGCACACTTTACTCCAGTACGTATTTATTATTCCTTAGATAGATTCGCTAAATTACACGTTTCTGAGATTTTCAGATTGCATGGAGTGCCTGTCTCCATTATTTCAGATAGAGACCCTCAGTTTACATCTCGATTCTAAAACAAATTGCAAGAAGCTCTGGGTACTCAGTTACACTTTAGCACTGCATTTCATCCCCAATCAGATGGTTAATCTAAACGGGTAATACAAATCTTGGAAGATATGCTTTGGTGTTGTATACTTGAGTTTGAAGGTAACTGGGAAAGGTATTTGCCTTTGGTTGAATTTGCTTATAATAATAATTATCAGTCTAGTATTAAAATGGCACCGTATGAAGCCTTATATGGTCGTAAAGGTAGAACTCCATTGTACTGGATAGAACTCAGTGAGAAAAAGTTACACGGAGTTGACTTGGTCCGAGAGACCAAGGAAAATGTGAAAGTGATTCAGGATAGTTTGAAAGCATCCTCTGATAGTCAAAAGTCTTATGCTGATTTTAAATGAAAAGAAATAGAATTTCAAGTCGGTGACAAAGTATTCTTGAAAGTGTCACCTTGGAAGAAAGTTCTCCGGTTTGGACGCAAAGGAAAACTGAGTCCATGGTTCATGAGACCATATGAGATTATTGAAAGAATTGGACCGATTGCATATCGGTTAGCTTTACCACCAGAACTTGATCGGATTCATAATGTTTTTCATGTGTTTATGTTGCAAGGGTATCAATCCGATCCTTCACATGTTATCTCTCCGACAAATGTAGTGATTTAGCCTAATATGACATATAGTGAAGAACAAATCAAAATCTTATCTCAGGAAACAAAAGTGTTAAGAAATAAAAAGGTAGCTTTAGTAAAAGTTCTTTGGCAACAACACAGTATAGAAGATGTTACCTCAGAGCCAGAGGATACTATGGGAAGCAATACCCGAATTTTTTCTTGGTAAGATTTTGAGGACGAACATCCCTAAAGGGGAAGAGTTGTAACACCCATTTTTCGTTGAAATTGGAATAGTGGTTTCGGGACCACAAATCTGACCTAAAAATATAATTTATTTTTATTTTATTATATGGTTTGAAATATGATTAATATGTTGTGTGAAAATTTTGATACGAAAATTTTATCGATTTAGTGCTTAATTACGAGAAGGACTAAATCATATAAAATACAAAAGTTAAATTCTAGTAGCTATAAGGATCAAAAAGCTATGGAATTCAAAACTAGAGGTCCTTATATGGTAATTAAACCATTAAGAAAAGTATGTAGATTTTTCTTGGTGACTCATCTATGGAAATATATATAAAAAGGGTAAAGACTGAATTGGAAATAGCAAAATACTTAATTAATTAAAAGATGAAAAGAAAATATATCATCTTGTTTCCATCATCTTCAACCTAAAAACACATGGAAACCCTAGGAGAGAGAGAAGAAACTTTCATTGCCTAATTGGGTAAGTTCCCTTGTCCTGTTTTTAGTAATTTTGATATTTTTGAAACTGGGATAGTCTAATCTATCTATTTGAGGGATTAATTTGAAAAGTTATCAAGGTATAAAAAATGGGTCATGGATTTATGGTAGAAAATGAAAGATTATTACAACTTTTACAAAGTGTTTTTTGATGAAAACATGATTTAGGGATTAAATGTAAAGTTGTAAAATTTGATGAAAAATTCTGAATTTTTATGAGTACATGTAAATTTTGTAATGGGGCTTTGGTTAGGCTTGGAATAGGGGGGTAATTTGCACAAGTTTCATTCTCTAAGCCTAGGGACAAAATCGAAATTTATGAAAAAGTTAGGGGACAAATGATAATTTTTCCTAGGACATAAATTGAGTCCAAACGAGTATAAAATGTATTAAATTGATGATTTAAGTTATTTATATAGATCCAGACAACTCAAATTTGAGGTTAGATTGAGGAAAAGAAAATGTTTGATTAGTAGACTTTATATGTAACAAGTGTCGAGGTAAGTTCGTGTAACTTAATCGGGCATGTAACATGTTTAAATTGAATGTTGTGTTGTATGAAATGTGACTTATATTGATGTAAATTACTTGAATGCTATAATGAGAAAATTTATACATGCTTGATATGGTGAAAAAGTTCTAAGTCCCTATTGAATATTGAATTCCGATGATTATATGCGTTTTCTCGAAACTAATGAGGTTCTGCATTTGTTGGGGATGAGATTTAGCTCCGACGAGTAATCCCATTGACCTTGTTATAGAACATATTTAGCCTGAACGGGTAATCTCGATATAATATGTCTCGAGCATACATTATGATTAGGGTTTAGCCTGGACAGGTAATCCTAATTGAGGCCCTCTGAGGATACATTATATAAAGAATTTATCCTGGACCGGTAATCCTGTTATACGACATGTAGCTTGAGAGTGTGTTCCTTGGTTAAGTGCCCTAACCCTCAATAAGAATTGACGGATTAATGAATCGTGCACCACGAGTGTACTACTTGAGCCTTCATCGGAATTTCAATGATTCAACAGATGTAAAACCCTTGACGTGGCATGAGGATCTTAAGATGAAATGATAATGACTTGAAAGAATATTGCTTGATGAGCTCATCTATGTTACTTGATTGATATGAAAATTTTGGTGACTAACATGTTTGATTGAATGTATGTGTCTAGGAAATTTAGCCAAATGGATGCAAAACATGATATCGTATGCTTAAATTTAATAAACAGGATTGGTAAGTTTAGTTTTCGTTATACGAACTTAATAAGCATGTAATGCTTACTTTATTTATTTTTCCCCTATTTTATAGTGCTCGGATGCTCGTGAAGGTTGGAAGATCATTGGAGCATCGTCACACTATCAACTAGCTATTTTGGGTATTTATAGTGAAAACATTTTGGTATAATAGCATGTATAGGACAACTTGGTCAATAGTGGGTTGAAATGTTATTTTGTAACCTAGCCATTGTAATGGTTAGTAATAGTTCATTTTGGGATGACTAAGTAGATTATTATGATATATATACACATGTGTTATGTTAAGAATATGTGATCAAAAGTTGTGGATGCCTAAGTTAAACTAAGGTAATTTTGTGATCATGTATACTTGTAGTGATATGCCTTGTGAATGATGAAATTTGCTTAAGTTGAATGCTTGAATTGGTTGGTATTGGATGAGTGTTTCCAGTTCAGGTCATGGGTGTGATTTTGGGTGAGCAATGAAGCTAGAAATAGCTTTATTTTGTCCACATGGGTAGACCCCACGGGCGTGTGTCTAGACCGTGTGTGACACACGGCCTGGTAACATGGGCATGTGGTTAGGCCGTGTGTCCCCTTCACCTTAATTTTGAGAAACAAAATGCTTAGAATTGAGCACACAGGCAGAGACACTGGCATGTGTCTCAGCCGTTTGTGCCACACAAACTAGAACACAGTCATGTGCCTTGGCCATGTGAAACTTGCACCTAATTTCGAATTGAATTAATTAACCACACGGCTGAACACATGCATGGCCATGTTTGCAAGTCAGAGAGTTACACGGGGTCGAACACAGCCTCTAGCACGGGAGTGTCTTAGGGTCATACGGGCATGTCCCTTTGGACCACACGGGTGTGTGAGCCATGCTTCTTGGAAAAAAATTGTAATTTCGCGAAAAATTCTTAGAGCCCCTGGTTAAGTCCTGACTCGATTCTAATGCTCGTATTGGGCTTTGATGGTCCAATTAATGGACGTTTTGAATGATCTCGGTAAGTGAATAATGATTTATATAAATTATCTACAGAATGTTCTGAAAGTTTCAGTAATGCTCTGAAACCCTCATCCGATGACAGATACTGGTTAGGGGTGTTACATAAGGTTTCTTTAATGGAGTTTTCTTCTCCTATATTTGGTGATGGAAAGATGATACCAAATTTTCATTTTATGTTTTTACTTATTTAAATTATTTTATTATTAGTTAACCTATGAATAATATATAAAAATCTATAAATAAGTGCTTTAACCATCCACTAATATTAAAACATGGTCTAATTACTTCATGAGTCCCCATACATCTACTAATTAATCTATTTATTCAATAAAAAATCAATAGTGGTTAGATTTTATGACTTTTGTCATATAATCCTTTTAATTAATTAACTATCTAAATGCTACAATTTCAGACCAAACTTTCACATATCAATATAATAACTCTATAAATATTTAAATAAAAATATTTATGAGCTCACTTCTGAAACGAGATCCAAATATATCATTTTCTGAAACTACTTGACTTTTGGGACAACTACTTATACTAGCCATTTATTCAATTAATTAAAATTCATCAAATCAAAATTCAATATAAAATTAACGTTGACTTGTATAATTTAAATACTAATTATTACTAACTTACTCATCAGTTTTGTGGTCCTGAGACCACTGTTTCCAACACCACTAAAGGATGGGCTAGTACATAGAACAACTAACTTGAATATCAAACAATATATTTCAAATGCAATAAAATAAATAAAAGTATTAGTCAAAATGTTTAACCTTGACTTGAAAGCTCGTCTATCCTCTTGATGGTTGTCCCAAATTCCTTTGTGGAAGTCAATTTTTTTTAACTTGCACTTGATACACACAAAGAGAAAAAGAAGATGATAGCGAAAAAGAATGAAAAGAGGGTAGAAAATAGATTTTAGAGTTTAGGTTGAGAGAGGTTTTTGAGATGGTTTGAGTTTAGGAGAGGTTTAAGGTTTAATTTGATATATTTTTTGGTTGAAAATCTTTTGTTTTTTTAAGTTAAAAAATGAGTTAAAACTAGGTTTAGGCTGCCGGGTCTAGTCAAACTTGTAGAAAATTGCAACTATGTCGTGACACAGGGTTTCCATGTCGTGACACCCTTGGTAGGATACTGATGTCGCGACATCAAGATTCAATGTCACAACACACTTTGAAATTTTTGAACACAAAGCTATATTGATTCCTTTGTGACAACACATAGGTTCCATCTTATGACATCAAGCTGATTTGCTTGATTTCTTGAATCTATTTTTGGTGTTGCGACACGGAGGTTTTGTGTTACGGCACCAAGTCTGTTTTGGCCCTTTTTCACGATTTTCAAAGTGTTTGGTTTACTTTTAAAGGCAAATTGAATAACATTAAATTCTAAACTAATTGTTAGTAAAGTAAAATAATAGACAATATTTGTCTCAGTTCTAATAATATTAGGTTTTGCTACAAGATACATCCATCAGTTCTGTCAGGTTATATATGGTTGCATATTTGGTTCCTTTTCTGTCGACATTTGTCCAGCAAACGTCAAGCCACTCTACCTTGTTCCTTTTGTCCCATTCCTTAAATTTTCTTTTTCATCCTGCACTAACCATAGAATATACCTTTTCTAACTCAAGGTAATTAGGGATTTTGTAACACCCCTAATGTAACAGTCAGGTTTTGACCCTAGTCGGAATAGTGGTTTCGAGACCACAAATCTGAGTCCGAAAAATATTTTAATATTATTTTCTGTGTCTGTGATAATGAATTTATATCTGTGGAAATTTATGTGATTTAATAAAATAAAGCATGAAATGGTTTTGCATGTTCATCATTTTGGCCAAATATTACCATGGAAATAGGGTTTGAATGCTCAAAATAATTTGGCACTTTGAGAAAGCAATTGTAAGTCTATTTTGACTCGGTTTTTAGTAATTTTTATGTTTTTGTGATCGTTGCTTCGTGTTCTTCAAAGCCCATGTCTGAATTTCTGTTTCTGTTAAAGATTTCATGAGATGCCATTGTTGATAGCATGAGTTTTGAAATGTTTTTGAATGAATTATGAAGGCTTGATAGATGGGACATAAGTTTTGTCTTTGAATTTCGATGTAATAGAGTCATTTGGACTAATTTGTGAAAATGTGGTTTTGAAGGACTAAATTATGAATTAATTATGTTATTTGGACTTGTATGGAAGCTATGTGACAGCCCTAAATTGTCCCTAGTCGAAAAGTGGTTTCGGGACCACGAAACCGAGTCTTATCAATAATTAAAGGTCATATTCTGTGTTTATGATGTGCGTAAATGTTTGTGTGGTAGTTCCATACTTTAATTTGGTCAGTGTATGTGAAATTTATTAGTAGGGACTTATGTGAGACAATTTAGAAATATGCTAGGCAAGTGTTAAAATGGCCTATTAATACATGTGGGAAAGTGTTTGTCCTTGCATGTCAAATTAGCCAAATTGGAGCATGATGGCCGGCCATGCTATGGGTGGAAACATGTCTCCAACATGTTAGGCTAGTGATGTATGTAGGAAACAATAAAATAGAAAGCTAGTATTAAAGAAATGGAAAAAGAAAATGATGATAACAAAAAAATAATGTGTGGATGCCCCCTTGCCGTGAGAAAACAAAGAAAAAAGAAAAAAAATTTGTTGTTCATCCTTTGGTTGTCTTGGCGAATAGAAGAAAGGGAAGAAGGGGGAAGAGCTTGAGAAAAAAATCGGCTATGGTGGTTGCTAGACTAAGGTATGTTTGATGATATTCCATGAGATGCATGCATGTTTTAGTTGTTAGTTTAAGTTCTACCTAGCCCATGGTTTGAATTTTTACTATTGATGGAGATGATATTCGGCCATGGGTGTTGTCTTTCTTGGTTGGTGTTTTGATGTTGTGGTGATGAGAGCATGAATAGATGAAGAGTTCGGTAAATTGATATGGGGTAAAAATGGGTCAAATGTTCATGTAAATGGTGTGTGAATTTTTAGTATAAAATTCTTGGTATGAGTATTAAAGATGGTACATGGATTCGGCCTTAGAATAAAGTTTAGTATAATATGGTTGTTGTTAAATGAAGTAGAGTCTAACAAGTGAGCTCACATGTGCATTAGTTGCTAGATGGAGAAGAATCGGCTAGTAAGTTGTGTGCTAAGGCCGAATATAATTTTGAAAATCATTGAGTAATGTATGTGTTTGGAATTGATGAATTAAGAGTATGCTTAAATTGTGTTATGAACAATTAGATGTTAAATCAAGGTTTGCTAAGCTAGCTATTAAGGTGAAGTGCAATTGTTAGTAATTGAGTACTAGTGTATATATGTGCATTAGCCGAGTTTTGGACTAGAAACAATATGGTATTTAGTCAACACAAGTAACCATATTGTAGAATGTATTAAGTGCACAATCGGCCCCAACATAGACATGTATATTCGGCCACCTAATTAAGCACATAGGTGGTGTTGAATTTAATCTTGCACATTCGGCCATATGGGTGTACACACTTGTGATACTATCGTTGATTAGGATAGTTGGCAATAGGGTGATAGCCTAAGGTTGTGAACCAAATAGTTCAAAAGCATGTGGTAGAAGGATAAGAATTTGTCATGTGTATCCAATGAAATGAAATTTTAATGTTTGATACCAATATATGTACCAAAGCGGTTGAATGAGTTAATTTATTTGTTTAAGCTCAAGATCCTAAAGGAGAGGCGTCCAACAAGGGGAAATCGAAGGTCATCGAGTAGCCGACTTGGAATTATTCACCCAACACAAGGTAAGTCATTAAGCATATGTTTGATGTCGATTTAAATGAGCATGATATCTATGCGATTACATTCAATAAAACGAAATGTATATAAAAATGTATGTGTATGGAATGATGACATTGTTGAATGTAAAAAGGTAGTGAAATGCGTAGAGTGTTTGGTTTTGGCACTAAGTGTGCGGGCGATGAATGTGCATGGTGACGAGATTGGCACTAAGTGTGCAAGCTTGAAATGTAGGGCACTAAGTGTGCGAGCTTAAATTATATGGCACTAAGTGTCCGAGCTTAAATCACATGGCACTAAGTGTGCGTGATCGATTATTAAGCACTATGTGTGCGAACTCAATATATATCTTCGATCGATTATTTACATGGAGGGTGACTTTAACGAGTTGATCATGGACAGCGGAAAGAGTAAGTACCTTGAGTTCATGGCGAATAGGCGCTCTGTTCATGCTCGGGGTTGAGCTTGGTAAGTTTTAAATCTATGTGATGATTACAATTGTAGTCACGTAAATAAGGTATCGTGGAATAGATGAAAGTTCATTTATTTGCATGATTGTGGCGAAAATGAGTTGATGTATGGAAATGCCTCGATTACCCTATTGAATAGTATATGAAATGTCATTGGGTGAATTGGTATGAGATTGAACCGAAAGGCTCAAGGGACTATGGTATAGTTCGGTATTGAGGGAGTACTTAGCCTCGATTCATTGTTTCACTTTGTGATAATTTTGTTAATGGATGATTGTGGAATGCTTATGACTTCTTGAGTTATATACTCACTCGGTGTTTGCTTGTCACCTATTCTAGGTCTCTTGGACTCGTCTCTTTTGTGTGCTCGGAACCGTCATCGAAGTCATCACACCGTGAGCAATCTTTTGGTATTGTCTTCTTAGTCGATCTAGGAGAACATTTGGCATGTATAGGCTCTTTTGTTTTGTTGAATTTTGGGTTGTAAACTTTAAGCCATGCGAATATGGCCTATGTGGTTGGTTGAGTGTGGTTCTAAAACTCATAGTCATGAGTCTTAGAAATCTTAATTTTGATAAGGTGGTCATAATTTGTGTTATGTATGATGGATTATTAGTTAGGTCATGGAAGAATTATGAAATAGCCATTGTTTGCTTTAATAATGATCTTGACAAAGAAGATGATGTGAGATTGAAAAATCACTAAAAATAGTAGAAGTGGAATTAAATAGTGAATAAATTATGTAATTGAACCTTGATGAATCTACTTTCATGTGGAAGAAACGAAAAGGTCACATGAGTTGGATTTTAAGAGATATTCAAGTTTTCGTGAAACAGGGCCAGAATGGTTTCTGGATCCCCTGTTCTGACTTGGAAAATTCACTATAAATTAACCAGAGAGAATTAGAAATTATGCTCTATATGTACATGAAGATATCCAAGTCGTAATGCGCAAAGGTTAGTGTAGTCGAACAGTGAAACAGGGGAGACTTTAACTAATAAACTGTACTAATTGGATTGACCAAAAATTCTATAAAAAAATTTATAAATGGAATTATGAGTCTAGTTTCAGGAAAAATTTACGGAACTGGTTTTCGAGTTCTGGAACTCGAGATATGATTTTTAAGGTGACAGTGACACAGTTAGCTAGCCTGCCTGAAATAGAAAAAAAAATATATAAAGGGGGAAATAAGTGAAGTAAGCCCGGTAACACCTCGTGTTCAACTCCGTTGACGGTCACGAATTCGGGGTGTTACAAGCTATGTATATTTGGCCAAGCTATAGTCCTGGTGAATTTTGCATATTTGTGATTTTGTGAAAAACAGACTAAATTGTCAAAGTGTGAAAATGTAAGGGCTAAAATGAAAAGTGCCCTAAATATGTGTTCATGGATTATTTTGAGTGAATGAATGATTGAATGGTTGAATTTGAATTGTATTAGATCAAGAACAAAGAAAATTGAACTTAGATCGAGGGAAGTCCAAAATAGTTTAATAGTCGACTCGTTCCGTCTAAAATTCGTATGAGGTAAGTCAAATTACAATTACGTGTTAATTGAAATAAATTCTGCACATATAAACTGTAATCTGTATTGGATGGCCTTGAGTGCCTGATGTATATCTTTGGAGTAAAGTATGATAATATGTTAATATCTGAAAAACTCTGTATGTTCCTAAGCAAAGTTGACATCTGTCTGTGACATCGTGTAAGACCGTGCCTGGGTCATAGGCCTAGATTGAGTTTTATATATAAGACCATGTCTAGGACATTGGCATCGTATTTGATTTCTTGTAAGACCCTGTCTGGGACTGACGCATCGATATTGAATTACATGCTCTAGTAATTATACCAATTGTATTTGGCTTACTAAGCTCTTTGTAGCTTACTCTATGTGTTTACTATCTGTTTTGCAATTATCGTAGCTACTGAAGGCTCGGGGATAGTTGAGGATCGTCACTACACTATTGATCTCATTTTGGTACTTTTGAAAGTGTTCATATTTTAAAGTATGGCATGTATAGGCTAGAAGGTCTATGTATAAGTTTTGATGTGTATATATTATGCCATGAGTGTTGGCTAACAAATGACAAGTTTGTGTATGGTTTTGGTGTATGTTTGTAATGTGCCAAGTTCTGATGTGTTTTGGTCATTTTTAAGCATAGAATTGGTTGGAAATTTTGGTACTAATGTTGTATATTATTGCTTAAAGGTTTGGCCCCAGGAGAAGTGGCAAATTGGCTTAAACCAAGCCTGCATTGTGCCACACGGTCAGGGTACACGGGCGTACCTTGTGGCCGTGTAAGAAAAATAGTATTCACCTAAAAATTACACGGTCTTGACACACGGGCGTGTCACATGGCCGTGGGCTAAAGTCAGTTGCTAGCTAAGTATCACACGGCCGTAGTACACGGGCGTGCCTATTGGCCGTGTGAAAAAGTCAGTATAGGACCTATTTTTGGCACGGTTGGCTTATATAGGCGTGTCTAGTGCTGGTGTGTGCCACACGGGCTACTCACACGGGTGTGTAACTTTAATAGTTTCGAAGAATTGGTTATGTTTTGAAAATTCTGAATAGGTTCGGTTTAGTTTAGACCTTTCCTTAAATGTATGTTTTAGGTCTCGTAGACCACTTTGATGAATGAATTGGTGTTGAATGCTTCTGTATTATTGATAAATGATATCTGTGATTCTGAACTTGTTCGAATTGTTCTGTCTGTCTGGAAATGCCTCGTAACCCTAATCCGATGACAGTTGCGGATTAGGGGTGTTACATTTTATTGGTATGAAAGCTATAGTTTAATTGGTTCTAGGACTACCATAGTGTATGTGAGTCTATCTATACATGGTATATATCTGAATCTGTAATAGTGTGATGACTCCTGACATTGAAATGTGTTTTTATATAGCAAATGGATCCCGATAGAGTTGTAGTTGACGATGTTGAAAGCAATGCCCCAGCTCCCGCGCAAGGGATGGTGCAAGATGATTCTCGACTGGCTATGAGTAGCCGTGATAGCGAGGCTAAGCAAGCCTTCTATCAAATGATGAATGAATGGTTCACCCAATATATTAGAACCAATCCGACTTTACAACAACCTCCACCCCCGGTTAATCCTTCACAAACTCTTGATATGCCACGAGTAAATCTGGTACAGTTGAGTAGACCACTAGTTGATAAGATTAGAAAGTATGGAGCTGAAGAGTTTCGAGCTACAACAAATGATGATGTTGAAAGAGCCAAATTTTGGTTAGAGAATACAATACAAGTGTTTGATGAAATGTCTTTGAATCCTGAAGAATGTGTGAAATGCGTCGTTTCACTTCTGAGAGATATGACGTATCATTGGTGGAAAACTTTAATATCTGTGGTTCCAAGCGAACGAGCTACTTGGGATTTCTTCCAAGCTGAATTTCGAAAGAAATATATTAGTCAGAGATTCATCAATCAGAAACGTAAAGAGTTTCTCGAGCTTAAACAGGGCTGTATGTCTGTTACTGAATACGAACGTAAATTTGTGTGATTGTACCAGTATGCTCAGGAATGTGTATCAAATGAAGCAATAATGTGCAAAAGGTTTGAAGATGGACTAAATGAAGATATCCGTCTATTAGTTGGAATTCTGGAAATTAATGAAATGGTTGTGCTCGTTGAGCGAGCCTGTAAAGCTGAAGAATTAAGTAAATAGAAAAGAAAAGCTAATTCTGAAGCTAGAGATACTAGAAAGAGATCTTCAAGTAGATCATTTCAGTCTATGTCAAAGAAATTCTGAGATAATCAAAGCCATCTAAATGCTAATGTGGGACATTTAAACCGAGATCGAGCTAGATCACATTTAAACTTTAGAGTCCCTGCTACTTCTGTTGCAAGTGTTGGGAATGTTAGATCTGAGAGACCTGAATGTATATATTATGGTAAAAGACATTTGGGAAATTGTAGATTGAATGACCGAGCCTATTTTCGATGTGGATCTCTGGATCATTTTGTAAGAGATTGTCCTGAACCCATTGAGCAAGAGAATGTACAGAATTCGAGCCCGAGTAATACCTCAGCTAGGGGTAGACTTTCCAGAAATTCGAATAATGCAAGTGGTGGTTAAAGAGCTACTGGGGATATTGCTATTATATCTGAGTCCAGAGCACCTGCCAGAGCCTATGCTATCCGAGCTCGTGAGGAAGCCTCGTCTCTAGACGTGATTACTGGTATTTTTACTCTCTATGATACTTTTGTGATTGCATTGATAGATCCTGGATCAACGCATTCTTATATTTGTATGAATTTAGTGCACAGTAAGACTTTTCCTGTAGAGTCTACTGAATTCATAATTAGAGTATTGAACCCCTTAGGAAAAAGTGTTTTGGTTGATAAAGTCTGCAAGAATTGCCCGTTATTGATTTGAGATTTTCCTGCTGATCTGATGCTTTTGCCTTTTGACGAGTTTGATATAATTCTGGGAATGGATTGGTTAACTCTGCATGATGCTATTGTGATTTGCAAACAAAAAGTTATTGATTTAAGGTTTAAGAATGATGAAATAATCTGAATTGAGTCAGTAATCTGAATGGACTATCAGCTATGGTATCTGCAATGATAATACCAAAATATGTGAAGAAAGGTTGTGAAGCTTACTTAGCTTATGTGTTAGATTCAAAAGTGAATGATAAAAAAGTTGAATCAGTGTCTGTTGTCTATGAATTCTCTGATGTGTTTCCTGAAGAACTATCGGGTTTGCTTCAGGTTCGATAAGTTGAGTTTGGCAATGAATTAGTACCTGGTACTACTCCAATTTCAATAGCTCCGTATAGAATGGCTTTGACCGAGTTAAAGGAGTTAAAATCTTAGTTACAAGAATTGACTGATCAAGGATTTGCTAGACCGAGCTTTTCACCATGGGGTGCTCCTGTTCTGTTTGTGAAAAAGAAAGATGGAACAATGAGAATGTGTATTGATTACCATCAACTTAATAAAGTGACTGTAAAGAACAAATACCCTCTGCCTAGAATTGATGATTTATTCGATCAGTTGAAAGGTGCTACTGTGTTTTCTAAGATAGATCTAAGTTCGGGTTACTACCAGTTGTGAGTAAAGGATTCTGATATTCCAAAAACTGCTTTCAGAACTAGGTACGGGCATTATGAATTTTTAGTTATGCCTTTTGGATTAACAAATGCACCTGCTATTTTTATGGATTTGATGAATAGAATTTTAAAATCGTATTTAGATCAATTTGTTGTTGTATTCCTTGATGACATATTGATTTATTCAAGAGATGAATCTGAACATGACAAGCATTTGAGAATAATGCTATAGACTCTGCGAGATAAACAGTTATATGCAAAGTTCAGTAAATGTGAATTTTGGTTGCGAGAAGTTGGTTTTCTGGGTCATATTGTATCAACTTCCGGTATCCGGGCTGATCCGAGTAAGATTTTAGCTATTCTGGATTGGAAGCCTCTGAGGAATGTATTTGAAGTCTGCAATTTTTTGGGACTTTCCGGTTACTACAGACGATTTGTAAAAGATTTCTCTATGATAGCAACTCCGTTGACAAAATTGCTTCAAAAAGATGTGAAGTTTGAATGGTCTGAGAAATGTCAGAAAAGTTTTGAGCAGTTAAAAGCTCTGTTAACTGAAGCTCTGGTGTTGGTACAACCTGAGTTGGGAAAAGAATTCGTTGTTTACAGTGATGCTTCATTGAATGGACTAGGTTGTGTTTTAATGCAACAAGGAAAAGTTGTTGCTTATGCTTTGAGACAGTTGAAGCCACATGAAAAGAACTATCCAACACAGAACCTTGAGTTGGCTGCCATTTTACTTGCTTTGAAGATCTGGCGTCACTATCTGTTTGGTGAGAAATGTCACGTGTTTTCTGATCATAAAAGTCTGAAGTATTTAATGAGGCAAAAAGATTTGAATTTACGACAGAGAAGATGGTTAGAACTGATAAAAGACTATGAACTTATGATTGATTATCATCCGGGCAAAGCTAATGTTGTTGCTGATGCTTTAACTAGGAAATCATTGTCTGCGTTGCGTGCTATGAACACTCATTTAGCACTATCTGATGATACCTTGGTTTGTGCTGAATTGAAAGCAAAACCCTTATTTTTACAACAGATTATCGAAACTCAAAAGGTTGATAATGAGATTATGGCTAATCAAACTCAGTGTAAGTCTGATTCTGATTCTGAATTCCAGATAGATGTTGATGACTGTCTAAGGTTCAAAAATAGACTTCGTGTTCCGAGAAATCTGGAGTTGATTCAGATGATTTTGAATGAAGCTCACAGTAGTAGATTTTCTGTACATCCGGGAAGTACGAAAATGTATAACAATTTGACACAACTATATTGGTGGCTGAGAATGGAAAGAGATATCTCTGACTTTGTTTCGAGATGTTTAATCTGTCAGCAAGTTAAAGCTGAGCATCAGATGCCATCTGGGTTACTACAACCGATTATGATTTTGGAGTGGAAATGGAATCGAGTGACCATGGATTTTGTTTCGGGTTTGCCTCTGTCTTCGAAAAAGAAAGATGCAATTTGGATTGTAGTTGATCGTTTGACGAAATCAACTCATTTTATTCCAATTCGGTTTGATTATTCGCTTGATAAGCTAGCTGAGTTGTATATTTTTGATATTGTGAGATTGCATGGTGTGCCATTGTCAATAGTGTCCGATAGAGACCCAAGAGATTCTGGAAGAAATTACAAGATGCTCTAGGAACTAAATTGCATTTTAGCACCGCTTTTCATCCGCAAACAGATGGTCAAACTGAACGGATTATTCAGATACTCGAAGATATGTTGAGATGTTGCATTCTCAAGTTTGAAGGTACGTAGGAACAGTATCTACCCCTAATTGAATTCACTTATAATAATAGCTTTTAATCGAGCATCAGAATGGCACCGTACGAAGCCTTATATGGTAGAAAGTGTAGAACTCCATTATACTGGTCTGAGCTTAGTGAGAATAAGATTTATGGTATTGATCTGATAAATGAAACAGAACAGAAAGTGAAAGTAATCCAAGATAGTTTGAAAAATCCTCTGATTGTCAGAAATCTTATGCGGATTTAAAACGAAAAGATATTGAATTTGAGGTCGGTGATAAAGTGTTTCTGAAAGTATCTCCGTGGAAGAAACTGTTCTGATTTGGTAAAAATGGGAAATTGAGTCCGAGGTTCATTGGATCGTATGAATTTACCGAGTGAGTTGGGACAGTTGCTTATAGATTAAGGCTACCATCTGAGTTGGAAAAGATACATAATGTATTTCACATATCGATGCTTAGACGGTATAGATCTGATCCGTCCCATGTGATATCCCCTTCTAAAATTGAGATTCAATCTGATATGACTTACGAAGAAAAATCGATCCATATTTTAGCTCACAGGATTAAATAATTGCGAAACAAGAAAATTCCGTTAGTTAAAGTGATGTGGCATCGACACGGTGTTGAAGAGGCTACGTAGGAGCCTGAAGATTCAATGAGTCAACTATATCAGAATTTGTTTAACGGTAAGATTTTCGGGGACAAAAATCCCAAAGGGGGAGAATTGTAACAGTTCAATTTTGACCTTAGCCGGAATAGTGGTTTTGGGACCACAAATCCGAGTTCAAAAAGTATTTTAATATTATTTTCTGTGTTTGTGATATGCGAATTTACATCCTTGAAAATTTCTATGATTTAATTTGTCTGCTTCTGTGCTCAATTATACAAAAAGGATTTAATCGCATAAAAAGTGAAATTAGCATGCTACATGTTTAAAGTATGTATTTGAAATGGCTTTGGACTAATGGGTCCTTATGTGGTTAATTGACCATGTAATGTATTAAATGACCTTGTTAGACATTAGTAAATGGTTTATTAATGTTTAAATGCAAGGGTATTTTAGTAAATGGTTTAATAAATGTAATTATAATAAAATAAAGCATGAAATAGTTTTGCATGTTCATCATTTTGGCCAAATATTACCATGGAAATATGGTTTGAATGCTCAAAATAATTTGGCACCTTGAAGAAGCAATTGTAAGTCTATTTTGACTCAGTTTTTAATAATTTTAATGTTTTTGTGATCCTTGCTTCGTGTTCTTCAAAGCCCATGTCTAAATTTCTGTTTCTGTTAAAGATTTCATGAGATGCCATTGTTGATAGCATGAGTTTTGAAATGTTTTTGGATGAATTATGAAGGCTTGGTAGATGGGTTATAAGTTTTGTCTTTGAATTTCGATGTAATAGTCATTTGGACTAATTTGTGAAAATGGGGTTTTGAAGGACTAAATTATGAATTAATTATGTTATTTGGACTTGTATGGAAGCTATGTATATTTGGCCAAGCTATAGTCCTAGTGAATTTTGCATATTTGTGATTTTGTGAAAAACAGACTAAATTGTCAAAGTGTGAAAATGTAAGGGCTAAAATGAAAAGTGCCCTAATTATGTGTTCATGGATTATTTTGAGTAAATGAATGATTGAATGGTTGAATTTGAATTGTATTAGATCAAGAACAAAGAAATTGAACTTAGATCGAGGGAAGTCCAAAATAGTTGAACAATCGACTCGTTCCGTCTAAAATTCGTATGAGGTAAGTCAAATTACAATTACGTGTTAATTGAAATAAATTCTACACATATAAACTGTAATCTGTATTGGATGGCCTTGAGTGTCTGATGTATATCTTTGGAGTAAAGTATGATAATATGTTAATATCTGAAAAACTATGTATGTTCCTAAGCAAAGTTGACATCTGTCTGTGACATCGTGTAAGACCGTGTCTGGGACACAGGCCTCGATTGAGATTTACGTATAAGACCATGTCTGGGACATTGGCATCGTATCTAATTTCGTGTAAGACCCTTTCTGGGACAGAGGCATCGATATTGAATTACATGTAAGACCACGTCTGGGACATCGGCATTGTACTTGATTATGAGCATTTGTATCTTTTCTGGCTTGTCTGATTATAGTGTACGAAATCTGAGATTGAGTATATGAATTGTATAACCTATGCAGGTACGTTTGTATCATACTAAATTTTCTGAATATGAAAAACTCTGTCTCTGTGAAATATGTATGGAAATGAAGCATGACATATATGCAAACAAAGGAGCATGGTTAAGTTTATGAATTATTCTATGAAATGGTTATGAATCTAGATGGTTGAATGGTATTTATATGCTCTAGTAATTATACCAATTGCATTTGGCTTACTAAGCTCTTTGTAGCTTACTCTGTGTGTTTACTGTCTGTTTTGCAATTATCGTAGCTACTGAAGGCTCGGGGATAGTCAAGGATCGTCACTTCACTATCGATCCCATTTTGGTACTTTTGAAAGTGTTCATATTTTAAAGTATGGCATGTATAGGCTAGAAGGTCTATGTATATGTTTTGATGTGTATATATTATGCCATGAGAGTTGGCTAACAAATGACAGGTTTGTGTATGGTTTTGGTGTATGTTTGTAATGTGCTAAGTTCTAATGTGTTTTGGTCATTTTTAAGCATAGAATTGGTTGGAAATTTTGGTATTAATGTTATATATTATTGCTTGAAGATTTCGCCCCAAGAGAAGTGGAAAATTGGCTTAAACCAAGCCTGCATTGTGCCACACGGTCAGGGTACATGGGCGTGCCTTGTGGCCGTGTAAGAAAAAAAGTATTCACCTAAAAGTAACATTGCTAGCTAAGTATCACACGGTCGTAGTACAAAGGCGTGCCTATTGGCCGTGTGAAAAAGTCCGTATAGGACCTATTTTTGGCACGGTTGGCTTATATGGGCGTGTCTAGTGCCCGTGTGTGCCACACGGCCTACTCACACGGGCGTGTGACTTTAACAGTTTGGAAGAATTGGTTAAGTTCTAAAAATTTTGAATAGGTTGAGTTTAGTTTAGACCTTTCCTTAAATGTATGTTTTAGGTCTCGTAGACCACTTTGATGAATGAATTGGTGTTAAATGCTTCTATATTATTGATATATGATATCTGTGGTTCTGAATTGGTCCGAATTGTTCTGTCCGTCTGGTAATGCCTCGTAACCCTAATCTGATAACGATTGCGGGTTAGGGCTGTTACGCGTAACCCGTATCTGTCACCAGAATAGGGCTACGAAACATTACCATAAAAACGCAACTCAAATCATTTATTCCCAAACATTTCATAATCATAGCAAAATCCATTCAAACATATGCATATCATTCCTTATTCGAGCCCTCAACGCCTTAGAAACACTTTAGAAATGATTCGAGACTAAATTAGGAACATATGAAATCTTAAGGAACAAGTTGGAAAAATTCACACTGCACGGGTCACACGGCTGTGTGCCTCACACGAATGAGTCGCATACCCACGTCTCAGGCCTTGTAACATTTGAAATAGGGACACGTGTCCCAGCCCGTGTACGTGGTCATGTAACTTTCTAACTTGGGTCATACAGCCAAGCCACACGCCCGTGTGCTAGGCCGTGAAACTGCCTGGCTGATAGCCCTTTGAAACCTACAAGGGACACACGGATGTGTTGCATGCCCGTGTGTCACGCACAGCTAAGACACACGCTCGTGTCTTAGGCCGTGTGGACAAGAAATAGGCCAATTTCAAGCCCTTGCTTTCACCTAACTTAAGCACACACCTATAAGCAATTTGCACATACAATCTAGCCTTAAAACATACCTAAAACATGCACAATAAGGTTAATTCAATAGGTCATTTATCCATAGAACCAATATGACTAAAGACACCTCAATCACAAATCATCGAGTCAACCTAAACATAAGCATATTTTTCCATGAACCAACCATACACAACTATCTATTTCCATACCAAGCCTTATCACAATTGACCATACACCAAGTCAAAATAAAACATACCAAATTGGTCATCCAAAATATACCAATAGTCAACCATTTCAATACTAAGCATTTAAGCATCAAGAATGCCAAAAGTTAACCAACCATAATACCACATATATACATGCCAAACATAACAACTAGTTCATCGAACACAATTCTCCTATACATGCCATTATATCCATGACTAAAACATCAAAATCTATTGATATAATCTCTGGATAGTGTGATAGGTCTCCGACGAGCTGCCAAACCGATCGATCTTCCGATAATCTATAAAACATAGAAAAGAACAACAAAGTAAGCATATAATGCTTAGTAAATTCGTAAATCATGAACAGAGCTTACCATTTCAATGCATAATCTTAAAAATAGACATGAATCAATCCAACATAGTTTGACAAAATCCTAAGCATCATCAATAACACAAGTTAGTGATTAAACAAATAACTTAGCAAAATCATCTCATGGTAAGATAAATTTCATGAACATAACATACTTGAATTCATACCTTTCCATAAGTTCTTAACTTAA
Source organism: Gossypium arboreum (assembly GCF_025698485.1). Lineage (NCBI taxonomy): Eukaryota > Viridiplantae > Streptophyta > Magnoliopsida > Malvales > Malvaceae > Gossypium > Gossypium arboreum. The sequence goes on along the minus strand of NC_069077.1, from coordinate 115,470,375 downwards.
CCATTGGAACACTTACCGTTCCTTCCCTTTACATGCTCACATAAAGTGTGATAAACATATAGTTGAAACCATTTCCTTTCCTTTTTCTTTACATCGATCTCACATGAGCCATAAATGGGTGTGCTCACACAAGCTGACGGTCGAAACGTAGCCACACGATGCTGCTCACACAAGCTGACGAGTATTCACAAAAAAATGCCGAAACTCAGCCATCAGTAGGACATTTAGGACCAACACCCAAAACATGATAACCCTAATGACATGTCTTTTTTATCCTATATATTCCTAAGGTTCAATCGGGGCTCGATAGTCAGTCGTAATGTCGTTGGATTTCCGTCATGACATGATATGATGAATAACATAATAGCATTTAAATCAAATACATTAAAATTCTATTTAAACACACGAACTTGCCTCGATCACAAAAACGACGAAATAGGATCGACTAGTCCGATACTTTATCTTTCCCTCGATCTAGATCCACTCGAGGTTTAACTTGATCTAAATAAGCAAATTTAATCCATTCAATATTGTTTCTATTCAATTTAGTCCAAAATACATACTTTTGCAAGTTTACACTTTTACCCCTAACATTTTAGCTTCTTTACAATTATTGCACAATTTCGCCATGTATTTTACACATTTTACAAATAAATCCCTAATTAACATTTTCAACAATAATCATTTTATAAAAGTTGTTTATTTATCAACAAAGGTCCATTTTCTTCCATCAAACATCAAAACTCATATGCACACAGTCATGGAAAAACCCTAACCTTTTAATAGTGTTGCAAATTAGTCCCTGGGCTAGCTAGATTAAGTTACAATTACTTTAAAAACATAGAAATAATTAAGAACGAGACATAATTACACTTACATGCAATGATAGACTATGGCTGAAACTTCAAGCTTCTTTAATCGAGTATCTCATCTTCAATTTCGGTGGATGAAGACATTCTAGAAGATGATGTTTGATTATTATTACTTAACTTATTTATCATTTTACTTAAATAACCTTATAAAAAATACTTAATTCATGTCCAAGAATGCCCACTAACTTTATTAATGGTAAAATTACCATTTAAATCCCTCAACCATTTAATTTCATAGCCGTAGGATACTTTTAACTTATAGAACTCTAATTTTTCATCTTTTACAATTTAGTCCTTTTCATCAAATTAAACATGCAAAAGATAAAATTTCTTAACGAAATTTTTATACGACACTACTAACATACTGTAGACATTAAAAAAATAATAAAATAAATATTTTCACGTCAGATTTGTGGTCTCAAAACCTGTAACGCCTTAAATTTTTGGGAATTCTGAAAAAAGTTTGTAAAATTAAAAATTCTGTGTTCTGCTTGTTAAGTGTAGGGTTAATTGTGATAGTGGGCCTCTAGAAGGCCCAAGCTTAGGATAAAACCCGATAGTTTTAATTAATTTTAATTCCATAAGAGAAAGGGGTTCTGGTAAATTAGGCTTTGAGGAAATAATTGTGTAAAATAGATCACAAGGAAGCAAGTGGTGAAGTGGCATGTGACGCCACAGGGAAGGCTATAAGTGACGTGTGGAAGCTAGGGAGGACCCAAGTTCAAGCCACAATGACAGCAAATCAAGGGATTAATTTTTATGAACAGAAAAGGTAAGTAATGGAACTGAAGTAAAAGTCTGTCAGGAGGAGTTTGAATTGCTCAGGAGATTGAGTAAGGAGGGGATAAAGGAGAGGATTTAGGAGCTGATCAAGGAGGATGGTGTTGGCCGAATAGTGGACTCTTGAGGAGCAAGAGTTGTCCAGCCAAGGGTTTCTTTAGGGGGGAAAATTTCCGCTAGGTCAAAAGCTAGGTATAAATTCGGCATTTGGAAGTGTTGTGCCATTTTTTCTTTTCTTACCATTCTTCCTTCTTTTCCTTTCTTTTCTTTTCTTTTTCTCTCCATCTATCTTCCATCTTCTTTCCCCATAGCCGAATCCTTCCATTATTCTATTCATCTCCACGTTCTTATCATTGTTCTTAAGCCTTATATACAAAAGCCAAAATCCCGAAAGCTTGATTCTTTTTGTGCCGATTTTTTTTAACCAAAACCATATCTCTTCTCTTCATCATTTGTGGCCGATTCACCAGCCCTCTAAAACCTCAAGTTTTGACGACAAGACCATAGCAAAACCCTCTCGTTTTACCTTTCTAAACACAAGTTGCAGAAAGCCGAAAACCCCACATTAAAAGGGACTTGGCCGAATATTGGAGTCACTGAAAGCTCGACTTTTGTTATCATCTGAGGGCTTAGATCTACATCGGGATTGAGTGGGAAACTCATTGGAACCATTCACTAGGGAATTGGTGGTAAGTCTTCTCCAAAACTTAGTCTTCTTACATATTTTAGGAAAAGCCGAAATCCCTAAAAGTTAGGGAGGTTGTCGATTTGGACTTGTAACCCTGAGGGGTCGTAATAACTATTTTGTTTTGGTAATAGCGTGATTTAGAGGCAGTTGATCAAGGGCTTGGACAGGTGGAACGATCGGATCTTTGGAGTTAACCATCTTTCGGTAATAAGGTAAGAGCAATAAGGGTTTTAAGCATGTTTGGCCGAATGTGGTAGGGGACTATATACTCAATCTTATTTCGATATTTGGAGTAATATTAAGTGATTCAACTGTAGGCAGTTCGTGTGGATCTCGTCGAGGAAATCCCAAAATAGGTGTGTAACTGACACCCTCTCATAGGCTAGATCGGCAAAAGCCGAAAAGCCAAAATGCCGAAAAGTCGGTATTTTGGGCACTTGCGAGTGTACGAATTCTCGTAAGATGTATGGGTAATTATTACTGGTAATCGAAAGTGATAAAACTGCAGTACGCGCGATTTCGTGCGTTTTGATATTCTGGGCTTAATGGGCCAAAACTGGGTTAATAGGCCAACGGGCCCAATTCGGTTAGAAAACTCGGTAAGTGTTTCTGGCTAAACGTAATGGCTACGATATGCATGAAAACCTTAGAAATAGTTAAATGTACTAGAATACCCCTATGTATGCAAAATTACCATTATACCCCTATGTATGCAAAATGACCTTTATACCCCTAGGGTTAATTTTGTCTGAAAAGCATGATGAATTAAATCTGTATGATGTATGCCATGAATGTATATCTGTTGCATGGGGACATGGGTTATATTATGGAGGAAGCATCCTGGTGGCTATGCCACAAATTATCTGTTTTGGTGGCCCTGCCACGTATATCTGTTCTGGTGGCACTACCACAAAATATCTGTATCTGGTGACTCTGTCACATTTTCTGTATCTGGCAGCCATGCTGCATATTTTTGTGGCATGTAGCGGTTGGGTGGGTCGAGTAGTCTCCCCACATGGTGAAAGGATGGTATGGGGGTGTATGTGGTTGGATATGGTTGGGTTTCTGCATAAGCATGATATACCTGCTCGTCAGTGCATTACGGGCCTATGGGATTTATTCGATATACTTGCTCGGCCGAGGCCAACTTATTCTGTCTCTGTGGTTAGAACTAATTTAGGCTATTGTTGGGTTGAATTACACACTGAGTTTCCCAAAACTCACCCCTAATTTTCATCCTCGCAGGTAATCCTCAACCATAGTGGGCTTGGAGCTGTGAGGGATTCGGACTGGCCACATGTTTCTACGAACCTGGTTTCTTTCTAGTAAACTAGACATCCTTTTAATTTCATTTATGGTTTTGGGTTTTAAGTGTAATAAGGCCGCTTAACTATTTTTATGGTTTTGTTTTACTTTTATTATTTTATTTTATTGTGATGAAAAAAAAACTATGATAACTAAGGAAAATGGGTTAGCTTTAGGACGCGTTTCCAAAAACATTAAGTGATTTCAAAATAACACGATTACAAGTAAGATTTCCGCCAAGCAAACGTTTTCAAACTTAATCACTTTATTAAGATGGACTTAACCAAATGGTTTTCTCACAATTATACGAAATGTTAGAGTGTGGCAATGGCGGTGTGCATGTCTAGGATTGGATCCGAAGGGAGCTTGGCGCTTAAGCAGTCCGACAGACTCACCTCCTCTTTTTCTGGTTTCCTACCTGGTGCACAGCTCTCATTCACTTTAACCTATATTAAAAGTATCTTTTACATCACTAACTAAGCTTTTCTAAACTAAGTAATACGAAATGTTTTGTACGCATCAATGTGGCGCACCGGATCCGGTCATAACGTCTAGGCCTGGTTTGGGGTGTTACATTTAGTTGTATCAAAGCCTAGGTTGCAACAACTCGGCTGTGGATTGGGTTTACAATAACAAAGTTTTAAAAAAAAAAGTTTTTTTGGACTGTAAAACTTTGTTTTCAAAATCTGGAACAGGGAGTGGCATTTCGAATCTCCGGCCAAGTCTGTAAGTATTTTGAAATTTTTTTTCTCTTCTGAATATATATTATCTGTCTGTACTGAAACTTTACTAGAATACTCTAGATAGGATGCTACTGAAACCCTAGAAAAGCTTGCTAAAAGACTGAGACTGTAGCTAGACATCGACTAGAATGATATTAATGCATAAAATTCGTAATCAGATAATACGATATGAGTACGCGAGCAGCTCGAGGTAGAGGCCGTGGACGAGGCCGAGGATGAGCTCGAGTGGGATCTTCGTCTTTAGGACATATGCTAGCGGTAGAAGCACCGGTACCATCGGCAACGGAAGTGGAATCACATGATCATGGTGCCGGGGATGACGCCCTATCGCAGGCAATGCTTTGAGTTCTGGAAAGGGTTACCGGGGCAAGTTCGGGCAACGGAATTCGAGGATCGATTTCCGAATGACTCCGGGCTAATGGAGCGGAGATCTTTAGGGGTGTATCTGGTGTAGCCCCGAATGTGGCAGAATATTGGTTGGAGGCCACGGAACGAATCATGGATGACTTGGACTGTTCTGTGGAGCAAAAGCTAAAAGGGGCCATATTGTTGCTGCGATATGAGGCTTATCAGTGGTGGCTCACCGTGAGGGATGGAACCCCAGCTGATAGGGTTACTTGGGAGCTGTTTAAGACGGCCTTTAAGGGGAAGTATGTTGGGGCGAGTTATGTGGACGCCCGTAGGAAAGAATTCCTGAATCTGGTCTAAGGAGGCAAAACTGTTGCTAAGTACGAGGCTGTATTTCTGAGGCTGAGTAGGTATGCTGTGGGAATAGTTTCTACGGAGTATGAGCGTAGCGTTCACTTTGAGGATGTACTCAGAGATGACCTTAAGGTGCTGATTGCTCTGCAGAGGGAGCGTGACTTCGCGGTTCTGGTGGAAAAAGCTAAGATCGCTGAGGAGGTAAAGCGTACTGAGAGGCAGAACCGTGAGAAAGATCGAAACCGTTTCCGGAGGGATTTTAGACCTTCGGGTGGAGCAAATAAGAATGCCAAAAGGGCGAGAGTGGAGGAGCCAGTTCGAGCCGTTTCGATGAATGTGGTTAAACCGCCAATCTGTGGGGACTGTGGTAAGGTACACCTGGGTGAGTGTAGGAAACGTTCGGTGCTTGTTTCCGGCGCGGATCTATGGAGCATGAGTTAAGGATCTGTCCACGAGAGCCGATCGAGCTCAAAGTTGTTTGTCTGAGAGGTTGTTCAACCCATGAGAGGTGGACCACAACCACCGAGTGGATGTGGACAAGGTAGGGGTGGAAATGGAAATGGTCGAGGTCGAGGGGCGCCTGGCAGAGGAGCCGGAAATGCTGAGGCTCGACAGCCAGCGTTGGTGTATACAGCTCGTCGTCGAGAGGAGGGTGACGTACCTGATGTCATAACCAGTACGTTTTTAGTTTCTAATATGGCGTATACTGCCTTGGTGGATATTGGATCTACTCATTCTTATGTTGCGTGTGCCATATCTGGGTTATTGGGAGTGCATTCTGAGAAGATAGTGAGTGGGGTATCTGTACTAAGTCCCTTGGGTCACTCGGTTATGGTAGACAAGCTGTATAAGGATGTACCCTTAGAAACTCAAGGTAGGATCTTTCTTGGCGATCTAATGGAGTTGCCGTTTGGAGAGTTTGATCTCATTCTAGGAATGGACTGGCTTGTTAGGCATAAGGCGACTCTGGACTGTGCTGCTAAGCGAATGGTGCTAAGGACCACGGAAGGGGATGAGGTTATGGTGATAGGTGAACGAAGGGACTATTTGTCTAATGTGATATCGGCATTGAGGGCTGAAAAATGGATTCGGAAAGGTTGTGAGGCCTATTTGGCATTTGTAAGTCAAACAGATGTAGAGGGGCTAACAGTGGATAAGGTTAAAACTGTAAAAGAGTTCCAAGATGTCTTTTCGGAGGAGCTTCCGAGATTGCCTCCAAACTGAGAAGTCGAATTTGGAATCGACCTGTTGCCTGGGACAGCACCAGTGTCCATTGCACCATATAAGATGGCATCGAAGGAGTTAGTGGAGTTAAAGGCGCAAATTCAAGAATTGTTGGATAGGGGCTTTATTAGACCAAGTGTGTCTCCATGGGGAGCACCGGTGCTATTCGTGAAGAAGAAGGATGGGACGATGCGCATGTGCATTGATTATCGCCAGTTGAATAAACTGACGATTAAGAATAAGTACCCTCTGCCAAGGATTCACGACCTGTTCGACCAGCTTAAAGGAGCTTTTGTATTTTCCAAGATCGATCTTCGATCTGGATATCATTAGTTAAGGGTCAAGGAGGCAGATATTCATAAGACAGCATTCAGGACTCGTTATGGTCATTATGAGTTTCTGGTTATGCCATTTGGACTAACAAACGCTCCTGCAGCGTTTATGGATATGATGAATCGTGTGTTCCAACCATTTCTGGATCGGTTCATGGTCGTCTTTATTGACGATATTCTGGTATATTCTGAGACCGAAGCAAAACATGATGAGCATCTCCACACTGTGTTGCAAGTGTTAAGGGAGAAGGAACTTTATGCGAAGTTCAGCAAGTTTGAGTTTTGGTTGAGGGAGGTAACCTTTTTGGGGATGTGGTCTCTGCAGAGGGGATTAGAGTGGATCCTCGAAAGATTGAAGCAATTTTGGAATGGAAGCCACCTAGGTCGGTTTCAGAAATTCAAAGTTTCCTAGGGTTGGCAGGATACTACAGATGGTTTGTGGAAGGTTTTTCTATGATGGCAGCACCTCTCACAAAACTCATAAGGAAAGGAGTACCGTTTGTATGGATGGAGAAGCAGCAAGAAGCTTTTGAGAGGTTGAAGAAAGTTCTGACTGAAGCACCTGTGTTAATTCAACCAGAGTCTGGGAAAGATTTTACTGTGTACAGTGATACATCACACGTAGGTTTGGGTTGTGTGTTGATGCAAGAGGGTAAGGTGGTTGCTTATGCGTCTCGACAACTTAAGCCTCACGAAGGGAACTATCCCACTCATGATTTGGAGTTAGCAGCAGTGATCTTTGCACTTAAAATCTGGAGACATTACTTGTATGGAGAAAGGTGTATTATATAGACAGATCATAAGAGTCGCAAGTATTTGCTGACTCAGAAGAAACTGGACCTTAGGCAAAGAAGATGGATCGAGTTGCTTAAGGATTATGATTGTTCAATCGAATATCACCCAGGCAAGGCTAATGTGGTAGTCGATGCTCTAAGTCGTAGAGCTGTATCTGATCTGAGAGCAATGTTTGCTCGTCTAAGTTTGTATGATGATGGAAGTCTGTTGGCTGAATTGCAAGTAAGGCCAACCTGGGTGGATCAGATTAAGGAAAAGCAGTTGAAAGATGAGTCTTTGGTCCCTCGTTTTCAACAAGTTAAGGAAGGGGAAACTTCTGAGTTTGGGTTAAATGATGATGGGGTTCTATGTTTTCGAGGTAGAATTTGTGTTCCGAAGGACTTTGACTTGAGACAGTCAATTTTGAAGGAAGCTCATGGGGGACTTTGTGCCATGCATCCTGGAGAGAATAAGTTGTACCATGACTTGCGAGAACTGTATTGGTGGCCTGGACTCAAGCGAGAGGTAACGGAATTTGTGGGGAAATGTCTGACATGCCAGCAAGTGAAAGCTGAGCATCAGTTACCTTTTGGATTATTGCAGCCAGTAAAAATACCACTTTGGAAGTGGGAGAGGGTAACCATGGACTTTGTGAGTGGGCTACCCTTGACACCATCGAAGAAAGACTCGATATGGGTGGTTGTGGATAGGTTGACCAAGTCGGCTCATTTTATACCTGTTCGCACAGACTTTTCTCTTCAGAAGTTAGCCAAGTTGTATGTGGCGGAGATTGTGCGACTGCATGGAGTTTCAGTTTCGATTATCTCTGATCGGGATCCTAGATTCACATCTCGGTTTTGGCAAAAGCTGCATAAGGCGTTGGGAACGCGATTGAACTTTAGTACGGCTTTCCATCCCCAAACTGATGGTTAGTCGGAAAGAGTTATTTAGATTCTGGAAGACATGTTGAGGGGATGTGTTATTGATTTCTGAGGTAGTTGGGAAGATTACTTGCCTTTGGCAGAGTTTGCATACAACAATAGTTATCAGTCGAGTATTCGAATGGCACCTTATGAAGCACTGTATGGGCGAAGGTGTCAAACACCTAGTTGTTGGACTGAACTGGGGGAGCGACAAGTTCTTGGACCTGAGTCGGTGGCAGATACTGAGGATAAGGTCAAGTTAATTAGAGATCGGTTAAAGGAAGCATCTGATAGGCAAAAGTCGTATGCAGATCTGAACTGTAAGGAGATTGAATACTCAGTGGGCCATATGGTCTTCTTGAAGGTTTCACCTTGGAAGAAGATACTAAGGTTTGGTAAGAAGGGCAAGTTGAGTCCGCAGTTCATTGGGCCTTATCGGATTTTGAAGCGAGTAGGCCCAGTGGCTTATCAGTTGGAATTACCTTTAGAGTTAGACAGGATTCACGATGTTTTTCACGTCTCCATGTTAAGGCGCTATTGTTCTGACCCTACTCATGTCGTGCCGGTTGCAGAAATTGAGGTGCGAGCTGATTTGACCTTTGAGGAGGAGCCTGTACAAATACTGGATCGAGATGTTAAGGTTCTGAGGAGGAAATCTATACCATTAGTGAAAGTGCTTTGGCATAACCATGGTAGAGAAGAAGCTACTTGGGAGCTAGAGAAGGCAATGCAACAACAATACCCTCATCTATCCGGATCAGGTAAATTTCGAGGACGAAATTTTTTTGAGGAGGGTAGAGTTGTAACGCCCCAAATTTTTGGGAATTCTGAAAAAGGTTTGTAAAATTAAAAATTTTGTGTTCTGCTTGTTAAGTGTAGGGTTAATTGTGATAGTGGGCCTCTAGAAGGCCCAAGCTTAGGATAAAACCCGATAGTTTTAATTAATTTTAATTCCACAAGAGAAAGGGGTTCTAGTAAATTAGGCTTTGAAGAATTAATTGTGTAAAATAGATCACAAGGAAGCAAGTGGTGAAGTGTCATGTGATGCCACAGGGAAGGCTATAAGTGGCGTGTGGAAGCTAGGGAGGACCCAGGTTCAAGCCACAATGACAAAGAAATCAAGGGATTAATTTTATGAATGTAAAAGGTAAGTAATGGAACTGAAGTAAAAGTCTGTCAGGAGGAGTTTGAATTGCTCAGGAGATTGAGCAAAGAGGGGATAAGGGAGAAGATTTAGGAGCTGATCAAGGAGGATGGTGTTGGCCGAATAGTGGACTCTTGAGGAGCAAGAGTTTGCCGGCCAAGGGTTTCTTTAGGGGGGAAAATTTTAGCTAGGTCAAAAGCTAGGTATAAATTCGGCATTTGGAAGTGTTGTGCCGTTTTTTCTTTTCTGACCATTCTTCCTTCTTTTCCTTTCTTTTCTTTTCTTTTTCTCTCCATCTATCTTCCTTCTTTTTTCCCCATAGCCGAATCCTTCCATTATTCTATTCATCTCCAAGTTCTTATCATTGTTCTTAAGCCTTATATACGAAAGCCGAAATCCCGAAAGCTTGATTCTTTTTGTGCTGATTTCTTTTAACCAAAACCACATCTCTTCTCTTCATCATTTGTGGCCGATTCACTAGCCCTCTAAAACCTCAAGTTTTGACGACAAGACCATAGCAAAACCCTCTCGTTTTACCTTTCTAAACACAAGTTGCAAAAAGCTAAAAACCCCACATTAAAAGGGACTTGGCCGAATACTGGAGTCACTGAAAGCTCGACTTTTTTTATTATCTGAGGGCTTAGATCTACATCGGGATCGAGTGGGAAACTCATTGGAATCATTCACTAAGGAATTGGTGGTAAGTCTTCTCCAAAACTTAGTCTTCTTACATATTTTAGGAAAAGCCGAAATCCCTAAAAGTTAGAGAGGTTGTCGATTTGGACTTGTAACCCTGAGGGGTCGTAATAACTATTTTGTTTTGGTAATATCGTGATTTAGAGGTGGTTGATCAAGGGCTTGGACAGGTGGAACGATCGGATCTTTGGAGTTAACCATCTTTCGGCAGTAAGGTAAGAGCAATAAGGGTTTTAGGCATGTTTGGCCGAATGTGGTAGGGGACTATATACTCAATCTTATTTCGATATTTGGAGTAATATTAAGTGATTCAATTGTAGGCAGTTCGTGTGGATCTCGTCGAGGAAATCCCAAAACAGGTGTGTAACTGACACCCTCTCATAGGCTAGATCGTCAAAACCCAAAAAGCCGAAATGTCAAAAAGCCGGTATTTTGGGCACTTGCGAGTGTGCGAATGCTCGTAAGACGTATAGGTAATTATTACTGGTAATCGACAGTGATAAAACTGCAGTACGCGCGATTTCGTGCGTTTTGATATTCTGGGCTTAATGGGCCAACGGGCCTAATTCAGTAAGAACACTCGGTAAGTGTTTCTGGTTAAACGTAATGGCTACAATATGCATGAAAACCTTAGAAATAGTTAAATGTACTAGAATACCCCTATGTATGCAAAATTACCATTATACCCCTATGTATGCAAAATGACCTCTATACCCCTAGGGTTAATTCTGTCTGAAAAGCATGATGAATTAAATCTGTATGATGTATGCCATGAATGTATATCTGGTGCATGGGGACATGGGTTATATTATGGAGGAAGTGTCCTGGTGGCTATGCCACAAATTATCTGTTCTGGTGGCCCTGCCACGTATATCTGTTCTGATGGCACTGCCACAAAATATCTGTGTCTGGTGACTCTGTCACATTTTCTGTATCTGGCAGCTATGCTGCATATTTCTGTGGCGTGTAGCGGTTGGATGGGTCGAGTAGTCTCCCCACATGGTGAAAGGATGGTATGGGGGTGTATGTGGTTGGATATGGTTGGGTTTCTGCATAAGCATGATATTCCTGTTCTGGTCTGTTCTGGGCCTATGGGCTTTATTCTGATATCTGTTCTAGGCTGAGGCCAACTTATTCTGTCTCTGTGGTTAGAACTAATTTAGGCTATGGTTGGGTTGAATTACACACTGAGTTTCCCAAAACTCACCCCTTATTTTCATCCTCGCAGGTAATCCTCAACCATAGTGGGCTTGGAGCTGTGAGGGATTCGGACTGGCCACATGTTTCTACGAACCTGGTTTCTTTCTGGTGAACTGGACATCCTTTTAATTTCATTTATGGTTTTGGGTTTTAAGTGTAATAAGGCCGCTTAACTATTTTTATGGTTTTGTTTTACTTTTATTATTTTATTTTATTGTGATGAAAAAAACTATGATAACTAAGGAAAATGGGTTAGCTTTAGGACGCGTTTCCAAAAACATTAAGTGATTTCAAAATAACACGATTACAAGTAAGATTTCCGCCAAGCAAACGTTTTCAAACTTAATCACTTTATTAAGATGGACTTAACCAAATGATTTTCTCACAATTATACGAAATGTTAGAGTGTGGCAATGGCGGTGTGCATGTCTAGGATTGGATCCGAAGGGAGCTTGGTACTTAAGCAGTCTGACAGACTCACCTCCTCTTTTTCTGGTTTCCTACCTGGTGCACAGCTCTCATTCACTTTAACCTATATTAAAAGTATCTTTTACATCACCAACTAAGTTTTTCCAAACTAAGTAATACGGAATGTTTTGTACACATTAATGTGGCGCACCGGATCCGGTCATAACATCTAGGCCGGGTTTGGGGTGTTACAAAACCACTGTTTCGATTTCACTAAAAACAGGCTGTTACAACTCACCCTTTAAAGGGATTTTCATCCCCGAAAGTCTTACCAAAAAAGAGGTTCGAGTATTGCGCTTTCATAGCTTCTTCTGATTCCCAAGTGGCTTCTTCTAGACCATGTCATTGCCAAAGGACTTTCACTAAAGCTATGTTTTTATTTCTCAATTCTTTAACCTCTCGAGTTAGAACTCTGATTGGTTCTTCGATGTACTTAATATCAGGTTTAATCTCGACATCAATAGGTGAGATTACATACGAAGGGTCTAATTGGTACTGTCGTAACATAAATACATGAAACACATTATGAATCCTTTCTAACTCTGACGATAAATCTAATCTGTAAGGCATTGGCCCAATTCTTTTTGTAATCTCATATGGCCCGATAAAACGCGGACTTAGCTTTCCTTTTCGACAAAATCTAAGAACTTTCTTCTAAGGTGACACTTTCAATAACACTTTATCACTGACTTGAAATTCAATGTCTTTTCTTTTTAAATTCGCGCATTATTTCTGTCGATCTGAAGCTATTTGCAGACTATCTCGAATCACTTTTACCTTTTCTTCAGTTTCTCGTACAAAATCAACCCCGTGAAGCTTTTTCTCACTGAGCTCAGTCTAATACAATGGAGTTTGGCACTTTCTACTATACAAGATTCGTATGGTACTCGATTGATAACTGTTGTTATACACAAATTCAACCAAAGATAGGAATCTCTCCTAGTTACCTTCAAATTCCAAAACACAGCACCGTAGCATATTCTTGAGTATCTGAATCAATTGCTCTGACTGACCATCAGTATGAGGATGAAATATAGTACTAAAATGCAAACGGGTACCTAGAGTGTAACACCCCAAACTCAGCCTAGACGTTATGGCCGAATCTGGCATGTCACATCAAAACAATTTTTCAAATTTGGTCGTTCCAGTGAAAATCCATTACTGAATCTAAATTCCTTTATTATTATTAAACTAAAGTTCTCATCAAAACGTTTACCAATTTGTTTGCCTTTGGTATATTACCTCATTTAAAATCGTGGAAGCATTTTGAAAACTTTGTTTTTGGAAGCTCGTGTTCCTTAGAAGAATCATGCCATTTTGAAATCTTGAGTTTTCCTAGACTAGCAGTTTAGTATAAGAAATCACAATCCAAATTAAAACTTAAAACCCACTAACGGCTTTATTACATAAATTAAAAACCCAAAGCGAAATCTAATTTCAATTAAAAGAAACAGAAATAGTAGCGTGACCATCTCCGTGTCCTTCGCAGCTCCAAACCATCTAAGCTTAGGGATTACCTGATAGGAGACTGGAGTTAATCCACGCTTCGAGCACTCTTAGCCGACGCTCAACTCAAACGAGCACGCCATAAAGCGAAAGGGATCAGCCAAGATATGTACCCTTACTCTCCTCATGGTTCTCTCTATTTAAAGCCAGCTTTGCAACCACTCTTATGTTAGCTTCCCGATGTGGGATCCCTCCATCATCAGAGTTTAAATCCAACACCAACTCTTGCCGCCCCCTGTTAGCAAAATAAATGCTCATTGCTTGCCATGGGATTCGAACCCTGAACCTCCTTGCCAACTCTATGACGCCACCTTGCCACTACACCACAAGGCTCTTTGTGTCATATTTTATCCCCAATTAATTATAAGGTCTAAAGGCCAAAGTCCAGGTTCCTTAAAAAAAACCAGAATAAATTGCAAGAACCAAGGCTTGAACCTAGGCTCCCACACAACCTTAATGACACCACAACCACTAGACCACATGCTTCTTTGTGTCATTTATTTAACACAATAATTTAAAAGGCCCTCATCCAAGCTCTAGTTTTTTTTTTCACTTAATACTAAAATTTTTGCTAAAGACTAGGTTTGAACCCAAGATTTCTCCAACACTTCAAGGTCCAAAGTCGGGCTGTTACATAGAGCCTCTTGCAACTTGCTCCAAAACTGAGACGTAAACCACGGATCCCTATCCAAAATAATAGAAATTGGCACCCCGTGCAATCTAACAATCTCAACAACATGTAACTCGACTAATCTCTCAAGAGAATAATCTGTATGCACTGGGATAAAATGTGCAGACTTCATCAAACGATCAACAATGACCTAAATTGCATCTTTCTTTCTCGGAGACAAGGGCAATCCTGATACAAAATCCATTGTGACGCGTTCCCATTTCCATTTCGAAATCATTATTGGCTGTAACAAGCCAGAAGGTACTTGATGTTCAACTTTAACTTGCTAACATACTAAACATTTAGATACGAACTCAGAAATCTCTCGTTTCATACCCGACCACCAATATATTCGTTTCAAATCACTGTACATCTTATTGCTACTAGGATGAACAGATAAACTATTATTATGAGGTTCTTGTAAAATCTTCTGAACGAGATCTGAATTTCTCGGAATGCAAATTCTGCTTTTAAAATACAAACTATCGTCGGAGCTAATCTAAAAATCTGAATCAGGAGTCATTCAATCCGTTTCCATTTAGCTATCAACACATCATCGCATTTTTGAGCTTTATAAATCTATTGTAAAAACATCGATCTAGCTTTCAACTCAGCTAAGATCGAACCATTATCAGACAACATCAATCACTTATTCAACGCTCGCAAAGCAAACAAAGACTTTCTTCTCAAAGCATCAGCAATTACATTAGCTTTCCCAGATGATAATTAATGACCAGTCATACTCTTTCAATAGCTTGAGCCGTCTGGTTGTCTCAAATTCAAATCTTTCTACGATATTAAATACTTCAAGCTTTTATGATCTATAAAGATATGACATTTTTCATTGTACAATTGATGTCGCCGAATCTTCAACGCAAACACAATTGCTGCAAGTTCTAAATCATGCATCAGATAATTCTTTTCATGCGGCATTAATTGTCTAGAAGCATACACTATCACTTTTCCCTCTTGCTTTAAAACACAGTCCAATCTGTTCAACGATGCATCATTATAAATAAAAAATTCTATAACCGACTCAGGCTGAATTGACACTGGTACATCGGTTAACGATGCTTTTAATTGATCAAAGCTTTGTTGACATTTCTCAGACCACTCGAACTTAACATCTTTCTTGAATAATCTTGTCTATGGTATTACAATCACCAAGAATCCCTCGACAAATCTTCTGTAATATCCGGCTAAACCCAGAAAACTTCTAACCTTAGATATATTTCTCGGAGGCTTCCAATCAACAACAGCTGAAGTCTTGCTCAGACTAACTCTGATGCCCTTGGCTGATACAACATGTCCTAGAAATCTGACTTCTCGAAGCCAAAATTCACATTTACTAAACTTAGCAAGTAATTGTTTTTCGTGCAAAGTTTGCAAAAAAATTCTTAAATGCTCAACATGGTTAGAATCATCCCATGAATAAATCAAAGTATTAGCAATGAATACCATGACAAATCTGTCTAAATACGGTCTAAAAATTATATTCATCAAATCCATAAATATTGCAGGTGTATTAGTCAAACCAAATGGCGTCACAAGAAATTTATAATTTCTGTACATGGTCCTAAATGCAGTTTTTGGTACATCTTAGTCTTTAACTCACAACTGATAATAACCAAAACAAAGATCAATCTTCGAAAACACTGTTGCAACTTTCAACTGATTAAACAGATCGTCAATACGCGGTAATGGATACTTATTCTTGATCACAACTTTGTTGAGCAGTCGATAGTCAATACATAATCACAGAGATCAATCCTTTTTCTTAACAAATAGAACAGGTGCACCCCAAGGAGAAAAATTGGATCGAGCAAAACTCCTATCTGTCAATTCTTGCAACTGTGCTTTCAACTCTGTAGGTGCCATTCTGTAAGGAGCTATCAATATCGGAGATGTTCCCGATACTAACTAAATAGTGTGCTCAACCTCTCAGATCGGTAGTAACCCGAGTAACTCCTTTGAAAACACATTTCGATACTCATATACCACTGGAACTGATTCTAGCTTCAACTCATAAACTCTAGAATCAAATATATAAGCAAGATATGCATCAGAGCCTTTTCTAACATATCTCTATGATGACAAAACTGAAATAACATTAGGCATACTATCTAGTCTTTCTGATTCAATCTGTAGCTTTTCACCATTCTGACACTTTAACACAATAAGCTTTTGTCTATAGTTCACAACCACATCATGTAGAGTTAACTAATCCATACCCAGAATCACATCAAACTCATCAAAGGGTAGTAGCATTAAATCGGTCGAAAAATTGCAACCCCGAATCAATAAAGGACGGCTTTTACAAATCTTATCAACTAACACATACTGACCTAGACAACTCGTTACTTTAACCACAAACTCAGTGGACTCAACAGGCAATTTCTTACTTGATACTAAATTTGACCATACATATGAATGTGTTGATCTTGGATCAATCAAATTAGTAACATCAGTATCTAAAATAGAAAATGTTCCAGTGGTAACATCTAGTGCTAAAGCTTCCTCTCGTGCACGGATTGCGTAAGCTCTACCCGGTGCTCATGCCCTAGATCTCATAGCAAAGTCTTTGGTCCTACTATAGTTGTTACCCATATCTCTAGGGTTCATTGGCAGTCTTCTCTTGTAGCTGTGTTAATCGATCGAAGAGTTTGAGCTTTTTCTTTTTCAAACCTCTCAGGACAATCTCGGATAAAATGTTCATATGAACCACATTTGAAGTACGCCCTGGAATGACGAAAATATGCAAGTGTACACAATCGCAACAAGTAATAAAGTGACAGGTACATGTCGAGTTATCATACCCACAGGGACTGTGAAAAGAATTTATATCATAACTTAGAATTACTAAACTCATGTTCATGTTGTTACGAATAAATTCACGGCAACTTGGTAATTTGCTAACTATTGCTTATATGTACCTATTAAATTAACTAATCTCTTGAACATTTTCGAATGCTAATTAAAACAATTAATCAATCTTCACAAGCACATAAAAAATTAAGTGAGGCAACAATGTATTCCTATCTTGAAATAGTTTAATCACAATAATCTTGCAAGTTATGCAAGGCTAATGTATCGTCTAATACCATCGCTAATTTAACCCTCAGCTACCTTAGAAGATTAAACATGCACTGATTAAGTATTGCATCAATTAATTACAATTTCAACATGATAAAATAATTAATTCATTAATCACCTTACAATTATAATGCAAGAATAACTTAGTCATGGTTTTACTTAATCAAACATTTTACCAAGACCTATAACAACACAAACATAATTTTAATAACTCAAGTGGACGAAATGAAATCAACCTAACACGAATTAAATTTAAGTGATATTAATTAAATTAAACATACCAACATCACAAGTATTCACAAACATCTTCATGACAACAACAATAAAAATAAAAGGATAGGGAACTAGAATCAAATCTGGTGTTTCTCTGAAGCTTGACTAGTTTGCGCCGCTTCTCCTTCTTCGCTTGTTATTGTTGAATCGTGGCTTTTACGAACACTTGAATTCTCTTCAAATGGTGGTTTGAAGGACTCTTTTCCAATAGGTGAGATCGGCAATGGAATGGGAAGGAAAATGAAGAACAAAGGAAGGGGTTTTTAAGAGAAAAAGTGAGAGAGAAGTGTGAAAAATGAAAGTGAGAGGTGTGCTTGAAATGAACTACCAATAATGGGTATTTATAGATTGAATAGGCTGCTAAAAATAGAAAAAATTAGTAGCCATAGACTCCCCCCATGGCTGGCCACACATTTGGCAAGTTTGAAGGTTTCAAACTTGCTATTTTTATGTAGAGCAAATCTAGAAAGGCTTAATAACTGGAGGGGTTTGAATGCAAATTCAAGGAGACTTCAACGGCTTTTATGCAAGCCAAATGATTAGTTAAACAAGATGATTGGGTAAGCATGTGGGACGGTTTTGGGCAGCCTATTGCTTGGCTGGATCAGTTTTCTTGGTTCAGCACAACTGAGCCTCATTTCATAATTTAATTAATAATCTTTATTTAACTCAAAATAATTTGAATTAAAATTTAAAATTAATTATATTATGAATTAATATTCATAATTTGGACCATCTTAGGATAAAAATTAATTAGCCTCGATGCTTCAAAATCGTTTTTCTATTTTGTGTTCCAGCAGTGTCTACTGAGCCAATTTTTGCCCTCTGTGCGAATCACAAAAATTAATCAAAATTTATTATAAAATTAATTAAAATTCAACATGTTAATAATTTAAGTACAATTTAATTATTTTATAATTATTATATATTTTTCGACAAAATTACAATGAAATTGCATGATTTTAGTTAAAAAGGCATGAAAAAGTGTGTATATTTTTGTGTTTCCACACCCCCAAATTTAATTCATTGCTCGTCCTAAGTAATGAACAAATCGAAAATAATTTCTCATAAACACCTTTGAAAAATTCCTTCAGAACAACATTCTTCCCAATATTATGAATTTAGTATACTTATGCTCAGTAACAAGAAATTTAATATTTATGCTACTTAAGTATACATAACATTCAAATAAATCTCAATTATTATTATGATAGGAAAAATAGGCTAAATGCTAACTCAATAAAAATATGTCAAATCCCTACTAATTTGATTTTATTCCCTTATTTAAGTTTAAGCTGCAATCATCAAGTTTAATTTATGCCTTCATATATTTAACATAGTAATTTCTCTCCACTGATGTAGGTAGCATAGAAACTTTAATTAATAGGTCTTTTAAATAGGTTGTAGCGTGGCTAGGCTAGGGGTAGGTAAAAGATAGATAAATTTAGGCTAAAAACCCTAGACTTAACTTGAATTGAACCTTCGAAATAGTTACCAATTTATTTTGCTTTCACATACTCTTTTGTACATTATTTTCTTTCAAGAACATATGCTCTTCTCTTTTATTTTCTCTTTTTTTTTTCTTTCAAGAGCATTTTTGTTGTATGTACTACAAATTTTTTAGCATTTGATTCTTCTTTTCAACTCCCCCAAACTTATTTTCAAAGAATGTTCTAAATAGTATTGAGTCTAGTGTTTAAGACAATTTAAAGATAATTAAGAGAAAAGTGATGGTTAAATATTGCAAAGGTTCTGTAACACCCCTTACCCGTATTCGATGCTGGAACAAGGTACGAGGCATTACTGGACATATCTCAAACAAACACTCAAAACTGAGACATGAATTTCCAATCAAATTTAAAACCTTTTGAAAGCACTCCAAACAAACATGCATTGAAAGTTGTTCGGGACTAAACTGAGAACTTTAGAAAACTTCCCAACACTTAGAAAATTTTTCACCGAAATAGGGGTCACACGCCTGTGTGACTTTGGGACATGCCCGTGTGACTTTAGGACATGCCCGTGTGGGTAGGTCGTGTGGACACACATGCCTGTGTCCCTGACTCGTGTAACATTCTATTTATGACATCATCAAAAAATTGTAGTCACACGACCAAGCCACATGCCCATATGATGAATTTAATTTTTGAATTTTTTCATAAAATAGGTGCAGACTTCACACGCCCTGGACACACGTCCATGTCCCTGGGTAGTGTCCTTCACACGGCTGAGACACACGGTCATGTCTCTGCCAGTGTGGACAAAATAAGGCTATTTGCCAAGCCATTTTGCCACCCTTACTTGCACCAACCTACACAACAACAAGAGATGCCAATACAAGCATATACACACAACAAAATCAACCACAAACAAGATATCAATACATCATTTGCAGTTACTAACACCTATCATGCATAAACATCACATAATTTCTTTTCCATTCATGCCAAATTCATTCTCTTGATAAGCATCATCACATAAATATACTAATGACCAATAAGAATAATATTAGCCAACTTCCAATGCCCATATACAAAATGAATCATTAACCATTACAATGGCAACACATTTGGCTAAACCAATATGACATGTAACAAAATGACCAAGTCCTATACATGCCATACTCAAAATATTGAAACCAAGTATACCCAAAACAATCGTTTGATAGTGTGAATCAAGCTCCGATGTTCCTGGATCTCCAAGCTAGCTTGGTGACACTATAAGGAATGGAAGGAAAAAAGGGAGTAAGCTTTTAAAGCTTAGAAAGTTTGCATGCAAATAATAAGCAACATAAATCATGCGTTAATCATATAACTACTAAACATAAATTAGCATAATTGTCATCAAGTATTTTAGGCTTAGCTTACTTATTAGCATTCTTACCAAGAGTTCATCTCATACTAAAGTCCATACTCATGAGTTTTACATACAAACCTGTACCAACTCATAACATAGTTGCACACTTTGCCATCTTTGACATACTCTTTAGATTACCCGTTGAACACTTGGAATGCTATCAAATATATGAAAGGTCTTGCACATAAGTGCCACATATGTAGTCAATGCTACCTTATATTTTATAACACGTAGGGCTCACACTCGAGCTAATCACAGGCCTACTCACACAAGTTGTCAGTCAAGACGTAGCTACGCAGGCTGCTCAAACAAGCTGTTAGGTATTCGCAACACATGCCGAGCTACCCAGCCATTGGTAGATGTACATGACCAACAGCCGGATTCACATAAATCACATAACTCATGGTTTCCTAGTGACATGTCACTTATATCCTAAACTATTCCTAAGGTTCAATTAGGATTTTCTCATCATTGAAAATTCGTTGAATATTTCCATAGAAGCAAGCATACAATTTATGCAATATTAAGCATTAAATACATAATACAACCTTTTATTATTTACACACAAACTTACCTCGGTACAAAATGGTAGGAAATGGACCAAATCGTCAATAACCTTATTTTTCCCCCGATCAAGGTCCGAACTTCATTTTTCTTGATCTATAATAGCAAATTTAACTTATTCAATTATCACATTACTCAATGCTGTCCAAAAATCAATTTATGGGAAAATTATATTTTTTCCCCTAAACTTTGACATATTTACATTTTAGTCCTTAGGCTCATAAAAAGAAATGAACTCAATTTCTTTGTTACCCAAGCCTAGCAAAACCATAAACATGCTCATATCAGCCCACATTTTTCAACAATTTAGATTTTTACTACCCATTTTACAACTTTTTACAAATAGGTCCTTTTTATGCATGTTCACTAAAAATCACTTAGTAAAAGTTGTTTATCACACCTTAAATATACAATATCTTCCATCAAACATCAAAATACATGTATGTCACACATGGGTAAACTTTTAAACATGAACCCTACTTCAAAATAATGGTAGAAATAAACAAATCGAGTTACGAGGACTTCAAAAATGTAAAGAGCATTAAAAACGGGGCTAGGATGCACTTATTATCTAGCTTGAAAGAAGATGGACACCAATTTTGACATGAATTTCCCTTTTTATTTTTTTATTTACCAAATGACCAAAATGCCCTTAATGCATAACTTTGAAATTTTACCTATTCATGTCCATTTTTGTCCACTAACTTATCTAATGTTCTAATTACCAAATAAGGACCTCTAATTTAAAATCTCATAGCAAGTGGACACCTTTAACAAGTAGAACTCAACTTTTGCACTTTTTACAATTTAGTCCTTTTGACTAAATTGAGTATCCAAATGTTAAAATTTTTTAACGAGATTTGCACAGAATAGTTCCATAAAATTGTAGACCATAAAAATCTAATAAAATTAAAACTTTTCTATGTTGGATTTGTGGTCCCGAAACTATTGTTTCGATTAGCCCCAAAATCGGGCTATTACAGGTTCAAAATAAAATTAGGCCACATAGTCTCAAAGTTAGGTTTCAAAGGATAAAAATTCATCAAGTTTGGCTTGAAAGGCTCAAACGGTCCAAAAAAAAGTTGCCTAAATCATTTTCAACATTCCATGCTTCCTAGAATTCCACCTCATGAAATTACTACGTCAATTCTAGAGACTCAAATTTTCATGTATGCCTAGCTTTCCTAAGGAACTAAAAACTTTATGGTATGATTTACAAATTTTATTAAGGGTACATTTATGTCATAATTCAACTAACATAATAATTATTAGAATAATAGAACTTTATTAATCTTGAATGTTAGCATACTTAACAAACTTTTAACTTTTGAACAAAATATAACCTAATCATAATTAAAAGAAAGATTTATTTTGAGAGAAACTAATTTCAATTTTTCGGTCCCCCTACTTAAGATGAACAAAATTCCCTATTGTTGAAAATAATAGAAAGAATGAAAATATAGAAGTGAATAAATATTGTACACCAGGTAGGATCCTAGAAAAAGGAGATGAGTCAAGTTTGACTGCTTAAATACCAAGCTCCTCCTAAACAGATCCAATCCTAGACATGTACATATCTAATGCCACACTTTTTATTTTATAAATTGTTCAATTTTATTAATGATTTCAATCTCTTGATTTATTATGCGAGAAATAGAAATATCCTCAGAGATAAAATAAAATAAAGTAGAGATAGAATCCCCCCTTTTTATTTATTTGCAAACCACTCAGAATCCGATCCCTCATTCATTCCTCGACATTGGAATCCATGGTTTGAGTATAAAGTCTAGAAATTCAAGCAAAGAAACAAATGGGTTATGAAGTATATATTTTCTAAATGTGTCTCTAACTGAGTCATCCCGCATTTTTGAGTATCTCCAGTAAGCTTGTTGTTACATCTGCATGTGTTGCAGCATAGCCGTTATATCAAACTGTTCACTTCGTGAAATAGTTCTAGATGAAGGGAGTATCGGCATCAGACTTAGAAAATTTGTTAAGGGTGGTTTCAGTTTCTGGCAGATGGTTGAGTAGCTGATGGTAAGGTTTAAAGTTGAAGAAGGTGGCGGTTTTAAGGATAGTTTATGTAACACCCCTAACCCGTATCTGTAGCCAAAACAAAGTCGCGGAGCATTACCGGAGTTTACAATTCAAACAAACATAAATTTCAAAAATTTCATATCATATCAATAAACATATTAAAACCAAGTTAAATCATACATATTGTCTCTTATACAAGCCCTTGAGGCCTTAAATAAGCGTTAGAAACAAGTCGGGACTAAATTAGAAACTTAGAGAATTTTTCAAGAAATAAAGAAAATTTTTAACACTGCAAGGGTCACATGGCCATGTGGCCAGGCCGTGTGGGCATTCGATGTACGGACACACGGTCGTGTCCCAGCATATGTCCATGCCCGTGTAACTTACTGACTTGGGTCTCATGGACAAGCTACACGCCCGTGTGCCAGGTTCTGTGTTAGGCCACGTAATAGATTGACTTGCAACCCTTTGAAAGCTACAGAGGACACACGACCGTGTCACATGGCCGTATGTCACACACGGTTGAGACATATACCCGTATCTCTGCTCATGTGGACAAAAATAGGCCATTTTACAAGCCATTTTTGTCACCCAATTAGCCATTTACCTACACTCAACATTGCGTATGCTTACAAGCCATAATAATATCCAAATCAAGTATAAACAAGTCTCATACACATGGTACAACTTGGCATGTATAGGACAACTTGGCCAATAGTGGGTTGAAATGCTAATTTCGAACCTAGCCATTGGAATGGCTAGTAATGGTTCATTTTGGTATGACTAAGTAGATTGTTATGATATACATACACATGTGTTATGTTAAGAATCTGTGATCAAATGTTGTGAATGCCTAAGTTAAACTAAGGTAAGGTTGTGATCATGTATACTTGTAGTGATATGCCTTGTGAATGATGAAATTTGCTTAAGTTGAATGCTTGAATTTGTTGGTATTGGATGACTGTTTCCAATGCAGGTCATGGGAGTGATTTTGGGTAAGAGATGAAGCTAGAAATAGCTTTATTTTATCCACATGGGTAGACCCATGGGCGTGTGTCTAAACCGTGTGGGACATACAACTTGGTAACATGGGCATGTGGTTCGGCCGTGTGTCCCCTGCACCTTAATTTTGAGAAACAGAATGCTTAGAATTGAACATATGGGCAGAGACACGGGTGTGTGTCTCAGCCGTGTGTGCCACTCGCCCTAAAACACGGGTGTGTGTCTTGGCCATGTAAAACCTACACCTAATTTGGAATTGAATTAATTAACCACACGGCGTAGCACACGGGTGTGTGGCATGGCCGTGTGTGCAAGTCAGAGAGTTAAACAGGGTCGAACACAGCCTCCAGCAGGGCTTGTCCTAGGGTCACACGGGCGTGTCCCTTGGACCACCCGGGCATGTGAACCCTACGCCATAGAAAAAATTTGTAATTTTGCAAAATATTCTTAAAGCTCCCGATTAAGTCCCAACTCGATTCTAATGCTTGTATTGGGCCTCGAGGGTCTAATTAAGAGATGTTTTGAATGATCTCAGTAAATGAATAGTGATTTATATAAATTATCTGATGAATGTTCTAAAAGTTTCGATAATGCTTCGAAACCCTGTTTTGACGACGGATATGGGTTAGAGGTGTTACATTTAGGGGTATCAGGGCTATAGTTTAGCCGATTCTCAGATTTGACGTAGCAAACACGAGTTTAGCTATACATGCCATTATATAAATTATGATAGTGTGATGACTCCTGATCATTTTAAATGTGTTTTTCATATAGTAATATCATCCAACCGAGCTAGAGTAGAATCCTAGGAAGCTGAGAGCAATGCTTCAGCTTCAGTTCAAAGAGTTACGCCTACCTTTGGTAGTGAAAGGCCCGTGTCTGAGGGCCGAAGTGAGGAGGCAAAACAAGCCTTCTTTCAAATGATGAATGGACGGTTTACACAGTACCTGAGAACAAATCCTGCTATACAACAACCTCCCCCACTTGTTCCTCAGCCAGTTCCTGAGGTACCACAGGGTGCTGAACCTGTTAGAATTGGTAAGCCTCCGAAAGATAAAATTTCCAAGCATGGGGTGGAAGAATTTAGAGCTACCATAGATGATGATTCGAAAAGGGTAGAGTTTTGGCTAGAAAATACTATCTGGGTTTTTTATGAACTATCCTGCGCACCTGTCGAATGTTTGAAATATGAAGTATCCCTATTGAAAGATACAACTTATCATTAGTCTTATACCATAACTTCAGTTGTACCGAGAGAGAATGTTACATGGGAATTCTTCCAGGCTGAATTCAGGAAGAAGTATGTTAGTCAGAGGTTCATGGATCAGAAAAAAAAATAATTTCTAGAGCTGAAACAAAGAAACAAGATTGTATCTGAATATGAACGAGAATTTGTTCGGTTGAGTAAATATGCTTGAGAATGGGTCCAGTCTGAGGCCAAAATGTGTAAACATTTTGAAGAGGGTTTAAATGAGGATATCAAATTATTGATCGGAATTCTTGAAATTAAGGAATTTGTGGTGTTAGCCGATCAAGCCTACAAAGCTGAGGAATTGAGTAAGGAAAATAGACAAACCAAAAGAGAGGCTTGGGTTTTTGGAAAAAGAACTATGAGCAAGTCACAATCATTTGCTTCTAAGAAATTAAAGTAGTATTATGATCGTGTTACCACCTCTATGGGTTATTCTGGAAGAAAGTGGGGCTCTCAACATTCTAACTCGAGGTTTTCATCTCCATCTGTGACCAGTGTGGGTAGTGTTGGTAATCCCAAATTGAAATGTAAACATTATAACAAATTTCATCATGGGGAATGTCGGTCTAGAAGTGGAGCTTGTTTCAGATGTGGTTCTCTTGACCATTTTCTCAGGGATTGTCTTGAAAGAGTTTAAAAAGAAATAGAACTAGCTCTAAAGCCTAGTAAGCCTATTGCGAGAGGTAGACCACCCCATCACCCTGGTAATGTTAGTGGTAGTCGAGGTACTACCAAGGATACAATAATTAGATCTGAGGCACGACAACCTGCAAGTACATATGCTATTCATTTTAGAGAAGATGCCTCTGCACCAGACGTCATTATCGGTACACTTTCTCTACTTGAAACTGATATTACTGCATTGAATGATCCTGGTTCCACACATTTATATATATGCACAAACTTAGTGTCAGTTAAAAATTTACCTGTTGAATTCACTGAATTTATGGTTAAATTTTCAAATCCCATAGGCAGTGTGTTATGGTGGATAAAATCTATAAGAACTATCCGTTGATGGTAAAAGATTATTGCTTTTCGACTGACTTGATGTTATTTCCATTTGATGAATTTGATGTGATTTTGAGAATGGATTGGTTAGTCCGATATGATGCAGTGGTAAATTGTAAGCAAAAATATATTGTATTGAAATGTGAGAATGGTGAATTGCTTCATGTTGAATTTGATAAACTAGATGAATTACCTAATGTGACTTCAGCAATATCAACATGGAAATATGTTAGAAAGGGGTATGATGCTTATCTTGCGTATGTGATGGATACTAAAGTATCTGAGTCAAAGATTCAATCCGATCTAGTAGTATGTGACTTTCCTAATGTATTATAAGAAGAATTACCAAGTTGACCACCGGAAAGAGAAGTGGAAGTCTCCATAGATCTTGTTCTAGGTACGACACTGATATCTACAACACCTTACAGAATGGATCCTACTGAATTGGAAGAGTTGAAAGTACAGTTATAGGAGTTGATTGACAGAGGTTTTGGTCGACCTATTTTCTCACTTTATGGTGCGCCGGTTTTATTCGTAAAGAAGAACGATGGATCGTTGAAGCTGTGTATTGATTACAGACAGCTTAACAAAGTTACAATAAAGAACAAATACCCATTGCCTCATATTGATGACTTGTTGACCAATTAAAATGTGCCACTATATTTTCAAAGATTGATCTCCGTTCTAGTTATTATCAACTATGGGTAAAAGATTCAGATGTTCCAAAGACATCTTTAGAACTAGGTATGGACACTATGAGTTTCTTGTGATGCCATTCAGCTTGAAAAATGGACCTGCAGTGTTTATGGATTTGATGAACAGAATTTTTAGCCCGAATTTGGATAAGTTTGTGTTGGTATTTATAGATGATATTTTGGTTTACTCTCGAGATGAAAATGAGCTTGCTGAGCATTTGAGAATAATGTTGCAAACTCTACGAGAGAAATAATTGTACGCCAAATTCAGTAAATGTGAATTTTGGCTACGGGAAGTTAGTTTTCTTCGGCATATAATATCTGCTGAAGGTGTCAGAGTAGACCCAAATAAAATTTCAGCCATTATTAATTGGAAGCCACCAAAGAATGTGTCTGAAGTCTGAAGTTTTCTGGGACTAGCTGCTTATTATCGGAGATTTGTAAAAAAAATTTCATTAATAGCTTCCCCGATGACTCGTCTGCTACAAAAAGGTGTAAAGTTTGAGTGAATTGACAAATGCCAGTAGAGTTTTGACAAATTAAAACCTTACTGACAGAAGCACTAGTGTTAGTTCAGCTAGAATCGGGTAAGGAATTTACTGTTTACAGTGATGTGTTGTTGCATGGTTTAGGTTGTATTTTGATGCAAAACGGTAAAATAGCAGCCTATGCTTCAGGACAATTGAAGCCACATGAAAAGAGCTACTAGACACATGATCTTGATTTGGCAGCCATAGTGATTGCACTGAAAATCTGGCGACATTACTCATTTGGTGAAAAATGTCACTTATTAACTGATCATAAAAGTCTGAAATATTTGATGTCACAGAAAGATTTGAATTTGAGACAGCACAAATGACTTAATTTATTGAAAGATTATGATCTTGTTATTGACTACCATCTAGGGAAAGCCAATGTAGTGACAGATGCTTTGAGCAAAAAATCCCTGTATACTCTACGAGCAATGAATACCCGGTTATCGTTTTTTGATTATGGTTCAATCATAGTTGAGTTAAAAGCTAGACCAATGTTTTTGCAACAGATCTTTGAAGCTCAAAAAAATGGTAGCATGTTGCAAGCAAAATGGATAAAAATTGAATCAACACTTGACTCAGAATTTCAGATCGGAACTGATGGTTCTTTGTTATTCAGAGGCAGAGTATGTGTACCAAAGAGTTCAGAACTAGTACAAAAGATTTTGAATGAAGCTCACAATGGTAACATGTCTATACATCCTGGTAGTAAGAAATGCATAATGATTTGAAAAAGATGTACTGGTAGCCAGGAATGAAGTGAGATATTTCTAAGTTTGTATCTAAATGTTTGATATGTCAGCAAGTAAAAGCTAAACATTGGTTTCCTTCTAGATTATTGCAGTCGGTTACAGTACCAGAATGGAAATGGGAAAGAATTACCATGGACTTTGTGACGGGACTACTCTTGTCTCCAAGGAAGAAAGATGCCATTTGGGTAATTGTTGATCGGTTGAAAAAGTCTGCACACTTTATTCCAGTACGTATTTATTATTCCTTGGATAGATTCGCTGAATTATACGTTTCTGAGATTTTCAGATTGCATGGAGTGCCTGTCTCCATTATTTCAGATAGAGACCCTCAGTTTACATCTCGATTCTGAAACAAATTGCAAGAAGCTCTGGGTACTCAGTTACACTTTAGCACTGCATTTCATCCCCAATCAGATGGTTAATCTAAACGGGTAATACAAATCTTGGAAGATATGCTTTGGTGTTGTATACTTGAGTTTGAAGGTAACTGGGAAAGGTATTTGCCTTGGGTTGAATTTGCTTATAATAATAATTATCAATCTAGTATTAAAATGGCACCGTATGAAGCCTTATATGGTCGTAAAGGTAGAACTCCATTGTACTGGACAGAACTCAGTGAGAAAAAGTTACACGGAGTTGACTTGGTCCAAGAGACCAAGGAAAATGTGAAAGTGATTCAGGATAGTTTGAAAGCATCCTCTGATAGTCAAAAGTCTTATGTTGATTTTAAATGAAAAGAAATAGAATTTCAAGTCGGTGACAAAGTATTCTTGAAAGTGTCGCCTTGGAAGAAAGTTCTCCGGTTTGGACGCAAAGGAAAACTGAGTCCATGGTTCATTAGACCATATGAGATTATTGAAAGAATTGGACCGATTGCATATCGGTTAGCTTTACCACCAGAACTTGATCGGATTCATAATGTTTTTCATGTGTCTATGTTGCAAGGGTATCAATCTGATCCTTCACATGTTATCTCTCCGACAAATGTAGTGATTTAGCCTAATATGACATATAGTGAAAAACAAATCAAAATCTTAGCTTAGGAAACAAAAGTGTTAAGAAATAAAAAGGTAGCTTGAGTAAAAGTTCTTTGGCAACGACACAGTATAGAAGATGTTACCTTAGAGCCAGAGGATACTATGAGGAAGCAATACCCGAATCTTTTTATTGGTAAGATATTTGAGGACGAACATCCCTAAAGGGGGAAGAGTTGTAACAGCCCATTTTTCAGTGAAATTGGAATAGTGGTTTCGGGACCACAAATCTGACCTAAAAATATAATTTATTTTTATTTTATTATATGGTTTGAAATATGATTAATATGTTGTGTGAAAATTTTGATACGAAAATTTTACCGATTTAGTGCTTAATTACGAGAAGGACTAAATCATAAAAAATGCGAAAGTTAAATTCTAGTAGCTATAATGATCAAAAAGCTATGGAATTCAAAACTAGAGGTCCTTATATGGTAATTAGACCATTAAGAAAAGTATGTAGATTTTTCTTGGTGACTCATCCATGGAAATATATATAAAAAGGGTAAAGACTGAATTGGAAATAGCAAAATACTTAATTAATTAAAAGATGAAAAGAAAATATATCATCTTGGTTCCATCATCTTCAACCTAAAAACACATGGAAACCCTAGGAGAGAGAGAAGAAACTTTCAATGCCTAATTGGGTAAGTTCCCTTGTCCCGTTTTTAGTAATTTTGATATTTTTGAAACTGGGATAGTCTAATCTACCTATTTGAGGGATTAATTTGAAAAGTTATCAAGGTATAAAAAATGGGTCATGCATTTATGGTAGAAAATGAAAGATTATTACAACTTTTACAAAGTGATTTTTGATGAAAACATGATTTAGGGACTAAAATGTAATGTTGTAAAATTTGATGAAAAATTCTGAATTTTTATGAGTACATGTAAATTTTGTAATGGGGCTTTGGTTAGGCTTGGAATAAGGGGGTAATTTGCACAAGTTTCATTCTCTGAGCCTAGGGACGAAATCGAAATTTATGGAAAAGTTAGGGGCAAAATGATAATTTTTCCTAGGACATAAATTGAGTCCAAACGAGTATAAAATGTATGAAATTGATGATTTAAGTTATTTATATAGATCCAGACAACTCAAATTTGAGGTTAGATTGAGGAAAAGAAAATGTTTCAGATTAGTAGACTTTATACGCGAACAAGTGTCGAGGTAAGTTCGTGTAACTTAATCGGGCATGTAACATGTTTAAATTGAATGTTGTGTTGTATGAAATGTGACTTATATTGATGTAAATTACTTGAATGCTATAATGAGAAAATTTATACATGCTTGATATGGTGAAAAAGTTCTATGCTTGATATGGTGAAAAAGTTCTAAGTCCCTATTGAATATTGAATTCCGATGATTATATGTGTTTTCTCGAAACTAATGAGGTTCTGCATTTGTTGGGGATGAGATTTAGCTCTGACGAGTAATCCCATTGACCTTGTTATAGAAAGTATTTAGCCTGAACGGGTAATCTCGATATAATATCTCTCGAGCATACATTATGATTAGGGTTTAGCCTGGACAGGTAATCCTAATTGAGGTCCTTTAAGGATACATTATATAAAGAATTTATCCTGGACCGGTAATCCTGTTATATGACATGTAGCTTGAGAGTGTGTTCCTTGGTTAAGTGCCCTAAGGGGGCACCCTCAATAAGAATTGACGGATTAATGAATCGTACACCACGAGTGTACTACTTGAGCCTTCATCGTAATTTCAATGATTCAATGGATGTAAAACTCATGACATGGCATGAGGATCTTGAGATGAAATGATAATGACTTGAAAGAATATTACTTGATGAGCTCATCTATGTTACTTGATTGATATGAAAATTTTGGTGACTAACATGTTTGATTGAATGTATGTGTTTAGGAAATTTAGCCAAATGGATGCAAAACATGATATCGTATGCTTAAATTTAATAAACAGGATTGGTAAGTTTAGTTTTTGTTATACGAACTTAATAAGCATGTAATGCTTACTTTATTAATTTTTCCCTTGTTTTATAGTGCTCGGATGCTCGTGAAGGTTGGAAGATCATTGGAGCATCGTCACACTATCAACTAGCTATTTTGGGTATTTATAGTGAAAACATTTTGGTATAATAGCATGTATAGGACACTTGGTCAATAGTGGGTTGAAATGTTATTTTGTAACCTAGCCATTGTAATGGTTAGTAATGGTTCATTTTGGGATGACTAAGTAGATTATTATGATATATATACACATGTGTTATGTTAAGAATATGTGATCAAAAGTTGTGGATGCCTAAGTTAAACTAAGGTAATTTTGTGATCATGTATACTTGAAGTGATATGCCTTGTGAATGATGAAATTTGCTTAAGTTGAATGCTTGAATTAGTTGGTATTGGATGAGTGTTTCCAGTTCAGGTCATGGGTGTGATTTTGGGTGAGCAATGAAGCTAGAAATAACTTTATTTTGTCCACATGGGCAGACCCCACGGGCGTGTGTCTAGACCGTGTGTGACACACGGCCTGGTAACATGGGCATGTGGTTAGGCCGTGTGTCCCCTTCACCTTAATTTTGAGAAACAAAATGCTTAGAATTGAGCACACAGGCAGAGACACTGGCATGTGTCTCAGCCGTTTGTGCCACACAAACTAGAACACAGTCATGTACCTTGGCCATGTGAAACTTGCACCTAATTTCGAATTGAATTAATTAACCACACGGCTGAACACATGCATGGCCATGTTTGCAAGTCAGAGAGTTACACGGGGTCGAACACAACCTTTAGCACGGGAGTGACCTAGGGTCATACGGGCGTGTCCTTTTGGACCACACGGGCGTGTGAGCCGTGCTTCTTGGAAAAAATTTGTAATTTCACGAAAAATTCTTAGAGCCCCTGGTTAAGTCCTGACTCGATTCTAATGCTCGTATTGGGCTTCGATGGTCCAATTAATGGACGTTTTGAATGATCTCGGTAAGTGAATAATGATTTATATAAATTATCTACAGAATGTTCTGAAAGTTTCAGTAATGCTCTGAAACCCTCTTCCGACGACAGATACTGGTTAGGGGTGTTACGTAAGGTTTCTTTAATGGAGTTTTCTTCTCCTATATTTGGTGATGGAAAGATGATACCAAATTTTCATTTTATGTTTTTACTTATTTAAATTATTTTATTATTAGTTAACCTATGGAATAATATATAAAAATCTATAAATAAGTGCTTTAACCATCCACTAATATTGAAACATGGTCTAATTACTTCATGAGTCCCCATACATCTACTAATTAATCTATTTATTCAATAAAAAAATCAATAGTGGTTAGATTTTACGACTTTTGTCATATAATCCTTTTTAATTAATTAACTATCTAAATGCTACAATTTCAGACCAAACTTTCACATATCAATATAATAACTCTATAAATATTTAAATAAAAATATTTATGAGCTCAGCTTACAGAAACGAGGTCCAAATATATCATTTTTTGAAACTACTTGACTTTTGGGACAACTACTTATACTAGCCATTTATTCAATTAATTAAAATTCATCAAATCAAAATTCAATATAAAATTAACGTTGACTTGTATAATTTAAATACTAATTATTACTAACTTACTCATTAGTTTTGTGGTCCTGAGACCACTGTTTCCAACACCACTAAAGGATGGGCTGGTACATAGAACAACTAACTTGAATATCAAACAATATATTTCAAATGCAATAAAATAAATAAAAGTATTAGTCAAAATGTTTAACCTTGACTTGAAAGCTTGTCTATCCTCTTGATGGTTGTCCCAAATTCCTTTGTGGATGTCAATCTTTTTTTAACTTGCACTTGATACACACAAAGAGAAAAAGAAGATGAAAGCAAAAAAGAATGAAAAGAGGGTAGAAAATAGATTTTAGAGTTTGGGTTGAGAGAGGTTTTTGAGATGGTTTGAGTTTAGGAGAGGTTTAAAGTTTAATTTGATATATTTTTTGGTTGAAAATCTTTTGTTTTTTTAAGTTAAAAAATGAGTTAAAACCAAGTTTAGGCTGCCTGGTCGAGTTTTGGTGTTGCGACACGGAGGTTTTGTGTTGCGGCACCAAGTCTGTTTTGGCCCTTTTTCACGATTTTCAAAGTGTTTGGTTTACTTTTAAAGGCAAATTAAATAACATTAAATTCTAAACTAATTGTTAGTAAAGTACAATAACAGACAAAATTTGTCTCAGTTCTAATAATATTAGGTTTTGCCACAAGATGCATCCATCAGTTCTGTCAGGTTATATGTGGTTGCATATTTGGTTCCTTTTCTGTCGAAATTTGTCCAGCAAACGTCAAGCCACTCCACCTTGTTCCTTTTGTCCCATTCCTTAAATTTGCTTTTTCGTCCTACACTAACCATAGAATATACCTTTTCTAACTCAAGGTAATTAGGGATTTTGTAACACCCCTAATGTAACAGTCAGGTTTTGACCCTAGTCGGAATAGTGGTTTCGAGACCACAAATCTGAGTCTGAAAAATATTTTAATATTATTTTTTGTGTCTGTGATATGTGAATTTATATCTGTGGAAATTTATGTGATTTAATAAAATAAAGCATGAAATGGTTTTGCATGTTCATCATTTTGGCCGAATATTACCATGGAAATAGGGTTTGAATGCTCAAAATAATTTGGCACTTTGAGGAAGCAATTGTAAGTCTATTTTGACTCGGTTTTTAGTAATTTTTATGTTTTTGTGATCGTTGCTTCGTGTTCTTCAAAGCCCATGTCTGAATTTCTGTTTCTGTGAAAGATTTCATGAGATGTCATTGTTGATAGCATGAGTTTTGAAATGTTTTTGGATGAATTATGAAGGCTTGGTAGATGGGTTATAAGTTTTGTCTTTGAATTTCGATGTAATAGAGTCATTTGGACTAATTTGTGAAAATGGGGTTTTGAAGGACTAAATTATGAATTAATTATGTTATTTGGACTTGTATGGAAGCTATGTATATTTGGCCAAGCTATAGTCCTGGTGAATTTTGCATATTTGTGATTTTGTGAAAAACAGACTAAATTGTCAAAGTGTGAAAATGTAAGGGCTAAAATGAAAAGTGCCCTAAATATGTGTTCATGGATTATTTTGAGTGAATGAATGATTGAATGGTTGAATTTGAATTGTATTAGATCAAGAACAAAGAAAATTGAACTTAGATCGAGGGAAGTCCAAAATAGTTGAATAGTCGACTCGTTCCGTCTAAAATTTGTATGAGGTAAGTCAAATTACAATTACGTGTTAATTGAAATAAATTCTGCACATATAAACTGTAATCTGTATTGGATGGCCTTGAGTGCCTAATGTATATCTTTGGAGTAAAGTATGATAATATGTTAATATCTGAAAAACTCTGTATGTTCCTAAGTAAAGTTGACATCTGTCTGTGACATCGTATAAGACCGTGCCTGGGTCATAGGCCTCGATTGAGATTTATATATAAGACCATGTCTGGGACGTTGGCATCGTATTTGATTTCGTGTAAGACCCTGTTTGGGACTAACGCATCGATATTGAATTACATGCTCTAGTAATTATACCAATTGTATTTGGCTTACTAAGCTCTTTGTAGCTTACTCTGTGTGTTTACTATCTGTTTTGCAATTATCGTAGCTACTGAAGGCTCGGGGATAGTCGAGGATCATCACTACACTATTGATCTCATTTTGGTACTTTTGAAAGTGTTCATATTTTAAAGTATGGCATGTATAGGCTAGAAGGTCTATGTATAAGTTTTGATGTGTATATATTATGCCATGAGTGTTGGCTAACAAATGACAAGTTTGTGTATGGTTTTGGTGTATGTTTGTAATGTGCTAAGTTCTGATGTGTTTTGGTCATTTTTAAGCATAGAATTGGTTGGAAATTTTGGTACTAATGTTGTATATTATTGCTTGAAGGTTTGGCCCCAAGAGAAGTGGCAAATTGGCTTAAACCAAGCCTGCATTGTGCCACACAGTCAGGGTACACGGGCGTGCCTTGTGGCCGTGTAAGAAAAATAGTATTCACCTAAAAATTACACGGTCTTGACACACGGGTGTGTCACATAGCCGTACGCTAAAGTCAGTTGCTAGCTAAGTATCACACGGCCGTGGTACACGGGCGTGCCTATTGGCCGTGTGAAAAAGTCAGTATAGGACCTATTTTTGGCACGGTTGGCTTATATGGGCGTGTCTAGTACTGGTGTGTGCCACACGGCCTACTCACACGGGTGTGTAACTTTAACAGTTTCGAAGAATTGGTTAAGTTTTGAAAATTCTGAATAGGTTCAGTTTAGTTTAGACCTTTCCTTAAATGTATGTTTTAGGTCTCGTAGACCACTTTGATGAATGAATTGGTGTTGAATGCTTCTGTATTATTGATAAAAGATATCTGTGATTCTGAACTTGTCTAAATTGTTCTGTCTGTCTGGAAATGCCTCATAACCTTAATCCGATAACAGTTGCGAGTTAGGGGTGTTACATTTTATTGGTATGAAAGCTATTGTTTAGTTGGTTCTAGGACTACCATAGTGTATGTGAGTCTAGCTATACATGGCATATATCGGAATCTGTAATAGCGTGATGACTCCTGACATTGAAATGTGTTTTTATATAGCAAACGGATCCCGATAGAGTTGTAGTTGACGATGTTGAAAGCAATGCCCCAGCTCCCGCGCAAGAGATGGTGCAAGATGATTCTCGATCGGCTATGAGTAGCCGTGATAGCGAGGCTAAGCAAGCCTTCTATCAAATGATTAATGAATGGTTCACCCAATATATTAGAACCAATCCGACTTTACAACAACCTCCACCCCCGGTTAATCCTTCACAAACTCCTGATATGCCACGAGTAAATCTGGTACAGTTGAGTAGACCACTAGTTGATAAGATTAGAAAGTATGGAGCTGAAGAGTTTCGAGCTACAACAAATGATGATGCTGAAAGAGCCAAATTTTGGTTAGAGAATACAATACGAGTGTTTAATGAAATGTCTTTGAATCTTAAAGAATGTGTGAAATGTGTCGTTTCACTTCTGAGGGATATGACGTATCATTGGTGAAAAACTTTAATATCTGTGGTTCCAAGCGAACGAGCTACTTGGGATTTCTTCCAAGCTGAATTTTGAAAGAAATATATTAGTCAGAGATTCATCGATCAGAAACGTAAAGAGTTTCTCGAGCTTAAACAGGGCTGTATGTCTGTTACTGAATACGAACGTAAATTTGTGAGATTGAGCCAGTATGCTCAGGAATGTGTATCAAATGAAGCAATAATGTGCAAAAGATTTGAAGATGGACTAAATGAAGATATCCGTCTATTAGTTGGAATTCTGGAAATTAATGAAATGGTTGTGCTCGTTGAGCGAGCCTGTAAAGCTGAAGAATTAAGTAAATAGAAAAGAAAAGCTAATTCTGAAGCTAGAGATGCTAGAAAGAGATCTTCAAGTAGATCATTTCAGCCTATGTCAAAGAAATTCTAAGATAATCAAAGCCGTCTAAATGTTAATGTGGGACATTTAAACCGAGATCGAGCTAGATCACATTTAAACTTTAGAGTCCCTGCTACTTCTATTACAAGTGTTGGGAATGTTTGATCTGAGAGACCTGAATGTATATATTATGGTAAAAGACATTTGGGAAATTGTAGATTGAATGACTGAGCCTATTTTCGATGTGGATCTTTGGATCATTTTGTAAGAGATTGTCCTGAACCCATTGAGCAAGAGAATGTACAGAATTCGAGCCCGAGTAATACCTCAGCTAGGGGTAGACTTTCCAGAAATTCGAGAAATGTAAGTGGTGGTTAAAGAGCTACTGGGGATATTGCTATTAGATCTGAGGCCAGAGCACCTGCCAGAGCCTATGCTATCCGAGCTCGTGAGGAAGCCTCGTCTCTAGACGTGATTATTGGTATTTTTACTCTCTATGATACTTCTGTGATTGCATTGATAGATCTTGGATCAACGCATTCTTATATTTGTATGAATTTAGTGCACAGTAAGACTTTTCCTGTAGAGTTTACTGAATTCATAATTAGAGTATCGAACCCCTTAGGCAAAAGTGTTTTGGTTGATAAAGTCTGCAAGAATTTCCCGTTATTGATTTGAGATTTTCCTGCTGATCTGATGCTTTTGCCTTTTGACGAGTTTGATATAATTCTGGGAATGGATTGGTTAACTCTGCATGATGCTATTGTGATTTGCAAACAAAAAGTTATTGATTTAAGGTTTAAGAATGATGAAATAATCTGAATTGAGTCAGTAATCTAAATGGACTATCAGCTGTGGTATCTGCAATGATAATACCAAAATATGTGAAGAAAGGTTGTGAAGCTTACTTAGCTTATGTGTTAGATTCAAAAGTGAATGATAAAAAAGTTGAATCAGTGTCTGTTGTCTATGAATTCTCTGATGTGTTTCCTGAAGAACTATCGGGTTTGCTTCAGGTTCGATAAGTTGAGTTTGGCATTGAATTAGTACCTGGTACTACTCCAATTTCAATAGCTCCGTATAGAATGGCTTTGACCGAGTTAAAGGAGTTAAAATCTTAGTTACAAGAATTGACTGATCGAGGATTTACTAGACCGAGCTTTTCACCATGGGGTGCTCCTGTTCTATTTGTGAAAAAGAAAGATGGAACAATGAGAATGTGTATTGATTACCATAAACTTAATAAAGTGACTGTAAAGAACAAATACCCTCTTCCTAGAATTGATGATTTATTCGATCAGTTGAAAGGTGCTACTGTGTTTTCTAAGATAGATCTAAGTTCGGGTTACTACCAGTTGTGAGTAAAGGATTCTGATATTCCGAAAACTACTTTCAAAACTAGGTACGGGCATTATGAATTTTTAGTTATGCCTTCTGGATTAACGAATGCACCCGCTATTTTTATGGATTTGATGAATAGAATTTTCAAATCGTATTTAGATCAATTTGTTGTTGTATTCCTTGATGACATATTGATTTATTCAAGAGATGAATCTGAACATGCCAAGCATTTGAGAATAATGCTATAGACTCTGCGAGATAAACAGTTATATGCAAAGTTCAGTAAATGTGAATTTTGGTTGCGAGAAGTTGGTTTTCTGGGTCATATTGTATCAACTTTCGATATCCGGGTTGATCCAAGTAAGATTTTAGCTATTCTGGATTGGAAGCCTCTAAGGAATGTATTTGAAGTCTGCAGTTTTTTGGGACTTGCCGGTTACTACAGACGATTTGTAAAAGATTTCTCTATGATAGCAACTCCGTTGACAAAATTGCTTCAAAAAGATGTGAAGTTTGAATGGTCTGAGAAATGTCAGAAAAGTTTTGAGCAGTTAAAAGCTTTGTTAACTGAAGCTCCAGTGTTGGTACAACCTGAGTCGGGAAAAGAATTCGTTGTTTACAGTGATGCTTCATTGAATGGACTAGGTTGTGTTTTAATGCAACAAGGAAAAGTTGTTGCTTATGCTTTGAGACAGTTAAAGCCACATGAGAAGAACTATCCAACACACAACCTTGAGTTGGCTGCCATTTTACTTGCTTTAAAGATCTGGCGTCACTATCTGTTTGGTGAGAAATGTCACGTGTTTTCTGATCATAAAAGTCTGAAGTATTTAATGAGGCAAAAAGATTTGAATTTGCGACAGAGAAGATGGTTAGAACTGATAAAAGACTATGAACTTATGATTGATTATCATCCGGGCAAATCTAATGTTGTTGCTGATGCTTTGAGTAGGAAATCATTGTATGCGTTGCGTGCTATGAACACTCATTTAGCAGTATTTGATGATACCTTGGTTTGTGCTGAATGGAAAGCAAAACCCTTATTTTTACAATAGATTATCAAAACTCAGAAGGTTGATAATGAGATTATGGCTAAACAAACTCAGTGTAATTCTGATTCTGATTCTAAATTCCAGATAGATGTTGATGACTGTCTGAGGTTTAGAAATAGACTTCGTGTTCCGAGAAATCTGGAGTTGATTCAGATGATTTTGAATGAAGCTCACAGTAGTAGATTTTCTGTACATCCGGGAAGTACGAAAATGTATAACAATTTGACACAACTATATTGGTGGCTGGGAATGGAAAGAGATATCTCTGACTTTGTTTCGAGATGTTTAATCTGTCAGCAAGTTAAAGCTGAGCATCAGGTGCCATCTGGGTTATTACAACCGATTATGATTTCGGAGTGGAAATGGAATCGAGTGACCATGGATTTTGTTGCGGGTTTGCCTCTGTCTTCAAAAAAGAAATATGCAATTTGGATTGTAGTTGATCGTTTGACGAAATCAACTCATTTTATTCCAATTCGGTTTGATTATTCGCTTGATAAGCTAGCTGAGTTGTATATTTTTGATATTGTTGTATATTTTTGATATTGTGAGATTGCATGGTGTGCCATTGTCAATAGTGTCCGTTAGAGACCCGAGAGATTCTGGAAGAAATTACAAGATGCTCTAGGAACTAAATTGCATTTTAGCACTGCTTTTCATCTGCAAACAGATGGTCAAACTGAACGGATTATTCAGATACTCGAAGATATGTTGAGATGTTGCATTCTCGAGTTTGAAGGTACGTAGGAATAGTATCTACCCCTAATTGAATTCACTTATAATAATAGCTTTTAATCGAGCATCAGAATGGCACCGTACGAAGCCTTATATGGTAGAAAGTGTAGAACTCCGTTATACTGGTCTGAGCTCAGTGAGAATAAGATTTATGGTATTGATCTGATAAATGAAACAGAACAGAAAGTGAAAGTAATCCAAGATAGTTTGAAAAATGCCTCTGATTGTCAGAAATCTTATGCGGATTTAAAACGAAAAGATATTGAATTTCAGGTCGGTGATAAAGTGTTTCTGAAAGTATCTCCGTGGAAGAAACTGTTCCGATTTGGTAAAAAGGGGAAATTGAGTCCGAGGTTCATTGGATCGTATGAAATCACCGAGTGAGTTGGGCCAGTTGCTTATAGATTGAGGCTACCATCTGAGTTGGAAAAGATACATAATGTATTTCACATATCGATGCTTAGACGGTATAGATCTGATCCGTCCCATGTGATATCCCCTTCTAAAATTGAGATTCAATCTGATATGACTTACGAAGAAAATTCGATCCATATTTTAGCTCACAGGATTAAAGAATTGCGAAACAAGAAAATTCCGTTAGTTAAAGTGATGTGGCATCGACACGGAGTTGAAGAGGCTACGTAGGAGCCTGAAGATTCAATGAGTCAACTATATCAGAATCTGTTTAACGGTAAGATTTTCGGGGACAAAAATCCCAAAGGGGGAGAATTGTAGCAGTTCGATTTTGACCCTAGCCGGAATAGTGGTTTTGGGACCACAAATCCGAGTTCAAAAAATATTTTAATATTATTTTCTGTGTTTGTGATATGTGAATTTACATCCTTGAAAATTTCTATGATTTAATTTATCTGCTTCTGTGCTCAATTATACAAAAAGGATTTAATCGCATAAAAAGTGAAATTAGCATGCTACATGTTTAAAGTATGTATTTGAAATGGCTTTGGACTAATGGGTCCTTATGTGGTTAATTGACCATGTAATGTATTAAATGACCTTGTTAGACATTAGTAAATGGTTTATTAATGTTTAAATGCAAGGGTATTTTAGTAAATGGTTTAGTAAATGTAATTATAATAAAATAAAGCATGAAATAGTTTTGCATGTTCATCATTTTGGCCGAATATTACCATGGAAATAGGGTTTGAATGCTCAAAATAATTTGGCACCTTGAGGAAGAAATTGTAAGTCTATTTTGACTCAGTTTTTAATAATTTTAATGTTTTTGTGATCCTTGCTTCGTGTTCTTCAAAGCCCATGTCTGAATTTCTGTTTCTGTTAAAGATTTCATGAGATGCCATTGTTGATAGCATGAGTTTTGAAATGTTTTTGGATGAATTATGAAGGCTTGGTAGATGGGTTATAAGTTTTGTCTTTGAATTTCGATGTAATAGTCATTTGGACTAATTTGTGAAAATGGGGTTTTGAAGGACTAAATTATGAATTAATTATGTTATTTGGACTTGTATGGAAGCTATGTATATTTGGCCAAGCTATAGTCCCGTGAATTTTGCATATTTGTGATTTTGTGAAAAAGCAGACTAAATTGTCAAAGTGTGAAAATGTAAGGGCTAAAATGAAAAGTGCCCTAAATATGTGTTCATGGATTATTTTGAGTGAATGAATGATTGAATGGTTGAATTTGAATTGTATTAGATCAAGAACAAAGAAAATTGAACTTAGATCGAGGGAAGTCCAAAATAGTTGAACAGTCGACTCGTTCCGTCTAAAATTCGTATGAGGTAAGTCAAATTACAATTACGTGTTAATTGAAATAAATTACGCATATATAAACTGTAATCAGTATTGGATGGCCTTGAGTGCACGATGTATATCTTTGGAGTAAAGTATGATAATATGTTAATATCTGAAAAACTCGTATGATAATATGTTAATATCGAAAAACTCAGATGTTCCTAAGCAAAGTTGACATCATGCGTGACATCGTGTAAGACCGTATGCAGGACACGAGCCTCGATTGAGATTTACGTATAAGACCATGTCTGGGACATTGGCATCGTATCTAATTTCGTGTAAGACCCTTTCTGGGACAGAGGCGTCGATATTGAATTACATGTAAGACCACGTCTAGAACGTCGGCATTGTACTTGATTATGAGCATTTGTATCTTTTCTGGCTCGTCTGATTATAGTGTACGAAATATGAGATTGAGTATATGAATTGTATAACCTATCCAGGTACGTTTGTATCGTACTAAATTTTCTGAATATGAAAAACTCTGTCTCTATGAAATATGTATGGAAATGAAGCATGACATATATGCAAACAAAGGAGCATGGTTAAGTTTATTAATTATTCTATGAAATGGTTATGAATCTAGA
Organism: Gossypium arboreum; assembly: GCF_025698485.1. NCBI lineage: Eukaryota > Viridiplantae > Streptophyta > Magnoliopsida > Malvales > Malvaceae > Gossypium > Gossypium arboreum. Next base: position 115,428,343 of record NC_069077.1, on the reverse strand, counting down.
TGGTTGAATGGTATTTATATGCTCTAGTAATTATACCAATTGCATTTGGCTTACTAAGCTCTTTGTAGCTTACTCTGTGTGTTTCTTTCTGCATTTTGCGCTTATCGTAGCTCTTGAAGGCTCGGGGATAGTCGAGGATCGTCACTACACTATTGATCTCATTTTGGTACTTTTGAAAGTGTTCATATTTTAAAGTATGGCATGTATAGGCTAGAAGGTCTATGTATAAGTTTTGATGTGTATATATTATGCCATGAGTGTTGGCTAACAAATGACAAGTTTGTGTATGGTTTTGGTGTATGTTTGTAATGTGCTAAGTTCTGATGTGTTTTGGTCATTTTTAAGCATAGAATTGGTTGGAAATTTTGGTACTAATGTTGTATATTATTGCTTGAAGGTTTCGCCCCAAGAGAAGTGGAAAATTGGCTTAAACCAAGCCTGCATTGTGCCACACGGTCAGGGTACACGGGCGTGCCTTGTGGCTATGTAAGAAAAACAGTATTCACCTAAAAGTAACATTGCTAGCTAAGTATCACACGGTGTAGTACATGGGCGTGCCTATTGGCCGTGTGAAAAAGTCTGTATAAGACCTATTTTTGGCACGGTTGGCTTATATGGGCGTGTCTAGTACCTGTGTGTGCCACACGGCCTACTCACAGGGGCGTGTGACTTTAACAGTTTGGAAGAATTGGTTAAGTTCTGAAAATTCTGAATAGGTTGAGTTTAGTTTAGACCTTTCCTTAAATGTATGTTTTAGGTCTCGTAGACCACTTTGATGAATGAATTGGTGTTGAATGCTTCTGTATTATTGATATATGATATCTGTGGTTCTGAATTGGTCCGAATTGTTCTGTCTGTCTGGTAATGCCTCGTAACCCTAATCTAATAATGATTGCGGGTTAGGGCTGTTACGCGTAACTCGTATCTGTCACCAGAATAGGGCTACGAAACATTACCATAAAAACGCAACTCAAATCATTTATTCCCAAACATTTCATAATCATAGCAAAATCCATTCAAACATATGCATATCATTCCTTATTCGAGCCCTCAACGCCTTAGAAACACTTTAGAAATGATTCGGGACTAAATTAGGAATATATGAAATCTTAAGGAACAAGTTAGAAAAATTCACACTGCAGAAGTCACACGGCTGTGTGCCTCACACAAATGAGTCGCATACCCACGTCTCAGGCGTTGTAACATTTGAAATAGGGACACGTGTCCCAGCCCGTGTACGTGCTCGTGTAACTTTCTAACTTGGGTCATACAGCCAAGCCACACGCTCGTGTGCTAGGCCGTGTAACTGCCTGGCTGATAGCCCTTTGAAACCTACAAGGGACACACGGATGTGTTGCATGCCCGTGTGTCACGCACGGCTAAGACACACGCTCGTGTCTTAGGCCGTGTGGACAAGAAATAGGCCAATTTCAAGCCCTTGCTTTCACCTAACTTAAGCACACACCTACAAGCAATTTGCACATACAATCTAGCCTTAAAACATACCTAAAACATGCATAATAAGGTTAATTCAATAGGTCATTTATCCATAGAACCAATATGACTAAAGACACCTCAATCACAAATCATCGAGTCAACCTAAACATAAGCATATTTTTCCATGAACCAACCATACACAACTATCTATTTCCATACCAAGCCTTATCACAATTGACCATATACCAAGTCAAAATAAAACATACCAATTTGGTCATCCAAAATATACCAACAGTCAACCATTTCAATACTAAGCATTTAAGCATCAAGAATGCCAAAAGTTAACCAACCATAATACCACATATATACATGCCAAACATAACAACTAGTTCATCAAAAATAATTCTCCTATACATGCCATTATATCCATGACTAAAACATCAAAATCTACTGATATAATCTCTGGATAGTGTGATAGGTCTCCGACGAGCTGCCAAACCGGTCGAGCTTCTGATAATCTATAAAACATAGAAAAGAACAACAAAGTAAGCATATAATGCTTAGTAAATTCGTAAATCATGAACAGAGCTTACCATTTCAATGCATAATCTTAAAAATAGACATGAATCAATCCAACATAGTTTGACAAAAGCCTAAGCATCATCAATAACACAAGTTAGTGATTAAACAAATAACTTAGCAAAATCATCTCATGGTAAGATAAATTTCATGAACATAACATACTTGAATTCATACCTTTCCATAAGTTCTTAACTTAACCATTGGAACACTTACCGCTCCTTCCCTTTACATGCCCATTGAACCATTTAGAATAATACCGGATACGCAGGAAGCTCACACAAAGTGTGATAAACATATAGTTGAAACCATTTCCTTTCCTTTTTCTTTACATCGATCTCACATGAGCCATAAATGGGTGTGCTCACACAAGCTGACGGTCGAAACGTAGCTACGCGATGCTGCTCACACAAGCTGACTAGTATTCACAAAAAAATGCCGAAACTCAGCCATCAGTAGGACATTTAGGACCAACACCCAAAACATGGTAACCCTAATGACATGTCATTTTTATCCTATATATTCCTAAGGTTCAAACGGGGCTCGATAGTCGTCGTAATGTCGTTGGATTTCTGTTATGACATGATATGATGAATAACATAATAGCATTTAAATCAAATACATTAAAATGCTATTTAAACACACGAACTTACCTCGATCACAAAAACGACGAAATAGGATCAACTAGTCTGATACTTTATCTTTCCCTCGATCTAGATCCACTCGAGGCTTAACTTGATCTAAATAAGAAAATTTAATCCATTCAATATTCTTTCTATTCAATTTAGTCCAAAATACATACTTTTGCAAGTTTACACTTTTACCCCTAACATTTTAGCTTCTTTACAATTATTGCACAATTTCGCCATGTATTTTACACATTTTACAAATAAATCCCTAATTAACATTTTCAACAAAAATCATTTTATAAAAGTTGTTTATTTATCAACAAAAGTCCATTTTCTTCCATCAAACATCAAAACTCATATGCACACAGTCATGGAAAAACCCTAACCTTTTAATAGTTTTGCAAATTAGTCCCTGGGCTAGCTAGATTAAGCTACAATTACTTTAAAAACATAGAAATAATTAAGAACGAGACATAATTACACTTACATGCAATGATAGACTATGGCTGAAACTTCAAGCTTCTTTAATGGAGTACCTCATCTTCAATGTTGGTGGATGAAGACATTCTAGAAGATGATGTTTTATTATTATTACTTAACTTATTTATCATTTTACTTAAATAACCTTATAAAAAATACTTAATTCATGTCCAAGAATGCCCACTAACTTTATCAATGGTAAAATTACCATTTAAATCCCTCAACCATTTAATTTCATAGCCGTAGGATACTTTTAACTTATAGAACTCTAATTTTGCATCTTTTACAATTTAGTCCTTTTCATCAAATTAAACATGCAAAAGATAAAATTTCTTAACGAAATTTTTATACGACACTACTAACATACTGTAGACATTAAAAAAATAATAAAATAAATATTTTCACGTCAGATTTGTGGTCTCAAAACCACTGTTTCGATTTCACTAAAAACGGGCTGTTACAACTCACCCTTTAAAGGGATTTTCATCCCCGAAAGTCTTACCAAAAAAGAGGTTCGAGTATTGCGCTTTCATAGCTTCTTCTGATTCCCAAGTGGCTTCTTCTAGACCATGTCATTGCCAAAGGACTTTCACTAAAGCTATGTTTTTATTTCTCAATTCTTTAACCTCTCGAGTTAGAACTCTGATTGGTTTTTCGATGTACTTAATATCAGGTTTAATCTCGACATCAATAGGTGGGATTACATACGAAGGGTCTAATTGGTACTGTCGTAACATAAATACATGAAACACATTATGAATCCTTTCTAACTCTGATGATAAATCTAATCTGTAAGGCATTAGCCCAATTCTTTTTGTAATCTCATACGGCCCGATAAAACGCGGACTTAGCTTTCCTTTTCGACAAAATCTAAGAACTTTCTTCTAAGGTGACACTTTCAATAACACTTTATCACTGACATGAAATTCAATGTCTTTTCTTTTTAAATTCGTGCATTATTTCTGTCGATCTGAAGCTATTTTCAGACTATCTCGAATCACTTTTACCTTTTCTTCAGTTTCTCGTACAAAATCAACCCCGTGAAGCTTTTTCTCACTGAGCTCAGTCTAATACAATGGAGTTTGGCACTTTCTACTATACAAGATTCGTATGGTACTTAATTGATAACTGTTGTTATACACAAATTCAACCAAAGATAGGAATCTCTCCTAGTTACCTTCAAATTCCAAAACACAGCACCGTAGCATATTCTTGAGTATCTGAATCAATTACTCTGACTGACCATTAGTATGAGGATGAAATATAGTACTAAAATGCAAACGGGTACCTAGAGTGTAACACCCCAAACTCAGCCTAGACGTTATGGCCGAATCTGGCATGTCACATCAAACCATTTTTCAAATTTGGTCGTTCCGGTGAAAATCCATTACTGAATCTAAATTCCTTTATTATTATTAAACTAAAATTCTCATCAAAACGTTTACCAATTTGTTTGCCTTTGGTATATTACCTCATTTAAAATCGCGGAAGCATTTTGAAAACTTTGTTTTTGGAAGCTCGTGTTCCTTAAAAGAATCATGCCATTTTGAAATCTCGAGTTTTCCTAGACTAGCAGTTTAGTATAAGAAATCACAATCCAAATTAAAACTTAAAACCCACCAACGGCCTTATTACATAAATTAAAACCCAAAGAAAAATCTAATTTCAATTAAAAGAAGCAGAAACAGTAGTGTGGCCATCTCCGAGTCCTTCGCAGCTCCAAACCATCTAAGCTTAGGGATTACCTGATAGGAGACTGGAGTTAATCCACGCTCCGAGCACTCTTAACCGATGCCCAACTCAAACAAGAACGCCATAAAGCGAAAGGGGTCAGCCAAGAAAGGTACCCTTACTCTCCTCATGGTTCTCTCTATTTAAAGCCAGCTTCGCAACCACTCTTATGTTAGCTTCCCGATGTGGGATCCCTCCATCATCAGAGTTTAAATCCAACACCAACTCTTGCCGCCCCCTGTTAGCAAAATAAATGCTCATTGCTTGCCATGGGATTCGAACCCTGAACCTCCTTGCCAACTCTATGACGCCACCTTGCCACTACACCACAAGGCTCTTTGTGTCATATTTTATCCCCAATTAATTATAAGGTCTAAAGGCCAAAGTCCGGTTCCTTAAAAAACCAGAATAAATTGCAAGAACCAAGGCTTGAACCTAGGCTCCCACACAACCTTAATGACGCCACAACCACTAGACCACATGCTTCTTTGTGTCATTTATTTAACACAATAATTTAAAAGGCCCTCATCTAAGCTCCAGGTTTTTTTTTCACTTAATACCAAAATTTTTGCTAAAGACTAGGTTTGAACCGAAGATTTCTCCAACACTTCTAGGTCCAAATTCGAGCTGTTACATAGAGCCTCTTGCAACTTGCTCCAAAACTGAGACGTAAACCACGGATCCCTATCCAAAATAATAGAAATTGGCACCCCGTGCAATCTAAAAATCTCAACAACATGTAACTCGACTAATCTCTCAAGAGAATAATCTGTATGCACTGGGATAAAATGTGCAGACTTCGTCAAACGATCAACAATGACCCAAATCGCATCTTTCTTTCTTGGAGACAAGGGCAATCTAAAAATCTCTCGTTTCATACCCAGCTATCAATACATTCGTTTCAAATCACTGTACATCTTATTGCTACTCGGATGAATAGATAAACTATTATTATGAGGTTCTTGTAAAATCTTCTGAACGAGATCTGAATTTCTCGGAATGTAAATTCTGCTTTTAAAATACAAACTATCGTCGGAGCCAATCTAAAAATCTGAATCAGGAGTCGATTCAATCCATTTCCATTTAGCTATCAACACATCATCGTATTTTTGAGCTTTATAAATCTATTGTAAAAACATCGATCTAGCTTTCAACTCAGCTAAGATCGAACCATTATCAGACAACATCAATCACTTATTCAACGCTCGCAAAGCAAACAAAGACTTTCTTCTCAAAGCATCAACAATTACATTAGCTTTCCCAGATGATAATTAATGACCAGTCATACTCTTTCAATAGCTTGAGCCGTCTGGTTGTCTCAAATTCAAATCTTTCTACGACATTAAATACTTCAAGCTTTTATGATCTATAAAGATATGACATTTTTCATTGTACAATTGATGTCGCCGAATCTTCAACGCAAACACAATTGCTGCAAGTTCTAAATCACGCATCAGATAATTCTTTTCATGCGGCTTTAATTGTCTAGAAGCATACACTATCACTTTTCCCTCTTGCTTTAAAACACAGTCCAATCTGTTCAATGATGCATCATTATAAATAAAAAATTCTATAACCGACTCAGGCTGAATTGACACTGGTACATCGGTTAACGATGCTTTTAATTGCTCAAAGCTTTGTTGACATTTCTCAGACCACTCGAACTTAACATCTTTCTCGAATAATCTCGTCTATGGTATTACAATCACCAAGAATCCCTCGACAAATCTTCTGTAATATCCGGCTAAACCCAGAAAACTTCTAACCTTAGATATATTTCTCGGAGGCTTCCAATCAACAACAGTTGAAGTCTTGCTCGGACCAACTCTGATGCCCTTGGCTGATACAACATGTCCTAGAAATCTGACTTCTCGAAGCCAAAATTCACATTTACTAAACTTAGCAAGTAATTGTTTTTCGTGCAAAGTTTGCAAAAAAATTCTTAAATGCTCGACATGGTTAGAATCATCCCATGAATAAATCAAAGTATTAGCAATGAATACCATGAAAAATCTGTCTAAATATGGTCTAAAAATTATATTCATCAAATCCATAAATATTGCAGGTGTATTAGTCAAACCAAATGGCGTCACAAGAAATTTATAATTTCTGTACATGGTCCTAAATGCAGTTTTTGGTACATCTGAGTCTTTAACTCACAACTGATAATAACCAAAAGAAAGATCAATCTTCGAAAACGCTGTTGCAACTTGCAACTGATCAAACAGATCGTCAATACGCGGTAATGGATACTTATTCTTGATCACAACTTTGTTGAGCAGTCGATAGTCAATACATAATCGCTGAGATCCATCCTTTTTCTTAACAAATAGAACAGGTGCACCCCAAGGAGAAAAACTGGTTCGAGCAAAACTCCTATTTGTCAATTCTTGCAACTGCGCTTTCAACTCTGTAGGTGCCATTCTGTAAGGAGCTATCAATATCTGAGATGTTCCCGATACTAACTAAATAGTGAGCGTGAGCTCAACCTCTCAGATCTGCAGTAACCCGAGTAACTCCTTTGAAAACACATTTCGATACTCATATACCACTGGAACTGATTCTAGCTTCAACTCATAAACTCTAGAATCAAATATATAAGCAAGATATGCATCAGAGCCTTTTCTAACATATCTCTATGATGACAAAACTGAAATAACATTAGGCATACTATCTAGTCTTTCTGATTTAATCTGTAGCTTTTCACCATTCTGACACTTTAACACAATAAGCTTTTGTCTATAGTTCACAACCACATCATGTAGAGTTAACTAATCCATACCCAGAATCACATCAAACTCATCAAAGGGTTGTAGCATTAAATCGGTCGAAAAATTGCAACCCCGAATCAATAAAGGACAGTTTTTACAAACCTTATCAACTAGCTCATACTGACCTAGACAACTCGTTACTTTAACCACAAACTCAGTGGACTCAACAGGCAATTTCTTACTTGATACTAAATTTGACCATACATATGAATGTGTTGATCTTGGATCAATCAAAGTAGTAACACCAGTATCTAAAATATAAAATGTTCCAGTGGTAACATCTAGTGCTAAAGCTTCCTATCGTGCACGGATTGCGTAAGCTCTACCCGGTGCTCATGCCCTAGATCTCATAGCAGAGTCTTTGGTCCTACTATAGTTGTTACCCATATCTCTAGGGTTCCTTGGCAGTCTTCCTCTCGTAGCTGTGTTAATCGGTCGAAGAGTTTGAGCTTTTTCTTTTTCAAACCTCTCAGGACAATCTCAGATAATATGTTCATATGAACCACATTTGAAGCACGCCCTGGAATGACGAAAATGTGCAAGTGTACACAATCGCAACAAGTAATAAAGTGACAGGTACATGTCGAGTTATCATACCCACAGGGACTGTGAAAAGAATTTATATATGAATGCAATTAAAAACACTTTGGTGAAGAAAATTATTTTGATTTTTAGGAAGTGATTAAAAACTAAAATTTAAGTAAGTAAAATAAAATAAAAAAATAAAAGTTCCAATGCACAATTTCAAAATATGATTTTAATCAAGATGATATAATTGTGTTAGATTAATTACATTTCATAACTTAGAATTACTAAACTCATGTTCATGTTGTTACGAATAAATTCACGGCAACTTGGTAATTTGCTAACTATTGCTTATATGTACCTATTAAATTAACTAATCTCTTGAACATTTTCGAATGCTAATTAAAACAATTAATCAATCTTCACAAGCACATAACAAATTAAGTGAGGCAACAATGTATTCCTATCTTGAAATAGTTTAATCACAATAATCTTGCAAGTTATGCAAGGCTAATGTATTGTCTAATACCATCGCTAATTTAACCCTCAGCTACCTTAGAAGATTAAACATGCACTGATTAAGTATTGCATCAATTAATTACAATTTCAACACGATTAAATAATTAATTCATTAATCACCTTACAATTATAATGCAAGAATAACTTAGTCATGGTTTTACTTAATCAAACATTTTACCAAGACCTATAACAACACAAACATAATTTTAATAACTCAAGTGGACGAAATGCAATCAACCTAACACGAATTGAATTTAAGCGATATTAATTAAATTAAACATACCAACATCACAAGTATTCACAAACATCTTCATGACAACAACAATAAAAATAAAAGGATAGAGAACTAGAATCAAATCTGGTGTTTCTCTGAAGCTTGACTAGTTTGCGCCGCTTCTCCTTCTTCACTTGTTATTGTTGAACCGTGGCTTCTACGAACACTTGAAATCTCTTCAAATGGTGACTCTTTTCCAATAGGTAAGATCGGCAATGGAATGGGAAGGAAAATGAAGAACAAAGGAAGGGGTTTTTAAGAGAAAAAGTGAGAGAGAAGTGTGAAAAATGAAAGTGAGAGGTGTGTTTGAAATGAACTACCAATAATGGGTATTTATAGATTGAATAGGCTGCTAAAAATAGAAAAAATTAGTAGCCATAGACTCCCCCCATGGCCGGCCACACATTGGGCAAGTTTGAAGGTTTCAAACTTGCTATTTTTATGTAGAGCAAATCTAGAAAGGCTTAATAAGTGGAGGGGTTTGAATGCAAATTCAATGAGACTTCAACGGCTTTTATGCAAGCCAAATGATTAGTTAAACAAGATGATTGGGTAAGCATGTGGGACGGTTTTGGGCAGCCTATTGCTTGGCTGGATCAGTTTTCTTGGTTCAGCACAACTGAGCCTCATTTCATAATTTAATTAATAATATTTATTTAACTCAAAATAATTTGAATTAAAATTTAAAATTAATTATATTATGATTTAATATTCATAATTTGGACCATCTTAGGCTAAAAAATTAATTCGCCTCCAAAATCATTTTTCTATTTTGTGCTTCCAGCAGTGTCTACTGAGCCAATTTTTGTCCTCTGTGCGAATCTGTCAAAAATTAATCAAAATTTATTATAAAATTAATTAAAATTCAACGTGTTAATAATTTAAGTACAATTTAATTATTTTATAATTATTATATATTTTTCGACAAGAATTACTATGAAATTGCATGATTTTAGTTAAAAAAGGCATGAAAAAGTGTGTATATTTTCGTGTTTCCACACCCCCAAATTTAATTCATTGCTCGTCCTAAGTAATGAACAAATCGAAAATAATTTCTCATAAACACCTTTGAAAAATTCCTTCAGAACAACATTCTTCCCAATATTATGAATTTAGTATACTTATGCTCAATAACAAGAAATTTAATATTTATGCTACTTAAGTATACATAACATTCAAATAAATCTCAATTATTATTATGATAGGAAAAATAGGCTAAATGCTAACTCAATAAAAATATGTCAAATCCCTACTAATTTGATTTTATTCCCTTATTTAAGTTTAAGCTGCAATCATCAAGTTTAATTTATGCCTTCATATATTTAACATAGTAATTTCTCTCCACTGATGTAGGTAGCATAGAAACTTTAATTAATAGGTCTTTTAAATAGGTTGTAGCGAGGCTAGGCTAGGAGTAGGTAAAAGATAGATAAATTTAGGCTAAAAACCCTAGACTTAACTTGAATTGAACCTTCGGAATAGTTACCAATTTATTTTGCTTTCACATACTCTTTTGTACATCTATTTTCTTTCAAGTACATATGCTCTTTTCTTTTATTTTCTCTTTTTTTTTTCTTTCAAGAGCATTTTGTTGTATGTACTACAAATTTTTTAGCATTTGATTCTTCTTTTCAACTCCCCTAAACTTATTTTCAAAGAATGTTCTAAATAGTATTGAGTCTAGTGTTTAAGACAATTTAAAGATAATTAAGAGAAAAGTGATGGTTAAATATTGCAAAGGTTCTGTAACACCCCTTACTCGTATTCGATGCTAGAACAAGGTACGAGGCATTACTAGACATAGCTCAAACAAACACTCAAAACTGAGACATGAATTTCCAATCAAATTTAAAACCTTTCGAAAGCACTCATATCATCCCTTAAACGAGCCTATGAGGTTCAAAACATGCATTGAAAGTGGTTCGGGACTAAACTGAGAACTTTAGAAAACTTCCCAACACTTAGAAAATTTTTCACCAAAATAGGGGTCACACGCCTGTGTGACTTTGGGGCATGCCCGTGTGGATAGGTCGTGTGGACACACACGCCTGTGTCCCTGACTCGTCTAACATTCTGTTTATGACATCATCAAAAAATTGTAGTCACACGACCAAGTCACACGCCCATATGATGAATTTAATTTTTGAATTTTTTCAAAAAATAGGTGCAGACTTCACACGCCCTAGACACACGTCCATGTCCCTGGGTAGTGTCCTTCACACGGCTGAGACACACGGTCATGTCTCTGCCAGTGTGGACAAAATAAGGCTATTTGCCAAGCCATTTTGCCACCCTTACTTGCACCAACCTACACAACAACAAGAGATGCCAATACAAGCATATACACACAACAAAATCAACCACAAACAAGATATCAACACATCATTTGCAGTTACTAACACCTATCATGCATAAACATCACATAATTTCTTTTCCATTCATGCCAAATTCATCCTCATGATAAGCATCATCACATAAATATACTAATGACCAATAAGAATAATATTAGCCAACTTCCAATGCCCATATACAAAATGAATTATTAACCATTACAATGGCAACACATTTGGCTAAACCAATATGACATGTAACAAAATGACCAAGTCCCTATACATGTCATACTCAAAATATTGAAACCAAGTATACCCAAAACAATCGTTTGATAGTGTGAATCAAGCTCCGATGTTCCTGGATCTCCAAGCTAGCTTGGTGACACTATAAGGAATGGAAGGAAAAAAGGGAGTAAGCTTTTAAAGCTTAGAAAGTTTGCATGCAAATAATAAGCAACATAAATCATGCGTTAATCATATAACTACTAAACATAAATTAGCATAATTGTCATCAAGTATTTTAGGCTTAGCTTACTTATTAGCATTCTTACCAAGAGTTCATCTCATACTAAAGTCCATACTCATGAGTTTTACATACATACCTGTACCAACTCATAACATAGTTGCACACTTTGCCATCTTTGACATACTCTTTAGATTACCCGTTGAACACTTGGAATGCTATCAGATATATGAAAGGTCTTGCACATTAGTGCCACATATGTAGTCAATGCTACCTTATATTTTATAACACGTAGGGCTCACACTCGAGCTAATCACAGGCCTACTCACACAAGTTGTCAGTCAAGACGTAGCTACGCAGGCTGCTCAAACAAGCTGTCAGGTATTCGCAACACATGTCGAGCTACCCAGCCATTGGTAGATGTACATGACCAACAGTCGGATTCACATAAATCACATAACTCATGGTTTCCTAGTGACATGTCACTTATATCCTAAACTATTCCTAAGGTTCAATTAGGATTTTCTCATCGTTGAAAATTCGTTGAATATTTCCATAGAAGCAAGCATACAATTTATGCAATATTAAGCATTAAATACATAATACAACCTTTTATTATTTACACACAAACTTACCTCGGTACAAAATGGTAGGAAATGGACCAAATCGTCAATAACCTTATTTTTCCCCCGATCAAGGTCCGAACTTCATTTTTCTTGATCTATAATAGCAAATTTAACTTATTCAATTATCACATTACTCAATGCTGTCCAAAAATCAACTTATGGGAAAATTATATTTTTCCCCTAAACTTTGACATATTTACATTTTAGTCCTTAGGCTCATAAAAAGAAATGAACTCAATTTCTTTGTTACCCAAGCCTAGCCGAACCATAAACATGCTCATATCAGCCCACATTTTTCAACAATTTAGATTTTTACTACCTATTTTACAACTTTTTACAAATAGGTCCTTTTTATGCATGTTCACTAAAAATCACTTAGTAAAAGTTGTTTATCACACCTTAAATATACAATATATTCCATCAAACATCAAAATACATGTATGTCACACATGAGTAAACTTTTAAACATGAACCCTACTTCAAAATAATGGTAGAAATAAACAAATCGAGTTACGAGGACTTCAAAAATGTAAAGAGCATTAAAAACGGGGCTAGGATGCACTTATTATCTAGCTTGAAAGAAGATGGACACCAATTTTGACTTGAATTTCCCTTTTTATTTTTTTATTTACCAAATGACCAAAATGCCCTTAATGCATAACTTTGAAATTTTACCTATTCATGTCCATTTTTGTCCACTAAATTATCTAATGTTCTAATTACCAACTAAGGACCCCTAATTTAAAATCTCATAGCAAGTGGACACCTTTAACAAGTAGAACTCAACTTTTGCACTTTTTACAATTTAGTCCTTTTGACTAAATTGAGTATCCAAATGTTAAAATTTTCGAACGATATTTGCACAAAATAGTTCCATAAAATTGTAGACCATAAAAATCTAATAAAATTAAATTTTTTCTATGTTGGATTTGTGGTCCCGAAACCATTGTTTTGACTAGCCCCAAAATCAGGCTATTACAGGTTCAAAATAAAATTAGGCCATATAGTCTCAAAGTTAGGTTTCAAAGGATAAAAATTCTTCAAGGTTGGCTTGAAAGGCTCAAACGGTCCAAAAAAAAGTTGCCTAAATCATTTTGAACATTCCATGCTTCCTAGAATTCCACCTCAAGAAATTACTATGTCAATTCTAGAGACTCAAATTTTCATGTATGCCTAGCTTTCCTAAGGAACTAAAAACTTTATGGTATGATTTGCAAATTTTATTGAAGGTACATTTATGTCATAATTCAACTAACATAATAATTATTAGAATAATAGAACTTTATTAATACTGAATGTTAGCATACTTAACAAACTTTTAACTTTTTGAACAAAATATAACCTAATCATAATTAAAAGAAAGATTTATTTTGAGAGAAACTAATTTCAATTTTCCGGTCCCCCTACTTAAGATGAACAAAATTCCCTATTGTTGAAAACAATAGAAAGAATGAAAATATAGAAGTGAATAAATATTGTACACCAGGTAGGATCCTAGAAAAAGGAGATGAGTCAAGTTTGACTGCTTAAATACCAAGCTCCTCCTAAACAGATCCAATCCTAGACATGTACATATCTAATGCCACACTTCTTATTTTATAAATTGTTCAATTTTATTAATGATTTAAATCTCTTGATTTATTATGCGAGAAATAGAAATTTCCTCAGAGATAAAATAAAATAAAGTAGAGATAGAATCCCCCCTTTTTAATAGAATCCCCCCTTTTTATTTATTTGCAAACCACTCAGAATCCGATCCTCATTCATTCCTCGACATTGGAATCCATGGTTTGAGTATAAAGTCTAGAAATTCAAGCACAGAAACAGATGGGTTATGAAGTATATATTTTCTAAATGTGTCTCTAACTGAGTCATCCCGCATTTTTGAGTATCTCCAGTAAGCTTGTTGTTACATCTGCATGTGTTGCAGCATAGCCGTTATATCAAACTGTTCACTTCGTGAAATAGTTCTAGATGAAGGGAGTATCGGCATCGGACTTCGAAAATTTGTTAAGGGTGGTTTCAGTTTCTGGCAGGTGGTTGAGTAGCTGATGGTAAGGTTTAAAGTTGAAGAAGGTGGCGGTTTTAAGGATAGTTTATGTAACACCCTAACCCGTATTTGTAGCCAAAACAAAGTCACGGAGCATTACCGGAGTTTACAATTCAAACAAACATAAATTTCAAAAATTTCATATCACATCAATAAACATATTAAAACCAAGTCAAATCATACATATTGTCTCTTATACAAGCCCTTGAGGCCCTAAATATGCGTTAGAAACAAGTCGGGACTAAATTAGAAACTCAGAGAATTTTTCAAGAAACAAAGAAAATTTTTAACACTGCAAGGGTCACATGGCCATGTGGCCAGGCCGTGTGACTCTCACGGTCAAAAGACACGCCCGTGTCTCAGGCCGTGTGGGCATTCGATGTACGGACACACGGTCGTGTCCCAGCATATGTCCATGCCCGTGCAACTTACTGACTTGGGTCTCACGGCCAAGCTACACGCCCGTGTGCCAGGTCCTGTGTTAGGCCACGTAACAGATTGACTTGCAACCCTTTGAAAGCTACAGGGGACACACGGCCGTGTCACATGGCCGTATGTCACACACGGCTGAGACATATACCCGTGTCTCTGCTCATGTGGACAAAAATAGGCCATTTTACAAGCCATTTTTGTCACCCAATTAGCCATTTACCTACACTCAATATTGCGCATGCTTACAAGCCATAACAACATCCAAATCAAGTATAAACAAGTCATATACACATGGTACAACATCATACAACCAATATGCCTTTAGGCACCTCAAATGAAAACATAAAAACATATATAAACATGTACTCTATTTGGCCAAATAATCAACTAACTACTAAGCATATTTGCATCAATTCATGCCATTTAGTTTACATATCAAACTTCTTAATTGGTACTAAATATGCCATTCTAAACTAACACCAAGTCACCATATAAGCCATGTATACTATAGTACAAATTCACTACGAATTTATCATATCACAAAACGCATTTAACTATCATTTTACCTTTCATTATTCAAACACAAAACAAGCTAGACATCAACCATATCAATGTTACTTATATACATACCAAAATATGTCAAACACAAGGCAAATCAAACGGCCATATGTACAACAAATCATATAGGTCAACATTAGCCAAAATACCTATACATGCCACTATCACCAAAATAAAACAACCGAAAGTACGAAAAGAGCTTATGGATAGTGTGATATACCTCTAACAAGCTTCCAACCCAAATGAGCTTCCAATTCACTATAAAACACGGATAAGTTCGTATATCATAGAAGATAACTTACAATTTAATCACAAAACAATCTAATCACAAATCAGGTAAGTAACATAGCATATTCTAACCATAATTTGGCCAAAGCCTATGCATTTACATCAAACAAGTTAGCCATGTAAACATATACATAAACCAAGTAAACATGGATGAGCACATCATATAGTTATGTTTCATATACATGTATTATCCATTTCTATTTCTAAATTCCATGTAACAACATTTCCATATAATTCATATGTATTCCTGTATTAGTCCGTAATGAACCCTTACCATTTCATAACAGAATAATACCCGCTGAACCATTTAGAATACTATCAGATACTCGGGATAGCTCACACATAGTGTGCTAAATCATATAACTATAATTCATCAAATCCTGTACATGTATGTTTACACAAGCTGTGAATCGGTATGCTATCATGAGCTGTAAATCAGTATGCTCTCACGAGCTGTGGGCCAGAACGTAGTTACACGATGCTGTTCACACGAGCTGTAGAGTATTCGCAACACATGTCGAACATTAGCCATTGGTAGGACGTTCAGGACTAGTACCCAAATCATATAAACCCTAATGACATGTCATTTACATCCTCTGTACTCTTAAGGTTCAAACGTTGCTTGGTAATTGTTGTATGTTGTTGTATATGCAATCGATATATATGTATGAAATTTCAAAACACATGTATAATTCAATTAAAAATATATAAACATGATTTAATTACACGAACTTGCCTCGACGAGTATACATATATATGGAGGCGATTGATACGTGATTTTCGTGACAGGTTTTAAATATTTATAATGAATCGTTCTTGAAACTAACTATTATCACAATGTAGGCAAGTGTACCTATCGAACAGTAGTATAGTTTTAGCAAGACCGGATTGTCGAACCCAAAGGAACTAAAAGTACTAGTAATGACTGACTTTTTATTATCTCGCCTAAGAATAAGGGGGTTTTGTTTTAACTAACTAATTATCTAAACTAAGAATTCATAGAAAACAGAATTGAGGGATTACTTTTGCAAAACGATTGAATTAAGACAATACCTAGGGAAAAATCCACCTAGACTTCACTTGTTATTCTGACTCCGAATCGGATGATTTTTTCATTTAACTTGTTTCGTAGAGATCCCTAAGTTATGTTATTATCCCTATTCAAGACTAATAATATCTAATCCCTAGATTGAATAATTGAGACTTTTCTCTAATTAACACCCTAAGGTTGTAACACCCCAAACCCATATGCATCGCCGAATCAGGGTCTGAAGGCATTACTGGACAAAAACACAACTCTAAATACTCACACAAGTCATATTCATATGTATATACGAATGTCCAAATAAATATTAATCGAAATTCTATCATTACAATAGACAAATACAAGTCAAATTAGGATATCTGTTAAACATCAAATATTTTAAGACATATTTCGAAACATGTACATATTAAATCAAATAAAAATCTAACACATGACAATTTAATCATCAGCATACATGGCATTCATATCTTCACAAATAATCAAATTTGTTTCATTAAACTAATAAACATTATATATATTTTAACCATATTAAACATGAACTATAATAGAACATTAATAACGAAACTTATCAAGCTTAATTCACAAACTAAAATTTAACTCAATCATTTATTTATTGTTAACCATTTTATATTGCAAGTAAAGATTTGAAATGCACTGATGTCACATACCAAAAATGCGGATTTACAACTAACCTATTTATCATCAATTTGGTCATCTAAACTTTGCCTAAGACGCAAATAATCTTACATATTACCTACCTATTACGTAGTATACTTTTAGTTGAAATACATATTAAGTCAATTCATCAAGCATAAATATTTATAAATGCAATTGCCGAATCACAAGTTAGACATAACCACCTCATATACCTTTATCTTATATCCAAATTCACGATACATCATTGTATAATTTTCAAACCAACTCATATTACAAATTATATCTCTCAAGAGTAAACCATTAACTTCAAATAGATATATTTATATATATATACAAAACATGAATCTTCCATACCGTAATCGAATCAATCCAATGCACACATCCAAATTTACCACGGATCTTCAACACTCAAATAGATATCACAAGTATCATTCATCCCTGACACATTGCATAATAACCAAAATGGACTCAAACCATCATTATACCAAAACCAAATTCAAGCATTTAAGTAAGCCATTTTTACATGGCTTTATACAAAGCCAAAGTTCATCATAACAAAACATCATTCAGCCTATACATGCCATAAGTTTGAATTTAAAACTTTCAAAGGTACTGAGAATAAACGATAGTGCGATTGACTTTACTAATGATCCCCGAGCATGTAACGATCTCCAAAATCTATAAAATAAAGACAAATATATATATACACAAAGTAAGCTAACTTAGCTTAGTATTCCTTAAGCAAATTAAACAATTAAAGCATAATAACATTTAATTACTAATCATTTCAATTGAATAAATCAATTTATGCATTTTTAATCACCTTTATTTTCAAACTTTTAATTCCACACATATAAAACATATACTTTCATAAGGCAACTTCTTTCTGGCTGAATAAACAAGTATATAGCACCAATATGTTCTCAAATTTTGAAACCACATTGATTTATATAATCGAATATACATATATATTTTAAGACATATACTCATCACTCAAAGTTTAACAATACCTTCATCTACAATTATAAGATCAAATATATTTCTGACATTAGCACATGTACTACATTAAATTCATGAATTCTTTTTCATCACATATCAAGAAATCAATTCATCCTGTTTTCAAATAGGTATTCCAACTATCACGTACCTGATCGTTTTAGCTCGTTCAACATATTCATTTATCACATCAACATAAAATCTTTTAGGCATAGACTTATAATATTTCACCGGCATAAAACCTGCTAGGCCTAAGCCTGTATCACACACAGGCACAAGGCCTGCTAGACTCAAAGTCTAATTTTATACACCGGCAATAAGCCTGCTAGGCTTCAAGCTCGATTAAATTCACCAGCACAAGGCTTGCTAGGCTCAAAGCCCGAATATCATTATTATAAAGTTTTCTCATAAACAATTCATATATCAAACATTTCAGATATTCCATATAGTTCATACGGACTTTCAAATGTTATAACTCAATCGAGTTAAACTCAAATACATTATTTATATACTTTATCACATTCGGCTAACTCTATTACAAATCCATAAACTCCAAATTAGCATATTAAACTAAATTACATTCAAAATTAACGATGTTTAATTGCTTAAAAACTTACCTCGGATATCGACAAACGATGTAAATCGACTATTCGACTATTTTTATTTTTCCTCGATCCAAGTCTGATATCTTTTGTTCTTGATCTATAAAATTTTAAATTTATCCCATTCAAACACAATTTCATTCAATTTAATCCAACAACACATAAATGGGCAAATTTCCATTTTACCCCTAATATTTCATACTTTTACAAATTAGTCCTAATTGCATAAAACACAAAACAAGCATAATTTGCTCATGTTATATTTAGGCCGAATATTCCCCACACCCAAACAAGTCCTCAAATTTTTTTATTTCACATTTTAGTCCCTCAATTTATTATTTTTACAATTTAGTCCTAATTACTCAAAATCATCAAAAACTCCAATATAAAACATGTTAATCTAAAACATATCTTTAATATTTCATCATCATACATCAAAAACACAAATATTCATCAATGGCATAACTCAAAACATTCATCAAAATCAGAAATTCTAGCATGGGTCGGATAGTATTCGAAGCAACGATCTCAAAAACGTAAAAATTATCAAAAACTGAAACCAAACTAACCTTGAATCAAGCTTGAGAAATGGTCGAATATCGCCAAGCTTATTTTCTTTTCTTTCTTTCACAACTTTCGGTCAAAAAGATGAACAAATGCATGGTGGTTTTATTTTTATGTTTCATTAAACATTATTAATTCATAATTTACCAAATTAACCTTAAGATATAAAAATATAAAACCATTTTAATGCATGGTCACGACCGTCCATCTAATTAAATATGGTCAGATTGCCACTTAAATGCTTCAACTTACAAAGCCATTAATAATTTGACCCTTATGCTTTTTACTATCAAGTTTTTAATTTACGCGATTAAATCTTTTTTATTAAATTAAGCACACAAACAATCAAATTTTCATACGAAACTTTCACACATGAAAATTTACATATAATAAAAATGAAAAATAATATATAAATATTTTTTTGACTCGAATTCATGGTCCCAAAACCACCATTCCGATTAGGGTCTAAATTGGGCTGTTATAAAGGTTGCATTAACTCGATCTATGGATCCCCTGATTAGGTTTCACCCTAATCCGGCAAAATGTTGTCACCCTATCTCTAGGCGCACAATCAACTCCGCTTAATTATGACGAATATACTCTTAGACAAGGTCTATTCCTCCTCTGAGTAAGAGCTTATCTTGAATTAGTATCCTGGGATATCAAAACAAGAATTAAGAACACATAATTAAGAACAAGTTAAATATTTATCATACAATTCAGAAAATAATAACAAGATTTGTCTTAGGTTTCATTCCCCTTAGGTATTTAGGGGATTTAGTTCATAACTAAAAAAGAAAACATCTCAGAAGAATAATGAATACAAAACATAAAGTAAACCCAAAACTCCTGAAAGGAAATTGAGGGGAGATATTCAGTCTTGATGATGAATCCAGCTTCTGAGATGGATCAATCAGCTTTCTTCTAGTAATTCCTTCCTCCCTCTTTGTGCCTCTCCTTTCTTTCTCCTCTAGGGAGTATTTATAGGCTTTGGAATGCCTAAGAACCCTCAAAATTAGCCTTTTCCGAATTGGACTCAACTTGTGCTCGGCAGGGACACGCCCGTGTGACACGCCTGTGTGCAATTACTTTAGGCCATGCTCAATCCTGTTAGAATGGCATGAGCATGTGTTTTATCTATGTGAGTCGTGCTTCAAATCTGCCAAATTGACACTGCCGTGTGGTCTGCCTGTGTGAGGAAGTTCAAGCCGTGTTGATTTTGTACTTTGGCCCATTTTCTCCGTTTTTGGCCCGTTTCTTGTTCCTTTTGCTCTCCTATGCTCGCCTAAGTATAAAACATGAAATTAAAGGATTAGGAGCATCGAATTCACCAATTCTAAGGAAAAATCATCCATAACATGTGTTAAGCATAGGGTAAAAATATGTATAAATTACGGTTTATCAAATACCCCCACACTTAGGCATTTGCTTCTCCTTAAGCAAAATTCTCAACTCATAATCAAAATAAGTTCTTCTTAACTTATAATCTCTATTGATAATATCTCAAAATAATCTATAGGTAATCATACATTGAGAATTCAACAGAAAGAACATCAAAGTTTCAAGCATTCCAAGTTGAGCACTTTATCATGAAAATATAGGTGTCTCCCCTCGTCTAAGTAACTGCCTTGGATTCAAAATGTCACAGAGTTTCATATCCTCACTAAAGATTCACTCAAATCACTCGAGGTGTTTAAGGATAATAAATGAAGCACTCAATAGTCAATAATGAAAAGTCATTACCATAGGCTTGCATGAAAATCAAATCTCCACCACTATAAATTGAGATGATACATCAATCAAAAGGTCTTGAGAGGGTTGTAATGAGGCTTGGTTAGGGGGTATGGTCACAAGCTGAAAGAAAAAGTTAGAATCGAGATTGAATTGAAAAATCACTTAACTAGAAAAAGATTTAATCATCACTTGCGTACAACCGAGCTTCTTTTCAGAATATGGAATTTAAATACTTAAGCTCAAAAACAAAAGATTACTACTAATGTGTATACACAATTTTTTTTTAAGAACAAGTCAAATAACATAGATTGACTATTAAGAACAAGACATAGCTGAGCAACTATTTCAATTCAAATCTCGACAAAAATAGGGATCAAATTTAATTTAGTGGATTTCAACAATAATGGGTTAAGGGTTAATATTAACGGTAATACAAGAAATGGTTTGTTAGGCTCAAGGGGGTTCACTAGGGGTTAATCGTAGAGGTAGGCTTTTCATGGCATGAGTGGGTTAATCCTAAGTGCCTTAATCATTTTGACATATCAAATCAAATGGTGTGGTCTTGACATGCATAATCAAGCAAGTTCTAGAATAACAGTTCAATACTGATGCACTCAAAGCAATAATAAAAGTGAGCATGAAAGAATTAATAGATGCTCAAAAGGCTAAAAACTCTCACAAAAATTATGGATTTTTGATGTTTAAAACTTGTGAATTCCAACTCAAAGTAATACCTAAACTTTGGGGAAACAACCTGAAATTTTAAATTTTTAAAAATCAACTTATCATGCTTGATTCTCTAATTTCTTAAAGTTTAAACAATCAATGCATAAATGCCTATGTTTTAATTCAAGATATATCAATCAAATTCATAATCAATAAAAATTTTCCTAAATATGATATGATAGCTTTTCAAGAGAACAAGGCAATCATTCAGGGATTTTTTGATTGTGAAATGAATACCCCCCACACTTAAGATGTACATTGCCCTCAATGTACAAAGATAGATATAAGAATATAAAAATAAGATAAGGAAAGAAGTGAAACTTCCTGAGTGATGAGTTAATTTCCTTGAACTGGAATTTTGGAGAATAATAGGCATGAGGGTGGAGGAGGATACTCCGGCGGTGGCAGAGGTTCATTAGTCCATAAGTTCTGCACCAAAAGAATATTATATCTAGTGGTAGCTATGGTCGTGGTCGAGCAGGACATGGCAGTCGTGCAGAACCTTTCCTAGTGGAGTTTTTAGTTCCTATGTGATGATGAGCTTAGGAGCTCTATATAACTGTGACAGAATCAAGAACTTTTTAGGGGGTATAAATAAGAATAATTATTCTTAATGAAATAAACGAAATTGATAAATATAAAATAAAATTCTAAAATATAATAAATAAAAAGTTTTAAATAAAAATTAAAAACATAAAATAATAAAAAAATGTTTTTAAACATCTTCATCGTTGGATGGTTTTGGAGATGGGACTGGCGATGAGATGTGGAGGTGCTAACAAATCTGCTGTAGAATAGCATTAATGCTGTCAAATCATTGAAAACACTATTGCTCGAATCGAGTGAGGCGGTCAGAGATGTCAGCATATGAAGCTGCCGCATGAACTGGACGAGAGGGTGGTGGTGGCTGAGACAGTGGGTCCTCGTGCTATGGAGGGACATCATCAGTAATGTCCTCGGGGGCCTCCTCCTTGGTAGATTGGGCAAGATGATATTGAGGACGGTAGGTTCCTCGGCACCTTTCAATTATCCTCATGCTGAGCATACTCGAAATGCCTTGTGGAGACATCTGGCCAATGAGGGTCAAGGATGATTCTTGGGCCGCGGTGCAGAGGAGCCCAAAGTGTCGAGCCAATCGAGTAATATAGGGGCCAATGGAGATGACACCCTTCTTATGTCGCTCCGTCTGGTGTTGAATGGTGAGGGCAATAAAATAGGCAAGGTCGATGATGTGCCCATGCAACATACACCATAGAAAGTATGCGTCGTGAGTGTTGACGACGCCAGTGCTCTCTCGCCTTCCTATAATCGTGTGAGCCAAAATGGGATGTATGTACCTCAGAGATGGAGGGAGAGTCGATGCCTTGGAGTAGCTAGGATTGTAGGTGGCCAAACCGGTACTAGTGCGTCCCAGCACCATGAAGGAGAATGATGGATGTGGCGGTTGAGAGCATGCAAGTCATTCTCCTCCTTGAACCCCTCCGTATATAAGCCCAGTGCAGTACTGAATACTGAGACGCTTAGCTGGCGAACTAATTTGCCTAGGCGAAATTGGACCGTGTCGGGATCATCATAGTTTTTCATTACGGTCTGAAGATGAAGCGTTGAGCATAGTTCCATCATGAGCTCAAGATATGTTGGCTCGATGATCCCAAAGAAAATCTCCCAAGGGTCGGTGGTTAAGAGGGCCCGAATCGCATCAGCCAAGTGAACTTATTCTACTGCAGCCCAATCGATGCAGCGGCCCACAATTAAAGGTTGGGCCCAGAGTATTTGGAAAAGTTCTTCTTGGGGATCGATGGGGAACCTCAAGAAAGGGTAACAAACTTCTACGGTAGGACCCGAGGAAGATGACGCTCCCTTTTTTTTCTTTGAACTAGGGACAACAACCTTTTTACCACGTGAAGATGACATGGTACCTGCAATTGGAAACATCAATTCAGCTAGATGAGTAAATAGGGTAAAGTGCGACTAAATTCGAAGAGAAAAATCCATAAATATGTTCAGCCAGAACTAATAAGTTTAACTAAAACAATAAGTTCAATGGCCTACTTTTATGGCATTAGAATGGTGATATAAGTAAAAATGGCAAAGAATTGAATGCATCATACTATACGAATGAACATAAATGTCAACACAAGAGGCATGAACATTTCAACTATCCTAACCATGAATATGCACTTCTAACTAATCAAATGGAGTAGAGAAATCATGTAATGAGTTAGAATTTGAACATGAAAAAGATGATAACTTGTTCTATAAATGAAATTCGAGTTATAGAAAGATTAAAATAATATGAAAAATATAGATTATTATGATAAATATCATTATAAATCAGTGAAATAAAAGAGAAAGGAATAAACAAATGCTAAAGGAGAGAGGTTGGGTGTTGAAAATGCAGTTGGAAGCAGCGCACGGGTGTGGCAAGGAGGGTATGTGGACTTGCAGCGGCTAGGGTTAGGGTTTTTGGGTGAAGAAGATAATGAATAGTATAGCCTATTTATAGATTTTGGGGCACACGGTCAGGGAACACGGGCCCTGTGACTCGCGAATTTTGAATTTGGGCACATCTAACATTTTGTCCATGCCCGTGTCCCTTGGGCGTGTGGGTGAACACGGCCGTGTCGCATGACTGTTTCTAGCTTCGATCTCTTCTCCCACGCTCGTGTATGTAGACCCACACCCGTGTTGTATTGGTAGGTTCGCCCACAACCTTGTTGCACGGCCGTGGTGATTTATCGTAGCCTGTGTTTGGGAAATCTTTGCCCTGTTTTCACACGACCCTAAACACGCCCGTGTGTTTGGCTGTGTCTGTGTGGTAAACCTGTATTTAAGAGCTCCGTTAGTAAGTTAGGTGTTAAACACTAAAATTGAAAGAAGTTAATACAGTTAGTGCTCGAGTTGCCTCCCGAGAAATGCTTATTTATAGTCTAAACTTGACTTACCTGTGACATCCCTAATTTGACCCTAGTCGGAAAGTGGTTTCGGGACCACTAAACCGAGTCTTATAAGTAATTAAAAGTTATATTCTATGTTTATGATGTTAGTAAATGCATGTGTGAAAGTTTCATGCATTAATTTGATCATTTCTATGTGAATTTATTAAAATGGACTTGTATGAAACATTGTTGAAAGGTGATTGGCTAATCTTACAATGGTCTAATAGTACATGCATGCAAAAGAGTGGTTTTGCATGTCAATTTGCCCAAAAAAAGGGAAGAGTGGCCGGCCATGACAAGAATATGGGCAAGGGAACATGTTTCCAACATGTTTAGGTAGTGGATTATGTAGAAAAAAATAAAGAAATGAAAAAAAAATTTGTTCATCCATTCTCAAATCTTGGCTGAAAATACTAAGGGAAAAAGGAAGGATTTTTGCTTCATGCTTGGTTTAGAAGAGAACTAGAAGGAGATTTGGTCATACTTGTGTCAAGATTAAGGTATGTTTGAGGTTGTGTCATGAGATTCATGCATGTTTTAGTTGCTAACTTGATGTTCTTGTTAGCCCATGGTTCAAATCCTTGTTATGCCATGGAAATGGTATTTGGCCAAGGTTGATATTGTGTTAAAGCCATTGCATGCTAAATGTGAAGCTTGTTGATGATACATGTAGTGATGGATTGACTACTCTTGAAATTTCTTTTAGCATTCTTGAGTAAGACATGGAGTTTTCTTTGTTTAACCATGACCAAAAATTGAAAGGGGATGGTGTGGGATGTATTCGCCATGGCATGCTCATAAGTGCGATTTATGCTTATTGCATGATAGGTAAAATTTGTGTTTTGATATATGTGTATATGTGTTTGTACATGATGTTACAAATGGATGTGAAAATATATGCTAGATTGGGAAAATTTGATTAAATGTTCATGAGATGAAATTAGGTGATTAAAAGATGTTAGTTGACATTGTACATATATATATATATATTCGCCATTAAAGTGAGTATGTAGGTAATGTTGAAATCAAGTTTTGGTGCATATTCGGTTAGGTGTATAATCGACCAAATGGGCGATTAGTAAGAATGGTTGCCGAATATACAAGCATACATATGCATGTGTAGTTGAATTATGAATGTTTAGCAAGATGGTTAAACTAGTGATTTATTGATTAAGCTCAAGGAGTTAAAGAAGGAGAATCAAGCAAGGGAAAGACGAAGGTCATCGAGTAGCCGACTTGGAACTATTTTACCCAACACGAGGTCTCTTGGACTCGTATTGTTGCGTGCTCGGAACCGTCGTTGAAGTCATCACACCGGCTGAAATCTTGTGGTATTGTTTTTGTTGTTGAAGAACATTTGGCATGTATAGGCTATTATATTTTGTCGAATTGTGGGTTGTAAACTTTAAGCCATGTGAAACTGGCCTATGTGGTCGTCGAGTGGGATGCTAGAACCTATGGCCACGAGTCTTAGAAACTCAAATTTTGATAAGGTGGCCATAATTTGTGTCATGTATGATGGATGATTAAGGCCAAGGAAAAATTCATGAAATTGGCATAGTCTACTGCAGTAACTGTTGCGGACAGCAGCAGTGAGATGAGATTGAAAAATCACTAAAAATAGTAGAAGTAGAATTAAATAGTGAGTAAATTATGGAACTGAACCTTGATGAATCTATTTTTATATGGACGAAACGAAACGACCATATGAGCAGTATACTGAGAAATATTAAAGTTCTCGTGAGACAGGGCCAGAACGGTTTCTGGGTCCCCTGTCGTGACTTTGAAAATTTAGCATAAATTATCCAGAAAGAATTAGGAGTCATTCTTTATATGTACAGATTCCATTTTGAGTCTAGTTTCATTAGAAACAAACGGCACCAGTATTAAAGCCCTGTACAGAGAGATATTCAAGTTGTAACGCGCGAAGGTCAGAGCAGTCGATCCCTGTAACATGGGTGACTTTAACTAATAAACTGTACCAATTGGCCCAACCAAAAATTCTAAAAATAAATCCATGGATGGGTATATGAGTCTAAATTCAGGGAAAATTTACGAAACCAGTTTCCGAGTTTTGAAACTCGAGATATGATTTTTAAGGCGACGGTGACGCAGTTTTCCAGCCTGTCCAGAAATGCCAAATTGGTCGGTACTTTAAGAGGATTTGTCTCGTTAACCCCTCGTGTCCGACACCGGCGATGGTCTCGGGTTTGGGGTGTTACAATTTAATTGGTATCAGAGCTATGGTTTAGTCGATTCTAGGACTACCATAGCGCGTGTGAGTCTAGCTATACATGCCAAATTGTTAGTGCTTAAAAATGTGATGACTTCTGACGGTTGAAATTTTTGTTTTGATTAGTAAATGGAACCCGGGGTAGAGAGACCCTTGGCGGATGACGTTGAAAGTGTAGCGGCTGCTCCCGCGCAAGGGACACCGCCTGTTGAGCCTCAGTCATCCGCGAATAATCAAAATGAAGGGGCGAAACAAGCCTTCTTCACTATGATGAATGAGTGGGTCGCGCAATATGCCCGAACCAACCCGGCTGTCCAACCATTCCGAATTTAAATACTCCACCCCAAGAGCCCGCAATGCCTCCAGTTATTGATCCTGTGAGGCTGAGTAAACCACCTGTGGACTTGATTAGGAAGCGCGGGGCCGAGGAGTTCAAGGCCATAGTTACTGATGATGCCGAAAAGGCCGAGTTCTGGCTCGATAACACCATTAGAGTGTTAGATGAACTGTCATGCACACCCGATGAATGTCTTAAGTGTGCTATATCCTTGTTACGAGACTCAGCTTACTATTGGTGGAGGACTTTAATTTCCATAGTCCCAAATGAACGAGTTACTTGGGATTTCTTTCAATCCGAATTTCGAAAGAAATACATTAGTCAACGGTTCATCGATCAGAAGCGTAAGGAATTTTTGGAACTCAAGCAAGGCTGGATGATCAGATCTCGAATCTGAACATGAGTTCGTAAGACTTAGTCGGTATGCTCGGAGTGTGTGGCTGATGAGGTTGCGATGTGCAAAAGATTTGAAGAAGGATTGAATGAAGAGTTAAAGTTACTAGTGGGAATTTTGGAGATAAAGGAGTTCGTGACACTAGTCGAACGAGCACGCAAGGCGGAAGAACTTGGGAAGGAGAAGAAGAAGGCTGAATTTGAAGCAAGAGATTACCGTAAAAGATCGACGAGTAAAGCTCCGTTCTCGGCTGTAAAGAGGTTCGTGGAGGACACCAGAAGTCGAGGACGATCAAGGAATTTCCATTAGAGCCCGACCATTGACGGACTCCGAGCTACTTCAGAGCTAGTGTGGGCAATAATCGTCAAGAGAGACCTGAATTCCCCAATGTGGAAGACGACACCTAGGTGAATGTTGGGGTAAGTCTGTTAATAGGGCTCATTATGGATGCGGTTCAAGGACCACTTCATTAGAGATTGCACGGAGCTAGATGAGAGGAATAAGACGCAAGGTGCAAGACCTAGTGGAACGACGGTGGAGGTAGGCCCCGAGAATCTCTCGGAGGTAGGGGTGGTAATCGAGAGGAGCCTCTAATACGGCCGTCCGATCCGAGACCCGTGCTCTTACTAGAGCATATGCCATCCGCGCACGAGAGGAGGCATCCTCCCCGACGTTATCACCGGTACTTTTACTCTCTTTGATACTATTGTGATTGCATTGATTGACCCCGCTCTACTCACTCATATGTATGTGAAACCTTAGCATCCAAGAAGACTCTACCGTTGAGTCTCATCGAGTTCGTAATTCGAGTGTCAAACCCTTTGGGTCAATACGTGCTTGTTGATAAAGTGTGCGAGAGATGCCCCTAATAATTCGAGAATCTGCTTTCCTACCGATCCGATGCTTCTACCATTTCATGAATTGATGTTATTCTTGGTATGGATTGGTGACCGTACATGATGCAAAGGTGGATCGCAAAGGAAAACCATTGATTTGAGGAGTGCAAATAATGAGGTAGTCCGAGTCGAGTCTCATCGATTTAAAAGGAGCGCCATGATAATATCTTCTATGACCGCTCGGAGGTATGTGAAAAGGGGTGTGAAACATACCTTGCGTATGTGTTTGGAAGTAAAGAGACGAAAAGGAAACTCGAATCGATACCGTGGTTTGTGAGTATTCGGATGTTTTTCCCGAGGAGTTACCGGATTGCCACCGGTTCGAGAAGTGGAATTCGCATCGGTTGTACCGTACTACGCCGATTTCAATAGCCCCGTATCGTATGGCATTAACGGAATTAAAGGAATTGAAGGTTCAATTGCAAGAATTGACGGATAGAGGTTTCGCTCGACCGAGTTTTTCTCCATGGGGCGCTTTGTATTGTTTGTGAAGAAGAAGGACGGAACCATGAGGTTGTGCATCGACTATCGTCAACTCAATAAAGTGACGATAAAGAATAAATATCCATTGCCACGAATTGACGATTTGTTTGATCAATTAAAGGGAGCCTCGGTGTTTTCAAAGATAGATTTGAGGTCGGGTACTATCGGTTGAGGGTCCGAGAATCGGACATACCCAAAACCGCTTTTAGAGCGAGGTACGGTCACTACGAATTCTTGGTGATGCCGTTTGGGCTCACTAATGCCCTAAGGTGTTTATGGATTTAATGAATAGAATTTTCAGGCCATACTTGGATCAGTTCAGTAGTTGTATTTATCGATGACATTTTGGTCTATTCGAGATGAAACCGAACATCTTGAACACCGAGGCTAGTGTTGCAAATCTTACGAGATAAGCGATTATACGCAAAGTTCAAGAAATGTGAATTTTGGTTGAAAGAGGTTAGCTTTTTGGGGCACGTGGTGTCCGCGACGGTGTCGTGGTGGACCCGAACAAAATTCGCCATAGTCGATTGGAAACCACCAAGGAATGTTACCGGTTAGGAGCTTTTGGGGCTTGCGGTTATTACTGACGATTTGTAAAGGTTTCTCGACGATAGCCACGCCAATGACGGCTTACTCCAAAAGGATGTTAAGTTCGAATGGACGGAGAAATGTCGAAAAGTTTCGATCAACTGAAAGCTTATTTGATCGAAGCCCCAATTCTAGTGCAACGCGAATCGGGCAAAGAGTTTGTCATTTATAGTGACGCATCCCTACTTGGGTTGGGTTGCGTATTGATGCAAGAAGGCGAGTTGTGGCCTATGCGTCGAGGCAATTAAAGCCACATGAGAAAAATTATCCGACCCATGATCTCGAATTGGCTGCCATCGTATTCGCCTTAAAGATATGGCGACATTACTTATTTGGTGAGAAGTGCCATGTGTATTCGGATCACAAAAGTCTCAAATATTTGATGACCCAAAGAGACTTAAATCTACGACAAAGGCGATGGCTCGAGTTGTTAAAAGATTATGAGCTCGTCATTGATTATCACCCGGGAAGGGCTAATGTGGTTGCGGATGCCTTAAGCGAAAATCACTATTTGCTTTATGACGATGAATGTACACTTGTCTATCCTACCCGACAATGTGTTAGTAGCTGAATTGAAAGCCAAACCATTATTGATACGTCAAATTCGTGAAGCTCAGAAAGTCGACGATGAGTTGGTTGCAAAACGGGATGAGTGTGTTCCGAACAAGGACTCGGAATTTCAAATCGATGATGACGATTGTTTGAGGTTCAGAAGTCGTCTGTGTGTTCCAAAGAATTCGGAACTTATTCCAATAATTTTGAACGAAGCCCATTGTAGCCGAATGGCAATCCACCCGGGGAGTACGAAGATGTACAACGATTTGAAACGTCGGTTTTGGTGGCATGGTATGAAACGAGACATCTCTGATTTTGTTTCGAGATGTTTAATATGTCAACAAGTGAAAGCGGAACATCAAGTGCCTTCATGTAACACCCCAAACCCGAGACCATCGCCGGTGTCGGACCCGAGGGGTTAACAAGCCAAGTTCACATGTTTTGCCCACCAATTTGACATTTCCAGTCAGGCTGGAAAACTGCGTCACTGTCGTCTTAAAAATCATATCTCGAGTTTCAAAACTCAGAAACTGGTTTCGTAAATTTTCCATGAATTTAGACTCATATATCCATCCATAGATTTATTTCTAGGATTTTTGGTCGGGCCAATTGGTACAGTTTATTAGTTAAAGTTACCCATGTTACAGGGATCGACTGCTCTGACCTTCGCGCGGTATAACTTGAATATCTCTCTGTACAGGGCTTTAATGCTGGTATCGTTTGTTTCTAATGAAACTAGACTCAAAATGGAATCTGTACATATAAGGTATGTCTCCTAATTCTTTTCGGATAATTTATAGTGAATTTTTAAAGTTGCGACAGGGAACCCAGAAACCATTCTGGCCCTGTCTCACAATAGCTTTAATATCTCTTAACCTGTAACTCCTATGACCATTTCGTTTCTTCCATATGAAAATAGACTCATCAAGGTTCATTTAAATATTTTATTCACTATTTAATTCCATTCCTATGAATTTTGGTGATTTTTCACATTCACGCCACTGCAGCTGGCAGCATTTGTTTTTAAGGTAGGACTTACCTATTTGGTAGTCTCCATGAATCAACTAGTCTTGCCATACATAGGTTCATATATGATCATTTTAACCATGCCAATGGCTGATCATATGACCAACATTCCCATTTCCAAGCCATAGCCACATCATGACACCAAATATATACATACAAACCACAATTAGTCTAAGTTCATGCTTCCTTTTCGAGCCATTTTCGCATGGCCGTACATACTTACATTACAACATATTTAACAAACAAGAGGTAGTCCTATACATGCCATCTCAAGTTCAACCAAAAATTTATACCAAAATGGAGGCTTGATAGTGTGGATGACTTCGACTTCAACGATCCCAAATCCGATTGCTTCGAGCGAAATCTAGAAAACTGAGAGCCAAAGCAACGGGGTAAGCATTTTTTTTATGCTTAGTAAGTCTCAAGGAATATAATCAACTCTAATTACAGCGATACATTCACATAGCCAAATGCATCATTTCATTTATACACATTCTTACTTCACACTTCATCATTATATAATTTCACAAAGTATCAATCAATTCAATAACTGAAATTCATTAGTCGATTGAGCGAATGTTGCTCAAACATGTCGACTTTCCAATGCACATATAACGTACCTTATCCTTTGGGCTTTTCGAGTGTACTAATTGAATTCATTACAGCAACCAACACTCACCTCCAGCCCAAGATTCTTCGGAATATAACCGGATATAATCACGTGCACAAATGCCTTCGGGTCTTAGCCCGGATAGAATGTCTCGCACGAATGCCTTCGGGTCTTAGCCCGGATGTAGCCACTAGCGCAATTGCCTTCGGGTCTTAACCCGGATATAATTTCCAGCATAATTGTCTTGGATTTAGCCGGATATCATTCAATTTCCCATGAACACATACATCAATTATCATTGGACATACATAATTCATTTTCGCTACTAAGGCTCAAACGCAATTATAGTCACAAGCATATTCGCCTTCGGGACTTAGCCCGGGTAGAATTCAAATACTCATGCATACACAATCAATAATCAATACACATCCATACTTTATTTCACACAATTCAAGTAGAGTCACTTCTTGAGGACTTACCTCGGATGTTGTCGAACGGCTTTTTCGGCTATTCGATCACCTTTTCCTTCCCCTTGTCCAATTGTGGCCCTCTAAGCTCTTGAGCTAATTCAAGCAAATTCAATTTATTAAAACCTCATTGTGCTAGCTTTTGGCCGAATATGACAAGGAGTTTAAATGGTCATATGGCCACCCTTTAGCTTGAATACACAATGGTCATGCACATTTTATACTACATCAAGCAATTCAATACAATTTATTCGAGCATCAAGGAAATGCTAAGGCCTTCAATAGGCTACCCAAGGCCGAATATTCATGTACATGTTGAGTTCAATTTTGCAGTTAATACCTCACAAAAACAGCATGCAATTTACTAATTAATACTTTGCACATTGTGGCCCAAAACTTATAATATAGCATCAAGCACTTATATGTGTGCTAGGCCGAATTGTGCTTGCAATTTCACAAGCATTCTTCCACATTTTCTTCTTTAAACCAATATATTCATCACTTAGTTCATAACCAAACATAATGTGCAATCATATATATGCATATATGAGCATGGTCGAATTTTCAAGGTGTCCATAGCCATCCAAAACACAAATTTTAACTAACTTGCAAGAAGCATGAATCATGCTCAAGAATGCATCATGGCCGAATATGACAATCATGCTCCTTTTCAACTTCAATCATGATAAAACAAAGAGAAAACTCAAAATCTTACTCAAGAGTAGACAATCCATCATTGCATGCATCATCATCAAGCTTCACACTTAGCATGCAATGGCTTTATCACCATAACAACTTTGGCCAAATGCCATTTCCATGGCATAACAAAGATTTGAGCCATGGCTAACATGCACATCAAATTAGCAACCAAAACATGCATGAAACTCCCAACACAACCTCATACATACCTTACTCTTGATGCAAATTTAGCCAAATCACCTTCTAGATCTCTTCTAAACAAAGGAAATGAAGCAAAATCCTTCTTCCTCTTAGTATTTTTGGCCAAAAAGGGAGAGAGCAAGCATGAACAAATTTTTTTTTTTCTTGTTTTCTTTTCTTCTTGGTTGCACGGCAATGGGGTATGCTACTCTCTCACCCACATTTTTTTTTTCATTCTTTTCTTACCCATGCCTATTTGTTTACTATTTCTCCCTAATGCCCAACAAAACATGTTTCATGACATGTTTAACCCATATCTCTTTGTCATGGCCGGCCATCACTTGTAAAAAGGGGAATTTGACATGCAAGTCCATTATTTTGCATGCATGCTTTAATTAGTCATCACCCTTTCCTATCATATTTTCAAAGTTCACTACTAAGTCCTTTCTAGTGGAATTCACCTTTATAACACTAAATCAATCATCAAAAAATGTCATACATGAATACACACATATTATAGGCATCGAAATAAATTTTTAATTATTGTTATGCCTCGGTTTTGTGGTCCCGAAACCACATTCCGGCTAGGGTCTATTTTGGGCTGTCACAACTCTCCCCCTCTTAAGGAATTTTCGTCCCCGAAAATCTTACCGATAAATAGGTTTGGATATCGCTCTTTCATAGAGTTCTCGGTCTCCCAAGTAGCTTCTTCTATCCCGTGCTTGAGCCATAACACTTTCACTAGCGGCACCCGCTTGTTTCCCAATTCTTTCACTTCTCATGATAGGATACGAATCGGTTCTTCCTCATAACTCATATTAGCTTGAATTTCAATTTCTGATGGACTAATCACGTGCGATGGATCGGATCTATAGCGTCAAGCATCGAAACGTGAAAGACATCGTGAACCTTTTGAGTTCAGGGGCAAAATCAAGCGATATGCCACCGGACCGACTCGCTCGATATCTCATATGGTCCAATGAACCTCGGGCTCAACTTGCCCTTACGGCCGAACCTGAGTATCTTTTTCCAAGGCGATACCTTGAGAAACACTTTATCACCCACCGATACTCGACATCCTTACGCTTCAGATCCGCTGCATCGACTTCGACGATCGGAGGCTATCTTTAGACTTTCACGGATTACTTTCACTTTCTTCAAAGCATCCCTAATCAAATCCACCGAAAATCTTGCTTTCACCGAGCTCACCCAAAACAATGGCGTCATTTACATTTACGACGGTACAAGGCCTCGTAGGGTGCCATCTTAGTACTTGATTGAAAGTCGTTGTTGTAAGCGAATTCAATCAACGGCAAATACCGCTCCCATGAACCACTAAACTCGAGGACGCAACATCTTAACATATCCTCAAGTATCTGAATTATCCGCCGGATTGACCATCGGTTTGGGGTGAAAGGCGGTGCTGAAATGCAACTTGGTACCCAAAGCTTCTTGCAACTTTTTCCAAAATCGCGAGGTAAATCTCGGATCTCTATCCACACGATAGAAATAGGCACCCGTGTAATTTCACAACGAGAAACGTACAATTCCGCTAATTTGTCCATTGAAAAATCCGTGCGTCGGGGACAAAGTGGGCCGACTTAGTCAATCGATCTACCACGACCCAAACCGCATCCTTCTTACTCACGACAATGGCGGTCCGGATACAAAGTCCATTGTGACTCGATCCCATTTCCACTCGGGTATCGTGATTGGTGAAGTAATCCTGAAGGCACCGATGTTCCGCCTTCACTTGTTGACATATTAAACATCTCAAACAAAGTCGAGATGTCTCGCTCATACCATGCCACCAAAACCGACGTTTCAAATCATTGTACATCTTCGTACTCCCGGGTGGATTGCCATTCGGCTACAATGGGCTTCATTCGAATTATCGAAATGAGTTCAATTCTTTGGGACACAGACGACTTTTGAACCTCAAACAATCGTCATCGTCGATTTGAAACTCCGAGTCCTTGTTCGAACACACGCAGCCCGCTTTGCAACCAACTCGTCATCGACTTTCGAGCTTCTCGAATTTGGTGTGTCAATAATGGTTTGGCTTTCAATTCAGCCACTAACACACCGTCGGATCGGACGCACAAGTGCACATTCATCGCTCAGTAAGTGAATAACGATTTACGACTCAAGGCATCCGCAACCACATTCGCCTTTCCCGGTGATAGTCAATGATCAGCTCATAATCCTTTAACACTCGAGCCAACGCCTTTGTCGCAGATTTAAGTCTCTTTGGGTCATCAAATATTTGAGACTTTTGTGATCCGAGTATACATGGCACCTTTCACCAAATAAGTAATGTCGCCAAATCTTTAAGGCGAATACGATGGCGGCCAATTCGAGATCATGAGTCGGATAATTTTTCTCATGTGGCTTTAATTGCCTCGACGATAGGCCACAACTCGACCTTCTTGCATTAATACGCAACCTAACCCAAGTAGAGAGGCGTCGCTATAGATGACAAACTCTTTGCTTGGACTCAAAGTTGCACTAGAATTGGGGCTTCATCAAATAAGCTTTCGTTGATCGAAACTTTTTGGCATTTCTCCGTCCATTCAACTTAACGTCCTTTTGGAGTAAGCCATCATCGGCGTGGCTATCGTTGAGAAGCCTTTACAAATCGTCGGTAATAACCGCAAGCCCCAAAAAGCTCGAACCTCAAGAATATTTCTGAGGCTTCCAATTAAGTATGGCTGAAATTTTATTCGGCCCACTCGAATACCCGATGCGAATACCACATGACCCAAGAAGCTAACCTCTCTTAACCGTAACTCACACTTGCTGAACTTAGCATATAATTGCTTGTCCCAGTAAAATTTGCAAAGACCGATCGCAGTGTTCAAAGATGTTCGGTCTCATTTCTTGAATAGACCAAGATGTCATCAATGAACAGGACTACTTAATCGATCCAAATATGGTCTAAAGATCCGATTCATTAAATCCATAAATACCGTAGGGCATTAGTGAGCCCAAACGGCATCACTAGGAACTCATAGTGACCATATCTCGCTCAAGGCGCTTGGGCACGTCTCAATCTCGGATTCGCAATTGATAGTAGCCCGATCTCAAATCTATTTTCGAGAACACCGAGGCTCCCTTCAGTTGATCGAACAAGTCATCAATACGTGGCAACGGATATTTGTTCTTTATCGCCGCTTATTAAGTCGACGATAGTCGATGCACAATCGCATGGTTCCATCCTTCTTCTTCACGAACAACACCGGCGCACCCAAGGCGAAAAACTCAAGCGAGCAAAACCTCTATCCACCAATTCTTGCAACCGAGCTTTCAACTCCTTTAATTACATTGGT
Organism: Gossypium arboreum; assembly: GCF_025698485.1. NCBI lineage: Eukaryota > Viridiplantae > Streptophyta > Magnoliopsida > Malvales > Malvaceae > Gossypium > Gossypium arboreum. Next base: position 115,391,588 of record NC_069077.1, on the reverse strand, counting down.
GCCATACGATACGGAGCTATCGAAATTGGAGTGGTACCAGTACCAATTCGATGCCAAATTCTATTTCCGAATGTGGTAAACCCGCAATTCTTCGGGAAAACATTCGGTATTCACAAACCACGGCACAGATTCGAGTTTCTTCTCGATTCCTTGTCATCGAAAGCACGACGCAAGGTACGCTTCGCACCTTTTCTTACATATTTCGGGCCAACATCGCGATATTACGGTGACAACCCCTTTAAGTCCGTGGACTCAACCCGAATTATTTCATTATTCGCGCACCTCAAATCGATAGTCTTGCTCTTGCAATTTACAACCGCATCGTGCATGGTCAACCAATCCAAACCAAGAATAACATCGAACTCATCGAACGGCAAAAGCATTAAGTCCGCGGAAAACAAGAACCTCGGAACACTAGGGACTTTTCTTGCACACTTTGTTAACAAGCACGTAATGACCCAAGGGGTTTGACACCCGAATTACAAACTCAGTAGACTCAATAGGCAAAGTCTTACTGGATGCTAAGGTTTCACATATATATGAATGAGTAGAACCAGGGTCAATCAAAGCAATCACATTTGTATTGAAAAGAGTGAAAGTACCGGTAATAACATCCGAGAGGCAGCATCCTCGCGTGCGCCAGATGGCATGAGTCCTAGCAGAGCATGAGCCTCAGATCCGATGGTAGCATCTCTAGATCCTCTCGACCGCCACCGACATTGCCCATATTTCTAGGTGGCCTACCTCGGCGATGGTAGCACCCGGGTTTGCACTCGACTTACATTCTGCTCATGCATCCTCGGGCAATCCTTCATAAAGTGGTCGGCCGATCCACACTTATAGAAGGAGCGATCACGAAACCAACAGCTCCCGAATGCCATTTGCCACAATGTGGACACTCCGCCTCTCTCGTGATCATTTCCACCACCGACGATCGAAGTGACTCGTGTGGTCACAGGGGTCGATCGCGTCCTCGTCTAGAAAAGCCCAAACGCCTCTAGACCGGCTAGCATCATCTCGAAATCTCTTCGATGCTTGTTGAAGAGACTTTCCGAGGACCTCTTCGAATTCTCCAATCCCCACATCAGCTTTTTGTTTCTCCTTTCTAAGCTCTTCGACTTTACAAGCTCGCTCAACAAGTACTACGAACTCGATCTCGAGAATGCCAACAAACATCCTTATATCATCATTCAGCCCATCCTCGAGCGTTTACATAATAGCTTCGGATGAAATGCATTCTCGCAGACGGCTAAGCCTCACAAACTTTCGCTCGTAGTCAGTAACGGACATAGAACCTTGCTTAAGATCAAGAAATTCCCTCCGCTTTTGGTCGATGAATCTCGATCGATATACTTTTTTGGAACTCGGTTTGAAAGAATTCCCAAGTCACTTGCTCTCTAGGCACCACAAGTCGAGTACTCCACCAATAGTAGGCGGACTAGCGTAGCAAGGAGATGGTACACTTTAAGCACACATCGGTGTACAGGATAGCTCATCAAGCACCCGGATAGTGTTATCTAACCAAAATTCAGCTCGCTCGGCATCATCATCATCTCAGTAGCCTTAAATTCAAGTGGCCCCATGTTTTCGAATCCTATCGATTGGGGCTTACTTGACCTTATTTGGTCACCACCGGAGGTATTGTAGGTGCGGGGTTGCATTTGTCGGGAATGGAGGTTGTGGAACAGTAGTGTTGGTTCGAATGTATTGATTAAACCATTCGCTCATCACACTATAAAAGGCTTGCCTAGCCTCGTCATTAGGATTGCTGGCCATAGGTTGAGAGTCATTGGCGCTGTCCCTTGCGCTGAGCAAGCGCCACACTCTCCACATCATCAGCTATCGCTCGGTTGGGATCGGGATCCATTGCTATAAACAAACACAAAGTCAAATTGTCGTAAATCATCACACTATCGATTCATCATTTAATGGCATGTATAGCTAGACCCCAAACACATCACGGTAGTCCTAGAATCGACTAAACCGTGGCTCGATACCAATAAAATTGTAACACCCCAAACCCGAGACCATCGCCGTGTCGGACCCGAGGGGTTAACAAGCCAAGTTCACATGTTTTGCCCACCAATTTGACATTTCCAGTCAGGCTGGAAAACTGCGTCACTGTCGCCTTAAAATCATATCTCGAGTTTCAAAACTCAGAAACTGGTTTCGTAAATTTTCCCTGAATTTAGACTCATATATCCATCCACAGATTTATTTCTAGGATTTTTGGTCGGGCCAATTGGTACAGTTTATTAGTTAAAGTTACCCATGTTACAGGGATCGACTGCTCTGACCTTCGCGCGGTATAACTTGAATATCTCTCTGTACAGGGCTTTAATGCTGGTATCGTTTGTTTCTAATGAAACTAGACTCAAAATGGAATCTGTACATATAAGGTATGTCTCCTAATTCTTTTCGGATAATTTATAGTGAATTTTTAAAGTTGCGACAGGGAACCCAGAAACCATTCTGGCCCTGTCTCACAATAGCTTTAATATCTCTTAACCTGTAACTCCTATGACCATTTCGTTTCTTCCATATGAAAATAGACTCATCAAGGTTCATTTAAATAGTTTATTCACTATTTAATTCCATTCCTATGAATTTTGGTGATTTTTCACATTCACGCCACTGCAGCTGGCAGCATTTGTTTTTAAGGTAGGACTTACCTATTTGGTAGTCTCCATGAATCAACTAGTCTTGCCATACATAGGTTCATATATGATCATTTTAACCATGCCAATGGCTGATCATATGACCAACATTCCCATTTCCAAGCCATAGCCACATCATGACACCAAATATATACATACAAACCACAATTAGTCTAAGTTCATGCTTCCCTTTTCGAGCCATTTTCGCATGGCCGTACATACTTACATTACAACATATTTAACAAACAAGAGGTAGTCCTATACATGCCATCTCAAGTTCAACCAAAAATTTATACCAAAATGGAGGCTTGATAGTTTGGATGACTTCGACTTCAACGATCCCAAATCCGATTGCTTCGAGCGAAATCTAGAAAACTGAGAGCCAAAGCAACGGGGTAAGCATTTTTTTTTTATGCTTAGTAAGTCTCAAGGAATATAATCAACTCTAATTACAGCGATACATTCACATAGCCAAATGCATCATTTCATTTATACACATTCTTACTTCACACTTCATCATTATATAATTTCACAAAGTATCAATCAATTCAATAACTGAAATTCATTAGTCGATTGAGCGAATGTTGCTCAAACATGTCGACTTTCCAATGCACATATAACGACCTTATCCTTTGGGCTTTTCGAGTGTACTAATTGAATTCATTACAGCAACCAACACTCACCTCCAGCCCAAGATTCTTCGAATATAACCGGATATAATCACGCACAAATGCCTTCGGTCTTAGCCCGGATAGAATGTCTCGCATTTAATGCCTTCGGTCTTAGCCCGATGTAGCCACTAGCGAATTGCCTTCGGTCTTAACCCGGATATAATTTCCAGCATAATTGTCTTCGGATTTAGCCCGGATATCATTCAATTTCCATGAACACATACATCAATTATCATTGGACATACATAATTCATTTTCGCTACTAAGGCTCAAACGCAATTATAGTCACAAGCATATTCGCCTTCGGACTTAGCCCGGTAGAATTCAAATACTCATGCATACACAATCAATAATCAATACACATCCATACTTTATTTCACACAATTCAAGTAGAGTCACTTCTTGAGGACTTACCTCGGATGTTGTCGAACGGCTTTTTCGGCTATTCGATCACCTTTTCCTTCCCTTGTCCAATTGTGGCCTCTAAGCTCTTGAGCTAATTCAAGCAAATTCAATTTATTAAAACCTCATTGTGCTAGCTTTTGGCCGAATATGACAAGGAGTTTAAATGGTCATATGGCCACCCTTTAGCTTGAATACACAATGGTCATGCACATTTTATACTACATCAAGCAATTCAATACAATTTATTCGAGCATCAAGGAAATGCTAAGGCCTTCAATAGGCTACCCAAGGCCGAATATTCATGTACATGTTGAGTTCAATTTTGCACTTAATACCTCACAAAAACAGCATGCAATTTACTAATTAATACTTTGCACATTGTGGCCCAAAACTTATAATATAGCATCAAGCACTTATATGTGTGCTAGGCCGAATTGTGCTTGCAATTTCACAAGCATTCTTCCACATTTTCTTCTTTAAACCAATATATTCATCACTTAGTTCATAACCAAACATAATGTGCAATCATATATATGCATATATGAGCATGGCGAATTTTCAAGGTGTCCATAGCCATCCAAAACACAAATTTTAACTAACATGCAAGAAGCATGAATCATGCTCAAGAATGCATCATGGCGAATATGACAATCATGCTCCTTTTCAACTTCAATCATGATAAAACAAAGAGAAAACTCAAAATCTTACTCAAGAGTAGACAATCCATCATTGCATGCATCATCATCAAGCTTCACACTTAGCATGCAATGGCTTTATCACCATAACAACTTTGGCCAAATGCCATTTCCATGGCATAACAAAGATTTGAGCCATGGCTAACATGCACATCAAATTAGCAACCAAAACATGCATGAAACTCCCAACACAACCTCATACATACCTTACTCTTGATGCAAATTTAGCCAAATCACCTTCTAGATCTCTTCTAAACAAAGGAAATGAAGCAAAAATCCCTTCTTCCTCTTAGTATTTTTGGCCAAAAAGGGAGAGAGCAAGCATGAACAAATTTTTTTTTTTCTTGTTTTCTTTTCTTCTTGGTTGCACGGCAATGGGGTATGCTACTCTCTCACCCACATTTTTTTTTCATTCTTTTCTTACCCATGCCTATTTGTTTACTATTTCTCCTAATGCCCAACAAAACATGTTTCATGACATGTTTAACCCATATCTCTTTGTCATGGCCGCCATCACTTGTAAAAAGGGGAATTTGACATGCAAGTCCATTATTTTGCATGCATGCTTTAATTAGTCATCACCCCTTTCCCTATCGTATTTTCAAAGTTCACTACTAAGTCCTTTCTAGTGGAATTCACCTTTATAACACTAAATCAATCATCAAAAAATGTCATACATGAATACACACATATTATAGGCATCGAAATAAATTTTTAATTATTGTTATGCCTCGGTTTTGTGGTCCCGAAACCACATTCCGGCTAGGGTCTATTTTGGGCTGTCACACTTCAGGATTACTTCAGCCGATCACGATACCCGAGTGGAAATGGGATCGAGTCACAATGGACTTTGTATCCGGACCGCCATTGTCGAGTGAGTAAGAAGGATGCGATTTGGGTCGTTGTCGATAGACCGACTAAGTCGGCTCACTTTATCCCCAGACGCACGGATTTTCAATGGACAAACTAGCCGAATTGTACGCTTCTCGATTGTGAGATTACACGGGTGCCTATTTCCATCGTGTTTGGATAGAGATCCGAGATTTACCTCGCGATTTTGGAAGAAGTTGCAAGAAGCTTTGGGTACCAAGTTGCATTTCAAGACCGCCTTTCACCCCCAAACCGATGGTCAATCCGAACGGATAATTCAAATACTCGAGGATATGTTGAGATGTTGTATCCTTGAGTTTAGTGGTTCATGGGAACGGTATCTGCCTTTGATTGAATTCGCTACAACAATAGCTTTCAATCAAGTATTAAGATGGCGCTTTACGAGGCTTTATACGATCGTAAATGCCGTACCCCATTATTCGGATGAACTTAGTGAAGGTAAATTCTTCGGGTTGATTTGGTTAAGGATGCCGAGCAAAGAGTTCGAGTAATTCGTGAAAGTTTGAAAGTCGCTTCGGATCGCCAAAAGTCGATGCGGATTTGAAAAGAAAAGATATTGAATATCAGGTTGGAGACAAGGTCTTTCTCAAAGTTTCACCTTGGAAGAAGGTGCTTAGATTTGGCCGTAAGGGAAAATTGAGTCCGAGGTTCATCGGTCCGTATGAAGTATCCGAACGAGTTGGACCAGTAGCGTACCGATTAATTTTACCCCCTGAGCTTGAAAGGATCCACAACGTTTTCCATGTCTCGATGCTTCGACGATATAGGTCTGATCCATCGCACGTAATCGCTCCGTCTGAGATTGAGATTCAGCCTAATTTGAGCTATGAAGAGGAACCGGTTCGCATTCTGATGCGTGAAGTAAAAGAGTTGCGCAATAAGAAAATCCCATTAGTGAAGGTGTTGTGGCATAAACACGAATTGAAGAAGCCACTTGGGAACTCGAGGACTCTATGAAAGAGCGATACCCAAACCTATTTACCTAAGATTTTCGGGACGAAAATTTCGTAAGTGGGGGAGAGTTGTGACATCCCTAATTTGACCCTAGTCGGAAAGTGGTTTCGGGACCACTAAACCGAGTCTTATAAGTAATTAAAAGTTATATTCTATGTTTATGATGTTAGTAAATGCATGTGTGAAAGTTTCATGCATTAATTTGATCATTTCTATGTGAATTTATTAAAATGGACTTGTATGAAACATTGTTGAAAGGTGATAGGCTAATCTTACAATGGTCTAATAGTACATGCATGCAAAAGAGTGGTTTTGCATGTCAATTTGCCCAAAAAAAGGGAAGAGTGGCCGGCCATGACAAGAATATGGGCAAGGGAACATGTTTCCAACATGTTTAGCTAGTGGATTATGTAGAAAAAAATAAAGAAATGAAAAAAAAATTTGTTCATCCATTCTCAAATCTTGGCTGAAAATACTAAGGGAAAAAGGAAGGATTTTTGCTTCATGCTTGGTTTAGAAGAGAACTAGAAGGAGATTTGGTCATACTTGTGTCAAGATTAAGGTATGTTTGAGGTTGTGTCATAAGATTCATGCATGTTTTAGTTGCTAACTTGATGTTCTTGTTAGCCCATGGTTCAAATCCTTGTTATGCCATGGAAATGGTATTTGGCCAAGGTTGATATTGTGTTAAAGCCATTGCATGCTAAATGTGAAGCTTGTTGATGATACATGTAGTGATGGATTGACTACTCTTGAAATTTCTTTTAGCATTCTTGAGTAAGACATGGAGTTTTCTTTGTTTAACCATGACCAAAAATTGAAAGGGGGATGGTGTGGGATGTATTCGGCCATGGCATGCTCATAAGTGCGATTTATGCTTGTTGCATGATAGGTAAAAATTTGTGTTTTGATATATGTGTATATGTGTTTGTACATGATGTTACAAATGGATGTGAAAATATATGCTAGATTGGGAAAATTTGATTAAATGTTCATGAGATGAAATTAGGTGATTAAAAGATGTTAGTTGACATTGTACATATATATATATATTCAGCCATTAAAGTGAGTATGTAGGTAATGTTGAAATCAAGTTTTTGGTGCATATTCGGTTAGGTGTATAATCGACCAAATGGGCGATTAGTAAGAATGGTTGCCGAATATACAAGCATACATATGCATGTGTAGTTGAATTATGAATGTTTAGCAAGATGGTTAAACTAGTGATTTATTGATTAAGCTCAAGGAGTTAAAGAAGGAGAATCAAGCAAGGGAAAGACGAAGGTCATCGAGTAGCCGACTTGGAACTATTTTACCCAACACGAGGTCTCTTGGACTCGTATTGTTATGTGTTCGGGAACCGTCGTTGAAGTCATCACACCGGCTGAAATCTTGTGGTATTGTTTTTGTTGTTGAAGAACATTTGGCATGTATAGGCTATTATATTTTGTCGATTTGTGGGTTGTAAACTTTAAGCCATGTGAAAATGGCCTATGTGGTCGTCGAGTGGGATGCTAGAACCTATGGCCACGAGTCTTAGAAACTCAAATTTTGATAAGGTGGCCATAATTTGTGTCATGTATGATGGATGATTAAGGCCAAGGAAAAATTCATGAAATTGGCATAGTCTACTGCAGTAACTGTTGCCGACAGCAGCAGTGAGATGAGATTGAAAAATCACTAAAAATAGTAGAAGTAGAATTAAATAGTGAGTAAATTATGGAACTGAACCTTGATGAATCTATTTTTATATGAACGAAACGAAACGACCATATGAGCAGTATACTGAGAAATATTAAAGTTCTCGTGAGACAGGGCCAGAACAGTTTCTGGGTCCCCTGTCGCGAATTTGAAAATTTACCATAAATTATCCAGAAATAATTAGGAGTCATGCCTTATATTTACAGATTCCATTTTGAGTCTAGTTTCATTAGAAACAAACGGCACCAGTATTAAAGCCCTGTACAGAGAGATATTCAAGTTGTAACGCGAAAAGGTCAGAGCAGTCGATCCCTGTAACATGGGTGACTTTAACTAATAAACTGTACCAATTGGCCCAACCAAAAATTCTAAAAATAAATCCATGGATGGGTATATGAGTCTAAATTCAGGGAAAATTTGCGAAACCAGTTTCCGAGTTTTGAAACTCGAGATATGATTTTTAAGGCGACGGTGATGCAGTTTTCCAGCCTGCCCAGAAATGCCAAATTGGTCGGTACTTTAAGTGGATTTGTCTCGTTAACCCCTCGTGTCCGACACCGGCGATGGTCTCGGGTTTGGGGTGTTACATTACCTCTCCATTGAATGGTCATGGTGGTTCGAGGAGTTCATACTCCTCATTCCTGCTATCATGCTCATCAAAATAAGGCTTTAGACGGGTGTTGTTTACCTTAAAAGTGCCGAACTTGGGATGACATACCTCGACTGTACCGAATGGGAAAATGAGAAGTACCGTAAGAGGGATTTCTTTATTCGATTTGGCAGTGACAATGTGAGGATATGCGGCATCTAATAATACTTTATCTCCCACCTTAAGTTGATATGGGAAGGTACTGAGCTCGTTTTGGCGTAGTTTTGGTTTATCGTGTGTTTTCAGTTTATGCGTCCACCATTCATCTAGTTCCTCGATTTGCAGCCTTCGATCTTTATGAATAGGTCCTCTGCTACTACTTGAGAATGGCTCTTGTACTTCTTTCAGACCCATTTCCTGCAAAGTAGGTTGGACCATATTGCTAGTTTTAGTAGAATGGTTTAGACGATCACCTTCAATTTCCGATGTGTTGCCAGAATTATAAGCTTGAAGAGTGATTGTTTCGTCTCCCACATGGAGTGTGAGCTCACCTGTGCCAACATCAATAATCATTTTAGCAGTTGCTAAAAAGGGCCTTCCTAAAATCAAAGGAGTGTTGCTATCCTCCTCTATGTCTAGAATAATGAAGTCAACGGGAAATATAAATTTATTGATTTTAATTAGCGCATCTTCAATAAAACCCCTAGGAAATCTTATAGTTTTATCTGTTAATTGAATGCTCATCCTAGCCTGTTTGGGTTTCCCAAGACCTAATTGTTTAAACATTTTGTAGGGCATGACGTTAATACTAGCCCCTAAATCAGCTAATGCATTATTAACATCTAAACTACCAATTAAGAAAGGAATCGTAAAACTCCTGGATCTTTTAGTTTGTTATTCTGTAGAATAGCTAAGCAAACTGCGTTTAGCTCCACATGTGACACCTTGTCCAACTTTCGCTTATTTGCTAAAAGCTCTTTTAAAATTTCATTGCGTTTGGCATCTGTGATAGAGTTTCAATAAACGGTAAGTTAATATGTATTTTTTTAAGAGTTTAAGGAATTTACCAAATTCTTCATCTGAGCGGTCTTTCCTTGTCGTGTTGGGGTATGGCACACGAGGTTTATATTCGACATTCACTGATTTGTTTTTATTATGGCCTACCTCACCTTGACCTCTGCTCACCACAGTTTCTTACCTCGGTTCTGGCTCAGGCTCAACGAATCCTTCTTCATCTTGAGCATTAATCGTGTTGAGCTGTTCCCTTGGGTTGGGTTTAGTATTAGTTGGCAAGCTACCTTGTGGTCGTTCAGAGATTAGTTTGGACAGCTGGCCTATCTGAGTTTCGAGCTCTTGGATCGACGCTTGTTGATTTTTAAGTGCTGTCTCTGTGTTCTGGAAACGGGTTTTTGATATCGAGATAAATTTAGATAGCATCTCTTCAAGGTTCAGTTTCTTTTCCTGTTGATAGGGTGGTTGTTGAAAACCCAGAGGATGTTGTGGTCTTTGATTTCCTTGACCGCCCCACGAGAAATTGGGATTGTTCCTCCAACCTGCATTATATGTGTTACTATATGGGTTATTTTGGGATCTAGAGTTATTGTTACCCATATATTGGACTTGCTCCTCCTCGATGCTAGGGTTGAAGGGCTGATACTCTGTGCATGCTCCTCCTCCATTTGTCTCTCACCTCATTACTGGATGTACCTGAGTAGAACCAAGTAAACCATCAATCTTTTTATTTAGAAGTTCTACCTGGTTTGACAGCATAGTAACCGAATTGACGTTATAAATGGCTGTTGTTTTTGTTGGTTTAGTCCTCATGACTTGCCACTAATAGTTATTTAGTGACATCTTTTCAATAAATTCATAAGCCTCTTCAGGTGTTTTGTTGTTGATGGTTCCCCCAGCTGCTGCATCAATCATTTGCCTTGTCGAGGGGTTCAAACCATTGTAGAATGTTTGAACTTGCAACCATAAAGGTAATCCATGGTGAGGACACCTTCGCAATAGGTCCTTGTATCTCTCCCATCCATCGTAAAGAGTTTCTAAGTCCATCTGCACAAACGAAGAGATATCATTACGTAATTTGGCTGTTTTAGCCGGCAGGAAATATTTTAATAAAATTTTTTTAGTCATTTGTTCCCAAGTAGTAATTAACCCTCGTGGTAACTAGTTCAACTATAGTTTAGCTTTTTTCCTCAATGAAAAAGGGAATAACCGAAGACGAATGGCATCGTCAGAAACACCATTAATTTTAAATGTATTGCAGAATTCCAGGAAATTTTCCAAGTGAGTGTTTGGATCCTCATCCTGCAAACCATCAAATTGAACAAACTACTGTATCATTTGAGTAGTGTTAGGTTTAAGTTCAAAATTATTAGCAACAACAGCAGGCCTAACTATACTTACTCAGTTCCTGTTAAAGTAGGTTTAGCATAATCATACGTAGTACGAGGAGTAGGATTCTGATTTGCTAGTTCAACGAGTATCGCGGGAGGTAGCTGATTGTCTTGGTTTTCAGCCATCTCTTCCCTTGGGGTTTGAGTATCGTCCTCTTGCTCGTTCCCTGTGTATCTTAAGCTTCGCCTTATTTCTCTTTGGTTTCTGCAAACTGTGCGATCAATTTCTTCGTCAAAAAGTAGTGGTCCTGATGGGTTTCTTCTAGTCATAAACTATAAAAACCTACCAAGAGAAAGAAAAATTAAATTAATAAATAATAATAAAAATAAAATAGAATTAACTTGCAAGAAAAATAAATGGCTAAAGTAATAAAAATTAAGCATTTCTAATATCTTAGTTCCCCGGCAACGGCGCCAAAAACTTGATACGTGGTTTTCGTGATAGGTTTTAAATATTTATAATGAATCGTTCTTGAAACTAACTATTATCATATTGTAGGCAAGTGTACCTATTGAACAGTGGTACAGTTTTAGCAAGACCAGATTGTTGAACCCAAAGGAACTAAAAGTACTAGTAATGACTGTCTTTTTATTATCTAGCCTAAGAATAAGGGGGTTTTGTTTTAGCTAACTAATTATCTAAACTAAGAATTCACATAAACAGAACTGGGGGATTACTTTTGGAAAATGATTGAATTAAGACAATACCTAATGAAAAATCCACCTAGACTTCACTTGTTATTCTGACTCCGAATCGGACAATTTATTCATTTAACTTGTTTAGTAGAGATCCCTAAGTTATGTTATTATCCATATTCAAGACTAACAATGTCTAATTCCTAGATTGAATAATTGAGACTTTTCTCTAATTAACACCCTAGGGTTACATTAACTCGATCTATGGATCCCCTTATTAGGTTTCACCCTAATCCGGCAAAATCATGTCACCCTATCTCTAGGCGCGCAAAAAACTCTGCTTAATTATGACAAATGTACTCTTAGACTAGGTCTATTCCTCCTCTGAATAAGAGCTTATCTTGAATCAGTATCCTGGGATATCAAAACAATAATTAAGAACACATAATTAAGTAAAAGTTAAATATTTATCATACAATTCAGAAAATAATAACAAGATTCATCTTACATTTCATTCCCCTTAGGTATTTAGGGGATTTAGTTCATAACTAAAAAGGAAAACATCTCAGAAGAATAATGAATACAAAGCATAAAGAAAACCCAAAACTCCTGAAGGGAAATTGAGGGGAGATCTTCAGTCTTGATGATGAATTCAGCTTCTGAGATGGATCAATCTGCTTTCTTCGAGTAATTCCTTCCTCCCTCTATGTGTCTCCCCTCTTCTTCTTCCTCTACGATGTATTTATAGGCTTTGGAATGCCTAAGAACCCTCGAAATTAGCCTTTTCCGAATTAGATTCAACTTGGGCTCGATAGGGACATGCCTATGTGCGATTACTTTAGGCCGTGCTCAATCTTGTTAGAATGGCACGGGTGTGTGTTCTACCCGTGTGAGTCATGCTTCGAATCTGCCAAATTGACACGGCCGTGTGGTCTGCCTGTGTGAGGAAGTCCAGGCCATGTTGATTTCGTACTTTGGCCCATTTTCTCTGTTTTTGGCCCGTTTCTCGTTCCTTTTGCTCTCCTATGCTCGCCTAAGTATAAAACATGAAATTAAAGCATTAGGAGCATCGAATTCACCAATTCTAAGGAAAAGTCATCCATAAAATGTGTTAAGCATGGGGTAAAAATATGTATAAATTACGGTTTATCAGCGATTAATCCGAGATTTTCTCTTTGCCTCGATCTAACATCATACGAGGTCTGTCCTGATCTATACAGAAAAATTTAACTCAATTTAGTAAATAAATCATTCAATTTTTCCCAAATAATATTTTGGTAAAATTATTATATTTCCCCTATACTTTTAATTTCTTTACAATTCAGTCCCTAGCTCATAAAAATGGAAATTTATGAAATTTCACCCCAACCTACTATGGCCAAATATCAAATAGGTCCCTAGCATGCCCTATATTTCATTTATTTCAAAATTTCACCGTGTATAATTTTCTATTTTTCAATTAAGTCCCTATTTGACAGTTTCACCAAAAATTCATTTGCAAAAGTTGTTTATCTAACAACGAGCATCCATTTTCTAACATCAAACTTCAAAACTCATGTACATGCATCAATGATAAAACCCTACTAGTTTAACAGTTTCACAAATTAGTCTCTGGGCTAGCTTGATGAAGCTATAACGGTTCCGATAAAAATGAGACAAAAATCACTTACATAAGAGCAAATGAAGCTTGGCCGAACCCTAGTTATGGCTTCCTTAGCAAAATCAGTTGAAAACTCAAAATGAAGAAGATATATAAAATTTTGCTTAAGTTATTTTGTCATTATTAATTAATTTACTTATTTAACCTTTAAAAACTCCAAGAATTACACAAATGTCAAGCCATGTATATCAACTATCACTATTTATGGTCTAATTACCATGTAAGGACTCTTACTTTAAATTTCTATAGCTATTTAATACTTTTGGCTACTAGAACTCAACTTTTACACTTTACGATATTTAGTCCATTTTATCAAATTGAGCATGTAAATGGTAAAATTTCTTAACAAATTTTTTATATAGTATTAGTATCATGCTTTAGGCAATAAAATAATAATAAAATAATTTTTTGACTTTGGATTTGTGGTCCCGAAACTACAATTTTGATTTCACTAAAAACGGGTTGTTACAGTTTAGGTATGGTAGTTGGTGACTTTGAATGAAGCTGTTCGGGATGGTGATTTAGGGAGTTAAGGGTTGCAAAATTAAGGGGTTAAGTGAGTTGCACTATTAGGCTTATTGGGAGTTGTACTGGAGCAAGGTAAGGGCTATAGGTTTGTGCGGAAAAATGTTGAATATTTCCCTTAGCAGTGTCTTAAGCCCAATGGAAGTTCCTTTTTGAATCCTACGCTCCTATACTTAAAGTAAACTAAAAAAACTCAAAAAAATTAGTGCTTGTTCTTCAGGCTACTTAGAAGAATATTTTTTTTAAAAAATTATATTAAATTAAACTCCCAGGAAAGACTGGAGAGGTCACAGGTAGTTTTGCTTAAGTCCTAATCTCTTAGACAGAATTTTAATTAATGTAATGACCCAAAGAAAATTTTATCTAAGTCTAGCATTTTATTCAAATGAGAAAAAAAAAACTTAAAATATAAAATAAAGATAGAGAAAGTGAAGAGAAATCCTTCCATTTTATTCAGGATCGTCATTGACCATGGTGGTGTCATATAGCCATTTGTCATACCAACCATAACAATCTAGGAAGTAATCATTTTCATTCCCATCAAATCTGTCCAACATCTTATTACGGAAAGAAAACCCAAAATGAACTTTCCTGGTGGCTTTGTTTAACTTCTTGTAAGTCCTACAAATCCTCCAACTCGTGACTCAAGACCCTTTTTGTGCCTTTCCAAAATCACAAATGCCTTTTCTTCTTGATCTTTGCTAAAATCAACTGAAATAATGAAAGGTAAAGTCGAAGATAGACCCAAATTTTCATATTTCAAATAAGGAGACAAAATCTTCAGTTCCAATTCAGCTAGCTTTTCAATGAATGACTTTTGTTGCGTATACTCCAGAGATGATAACTCTAATGATTCGAGTGGAACTTCTTGAGTGAATTCCTTTGAATTAGCTTCTAACCAAGCCAAACATTCCTTGTCTTTATCATCACTTTCGGGAATCCTCTAGTAGAATATGTTCTAACGAATTGTCTAAAAAATTAAGCTCCAATTCTGTAGAAGCCAACGATTCCATCTTGGAAATAGTAGAGTAGTCTTCAACTATATCTGGAGATTTAATAGAATCGAAGTCATTAAAATTATCCTCGTCATCAAATATTTCTTTCAACTGATTATCCTTTTGCTGCTTCTGGAATCGTTGAGGATATGGCAGTGGTGGAATCTTAGCTTTAATTGGATAATTCTTCTGTGGAAATTTTTCTGCATCCAACAAAGGTGTTAGATAATCAAAACTAACTGGTTTAGAGTTTACCTCATCAAGGATCATCGAATTTGACTCCTATGAAATGAGAGTTTCAACACTCAATTGAAATTCCTCTTTGTCTTCAGCTACAACAGGTTCATCTTGAACCTCAACCACCTTGGGCTCCAATGTCTTTCCACTTGGCAAAGTGACTACTTTGCAATTGTTCTTTGCCCAAAATTCTTTGATTTTTAGTGTTGCTCGACCAAATAACTTGAGGGTTGTTTCTGAGCTCATTGGCTAGCTGTCCCACTTGGTTTCCTAAATTCTTTAATGTTGATGCTTGGCTCTGAATTAGTTCATCATTCTTCACTAAGTATGCCTTCAGCAAGTTCTCAAGATTATTTGAAGATTTAGTTGGTGGGGGTTGTTGCACTTGTTGAGAATATTCTAGTAGATAACTTGGTTAAAATGGCATAAAAGAGTCACTATGGTCTGCCCATTGATTACTCCATGGAGAAATTGGATGATTCTGCCATGAAGAGTTGTAAGAACTTGATTGCAGACCATTCCAATTTTGATTTCCCATGTAATATTTTGACTCTTGATTCGATGGGAAATTTTCAAAGGAATGGCCATCTCCACAGTATTCACAAGAAATATTCTCAAACTAGTTCAGCTGCTGACCTGTCAGATTAACATTGAAACCATTAATAGCTATGCTCTTAACCAAAGAAGAAAGCGTGTCCACTTCATATACACTTGCTACTTGTCTTTTTTAGGCTACTCGATTGGTTAGGCACTCATAGTTATTGCTAGCAATTATTTCAATAATATCGTAAGCATCATTATAACAATTAGAAAGAAGGGCTCCATTTGCTGAAGGATCCATGTATCACCCCTAAACTCGACCTAGAAGTTTTGCCCGAATCTCGAGGATTACATTGATCACCAAAGTGATCTGTAAACAATTTTACAACTGGGTTTGTTGGAATTTCATTTCGAACACAGTTTGCTAAAAATGTACTAAAACATTTAACTATTTAGGATTCAAAACAAAAAAAAAATAATTATGTCAAAAGCATTTGGAAATAAGTTTCGCAGGTTCTTGATTTCAGTCCAATGAAAACAATTTACGAAAACCCAAATTAGAAATGTACCACAACGCTTATTGATTTTTACAGTCCAAAACAGTACACAAATCAAAGTATTCGAAGAAACATTTTATTAGCCTGATTTATAATGCATCACTCCGGGACCTCTGATGTTCCATGTCCAGCATTAGAATACGAAAGTACCTAAAAGGGGAAAACTGATGGGTGAGCTAGACGAGCTTAGTGTGAGTCCGGAACACAACAAATGACAGAAAGCGGAATGAGAAGACAAATAGTCCAGAAATAGAATATGAACACAAATCATCCACAAAAACTCAACTGAAAAACCCATCAACAAGTCGATGCCAAAACACACCAAAACACGTATCATCACAAACACCTCATTCCAAAGTACCATATCACTAACATCAATACTCGCACAATCAATTACATGTAATAAGACACATAATCAGATGCGTATGGATGCAACAACTCAAAAACCCAACACATCAACTTAACACCTCTCCGACCAGCATGCACACCACATATAAGCTAATCAAGCCCAACCAACGATGCCCACGACATAGGACCTTGAAAGGCCGATCCACCCTACACACCACATAAGTGGAACTAAGCCACTCAAATCACAATATGCAACTGAGATTGTTGGAACGCCGATACCCCCATGGCACAGCGGAAAAAAAAATATATGTATACATTCCGGCGATCCAAACCATGGATCCATGTGCGAGGAATGAATTGGGGTGAAAAAGTTTCAAAATTACCAAAATTTCGATCTGAGTAGACAGTGAAGCCTAGGCAATGAGAATACTATTTTGATTTTGAATCCAAGCCACAATCCTTATGATCCTGACCTCTACGCAAACCACTCAGTTGACAAAGAATGGAAGAAATTCCCAAAAACTATTTTTAGAGATATTTTGCTTGATGGCTGCTAGACCTAATAGCAAAGCTTCGGGTTTTTATATATATATATTCACTTTTTAGGGTTTTTCTCCCTTTCTAAATATAACTCCCTTTATAATTGGTATGTATATATCGAATTAAATTTTAATCCAAACATTATAATCATAATTAAAATAAATAAATATAATTATTTTTAACCGAAAATTATAATTACATAAATTATAATAAAGATTTCGGTACACTATATTTATTTAAATTTATATACTAACCAAATTCATATATTAATAGAATTATGTTCTCATTATGTGTACAACATCCTTGTACATATAATATGTTCGATATTTGATTGCCCAATTAAATTAATTCAATAATTAATTTAATTCATGTGACAACCAAACACAATACCAACTATGTTTTATTCCATTCATTTCAACCATAGGGTGTGACACTGTAGGTTCTTGTAACATTAGCAGTAATACTACAACGATTCTAATGTTATTAAAAGCAATGAGTTGCATCTAGCAATGTGTAACACCCCTAACCCGTACCCATCGCCGGAGAGTTAAGGAGTATTACCATACAAGCACGAAATTCCATTTAACTTTATTCGAATAACTCCCGTTGGCACACTTATAAAGCCGAATTCCAACTAATTCTTCCAATTATACAATATACAAAAGAGTTATCTCAAGCTAATGTGTACATTGATTCATTCTTAAGTTCAATTCACATCAAAACATGGAAAACATTAATCGAATATCAACCACACATTCACATTAACTATGTGGAACACATATAGTAACTTAATAAGCCATTTTTGCATGGCTATACATATATACATCATCAAAAAGATACTTATTTAACATCAAAAAGTCAAGCCTATACATGCTATTATCAAAGTTCAGCTACTAGAGTACCGAAAGGGCTTAGATAGTGTGGACGACTTCAACTTTGAGATTCCCGAGACCGTAGCTAACGAACGAGATCTATAAAACAGAGAATTAAGGACAACAAAGTAAGCATTTCTATGCTTAGTAAGTTTTAAGCAATGAAATCATTTAAAATTAAAGCATAGCATTCATAAGGCTTATCATCTTTTCTTTGACCGAATGTAACCATGACTAAATATACCACTATTGTTCATGCATGTCATTTTAAATTTTTCCTTAAACACAAATTCATATCACGTAGATAACTTCTTTTTATCCAACCAACTTTATCATTTGGCCGAATACATCTAATTCAATTACAAGGCTAAATAAATAGATATACGCATATTAACATATTCATGTTACTTCACACTTCAACCAATATACTCACATGCTCAGAGCCAATCTTAACACATTTCCACTTGAATCAAAATTCATGTATCCTGAATAAGCTATAGACTTCATACAACCCTAAGCAATGGCCGGAAGAGCACTATCCAAATGAATAATCACAATTTAAACCGAATCAAAATTTACAATGTATATACGGTACATACCTGACCATCTTAGAGTTGTGAGCACATTAATTGGAATTATTACAGCAAGATCACACATTTCCAACACAAATGCCTTCGGGACTTAGCCCGGATATAACACCAAAGACGAATACCTTCTGAGTTAGCCTTGATATAACACCAAAGACGAATACCTTAGCGATTTAGCCCGGATATAACACCAGCACGAATGCCTTTGGGACTTAGCCCGGATATAACACCAGCACGAATGCCTTCAAGACTTAGCCCAGACATAACACCAGCATGAATGCCTTCGGGACATAGCCCGGATATAAATCTCACACAAGGCCTGCGGGTCTTAGCCCGGTTATAATCCTCAAATATCATGCAGATATATATATCATAACACATTAGCATTTCATTTACATTACTAGAACACAAGCACAACATGCTTATCAACCATTCCACTTTCGGCTCAATAGCCACATACAAAGAACACGATTTTGTTTCACTATCCAACATGATTTCTATAACCATTCGGCTGCAAGTCATGTGCACAAATTATTTATCTCACTACGTAATTCAAGTAGAACCATTAGGTCACAATTTATTTATTATGCTTATATATCATGATTTTATCAAATCATAAGCTAAGTTCCATTACTCAAAGACTTACCTTGTATCTTTCTGAACAAATTTCGGGTTGGCTATTCCGTGACTTTAGCTTTTCCCTTATCCGATGTTGCCCCTCTATGCTCTTGAGCTATGATAAACAAGTTTAATTATATTAAACGTTATTCATACCTCTCATTCAATAATTACACTTTCGTTCCAATATGACACACACACAATTTTCCTTTACATACACATTCAGCCAAATACAACTATGTTACAAGTCATAACTAAATTATTGATTTGATCAAGTTTACATAATCTTTTAATCAAACTCGTTATTCATGACATAATAATCATCAAGAGCCGAATATGTGATCACTTAGTAAGCTTAAATTCATGTGAACTTAAGTGTCAAAAATGTCTATGAAATATTTACTCACTATCTTCTATCTTTAACTCAATTTCCTAGCTCCCAATCAGAACACTAGGACCGTCTTAATCCATTTCTCATCTTGTTAATATAAACATGGCAAATCTAATTCCCATAAACAATTATCATCAATTCATTCATTCTCTAGGGACAAAGCCAAATGTTCAATAAGCAAATAAGGCATACAAAGCATGACTTCTTCAATTAAACCTACCATTCTCCATTTCATTGACTTTAACATCAAATTACTTAGCAACTTCTCACTTTACAATTCGGCAGCCATGAAAGCTTCTTTTTAACCATATTGACTAAATTCTCAATTATCCAAATCTTAACAAAATCTAGCTAATGGCCGAATATAAATACTTTGCCCCATACCCACGAATTCACCTATTATAAGCTCAATTTTCCAATTAAGTAAATAACACTAATGTTGAGCATTATTTGACAATTTGTCTTAAGTAGCCGACTAAATTCATGTTCCTAATTCATAATTTCAAGTATCTCATTCACAAGTTACACAAATTATGCTCAAAACCTCAAATTCAATTTCTAGTAAGCACAAACATGTTAGCCAAAATTCCCAAAGCACCTAAACCACTACTATGCATATCTAACAAGTTTAAACCTCACTTATCCACCTTTACTCATAAGAGCATAAAACAACCACCATTTCTTACCATCCATATCATGGCCGAATGCCCAAATCACCATAGAATTCAAAATTTCAAAATGGGCTAAGTCAAATACTTAGCTATCAACCACACTTAAAAAAAATTCAAAGGAAATAACATGAAATTTTACCTTAATCAAGCAAAAATCAAAGAGTGACCGAAAGCCTAGCTTTCCCTCCTATATTTGGAAAATGAAGAACAAAAGATGAACTAAGCCTTGTTCTTTTCACCTTTCACTATCTTATTTATTTTATTTTAACACCAATAACGTATATAATTATAATTATATTATAATACAAATATATGTACAAAATACATACATTTCAATGATTATTCCACATGCCCTGCCACTATAAAAAAAACATGTCAATTTGACATGCATGTCCTTGTGTTTTAAACTCACATAATACAAGACCATTTCAAAATTTACCTAACACATTCTCAAAATTTTCACACAAGTCCATTTTCAATTAATTTCACATCAATTTGCAAAAATTAAAGCATTTAAAAATTCACACAGGCATAAACACATATTTTAGACATAAAATATTATATTCAAATATTTCAGTGACTCGGTTTAGCGGTCCCGAAACCACTTCCCGACTAGGGTCAAAATAGGGCTGTCACAACTCTCCCCCCTTTAGGGATTTTCGTCCCCGAAAATCTTACCAGTAAATAGATTTGGGTATCGTTGTTTTATAGAGTTCTCGGGTTCCCAAGTAGCTTCTTCGATCCCGTGCTTGAGCCATAACACCTTTACTAACGAAACCTTTTTGTTTCGCAACTCTTTCACCTTGCGAGCTAGGATACGAATCAGTTCTTCTTCATAACTCAAATCGGACTGAATTTCAATTTTTGACGGACTAATTACATGAGAAGGATCGGATCTATAACGACGAAGAATCAATACATGAAAAACGTTGTGAATCTTTTCAAGATCAGGGGGCAGAATTAGTCTATAAGCAACCAGCCCAATCCTCTCTGAAATCTCATACGGTCCAATAAATCTCGAACTCAATTTGCCTTTACAGCCAAAACGGAGTATCTTTTTCCACAGCGAGACTTTCAAAAAAACTTTCTCTCCAATCTGAAATTCCATATTTTTACGCTTTAAGTCCGCGTATGATTTCTGATGATCCGATGCTGCTTTCAAGCTATCACAAATTATTTTCACTTGATGTTCGGCTTCTTTAATTAAATCCACCCCATATAACTTATTCTCGCTGAGCTCGGTCCAAAACAAAGGTGTACGACATTTACATCCGTATAAGGCCTCGTAAGGCGCCATCTTGATACTCGTTTGAAAGCTATTATTATAGGCAAATTCAATCAACGGTACGTATTTCTCCCACGAGCCACTAAACTCGAGAATGCAACATCTCAACATATCCTCGAGTATTAGAATCGTTCTTTCGGACTGACCATCGGTCTGGGAATGAAAGGCAGTGCTAAAATGGAGCTTGGTACCCAACGCCTCATGCAATTTCTGCCAAAAACATGAAGTAAATCGGGGATCTCTGTCTGAAACAATAGAAGTCGGCACCCCGTGCAATCATACAATCTGAGAGACGTATAATTTCGCTAGCTTATCAAGTGAAAAGTCCGTACGAACAGGAATGAAATGAGCTGATTTCGTTAATCTATCCACAATAACCCTAATGGAGTCTTTCTTGCTCGGCGTCAGCGCTAAACCAGACACAAAGTCTATCGTAACTCGATCCCATTTCCACTCGGGTATCATGATCGGCTGAAGTAACCCCGAAGGCATTTGATGTTCTGCTTTCACTTGTTGACATATTAAACATCTTGATACAAAATCAGATATGTCACATTTCATACCATGCCACCAATACTGACATTTTATATCATTATACATTTTTGTGCTACCAGGATAGACCGACATTCAGCTACTATGAGCCTCGCTCAAAATCATCGAAATAAGCTCTGAGTTTCTCGAAACACACACACGATCCCTGAACCTCAAACAGTCATTATCGTCAATTCGAAACTCTGAATCCACACTTGATTCACACTGAACTCACCTAGAAACTAACTCATCGTCGACTATCTGAACTTCACAAATTTGTCGTATTAACACTAGTCTTGATTTTAACTTGGCTATCAACACATCATCTGCAGACAACGATAATTGTACGTTCATTGCTCGCAAGGAAAATAATGATTTTCGGCTAAGAGCATCCGCAACTACATTAGCTTTTCCTGGGTGGTAGTCAATGACAAGCTCGTAATCTTTAAGTAACTCCAACCATCGTCTTTACTCAGATTCAAATCTCTTTGAGACATTAAATATTTGAGACTTTTATGATCAGAAAAGACGTGGCATTTCTCACCGAACAGATAGTGATGCCAAATCTTCAGAGCGAAAACAATAGCAGCTAGCTCCAGATCATGAGTCTGATAGTTTCGCTCATGAGGCTTTAACTGCCTCGAAGCATATGCGACAACTAGACCCTCTTCCATCAAAACGCAGCCCAGACCATTTAGAGATGCATCACTATAAATCATGAACTCCTTGCCGGATTCTGGCTGAGCTAACACTGGGGCTTCCGTCAAAAGAGTTTTCAGCTGGTCGAAACTTTTATGCACTTTTCAGACCACTCGAATTTGACGTCTTTTTGCAGAAATTTTGTCAAAGGTGTTGTGATCATTGAAAAACCTTTTATGTATCATCGGTAGTAACCGAAAAGTCCCAAGAAGCTCCGAACTTCCGAAACATTTCTAGGAGGTTTCCAGTCGAGAATGGCTGAAATCTTGTTTGGATCGACTCGAATACCCGAAGCAGACACTATATGTCCCAAAAGTCGACCTCGCGCAACGTAACTCGCATTTACTAAATTTTGCGTACAATTGATTATCACGTAAAGTCTGAAGCACGAGTCTCAAATGCTCGGCATGCTCGATCTCATCGCGAGAGTAAATCAAAATGTCATCGATGAACACCACCGCAAATTGATCCAGATACTGTCTAAACACCCGATTCATCAAGTCCATGAAAACCGCAAGGGTATTAGTGAGCCCGAACGGCATCACTAAAAATTCGTAGTGTTCGTATCTCATTCTGAAAGTAGTCTTTGGCACGTCAGAATCTCTAACTCTCAACTGGTAATAACCGGATCGCAGATCAATCTTTGAAAACACTGAAGCTCCTTTCAACTGATCAAATAGGTCGTCGATTCGGGGCAAAGTATATTTATTCTTTATAGTGGCTTTATTTAATTGTCTATAGTCGACACACATTCTCATAGTTCCGTCTTTCTTTTTCACAAACAAAACTGGTGCACCCCATGGTGAGAAACTCAGTCGTGCGAAACCTCTATCCGTCAACTCTTGCAACTAAGCTTTCAATTCCTTCAATTCGGTTGGTGCCATACGATATGGAGCTATCAAAATTGGTGTAGTCCTAGGTACAAGTTCAATGCCAAACTCTACTTCACGAATAGGTGGTAATCCCGGTAACTCTTCGGGAAACACATCCGAATGCTCACAAACCACATGTACAGTCTTAAGCTCTTGTTCAGATACTTTGCTATCTAACACATAGGCCAGATACGCTTTATAGCCCTTCCTCACATATTTCTAAGCTGACATGGAAGTTAATACGGCTGATAGCCCGTTTAAATCAGTGGATGCAACCCGAATTATCTCATTATTCGAACATCACAAATCGATAGTCTTTTGCTTACAATGCACTACAACATCGTGCACAGTCAACCAATCCATTCCGAGAATAATGTCAAACTCGTTGAAGGGTAAAAGCATCAAGTCGGCTGGGAAACAGAAATCTCGAACCATCAAGGGGCATTTCCTGCACACTTTGTCGACTAGCACATATCGACCCAAGGGATTCGATACTCGAATCACGAACTCATTAGACTCAACAGGTAGAGTCTTACTGGATGCTAAAGTCTTACATACATATGAATGAGTAGAACTAGGGTCAATCAAAGCAATCACATCAGTATCAAAGAGAGTGAAAGTACCGGTAATAACATCAGGCGAAGAAGCATCCTCGCATCCGCGTATAGCATAAGCTCTAGCAGGAGCACGAGCCTCAGATCTAGTGGTAGCATCTCTAGACCCTCTCTGACCATCGCTAGCATTCTCCGTATTCCTAGGTGGTCTACCTCGTGCTGTAGTAGTACTCTGTTTCCCACTCTGGTTCACATTTTGTTCGGATAATTTCGGGTAGTCTTTGATAAAATGGTCAGCTGATCCGCATCTATAATAGGAGCAGTCATGAAATCTATAGCTCCCTGAATGCCATTTTCCACAATACTTGCACTCGATCCTATCCCGTCGATCATTTCCAACACTGGCAACTGAAGTGGCTCGTGTACTCACAGGGGGTCGATCGTGGTCTCGTCTCGAAAACCCAAGTGTTCTTTGATCACCAATCATCTCGAAATTTCTTCGATGATTGTGAAAAGACTTTCCCAAGATCTTTTACGAAATTCTCCATCCGACATCGCCTTTTCTTTTCTCCTTACTAAGTTCTTCGGCTTTGCAAGCTCGCTCGACAAGTACTATGAACTCTCGTATTTCAAGAATGCCAACAAACATTTTTATATCTTCATTCAGCCCATCTTCAAAACATTTACAGATAATAGCCTCAGACGATACACATTCCCGAGCATATCTACTAAGTCTGACAAACTTCCGTTCATAATCAGTAACTGACATGGAACCCTGTTTAAGCTCAAGAAATTCTTTTCGTTTTTGATTGATGAACCTTTGACTAATATACTTTTTTCGGAACTCAGTCTGGAAGAATTCCCACGTCATCCGTTCTTTGAGCACAACAGAAACCAATGTATTCCACCAATAATAGGCAGAATCACATAGCAGAGATATGGCACATTTCAGGCATTCATCAGGTGTGCAAGATAGTTCATCGAATACTCGGATAGTATTGTCCAACCAAAACTCAGCTTGCTCGGCATCATCACTGTCTGTAGCTTTAAATCCAGTAGCCCCATGCTTTCTAATTCTGTCTGTCGGGGGCTTATTCAACCTCATGTGATCAATCACTAGAGGTATCATAGGTGCAGGGGGTATTTGTTGGAAGTGGGGGTTGTGGAGCAGCTGTATTTGTCCGAATGTATTGGTTGAACCAATCATTCATCACATTATAAAAGGCTTGTCTAGCCTCATCATTTTGATTGCTTGTGTTAGGTTGAGAGTCTATCGGCACGGTCCCGTGTTCGGGAGCAGGCGCTACACACTCAACATCATCAGCTATAGCTTGATCGGGATCGGGATCCATTACTATACGAAAAACAACATTTTTAACTGTGAGAAATCATCACACTATCGTATTAACACTTAATTGCATGTATAGCTAGACTCATATGTGCTACGTTAGTCCTAGAATTGACTAAACCATAGCTCTGATACCAATAAAATGTAACACCCCTAACCCGTACCCGTCGCCGGAGGGTTAAGGAGTATTACCATACAAGCATGAAATTCCATTTAACTTTATTCAAATAACTCCGTTGGCACACTTATAAAACCGAATTCCAACTTGTTTTTCCAATTATACAATATACAAAAGAGTCATCTCAAGTTAATGGGTACATTGATTCATTCTTAAGTTCAATTCACATTAAAACATGGAAAACATTAATCGAATATCAACCACACATTCACATTAACTATGTGGAACACATATAGTAACTTAACAATCCATTTTCGCATTGCTATACATATATACATCACCAAAAAGATACTTATTTGACATCAAAAAGTCAAGCCTATACATGCCATTATCAAAGTTTAGCTACTAGAGTACCGAATGGGCTTAAATAGTATGGACGAATTCGACATTGAGATTCCCGATACCGTAGCTAACGAACGAGATCTATAAGACAGAGAATTAAGGACAACAGAGTAAGCATTTCTATGCTTAGTAAGTTTTAAGCAATGAAATCATTTAAAATTAAAGCATAGCATTCATAAGGCTTATCATCTTTTCTTTGACCGAATGTAACCATGACTAAATATACCACTATTGTTCATGCATGTCATTTTAAATTTTTCCTTAAACACAAATTCATATCACGTAGATAACTTCTTTTTATCCAACCAACTTTATCATTTGGTCGAATACATCTAATTCAATTACAAGGCTAAATAAATAGATGTACGCATATTCACATATTCATGTTACTTCACACTTCAACCAATATACTCACATGCTCAGAGCCAATCTTACCATATTTCCACTTGAATCAAAATTCATGTATCTTGAATAAGCTATAGACTTCATGCAACCCTAAGCAATGGCCGGAAGAGCACTATCCAAATGATTAATCACAATTTAAACAGAATCAAATTTTACAACGTATATACGGTACATACCTGACCATCTTAGGGTTGTGAGCACATTAATTGGAATTATTACAACAAGATCACACATTTCCAACACAAATGCCTTCGGGACATAGCCCAGATATAACACCAGCACGAATACCTTTGGGACTTAGCCCGGATATAACACCAGCACGAATACCTTCTGGACTTAGCCCGGATATAACACCAGCACGAATGCCTTCGGGACTTAGCCCGGACATAACACTAGCATGAATGCCTTCGGGACTTAGCCCGGATATAAATCTCACACAAGGCCTGCGGGTCATAGCCCGGTTATAATCCTCAATTATCATGCACATATATATATATATATATCATAACACATATATATATAATCCTCAATTAGCATTTCATTTACATTACTAGAACACAAGCACAACATGCTTATCAACCATTCCACTTTCGGCTCAATAGCCACATACAAAGAACACGATTTTGTTTTGCTATCCAACATGATTTCTATAACCATTCGGCTACAAGTCATATGCACAAATTATTTATCTCGCTACGTACTTCAAGTAGAAGCATTAGGTCATAATTTATTTATTATGCTTATATATCATGATTTTATCAAATCATAAGCTGAGTTCCATTACTCAAAGACTTACCTTGTATCTTTCTGAACAAATTTCGGGTTGGCTATTCCGTGACTTTAGCTTTTCCGTTATCCGATGTTGCCCCTCTATGCTCTTAAGCTATGTTAAACAAGTTTAATTATATTAAACCTTATTCATACCTCTCATTCAATAATTACACTTTCATTCCAATATGACACACACACACACACACAATTTTCCTTTACATACACATTCGACCAAATACAACTATGTTACAAGTCATAACTAAATTATTGATTTGATCAAGTTTACATAATCTTTTAATCAAACTCATTATTCATGACATAATAATCATCAAGAGCCGAATATGTGATCACTTAGTAAGCTTAAATTCATGTGAACTTAAGTGTCAAAAATGTCTATGAAATATTTACTCACTATCTTCTATCTTCAATTCAATTTCCTAGCTCCCAATCGGCACACTAGGACCATCTTAATTCATTTCTCATCTTGTTAACATAAACATGGCAAAGCTAATTCCCATAAACAATTATCATCAATTCATTCATTCTCTAGGGACAAAGCTGAATGTTCAATAAGCAAATAAGGCACACAAAGCATGACTTTTTCAATTAAACCTACCATTCTCTATTTCATTGATTTTAACATCAATTTTACTTAGCAACTTCTCACTTTACAATTCGGCAACCATGAAAGCTTCTTTTTTAAGCATATTGACTAAATTCTCAATTAGCCAAATCTTAACAAAATCTAGCTAATGGCCGAATATAAATACTTTGCCACATACCCACGAATTCACTTATTCTAAGCTCAATTTGCCAATTAAGTAAATAACACTAATGTTGAGCATTATTTGACAATTTGTCTTAAGTAGCCGACTAAATTCATGTTCCTAATTCATAATTTCAAGTATCTCATTCACAAGTTACACAAATTATGCTCAAAACCTCAAATTCAATTTCGGTAAGCACAAACATGTTAGCCAAAATTCCCCAAAGCACCTAAACCACTACTATGCATATCTAACAAGTTTAAACCTCACTTATCCACCTTTACTCATAAGAGCATAAAAAAACCACCGTTTCTTGCCATCCATATCATGGTCGAATGCCTAAATCACCATAGAATTTAAAATTTCAAAATGGGCTAAGTCAAATACTCAGCTATCAACCACACTTAAAAAAAAATCAAAGGAAATAACATGAAATTTTTACCTTAATCGACCAAAAATCAAAGAGTGACGGAAAGCCTAGCTTTCCCTCCTATATTCGGCAAATGAAGAACAAAAGATGAACTAAGCCTTGTTCTTTTCACCTTTCACTATTTTATTTATTTTATTTTAACACCAATAACATATATAATTATAATTATATTATAATACAAATATATGTATAAAATACATACATTTCAATGGTTATTCCACATGAACGGCCACTATAAAAAAAACATGTCAATTTGACATGCAAGTCCTTGTGTTTTAAAGTCACATAATATAAGACCATTTCAAAATTTACCTAACACATTCTCAAAATTTTCACACAAGTCCATTTTCAATTAATTTCACATCAATTTGAAAAAATTAAAGCATTTAAAAATTCACACTGGCATAAACACATATTTTAGACATAAAATATATACTCAAATATTTCGGTGACTCGGTTTAGCGGTCCCAAAACCACTTCCCAACTAGGGTCAAAATAGGGCTGTCACACAATGCATCATTGCTACCTAAGTTACAAGAAGTCATGATTCGCCATAACCTTTTGTGATTAATCATTTATGCATTAATCGTTAAGTCCTTTATTCTGGAATGGACACAAGTCATGGAATAGTCACACTTGCATAGTCCATCCCATGTTTCTTGATACCTTGAGTAGACTATGATACACAAATAAGTATGACATCTCATATCAACTTATTTGAGCATGGCCATGCATTTCTAGTCTCACTCAATCAAGTGGCCTAAGATATTAGTCCTATTATGTAGAAGGGACTTATCCTATATTGATCAACCATATCCCTCTACATAGATTGTGGTATATCCAACATCAGCCTTTATAAATCAACCAGTTATGGTGTACATTTGACTGTATCAAAATATACAACTCACGATGTTGGGATAATGATGATCTCAAGTCTGAGGATCATATGCATATTAATCACTATGAGTAATGTTGTGACAATTACATAATAATTCAAGAAACATACTCATAGTGGGTCAGTCCAATATGTTGTTCTCTAACACACATATTCATGATATTGATTCTGACACTCCATATCAATGCCAACTCTTTATCATCAATCAACTACATGTTAGTCTTAATGCATTATTGTTGTCCTAGTCAACAATAATACTTGACTAAGGACCTTTTAAGAATAATCATATTATTCTCAGGACATTATTATAAAACAGTTTATTTATACTCACAGAAAAGAAACTGAAATAATAATGGCAACGCCTTATATTAATAAACATGGTAAATCAAGTATGTTATTACAACCATCTCATGACTGATCTTTGGGCATACTCTTACAGAGCTAACATATATATAGTACAGTACAGTAAACCAATGTATAGATGTATTACAGTTGACACTACCAAATCAGATCAGACTTCCTTCTCTTTGCAATTAAACCTAGAATTTTATGCAGATGTATGCATTCGAACAGACCACTAACAAACTCACAAAAATAATGTACACAACTTACAAATTGTCATACATCAGTCAAACAGAACCAGAGTTCCAGTTAATCATTCGATCAGATTTAGAACCAATTATAATGGTACTTAACACTTAAACAAACCATTAATTAGTGCTACGAATGTGAATAACGCATAAGTCCAGGACAAAAAAGAGTCCCAACCACCCTTACTAAGACCTAGCTGAGGGTCAGAACACACAGAAACTCAAACAGGCCAAAAAAAGTGATTCAGAACAAAAAATTGTGAAACAGGGCCACATGGTCATGTGGAAAAGCCCAGGCCATGTGGGGTCTACACACCCGTGTGGAGGGGACACACGCCCGTGTGTGTAGCTCGTGTAACTCACTACCTAAAAGTGCCAAAATTAAGTATAGAGTATACACGATCGTGTGGAAAGCTCATGCCCGTTTGGAAATTGAAAAAATTCCCAAATCGTAGCAACACAGTCGTATGGCCAGGTCGTGTGGCACCAAAAATCGCCTAAAACCCTAATTCCCAATTTCACACGGCTGTGTGAACCACCCGTGTGGCCACCTGTGTAGTCACGAAACCACACTAAAACAGGCTAAAAAACGCACTCCCCTAACCATTGATAATTCAGAGATATCCCAAAACATATAGACTTTCATATAACCCAATAGCAAAATAACACATCGATAAGTCAATTTCAGAAAACATGAAATATGTCAAATTTCATAGAACCAATCAGAATTTTGATAATAAAAATGAACAGTTTCCAAACCCACACATTAGACGGAATATCGATCACCCAGAATTATTTGACTCGCTCCACCAAGTCAATTCAGATACCTTAGTTAACATACCAAATTATAAGAACTTCAATTTAACAGTAAATAGAAAATGAAAGAAATTCTAATAATACCCAAAAACGAAACCTACCTTTTTCACTTTGAATAAATGAATACATGTAGACAAAACTCCCTTGTCAAACTACAAATAACGAAAGAAAGAAAAAATTAAAAGAAATTGATTTTTGGGGAAGAAAGAAGAAAGAAAATAAAACAAGAAAGTTTACAGAGAACTGAAAATGGGAAAATAATGTGAAGTAGTTGAGTATATTTTTTTAGATAAAAAAAGTAATAAATAAATATTTTAAAACTTAAAAACTTAAGATAAAGAACAAAATAATTTCTCAAAACACACACATGAGGATTCGAACCCAGAATCAAGAGGTACACTAACACACAACCAACCATCAGACTAATGGCACATTCTGACATCAGAACACAAAAACAAATCCAGATGTCCGATCTAGCCACTGACCCTACTTATAAATCTCAAAAACTTCTAACCCCAAATTTCGAGGTGTTACAACTCACCCCTTCTTAAAGAAATTTCGTCCTTGAAATTTCCCACTAATAGAATAGTTGTCTAACACAAAATCTACCACTACACTCCTACTGCGCACTCTAAACTTGAACACTACTATACTATACTTTGACAGTAAAAACTTGCACACATACCCAACCACTTAACCCCTGAAACTGATACTTTATCTTATCACACACTTACAAACATTATCCAACAAATAAGCAATCAATGTTATTCTCATAAGTAACACACAACATAACAACAACCTACAATCATACCTGTCTCAATGTCAACGAGAACACTCCCTAATCCGATCTCCATGGACTCGCTTCGAAGACACGCTCCTAACTTCTTCCAGCATTCGCCTAGATGACGCTTCTTACAATGCCCACAAAATGGAAGGCTTGCACCACTACTAACACCCTCCACAATCCTTTTACTAACACTCAATTGCAATCTCACATGCTTCACAGACTGAGGCTCCAACCTTGAAGGACTGCAATATCTTTTCTTTCAACAATCCACACACCTACCTTGAACTAACTCTCTAGTCCTTTTTAAACTACTCTCGAAGACTTTCTTTAACATCTCTTTCACTACCCGAGTCAATGCCTCAGTACCTACCACCAGGTTATCGCTACCTGAAGCTGGCGAAATTGCATTGACTTCTAACTTCTGAACAAATACACGTCTCAAAGAAGTAGACGACTCCTGGAGAGTCTCACCAGACTAAACATCACAGTCATACCATCGAAGGCCATAACGATCTTCGGACTAATTTCTTAAGAGGTTTACAACACCAAAACTGAATACAAACAGAAACATATAATTATTATGATTCTAATCTTACAATCCCAGAGGTTCGGCACAGACTAGCGTCGGAGTCTCAGACAAACCATTTTCACAAAATCTTTTTCAAAAACAGTGTGTTATAAGTTCTCAAAATCCCTTTTCTTTTTTTTTTAAAACAAACATACGTGTACACAGATACGTGAAAACATAGGCCGAGGTTTTGCAAACCTGACTCTGAGGTTTTGCCCGAATCTCGGAGGTTATATTGATCACAGAAGTGATCTGTAAACAATTTTACAAATCAGTTTGTTGGAATCTAATTTCGACCACAGTTTGCTAAAAACATACTAAACCATTTAACTATTTAGGATTCAAAATAGAAAATTTTTAATTATGTCAAAAGCATTTGAAAATAGGTTTCGCATGTTCTAATTTTAGTCTAAAGAAAACAATTTACGAAAACCCAAATTAGAAATGTACCATAGTCCCTATAGATTTTTACAGTCCAAAATAGTTCACAAATCAAAGAATTCGAAGAAACATTTTATTAGCCTGATTTATAACACATCACTCTGAGACCTCCGTTGTGCAGAGTCCAGCATCAGAATATCGAAAGTACCTGAAAGGGAAAACTAAGCGGTGAGCTACACGAGCTCAGTGTGAGTTTGAAACACAACAAATGATGGAAAGCGGAATGATAAGACAAATAGTTCAAAAAAAGAATATGAACACAAATCATCCACAGAAACTCAACCAACAAACCCATTAGCAAGTCGATGCCGAAACACATGAAAACACGTATCATCACAAACACCTCATTCCAAAGTACGTTATCACTAACATCAATACTCACACAATCAGTCACAATCAGATGCGTATGAATGCAACAAGTCAAAAACCCACCCCCCCAACCAAACATCTCTCCGACCACCCTACACAGCACATATGAGCTAATCAAGCCCAACCAACCATGCACACCACATAGGACCTCGAAAATCCAATCCACCCTACACACCACATAAGTGTAACTAAGCCATTCAAATCACAATATGGAGCTGAGCTGGCATATGTATAGTACATTGCAGTAAATCAATGTACATATGTATTCCAGTTGAAAGTGCCAAATCAGATCAAACTTCCTTCTCTTCGCAACCAAACGCAGAATTTTATGTAGAATGTGAATAGACCACTAACAGATGCACAGAAACAATGTACACAACTTACAAACTCTCATACATCAGTCAAACAGAACCAGAGGTGTAACACCCCGTACCCAAGACCATTGTCGAAGTCGGACACGAGGGGTTTGCAGACTTAAATCACTTGCTTTCACAGTCCATTTTAAAAATTTCCAGGCAGTTGGCTAACTGCGTCGCTGTCACCTTAAAAATAATATATTGACTTCCAAAACTCGAAAATCAGTTTCGTAATTTTTCCCTGAAACTAGACTCATATGTCCATCTACAGATTTTTTTCTATAATTTTTGGTTGGGCCAATTAGTACAGTTTATTAGTTAAAGTCTCCCCTGTTACAGGGTGCGACTACACTGACCTTCATGCATTACGACTTGGATATCTCCCTGTACAGGGCTTCAATGCTCATGCCGTTTATTTCTATAGAAACTAGACTCAAAAAGGAATCTATCCATATATGGCATGACTTCTAAATGTCTGTGGTTAATTTATAATGAATTTCCAAAGTCAGGTCAGGGGATCCAGAAACCGTTCTGGCCCTGTCTCACGAAAACTTTATCATCTCATAATATACTGTTCATATGAACATTTCGTTACTTTCCTATGAAAATAGATTCATCAAGGTTCGATTACATAATTTATTCACTATTTAATTCCATCCCTACTATTTTTAGTGATTTTTCACATCCACATCACTGCTGCTTCCAGCATCTATTTTTAAGGTAAACTTTACCTATTTCATGATCCTCCATGGATCAACTAGAGTTTGTCATACATTGTGACATCCCTAAAGTGACCCTGGTCGGAAAGCGGTTTAGGGACCGCTAAACCGAGTCACTAAATCATTTGAGTATGATAGTTACTGTAACACCCCGATCCCGAGACCATCGCTGGTGTCGGACACGAGGGGTTAACAAGCCAAGTTCACTTGTTTTGCCCATCCATTTGACATTTCCAGTCAGGCTGGAAAACTGCGTCACTGTCGCCTTAAAAATCATATCTCGAGTTTCAAAACCCGGAAACTGGTTTCGTAAATTTTCCCTGAATTTAGACTCATATATCCATCCATGGATTTATTTCTAGAATTTTTGGTCAGGCCAATTGGTACAGTTTATTAGTTAAAGTCACCCATGTTACAGGGATCGACTGCTCTGACCTTCGCGCGGTATAACTTGAATATCTCTCTGTACAGGGCTTTAATGCTGGTTTCGTTTGTTTCTAATGAAACTAGACTCAAAATGGAATCTGTACATATAAGGTATGTCTCCTAATTATTTTTGGATAATTTATAGTAAATTTTAAAGTTGCGACAGGGAACCCAGAAACCGTTCTGGCCCTGTCTCACAATAGCTTTAATATCTCTTAACATGTAACTCCTATGACCATTTCGTTTCTTCCATATGAAAATAGACTCATCAAGGTTCATTTACATAGCTTATTCACTATTTAATTCCATTCCTACGAATTTTGGTGATTTTTCACATTCACGTCACTGCAGCTGGCAGCATCTGTTTTAAGGTAGGTCTTACCTATTTGGTAGTCTCCATGAACCAACTAGTCTTGCCATACATAGGTTCATATATGATCATTTTAACCATGCCAATGGCTGATCATATGACCAACATTCCCATTTCCAAGCCATAGCCACATCATGACACCAAATATATACATACAAACCACAATTAGTCTAAGTCGATACTTCACTTTTACGAGCCATTTTCGCATGGCCGTATATATATACATCACAACATATTCAACCAACAAGGGTAGTCCTATACATGCCATTTCAAAGTTCAACCAAAATTTATACCAAAATAGAGGCGTGGATAGTGTGGATGACTTCGACTTTATTGATCCCGAATCCGATTGCTATCGAGCGAAATCTATAAAACAGAGAGCCAAAG
Source organism: Gossypium arboreum (assembly GCF_025698485.1). Classification (NCBI taxonomy): domain Eukaryota; kingdom Viridiplantae; phylum Streptophyta; class Magnoliopsida; order Malvales; family Malvaceae; genus Gossypium; species Gossypium arboreum. Next base: position 115,356,540 of record NC_069077.1, on the reverse strand, counting down.
TAACGGGGTAAGCATTTTTTTATGCTTAGTAAGTCTCAAGGAATATAATCAGCTCTAATTACAGCAATACATTCACATAGCCAAATGCATCATTTCATTAATACACATTCTTACTTCACACTTCATCATTATATACTTTCACAAAGTATCAATCAATTCAATAACTGAAATTCATTAGTCGATTGAGCGAATGTTGCTCAAACATGTCGACTTTCCAATGCACATATAACGTACCTTATCCTTTGGGCTTTTCGAGTGTACTAATTGAATTCATTACAGCAACCAACACTCACCTCCAGCCCAAGATTCTTCGAATATAACCGGATATAATCACGCACAAATGCCTTCGGTCTTAGCCCGGATAGAATAACTCGCATCGAATGCCTTCGGTCTTAGCCCGGATATAGCCACTAGCACAATTGCCTTCGGTCTTAACCCGATATAATTTCCAGCATAATTGTCTTCGGGCTTAGCCCGGATATCATTCAATTTCTCATGTACACATACATCAATAATCATTGGACATACATATTTCATTTTCGTTACTAAGGCTCAAACGCAAATATAATCACAAGCATATTCGCCTTCGGACTTAGCCCGTAGAATTCAAATGCTCATACATACATAATCAATAATCAATACACATCCATACTTTATTTCACATAATTCAAGTAGGGTCACTTCTTGAGGACTTACCTCGGATGTTGTCGAACGGCTTTTTCGCTATTCGATCACCTTTTTCCTTCCCTTGTCCAATTGTGGCCCTCTTAGCTCTTGAGCTAATTCAAACAAATTCAATTTATTAAAACCTCATTGTGCTTGCTTATGGCGAATATGACAAGGAGTTTAAATGGTCATATGGCCACTCTTTAGCTTGAATACACAATGGTCATGCACATTTTATACTACATCAAGCAATTCAATACAATTTATTTGAGCATCAAGGAAAAGCTAAGGCCTTCAATAGGCTACCCAAGGCCGAATATTCATGTACATGTTGAGGTCAATTTTGCACTTAATACCTCACAAAAACAGCATGCATTTTACTAGTTAATGCTTTGCACATTGTGGCCCAAAACTTATAATATAGCATCAAGCACTTATATGTGTGCTAGGTCAATTGTGCTTGCAATTTCACAAGCATTCTTCCACATCTTCTTCTTTAAACCAATATATTCATCACTTACTTCATAGCCAAAACATCATGTGCAAACATATATATACAATATGAGCATGGCAATTTCAAGGTGTCCATAGCCATCCAAAATACAAATTTTAACTAACATGCAAGAAGCATGAACCATGCTCATGAATGCATCATGGCGAATATGACAATCATGCTCCATTCAACTTCAATCATGGTTAAACACAAAAGAAAACTCAAAATCTTACTCAAGAGTAGACAATCCATCATTGCATGCATCATCATCAAGCTTCACACTTAGCATGCAATGGCTTTATCACCATAACCACTTTGGCCAAATACCATTTCCATGGCATAACAAGGATTTGAGCCATGGCTAACATGCACATCAAATTAGCAACCAAACCATGCATGAAACTCCCAACACAAATTTCTCATACATACCTTAATCTTGATGCAAACTTAGCCAAATCTCCTTCTAGATCTCTTCTAAACAAAGGAAATGAAGCAAAATCCCTTCTTCCTCTTAGTATTTTCGCCAAAAGGAGAGAGCAAGCATGAACAATTTTTTTGTTTTCTCTTCTTGGTTGCACGGCAATGGGGGGATGCTACTCTCTCACACATTTTTTTTTTTTTCTCACCCATGCTTAGTTGTTTATTATTTCTAACATCATCCATTAGTAAAACATGTTGGGAACATGTTCCTTGCCCATAACCTTGTCATGGCCGGCCACTCCTCCTTAGGAAAGGGATTATTTGACATGCAACTCCACCTTTTGTTAACATGTACTAACAAGCCATTTAAAATTAGCCTATCATATTTCACCATGTTTCACTTTGATCCCTATTTAATACTTTCTCATACAAATGGGTAAAATTAGAGAATGAAATTTCCACATATGCATGCACACACATAGTAAGCATAGAATATAACAATTAATTATTTTTATGACTCGGTTTAGTGGTCCCAAACCACATTCCTGCTAGGGTCTATTTTGGGCTGTCACAACTCTCCCCACTTAAGAAATTTTCGTCCCTCAAAATCTTACCGGTAAATAGGTTTGGATATCGCTCTTTCATAGAATTCTCGATCTCCCAAGTAGTTTCTTCTATCCCGTGCTTGAGCCATAACACTTTCACTAGCGGAACCCGCTTGTTTCGCAACTCTTTCACTTCTCGTGATAGGATACTAATCGGTTCTTCCTCATAACTCATATTAGCTTGAATTTCAATTTCGATGGACTAATCACGTGCGATGGATCGGATCTATAGCGTCAAGCATCAAACGTGAAAGACATCGTGAACCTTTTGAGTTCGGGGGCAAAATCAAGCGATATGCCACCGGACCGACTCGCCTCGATATCTCATATGGCCCAATGAACCTCGGCTCAACTTGCCCTTACGGTCGAACTCGAGTATCTTTTTCCAAGGCGATACCTTGAGAAACACTTTATCACCCACCGATACTCGATATCCTTACGCTTCAGATTCGCGACGACTTCGACGACGATCGGAGGCTATCTTCGACTTTCACGGATTACTTTCACTTTCTCGCTCAGCATCCCTAATCAAATCCACCGAAAATCTTGCTTTCACCGAGCTCACCCAAAACAATGGTGTACGGCATTTACGACCGCATAAGGCCTCGTAGGGTGCCATCTTAATACTTGATTGAAAGTCGTTGTTGTGCGAATTCAATCAACGGCAAATACCGCTCCCATGAACCACTAAACTCGAGGATGCAACATCTTAACATATCCTCAAGTATCCGAATTATCCGCCGGATTGACCATCGGTTTGGGGTGAAAGGCGGTCTGAAATGCAACTTGGTACCCAAAGCTTCTTGCAACTTTTTCCAAAATCGCGAGGTAAATCTCGGATCTCTATCCGACACGATGGAAATAGGCACCCCGTAATCTCACAACTGAGAAACGCATAATTCCGCTAATTTGTCCATTGAAAAATCCAGACGACGGGACAAAGTGGGCCGACTTAGTCAATCGATCTACCACGACCCAAACCGCATCCTTCTTACTTGTCGACAATGGCGGTCCGGATACAAAGTCCATTGTGACTCGATCCCATTTCCACTCGGTATCGTGATTGGTCAAGTAACCTCAAGGCACCGATGTTCCGCTTTCACTTGTTGACATATTAAACATCTCAAACAAAGTCGGAGATGTCTCGCTTCATACCATGCCACCAAAACCGACGCTTTCAAATCATTGTACATCTTCAGACTCCGGTGGATTGCCATTCGGCTACAATGGGCTTCATTCGAATTATCGAAATGAGTTCAATTCTTTGGGACACACAGACGACTTTTGAACCTCAAACAATCGTCATCATCGATTTGAAACTCCGAGTCCTTGTTCGAACACACGCAGCCTGCTTTTGCAACCAACTCGTCGTCGACTTTTGAGCTTCTCGAATTTGGTGTGTCAATAATGGTTTGGCTTTCAATTTAGCCACTAACACACCGTCGGATCGGACGCACAAGTGCACATTCATCGTCAGAAAAGTGAATAACGATTTACGACTCAAGGCATCCGCAACCACATTCGCCTTTCCCGTGATAGTCAATGATCACTCATAATCCTTTAACACTCGAGCCAACGCCTTTGTCGCAGATTTAAGTCTCTTTGGGTCATCAAATATTTGAGACTTTTGTGATTCGAGTATACATGGCACCTTTCACCAAATAAGTAATGTCGCCAAATCTTTAAGGAGAATACGATGGCGCCAATTCGAGATCATGAGTCGGATAATTTTTCTCATGTGGCTTTAATTGCCTCGACGACAGGCCACAACTCGACCTTCTTGCATTAATACGCAACCTAACCCAAGTAGAGAGGCGTCGCTATAGATGACAAACTCCTTGTCGGACTCGGGTTGCACTAGAATTGGGGCTTCACCAAATAAGTTTTCGTTGATCGAAACTTTTTGGCATTTCTCCGTCCATTCAACTTAACATCCTTTTGGAGAAGCCATTATCGGCGTGGCTATCGTTGAGAAGCCTTTACAAATCGTCGGTAATAACCTAAGAAGCCCCAAAAAGCTCCGAACCTCAAGAATATTTCTGAGGCTTCCAATTAAGTATGGCTGAAATTTTATTCGGTCGACTCGAATACCCGATGCGATACCACATGACCCAAGAAGCTAACCTCTCTAACCGTAACTCACACTTGCTGAACTTAGCATATAATTGCTTATCCCGTAAAATTTACAAAGACTAACCGCAGTGTTCAAGATGTTCGGTCTCATTTCTTGAATAGACCAAGATGTCATCAATGAACACGACTACTTAATCGATCCAAATATGGTCTAAAGATCCGATTCATTAAATCCATAAATACCGCAGGGCATTAGTGAGCCCAAACGGCATCACTAGGAACTCATAGTGACCATATCTCGCTCAAGGCGCCTTGGGTACGTCCAATCTCGGATTCGCAATTGATAATAGCCCGATCTCAAATCTATTTTCGAGAACACCGAGGCTCCTTCAGCTTGATCGAACAAGTCATCAATACGTGGCAACGGATATTTGTTCTTTATCGTCGCTTTATTGTCGACGATAGTCGATGCACGTACCGCATGGTTCCATCCTTCTTCTTCACGAACAATACCGGCGCACCCCAAGGCGAAAAACTCAAGCGAGCAAAACCTCTATCCACCAATTCTTGCAACCGAGCTTTCAAATCCTTTAATTCCGTTGGTGCCATACGATACGGAGCTATCGAAATTGAGTGGTACCAGTACCAATTCGATGCCAAATTCTATTTCCGAACAGTGGTAAACCCGCAATTCTTCGGGAAAACATCCGGTATTCACAAACCACGGGCACAAATTCGGGTTTCTTTTCGATTCCTTGTCATCGAAAGCACGACGCAAGGTACGCTTCGCACCCTTTTCTTACATATTTCGGGCCAACATCGCCGATATTACTACCGGCAACCCTTTAAGTCCGTAGACTCAACCCGAATTATTTCATTATTCGCGCACTCAAATCGATAGTCTTGCTCTTGCAATTTACAACCGCATCGTGCATGGTCAACCAATCCAAACCAAGAATAACGTCGAACTCATCGAACGGCAAAAGCATCAAGTCCGCCGGAAAACAAGAACCTCTAACACTAGGGGACTTTTCTTGCACACTTTGTTGACAAGCACGTAATGACCCAAGGGTTTGACACCGAATTACAAACTCAAGAGACTCAATGGGCAAAGTCTTATCGGATGCTAAGGTTTCACATATATATGAATGAGTAGAACCAGGGTCAATCAAAGCAATCACATTTGTATTGAAAAGAGTGAAAGTACCGTAATAACATCCGGAGAGGCAAGATCCTCGCAAGCGCAGATGGCATAAGTCCTAGCAGAGCACAAGCCTCGATCCGATGGTAGCATCTCTAGATCCTCTCGACCGCCATCGACATTGCCCATATTTCTAGGTGGCCTACCTCGAGCAAAGGGTAGCACCCGGTTTCCACTCGACTCACATTCTGCTCAAGCATCCTCGGGCAATCCTTCATAAAGTGGTCGGCCGATCCACACTTATAGCAGAGCGATCACGAAACCAACAGCTCCCGAATTCCATTTGCCACAATGTGGACACTCCGCCTCTCTCTGATCATTTCCACCATCAAGCGATCAAGTGACTCGTGTGGTCACAGGGGTCGATCGCGTCCTCGCCTAGAAAAGCCTCAAACGCCTAGACCGGCTCGCATCATCTCAAATCTCTTCGATGCTTGTTGAAGAGACTTTCCGAGGACCTCTTTCGAATTCTCCAGCTCCCACATCAGCTTTTTGTTTCTCCTTTCTAAGCTCTTCGCTTTACAAGCTCGCTCAACAAGTACTACGAACTCTCGATCTCGAGTATGCCAAAAACATCCTTATATCATCATTCATCCCATCCTCGGCGCTTATACATAATAGCTTCGGACGAAATGCATTCTCGCTGCATCGCTAAGCCTCACAAATTTTCGTTCAGAGTCGGAATCGACATCGAACCTTGCTTAAGATCAAGGAATTCCTCCGCTTTTGGTCGATGAATCTCGATCGATATACTTTTTTCGAACTCGGTTTGAAAGAATTCCCAAGTCACTTGCTCTCTAGGCACCACGTAAGTCGAGTACTCCACCAATAGTAGGCGGACTCGCGTAGCAAGGAGATGGTACACTTTAAGCACTCATCGGGTGTACAGATAGCTCATCAAGCACCCGGATAGTGTTATCTAACCAAAATTCAGCTCGCTCGGCATCATCATCATCCGTAGCCTTAAATTCAAGGGCCCCATGTTTTCAATCCTATCGATCGGGGCTTACTTGACCTTATTTGGTCACCACCGGAGGTATTGTAGGTGCGGGGTTGCATTTGTCGGGAATGGAGGTTGTGGAATGTACCGTGTTGGTTCGAATGTATTGATTAAACCATTCGCTCATCACACTATAAAAGGCTTGCCTAGCCTCGTCATTAGGATTGCTGGCCATAGGTTGAGAGTCCGCCAACGCTGTCCCTTGCGCGGAGCAGCGCCACACTCTCCACATCATCAGCTATCGCTTCGGTTGGGATCGGATCCATTGCTATAAACAAACACAAAGTCAAATTGTCGTAAATCACCACACTATCGATTCATCATTTAATGGCATGTATAGCTAGACCCCAAACACATCACGGTAGTCCTAGAATCGACTAAACCGTGGCTCTGATACCAATAAAATTGTAACACCCCGATCCCGAGACCATCGCCGGTGTCGGACACGAGGGGTTAACAAGCCAAGTTCACTTGTTTTGCCCATCCATTTGACATTTCCAGTCAGGATGGAAAACTGCGTCACTGTCGCCTTAAAAATCATATCTCGAGTTTCAAAACCCGGAAACTGGTTTCGTAAATTTTCCCTGAATTTAGACTCATATATCCATCCATGGATTTATTTCTAGAATTTTTGGTCAGGCCAATTGGTACAGTTTATTAGTTAAAGTCACCCATGTTACAGGGATCGACTGCTCTGACCTTCGCACGGTATAACTTGAATATCTCTCTGTACAGGGCTTTAATGCTGGTGCCGTTTGTTTCTAATGAAACTAGACTCAAAATGGAATCTGTACATATAAGGTATGTCTCCTAGTTCTTTTTGATAATTTATAGTAAATTTTAAAGTTGCGACAGGGAACCCAGAAACCGTTCTGGCCCTGTCTCACAATAGCTTTAATATCTCTTAACATGTAACTCCTATGACCATTTCGTTTCTTCCATATGAAAATAGACTCATCAAGGTTCATTTACATAGCTTATTCACTATTTAATTCCATTCCTACGAATTTTGGTGATTTTCACATTCACGTCACTGCAGCTGGCAGCATCTGTTTTTAAGGTAGGTCTTACCTATTTGGTAGTCTCCATGAACCAACTAGTCTTGCCATACATAGGTTCATATATGATCATTTTAACCATGCCAATGGCTGATCATATGACCAACATTCCCATTTCCAAGCCATAGCCACATCATGACACCAAATATATACATACAAACCACAATTAGTCTAAGTCGATACTTCACTTTTACGAGCCATTTTCGCATGGCCGTATATATATACATCACAACATATTCAACCAACAAGGGGTAGTCCTATACATGCCATTTCAAAGTTCAACCAAAATTTATACCAAAATAGAGGCGTGGATAGTGTGGATGACTTCGACTTTATTGATCCCGAATCCGATTGCTATCGAAATAAATCTATAAAACAGAGAGCCAAAGTAACGGGGTAAGCATTTTTTTATGCTTAGTAAGTCTCAAGGAATATAATCAGCTCTAATTACAGCAATACATTCACATAGCCAAATGCATCATTTCATTAATACACATTCTTACTTCACACTTCATCATTATATACTTTCACAAAGTATCAATCAATTCAATAACTGAAATTCATTAGTCGATTGAGCGAATGTTGCTCAAACATGTCGACTTTCCAATGCACATATAACGTACCTTATCCTTTGGGCTTTTCGAGTGTACTAATTGAATTCATTACAGCAACCAACACTCACCTCCAGCCCAAGATTCTTCGGAATATAACCGGATATAATCACGTGCACAAATGCCTTCGGGTCTTAGCCCGGATAGAATAACTCGCATCGAATGCCTTCGGTCTTAGCCCGGATATAGCCACTAGCACAATTGCCTTCGGGTCTTAACCCGGATATAATTTCCAGCATAATTGTCTTCGGGGCTTAGCCCGGATATCATTCAATTTCTCATGTACACATACATCAATAATCATTGGACATACATATTTCATTTTCATTACTAAGGCTCAAACGCAAATATAATCACAAGCATATTCGCCTTCGGACTTAGCCCGGTAGAATTCAAATGCTCATACATACATAATCAATAATCAATACACATCCATACTTTATTTCACATAATTCAAGTAGGGTCACTTCTTGAGGACTTACCTCGGATGTTGTCGAACGGCTTTTTCGCTATTCGATCACCTTTTTCCTTCCCTTGTCCAATTGTGGCCCTCTTAGCTCTTGAGCTAATTCAAACAAATTCAATTTATTAAAACCTCATTGTGCTTGCTTATGGCGAATATGACAAGGAGTTTAAATGGTCATATGGCCACTCTTTAGCTTGAATACACAATGGTCATGCACATTTTATACTACATCAAGCAATTCAATACAATTTATTTGAGCATCAAGGAAAAGCTAAGGCCTTCAATAGGCTACCCAAGGCCGAATATTCATGTACATGTTGAGGTCAATTTTGCACTTAATACCTCACAAAACAGCATGCATTTTACTAGTTAATGCTTTGCACATTGTGGCCCAAAACTTATAATATAGCATCAAGCACTTATATGTGTGCTAGGTCAATTGTGCTTGCAATTTCACAAGCATTCTTCCACATCTTCTTCTTTAAACCAATATATTCATCACTTACTTCATAGCCAAAACATCATGTGCAAACATATATATACAATATGAGCATGGCGAATTTCAAGGTGTCCATAGCCATCCAAAATACAAATTTTAACTAACATGCAAGAAGCATGAACCATGCTCATGAATGCATCATGGCGAATATGACAATCATGCTCCATTCAACTTCAATCATGGTTAAACACAAAAGAAAACTCAAAATCTTACTCAAGAGTAGACAATCCATCATTGCATGCATCATCATCAAGCTTCACACTTAGCATGCAATGGCTTTATCACCATAACCACTTTGGCCAAATACCATTTCCATGGCATAACAAGGATTTGAGCCATGGCTAACATGCACATCAAATTAGCAACCAAACCATGCATGAAACTCCCAACACAGCCTCATACATACCTTAATCTTGATGCAAACTTAGCCAAATCTCCTTCTAGATCTCTTCTAAACAAAGGAAATGAAGCAAAAATCCCTTCTTCCTCTTAGTATTTTCGCCAAAAGGGAGAGAGCAAGCATGAACAATTTTTTTGTTTTCTTTCTTGGTTGCACGGCAATGGGGGATGCTACTCTCTCACACATTTTTTTTTTTTTTCTCACCCATGCTTAGTTGTTTATTATTTCTAACATCATCCATTAGTAAAACATGTTGGGAACATGTTCCTTGCCTATAACCTTGTCATGGCCGGCCACTCCTCCTTAGGAAGGGATTATTTGACATGCAACTCCACCTTTTGTTAACATGTACTAACAAGCCATTTAAAATTAGCCTATCATATTTCACCATGTTTCACTTTGATCCCTATTTAATACTTTCTCATACAAATGGGTAAAATTAGAGAATGAAATTTCCACATATGCATGCACACACATAGTAAGCATAGAATATAACAATTAATTATTTTTATGACTCGGTTTAGTGGTCCCAAACCACATTCCTGCTAGGGTCTATTTTGGGTCATCACAATTCTTCGCCTAAATATGTGAAAATGCATGTGTGAATTTTAATTCTTTGATTTAGTTAATTTGAATGTGAATTGAAAGAAAAGGGACTCATGTGAAAGGATTCAATTATATGTGGCTTAATTTAAGAGGTTAATAAAGGAATGAAGTAAAATAAATGGAGTTGCATGTCAAATAATCCATTTGACAAGGATAGTGGTGGCCATGACAAAATTATAAGCAAGGAAACATGTTTCCAACATGTTATGTTAGTGGGTATGTAGAAAACAATAGAATAAAAGCTAGTAATAAAGAAAGGGAAAAAAGGAAAATGATGATAGCAAAAAAGTGTGTGGATGCCTCCCCCATTTGCCGTGAAGTGAACAAAGAAAAGAAAAAAAAGTGTTCATCTTTGAACATGCTTGGCGAATTGAAGAAGAAAGCAAGAGAAGGTTTGGTCACCCTTGAGCTTGAATTAAGGTAAGTGAGTTCATGTTGGTTCTTGAAAGGTTAGCATACTTTAAGCTAGCTACTAAAATTTCCTACTTAGCCATGTCAAAATCTTGGTTGTGTGGTAATATTGGGTAATCGGCCATGGAAGAAATTGAGGAAAAGGATTGTTGTCTTTGTGTTGTAATGAGTATTTGTGGATGGGTGAAGTTTGAGTTAGTTAAGTGTTCATGTAGATGGTTTGGGTGATAGGAAAAAATCGACTTGTGTGTGTATGGATAGTTGTCGAATGTGTGTATAGTCAAAGAAGAAATCCTTAAAGTGTCTAGTTAATTGATGTTAGGTAAATGGTGTGTGTAAATTATTTAAAATAAAATAATTGTATGAGTATTAAGGATGGTACATGAATTCGCCTTAGAAGAAATTTTAGTATAATATGCTTGGATGTTAATAGGTTATTGCTTTAATGACCGTGTGTGTCAAGGATAATGCATGGACTAATTGATTAATATGTGTTAAGGGAAGGTGAATAAATGTCTATTTGATAAGCTATATATATATTCGGCTATGAAGGTGAAGGTTAAGTCATAGAGATTTTGGTGATATTCATATTCGGTCATAAGGGTTATATGTGTAACTTGGCTATGTGGGTTACGAGTTAAGGTAAATTGCTTATTTGATATGGGTATTCGCCATAAGCTAGCATGATGGGACTTTAATAAGATAAATTTGTTTGAATTAGCCCAAGAGCTTAGAGGATCAAGTTGGACAAGGGAAAGAAAAGTAATTGAATAGCCGTTGAAGACATTCGACAACATCCGAGGTAAGTCATTACACATATGTTTGATATTGCTTAAATGATTGTAAAATCTATGCAATTGTGTTTAATGGGATGATATATATATATAAATGAAAATGTATGTGTATGGAGTGATGACATTTGTTGAATGTAAAAGAAATAGTGAAATGTGTAGAAAGTTTGCTTTCTAAGACTAAGTGTCTTGAACAATACGTGTGTACGGTGATTTAGATTGGCACTAAGTGTGCATGCTGGAAATATATGGCACTAAGTGTGCATGCTGGAAATATACTGACCTGGGTGTGCGAGCTCAAGGGTATGGCACTATGTGTGGGCTTAAATCGCATGGCACTAAGTGTGCGAAATCGAGTATTAAGCATCGTATGCATTCTATAGATATATATATATATATATCTCCGATCGAACAATTATATGGAGGTGTGTCTCCATCGAGTTGAGTATGGACAGCGGATCGGGTAAGTACCTTGAGCTCATGACGAATAGGAAATACTTTCATGCTTCGGGGTTGAGCTTGGTAAGCTTTAAATCTATGTGATGATTGCAATTGTGTGATTGTGGTGAAAATGAGTTAGTGTGTGAAAATGCCTCAAATATCTTATTGTGTAGAATATGAAATGTGGATGTATGACTTGGTATGAGATTGAACCGAAAGGTCTGAGGAATTATGGTATAGTTTCGGTATGGATGAGTACCTAGCCTCGTTTATTGTTTCATGTTGTGATAACTTTATTAATGGATGGTGGTTGAATGCTTATGACTTCTCGAGTTATAAACTCACTCGGTGTTTTCTTGTCACCCCTTTTAGGTCTCTTGGACTCGTATTGTTTGCATGCTCGGAACCGTCGTTGAAGTCATCACACCGCTGGAAATCTTTTGGTATTGTCTTCGTAGTTGAACTAGGAGAACATTTGGCATGTATAGGTTATTATGTTTTGTTGAATTATGGGTTGTAAACTTTAAGCCATGTGAAAATGACCTATGTGGTCGTTGAGTGGGATGCTAGAACCTATAGCCACGAGTCTTAGAAACTTTAATTTTGATAAGGTGGCCATAATTTGTGTCATGTATGATGGATGATTAGTAAGGTCAAGGAAAGATTCATGAAATTGGCATAGTTCATCGCAGTAACTGTTGCGGACAGCAGCAGTGATATGAAATTGAAAAATCACTAAAAATAGTAGAAGTAGAATTAAATAGTGAATAAATTATGAAATTGAACCTTGCTGAATCTATTTTCATATGGATGAAACGAAACGACCATATGAGCAGTATACTGAGAGATATTAAAGTTCTCGTGAGACAGGGCCAGAACGGTTTCTGGATCCCCTGTCTCGACTTTGAAAATTTACTATAAATTATCCAGAAATAATTAGAAGTCATGCCTTATATGTGAAGATTCCATTTTGAGTCTAGTTTTATTAGAAACAAACGGAACCAGTATTAAATCCCTGTAAAGAGAGATATTCAAGTTGTAACGCTCGAAGGTCAGTGTAGTCGACCCCTGTAGCATGGGTGACTTTAACTAATAAAATGTACAAATTGGCCCGACCAAAAAATTCTATAAATAAATCCATGGATGGATATATGAGTATAGTTTCAGGGAAAATTTACGGAATTGGTTTTCGAGTTCTAGAACTCGAGATATGATTTTTAAAGTAACAGTGACGCAGTTAGCTAGCCTGCCTGAAACAAAAATTTCATAATTTCCAAGAGGGAAATAAAGGAAGTAAGCCCGGTAACACCTCGTGGTCGAATCCGGTGACGGTCACGGGTTTGGGGTGTTACATTAAGCTTAGGCAACATTTTGCATTTCTGGTCAAGAAACCTCTGACTTATGTTCTTCTTTCGAAACTTTGTTTGAAAGAATTCCTAATCTACTCGCTCTCTTGGTACCACTGAAACCAAAGTGTTCCACTACTGATAAGCTGAGTCTTTCAGTAAAGATACAAAACATTTTACACATTCTGCTAGTGTACAAGACAATTCGTCAAAAACCTTGATCGTGCCTTGTAACCAGAACTCGGCTTTCTCGGATCATCTTCAGTTGTAGTTCTAAATTCTTCAGCCCATATTTATGGTTTTATCAGCTGGAGGCTTACTTACTCTAGTTGATTCCAAACCCTAAAGAACTACGGGGACTAGGTTGAACACAGCTGGGGGTAGAGGTCGTTAAGCAATCAGGTTTGTTCGTATGAATTTGGCAAACCATTCATTCATCATTTGGAAGATGGCTTCATTAGCCTCTCCTCCTTGGCCCTTAGATAAGGGCTTACTGCCACTCGACATTGCCTCGTGAATGGAGGCTTGCGCATTACTTTCAACTTCATCGAAATTAGCTCTGTTGGATGACATTTTCTATATGAAAGCATAATTCTAAACAAGTCAGGAGTTATCACACTATCACAGGTTATATAATGGCATGTATTTCTAGAATCATACACGCGACGTTCAGTTTGAGAATAGACTAAAAAGTACCTCTGATACCACTAAATATAACACTTCTAACTTGTATGCATCGCCAAAACAGGGTTAAGGAGCGTTGCCATAAAAACATAACTCAAATCATTTATTTCCAAACATTTCATAATCATAGAAAAATCCATTCAAAAACTATCCCTTATTTGAGCCGTCGAGGCCTCTGCAACATTTTAGAAATGATTCGGGACTAAATTGGGAACATATGAAACCTTAAGGAATAAGTTAGAAAAGTTCACATGCAGGTTCACACGACCGTGTGGCCAAGACATGTGCTACACATGACTGAGACACATGCCAATGTCTTAGGTCATGTAACATTCAAAATAGGGACAAATGGTCGTGTCCCAGCTTGTGTATATGCCCGAGCAACTCTCTAACTTGGGTCACATGGCCAAGCAACACGCCTATGTGCCAGCCCATGTAACTCTAGGAATGACCTCATATGCCTGTGTGTCAGGCCATGTGCTAGGCTGTATAACTGCATGACTTGTAGCCCTTTGAAATCTATAGGGGACATACGGTTGTGTTGCATGGCCGTATGTCACCAACAGCTGAGACACGCGCTCGTGTCTTAGGCCGCGTGGACAAGAAATAGGCTAATTTCTAGCCCTTTCTTTTACCCAATTTAAGCACACACCTACAAGCCATTTACATATACAATCTAGCCTTAAAACATACCTAAAACATGTGTAATAAGGTCAATTCAATAGTTCATTTATCCATACAACCAATTTTCCAAAAGGCACCTCAATCACAAATCATCAAGTCAACCTAAACATAAGCATATTTATCCATGAATCAACCATACACAATGATCTACTTCCATACCGAGCCTTAGCACTATTGACTGTATACCAAGTCACAATAAAACATACCAAATTGGTCATTCAAAATATACCATCACTTGACCATTTCGACACTATCCATTTAAGCATCAAGAATGCCAAAAGTTCTCCAACCATAATACCACATATATACATGCCAAACATAACAACTAGTTCATCAAACATAATTCTCTTATACATGCCATTATAACCATGACTAAAACATCAAAATCTACCGATATAATCTATAGATAGTGTGATAGGTCTTCGACGAGCTTCCAAATCGATCAAGCTTTTGGTAATATATGAAACATAGGAAAGAACAACAACGTAAGCATATAATGCTTAATAAGTTCGTCAATCATGAACATAGCTTACCATTTCAATGCAAAATCTTAAAAATAGACATGAATCAATCCAACATAGTTTGGCATAAGCCTAAGAATAATCAACAACACAAGTTAGTGATTAAACACATAACTTAGCAAAATCATCTCATAGTAAAATAAATTTCATGAACATAACATACTTGAATTCATACTTTTCATAACATGATTATACATACTTTGATCATCAATAATTCATACCTTTTCATAAGTTCTTAAATTAACCATTAGAACACTTATACGGTCCTTCCCTTTATATGCCCGTTGAACCACTTAGAATAATATCGGATACGCGGGAAGCTCACACAAAGTGTGATAAACATATGTTCGAAACCATTTCCTTTCCTTTTTCTTTACATCGGTGCTCACTCGAGCCATAAATGGATCTGATCACACAAGCTGGCGGTTAGAATGTAGTTATACAACGCCGCTCACACAAGCTTACGAGTATTCGCAAAAAATTCTAATACTTAGCCATCGGTAGGACATTCTGGACCAGCACCCAAAACATGGTAACCTTAATGACAAGTCATTTGCATCTTATATATTCCTAAGGTTCAAACGGGGCTCGATAGTCATCGTAACGTCATTGGATTTCCATCATGACATGATATGATGAATAACATAATAGCATTTAAATCAAATACATTAAAATGCTATTTAAACACACGAACTTACCTCGATCACAAAAACAACAAAATAGGATCGACTAGTCCGATACGTTATCTTTCCCTCGATCTAGATCCATTCGAGGCTTAACTTGATCTAACTAAGTAAATTCAATCCTTTCAATATTCATTCTATTCAATTTAGTCCAAATACATATTTTTGCATGTTGACACTTTTACCCCTAATATTTTAACTTCTTTACAATTTAGTCTTTAAGCCCATAAATTGAAATTCATGCAATTTCATCCACATAATATACTAGCCGAATTCTATATAAACCCATAGCAACTCATAAAAATCATTCTTTCATAATTTTGACTTGTATTTACACATTTTACAAATAAATCCCTAATTAACATTTTCAACAAAAATCACTTTACAAAAGTTATTTATTTATCAACAAAGGTTCATTTTCTTCTATCAAACATCAAAAATCATATGCACGTATTCTTGGAAAAACCCTAACCTTTTAACAGTTTTGCAAATTAGTCCCTGGGCTAGCTAGATTAAGCTACGACGACTTCAAAAACATAGAAATAATTAAAAACAGGACAAAATTACACTTACATGCAAGGGTAGACTATGGCCGAAACTTCAAACTTCTTTAATGGAGTTTCTCATCTTCAATTTTGGTGGATGAAGACATTTTAGAAGATGATGTTTTCTTATTAATATTATCACTGAACTTATTCATCATTTTACTTAAACAACCTTATAAATTAACTTATAAAATACTTAATTCATGTCCAAGAATGTCCACTAACTTTATAAATAGTAAAATGACCATTTAAATCCATTAACCATTTAATTTCATAGTCGTAGGGTACTTTTAATCGATAGAGCTCTAATTTTGCATTTTTATGATTTAGTTCTTTTCATCAAATTAAACATGCAAATAATAAAAATTTCTTAACGAAATTTTTATATGACACTAGAAACATATCTGTATACATTAAAATAATAATAAAATAAATATTTTCACATTAGATTCGTGGTCCCAAAACCACTATTTCGATTTCACTAAAAACGGACAATTATAAATTTTTATAGATTTTTCAAAACATTGCTTCTCTAATTTTTCCCTATTTAGCTCATTATTTTGGTGACTACATTTGAAAATTTCAATTTCACCACCGATCCTCATGGTTAACTCATTATTTTGTAGATCAATGGTGGACCTTGACGTGGCTAAGATTGGTCTACCTAATAGAATGTATATCTCACGGTCTTCCTCAAAATCTAAAATGACAAAATCGACCAGAATGATGAAGTTGCACATCTTAACAAACACATCTTCATGCACTCCCTTTGGTTGTACTGAAGATCCGTCAATTAATTATAGTGTAATCTATGTACTCTGCAGTTCCCTTAGCCTGAGTTTTTCATATATTGAAAAGGAATTAAATTGATACTTGCTCCTAGGTCACATAGGGCCTTACTAAAATGAATATCCCCTACCTCTATATGAATTGTGAAACTACTTGGGTCTTTTATTTTTGAGGGAATCTATTTAGAGATAATTGCACTACAAGATGTGTCTACATTGACTTGCTCTCATGTTATAATTTTCCTAGGCCTAGACATAATTTATTTTAAATACTTGGCATATTTTAGAACTTTTTCAATTAGTTCAATTAGAGGTAAGTTAATGTTAAGAGATTTGAATAAGTTTAAAAAACTTAGAAAATTTCCCTTGTCCCATTTTTACTTATCTTCTAATTGTGAGGGGAATGGTACCTCAATTAGTACGGGTACTCTAGTTGACTTCTCTTTCAGCTCGGCTACCTTCTCTAGTTCACATTCATCATCAGTTTCTTAAGGGTCCTTTTGAACATCTTCAGCATCCTCTTTATTTTCCTCTTGAGTCAGGGCCTCTTGTGTGACACTCCTAATGTGACCCTAGTCGGAGAGTGGTTTCGGGACCACAAAACCGAGTCACAAGAATAATTAGGTGTTATATTCTGTGCTTATTGTATGTGGAATTTGTATGCGTAAATATTTCGTGTCTTGATTTTTATTAATTAGGTGCTAATTTATAAGAAAGGACCCATGTGTTAGGACTTGAAAATGTGATAGGTGAATTTTTAAGTGGCCTAATAATGCATGAAGTGAAATAAATGGAGTTGCATGTCAATTATCCCATTTCCTAAGGTTAGTGGCCTACCATGACAAATTATGGGCAAAGGAACATGTTTCCAACATGTTTTGCTAATGGTTGATGTTAGAATGGTTATTATATTGGTGTTAGTAGGAAGAAAAGAAAAAAATGGGTATGTGTGGTTGCCCCTCCCCATTGCCGTGTATTGAGCAAAGAAAAAAAAGTTTGGTTCATCTTCCTCCTAGCTTAGCCGATCCTTCAAGAAGAAAAGGAAGAGTTAGCATTCGGTCACTTGAGCTTAAACTAAGGTATGGAATCCATGTTAGTCTTTGAAATCTTTGCATATATGAAGCTAGTTACTAAGTCCTTTACTTGCCCATGTCAAAAATTTTGAAGGTGGTAGTAATACAAGTGTTCGGACATGGAAGATGTTTAGGGGAAATGGTTGTTGCCTTTATGATCTAAGGAATAATTAGAAATGGGTGAAAGAAACAAGTCTTTGTTCTTGATTCTTCTTGGCCGATTCTAAGGGAGAAAAGAGAGCAACCATTTGGTTTCTAAGCCATAAATAAGGTGAGAAATTCATATGAATCCTTGAAATTTTAGATGAAATTGAGCTAGTTACCAAGTATTTTTTAGGTGACCCATGTTAGAAATTGTGATTTTGGGGTGACTAGAACTTTCGGCCATAATGGTTATTGAGGATTAAGGTTATGTTTCATGCTAAACTTGATGAATCTTGGTGTATGGGTGCTTGAACTAAACGAATGATCAAGTAGATGCATAAATACAAAGTAAGAAGAATCGGCTATTATGTGTAATACTATTGCGAATATGAAAATGTTATACTTGAATAATGTATATGGTTGGAGTTGATAATATGAAAGGAAGGCTTAGATGTGTTTGTTTAAAGAAGGAATTGTTGAAGAATGTATGTGAACTTGGCCAACGATTCGGCTTAGTACATATATGATGTGAAAGTCTTGGAATTTATTTTGATTTTGTGTATTATGACCATGTATAATCGGCCACATGAGTAATTTGAGCACTTGATGTTATATTAAAATTCTTGAGCTTAAATATATGGATGTATGTATATGTGGTCATATAATGGCGTTTTGGTTTAAAGGTTGAATGATAAATTATAATAAAGCGAGATGATTTGAGATGCGAATGTGATTGACAAGTAAACATTATTGATAAAAATATTGAATACTTCTACTTGTATTCGTTAAGCTCAAGAGCAAAGGGAGCTAAATCCGATAAAGGGAAGAAAAAGTGGTCGAATAGCCGTTGAAGCCGTCCGACGACATCCGAGGTAAGTCCTCAATAAATGACCCTACTCAATTATGTGAAATGAAATATGGATGTGTAATGATTATTGATTTATGTGTGTATGAGTATTTGAATGATACCCGGCTAAGTCCCAAGGCGATTATGCTAGTGATATGTTTGTGTTTGAGCCTTAGTAACGAAAATGAAATATGGATGTGTAATGATTATTGATGTATATGTGTGCATGAGCAATTGAATGATATCCGGCTAAGTCCCAAGACATTTATGCTAGTAATTATATCCGGTTAAGACCAAGGCAATTGTGCTAGTGACTACATCCGGCTAAGACCAAGGCATTCGTGCAAGTTGTTAAATCCGGCTAATACCAAGGCATTTGTGCAAGTCGTTCTATCCGGCTGAGACCAAGGCATTCGTGCATGTGGTTATATCCGGTTGTATTCAAGAAGCTTGGGCTGGAGGTGAGCGTTGGTTGCTGTAATAAATTTAATTAGTACGCCGAAAAGCCCAAAGAATAAGGTATGTTTATATGTGCATTGGAAAAGTCGATATGTTTGAGTAACATTTGCTCAATCGACTAACGAGTTTTCAGCTATTGAATTGGTTGATATCTTGTGAAAGTGTATAATGATGAAGTGTGAAGTAAGTATGATTATGTGAATGTGTATTAATGAAATGATTCATTTGGCTATGTGAATGTAATGCTTTAGTTAAAGCTGATTTTATTGCTTGAGACTTACTAAGCATAAAAAATGCTTACCCGCTGCTTTGGCTCTCTGTTTTATAGATTTTGCTCGTTAGCGATCGGATTCGGGATCATTAAAGTCAAGTCATCTACACTATCAAAGCCTCCATTTTGGTATAATTTTGGTTGAACTTTGAAATGGCATGTATAGGACTACCCTATTGTTGAAGGTCATGTACCTTTCGGTTTTGTGTAAGCTTGGATAGCCATGCGAAAATGGCTTATATACGCTTTAGTATGATTCTATAATCGTTTGTATGATGATCATTATGGGGTATGGAATTGTTTGAAAAGATTAGCCATTGGAATGGTTAATCATGATCACACTTTGTGCTATGTATGCAAAAAGGGCCAATTGAATCGTGGAAATCATGAAATAGGTAATGGTTACCTTGAAAACAGATGCTGGCAGCAGCAGTGGTGTGGTTTTGAAAAATCACCAAAATTGGTAGGAATGGTATTAAATAGTGAATAAGTTATTTAAATGAACCTTGATGAGTCTACTTTCATATGGAAGAAACGAAACGGTCATAGGAGTTACATGTTAAGAGATATTAAAGCTATTGTGAGACAGGGCCAGAACGGTTTCTGGGTCCCCTGTCGCGACTTTAAAAATTTACTATAAATTATCCAGAAAGAATTAGAAGTCATGCCTTATATGTGAAGATTCCATTTTGAGTCTAGTTTCATTAGAAACAAACGGAACCAGTATTAAAGCCCTGTACAGGGAGATATTCAAGTTGTAACGCGCGAAGGTCAGAGCAGTCGATCCCTGTAACATGGGTGACTTTTACTAATAAACTGTACCAATTGGCCCGACCAAAAATTCTAAAAATAAATCCATGGATGGATATATGAGTCTAAATTCAGGGAAAATTTACGGAATTAGTTTCCGAGTTTTGAAACTCGAGATATGATTTTTAAGGCGACAGTGACGCAGATTTCCAGCCTGTCTGGAAATGTCAAATTGGTGGGTGCAATATGTGGATTTGGCTTGTTAACCCCTCGTGTCCGACACCGGCGATGGTCTCGGGTTCGGGGTGTTACATCTTGGCTACTTGTAACGCTGGGGTTTGTGCAAGTGTACATAGTTGTTATCAAGTAATAAGTAAGTATCAAGTTATCATCTCCACAAGGATTGTATTTGTGCTAAGTCACTTAATTTTTAAAATTATATTAACAATTTGGTAAATAAAAACACAATTTAGTTGAGAAGTGATGATTAATGTGACATCCCTAATTTGACCCTAGTCAGAAAGTGGTTTCGGGACCACTAAACCGAGTCTTATAAGTAATTAAAAGTTATATTCTATGTTTATGATGTTAGTAAATGCATGTGTGAAAGTTTCATGCATTAATTTGATCATTTCTATGTGAATTTATTAAAATGGACTTATATGAAACATTGTTGAAAGGTGATAGGCTAATCTTACAATGGTCTAATAGTACATGCATGCAAAAGAGTGGTTTTGCATGTCAATTTGCCCAAAAAAGGGAAGAGTGGCCGCCATGACAAGATTATATAAGGAACATGTTTCCAACATGTTTAGTTAGTGGATTATGTAGAAAAAATAAAGAAATGAAAAAAATGAGCATGGATGCCCCCTTGTTGCCGTGAGTAGAGGAAAAGAAAGGAGAAAATTTGTTCATCCATTCTCAATTCTTGGCGAAAAATACTAAGGGAAAAAGGAAGGATTTTTGCTTCATGCTTGGTTTAGAAGAGAACTAGAAGGAGATTTGGTCATACTTGTGTCAAGATTAAGGTATGTTTGAGGTTGTGTCATGAGATTCATGCATGTTTTAGTTGCTAACTTGATGTTCATGTTAGCCCATGGTTCAAATCCTTGTTATGCCATGGAAATGGTATTTGGCCAAGGTTGATATTGTGTTAAAGCCATTGCATGCTAAATGTGAAGCTTGTTGATGATGCATGTAATGATGGATTGACTACTCTTGAAATTTCTTTTAGCATTCTTGAGTAAGACATGGAGTTTTCTTTGTTTAACCATGACCAAAAATTGAAAGGGGATGGTGTGGGATGTATTCGCCATGGCATGCTCATAAGTGCGATTTATGCTTGTTGCATGATAGGTAAAAATTTGTGTTTTGATATATGTGTTTGTACATGATGTTACAAATGGATGTGAAAATATATGCTAGATTGGGAAAATTTGATTAAATGTTCATGAGATGAAATTAGGTGATTAAAAGATGTTAGTTGACATTGTATATATATATATATATATATTCGGCCATTAAAGTGAGTATGTTGGTGATGTTGAATCAAGTTTTGGTGCATATTCGGTTAGGTGTATAATCGACCAAATGGGTGATTAGTAAGAATGGTTGCCGAATATACAAGCATACATATGCATGTGTAGTTGAATTATGAATGTTTAGCAAGATGGTTAAACTAGTTGATTTATTGATTAAGCTCAAGGAGTTAAAGAAGGAGAATCAAGCAAGGGAAAGACGAAGGTCATCGAGTAGCCGACTTGGAACTATTTTACCCAACACGAGGTAAGTCATTAAGCATATATTTGGTGTTGATTTAAATGATCATAATATATATGCAAATGTGTTTAAATGAGTTGATGTATAAATGGAAATGTATGTGTATGGAATGATGCCATTGTTGAATGTATAAAGGCAGCAAAATGCATAAGGTATTGGTCTCGGCACTAAGTGTGCGGGTATAAATGGACACGGTGACAAGATTGGCACTAAGTGTGCGGGTTTAAAATTGTACAGCACTAAGTGTGCGAGTTTGATTATATAGCACTAAGTGTGCGAGCTGAACGATATATAGCACTAAGTGTGCAGATTCACTATATGCTCTTGCATTACAATTGGCACCGAGTGTGCGACATTATCGAGTTAATCCGGACAGCGGATCGGTAAGTACCTTGAGCTCATGACGAATAGGCAATATGTTCATGCTCGGGGTTGAGCTTGGTAAGCTTTAAATCTATGTGATGATTGCAATTGTATGATTGTGGTGAAAATGAGTTGGTGTGTGAAAATGCCTCAAATATCTTATTGTACAGAATATGAAATGTGGATGTATGACTTGGTATGAGATTGAACCGAAAGGTCCGAGGAATTATGGTATAGTTTTGATATGGATGGAGTACCTAGCCTCGTTTATCGTTTCATGTTGTGATAATTTTATTAATGGATGGTTGATGAATGCTTATGACTTACTGAGTTATAAACTCACTCGGTGTTTTCTTGTCACCCATTTTAGGTCTCTTGGACTCGATCGTTTATGTGCTCGGAACCGTCGTTGAAGTCATCACACCGGCTGGAAATCTTTTGGTATTGTCTTCGTAGTTGAACTAGGAGAACATTTGGCATGTATAGGCTATTTTGTTTTGTTGAATTGTGGGTTGTAAACTTTAAGCCATGCGAAAATGGCCTATGTGGTCGGTTGAGTGTGATCCTAAAACCTATAGTCACGAGCCTTAGAAACCTTAATTTTGATAAGGTGGCCATAGTTGTATTATGTATGATGAAATAGTTGGCCATGGAAGAATTATGAAATAGTCATTGTTTGCTTTAGTAACAGATGCTGCCAGCAGCAGTGAGGTGAGATGGAAAAATCACTAAAAATAGTAGAAGTAGAATTAAATAGTGAATAAATTATTAAATTTAACCTTGATGAATCTATTTTCATATGGATGAGACGAAACGACCATATGAGCCGTATTTTAAGAGATATTCGAGATTTCGTGAGACAGGGCCAGAACGGTTTCTGGATCCTCTGTTTCGACTTTGAAAATTTACCATAAATTATCCAGAAACAATTAGGAGTCATGCCTTATATTCATAGATTCCCCTTTGAGTCTAGTTTCATTAGAAAGAAACGGCATGAGCATTGGAGCTCTGTACGAGATGATATCCAGGTCGTAATGCGCAAAGGTCAGTGTAGTCGAACTCTGAAACAGGGGTGACTTTAACTAATAAACTGTACTAATTTGCTCGACCAAAAATTCTAGAAAAAAATGTGTAGATGGGAATATGAGTCTAGTTTCAGGGAAAATTGACGGAACAGATTTTCAAGTTCTGGAACTCGAGATATGACTTTTAAGGTGACAGTGATGCAGTTAGCTAGCCTGCCTGGAACAGACATTAAATATTTCAGAGAGAGAAATAAGGGAAGTAAGCCCGGTAACACCACGTGGTCAAATCCGGTGACGGTCACGGGTTTGGGGTGTTACAATTAAAATATATTAGATTAAACGCAATAATCCCTAATGCAAATTAACCTAAGTATCCAAACTATATGAATTAAATAGATTTTAGCAAAATTAAACACAATTTGCTACAATTAAAACATAAACAAACTAGGACAATTACTTTAATTAAACTTAACTTATTATCAACATGCTTAATAATATTTGGAAAAACATTCCATGGCAACTCGATCTTTAATGAGTTTGGAAACCACGTTGGGCCTTTCAGAATCCTTTACTTAACAAATATGCATTTTACTGACCCTTATTTACTAAGGGTTTCTTAGCATTCGTTTGAGACGTGTTAGGTTTGAAACAGTTTAATCACACAAATCTAAAAACTATGCAGATAGTAGAGCATGGTTAGGGCTGTTATGCAACCTGCAATTTAATCGGGTTAGGATCGAAATTGAGCATGCACATTTCAGTTATGAGTCCACTAGTCGTCTTCTGGTTAGGATCGCTCAGCTAATTCAGGTGCATTTCAATCATGTATGAATGAAATACAGACTTGATTTTAATTTAAAACATGAACGAGTGAGGCACAAATATTATAAGCATTAATCTAATAAATATTATTTAATCAAAGCAATCATCCTAGCTTAAATAAAATTAAGCTAACATTGTTGTAAACAAAAAAAAAAAGAACACATAGCAAACATCTTTAAATTAAATTAAAGAAAAGAAAGATTAAACCCAATTCAGAGAGGCTGTCACTCAAGACTCTGACTGCCTAGACTCCTTCGTTCCTTTGCTTCGCTCCTTTGCTAATGGCTCTCCAAGGTGGCCGACCCAGGGTTCTTTAAGAGGCTCAAATGCTAAAATCTTTATGAAAAGATGATGATAGGCGTGGGGAGAAAAGAAGAATGCTAAGAGAATTTAGAGAGGAGAGAATGATGAATGATGAGGGATGATTAGAAATGTGAGAATGAGGTCTTATTTATAGGTGAGTAGAGGGGGATAGTTTACTAAAAATAGGAGTTTTCATCTTTTGAATCATCTTCCATGGGTGGTCGGCCATAAATGGAGGAATTTAAGCTGATTTTTGCTTGCTTTTTTGTCATTTTGAGTGGCATAACAACTCAGGACCGAGACTCGGTCAAGTGCAAATCTTCAGGTAAATCTCTAATTTCTTCAACTCTTCAAGGACCTTGTGCAATTAAACCAAAAATTGGTTTATGGACAGCCATGTGCAGCCGAATTTTGGGTTGACTTGGTCCCCAATTTGGACAGTTTTGTAATCCAGCAAAGCTATCGATCAGATAAAATAAATCAACAAGTTAGAGCACCAAAGAATAAAATATATCCAATTTAATTAATTAATTTAAAACCCAAATTATTAATGAAATATTTTAAAATTAATTATTAAATATAATTTTATATTTTATTATTTAATTTAATCATGTATGACCCACTTTATGTCATAAAAAATATAATATATTCAAATTAATATAAAATAAGCCATTTATTTCATGAAAACTATATAATAAAGCATAAAATCACATTTTAATAATTTCTATGTCCTAATTTCATATTTTCACATATTTCATTAATTTATTAAACAATTACTTTGTTTTAACAATAATTTTAAGTAAAAAGGTGATAATGACATATGAAAAATCCTATATATGTTTCCGTTTACACACCCCGAAAATTAAATCATTGCTCGTCCCGAGTAATGTTCACGCATAGAAAAAGGTCTTGCTAAGGCAAAATTGCTAATTGTGTAAGTAGCATCAATCTCTGTCTCATAATCATGCATTAATAACTTCATGCTCATCAATCTTCTTTATTAACAAGTAATTCATATGCAAACATTCCTTAAGATTATACTAAGCTTCAACATATGCCAACATGAATCATAGTTTGCGTGTATATCATAGTCATAGATAACATTCTTCATTCAACATAATTTCCTAGCAATCAAGCAAACAATCAAAAGGCTTATTTATGATCTTCATATGTTGAACTTAGGACTTCCTCTCCACTAATGTAGGTGACAAAATCATAGAATCAATAGGTATTTTATAAGGTTGTAATGGGGCTCGATTAAAGTAGGGATTTTAAGAGATGCAGTTTTAAAAATCTTAACCTTTAACTTTGTCTTGGTTTTCTCGTAATACAACCTTTTTCTTTAAATGAACCTTTGGAACACCCCCAAATTTATTTTAAACTCAAGCTCATACATTTTTTCTTTTTGGAGACAGAGCAAACCTTTCTTTGCCCTCTTTTTTTTTTTTAAGCATGAGTACATACATCTTTATGAAAATTTCCTCAAATGTTGATTACCAAGACAACTTAAGTTAAGATAGGTGCACAAAATTAGGATAACTTTAAAATATGGTAATGTGGCTTATAATGTAGGTTCATTGCAATAAACAAGCTTTTAAGCTCAATATTTCAGTTTCAAGGGTCAAATATCATAGGGTTGGCTTGAAAAGGCTTAAACAATCCAACGAAATAGTGCCTATATCATTTTAGATTTTTATGTCCCCTCAGATTTCGCCTCAAGAAAGTTACTAAGTCCATTCTAAAGATATAAACCTTCATGCATGTCTAATCTCAAAAGAAACTAAGTTTTCATGGCAAACATTACTAAGGCTAAGATCATACAAGCATTCCATTCTTCATGATAACATACCTTCACTCAAATAAAATCATTATTCATACTTGCATACAAACTATCTCATTAACAAAAAAGATCTCTAAACATTCATTTATTAAAACAACTTATGAAAGAAATGATTGAAACATACTTGAAAAAAATTTAAAAGTTTGAGCAATTTATTTGCTTTACCCCCCTTTAAAAAGAAGCAATGTTCTCATTGCAAGAACAAAGTAATGAATGAAAATTGAACACCAGGTAGGGTTGTAAAGAAAGAGAGGTGAGTCATTAAGACCGCTTAAATACCAAGTTTTTCCTAATAACCGAACCTAGACATGTTCATTCCCATTACCACATCACTTACTCTTTTTCTTTCTAAAGAAGTGTTAAGTTTATTCATGTTTGCCATGTTTTATTTTTGCAGAAATTAAATCCTAATTATGAAAGAAATAATTTTTTAAGGACCTAAAAATAAATAAATAATAAGACAAGAGTCCCCCATTTTATTTTCTTGACTCATTTCCCTTGTCTTTTTTAGCTCCATCTACGCTTGCATCGTCAGTATCTTCCGTCCATGTCTCAAAGATAGCATCTGGGAACTCAAGAACAAAATTATTAGAGATATTCTTAAAAGAATTTTGAATTGAGTCATCTCTAATTTTTTCATATTTCTAGTAAGTTTGTTGTTGATTGTGCATGAACTTGCACATATCCATCAAAATTGACAATTCCGATTTCTTTGAAGCACTTATAGAAGTCGGCATAGGAGTTGCAGATTCAAGCTAAACACTTAGCTTGACTAGTTCTTCTTCTGATTCAACCCTTGGTTCAGGGTTTTTAGATCCTTCAACTGGTTTAGGACTGTTCGGTTCCTTATCAAATTATTCTTCTTCAGTGTTTGTAACTAAATTAGCTTCAGTCTCAATTTCATTTGTTGACTCCTCGATATCTGGCTCAGTTGGCTCTTCTTGTTTGCCTTGATTTAGCTTATGCACCCTCTCTACCAACCTTTCAAGTTCATAAGTTGAAATGCACCCTTGAACATATTGCCCCTTTAGATTTGCTTGTGTTTTAACACTAGCCCTTAAGCAAAGTGAAGTGATTAATGATGAGAAATAAGCACTTCATACCTTTTTTTAGCACAATCGTGAATCTCCTTAAGGATAATTTTCCCAACATTATTGGACTTTTCTGTTAAGATTGCATATAACAAGAGCATCCATTCCATCGAGATGGTGGAACTATGTGAGATAAGCATAAAACTACAACGAGCAAAATAAAACCACACCTTTGCTACTAGTTTTTGCTATTCCCTTCAGAAAGAATGGCTCCCATACTTTCTTATAATCCATTGGGATCCCAGATTTGTCACAACATCAAGCACTTGTTGAAGAAAATCCCAATTGATAGTGTTGATCATAGGGTAGTACTAATCTTCTTCAACATTAGGTAAGTTAAACAAATCATTGATGGACTTAGAAGTAAGAGGTACCTTTTTTCTTTCGAACGATGACCTCAGTAGCATCTTGTGTCGTCAAACTTGCATAGAATTCTTGAACTAGTTCTTCATCGGGAAGTGAACGAGCATCACAAAATTGTTCCCACTTGAGAGCATTGATTATCTTTCTAATTGGCACAGGAACAACCATCACATCATTACTCTTCGCCTTTTTTTGACATCATATACTAATGCTTGAAAATTGAATCAAACCTCTCTTTCACTTCTTCATCGATCAAAATCGGGTTTTCAAGAGTAGTCTTTGATGATCTAGTTCTTTTATAAGACATGGTATCTTTTCCCAAAAATTCGACAAATTTTCTACTTACTGGGAAGAAAAGATATAGGCAAGTGGGTAGAACTTGCTATGACAAAAATAGTACAACGGTAAGGATGGTGCGGCGGCAACGACAACGTGTGACAGCAACAATGGTGTATGGTGGGAACAATGGCAATGTGCGGCAACTAAGTTGGTACTTCGGCAGTCTTCTTGTGGTGGCAATATGTGATTTCAGCAAAAAGGGAAGAGAACTAGGGTTTCTTTCAAGATTTGATGTTGACGGAACAAAAATGAGATTTAGGGATTTTTAGTGTGTAAGCAAAGTGCTTTGAGGTATATGAAAAATAGTAGAATGATGAGGGGTTTATATAGGAAAAATTAGGGCAACATGTAGCAAAAATTTAGCTACATATGGGTTACTTGGGCAGCAAGCAATGGGAGTGGCGGCAAGTATGGATTTTTCTCTCCTTTTTTTTTTTTTGCAATCTTAAGCCTCAAACTCAAACTATCTTGTCTTAAAAAAAAACCTGATGTAACACCCCTTACCCGTATCCAAGGCTGGAATAGAGTATGAGACATTACCAGACTTAACAATACACATAGGCGAAAACCGGGCCATAAAATTTCATTTAATCCAAAACTTTTTGAACACATGCATAACAAACAAAGCTAACTATATCATCACATCAAAACATAAGACATAGCACGATTAATTAAACTCATAAACCATAATGGATAAGGACTACATCTCATGATCATATATGATAACTCAATGCAGACTGATACGTATGGCCAAAATCATAATAAAAATACATATCACAAACCAACTTCCTATACATGCCACTCACTTGATATTTCTAATATTTGAATTAATTCTCCCAAAATGATAGTTTGATAATGTGATTTTGCCTCCGACGATCTCCAACCCCGAGCCGACCTGCCAATACTAAAGAAATGGAGAGGATGGGTAAGCTTTATGCTTAGTAAGTTCATAAGAAAATAATAAGCAATTACTACCACGCTTTTCAAGATAAAACACTATAATTGTACAAGTACACATGTTCAGGTTAAGCTGTGTTATCGAGTTATAGTTACTAAATCATTCATATCTAAAGCTAAAAAACTCCAAATTTACTTTCGTTAATTTTCCTTGAAACTAGATTCATATATATTTCTCCCATAAAATTTCCAGAATTTTTTGTTTAGATAATTAGAAAATTTTATTCATTAAAGTTTCCCCTGTTTCAGGGTATGACTACTCCGACCCCTGTGCACTACAAACCAAATTTCTCCCTGTACAGAATTTCAACGACCATGTCATTTATTTACCTTAAAAATAGACTCAATAAGGAATCCATGCATGTAAGGTATGACTCTTAATAATTTTTTTACAATTTATGGTGAATTTCTAAATTCAGAACAAGGGATCTCGAATTTATTCTGACACTGTCTCACAAAAATTATAATATCACATAATATATAACTCTTTTGCTCCCCCTGTTACTTTTATATGAAAATAGACTCATTAATAGTTAATTCCATAATTTTTTTTGAAATTTAATTCAACTTACACAATTTTTGGTAAATTTTCAAAGTCATGCACTGCTGTTGTTCAACACTATTTTACTACTAAAGTTCACTTTTACACAATTCACTTAATCCATTCCATTTTACCGAGGTTTGCTCAAATATCGAGCATATTGCTCATAAATTCAAATAAACATATACTTGCACTTGTTCATCACATAATCACTTTCACATGTATTTTCATTTAATCGATTTCCCGTTGAACTCATCTGAATAATAATAGATACACAATTGCCTGCACATTTTCTCATTTCCACACTTGTAGCCAAAGCTATCTGGTACGCATAGTAGCCTGCACTTAGTACTACACATGCGACCAATAACCTGGTACACGTAGTAGCCTGCACTTAGTACTACACATGTCATCACAGTTTTCGGGTACACATAGTAGCCTGCATTTGGTACTACACATGCGACCAATTATCCGGTACACGTAGTAGCCTACACTTAGTACTACACATGTGACATCACAATAGTTCATTTGTATCGTTTCTATTCTGAAGGTTCAACCGGGAAATTCCTCACTTTTTAACATTTTACTAAATTGTCCGTAATCAATTTAAATTCATAACTTACATCAAATAACCATTTGATAGGCAGCCACATTTCATATGATATCAAAATATAATAACATAAAAAGAATCGATAGATTATTTATGTACGAACTTACTCGAAGTGTCGATCTCACTATCCATAGCACCAATTGTCCATTCATAGTATAATAAGACACAACTCAAATATCAAATCAGCTTTTAAGAATTTACATAACATATATAACATATTTCATATATAACTTGTCATGTATCATCATTTTCCTGTATTTCATGTAACATTCTTTCATATCATATTTCCACATCATAAACACCATTCCATCAACTTTTCAAATATATCAAATCATAAAATATATGAAATAATAGTAAGAAATATAATTCAAACATAACATTGCATCATTATTATCATACGAACTTACCTCGATCCAGAAATGGCAATTTACCATTTTAGTCCATAACCTTGTATTTTCCTGATTTAAGCCCGAATCTCGATTTCCTTCATATATAATATCACATTTAGCCTAATAATTAGTCATGCTATTCATACGGGTCCAAAAATCATATTTTTACAAATTTTCATTTTGACCCTGTGACAGCCCAAAATTGACCCTAGACGGGATGTGGTTTCGGGACCACAAAACCGAGGCATAAAAATAATTTAAAATTTATTGTGATGCCTATGATATGTGTTAAATTGTGTGTGACATTTTTGATGATTTGATTTAGTGTTATAAAGGTGAATTTCACTAGAAAGGACTTGTGTGAGAAAACTTAGAAATGAGATAGGCAAATGTTGAAGTGGCCTATTGATGCATACTAGGAAATGTTGTCCTTGCATGTCAAATTTCCCAAATTTGACTATAGTGGCCGACCAAGGTGGGTGTTGATGGGCAAAGGAAACATGCTCCCAACATGTTTGGTTAGTGAGTGATGTATGAAGCAATAAAATAATGTGCTAGCATTAAAGAAAATGTTGACAAAAAAAAAGAAAAAAAAAAGTGTGTGGATGCCCCATTGCCATGACTAACCAAAGAAAGAAAAAAAAAGGGGAATTTGGTTATGCTTTGTTCTTCTTGCCGTGAACCAAAGGAAAGAATTGGAGAGCTTTTCATTAAGCAAATTCGGCAACCCTTCTTCTAGTTGGAGGTAAGCTTTGAGATGTTGGCTTTAACTTCTTGAGTTTGTTGAGCTAATTGTCATAATGCATTTTGGTAATGTCATGAAAATCAAACTTTCATGGGGTTTGAACATCAAGCCGTGTATCAAGAGGTTAGGAGAAGGGATTGTTTCATGTTGTATTGAACAAGTTGAGATCGATATGAGGTTAAAAATTTGTGAAAGTTTAGTTAGGAAATGTTTGGTACATTCGGCCATGAGGGTGAGGTTTTCGCTATGGTGATTAACAATGGTGATAGTTGTTGTTCATACTAAATCTAGATGAACAAGGGTAGTTGCTTACATCTTAATAATTATGAGGTTCTTTCTTGAATCTACCTTAAACCCATGAAGCATTCGCCATGGTTGATAGTGAAGAGGTTGATATATTTTCTTTATGTTAAATGAATAAGTGTGGATGGGTGAAGCTTGAATTAGTTAAATGTTCATATAGGTTGTTTGGATGCTAATGCCGATATGAGGATGTTGAACTTGATTAAACAATATTCGCTAGCATGATAGGTATGAAATATTAAGTAAATGAAAATGCTAAATTGTGCTTATATATGTATTCGCCAAGGAAGTGTGGTATGAAGCTTCTAAGTTTGAGAGATGAATGACCAAATGAGCTATGGGTCATGTATGATTAAATTTTATGCATATGTGTGTGTGGCATTAGTAGCTAATAGCATTCGGCATTGTTTAACTAAAATTTGAAATGAATGCTTAAAAGTTAAATGGGTCGCCAAGTGACCGAATGTGTTAAAAACAATATATGGTTGCCGTATGTGTGTGTTTGATTGGGAAGTAAATTTGTTTGATTTAGCTCAAGAGCTCAAAGGATCGAAGTTGGACAAGGAAAAGAAAAGTAATTGAATAGCCGTTGAAGACGTGCGACAACGTCCGAGGTAAGTCATTAAGCATATATTTGGTATTGATTTAAATGATCATAATATATATGCAATTGTGTTTAATGAATTGATGTGTAAATGGAAATGTATGTGTATGGAATGATGCCATCGTTGAATGTATAAAGGTGGTAAATTGCATAAAGTATTGGTCTCGCACTAAGTGTGCGGGTATAAATGGACACGGTGACAAGATTGGCACCTAAGTGTGGGGTTTAAAATTGTACAGCACTAAGTGTGCGAAGTTTGATTATACAAAGACTAAGTGTGCGAGCTGAAAATATATAGCACTAAGTGTGCGAGCTGAAAATTATATAGCACTAAGTGTGCGAGCTGAAAATATATAGCACTAAGTGTGCGGATTCACTATATGCTCTTGCATTACAATTGGCACTGAGTGTGCGACATTATCGAGTTAATCCCGGACAGCGGATCAGGTAAGTACCTTGAGCTCATGACGAATAGGCAATATGTTCATGCTCGGGGTTGAGCTTGGTAAGCTTTAAATCTATGTGATGATTGCATTTGTATGATTGTGGTGAAAATGAGTTGGTGTGTGAAAATGCCTCAAATATCTTATTGTATAGAATATGAAATGTTGATGTATGGCTTGGTATGAGATTGAACCAAAAGGTCCGAGGAATTATGGTATAGTTTCGATATGGATGGAGTACCTAGCCTCGTTTATCGTTTCATGTTGTGATAATTTTATTAATGGTTGGTTGATGAATGCTTATGACTTACTGAGTTATAAACTCACTCGGTGTTTTCTTGTCATCCATTTTAGGTCTCTTGGACTCGTATTGTCGCGTGCTCGGAACCGTCATTGAAGTCATCACACCGGCTGGAAACCTTTTGGTATTGTCTTCGTAGTTGAACTAGGAGAACAATTGGCATGTATAGGCTATTATATTTTGTTGAATTGTGGGTTGTAAACTTTAAGCCATGTGAAAATGGCCTATGTGGTCGTCGAGTGGGCTGCTAGAACCTATAGCCACGAGTCTTAGAAACTTTAATTTTGATAAGGTGGCCATAAATTGTGTCATGTATGATGGATGATTAGTAAGGCCAAGGAAAGATTCATGAAATTGGCATAGTCTACTGCAGTAACTGTTGCTGACAGCAGCAGTGAGATGAGATTGAAAAATCACTAAAAATAGTAGAAGTAGAATTAAATAGTTAATAAATTATGAAATTGAACCTTGATGAATCTATTTTTATACGGATGAAACGAAACGACCATATGAGCAGTATACTGAGAGATATTAGAGTTCTTGTGAGACAGGGCCAGAACAGTTTCTGGGTCCCCTGTCGCGACTTTGAAAATTTACTATAAATTATCCAGAAAGAATTAGAAGTCATGCCTTATATGTGAAGATTCCATTTTGAGTCTAGTTTCTTTAGAAACAAACGGCACCAGTATTAAAGCCCTGTACAGAGAGATATTCAAGTTGTAACGCGCGAAGGTCAGTGTAGTCGACCCCTGTAACATGGGTGAATTTAACTAATAAACTGTACCAATTGGCCCGACCAAAAATTCTAGAAATAAATCCAGGGATGGATATATGAGTCTAGTTTCAGGAAAAATTTACGGAACTGATTTTCTAGTTCTGGAACTCGAGATATGATTTTTAAGGTGACAGTGACGCAGTTAGCTAGCCTGCCTGGAACTGAAATCAATTATTGTCAAGAGAGAAAAAAAGGGAAGTAAGCCCGGTAACACCACGTGTTCAAATCCGGTGACAGTCACGGGTTTGGGGTGTTACATTTTATTGGTATCAGAGCTATGGTTTAGTCGGTTCTAGGACTACCATAGAGCGTGTGAGTCTAGCTATACATGCCAATTTGTTAGTGCTTAATAATGTGATGACTTCTAACGGTTGAAATTTTTGTTTTGATTAGCAATGGAGCCCGGAATAGAGAGACCCTTGGCGGATGACGT
Organism: Gossypium arboreum; assembly: GCF_025698485.1. Classification (NCBI taxonomy): domain Eukaryota; kingdom Viridiplantae; phylum Streptophyta; class Magnoliopsida; order Malvales; family Malvaceae; genus Gossypium; species Gossypium arboreum. The sequence continues at coordinate 115,321,978 of NC_069077.1, read as the reverse complement.
TGAAAGTGTAGCGGCTGCTCCCGCGCAAGGGACACCACCTGTTGAGCCTCAGTCATCCGCGAATAATCAAAATGAAGGGGCGAAACAAGCCTTCTTCACCATGATGAATGAGTGGGTCGCACAATATGCTCGAACCAACCCGGCTGTCCAACCATTCCCGAATTTAAATACTCCACCCCAAGAGTCCGCAATGCCTCCGATTCATCGATCCCGTGAGGCTAAGCAAACCACCTGTAGACTTGATTAGGAAGCGCGGGCGAGGAGTTCAAGGCCATAGTCATCGATGATGCCGAAAGAGCCGATTCGCTCGATAACACCATTCGAGTGTTAGATGAACTGCATGCACACCGATAAATGTCTTAAGTGTGCTATATCCTTGTTAAGAGACTCACTTACTATTGGTGGAGGACTTTAATTTCCATAGTCCCAAATGAACGAGTTACTTGGGATTTCTTTCAATCCAATTTCAAAGAAATACATTAGTCAACGGTTCATAGATCGAAGCGTAAGGAATTCTTGGAACTCAAGCAAGGCCGTATGATCAGATCTCAATACGAGCATGAGTTCGTAAGACTTAGTCGGTATGCTCGGGAGTGTGGCTGATGAGGTTGCGATGTGCAAAAGATTTGAAGAAGGATTGAATGAAGAGTTAAAGTTACTAGTGGGAATTTTGGAGATAAAGGAGTTCGTGACACTAGTCGAACGGCCTGCAAGGCGGAAGAACTTGGGAAGGAGAAGAAGAAGGCTGAATTCAAGCAAGAGATTACCGTAAAAGATCGACGAGTAAAGCTCCGTTCTCGGCAGTAAAGAGGTTCGGGGAGGACACCAAGAAGTCGAGGACGATCATGGAATTTCCATTAGAGCCCGACCATTGACGGACTCCCGAGCTACTTCGTAGCTAGTGTGGGCAATAATTGTCAAGAGAGACCAATGCCCCAATGTGGAAGACGACACCTAGGTGAATGTTGGGGTAAGTCTGTTAATAGGGCTCATTATGGATGCGGTTCGAAGGACCACCTCATTAGAGATTGCACGGAGCTAGATGAGAGGAATAAGATGCAAGGTGCAAGACCTAGTGGAACGATGGCTAGAGGTAGGCCCCCGAGAATCTCTGGAGGTAGGAGTGGTAATCAGAGAGGAGCCTCTAGTACGGCTGTCCGATCCGAGACCCGTGCTCCTGCTAGAGCATATGCCATCCGCGTCACGAGAGGAGGCATCCTCCCCGACGTCATCACGGTACTTTTACTCTCTTTGATACTAGTGTGATTGCATTGATTGACCCCGCTCTACTCATTCATATGTATGTGAAACCTTAGCATCCAAGAAGACTCTACCGTTGAGTCTCATCAATTGTAATTTGAGTGTCAAACCCTTTGGGTCAATACGCACTAGTTGATAAAGTGTGCAAGAGATGTCCCTAATAATTGAAAATCCTGCTTTTCCACCGATCCGATGCTTCTACCATTTGATGAATTCGATGTTATTCTTGGTATGGATTGGTGATCGTACATGATGCAAAGGTGGACGCAAAAGGAAAACCATTGATTTGAGGAGTGCAAATAACGAGGTAGTCTGAGTCGAGTCTCTTGATTTAAAAGGAGTGCCGATAATATCTTCTATGACCGCCGAGATATGTGAAAAGGGGTGTGAAACATACCTTGCGTATGTGTTTGAAAGTAAAGAGATGGAAAAGAAACTCGAATCGGTACCAGTGGTTTGTGAGTATTCAGATGTTTTTCCTGAGGAGTTGCCGAGATTGCCACCGGTTCGAGAAGTGGAATTCGGCATCGAAGTTGTACCGGGTACTACACCGATCTCAATAGCCCCGTATCGTATGGCATTAACGGAATTAAAAGAATTGAAGGTTCAATTGCAAGAATTGACGGATAGAGGTTTCGCTGACCGAGTTTTTCTCCATGGGGCGCACTAAAGATTGTTTGTGAAGAAGAAGGATGGAACTATGAGATTGTGCATCGACTATCGCCGCTTGAATAAAGTGACGATAAAGAACAAATATCCGTTGCCATGAATTGACGATTTGTTTGATCAATTAAAGGGAGCCTCGGTGTTTTCAAAGATAGATTTGAGGTCGGGTACTATCAGGTTGAGGGTCCGAGAATCGGACATACCCAAGACCGCTTTTAGAACGAGGTACGGTCACTACGAATTCTTGGTGATGCCGTTTGGGCTCACTAATGCCCTCGGTGTTTATGGATTTAATGAATAGAATTTTCAGGCCATACTTGGATCGGTTCGTAGTTGTATTTATCGATGACATTTTGGTCTATTCGAGAGATGAAATCGAACATGCTGAACACCGAGGCTAGTGTTGCAAATCTTACGAGATAAGCGATTATACGCAAAGTTCAAGAATGTGAATTTTGGTTGAAAGAGGTTAGCTTTTGGGGCACGTGGTGTCCGTGATCGGTGTCGGGTGGACCCGAACAAAATTCGGCTATAGTCGATTGGAAACCTCCAAGGAATGTTACCGAGGTTAGGAGCTTTTGGGGCTTGCCGGATACTATTGACGATTTGTGAAAGGTTTTTCGATGATAGCTGCACCGATGACAAAACTACTTCAAAAGATGTTAAGTTCGAGTGGTCGAACGCTGTCAAGAAAGTTTCGATCGACTAAAACCTGTTTAACCGAGGCCCCGGTATTAGTACAATGAGTCCCAGAAAGAGTTTGTCATAAACAAAGGACGCATCCTTGCTTGGGTTAGGTTGTGTGTTGATGCAAGAAGGTCGAGTTGTGGCTTACGCGTCGAGACAACTAAAGCCGCATGAGAGAAACTATCCCACCCATGACCTTGAACTAGCACCATAGTGTTCGCCTTGAAGATATGGCGGCATTACTTGTTTGGGGAAAGGTGTCACATTTATTCGGACCACAAGAGTCTAAAATATTTGATGACTCGAGAGATTTAAACTGCGACAAAGACGTTGGCTTGAGTTGTTGAAAGACTATGAACTCATCATTGATTATCACCCGGAAAGGCCAACGTGGTGGCCGATGCCTTAAGTCGCAAGGCAATCGCTTGCTTTGAGAGCGATGGATGCTCATCTATCCGTTTCACCCGATGAGGTGCTAGTAGTCAATTAGAGACCAAACTGTTATCGATTCATCAAGTACTCGAATCTCGGAAGGTCGACGCCAATTGGTCGCTAAGCGAGCGAATGTGTTTCAATGAGGAATCGAATTTCAGATTGACGACCATGATTGCTTGACGCTCAAGGGTCGATTATGTATTCCAAGGAATTCGAACTTGTTTCGATGATTTTGAACGAGGCTCACAGAGTCGAATGTCAATCCACCCGGTAGTACTAAAATGTACAATGACCAAACATCGGTTTTGGTGGGATGGTATGAAACGAGACATCTCTGACTTTGTTTCGAGATGTTTAATATGTCAACAAGTGAAAGCGGAGCATCAAGTGCCATCGGGATTACTTCAGCCGATCACGATACCCGAGTGGAAATGGGATCGAGTCACCATGGACTTTGTATCCGGACTGCCTTTGTCAGCAAGTAAGAAGGATGCGATCCGGTCATTGTTGATAGACCGACCAAGTCTGCTCATTTTATTCTGTTCGCACGGATTTTTTGCTTGATAAATTGGCAGAATTATACGTCTCCCAAATTATTCGATTGCATGGGGTGCCTATTTCTATCGTGTCGGATAGAGACCCAAGATTTACATCGCGATTTTGGAAGAAATTGCAAGAGGCTTTGGGTACCAAGCTGCATTTTAGCACTGCTTTTCACCCCCAAACCGATGGTCAATTCGAACGGATAATTCAAATACTCGAGGATATGTTGAGATGTTGCATCCTTGAGTTTAGTGGTGCATGGGAACGGTATTTACCTTTGGTTGAATTCGCTTACAACAATAGCTTTCAATCAAGTATCAAGATGGCGCCTTACGAGGCTTTATACGGTCGTAAATGCCGTACCCCATTATTCTGGACTGAACTTGTGACAGCCTTAAAACGACCCTAGTCGAAATGTGGTTTCGGGACCACAAAACCAAGGCATAAAAATAATTTAATATTTATTTTATTGCCTATAATGTGTGTTAACTCATGTGTGATATTTTTATGCTTTGATTTAGAATTATAGATGTGAATTTCACTAGAAAGGACCTAGTAATAAACTTTGAAAGTATGAGGGAAATGTGTGATGACTAATTAAAGGATGCATGCAAAACAATGGACTTGCATGTCAAATTCCCCATAGCTAGTGGCCGCCATGACAAGGATTTATGGGCAAAAATCATGTCATGAAACATGTTTGGTAAATGGGTTATGATGGAAAGAATAAAATAAGGGTATGGAATAAACAATTAATGTTAGTAGATGAGAAACAAAAAAAAAAAAAGTGTCCATCTTCCTCCATAGCTTGGCGAATGTCCTAAAGAAAGAAAGAAAAAATTTTGTTCATCTCTTTTCACTCTCTTGTTGGCCGAAAATACTAAGGATAAGGAAGGAGTTTTGCTTCATATTTGGTTTGGAAGAGGATTAGGAAGAGGTTGGCTAAACTTGCATCAAGATTAAGGTATGTTTGAGGTTCATGCATGTTTTTAGTTGCTAGCTTAATGTTCTTGTTAGCCCATGGTTCAAATCCTTGTTATGTCATGGGAATGAAATTCGCCAAAGTGAATGTGGTGTTAATGCCATTGCATGTTAAATAACAAGCTTGAAAGTGATACATGTGATGGAGGATTGAAGATTCTTAGATTTTCTTTTAGCATTTTTTTTTTGAATGAGATACTAAGTTCTTTGTTTCACCATGACCAAATTGAAATGGTGTGGTGTTGTGGTATTCGCCATGATATATCCATAAGTATAATTCATGCATGTTGCATGGTAAGTAAGATTTAAGCTTTGGAAATGTGTATATATTTGGATATAAGCCACTTGAGAATTCGCCCTTGCACCTACATGAATATATGTTTGCACATGATGGATTGGTATGACATATATACTAATTCAAAGTGTATATTTGCTTGTGATGATGTGTTGATTATGAAGTAAATAAGAGATGTGCAATGAATTACGATATGTAATGTGTTAGTAGTAAAATGTATGCTGTTTTTTTGTGTGGTATTAAGTGTATATTCGGCCACATGAGGGTAATTAGTGTGCATGCATTCGGTTTGAGGCAAGTATATTGATGCCTATTCTTGGCTTAGAAAATTCGCTAAGAGGAATATTAACTAATGTGTTGAGTTCGATTTATGATTTCGTACATATACAACTTTGATGCCTAATGTATATAAGGGCCAAGTACTTTGAACTTCACGTTGATGTTTGAATGTATTGAATTGCTTGTTGTGATGTAAAATGTGCATGACCATTGTGTATTTGAGCTAAAGGATGGCCATATGACCATTTACACTCCTTGTCATATTCGCCATAAGCTATCATGATGAGATTTTAATAAGTTAAATTTGTGTAAATTAGCTCAAGAGCAAAGGGAGCTAAATCCGATAAAGGGAAGGAAAAAGTAGTTGAATAGCCGTCGAAATCGCTCGACAACATCCAAGGTAAGTCTTCGAGTGATGACCCTACTTGAATTATATCAAAATTATGCTCCTTGTTTGTGTGGCCATTGAGCCTAAATAGTAAAGGTTGATAGATATTTTGTGTTAGAGCTTTAGTAACGAAAATGAACTATGGACGTGTCTTGAATATTGATATATATGTAAGTGAACATTGAAATATATCCGGCTAAGACCAAGGCATTCATGCGAGTTGATATATCCGGCTAAGACCAAGGCATTCGTGCGAGTTGATATATCCGGCTAAGACCAAGGCATTCGTATGCGAAGTTGATATATCCGGCTAAGACCAAGGCCTTTGTGCAAGTCACCAAATCCGGTTATGACCAAGGCAATCGTCTTGAGTCGCTATATCCGGTTAAATCCGAAAGTATGTGATTCGAAGTGAGCAATCTTGCTGTGAAAATTTCAGCTTATACACTTGTGAAAATTCCAGCAATGAGGTATGTTTGTATGTGCTTGTACTAATTGAATTCTTACAAGTAAGTATGCGCTAAGTTGATAAACGAGCTACCGCCTTGGGCTAAGTTGTTCTTTTGTGTATGAACATAAGGGTCGGTGATGTGAAATAAGTATGAGTATGGGAATGTGAATTAGTAAAGTGGTTTAATTAGCCATGTGAATAAAATACCTTAGTCAAAGCTGATTTCATTGCATGAGACTTACTAAGCATTAAAATGCTTACCCGCTGCTTTGGCTCTCTGTTTTATAGGTTTCGCCGTTAGCTATCGGATTCGGGATCAAAGAAGTCAAGTCATCCACACTATCGAAGCCCCATTTTGGTACAAATTTTGGTTGAACTTTGAAATGGCATGTATAGGACCATCCTTTGTTGAAGGTCATGTACCTTCCGGTTTGTGTAAACTTGGATAGCCATGCGAAAATGGCTTATATAATGCTTTTAGCATAGAACTATAATCGTTTGTATGTTGACCCTTATGAGGTATGGAATTATTTTGAAACGATTAGCCATTGGAATGGTTAATCATGATCACGCTTTGTGCTATGTATGTAAAAAGGGCCAATTGAATCATGGAAAGTATGAAATAGGTAAAGCCTACTAAAGGCAGATGCTGACAGCAGCAGTGACGTGGATGTGAAAAATCACTAAAAATAGTAGGAATGGTATTAAATAGCAAATAAATTATGTAAGTGTACCTTGATGAATCTACTTTCATATGGAAGAAACGAAATGGTCATATGAGTTATAAGTTAACAGATTTTAAAGTTCTTGTGAAATAGGGCCAGAACGGTTTCTGGATCCCTGTTCCAACTTTGGAAAATCATTGTAAATTAACCAGAGATAATTAGGAGTCATTCCATATATTTGTAGATTCCTCTCTGAGTCTAGTTTCTATAGAAACAAACGGCATTAGTATTGAAGCCCTGTACAGGAGATATCCAATTCGTAACGCACAAAGGTCAGTGTAGTCGATCCCTACAACAGGCGAGACTTTAACTAATAAACTGTACTAATTGGCTCGACCAAAATTCTAGAAAAAATATGTAGATGGACATATGAGTCTAGTTTCAGGAAAAATTTACGGAACTGATTTTCGAGTTGTAAAACTCAAGTTATGAATTTTGGAGCGACTAGTACTCAGATTGGCAGCTTGTCTGAAAATTGTCAATAAGTGGGTTGAAGTTCATTAACACCTCGCGTTCGACTCCGCGACGGTCTCGGGTTCGGGTGTTACAATTTTATTGGTATCAGAGCTACGGTTTAGTCGATTCTAGGACTACCGTAATGCGTTTGGGGTCTAGCTATACATGCCATTTTATGTGATTATATGATAGTGTGGTGATTTGACGCTTGAACTTGTGTTTATTTATAGTAATGGATCCCGATCCCAACCGAGCGATAGCGATGATGTGGAGAGTGTGGCGCTGCTCCGCACAAGGGACAGCGCCAAGCGGACTCTCAACCTGTTGCTAGCAATCCGAATGACGAGGCTAGACAAGCCTTTTATAGCGTGATGAATGATTGGTTCAACCAATACATTCGAACTAATACTACTGTTCCACAACCTCCATTCCCAACAAACACATTTCAAGACCTACAATGCCTCCGAATTGACCAAATAAGGTCGAATAAGCCCCAGTTGATAGAATCCAAAACATGGGGCTACTGAATTTAAAGCTACGGATAGTGATGATGCCGAGCAAGTCGAATTTTGGTTGGACAACACGATCCGCACTCGATGAGCTATCTTGTACACCGATGAATGCCTAAAGTGTACCATCTCCTGCTACGTGATTACGCCTACTATTGGTGGAGTACTCGACTTGTTGTGCCCGCGAACAAGTAACTTGGGAGTTCTTCCAAACCGAGTTTCGGAAAAAGTATATCGGTCGAGATTTATGGACCAAAACGAAAGGAATTTCTCGAACTTAAACAAGGTTCCATGTCGGTTACCGACTATGAACGAAAATTCGTGAGGCTTAGCCAGACGCTGAGAATGCATTTCTTCGTAAGCGTGATGTGTAAACGCTCAAGATGGACTGAATGATGAGATAAAGCGTATGTTGGCATTTTGGAAATCCGAGAGTTTGTGACTCTCGTCGAGCGAGCGGCAAAGCCGAGGAGTTTAGTATGGAGAAAAGGAAAGCGGAAGCGGGAGCAAGGGAGTTTCAGAAGAGGTATTCGGGAAGCCCTTCCAACAAATCATCAAAGAAACTTAGAGATGGCTTAGGCCGATCTAGAGACACTTCGGCTTTTCTAGACGAGATCGCGATCGACCCCTGTGACCACACGAATCACTTCGATCGCCATGAGTGGGAATGATCGACGAGAGAGGACGGAGTGCGATTGTGGCAAATGGCATTTTGAAGTCAGAGATTCCGTGACCGCTCTGTTACAAGTGTGGATCAGTTGACCACTTCATTAAAGATTGCCCGAGGTTGTCTCGAATGTAATGTAGATCGGAGTGGGAAACCGGTACTACCACCGCCGAGGTAGACCATCCGGAAATACGGCAAGGCTAGTGGTGGTCGAGAGGATCTAGAGATGTCGCGACCAGATCCGAGGCTCGCGCTCCAGCTAGGACTTATGCTATCTGCGCACGCCGAGGATGCCTCCTCGCCGATGTTATTACGGTACTTTCACTCTCTCGATACTAATGTGATTGCTTTGATTGACCCCGGTTCTACTCATTCTTATATATGCGAAACCTTAGCATCCAAAGAAGACTTTGCCTATTGAGTCTCTGAGTTCGTAATTCGGTGTCAAATCCTTTGGGTCGTTATGTGCTGGTCGACAAAGTGTGTAAGAAATGCCCCTAGTAATTCGAGGTACTGCTTTTCCGCGGACTTGATGCTTTTGCCGTTCGATGAATTTGATGTTATTCTTGGGTTGGATTGGTTGACCGTGCATGATGCGGTTGTGAATTGCAAAAGCAAGACTATTGATTTGAGATGCAAACAACGAGATGATCCGAGTTGAGTCTACGAACTTGAAGGGTTGCCACCGTAATATCATCAATGTTGGCCCGTAAATATGTAAGAAAAGGGTGTGAAGCATACCTTGCGTATGTACTTGATGATAAGGAGTTAGGAATAGAACCCAAATCTGTGCTTGTGGTTTGTGAATACCGGACGTTTTCCCAAGAATTGCCGGTTTGCCACTGTTCGGAGATAGAGTTTGGCATTGAGCTTGTACCTGGGACCACACCGATTTCGATAGCTCCATATCGTATGGCACCAACGGAATTAAAGGAGTTGAAAGCTCAGTTGCAAGAGTTGATGGATAGAGGTTTTGCTCGCCCGAGTTTTTCACCTTGGGGTGCACCAGTGTTGTTTGTGAAAAAGAAGGACGGAACCATGAGGTTGTGCATCGACTATCGTCAGCTTAATAAAGTGACAATAAAGAACAAGTATCCGTTACCACGTATCGATGATTTGTTCGATCAACTGAAGGGAGCCTCAGTGTTCTCAAAATAGATTTGAGATCGGGCTATTATCGCCATAATCCGAGATTCGGACATACCCAAAACCGCCTTCGAACGAGATATGGTCACTACGAGTTCTTAGTGATGCCGTTTGGGCTCACTAATGCCCTCGCGGTATTTATGGATTTGATGAATCGGATCTTCGATCATATTTGGATCGGTTCGTAGTTGTGTTCATCGACGACATCTTGGTCTATTCAAGAGATGAGACCAACATGCGAGCACCGAGATTAGTGTTGCAAATTTTACGGGATAAGCGGTTATATGCTAAGTTTAGCAAGTGTGAGTTCGGTTAAGAGAGGTTAGCTTCTTGGGTCACGTGGTATCTGCATCGGTATTCGAGTCGACCCAAGCAAAATTTCAGCCATACTTAATCGAAACCTCCAAGAAATATTACTGAGGTTCGAGCTTTTTGGGACTTGCGGGTACTACCGACGGTTTGTAAAGGATTCTCGATGATAGCCACACCCATGACGAAACCGCTTGTAAAGATGTCAAGTTTGAATGGACGGAAAAGTGTCGGAAAAGTTTTGACCAATTGAAAACTCATTTGACTGAAGCTCCAAGATAGTACAAATTTTAATCGGCAAAGAGTTTGTCATCTATAGTGACGCCTCCTACTTGGGTTAGGTTGCGTATTGATGCAAGAAGGTCGAGTTGTGGCCTATGCGTCGAGACAATTAAAGCCACATGAGAAAAATTATCCGACCCATGATCTCGAATTGGCTGCCATCGTATTCGCCTTAAAGATATGGCGACATTACTTATTTGGTGAGAAGTGCCATGTGTATTCGGATCACAAAAGTCTCAAATATTTGATGACTCAAAGAGACTTAAATCTGCGACAAAGACGTTGGCTCGAGCTGTTAAAGGATTATGAGCTGGTCATTGACTATCACCCGGAAAGGCTAATGTGGTTGCGGATGCCTTAAGCCGAAATCACTTTGCTTGCTTTTGAGCGATGAATGTACACTTGTCTATCCTACCCGACAATGTGTTAGTAGCCAATTAAAGGCCAAACCATTGTTGACTCATCAAATTCGTGAAGCTCAGAAAGTTGATGAGGAGTTGCGTGCAAAACGGGCTGAGTGTGTTCTGAACAAGGAATCGGAGTTTCAAATTGATGATGACGATTGTTTGAGGTTCAGAAGTCATTTGTGTGTTCCAAGGAATTCGGAACTTATTTCGATAATTCTGAACGAAGCTCATTGTAGCCGAATGGCAATCCACCCGGGGAGTACGAAGATGTACAATGAGTTGAAACGTCGGTTTTGGTGGCATGGTATGAAACGAGACATCTCCGACTTTGTTGCAAGATGTTTAATATGTCAACAAGTGAAAGCGGAGCATCAAGTGCCTTCAGGGTTACTTCAGCCGATCACGATACCCGAGTGGAAATGGGATCGAGTCACAATGGACTTTGTGTCCGGACCGCCGTTGTCGACAAGTAAAAGGATGCAATTTGGGTTATTATTGATAGATGACTAAGTCGGCTCACTTTATCCCCGTGCGTATGGATTTTCATTGGATAAACTAGCTGAATTGTACGCTTTCTCAGATTGTGAGATTACACGGGTACCGATTTACATTGTGTCGGATAGAGATCCGAGGTTCACCTCGCGATTTTGGAAGAAATTACAAGAAGCATTGGGCACCAAGTTGCATTTCAAGACCGCCTTTCACCCCCAAACCGATGGTCAATCCGAGCGTATAATTCAGATACTTGAGGATATGTTGAGATGTTGCATCCTCGAGTTCGAGGGTTCATGGGAACGGTACCTACCTTTGATTGAATTCGCTTACAACAATAGTTTTCAATCAAGTATTAAGATGGCGCTTTACGAGGCTTTGTACGGGCGTAAATGCCGTACACCATTGTTTTGGACCGAGCTCGGTGAGAACAAAATTTTGGAGTGGATTTGATTAAAGATGCTGAATGTAAAGTAAAAGTAATCCGTGAAAATCAAGATAGCCTCCGATCGTCGAAAATCGTATGCGGATTTGAAACGAAAGGACATTGAGTATCGTGGGAGATAAAGTGTTTCTTAAAGTTTCGCCGTGGAAAAAGATACTCGATTCTACCGTAAGGGCAAGTTGAGCCCGAGATTCATTGGGCCGTACGAAATCTCCGAACGAGTTGGCCCAGTTGCGTATCGTTTGATCTTGCCCCCTGAACTTGAAAAGATTCACAACGTCTTCCATGTTTCAATGCTTCGACGCTATAGATCTGATCCGTCGCACGTAATTAGTCCATCAGAGGTTGAAATTCAAGCCGATATGAGTTATGAAGAAGAACCGATTCGTATCCTAGCTCGTGAAATGAAAGAGTTGCGAAACAAAAGGGTTCCGCTAGTGAAAGTGTTATGGCTCAAACACGGATAGAAGAAGCTACTTGGGAACCCGAGAACTCTATGAAAGAGCAATATCCAAACCTATTTACGGTAAGATTTTCGGGACGAAAATTTCTAAAGTGGGGAGAGTTGTGACACCTTAAAACGACCCTAGTCGAAATGTGGTTTCGGGACCACAAAACCAAGGCATAAAAATAATTTAATATTTATTTTATTGCCTATAATGTGTGTTAACTCATGTGTGATATTTTTATGCTTTGATTTAGAATTATAGATGTGAATTTCACTAGAAAGGACCTAGTAATAAACTTTGAAAGTATGAGGGAAATGTGTGATGACTAATTAAAGGATGCATGCAAAACAATGGACTTGCATGTCAAATTCCCCCATAGCTAGTGGCCGGCCATGACAAGGATTTATGGGCAAAAATCATGTCATGAAACATGTTTGGTAAATGGGTTATGATGGAAAGAATAAAATAAGGGTATGGAATAAACAATTAATGTTAGTAGATGAGAAACAAAAAAAAAAAAAAGTGTCCATCTTCCTCCATAGCTTGGCGAATGTCCTAAAGAAAGAAAGAAAAAATTTTGTTCATCTCTTTTCACTCTCTTGTTGGCCGAAAATACTAAGGATAAGGAAGGAGTTTTGCTTCATATTTGGTTTGGAAGAGGATTAGGAAGAGGTTGGCTAAACTTGCATCAAGATTAAGGTATGTTTGAGGTTCATGCATGTTTTAGTTGCTAGCTTAATGTTCTTGTTAGCCCATGGTTCAAATCCTTGTTATGTCATGGGAATGAAATTCGCCAAAGTGAATGTGGTGTTAATGCCATTGCATGTTAAATAACAAGCTTGAAAGTGATACATGTGATGGAGGATTGAAGATTCTTAGATTTTCTTTTAGCATTTTTTTTTTGAATGAGATACTAAGTTCTTTGTTTCACCATGACCAAATTGAAATGGTGTGGTGTTGTGGTATTCGCCATGATATATCCATAAGTATAATTCATGCATGTTGCATGGTAAGTAAGATTTAAGCTTTGGAAATGTGTATATATTTGGATATAAGCCACTTGAGAATTCGCCCTTGCACCTACATGAATATATGTTTGCACATGATGGATTGGTATGACATATATACTAATTCAAAGTGTATATTTGCTTGTGATGATGTGTTGATTATGAAGTAAATAAGAGATGTGCAATGAATTACGATATGTAATGTGTTAGTAGTAAAATGTATGCTGTTTTTTTTGTGTGGTATTAAGTGTATATTCGCCACATGAGGGGTAATTAGTGTGCATGCATTCGGTTTGAGGCAAGTATATTGATGCCTATTCTTGGCTTAGAAAATTCGCTAAGAGGAATATTAACTAATGTGTTGAGTTCGATTTATGATTTCGTACATATACAACTTTGATGCCTAATGTATATAAGGGCCAAGTACTTTGAACTTCACGTTGATGTTTGAATGTATTGAATTGCTTGTTGTGATGTAAAAATGTGCATGACCATTGTGTATTTGAGCTAAAGGATGGCCATATGACCATTTACACTCCTTGTCATATTCGGCCATAAGCTATCATGATGAGATTTTAATAAGTTAAATTTGTGTAAATTAGCTCAAGAGCAAAGGGAGCTAAATCCGATAAAGGGAAGGAAAAAGTAGTTGAATAGCCGTCGAAATCGCTCGACAACATCCAAGGTAAGTCTTCGAGTGATGACCCTACTTGAATTATATCAAAATTATGCTCCTTGTTTGTGTGGCCATTGAGCCGAAATAGTAAAGGTTGATAGATATTTTGTGTTAGAGCTTTAGTAACGAAAATGAACTATGGACGTGTCTTGAATATTGATATATATGTAAGTGAACATTGGAAATATATCCGGCTAAGACCAAGGCATTCGTGCGAGTTGATATATCCGGGCTAAGACCAAGGCATTCGTGCGAGTTGATATATCCGGCTAAGACCAAGGCATTCGTATGAGTTGATATATCCGGCTAAGACCAAGGCCTTTGTGCAAGTCACCAAATCCGGGTTATGACCAAGGCAATCGTATGAAGTCGCTATATCCGGTTAAATCCGAAAGTATGTGATTCGAAGTGAGCAATCTTGCTGTGAAAATTTCAGCTTATACACTTGTGAAAATTCCAGCAATGAGGTATGTTTGTATGTGCTTGTACTAATTGAATTCTTACAAGTAAGTATGCGCTAAGTTGATAAACGAGCTACCGGCCTTGGGCTAAGTTGTTCTTTTGTGTATGAACATAAGGGTCGGTGATGTGAAATAAGTATGAGTATGGGAATGTGAATTAGTAAAGTGGTTTAATTAGCCATGTGAATAAAATACCTTAGTCAAAGCTGATTTCATTGCATGAGACTTACTAAGCATTAAAATGCTTACCCGCTGCTTTGGCTCTCTGTTTTATAGGTTTCGCTCGTTAGCTATCGGATTCGGGATCAAAGAAGTCAAGTCATCCACACTATCGAAGCCCCATTTTGGTACAAATTTTGGTTGAACTTTGAAATGGCATGTATAGGACCATCCTTTGTTGAAGTTCATGTACCTTCCGGTTTGTGTAAACTTGGATAGCCATGCGAAAATGGCTTATATACGTTTTAGCATAGAACTATAATCGTTTGTATGTTGACCCTTATGAGGTATGGAATTATTTTGAAACGATTAGCCATTGGAATGGTTAATCATGATCACGCTTTGTGCTATGTATGTAAAAAGGGCCAATTGAATCATGGAAAGTATGAAATAGGTAAAGCCTACTAAAGGCAGATGCTGACAGCAGCAGTGACGTGGATGTGAAAAATCACTAAAAATAGTAGGAATGGTATTAAATAGCAAATAAATTATGTAAGTGTACCTTGATGAATCTACTTTCATATGGAAGAAACGAAATGGTCATATGAGTTATAAGTTAACAGATTTTAAAGTTCTTGTGAAATAGGGCCAGAACGGTTTCTGGATCCCCTGTTCCAACTTTGGAAAATCATTGTAAATTAACCAGAGATAATTAGGAGTCATTCCATATATGTAGATTCCTCTCTGAGTCTAGTTTCTATAGAAACAAACGGCATTAGTATTGAAGCCCTGTACAGGAGATATCCAATTCGTAACGCACAAAGGTCAGTGTAGTCGATCCCTACAACAGGCGAGACTTTAACTAATAAACTGTACTAATTGGCTCGACCAAAATTCTAGAAAAAATATGTAGATGGACATATGAGTCTAGTTTCAGGAAAAATTTACGGAACTGATTTTCGAGTTGTAAAACTCAAGTTATGAATTTTGGAGCGACTAGTACTCAGATTGGCAGCTTGTCTGAAAATTGTCAATAAGTGGGTTGAAGTCTGTTAACACCTCGCGTTCGACTCCGGCGACGGTCTCGGGTTCGGGGTGTTACAGAACTTAGTGAAGGAAAAATCTTCGGGGTTGATTTGGTTAAGGATGCCGAGCAAAAAGTTCGAGTAATTCGTGAAAGTTTGAAAGCTGCTTCGGATCGCCAAAAGTCGTATGCGGATTTGAAAAGAAAAGATATTGAATATCAGGTTGGAGACAAGGTATTTCTCAAAGTCTCACCCTGGAAAAAAGTGCTTAGATTTGGCCGTAAGGGCAAATTGAGTCCGAGGTTCATCGGTCCGTATGAAGTATCTGAACGAGTTGGGCCAGTAGCGTACCGATTAATTTTACCCCCTGAGCTCGAAAAGATTCACAACGTTTTCCATGTTTCGATGCTTCGACGATATAGGTCTGATCCATCGCACGTAATCGCCCCGTCTGAGATTGAGATTCAGCCTAATTTGAGCTATGAAGAGGAACCGGTTCGCATTATGATGCGTGAAGTAAAAGAGTTGCGTAATAAGAAAATCCCGTTAGTGAAGGTGTTGTGGCATAAACACGGAATTGAAGAAGCCACTTGGGAACTTGAGGACTCTATGAAAGAGCGATACCGAGCCTATTTACTGTAAGATTTTCGGGACGAAAATTTCTTAAGTGGGGAGAGTTGTGACAGCCCAAAATTGACCCTAGACGGGATGTGGTTTCGGACCACAAAACCGAGGCATAAAAATAATTTAAAATTTATTGTGATGCCTATGATATGTGTTAAATTGTGTGTGACATTTTGATGATTTGATTTAGTGTTATAAAGGTGAATTTCACTAGAAAGGACTTGTGTGAGAAAACTTAGAAATGAGATAGGCAAATGTTGAAGTGGCCTATTGATGCATACTAGGAAATGTTGTCCTTGCATGTCAAATTTCCCAAATTTGACTATAGTGGCCGCCAAGGTGGGTGTTGATGGGCAAAGGAAACATGCTCCCAACATGTTTGGTTAGTGAGTGATGTATGAAGCAATAAAATAATGTGATAGCATTAAAGAAAATGTTGACAAAAAAAAAAGAAAAAAAAAAGTGTGTGGATGCCCCATTGCCGTGACTAACCAAAGAAAGAAAAAAAAGGGAATTTGGTTATGCTTTGTTCTTCTTGCCGTGAACCAAAGGAAAGAATTGGAGAGCTTTTCATTAAGCAAATTCGCAACCCTTCTTCTAGTTGGAGGTAAGCTTTGAGATGTTGGCTTTAACTTCTTGAGTTTGTTGAGCTAATTGTCATAATGCATTTTGGTAATGTCATGAAAATCAAACTTTCATGGGGGTTTGAACATCAAGCCGTGTATCAAGAGGTTAGGAGAAGGGATTGTTTCATGTTGTATTGAACAAGTTGAGATCGATATGAGGTTAAAAATTTGTGAAAGTTTAGTTAGGAAATGTTTGGTACATTCGGCCATGAGGGTGAGGTTTTCGGCTATGGTGATTAACAATGGTGATAGTTGTTGTTCATACTAAATCTAGATGAACAAGGGTAGTTGCTTACATCTTAATAATTATGAGGTTCTTTCTTGAATCTACCTTAAACCCATGAAGCATTCGCCATGGTTGATAGTGAAGAGGTTGATATATTTTCTTTATGTTAAATGAATAAGTGTGGATGGGTGAAGCTTGAATTAGTTAAATGTTCATATAGGTTGTTTGGATGCTAATGCCGTATATGAGGATGTTGAACTTGATTAAACAATATTCGCTAGCATGATAGGTATGAAATATTAAGTAAATGAAAATGCTAAATTGTGCTTATATATGTATTCGCCAAGGAAGTGTGTTATGAAGCTTCGTAAGTTTGAGAGATGAATGACCAAATGAGCTATGGGTCATGTATGATTAAATTTTATGCATATGTGTGTGTGGCATTAGTAGCTAATAGCATTCGTCATTGTTTAACTAAAATTTGAAATGAATGCTTAAAAGTTAAATGGGTCGCCAAGTGACCGAATGTGTTAAAACAATATATGGTTGCCGTATGTGTGTGTTTGATTGGGAAGTAAATTTGTTTGATTTAGCTCAAGAGCTCAAAGGATCGAAGTTGGACAAGGAAAAGAAAAGTAATTGAATAGCCGTTGAAGACGTGCGACAACGTCCGAGGTAAGTCATTAAGCATATATTTGGTATTGATTTAAATGATCATAATATATATGCAATTGTGTTTAATGAATTGATGTGTAAATGGAAATGTATGTGTATGGAATGATGCCATCGTTGAATGTATAAAGGTGGTAAATTGCATAAAGTATTGGTCTCGGCACTAAGTGTGCGGGTATAAATGGACACGGTGACAAGATTGGCACTAAGTGTGCGGGTTTAAAATTGTACAGCACTAAGTGTGCGAGTTTGATTATACAAAGACTAAGTGTGCGAGCTGAAAATATATAGCACTAAGTGTGCGAGCTGAAAATTATATAGCACTAAGTGTGCGAGCTGAAAATATATAGCACTAAGTGTGCGGATTCACTATATGCTCTTGCATTACAATTGGCACTGAGTGTGCAACATTATCGAGTTAATCCCGGACAGCGGATCAGGTAAGTACCTTGAGCTCATGACGAATAGGCAATATGTTCATGCTCGGGGTTGAGCTTGGTAAGCTTTAAATCTATGTGATGATTGCATTTGTATGATTGTGGTGAAAATGAGTTGGTGTGTGAAAATGCCTCAAATATCTTATTGTATAGAATATGAAATGTGGATGTATGGCTTGGTATGAGATTGAACCAAAAGGTCCGAGGAATTATGGTATAGTTTCGATATGTATGGAGTACCTAGCCTCGTTTATCGTTTCATGTTGTGATAATTTTATTAATGGTTGGTTGATGAATGCTTATGACTTACTGAGTTATAAACTCACTCGGTGTTTTCTTGTCATCCATTTTAGGTCTCTTGGACTCGTATTGTCGCGTGCTCGGAACCGTCGTTGAAGTCATCACACCGGCTGGAAACCTTTTGGTATTGTCTTCGTAGTTGAACTAGGAGAACAATTGGCATGTATAGGCTATTATATTTTGTTGAATTGTGGGTTGTAAACTTTAAGCCATGTGAAAATGGCCTATGTGGTCGTCGAGTGGGATGCTAGAACCTATAGCCACGAGTCTTAGAAACTTTAATTTTGATAAGGTGGCCATAAATTGTGTCATGTATGATGGATGATTAGTAAGGCCAAGGAAAGATTCATGAAATTGGCATAGTCTACTGCAGTAACTGTTGCTGACAGCAGCAGTGAGATGAGATTGAAAAATCACTAAAAATAGTAGAAGTAGAATTAAATAGTGAATAAATTATGAAATTGAACCTTGATGAATCTATTTTTATACGGATGAAACGAAACGACCATATGAGCAGTATACTGAGAGATATTAGAGTTCTTGTGAGACAGGGCCAGAACAGTTTCTGGGTCCCCTGTCGCGACTTTGAAAATTTACTATAAATTATCCAGAAAGAATTAGAAGTCATGCCTTATATGTAAAGATTCCATTTTGAGTCTAGTTTCTTTATAAACAAACGGCACCAGTATTAAAGCCCTGTACAGAGAGATATTCAAGTTGTAACGCGCGAAGGTCAGTGTAGTCGACCCCTGTAACATGGGTTACTTTAACTAATAAACTGTACCAATTGGCCCGACCATAAATTCTAGAAATAAATCCAGGGATGGATATATGAGTCTAGTTTTAGGGAAAATTTACGGAACTGATTTTCGAGTTCTGGAACTCGAGATATGATTTTTAAGGTGACAGTGACGCAGTTAGCTAGCCTGCCTGGAACTGAAATCAATTATTGTCAAGAGAGAAAAAAAGGGAAGTAAGCCCGGTAACACCACGTGTTCAAATCCGGTGACGGTCACGGGTTGGGGTGTTACAGACCCATAAACTTTTGCATATTTGCAGTTTTGCCCCATGATTCGAAAATTAAAATTCATCCTATTTTCTTATGTTTTATGACATGCTGATCATTTTTCCCTTCTATGGCAACATCAAATTCTCACTCCAACATGTACTTATGACTATTAGGTATTTTTACCGATTAAGCCCTTTTACTCGTTTTTACTTAAAACCAAGTAGCACAAGTTGACTAATATAATTTAAAACCTCATATTCTATCATAAAACACCAAAATACACAAATTTCACCAATGGGTATTTTTCCAATTATGAACCCTAGGTTGAATTATTGTTAGCATAAGCTAAATTAAGTTACCGAGACTCTAAAAAAGTAAAAATCATTAAAAACGAGGCTAGAACGGACTTACAATCGAGCTTGGAAGCTTGGAAACCCTAGCCATGGAGTCTCCCTTGGTATACACGTCCATGGTGAAGAAGATGAACAAAATTGGCTTTTAATTTTGTATTTTAATTCATTTTACCCCTAAATGACCAAAATGCCCTTTTTACTAAACTTTCCAAAAATTCCATTCATGTCCAATTTTTGTCCATAAACTTAGAAATTGGTCAAATTACTATTTTAGACCTCCTAATTAATATTTCAAAGCAATTTTATACTAGAAACTTCTAAAATGCAAGTTTTGCAACTTATTCAATTTAGTCCCTAACTTCAAATTAAGCACTGTATGCATAGAATTTCTTCACGAAATTTTCACACAATCATGCAATCATATCATAGACCTCAAAATAATCATAAAATAATTATTTCTATCTCGGATTTGTGGTCACGAAACCACTATTCCGATTAGGCCCTAATTCGGGATATTACACCTGATTAGTACTTGGGCTAAATTTGATCCCCTTTATTAACATAAAAATTTAAAATTTAAACAAAACAAATAGAGCTTAAAAATGTTAAATCTTAATTAGAAATTTCTTCTTAACAAATTACATTAAATTAATTCCAAGGAAAGTTTGGAGGGGTCACAACGGTGTTGCTTAAGTTCCAATCTCCTTAGACAAAATTAGTTAAATGTACTAAATTAAGAAAATAAATTCTAACTATTTATTTATTTACAAAACAAGTTCATAAAAAATCAAGGGTTTGTTAATTTGAACGAGGATTCAACTCACTCAACTTCACCATCCCAATAATGTTTGAGACGTTGACTATTAACTTTAAACGTACTTCTGTAATTGTCATATAATTCAACAGCTCCATATGGATACACTCGGTAGATGGTATAGGGTCCTTTCCATCGGGATTTAAGCTTCCCAGCAAATAACTTAAACCTTGAATTAAACAATAAAACCTTCTGACCTTCTTTAAACTCACAAGCTTGTATATGACTATCATGCCATCTCTTTGATCTTTCTTTACACATTTTGGCATTCTCATAGGAAAACAACCTCAGCTCTTCCAACTCATCAAGTTGGAACATCCTTCTCTCACTGGCTTGCTTTAAATTAAAGTTCAATTGCTTCAAGGCCCAGTGAGCTCTATTCTTCAACTTTAATGGCAAATGACATGCCTTCCCAAAAACTAACCGATAAGGAGTCATTCCTAATGGTGTCTTAAATGTTGTTCGGTAGGTCTATAATACATTACCGAGCCTTCGTAATCAATCTTTTCTACTAGGCCATACTACCTTTTCAAGGATACCTTTGATTTCACGATTTTTTCTCTCAACTTGCACATTGGACTGGGGGTGATAGGCAGTAACAATCTTGTGCTTCACATCATATTTGTCAAGCAACCACTTAAGCCATTTTTTCACAAAGTGAGAACCTTCATCACTAATAATAGCTCGTGGTGTCCTAAATCGTGTAAACACATGCTAATGTATGAATCGCATGACTACCTTAGCATCATTTGTAGGGTATGCTTCAGCTTCAACCCACTCGGATACATACTCCACAGCAACTAAGATGTATTTGTTCCCATATGTAGAAGGAAACGGACCTAAGAAGTCAATGCCTTATATGTAGAATAATTCAATTTCCAAAATGTTTGTCAAGGGCATCTCATTCCTCCTTGATATATTTTCAGTCCTTTGGCATTTATCACAGTTCTTCACATAAGCATAAGCATCTTTAAATAGCGTAGGCCAAACGAAACCTGCTTGCAAAATCTTTGCTGCAGTACGTGAACTACCAAAGTGTCCCCCACTTGGAGATGAATAGAAATCATACAAGATCTCATTAATCTCACTTTCAGCTACAAACTTTTAGATTATATTATCTGCACATTATTTAAACAAAAACGGATCCTCCCAAAAATAATATCGACTATCATGAAGGAATTTTTTCCTTCGTTGGTATGTCATTTCTTAAGGAATTATTCCACATGCAAGATAATTGGAAAAATCAGTAAACCAAGTTGTTTCATGAATTCGATTTACCTTAAATAAGTGCTCATTTGGGAAATTCTTGTTGATAGGCACACATGACCGAGTTACTTCATCTTGTTCCAACCTCGACAGATGATCAGCTATTTGATTTTTGACACCTTTTCTATCTTGGATCTCAAGGTCAAATTCTTGAAGTAATAGTATCCAATGAATTAGCCTAAGTTTGCATCTTTCTTCGTGAGCAAGTATTTAATGGTCGCATGGTTAGTAAATTCTGTAACTTTGGTACCTGCCAGTCAATCTAACATCTGATCCATAAAAGGCAATAGAAAATGGTCATTCTGAGTGGTTTTATTCAATTTTCTATAATCAATACAGATTCTCCAATCGGTAACAATTCTCGTCAAAATTAACTCGTTAAACTCATTTTGGACAATTGTGATTCCATCTTTCTTCAGCACACACTATACCAGACTTACCCACGAACTGTCTGAAATAGGATAGCTGATTCCTGCATTTAACCATTTGATCACTTCCTTTCTCACAACTTCTTTCATAATAGGATTGAGCCTCCTTTTCTCATCAATTCGAGCTCTTTCACCTTCTTCCAAAATAATCTTATGGATTCAAAAAGAAGAAGGGCTTATACCTCGAATATCAGTTATGGTCCAACCAATTGCTTTCTTAAATTTTTTAGAACAACAATTAGTTGCTCCTCTTGATCTTTCGTCAGTTCTGCTGAAATAATCACAGGAAAAGTAGAAAAGTCACCTAAATAAATGTATTTCAAATAGGAAGGAAGTACTTTTAGTTCGAGTTTAGGTGGTTCTTCGATTGACAACTTGGGTTGCACAAATTCTCTGACTTCCAACTCCAACGGTTCAAACCGTGTGGATTGAATAAAATTTCTCAGATTGGCTTCCATCAAAGCCATGTTTTCTTCACCTTCTTCATCCTCCAAAAGGTTAAGATCTAAGGTTTTCTTTAATGGATCTTCTTCAAAATTACTTGCCATAGAAACCAAGGTTTCTATTTCTTCCACAATTGAACACTCTTCTACTAGATTAGGAAATTTCATTGCTTTAAGAATGTTAAAGGTTAGCAATTGTCTTGAACTCGCATGGTGAGTTCACCATTCTACATATCAATTAACATTCTTTTCGTGCCTAAGAAAGGTCTCCCAAGGATGATCAGCACTTCCTTATCTGCTTCAAAATCTAAGACAATGAAATCAGCAGGAAAAATAAATTTTTCATCTCTTACCAAAACATCATTGATATTTTCCTTGGGATATGCTAAAGATCGATCCGCTAGCTGAAGCGTCATAGTTGTAGGTCTTACTTCACCTATCCCTAACATCTTGAAAACACTTGAAGAGACTTACGGATTTATTGAAGAAATGTCACTGAGAAACTATCACTGGCAAGTTATGGGAGCAAAGCCGACAAAAGCAACCGGTGTTTTCAACCTTGACGCGGTCACTATGCTATCTAACCAGGTAGAACTTTTAAATTAAAAGATTGATGGTTTGTATGATTCTACTCAGGTACATCCAGTGACGAGGTGTGATTCTAATGGAGAGGGAGTACACTTATAATGCGAGGAACCATCCTAATTTCTAGTAGGGTGGTCAAGGAAATCAAAGGCCACAACATCCTCCAGGTTTTCAATAGCCACCTTAACAAAAAGAGAAGAAACTGAACCTTGAAGAGATGCTTATGAAATTCATCTCGGTGTCAGAAACTCATTTTTAGAATATCAAAACAATGCTTAAGAATCAACAAGTGTCGATTCAAAAGCTCGAAACTCAAATAGGATAGCTTGCTAAGTTGATCTCTGAACGACCACAAGGTAGCCTACCAAGCAACACTGAAACTAACCTAAAGGAGCAACTTCATGCCATTACTGTGCACAATGATGAAGGGTTAGTTGAGGATGAACCAAAACCGAGGCAAGACCATGTGGTAATTAATGGGAAGGTTGATGTAAGTAAAGAGTATAAACCTCGTGTGCCATATCCCAAGGCGACAAGGAAAGACCACACAGACGAACAATTCGGTAAATTCCTTAAATTATTAAAGAAATTACATATTAACTTACCGTTTATTGAAGCTCTTTCACAAATGCCAAATATAGTTAAATTTTTAAAGGAGCTTTTAGCAAATAAGCGGAAGTTGGATGATGCATCGC
Source organism: Gossypium arboreum (assembly GCF_025698485.1). Lineage (NCBI taxonomy): Eukaryota > Viridiplantae > Streptophyta > Magnoliopsida > Malvales > Malvaceae > Gossypium > Gossypium arboreum. The sequence continues at coordinate 115,298,300 of NC_069077.1, read as the reverse complement.
ATGTGGAATTAAACGTAATTTCCTCAGCCATGCTACAGAATAAGCTACCTAATAAGCTAAAAGATCCAGGGAGTTTTACGATTCCTTGCCTAATTGGTAGTTTTAATGTTAATAATGCGTTAGCTGATCTAGGGGTGAGTATTAATGTCATGCCCTATAAAATGTTTAAACAACTAGGTCTTGGGAAACCCAAACAAACTAGGATGAGCATTCAATTGGCAGATAAAACAATTAGATTTCCTAGGTATTATTGAAGACGTGCTTTTCAAATTTGATAATTTTATATTCCCGATTGACTTTTTTGTTCTAGACATGGATGAGGATAGTGACGTACCTCTAATTTTAGGAAGACCCTTTTTAGCAACTGCTAGAACTATCATTGACGGTGGCATAGGTGAATTGATACTTCGTGTAGGAGATGACACGATTAAACTTCAAGCTCGTGATTCTACTAAAATATCTAGTAATCGAGATGATTGTTTAAGTTCTGGTAATTTGAGTAATGTTACAACTCAAAATTCTTTGCAGGAGTCCCCCAGGAAGAACATGGTGGAGCTTCATTCTAATCCATGCCACAAAAATAGAGCGACTCACGAAGAACGAAGGCTTCAGATCGATGAACTAGACAAATGTTGAACACATGTCGAGGGGAAACCCAAAGTACACGATGAATCAAAGCGACGCCATGATGAGAGTAGGGATGAAACAACACAATTTAAGGTCGGGGACAAAGTATTGTTAGATGAAAAGAACACTAGAATTACTACAGACAGAATGATTCCCTTCACGGTACTGAATATCTTCCCACATGGTACAGTCAGCGTAACACATATTGACTTAGGAACTTTCAAGGTAAATAATACTCGACTCAGAACTTATCTTGATAAAATTGATAACAGAGATGAGGAGTTTCAACTCCTCAACCCATCGTGACAACACAAAATTAAGGTAAGTCAAGCTTAGACTTTAAATAAACGCTTCTCGGGAGGCAACCCAAGCACTAACACCACTAACCCATTCATTTTATCTATTTTTTGTGTTTTTTATACAGGTACAGTGGCCCACATGGCCTGGGCACATAGGTGTGTCATTGATCATGTGGAAACTGGGCTAAGAATCCCCAAGTATCGAGCCACACGACCGTGCAACATCGCCGTGTGAAGCACATGGCCTGGGCACAAGGGTGTGTCCTGGGCCGTGTGAAAACTGGAGTAAAATTTTTAAATTCTTAACAAGTCAGAAAGGTACACGGGCCAGGCACACGGCCGTGTGTTCGGACACACGGGCATGTGGGGTACCACATGGGCGTGGGAGAAGCGAACAACATTACAGACGGCTGTGCGATATAGCCGTGTGAACCACATGGCCTAGACACACCGGCGTGTCCCCAGGCTATGTGACGACTAGGCATTAAATCCTCATAACAAGCACAGGCTGAACTTGATCAACACGGGCATGTGACACGGCTGTGTGGCCTAACACGGACTTCACATGACTGTGTGCCTTTTTAAACCCCCCAAAACCCTAACTTTTACTTTTTTCTTCTTCCCCAAACCTCCTCCCTTAGCTGCCGCAGCCTTCAGACCCCCCACGCCCATGCCTCCCCCAACGTCGACCGAACCAATAGCCTGTGTTCCCCCATCGGCCGACCTCCTTACCCCCTCTCTTTTCCTTTTCCCTGCTCTTTCTTCCCTATTTCTCTCTTAACCACACAGCCACCAGCCCATTTCCCTAATCGTCCCCCTGCCGTCTGAGTCCTCTCCCACTCTTCCTTGACCGTCGGCCAATTACCACTGCCCCCTCCACCATAACAATCAGTTCTAGCATTTTCTTTATTATTATTATTTATTTATTTATTTATTTATTTTATTGTCTTTTGTTAAATGAAATTAATTTTTAATTCTATTGATTCTTAGTGTTATAATATTAGTTCTTAACAGTTGAGATTGGGGATTACACTATGTTGTTTTTTTATTTTCATTCACCCACTGTTTTACACATGGAACCTTTGATATTTGGGTGAACTTAGTGTGTCATCAATATTAGGGTTTTTAGCACTTATTTTTTTTCATTGCATTGGCTTTTATTATTATTATTAATATTGCTCATTAATTTAATACATTGTTAGTTTGATTTATTTTCTGTTAGTTTTGACATGTTCAATTATTAGTGCATATAGGACTAGATTATACATGCCCACCATTTTTTTTAGAGTCTTTCAAGTCACACTTTTGTCTTATTCACATTTCTCCTTTTCAGTTTCTCGATATGTTTGATTGGTGATATTTATTCTTGTTCTACTAATATTGAACTATTCTACTTTCAGGAATACCATGACAAACACACGAGGCAAGAAAACTACCGTTCTCGCTTCGAAAAAGTGAAAGGGTCCCGGCGCAACTTCCTCGAGCACCTCGATCGAAGCTCATCATCTTCTGCTTTGATTCTCTTTCAGCCCACAGGATGACTTGTTTCAGCTTTTGCGCATGCGACTGCTAGGAGTGGGGCCGCTACATTGATTTGGCCTCTTTGGAGCAATTTCACCTGGCTCACCTTGTTTGATTCCATCTCGATACTGCACTGTGGGATCGGTTCTTTGCAATTATCGAGCCCACATATTCAGAGCTGACCTTAGAGTTTTGCACTATGTTCCATCTACAACATGTGATGAGTACAGATAGTGAGGCTGGTACTATCGTTTTTAGACTGGTAGACTCGTAAGGCACATGAGTGTACCAGAATTTGGAGCTGCTTTGGGCCTTTACACGGAGGAGTTCATGGCTTCCGAGAATTTTTTTCAGCTTCACTGTCACATACACTTCTCATCCTCTTGTAGTTGGACCAACCTTACGTCGAGTATGGTTTCCTATGACGCAAGTCACTCAAAGGTGACTTCTCTTCCTCTAGCACTACGTTATATACATGCCATCTTGGCTCACACTTTGAATGGAAGGATAGAGAGCACCTGTGTTGTTAGCACCACCGATGCGTACTTCTTATGGAGCATGGCGACTAGCAATGTATTTGATTTGGCATACTTTATTGCCCTTGATTTTTGCCACCAGACGAATCACCATAGGAGGGGTCCTATTTGCCTTGGCCCCTATGTGACCCGCCTCACTCGACACTTCGGCCTCTTCGACACTCTAGAGATGTCATCGACACTCACACTAGTAGGCCAGATGTCTTCTCAAGGAATATCTAGCATATCCACATGAAGATGATAGAGCGACACCATGGATTCGACCCCTTTCAGTACAGACTTGTTCAGTCTGATGACCATGATGAGCCAGAGGACATTATTGATGATGTCCCTCCCCCTCACGAAGACCTACCTCTACCACCACCACTGAGTCACCAACCTCCTGCTGCCACTTTGACAGATTTATCCGAGTGATTCACTCGCTTTGAGCAGCAGTGTTTTGAGTGATTCGACAACATCGATGCCACTCTTCGATAGATTTGCCACCACCTCCACATCTCTCCTTCGGCACCGTCGACCCATGAGGCATCCGATGATGAGGACCTTTGAGTCCTTTTATTTTATTATTATTATTATTATTTTACTTTCAATTCCACTTTATCTCTTATTTCTTTTTGAAGACTTATGTTTTATATTTTAAAACATGTTTATCTTTATAATGATTATCAAGTTGTCCCTTAATTCTCTTCTACAGTGGTGTTTATTTTCTTATTAGTAACTTAGAATCATGTCTTTCATTCGGCTTTCTCTACAATTCTTGCTTTCGCTCTTCCAAGGATTTCATCCAAAATTTCAGGGCAGTTTTGCTTCTCTCCTTCTCTTCTAATATTATTCTTATATTACTATTATCTATCTTTTTACATTGAGGACAATGTACATCTTAAGTGTGGGGAGGTTATTTATGTGATTATCAGAAAATCCTTGAGTTTTTTATCTTGTTCTCAAATAATTTTCTCATATCATCATTAAAGTGAATCTCGATTGATTTATGATTTTTAATGATATGTTTTGAATTAAATCATAGGTAATTGTGCATTCTTTGTTTAAAATTTAAAGGATCAAGCATGATAAGTTGACTTTTGAGAATTAAAATTGCTAGCTTGTTTCCCTGAATTGAGGTATTATCTTGAAGTTTTGAATTTACAGGATTGACATCAAATACCCATAAATTTCATAAGATTTTGAGTCTTTTAGAGCATATATCTTTCTTGCTCATTGATTATTTTTATGAGTGCGTCAACATTGATTTGCTATTCTAGAACTTACATCGATTATACATGCCAAGACCACACCTTTGATTAGATATACTAAAATGATAAAGGCACTTAGGTTTTAACACATTTACCCCATAAAAAGCCTACCCAAATAATTGACTCCTAGTGAACCCCTTTGAGCCTTAACTATTATTTCTTGATTTTTCCTCTTACTATTAACCCACAACTTAACCATTTAAGAATTTCTCCCTTTTTATTGACTCCCTTTTTGTCGAGATTTAATTTGATTAGTTACCTAATTATGTTCGTTCATTCCAATTGCTGAATTATTTCTTATTATGTATTTTCCATTATTGTTCTTATTCTTAAAAAAATCGTATATTCATTCAAATTACATATTGCTCTAAAGAGCTTGGATAAGTTATCGTATTGAGAGAAATGCTCCCTTCATTAGTTTTGGTTAGTGTTAATTCTGGCACTTGTTTGTAATTCAGTGATTAGCTTTGTTTTTCTAAGTTTGGTAATCCATTAAATTAATCTCGATTCTAACCCTCTTTTTCAGCCTTGATCTACACCTTTAACCCAAGCCCTATTATAACCCGGTTAAAGACCTTTTGATTTGTGTATCATCTCATTTATTCAGTGGTGGAGATTTGATTTTCATGCAAGCCTATGGTAATAACTTTTCATGTTTGACTATTTAGTGCTTAATTATTGAACCTTAAACACTTTGAATAATTTGAGTGAATCATTAGTAAGGATGTCAACCTTGTTAATTTGAAATTAAAGGTGATTACTTAGATAAAGGGGGATACCTATGATTTTATGATTGAAATGCTCAATTTGGATGTTATAGTTAAGCTCTTTACGTATGATTGCTTGTGGATTATTTCAAAAATTATTAATGAGGATTATAAGTTAAGAAGGATTTATTTTGTGAGTTGAGGATTTTGCTTGAGGACAAGCAAATGCTTAAGTGTGGGGATATTTGATAAACCATAATATATGCATATTTTTACCCCCATGCTTGGCATATTTATGGATGATTTTTCCTTGGTTTCATTGAATTTGATGCTCCTAATCCTTTAATTTCATGTTTTATACTTAGGAAAGCTTAGGATAGCAAAAAGAGTGAGAAACGGGCCAAAAACGAATAAATTGGGGCTAAAATAGTGTTTCACACAGCCTAGGCACTTCCACACGGGTGATCCACACGCCTGTGTGTGACACACGGGTAGACCACATGCCTGTGTGTCATGGCCGTGTCAACATTAATCCAAGTTAGAATTGCACACAGCCTAAGCACCTTCACACGGCCGTGTGCCACGATCGTGTCCCTATTGAGTCCAAGTCTAGTTCTACTCAGAAAAGGCTAATTTTGGGCTGTTTTGGGCATTTGAAAGTCTATATAAACACCTTAGAAGAGGATTAGAGGAGAGACAGAGAGTAGAAGGTAGAAAATATTCAAGGATAGCCATCAGAATCAGCTCGGGAGGAGGATCTGCATCAAGACTGAAGATTTCCATCCAATTTCCTACAAGTTCTTTGGGTTTATTTATGTTTTGTTGTTTTCCAAATTTTGAGATGTTTTCCATTATTATTATGAACTTAAGCCTTGTTTTAATATTCCAGAATATTAATTTAGGTTTTTGATGTGCTTATTCAGTGGAGCAAAAGTCCCTGTTTAAGAGTAGATCATTCATAATTAAGCAGAGTTGCATTCAATCCTATAGATTGGACGACATAAATCTGCTGGATTAGAGTCAAATCTAATAAGGGAATCCATAGACCGAGTTAATGCGATGATAGGGGTTTTAATTAGAAAAACATTTCAATTAATCAACCTAGAGTCAGTTGTTTTTAGTCTTAAGAGAGATATTAACATAAATCAGGGATTTCTACAGATTAAGTCAAGTGAATAAATCGTCTAACTCAAAGGTAATAAGTGAAGTCTAGGTGGATTCTTCCTTGGGTATTGTCTTCCCCATCGGTTTTCCAAAAAGTATTTTCCAATTTTAATCTCTGTCATAATCATATTTAATCAGATAATTAGTTTGAGATAAAACATTCTCCTAATTTTTTAGGCTAGATAATAAAAAGATAGTAATTACTAGTACTTTTAGTCCTGTGGATACGATATTTTCGGTCTTACCATAACTATACTACTGTTCGATAGGTACACTTGCCTTGAGTCAAATTTTTAGTTAGTTTTACGACCATCATTGTTGCTTGTTCCTAAATCACACAAAGCTTTTCCACAGTAAGATTCACCACTGTTACAGGGTATAGTAAAGCTTCCTGGGTCTTTCAATTTCGGTGGAAGTTTGTTCTGCAGGAATGCACTGCACTCTTTTGTCAAGGCAACAGCATACTCACTCAGTCATTTCTTCTTGGACAGTATATCCTTCATAAACTTCACATAATTCAGCATTTGTTCTAAACCCTCCACAAACGAAATATTGATGTGTAACTGCTTCAGAACATCCAAAAACTTCTTGAATTACACCTCTTATTTCTGCTTGTGGTGTTGCAATATTTACGGATATGAAGGTGATGGAACTTCAGGTTGAACCGGACAACTCTTCTAACTAGGTAAATCTACATCCAACGAAGATGTTAAAGTATTCGCATTCAGTAAGTTAGGATTTACCTTGTAGTCTTTGCAGATTCTGATTCCTTTGGTGTAGGAATTTCAACATATGGTTAATTCTTCTCAACTGGATTATCTTCGACATCAATCGATAGGGGTTCCAGAATTTTACCACTTTGCAATGCCACTCCCTTGATATGTTCTTTACCCAAATTTCTTAGATTCTAAGTATTGCTCGGCAATGTTTCTTGCAGTCTATTACGAAGCTCTATAGCTAACTAACCCATTTGGTTTTCCAAATTTTTCAGTGCTGCTGCTTTGCTTTGGATCAAAGCATCATTCTTTACCATGTACGCTTTCAACAAGTTCTCCAAACTGTTTGATGCCTTAGCTTGAGGTGGTCTTGGAGCTTGCTAATTAAACCCTTGAGATTGGTTGGGTCTCTGCTGCAATGAGTTGTGGTTCGGTCTAGTCCCTTCGTTGCTCTAAGAAAAGTTAGGATGATTACGCCATGAAGGATTATAGAAGTTGGACTGGGGTCCTTGTCCACTCCTATTTTGATATTGGTTCCCCACATAGTACACTGACTCGGGATTTGATGGACAATTCTCAAAAGAATGACCTTCCCCACAGTACACACAGGAAAATACTTCGTACGGACTTGGTGGGTGAGCTACAAAATTATTTGTACTATTAGCGGTAAATTGTTTTAACATAGAGGAAATAGACGATACCTGAGCTGATAACGAAGTGAGGGTGTCAACTTCATGAACTCCGGCTACACATCTTCCTGAAGCTGTTTGATTTGTTGGCCATTGATAGTTATTACTCGTGATCTTCTCGATGATCTCATAAGCCTCATTATGAGACTTAGACAAAATTGTACCATTCGCAGAAGCATCTACCATCAATCTTGTATGCGCATTGAGACCATTATAGAATGTCTTCAACTGGATACAATGAGGAATCCCATGATGAGGACACTTACACAGTAACTCCTTGAATCGCTCCCAAGCCTCATACAAAGTCTCATCATCCAATTGTTGAAAGGTTGTGATCTCGTTCCTCAACTAGCGTTTTTGCTAGGCGGGAAATAATTAACCAAAAATCTCTCTGCTGATTCTTGCCATGTAGATATGGAACTTGGTGGCAATGAATTGAGCCATGCTCGTGCTTGATCTCGCAACGAGTACAGAAACAACTTCAATCTCAATGCATCTTTAGTCACACCGGCTATCTTGAATGAATCACTAACCTCCATAAACAATCAAATGTGGAGATGTGGATCTTCTGTGGGCATGCCATTGAATTTGCCCACCATTTGGAGCATTTGAAACATCACTGGTTTCAATTCAAATTGGGTTGCCTCAATATCTGGCCTTTTAATTCCTAGGTTTAACTAACTGAAAAGTAGCACAGCGTATTGTCTGATGCATCGATCCCTATCATCTGCAATGAGGATAGAATTTCGTACATGATTGGCTTCATTACCTTGGTCTTGATTCTGATTTCCAAGATCAATCTTGACTTGTCTTTGAGTTGTTCGTTCACGTTTTCTTTGTAACACCCTTAACCTGTAACCGTCGTCGGAATAGGTTAAGAGGCATTACTGGACTTGTAACTCAATTCAAAGCAATCATTTATCAATTATCATTTCACTTCAGTAACTATCATTCAATCATATTAAAAGTGTACAAAAATCAAGTATACAAGGCTTTAATCATGCAATCGGGACTAAAATGATAACATAGAAAATTTCAAAAACTTAGAAAAATTTCAACATTTCAAATGTCAATGCTTGTGTGAACAGGCTGTGTACCTCACACGGCTAATAGACACGCCCGTGTCTTAGACTGTGTGAAAACAAGGCATACCTACTGACTTGTGTCACACAACCGAGGACACACCCATGTGCCAGGCCATGTAAAAACTAGAGAGCATACTGACTTGGGTCACATGGTCAACCATACGCCCTTCTGCTTAGCCCGTGTGCCCTTCGAAATGGCCATAGATACACGTGTACTACGCCATGTGCCATTTAGGGGGTATACTGACTTACATTACACGGTCAGTCACACGCCCGTGTGTGAGTCAGTGTGACACACACAGCCAGTAGAAACGCCTGTGTGTCCAGGCCGTGTCAAACCTATAGGGTATACTGACTTAATTCAAATGGGTACCCCAGGGAACACACGGCCGTGCAGCATGACTGTGTATCGTGGACGGCTAAGACACAGGCCCGTGTCTCTGGCCGTATGGACAAAAATAGGCCATTTGTGAAGCCATTTTGCCACCCTAAAAACACAAGCATCCACAAGTATAATGGACCAACTTTTTACAGCTCAATAGGTAGCCAAAATAACCATTTCAAAACATATTATAAGCCATATCAAAACTTACCAATTACTTATCGAAATATCTATTTAACAACATGCATAATTCTTTCATTTAACATCTACATATCAAGACTCACTTGCATAATTTCATTCCATCATTACCTTGTCAAAGCATACCATAATTGAACACATAATTCAACCAAAACAAAATAAGCCAAATCACATGGCTTAACTTATACACAAAATGTACCAAAGCCATGATATCAAGTAACATAACTAACATCATTTAAACTAGCCTATACATGCCATATTTACAAATTTTCACAAGATCAAAAGTACCAATCGAAAATTGGATAGTGTGATGTGCAACCCCGACTTGTCCGGAACGAGCGAGCTAATGAGCCTCTATAAAACATAGAAAAAGAAATAGAGTAAGCTATATAGCTTAGTAAGCCTGTATAATTCAGTATTAAACTTACCATTTATACATAATTTAAAGCAATACTTAAAGTGCAACCAATTCAATTAACAATCACCTAATCACAAGTATTCATCACATGTTAGTTAATGTAAGAATACATGAATTCATCTATTAATACAATACTTTGCATCATTCCAAATTTCATATATCATATATAAAATTAGTAACATTTATAAATCGTAACTCATCAATATAAACAGAATTTATGCCCGTTGAACCTATTAGAAATTCAAAGGATACTCGAACGAAAAATGTTAGTGATCCATCAATTCATTATCATATATACTATTTCGAGCCATGTTCAGTAAGCTCCTCCTGAGTTGATGAACGGTAAGCTCTATTGAGCTAAACCGATAAGCTCTATTGAGCTGAATGATAAGCTCTATCGAGCTAAACAGTAAGCTCATACAAGCTGAAACGGTAAGCTCCAATGAGCTGAAAACAATAAGCTATTATGAGATGATATATCGATAAGCTTGTAACACCCCAAACCCGGCCTAGACGTTATGACCGGATCCGGTGCGCCACATCGATGCGTTCAAAATGTTCCGTATTACTTAGTTTGGAAAACTTAGTTGGTGTTGTAAAGATACTTTTAAAAGTAGGTTAAAGTGAATAGAAGCTGTGCACCAGGTAGAAAACTAGGAAAAGAGGAGGTGAGTCCGTCGAACTGCTTAAGTACCAAGCTCCCTTCGGAACCAATCCTAGACATGCACACCACCATTGCCACACCTTAACAACTCGTATAATTTTGAGAAAAACCGTCTGGTTATGTCTATCTTAAGAAAATGATTAAGTTTGAAAACGTTTGCTTAGCGGAAGTCTTACTTGTAATCGTGTTATTTTGAAATCCCTTAATGTTTTTGAAAACGCGTCCTAAAGCTAACCCATTTACCTTAGTTATCATAGTTTTCTTTCATCCTAATAAAATAAAATAATAAAAGTAAAACAAAACCGTAAAAATAATTAAGCGGCCTTATTACACTTAAAACCCAAAACCATAAATGAAATTAAAAGGATGTCCAGTTCACCAGAAAGAAACCAGGTTCGTAGAAACATGTGGCCAGTCCAAATCCCTCGCAGCTCCAAGCCCACTATGGTTGATGATTACCTGCGAGGATGAAAATAAGGGGTGAGTTTTGGGAAACTCAGTGTGTAATTCAACCCAACCATAGCCTAAATCAGTTCAAACCACAGAGACAGAATAAGTTGGCCTTAGCCCAGAACAGATTTCAGAATAAAGCCCATAGGCCCAGAACAGATCAAAACAGATATATCATGCTTATGCAGAAACCCAACCATATCCAACCACATACACCCCCACACCATCCTTTCACCATGTGGGGAGACTACTCGACCCACCCAACCGCTACACGCCACAAAAATATGCGAGATGGTGCCAGATCTGAAAAATGTGACAGAGTCACGGATCTGAATATTTTGTGGCAATGCCACCAGAACAGATATATGTGGCAGGGCCACTAGAACAGATAATTTGTGGCATAGCCACCAGGACGCTTCCTTCATAATATAACCCATGTCCCCATGCAACAGATATACATTCATGGCATACATCATACAGATTTAATTCATCATGCTTTTCAGACAAAATTAACCCTAGGGGTATAACGGTAATTTTGCATACATAGGGGTATAATGGTAATTTTGCATACATAGGGGTATTCTAGTACATTTAACTATTTCTAAGGTTTTCATGCATATCGTAGCCATTACCTTTAGCCAGAAACACTTACCGAGTGTTCTTACCGAATTGGGCCCGTTGGCCCATTAACCCAGTTTTGGCCCATTAAGCCCAGAATATCAAAACGCACAAAATAGAGCGTACTACAGTTTTATCACTTTCGATTACCAGTAATAATTACCCATACGTCTTACGAGCATTCGCACACTCGCAAGTGCCCAAAATACTGGCTTTTCGGCATTTCGGCTTTTCGGCTTTTGCCGACCTAGACTATGAGAGGGTGTCAGTACACACCTGTTTTGGGATTTCCTCGACGAGATCTACACACGAACTGCCTACAATTGAATCACTTAATATTACTCCAAATATCGAAATAAGATTGAGTATATAGTCCCCTACCACATTCGGCCAAACATGCCTAAAACCCTTATTGCTCTTACCTTACTGCCAAAAGATGGTTAACTCCAAAGATCCGATCGTTCCACCTGTCCAAGCCCTTGATCAATCGCCTCTAAATCACGCTATTACCAAAACAAAATAGTAATTACGACCCCTCAGGGTTACAAGTCCAAATCGACAACCTCCCTAACTTTTAGGGATTTCGCCTTTTCCTAAAATATGTAAGAAGACTAAGTTTTGGAGAAGACTTACCACCGATTCCTTAGTGAATGCTTCCAATGAGTTTCCCACTTGATCCCAATGTAGATCTAAGCCCTCAGATGATAACAAAAGTCGAGCTTTCAGTAACTTCAGTATTCGGCCAAGTCCCTTTTAATGTGGGGTTTTCGGCTTTTTGCAACTTGTGTTTAGAAAGGTAAAACGAGAGGGTTTTTGATATGGTCTTGTCCTCAAAACTTAAGGTTTTAGAGGGCTGGTGAATCGGCCACAAATGATGAAGAGAAGAGATATGGTTTTGGTTATAAGAAATCGGCACAAAAATAATCAAGCTTTCAGGATTTCGGCTTTTTATGGCCAAAGGCTATGAAGGTTTTGAAATAGTTGAAGGGAAAAATGGAGATGAACAAGATGGTAGGGAGGTTCGGCAATGGAGGAAAGGAGAAGGAAGATAGATGGAGAGAAAAAAGAAAAGAAAAGAAAGGAAAAGAATGGTCAGAAAAAAAAACGGCACAACACTCCCAAATGCCGAATTTATACCTAGCTTTTGACCTAGCCGAAATTTACCCCCTTAAAGAATCCCTTGGTCGGCCACCTCTTGCTCTTTAAGAGTTCAACATTCAGCCAACACATCTCTCTCTAATCAGCTCCTAATTTCTCTCCCTTATCCCCTCCTTACTCCATCTCCTGAGCAACTCAAACTCTTGTTAACAGTTTTTCACTTCATTTCCATTACCTACCTTTTTTGTTCATAAAAATTAATCCCTTGTTTTGCTATCAATGTGACTTGAACCTGGGTCCTCCCTAGCTTCCACATGCCACTTGTAGCCTTCCCTATGGCGTCACATGCCACTTCACCACTTACTTCCTTGTGATCTATTTTACACAATTAATTCCTCAAAGCCCAATTTACCAGAACCCCTTTCTCTTATGGAATTAAAATTAATTAAAACTATCGGGTTTTATCCTAAGCTTGGGCCTTCTAGAGGCCCACTATCACAAATAAACCTACACTTAACAAGTAGAACACAGAATTTTTAATTTTACAAATTTTTTCAGAATTCCCAAAAATTTGGGGCGTTACAAAGCTCTTACGAGCTGTCGTGTGTCGGCAACAAATGTAGGAGCTCAACCAAAACGGTAATCCCAGTAACATGTCACTCGTATCCAATGAATTCATACGGTTCAAATAGGGCTCAGTAACGAATACATTATATCAATAAGGCATTTATACTTAAAATATTTCCATTAAACACATTCATTTCAATAATTACAAGTATATAAAAGTTTGATTCTATTTATACGAACTTACCTTGAGTTGCTCATATGAAAACTATCGTCTATTCGCCAACCTTTCTTTTTCCCTAATCTAGTTCCGGTATTTGTTTATCTTTATCAATATAAAATCAAATTAACTTATTCAAACATTCATTTAATTCAATTTAGCCTAAAATATTCATTTTGGCTAAATTACAAATTTACCCTTAAAATTTTGACTACTTTGCAATTTAGTCCTTAATACATAAAAATGCAAAATCACACAATTAAACCATAATCCAATCGTAGCCAAATTTCATAGGAGCTTCTAGCAGAAATATTTCTTTCATTATATTACACTTTTAACCACCACATTTTACAATTTCACAATTTAATCCCTATTTTGCATTTTTGTAAAAATCACTTTGTTAAACTTGTATATCTATCATTAAACCTTCATAATCTATCATTAAACATTTAATACTCAAGAATTCAACAATGGCATCATTCAAAATATATAACAGTTTCAAAAATGAAGGTATGGGCTAGCTAGATTAAGCTGCAACGAGCTTAAAATGTAAAAATCGTTAAAACCGAGCTAAAATGGACTTACATGCTCAAGGTGAAGTGATCGAATGTTTGAAGCTTTAAAAAAATGGCTATTGTTTGCCCTTAATTAGGTTTAGAAGATGAACAAAGAGTAAAAATGCATTTTGTTTTATTAAAATAAACTTTATTAACCAAATTACCATTATAACCTTGTTAATATAACCTAAACATCATTTAAACAATGTCCAAGAATGTCCACTTACATTATAAATGGACTAATTACATAATAAGGACTTCCATATTAATAAACCATAGCTATTTAATACTTTTAAACAATAGAAGTCAACTTTTACGCGTTACGCGATTTAGTCCTTTTTACCGAATTAAGCATTTAAACGGTAAAATTTCTTAATGAAAATTTCATATAATTAATCTATCATGCTATAGACCTTATTAAAATAATAAAATAAATATTTTGACTTTGGATTTGTGGCCCCGAAACCACTGTTCCAATTTGATCTAAAAACAGGTTGTTACAAATCTTCCCCTTAGGGATTTTCGTCCCTGAAAATCTTACCGGTGAAAAGGTTAGGGTACTATTTTTGCATAGTTTCCTCAAGTTCCCAATTAGCTTCCTCAATCCCATGTTTATGCCAAAGGACCTTCACTAAGGCTATACGTTTATTTCTCAATTCTGGATCGATTCTTCATTATACGACATATCAATTTGAATTTCCACATCTATCGAAGAGATCACATGTGACGGATCAGATCTGTAACAACATAGCATGAAACGTGAAAAACATTATGGATCTTTTCAAGTTCTGACGGTAAAGCTAGTCAATATGCTACAGGCCTTATTCCCTCAATAATTTCATACAGCCCGATGAAATGTGGACTCAACTTTCCTTTACGGCCGAATCAAAGAACCTTTTTCCACGGTGATATCTTTAAAAACACTTGGTCTCCGACTTGAAATTCAATCTCTCTATATTTCAAATCTACATAGGATTTCTGTCAATCTGAAGTTACTTTTAAACTGTCACAAATCATTTTTAGTTTTTCTTCAGTTTCTCTGATCAATTCAACCCCATGAATCTTTTTCTCACTCAATTCAGTCTAGTATAACGGAGTTCGACATTTGTGACCATATAAAGCTTTGTATGATGCCATCTTTATACTCGTTTAGAAACTGTTGTTATACGCAAATTCAATCAAGGGTAAGTATTTTTCCCAACTGCTTTCAAACTCTAGAATACAACATATCAACATGTCTTTGAGAATCTAAATAACTCTCTCAGTATAACTATCAGTCTGAGGATGAAAAGTAGTACTGAAATTCAATTTTTTTCCTAGAGCCTCTTGCAATTTCTTCCAGAATTGTGATGTAAATCTCGTATCTCTATCAGAAATAATAGATAGTGACACTCTATGTAGCCGAACAATCTCAAAAATTTATAATTTAGCTAGTCTATCAAGTGAGTAGTCTGTATGTACCGGTATGAAATGAGCAGATTACGTTAGTCAATCAACGACAACCCAGATAGCATCTTTCTTTTTTGGAGTTTGAGGCAATCCTGACACAAAATCCATTGAAACTCTATCCCATTTCCATTCAAGAATCATTACACGTTGTTGTAAACCGGATTGTACTTGATGTTTAGCTTTTACTTGCTGACAAATCAGACATTTTGATACAAACTCTAATATATCCTGTTTCATACCCGACCACTGGTACAACTGTTTCAAATCGTTATATATCTTGGTACTACCCGGATGAATAGAAAAACGACTACTATGTGCTTCATGCATAATTTTCTGAATAAGTTCTGTATCTTTCGATACACAAATCCTATTTCGGAACATTCAACAATCATCAATTCCAATATGAAATTCTGTATTAGAATTAGACTCACATTGAATTCGTTTAGCTTGAACTTCACGGTCATCTTTCTGAGTTTCACAAATTTGTTGAAGAAATACCGTTTAGCTTTTAAATCATCTAAAATAGACCCATCATCATATATCATCAACTGTGTGTTCATTGCTCGTAATGAAAATAAAGATTTTTGGCTCAAAGCATCAACAACAACATTAGCTTTTCCCGGGTGATAATCAATCACAAAGTAATCTTTCAATAACTCGAGCCATCTTCGTTGTCGTAAATTCAAATCTTTCTGTGTCATCAGATACTTCAAACTCTTATAATCCGTATAAATGTGGCATTTTTCACAATATAAGTTGTGTCGCCAAATCTTCAATGCAAACACAATTGCAGCCAATTCTAAGTCATGTGTCGAATAGTTCTTTTCGTGCAGTTTCAATTTTCGGGAAGCATAAGCTATAACTTTTCCATCTTGCATCAAAACACAACCCAATCAGTTTAACGATGCATCACTATAGATCATGAACTCTTTACCCAATTCAGGTTAAACCAAAACTGGTGCCTCCGTTAATAGTTCTTTCAACTATTTGAAACTCTGTTGACACTTTTCTGACTATTCAAACTTCATATCATTTTGTAGAAGTCATGTCATTGGTGTCGCAATCATCGAGAATCCTTTCAAAAATATTTGATAATTGCCTGCTAAACCCAGAAAACTACGGACCTCAGACACATTTCTCAGATGTTTCCAATAAACAATAGCAGAAATCTTGTTCGGATCAACTCTAATGCCACCGACTGAAACAATATGCCCCATAAATCCAATCTCTCGGAGCCAAAACAAACATTTACTGAACTTTGCAAATAACTGTTTCTCACGTAGATTTTGTAACACAATTCTCAAATGCTCGATATGCTCAGATTTGTCTTGTGAATAGATCAGAATATCGTCAATGGATACAACTACAAATCTATCTAAATACGGTTTAAATATTCGATTCATCAAGTTCATAAAGATGGTAGGAGCATTAGCTAAACATAAAGGCATAACAAGGAATTCATAATGTCCATACCTCGTTCTGAATGCAGTTTTTAGCAATCTAACTTTTTGACTCGTAATTGATAATAACCCGATCTGAGATCAATCTTTGAAAATACTGTAGCCCCTTTAAACTAATCAAATAAATCATCAATCCATGGTATAGGGTATTTGTTCTTTATAGTCACTTTATTCAACTGTCTATAGTAGATACACATTCTCATAGTACCATCTCTTTTTTTCACAAACAATACTGGTGTACCCCAAGGAGAATAACTCGGTTGTACAAAACTTCTGTCTGTTAATTCTTGCAACTGAGCTTTCAATTATTTTAATTCTGTTGAGCCATTCTATATGGAGCTATCGATATCAGCGTTGTTCCTAGTATTAATTCAATACCAAATTCAACCTCTCTGATCGATGGCAAACCCGGTAATTCCTTTGGAAATACATTTGAAAACTCACAATCAGTAGGTACATATTTAATCTTTGATTTAGACACTTTTGTATCCAATACATATGCAAAATATGCATCATAACCCTTTTTCAAATATTTATAAGCTAACATAGACGATATCACAATAGGCAATTCATTTGAATCATCAGACTTAATCCAAAGAATCTCACCATTTTGAAATTTCAATTCAATAGTCTTTCATCTACAATTCACAACTGCATCAGGCATAGTCAACCAATCCATACCCAGAATCACATCAAACTTATCGAATGGTAGAAGCATCAAATCAGCCCAAAAATAGTAACCTGGATCATCAGAGGACAATTCTTACAAATTTTATCAACTAAAACAGGCTTGCCTAATGGATTCTATACTTTAATTACAAATTCTATAGACTCGACATATAAACTCTTTTTAAATACTAAATTTATATAGATATAAGAATGGATTGATCCAGGATCTATCAACACAACTATATCAGTATCAAAAAGAGAAAAAGTACCGATAATAACATCTCGCGATGATGCTTCCTCCCATGCACGTATAGCATAAGCTCTAGTAGGTGCTCGTGCCTCAGATCTCATAATCAAATCTCTTGTAGAACCTCAGCTACCACTCAAATTTCTAGTGATTCGAGGCAGTCTCCCTCTACTAGCCGTGTTACTTACTTTCACTGGTTGATCTCTATCAGCTATAAACTTTTCTAGATAGTCTCGAAGATAATGATCAAGCGATCCACATTTAAAACAAGCTCTATTCACTAATCTATATTCACCATATAGTTTCTTATGACAATGTTTACATTTAGGCCCAACATTTCTAACACTTCCTACACTAGCAACAGATGTCACCTGAGGTTTACAACTGAATGTCTCGCAGTTCTATCTCTAATCGAAATTCTCATAAAAGCAGCAGAACAAGGATGATAGTCTTTAAATTTCTTTGATGCTGATTGATGTATTTTGCCCACAAATCTCTTTCTAGAATCTCTAGCCATAGAATCGGCTTTTCTTTCCCCATTGCAAAGCTCTTCGGCTTTACAAGCTCGATCAAACAAAACAACAAAATCTTTTAGCTTAAGAATTCCGATTAACACTCTGATTTCTTCATTCAATCCATCCTCGAATCTTTTACACATTATAGCTTCAGAAGATGCACATTCACGAGCATATTTGTTGAGTCGTACAAACTCTCTCTCATATTTTGTGACTGACATACGGCCTTGTGGAACGACAGAAAAAAATGTGAAGTGTACACAATCGCAACAAGTAATAAAGTGACAAGTAAATGTCGAGTTATCGTACCTATAGGGACTGTAAAAAGAATTATTTATGAAAGTATTTGTAAAACACTTTGGCGATGTAAAAATAATTTGATTTTAAAATATGGTCAAAAACTACTTAAAAACTAAGTAAATAATTAAAATAAAACAAAATAGTTCTGGTGCACGATTTCAAATAAGATTTAATTAATGTAATATACTTGTGTTGGATTAACTATATTTCTTTAACTTAGAATTATTAAACTCATGTTTACATTTTTACGAATAAATTCACAGCAACCAGGTAATTTGCTAACTTATGAACAAATTTACAAACAAAAATCCATCCATCTCTTGACATATCCCTATGTCAATTCAACCGAGTAAACAAATTCTAGTAAGCAAACATGTTATTGCACATACATACTCATTAAATTGAACCAATCTCTTGCATATCCCTATGTCAATTCAAACGATTAATAAAATCTAATAAGCATATAAAAGACAATGTGAAGTAACAAGGCATCCCTACCTTAAAACAATTTAATCACAATAATCTTACAAGTTATGCAAGGCAATAATATCTCCAGATACATTGCTAATTTAACCTTCAGCTTCCTTAGAAGAATAAACATGCACTAATTAAGTACTGTGTCTATTAATTACAATTGCAATCCATTTGAATAATTAATTCATTAGTTACCTTACAGTCGTAATGCAAGAATAACTTAGGCATGATTTTACTTAATCAAGCATCTTATCGAGGCTTATAACAACATAAACACGATTTTAAGAATTCAAGCAGGCATAATATAATCAACCCAACACAAACATAATTTAAGCTGAATTGATTAAAATAACCATTTCAATAGCATAAATATTCATAATCATGTTCGTCAAAACAACAACAAAGTTTAAAGAGATAGGGAACAAGAAGCAAATCCGGTGTTTCTCCGTGGCTTGACTAGTTGTTCCATTCTTCATTCTTCATTGGCCTTGGCTATCAAGGCGGCTTATGAACACCTAAATTGATGCTCCAAATGGCTAATGAGAGCCTCTTTCCCATGAGAAGAAATCGGCACTTGAACAAGAGGGAATGGAATGGAAGTAATGAGAGGAAAGTGAGAGATGGAATGAAAGAATGATGTGAAATGAGGATGCTTTGAATGATCAGCAAGGGGTGGCTTTTATATCTGATTGTGGATGCTAAAAATAGAAAATTCCAGCAGCCAAAGAGCCTTCCCTTGGCCGGCCACACACATGGAAAAGTTGAGAGTTTCAACTTTGCTATTTTAAGCTTGGGGAAAATCTACAAAGCCATAATTTAATGTGGGGTTTGAATGCAATTTAGAAGTCTTTCGAGGGCCTTTTCGTAAGCATATTTAATCAGCAAAAATGCTGATTTGGGTCAGCATATGGACGGTTCTGGGCTGCCCATTTAGTGGCTGGTTCGGTTCACTCAATCTACCTCGACCAGTGCGGTTCAACTGGACCTTTTCTCCATCATGAAATGGGGAATAAATTAAAATTAATTAAATTATGAATTAATACACATCTCTGGACCGTCTTAGGCTGGAAATTAAAGTGCCTCGATACTTCAAATTCCTTCTCGATTTTGTGCATTCAGCAGTGTCAACGGAGCCAATTTTCACCCTTTGCGCGAATCTGTCGAAAATAGTCAAAATTAGTCAAAGTTAAGTATAAAATTAAATAAATTTACCATGCTCATATTTTTAACATGACTTAATTATTTTATAATATTTAATTATTTTTCAACAAGAATTTAACCGAATTTGCATGAATTTAAGAAAAATTAGGTATGAAAAAGTATATAATTTTTTGTGTTTCCACATCCCCAAACTTAATTTATTGCTCATCCAGAGTAATGCACAAATTTTGAAAATAATTTCTCGAAAACACCTTTGAAAAATGATCACCATATTGTTAGGTTGCTCATCTCGTGTGCTTCCTTCAGACTCATTTTTTGCAAAGTAGGTTCCACCATATTGTTAGTTTTAGTAGAATGGTTTAAATGATCATCTTCAATTCCTGATGTGTTGCAAGAATTGTGAGCTTGAATGGTGATTGTTTCGTCTCCCACACGGAGTGTGAGTTCACCGTGCCAACATCAATGATGGTTTTAGCAGTTCCTAAAAAGGGCCTTCCTAGAATTAAAGGAGTGTTGCTATCCTCTTTTATGTCTAGAATAATAAATACAACAGGAAATATAAATTTATCGATTTTAAATAGCACATCTTCAATAATACCTATAGGGAATCTTATAGTTTTATCTGTTAATTGAATGCTCATCCTAGTCTGTTTGGGTTTCCCGAGACCTAGTTGTTTAAACATTTTGTAAGGCATGACGTTGATACTAGCCCCTAGGTCAGCTAATGCATGATTAACATCTAAACTACCAATTAAACATCAAATAGTAAAGCTCCCTGGGTCTTTTAGTTTGTTGGGTAGTTTATTTTGGAGAATGGCTGAGCAAACTGCGTTCAGCTCCACATGTGACGCCTCATCCAACTTCCGCTTATTTGCTAAAAGTTCCTTTAAAAATTTCATTGCGTTTGGCATCTGCGATAGAGCTTCAATAAACTGTAAGTTAATATGTAATTTTTTTAAGAGTTTAAGGAATTTACCAAATTATTCATCTGAGTGGTCTTTCCTTGTCGCGTTGGGGTATGGTACACGAGGTTTATATTCGATAGTCACTGGTTTGTTTGTATTTTGATCCAACTCACCTTGACCTTTGCTTACCATAGTTTCTTGCCTCGGTTCTGGTTCAGGCTCAACGACTCCTTCGTCATCTTGAATATTAATTGCGTTGAGTTGTTCCCTTGGGTTAGGTTCGGTAGTACTTGGCAAACTACCTTGTGGTCGTTCAGAGATTAGTTTGGAAAGCTGGCCTATCTGAGTTTCGAGCCCTTGGATCGATGCTTGTTGATTTTTAAGTGTTGTCTCGGTGTTCTGAAAATGGGTTTCTGACACTGATATAAACTTTGAGAGCATCTCTTCAAGGTTTGGCTTCTTTTCCTGCTGGTAGGGTGGTTGTTGGTAGCCCAGAGGATGTTGTGGTCTTTGATTTCCTTGACTGTCCCACGAGAAATTGGGGTGGTTCCTCCAACCTACATTATAAGTGTTACTATACAGATTGTTTTGAGGTCGAGGGTTATTACCCATGTAGTTTAATTACTCGTTATCCATGTTGTGGCCATAAGGTTGGTATTCCGAATGGTTTGTTCCACCTCCACTTGTTTCGTACTACATTACTGGGTGAACCTGTACAGAATTAAGAAAACCATCAATCTTTTTATTTAAGAGTTCTACCTGATTAGAGAGCATGGTGACTGAATCGACGTTATAAATGCCGGCTATTTTTATTGGGTTTGTCCTCATGACTTGCCACTGATAGTTATTCAGTGATATCTCCTCTATAAACCATAAGCATCTTTCGGTGTTTTATTGTTAGTGGTTCCGCTCGCAGCAGCGTCAACCATTTGCCGAGTCGAAAGATTCAGGCCATTGTGAAATGTTTGTAATTGGAGCCAAAGTGGTAACCCATGGTGGGGACCTGTAGCCATTGTGAGAAGTTTGAACCTGTAGCCAGAGTGGTAGCCCATGGTGAGGGCGCCTTCTCAACAGATCCTTGTATCTTTCCCATGCATTGTAGAGTGTTTCTAATCCATATGCACAAAAGAAGAGATATCATTACGTAATTTAGCCATTTTAGCCAACAAAAAATATTTTAGTAAAAATTTTTCGGTCATTTGTTCCCAAGTAGTAATTGACCCTTGTGGTAACGAGTTCAACCACTGTTTAGCTTTGTTCCTCAATGAAAAGGGAAACAACTGAAGATGTATGGCATCATCAGAAACGCTATTAATTTTAAATGTATCACATAGTTCTAAGAAGTTGGCTAAATGAGCGTTGGGATCCTCATCCTGCAAACCATCAAACTGAACAAACTATTGTATCATTTGAATAGTGTTAGGTTTTAATTCAAAAGTATTTGCAGCTACACCAGGTCTAACTATGCTTGATTCAGTTCCTGTTAAAGAAGGTTTAGCATAATCATACATAGTGCATGGAGCAGGATTTTGATTAACCGCAATTGCAGGAGATAGCTGATTGCCTTGGTTTTTAGCCATCTCTTCGGTTGGGGGTTGAGTATCGTCTTCGTGCTTGTTCTCAGTGTATCTTAAGCTTCACCTTATTTCTCTTTGGTTTCTACGAACTGTGCGATCTATTTCTTCGTCAAAAAGTAGTGGCCCTGACGGGTTTCTTCTAGTCATAAACTATAAAAACCAGCAAAGAGAAGGAAAAAGTAAATAAGTAAGTAAGTAATAATAATATAAAATTAAATTGCAAGAAAAATAAATGGCTAAAGTAATAAAAATTCAGCATTCCTAATATCTTAGTTCCCCGCCAGCAGCGCCAAAAACTTGATTTCATTATTTCATGATAGGTTTTAAATATTTATAATTAATAGTTCTTGAAACAAACTATTATGGCGATGTAGGCAAGTGTACCTATCGAACAGTAGTATAGTTTCAGCAAGGCTAGATTGTCGAACCCAAAGGAACTAAAAGTACTAGTAATGACTGTCTTTTTATTATCTAGCCTAAGAATAAAGAGGTTTTTGTTTTAATTAACTAATTATCTAAACTAAGAATGCACAGAGAATGGAATTGAGGAATTGCTTTTGAAAAAATCGATTGAATGAAGATAATACTGAAGGAAAAATCCATCTAGACTTTACTTGTTATTCTGGCTCCGAATCGGACTAATTATTCATTCAACTTGTTCCGTAAAGATCCCTAAGTTATGTTATTATCCCTATTCAAGACTAATAACGTGTAATCCCTAGATTGAATAACCGAGACTTTTCTCTAATTAACACTCTAGGGTTGTATTAACTCGATCTATGGATCCCCTTATTAGGTTTCACCTTAATCCGGCAAAATCTTGTCACCCTATGTCTAGGTGCGCAATCAACTCCGGTTAATTATGACAAATGTACTCTTAGACAGGGTCTATTCCTCCTTTGAATAAGAGCTTGTCTTGAATCAGTATCCTGGGATATCAAAACAAGAATTAAGAACACATAATTAAGAACAAGTTAAATATTTATCATACGATTCAGAAAATAATAACAAGATTCGTCTTAGGTTTCATTCCCTTTAGGTATTTAGGGGTTTTAGTTCATAACTAAATAAGAAAACATCTCAGAAGAATAAAGAATACAAAACATAAAGAAAACCCAAAACTCCTGAAGGGGAATTGAGGAGAGATCTTCAGTCTTGATGATGAATCTGGCTTTTGAGATGAATCGATCGGCTTCCTTGGAGTAATTCCTTACTCCCTCCTTTGTGTGTCATCTTCTCCTCTTCTAGGGTCTATTTATAGGCTTTGGAATGCCTATGAGCCCTCAAAATTAGCCTTTCCTGAATTGGACTCAACTTGGGCTCAGCAGGGACATGCCCGTGTGCGATTACTTCAGGCTGTGCTTGAGCCTGTTAGAATGGCACAGGCGTTTGGGATACCGGTGTGAGGAAGTCTAAGCCGTGTTGAGTTCGTACTTTGGCCCATTTCTCGTTCCTTTCACTCTCCTACGCTCTCCTAAGTATAAAACATGAAATTAAAGCATTAGGAGCATCAAATTCACCAATTCATATGGAAAATCATCCATAAAATGCTTTAAACATGGGGTAAAAATATGTATAAATTACGGTTTATCAACCCAAGAAGCTCCTAACACCCTTTACAGATGTTGGAGGTGGGAGTTTCTCGATAACATCTACCTTTGCTTTATCTACCTCGATTCCATGTCTTGTTATCCAATGCCCTAGAACAATCCCTTCTTATACCATGAAATGGCACTTTTCCCAATTAAGTACTAGATTTGTTTCTTCACATCGTGTTAGTACCTTAGCTAGATTGACTAAGCAATCATCGTAAGTATCTCCGAACACTGAAAATTCATCCATAAAAACTTCCAAGTACTTTTCAACCATGTCAGTAAAAATAGATATCATACATCTTTGAAATGTAGCAGATGCATTACATAAACCAAATGGCATGCGTCTAAATGCAAATGTACCGTACGGGCAGGTGAACGTTGTCTTGTGCTGATCTTCTGGTGCTACTGTAATCTGATTATAACCAGAGTATCCATCAAGAAAACAATAATAGTCTCGCCTAGTGAGTCTATCCAGCTCTGGTCCAAGAACGGCAAAGGAAAATGATCTTTCCTAGTCTCCTTGTTCAGCTTCTGGTAATCGATGCAAATCCTCCATCCCGTAATTGTTCTAGTTGGTATCAACTCATTATTCTCGTTCTCTACGACTGTGATACCTCCCTTCTTTGGTACGCACTAGACCAGACTTACCCACGAACTGTCTGAGATGGGATAAATGATACTCGTATTTGACCACTTGATAATCTCCTTTTTCACTATGTCTTTCATGATGGGGTTCAGTCTTCATTGTCCATCAATCGTCCCTTTTTCACCTTCTTCTAGGATAATCTTGTGCAGATATCGGCTATGGTCCATCCGATAGCCTTCTTGAATTGTTTCAACACCAAGATGAGTTTATCTTCTTGCTCAGTAGTTAATTCTGCTGAAATGATCACAGGCAAAGTAGAAGCGTTACCTAAATAAACATATTTCAAATGTGAGGGTAGTACCTTTAGTTCTAACTTAGGTGGCTCCTCGATTGACGCTTTTGGTTGGGCATACTCCCTTTTTTCTAACTCCAAGGATTCAAAGTGAGATTGTGGATTAAACCCCCTTTGATTAGCTTCTAACAAAGCTAAATATTCATCCTCCTCTTCATCATTTGGAGGATCTGATGTCAGAATTTGTTCCAATGGATCTTCACCATAGTTAAGCTTCTTTTCCACTATTAAATCCTCTAAATCGGATACTGTAAAATAATCATCAATTGTGTCAGGAAAGAGCATAGACTTAAAAACATTAAATGTTACCTGATCATCCTGAACACGCATCGTAAGCTCGCCCTTCTGCACATCTATAAGGGTCCTTCCGGTTGCTAAGAACGGTTTTCATAGGATAATTGTCACTTTTTTGTCTGCTTCAAAGTCTAGGATAACAAAATCAGCAGGAAAGATAAATTTATCTACACGTACCAATACGTCCTCGATTTTTCCTTCTGGATGTGCTAAGGATCGATCTGCTAGTTGAAGTGTAACTGTAGTAGGTCAAACTTTACCTATCCCCAACTTTCTAAATATTGACATAGGCATCAAGTTAATACTCGCACCTAAGTCACATAATTCCTTACCACAATATGTTGCTCCAATGTTGCAAGGTATGGTAAAACATCCAGGATCCTTCAGCTTTGTTCCTTCGTCAAAGCTACCGTCTCAAATTCTCCAAGTCTTCATTTTTTGGACAGAATATCCTTCATAAACTTGACGTAATTCGGCATTTTTTCAAGTGCTTCAGCCAACAGGATGTTGATATGAAGTTGCTTGAATACGTCTAGGAATTTCTTGAATTGGATTTCCTACTTCTGAAGTCTTTGAGGGTAGGGTTGTACAGGTTTCTTTACTAGAACTAGTTGATTCGTTATCTGCAGCAATTCTGTATCTAGCGGAGTCGTTAGTTGATCAGAATTAGCTGGTTCTGGAATTACCTTGTCGGGTTTTGTAGATTCTGGTTCTTGTGTAACTGGAATTTGAACACTCAGTTGAACTTCCTCTGAGTCTTTAGCATCAGCTGGCTCCTTTTCAGCTTCGATAATGTTGGGCTCTACTGTCTTTCCACTCCTCAATGTCAACAATTTACAATGTTCCTTCCCCGGATTTCTTGGATTCTCCGTATCACTAGGTAAAACACCTTGTGGTATGTTCCTGAGTTTAATAGCAAGCTGGCCCATTTGGTTTTCCAGATTCTTCAATGTAGCTGCTTGGCTTTGAATTAAGGCATCATTCTTTGCCATGTATGCCTTCAATAAACTCTCTAAGCTATTGGATGATTCAGCCTGAGCTGGTTTCTGAACTTGTTGGGAAAAACTAGGCGGCTGAGTTGGTCTAGGTTGGGCATAGTTGTTACTGGTTCCAGCCCCTTGGTTACTCCAGGAAAAATTCAGATGGCTTCGCCACGATGGGTTATAGAAGTTGGATTGCATTCATTGTCTTCCTCGATTATGGTTCTGGTTACACATGTAATATACGGATTCGGGGTTTGATTGAAATTCTTCGAACAAATGTCCTTCCCCACAATAAACACAGGTTATACTCTCAAATTGGTGATGTGGTTGGGCTACAAAACTATTAGACCCACTAGTGGTAAGATTCTTAAGCATTGAGGAAATTGAAGATACCTGAGATGCAAGTGAAGTAAGAGTGTCCACTTCATGTATTCCAGCGACTCGTCTTCCTGACGTGGCTTGATTGGTCGGCCATTGATAATTGTTACTGGTGATCCACTTGATGATTTTGTAAGCCTCATTATAAGACTTAGAAAGGAGAGCACCGTTAGTAGAAGCATCCACTACCATCCTCGTGTGAGCATTGAGACCATTATAAAATGTCTCAAGTTGGATGCAATGTGGGATTCTGTGGTGAGGGCATTTCCGTAATAGCTCTTTGTATCATTTTTATGCCTCATACAAGGATTCATCATCCATTTGTTGGAAAGTAGTGATCTTGTTCCTCAACTTAGCATTCTTACTAGGCGAGAAACACTTAATGAGAAATCTTTCGGCTAACTCTTGCCATGTAGAAATTGAGTTTGGTGGCAATGAATTCAACCAAGCTCGAGCTCTATCCTTTAGTGAGTATAGGAACGGCTTCAATCGTAATGTATCTTTGAAAACTCCATCTAATTTGAAAGAGTCGTTCACCTTTATAAATAGTCTTAAATGAAGATGAGGATCTTCGGTAGGCATTCCACTGAATTGGCCCACTGTTTGAAGCATCTGAACATAACTGGCTTCAGCTCAATTTGTTGTGCCTCAATTTCGGGTTTCCTAATGCCCGGATTAAGTTCGTTAAATACTGGCACAACATATTGTCTTAAGGCTCTATCCCTATCGTCAGCAATAAGGATAGGATTTTGAGCAAGGTTTTCTCCATTTCCTTGATTCATATTCTCAAAATTCATTCCTTCAGTCCTTCTCTAATTCACTTGTCTTCTTCGCTGTCGAAAGGTTTGTTCTATCTCAGGGTCTACAGGGAGTAAGTCAATAATCTGGTCAATACTCATAACCACCTGAAATTATCAAAGAAAAATTAATTAAGTTAAAAATTAAACAGAAAAATAAACCAAAATGTACGACTACAAATTCACAAATAATGACTTTTTTTTAAAACAGCCCCAAGCAACGGCACCAAAAACTTGGAATGATGGAAAAAAATTGTGCAAGTGTACACAATCGCAATAAGTAATAAAGTGACAAGTAAATGTCGAGTTATTGTACCCACAGGGACTGTAAAAAGAATTATTTATGAAAGTACTTGTAAAACACTTTGGCGAGGCAAAAATAATTTTATTTTAAAAGATGGTCAAAAACTACTTAAAAACTAAGCAAATAATTAAAATAAAACAAAAGAGTTCTAGTGCACGATTTCAATTAAGATTTAATCAATGTAATATACTTGTGTGAATTAATTATATTTCTTTAACTTAGAATTATTAAACTCATGTTTACATTGTTATGAATAAATTCACAGCAACCCGGTAATTTGCTAACTTATGAACAAATTTACAAACAAAAATCCATCCATCTCTTGACATATCCCTATGTCAATTCAACCAACTAAACAGATTCTAGTAAGCAAACATGTTATTGCACATACATACTCATTAAATTGAACCAATCTCTTGCATATTCCTATGTCAATTCAAACGATTAATAAAATCTAATAAGCATATAAAAGACTATGTGAAGTAACAAGGCATCCCTACCTTGAAACAATTTAATCACAATAATCTTGCAAGTTATGCAAGGCAATAATATCACCAGATACATTGCTAATTTAACCTTCAGCTTCCTTAGAAGAATAAACATGCACTGATTAAGTACTATGTCTATTAATTACAATTGCAATCCTTTTAAATAATTAATTCATTAGTTACCTCATAGTTGTAACGCAAGAATAACTTTGGCATGATTTTACTTAATCAAGCATCTTACTGAGGCTTATAACAACATAAAAACGATTTTAACAATTCAAGCAGGCAAAATATAATAAACCCAACACAAACATAATTTAAGCTGAATTTATTAAAATAACCATTTCAATAGCATAAATATTCATAACCATGTTCGTCAAAACAACAACAAAATTTAAAGAGAAAGGGAACAAGAAGCAAATCTGGTGTTTCTCCGTGGCTTGACTAGTTCCTCCACTCTTCGTTCTTCGTTGGCCTTGGCTATCAAGGTGGCTTATGAACACCTAAATTAATGCTCCAAATTGCTAATGAGATCCTCTTTCCCAAGAAAATAAATCGGCACTTGAAAAAGAGGGAATGGAATGGAAGTAATGAGAGGAAAGTGAGAGAGGGAATGAGAGAATGATGGGAAGTGAGGGATGCTTTGAATGATCAGAAAGGGGTGGCTTTTATAGCTGATTGTGGCTGCTAAAACTAGAAAATTCCAGCAGCCAAAGAGCCCTCCCTTGGCCGGCCACACACATGGCAAAGTTGAGAGTTTGAACTTTGCTATTTTAAGCTTGGGGCAAATCTACAAAGCCATAATTTAAGGTGGGGTTTGAACGCAATTTAGAAGTCTTTTGAGGGCCTTTTTGCAATAATATTTAATCAGCTAAAATACTGATTTGGGTCAGCATATGGACGGTTTTGGGCTGCCCATTTAGTGGCTCGTTCGGTTCACTCAATCTGGCTTGACCAGTGCGGTTCAACTGGACCCTTTCTCCATAATTAATTAAAAATAATTTATTTAACCCAAATTAAATGGGGAATAAATTAAAAGTAATCAAATTATGAATTAATACACATCTCTGGAATATCTTAGGTTGGAAATTAAAGTGCCTCGATACTTCAAATTTCTTCTCATTTTTGTGCATTCAGTAGTGTCAACCGAGCCAATTTTCACCCTTTGCGCGAATCTGTCGAAAGTAGTCAAAATTAGTCAAAGTTAAGTATAAAATTAAATAAATTCACCATGTTCATATTTTTAACATGGCTTAATTATTTTATAATATTTAATTATTTTTCGACAAGAATTTAATCGAATTTGCATGAATTTAAGAAAAATTAGGTATGAAAAAGTATATAAATTTTTGTGTTTCCACCCTGCTTCAATTCAAGGAATTTTTTTCTTTTCTGATCGATGAATCTTTGGCTGTTGTATTTCTTTCTAAATTCAACTTCAAAGAAATCCCAAGTAATTTTTTCTTGCGGATCTACGGATATCAAGGTATTTCACCACTTATACACAGTGCTCTCAACAGTGATACTACACATTTTAGGTATTCTTCAGGTGTGCAGGATAATTCATCGAATACTCGAATCGTGTTCTCAAGCCAAAATTTGGCTCTCTCAGGGTCATCATTAACAGTAGCTACGAATTCCACAACTCTTTATTTTTGTATCTTATCAACAGGTGGTTTATTTAATCGTAGAGGATCAATAACTTGAGGAATTACAAGGATCAGTTTGGGAACAGGCGGGGGTGGAGGTTGCTGAATAGCCGAATTTGTACAAAAGTACTGTGTGAACCACTCATTCAATATCTGAAGGAAGCTTCTTTAGCCTCACCCCCAGGACTACTCGTGGGTTTAGATTCAGAAGGCACTGTCCCTTGAGCAGGAGCTAGCTAATTACTTTCTACGTCATCCGCTACAGCTCGTTCGGGATCTATTACTATATAAAAACACATTTGGAAATGTTAGAAGTCACCACACTATCACAGTTTTTATATATATGGCATGTATAGCTGGACTCACATACGCTACGTTAATCCTAAAATAGACTAAACCGTAGCTCTGATACCAAAAAATGTAACACCCCTAATCCTTAACCGTCACCGGAATAGGTTAAGATGAATTACCGGACTTGTAACTCAATTCAGAGCAATCATTTGTCCATTATCATTTCATTTCAGTAACTATCATTCAATCACATTCAATGTGTACATAAATCAAGTATACAAGCTTTAATCATGTAATCGGGACTAAATTGATAACATAAAAAAATTTTAGAAACTTAGAAAAATTTCAATATTTCAAATGTCACACGCCCGTGTGAACGGGCCGTGTTCCTCACACGGCTAATAGACACGCCCGTGTCTTAGACCGTGTGAAAACAGGGCATTCCTACTAACTTGTGTCACAATGTCAAGGACATGCTCGTGTGTCAAGCTGTGTGAAAACTGGAGAGTATACTGACTTGGGTCACACGGTCAACCATACGCCTGTGTGTCTAGCCCGTGTGCCATTCAAAATGTCCATACATGCCTGTGTACTAGGCCATGTGTCATTTAGGGGGTATACTAACTTATATCACATGGTTAGTCACACGCCCGTGTGTAAGTCTGTGCGACACACATGGCCAATAGACACGCCCGTGTGTCCAAGCCATGTCAAACCTATAGGGTATACTAACTTAATTCGAATGGGTACCCCAAGGGACACACGGCTGCGTAGCATGACCGTGTGTGGCGCACGGCTGAGACACACGTCTGTGTCTTTGCCCATATGGACAAAAATAGGCTATTTGTAAAGCCATTTTGCAACCCTAAAAACACAAGCATTCATAAGATAATAGACCAACTTTTTACTGCACAATAGGCAGTCAAAATAACCATTTCAAAACACATTATAAGTCATATAAAAACTTACCAAATACCTATCAAAATACCTATTTAACAACATGCATAATTCTTTCAGTTAACATCTACATATCAAGACTCACTTGCATAATTTCATTCCATCATTACTTTGTCAAAACATACCATAATTGAACACATAATTCAACCAAAACAAAATAAGCCAAATCACATGGCTTAAGTTATACACAAAACGTACCAAAGCCATGATATCAAGTAACATAACTAACATCATTTAAACTAGCCTATACATGCCATATTTACAAATTTTCACAAGATCAAAAGTACCAATCGAAAATTGGATAGTGTGATGTGCAACCTCAACTCTTTCGAAACGAGTAAGCTAACGAGCCTCTATAAAACATAGAAAAAGAAATAGAGTAAGCTATATAGCTTAGTAAGCCTGTATAATTCAGAATTAAACTTACCATTTATACAAAATTTAAAGCAATACTTAAAGTGCAACCAATTTAATTAACAATCACCTAATCACAAGTATTCATCACATGTTAGTCAATGTAAGAATACATGAATTCATCTATTAATACAATACTTTGCATCATTCCAAATTTCATATATCATATATAACATTAGTAACATTTATAAATCGTAACTCATCGGTATAAACAGTATTTATGCCCGCTGAACCTATTAGAAATTCAAAGGATACTCGAATGAACAACGTCAGTAATCCATCAATTCATTATCATATATACTTTTACGAGCCATGACCAGTAAGCTCCTCCTAAGCTGATTAACAGTAAGCTTTATTGAGCTGAAACGATAAGCTCTATTAAGCTGAACGGTAAGGTCATACGAGTTGAAATGGTAAGCTCCAATGAGCTGAAAAAAATAAGCTCTTACGAGCTGATATATCGGTAAGCTCTTACAAGTTGTGGTGAGTACGTAACAAAGGCAGGAGCTCAACCAAAACGGTAATACCAGTAACATGTCACTCGTATCCAATGAATTCATACGATTCAAATAGGGCTCTGTACCAAATACATTATATCAATAAGGCATTTATACTTCAAATATTTCAATTATACATATTCATTTCAATAATTACAAGTATAGAAGAGTTCGATTCTAATTATACGAACTTACCTTGAGTTGCTCGGATGAAAACTATCGTCTATTCACCAACCATTCTTTTTCCCCGATCTAGTTCTGGTATTTGCTTATCTTGATCTATAGAACATCAAATTAACTCATTCAAACATTCATTCAATTCAATTTACCCTAAAACATTTATTTTGGCTAAATTACAAATTTACCCCTAAACTGCAATTTTGTCCTTAATACATAAAAATGCAAAATTGCACAATTACACCATAATCCCATGGCAGCTGAATTTCATTGGAACTTCTAGCAGCCCATTTCTTTCACTATATCACACTTTTAACCACCACATTTTACAATTTCACAATTTAATCCCTATTTTTTCATTTTTGTTAAAAATCACTTTATTAAACTTGTATATCTATCATTAAACCTTCATAATCTATCATTAAACATTTAAATACTCAAGGAGTCAACAATGGCATCATTCAAAATATATAAGATTTTCAAAAACGAAGGTATGGGTCAGCTAGATTAAGCTGCAACAAGCTTAAAAATGTAAAAATCATTAAAAACCGAGCTAAAACGGACTTACATGCTCAAGGTGATGTGATCGAATGTTGGAAGCTTTAAAAAAATGGCTATTCCTTGCCCTTAATTTGGTGAAAAGATGAATTAAGAAAAAAATGCATTTTGTTTTATTAAATTAAACTTTATTAACCAAATTACCATTATAACCTTGTTAATATAACCTAAACATCATTTAAACAATGTCCAAGAATGTCCACTTACATTATAAATGGACTAATTACATGATAAGTACTTCCATATTAATAAACCATGGCTATTTAATACTTTTAAACTATAGAATTCAACTTTTACGCGTTACGCGATTTAGTTCTTTTTATCGAATTAAGCATTTAAACAGTAAAATTTCTTAACAAAAATTTCACATAATTAATCTATCATGCTATAGAGCTTATTAAAATAATAAAATAAATATTTTGACTTTGGATTTGTGGTCCCAAAATCACTATTCTAATTTGACCTAAAAACGGGTTGTTACATTCTTTGTCTGAAAGTTCGCTCAATTTCAGGGTCTACAGGGAGTAAATCGATAATCCGATATATGCTCATAAACACCTGAAAAGAAAATCAAAAAATTAAAAAGAATAAGTTAGAAATGTTAGAAATAAATTAAATTGAAAATAAATAACTTCACGAAAGAAATGACTCTGGCAACAGTTGACAATCCCCGGCAACGACGCCAAAAAACTTGTAACGCTGGGGTTTGTGCAAGTGCACACAGTCATTTTCAAGTAATACGTAAGTATCGAGTTATCGTCTCCATAGGGATTGTATTTGTGCTAAGCCACTTAATTTGTAAAATTATATTAACAATTTGGTAAATAAAAGCACAATTTAGTTTAGAAGTGATGATTAAAATATATTAGACTAAATGCAATGATCCCAAATGAAAATTAACTTAAGTATGCAAACTATATGATGAAATATACTTTAGCAAAATTAAACACAACTTGCAAAAATTATAACATAAATAAACTAGGACAGTTACTTTAATTAAACCTAACTTATTATCAACATGCTTAATAATATTTAGAAAAACATTCAATGGCAACTTTATCTTTAATGAGTTTGGAAACCACTTTAGGTCCTTTCAGAATCCTTTACTTAGTAAATACGCATTTTACTAATCCTTTTTTACTAAGGGTTTCTTAGCATTCGTGCCAGGTAACAGGGACGTATTAGGCTTGAAACAGTTTAATCACACAAATCTAAAAACTATGCAGATAACAGAGGCTGGTTAGGGTTGTTATGCAACTTGCAATTTAATCGGGTTATGATCTAAATTGAGCATGCACATTTCAATTATGTGTCCACTAGCCATCGTCTGGTTAGGATCGCTCAACTAATTTAGGTGCATTTTAATCACGTATGAATGAAATACAAACTTGATTTTAATTGAAAACATGATCGATTGAGGCACAAACATTATAAGCATGAATCTAATAAATATTATTTAAAAAGCAATCATCCTAGCTTAAATGAAATTAAGCTAATATTGTTGTAAACACGAACAAAGAACACATAGCAAACATCTTTAAAAAATTAAATAAAAGAAAGATTAAACCTAATTCAGAGTGGTTGTCACCCGAGACTCTGACTGATTAAACTCCTTCGCTCCTTTGCTTCGCTCCTTTGATGATGGCTCTCCAAAGTGGCCGACCAAGGGTTCTGTAAGAGGCTCAAATGCTAAAATCTTTCTAAAAATATGATGATAGGTGTGGGGAGAAAAGAAGAATGCTAAGAGAATTTAGAGAGGAGAGAATGATGAATAATGAGGGATGACTAGAAATGTGAGAATGAGGTCTTATTTATAGGTGAGGAGAGGGGGATAGTTTACTAAAACTAAGAGTTTTTATCTTTTGAAGCACCTTCCATTGGGTGGACGGCCATAAATGGAGGAATTTGAGCTTATTTTTTCTTGATTTTTGGTCAATTTGAGTGCCACAACAACTCAGGACTGAGACTCAGTCAAGTGCAAATCTTCAAGTAAATCTCTAATTTCTTCAACTCTTCAAGAACCTGTGCAATTAAACCAAAAAGTGGCTTATGGACAGCCATGTGCAGCCGAATTTTGGGTTGACTTGGTCCCCAATTGGGACGGTTTTGTAATCTAGCAAAGCTATCAGACTTGTCCAGAATAAATCAACAAGTTAGAGGACCAAAGAATAAAATTTATCCAATTTAATTAATTAATTTAAAACCCAAATTATTAATGAAATATTTTAAAATGAATTATTAAATACAATTTTATATTTTATTATTTAATTTAATCATGCATGGCCCACTTTATGTCATAAAAATATAATATATTCAAATTCATATAAAATAAGCCATTTATTGCATGAAAACTATATAATAAAGTATAAAATCATATTTTAATAATTTCTATGTCCTAATTTCATTTTTTCACATATTTCATTAATCTATTAAACAATTACTTAGTTTTAACAACAATTTTAAGTAAAAAGGTGATAAATGACATAGGAAAAATCCTATATATTTTTCTATTTACACTACTGAATACTTTACCCGAGTAGAGCAGAATTGCTTTCACGTGCTCCTTTCCTTCCCTGTGAGGATTATTCTTGGTATTGCTCGAGATCTTGGTGCCACTTTTCCTTTTGGTGTATCCTATCCTGCTAAAAAATGGGCTCATTTGATCCTCAAGTTTAGTCAATGTCTTTGCTATGTTGGTGTACTGAGACTGCACTTGTTTCACTTCCGTCCTCAGTAACTGCATCTTTCCCTCAATCTGATCTAGGCTTTGACCACATACAGTATGGTCGTTTGGGTTGGTACTTTTCTAAGGCTTATGTAGATATGAAGGTCAGTAAATATTGTTTTTAACAAAATTAGAATTGTTACCTCCTCCTTGATTTGCACCCCATCTCAGGTTTTTATGATCTTTCCAACTAGGGTTGTAAGTGTTTGAATACAGGTTTCCACCCTTATTCCCTATGTAGTTCACATCCTTGACTGGGTTATCTAGATGATGGCTAAGAGGTTTATCTCCATCAAATGTTGAAGATGCACTAGATAAGGACTCTATATGGTTTAATCTGTCTAAAATCTGTTAATATTTATCATCTTCCTAGACAACTTTTACCAAAGATGGTCTCTATCCATAACAAAATCTTTCATTTTGCTACTGGAAGGAATTTATCACCATATTCTAAATTAGGTCATATGCATCCTTGTATGTTCTATTCATTAAGGCTCCTCTTTCGACTTCATCAAGTCCCGAGTGTGTGTGTGCATCCAACCCATTGTAAAATATTTGTAGTCTCAACCACGCGAGTAGATCATGTTGTGCACACCTTTGGATCAACATCTTAAAAAGCTCTAAGCTTCATGGAAGCTCTCTACTTCTAATTGCTTAAATGTGGCGATCTCTTTTCTTAGTTGGACTATCTTGCTAGTAGGAAAGGATTTGTGTAGAAATTTCTCTGTAAGTTCATTCCATGTCGTAATTGATCCTAGTGTCTACGAGTCTAACCAAGAAAAGGCATTATTAGTTAAGGAGAAAGGGAATATCCGAAGACAAATAACTTCATCGGTGACCCCGTTAAACTTAAATGTGTCATAAAGTTGGAAAAACCGTTTCACATGTTGGTTTGGGTCCTCCATCATAGTTCTTCTGAACTGTATATTATTCTGGATCATTTGGATCATGGCCAGTTTTATTCTAAAATTGTTAGTCGTAATGGCTGGCCTTGTAATGTTGCCCTGTACCATCTCAAAGTTCAGTAGCGCATAGTCCCTTAAAGTTCACTTTTCTCATGCCATCTGTGGGTTTAAAAATAGTTGTGGTGGTGGTGGACCTTGTATGTTAGCCTCGTTAAATTCGTCAAACTACGGATTTTCTCATGGAGGTTTGACCGCGGTAGCTGATTTTGCATCTACTGTTTATGTTGTTGTTGTCGACGATTTCTACGGCTTAATCTTTTTTATATTAGTGGGTGGCTCTATAGGTGAGCTCCTACTTCAATTCATGCACTAAACCAAAAAGAAAAATAAAAATGTTAGTAAAAATAAAAATAAAACTCATATCTGTAATTTAGAAATTTCCTAATTATTCTATAAAAATGAAAATTTTAAAATTAATCTACTAGTGTTGCCTTGTAACACCCCTAACCCATATCCGTCGCCGGATTAGAGTTACGAAGCATTACCAATCAAATAAAACTTAGAACAAACCTTCATTTCAATAATATTCATCTAGTAAAATTTTAAATCAAACTTTCATGCTTTGATTCTATAATTCATATAACTTCCAAATTTACATTCAATTAATATCAAAAGAAATCATGAAAATCGAATCTTAACCCATAACCAAGTATATTTCATTTCACATGTCAATCATATATGTATATTTAAACATTTATGAAATTCAGATAAATTATATATATAACATATTATTATCTCACTAATCATATCGCATACTTTAAAACATGAAAATATACATCATTTCATTCCATGTAAATAACATATACCATCATGACATTTGTTCACTTATCTGCAACAATAGCATAGCAGATACATATATATATATATATAATATCCTACTTATTATAAATTGAATATATCATCAATTTAACCAATTCTACTACTTAAATATTTGACCAATATTTTCAAATAATACGCCATTTCGATATACATTAATCAAAATGTTTTAGCCCAATTAATTCTATAATTATACAATACTACAAAATATAGCATTATCATATAAATAAACCCATAATGGCCTAATTATGCACACTTGTCGAACCACAATTAAGGCACATTTTATAACCAACACAAATCCTAACATTTTAGTCTTTTATTATCGTACCTCAAACAAGGCATATTAACAAAATCAATCATATAACATACTCCTCTTTTGTTTTCATCAACCATACCTAATTAACTAATCATTCCAACGTAAGATATAAACACATATATTGCCATTACATTCAACCAATACCCACTCAATTATATATATGCATTATAGCAAAAACACAATCACCAAATAGAGCAGTACTCAAAACTGATTCATTTAGCCAAGCACACCACGCACTTACGCAATGAACATAATTTCAAAATTGAGCTAATTACATAATTGATTACACATCATAACTATCATCATTACTAAACCATTTCCAAAATATATAACACCTATCACATAATTCATTCATTCATAGCATATAGCATTATAACCAAAACGGATTAAACCATGGACAAGCATAACCGATCTCAAACATAGAAGCTAAGCCATTTTTGCATGGCTTAAGATATACATAAACCAAAATTCAACTTTTCAAATTATACTCTAGCCTATACATGCCATAGATTCAAAAGTTCATTTATAAAAATACCGAAGACAGTCGATAGTGTGATAGACTTTGCTGGCAAAGCTCGTAACTTGACTCCAAAATCTATAAAATAGAGGCAAACACAAACACATACAATAAGCTATCATAGCTTAGTAAGTCATAAGCAAATAAACAACCCAATGATATAATCAACTCAATTAAACTAAACCAAATTATATTATCATTAACACAATTAGTCTCAAACTTACAAATTTCATAAATAATAAATTTTTATACACAAATGCTACCTTGTCCGAATGCTCATATAATTAAAATAACAAATTATCATTCAACTTTCAAAACCAAAATGTCATTATAAAACCAAATATACATACAGCCATGTGCACAAGCTCAATAATCATAATATAACATCATGTACATATACTACTTAAGTGGTCGAATATACATGGTCATATATACACATATTCTAGAATTAATTCCGTAATTTTCATATCATTTATTCACAAAGCTGAATACACTTTCCATGTTCACATACATTCTTACTTTACTTCATACAAGACTTACAACAAATATCAAGTATGTAACACCCCAAACCCGGCCCAGACGTTATGGCCGGATCCAACGTGTCACATTGATGTTTTTAAGAAAACCCATGCCTCTTTCAACGTCCTTCTTAGTGTTTTAAAAGATAGTCTTTGCTAAGTTAATAAAGTGAATGGAAGCTGTGCACCAGGTAGGTATCCAAAATAGAGGAGGTGAGCCTAGAAGGCTGCTTAAGTACCAAACTCTTGATTGGATCCAATCCTAAACATGCCCACAACCATTGCCACACTTTGGTGCTAGGTTAGGTTTTGAGAAAAACGAGTTGGAATTCATTTAAGTAGATATTTTTGATAAACCGATTAATTTTATTGTTGCGTTATTTTGAAAACAATTATCATTTTGGAAATGCACCCTAGGTCTAGCTCATATTGTTATCAGAAAAATATAGGGTATAAGATAAAATAATCCCAGAAAAATAATTAAAATGGCCTTATTACAACCCAAAACCAAATAATAATATTAATAAGATAAAACTTATAAAGAAATAAACGGCTACTTATTGCAATTAAAAGAAAGCGAAATAGTAGTGTGGCCATCTCTCGAGTCCCTCGCGGTTCCAAACCATCTAAGCTTAGGGATTACCTTGAGTTAGAAAGCGGGTGAGTTTACGAAAACTCGATGTGTAACCCCAATAATAAACAAACGATAAATAACACGATTATCGATACAATCAGGCCAAAGCCCTATTCAATAATAAGAAAGTGCGGGCCTTAGCCCTTAAATAGTAGCAATATGGGCTTAAGCCCTAATTCTGTCTCGACATATACTGGCCGAAGCCTTTTCATAAATCATATCACTGGGTCGAAGCCTTTACTGTAAATGGTATGGCCCTGAGGCCCATTTCAATATCACATGTAATGTCAATGGATGTATGCAAGCTCGTTTGGGGAGACTACTCAACCCACCAACTGCTACTCTCCACCCGTACCAACCAAGCTCTCCATGTAGGGAATAACTCAACCCAACCAACCAAAACTCTCCACTGGCAGCATAGTTGCTTTATCATATAACTAGAGGCCTAGCCTCTTTTAAAAACTGGGGCAAAGCCCTTTTCGGTAAACTAGGGCATAACCCTTTTAACACTTCCTCCATTTATAAAACCCAACCCATGCAACATGTCATGTATGCAGAATGTCATGCCCATATTTGAATCAAACAATCACAGTGAAGTCATTCATATCACCAACATATATTCACAATCAAATCCGTCAACCACACAGTCCAAGTCAGTCACTTGCCTACAAGGGCAAAACAGTCATTTAACACCTAGGGGCAAAATGGTAATTTTACCCCACAAGGGTATCGCGGTAATTCTACCCTACAGGGGTATTTCGGTAATTCTACCCTACAGGGGTATTTCAGTAATTCTACCCTACAGGGGTATTTCGGTAGTTCTACCCTACAAGGGTATTTCGGTAGTTCTACCATACAAGGGTATTTCGGTAATTCTACCCTACAGGGGTATTTCAGTAATTCTACCCTACAAGGGTATTTCAGTATTTTACGAATCGAGGGTTTTTCAATAATTTCATAAATCAGGGGCATTTTAGTAATTTTACAAGCCATGGGTATTTTGGTAATTTTATAAACCAAGGGTATTTTAGTAATTTTACAAACTAGGGGTATTTTGGTAATTTGTAAACCAAGGGTAAAACGATAATTCTGTAAATCGAGGGTAAAATGGTAATTCTATAAATCGAGGGTAAAATGGTAATTTTATAAATCAAGGGTAAAATAGTAATTTTATAAATCGAGAGTAAAACGGTAATTTTGTAAATCAAGGGTAAAACGGTAATTCTATAAATCGAGGGTAAAATGGTAATTCTAAAAATCGAGGGTAAAACGGTAATTCTATAAATTGAGGGTAAAATGGTAATTCTGTAAATCGAGGGTAAAATGGTAATTTTACAATTTGAGGGCATTTTAGTAATTTGGTAAACTAAAGTATTCTAAACAAGGATAACAATACGAATGGGCCTAAAGCCTATTCTCGGCCCAAATGGGCCCACACGCTCGTGTGGCCCTTTTAGCCCAAATCTAGCCACAAATATGAGATCCACCTAGCCTAGTCCAATATTTACTACACAATTAAACAACTTATCCAATTGGGCCCGTAGGCCTATTGGGCCCACATGACCCCTTTCGGCCCATCGCGGCCCGAAATAGCCATCCTACAGCTAGAGTAGCGAGAAAATACACACCTGGTAGGAGACTAGAGTTAATCCACGCTCCGAGCACTCTTAGCCGACGCCCAACCCAATCGAGCACGACATACAGCGAAAGGGATCAGCCAAGAAAAGGTACCTTTACTCTCCTCATGGTTCCCTCTATTTAAAGCCAGCTTTGCAACCACTCTTATGTTAGCTTCCCGATGTGGGATACCTCCAACATCAGAGTTTAAATTCAACACCAACTCTTGCCGCCCCCTGTTAGTAAAATAAATGCTCCTTGCTTGCCATGGGATTTGAACCCTTGCCTCCACTCAAATGCTCCACACGCTACTTGCCACTAAGCCACAAGGCTTTTTGTGTCATATTTTATCCCTAATTAATTATAAGGTCTAAAAGCCAAAGTCCAGGTTCCCTTAAAAAAAAACCAAAATAAATTGCAAGAGCCAAGGCTTGAACCCAGGCTCCTATACAACCTTAATGACGCCACAACCACTAGACTACAAGCTTCCTTGTGTCATTTATTTAACACAATAATTTAAAAGGCCCTCATCCAAGCATCCAGGTTTTTTTTCACTTAATACCAAAATTTTTGCTAAAGCCCAAGTTTGAACCCAAGATTTCTCTAACACTTCTCAAAGCCATTAACCACCAAAGCAGACATTTAATTGTGTCATTTCATTGCATAATTAAATACCTATATACAACCTCCTTACGGACCCGCACTCAAGGCCCAATACTTCTAGGCCTAAATTCGGGGTGTTACAAAGTAACTTACTTACCTTATTTCAAGTAGGAAATAAACTAATTCATACTTGATCATTTTAGCTCAATTTACACATTCGATCACACTTATCGTTGCCCGATGAACCATTCAGAATTGGATAGGACACTCGGATAATCACATATATCATACAATGCCAACGTCCCAAATGTGGTCTTACATGTAACCACAGATCGATGCCACTGTCCCAGACAGGGTCTTACCCGCACACATATATTAGAATCACATATCGATGCTAATGTATTAAACGTGGTCTTACTCGGACACATATATCGGTGCCATGGTCTTACTCGCACATCACATATTAGAATCCTTTGTCATGACATATGTATCCTAGTTATTCCTAAGGTTCATACAGGACTTTTAAACGTCGTATCTCAGTCAAATCGAACTCACAAACATAGTTGCCAAGCTTGTATACATTCGGCTATTATAAATATAAGTTCACATATTTCATTCAAGCATATATAGTTTGCATTTAATTAAAATTAAAAACTTCTATTTGCTTATAAACTTACCTCGGACGATGAAAAACCTGAACAGGACGGCTAGCCTATAACTTTAGTTTTCCCCCTATCCAAATCCGATTTTCACTTTTCTTGATCTAAATTAAGATAAATTAAACTTATTTAATCAAATATTCAATCAAATTCATCCAAAAACACATAAATAGGAAAATTACCATTTTACCATTGACATTTTACACTTTTTACAATTTAGTCCAAATTGCACAAAATACAAAACATCCAAAATTTGCACACTCCATGTTTAGGCCGAATACTCATAGTGTTCATACAAGTCCACACATTTCATTTATTTCACATTTTAGTCCCTTAAATTATTATTTTTGTAATTTAGTCATAATTACTCAAAATCATCAAAAACTTCAATACAAAACATTGTTTTAATGGTTAAATGTGCTGAGAAGTGTTGGAGAAGTCTTGGGTTCAAATCTGGACTCTAGCAAAAATTTTGTTTTAAGGTGAATCAAACCTTGGGTGTAGTAGGTAGGCCTTAAGAATATTGTTGGAGAAATTGTGACACAAAAAGCCTTGTGGCTTAGTGGCAAGTAGCGTGTGGAGCATTTAAGGGGAGGCATGGGTTCGAATCCCATGGCAAGCAAAGAGCATTTATTTTGCTAACAGTGGGCGGCAAGAGTTGTTGTCGAATTTAAACTCTGATGATGGAGGGATCCCACATCAGGAAGCTAACATAAGAGTGAATGCGAAGCTGGCTTTAAATAGAGAGAACCATGAGGAGAGTAAAGGTACCCTTCTTGGCTGATCCCTTTCGCTTTGTGGCGTGCTCGGTTGGGTTGGGCGCCGGCTAAGAGTGCTCGGAGCGTGGATTAACTCCAGTCTCCAATCAGGTGTGTATTTCTCACTACTCTAGCTGTAGGATGGCTACTTCGGGCCGCGATGGGCCAAAAGGGCCATGTGGGCCTAATGGGCCTACGGGCCCAATTGGATAAGTTGTTTGATTGTGTAGTAAATATTGGACTAGGCTAGGTGAATCTCATATATGTGGCTAGATTTGGGCTAAAAGGGCCACACGAGCGTGTGGGCCCATTTGGGCTGAGAAAGGGCTTTAGGCCCATTCGTATTGTTATCCCTGTTTAGTATACTTTAGTTTACCAAATTACCAAAATACCCCTGGTTTGTAAAATTACTAAAATACCATTGGTTTATAAAATCCCCAAAATACCCCTGGTTTGTAAAATTACCAAAATACGCTTGGTTTACAAAATTACCAAAATATCCCTGGTTTGTAAAATTACCAAAATACCCCTAGTTTGTAAAACTACCAAAATACCCCTGGTTTGTAAAATTATCAAAATACCCTTAGTTTGTAAAATTACCAAAATACCCCTAATTTGTGAAATTACTGAAATACCCTCGACCTGTAAAATTATTGAAATACCCTCAACTTGTAAAATTACCAAAGTACCCTTAATTTACAGAATTACTGTTTTACCCTCGATTTACAAAATTACTAAAATACCCTTGTAGGGTAGAAATACCAAAATACCCCTGTAGGGTAGAAATACCGAAATACCCCTGTAGGGTGGAATTACTAAAATACCCCTGTAGGGTAAAATTACCGAAATACCCTTGTAGGGTAGAAATAACGAAATACCCCTGTGGGGTAGAATTACTGAAATACTCCTGTAAGGTAGAATTATCGAGATACCCTTGTGGGGTAAAATTACCATTTTATCCCTAGGGTGTTAAATGACTGTTTTGCCCTTGTGGGCAAGTGACTAACTTGGACTGTATGGTTGACGGATTTAATTGTGAATATATGTTGGTGATATGAATGACTTGACTGTGATTATTTGATTCAAATATGGACATGATATTCTGATTTTGTATGTTGTATGCGATGACATGTATATCTGTTGCATGGGGTATGGGTTATATTGATGGAGGAAGCGTTCTGGCAGCCTCGCTGTAATCTGGTGGCCTCGCCACATATATCTGTTCTGGTGACTTCGTCACAATATCTGGCAGCCTCGCTGCAATCTGGTGGCTTTGCCACATATATATATATATATCTTTTCTGGTGGCCTAGCCACAATATCTGTATCTAGTGACTTCGTCATAATATCTGCCAGCCTCGCTGCAATTTCTGTGGTGTGTAGCGGTTGGGTGGGTCGAGTAGTCTCCCCACATGGTGTAAGGTTGGTACGGGGGTGTATACGGCTGGATTGGGTTGGGATTGCATTCACATTCTGATTTTGATTCTGTTACCTAATTCTGATTCTGATTCTGATTCTGATTCTCATTTTGATTCTAGTTCTGATAATATTTCTTATTCTGTAATGGTCTAAGGCCTAATTGATACTGAAATTGTAAGTAGGTCTGGGGCCAAACTTTTAATTCTTTTATATGACTAACTGTTCCTTTTATATAGTAGGGGATTTCACACTGAGTTTTCGTAACTCACCCCGTTTATTAACCTTTCAGGTAATTTCCAGCCTTAGACGGATCGGAGCTGCGAGGGGCTCGGAGGA
Organism: Gossypium arboreum; assembly: GCF_025698485.1. Taxonomy (NCBI): domain Eukaryota; kingdom Viridiplantae; phylum Streptophyta; class Magnoliopsida; order Malvales; family Malvaceae; genus Gossypium; species Gossypium arboreum. The sequence continues at coordinate 115,253,577 of NC_069077.1, read as the reverse complement.
ACTCACACACATTGTTTATCTTACAGTTTTGATTATTACTTTTAAATGTTTTTATGTGGGTTGTAGTAAAGCCGTTGTAATTTTCTGAATTTCAAATTTGGAATTTTATTTATTGTTCTTATAATTGCTAGTGTTAGAACACGGTTTTCCAAAGCAACTACTGTTGTTCAAAACATCACGTATCCGCAATTGTTTTTAAATTAAGCTTCCGCAACTACCAAAATTTTTACAAAGTTGTTAAGAATGTTATTCAGCTGAGGTTTTCTAACAAGGTTTAAAAAGGGTATAAGTTTTTAATTATTAAGAAGGGTTTTTAATGGAAACATGGTTTTCGAAAAACACTTCAATGTGACACGCCAGATTCGAGCCAAACTTCCAAGGCGGGTTTGGGGTGTTACAACACTAGTTCACCACCCCGAGTTGTTCGGCAACGATGGCTATCAGAATAAGTCCACGACCCTCTTGGAATTGGGACTACCCACGACCCTCTGGGAATTAGGTTGTTTTGTATCTCTAATTTAAAGACTCTATGGCATGCCAACTATACTCGAATTTACTCTAACTTAGCTAATGGGGTAAAAACCAATTTTCATAATCCATTTCATTTCCACTTTCACATCATTCTCATTTTTATTTATTTTTTTGTTCAAGTTAATCCCGGTGCTAAAATTTAGACTTAAGTTTGGATGCGCGAATCTGCCACCCCGAGTTGTTCGGCAACGATGGCTATCAAAGTAAGTCCACTACCCTCTGGGAATTAGGACTGCCCATGACCCTCTGGGAATTGGGGCTAATATTATCTAACCATTTGGTATTTCCTCCCTCGACCTTTTAGGAATTGGGGAATGCTAAATCTCTGTTGTAAAGATTCTATGGCATGCCAATTATATCTGATTTAGTCTAACCTAGTTAACAGGGAGCATATCAAATTTTCATAATCAATCTCATTTTCTTTCTCATATCAATTTCATTACTATTCTCATTTCAGTCTCAATTCATACTCAAATAATATACTGCATATAAAAAATTTTATGCTTTCAACCAAATATAATGAAACATTTACTTGTTCATCGTTCAAATCATAATATTTCAAACCTCAAATTATAACTAAGAATTTTCTAATTTAATCATTTGAAAGCATATTTTTCATCTAGAATTAAATTATCCAAAATCATCCAAAAATCATAAAAATAAGATTAATATATTCAAAAGCATTACATAATGAAAACAAGTTATTAACACAAAGATTTAATTTTCATTATTTCATTACATAATCTCATTCTCTTTCATGTATCAAGTAAATTTTTTCTTCATATTTTATTTCACATATCAAGTTTCTATACATTTCACTTCTCTTATTTCAATCACATAGTTTTCAAATTGTACAATTTAGTCCTATTTTCTTGTCACTTCATCTCATGTCATATTTGTTTATTACCTTAACTTCTTCATTACTTTCTCAAGTCCACACTCTATTCCTTTTCTCATATCTATATTTCATACGAATATTGCTAAAATCATTATTTATTTAAGAAAATTTTAAGTCCCATTTCACTATCTTTTCTAATTTCAAATACACATATTATTATTTTATATATATTTTTAATATAATATGCATTTTCTAGACTCACTTTTAGCTCGGGAATCGAACATCCTAGGCTTTGATACCAGCAAATGTAACACCTCCATACCCAACCCGGTCCAAAGTCAAGGCATCAGGATGTCACATTCGTTGCCGAAGAAACTACTGAAAATTTCAGATCAATGTATCATATTATTTAATTAATATAATCATTAACTCATTTTAGTAATAATTGAATTTACTGTAGAACTAATTATGAGTTAAAAGAGCTCATTAAAACATTCACAATTGATCAAAGGCTAAATTATATAGTTCATAAAAAAATTTAAACTGTCGTCACAACTTCGAGGTTTCCACGTTGTGACATGGCAAACTTGTCATCGTGACATTGTCTCCATTTCCTACAAGTTCCACGCTTTATTTTTATTTATTTATTTATTTTTATATCATTACTTGAGTATATATTCAAATGTCATAACCGCCACTTCATTTTACATATCATCCACTTACATCTATTTCTAATATTAAGTCCTCATAAAAACATGATATTAAATCAAAGATAACAAAGTAAATAAAATTAAAACAAATATTAAAGTTTTACAAATAAAACCATTGGAGGGCTTGCACTTTCAAAAGTAATTTACCCACTTTACGTATATTTCATATTTATTTCTAAATTGTACCAATCAATTTAATTCTTCATAAAATTTTAACAAAGAATTCAATATCACATCAATTAACAATTATTCACTTCATATTTTATCAATTCGTTTAAACATACTCACATGTATTAATCATTCCATCACTTACGACCACTTTGAAACATTTCAAATTCATCTACTATATATATATTTATGTTTTTTCCTCCTCCTCCTTTCCATTCCACACTCGTTATGTATATATTTTTAGAATATTTATCTTTTAGTATATAATATGCTTATATCTAACATTATCTATAATTCTACTATTTACTTATGTGTTCATATCAAAGCTGTCCACTTTAGTCATAGTCACTAAATTATTTATATCTTCAGCTATAGAATTCAAAATTAAGATCTGCTTGATGTTTTTGAAACTAGACTCAAATATCTTTTTACCATAAAATTTCAAAATTTATTCCTTAGCCAATAAGTATAGTAAATTCCTCAAATTTGTCCTTGTTCTGCTATGTGACAGCTTCAACCTTTCTTTACTAAAAATTAATTATCTCTTATTACGAGGTTTAGATGCTGTTTACATTTTTTTCTCTTGAAAATAGACTCATTAAGAATTTAAAAATATAAATTTACAACCCTAATAAATTTTTTTACAATTTTTTATGATTTTCCAAAGTCAGAACAAGGGAACCCAAATCCACTCCAGCCTTGTTTCACGAAAATTAATATATCTCAAACTATAAAATTCCATTTCTTTCACCGTTTCTTCCATATGAAACTAGACTGAATAAGCTTTAATTAAATATTTAATTAAATCTCTAAAAAAGTTCTATAATTTTTTTGTGAATTTTTCAAGTTAAGTCACTGCTGCTATCCAAACTGTTTTAATTAAAAAATATTTTTTCCATGGTTCTTTGCATTATCTTTCATTCATTCACACATAATTACCATATTTTTTATTAGTATACAATTTAGACACTTATATTTATGTGTAGATTAGATTTTCATTTCTAAATCTTAGTACTTTTTACCATACAAATCACATTCTCTCTTACCAATTTAGTGTTTTAAGTGTTTATTCTTCATCATATACTTTCTATTTCTAGTATTTAGATTAAATACATGTTTCATACATCCCACTCAAAACGTCTTTAACTCAATCTATTGAAATACAAGTAGGTTTAGTATGAAACTTACCTCCTTTGTTAAGAATTTCGTTATTTCCTCTTCATTTCCATGTATTTCTCATCTTCACCACTTTCCTTCCTTTTTCTTTTCATTTTCTTCACTTTCATCTACTATTTTCTTTCTTCTAAATTGATGAATGTATCGTCTAGAATCTCTACTTCATCTTCTCTCTTTAATATCTAAGGCAATTTTCAAAAAATTTGGTAAAAAGGTAGGTTTTCATGGCAAATGACTAAATTGTAAAGAAAATAAAACTTATTTTCTCATCCTTTCACTCACGTTGGAAGGATGATAAATTTCCTTTATGCTTCCTTTCTTTTTATACTACCATTTTCTAAATAAAATAAAAATAAATATCTAAGTAAAATATTAATAAAATATTTTTTAACTAATTAATTAAAAGAATCACCAAAATATCATCAATATCATCATTACATTCTAGAATTCTCCCTCTTGCTAATTGACCATTTTACCCTTTATGATCTTTCAAAATTCCATCCTTGAATCATCACTTAATTTGCTAAAATTATGATTTATTCCCTCACAATTCTTCACATATTCAATTTGGTCCCTGCATGCCAATCCCATATATTAGTAAATTGGATTATTTTCACTTTTCTTCCTTCAAATTTCTCATTTTACACTTTGATCCCCTAAATTTTTAATATTTACACTTGGGCCAAAAAATTCACATATTTACGATTTAGTCCCTTCCTTAATACATCATGTCATGCTTCTTGATTTAACACTCTTTTGATATATTCTAACTTTCATTTTCTTTGATCTTATACCTTATTTCTCTAAGATTTTATCTTATATTATTTACGACCAAGGGGGTTTTGAGGATGTTACAGCTATAGAAACCTATCGAGCAGTAAACTGTTCAAGACTATGTTGTGGCATTAATAGTTAGAAAAGGTAGATGCATCAATAATCCCAACCATCCTAATCAACATTTCAGTTCCTTAATTTTCTTTTCTACAGTGGTTTTGTCATGACATTCCTGTTTAGTTTAATTGTTTTGTTGCACATTTTATACATCATCATTCTTTCATTTTGCCACCACATTCTCATTGTTATTTTGTCTTAGCATTAATCAAGCCTAACTTTAATAACTCGACCAAATTATATTTATCCAATCCTCGTGGGAATGATACTCACTCATCACTTTATTACTTGTTCGATGTGTTTATTTGCACAATCTGTACATCATATTCACTAGTGACATTATGTATTTGTATTAAGAAGAAAAATTAGACTAAATTGAATAAAATGAAAAATACAAGTATCAAATTATAAATTTTCCATTTTTAGCCTATAAATGATTAAAATGTAATTATTGCATGGTTGGATAGTATTATAGACCTTCATAATGTTATGTGGCGATTTAAAGTGTTAATTGACATATTGGAAATTATTAAGTGAAGTGATAAAAGAAAATGACTAAAAGTGCAAATTCTCCATTAAAAGATATTTTGAGACTTCTCATAAGTATTATATTGAAAATTATAGAAGTTTTTTTTATATGTGTAGAGATGAGGTTTATTGATGGCCACAGATTTGGAATTTTTAAAGTATGAAAAAATACGAGTTGTTCATTTAAATTTTGTGTTGACTTTATCTAGCTTTTTGGTAAAAGAAGAAAGAATAGATGAACATCCTTCATCTTTTCCCCTTTTTGTGTCACCCCCCTCCATGGAAGAAGAGAAAGTTTTTCTCTTTGAGTTTTCTCATCTTTTCTTACCTCTCACCAAGAGTTTTTCACTATCCAAGTTGTTTTCTTATTAAGATCTTGTATAAAACCTTTTTAAAGCTTAATTCTATCACCACCTTCTTCATTGGAACCAAAAGCTTTCATGAGCTAGAGAGTGAAAGCTTAAATTAGAGTGAGAAAGTGAAGAACAAAGGTAAGAAACTGTATTTTGTTGTCTTTACCTTGATTATCTAAGGTTACTAGGCATGATTTCTTCATGAGCATAATTTTTGTATTTTATGTGTTACGCATTTTGAAGAAAATAGTTGATAAATGAGTGTTAGAGTTTATAGTTAGAAAAGAGAGGTCTTGGACTAGTAAAGTAGAGGATTTTGGTGGCTTTTCTCATTCAAAGAAAGGTAAGCATTCAAGGTACCATTTTTACTTTGTTTTTGTTAAAGTTGATTATATTTAGAAGTTAAATGGTTTAATGTAAATATAAGAATTAGATGTTAATGTACATAAGTTAAAGAAATTGTTTAATGAAAATGTAAGTATAGATTAATATGAATACGGGGTTTTATTGTGCTTCATAAGCATTAAGGTGATAAATTGGCTTAAATAGTTGTAACAATCCTTACTTGGTCCGATCGTTAGACCTGAGCTACGAAGTGCTACAATTAAAGCTGAAACATAACACATTCATTTTACATTGATTATTTCAAATTAACATGGATTTCTTCATAAATACACAATTAACATTCACATTAAACATGAATCATACAATGATAATCAATTCAATGCATAATCACCGAATATAAAATTTTTGATGGGTCTTATACAATCTTAATATGCTTTAGTATCAATCTAGAATTTAAACAGGACTAATTTACAGCATTTTCAAAATTACAAGATCAATTATCCAAAACAAAGTTTGCACTATCATGTGTCCAAGCCATGTAACTCTCTGAAGCTGTGTGAACCAAATTGCAAATTTCATCAAAAGTCACACAGCCATGTGGCTAAACTGTGTAACAAACTAAGACCGTGTGAAACCTAAATAACCAAATCTACAGTGCTTACACAGGCGTATGGCCAGCCCATGAGACTATTGGGAACTGAGTGGTTCTAATTCATCTTATTAACTAGTAGACATATGGTTGTGTCACTAGACCATGTGTGACACACAACCGTGTGAACAGGCTGTGTGGTACAAAGCATGTCATTATGTGCCTATTTCATGTCAAGACAACCAAAGGCTCAAATGATATATATAAGACCATTCAAAGCTACACAAAAACATTCCAAAACATGTCCAATTATGCATTCAACCAATATGCCACAATTGGCACCACAAACATAATGATTACATAAAACGTTACTAGTTTTTCACACCATTCAAACAAAACATTCAAATATCCAACATTGACCATTATGCATACATATGTACCTTTAATTTCAAACCATGAAAACTCCAAGATGTTAGCACAAGTTACATCCAAATATCACCATTCAAATTAATATAAACTTTCAACAAGACTTATACTCCAATCATATAGTCATCAAGTATAAGTATTATATGCATATCATAACTATTAACCAAAACTTATACTATCAAATCACCTTCAAAGCTAGGAAAACCTATCAATCCAAACATAATATATCAACCTATGGAATAATAAAACTTAACTATTCACTTGCCTCAAACATTGCTTACCAAAATGCTAATTTACGCACACTTATGCACAACTTACCAAATCATCCAACTCAATATCATCATTAGACAAAACTTATAATCATTCAAAATAATATAAGTACAAATCCAACCCTAATTACATGCCACATAATTGAGTTTGGAACAATTAAAAGAATAGCAAATTAGAGGCTGGATAGTTTGAGCTCCGAATTGATCCAATTGATGCGTTCCGCAAAAATAAACTATACAGAGACAGAAAAGCAAACAAGATAAGCATTATAAATGCTTAGTAAGCTTGTATGAAATTTACACAACATACCTTGACCTTAAAATAATTCAATCAATTAAATCAAATCAGTAATCAATGTGGCATCCTTTTACTTTATATTCATTTCCATAAAAGGGCCAATTTGATAGTTTACTCAAAAATCAAACCTTTATAAAACAACTCACATATATAAGTACAACAATTCAATATAGCATTGTAACACCCCTAACCCGTATCCGTCATCAGAACTGTGTTACAGAGCATTATCGGAGTTTACAATTCAAACGGATAGAAATTTCAAACATTTCATATCATATCAATAAACATATTAAAACCAAGTCAAATTATAGATATTGTCTCTTATACGAGCCCTTGAGGCCCTAAATATGCGTTAGAAACAAGTCGGGACTAAATCAGACACTCATAGAATTTTTCAGGAAACAAAGAAAATTTTCAACACTATAGGGGTCACACAGTCGTGTGTTCAGGCCGTGTGGGCATTCGAAGTAGGAACACACTGCCGTGTCCCAACCCATGTCCGTGCCTGTGCAACTCATTGACTTGGGTCACACGGCCAAGCCATAGGCCTGTGTGCCGGGCCTTGTTCCCTTCAAAATAACCTCACACGCCCACATGCTAAGCTGTGTAACAGCCTAACTTGCAACCCTGTGAAAGCTACAGGGGACACACGGCCGTGTCACTGGCGGTGTGTCACACATGACTGAGACACACGCCCGTGTCTCTAATCATGTGGACAAAAATAGGCCATTTTACAAGCCATTTTTCTCAACCAATTTGGCATGTACCTACATTCAACATTGCACATACTTACAAGCTATAACAAGGCATCCAAATCAAGCATAAACAAGTCATATACACATGGTACAAGATTATACAACTTAGGCACCTCAAATGATAACATTAAACCATATATAAACATGTACTCTATTTGGCCAAATAATCAACTAACTACTAAGCGTATTTGCATCAATTCATGTCATTTAGTTTACATATCAAACTTCTCAATTTGTACCAAACATGTCATTTTAAATTAGTACCAAGTTACCATATAAGTCATGTATACTGTAGTACCAATTCACCACAAATTCATCATATCACAAAACACATTTAACTATCATTTTACCTTTCATTATTCAAACACAAAACAAGCTACACATCAGCCATGTCAATGCTACTTATGTACATACCAAAATATGCCAAACATAAGCCAAATCAAATGGCCATATATACAATAAAACATATAAGCCAACATTAGCAAAAATACCTATACATGCCATTATAACCAAAATAAAACAATCAAAAGTACCAAAAGGGTCGATGGATAGTGTGATATAGCTCTAACAAGCTTGCAACCCGAACGAGCTTCCGATTCACTATATAACACTGAAAATAAAACAAAGTAACCATTTAGTGCTTAGTAAGTTTGTATATCATAGAACATAACTTACCATTTAATCTCAAATTAGGTAAGTAACATAGTATATTCCAACCATAGTTTGGCCAAAGTCTATGCATATACATCAAACAAGTTACCCATGTAAACATATGCATAAACCATGTAACACCCCAAACCTGGCCTAGAAGCTATGGCCTAACCTGTAATGTGACATTGGAGTGTTTTTCCAAAACACAAATTGACAAAAAATCAGTTTTTTATTAAAACTTCTTTAGACTCTAAATAAAAGGTTAGGATGACTAGTTCCTCGTAAAAACTCTAATTATTTAAGAAAAATATTAATTATACTAGTTTCTCAAATTTTAAAACAGTGATTGTTGCAGAAGCTTTTAAAATGTATGGCGTTAAGCGTGATGATTTCAGAAAAAACATTGGTTTGTACTTTCTTGAAAATACGGGTCCTATTACTAACAGGTAAAATTAAAGTAATTAAATCCCCAAATTAAAATAAACTTTAAAACGCCTTATTACATAACGAAAACCCAATATCAAATAAAATCTAACTCATAATATTTTAAATAAATTAACTATATCGAGTGGCCACCTTCGAGTCCTCCGTCGCCTTGATCTGTCTAAGCCTGAGGATTTTTACAGAGATAACAGATGGGTGAGTTTACAAAAACACAGTGTGAGAAATCCCAAAGTAACAAACAATCAGAGTAAACATAATCTGGGCCTAGGCTCGTTAGTTCCAGTTAGGGCCTTAGCCCCTTTTTCAAAAATAGTATCAGTCTAGGCCTGAGCTTGAGCCCATTTTAGTACGAGAGGCAGTCTGGGCCTTAGCCCATTTCAGTACAGTATGCAAATAAAGAGTCCTACCTAATCCATCCGCTACACATCATCTCCGTACCAGCCCTACACACAATGTAGGGATAAAATTACCCACCCAACCCTACATACCAAATCGTACCAATCTCGGTACTAGAAACAGTATTTACAGCAGAGCTGCTAGTAATAGGCTTATAGCCTTTCAGTACACTTCCTCCAAAATCATATATCCTACCCCATGTAATGCAACATAATAACATACGTGTATGCAGAAATATCATGCTCAGAAACAGACATACATAATACAGGGGTTTTTCGGTTGATTTACCTTACAGGGGTATAATAGTCATTTCATCAGTATAGCGTCTGTGTATACTTACCGACCCAATAGTAGGTCCACAGTTATGTTAGGCGACCCATGCAACCTTAATAGTCATCCACAAGTAATTGGCCTACAGCCCATTTTGCGGGACCATGTGGGCCCACATGCTCATATAGCCCATAAGCCCAAAAATGGCCTTAGCCATGTGGTTTACACAACCTAGCCCAATATTTACCCCAGTTGGTGCGATTTCTTTGTGTGGGGCCTATATGGCCTAGTCTAGCCCAGATTGGCCCAAAAACATTCTGGCCCGTGAAAACACTCATGGCCATCTTGTCGACCACACAGCCATGTTTCAATACACAGCCTGCTAGACGGGCGGCCACATGCCCGTGTGGTGTCAACCTCCCCTTTTTCGGCTTTTCGACTTTTTCTATCACACATCTACTAGTAGTGTGCACACACCTGTAATGAAACTGTTGTCACAACACTTCTGAGATCAAAGCACCTATGATTCACAACGATCCACCATTAATCAAATTCATGGTAAATCCAAAACCAAAGTATTGAAATCACTCTAACTGATTCATTACTACTTACCAATCCACCAATCACTGGACCCTTCCTGTTCCACACCCCACGAACTCTCTCCAAAGCTTTAACCTTTATCCGAAACAGTTAACTGATTCATCAGAAGTTATAATCCCTTGTAAATATAAATAATACCTAAAGTACTTACCACGAGTGACAGGATTACTTATTGTGAAAGGACAATCGGCCTAACCCCCCTTGACCATGGAGATCATGCCCCTAGCAACATTCGACAACCATAGAGTTAAGTGACAGTTATTAAGGTGAAATAAGGGTGAAAGAGTAGGATACATTCGGCCCATAGAAGAAAAAGAAATCGCAAACCTGAAAAGAGAAAAGACTAACCAATAATCGACCTAGACTCCAATCTAGATGTTTCTTGAGTAACAAAGAGATATTCAGTTTTAGAAAGAGAAAATAGCACGATTGAAAGGAGAGGAAGAAATAAGTTGGCTACAACTAGAGAAGAGCAAGCAGAAATCAGCCCCAAGCATTTGAATGGAAGAAGAAAGAGAAAATGCAATCGGTTAGGAGGGATTGATTGAGAAGAAGAAAGTTAGAAGAGAGGGGAAGTGAAAGTTCGGCTAGTACCAGAAGAGTGATGGAGAGAGGGAAATTTTATCAACACAAGTACCTTACTGTAGGATAAAAACAAGGTAGGTTAACCCGAAACGTACCAAAAGATCATAAACAAAATTCAGCTATGACACAAACAATAGCGGAAGAGGAGCAAAAGAAAGAAAAGTCACTGAGAAAAAGCAATAACTAAACCCATTCGGCACTTAGTGCCTATGGCCGACTTTCGCACAAAGAGAATCTCATTTTTTACAGACAACTCCCCACTCCCCTACTCTATGATTCACTCCCCAATTCTCTCCTCAAAACTCACCTTTGACTAATTCAAACTCTCTCAACCACTCCCCAAATTCGGCTACACACTTCTACTTCCCCCAACACTCTCAACCGGCCCAAGAGCCATGGTCTCCCACTATCAATCAACCTCTTACAAGACCAGCAGCAAAAAGAACACCCTTTGCGTGACACAGGACTCAACTCTGGTCTCCTAGCAGAAGTAACACGCCACTTGCCATTAGACTAGCAGGCGTTTTATGTTATGCAACCCTCACATAATTTTAAAAGTCTACTAGCTAAGGGCAAAGGTTTACTCAAATAGGAGCAAAAATTTGTTCAAGGCAAAGCTTGAAACCATGCCTTCCTAGACACTTCCAGAGTACTAAACCACTAAGTCAGTCACACATCCATGCCACAACACACAAAAATAATTTAACAAGGGCTTTCAGGATTTGGGGCATTACAATTCTACCCTCCTTAAAGAAATTTTGGCCTCGAAATTTACCTGATCAGAATAGGTGAGGGTATTGTTGTCGCATTGCTTCCTCGGGTTCCCATGTAGCCTCCTCAAAATTGTGATTTAGCCAAAGAAATTTCACTAAAGGGATTGATTTCCTTCTCAAGACTTTCACCTCTCGATCCAAGATTTGGACTGGTTTCTTTTTTTGAAAGTCAAATCTGGTTTAACTTCAATATTCTCAACCGGTACCACATGCGTAGGATCAGAGCAGTAGCATCTCAGCATCGAGATGTGGAACACATCATGAATCCGCTCTAATTCCAGAGGTAGCTCTAACTGGTAGGCAACTAGTCCTACTCGCTTCAATATGCGATAAGGCCCAATAAATCTTGGGCTTAACTTGCCTTTACGGCCAAATCTCAACACTTTCTTCTATAGTGAGACCTTCAGAAAGACAAAGTCTCCCACATAATACTCAATTTCCTTATGCTTCAAATCTGTATACAACTTCTATCTGTCTGACGTTACCTTCAGTAGATCCCAAATTAATCTGTCCTTATTCTCGGTATTAGATACTAGCTTAGGACCTAGAACATGCCGCTCACCCAACTGAGTCCAACATGAAGGAGTGCGACACCTACAACCATATAGTGCTTTCTATGGTGCCATCTTTATGCTAGACTAGTAGCTATTGTTGTAAGTAAACTCTGCTAGCTGCAAGTAATCCTCCCAATTGCCTTGGAAGTCGATAACACAACTCCTTAACATGTCCTCCAGTACCTGAATCATCCTCTCTGACTAACCATCTGTTTGAGGATGAAACACAGTACTGAAGTCCAATCGTGTAACCAGAGCTTCATGTAACTTTTTTCCAGAACCGAGACGTGAAGCGAGGATCTCTATCGGATATAATAGAAATTGGTACCCCATGCAGTCTCACTATCTCGGATACATACAACTTAGCCAGTTTTTATAACGAATAATCTGTGCAAACTGATATGAAATGGGCAGTTTTAGTCAACCGATCCACTATAACCCACACTGAATCTTTCTTAGAAGGCGTTAGGGGTAGCCCACTCACAAAATCCATTGTTACTCTTTCCCACTTCCACATCGGAATCTTAACCGGCTGAAGTAACCCTGAAGGCAACTGATGTTCTGCTTTAACCTGTTGGCATGTCAGAGACTTCCCCACAAAGTCGATAATCTCACGCATAAGACCCGGCCACCAATATATCTCACGGAGATCTTTGTACATCTTATTTCCACCAGGGTGCATAGCATAGGGCCTACTATGCGCCTCTCCTAAATACCATGTAACAACATTTCCATATAATTCATATGTATTCTTATATTAGTCCGTACCAAACCTTTACCATTTCATATTAGAATAATTCCCACTGAACCATTTAGAATACCATCGGATACCCAGGATAGCTCACACATAGTTTGCTAAATCATATAACTATAATCCGTCGAATCCTGTACATGTATGCTCACACGTGCTGTGAATCAGTATGCTCTCATGAGCTGTGGGTCAAAACATAGCTACATGATACTACTCACACGAGCTGTAGAGTATCCGTAACACATACCAGACCTTAGCCACTGGTAGGACGTTCAGTGCCAGCACCCAAATCATGTAAAACCTAATGACATGTCATTTGTATCCTATGTATTCCTAAGGTTCAAATGGGACTCAATAATTATCGTACGTCATTGGATATGAAATCGGTATATATGTATGACATTTCACAACACATGTATAATTTAATTAAAAACATATAAACACAATTTAATTACATGAACTTACCTCGATGAGTATACGTATATACGGAGGGGATTAATCCGAGATTTTCTCTTTACCCCGATCTAACATCGTACGAGATCTATCTTGATCTATGTGGATAAATTTAACTCAATTTAATAAATAACTCATTCAACTTAGCCCCAATTCATATTTTGGAAAAATACTATTTTTCTTATATACTTTTAATTTCTTTGCAATTTAGTCCCTAGCTCATAAAAATGGAAATTTATGAAATTTCACCACAACCCACTATGGTCAAATATCAACTAGGTCCCCAGCATGCCTATATTTCATTTATTTTAGAATTTCACCATGTATATTTTTTTATTTTTCAATTTAGTCCTTATTTAACAATTTCACCAAAAATTCCTTTACAATAGTTGTTTATCTAACAACCATCCATTTTCTAACATCAAACTTCAAAAATCATGTACATGCATCAATGGTGAAACCCTAATAGTTTAACAGTTTCACAAATTGGCCCCCGAACTGGCTAAATTAAGCTACAACGATCCTAAAAAAGTAGAAATCATTAAAAATGGGACAAAAATCACTTACATAAGAGCAAATGAAGCTTGGACGAACCCTAGCTATGGCCTCCTTAGCAAAACCGATTGAAAACTCAAAATGAAGAAGATGGATAAAATTTTGCTTAAGTTATTGTCATTATTAATTAATTTACTTATTTAACCTTTAAAAACTTTTAAAATTACACAAATGTCAAGCCATGTATATCCACTATCACTATTTATGGTCTAATTACCATATAAGGACTCTTACTTTAAAGTTCTATAGTTATTTAATACTTTTAGCTACTAGAACTCAACTTTTCCACTTTATGCGATTTAGTCATTTTTATCAAATTGAGCATGTAAACAGTAAAATTTCGTTAATACAATATTACTATCCTGCTGTAGGAAAAAATAATAAAATAAATTTTTTGTCTTCAGATTTGTGGTCTCGAAACCACTGTTCTGATTACACTGAAAATGGGGTGTTACAAGCAAAACATATGAAATCCAATTCATACTCAATTAATAAATGTATATATTTATGTTCTTATTCATATCACATACTGACCATACTCATTTGACAATATAATAATTTAATCCACGTTCTATCTTTTTAAACATACTCAACTCATAATATAACAACTTATTTCACATTTAATCTTTCTATTCATATCGTATTCATTTAATTATTCTTTACACCTAGAGAACTATAGTAAATTTACTTTGGATGCACGGGATAAGATTGCTCACACAAAGTGTAAATCGGGACATTAACTTGTTCTTGATGCTGTTCACACGAGTTGTTGAGAATCCACAACACATTCTAGATCTCAACCATTGAGAAGTTATCCATCATCGATACAAAGTATCTGCTGCATAAAAATGGCGTAATAGCCAATACCAACACATAGACCTTGTTGAATATAAATGGTACGTAGCCAACACCAGTACATAGTACCTGCTGAATATAAACCCTAATGACATGTCATGTGTATCCTTGTTATCCACTAAGTTCACAAGAGCCTTAACACTATGTTAATAACATTTTAATCACTGTAACATCATTCCATACATATAATCATATCATATAGTTATTTCATATTCGCACAACACTAATATCGTATTCATACCAACTCAATCTCTACAATTGTATACTTGTTTTCTTATTTTTTTAAAAGAAATCCAAGTATATTTTAAATCGTATGATATCATCAATTACACATCATCCAATTATATAGCAATTTCACGTTCATTCAATATTGCACATCTATTCCTATTTATCATATATTTCGTATTATATGACTTAATCTATATGATGCCATAAACTTTATATATATGTAACATTTCTAACTAACAAAAGAAAATAATATAAACATATCAAGAATTAATAAAGTAAACCCATACAAACTTACATATTTAAAACAACCACCAATGAGAAGATGAGGACAAATTTGTAGTCTCTTGTAACACCCCAAACCCGGCCCAGACATTATGGCCGAATCTGACGTGCCACATTAGAGTTGAAAACCCACGTTCCGTCTTAGTTTTTTAAAAACCATATATTTTGTTGAGTTAACAAAGTGTATGGAAGCTGGGCACCAGGTAGGTATCCGAGACAGAGGAGGTGAGCCATGAAGGCTGTTTAAGTACCAAGCTCTTTGATTGGATCCAATCCTAGACATGCCCACAACCATAGCCACACTTTGTTATATCGAGTTTAAATTTGTTTAAGCAGACGTCTTTGATAAATCGATTAATCGTGGCGTTGAGCTATCTTGAACACAAGTATCGTTTTGAAAACACGTCCTAAGTCTAGCCCATTTGAATAATTATCAACCAGGTTTAAAGTTATTTAAAATTAAAATAATCCCGAAAAGAAATAAAAGGAAAGTTAAAATGGCCTTATTACAACCCAAAAATAAATAATAATTAAAGGAAATTTAATGAAAACCAACGCTTATTTAAAAGTCCACAGGCGATCACCGTGGCTACTCTGAATCCCCTCCGGCCCAAGTCCCCATATCAAGGCTCACCTGCAAGGTTAAGGAAAGGGGGTGAGTTTGGAAACTCAGTGTGCAACAAGCCCCTTTCAGAGCCCAAAACAATAACAGCCTGTTGGGCCTAAGCCCAAATCCAATCTCAACATGTACTCGGCCATAGCCCTTTTCATATTTCATATTTCATAACACTGGGCCGAAGCCTTTTCATATTTCATATTACTGGGCTGAAGCCTTTACTGTAAACGGTATGGCCCATAGGCCCATTTCAATATCACATGTAATGTCAATGAAAGAATGCAAGCCCATTTGGGGAGACTACTCAACCCACCATCTGCTACTCTCCACCCGTACCAACCAACACACCATGTGGGGATTAACTCAACCCACCCCGCCATAACTCTCCACTGGCAGCATAGCTGCTTTATCATATAACTGGAGGCCTAGCCTCTTTTAATAACTGGGGCAAAAGCCTTTTTAATAACTGGGGCAAAAGCCCTTTTAATAACTGGGGCATAAGCCCTTTAATAACTGGGCATAAGCCCTTTTAATAACTGGGGCATAATCCCTTTAATAACTGGGGCATAAGCCCTTTTTCACTTCCTCCATTCATATAAAAACCCAACGCAATGCATTTATGAATACAGCATGTGCATATCATACATATCATGTGCATATCATACATGTCATGTGCATATGATACATACCATGTTTATCAAAATCCCATGTATTAAATTCATACATAAACCCTAGGGGTATAATGGTCATTTTTACCTAGGGGCAAAACAGTCATTTTCACATTATAAGGGTAATCTTGTAATTTTACCAAAAATTAGGGTTTCCATGTTCATTAACGGTTACCAACAATTCATGGGTGCAAACAGTGATTCTGGCCCATTTTTAGCGAAATTGAGTTATTGGGCCTAAAACCCTTTGTGGGCCCTACTTAGCCGATTTCGTCATCTAGGCCCACTTAGCCCATATTCCATGACGGTTTTAATAGTCTTAACACGCAATTTAACAGATTTCCATTTTCTACCAATATTTCCCAAATGGGCCCGAAAGCCTATTGGGCCCTATTGCAGCCCCTCGATGCCCAACTTACCGTGAATGCCAAAAATCACGTTCTTACCGTTTCCATTGTTCCCGATCATCATCTCATCGATTCTAACTAACTAGTGAGCGTTCGCTTGCTCACAAGTCCTCGAAATGCCAGAATTTCGGCATTTCGGCTTTTCGGCATTTATCGCTTTAAGCTTATGAAAAAGGGTTCGTTACACACCTGTTTGGCGATATTCCTCGACGATATCTCCTACACGATTTCTCCTATAATCCATAATTAATAATCAGCTTCCCATAATTGAACCAAACCAAAAATCATCTAATACTAATACTTACACATTTGGCCACCATCCATAATGGCTTTAGGAATCTTACCTTTGTCGCGATTGATGACTAAGTCTAGCCACTCTGGAGATCCAAGCTACCCCAAGTCGACACTACACCTTGCTGCTCCTCCACTAAATAAATCAAAAAAAATATTAAAAGAAGACCCCATAAAGCCTATACCCATATTCAGCCATCTCCCTAAATTATAGGGTTTCAGCTTTTGGCCAATAGTTACTCTAGGAATCGTTTAGAGTTTGGGCACTTACCACAGTCTTTCTCCTCTTGAATCCGGATGCCTAAAAGGTAAAGGAATTGAACGCCAACAATTGAAAAGGAAAGAAAAGGTTGCTGGTCACAAAGAATCAGCACCCCCCTAGCTTCACTGATTTCTGCTTTTGCGGTATTTCGGCAGAAGTAAAGATAAAGGAAAGAAATAATGGGTGAAAGAAGGGAAATAATGGGCTGGTTTGAAAAAAAGAGAAGGAAGAAAAAATGGAAGAAGAGATGGCAGGTTCGGCTTCAAAAAGAAAAAGAGAGAAGAAGACTAACCTCAAGGGAGAAAACGGCACACCAATACCTAAGTGCCGAAAATCCCTAACTAAAACCCCTCTGCCGAAAATCCCCTCTCCTGTAACACCCCTAACTCGTGACCGACGCCGGTGTCGGACACGAGGGGTTAACGGCCAAATCCTCTCAAAATACCAACCAATTTGACATTACCAGTCAGGCTGGAAAACTGCGTCACCGTCGCCTTAAAAATCATATCTCGAGTTTCAAAACTCGGAAACTGGTTTCGTAAATTTTCCCTGAATTTAGACTCATATACCCATCCATGGATTTATTTTTAGAATTTTTGGTTGGGCCAATTGGTACAGTTTATTAGTTAAAGTCACCCATGTTACCGAGATCGACTGCTCTGACCTTCGTGCGTTACAACTTGGATATCTCTCTGTACAGGGCTTTAATACTGGTGCCGTTTGTTTCTAATGAAAATAGACTCAAAATGGAATCTGTAAATATAAGGCATGACTCCTAATTCTTTCTGGATAATTTCTGGAAAATTTTCAAAGTCGCGACAGGGGACCCAGAAACCGTTCTGGCCCTGTCTCACAAGAACTTTAATATTTCTCAGTATACTGCTCATATGGTCGTTTCGTTTCGTCCATATAAAAATAGATTCATCAAGGTTCAATTTCATAATTTTCTTACTATTTAATTCTACTTCTACTATTTTTAGTGATTTTTCAATCTCATCTCACTGCTGCTGTCCGCAACAGTTACTGCAATAGACTATGCCAATTTCATGAATCTTTCCTTGGCCTTAATCATCCATCATACATGACACAAATTATGGCCACCTTATCAAAATTAGAGTTTCTAAGACTCGTGGCTATAGGTTCTAGCATCCCACTCGACGACCACATAGGCCATTTTCACATGGCTTAAAGTTTACAACCCACAATTCGACAAAATATAATAGCCTATACATGCCAAATGTTCTTCAACAACAAAAACAATACCACAAGATTTCAGCCGTTGTGATGACTTCAGCGACGGTCCCGATCACGCAAACAATACGAGTCCGAGAGACCTAAAATGGGTGAAAGAAAAACACCGAGTGAGTTTACAACTCAATAAGTCATAAGAATTCATCAATCCACTGATAAAGTTACTACAACATGTACAACAAACGAGGCTAGGTACTCATCCATATCGAATCTATACCTTAATACCTCGGACCTTTCGGTCCAATCTCGTACCAAATCGTACATCCACATTTCATATTTTACACAACAAGATAATCTAAGCATTTTTACACATTAACTCATTTTCCAGCACAACCATACAATTTCAATCATCACATAGATTTAAGGCTTATCAAGTTCAACCCCAAGCATGAACGTATTCTCTATTCGTCATGAGCTCGAGGTACTTACCCTATCCGCTGTCCATACTCAATTCAATGGAGACACACCTCCATATATATAGGGTGCGCACACAGTGCTTACTACTCGATTTCGCACACTTAGTGCCACGTAATTTAAGCCCGCACACACAAGTGCCATACCCTCCGAGCTCGCACACCCAAGGTCAGTATTTTTCCAGCATGCACACTTAGTGCCTTATATTTCCGGGCGCACACTTAGTGCCATATATTTCCAGCACGCACACTTAGTGCCGATCTCGTCACCGTACACACGTATTGCCCGCACACTTAGTGCCGAAAGCAAACTTTCTACACATTTCACTATTTCTTTTACATTCAACAAATGTCATCACTCCATACACATACATTTTCATTTATATATATATATATATCATCCCATTAAACACAATTGCATAAATTTTACAATCATTTAAGCAATATCAAATACGTGCTTAATGACTTACCTTGTTTGGTGTAGAACGGTTCCAAATCGGCTACTCGTTTGCTTTCTCCTTTCCTTTATCCAATCTAGTTCCCCTTTGCTCTTGAGCTAAATCAAACAAATTTACTTCTCAATCTAACACATACATACGGCAACCATACACATTTCAGAAATCAATTCATTCGTATCATTTGTCCATGCATTAGTTTTAACACATTCGCCACTAGGGCAACCTATTTAACTTTTAAGATTCATTTCTAATTTTAGTTAAACAATGTCGAATGCCATTAACTACTAATGCCACACACACATATGCATAAAATTAACCCATACATGACCTATAGCTCATTCGGTCATTCATCTTTCAAACCTATCAAAGCTTCATATCACACTTCCTTGGCGAACACACATACAAGCACAATTTAGCATTTTTTTATTTATTTCATGATACATTCGGCCTTGACATAATTTCATTAAAAGTCCCTATTAGCCACTTCACCCTTCAATTATATCATCTACTTATCATTTCTTAAGATTACCATCTTAATGCCCATTATAACCACTCTCATAATCTAAATCTAAAAATCGGCAACACCCACCTTTTAGCTATCTTAGCGAATACTTCTCAACACTTAGATTAAAGTATGCACCTTAACTTAATACAACTTTCATTATCCCATGTAGCCGAATGTACCAAGCATTTATCATTTGCACATAGATTCTATAGCATGGCCGAATACTCATGCACATACACATAACAACAAGAACTCAAGGATCTAAAATCTCCTTTTATTAAACATTCATCTCACTTCTCTTCATGCTTCATCACAACAACATTTAAACAACCAACCAAAAAAGACAACCTCCATGGCGAACTTCATCTCCATCAAATAGCAAAGAAATCTAAGCCATGGGCTAGGTAGGTTTCAAACTAACAACTAAAACATGCATGAATCTTAAAGAATGACATCAAACATACCTCACTCTAGTTGCAAGTATGGCCAAGCTTCTCCAAACCCCCCTCTCTCTCACTCACGGCAATTGAAAGAAATTTGAGGAAGGATGAGCATTTTTTTGTTTTTCTTGTTCAATTCACGGCAAATGGAGGGAAAAGCATCCACACACACTTTTTTTTTTTTTTCTATTTCTTTTATTATTTCCTTTCTTTTACATAAAATAATGACCACTTCATGGAAATTTACCACATATTGTAATATATGCTCCATCATGGCCGCCACTATGCATAAGAAAAGGAGTATTTGACATGCAAAACCACTATTTTCACTACATGCTTTAATAGGTCCTCATAGATTAACCTATCACATTTCTACAATGTTTCATATAAGTCCATTTTAATAAATTCACATAGAAATGATCAAATTAATGCATCAAACTTTCATACATGCATTTATTAACATCATAAACATAGAATATAACAATTAATTATTTATAAGACTCGGTTTCGTGGTCCCGAAACCACTTTTCGACTAGGGTCAATTTTGGGTGTCACAACTCTCCCCACTTAAGAAATTTTCGTCCCGAAAATCTTACCGTAAATAGGCTCGGTATCGCTCTTTCATAGAGTCCTCAAGTTCCCAAGTGGCTTCTTCAATTCCATGTTTATGCCACAACACCTTCACTAACGGGATTTTCTTATTGCGCAACTCTTTTACTTCACGCATCATAATGCGAACCGGTTCCTCTTCATAGCTCAAATTAGGCTGAATCTCAATCTCAGATGGAGCAATTACGTGCGATGGATCAGACCTATATCGTCGAAGCATCGAGACATGAAAAACATTGTGAATCTTTTCGAGCTCAGGGGGCAAAATCAAACGATACGCGACTGGACCGACTCGTTCGGATACCTCATATGGCCCGATGAACCTCGGGCTCAATTTGCCCTTACGGCCAAATCTAAGCACTTTCTTCCAGGGTGAGACTTTGAGAAATACCTTGTCTCCAACCTGATATTCAATATCTTTTCTTTTCAAATCCACATACGACTTTTGGCGATCCGGCGACCTTCAAACTTTCACGAATTACTCGAACTTTTGCTCGGCATCCTTAACCAAATCAACCCGAAGATTTTTCCTTCACTAAGTTCATCCGAATAATGGGGTGCGGCATTTACGACCGTATAAAGCCTCGTAAGGCGCCATCTTGATACTTGATTGAAAGCTATTGTTGTGCGAATTCAACCAAGGGTAAATACCGTTCCCATGCACCACTAAACTCAAGGATGCAACATCTCAACATATCCTCGAGTATTTGAATTATCCGTTCGGATTGACCATCGGTTTGGGGGTGAAAAGTGCTAAAATGCGTTTGGTACCCAAAGCCTCTTGCAATTTCTTCCAAAACCGCGACGTAAATCTTGGGTCTCTATCGACACGATAGAAATAGGTACCCCATGCAATTGAACAATTTGGGAGACGTATAATTCTGCCAACTTATCGAGCGAAAAATCCGTGCGGACAGGGATAAAATGAGCAGACTTGGTCAGTCTATCAACAATGACCCAAACCGAGTCTTTCTTATTCTGAGTCAATGGTAACCCAGACACAAAGTCCATTGTTACTTGATCCCATTTCCATTCGGGTATCATGATCGGCTGAAGTAATCCCGATGGCACTTGATGTTCCGCTTTCACTTGTTGACATATCAGACACCTTGAAACAAATTCAGAAATGTCTCGTTTCATACCGGGCCACCAAAATTGGCGTTTCAGGTCATTGTACATTTTAGTACTACCCGGGTGGATTGACATTCGACTACAATGGGCTTCATTTAGAATTATCGAAATAAGTTCCGAATTCTTTGGAACACACAGACGACTTCTGAACCTCAAACAATCGTCATCATCGATTTGAAACTCTGATCCCTTGTTCAGAACATACTCAGCCCGTTTTGCAAGCAACTCCTCATCAACTTTCTGAGCTTCCCGAATTTGATGAGCCAACAATGGTTTGGCCTTTAATTCGGCTACTAACACATTGTCGGGTAGAATAGACAAGTGTACATTCATCGCTCGTAAAGCAAACAGTGATTTCCGACTTAAGGCATCCGCAACCACATTAGCCTTTCCCGGGTGATAATCAATGACGAGTTCATAATCTTTTAACAACTCGAGCCATCGTCTTTGTCGCAGATTTAAGTCTCTCTGAGTCATCAAATATTTGAGACTTTTGTGATCCGAATACACATGGCACTTCTCACCAAATAAGTAATGTCGCCATATCTTCAAGGCGAACACGATGGCGACCAATTCGAGATCATGGGTTGGATAATTTTTCTCATGTGGCTTTAATTGTCTCGACGCATAGGCCACAACTCGACCTTCTTGCATCAATACGCAACCTAACCCAAGTAGGGAGGCATCACTATAGATGACAAACTCTTTGCCAGATTCGGGCTGTACTAGAACTAGAGCTTTAGTCAAATGGGTTTTCAATTGGTGAAACTTTTCGACACTTTTCCGTCCATTCAAATTTGACATCTTTACAAGCGGTTTTGTCATGGGTGTGGCTATCATCGAGAATCCTTTCACAAACCGTCGGTAGTAACCGGCAAGCCCCAAAAAGCTCCTAACTTCGATAACATTCCTTGGAGGTTTCCAATTGACTATGGCCGAAATTTTGTTCAGGTCCACCCCGACACCCGATTGCGGACACCACGTGCCCCAAAAAGCTAACCTCTTTCAACCAAAATTCACATTTACTGAACTTTGCGTATAACTGCTTATCTCGTAAGATTTGCAACACTAGCCTCAGGTGTTCAGCATGTTCAGTTTCATCTTTCGAATAGACCAAAATGTCATCGATAAATACAACTACGAACCGATCCAAGTATGGCCTGAAAATTCTATTCATTAAATCCATAAACACCGCAGGGGCATTAGTGAGCCCAAACGGCATCACCAAGAATTCGTAGTGACCGTACCTTGTTCTAAAAGCGGTTTTGGGTATGTCCGATTCTCGGACCCTCAACTGATAGTATCTCGACCTCAAATCTATCTTTGAAAACACCGAGGCTCCCTTTAATTGATCAAACAAATCGTCAATTCGTGGCAACGGATATTTATTCTTTATCGTCACTTTATTGAGTTGACGGTAGTCGATGCACAACCTCATGCTTCCGTCCTTCTTTCTCACAAACAATCTTGGTGCGCCCACGGAGAAAAACTCGGTCGGCGAAACCTCTATCCGTCAATTCTTGCAATTGAACCTTCAATTCCTTTAATTCCGTTAATGCCATACGATACGGGGCTATTGAAATCGGCGTAGTACCGGTACAACCGATGCGAATTCCACTTCTCGAACCGGTGGCAATCCGGTAACTCCTCGGAAAAACATCCGAATACTCACAAACCATGGTACCGATTCGAGTTTCCTTTCGTCTCTTTACTTCCCAACACATACGCAAGGTATGTTTCACACCCTTTTCACATATCTCGGCGGTCATAGAAGATATTATCGGCGGCACTCCTTTTAAATCGATGAGACTCGACTCGGACTACCTCATTATTTGCACTCCTCAAAACAATGGTTTTCCTTTTGCGATCCACCTTTGCATCATGTACGTCACCAATCCATACCAAGAATAACATCGAATTCATCAAATGGTAGAAGCATCGGATCGGTAGGAAAAGCGATTCTCGAATTATTAGGGGCATCTCTTGCACACTTTATCAACGATGCGTATTGACCCAAAGGGTTTGACACTCGAATTACGAACTCAAGAGACTCAACGGTAGAGTCTTCTTGGATGCTAAAGTTTCACATACATATGAATGAGTAGAGCGGGGTCAATCAATGCAATCACACTAGTATCAAAAGAGTAAAAGTACCGGTGATAACGTCGGGGAGGATGCCTCCTCTCGTGCGCGGATGGCATATGCTCTAGCAGGAGCTCGGGTCTCGGATCGAACAGTAGTGTCGGTGGCTCCCCTCGATTACCACCCCTACCGCTTGAAACCCTCGGGGTCTACCTCTAGTTGTCGCCCACTAGATCTCGCACCTTGCATCTTATTCTTCTCATCTAGCTCCGTGCAATCCCTAATGAAGTGGTCCTTGAACCACATCCATAACAGCAGGTTAACAGACTTACCCCAACATTCACCTAGGTGTCGTCTTCCACATTGGGGACATTCAGGTCTCTCTTGACGATTATTGCCCACACTAGCTATCGATGTAGCTCGGGAGTCCGTCAATGGTCGGGCTCTAATGGAAATTCCCGCAGTCGCCCTCGACTTACTAGTGTCCTCCTTGAACCTCTTTACAGTCGAGAACGGAGCTTTACTCGTTGATCTTTTACGGTAATCTCTTGCTTCAAGTTCAGCCTTCTTCTTCTCCTTCCCAAGTTCTTACGCCTTGCGAGCTCGTTCGACTAGTGTCACGAACTCCTTTATCTCCAAAATTCCCACTAGTAACTTTAACTCTTCATTCAATCCTTCTTCAAATCTTTTGCACATAGCAACCTCATCAGTCACACACTCCCGAGCATACCGACTAAGTCTTACGAACTCATGTTCAGATTCGATCTGATCATACGGCCTTGCTTGAGTTCCAGGAACTCCTTACGCTTCTGATCGATGAACCGTTGACTAATATATTTCTTCCGAAATTCTGTTTGAAAGAAATCCCAAGTAACTTGTTCCTTTGGGACTATGGAAATCAAGGTCCTCCACCAATAGTAGGCTGAGTCTCGCAACAAAGATATCGCACACTTAAGACATTCATCGGGTGTGCATGACAGTTCATCAAACACTCTAATGGTGCTATCAAGCGAACTTCGGCCCTTTCGGCATCGTCGGTAACTATGGTCTTAAACTCCTCATTACGCTTCCTAATCAAGTCCACGGTGGTTTACTCAGCCTCACGGGATCGATGGCGATGGCATCACGGGCTCTTGGGGTGGATTATTTAAATTCGGGAATGGTTGGACACCCGGATTGGTTCGGGCATATTGCGCGACCCACTCATTCATCATGGTGAAGAAGGCTTGTTTCGCCCCTTCATTTTGATTATTCGCGGATGACTGAGGCTCAACAGGCGGTGTCCCTTGCGTAGGAGCAGCCGCTACACTTTCAACGTCATCCGCCAAGGGTCTCTCTATCCCGGGTTCCATCGCTAATCAAAACAAAAATTTCAACCGTCAGAAGTCATCACATTATTAAGCACTAACAATTTGGCATGTATAGCTAGACTCACACGCTCTATGGTAGTCCTAGAACCGACTAAACCATAGCTCGATACCAATAAAATTGTAACACCCTAACTTCGTGACCGACGCCGATTATCGGACACGAGGGTTAACGGCCAAATCCTCTCAAAATACCAACCAATTTGACATTACCAGTCAGGCTGGAAAACTGCATCACCGTCGCCTTAAAATCATATCTCGAGTTTCAAAACTCGGAAACTGGTTTCGTAAATTTTCCTGAATTTAGACTCATATACCCATCCATGGATTTATTTTTAGAATTTTGGTTGGGCCAATTGGTACAGTTTATTAGTTAAAGTCACCCATGTTACCGGGATCGACTGCTCTGACCTTCGTGCGTTACAACTTGGATATCTCTCTGTACAGGGCTTTAATACTGGTGACGTTTGTTTCTAATGAAAATAGACTCAAAATGGAATCTGTACATATAAGGCATGACTCCTAATTCTTTCTGGATAATTTATGGAAAATTTTCAAAGTCGCGACAGGGGACCCAGAAACCGTTCTGGCCCTGTCTCACGAGAACTTTAATATTTCTCAGTATACTGCTCATATGGTCGTTTCGTTTCGTCCATATAAAAATAGATTCATCAAGGTTCAATTTCATAATTTACTCACTATTTAATTCTACTTCTACTATTTTTAGTGATTTTTCAATCTCATCTCACTGCTGCTGTCCGCAACAGTTACTGCAGTAGACTATGCCAATTTCATGAATCTTTCCTTGGCCTTAATCATCCATCATACATGACACAAATTATGGCCACCTTATCAAAATTAGAGTTTCTAAGACTCGTGGCTATAGGTTCTAGCATCCCACTCGGCGACCACATAGGCCATTTTAACATGGCTTAAAGTTTACAACCCACAATTCGACAAAATATAATAGCCTATACATGCCAAATGTTCTTCAACAACAAAAACAATACCACAAGATTTCAGCCGTTGTGATGACTTCAGCGACGGTCCCGATCACGCAAACAATACGAGTCCGAGAGACCTAAAATGGGTGACAAGAAAAACACCGAGTGAGTTTACAACTCAGTAAGTCATAAGCATTCATCAATCCACTGATAAAGTTACTACAACATGTACAACAAACGAGGCTAGGTACTCATCCATATCGAATCTATACCTTAATACCTCGGACCTTTCGGTCCAATCTCGTACCAAATCGTACATCCACATTTCATATTTTACACAACAAGATAATCGAAGCATTTTTACACATTAACTCATTTTCCAGCACAACCATACAATTCCAATCATCACATAGATTTAAGGCTTATCAAGTTCAACCCCAAGCATGAACGTATTCTCTATTCGTCATGAGCTCGAGGTACTTACCCTATCCGCTGTCCATACTCAATTCAATGGAGACACACCCTCCATATATATAGGGTACGCACACACAGTGCTTACTACTCGATTTCGCACACTTAGTGCCACGTAATTTAAGCCCGCACACACAGTGCCATACCCTCCGAGCTCGCACACCCAGTGCCGTATTTTTCCAGCATGCACACTTAGTGCCTTATATTTCCAGGACGCACACTTAGTGCCATATATTTCCAGCACGCACACTTAGTGCCGATCTCGTCACCGTACACACGTATTGCCCGCACACTTAGTGCCGAAAGCAAACTTTCTACACATTTCACTATTTCTTTTACATTCAACAAATGTCATCACTCCATACACATACATTTTCATTTATATATATATATATATCATCCCATTAAACACAATTGCATAAATTTTACAATCATTTAAGCAATATCAAATACGTGCTTAATGACTTACCTTGTTTGGTGTAGAACGGTTCCAAATCGGCTACTCGTTTGCTTTCTCCTTTCCTTTATCCAATCTAGTTCCCTTTGCTCTTGAGCTAAATCAAACAAATTTACTTCTCAATCTAACACATACATACGGCAACCATACACATTTCAGAAATCAATTCATTCGTATCATTTGTCCATGCATTAGTTTTTAACACATTCGGCCACTAGGGCAACCTATTTAACTTTTAAGATTCATTTCTAATTTTAGTTAAACAATGTCGAATGCCATTAACTACTAATGCCACACACACATATGCATAAAATTAACCCATACATGACCTATAGCTCATTCGGTCATTCATCTTTCAAACCTATCAAAGCTTCATATCACACTTCCTTGGCGAACACACATACAAGCACAATTTAGCATTTTTTATTTATTTCATGATACATTCGGCCTTGACATAATTTCATTAAAAGTCCCTATTAGCCACTTCACCCTTCAATTATATCATCTACTTATCATTTCTTAAGATTACCATCTTAATGCCCATTATAACCACTCTCATAATCTAAATCTAAAAATCGGCAACACCCACCTTTTAGCTATCTTAGCGAATACTTCTCAACACTTAGATTAAAGTATGCACCTTAACTTAATACAACTTTCATTATCCCATGTAGCCGAATGTACCAAGCATTTATCATTTGCACATAGATTCTATAGCATGGCGAATACTCATGCACATACACATAACAACAAGAACTCAAGGATCTAAAAATCTCCTTTTATTAAACATTCATCTCACTTCTCTTCATGCTTCATCACAACAACATTTAAACAACCAACAAAAAAAGACAACCTCCATGGCGAACTTCATCTCCATCAAATAGCAAAGAAATCTAAGCCATGGGCTAGGTAGGTTTCAAACTAACAACTAAAACATGCATGAATCTTAAAGAATGACATCAAACATACCTCACTCTAGTTGCAAGTATGGCCAAGCTTCTCCAAACCCCCCTCTCTCTCACTCACGGCAATTGAAAGAAATTTGAGGAAGGATGAGCATTTTTTGTTTTTCTTGTTCAATTCACGGCAAATGGGGGAAAGGCATCCACACACACTTTTTTTTTTCTTTTCTATTTCTTTTATTATTTCCTTTCTTTTACATAAAATAATGACCACTTCATGGAAATTTACCACATATTGTAATATATGCTCCATCATGGCCGCCACTATGCATAAGAAAAGGAGTATTTGACATGCAAAACCACTATTTTCACTACATGCTTTAATAGGTCCTCATAGATTAACCTATCACATTTCTACAATGTTTCATATAAGTCCATTTTTAATAAATTCACATAGAAATGATCAAATTAATGCATGAAACTTTCATACATGCATTTATTAACATCATAAACATAGAATATAACAATTAATTATTTATAAGACTCGGTTTCGTGGTCCCGAAACCACTTTCCGACTAGGGTCAATTTTGGGCTGTCACATCTCCAATCTCCCTTATTCGGCCAACTCTTTCTTCATATCATATCCCTAAAATCTCTCCCCTTATCCCTCCTTAATCCATGCATTTGACTTGATCCAAACTCTCCTCTTACAGAATCCACTTGGGTTCCAACACTTACCCTTCTTGCACATAAAAATAAATACCCCTATTTGCCAACATAGGGAATCGATCCCAGGTCTTCCTCTATGCTCCACACGCCACCTTTTTAGGGCCTTAGTGGATTCACCCTTGCCACTTTACTAAAGCTCTTTTTGTGATACATTTTACCCACAATTTTATATAAGGGCACCTAGCCAGAACCCCTAACTCCTAAGTCCAAAATTTAAAAATTTTACCGGGTTTTGGCCAACTCATGGGCCTTCTATAAGCCCATTTACATACCCAAATTATGAATTCCATAATCACATACCAAATTTTAGCAACTTACTTAAAATATCAAGAATCGTAAAAAACCCGAAAATCAGGATGTTACATTTCTCCTATTTATCGATTATCAACCAACTGATCTGAATCTCAATCTATAATAATTCATTTTAATTGATCAATTTTAAACATCTTTTAACATATTATTATAATAATATATCATTTCTATTTTATTTTACAAAAATTCCCTAAAGATTCACATTTTACCCAAAACATGGGTAAATGATATCCTTTCATGGGCATTACATGGTTGATGAAAAGTAAACATGGCCATGTGTTATCCATCTTTGTGATGGATGACTTGATCACTTTATGATGGTGATTGAATTTTTAAGAAGGAAAATGTAATGATTACCATGGGATAAAATAGAATCATATTGGAAGAACGAATATTATCTCAAAGAGATCAAAGATATACTATGAGGGTAACACACTAATGATAAAGTCATTAGACGAGCACTGAGTAGATGCTTTCGAAATGGTATGTTGTTAAGGAGAGCTCAGTCACAATACTATAGTAGAATGACTTTATGACTAAATGAGTTTATAATTAATAAGCAAAAAGCCAAAACTAATTACAAATTATTTGAGCCTTAATTACATATATCCAAATAGTCCCTCTACTACCTTATTGAAACCAAAAATGAATTGCATGTTGAATCAAAAATAAACAAAATGAATTACTCAAAAATGATCAAAAAAATGAGTTTATGTTTTTAAGCAGTTTTAAAGTTTGAAAATGAAAATAAATCATTCAGACATAGTGAACAAGTTGAGTTGTGAAATATTGAATATATTTTCTTGGAAATTCTACTAGGGTAAAATCAAGATGAAAAAATAATTTATTTTTAAAATTAATGTTTACTTTGGAAAATAGAAAAATATGTATTGGGTTGGATTAAATTATAAAGTTATGGGTTAAAAGTCCAAAAAACACATATAATTAGACCCAATACAATGAGAGGCTTGAATCCCTATCATAATACATATGAGGGGAAGCACATCCTATTAGCCATTCTCCCTCTCCTAGTTGGACTAGGAAATTGTTTTTCTATTTGAAATAAAGCTCTACAATTCAACAAGGGTTCTACCTTTTCTCCTTATAAATAGAGTTATTGGCACAATTTTGAAAGGCTATAACTTTGCTAAAAAATAGAGAGAAATTTGTTCTCAACTATTAAATATATTTTACTAGAATAACAATTTGTTTTCACCTCAAAAAAGAAAAGAAAATTTTTTCTAGTTATCACAAACTAGGTATGATTTTGGTCTATGGTTTATTGCTATAAATATTACAAACCAGGTCAGTTTTCAAAATTTTAATTTTTTGCAGTTCAAGAAAACTATTTTCAAATCGAATTTTTTCAAACAATTGGTATCAAAGCCAAGTTATGCTATTTTTATAATGTAAATCGAGACTAAATCTCTCTCTTCATTTTGTTTGATTAATATTTGATAAGATGTGACATTCTTGTAATTATCCACATGTTTAGAGGAATGTATGTGAATGAATATATGTAATTATTTCATTGTTATAGGTGATAAAGTCATTTTGTAAAAGTTGTTATTTTTAGAAATTTATTTGTAATTTAACTTCTTTTTCAAACATGTATATTTTAGATCGTGGACTATCATATCCACGTAGGGTTTTATTTTATTATTTATTTATTTAGAATAAAATATGTGAGTAGGAAATGAAAATAGAAATTTTTGTAAAATTCTTTCCCAACAAAACCCAAAAAATAAGATGACGAAAACCCAACCCAGTGGAGCCGGCGGTACTTTGGAAATGGTGGTTGGCGATGGTCTAATAGCATTGGCAGTGGTTGTGACACGAAAACGACAACGAAAAGACGATGACGATGGAAATGTGAACCGGTACCACAATAAAAGACCATGGTGGCAAATATTGGAGACCCAAAGTATGCTTTGGGTCAATTTTGTAATTTTATAGTTTTACTATTTTTCTAGGATGGAATCATAGAAGCTTTGGCTGGTCAGAGTCATTTAAATTTTATGTTTTTATATTTATGAGATAAACATGATGATATTTATATGACTACAAATATATGTTAATGCATATATGAGATAAGCATGCCACATAAATTAGGGAGGAATGCTACATGCACTTAACATCCATATATTGATCATTCATGATTTAAACTAGAAATCAAAAACCTTGTATGTTTTTAAAATATTGAGTGGGATAAGGTCCCCAAAAAATTCCTATGACTTCCTTCGATGGTCTCTATGATGGCATGAAATGGACCTGCCCCAAGGTAGACACTATTATATGGATCTCACTAAGGAGATTTCCTAGAATTTTCTTATGATTATATGATAGTTGGACCGGCCTTTGTGGTAGGTATTATCATGTGATACTTCAATAAAAAAAAATATGTCTTCAAAGAGGACAACTAGTCACAGCATGCTACTCGATGAGATTGTCTCAAGATGACTTATTTGTGGTGCAAGATGAGATAGGTGTTAAGTTAATGGTTATACACTCAAGATCATCTAATTAAGTAACTCCCCAAGGAGCTATGCTTATGTTAGAATGATGGTCAAATATTACATGATTATTGGCATGCAAATGCCTAAGGAATTAGGTTCATGTACTAATTGCATGGAAATTCATGTTCTTACTAGTTCATTGTGATCACCCCAAGGTAGCTTGACTCAATGGGTGTAGAAATTATCTTTGCAATGGCTTACAATGTTTTCAAGGTTTAATGTAAGACACATGCATATTGTTATGTAGCAAAACATTTTCAAAATTTTATTTAATACAAAGATATTAATATATGAATGTTTTTATTTTCAGTTCTAAAATGGCACCAACTCCCTTATTGAACATACTCACTGAAAACAAACTGAATGAAAATAACTATCAGGAATGGAAAATGAACTTGATGATTGTACTGAGCTGTGATAAACTTAAAATAATTCTTAATAATAAGTTTTCAAAGGCCACTCAAGCTGAGGCTAGAAAACATTGGGGGAGTCTAATGAGATAACTCGTTGCTATACACTGAAAAGCATGACCAACACCTTATATAAGCAACTAGAGAGCTATAAGATTGGCAAAGCGATTTTGGATAAGCTAGAAGACATGTTTGGAGGCCAAGTTGTCTTGGCTCGACGGTCTGCTATAACTACCTTGATTAATGCACAAAAACCTGGCACTTCAGTCAAAAACCATATGATTACTCTTACATGATACTTTTTCGATGCTATGGGCAATAAGGCCAATCTGGACCAGAACACTCAAATTGATATGGCATTCAAGAGCTTGTCTAAGGATTTTGCTGACTTTCAGGCTGCATATAATCTTAGCAACAAAAACATGACGCTTACACAACTCATGAAGGAGTTACAATCCTATTTCATGAGTTGCTATTAAATGGCGGTCAGCTGGTTCAAAGAGCAAAAGCAATCATAGTTGTCACTTATTCCTCAAAAGGGAAAGTAAAATGCACTAAGAAAGGTAAGGCTAAGTTCTTTGGGCCACCACATGTGGAAAGGAAAAAAACCAGGAACCCTAAAGACTTATCTAAGTCTAAATACTTCTTCTTCAATAAGAAAGGGCACTTTAAGACAAACTGTAACACCCTTAACTCGTATCTGTCGTCAGAATAAGTTATGGAGTATTACCAAAAAATTTATAACTTTAAACATTAAATTCTAAACATTTCATAATTCATATTATGACCCATTCAAATACATGCATCTTGTCCCTTATACGAGCCCCCGATGCCCTAAAAACACTTAAGAAACGAATCAGGACTAAATAAAGAATATAAAGAATTTTTAGGAAAAATTCAATTTTTTTCATACTGTGGGGGTCACATGGCCGTATGACTCACACGGTTGAGACACACGCCTGTGTCTTAGGCCATGTGGAAATTCGAAGTAGGGACACATCCCATGTCTCAGCCCGTGTCCGTGCTCGTGTAACTTTCTGACTAGGGTCACACGGCCAAGCCACACACCCATGTGCCAGGCCGTGTGCCCTTCAAAATGGCCACAGACGCCCAGGTGCTAGGCCATGTGCTAGGCCGTGTAACTGCCTGACTTGCAACCCTTTCTAAGCTACACGGGAAACACAGTCGTGTGGCATGGCCGTGTGTCACACATGGCTGAGACACAAGCTTGTTTCTTAGTTCATGCGGGCAAGAAATAGGCCATTTTCAAGCCATTTCTTTCACCCAAGTTGTGCACACTCATGCAACTCAAATGCAACCAATTCAAGCCTCCAAAATGTACCTAAAATGTACATAACCAAGCTAAAACAATGTGACATCAATTTATACAACCAATATGCCCTAAAGCAGCTGAATTTACATGACATTTGATATATCCAAGTACAAACATAATCTGGTCATTTTCAACTTAATATTTACAACCTAAATTCCATACCATTTCATGCTACATTTGCTATATTCAAACATACCAAAATGGCCATTCATAATATGTATTCAATTGACCATTTCAACACACACCAATCAGGTACCAAAATACCAAAATGTTAACAATCATAAAACCATTTAACAAAAACCTTTCACCAAGGATACCATATTTACAAACCAAATCTATTGGTCATTTCATCCAAAAGCAAAATACTTATACATGCCATTATAACCAAGACTTAAAAATGTCAAAATCTATTGATATAGTTGATGGATAGTGTGATAAATCTTTGATGACTTTTCAAACTAAACAAGCTTCCGATTAACTACAAAAAATAGAAAAATGAACATAAGGTAAGCATGTTATGCTTAGAAAGTTAGTAATATATAATCTATGCTTGTCAATACATTGCATAATCTTAGAATACAAATGTCTCCATTCAACATAAGAATAAATGATTCATAAGCTTAAATCATATGGATTCATACTTTTCAATGTCATGAAATCACATATTTCTTACCTTCCATAGCAATAAGGTAAATTACATTGAAAATTCTTACCGAAGCTCACACCAAGTAGAATCACAATGGTTGTCACCATCCATTTCCATAGTTTGATAGTCGAAGCTATCCCTTTTCATATTTTGATGGTCGTCACCATCCCTTTTTGTAGTTGATGAACGTCACCATCCATTTTCATAATTTGATAGCCGAAGCTATCCCTTTTCATAGTTTGATGGTCATTACCATCCCTTTTCGTTGTTGATGGTTGTCACCATCCCTTTTCATAATTTGATAGCTGAAGCTATCCATTTTCATAATTCGTCAGTGAAAGCTATCCCTTTTCATATTTCGATAATCATCGATACGCCATGTGACAGCCCTAATATGACCCTAGTCGGGAAATGGTTTCGGGACCACAAAACCAAGTCACAAAAATAATTAAATGTTATATTCTATGCTTATTATATGTGAAAGTGCATGTGTGAAAGTATTGTGTCTTAATTTCGTCATTTGAATGTGGAATTAATTAAAAAGGACTTATGTGAGAAATTTTGAAAATGTGATAGGTTGAAGTGTAGTAGCCAAATATTGCATGGCTTAAAATATGGGGATTTGCATGTCAAATTCCCCATTTTTAAGTAAGTGGCCGCCCATGATGATGGTTGAATAGCCATATATACATTATATATTAATATTATAATAGTTAATGGCTTAAATAATGAAATAAAAGAAAATTAACTAAAATAAGAAAAGATGGTAAAAAGGGAAAGCAAAAAAGTTTTGTTCATCTTCTTCCTTAGCTTAGCCAAATCTTAAAGAAAAAAAAGGGCGATAAGCCATTCGGTCACCTTTAAGCTTGAATTAAGGTAAGTAATTCATGTTAGTTCTTGAAATTTTAGCATATTTTAAGCTAGTTACTAAGTTTCTTACTTAGCCCATGTCAAAATTTTGAATGTGTGGTGATATGAGTAATTGGCCATGGAAGAATTTGAGGAAAATGGTTGTTGTCTTTATGTTTTAATGAGTAATTGTGGATGGGTGAAGTTTGAGCTAGTTAAATGTTCATATAGGTGGTTTGGATGATAGGAAAAATCGGCTTGTGTGTATGTGTAGTTGCCGAATGTGAATTTAGATAACATTTTTGTAATATTTGCATTTTAAAATGATGGAATAGGGATTTAAGCTTGATAAAATTTTGTTAAGATTGAATGAAAGAAATATGTGTATTCGGCTATGGATGATTGGATAATAAATTGGTGTGGATGCTTTGAATATTGAGTATATATTGTTATAAGTTGAATTTAAGGTTTGTTAAATTGTCTTTGTGATTGCCGAATGTGTGTATAGTCAAAGAAAAAATTGTTAAAGTGTTAGTTAATTGATATTAGGTTAATGGTGTGTGTGTAAATTATTTAAAATAAAAACTTTGTATGAGTATTAAAGATTGTATATGAATTCGGCCTTGGGAGAAATTTTAGTATAAAATGCTTGAATGTTAAATAGGTTATTGCTTTAATGATCGAATGTGCCAAAGGATAATGCGTGAACTAGTTGATCAATATGTGTTAAGGAAATGTGAATAAATATCTATTTGATAAGCTATATATTCGGCTATAAGGTTAAGATATGTATATGAAAATATGATAAGCCATATGAGTTTTGTGTTTGTGTATGTGAATTAGGTATACAATGAATATTCGGCTATGAAGGCTGAAGGTTAAGCCATAGAAATTTTGGGGATATTCATATTCGGTCATTAGGGTTATAAGTAACTTGGCTATGTGGGTTACGTGTTAAGGTAATTTACTTATTTGATATATGTATTCGGTCATAAAGGTGTACATGAGGAAATGTTAAATTAATGGTATTAAATTGCTTAATGTGATTAAAAAATGTGTATGACCATTTTGTATTTGAGCTAAAAGTAGCTATATGACCTATTAAATTTCTTGTCATATTCGGCCATAAGCTAGCATGATGGGACTTTAATAAGTTAAATTTGTTTGACTTAGCTCAAGAGCATAGAGAACCAAGGTTGGACAAGGGAAAAGGGAAAGTAGTTGAATAGTCGATCCGAGATTGCTCGAAAATATTCGAGGTAAGTTTTAAGTAGTTAAACATAAATAATATTTGATAATGACATGACATATTGTGAGAATTAAGTATTACTTGTAATGTATGTATATGGCCGAATGGCAAATATATTATGGAAGTAAAAATGTGATATGCTTTTATGATTAAATGATAAGTGTTAGATGAATATGAGTGAGATGTTATGTGTAAACTATCAAATGATAAGTGCGAATGATGAAATGTAATAAAAGTGAATAAAATGTAGGATGATATATTCGAATGATGCTAGTACCTAATTTGGTGTGATTGTGTTATATGAAAATTGTTTATTTGAATATCGTACAGTACTATTCGGGCCTTTGAGCCTAGCAGGCTATGATGCCGGTGAAATACTATTCGGGCCTTTGAGCCTAGCAGGCTATGATGCCGGTGAAATACTATTCGGGCCTTTGAGCCTAGTAGGCTATGATGCCGGTGAGATACTATTCGGGCCTTCGAGCCTAGCAGGCTATAATGCCGGTGAAATGATATCGGGCTTCAAGCCTAGCAAGCTAAATGTCGGTGATTTGATAAAAGTCAAAGACTAATATATCTCGTGTTAGAACGGAAAATGAATACATTCAATAAGTTAAGTTGGCTAGGTACGTATTATGTACTTATATGTGGGTTTGAATTGATTTGAATCATAAGTGTAAAATGTGATACATATGTGAATAAATGTCATAACTATATCTATGATCATGATACATTCGGTCAAAGTATGTGAAAGTATTTGATTTATTTATGTTATATGAATTCATATTAAGTGAAAAAAAAATGCTAAATGTGTATTATCTGTTTGTATATATTCGGCCAAATGGCAATATATCTAGAAAATGGCCTCTTGAGAAATTGAATGATCGAAGTATAATTGAGTTTATTTGTTCGCATTGCTTAAAACTTACTAAGCTTATGAAAGCTTACTCTATTTGTTATGTTTCTTTGTTTTATAGATCGTTGACTCTAGCCACTTGCTCGGGAATCGTCAACAACTCGTCACACTATCTATCGTTTTGGTACTATTATGTTTTGGATCTAGTATGGCATGTATAGAATAGACTATAGATGAATGATGTTTTGAGATGTTGTTGTATATAAGCCATACGAATGTGGTAACTTTTGAATGTCGGTATAAGTTTGAATTTAGATCTTTGATTTTTGTTTGGCTATGTATATAATTGCTAATGAACTTATGTAAATGTGATTATACAAATGTAGTGTTTTGAATTGGTAGCACTTCGTAACCCACTCCGGCGACGGATACGGGTTATAGGGGTGTTACACGCCATGGGATTTTTCTATCGAGATACAATTTAATATTATAAAGTAATAGCATTTAAAAAATAATTTAAAATGTTATTCAAACGTACGAACTTACGTCGACGATAAAATGTAGAAATGAAGTCGATTAATCCAAAGCTTTTTCTTTTCCTTGATCTAAAGCCGTACGAGGTCTATCTTGATCTAAATGAATAAATTCAATCAATTTAATAGTCATTCTATTCAATTCAATCCAAATTCATATTTTTGCAAAATTACACTTTTGCCCCTAATGTTTTGATTTTTTTACAATTTAGTCCTTAAGCTCGTAAAATTAAATTCATGCAATTTCACCCCTATCCAAGCCTAGCTAAATTTCATACTAGCTCATAGCAGCCCACACATTTCATTATTTCACAAATTACACCATAATAATTCTAATTTTACAATTAAATCTCTAATTGACAAATTCATCAAAAATCACTTAACAAAAGTTGTTTATCTAACAACAAGAGTTCATTTTCTACCATCAAACTTCACAAACAACATGGATTCATTCATTTTAAAACTTAAATCTTTTAACATTTTTGCAAATTAGTCTTTGGGCTAGCTAGATTAAGCTACAACGACTTTAAAAACATAGAAATCATTAAAAACGGGACAAAAACACACTTACATGCACAAGGAAGCAATGGCTGAATGAAAGAACCCTAAAAATGGCTTCTCTTCTTCTAATTTTCAGTCAAACATCACAAGGTTGAAGATGACACAACCATTATGCACATTTTAATTTAGACATAATTATTTAATTACTTATTTAACCTTTTACTTAACCTTTGAAAACACATGTATAATGCCCATAAATGTCCACTCAAATTTTAAATGGTCTAGTTACCTTATAAACCCTCCAATAATTTAATATCATAGCTATTAGATCCCTTTAGCATATAAAACTCAAGTTTTGCACCTTTTTCAATATAGTCCTTTTTATCAAATTGAGCATGCAAACGATAAAATTTCTTAACAAAATTTTTATACAACACTACTAATGTGCTGTAGACATTAAAATAATAATAAAATGATTATTCACACATCGGATTTGTGGTCCCAAAACCATTATTCCAATTTCACTGAAGACGACCTGTTACACAAATTGTAGAGAGTGGTAGGAATACCTAGTTAGGGGTTAGTACTCAATCAAATCGAGTTAAAAAATTTTGTGTTAGTCGAGTTGACGAATCCTATTTTACCAACCAAACTCAATTTGAATTTTTTCGAATCGAAACGAGTCGAGTCAAAAAGTTTTGAGTCAAGTCAAGTCAAATTAACAAATCCTATTATTTATACTCAATGTTGCATTTACATGAACCAATTATTTAACTAATAGATGAAATACAGGATCATTTAACCACATAAACAATATAATGTTTTTGCCTTTAACTTAATGGGTAAACATTTATAAAAAAGACGTAGTTTTGCCTTTTAACTTAATAGTTTTTACTTTTAACTTTAGAAAAGGTAAAAATTTATCAAAACAATGTAGTTTTACCTTTTCTTATTCGAATTTTTGGATAACTCGAATTGTGTAATTTATATTTGAGTTAAACCGAAAAATTATATTTTTTATTTGAGTTGATCTGAATAACTCGAACTATTTAATTCAAAATTGAATTTTTTTATCAAGTTTTTTGACCTTAATCGGATTTTACTCACCCCTATGCCTAGTCACCAAAGGCAAAGGTATGAAACTCTTTATGATAGGAGCTTGTTTAGTAGAGGATTCGATAAATCACTGAGTCATTGATTCAAGAGGAACTAATCATGTTTTTGTTTCTCTACAAAGGCTCAAGGAGATGGAAGATCTTAGATATAAGAATTTATCGTTAAGGATGGAAACGGGACAATTGTGGCAGGTGAAGCAGTGGGAAATGTACATCTTTGTTTTGATAACTTTAGGAAGATTATTTTGAAAGGTGTTACTTATGTACAAAGTTTCAAAAGAAACTTAATATCTATTGCATCTTTATATAAAGATGGTCTGATCGTGACTTTTAACAAAGGAATTGCAATATTTAGAAATCACCATTTATTTGGACAAAGTGATTTCAGGGCAACAATTTTGACGAGAGAGTCCATAGATATATTTAATTAATATTTATGAGTTAAATATAGTATAATAGTGAATCATTATTTAATAGATTTTCTTAATGGGTCATTTAGTCAAGGTACAAATGATGCGTACCGAAAGTTAAGTGATTTTGGAAATTAAGGTCTTGGGATCTCATTTTTGTAAATCAAGTTGTCAATATCTTTATTAAATATTTACATAGCTGTTATATAGGTGAATTAAATTTTGGTCCAAAAATTTTAGCGATTAAATAATTAATTAAAAAATGAACTAAATTGTAAAAGACGTAAAACATGATTGCTATTGAATTTTATTAATTAAAAGGTTATTTAGTAAAAGTGGGAGGACTTATATGGTATTTAGACCATAATGGATTGGTATGGATGGTTAAGGTTTTATTTTACTTAAAATTATATGATAAAATTATATTAAATTAAAGTTAAAGGTTAATTAAACATAAAAATAATTTAAAACCTATCATCATCTTCATTTGATCTTAGAGCCAAACCCAAACACCATTGAAGAACATCTAGGAGTTTTTTATCAAAAAAAAATTTCATGCATGTAAGTGAATTCTTTACCCATTTTTAATACATTTTATGTTTTTTACCCATTTTTAGAAAAATTCAGCTAACCCAGATATCCATTTTCAAATCTACTAAAATTTCTAAACTTATCATTGATGAAAATTGAAGTTTTTGATGTTTAATATTTTGATTATAAGCTTAGATATGATTAAAGAACAATTTTTTAAGTAAATTTTGTTAGTTTTGCATATATCGACTAAAATGAGCAATTGATAAAATTGTCATGAGATTTCTATAAATTTAGGTTTTAAAGGGTTGTAGAAGGACATAATTGAGATTGAAATGAAAAACGAAGTTCAATTGTGAAAGTTATAACAATATTGGTTTGATGGACTAAATTGAATAAAATGAAAAAGTTTAAGGGGTATTCGAATAATAAAATTAAATTGACATATGCTTATAATAGGATGGTATAAGATGTTAGGAATTGATAAATTGAATTGAACTATATTATAGATCGGGAATTGAACCAATCGGTAGATAAACGCAAAAAAAGAAGAAAAAAATTTGGATTAGTTCTAGAAGTCTTGTTTGTGGTTGTTTTGGTTAGGTAAGTTCATATGAGACTTACTTTATTAATTCATAATATAATAGCCCGATTTAGACCCTATTCGGAATGGTGGTCTCGGGACCATGAATCCGAGTCAGAAAAATATTTTAAAACTTTATTCTGTGTTTATTATGTGTGAATTTATATCCATGAAATTTTTGTGTTTTAATTTTGTCGTTTGAGTGCCGATTTAATAAAATGGCTTAATCGCATAAAGTGAAAAGTTAATAGTTAAATATGAAAGCTCTTAATTGAACTTGTCTTATTAATATGAAGCACTGATAATGCAATTAGGACACAATTAAATGAGTTGGACGGTTAAAGGCATGGTTTATAATGGTTTTATGTTTTATTATAAAGGTTAAAAATGTAAAATGATTATTAAGTTAATATACTATAAAACATAAAATTAAAACCATGTGTTCATATTCTTTTTGCATGACCAAATATTAAATAAAAGAAAAAGAAATAAGGTTTCCATAGGTTCGGCCATTGTTGAAGCTTGATTAAGTTATGTATGAAGCTCGGTTTTTGATAATTTTTATGTTTTTGAGATCGTTGCAGTGTAATGTACAAAGCCCATGCTTGAATTTTTTATTTTGATGAATATTTTGGGTTATGCCATTGATGAATAATTGATTTTTGTGATGTTAGTTAATGAATTATGAAAGATATGTTTTAGATTAATATGTTTTGTATTGGAATTTTTGATGATTTTGAGTAATTATGACTAAATTGCAAAAATAATAAATTGAGGGACTAAAATGTGAAATAAATGAAATGTATGGACTTGTATGAATATAAGGAATATTCAGCCTAAGCATAGTGTATTCAAATTTTGCATGTTTTCTATTTTGTGCAATTTGGACTAAATTGTAAAAAGTGTAAAATGTTAGGGGCAAAATGATAAATTGCCCATTTATGTGTTTTTGGACTAAATTGAGTGAAAATATGTTTGAATGATTTTAATTTGAATATGTTTAGATCAAGAACCAAAGAAATCGGATATGGATCGGGGGAAAACCAAAGTTGTCGATTAGTCGTCCCGTTCTGATTACTGTTGTCTGAGGTAAGTTTATAAGCAAAGAGATGTTGTTAATTTTAAATAAATACAAGTTTTATATGCTGAAATGAATTATATGAATATATATATGATAGTCAAATGTGAATATGCTTGAAAGCTATGTGTACGAGTTCGATTCGACCGAGTTACGATTTCTAAAAGCCCCGTACGAACCTTAGGAATAGCTAGGATACATATGTCATGACATAGGATTTTCGATATGTGTTCTTGTGTAAGACCACGTCTAGGACATTGGCATCGATATGTGATTACGTGTAAGACCATGTCTGGGATATCGACATCATATTTGATTCGTGTAAGAGCCTGTCTGGGACAGTGGCATTGATATGTGATTATATGTAAGACCACGTCTGGGAAGTTGGCATTGTATGATATGTGTGATTATCCGAGTATCCTATTCAATTCCGAATGGTTTAATGGGCAATGATAAGTTGTGATCAAATGTGTAAATTGAGCTAAGTGAATAGGTATGTGATAGTTGATTACCTATTTAAAAATAAGGTAAGTTGGTTATTTGATATGTGACGCAAAATATGCATGATGCTAATGTAAATGTAAGTGTATTTGTGAAGTATATTCGCCACATGCTATGTATAAGTATGAGATATTAAAGTTTAAATCAAGAGTATATGATTATGAGTATATATATATATTTGGTTATATAATGGTACTATGGTTTTGAAATTGAATGTTATTTTGATAATAGTTATATGTATAATCGGCCAAGGTAAAATTTATATAAGAAAGTATATGTTGTACATGAAATTGTAAGCTTGAAATTAAATGTGATTATGATAGCATGAATTGGTTTGGTTAAATTGAGTTATTTATTTGCTTATGACTTACTAAGCTATGATAGCTTATTGTGTGTGTTTATGTTTACCTCTATTTTATAGATTTTGGAGACTAGTTAAGAGCTCGGGGATCGTTAGCAAAGTCTATCACTCTATCGACTATTTTTGGTACTTTATAAGTTTGAACTTGAACCTATGGCATGTATAGGCTAGATTATATTTAGTTAAGTTTAAAGTTGTGTATATATTAAGCCATGCAAAAATGGCTAATATGTTATGTGAGTATATGAAACTTTAGTCAAGTTTATATGTGTTATATGCATTGAAAATGGTTGGTGATTTTGGATGTGTGTTTGGTTGATTCGGCTATGGTTCATGCATAGACAAAAATATATGTGAACTTGGTTGTTATGTTTGGTTAAGGTGTTGGTATTAAAGAATATTTGGTTATGGCATATAGGTGAAATTATAGTTGGATATATATATGATTGAGTAATATGTGTGAGATATGCATGATATCAAGAATGGATGTATTCGGCAGTGAAGATTGAAAATGGATTATTATGTGAAATGTGGTACATGTTTTGTTAAGCTATGAGATGACTTTGCTATATTGTGATTTTGGTTATTTGGTGTGGTTCATTATAGACATAAAATTTGATATATACTTTGTCTTGTAAAATTTGCTTGGAATTGGTAAATGATGTGCATGCATATTCGGCTAATGATAGATAAATTAGATACGTATGCAAATGACA
The DNA here is from genome assembly GCF_025698485.1 of Gossypium arboreum. Taxonomy (NCBI): domain Eukaryota; kingdom Viridiplantae; phylum Streptophyta; class Magnoliopsida; order Malvales; family Malvaceae; genus Gossypium; species Gossypium arboreum. The sequence continues at coordinate 115,209,800 of NC_069077.1, read as the reverse complement.
TGTTTGTTCGTGGTTTGATATTTAAAGTGATAAGTTGACATTTGTATTTGATTATTAAATGGTAAATTTAATTTAAAATTGAATGGTGGAATTGGTATGACTAAAAGGGTTAATTTTGATTGTTGAATAGGTGAGCAAATGAATTGGTTGTGTATTAGTAATTTTGTTACTATGCTAGCATATAAATTTAGGTATGTTTTGACTTGGTAATTATGCTTAGAAATGGTTCATAAGTTGTTTGAATATATGATGGTTAGACATGTTATTTAGCTTACGAATTAGGTGATATGACTTAACATTTGTGTTATAAAATCGTTCATATTGATATGATAATTTGCGCATGAATTTTCAATGTAAAAGAAGTATATTTGACCATATGAATAGTAATTTATGCTATAAGATAAATATGGTTATATGCAAATATAATAAAATTGTTTTGTGCTTTGTGTATTAATGATTCAAGAATCGTTTAATTGAAGTTATAAAGGTAAGCTTCGAATATGATCTGAGTGATTGTGTGAATGTATGAAAGTTGTATCTTTTTCGGTAATGGCTCGTAACCCTATTCTAGCGACGGATACGGGTTAGGGGTGTTACACATAATATGTTTGTATTGTATTGTTTTACTTATAGTTTGAATTCTTATGTAATTATTGTCGTTAGGCATCAAATGGATTGAATCATAAAATATAAATTAAATGGCCAATATGGATAAATACATTATATCGAATGAAAGTGACATTTTTATATGATTGGATAGTATGTTTATGATGATGATGTTACAAGGTTTAAATTTTAAATGGATAGTTATTTGAAATGTGAAAAGTGTGTATATGGCTGTTCGGATTGTAATGAACTGTATTTGGTAAAAATGCCCTAGTGAATGTATTAAATGATAGGATACAATTGGCATGCCAATAGGGTTATTTATGCGTTATTCAAGATATATGTGATGGTACGGAGATATTACTGATTATACCAGAATCCAACATTTTTTTGCGGATTACTGAGTTATACTAGTGTGGTGGAGGCATATATTAATACTGATTATATGATGCCTATATGCGCTATTCAAGATATATGTGATGGTACGGAGATATTACTAATTATACCAGAATCCAACATTTTTTTGCGGATTACTGAGTTATACTAGTGTGGTGGAGGCATATATTAATACTGATTATATGATGCCTATGGGCTGTGCGCTTCGGTGCCCTGGTGTGTTTTAGTTTGAGCTCTTACGAGCATTTTGGTGTGATGTAGTTACTCATGTATCCGAATTTATTTATTATAGTTCATTAGGCTATTGGAATAATGAAAAAGAGAAATGATAGTGAAATGATATGAGTCACATGCTCAATTGGTTATATGATGAACAAATTATACTAAAGGTAAAGTATTGAATAATATGTTACATGTTATAATGCTATAGTACTCTATTGTATGTTGAATTCATCTTAATATTATAAAATGCTATGTCAGGCTAAATTATATAAAATTATGAGATTGATATGTTTACAAATGAGCAAAGTTCAATAGCCTGATTTTACATGTATATGAATTGGGCAGTATGATCTTAATTTATAAATAGACTAACCTTGTGCTAAATTTGTGAAATTGTATATGTATGCATAAAGATTCGAAAGGAGTTCCATGTGTTATACAATTGTGTTTCAATTACTTTAAATAGTTGAAATGGGAATGTATGTTTTCTGAGAAAAATAAAATAAAATAAAAAATAAAGAACACACAAATTTTACGTGGAAACCCTTTTGGGAAAAAACCACGGGCAGAGGAGAAGAAAATTCACTATGTCGAAAAATTGAATCAATACAAGAGGAATAGACTATGTCTATTTATAGGCTTGTAAAGCCATATTCTAGTAGGATTGAAACACCTTATCCTAATCAATATAAAATAGATGAAGTTTAATAAGGTTTAAAAACCTTATTCTAAAATAAAATAAAAGAAGTCTAGTTCTATATGGATTTTACTTTTATTTTATTTTCCATCGTATTTTATTTAAATAAGAATTTGGGTCACTTAATTCTAATAATCTCCACCTTGACACAAATTTTCAATGAACAAGTTCTTTATCGCGAACTTTCAATAAAAAAGTTCTCCACCTCTTCCATAAAACCCCTTAAGGGTTTAACTTCAACAATGAACACCAACTAAGTCTAAGCAATGCTCAAACTTGGTTATAGGAAGTGACTTAGTCATCATATCTATAGGATTTTCATGAGTACTAATTTTGCTCACAACAATATCACCACAAGCAATAATATCATGAACAAAATGATATCGAACATCAATGTGTTTTGTTCTCTCATGAAACATTTGATCTTTTGTAAGAAAGATGGTACTGATCGTCACAAAATCTTGGCTGATTTGAAGGTCTTCATTGAGTTCACTAAAGAGTCCTTCAACCAAATAGCTTCTTTACAAGCCTCAAGAATCGCCATGTACTCACTTCAGTGGTAGACAAAGAAATCAGAGATCGCAAAGTGGCTTTCCAACTGATTGCACAACCTCCGATTGTAAAGACATAACCTGTGAGAGATCTTCTTTTATCAAGGTCTCCAGCAAAATCAGCATCAACATACCCTATGACTCCATCTCTAGTTCTTCCAAACTGTAAGCAAACATCAGTAGTACCTTGTAAGTATCTTAGAATCCACTGAACTGCTTTCCAATGTTCTTTACCGGGATTCGCCATATATCTGCTAACTGCACTGAATGCATATGATAAATCTGGACGTGAACAAACCACAGCATACATGAGAGATCCCACTGCACTAGAGTATCGAACATGTGTCATGTACTCAATCTCATCATCTGATTGTGGAGACAAAACTGATGAAAGTCTGAAATGGGCTGCTAAAGGAGTACTAACAGGCTTAGCACTCTGCATATTGAACCTGCAAAGAACTTTCTCAATGTACCCCTTCCAACTTAGGTACAATTTACTTGTTTTTCTATTTCTGAGAATCTCCATTCCAAGTATCTTCTTTGCTGGTCCTAAATCTTTCATCTCAAATTCTTTACTTAGTTGGGTTTTGACATTTCCTATCTCTCCTTTGTCTTTTGCTGCTATCAACATGTCATCAACATAAAGAAGTAGATACACAAAAGAACCATCACTGTTTTTCTTAAACTAAACACAACTGTCAAAACTAATTCTTTTGAAATCATGAGAAGTCATAAAGGAATCAAACCTCTTGTACCACTGTCTTGGTGACTGTTTCAAACCGTAAAGGGACTTTTTCAGCAAGCAAACATAGTCCTCTTTTTCTGAGACTATAAAACCCTCTGGTTGTTGCATGTAAATATCCTCCTCAAGTTCTCCATGCAGAAATGCAGTTTTTACATCTAACTTCTCAAGCTCCAAATCATGCATGGCCACAATACCAAGAAAAGCTCGAATAGAACTATGCTTAACAACTGGAGAGAACACATCTGTAAAGTCCACTCCTGGAATTTAACTGTAACCCTTTGCAACAAGCCTTGCTTTATATCTGGGTTCTTCAACTCCTAAAGTCCCTTCTTTCTTTTTAAACACCCATTTACAACGAACAACCTTTTTACCTTTAAGAAGTTTCACAAGGTCCCATGTTATGTTTTTGTGGAGTGATTCCATCTCTTATTGCATAGCAAACATCCACTTTTCTGAGTCTTCACAGCTAACCACCTTAGAATAATTAGATGGCTCTTGATTCGCATCTATATCTTCAGCCACATTTAAAGCATAAGCAACTAGATCAGCCTCGGCATACTTCTTTGGAGGTTTAATTTCTCTTCTAGTTCTGCTTTTGGCGATAGAGTATTGTGGTAAAGAAGCAACTTTATTCTCAATTTTGTTCGGCTTGAGGAGTTGACTCAGATTAACTGATGCTCCACCGCTTTTGATTTTCTTTATTGGAAGAGTCTTTAAGAGATAAGTTAGGTAGCATAGCGCTTTATCAAAAACAACATCTTTGCTAATCACAACTTTTCTATTTTCGTGACACCATAACTTATACCCTTTTACACCAACTTTATGACCAAGAAAACGCATTTAATGGATCTCGGCCCAATTTTCCATTATCAACATGAGCATACGCAGGACACCTAAAAATCTTTAAATCAAAATAATTAGTAGGATTACCAGACCATACCTCTTGTGGAGTCTTTTTCTCAATGGCAACGGATGGAGATTGGTTGATTAAAAAACATGCAGTAGAGGCTGCTTCTGCCCAAAATGACTTCGATAAGTTGGCATTTGACAACATACATCAAACCTTCTCCATGATCGTTCTGTTCATTCATTCTGCAACATCGTTTTGCTATGGAGTATGACGAACTGTCAAGTGTCTCATGATCCCTTCTAACTTGCACAATCTATTAAACTCATCAGAACAGAACTCTAAGCCATTGTCTGTACGGAGGTATTTTATCTGTTTTCCCATCTATTTTTCAATCATAATTTTTCAAGACTTAAATGCGGAAAACACATCACTTTTCTGCTTTAGGAAAAACGCCTAAACTTTTCTGGAAAAATCATCAATAAAGGTTAGCATATAATTAGCTCCACCTCTCGAAGACACTCTGGATGGCCCCCACAAATCAGAATGAATATACTACAATATTCCCTTCATGTTATGGATTTCTCTAGTGAATCGAACTCTCTTTTGCTTCCCAAAAACACAGTGCTCACAGAAATTTAGTTTGCAAAATCCTTGCCCATCAAGAAGTCCTCTTTTACTCAATTCTACCATGCCATTCCCACTCATATGCCCTAGGCGCATATGCCAAAGTTTAGTAATATCATCATCTGACAAGGAAGAGGAAGTGACAACTGCATCGCCAGTAACAGTAGAACCCTGCAAAACATATAACTTGGAAGTTTTTCTTTGCCCTTTCATCACAATAAGGGAACCTTTGGAAATCTTTAAAATCCCACTTTCAGCTGTATATCTGTACCCTTTTGAATCAAGAGTACTCAACAAAATTAAATTTCTCTTCAATTCTGGAACATGTCGTACCTCACTAAGTGTTCTGACAACTCCATCAAACATCTTAACTTTAACTGTTCCAACACCTGCGATTTTACACAAAGCATTATTTCCCATCAAGACAACACCTTCAGATACTGTTTCGTAAGTTATAAACCAATCCCGATTGGGACTCATGTGGAAGGTGCAGCATGAATCAAGTATCCATTCCTCGCTTACTTTAGAATCATTGATAGAAGCAACTAGAAGTTCACCATCGCTGTAATCTTCTACAACATCAGCTTCACCAAAATTTTCTGGTTGTTTTCCCTTTTGATTCGCAGCCTCCCTTTTAATCTTATTTTGTAGCTTATAGCACTCAGATTTAATGTGCCCTTTCTTCTTGCAGAAGTTACAAGTTTTACCTCTGTTTGAAGACTTCGATCTACCTTTAGATTTACCATGAGGATTCCGTTCCTGTGTCCTACCATGATCATCATCAGCATTTCGATCTTGTCTCCCACGAACAATGAGACCCTCTCCCTGAGAGTCGGGTTTAACCACAAGATGCTTCATCTTATCATACGAAGTTAAAAAATCATAAACCTCATCAACTGTGAGAGACTCGCAACTATATAAAATCGTGTCTCTAAAGGTTGAATAAGACGGAGGCAACGAACAAAGTAGAATCAACCCTAGATCTTCCTTATCATACTGAACCTCCACGGCCTCCAAGTTTGAGAGAATTTCTTTAAACACTATTAAGTGTTCCTGTACAGACGCACCTTTCTCCAAACGATGAGCATAAATATGCTGCTTCATATGCAACTTGCTTGTTAGAGTTTTCGATATACATATTTGTTCTAGCCTCTTCCATAATGCAGCGGCAGTCTTCTCTTTCATCATATCTTATAAAATTTCGTTGGACAAATGCAGATGTAATTGTGTTAACGCCTTTCGATCCTTACGCTTCTTCTCTTCATCTGTTAATGTTGAAGCCATCTTATCTATCCTTAGCAGGGCATCCTCCAAATCTATTTGTGCAAGAACTGCTTGTATCTTAATTTGCCACAACGCAAATCTGGTGTTGCGATCCAATAGCGGAATTTCATACTTCAAAGACACCATTACCGTGATCGAGATGAATATCCCGGAAGCTCTGATACCAATTTGAGAAAAATAAAATAAAATAAAAAATAAAGAACACACAAATTTTACGTGAAAACCCTTTAGGGAAAAAACCACGGGCAGAGAAGAAGAAAATTTACTATGTCGAAAAAATGAATCAGTACAAGAGGAATAGACTATGTCTATTTATAGGCTTATAAAGCCATATTCTAGTAGGATTGAACACCTTATCCTAATCAATATAAAATAGATGAAGTTTAATAAGGTTTAAAAACCTTATTCAAAAATAAAATAAAAGAAGTCTAGTTCTATATGGATTTTACTTTTATTTTATTTTCCATCTTATTTTATTTAAATAAGAATTTGGGTCACTTAATTCTAACATTTTGTTATTTTCATATGGACTTACTAATGATTTGATATGCTCACCTTGTTGTTTCCTTTTCCCTATAGGTCGCTAACTTAAGGAACATGTCGGTGAATTGTCGAGAAGCTCACATTATCTCGGTTATGTGTGGCATGTACTTAGGATTTTGTTTTGGTTTATTTGTATAGTGATATGGTGTGAAATCCATGTTAGCATGATTAATGGAAAATAATATAGATAGTTGAAATCATATGGATTTAGTAGATGGTTTTGATTATGTAAATGGCTCATGAAATAACAGTTTGAGTGTGCAATTACTTAGATAATATGATGTCATGTTATTTATAAAAGATTTGGTTGATTAGGTTAAGTTTATTTAAGTTATTTTGATATGTTTTACTGCCAAATTGTTGGAGGGTTGAATTAGATGGTTTGAAAGGGTGATATATGATATTTGGGCATGTATATAGAGTTTACAAATGTACATAGGGTTGTTTAATAGGAGTGGTTAATATGAATTTTAATGATCTTAAAACTTTGAATGCTGTTGACATTAAAAGAACATATGAAATGGTTGATCTTAAGTGATTAGATGATATGTATATAAGTTTGAAATGAACATGTACCTAAGATGTCATATTTGAAATGAACATGTACCTAAGATGTCATATGGTAATGTAATGTCTAATTTGGATTTTCTTTGTAACACCCCAAAATAGGACCTAGGAGTTTTAGGGTTATTTTGGAAATTTTAGCCTTAGAGTGTTTGGAATTTTGTGACATGGTATATCAGTAATGTTTTCAAATATGGTTTTCAGAAAATTAGATCAATTTTTGAAAAAGTGTTTTGGAAACCTATAATTTTGGAAAAAGGACTAATTTATAATAGGGCTAAAATTGTGAGCATTTATGCTGTAGCTTTACCCATAGCTTGTTCTTGCTGTCCCTTTGCTCTTCCAACTCTCTCAATCAATTTTCTATTAAATCTTCATCCAATTGATTTCCATCATCACCCAAGTCTTTAATCTTCATAATACTTCAAGAAAACACCCCAAAATTTCGTTAATTCTTTCATCTTCTCCACTTGTGGGTTTCTCATGTTTGCATCAAAAACTCGTTTATTCTTCCACCAAAGGTTACCATTCACTTTTTTATTAGTTTTTAATGTTAATTGGCCTTTGAAACTAATTTTTGAGTTATTAAATTGCATGTTCTAAATAAAAGCCAAAATTAGAGTTGTTAATGGTGAAGTTCAGATTTTTGAGTAAAAATGTGATTTCAAAGTGTTAATCAATAGGTTTTGACATTATTAAGAGGTTTCTAAACTTACCTTGAAGTTTCGTTAAATATTTCTTGAATTTTAATGAATTTTCAAAAAATAGCCAAAAACATGTCGAAAAGTTAATACCATGAATTGGGTGATTTTGTGTAGTTTAAAGGTTGGGAATTAGTCGTAGATGAGTAATAAAATGAACGAAATTGGTTTTAGGTGAAAAGATTGAGTATAGACCAATATATTTGAATTTAAAGTTTGTTATGTTAAAGGTTTAAGTTCCATGAGAACAAAATTTAAGCTTATATTTATTATTGTTTATGGTGAGTATTGGCTGGTTTTTGAATGCATTGTTGTGTGAATTGTTGTATTGAAGCTTCGTATTCGCTAGGACCATCTAAAGAATTACTACAGAAATTCTTTATAAAAATTGATTTTCTTGTTATACATTACTCAGTGCTTAGTGGACTATTTTTGTCAATGGAAAACTCAAATAGTCATCGGGATTGATTGTATCCTCGATGTTCAGTTGCTTGAAACTCATTTGCACATCGATTATAGGTTGAGACAAATAGAACCTTAAAGATAGTGGCTTGATACACGCCTTGGAGCCTTGTCCTATTTTTTCTTTTTCTATTCAAGTTGTTGTTCGTGTTCCATTCGTGTGTTCAAGATTTTTCTCACTAAAGTTTTGCACTAACATATATCAATGGTTATATATCTCAAACTTAATCAAGCATTAATTCAGCAAATACCATTACATCATTAACATGCAACTAACATGTAACAAGTTTTACCAAGTAATAAACACTATTTTAAGCTCAAACTTTATATTTTCTCTAGCATCATAATCTCAAATAACTTCTAGAAACAATTAATTGGTTACCTAGAGTGAAGGTTCTACATGAAAAATCTATAAAAACATCAAAGAAATAACTTGGTTACCACATGAATTAATGATCGGCTATGAAAGGATGAAAGCCTACCTTTCTTTCCTCTTATTTTGACTAGAAGGAAAAAGATGATGACAATAGTCTCAACATGGCTTTCTGTTTCCCACTAGTTTGTTTATATAGATATAATTAATTTTACAATTAAGCTAATTAACCTTTATCTAATGGCCACCATACAAATTTGATATTAGTAATGAAGGTAAAACCGTTGAGATAATTCTTGGCCATTAAAGACATTTCAAAATTGGTTTAATCACACTTTCATCCTTGTTTCAATTACCATTTAAGCCCCTGCTCAAATCCAAATCAATTTCAACTAGTTTTAACAATTACATAATTTATTCCTTTTACTATTTCTTTAATCATTTAAAAAAATCATCTTATAAATGTCATAACTAATTTTCATAATTAACTCATAACTATACTCGATTTAATACCCAAGCTATCACGGTTTAAGAAGATTCGATCTAGAACCAAATTCTCCAACATCGATAAATATTGGGTCGTTACATTAATTATCATCATTCATGTGTAGTACTAATCCATGAATCTTGTAAATTACACTTAGAAATAACAATTAAATTTGTATCAAATAGTAATGGATAACAAATAATGAAAGGGAACTTGATCCAAATTTTAAATCTTTTAATTCTATACAATTTTCTAATTAATAATAGTAGTCTTATAACTTATTGGTGTGGATGAAATAGTTGCCATTTTTTTTTATGTTATTAGGGTTTCACTACAAAATTAAGAAGTTTGGGGATGATTAAAAAAGAAACTAAAAGTTTGAAAATCATCCCCAATAGATTAAGAGATGACTTGAGTCATCCCTAAAAAACTTTCTAATATCAAATCTTTGACAAGTTTTAGGAATGATTATGAATAATCGTCCTCACAATTAAGGACAAATTTATCATCAAAGATTTAAATATGAGTATTGTCTCTATATACATAAAAACATACCAAAATAATTAAGGACAAATTTTGTCCCGAATATTTGGAGACAAATATTGTTCTAAAATTTATAAAATAATACCAAATCTTAATAATGTTTCGTCTCTAAATGAACATTACTTATAGCTGCATTTCATCCCCAAAATATTGAAATTTTTAGTCTTATTTTTATAAATTTCAATCTAACAATATGAATTAATAAAAATAATTACGTACATTTAACATAAAAATTATATACATAAAATAAAATCAATAAAATCTAAATAATTCAATTCTATTTAAATTTAAAATATCTACAACTATTTGTAAAAGATGTTGAGGGCAAAAAATTTTCTAGACCATAACATCTAAAGCATAGCTTCTCAAGCGCGGAGGTCTACTAGTGAGGAAGGTGGAATTTCCTCAAAATTGATCTAGGCAATGGCAACATAGGGACAATGAAGGATGAGACATCAAGATGATAGTGAACTCTTGAAATCTTTGAAGATGATCTCAAACTAGATGATATTAAGTGAGATGTTAGGCTATCTATATGCTTCAAGATGATCCGGGAGATAGTCTTCACGAGATAGTCTTTACACATGCTAAGGTCCATCCAGTGTAGCAAATTAACTAAGTTGGCCTCTAGAGATGACATCCTGGCATGAGCTAAAGTCCACCTTGCATAAAAAAAAAACTAAGTTGGCCTCTAGAGATGACATCCTGGCATGAGCTAAGGTCCACCTTGCATAAAAAAAAAACTAAGTTGGCCTTGAGAATGTTCTTGACATGAGGTATGGTTAATCTCTAAGCTAGGGATGTTTGTAAAGTAAAGGTCAAGGTTACTAGCCATTGGAGGGCTTCCCCCTAGGCACACTTTAATGCTCAAGTTAGTGATCAAATGAAGCATGGTATGAGAGCAAAATTTTTCAAATAGAAGAGTAGGACAAACTTCTTTGATGTGGGTTAGATTGTGTAGTGAGAAGTGAATGGCCTGTATTGTAACAGCCTGATTTTGGGGCTAGTCGAAACAGTGGTTTTGAGACCATGAATCTAATGTAGTAAAATTTGTTTTTATTATATTTTTATGGTTTTCAGTTTCATGGAATGATTTCGTGAAAATTTCGTTCAAAACTTTTGATGTTTGGGCACTCAATTTAGTCAAAAGGGCTAAATCGTAAAAAGTGTAAGAGTTGAGTTCTACATGTTAAAGGTGTCCAATTGCTATGAAATTTTAGATTAGAGGTCCTTATATGATAATTAAACCATTTGTTAAGTTAGTGGAAAAAATGGACATGGTGAGATAAAATTTTAAAGTTTGGCAAAAAGGGCATTTTGGTCATTTAGTAAATAAAAGAATAAAAAGGGAAAATCAAGTCAAAATTTTGTCCATCATCTTCTACCTTGGCCGAATTTATTAAGGACACCATAGCTAGGGTTTCTTCAACTTTCGGGCTTGATAATTAGTGCATTCTAGCCCCGTTTTAATGTTCTTTACATTTTTAAAGTCCTTGTAACCCGATTTACCTATTTCTACCATTATTTTAAAGTAGGGTTCATGTTTAAAAATTTACCCATGTGTCACATGCATGTATTTTGATGTTTGATGGAAGATATTGTATGTTTAAGGTGTGATAAACAACTTTTACTAAGTGATTTTTCATGAAAATAGGCCTAAAAAGGACCTATGGGTAGTAAAAATCTAATTTGATGAAAAATGTGGGCTAATATGAGTATTTTTATGGTTCAACTAGGCTTGGGTAATAAAGAAATTGAGTGCATTTCATTTTACGAGCCTAAGGACTAAATTATAAAAATATGAAACTTTAGGGGCAAAATGTAATTTTGCCATAATGTGATGTTTGGAATAATTTGAGTAATGTGATTATTAAATAAGCTAAGTTGTTATTATAGATCAAGAAAAATGAATTTCAGACCTTGATCGGGGAAAGAATAATGTGTTTGACAATTAAATCCTTATCTACTATTTTTGGTACCGAGGTAAGTTCGTATGTAAATAATGCATCATTATTTACGCTTTAATTACTTTAATATCGTATGAATTGTAATTTACTCTTTCAACAAGCGAGAAAATCCCAGTTGAACCTTAGGAATAGTTTGGATACAAATGTCATGACATTAGGGTTAGTTGAGATTACGTGTAAGACCATATCTAGATATGGCATCAATATGAGATTTCGTGTAAGACCATAGTTGGGCTATTGGCATCGATATGAGATCCCATGTAAGACCGTATCTGGGATATGGCATTGGTATGGTACTGTAACACCCCAAACTCGGCCTAGACATTATGACCGGATCTGATGCGCCACATCGAAGCGTTCAAAACATGCCGTATTACTTAGTTTGGAAAACTTAGTTGGTGTTGCAAAAGACACTTTAAAAGTAGGTTAAAGTGAATGGAAGTCATGCACCGTAGGAAACCAGAAAGAGAGGAGGTGAGTCCGTCGGACTGCTTAAGTACCAAGCTCCCTTCGGATCCAATCCTAGACATGCACACCGCCATTAACACACTCTACCATCTCGTATAATTTGGAGAAAACCGTTTGGTTATGTCCATCTTAAGAAAATGATTAAGGTTGAAAAACATTTGCTTAAAATATTAATTTTCTTGGAAAAACATTTACTTTGCGGAAACTTTGCGCGTCATCGTGATCTTTCAAAAACGAGTAGTTTTTATAAAACGAACCCTAGTGCTAACCAGTTTAATAATCCCCAAAATAATATTAATTAAAAAGAGCGGCCTTATTACAACTTTAAGCATAATAAAAATAATCCAAATTAAATGCTAGACTTATTTAAAATCGGCAATCAATCTTCATGGCCACTCTGAATCTCGCCCAGCTCCAAGTCCACCAACTAGGGCTCACCTGCAAGGATGGAAGAGGAAGGGATGAGTTTGGGAAAACTCAGTGTATACAGAAACCCATCCAAAGCCCAAATCAGCTCGAGCCCATTGGGCCTAAGCCCTATTCAGATATCAAGACACAATGACCAAGCCCTTTTCGAATACAGAGCAAGGCCTTAGCCCTTTTAACATAACAAAGTGGCCCATAGGCCCGCTTCAAGAATATAAGTAACAATAGTAGTAATGCATGCAAACCCATCTGGGAAACTACTCAACCCACCAACCGCTACATCGCCTGCATCACCCCTACACTCCATGTGGGGAATATCTCAACCCACCCAAATTTACACACTCCACAAAGGCGAAAGAACGCCGCTCAAATATCAATAAGTTGAGGCCAAGCCTCCAGTACGTGGATGAACCACTTTCAATACTTCCTCCATCAATACCCCAATCCCATGCAACAAATATCAATAAAAGCATATCATGTACAATACAGATCAATCAATCATGCAGTTTAGCCAATTTAAAAACCTAGGGGTATATCGGTAATTTTGCTCTTTAGGGGTCATTTTCGTAACTTAGCAACTACACAAATTACTTCAAAAATTTTCAACAGTTTTATGTAATTTGGTTCCACCATCTAACTAACAGGCTAATTTGCCCATCTCTAACCCATATTGGTCCGTAAGCCCATTGGGCCCAGTTTTGGCCCATCTGGCCCCTTATTCCGAAGTACGCTAAAATGTCACACGAACTTACTTACCACTTTGCGGTGCTAGATCTAACAATTACTCTATGTCTTGAGAGCATTCGCATACCCACAAGCCTATGAAATGCTAAAATTTCGGCATTTCGGCTTTTGCCGAATTGAACTAAGGAAGGGTGTTCGGTACACACCTGTTTCGCGACGACTACTACTGAGATCCCCTACGATGTCCTACAATTATTCATCACCATTTTTAGCATACAAGTTATGCTTAACAAACTCAAAATCCACCCTACCTTATTCGGTCAAAGAACCCTTATTGACCATAAGTTGCTTACCTTCACAGGGTCCAATAATACGATTCAAGCTTATCCAAGTCGATACTCCAAGCCTCATTGCTCCTCCAAAGTTGTCTATATCACACATCCAAGTCAATCACTTGCCCACAAGGGCAAAATAGTCATTTAACACCCTAGGGGCAAATGGTAATTCTACCCTCTGGGGTATTTCGATAATTTTACCCTACAGGGGTATTTTAGTAATTTTGCAAACCATGGGTATTTTGGTAATTTTACAAACCAGGGGTATTTTGGTAATTTTGCAAACCAGGGATATTTTGGTAATTTTGCAAACTAGGGGTATTTTGGTAGTTTTACAACCTAGGGGTATTTTGGTAATTTTGTAAATCGAGGGTAAAACAGTAATTCTATAAATTGAGGGTAAAATAGTAATTCTATAAACTGAGGGTAAAATGGTAATTCTGTAAATCGAGGGTAAAATGGTAATTCTGTAAACTGAGGGTAAAACGGTAATTCTGTAAATCGAGGGTAAAACGGTAATTTAAAAAATCGAGGGTAAAACGATAATTCTGTAAATTGAGGGTAAAATGGTAATTCTGTAAATCGGGAGTACTTTGGTAATTTTACAAGTCGAGGGCGTTTCAGTAATTGGTAAACTAAAGTATTCTAAACATGGATAACAATACGAATGGGCCTAAAGCCTATTCTCTACCAAATAGGCCCACACGCTGTAGCCCTTTTAGCCCAAACCTAGCCACAGATATGCGATTCACCTAGCCTAGTCCAATGTTTACTACACAATCAAACAACTTATCCAATTGGGCCCGTAGGCCCATTGGGCCCACATGGCCCCTTTCGGCCTATCGCGGCCCGAAGTAGCCATCTTACAACCAAATAAGTGAGAAATACACACCTGATAGGAGATTGGAGTTAATCCGCACTCCGAGCACTTCTAGCCGATGCCCAACCCAAACGAGCACGCCATAACGCGAAAGGGATCAGCCAAGAAAGGTACCTTTGCTCTCCTCATAGTTCTCTATTTAAAGCCACCAGATCCACTCCTATGTTAGCTTCTCGATGTGGGATCCTCCATCATCATAGTTTAAATTCAACACCAACTCTTGCCATCCCAACATAGCAAAATAATCAACCTTTGCATGCTAAGGGATTCAACCAAAGTCCTCCTATATGCCAACTCACGCCATCACCACTAGGCCACCAACTCATTTGTGTCATAAATCCAACACATTAAACTTTAAAGCGCACCTACTTGCTTCTAGATTTATTGAAAAGAAAACCAAAATATATTGCAAGAGCCAAGACTTGAACCTTGGACCCCTTGCTTCCTCTATGGCGCCACTTCCTTGTCCCTAAGTGGCGCCACCTTGCCACTACACCACAATCCTTTTGTGTCACAATTTCTCCAACAATATTCTTAAGGCCTACCTACTACACCCAAGGTTTGATCTACCTTAAATTTTTACTAGAGTCCGTGTTTGAACCCAAGACTTCTCCAACACTTCTCAGCACACTTAACCACTAAAACAAGCCTTCATTAACAAAATTGACATGCACAACAAAATATTAAAAGCTGCCTTCAACCACTCCCATGCTCAAGGCCCAAAACTTTTAGGCCCAAATTGTGGTGTTACAACTCTACCTCCTTAAAGAAATTTCATCCTCGAAATTTCCATTTAACAGGTAGTCATCTAACATCTACCCCACTACGCTATCATTGCAAGACTCGATCCTACTATCACTATCCCGGTGCTAGCTTCAGCAACCCTTTCCAAAATCCTTAACATCGCTTGAGACAAAGCGTCATCCCCTACGGCCCGATCATACGACCCATTTCCATTAACCGGTGGTGGACGTACCTTGCCAGTTGGCATGTGTTCAGATGACGCAGATCCAGCTTGAGTGCTACCTCGGCCTCGACCACGGCCTCTTCCCTAGTAACCCTTGTACTCATAACGATTTATCTGACACGAATTTTATGACATTAGTTTATCGGTTCCACTTGCTTATTACGTAATGTCTTATGAACAGATAGAGTTTCGAGTTATTTTCGCAAATCACAATTTATCTACGGTCCCAGCTTTGTAGCCCTAATACTACATTATCAATAGCACTATCTCTAAGGCTCAAGATTATCTACGATTATTTCCAAATCAGCCCATATAAATATTTAAAGCGTAAAAAGAACACTTACAGACTTGGTGCCGGGGATTCAGTGTGCCACTTCTTTAATAGTCCATAAAAAAACCATGTTTTTGTTTACCGAAAATAAAAAGATTTCATTTGAAAACACTTTCATTTTAAAACTATTGATTTAACCTCGTTCAATAGAAAAACTTTGAACATCTTTGAAAAACTTATAGAAAAAAAACTCTTTTTTTTAAAAAGATTTTCAGACCCGATCCACAGCCGAGTTGTTGCAACCAGGCTCTGATACCACTAAATGTAACACCTTAAACCCGGCCTAGACGTTATGATCGGATCTGATGCGCCACATCGAAGCGTTCAAAACATGTCGTATTACTTAGTTTGGAAAACTTAGTTGGTGTTGCAAAAGACATTTTAAAAGTAGGTTAAAGTAAATGGAAGTCAGGCACCGTAGGAAACCAGAAAGAGAGGAGGTGAGTCCGCTTGACCGCTAAGTACCAAGCTCCTTCGGATCCAATGCTAGACAAAGACACCGCCATTGCCACACTCTACCATCTCGATAATTTGGAGAAAACCGCTTGGTTATGTCCATCTTAAGAAAATGATTAAGGTTGAAAACGCTTGCTTAAAATATTAATTTTCTTGGAAAAACATTTACTTTATGGAAACTTTATGCTCATCGTGATCTTTTAAAACGAGTAGTTTTTATAAAACGAACCCTAGTGCTAACCAATTTAATAATCCCCAAAATAATATTAATTAAAAAGAGCGGCCTTATTACAACTTTAAGCATGATAAAAATAATCCAAATTAAATGCTAGACTTATTTAAAATCGACAATCAATCTTCATGGCCACTCTGAATCCCGCCCAGCTCCAAGTCCACCAACTAGAGCTCACCTGCAAGGATGGAAGTGGAAGGGGTGAGTTTGGGAAAACTTAGTGTATACAGAAACCCATCCAAAGCCAAATCAGCTCGAGCCCATTGGGCCTAAGCCCTATTCAGATAACAGTACACAGCGGACCGAAGCCCTTTTTAGAATACAGTAGCAAGGCCTTAGCTATAACGCCCCCACGCCCGAGACCGTCGTCGGAGTCGAGTATGAGGTGTTACTAAGCTTAATTTAACATATTTAGAACTTTGGATTATTTATTTCTACATTCACAGCTTTTAAGCTACTTGCATCATAGTCATAAGAAAAATCATATCTCAATTTACGAAACTCAAAATCAAGATCCGTAAATTTTCCCTAAATCTAGACTCATATACCTATCTACTAATTTTTTTTCTAGAATTTTTGGTTGGGCCAATTAGTACAGTTTATTAGTTAAAGTTACCCCTGTTTCAGGACTTGACTGGTCTGACCTCTGTTTACTACGAACAACATTTCTCTCTGTAAAAAATCCATATGAATATGAGGTTTATTTCTCCTGAAATTAGACTCAATAAGTATTCTGAGAATATAAAATACACTACCTAATTATATCTTTACAATTGATGGTGAATCTCTAAAGTTGGAACAGGGGATTCAGAAACTGCTATGACCCTGTTTCACTAAAATTCAAATATCTTGTAACATATAATTCCTTTACCTGTTTCATTTGTTTCATGTGAAACTAGACATAATAAGCTTCAATTTGATATGTATTCCATCACCAAGTTCAATTTCTATTATTTTAGTAAATTTTAAACTCACGTCGTTGTTGCTGCAAGATTCTGCTTTTGGCAAATTTCATCCCTTTTATGAGTTTTTATGCACTAAGTATCTTAATAAATTTCCTTAACAGCAAATATAATCTAAACTAACTATTTTCATAATTTATCATTATCAAGCATTTCCTCAACCATTCCATCACCATACCATAAGATCATTTACACAAAAAGGTATATTGCTATACATGCCATACTTAAATTTACAAGCCATTACCAAAAGTCTTCCTGATAGTGTGATCGAGCCTTCGACCTATCCCGACTCTCGAAATGGCTTGTCCAAAACTACAATGAGTAAGAAGGAGGAGTAAGCATAAATGCTTAGTAAGTTCATATGCAAATAATAAGTAACATAACAAACAATATACCAATCAACATTAGCATGTATCACTAAAACACATATCACATTTTTAATCATTTTCATCATCTTATTACATTATCGTGGTTGTATCAATACTCAACCCGAGGGTTAAATACATACCTGTCCAAAATATCCATTTCACATCACTTACCAATACGCCTCTTTACATCTCGAATATTCCTCCATTTGAGTAGAACTTTACCCGCTGAACACATCGAATATAATTCGGATACATGGATAACTTGCACATAAGTGCCATATTATGCAATCAAGCAATCATGTAACCCGCCCATAAGCGAACTCAGACTCAACTCAACGAGCTCGGTCGTCAGATCCATAAGTGAACTCGAATCAACTCAACGAGTTCGGATGCCTAGTTACATTTCACGAACTCTGACTCAACTCAACGAGTTCGGACATTCGCATCCATAAGTGAACTCGGACTCAACTCAACGAGTTCAATGCTCAACCATCCTAGTGACATGTCACTTGTATCCTAATCTATTCCTAAGGTTCAAACGGGCTTTTTCCTCGAACACTTATCCTTGCCGCCTTCCGTAGAATGCCAAATCAATACTCTAGTAACAATTATATTTAACAAGTAGTTCACATAATTTACATATTATTTGAAATTAACCACAAAACATACATTTCATAATAAAATTCAGCATAACATATAATTAACATCAATAACTTAAAAATAACCATTATGCTACATTATTTACACATGAACTTACCTTGGTACCAAAATACAAAGATTTTGCAATTTAGTCCACAATCTTTTCTTTTCCTCGATTGAGGTCGATTCCACGTCTTTCTTGATCTAAAATAACACA
The DNA here is from genome assembly GCF_025698485.1 of Gossypium arboreum. Taxonomy (NCBI): domain Eukaryota; kingdom Viridiplantae; phylum Streptophyta; class Magnoliopsida; order Malvales; family Malvaceae; genus Gossypium; species Gossypium arboreum. The sequence goes on along the minus strand of NC_069077.1, from coordinate 115,191,220 downwards.
TTTAGCTTATTTAATACTCACATTATCAAATTAATCCTTAACTCAAATTTTGGCAAAATTACAATTTTACCCCTAAACTTTTACATATTTACATTTTTGCCCCTAGGCTCGGGATTAAAATTTATTCCTTATTCTTATGTTTTACAACATGCTGATCACTTTTCTCTTCTATGGCAACATCAAATTCTCACTCTAACATGTACTTGTGACTATTAGGTATTTTTACCGATTAAGCCCTTTTACTCGTTTTTACTTAAAATCGAGTAGTACAAGTTGTCTAACATAATTTAAAACTTCATATTCTATCATAAAACATCAAAATACACAAATTTCACCTATGGGTATTTTTCCAAATATAAACCCTAGGTTAAATTATTGCTAACATAAGCTTTATCGAGTTAACGGATCTCAAAACGTAAAAATCATTAAAAACGGGCTTGGAATCACTTACTATGGAGCTTGGAAGCTTGAAACAAACCCTAGCTATGGATAACCCTTGAAATTTCGGCCTAATGAAGAAGATGGACAAAATTGGCTTTTAATTTTGTTTTAATTCATTTTAATAACTAAATGACCAAAATACCCTTACTACTAAACTTTCCAAAATTCCTTCCATGTCCTAATTTTGTCCATGAACTTAAAATTGGTCAAATTTCTATTTAAGACCTCCTCATTAATATTCCAAAACAATTTCATACTAAAACTTCTAGAATGCAAGTTTTGCAACTTATTCGATTTAGTCCCTACTTTCAATTTAAGCACTTTAGGCATAGAATTTCGTCACGAAATTTTCACACAATCATGCAATCATATCATAAACCTCAAAATAATTATAAAATAATTATTTCTATCTCGGATTTATGGTCACGAAACCACTATTCCAATTAGGCCCTAATTCGGGATGTTACATTAGCCCTTTTTAACATAACAGTGTGGCCCATAGGCCCGCTCAAGAACATAAGTAACAATAGTAGTAATGCATGCAAACCCATCTGGGAGACTACTCAACCCACCAACCGCTACAATCGCCTGCATCAGCCTACACTCCATGTGGGGAATATCTCAACCCACCCAAACACACACACAAAGGCGAAAGAACGCTCAAATATCGATAAGTTGAGGCCAAGCCTCCAAAGACATGGATGAACCACTTTCAATACTTCCTCCATCAATACCCCAATCCCATGCAATGATATCAATAAAAGCATATCATGTACAATACAAGATCAATCAATCATGCGCTTTAGCCAATTTAAAAACCTAGGGGTATATCGGTAATTTTGCTCTTTAGGGGTCATTTTCGTAACTTAGCAACTACACAAATTACTTCAGAAATTTTCAACAGTTTTATGCAATTTGGTTCCACCATCTAACTAACAGGCTAATTTGGCCATCTCTTACCCATATTGGTCCGTAAGCCCATTGGCCCAGTTTTGGCCCATTTGGTCCCTTATTCCGAAGTACGCTAAAATGTCACACAAACTTACTTACCACTTTGTGGTGCTAGATCTAACAATTACTCTATGTCTTGAGAGCATTCGCATACCCACAAGCCTATGAAATGCCGGAATTTTGGCATTTCGGCTTTTGCCGAATTGAACTAAGGAAGGGTGTTCTAGACACACTGCTTTCATGACGATCGCTACTCGATCCCTTACGATGTCCTACAATTATTCATCACCATTTTAGCATACAAGTTATGCTTAACAAACTCAAAATCCACCCTACCTTATTCTACCAAAGAACCCTTATTGACCATAAGTTGCTTACCTTCACAGGTCCAATAATACGATTCAAGCTTATCCAAGTCGATACTCCAAGCCTCGCGGCTCCTCCAAAGTTGTCTATATCACACAAATCCAAGTCACACTTGCCCACAAGGGCAAAATAGTCATTTAACACCCTAGGGGCAAATGGTAATTCTACCCTCTGTGGGTATTTCTAATTTTACCCTACAGGGGTATTTTAGTAATTTTGCAAACCATGGGTATTTTGGTAATTTTACAAACCAGGGGTATTTTGGTAATTTTACAACCCAGGGGTATTTTGGTAATTTTGTAAATCGAGGGTAAAACGGTAATTCTATAAATTGAGGGTAAAATAGTAATTCTGTAAACTGAGGGTAAAATGGTAATTCTATAAATCGAGGGTAAAATGGTAATTCTGTAAACTGAGGGTAAAACGGTAATTCTGTAAATCGAGGGTAAAACGGTAATTTTAAAAATCGAGGGTAAAACGGTAATTCTATAAATTGGGAGTACTTTGGTAATTTTACAAGTCGAGGGCATTTCAGTAATTGGTAAACTAAAGTATTCTAAACATGGATAACAATACGAATGGGCCTAAAGCCTATTCTCGCCCCAAATGGGCCCACACGCTCGTGTGGCCCTTTTAGCCCAAACCTAGCCACAGATATGCAATTCACCTAGCCTAGTCCAATATTTACTACACAATCAAACAACTTATCCAATTGGGCCCGTAGGCCCATTGGGCCCACATGGCCCCTTTCGGCCTATCGCGGCCCGAAGTAGCCATCCTACAACCAAGGAAGTGAGAAATACACACCTGATAGGAGACTGGAGTTAATCCGCGCTCTGAGCACTTCTAGCCGATGCCCAACCCAAACGACCACGCCATAACGCGAAAGGGATCAGCCAAGAAAGGTACCTTTGCTCTCCTCATAGTTCTCTCTATTTAAAGCCGCCAGATCCACTCCTATGTTAGCTTACCGATGTGGGATCCTCCATCATCGAGTTTAAATTTAACACCAACTTTGCCATTCCAACATAGCAAAATAATCAACCTTTGCATGCCAAGGATTCAACCAAAGTCCTCCTATATGCCAACTCACGCCATCACCACTAGGCCACCAACTCATTTGTGTCATAAATCCAACACATTAAACTTTAAAGCGCACCTACTTGCTTCTAGATTTATTGAAAAGAAAACCAAAATATATTGCAAGAGCCAAGACTTGAACCTTGGACCCCTTGCTTCCTCTATGGCGCCACTTCCTTGTCCCTAAGTGGCGCCACCTTGCCACTACACCACACTCCTTTTATGTCACAATTTCTCCAACAATATTCTTAAGGCCTACCTACTACACCTGTGGTTTGATCTACCTTAAATTTTTACTAGAGTCTAGGTTTGAACCCAAGACTTCTCCAACACTTCTCAGCACACTTAACCACTAAAACAAGCCTTCATTAACAAAATTTACATGCACAACAAAATATTAAAAGCTGCCTTCAACCGCTCCCATGCTCAAGGCCCAAAACTTCTAGGCCCAAATTTAGGGTGTTACAGGTACAATGGGTGTGAGATATCCCGAGTATCCTTTTGTATTCCAAGTGGTTCAATGGGAAACTTAACAACAATGTATAAGTTGTGAAGGATTATGGTATGTTGTGAAAGATTATGGTAAGTTACAAGTTGGTACAGGTATGTGCACAAAACTCATGCTTAAAGAGTTCAATATCTAACGGAACCTTAGATTGGTTTGATCGAGTAAGTTATGATGTTAAGATTCTAAATACATCTATACTAAGCTTGATTATGAATTCACAATGGCATTTATGTTAATTTACTTTATGTTAAATATATGTTAAAGTGTGTTTATGATGCCTATTATTTGCATAGGAACTTACTAAGCTTTAAAGCTTACTCCCTTTCTTTTCCCTTGTCTTATAGTGTTACCAAGCCAACTCGGGGATCGAAGACGATCAGAGATCCATTCACACTATCAAATTTTCATTTTGGGTATTTATGATTACATTATTTTGAGTTATGGCATGTATAGGGACTTCGTCATTTTGTTATGTGTCATATTCGATTTGGCCAAATGTGTTGGCTTATAATGGTTGATTATTCGTTTTGTGAATGGCCATTTGATATTGGCTAATATTGGATAAGTATATATATACATATGATGATGTCTTTCATGGATGTGGATTTTTCATAGTTTGGGATGATAAGTATGAGATGTTGCATGTGATAGAAAATAGCATGTAATTGATGTGTGGATGACTTAGTTATGGTTGAATTGGTTGTCTGTATATGCTTGGATTGGTGTTGCTTGTTGTTGTGTAGGTTGGTGCAAGAAAGGGTGACAAAATGGCTTGGTAAATAGCCTTATTTTTTCCCACACGAGCAAAGACATGGCTGTGGGTCTCAGCTGTGTGAAGGACACGACCTAGTGTCCAGGGCGTGTGAAGTCTGTAACACCCCTATCCCGTAACCTTTGTCGGAATAGGAAAGGGGAGTCACCAGACAGACAGAGCATTTCAGAGTAACACAGATTCACAAATATCATAAAATATCAATACATAAATATTCATCCACAATTCATCCATTAAGATGGTCTACGAGACCTAAAATGTACATTTATGGAAGATCAGAACTAAACCGAACCCTTTCAGAAATTTCAGAACTTAATTAATATTTTCAAATGTGACCAAGTCACATGCTTGTGTGACTAGGCCGTGTGACTCACACAGGCACAAGGCACGCCCATGTGGTCCAACCGTGCCAAAAAGAGGTCCTATACTAACTTTTTAACACGGCCAACAGACACGGCCGTGTGCCATGACCGTGAAAAATTTAGCTACCTACTGACTTTCTCACACGGCCACAAGGCATGCCCGTGTTCCCTGGCTGTGTGGCTCAATGCAGGCTTGGTTTAAGCCAATTTGCCACCCCATATGGTTCCAATCCTACAAACATTAATATGCAACAAGTATACCAACAAATTCAATGCTCAAATATGACCAAAACACATTAGAACATAGCACATTTAAAAACATGCATCAAAACTATGCACAAAACTTAACATTTGCTAGCCAATTGACATGGCATAACATATATACAATTCAAAACTTAATACATAGACATTCTAGCCTATACATGCCATACTTAGCAAACACTTTCAAAGGTACCAAGAAGAGCTTGATAGTGTGGTGACAATCCTCGACTATCCCGAGCCTTTAGTAGCTACAATAAGTGTAAAACAGACAGAAATCACACAGAGTAAGCTACGAAGAGCTTAGTAGTCAAATATAAATTCCCAACTATTATAACATAAAAATAATAGTAAATGGCTGGATTTCACAACCGTCTCATAGAATATTTCCTTACTTCACAGAAACATAGTCTTTTCTATTCAGAAATCTAGTACGTTACGTACCTGTATGAATTATACATTTCATATCTCATACTTTATCATCGGACAATCCAGAAACGGAATAAATATTCATAGACAAGTACAATGTCGATGTCCCAGACGTGGTCTTACATGTAATTCAGTATCGATGCCTCTGTCCCAGACAAGGTCTTATACGAAAACAGATACGATGCCAATGTCCCAGACATGGTCTTACACGTAAATTTCAAATCGATGCCAGTGTCCCAGACACGGTCTTATACGATAATTTAGATCAATACCAATGTTCTTTTATCAAACTCTCAAGGCCATCCAATGCAAATAACGGTTTATAAACACAGAATTTAATCAACTTAACACATAAGTGTAGTTTGACTTACCTCGTACAGATTTTGGACGAAAATGAGTCGACTATTCGACTACTTTGGACATCCCTCTATCTAGGTCTGATTTTCTTTGTTCTTGATCTAATACAATAAAATTCAACCATTTAATCATTCATTTCATTCGATTTAATCCATATACGCAAATTTAGGGCACTTTACATTTTAGCCCTTACATTTTCACACTTCGACAATTTAGTCCATTTTTCACAAAATCACCAATATGTAAAATTTCTTTGCAACAAGGGCTAGCCAAATTTTCATGGCTTCTATGTAAGCCCATAAAACATTTTAAATTCACAAATTAGTCCTTCAAAACCTCATTTTCAAAAATTAGCCCAAATAGCTCATTTTATCAAAAATTCAAGAATAAAACATATAACTCATCTAACAAGCCTTCATAATTCATCCAAAAACATCAAAAAACTCATGATATCAACAATGGCATTTCATGAAATCTTTAACAGAAATAGAAATTCAGACATGGGCTTTGAAGAACACGAAGCAACGATCACAAAAACGTAGAAATTATCAAAAACGGACGAAAATTCGTACCTTAATCATAGATATTCATGGCCGAATGAAATGAAGCTTAAAACCCTTTCTTATTTTCTAATTTCAGTAGAGAAAGATGAATAAAATGGCCACATTTTGTTTTGTTTTTGATTAATATTAACATATTAATCAATTTCCCATTTTACCCTTATTATTGAAACATAAAATTCCATCCACTAATGCCCATAATTGTCCACCATTTAAACAAATGGTACAATTGACATGCAAGGACCTTTATTTTAAAAGCCAAGCCAAATAGGTGCTTTATCATCTAACACTCAAGTTTTACACTTTTCACGATTTAATCCTTTTTCATAATTAACCACAAAAACAGACAAATTAAATCACAGAAACTATACAGATATAAATTCACATATCACAGACATAGAAAATAATATTAAAATATTTTTTAGACTCAGATTTGTGGTCTCGAAACCACTATTCTGACTAGGGTCAAAATCAGACTGTTACAATTCTCTCTCCTTAGGGATTTTTGTCCCCAAAAATCTTACCGTTAAACAGATTCGGATATTGTTGTTTTATTGCATCTTTAGGCTCCCATGTAGCCTCTTCTACTCCATGTCTATGCCATAATACTTTGACTAACGAAATTCTTTTATTACATAATTCTTTAATCTCACGAGACAGAATACGAATGTCAGAATGGATTTCAATATCAAATGGAGAAATTACATGCGAAGGATCAGATCTGTATCATCGATCGAAGCATCGATACATGAAATACATTGTGAATCTTTTCTAACTCAGACAGTAATCTTAATCTATAAGCAACTGGCCTAACTCGCTCAATGATTTCATACGATCCGATGAACCTCGGGCTCAACTTGCCCTTTTTACCGAATCGGAACAGTTTCCTCCACGGAGATACCTTCAGAAACACTTTATCACCGATCTCATATTCGATATCCTTTCATTTTAAATCCACATAAGATTTCTAACAATCAGAGGCAGCTTTCAGACTATCTTAGATTATTTTCACTTTCTGCTCGCTTTTTTATCGATCAACCTCAGAATCTTATTCTCACCGAGCTCAGACCAATATAACGGAGTTCTACACTTTCTACCATATAAGGCTTCATACAGTGCCATTTTAATGCTCGATTGAAAACTATTATTATAAGCGAATTCAATCAAAGATAGATGTTGTTCCCACATACCTTCAAACTCAAGAATGCATCATCTCAACATATCCTCGAGTATCTGAATAATCCGCTCAGATTGACCATCTGTTTGCAGACGAAAAGCAGTGCTGAAATGTAATTTAGTACCCAAAGCATCTTGCAATTTCTTTCAGAATCGCGATGTAAATCTCGGGTCTCTATCAGATACTATCAACAATGGTACACCATGCAATTTCACAATATCAGAAATATACAACTCAGCTAGCTTATCGAGTGAATAATTGTGACAGCCCTAATATGACCCTAGTCGGGAAGTGGTTTCGGGGCCACAAAACCGAGTCATAAAAATAAATAATCGTCATAGTTGATGCTCATTATATGTATATATGCATGTGTGAAAATTTCATGTTTGAATTTTGTTAATTGTAAGTGAATTTTATCAAATAGGACTTATGTGAGAAAATTTAGAAATGTGCTAGGCAAATGTAAAGAGGCCTAATAATGCATGTTGTGAAATGGTGGGTTTGCATGTCAAATTGCCCAATATTTGAGCTAGTGGCCGGCCATGCTATGGGGCATAGCATATTTTAAGCATGGTGTGCTAATGTGGTATGTAGGAAACAATAAAATAAAAAGCTAGTAATAAAGAAATGGAAAAAGGAAAATGATGAAAACAAAGAAAAAAAAATGTCCATCCTTTTCATTTCTTTTGGCCGAAAGTTCTAAGGAAGAAGGAAGGAGCTCTTGCTTCATGTTCGGCTTGGAAGAGGATTAGGAAGAGGTTCGGCCATACTTGTATCTAGGTTAAGGTAAGTTTGATGTTGTGCCATGAGATTCATGCATGTTTTTAGTTGTTAGCTTGAGTTCTAACTAGCCCATGGTTTAAATCTTTGCTTTGTGAGGGAGATGATACTCGGCCATGGGTGTTGTCTTCTTGGTGGATGTTTGATGTTGTGTTTGTGAGGTATGAAGATGATAGAGTGTGTGTGAGAATTTGAAAAAGGTAGGTTTTAGCAACTTCATAAAGCAATCGGCCATGGTATATCCATAAGTATGATTTATGCTTGTTATGTTACTCATGGTTAAAATGATTCGGCTATGCTTCATGTAAAAATAAAATATACATGTGAATTCGGATATATGTTTATATTTGGTTAATGATTTATCCTTGTGAAGTATAAATTTGTAACATGATTTGAGTTGGAAGTTATTATAATGTATTTGTGCATTCGGGTATATGATGAAAATATATGAAATGGTTATAATCAACCTTATGATTCGGCTCTTGCACATATATATATATATATATATGTTTGCACATGATGTATTGGTATGCCATTTATGGGTGGTATTAAGTATATAATTGGCCTCAACATATACATGCATACTCGGCCACATGAGAAGATTAGTGTTGCATGTATTCGGTTAGAGGCAAGCATATTGATGCCTTTATCTTGGTTTAGACAATCGGCTAAAAGGGAGATATCCAAGTCGTAATGCGCAAAGGTCAGTGTAGTCGAACCCTGAAATAGGGGAGACTTTAGCTAATAAACTGTACTAATTGGCTCGACCAAAAATTCTAGAAAAAAATTTGTAGATGAACATATGAGTCTAGTTTCAGGAAAAATTTACGGAACTGGTTTTTGAGTTTTGGAACTCGAGATATGATTTTTAAGGTAACAGTGACGCAGTTAGCCAGCTCGTCTGGAAATTTAAAATGGACTGTACAAATAAGTGATTTAAGTCTGCGAACCCCTCGTGTCTGACTCCGGCAACGGTCTCGGGTACAGAGTGTTACAATTTTATTGGTATCAGAGCTACGGTTTAGTCGATTCTAGGACTACCGTAATACGTTTGGGTCTAGCTATACATGCCATTATGTGATTATTTGATAGTGTGGTGATTTCTGACAATTGAAAATGTGTTTATTTATAATAATGGATCCCGATCCCGACCGACTGGTAGCTGATGATCTTGAGAGTGTAGCACCTGCTCCCGCACAAGGGACAGCTCCGGCGGACTCTCAACCTAATGTTAGTAATCCGAATGATGAAGCTAGACAAGCTTTTTATAGCGTGATGAATGATTGTTTCAACCAATACATTCGAACTAATACGGCTATTCCACAACCTCCATTCCCGACAAATACCACCCCCGCACCTACAATACCTCCAGCAATTGACCAAATAAGGTTAAATAAACCCCCAGTTGACAAAATCTGAAAACACGGGGCTACTGAATTTAAAGCTATGGACAGCGATGATGCCGAGCAAGCTGAATTTTGGTTGGACAACACTATCCGGGTACTGATGAGCTATCTTGCACACCCGATGAGTGCCTAAAGTGTACTATCTCCTTGCTACGTGATTCGCTTACTATTGGTGGAATACGTTGACTTCACAGCTGTTGTGCCCAGAGAGCAAGTAACTTGGGAGTTTTTCCAAATCGAGTTTGAAAAAAAGTATATCAGTCAGAGATTTTTGGATCAAAAACGGAAGGAATTTCTTGAACTTAAACAAGGTTCCATGTCGGTTACCAACTATGAACGAAAATTTGTAAGGCTTAGCCGGTACGCGCGGGAATGCATTTCTTCAGAAGCCGTGATGTATAAACATTTTGAGGATGGGCTGAATGATGATATAAAGTTGTATGTTGACATTTTGGAAATCCGAGAATTTGTGGCACTTGTCGAGCGGGCTTGCAAAGCCGAGGAGCTCAGTATGGAGAAAAGAAAAGCTGAGGTGGAAGCAAAGGAGTTTCGTAAGAGTTCTTCGAGGAAGCCCTTCCCACAGTCATCGAAGAAATTTAGAGATGGCTTAGGCCGATCTAGAGACACTTCGGGCTTATCTAGACGAGATCGCGATCGACCCCTGTGAGTGCACGAGTCACTTCGGTCGCCAGTGTTGGAAATGATTGTTGAGATAGAACGGAGTGTCAGTATTGTGGTAAGTGGCACTCGGGGAGTTGTAGATTCCATGACCGCTCCTGTTACAAGTGCGGGTCAGCTGACCACTTTATTAAAGATTGCCCGAGATTGTCTGAACAAAACGTAAATCAGAGTGGGAAACCTGGCGCTACTATTGCTCGGGGTAGACCATCTAGGAATACGGGCAATGCTAGTGGCTGTCAGAGAGGATCTAGAGATGCTACAACCAAATCGAGGCTCGTGCTCTCGCTAGAGCTTACGCTATACGCCAAGCACGCCGAGGATGCTTCCTCGCCGATGTTATTACCTAGTACTTTTACTCTCTTTGATACTAATGTGATTGCTTTGATTGACCCCGGTTCTACTCATTCTTTTATATGTGAAACCTTAGCATCCAAAGAAGACTCTACCGTTGAGTCTCATCGAGTTTGTAATTCGGTGTCAAATCCTTTGGGTCGTTACGTGCTTATCGACAAAGTGTGCAAGAAATGTCCCTAGTAATCCAAGGTTCTGCTTTTCCTACCGATTTGATGCTTTTACCGCTTGACGAATTTGATGTTATCCTCGGTATGGATTGGTTGATCAGTACATGATGCAATTGTAAATTGCAAAAGAAAACCATCGATTTGAGGTGCGTAAATAACGAGATAATCGTGTCGAGTCTCTCGACTTGAATAGGTTGCCACCGTAATATCGCCGATGTCGGCTCGTAAATGTGTAAGAAAGGGTGTGAAGCATACCTTGTGTATGTACTTGATGACAAAGAGTTAGAAAGGAAGCTGAATCATGTGCTTGGTTTGTGAATACCCGGATGTTTTCCCAAGAATTACCGGGTTTACCACCTGCTCGGAAGTAGAGTTTGGTATTGAGCTTGTACAGGACTACACCGATTTCGATAGCTCCGTGTCGTATGGCACCAACCGAGTTAAAAGAGTTGAAAGCTCATTGCAAGAATTGACGGATAGAGGTTTCGCCGACCAAGTTTCTCACCTTGGGTGCACCAAGATTGTTTGTGAAAAGAAGGACGGAACCATGAGGTTGTGCATCGACTATCGTCACCGAATAGAGTGACAATAAAGAATAAATATCCGTTATCACGTATTGACGATTTGTTTGATCAACTAAAGGGAGCCTCGGTGTTTTCAAAGATAGATTTGAGATCGGGTTATTATCAGTTGCGAATTCGAGATTCGGATATACCCAAAACTGCTTTCAGAACGAAAGAAGGCCACTACGAGTTCTTAGTGATGCCGGTTGGGCTCACTAATGCCCCTGTGGTATTTATGGATTTGATGAATCGGATCTTCAGATAGTATTTGGACCGATTCGTAGTTGTGTTTATTGATGACATCTTGGTCTATTCAAGAGATGAGACCGAACATGCTGAGCACCGAGATTAGTGTTGTAAATTTTACGGATAAGCGCTTATATGCTAAGTTCAAGAAGTGTGAGTTCGGTTAAAGAGGTTAGCTTCTTGGGTCATGTGGTATCCGCGACGGGTATTCGAGTTGACCCGAGCAAAATTTCAGCCATACTTAATCGGAAACCTCGAGAAATATTAATGAGGTTCGAGCTTTTTGGGACTTGTCGGCTACTACCGACGGTTTGTAAAAGGTTCTCGATGATAGCCACACAAATGACGAAACTACTTCAAAAGATGTTAAGTTCGAATGGATTTGAAAAATGTCGAAAAAGTTTCGATCAATCAAAACTTATCCGATCAAGCTCCAATTCTAGTGCAAAATTAATCGTGCAAAGATTTTGTCATTTATAGTGATGCCTCCCTACTTGGGTTGGGTTGCGTATTGATGCAAGAGGGTCGAGTTGTGGCCTATGCGTCGAGACAATTAAAGCCACATGAGAAAAATTATCCGACCCATGATCTCGAATTAGCTGCCATCGTATTCGCTTTGAAAATATGGCGACATTACTTATTTTGTGAGAAGTGCCATGTATTTTCGGATCACAAAAGTCTCAAATATTTGATGACTCAAAGAGACTTGAATCTGCGACAAAGGTGTTGGCTTGAGTTGTTGAAAGATTATGAACTTGTCATTGACTATCACCCGGGAAAGGCTAATGTGGTTGCGGATGCCTTAAGTCGAAAATCACTATTTGCTTTACGAGCGATGAATGTACACTTGTCTGTTCTATCCGACAATGTGTTAGTGGCAGAATTAAAGGCCAAACCATTGTTGATTCATCAAATTCGTGAAGCTCAGAAAGTCGATGATGAACTGGTTGCAAAACGGGCTGAATGTGTTTCGAATATGGAATCAGAGTTTCAAATTGATGATGACGATTGTTTGGGGTCAGAAGTCGGTTGTGTGTTCCAAGAAATTAAGAACTCATTTAGATGATTCTGAACGAAGCTCATTGTAGCCGAATGTCGATTCACCCGGGGAGTACGAAAATGTACAACGATCTGAGACGTCAGTTTTGGTGGCATGGTATGAAACGAGACATTTCCGATTTTGTTTCGAAGTGTTTAATATGTCAGCAAGTAAAGGCGGAACATCAAGTGCCTACGGGTTTACTTCTGCCGATCATGATACCTAAATGGAAATGGGATAGAGTCACGATGGATTTTGTGTCTGGGTTGCCATTGTCGACAAGTAAGAAAGATGCGATTTGGGTTGTTGTTGATAGACTGACTAAGTCGGCTCATTTATCCCCGTACGTACGGATTTTTCATTGGATAAACTTGCTAAATTGTACATTTCTCAGATTGTGAGATTACACGGGGTACCTATCTCTATTGTATCGAATAGAGATCCGAGATTCACCTCGCGATTTTGGAAGAAATTACAAGAAGCTTTGGGTACCAAGCTGCATTTTAGCACCGCTTTTCATCCACAAACCGATGGTCAATCCGAGCGGATAATTCAGATACTTGAGGATATGTTGAGATGTTGCATCCTCGAGTTTAGTGGTTCATGGGAACGGTATTTACCTTTGATTGAATTCGCTTACAACAATAGTTCTCAATCAAGTATTAAGATGGCACCTTACGAGGCTTTGTACGGGCGTAAATGCCGTACGCCATTGTTTTGGACCGAGCTTGGTGAAAGCAAAATTTTCTGAGTGGATTTGATTAAAGATGCTGAACAGAAAGTAAAAATAATTCGTGAAAGTCTGAAGGCAGCATCAGATCGTCAGAAGTCGTATGCAGATTTAAAACGAAGAAATATTGAGTATCAGGTGGGAGACAAAGCGTTTTTTAAGGTTTCACCTTGGAAAAAGATACTCAGATTTGGCCGTAAGGGCAAATTGAGTCCGAGATTCATTGGGCCGTATGAAATCTCCAAACGAGTTGGTCCAGTTGCGTATAGATTGATTTTTCCCCCTGAACTTGAAAAGATTCACGACGTCTTTCATGTTTCGATGCTTCGACGTTATAGATCTGATCCATCACACGTAATTAATCCATCAGAGATTGAAATTCAATCCGATATGAGTTATGAAGAAGAACCCATTCGTATCCTAGCTCGTGAAGTGAAAGAGTTGCGAAACAAAAGGGTTCCGTTAGTAAAAGTGTTATGGCTCAAACACAGGATGGAAGAAGCTACTTGGGAACCCGAGAACTCTATGAAAGAGCGATACCCAAACCTATTTATCGGTAAGATTTTCGGGGACGAAAATTTCTTAAGTGGGGGAGAGTTGTGACAGCCCTAATGTGACCCTAGTCGGGAAGTGGTTTCAGGGCCACAAAACCGAGTCATAAAAATAATTAACCGTCATAGTTGATGCTCATTATATGTATATATGCATGTGTGAAAATTTCATGTTTGAATTTTGTTAATTGTAAGTGAATTTTATCAAATAGGACTTATGTGAGAAAATTTAGAAATGTGCTAGGCAAATGTAAAGAGGCCTAATAATGCATGTTGTGAAATGGTGGGTTTGCATGTCAAATTGCCCAATATTTGAGCTAGTGGCCGGCCATGCTATGGGGCATAGCATATTTTAAGCATGGTGTGCTAATGTGGTATGTAGGAAACAATAAAATAAAAAGCTAGTAATAAAGAAATGGAAAAAGGAAAATGATGAAAACAAAGAAAAAAAATGTCCATCCTTTTCATTTCTTTTGGCCGAAAGTTCTAAGGAAGAAGGAAGGAGCTCTTGCTTCATGTTCGGCTTGGAAGAGGATTAGGAAGAGGTTCGCCATACTTGTATCTAGGTTAAGGTAAGTTTGATGTTGTGCCATGAGATTCATGCATGTTTTTAGTTGTTAGCTTGAGTTCTAACTAGCCCATGGTTTAAATCTTTGCTATGTGAGGGAGATGATACTCGGCCATGGGTGTTGTCTTCTTGGTGGATGTTTGATGTTGTGTTTGTGAGGTATGAAGATGATAGAGTGTGTGTGAGAATTTCAAAAAGGTAGGTTTTAGCAACTTCATGAAGTAATCGGCCATGGTATATCCATAAGTATGATTTATGCTTGTTATGTTACTCATGGTTAAAATGATTCGGCTATGCTTCATGTAAAAATAAAATATACATGTGAATTCGGATATATGTTTATATTTGGTTAGTGATTTATCCTTGTGAAGTATAAATTTGTAACATGATTTGAGTTGGAAGTTATTATAATGTATTTGTGCATTCGGGTATATGATGCAAATATATGAAATGGTTATAATCAACCTTATGATTCGGCTCTTGCACATATATATATATATATATGTTTGCACATGATGTATTGGTATGCCATTTATGGGTGGTATTAAGTATATAATTGGCCTCAACATATACATGCATACTCGGCCACATGAGAAGATTAGTGTTGCATGTATTCGGTTAGAGGCAAGCATATTAATGCCTTTATCTTGGTTTAGACAATCGGCTAAAAGGGAGATATCCAAGTCGTAATGCGCAAAGGTCGGTGTAGTGAACCACGAAATAGGGAGACTTTAGCTAATAAACTGTACTAATTGGCTCGACCAAAATTCTAGAAAAAATTTGTAGATGAACATATGAGTCTAGTTTCAGGAAAATTTACTGAATCGGTTTTCGAGTTTTGGAACTCGAGATATGATTTTAAGGTGACAAGGACGCAGCTTAGCCTCGCTTCGTCTCGAAATTTAAAATGGATCTGCAAATAAGTGATTTAAGTCTGCGAACCCCTCGTGTCCGACTCGACAACGGTCACGAGTACAGGGTGTTACAATAATCAAATCGAATCGGAATAAAATGAGTTGATTTCATCAAACGATCAACTACAACCTAAATTGCATCTTTCTTTTTCAAAGACAGTGGAAAACTCGAAACAAAATCCATGGTCACTCGATCCCATTTCCACTCTGGAATCATAATCGGTTGTAATAATCCAGATGGCACCTGATGTTCAACTTTAACTTACTGACAGATTAAACATCTCAAAACAAAGTCAGAAACATCTTTTTTCATTCCCGGTCACCAATATAGTTGTTTCAAATTGTTATACATTTTCGTACTTCTCGGATGTGCAAAAATTCTACTACTGTGAGCTTCACTCAAAATCATCTGAATCAACTCCGGATTTCTCGAAACACAAAGTCTATTTCTGAATCTCAAACAATCATTAATATCAACCCAGAATTCAGAATCATAGAGTCCGTTTAACTATCAATTCATTGTTAGATTTCTGAGCTTTACAGATCTGTTGTATAAATAAAGGTTTTGCTTTCATTTCGGCATAAACCAAAGTATCATCAGACAGTGCTAGATTAGCATCCATAGCAGACAACACAGGCAATGATTTCCTACTCAAAGCATCAGCAACAACATTAGCTTTGCCAGGATGATAATCAATCACAAGTTTGTAATCATTTAGCAGTTCTAACCATCTTCTTTGTCGCAAATTCAAATCTTTTTGTGTCATTAAATACTTCAAACTTTTATGATCAGAAAACACGTGACATTTCTCACCAAGCAGATAGTGACGCCAGATCTTCAAAACAAATACAATGGCAGCTAACTCGAGGTCGTGTGTTAGATAGTTCTTCTCATGCGGCTTTAATTGTCTCGAAGCATAAGCAACAACTTTTCCTTCTTGCATTAAAACACAACCGAGTCCATTCAATGAAGCATCACTGTAAACAACAAATTCTTTACCTGACTTAGGTTGTACCAATATCGGAGCTTCAATTAATAGAGCTTTTAACCGAATGTCAGACCATTCAAACCTCACATCTTTCTCAAGCAATTTTGTCAACAGAGTTGCAATCATCGAGAAATGTTTTACAAATCGTCTGTAGTAACCGACAAGTCCCAGAAAACTGCAAACTTCAAATACATTCCTCAGAGGCTTCCAATCCAGAATAGCTGAAATCTTACTCGGACCAACTCGAATACCGGAAGTTGATACAATATGACCCAGAAAACCAACTTCTTACAACCAGAATTCACATTTACTGAACTTTGCATATAACTATTTATCCCTAAAAATCTGTAATACTATCCTCAAATGCTCGGCGTGCTCAGATTCATTACGTGAATAAATCAATATGTCATCAATAAATACAACAACAAATTGATCTAAATACGGTCTAAAAATTCTATTCATCAAATCCATAAAGATAGCAAGCGCATTCGTTAATCCAAAAGGCATAACTAAAAATTCATAATGCCCGTACCTCGTTTTGAAAGTATTTTCGGAATGTCAGAGTCCTTTACTCGCAACTGGTAATAACCCGATCTCAGATCTATCTTTGAAAACACAGTAGCACCTTTCAACTGATCGAATAAATCATCAATTCTAGGTAGAGGGTATTTGTTCTTTATAATCACTTTATTAAGTTGTCGGTAATCAATACACATTCTCATTGTGCCATCTTTCTTTTTCATAAATAGAACAGGAGCACCCCATGGTGAAAAACTCGGTCTAGCAAACCCTCGATCAGTCAATTCTTGCAACTGAGATTTTAATTCGTTTAACTCTATCGGAGCCATTCTATACAGAGCTATTGAAATCGGAGTAGTACCAGGTACTAATTCAATGCCAAACTCAACTTCTCGAATAGGAGGCAAACCAGGTAACTCTTTAGGAAGGACATCAGAGAATTCACAAACAACAAGCACTGATTCAACTTTTTTATCATTCACTTTCGAGTCTAACACATAAGCTAAGTAGGCTTCACAATCTTTCTTTACATATTTTCGTGCTTTCATTACAGATATCACAGCTGATAGTCCATTCTGATCACTAGACTCAATTCGAATTATCTCATTATTCTTACACCTTAAATCAATGACTTTTCTTTTACAGTTCACAACAGCATCATGCAATGTTAACCAGTCCATCCCCAGAATTATATCAAATTCGTCGAAAGGTAAAAGCATCAGATCAGCAGGAAAACAAATATCTCGAATCATTTACGGGAAATTCTTGCAGACTTTATCAACCAAGACACTTTTTCCTAAGGGGTTCGATACTCTAATTACGAATTCAGTAGACTCTACAGACAAAGTCTTATTGTGCACTAAATTCATACAAATATAAGAATGCGTTGATCCAGGGTCTATCAATGCAATAACAGAATTATCATAAAGAGTGAAGGTACCAGTAATCACGTCTGGAGACGAGGCTTCCTCACGAGCTCGGATAGCATAGGCTCTGGCAGGTGCTCTGGCCTCAGATCTAACAACAGTATCCCTAGTAGCTCTTTGATCACCACTTGTATTTCTCGTGTTTCTGGAAGGTCTATCTCTAGCTAAGGTGTTACTCTGTCTTAGATTCTGTACATTCTCTTGCTCAGTGGGTTTAGAACAATCTCTTATAAAATGATCTAGGGATCCACACCGAAAACAGGCTCGGTCATTCAATCTACAATTTCCTGGATGTCTTTTACCATAATGTTTACACTCAGATTTCTCAGATCAGACATTTCCAACACTTGCAATAGAAGTAACAGGGGCTCTGGTGTTCGAATACGATCTAGCTAGATCTTGGTTTGAATGTCCCACATTAGTATTTGAAAGGTTCTGATCATCTCGGAATTTCTTTAACCTATACTGAAATAATTTACTCGAAGATCTTTTCCTAGCATCTCTAGCTTCAAAATCAGCTTTTCTTTTCTCTTTGCTTAATTCTTCAGCTTTACATGCTCGCTCAACGAGCACTACCATGTCTTTAATCTCCAAAATCCCCACTAGTAGACGAATATCTTCCTTTAGTCCATCTTCAAATATTTTGAACATTATTGCTTCACTTGATACACATTCCCAAGCATACTGGCTCAATCTCACAAATTCCCGTTCATATTCAGTAACAGACATTCAGCCCTGTTTAAGCTCAAGAAACTCTTTACGTTTCTGATCAATAAATCTCTGACTAATGTATTTCTTCTAAAATTCAGCTAGGAAGAAATCCCAGGTAACCCGTTCACTCGGAACCACAGATATTAAACTTTTCCACCAATGATACGTCGTATCTCTCAGAAGTGAAATGGCGCATTTAACACATTCTTCTGGATTCAGAGACATTTCATCAAATACCCGTATCGTATTTTCCAACCAAAATTCGGCTCTTTCAGCATCATCATTCGATGTAGCTCGGAACTCTTCAGCCCCATACTTTCTAATCTTATCGATCGGTGGTCTATTTAGCTAAACCGGATTCACAGAAGTCACAACAAGAATCTGAGAAGGATTAACCGGGGGTGGAGGTTGTTGTGCAGTCAGATTGGTTCTAATGTATTGGGTGAACCATTCATTCATCATCTGATAGAAGGCTTGCTTAGCCTCGCTATCACAGCTACTCGTAGCAGGTCGGGAATCATCTTGCACCGTCCCTTGCGCGGGAGCAGGCGCATTACTTTAAACATCGTCAGCTACGGCTCTATTGGGATCCATTGCTATATAATCACACATTTCAAAGTCAGGAGTCATTACACTATCACAGATTCAAATATATGGCATGTATAGCTAGACTCATATACACTATGGTAGTCCTAGAACCGACTAAACCATAGCTTTGATACCAATAAAATGTAACACCCCTATCCCGTAACCGTCACCGGAATAGGAAAGGGGAGTCACCGGACAGACAGAGCATTTCAGAGTAACACAGATTCACAGATATCATAAAATATCAATACATAAATATTCATCCACAATTCATCCATTAAGATGGTATATGAGACCTAAAACGTATGTGAAGGGAAGATCATAACTAAACCGAACCCTTTCAGAAATTTCAGAACTTAATCAATATTTTCAAATGTGACCAAGTCACACGTCCGTGTGACTCACACGGGCACAAGACACGCCCATGTGGTCCAACCATGCCAAAAAGAGGTCCTATACTGACTTTTTAACATGGCCAGCAGACATGGCCGTGTGCCATGACCGTGTAAAATTTAGCTAGCTACTGACTTTCTCACACGGCCACAAGGCACACTCGTGTTCCCTGGCCATGTGGCACAATGCAGGCTTGGTTTAAGCCAATTTGCCACCCCATATGGTTCCAATCCTAGAAACATTAATATGCAGCAAGTATACCAACATTTCCAACCAATTCAATGCTCAAATATGACCAAAACACATTAGAACATAGTACATTTTAAAACATGCATCAAAACTGTAACACCCCGAACCCGAGACCATCACCGGTGTCGGACACGAGGGCTTAACGAGACAAATCCTCTTAAAGTACCGACCAATTTGGCATTTCCAGACAGGCTGGAAAACTGCGTCACTGTTGCCTTAAAAATCATATCTTGAGTTTCAAAACTCGGAAACTGATTCCGTAAATTTTCCCTGAATTTAGACTCATATATCCATCCATGGATTTATTTCTAGAATTTTTGGTTGAGCCAATTGGTACAGTTTATTAGTTAAAGTCACCCATGTTACAGGGATCGACTGCTCTGACCTTTGCGCATTATAACTTGAATATCTCTCTGTACAGGGCTTTAATATTGGTGCCGTTTGTTTCTAATGAAACTAGACTCAAAATGGAATCTGCACATATAAGGCATGACTTCTAATTCTTTCTGGATAATTTACAGTAAATTTTTAAAGTCGCGACAGGGGACCCAGAAACCGTTCTGGCCCTGTCTCACGATAACTTTAATATCTCTTAACAAGTAACTCCTATGACCGTTTCGTTTCTTCCATATGAAAGTAGACTCATCAAGGTCATTTACATAACTTATTCACTATTTAATACCATTCCTACAAATTTTGGTGATTTTTCAAAACCACACCACTGCTGCTGCCAGCATCTGTTTTCAAGGTAACCTTTACCTATTTCATGATTTCCACGATTCAATTGCCCCTCTTTGCATACATAGCACAAAGTGTGATCATGATTAACCATTCCAATGGCTAATCTTCTCAAAACAATTCCATACCCCATAATGATCAACATACAACGATTATAGTATCATACCAAAAACGTATATAAGCCATTTTCGCATGGCTATCCAAGTTTACACAAAACCGAAAGGTACATGACCTTCAACAATAGGGTAGTCCTATACATGCCATATCCAAAGTTCAACTAAAAGAGTACCAATGGGGGTTTGATAGTGTGGATGACTTCACTTCAATGATCCCAAATCCGATCGCTAACGAGCAAAATCTATAAAACAGAGAGCCAAAGCAACGGGGTAAGCATTTTTATGCTTAGTAAGTCTCAAGCAATAAAATCAGCTTTAACTAAAGCATTACATTCACATAGCCAAATGAATCATTTCATTAATACACATTCACATAATCATACTTACTTCACACTTCATCATTATATACTTTCACAAGATATCAACCAATTCAACAGCTGAAAACTCGTTAGTCGATTGAGCGAATGTTACTTAAACATATCGACTTTTCCAATGCACATATAAACATACCTTATCCTTTGGGCTTTTCGAGCGTACTAATTAAATTTATTACAGCAACCAACGCCACCTCCAGCCCAAGCTTCTTCGAAAACAACCGGATATAACCACATGCACGAATGCCTTGGTCTTAGCCCGGATAGAACGACTTGCACAAATGCCTTGGTATTAGCCCGGATTTAACAACTTGCACGAATGCCTTCGGGTCTTAGCCCGGATGTAGTCACTAGCACAATTTCCTTGGTCTTAACCCGGATATAATTACTAGCATAAATGTCTTTGGGACTTAGCCCGATATCATTCAATTGCTCATGCACACACATACATCAATAATCATTACACATCCATGTTTCATTTTCGTTACCAAGGCTCAAACACAAACATATCACTAGCATAATCGCCTTGGGACTTAGCCCGTATCATTCAAATACTCATACACACATAAATCAATAATCATTACACATCCATATTTCATTTCACATAATTCGAGTAGGGTCATTTCTTGAGGACTTACCTCGGATGTTGTCGAACGGCTTCAACGGCTATTCGATCACTTTTTCCTTCCCCTTATCCAATTGTGGCCCTCTAAGCTCTTGAGCTAATTCAAACAAATTCAATTTATTAAAGTCTCGCTTGCTAGCCTTGGCCGAATACACACATCATTGACTCAACATCACATAACTAAGCACTTTAGTCAATTTTCTTTAATTACGCACACATTCGGCCTTAGCTCACAACAAGGTAGCCGATTACCTAAGTCAAGAATAGGCACCATCAAGCTTGCCTCTAACCGAATTCATGCACAATAATTCCCCTCATGTGGCCGATTATACTTAGTCATACTTGCACAAAATCAACAATAAATTGCAAGATTTTCACATCATATGTGTACTAGGCCGAATGTACTTGCAATTTCACAAACATTCTTCAACACTTTCTTCTTTAAACAAACATATTTATCACTTACTTCATAACCAAAACATCATGTGCAAACATATACACATATAGGTGCAAGGCCGAATTTCAAGGTGTCCATAACCATCCAAAACACAAATTTTAACTAACATGCAAGAAGCATAAACCATGCTCATGAGCATACCATGGCCGAATACATCACACACCATACCCCTTTTAATTTTTTTGGTCATGGTTAAACAAAGGATTCAATGTCTTACTCAAGAATGCTAAAAGAAATTTCAAGAGTAGTCAATCCATCATTGCATGCATCATCAACAAGCTTCACATTTAGCATGCAATGGCTTTAACACAATATCAACCTTGGCCAAATACCATTTCCATGGCACAACAAGGATTTGGACCATGGGCTAACATGAACATCAAGTTAGCAACTAAAACATGCATGAATCTCATGACACAACCTCAAACATACCTTAATCTTGATGCAAGTATAGCCAAATCTCCTTCTAGATCTCTTCTAAACCAAAATGGAGCAAAATCCTCCTTCTTCCTTAGTTTTGGCTCAAAGAAAGGATGAACAAATTTTTTCTTTCTTTCTCTACAACTCACGGCAATGGGGGAATACCACACTCACACACATTTTTTTTTTCATTCTTTTCTTACCCATACACCTTTGTTTATTATTTCTCCTAATGCACCAACAAAACATGTTTATGACATGTTTTGCCCATCCTCTCTTGCCATGGCCGGCCACCACCTATAAAAGGGGTATTTGACATGCAAGTCCATTGTTTTGCATGCATGCTTTAATTAGTCATCACACATTTCCTATCATACTTTCAAAGTTTACTACTAGGCCCTTTCTAGTGAAATTCACATTTATAACACTAAATCAAATCATCAAAATGTCACACACAATTTAACACATATCATAGGCATCAAAATATATTTTTAATTATTTTTATGCCTCGGTTTTGTGGTCCCAAACCACATCCCGGCTAGGGTCAATTTTGGCTGTCACAACTCTCCCCACTTAAGAAATTTTCGTCCCAAAAATCTTACCGTAAATAGGGTTGGGTATCGCTCTTTCATAGTGTTCTCGGTTTCCCAAGTAGCTTCTTCTATCCCGTGTTTGAGCCATAACACTTTCACTAGCGGAACCCGCTTGTTTCGCAACTCTTTCACTTCACGTGATAGGATACGAATCGGTTCTTCCTCATAACTCATATTGGCTTGAATTTCAACCTCTGATGGACTAATCACATGCGATGGATCAGATCTATAGCGTCGAAGCATCGAGACATGAAAGACGTCGTGAATCTTTTTGAGTTCAGGGGGCAAAATCAAACGATATGCAACTGGACCGACTCACTCGGATATCTCATATGGCTCAATGAACCTCGGGCTCAACTTGCCCTTACGGCCGATGTAACACCCCAAACCCGGCCCAGACGTTATGGCCGAATCTGACGTGCCACATTGGAGTTGAAAACCCACGTTCCGTTTTGGTGTTTTAAAACCATACATTTTATTGAGTTAACAAATTGTATGGAAGCTGGGCACCAGGTAGGTATCCGAGACAGAGGAGGTGAGCCATGAAGGCTGCTTAAGTACCAAGCTCTTTAATTGGATCCAATCCTAGACATGCCCACAACCATAGCCACACTTTGTTATATCGAGTTTAAATTTGTTTAAGTGGACTTCTTTGATAAATCGATTAATCGTGGTGTTGAGATATTTTGAAAACAAGTATCATTTTGCAAACACGTCCTAAGTCTAGCCCATTTGAATAATTATTAACCAATTTTTAAAGTTATTAAAATTAAAATAATTCAAAAAGAAATAAAAGGAAAGTTAAAATTGGCCTTATTACAACCCAAAAATAAATAATAATTAAAGGAAATTAAATGAAAACCAACACTTATTTAAAAGCCCAAAGATGATCACCGTGGCCACTCTGAATCCTCTCCGGCCCAAGTCCCCACATCAAGGCTCACCTGCAAGGTTAAGGAAAGGGGGGGTGAGTTTGGAAACTCAGTGTGCAACAAGCCCCTTTCAGAGCCCAAAAACAATAACAGCCTGTTGGGTCTAAGCCCAAATCCAATCTCAACATATACTGGGCCATAGCCCTTTTCATGTTTCATATTCCATAACACTGGGCCGAAGCCTTTTCATATTTCATATTATCGGGCAAGCCTTTTCATATTTCATATTCGGGTCAAGCCTTTATCAGAAACGGTATGGCCCTTAGGCCCATTTCAATGTCACATATAATTTCAATGAAAGAATGCAACCCATTTGGGGAGACTACTCAACCCACCATCCGCTACTCTCCACCCGTACCAACCAACACACCATGTGGGGATTAACTCGACCCACCCCGCCAAACTCTCCACCGGCAAAGATAGTCATTTCATATAACCGAGGCCTAGCCTCTTTTTAATAATCGGGCAAAAGCCCTTTCAATAATCGGGGCATAAGCCCTTTTATAATCAGGGCATAAGCCCTTTTGATAACTCGGGCATAAGCCCTTTTCACTTCCTCCATCCATATAAAACCCATTTCAATGCATTTATGATTACCTCATGTGCATATCATACATATCATGTGCATATCATACATTTCATGTGCATATCATACATACCATATTTATCAAAATCCCATGTATTAAAATCATACATAAACCCTAGGGGTATAATGGTCATTTTACCTAGGGGCAAAACGGTCATTTTCATGGTATAAGGGTAATCTCATAATTTTACCAAAAATTAGGGTTTCCATGTTCATTAATGATTACTAACAATCCATGGGTGCAAACAAGTGATTCGGCCCATTTTAGCGAAATCGAGTTATTGGGCCTAAAACCCCTAATGGGCCCTACTTAGCCAATTTCGTCATCTAGGCCCATTTAGCCTATATTCCATAACGGTTTTAACAGTCTTATCATGCAATATAACAGATTTCGCTTTCTACCAATTTTACCCAAATGGGCCCGAAGCCCAATGGGCCCCACTTGACCCTCGAGGCCCAACTTACCAAGAACGCCAAAAATCACATTCTTACCGTTTCCATCGTTCTCGATCACCGTCTCATCGATTCTAACTAACTAGTGAGCGTCATTGCTCATAAGTCCTCGAAATGCCGAATTTGGCATTTCTTTTTTCATTTTATCGCTTTAAGCTATGAAAGGGTTCGTTACACACCGATTTGCGATATTCCTTGACGAGATCTCCTATGCGATTCCTCCTATAATCAATTGTTAAATAGATCAGCTCGCAATAATTGAACCAAATTAAGAACTTTCCAATATTAACACTTACACATTCGCCACCATCCATAATGGCCTTAGGCACCTTACCTTTGTCGCGATTGATGACTAGGCCTAGCTACTCCCATGATCCAAGCTACTCCAAATCGACATTACACCTTGCTGCTCCTTCAATAAATAAACCAAAATATTAAAAGAAGACCCCATAGAGTCTATGCCCATATTCGCCATCTCCCTAAACTTGGAGTTTGACTTTTGACCAAAGCTACACTAGGAATTGTTTAGAGTTTGAACACTTACCACGCCTTTCTCCTCTTGAATCCGGATGTCTAAAAGGTAAAGGAACCGAACGCCAACTATTGAAAAGGAAGAAAAAGGTTGCTGGTCACAAAGAATCGGCACCCCTATCTTCACTGATTCACTTTTTATGCACTTCGGCAAAAATAGAGATAAGGAAAACAATGGTGAATGAAAGGAAATAGTGGGCTGATTTGAAAGAAAGAAAAGGAATAAAATTGAGTAGAAGGGAGGTAGATTCGGTAGGAAAAGAAAGAGAGAAAAGCTACACACCAAAGAACAAAATTGGCACAACTAAGACCCTAATGCCAAATTACTAACCTAATACCCTCTGAAAAAATCCCTCTCCAAACTCCCTTATTCGCCAACTCTATCTCCATATCACATCCCTAAAATCTCTCCCTTATCCCTCCTTAATTTATGCATTTGACTTGATCCAACTCTCTCCTCTTACGTAATCCACTCGGGTTCCAACACTTACCCTTCCCGCACAAAAATAAATACTCCTATTTGCCAACACAGGAATCGATCCTGTGTCTTCCCCAACACTTACACGCCACCTTTAAAGCTCCCTAGTGGCGCCACTTAGCCACTTTGCGGAGGATCTTTTGTGATACACTTTACCCACAACTTAATATAAGGGCACCTAGCCAGAACCCCTAACTCCTAAGTCCAAAATTTAAAAATTCCACCGGGTTTTGGCCAACTCATGGGCCTTCCATAAGCCCATTTACATACCCAAATTATGAATTCCATCATCACCTACCAAATTTTAGAAATTTACTTAAAATATCAAGAATCGCGAAAAACCCAAAAATCAGGATGTTACAACTCTACCCTCCTTAAAGAAATTTCGGCCTCGAAATTTACCTGGTCCAAACAGTTGAGGGTACTGCTGACGCATTGCCTCTTCGGTCTCCCAAGTAGCTTCTTCCTTGCCATGGTTCCTCCAAAGTACCTTCACCAACGGGACTGACCTCCTTCTCAACACCTTGACATCACGATCAAGTATTTGCACAGGTTCCTCTTCAAAGGTCAAATCCGATTGCACCTCAATTTTTGCAAGCGCACGATATGAGTTGGGTCGAACGATATCGCCTTAGCATGGACACATGGAAGACATCGTGAATGCGATCCGATTCGGAGGTAACTCTAGCTGATAAGCCACCGGCCCTATCCACTTAATGATTCGGTAAGGCCCAATAAACCATGGGCTCAACTTACCCTTCTTACCAAATCTCAAGATCTTCTTCCAAGGCAAAACTTTCAAAAAGACCATGTCTCCTACCGCATATTCAATATCCTTACGCTTCAAATCGGCATAAGACTTTTGTCGATCCGCCGCCTCTTTAACCTCTTCACGATTACCTTAATCTTGTCTTCAGATTCGCCACCAACTCGGTCCAAGTATTTGCCTTTCCCCAATTACGCCCAACAAGTAGGCGAGCGACACCTTCGCCCATATAGTGCCTCATATGGAGCCATCTCAATACTTGCTTGATAACTGTTGTTATCGCGAACTCCGCTAAGGGCAAATGGTCCTCCAGTGCCTTTAAACTCAATAGCACAACCCTCAACATATCCTCTAAAATCTGAATAACCTCTCTCGATCGCCCATCCGATCGAGGGTGAAAAGCCGATCAAATCCAATCGCGTTCCCAATGCCTCATGCAACTTCGCTAAAACCGAGATGTAAACCTTGGGTCTCGATGCGAAATTATCGATACTGGCACACCATGCAACCGTACTATTTCCGCCACATACAATCTGGCCAACTTCTGAAGTGAGTAATCGGTTCGGACAGGTATGAAATGAGCAGATTTCGTGAGTCTATCCACAATCACCCAAATCGAATCCTTCTTGGAAGGTGTCAACGAAACCCACTTACAAAGTCCATAGTTACCCTTTCCCACTTCCAAAGTGGTATCTTTACCTACTGTAACAATCCCGAAGGTAGTTGATGCTCGGCCTTCACTTGTTGACATGTCAAACATCTCCCAACAAATTCGGTCACTTCGCTAAGCCAGGCCACCAATATTGCTCTCGCAAGTCTCGATACAACTTACTCCCTCCCGGATGCATAGCACAAGGTCCATTATGTGCCTCTTTCAAAATCATCAATCTCAAATCGAGTCTTTCGGCATACAAATTCTTCCTCGAAAACAAAGAACTCCCTCACTATTTAACCCAAAGTCGATTCTCCCCTTCTCAACTTGTTTGAACCGAAAGCGACCAACGACTCGTCCTCCAAATTGTTGCTTCTTACTCTGTTCTACCCAAGTCGGTCTCACCGTAACTCGCCAACAAACTCCCATCGTCATACAAACTTAGACGAGCAAACATCGCTTTAATTCCGCCACGACTCTTCGACTTAGCGATCACCCACGACATTCGCCTTACTTGGGTGGTACTCAATCGAATAGTCATAGTCCTTAACAACTCTATCCACCTTCACGCCTAAGATTCAGCTCCTTTTGAGTCGCAAGTACTTAAGACTCTTGTGATCCGTATAGATGATGCATTTCTCTCCATACAGTAATGCCTCCATATCTTAAGTGCAAAGATTACATTTGCCAATTCCAAGTCATGCGTAGGGTAGTTCACCTCATGTGGCTTAAGTCGTCGTGAAGCATAAGCGACCACTTTACCCTCTTGCATCAACACGCAGCCCAAACCTACATGTGACGATCATCAGACATCGTGAAATCCTTACCGGACTCTGGTGAATCAAAGCTGGCGCTTACAAAACCTTCTTCAACTTCTCAAAAGCCTCTTCTCGCTTATCTGTCCAAACAAAAGGTGCTCCTTCCTTATAAGTTTAGTTAACGGTGCTGCCATCACGTAAAATCCTTCCACGAATCTCCGATAATAACCCGCCAACCCCAAAAACTTCAATTTCATTATCGACTTGGTGGCTTCCATTCCAAAATGGCTTCAATCTTCGAGGGTCCACCTTGATCCCTTCAGCAGACACAACATGCCCCAAGAAGGTAACTTCCTTCACCAAAACTCGCACTTACTAAACTTTGCATAAAGTTGCTTCTCCCTTAACACTTACAAGACTACACGAAGATGCTCATCATGCTTCTCTCCGCTTCCGAATACACCAAGATATCATCAATAAAATGACTACAAACCGATCCAAGTATGGTCGAATACCGATTCATCAAATCCATGAATCTTTGCGGTGCATTAGTCAACCCAAATGGCATTACCGAAACTCGTAATGACCGTACGAGTCCCGAACGCCGCCTTATAAATATCCCCTCTTTAACTCTTAATTGATGATATCCAATCAAGGTCGATCTTAGAAAACACCGAGGCTCCTTTTAATTGGTCGAGCAGATCATTGATTCTTGGTAACGGATACTTGTTCACGATAGTCGACTTATTCAACCGCCGATAGTCAATACACATTCGCATAGTCCCATCTTTCTTCTTTACTGAAGATCTGCGGTGCACCCACGGAGAAACACTTGGTCTTATAAACCCTCTATCCAACACTCTTGAATCGAAGCTTTCAATTCTACCAACTCCTTTGGTGCCATCCGATAAGGCGCAATGGACACGTGAGTCGTTCCGGTAGTAAGTCGATTCCAAACTCGACTTCTCTGTTCGGGGTAATCCAGAAGTTCATCCGGGAATACATCCCGAAATTCCTTAATAGTCCTAACCGACTCCACCGTTATCTCCTCAAGTCCCGTTTGACTTACAAAGGCCAAGTCGCCTCACAACCTTTCCGGATCAACTTCTCGGCTCTAACGCCAAACAACATTGGATAAATAATCCTTCGTTCCCCTATGACCATTATCTCCTCATCTTCGAGTTCTTAGTACCATCCGCTTTGCGGCACAATCCAACGTCGCCTTGTGCTTAGCTAACCAATCCATTCCCAAAATAAGATCAAAATCCGAAATGGTAGCTCCATCAAATCTCCTTCAAAGATTTTATCTTGTGTCACTAACTGATCGCCTCTAAAAATTTTATCTACCTTAACCGAATGTCCCAATGGACTTATTATCGATACCCCACTCACGGTCTTCTCGTGAAGCACATCCAAAGCCCCAGATACATCACAAGCAACATACGAGTGGGTGGAACCCACATCAATCAAAGCAAAGTAAGGCATGCTATGAATGAAGAACGTACCAATTATAACATCGAGCGCCACCCTCCTCACGACGTCGTGCAAAGATAAACCAACGCCGGTTGTCGAGCTTCAAGATGTCCAACACCTCTGCCAGTGCCCCACGTCCTCGCCCATTACCATTGCCACCTCTACCTTGCCCACGACCCTCCGTGGTGGTGGTCCTCCTCGTCGTGGTTGGACATCCCTTTGCTCGCCGCTAGCTCCTCGAGCTGTCCTCCGAGGACACTCTCGAACTTATGCTCCTTTGACCCACATCGAAAACATGCTCCAGCCTCGTTTCAAAGACTTCATATGCACCCTACCACAGTCCCCGCAAGCTGCGGTCTATAAGTATTTATCGAACTGCCGAACCGGTTCCTCCATCCTTGCTCTTTTAACACTTCGATTCATGGCACTGTCGAGGGTCTCAAATCCTCTTAAATCTGGGTCGATCCTTCTCACGATTCATCGCTCACCACTCACTTCACCTCCTCGGCTATCTTAGCCTTTTCTACCAATGCAAAGAAACCACGCCCCTCCGTGGAGCTATCAATATCCTAAGCTCATTATGGAGACCATCCTCGGCGCGGACAATCGTGCTCATATTCATTGCCACTATACCACTAGCATATCGACTCGACCTCAAAAATTCGCCTCATACTACTGCTCTGATGCCTTATCACCTTGAGTCGATTCAAGAATTCCTTTCGACGAGCATCCACATAGCTTGCTCCAACATACCTCCCTTTAAAGGCGCTTTGAACAATTCCTGTGTTACTTGCTCAATTGGGTTACTTGCTCAATTGGGGTACTCTCCTTACGGTGATCCACCATCGGTATGCCTCACACGTAGCGTAATGACACAACTCCTTTCAACTTTTGCTCCAATCGAGCGCCTAGGTCGCCCATGATCCATTCTCATTGCCTCCACCAATATTCGCCACATTCGGGCCACTCCAGATACACCCCTAAATACCTCTGCTCCGTTGGCCTTGAGTCGCTCCGATATAGACCCCTATTCACCGTCCCAACTTAGCTCCACCACTCTTTCTAAAACCCTTAACATGGCTTGGGATAAAGCGTCATCCCCGCACCGATCATAAGACCCAGCTCCGTTGCTTGCAAAGATAGTGGCTCCTCACCGGCCTATGCCCCGAGGATGAAGATTCACTTACACCCTTCCGCGACCACGTCCGCGGCCTTGTCCACGAGCCTCTAGTACTCATATCGAATTATCGATTTACTTAATTTTATGAAATTAGTATAACGCTCCACCGCTTATTAAGAAAATGTCTTATGTAGATATAGCAGTTCAAGGATTGTTTTCGTATCATCATAGCCTAGCTACGCCTCATTCCTACTGCTTATGACTCTACCCTAGCTAAGGTATCATAGTAGGGTCTCAAAGACTATTCATAATATCATATCAATATCATATATTGTAAGGAAAATATACTTACAGACTTGGTGCCGGGATTCAAGCGCCACTTCTTTCTCCAATCCATTTAGAACTAAAAACCATGTTTTTAATTATCGAAAATAGAAATTGAAAACTTTGATTTGAAAACTCCCTTTATTTTGAACTCTTGATTTAAAATAGAAAAAGCGGTACCTTTTAACATATATTCTCCATAAAACATCTTTAAAATGAATTTTTCAGAAGCCATTTCCAAAAATACCCTTCTTAGGCCTAAGTTTTCGAAAACATTTTTAGACCCGATCCACAGCCGAGTTGTTGCAACTTAGCTCTGATACCACTAAATGTAACACCCCAAACCCGGCCCAGACGTTATGGCCGAATCTGACGTGCCATATTGGAGTTGAAAACCCACGTTCCGTTTTAGTGTTTTAAAACCATACATTTTATTGAGTTAACAAAGTGTATGGAAGCTGGGCACCATGTAGGTATCCGAGACAGAGGAGGTGAGCCATGAAGGCTGCTTAAGTACCAAGCCCTTTAATTGGATCCAATCCTAGACATGCCCACAACCATAGCCACACCTTGTTATATCGAGTTTAAATTTGTTTAAGTGGACGTCTTTGATAAATCGATTAATCGTGGTGTTGAGATATTTTGAAAACAAGTATCATTTTGCAAACACGCCCTAAGTCTAGCCCATTTGAATAATTATTAACCAATTTTAAAGTTATTAAAATTAAAATAATTCAAAAAGAAATAAAAGGAAAGTTAAAATTGGCCTTATTACAACCCAAAATAAATAATAATTAAAGGAAATTAAATGAAAACCAACACTTATTTAAAAGCCCAAAGATGATCACCGTGGCCACTCTGAATCCTCTCCTACCCAAGTCCCCACATCAAGGCTCACTGCAAGGTTAAGGAAAGGGGTGAGTTTGGAAACTCGATGTGCAACAAGCCCCTTCGAGCCCAACAATAATAACAACTGTTGGGTCTAAGCCCAAATCCAATCTCAACATATCTTGGGCCATAGCCCTTTTCATGTTTCATATTCCATAACACCGGGTCAAGCCTTTTCATATTTCATATTATCGGGCAAGCCTTTCTCAGAAACAGTATGGCCCTTAGGCCCATTTCAATGTCACATATAATTTCAATGAAAGAATGCAACCCATTTGGGAGACTACTCAACCCACCATCTGCTACTCTCCACCCGCATTCCAACCAACACACCATGTGGGGATTAACTCGACCCACCCCGCCAAACTCTCCAATCGGCAAGATAGTGCTTTATCATATAACCGAGGCCTAGCCTCTTTTAATAATCGGGCAAAAGCCCTTTCAATAATCGGGGCATAAGCCCTTTTATAATCGGGGCATAAGCCCTTTTGATAATCAGGGCATAAGCCCTTTTGATAATCGGGGCATAAGCCCTTTTTCACTTCCTCCATCCATATAAAACCCAACCCAATGCATTTATGATTACCTCATGTGCATATCATACATATCATGTGCATATCATACATTTCATGTGCATATCATACATACCATATTTATCAAAATCCCATGTATTAAAATCATACATAAACCCTAGGGGTATAATTGTCATTTTACCTAGGGGCAAAACGGTCATTTTCATGGTATAAGGGTAATCTCATAATTTTACCAAAATTAGGGTTTCCATGTTCATTAACGATTACTAACAATCCATGGGTGCAAACAGTGATTCGGCCCATTTTAACGAAATCGAGTTATTGGGCCTAAAACCCTAATGGGCCCTACTTAGCCAATTTCGTCATCTAGGCCCATTTAGCCTATATTCCATAACGGTTTTAACGGTCTTATCATGCCATATAATGATTTCGTTTTCTACCAATTTTACCCAAATGGGCCCGAAAGCCCAATGGGCCCCACTTCTACCTCGAGGCCCAACTTACCAAGAACGCCAAAATCACATTCTTACCGCTTGCATCGTTCTCGATCACCGTCTCATCAATTCTAACTAACTAGTGAGCGTCATTGCTCACAAGTCCTCGAAATGCCGAATTTGGCATTTCGCTTTTCGCATTTTATCGCTTTAAGCTATGAAAGGGTTCGTTACACACCTGATTTGCGATATTCCTTGACAAGATCTCCTATGCGATTCCTCCTATAATCAATTGTTAAATAGATCAGCTCGCAATAATTGAACCAAATTAAGAACTTTCCAATATTAACACTTACACATTCGGCCACCATCCATAATGGCCTTAGGCACCTTACCTTTGTCGCGATTGATGACTAGGCCTAGCTACTCTGGCGATCCAAGCTACTCCAAATCGACATTACACCTTGCTGCTCCTTCAATAAATAAACCAAAAATATTAAAAGAAGACCCCATAGAGTCTATGCCCATATTCGGCCATCTCCCTAAACTTGGAGTTTCGGCTTTTGACCAAAGCTACACTAGGAATTGTTTAGAGTTTGAACACTTACCACAGTCTTTCTCCTCTTGAATCCGGATGTCTAAAAGGTAAAGGAACCGAACGCCAACTATTGAAAAGGAAGAAAAAGGTTGCTGGTCACAAAGAATCGGCACCCCTATCTTCACCGATTCGCTTTTTATGCACTTCGCAAAAATAGAGATAAGGGAAAACAATGGTGAATGAAAGGAAATAGTGGGCTGATTTGAAAGAAAGAAAAGGAATAAAATTGAGTAGAAGGGAGGTAGATTCGGCTGAAAAGAAAGAGAGAAAAGCTACACACCAAAGAACAAAATCGGCACAACTAAGACCCTAATGCCGAAATTACTAACCTAATACCCTTTGCCGAAAATCCCTCTCCAAACTCCCTTATTCGCCAACTCTATCTCCATATCACATCCCTAAAATCTCTCCCTTATCCCTCCTTAATTTATGCATTTGACTTGATCCAACTCTCTCCTCTTACGTAATCCACTCAGTTCCAACACTTACCCTTCCCGCACAAAAATAAATACTCCTATTTGCCAACACAGGAATCGATCCTGTGTCTTCCCCAACACTTACACGCCACCTTTAAAGCTGCCTAGTGGCGCCACTTAGCCACTTTGCCGAGGATCTTTTGTGATACACTTTACCCACAACTTAATATAAGGGCACCTAGCCGAACCCTAACTCCTAAGTCCAAAATTTAAAAATTCCACCGGTTTTGGCCAACTCATGGGCCTTCCATAAGCCCATTTACATACCCAAATTATGAATTCCATCATCACCTACCAAATTTTAGAAATTTACTTAAAATATCAAGAATCGCGAAAACCCGAAAATCGGGATGTTACAAATTAATCGAGTATCTTTTTCCAAGGCGAAACCTTGAGAAACACTTTATCCCCCACCGATGCTCGATGTCTTTACGCTTCAGATCCGCTGCACGACTTCTCGACGGTCGGAGGCTATCTTCGACTTTCACGGATTACTTTCACTTTCTGTTCAAAGATCTCTAATCAAATCCACCCGAAAATTTTACTTTCACCGAGCTCACCAAAACAATGGTGTACGGCATTTACGAATCGCACAAAGACTCGTAGGGTGCCATCTTAATACTTGATTGAAAACTATTGTTGTGGCGAATTCAATCAAAGGCAAATACCGCTCCCATGAACCATCGAACTCGAGGATGCAACATCTCAACATATCCTCAAGTATTTGAATTATCCGCCGGATTGACCATCGGTTTGGGGTGAAAGGCGGTCTTGAAATGCAACTTGGTACCCAAAGCTTCTTGCAACTTCTTCCAAAATCGCGAGGTAAATCTCGGATCTCTATCGACACGATGGAAATAGGCACCCGTGTAATCTCACAACTGAGAAACGCATACAATTCAGCTAGTTTGTCCATTGAAAAATCCGTGCGTCACGGGACAAAGTGAGCCAACTTAGTCAATCTATCTACCACGACCCAAACCGCATCCTTCTTACTCACGACAATGGCGGTCCGGATACAAAGTCCATGGTGACTCGATCCCATTTCCACTCGGGTATCGTGATCGGTGAAGTAATCTCAAGGCACTTGATGTTCCGCTTTCACTTGTTGACATATTAAACATCTCAAACAAAGTCGAGATGTCTCGCTTCATACCATGCCACCAAAATCGACGCTTCAAATCGTTGTACATCTTCGTACTCCGGGTGGATTGCCATTCGGCTACAATGGGCTTCGCTCGAATTATCAAATAAGTTCAATTCTTTGGAACGCATGACGACTTTTTGAACCTCAAACAATCGTCATCATCGAATGCATAAGTGCACATTCATCGCTCGAAGCGAATAATGATTTACGACTTAAGGCATCCGCAACCACATTCGCCTTTCCCGGTGATAGTCAATGACCACTCATAATCCTTTAACAGCTCGAGCCAACGTCTTTGTCGCAGATTTAAGTCTCTTTGAGTCATCAAATATTTGAGACTTTTGTGATCCGAATACACATGGCACTTCTCACCAAATAAGTAATGTCGCCAAATCTTTAAGGCGAATACGATGGCGACCAATTCGAGATCATGGGTCGGATAATTTTCTCATGTGGCTTTAATTGCCTCGACGACAGGCCACAACTCGACCTTCTTGCATCAATACACAACCTAACCCAAGTAGGGAGGCGTCACTATAGATGACAAACTCTTTGCCGATTCGGTTGCACTAGAATTGGGGCTTTAGTCAAATAAGTTTTCGTTGATCGAAACTTTTCGACATTTCTCGACCATTCAACCTTACATCCTTTTGGAGTAGCTTCGTCATTGGCGTGGCTATCGTTGAGAAACCTTTACAAATCGTCGATAATAACCGCCAGCCCAAAAAGCTCGAACCTCGGTAATATTTCTGAGGCTTCCAGCTAAGTATGGCTGAAATTTTGTTCGAATCGACTCGAATACCGATACGTATATCACATGCCCCAAGAAGCTAACCTCTCTAACCGAACTCACACTTGTTTGAACTTAGCATATAATTGTTTATTCCTAAAATTTGCAAAGATTGACCTCGGTGTTCAAAGATGTTCGGTCTCATTTCTTGAATAGACCAAGATGTCATCAATGAACACGACTACGAACCGATCCAAATATGGTCCAAGATCCGATTCATTAAATCCATAAATCTGCGGGGCATTAGTAAGCCCAAACGGCATCACTAGGAACTCGTAGTGACCATATCTCGCTCAAGGCGCCTCTTGGGTACGCCTCAATCTCGAATTCGTAGTTGATAATAGCCCGATCTCAAATCTATTTTGAGAACACCGAAGCTCCTTCATTGATCGAACAAATTGTCGATACGCTGTAACGGATATTTGTTCTTTATCGTCGCTTATTAAGTCGACGATAGTCGATGCACAACCTCATGGTTCCATCCTTCTTTTCACAAACAACACCGGCGCACCCTAAGGCGAGAAACTCAAAGTAGCAAAACCTCTATCCACCAATTCTTGCAACTAAGCTTTCAACTCCTTTAATTCCGTTGGTGCCATACGATACGGAGCTATCGAAATTGAGCGGTACCGGTACCAATTCGATGC
Source organism: Gossypium arboreum (assembly GCF_025698485.1). NCBI lineage: Eukaryota > Viridiplantae > Streptophyta > Magnoliopsida > Malvales > Malvaceae > Gossypium > Gossypium arboreum. The sequence continues at coordinate 115,154,676 of NC_069077.1, read as the reverse complement.
CAAATTCTATTTCCCGAACAGTGGTAAACCCGACAATTCTTCGTGGAAAACATCCGGTATTCACAAACCACCGCACAGATTCGGGTTTCTTTTCGACTCCTTGTCATCGAGCACATACGCAAGGTACGCCGCACCCTTTTCTTACATATTTCGGGCCAACATTGCGATATTACACCGGCAACCCCTTTAAGTCCGTAGACTCAACCCGAATTATCTCGTTATTCGCACCTCAAATCGATGGTCTTGCTTTTGCAATTTACAACCGCATCGTGCATGGTCAACCAATCCAAACCAAGAATAACGTCAATTCATCGAACGGCAAAAGCATCAAGTCCGCGGAAAACAAGAACCTCGAATTACTAGGGACTTTTCTTACACACTTTGTTGACAAGCACGTAATGACCCAAGGGTTTGACACCAATTACAAACTCAGAGACTCAATAGGCAAAGTCTTCTTTGGATGCTAAGGTTTCGCATATATAAGAATGAGTAGAACCAGGGTCAATCAAAGCAATCACATTAGTATCGAAAGGAGTGAAAGTACCGTAATGACATCCGGTGAGGCAAGATCCTCGCGCGTCAGCGTATGGCATAAGTCCTAGCAGAGCACGAGCCTCGGTCTTGTTATAGCATCTCTCGCCTCTCGACCGCCACTAGCATTGCCCGCATTTGGATGGCCTACCTCGGCGATGGTAGCACTCGGGTTTCCACTTTGACTTACATTTTGTTCAAGCAACCTCGGGCGATCCTTGATAAAGTGGTCACCGATCCACACTTATAACAGAGTGATCACGGAACCTCTGACTCCCGAATGCCATTTGCCACAATGCGACACTCCGCTCTCTCGGTGATCATTTCCACCATCGGCGATCGAAGTGACTCGTGTGGTCACGGGGTCGACCACGATCTCGTCTAGAAAAGCCCGGCGCCTCTAGATCGGCTCACATCATCTCGAAATCTCTTCGATGCTGTTGAAGAGACTTTCCGAGGACCTTTTCGAATTCTCCGGTTCCCACATCAACTTTTTGTTTCTCCTTTCTAAGCTCTTCGACTTTACAAGCTCGCTCAACAAGTACTACGAACTCTCGATTTCGAGAATGCCAACGAACATCCTTATATCATCATTCAGCCCATCCTCGAGCGCTTACACATAATAGCTTCATTTAAATGCATTCTCGCTGCAGACTGCTAAGCCTCACAAATTTTCGTTCGTAGTCGATGGCGACATAGAGCCTTGCTTAAGATCAAGAAATTCCCTTCGCTTTTGGTCGATGAATCTCTCGATGATATACTTTTTGAACTCGGTTTGAAAGAATTCCCAAGTCACTTGCTCTCTAGGCACCACGAAGTCGAGTACTCCACCAATAGTAGGCGGAATCGCGTAGCAAGGAGATGGTACACTTTAAGCACTCATCGGTGTACAAGATAGCTCATCGAGCACCCGGATAGTGTTGTCCAACCAAAATTCAGCTTGCTCAAGATCGTCGCTATCCGTAGCCTTGAATTCAAGGGCCCCATGTTTACGAATTCATCGATTGGGGCTTACTTGACCTTATTTGGTCGATTCATCGAGGTATTGTAGGTGCGGGGTTGCATTAGTCGAAATGGAGGTTGTGGAACAGCCATGTTAGTTCGAATGTATTGGTTGAACCAATCATTCATCACGCTATAAAAGGCTTGCCTAGCCTCATCATTCGGACTGCGGCCATAGGTTGAGAGTCCGCCGGCGCTGTCCCTTGCGCGGGAGCAGGCGCCACACTCTCCACATCATCAGCTATTGCTCGGTTGGGATCGGGATCCATTGCTATAAACAAACACAAATTCAGATTGTCAGAAATCACCACACTATCAATTTATCACTATATGGCATGTATAGCTAGACCCAAAACATATCACGGTAGTCCTAGAATCGACTAAACCATAGCTCTGATACCAATAAAATTGTAACACCCCAAACCCGAGACCATCGCCGGTGTCGGACACGAGGGGTTAACGAGACAAATCCTCTTAAAGTACCGACCAATTTGGCATTTCCAGACAGGCTGGAAAACTGCGTCACTGTAGCCTTAAAAATCATATCTTGAGTTTCAAAACTTGGAAACTGATTCCGTAAATTTTCCCTGAATTTAGACTCATATATCCATCCATGGATTTATTTCTAGAATTTTTGGTTGGGCCAATTGGTACAGTTTATTAGTTAAAGTCACCCATGTTACAGGGATCGACTGCTCTGACCTTTGCGCGTTACAACTTGAATATCTCTCTGTACAGGGCTTTAATATTGGTGCCGTTTGTTTCTAATGAAACTAGACTCAAAATGGAATCTGCACATATAAGGCATGACTTCTAATTCTTTCTGGATAATTTACAGTAAATTTTTAAAGTCGCGACAGGGGACCCAGAAACCGTTCTGGCCCTGTCTCACGATAACTTTAATATCTCTTAACAAGTAACTCCTATGACCGTTTCGTTTCTTCCATATGAAAGTAGACTCATCAAGGTCATTTACATAACTTATTCACTATTTAATACCATTCCTACAAATTTTGGTGATTTTTCAAAACCACACCACTGCTGCTGCCAGCATCTGTTTTCAAGGTAACCTTTACCTATTTCATGATTTCCACGATTCAATTGCCCCTCTTTGCATACATAGCACAAAGTGTGATCATGATTAACCATTCCAATGGCTAATCTTCTCAAAACAATTCCATACCCCATAATGATCAACATACAACGATTATAGTATCATACCAAAACGATATAAGCCATTTTCGCATGGCTATCCAAGTTTACACAAAACCGAAAGGTACATGACCTTCAACAATAGGGTAGTCCTATACATGCCATATCCAAAGTTCAACTAAAAGAGTACCAAAGGGGGTTTGATAGTGTGGATGACTTCACTTCAATGATCCCGAATCCGATCGCTAACGAGCAAAATCTATAAAACAGAGCCAAAGCAACGGGTAAGCATTTTTATGCTTAGTAAGTCTCAAGCAATAAAATCAGCTTTAACTAAAGCATTACATTCACATAGCCAAATGAATCATTTCATTAATACACATTCACATAATCATACTTACTTCACACTTCATCATTATATACTTTCACAAGATATCAACCAATTCAACAGCTGAAAACTCGTTAGTCGATTGAACGAATGTTACTCAAACATATCGACTTTTCCAATGCACATATAAACATACCTTATCCTTTGGGCTTTTCGAGCATACTAATTAAATTTATTACAGCAACCAACGCTCACCTCCAGCCCAAGCTTCTTCGGAAAACAACCGGATATAACCACATGCACGAATGCTTTCGGGTCTTAGCCCGGATAGAACGACTTGCACAAATGCCTTCGGGTATTAGCCCGGATTTAACAACTTGCACGAATGCCTTCGGGTCTTAGCCCGGATGTAGTCACTAGCACAATTGCCTTCGGGTCTTAACCCGGATATAATTACTAGCATAAATGTCTTCGGGACTTAGCCCGGATATCATTCAATTGCTCATGCACACACATACATCAATAATCATTACACATCCATGTTTCATTTTCGTTACCAAGGCTCAAACACAAACATATCACTAGCATAATCGCCTTCGGGACTTAGCCCGGGTATCATTCAAATACTCATACACACATAAATCAATAATCATTACACATCCATATTTCATTTCACATAATTCGAGTAGGGTCATTTCTTGAGGACTTACCTCGGATGTTGTCGAACGGCTTCAACGGCTATTCGATCACTTTTTCCTTCCCCTTATCCAATTGTGGCCCTCTAAGCTCTTGAGCTAATTCAAACAAATTCAATTTATTAAAGTCTCGCTTGCTAGCCTTGGCGAATACACACATCATTGACTCAACATCACATAACTAAGCACTTTAGTCAATTTTCTTTAATTACGCATTACATTCGGCCTTAGCTCACAACAAGGTAGCCGATTACCTAAGTCAAGAATAGGCACCATCAAGCTTGCCTCTAACCGAATGCATGCACAATAATTCCCCTCATGTGGCCGATTATACTTAGTCATACTTGCACAAAATCAACAATAAATTGCAAGATTTTCACATCATATGTGTACTAGGCCGAATGTACTTGAAATTTCACAAACATTCTTCAACACTTTCTTCTTTAAACAAACATATTTATCACTTACTTCATAACCAAAACATCATGTGCAAACATATACACATATAGGTGCAAGGCCGAATTTCAAGGTGTCCATAACCATCCAAAACACAAATTTTAACTAACATGCAAGAAGTATAAACCATGCTCATGAGCATACCATGGCCGAATACATCACACACCATACCCCTTTTAATTTTTTTTGGTCATGGTTAAACAAAGGATTCAATGTCTTACTCAAGAATGCTAAAAGAAATTTCAAGAGTAGTCAATCCATCATTGCATGCATCATCAACAAGCTTCACATTTAGCATGCAATGGCTTTAACACAATATCAACCTTGGCCAAATACCATTTCCATGGCACAACAAGGATTTGGACCATGGGCTAACATGAACATCAAGTTAGCAACTAAAACATGCATGAATCTCATGACACAACCTCAAACATACCTTAATCTTGATGCAAGTATAGCCAAATCTCCTTCTAGATCTCTTCTAAACCAAAATGGAGCAAAATCCTCCTTCTTCCTTAGTTTTGGCTCAAAGAAAGGATGAACAAATTTTTTCTTTCTTTCTCTACAACTCACGGCAATGGGGGGAATACCACACTCACACACATTTTTTTTCATTATTTTCTTACCCATACACCTTTATTTATTATTTCTCCCTAATGCACCAACAAAACATGTTTATGACATGTTTTGCCCATCCTCTCTTGCCATGGCCGCCACCACCTATAAAAGGGGGTATTTGACATGCAAGTCCATTGTTTTGCATGCATGCTTTAATTAGTCATCACACATTTCCTATCATACTTTCAAAGTTTACTACTAGGCCCTTTCTAGTGAAATTCACATTTATAACACTAAATCAAATCATCAAAAATGTCACACACAATTTAACACATATCATAGGCATCAAAATAAATTTTAAATTATTTTTATGCCTCGGTTTTGTGGTCCCGAAACCACATCCCGACTAGGGTCAATTTTGGGCTGTCACAAAAACTATGCACAAAACTTAACATTTGCTAGCCAATTGACATGGCATAACATATATACAATTCAAAACTTAATACATAGACATTCTAGCCTATACATGCCATACTTAGCAATATTAACACTTTCAAAGGTACCAAAAAGAGCTTGATAGTGTGGTGACAATCCTCGACTATCCCGAGCCTTCAGTAGCTACGATAACTGTAAAATAGACAGAAATCACACAGAGTAAGCTACGAAGAGCTTAGTAAGTCAAATATAAATTCCCAACTATTATAACATAAAAATAATAGTAAATGGCCAGATTTCACAACCGTCTCATAGAATATTCCTTACTTCACAGAAACATAGTTTTTTCTATTCAGAAATCTAGTACGATACAAACATACCTGTATGAATTATACATTTCATATCTCATACTTTATCATCGGACAATCCAGAAATGGAATAGATATTCACAGACAAGTACAATGCCGACATCCCAGACATGGTCTTACATGTAATTCAGTATCGATGCCTCTGTCCCAGACAGGGTTTTATACGAAAACAGATATGATGCCGATGTCCCAGACATGGTCTTACACGTAAATTTCAAATCGATGCCAGTGTCCCAGACACGATCTTATATGATAATTTAGATCAATACCAATGTTCTTTTATCAAGCTCTCAAGATTGTCCAATGCAGATAATAGTTTATAAACACAAAATTTAATCAACTTAACACATAAGTGTAGTTTGACTTACCTCGTACAGATTTCGTACGAAAATAAGTTGGCTATTCGACTACTTTGGACTTCCCTCGATCTAAGTCTGATTTTCTTTGTTCTTGATCTAATACAATATAAATTAAACCATTTAATCATTCATTTCATTCGATTTAATCCATATACACATATTTAGGGCACTTTACATTTTAGCCCTTACATTTTCACACTTTGACAATTTAGTCTATTTTTCACAAAATCACCAATATGTAAAATTTCTTTGCAACAAGGGCTAGTCTAATTTTCATGGCTTCTATATAAGCCCATACAACATGTTAAATTCACAAATTAGTCCTTCAAAACCTCATTCTCACAAATTAGCCGAAATAGCTCATTTTATCAAAAATTCAAGAACAAAACATATAACTCATCTAACAAGCCTTCATAATTCATCCAAAAACATCAAAAAACTCATGATTTCAACAATGGAATTTCATGAAATCGTTAACAGAAACAGAAATTCAGACATGGGCTTTGAAGAACACAAAGCAACAATCACAGAAACGTAGAAATTATAAAAAATGGACGAAAATTCGCACCTTAATCATAGATATTCATGGCCGAATGAAATGAAGCTTAAAACCCTTTCTTATTTTCTAATTTCAGTAGAGAAAGATGAGCAAAATGGCCACATTTTGTTTTTTTATTTATTAATATTAACATATTAATCAATTTCCCATTTTGCCTTTATTATTAAAACATAAATTTCCATCCACTAATGCCCATAATTGTCCACCATTTAAAAAAATGGTACAATTGACATGCAAGGACCTTTATTTTAAAAGCCAAGCCAAAAGGTGCTTTATCATCTAGCACTCAAGTTTTACACTTTTCGCGATTTAATCCTTTTTCATAATTAAGCACAAAAATAGACAAATTAAATCACAGAAACTGTACAAATATAAATTCACATATCACAGACACAGAAAATAATATTAAAATATTTTTGAAACTTGGATTTGTGGTCTCGAAACTACTATTCCGACTAGGGTCAAAACTGGACTGCACCTATTTTATGAAAATTATGAAAATTAAATCACCCACACAGCCTAAGCACATGGGCGTGTGACTTAGCCGTGTGTCTTCAATTTTTTGATGACGTCATAAACAGAGGGTTACACGGGTTAGGGACACGAGAGTGTGTGAACACACGGGTGTGTCCCAAGCCACACGGGCATGTGACCCCTATTTTAGTAAAAATTTTCTAAGTGTTGTGAAATTTTCTAAAGTTCTCAGTTTAGTCCCGAAGCACTCCTAATGCATGTTTTGGGCCCTGTGGGCTTGTTTAAGGGATGATATGAAAGTTTTTGAAAATTTTTAAATTTGAGTGGAAATTCATGTCTCGGTTTTGAATATTTGTTTGAGTTTAAGTCCGGTAATGCCTCGTACCCTATTCTGGTGTCAAACACAGGTAAGGGGTGATACATGTATTGAATGACTTGCATTAAATGGTGGAATGATTCTTTATATATAACCAATGGTGAAGCAACTTCGTGTCAAGTGTGTATAGTGTTAGTGGATTGATAGGAATGTGCAAGTGTACATAATCGTATCAAGTAATAAAGTGACAATTATGTCAAGTTATCGTACCCATAGGGACTATGTAAGAAAATATTTATGAAATGTAAAAAAAATTAAACAAATTAGTAGATAGAAATAATTGTTTTGAATAGGGTGATCTCAAAATTAAGAATTAACTAATTAATCAATTAAAAGTAAAAGTAAAATATCCAATGCATGATTTGAAAAAGATTTTAATCAATATGATATATGTGTGTTAGATTAATTTTATTATTTAACTTAGAATTATTAAGGCTATGTTCATGTTGTTACGAATAATTTAATGACAACTTAGTATTTTGTTAACATACATACATACTAAATTAATTTAATCAATTTAGTGAATGTATAAGACAATTGAAGTAAAAATATTCCTATCTTTGAATTAATTTAATCAATTTTGTAAGTAACTATAAGATGAGTGAAGTAAATATATTTCTATAATTTAATCACAACAATCTTACAAGTTATGCAAAGCAAGAATATTGTTTAATATGATTGCTAATTTAACCTTCAATTACCTTAGAAGGCTAAACATGCACCAATTAGATATTGTGCCGATTAATTATAATTTCTATCTGATTAATAATCAATTCGATAGTTATCTTACAATTATAATACAAGAATAACATATGCATGATTTTATCTAATTGAACAACTTACTAAGGCCTATAACAGCACAAATATGATTTTAATAATCTAAGTAATAGAATGCAATCAATCTAACACAGACACAAATTAAGTCATTTTAATTAAAATACAAGTATCAAAACAATAAGTATTCATGTTTTTTTTTATCACAAAATAAACTGAAAAGAATAGGAGAAGGAAACTAGAAAACAAATCTTGGTGTTTCTCTAAAGCCAGACTAGCGTCCTTCCCTTCCTTTTTTCTTGTTCTATCAATCAAAGACCTTCATGAATGCTCAATTGTTGCTGCTCCAAGGGGAAAGCTAGGTCTTTCTCAAGAGGGGAAACTGACAAAGGATAGGGAGAAATTTGGGAAGGTAAAGAGAGTAAAGGAGAGAAATTATGAAAGAGATGAGTGAACGATGAATGGTGTGAATGAGTTGATAAGAAATGAGGAGGTGAGGAGAGATATTTATAGTGGGAGATGATAGTTTTTATTAGCTAAAAATAGCAGTAAATCCCTGATACGTGATACTCGTGACAAGTTTTAAATATTCATAATGAATCGTTCTTGAAACTAACTATTATCACGATGAAGGCAAGTATGCCTATCGAACAGTATTATAGTTTTAGCAAGACCGGATTGTCGAACCCAAAGGAACTAAAAGTACTAATAATACTATTTTTTTATTATCTAGCCTAAGAATAATGGGGTTTGTTTTAACTAGCTAATTAACTAAACTAATAATTCACAGAAAATAGAATTGGGGAATTACTTTTGGAAAACTCGATTGATTGAGACAATAACTAAGGAAAAATTCACCTAGACTTCACTTGTTATTTGACTCTGAATCGGATGATCTATTCATTTGACGTGATCCGTAGGAATCCCTAAGTTATATTATTATCTCTCTCGAGACTAACAACGTCTAACCCTAGGTTGAATAATTGAAATCTCTTTCTAATTAACTCCCTAGGGTTGCATTAACTCGATCTATGGATCCCCTTATTAGGTTCACCCTAATCCGGCAAAATCTTGTCACTCTATCTCTAGGCGCACAACCAACTCTGCTTAATTATGACAAATGTACCCTTAGACAGGGTCTATTCCTCCTCTGAATAAGAGCTTAACTTGAATCAATATCCTGGAATATCAAAATAAAAATTAAGAACACATAATTAAGAACAAATCAAATATTTATCATATAGTTCAGATAATAATAACAAGATCTATCTTAAGTTTCATTCCCCTTAGGTATTTAGGGGTTTTAGTTCATAACTAAAAAGGTAAACATCTCAGAAGAATAATGAATACAAAACATAAAGAAAAACCCAAAACTCTTAAAGGGAAATTGAGGGGAGATCTTCAGTCTTGATGATGAATCTGGCTTCTGAGATGGATCTATCGGCTTTCCTTGAGCAGTTCCCTGCTTCCTTCCGTCTGTGTCTGTTTTCCTCCTCCTTTAGGCTGTATTTATAGGCTTTGGAATGCCTAAGAACCCTCAAAATTTGCCTTTTCTGAATTGGACTAAACTTGGGCTCGGCAGGGACACGCTCGTGTGACAAGCCGGTGTGCAATTGCTTAAGGCCGTGGTCAAGCCTGTTAAATAGGCACGGGCATATGGTCCACCCGTGTGAGTCGTGCTTCAATTCTTCGAAATTGACACGACCGTGTGGTCTGCCCTTGTGAGGAGGTCCAGGCCGTGTTGATTTCGTACGTTGGCCCATTTTCTCCGTTTTTGGCCCGTTTCTTGTTCCTTTCACTCTCCTATGCTCACCTAAGTATAAACATGAAATTAAGTTATTAAGAGCATCGAATTCAACAATTTTAAGGAAAAATCATCCATAAAATGTGCTAAGCATGGGATAGAAATATGTATAAATTACGGTTTATCAAATACCCCCACACTTAAGCATTTGCTTGTCCTCAAGCAAAATCCTCAACTCATAATCAAAATAAATTCTTCTCAACTTATAATTTCTATCGATAATATCTCAAAATAATCCGTAGGCAATCATACATTGAAAATTCAACTAAAAGAACATCAAAGTTTCAAACATTCCAAGTTGAGCATTTTATCATGAAAATATAGGTGTCTCCCCTCGTCTAAGTAATTACCTTTGATTCAAAATGTCACAGAGTTTCACATCCTCACTAAAGATTCACTCAAATCACTCGAGGTGTTTAAGGACAATAAATGAAACACTCAATAGCCAATAATGAAAAGTCATTACCATAGGCTTGCATGAAAATCAAATCCCCACCACTATAAATTGAGATAAAACATGAATCAAAAGGTCTTTCAAGGGTTGTAACGTGGCTTTGGTTAGAGGGTGTGGTCACAAGCTGAAAGAAAGGGTTAGAATCGAGATTGAATTGAACAATTGCCTAGCTACAAAAATGTCTAGTCATCAATTGCGTATAACAGAATTTTTCCTCAGAATATGGAATTTAATTCTTTAGCTCAGAAAATCACTACTACTAAAATGTATACATGTATATATATATTTTAGGAACAAGTCAAATTACAAAATAGAATAAAACATAGCTAAACAACTATTCCAACTAAAATCTTGACAAAAATAGGGATGAAATTAATTTAGGGGATTTCGACAATAATGAGTTATGGGTTAATATTGAGGGTACATCAATGAATGGGTTGTTAGGCTCAAGGGAGTTCACTAAGGGTTAATTGTGAAGGTAGGTTTTTATGGAGTGAGTGGGTTAAACCTAAGTTCCTTTCTCATTTTGACATATCAAATCAAATGGTGTGGTCTTGACATGCATAATCAAGTAAGTTCTAGAATAACAATTCAATACTGACGCACTCATAATGAAAGTGAGCATGAAAGAATTAATAGATGCTCTTGAAGGCTCAAGATCTCACAAAAATTATGGTTTTTTTATGTTTAAACTTGTGAATTCCAACTCAAAATAATACCTAAACTTGGGGAAACAACCTAAAAGTTTTTAATTCTTCAAAAATCAACTTATCATGCTTGATTCCCTAATGTCTTAAAGTTTAAACAATAAATGCATAAATGCCTATGTTTTAATTCAAGTTATATCAATAAAAGTCATAAATCAATCAAAATTTATCCTAAACATGATATGAGAGCTTTTCAAAAAAACAAGGCAATCATTCAGGGATTTTTCTGATAGTAAAATGAATACCCCCCCCACATTTAAGATGTACATTGCCCTCAATGTACAAAGATAGATATATAGAAAAGAATATAAATATAAGATAGGGAGAGAAGTGAAACTTCTTGAGTGATGAATGAATTTCCTTGAACTAGAGTTTTGGAGAATAATCGGCATGAGGGTGGAGGAGGATACTCCGGCGGTGGTAGAGGTTCATTAGTCCATAAGTCTATAAGTCCACCCGTGTGCTTGCCCTTGTGGTTCTAAAAAACCTGTGCTCAATGATTTGGTTAGCATGTTAGATTTTAAAAACTAAAATTTAAAGAAAGTAATATTGTTAGTGCTCGGGTTTCCTCCCGAGAAGCGCTTATTTATAGTCTAAGCTCAACTTACTTTTCCATTGAATGGTCATAGTTGGTCGAGGAGTTTATAGTCCTCATTCCTGCTGTGAATCTCATCAAAATAAGGTTTTAGGCGGGTATTTTTTACCTTAAAAGTGCCGAACTTGGGATGACTTACCTTGACTGTATCGAATGAGAAAATGCTAAGTACTGCAAGAGGAATTTCTTCATTTGGTTTGGCAGTGATAATGTGAGGATCTATGGTGTCTAGTAAAACTTTATCTCCAACCTTAAGTTGATTTGGTGAGGTATTGAGCTTGCTCTGGCATAGTTTTGGTTTATCGTGTGTTCTCGGTTTATGTGTCTGCCATTCATCTAGCTCCTCGATTTGTAGCCTTCGTTCTTCATGAATAGGTCCTCTACTATTGCTTGAAAATGGCTCATGTACTTCCTTCAAACTCATTTCCTGCAAAGTAGGTTGCACCATATTGTCAGTTTTAGTAGAATGGTTTGGACAATCACCTTCAATTTTTGATGTGTTGCCGAAATTGCGAGCTTGAAGGGTGATTGCTTCGTCTCCCACATGAAGTGTGAGCTCACCTATGCCAACATCAATAATCGTTCTAGCAGTTGCTAAAAAGGGCCTTCCTAAAATCAAAGGGGTGTTGCTATCCTCCTCTATGTCTAGAACAATGAAGTCAACAGGAAATATAAATTTATCTATTTTAACTAGCATATCTTCAATAATACCCCTAGGAAATCTTATAATTTTATCTGCTAATTGAATGCTCATCCTAGTCTGTTTGGGTTTCCCAAGACCTAGTTGTTTAAACATTTTGTAAGGCATGACGTTAATACTAGCCCTAAATCAGCTAATGCATTATTAACATCTAAACTACCAATTAAGCAAGGAATCGTAAAACTCCCTGGATCTTTTAGTTTGTTGGGTAGTTTATTCTGTAGAATAGCTGAGCAAACTACGTTTAGCTTCACATGTAAAGCCTCGTCCAACTTCCGCTTATTTGCTAAAAGCTCCTTTAAAAATTTCATTGCATTTGGCATCTACGATAGAGCTTCAATAAACGGTAAGTTAATATGTAATTTTTTTAAGAGTTTAAGGAATTTACCGAATTGTTCATCTGAACAGTCTTTCCTTGTCGCATTAGGGTATGGCACACGAGGTTTGTATTATGTACTTACTGATTTTTGCTCATTGTGGTCTACCTCACCTTTACCTTTGCTTATCTCAGTTTCTTGGCTTGGTTCTGGTTCAAGTATGACTAACCCTTCCCCATCTTGACTAGTAATCATGTTGAGTTGCTCCCTTGGGTTAGATTCTGTATTGCTTGGCAAGCTACGTTGTGGTCGTTCAGAAATCAACTTGGCAAGCTGTTCAATTTGAGTTTCGAGCCCTTGGATCGATGCTTTTTGATTTTTAAGTGTTGTCTCAGTATTCTGAAAATGAGTTTCTGACACCGAGATGAATTTGGTTAGCATCTCCTCAAGGTTCAGCTTCTTTTCTTGCTGGTAAGGTGGTTGTTGAAAGTCCGGAGGATGTTGTGGCCATTGATTTCCTTGATCGCTCCACGAGAAATTGGGATGGTTCCTCCAACCTGCATTATAAGTGTTACTATATGGGTTATTTTGGGATCTAGAGTTATTGTTACCCATATATTGGACTTGGTCATCCTCGATGCTAGGGTTGAAGGGTTGATACTCTATGCATGCTCCTCCTCCATTCGAATCGCACCTCATCACTGGATGTACCTGAGTAGAACCACACAAACCGTTAATCTTTTTATTTAAGAGTTCTACTTGGTTAGATAGTATAGTAACTGTGTCGAGGTTGAAAACACCGAATGCTTTTGTCAGCTTTGTTCTCATAACTTGCCACTGATAGTTATTCAGTGACATCTCATCAATAAATTCATAAGTCACCTCAGGTGTTTTATTATTGATAGTTCCTCCAGCGGGCTGCATCAATCATCTGCGAAGTCGAAGGATTCAGGCCATTATGAAACGTTTGAACCTGTAGCCAAAGTGGTAACCCATGGTGAGGGCACCTTCTCAAAAGGTCCTTGTTTCTATCCCATGCATCGTAGAGTGTTTCTAAATCCATCTGCACAAAAGAAGAGATATCATTACGTAATTTGGTTGTTTTAGCCAGTGGAAAATATTTTAATAAAAATTTTTTGGTCATTTGTTCCCAAGTAGTGATTGACCCTCGTGGCAACGAGTTCAACCATTGTTTAGCCTTATTCCTTAACAAAAAGGGAAACAACCGAAGACATATGGCATCATCAGAAACGCCATTGATTTTAAATGTATTGCAAAATTCTAGGAAATTTGCCAAGTGAGCGTTGGGATCCTCGTCCTGTAAACCATCAAACTGAACAAATTGTTGTATCATTTGAATTGTGTTAGGTTTCAGTTCAAAATTATTTGCAGCAATAGCAAGTCTAACTATACTTGACTCAGTTCCTGTTAAATTAGGTTTAGTATAATCATACATAGTGCGCGGAGTAAGATTTTAATTAACAGTAATTGCAGGAGGTAGCGGATTTTCTTGGTTTTCAGCCATCTCCTCGGTTGGGGTTTGAATATCGTCCTCTTGCTCGTTCTCTGTGCATCTTAAGCTTCGTCTTATTTCTCTTTAGTTTCTGCGAACTGTGCAATCGATTTCACTGTCAAATAGTAATGGTCCTGACGGGTTTCTTCTAGTCATAAAATATAAGAACCTGCCAGAAAAAGGGAAAAAGAAGAATTATTAATAAAAATTAGAATAAAATTTAAATTGCAGTAAAAGTAAATGGCTAAATTAATAAAAATCGAGTGTTCCTAATATCTTAGTTCCCCGGCAATGGCGCAAAAAACTTGATACGTGATATTCGTGACAGGTTTTAAATATTTATAATGAATCGTTCTTGAAACTAACTATTATCACGATGAAGGCCGGTGTACCTATCGAATAGTAGTATAGTTTTAGTAAGACCGAATTGTCAAACCCAAAGGAACTAAAAGTACTAGTAATGACTGTTTTTTATTATCTAGCCTAAGAATAATGGGGTTTGTTTTAACTAGCTAATTAACTAAACTAAGAATTTACAGAAAATAGAATTGGGGAATTACTTTTGGAAAACTCGATTGATTGAGACAATACCTAAGGAAAAATCCACCTAGACTTCACTTGTTATTTGACTCTGAATCGAATGATTTATTCATTTGACTTGATCCGTAGAAATCCTTAAGTTATATTATTATCTCTCTCGAGACTAACAACGTCTAACCCTAGGTTGAATAATTGAAATCTCTTTCTAATTAACTCCCTAGGGTTGCATTAACTCGATCTATGGATCCCCTTATTAGGTTTCACCCTAATCCGGCAAAATCTTGTCACCCTATCTCTAGGCGCACAACCAACTCCGCTTAATTATGACAAATGTACTCTTAGATAGGGTCTATTCCTCCTCTGAATAAGAGCTTAACTTGAATCAATATCCTGAAATATCAAAACAAGAATTAAGAACACATAATTAAGATCAAGTCAAATATTTATCATACAATTCAGATAATAATAACAAGATTTGTCTTAGGTTTCATTCCCTTTAGGTATTTAGGGGTTTTAGTTCATAACTAAAAAGGTAAACATCTCAGAGGAATAATGAATACGAAACATAAAGAAAAACCCAAAATCTTTAGTCTTGATGATGAATCCGACTTCTGAGATGGATCTATCGGCTTTCCTTGAATAGTTCCCTGCTTCCTTCCCTCTATGTCTATTTTCCTCCTCCTTTAGGGTGTATTTATAGGCTTTGGAATGCCTAAGAACCCTCAAAATTGGCCTTTTCCGAGTTGGACTAAACTTAGGCTCGGCAAGGACACACCCGTGTGACATGCCTGTGTGCGATTGCTTAAGGCCGTGGTCAAGCCTGTTAAATAGGCACGGGCGTCTGGTCCACCCGTGTGAGTTGTGCTACGATTCTGCCAAATTGACACAGCCGTGTGGTCTACTCGTGTGAGGAGTTCTAGGTCGTGTTGATTTCGTACGTTGGCCCATTTTTTTCGTTTTTGGCCCGTTTCTTATTCCTTTCACTCTCCTATGCTCACCTAAGTATAAACATGAAACTAAGGCATTAGGAGTATCGAATTCACCAATTTTAAGGAAAAATCATCCATAAACTGTGCTAAGCATGGGATAGAAATATGTATAAATTACGGTTTATCAATCCCCCTTCGCATGGCCGACCCTTGATAATTGGGAAAGGGGTTGAGATGGCTTTGTTAAATTTAGCTTAATGCCCAAGTGAAAATGCACCAAAAGTAGAGGGGTTAAATTAAGGGTTGTTTTGAAAATATTATAATCAGCTTAATTAGCTGATTTGGGAAGCAATTGGGTCAGTATTGGGTTGCTTTCTTAGGCTCATCCATCTCTTCTTTTTAGTTTCTCAATTTAAGCCCTTTTTCATCCGCTTCAAGTTGTTAGATTTTTCGGATAATATTCAATTGGAGCAATTCATTCAAACAGGTCCAAGAGCATGGATTTGGGTCCTTAATAACTGTTAATTCATTATCTTAAGCTCCCAAGGTGCCTCGATACTTGATTCATTCAAGGTGATTTCTAAGTTGATTTTTCACTTCTTGTGCATAACTGTCAAAAATTAGTCAAATTATGCAAATTTGATAACTAAAATTTGCAAAATAGTATAATTTAAGCTTAATTTAATTATTTTACAATAAAAAATAAAATTCAATAGAAATTACTTAGAATTTGCATGAATTGATGTTTAAAAGGTGATAAAAAAAAATCTATATATTTTAGTGTTTTCACACCCCCAAACTTAATTCATTGCTCATCCCAAGTAATGCATAAATTGTAAATGAAGATTAAGAAAATCACCTTTGAAAATTTTCTTCAAAAATAATTTCTTCCCACAATTATGAGTTTAGTACAATTGTGCTTAATAACAAAAAATTTGAAATTACGCAACTTAAATATACAGAGTATTCATCCTCAATTATTATCATGACAGCAAAAATAAACTAAATGCTTTCTTAATAAATATATGCCAGATTTTTACCAATGAACTTTTATTCTCTCATTTAAGATTAAGTTGCAATCCCTAAGTTTAATTATGCCTTCATGAGTTGAGTTTAGCAATTTCTCTCCACTAAAGTAGTCGACACAAAAATCTGAATCAATAGGTATTTTAAATAAGTTATAACACGGTTTGGCTAGGGTAGGTAAAAGATAGATATCTTTAAGCAAAAAACCTTATACTCAGCTTGCATCGGACCTTCAAAATAGATACCCTCAAATTCACCAACTATTTTTGAACCTGAGTACACATGCTCCTTGTACATCTATTTTTTTAGTACACATGTTCTTTTTTTAGGCTCGTGGATATTACTACATGTACTACAATATTTTGAGCATTTGATACTTCTTCTCAACTTCGTCAAACTTATTTTCAAAGAATATTCTAAATAAAATGAGTTAGTGTTTGGGACAATTTAGAGATAAATATTAAAGAATGGATGGCTCATGTATGCAATGTTCCAAAAAAATCATATCATATACTCTCAAAGTCAGGTTTCAAGGGATAAATATTCATTAAGGTTAGTTTGAAAGGCTCAAACGGTCCAAACAAAGTCTGCCTAAATCATTTTCAAAATGTCATGCTTCCTAGGATTTCGCCTCAAGAAATTACTAAATCAATTCTAGAGGCTTAAACTTCCATGCATGTTAGTTTTTCTAAGGAATTGAAAATTTCATGGTTTGTTTAATATATTTTATTAAGACTAACATTTATGTCATACTTCAGCTAACAGAACAATTGTTGAAATAATAAAACTTTACTTATACTAAAGTTTCTCATAATCAACAAAAAATTAAAGTTTTGAGAAAAAATAACTTAATCACTATTTGATAGGAAAAATGTATTCTTGAAAAGAACAATTCAGTTTTTGGTTTCCCATACTTAAGATGAACAATGGGAACATTGTTAAACACGATAGATAGAAGGAATGAAAATAGAGAAGTGAATAGATGTTGTACACCAGGTAAGATCCCAAGAAAGGGAGGTGACTCAAGTTTGATTACTTGAATACCAAGCTTTTCCTAAAATAAAGAAAAAAAAAATCTAATCTTAGACATGTACATATCTATTGTCACACATTTTATTTTGAAAATTGTTCAATTTTATTAATGACCTCAACTTATTGTTTTATTATGCAAGAAATAGAATTATCCTTAAAAAAACTTAAAACTAAAAGCTCAAAATATCTCAATACCCGACTCTAATTTTTCATTATTCTTGTCCTTTTTGGGAGTGCTTAAGTCATCTTGCTCCTTTCTCAAGAATGGAGTTCATGGCTCAAATATGAAGTCTGGAAATTCAGGCATAAAAACAAAGGGGTTATGAAATATTTTTTAAATGCATCTCTGGTCAAGTCATCTCGTATGTATATATTTTTTGCATATCTCCAATAAGTCTATTGATTCCAATGCATGTGTTGTAATATATCCATTATAGCATACTGGTCACTTTGTGGAATGGTGCTAGACGAAGGGACTCTTGGCATTGGAGTTAGAAAATATATTAAAGGTGGTTTTAGTTTTTGACAATTAGGTGAGTAGCCACCTGTAAGGTTTAGAGATAGGGGTGGCGATTTTAAGGATGGTTTAGGTGTGGTAGTTGGGTGCTTCAAATGAAGGTGTTCGGGGTGGTGATTTAGGGAGTTAAGGGATACAAGATAAAGGGGTTAAGGGGGATGCATTATGCGGCTACTTGCGAGTAGCAATGGAGCAAGGTAAGGGCTACAGGTTTGTACAATGGTGATGGTATGTATGGCTATAGAAGTGTGCGGCGACAAGGTTCTTTTGGATGTAGATGTGCGGCAAAGGGTTGGATATTTCCCTTCCTAGTAGTGTCTTGAGTTTTAAACCCAATGGTAGCACCTTTTTTTTATCCTAAGTACCTGTACTAAAAGTAAACTAAAAAAAACTCCTAGAAATTAGTATTTTGGTAAAAAAAAATTGGCCCTTTATTTAATAAAACAAATAAATAATTATTTTGGACTACTTAGAAAAATGTTTTTTTTTTAAATTACATTAAATTAAATTTCCAAGAAATATTGGAAGGGCCACAAATGGTCCAACTTAAGTCTCAATCTCTTAGATAGAATTTTAATTAATGTAATGATCCAAAGAAAATTTTATCTAAGTCTACCATTTTATTAAAAAAATTAAAAATGACTAAAAATATAAAATAAACATAGGGAAAGTGAAGAGAACTCCCTCAATGTCATTGGGATCGTCACTAACTAAGGTGATGTCAAAGGGCCATCTGTCATGCCAATCATACCCATCTAGAAAGAAGAAATAATCCTGTCCAACAATTATCTTCAACATTTGTTCAAGGAAATGAAACCGAAAATGATCTTTCCTAGTATACTTGTTTAGCTTTCTACTAATCATCCAACTTGTGTCTATTTTTGTCAAAATCAACTCATTATTGTCATTCGTAATAGTAGTAGTTTCATCCTTTTCAAGTCTACGCTCAATAAGGCTTACCCAATGTTGTAGGAATCGGGATAAATTACTCTAGCCTCTAACCATCGAGACTTAAATTTTCCTAGATCAAATAACCAAGAGTTGGTCAATCTCCTCCGTCCTTCATTTAATTCTGATTCAGGTGGCTTTTCAATGGATGCTTTTGGTATCTTGAATCCTTGTGATGAAAATTTTAATAAACCAAACCGATATTTGGAAATGACTTCCTTCGAATTTGCTTCTAACAAAACCAAACATTCATCATCTTCATTGTCATTCGTCGGATCACTTAATAACATGCGTTCCAATTCTAAGGGGAGTAGCGATTCCATCTTGAAAACAACAAAGCATTCTTTAATCTTATTAGGGGGTTTAATAGCATTGAAGACATTGAAAGTTACTATGTCATCGTGAACCATCATGTTAAGTTCACCCTTTTGTTCATCAATCAACGTTCTTTTCGTTGCTAAGAATGATCTCCTTAAAATGATAGAAATTTCTTTATCTGCCTCAAAATCCAACATAATGAAGTCAGTAGGAAAGATAAATTTATCGAAACGTATCAATATGTTCTCGATTTTTCCTTCAGGATGTGGCAATGACCTATCTACCAATTGCAGTGTGACTGCCGTTGGTTTGACCTCTCCAATCCTCAGTTGCCTAAGCACAAACATTGGCATCAAGTTGATACTTGATCCCAAATCACATAAAGCCCTTCCGTATTAAGAATCTCCTATGTTGTATTGTATGGTAAAGCTCCCCAGATCCTTCATTTTTGGGGGTAGCTTGTCTTGCAAGAATGCATTGCACTTCTTTGTCAGTGCTACAGTTTCAAAATCTCTAGGTCTTCTTTTTTTGGACAGGACACACTCCATAAATTTCACGTAATTTTTCATTTTCTCAAAAGGCTCTACCAACTGAATATTGATGTAAAGTTGCTTGATTACATCTAAAAACTTCTTAAATTGGACTTCTTGCTTTTATTTCTGAAGCCTTTGAGGGTAAGGTGGTGGAAGATTCTTAACTTGTATCGGGCAATCCTCCTTCTGCACACTCTTTTTGTATCTAACATAGGTGTTAGTTTATCATAATTGACCCCTTTAGGGATTACCTCGTCAAAGTTCATAGATTCTTATTTTTTTAAATTGGAGTTTCAACAGTTGGTTGAGCCTATTCTTTTTATTGATCTTCAGTGGGTTCATTTTCAACCTCGATAACATTAGGCTCTATTTTTTTTGCTACGCAGAGTAACCGCTTTGCAATGCTCCTTGCCTGAATTTCTTGGGATTTTCGTGTCACTAGGGAAAGCGGCTTGTGATCTGTTTCAAGTTCACTTGCTATCTGACCCATTTGATTCTCCAAGTTCTTCAATGTTGTCGCTTGTCCTTAAATTAGCTATACTTGGTTTTGAATTATTGTGTCATTCTTTGCTATGTACGCTTTCAACAAGTTCTCCAAGATATTGGATGATTCAGCTTGGGATGGGTTTTGAACTTTTTGATTAAATTCTATCGGCTAACTTGGCCTCAATTGCATGTAAGTGTTGCTATGACCCACTCTTTGGTTACTCGATGAGAAATTTAGATGTTTTCTCCAAGAAGGGTTATAGAAGTTTAACTATGGTCCTGGCCCACTTTGATTCTGATTCGAATTTCCCAACTAATAGATGGACTCTAGGTTTGATGGGCAGTTTTTGAACATATGGCCATCTTCACAGAAAACACAAGAGATGTTCTCAAATTGGATAGGTTTTTGTCCAGTTATATTATTATTGAAATCGTTAATAGTAAGATTATTAAGCATTAATGACATAGAGAATACCTAAACTGCAAGGGATATAAGTGTGTCAACTTCATGCACTCCTACAACTCTATGTCCTATGGCTACTTGGTTGGTTGGCCATTGGTAATTGTTACTAGTGGCTCTCTTAATAATCTCATAAGCCTCATTATAAGATTTAGAAAGATGTGCTCTATTTGCGGAAGCATCCACCATCATTCATGCGTTTGTGTGTTGAGACAATTGTAAAATGTATCCAGCTAGATACAATGTAGAATTCCATGATGAGATCATTTTTGTAATAGTTCTTTGAATCTCTCCCACGCATCATACAATGATTTGTCATCCATTTTTTGGAAGGTAGTGATATCGGTTCGCAACTTAATAGTATTACTAGGTGGAAAGTACTTCATTAGGAAGCGTTTTGCCAACTCTTATCATGTTGTAATGGAATTATGTGGCAATAAGTTCAAGCAAGCTAGGGCTCTGTCCCTCAGTAACTATGGGAACAACTTCAACCTTAGTGCATCTTCAAGTAAACCGGCTAACTTGAAGGAATCACTCACCTCCACAAACAATTTAAGGTGAAGTTGAGGATCTTCAATAGGTATTCCACTGAATTGGCTCACTGTCTGAAGCATCTGGAACATAACTGACTTTAGCTTGAATTATTGTGCCTCGATCTAAGGTCTTCTAATTCAGAGATTAAGTTCATTAAACAATGGTACAACATACTGTCTTCAGGCTCGATCCCAGTCATCAGTAACAAGGATGGGATTCTAAGGATGATTTCCCCTATTTCCTTGATTCTGGTTCTTAAGGTTCATTTTTTAGTCCTTCTTTGAGCTGCTTATCCTCTCTTTTGTTTAAAAGTCCTTTCAATTTCCAGATCTACGAGGAGTAAGTCAATAGTTTGATCAAAACTCATAAACACCTAAAACAATCATAGAAAATAATGGAATTAAAATTTAATAGAAAAAGAAAACAAAATGAAAAATTAACAATTTCACAAATAATGTCTTTTGAAACAGTCCTTGGCAATGATGCCAAAAACTTGGAACAATAAAAATTTGCAAGTGTACACAATTGTATCAAGTAATAAATGACAAGTATGTTGAGTTATTGTATCCATAAGGATTGTGCAATAAAATATTTATGAAATGTAAAGATTAAACAAATTGGTAGATGGAAATAATTATTTTGAATAAGGTGATCTCAAACCTAAGAATTAACTAAGTAACCAATTAAAAGTAAAAGTAAAAATTCTAATGCATGATTTCTAAAAAAGTTTTAATCAATATGACATACATGTTTTAGATTAATTTTATTCTTCACTTAGAATTATTAAAACTATATTCATGTTGTTACGAATAATTTCATGGCAACTTAGTATTTTGTTAACATACATACATACTAAATTAATCAATCTTTAAAACATATTCCTATCTTGGATTAATTTAATCAATTTTTGTAAACAAGTATAAGACAGAGTGAACTAAATATGTTTATATAAATTAATCACAACAACTTACAAGTTATGCAAGACAAGAATATTGCTTAATATTATCGCTAATTTAACCTTCAATTACCTTAGAAGATTAAGCATGCACCGAATAGATATTATGCAAATTAATTGTAATTTCAATCTAATTCATAATTATTTCAATAGTTATCTTACCATTATAATGCAAGCATAACGTGTGCGTGATTTTCTCGAATTTAACAACTTACTAAGGCCTATAACAACACAAACATAATTTTAACAATTTAAATAACAGAATGCAATCAATCTAACACAGACACGAATTATGTACTACCCTGAAAATTTTTACAGTAAGATATTATCCTTGATATAGTAAAATAAGGAAATAAAGTGACATAAAGGAAATTTTGAGTTATGTCAATATTAAGAAGTATATTATGATATATTAATTCAAGAAAAGACTAAATTGTAAAAGTGAGAAAAGTTTTGTTGCACAAGAGTAAATACTAAAAATTTAAGGGGTTAAAGTGTAAATATGAAAAGTTGAAGGACCAATAGTGTAAATATTTTAAGAGTGGAATGATCTAGAAACTAAGGAAAATGGATGAATTAGGACCAAATTGAATAGGTGAAGAACTATGAGGGACTAAATTGCAATTTTACCAAAATTAAATGATGACTCAAGGATGGAGTTTTAAAAGATAATAAAGGGCAAATGGTCAATTGGAAGAGAGAAATCTAGAAAGTAATGATGATGTTGATGATATTTTATGATTATTTAATTAGATATATATTATTTTAATGAGATATTTTATTATTAATTATTTAGTATAAAAGGAAGGAAAGATGAAGAATTTTCATCATCTTTCCATGCATGCAGCCAACGTTAGAAGAGAAGGAAAAGAAAGAAATTTTCTTTTCTTTACAATTTGGTCCTTCCACCAAAATTCACCATTTCCACCTAGAAATCAAAAGAATTTCCATTGCTACTAAGAGAGAGAAATGTTAAGGAGGCCATGGGGAGTTAGAATATCAAGTTGGATTCAAGAAATAGAAGCTGGAGGAGAGAAAATCAAGTTAAAGATTAGTATCAATAGAACAAGGTAAGTATATCAAGATTTCAATATGTTTTTAAGTTTGTTATTATTGATAAAACATGGAAATAATGTTATAGTAGAGTTTTCTTACATAAGGTCTTATGTTCTTGATATGTTAGTGAAGAGAAAATAAGAGAAAGTGATGAGAAATGGTGTAGAAAAAGAAAATAAGGATGTTTTAACATGGTAATTAATATCTTGTACTAAAACAAGATTGGACAAAGCAGAGAGACTAACTTTGAAAAATCACCATAAATTGTATAAATCGAATTAGAAGATGAAAAAATATGAAATTAAATCTCATTTAGTCTAGTTTCACATAGAAGAAATGATGTAAGCAATATATTTTAAATCATGAGATATAATAAATTTTGTGAGACAACATCAGAATGATTTTGGGTTCCCTGCTTCGACTTTGAAAATCACAAAAATTGGATAATCATAATTATGGGCTTAAATTTATATTTTAGAATATTGAATGAGTCTAGTTTCAATAAAAATAAACAGAAACATCATTCGAATTCTGTACGAGAAGATAATTAATTTTTAGTGAAGAAGGGTCACAACTGTCACACAACAGAATAGGGGTAACTTTAAAGAATAAACTGTACTTATTGACTGAACCAAAAAATTCTGAAAATTTTATGGTAAGAAGATATATGAGTCTAGTTTCAGGAAAAATTATCGGATCTTAATTTAGAGTTTTAGATCTCCAGATATAAATAATTTAGTGACTATGACATAGATGAACAGCTTGAATATTTATAAAAGTAAATAATAAAAATTATGGATAATGTTACTTACAAGTGTGTTATCTACATTAAGGATGTGGAATGGAGAGGGGGAGGAGGAAAAATATGTATGATATTCATCTAGCATGGCTAATTTGCACATTTTAGGCTCAAGGACTAAATTGAATAAAAATAAAACTTTATGGGTAATTTTGTAAAAATGGCAGAAATGACCAAATTGCATGAAATGGATTATTTTATTATTTAAATTACAAAATTGAATGAAATTATTAATTTAGTTGAAGATCGGGGGAAAACATGTTTTAGGGATTAAATTGAAAAATGTTGAAATTATGGAAAATTCTGATATTTTATAGAATTCATGGACTATTATCAATATATATATTAGAATAATAGCTGGAAATAAGGATTAAATTGCAAGAATTTTATTTTCCTGACCCTAAGGATGAAATCGTCATTAATTAAAAGTTAGGGGCAAAATGATAATTTTACCTAGAGCATTAATTAAATGCATTGGAATATGAAATGAATGAAAATCATGATCAAATTTATTTATAAAGATCCGGACGACTCAAATATGAGACTTGATCGTGGAAAAGAAAAGATATCGGATTAATGAAATTATAAACACAAACAAGCAGTGAGGTAAGCTTGTGTAACTTGAATTGTATTTTAAATACATGAAATATGTGATTATGTGATAAAAATATGATTTGAATGTTGAATTCATGATATTTGATAAAATATTGATAATACTCGATATAAATTGAAAATAAATCCCGGTTGAATGAAAAGAAAATTCGATGGATCTCTGAAAAGGAATTGACGGTAAAAAGGATCTAGCCCGGACGGGTGATCCTATCCTGATATAGCCCTCCCGAAGAATACGTGTAAATGGATTTAGCCCAGACGGGTAATCCGAATTAGGGTCTGAATTTAGCATGGACTGGTAATTCAAATCCAAGCTCATTAGAGTAATTGTCGTTGCATGGGATTTAGCCTGGACTGGTAATCCCGACAATACTCTATGAGTTTATATTACAGAGGATTTAGCTTTGACCGGTAATCCCACCGTAAGGATGAGGTTCAAGCGAGTGTGCTCTCGATATGAAATGTGTAAGACCATGGTTGAAAGATACCATGGCAACTGATATGAAATGTGTAAGACCATGGTTGAAAGATACTATGGCAACTCGATATGAAATGTGTAAGACCATGGTTGAAAGATACCATGGCGCCTGATATGAAACGTGTAAGACCATGGTTGAAAGATACCATGGCACCTGATATGAAACGTGTAAGACCATGGTTGAAAGATACCATGGCAACATGACGGGAAAAAAATAAGACCATGGTTGAAAGATACCATGGCAAGTGACATGAAATGAATAAGACCATGGTTGAAAGATACCATGGCAACATGACAGAAAATGAGTAAGGCCATAGTTGAAAGACACTATGGCATCATGTCAAAGATAAATAAGACCGTGGATGGGAGATGCTATGACATCTGTTGAACAATTGATATTCAGATAATATGTATCAGATGACGAATGGTTATATGAAATAATTATAAAGATAGATAAATGAAATAAGTATAAGTACATGGAATATAATTTATGTTAAGTTTGATATAAACTATTACCTAATAAATATACATAAAATATATGGAAATGATAGAGCATGAAATATTGATATAATGAAATGAATGATATATGCTTATGAAGAAACGGTAAGAGCATGATATGTTTCATGACATGTACATATATGATTATCTTTGATATGTTGATACAAGGAAATTATGTAAGTTGAGACTATTATTAAACTCAAGTGTGATATGTCGAGAAAATAGATATATCAATGTTGAATTTATATGAGATATGTTCAAGTATACTAACAATGCTGCTGTTTGATGCTTATACAAGTGTCAAAACTGTTGATTGAATGGTAATATATTTATTTATATGATGCATTGAATCGGTAAGTATTTAAAATTTTTTTAGTGATCTGTAAATGGTAGTAATGCTCTGAAACCCTGTTCTGGCAGTGGATACGGGTTAGGGGTGTTACATTTAGTGGTATCAGAGCTACAGTTTAGTCGGTTCTCAGACCAAACGTAGTATATGTGAAGTCTAAAAACACATGTCATTATAAATGTGATAGTATGATATCTCCCGACTCTGATGAGATTTGTTTTACTTATAAAATGATATGCTTTCTAACCCAAGATAATTCGATAATGTTAAAAGGTATATAAGTAAAAAGTTGATTAGAATGAATTGGAATTCATAAAGGTATGAATAAATACATGTTGATGATGAATGTTATGTGTATTATTAAAAGTAAATTATATTGCTACACGAAATATTGTGCTGATGACTAAATTACAAAATATATAAAAGTGGTATATGAAGTACATGATAAGGATTATTAGTAAATTATGGATGAATAAGAGAATTTCAAAAAAATATTACATGTATTAAAGGTAGAGAAGACATAAATAAACGGATTATTGGTACAAGGATTAAATTATAAAGCATGTAAAAGTATTATGCGAAAGGTGTAAAAGTGATATGCGTGCATGAAATAATTTGCCCAAGTAGACAAGATTAAAACTACCAGGATATTAAGGGACCTCAGCATGTTCTTTGATTTTATAGCACGTTAGTGCTCTCTGATTATTAGCACATTCAACACATTCGTACTCTCTGTATAGCACTTCAGTGTTCTCTGTTTAATAGTGCATAATAATGCACCTCTATATAAGTCTCGTATATCCGAAGTATTCTATCTAGTCTACTGGGCCTCTGCTAAGTAAAAAGTAAACAATTTTCGTTATGAGGAAAATGATTATCTCTGAGCAAAAATGTTAGTTATGATGAAGCAAAACTTGTAAAAGTACGGATAAATGTTTTATAGTACTTGAGAATGATAAATGTTATATGAGTAAATACATGGAAATTAAATTATGAGGCTTTACGATCTATACTCCTTTACTAATACAGTTATATGCAATGAAATGCATAATATTTATATTGATTAAGTTTAGAAGCGGAAAGTGAAAAGCTCAATGGTTGAACAATTGATAATGCAGTCGGAACTGAGAATGAGTTAATAAGTAAAGATGGGTTCTGAATAAAGATATCAGATTTTTCTTAAACTAGTTAAGATATACAGTGTCACTGTTAAAGAAAGAAGTTATTTATGGGAAAATTGATTTATTTAAATATGGTATTTACAGAACAGTTAACTAAAAATTTCTTCCGAATTAGTTTTTTTTAGTGAAGTAAATGATGTGAAATTATTGATGACTATACTAGTCAATAGATTGGTGAATAAATTGCAAAAATATTTGAATATAGCCGTTATAACTGGGTATATTATAGTAAATTTTTGGGATTTTCTATGGGTATCTTATATATACTGATATTTTCAAAGACATATGGAACTGTTCATGTTTGGATGCTATAATCAATATAAGAAAAGGTTGGATAAATATGCTAATCGACAGAAATTATCGCAAGTCTAATTGTTTCACAAGTGGTACTACTCTATCTTTCTTTGGTTTTCCAAGCCAATATATGTGATAGAACACTTGATAATAAGATTCATATGATATTATTTTCTATTTCTGTTGGTAGAAGCTCTGAAAGGTAAATGTGAAATATGGTATTGAAAATAAATTGTGAAATGAAAGGATAGAGAATGGATATAAATGATAAAGTGGGCAAATATGTACAGAAAGAAACTACAGAACTATAGAAATAATGAAATTCATGACCAAAAGAAAAAAAGGAAATTTCGAGGACGAAATTTATTTTAAGGGGGAGAGAAATGTAATACCCTGAAAATTTTTACAGTAAGATATTATCCTTGATATAGTAAAATAAGGAAATAAAGTGACATAAAGGGAAATTTTGAGTTATGTCAATATTAAGAAGTATATTATGATATATTAATTCAAGAAAAGACTAAATTGTAAAAGTGAGAAAAGTTTTGTTGCACAAGAGTAAATACTAAAAATTTAAGGGGTTAAAGTGTAAATATGAAAAGTTGAAGGACCAATAGTGTAAATATTTTAAGAGTGGAATGATCTAGAAACTAAGAAAAATGGATGAATTAGCACCAAATTGAATAGGTGAAGAACTATGAGGGACTAAATTGCAATTTTACCAAAATTAAATGATGACTCAAGGATGGAATTTTAAAAGATAATAAAGGGCAAATGGTCAATTGGAAGAGAGAGAAATCTAGAAAGTAATGATGATGTTGATGATATTTTATGATTATTTAATTAGATATATATTATTTTAATGAGATATTTTATTATTAATTATTTAGTATAAAAGGAAGGAAAGATGAAGAATTTTCATCATCTTTCCATGCATGCAGCCAACGTTAGAAGAGAAGGAAAAGAAAGAAATTTTCTTTTCTTTACAATTTGGTCCTTCCACCAAAATTCACCATTTCCACCTAGAAATCAAAAGAATTTTCATTGCTACTAAGAGAGAAAATGTTAAGGAGGCCATGGGGAGTTAGAATATCAAGTTGGATTCAAGAAATAGAAGCTGGAGGAGAGAAAATCAAGTTAAAGATTAGTATCAATAGAACAAGGTAAGTATATCAAGATTTCAATATGTTTTAAGTTTGTTATTATTGATAAAACATGGAAATAATGTTATAGTAGAGTTTTCTTACATAAGGTCTTATGTTCTTGATATGTTAGTGAAGAGAAAATAAGAGAAAGTGATGAGAAATGGTGTAGAAAAAGAAAATAAGGATGTTTTAACATGGTAATTAATATCTTGTACTAAAACAGTATTGGACAGCAGCAGTAGACTAACTTTGAAAAATCACCATAAATTGTATAAATCGAATTAGAAGATGAAAAAAATATGAAATTAAAGCTCATTGAGTCTAGTTTCTCATAGAAGAAATGGTGTAAGCAATATATTTTTAAATCATGAGATATAATAAATTTTGTGAGACAACATCAGAATGATTTCGGGTTCCCCTGTTCTGACTTTGAAAAATCATAAAAAATTGGATAATCATAATTATGGGCTTAAATTTATATTTTTAGAATATTGAATGAGTCTAGTTTCAATATAAATAAACGGAAACATTATTCGAATTCTGTACGAGAAGATAATTAATTTTTAGTGAAGAAGGGTCACAACTGTCAGACAACAGAATAGGGGTAACTTTAAGAATAAACAGTACCTATGGACTGAACCAAAAAATTCTGAAAATTTTATGGTAAGAAGATATATGAGTCTAGTTTCAGGGAAAATTATCGGCTCTTAATTTAGAGTTCTAGAACTCCAGATATAAATAATTTAGTGACTATGACATAGATGGACAGCTTGAATATTTATAAAAGTAAATAATAAAAATTATGGATAATGTTACTTACAAGTGTGTTATCTACATTAAGGATGTGGAATGGAGAGGGGGAGGAGGAAAAATATGTATGAATATTCATCTAGCATGGCTAATTTGCATATTTTAGGCTCAAGGACTAAATTGAATAAAAATAAAACTTTATGGGAAATTTTGTAAAAATGGCAGAAATGACCAAATTGCATGAAATGGATTATTTTATTATTTAAATTACAAAATTGAATGAAATTATTAATTTAGTTGAAGATCGGGGGAAAACATGTTTTAGGGATTAAATTGAAAAGTGTTGAAATTATGGAAAATTCTAATATTTTATAGAATTCATGGACTATTATCAATATATATATGAGAATAATAGCTGGAAATAAGGATTAAATTGCAAGAATTTTATTTTCCTGACCCTAAGGATGAAATCGTCATTAATTAAAAGTTAGGGGCAAAATGATAATTTTACCTAGAGCATTAGTTAAATGCATTGGAATATGAAATGAATGAAAATCATGATCAAATTTATTTATAAAGATCCGGACGACTCAAATATGAGACTTGATCGTCGAAAAGAAAAGATATCGGATTAATGAAATTATAAACACAAACAAGCAATGAGGTAAGTTTGTGTAACTTGAATTGTATTTTAAATACTTGAAATATGTGATTATGTGATGAAAATATGATTTGAATGTTCAATTCATGATATTTGATAAAATATTGATAATACTCGATATAAATTGAAAATAAATCCCGGTTGAATGAAAAGAAAATTCGATGGATCTCTGAAAAGGAATTGACGGTAAAAGGATTTAGCTTGACGGGTGATCCTATCCTAATATAGCCCTCCCGAAGAATACGTGTAAATGGATTTAGCCAGACGGGTAATCCGAATTAGGTCTCAATTTAGCTTTGACTGGTAATTGGATCCAAGCTCATTAGAGTAATTGTCGTTGCATGGGATTTAGCTTTGGACCGGTAATCCCGACAATACTCTATGAATTTATATTACTGAGGATTTAGCCCGGACCGGTAATCCCACTGTAAGGATGAGGTTCATGAGTGTGCTCTCGATATGAAATGTGTAAGACCATGGTTGAAAGATACCATGGCAACCTGATATGAAATGTGTAAGACCATGGTTGAAAGATACTATGGCAACCTGATATGAAATGTGTAAGACCATGGTTGAAAGATACCATGGCAGCCTGATATGAAACGTGTAAGACCATGGTTGAAAGATACCATGGCACCTGATATGAAACGTGTAAGACCATGGTTGAAAGATACCATGGCAACATGACGGGAAATAAATAAGACCATGGTTGAAAGATACCATGGTAGCGTGACATGAAATGAATAAGACCATGGTTGAAAGATACCATGGCAACATGACAGAAAATGAGTAAGGCCATAGTTGAAAGACACTATGGCATCATGTCAAAGATAAATAAGACCGTGGATGGGAGACGCTATGACATCTGTTGAACAATTGATATTCGTGTAATATGTATCGATGACGAATGGTTATATGAAATAATTATAAAGATAGATAAACGAAATAAGTATAAGTACATGGAATATAATTTATGTTAAGTTTGATATAAACTATTACCTAATAAATATACATAAAATATATGGAAATGATAGAGCATGAAATATTGATATAATGAAATGAATGATATATGCTTATGAAGAAACGGTAAGAGCATGATATGTTTCATGACATGTACATATATGATTATCTTTGATATGTTGATACAAGGAAATTATGTAAGTTGAGACTATTATTAAACTCAAGTGCGATATGTCGAGAAAATAGATATATCAATGTTGAATTTATATGAGATATGTGCAAGTATACTAACAATGCTGTTGTTTGATGCTTATACAAGTGTCAAAACTGTTGATTGAATGGTAATATATTTATTTATATGATGCATTGAATCGGTAAGTATTTAAATTTTTTTAGTGATCTGTAAATGGTAGTAATGCTCTGAAACCCTGTTCTGGCAGCGGATACGGGTTAGGGGTGTTACAAATTAAGTCATTTTAATTAAAATATAAGAATCAAAACAATAAGTATTCATGTTTTTTATCACAAAATAAACTAAAAGAATAAACGAAGGGAACTAAAAAACAAATCTCGGTGTTTTTCTAAAGCCAGACTAGCGTACTTCTCTTCCTTTCTGCTTGTTTTGACGATCAAATACCTTCACGAATGCTTAATTTTAGTTTTTCCAAGGGGTGTGATAGCTCTTTTTCAAGAGGGGAAATCGACAAACGGAAGGGAGAAAATTAGGAAAGTAAAAAGAGTGAATGAGAGAAATGAAGGAAGAGATGAGTGAATGATGAATGGTGTGAATGAGTTGATGAGAAATAAGAATGTGAGGAGAGGTATTTATAGTAGGAGATGGTAGTTTTTATTAGCTAAAAATAGCAATCAATCCCCCTTCCCATGGCCAGCACTTGATAGTAGGGAGAGAGGTTGAGATGGCTTTGCTAAATTTAGCTTAATGCCCAAGTGAAAATGCACCAAAATTGGATGGGTTAAAAGGGGTTTAGGTGAAAGTTAAGGGTTGTTTTGTAAATATTATAATCAGTTAAATTAGCTTATTTGGAAAGGAATTGGGTCAGTATTAGGCTACTTTTTTGGGCTCGTCAATCTTCCCTCTTCAGTTGTTCAATTCAGGCCCTTTTCATCCGCTTCTTGTTAGATTTTTCCCGACAAAATTTAGTTGGACCAATTGATTCAAATAAGTCTGAAAGCATTAATTTGGGCCCTCCATGGTTGTTAATTCATCATCTTGAGCTCTCAAGGTGCCTCGGTACTTGAATCATTCAAGGTGACTTCCGAGCTGATTTTTCACCTATTGTGCAAAACTGTCAAAACTTAAACAAATTATACAAATTTAGTATAAAAATAACTAAAATTTGAAATGAAGTATAATTTAAGCTCAATTTAATTAATTTATAATAAAACCACAAAATTCGATAGAAATTAGTTAGAGTTTGCATGAATTCATGTTCAAAAGGTGTTGAAAAAGTCAATATATTTTAATATTTTCAGTTAGTTGTCGTAAAGGTGCTTGTTGATATGCATTGAACCCAATTGCAAGTGGTTCTTTTAGATTGGGTTAGATCTTGGGGGCTGTAACACCCTAAACCCGGCCTAGACATTATGGTCGTATCTGGCAATATCACAGGATAGTGTTTTTAAAACCTCTTTGTTATGATGAAAACATTCCATGCTATTATCTTTAGTAAACCTTTTTTAGAACTTAGGAAGTCGTCTTTATTCATTTAAAACATTTTTTTTGAAACATCCCTCATTGCGGAAGCTTTAATAAAACAGTCTAAGTGATCATGCGTTTAGAAAATACTTTAACTTTTTGAAAACCGAATTTCCTACGACCAGCAGGTATAAATCCATAAAGTAAAATAAATAAATAAAAACCTAAATTTAAAACCAAAGTCCTAGAGGGTCCTTAAATTACAACCCAAATAATCACTAATAATCAAATTATAAATTGTAAATTGAAAACCATGAAGTCCAAAAATTACTGTGGTCACCACTGAGTCCTCCGTTGCACCGATCCGTCTAAGTCTGGGGATTTCCTGTGCACGTTAAACAAAAAGGGTGAGTTTACATAAACTTAATGTGTAATCTTGCAAAAACAAACAAACAATCAGTATTTGCAGTGCACAGTTGAACAGTCTTAGGCCTAAGCCCTTTTTAGTATCAGTGACAGTTTGGGCCTTAGCCCATCTCAATCTGATGTCAAAATGCAAGAGGGCCTTAGCCCATCGCAACATCGCAGATATGATTATGTAGTAGCAAAATCCTACCCAACCAGCCTCTCCAAACCATCTCCGTCCAACCCTACACTCTATGTTGGGATATAATCAACCCACCTTTCCCTACACTCCAAGTAGTACCGAATGCGACACAAAACAGTAGTTTGTAGCTGAGCTTCCAGTAAATTAGGCTTAAAGCCTTTCAGTACACTTCCTCCGAATAACAACCCCCAACCCAATGCAATGGAACATACAATAGATGATATGATATTATGCAATTTCAGTACATATATTCAGTTCAGATATTAACATACTCAGTACAGATATGATTCAATCAATTTCACACATTTAGGGGTCTAAGTAGCGCTTACCGACCTTACAGTAGGTTCACAGTCGACTTGGGCGACTCGTGCAACCTTAGAAACATTTCAGTAAAAATGGGCTCACACGCCCATGTGATCTTCCTGTGTGGGCCCACACACCCGTGTGGCCCACTCGGCCCACATTGGCCTTGGCCGTGTGATCCATTTTTTATATAACCTATGCTAGCTAAATATTCATATATTTTTTTCACTATTTACTTATATGTTCATTCAAAGCTATCTACTTGAGTCATTGTCTCTAAATTATTTATATCTTGAGTTACAAAATTCCAAATTAAAATCTGCTTGATGTTTTTGAAACTAGACTCAAATAGCTATCTATGATAAAATTTTTAGATTTTATAGTTTATCAAATAAGTACAGTAAAATCTTCAAATTTATCCCTATTCTATTGTTTGGCAGCATCAACCTTTCCTTACTAAAAATAATTTATATCTTAGTATAGAATTTGGATGATGTTTCTGTTTCTTTCTATTAAAAATAGACTCATTGAGGATTTAACCAAATAAATTTAAGCCAAAAAATTAAATTTTTTACAATTTTTGATGATTTTCCAAAGTCAGAACAGGAGAACCTGAAATCATTCTGCCTTGTCTCACAAAATTTATTATATCTCATAATTTACAATTTGATTGCTTATATTGTTTCTTCCATGAAAAACTAGGCTCAATAAAATTTAATTTCATATTTTATTCAACCTCTAACACAATTTTTAGTATTTTTGATGATTTTTCAAAGTTAGACTACTGCTGTTGTACAAAACTATTTTAGTACAAAATGTTGATTTCCAAGTTTATAACACCCTTATTTCCTTTCTCTACAATTTTTTTCGCATAATTTTCTCTTATTTCTCTTATTTCTCGATAGCAAGCAATTTTGACCTTTTGCCGAATCTTGTTTTCTGCGTTTCGGGTACACAGCTTGTATCACTTTTGATGCGCAAGCACTTCTAAGCCTCCAGAACCTAAAAATCGACCAACATATCTCCAGATTAATCACTTAATTCATTTTTAATCAACCAATTTTGGAAAGAACTCAACAAAAAACCTAACAAAACCCTTACCTCTGTAACAACCGGATTTTGGGCCTAGTCGAAACAGTGGTTTCGGAACCACTAACTCGAGGTTAGAGAAATTGTTTTTAGTATTATTTTATGTGTTTTAGCATGATTATATGAGTTCATGAAAATTTTGGTGAAATAATTTTAGCGATTGCATGCTCAATTGCGAAAAAGTACTAAATCGCATAAGGGGAAAAAGTTTTGTTTTTTCTAACAAATGGTGTTAAATAGCTAAAGAATCATAAATAGGGGTCTTTAAAGGGAAAATAGATCCATTTCAATAGGGTGGCCGGCCATAGAGACAAGAGGAGTCAAAAAGTCAAAAATTTAGTAGTGTTGGTATTTGATGACATTAACTAATTGAATAAAAAAAATAAAAATCAAAAGCGGTCATCTTACTTCTCCATCTTTTCCACCAAAAATTGAAGTGGAAAACCCCCATGGGAGCTTGAAAATTTTCAGCACAATAAACCCTTACATGTAAGTCATTTTTTATGGTTATTTTTGTTTAATTTTGTACTTTTGGGACTCTTGTAGCTTAATTTAGCTAATTGAGGGACTATTTTGCAAAATGGTTGAAAGTCTAGGGTTTTTCCATGAGATTTTTCATGTTGTTTGCTGAATTTTTATGGAATAAAATGAATCATGGTTGTTAAACAAACAACTTTTGTGAAGTAGTTTTCATGAAAACTTTAACTAAGGACCATTTTGCATAAGTTATAATTTAAGGGGTAAATTTTTGCAATAATAGGAATTGTGGGCTGCTTCTAGTATAAAGATAATTCGGCTAGGCTTGGTTAGTGAGAAAATTTGATTAAAATCGATTAACGAGCCTAGGGCTAAAATAGTAATTTTATGAAAGTCTAGGGGCAAAATGGTCATTTTTCCAAAATATGAATTATGAAATGCATTGATTAATAAGATGATTAAATTAGTGAATTTTATCATTTTAGATCAAGAAATACGAAATTCAGACCTAGACCGGGGAAAGGCCAAGCAAGTAGACTAAATCCAACTGGTCGCCCACTTTTTGTATACCGAGGTAAGTTGTACGTAAGTAAGGTAACTTTATCGTTATTATGTGTTGATTGATTTATTTTGCATAATATGGTTGAATATGATTATGAATAAGACATGATGAAATTAATGAAGTAAATTCTCGGTTGAACCTAGGAATAGATTGGATATCCTTGCCATGTCATTTAGGTTATATGTGTGCCAGTGTAAGACCAAGTCTAGGACATGGCATCTGCGACGTTGTGAGAGCCAATGTAAGACCATGTCTGGGACGTGGCATCGACATTGATATGTGCACTAGTGTAAGACCATGTTTGGGACATGGCATCGGCCACATCATGAGAGCCAGTGTAAGACCATGTCTGGGACATGGCATCGGTAATGAGACAAGAGCTAGCGTAAGACCATGTCTGGGACACGGCATCAGCCTCGACATGTGAGCCAATATAAGACCATGTTTGGAACATGGCATCAGCAATTCACCCTATTGTGTAAAGCTTGTCAGATATCCTTTAGTATTCCAAATGGTTTCACGGGTTGTTTTAAAAGCTTATGACAATGATATGGAATGATATAATCATGTTGTGAGTGGTACAGGTTGTTATTCGAAACTCATGAGATATGAGTCCAGTTATGTTGCCTTGATGGTAAGAATGACATGAGTAAGTTTTATCAATGAAAAATGATATTGGGACTATATGGGACACGGCCTAATAGACGAGCGTGTACCTTGGCCATGTGCCCTTAGTTGGTTGATGAGGTTAGAAACAGAATGTCAAGGTTTTTGTACACGGGCTGAGACACGTGAGTGTCATGGCTGTGTGAAGGACACGGGCCATGGACACAGGCGTGTGCCAGGCCGTGTGAAAACCCCTGTAGGTTCGAATCAAAAAATAAATTTGTATGGGCTAGGGACACGGTGGTGTCCTGATATGTTCAAGCCGTGTGAGTCACATGGGCCTTCAACGTGGCTATGTTAAGAAGACACACGGGCTTGTGCCCCTGTCAACTTGAAATTTTACCACAGATTAGTCTTGAATCAATTCCAAAGTGTGTTCGGGGCCTCGTAAGCCCATAACAGGGACATTAAGGTATTATGAAAAGTTTTAATTTGGAGCGAAATTTCATATTTCGGAAATGTATGTTTGTATGTGTTTAAGTCCGGTAACATCTGGTATCCTGTTCTAATGTCGAACTCAAGTAAGGGCTGTTATATTTAGTGGTATCAAAGCTATGGTTTAATCGATTCTGGGACTAACCTAGCATGAGTACGAGTCTAGCTGTACATGCCATAAATATATTGTGATAGTGTGACGACTCCTGACAAATTTAAATTGTGTTTTCATATAGTAAATGGATCCTACAGAGCTATGATGATTGTAACGCTTCAAAAATCTCGAAACCCAAAAATCCCGAAATCCAGAACTTTCTTTGTTTTCAGTTTTGATAAAAATTGTGTTTTATGTTCCTAGCCATGTGATAATTATAGTAGGTTTTAATTAAGGTTTGAGTTTGAACCTAGGAATAAATGAAATTATAGTTTAATTATTAAAAGAATCAGGGTTGGGAAGTAGGTGGGCTTTTAAATAAAAATAGGGAAAATAGCATAAAAAAACCTTGTGGAAGAGTGGTAAAGTGACGCCACTTAGAGTGTAGGGAGGTGGCGTTAGTGCCTAGCAAGGAGGTCCAAGGTTCGAATCCTAGTTTTTTGTTTTAGAAGTTTAATTTTGGCCTTCTAGAAGGATGGAAGTGGCGTGAAGATGGACTCTAAGGGGAGTGTTCAGAAGAGAAAATTAAGGAAAGGATCAAGGGGTTATCAGGGAGAAAAACGAGGAGATGAGAAGGGAGAAGTTATGGAGCCGAATTGGGAATTGGGCATGGAAAATTCAGCTATAAGGGCTATAAATAGCGGCCGAATACAGGGTTTTCAGGCTACTGTCGAAATTCTTCTTCACCTTGTTGCCAGAAACCCCTTTCTCCAAAAGCCGAAAACCCTTTTGTTTTTCTTCCTTTTCTTCCTGCCGATTTCTATTCTTCTCTACACAATTTTCTTTGTTCCACTTAGTCGATTTCTTCTTCTACTCTTTTTCTTTAATCTGTACCAAGTAAACCTTATTCACCATACTAAGTTTGAAAAGCCGAAAAGCTGAATCTCCCAAGGGTTGAATACTCTTTGACCGAATCTATTGCAATTAGTATCGGATTTTGTATCTTAGCTCTCTTGTGACAGCCCTAAAGTGACCCTAGTCGGAAAACGGTTTCGGGACCGCTAAACCGAGTCACCAAATTATTTGAATATGATAATTATTGTCTAAAATATGTGAATATGAATGTGTGAAAGTTCTAAGCTTTAATTTAGTTAATTGCATGTGAATTTAGTTAATAAGACTTATGTGTGACACTTTTGAAATGTGATAGGTTAATCTATAAGGATCTATTAGTGCATGTAATCAAAGGGGTGGACTTGCATGTCAATTTCCCCCATTTAATTAGTAGTGGCCGGCCATGACAATAAGGGTGGACAAAGTGTGATGGGTAAAACATGTCATAAACATGTTGTGTTAACGGTTTATGTTAGAAATGATAAAATAATAATGGTTAGTAGGATGATGAAAAAAAAAAAAAAGGTTCTCATTTGTTTCTTCATGACCGAAAAATCAAAGGAAGAAGGGGAAGAAAAGGTTGAGGAGGTTCGGCCATACTTGTATCTAGATTAAGGTATGTTTGATGATGTTCCATGAGATGCATGCATGTTTTAGTTGTTAGCTTGAGTTCTACCTAGCCCACGGTTTAAATCTTTGCTATGTGATGGAGATGATATTCGGCCATGGGTGTTGTCTTCTTGGGTGGTGTTTGATGTTAGTGATGATGCATGAAGATGAGTTAAGTTTCGGCTAAGGTGGATTTGTGTTGATGTCATTTGCATGCTAAATGTGAAGCTTTATAATGATACATGTGATGGTGGATTGATGCCTCTTGGATTTTCTTTTTAGCATTTTTTTTGAGATAGACATTAGGTTCTTTGTTTAACCCATGACCAAAATTGAAATGGTATGGTGTCTTGATGCATTCGGCCATAGTAGGAAATATGGTTGTTGTTCATGTTATTTGTATGAGAAATGGTAGTAAGGTGAAGTGCAAATATTAGTATTTGATTACTAGTGTACATATGTGTATTAGCCGAGTTTTGAACTTGAAACAAAATGGTATGTAGTTAATACAAGTAACCATATTTGTAGGAAGTATTAAGCATATAATTGGCCTCAACATAGACATGCATATTCGGCCACATGAGATAGATTGGTGTTGCATGTATTCGGTTAGGGGCAAGCATATTGATGCTTTTATCTTGACTTAGATAATCGCCTCAAGGAGAATTTGTTAAAGTGCTTAGTTAATTGATATTAGGTTAATGATGTGTGTATTCGGTCATGAAGGTGCACATGAGGAAATGTTAGATTAATTGTACTAAATTGCTCAATGTGATTAAAAATGCATACGACCGCTTTGTATTTGAGCTAAAGGTGGCCATATGACCTATCAACTCCTTGTCATATTCGGCCATAAGCTAGCATAATGAGACCTTAATAAGTTAAATTTGCTTGAATTAGCTCAAGAGCTTAGAGGACCAAAGTTGGACAAGGGAAAGGAAAAAGTGATCGAATAGTCGCCGAAATCGTTCGACAACATCCGAGGTAAGTTTTCGAGTAATGAAACTTAGTTTACGATTTGATTAAGTCATGACATATAGTCATAACAAAAATACGGTGATATAATGATTCTACTTGAATTATATGTTGAATTAATTAGTCTATACGTACGATGGGTAGCCGTATGTGCATAGAGATCATGTCATAAAGCAAATCAAAATCGTACTCTTTGTATGTGCCTATTGAGCCGAAATTAGTAAGTGTGATAAGTGTCTTGTGTTTGAGCTTTGGTAATGAAAATGAAATATGGATGTGTCATGATTATTGATATATGTGCATGGTTATTCGAATGATATCCGGGCTCAGTCCCGAAGGCTTTTATGCTAGTGACTATATCCGGACTAAGATCCGAAGGCATTTGTGCGAGTTGCTATATTCGGGCTAAGACCCGAAGGCATTTGTGCTAGCGATTATATCCGGGCTAAGTCCCGAAGGCATTTATGCTAGTGACCATATCCGGGCTAAGACCCGAAGGCCTTGTGCGAGTGGTTATATCCGGCTAAATCCCAAAGATACTTGGGTTTGGGAATGAGCGACCTTGCTGTAATGATTTCAATTAATACGCTCGTAAAATCCCAACGATGAGGTATGTTTCGTATGTGCATTGAGATAATTGATTCCTTCTAAATAGTATTTGCTCAATCGATTAACAAGCTTCCAGATTTTAGTCAGGTCGATTCCTTATGTATGAATATAAGGGTTGGAAATGTGAAGTAGGTATGATTGTGAGAATATGTGTATATGAAATTATTCGTTTAGTCGTATTAATGCTATACTTGCTTGTGCGATTTCATTGCTCAAAACTTACTAAGCATTAAATGCTTACTCCGTTTCTTTGATTCTCTGTTTTATAGATTTTGGTTCGTCAGCTATCGGGCTCGGGATTGTCGAAGTCGAAGTCGTCCACACTATCAAAACCCTTTTGGTACATTTTTGGTTGAACTCTGAAAATGGCGTGTATAGGACTACCCTCTTTGTTGTTAGTCATGTACCCTTTGGTTTTGTATAAATTTGGATAGCCATGCGAAAATGGCTTATATATACTTTGAGCATAGCATTATAATCATTTTGTATGTTGTACCTTGAGAGGTATGGAAATGTTTGGTAACGATTAGCCATTGGAATGGTTAATCATGATCATTTTGGTGCTTTGTATGACAAATTCCAGTTGATTCATGGAAAACCATGAAATAGGTAAAGTTTACCTTAAAAACAGATGCTGACAGCAGCAGTAGTGTGGATTTGAAAAATAACTAAAAATAGTAGGATTGGAATTAAATAGTGAATAAATTATGTAATAGAACCTTGATGAATCTACTTTCATATGGAAGAAACGAAACGATCATATGAGTCGTATTTTAAGAGATATTTAAGTTTTTGTGGAACAGGGCCAGAGCGATTTCTGGATCCCCTGATCTGACTTTGGAAATTCACTATAAATTAACCAGAGAATATTAGAAGTCATGCCATATATGTATAGATTCCTTTTTGAGTCTAGTTTCGTTAGAAATAAACGGCATAAGTATTGAAGCCTTGTACAGGAAGATAGCTAAGTCGTATTGCATGAAGGTCAAAGTAGTCGAACCCTGTAACAGGGGAGACTTTAACTAATAAACTGTACTAATTGGCTCGACCAAAAATTCTAAAAAACTATTTGTAGAAGGATATGTGAGTCTAGTTTCAGGTAAAATTTACGAAACTGGTTTTCGAGTTTTGGAACTCAAGATATGGTTTTTAAGGTGACAGTGACGCAGTTAGCCAGCTTGTCTAGAAATTTTAAATGAACTGTGTTAATCAATGAAATAAGTCCGTAAATACCTCGTGTTCGACTCCGTCAACGGTCTCGGGCTCGGGGCGTTACAATTTTATTGGTATCAGAGCACGGTTTAGTCGATTCTAGGACTACCGTAATACGTTTGGGTCTAGCTATACATGCCATTATGTGATTATTTGATAGTGTGGTGATTTCTAACAATTGAAAATGTGTTTATTTTTAGTAATGGATCCCGATCCCAACCGAGCGGTAGCTGATGATCTTGAGAGTGTAGCGCCTGCTCCCGCACAAGGGACAGCGCCGGCGGACTCTCATCCTATTGCTAGTAATTCGAATGATGAGGCTAGACAAGCTTTATATAGCGTGCTGAATGGTTGGTTCAACCAATACATTCGAACTAATACGGCTGTTCCACAACCTCCATTCCCGACTAATACCACCCCCGCACCTACAATACCTTCGGCAACTGACCAAATAAGGTCAAATAAGCCCCCAGTTGACAGAATCCGAAAACACGGGGCTACTGAATTTAAAGCTACAGACAGCGATGATGCCGAGCAAGCTGAATTTTGGTTGGACAACACTATTCGGGTACTCGATGAGCTATCTTGCACACCGATGAGTGCCTAAAGTGTACTATCTCCTTGCTACATGATTACGCCTACTATTGGTGGAATACGTTGACTTCTGTTGTGCCAGAGAGCAAGTAACTTGGGAGTTTTTCCAAACCGAGTTTGGAAAAAGTATATCGGTCGAGATTCATGGATCAAAACGGAAGGAATTTCTTGAACTTAAACAAGGTTCCATGTCGGTTCCGACTATGAACGAAAGTTTGTAAGGCTTAGCTAGTGCGCCGAGAATGTATTTCTTCGAAGCCGTGATGTGTAACGTTTGAGGATGGGTGAATGATGATATAAAGTCGTATGTTGGCATTTTGGAAATTCGAGAATTTGTGGTACTTGTCGAGCGAGCTTGCAAAGCCGAGAAACTCAGTATGGAGAAAAGAAAAGCTGAGGTGGGAGCAAAGGAGTTTCGTAAGAGGTCTTCGGGGAAGCCCTTCCAACAGTCATCGAAGAAATTTAGAGATGACTTAGGCCGATCTAGAGACACTTCGGGTTTTTCTAGACGAGATCGCGGCCGACCCCCTGTGAGTACACGAGCCACTTCGGTCGTTAGTGTTGGAAACGATCGTCGAGACAGAACGGAGTGCCAGTATTGTGGTAAATGGCATTCGGGGAGTTGTAGATTCCATGACCGCTCCTGCTATAAATGCGGATCAGTTGACCATTTTATCAAGGATTGCCCGAGACTGTCTGAACAAAATGTGAATCAGAGTGGGAA
Organism: Gossypium arboreum; assembly: GCF_025698485.1. Lineage (NCBI taxonomy): Eukaryota > Viridiplantae > Streptophyta > Magnoliopsida > Malvales > Malvaceae > Gossypium > Gossypium arboreum. The sequence continues at coordinate 115,111,951 of NC_069077.1, read as the reverse complement.
ACCAAGTGCTACTACTGCTCGGGGTAGACCGTCTAGAAACTCGGGCAATACTAGTGGCAGTCAGAGAGGATCTAGAGATGCTACAACCAGATCTGAGGCTCGTGCTCTTGCGAGAGCTTATGCCATACGCACACGCGAGGATGCTTCTTCGCCAGATGTTATTACCGGTACTTTTACTCTCTTTGATACTAATGTGATTGCTTTGATTGACCCTGGTTCTACTCATTCTTATATATGTGAAACCTTAGCATCCAAATGACTCTCACCGTTGAGTCTACTGAGTTTGTAATTCGGGTGTCAAATCCTTTGGGTCGTTACGTGCTTATCGACAAAGTGTGCAAGAAATGTCCCCTAGTAATCCGAGGTTCCTGTTTTCCGGTCGATTTGATGCTTTTACCGTTTGACAAATTTGATGTTATCCTCGGTATAGATTGGTTGAGTGTACATGATGCAATTGTAAATTGCAAAAGAAAAACCATCGATTTAAGGTGTGTAAATAACAAGGTAATCCGAGTTAAGTCTACTGACTTGAATAGGTTGCCAGCTGTAATATCATCAATGTTGGATCAGAAATATGTAAGAAAGGGGTGTGAAGCATACCTTGCGTATGTACTTGATAATAAAGAGCCAAAAAGGAAACTTGAATCTGTGTCGGTGGTTTCTGAATACCCGGATGTTTTTCTCGAAGAATTACTGGGTTTACCACCGCTCGGAGGTAGAGTTTGGTATTGAGCTTGTACAGGACTACACCGATTTCGATAGCTCCGTGTCGTATGGCACCAACCGAGTTAAAAGAGTTGAAAGCTCGGTTGCAAGAGTTGACGGATAGAGGTTTGATCGACCAAGTTTCTCACCTTGGGGTGCACCAAGATTGTTTGTGAAAAAGAAGGACGGAACCATGAGGTTATGCATCGACTATCGTCAGCTGAATAAAGTGACAATAAAGAATAAATATCCGTTACCGCGTTTTGATGATTTGTTTGATCAACTAAAGGGATCCTCGGTGTTTTCAAAGATAGATTTGAGATCGGGTTATTATTAGTTGCGAATTAAATATTCGGACATACCCAAAACTGCTTTCAGAACGAGATACGGTCACTACGAATTCTTAGTGATGCCGTTTGGGCTCACTAATGCCCCCGCGGTATTTATGGATCTGATGAATCGGATCTTCAGACTGTATTTAGACCGATTTGTAGTTGTGTTTATTGATTACATCTTGGTCTACTCAAGAGACGAAACTGAGCATGCTGAGCACCTGAGATTAGTGTTGCAGATTTTACGAGATAAGCAATTATATGCTAAGTTCAGTAAGTGTGAGTTCTGGTTGAGAGAGGTGAGCTTCTTGGGTCATGTGGTATCCGCATCGGGTATTCGAGTTGATCCAAGCAAAATTTCAGCCATACTTAACTGGAAACCTCCGAGAAATATTACTGAGGTTCGGAGCTTTTTGGGACTTGCCGGTTACTACCGACAGTTTGTAAAAGGTTTCTCGATGATAGCCACACCAATGACTAAACTACTTCAGAAAGATGTTAAGTTTGAATGGACAGAAAAATGTCAGAAAAGTTTCGATCAATTGAAAACTTATTTGATGAAGCTCGATACTAGTGCGGCCGAATCGTGCAAGGAGTTCGTCATTTACAAGTGATGCATCCTTACTTGGGTTGGGTTGTGTATTGATGCAAGAAGGTCGAGTTGTAGCTTATGCGTCGAGGCAACTGAAGCCACATGAGAAAAATTATCCAACCCATGATCTCGAACTAGCTGCCATCGTATTCGCTTTGAAAATATGGCGACATTACTTATTTGGTGAGAAGTGCCATGTATATTCGGATCACTAAAGTCTCAAATATTTGATGACTCAAAGAGACTTGAATCTGCGACAAAGGCGTTGGCTTGAGTTGTTGAAAGATTATGAGCTTGTCATTGATTATCACCCGGGAAAGGCTAATGTGGTTGCGGATGCCTTAAGCCGAAAATCACTGTTTGCTTTACGAGTGATGAATGTACACTTGTCTGTTCTACCCGACAATGTGTTAGTGGCAGAATTAAGGGCCAAACCATTGTTGATTCATCAAATTCGTGAAGCTCAGAAAGTCGATGATGAATTGGTTGCGAAACGGGCTGAATGTGTTTCGAATATGGAATCAGAGTTTCAAATTGATGATGACGATTGTTTGAGGTTCAGAAATCGTTTGTGTGTTCCAAGAAGTTCAGAACTTATTTCGATGATTCTGAACGAAGCTCATTGTAGCCGAATGTCAATTCACCCGGGGAGTACGAAAATGTACAATGATCTGAGACGTCAATTTTGGTGGCATGGTATGAAACGAGACATTTCGATTTTGTTTCAAGTGCTTAGTATGGCGCAAGTGAAGGCGAACATCAAGTGCCTCTGGGTTTACTTCACCGATCATGATACGAATAGAAATGGGATCGAGTCACGATGGATTTTGTATCCGGGTTGCCGTTTCGCAAGTAAGAAAGATGCGATTTGGGTTGTTGTTGATAGACTGACTAAATCGGCTCACTTTATCCCCGTACGCACGAATTTTTCATTGGATAAATTAGCTAAATTGTATGTTTCTCAGATTGTGAGATTACATGAGGTACCTATTTCTATTGTGTCGGATAGAGATCCGAGATTCACCTCGCGATTTTGGAAGAAATTGCAAGAAGCTTTGGGTACCAAGTTGCATTTTAGCACCGCTTTTCATCCCCAAACCGATGGTCAATCCGAGCGGATAATTCAGATACTCGAGAATATGTTAAGATGTTGCATCCTTGAGTTTAGTGGTTCATGGGAACGGTATTTACCTTTGATTGAATTCGCTTACAACAATAGTTTTCAATCAAGTATTAAGATGGCACCTTACGAGGCTTTGTACGGTCGAAAATGCCGTACACCATTGTTTTGGACCGAGCTCGGTGAAACTAAAATTTTCGGAGTTGATTTGATTAAAGATCTTTGAGCGAAAGTAAAATAATTCGTGAAAGTCCAAGGCGACATCGATCGTCGAGAAGGCGTCGCGATTTGAAATGAAAGGACATTGAGTATCATGTGGGAGATAAAGTGTTTCTTAAAGTTTCACCTTGGAAAAAGATACTCAGATTTAGGCGTAAGGGCAAATTGAGTCCGAGGTTCATCGGGCCATATGAAATATCCGAACGAGTCGGTCCAATTACGTATAGATTGATTTTGCCCCCTTAACTTGAAAGGATCCACAACGTTTTTCATGTTTCGATGCTTCGACGTTACAGATCTGATCCTTCGCACATAATTAGTCCATCAGAGGTTGAAATTCAATCTGACTTGAGTTACGAAGAAGAACCGATTTGTATCCTAGCTCGTGAAGTGAAAGAGTTGCGAAACAAAAGGGTTCAGTTAGTAAAGGTGTTATGGCTCAAACACGGAATCGAAGAAGCTACTTGGGAAACCGAGAACTCTATGAGAGAACGATACCCAAACCTATTTACCAGTAAGATTTTCGAGGACGAAAATTTCTTAAGTGGGGGAAAGTTGTGACAGCCCTAAAGTGACCCTAGTCAGAAAGCGGTTTCGGGACCGCTAAACCGAGTCACCAAATTATTTGAATATGATAATTATTGTCTAAAATATGTGAATATGAATGTGTGAAAGTTTTAAGCTTTGATTTAGTTAATTGCATGTGAATTTAGTTAATAGGACTTATGTGTGACACTTTTGAAATGTGATAGGTTAATCTATAAGGATCTATTAGTGCATGTAATCAAAGGGGTGGACTTGCATGTCAATTTCCCCCATTTAATTAGTAGTGGCCGGCCATGACAATAAGGGTGGACAAAGTGTGATGGGTAAAACATGTCATAAACATGTTGTGTTAATGGTTTATGTTAGAAATGATAAAATAATAATGGTTAGTAGGATGATGAAAAAAAAAAGAAAAGAAAAGGTTCTCATTTGTTTCTTCATGACCGAAAAATCAAAGGAAGAAAGGGAAGAAAAGTTTGAGGAGGTTCGGCCATACTTGTATCTAGATTAAGGTATGTTTGATGATGTTCCATGAGATGCATGCATGTTTTAGTTGTTAGCTTGAGTTCTACCTAGCCCACGGTTTAAATCTTTGCTATGTGATGGAGATGATATTCGGCCATGGGTGTTGTCTTCTTGGGTGGTGTTTGATGTTGGCGATGATGCATGAAGATGAGTTAAGTTTTGGCTAAGGTGGATTTGTGTTGATGTCATTTGCATGCTAAATGTGAAGCTTTATAATGATACATGTGATGGTGGATTGATGCCTCTTGGATTTTCTTTTTAGCATTTTTTTTGAGATAAACATTAGGTTCTTTGTTTAACCCATGACCAAAATTGAAATGGTATGGTGTCTTGATGCATTCGGCCATAGTAGGAAATATGGTTGTTGTTCATGTTATTTGCATGAGAAATGGTAGTAAGGTGAAGTGCAAATATTAGCATTTGATTACTAGTGTACATATGTGTATTAGCCGAGTTTTGAACTTGAAACAAAATGGTATGTAGTTAATACAAGTAACCATATTTGTAGCAAGTATTAAGCATATAATTGGCCTCAACATAGACATGCATATTTGGCAACATGAGATAGATTGGTGTTGCATGTATTCGGTTAGGGGCAAGCATATTGATGCTTTTATCTTGACTTAGATAATCGGCTCAAGGAGAATTTGTTAAAGTGCTTAGTTAATTGATATTAGGTTAATGATGTGTGTATTCGGTCATGAAGGTGCACATAAGGAAATGTTAGATTAATTGTACTAAATTGCTCAATGTGATTAAAAATGCGTATGACTGCTTTGTATTTGAGCTAAAGGTGGCCATATGACCTATCAACTCCTTGTCATATTCGGCCATAAGCTAGCATAATGAGACCTTAATAAGTTAAATTTGCTTGAATTAGCTCAAGAGCTTAGAGGACCAAAGTTGGACAAGGGAAAGGAAAAAGTGATCGAATAGCCGCTGAAATCGTTCGACAACATCCGAGGTAAGTTTTCGAGTAATGAAACTTAGTTTACGATTTGATTAAGTCATGACGTATAGTCATAACAAAAATACGGTGATATAATGATTCTACTTGAATTATATGTTGAATTAATTAGTCTATACGTATGATGGGTAGCTGTATGTGCATAGAGATCATGTCATAAAGCAAATCAAAATTGTGCTCTTTGTATGTGGCTATTGAGCCGAAATTAGTAAGTGTGATAAATGTCTTGTGTTTGAGCTTTGGTAATGAAAATGAAATATGGATGTGTCATGATTATTGATATATGTACATGGTTATTCGAATGATATCCTGCTAAGTCCCAAGGCTTTTATGCTATTGACTATATCCGGACTAAGATCCAAGGCATTTGTGCAAGTTGCTATATCCGTGCTAAGACCAAGGCATTTGTGCTAGCAATTATATCCGGCTAAGTCCCAAGGCATTTATGCTAGTGACCATATCCGGCTAAGACCAAGGCCTTGTGCGAGTGGTTATATCTCGCTAAATCAAGATACTTGGGTTTGGGAATGAGCGATCTTGCTGTAATGATTTCAATTAATACGCCGTAAAATCCCAACGATGAGGTATGTTTCAGATGTGCATTGAGATAATTGATTCCTTCTAAATAGTATTTGCTCAATCGATTAACAAGATTCCGGCTTTTAGTCAGGTCGATTCCTTATGTATGAATATAAGGGTTGGAAATGTGAAGTAGGTATGATTGTGAGAATATGTGTATATGAAATTATTCGTTTAGTCGTATGAATGCTATACTTCAGTTGTGCACGATTTCATTGCTCAAAACATACTAAGCATTAAATGCTTACTCCGTTTCTTTGATTCTCTGTTTTATAGATTTTGGTTCGTCAGCTATCGGGCTCGGGATTGTCGAAGTCGAAGTCGTCCACACTATCAAAACCCTTTTGGTACATTTTTGGTTGAACTCTGAAAATGGTGTGTATAGGACTACCCTCTTTGTTGTTAGTCATGTACCTTATGGTTTTGTATAAATTTGGATAGCCATGCGAAAATGGCTTATATATACTTTGAGCATAGCATTATAATCGTTTTGTATGTTGTACCTTGAGAGGTATGGAAATGTTTGGTAACGATTAGCCATTGGAATGGTTAATCATGATCATTTTGGTGCTTTGTATGACAAATTCTAGTTGATTCATGGAAAACCATGAAATAGGTAAAGTTTACCTTAAAAAGATCTTGACAGCAGAAGATGGTGTGGATTTGAAAAATAACTAAAAATAGTAGGATTGGAATTAAATAATGAATAAATTATGTAATCGAACCTTGATGAATCTACTTTCATATGGAAGAAACGAAACGATCATATGAGTTGTATTTTAAGAGATATTTAAGTTTTTGTAGAACAGGGCCAGAGAAATTTCTGGATCCCCTGATCTGACTTTGGAAATTCACTATAAGTTAACCAGAGAAACTTAGAAGTCATGCCATATATTTATAGATTCCTTTTTGAGTCTAGTTTCGTTAGAAACAAACGAAATAAGTATTGAAGCCCTGTACAGGAAGATACCTAAGTTATATTGCATGAAGGTCAGAGTAGTCGAACCCTGTAACAGGGGAGAATTTAACTAATAAACTGTACTAATTGGGTCGACCAAACATTCTAGAAAACTATTTGTAGAAGGATATGTGAGTCTAGTTTCAGGTAAAATTTACGAAACTGGTTTTCGAGTTTTGGAACTCAAGATATGGCTTTTAAGGTGACAAGGACGCAGCTTAGCCACTTATGTCGGAAATTTTAAATGAACTGTGTTAATCAATGAAATAAGTCTGTAAATACCTCGTGTTCGACTCCGGCAACGGTCTCGGGCTCGGGGCGTTACATCTCTGCCGAATTTCTCTTTAGGTGGTTACAGTTTTGATCTAGGAGTTGATCATGGTTAGTAATTTAAGAAAGGGCTAATCGCGTACGGTAAGGTTAATGTGAGGTTTCGGTTTCAGTAAGGATATGTATTAAGCATGCGATTAATGGAAGGGTGATATCGTTTGTAGGTTTGGACTAAGGGAATCACAGCACGTTTGCTTACCAGGTGTGTACATACACTGCACACACAAGTAGATCGACAAAAGCCGAACAGCCAAAATGCTGAAATACCGAAAAGCCGAAAGTTTGGCTACGGTAGTCTTGCGAGTGCGTGAACACTCGTAAGGGGAAGACCGATAGGTTACCTAAGGCCCACGAGCGATTCCGTAAACTTGGGTTATGATTTGGCCATATGGGTTGGAATGGGCTAAATGGGCCCGATGGGCAGTTGGGCCCATTATAGGCAAAAACTGAATGTTGAAGCTATGTGATAGGAACTTGTACATGAGCATGAATATGAATGTGACTGGGCCTAACAGGCCATATAAATGTTATTTGTGCCTAATGGGCCATATGAATATGATTAGGCTTAATGGGCCACATACAGGTATGTGAAACTGTTTGGGCTTTGTAAGGGTTTTGGGCCTAGTATATGATATCCACATAAGACTTAATTAATATATTGCGACCGTGGACAAGTCAAAGGGTTAAGGTGTGGCAACGGGTAAATGCATGTTTAAGATTGGATCTAGGGAGAGCTTGGTACATAAGGGATCTTAATAACTCACCTCCTCTTCTCTGAATCCTACCTGGTGTATAGTGTTTGTTCATCTTAGCTCAAGGAACTCGTTAACGGGCCAAGGTAAGTGAAAACCGTAATTAAGGGAAAATTACCGAAATGCCCCTAAGGGCGAAAATGACCAAAATACCCCTAGGTGTGGAATGTAAATTTTATGGATGTGACATGCATACATCTGATATTCTGCTTAGGTTGCATATGGGTAGGAATTATGGAACGGAGGAAGTATATGAGGATCGCATGGTTGCCTGACAATCGTGGATCCACCAACGACTTTTAAAGCCCAATATGTAAATGAAGGTAGTTCCGCAACCGGGCTACCATGGTGTGTGGGCTGGGTGGGTCGATATTTATATCCCACATAGTGTGACGGGGGACGGAGCTAGTGTGTAGTGGATGGATAATTTGGATGGAGTTGCATTACATTGCATGATTGATGGATGATTTTTTTTTTATGCTTGTTTTTGCCGAGGGTTGTACACACTGAGTTTGCGAAAACTCACCTCCTCTTTTATTTTATTTTCAGGTGATGCTCAGTAGAAAGTTCGATGTTTGGAGGAACTTTGGGTGGCCGGCTAGCAAGATAATTCGGACTTGCTTTTTTGTTAAGCATTTAAGTTTTTATTTCTTTTTAAATATGTTTTAGACCAGATTGTAATAAGGTTTTCATTGTGTTATTATTACTTGAATTATTTGGTTTATTATTTTTATGCGATGTAATTATAAGAAGTTGAACATGGTTTCTTAAACTATAGTATGTTTTTCTACGCTTCCGCAACTCAATTTTTAAATGACATGTTTTCATAAAAACATATGCTTCAAACAAGTGATGTTAAGGAGTTTGTTTTTTTGTTAATTAAGGTTTCTTTTATTTTAAAAAGGGTTTTCAATGAAAATACAGTTTTTGCTAAAACACTTCAAAGTCGCACACTAGATTCGGCCATAGCTCTGGGCCGAGTTTAGGTGTTACATTTAGTGGTATCAGAGCTCAGGTTGCAAAACGCGGGCTGTGAAGTGGGCCTTATTACTTGATTTCTTTTTGTGTTTTAAAAAAAATTTACAATAATTTGAAAAAGGGAAAGTCTTGCTGAGCGGCACACTGAGTCTCTGACGTCGAATCAAGTAAGTAATTTTATTCTTAAATTTGTTTAAATTGTTATACAGTAGATAGTTAGAGGGTTATTTTAGATGATTTTGTTAGAGTGGAACTGAAGGCCATAGGATCCTAAAACTGTAGAGGATTTTCGAAAACAATATTCTCTCTAAATACTTTCATAAAACATCGGGTTAAATATTGAAACTAACTAAAACTTCATAAAATTTTTAATCCAAATAATACGTGAACCGACGATGAGTGCTAGAAGGGGTGCGAGAGGTCGTGGCCGAGGCCACAAAAGTGTTAGGGCTGAATCGTTGGCATCGGACCATATGCCCGATGTTGGAGTAGAAGAGGCACCAGCCTCACCTGTGGCTCGGAATGGATAGTATGACCGGGCTGCGGGAGAAGATGCATTGTCCTAGGCAATGCTGAGGATTTTGGAAAGGGTCGTTGGACCCAATAATGGCAACGGAAATCGGGGGTCCATTCTAGAATGACTTTGATCGAACGGGGTTGAGATATTTAAGGGTGTGGCTGGCGTGGCTCCTAATGTGGCAGAATATTGGTTGGAGGACACTGAAAGGATAATGGAGGATTTGGACTGCTCACCGGAACAAAAGCTTAAAGGAGTTGTGTCACTATTAAGGGAAGAAGCCTACCAGTGGTGGTTGACAGTGAAAGAGGGCACCCAACCAGAGCGGGTCACTTGGGAGTTCTTCAAAGCTGCTTTCCAAGGGAAGTATGTGGGTACAAGCTATGTGGATGCTAGAAGGAAGGAGTTCCTGAACTTGACCCAAGGAAACAAATCGATGGCGGAGTATGAGGCGGAGTTTCTACGCCTTAGTAAGTATACAAGGGTAATGGTGGCAACGGAGTATGAGAGTTGTGTTAGGTTTGAGGATGGACTTAGAGGTAGCCTCAGGGTACTGATAGCTCCACAAAGGGAGCGAGTTTTCTCAGAGTTGGTGAAGAAGGCAAAGATAGCGGAGGAGGTAAAGTGTACTAAGCGCTTAAATCAAGAAAAAGAAAGGGGTAAGAGTAAAAGGGAGGCTGAGACTCCTGGTGTGGGACATATGCCTAGGGCTAGGGCCAAAGTTAATGGGCCAGATAGAGCAGGACCCCTTGCTATTAATTAGGTCAAGGGTGGAAATAGTTTGGGTTGTGGAGCACCAGGCAAAGGTGCTGATCATGCTGAGGCGAGGCAGCCAGCTTTGGTCTATGCAGCATGTCGTCAAGAGGATGGAGACACTCCAGAGGCGAATAATGGTACGTACTTACCCATAGTGTGCCATTTCCCTAAGTTGGAATTAGAGTGCGCAACGAAAGTGTGGTGTGGTAGTCTGTGTTAGTAGTTGGAAATTTTGAGGATGAAATTTCTTTTAGGGGATAGAGTTGTAACGCCCCAAAAATCCTGAAACCCAAAAATCCTGAAATCTCAAACTTTCTTTGTTTTCGATTTTGATAAAAATTGTGTTTTATGTTCCTAACCATGTGATAATTATAGTAGGTCTTAATTAAGGTTTGATTTCGAACCTAGGAATAAATGAAATTATAGTATAATTATTAAAAGAATCAGGGTTGGCAAGTAGGTGGGCTTTTAAATAGAAATAGGAGAAAAATAGCATCAAAAGACCTTGTGGAAGAGTGGCTAAGTGACGCCACTTAGAGTGTAGGGAGGTGGCGTTAGTAGCTAGTAAGGAGGTCTAAGGTTCAAATCCTAGTCTTGTGTTTTAGAAGTTTAATTTTGTCCTTCTAGAAGGACGGGAGTGGCATGAAGATGGACTCTAAGGGGAGTGTTCAGAAGAGAAAATTAAGGAAAGGATCAAGGGGTTATCAGGGAGAAAAACGAGGAGATGAGAAGGGAGAAGTGATGGAGTCAAATTGCAAATTGGGCATGGAAAATTCAGCTATAAGGGCTATAAATAAAGGCCAAGTACAAAGTTTCCAGGCTACTGTCAAAATTCTTCTTCACCTTGTTGCCAGAAACACCTTTCTCCAAAAGCCGAAAACCCTTTCCTTTTCAAGATCCAAAAAGCTGAAAACCCTTTTGTTTTTCTTTCTTTTCTTCCTGCCGGTTTCTATTCTTCTCTACAAAATTTTCTTTGTTTCACTTAGCCGATTTCTTGTTCTACTCTTCTTCTTTAATCTGTACCAAATAAACCTTATTCACCATACTAAGTTTGAAAAGCTGAAAAGCCAAATCTCCCAAGGGCTGAATACTCATTAACCGAATCTAGTGGAATTAGTATCGGGTTTCGGATCTTAGCTCTTTGCTAAATTGCTTTTTAGGTTTTTTCGGTTCTGATCTAGGAGTTGGTCATGGTTAGTGATTTAAGAAAGGGTTGATTGCGTAAGGTAAGGTTAATGTGAGGTTTCAGTTTTAGTAAGGATATGTATTAAGCATGCGATTAATGGAAGGGTGATATCGTTTGTAGGTTTGGACTAAGGGAATCGCAGCACGCTTGATTACCAGGTGTGTACATACACTGCAAACACAAGTAGATCGACAAAAGCCGAAATGTCACAATGACGAAATGCCGAAATGCTAAAAAGACGAAATGTCGAAAAGCCTAAAATTTGACAACGGTAGTCTTACGAGTGCGCGAACACTCGTAAGGGGGAGACTGATAGGTTGGTTGAGGCCCACGGGTGATTCCGTGGACTTGGGTTATGATTTGGCCATATGGGCCTGAATAGGCTAAATGGGCCCGATGAGCTGTTGAGCCCATAATAGGCAAAAATTGAATGTTGATGCTATGTGATAGGAACTTGTATGTGAGCATGAATATGAATGTGACTGGGCCTAACGAGCCATATAAATGTGATTTGGGCCTAATGGGCCATATACAGGTGATTTGGGCCTGGTGGGCCATATGAATATGATTGGGCTTAATGGGCCAGATACAGGTATGTGAAATTGTTTGGGCTTTATAAGGGTTTTGGGCCTAGTATATGATATCCACATATGACTTAATTAATATATTGTGACCATGGACAAGTCAAAGGGTTAAGGTGTGGCAATAGGTATATGCATGTCTAGGATTGGATCTAGGGAGAGCTTGGTACTTAAGCGGTCTTAATGACCCACCTCCTCTTCTCTAGAATCCTACCTGGTGCATAGTGTTCATTCATCTTAGCTAATTGGACTCGTGAACGGGCCAAGGTAAGTGAAAACCGTAATTAAAAGAAAATTACCAAAATGTCCCTAAGGGCGAAAATGACCAAAATACCCCTAGGTGTGGAATGTAAATTTTATGGATGTGACATGCATACATTTGATATTCTGCTTAGGTTGCATATGGGTGGGAACTATGGAACGGAGAAAGTATATGAGGATCGCATGGTTGCCTGACAATCGTGGATCCATCAACGGCTTTTAAATTCCAATATGTAAATGAAGCCAGTTTCGCAACCGGGCTACCATGGTGTGTGGGCTGGATGGGTCGATATTTATATCCCCACATGGTGTGACAGAGGACGGAGCTGGTGTGTAGCAAATGGATAATTTGGATGGGATTGCATTGCATGATTTATGAATGATGTTTTTTTTATGCTTATTTTTGTCGAGGGTTGTACACACTGAGTTTGCGAAAACTCACCCCCTCTTTTATTTTATTTTCAGGTGATGCTCAGTAGAAGGTTCGATGTTTGGAGGAACTCCGGGTGGCCGGCTAGCAAGATAATTCAGACTTGCTTTTTTTTAAGCATTTAAGTTTTTATTTCTTTTTAAGTATGCTTCAGACCAGATTGTAATAAGATTTTCATTGTGTTATTATTACTTGATTTATTTGGTTTATTATTTTTATGTGATGTAATTATAAGAAGTTGAAAATGGTTTCTTAAACTATAGTATGTTTTTCTACGCTTCCGCAACTTAATTTTTAAATGACATGTTTTCATAAAAAAATATGCTTCAAACAAGTGATATTAAGGAGTTTGTTTTTTTTGTTAATTAAGGTTTCTTTTATTTTAAGTAAGGTTTTCAATGGAAACACGGTTTTCGCTAAAACACTTTAATGTGACACACCAGATTTGGCCATAGCGTCTGGGCCGGGTTTGGGGTGTTATAGTGATGATGTGGAAAGTAATGCGCTAGCTCCCGCTGAAGGGACTACGCCAGTCGAAAGTGGGCCAGTGACATTGAGTCAGGGCGGAAGGGCTAAAGAAGCCTACCTTCATACGATGGATGCTTGGTACTCGGAGTTCTTTCGTGCAAATCCGAACACCCCGCCTCTCCCACCTCCTCTGATTTCTTAGCCTGCTCATATTGCTCCCCAAGGAGTAGAAGTGGTTAAGAGAGAAAAACCTTCGGTAGATAGAATTTGTAAGCACGGGGCTGAGGAATTTCGGGTTAAAATTGATGATGACCAAGAGAAAGCAGAGTTCTGGTTGGAAAATACCATTAGGGTATTCGATGAATTGTCTTGCAACCCTAAGGAGTGCATGAAGTGTGTTGTGTCACTCCTGCGAGACTCGGCCTACCAATGGTGGAACACCCTTGTGTCGGTTGTACCAAGGGAAAGGATTACATGGGAGTTTTTCCAGGAAGAATTTCGAAAGAAGTATATTAGTCAGAGGTTTATAGACCAGAAAAGGAAAGAATTACTAGAATTGAAGCAAGGCCAAATGACAGTAACAGACTATGAGCGTGAGTTCGTGAGACTCAGCAAATACGCTAGAGAGTGCGTATCTACTGAAGCCACTATGTGCAAGAGGTTTGAGGATGGTTTGAATGAAGACATCTGATTGTTGGTTGGTATTTTGGAGTTAAGAGAATTTGTCGTACTTGTTGAGAGAGCGTGTAAGGCCAAAGAATTGGCCAAAGAGAAGAGGAGAGCTAATATTGAGTTACGTGACTCCAAGAAAAGACAATATGAAAGATCATTTCAGACCTCATCCAAGAAATCGAGGGAGTTTCCTACTCGAACAAATGCGTCAATAGGACTCTCTAGTTGAAACAAGAATAAGCAGTATACGGCATCTAAAGCTCAGACCACTTCCATTGCGAGCGTTGGTAGTGCTTGACTGAATAGACTGGAGTGTTCGCAGTATGGTAGACGACACTTCAGTGAGTGTCAAGGTAATGATGGAGGCTACTTCAAGTGTGGTTCACTAGACCACATTATTTGAAACTGTCCTGAGATGAAGGAGAAAGACAAAAAGGAAGATGTGAGAGCGAGTAATGCTCCCTTGTGGGGTAGACCACAGAAGAACCCTAGGAATGGGGCTAGGAGTAGAGGTTTGCCTAGAGATTCTACTATGAGGTCCGAGGGCAGAGCGCCCTCAAGGACATACGCCATTCGTGCCTGCGAAGATGTTGCATCTCCCGACGTGATTACGAGTACCTTTTCTATCTATGATATATTTGTAGTTGCTTTGATCGACCCGAGGTCTACTTACTCTTATATTTGCATGAAATTGGTACCTAGTACGAATATACTAGTGGAGTCTACTGAATTTGTGATAAAAGTGTCCAACCTATTAGGCAAACATCTAATAGTTGACAAACTGTGTAGAAACTATCCTTTAATGATTAGAGACCACTGTTTTCCAGCTAACCTCATGCTACTACTGTTTGATGAATTTGATCTAATTCTTGGCATGGATTGGCTGACTATTCATAACGTGTTAGTAAACTGTGGTAGTAAATTTACTAAATTGAGATGTGAAAATGGGGATATTATTCGAGTTTAATCAGGTGAATCAGACAGTTTACCAGTACTTATTTCTTCTATGACTGTTGAGAAATACATGAGAAAAAGGTATGAGTCCTATCTTGCATTTTTGTTGAATACCCAAGAGTCGAGAGTAAAGATTGAGTCAGTGCCAGTGGTATGTGAGTACCTAGATGTGTTTCCAGAAGAATTTCCCAGATTACCTCCAACTAGGGAAGTTGAGTTTGGTATCGAGTTAGCCCTGGTACGGCACCTATCTCAATTGCTCCGTATAGGATGGCTCCAACAGAGTTAAATGAGTTAAAAGTATAGTTACAAGAATTAATAGACAAGGGTTTTGTGAGACCGAGCTATTCCCTGTTGGTTCTTTGGTACTTTTTGTGAAAAAGAAAGATGGGTTGATAAGATTATGTATAGACTATAGACAGCTCAACAAGGTGACGATGAAGAACAAGTATCCCTTGCCAAGGATAGACGATTTGTTTGATCAATTAAAGGGAGCCACGGTGTTTTCTAAGATAGACATGAGATTCGGCTATTACCAACTAAGATTTATGGAGCAAGATGTACCAAAAACTACGTTGGACGAGATACGGGCACTATGAGTTCCTTGTCATACCCTTTGGCTTAACAAATGCTCCCACTGTCTTTATGGACTTGATGAATCATATTTTCCAATCGTACTTGGATAAGTTCGTGGTTGTTTTTATCGATGATATATTAATTTATTCTCGTGATGAGAGTGAGTACACAGAGCATTTAAGAACTGTTTTGAAGACATTACGAGATAAGCAGCTATATGCCAAATTTAGTAAAAGTGAGTTTTGGCTCCGAGAGGTTGGATTCTTGGGACATATCGTGTCGGGTGATGGGATTAGATTTGACTAAAGTAAGATCTCGACTATTGTTGAGTGGAAACCGCCAAGGAATGTATCGGAGATTAGAAGCTTTCTATGCTTAGCGGGTTACTATAAAAGATTATTTAAAAGATTCCCCATGATTGCTACTCCGATGACGAGGTTGCTATAGAAGGATGTCAAGTTCGAGTGGACGGAAAAATGCCAATCGATTTTTGAGAAACTTAAGGTGTTGTTGACTAAAGCCCCAATTTGTAGTGCAACCAAAACTGGGAAAAGAATTCATAGTGTATGGTGATGCATCCTTGACTGGATTAGGATGCGTGCACATGCAAGAAGGCAAAGTGATAGCAATGCCTCAAGACAACTGAAGTCACATGAGAAAAATTATCCAACTCACGAGTTAGAGTTAGCAGCCATAATGTTTGCACTGAAGATTTGGAGACATCACTTGTATGGTGAGAAATGACGGGTATTCACTGACCATAAAAGCTTAAAATATTTGATGACTCAAAAGGACTTGAATCTACGGCAAGGAACGCTAGACTTGATTAAAGATTACGAGTTAAATTGACTATCACCCGGGAAAGGCGAACGTGGTCGCTAATGCATTAAGTAGGAAGTCATTGTAACACCCCTCACCCATATCCGACGCCGGGATAGGGTTTGAGGCGTTATCGGGGTTTCATACTTACAAACATACTAAATCGGGTCACTGAATTTTTCCCAGTATTTAAAACTTTTCAAACATGTACATCTCTTCCCTTACATAGGCCTTCGAGGCATAAAACATACCTAGGGGCAGTTTTGGACAAAACCGGGAACATTCGATAAACTTTGGGCCTTTTAAAAAATTTTCCTTACTTTGAAGTGTCACACGCCGGTGTGGTGGGGCCGTGTGGTCACACACACCCATGTGGCTTGGGACGCCCCCGTGCCCTCTACCAATGTGCAACACTGACTTTAACCTTATCATACAATTAGGGACACACGGTGCAACAGCCTAATTTTCAGTGGTATCGGGAATAGAGATTTGAGATCACTAAATCCGACGGGTGAGTTGAAAATTTAATAAATTAATATCTATGAGTCAAATGTGAATATAAAAGCATTTTTGAATTAGTGAATTTGGTGATTTAAAAGAATTAATTAGGTAAATTGGGTCAAGAATGAGGTATCGAGACCTCGATGTCATAAATCGAGCCATAAATATTTTTAGAAATATTTATGGAGTGTTCGTGAGGTAGTAATAAAATTTAGTCAGAAAATTTTGACGTTTGGGAGGTTAATTAAATAAAAAGGACTAAATTGAAAAGGGTGTAAAAGTTGCTAAAAGGATTAAATAGCTCAATTGTCAAATGAGGAAGGACCTAAAGTGCAAATAAGCCCAAAGGAGATATTTTGGGCGGCAATAGCTGAGAAAAATCAGGAAATGGGTGAAATAAGGGCAAAACTAACAAAATTGAAAAATCTAGAATTCTCTTCATTTCTCTTCATTTTCATCAGCTGAAAAACAGCCATGGAGGAGGGTTCAAGATGGTTTTCATACTCTAGCTTCATGTAAGTTTAATTCTTGCTTTCTCCTTGACATTTTTATGTTTTTGGACTTTTACAATTGGGTCCAACTTACTATTTCATTAATTTGTGATTCCATGTCTAATTTTTGAAGTTGTTATGGATGAGTGCTAGAAGTATATGATGATTTGGCATGGAATTAGAGCTTTAAATTGTTTATATTCTGATTTTATTGAAAGAATTGAATAGAAAGTGAATGTTTGGGACCTAATTGTAAAAGACTTTGAAGTTAAAGTTTTATGTGAAAATTCTGAATCTCAATAGTTATGAAATAACTATAATGTCTATAAAAAGTATTAATTGAGAAAATTATCTTAATTTAGGGGTTAATTGAGCAAGGACTGAATTGTATGAATTGTGAAACTTGGGGTAAAATGGAAATCAACATTTTGCACTAAAACTGTTTTGAGTAGCAGCAGTAGTTTAACTTTGAAAAATCACAAAAAATTGTATAAATCGAATTAGAGGATGAAAAAAATATGAAATTAAAGCTTATTGAGTATAGTTTCTTATAAAATAAATTATGTAAGCAATGAAATTGTAAATCATGAGATACAATAACTTTTGTTAGACAAGGTCAGAATAATTTTGGGTTCTCCTGTTCTGAATTTGGAAAATCATCAAAACTTGGATAAAAATAATTAGAGGCTCAAATTTATATTTTTAGAATCCTGAATGAGTCTATTTTCAAGAGAAATAAACTAGGACATCATTCGAATCTTTTACGAGAAGATAATTAATTTTTAGTGAAGAAGAGTCGGAACTATCAGACACCAGGGGAGATTTCAATGAATAAACTGTATTAATTGGCCCAACCAAAAATTATGAAATTTTTATGGTAAGAATACATATGAGTCTAGTTTCTGGGAAATTTTATGGATCTTAATTTTGAGTTCTGTGGCTCAAGATAAAAATAATTTAGTGACTATGACACAGATGGACAGCTTGAATATTCACATAAGTAAATAGTGAAAATTATGGATAATATTACCTACAAATGTGTTGTTTATACTAAGGATGTGGATGGAGAGGAGGAGGAGGAAAATATACAAAAATATATGAATGACTCATGTATAAATTGATCACATGCCCTATTATAATCGATAAGTGTTGGATTAGAAATGATATAATGTTTTACTTGGTATATTTATTATGAAATTATGATTATTGTTATAATACAAAAATTGAACTTGTGAGTTTATATGGCTAAATTTTAGTGATTATTTGTTAATTTTATGAATTTCATGATGTGTTATTTCATATGTGTTGATGGTAAAATCGTGAATAATGTAAAAGCATGAAAATTGAATAAATGATCAAATTGAGCATTTCATTTCAGTGACAAGATGAATTGAAGGAAAAGACCATGGTTGGACCATGGCAACAAGTGATAAGTGATAGCTTCGGCTACACTTATCTGACCAAGGAAAAGTGAAAGTGATAAGTGATAGCTTCGGCTACACTTATTTGATCAATGATAAATGACAAGTGAAAAGTGGTAGCTTCAACTACCTGATCAGTGAAAAGTGGTAGCTTCCGCTACCTGATCAGTGAAAAGTGGTAGTTCCAGCTACCTGATCAGTGAAAAGTGGTAGCTCCAGCTACCTGATCAGTGAAAAATGGTAGCTCCGGCTACCTGATCAGTGAATAGTGGTAGCTTTGGCTACAAGTGACAAGTGACAAGTGATTTCCGTATAAGACCATATCTGGGATATGGCATCGGTGTGATATATGCTACTATATAAGACCATATCTGGGATATGGCATCAGTGAGATATGTGATTCGTGTAAGACCATAGCTGGGCTATGGCATCGATATATGAATATGTGTAAGACCATAGCTGGGCTATGGCATCATTATGTGAAGATGTGTAAGACCATAGTTGAACTATGGCATCGAGAAAACGAAGTACTCAATTTCGTAAGACGTTCACTAATTTGACAAAGTTTGGTAAGTGTTACATGGAATTATGTGATACAAGGAAGTGCGAGTTGATAAGATACGAGTATAGAACTTGGTTGATAAATGAATTCATTTGTGATTATATAATTGTTCATCTTGAATGTACTGTCCATATGTATTGATAATTCAAATGTTTTAATGAATAAAATTCCGATATGGAATAAATTGAACACGAGACAAATAATTATGAAATTGAACTCGGAATTCATGAAAATGACGGTTATTGATATATGGAGACATGAGACATTGATATATGAATATGGAAAATGTTTGATAAATGTGTTTATTCATAATTATAGAATTATATACCTCATGTGTACTATTTGCATAAAGATGATATTTCAAATACTTTGGTTATTTAAGCTTAAATAGGAAATAGTCTGAAATCAAGATAAGTTGTTATGAAAATATATTTAGACTACAGAGATATGACTGATATATGTTGTATGATTACATAACATGAAATTGTGTATATATATGAGAAATTGAATGAGAATTAAGCCCATACATGTTTTTTGTTATTTATATGAAGTGTACGACTAACAAGGGTGATGAAGTTATAAACAGAGAGTTACACGGGTTGAAAACACGAGCGTATGACTCTCCAAAGTGTGAAAATTTTCTAAGTGTTGCAAAAGTTTCATATGTTTACGGTTTGGTCCCGAACCACCCTGAATGTATGTTTTGGGCCCCGTAGACCCATATAAGGGACGTTAAACATATGTATGAAAGTTTTTAATTTAGAAAAAAATTTTATGGCTGATTTTTTTTACGTGATTGATCATATTAAGTTTGGTAATGCCTCGTACCCTATTCTAGGCTCGGAATATGGGTAGGGGGTGTTACACACGGCCAAGACACATGCCCGTGTGGCTTGCCCGTGTACAACACTGACTTAAAATTTTAGGTGAAGGGGACGCACGACCATAACACACACCTATGGGGGTGAGCCGTGTGTCATACACAGCCTAGACTCACGCCCGTGTGTCCAACCGTGTGGACCTTAATAGGCTATTTCCAAGCCTTTGGTCACCCTTTTCATCACTTATACTTAATGATTGTCAAATGCAAAGTGTAATTAAAGGAATTCCATGTCTCTTTAACACATTCAAGATTGGCTCGTTCTTGAGACTCATTGCCAATTATAAACAAACCATCACGTATGAATATAAACATGCATAGGTTTGTGGGTCATAGCTTACTTCAAAATAAGCCAATTCCCATGGCCATATACAAAATATAGGTACATCTTTACATGCCTTCATTTGGAAATTCAAATGACACATATAACAAAATACTCAAAAGCCCTATACATGCCATTGAACAAAATAGAAATGTCTTTATACCAAAGCTGGACTAGTTGATAGTGTGTTGACTCTCCAACTGTCTTCTATTCCTTACGAGTCCTCAAGCTCTATAAGACAGGGAAAGAGAGGGGTAAGCATTTACACGCTTAGTAAGCTCGAATAACCAGAAAGTAAAATTACCAAGTAATTAGCATACATCCATAATAGATAATGAAACCAACAAGTATGAAATGGTTCCATATCACATGCACTCAATCAATAAGTTAGTTGCATAACAAAGCACCATGTAATTTATCCTAGATGAACTCATCATCCATCGTTTCATTGATATACATCCTTCTCATGTTAATCCCATTAAGTTTCTAGGAAATCTCGATGGAAAATCCATTAACCGTTAGTTCATAAGGATAATCATTTCAAGTGTGAACTCCCGTGAACCTCACATTTTATGGGGTGATTACCAATCTAGGCTAAAATCCCCCATTTACAAAACTCATAAGGTGATGTCGGGATTGCCAGTCTAGGCTAAATCCCCTTATAACAACAAACACCTTTATTAATCTCGAATCTGAATTACCAGTCTAGGCTAAGTTGAGACCCTAATTAGATTACCCGTCCAGGCTAAATCCATAATGCACATGTATTCTTCGAAAGGCTCGATCATCCAAAGATACACCCGTCCGGGTTGGATCCTTTTTATAATTGAGATCAACAGATTACCCGTCCGAGCTAAATCCTTTCTGCAACACATGCAGGATCTCAATTCACTTGTAAATCATGGTTTATCCATTGAATTCCCTTTTTAAACCTCAACCAAGACATTTTTCAACATATCATTATCAAAGATGCATTTCATGAAATTTTTATGTCATCAATAAATGCAAACATCATTCATTCAAAAATCATTTAATTAGGAATATTAGGAGTTTACTTTAAGTTATCCGAACTTACTTGATATTCGTTTCCATGTTGTGCTTCGGTTATTCCGAAACCTTTCGTTTTCCTCGATCGACCTCTGGAATTTGTTCCTCGGGGTCTATAACAACAAAATTAAATCATTAACACTCTACATTATACTTTTCAAGTCTAAATTCCACCTCGGTCTAAATGATCGTTTTGTCCCTAACCTTTCACATTTTAACGATTTAGTCCCTAGGCTCATATAATGAAACACATGCAATTTCTACCTTACCCAAGCCTAGCTGAACACTTTTCCCTCTTATGGTAGCTCACATTTTCCATTATTTTCACATTTTTACCATACATTTTACAACTTTTGCAAAAAGGTCCCTTTAATGGCTTTTCATGAAAATCACCTAGGAAAAGATGTTTAACACACATCCAACTTCAATATTCCTCCACAATCCATCAAAATACAAGTAACTCATGCATGGGTAAATTTTTAAACATGAACCCTAGCATGAAATATGGGTAGAAATGGAGAGAGTAAGCTACCGGGATTTCAAAAATACAAAGAACATTAAAACGGGGCTCAGGAGCACTTACTATTGAGCTTTGAAAGCTTGGAAACCCTAGCTATGGAGACCTTTGAAATTTCGGCAACATGGAGAAGAAGAATGAGCTGATTTTGGTTCATTTTTCCCATTTTATTTCATTAAAATGCCAAATGACCAAAATGCCCTTAAGTCATTTCTTTAAAATTTCATCCATGCAAGCTCATTTTTGTCCAAAAACTTATAAATTGGGAAAATTTCTCTCCAAGACCTTCTAATTTATAATCTGAAGCAATTTCATTCAAATTTCTTCTAGAATCCAAGTTTTGCAATTTATTCAACTTAGTCCCTAATTTCCAATTGGACACCTTACTCAAAGAATTTCTTCATGAAATTTTAACACAAGCATATTCTCATACTCTAAACCTCATAATAATCATAAAATAAATATTTGATGTCGAATTTGTAGTCTCGAAACAACTATTCTGACTAAGCCCTATTTCGGGATGTTACAGTCATTGTTTGCCTTGAGAGGTATGAATACTCAGTTGTCTGTAATCGAGGATGGTTCGATTCTAGTGGAGTTGAAAGCTAGACCTATGCTTCTCCGAGAGATTTGTGAGGCTTAGAAGGGCAATAAATATTTGCAAGCCAAGATGACTCAGTGTAAGATAGTTGACAAATCTGGTTTTTTAATTGGTACCGACGGTTGTTTGATATCCCGAGATAGGTTCTGTGTACTTAGAGATGATGAGCTTATTGGGAAAATTCTTTCCGAGGCACATAATAGTTGTATTTCAATCCATCTAGGTAGTAGTAAGATGTATAATGACTTGAAGAGACTGTATTGGTGGCCGGGTATGAAAAGAGACATCTCAGAGTTTGTGTTGAAATGTTGAATCTGTCAGCAAGTGAAAGTCGAGCACTAAGTACCTTCTGGTTTACTTCAGGCTGTGATGGTTCTCGAGTGGAAATGGTATCGAATTACCATGGATTTTGTGACAGGATTGTCATTGTCACTGAGAAAGAAAGATACGATTTAGGTTGTAGTAGATCGATTAACGAAGTCGACTCATTTTATCCTAGTACGTACCGACTACTCACTTGATAAACTAGCTGAGTTGTATGTTTTCGAAATTGTAAGACTTCACGGAGTGCCCTTGTCTATTATTTCAGATAGGGATCCAAGGTTTACTTCACGGTTTTGGAAAAAGTTACAAAAAGCTTTGGGGACAAAGTTGAATTTTAGCACGACTTTCCATCCACACACCGACGACCAGTCAGAGAGACTAATTTAGATTCTTGAAGACATGTTGCAGTGTTGTGTCCTTGAATTCCAAGGTAGTTGGGAAAAGTATTTACCACTGGTAGAGTTTGCCTACAACAATAGCTATCAGTCGAGTTTGAAAATGGAGCCTTATTCGGCTTTATATGGGCATAAGTGCCAAACGCCCTTGTTTTGAACTAAACTCAAGGAAAATCAGATTCGTGAGGTCGATTTAGTCAAAGAGACCGAAGAGAAAGTTAAGGTAATTTGTGATTGTTTGAAGGCCACTTCGGATAGACAGAAATCCTACGTGGATTTGAAACGAAAGGAAATTGAGTTTCAAGTCGGTGATAAGGTGTTTTTAAAAGTATCCCTGTGGAAAAAAGTCCTCAGATTTGGTAAGAAAGGAAAATTAAGTCCACGTTTTATTGGATCCTATGAGGTGACAGAGAGAATTAGACTGGTAGCTTATCGACTAGCCTTACCATCTGAGATAGAGAAGATCCATGATGTTTTCCATGTGTCGATGCTGCGCCATTACCGTTCTGACCCTTCACACGTTCTTTCGCCAACAGAGGTTGAAATTAGATCAGACATGACTTATGGTGAAAAACCGGTTAAGATCTTGGCCCGAGAGGTCAAGTAATTGAGAAATAAAAGTATAGCAGTTGTGAAAGTATTGTGGCATCGACATGGGGTTGAAGAGGCCACATGGGAACCCGAGGAGACTATGAGAGATCAATACCCTAACCTTTTCACCGGTAAGATTTTCGGGGATGAAAATCCCTAAGGGGGAAGAATTGTAATAACCTAATTTTGGGCCTAATCAAAATAGTGGTTTTGAAACCACTAACCTGAGGTCAGAGAAATTATTTTTAATATTATTTTATGTGTTGTAGCATGATTATATGAGTGCATGAAAATTTTGGTGAAATAATTTTAGCGATTGCATGCTCAATTGCGAAAATGGACTAAATCGCATAAAGGGAAAAAGTTTTTTTTTCTAACAAATGGTGTTAAATAGCTAAAGAATCATAATTAGGGGTCTTTAAAGGGTAAATAGACCGATTTCAATAGGGTGGCCGGCCATAGAGACAAGAGGAGTCAAAAAGTAAAAAATTTAGTAGGGTTGGTATTTGATGACATTAGCTAATTGAATAAAAAAATAAAAATCAAAAGCGATCATCTTTCTTCTCCATCTTTTCCACTGAAAGTTGAAGTGAAAAATCCCCATGGGAGCTTGAAAATTTTCAGCACAATAAACCCTTACATGTAAGTTATTTTGATGGTTATTTTTGTTGATTTTTGTACTTTTGGGACTCTTATAGCTTACTTTAGCTAATGGAGGGACTATTTTGCAAAATGGTTGAATGTGTAGGGTTTTTCCATGAGAGTGTTCATGTTGTTTGCTGAATTTTTATGGAAGAAAATGAATCATTGTAACAGCCCAATTTTGGGTCTAATCAGAATAGTGGTTTCGGGACCACAAATCCAACATAGAAAAATGTGCTTTTATTATATTTTATGGTCTACATTTTTATGGAATTATTTTGTAAAACTTTAGACACACACATCTTAGACACACGCCCGTGTGTCTACCCGTGTGGACAAATACAAGGCTATTTTCCAATCTATTTGCCAGCCATAATTGTACACATACACTTATACATCTCTATAGCAATTAACATAATTAAGCAATTATACATCCACAATCAAGGCTCAAGCATGGCATCCTCACAACATCACATGCATGCGCATGACATTTCTCTTATTCAAGTCCAAACTTACCAAAACACACATAATATATATAATTGGTTTACCTCCAATTTATCCATTTATATCATGATTATCAACATGCAAACAAATCTAATTTAAATCTTCAAGCATTCATGTCTTATAACAAAATCCACGTCTTCAAAGCATTGGCACATACATGTTGTAACACCCCGTACCCGAGACCGTTGCCGGAGTCGAACACGAGGTGCTAACAGACTTAATTCACTTATTTGCACAGTCCATTTTAAAATTTCCAGACAAGCTGGCTAACTGCGTCACTGTCACCTTAAAAATCATATCTCGAGTTCCAAAACTCAAAAACCAGTTCCGTAAATTTTTCCTGAAATTATACTCATATGTACATCTACAAATTTTTTTCTAGAATTTTTGGTCAAGCCAATTAGTACATTTTATTAGTTAAAGTCTCCCCTGTTTTAGGGTTAAACTACTCTGACCTTTATGCATTACGACTTAGATATCTCCTTGTACAGGACTTCAATGCTTATGTCGTTTGTTTCTAAAGAAACTAGACTCGAAAAGGAATCTGTACATATAGGGTATGACTTCTAATTATCTCTGGTTAATTTATAGTGAATTTCCAAAGTTGGAACAGGGGATCCAGAAATCGCTCTGGCTCTGTTTCACGAAAACTTAAACATCTCATAAAATACGACTCATATGATCGTTTTGTTACTTTAATATGAAAATAGATTCATCAAGGTTTGATTACATAATTTATTCACTATTTGATTCCATTCCTACTATTTTTAGAGATTTTTCAAATCCACATCACTGCTGCTGTCAGTATCTATTTTTAAGGTAAACTTTACCTATTTCATGGTTTTCCATGGATCAACTAAAATTTTGTCATACATAGCACCAAAATGATCGTGATTAACCATTCCAATGGCTAATCGTTACCAACATTTCCATAACACTCCATGAACAACATACAAAATGATTATAACACTATGCTCAAAATATATATAAGCCATTTTCGCATGGCTATCCAAATATATACATTACCGAAAGGTACATGACCAACAACAACAAAGTGTAGTCCTATACATGCCATTTTCAGAGTTCAACTAAAAGAGTACCAAAAGGGCTTTGATAGTGTGGACGACTTCGACTTTGACACTCCCGAGTCCGATAGCTGACGAACAAAATCTATAAAACAGAGAATCAAAGCAACGGAATAAGCATTTAATGCTTAGTAAGTTTGAGTAACGAAATTATGCACAACTGAAGTACAGCATTCATATGACTAAACGAATAATTTCATATACACATATTCTCAAAATTATACTTACTTCACATTTCCAACCCTTATATTCATATATAGGGGATCAACTTAACTAAAGGCCGAAAGCTTGTTAATCGATTCAGCGAATACTATTTAAAAGGAATCAACTATTCCAATGCATATACGAAACATACCTCATCGTTGGGATTTTACGAGCATATTAATTGAAAGTATTACAGCAAGATCGCTCATTCCCACCAAGTACCTTCGGGAATTAGCCGGATATAGCTACTCGCTCAAATGCCCTCAGGATTTAGCCCGATTATAGTAACTCGCACAAATGCCTTCGAGACTTAGCCCGGATATAGTAACTCGCACAAATGCCTTCGGGACTTAGCCCGGATATAGTAACTCGTACAAATGCCTTCGGGACTTAGCCTGATTATAGTAACTCGCACAAATGCCTTCGGGACTTAGCCCGGTTATAGTAACTCGCACAAATGCCTTCGGGACTTAGCCCGGTTATCATCCGAATAATCATGCACATATATCAATAAATCATGACACATCCTTATTTCATTTTTATTACTAAAGCTCAAACACAAGACATTTATCAAACCTTACCAATTTCGGCTCAATAGCCACATACAAAGAGCATGATTTTGACTTGCTTCATAACATGACCTCTATTCGCATTCGGATGCCCGTCATAAGTATAAACTAATTACCTCAATATATGCAACTCAAGTAGATTCATTATATCATCGTTTATTTGTTATGCTTATATGTCATGACTTAAACAAATCATAAACTAAGTTCCATTACTCGAAGACTTACCTCGGTTGTTGTCGAACGATTTCAACAGCTATTCGACCACTTTTTCCTTTCCTTTATCAGATTTAGTTCCCCTTTGCTCTTGAGCTTAAATTTAAACAAATAAATTTATTTAATTATTTTTCACTTGGGCAATTCCATTCAATACATGTATGTCATACAATCTAAGTACAATGACCTTGTTCAATACTATTTAAACATCATGCATTATCGAATTTCATCAACACCATCTAACTTCATATAGAAACACATATCATCCCAAGTCGGTACACAAGTCAAATGCATCATTTAAATTGTCAAAGTACACAATTTAGTCATATCTCTCTATCATAGTTTCTTCACTTAAACCGAATTAGCAAGCCCATATAGTCTTTGGCCGAATGCTATATAACCCAAGTCATCAAGAGTTTTATTATTTAACACTTAGATATCCATTCAAAACACTTAACCGCCTTTGACCAAGACTTTAAACAAAGTCTATGTTCGGCTATCACACATATGGGCATTATTAGTTTAAAGTTTTAACAAGATTAATTTCTTTGATCTTAACCTAAATGACAACTCCCATTCTCCTTATTTCAACCGAATTATTCATAACATCAAGACTAAAATTTTGCACCTTGAACTTCATACATTTATAAAAACTTTCATAACTTATTCGCCTTATCAAGAACCATTTAACATGCAAGGAAAAATAATCATAGAGGAAGAAGTTAACATTCTAAATAGACTCAATTTTTGACCGAATGTACAAGGTGTCTCTAAGCTACTCATCCAAAAATCTTTACCCTATTCTAGTCATTCCCCCATTGTTTCCCTACAACATGAAAATAGCCCCTAATTCCAACACTTAATCATTCGGCATCTTGCTCAAATCACCATAGGAAATCTCAACTTTCTTGACATTACCAAGAGTGCATTCACAAATTAACTTAGCATAATATAAAGCCAAATCAACAAATTCAAAGCTTACCTCCTAATAGCTAAAGATGAATGCCGAATTGCTCTAGGTAAGTTTTCCCTTATTTTTCCTCTTTGTTTCGGCTTGAGAGAGGTAGTAGAAGAAGATGAACACCATCCTCTTTCTTCTCTTTTATTTAATTCATTTTATTACAATTATTAATTCATTTGTTAATACAAAATTGTCTTAAATTTGAATTGGTGGAGCATTATCTTTTCTTGGCCGGCCACTATGTTCATTATGGGTAAATTGACATGCAAAAGCACTCTTTTCAATGCATGTACTAATAGACCATTGTAAGATTAACCTCTCACTTTCCAACAATGTTTCATATAAGTCCATTTTAATAAATCCACATAAAAATGATCAAATTAATGTATGAAACTTTCACACATGCATTTACTCACATCATAAACACAGAATATAACTTTTAATTATTTATAAGACTCGGTTTCGTGGTCCCGAAACCACTTTTCGACTAGGGTCAATTTAGGGTTGTCACACATGTATACAAAATTTGATTTACGACCATTTAAGCCATATAAACAAATTTTCATGGCTACCCACAACATCAAACTATTAACTATTACAAGCCAATACATTTGGCTAACTTATAAGACATATTCATAGAGTTACTTAGTCCCTATACATGCCATAAACTTAAGAGGGTTGTATCCGTTTTTACCCAACGTGATAACTTGATAGTGTGATGACATCTCCGGCAATCTCCAACCAGAGCTAGCAAAAATTAATCTATAAGAGATGGGAAAGGGAGGGGAGTAAGCTATAAAGCTTAGTAAGTTCATATGAAAATAATAAGAAATTTTATTAACATGCTTTTAACAAATTCTTACAACATGCTCTCAAGATATCACAATTTTAATTGCATATTAATCCACTATTTGATCAAATTCCATTCAAGTTATCTACTCGAGTCGTAGACACTAAATTATTTTTATCTAGAGATATGGAGCTCCAATTTAAGATCCGTTAATTCTCCCTGAAACTAGACTCACATATCTTACTACCATAAAATTTTCAGAATTTTTGGTTTAGTCAATTAGTACAGTTTATTCTTCAATTTTACCTCTTTTTTGTTGTTCTATAGTTCTGACCTCTCTTTGCTAAAAGTTAATTATGTTCTCATACAGGATTCTAATGTTGTTGTCGTTTATTTATTTTGAAAATATACTCATTAAAGAATCTAATCATATAAATTATAACCCATAATAATTTATTTACAATTTTTTATGATTTTCCCAAATTAGAACATGGGATGCTGAAAACATTCTGATTGTGTCACGAAAATTCAAATATCTCATAATCTAATATTCTTTTTCTTATACCTTTTCTTCTATGTGAAATATAGCTCAATAATCTTTAATTCCATATTTTATTCAACCTCTAACTCACTTTCTGTTATTTTTGGTGCATTTTCAAAATCAGACTGCTACTGCTGTCCAAAACTATTTTAGTATAAAATAATGATAACTAAGTCAATAACACTTTTACCAATTATTCCAACCATCATGGTATAAATATATATCTTACTCATTCGTATCCTTACCAATAATGCATCATAAACCGAATTCATTTCACATGAGTTATATGTACATACCTGTACCACTCGTAATACGGTCATATACCTTCTCGTTTTGAACGTACCCGTTGGATCATAAATCTCATACATATAGTATCGTTTCAATGCCATATCCTCGATATGGTCTTACATGAAATGTCATATCGATGCCATGTCCTCGACATGGTCTTATACGAAGTCACATACCGAGGCCATATCATGGATATGGTCTTATACGAAATCTTAATAACCTTATTGTTTTGATATTTGTACCCTATTCATCTCTAAGATTCATTCAGGATTTCTCATTCATCGTAACTTTGTCATAATCATCATTGATAAATTTCACAGAAACAAATGTACAATTCATGCAATATTGAAATATAAAATACATAACATAAGGTAGTATTATTTACACATCAACTTACCTCGACACCAAGGTTATCAAAAAGGGACCTAACCATCGATTCCTCGTTCTTCCGCCGTTCTAGGTCCGATCCTCAATTTCTTTGATTATTGAGCTTGGAAGTTTGAACAAAACCGTAGCCATGGCTTCCATGGAGGTTTCGAGTGGAGCAAGAAGATGGAGGCCAATTTGGCTATTTTGGGCTTTTAAATCATTTATTTACTAGATTACCTAAATGCCCCTAACTTAAAAATTGTTCATTTCACCTATCTTATGCCTATTTTTACTCCAACAAATGCACAACGGTCCAATTACTATATAAAGACCTCTAATTTAAAGTCCATAGCAATTTGACACCTTTAACATCTAGAACTCACATTTTGCACTTTTTTATAATTTAGTCCTTTTGACCAAATTAAGTGCCCAAACGTCAAAATTTTTAAACGAAAATTTTGCGAATTCATTCCATAAAATTGTGGACCATAAAAATACAATAAAAATAAATTTTCTTATGTCATATTTTTGGTCCCGAAACCACTATTTCGACTAGGCCCAAAAATTGAGATGTTACAACTCTCCCCCTTTAGAGATTTTCGTCTCCGAAAATCTTACCAGAAAATGTTGCTTTCATTCTTATGAAGCACTTTCACCAATTCCACAAATTCACAAGTCGATTGAAAGCTTGAATATCCCTTCCAAGTCACCTTTAAACTTTAGCACACTGTGTCAAAACGTATCATTACAATCTCAATTTCTTTCATAGTAGTACATACACTCAATTTGCCTGTCAATAAAACTCTGTACACACAGAAATGATTATACAGATCTTCCTTTGTCAATTGTTCAATCACCACCTAGTTATCATCTTCCTTTTTTTGAATAAGATAATCTTGATAAGGAATCTATAATGATTCTATCTCATAGCACACTAGTATCATCACTAACTGTATCAGTTCTAAATACCTTTGATTCTCAGCTTTCATCTGCTGACCAATCAATGTCTGAAAGCGAACTCAAAAATATCATGTAACCAACACTTTTACCAAATCATTTACTTAATATAACTTCACAATTCATTACTCTAGGATGGACAAACAAGCTACCACTGAGTCTTGTACCACAAGTTTTCCTACATAGGCTCTGGATTCATTTGTACACAAATTCTCTCACGAAATAATAGTAACAACAACAATAACAGAAGTCAAATCCAACTTGCAATTTCAACATCAGAGGTAATCTCATTCTGAACTCATTTAAATTTCCGCTCACTGACACATTTCAGAACTTTTCAACTTTGCTATCATGCACAGATCATTCGAACTTTCACGTGTGTGATAACCTTATTAACCAAAACAACTTTGAATCATAGTAATTTCATTTGAGCAAATCAATCTGATAGGAACATCTCCGTATCATACTTTTTAGAATAAAATTTCTTCCTTTAGACTATCTGTCTAATATATTCTCATGAATGCACAAAATTTATTCCCTTAGCGGAAAACATATTTATACACACATATTTCAAATAACATTTCAACAAATCACCTCACTCTGATAGAAACAACTAAGTTGATCTCAATTATTGAATAATAATATATCAAAATACCATTTTCTACATATTGAGAAAAATAGCTTAAATACACAATCTTTTTAAAATTCTCTTATCATGCTAATCAAAAGTCTTGCAACATATTAATTCAGGGAAACCAAGATAGATTAGCTTACTGACTTTAGTCATACTCACTGGAAAAAAGAAAACTACTATACAATTCAAGCTTGAACTTCTTTCGTACATACCTTCATTAATAACATTTCTTGACACAAAAATCAGAGAAATCCAGATACTGGAATTCCTACATTCTTATCATCGAATCCACAAATACTATCATAGTAAACATAGTCATAGTAGACCAAGAAACATACTTTAGAAATGAGTCATATCAGATAATCGGCACAATAAGAATGAAGAAACCCCATGTACGATATCTTATCAGAAATCCTAGAACATAACTCATAAGAAAATAATAATGAAGATCTGGATAACCTCAGAGAGAAAGTCAGAAGAAGACAGTGCTCAATAATATCCAGAATCCCATCATAACTGAAATAATACATTTCCCAAATATTTTACATAGGACGAAACAACATTCGATAGAAACAGAAGAATAGTTTCATATGAACTTTTGCCATCAACATTCCTAACATACTAGAATAGAATCCCGAAGAGAGAGATAAAATAATATTGATGATGACCCAATCACACTAACAGTACTTTCATTTAATATCAGAGTCAGCCAGCATGTTCATACAATAAAAGTTTCGCCAGAAAGAGAACGTTCGTACACCTATCTTTGAGAATGAGGAATGCATAGAATATCCCGAGGAGGTCATCAAAATCCATTTAACCATAACTGTCACATACAAACATCTTATCAACTTAATTTTTTTTTTACTTCTTTGACTAATTTTATTATCGTGAACTCCGAATCGCAATACTTACCAACAAAAACCAATTCGAAATATATTTTTAGTAAACACATCTTTAAACTTCATACTCACTTGAGTCGAATAGCTGAGACCAAATTTTCTTATTTAACCATGTCATTACGAAATCTAGATAATCTTTAACACCTTCTAATACCTCATCTAAAACTGTTCTCACTTCCTAAACTATTCTCATTTTTGAATGCATTACTACTTATCACTTCACTACCGAACCCTTTAGTTTCCCACTTATGATCTTAGTAACCAAATTTTTGTAAAAATTTTGTCACAGAAGCAACACTGGTAAGGAGGTAAGGTCGTAATGCCTCTAACTTGACTCTCACAAACACATACATAGGACTCAATATTTATCATCAATAATATTGTTACAATCACATGGTGCACTCCAAGCAAGTTAACATCCTCGTTTTTTCTACAAATGCTTTGTCATCCATAATTTTCATACAACGAATTCATTTACTCGAACTACAATTTAACATTTTATTAAGTTCCAACACTTGGCTTTAATTTTTACTTACCAACATTTGTCAAATTAGAGAACGTCTTACGGGTTTGAGTACATCGTTCACTTGATGCCGTAGTCCGACTATGGTCTTACAAAAGATCTCATGTACATAATAAGATGCCAATTGCATGTCCCAAACATGGTCTTACATGGGTTTTCATCTATCGATGCCATAGCCTAGCTATGGTCTTACGTGTACTCACAAGTAGTGCCATGGTCCAACCATGGTCTTATCCGTCAATTCGTCATCGAACGATTGTACTCATTTCCTGCATCCTACTCAATTTGATCTTCCAATTCAATTTATATAGCATATATCTAGCTTGCATACTATACGTTTCAAATAGGTACCTGTATCACTCACAACATGGTCAT
Organism: Gossypium arboreum; assembly: GCF_025698485.1. Taxonomy (NCBI): domain Eukaryota; kingdom Viridiplantae; phylum Streptophyta; class Magnoliopsida; order Malvales; family Malvaceae; genus Gossypium; species Gossypium arboreum. Next base: position 115,078,919 of record NC_069077.1, on the reverse strand, counting down.
AACTTTTCTCATTTCGATATAAATCATAAATCTTTCGTTGAACAATTTGAAATACTACTTGATACTCAATAACCCTGAACATGGGATAAGATGCTGACGCCATGTCCCAGACATGGTCTTACACTAGCTAGCACATTAAAGTCGATGTCGTGTCCCAGACAGGTCTTACAATGACTTTCATATATCGAGGTCGATGCTGTAACAACCCGATTTAAACACTAATCGGAACAGTGGTTTTTGGACCACGAATTCGAGTCAGAAAAATAATTAAAAATTATTTTCTATGTTTATTTTGTGTGAATTTATATCTGTGAAAATTCGTGATTTAATTTTGTCATTTAGGTGTCCGATTAAATAAAAGGACTTAATCGCGTAAAATGAAAATTCAGTAGTTTTTCTAAAAAGGGCTAAATTGTACTTGGCTTTTTAAATGGAAGCCTTAAAGTTGCAATTTACCCATTAAGAGAATAAGTGGACGGTACTAGACATATGTCATATGGCTTTGTTATAATATTATTAAAGTTAAATAAATAATTAAATAAAATATTATTATATGTTATTATATGTTATAACTTATATCAAATTAAAATAAGGTTTTCATATTACCTTTTCTCTTGGCCAAAACTTAAAGAAGAAGAAAAAGAAAAAACAAGTTAGGGTTCGGTGGTATTCAAGCTTGATTAAGGTATGAGTTTAGCTCAGTTTTTGATAATTTCTATGTTTTTGAGATCATTGCTTAGTAATCTTCAAGACCCATGCTTTAATATTTTATTTTGGTGAATATTTTGAGTTGTGCCATTGTTTATAGTTTATGATTTTTGTTGTTTGATGATGAAAAATGAAAGATATGTTTTAGATTAACATATTTTGTATTGGAGTTTTTGATGATTTTGAGAAATTAGAACTTAATTCCAAAAATAATAATTTGAGGGACTAAAATGTAAAATAAATGAAATATATGGTCTTGTATGAACACTAGGAATATTCGGCTAAGCATGGGTACCTTGAAATTTTGCATATTTTGTGTTTTGTGCAATAGTGACTAAATCATAAAAATTGTAAATATCAGGGGTAAAATGGTAATTTGGCCATTTATGTGTTTTTGGACTAAATTGAATGAAAATATGTTTGAATGAGCAGAATTTAAATATGTTTAGATCAAGAACCAAAGAAATCGGATTTGGATTGGGGAAAAACGAAAGTTGTCGACTAGTAAATAGATGTATCTAATTGTAGTAAAATGCTAAATATAGGTGCTGGTATCCAAAATATGAATTTATATATGCTATTGCCGAATGTCTATAAGCTTGGTAACCATGTTCAAGCATTCGTTTCGACCGAGTTACGACGTCCAAAAGCCCCGAATGAACCTTAGGAATAGCTAGGATACATATGTCATGACATAGGATCCCAATATATGTGTGCGAGTAAGACCATGGCATCGGTATGGGATACCGATATGTGTTTACGAGTAAGACCCTGTCTGGGACAATGGCATCGATATGTGGTTACATGTAAGACCACGTCTGGGATGTAGGCATTATACGATTTATGTGCTTATCCGGGTGTCCTATCCAATTCTGAATGGTTCATCGGGCAAAGATAAGTTGTATTCGAGTGTGAAAACCGAGCTAAATGACGAGGTATGAATTAGCTTGAGGTCTATTTAAAATAAGGTAAGTGTGTAAATTGATACTCATTACGAATTGTGTGTACTGCAAATGAGGATTATTTGTGAACTAGGTACATGTATTCAACCTTGTGAAAATTATTGGAATGGGTATTAATTATATGTATGGGAATTTATGTATTCGGTCACATAATCAATGCATGTATATGAAATTATATGGTAACACGTGAGCTTATGTAATTGAGTGTATGTGAATTAGATTTATAATGATTATTTGGCTTTGGAAAATTAAATGCTAATATGTTAGTTTGACTATATAGACATTCGGTTAGGTGATATTTATAATGAATATATATATATGTATATATATAATATGAATTTATATGCGTTTGGATTTAAATGTGTTATGATAATATAATTGGGTTTAGTTAAATTAAGTTGATAATATCCTTGGGTTGATTATTTTCTTATGACTTACTAAGCTATAAAAAGCTTACTTATGTATATATGTATTTTTGTTTTACAGATTTTGGATCAAGCTACGAGCTCGGGGACTATCAGTAAAGTTCATTACACTATCTTCTATTTTGGTACCTTATAAGTTAAACTCAAATTATGGCATGTATAGGCTAGAAAGTGTATGAAATGTTGAATTTTGGTTATGTATGTTTAAAGGCATGCAAAAATGGCTTAATTTCTAAGCTTGGACTTGGTTATGTTTGGCCATGGTTTAATTTTTTTTGGCTATTATGAAATATGTTATAAAATGTATGATAATTGTGCTAGGTGCTATATGCTTGGAAATTAGTGTGACAGTGATGTTAGTTATAATTTGTATTCTGTTGTGTAATTTGCTGAACTTAGAGATTGTTTTCATTATATGTGAGTGATGTGTTTGACTAAGCAAATCGTTTAGAATGATGCTTAGTTGGAAACATGAAATGTGATATTGTTAAATGATGGTTAAAGGTATATTAACTTGATTAGTTTGGTTGATAAGTGGAATATAAATTGTAAATATAAATTGTAAGTATTTTTTATTTAATAGGTCGATTTATTTGGTATACATTTATTCAATGTTAAACGTGACCTTTACATTGGGGAAATTTGTATATTATGCGCATGTGCTTTAATAGCATGATCGATCCTAGTAAAATGTATTTAATTTACGTAGGTGATTGTTTAATAAAGTTTGTAACATGATTTCAATTGGATTTATTATGGGTTTGTGGAAGTATTAATTGATACATGTTGGGTGAGTAATAATCCATGAATGCAACTTATTATAAAGTTTATTTAAATATGTTTTAATGTTTCGTAAATATATATGCCGAATGAACTGTAATTGTTATGCTACCTTTGGTTAAGTTAACTATTTATGTTTTATAAGTGTTAGTCAAAAAATTCAAATAAGTTAATAGGTATGTTTGAATAAAGGTTATTATGAGACATGGAAAATAATTGATTATTAGTTAGGTATTATATTTATATTTATGAGAACTATGATAATATATAATGGCAATGATTAAATATATACATGGTTTTTGGTTTGAATTTACGTTGAAAGTACATGTTTTTATACATAATGTTTGTGAGTTTTGCTTGTGACTTTGAATTACTAATTTGTATAAATTTGTCATAAATTAGTTAAGTTTTAAAAAATAAAGGTTCTGAATTGTCTTCTGACAGGTAATGCCTTATAACCCTAATCCGGCGACGGATACGAGCTAGTGGTGTTACATTTTATTGGTATCAGAGCTACGATTTAGTCGGTTCTAGGACTAACGTAGCGTGTGTGAGTTTAGCTATACATGCCATAATTATACATTGTGATAGTGTGATGACTTCTAACATTTGAAATGTGTTTTCATATAGTAAATGGATCCCAAAAGAGCTGTAGTTGATGATGTCGAGAGTGTAGTGCCTGCTCCCGTGCAAGGGACAACGCATGCTGATTCTCGACCGACTTCGAGTAATCAAGAAAGTGAGGCTAAACAAGCCTTCTATCAAATGATGAATGACTGGTTCACTCAATATATTCGGACTAACACGGCTACACAACAACCTCCATGTGACAGCCCAAAATTGACCCTAGTCGGGATGTGGTTTCGGGACCACAAAACCGAGGCATAAAAATAATTTAAAATTTATTTTGATGCCTATGATATGTGTTAAATTGTGTGTGACATTTTTGATGATTTGATTTAGTGTTATAAATGTGAATTTCACTAGAAAGGGCCTAGTAGTAAACTTTGAAAGTATGATAGGGAAATGTGTGATGACTAATTAAAGCATGCATGCAAAACAATGGACTTGCATGTCAAATACCCCCTTTTTAAAGGTGGTGGCCGCCATGGCAAGAGAGGATGGGCAAAACATGTCATAAACATGTTTTGTTGGTGCATTAGGGAGAAATAATAAACAAAGGAGTATGGGTAAGAAAAGAATGAAAAAAAAATGTGTGTGTGAGTGTGGTATTCCCCCATTGCCGTGAGTTGTAGAGAAAGAAAGAAAAAATTTGTTCATCCTTTCTTTGAGCCAAAACTAAGGAAGAAGGAGGATTTTTGCTCCATTTTGGTTTAGAAGAGATCTAGAAGGAGATTTGGCTATACTTGCATCAAGATTAAGGTATGTTTGAGGTTGTGTCATGAGATTCATGCATGTTTTAGTTGCTAACTTGATGTTCATGTTAGCCCATGGTCCAAATCCTTGTTGTGCCATGGAAATGGTATTTGGCCAAGTTTGATATTGTGTTAAAGCCATTGCATGCTAAATGTGAAGCTTGTTGATGATGCATGCAATGATGGATTGACTACTCTTGAAATTTCTTTTAGCATTCTTGAGTAAGACATTGAATCCTTTGTTTAACCATGACCAAAAAATTAAAAGGGTATGGTGTGTGATGTATTCGCCATGGTATGCTCATGAGCATGGTTTATGCTTCTTGCATGTTAGTTAAAATTTGTGTTTTGGATGGTTATGGACACCTTGAAATTCGCCTTGCACCTATATGTGTATATATGTTTGCACATGATGTTTTGGTTATGAAGTAAGTGATAAATATGTTTGTTTAAAGAAGAAAGTGTTGAAGAATGTTTGTGAAATTGCAAGTACATTCGGCCTAGTACACATATGATGTGAAAATCTTGCAATTTATTGTTGATTTTGTGCAAGTATGACTAAGTATAATCGGCCACATGAGGGGAATTATTGTGCATGCATTCGGTTAGAGGCAAGCTTAATGGTGCCTATTCTTGACTTAGGTAATCGGCTACCTTGTTGTGAGCTAAGGCCGAATGTGTGCGTAATTAAAGAAAATTGACTAAAGTGCTTAGTTATGTGATGTTGAGTCAATGATGTGTGTATTCAGCCAAGGCTAGCAAGCGAGACTTTAATAAATTGAATTTGTTTGAATTAGCTCAAGAGCTTAGAGGGCCACAATTGGATAAGGGGAAGGAAAAAGTGATCGAATAGCCGTTGAAGCCGCTCGACAACATCCGAGGTAAGTCTTCAAGTAATGACCCTACTTGAATTATGTGAAATGAAATTATGGATGTGTAATGATTACTAATATACGTGTGTATGAGTATTTGAATGGTACCCGGCTAAGTCCCAAGGCAATTACGCTAGTGATTATATTTGTGTTTGAGCCTTAGTAACGAAAATGAAACATGAATGTGTAATGATTATGGATGTATGTGCATGAGCAATTGAATGATATCCGGTTAAGACCAAAGGCAATTGTGCTAGTGACTTTATCCGGCTAATACCGAAGGCATTCGTGCAAGTTGTTATATCCGGGCTAATACCAAGGCATTTGTGCGAGTCGTTATATCCGGCTAAGACCAAGGCATTCGTGCGTGTGGTTATATCCGGTTGTATTCAAGAAGCTTGGGTTGAAGGTGAGCGTTGGTTGCTGTAATAATTTAATTAGTACGCTCGAAAAGCCCAAAGGATAAGGTATGTTTACATGTGCAATGGAAAAGTCGATACGTTTGAATAATATTCGTCAATCGACTAACGAATTTTCAGCTCTTGAATTGGTTGATATCTTGTGAATGTATATGTTGATGAAGTGTGAAGTAAGTATGATTATGTGAATGTGTATAAATGAAATGATTCATTTGGCTATGTGAATGTAATGCTTTAGTTAAAGCCGATTTCATTGCTTGAGATTTACTAAGCATAAACATGCTTACCCGTTGCTTTGGCTCTCTGTTTATAGATTTTGCTCGCTAGCGATCGGATTCGGGATCATTGAAGTGAAGTCATCCACACTATCAAACCCCTTTGGTACTCTTTTAGTTGAACTTTGGATATGGCATGTATAGGACTACCCTCGGTTGTTTTCCAGTGCTTTTGTGATGTATATGTACGGCCATGCGAAAATGGTTCGTAAAAGTGGAGTACTGAATTAGACCATTTGTGGTTTGTAATTTTATATGGTTTCATGATGTTATTATGGATTGGAATGGGAGTGTTGGTCACATGATCAGCCATTTGAATGGCTAAACATGATCATAGGTGGACCTATGTATGACTAGACTATAGTTGGTCCATGGAAACTACAAAATAGGTAAGGCCTACCTTAAAAACAGATGGTACCAGTTGCAGTGACGTGGATGTGAAAAATCACCAAAATTTGTAGGAAGGGTATTAAATTGTTAATAAGTTATGAAAACGAACCTTGACGAGTCTATTTTCATTTGAAAGTAACGAAACGATCATATGAACAGTATACCGAGAGATATTAAAGTTCTCGTGAGACAGGGCCAGAACTGTTTCTGGGTCCCCTGACGCGACTTTGAAAATTTACTATAAATTATCCAGAAATAATTAGAAGTCATTCCTTATATGTGCAGATTCAATTTTGAGTCTAGTTTCATTAGAAACAAACGGAACCAGTATTAAAGCCCTGTACAGAGAGATATTCAAGTTGTAACGCGCGAAGGTCAGTGTAGTCGACCCCTGTAACATGGGTGACTTTAACTAATAAACTGTACCAATCGGCCCAACAAAAAATTCTAGAAATAAATCCATGGATGGATATATGAGTATAAATTCAGGGAAAATTTACGGAATCAGTTTCCGAGTTTTGAAACTCAAGATATGATTTTTAAGGCGACAGTGACGCAGTTTTCCAGCCTGTCTGGAAATGCCAAATCGGTCGGTACTTTAAGAGGATTTGTCTCGTTAACCCCTCGTGTCCGACACCGGCGATGGTCTCGGGTTCGGGGTGTTACAATTTTATTGGTATCAGAGCTACGGTTTAGTCGATTCTAGGACTACCGTGATATGTTTGGGGTCTAGCTATACATGCCATTAAGTGATAATTGATAGTGTGGTGATTTCTGACATTCTGAATTTGTGTTTGTTTATAGAAATGGATCCCGATCCCAACCGAGCAATAGCTGATGATGTGGAGAGTGTGGCACCTGCTCCCGCGCAAGGGACAGACCATGGACTCTCAACCTATGGCCAGCAATTGAATGATGAGGCTAGGCAAGCCTTTTATAGCGTGATGAATGATTGGTTCAACCAATACATTCGAACTAACACTACTGCTCCACAACCTCCATTCCCGACTAATGCAACCTCAAGACCTACAATACCTCCGTGCTCGACCAAATAAGGTCAAGTAAGCCCCAATGATGTGATTTGAAAACATGGGGCCACTGAATTTAAAGCTACGGATGACGACGATGCCGAGCAAGCTGAATTTTGGTTGGACAACACTATCCGGTGCTCGATGAGCTATCTTGTACACCGATGAGTGCTTAAAGTGTACTATCTCCTTGCTACGTGATTCCGCCTACTATTGGTGGAGTACTCGACTTCGTTGTGCCTACGAGCAAGTAACTTGGGAGTTTTTCCAAACCGAGTTCGAAGAAGTATATTAGTCGAGATTCATCGACCAAAACGAAAGGAATTTCTTGATCTTAAGCAAGGCTCTATGTCCGCTCTCGACTACGAGCGAAAATTTGTTAGACTCAGAGATACACTCGAATGTGTTTCGTCCAAGCTATTATGTAAACGCTTGAGGATGGGCTGAATGATGATATAAGGATGTTTGTTGGCATTCTCGAAATACGAGAGTTCGTAGTACTTGTTGAGCGAGCTTGTAAAGTCAAGAGCTTAGAAAGGAGAATCAAAAGTTGATGTGGGAACCGGAGAATTTCAAAAGGTCTTCGGAAAGTCTCTTCAACAGCATCGAAGAGATTTCGAGAAGATGTGAGCCGGTCTAGAGGCGCTTCGGGCCTTTTAGACGAAATCGTGATCGACCCCACAATGGGTATACGAGGCACTTCGGTCTCCTGTTGGGAATGATCGTCGAAACCGAATGGAGTGTCAAGATTGTGGCAAATGGCATTCGGGAGTCAGAGGTTCCGTGATCGCCTCGCTATAAGTGTGAATCGGCCGACCACTTTATCAAGGATTGCCCGAGGTTGCTTGAACAAAATGTAAGTCGAGTGGAAACCCGGTGCTACCAACGTCAAGTAGGCCATCCAAATGCGGCAATGCTAGTGGCAGCCAGAGAGGGTCGAGAGATGCTACAACAAGACCCGAGGCTCGTGCTCCTGCTAGGACTTATGCCATACGCGCACGCGAGGATGCTGCCTCACCAGATGTCATTACCGGTACATTCACTCTTTTCGATACTAATGTGATTGCTTTGATTGACCCCGGTTCTACTCATTCTTATATATGCGAAACCTTAGCATCCAAGAAGACTTTGCCTATTGAGTCTCATCGAGTTTGTAATTCGGTGTCAAACCCTTGGGACATTACGTGCTTGTCAACAAAGTGTAAGAAAAGTCCCCTAGTATTTCGAGGTTCTTGTTTTCCGCGGACTTGATGCTTTTACCGCTCGATGAATTGACGTTATTCTTGGTTTGGATTGGTTGACCATGCACGATGCGGTTGTAAATTGCAAAAGCAAGACTATCGATCCGAGGTGCCCGAATAATGAGATAATTTGGGTTGAGTCTACGGACTTAAAGGGTTGCCACCGTAATATCGCAATGTTGGCCCGTAAATATGTAAGAAAAGGGTGCGGCGTACCTTGCGTATGTGCTCGATGACAAGGAGTCGAAAAGAGACCGAATCTGCGCGATGGTTTGTGAATACCCGGATGTTTTCCTCAAGAATTGCCGGTTTACCACTTGCTCGGAAATAGAGTTTGGCATCGAATTGGTACCGGTACCACTCCAATTTCGATAGCTCCGTGTCGTATGGCACCAACTAATTAAAGGATTTGAAAGCCAAGTTGCAAGAATTGGTGGATAGAGGTTTTGCTCGTCCGAGTTTTTCACCTTGGGTGCGCCGGTGTTGTTTGTGAAAAGAAGGATGGAACCATGAGGTTGTGATCGACTATCGTCGACTTAATAAAGCGACGATAAAGAACAAATATCCGCTATCACAGATCGACGATTTGTTCGATCAACTCAAGGGAGCCTCGGTGTTCTCGAAAATAGATTTGAGATCGGGCTATTATCGATTCCATGAATTTGAGATTCTGGACGCACCCAAGACCGCCTTGAGCGAGATATGGTCACTACGAGTTCCTAGTGATGCCGTTTGGGCTTACTAATGCCCCCGTGGTATTTATGGATTTGATGAATCGGATCTTGCACCATATTTGGATCGGTTTGTAGTCGTGTTCATTGATGACATCTTGGTCTATTCAAGAAATGAGACCGAACATGCTTTGAACACCGAGGTTAGTGTCAGTAAATTTTACGGATAAGCAATTATATGCTAAGTTCAAGCAAGTGTGAGTTACGGTAAGAGAGGTTAGCTTCTTGGGGCATGTGGTATCTCAGACGGTATTCGAGTCAATTCAACAAAATTTCAGCCATACTTAATCGGAAGCCTCCGAAATATTACCGAGGTTCGAGCTTTTGGGGGCTTGCTTGTTATTACCGACGATTTGTAAAGGTTTCTCAACGATAGCCACGCCAATGACGGCTACTCCAAAAGGATGTTAAGTTCGAATGGACGGAGAAATGTCGAAAAGTTTCGATCCATCGAAAACTTATTTGATGAAGCCCCAATTCTAGTGCAACCCGAATCGGCAAAGAGTTTGTCATCTTTAGTGACGCCTCCTACTTGGGTTAGGTTGCGTATTGATGCAAGAAGGTCGAGTTGTGGCCTATGTGTCGAGGCAATTAAAGCCACATGAGAAAAATTATCCGACCCATGATCTCGAATTGGTCGCCATCGTATTCGCTTTAAAGGTATGGCGACATTACTTAGTTGGTGAGAAGTGCCATGTGTATTCGGATCACAAAAGTCTCAAATATTTGATGACTCAAAGAGACTTAAATCTGCGACAAAGACGTTGGCTCGAGCTATTAAAGGATTATGAGTGGTCATTGACTATCACCCGAAAGGCGAATGTGGTTGCGGATGCCTTAAGTCGTAAATCATTATTCGCTTTACGAGCGATGAATGTGCACTTGTCCGTTCGATCCGACAATGTGTTAGTAGCTGAATTGAAAGCCAAACCATTATTGATACATCAAATTTGTGAAGCTCAAAAAGTCGACGATGAGTTGGTTGCAAAACGGGCTGAGTGTGTTCCAACAAGGAATCGGAGTTTCAGATCGATGATGACGATTGTTTGAGGTTCAGGGGTCGTCTGTGTGTTCCAAAGAATTCGGAACTTATTTCGATAATTCTGAACGAAGCCCATTGTAGCCGAATGGCAATCCACCCGGGGAGTACGAAGATGTACAACGATTTGAAACGTCGGTTTTGGTGGCATGGTATGAAACGAGACATCTCTGACTTTGTTTCGAGATGTTTAATATGTCAACAAGTGAAAGCGGAACATCAAATGCCTTCAGGATTACTTCAGTCGATCACGATACCCGAGTGGAAATGGGATCGAGTCACAATGGACTTTGTATCCGGACTACCATTGTCAGCGAGTAAGAAGGATGCGGTTTGGGTCGTGGTAGATAGATTGACTAAGTCGGCTCACTTTGTCCCCGTACGTACGGATTTTTCAATGGACAAACTAGCCGAATTGTACGCTTCTCGATTGTGAGATTACACAGGTGCCTATTTCCATCGTGGTTTGGATAGAGATCCGAGATTTACCTCACGATTTTGGAAGAAGTTGCAAGAAGCTTTGGGTACCAAGTTGCATTTCAAAGACCGCCTTTCACCCCCAAACCGATGGTCAATCCGAGCGGATAATTCAAATACTTGAGGATATGTTGAGATGTTGCATCCTCGAGTTCAGTGGTTCATGGGAACGGTATTTGCCTTTGATTGAATTCGCTTACAACAATAGTTTTCAATAAGTATTAAGATGGCACCCTACGAGGCTTTGTACGGTCGTAAATGCCGTACACCATTGTTTTGGACTGAGCTCGGTGAAAGCAAAATTTTCGGGGTGTTACACTCCACCCCCGATTAATCCATCTTCTATGCCTGTTGTACCTCAAGTAAGTAATCCATTGAGATTGAATAGACCATCTGTCAATAAAATCAATAAATATGGAGCTGAAGAGTTTAAAGCCACTGTTGATGATGACGCTAAGCGGGCTGAGTTATGGCTTGATAATACCATCCGTGTGTTTGATGAGTTGTCCTGTACTCGTGATAAATGTTTAAAATGTGCCATTACTTTACTTCGAGACACAGCATATTATTGGTGGAATACCCTAGTTTCAATAGTTCCGAGAGAGCAGGTGACCTGGGAATTCTTTCAAACTGAGTTCCGTAAGAAATATATTAGTCAGAGATTTATCGACCTAAAGCGTAAAGAATTTCTAGAGCTGAAACAGGGTAGGATGATAGTGACAGAGAATGAGCGGAAATTCATGAGACTCAGCTGGTATGCCCGAGAGCATGTTTCTACTTAAGCCATAATCTGTAAAATATTTGAAGATGGGTTGAATGAAGATATTAAATTATTAGCTGACATACTTGAGATAAAAGAGTTTGTGGTACTTGTTGAGCGAGCCTGCAAAGCCGAAGAGCTCTACAGAGAGAAAAAGAAAGCTAATTTTGAAGCTAAAGACTCGCGTAAGAGATCATTCAGTAAGCCAGTCTAGTCAACATCAAAGAAGTCTCCAGATGATTTCAATCATTCTAGAGCCACTTCGGGTTGCTCCAGACGGGATCAGAATAGACCACCTCCTAGCTCGAGAGCTACCTCAGTAGCCACTGTGGGTAATGTTAGATTTAATCGACCTGAGTGTGAGCATTGTGGAAAATGACATCCTGGCAGTTTCAGATTACATGATCGGACCTGTTTTAAATGTAGATCGATAGATCATTTCATTCGAGATTGCCCAGGGTTAGCTGAAGAGAATCCAATGCAAAAAACAAGGTTAGGTAATACTGCGGCTCGGAGTAGACCACCGAGTAATGTAAGTAATGCAAGTGGCAGTCAGAGAGGAAATAGAAATACAGCAAACAGATCTGAGGCTCGTGCACCTGCTAGAGCCTATGCTATACGTGCACGAGAGAAGGCTTCGTCCCCAGATGTCATTACTGGTACATTCACTCTTTATGATACTAATGTAATTGCATTGATTGATCCTGGTTCTACTCATTCTTATGTATGTGAGACATTAGTATTCAGCAAGACTCTACCTGTTGAGTCTGCTGAGTTTGTGATTAGAGTGTCAAGCCCCTTGGGCCGGTGTGTCATGGTTCATAAAATGTGTAAGAATTGCCCTTTGATGGTTCGAGATCTATGCTTTCCGGCTGATTTAATGTTATTTCCATTTGATGGGTTCAACATAATTCTGGGTATGGATTGGTTGACTTTACATGATGCTGTTGTGAACTACAAAAGAAAGACCATTGACCTACGAAGCCAGAATGATGAAGTTATTCTGATTGAATCTAGTGATTTGTATGGTTTACTAGCAGTGATTTCTTTGATGCTAGCTCAAAAATATGTGAGAAAAGGGTGTGAAGCTTATTTTCCCTACGTGCTCGATAGTAAAACGGTAGAAAGAAACATTGAATTGGTACCTGTTGTATGTGAGTATCCAGATGTATTTCCAGAGGAATTACCGAGTTTGCCACCTATTCGGGAGATAGATTTTGGTATTAAGTTAATGCCAGGGATGACTCCGATATCCATAGCCCCTTACAGAATGGCACCTATAGAATTAAAAGAATTTAAAGCTCAGTTGCAAGAATTGACAGATAGAGGTTTCACGCGGCCGAGTTTCTCTTTATGGGGTGCACCTGTGTTGTTTGTGAAAAAGAAGGATGGAATTATGAGAATGTGCATCGATTACAGACAGCTTAATAAGGTGACTATAAAGAATAAGTATTTGTTGCCACGGATTGATGATCTGTTTGACCAACTAAAAGGGGCCACAATATTTTCGAAGTTAGATTTGAGATCAAGCTACTATCGACTGTGAGTTAAAGATTCAGATGTGCCAAAGACAGCTATTAGAACGAGGTATGGACACTATGAGTTTTTGGTTATGCCTTTCGGACTCACTAACTCACCTGCTGTTTTCATGGATTTGATGAATTGGATCTTCAGACCGCATCTGGACCGGTTCGTGGTTGTGTTTATAAATGACATTCTGATCTACTCTCGTAGTGAAGCTGAACATGCTGAACATTTGAAACTTGTATTACAGACATTGCAAGATAAGCGGTTGTATGCGATATTCAGTAAATGTGAGTTCTGGTTAAGTGAGTTAGTTTTCTAGGTCATGTAGTATCGGCAGTAGGTATTCAGGTTGATCTGAGCAAAATTTCAGCTGTATTGTATTGGAAGCCTCTGAAGAATGTTTCTAAGGTCCAAAGCTTTCTGGGACTTACTAGTTATTATAGATGGTTTTTGAAAGGTTTTTCTATGATTGCAACCCCGATAACAAAGATGTTGTAGAAAGATGTTAAGTTCGAGTGGTCAGAGAAGTGCCAGAAAAGCTTTGATCAGTTGAAAGCCCTTTTGACTAAAGCTCCTGTACTAGTTCAGCCAAAATCGGGTAAAAAATTTGTTATTTATAGTGATGCATCATTAAATGGTTTGGGCTGTGTTCTGATGCAGGAAGGCAGAGTGATAGCTTATGCCTCGAGACAGTTGAAGCCGCATGAAAAGAACTATCCTACACACGACCTAGAATTAGCAGCTATTATTTTTGCCCTGAAAATTTGGCGTCACTATCTCTTCGGTGAGAAATGTCATGTCTATTCTGATCACGAAAGCCTAGAATATTTGATGACTCAAAAAGATCTGAATTTGAGACAATGTCGATGGTTAGAATTACTAAAAGACTACAAGCTTGTACTTGATTACCACCCAGGAAAGGCTAATGTTGTTGCTGATGCTTTAAGCCAGAAATCACTATTTGCTTTGCAACCAATGAATACACATATGGCCATGTCTGATGATGGTTCGATAGTAGTTGAATTAAAGGTAAAATCGTTATTTGTTCAACCAATATGTGATGCCCAGAAGGTTGATAATGAATTGATTGCAAAACAAGTTCAGTGTGAGACGGAAGCTGATTCAGATTTCAAAGTTCATACTCGTGACTGTCTGAGATTCAGAAATTGAATATACATTCCGAGGAATTCAAAGTTGATTCAGATGATTTTGAATGAAGCTCATAGTAGTCAATTATCTGTTCATCTAGGTAGTACAAAGATGAATAATTATTTGAAACAGCTTTACTAGTGGCATGGTATGGAGCGAGACATCTCTGACTTTGTTGTAAGATGTTTAGTTTATCAACAAGTAAAAGCCGAGCATCAGATACCTTCAAGGTTACTTCAGCCGATTATGATACCTGAATAGAAGTGGGACAAAGTTATGATGGATTTTGTATCTAGTCTACCATTGACACCGAGCAAGAAAGATGCAATATGGTTGTTGTTGATAGATTGACTAAATCGGCTCATTTTGTTTCGATACGTACAGACTACTCACTTGATAAGCTAGCTAAATTGTATGTTTCTCAGAATGTGAGATTACATGCTGTGCTTATATCCATTGTTTTGGATCGAGATCTGAGGTTTACATCGCGTTTGGGAAGAAACTGCAAGATGCACTAGGTATGAAATTATATTTCAGTATGGCTTTCCATCCGTAAATAGATGGCCAGTCCGAGCGAATCATTCAGATACTTGAGGATATGTTGAGATGTTGCATTCTCGAGTTCAAAGGTTCGTGGGAAAGATATCTACCTCTGATTGAATTTGCGTATAATAACAGCTATCAATCGAGTATCAAAATGGCACCTTATGAAGCTTTGTATGGTCATAAATGGCGTACATCATTGTACTGGACTGAGCTTAGTGAAAATAAGATACACGGGGTTGACTTGATAAGAGAAACTAAACAGAAGGTGAAAGTGATCCATGAAAGCTTGAAAGCAGCATCAGATCATCAGAAGTCTTATGCGAACTTGAAACGTAAAGATATAGAGTTTCAAATCAGAGATAAAGTCTTTTTGAAAGTCTCATCGTGGAAGAAAATACTCAGGTTTGGTCGCAAAGGCAAACTGAGCCCGAGGTTTACTGGACCGTACGAGGTAGTAGAGCGTATTGGGCCAGTTGCTTATAGATTATCATTGCCATCTGAGTTAGAAAAGATCCACAACGTATTCCATGTTTCGATGCTTTGGAGATATCGATCTAACCCTTCCCATGTGATCAGCCCGTCTGAGATTGAAATTCAGCCTGATATGACCTACGAAGAAGAACCGATTCGTATTTTAACTAGTGAGATTAAAGAGTTATGGATTAAGAAGATTTCATTAGTTAAAGTATTGTGGCATAAGCATAGAGTTGAGGAAGCAACATGGGAGCCAGAGAATACAATGAAGGAACGTTATCCGAACCAATTCACTGGTAAGATTTTCGGGGACGAAAATCCCTAAAGGGGGAGAGTTGTAACAGCCTGATCTAGACCCTAATCGGAATGGTGGTTTCGGAGCCACAAATCCGAGTCAAAAAAATAATTAAAAAAATATTTTCTATGTTTATTTTGTGTGAATTTATATCTGTGAAAATTTGTGATTTAATTTTGTTGTTTAGGTGTCTGATTAAATAAAAGGACTTAATCGCGTAAAATGAAAATTCAGTGGTTTTTCTAAAAAGGGCTAAATTGTACGTGGCTTTTTAAAGGAAGCCTTAAATTTTCAATTTACCCATTAAGAGAATAAGTGGACGGTACTAGACATATGTCATATGGCTTTGTTATAATTTTATTAAAGTTAAATAAATAATTAAATAAAATATTACTATATGTTATTATATATTATAACTTATATCAAATTAAAATAAGGTTTTCATATTACCTTTTCTCTTGGTCGAAACTTAAAGAAGAAGGAAAAAGAAAAAACAAGTTAGGGTTCGATGGTATTCAAGCTTGATTAAGGTACAAGTTTAGCTCAATTTTTCATAATTTCTACGTTTTTGAGATCGTTGCTTAGTAGTCTTCAAGACCCATGCTTTACTTTTTGATTTTGGTGAATATTTTGAGTTGTGCCATTGTTGATAGCTCATGATTTTTGTTTTTTGATGATGAAAAATAAAAGATATGTTTTAGATTAACATATTTTGTATTGGAATTTTTGATGATTTTGAGTAATTAGAACTTAATTGCTGATAAACCCTAATTTATACATATTTTTATCCCATGCTTAGCACATTTATGGATGATTTCTCCTTAGATTTGGTGAATCTGATGCTCCTAATTCCTTAATTTCATGTTTTATACTTAGGTGAGCATAGGAGAGTAAAAAGAGAGAGAAACGGGCTGAAAACAGAGAAAATGGACCTACATGGGAAATCAACACGGCCTGGACTTCCTCACACGGGTAAGCCACACGGCCGTGTCCATTTGGAAGGATCGAAGCACGACTTACATCGGTAGACTACACGTCCGTGCCTATTTAACAGGCTTGACCAGGGCTGGAGCAATCGCACACGGGCCTGTCCCTGCCGAGCCCAAGTATAGTCCTATTCGGAAAAGGCCACTTTCGAGGGCTCTTAAGCATTCTAAAACCTATTTAAACACCTGAGGAGGCACTTAGAATAGAGACACGGAGTAGGAGGCAAGGAATTACTCAAGGGAAGCCGATTGGTCCATCTCAGAAGCCGAATTCATCATCAAGACTGAAGATCTCCCTTCAATTTCCATTTAGGGGTTTTGGGTTTTCTTTATGTTTTGTATTCATTATTCTTCTGAGATGTTTTCTTTTATAAATATGAACTAAACCCCCTAAATACCTAAGCAGAATGAAACCTAAGATGGATCTTGTTATTATTATCTAAATTGTATGATAAATATTTGACTTGTTCTTAATTATGTGTTCTTGATTCTTGTTTTAATATTCTAGGATATTGATTCAAGTTAATGCACTTATTCAGAGGAGAAAAAGTCTCTGTCTAAGAGTATATTTGTCAAAATTAAGCGGAGTTGATTGCACGCCTAGAGATAGGGTGACAAGATTTTGCCAGATTAGGGTGAAACCTAATAAGGGGATCCATAGATCAAGTCAAATGAATAAATCATCTGATTCAGAATCAAATAACAAGTGAAGTCTAGGTGGATTTTTCCTTGGGTATTTTCTTAATCAATCAAGTTTTCCCAAAATCTTTCTCCCAATTTTCTCTTTGTGCACCCTTAGTTTAGTTAAGTAGTTTAAATAAACAAATCCCTTAATTTTTAGGCTAGATAATAAAAAGAAAGTCATTACTAGTACTCTTGGTTCCTTTGGGTTCGACAATCCGATCTTACTAAAGCTATACTACTATTCGATAGGTACACTTGCCTTCATCATGATAATAGTTAGTTTCAAGATGATTAATTATAAATTTTTAAAACCCGTCACGAATATCACGTATCAAGTTTTTGGCACCGTTGCCGGGGAACTAGGATATTAGGAACACTCAATTTTTATTAGTTTAGCCATTTTACTTTATTTGCAATTTAAATTTTTATTTTTTTTCCTTTAGTTGTTCCTGGTAGGTTTTTATAGTGCATGACTAGAAGAAACGCGTCGGGACCATTATTGTTTGATAGTGAGCTCGATCGCACAGTTTGTAGAAACTGAAGAGAAATAAGGCGAAGCTTAAGATACATAGGGGAAGAGCAAGAGGATGATACTTCAACCACAACCGAGGAGATGGCTGAAAACCAAAAAAATCCACTACCTCCTGCGATTGCTGCTAATTAGAATCCTACTCCACGTATTATATATGATTATGCTAAACCTACTTTAACTGGAATTGAATTGAGCATAGTTAGGCCTGTTGTTGCTGTAAATAATTTTGAACTAAAACCTAACACCATTCAAATGATCCAACAGTTTGTTCAGTTTGATGGTTTGCAGGACGAGGACCCAAACGCTCATTTGGCAAATTTCTTAAAGTTTTGTGACACTTTTAAGATCAATGGCATTTCAGATGATGCTATTTGCCTTCGGTTATTCCCTTTTTCATTGAAGAACAAAGCTAAATAGTGGTTGAACTCGTTACCACGAGGGCCAATCACCAGTTGGGAACAAATGACCGATAAATTTTTATTAAAATATTTTCCACCGGCTAAAATAGCCAAATTACATAATGATATCTCCTCTTTTGTGCAGATGGATTTAGAAACACTCTATGATGCATGGGAGAGATACAAGGACCTTTTGCGAAGGTGCCCTTACCATGGGTTACCACCCTGGCTACAGGTTCAAACGTTTCATAATGGCCTAAATCCTTCGACTAGACAGATGATTGACGTAGCCGCTAGTGGAACTATCAATAATAAGACACCTGAGGATGCTTATGAATTTATAGAAGAGATATCACTAAATAATTATCAGTGGCAAGTCATGAGGATAAAACCAACGAAAACAGTCATTGTTTTTAACGTCGATTCGGTCACCATGCTCTCTAATCAGGTAGAACTTTTGAACAGAAAAATTGACGATTTTCTTGGTTCTTCACAGTTTCACCCAGTAATGCAGTGCGAAGCAGGTGGAGGTGGATTAAGCAATTCAGAATACCCACACTATGGCCACAACATGGAGAACGAGCTATTAAATTACATGGGTAATAATCCTCAATCTCAGAATAATCCTTATAGTGCTTAGAATGCAGGATGGAGGAACCACCCAAATTTCTCATGGGGAGGCCAAGGGAATCAGAGACCACTACCACCTTCAGGCTTCCAACAACAACCTTACAAGTAAGAGAAAAAGCTGAACCTTGAGGAGATGCTAACAAAATTCATCTCGGTGTCAGAAACTCGTTTCCAAAATATCGAGACAGCACTTAAAAATCAACAAGGGTTGATCCAAGGGCTCAAAACTTAGATAGGTCAGCTCACTAAATTGATATCTGAACGACCACAAGGTAGCTTGCCGAGTAACACTAAATCTAACCCAAGGGAGCAACTCAATGCAATTACCATTCAAGATGAGGAAGGGTTAGTTGCACCTGAACCAAAATCGAGCAAGAAACTGTAGTAAGTAAAGGTAAAGGTGAGGTGGACCACAATGACCAAAAATCGATAAGTAAAGAGTACAAACCTTGTGTGCCATACCCCAATGCGACAAGGAAAGACCGCGCAGACAAAAAATTCAGTAAATTCCTTAAATTATTAAAGAAATTACATATTAACTTACCGTTTATTGAAGCTCTTTAGCAGATGCCAAATGTAGTCAAATTATTAAAGGAGATTTTAACAATTAAGCGGAAGTTGGATGAGGCATCGCATGTAGAGCTAAATGCGGTTTGCTCAGCTATACTATAGAATAAGCTGGCCAACAAATTAAAAGATCCATGGAGTTTTACGATTCCCTATTTAATTGGTAGCCTAGATGTTAATAATGCTTTGGCTGATTTAAGGGCTAGTATCAATGTCATGCCTTACAAAATGTTTAAGCAACTAGGTCTTGGGAAACACAAACAAAATAGGATGAGTATTCAATTAGCCGATAAAACAATCAGATTTCCTAGGGGGATTATTGATGATGTACTCGTTAAAATTGAAAATTTTATATTCCTAGTTGATTTCGTTGTTCTAGACATAGAGGAGGATAGTAACGTTCCTTTAATTTTAGGGAGGCCCTTTTTAGCAACCACTAAAAAAATAATTGATGTTGGCACAGGTGAAGTCACACTTCTTGTGGGAGACAAAACAATCACCGTTCAAGCTCGTAATATTAGTAACATATCAAAAATTGAAGGTGGTTGTATAAATCATTCTACTAAAATTGACCATGTGGTGCAACCTACTTTGCAGGAAATAAGTTCAAAGAACCTACATGAGCCATGCTCAAGCAACAACAAAGGACCTATCTATGAAGAACGAAGGCTACAAATCGAGGAACTAGATGAATGGCAGACACATAAACCGAGGACACGCGATAAACCAAAACCAAGCCATGACGAGCTCAATATCGCACCAAATTAACTTAAGGTTTAAGACAAAGTACTACTAGATACAGCAGACTCTAATATTGCCACTTCTAAACCTAACGGAGCAATCCCTCTTACAGTATTCAGTATTTTCCCATATGGTACAGTCGAGGTAATTCATCCCAAATTCAGCAGTTTTAAGGTAAATAGTACTCGTCTTAAACCTTATGTTGATAAAACTGATAGCAAGGATGAGGAGTGTAAAATCCTTGCACCACCATGACCATGCACCAGAAAGGTAAGTTGAGCTTAGACTATAAATAAGCACTTCTCGGGAGGCAACCTGAGCACTAACGATGTTAACCTCTTTAAAATTTTAGTTTTTAACATCCAATCACTAACTGAATCATTGAAACACAGGTTTTCTAATCCACACGGTCGGGCACATGGGCATGCCTTAGTCCATGCTCATACCATGGAAGGAGACACGGTCGTACGATACGGCCGTGTGAAAACAGGGCAAAATTTTTCCTTAACACGGGATGCGATAAGTGGCCACGATCGTGCAACGTGGCCATAGGCAAGCTTTCAAACCAACAAATGCGTGCAACACGCCCATGTCTGTAAACCGTGGTTGAACTGAGAATTTAGCATGGGCCTGTGACACGCCCGTGCCCACCATCCGTGCTCAAGACTAATAAAACAACACGGGCGTACGCATTTGAACACGGCTGTGGGAGAAGCGAACAAAGTAGGACAGGACCATGTGACACAGTCGTGTACACCAACACGCCCAAAGAGCACGGGCGTGTGCAAGTCTCAAACGCGCCCAAATTTAAAAAGTTGCGAAACAAACGGGCAAAAATTAGGCCACACGAGCATGCCCCAGGGTCGTATGCCCCAAAATCTATATAAAGCCCTCACTATTCATCATCCCCTTCCCCAAAATCCCTAACCCTAGCCTTTGCAACTCTACACACCCTACCTGCCACACCTGTGCGCCAACTACAACACCCCCTTTGACAATCCAAAGCTCCTCCCTCTTGCGTTTGTTCCTTTTTTCCATCTATTTTCTTAATTCTTTTACTTATTTCATGATATTTTGTTTTATTTTGAGTAAATAATCATAGTTATCATGATAGAATACTTATGCTCTTTGTTAAGAAATTTGCCATGTTAGTCAATACATCTTGTTGCATTCATCCATTTTTCTTGTTTCCATAGATTTCATGCTTACCCACACCAGATTTCATACTTATCAAACCCACATGCATTCATTCACTAGATATTTCCGTTAGCATTACTCTCGAAGTCCTTTTCATAATAATGACGTAATTTATCTAATTGGGTTATTTTTTTTAGTTGTTCTTTCATACTTGACTTCTAGGAAGTATCTCTATTAGTTTTACCATGCATATTTTCCCATGCTATTGTTGGGGAGTAATTTTATTTTTATTTCGTCTTGTCATTGTAGGTATACTATGTCAACCTCACGTAACAAGAAGACCGGTGTCCCCGTTTCAAAGAAAAGGAAAGGAGCAACGTCCTCCTTGGGTCCTACCACTGAGATCCATCACCTTTTCCTCTAGTTCCCCTTAGGACCCCAGGAGGAACTATTTCAGATATTTTGGGCCCGACCCCTAGGTGTGGGCCACTACATTGACTGGGTCACACTTGAACAAATTCAAATGGCTAATGCAGTCTGAGCCCTCCTAACGACTAAACTGTGGGGGCCCTTCTTTGAGATCATCGAGCAGACATACCTCGAGCCCATAATGGAACTCTGCTCGACCTTTCATCTTCAAGTCATCATGACAAACTTTGACGATCCTGGAACGGTCCAGTTCCGCCTTGGTGGTCTAGTGCACCAGTTGTGCATACCGGAGTTTGGAATTGCACTAGGGCTGTACACAGAGGAGTTCATGGATGACAATGAACTCGACACCCTCTATCGCCACATATACTACTCTCCCTCAAAGTGCTGGAAGGACCTCGTCCCTGCCTCGGCCACCTATGATCCTAGCCGCTCTAAGGAATCGGCCCTCGCCCCAACCCTGTGATACCTGCACACCATCTTGGCCCACACTCTAACAGGACGCGAGAGAGCACCGGCATCTTCAACACTCACGACACCTATTTCTTGTGGAGCATGGAAAACGGGCACGTCTTCGACCTTGCCTACTTCATTGCCCTCGCTATCCACCATTAGATGGAGCAATATAGGAGAGGAGTCATCTCTATTGGGCCTTATGTGACTCGACTGGCTTGGTACTTTGGGCTCCTCAACATAGCGGCACAATCATCCTCTCTCACTCTCATCAGCCAGATGTCCCCCAGGGCATCTCAAGCATGCTTCATATGAGGATGATCGAGAAACGACATGGAACCTACCCTCCTCAGTACCGCCTCATCTAGTCCACCGAGGAGGAGGACCCAAAGGACATTAATGATGATGTCCCTCCACGTCATGAGGACCCACCGTCTCAGCCACCACCTATCCATCGTCCAGTTTATGCGGTGGCTTCATACTCTAACATCTTTAAGCACCTTACTCGATTTGAGCAACAGTGTTTTCAGCATTTTGATCACATTGATGCTACTCTTCATCAAATTTGTCAGCACCTTCACATCTCATCGCCATCACCACCTCACGAACCATCCGGCGATGACGATGTTTAAAAGCTTTTTATTTATTATTTTTATTTTCACTTTTATCTTTATTTATCTTCTTTAAGTACTTTTTATTTTATTTTCCTTTAATATTATTTTAATTTTAGTTTTTATAATTTTTATTGAATAATTTATAGTTTCGGTTATTTCATTACGAGTAATTATGCTTCCTTATATTTCCTAAAGAGTTCTTGATTTTATCACAGTTACAAAGAGCTCCAAAGCTCATCATCAAATAGGAACTGAAAACTCCACTGGCAAAGGTTCTCCACGACTGCCATGTCCTGCTCGACCATGACCATAGCTACTACCAGATATAATATTATTTTAGCGCAGGACTTATGCACTAATGAACCTTTACCACTACCGGAGCATCCTCCTCCACTGTCATCATTGCCTTGGCTGATTATTCTCCATAACTCTAATTCAAGGAGCTCATTCATCATTCAAGAAATTTCACTAATCTCCCTATCTTATGATTATATATCTATATTTTTCAATATATCCATCTTTGTACATTGAGGGCAATGTACATCTTAAGTGTGAAGGGGGTCTTTTATATCAACATTAGAAATCCATGAATTTTGTCTTATTCTCACGTGAATCACTCATACCACTGTTAGAATGAATTTTAATTAATTTATGATTTTTTATTGATATGTCTTGAACTAAAACATAGGCATTTATGCATTGATTGTTTAAACTTTAAGACATTAGGGAATCAAGCATGATAAGTTGATTTTTGAAGAATTAAAAACTTTTAGGTTGTTTCCCTAAGTTTAGGTATTATCTTGAGTTGAAATTCACAAGTTTAAACATCAAAAAGCCATAATTTTTGTAAGATCTTGAGCTTTTAGAGCATATTTTATTTCTTTCATGCTCACTTTTATTATGAGTGCGTCAATATTGATTTGTTATTCTAGAACTTGCTTGATTATGCATGTCAAGACCACACCATTTGATTTGATATGTCGAGATGATAAAGGCACTTAGGTTTAACTCACTTACTCCACAAAAGCCTACCTTTATAATTAACCCTTAGTGATCCCCTTTGAACCTAACAAGCCATTAATTGATTTACCCTCAATGTTAACCCATAACCTATTATTGTTGAAATCCCCTAATTTGATCCCTATTTTTTTCGAGATTTGATTTGAATTAATTGCTTAGCTATGTCTTATTCTTTGTTACAATAATTAAGTTCTATGTTATTTGAGTTCTTCTTAAAAAAAATTATATACATATTTATTAATAGTAATTTGTTGTTTTGAGCTTAAAGTATTAATTTCATATTCTGAGAAGAAGCTCACTTGTATTCAACTGATGACTAGTTATTTTTCTAGCTAGGTAAATTTTCAATTCAATCTCGATTCTAACCTTTTCTTTCAGCTTGTGGCCACACCCCCTAACCAAAGCCACATTACAACCCTCTAAAAACCTTTTTGATTGATGCATCAACTCAATATATAGCGGTGGAGATTTGATATTCAAGCAAGCCTATGGTAATAACATTTCATATTGACTAATGAATGCTTTATTTGATGTCCTTAAACACCTCGAGTGATTTGAGTGAATCTTTATTGAGGATGTTAAACTCTGTGATATTTTGATCAAAGGTAATCACTTAGATGAGGGGAGAAACCTATGTTTTTGTAATAAAATACTCAATTTGGAATGTTTGAAACTTTGAAGTACTTTTCGTTGAATTTTCGATGTATGTATAGTTATGGATTATTTTGAGATATTATTGATAAGGATTATAAATTGAGAAGAATTTATTTTGATTGTGAGTTAAGGATTTTGCTTGAGGACAAGCAAATGTTTAAATGTGGGGGTATTTGATAAACCATAAATTATACATATTTTATCCCGTGCTTAGCACATTTATGGATTATTTCTCCTTAGATTTGGTGAATCTGATGCTACTAATTCCTTAGTTTCATGTTTTATGCTTAGGTGAGCATAGGAGAGTAAAAAGAGAGAGAAACAGACCGAAAACAGAGAAAATGGACCCACATGGGAAATCAACACGGCCTGGACTTCCTCACACGAGTAAGCCACACGGCCGTGTCCATTTGGAAGGATCGAAGCACGACTTACACAGGTAGACTACACGCCCGTGCCTATTTAATAGCCTTGAACACGTGCTGGAGCAATAGCACACGGGCATGTTCCTGCCGAGCCCAAGTATAGTCCTACTCGGAAAAGGCCACTTTTGAGGGCTCTTAAGCATTCTAAAACCTATTTAAACACCTGAGGAGGCACTTAGAATAGAGACACAGAGTAGGAGGCAAGGAATTACTCAAGGGAAGCCGATTGGTCCATCTCAGAAGCTGGATTCATCGTCAAGACTGAAAATCTCCCTTCAATTTCCATTCAGGGGTTTTGGATTTTCTTTATGTTTTGTATACATTATTCTTCTGAGATGTTTTCTTTTATAAAAATGAACTAGACCCCCTAAATACCTAAGCGGAATGAAACCTAAGATGGATCTTGTTATTATTATCTGAATTGTATGATAAATATTTGACTTGTTGTTAATTATGTGTTCTTGATTCTTGTTTTAATATTCCAGGATATTGATTCAAGTTAATGCACTTATTTAGAGGAGCAAAAGTCCTTATCTAAGAGTAAATTTGTCATAATTAAAAGGAGTTGATTGCACGCCTAGAGATAAGGCGACAAGATTTTGCCGGATTAGGGTGAAACTTAATAAGGGGATCCATAGATCGAGTTAATGCAACACTAGGGCGTTAATTAGAAAGAGATTTCAATTAATCAACCTAGGGTTAGACGTTATTAGTCTCGAGAGAGATAATAATATAACTTAGGGATTTCTACGGATCAAGTCAAATGAATAAATCATCTGATTTAGAGTCAAATAACAAGTGAAGTCTAGGTGGATTTTTCCTTGGGTATTGTTTTAATCAATCAAGTTTTCCCAAAAGCTTTTTCCCAATTTTCTCTCTATGTACCCTTAGTTGAGTTAAGTAGTTTAGATAAACAAATCCCTCAATTTTTAGGTTAGATAATACAAAGAAAGTAATTACTAGTACTCTTGGTTCCTTTGGGTTCGACAATCCGGTCTTGCTAAAGCTAGACTACTGTTCGATAGGTAAATTTCCCTTCATCGTGATAATAGTTAGTTTCAAGACGAGTAATTATAATTTTTTAAAACCTGTAACGAATATCACGTATCAATTACAAAAATAATAATTTGAGGGACTAAAATGTGAAATAAATGAAATATATGGTCTTGTATGAACACTAGGAATATTCGGCTAAACATGGGTACCTTGAAATTTTGTATATTTTGTGTTTTGCGCAATAGGGACTAAATCGTAAAAATTGTAAATGTTTGGGGTAAAATGGTAGTTTTCCAATTTATGTGTTTTTGGACTAAATTGATTAAAAATATGTTTGAATGAGCTTAATTTGAATATGTTTAGATCAAGAACCAAAGAAATCAGATTTGGACCGGGGAAAAACAAAAGTTATCGACTAGCAGCCCCGTCTTGTTTTATGACGTCCGAGGTAAGTTTTTAAGCAAATGGATGTATCTAATTGTAGTTAAATGCTACATAAAAATGCTGGTATGCAAAATATGAATTTATATATGCTATTGCCGAATATGTATAAGCTTGGTAGCCATGTTCAAGCATTCGTTTCGACCGAGTTACGACGTCCGAAAGCCCCGAATGAACCTTAGGAATAGCTAGGATACATATGTCATGAAATAGGATCCTAATAAATGAATGTGAGTAAGACCATGGCATCGATATGTGATACTGATATGTGTTTACGAGTAAGACCCTATTCGGGACAGAGGCATCGATATGTGGTTACATGTAAGACCACGTCTGGGACGTTGGCGTTGTACGATTTATGTGATTATCCGAGTATCCTATCCAATTCCGAATGGTTCATCGGGAAAATATAAGTTGTATTCGACAGTGAAAAATGAGCTAAATGACCAGCTATGAATTAGCTTGAGGTTTATTTAAAATAAGGTAAGTGTGTAAATTGATACTCATTACAAATTGTGTGTACTGGAAATGAGGATTATTTGTGAACTAGGTATGTGTATTCAACCTTGTGAAAAATATTGGAATGAGTATTAATTATATGTATGGGAATTTATGTATTCGGTCACATAATCAATGCATGTATATGAAATTATATGGGAACAAGTGATCTTATGTAATTGAGTGTATGTGAATTAGATTTGTAATGATTATTTGGCTTTGGAAAATTAAATGCTAATATGTTAGTTTGACTATATAGACATTCGGTTAGGTGATATTTATAATGAATATATATATGTATATATATATAATATGAATTTATATGCATTTGGATTTAAATGTGTTATGATAATATAATTGGGTTTAGGTAAATTAAGTTGATAATATTCTTGGGTTGATTATTTGCTTATGAGTAAGCTATAAAAAGCTTACTTGTGTATATGTGTATTTTTGTTTTATAGATTTTGGATCAAGCTACGAGCTCGGGGACTGTCTGTAGAGTTCATCACACTATCTACTATTTTGGTACCTTATAAGCTAAACTCAAATTATGGCATGTATAGGCTGGAAAGTGTATGAAATGTTGAATTTTGGTTATGTATGTTTAAAGCCATGTGAAAATGGCTTAATTTCTAAGCTTGGACTTGGTTATGTTTGGTCATGGTTTAATTTATTTTGGCTGTCATGAAATATGTTATAAAATGTATGATAATTGTGCTAGGTGTTATATGCTTGGAAATTAGTGTGGCAGTGATGTTAGTTATAATTTGTATTCAGTTGTGTAATTTGTTGAACTTAGATATTGTGTTCATTATATGTGAGTGATGTGTTTGACTAAACAAATCGGTTAGAATAATGCTTAGTTGGAAACATGAAATGTGATATAGTTAAATAATGGTTAAAGGTATATTAACTTGATTAGTTCGGTTGATAAGTGGTATATAAATTGTAAGTATTTTTTTTTTAATTAGGTCGATTTATTTGGTATACATATATTCAATGTTGAACGTGACCTTTACATTGGGGAAATTTGTATATTATGCGCATGTGCTTTAATAGCATGATCGATCCTAGTAAAATGTATTTAATTTACGTAGGTGATTGTTTAATAAAGTTTGTAACATGATTTCAATTGGATTTATTATGTGTTTGTGGAAGTATTAATTGATACATTTTTGGTAAGTAATAATCCATGAATGCAACTTATTATAAAGTTTATTTAAATATGTTTTGATATTTCAGTAAATATATATGCCGAATGAACTATAATTGTTATGCTACCTTTGGTTAAGTTAACTATTTATGTTTTATAAGTATTAGTCAAAAAATTCAAATAAGTTAATAGGTATCTTTGAATAAAGGTTGTTATGAGACATGGAAAATAATTGATTATTAGTTAGGTATTATATTTATGAGAACTATGATTATATATAATGGCAATGATTAAATATATACATGGTTTTTGGTTTGAATTTACGTTGAAAGTACATGTTTTTATACATAATGTTTGTGAGTTTTGCTTGTGACTTTGAATTACTAATTTGTATAAATTTGTCATAAATTAGTTAAGTTTTAAAAAATAAAGGTTCTGAATTGTCTTCTGACAGGTAATGCCTTATAACCCTAATCCAGCAACGGATAGGGGTGTTACATTTTATTGGTATTAGAGCTACAGTTTAGTCGGTTCTAGGACTAACGTAACGTGTATGAGTTTAGCTATACATTCCATAATTATACAATGTGATAGTGTGATGACTTCTGACATTTCAAATATGTTTTCATATAGTAAATGGATCCCAACAGAGCTGTAGCTGATTATGTCAAGAGTGTTGCGCCTGCTCCCGCGCAAGGGACAGCGCAGACTGATTCTCGACTGACTTCAAGTAATCAAGAAAGTGAGGCTAAATAAGCCTTCTATCAAATGATGAATGACTGGTTCACTCAATATATTCGGACTAACCCAGCTGCATAACAACCTCCATCCCTGATTAATCCATCGTCCATGCTTGTTGTACCTCAAGTAAGTGATTCGTTGCGATTGAATAGACCACCTATCAATAAAATCAGAAAACATAGAGCTAAAGAGTTTAAAGCCATTGATGATGATGACGCTGAACGGGTTGAGTTCTAGCTTGATAATACCATCCGTGTGTTTGATGAGGTATCTTGTACTCCTGATGAATGTTTAAAATGTGCCATATCTTTACTTTGAGACACAGCATATCACTAGTGGAATACCCTAGTGTCAGTAGTTCCGAGAGAACAGGTGACCTGGGAATTCTTTCAGACTGAGTTCTGTAAGAAATATATCAGTCAGAGATTTATCGACCAAAAGCGTAAACAATTTCTAGAGCTGAAACAGGGTAGGATGACAGTGACAGATTATGAGCAGAAATTCGTGAGACTCAGCCGGTAGGCCCAAGAGTGTGCTTCCACTGAAGCCATAATGTGTAAAAGATTTGAAGATGGGCTGAATGAAGACATTAAATTGTTAGTAGGCATACTTGAGATAAAAGAGTTTGTGGTACTTATTAAGCAAGCCTGCAAAGCCGAAGAGCTCAGGAAATAGAAAAAGAAAGCTGATTTTAAAGCTAAAGACTCGCGTAAGAGATCATTCCGTAAGCCAGTCTAGTCAACATCAAAGAAGTCTCCAGATGATTTTAGTCATTCTAGAGCCACTTCGGGTTACTCCAAACGGGATTAAAATAGACCACCTGCTAGCTCGAGAGCTACCTCAATAGCCAGTGTGGGTAATGTTAGATCTAATCAACTTGAGTGTAAGCATTATGGTGAACGACATCCCGGCAGTTGTAGACTGCATGATCGGGCCTGTTTAAATGTAGATCGATAGATCATTTCATTCGAGATTGCCCAGGGTTAGCTGAAGAGAATCCAGTGCAAAACACAAAGTCAAGTAATACTACAGCTCGGGGTAGACCATCAGTAATGCGAGTAATGCGAGTGCAGTCAGAGAGGAAATAAAAATACAGCAAACAGATTTGAGGCTCATGCACCTGCTATAGGCTATGCTATAAGTGCACGAGAAGAGGCTTCATCCCTAGATGTCATTACAGGTACATTCACTCTTTATGATACTAATGTAATTGCATTGATTGATCCTAGTTCTACTCATTCTTATGTATGTGAGACATTAGTATACAGCAAGACTCTACATGTTGACTCTACTTAGTTTGTGATTAGAGTGTCAAACCCCTTGGGCCGGTGTGTCATGGTTTATAAAATGTGTAAGAATTGCCCTTTGATGGTTCAAGATCTGTGCTTTCCGGCTGATTTAATGTTATTTCCATTTGGTGAGTTTGGCATAATTCTAGGTACAGATTGGTTAACTTTACATGATGATGATATGAACTAGAAAAGAAAGACCATTGACCTACGAAGCCAGAATGATGAAGTTATTCGGATTGAATCTAGTGATTTGTATGGTTTACAAGCAGTGATTTCTTCTATGCTAGCTCAAAAATATGTGAGAAAACGGGTGTGAAGCTTATTTTGCCTACGTGCTCGATAGTAAAGCGGCTGAAAGAAACATTCAATTGGTAAATGTTGTATGTGAGTATCTGGATGTATTTCCAGAGGAATTACCGGGTTTGCCACCTATTCGGGAGGTAGAGTCTGGTATTGAGTTAATGTCTGCGACGACTCCGATATCCATAGCCCCGTATAGAATGGCACCTATAGAATTAAAAGAATTGATAGCTCAGTTGCAAGAATTGACAAATAGAGGTTTCGCGCGACCGAGTTTCTCTCCATGGGGTGCACCTGTGTTGTTTGTGAAAAAGAAGGATGGAACTATGAGAATGTGCATCAATTACAGACAGCTTAATAAGGTGACTATAAAGAATAAGTATCCATTGCCACAGATTGATGATCTATTTGACCAACTGAAAGGGGCCACAGTATTTTCGAAGATAGATTTGAGACCAGGCTACTATCAATTGCGAGTTAAAGATTCAGATGTGCCAAAGACTACTTTCAGAACGAGGTACGGACACTATGAGTTTTTGGTTATGCCTTTCGGACTCACTAATACACCCGCTGTTTTGATGGATTTGATGAATCGGATCTTCAGACTGTATCTGGACCGGTTGGTGGTTGTGCTTATAGATGACATTCTGATCTACTCTCGTAGTAAAGCTGAACATGCTGAACATTTGAGACTTGTATTGCAGACATTGCGAGATCAGCAGTTGTATGTGAAATTCAGTAAATGTGAGTTCTGGTTAAGTGAAGTTAGGTTTCTGGGTCGTGTGGTATTGGCATCAGGTATTCGAGTTGATCTGAGCAAAATTTCAGCTATACTGGATTGGAAACCTCCGAAGAATGTTTCTGAGGTTCGAAGCTTTCTGGGACTTGTTGGTTATTATATATGGTTCATAAAAGGTTTTTTTATGATTTCAGCCTCGATGACAAAGCTGTTGCAGAAAGATGTTAAGTTTGAGTGGTCAGAGAAGTACCAGAAAATCTTTGATCAGTTGAAAGCCCTTTTGACTAAAGCTCCTGTGCTAGTTCAGCCAAAATCGGGTAAAAAATTTGTTATTTATAGTGTCGCATCATTAAATGGTTTGGGTGGTGTTCTGATGCAGGAAGGCAGAATGATAGCTCATGCCTCGAGACAGTTGAAGCCGCATGAAAAGAACTATCCTACACACGACCTAGAATTGGCAGCTATTGTTTTTTCCCTGAAAATTTGGCTTCACTATCTATTCAGTGAGAAATGTCACGTCTATTCTAATCACAAAAGCCTAAAATATTTGATGACTCAGAAAGATCTGAATTTGAGAAAACATCAATGGTTAGAATTACTAAAAGACTACGAGCTTGTGATTGATTACCACCCAGGAAATGCTAATGTTGTTGCTGATGCTTTAAACCGAAAATCACTGTTTGCTTTGCAAGCAATGAATACACATATGGCCATGTCTGATGATGGTTCAATAGTAGCTGAATTGAAGTCAAGACCATTATTTGTTCAACAAATATGTGATGCCCAGAAGGTTGATAATGAATTGACTGCAAAACAAGTTCAGTGTGAAACGGATGCTGATTTAGAATTCAGAGTTGATGCTAGTGACTGTCTGAGATTCAAAAATTGAATATGCGTTCCTAGGAATTCAGAGTTGATTCAGATGACTTTGAATGAAGCTTAAAGTAGTCAGTTATCAGTTCATCCAGGTAGTACAAAGATGTATAATTATTTGAAATAGCTTTACTGGTGGCATGGTATGAAGCGAGACATCTCTAACTTTGTTGCAAGATGTTTAGTCTGTCAAGAAGTAAAAGCCGAGCATCAGGTACCTTTAGGGTTACTTTTATCGATTATGATACCTGAATGGAAGTGGGACAGAGTTACGATGGATTTCGTATCTGGTCCACCGTTGACACCGAGCAAGAAAGATGCAATATGGGTTGTTGTTGATAGATTGACTAAATCGGCTCATTTTGCTCTGATACGTATGGACTACTCACTTAATAAGCTAGCTGAATTGTATATTTCTCAGATTGTGAGATTACATGCTGTACCTATATCCATTGTTTCAGATCGAGATTTGAGGTTTACATCACCGTTTTGGAACAAACTACAAGATGCACTAGGTACAAAATTACATTTCAGTACAGCTTTCCATTCGCAAACAGATGACCAGTCTGAGCGAATCATTCAAATACTTGAGGATATGTTGAGATATTGCATTCTCGAGTTCGAAGGTTCGTGGGAACGATATCTACCTCTGATTGAATTTGCGTATAATAACAACTATCAATCTAGTATCAAAATGGCATCTTATGAAGCTTTATATGGTCGTAAATGTCGTATGCCATTGTACTAGACTAAGCTCAGTGAAAATAAGATACACAGGGTTGACTTGATCAAAGAAACTGAACAGAAGGAGAAAGTGATCCGTGAAAGCTTGAAAGCAGCATCAGATCATCAGAAGTCTTATGCGGACTTGAAATGTAAAGATATAGAGTTTTAGATCAAAGATAAAGCCTTTTTGAAAGTCTCACCGTAGAAGAAAATACTCAGGTTTGGTCGTAAAGGCAAACTGAGCCCGGGGTTTATTGGACCATACTAGGTAATAGAGCATCTTAGGCCAGTTGCATACATATTATCGTTGCCACCTTATTTAGAAAAGATCCACAACGTATTCCACGTTTTGATGCTTCAAAGATATCGATCTGCCCTTCCCATATGATCAGTCCGTCTGATATTGAAATTCAGGCTAATATACCCTACGAAGAAGAATCGATTCGTATTTTGACTCATGAGATTAAAGAGTTACAGATTAAGAAGATTCCTTTAGTTAAAGTATTGTGGCATAAGCATGGAGTTGAGGAAGCAACATGGGAGCCAGAGAATACAATGAAGGAACGTTATCCAAACCTATTCACCGGTAAGATTTTCGGGGACGAAAATCCCTAAGGGGGGAGAGTTGTAACAGCCGGATTTAGACCCTAAACAAAACGGTGGTTTTGGGACCATGAATCCGAGTTAGAAAAATAATTTAAAAATTCTTTTCTGTGTTTATTTTGTGTGAATTTATATCTATGAAAATTTCGTGATTTAATTTTGTCGTTTAGGTGTCCGATTAAATAAGAGGACTTAATCGCGTAAAATGAAAATTCAGTGGTTTTTCTAAAAAGGGCTAAATTGTACTTGGCTTTTTAAATGGAAGCCTTAAAGTTGCAATTTACCCATTAAGAGAATAAGTGGACGCTACTAGACATATGTCATATGGCTTTGTTATAATATCTTAAAGTTAAATAAATAATTAATAAAATATTATTTTATGTTATTTTGTGTTATAACTTATATCAAATTAAAATAAGGTTTTCATATTACCTTTTCTCTTGGCCGAAACTTAAAGAAGAAAGAAAAAGAAAAAACAAGTTAGGGTTCGGTGGTATTCAAGCTTGATTAAGGTACAAGTTTAGCTCAGTTTTTGATAATTTCTACGTTTTTGAGATCGTTGGTTAGTAATCTTCAAGACCCATGCTTTAATTTTTTATTTTGGTGAATATTTTGAGTTGTGCCATTGCTGATAGTTTATGATTTTTGTTGTTTGGTGATGAAAAATGAATGATATGCTTTAGATTAACATATTTTGTATTGGAGTTTTTGATTATTTTGAGTAATTAGAACTTAATTGCAAAAATAATAATTTGAGGGACTAAAATGTGAAATAAATGAAATATATGGCCTTGTCTAAACACTAGGAATATTCGACTAAACATGGGTTCTTTGAAATTTTGCATATTTTGTGTTTTATGCAATAGGGACTAAATCGTAAAAATTATAAATGTTAGGGGTAAAATAATAATTTGCCCATTTATGTGTTTTTGGACTAATTGAATGAAAATATGTTTGAATGAGCTTAATTTGAATATGTTTAGATCAAGAACCAAAGAAATCAGATTTGGACCGGGGAAAAACAAAAGTTGTCAACTAGCAGCCCCGTCTCGTTTTACGACGTCCGAGGTAAGTTTTTATCCAAATGGATGTATCTAATTGTAGTTAAATGCTAAATATATATGTTGGTATGCAGAATATGGATTTATATATGCTATTACCGAATGTGTATAAGTTTGGTAACCATGTTCAAGCATTTGTTTCGACCGAGTTACGACGTCCGAAAGCCCTGAATGAACCTTAGGAATAGCTAGGATACATATGTCATGACATTGGATCCCGATATATGTGTGCGAGTAAGACCATGGCATCGATATGTGATACCGATATGTGTTTACGAGTAAAACCCTGTTTGGGATAGTGGCATCGATATGTGGTTGCGTGTAAGACCACGTCTGGGACGTTGGCATTGTATGATTTATGTAATTATCCGGGTGTCCTATCCAATTCCGAATGGCTCATCGGGAAAAGATAAGTTGTATTCGACAATTAGCTTGATGTTTATTTAAAATAAGGTAAGTGTGTAAATTGATACTCATTACAAATTGTGTGTACTACAAATGAGGATTATTTGTGAACTAGGTACGTGTATTCAACCTTATGAAAATTATTGGAATGAGTATTAATTATATGTATGGGAATTTATGTATTCGGTCACATAACCAATGCATGTATATGAAATTATATGGTAACACGTGAGCTTATGTAATTGAATGTATGTGAATTAGATTTGCAATGATTATTTGGCTTTGGAAAATTAAATGCTAATATGTTAGTTTGACCATATAGACATTAAGCTAGGTGATATTTATAATGAATATATATATATGTATATATATAAT
Source organism: Gossypium arboreum (assembly GCF_025698485.1). NCBI lineage: Eukaryota > Viridiplantae > Streptophyta > Magnoliopsida > Malvales > Malvaceae > Gossypium > Gossypium arboreum. The sequence goes on along the minus strand of NC_069077.1, from coordinate 115,043,972 downwards.
ATGAATTTCTATGCGTTTGGATTTAAATGTGTTATGATAATATAATTGGGTTTAGTTAATTTAAGTTGATAATATCCTTGGGTTGATTATTTTCTTATGACTTACTAAGCTATAAAAAGCTTACTTGTGTATATGTGTATTTCTGTTTTATAGATTTTGCATCAAGCAACGAGTTCAGGGACTATCAATAAAGTTCATCACACTATCTACTGTTTTGGTACCTTATAAGCTAAACTCAAATTATGGCATGTATAGACTGAAAAGTGTATGAAATGTTGAATTTTGGTTACGTATGTTTAAAGCCATGCGAAAATGGGTTAATTTCTAAGCTTGGAATTGGTTATGTTTGGTCATGGTTTAATTTATTTTGGCTGTCATGAAATATGTTATAAAATGTATGATAATTGTGCTAGGTGCTATATGCTTGGAAATTAGTGTGACAGTGATGTTAGTTATAATTTGTATTCCGTTGTGTAATTTGTTGAACTTAGAGATTGTTTTCATTATATGTGAGTAATGTGTTTGACTAAACAAATCGGTTAGAATAATGCTTAGTTGGAAACATGAAATGTGATATAGTTAATTGATGGTTAGAGGTCTATTAACTTGATTAGTTTGGTTGATAAGTGGTATATAAATTGTAAGTATTTTTTTTATTTAATTAGGTCGACTTATTTGGTATACATATATTCAATGTTAAATGTGACCTTTACATTGGGGAAATTTGTATATTATGCACATGTGCATTAATAGCATGATCGATCCTAGTAAAATGTATTTAATTTACGTTGGTGATTGTTTAATAAAGTTTGTAACATGATTTCAATTGGATTTATTATGGGTTTGTGGAAGTATTAATTGATACATGTTGGGTGAGTAATAATCCATGAATGCAACTTATTATAAAGTTTATTTAAATATGTTTTGATGTTTCGTAAATATATATGTCGAATGAACTATAATTGTTATGCTACCTTTGGTTAAGTTAACTATTTATGTTTTATAAGTGTTAGTCAAAAAATTCAAATAAGTTAATAGGTATCTTTGAATAAAGGTTGTTATGAGACATGGAAAATAATTGATCATAGCTAGGTATTATATTTATATTTATGAGAACTATGATTACATATAATGGCAATGATTAAATTTATACATGGTTTTTGGTTTGAATTTACGTTGAAAGTACATGCTTTTATATATAATGTTTGTGAGTTTTTCTTGTGACTTTGAATTACTAATTTGCACAGATTTGTCATAAATTAGTTGAGTTTTTTTAAAAAAAAAAAGGTTCTGAATTGTCTTATGACAGGTAATGCCTTATAACCCTAATCCGTATGATGATCTGAGCTAGGGTTGTTACAGATAACATGTCCTGCATGGTCTTACATCGACACACAACAAGTCGGCGCCATGTCCTGCATGTGTCTTACACCAGCTTGTATATCCCGAGGCCGATGCATGTCCCAAACATGTCTTACACTAGCTCTCGTCTCAATGCCGATGCATGTCCTATACATGTCTTACACTGGCTCTCATAATGTGGCCGATGCATATCCTAGACATGTCTTACACTGGCTCACATACCACCCAATGTCATGGTATGAATATCCAAGTCTATTCCAAATGTTCAGTCGAAAGTCTTTACTACATTAATTTCTCGACATGCATTGTCATAGTCACAAACAAACAATTTATGCAATATCAATTCAATCGTACATCATAGCAATATAGTTGCATTATTAACATACGACTTACTCATCACTATCCAATACAATTCATATCTATATATCATGAATTTCTATTCGTACCTTTCCCACTTTTGACACATCATAAGCATGTTTCTATCATCTCAATATCCATTTCAAGCATTATCAAATATTTTCTCTATTGCAAGTCATCCCTGTCTTAACAAAATAATTTTGTTCTAGCCGAAAGATATCACACTATCACGAGTAGTACTATGGCATGTATAGCTAGACTCACGTATGCTAGGTTAGTCCAAGAACCGACTAAACCATAGCTCTGTTACCACTAAATATAACACCTCTTACACGTGTCCGAGGCCGGGACAGGATATAAGGCATTACCAAACTTAAACATACATAATCACATAAAATTAACCATGAAATTTTGTCCAAATCAAAAACATTCATACATATGTATAACGTCCCTTAAATGGGCTTACGAGGCCCTATACACGCATCAAAGATGATTCGGGACTAAATCAAAAAATTTATAGAAAATTTCATCATGAAATAGAGTCACATGCCTGTGCGGGTAGGCCGTGTCGTCACACACACCCGTGACCTCAGCCCGTGTAACTCTCTGTTTATGACGTCATCACCAAATTAGGGGCACACGGTCAAAGCACAAGCCCATGTCCCAAGGCCATGTCCCTCACACGGCCGAGACCCACGATCGTGTCTTAGCCCGTGTGACCAATTCAAAGTTAAAGTGCAAGATACAGGGGACACACGGCTAGACTACATGCTCATGGGGGCAGGCCATGTGTCACACACGACTTAGACACACCCCCGTGTGTCTACCCGTGTGGACAAATACAAGGCTATTTTCCAAGCCATTTGCCACCCATAATTGTACACATACACTTATACATCTCTATAGCAATTAACATACTTAATTGAGCAATTATACATCCACAATCAAGGCTCAAGAATGGCATCCTCACAATAACACATGCATGCACATGACATTTCTCTTATTCAAGTTCTAACTTACCAAAACACACGTAATATACATAATTGGTTTACCTCCAACTTATCCATTTATATCATGACTATCAACATGCCAAAAAATCTAATTTAAATGTTCAAGCATGCATGCCTTACAACAAAATTCATGTCTTCAAAGCATTGGCACATACATGTATGCAAAATTTGATTTACGACCATTTAAGCCATATAAGCAAATTTGCATGGCTACCCACAACATCAAACTATTAACTATTACAAGCCAATACATTTGGCTAACTTATAAGACATATTCACAGAGTGACTTAGTCCCTATACATGCCATAAACTTAAGAGGGTTGTATCCGTTTTTACCCAACCTGATAACTTGATAGTGTGATGACATCTTCGGCAATCTCCAACTAGAGCTAGCAAAAATTAACCTATAAGAGATGGGAAAGGGAGGGGTGTAAGCTATAAAGCTTAGTAAGTTCATATGAAAATAATAAGAAATTTTATTAATATGGTTTTACCAAATTCTTACAACATGCTCTCAAGATATCACAATTATAATTGGATATTAATCCACTATTTGATCAAATTCCATTCAAGCTATCTACTCGACTCATATAAACTAAATTATTTATATTTAGAGCTATGGAGATCCAATTTAAGATCCATTAATTTTCCCTAAAACTAGACTCACATATATTCTTACCATAAAATTTTAAGAATTTTTTATCTATCCAATTAGTACAGTTTATTATTCACAGTTACCTCTTTTCTCTGTTCGATAGTTTTAACCCCTCTTCGCTAAAAGTTAATTATCTTCTCATACAAGATTCAAATGATGTTTCCATTTGTTTTTTTGAAAATAGACTGATTAAACAATCTAAGAATATAAATTATAACCCTTAATTACTTTTTTACAATTTTTGATGATTTTCCTAAATCAAAATAGGGGATGCCGAAAACATTCAAACTCTGTCTCACGAAAATTCAAATATCTCATAATCTGATATTCTTTTTCTTATATCGTTTCTTTTATGTGAAACTAGTCTCAATAAGATTTAATTCAATATTTTATTCAACCTATAACTCACTTTCTATTATTTTACGTTCATTTTCAAAATCGGACTGCTACTGCTGTCCAAAACTTTTTTAGTATAAAATAATGGTAACTAAGTCAATAACACTTTTACCAATTATTCCAACCATCATGGTATAAATACATATCTTACTCATTCATATCCTTACCAATAATGCATCATAAACTGAATTCACTTCACATGAGTTAGATATACATATCTGTACCACTCGTAATACAGTCACATACCTTCTCGTTTTGAACGTACCCGTTGGATCATTCAAAATACCAAGCGTTACTTGGAAATCTCATACATATAGTATTGTTTCAATGTCATATCCCTGATATGGTCTTACATGAAATATCATATCAACGCCGTGTCCCTTACATGGTCTTATACAAAGTCACATACTGAGGCCATATCCCGGATATGGTCTTATACGGAATCTTAATAACCTTATTGTTTTGATATTTATACCTTATTCATCTCTAAGATTCATTCAGGATTTCTAATTCAGTGGAACTTCATCATAATCATCATTGATAAATTTCACGGGAAGAAATATACAATTCATGCAATATCAAAATATAAAATACATAACATAAGGTAGTATCATTTACACATGAACTTACATAGACACCAAGGTTATCAAAAAGGGACCTAACCATCGATTCCTCGTTTTTCCTCCGTTCTAGGTCTGAACCTCAATTTCCACGATTATTGAGCTTGGAAGTTTGAACAAAACCCTAGCCATGGCTTCCATGGGAGTTTCGGCTAGAGCAAGAAGATGAAGGCCAATTTTGGCTAATTTGGGCTTTTAAATCATTTATTTACTAGATTACCTAAATGCCCCTAGCTTAAAAATTGTTCATTTCACCTATCTCATGCCCATTTTTGTCCAACAAATGCCCAATGGTCCAATTACTATATAAAGACCTCTAATTTAAAATCCATATAAATTTGACACCTTTAACATCTAGAACTCACATTTTGTAATTTTTTTTTACGATTTAGTCTTTTTGACCAAATTAAGTGCCCAAACGTCAAAATTTTTAAACGAAAATTTCACAAATTCATTCTGTGAAATTTTAGACCATAAAAATACAATAAAAATAAATTTTCTTATGTCAGATTTGTGGTCCCAAAACTATTGTTCCAACTAGGCCCAAAAATCGGGATGTTACATCGGACGTGGCATCGGCATTGATATGTGCGCTAGTGTAAGACCATGTCTGGGACATGGCAATAGAAATGAGACGAGAGCTAGTGTAAGACGATGTCTGGGACATGACATCAACCTCGACATGTGAGCTAGTGTAATACTATGGAACATGGCATCGGCAATTCACCCTCTTGTGTAAAGCTTGTCAGATATCCTTTAGTATTCCAAATCATTTCACAGGTTATTTTAAAAGCTTATGACAATGATATGGAATGATATAATCATGTTGTGAGTGGTACAGGTTCTTATTCGAAACTCATGAGATATGAGTCTAGTTATGTTGCCTTAACGGTAAGAATGACATGAGTAAGTTCTAGCTATGAAAATGATCTTGGGATGATATTGAAATCTTTGGTTTATAATTGCGATATATATGAGCATGTAGTGATATTTACCCATGTTCACTCAAGAATATTGTGTGGATTTATAATATGCATGGTTGATGTAGTTACTTATTTATATGCAACTTACTAAGCTTTATGCTTACTCCCTCTCTTTTCCATTTTCTTATAGTGCCACCAAGCTAGTATCGGGGATCAAGGGATGTTAGAGGCATGGATCACACTATCACCTGAAGCTTCGGTATAGCTAGTTTAACATTTGATTTTGGCATGTATAGGGACTTGAATCTTTTATTTAGTGTCTTGTTAGTTTAGCCACAAGGGTTGGCTTATATGATAGATGTGATATTCTTTTTGTATAGGTCATTAATGTTAGATAATATTGATTATTATTAAATGCATTTGATGCAAAATTTCTCATGGTTGTGGTGGATTTGGTTATATGTGTTATGCTTGGATTGGTTTTGGTTGATATTGTGTAGGTTGGTGCAAGTAGGGGTGGCAAAAAGGCTTGGTAAATAGCCTTATTTTTGTCCACATGGGTAGACACACAGGCGTGTGTCTAGGCCGTGCATGACACACGGTCTACCCCACTAGCGTGTAGTCCGACCGTGTGTCCCTTGCACCTCAATTTTACAAGTCAGTATGCATGGTAGTAAACACATGGGCAGAAACAAGGCTGTGTGTCTCAGTCGTATGGAGGACACGGCCTAACACATGGGTGAGTGCCTTGGCCATGTGCCCTTAATTGGTTGATAATGTCAGAAATAGAATGTTAAAGTTTTTGTACACAGTTGAGACACGAGCGTGTCATGGCTGTGTGAAGGACACAGGCCATGGACACGGGCGTGTGCCAGGCCATGTGAAAACCCATGTAGGTTCGAATCAAAAATAAATTCGAATGGCCTAGGGACACAGGCGTGTCCCGATATGTTCAGGCTGTGTGTTTCACACGGGCCTTCAACATGGCCATGTTAAGAAGACACACGGGTGTGTCACCCTTCCACACGGGCGTGTGCCCCTGTCAGCTTGAAATTTTACAAAGTTTTCTAGAGTGCACAGATTAGTCCCGAATCAATTCCAAAGTGTGTCCAGGGACTCATAAGCCTATAGTAGGGACATTAACATATTATGAAAATTTTGTATGTGTTTAAGTCTAGTAACACCTCGTATCCTGTTCCGGCATCGAACTCGGGTAAAGGGTGTTACAACCTCGCTTGAGTAACCATGACTTCGCACAATCACAGCGTAGATTCAAAACCACTAGCCCCTTGATTAACTCTTAAACACCAAAAAGGAATCCCCTTTTTAGAGATTAACCAAGAACGATTAATAATAGACAAAATCGTTACTTACCGAACATGCGCAACCAATGATGAACAACTGAATCAATTGAAAAAAAAAAGAAAGAAATGGAAGGAGGAAATAATGGAAATTTCGGCAGCAACTAGGGGAAAGAATCGGCATAAGAGAGAAAAAAAGAAGAAGAAAAAGAAAATGTCAGAAAAAGTTTAGGGAATTTGTAACATCCTAAATTAGGGTCTAGTAGGAATAGTGGTTTTGAGACCATAAATTCAGAATAGAAATAATTATTTTATGATTATTCGATGGTTCATGATATGATTGCATGCTTGTATAAAATTTTCATCAATATATTCTATGCCTAAGATGTCCAATTTAACTTTAAGGACTAAATTGAATAAGTTTCAAAACTTTTTTTCTAGAAGCTTTAAGCATGAAATTGCATTGGATAATTAATTAGAGGTCTTTAATAGCAAAATTACACCAAGTTCTAAAAATATGGACAAAAATGGGCATGAATAGGAAAAATTTGAAAGAAAGGCCTTAAGGGCATTTTTGTCATTTGGTAAATAAAAGAATAAAAAGGGAAAATGAAGTGAAAATCTTGTCCATCTTCTTCAAACCATAGCCAAAATTTACAAAGGTTCTAGAGCTAGGGTTTTTGACTCTTCAAGCTTAATTGTAAGTGTTCCCCAGCCCCGTTTTTCATGTTCTTTCTATTTTTGAAGTCCTTGAAGCATGAGCTATCCATTTCTACCATTATTTGGAGCTAGGGTTCATGCATGGAATTTGAGCCATATGTAACATGATTGTATTTGGATGTTCACTGGAAGAATATGAATGTTTGATGTGTGATAAACATCTTTTGCCAAGTGATTTTAGTGAAAACACCTAAAAAGGACTTGTTTGAAAAACATGTAAAAATTAGTAGTAGAAATGTGAAATAAAGTGTAAGGTAGAATATGGATTGACTAGGCTTGGATAACCAATAAATTACATGCATTTCATTTTACGAGCCTAGGGACTAAAGTGTAAATAAGTGAAAAGTTAGGGGTAAAAAGGTAATTTTACCAAAGTATATGTTATGAGTCGGTATGAGTAATATGTGTATTGAGAAAGTTAAATTTGACATTATAGATCAAGAAAAATGTGATTCAGGTCTTGAGCAGGGGAAGAATAAAGTTTACGAGGATTAGGCCCGTTTCTATCATTTTTGTATCGAGGTAAGTTCATTTGCAAATAATGCAACACGTACCATACTTTAAATGCTTTAATATTACATGTATGATAAGTACTTACATATTTGATATGTTGTTGTATCATGTATTTATTACCTAAATTGTATCATGAATTATGCTTCGATTTCTCTATGAGTATGTGATTGGTACTATGAGCATCGAAATCGACGTTATGAGCAAGTTCGACAAAAATGTGGTATCAAATAATCTCGTTTGAACCTTAAGAATAATTTAGGATACAAGTGACATGTCACTAGGAACTATGAAATCTAAACACATTGAGCTGTGTCTGAGTTCATGATATTTGTGACATCCAAACTCATTAAATTGTGTCTAAGTTCGTGATATGTATTACACATGTTTTGGCGTCCGGGTACTGGTCTCGTATATGTCATTAAATGGCGAGGTAGTTCGGCATGTGTTGCGGATACCTGATGGCCTATATGAGCAGTCCCGTGAGTAGCTTGTAAGTGAGCAACATGTGGTCTGAGATATGGAGTAGCATTGGCTACATACGGGGCACTTAGGTGTAAGTTTTCGATGTATCCGACAGTATTCCGAGTGTTCAACGAGTAGTTCAAGAGAACCTCAATGAGCAATCTTAATCATTGCATCAAGACAAGGAAGTAAGTTATTATGTGCAAGTGGCATAGGTATATACATCGAACTCATGTGAATAACAGGACATATGATGAGCTTGTGATAAGAACATGTATATACATATGAGAATTAAGTTCATGAGTATTGATAAAACGCAAGATTATGTTCGTTATGTTATATATATGATTTATATTTGTTTGGGAACTTACTAAGCTTTATGCTTACCCCCTTTCTTTTCCATCTCTTATAGTTTCGCCAAGATAGCTCGGGGATCGAAAGACATCAGAGGCACTATCACACTATCAATTGAACAATTGGGGTATAGCTAGCCTTATTATTTTGAGTATGGCATGTATAGGGACTTGGCCCTTTTTTATGTGTCATTATGATTAGCCAAATAGGTTGGCTCATGATGGTGTCATGATTATTTTGTATATGGCCATAAGAGGTGGCTCATATTGATTATTCTGGGTTGTAACCCTATTTATCGATGCATGATGCAAATGTGTAGATGCTTAAATATGGTTATGGTTGTTTGTGGTTGATGAGTGTTACGATTGACATGTACATTTGATGATTGTGATACGGTTAATAAGTATGCAATGAATGTGGTAGAAATGTGTAACTTGGAGGTAAGTTGGTAAAGATGATAAACAAACATGAAATTGGTGTGGAATGCCATATGAAAGTATGATAATTTGAATAGGTGGCATGATGACTTTACTAAGTGTAATAGCCCAATTTTGGGCTTAGTCAGAACAATGGTGTCGGGACCACTAGCCCGAGGTCAGAGAAATTATTTTTTATATTATTTTATGTGCTGTGGCATAATTATATGAGAGTATGAAAATTTTGGTGAATTAGTTTTATCGATTTCATGCTTAATTGTGAAAAAGGACTAAATCGCATAAAGAGCAAAAGTCCTATTTTGATAGCTAAAGGTGTTAAATTTCCAAGGGACCTTAATTGGGAGTCTTTAAAGGGAAAATAGACCCTTTTTAGGAGAATGACCAGCCATAGGGGGACAAGGGAGGTCAAAAGTCAAATATTAGGTGTGTTTGGTGACTTAAAGGAATAAAAATAAAAATAAAGGAAAGAGAAAAAGATATCATATTCATTTGAGGGTTTTGGAAGCTTAAAATTTGCAGCCACTCTCCATATTTGAAAGTAAGTGATTTAGATAGCCTTACTTGATAATTTTTGTGTTTTTGGAACCCCTAAAGCTTAATCTAGCTATTAAGGAGACTATTATCCAAAATGGTTGATAGTCTAGGGATTTACCATGAAAGGAGTTGTAATATTTGCTGAGTTTTTATGGAACTAAATGAAACCTAGTTGTTAGATAAACAACTTTTCTGAATTGGTGTTCATGAAAAACACCTAAAATGGACTATTTTGTAAAGTAGAAAAATAGAGGATAAATGGGTGAAATGTTTGAATTTGTGAGTTGCCATAAGTATGAAATAGGTTCAGCTAGGCTTAGTTAACGTAAAAATTTGATAAAAATCGATTTACGAGCCCAAAGGCAAAATCATAATTTTGTGAAAGTCTAAGGGCAAAAAGGTCAATTTTGCCAAATTATGTATTGTTGATGTTTTATTAATATGGTGGCTAAATGAGTGAAATTTTATCATTTTAGACCAAGAAAGACAGAATCCGAACCTAGACCGAGGGAAAACCAAACTAGTAGAGTAATTCAACTGGCCGCCTACTTTTGTATACCGAGGTAAGTTGTATGTCAATAATGCAACTATATTGTTATAATGTATGATTGAATCAATATTGCATGAATTGTTATAATTTTGAATTATGAGAATGCATGTTGAGAAATTAATGTAGTAAGGAATTCTGGTTGAACATTTGGAATAGATTTGGATATGCGTACCATGACATTGGGTGGTATGTGAGCCAGTGTAAGACATGTCTGGGACATGCATCAACCAAAACATGAGTGCCGATGTAAGACATGTCTAGAACATACATCGACATTAAGACGAGAGCTAGTGTAAGACATGTTTGGGACATGCATCGGCCTCAGGATATACAAGCTAGTGTAAGACCTATCTGGGACATGGCGTCAGCTTGTTGGTGTTAGTTTAAGACCTATCTGGGACATGGCATCGACACTGATAAATGAGAGCCAGTGTAAGACCTATCTAGGACATGGCATTGGCCTTGATATATGAAAGTCAGTGTAAGACCTGTCTGGGACACGGCATCGACTTTAATGTGCTAGCCAGTGTAAGACCATGTCTGGGACATGACGTCGATATTTAATCCCATGTTCGGGGTTATTAAGTATCCAGTAATATTCCAAATGGTTTATCAAAAGATTTATGATTTATATCAAAATTAGAAAAGTTATGACTATGTGGTGAGTGATACAGGTACCTATTTGAAATGTATGAGAAGTGGGTTCAATATATGCCATATGAATTGTATTGGACAGTGATGAGTAAGTTGTGCTTATATCCATTTATGGTATTCATGAACAAACTAGGAAAGGTTATGAGCATATTGTCTTATGATAATTAGTTGATGTTTATTCTCATGCAACTTACTAAGCTTTATGCTTACCCCATTTCCTTTCCAGTTTCTTATAGTGCCGCCTAAACAGCTCGAGCACCAACAGACGTCGGAGCCAACGGTCACACTATTAGTCCAACCACTCGGTATAGTTAGACTACTTGTTTTGAGTATGACATGTATAGGGCTTAGACTTTAATATTTTGTGTCATTGAGAAATTAGCTAAATGTGTTAGCTTGGGATAAATCCCTTTATTTTGTATAAGGCTATGGATAATGGTCAATACTCACTTTGATTTTTAAATAGAAGATGATATTTTCATGGATGAGTAAATTGCACAAATGAAATGTTATCCATTGTGACTATTTTGGCTATGTGATGTGCCCATGTCTTGGTATAGAGTGATTTTGTACAGGTTATTTAAGTAAGGGTGGCGAAGAGGCATGGTAAATAGCCTTATTTTGTCCACATGGGTAGGCACACGGGCATGTGTCTAAGCTGTGTGTGACACACTGCCAGCCCCATGGGCATGTTGTCCTGCCGTGTGTCCCCTGCACGTAAATTTTGTAAGTCAGTATGCATGATAGTAAACACACGAGCAGAGACACGGCCGTGTGTCTCAACCGTGTGAAAGGCACGGCCTAGCACACGGGCGTGTGCCTTGGCCGTATGATCCTTAAAGATTGCTGACGTCAAAAATAGAATGTCCAAGTTTTTGCACACGGGCGTGTCATGGCTGTGTGAAGGACACGGGCCAGGGACACAGGTATGTGTCAGGCCATGTGAAAATCCCTGTAGGTGCAAATTTAGAATTAATTCCACACGGGTAGAAGACACAAGAGTGTCCCTATATTGCTTAGGCCGTATGAGCCACATGGGCCAACAGCACAACCAAGTTGAATTGGTCACACGGGCGTGCTGCCCCTCCCACATGGGCGTGTACCCCTGTAGCTAGTAACATTTTTTAGGGTTCGTGGTAAGACCCGAATCATTCTCGAATGGTTTAAAATGAACGTTTAAAGCCTAATAGGCCTTTATTATGGATTTTTTGTTTTAGAATGGAAAAATTTTAAATTTGATCAATTTTTGGTGACTCAAAAATGACTATATGCATCCGATTAAGTGTGGTAATGCCTCGAGCCCAGTCTCGACCTCGGACTCAGGTAAGTGGTGTTAAACTAAGTCATAGTTTAATCATGAATGTGAACGTTTGAATAATCAAATGTGTCATGTTGCATGCCATGAAGTGAATATAAATGTGTAAGTGTTTAAGGTGGTAAATGGCTTGGAAAATAGCCTTTAAATTGTCCACATGGTCAGACACACGGGCATGTGTCTAGGCCGTGTGTGACACACGGTTTGCCCCTTGAGTGTGTGATCTGGTCGTGTGCCCTTTACACCCTAATTATGCAAAACAGAATGCCCAGTAGTAAACAAACGGGCAGAGACACGGTCGTCTGTCTCATCTGTGTGAAGGATATGGCTTTGGACAAAAGCGTGTGCCCAGACCATGTGAAGTTTGCACATCGTTTTTGGAATTTAATTCGTCACATGGCTTAAGCACACAGGCGTGTAACTTGGCTGTGTGACATTATTTGGTTGATGACGTCATAGTCAGAGAGTTACACAGCTAAAGACACAAGCGTGTCCTGTGCCACACACACGTGTGTGACCACATGGCCTACCTACATGGGCATGTGACTCTTCAAAACAAGAAAATTTTCTAAGTGTTAAAAGGTTCCGAAAGTTCTCAGTTTAGTCCCAAATCACTTTTGATGTATGTTACGAGTCTTTTAGACCTCAAAAGGGACAATTTGCATGTGATTTAAAAGTTTGAAATTGGGATGAAATTTTATGATTCTGTTTTATATGAATGTTTATATTTAAGTCTGGTAACGCCTCGAACCCTGTCTCGGCGTCTGATATGGGTAAGGGGTGTTACATTTAGTGGTATTAGAGCTACGATTTAGTCCGTTTTCGAACTAACGTAACATGTCTACGAATCTAATTATACATGCCATACATATATTATGAGAGAGTGACGACTCTTGACAATTTAAAAATATGTTTTCATATAGTAAATGGATCCCGATAGAGTAGTGGCGGATGATGTTGAAAGTAACGCGCCTGCTCTCGCTAAAGGAGCAGTGCCATCTGATAGTAGACCCATGACTATTAGTAGAAGAGAAGGAGACAGAGAATCCTTTTTCTACATGATGGATGCCTAGTATACAGAGTTTGTTCGAATGAACCCGAATGCTCAACCTCCTCCACCCCCTCCAAATCCCAAACTCGTTCCTCGAGTGCCTCAAGGTATAGATTTTATGAGATTTCATAGAACCCAGTGGATAAAATTCGAAAGTAAGGAGCTGAGGAATTTAGGGCCAATTTCGATGATGATCCCAAAAGAGCAAAATTTTGGCTAGAGAATTCTATCCGGGTATTTGATGAACTATCCTGCACACTTGATGAATGTTTAAAGTATACTATTTCATTGTTGAGGGATGCGGCATATCATTGGTGGAAAACGTTTATTTCAGTGGTTTCAAGAGAAAAGGTCACATGGGAATTCTTTCAGGAAGAGTTCCGAAAGAAATACATCAGTGAATGATTCATTGATCAAAAGCGTAAGGATTTTCTCGATTTGAAACAAAGCCACATGTTAGTTGCCAAGTACGAAAGAGAGTTTGTCAGACTCAGCAAATATGCTTAGGAGTGTGTATCCTCCGAGGCTAAAATATGTAGAAGGTTTGAAGACAGACTTAATGAAGACATAAGAGTGTTAGTGGGTATACTTGAGCTGAAGGAATTTGTTGTGCTCATTGATCGGGCTTGTAAAACTGAGGAGCTGACCAAGGAAAAGTGAAGAGCCAAAGCTGAGGCTAGAGATATAAGGAAGAGGCCGATGAGTAAGTCACTTCTATCCCTATTTAAGAAATACAGAGATGTGTATTCTCGATCTCATGTGTTGGTTGGGCATTCATACAGAAACCGAGAGAAGTAAAATTTGGGTTTTAAATCTCAGGCTACCTCTGTGGCTAGTGTGGATAATGATAGAACTCTCAAACCCGAGTGCCAACAATGTGGTAGAGGTCATTTTGGTAAGTGTAGGGTGAGCGATGGAGCTTGTTTTTGATGTGGTTCTCAAGACCATTATATCAAGAACTGTCCTAAGATGGCCGAGAAAGAAAAATTCTAGAGTACAAGGCTGGGTAATACGACTACTGAGGGAAGACCTTCAAGAAATATCGGTATTGGAGCTAATAGTAAGAATGTAACAAGAGATACAGTAGTGAGATCCGAGGATAGAGCTCCGGCTACGGCCTATGCTATACGTGCGCGCGAGGACGCATCTTCTCTTGACATGATTACGAGTACCTTTTCACTCCATTACACATCTGTTATTGCCTTGATTGACCCTAGTTCTACTCATTCATATGTGTGCATAAAATTGATATCTAGCAAGAATATGTCTGTTGAGTCTACGGAATTTATGATTAAGGTGTCAAATTCGTTAGGCAAGCATGTTTTAGTTGATAAGTATGTAAGAAATGTCCTTTGATGATTAGAGATCATTGTTTTCCGGTTGACTTGATGTTATTGCCATTTGATGAGTTCGATGTTGTATTGGGCATGGATTGGTTAACACTTCATGATGCTATAGTGAATTGTAGAGAAAAAGTTTTTGAATTGAAATGTGAAAATGGTAAAATTCTCTGAGTTGAATCAGATGAGTCAGATAAGTTGCCAATTGTGATTTCTTCTATATCTACTTGGAAATGTATGAGAAAGGGATGTGAAGCTTATTTAGCTTATGTGTTGAATACAAAAGAGTCCAAATCAAAGATTGAATCAGTGCCTGTTGTGTATGAGTATACGGATGTGTTCCCGGAAGAGCTACCTCGATTACCTCCTATTAGGGAAGTTGAGTTTGGCATTGAGTTAGTCCCTGGTATAGTACCTATCTTGATTGCTCCATATAGAATGGCCCCGATTGAATTAAAAGAACTGAAGTCACAGTTGCAAGAATTGACCGACAAGGGTTTTGTGAAACCAAGCTTTTTGTCGTGGGGTGCTCTAGTATTATTCGTGAAAAAGAAAGACGAATTCATGAGGTTATGTATATATTACCGATAGCTCAATAAGGTAACAATTAAGAATAAGTATCTCTTGCCAAGGATTGACGACTTGTTTGACCAATTGAAAGGAGCGACATGGTTTTCTAAAATAGACTTAAGGTCCGGTTACTACCAGCTAAGGGTGAAAGACTCGGACGTGCCAAAAACTACTTTTTGGATGAGGTATGGTCATTATGAATTTCTTGTCATGCCTTTTGGATTAACAAATGCTCCTGTCGCGTTTATGGACTTGATGAATCGTATTTTCTGACCATATTTGGATAAATTTATGGTTGTTTTTATTGATGACATACTGATATATTTTTGTGATGAATCTGAGCATGCTGAACACTTGAGAACTGTTTTACAAACTTTGAAAGACAAGCAGTTGTATGCTAAGTTTAGTAAAAGCGAGTTTTGGCTTCGAAAAGTTGGATTCTTGGGCCACATTGTTTCAGGTGATGGTATTAGAGTAAACCTAAGTAAGATCTCGGCTAATGTTGAATGGAAACGACCGAGGAATGTAAATAAGGTTAAAAGCTTTCTAGGCTTGGCCGGTTATTACAGATGGTTTGTTAAAGGATTCTCCCTGATTGCTACTCCGATGATGAGGTTGTTACAGAAAGATGTCAAGTTTGAATGGACAGAAAAGTGCCAACAGAGTTTTGAGAAATTAAAAGCATTGTTGACTGAGGCTTCGATCTTGGTACAACTTGAGTCAGGTAAAGAATTTGTAATTTATAGTGATGCTTCCTTGAATGGTTTGGGATGTGTACTTATGCAAGAAGGTAAAGTAGTAGCTTATGCTTCGACACAATTGAAGCCTCACGAGAAGAACTATTTGACACACAACTTAGAGTTGGCCACCACAGTGTTTGCTTTGAAGATTTGGCGACATTACTTATTTGGTGAGAAATACCATGTCTATACCTATCACAAAAGTCTTAAGTACTTAATGACTCAGAAGGATTTAAACTTTTAGTAACAAAGATGGTTGGAATTGTTAAAAGATTATGAGATTGTGATCGAGTACCATTCGGGTAAGGCGAATGTAGTCGCCGATGCTTTAAGTATAAAATTTTTGTTTGCCTTGAGGGCTATGAATACACGGTTGACTTGGTCCAATGATGGTTTGATTCTAATCGAGTTGAGAGCTAGACCAATTTTTCTTCAATAGATTTGTAATGCCCAGAGAGTGGATAAAGAGTTGCAAGCTAAGAGAATTCAAAGTGAGTCCAGCAGTGAACCAAATTATCTAAATGACTGTGATGGTTATTTGAGGTTTCATGGTAGGATCTGTGTTTCGAAAGAGACTAAGTTGATTCAGAATATTTTGCATGAGGCACACAATGGTTGTTTGTCAGTTTACCCGGGCAACACAAAGATGTATAATGACTTGAAGAAAATGTTTTTGTGGAATGGTATAAAAAAGAATATCTCAGAGTTTGTATCGAAATTCTTAGTTTGTCAGCAAGTAAAGGCTGAACAAAAAATACCTTTAGGTTTACTTCAGCCCATCATGGTTCCCAAGTGGAAATGGGACCGGATTACTATGGATTTTGTAACGGGGTTGTCTTTAACTCCGAGAAAGAAAGATACCATATGGGGTATTGTCAATAGACTGACTAAATCGGCTCATTTTATTCCAGTGCGTACCAATTTCTCACTTGATAAGTTAGCAGAATTGTACATTGGTGAAATTGTTAGACTCCATAGAGTACTTATATCGATCGTATCAGATAGAGATCCAAGGTTCACATCACGATTTTAGAAAAAGTTACAAAAAGCTTTAGGTACAAAGCTGAATTTTAGCATTGCTTTTCATCCACAGACTGATGGTCAGTCTGAACGAGTAACTCAGATCTTGAAAGACATGCTCCGATACTGTGTATTAGAATTCCAAGGTAGTTGGGAAAAATATTACCGTTGGTGGAGTTTGCCTACAACAACGGTTATCAGTTAAGTTTGAAAATGGCGTCTTATTAGGCACTGTACAGACGTAAGTACCGAACACCCCTGTATTAGACCGAGCTGAAAGAAAGTCAGATTCACGGAGTTGATCTAGTCAAAGAAATTGAAGAGAAAGTGAAGGTGATTCGTGATTGTTTGAAAGCCACTTTGGATAGACAAAAATCATACGCGAATTTGAAATGGAAAGAAATTGAGTATCAAGTCGATGATAAGGTATTTTTGACAATGTCACCATGGAAAAAGGTTTTGAGATTTGGCAAGAAAGGCAAATTGAGTCCTCGTTTAATAAGGCTGTATGAGGTTACTAAGAGAATAGGGCCGGTTGCCTATGGGTTGGCTTTACCATCAGGGTTGGAAAAGATTCATGATGTGTTTCATGTGTCTATGTTGCGCCGATACCAGTCTAATCCTTCGCACGTAATTTCACTGATAGAAGTCGAGATTCAACCAGATATGACTTATGGTGAGGAACCAGATAAGATTTTGGCTCGAAAAGTCAAACAATTGAGAAACAAAAACATTGCCTTGGTGAAAGTACTATAGAAAAGACATGGGGTTGAAGAGGCTACATGGAGCCCGAGGAGGCCATGAAGAAACAATACCCAAACCTTTTCATTGGTAAGATTTTCGGGGACGAAAGTCCCTAAAGGGGGAAGTTGTAACATCCGGAATTAAGGTCTAGTCAGAACAGTGCTTTCGAGACCAAAAATCTAGAATAGAAATGATTATTTTATGATTATTTGATGGTTCATGATATGATTGCATGCTTGTGTAAAATTTTCATGAATAAATTCTATCCCTAAGATGTCCAATTTGACTTTAGATACTAAATTGAATAAGGTGCAAAACTTGTGTTCTACAAGCTTTAAACATGAAATTGCATTGGATTATTAATTGGAGGTCCTTAAATAGTAATTAGACCAAGTTCTAAAATTTTGGACAAAAATGGGCATGAATAGGAAAATTTTGAAAGAAATACCTTAGGGGCATTTTTGTCATTTGGTAAATAAAAGAATAAATAGGAAAAATGAAGTGAAAATCTTGTCCATTCTTCAAACTATAGCTGAATTTTACAAAGGTTCCATACCAAGGGTTTTCAATTTTTCTAGCTTGATTGTAAGTGCTCCCTAGCCCCAATTTTGATGTTCTTTGCATTTTTGAAGTCCTTGAAGCATGATCTATCCATTTCTACCACTATTTTGAGCTAGGATTCATGCATGGATTTGACCCATGTGTAACATGGTTGTATTTTCATGTTCAATGGAAGAATATGAATGTTTGATGTGTGATAAACATCTTTTACTAAGTGATTTTTAGTAAAACACTTAAAAAGGACATGTTTAAAAAAGGTGTAAAAATGAGCAGTAGAGATGTGAAATAAAGAAAAATATGGGCTAATATGATGTATAATATAGATCGGCTAGGCATGGATAACTAAGAAATTGCATGCATTTCATTTTATAAGCCTTGGCACTAAAGTGTAAATAAGTAAAAAGTTAGAGGTAAAAAGGTAATTTTACCAAGTATATGTTATGAGTTGATATGAGTAATGTGTGTATTGAGAAAGTTAAATTTGGCATTATAGATCAAGAAAAACGTGATCGGGTCTTGATCGAAGGAAGAACAAGGTTTATGAGGATTAGGCTTGTTTCTATCATTTTTGTACCGTGGTCAGTTCATTTGCAAATAATGCAACATGTACCATACTTTAAATGCTTTAATATTACATGTATGATAAGTACTTACATATTTGATATGTTGTTGTATCATGTGTTTATTACCTAAATTGTATCATGAATTATGCTTCGATTTCTCTATGACTATGTGGTTGGTACTATAAGTATCGAAATCGATGTTATAAGTAAGTTCGACAGAAATGTGGTATCGAAGAATCTCGTTTGAACCTTAGGAATAATTTAGGATACAAATGACATGTCATTAGGAATTATGAAATTTGAACACATTGAGTTGTGTCTGAGTTCATGATATTTTTGACATCCGAAATCATTGAGTTGTGTCTGAGTTCATGATATGTATGACACATGTTTTGGCGCTCGGGTACTGGTCTCGTATATGTCATTAAATGGCGAGGTAGTCTGACATGCGTTGCGGATATTTGACGGCCTGTATGAGCAGTCCCGTGAGTAGCTCGTAAGTGAGCAACATGTGGTCTGAGATATGGAGTAGCCTTGGTTACATATGAGGCCATTAGGTGCAAGTTTTCGATGTATCCGATAGTATTCCGAGTGTTCAACGGGTAGTTCAAAAGAAGCTCGATGAGCAATCTTAATCATTGCATCAAGACAAGAAAGTAAGTTATTATGTGCAAGTGGCACAAGTATGTACTTTGAACTCATCTGAATGACAGGAAATATGATGAGCTTGTGGTAAGAACATGTATATACATATGAGAAATAAGTTCATGAGTTTTGATAAAATGCAAGATTATGTTGGTTATGTTATATATATGATTTATATTTGTTTAAGTTGTATTTTATTTGTTTGTGAACTTACTAAGCTTTATGCTTACCTCCTTTCTTTTCCATTTCTTATAGTTTAGCAAGATAGCTCGGGGATCGAACGGAGGCACGATCACACTATCAATTGAACAGTTGGGGTATAGCTAGCCTTATTATTTTGAGTATGGCATGTATAGGGACTTGACCTTTTTGTTATGTGTCATACTGATTAGCTAAATGTGTTGGCTCATGATGGTGTCATAATTATTTTGTATATGGCCATGAGAGGTGGCTCATATTGATTATTCTGGGTTGTAACCCTATTTATCGATGCATGCATGCAAATGTGTAGATGATTAAATATGGTTATGGTTGTTCGTGGTTGATGAGTGTTATGATTGGCATGTACGTTTGATGATTGTGATATGGTTAATAAGTATGCAATGAATGTGGTAAAAATGTGTAACTTGGAGGTAAGTTGGTAAAGATGATAAATAAACATGAAATTGGTTTGGAATGTCATATGAAAGTATGATAATTTGAATGGGTGACATGATGACTTTGCTAAGTCATAGTTGAATCATGAAAGTGAATGTTTGAATCATCAAATGTGCCAAGTTACATGCCATGAAGTGAATATAAATGTGTGAGTGTTTAAGGGTGGCAAATGGCTTGGAAAATAGCCTTTAAATTGTCCACACGATCAGACACACGGGCATGTGTCTACACCATGTGTGACACACGATTTTCCCCTTGAGCTTGTGATTCGGTCGTGTGCCCCTTGCACCCTAATTATTCAAAATAGAATGCCCAGTAGTAAACACACGGGCAGAGATACGGCTGTGTGTCTCAGCCATGTGAAGGACATGGCTTTAGGACATGAGAGTGTGCCCAGACCAGGTGAAGTATGCATTTCATTTTTGGAATTTAATTCGCCACACGGCATAAGCACACGAGCGTGTGACTTAGCTGTGTGACTTTATTTGGTTGATGATGTCATAGTCAGAGAGTTACACGGGCTGAAGACACGAGCGTGTCCAGTGCCACACGGCCTACCCACGCAGGCGTGTGACTATCCAAAGCAAGAAAATTTTCTAAGTGTTTAAAAGGTTCTGAAAGTTCTCGATTTAGTCTCGAATCGCTTCCGATGTATGTTACGGGTCTTGTAGACCCTTATAAAGGACAATTTGCATGTTATTTAAAAGTTTGAAATTGGGACAAAATTTTATGATTCAGTTTTATATGAATGTTTATGCTTATGTCCAGTAACGCCTTGAATCCTGTCCCAGCGTCAGATATGGGGAAGGGGGGTGTTATAGAATTGGAGAGAAAATTGAAACTCTATTATTATTATTTTTTGTATTTTTTTTGCAAAAAAAAAATAGTCAAACTATTTTCTAATAACCTCTCAACAATTATCTCCTGAAATCACTCCCTATTAACCCACTAAAACACAACTATTCAGAATTTTTCCCCGACACAACTCTTAGCCGAAATTGGAGCAAAAATACTGTCCCCATGCCATCACAGAGAATTGAACACAGGACCTCCAACACTCTAGCACTACACTTAACAACCAGACCAGCAGACCTATTCTGATATAAACTTACCAACAATTAAACTTAAGCCCTTTGCAAAAGGTTAAGGCTTTATTTATAAAAATACCAAAATTTGCCCATGTAAGGCTTGAATTTGGGATATCTCACACACACCCAGAATTCTTAACCACTGAAGCAGATACACACTTGTGTGTCACACATACACGAAATTAAAAATTAAAATTTTGGGGTGTTACAACTCTACCCCCTAAAAGAAAATTCCATCCTCGAAATTTACCTGATCAAAATAGATGATGATACTACTGACGCATTGCATCCTCAGGCTCCCACGTCGCCTCTTCAATAATATGATTATGCCATAAAACCTTCTCCAGAGGGATAGACTTCCTTCGCAGTACCTTAACGTTACGATCAAGAATCTAAATCGGCTCCTCCTCATAGGTCAAGTTTGGCCTCACCTCAATCTCCTTAATAGGAATAATATAAGTAGGATCAGAGCGATAGCGCCTTAACATAGAGACGTGGAACACATTTTGAATCTGATCCAACTCTGGAGGTAGCTCTAATTGATAAGCAATTGGTCCTACTCGCTTCAAAATACTATAAGGTCCAATAAACCTAGGGCTCAACTTGCCATTACGACCAATCCTCAGTACCTTCTTATATGGAGAGACCTTGAGAAATACGAAATCCTCCATGGAATACTCAATCTCTCGATGCTTTAGATCCGCATAGGATTTTTGCCTGTCAGATGTCGCTTTCAAATGATCCCAAATTAGTCTAACCTTATCCTTAATCTCCAATACTAACTTAGGACCCAGAACACGCTACTCGCCTAACTTAGTCTGTAACACCCGAAACCCGAGACCATCGCCGGTGTCGGACACGAGGGGTTAACAAGCCAAGTTCACATGTTTTGCCCACCAATTTGGCATTTCCAGTCAGGCTGGAAGACTGCGTCACCTTCGCCTTAAAAATCATATCTCGAGTTTCAAAACTCGGAAACTGGTTTCGTAAATTTTCCCTGAATTTAGACTCATATATCCATCCATGGATTTATTTCTAGAATTTTTGGTCGGGCCAATTGGTACAGTTTATTAGTTAAAGTCACCCATGTTACAGGGATCGACTGCTCTGACTTTCTCGCGGTATAACTTGAATATCTCTCTGTAAAGGGCTTTAATGGTGGTGTCGTTTGTTTCTAATGAAACTAGACTCAAAATGGAATCTGTACATATAAGGTATGTCTCCTAATTCTTTCTGGATAATTTATAGTGAATTTTTAAAGTTGCGACAGGGGACCCAGAAACCGTTCTGGCCCTGTTTCACAATAGCTTCAATATCTCTTAACATGTAACTCCTATGATCATTTCGCTTCTTCCATATGAAAATAGACTCATCAAGGTTCATTTACATAGCTTATTCACTATTTAATACCATTCCTAAAATTTTTGGTGATTTTTCACATTCACGTCACTGCAGCTGGCAGCATCTGTTTTAAGGTAGGTCTTATCTATTTTTGTATTCTCCATCAACCAACTAGTCTTGCCATACATAGGTTCACATATGATCATTTTAACCATACCAATGGCTGATCATGTGACCAACACTCCCATTTCCGATCCATAATCACATCATGACACCATATATATACATTCAAACCACAAATAGTCTAAGTTCATGCTTCCTTTTACGAGCCATTTTCGCATGGCCGTATACATATACATCGCCACATTTTTAAACCAACAAGGGGTAGTCTTATACATGCCATTTCAAAGTTCAACCAAAATTTATACCAAAATAGAGGCGTGGATAGTGTGGATGACTTCAACTTTATTGATCCCAAATCCGTTTGCTATCGAGCGAAATCTATAAAACAGAGAGCCAAAGCAACGGGGTAAGCATTTTTTATGCTTAGTAAGTCTCAAGGAATATAATCAGCTTTAATTAAAGCAATACATTCACATAACCAAATGCATCATTTCATTAATGCACATTCACATAATCGTACTTACTTCACCATCCCAACACTTTTATGTTCATACACAAATAACGGCTTCATTAAGGCCGATAACTCGCTCCATCATAGGAGCGGATATTCATACGCTCTTACTCCTAGCGCGCAAAGCACACACCGCACTTACCTTGTCATTGGGAAATTTCACAAGTGCATTAGCTGAAATTTTCCAGCAAGCTTATAATTTTCAAATCACATACCTTCGAGTTTAACCGACGTCGCTACTCGCTCAATCGCCTTGGGACATAGCCCGGTTATGGTAACCCGCACCAAGGCCTCACGGACTTAACCCGGATATCACGATTTGCACAAATGCCTTCGGGTCTTAGCCCGGATTTAACAACTTGCACGAATGCCTTCGGGTCTTAGCCCGGATATAGCTACTAGCACAATTGCCTTCGGGTCTTAACCCGGATATAATTTTCAGCATAATTGTCTTCGGGGCTTAGCCCGGATATCATTCAATTTCTCATGCACACATACATCAATAATCATTGGACATACATATTTCATTTTCGTTACTAAGGCTCAAACACAATTATAATCATTAGCATATTCGCCGGGACTTAGCCCGGGTGGAATTCAAATACTCATACACACATAATCAATAATCATACACATCCATATTTCATCTCACATAATTCAAGTAAGGTCACTTCTTGAGGACTTACCTCGGATGTTGTCGAACGGCTTTTACGGCTATTCGATCACTTTTTCCTTCCCCTTGTCCAATTGTGGACCTCTTAGCTCTTGAGCTAATTCAAACAAATTCAATTTATTAAAACCTCATTGTGCTAGCTTATGGCCGAATATGACAAGGAATTTAAATGGTCATATGGCCACTCTTTAGCTTGAATACACAATGGTCATGCACATTTTATACTACATCAAGCAATTCAATACAATTTATTTGAGCATCAAGGAAATGCTAAGGCCTTCAATAGGCTACCCAAGGCCGAATATTCATGTACATGTTGAGGCCAATTATGCACTTAATACCTCACAAAACAGCATGCATTTTACTAGTTAATGCTTTGCATATTGTGGCTCAAAACTTATAATATAGCATCAAGCACTTATATGTGTGCTAGGCCGAATTGTGCTTGCAATTTCACAATTATTCTTCAACATCTTCTTCTTTAAACAAACTTATTCATCGCTTCCTTCATAACCAAAACATCATGTGCAAACATATATATACATATATGAGCATGGCCGAATTTCAAGGTGTCCATAGCCATCCAAAACACAAATTTTAACTAACATGCAAGAAGCATGAACCATGCTCATGAATGCATCATGGCCGAATATGGCAATCATGCTCCTTTTCAACTTCAATCATGATAAAACAACAAGAAAACTCAAAATCTTACTCAAGAGTAGACAATCCATCATTGCATGCATCATCATCAAGCTTCACACTTAGCATGCAATGGCTTTATCACCATAACAACTTTGGCCAAATACCATTTCCATGGCATAACAAAGATTTGAGCCATGGCTAACATGCACATCAAGTTAGCAACCAAAACATGCATGAAACTCCCAACACAACCTCATACATACCTTAATCTTGATGCAAATTTAGCCAAATCTCCTTCTTGTTCTCTTCCAAACCAAGCATGAAGCAAAACTCCTATCTCCTCCCTTAGTATTTTCGGCCAAAAGGAAAGAACAAGGATGAACAATTTTTTCTTGTTTTTCTTTCACTTGCACGGCAATGGGGGAGGATGAGCTATTTTCTTGATTTTTTGTTTCTCCTCCAACATCATTAATTATTTTATCATTTAATTCATCATGCATTAACAAAACATGTTTCAACATGTTTTCTTTGCCCATAAACCATGTCATGGTCGGCCACTAGCTTCTTTTGGGGAAATTTGACATGCAAATCCTTTATTTTTGCATGTATGAGCAACTAGTCATCACACATTTCCCCATCATACTTTCAAAGTTCACTACTAGGTCCTTTCTAGTGAAATTCACCTTTATAACACTAAATCAATCATCAAAAAATGTCATACATGGATACACACATATTATAGGCATCGAAATAAATTTTAAATTATTTTTATGCCTCGATTTTGTGGTCCCGAGACCACCTTCCGACTAGGGTCAATTTTGGGCTGTCACATAGTCCAACATAAAGGAGTGCGACACTTACGACTATACAGTACCTCATAAGGTGCCATCTGGATGCTAGACTAGAAACTGTTATTATAGGCAAACTCCGCTAGTGGCAGGTAATCTTTCAAACTGCCTCGGAAATCAATAGCACAGCTCTTGAATCTGAGCCTTAAGCTCCACAAGCTCCTTCGATGCCATTCGATAGGGAGTGATGGACACCAGAGCTGTACCTAGAAGTAGTTCAATCCCAAATTCCAACTTGCGATTCAGAGGTAACCCCGGTAGCTCCTCCAAAAAGATGTCTTGAAAATCCTTTACCATTCTGATATCCTTAACTGTAGAATCCCCAGAATCCGAAACACTTACGTCGGCCGAGAATGCGTCACATCCCTTACAAACCATCTTCTCTGCCACTAGTGCAGAGATCACATTAGATAAGTAATTCCAGTGTTCTTCAATCATGACTACCTCCTTATCCTCTCCAGTCCTTAGTACGACCCTCTTAGTCGTACAGTTCAAGCTAACACGATGCTTGACCAACTAGTCCATCCCCAAAATTAGGTCGAACTCTCCAAATGGAAGTTCCATCAAATCAGCCAGGAAGATTGTCCCTTGTACCTCTAAAGGAACGTCCCTATACAATTTTCTAACTCTACCAAATTGCCCTAACGGACTCAGTACCGTAACCTCACTCGTAGTGCTCTCAACTAAAATCCCCAAGTTTCCAAATATGTTGCTAGCTATGTATGAGTGAGTAGACCCTATGTTTATCAAGGCAATATACAGTACATCAAGAACAAAGAATGTACCCGTGATGACGTCTGGAGCATCTCCATTCTCTCGACGATGAGCAGCATAAATTAGGGCTAGCTGTCTCACCTTAGCCTGTCCAGCACCTCTGTCTGGTGATCTCTGCCCACAACCCATACCATTACCAACTCTGGCCTGTCCATGGCCTGTTGGTGGCTGTTGCACTACCCTCTATGGCTGTGCCACACCAATATCCGGAGCTTGTATCTAATCGGCCCTCAGCGGACACTCCATAATACGGTGCTCCAATGACCCACACTGTAAGCACGCCCCAATCCTTCTCCAACACTTGCACTAATGGCGTCTACCACAATCAATACATGGCTGCAGTCTAGTAACAGTAACAGGGGGCCCAACTCTTACCGGCCCATCAGCTCTGTCATTTTTCTAAGGTGTAAAAATCGAGGGCTCCGAATCCCTCTTGTTTTTACCCCTCTCACGGTCACGGTTTTGGTGCTCAGCACGCTTAACCTCCTCGGCGATCTTCGTCTTCTCCACCAGTGTAGAAAAATCACGCTCCCTCTGCGGAGCTATCAGGACTCTCAAATTATCTTTGAGCCCATCCTCAAAATGAATACATCGCTCATACTCAAAGGCCACCATACCTCGCGCATAGCAGCTCAGTCGCAGGAACTCAGCCACTAATCGATCTCCCTGCGTCAGATTTAAGAACCCTCCTATGGGCATCCATGTAGCTTGCCCTCACATATTTCCCTTAGAAGGCTGTCTTAAAGAACTTCCAGGTCAGACATTTGGGCTGAGTGCCCTCCTTAATAGTGAGCCACCACTGATAAGCCTTATCCCTTAACAGTGAGACTGCACCCTTTAATTTCTACTTTGGGGTGCAGTCTAAGTCATCCATGATCCTCTCCGTGGCCTCAGTCCAGTAATTGGCCACATTAGGGGCAACTCTATTGACACCCCTGAAGAGCTCAGTTCCATTGGATTAGAGTCGTTTTGTAACCGACCCTCGGCCTCTAAATCTAGTATTGGGTCCAGCGACCCTCTCCAAAATCCTTGGCATAGCTTGAGACAATGCGTCATCCCCAGCCATACGATTTTGAGACCCAGTCTCAGTAGAATGCGACACTGGCGTCTCACTCGTATCCAAATTCGGTATGCTACACAGTGAAGAGGACTCAGCTCGAGCTCCTCTATGGCCTCTATCTCGGCCTCTAGTACTCCGTCCTCGGATACCTCGTGCGCTCATTGTCAAATCACGTTTATCTGTATTAACAGTTTTATGAATCAGATATAATTCCAGTGTTTATTAACAAATATTTTATGTAAAATAGTATCGGTTATTCAGAGTTCGTTTTCATAAATTGCAGTCTCACTACAGTTTTTAGTTTTTCTACAATTTTCAGTATACACTAACTAGAGTGTTTTCAGTACAGTTTACTACCTATAGTAGTTTCAGAATATACTATCCATAATAGTTTCAGTTTAAAACAAATCACAGTTTAAAATACTTACAAGATACGCGTCGGAGACTCGATGTACCACTTACTTAGTAAAAACATTTCAAATCATTTAGAAATCAATCAATTTTACGAAATCCCATTCTTTAATAAAACCCATAATCCACAACTGAGTTTTACAACCCGACTCTGATACCACTAAATGTAACACCCCAAACCTGGCCTAGACGTTATGGTCGTATTTGGCAATGTCACACGATAGTGTTTTTGAAACCTCGTTGTTAAGATGAAAACATTTCATGTTATTATTTTTAGTAAACCTTTGTCAGAACTTAGGAAGTCGTCTTTATTCATTTAAAACATTTGTTTTGAAACATCCCTTATTGCGGAAGGTTTAATAAAATAGTCTAAGTGATCATGTGTTTAGAAAAAATTTTAACTTTTTGAAAACTGAATTTCCTAGGACCAGCAGGTATAAATCCATAAAGTAAAATAAATAAATAAATAAATACCCAAATTTAAAACCAAAGTCCCAGAGCGTCCTTAAATTACAACTCAAATAATCAATAATATTCAAATTATAAATCATAAATTGAAAACCATGAAGTCCAAAAATTACTATGGTCACTGCTGAGTCCTCCGTCGCACCGATCTGTCTAAGTCTGAGAATTACCTGTGCACATTAAACAAAAAGGAAGAGTTTACGTATCCCGTAGAAACAAACAAACAATCAGTATTCACAGTGCACAGTTGAACAGTCTTGGGCCTAAGCCATTTTCAGTATCAGTACAGTTTGGGCCTTAGCCCATCTCAGTACAGTGTCAAAAACGCAGTAGGGCCTTAGCCTATAACAAGATGTCGATGGCGATATGATTATGCAAGAGCAAAATCCTACCCAACCAGCCTCTACACACCATCTCCGTCCAACCCTACACTCCATGACGGGATATAATCAACCCACCCATCCCTACACTCCAAGTAGTACCGAATGTGGCACAAAACAGTAGTTTGCAGCTAAGCTACCAGTAAATTAGGCTTAAAGGCTTTCAGTACACTTCTTCCGAATGACAACCCCGAACCCAATGCAATGCAACATACAATGGATGATATGCTATTATGCAATTTCAGTACATATATTCAGTTCTGTAACACCCCAAACCCGTGACCGTCACCGGATTTGACCACGTGGTGTTACCGGGCTTACTTCCCTTATTTCTCTCTCTGAAATATTTAATGTCTGTTCCAGGCAGGCTAGCTAACTGCGTCACTGTCACCTTAAAAGTCATATCTCGAGTTCCAGAGCTCGAAAATCGGTTCCGTCAATTTTCCCTGAAACTAGACTCATAATCCCATCTACAAATTTTTTTCTAGAATTTTTGGTCAAGCCAATTAGTACAGTTTATTAGTTAAAGTCACCCCCGTTTCAGAGTTCGACTACACTGACCTTTGCGCATTACGACCTGGATATCATCTCGTACAGAGCTCCAATGCTCATTCCGTTTGTTTCTAATGAAACTAGACTCAAAGGGGAATCTATTCATATAAGGCATGACTCCTAATTGTTTCTGGATAATTTATGGTAAATTTTCAAAGTCGAAATAGAGGATCCAGAAACCGTTCTGGCCCTATCTCACGAAATCTCGAATATCTCTTAAAATACGGCTCATATGGTCGTTTCGTCTTGTCCATATGAAAATAGATTCATCAAGGTTCAATTTCATAATTTATTCACTATTTAATTCTACTTCTACTATTTTTAGTGATTTTTCCATCTCACCTCACTGCTGCTGGCAGCATCTGTTACTAAAGCAAACAATGACTATTTCATAATTCTTCCATGGCCAACTATTTCATCATACATAATACAACTATGGCCACCTTATCAAAATTAAGGTTTCTAAGGCTCGTGACTATAGGTTTTAGGATCACACTCAACCGACCACATAGGCCATTTTCGCATGGCTTAAAGTTTACAACCCACAATTCAACAAAACAAAATAGCCTATACATGCCAAATGTTCTCCTAGTTCAACTACGAAGACAATACCAAAAGATTTCCAGCCGGTGTGATGACTTCAACGACGATTCCGAGCACGCAAATGATACGAGTCCAAGAGACCTAAAATGGGTGAGAAGAAAACACCGAGCGAGTTTATAACTCAGTAAGTCATAAGCATTCATCAACCATCCATTAATAAAATTATCACAACATGAAACGATAAACGAGGCTAGGTACTCCATCCATATCAAAACTATACCATAATTCCTCGGACCTTTCGGTTCAATCTCATACCAAGTCATACATCCACATTTCATATTCTGTACAATAAGATATTTGAGGCATTTTCACACACCAACTCATTTTCACCACAATCATACAATTGCAATCATCACATAGATTTAAAGCTTACCAAGCTCAACCCCGAGCATGAACATATTGCCTATTCGTCATGAGCTCAAGGTACTTACCCGATCCGCTGTCCGGGATTAACTCGATAATGTCGCACACTCAGTGCCAATTGTAATGCAAGAGCATATAGTGAATCCGCACACTTAGTGCTATATACGTTCAGCTCGTACACTTAGTGCTATATAATCAAACTCGCACACTTAGTGCTGTACAATTTTAAACCCGCACACTTAGTGCCAATCTTGTCACCGTGTCCATTTATACCCGCACACTTAGTGCCGAGACCAATACCTTATGCATTTTGCTGCCTTTATACATTCAACAATGGCATCATTCCATACACATACATTTCCATTTACACATCAACTCATTTAAACACATTTGCATATATATTATGATCATTTAAATCAACACCAAATATATGCTTAATGACTTACCTCGTGTTGGGTAAAATAGTTCCAAGTCGGCTACTCGATGACCTTCGTCTTTCCCTTGCTTGATTCTCCTTCTTTAACTCCTTGAGCTTAATCAATAAATCAACTAGTTTAACCATCTTGCTAAACATTCATAATTCAACTACACATGCATATGTATGCTTGTATATTCGGCAACCATTCTTACTAATCACCCATTTGGTCGATTATACACCTAACCGAATATGCACCAAAAACTTGATTCAACATCACCAACATACTCACTTTAATGGCCGAATATATATATATATATACAATGTCAACTAACATATTTTAATCACCTAATTTCATCTCATGAACATTTAATCAAATTTTCCCAATCTAGCATATATTTTCACATCCATTTGTAACATCATGTACAAACACATATATCAAAACACAAATTTTACCTATCATGCAACAAGCATAAATCGCACTTATGAGCATGCCATGGCGAATACATCCCACACCATCCCTTTCAATTTTTGGTCATGGTTAAACAAAGAAAACTCCATGTCTTACTCAAGAATGCTAAAAGAAATTTCAAGAGTAGTCAATCCATCATTACATGCATCATCAACAAGCTTCACATTTAGCATGCAATGGCTTTAACACAATATTAACCTTGGCCAAATACCATTTCCATGGCATAACAAGGATTTGAACCATGGGCTAACATGAACATCAAGTTAGCAACTAAAACATGCATGAATCTCATGACACAACCTCAAACATACCTTAATCTTGACACAAGTATGACCAAATCTCCTTCTAGTTCTCTTCTAAACCAAGCATGAAGCAAAAATCTTTCCTTTTTCCCTTAGTATTTTTCGGCCAAGAATTGAGAATGGATGAACAAATTTTCTCCTTTCTTTTCCTCTACTCACGGCAACAAGGGGGCATCCATGCTCATTTTTTTTCATTTCTTTATTTTTTCTACATAATCCACTAACTAAACATGTTGGAAACATGTTCCCTTGCCCATAATCTTGTCATGGCCGCCACTCTTCCCTTTTTTGGGCAAATTGACATGCAAAACCACTCTTTTGCATGCATGTACTATTAGGCCATTGTAAGATTAGCCTATCACCTTTCAACAATGTTTCATATAAGTCCATTTTAATAAATTCACATAGAAATGATCAAATTAATGCATGAAACTTTCACACATGCATTTACTAACATCATAAACATAGAATATAACTTTTAATTACTTATAAGACTCGGTTTAGTGGTCCCGAAACCACTTTCCGACTAGGGTCAAATTAGGGATGTCACAAGTTCAGATATTAACATGCTCAATACAGATATCATTCAGTCAATGTCACACATTTAGGGGTCTGAGTAACGGTTAACAACCTTACAGTAGGTTCACAGTCGACTTGGGCGACCCATGCAACCTTAGAAACATTTCGGTAAAAATAGGCTCAAACGCCCATGTGATCTGCCCATGTAGGCCCACACGCTCATGTGGCCCATTCAGCCCAAATTGGTCTTGGTCGTGTGATCCATTTTGAATGTAACCCATGGTAGCTAAATATTCATATATGTTTTCACTATTTAATTATATGTTCATTCAAAGCTGTCTACTTGAGTCATTGTCACTAAATTATTTATATCTTGAGCTACAGAATTGTAAATTAAGATCCGTTTGATGTTTTTGAAACTAGACTCAAATACCTTTCTACCATAAATTTTCAGAATTTATAGTTTATCAAATAAGTACAGTAAAATCTTCAAATTTATCCCTATGCTATTGTTTGACAGCTTCATCCTTTCCTTACTAAAAATTATTTATCTCTTAGTACGGAATTTGGATGATGTTTTTGTTTATTTTTATTGAAAATAGACTCATTTAGGATTTAAACATATAAATTTAAGCCCCTAATTAATTTTTTTACAATTTTTGATGATTTTCCAAAGTCAGAACAAGGGAACCTGAAATCATTCTAACCTCATCTCACAAAATTTATTATATCTCATAATTTACAATTAGATTGCTTACATGTTTCTTCCATGAAAAACTAGGCTCAATAAAATTTAATTTCATATTTTATTCAACCTCTAAATCAATTTCCACTATTTTTGATTATTTTTCAAAGTTAGACTACTGCTGTTGTCCAAAACTATTTTAGCACAAAATGTTGATTTCCAAGTTTATAACACCCTTATTTCCTTTCTTTACAATTTTTTTCGCATCATTTTCTCTTTTTTCTCTTATTTCTCGACAGCAAGAAATTTTGGCTTTTCATTGAATCCCGTTTTCTGAGTTTTGGGTACACACCTGGTATCGTTTCTGATGCGTAAGCACTTCTAAGCCTCCAGAACCTAAAAATCGACCAACATATCTCCAGATTAATCACTTAATTCATTTTTAATTAACCAATTTTGGAAGGAACTTGACTAAAAACCTAACAAAACTTTTACCTCGCTTGAGTAACCACGACTTCGCACAACCACAGCGTCTATTCAAAACCACCAGCCCCTTAACTAACTCCTAAACACCAAAAAGGAATCCCCCTTTTAGAGATTAACCAAGAATGATTAACAATAGATAAAACCGTTTACACACACCCAGAACACTTAACCACTGAAGCAGATACACACTTGTGTGTCACATATACACGAAATGAAAAATTAAAATTTTGGGGCGTTACAGCGGCCCTGGACTTGACGAGGGCTTGATCCAATCGCTTCAGAACCTTCGCTTGATCAATTTTACGTATGATGCTATCAGGAGATTGTCTCGAGGATTATTGTCTTTCACAAATTTCTAAATCTTATGTGATCCATTTTTACCTCCAACAATGTAAACAATTGAACTATAATTTTAAAATAAAAATTAAGATGTTCTAATTTTTAACTTTTAAATATAAAGACTAAATCTCAAACATTGCTAAAGTATAAGGACCACCTATATATTTTAACCTAAAAATAAAACAAAAGATATTTTAGTGTATTTTACATAATAAAATGGGCGAGGTCAACAAGCTTGAGATAAGTAAAACATTTTTATTAAAACTCAATCTAAACCAATTTATATAGGTCACGCCTACCTTTTACTTTTATTTCCTAATATTAATATTAAAAAGTAAAAACAAGTGAAAGAAAAATATATATAAAAACATGAATCAAATGGGAAAAATAAGGAAATAAATATTGGATCATAAATGATAGGTATGGCTTTTTGCCTCGATGCCCTTTTCCATTTGTGTAATGCTACAGGTCTTTATATATTAATTTACGATTCATAAAACATATCCTGCCTTTTTTTTTTTTTAGAGAAGTGCCTAATTTATTGTCATTTACTCTCTCACACCCTTTTTATTTTCTGTCTTATATAGCGTCCAATTTGTAAATTCCATCAAAAGCAAAACCTTTTGCTTCATTTCCATCTTTCTTCAAAAACATCTCATAGCTCAGCTTATTGCAAGTCTCTATTCTTTGGATTTCTTCTCACGATTCCTCAAATGGTATGAACAATTACATTTTGCATCTACTTTTTTATGTCTCTACGCTTAACATAAATTCAAATAAATAATTTGTAAAATTCAAATGTTCTTAAATCATCATCATCATTTTAGGGAAAAAAATCATTCTTCGTTTTCCTTTTTTAAAAATCTATTTTATTGTCTAATTATTGATTATATATGATTCATTGTCCCTACTCAGAACTTCCTAACCAAGCTATTTTTTGGTGCTAGAAAGCAGGTTTTTGATAGGAAAAGTTGTTTTATGATGATATTCAACTTGATTAACCTTTTTTTTTTAATATATATTATTTTTGAAATTTTAAAATTATTTATCTTTCTTTTTCTTCAGTTTGAAAAAAAAAACCACAGATAAAGATATCAAAATAAAATTACAATTGAAGGAAAATGTTTATTTTTTTCTTTTGATTTGATGTTTAAGTTTGCTATTTGATTTGGGTTTTTTTCAAAAGTTGGCATTGGCCTTTGGATGGTTTGTTGTTAGGATAAGAATCCATCAGCTACGTGCATTGCAGTTTGATCATTCTATAAACCCAATATTGACATATGTCAACTTTACATTTATTTTACTCTCAGTTTTTTTTTTCAAATATATATATATAGAGAGAGAGAGAGCTAGTAAAATTGGACATATTCCTTTAATTAGGTTATTCCATATTTGGACTTTTCCAAATATAGGACAAAATATAGATTCGACATTAAATTTATTTTTATTTTTGATGATTTTCTTAAGATTTCTAGGTAATAAATGTAGAGATTTCTCTATAGCATTCTCATACAAACAATTGGTACATTTATGATATAATTTATTAAATCTTAGAAGAATTTATTCAATGTTACAAAATGTTAGAAGTTAAATCAAATGGTAACCTGATGATTAGAAGTAAGAAATGGGTATGTAATTGTGTCCCCTCATTTCCTTAAATGTTTTTGCGGTAAGCACAAATTTTGTTATTTTTGTTTTAAGCTTGGGAATTATTTAATTTGAAATAATAATAATTACATTCCCTCTTATACAAATTAGTTTTATTTTTTAGTTAATTAGAAATTAAGAAAATTTAAAATTGTCCTTACTAATTATTGTTGATTGTAACATGTAATGAACAGGTAACAATAATTAAAGATGAAAAGAAAATATTTCTTTCAAGGCCACACTCAATAAATGGTGACTCAGAGGTGGATTCTCCTAAGTCAATCCAAAGAATTTCAAGTCTTTTCAAGAATATAAAACCAGGCTTTGATCTCACCAATTTCAAGGCAAGTTAGCTAATTTTTTTTCTTATAACATTTATTATTATTTTTAACCCAAATTAATCGATATTTCAATGTCCCATGCCCTGTGATGCTAATGCATTTATTGTTATGTAGAAAATACATATTGGATTATCAAATCAAAACTTTAAATCATACCATAGTTCTTGATTGATAAGTTATCCAAAACTTATTAATCATATACTCTTTTCCTAGGTCACATTCCCAAATCTCATAATTTCTAAAACTTAATAAATTATTCTTGATTTGAGTTATTCTTTTCTGTTTGATTGTTTTTAATTTTTAAGAGAATTCAAATATTATACCTAAAACATAAATCCAAACAAAACTTTAACCCATATTTTTCTTTTCTTTTCATTGGTGTATTTTGTAGGAAGGGTGGAATATTTAAAAGAAAAAATAAATATATTTTTTTCATTTAGTGTTTAATAGAGTTGAATAGTAGAGGAAAGAAAATAAAACATGTGGAAAATATATAATTTTAAACTAGCATGCATTCATCTTTTTGTTTTTTTCCTCCTACTTTCTTTGTATCTAATATATTCGAGATTTATTTTCTTTTCACTTTTTCATTCCATTATTCTATCAAACCACTTCTCTACTAATCAAGCATACCTTTAACATTCACACTTAACCTGACTTCATAATTTATATATTCTTTTATATGTTTTACATTTATTTTTAGTTTAATGTAGTTTTGGTCGACATTGATACCTCTATTAAAAATATTAAATACATAATTGAAAAACAATAATTGATTTTTTTATTGTTGATTTGAAAGTTTTTTTTTCTCTAATCAACCATTGCCATAATGGCAAAGCTAAAGCCTTTAAGAATTATAAAGTCCCAAGTTGGAGTCTCTAACTTAAGTAAATATGTAGATTCTCTTCTGGAGTTAGTTTTGACTTAGTACCTTTAACAATTCATTCTATTGATTTTCTTACCTTAAAAAATTGTATTTCTTATCAATATTATTTTATAGTAATTTCTTTTATCACCCTGATATTGTCAACCTTCAAGATTAAATCAGTAACTCTCCTCATTCTTTCATTTTCAATTCACTCTTTTTCTAAATCCTCTTCTTATTCTTTAAAGAACTAGTATTTTGATGTCTTTTTTTTTCCTTAAAGTTGAATTTTCTTCAACTCTTTTATGATGTTGAAACCCATGACTTAGATTTTTTTTTTTGTCATATATAATTGATGTTTTATCAAAGTGAAAGAGAAAAATTCAATTAGATCCTTCCATGATTGCTTAAAAGTATTTGTATGAGTTACTCCAAGAGGATCAAGAGTCATTTATTTTAAAGAATTACATTGTTGATGGATG
The DNA here is from genome assembly GCF_025698485.1 of Gossypium arboreum. Classification (NCBI taxonomy): domain Eukaryota; kingdom Viridiplantae; phylum Streptophyta; class Magnoliopsida; order Malvales; family Malvaceae; genus Gossypium; species Gossypium arboreum. Next base: position 115,007,528 of record NC_069077.1, on the reverse strand, counting down.
TTGAAAACTCAAGAAATCATTGTCTAAAACCCATAAATGTATACTCATGTCTCAAAACTCCAACTTTCCTTCAAAATTTCTCAAAAAAAGCTTCTTATTTTCTCATTCCATGATATCTCAATTTGAGGAAATCTCCTCTCTTCGGAGCTACTTTTAGGATCCAAAAGCAATCTTTGAATAACCCAAAAATCCTTGAAACAATCTAAAAAAATGATAACCCAAAAAAATCCAACGAACCAGCTAAACTTATTTCTTTTTCCAATAGTTAAGGAATTGATTTCTTTTTCTAATTAAACCCTGAATTTAGTACCAAAACTTTGATTACCCTTGAAATAATTTCTTTTTTGAATAGTGAATTGAACTGAAAGGGTTCTTTGTTCTAAAACTAAATGTGGTAATCGGATATTTAAGTTATTTTAATTTTTCTCCTATTTTTAAAAATATATGACAATCAAAACAAAATTAAAGGATGATGTCGAATAAGCTGATTGGCTTAGGGTTAAAATTTTTATAGTGTTAACATTTTGGGGTTATGTATTTAATGATTTTCAAGTATATCTATTAATATAGATAAATAAAATAATATGTAGATATTAAATTGGACTTAATTTTCCAGTTTAAGAGTAAACAATTACATTAATTATGATCCATGAACTAAATAAGAATTAAATTGACTCATAAAAAATAAAGTGGATATCTTTTAACTATGATTGTACAAATAGATAACAAGAACTAAATAATAAATGAGCACGAGGAGATGAGGTAGAATAAGAATCTACAAAATATGAACCAAGAGAGATGATATAAAATTTCAAGAAATTATTTTATTTTTTCCATAACTATCAAATAGTATTGAACAGTGGCTTATATCATTGGTATATAAATAGTTATGTTTACTAGATAACTATTGAACTTCAAAAAAAAAATACAGCTAAAGTCAACAATAAAATAATAAATACTAAATAAATAAACAAACAACCTGTTTATTGATTGATCTATGTGAATATTCCTCGGGCTAGATAATCCTACTCCACAAGGATTAAAGTTGGGATATTTTTGCTGCAAGTCATACAACATCTCCCAATAAGTATTCTCAAGGAATAATTGGTTTAACATGGATTTCATTATGAAACAACGCAATTTCTTATTTTCATTTTAATTGAGATAAAATTTACACTGGTATTAAAGTCAAAAGTATCAATTTCGAGCTAAAATGGTGTCCATGTAGCTCAAATATCGATACTTACCAAGGGGGTTTCAATACCTTAGCTAAAAAGTAGTCGTTTATAGTAATTATAATTGCAGGTCTTAATGCTTTTAGGTAAGTCTTGATATTTGCAAGGTAGGTATCTGTTCTTGCACTGTAAGTATCGATACTTTGCCCTCCTGGATTGTTCTATAGCTACTGACATGCAATGTATCCTAGACTTCTAATATCAATACTTAGTTAATAAAATGTCTTGAAAACATTTTAAACATTTTGAAACACTATGGTATTTACTCAAAATATTTTGAACAAGTTAAAACACATTTAAAAAGTGTTTTTGTGTATTTTATAAGTCTTGAAAATACTTAACATCTAAATGACTTAGTGATAAATTTTACCTTAAATATTGTTATATGAAAAGCTTAGAACAATTAATGGGAATAAGTTGGTGATATAAAATTTTGATTAGGAAATATACATGCAATGATAATGAAATTGTAATGTTAAAATTAATAATAACCATTAGTATTTTTCTTGATGTGGTTCTGGTTTAATTACGAAATAAAAATAAAAATTTAAAATCTCAAACTAAAGCAAAATTTATTATATGTAGACATTAGTTTAATATTTATATTGGAATAATCTCAATATAAATTAATTTGATAATTTGTTTAGTTTAGTTATTCAATTATATATGATTGTATATTAATTGATTGTGATTGTAATTTGTGGTAGTTGAAAATTAAAAAAAAAGGTTTTTATAACTTACAAAATGGTAAAAAAAATTCATTTTATTATAATTTTGTTTTATCGTCAACAAGTGTTGGGTACAACAGAAGATGTTGCAATGTTAAGGAGACTAGAGTTCGAACTTTGAAGATAACATTGTTGGAAGGAGCAATCACAAATCCCAAAATGATTAGTCTCTATATACCTTAAAACAGAGATGGAGGAAGCCTTAGTCCTACAAAATTATTCTTTAAACAAAATCAATCGAAGAGTCGGACAAAGAAAAAATATATTTTCTTTTAGTTTTTGATGTCTTTTCATTCAATTAAAAATATAAAGAAAAACTTTTAAAATTATATTTAAATTGTTAATTGAACTTTAGCTCGTTAGTGTCATTATTGTTGTTACAATAAAATAAACATGAATTTGAATATAATTAAATGTGTTCTATTATTTGATTTAAGGGTTTAAGAGGTTTATGTGTACCAATAGAGATTACGTAAAAAATTTTGTTTAAATTATGGATTTGATACTAGAAAATATAAGAGAAAAATGAAAGTGTTAATAAATATGTATGATATTTTGAAAAATAAAATACGTATGACTTTCCATTCAATAAGTGAATCCTTTTAGGTACATTCAATTTGCAATTTCCAATATTAGTGAAACTATAATTACTTAAAATTCTTTATAAAGTTACAAAAAAAATTGCAATAGAAATAATCTTTATACTAATCTAAACAAATTCACATAAAGAGAGAAAATTAGAAATAAGAAAGGTTGGAAGAGAAGAAACACGAAACTTAAATTAAGTTGCCTGAATGTGAAAAATAATAATATAATGTTGATGACATTATTCCTGGTGAAAGTCGGTACAGAAACTAATGGGTATATCAATGTGGGTGTTATTGTTTGTACAGCTGCCACCACTATTCAACCTTCCAAAGTCTCATCTTCAGTGTTATGGGGAAACAGTTTATTGCATGGGCACCGACATGCTTAGTAGATGTAATCAAGCTGATAGCCCTGTGGACAGATTCATATCGGTTGTGGCTTGGAACATTTCTACGTTGCGACCTCCCATATTTGGGTTTGCCCCTTACAACCCAATCCTTGGCGAGACTCATCATGTCTCAAGGGCAAATCTGAATGTCCTACTTGAGCAGGTATTTTTATTTATTGCTTCAAATCACTAACTTCAATTTTAAAATTTCTTTTTTAATATATTGTTTTACAACAATGGTAATTAGTTATTGCTGTCAACTTTCTTTCAGATTTCTCACCACCCGCCAGTTTCTGCTCTTCATGCAACTGATGAGAAACAAAAAATTCAACTTATTTGGTGTCAACAATGTGTTCCTAAATTCAATGGTTCGTGTCTCATTTTCTTGTTCTGTCAATTTTATAATATTTCAAGCAAATTTGCCAAAATTACAGCCTAATAATGTCAAAATGTTTTGTTCAATTTGAGTAATGATTGCATATATAGTTTGATGTAATTGCTTATTCTTACACTCATAAAACACCAAAATATTTAGGTATTGCGGTGGTAAATGAGGTGCGAGGGAAGAGACAACTTAAGCTCCTAAGTCGTGGAGAAATATATGAAATGAACTCTCCAGACCTCTTAATAAGAATTTTACCGACGCCTGGTGTTGATTGGGATGGAGATGTTAGGATCAGGTGCCCAGAGAATGGCCTTGAAGCTGAGTTACACTATGGACACAAGTCTTTTCTTGGGCTTAGAGGAAGTCATAGATCTGTCAAAGGAAAAATCCTTGAAACATCAACTAAGAGGACCCTTTTTGAATTCAATGGCAACTGGGATAGGTATTTACCTTCTAGATAGATTTCAGATGTGAGATCTCTTTCTTCTTCTAATTTTCCTCCCCCCTTCACAACAATTGTTAGGTCTATTATTACTATCTTAAGTCAATATATATATATATATATATATATATACTTGTTAAAATTGTTTGATGTAGTTGTAGTGATATGAATTGTTTATGCTTTCACGCAGAACTGTTACAATGAAGGACAATACTAGTAGAAAGCTGACAGTAATATACAATGCAGAAGAAGTTTATTCAGGCCTGAAAACGCCTATTGTTAATGATTTACAGGTAATTGTTTAGTTTTTTTTACTACTTTCCTGAACTTGTAAATTGTTTAGTACAGCATCTCTACTAATTAAACCTTCATATTTAAAATAAATTAAAATTTAAAATGTAAAGACTTATTTTGATTTTTATACATTTTAATATTATTGCACAAACTGTTTTAATCCATGCTACCGGTATTTATAGCACCTTAACTTTACCGCTTTATATTTTTACATTTTATTTTGATACTTGCATATACATTATTATTATTATTATTATTATTATTATTATTATTATTATTATTAGTTTTAAGTTATATGTTATATTATTTATTAAATATTATTTTCTAAATTATACATATGTTTGAAATACATAGTTTTCGCATGAATATGATAACATTACTAATCATTGAATATAAACTAGAAAGCTTCTTTATTTTTTGCGCTCCTCCCCCCTCCCCACATATATAAGCCCCATTTTCTCGTGTATATACAAATTTCTTGTTCTCTTTTTGTTGGCGAAATATATACAAGGTTGATGGTTGTGTTTCGTATCTATTTCCTTTCTGAGAACCGTTCGCAGTTTATTTCTGTGGCTTTTCCATTGTAATGCATTTAAAGCACCTGATTTTCATCATGTTTACGTGTTGGATCTTAATCTTTCCTTTTTGGTTATTTAGGGAGTACTGTCAACAGAATCTGCTGCAGTATGGAGTGAGTTAAGCGAGGCCTTAATGAGACACGATTGGCAGAAAGCAAATGAAGCAAAGAATGCGGTGGAGGAGAAACAGAGGGAGCTGTTGAGGGAAAGAGAGTCAAAAGGAGAAACTTGGGTTCCCCAACATTTCACTTTGACTCGCAATAAAGATGGAGTATGGGACTGTTTACCAATTCATCAATGGGTTCCACCTGCTCCAATTATTGTGCCTCTCTCATAAGCTAAATTACTAATTAATTAAGATAAACAAACAATTAGTAGCTTATAAGTAGTTCTATGTGTCGAAACTTTTTTTTTATTTTGAAAGCAATGAGGATTGACTTGTGAAAAAATGTGGAGTCGCCATCAATCTCTTGATTTAGGTGTGATTGAGCCACCTACTAAAATGCTTTATTCATGAAAAATCAAAAAAGTAGGTTTGAGAGTCGGTTACGCATAAGGAAGGGTTAGCACCCTCATTACGCCTAAAAATTGGTACCAAATTAATTTGATGCTGTCCTTATATCAAAAGTTTTAAAAGAAGAGATTTTCTGAAGTATGATTTTTTTTTTTAAAATGTTTGAATAACTCAAATTAGCGGTCAAAAATCTCTCGTTTCAAAGATATGCGGTTTCATACCCAGTACGACTGGATACGATCCCTTGTACCTTTAAGATGCGATTGATTTTCGACTTTTGAAAAATTCATACATTAAAATTATAAAAGGGTATCCAAATATTTGGTTCACCGGAAAAGTCATACCCAGTAAGATTGAGCACGATTTTTTGAATTCACAAATATTAGATATTTGCCTTATTTTAGAATCTTTGAATAACAGAAAATTGGAAATTTGCTAAAAAAACACGTTTATTTGTTTTAAAATAAATGAAATATTTAATGCATTGCAACAAAATGTATACACATATAAAAAAAAAGGGTTAATGAATATGAAATAATATACACAAAGTTCAACCTTGCTTAATACATCTAACAATTATGTACAATTATTCCAAATATAATGTTATCCAACAAATTTTAAGCATGGATAATGAATAATTAATATAAAAAATATACGCGATAATCAACAAAACTCAAAATACAATGATGCATAAAATTATGTATGAAACAAAATGATGAATTAATGATCATATAATATATATACAAGTTGACAAATTTGCATAAAAACTTAGGATACATTTATTGAAATAGTTATTATAAATTTCAAAGTTCAAATAAAATATTTAAAACACAAATTTATTCAAAAATTGATAATTCACAAGATAATTTAAGTAATGTATTAAATATGAAGGAATAACAATGCATGATATAAAATAATATACAAAGTAGGTTTATGAAACTTTTATATACAAACAGACATTGAGTATAATTATTGATAAAAAAATAAAATTAATAATGTATAAAAATGAAGTAAATATATAAGTTATATAAGTAACAAAATATGTATATGAAAAAAACATAAGGATAATATGAAATACAATAAATTATATGATTTAAAAGAGTTCTCAAAAACATTATACACATAAATAATTTTAATGAGGATATATATACATAGAAAAATATTTACATAAAGTTATATGAAAATAATAACATGTGCCATAATAAAAATAATTTAATTTGTACCATATACATGTGAAGAAATGTTAGAAATAATTGTATGTCAAAATATTATTTAATTAAAATATGAATCATAGTATTAACCTAGTTTTATCATAAATTATATACATAATAAATAAAAACACAATTAATTACAAGTTTATTAAAATTTATATGTATAAGAATATCAAAGCTTTAATAATAGATACAAATTAAATATAAGTACAAAACATATGTTTAATAATAATTTGAATAACACAAAATATGTGAGATTTTCCTTTTGAATAAGAAAGATATGTGAAGGAATCTAAAAAACTATATGTATAAAAATATTAATGTTTAAAAAATATTTAAATTATATGTATATCAATCATTTTTGTATATGTATAGTTAAATTTTAATTAATGTATATAACATGTGATTTCATTTTAGAAAACAAATACATATATATCATGGGGCCAAAAAAGTTAAATATATGTATAATAATTTAATGTTAATAATGTTCATGGAATAAAACCAATTATTATAAAGTATATACATGTATAATAACTCATAAAACATTACATAAAATAATGTACAATAATATGGAAATTCAAGTACCCCAAATTACAGCAAATAAGTAACTAAAATACAAATAATACCTATTAATATTAACATTACAAATAATATAAACAGTAACAAATAAAAGTGAAAATAAAACAAGGATGAATATACATACATTAATAAAAGACTGAAAATATATGAGTGAATAAACCTAAATTTATAACATAAACCTAATAAAATACTTGATCGAAATCAAAGTAAAATAAAAGAAAATTTACAAAATAAGTACAACTATTAAAGGAGACATATATATAACACACATGAATTCACAGGGATTAATGTTGAAATAATCCCTGATTTTGAAACATTGTGTTGAAATATGGACTAAAACATAAAGGTATTTCAAATTTTAGGGATAATTTAAAAGAAAATAAAACAGATTAAACGCAGATGGGAGCAGATTACAACGCGGTACAAGGAGGAGGGACCCGCCGCAAAATACGCCATTCCAGGAGCAAAGGCGAAAATTGAGGGCGCGCGCAAAGGAGAGGGATCAGTCGCGCAATTTCCCCATTACCCCCAACCATGCGCATGCCCGGCCTACCAAAACGGGTTGACGCTCGGGTCATTGCGCAATGAAACGGCGCCGCACTGAAGAGTACCCTTAGGCCTTCATTTACCCTTTTACTTCCCAGAACCAAAACACCTTCATTTATTTTTGAAATCAGAACACAATTTTTTGCTAAGGTTCCTTCCACAGGAAGGAAGAATCACCATCAGATTTGGTGTCCAGCAGCGTGCGAAACCATTCCCGACTCTGCTGCTGTAAATACTCGACCACCTATTGAAGAGTTTGGTGAGTATTTTCCCTTCCTTCCTCTTTATTCGAATGAAGTTTTCAAATCTCAGGTTATCTTCTTTTAAAAAAAATGAAAACAGCTTTGTAAAATGAATTGAGTTCCACTATTATGTGACCTCTTGCTCTTATATTTGCATGGCAGACGTAGAGCTTTCCTTGGCCTTAAGTTATATAAAAGATGAGCAAACAAATAAGAAAATAAAGAGAAAAGAAAAAAAAACGACAAATCGGCAGGAAAAAAAAATGAAATCACCTCTATTGATCTTGAATCGCTTTTCTCTCTTCTCTATGCGTGTATACAGATAATGTATGTGCAAAGTATATTCTGTGTGTGTGTGTAAATTTGCAGGTACAGTTTCTCGGCTTTTTATAGCCGGATTTTACAAAGGAAAATAAAAGAAAATAATAAATAAAATACATTTACTGGCTGTCATCTGTTGTATTCTGTTAATTTTTCTTCTCGTGTGTTCTTTTGCAGAGCTGGTCGTACGGAGAAGAAGACCCCGGATGATGTGGAGGCTGGGCGCAAGGGTCTCTCGTGTGAGACCAACTTACTGGTGCCTCTCTAGCTTGTTTGGCATTCACAAAAGGCTGAAACAACTTTGGGTGTATTGGGCCTTGCCTTTTGGGCTTATTTAGGCTAATTTTTATTGGATTTTGGAGATTTAGAATTTGGGTCAGACATTATGTAATTGGGCTAAAGAGTTTTGGGATATTCGGTTAGAAAATAGGTTTATTTTATTTTTGGTCCAAATATTTGTAACCAGACATTGGACTTTTAATTTTGGATTTTTATTATTTTTGTTTTGTTTTGGTCTTGGTGTAAGCCCGGGCAAAAATGGGCCATTACACTATGAATCCCCTCTCTGGGGCTATTACTTACATTATTAAAACTCATAAACAACTGGAATCAGACCCTACTTGTTAATGGCTAAACTCTTGCATGTCATGTGTTGGTTTGTGTACTAAGACTAAGCGAATTAGCTATGAGATATATGTCGTATTTAAGTATTAGTTGTTGTACGTAACTAGGTTGACTCTTAATTCTACAGAATTAAGAATTAGATTTAGCCAATGCTTTTTCTGCTGCTATTTTTGCAATACGAGATTGTCTTTCAACATGTTTTCATTATTAATTTTGTAAATTGATACTGAAAATATACAAACAATATCCCACATTCTTTTATTATTATAACTAATTCTTTTTTACATGCATTCTATGTGAATACAAACTTTATTATGATTTGATTAATTACTATTGTCGAAACTATTTTTAAATTAAAAAAAAAACTAAAAAAACGATGGAGACCAACTTTTTGAAAACAAAATATGGAGTCACCACCAATCCTTTTTGTTTAGGTGTGATTGGATCACCTAATAAAGCATTTCATTCCATTTAAATCAATTTTGGCCTAGTAAATATGAGAAAACGGGTTCGGGAGTCGGTTACGTATGAGGAAGGATTAGCACCCTCACTACGCCCAAAATTGGTACTAAATCAATTAAATACTGTCCTTATGTCTGAGATTTAAAAAATTTTTTGAAATGTGGTTCCTTTTATAAACATTTGAATAGCCAAGTTAGTCGTCAAAATTCTCTTGGTTCATAAGAATACAGTATCACATCCAACACGATAGGACACGATCCTTTACACCCTCGAAAACACGATAAATTTCGACTTCGAAAAGTTTATATGTTGAAAATCACAAAAGGGTGCCCAATTATTTAGTCCAACGAAAAAACCGAAACCCAGCACAGTAGGGCACGATTCTTCGAATTTCTAAACATCGAACATTGCCTCATTTTAGAATTTAGAGAACATGAGTGAAATTCTAAAGGGATATTCGATTATTTTGAATAAACGGGAAATTGCAACCCAGCACGATAGGGCATGATTCCCCGAATTGCCAAACAGCACGATTCCCCGAATTGCCAAACATCGAACATTACCTTCGTTTTGAAGAATTTTTAAAGACATGAGTGAAATTCCAAAGGAATATTCGATTGTTTTGAACAAACTGGAAATTGCAGCCTAGCACGATAGGGCATGATTCTTCGAATTGCCAAACATCGAACAACGATTCCTCGAATTGCCAAACATCGAACATTGCCTTCATTTTTAAGAATTTTTAAATGAATAATTATAAAACTAGCTTAAAACGCATTAATTCGACTTGAAATAAAACGAAATTAATCTTAAAGATTTGGACCTTATAAAACCACATTTCGTAAACCAAGTGGAAAACAATGATATGGGATAATGTACACACATAAGATACAATACTTGATGAAGGAGGATAATGTGTCTTATTTAATCAACTAACAAAATAAATAATTAAATATAACTAACCTAAAAATATAACCCAATTTCAATCATGCATGGAGAATAATTGATATAATAATAATAGAACGAAAACAATATGCCACAATAACATACATAACCTAATACATTACAATCAATACAAAATATCCAAGACAAAATAATAATTTAAAAAGACTATGGTATAAGACAAGTTTAAAATAATGATGAGCATGATATATGCATTGACGAATCGATAAATTAGAAACAGTTTGTAAAAACAAACTAAATATATATACATGCAATCATTAGAAAATGTATTATAGAATGGAAATTTTAAAATCAAGAAATATACAAAGGGCGAAAAATATTTATTAAAATATATAAAGGAAAATTTAAATAATTTATAGGATATACAAAGATATCAAAAATACATAATAAAATATAATCTTAAGAAATATATACAATAGGTTTATAAAACATACATATGCATAAATAGATTTAAAAATAATTATTTGTAAAAAGAACACGCACTTTAATAATGCATCTAAGATTAAATTAATTTTATTATAAATTATATATATATATTAGCTTTAAGAACATACTTATATATAAAAAGAAAACTATATGTATAAAATAACATGGATTTAATGATGTATATAGATTAAACATAGGCATCAATAAATAAATATACATATATAATAATAATTTAAAAGATGTATTATGTAGAATTATGTAATACAATATAAGAATAAATTTAAAAGAAATTATATGTATAAAATAATATACGATTAATAATATGCATGAAATAAAATTAACTTTATTATAAAGTATATATATATGTATAATAGTGTATATAAAAAAACATTACAATAGTGATTTTTAAAAACGAGATAAAATCATTAAAATAACTTAAAATATAAAAAATTGAGTAAATAAGGATTAAAAATGTTGAATGTATCTTAAAAATGATAATGAACCATAAAATAAATAAATAAAAAAGGAAACTCAATTAAAATAGAATTAAAATGGAAGGGACAAATTATAAATGAAATGAACTGCTAAAATAAAAAAAAAGACCAGCGTGCAACATGTGCGAATGCGCAGGGACCAAATCTGGAAATAATTCAGACCCTAAAACGCAATGCTGAGGCACGGACCAAAGTGCAAACATATGCAAATTACAGGGAAAATTTAAAAAAAAAACAAAGTAAAATGCATAAGGCGCAATTGAGCAATCGTACAGAAAGGGAGGACCTCGCGCGTAATTAACCCTTTCCGCAGAAACACGCGGATCCCAGGGGCGAATAACCAGTCGGGTATGGTTAATACGACGTCGTTTATAAACCATCAAAATTGGTTAAAACAGCGTCGTTTCTGGTTTTTTATAATGCCCAAACAATGCTTCTATTCGGCTGAACTAAAACCCTAGCCTCCCCGTTTCATTTCCTTCAACCGAACCCTAATCTTTCCTCTATAATGTCAATCCGCCGCAATGAACGGCGATCAACCTGTTCGAGTCTCAAGGTCGTTCTCTTTCTGCCTTCAACTCCCCTCGTACCTCGATTTCAACGAAGCAAAAAAGATCTCATGGCATATTTACAAGGTAAAGGTTTCATTTCCTTTTCCTTTTATACATTCAAATGCGAAAGAACAAAAGAAAATCCAGAAAGAAAGAAACTGAGCAAAGAAGAAAAAGAAAAATCTCAGAAATTTGAATCGGAAATCACCTTTTGAATTGCTTTTGAAATTTTTTTCTTTTCAATATGCTTCTCTCAGTGTGTGTAACCTTACAAACGATGAAATCCCTTGCCTTTATAGCTGAAGGGATTAAAATGATAGAAATAAATAAAAAAAAATACAATATTTTTGTTTTGTTTTGCTGTGCGTTTGTCTCTTCTTGCAGGTACGGGGTATTCGTGGCGCATGTACGGGACTGTGCGCTGGCGTACGGAAGCGCAGGCGTGGCTGTGGCGCCAGGAGGCTAAAGGCTGCTGTTCGGTTGCGGCGCAAAGGGGAATAAACCCTAGGGTTTCTACTCCTAAAATATTTCAGGCCGTTTGGGCCTTGAACTTTGGGTTATTTGATTGGGCTAGATTGTTTTGTAAATGGGCTTGTAACTAGGCTATTGGGTCTGATATGTAATGGACTGATAATTGGACTTTTTATTATTTAATTTATTTATTTATTTATTATTTTGGTTTTGATTTTCTATTTTTGTTTTCATACGGGTCCGGGCAGATTTGGGCCTATACAACTATAAGGCTTCTTTTCTATCCATGTGAATTAACCAAACCACTTTTGACAATTCTTTATTGTTGCAAGGGCATGCAAGGCAGATAAGGCAATCACCATCATTTGATACAAAATAAAGCAAACTAGAAGAGAGACCAAGTCATGACTTTCTGTTGTAATATTTGAATTCAAGTTTACAAGTGAGATGAAGCAATCTTAGATATCCTCGAACTTGGGTGCATATACCATAATGATCTATGAAACGTTTTACAAATTAAAAAACGAGAAACATTCTTAAGTACCTGTCATAATTTCCATTTCTTTGTTATCAAAGTTAAAACATTTCTATTCAGTGATAATATCTGTTAAGCCAGGTCTAAATCGTCCATGCTTATGCTTACCACAACATTCTTTCATATAGCTTTTGCAACAACCACCCAATTCTCTCTTCTCCACATTCGCACAACCATGCACCTCGTCTGGATTCATTGTAATGTCTATGGCAGTGTGAGTTGGCTCGTGTGAATCAAGATGAGCCCTTTGATTTAGACTCTCCAAACAACGATGTTCTACCAAGTTTCCAAAAGCTGTAAGGTTGTTACCATGGATCTCAACGTGGTTTTCACGACAATGAGTAGAATGACAATGATCATTTTTAGTCTCTCGCTGTTCTTCTTCCGGAGTAGATGATGAATATTGATGTAAATGGCCCTGGTGGCATTGCTTTGCCCCATGGAGAGCATTGGCTTCTTTACCCAAGTCCAAACTCCCACGGCCTGAACAACATTTTCTGGGCAAATTTTGGGCCTCAATCTTGTGATTGACCAAGTGACAGCTTCCCTGGTCGCAGTACTTTGCTTCACGGATAACAGAACCATCGTGTGTCCTTCCCAAGTCTTCACATTTGTCGCTCCCGCGTGAATTTGAAGGGGAATCCGTTTTAAAAAGGCCAGAATGACATCTTGAGGCACATCTCTCGGAAGAACATGTTGGCGGCTCACATGCCTTTTGGACCTTTTTGTCTAAACTAGCATCTTGGTGCTTATGAGAAGAGTCGCAATGACTGGCTTTGCATCCATGCTTGTTTGTATGCGCTGCAGCTGAAGATTTGCAACATTTTCTTCCATCTTTGTGTTTTCCTCGCAAAAGGAGCATGCTATTACAGATCACCAACAAGCATGTTCCAACATCGGCAAGAACGGCTGCCCACACAAGTGGATGACCAGCAAAGGCCAAAGCAAGAATAGCCGTCTTAGTACTGATTGACAGAATTACATTCTCAATCACTTTCCTATGAGCCTTTCTTGCCAGTTTGATAGCTTTTGGAATCTTTCTGATATCATTTGACATGAGAACCACATGCCCTGTCTCTGTGGCAAGTGCCGAACCTGAAATGCCCATAGAGATGCCAATATCGGCTGTAGCAAGTGCAGGGGCATCATTGACACCATCTCCAATCATTGCCGTTGCCCCTTCTTTCTTAAATTCTTTGATTATTCTTGCCTTGTCTTCGGGGAGAAGTTCTGCATGAACGACGTCTAGACGGTTCCCCAGCTGCAAGATATGTAATTCATGTTATCTTATCAACCAAGAAAAACAGGATATCAAATTCAAGGAGACAAGAGATGAAGTCTACAAAATTTGTTCACAAGATTTCAAACTAGTTTCTTGAGTCGTCATTATTGAATTGTGAATGTCATGCCATCCTTTCCTAATAAACGAAAGCGAAAAGTCGAAGTGCACCTGTTCTTGTACATGTATGGCTGCAGATTGATTGTCTCCTGTAAGCATAGCCACTTTTATCCTCATTGACTTAAGCTCCTCGACTGCCTCTGGAACACCAGTTCGACAAGCATCTGAAAGACTGAAGATTCCAGCAGGGGTTGCTCCAGAATATACAAACCCAATGGTCTTCCCTTTCATCATATTCCCTTCTAGAGTTGGAACTGCATGTCAAAAATTGAGAATGTTACACTTGACATGAAAGTATAACATAAATAAATATGAAATTGATATCACAAATAAATAGATAGAAATGCAGAAACAAATAAATATGAAACTAATTACAAAGTTTTCACCTGTTCCGTGGGCTCTCACTGAAATTTTTAGGCTTCCAATGTAAATATCTCTGCCATCAACTCTCCCATAAATACCTTCCCCAGGGAAGTTTTGATAATCCTCAACCGTTTCAGGGTTGGGTTCAATTGAATGGGATCTTCCATAATCTACTAGTGCAGCTGCCATTGGATGACTTGACTTACTCTCAATGCTAGAAACCCTTTTAAAAATATTATAACTAATATTAGTATCCATTGAAATGCAAACCTTGATGTTGCTGTTTAACATTCACTACTGCTATCCAGTGAAGAGGCAAATATGAAGAGCGTACCAGTAAAGCAATGTGTCCAAGCTTATATCTTGAGAAAGAGATTGAAAATCGGTGACGATAAATTCACCTCTCGTAAGTGTACCAGTTTTGTCAAAAGCTGTGATCCTAATTTTGGAAAGAGTTTCAAGATAGTCGCCACCCTTAACTAGAAGTCCTGACGTTGCTGCCTTTGTAAGTGCACAAAAACTTGCAACAGGCGTAGAAAGGATAAGCGCACATGGGCAAGCACTCACCAACACTACCAATGCTAAGTGAAACCAGTGATGAAGGTTTTGCACTCTAAGTGCAGCTGGAATCACAGCAATGGCGGCAGATACAACTATAATTACTGCAAATAGTTTCCATAAGATGAGCAGTAGGAAAGCAAAGGCTGGATTGCAATCAAAGGCAGCTTGTAAATCTAGATGAAAATGAACCAACCTGGGGTGTAGAACTGAGCACATTTGTCTATAAATCTTTGGGTGTTAGATTTGCTGTTTTGAGCTTCCTCCACCAGCTTTGCCATTTTAGCGACTACACAGTCTTCAGCTACAGCAGTAGTTTTAACACTGATGTAACCTATAGAAAAAGCGAAACAAGCCTTGTCAGCATCAAAACTGAATGAGCTTAGAGAGAAAAGAAGAAGAAACTGAGTTGCAACCATTTAGATTGATGGTGCCAGCCCAAACAGTTGAATCCTTTTCTTTGGTAACCGGAAGTGATTCACCGGTGAGGCTTTTCTCATCCACCTCACACCTCCCATCTACAACAATTCCATCAATTGGTATAACTTCACCAGCCTTGACTGCCAGAAGAGTGTTCAACTTGACCTCATCAGCATCCACTTCTTCTCCATTCTCAGCTATGACTGCTTTTTGAGGAGTTATTCTCATCAACGATGACATCACAGCACTAGCCTGAAATTGAGCGAGAAACCATGCTTATACATTTCAACATTTTATTTCTAACTAAACTTATTAATGTTTTCAGCATATCAAAGCCAATTCTAAAACTGAAGAGCGAACAAGTGCCAAGGAAAAAACATACATGCAAAAAAAAATATATATATATATAAACTTTACATTACTGCTATTTACTAAATTTATTCTTAGTGGCGTCAGAGGCAATTTAGAGCTAACCTTATGGCTTGCTCTTGACTCAAGCCATTCCGCAGTGGTGAAGAGGAAGACTATGGTGCCAGCTTCAGTGTAGTCTTTCATTGCAACGCTCCCTATCACTGTAAAATAAATAGCAGCCATTGTTCAAGACAAATCAACACTAACCTCAATGCACCCCCAGCATTTTCCTCAACACATTTTTTATTACTCTATAACCAAAAATAAATTTATTTATTTAAAAAACAAAATTATAATTTTTGTTTAATTATAAATTTCATCCCTCTATTTTAAAGAAACTAGGAAGTTAGTCATTTTATTTTAATTTATCATAACTTGGTCCTCATAGTTTATGATAACCGATTTATAAGTCGAATTAGTTAATTTGCTACCAAAATAATCCAAAAATTTTAAAATTTAATTTCATTCTATCCAAATTGACCCAACACAAACTAACCTGACTCATCTAATTAACAGGTGTGATACCTATATAACTTTGATTTCAACATCTGAAAACACAAATATCTTATCGAATACATTTCATTATAGTAGCTTCTAATAATAGTAATTAATAATCAATATTTGTAACGTGCATGATAACCTGTACATATTTGAGATGAGGAAACATGATTTAAGTAGTTAGATTGGGAGAAATCATAAAATAGACCCGGCAGATATAGCAACATTTTATGAAGTGTATGGTAGAACCACTCAATTAAAGGCATCCAAATTGGTTAAATTTCCGTCTCATTTCGTGGCAGTGCTCAAAGGAGGGAAAAGGCAGAACAAAAACTTATGGTTGGTTGGGGTCTCAAAAATCAACTTCTAATTGGAAACCTTAAGGGACTAAAATTGTAGTTTTCTTGAGGTTTCGTGTTCTCCATGGAAAACCATGTATGGATTCTAATCGCAATTGCAAAAATATATTTCCTTTCTCACAGATACTTCTAAATCTAATAAATTTTTTATGATAACAAATTTAATGACCACATTCGATGTTTACTATTAAAACAGGTCCAATTGCAATGTCAAGCCAACCCAGTCTAACTTAGATCATTAACAGCCAAAATCAAAGATGCATCAGCATTAAAAAATATATATATATTCAAAATACCTTTTTTTTCCTATAAGAACAGGAATGTAATCTAAGTAAAGCAAGGTTTAAATATTGTGAAGTTTGAGTTTGACTTTAAATATAGAGTTTTATATTTGATTCAAGCTACAACTATTTTTAAGTTTAGATATGATTGGGCTACTTGAACTTGAAGTCACTTAAGTTTGTTTATTAATTTTAATACTAAAGTTTGAATTTGAGCTCAATTAAATTCGTGCATATTTAGACCCGGCTTGATAATTAAACTTAAAATTAATAATATAATAAAAGATAGTAATTTAATTTAATAATAAAAAATATCTAAAATTTATATTAAAATTTAAAATTCAAAAAGTTCATAAGACATTTAAGTCAAATATTACTATAACTAAATTCCATTCAATTAATAATTTAAATTGTTAAAATTGATTCAATAGGAAGAATCAAATTTAAATTTTCTTCAAATCAAACCCAATCAATATTTCATTTGAAGATGGAATTATTCATTTATCTTCAAATCTTTTTAAATTATAAAAGAAAGGAAAGTAGTGACCGTTCATTAAATGTAAAACTGCACCCCCATGGTAGCTTCTAGAAATAGTCTGTTTCTTCTTTTGAGTAGTTTTATTTATTTATTTTGCCTACGCAAGTGGATATGAACTGTTTTTCTACACAGCAATGGATTTTTATTTCTTTTGTTCTTTTTGGAATTGTTGGTTGTCAAATCAAAGTCCCCAGCGAGACTGTGAGGAAGAGGAATTAGGGTGTCCGACATATTAAAATACACCAACGTTGATCTCGTAAATCTATTTTCAATTTTAAAAATTCTTCGCAGTATGATCAAACCTGAAAATGTAATTGACCAAACCCAAAATTTTCCACCCTAAAACCACAAAGAAATAGATGTTTTGAAAATAGTCCAATTTAAATTTCTAGACTTATGACTCAAATGCAAATAATTTAAGCTGATTATTGAAATTTTAAAATGTTATATAGTAAATCCAAGATTCTCATAAGAATCTTTTGATTATCTTCACAATCAATCAACTCAAAGCACAAAATTTCATGGAAAGATTTTAGAACAAGCCAAATCATTAATTTTTATTTAATTAAATAAATTATTAAAAATTCATAAATATTTAAAAATATATATATTAAAAATAGGGAATATCATTTTAATAGATTAAATTATTTTTCTTTAATCCTATTAAATTGATTCCAAATAATTATGAGTAAATTAATTAATTTTTTCTCTAAATTAATATTTCAATCTATTCAACTTTATTCAAACAACAATTTAGAAGACTCGTTATGTAAGTATGCATGTGTATAAAAACAAGGAACATTTGGCTTTTCCTCCGACTCTACCATTTTGTCACGAAACGTGAGAAGCTTTACTTGAAAAGACGGATTGGATTTAAAAGGGTAGGACTCCACCTCAAAAGAAATGCAAAGTATTGTAAACCCACTAACAAAAAGTATTAAAAAGAGAAAAAAAAAAGATAATCCACAAAAAAGAAGAAAAGAGTAAAAATTGAAGAAACCGACAATAAAGAAACAAAAGCAAAGAGAAACCACAAAGTTAACGATTTTGCTGCGTTTATAGTCCATTAAACTTGTATAAAACCATTTCTAATTTTAACAAGAAATCAATATGCTTTATAAAAGCAATTGTCCCACATATTTATTTTCTAAAATCCAAGGTACTATTAACTTTTCGGAAAGCACCTCAATTCCATATAAAGATACTAAAGTATTACCTTACTCCAAGTTTAATCAAGTTGTTTCACATCTTTGGGATCTTTTTGTTGAGAATAAATATACATATAATCCTATAAGAATATTGTAATTTTGTTTAAAGAGTTGATTGGAGGAGAAATTAAGTTTAAAATAAATGAAATATTACCTGCTATTAGGATGAGAATGTTGATATCGATCCTGAAATGTGTAATAGCTGCAAATCCCTTGAAAAGAACAGGGTAGATGCCAATAACCACAGCTCCCACAGCAAGCCATTGTAAAGGATGGTACACATACTTCAAAAATGATAACAAGAGCAACAACCCACAAACCACTGCAAAAGGGCTAGGCCATTTTTCTGGTACTTTATCTCCCCATGTGCTCTAACATTTGCTTCCAGTCTTGCTTGATTTAGAGCCTTCACTATATAATCAAAAGATTTATATATATTAAATTATTTTTATTTGGTGGCAAAACCCTAAGAAAAAAAGGGAAAATAAATGGTGGTTCTCTACATAGGTTTTGATATAATATAGTATTCGATACGTATAGTAAGATTCACTACAAATTTTATATCTATTTTATAGAAAATCTACTTCATCATACAAAAGTGGCAGTCCATACAAATCCATGTGTATCATACGATATACTTTGATACGATGAATACATATTTGATATAATTTTAATCTTTTATTTAAAAATTTTAGGGTAAATATTTGGTACATTAATATTGTGTTTTTATTCCACAAACAACTAATGTATCTCTTATATATATATATTTTCTATATTTTATAAAACACTTGTCCAACTTTAACTTTACTTATAGATTTTAAAACTCCACTATCAAATAATTTCCCAAAATTCATTCTTAAATATTTTAACGTTAAATAATGCACGATATTATACTTTTTATTCATGCTTTGGATCACTTAAATTATTTTTGTTTACTTTAATTAATTTTAAAACAATTTATTTAAAATGATATAAAAAATTCAGTGGTCAATTTATAAAAAGAAAATGAAAGAAAAAAATGAAATTTATATAAAAAAATCGTATAAAAATGTATTACTCAAACAAGAGAATAAAAAAGAAATCAATTTCCTTAACTTGCCTTGCTTTCTTTCCTCTTACCCTAATTTAAACATAGCGTAAATTAAAAAATAGCAAATCATATACAGTATATATATGGAAGCTACACAACAACATCAAGAGGTTACTAGCATATATCATATATTTTATTAACAAAAATATACATATTTATGTGAAATTGAAAATTCCTTATGAGTTGTAATACATATTACGTAATGATGTTAAACAAGAAAAGTTTTTCATAATTATTGTCAAAAGTAATATTGCTTTTGGCATTTAATGTTCATCTATTTTTTTTTAGCAATTTCTTCAGAGTTATGTAATCATGATATATAATATGTGATTAAAAGAAGTTGATATGGGATTAGAAATTTTCTTCTCTTTTTAAAAAAGTAAAGCAGTTGTTTTGAGAAAGTGAAACATATAATATTATTCCGTTCCAACTCAGTTATATTACAACTTCGACCATAACTACTTAGGCTTTTAATAGAGAAAATTTGTTGGGAGATAGTAAATTATTATTCATCATGAAAATTTTAAACTTGAGACGAGATTATTTAATTATTATACAACGCTGATAAATACCATTATTCCACTTCTCATTACTCCCTATATAAATTATTTATTATTTAAAACTTTTTATAAAAAGATTTGATAATTTCTGAATGTCAATAAGAGTATAAGACTATCACTTTTTGAACTTTTCATTAAATTTTAATTTTAACCTATTCTATACTTCAATTTCAAAATTTTATAGATGTTATTATTTTAATTTTAGTTTTAATTTCGGCTTAAACATTACCACTTTATTTAAGTAACTCACTTACTTCTTATATATCAGGTTTTCATTTGTTTTAACTTATATTCTAATAACTTATACCTAATGAAGTCTCTAACTTTTAATTTATATATACCTAAATAAACCTTGACCTGCCATTAAAACATAAGGGCTTATTAAGTAGAAATCAAATGATAAAATACTTATCTAGCTGTAAAGAAAGTATAAGACTAGAATAAAATTTAGAGGCCTTTTAACCTTTTACTTTTTCTTTTATTCAGGAAAACAGGATTCAGTGTCAGTTTTTCTGTAAGATGTCATGGGAAAAAACAACTAAATCAAATTTTATGTAATATTTAAACTGATTTATCATTAGAATTTTATTTAATATTTAAAATATTATTTTTAAAATTATATATTTTCATAATTAGTGAGTGTATACAAATTTTAAAAAAATGATAGTTTGTTTGTTTTTTCAAACAGTATACAGCGTTTTTACGAAACAATAGATTTCATCTAAAAAGACAAGTATAAAAGATTTTGAAAGACATAAATAGGCTTATTTAGTTTTTATGCGATGATTAGTTAGTTTGTTATGAATAAAATATTTTATAAATAATATCAATAAAAAGGGAGTGTAAAATAAGCAGAAATATTGGAACACAGTTACACAAGTAGAGTCCCGCAAGTCATGTGAATCACATGGCCCATCGTCCGGTTTCTCTCTATCTTTTGCTTTCTCTTTTTTTCCAAAAAAAAAAAAACTTTTGTTTTGTTAATAAATTGTTTAATATATAGCATTGCAGACAAACTAATAAAAGAAATCACATCTTTCTAATAAAAAAATAAGATAAAAATTCAGGTTACAACATTGGTGAGGTAAGATTCCACCCATATTTGGCAGTTAAATTAACTCCCCTTCCCAAAGCATCACAAAAATTAAAATATTATATTTTAACCTCATATTTAAAAACAAAAACAAAAATAAAACGTTTAAGAATTGATAAGATCACATATAAAATAGTAATAAGAAGAAGATCAAATTGTACTTTTATATCACACAAATGTGTTAGTTATAGTTTGAAAAAATGTAAACATAAATTAAAAGAAGAAGAATTAAGTTTGGAATTACCAATTTGAAGCTGAGAAAGGAGGAGATTGTCATGAAGAACAATGACAGTTCTGGTAGGAACAATCACAGACACTTCTTTCACACCTTCAAGAGATTTCAAAATGTTTTCTATCAGAGGGACCTCAGATGAGCAGCAGAGACCCAACACATCGAAGTAGCTCTTCTGCAGGTTTTTGTTTGCAACCATTTCTTTTATAATAAACTCTTCTTTACCTGTTTTAATTCTGAAAAAAAAAAAGAAGATGATTCGAATTGCAGATCTTTTAGAAATGGGTATTGAAGTTTCTTAATGTGAAACAAAAAGGAGAAGCAAAATTTTGAGCAATGAAATACGAAGAGAAGAGAAGAGAAAAGAAAGCTCATGAAATGAAAGCCACAAAATTGGCCACAAACTTACTAAGGAAGGAAGAGAACAAACTGAAACGATGAAATATATATATACACGTACATTTCTTTATATTTGTAGTTGAAAGGAAGAGTTTTTAGAGTTAGAAAAATTACCTTTGAAATGTAAAGGAAAAATGGATTGGGGAGAGGAGAGGAGAGAGAGGTATAAGAAGAGAGGTTGGTAGTAGGATGGTTTAAGTAGAGATCGTTGGGGAGCCTTGGGAGGGGAACGTTTCGAGGTGACAATTATGGAGGTAAAAAAAAAAAAATTCAAGTAAAAGAAAACAGGGTTAATGCATTTTTATAAGAATTTGGCAATGGTTTACATAGAGGAGGTTTGAATTATTTTTTTAATATTAATTTTTTTAACAATTTCATTATAGATTTTAATCATATTTATTTTTTTTCGTCAATTATCTATAGTCTCTTCCTTAACTCATAAATAGGAGGATAATATGTTTAAGTGCACTCGAATCCATGTTATCGTACATTGACAACAAGACAACAATCCACATACTAGTCGAGTTAAGACTCAATCGACTTATCCATATTAATTTTTAAATTTGATAATTATTTTTATACCAATATATGAATTAGGCACTTATCCTAATATTTAGGTTTTAATTTTTTTTTATTTAAGTTAATTTGGTAGCTTCTCGTTTATTTTTTCATTGAAGTTTAAATGAATAAAAAAAACTCAAAATCGAATATGAAATTCAAACTCAAATATTGCTTTTAACCTAATAAAATACTTTAAGAAATCAAAGGTCTAAAGAATTGTGGCCAAACTACTAGTGAAATTGATTTGATTCTGTATAGGGGGAATATAGTGCACTCATCTCATCTCTTTAACAGAAGAGACAGAAGGAGATAGTGGAGAATCAGTTATGGGGTCGGAATGGAATCCACATATGAATCCACAAACATCAAATTAACCCTTCCTTATTCTTTATGTATTCTACAGTCTTTCCTTAAAAATTTTGAATTAAAATTTGTAGCATCGTATCTAAATTAATTTACGAAAGAGGTAACGTTTTAATTGTGACAAAAAATAATATGTCTATGATATAATAGCAAATCATATAATTGCTTTTAAAAACAAATCATATAATTTTATATGACCATGTAAACTTTTTGGATAGATATAAATTATATAAAATTGTTGATTGAATTTTAACCTAATTAATATTAGTATTGTTATTTATTTAGGAAGACATGAGTTCGAGCATGTTGAAACGTATTTATCCTCTTATTTAAAAATGAGGAGGAGTTATGAGCAGTTCTAGGCATTACATAAAAAAATATATATTGAATTGGTTTAAATATATCATATGTCACTGTACTCTTTCAAAATTTAGACCTTATACTTTTTTTGAGACATTAAGTCTTTGTATTTTTTTTATTTAAAATTTTGGTTCGTTCATTTAATTTGCACATTGAAGTTAACAATATCAATGGTAAAATAATTTTTAACCCTAAACATTTATAGTTTTTGTCAGTTTGATCCACACCTTTAAAAATATATAATTTTTAAAAATAATATTTTTCTTATTTTAAACAAAAATCATAAAATTTAAAATGTATTTTTAAAAATATGAAAAATAAAACTCTTTAAAATTCAAAATTCAAAAATAAAATATTGTTTTAAAACTATTAAATTACCCAAAAATGTTGTTTTTTTTAATTACCGGAATAGGCTGATTTTTGGAATACTTATGGGAATAGGCCGATTTAGGGAAAACGCTTCCAGCTATATTAGGGCTTTAGGTTTTTTAGTGTTGTAAGTTTAGGGTTAGGGTTTTAAAATTAGGGTTTAGGGTTTTAAATTTTAAATTGATTAAACTTTTAACATAATAATTGTAATTATTGAATTCGATATTTAAAATATTCGTATTTACACCAATCGTATGTGGTCGTCTGTATTAAGTGCTCCATTTAAGTTGTTACCCGATAGGTCATTGCGTTGCAAACCAAAAGGTCGACTGATGTCGACTCAAATACACAATAACACGAATATTTGGGATAGGTCAAACCAACCAACGAAGATGCAAACTAGAAAACAAATATTAATTCCTAAACGCGCGATTTTGTGACATGATAACAAATATTAGCTTTTATTTTGTGAAATGCTAACAAATATCAACTTTAATTTTGTGAAATGATAACAAATATCAACTTTAAATTTGTTAAATGATAACAATTTTCCTCTAAAAACATAAGAATAAAAATCATCAATACAATCAATCCGGATGCTTGGTCAAAATCATGCCACATTGGTGGTTGTTTATTTGGGTTTGATTCCTTTTAGTTCAGCCTCTGAGCGGGGTTGTGGTCGTTGGGGTTGTGACTTCGGTAGCTCCTCTTCTTCGCCTTCAGTCGATTGTGATCCTTACATTTTCAGTTTCCATCATCCATCATTCGATTTAGGAATAAGTGGTTAGGAAGATGACCCAGCTTAGTAGAGCAAAGTTCTAGGAGGTCGTTACAAACAACGAATGAGCATAACTATGTTAAGTCCCATACACTCATGGGATAAAGAGTGGACTCTCCGTTGGTGCCTGAAACATAGATGGCCTAAATATCGTCGTTGGCATCATCGTTGTCGAAGGTGTTGATGGCATAGGCGTGTAATACATTCCTCGATGTATTACACTCCAACCTGATATAGGACTAGAAGAAAAAAATGTGGTGCAATATATAGTGCTTGTGTAAAGATGATAAGGTTAGAATACACACCAGAATAAGACAGTACATATTGACCGGTGGGTGGTGTGGGCATCGGTTTTGTGGTCGTCGGTGCTGGTTCTTGCGTAGGCACTGATGATGTACTCGTATCGCTAGCCCTTGGATTTAAAGGAGGCCGTCATGGCCTACTCTATGGGAATGTCACTGCCTCGCCTCTTCTCCTCACAAATATGACTTGTCATGGATCTTAAACCATGACATAAATTCTAGATCTCATGCTAACTCTGGAGCGGTAATAGGTTCACAAGTAGGTAAGAAATCATACTGATTATTCGACATGTTGATATGTTGGGAGTGAAACACCAACTAATTCTCATTTGGTCGCTGCAAGTCGATAAGATGCAGATATCAAGGTCTTGAGGTGCCACGGGAATTGATTGCTGAAATCTGAACCGTCGTAACACTCTATCGGTCTTGTGCATCTCAATGGTAGTGTACACTACCAATGGGACCTTTACGTGCCATATGTTAGAATTCACAAAGAATTCATCGGGGATGACTTCTCGAATTTTCGGCTCCTTGTATCGTATCTATTCAAACTATATTAACGTGATAAAAACATTAGTTATATATATACTACTAAATATGAAATCAACTACATTAATATTATTTAGTTTCAATTTTAAATAAATATTTACCTCCGTTTCTGATTTTTGGTCTAACAAAAGTTGTATATCTTGAAGCTTAGCAGGTAATCCCACTTGACTTGGCCCATGGTTCCACCTATTTAAATAACTTGTTAGCATAATAATATTTATCTAAATAAATTTTATTATTTAAATATCTAGTAAATTTTACCTTATTACGAGTGGGAATATGTACGGGTAGTTTGCTCGAGGATGTAAAAATAGAAAATGGTACCGCGCCCATGATTGCAATAGTAAAATGCAACCATCAATTTTGATTTTTCCTGGTTGCGTCACCCGATACATCTCCCGGTACAATGTAACATCCTAAAATAGGGCCTAAACGGAACAGTGGTTGCGAAACCACAAATCCGAGGTAGAAAAATTTATTTTATTATTATTTTGAAGCTCATGATATGATTGCATGATTGTGTGAAAATTTCGAGATGAAATTCTATGCATAAAGTGCTTAAGTTGAGGTTAGGGACTAAATCGAATAATTTGCAAAACTTACATTCTAGAAGTTTTTAGTATGAAATTGCTTTGGAATATTAATTAGGAGGGTTTAAATAACAATTTGACCAATTTTAAGTTCATGGACAAAAATTAGGACATGGAAGGAAATTTTTTAAAGTTTAGTAAGGAGGGGCAATTTGGTCATTTGGATATTAAATGAATTAAAAAGGGAAAAATAACACAAAATTTGTTATCATCTTCTTTAGTTGCTGCCGAATTTTTTCTCTCTCCATAGCTAGGGTTTATTCAATTTTCAAGCTCCATAGTAAGTGATTCCAAGCCCCGTTTTTAATGTTCTTTACGTTTTCGGAGTCCCGATAGTTCGATAAAGCTTATGCTAGCAATAATTTAAGTTAGGGTTCATATTTGGAAAAATACCCATAGGTGAAAAGTGTTTATTTTGATGTTTTATGATAGAATATGAGGTCTTAGATTATGTTAGACAACTTGTGCTACTCGGTTTTAGGTAAAAACGAGTAAAAGGGCTTAATCGGTAAAAATACCTAATAGTCATAAGTGCATGTTAGAGTGTGAATTTGATGCTGCCATAGAAGGGAAAAATGATCAGCATGTCATAAAACATAAGAGTAAGGGATAAAGTTTAATTCCCGAGCCTAGGGGCAAAAGTGTAAATATGCAAAAGTTTAGGGGCAAAAATGTAATTTTTTCAAAGTTTGAGTAAAGGACTATTTTGATAAATGTGAATATTAAATAAGTTAAATTTGCTATTATAGATCAAGAAGAACGAAATTCGGGAGTAGATCGGGGAAAAGAAAAAGTAAAGGACTAAATTGTAAAGTTTAGTCACATTTTGTATCGATGTAAGTTTACAGTAAATAAATGCAATATTCTTTTATTTTACATTATTATTGTCAATTTCCAGCATTTATATACTTATTTTTTTTGAGAATATTTAAAGTCGAATTAAAGGCGAAGTGACAGAGAAAAAGCATTAGGAAGCCCCGTTTGAACCTTAGGAATGTTAGGGTATTGGGGTTGATAGGACAGGATAGGACAGAAATGAGCCATGTAAGTCCATATCATATATATGGCTTTGGAGACAGGAATGAGCCATGTAAGCCCATATTAGATATATATATATATGGCATTGGAGACAAGAATAATTCATGTAAGTCCATGTCGAAGACATGGCATTGGCAGGATATTGATAGACAGGAACGACCCTAGTATCTTTAGTATTCCGAGTGGTTCAACGGGTTGTTGTACACGTTAAATTACAGTGAATTATCAGCAAAAAGGAAAGGTAGATTATATTTATGAATAGTGAAAGGTCAGGTAAGAAAGAAGGTAAGTGAGTAAAGAAGAAGGTAGAAAATGAGAATGTAAAGAAAGTTTATGAGGCTAGGTGACATTATGTATATTTATTCATTATGTTGAATGTTGTAATTTATTTGCTTGTAAGCTTACTAAGCCTAGTGCTTACTCTATTTATTTTCTTTTTATTATAGTTTTTATCAAACCACTCGGGGATCGAAGGAAACGTCGGAAACCGATCACACTATCGAAGAAATCACATTGGTATAGTTAGACGTTTCGTTTTGTGTATGGCATGTATAGGAACTTGGTTTCTTTTGATATAATATGATCAATGAATGATGTGTAAATACTTGCTAGTGATTAACTAATAGAATGGCTGATGATATACATGTTTAATAGTATGTATGATTAAGTAGTAACTATCACATGAAAACTAAGAAAAATGTGAAAGTAACTTAAAAACAGATTCAAGTATCAGAAATAACGTGATTTTGAAAAATCACAAGAAATTGTAGAGACATGGGTTGATGGTGAATAATATATAAAATTAAAGCTCATTGTGTCTATTTTCATATGGAATAATCAAAATAGGTAAAGGTTTATTATTTTATAAAATATCTGAGTTTTGGTGAAATAGGGCCAGAGCGATTTCTGGATCCCCTGTTCCAAATTTAGAAATTCACTATAAAATTTTAAAAAATAATTAGGTAGTGTACTTCATATGGTTAGAATCCTTATTGAATCTAGTTTTAAAAGAAACAAACAGTATAGTAATATGATTTTTGTACAGAGATAAAAGTGGTTCGTAGTAAGTAGAGGCCAGTGCAGTCGAATTCTGAAACAGGGGTAACTTTAACTAATAAACTGTACTAATTGGCTAAGTAAAAAATTCTAGAAAAAAATTAGTAGATAGATATATGAGTCTAGTTTCAGGAAAAATTTACGAATCTTAATTTTGAGTTTTGAAACTTGAGAAATGAATTTTTAAGCAACCATGATACAGAAAAATAGTTTATTTCGAAAATTAAAATAAGTGGTTTAGAGTTGTTTAAAGGGTAAGATAAGTTTAGTAACACCTCAAGCTTGACTCCGGTGACAGTTTCGGGTGTGGGGGCGTTACATACAATGTCTTCAACACGACGGACCCCCTATTGAGTTCACCCAATCCTCTAAAATCGATGAGTTTCAATAGCCACCTTAGTGGACTAGTTTTGTGACTTGTCCGTCATTAGGATACCTTCGATGATTTGAAGGATGTATGCCCGAGTGTGTCATTCTCTTTCGACTTCAGTCGAATCCTCATCCAATATCGCGAATGTAACTCCCTTTACCTGTATTCAATGCCAGAACAAGGTATAAGGTGTATAAGGTGTTACCAGACGAAAACTCACACAATCATACAAAATTGAGACCTGAATTTTCATCTAAATTAAAAACTTTTCATTCACATGGATATCTTCCCTTATATGGGCTTCGTGGCCCCAAACATACATTGGGTGTGGTTCGGGACTAACTCTCGAAACTTATACAATACTTAGAAAATTTTCCTATTTTAAAGGGTCACACACCCGTCTGGCTTGGGACATGCATGTGTCCTCAGCCCGTGTAACTTTCTGTTTATAATGTCATCAACTAAGTTGAGGTCACACGGCCAAGTCACACGCCCGTGTACTTAGGCCGTGACTTCCACATAGCTGAGACACATGGTCGTGTCTTTGTCCATGTGTTTACTACTGAGCATTTTGTTTTACCAAATTAGGGTACAGGGGACACACGACTGGATTACACGCCCATGGGGGCAGACCATGTATCACACACGGCCTAGACACACGCCTGTGTGTCTACCCGTATGGACAATTTCAGGGCTATTTTCCAAGCCATTTGCCACCCTCTTATGCCCACATATATACACACATCATACTTAGTCATTCAACAACATAACCACTTGACCACATTCAACCATCACTCATCAAGTAAATATAAACCACCTTATAAGACATTGACATACACATGAATAATAAAATCAACATAAATCATCCTTCATGGCTATATATATACAGATTGGAGTATTAAATCATCATAAGCCAATACATATGGCTAAATATTATAACATATAAACAAAGTAACTTAGTCCCTATACATGGCATAAGCTTAAGAGGTTTGTATTCACTTTTACCCCACGATGATAATTTGATAGTGTGATAGCATCTTTGGTGATCTCCAACCCGAGCTAGCTTAGTGACCCTATAGGACAAAGGAAAAAGAGGGGTAAGTTACATAGCTTAGTAAGTCCGTATGAAAATAATGGGAAATTATTAACATGGTTCCACTAATTCTCACAATATGATCTCAAGGTAATACAAGCATAATTGCACTTTTTACTTATGTTCATATCAAGCTATTTTCTCGAGTCATAGTCACCAATTTATTTATAACTAGAGCTATGGAACTCTAAATTAAGATCTGATAATTTTTCCAAAAACTAGAATCGCATATATTCTTACCATAAAATTTTTAGAATTTTTGGTTTAGCCAATAAGTACAGTTTATTCTTCAAATTAACCCCTGTTTCGCTGTCTGATAGTTCCAACCCCTCTTCACTAAAAATTAATTATCTCCACATACGGGATTTGGAAGATGTTCTTGTTTGTTTCCTTTGAAAATATACTCATTAGGGATTTTAAACATATAAATTATAACCCATAATTATTTTTTTTTACAATTTTTAATGATTTTCCAAAGTCAGAATAGGGGAACCCAAAATCATTCTGACCTTTTATCACAACAATTCAATTATCTCATAATATGAATTCCTTTTGCTTACATAATTTCTTCTATGTGAAACTAGACTCAATAAGCTTTAATTTCATATTTTATTACCCTCTAATTCGATTTTCACAATTTTTGGTGGATTTTCAAAGTCAGACTGTTGTTGCTGTCCATGACTGTTTTAGTACACATTAGTTTTGTACATTCACATTTCCAAGCATATAGCTTAACATCATTCAAATGTCCAAGAACTCTTATCTATCCATACATTCATAACCATTTTTAATAGGCATTTACACCGATCCTTTCCTCTTTTCGTTATTCATTGAATTGGAAAATTAAAGGAATAAATACATAGTATCTCACTTCGATTTGGCTTAAAAGCTTCACACATGATCATCAATCAAATTTACCATATATTTATATCTCATGAACATAGACCTATAACCACAAAGTCATCACAAAATCATTCTCATAAACAT
This sequence comes from Gossypium arboreum, assembly GCF_025698485.1. Taxonomy (NCBI): domain Eukaryota; kingdom Viridiplantae; phylum Streptophyta; class Magnoliopsida; order Malvales; family Malvaceae; genus Gossypium; species Gossypium arboreum. The sequence goes on along the minus strand of NC_069077.1, from coordinate 114,977,126 downwards.
GACTTACTTATTTGCATCTTTACCAAAGGTGCATCTTAAACCGAATCATTCCTCATAAGTTTTGCGTACATACCTATACTACTTCATGACATAATCATTCCTTATCACAACTTTGATATAATTTTTGAATTACCTGTTGAACCACTTGGAATACTAAAGGACGTTTGGAATCATCATGTACCAAATAGAGTGCCAATGTAACACCCCTAACCCACATCTGTCGCCGGAATAGGGTTACAAGGTATTACCGACCAAAATATAACTCAGATCAACTTCGATTATTAAATATCCAATATAAATATGTATAACATAATTATCATACTACAATTCAATATTACAAATAATCCATGGGTTTTATATACAGCAATGTTAACAAGAACATATGAATATTAAACATTAATATCTAACCAAGAACATATATTGATTTACATGCTTATTAAATATGTACATCTTAACTTTTATGACTTTTAAATAATACTAATGCAAAATATATTTTAAAACCATGTAAATGTCATGCGCATGTTCTATGCAACCAATACGCATCATTTCATTACCTAAAATAAAATATTGCATAATAACTTTTGTTCGTCAATTTATAACATTTACAAATCATGAATATAAATATTTATAATACAACCTCCAGTTCAAACATTTATACTACTCCAATAAACCAACCAAAATTTTTCATAAATGCACCATTTAAGTTCAATACATAATCATATCCACATTTCCTCAAATCGATTAACACAATTAATGTAACACCCCTCACCAGTATCCCACGCTGGGATAAAGTTCGAGGTGATACTGGACTTAAACTCAACCACCTATATAAAACTGGGCCGTAAAATTTTGATCAATTTAAAACTTTTCATTTCACATACATTTTGTCCCTTAAATAGGCTCACGAGGCCCAAAACATGCATTAGAGACGATTCGGGACTAAACCGAGAACTTAAGAAAAACTTGGAAAAATTTTATGCTTTAAGGCTCCACACGCCCATGTGGGTATAGAGTACACGTCCGTGTGCTAGGGACACGCCTGTGTCCCAAATTCGTGTTCAAAAACCTGGACATTCTGCCAATTTGGTTATGAACAAAATTGAAGCCGCACGACCAAGGCACACGCCCATGTCCTATAGCCTTGTACTTCACACTACTAAGACACATGGCCTTGTCTCTTGCCCGTGTGCTTACTACCATGCATACTGACTTGAAAAACTTAGGTGCAAGGGACACACGGTTGGACAACACGCCTATGGGGGCGAACCGTGTGTCACACACGGCCTAGACACATACCCATGTGGACAAATACAAGGCTATTTTCCAAGCCATTTTGTCCCCCTCACAACACATGCACACATACTTATACAATAGCATACAACATGGAAAAATTAGGCACTTAAACATTCCTAACATGTCATGACCATGGCAATTTCACATGCAATAGATATCATAGATTTTACTCACATCTTTACCACATTCATGCCATAATCATTATAAACTCATCACGTAAGTCCATAGCACATGCATGCAGATTTAAAATGGCTTTACAACCCCATAATCAAAATAATCCAATACATTTGGCTAAAATAATATCACATACTCGAATATTTAAACTCCTATACATGCCATAGACTCAAAGTACTTGAAATCACTTACACCAATAGTGATAGCTTGACAGTGTGATAATATCTCTGACAAACTCCAACCCGAGCAAACCTGGCAACCCTAGAGAACATGGGAAAGGAAAGGGGTAAGCTTTACGCTTAGTGAGTTCATATGAAAATAATAAGCAACTCATTAACATGTTTTATCCAAGTTCCCAACATATTCTCAAGTCATGATAAGCTGTCTTCTTGTACAATAGTCAATAAAATATTTATATCTGGAGTTAGGAAACTCTAAATTAAGTTCTGTTAATTTTCCTTGAAACTAAACTCATGTACCTTTATACTATAAAATTTCCAAAATTTTTGGTTTAGCCAAATAGTACAGTTTATTCATCAAAGTTACCCCTGATTCACTGTCTGACAGTTTCGACCTTTTTGCACTAAAGTTCAATTATCTCATAGCACAGGACTTGAATAATGTTCTTGTCTATTATTTTGAAAATAGACTCATTAAGGATTCTAAATATATAAATTATAACTCATAAATATTTTTTTTTTTACAATTTATAATGATTTTCTCAAATTAGAACAGGGGATTTCGAAGTCATTTTGACTCTGTCTCACACAACTTCAAATACCTCATCATAGGAAATTCTTTTGCTTACATGGTTTCTTTTATAAGAAACTAGACTGAATAATCTTTAATTCCATATTTTATTCACCTCTAACTCATTTTCCACTATTTTTAGTGTATTTTCAAAGTCAGACTATGGCTGCTGTCCAAAACTATTTTAGTGTAAATTAACGATGCTAAGTTTATCACACCATATTAATTCATTTCCACCACATTGGTAAGACTACATATTCATACCTCATAAGTATAGACCTATAATCACAAATTCATCATAAAATCATTCTCATAGGCATGAATTACCTATTTACATCTTCATCAAATGTGCATCATAAACTGAAATCATTTTTCATGAGCTTGGCATACATACCTGTGTTACTCAACATGCTCATATTCATTCCTTACTAATCATATGACATGAATTGAATTCACATCTCATTAATTTCATGTAAGTACCTGTACCACTCACAATATGGTCATAACCTTTCTCATTTAGCTTAAACTGTAACTCTCATCAGTGAACTATTCGGAAAGCTATCGGATATTCACTGAGGCTCAAACATAAGGTATAATGCCGATGGGACATGGTCTTACACTGGCTCTCACATATCTGTGCCGATGCATGTCCCAGACATGTTTTACACTAGCACATCTCGTAGGCGATGCATGTCCTAGACATCTCTTACACTAGCTCTCGTCTCAATGCCGATGCCATGTCTCAGACATGGTCTTACACCGGCTCCCATAATGTAGCCGATGCATGTCCCAGACATGTCTTACACTAGCACACACACATCGCCCAATGTCATGGCATGAATATCAGTTTATTCCTAAGGTTCAACCGGAGGTTCCTTTACATCAATTCTCATCATACATAATCATTTCCACAATCAAGCAATTTATGCTATATCAATTCACATACGTGTAATAACGATGTAGTTATAATATTTACATACGACTTTCTAATGTAGTTATATTATTTCCACAATCAAGCAATTTATGCTATATCAATTTATGGGATATCATATTCCATTGAATTTCTAATGTCTTCTACCATCACGTGAATGTTATTAACTTTTGGCATCACTTTCATCATACTCAATATCATCAACATATAATTCAATATAACCGAAGCAAGATAGATTCAAGTATATTAATAATAACATGGATAACATACTTATTTAGTCATACAAACTTACCTCGACACCAAATTGGTAAAAGAGGCCTAAACATCAATTTCTCGTTTTTTTCCTGTTCTAAGCCCAAATCTCATTTTTCATCATCTATAACATCACATTTAACTTATTAACACAATATACTAATCAAATTAGTCCAATGAGACATTTTGGCAAAATTTCTGATTTTGCCCCTATATTTTGCCAAATTACCAAATTGCCCCTAGGCTCGTAAAATGATTTTTATCACATTTTCTTACTCATTAAGCCTAGACAAATCATTTTCATAACTATAGCAACTCACAAATTCAATTATTTCACACATTTACACTTATTTAACAACTTTGCAAAATACCCCATTTTAGGTGTTTTCATGCAAACTTCTTTCATAAAAGTTGTTTATAACACTACCAAGACTCATATTCTTCCATAAAAACTCAGCAAACAACACATATGATTTAATGGAAAAACCTAGACTCTTAATCATTTTACAAAATAGTCCCCTCTTTTGAAAGCTCATGCTGTAGTAAAAATGTAAAAATTATCAAGAAAGGCATTAAAAATCACTTACTAGCATGGGAGTTTCTTTGCTGAAATTTTCCAGCTTCTAAACCCTTTTTTTGGCTAGAAAAATTGGTGGAGATAAGATGAAGAAAAGATGATATTTTCTTTTATTTATTTTATTACTTATTTGTCAAATAAGTCACCCAACACTTACCTAACATATTTGACCATTTAATTCGTTGTCTCTGTGACAGCCCAAAATTGACCCTAGTCGGAATGTGGTTTCGGGACCACAAAACTGAGGCATAAAAATAATTAAAAATTTATTTTGATGCCTATAATATGTGTGTGCTCATGTATGACATTTTATGATGATTGATTTAGTGTTATAAAGGTGAATTCCACAAGAAAGGACTTAGTAGTGAACTTTGAAAGTACGATAGGGAAATGTGTGATGACTAATTAAAGCGTGCATGCAAAATAATGGACTTGTATGTCAAATTCCCCTTTTTACAAGTGATGGCCGGCCATGACAAAGAGATATGGGCTAAACATGTCATGAAACATGTTTTGTTGGGCATTAGGGAGAAATAATAAACAAATAAGCATGGGAAAGAAAAGAATGAAAAAAAAAATGTGTGTGAGAGAGTAGCATTCCCCCATTGCCGTGCAACCAAGAAGAGAAAACAAAAAAATTTATTCATCCTTGTTCTCTCCTTTTGGCCAAAAATACTAAGAGGAAGAAGAGATTTTGCTTCATTTCCTTTGTTTAGAAGAGATCTAGAAGGATATTTGGCTAAACTTGCATCAAGATTGAGGTATGTATGAGGTTGTGTCATGAGATTCATGCATGTTTTAGTTTCCAACTTGATGTTCATGTTAGCCATGGTTCAAATCCTTGTTATGCCATGGAAGTGGTATTTGGTCAAGGTTGGTATTGTGATAAAGCCATTGCATGTTAAGTGTGAAGCTTGATGATGATGCATGCAATGATGGATTGTCTACTCTTGAAATTTCTTTGTAGCCATCTTGAGTAAGACTTTGAGTTTTCTTTTGTTTAACCATGATTGAAGATAAAAGGGCATGATTATGATGTATTCGCCATGCTCATATATGTATATATATGTTTGCACATGATGTTTTGGCTATGAAGTAAGTGATGAATATGTTTGTTTAAAGAAGAAGATGTTGAAGAATGCTTGTGAAATTGCAAGCACATTCGACCTAGCACACATATGAGTGCTTGATGCTATATTATAAGTTTTGAGCTACAACATGCAAAGCATTAACTAGTAAAATGCATGCTTTTTTGTGTGGTATTAAGTGCATAATTGGCCTCAACATGGACATGTATATTCGGCCTTAGGTAGCCTATTCAAGGCCTTAGCTTTTCCTTGATGCCCGAATGAATTGTATTGAATTGCTTGATGTAGTATAAAATGTGCATGACCATTGTGTATTCAAGCTAAAGGGTGGCCATTTGACCATTTAAACTCCTTGTCATATTCGGCCATAAGCTAGCACAATGAGGTTTTAATAAATTGAATTTGTTTGAATTAGCTCAAGAGCTTAGAGGGCCACAATTGGACAAGGGAAGGAAAAGTGATCGAATAGCCGTAAAAGCCGTTCGACAACATCCGAGGTAAGTCCTCAAGAAATGACCCTACTCGAATTATGTGAAATGAAATAGTAATGTGTAATGATTATTGATTATGGGTGTATGAGCAATTGAATGATACCCGGGCTAAGTCCCGAAGGCGATTATGCTAGTAATATGTTTGTGTTTGAGCCTTAGTAACGAGAATGAAACATGAATGTGTAATGATCATTGATGTATGTGTGTGCATGAGCAAATTGTGATATCCGGGCTAAGTCCCGAGGACATTTATGCTAGTAATTATATCCGGGCTAAGACCCGAAGGCATTCGTGCAAGTTGTTAAATCCGGGCTAAGACCCGAAGGCATTTGTGCAAATCGTGATATCCGGGTTAAGTCCCGTAGGCCTTGGTGCGGGTTACCATAACCGGGCTATGTCCCGAAGGCGTTTGAACGAGTAGCTATATCCGGTTAAACTCCGAAGGTATGTGATTTGAAAATTATAAGCTTGCTGGAAAATTTCAGCTAATGCACTTGTGAAATTTCCCAATAACAAGGTAAGTGTGGTGTGCGCTTATGCGCTAGGAGTAAGAGCGTATGCATATCCGCTCCTATGATGGAACGAGTTATCGGCCTTAACGAAGCCGTTATTTGTGTATGAACATAAGAGTTGGGATGGTGAAGTAAGTATGATTATGTGAATGTGTATTAATGAAATGATGTATTTGGTTATGTGAATGTATTGCTTTAATTAAAGCTGATTTTATTGCTTGAGACTTACTAAGCATAAATATGCTTACCCCGTTGCTTTGGCTCTCTATTTTATAGATTGTGCTCGATAGCAATCGGATTCGGGATCATTAAAGTCGAAGTCATCCACACTATCAAAGCCTCCATTTTGGTATAAATTTTGGTTGAACTTTGAAATGGCATGTATAGGACTACCCTTGCTGGTTTAAATATGTTGTGATGCATATGTGTACGGCCATGCGAAAATGGCTCGTAAAAGTGAAGTACGAACTTAGACTATTTGCGGTTTGTATATATATATATATATGGTGTCATGATGTGATTATGGATTGGAAATGGGAATGTTGGTCACATGATCAGCCATTGGTATGGTTAAAATGATCATATGTGAACCTATGTATGGCAAGACTAGTGGGTTCATGGAGACTACAAACTAGGTAAGACCTACCTTAAAAACAGATGCTGCCAGCTGCAGTGACGTGAATGTGAAAAATCACCAAAATTTGTAGGAATGGTATTAAATAGTGAATAAGCTATGTAAATGAACCTTGATGAGTCTATTTTCATATGGAAGAAACGAAACGGTCATAGGAGTTACATGTTAAGAGATATTAAAGCTATTGTGAGACAGGGTCAGAACGGTTTCTGGGTCCCCTGTCGAAACTTTAAAAATTTACTATAAATTATCCAGAAAGAATTAGGAGTCATGCCTTATATGTACAGATTCCATTTTGAGTCTGGTTTCATTAGAAACAAACGGTACCAGTATTAAAGCCCTGTACAGAGAGATATTCAAGTTGTAACGCGCGAAGGTCAGAGCAGTCGATCCCTGTAACATGGGTGACTTTAACTAATAAACTGTACCAATTGGCCCGACCAAAAATTCTAGAAATAAATCCATGGATGGATATATGAGTCTAAATTCAGGGAAAATTTACGAAACCACTTTCCGAGTTTTGAAACTCGAGATATGATTTTTAAGGCGACGGTGACGCAGTTTTCCAGCCTGACTGGAAATGTCAAATTGGTGGGCAAAATATGTGGACTTGGCTTGTTAACCCCTCGTGTCCGACACCGGTGATGGTCTCGGGTTCGGGGTGTTACAGTCTCATGGCCGGCCATCACTCTTTTAATGGCCTAATTTCACATTAAAAGCCTCTCAATTTAAGATACAAGGAAATTTAACACCTTTAGGCATTAAAACAAAACTTTTACTTTTTACGCGATTTGGTCCTTTTTCGAAATTGGACTAGAAATCGCTAAAATTAATATACCAAAATTAACATGCACTTATAAAATCACATTATAACACATAAAATAACATCAAAATAATTTTATCCGGCCTCAGAATAGTGGTTCCAAAACCACTGTTCCGACTAGGCCCAAAATTGGGTTGTTACAATTAACCCTTACCGAAATACAAATTTGGTAACATAATATTCATATATGCTTCATAGAATTACGTACATGTATACTTCAAACCACCTTATTTACCTTTAATATAATAACATAGACAAGTACTATATCATAGATAAGTTAATTCATCATATGCTAAATAGATACATAAACATATACCTAATATCAAGTTGGTTATAACCATCTCATTTATACCTGGTCAAAATATGAATCTTGCATACTATGAAATAACATATCAAAGCATATTTATCTCACATTCGAATTTGATTATTTAATCTTTAATGTGAAACTACTTAATTATACCATATTAAAGCACACCAACCGAACGATCATATACTTTCACTTAACAAGTATCATATTCAAAACCTTTGAATATACCTAGGTATACATGTTACGATCAATATGTTCATACCACATCCATGTCATTAACCAACTTTAATGCACAACCAAACACATATCACAAATTTTACTCATTGTAGCATAAAATACCATAGCTAAATAAATGCAAACCATAAGCAAACATAACCGATCCCAAGCAAGATAGTTAAGCTATTTTCGCATGGCTAATATATACATTCATTTCCAAGATAATTAACCTCAAAATTAGCCTATACATGCCATAATTTAAGTTTAGCTTAAAAGTACCAAAGTAATAGATAGTGTGATGAGCTTGGCTAACAGTCCCCGAGCTTGTAGCTTGACTTCAAAATCTATAAAATAGAGTAAACATAGCACACAGAGTAAGCTATCAAAGCTTAGTAAGTCATAAGCAAATAAATAACCCAATGGTGTTAACAAAATTAACTAAACTAACCAGAATATTTTATCATTTCACATCTAAATCCAATCATCTATAAATACATTCATGTGAAGTATTTTTAAACATATATAATTATTTTCTTTTATATTGACATTTGACCGAATGTATATATAGCCAAAACTAACTTAATGTCATTTAACCATCAAAGCTGAATATTCATTATACACCTAGTTCGCATATACAAAATACAAAACTCATATGTCTTAATATAATTTCATATACATATGTTAACCATATAACCGAATATATATCTTATCATTTATACGCATATACATAAGAACTGTTCATAATATGCTTACTACTCATTCACAAACCAAATATACACATCATATAGACATATTTTCTAAATTCACACTTTACAAGATTCATAATCAATAGCCAAGGTTTTTACTTACCTTTTTCTCGAGTAGGTAACAAGTAAACTCATACCTAACATATAGCTCGTTTTACACATTTGAACTCATAATACCTTTTTCCGGTGAACCATTCAGAATTGGATAGGACACTCGGACAATCACACAAATTGTACAATGCCAACGTCCCAGACGTGGTCTTACATGTTGTCACATAACGATGCCATTGTCCCAGATAGGGTCTTACTCGTAAACATATATCGGAATCAAATATCGATGCCATGGTCTTACTCGCACACATATATCGGAATCCTATGTCATGACATATGTATCCTAACTATTCCTAAGGTTCATATGGGGCTTTCGGATGTCATAACTCGGTCGAAACGAATTCGGCAATGTGGTAACCAATCCTTTTCACATTCGGCCTTAATAATCATAAATTCATACATTTCATAACAGCAAGTATCTCTAACATTTAACTATAATTAAACTCATTTATTTCCTTATAAACTTACCTCCGACGTCGTAAAACGGGACGGGGCTGCCAGTCGACAACTTTTGTTTTTCCCCGGTCCAAGTCTGATTTCTTTGGTTCTTGATCTAAACATATTCAAATTAAGCTCATTCAAATATATTTTCATTCAATTTAGTCCAAAAAACATAATGGACAAATTACCATTTTACCCCTGACATTTACAATTTTTACAATTTAGTCCCTATTGCACAAAACACAAAATACACAAAATTTCCCTATACTTATGTTGGGCCGAATTTTACCCAATCTCAAACAAGTCCATATATTCAATTTATTTCACATTTAAGTCCCTCAAATTATTATTTTTGTAATTAAGTCCTAATTACTCAAAATCATCAAAAATTCCAATACAAAACATGTTAATCTAAAACATATCTTCCATTTTTCATCATCAAACAACAAAAATCACAAGTTATCAACAATGGCACAATTCAAAATATTCATCAAAATCAAAAATTAAAGCTTGGGTTTTGTAGTATTCAAAGCAACAATCTCAAAAACGTAGAAATTATCAAAAACCGAGCTAGAACTAACCTTGAATCAAGCTTGGTTATGGCTGAACCCTAGCTTGTCTTCTTTCTTTTTTTCTTTTATGAAGTTTCGGCAATGGTGAATTAAAAGTATGAGCACTTTGTGTGACAGCCCTAATGTGACCCTAGTCGGGAAGTGGTTTCGGGGCCACAAAACCGAGTCATAAAAATAATTAGCTGTCATATTTGATGCTTATTATATGTATATATGCATGTGTGAAAATTTTATATTTGAATTTTGTTTAATTGTAGGTGAATTTTAGTAAATAGGACTTATGTGAGAAAATTTAGAAATGTGCTAGGCAAATGTAAAGTGGCCTATTAATGCATGTTATAGAAATGGTGGGTTTGCATGTCAAATTGCCCAATATTTGAGCTAGTGGCGGCCATGCTATGGGGCATAGCATTTTTAAGCATGGTGTGCTAATGTGGTATGTAGGAAACAATAAAATAAAAAGCTAGTAATAAAGAAATGGAAAAGGAAAATGATGAAAACAAAGAAAAAAAATGTCCACCCTTTTTCATTCTTCTTGACCGAAATTCAAAAGGAAAGAAAGGAGGAAATGTTGAAGAGATTCGCCATGCTTGTAGCTAGGTTAAGGTAAGTTTGATGTTGTTCCATGAGATTCATGCATATTTTTGATGTTAGTTTGAGTTCTACCTAGCCCATGGTTTAAATCTTGCTATGTGTTGAAGATGATACTCGGCCATGGGTGTTGTTTTCTTGGTTGGTGTTTGTTTCATGCTAAATCTAGATGAACAATGGGGGTTGTCATTTAGGTTAAGATCAAAGAAATTAATCTTGTTAAAACTTTGAACTAATAATGCCCATAAGTGTGATAGCCGAACATAGACTTTGTTTAAAGTCTTGGTCAAAGGCCGGTTAAGTGTTTTGGAAATGATTAAGCTAGGTGTTTGATCTTTTTGGTTCGGCATAGTACATAAAATGTTGCTAGAAGGAGAAAAATTCGGCCAGCAAGAGGTGTGCTAAGGCTGAATATAATTTTGTATATTAATGAGTAATGCATGTGTTGAATTGATGGAATGGAGAGGATGCTTTAATAGTGCATATATGTGTATTAGGCAAGTTTTGAACTTGAAACAAAATGGTATTTGGTCAATACAAGTGACCATACTTGTAGAATGTATTAAGTATGCAATCGGCCTCAACATAGACATGCATGTTCGGCCACACGAATGAATGCATAGATTGATGTTGTACATTCAGTTATAGGTAAGCATAATGATGATCCTATCTTGACTTAGACAATCGGCTCAAGGAGAATTTGTTAAGTGCTTAGTTAATTGATATTAGATTAATGATGTGTGTATTTGGTCATAAAGGTGCACATGAGGAAATGTTTGATTAATTGTACTAAATTGCTCAATGTGATTAAAAATGCCTATGACCATTTTGTATTTGAACTAAAGGTGGCCATATGACCCATCAAATTCATTGTCATGTTCGGCCATAAGCTAGCATAATGAGACTTTAATAAGTTAAATTTGTTTGAATTAGCTCAAGAGCTTAGAGGACCAAAGTTGGATAAGGGAAAGGAAAAAGTGATCGAATAGCTGCCGAAATCGTTCGACAACATCCGAGGTAAGTTTTCGAGTAATGGAGCTTAGATTATGATTTGATTAGATTATGTCTTAAGTAAATCAAAATCATGCCCTTTGTATGTGGCTATTGAGCCGAAATTTGTAAGTGTGATAAGTGTTTTGTGTTTGAGATTTGGTAATGAAAATGAAATATGGATGTGTCATGATTTATTGATATATGTGCATGGTTATTCGAATGATATCCGGCTAAGTCCCAAGGCTTTTGTGCTAGGTGACTATAACCGGACTAAGATCCGAAGGCATTCGTATGAAGTTGCTATATCCGGCTAAGACCAAGGCATTTGTGCTAGCGACTATATCCGGGCTAAGTCCTGAAGGCATTTATGCTAGTGACTATATCCGGGCTAAGACCTGAAGGCCTTGTGCAAGTAGTTATATCCGGCTAAATCCCGAAGATTACTTGAGTTTGGGAATGAGCGATCTGCTATAATAATTTCAATTAATACGCTCGTAAAAACTCAACAACAAGGTATGTGTTGTACATGCATTGGATTAATTGATTCCTCTTAAATAGTATTCGCTCAGTCGATTAAGGAGTTTCCGGTTTTTGGTTAAGTTGATCCCTTATGTATGAATATAAGGGTTGGAAATGTGAAGTAGGACTGATTTTTGAGAATATATGTGTATGTGAAATTATCTGTTTAGTTATATGAATGCTATACTTCAGTTGAGCCTAATTTCATTGCTCAAAACTTACTAAGCATTAAATGCTTACTCCGTTCTTTGAATCTCTGTTTTATAGATTTTGGTTCGTCAGCTATCGGACTCGGGAGTGTCGAAGTCAAAGTCGCCCACACTATCAAAGCCCCTTTGGTACGCTTTTGGTTGAACTCTGAAATGGCATGTATAGGACTACCCTTTTTGATGTTGGTCATGTACCTTTCGGTATTGTACGAATTTGGATAGCCATGCGAAAATGGCTTATATATATTTTGAGCATAATGTTATAATCATTTTGTATGTATATGGTCATTGAGAGGTGTGGATATGCTTGGTAATGATTGGCCATTGGAATGGTTAATCACGATCATACTCTGTGCTATATATGCTAAAGGGTTGGTTAAATCATGGAAACTATGTAATAGGTAAAGTCTACCTTAAAGGCAGATGCTGACAGCAGCAGTGGTGTGAATTTTAAAAATCACTAAAAATAGTAGGAATGGAATTAAATAGTGAATAAATTATGTAATTGAACCTTGATGAATCTACTTTCATATGGAAGAAACGAAATGGTCATATGAGTCGTATTTTAAGAGATATTTAAGTTTGTGTGGGACAGGGCCAGAGCGATTTCTGGATCCCCTGATCTGACTTTGGAAATTCATTATAAATTAACCAGAGATAAATAGAAGTCATTCCATATATTTATAGATTTCTTTTCGAGTCTAGTTTCATTAGAAACAAACGGCATAAGTATTGAAGCCCTGTACAGGGAGATATATAAGTCGTAATGCATGAAGGTCAGAGCAGTCGAACCCTGTAATAGGGGAGATTTTAACTAATAAACTGTACTAATTGGCCTCACCAAAAATTCTAGAAAAAAAATTTATAGATGGATATATGAGTCTAGTTTCGGAGAAAATTTACGAAACTGATTTTCGAGTTTTTGAATTCAAGATATGATTTTTAAGGTGACAGTGACACAGTTAGTTAGCTTGTCTGGAAATTTTTAAAATGGACTGGGAAAATAAGTGAATTAAGTCTGTTAACCCCTCGTGTCCGACTCCGGCAACGGTCTCGGGTACGGGGTGTTACACTTTGTTTTATGATATATTTTATAATATACTAAGTTATATTATTAGTTTGCTAAATTAACCTTATTAAAATTATAACAAATTCACATAATATATGCCCATTGCCGTCCATTCAATATGTCAATGGGCTATTTACCATTTAAATCCTTCATTTTTAAAAGCCACTAACAATTCGACCCTTTATATATTAAACTACCAAATTTTCAATTTACGCGATTAAGTTCTTTTATTTAATCGGACACCTAAACGACAAAATTAAATCACGAAAATTTTGTAGACATAAATTCACACAAAATAAACACAGAAAATAATTTAAAAATATTTTTTTGACTCGAATCTGTGTTCTCGAAACCACCGTTCTGATTAGGGTCTAAATCGGGCTGTTACAACTAAAGCCATGTCCTAGACATGGTCTTACATTGATCCACATATTGATGCCATATCCTGGATATGGTCTTATACGAAGTCTCATGTCAGTGCCGATGCCATATCCCAGACATGGTCTTACACTAGCACACATATCAATGTCGATACTATGTCCCAGACATGGTCTTACACTGGCTCACATATCAACGCCGAGCCATGTCCCAGACATGGTCTTACACTGGCTCACATATCAACGCTGATGCCATGTCCAGACATGGTCTTACATAGGATCTCATATATTGATGCCAATGCCATGTCCCAGACATGGTCTTATGTGGGATCTCGTATTAGTGCCGATGCTATGTCCCAAACATGGTCTTATATGGGACCTCATCTCGATGTCGATGCCATATCCCAGATATGGTCTTATACGGGACCTTATCTCAAAATTTTGTTGAATGTCATCGAGTCATCGTGAATCCATTTCATAAAGACAAATACATATACATATACATATACATTTCATGTAATAGTTAAACATTAGACATATAATAATAACATGTTGCATATTTTCATACAAACTTACCTCAATACCAAAAATAGTGAAAGGATCTAACTGTCAAATGTGCGTTTTTTCCCCGTTCTTGGTGCAAACCTCATTTTATTTGATCTAAAACATCACATTTAACTTATTTATTAGTCACATTATTCAATGTGATCAAAAAATCACATTATGGAAAATTTACGTTTTTACCCCTAAATTTTGTCATATTTATACTTTTACCCCTAGGCTCGTAAAATGAAATGTGTTCCATTTCTTTAAACTTTAAGCCTAGCTGAATCATTTTCATAGCTATAGAAGCCCACAATTTCCACTAAATCACACTTTTATGACAAATTTTATAACTTTTACAAATTAGTCCTTTTTAGCATTTTCACCGGAAACTACTTAGTAAAAGTCATTTAACACACAACAAATATTCATATTCCTCCATTAAACACCAAAATACACACATGTCACACATGGGTAAAATTTTAAACATGAACCCTACTTCAAATTAAGGGTACAAACATCAACTTTGCTCCCAATGCCTATTGTAACTTTTTCCAAAACCTCGAGGTAAATCTTGGATCTCTGTCTGAAATAATCAATATAGGCACCCCGTGTAGTTTCACAATCTCGAAAATGTACAAGTCGGCTAATCTCTCAAGAGAGTAGTCGGTACGCACAGGTATGAAGTGTGCCGACTTTATTAGCCAATCCACAATAACCCAAACAACATCCTTTTTCTTCGGGGTCAATGGTAAACTTGATACAAAGTTCATAGTGAGCCGATCCCACTTCCACTCGGGGAATATGATAGGTTGAAGTAGACCCAAAGGTACTTGGTGTTTAGCCTTCACTTGTTGACACACTAGGCACTTAGACACAAACTCTAAAATGTCTCTTTTCATACCCGACCACTAATACATTTTCTTAAGGTCATTGTACATTTTCACACTGCCCGGGTGGACGGACAAACAACCGCTATGCACTTCTCATAGAATCTTTTGAATAAGCTCATTGTCCTTGGGTACACAAACTCTGTCTTTGAACATTATACATCCAACAGTACTAATACGAAAATCTAATTCAACTCCCGATTCACACTGAGTTTTCTTGGCTTGTAGCTTCTCATCACTTTTCTGAGCTTCGCGGATCTCTTGAAGAAACATCGATCTAGCTCCCAACTCTGCTAGAATTGAACCATCATTAGACAAAGCCATACCGATATTCATTACTCTCAATGCAACTAATGATTTTTTACTCAATGCATCAGCGACAACGTTCACCTTCCCCGGATGATAGTCGATAATCAACTCGTAATCCTTTAACAGATTTAACCACTAGCGTTGCCTCAAATTCAACTCCTTTTGAGTCATCAAGTACTTTAAGCTCTTCTGGTCAGTGAATACCTGACATTTCTCGACATACGGATGGTTTTTCCAAATTTTCAATGCGAATACGATGGCAGCCAACTCTAAATCATGCGTCGGGTAATTCTTCTCATGTGGCTTCAGTTGCCTTGAAGCGTAAGCTATGACCTTACCTTCTTGCATAAGCACACACCATAAACCATTCAAGGAGGCGTCACTATATACCACAAACTCCTTGCTCGAGTCTGGTTGCACTAACACTGGGGCTTTGGTCAACAAAGCCTTTAATTTCTCGAAACTATGTTGACACTTTTCTGTCCAATCAAATTTGACATCCTTGTGGAGTAGCCTTATCATTGGCGTAGCTATCATAGAGAATCCGTTTACAAACCATCTGTAGTATCCAGCCAAACCTAAAAGGCTTCAGACTTCTGTCACGTTCCTTGGCAGTTTCCACTCCACAATAGCCGAGATCCTGCTTGAGTCAACTCGGGTCCCATCTTCCGACACAATGTGTCCTAGGAATCGGACCTCCTTAAGCCAAAATTCACTCTTACTGAACTTGGTATATAATTGCTTGTTTCTCAAGGTTTGCAGCACAACTCTCAGATGCTCCGCGTGCTCGCTCTCATCACGCGAATAAACCAATATGTCATTGATAAAGACGACAACAAACTTATCTAGATATGGTCAGAAAATACGGTTCATCAAGTCTATAAACACCGCTGGGGCATTAGTCAAACCAAAGGGCATGACGAGGAACTCATAATGCCCGTATCTTGTCCGAAACGCAGTCTTCGATACATATTGCTCTTTCACTCTTAATTGGTAGTATCCAAATCTCAGGTCAATCTTAGAAAATAAAATGGCTCCCTTTAACTGATCAAATAGGTCGTCGATCCTTGGCAAAGGATACTTGTTCATCACTGTTACTTTATTGAGCTGTCTATAGTCGATAATAATCTCATCGACCCATCTTTCTTTTCACTAAGAGTACCGGAGCACCCCACGAGGAAAAGTTTGGTCTTGCAAAGCCCTTGTCTGTTAGCTCTTGTAACAATGCTTTCCACTCTTTTAACTTCGTTGGAGGCATCCTATACGGAGCAATCGAAATGGGTGTCGTACCGGGGACCAACTCAATTCCGAACTCAACTTCCCTCACCAGAGGCAATCTGGGTAATTCTTCCGGAAGCACGTCTGTAAACTCACAAACCACTGGTACTGATTTAATCTTCAACTCAGATACTTGAGTATTCAACACAAAAGCCAGATAAGCCTCATATCCTTTCCTCAAATATTTCTCGATAGTCAAAGACGATATTACTATAGGCAGATTATCTGACTCATTTGGTCCAACTCGAAGAACATTCCTGTCTTTACATTTCAACTCAATTATCTTTTTCCCGTAGTCCACTATAATACTATGAGCAGTCAACCAATCCATCCAAAGGGTTACATCAAACTCATTAAATGACAATAATATCAAGTTAGCCGGAAAATAATGACCTCTAATTGTCAAAGGGAAATTTTTACGTACTTGATCCACTAGTACATGTCTGCCTAAAGGATTGGACACTTTTATTACAAACTCAGTGGACTCTACTAGCTTACCCATACGAGGTATCAATTCCATACAAATATAAGAGTGGGTAGATCCCAGGTCAATTAAAGCAACAACAGATATTTCATGGATAGAAAAGGTACCCGTGATCATGTAGGGAGACTCTACCTCTTCCCGAGCTCGAATAGCATAAGTCCTTACAGGCGCTTTGCCCTCGGACCTCACCGCAGCATCTCTTGGTGTGCCTCTACTGCTAGGCCCACTTCCGGGGTTCTTTTGTGATCTACCCCTCAAGGGAGCACTACTTGCTTTCACATCTTGTTTTCTCTCTCTCATCCAACTCGGGAGAATCACAGATGAAGTGTTCTAATAATCTGCCCTTGAAACAGCCCCTTTCATTCCCTCGGCACTCGCCAAAATGATGCCTTCCACATTGCAAGCAGTTTGGCCTTTTTGGTCGAGCACTACCAACACTTGCGACTGAAGTGGTCTGGGCTTTCGAAGTTGTGTTCTGTCAGTTCTTGTTCCTATTTGAATACCCCACCAGAGCATTCGACCAGGTAGTGAACTCTCTCGAACTTTTAGATGAGGACTGATGTGATTTTCCCATCTATCTTTTCTTTAAATCCCGAGACTCAAAAGTCGTTTTCCTCCTTTCCTTAATTAGCTCTTTGACCTTACAAGCTCTTTCAACAAGTGCTACAAATTCTCATAGCTTTAAAATGCCAACAAACACTTGGATATCTTCATTGAGGCCGTCTTCAAACCTCTTACACATGGTGGCTTCTGTAGATACTCACTGTCGCGTATACTTGCTAAGCCTCACAAATTCACGTTCATATTCCATCACTGACATTCGACCCTCTTTAGCTCTAGGAACTCCTTCCTCTTTTGGTCTATGAATCTTTGGCTAATATAGTTTTCCCAAAATTCCTCCTGGAAGAATTCCCACGTGATCCTCTTTCTCGGTATGACGGATACGAAATTGTTCCACCACTGATAAACTGAATCTTATAAGAGCGACACGGTACATTTCACTCACTCCTCAGGTGTGCACGATAATTCGTTAAATACCCTGATGTTATTCTCTAACCAAAACTCTGCTTTCTTTGAGTCGTTATCGAGGTTTGCCCAGAATTCCTCGGCCCCTTGTTTTCGGATCTTGTCTACCGGAGGCTTATCCTTTCCAAACATGTCCGCACCTTGCGGAGCTACCAGGGCATATTGAGGAATCGGAGGAGGTGAGGGAGGTGGAGTGCTTCGATTCACACGAACAAACTCCGTGTACCAAGCATCCATCAATCAAAGATAAGCTTCTCTAGCCCCTTCGCCTTGGCCTATAGTCATGGGCTCACTCTTAACTGGCGCGGTCCCTTCAGCGTGAGCTGGCGCTTTACTTTTCACATCATCCACCGTGGCTCTATCAGGATCCATTTACTATATAAAAACATAATTTATAATCGTCAGAAATCATCACACTATCAATATGCAGTTATGGCATGTATAGCTAGACTCGTACTCTTGCTAGGTTAGTCCTAGAACAGACTAAACCACAGCTCTGATACCACTAAATGTAACACCCTATAACCGTAACCCACGTCGGGGTGGAGTACTAGGTGTTACCTAACCTAGTCTCATGCATACAACTGATCTCAAGTCACCGAGACTCGGTGCAAATTAAAAACTTTTTCAATTTCTACTATAAACTTCTTATTATAGGCCTGCGAGCCCCAAATTGATCGTCGAAAACTATTTGAAACCATTCCGGGTCCTTAAACCAACCTTAAAAAATTTGCCTTTAAAACAGAGCACACGCCCGTGTGGAAGAGTAACATGCCCGTGAGATCATTTCGACATGGTCGTCTTGATGGCCCGTGTGACTCACACGGCCTAAGCACCTTGAGACACGCTCGTGTCCCACACCCGTGTAGAATTAATTCTAATTCACACCTATAGGGGTTTTCACACGGCCAGACAAACACTCGTGTCAATGACCCGTGTCCCTCACACGGCTATGACACGCCCCTGTCCTAGCCCGTGTGCAAAAACATGGACATTCTATTTCTAACGTCAACATGCTCATGATGTCACACGGCCTAGGCACACGCCTGTGTGCTAGGCTGTGGCCTCCACACTGCTGAGACGCCTGTGTGTTTATTACCATGCATACTGACTTAAAATTTTTACGTGCAGGGGACACAAGGCCGAACTACACCCCCATGGGGCAGACCGTGTGTCATACACGGGCTAGACACACGCTCGTGTGTCTACCCTTGTGGACAATATAAGGCCATTTACCAAGCCTTATTTCCACCCTTACTTGCCTATTCCCATATCAATTCCATCCAATATTAAAACGAACACAATTTCTAAAATCAAATCAGCCGCAATAGTCATTCATTCCACCATGATAATGCATCTTTTATAAATTCCAAATGAATGTTAGCCATCATTCAAGGCATAATACAAATTGAAAGGCTTCCAACCCAAGCCAACACATTTGGCTAGATCTCAAAGGCACAAAATGTTTTAGTTGATAGTGTGATCGATATCTTTGACTTCTGGTGATCCTTAAGCTAGATAGGCGGCACTGTAAGGAAATGGAAAGGAAAGGGAGTAAGCATAAAAGCTTAGTAAGTTGCATATAAGTAAATATACAACAACAATATATCAATGATCAACATGCTCATAATACCAAGGTAGGCATAAGTATAACTTATTCATTACCATCCATACAAATCACAAGTTATATATATATATATATATATGGCTTATATCTCATAGTACCAATTAGGTACCTGTACCACTCGTAACACGGTTATACTTTTCTTATTAACGTAAGAACATAACTCTCACCGTTGAACCATTCGGAATACTACCAAATATTCATTAAGCCTTAAACGTGGGTAAGGTGCCGATGCCATGTCCCAGACACGTTCTTACACTGGCTATCATCTCGTAGCCGGTGCATGTCCCATACATGTCTTACACTAGCTTACGTCTTGAGGCCGATGCATGTGCCAGACATGTCTTACACTAGCTCACCAACAAATGACCCAAATATCATGGCATGAATATCGGATTTACTTCCTAAGGTTACAACAAAATTTCCACTATCTCAATTATCATTATACATTCTCAATTTCACAACCAAACAATTCATGATATATTAACTCAATATAATTCAATACATACAATAACAATGTATTTGTATAATTTACATACAACTTACCTTGGATTATAAAATGTACACGACTTGTTGGTTTAGTCGATTTGCTTGGCTTTTCCTCGGTCTAGGATCGGATTTGGCAATTCCTCATCAAAAATAGAAAAATGTACTTATTTAATCACTAAATAAAATTAAGCAACTAAAAATTCATATCTTCGGTAAAATGATCGTTTTGCCCTTAAACTTTGGCAAAATAACCATTTTACCCCTATGCTCGAAAATCAATTTTTATCGAATTTCTTCACATCTTAAGCTTAATTGAACTCTTTTTACTCTTATAACAACCCCAAATTCTCTCTATTTCACACATTTATCACTTATTTTGCAACTTGTGCAAAATAGTCCCTTTAGGTGTTTTCATGTAACACCTTTCACAAAAGTTTCCTATTACACAACTAAGACTCATATTCTTCCATAAAATTTCAGAAAACACCCTAAATGCTCTCATGGAAAAACCCTAGACCTTCAACCATTTTGCAAGATAGTACCCTCATTTGAAAGCTAATGCTTCAAGGGTCTCAAAAATGCAAAAATCATCAGCAAAAGGTCTGGAAATCACTTACTTGTGAGTGCTTCAAGTTGCTGAAAATTTTTAAGCTCTCAAACCCCCTTCCATGGCTAATTTTCAGTGGAGAAAAGTGATGAGTGATAAACCATAATTTATACATATTTTTACCCCATGCTTAACGCATTTTATGGATGATTTGTCCTTAAAATTGGTGAATTCGATGCTCCTAATGCTTTAATTTCATATTTTATACTTAGGTGAGCATAGGAGAGTGAATGTGACATCCCTAATTTAACCCTAGTCGGGAAGTGGTTTCGGGAGCACGAAACCGGGTCACAAAAACATTTAAATACCTTATTCCATGCCAAATATGTGTGAAAATGCATGTGTGAATTTTCAATTCTTTGATTTTGTTAATTTGAATGTGAATTGAAAGAAAAAGGACTCATGTGAAAGGATTTAAATATATGTGGCTAATTTTAAGAGGCTAATAAAAGAATAAAGTAAAATAAGTGGAGTTGTATGTCAAATAATCCATTTATTAAGGAGAAGTGGCCGGCCATGACAAGGTTATGGGCAAGGAAACATGTTTCCAACATGTTATGCTAGTGGTGTATGTAGGAAGCCATAAAATAATAGCTAGCATTAAAGAAATGAACAAAAAAATGAGCATGGATGCCCCCCCATTGTGCCGTAACTAGAGAGAAAAAAACAAAAAAGGAAAATGCTCATTCTATTCTCTATTGCCGTGGCTTGAAGGAGGAAGAAGAAGGGAATTCTTTTGTGCATGATTTGGCTTGGTTGATGCTTAGGAAGAGGTAAGCACTTTGAAACCCTTGGAAATTTAGATATAAATGAGGTGATTAGTTCAAGCTCTATTCATTCCATGGATTAAATTTGGTTGTTTGGAGGTTTGGTAGTTGGCTAAGTAGTTGAAGCTCTTGGTACGTATACTTTTCATGGAGGTTGAAATTGGTTTGTTCAAAAGGGGAGGGGGTGCCGAATGTGGCCAATGAAAGGCCTTGATGAACTATATATGTGGCTTGGGTTTATGACATTCGGTTAAGGGATATTGTGTGCTAGCAATGTTGGATAAATTTTTAGTAGAGTTGTGCTTAGGCATTCGGTCATTGATGAGCATTGTTGTAACCTAGTTGTAGTTGCAACTCTTAATTTTGAGATGGAATTTGTACACATAAGTTAAGTGAGTGGTTAGGGCGAATGGGGTGTATAGAATATTAAAGACAATGTGTTTGAAAGAATAAAACGATACTACATTGATAGTATAGGTATTCGCCATTCTATCAAGGGTATAGGTGATGTTAGATCAATTTTAGCACATTCGGCCATATAAGTATACCCATTTATGATATTGCCTTTGATTGTATAAAATCAACTAAAATGGGTGGTTAGTAAGGGTGGTTATCTAATATACGAATATGTATATGTGTATGTGTGATCGGATTATTGATGGTATAGTTGATGTCATGTATATATGTATAAATATTTGGTAAGACGGTTAAACTAGTTAATTGATTGATTTAGCTCAAGAAGCTAGAGGTGGAGAATCAAGCAGAGGCAAAGGAAAGATAATCGAGTAGTCGATTGGAAATCGTTTCATCCAATATAAGGTAAGTCATTAAGCATGTATTTGGTATTGATTTAAATGGTCATAATATCCATGCAAATTGTGTTTAATGAGATGGTGTGTATATAAAATGTATGTGTATGGAATGATGACATTGCTGAATGTATAAAAGTAGTAACTTGCGTAGAGCGTTTGGTCTCGGCACTAAGTGTGCGGGCAATAAATGGGCACGGTGACAAGATTGGCACTAAGTGTGCGGGCTTGGAAGGTATGGCACTAAGTGTGCGAACTTAAATTATATGGCACTAAGTGTGCGAACTTAAATTATATGGCACTAAGTGTGCGAACTTAAATTATATGGCACTATGTGTGCGAGCTTAAATCGCATGGCACTAATCATGCGAGATCGTTTATTAAGCACTACGTGTGCGAATTTAATATGTATGTTCTATCGATTGAATATTTATATGGAGGTGTGATTTTATCGAGTTGAGTATGGACAGCGGAAAGAGTAAGCACCTTGAGTTCATCGCTAATAGATGCTATGTTCATGCTCGGGGTTGAGTTGGTAAGTTTAAATCTATGTGATGATTTCAATTGCATTCCGTAAATAAGGTAACGTGGAATAGATGTAAGTCATTTGATTGCATGATTATTGCGGAAATGAGATGATGTATGGAAATGCCTCAATTACTCTATTGAATAAGTATATAAAATGTCATTGGGTGAGTTGGTATGAGATTGAACCGAAAGGTCCAAGGAACTATGGTATAGTTCGATATGGATGGGGTACCTAGCCTCGTGCATTGTTTCATGTTGTGATAATTTTATTAATGGATGGTTGTAGAATGCTTACGACTTACTGAGTTATAAACTCACTCGGTGTTTTCTTGTCACCCATTTTAGGTCTCTTGGACTCGTCTCCTTTTGGGTGCTCGGAACCATCAACGAAGTCATCACACTGGCGAGCAATTTTGGTATTGTCTTCTTAGTCAACCTAGGAGAACATTTGGCATGTATGAGCTATTTTGTTTTGTTGAATTTTGGGTTGTAAACTTTAAGCCATGAGAAAATGGCCTATGTGGTCGTTTGAGTGGGATGCTAGAACCTATATCCACGGGTCTTAGAAACCTTAATTTTGATAAGGTGGCCATAGTTGTGCCATGTATGATGAATGATTAGTAAGGCCAAGGAAAGATTCATGAAATTGGCATAGTCTACTGCAGTAACTGTTGCGGACAGCAGCAGTGATATGAGATCGAAAAATCACCAAAAATAGTATAAGTGGAATTAATTGCTAAGAAAATTATGTACCCGAAGCTTAATGGGTCTATTTTCATATGGACGAAACAAAAAGACCATATGAGCTGTATTTTGAGAGATATTCAAGATTTCGTGAGACAGTGCCAGAACAGTTTCTGGATCCTCTATTTCGACTTTTAAAATTTACCATAAATTATCCAGAAATAATTAGAAGTCATAACTTATATGAATAGATTCACCTTTGAGTCTAGTTTCATTAGAAACAAACAGCATGAGCATTGGAGCTCTGTACGAGATGATATCCAGGTTGTAATGTGCAAAGGTCAGTGTAGTCGAACCCTGAAACAGGGGTGACTTTAACTAATAAACTGTACCACTTGGCCCGACCAAAAATTATAGAAATAAATCCATGGATGGATACATGAGTCTAAATTCAGGGAAAATTTACGGAACTGGTTTTCAAGTTCAGGAACTCGAGATATGATTTTTAAGGTGACAGGGACGCAGTTTGCCAGCTGGACTGGAAGTGTGAAAAATAGTCTGTGTGACACATGAGAGTTGGTCTGAGAACCCCTCGTGTCCGACTCCGGTGACGGTATCGGGAATGGGGTGTTATAGTGAAAGGAATGAGAAACAGGCCAAAAACGGAGAAAATGGGCCAAAGTATGAAATCAACACAGCCTGGACCTCCTCACACGGGCAGACCACACGGTCGTGTCAAATTGGCAGGCTCGAGCACGGCCTGAAGTAATCGCACACGGGTGTGTCACACGAGCGTGTCTCTATCGAGCCCAAGTTGAGTCCAATTCAGAAAAGGCTAATTTTGAGGGCTCTTACGCATTCCAAAGCCTATAAATACACCCTTGAAGAGAAAGAAAAAGGGGAAGCAAATTGATCCATCTCAGAAGTCGAATTCATCATCAAGACTGAATATCTCTCCTCAATTTCCCCTTCAGGAGTTTTAAGTTTTCTTTATGTTTTGTATTCTTTATTATTCTGAGATGTTTTCTTATTTAGTTATGAACTAAAACCCTTAAATACCTAAGGGGAATGAAACCTAAGACGAATTTTGTTATTATTTTCTGAATTGTATGATAAATATTTAACTAGTTCTTAATTATGTGTTCTTAATTCTTGTTTTGATATCCCCGGATACCGATTCAAGATAAGCTCTTATTCAGATGAGGAATAGACCCTGTCTAAGAGTACATTTTTCATAATTAATCAGAGTTGTTTGCGTGCCTAGACATAGGGTGACAAGATTTTGCCGGATTAGGGTGAAACCTAATAATGGGATTCATAGATTGAGTTAATACAACCCTAGGGTGTTAATTAGAGAAAGGTCTCAATTATTCAACCTAGGGATTAGACGTTATTAGTCTTGAATAGGGTTAATAACATAACTAAGGGATCTTTACAGAACAAGTTAAGTGAATAAATTGTCCGATTCGGAGCCAGAATAACATGTAAAGTCTAGGTGGATTTTTCCTTAGGTATTGTCTCAATCAATCGATTTTCCCAAAAGAAATTCCCCAATTCTACTTTTTGTGAGTTCTGAGTTTAGATAATTAGTTAGTTAAAACAAAACCTCTTTATTCTTAGGCTAGATAATAAAAAGACGGTCATTACTAGTACTTGTAGTTCCTTTGGGTTCGACAATCTGATCTTGTTAAAACTATACTACTGTTCGATAGCTACACTTGCCTACATCGCGATAATAGTTAGCTTCAAGAATGATTAATTATAAATATTTAAAACCTATCACGAAATAACGCGATCAAGTTTTTGGCTCCATTGCCGGGGATCTAAGATATTAAGAACGCTCAATTTTTATTACTTTAGCCATTTATCTTTCTTGCAATTTAATTTAATTTTTTATTTATTAATTTACTTTTTCTTTCTCTTGGCAGGTTTTTATAGTTTATGACTAGAAGAAACCCGTCAGGACCACTACTTTTTGACGAAGAAATCGATCGCACAGTTTGCAGAAACCAAAGAGCAATTAGGCGAAGCTTAAGATACACAGAGAACGAGCAAGAGGACGATACTCAAACCCCAACCGAAGAGATGGCTGAAAACCAAGACAATCAGCTACCTCCAGCAATTGCGGTTAATCAAAATCCTGGTCCACGTACTATGTATGATTATGCTAAACCTACTTTAACAGGAACTGAGTCAAGTATAGTTAGGCCTGCTATTGCTGCGAATAACTTTGAACTAAAACCTAACACTATTCAAATGATATAGCAATTTGTTTAGTTTGATGGTTTGCTGGATGAGGATCCAAACACCCACTTGGCAAATTTCCTGGAACTGCACGATACATTTAAAATTAATGGCATTTCTGATGATGCCATACGTCTTCGGTTGTTTCCCTTTTCATTGAGGAACAAAGCTAAACAGTGGTTGAACTTGTTACCACGAGGGTCAATCACTACTTGGGAACAAATGACCGAAAAATTTCTTTTAAAATATTTTCTGCTGGCTAAAACGGCTAAATTACGTGATGATATCTCTTCTTTTGTGCAGATGGATTTAGAAACACTCTACGATGCATAGGAGAGATACAAGGACCTTTTGAGAAGGTTCCCTCACCACGGGTTATCGCTTTGGCTTCAGGTTCAAACATTCCATAATGGCCTGAATCCTTCGACTCAACAAATGGTTGGCGCAGCTGCTAGCGGAACCATCAATAATAAACACCTGAAGATGCTTATGAGTTTATAGAGGAGATGTCATTGAATAACTATTAGTGGCAAGTCATGAGGACAAAACCAACGAAAACAGCCAGTGTTTATAACATCGATTCAGTCACCATGCTCTCTAATCAGGTAGAACTCTTGAATAAGAAAATTGATGGTTTTCTTAGTTCTTCACAGGTTCACCCAGTAATGCAGTGTGAAGCAAGTGGAGGCGGAACAAGCCATTCGGAATACCAACCTTATGGCCTTAATATATATAATGAGCAATTAAATTACATGGGTAATAATTCTCGATCTCAAAACAATCCATATAGTAACACTTACAATGCAGGTTGGAAGAACCACCCAAATTTCTCATGGGGAAGCCAAGGAAATCAGAGACCACCTCTGGGCTACCAACAACCACCTTACCAACAGGAAAAGAAGCCGAACCTTAAAGAGATGCTCTCAAAGTTTATATCGGTGTTAGAAACTCGTTTCCAGAATATCGAGACAACACTTAAAAATCAACAAACGTCGATCCAAAGGCTCGAAACTCAGATTGGCCAGCTTTCCAAACTAATCTCCGAATGACAACAAGGTAGCTTGCCAAGTAATACTGAACCCAACCCAAGGGAACAGCTCAACGCGATTAATGTTCAAGATGAAGAAAGATTCATTGAGCCTGAGCTAGAACCAATTCAAGAAACTGTGGTAAGCAAAGGTCAAGGTGAGGTAGGTCATAATACAAACAAATCAGTGAATGTTGAATATAAGCCTCGTGTGCCATACCCTAACGTGACAAGGAAAGACCACTCGGATAAACAATTTGGTAAATTCCTTAAACTCTTAAAAAAATTACATATTAACTTACCGTTTATTAAAGCCCTATCGCAGATGCCAAACGCAATGAAATTTTAAACGGAGCTTTTAGCAAATAAGCGGAAGTTGGACGAGGCATCGCATGTGGAGCTAAACGCAGTTTGCTCAGCTATTCTCCAAAATAAACTACCCAACAAACTAAAAGATCCAGGGATTTTTACAATTCCTTACTTAATTGGTAGTTTAAATGTTAATAATGCATTAGCTGATTTAGAGGCTAGTGTTAACGTCATTCCATAAAAAATGTTCAAACAATTAGGTCTCGGGAAACCCAAACAGACTAGGATGAGCATTCAATTAGCAGACAAAACTATAAGATTTCCTAAGGGTATTATTGAAGATGTGCTAGTTAAAATCGGTAAATTTATATTTCCCGTTGACTTCATTATTCTAGACATAGAAGAGGATAGCAACACTCCTTTAATTCTAGGAAGGCCCTTTTTAGCAACTGCTAAAACAATTATTGATGTTGGTATAGGTGAACTCACACTCCGTGTGGGAGACGAAATAATCACTCTTCAAGCTCGCAATTCTGGCAACACAACGGAAATTGCAGGTGATCGTTTCACCCATTATTGTAACACCCCTTACCCGTACCCGAGGCCGGGATAAGGTACGAGGCATTACCAGACAAACATACAAACATTAAACTAAAATACGGGCTATAACATTTCATTCATATTTCAAAACGTTCATTCACTTACACATAGTCCCTTATTTGAGTCTACGAAGCCCAAAACATACTTTAGAAAGGGTTCGAGACTAAATCGAAAACTTAAAAAAATCTTGGAAATTTCATGCTTTAAGGCTCCACACGCCCATGTCCCAAAGTCGTGTTCCATACACGGCTGAGACACATGGTCGTGTCTCTGCCTGTGTGGAATATACCTAGGCTATTTTCCAAGCTTTGGTCAACCTTAATCTCTTACACACTTATACAAAATCAAAAGCATATAAAATGGTATTCATTTAATGATTTCTCAATTAAACCACAAACATAGCATTTGTATGTCATCATACATGTGTCTCTCATACTCATTTTACCTTGTTTATTATAGTACCACTTATACATTTATACCAAGATTATCATCTTACCAAATATCTTCAGCTTAATCATCAAGCATTCATATTTAAAACTAGATCATATCTTTATAAAATACCACAATTTAGATGCGCAAAATAACATGTTTGCCTGAAACATTTCAATTCAACTCCATACCCAACAAGCATTACATTGAGACTAGTCATATATATATACATGTCATGATACATATCATTCTCTTTCTGTTTTCTTATAAACACATATCATTTATTTCATTATATCAATATTTCATATACCATAGTTTCATTTAATCCACATATATTTATTTCCCTCCTCCTCCTCTCCATTCCACATCCTTAATGTATATAGCATTCTTGTAAGTACAATTTCACAATTTACTAATAAATGCTCACATCAAACTGTCCACACGAGTCATAGTCACTTACTTATTTATAATTCAAGCTATAGAGCTATAAATTAAGATCCGTAAATTTCCCCTGAAACTAGACTCACATATCTTTCCACCATAAAATTTTCATAATTTTTGGATCAGCCAATTAGTACAGTTTATTTATTAAAATTTCCCCTGTTTCACTTTCTGACAGTTCTGACCTCTCTTCCCTAAAAATTAATTATCTTATAGTACAGAACCCGGATAATGTTCTTGTTGATTTATCTTGAAAATATACTCATTAGGGATTTGAAAAACATAAGTTTAATTCTCTAATTATTTTTATCCAAATTGTTTTGATTTTCCAAAGTCAGAACCGGGGATCACGAAATCATTCTGAACCAGTCTCACAAAAACATAAATATCACAAAATATAGAACTCCTTTTCTTTCTATGTTTCTTTTATATGAAAATAGATACATTAAGCTTTAATTTTATAACTCATTCAGTCTTTCAATCAATTTATACTATTTTTGGTGATTTTTCAAAATCACGTCACTGCTACTGTCCAAAACAGTTTTATTGCTAATTCACTCTTTCACGCTTTCTTTGTATTAACCTCATTTTAACATACATATCACAAATCATTTTCACCACATTTCATACATCACAAGTATAGGCCCATGATCACAAGGTCACCATAAAATCATCCTCATGTATAACTTACTTGTTTATAACCTCACCACATCCTGGTCACTTAATGAACACATCATTCACATAATCAAGTTCCTGCACTTATTCATCACAAAACTCACAAAGCAATACATAGAGAGTCTCCCATTGAACACTTTGGATCAATCCTCGATACTTGGTTGTTTCAGCACATAGCTCCACCCATCATATAGTTCAGCTCTCTTGTACACATGGTGAACACTCAGTTCCACCCATGTGACCTAGCCAATTTATCTCGTAGCTCTCTTGTCTACATGGTGTCCTTCACCTGGAACCACGCATGCGACCTAGCTACATATATCCCGTAGCTCTCTTGTCCACATGGTGTACACATAGTATCACCCATGTGACCTAGCTACATCATAATGTCTTGTAGCTCTCTTGTACACATGATGTGCACTCAAGACCATACATGTGACCTAGCTACATACTATCTCAGATCATCCAATCTTTCCAAGGTTCAACCAGATTTCTCTCTTTTCCAACAAATTCACCAATCAAGTAATTATCCACAAACATATTTCCAATATTATTATAAAATATCATAATACAAGTAATATTGATGTATTACTTACATATAAACTTACATCTTATTTAATATCAAGGCAATAACATTAAATTACACATTGCCTTATTAAAAATCATATGAACTTACAATTTCCCATAATATCCATAATCATAGAAATCACATTTATGTATGATAATTCAATGCACTTCATGTACCATAGACATATTTTTAAATCAATGCATAAACTTGGCACCATAATCATTTAATTTAATATAATTCAATTAATTCACTAAATTTAACTTCCAAATATAAATTACAATATTATTGTCAGTATTATACCAACTTACATACTTTCAAAACCTTAGAAATCATAATGAATATATCAATTTTACATTGAAACATGCATAAATTAATGCTTATTATACATATGAACTTACCTCGATACTAAAACGGCCATTTTACCAACTTTCCCAATTTTCGATTTTTCTCTCATTGTAGGTTCAAATCTCATTTTTCGAGATCTAAAACATCATATTTTACTTATTTAATTAATGTACTATTCAAAACAGTCCTTAACTCAAACTTTTGAAAAATTACAATTTTGCCCCTAAACTTTTGCATATTTACACTTTTGCCCCTAGGCTCGGGAATTAAACTTCATCCCTTATTCTTATGTTTTATGACATGCTGATCACTTTTCCCTTCTATGGCAACATAAAATTCTCACTCTAACATATACTTATGACTATTAGGTATTTTTACCGATTAAGCCCTTTTACTCGTTTTCACTCAAAACCGAGTAGCACAAGTTGTCTAACATAATTTAAAACCTCATATTCTATTATAAAATAGCAAAATAAACACATTTCACATATGGGTATTTTTCCAAATATGAACCCTAGCTTAAATTATTGCTAGAATAAACTTAATCAAATTACCGGGATTCCAAAAATGTAAAGAACTTGAAAAACGGGGTTATAACGGACTTACTATTGAGCTTGGAAAGCTTGAAAACCCTAGACATGGCTTCCCCCATGCTAATTTTGGCCTCCATGAAAAATATGAGTCAATTTTTGCTTTATTTTCCCTTTTTATTTCTTTTAATTACCAAATGACCAAAATGCCCTTCCTTACTAAACTTTCAAAAATTCCATCTATGTCCAATTTTTTTCCATCACTTAGAAATTGGTCAAATTTCTATTTAAGACCTCCTAATTAATATTTCAAAGCAATTTCATACTAGAAACTTCTAGAATGCAAGTTTTGCAACTTATTCAATTTAGTCCCTAACTTCAAATTGAGCACTTTATGTATAGAATTTCTTCACGAAATTTTCACACAATCATGAAATCATATTATAGACCTCAAAATAATCATAAAATAATTATTTCTATCTCAGATTTTGTGGTCCCGAAACCTCTGTTCCGACTAGACCCAATTTTGGGCTATTACAATTCTACTAAAATTGACAATATGGTACAACCTAGTTTACAGGAAATGAGTCTGAAGGAAGCTCATGAGTCATTCTCAAGCAATAGTAGAGGACTTGTTCATGAAGATCGAAGGTTACAAATCGATGAGCTAGATGAATGGCGGACACATAAACTGAGAACACACGATAAACTAAAACTACGCCAGCACGAGCTCAATACATTTCCAAATCAACTAAAGGTTGGAGATAGAGTCTTATTAGATGCCGCAGATCCCCACATTGTCACTACCACACTGAATGAAGAAATCCCACTTACGATACTCAGCATTTTCCCATTCGGTACAGTCAAGGTGAGTCATTGAAAGTACGACACTTTTAAGGTAAATAACACCCGTTTAAAACCTTATTTTGATGAGATTGATAGCCGGAATGAGGAGTATAAGCTCTTCAAACCACCATGACCATTCAACGGAGAGGTAAGTCGAGCTTAGACTATAAATAAGCACTTCTCAGGAGGCAACCCAAGCACTAATTGTATTAACTTCTTTAAAATTTAGTTTTCAACACCTAATTTACTAACGGAGCTCTAGAATACAAGTTTTCCATAGAGACACGGCTAAGCACACGGGCGTGCTTAAGGAAGTGTGAAAACAGGCCAAAGATTTTCCCAAACATGGGCTACGATAAAATGCCATAGTCGTACGACCTGACCGTGTTCAAATCTGCCAAATGACACGTGGACAACACTATCAAAATAACACGGACGTGGGCAGAGCGACACGACCGTGGGAGAAGCGAATCACATCACACACGGTCATGTAACATGATCATATAGCCATACGGCCTAGACACACAGGCGTGCCCTAAGGCCGTGTGATGATATATCACTTCACAGCAAACACAGGCTGGACACAACCCACACGGGCGTGTGAACTGCCCGTGCCACTTGAAAAATTAGATTATCTATCTTCTTTTATTTTTCTTTCATTAATTTTTGAAGATTCTTTTGTTTTTAAACACGGTTTATCTTTATGATTACTACCAAATTATTCCCCCAATTCTCCTTTTGTTCTTCAGAATCATGTTTGTCCTCCAGCTTTATTTCCAACAACTCGCTCTCGCTAATCTAGGAATTTCATCCATTTTTAACTCAGGAAGTTTCACTTCTCTTCCTATCTTATTTTTATATTCTAATATTTATCTTTGTACATTGAGGGCAATGTACATCTTAAGTTTGGGGGGGCATTTATTTCATTATTAGAAAAATCCCTGAATGACTGCCTTGTTCTCTTGAAAAGCTTTCATATCATATTTAGGATAAATTTTAATTGATTTATGATTTTGATTGATATATCTTGAATTAAAACCTAGGAATTTATGCATTGATTGTTTAAACCTTAAGACATTAGAGAATTGAGCTTGATAAGTTGATTTTTAAGAATTTAAAATTTTAGGTTGTTTCCCCAAAGTTTACGTATTACTTTGAGTTGGAATTCACAAGTTCTAAACATCAAAAAGCCATAATTTTTGTGAGATTTTAAGCCGTTTGAGCATCTATTAATTCTTTCATGCTCACTTTTATTATTGCTTTGAGTGCGTCAATATTGAACTATTATTCTAGAACTTGCTTGATTATGCATGTCAAGACCACACCATTTGATTTGATATGTCAAAATGATTAAGGCACTTAGGATTAACCCACTCATGCCATGAAAAGCCTACCTCCACGATTAACCCCTAGTAAACCCCCTTAAGGCTAACAAACCAATTCTTGTATTACCCTTAATATTAACCCTTAACCTATTATTGTTGAAATCCCCTAAATTAATTTGATCCCCATTTTTTGTCGAGATTTGAATTGAAATAGTTGCTTAACTATGTTTTATTCTATTTTGTAATTATGTGTTCTTATAAAAAAAAGTATACATATTAGTAGTAGTAATCTTTTGTTTTTGAGATGTGTTTAATTCCATATTCTGAGAAGAAGCTCTGTTGTACGCAAGTGATATTAAATCTTTTTCTAGTTAAGTGATTTTTCAATTCAATCTCAATTCTAACTTTTTCTTTTAGCCTGTGACCACACCCCCTAACCAAGCCTCATTACAACCCTCTAAAGACCTTTTGATTGATGTATCATCTCAATTTATAGTGGTGGAGATTTGATTTTCATGCAAGCCTATGGTAATAATTTTTCATTATTGACTATTGAGTGCTTCAATTATTGTCCTTAAACACCTCGAGTGATTTGAGTGAATCTTTAGTAAGGATGTGAAACTCTGTGATATTCTGAATCAAAGGTAATTACTTAGATGAGGGGAGACACCTATGTATGCATGATTAAATACTCAACTTGGAATGTTTGAAATTTTTATGTTCTTTTATTGAATTCTCAATGTATGATTACCTATGGATTATTTTGAGATATTATCAATAGAAATTATAAATTGAGAAGAATTTATTTTGATTATGAGTTGAGGATTTTGCTTGAGGACAAGCAAATGCTTAAGTGTGGGGGTATTTGATAAACTATAATTTATACATATTTTTATCCCATGCTTAACGCATTTTATGGATGATTTTCCTGTAGGATTGGTGAATTTGATGCTCCTAATGCTTTAATTTCATATTTTATACTTAGGAGAGCATATGAGAGCGAAAGGAACGAGAAACGGGCCAAAAACGGAGAAAGTGGGCCAAAGTACGAAATCAACACGGCATGGACCTCCTCACACGGGCAGACCACACAGCCGTGTCAATTTGGCAGGCTCGAGCACGGCCTGAAGTAATCGCACACGGGCTTGTCACACGGGCATGTCTCTATCCAGCCCAAGTTGATTCCAATTCGAAAAAAGCTAAGTTTGAAGGCTTTTACGCATTCCAAAGCCTATAAATACACCCTAGAAGAGGAAGAAAAGGGGGACACACAGGGAGGAAGGAAGAAATTACTCCAAGGAAGCCGATTGATCCATCTCAGAAGTTGGATTCATTATCAAGACTGAAGATCTCTCCTCAATTTCCCCTTCAAGAGTTTTAGGTTTTCTTTATGTTTTGTATTCTTTATTATTCTGAGATGTTTTCTTATTTAGTTATGAATTAAAACCCCTAAATACCTAATGGGAATGAAACCTAAGACGAATCTTGTTATTGTATTCTGAATTGTATGATAAATATTTAACTAGTTCTTAATTATGTGTTCTTAATTATTGTTTTGATATCCTAGGATACCGATTCAAGATAAGCTCTTATTTAGAAGAGGAATAGACCCTGTCTAAGAGTACATTTGTCATAATTAAGCGGAGTTGTTTGCGCACCTAGACATAGGGTGACAAGATTTTGCCGGATTAGGGTGAAACCTAATAAGGGGATCCATAGATCGAGTTAATGCAACCCTAGGGTGTTAATTAGAGAAAGGTCTCAATTATTCAACCTAGGGATCTCTACGGAACAAGTTAAGTGAATAAATCGTCCGATTCGGAGCCAAAATAACAAGTAAAGTCTAGGTGGATTTTTCCTTAGGTATTGTCTCAATCAATCGATTTTCCCAAAAGCAATTCCCCAATTCTACTTTCTGTGAGTTCTTAGTTTAGATAATTAGTTAGTTAAAACAAAACCTCTTTATTCTTAAGCTAGATAATAAAAAGACGGTCATTACTAGTACTTTTAGTTCCTTTGGGTTCGACAATCCGGTCTTGTTAAAACTATACTACTGTTCTATAGGTACACTTGCCTACATTGCGATAATAGTTAGCTTCAAGAATGATTAATTATAAATATTTAAAACCTATCACGAAATAACGCGATCAATGAGTAAGGGATGATATCATCCTTCTTTTATTTTATTTCTATTTTAGTTAAAATTGGCCACTTAACCCAACAAATTTTGAAAATTTTGACCACATATGTCTCCTATGGCCGACCACTATATTTCTAATGGTTTAATTGCCCTTTAAAATCCCCTAATTTTGCTTCTCTAATAAAATAACACATTTAGCTATCAAAATGGAACTTTTGCATTTTATGCGATTTAGTCATTTTCTTTGCAATTGGACATACAAACGTCAAACTAACTCAGCAAATTTTTCATATACTAATATAAGCATGAGATGAATCCAAAATAATAATCAAATAGTTTCTCTGACTTCGGATTTGTGGTCCCGAAACCACTATTCTGAGTATCCCCAAAATCGAGCTGTTACACTACTGAACTCAAGAACCGACCATAAGGTACTTTACCTAGTGATACGAAGAATCCGAAGAGTCCAGGGAAGGAGTATTGTCAAGCATTGAGAGTGAGGAGTAAAAAGACATTAGAGCCCAATATCGTCGAAGTTCAAAAGGAGCCAGCTGATGCTCAAAACTCGAGGAAGATCAACCGAGTGTTGAAATTCCAGTTTCACCAGAACCAGAGTCTGCAAAATCTGACAAGGTAACCTCAGAACCAGCTAATTCTAATAAACTAACAACTTTTTTAAATGCAGAATTGCCAGAGAAAACGAATCAACCAGTTTTAGTAAAGAAACCTCCACCACCCAACCCTCAAAGAATTCAGAAGAAAAAGTAGGAAGTTCAATTCAAGAAGTTCCTAGACATACTCAAGCAACTTCATATCAACATCCCGTTGGTTGAAGAACTTGAACAAATGCTGAACTACGTCAAATTCATGAAGGATATCCTGTCTAAGAAAGAAAGGCTTGGAGACAATAGGCTTGATAAAGGAATGTAATACATATCTTCAAAACAAATTACCCTCAAAGTTGAAGGATCCTGGATGTTTTACCATACCTTGCAACATTGGAGCAACATATTGTGGTAAGGCACTATGTGACTTAGGTGCGAGTATCAACTTGATGCCCATGTCAATATTTAAGAAGTTGGGAATAGGTGAAGTTAGACCTACTATGGTTACACTTTAAATAGCAGATCGATCTTTAGCACACCCAGAAGGAAAAATCGAGAATGTATTGGTACATGTAGACAAATTTATCTTTCCTGATGACTTTGTGATTCTAGACTTTGAAGCAAACAAAGAGGTGCCAATCATCCTAGGAAGACCATTCTTAGCAACCAGAAGACCCTTATTGATGTGCATAAGGGTGAGCTTATTATGTGTGTTTAGGATGATAAGGTAACATTTAACGTTTTTAAGTCTATGCGATTTCCTGACACAATTGATGATTGTTCTACAGTGTCTAATTTAGAGGATTTAATCATGGAAAAGGAACTCAACTATGTTGAGGACCCATTGGAATGAATGTTGACTTCAGATCCTCCAAATGATGAAGAAGAGGATGAATACTTAGCTTTGCTAGAAGCTAATCAAAGGGGATTTAATCCGCAATCCCGTTTTGAATCTTTGGAATTAGAGAAAAAGGATTATTCCCAACCAAAAGCGTCAATCGAGGAGCTACCTAAATTAGAATTGAAGTTACTTCCCTCACATTTGAAATATGTTTATTTAGGTAACTTTTCTACTTTGCCTGTGATTGTTTCAGCAGTATTAACTACTGAGCAATAAGAGAAACTCATCCTGGTGCTAAAACAATTCAAGAAGGCTATTGGATGAACCATAGCCGATATTTGCGGAATTAGTCCATCTGTATGCATGCACAAGATTATCTTGGAAGATGGCAAAAAAGGGACGATTGATGGACAACGCAGACTAAACCCTATCATGAAGGATGTAGTCAAGAAAGAAATCATCAAGTGGTTAGATGCGGGTATAATTTACCCCATCTTAGATAGTTCATGGGTAAGTCCGGTCCAGTGCGTGCCAAAGAAAAGAGGTATCACAGTCATTGAAAATGAGAATAATGAGTTGATACCAACTAGAATGGTTATGGGATGGAGCATTTGCATCGATTACCGGAAGCTGAACAAGGCGACTAGGAAAGATCACTTTCCTTTGCTATTTTTGGACCAGATGCTAGATAGACTCGCAGGGTGAGACTATTACTATTGTCTCGATGGATTCTCGGGGTACAATCAAATTACAGTAGCAATGGAAGATCAGCAAAAGACAACATTCACCTGCCCGTATGGTACATTCGCATTTAGGCGTATGCCATTTGGTTTATGTAATGCAGCTGCTACATTTCAAAGATGTATAATGTCTATTTTTACTGACATGGTTGAGAAATATTTGGAAGTCTTTATGGATGATTTTTTAGTATTTGGAGATACATATAATGATTGCCTAGCCAATCTAGCCAAGGTATTAAGGCGATATGAAGAAACAAACCTCGTACTGAACTGGGAAAAGTGTCATTTCATGGTACGAGAAGGTATTGTTCTAGGGCATCGGATAACAAGACATGGAATAGAGGTTGATAAAAGAAAGGTAAATGTTATTGAGAAACTCCCACCTCTAACATATGTAAAGGGTGTTAGGAACTTTTTGGGCCACGCCAGTTTCTATCGAAGATTCATCAATTACTCTCAACCTTATCAACTATAACTCAATTGGGATCCATTTACTATATGAAAACAGAGTTTAAAATGTCAGGAGTCATCACACTATCACAGTTTATCTGTGGCATGTATAGCTAGACTCTCACACATGCTACGTTAGTCCTAGAATCGACTAAACCGTAGCTCTGATACTAATAAATGTAACACTCATCACCGTATCCAATGCCAAAATAGGGTTACGGAGCGTTATCAGACTTACAACACTTTTAAACATACATTTCATATACAATTTATCAATTCAAATACAACAAAATCATAAGCAATCATAGTGTCCCTTAAATGAGTCTACAGGGCCTTAAACATGCATTGAGAGGGGTTCAGGACTAAACCAGATACTCGAGAAATTTTTCAACACTTGCCAAAATTTTTCTCAAAACAGGGGACACACGCCCGTGTTGCCAGGCTGTGTGTCTCACATGGCCATCAGACACGCCCATGTCACAGGCCGTGTGAACATTCGAAATGGGAACACATGATAGTGTCCCAGCCCGTGTCCTACCCCGTGTTTAAACAAGTGAGGTTACAGACTTGGTTACACGGCCAACCACACGCCAGTGTGTCTAGCCCGTGTCCCCTTCGAAGTGCCCACACACACCAGTGTGCCAGGCCATGTGCTAGGCCGTGCCAAACCTGTAGGGTATACTGACTTGTGCAACACAGCCAAGTCACACGTCTGTGTGTTAGGCCATGTGCAAATTAGGGGGTATACTGACTTGTACCACACGGATGATTATACGCCCGTGTGTGCGACCATCTGGAGCATACTGACTTCATTTCAATTTAAACACCATGAGACACACGGCTATTTATCATAACCGTGTATCACACACGACTGAGACACATGCCCGTGTCTCTGCCTGTGTGGACAAAAATATGATATTTACCAAGCCAATTTGGCACTCACACTTATGCTCACCTAAACAACTAAAATGACACCAATCAACAGTATAAATAAACATCCAATTTAGCCACAAACAAAGCTAATTCATACCATTTCCAATACTAGCAACCAATGTGCTTATACCTCAAGTTTTATCCAATCAAAACATACCAAATACATATACAAATCATCTAATTAAACTTTTACCTATCATACATCATTTTGCACCAATTCACAAACATGATATCAATTCCACAAACTACATATTATAAGTCATTCACATATCCATTTATGGACTTAAAATATCAACCACATATATGCACATATATGCACATAACCAAATCTACCAAATTAAGCTAACATTTATGACCATATTTACAAACCAAAACATATGTCATTACAAGTCATTATAATTGAACAAAATCACTATCAATCCATAATCATAATGACTCAAAACACCTATACATGCCATATACTTAATACACCAAAGTTCAAAGGTACCAAGCGATAAGTCGTAGTGTGAAGCGATCTTCGACGATCCACAAATCCGAGCTAGCTTTGATATCATTGTACAACATGGAAAAATACACAAAGTAAGCTATACAAATTAGCAATTTCATATGAAAAACGATAACCAAATCTTATCAATGAATTACCGATCAAATAATTGAAATTCAATGAACAACAATTCAATTAAACCTCAAAGCTATCAATACATCATTCACATAACTTACCAAAGAATTCATCAACTCTATAATTTCAATATTCGAATGTTATTACGTACATACCTGTACCAATCAAAAATAAACTCATATCTAAATGAAAACTATCGAATACTAGAATTATCGTACACTAAGTGCCAAAACATAGCCGAAGCTATTTTAACCTCACACACTAAGTGCCATACATTGCCAAAGCTATCTTGAATCACGCACTAAGTGCCATATATAGCAGAAGCTATGTTGAATCCCACACTAAGTGCCACATATAGGTGATTTTGTAACACCCCTCACACGTATTCTCCATCAAAATAGGGTTACAGAGCATTACCGGACTTACAACACTCTTAAACATACATTTCATATACAATTTATCAATTAAAAAACAATTCAATCACAATCAATAAGTATCCCTTAAATGAGCTTAAGTGGCCTTAAACATGCATTAGGAGTAATTCGGAATCGGGAAATTTTTTGATACTTAACATTTTTTTCTCAAAACAGGGGACACACGCTCGTGTGGGCAGGCCGTGTGTCTCACACGATCACCAGACACGCCCGTGTCACAAGGCGTGTGAAAACATGGGGTACATATTGACTTGGGTCACACGAAAAGCCACACGCTCATGTGTCCAGCCCGTGTGCCATTCAAAGTGGCCACACACACCCATGTGCTCAGCCATGCAAAACCTGTAGGGTATACTGACTTATGCAACAGGGCCAAGTCACACGCTCGTGTGCTAGGCCATGTGCCAATTGGGGGTATACTGACTTGCACCACACGGCCAGTCACACGCCCGTGTGTGAGACAGTGTAGAGTATACTGACTTGATTTTAATTTCAACACTAGGGGACACACGACCGTGCAACATGACCGTGTATTGCACATGGCTGAGACATGCGCCCGTGTCTCTGTCTGTGTGGACAAAAATAGGCCATTTACCAAGCTATTTTGCCGACCATTTTGTACATACCTATAGAAGCCCAATTCGTACCATTTTAAGACACAAATATGCAGCCAAAAGTAATCAACCAATACACAATCATACTATATCCATTTCAACCATTTCAATACCCTATTCAATGTCATTTACCTATTCAAGGACCTATCAACTCAACTTGTTTTACTAGATATAATTCACATATATAATTCATATGGTTAAACCATTCCAACATGCATTATCAATTCAACTTCATTCACTCAATATAGGACCATTACCTAACTCAAAACAAAGCCATTTACATAACTTAATACATTAACAAATTCATTATCACAAGCCAACTCAAATGGCGTATAAATACATGTTAATCAAACATACTCAAAATGACTCAAGCCTATACATGCCATCTACCATATATACATAACTTCAAAAGTACCAAAATGGATGTTCGATAGTGTGATGAAGTTTTTGACGATCGCTGAATCTGAGCTAGGTTCGAAAGACTATAAAACATAGAAAAATAAACAAAGTAAGCTATAAAGCTTAGTAAGTTCGTATGGAATATACTCAACAAATCATAATACACAAATTATCAATGTGAACTATATACCATATAATTCATGAAAACAACAAACCTTCCATATGCTTAATCATATGCTTATATGCAAATTCATAACTTCTTCTACTTGAATCTCATACTTTACATATACATACTTGTACAATTTTGTAACTAACTCATACCTTTTCGGAATACTGTAATATACTTAATATTTTGCACACTAAGTGCTAATACATAGCCGAAGCTATTATAATTTTGCACACTAAGTGCCTTACATAGCCGAAGCTATCTTGGTCTCGCACACTAAGCGCCATATATAGCCGAAGCTATTCCAAATCGCACACTAAGTGCCATATATAGCCGAAGCTTTCTTGAATCGCACACTAATTGCTATATATATATCTGAATTGTTGTCAAACATAACTATAAGTTCATAAACACAATTTATGCAAAACCAAAACATTTAAAGCATAATTATAACAATGCTTATCACATACGAACTTATCTCGGATGTGAAAATAGCGAATCGAGTTGATTAATCAATAACTTTATCTTTTCCTCGATCCAAGTCCCTATTTCACTTTTCTTGATCTAAATATATTCAAAATTAACTTATTTAATCATCTACTCATTCAATTTAGTCCAAAACACTCTTTAAGGCACATTTATACTTCTACCCCTAAACTTTCACATTTTTCACAATTAAGTCCTTACCACAATAGATTGCAAATTCATGCAATTTAGTACAAATCCATGCTTAGCTGAATTTTAATGGAGTCCTTAGAAGCCGATATCTTTTATTTACTCACACTTTTACCCACATAATTTATATTTTCACAAATTAACCCCCTTTTGACATTTTTGTCAAAAATCACTTTACAAAATTAGTAAATCTATCAATAAACCTTCATAATCTATCATCAATATCAATTTACTCAACCATTAGACAATGAAAATATGTTAAATCTTTAATAGTTTCAAAATTTAAGGTACAGGGTAGCTAGAATATGAAGCAACGATCTTAAAAACATAAAAAACACTAAAAAAAAGAGCAAAAATAGACTTGCTTGCTCAAGGAAAAAGTGACCGAATTCTTAAGCCCTAAGTATGGCTTTCTTTCTTCAAATTTTTGGCTAGTAAGAAAGATGATAACATGTAATTGTATTTGTTTTATCATAATTAACTTCAATATCTAAATTACACTATTAACCTTAATATAAAACATTAATATATGACATAAACCATGGACATAAATGTTCACTAACCTTAACAAGGGTCTAATTTCAACATAAGGACTCCCACAATTTAATTTCATAGTTATTTAATACTTTTAACTATTAGAACTCAAATTTTACAGTTTACACGATTTAGTCCTTTTTTATCGAATTAAGTATTCAAACAGTAAAATTTCTTACGAAACTTTCACACAATAATTATATCATTCTGTAAAATTTAATAAAATAATAAAATAAATATTTTGATTTCGGATTTGTGGTCCCGAAACCACTGATCTAATTTAACTAAAAATGGGCTGTTACAACTCTCCCCCTTACGGTTTTTCGTCCCCAAAAATCTTACCAGTGAATAGGTTAGGGTAATATTTTCTCATAGCTTCCTCGGGTTCCCACGTAGCTTACTCTATCCCGTGTTTATGCCAAAGAACCTTCACTAGAGCTATGTGTTTATTTCTCAATTCTTTGATTTCACGAGCTAAAATTCTAATCAGTTTTTCGCTATACGTCAAATCAGTGTGTATCTCAACATCTACTGGATAAATCACAGGTGACAGATCGAATCTGTATCGACATAACATAGAAATGTGAAAAGCATTATGAATCTTTTCAAGTTCTGATGGTAAAGCTAGTCGATACGCTACAGGCCTTATTCTTTCTATAATCTCATATGGTCTGATAAATTGCGAACTCAACTTTCCTTTACGGCCGAATCGAAGAACCTTTTTCCATGGTGACACCTTTAAAAACACTCAGTCCTCGACTTGAAACTCAATTTCTTTATGTTTCAAATTCGCGTATGATTTCTGTTGATCTGAAGCTACTTCTAAATTGTCGTGAATCATTTTCACTTTTTCTTCAGTTTCTCTGATCAATTCAACCCTGTGAATCTTTTTCTCACTTAGTTCAATCTAGTATAGCAAAGTTCGAAATTTGTGACCATATAAAGCTTCGTACGGTGCCATCTTAATACTCGTCTGAAAACTGTTGTTATATGCGAATTCAGGCAACGATAAGTATTTTTCCCAACTGCCCTCAAACTCTAAAATATAACATCTCAACATGTCTTTGAGAATCTGTATAACTATCTCGGTCTGACCGTTAGTTTGAGGATGAAAAACTGTACTGAAATTCAATTTCGTACCTAGGGCTTCTTGAAATTTCTTCAAGAATTGCAACGTAAATCTCGGATCTCTATCCGAAATAATAGATAATGGCACCCTGTGCAATTAAACAATCTCAGAAATATACAATTCAGCTAGTCTATCAAGTGAGTAATCTGTACGTACTAGTTTGAAATGAGCAGATTTCGTTAGTCAATCAACGACAACCCACATATCATCTTTTGTTTCGGAGTTACGAGCAATCCTGACACAAAATCAATTGTAATTCTATCTCATTTCCACTCAGGAATCATCACAGGCTGCAGCAAACCAGATGGTACTTGATGTTCAGCTTTGACTTGCTAACAAATCAAACATTTAGAAACAAACTCCGAGATATCTTGTTTCATGCCTTGCCACTAGTAAAACTATTTCAAATCGTTGTACATTTTGGTACTTCCTGGATGAACTGATAAACAACTATTGTGTGCTTTATGCAAAATCTTCTCAATGAGGTCTGAATTTCTCGGAATGCAAATTTTGTTCTGGAACCTTAAAAAATCATCGGTTCCTATTTGAAACTCTAAATTAGAGATAGTCTCACATTGAATTTGTTTAACTTGCAATTCACAATCATCTTTCTGAGCTTCACAGATTTGTTGAACAAATACCGGTTTAGCTTTTAATTCAGCTAAAATAGACCCATCATCACAAATCATTAATTGGGTATTCATTACTCTTAATACAGACAAAGATTTTCAGCTCAGGGCATCAGTAACAACATTTACTTTTCCTAGGTGATAATCAATCACAAATTCATAATCTTTCAATAACTCGAGCCATATTCGTTGTCGTAAATTCAAACCTTTCTGTGACATTAGATATTGTAAGCTTTTGTGATCCGTATAAATATGACATTTTTAACCGTATAAGTAGTGTCACCAAATTTTTAATGCGAACACAATTGCTGTAACACCCCTCACCCGTATTCACAGTCAAAATAGGGTTACGAGGTATCATCGATCAATACACATCATTTATCATACATAACTCATACATTTAAGCATCTATATTCAAATGCCATTCAACACAAATACAT
Source organism: Gossypium arboreum (assembly GCF_025698485.1). Taxonomy (NCBI): domain Eukaryota; kingdom Viridiplantae; phylum Streptophyta; class Magnoliopsida; order Malvales; family Malvaceae; genus Gossypium; species Gossypium arboreum. The sequence goes on along the minus strand of NC_069077.1, from coordinate 114,932,725 downwards.
TTTCCCTTATAAGGGCCTATGAGGCCTTAAACATGCTTTAGAAGTGGTTCGGGACTAAACCGATAACGTATAAAAATTTTGGAAACTTAGAAAAATTTCAAACATACAAGGGTCAAACACCCGTGTGAACAAGCCGTGTGAAAACATGGCATACATATTGACTTGTGTCACACAGCCAATCACACCGTGGTGTGTCTAGCCCGTGTGCCCTTCGAAGAGGCCACACACGCCCGTGTGGCAGGCCATGTACTAGGTCGTACCAATCCTGTAGGGTATACTGACTTATACGACATGACCAAGTCACACGCCCGTGTGCTAGGCCGTGTGCCATTTAGGGGGTATACTGACTTGTGCCACACGCCCAATCACACGCCCGTGTGTGAGGCCGTGTGGAGCATACTGACTTCAATTCAATTTCAACACCAGGGGACACACGGCCGTGTAGCATGACCATGTGTCACACATGGATGAGACAGACGCCCATGTCTCTGCCTGTGTGGACAAAAATAGACCATTTGCAAGGCCAGTTTTCCACCCTTACTCATGTTCACCTAATCAACCAAAATGGTACCCTTTCATCAAACAATAGGAAGCCAAAATCATCATCAATACACACAATTCTTACTATATCCATTTCAACCAAAATCAATACTAAGTTAATGCTAATTACCTATTCAAATACTTATATCATCAAGCATTAATTCACAAGCACATAACTTTTCAAGTTAATAACTTCAATCACACCATATAGATCATTTACCAAACTCAAAATATAACCATTTGAGCAATTACGAAACCATAACCACATTTATACCAAAACATACCAAAATAAGCCATCACTCATGGCTATATATAGAAAGCAAACATATACATTTACAAGCCAACTCTCGTGGCTATACTCACAACCAAAGTATCACAACTAACCTATACATGCCATATGCCATATATACACAACTCAAAAGTACCAACTTAGGTGTTTGATAGTGCAATGATGTTCCCGACGACTCTTGGATCCAAGCTAGCTTTAATTCACTATAAAACATAGACAAATAACACAAAGTAAGCTTCATAGCTTAGTAAGTTCGTTAGTGAATAACTCAATTCATCAAATAAATGTAATTCAATCAATTACTTATTACCAAATCATAACCACATTAACTACCAACCTTTTTCATGTCTCAAAACATGATTAAATACCATCTCATTGAACTTTCTCTATTTAATACTCGAATAGGTTCTGTATGTACTTGTGTCAACTTGTACTAACCTATTTTTCAACCACATCATTTGTTTACCCGTTGAACCATTCAAAATAGTAATCGGATACTCAAGGATCACAATTGATAAGTACCTATACCATGGCCCGTAGCCAAATCAAGGTAACTTATCCGAAAGTACCTATACCATGGCCCGTAGCCAAATCAAGGTATCACTTGCACTCAAAGTGCCGATATCATGGCTCGAAGCCAACACAATAACCTAATGACATGTCACTAGCATCCTAAACTATTCCTAAGGTTCAACCGAAAAGTTTCATTTGTTGATTTCATCGTCGAACACATCTGTAGAGTCATATTCACAATTCAATAATTATCTGTAATCTCGTAATCACATTTTATGCAATATCAATGCATAGAGCATACATTTATAATGAAATTACCACATACAAACTTACTTCGGGTATGAAAACGGTGGAACGAGTCAATTACTCGATAATCTTGCCTTTCCGCCGATCTAATTCTAGATTTCTCTTTTCTTGATCTAAATGTATTAAAAATTAACTCATTTAATCTTCTACTCATTCAATTTAGTCCAAAAATACACATTTGGGTATTTTTACGCTTTGCCCCTAAGTTCCACATTTTAACAATTTAGTCCTTAACACATAAAAACACAAATTACACAATTTCTTTCTAAATTCATGAGAGTCGAATTTCTATAGGGTCCTTAACAGTCGTAAACTTTCATTTATTTCACATTTCAACCCCTCAATTTACACTTTTCACAATTAAATCCCTAAAATGCATTTTTACCTAAAATCACTTTACAAAACATTTAAATCTATCAACAAATAGTCATTTTCCATTATCAAACATTCAGAAGCTCAAATATTCATTAATGGAACTTCATGAAATTATGAACATATTCAAAAATTAAGGCATGCGCTAGCTAGAATACGAAGTAATGATTACAAAAACATAGAAATTATCAGAAACTAAGCTAAAACCGTACCTTAATCAAACCAAGTATGTGCCGAACCCTAGATGGACATGGAAGCTTTCTTTTTCTTCTTCAAAATTTGGCTAGATGATAATGAGAAAATAAAAATGGCTTTTGTTTTATTAATAATACTTTAAAAACCAATTTACCATATTAACTTTTAATAAAAACCATTAAAATTCATTTATGCATGTCCATCTTTTTCCACTCACCCTTATAATAGTCTATTTACAACATAAGGACCTTTGGTTTAATAAATCATAGCAATTAAACACCTTTAACAAATAGGATGCAACTTTTGCATTTTATGCGATTAAGTTATTTTTCTCAAATTGACTATTCAAACAGTAAAATTAGCTCGCGAAATTTTCACACATATATGCTATCATCTGTAAACACCAAAAATAATATTAAAATAATTTTTTGAAATCGGATTTGTGGTTCTGAAACCACTGTTTTGATTTAGCTAAAACTGGGATGTTACAATTGCAGCCAACTCTAAGTCATGCGTCAGATAATTCTTTTCATGCGGTTTTAATTGTCGAGAAGCATAGGCTATAAATTTTCCTTCTTGCATCAAAACACATCCCAAACCATTTAATGATGTGTAACTATAAATCACAAACTCTCTCCCCGATTCAAGTTGAACCAAAACTGGTGCTTCATTTAACAGTACTTTCAACTGTTTGAAACTCTACTGACATTTTTCTGACCATTCAAATTTCACATCGTTTTGAAGCTATCGTGTCATCGGTGTCGCAATCATCGAAAATCCTTTCACGAATCTTCAGTAATAGCCTGCTAAGCCTAGAAAACTATGAACTTTAGACACATTTCTCGAAGCTTTCTAGTCAATAATAGCAAAAATCTTACTCGGGTTAACTCTAATACCTTTAGCTAAAACAATATGCCCCAGAAATCCAACCTCTCGAAGCCAAAAACTCATATTTAATGAACTTTGAAAATAATTGCTTATCACGTAGAGTTCATAACACAACCCTCAAGTGCTCAGTATGTTTAGATTCATCTCCCGAATAGATCAGAATATCGTCAATGAATACAACAAAAAATCTACTAAATACGATTTGAATATCCTGTTCATGAAGCCCATGAAAACTGCAGGAGCATTAGGTAATTTGAAAGGCATAACAAGGAATTCATAATGTTCATACCTTGTTCTAAACACAATCTTAGGCACATCTGAGTCTTTAACTCGCAATTGATAATAACCCAACCTCAAATCAATCTTCGAAAACACTGTTGCATATTTCAATTGATCAAACAGATCGTCAATTCTTGGCAACAAATACTTATTCTTTATCGTAACTTTGTGGAGCTGACAATAATCAATACACATTCTCATTGACCTGTCTTTCTTTTTTACAAATAATATAGGTGCACCCCAAGGTGAAAAACTAGGCCGTGCAAAACCTATCCGTTAACTCTTGCACCTGAGCTTTCAACTCTTTCAACTCTGTCAGAGCCATTTTGTACGGAGCTATAGATATCGGTGAATTTCCTGACACTAATTCAATACCAAATTCAATCTCTCTGATCGATGGCACACCCGATAATTCTTCTGGAAATACATTCAAAAATTCACAAACAACAGGTCCGATTCAATCTTTGATTCAGACACCATTGTATCAGGTATGTATGCAAGATATGCATTACATCCCTTTTCCATACATTTCTGAACTAACACAGACGATATCACTATAACACCCCTAACCCGCATCTGTCGCCGAAAGAGGGATATGAGGTATTACCGATCAAAATATAACTCAGATAAAATTTCCATTATTAATTATCTAGTAAAAATTGTAAAACAAAATTTTCATACTTCGATTTAATATTACATATAATCCCAGAGTTTTATAATCAAATAATGCCAACAAGGAAACATGAATATTACATGTTAAACTCTTAACCAAGTGCATTTCGTTTCACAAACTTATCAAATATGTATATCTTAACTTTTATGACCTTTAAATAATGCCAATGTAAAATATCTTACAATCATGCAAATGTTATGCGCATACCATGTGCAAGCAAATACACATAATTTCATTTCATATAATGAAATATTGCATAATAGCATTTGTTCGCCTAGTTACAACATTTACATTTCATGAATAAATATTTATATTTAAATCACCAACTCAAACAATTAAACTACTCAAGTAGACCAACCAAAATGTTAAAATAATGTACCATTAAAGACCAATACAAAACCATATTTACCTTTCCTCTATTCAACTAACATAGTTTACCTTTACAACCGTGAGCTTATGCTAAACACAATATACATATATACAGCATCCACAATACTAACTAAGGCTATACACATCTCAACTCAAAATATATTCATCTTTTACACCTTTATCGAAACACAACTTAAAAACCATAACACATATATATGGTTCTTAGGATCACGTACATGCATATATCAATATCACATTATATAACAAAATATTAATATGGACAAGTACTGAATCACAAGTCAAGTCAAATCATTATATGCATAAATAGCTATATAAGCATATACCAAATCTCAAGTAGGTTATAACCATCTCATTCAATTTCATCTTTTAGCTGATTATACATATTCATTATTGAAATAATTGTTAAACCATTTCATGTTGCAAATTATATTTCACCAGAATAAGTCATTAACTACATTTAGACCTACTCAAAAACGTAAATCTTTTATGCCGTGTAATAACGTATCAAACATACTTGTCTCATATTCTAATATAACCAATTGATCTTTAATGCCAAACCATATAATTATACCTTATTTGAGAACATCAACCGAATTCTCATATACTTAATCTTAATAAAAATCATATTCAAAACCACCAAATATACCTAAATATATACTACGGCCAATATATTCATATCACATCCAAATCATTAATCAACTTTAATGCATAACAAAGCACATATCACAAATATTATTCATCCATAGCATAACATATCATAGCCAAAATAGACTCAAACCATAAGCAAACATAACCAAAATCAAACATGGAAATTAAGCCATTTTCGCATGGCTCAAATTATACAGAACTAAGATTCAACATTTCAAAAGATAATCTAGCCTATACATGCCATAATTCAAGTTTAACTTATAATGGTACCAAAATAGTAGATAGTGTGTAATATCCTGATTTTGGGCCTAGTCAGAATAGTGGTTTCGTGACCACAAAATCCGAGATAGAAATAATTATTTTATGATTATTTTTAGGTCTATGATATGATTGCATGATTGTGTGAAATTTTCGTGAAGAAATTTTATGCATAAAGTGCTTAAATTGAAATTAGGGACTAAATCGAATAATTTGTAAAATTTGCATTCTAGAAGTTTCTAGTATGAAATTGTTTTGAAATATTAATTAGGAGGTCTTAAATAGCAATTTTACCAATTTCTAAGTCTATGGACAAAATTGGACATGGATGGAATTTTGGAAAGTTTAGTAGTAAGGGCATTTTGGTCATTTAGGGTAAAATGAATTAAAATACAAAATTAAAAGCCAATTTTGCTCATCTTCAACCCCATGGCCGAATATAGCAAGGAGAAACCATGGCTAGGGTTTTCAAGCTTCCAAGCTCGATTGTAAGTCCGTTCTAGCCTCGTTTTAATGATTTTTACGTTTTTGGAGTCCGTAGCTCGATTTAGCTTATGCTAGCAATAATTTAACCTAGGGTTTATATTTGGAAAAATACCCATAGGTGAAATTTGTGTATTTTGGTGTTTTATGATAGAATATGAGGTTTTAAATTATGTTAGACAACTTGTGCTCGGTAAAAATACCTAATAGTTATAAGTACATGTTAGAGTGAGAATTTGATGTTGCCATAGAAGGGAAAAATGATCAGCATGTCATAAAACATAATAAAATAGGCTTAAGTTTAATTTACGAGCTTTGGGGCAAAAGTGTAAATATGCAAAAGTTTAGGGACAAAACTGTAATTTTGGTAAAATATGATTTTGGGTCAATTTGAATAATGTGAGTCCTAATTAGACTATATTTTAAATGATAGAGCAAGGAAAACTGAAATTCGGGTTAAAATGGGGAAAATACCAAGTTGTGGATGAAATGGTAAAAGTAGCCATTTTCGCATACGAGGTAAGTTCATATGTAAATGTTGGTAACATAGTTATTATTTTAAATGTTTTTATGTTATCTAAATGATATGATGATATGCTGATTTTTTTATCGTGAAATATTATGCTTTGTGGTTAATGTTGAGTAATATGCAAATTATGTTTACTACTTGATAAATATGAATTGCTACCGAGTATCAATTTCGATATTCCGTGGAAGATGGCAAAGATGTGTGATCGAGGAAAACGGCCGTTTGAACCTTAGGAATAGATTAGGATACAAGTGACATGTCACTAGGATATTTAGGCATCCGAGCTCGTTGAGTTGAGTCCGAGTTCACTTATGGATGCGAATGTCCAAACTCGTTGAGTTGAGTCCGAGTTCGAGAGATGTAACTAGGCATCCGAGCTCGTTGAGTTGAGTCCGAGTTCACTTATGGGCGGGTTACATGGTAGCTTGGCTACATATGTAGCACTTATGTGCAAACTTTCCATGTATCCGAATTATATTCCGATGTGTTCAACGGGTAAAGTTCTACTGAAATGGAGGAATACTCAAGATGAAAGGGACGTATTGGTAAGTGTTGTGAAATGGATACTTTGAAGAGGTATGTACTTAACCCTCAGGTTGAAAACTCGATATAACAACAATATGGTAAGATGATAAATGAAAATGTGATATGAATGTCTCGGTGATGATTATGCAAATGATGTTTTATGTTTGCTTATATAGTTGTGTTACTTGCTATTTGCATGTGAGCTTACTAAGCATTTATGCTTACTTCCTCCTTTTCATTCCTTGTAGTGTTGACAAGCCAGCTCGGAAATCAGGAACGGTCGGAGGCATGCTCACACTATATACGTATACCATCTTGGCATAATGGCTTGCATATTTTGAGTATGGCATGTATAGCATTATAATCATTTTGTGTATATAGTCTTATGATATGGTTTTTGAGTGGTATGGAAATGCTTGGTAATGATTAGCCATTGGAATGACTAATCATGATCATATTTGGTGTTATGTATGCTAAATTACTAGCTAATCCATGGAAAACATGAAATAGGTAAAATTTACCATAAAATAGATTTAGACAGCAGTAGTGACGTGAGTTTGAAAAATCATTAAAAATAGTAGAGATACAATTAGATGGTGAATAAAATATGGAATTGAAGAATTATGAGTCTATTTTCATATGGATGGAACAAAACAGGTATATGAGTTATATTTTATGAGATGTTTAAATTTTGTGAAACAGGGCCAGAGCGATTTCTGGATCCCCTGTTCTGACTTTGGAAATTCACCATAAATTGTTCAAAGATAATTAGAAGTCATGATTTATATTTACAGATTTCTTATTGAGTCTAGTTTTATTATAAACAAACGGCATAGTCATTGAAACTCTGTACGGGGAGATATCTGATTCGTAATACACAGAGGTCAGAGCAGTCGAACCCTGAAACAGGGGTGAATTTAACTAATAGACTGTACTAATTGGCTCGACCATAAATTCTAGAAAAAAAATTAGTAAATAGATATATGAGTTTAGTTTCAGGGAAAATTTACAGAATATAATTTCAAGTTTTGTAACTTGAGATATGAATTTTTAAGCGACTATGACGCAGATTGTTAGCTTGACTCAAAATTTTAAAAATAAATTGTTTGAGCTGTTTAAGTAATGAATTAAGTCTGTTAACACCTCGTGTTCGACTCCAGCGAAGGTCTAGGGTACGGGGCATTACATAGTGTGATGAACTTTGTTGACAGTCCTCGAGCTTTTAGCTTGACTCCAAAATCTATAAAACAGAGTAAACATGAATACACAGAGTAAGCTATCATAGCTTAGTAAGTCATAAGCAAATAAACAACTCAATAATATATTCAACTTATTTTAACGAACCGAATTATATTAACATTATCACACTTGACCTCAAACTTACAAATGAGACAATTAAAATATTTTTTTTTATAGGCAATTTTCCCACTTGGCCGGATACTCACATAGTCATTTTAGCATGTTATTAATCAACTTCCAAAGCCAAATAGACATAATAATACCTAGTCCATATACACTCAAGTACATAAGCTCATGTATCAAAATAATACTTCATATATATATATTAATTATGTAATCGAATATACCTAATCGTATATCCACATAATTAAGGATTATTAATGATATACAAGTTACTCATTCACAAAGCCAAATACACATACCACATACACATATATTCTTTATTTGCATCTTACAAGATTTGCAAAAAATAACCAAGGTACTTACTTACCTTACCTCAAATAGGTAACAAATTAATTCATACCTGGTATATAGCTCGTTTTACACATTCGAACACGATTTACCTTTGCCCGATGAACCATTCGGGATTGGATAGGATACTCAGATAATCACACATATCGTACAATGCCAACGTCCCAGACGTGGTTTTACATGTAATCACATATCGATGCCACTGTCCCAGATAGGGTCTTACTCCCACACATATACTAAAACACATATCAATTCCATGGTCTTACTCACACACAGATATTGGAATCCTATGTCATGACTATGTATCCTAACTATTCCTATGGTTCATACGGGGCTTTCGGACGTCGTAACTCGGTCTAAACGAATTCGAAAATATAGTGGCCAAGGTTATTCATATTCGGCCATAGCATATATTAATTCATATATTTCATTTCAACATGTATATTTAGCATTTAATTAAAATTAAGTACGTCTATTTGCTTATAAACTTACCTTTGACAATGTAAAACGAAACGGGACAGCTAGTCGACAACTTTTGTTTTCCTCGATCCAAATTTGATTTCTGTGGTTCATGATCTAAACATATTCAAATTAAACTTATTCAACATATTTTCATTCAATTTAGTCCAAAAACACATAAATGGGCAAATTACCATTTTACCCCTGACATTTACACTTTTTACAAGTTAGTCCCTATTGCACAAAACACAAAATATGCAAAATTTCCCTATACCCATGTTAGGCCGAATCTTATCCATATTCATACAAGTCCATATATTTCATTTATTTCACATTTTGTCCCTCAAATTATTATTTTTGCAATTTAGTCCTAATTATTCAAAATCATCTAAAACTCCAATACAAAACATGTTAATATAAAATATATCTTTCATATTTCATCATCAAAAAACAAAAATCACAAGCTCTCGTCAATGACATAACTCAGAATATTCATCAAAATAAAAAATTCAAGCATTGGTCTTGAAGATAACTTAGCAACGATCTCAAAAACGTAAAAATCATAAAAAATCGAGCTAGAACTTACCTTGATTGAGCTTTACAAAGTGCCGAACCCTAGCTTCTTTTTATTTTATTTTGTTTCGGCAAGAACACAAGTATAAGCACATATATTAACTTTATTTTATGTTTTATGATATATTTTATAACCTATATTAACTTAAGGTTTAATTTACATAAATAACCTTAATGAAATAATATAAAAATTATATAATATATGCCTAATACCGTCCACCTATAAAACGAATGGTATAATTGCATTATAAATGCCTCCACTCATAAAGACAACAACAATTAAGCACTTTCACATTTAACTACCAAGTTTTCATTTTACGCGATAAAGTCCTCTTATTTAATCAGACACTCAAACGACAAAATTAAATCACGAAAATTTCACAGACATAAATTCACACATAATTAACACAGGAAATAATTTTAAAATATTTATTGACTCAGATTCATGGTCCTGAAACCACCATTCTGATTAGGGTCTAAATCGGGCTATTACAACTCTCTCCCCTAAGGGATTTTCATCCCCGAGAATCTTACCAGTGACTAGGTTCAGATAATGCTCTCTCATTGCATCATCTGGTTCCCACGTTGCTTCCTCAACTCTGTGTTTAAGCCATAATAATTTGACTAACAAAATTTTCTTATTTCGCAATTCTTTAATCTCACGAGCCAGAATACGAATCGGTTCTTCCTCATATGTCATATCGGACTTAATCTCAATCTCAGAAGGACTAATCACATGTGAAGGATCCGATAGACATCTTAGAAGCATTGAAACATGGAATACATTGTGGATCTTTTCTAGCTCAGGTGGCAGCAACAGTCTGTAAGCAACCGGCTCGATACGCTCGATAATCTCATATGGCCCAATAAATCTCAGACTCAATTTTCCTTTACGTCCAAATCTGAGTATTTTCTTCCACGGTGAGACTTTCAAAAATACTTTATCCCCTATCTAAAACTCTATATCTTTTCGTTTCAAGTCTGCAAGATGATTTTAATGATCTGATGCTGTTTTTTAGACTTTCACGGATCACTTTTACTTTCTGTACAGTCTGTCTGATCAAGTCAACCTCGTATATCTTGTTTTCGCGGAGTTCAGTCCAATACAATGGTGTACAACATTTACGACCGTACAAAGCCTTATAAAGTGCCATTTTGATACTCGATTGAAAGCTATTATTATACACAAATTCAATCAGAGGTAGATATCGTTTCCACGTACCTTCGAACTCATAAATGCAACATCTCAACATATCCTCAAGTATTTGAATGATTCGCTCTAACTGACCATCTATTTGCGGATGGAAAGCTGTGCTAAAATGTAATTTCGTACCTAGTGAATCTTGCAGTTTCTTCCAAAATAATGATGTAAACATCGGATCTCTATCCGAAACAATAGAAATAGGCACACCATGTAATCTCACAATCTGAGAAACATATAACTCAGCAAGTTTATCAAGAGAGTAATCTGTGCGAACCAAAACAAAATGAGCCGATTTAGTCAATCTATCCACAATAACCCATATTGCATCTTTCTTGCTCGGTGTCAACGGTAAACCGGATACAAAATCCATCGTAACTCTGTCATATTTCCACTCAGGTATCATAATCGGCTGAAGCAATCCAGAAGGTACCTGATGCTTGGCTTTTACTTGTATTTTGAAACAAAGTCAGAAATGTCTCGTTTCATACCATGCCATCAGTAATACTGTTTCAGATCATTATACATCTTCGTATTACCTGAGTGAACAGATAATCGACTATTGTGAGCTTCATTCAAAATTATCTAAATAAATTCTGAATTCCTTGGTACACATATTCAATTTTTGAATCTCAGACAATCCTCAGCATCCACTCTGAATTCTAAATCAACATTTGAATCACATTGAGCTCGTTTTGCTGTCAAACCGTCATTAACTTTCTAAGCATCACAAATTTGCTGAACAAATAATGGTCTTGCTTTTAATTCAACTATTATCAAACCATCTTCAGAAATAGCCATATGCGTATTCATGCACGCAAAGCAAACAGTGATTTTTGGCTTAGAGCATTAGCAACAACATTGGCTTTTCCCAGGTGATAGTTAATTACAAGCTCGTAGTCTTTTAGCAATTCTAACCATCGGTATTGTCTCAAGTTCAGATCTTTCTGAGTCATCAAGTATTTCAAGCTTTTGTAATCAGAATAAACATGACATTTCTCATAAACAGATAGTGATGCCAAATTTTCAATGCAAACACGATAGCTGCCAATTCTAGGTCATGTGTCAGATAGTTCTTTTCATGTGGCTTTAACTGTCTCAAGGCATAAGCTATAACTCTGCCTTCCTGTATCAAAACACAGCCCAAACCATTTAAAGATGCATCATTATAGATATCAAATTCTTTACCCGATTCTGGTTGAACTAGCATTAAGCTTCGGTCAAAAGGGCTTTCAACTAATCAAAGCTTTTCTGGCACTTTTCTGTTCACTCGAAATTAACATCTTTCTACAATAGCTTTGTCATTGGAGCTGCAATCATAGAGAAACATTTCACGAATCATTTATAATAACAAGCAAGTCCCAGAAAGCTTCAAACTTTAGTAACATTCTTCTGAGGTTTCCAATCAAGTATAGTTGAAATTTTACTCAGATCAACCTAAATACCCAATGCTGATACAACATGGCCTAGAAAACTGACTTCACTTAACCAGAACTCACATTTACTGAACTTCACATACAACTGTTTATCTTGCAAAACCTATAACACCAGCCTCTGATGTTCGGCATGTTCAGTTTCATCACGGGAGTAGATCAAAATGTCATCTATGAACACAACTACAAATTGATCTAGATACTGTCTAAAGATCCGATTCATCAAATCCATAAAAACAATAGGTGCATTAGTAAGTCCAAAAGGCATAACCAAAAACTCATAGTGTCCGTACCTTGTTCGAAAAGTAGTCTTTGGCACGTCGGAGTCTTTAAGTCACAACTGATAAAAGCCTAATCTCAAATCTATCTTCGAAAACACTATGGCTCCTTTCAGTTGGTCAAACAAATCATCAATCCGTGGTAACGAACACTTATTCTTTATGGTCACCATATTTAGCTATCTATAATCAACACACATTCTCATAGTTTCGTCTTTCTTTTTCACAAATAGCACAGGTGCACCCCAGAGGGAAAAACTCAACCATGCGAAACCTCTATCTGTAAACTCTTGCAACTGAGCTTTTAAGTCTTTTAATTCAATACGTGTCATTCTGTACGGAGCTACAGATATCAGAGTTGTCTCAAGCATTAACTCAATACCAAACTCTACCTCTTTTATAGGTGGCAAACCCGACAATTCTTCAAGAAACACATCCAGATACTTGCACATAACAGGTACTGATTCAATGTTTCTTTCAGGCACTTTACTATCAAGTACATAGGCAAAATAAGCTTCAAAACCTTTCCTCACATATTTCTGAGCTAACATCGAAGATATCACTGCTGGCAAACCATTCTATATATTTTTGAGCTAACATCGAAGATATCACTACTGGCAAACCATTCATATCATTAGATTCAATCTGAATAATCTCATCATTCTGGCACCATAAATCAATAGTCTTTCTCTTGCAGTTTACAACAGCATCATGCAAGGTCAACCAGTCCATATCGAGAATTATGTCGAACTCATCAAATGGCAACAACATCAAATCAGCCAGAAAGCACAGATCTCGAGCCATCAAAGGACAATTCTTACACACTTTGTCAACCATAACATACCAGCCCAAGGAGTTTGACACTCTAATCAGAAACTCAGTAGACTCAACAGGCAGAGTCTTACTGAATACTAAAGCCTCACACATATAAGAATGAGTCGAACCAGGATCAATCAATGCAATTACATTTGTATCATAAAGAGTAAATGTGCCAATAATGACATCTGGGGAAGAAGCCTCCTCGCATGCATGTATAGCATAGGCTCTGGCAGGTACAGAGCCTCAAATCTGACTGTTGTATCTTTAGCCCCTCTCTGACTGCCACTCGCATTACCTGCATTTCTGAGTGGTCTACCTCACCTGCAGTATTACCCGATCTTGTATTCTGCACTGGATTTTCTGCAGCTAACATTAGGCATTCACGAATATAATGATCCACTGATCCACATTTAAAATAGGCCCGATCATGCAATCTGCAACTGTCGGGATGTAGTTTGCCGCAATGTTTACACTCGAGTTGATTTGATCTGACATTACCCACACTAGCTACTAAAGTAGCTCTTGAGCTCACAGGTGGTCTATTTTGATCCCGTCGAGAATAGCCCGAAGTAGCCATAGAATGACTAAAATCATCTCAGAACTTCATTGATGCCGATTGGAATGACTTACCTGATTGTCTTTCACGTGCATCTCTAGCTTCAAAGTTAGTTTTTCCTTTCTCCTTCTCGAGCTCTTCAGCTTTGCAGGCTCGCTCTACCAGTACTACAAACTCTTTTATCTCAAGTATGCCAACTAACAGTTTAATGTCTTCATTCAGTCCATCTTCAAATTTTTTACACATTATAGTTTCGGTCGAAACACACTCTTGGGCATACTGACTGAGTCTCACAATTTTTCGCTTATACTCTGTCACTGTCATGCGACCCTGTTTTAACTCTAGAAATTTTTTTTTGCGCTTTTGGTCGATGAATCTCTTGCTGATATATTTCTTACGAAACATAGTCCAAAAGAATTCCCAGGTCACCCGCTCTTTCGAAACCATTGATACTAGGGTATTCCACTAGTGATATGCTGTGTCTCGAAGCAAAGATATGACACATTTCAAACATTCATCTGGGGTACAAGACAGCTCATCAAATACACGGATAGTATTATCAAGCCAGAACTCAGCTAGTTCAGCATCATCATCATCAGTAGCTTTAAACTCTTCAACCCTGTGTTTTCTAATTTTAGCAACAGGTGGCTTATATAATCTCAATGGATCACTTACTTAAGGTACAACAGGCATCGAAAATGGATTAGTCGGGGGTAGAGGTTGTTGTGCAGCCGGGTTAGTCCGAATATACTAAGTAAACCAGTCATTCATCATTTGGTAAAAGGCTTGTCTAGCCTCTCCTTCCTAGTTACTCGCAATCGGTCGAGAATCAATTGGCGTTGTCCCTTGCACGGGAGCAGGCACTCTCGACATCATCAGCTACAGCTCTATCAGGATCGATTTACTATATGAAGACACATTTTCAAATGTCAGAAGTATCACACTATCGCAGTATATAATATGACATGGATAGCTAGACTCACATGTGCAACGTTAGTCCTAGAACTGACTCAACAGTAGCTCTGATACCAATAAAATGTAACACCCCTAACCCGTATCCGTCGTCAAAATAGGGTTATGAGGTATTACTGATCAAAATATAACTCAGATCAAATTTCCATTATTAATTATCTAGTAAAAATTGTAAAACAAAATTTTCATACTTCGATTTAATATTACATATAATCCCAGAGTTTTATAATCAAACAATGCCAACAAGGAAACATGAATATTAAACGTTAAACTCTTAACCAAGTGCATTTCGTTTCACAAACTTATCAAATATGTATATCTTAACTTTTATGACCTTTGAATAACGCCAATGTAAAATATCTTATAATCATGCAAATGTTATGCGCATACCATGTGCAGGCAAATACACATAATTTTATTTCATATAATGAAATAGTGCATAATAGCATTTGTTCGCCTATTTACAAC
Organism: Gossypium arboreum; assembly: GCF_025698485.1. Taxonomy (NCBI): domain Eukaryota; kingdom Viridiplantae; phylum Streptophyta; class Magnoliopsida; order Malvales; family Malvaceae; genus Gossypium; species Gossypium arboreum. The sequence goes on along the minus strand of NC_069077.1, from coordinate 114,917,368 downwards.
ATTTACATTTCATGAATAAATATTTATATTTAAATCACCAACTCAAACAATTAAACTACTCAAGTAAACCAACCAAAATGTTAAAATAATGTACCATTAAAGACAAATACAAAATCATATTTACCTTTCCTCTATTCGGCTAACATAGTTTACCTTTACAACCGCGAGCTTATGCTAAACACAATATACATATATACAGAATCCACAATACTAACTAAGGCTATACACATCTCAATTCAAAATATATTCATCCTTCACACCTTTACCGAAACACAAATTAAAAACCATAACACATATATCAGTTTCTTGGGATCACGTACATGCATATATCAATATCACATTATATACCAAAATATTAATATGGACAAGTACTGAATCACAAGTCAAGTCAAATCATTATATGCATAAATAGCTATATAAGCATATACCGAACCTCAAGTTGGTTATAACCATCTCATTCAATTTCATCTTATAGTTGATTATACATATACATTATTGAAATAATTATCAAACCAATTCATGTTGCAAATTATATTTCACAAGAATAAGTCATTAACCACATTTAGACCTATTCAAAAACATGAATCTTATATGTCGTGTAATAACGTATCAAACATACTTGTCTCATATTCTAATATAACCAATTGATCTTTAATGCCAAACCATATAATTATACCTTATTTGAGCACATCAACCGAATTCTCATATACTTTATCTTAATAAAAATCATATTCAAAACCACCAAATATACCTAAATATATACTACAGCCAATATATTCATACCACATCCAAATCATTAATCAACTTTAATGCATAACAAAGCACATATCACAAATATTATTCATCCATTGCATAAAATACCATAGCTAAAATAGACTCAAACCATAAGCAAACATAACCGGAATCAAACATGGAAATTAAGCCATTTTCGTATGGCTCAAATTATACAGAACTAAGATTCAACATTTCAAAAGATAATCCAGCCTATACATGCCATAATTCGAGTTTAACTTATAAAGGCACCAAAATAGTAGATAGTGTGATGAACTTTGCTGACAGTCCTCGAGCTCGTAGCTTGACTCCAAAATCTATAAAACAGAGTAAACATGAATACACAGAGTAAGCTATCATAGCTTAGTAAGTCATAAGCAAATAAACAACTCAATAATATATTCAACTCATTTTAACTAACTGAATTATATTAACATTATCACTTTACCTCAAACTTACAAATGAAACAATTAAGACATTTTTTTATAGACAATTTTCCCACTTGGCCGGATACTCACATAGTCACTTTAGCATGTTATTAATCAACTTCCAAAGCCAAATAGACATAATAATACTTTGTCCATATACACTCACGTACATAAGCTCATGTATCAAAATAATACTTCATATACATATATTAATTATGTAACCGAATATATCTAATCATATATGCACATAATTAATGATTATTCATGATATACAAGTTACTCATTCACAAATCCAAATACACATATCAATACACATGTATTCTTCATTTGCATCTTACAAGATGTGCAACAAATAACCAAATAACCAAGGTACTTACTTACCTTACCTCAAATAGGTAACAAATTATTTCATACCTGGCATACAGCTCGTTTTACACATTCAAACAGGATTTAACTTTACCCGATGAACCATTCGGAATTGGATGGGACACTCAGATAATCACACATATCGTACAATGCCAACGTCCCAGACGTGGTCTTACACGTAATCACACATCGATGCCACTGACCCAGACATGGTCTTACTCCCACACATATATCGGAAACACATATCGATGCCATGGTCTTACTCACACATATATCGGAATCCTATGTCATGACATATGTATCCAAACTATTCCTAAGGTTCATATGTGGCTTTTGGATGTCGTAACTCAGTCAAAACGAATTCAAAAATATAGTAGCCAAGCTTATTCATATTCGACCATAGCGTATATAAATTCATATATTTCATTTCAACATATATATTTAGCATTTAATTAAAATTAAGTACGTCTATTTGCTTATAAACTTACCTCAGAAAATGTAAAACAGAACGGGACAGCTAGTCGACAACTTTCGTTTTCCCTCGATCCAAATTCGATTTCTTTGGTTCTTGATCTAAACATATTCAAATTAAGCTCATTCAACATATTTTCATTCAATTTAGTCCAAAAACACATAAATGGAAAAATTACCATTTTACCCCTGACATTTACACTTTTTACAATTTAGTTCCTATTGCACAAATCACAAAATATGCAAAATTTCCCTATACCCATGTTAGGCTGAATCTTACCCATATTGATACAAGTCCATATATTTCATTTATTTCACATTTTAGTCCCTCAAATTATCATTTTTTCAATTTAGTCCTAATTACTCAAAATCATCAAAAACTCCAATCCAAAATATGTTAATATAAAACATATCTTTCATATTTCATCATCAAACAAAAAAAATCACATGCTCTCATCAATGACATAACTCAGAATATTCATTAAAATAAAAAATTCAAGCATGGGTCTTGAAGATAACTTAGCAACGATCTCAAAAACATAAAAATCATCAAAAACTGAGCTAGAACTTACTTTGATTGAGCTTTGCAAAGTGACGAACCCTAGTTTCTTTTTATTTTATTTTGTTTCAGCAAGAACACAAGTATAAACACATATATTAACTTTATTTTATGTTTTATGATATATTTTATAACTTATATTAACTTAAGGTTTAATTTACATATATAACTTTAATGAAATAATATAAAAACTATATAATGTATGCCTAATACTGTCCACTTATAAAACGAATGGTATAATTGCATTATAAATGCCTGCACTAATAAAGACAACAACAATTAAGCACCTTCACATTTAACCACAAACTTTTCCTTTTACGCGATTAAGTCCTTTTATTTAATTGGACAGTTAAACGACAAAATTAAATCATGAAAATTTCACAGATATAAATTCACACATAATCCCGAAACCACTGTTCTGATTAGGGTCTAAATCGGGCTGTTACAACACAGTAGGTAACTCACTCGAATCATCAGACTCAATTCAAAAAATTTCACCGTTCTGACATTTCAATTCGATAATCTTTCTCTACAATTCACAATTGCGTCATGCATAGTCAGCCAGTCCATACCCAAAATCACGCCAAACTCATAGAATGGTAGAAGCATCAAATCAGCCAGAAAACAGTACCCTTGAGTCATCAAAGGATAATTTTTACAAATTTTATCAACTAAAATAGACTTGCCCAAGGGGTTCGATACTTTAATTACAAACTCTGTAGACTCGACATGTAAACCCTTTTTAAATACTAAATTCATACAGAAATGAGAATGGGTTGATCCAGGACCTATCAACGCAACTATATCAGTATCGAAAAGAGAAAAAGTACCAGTAATAACGTTTGGCGATGATGCCTGCTCCCATGCACAAATACCATAAGCTCGGGCAGATGCTTGTGCCTCAGATCTCACAGCATAATCTCGCATCACACCTTTACCACTGGATACATTTCCCGTATTCCTTGGTGGTCTTCCTCTAGCAGTCGTATTGCTCAATTTTGCATACTAAGATTTATCTTTTTCATGTAACTTAGGGCAATATTGGATAAAATGATCTCGTGAACCACAACTGTAACAAGCTCTATTATTATTTTTCATCCAACAATCTCCAAAATGTCATTTTCCACACTATTGACATTCATATTTAACATCTTTCACGTTGCCAACACTTGATACCGATGTAGCTTGAGCTTTAGGACTAGTGTATTGTTTTTCGCAATCTCTATTGGAATATCCCGTTGAAGTGATCCGTCGGTTAAAACAATCTCTGGGTTTCTTCGACGAGGAATGATATGGTTTACTCATCAAACACTTCATCGAATCTCTTGCCTCTGAATTAATCTTTCTCTTTTGTTTAATAATTTCCTCAGCTTTGCAAGCTCTGTCTACTAAAACAACAAATTCCTTCAGTTCTAAAATTCCAACGAGAAGTTTAATGTCTTCATTCAACCCATCTACAAATCGCTTGCACATGATTTCTTCAGTGGATACATATTCCCGAGCATACTTGCTCAACTGTAGAAATTCTCTTTCATACTCAATCACGGTCATTCGGCCTTGTTTCAACTCTAGAAATTCTTTATGCTTTTGATTAAGGAACTGCTGACTTATATATTTCTTTCGGGACTCTGTCTGAAAGAATTCCCAAGTCACTCGTTCTCCCAGTACTATAAACACCAAGGTATTCCACCATTGATATGTTGTGTCTCTCAACAATGAAACGGCGTACTTTAAAAATTCAACTGGTGTGCACAAAAGTTTATCAAACTCTCGAATCGCATTTTCAAGCCAAAACTCAGCTCTCTCAGGATCATCATCAACATTATCCTTGAACTCTTCAAACTCGTGTTTACGGATCTTATCAATAGGAGGTTTATTCAATCTTAAAAGCTCACTCCTTGAGGAGCTACTAGAACCGGTTGGGGATTAGAAGGGGTGGAGGTTGTTGAGTGACGGGTTTGTTCGAATATATTGAGTGAACCATTCATTCATCATTTGGAAGAAGGCTTCTTTAGCCTCTCCTCCTAGCTACCCGTCACGGGTCTAGAATCAAATGGCGCTGTCCCTTATACGGGAGTAGACGCATTACTCTCAACCTCATCGATAATAGCTCGATTAGGATCTATTACTATATGAAGACACAATTTAAAGCGTCAGGAGTCATCACACTATTACAGTTATATATGGCATGTATAGCTAGACTCTCACATATACTACGTCAGTCCAAGAATCGACTAAACTGTAGCTCTGATACCAATAAATGTAACACCCATCACCCGTATTCACTGTCAAAATAGGGTTACGGAGCATTACCAGACTTACAACACTGTTAAACATATATTTCATATGCAATTTATCAATTCAAAAACAATTTAATCACAATCAATCATAGTGTAATACCCCTAACCCATATCTATCATCGAATAGGGTTACGAGGCATTATCGACCAATACACATCATTCTCATAAATTTAAGCATTCATAATCAAAGTCCATTCAAATCATTCACAATGTCCCTTATATAGGTCTACGAGACCTTAAAACATGCTTTGAATGGGTTCAGGACTAAACCAATAACATTTGAAAACTTTCAAAAACATAGAAAATTTTCATGTTTTTAAGGGTCACACGCCCATATGAACAGGCCGTGTGCCTCACATGACCACCAGACACGCTCGTGTCACATGTAACACCCCTTACCTGTACTCGAGGTCGGGATAAGGTACGAGGCATTATCGGACAAACATACAAACATTAAACTAAAATACGGGCCATAAAATTTCATTCATATTTCAAAACGTTCATTCACTTACACATAGTCCCTTATTTGAGTCTACGAAGCCCAAAACATACTTTAGAAAGGGTTCAAGACTAAACCGAGAACTTACAAAATTCTTGGAAATTTCATGCTTTAAGGCTCTACACGCCCGTGTCCCAAAGTCGTGTTCCATACACGGCTGAGACACATGGTCTTGTTTCTGCCTGTGTGGAATATACCTAGGCTATTTTCCATGCTTTGGTCAACCTTAATCTCTTACACACTTATTCAAAATCAAAAGCATATAACATGGTATTCATTTAATGATTAAATTTTCTCAATTAAACCACAAACATAGCATTTGTATGTCATCATACATGTGTCTCTCATACTCATTTTACCTTGTTTATTATAGTACCACTTATACATTTATACCAAGATTATCATCTTACCAAATATCTTCAGCTTAATCATCAAGCATTCATATTTAAAACTAGATCATATCTTTATAAAATACCACAATTTAGATGCGCAAAATAACATGTTTGCCTGAAACATTTCAATTCAACTCCATACCCAACAAGCATTCCATTGAGACTAGTCATATATATATATATATATGTCATGATACATATCATTCTCTTTCTGTTTTCTTATAAACACATATCATTTATTTCATTATATCAATATTTCATATACCATAGTTTTCATGTATTCCCCATATATTTATTTTCCTCCTCCTCCTCTCCATTCCACATCCTTAATGTATATAACATTCTTGTAAGTACGATTTCACAATTTACTAATAAATGCTCACATCAAACTGTCCACACGAGTCATAGTCACTTACTTATTTATAATTTGAGCTACAGAGCTTCAAATTAAGATCCGTAAATTTCCCCTAAAACTAGACTCACATATCTTTGCACCATAAAATTTTCATAATTTTTGGTTTAGCCAATTAGTACAGTTTATTCATTAAAATTTCCCCTGTTTCACTTTCTGACAGTTCTGACCTCTCTTCACTAAAAATTAATTATCTCACAATACAGAACTCGGATAATGTTCTTGTTGATTTATATAAGTTTAATCCTCTAATTATTTTTATCCAAATTGTTTTGATTTTCCAAAGTCAGAACAAGGGGTCATGTAATCATTCTGAACCAGTCTCACAAAAACATAAATATCTCAAAATATAGAACTCCTTTTCTTTCTTTGTTTCTTTTATATGAAAATAGACGCATTAAGCTTTAATTTGATATCTCATTCTATTTCTACTATTTTGGTGATTTTTCAAAATCACATCACTACTACTGTCCAAAACAGTTTTATTGCTAGTTCACTCTTTCACACTTTCTTTGTATTAACCTCATTTTAACATACATATCACAAATCATTTTCACCACATTTCATACATCACAAGTATAGGCCCATGATCACAAGGTCACCATGAAATCATCCTCATGTATAACTTACTTGTTTATAACCTTACCACATCCTGGTCACTTAATGAACACGTCATTCACATAACCTAGTTCTTGCACTTATTCATCACAAAACTCACAAAGCAATACATAGAGAGTCTCCCGTTGAACACTTCGGATCAATCCTCGATACTTGGTGGTTTCAGCACATAGCTCCACCCATCATATAGTTCGGCTTTCTTGTACACATGGTGAACACTTAGTACCACCCATGTGACCTAGCCAATTTATCTTGTAGCTCTCTTGTCTACATGGTGTCCTTCACCTGGAACCACGCATGCGACCTAGCTACATATATCCCGTAGCTCTCTTGTTTACATGGTGTACACATTGTATCACCCATGCGACCTAGCTACATCATAATGTCTTGTAGCTCTCTTGTACACATGATGTGCACTCAGCACCATACATGTGACCTAGCTACATACTATCTGTATCATCTAATCTTTTCGAAGGTTCAACTGGGATTTCTCTCTCTTTTCCAACAATTTCACTAATCAAGTAATTATCTACAAACATATCTCCAATATTATTATAAAATATCATAATACAAGTAATATTGATGTATTACTTACATATAAACTTACATCTCATTTAATATCAAGGCAATAACATTAAATTACACATTGCCTTATTAAAATCATATGAACTTACAATTTCTCATAATATCCATAATCATAGAAATCACATTTATGTATGATAATTCAATGCACTTCATGTACCATAGACATATTTTTAAATCAATTCATAAACTTGGCACCATAATCATTTAATTTAACATAATTCAATTAATTCACTAAATTTAACTTTCAAATATAAATTACTGACATTATTGTTTGTATTATTATCATACCAACTTACATACTTTCAACACCTCGGAAATTATAATAAATATATCAATTTTACATTGAAACATGCATAAATTAATGCTTATTATACATATGAACTTACCTCGATACTAAAACGACTATTTTACCAACTTTCCCAAGTTTTGATTTTTCTCTCATTCTAGGTTCAAATCTCGTTTTTCGGGATCTAAAACATCATATTTTACTTATTTAATTAATGTACTATTCAAAAAAGTCCTTAACTCAAACTTTTGAAAAATTACAAATTTGCCCCTATACTTTTGCATATTTACACTTTTGCCCCTAGGCTCGGGAATTAAACTTCATCCCTTATTCTTATGTTTTGTGACATGCTGATCACTTTTCCCTTCTATGGCAACATCAAATTCTCACTCTAACATATACTTATGACTATTAGGTATTTTTGCCGATTAAGCCCTTTTACTCGTTTTCACTCAAAACCGAGTAGTACAAGTTGTCTAACATAATTTAAAACCTCATATTCTATCATAAAACAACAAAATAAACACATTTCACCTATGGGTATTTTTCCAAATATGAACCCTAACTTAAATTATTTCTAGAATAAGCTTAATCAAATTACCGAAATTCTAAAAACGTAAAGAACTTGAAAAACGGGGTTAGAACAAACTTACTATTGAGCTTGGAAAGCGTGAAAACCCTGGCTTCCCCCACGCTAATTTCAGCCTCCATGAAAAAGATGAGTCAATTTTAGCTTTATTTTTCCTTTTTATTTCTTTTAATTACCAAATGACCAAAATGTCCTTCCTTACTAAACTTTCAAAAATTCCATCCATGTCCAATTTTTTTCCATCACTTAGAAATTGGTCAAATTGCTATTTAAGACCTCCTAATTAATGTTTCAAAGCAATTTCATACTAGAAACTTCTAGAATGCAGGTTTAGCAACTTATTCAATTTAGTCCCTAACTCCAAATTGAGCACTTTATGCATAGAATTTCTTCACGAAATTTTCACACAATCATACAATCATATCATAGACCTCAAAATAATTATTTCTATCTCAGATTTTGCAGTCCCGAAACCTCTGTTCCAACTAGACCTAATTTTGGGCTATTACATCACAGCCGTGTGAAAGCAGGGCATACATACTGACTTGAACCACACGGCCAAGGACACACCCATGTGCCAAGCCGTGTGAAATCTATGGGGGTTACTGACTTGGGTCACATGGCTGACCACACGCCCATGTGCAAGCCTGTGTGCCACACACGGCTAGTAAACACGCCTGTCTGTCTAGGCCATGTCAAAATTGTAGGGTATACTAAAATTAATTCAAAAGGTACCCCAGAGGACACACGACCGTGTAACATGACCGTGTATCGCACACGGCTAAGACACACGCCCGTGTCTCTACCCATGTGGACAAAAATAAGCCATTTGATTCACAAAACACAAGCACACTTAGCAACCAAGATAGTACCATCTCAATACATTTTTAAGCAACTAAAACATACCATTTCATTCACAAAACATATCATCTTAAACACAACCATTACATTACTCAAAACCATGACCAAAATCATATCAAAATAATATGTCAATTCCAACCAACTCACCTATCTTTCTTATGCATTTCTCCAATCGTATTATTAAACAACTAATGTCAAAAAACACTATAATATCAACTCAAAAATCAAAACACAATATGCCAACTTCCAAACAATAATACCACGTTTACAACCATTTAAAAGAGCTACCATATAACCTTATCAAGCAACCCAACACATAAGGCATTATACATATCACTTATCAAACACATAAAATCAAGCCAACTTAAATGGCCATACACACCATTATTTATAATCCAAATCTCATGGCTATTATCCAAATTCAAAATATACCAAAATGACACTAGTCTATACATGCCATATACCATATATACAAAGCTTCAAAAGTACCAACGAGATGAGTGCAATGACGTTTCCCAAAGATCCTTGAGTTCGAGCTAGCTTCGATAATCTACAAAACATGGAAAGAACACACAAAGTAAGCTTTAAAAGCTTAGTAAGCCATATACAAATAAAGTCATCATATGAATCACAACATTTCTATCAATAGGCGAAGTACAAGTAAACACATATAGATACACAAATCTTTCTCAATGAGTACATATGCATTTTCTCATGTAAACTTATCAATTACTTCAGTTTCCAATACTCGTAAGAATTTCGTACGTCCCAGGTCATTTAACTCATTAACACATTCTTTCTCGACTTGTCTTTGCCCGATGAACTGTTTGGAATTGTTAAGGATACTCAAAAATCACATAAGCTCATACAATGTCATATCCCAGATATGGTCTTACATGTTATCACATATCAATGCCACAGTCCCAGACAGGGTCTTACTCAAAATCGATTAACGATGCCAATGTCCCAGACATGGTCTTACACATAATCTCAATACAATGGCAATGTCCCAGACATGGCCTTACATGTAATCACATCTCGATAACCTAATGTCATGCAATTTGCATCCTATACTATTCCTAGGGTTCGTACGACACTTTCGGATATCGTAACTTTGTCGATTTATACTCATACTTGCTTGTTCAACATTCGTAGCAATTCAATGGTAATAAAACATATATAATTCAATTCAAAGACATTTATTTGCATAAGAACTTACTCGTAGTTGGAATAAATGAACGGAATCGACTATTCGTCAACTTTCAATTTTCCCCGATCTAAATCCGTTTTCTTTCATTCTTGATCTATATACATTCAAAATTAACTATTTTACTCATCAACACATTCAATTTCATACACAAACACATATTTAGGCATTTTTCACTTTAGCCTCTAAAGTTACACATTTATTCAATTTAGTCCCTACTTCATAAATATACAAAAATTCACAAAATTTGACAAAACCCATGCTTGGCCGAATTCTCTATAGGTCCCTAGCAGCCCATAGTTTTCATTTATTTTACAATTTAAGTCCTTAATTTACACTTTTCTCAATTTAATCTATACTTGACATTTTTGCCAAATATCACTTTACATAACATGTATATCAAACACCAAGCTTGCATAATTCATCATCAAAAATCATAAAACTCATGGATTAATCAATGGCATTTTTCAAAATCCTTAACAAATTCAAAAATTAAGGTATGGGCTAGCTAATACTCAAAGCAACAATAAAAAAAATATAGAAATCATCAAAAACGGATAAAAAAATGTACCTTAATGAGCTAGAAATGCTTGGCTGAATGAAAACCTAACTTTAGCTATTCCTCTCTTTAATTTTTGGCTAATGAAGATGATAATCTAACAAATTTTAGCTTTTGTTTTATTTAATATATCATTTATTAACCATTTACCAATTTAACCTTAAAATTAATTCAATATTTCAATAATGCCAAACCAAATATCATCCACTAACTCACAATAGGGCTATCTACCTCATAAGGACTTTAACTTTAAAGTTTTATAGCTATTAGACACCTTTAGCTAATAAAACAGCACTTTTGCACCTTACGTGATTTAGTCCTTTTTCTCAAATTGAGCTATTTAACGATAAAATTAGCTCACGAAATTTTCACACATAGATATTCACATGCTATAAACACCAAAAATAATATTAAAATAATTTTATGACCTTAGATTTATGGTTTCGAAACCACTGTTCCTAGTTAGCTAAAACTGAGCTATTACAAATCTCCCCTCTTAAGGATTTTCGTCCCCGAAAATCTTACTAGCGAATAAGTTTGGATATTGCTTTCTCATAGCATCCTCGGTTCCCATGAAGCTTCTTCTACCCCGTGTCGATGCCATAACACTTTTACTAATGTTATTCTTTTATTTCTCAACTCTTTGATCTCACGAGCTAGAATTTGAATTGGTTCTTCATTGTACGAGAAATCTGACTGAATCTCAACTTCGGTCAGGGAAATAATATGTGAAGGATCTGATTTGTACCTTCATCGCATCGATACATGAAATACATTATGGATATTTTCTAACTTAGACGGTAACGCTAGCCAATAAGCCACTGGTCTAATTTGCTTGATAATCTCATACGATCCGATGAATCTCGGACTCAATTTGCCTTTACGACCGAATCGAAGTATTTTCTTCCACGGAGATACTTTCAAAAACACTTTATCCTTGATCTGAAATTCAATATCTTTCCATTTCAAACTATCTTGGATCATTTTCACTTTCTCTTCAGTATCTCTAATCAGATCAACCCCATAGATCCTATTCTCGCTAAGCTCGGTCCAATACAACGATGTTCTTCATTTACGACCGTGTAGAGCTTCGTATGGTGCCATTTTAATACTCGATTGGAAGCTATTATTATACGCAAATTCAATCAACGGCAAAAATTTTTCCCACATACATTCGAACTCAAGAATGCAACATCTTAACATATCTTCGAGTACTTGAATAACTCGCTCGGATTGACCATCCATCTGTTGGTGAAATGCGGTACTAAAATGTAGTTTTGTACCCAGTGCATCTTGCAATTTCTTCCAAAATCTCAATGTGAATCTCGGATCTTTATCTAAAATAATTGAAACAGGTACTCCGTGTAATCTCACAACCTCTAAGATATACAACTTAGTTAACTTTTCAAGCGAATAGCCGTTCATATTGAAATAAAATGAGATGATTTAGTTAATCTATCAAATATAACCCATATTGCATCTTTCTTACTCGGAGATAAAGGAAAACTCGAAACAAAATCCATAGTCACTCTATCCCATTTCCACTCGCCGCAATAAACCAGACAAGACCTGATGCTCAGCTTTAACTTGCTGACAAATCAAACATTTAGAAACGAACTCTGAGATATCCCGTTTCATGCCATGCCACCAATAGAGCTGTTTCAAATCATTGTACATTTTCATACTTCCTAGATGAACAAATAAACAACTATTATGTGCTTCATTCAAAATCATCTGAATCAACTCTGAGTTCCTTGGAACACATATTTGGCTTTTGAATCTTAAACAGTCATCTGAATCAACTTGAAACTCTGAACCAGGGTTTGAATCACATTAAGCTCGTTTTGCTAACATTTCATTATCAAAATTTTGAGCTTGACTAATTTATTGTACAAACAACGGTCTCGCTTTCAACTCAGCTACAATAATGCCGTCATCAGATAAAGCTAACTAAATATTCATTGCACGTAGAGCAAATAAAGAATTTCGGCTTAATTCATCAACAACAACATTTGTTTTTCTCGGATGATAATCAATCACTAGCTCATAATCTTTTAGTAATTCTAGCCATCTTCGCTGTCTCAAATTCAAATCTTTCTGAGTCATTAGATATTTCAAACTTTTTGATCTGAGTCAACATGGCATTTCTCACCGAATAGATAATGGCGACAAATCTGGAATGCAAACACAATGGCTGCTAACTCTAAATCGTGTGTCGGGTAATTCTTTTTGTGTGATTTCAATTGTCTCGAGGCATAAGCTATGACTTTGCCTTCCTGCATCAAAACACAACCCAGGCCATTCAACGATGCATTACTATAGATCACGAATTCTCTACCCGATTCTGGCTGTGCCAACACTAGATATTCAGTCAAAAGAGCTTTCAGCTGATCAAAACTTTTCTGACATTTCTCAGACTATTCAAACTTTACATCTTTCTAAAGCAATCTCGTTAACGGAGTCATAATCATCGAAAAGCCTTTTACAAACTATTGATAATAGCCAGCTAGTCCCTAAAAACTGTAGACTTCAGATACATTTCTCGGAGGCTTACAATCCATAGTAGCAGAAATCTTACTCAGATCGGCTCGAATACCGGATGCTAACACAATATGCCCTAGAAAACCAACCTCACGCAACCAGAATTCAAATTTACTGCTTATCACGTAAAGTCTGCAATACAATTCTCAAATCCTTGGCATGCTCAGTTTCATCTCGTGAATATATCAAAATATCATCTATGAACACAACAACAAATCAATGTATATATGGTCTGAAAATCCAGTTCATTAAGTCCATAAAGACTGTAGAAGCATTTGTTAGTTTGAAAGGCATAACTAAAAATTCACAGTGACCATACCTTGTTCTGAATGCAGTCTTCGGCCCATCAGAGTCTCTAACTCGTAATTGACAATAACCTGATCTCAAATCTTTCTTCGAGAACACTATAGCCCCTTTCAATTGATCAAACAAATCATCTATTTTGGGCAGAGGATATTTGTTCTTGATTGTCACTTTGTTGAGCTGTCTATAGTCTATACACATTCTCATAGTACTATCTTTCTTTTTCACAAACAATACGAGCACCCGAGTGTGAGAAACTCGATCTCGCAAACCTTCTATCTGTTAACTCTTATAACTGAGCTTTCAATTATTTTAACTCTGTCGGAGCCTTTTGGTACGGAGCTATCGATATCGGTGTTGTACCAACTCTTCAGGAAACACATCTTTATACTCACACACAACTGGCACTGATTCAATCTTCTTTTCAGTCACTTTCGTATCAAGCACATAAGCTAAATAAGCTTCGCAACCCTTTCTCAAATATTTTTGAGCCAACATCGATGAAATCACCGTTGGCATGCCATTTAAATCATCTGCCTCAATTCGAATAATCTCATTATTTTGACATTTCCATTCTATCATCTTTGTTTTGCATTTCACAACAGCATCACGCAACGTTAGCCAATCCATACCCAGAATTATATCAAATTCATCAAATGGTAATAACATTAGATCAGCTGGAAAACAAATATCCCGAATCATCAACAAACAATTCTTGCACACTTTATCAACTAACACACACCGCATAAGGGGTTCGATACTCTAATTACAAACTTAGTAGGCTGTACAAGAAAAGTCTTATTGGATACTAAGTTCACACATATATACAAATGAGTTGATCCCGGATCAATCAATGCAATAACTTTGGCATCATAGAGGTAAAAGTACTAGTAATAACATCTGGAGATGATGCTTCTTCGCGAGCACGAATAGCGTAGGCTCGTGCAGGTGCTCTAGCATCAGATCTTGTAGTAGTGTCTTTAGTCTCTTTCTCACTACCACTCACATTTCCCGTGTTTCTGGGTGGTCTACCTCTAGTTGAAGTGTTACTCGGCCTCATATTCTGTACTATATCTTGCTCAGCCAACTCAGGACAATTATGAATGAAATGATCCAATGATCCACATTTAAAATAGGCTGATTATTCAATCTACAATCACCAGAATGCCTCTTAACACAATGTTTACATTCAAGTCGGTTAGGTCTCGCACTCTCAACACTAGCTATCGAAGTAGCTAGAGCTCTGAAGCTCGACTATTGCAATCTCTGTTTGAATGTCCCACTGACGTATTAGAATGATTCAACGAGTCTCAAAATTTCTTTGATGCAGATTGATACGGCTTACTCATTGATCTCTTTCTCGAATCTCTAGCTTCTGAGTTTGCTTTTCTCTTTTCTTTGCTGAGATCCTCAGCTTTACAAGCCCTTTCAACCAAAACAGTGAATTCTTTGATTTTCAGAATCCCAACTAATAGCTTTATATCTTCTTTCAGCCCGTCAACAAATCTTTTACACATGATCTCTTTAATGGAAACATATTCCCGAGCATATTTGCTCAATCGTACGAACTCTCTTTCATATTCAGTGACAGTCATCCGACTTTATATTAGTTCTAGAAATTCTTTATGTTTCTGATCAAGAAATAACTGATGTATTTCTTTTGGAATTCAAATTGGAAGAACTCCTAGGTAACTCATTCTCTAAGAACCACAGATGTCAACGTTTTCCACCAATGATATGCATTATCTCTAAGCAAAGATTCAACACATTTGATACATTCATCTGGAGTACAGGACAATTCATTAAATACTTTAATTACGTTCTCGAGCCAGAACTCAGCCCTGTCAGTATCATCATCAACTGTAGCCTGAAAATCTTCGGCCTTGTGTTTACGTGTCTTATCTACTGGCAGCTTACTCAATCGAATCGGATCTATCACTTGTTGCACGATTGGGTTTGTTAAAGAACAAGTGGGGGTAGAGGTTGTTGAGCAGTCGGATCCGTTTGAATGAATTCCAAGAACCACACACTCATCATTTGGAAGAAGGCTTGCTTAGCCTCTCCTCTTTGGCTACTTGACATAGTCCTAGAATCGACCAGCGCTACCCCTTGAGTGGGAGCGGGTGCATTACTTTCAACATCGTTAGCGATTTCTCGACCGGGATCCATTTGCTATATGAAAAGCACATGTTAACTATTAGGAATCATCACACTATCACAGTTTATATATATGACATGTATAGCTAGACTCTTACACGCTACGTTAGTCCTAGAATCGACTAAATCATAGCTTCGATACCAATTAAATATAACACCCCTAACCAATATCTATCATCGAAATATGGTTACAAGGCATTACCGACCAATACACATCATTCTCATACATTTAAGCATTCATAATCAAAGTCCAATCAAATCATTCACAATGTTCCTTGTATAGGTCTACGACACCTTAAAACATGCTTTGAAGGGTTTGGGACTAAACTGATAATATTTGCAAACATTGAGAAACATAGAAAATTTTCATGCTTTTAAGGGTCACACGCTCGTGTGAACAGGCTGTGTGCCTCACATGACCACCAGACACGTCCGTGTCATAGGCCGTGTGAAAATAGGGCATACAGACTAACTTGTACCACACGGCTGAGGACACGGCTGTGTGCCAGGCCATGTGAAATCTAAGGGGGTTACTGACTTGGGTCACACGGCTGACCACACGCCCATATGCCAACCCGTGTGCCACACATGGCTAGTAGACACCCTAGCGTGTCTAGGCCATGTCAAAACTATAGGCTATACTAAATTTAAATCGAAGGGTACCCCAGGGGACACACAGCCGTGTAACATGACCGTGTATCACACACGGCTGAGACACACGCTGTAACACCCCAAACCCAGCCTGGACATTATGGCTGAATCTGGCAATGCCACATTGAAGTGTTTTTCGTAAAGTGTGAATGTAACACCCCAAACCCGTGACCGTCCCCGGATTTGACCACGTGGTGTTACCGGGCTTACTTCCCTTATTTCTCTCTTGGAAATATTTAATTTCATTCGAGCGAGGCTAGCTAACTACGTCACTGTCACCTTAAAAATCATATCTCGAGTTCCAGAACTCGAAAATCAGTTCCGTAAATTTTCCCTGAAACTAGACTCATAATCCCATCTACAAATTCTTTTATAGAATTTTTGGTCAAGCCAATTAGTACAGTTTATTAGTTAAAGTCTCCCCTGTTTCAGGGTTCGACTACACTGACCTTTGTGCACTACGACTTGGATATCTTCCTGTACAGGGCTCCAACACTTATGCCGTTTGTTTCTAGAGAAACTAGACTCACAAGGGAATCTATAAATATAGAGCATGACTTCTAATTCTCTCTGGTTAATTTATAGTGTATTTTCAAAGTCGGAGCAGGGGATCCAGAAACCGTTCTGGCCCTGTTTCACGAAAACCTGAATATCTCTTAAAATACAACTCATATGGTAGTTTCGTTTCATCCATATGAAAATAGATTCATCAAGGTTAAATTTCATAATTTATTCACTATTTAATTCTACTTCTACTATTTTTAGTGATTTTTCCATCTCACCTCACTGCTGCTGGCAGCATCTGTTACTAAAGCAAACAATGACTATTTCATAATTCTTCCATGGCCAACTATTTCATCGTACATAATACAAACTATGGCCACCTTATCAAAATTAAGGTTTCTAAGGCTCGTGACTATAGGTTTTAGAATCACACTCAACCGACCACATAGGCCATTTTCGCATGGCTTAAAGTTTACAACCCAAAATTCAACAAAACAAAATAGCCTATACATGCCAAATGTTCTCCTAGTTCAACTACGAAGACAATACCAAAAGATTTCCAGCCGGTGTGATGACTTCAACGATGGTTCCGAAACGCATAAGCGAGACGAATCCAAGGGACCTAAAATGGGTGACAAGAAAACACAGAGTGAGTTTATAACTCAGTAAGTCCTAAGCATTCGACAATCATCCATCGATAAAATTATCACAACATGAAATAATGTACGAGGCTAGGTACTCCATCCATATCGAAAATGTACCATAGTTCCTCGGACCTTTCAGTTCATTCTCGTACCAATTCACCCAATGGCATTTTATATACTGTTCAATAGAATAATAGAGGCATTTCCATACATCATCTCATTTCCGCAATAATCATGCAATCAAATGAACTTTCATCTATTCCACGATACTTTATTTACGGGAATGCAATTGAAATCATCACATAGATTTAAAACTTACCAACTCAACCCCGAGCATGAACATAGCATCTATTAGCCATGAACTCAAGGTACTTACTTTTTCCGCTGTCCGTACTCAACTCGATAAAATCACACCTCCATATAAATATTCAATCGATAGAACATACATATTAAATTCGCACACGTAATGCTTAATAAACGATCTCGCACACTTAGTGCCATGCGATTTAAGCTCGCACACATAGTGCCATATAATTTAAGTTCGCACACTTAGTGCCATATAATTTAAGTTCGCACACTTAGTGCCATATAATTTAAGTTCGCACACTTAGTGCCATATAATTTAAGTTCGCACACTTAGTGCCATACCTTCCAAGCCCGCACACTTAGTGCCAATCTTGTCACCGTGCCCATTTATTGCCCGCACACTTAGTGCCGAGACCAAACGCTCTACGCAAGTTACTACTTTTATACATTCAGCAATGTCATCACTCCATACACATACATTTTATATACACACCATCTCATTAAACACAATTTGCATGGATATTATGACCATTTAAATCAATACCAAATACATGCTTAATGACTTACCTCGGATGTTGTCGCGTCTTGACGGCTATTCAATTACTTTGTCTTTCCCTTGTCCAACTTTGATCCTTTGAGTTCTTGAGCTAATTCACACAAATTTAACTTATTAAAACCTCATTATGTTAGCTTATGGCCGAATATGACAAGGAGTTTAAATGGTCATATGGCCACCCTTTAGCTCGATTACACAATGGTCATGCACATTTTTAATTACATCAAGCAATTCAATACAATTCATTCAAGCATCAAGGAGAAGCTCAAGGTACTTAGCCCATATACCCATTAGACATTAGAGTCACATGTATACGAAATCACGAATCGAATTCAACATACTAGCTAATATTTCCCCCTTAGCCGAATTTCTAAGTCAAGCTAAAGCCATCAATAGGCTACCTAAGGCTGAATATACACATTAACATATGTATTTGTTCATGTGGCCGAACATACACATCTATGTTAAGGCCGATTTCAACACTTGATACATTCTACAAGTATGGTCGCTTGTATCGACTAAACACCATTTTGTTTCAAGTTCAAAACTAGGCTAATTCGCACATATACACTAGTAAATCAAACATTAACATTGGTACATCACCTTACTAGCACTTCTCATTCAAATAACATGAACAACAACCATAGTCTCCTTTTATTTCCTACCATGGCCGAATGCCATACCACACCATACCATGCATCATTACAAGCTTTACTTTTAGCATGCAAATGACATCCACAAACCCACCTTAGCCGAACCTTATCTCCATGATATAGTGAAGATTGAACCATGGGCTAGTTAGAACTCAAGCTAACTACTAAAACATGCTTGAATCTCATGGCACAACATCAAACTTACCTTAACTTAGATGCAAATATGGCCGAATATCTTCAACTTTTCTCTTTTCAAACCGGCCAAGAAGAACCAAAGGATGAAGCTTTTCTTTCCTCTTTGTATTTTCTTCCTAGTTTTGGCTCAAAGAAAGGATGAACAATTTTTTTTCTCTCTTTTCCTTCAACTCACGGCAACAAGGGGGAGGGGCATCCACACTCTTTTTTTTTGTCAACATTTTCTTTAATGCTAGCACATTATTTTATTGCTTCATACATAACTCACTAACCAAACATGTTGGAAGCATGTTTCCTTTGCCCATCAACACCCACCTTAGCCGGCCACTATAGCAATAATTGGGCAATTTGACATGCAAGTCCATTGTTTTGCATGCATGCTTTAATTAGTCATCACACATTTCCCTATCATACTTTCAAAGTTTACTACTAGGTCCTTTCTAGTGAAATTCACCTTTATAACTCTAAATCAAATCATCAAAATGTCACACACAAATTAACATATATCATAGGCATCAAAATAAATTTTTAAATTATTTTTATGCCTCGGTTTTGTGGTCCCGAAACCACATCCCGACTAGGGTCAATTTTGGGCTGTTACAACTCTCCCCCACTTAAGAAAATTTCGTCCCCGAAAATCTTACCGGTAAATAGGTTTGGGTATCGCTCTTTCATAGAGTTCTCGGGTTTCCAAGTAGCTTCTTCCATCCCGTGTTTGAGCCATAACACTTTAACTAGCGGAACCTGCTTGTTTCGCAACTCTTTCACTTCACATGCTAGGATACGAACCGGTTCTTCCTCATAACTCATATTGGCTTGAATTTCAACCTCTGATGGACTAATCACGTGCGATGGATCAGACCTATATCGTCGAAGCATCGAGACATGAAAAACGTTGTGAATCTTTTCGAGCTCAGGGGGCAGAATTAATCGGTAAGTGACTAGCCCAACTCGTTCGGATACTTCATACGAACCGATGAACCTCGGACTCAATTTGCCTTTACGGCCAAATCTAAGCACCTTCTTCCAGAGTGAAACTTTGAGAAATACCTTGTCCCCAACCTGATATTCAATGTCTTTTCTTTTCAAATCCGCATACGACTTTTGGCGATCCGAAGCAGCTTTCAAACTTTCACGAATTACTCGAACTTTTTGCTCGGCATCCTTAACCAAATCAACCCCGATGACTTTACCTTCGCTAAGTTCAGTCCAGAATAAAGGGGTACGGCATTTACGACCGTACAAAGCCTTGTAAGGCGCCATCTGAATACTTGATTGAAAGCTATTGTTGTAAGCGAATTCAACCAAAGGTAAATACCGTTCCCATGAACCACTGAACTCGAGGATGCAACATCTTAACATATCCTCAGGTATCTGAATTATCCGCTCGGATTGACCATCGGTTTGGGGGTGAAAGGCGATGCCGAAATGCAACTTGGTACCCAAAGCTTCTTGCAACTTCTTCCAAAATCGCGAGGTAAATCTCGGATCTCTATCCGACACAATGGAAATAGGCACCCCGTGTAATCTCACAATCTGAGAAACGTACAATTCGGCTAGTTTGTCCATTGAAAAATCCGTACGTACGGGGACAAAGTGAGCCGACTTAGTCAATCTATCTACAACGACCCAAATCGCATCCTTCTTAGTCGCTGACAATGGCAGTCCGAATACAAAGTCCATTGTGACTCGATCCCATTTCCACTCGAGTATCGTGATCGGCTGAAGTAATCCTGAAGGCACTTGATGTTCCGCTTTCACTTGTTGACATATTAAACACATCGAAACAAAGTTGGAGATGTCTCGTTTCATACCATGCCACCAAAACCGACGTTTCAAATCGTTGTACATCTTCGTACTCCCCGGGTGGATTGCCATTCGGCTACAATGGGCTTCGTTCAGAATTATCAAAATAAGTTCCGAATTCTTTGGAACACACAGACGACTTCTGAACCTCAAACAATCGTCATCATCGATTTGAAACTCCGATTCCTTGTTCGGAACACACTCAGCCCGTTTTGCAACCAACTCATTGTCGGCTTTCTGAGCTTCACAAATTTGATGTATCAATAATGGTTTGGCTTTCAATTCAGCTACTAACACATTGTCGGATCGAACGGACAAGTGCACATTCATTGCTCGTAAAGCGAATAGTGATTTACGACTTAAGGCATCCGCAACCACATTCGCCTTTCCCGGGTGATAGTCAATGACCAGCTCATAATCCTTTAATAGCTCGAGCCAACGTCTTTGTCGCAGATTTAAGTCTCTTTGAGTCATCAAATATTTGAGACTTTTGTGATCCGAATACACATGGCACTTCTCACCCAATAAGTAATGTCGCCATATCTTCAAGGCGAACACTATGGCTGCTAGTTCAAGGTCATGGGTCGGATAGTTTCTCTCATGCGGCTTTAGTTGTCTCGACGCGTAAGCCACAACTTGACCTTCTTGCATCAACACACAACCTAACCCAAGCAAGGATGCGTCCTTGTATATGACAAACTCTTTCTGGGACTCACTTGTACTAATCTGGGGCCTCGGTTAAGCAGGTTTTAGTCGATCGAAACTTTCTTGACAGCGTTTGACCACTCGAACTTAACATCTCTTTGGAGTAGTTTCGTCATCGGCGCGACTATCATCGAAAAACCTTTCACAAATCGTCGATAGTATCCGCAAGCCCAAAAAGCTCCTAACTTCGGTAATATTCCTTGGAGGTTTCCAATCAACTATGGCTGAAATTTTGTTCGGGTCCACTCGACACCGTCACGGACACCACGTGCCCCAAAAGCTAACCTCTCTCAACCAAAATTCACATTCTTGAACTTTGCGTATAACTGCTTATCTCGTAAGATTTTCAACACTAGCCTCAGGTGTTCAGCATGTTCAGTTTCATCTCTCGAATAGACCAAAATGTCATCGATAAATACAACTACGAACCGATCCAAGTAAGGCTTGAAAATTCTATTCATTAAATCCATAAATACCGCAGGGGCATTAGTGAGCCCAAACGGCATCACTAAGAATTCGTAGTGACCGTACCTTGTTCTAAAAGCAGTCTTGGGTATGTCCGATTCTCGGACCCTCAACTGATAGTACCCCGACCTCAAATCTATCTTTGAAAACACTGAGGCTCCTTTTAATTGATCAAACAAATCGTCAATTCGTGGCAACGGATATTTGTTCTTTATCGTCACTTTATTCAACTGACGATAGTCGATGCACAATCTCATAGTTCCATCCTTCTTCTTCACAAACAATCTTTGTGCGCCCCATAGAAAAAACTTCGGTCGAGCGAAACCTCTATCCGTCAATTCTTGCAATTGAACCTTCAATTCCGTTAATGCCATACGATGCGGGGCTATTGAGATCGGCGTAGTACCGGTACAACCGATGCGAATTCCACTTCTCGAACCGGTGGCAATCTCGGTAACTCCTCGGGAAAAACATCCGAATACTCACAAACCACTGTACCGATTCGAGTTTCCTTTCCGTCTCTTTACTTTCAAACACATACGCAAGGTATGTTTCAAACCCCTTTTCACATATCTCCGGCGGTCATAGAAGATATTATCGCTGGCACTCCTTTTAAATCGATGAGACTCGACTCGAACTACCTCGTTATTTGCACTCCTCAAATCAATGGTTTTCCTTTTGCGATCCACCACTTGCATCATGTCGGTCACCAATCCATACCAAGAATAACATCGAATTTATCAAATGGTAGAAGCATCGGATCGGTAGAAAACAGGATTCTCGAATTATTAGGGGCATCTCTTGCACACTTTATCAACGATGCGTATTGACCCAAAGGGTTTGACACTCGAATTACGAACTCAGTAGACTCAACAGGTAGAGTCTTACTAGATGCTAAAGTTTCACATACATATGAATGAGTAGAGCCGGGGTCAATCAATGCAATCACACTAGTATCAAAGAGAGTAAAAGTACCAGTGATAACGTCAGGGGAGGATGCCTCCTCTCGTGCGCGGATGGCATATGCTCTAGCAGGAGCACGGGTCTCGGATCGAACAGCCGTATCAGAGGCTCCTCTCTGATTACCACCCCTACCTCTAGAAATTCTCGGGGGCCTACCTCTAGCCGTCGTTCCACTAGGTCTTGCACCTTGCATCTTATTCTTCTCATCTAGCTCCGTGCAATCTCTAATGAAGTAGTCCTTCGAACCGCATCCATAACAGCCCTATTAATGACTTACCCCAACATTCACCTAGGTGTCGTCTTCCACATTGGGGGCATTCGGGTCTCTCTTGGCGATTATTGCCCACACTAGCTACCAAGTAGCTCGGAGTCCGTCAATGGTCGGGCTCGGATGGAAATTCCCGATCGCCCTCGACTTACTAGTGTCCTCCACGAACTTCTTTACCGAGAACGGAGCTTTACTCACGATCTTTTACGATAATCTCTTGCTTCAAATCCAGCCTTCTTCTTCTCCTTTCCAAGTTCTTACGCCTTGCGAGCTCGTTCGACTAGTGTTACGAACTCCTTTATCTCCAAAATACCCACTAGCAGCTTTAAATCTTCATTCAATCCTTCTTCAAATCTTTTGCACATAGCAACCTCATCAGCCACACACTCCCGAGCATACCGACTAAGTCTTACGAACTCATGTTCGTATTCAAGATCTGTTCATATGGCCTTGCTTGAGTTCCAAGAATTCCTTACGCTTCGATCGATGAACCGTTGACTAATGTATTTCTTTCGAAATTCTGATTGAAAGAAATCCCAAGTAACTCATTCGTTTGGGACTATGGAAATTAAAGTCCTCCACCAATAGTAAGCTGAGTCTCGCAACAAGGATATAGCACACTTAAGACATTCATCGGGTGTGCATGACAGTTCATCTAACACTCGAATGGTGTTATCGAGCCAGAACTCGGCCTTTTCGGCATCATCAGTAACTATGGCCTTGAACTCCTCAGCCCGCGCTTCCTAATCAGTCTCTGGTGGTTTACTCGACCTCACGGGATCGATGCTTGGAGGCATTGCGGGCTCTTGGGGTGGAGTATTTAAATTCGGGAATGGTTGGACAGCCGGGTTGGTTCGGGCATATTATGCGACCCACTCATTCATCATGGTGAAGAAGGCTTGTTTCGCCCTTCATTTTGATTATTTGCGGATGATGAGGCTCAACAGCGGTGTCCCTTGCAGGAGCAGCCGCTCGCTTTCAATGTCATCCGCCAAGGGTCTCTCTACCGGGTTCCATTTGCTAATCAAAACAAAAATTTCAACCGTCGAAGTCATCACATTTTTAAGCACTAACAATTTGGCATGTATAGCTAAACTCACACGCTATGGTAGTCCTAGAATCGACTAAACCATAGCTCGATACCAATAAATGTAACATCCCAAACCCGTGACCGTCCCGGATTTGACCGGTGGTGTTACCGGCTTACTTCCTTATTTCTCTCTTGAAATATTTAATTTACATTCGAGCGGGCTAGCTAAGCTGCGTCCTTGTCACCTTAAAAATCATATCTCGAGTTCCAGAACTTGAAAATCAGTTCCGTAAATTTTCCCTGAAACTAGACTCATAATCCCATCTACAAATTTTTTCTAAAATTTTTGGTTGAGCCAATTAGTACAGTTTATTAGTTAAAGTCTCCCCTGTTTCAGGGTTCGACTACACTGACCTTTGTGCACTACGACTTAGATATCTTCCTGTACAGGGCTCCAACACTTATGCCGTTTGTTTCTAGAGAAGCTAGACTCACAAGGGAATCTATACATATAGAGCATGACTTCTAATTCTCTCTGGTTAATTTATAGTGAATTTTCAAAGTCAGAGCAGGGGATCCAGAAACCGTTCTGGCCCTGTTTCACAAAAACCTGAATATCTCTTAAAATACAACTCATATGGTCGTTTCGTTTCATCCATATGAAAATATATTCATCAAGGTTCAATTTCATAATTTATTCACTATTTAATTCTACTTCTACTATTTTTAGTAATTTTTCCATCTCACCTCACTTTCTTTGGCATCATCATTACTAAAGCAAACAATGACTATTTCATAATTCTTCCATGGCCAACTATTTCATCATACATAATACAAACTATGGCCACCTTATCAAAATTAAGGTTTCTAAGGCTCGTGACTATAGGTTTTAGAATCACACTCAACCGACCACATAGGCCATTTTCGCATGGCTTAAAGTTTACAACCCAAAATTCAACAAAACAAAATAGCCTATACATGCCAAATGTTCTCCTAGTTCAACTACAAAGACAATACCAAAAGATTTCCAACCGGTGTGATGACTTCAACGACGGTTCCGAAACGCATAAGCGAGACGAATCCAAGGGACCTAAATTGGGTGACAAGAAAACACAGAGTGAGTTTATAACTCGAGAAGTCCTAAGCATTCGACAATCATCCATCGATAAAATTATCACAACATGAAATAATGTACGAGGCTAGGTACTCCATCCATATCGAAAATGTACCATAGTTCCTCGGACCTTTCGGTTCATTCTCGTACCCATTCACCCAATGGCATTTTATATCTTGTTCAATAGAATAATAGAGGCATTTCCATACATCATCTCATTTCCGCAATAATCATGCAATCAAATGAACTTTCATCTATTCCACGATACTTTATTTACGGGAATGCAATTGAAATCATCACATAGATTTAAAACTTACCAACTCAACCCGAGCATGAACATAGCATCTATTAGCCATGAACTCAAGGTACTTACTTTTTTCATGTCCGTACTCAACTCGATAAAATCACACCTCCATATAAATATTCAATCGATAGAACATACATATTAAATTCGCACACGTAATGCTTAATAAACGATCTCGCACACTTAGTGCCATGCGATTTAAGCTCGCACACATAGTGCCATATAATTTAAGTTCGCACACTTAGTGCCATATAATTTAAGTTCGCACACTTAGTGCCATATAATTTAAGTTCGCACACTTAGTGCCATACCTTCCAAGCCCGCACACTTAGTGCCAATCTTGTCACCGTGCCCATTTATTGCCCGCACACTTAGTGCCATATCTCCATGATATAGTGAAGATTGAACCATGGGCTAGTTAGAACTCAAGCTAACTACTAAAACATGCTTGAATCTCATGGCACAACATCAAACTTACCTTAACTTAGATGCAAATATGGCCGAATATCTTCAACTTTTCTCTTTTCAAACCGGCCAAGAAGAACCAAAGGATGAAGCTTTTCTTTCCTCTTTGTATTTTCTTCCTAGTTTTGGCTCAAAGAAAGGATGAACAATTTTTTTTCTCTCTTTTCCTTCAACTCACGGCAACAAGGGGGGGGAAGGGGCATCCACACTCTTTTTTTTTTTTTTGTCAACATTTTCTTTAATGCTAGCACATGATTTTATTGCTTCATACATAACTCACTAACCAAACATGTTGGAAGCATGTTTCCTTTGCCCATCAACACCCACCTTGGCCGGCCACTATAGCAATAATTGGGCAATTTGACATGCAAGTCCATTGTTTTGCATGCATGCTTTAATTAGTCATCACACATTTCCCTATCATACTTTCAAAGTTTACTACTAGGTCCTTTCTAGTGAAATTCACCTTTATAACTCTAAATCAAATCGTCAAAATGTCACACACAAATTAACACATATCATAGGCATCAAAATAAATTTTTAAATTATTTTTATGCCTCGGTTTTGTGGTCCCAAAACCACATCCCGACTAGGGTTAATTTTGGGCTGTCACAGTGAACTCATTTGAAAAGCCTAATGTTTATTTAGCCTCTTTGTGTGAACTAGAAAATGATTTTAAAATTTGCGTCACTATCAAAAAGTATTCAATTTAAAGCTTATTAATTTAAAAATCTCGTTTATCGTGGAAGCTTTTGAAACGATTTTGCATATTCGTTTTATTTTGATAAATCATGCATATCTTTTGAAAACCCGCATCCTACTACTAGCAGGTATAAATAAAAAATAAATAAACCCCAAAAATTTAAAAAATTATAGAGGCCTTATTACATAATGAAACCCAAAATAAAATCTTAATTATAATATTAAAAGAAACCTCGTCGAGTGGCCTCCTCTGAGTCCTCCGTCGCCTCGATCCGTCTAAGCCTGGGGATTTCCTGCACAATTAACAGATGGGTGAGTTTACGAAAAATCAGTGTGTGAAATCCCATAAAAGCATACAATCGGAGTAAACTAAATTTGGGCCTAAGCCCTCAGTTTCAATTAGGGGCCTTAGCCCCTCTTTCGATAAGATATGATGCAGGCTGAGCCCATTCTGATGTCGATGGCGATCTGGGCCTTATCCCATTTCAGTACAGTATGCAAACATAGAATCCTATGCAATCCATTCGCTACACACCATCTTCGTACCAGCTCTACACACCATGTGGGGATAAAATCGACCCACCCAACCCTAGACACCAAGTCGTACCGGTTATGACACTAAAATAGTATTTAGAGCTGAGCTGCCAGTAATAGGCTTATAGCCTTTCAATACACTTCCTTCAAAATCATATATCCCACTCCATGCAATGCAACATGATATAAATGTACATACCGTAAAAATGGCATGCTTAAATAATAATACATCATATACGGGTAAAACAATCATCTTACCAAAAATAAGGGTCCAGGTACATTACCGGCCCAGCAGTAGGTCCACAGTCATCTTGGGTGACCCGTGTAACCTTCACAGTCAATCGATGATAATAGGCCTCGGCCCATATTGCGTGCCCATGTGGGCTCACAAGCTCATATGGCCCACACAGCCTAAATTGGCCTTAGCCGTGTGGTTTACACAGCCTAGCCCAATAGTAACCACACTTTTATATGATTGATTTTGTGTGGGGCCCGTAGGCCCATTGGGCCTACATGGCCTAGTTCGGCCCAAAATGGGCCAGTATCAT
Source organism: Gossypium arboreum (assembly GCF_025698485.1). Classification (NCBI taxonomy): domain Eukaryota; kingdom Viridiplantae; phylum Streptophyta; class Magnoliopsida; order Malvales; family Malvaceae; genus Gossypium; species Gossypium arboreum. The sequence goes on along the minus strand of NC_069077.1, from coordinate 114,889,051 downwards.
TTCGGACCATAAAGATGCTCATGGCCATCTTATCGATCACACGGCCATGTTTTGTCACACGGCCTACCACACGGGCGCCCACATGGTCGTGTGGTGTCGTTAACCCACTTTTTTGGCTTTTCAGCCTTTCAGCTTTTCGGCTTTTCAGCCTTTACAGTTTCACATCCATTGGTAGTGTTAACACACCTGTTATGGTGTTGTAACAGAAACGCTTCCAAGATCAACGCACCTATGATTAACAATAATCCCTCATTAGCCTAAAACCATCGTTAATCCATACCACAATATCGAAAAGGATTCATTCGATCCACTGTCACTTACCAAACCAACAATCGCAAATCCTTACTGACTTAATACCCATGTAAAACTCGAAAACTTCGACCTTCAAGGAGCACTCGATCGACTCATAAGTATTTAAAGTCCAATAAAAATACATCTCATTTAAAGCGCTTACCCCAAAAGTTAATTGACTGCTTGTAATGAGAAGAAAAATTGGCCTGAACTTCCATAATAGAATTCACACTCCTAGCAAGATTAGACAGATCATAAGATGTTAAGATGAAAAGCATACATTCGGCCCCAAATAAAAAGAGAAGCGGAAAGCCGAAACTTGGCATAGAGCTAACAGAGATTCGACTAGAAAAGTAATAATGAAGTGATTGTACTTACCCTTACCAAAAACTTAAATGACTTTCGGCAATAGTCAATCAATGAGATTTGGCCCAAGCAAGAAGAACAGAAAGATTTGAGAGAGGTAAGAAAAAATGTATTCGATCAAAGAGGTGATCAATTAAGTCAAGGAGAAGAATGAGAGATTCAATCAAGACTAAGGCTAAAAACCGAAAGGGTCGGAGAGAGAAAAGAAAGGAGGTTATTCGGCTACAAAGGGTATCAAGGGGAAACAGTTGTTAAAGAGTAGAAGGAGAAGAACAACAACCGAGATAGTCCCAAAATGAAAGTACCCGAAAGCACTAGCCAGAAACAACCGATACCGAAAGACATTCTAGCACAAATCGGCTTAAGAAAACAAAGAGTGAGAAAAACCACAATTTGGCAGAATCCCGAAATGAAATGACCAATTACCAATACATAGCCCAATTTTACCCCAAAAGAACTCCCCAATTTCGTTCAGCCTTCAACACACTAAACAACTCCCCCAACATCCCTGCACAACCGAAACACTAAGTTATGGAGTTCAAACCCGACAAAACTTTTCTGCAAATTGGAACTTGCTTGATTTTCTCCTTAACTTCCTTCCATCCATTTCTTTAAATTTGGCTAACAACAACCCCATTCAAATCTGTTCAAACTCTTAGTGTTTCGGTCAAACACAACTTCCTCCCAAGGCCACCAGAAAAATTAATCTCCATTTGCACAAGTAAGGATTTGAACCTCAAATCACTAGCACACTCCACACGCCACTATCCACTAGACTAGCAGGCCCATTCCGTCATGTTATTACCAAAATAAACTTATAACCCTACTGGCCAAAGATAGGGGTTTTATCCTCAAAAAGCAAAATTTTGTGGAAGCCAAGACTTGAACCCATGACTTTCTAGGCACTTCCTAGAACACATAACCATTAAGCGAAACATGCATTTGTGTCACATACTTGCACAACTAAATATTTATGTGCAGTCTCCTAATTGCACCCACACTCAAAACCTAACACTTCTAGGCCCAAACTTCGGGGCGTTACACATGCCTGTATGGAGAAAAATAGGCCATTTGCAAAGCCAATTTTCTGCCCTAACCACAAGCACACTTAGCAACCAAGATAGTACCATTTCAATACATCTTTAAGCAACCAAAACATACCATTTCATTCACAAAACATATCATCTTAAACACAACCATTACATTACTCAACACCATGACCAAAATCATATCAAAATAATATGTCAATTCCAACCAACTCACCTATCTTTCTTATGCATTTCTCCAATTGTATTATCAAACAACTAATGTCAAAAACACTATAATATCAACTCAAAACCAAAACACAATATGCCAACTTCCAAACAATAATACCACATTTACAACCATTTAAAAGAGCAACCATATAACCTTATCAAGCAACCCAACACATAAGGCATTATACATATCACTTATCAAACACATAAAATCAAGCCAACTTAAATGGCCATACACACCATTATTTACAAGCCAAATCTCATCACTATTATCGAAATTCAAAATATACTAAAATGACACTAGCCTATACATGCCATATACCATATATACAAAGCTTCAAAAGTATCAACAAGATGATCGATAGTGCAATGACGTTTCCTAATGATCCCTGAGTCCGAGCTAGCTTCGGTAATCTATAAAACATGGAAAGAACACATAAAGTAAGCTTTAAAATCTTAGTAAGCCATATACAAATAAAGTCATCATATGAATCACAACATTTCTATCAATAGGCGAAGTACAAGTAAACACATATAGATACACAAACCTTTCTCAATGAGTACATATGCATTTACTTATGTAAACTTATCAATTACTTCACTTTCCAATACTTATAAGAATTTCGTACGAACTTGGGTCATTTAACTCAATAACACATTTTTCTCGACTTGTCTTTGCCCGTTGAACCATTTGAAATCGTTAAGGATACTCGAAAATCACATAAGCTCATACAATGTATTATCCCAGATACAGTCTTACATGTTATCACATATCGATGCCATTATCCCAGACAGGGTCTTACACGAAATTAATTAACGATGCCAATGTCCCAGACATGGTCTTACACATAATCTCAATACAATTCCAATGTCCCAGACATGGTCTTACATGTAATCATATCTCGATAACCTAATGTCATGACATCTATATCCTATACTATTCCTAGGGTTCGTACAGGACTTTCTGATATCGTAACTTTGTCGATTTATACTCGTACTTGCTCGTTCAACATTTGTAGAAATTCAATGATAATAAAACATATATAATTCAATTCAAAGACATTTATTTGCATATGAACTTACCTCGTAGTTGGAATAAACGAACGGAATCGACTACTCGTCAACTTTCGATTTTCCCCGATCTAAATCTGTTTTCTTTCGCTCTTGATCTATATACATTCAAAATTAACTCTTTTACTCATTAACATATTCAATTTCGTACACAAACACATATTTAGGCATTTTTTCACTTTATCCCCGAAAGTTACACATTTATTCAATTTAGTCCCTATTTCATAAATATGCCAAATTCACAAAATTTGACAAAACCCATGTTTGGCTAAATTCTCTATAGGTCCTTAGCAACCCATATTTTTCATTTATTTCCCAATTTAACCCCTCAATTTACACTTTTCTCAATTTAATCCCTAATTGACATTTTTGTCAAAAATCACTTTATAAAACATGTATATCAAACACCAAGCTTGCATAATTCATCATCAAACACCATAAAACTCATGGATTCATCAATGGTATTTTTTAAAATCCTTAACAAATTCAAAAATTAAGGTATGAGCTAGCTAGTATTCAAAGCAACGATCACAAAAACGTAAAAATCATCAAAACGGATCAAAAATCGTACTTTAATGAGCGAAAAATGCTTGTTCGAATGAAAACCTAACTTTACCTATTCCTCTCTTCAAGTTTCGGCTAATGAAGATGATAACCTAACAAATTTTAGCTTTTATTTTATTTAATATATCATTTATTAACCATTTACCAAATTAACCTTAAAATTAATTCAGTATTTCAATAATGCCAAACCAAATATCATCCACTAACTCACAATAGGGCTATTTACCTCATAAGAACCTTAAATTTAAAGTTTTCTAGCTATTAGACACCTTTAGCTAATCGAACAACACTTTTGCACCTTACGCGATTTAGTCATTTTTCTCAAATTGAGCTATTTAACGATAAAATTAGCTCACAAAATTTTCACACATATATAGTCACATGCTGTAAACACCAAAAATAATATTAAAATAATTTTACGACCTCGAATTTGTGGTTCTGAAACCACTATTTCGATTTAGCAAAAACCAGGCTGTTACACATAGTGCCCCTTAAATGAGCCTTTGAGGCCTTAAACATGCATTAGGAGTAATTCGGAACAAAACCAGAAGTTTAGGAATTCTTTTGATACTTAACAATTTTTTTCTCAAAATAGAGACACACGCGCATGTGGGCAAGCCGTGTGTCTCACTCAACTGCCAAACACACTCGTGTCACAAGCCATGTGAAAATAGAGGGTACATACTGTAACAACCCTTACTCGTATCCAAGGCCAGAACTGGGTATGAGACGTTACCGGAAAAATTTACAAACATTGATGCTCAACCGGGCCATAAGAATTAATTCAATTCAAAATCATCAACATTCAATCATAGTATCCCTATTATGGGCCTACGAGACCCAAAACATACATTGAAAGCGGTTCGGGAATAACTCGGGAACTTTGAGAAATTTTAGGAAAACTTTGAAAATTTTTCATGGAACATTGTCACATGCCCATGTGGACATAGGAACATGCCCGTGTGCCTTTGACACGCCCGTGTCCTCAGCCGTGTAACTCTTTGTTTATGACGTCAGCAAACAAAATGAATCACATGGTCAAGCCACATGCCCGTGTACTAGGCCATGTGACGAATTAAATTCTCGTAAAAATGCTACAGACTTCACACGCCCTAGACACAAGCCCATGGCTCCAAGCTGTGTCCTACACATGGCTGAGACACCCGGCCATTGCCAATACTTAGGTTATTTTCCAAGCCTTCTGTTACTCTTAATCCCAACCATACTTATATACAGTAAAGGCATCTAAGATAGCATCAATTTAATGACTAAACATCCTCATTTAAGGCACAGTTATAGCATTTACCTACTATCATCCATGTGCTCCACATACTCATATTATACCATATCTAAACACACCAATTCTCATTCATTTAGCCTTGTCATTTTGATGATTACTTTTATCTTTATATTATGATTATCGACTTACCAATTAATCTTAGCTTAATCATCAATCATTCTTATTCAAGGCATTATTATCTTATTACCAAATCACACATTTATTCCATGGCTATGACCACTTTTGATTGGTCATAATGCATTCATCAAGCACATATGCATATATGCCATGACACTATCCATTCTAGCAAACAAGCGTGACCACATCACTGAAATCTTGCACCTGCATACACATAACCACATCTTAAGACATTAGCATTTATAAATAGGCTTACAAACCCATAATCAATATTAGCCACATCTCATGGCTATGTATAATGAATCAATATAAGCTAACATCTTGGTCCAAATCATAAGAACGCATATCATAATAACTGAGCCTCTATACATGCCACTCACTCGAAAACATTTAAGACTTTCAATACCCCAAATTGATAATTTGATAGTGTGATGCTACCTCCGACGATCTCCAACCCCAAGCCAACCTGTCAACACTAAAAGAAATGGAAGGAAGAAGTAAGCTTTAAAGCTTAGTAAGCCCATATGAAAATAATAATCATTTCATGCCATTTTTTTACTTAGATCAATAATGTAAACACAACATAACATAAATCACAAGCATTTCATGGATATACTTACATACTTTCCATTCCTAAGTTTTACCACAAATTTACCCTCCCATGTTGTAACTTATGAACACATAATTTATACATTACCTCATACTCATCACTCATTCAAACATAATTCACCACAAGATCATCAAGTATCTTAAACATATTGTAATTCATATCATTAACATAGTGTACAACAAAGTTTTATAATCATGATTCATTCATTTACATCTCATCAAGATCTTATAATCATAACTTTCTCATGTACAACATTACCACATTTTCATCACATATTAAGCTCATTGCTAATGAGTTTCGAGTACGATACTTGTACTATCTCACATCATAATCACTTACTTTCTCATCTTTGATATACTCAATGGATTACGCTTTGAACTTCTCTTTTGACTACCCGTTGAACACTTGGAATAACATTGGATACATTAGAATCTCCCACCTAAGTGCCCCATATGTAGCCTGTAACACCCCTTACCCGTACCTGTGATAGGGATGAGGGACGAGGCATTACCAGAAGAACATACAAACATCTAACTAAAATGTGGGTTATAAAATTTCAATTCCATCATTTTTCCCTTATATGGGCTTACGAGGCTCGAAGCATACATCTAAAGTGGTCCGGGACTGAACCGAGAACGTGTGAAAAACTTAAGAAAATTTTTGTGCTCTGGCCTCACACGCTAGTGTAGAGGCACACCACACGCCCGTGTGCTTGGGACATGCCCGTATCTCTAGCTCGTGTGGGATGCTGAAATTTATTTAATTTAGTTCAAGGTACAGTGGCTTTCACACGGCCTAGACAAACGCCCCTGTCCCTCACACAACCTAGACAAACCCCGTGTTGTCACCAATGTTCAAAAACCTGGACATTTTGTTTATGATGCCATCATTCATTTAGGGACACATGGCCAAAGCAAACACCCATGAGGTCTGCCCGTGTGTCACAAATGGATGAGACACACGGCCGTGTCTCTAACCCGTGTAGTTACTACAAACCATGCAACAGGGAAATTTTGGGGTGCAAAGGACACACGACTGGACGACATGCCCGTGTGGGCTATCCATGTGTCACACACGGTTTAGACACCTATTCATGTGTCTATTCATGTGGACCATTTGGATGCTATCTTCCAAGCCATTGGTCACCCAGCAACCCTCATGTACTCCAACATGTTTAACATCCTACTATCTAGCATAGACCACAATCACATACATAATTTGGCATACAATCAAGAGATAATTATAAGAAAACACTACAATTAACTATATGGACCGATTCACTTAGCCATATAAAAAATAATCATACCAATTAGGGAACCATTACTTTGGGCTAGCCACATGACATGACACATATAGAAAATAACAATCACCTATACATGCCATGACTCAAAATATTCAAATGTATTATACCCAAAGTTTAGTTGATAGTATGACCTGAGCTCCGACGTTCTCGATCCTTTGAGCTAGCTTGATGAATCTAAAACAAATAGAAAAGGGAGGAGTAAGCTATGAAGCTTAGTAAGTACACATACAAATAAAGTAAATCTTAATTAAACCATAGAATATTATTTACACCTTTGTCACTTTTTCATACCTTTCATCAAACATGTGATCTTAATTTTCTTTATAAGCATAATACATAAAAACATATATTGCCATAGATGATCATAGTCATAGGAGTACACAGATTAAACACATACCTTTGCTCCCCTGTACACATATGCATTTTACTTAGTTTATGTTCGAACCTTGTATACATTACCCACTAAACATTTGGAATAACGGATAGGATACTCGGATATAATCGCACCGAAGTGCCATAATCATGACATAGCATGCCTCTCAGCAGGGCTACATATGAGCACCTGGACCTAGCATGCATCACATTGCCACGCCTCTCAAAAAGGTTACATAAGCTCCCGGACCTAATGTGTACCACAAAATTACATGCCTCTCAACGGGGCTACACAAGCTCCCGGACTTAGCATGTATCATGTCATCAAACGAGCTCATGCATACATAGCTATCCTAGTGACATGTCACTTGTACCCTTACCTATTCCTAGGTTCAAATAGGATTTTAGGACTTACTTCTCTTTGTCGAACATTCTCGGAATGTTGGCCTTATAACATATGACCTTATCATATACAAATGCTAACATGGCAACACTTGTAACATAAGAATAAAACATCAAAACATATTATAGCAACAAGGTAACCAAATAATATATTAATTATCCATATGTTATTTAAACATTTAAAACATCAATTAAGGTATTTATTTGTACATGTACTTACCTCGGTACAAAATATTTGAAATAGTGCCTATGCCTCGTACACTTTGTTCTTGCCTTTATCAAGACTCGATTCTCGTCTTTCTTGATCTATCATAGCAAATTTAGCTCGTTAACTTCATACATTACTCAAATCGACCCTAAATTCATGCTTTGATAAAATTACCCTTTTTACCCCTAAACTTTCACTTATTCACAAATTAGTCCTTAGGCTCGTATGAAGAAATACAAGTGATTTTTCGGTTACCCAAGCCTAGCCAAATACCTCTTGCACTTATAGCAGCCCATACTTTCCTTTATTTCACACTTTTCTACCCATTTTCATAACTTTTACAAATAAGTCCTATTTCGTGTTTCCATGCAAAATCTCTTAACAAAATTTGTTCTCCATACCTTAAACTATCATATTCTGCCATAATCCACCAAAATACATCTAAATCATGCATGGTTAATTTTCTAAAAATGTGACACCCCTAATTTGACCCTAATCGAAAAGTGGTATCGGGACCACAAAATCGAGTCATAAAAATAATTAACCGTCATAGTTGATGCTTATTATATGTATATATGCATGTGTAAAAATTTCATGTTTGAATTTTGTTAATTGTAAGTGAATTTTATTAAATAGGACTTATGTGAGAAAATTTAGAAATGTGCTAGGCAAATGTAAAGTGGCCTATTAATGCATGTTATGAAAATGATGGGTTTGCATGTCAAATTACCCAAAATTAGAGCTAGTGGCCAGCCATGCTATGGGGTGAAACATGTTGGAAACATGTTGTGTTAGTGTGTTATGTTAGAAAGAATAAAATAAGAGGTTAGTAATAAAGTAATGAAAAGAGAGGGGTGATGAAAACAAAGTTGTCTCATCCATGCCCCCCCTCCATTGCCGTGAATTGAAGGAAGAAAACAAAAGAAAAGAAAAAAATGTTCATCTTCTTCTCCTACCTCTCTCAAGCCGAAACTAACCAAGAAATGGAAGAAAGCACACCTAAGGCATTCGGCCATCTTGTGTGGGGGGAATTAAGGTATGATATCATGTGATTCTTTTGGAAATTTTGTGAAGTTGAGTTTGTTTTGGTGCTCATAACATGAACCATGTGTTAATTTCTGAGTTTGTGTTGCAAGAAACATTTGGTTATGTCCTTATATGTCAAATTGATGATAAATTTTTGATATTTGGTGAATGAATATGGGTTTCGGTCATGGTAGATAACAAAGAATGTGGTTGTTGTTCTTGTTAATTTGGATGAATTTTTGGTGGATAGGTGCTTGAATCAAACAAATGATCATGTGTGTACACTAGGTGCTAGTTGAGAAGAATCGGTCACTATATTGGTGGCCATTGCCGAATATGAGTTTAGTTATTGAGAGTGATGAATGTGTTTTGAGTTGATGGAATAAAAGAATGTTTAAAGATGTGTCACAACAAATTATATGTTAAGCTAAGGCTGTTAAATTATCAATCTTTCTTCCTAGCCGAATATGTGTTTATAAAGTTGAGTTGTTAAATAGATTTTGAAGTTAGCCCATGTATTTATTTTTGAATTTAAGAAGAATGATACATTTGACTATGCTTTGATGTGCTTGAATTGTTGTTATGTGAATAAATATTTGTTTGATGATATATATATATATGTATTCGGCAATGGGATAAAATGTGTATTAAGGTAAGTTTCATGGTGATTATGCTTGTGATGTTGGGTTAATATTCGGCATTGAGTAATGTGGGGTAAGGTGATTAATCGGCTATGAAATTAGCTAAATTGAATAGGTATGTTTAATGATATGCTTAGTATAATGTATGATCTTATAACTTCGGTTTGGTATTGAGATAAAGGTTAGATGTATGATTGGGTTTTGGTATGTGTTAAATTGGTTAATCAAAGATTAAATGATATGTGATTGCCAAATGTGATTGTTAAGTGAATAATATTAGTTAAGTACTTAAGCAATCTATTGTTTTACTTAAGCTTAAGAGCAAAGAGGATCAAAGTCGGATAGGGAAAAGAGAAAGTAAGCGAATAGCCGTGGACATCTAATCGTCGACCACTTCGAGGTAAGTTTTAAGTGATTAAACGTTGAGTAAATTCAATCATAATAGGACATAATGAGTTGATTTAATAAGATATGATGTGGCCATGATATGTCTTAAACTCAAATGGTAAGTTCATAAGTGTTTGGACTTGGAAATTTAAGAGCAAATTGTAATAATTTGCTTTGGACAGCAGCAGTAACGTGATTTTAGAAAATCACTATAAATTGTTGGTGTGGAATTATAGGCTGAATAAAATATGTAATCAAAGCTTAGTTAGTCTAGTTTCTTATAAAAGAGACCGTGGAAGCAAAGAAATTTCCTATAAAGAGATATTTAAAGTTGTGTGGGACAGTGTCAGAATGACTCTGAAATCCCCTGTTCTGTTTTTGGAAAATCATTATAATTTGTAAAAAAATGGTTATAAGATAAGATTTATATGCTTAGACTCCTTAATGAGTCTAGTTTCAAATGAAATCAAATAAAACACTTTATGAATTCTGTACAATGAAAAATTTGATTCGTAGTGAAGAGTGGTCAGATTAGTCAAATAGTGAAACAGGGGAAACTTTAAGAAAAATCTGGTATTGATTGGCCAAACCTTAAATTCTGGAAATTTTGTGAATGGAAGATATACGAGTCTATATTCAGGGAAAATTAACGGCAAGTGATTTAGAGTTTTTTAGCTCCAGTTATAAATAATTTAGTGACTATTGCTCAGGAAAACAGCTCGTAGTGAATATGTGATTTTGTTGTAAACATGGATAAAACTTGTTTTAGTTGCTCATAAGCTATTGATTAAACCCATACGTGAATTCTAAATCGTGATATTGTAAAACGATATATGAGTGTTAGACGGATCTTTGATATTAAAATTTGTGAAATTGTAAGTTTATGAGTATTCGAATATGAAATGATAGTATGGCGTGAAATTAAATTATTCATTGGAAAATGATTGATGTAGATTCGGCCAAGACAAAGTGTATACATGATAGTGTATGTGGTATGTGAAGTATATTTGGATAATTGTGATGTGAATACATGAAAATTTATATTTTGATTTAGGATTTTATGTGATGAATGTGAATGTGTATATATGAGATAAGGCCGAATGGCCAATGTGATGAATGTGAACATGCATATATGTGATAAGGCCGAATGGCCAATGTGATGAATGTGAGCATGCATATGTGTGATAAGGCCGAATGGCCAATGTGGTGAATATGAACATGCATATATGTGGTAAAGCCGAATGGCTAATGTGAAATATGTATGAGATATGTGTATGTGGTAAAGCCGAATGGCTAATGTGAAATATGTATGAGATATGCATATGTGGTAAAGCCGAATGGTCAATGTGAAATATATATATATATGAGATATGTATATGTGGTAAAGCCGAATGGCTAGTGTGAAATATGTAGGCGATGTGCGTATATTGTGGCCGAACGACCAATGTGAAAGGTGTGTATTATTAGATATTTGATGAGGCAAATGAATTACAAATATGACAGACGATGTGAATGTTGTAACATGTGATTAAATGTACATGAAACTTGGAAATATATTCCGGGTAAGACCCGATGACTACGTGTGGAGATTATGTCCGGGTAAGACCCGATGACTACGTGTGGAGATTTTGTCCGGGTAAGACCCGATAACTTCGTGTGGAGATTTAAATGCGAGCTAAAGGTCTCGCCGATAATCCGAGTAGAGGTTAAAGCTATAAGACTTCATAATAAGAATTGCTTATAAATATATTCAATGCGAAAGGTTAAGCAGGTATGTACTCCAAGTTTATATGTGAGCTTGATTTGAACTAAATCATAAGGTAGTTATGTGATGCATACGAGAACAATCTATGAGACTATTCCTATGATTATGTGACATCGGATCAGTGTGAGAGGTTATGTGAAATCATACAATATATTTATGTCACATGACCTCACTTTTATGTGAAAGTTTATCTGCCTATTGTATATGATGAGATGTGCATATTCGGTAAAGGGATGGTATGCCCGAAGGAAGAGTGAAATAAAATATACGAACAACTATGTTATAATTTGATTGTTATCTGTTGACATTGCTTAAAACTTACTAAGCATTGTAATGGTTACTCCGTTTACTCTGTTTCCTCTGTTTTATAGATCTCATTGCGAAGCTACAGGCTCGGGGATCGTTAGCAACTAGTCACACTATCACTATCCACCGCTTGTTACTGTTATGTTTAGAATTATTTTATGGCATGTATAGAATAGACTAGTGGTGGAAGAATATTTTTGGTTAATGTATATAAGCCATGCGAAAATGGCATCTTTTGAATGTTTACTTAGTGAAGTTTAAATTTTACCTCTGGTTGTGCTTAGTACTTATTTAAATGAACGATCTTTATTTCTAGAAAAAGTTCAAAATTTTACTGTTCTGACATGAGTTACAAGTCCGGTAATGCCCCTTACCTATTCTGGCGACGGTTACGGGATAGGGGTGTTACAAAAAATAAACCCTACCATGAAATATCGGTAGAAATGAAGAGAGCAAGTTACAAGGATGTCAAAAATACAAAGAACATTAAAAAGGGGGCTAAGATTGACTTACTATCAAGCTTTAAAGTTGAAGAAACCCTAGCTATGGTACCTTTGAATTTTCGGGAGCAATATGAGGAAGATGAGCTAATTTTTAGCTCTTTTGCCCTTTTTAATTCATTTAATATCCAAATGACCAAAATGCCCTTACTCATTAAACTTACAAAAATTTCCATGGATGTCCATATTTGTCCAAAAATTTAGAAATTGGGCAAATTGCTCCTTAAGACCTTCTAATTTATATTTCAAAACAATTTCTCACAAATTGCACCTAAAACCCAAGTTTTGCATCTTATTAATTTAGTCCTTATTTTGTAATTGGACACTTTATTTTTAAAATTTTCTCATGAAACTTTACCACTTGCATAATCTTATATTCTAAATCTCATAATGATCAAAATCTAAATATTTTAACGTCGGATTTATGGTCTCGAAACCATTATTCTGACTAGACCATATTTCGGGATGCTACAATTCTCCCATTGAAGGGACTTTCGTCCTCGAAAGTCTTACCTGGAAACAAAATCGAATACTGACTTCTCATAGTCTCCTCGGGTTCCCAAGCGGCCTCTTCGACTCCATGTCGATGCCAAAGTACTTTCACAAGAGCCACACTTTTATTCCTCAATTGCTTAACTTCTCTTGCCAAAATCTTAACCGGTTTTTCACCATAAGTCATATCCGGTTGGATCTCAACCTCAGTTGGAGTAATCACATGTGAGGGGTCTGATCGATATCGATATAACATGGACACATGGAACACGTCGTGAATTCTTTCCAACTCTGATGGCAAAGCTAAGCGATAGACAACCGACCCAATTCTCTCAGTGATCTTGTAAGGTCCAATGAAACGAGGGCTTAACTTGCCTATCTTACCAAATCTTAGAACCTTTTTCCATGGCGATACTTTCAAAAATACCTTGTCTCCCACTTGATATTCGATCTCTTTCTTTTTTAAATCCGCATACGATTTTTGTCTATCCGATGCTGCTTTTAAACAATCTCAAATAACTTTAACCTTATCCTCGATTTCTTTAATCAAATCAACTCTGTAAATCTTGCTTTCCTTGAGCTCTGTCCAATACAAGGGAGTTCAACATCTTCATCCATACAAGGCTTCGTAAGGAGCCATCTTCAAACTAGACTGATAGTTGTTGTCGTAAACGAACTCGACCAAAGGCAAATAAGCTTCCCAACTACCTCTAAACTCAAGAACACAGCAACGAAACATATCCTCAAGTGTCTGAATTATTCTCTCGGATTGTGCATCGGTCTGCGGGTGGAAAGAAATACTAAAATTCAGTTTCGTACCCAAAGCCGCTTGCAACATTTTCCAAAGTCGAGATGTGAACCTCTTGTCTCTATCCGAAATGATTGACAAAGGTGCACCGTGAAGTCTAACAATCTCTGAGATGTACAAATTAGCTAACCTTCCAAGAGAAAAGTCAGTGCATACCAGTATAAAATGGGCTGACTTAGTCAATCTGCCGACTATTACCCAAATAGTGTCCTTTTTCTTTAGAGTCATTGGTAATCCGGTTACAAAATCCATAGTAACTCGATCCTATTTCTACTCTGGATCATAATGGGCTGAAGTAATCTAGAAGGCACTTGATGTTCAGCTTTGAGTTGTTGACAAATCAGACATCTTGATACAAATTCAGATATGTCTCTTTTCATGCTATTCCACCAATAAGTTTCCTTCAAGTCGTTGTACATCTTTTTACTCCCCAGGTGAATAGACATACTACTATCATGTGCTTCTTGCAAAATATTCCGAATTAGCCTGGCGTCTCTAGGAACATAGATTCTACCCCTGAATCTCAAACATCCATCGGAGTCGACCTAAAAATCAGATTCACTGGAGGACTCGCACTGAATTTTCTTAGCTTGTAATTCTTTATCAACTTTTCGAGTCTCGCAGATCTGATGAACAAAAGTTGGCCTAGCTCTCAATTTGGAAAAATAGAACCATCATCACATAAAATCATCTGAGTGTTCATACCCTTAAAGCGAACAAAGACTTTCTGCTCAAAGCATCGGTGACCACGTTCGCCTTTCCCGGATGGTAATCAATCATGAGTTCATAGTCTTTCAACAATTCTAGCCATCTCCGTTGTCTTAAATTCAATTCCTTCTGAGTGATCAAATACTGAAGACTTTTATGGTCGGTGTAGACATGGCATTTCTCATCGAACAAGTAATGATGCCAAATCTTCAAAGCGAACGCAATCGTGGGTAATTCTAGATCGTGCGTAAGATAATTCTTCTCGTGAGGCTTTAACTGTCTAGAAGCATAGGCCACAACTTTACCTTCTTGCATAAGCACACAGCCCAGTCACTGAAAATTGTAAATTCCTTCCCTGATTCAGGTTGTACTAACACTGGTGCCTCCGTTAATAACATTTTCAACTTCTTAAAACTTTGTTGACAATTTTTCGTCCACTCGAACTTGACATCTTTTTGCAGCAGTCTCGTCATAGGGGTGGCTATCATAGAAAATCCCTTTACGAACCTTCAGTAGTAACCCATTAATCCTAAAAAGCTCCTAACTTTGGCTATATTCTTTGGAGGCTTCCATTCAACAATGGTAGAAATCTTATTGGGATCAACTTCAATACCATTTCCTGAAACGATGTGGCCTAGGAATCCAACTATCTTATTAGGATCAACTCGAATACCATTGCCTGAAATGATGTGGCCTAGGAATCCAACTTCCCGAAGCCAAAACTCACTCTTATTGAACTTAGCATACAATTTCTTGTCCCTCAAAATCTGTAGAATGATCTTCAAGTGTACGGCATGCTCTGCCTCATCTCTCGAGTAGATTAAAATATCATCAATAAACACTACGTCAAATTTATCCAAATAGGGTCGAAAAGTTCTATTCATTAAATCCATAAATATGGCTGGAGCATTTGTTAATCCAAACGGCATAACTAGAAATTCATAATGACTGTACCTAGTCCTAAAAGCAGTCTTAGGCACGTCCACTTCCTTAACTCGAAGTTGATAATAGTCGGACCTTAGATCAATCTTGGAAAACCATGTTGCCCCTTTTAACTGATCAAACAAATCATCAATTCTTGGGAGTGGATACTTGTTCTTAATCGTTACCTTATTTAATTTTTGGTAATCGATACATAATCTCATGGAACCATCCTTCTTCTTCACAAACAACACGAGAGCAACCCATGGTGAAAAGCTTGGTCTTACAAATCCCTTGTCAGCAAGTTATTGTAGTTGAGACTTTAACTCTTTCAGTTCCATTGGAGCCATTCTATATGGAGCAATCGAAATAGGTGCAGTCCCTAGCATCAATTCAATACTGAATTCAACCTCTCTAACCAGGGGCAAACCCGGTAATTCCTCTGGTAACACACCCGCAAAATCACGTACTATAGGTACTAATTCAACCTTCAACTCAGATTCCTTTGAATTCATCACATAAGCCAAATAAGCCTCATACCCCTTTCTTAAACATTTCTAGGCATCTATTGAAGAAATTACAATCGGTAACCCATTAGACTCGTCGAACTCCACCCGAAGGATCTCACCGCTTCCATGTCTTAATTTAATAACTTTTCGTCTATAGTCCACTATAGCACCGTGAAGTGTCAACCAGTCCATACCCAAAATAATATCAAATTCGTCAAACGGCAACAACATCAAATCGGCCAGAAAACAAAGACCTCTAATCATCAAAGGACATTTCTTGCATATCTTATTTACTAAGACATGCTTGCCTAATGGATTTTGTAACACCCCAAACCCAGCCTGGATGTTATGACCGGATCTGATGCGCCACATTGATGCGTTCAAAACACTTAGTTTGGAAAAGCTGAGTTGGTGTTGTAAAAGACACTTTTAAAGGTAAGTTAAAGTGAATGGAAGCTGCGCACCAGGTAGGAAACCAGGAAGAAGAGGAGGTGAGTCCGTCGGACTGCTTAAGTACCAAGCTCTCTTCGGATCCAATCCTAGACATGCACACCGCCATTGCCACACTCTAACATCTCGTATAATTTTGAGAAAACCGTTGATTATGACCAGCTTAAGAAAATGATTAAGGTTGCAAATCGTTTGCTTAAAATATTTATTTTTCTTGGGAAAACATTTATTTTATGGAAACTTTGCGGCGTCATCGTGATCTTTTAAAAACAAGTAGATTTTATAAAACGAACCCGAGTGCTAGCCAGGTTTAATAATCCCCAAAATATAAGTAATTAAAAAGAGCGACCTTATTACAACTTTAAGCATAATAAAAATAATCCAAAATAAATGCTAAACTTATTTAAAATCGGCAATCAATCTTCATGGCCACTCTGAATCCCGCCTAGCTCCAAGTCCACCAATTCTAGGGCTCACCAAGGATGGAAGAGGAAGGGGTGAGTTTGGGAAACCTCGGTGTATCTGAAACCCATCCAAAGCCCATTTCAGCTCGAGCCCATTGGGCTGAGCCTATTCAGATAACGAGACACGAGAGGTGAAGCCCTTTTCGAATATAGTAGCAAGGCCTTAGCCCTTTTTACATAACAATGTGGCCCATAGGCCCGATTCGATAATATGAGTAACAACAAGAATAATGAATGCAAGCCCATCTGGGAGACTACTCAACCCACCAACCGCTACACCGCCCGTGCCAGCCCTACACACCATGTGGGGAATATCTCAACCCACCCAAATTTCACACACACAGCTTGCAAAGCAACGCTCAAATTCGATCGATTGAGGCAAAGCCTCCGATCGTGGATGAACCACTTTTAGTACTTCCTCCATTAATACCCCAATCCCATGCGGTAGTAATCAATCAAGCGCTTCACCAACTTAAAACCCTAGGGGTATATCGGTAATTTTGCTCTTTAGGGGTAATTTGGTAATTTTGCTCTTTAGGGTAATTTAGTGATCTACGCTCTCGCACAAGCTAATTCATAATTTTATCGGTTTTATGCAATTTGATTCCACCATCTACCTAACGAAGCTAATTTGCCCATCTCTTACCCATATTGGTCCGTAAGCCCATTGGGCCCAGTTTTGGCCCATCGAGCCCTTTTTTTCCGAAATACGCTAAAACGTCACGCGAACGTGCTTACCACCTTGCGGTGCCAGATCTAACAATTACTCTATGACTTGAGAGCATTCACATACTTACATGACCATGAAATGCTGAATTTGGCATTTCGGCTTTCTTAATTGAACTAAGAAAGGGTGTTCGGTACACACCTGATTTGCGACGACTGCTACTGAGATCCCTTCCGATATCCTACAGTTGATTAGTACAGTTCTTATTTACAAACCATAATCACTAAACCCCAAACTTACTCATCCATGCTCAAACCATATCCCTAAAAGCCTTTGAAACCTTACCTTCTTTGCCAAAAACGGTAGCTAGCTCCGAATCTGATTGCTCCAACAACCCACGCCTTTAATCCAACACTTAAGAAGACACTAATCATTGTGAAAACGTCGATTAAAACCTTTAGAGCCACATGCCCAATTCGAATGACCTCTCTATATTTTAGGGACTTGGCTTTTCTTAACTTTGTAAAATATAACCGGATCCGAGATGATGAACACTTACCCTTACTCCTTTTTGATCTCCACGCAATGCAGTGCAGATTTATCTTTCAAACGATGGTCAAAACTCGACTCCGGAGTTACGAAGTTTCGCTATAAGCCCCCAATTCTATGGTTTTTCGACTTTTGTGTGATGAAGGAGATGATAATGCGGGCTACAACCTTGAAGTAGAATTGCGGTCAGAATCCAAGATTAAGAAAAGATAATTTGTAAATTAATAAAAGCAAAAGAATATAGGAGAACACGGCTTTGAAGAAATCGGCTGCAAAGTGATCACGAGATTTCGGCTTTTATGGATTCGACAAAAGTGTTGATGAATAGTAGGTATGATGAATAGTTTGAAGAAGAAAAAATAGAAGAAGAAGAGTAGGGAGGTGGTAGTTTTGCTAGAGAGGAAAAGAGAGAAAAGAAAAATCCTAAGGTGTAAAAGGAAGAAAACGGCACCAACAATACCCTAAGTGCCAAATACTACCTCATAATCCCCGCCGATTTTCCTCTTCAATTCCCCCATTCGGCTAACTCTTAGCCTCATCCCAATCCCTTAAATCTCCCCTTATCACTCCTTAATCCAAGCAGTTAAACTGATCCAACTCTCCTCTAGCAGAATCCACCTGAACTCCAACACTTACCCCTCCTGCACTAAAAAAATAAATGCACCTATTTGCCAACAAAGGGAATCGAACCTAGGTCTTCCCCCAACACTTACACGCCACCTTCATAGCTCCCTAGTGGCGTCACTTAGCCACTTTACCAAAGGCTCATTTGTGATGCAATTTACCCATCACTCCACTTAAGGCCACTTAGCCAAAACCCCTAACTCCTAAGTCTAAAATTCCAAAAATTCAACTGGGTTTTGGCCAACTCATGGGCCTTCTATAAGCCCATTTACCTACTCAAAATACTAATTCCACATCCAAATACAAAATTTTAAAAATCTTTACAAAATATTGAAAATCGTGAATAAACCCGAAAATCAGGATGTTACAACTCTACCCTCCTTAAAGAAATTTCGACCTCGAAATTTTACCTTATCAGAACAGTTGAGGGTACTGTTGATGCATCGCCTACTCAGTCTCCCAAGTAGCTTCTTCCTTGCCATGGTTTCTCCAAAGTACTTTCACTAGTGGAACTGATTTCCTTCTCAACATCTTGACGTCCCGATCAAGTATTTGCACAGGTTCCTCCTCGAAAGTTAAATCGATTGTACCTCGATTTGATGGCGGTATGATATGAGTTGGGTCGGATCGATACCGCCTCGGCATGGATACATGGAAAACGTCGTGGATACGATGCGATTCGGTGGTAACTCTAGGCGATAAGCCACCGGTCCAACCCGCTTAACAATCCTGTAAGGCCCAAGAAACCGTGGGCTCAACTTACCCTTCTTACCAAATCTCAAAATTTTCTTCCAAGGGGAAACCTTCAAGAAAACCATATCCCCCACAGCGAACTCAATCTCTTTGCGCTTCAAATCCGCATACGACTTCTGTCTATCGGATGCCTCCTTTAACCGACCCCTTATCAGCTTAACCTTGCTTTCAGTGTTTGCCACCAATTCCGGTCCATGCACTCGTCGTTCACCCAACTCTGTCCAACACGTCGGCATACGACATCTTCGCCCATAAAGCGCTTCATATGGTGCCATCTGAATACTTGCTTGATAGCTGTTATTGTACGCAAACTCTGGCAATGGTAAGTAGTCTTCCTAACTTCCACGACAATCGATGATACAACCTCTCAACATATCCTCCAGAACCTGAATAACCCTTTACGATCGTCCATCCATGCGTGGGTGAAAAGCGATGCTAAAATCAATCGTGTTCCCAACGCTTCTTGCAACTTCCACCAAAACCGAGACGTAAACCTAGGGTCTCGATCGAAATTATTGACACCGGCATACCATGCCAGTCGCACTACCTCCGCCACGTATAACTTGGCCAACTTTTGCGATGAGTAGTCAGTGCGAACAGGTATGAAATGAGCGATTTTGTTAACCTATCCACAACTACCCACACCGTATCTTTCTTGGTGGGTGTCAAAGGTAACCCACTCACAAAGTCCATTGTTACTCTTTCCCACTTCCATAGTGGAATTTTCACTTTGGTTGTAGTAATCCCGACTACGCTTGGTGCTCGACCTTAACTTTCTTGCACGTCGGACATTTCCCAACAAATTCGGTCACCTCTCGCTTTAATCCGCCACCAAGACACCTCTCGCAAGTCTCGGTATAACTTATTCCTCCAGATGCATGGCACGAGTCCACCATGAGCCTCTTTTAGAATTAATCGCCTCAATTCGTGGTCCTTTGGAATACAAACCCTTCCACGAAAACACGAACTCCTTCACTGTTCAACCCAAAATCCTTGTTCTCACCACTCTTAATTTGCTGGAACCGAAGAGCTAATGAATCGTCCTTCAACTGTTTTTCCTTAATCTGCTCAGTCCAAGTAGGCCTTATTTGCAGTTCTGCCAACAAGCTTCCATCATCGTATAGACTTAATCGTGCGAACAAGGCTCTCAAATCCATAACAACCCTTCGACTCAATGCATCCGCCACCACATTAGCCTTTCCTGGGTGGTACTCTATCGAACAGTCGTAGTCTTTAAGCAACTCCACCCACCTTCATTGCCTAAAGTTCAACTCCTTCTGAGTCAACAAATACTTTAAGCTCTTATGATCTGTGTATATGATGCACTTCTCCCCATATAACTTCTCCCCATATAAGTAATGTCTCCAAATTTTTAACGCAAAAATCACCGCTGCTAGCTCCAAATCATGCGTAGGGTAATTCACCTCATGAGCCTTAAGTCGTCGTGATGCATAGCGACCACCTTGCCCTCTTGCATCGACGCAAACCTAACCCCACATGCGACGCATCGCTATATACGGTGAAGTCCTTCCCGACACCGGTTGAATCAACACTGGCGCTTCAGTCAATACCTTTTCAACCGTTCAAAAGCTTTTCTTTGTTTCTCGGTCCGCACAAATGGTACTCCTTTCTTTATGAGCTTTGTCAAAGGCGCCGCCATCACCGAGAAGCCCTCCACAAACCTTCAGAGTAACACGCCAACCCTAGGAAACTCCGAATTTTCGACATTGACCTAGGTGGCTTCCATTCGAAATCGCTTCAATTTTACGAGGATCCACCTTAATCCCCTCGGCGAGACCACATGTCCTAGGAAGGTTACCTCCTCAACCGAATTCACACTTGCTAAATTTCGCATAGAGCTCCTTTTCCCTTAACACTTGCGGACAATCTGGAGATGCTCATCATGCTTCGCCTCCGTTTGAGTATACCAAGATATCGCCGATAAAGACGACTACAAACCGATCCAAGTAAGGTTGGAATACTCGATTCATCGATCCATAAAAGTCTGCAGTGCGTTAAATCATTAAGCGGCATGACCACAAACTCATAATGTCCATAACGAGTTCGAAAGGTCGTCTTATGAATATCCCTTCTTTTACCCTTAGGCGATGGTATCCGAGCGAAGATCGATTTTGGAGAATACCGAAGCTCCCCAAGTTGATCGAACAGGTCATCAATCCTTGGTAGTGGATACTTATTCTTAATCGTCGGTTTGTTCAATGGCGATAATCGATCACATGCGCATCGTTCCGTCCTTCTTCTTCACAAGCAGACCGGTGCTCCCCAAGGAGACACACTAGGCCTAATGAAGCCTCTATCTAATAGCTCTTGAATTTGAGCCTTGATTCCACCAACTCCTTGGTGCCATCCTATAGGGTGCAATAGATCTTGAGCTGTTCCGTTAACAAATCGATTCCAAACTCAACTTTCCGATTGGGAGGTAATCCAGAAGCTCTTAGGAAAAACATCCGGAATTCCCTAACAGCCTCGATGGTCTCCATAGTCGGATCCTCGGTTTCACTTGACTTACCAAAGCCGATATGCCTCGCATCCCTTGCGCATCGGTTTCTCGACCCTCAACGCCGATACTACATTGGATAAGTAATCCTTCGTTCTCCAATAATCATAACCTTTTCATCATCGCGATTCTTAACACCATCCTCTTAGCTGCACAATCCAAAGTTGCCTTATGCTTGGTCAACCAATCCATCCCTAGTATCAAATCGAATTCCTCAAACGGTAACTCCATCAAATCCCCACAGAAACCACGCTTGAATCTCCAGAGGCACCTCCTTGAAGAGTTTCTCTACCTTAACCGAATGACCTAAAGGACTTATCACGGACACCCCACATACGGTCTCCTCAAAGTGCGCGCCAAAGGTGCCGTAAATGATATATGCCACGTCGAATGGGTTGATCCCATATCAATCAGTGGTATAAGGTACACCATAGATAAAAATGTACCGATTATGACATCAAAAGGTCACCCTCCTCGCATGACGAGCGGCATACACCAAAGTCGGGTGACGAGCATCCGCGTTACCAATACCCTGCCGGTGCCCCACGTCCATGGCCATTACCACCGCGACCTTGTCCACAACCTCTTGGCGGCGGCGATCCATCCCTCATAGGTTGAGCCGTCGCCTGACCCCTTGTTCGCCACCGAGCTTTGACCGCCCTCCTAGGACAATCCTTAATCCTATGCTCCTTACCCCCTGGCGAAAACAAGCCCTTAACGCTTCCAAGACTCTCCTTGATGCATTACGCCGCAATCTCCACAAGCTTGCGGTCTACTGCGTTCACCGGGCTGCTTGAACCGGTTCCTCCATCCTAGCTCTCTTAACATTTTGATTTACAGCACCCGCTGGTCCAACATCCCTCCCGAACCGATTTGATCCTTATCACGATTCCTCCGTTCGGTTTGCTTCACTTCCTCGGCTATCTTAGCCTTCTCTACCAAAGGCAAAGTGAAATCTCGCTCTCTCTGTGGAGCTATGAGCACCCTTAACTCATCTCTAAGGCCATCCTCAAAGCGTCTGCTGCACTCAGATTCGGTGGAAACGATGCCATTAGCATACCGACTCAATCGTAGAAACTCCGCCTCATATTCAAGAATGGTCTTATTTCCACGAGTCGGTTCAGAACTCCTTTCGCATGCATCTACATAGCTAGCTCCAACATATTTTGCCTTAAAGGTCCTGCTTTGAACAGCTCCCATGTTACCCTCTCACCGGGTACCTTCTCTCACGAGAATCCACCAGCGACACGCTTCATCCCGCAAAGAACGACATGCCCTTTCAACTTCGCTCTCCTAAGCGGTCTAGGTAAATCCATGATCCGCTCTGTGGCTTTCAACGATGATCGGCCACATTTGGGGCCATTCGAGATCGCCCTAAAATCTCAACTCAGTTGGCGAAGTCGTTCAGAAATGGACCCCCTATTCATGGGCCCGACGTTAGCTCCGGCCACCCTTTCCAAAACCCTCAACATGGCCTAAGACAAAGCGTCATCCCCTGCAGCCCGGTCATACGGCTCATTTTCATTAATCGGTGGTGGACGTACCCCGCCAGCTGGCATGTGTTCAAATGACGCAGATCCAGCTTGAGTGCTACCTCGGCCTTGACCACGGCCTCTTCCTCGAGTAGCCCTTGTACTCATAACGATTTATCTGATTGCGAATTTTATGACATTAGTTTACTGGTTTCACTGTTCATTACAGAATATCTTATGAACAGATAGAGTTTTAGAGTTATTTCGCGCAATCATAATTTAGCTACGGTTTCAGTCTTGTAGTCCTAATACTACATCATCAATAGCTCTATCTCTAAGGCTCAATACTATCTGCAGTATTATTTACAATACAGTTCCATATAAATACTTAAAGCGAAAAAGATCACTTACGGACTTGGTGCCGGGGATTGATGTGCCACTTCCTTATCAGTCCATGTAAAATTAAAAACCATGTTTTGTTTACCAAAATAAAAGATTTCATTTGAAAACACTTTTATTTTAAAACTATTGATTTAACCCGTTTAACAAATAGAAAAACTTGAACATCTTGAAAAACTTACTATTTCCAAAAATACCCTTCTTAGGCCCAAGTTTTTGAAAAGATTTTCGGACCGATCCACACACCGAGTTGTTGCAACCTAGGCTCGATACCACTAAATGTAACACCCCAAACCCGGCCGGATGTTATGACCGGATCGATCGCCACATTAATGCGTTCAAAACACTTAGTTTGGAAAAGTTTGAGTTGGTGTTGTAAAGACACTTTTAAAGGTAAGTTAAAGTGAATGGAAGTCTGCGCACTGTAGGAAACCAGAAGAAGAGGAGGTGAGTCCGTCGGACCGCTAAGTACCAAGCTCTCTTGGATCCAATCCTAGACATGCACACCGCCATTGCCACACTCTAACATCTCGTATAATTTTGAGAAACCGTTGATTATGACCACTTAAGAAAATGATTAAGGTTGCAAATCGTTTGCTTAAAATATTTATTTTTCTTGGGAAAACATTTATTTTATGAAACTTTGCGCGTCATCGTGATCTTTTAAAAACAAGTAGATTTTATAAAACGAACCTAGTGCTAGCCAGTTTAATAATCCCCAAAATATAAGTAATTAAAAAGAGCGACCTTATTACAACTTTAAGCATAATAAAATAATCCAAAATAAATGCTAAACTTATTTAAAATCGGCAATCAATCTTCATGGCCATTACGAATCCTTGACTCCAAGTCCACCAATTCTAGGGCTCACCGCAAGGATGGAAGAGGAAGGGGGTGAGTTTGGGAAAACTCGGTGTATCTGAAACCCATCAAAGCCCAATTCAGCTCGAGCCTATTGGGCTGAGCCCTATTCAGATAACAAGATTACAGAGGGTGAAGCCCTTTTGAATCTGATGAGCAAGGCCTTAGCCCTTTTTACATAACATGTGGCCCATAGGCCCGATTCGATAATATGAGTAACAACGGTAATAATGAATGCAAGCCCATGCAGGAGACTACTCAACCCACCAACCGCTACACCGCCTGCATCAGCCCTACACACCATGTGGGGAATATCTCAACCCACCCACCTACACACCACAGTTGCGAGAACGCCGCTCAAATTCGGTCGATTGAGGCAAAGCCTCCAATCGTGGATGAACCACTTTCGATACTTCCTCCATTAATACCCCAATCCCATGCAATGATATTAATAAATGCATATCATGCAAAATACAAGAGTAATCAATCAAGCGATTCACCAACTTAAAACCCTAGGGGTATATCGGTAATTTTGCTCTTTAGGGTAATTTGGTAATTTTGCTCTTTAGGGTAATTTCGTGATCTACGCTCATGCACAAGCTAATTCATAATTTTATCGGTTTTATGCAATTTGATTCCACCATCTACCTAACAAGCTAATTTGCCCATCTCTTACCCATATTGGTCCAGTAAGCCCATTGGGCCCAGCTTTTGGCCCATCGAGCCCTTTTTCGAAATATGCTAAAACGTCACGCGAACGTGCTTACCACCTTACGGTGCGGATCTAACAATTACTCTATGACTTGAGAGCATTCACATACTTACATGACCATGAAATGCCGGAATTTGGCATTTCGCTTTTGGCCGAATTGAACTAAGAAAGGGTGTTAGGTACACACGATTTCTGACGGCTCGCTTGAGATCCCTTCCGATATCCTACAGTTGATTAGTACAGTTCTTATTTACAAACCATAATCACTAAACCCCAAACTTACTCATCCATGCTCAAACCATATCCCTAAAAGCCTTTGAAACCTTACCTTCTTTGCCAAAAGCGGTAGCTAGCTCGAATCTGATTGCTCCAACAACCCACGCCTTTAATCCAACACTTAAGAAGACACTAATTATTGATGAAACGTCGGTTAAAACCTTTAGAGCCACATGCCCAATTCGATGACCTCTCTATATTTTAGGGACTTGGCTTTTCTTAACTTTGTAAAATATAACCAGATCCGAGATGATGAACACTTACCCTTACTCCTTTTTGATCTCCACGCAATCTGTGCGATTTATCTTTCAAGCGATGGTAAAAACTCGACTCGGAGTTCGAAGTTTCGCTATAAGCCCCAATTCTATGGTTTTTCGCTTTTGTGTGATGAAGGAGATGATAATGCGGGCTACAACCTTGAAGTAGAATTGCGGTCGAGAATCCAGATTAAGAAAAGATAATTTGTAAATTAATAAAAGCAAAAGAATATAGGAGAACACGGCTTTGAAGAAATCGGCACAGCGGTGATCACGAGATTTCGGCTTTTATGGATTCGCAAAAGTGTTGATGAATAGTAGGTATGATGAATAGTTTGAAGAAGAAAAATAGAAGAAGAAGAGTAGGGAGGTGGTAGTTTCGGCTAGAAAGGAAAAAGAGAGAAAAGAACAATCCTACGGTGTAAAAGCGAAGAAAAGCGGCACCAACAATACCCTAAGTGCGAAATACTACCCTCATAATCCCCCTGCCAATTTTCCCTCTTCAATTCCCCATTCGGCTAACTCCTAGCCTCATCCCAATCCCTTAAATCTCTCCCTTATCACTCCTTAATCCAAGCAGTTAAACCGATCCAACTCTCCTCTAGCGAATCCACCAACTCCAACACTTACCCCTCCCGCACTAAAAAATAAATGCACCTATTTGCCAACAAAGGGAATCGAACCTGTGTCTTCCCCAACACTTACACGCCACCTTCATAGCTCCCTAGTGGCGTCCTTAGCCACTTTACCAAAGGCTCATTTGTGATGCAATTTACCCATCACTCCACTTAAGGCCACTTAGCCAGAACCTCTAACTCCTAAGTCTAAAATTCCAAAAATTCAACTGGGTTTTGGCCAACTCATGGGCCTTCTATAAGCCCATTTACCTACTCAAAATACTAATTCCACATCCAAATACAAAATTTTAAAAATCTTTACAAAATATTGAAAATCGCGAATAAACCCGAAAATCAGGATGTTACAGATTTGGTACTCTAATCACAATTTCTATAGACTCTGCAAGTAAATTCATGCTAGATGCCAATGTCATGCATATATACGAATGGGTAGAGCCTAGATATACTAAAGCAATAATATCTTGGTCATAGAATGAAAATGTACCAGTGATCACATCTGGCGAAGATGCTTCCTCTCGAGCACGTATGGCATAGGCTCTAGCTAGGGTCCTACCCTCAGATCGCACAATAGTCTCTCGAGTCGTATTCTTGCTGCCAGCTCCCCTTCCGGTATTCTTCAAGGGCCTCTCTCTAGGAGCCAAACCACTTTGTCTCCCGGTCTGATGTTTCTCGCCCAATTAGGGGCAATCCCTAAAGAAAAAATCCGGAGAACCACATCCAAAACACGTCCCCTTATTTCTCTTACATAGACCGGGGTGACGTTTCCCGCAGTGTTGGCACTCAAATTGACGAGGCTTAGCATCATCTACACCAGCCATAGATGTAGCTTGAGTCATAAAACTCAAGCCTTGCTTCTTATGGTTTCCATGGGAGCGTCCTGTCGATGCATAAGAACGAGGAGGTACATCTCTTGATTTCATGGATTGTGTCAGAGTCGATCTACTCATTATTCTCTTTCTAACATCTCTAGCCTCTGACTCGGCTTGCTTCTTTTCTTTCGTTAGTTCTTCAATCTTACATGCCCGTTCGACAAGTACAACTAATTCTTTAAGTTCAAGGATGCCTACTAATACCTTAGTGTCCTCATTGAGTCCATCTTCGAACCTGCGACACATCTTGGAGTCAGTGGGCACACACTCTCGAGCATACTTACTTAATCGAAAAAATTCCAGCTCGTATTCTGTCACTGACATACGTCTTTACTTAAGCTCGAGGAATTCCTTTCTTTTCTGATCAATAAACCTTTTGCTGATATACTTCTTTCGAAACTCCTCTTGAAAGAACTCCTAAGTGACAGCCTCCTTAGGCACTACCGAGACCAAAGTCTTCCACCAATGATAAGCATCCTTCCTCAATAGAGAAATGGCACACTTAAGGCACTCCTCGGGTGTGCAAGATAGCTCCTCAAATACTCAGATCGAATTCTGGAGCCAAAATTCGGCTCTCTCAATATCGTCATCGGTATTTGCTCTAAATTCCTCAGCCCCTTGTTTTCTAATCTTATCTACGGGGGTCCTAGCAAATCTCATGAAGTCCATGTTTCGAGGCATCATAGGCACAGGTTAAGGGTTCAAAAGGGGTGGAGGAGGTGGGGCTTGAGCATTAGGGTTCGCTCTCATAAACTCGGTGTACCAGTTATTCATCATTTGGAGGAAAGACTCCCTAGCCTCCGCCCTTGGCTAACTATATCGAGTCTATCCCCTCTAGCACTATCCCTTGAGCAGGGGCTGGTGCATTACTCTCAACATCATCGGCCATAGCTTGATCAGGATCCATACTATATGAAAAATACAATTTATATCGTCAGGAGTTGTCACACTATCACAAATGTATTCATGGAATGCATAGCTAGACTTAAACACATGTTACGTAGTTCGAGAACCGACTAGACCGTAGCTCTTATACCAATAAATGGAACACCCTTTACCCATACCCAAGACCGGGATAAGGTACGAGGCATTACCTGACGGACATACAAACATCCAACTAAAATGTGGGTTATAAAATTTCAATTCCATCATTTTGCCCCTTATATTGGCTTACGAGGCTCGAAGCATACATTTGAAGAAGTCCGGGACTGAACCGAGAACGTATGAAAAACTTAAGAAAATTTTTATCCTCTGGCCTCACACGCCCGTGTAAAGGCACACCACACGCCCGTGTAGAGGCACACCACACGCCCGTGTGCTTGGGACAAACTCGTGCCCCTAGCCCGTGTGGGATCCTAAAATTTATTTAATTCAGTTCAAGGTGCAATGGTTTTCACACGGCCTAGACACACGCCCATGTCCCTCACACGGCCTAGACACGCTCGTGTTAAAAAACCTGGACATTTTGTTTTTGACGTCATCATTCATTTAGGGGACACGTCCAAAGCACATGGCCGTGTGTCGCACACGGCCGTGTGTCGCACACGGCCGTGTGTCACACACAGATGAGATACATGACCTTGTCTCCAATCCGTATAGTTACTACAAAGCATGCAACATGGAAATTTTGGGGTGCAGGGGACACACGGCTGAACGACACGCCTATGTGGGTTGTCCATGTGTCACACACAGTTTAGACACCTATTCATGTGTCTATTCATGTGAACCATTTGGAGGCTATCTTCCAAGCCATTGGTCACCCAAGAACCCTCATGTACTCCAACATGCTTAACATCCTACTATCTAGCATAGACCACAATCACATACATAATTTGGCATACAATCAAGAGGTAATTATAAGAAAATAGCCCAACTAACTATATGGACCAATTCACTTGGCCATATACAAAATAATCATACCAATTAGGGAACCATTACTTTGGGCTAGCCACATAACATGACGTATATACAAAATAACAATCACCTATACATGCCATGACTCAAAATAATCAAAAGTAGTATACCCAATGTTTAGTTGATAGTATGACTTGAGCTCCGATGTTCTCGATCCTTTGAGCTAGCTTGACGAATCTAAAAGAAATAGAAAAGGGAGGAGTAAGCTATGAAGCTTAGTAAGTACACATACAAATGAAGTAAATCTTAATAAAACCATAGAATATTATTTACACCTTTGTCACTTTTTCATACCTTTCATCAAACATGTGATCTAAAATTTATTTATAATCATAACACATAAAAACATATATTGCCATGGATGATCATAGTCATAGCAGTACACAGATTAAACACATACCTTTGCTCCCCTGTACACATATGCATTTTACTTAGTTTACGTTCGAACCTCGTATACATTACCTGCTGAACATTTGGAATAATGGATAGGATACTCGGATATAAACGCACCAAAGTGCCATAATCATGAAAAAGCACGCCTCTCAACAGGGCTACACATGAGCACCCGGACCTAGCATGCATCACATTTCCACGCCTCTCAATAGTGCTACATAAGCTCTCGAACCTAGCATTACATGCCTCTCAACGGGGCTACACAAGCTCCCGAACCTAGCATGTATCATGTCATCAAACGAGCTCATGCATACATAGCTATCCTAGTGACATGTCACTTGTATCCTTACCTATTCCTAAGTTCAAATGGGATTTTCAGACCTACGTCTCTTTGTCAGACATTCTTAGAATGTTGGCGTTATAACATATGACCTTATCATATACAAATGCTAACATGGCAACACTTGTAACATAAGAATAAAACATCAAAACATATTATAGCAACAAGGTAACCAAATAATATATTAATTATCCATATGTTATTTAAACATTCAAAACATCAACTAAGGTATTTATTTGTACATGTACTTACCTCGGTACAAAATATTCGAAATAGTGCCTATGCCATTACACTTTGTTCTTGCCTTTATCAAGACTCAGTTCTCATCTTTCTTGATCTATCATAGCAAATTTAGCTCATTAACTTCATACATTACTCAAATCGACCCTAAATTCATGCTTTGATAAAATTACCCTTTTTACCCTTAAACTTTCACTTATTCACAAATTAGTCCTTAGGCTCGTATGAAGAAATGTAAGTGATTTTTCAGTTACCTAAGCCTAGCTAAATACCTCTTGCACTTATAGCAGCCCATACTTTCATTCATTTCACACTTTTCTACCTATTTTCATAACTTTTACAAATAAGTCCTTTTTAAGGTTTCCATACAAAATCTCTTAACAAAAATTGTTCTCCATACCTGAAACTATCATATTCTTCCATAATCCACCAAAATACATCTAACTCATGCATGAGTAATTTTCTAAAAATAAACCTCAGCATGAAATATGGGTAGAAATGAAGAGAGCAAGTTGCAAGGATGTCAAAAATATAAAGAACATTAAAAAACGGGGCTAGGATTAACTTACTATCAAGCTTGAAAGTTGAAGAAAATTCCTTGCTATGGTACCTTTAAATTTTTGGCAGCAACATGAGAAAGATGAGCTAATTTTTAGCTCTTTTTCCCTTTTTAATTCATTTAATATCCAAATAACCAAAATGCCCTTACTCATTAAACTTACAAAAATTTTCATAGATGTCCATATTTGTCTAAAAATTTAGAAATTGGGCAAATTTCTCTTTAGGACCTTCTAATTTATATTTCAAAATAATTTATCACAAATTGCACCTAACCCAAGTTTTGTGTGACAGCCCTAAAGTGACCCTAGTAGGAAAGCGGTTTCGGGACCGCTAAACCGAGTCACTAAATTATTTGAATCTGATATTTATTATCTAAAATAAATGTGTGAAAATTTTAAGCTTTGATTTAGTAAATTGTATGTGAATTTAGTCAATAGGACTTATGTGTGACACTTTTGAAATGTGATAGATCAAAACATAAGGACCTATTAGTGCATGTTGAAAAAGGGGGGACTTGCATGTCAATTTCCCCCCCATCTAGTAGTGGCCGGCCATGACATTAGGGTGGACAAAGGATGATGGGCAAAACATGTCATAGACATGTTGTGTTGGTGCATCATGGGAGGAAAAAATAAAATAAAGTTAGAAATAAAGAAATGGAAAAAAAAAGAAAGGAGAAAGAAAATGATGAAAACAAAAGAAAAAAAATGTGTCCATCTTTTTTTCATTCTTCTTGACCGAAAATTCAAAAGAAAGAAGGGAGGAAATGTTGAAGAGATTCGGCCATGCTTGTAGCTAGGTGAAGGTAAGTTTGATGTTGTGCCATGAGATTCATGCATGTTTTTTTTTGTTAGCTTGAGTTCTAACTAGCCCATGGTTCAAATCCTTACTATGTCATGGAGATGATATTCGGCTAAGGTGGATTTGTGTTGATGTTATTTGCATGCTAAAAGTGAAGCTTGTAATGATGCATGTGATGGTGGATTGATGACTCTTGAATCTCCTTTTTAGCATCCTTGAGTGAGACATTAAGTTCCTTGTTCAACCATGACCAAAATTGAAATGGTATGGTGTTGTGATGCATTCGGCCATGGTAGGAAGTAGAAGAGAAATATGTTGTTGTTCACGTTATTGGATGAGAAATGGTAGTAAGGTGAAGTGCAAATGCTAGTGTTTGATTTACTAGTGTATATGTGTGTATTAGCCAAGTTTTGAACTTGAAACAAAATGGTGTTTAGTCAATACAAGTGACCATACTTGTAGAATGTATTAAGTGTTGCAATCGGCCCCAACATAGACATGTATGTTCGCCACATGAATGAGTATATGAGTTGATGTGTATGTTTGGCCATAGGTAGCCTATTGATGGCTTTAGCTTGACTTAGAAAATTCGCTAAGGGGAAATATTAGCTAGTATGTTGAATTGATTCGTGATTTCGTACATATGTGACTCTAATGTCTAATGTATATATGGGCTAAGTACCTTGAGCTTCTCTTTTGATGTTCGAATGAATTGTATTAAATTGCTTGATGTGATTAAAAATGCGTATGATCATTGTGTATTTGAGCTAAAAGGTGGCCATATGACCTATCAAACTCCTTGTCATATTCGGCCATAAGCTAGCAAAATGAGACTTTAATAAGTTAAATTTGTTTGAATTAGCTCAAGAGCTTAGAGGACCACAGCTTGGATAAGGGAAAGGAAAAAGTGATCGAATAGCCGTTGAAGCCGTTCGACAACATCCGAGGTAAGTTTTCGAGTAATGGAACTTAGATTATGATTTGATTAGATCATGTTTTAAGCAAATCAAAATCATGCTCTTTGTGTGTGGCTATTGAGCCGAAATTGCAAGTGTGATAAGTGCCTCGTGTTAGAGTTTTGCTAACGAAAATGAAATACGAATGTGTCATGATTTATTGATAAATGTGCATGGTTATTCGAATGATGTCCAGGCTAAGTCCCGAAGGCTTTGTGCTAAGTGACTAAATCCGGACTAAGATCCGAAGGCATTTGTGCGACTTACTAATTCCGGGCTAAGTCCGAAGGCATTGTGCGAGTTACTAAATCTGGGTTAAGTCCCGAAGGCATTTGTGCAAGTTACTATAACCGGGCTATGTCCCGAAGGCATTTGAATGAGTAGCTATATCCGGTTAAATTCCGAAGGTACGTCATTCGGGAATGATTGATCTTGCTGTAAAAATTTCAGTTAATACGCTTGTAACATCCCAACAATGAGGTATGTTTCGTATGTGCTTTGAATTAGTTGAGCCCTTACAAATAAGTATTCGCTCAGTTGATAAATGAGCTACCGGCCTTTGGCTAAGTTGATCTTTGTGTATGAATATAAGGGTTGGTAATGTGAAGTAAGTATGATATTGAGAATTTGTGCATATGAAATTATCTGTTTAGCTACATGAATGCTATACTTTGGTTGTGTCTAAATTCATAACTCAAACTTACTAAGCATTAAATGCTTACTCCGTTTCTTTGATTCTCTGTTTTATAGATTTTGGTTCGTCACCATCGGACTCGGGATTTTGAAGTTGAAGTCGCCCACACTATCAAAGCTCCTTTTGGTATACTTTTGGTTGAACTTTGAAATGGCATGTATAGGACTACCCTTCTTGTTATTGGTCACATACCCCTTTGGTTTTGTATAAATTTGGATAGCCATGCGAAAATGGCTTATATACACATTGGGCATGGTATTATAATCATTTGTATGTTGATCATTAAGAGGTATGGAAATGTTTGGAAACGATTAGCCATTGGGATGGTTAATCATGATCATATTTTGTGCTATATATGTAAAAGGGCTAGTTGAATCATGGAAACTATGAAATAGGTAAAGCCTACCTTAAAGACAGATGCTGACAGCTGTAGTGACGTGGATGTGAAAAATCACTAAAAATAGTAGGACTGGAATTAAATAGTGAATAAATTATTTAAACGAACCTTGACGAGTCTATTTTCATAGGAAAGTAACGAAACAATCATATAAACAGTATGTTAAGAGATATTTAAGTTTTCGTGAGACAGGGCTAGAACGGCTTCTGGAGTCCCTGTTCCGACTTTGGAAATTCATTATAAATTGACCAGCGATAATTAAAAGTCATGCCATATATGTACAGATTCCTTTTCGAGTCTAGTTTCTGTAGAAACAAACAGCATCAGTATTGAATCCCTTTACAGGGAGATATCCATGTTGTAATGCGCAAAGGTCAGTGTAGTCGATCCCTGTAACATGGGGGAATTTAACTAATAAACTGTACTAATTGGCCCAACCAAAAATTTTAGAAAAAAAATTGTAGATGTATATATGAGTCTAGTTTCAGGGAAAAATCACGAAACTGATTTTCAAGTTGTGGAGCTCAAGATATGATTTTTAAGGTGACAGTGACACAGTTAGCCGGCTGTCTGGAAATCTTTAAAATGAACTGTGCAAGTAAGTGGATTAAGCCCGTTAACCCCTCGTGTCTGACTCCGGCAACGGTCTCAGGTACGGGGTGTTACAGTTTTATTGGCCCGTTAACCCCTCGTGTCCGACTTCGGCAACGGTCTCGGGTACGGGGTGTTACATTTTGCATCTTATTCAATTTAGTCTTTATTTTGTAATTGGACACTGTAACACCCCAAACCCAGCCCAGACGTTATGGCCGGATCCGACGTGTCACATTGAAGTTTTTAAGAAAACCCATGCCTCTTTCAACGTCCTTCTTAGTGTTTTAATAGATAGTCTTTGCTAAGTTAATAAAGTGAATGGAAGCTGTGCACCAGGTAGGTATCCGAAACAGAGGAGGTGAGCCTAGAAGGCTGCTTAAGTACCAAGCATTTCCATAAATCATATCACTGGGCCGAAGCCTTTTCATAAATCATATCACTGGGCTGAAGCCTTTACTGTAAACGGTATGGCCCTTAGGCCCATTTCAATATCATATGTAATGTCAATGGATGTATGCAAGCCCATTTCAATATCGCATGTAATGTCAATGAATGTATGCAAGATCATTTGGGGGAGACTACTCGACCCACCATCCGCTACTCTCCACCCGTACCAACCAAGCCCTCCATGTGGGGAATAGCTCAACCCACCTAGCCAAACTCTCCACTGGCAGCATAGCTGCTTTATCATATAACTGGAGGCCTAGCCTCTTTTAATAACTGGGGCAAAACCTTTTCTGATAAACTAGGGCAGAGCCCTTTTAGCACTTCCTCCATCAATATAACCCATATCCCATGCAATATGTCATGTATGTAGAATGTCATGCCCATATTTGAATCAAACAATCATAGTCAAGTCATTCATATCACCAACATATATTCACATTCAAATCTGTCAACCACACAGTCCAAGTCAGTCACTTGTCCACAAGGGCAAAACAGTCATTTTTCATATTATAAGGGTATTTTCATAATTTTACCAAAAATCAGGGTTTTCCATGCTCATTACAATTGTCAATATTTTCGAGTGTTTAAACAATGATCTCTAACCCACTTATCAAATTCGGGCTTTTGGGCCCAAAACCCCTAATGGGCCCTATGAATGCTGATTTAGCCCACTAAGCCTGCTTAACCCATATTTTACATGCAACTTTTCCAAATTCCATTTTATATCAATTTTACCCAAATGGGCCCAAAAGCCCATTTGGCCCAATTCCTACCCATTGAGGCCCAACTTACCATCGTGCACAAAATTGAGTTCTTACCCGTTCCATCGATCCAAACACTGATCTTATCGTATTTATCACATCTATACCTACACACAACATTACAAGTTCCCGAAATGCTGGTATTTTAGCATTTTGGCTTCTCAGCAAATATTAATCTAAGCTACTACGAGGGTTAGTACACACCTGTTATGGGTTGAAGTTGAAATGTTTCCATAATCAATCACCTACGATAACAACCACTTGTCACTCAAACTTAACTAATCCAATATCAATATAGGTAAATCCTAAGCACATCAGTCATACGGAACATAAGGGCGTATTCATCATTTTACAAAACAAAGGTATTACGGGCACTTTACCCTACAGGAGCTTTACGGTCTTTTTACCTATTAGGGGTATTTTAGTCATTTCATCCTACAAGGGTGTTTTGGTAAATCTACAAACCAAGGGTATTTCAGTAATTTTGTAATCCAATGGTATTTCTATAATTTTTAGAAAGTCAAGGGTATTTCTATAATTTTGTAAATCAGGGGTATTTTGGTAACTTTACAAATTGAGGGTATTTCGGTAATTTTACAAACTAGGGGTATTTTGGTAATTTTACAAACTAGGGGTATTTTGGTAATTCTATCCTACAGGGGTATTTCAGTAATTTCACAATCGAGGGTAAAATGATAATTTTGTAAAATGAGGGTAAAATGGTAATTTTGTAAATCAAGGGTAAAACGGTAATTCTGTAAATCAAGGGTAAAATGGTAATTCTACAAATCGAGGGCATTTCAGTAATTTGGTAAACTAAAGTATTCTAAACAGGGATAACAATACGAATGGGCCTAAAGCCTATTCTCGGCCCAAATGGGCCCACACGCTCGTGTGGCCTTTTTAGCCCAAATCTAGCCACAAATATGAGATTCACCTAACCTAGTCCAATATTTACTACAAAATCAAACAACTTATCCAATTGGGCCCGTAGGCCCATTAGGCCCACATTACCCTTTTCGGCCCATTGCGGCCCGAAGTAGCTATCCTACAGCTAGAGTAGCGAGAAAATACACACCTGATAGGAGACTGGAGTTAATCCACGCTCCGAGCACTCTTAGCCGACGCCCAACCCAAACGAGCACGCCATACAGCGAAAGGGATCAGCCAAGAAAAGGTACCTTTACTCTCCTCATGGTTCCCTCTATTTAAAGCCAGCTTTGCAACCACTCTTATGTTAGCTTCCCGATGTGGGATCCCTCCAACATCAGAGTTTAAATTCAACACCAACTCTTGCCGCCCCCTGTTAGCAAAATAAATGCTCCTTGCTTGCCATTGGATTCGAACCCATGCCTTCCCTTAAATGCTCCACACGCTTCTTGCCACTAAGGCACAAGGCTTTTTGTGTCATATTTTATCCCCAATTAATTATAAGGTCTAAAGGCCAAAGTCTAGGTTCCCTTAAGAAAAAAAAACCAAAATAAATTGCAAGAGCCAAGGCTTGAACCCAGGCTCCCATACAACCTTAATGACGCCACAACCACTAGACTACAAGCTTCCTTGTGTCATTTATTTAACACAATAATTTAAAAACCCTCATCCAAGCATCTAGGTTTTTTTTTTCACTTAATACCAAAATTTTTGCTAAAGCCCAAGTTTGAACCCAAGATTTCTCTAACATTTCTCAGGGCCATTAACCACCAAAGCAGACATTTAATTGTGTTATTTCATTACACAATTAAATACCTATATACAACCTCCTTACGGACCCGCGCTCAAGGCCCAATACTTCTAGGCCCAAACTCAGGGTGTTACAATTCTACCCCCTTAAAGAAATTTTGTCCCCGAAATTTTCCACTCTCAGACTAAACCACCACACTCCACTGCGCACTCTGATACTAATAATACTAACATACACCCAAAACTTTTGTCCATCGAAGCGGATAGATTTCACATGCAACCAATTTCTACATTTCCAGAACACACACCAAATAAATACTAAATCTAAATTCAAGCGTTACAGTTTACTCTAACTAGAAAGTTCCAGTATAGTGCTACTATCTATAGTGGTTTCTCAATATAGCATTTCAATCTATAACAGTAAATAGAGTTAGAGAACTTACAGATTTGGTGCCGGAGACTTGGTGTGCCACACTTCCAATAACATCTTTCCAGAAACAAGTCAAGTTTTGTTGATAAATTTCAAAACAAAATTTTTAGAAAAACCCTTTTCAAACCCCAATTTTAGAAAAAGAAAAAAACATAACAATAATTTTTTGCTACCCATACCCCACCCGAGTTTTGTAACCTGGCTCTGATATCACTAAATGTAACACCCCAAACCCAGCCCAGACATTATGGCCGGATCCGACGTGTCATATTGAAGTTTTAAAGAAAACCCATGCCTCTTTCAACGTCCTTCTTAGTGTTTTAAAAGATAGTCTTTGCTAAGTTAATAAAGTGAATGGAAGCTGTGCACCAGGTAGGTATCCGAAACAGAGGAGGTGAGCCTAGAAGGCTACTTAAGTACCAAGCTCTTGATTAGATCCAATCCTAGGCATGCCCACAACTATTGCCACACTTTGGTGCTAGGTTATGTTTTGAGAAAAACGAGTTGGAATTCATTTAAGTAGATATTTTTGATAAACCAATTAATTGTATCGTTGCGTTATTTTGAAAACAATTATCATTTTGGGAATGTGCCCTAGGTCTAACTCATATTGTTATCAGAAAAATATAGGGTATAAGATGAAATAATCCCAGAAAAATAATTAAATGACCTTATTACAACCCAAAACCAAAAAATAATATTAATAAGATAAAACCTATAAAGAAATAAATCAGCTACTTATTGCAATTAAAATAAACAGAAACAGTAGTGTAGCCATCTTCGAGTCCCTCGTAGCTCTAAACCATCTAATCTTAGGGATTACCTGTACAGTTAGAAACGGGGTGAGTTTACGAAAACTTAGTGTGTAACCCCAATAACAAACAAACAGTAAATAACACGGTATCAGTACAATCTGGGCCAAAGCCCTATTTAGTCTTGACATATACTGGGCCGAAGCCTTTCCATAAATCATATCACTGGGCCGAAGCCTTTTCATAAATCATATCACTGGGCCGAACCTTTTTCATAAATCATATCATTGGGCCGAAGCCTTTTCATAAATCATATCACTGGCCCGAAGCCTTTTCATAAATCATATCACTGGGCCGAAGCCTTTTCATAAATCATATCACTGGGCCGAAGCCTTTACTGTAAAAGGCATGGCCCTTAGGCCCATTTCAATATCACATGTAATGTCAATGGATGTATGCAAGGCCATTTCAATATCACATGTAATGTCAATGAATGAAAGCAAGCCCATTTTGGGAGACTACTCGACCCACCATCCGCTACTCTCCACCCGTACCAACCAAGCTCTCCATGTGGGGAATAACTCAACCCACCTAACCAAACTCTCCTTTGGCGGCAAAGATAGTCGCTTTATCATATAACCGAGGCCTAGCCTCTTTTAATAACTGGGCAAAGCCTTTTCGATAAACCGGGCAAAGCCCTTTTGATAAACTTCAGCAGAGCCCTTTTAGCACTTCCTCAATCAATACAACCCATATCCCATGCAATATGTCGTATATGCAGAATGTCATGCCCATATTTGAATCAAACAATTATAGTCAAGTCATTCATATCACCAACATATATTCACAATCAAATCCGTCAACCACACAGTCCAAGTCAGTCACTTGCCCACAAGGGCAAAACAGTCATTTTTCATATTATAAGGGTATTTTCGTAATTTTACCAAAAATCAGGGTTTTCAATGTTCATTACAATTGTCAATATTTCTGAGTGTTTAAACAATTATCTTTAACCCACTTATCAAATTTGGGCTTTTGGGCCCAAAACCCCTAATGGGCCTTACGAATACTGATTTAGCCCACTAAGCCTGCTTAACCCAAATTTTACAACAATACTAGCCGTGTTAACATGCAACTTTTCCAAATTCCATTTTCTATCAATTTTACCCAAATGGGCCCAAAAGGCCATTTGGCCCAATTCCTACCCATTGAGGCCCAACTTACCATCGTGCACAAAATTGAGTTCTTACCCGTTCCATCGATCTAAACACCGATCTTATCGTATTTATCACGTGTATACCCACACGCAACATTACAAGTTCTTGAAATGCTGGTATTTTAGCATTTCGACTTCTCAGCAAATATTAATCTAAGCTACTACGAGGGTTAGTACACACCTGTTATGGGTTAAAGTTGAAACGTTTCCATAATCAATCACCTACGATAACCACCACCTGTCAGTCAAACTTAACTAATCCAATATCAATATATGTAAATCCTAAGCACATCAGTCATACGGAACACAAGGGCATATTCGTCATTTTACCATACAAGGGTATTACGGTCACTTTACCCTACAGGGGCTTTACGGTCTTTTTACCTATTAGGGGTATTTTAGTCATTTCATCCTACAATGGTGTGTTGGCAAATCTACAAACCAAGGGTATTTTAGTAATTTTGTAATCCAATGGTATTTCTATAATTTTTAAAAAGTCAAGGGTATTTCTATAATTTTGTAAATCAGGGTATTTTGGTAATTTTACAAATTGAGGGTATTTCGGTAATTTCACAAACTAGTGGTATTTCAGTAATTTTACAAACTAGGGGTATTTTGGTAATTTTACAAACTAGGGTATTTTGGTAATTCTATCCTATAGGGTATTTCAGTAATTTCACAATCGAGGGTAAAATAGTAATTTTGTAAATTGAGGGTAAAATGGTAATTTTGTAAATCGAGGGTAAAACAATAATTCTGTAAATCGAGGGTAAAATGCTAATTCTATAAATCGAGGGTAAAACGATAATTTTGTAAATCGAGGGTGAAACGGTAATTCTATAAATCGAGGGTAAAATGGTAATTCTACAAATCGAGGGCATTTCAAGAATTTGGTAAACTAAAGTATTCTAAACAGGGATAACAATACGAATGGGCCTAAAGCCTATTCTCGGCCCAAATGGGCCCACACGCTCGTGTGGCCCTTTTAGCCCAAATCTAGCCACAAATATGAGATTCACCTAGCCAAGTCCAATATTTACTACACAATCAAACAACTTATCCAATTAGGCCCGTAGGCCCATTAGGCCCACATGACCCTTTTCGGCCCATTGCGGCCCGAAGTAGCCATCCTACAGCTAGAGTAGTGAGAAAATACACACCTGATAGGAGACTGGAGTTAATCCATGCTCCGAGCACTCTTAGCCGACGCCCAACCCAAACGAGCA
Source organism: Gossypium arboreum (assembly GCF_025698485.1). Taxonomy (NCBI): domain Eukaryota; kingdom Viridiplantae; phylum Streptophyta; class Magnoliopsida; order Malvales; family Malvaceae; genus Gossypium; species Gossypium arboreum. The sequence continues at coordinate 114,848,217 of NC_069077.1, read as the reverse complement.
CGCCATACAGCGAAAGGGATCAGCCAAGAAAAGGTACCTTTACTCTCCTCATGGTTCCTCTATTTAAAGCCGACCAGAACCACTCCTATGTTAGCTTCCGATGTGGGATCCTCCAACATCGAGTTTAAATTCAACACCAACTCTTGCCGCCTTGTTAGCAAAATAAATGCTCCTTGCTTGCCATGGGATTCGAACCCATGCCTCCCCTTAAATGCTCCACACGCTACTTGCCACTAAGCCACAAGGCTTTTTGTGTCATATTTTATCCCCAATTAATTATAAGGTCTAAAGGCCAAGTCCAAGTTCCCTTAAAAAAAAAAAACCAAAATAAATTGCAAGAGCCAAGGCTTGAACCCAAGCTCCCATACAACCTTAATGACGCCACAACCACTAGACTACAAGCTTCCTTGTGTCATTTATTTAACACAATAATTTGAAAACCCTCATCCAAGCATCCAGGTTATTTTTTCACTTAATACCAAAATTTTTGCTAAAGCCCAAGTTTGAACCCAAGATTTCTCTAACACTTCTCAGGGCTATTAACCACCAAAGTAGACATTTAATTGTGTTATTTCATTACACAATTCAATACCTATATACAACCTCCTTACGGACCCGCACTCAAGGCCCAATACTTCTAGGCCCAAACTCGGGGTGTTACAGACACTTTATTCTTAAAATTTCCTCATGAAACTTTACCACATGCATAATATTATATTCTAAATCTCATAATGATCAAAATCTAAATATTTTAACGTCAGATTTATGGTCTCGAAACCATTATTCTGACTAGACCATATTTCAGGATGTTACACAGCCAATGCTACCTCATATCGCATATAAATGCCAATGCCATGTCCCAGACATGGTTTTACATGGGATCGTAGGTCGATGCCAGTGCCATGCCCTAGACATGGTCTTAGATGGGATCACATATCACATCTTGCTCGCTTTCGAGCTACTCACAGGTCTGCTCACACAAACTAATGGTCAGGACGTAGCTACACGGGCTGCTCACACAAGCTGTCAAGTATCCGCAACACATGTGGGACTACCTAGCCACCAGTAGAACATACAAGACCAATACCCGGAATGCCAAAACATGTGTAACATATATCATGAACTCAAACCACAACTCATGAGCTCAGATCACATAGTTCCTAGTGACATGTCACTTGTATCCTAAACTATTCCTAAGGTTCAAATGGGATTCTTCGATACCACATTTCTATTGAGCTTGTTCGTAATATTGATTTCAATATCCATAGCACCAATCACATACTCATAGAATAATCAAAGCATAATTCATAATAAAATTTAAGCATTAACACATGGTACAACATCACATTAATTATATATATACTTACCATACATGCAATATTAAAGCATTTAAAGTATGGCACATGTTGCATAATTTGCAAATGAACTTACTCAAAGAGTTGTTTCTACAACCCATAAAACTCATCATAGCATAAGCTTTCATTTCATTCCACTTTTTCACAATCTATTCAATTCAATAAAATATCATGTTCCAACAAATTTCCAATATATTCAACCATCATATAGCACGTTATCAACACTTGGGCTATCGAAGATTTCATGGGGTATGTCACTATCATGTACATATTATCATAAACATATAATTCATCACAACTAATTTTGTAACACCCCGAACCCGAGACCATCGCCGGTGTCGGACACGAGGGGTTAACAAGCCAAGTTCACTTGTTTTGCCCATCCATTTGACATTTCCAGTCAGGCTGGAAAACTGCATCACTGTCGCCTTAAAAATCATATCTCGAGTTTCAAAACTCGGAAACTGGTTTCGTGAATTTTCACTGAATTTAGACTCATATATCCATCCATGGATTTATTTCTAGAATTTTTGGTCGGGCCAGTTGGTACAGTTTATTAGTTAAAGTCACCCATGTTACAGGGATCGACTGCTCTGACCTTCGCGCGGTATAACTTGAATATCTCTCTGTACAGGGCTTTAATGCTGGTGCCGTTTGTTTCTAATGAAACTAGACTCAAAATGTAATCTGTAAATATAAGGTATGTCTCCTAATTCTTTTTGGATAATTTATAGTAAATTTTTAAAGTTGCGACAGGGAACCCAGAAACTGTTCTGGCCCTGTCTCACAATAGCTTTAATATCTCTTAACATGTAACTCCTATGACCATTTCGTTTCTTCCATATGAAAATAGACTCATCAAGGTTCATTTAAATAGCTTATTCACTATTTAATTCCATTCCTACGAATTTTGGTGATTTTTCACATTCACGTCACTGCAGCTGGCAGCATCTGTTTTTAAGGTAGGTCTTACCTATTTGGTAGTCTCCATGAACCAACTAGTCTTGCCACACATAGGTTCATATATGATCATTTTAACCATGCCAATGGCTGATCATATGACCAACATTCCCATTTCCAAGCCATAGCCACATCATGACACCAAATATATACATACAAACCACAATTAGTCTAAGTCGATACTTCACTTTTACGAGCCATTTTCGCATGGCCGTACATATATACATCACAACATATTCAACCAACAAGGGTAGTCCTATACATGCCATTTCAAAGTTCAACCAAAATTTATACCAAAATAGAGGCGTGGATAGTGTGGATGACTTCGACTTTATTGATCCCGAATCCGATTGCTATCGGCGAAATCTATAAAACAGAGAGCCAAAGTAACGGGTAAGCATTTTTTATGCTTAGTAAGTCTCAAGGAATATAATCAGCTCTAATTACAGCAATACATTCACATAGCCAAATGCATCATTTCATTAATACACATTCTTACTTCACACTTCATCATTATATACTTTCACAAAGTATCAATCAATTCAATAACTGAAATTCATTAGTCGATTGAGCGAATGTTGCTCAAACATGTTGACTTTCAATGCACATATAACGTACCTTATCCTTTGGGCTTTTCGAGTGTACTAATTGAATTCATTACAGCAACCAACACTCACCTCCAGCCCAAGATTCTTGAATATAACCGGATATAATCACGTGCACAAATGCCTTCGGTCTTAGCCCGGATAGAATAACTCGCATACGAATGCCTTGGTCTTAGCCCTGATATAGCCACTAGCACAATTGCCTTCGGTCTTAACCCGGATATAATTTCCAGCATAATTGTCTTGGGGCTTAGCCGGATATCATTCAATTTCTCATGTACACATACATCAATAATCATTGGACATACATATTTCATTTTCGTTACTAAGGCTCAAACGCAAATATAATCACAAGCATATTCGCCTTCGGGACTTAGCCCGGTAGAATTCAAATGCTCATACATACATAATCAATAATCAATACACATCCATACTTTATTTCACATAATTCAAGTAGGGTCACTTCTTGAGGACTTACCTCGGATGTTGTCGAACGGCTTTTTCTGCTATTCGATCACCTTTTCCTTCCCTTGTCCAATTGTGGCCCTCTTAGCTCTTGAGCTAATTCAAACATATTCAATTTATTAAAACCTCATTGTGCTTGCTTATGGCGAATATGACAAGGAGTTTAAATGGTCATATGGCCACTCTTTAGCTTGAATACACAATGGTCATGCACATTTTATACTACATCAAGCAATTCAATACAATTTATTTGAGCATCAAGGAAAAGCTAAGGCCTTCAATAGGCTACCCAAGGCCGAATATTCATGTACATGTTGAGGTCAATTTTGCACTTAATACCTCACAAAAATAGCATGCATTTTACTAGTTAATGCTTTGCACATTGTGGCCCAAAACTTATAATATAGCATCAAGCACTTATATTGTCCCTCACACGGCCTAGACACACCCGTGTTGGCGCCCGTGTTCAAAAACATGGAGATTCTATTCATGATGTCATCATTCATTTAGGGACACACGGCCAAAGCACACGCCCATGTGGTCTGCCCGTGTGTCACACATGGATGAGACACACGGCCATGTCTCCAACCCGTGTAGTTACTACAAAGCATGCAACAGGGAAATTTTGGGGTACAGGGGACACATGGCTGAATGACATGCCCATGTGGGTTGTCCGTGTGTCACACACAGTTTAGACACCTATTCATGTGTCTATTTATGTGGACCATTTGGAGGCTATCTTCCAAGCCATTGGTTACCCAACAATCCTTATGTACTCCAACATGCTTAACATCCTACTATCTAGCATAGACCACAATCACATACATAATTTGGCATACACTCAAGAGATAATTATAAGAAAAAACTCCAATTAACTATATGGATCGATTCACTTGGCCATATAAAAAATAATCATACCAATTGGGGAACCATTACTTTGGGCTAGCCACATGACATGACACATATACAAAATAACAATCACCTATACATGTCATGACTCAAAATAATCAAATGTATTATACCCAAAGTTTAGTTGATAGTGTGACCCGAGCTCGGATGTTGTCGATCCTTTGAACTAGCTTGACAAATCGAAAAGAAATAGAAAAGGGAGGAGTAAGCTATGAAGCTTAGTAAGTACACATACAAATAAAGTAAATCTTAATTAAACCATAGAATATTATTTACACCTTTGTCACTTTTTCATACCTTTCATCAAACATGTGATCTAAATTTTCTTTATAAGCATAATACATAAAAATATATATTACCATGGATGATCATAGTCGTAGGAGTACACAGATTAAACACATACCTTTGCTACCTTGTACACATATGCATTTTACTTAGTTTACGTTCGAACCTCGTATACATTACCGACTGAACATTTGGAATAACGGATAGGATACTCGGATATAAATGCACTGAAGTGCCATAATCATGACACAACACCCCTCTCAACAGGAATACATATGAGCACTCGAACCTAACATGCATCACATTACCACGCCTCTCAATAGGGCTACATAAGCTCCCGGACCTGGCGTGTACCACATAATTACATGCCTTTCAACGGGGCTACACAAGCTCCCGTACCTAGCATGTATCATGTCATCAAACGTGCTCATACATACATAGCTATCCGAGTGACATGTCACTTGTATCCTTACCTATTCCTAAGTTCAAATGGGATTTTCGGATTTACGTGTCTTTGTCGGACATTCTCGGAATGTTGGCCTTATAACATATGACCTTATCATATACAAATGCTAACATGGCAACACTTGTAACATAAGAATAAAACATCAAAACATATTATAGCGACAAGGTAACCAAATAATATATTAATTATCCATATGTTATTTAAACATTTAAAACATCAATTAAGGTATTTATTCGTATATGTACTTACCTCGGTACAAAATATTCGAAATAGTGCTTATGCTTTGTACACTTTACTCTTGCCTTTATCAAGACTCGGTTCTTGTCTTTCTTGATCTATCATAGCAAATTTAGCTCATTAACTTCATACATTACTCAAATCGACCCTAAATTCATGCTTTGATAAAATTACCCTTTTTACCCCTAAACTTTCACTTATTCACAAATTAGTCCTTAGGCTCGTATGAAGAAATGCAAGTGATTTTTTGGTTACCCAAGCCTAGCCGAATACCTCTTGCACTTATAGCAGCCCATACTTTCCTTCATTTCCCACTTTTCTACCCATTTTCATAACTTTTACAAATAAGTCCTTTTTAGGGTTTCCATGCAAAATCTCTTAACAAAAGTTATTCTCCAAACCTTAATCTATCATATTCTTCCATAATCCACCAAAATACATCTAACTCATGCAAGGGTAATTTTCTAAAAATAAACCCTAGCATGAAATATGGGTAGAAATGAAGAGAGCAAGTTGCAAGGATGTCAAAAATACAAAGAACATTAAAAACGGGGCTAGGATTGACTTACTATCAAGCTTGAAAGTTGAAGAAACCCTAGCTATGCTACCTTTAAATTTTCGGCAGCAACATGAGAAAGATGAGCTGATTTTTATCTCTTTTTCCCTTTTTAATTCATTTAATATCCAAATGACCAAAATGCCCTTACTCATTAAACTTACAAAAATTTCCATAGATGTCTATATTTGTCCAAAAATTTAAAAATTTGGCAAATTGCTCTTTAGGACCTTCTAATTTATATTTCAAAACAATTTCTCATAAATTGCACCTAAAACCCAAGTTTTGCATTTTATTCAATTTAGTCCTTATTTTGTAATTGTACACTTTATTCTTAAAATTTCCTCATGAAACTTTACCACATGCATAATATTATATTCTAAATCTCATAACGATCAAAATCTAAATATTTTAATGTCGAATTTATGGTCTCGAAACCATTATTCCTTCTAGACCATATCTCGGGATTTTACATAGCCAACGCTACCTCATATCGCGTATCAATGCCAATGCCATGTCCCAGACATGGTTTTACATGGGATTGTAGGTCGATGCGAGTGCCATGTCCTAGACATGGTCTTACATGGGATCACATATCACATCTTGCTCGCTTTCGAGCTACTCACGGGTCTGCTCACACAAGCTAACGGTCAGGATGTAGCTACACGGACTACTCAGACAAGCTGTCAAGTATCCGCAACACATGTAGGACTACCCATCTACTGGTAGAACATACAAGACCAACACCCGGATCGCCAAAACATGTGTAACATATATCATGAACTCAAACCACAACTCATGAGCTCAGATCACATAGTTCCTAGTGACATGTCGCTTGTATCCTAAACTATTCCTAAGGTTCAAATGGGATTCTTCGATACCATATTTCTGTTGAGCTTGCTCATAATATCGATTTCAATATCCATAGCACCAATCACATACTCATAGAATAATCAAAGTATAATTCATAATAAAATTTAAGCATTAACACATGGTACAACATCACATTAGTTATATATACTTACCATACATGCAATATTAAAGCATTTAAAGTATGGCACATGTTGCATAATTTGCAAATGAACTTACTCAATGAGTCGTTTCTACAACCCGTAAAACTCATTATAGCATAAGCTTTCATTTCATTTCACTTTTTCATAATCTATTCAATTCAATAAAATATCATGTTCCATCAAATTTCCAATTTATTCAACCATCATATAGCACGTTATCAACACTTGGGCTATCGAAGATTTCATGGGGTATGTCACTATCACATACATATTATCATAAACATATAATTCATCACAACCAATTTAACATACAAATTAAGGTTTTCAGCATAAACAACAATAACATTAATAACATGTTTATTTTATTATACGAACTTACCTCGAATGTAAAAATGGCTATTTATTCTGATTTAGTCCATAACCTCGTTTTTCCCAATTTAAGCCCAAATTTCATTTTTCTTGATCTAACATATCAAATATAACTTATTTAATACTCACATTATTAAAATTGGTCCAAAAATCACACTTTGGAAAATTTACATTTTGCCCCTAAAGTTTCACATATTTACACTTTAGTCCCTAGGCTCAAAAAATGAAATGCATGCATTTTCTTGATCACCCAAGCCTAGCTAATTCATATTCCTTCTCATAGCAACCCATACTTTTCTTTATTTCACATTTCTACTATCCACTTTTACATCTTTACAAAAAGGTTCCTTTTTAAGTATTTTCACTAAAAAATACTTAGTAAAAGATGTTAAACACACATCAAACTTTCATATTCTTCCATTAAACATCAAAACACAAGCACGTCATGCATGGTTAAAATTTATAACATGAACCCTACTTCAAAATATGGGTAGAAATGGTTAGATCATGCTACGAGGGCTTCAAAAATGCAAAGAACATTAAAAACGAGGCTTAGATGCACTTACTATTGAGGTTGGAAACTTGAAAACCCTAGCCATGGTGTCACCTTGGTTCACACGGCCATGGGGAAGGAAGATGAGAAATTTTGGCTTTTTATTCTGTCTTTTAGTCCATTTAATTACCAATTTACTAAGATAGCCTTAATGCCTTTCTTTGAAATTTCACCTATCTAAGCCCATTTTTGTCCAAAATTTTAGAACTTGGTTAAATTACTATTTAAGGACCTCTAATTAATAATCCAATGCAATTTCATGCTTGAAGCTTCTAGAACTCAAGTTTTGAAATTTATTCAATTTAGTCCCTAACTTCAAATTGGACACTTTAGGCATAAAATTTCTTTATGAAATTTTCACACAATCATGCAATCATATCATAGACCATAAATTAATCATAAAGTAATAATTTCTATTTCAAATTTGTGGTCTCGAAACCACTGTTCGACTAGACCCTAATTAGAGATGTTACACATATTGACTTGGGTCACATAGCCAACCACATGCCCGTATGCCCTTTGAAGTGGCCACACACACCTGCTCGCTAGACCGTGTGCCAGGCCGTGCCAAACCTATAAGGTATACTAAATTATGCAACACGGCCAAGTCACACGCCCGTGTACTAGGCAGTGTGTCAATTAGGGGCGTATACTGACTTGTACCACACGACCAATCATGTAAGACCCCTAACCCGTATCCGTCGCTAGACTAGGGTTAAGAGGTATTACCAGAAATTTCAAAACATTTATCAGTCATTCCACAACTTTAATCATACATCATCATATCATAGCAATTCATACACATATAGTCCCTTTAGAAGGCCAAACGAGACCTTAAATATGCTTTAGAAAGGAGTCAGGACTAAATCGATCTCATACAAAATTTTTCGAAACTAAATAATTTTTCTAAGTTACAAAGGTCACACACCCGTGTGAAGAGGCTGGTTGCCTTACACGGCATTAGAGACGCCCGTGTGTCTAGGCCATGTCAAAACAGAGCATACATACTGACTTATTCACATGGCCACAAGACACACCTGTATGCCTTGGCCATGGTCGAAACTAACTTGGGTCACACGGCTACGTACACGCCCGCGTGTCTAGGCCGTGCTCGAGACTGACTTTAAATTGTAGGACTACCCTAAGGGACACATGACAGTGTAACGTGACCGTGCGTCACACACGGCTGAAACCCACGCCTGTGTCTCTGTTGTGGACAAAAATAGGTCATTTGAAAAGCCAAATTGCCACCCATTTTGGGTCATACCTACAATCTCAAAATGACACATAATTCACATCCAAAATGCAACCAAAACATTACCACATCAAGCATTATTTTATGCTTCAATATCATTAATCATTTCCATACACAATTCTAACTCAAACATACTAATTCCATGTACCAAAATCATACCTTATACATATGACTCATATCAAATTTATAACTACTTCAAGATCATAACAAACCTTACCAAATAGACCATATATACGCACCAAATATACCATTTTTGTATCACATGTATACCAAAATTAAACTGTAACATCCTGAATTTGGGGCCTAGAAGAGTTGGGTTTTGAGTCTGGGATTCGAATAGAAGAAAACCTGAATAATTAGGAAGTTTTAAATATTATCGTTCCAGAAAAAAATTTATTTTATTAAATTACCACTAGAAAATTTTTACTGTATTTATTATTACGGATATTTTAAATTTTTATGAAATTTTAATTAGTATTATGAGATAAAATTATTATTATTAGAAAAATATTACTGTATGTATGTTTGAAAATTTTTATGAAAATTATTATTATTTACTGTATTATTGATATTTCAAATTTTTATTATTAGATATATTTATAAAATTATTATTATTATTGGAAAGGAAAAAATATATTAGTTGTAGCATACGATTTTCGGGATTTTTGGGTTTTTGTGATTTTAGTAAATCTTGAAATTTTCATGTTCTAAATATTGGAATTATGTTTAAATGTGTTAGTAGACCTTTAGAAGGCCCAAGACTAAGCTAAACACGGTAAAATATCAAGGTGGGATTTTTAAGTGAATAGGAGATTTGGTTAAGTGGGCTTTTAAGAAGAACTGCGTAAGTTATGACACAAATAAGGCCTTGGTGAAGTGGCAAGGTGACGCCACTAAGTTCCTAAAAAAGTGGCGCCTGGGAAGGAATTGGAGGTCCAGGGTTCAAGTTGTAAGGTAGGCATATTGTTTTTCTTTTAATTTTTAGGCATGTACTAGTGTCACGGGCCAGAGTTCAAAGCCCGTGACCATCGAACCAAATGCATCCGATGGAGGTCTATTACTTAGATGGGGATCATTTGGCCCACGTGAGCTGGCCCGATTCAAGGAATTGTTGGAGAAGCTTGTCGGATCAAAGTCTGGTTGGCCCGATCGGACTGGCCCGTTGCTTGAAGAGATTGAAGGTCCATCTACAAATATGGAAACATGATATGATATTATAATCTTAGAGATCTTAGATATGATATGGAATCTTATAAGATATTATTTTATAAGATTACATATCTTATCTAAGATATGTAATCTTAGAAGATATGATATTATATTTGGTAGTAGGTAACCTTTAATCTCGTCCGTCGATGTAATTGTATCTTGACCGTCGGTTTTGGGGGAGCTCAAGTATAAATAGAGAGCCTCCCCCTCATTTGTACACACTCCATTCATTGTTTCATTATTCTTTGTGAATAAGAGAATAGAGAGCATTTACTCAAACACTTTGCGAGCGTCCCTTTCTGTTGTTCTTTATAAGCTTCTTTTGGCATAAGTTTGCTTCATTGCACGAGTCGGTGCCTTGGAGGAGTTCTTAAAGAATCCTCATTCGAGTAAAGGCTGACTTGGGCGAGTTTGGACGAGCGAATCGCCTAAGGCCGCACGGATTGCGAGATGAAAGGTCTAGCCCCGTGACAAGTGGTACCAGAGCTAGAGTTTGAACCAAGAAGTATTCGAGCTGTTGGTTCAAAGGCACTATTGGGATGTCGAAAGAAGAGTTCGAACAAATACGGGCGAGAAAGTCTTTGAGGGAGATGCTGTCGGTAGTAGAGGTACGCGTGGGTAAACTTGAGGAGTCTATGGAAGCCGTTAAAGAGTCTGACAATGCTCGTGGGGAAAGCATTGAAGACATGAAGGATCAGCTCAGAGACTTTGTGACCACGTGTCTAATTTCCCAAAGGGATAACGTGCAAGAGTTGCTAGATTCCCAAAGGAAGAAGCTGACAGAGAAGAACAATGCTCTCGAAGCCATGGTGAAGGCTTTGAAGGAGGAAACAATGGCATGACACGACTTTAAGCACAAGAATAGAGGAGCTCGAGGAGAGCGGCCTTGTGTCGAGCAATGGTGGAAGAAGGAGTGTTGAGTGCAAGACTCAAGAGCGAGTGTGTCCGGAACCGTAAGAGTTTATGGGGACAAGGTCTGCATGTGATGTGGACAATTTCTTGTGGAGGATGGAAAACTACTTCGTGCCAAAGGCATCGTGGATGATGCGGATAAGGTACAAACCGCTTCATTATTTCTTATTGATATTGCGCTTTTATGGTGGCGAGGTAGGACCACGGATGAAAGGCAATGTGAGATTGGAACATGGGAGAAGTTCCAATGCGAGTTGAAGGGACAGTTTACCCGAGTTTGCCGAGGAAGAAGCTCGGGCAAAGTTGCAAGGAATAACGCCACGGGCACGAGTGGGGAGTATGTTTGTGAGTTCAAGGAACTCATTCTCCAAAGTTCGGATATGACCGAGAGAAGCAATGCTTGCTTTTCAAGAGGGATTGAAGCCGTGGGTCGACAGAGGTGGAACAAAGAGGTGTCCAAAAGTCGCCGGAAGCCATGAAGGTAGTGGTATCCGTGGTTAAGCTTGGTCTAGAGAAAGACAAGCTTGGATCTTCCAAGTCCGAGGAAAGGGGCGTATGTGAAGAGAATCACAAGGAAGATACGGATGAGTATGGTAATGGCAACGGTGACAATTGTGGTAATGGGAAACCACGAGTTGGGAAGAAGAAACCCAAGAAGAGAAGGGACAAGCTGAAATGCTTTCTCTGCGACGGTCCGCACATACTAAAGAAATGTCCAATAAAATCCGCGCTTAGGAAGAAGCCGGGGGATAAGGCCTTGGGACTTGGTTCGAGCACAAGGGGTGATGAAGCCAAGGAGGCCGAAGGCGAGAAGAAGCCAGTCGAGTGCTTCTTATGTCATGGTCCGCATAGGTTGCGGAAGTGTCCGAGGAAGTCTGTCATCGAAGAGAACGATGGAGCAGACAAGGAGCCCAAGAAGCTTGGTTCGAGCAAGGGTAAAGCCGAAGCCAAGAGGGCTAAGAGGAGCAAAAGAAGCGAGTAAAGTGCTTCTTGTGCCGTGGTCCGCATGAGTTGCGAACTGCCCAAAGCAAGCCGTAGTCAAAGGAAAGGCAACGTCCGAGCATAGAGAGTCGTCGGAGGGGCTTCCACCCAACGGAGAGGTGAGTTTGTCATCGAACTTAGAGGAAAAAGTTGCGATGAAAACAATGAAGCTTGGACCAATGAGGCTCGTATCGAGTGAAGCGTCGGAGTTGGCCGAGTCATTGACAAGGCTTCCACCTATGGGAGAGGTGGGTGGTGCATCAGACTTCAAGGAAAAAGAAGTGATGCATGTGGGATAGTTGACCCGAGTAAATGCAAAGGTACATTCGAAACACTCTGATAGTGTTTTGCATTCTAACTTGTGTACTTGGCGAGAACGTAGGGGCCCTTTCGAAGTTCTTGAGCAAGGAGGCCGAGAGACTTTGGGCCAAGCGAAGCCAAGTGTCGTGAATCATGAGGATTCTGTCCAAGGGAAGTTAGAATGTGGGCAAGGGAGTGACATAACTCCTTGTCGTCGAGATGTACAAACGAGTAAGACGGCTCGAGTTAAGAAGCTTACCAAGCCGAGGCAAAAGTCCCAAAGGAAGGGAAGAGCTAAGACAACGAGTGGGATCCAAGGCGAATCAAGTCAGTGCCATTCAGGAGTCGCAACGAGGACGTTGCGAGAATGGGTGGGGGAGAATGTCACGGGCCAGAGTTCAAAGCCCGTGACCATCGAACCAAATGCATCCGATGGAGGTCTATTACTTAGATGGGGATCATTTGGCCCACGTGAGCTGGCCCGATTCAAGGAACTGTTGGAGAAGCTTGTCGGATCAAAGTCTGTTGGCCCGACGGATCGGTCCGTTGCTTGAAGAGATTGAAGGTCCATCTACAAATATGGAAACATGATATGATATTATAATCTTAGAGATCTTAGATATGATATGGAATCTTATAAGATATTATTTTATAAGATTACATATCTTATCTAAGATATGTAATCTTAGAAGATATGATATTATATTTGGTAGTAGGTAACCTTTAATCTCGTCCGTCGATGTAATTGTATCTTGACCGTCGGTTTTGGGGAGCTCAAGTATAAATAGAGAGCCTCCCCTCATTTGTACACACTCCATTCATTGTTTCATTATTCTTTGTGAATAAGAGAATAGAGAGCATTTACTCAAACACTTTGCGAGCGTCCCTTTCTGTTGTTCTTTATAAGCTTCTTTTGGCATAAGTTTGCTTCCGCTGTACGAGTTAGTGCCTTGGAGGAGTTCTTAAAGAATCCTCATTTGAGTAAAGGCTGACTTGGGCGAGTTTGGACGAGCGAATCGCCTAAGGCCGCACGGATTGCGAGACGAAAGGTCTAGCCCCGTGACACTAGGCATGTGATCACACAAGTAAATTTCGACAAGGGCCTTAGAGAGATGGGCCGATTGCTCTAATTTAATATTAGGGTTAGGTTCTTTTCTTTTCTATCTTGGAGAATTAGGGTTAGCCACCTGAAAGCTTTCTTTCATCTTTTCTGAATTCTCACAAAAGCCGAAAACACAAGTCTATTTCTCATTGTGCCGAATTTTCTTCTTCTCTTTTCCTCCATGTTTTCTCTTCCTTTATGCTTCTCCTTCTAGCCGAAACTTTCTGACCATCTTATTCACCTTCTTTGTCGATCCCATCTTCCATTAAACCTTCATCACCAATCGCCATTAAAAGGTCGAAATCACGAAAACTCACTACTTGTGCCGATTTCTCCAAAGCCAAATCCTTCAAGATTTTTGTTCCTTGTGATCAACATTCATCTTCTCTAAACCCTTAATATCTGTCGGCAACATTACTCCAAGGTTATAGCCTCAAACCATCATCTTCTTCATCACCTAAAAAGTCGAAATACCATAGATTTAGGGACTTATAGTCGAAACTTTAGATCTTCTAGATTCGAGTTCTACCATCGTTTAGAGGATAAATCTGCATCAGATCTGCGTAGAAATCAAAGAGGAACAAGTGGTAATTGCTCATCACTTCAGATCTAGTCTTATTTTACAACTTGAAAAAGTCAAGTCCCTAAAATCTAGGGAGGTCATTCGACTTGGGCATATGGCTCTAAGGGTCTTTAACTGATGTTTTCTTTCGGTGACTAGAGTCTTCTTAAGCGTTGAATTAAAGGCGTGGTTCATTGGAGCAATCAGATTCGGAGCTAGCTATCGATTTTGGCAAAAAGGTAAGGTTTCAAAGGTTTTTAGGGATATGGTTCGATCATGGATAAGTAAGTTTTGGGGGTTTAGTGATTATGGTTTGTAAATAAGAACTGTGCTAATAAATTGTAGGACATCGAAAGGGATCTCAGAAGCAGTCGTCGCAAATCAGGTGTGTACCGAACACCCTTCCTTAGTTCAATTCGGCAAAAGCCGAAATGCCGAAATTTCGGCATTTCATGGTCATGTGAGTATGCGAATGCTCTCAAGTCATAGAGTAATTGTTAGATCTGGCACCGCAAGGTGGTAAGCACGTTCGCGTGATGTTTTAGCGTATTTCTAAAAAGGGCTCGATGGGCAAAACGGGCCCAATGGGCTTACGGACCAATATGGGTAAGAGATGGGCAAATTAGCTCGTTAGGTAGATGGTGGAATCAAATTGCATAAAACTGATAAAATTATGAATTAGCTTGTGTAGTAGCGTAGATCACTAAATTACCCTAAAGAGCAAAATTACCAAATTACCCATAAAGAGCAAAATTACCGATATACCCCTAGGGTTTTAAAATGGTCGAATCGCATGATTGATTAATGTTGTATTTTACATGATATGCTTTTATTAATATCTGCTGCATGGGATTGGGGTATTATCGAGGAAGTATCGAAAGTGGTTCATCCACGTCTCGGAGGCTTTGCCTCAATCGATCGAATTTGAGCCGCTTTTAACTGCTGTGAGTGTAGGGTTGGGTGGGTTGAGATATTCCCCACATGGAGTGTAGGGTTGGTACAGGCGGTGTAGCGGTTGGTGGGTTGAGTAGTCTCCCGGATGGGCTTGCATTCATTATTACTTGTTGTTACTCATGTTATCGAACCGGGCCTATGGGCCACATTGTTATGTAAAAGGGCTAAGGCCTTGCTATGTATTCGAAAGGGCTTGGTCCCACTGTGTCTCGTTATCTGAGTGAGGCTTAGGCCCAATGGGCTCGAGCTGATTTGGGCTTTGGATAGGTTCTCAGATACACCGAGTTTTCCCAAACTCACCCCTTCCTCTTTCATCCTTGCGGTGAGCCCTAGTTGGTGGACTTGGAGTCAAGGGATTCGAATGGCCATGAAGATTGATTGCCGATTTTAAATAAGTTTAGCATTTATTTTGGATTATTTTTATTATGCTTAAAGTTGTAATAAGGCCGCTCTTTTTAATTAATTTTATTTTGGGAATTATTAAACTGGTTAGCACTAGGGTTCGTTTTATAAAAGCTACTTGTTTTTAAAAGATCACGATGACGCGCAAAGTTTCTGTAAAGTAAATGTTTTTCCAAGAAAATAAATATTTTAAGCAAACGTTTTCAAACTTAATCATTTTCTTAAGATGGACATAATCAAACGATTTTCTCAAAATTATACGAGATGTTAGAGTATGGCAATGGCGGTGTGCATGTCTAGGATTGGATCCTAAGGGAGCTTGGTACTTAAGCAGTCCTACGGACTCACCTCCTCTTCTTCTTGGTTTCCTACCTGGTGCACAGCTTCTATTCACTTTAACCTACTATTAAAAGTGTCTTCTACAACACCAACTAAGTAATACGGAATGTTTTGAATGCTTCGATGTGGCGCATCAGATCCGGTCATAACGTCTAGGCCGAGTTTGGGGTGTTAAATAAACCATAAGTTCAACCATAATCAAGCTATATCTCATGGCATGATATAAATACATCTCAAAACAAACCACAATAGTCCTAGCCTATACATTCCATACTTCAATTTTCACATTTTAAAAAGGTACCAAAATAGAGTTCGATATTGTGGTGATGATCCTCGACGATCCCTGAGCTCGTGGTAGCTTCGATAAACTATAAAACAATCGAAAACACACAAAGTAAGCTTTCAAAAGCTTAGTAAGCCATATACAAATAAACTTATCACATAACAAAATTCTAAACCAAATCATTCATGTAGTTCATGGCACAATACAATCACATATCCATATGTCTCATATAGCTCATTTGATCATAATTCATTTACGTATATTATATGTTCACAAATATAAATATACTTACCTTTCATTCTCAAATATGATATACCTTTTGAATGTACCTGGATCGTACACACAGTCACATACTTATTCATTTCTCGGAATGCCCGTTGAACCGTACGGAATCAAATAGGATACATGGATAGTTTGGAAAGCTCGTACAATGCCAACGTCCTAGACGTGGTCTTACATCTAATCAAATATTGATGCCATTGTCCCAGATAGGGTCTTACACGAAATCAAATAAGATGCCGATGTCCTAGACATAGTCTTACACGTAGATCTCAAATCGATGCCAACATCCCAGACGTGGTGTTATATGTAAATCTCAAATCGATGCCAACATCCCAGACATGGTCGTACACAATAACACATAACGGAATCCTATGTCATGACATATGTATCCTAACTATTCCTATGTTTCGTACTTGACTTTTCAGACGTCGTCGCATTATCGAAACTTTCTCGGATTTCACATATTCATCTTCCATATTCATCCATCACGATTCAATATCATATAAGCATGAATAAATCAATTCAAATACGTTTATTTGTATATTAACTTACCTCGTACAAAAATGAACGGAAACGAACGGCTATTCAACGACTTTCGACTTTCCCCGAGCTAATTATGTCTTATTTGGTTCTTAATCTATACACATTCAAATTTAATCTTTTATTCACCAAATCATTCAATTTAATCCAATTACACGTATTTAGGGCTTTTTACAAATTAGCCCTCATATTTTCACGTTTTAACACTTTAGTCCCAAATTCACAAAATCACAAAATATGCGTAATTTCATTACACATATGCCTAGCCAAATTTTTCTTTAGGTCATTTAGGCCCACATATTTCATTTATTTCACATTTTATCCCCTCAATTTCTCATTTTCATAAATTAGTCCAAAATACTCAAATTCATCAAAAGTTCAAATACAAAACATAGTAATCTAACACATATATTTTATTTTCTATCACCAAACTTCATAAAACTCACATTATCATCAATGGAATCTCATGAAATCATCAACGATTTTAGAAATTGAGGCATGGGCTTAATAGAACATAAAGCAACGATCGAAAAACATAGAAATTATTGAAAACCAAACAAAGAACATACCTTAATCAACAATCACAAGTGTCGAACCCTAGCTTGATCTTTTCTTTTCCTTTTCTTTCAAATTTCGGCAAAATGAAGTAATAATGAACTAATTCCATTCTTTGTTTTATCAATTTAATAACATTAATACACATTTTACTAAAATAGCCTTATTATTATCATTTAAAATCCACTAACCCTTGGCATATATGTCCATTCAATAATTCAATGGTATAATATCAACATAAGGACCTCACATTTAATAAGACATAGCATTTAAGCACTTTTAACAAATAGCATGCTAATTTTTCATTTTCTACAATTAAGTCCTTTTTCTCTAATCGAACACACAAACGTTAAAATTTTCATATGAAACTTTCCCACATATTAGTTCACATATTATAAGCACAGAAAATAATAGTAAAATATTTTTCTGACTCGGATTTGTGGTTCTGAAACCACTATTTTGACTATGGCCTAAACCCCCTTAGGGATTTTCGTCTCCAAAAATATTACCATTGAATAGATTCGAATATTGCTGTCTCATAGTATCTTCAGGCTCCCACATAGCTTCTTGAACACTGTGGCAATGCCACATTACTTTTACCAATAGAATTTTCTTATTTCGCAGCTCTTTAACCTCGCGAGCTAAGACACGGATTGGTTCCTTTTCATAAGTCATATCGGACTGGATTTCTATCTCAGATAGGGAAATCACATGCGAGGGATCAGATCTGTATCGTCGAGGCATCGATACATGAAATACATTATGAATCTTTTCTAACTCAAGCGACAATAACAATTTATATGCAATCGGTCCGATACGCTCTATAATCTCATACGGCCCAATGAACCTCAGACTCAATTTGCCTTTACGGACGAACCGGAGTACTTTCTTCCACAAAGATACTTTCAGAAATACTTTGTCACCGATCCCAAATTCAATATCTTTTTGTTTCAAATCTGCATATGATTTCTGACGACCAGAAGCTACTTTCAGACTATCTCGGATTGTTTTTACTTTCTCTTCAGTCTCTTTTATCAAATCAACCCTACTTATCTTATTCTCACTGAGCTCTGACCAATACAATGGTGTATGACATTTTCTACCATATAAGGCTTCATACGGTGTCATTTTAATGCTCGATTGAAAGCTATTATTATAAAAAAATTCAATCAATGGCCAATACTATTCCCACGAATCTTCAAACTCAAGAATGCAACATCTCAACATATCCTCAAGAACTGAATAACCCGCTTGGATTAACCATCCGTCTGTGGGTGAAAATCAGAACTGAAATGTAATTTCGTACCTAAAGCCTCTTGCAGTTTCTTCGAAATCCTCGAAGTGAATCTTTGATATCTATTTGATAAAATAAACAATGGCACACCGTGCAATCTCACAATATCAGAAATGTATAACTCAGCTAATTTATCAAGCGAGTAGTCAGAGCGTGATGGAATAAAATGAGCTGATTTCATAAATCGGTCAACTACAACCCAAATCGAATATTTCTTTTTCAGAGATAAGGGCAAACCTGAAACAAAATCCTTTGTTATTTTATCCCATTTCTACTCCGAAATCATAATAGTTTATAACAAACCGGATGGCACCTGATGTTCAGCTTTAACTTGCTAACAAATCAAACATTTCAAAACAAAGTCGGAGATATCTCTTTTCATTCCAGACCACCAGTAATGCTATTTCAAATCATTATACATTTTCGTACTTCCGGATGTACAGATAAACGACTATTATGGGCTTCTTTCAAAATCATCTAAATCAATTTTGGATTTCTTGGAATACAAATCCGACCTTGGAATCTCAAACAATTGTCATTATCAATTTGATATTCAGAATCAGAAACCAAATTACATTGAGCTCGTTATCAACTTTCTGAGCATCATTAATCTGTTGTAAAAACAACGGTCTCACTTTCAATTATGCTAAAATCGAACCATCATTAGACAGAACTAAATTAGCAGATTTTCGACTCAAAGCATCAGCAACAACATTTGCTTTTCTCGGAAGATAATTAATAACTAACTCGTAGTCTTTTAGCAGTCCTAACCATCTTCTCTGTCACAGATTCAAACCTTTCTGATTCATCAGATATTTCAAACTTTTGTGATCTGAAAACACGTGACATTTCTCACCAAATAGATAGTGACGCCAAATCTTCAAAGCGAACACAATCGCAGCTAATTCAATGTCATGTGTTGGATAATTCTTTTCATCCAGCTTTAATTGTCTCGAAGCGTAGGCTATAACTTTGCATTCTTGCATCAAAACGCATCCCAAACTATTCAACAGAGTATCATTATATATCACAAATTGTTTACCCGGTTCTGGTTGTACCAACACTGGAGCTTTAGTCAATAGAGCTTTCAACTGATCGAAACTTTTCTGACACTTTTCAGAACATTCAAATTTCACATCTTTTGATGTAATTTCGTCAACGGAGTCGCGATCATAGAACAACCTTTCACAAATCGTCGATAATAACTAGCAACTCCTAGAAAACTACGGATTTCAGAAACATTTCTTGGAGGATTCCAATCTAAAATTGTTGAAATCTTGCTTGGATTAACTTGTATACTAGATGCTGACACAATATGCCCCAGAAAACCAAATTTACGTAACAAGAATTCACATTTACTAAATTTCACATATAACTGCTTACCATGCAAAGTCTGTAACACTATTCTCAAATGCTCAGAATGTTCAATTTCATCACGTGAATAAATCAAAATGTCATCAATGAATACAACAACAAATCGATCTAAATACAATCTGAAAATTTTGTTCATCAAATCCATGAAAAAAGCAGGTGCATTCATTAGTCCAAAAGGCATAACTAAAAACTCATAATGTCTGTACCGTGTTCTGAATGCAGTTTTCTTAATGTCTAAATCTTTTACACTCAATTGATAATAGCCTGATCTTAGATCTATCTTTGAAAACACAGTAGCTCCTTTCAACTGATCAAACAATCGTTAATTCGGGGCAAAGGATATTTGTTCTTGATAGTCACTTTGTTGAACTGATCATAATCAAAGCACATTCTCATCGTGCTGTCTTTCTTTTTCACAAACAAAATAGGAGCACCCCAATGTGAGAAACTCCGTCTTGCGAATCCTTTATCGGTCAACTCTTGCAACGGAGACTTTAATTCTTTCAATTATGTCAGAGCCATTCGATACGAAGCTATCGAAGTCGGTGGTAAACCCGGTAACTCATCAAGAAACACATCCGGATACTCACACACAACGGGCACTGATTCAATCTTCTTTTCTATCACTTTCATATCAAACACATAGGCAAAGTAGGCTTCATAACTCTTTTTCACATATTTCAGAGCTTTCATTGTAGATATCACAGCTGGCAACCCATTCAAATCACTTGACTCAATTCGAATTACCTCATCATTCTTGCATCTCAAATGAATAGTTTTCTATTTGCAATACACAATAGCGTCATGTAAAGTTTGTTACACCCCAAACCCATATCCGTCGTGGGACTAGAGTTAAAGGTGTTACCGAAAAAATCTAAACATTTCGCATTCATTTCTCAATCATCATGGCGTCATCATCACACATCATTACAAAGTCCCTTACATAGGTCAATGAGACCTCAAACATGTATTAGAAGGGGTCAGGACTAAACCGATCACATACAAATTTTCTTAGAAATGTAACAAAATTTTCAAAATCACATAGGTCACACACCCGTGTGAATAGGCCATGTGCCTCACATGGCTTTAGACACACCCGTGTGTCTAAACTATAACACCCCAAACCCGTATCTGTTGCCGAACTAGGGTTGAAGGCATTACCAGACAAATAGGAACATTTATCATTCATTTCATAAACATCATATTATCAGAGATCAAATATCAATATAGAGTCCCTTATATAGGTCATCGAGACCTTAAACATGCTTTAGAAAAGGATCGGGTGAATAGGCCGTGTACAAGGTTGTACAAGTCACACGTCCGTGTGAATAGGCCGCCCGCCTTATACGGTATTAGACATGCCCGTGTGTCTAGGCCATGTCAAAACAGGGCATACATACTAACTTGCTCACACGACCACAAGACACACCGGTGTGCCTTGGCCGTGGTCGGAACTGACTTGGGTCACATGGCTAGCCACACACCCGTGTGCCTTAACCGTGCTCAATCCTGACTTAAAAATTGTAAGGTACCCTAGGGGACACACGACCATGCAGCATGATCTTGTGTCGTACATGGCTGACACACACACCCCTGTCTCTACCCGTGTGGACAAAAATAGGTCATTTGAAAAGCCAATTTGCCACCCAATTTGAGTCAAACCGACAAGTATCAAAACCACATCATTAACTACCAAATTATCAACCATTTCACAAACAAAATATACACCATTTATACCAATTCATTAACAACATATTTCATGCTTGAAACACATACCACTTCATATCATTCCATAAACTAAATACATATCAAAACATATAATTTATAACCTTAATATCCATCATTTAATCTCATGACATAATCTTACCCTTTTTTTTTCAAATAGACACAATTCAAAAACTTACCAATTTGATCAACTTCTTTGATCATTCATGAACACATGATTAATATCATAATAATAACCATTTCAAGATCGTAATAACCTCTCCGAATAGATTATTTCACTAGGCCATAAATATACACAAACATTAGCACCATTAACAAGCCATTTTCGCATGGCTACATATATACAAATCACAATGAAATCATATCAAAACTAGCCTATAGATGCCACATAATCGAAAACTCAAAGCTTTAATTTAACGAAGCGATAACCAGATAGTATGATGAGGTCTCCTATGACTTCCAACCCGAGCAAGTCTCAGAAACTCTATAACCAAAGGAAAAACACACAGAGTAAGCTTTTAAGCTTAGTAAGCTCGTATCTTATTAAACATAAGATAACAAATACTTTCATTATAATGTTGTAAGCATGATATGCTATCCCACATAACTTTCCCAACTTTTATAACATATTCTCATATCAAATTATCATCCTTCAAGATTATACTTACTCACTTAGCTAACTTTAGCTTTCACAAGCTTATTCAATTCACACTTTCATATAATCAAATGAGCATATTATGGAAAATAACACATTTAATCATATACCTTTCTCATATGAATCTCATATCATCATTTATATTCAAATTCACTTTTCATTCATATAGCATCTAACAATTTCACATATACAACTTCATAAATCACATTTTATTCATTTATTCATGTTTCATTGGTATATATTCACTATTCATTTCCATATCCATCACATAACATTCTTTGCACATATACTTACATTCCATTTTCAAACATTGAATACACATCGACGTACCTGAATCGAAATGTCATTCACTTAATGGTTTATTTCTTGGAATGTCCGTTGAACCATTTGGAACCATAAGGATACGCAGATAGCTCAGAAAGTACATACAATGCCAACATCCCAGACATGGTCATACATGTAATCAAACATCGATGCCACTGTCCCAGACAGGGTCTTACACGAAATCAAATACGATGCCAATGTCCCAGACATGGTCTTACACGTAAATCATAAGTCGATGCCAACGTCCCAGACATAGTCTTACACGAAATTACATATTGGATCCTATGTCATGACATATGTTCCTAACTATTCCTAAGGTTCATATGGGGCTTTTCAACATCAAAACTTTGTCGGTACTTTCTCAGATTCATATCATCTGCTACTTGAACAATTCAATATCATGATACATATATACCTTACTCAAAATACATATATATATACCTTACCATTAGACATTGAATTCAACCACATAAATCATATACATTTATAACATGATTTCGTAACGTCTATTAAAATACGAACTTACCTCGTTCGCAATAACGATAAATTAAGTCAACTAATTCGATACTTTGGCTTTCCCTTTATCTAAATCCAAATTTCGCTGTTGCCAATCTAGTTAATATCAAAATTAACTTACTAATTCAATAATTCATTCAAAACAATTCATAAATAAATATTTAGGGCATTTTACACTTTAGCCCCTAACATTTTACATTTTTACAATTTAGTCCTTATTCACAAAAATCACAAAATTTCCATATACCCAAGTAGGCCGAATTTCCCTCTAGTCCATATGAGCCCATATATTTCATTTATTTCACATTTTAGTGTTTTAAAATTTCATTTTCATGTTTTAGCCTAAATTACTCAAATTCATCAAAAATCCAAAGACAAAACATGTTAATCTAACATCACATGCTTATTTTCTATCATCAAACTTTACAAAGCTCAAACTATCATCAATGGCATCTCATGAATTTATCACCAAAATTAGAAATTTAAACACGGGCTTGATAAAACACAAAGCAACGATCACAAAAACATAAAAATCATCAAAAACAAAACAAAAATGGACCTTCAATTTAGCTTCAATATAGCCGAACCCTAAAGCGTCAAAATGGTTTCTTTTTCACTTTCATATTCGGCCAAAAGGATGAATATCCATGGCCATTTAATGTTTTGTTTTATTATAACACATATTATTCATAAATTACCTTTTTAACCTTTATAAACTAATATCAAAACATTAAAATAAATGTCCATAACCGTCCATGCTTGTTTCCAATGGCTAAATTACAACATAAGGCCTCACATAATAAAAGCCATGGCAATATAGCACTTCAATAATTAGCAAGTCACTTTTGCATTTTACTCGATTTAGTCTTTTTACTAAATCAAGTATCCAAACGATAAAATTAAATCACGGAATTTCCATATATATCAATTCACATTTTATAAGCATGAAAAATAATACTAAAATATTTTTTTAACTCAGATTTGTGGTCCCGAAACCACTATTCCAACTAGGGTCTAAATCAGGCTGTTACATAAACCATGGCAAAACAGGGCATACATAGTAACTTAACCACACGGCCACAAGACACGCCCGTGTGCCTTGGCCGTGGTCGAATCTAACTTGGGTCACACGGCGGGCCACATGCCCGTGTGTCTAGCCCGTTTACCCTTTGAAATGGCCACACATTCCCATGTACCAAGGCTATGTGCCTCGTACGGCCACCAGACACGTCCGTGTGTCTAGGCCGTGCTCGAGACTGATTTGAATAGTGTAACAACCTAAACTCGGCCTGGACATTATGTTCGTATCTGCGATGTCACATTGAAGTGTGTTTTGAAAAGCATCGTTCTTTTTGAAAAGTCCGTACTATATCAAAACCCTTATAGAGATCTTTCACAAACTTTTAGGTATCTTGATTGTTGTTAAAAACTCAAGTAGGTTTAGTATAAGTTAATCATTTCGGGTTGTTATTACACTTTAAAAACAACATTGTTGCGGAAGCTTTTTGAAATATGTTGTAATAGCATGGTGTTTTGAAAAATATTTTTCTTTTTGATAACTCGCGTCCTACTACTAGCAGATATAAATCAAAGTAGGTAAATCCCAAATTAAAGTAAAAATTTAAAGAGACCTTATTACATAAAAAATACCCAAATTAAATAGATTAAAGAATAAAAGTTTAAAACAATAGAAAAAGCAATTGTGTGGCCTCCATCGAGTCCCTCGCGGCACCGACTCGCCTAAGGATTACCTGCACAAGAAAGCAAAAAGGTGAGTTTATGAAAAACTCAGTGTGTAATCCTTGCACATTAATTAGCCAAAACGTAGGCAAAAATAGTTTGGGCCTAAGCCCGTTTCAGTGATAGTCCAGTATCAGTGAGGGCCAGGGTCCAATGATATGATTCAAGCTTATCCAACACTGACACTCCAAGCCTTGCTGCTCCTCCAAAGTTATCTATTCCACTATACAAACTATAAAAATCAAATGAAGAAGCCCAATAAGGCCTATATCTCAAATTGACAACCTCCCTAAACTATAGGGGGTTTCGGCTTTTGTCAACAGTTATACTACTGAATCGATTGGTGTATGAATACTTACCACAGTCTTTCTTTTTTGTACCATTTAAAACTTAACAGATGAAGGAATTTGCTACCAAAAAGTGAAGAGAAAAATAAGGTTGCTAGTGAACAAGAAATCGGCACAACCAAGCTTCACAGGTTTCAGCTTTTGTGGCTTTTCGGCAAAAGTGATGATGAGAAAGAGAGTAGTAGATGGGAAGAAAAGAATAGTAGACTGGTTTTGGAGAAGAAAAGAAAGAAAGATGAATGGAAAGGGTGATAGTTTCGGTTAGAGAAGAAAAAAGGAAGAAAAGAATGGCTTTATGGTGTTCCAACAGAGGAAAATCGGCACAACTATAGCCTAATGCTGAAATACCACCCTCAAAATCCCCAAGTCGATTTCTCCTCCCTAATCCCCTCTATTCAGCCAACTCTAATCCCTCCTTCAAATCCCTAAAAACTCTCCCCTTATCACTCCTTAATTCAAGCATTCAACTGATTCAAACTCTCTCCAACAGAGTTCCATTCGGCTTCAACTTCTGCATGCTTAAAACATAAAAATAACATCACATTTGCCATCATAGTGACTCGAACCCTGGCTTTCCCCCAACCACTTACACGCCACCTTTTTAGCTCCCTATTGGCGTCACTTAGCCACATTTCTAGGGGCTCTTTTGTGTTACATTATACCCACACCTTTTAATAAGGCCACCTATCCAAAGCCCCTAACTCCTTAAGTCCAAAATTCAAAAATTCTACCGGGTTTTGGCTATCACATGGGCCTTCCATAAGCCCAATTACATACTCCAATTATGAATTTCACAACCAAATACCAAATTTTAAAAACTTTACCAAAATCTCAAGAATCACAAAAAACCAAAAATCAGGATGTTACAACTCTACCCTCCTTAAAGAAATTTCAGCCTCGAAATTTACCTGATCCAAATAGTTGAGGGTATTGTTGACGCATCGCCTCTTCTGACTCCCAAGTAGCTTCTTCTTTGCCATGGTTTCTCCAAAGTACCTTTACCAATGGGTCTAACTTCCTTCTCAGTACCTTGACGTCGTGATCAAGTATCTGCACAGGTTCTTCTTCAAAGGTCAAATCCGACTGTACTTCAATTTTTGCAACTGGCACGATATGAGTAGGGTCAGAATGATATCGCCTTAGCATGGATACATGAAAGATGTCGTGAATACGATCCAGCTTTAGAGGTAACTCTAGCTGATAAGCCATCGGCCCAATGAACCGTGGACTTAACTTGCCCTTCTTACCAAACCTCAATATCTTCTTCCAAGGCGATACTGTCAAAAAGACCATGTCCCCTACAACATACTCAATATAATTACGCTTCAGATCAGCATAAGATTTTTGTTGATCCACTGCCTCCCTTAACCGATTCCTGATCACCTTGACCTTGTCTTCAGTATCTGCTACCAACTCTGGACCAAATAATTGCCTTTCCCCCAACTCTGCCCAACAAGTAGGCGAATGACACCTTCGCCTATACAGTGCCTCGTAAAGAGCCATCTGAATACTTGCTTGGTAGCTGTTGTTATATGCGAACTCCGCCAATGGCAAGTAATCCTCCCAACTGCCTCTAAATTCAATAACACAACCTCTCAACATTCTTCTAGAATCTGAATGACCCTCTCCGACTGCCCATCCGACTGAGGGTGAAAAGTCGTACTAAAATCCAATCGTGTTCCCAACGTCTCATTCAACTTCTGCCAAAACCGAGATGTAAACCTTGGGTCTCAGTCAGAGATTATTGATACTGGCACTCCATGCAACCGCACTATCTCTACCACATACAACTTGGCCAACTTCTGAAGTGAGTAATCGGTTCAGACAGGTATGAAATGGGCAAATTTCATTAGCCTATCCACAATTACCCAAACCGAATCCTTCTTGGAAGGTGTCAATGGCGAACCACATACAAAATCCACAGTTACCCTTTCCCACTTCCAAAGTGGTATCTTTATCGGTCAGAATAATCTCAAGGCGCTTGATGCTCGGCCTTTACTTGTTGACACGTCAAACATTTCCCCACAAATTCGGTCACTTATCGTTTAAGCCTAGGCCACCAATATAGCTCTCGCAAGTCTCGATACAACTTAATCCCTCCTAGATGCATAGCACAAGGTCCACTATGTGCGTCCTTTAAAATCATCAATATCAAGTCAGAGTCCTTCAGCATACAAATTCTTCCTCGGAAACAAAGAACCCCATCATTATTTAATCCAAAGTCTGGATTCACCCCTTCTCAACTTGCTGAAACTGAGAAACCAATGACTCATCCACCAACTACTGCTTCTTAATCTGCTCCACCCAAGTCGTCTCACTTGTAACTCTGCCTATAAGCTTCCATCGTCATAAAAGCTTAAACGAGCAAACATTACCTTCAATTCCGCCACAGTTCGACCACTCAACGTATCAGCCACGACATTTACCTTACCTGGATGGTATTCAATCGAACAATCATAGTCCTTTAACAACTCTATCCACCTTTGCTGTCTAAGATTTAGCTCCTTTTGAGTCAGCAAGTACTTAAGGCTCTTGTGATCCGTATAAATGATGCATCTCTCCCCATACAAGTAGTACCTCCATATCTTAAGCGCATAAATCACCGCTGCCAACTCCAAGTCATGGGTAGGATAGTTTACCTCATGAGGCTTAAGCTGTCGTGAAGCATAAGCGACCACTTTACCCTCTTGCATCAACACGCAGCCCAAACCTACATGTGACGTGTCACTATATACCGTGAAATCCTTACCAGACTTTGGCTGAATCAACACTAGTGCTTCTGTCAGAACCTTCTTTAACTTCTCAAAAGCCTCTTGCTACTTATTTGTCCAAACAAATGGTGCTCCCTTCCTTATAAGTTTTGTTAACGGTGCTGCCAACACAAAAAATCCTTCTACAAATCTTCTATAATAGCCTGCCAACCCCAGAAAACTTCAGATTTCTGTTACTGACCTCGGTGGCTTCCACTCTAGAATCGCCTCAATTTTTCGAGGGTCTACCTTAATCCCCTTAGCAGACACAACATGCCCCAAGAAAGTTACTTCATTCAGCCAAAACTTACACTTACTAAACTTTGCATAAAGTTGCTTTTCCCTTAGCACTTGTAGCACAATACGAAGATGCTCATCATGCTTTTCTTCCATTTTTGAGTACACTAAAATATCATCGATAAAAATGACTACGAACTGATCCAAGTACGGCTGAAATACTCGATTCATCAAATCCATGAATGCTACTGGTGCATTAGTTAAACCAAAGGGCATAACCAGAAACTCGTAATGACCATATCGAGTTCTGAATGCCGTCTTATGAATATCCATTTTTTTGACTCTCAACTGATGATATCCTGACCGAAGGTCGATCTTAGAAAATACCGAGGCTCCTCTCAGTTGGTCGAACAGATTGTTAATTCTCGGCAAAGGATACTTGTTCTTGATCGTCAGCTTGTTCAACTGTCGATAGTCAATACACATCCGCATGGTCCCATCTTTCTTCTTTACGAACAACGCTGGTGCGCCCCGCAGAGAAACACCTGGTCTTATCAACCCTCTATCCAACAGTTCCTGAATCTGAGCTTTCAGTTCCACTAA
This sequence comes from Gossypium arboreum, assembly GCF_025698485.1. Lineage (NCBI taxonomy): Eukaryota > Viridiplantae > Streptophyta > Magnoliopsida > Malvales > Malvaceae > Gossypium > Gossypium arboreum. Next base: position 114,819,203 of record NC_069077.1, on the reverse strand, counting down.
CTCCTTTGGTGCCATCCGATAAGGTGCAATGCACACTGGAGCTGTTCCAGGTAACAAGTCGATTCCGAACTCGAATTCTCTGTTCGGAGGTAGTCCAAAAAGTTCTTCCGAAAATACATCTTGAAATTCTTTGCTGGTCTTGACCGACTCCACAATTATCCCCTCAGGTTCAGCTTGATTCACAAATGCTAAGAACGCCTCACAACCTTTCCGAATCAACTTCTCAGCCCTTAAAGCCGAGACAACATTGGACAAATAGTTCCTTCGCTCCCCTATGACCATTATCTCCTCATCCTTGGCAGTTCTTAGCACCATTCTCTTAGCAGCACAATCCAACGTCGCCCTATGCTTAGTTAGCCAATCCATTCCTAAAATAAGATCAAAGTCCCCAAATGGCAGCTCTATCAAATCTCCTACAAATATCTTATCTTGTGTCTCTAAAGGCACCTCCCTAAAGAGTTTATCTACCTTAACCGAGTGTCCTAAAGGGCTTATCACTGATACCCCACTCACAATCTCCTCAGGAAGCACACCCAATGCCCTAGATACATCACAAGCAACATACGAGTGAGTGGAACCCACATCAATCAAAGCAGTGTAAGGCGTGCTATGAATGAAGAACGTACCGGTTATAACATCAGGAGCATCACCCTCCTCACGATGCCGTGCAGCATAAACCAACGCCGGCTATCGAGCTTCGGCATGTTTAGCACCCCTGCCAAGTGCCCCACGTCCACGTCCATTACCATGCCACCCCCACCTTGCCCACAGCCTCTCTTGGGTGGTGGTCCTCCTCACGACTGTTGGACACCTCTTTGTTCCGCAGCTTGATCCTGAGCTACTCTCCGAGGACAGTCTCTGAACTTATGTTCCTTTGACCCACATCGAAAGCATGCCCCAGTTCATTTCCAGCACTCCCTCATATGTACTCTGCCATAGTCTCTGCAAGCCTGCGGTCTAAAGGTATTCACCGGAACTGCTCAAACCGGTTCCTCTATTCTAGCTCTTTTAGCATTCCTATTTGCAACACCTGAGGGTCCAGAATCCCTCCTAAATCTAGGTCGATCCCTCTCACGATTCTGCCGTTCAGTTCGTTTTACTTCCTCGGCTATCTTAGCCTTCTCTACTAACGCAGCGAAATCACGCTCCCTCTGTGGAGCTATTAGTACCTTAAGTTCATCGCGGAGACCATCCTCGAATCGAACACTGCGCTCATATTCGGTCACAACTATCCCGCTAGCATATTGACTCAGCCTCAAGAATTCCGCCTCATACTCTGCAACAGTCTTATTACCCTGAACCAGATTCAAAAATTCCTTCCGACGGGCATCCACATAACTAGCTCCAACATACCTGTGACAGCCCAAAATAGACCCTAGCCGGAATATGGTTTCGGGACCACTAAACCGAGTCATAAAAATAATTAATTGTTATATTCTATGCTTACTATGTGTGTGCATGCATATGTGGAAATTTCATTCTCTAATTTTACCCATTTGTATGAGAAAGTATTAAATAGGGATCAAAGTGAAACATGGTGAAATATGATAGGCTAATTTTAAATGGCTTGTTAGTACATGTTAACAAAAAGGTGGAGTTGCATGTCAAATAATCCCCTTCCTAAGGAGGAGTGGCCGGCCATGACAAGGTTATGGGCAAGGGAACATGTTCCCAACATGTTTTACTAATGGATGATGTTAGAAATAATAAACAACTAAGCATGGGTGAGAAAAGAAAAAAAATGTGTGTGAGAGAGTAGCATCCCCCCCCCATTGCCGTGCAACCAAGAAGAGAAAACAAAAAAATTTTGTTCATGCTTGCTCTCTCCCTTTTTGGCCGAAAATACTAAGAGGAAGAAGGGATTTTTGCTTCATTTCCTTTGTTTAGAAGAGATCTAGAAGGAGATTTGGCTAAGTTTGCATCAAGATTAAGGTATGTATGAGGTTGTGTTGGGAGTTTCATGCATGGTTTGGTTGCTAATTTGATGTGCATGTTAGCCATGGCTCAAATCCTTGTTATGCCATGGAAATGGTATTTGGCCAAAGTTGTTATGGTGATAAAGCCATTGCATGCTAAGTGTGAAGCTTGATAATGATGCATGCAATGATGGATTGTCTACTCTTGAGTAAGATTTTGAGTTTTCTTTTGTGTTTAACCATGATTGAAGTTGAATGGAGCATGATTGTCATATTCGCCATGATGCATTCATGAGCATGGTTCATGCTTCTTGCATGTTAGTTAAAATTTGTATTTTGGATGGCTATGGACACCTTGAAATTCGCCATGCTCATATTGTATATATATGTTTGCACATGATGTTTTGGCTATGAAGTAAGTGATGAATATATTGGTTTAAAGAAGAAGATGTGGAAGAATGCTTGTGAAATTGCAAGCACAATTCGCCTAGCACACATATAAGTGCTTGATGCTATATTATAAGTTTTAATACAATGTGCAAAGCATTAACTAGTAAAATGCATGCTGTTTTTGTGAGGTATTATGCAAAATTGACCTCAACATGTACATGAATATTCGGCCTTGGGTAGCCTATTGAAGGCCTTAGCTTTTCCTTGATGCTCAAATAAATTGTATTGAATTGCTTGATGTAGTATAAAATGTGCATGACCATTGTGTATTCAAGCTAAAGAGTGGCCATATGACCATTTAAACTCCTTGTCATATTCGCCATAAGCAAGCACAATGAGGTTTTAATAAATTGAATTTGTTTGAATTAGCTCAAGAGCTAAGAGGGCCACAATTGGACAAGGGAAGGAAAAGGTGATCGAATAGCCGAAAAAGCCGTTCGACAACATCCGAGGTAAGTCCTCAAGAAGTGACCCTACTTGAATTATGTGAAATAAAGTATGGATGTGTATTGATTATTGATTATGTATGTATGAGCATTTGAATTCTACCCGGCTAAGTCCCGGGCGAATATGCTTGTGATTATATTTATGTTTTGAGCCTTAGTAATGAAAATGAAATATGTATGTCCAATGATTATTAATGTATGTGTACATGAGAAATTGAATGATATCCGGCTAAGCCCCAAGACAATTATGCTAGAAATTATATCCGGGTTAAGACCAAGGCAATTGTGCTAGTGGCTATATCCTGCTAAGACCAAGGCATTCGTATGAAGTTATTCTATCCGGCTAAGACCAAGGCATTTGTGCACGTGATTATATCCGGTTATATTCAAGAATCTTGGGCTGGAGGTGAGTGTTGGTTGCTGTAATGAATTCAATTAGTACACTCGAAAAGCCCAAAGGATAAGGTACGTTATATGTGCATTGAATGTCGACATGTTTGAGCAACATTCGCTCAATCGACTAATAAATTTCAATTATTGAATTGATTGATACTTTGTGAAAGTATATAATGATGAAGTGTGAAGTAAGAATGTGTATTAATGAAATGATGCATTTGGCTATGTGAATGTATTGCTGTAATTAGAGCTGATTATATTCCTTGAGACTTACTAAGCATAAAAAAATGCTTACCCTGTTACTTTGGCTCTCTGTTTATAGATTTCGCCGATAGCAATCGGATTCGGGATCAATAAAGTCGAAGTCATCCACACTATCCACGCCTCTATTTTGGTATAAATTTTGGTTGAACTTTGAAATGGCATGTATAGGACTACCCTTGTTGGTTGAATATGTTGTGATGTATATATGTACGGCCATGCGAAAATGGCTCGTAAAAGTGAAGTATCGACTTAGACTAATTGTGGTTTGTATGTATATATTTGGTGTCATGATGTGGCTATGGCTTGAAATGGGAATGTTGGTCATATGATCAGCCATTGGCATGGTTAAAATGATCATATATGAACCTATGTATGGCAAGACTAGTTGGTTCATGGAGACTACCAAATAGGTAAGACCTACCTTAAAACAGATGCTGCCAGCTGCAGTGACGTGAATGTGAAAAATCACCAAAATTCGTAGGAATGGAATTAAATAGTGAATAAGCTATGTAAATGAACCTTGATGAGTCTATTTTCATATGGAAGAAACGAAATGGTCATAGGAGTTACATGTTAAGAGATATTAAAGCTATTGTGAGACAGGGCCAGAATGGTTTCTGGGTTCCCTGTCGCAACTTTAAAAATTTACTATAAATTATCCAAAAAGAATTAGGAGACATACCTTATATGTACAGATTCCATTTTGAGTCTAGTTTCATTAGAAACAAACGGAACCAGCATTAAAGCCCTGTACAGAGAGATATTCAAGTTATACCACGCGAAGGTCAGAGTAGTTGATCCCTGTAACTTGGGTGACTTTAACTAATAAACTGTACCAATTGGACCGACCAAAAATTCTAGAAATAAATAAATGGATGGATATATGAGTCTAAATTCAGGGAAAGTTTACGAAACCAGTTTCCGAGTTTTGAAACTCGAGATATGATTTTTAAGGCGACAGTGACGCAGTTTTCCAGCCTGACTGGAAATGTCAAATGGATGGGCAAAACAAGTGAACTTGGCTTGTTAACCCCTCGTGTCCGACACCGGCGATGGTCTCGGTTTCGGGTGTTACAATTTTATTGGTATCGAGCCACGGTTTAGTCGATTCTAGGACTACCGTGATGTGTTTGGGGTCTAGCTATACATGCCATTAAATGATGAATCGATAGTGTGGTGATTTCGACAATTTGACTTTGTGTTTGTTTATAGCAATGGATCCCGATCCCAACCGAGCGATAGCTGATGATGTGGAGAGTGTGGCGCTGCTCCGCGCAAGGGACAAGGCTTGCGGACTCTCAACCTATGGCCAGCAATCCTAATGACGAGGCTAGGCAAGCCTTTTATAGTGTGATGAACGAATGGTTTAATCAATACATTCGAACCAACACTACTGTTCCACAACCTCCATTCCCGACAAATGCAACCCCGCACCTACAATACCTCCGGTGGATCGACCAAATAAGGTCAAGTAAGCCCCGATCGATAGGATTCAAAACATGGGGCCACTGAATTTAAGGCTACGGATGACGATGATGCCGAAGCGAGCTGAATTTTGGTTAGATAACACTATCCGGTGCTTGATGAGCTATCCTGCATACACCGATGAGTGCTTAAAGTGTACCATCTCCTTGCTACGCGAGTCCGCCTACTATTGGTGGAGTACTCGACTTGTGGTGCCTAGAGAGCAAGTGACTTGGGAATTCTTTCAAACCGAGTTCAAAAAGTATATCGATCGAGATTCATCGACCAAAAGCGGAGGAATTCCTTGATCTTAAGCAAGGTTCGATGTCGCCATCGACTACGACGAATATTTGTGAGGCTTAGCCAGACGCAGCGAGAATGCATTTCGTCCAAGCTATTATGTGTAAACGCCGAGGATGGGTTGAATGATGATATAAGGATGTTTGTTGGCATCCTCGAGATACGAGAGTTCGTAGTACTTGTTGAGCGAGCTTGTAAAGCCAAGAGCTTAGAAAGGAGAAACAAAAGTTGATGTGGGAACCGGAGAATTCGAAAGAGGTCCTCGGAAAGTCTCTTCAACAAGCATCAAGAGATTTCGAGATGATGCGAGCTGGTCTAGAGGCGTTTTGGGCTTTTCTAGACGAGGACGCGATCGACCCCCTGTGACCACACGAGTCACTTCGATCGCCAGTGGTGGAAATGATCGCCGAGAGAGGGTGGAGTGTCCACATTGTGGCAAATGGCATTCGGGGAGCTGTTGGTTTCGTGATCGCTCCCGCTATAAGTGTGGATCGGCCGACCACTTTATGAAGGATTGCCCGAGGATGCTTGAATGAATGTGAGTCGAGTGGAAACCCGGTGCTACCATCGCCGAGGTAGGCCACCTAGAAATATGGGCAATGTCGTTGGCGGTCGAGAGGATCTAGAGATGCTACCATCGATCCGAGGCTCGTGCTCTGCTAGGACTTATGCCATACGCGCACGCCGAGGATGCCGCCTCTCCGATGTTATTACCGGTACTTTCACTCTTTTCAATACAAATGTGATTGCTTTGATTGACCCCGGTTCTACTCATTCATATATATGTGAAACCTTAGCATCCAAGAAGACTTTGCCCATTGAGTCTCTTGAGTTTGTAATTCGGTGTCAAACCCTTGGGTCATTACGTGCTTGTCAACAAAGTGTGCAAGAAAAGTCCCCTAGTGTTCCGAGGTTCTTGTTTTCCGGCGGACTTGATGCTTTTGCCGCTCGATGAGTTCGACGTTATTCTTGGTTTGGATTGGTTGACCATGCACGATGCGGTTGTAAATTGCAAGAGCAAGACTATCGATTTGAGGTGCGCGAATAATGAAATAATTCGGGTTGAGTCTACTGGACTTAAAGGGTTGCCACCGTAATATCGCCGATGTTGGCCCGTAAATATGTAAGAAAAGGGTGCGGCGTACCTTGCATACGTGCTTCGATGACAAGGAATCGAAAAAGAAACCCGAATCTGTGCGTGGTTTGTGAATACCGGATGTTTTCCCAAGAATTGACGGGTTTACCACTGTTCGGAAATAGAATTTGGCATCGAATTGGTACCGGTACCACTCCAATTTCGATAGCTCCGTGTCGTATGGCACCAACGGAATTAAAGGAGTTGAAAGCTCGGTTGCAAGAATTGGTGGATAGAGGTTTTGCTCGCCGAGTTTTTGCCTTGGGGTGTGCCAAGATTGTTCGTGAAGAAGAAGGATGGAACCATGCGGTACGTGATCGACTATCGTCGACTTAATAAAGCGACGATAAAGAACAAATATCCGCTGCCACGTATTGATGACTTGTTCGATCAATCAAAGGGAGCCTCGGTGTTCTCGAAAATAGATTTGAGATCGGGCTATTATCAATTGCGAATCCGAGATTCGGACGTACACAAGACCGCCTTGAGCGAGATATGGTCACTATGAGTTCCTAGTGATGCCGTTTGGGCTCACTAATGCCCTGCAGATTTATGGATTTAATGAATCGGATCTTTAGACCATATTTGGATCGATTCGTAGTCGTGTTCATTGATGACATCTTGGTCTATTCAAGAAATGAGACCGAACATCTTTGAACACCGCGGTTAGTCTTTGCAAATTTTACGGGATAAGCAATTATATGCTAAGTTCAAGAAGTGTGAGTTCGGTTAAGAGAGGTTAGCTTCTTGGGTCATGTGGTATTCAGATCGGTATTCGAGTCGATTCAATAAAATTTCAGCCATACTTAATTGGAAGCCTCAGAAATATTACGAGGTTCGAGCTTTTGGGGCTTCTTGGTTATTACCGACGATTTGTAAAGGCTTCTCAACGATAGCCACGCCGATGACGGCTTACTCCAAAAGGGTGTTAAGTTCGAATAGACGAGAAATGCCAAAAAGTTTCGATCAATGAAAACTTATTTGACCGAAGCCCCAATTCTAGTGCAACCCGAGTCCGACAAGGAGTTTGTCATCTATAGCGACGCCTTTCTACTTGGGTTAGGTTGCGTATTAATGCAAGAAGGTCGAGTTGTGGCCTATCGTCGAGGCAATTAAAGCCACATGAGAAAAATTATCCGACTCATGATCTCGAATTGGCCGCCATCGTATTCGCCTTAAAGATTTGGCGACATTACTTATTTGGTGAAAGGTGCCATGTATACTCGGATCACAAAAGTCTCAAATATTTGATGACCCAAAGAGACTTAAATCTGCGACAAAGACGTTGGCTCGAGCTGTTAAAGGATTATGAGTGATCATTGACTATCACCCGGAAAGGCGAATGTGGTTGCGGATGCCTTGAGTCGCAAATCGTTATTCACTTTACGAGCGATGAATGTGCACTTGTCCGTCCGATCCGATGCGGTGTGTTATTGGCTGAATTGAAAGCCAAACCATTATTGACACACCAAATTCGAGAAGCTCGAAAAGTCGACGACGAGTTGGTTGCAAAAGCGGGCTGCGTGTGTTCCGAACAAGGACTCGGAGTTTCAAATCGACGATGACGATTGTTTGAGGTTCAAAAGTCGTCTGTGTGTCCCAAAGAATTCGGAGCTCATTTCAATAATTCTGAATGAAGCCCATTGTAGCCGAATGGCAATCCACCCGGGGAGTACGAAGATGTACAATGATTTGAAACGTCGGTTTTGGTGGCATGGTATGAAGCGAGACATCTCCGACTTTGTTTCGAGATGTTTAATATGTCAACAAGTGAAAGCGGAACATCAGGTGCCTTCAGGATTACTTCAGCCAATCACGATACCCAAGTGGAAATGGGATCGAGTCACAATGGACTTTGTATCCGGACTGCCATTGTCAGTAAGTAAGAAGGATGCGGTTTGGGTCGTGGTAGATCGATTGACTAAGTCGGCCCACTTTGTCCCCGTCGTCGCACGGATTTTTCAATGGACAAATTCGCGAATTGTACGTTTCGAGTTGTGAGATTACACGGGTGCCTATTTCCATCGTGTCGGATAGAGATCCGAGATTTACCTCGCGATTTTGGAAAAAGTTGCAAGAAGCTTTGGGTACCAAGTTGCATTTCAAAGACCGCCTTTCACCCCCAAACCGATGGTCAATCCGGCGGATAATTCGGATACTTGAGGATATGCTAAGATGTTGCGTCCTCGAGTTTAGTGGTTCATGGGAACGGTATTTGCCGTTGATTGAATTCGCTTACAACAACACTTTCAATCAAGTATTAAGATGGCACCCTACGAGGCCTTGTACGGTCGTAAATGTCGTACACCATTGTTTTGGACCGAGCTCGGTGAAAGCAAGATTTTCGGTGGATTTGATTAGGGATGCTGAATGAAAGTGAAAGTAATCCGTGAAAGTCCAAGATAGCCTCCGATCGCCGAAGTCGTGACGGATCTGAAGCGTAAGGATATCGAGTATCGTGGGTGATAAAGTGTTTCTCAAGGTATCGCCTTGGAAAAGATACTCGTGTTCTACCGTAAGGGCAAGTTGAGCCCGAGGTTCATTGGGCCATATGAGATATCGAGCGAGTCGGTCCGGTGGCATATCGCTTGATTTTGCCCCCGAGCTCAAAAGGTTCACGATGTCTTTCACGCTTCGATGCTTCGACGCTATAGATCCGATCCATCGCACGTGATTAGTCCATCAGAAATTGAAATTCAAGCTAATATGAGTTATGAGGAAGAACCGATTCGTATCCTATCACGAGAAGTGAAAGAGTTGCGAAACAAGCGGGTTCCGCTAGTGAAAGTGTTATGGCTCAAGCACGGGATAGAAGAAGCTACTTGGGAGACCGAGAATTCTATGAAAGAGCGATATCCAAACCTATTTACCGGTAAGATTTTCTGGGACGAAAATTTCTTAAGTGGGGGAGAGTTGTGACAGCCCAAAATAGACCCTAGCGGAATGTGGTTTTGGGACCACTAAACCGAGTCATAAAAATAATTAATTGTTATATTCTATGCTTACTATGTGTGTGCATGCATATGTGGAAATTTCATTCTCTAATTTTACCCATTTGTATGAGAAAGTATTAAATAGGGATAAAAGTGAAACATGGTGAAATATGATAGGCTAATTTTAAATGGCTTGTTAGTACATGTTAACAAAAAGGTGGAGTTGCATGTCAAATAATCCCTTCCTAAGGAGGAGTGGCCGCCATGACAAGGTTATGGGCAGGAACATGTTCCCAACATGTTTTACTAATGGATGATGTTAGAAATAATAAACAACTAAGCATGGGTGAGAAAAGAAAAAAAAATGTGTGTGAGAGTAGCATCCCCCATTGCCGTGCAACCAAGAAGAGAAAACAAAAAATTTGTTCATGCTTGCTCTCTCCTTTTTGGCGAAAATACTAAGAGGAAGAAGGATTTTTGCTTCATTTCCTTTGTTTAGAAGAGATCTAGAAGGAGATTTGGCTAAGTTTGCATCAAGATTAAGGTATGTATGAGGTTGTATTGGGAGTTTCATGCATGGTTTGGTTGCTAATTTGATGTGCATGTTAGCCATGGCTCAAATCCTTGTTATGCCATGGAAATGGTATTTGGCCAAAGTTGTTATGGTGATAAAGCCATTGCATGCTAAGTGTGAAGCTTGATGATGATGCATGCAATGATGGATTGTCTACTCTTGAGTAAGATTTTGAGTTTTCTTTTTGTGTTTAACCATGATTGAAGTTGAATGGAGCATGATTGTCATATTCGGCCATGATGCATTCATGAGCATGGTTCATGCTTCTTGCATGTTAGTTAAAATTTGTATTTTTGGATGGCTATGGACACCTTGAAATTCGCCATGCTCATATTGTATATATATGTTTGCACATGATGTTTTGGCTATGAAGTAAGTGATGAATATATTGGTTTAAAGAAGAAGATGTGGAAGAATGCTTGTGAAATTGCAAGCACAATTCGGCCTAGCACACATATAAGTGCTTGATGCTATATTATAAGTTTTGGGCCACAATGTGCAAAGCATTAACTAGTAAAATGCATGCTGTTTTTGTGAGGTATTAAGTGCAAAATTGACCTCAACATGTACATGAATATTCGCCTTGGGTAGCCTATTGAAGGCCTTAGCTTTTCCTTGATGCTCAAATAAATTGTATTGAATTGCTTGATGTAGTATAAAATGTGCATGACCATTGTGTATTCAAGCTAAAGAGTGGCCATATGACCATTTAAACTCCTTGTCATATTCGCCATAAGCAAGCACAATGAGGTTTTAATAAATTGAATTTGTTTGAATTAGCTCAAGAGCTAAGAGGGCCACAATTGGACAAGGGAAGGAAAAGGTGATCGAATAGCGAAAAAGCCGTTCGACAACATCCGAGGTAAGTCCTCAAGAAGTGACCCTACTTGAATTATGTGAAATAAAGTATGGATGTGTATTGATTATTGATTATGTATGTATGAGCATTTGAATTCTACCGGGCTAAGTCCCAAGGCGAATATGCTTGTGATTATATTTGCGTTTTGAGCCTTAGTAATGAAAATGAAATATGTATGTCCAATGATTATTGATGTATGTGTACATGAGAAATTGAATGATATCCGGCTAAGCCCCAAGACAATTATGCTGGAAATTATATCCGGGTTAAGACCAAGGCAATTGTGCTAGTGGCTATATCCGGGCTAAGACCAAGGCATTCGTGCGAGTTATTCTATCCGGCTAAGACCAAGGCATTTGTGCACGTGATTATATCCGGTTATATTCAAGAATCTTGGGCTGGAGGTGAGTGTTGGTTGCTGTAATGAATTCAATTAGTACACTCGAAAAGCCCAAAGGATAAGGTACGTTATATGTGCATTGGAAAGTCGACATGTTTGAGCAACATTCGCTCAATCGACTAATAAATTTCAATTATTGAATTGATTGATACTTTGTGAAAGTATATAATGATGAAGTGTGAAGTAAGAATGTGTATTAATGAAATGATGCATTTGGCTATGTGAATGTATTGCTGTAATTAGAGCTGATTATATTCCTTGAGACTTACTAAGCATAAAAAAATGCTTACCCCGTTACTTTGGCTCTCTGTTTTATAGATTTCGCTCGATAGCAATCGGATTCGGGATCAATAAAGTCGAAGTCATCCACACTATCCACGCCTCTATTTTGGTATAAATTTTGGTTGAACTTTGAAATGGCATGTATAGGACTACCCTTGTTGGTTGAATATGTTGTGATGTATATATATACGGCCATGCGAAAATGGCTCGTAAAAGTGAAGTATCGACTTAGACTAATTGTGGTTTGTATGTATATATTTGGTGTCATGATGTGGCTATGGCTTGGAAATGGGAATGTTGGTCATATGATCAGCCATTGGCATGGTTAAAATGATCATATATGAACCTATGTATGGCAAGACTAGTTGGTTCATGGAGACTACCAAATAGGTAAGACCTACCTTAAAAACAGATGCTTCCAGCTGCAGTGACGTGAATGTGAAAAATCACCAAAATTCGTAGGAATGGAATTAAATAGTGAATAAGCTATGTAAATGAACCTTGATGAGTCTATTTTCATATGGAAGAAACGAAATGGTCATAGGAGTTACATGTTAAGAGATATTAAAGCTATTGTGAGACAGGGCCAGAATGGTTTCTGGGTTCCCTGTCGCAACTTTAAAAATTTACTATAAATTATCCAAAAAGAATTAGGAGACATACCTTATATTTACAGATTCCATTTTGAGTCTAGTTTCATTAGAAACAAACGGAACCAGCATTAAAGCCCTGTACAGAGAGATATTCAAGTTATACCACGCGAAGGTCAGAGCAGTCGATCCCTGTAACTTGGGTGACTTTAACTAATAAACTGTACCAATTGGCCCGACCAAAAGTTCTAGAAATAAATCCATGGATGGATATATGAGTCTAAATTCAGGGAAAATTTACAAAACCAGTTTCCGAGTTTTGAAACTCGAGATATGATTTTTAAGGCGACAGTGACGCAGTTTTCCAGCCTGACTGGAAATGTCAAATGGATGGGCAAAACAAGTGAACTTGGCTTGTTAACCCCTCGTGTCCGACACCGGCGATGGTCTCGGGTTCGGGGTGTTACAATACCTCCGCTTAAAAGCAGTCTTGAACAATTCCCAGGTTACTCGTTCGATTGGGGTACTCTCCCTTATGGTGATCCACCACCGGTATGCCTCATCTCATAGCAACGACACAGTCCGCTTCAGCATTTGCTCCACAGAGCAATCCAGGTCGTCCATAATCCGCTCTGTTGCCTCTAGCCAATATTCAGCCACATTGGGGCTACTCCAGATACGCCCCTAAAAATCTCTGCTCCACTAGCCCGGAGTCGATCAGAGATGGATCCCCTATTTACTGTCCCGGTGCTAGCTCCAGCAACCCTTTCTAAAACCCTTAACATTGCTTGGGACAAAGCATCGTCCCCCGCAGCCTGACCATATGACCCAGTCTCAGTTGCTTGTGGCACGAATGCCTCCTCAGCTGGCCTATGCCCTGAGGATGAAGATTCAGCTTGCACCCTTCCACGACCACGTCCGCAACCTCGTCCACGAGTTCCTCTTATACTCATATCGAATTATCTAATTATGAATTTTATGACATTAGTTTAATATTTCAATTGTTTATTACGAGATGTCTTATAGATATATAGTAGTTCAAGGATTGTTTTTGCAACGTCGTAGCCTAGCTACAGTCTCATTCCTACCGTTTTACAGCTCTACCCTACCTAAAGTATCATAGAAGGGGCTCAGTTCTATCATATCAATATCACATAATGTAAAGGAAAGTATACTTACAGACTTGGTGCCGGGGATTTAGTGTGCCACTTCTTTCTCCAAACCATTTAAAATAAAAATATGTATTCGATCACAGAAAATAGAAATTCTTAAAATTTGATTTAAAACAACTTTGTTTTGAAACTCTTGATTTTAGACCTATTTAAAAACCCACCGCCGAGTTGTTGCAACCTGGCTCGGATACAACTAAATCTAACACCCCAAACCTGGCCCAGACGTTATGACCGAATCTGATGTGTCACATTGAAGTTTTAAAAACCCATGACTCGTATTAGTGTTTTAAAAGATCGTCTTTTGCAAAGTTAACAAAGTGAATGGAAGCTGTGCACCAGGTAGGTATCCGAAACAAAGGAGGTGAGCCGTGAAGGCTGCTTAAGTACGAGGCTCTCGATTGGATCCAATCCTAGACATGCCCACAACCATTGCCACACTTTGATAAACGAGTTGAAATTCATTTGAGAAGATATCTTTGATAAACCAGTTACGTGTCGTTGCGTTATTTTGAAAACGAGTATCATTTTGTAAATGCGCCCTAAGTCTAGCCTATTTGAATTATTATAAAAAATATTTAGAGTTATTAGAAATAAAATAATCCCAGAAAAGAAAATAGTTAAAATGGACTTATTACAACCCAAAAATAAATAGTATTTAAGATAAACTAAAGGAAACCGATTACGTATTGTAAAGTCCAAGAGCGATCACTGTGGCCACGCTGAATCCCTTCCAGCTCCAAGTCCCCACATCAAGGCTCACCTGCAAGGTTAAGGAAGGGGGTGAGTTTGGAAACTCAGTGTGCAACAAGCCCCTTTCAGAGCCCAACCAATATCAGCGTATTAGGCCTAAGCCCAAGTTCAGTTTCAATATATACTGGGCTGAAGCCTTTCGTTTAACGGTTACTGGGCCAAAGCCTTTTCATAAATCATATCACTGGGCCGAAGCCTTTACTGTAATCGGTATGGCCCATAGGCCTATTTCAATATCACTTGCAATATTAATGGATGTATGCAAGCCCGTTTGGGGAGACTACTCAACCCACCAACCGCTACTCTCTACTCGTACCAACCAAGCTCTCCATGTGGGGAATAACTCAACCCACCCAACCACACTCTCCACTGGCAGCATAGCTGCTTTATCATATAACTGGAGGCCTAGCCTCTTTTAATAACTGGGGCAAAGCCCTTTTCGGTAAACTGGGGCAAAGGCCTTTTAGCACTTCCTCCGTTCATATAAAACCCAACCTATGCATATGTGAACATATCATGGCAATCATGTACAAAAGCAGTATCACATGCATCTTAATTATAACATAACCCTAGGGGTATAATGGTCATTTTCAGCTAGGGGTAAAAAGGTCATTTTCACATTATAAGGGTAATTTCATTTCTCTATCAATTATTCCATGCTCATTATCAATTATCAACAATTTTAAGTGTTTAATCAGCGATTCTAGCCCATTCTAGCTAAACCAAGTCACTGGGACAAAAACCCTTAATGGGCCCTACATGGCCGATTTAGTCATCTAGGCCCACTTAGCCTATATTCCACAACGGTATTAACTGTCTTAATGTGCAATTTATCTAGATTCCATTTTTTACCAAACTTACCCAAATGGGCCCGAAAGCCCATTGGGCCCGATTTCAGCCCCTCGAGGCCCAACTTATCGTGATGCAGCAAATCGTGCCCTTACCTGTTCCAACAATCCCGATCATCAAACTTAGCGCATCTAGATAACCTATGAGCTTTCACACGCTCACGAGTCCTCGAAATGCCGGAATTTTCGGCATTTCAGCTTTTCGACATATATCGAGTTAAGCTACGAAAGAGGGTTCGTGACACACCTGTTTTGTGATCTTCACCAACGAAGTCTCCCACGGCAACCTACAATTATTCACCACCATTCTTAGTCTACAGTTCATGCTAATCAACCCAAATCTTACCTTACCAAAATCGACCAAAGAACCCCTAACGGCCATAGTTCATTTACCTTCACAAGGTCTGACGATATGATTCAAGCTTATCCAACACTGACACTCCAAGCCTTGCTGCTCCTCCAAAGTTATCTATTCCACTATACAAACCATAAAAATCAAATAAAGAAGCCCAATAAGGCCTATATCTCAAATTGACAACCTCCCTAAACTATAGGGGGTTTCGACTTTTGTCAACAGTTATACTACTGAATCGATTGGAGTATGAATACTTACCATAGTCTTTCTTTTTTGTACCGCTTAAAACTTAACAGATGAAGGAATTTGCTACCAAAAAGTGAAGAGAAAAAGAAGGTTGCTGGTCAACAAGAAATCGGCACAACCAAGCTTCACAGGTTTCGGCTTTTGTGGCTTTTCGGCAAAAGTGATGATGAGAAAGAGAGTAGTAGATGGGAAGAAAGGAATAGTAGACTAGTTTTGGTGAAGAAAAGAAAGAAAGATGAATGGAAAGGGTGATAGTTCCAGTTAGAGAAGAAAAAATGAAGAAAATAATGGCTCTATGGTGTTCCAACAGAGGAAAATCGGCACAACTATAGCCCAATGCCGAAATACTACCCTTAAAATCCCCAAGCCAATTTCTCCTCCCTAATCCCCTCTATTCGGCCAACTCTAATCCCTCCTTAAAATCCCTAAAATCTCTCCCCTTATCACTCCTTAATTCAAGCATTCAACTGATTCAAACTCTCTCCAACAGAGTTCCATTCGGCTTCAACTTCTGCATGCTCAAGACATAAAAATAACATCACATTTGCCATCATAGTGACTCGAACCCTGGCTTTCCCCCAACCACTTACACGCCACCTTTTTAGCTCCCTATTGGCGTCACTTAGCCACATTGCCAGGGGCTCTTTTGTGTTACATTTTACCCACACCTTTTAATAAGGCCACCTATCCAAAGCCCCTAACTCCTTTAGTCCAAAATTCAAAAATTTTACCGGGTTTTGGCCATCATATGGGCCTTCCATAAGCCCAATTACATACTCCAATTATGAATTTCACAACCAAATACCTAATTTTAAAAACTTTACCAAAATCTCGAGAATCACAAAAAACCCGAAAATCAGGATGTTACAAGCTAGGACACCCACACGGCACAAAAAGCAAAATAAAACACTCCCCTGCACATACCTAGACTCAAACTCAAGACCACCATCACTTTGCCACTCAATTTAACCACAAGACCATTAAGCCCATTCTAACATATTTTTCCAATATTTAATAATAAACTCACTTTAGTGCTAGGGGTTTATTCAATTAAGAAACAAAAATTTGCCCAAGCCAAGGCTTGAACCCAAGACTTCTCAGACACTCCCAAAACACTTAACCACTGTGACAGACAAATATTTTTTTCACTTTCTTGCACAACTAAACATTTATGTGCAGCCTCCTATGTGACACCCCTAATTTGACCCTAGTCGGAAAGTGGTTTCGGGACCACAAAACCGAGTTACAAAAATAATTAATTGTTATATTTTATGCTTATTATTTATGAATAAGTATGTGTGAAAATTTCATGCTTTAATTTTGTCATTTGGATGTGAAATAAATAAAAAGGGTGAGAAAAACAAAGTTGGGTCTTTTCTTCTTCTCCATTGCCATGAGTAGAAAAGAGAAAGAAGGGAAAAAAAAAAGCTCAAGACACATTTGGCCATTAGCATAGATTGATTCTAAGCTCAAGGACAAAAAGGGGCACAAATTTCAGATAAGGGAAAGAGAAAGTAGCTGAATAGTCGATTCGTGATAATTCGATAACATCCGAGGTAAGTTTTAAGTATTTAAATGGAATGAATATGAATTATGTATATATGTTAAGGTCAATGACTTTTCTCAATGATGGCATATATGATGTTATGTTTAAATATGTGAATGATAACTTTAAAGAGTAAATTTGTATAAATCTGCTTGGGACAGCAGCAGTAACGTGTTTTGAAAAAAAAACACCATAAATTGATGGAGTTGAATTAGAGGCTGAATAAAATATAAAATTAAAGCTTAACGAGTCTAGTTTCTTATAAAAGAAACCGTGTAAGCAAAGGAATTTCCGATAATGAGATATTTAAAGTTGCGTGAGACAGTGTCAGAATGACTCTGAAATCCTTTGTTCTGTTTTTAGAAAATCATTATAAATTGTAAAAAAATGATTATAAGATAATATTTATATTCTTAGACTCCTTATTGAGTCTAGTTTCAAAAAAATTAAACGAAAACATATTTTGAATTTTGTACAATGAGAAATTTGATTCGTAGTGAAGAGTGGTCAGTATAGTCAAACAGTGAAATAGGGGAAATTTTAAGAAAAATCTGGTATTGATTGGCTAAGCCAAAAATTTGGAAAATTTTATGGATAAAATATATATGAGTCTATTTTCAGGGAAAATTAACAGCACTTCATTTGGAGTTTCGTAGCTCCATTTACGAATAATTTAATGACTGTTGCTGAGGAAAAAAAAACAGCTTGTGCTGAATTTGTGATTATGTTGTAAACCTTGATAAAACTATTTGAGTTGCTTATAAGCTATCAATTAAATATTGGTAATCAAAGCACCAAATCAGTATTAAAGTGAAGCTATAAGCCGTAAATGACTAGTATACCTAGTCAAATTTGTTATGAATAAATTGATGTACAAGATATGTATGTGTAGTGAGGCCAAAATGGCTAACATCAAAGGTGTGTAAGTCATCTGAATGGCCTTTATGAAAATGTGTGCTATCTTTATTTGTATAATGTGGCCGAATGATCAATTGTGAAAAGTGTGTAGTATTAATTATGTGATAAGGCCGAATGGCCAATGTGATGGATGTGAAAGTGTATATATGTGATAAGGCCGAATGGCCAATGTGATGAATGTGAAAGTGTATAAATGTGATAAGTCCCGAAGGGCATTTGTGCCAGTACTATATCCAGGTTAAGATCCCGTAGGCTTTATGCTAGAATATTATCCTGATTTAATGTCCGTAGGCTTCGAGCTCAGACTATATCCGGGTTTTAAAGACCAAGGTTAAATCTTTGGGATTCAAGTAAGACTTTGATATTGAGTATCCGTAGTAAGTTACCATCAAATAAGTATTATGTATTTAAGATGTTCAGTGCATGATTACTTACTCATTGGTGGATTGATTTGAAGTGAATTATTAGTATCAAGGAGGTATGCATATGTGATTAATATTATAACTCCAAATATGAGAATGATCTAATTGGTAATGGTATGCTTGTATATTGAAGTATGTGATGAAATATTCTTATGTATTAATGTATATTCTGCCCAAAGGCCTTATGATTTGAGTATGGGTTGTGTTCAGCTAGATGTGCCAATACAAGATAAGGAATATGTTCGGTTCTTTATGTGCCAATACGGTAATTTAGTACTTATCATGTGAAATACTTGAAAATATGGAGGTGATTATGAACAAGTGGATGGGATTATCGAAAGTTGTAAAAATGATGAAGAATGTGCTTACCATGTGAATCGAACTTCAATTGATGAAGAATGTGCTTTGGAAATATTCGACCGTCTAGGTCATTATTATTCGAAAGTATATATATGTGATAGCTAAGTAATGCGTTTATTGATATTATGGTTCGAGATGAAGCTCTAGATTAATTTCATCGAACAGTTGAAATGAATGACCAATGATATTGAATGAAAACACTTTGTGACTTAAAACTCAAGGCTAAAGAAAGGTGAATTAAATTATGTGAAATTTTGGCTAGCTATATTGGGTCAAATGAGATTTTACCTGGATTAAGTATATGTGAAAAACGCCATTGATTCAACAAAATTATTGTTTTGCTTAAAACTTACTAAGCTTACGAAAGCTTACTCTGTTCGTTCATGTTTTGGTCTGTAGGTTGTGGATTCTGACTACTAGCTCGGGGATCGTCAGTACTTCGTCACACTATCTACCATTACGGCAGCCACAAGATTGGATTATCTTATGGCATGTATAGGATAGACAATAAGTAGAATGATACTTTGACCTTCGTGTAGAAGTCATGTGATTACGGTATCTTATGGAACTTACTTGTATAAGTGTTAAATTCGAACTTTGTTTGCGTCTAGCAATTTAGTAAATGAATGATCTTTATTCAAAAAAAAATGTTCAAAATTTTACGGCTCTGATCGGATTCCTAGTTTTCGGTAACGCCTCATCCTATTTCTGTGACGGTTATGGGATAGGGGTGTTACATCCTAACTGTTCCCATGCTCAATACCTAATACTTCTAGGCTCAAAATTCGGGGCGTTACATAGCCGAAGCTATTCCATTTTGCACACTTAGTGCTATTTATTTCGAAACTATTTCAAACCGCACACTTAGTGCTGAACATAGTCGATTTGTCATCTTACTCAAACCATAGTCAAATTTATATACAATTTATGCATTATCGAAGCATTAAAACATACTTGTAACATCATTTATCATGTACAAACTTACCTCGTACTTGGAATTGACGATTCGGATTGTTTACTCGATAATCTTCGATTTCCCTCAATCTAAATTTGAATTCCTCTTTTCTTGACCTATATGTATTCAAAATTAACCCTTTTGTTCAACACATTATTCAATTCAATCCATATACACATAATTACGATATTTTAAAAATTAGCCCTCACATTTTTACATTTTAACACTTTAGTCCCTATTTCACAAAAACACAAAATACACATAATTTTATATGTAAGACCCGATAACTTCGTGTGGAGATTTCATCTGAGCTAAAGGTCTCGTCGATAATCCGAGTAGAGGTTAAAGCTATAAGACTTCGTAATAAGAATTGCTTGTAAATATATTCAATGCGAAAGGTTAAACAGGTATGTACTCCAAGTTTATATCTGAGTTTGATTTGAACTAAATCATAAGGTAGTTATGTGATGCATACGTGAGCAATCTATGAGACTATTCCTATGATTATGTGACATCAGATCAGTGTGAGAGGTTATGTTAAATTATGCAGCATATCTATGTCACATGAGCTCACTTTTATGTGAAAGTTTATCTGCCTATTGTATATGATGAGATGTGCATATTCGGTAAAGGGATGGTATGCCCGAAGGAAGAGTGAAATAAAAATACGAACAACTATGTTATAATTTGATTGTTATCTGTTGAAACTGCTTAAAACTTACTAAGCATTGTAATGCTTACTCCATTTACTTTGTTTTCTCTGTTTTATAGATCTCACTTGAAGCTACTGTGCTCGGGGATCGCCAAGATAACTAGTCACACTATCACTATCCACCGCTTGTTACTTGTTATGTTTTGAGTTATTTTATGGCATGTAAAGAATAGACCAAAGGTCAAGAATATTTTGGTTAATGTATATAAGCCATGCGAAAATGGCATCTTTTGAATGTGTACTTATAGAAGTTCAAATTGTATCCCTGACTGTCTTTAGTATTTATCTAAAGGAATGTTCAAAAAAAAAATCAAAATTTTTACTGTTCTGATATGAGTTTCAAGTCCGATAATGCCCCTTTACCTATTCCGGCGATAGATACGGGATAGGGGTGTTACATTTTATTGGTATCAGAGCTATGGTTTAGTCGATTCTAGGACTAACGTAGCACGCGTGAGTCTATTTATACATGCCATAAAGTGATAAAGTGATAGTGTGATGATTTTTGACTATTAAAATGTGTTTGTTGTATTGTAATGAATATTGATCCCGATCGAGCTGTAGCAAGCTTCTGACTATGAGAATTTGCGATATTACTTCACTTGGATATGCTTAAATTATTAAGTTGATCAGGTACGCGTCATGTACTCGTATTTGAATTTTGATTTGGATTGAATTATAAGGGTATAAGTGATGCAATTTTGGAAGAGTATTACGACTATAAATGTGATCTTTGTATGTGGCTATGGAACTGAAAGTTGAATGGTCGATAAACATGTTGTGTTTGTATTCAAGTAATGTGAATGATATACTAATGTGTATTGTTATATATGTATATGTACATGAGAATTGAGAGTTATATAGCCGGGCTAAGTCCCAAAGAGCATTCGTGCTGATGTTATAGCCGGGCTAAGTCCCGAAGAGCATTCGTGCTGATGTTATATCCGGGCTAAGTTTCGAAGAGCATTCGTGCTAGTGATGTATCCGGGCTAAGTTCCGAAGAGCATTCGTGCTAGTAATGTATCCGGGCTAAGTTCCGAAGAGCATTCGTGCTAGTGATATATCCAGGCTAAACCTCGAAGGCATTCATGCTGGAGTTATGAGGCACTGTGTGTGCAAGTTCTTCAACTGAGCACTATGTGTGCGAGTTCTTTAATCGAGCGCTATGTGTGCGAAATCAGTCAGTGGGCACTGTGTATACGAAGTGTATTTCATGTATGACCTCGTGTGAGACGATGGCATTGATTTGTAATAGTAAGTAAGACCTAAAGAGAAAATTCGTTAAACGGACTAAACACTGGTGAACTAATTAGAGTCGGAGATTATACAACATTGTGCTAAATTGGTAATAAAATAAGTTCGAGACATTAAATTGACAAGGTAAGTGATATATATATACATTACGAATATGAGATTCTCGATATATGCAGTTATATGTGCTATTGTGAATAAACACTATTTTGTTAATCATGTTCAAGAAATTATTTTGACTAAGTTTCGACATTTGAAAGTTGGTAAGAATTTCCGATGAATGGTGATAATTTTGGATATTTGAGTTATTCAGGCCTTGTGCCTAGTAGATTTGGGACCGGTGAAGTGTATAATAGGCTAATAGCCTAATTAGTTGATGGCTATCGAGTCTATTCGGACTTTGGGTTAAGTAGGCTAGAACCTGTGTGTGGGGTTCGAGCCTATACCTAGTGGGTTCAGACCGATGAGTAAATTGTGTTATACCTATGTGTGTTATTACCGAAATGAAAAGTAAGTGAGTAAGTGTCAATTTTGTGGATCTTTGTGAATTATTATGATCAAACTAAGAAAGTTTTGTTAGTTAAAGCACTGAAGCGTGAGTTTGGAGTTGAGGAAACTAGGTGGGATCTAGAGAACTCAACGAGAGAAAGTTACCCTATCCTATTTGCCGGTAAGATTTTCGGGGACGAAAATCCCTAAAGGGGGGAAGAGTTGTGACACCCCTAAAGTGACCCTAGTCGGAAAGCGGTTTCGGAACTGCTAAACCGAGTCACCAAATTATTTGAATATGATAATTATTGTCTAAAATATGTGAATATGAATGTGTGAAAGTTTTAAGCTTTGATTTAGTTAATTGCATGTGAATTTAGTTAATAGGACTTATGTGTGACACTTTTGAAATGTGATAGGTTAATCTATAAGGATCCATTAGTGCATGTAATCAAATGGGTGGACTTGCATGTCAATTTCCCTCATTTAATTAGTAGTGGCCGGCCATGACATTGAGGATAGACAAAATGTGATGGGTAAAACACATTAAAAAAAATTTGTGATAACATGTTATGGGAAGAACAATAAAATATGAGGGGAGTGGGAGGAGAAACCAAAGTTGTTTCATCCTTGCTCCCCCATTTTGCCGTACCTAGAAGAAGAAAAAGAAAAAAAAAAGGCTTCATCCCCTTTGTTCTTCTTGACCGAAAAATCAAAGGAAGAAGAAAGGAGTTCTCTTGCTTCATGTTCGGTTTGGATGAGGATTTGGAAGAGGTAAGTACCTTGAAATTCTTGGAAAATTATGTATAAAGAAGGTGGTTAGTTCAAGTTCTAATCATTCAATGGCTTGTTTATTTTGTTAAGTTCGGTTTCATGGTTTGATCAAATTATGGTTATATTTGACATGGTTGGTTTATTTTGTTATGCTTGTTATATGATAGGTATGATTTGTGTTTTGGTGATGTGTTTGTGATGTTGATTATATGATTCGAAAATGAGATATGTTAATGATGAAATATAATCGGCCATGGAAGTAGCTCATTTTGGAAGTATGATTTGTGGTATATTTTTTTTGTGGTTGATTATAAAATTTGGCTTAAGTGAGGTAATTGGTAAAAGATGTGTTTATGATATAATACATATGCTTTCATAAGCTAAGTTATGTATATGTGATATCTTGCATATTGGTTGTTAAGGTAAGGTTTGAGATATTAACGTATGAATATGTTTTGTATACTATTTGATGTTCATTTAGGTACGGTTATAAATGATGCAATTAGTTTTGATTTAAATTGTGAAATTGGTTGAATTATTAAAGAATAAATTTTATGACCGAATATATGGTTAAAAGGTTGGCCATGCATATGTATTTTGGAAACGGTAAAGGGTTGTATATTTATATTTGGCTATCAACTGGTAAAATATGTTTTTACATGCCTATGATATGTTTTGTTTGTGGTTCGACAACTAATGGTTAAGTTGTTAAGTTACATGCTTGAGTTTAAAATGTGCCTTATATGTGGTTTATGAATTTGGTAAATGATAGATTGATATTTTGGATATTTCATTAGTCAAGTGAAATTGTAACTATGGTATGATTTGATTCGGCACTTATGTGTAAAATTGGTAGTTATTATTTTGGTAAAATGTGCAAAATTTGGTAAGACCAAATTTTATACTTAAGCTTAAGTGAAGTTGTTAATGCTGTATATATATATATATATATATATATATATATATATATATATATATATCAACGATTAATAAATCATGTGGTTTGGCTTGACTTAGTAAATAGTGAAGAAATGCATATTTATATATAGTGTTTATGAAAGGTAGTTTTATAAATGTGATATGAGTATTTTGTTTGTAAATGAGTAGTAAATATGTTAAGAATGGTTCTAAAATGTATATGGATGCCGTGTGATTGTGTTTGATTGGGAAGTAAATTGTTTGATTTAGCTCAAGAGCCTAGAGGATCAATGTCGGATAAGGGAAAAGAGAAAGTAAACGAATAGCCGTGGATATCTAGTCGTCGACCACTTCCGAGGTAAGTTTTGAAGTGATTAAACGTTGAGTAAATTCAATCATAATAGGACATAATGAGTTGATTTAATAGATATGATGTGGCCATGATATGTCTTAAACTCAAATGGTAAGTTCATAAGTGTTTGGACTTGGAAATTTAAGAGCAAATTGTAATAATTTGCTTAGGACAACAGCAGTAACGTGATTTTAGAAAATCACTATAAATTGTTGGTGTGGAATTATAGGCTGAATAAAATATGTAATCAAAGCTTAATTAGTCTAGTTTCTTATAAAAGAGACCGTATAAGCAAAGAAATTTCCTATAAAGAGATATTTAAACTTGTGTGAGACAACATCAGAATGACTCCGAAATCCCCTGTTCTGTTTTTAGAAAATCATTATAATTGGTACAAAAAATGGTTATAAGATAAAAATTATATGCTTAGACTCCTTAATGAGTCTAGTTTCAAATGAAATCAAATAGAACATATTTTGAATTCTATACAATGAGAAATTTGATTCGTAGTGAAGAGTGGTCAGATTAGTCAAACAGTGAAACAGGGGAAACTTTAAGAAAAATCTGGTATTGATTGGCCAAACCTAAAATTTTGAAAATTTTATGGATGGAAGATATATGAGTCTATATTAAGGGGAAATTAACGACAATTGATTTTGAGTTTTGTAGCTCTAGTTATAAATAATTTAGTGACTATTGCTCAGGAAAATAGCTTGTAGTGAATATGTGAATTTGTTGAAAACATTGATGAAACTCTTTGAGTTGTTTATAAGCTATTGCTGAAATTGATGCACAAGATAAATATATGTATATGTGGTAAAGCCGAATGGCTAATGTGAAATATGTATGAGATAGGTATATGTGGTAAAGCCGAATGGCTAATGTGAAATATGTATGAGATATGTATATGTGGTAAAGCCGAATGGCTAACGTGAAATATGTATGAGATATGTATATGTGGTAAAGCCGAATGGCTAACGTGAAATATGTATGAGATATGTATATGTGATAAAGCCGAATGGCTAACGTGAAATATGTATGAGATATGTATATGTGGTAAAGCCGAATGGCTAACGTGAAATATGTATGAGATAGGTATATATGGTAAAGCCGAATGGCTAACGTGAAATATATATGAGATATGTATATGTGGTAAAGCCGAATGGCTAGTGTGAAATATGTATGAGATACGTATATGTGGTAAAGCCAAAGGGCTAGTGTGAAATATGTAGGAGACGTGTGTATATTGTGGCCGAATGACCAAATGTGAAAGGTGTGTATTATTAGATATTTGATGAGGCAAATGAATTACAAATATGACAGTCGATGTGAATGTTGTAACATGTGATTAAATGTACATGAAACTTGGAAATATATTCCGGGTAAGACCCGATGATTACGTGTGGAGATTATGTCCGGGTAAGACCCGATGACTACGTGTGGAGATTATGTCCGGGTAAGACCCGATGACTACGTGTGGTGATTTTGTCCGGGTAAGACCCGATAACTTCGTGTGGAGATTTCATCTGAGCTAAAGGTCTCGTCGATAATCCGAGTAGAGGTTAAAGCTATAAGACTTCGTAATAAGAATTGCTTGTAAATATATTCAATGCGAAAGGTTAAACAAGTATGTACTCCAAGTTTATATGTGAGTTTGATTTGAACTAAATCATAAGGTAGTTATGTGATGCATACGTGAGCAATCTATGAGACTATTCCTATGATTATATGACATCAGATCAGTGTGAGAGGTTATGTTAAATTATGCAACATATCTATGTCACATGAGCTCACTTTTATGTGAAAGTTTATCTGCCTATTGTATATGATGAGATGTGCATATTCGGTAAAGGGATGGTATGCCCGAAGGAAGAGTGAAATAAAAATACGAACAACTATGTTATAATTTGATTGTTATCTGTTGAAACTGCTTAAAACTTACTAAGCATTGTAATGCTTACTCCATTTACTTTGTTTTCTCTGTTTTATAGATCTCACTTCGAAGCTACAGGCTCGGGGATCGCCAGCAACTAGTCACACTATCACTAACCACTGCTTGTTACTGTTATGTTTTGAGTTATTTTATGGCATGTAAAGAATAGACCAGTGGCCGAAGAATATTTTGGTTAATGTATATAAGCCATGCGAAAATGGCATCTTTTGAATGTGTACTTATAGAAGTTCAAATTGTATCCCTAACTGTCTTTAGTATTTATCTAAAGGAATGTTAACAAAAAAATCAAAATTTTTACTGTTCTGATATGAGTTTCAAGTCCGGTAATGCCCCTTTACCTATTCCGGCGACGGATACGGGATAGGGGTGTTACACTTTCATAATTCATCATTAAACATCATAAAACACATGAATTCATCAATGGCATCTTTGAAAATCATCAACCATTTCAAAAATTAGAGCATGGGCTTGATAGATTACTAAGCAACGATATCAAAAACGTAAAAATTATCAAAAATCGAACTCGAATGCTAACCTAATTGAACTTAAATATGGCCGAACCCTAGTTCAGCTTCAACCTTTCTTTTTTCTTTGATATTTTTGGCAAGAATAAGATGATCACATTCATCTTTTACTTTGTTTTATTTAATCATAACTTAGTACATAAATTACAAAATTAACCTTAGCTATTTCATTAAAATTCTACTAACTATTATCCATACTTGTCCATTCATTAAACCAATGGTCCATTTGCGTCATAAGGACCTCTCATTTAAAGGGACATAGCAATTAAACACTTTAACAATTACTAGT
The DNA here is from genome assembly GCF_025698485.1 of Gossypium arboreum. Lineage (NCBI taxonomy): Eukaryota > Viridiplantae > Streptophyta > Magnoliopsida > Malvales > Malvaceae > Gossypium > Gossypium arboreum. The sequence continues at coordinate 114,792,359 of NC_069077.1, read as the reverse complement.
CACTTTTACATTTTACGCGTTTAGGTCCTTTTTGCAAATTAAGCACACAAATGACAAAATTTTCATACGAAACTTTCACACATTCTAATTCACATATTATAAGTACAGAAAATAATATTAAAATATTTTTATGATTTGAATTCGTGGTCCCAAAACCAATATTCTGATTAGGGTCTAAACCGGGTTGTTACAAAGTTAGCTAATCCATACCCAAAATTATATCAAATTCATCAAAAAGTAATAGTATCAGATCAGCCGGGAAGCAATTATCTCGAATCATCAATGGAAAGTTCTTACATATTTTATGTACCAAAACACACTAGCCTAAGGGGTTCGATACTCTAATTACAAATTTAGTAGACTCTATAGGAAAGTCTTACTGGATACTAAATTCATACATATATATGAATGCGTTGATCCTAGATCTATCAATGCAATCACAAAAGTATTGTAAAGTGTAAAAGTACCAGTTATAACTTCAGGAGACGAAGCTTCCTCATGAGCTCGAATAGCATAAGCTCTAATAGGTGCACAAGGCTCAAATCTAACAGCTATTTCTTTAGTTGCTCTTTGGCTGCCACTCACGGTTCCCGTATTTCTCGGTGGTCTACCTCTAACTGTATTACCACTTGACCTCAGATTTTGCATAATTTCTTGCTCAGCAAACTCGGGACAATCACATATAAAGTGATCTAAGGATCCACATTTGAAACAAGCTCAATCATACAGTCTACAATTGTCGGGAGGTCTTTTACCACAATGTCTACACTCAGGTCGATCAGATCTGAATTTCAAACACTAGCAATAGAAGTAGATGGAGTTTTAAAGCTAGAATGTGATCTTGTACGATCTCTATTCGAATGACCCACAGTAGCCTTTGAATGATTAAAATCATCTCAGAATTTCTTTGATGTGGACTGAAATAATTTACTTGATGATCTTTTTCGTACCTCTCTAGCTTCTGAGTCGGCTTTTCTTTTCTCTGTACTCAATTCTTCAGCTTTACACGCTCGTTCAACAAGCACTACCATCTCTTTTATTTCTCAGATCCCGACTAACAAGCGGATATCTTCATTTAAGCCATCTTGAATTCTTTTATACATTATTGCTTCAGTCGAGACACATTCTCATGCATACTAGCTCAATCTCTCAAATTCTCGTTCGTATTCTATAAGAGACATACGGCCCTATTTTAACTCAAGAAACACTTTGCGTTTCTGATCTATAAATCTTTCACTAATGTATTTCTTTCAGAATTCGGTTTGGAAGAAATCCCAGGTGATTCATTCTCTCGAAACCACTAATATCAAAGTTTTCCACCACTGATACACGGTATCCCTCAGAAGTCAAGTAGCACATTGAACACATTCTTACAGAGTACAAGACAACTCATCAAATACTTGAATCATATTCTCGAGCTAGAACACAGCTCTCTCAGCATCATCACTAGTAGTAGCATGAAATTCTTCAGCCCCATATTTTCTAATTTTATCAACCGGAGGTTTATTCAGACGAATCAGATCTACCACTTTAGGAACTACAGGAACTTGCGGGATCGGAGGTTAGGAAGCAACCGGATTAGTTCTAACATATTGAGTGAACCACTCATTCATCATTTGGAAGAAGGCTTGCTAAGCCTCTCCCTCATGGCTACTTGTAACAGGTCTAGAATCAAACGGCACTGTCCCTTGAGCGGGAGCAATCGCATTACTTTCGACATCGTCAACTATGGCTTGTTCGGGATCCCTTACTATACGAAAAACACATTTTGTTTGTCAGGATTCATCACACTATCGCAGTTCATAATTATGGCATGTATAGCTAGACTCTCACACGCTATGTTAGTCTTAGAATCGACTAAACTGTAGCTCTGATACCAACCAAATATAACACCCCTAACCCTTATCTGTAGTTGGATTAGGGTTAAGAGGCATTACCGGACATTTCAAAACATTTATCAATCATTCCACAACTTTAATCATACATCATCATATCATAGCAATTCATACACATAAGTCCCTTTAGAAGGTCAACGAGACCTTAAACATGCTTTAGAAAGGAGTTGGGACTAAACCGATATCATACAAAATTTTTCGAAACTAAACAATTTTTCTAAGTTACAAAGGTCACATGCCCGTGTGAACAGACCATGTCCCTCACACAGCATTAGACACGCCCGTGTGTCTAGGCTATGTCAAAACAGAGCATACATAATGACTTATTCACACAACCACAGGACACGCTCGTGTACCTTGGTCGTGGTCGAAACTGACTTAGGTCACACGGCTAACCACACGTCCATGTGTCTAGGTCGTGCTCGAGACTGACTTTAAATTGTAAGACTACCCCAGAGACACACGGCCGTGTAACGTGACCGTGTGTTGCACACGGTTGAGACACATACTCGTGTCTCTGCCCATGTGGACAAAAATAGGCCATTTGAAAAGCCAAATTGCCACCCATTTTGGGTCATACCTACAAGGTCAAAATGACACATAATTCACATTCAAAATGCAACAAAAACATTACCACATCAAGCATTATTTATGCTTCAATATCATTAATCATTTCCATACACAATTCTAACTCAAGCATACTAATTCCATGTACCAAAATCATACCTTATATATATGATTCATATCACATTTATAATCATTACAAGATCATAACAAGCCTTACCAAATAAACCATATATACACACCAAATATATCATTTTTGCATCACATATCATATACCAAAATTAAACCATAATTTTAACCATAATTAAGCCATATCTCATGGTATGATATATATACATCTCAAAACATACCAAAATAGTCCTACCCTATACATGCCATACTTCAATATTCACATTTTAAAAAGGTACCAAAATAGTTTTCAATATTTTGGAGATGATCCTCGATGATTTTCGAGCTCACGGTAGCTTTGATAAACTATAAAACAATTGAAAACACACAAAGTAAGCTTTTAAAAGCTTAGTAAGCCATATAGAAATAAACTTATCACATAACAAAATTCTAAACCAAATCATTCATGTAGTTCATGGCACAATACAATCACATATCCATATGTCTCATATAGCTTATTTGATCATAATTCATTTACAGATATTATATGTCCACAAATATACATATACTTACCTTTCATTTTCAAATATGATATACCTTTCGAACGTACCTAATTTGTATACACATTCACATACTTATCCATTTCTCGGAATGCCTGTTGAACCGTACGGAATCAAATAGGGTACGCAGATAGCTCGAAAAACTCAAACAATGCAAACGTCCTAGACGTGGTCTTACATGTAATCAAATATCAATGCCACTGTCCCAAACAGGGTCTTACACGAAATCAAATATGATGTCAATGTCCTAGACATGGTCTTACACGTAAATCTTAAATCGATGCCAACATCTCAACCATGGTCTTACACGTAAATCTCAAATCGGTGCCAACGTCCTAGACGTGGTCTTACACGATAACACATATCGAAATCCTATGTCATGACATATGTATCCTAACTATTCCTATGATTTGTACGGGACATTTTGGACATTGTCGCATTATCGAAACTTTCTCGGATTTCATATATTCATCTTCCATATTCATCCATCACGATTCAATATCATATAAGCATGAAAAAATCAATTCAAATACATTTATTTGTATATTGACTTACCTTGTATGGAAATGAACGGAAACGAACGGCTATTCAACAACTTTTGACTTTCCCCGATCTAATTTCGTTTTCTTTGGTTCTTGATCTATACACATTAAAATTTAACTCTTTTATTCACCAAATCATTCAATTTAATCCAATTACACATATTTAGGGCATTTTACAAATTAGCCCTCATATTTTCATATTTTAACACTTTAGTCCCAAATTCACAAAACCACAAAATATGAATAATTTCATTACACATATGCCTAGCCGAATTTTTTTTAGCTCATTTAAGCTCACATATTTCATTTATTTCACATTTTAGCCCCTAAATTTCTCATATTCAAAATTAGTCCAAAATACTGAAATTCATAAAAAAATTCAAATACAAAACATAGTAATGTAACACATATCTTTTATTTTCTATCATCAAACTTCATAAAACTCATATTATCAACAATGGCATCTCATGAAATCATCAACAATTTTAGAAATTAAGGCATGGGCTTAATAGAACATAAAGCAATGATCACAAAAAGATAGAAATCATCGAAAATCGAACAAAGAACATACCTTAATCAACAATCACAAGTGCTGAACCCTAGCTTGATCTTTTCTGTTCTTTTTCTTTCAAATTTTGGCAAAATTAAATAATAATGAACTAATTTCATTCTTTCTTTTATTAATTTAATAACATTAATACACATTTTACTAAAATAGCCTTATTGTTATCATTTAAAATCCATTAACCCTTGGCATATATGTCCTGTAACACCCCGAACCCGAGACCGTCGCCGGAGTCGAACGCGAGGTGTTAACAGACTTCAACCCACTTTATTGACAATTTTCAGACAAACTGCCAATCTGAGTACTAGTCGCTCCAAAATTCATAACTTGAGTTTTACAACTCGAAAATCAGTTCCGTAAATTTTTCCTGAAACTAGACTCATATGTCCATCTACATATTTTTTCTAGAATTTTGGTCGAGCCAATTAGTACAGTTTATTAGTTAAAGTCTCGCCTGTTGTAGGGATCGACTACAATGACCTTTGTGCGTTACGAATTGGATATCTCCCTGTACAGGGCTTCAATACTAATGCCGTTTGTTTCTATAGAAACTAGACTCAGAGAGGAATCTACACATATATGGAATGACTCCTAATTATCTCTGGTTAATTTACAATGATTTTCCAAAGTTGGAACAGGGATCCAGAAACCGTTCTGGCCCTATTTCACAAGAACTTTAAAATCTGTTAACTTATAACTCATATGACCATTTCGTTTCTTCCATATGAAAGTAGATTCATCAAGGTACACTTACATAATTTATTTGCTATTTAATACCATTCCTACTATTTTTAGTGATTTTCACATCCACGTCACTGCTGCTGTCAGCATCTGCCTTTAGTAGGCTTTACCTATTTCATACTTTCCATGATTCAATTGGCCCTTTTTACATACATAGCACAAAGCGTGATCATGATTAACCATTCCAATGGCTAATCGTTTCAAAATAATTCCATACCTCATAAGGGTCAACATACAAACGATTATAGTTCTATGCTAAAACGATATAAGCCATTTTCGCATGGCTATCCAAGTTTACACAAACCGAAGGTACATGACCTTCGACAAAGGATGGTCCTATACATGCCATTTCAAAGTTCAACCAAAATTTGTACCAAAATGGGGCTTCGATAGTGTGGATGACTTCGACTTCTTTGATCCTGAATCCGATAGCTAACGAGCGAAACCTATAAAACAGAGAGCCAAAGCAACGGGGTAAGCATTTTAATGCTTAGTAAGTCTCAAGCAATGAAATCAGCTTTGACTAAGGTATTTTATTCACATGGCTAATTAAACCACTTTACTAATTCACATTCCCATACTCATACTTATTTCACATCACCGACCCTTATGTTCATGCACAAAAGAACAACTTAGCCCAAGGCCGGTAGCTCGTTTATCAACTTAGCGCATACTTACTTGTAAGAATTCAATTAGTACAAGTACATACAAACATACCTCATTGCTGGAATTTTTCACAAGTGTATAAGCTGAAATTTTCACAGCAAGATTGCTCACTTCCGAATCACATACTTTCGGGATTTAACCGGATATAGCGACTCGCACGATTGCCTTCGGGTCATAACCCGGATTTGGTGACTTGCACAAAGGCCTTGGTCTTAGCCCGGATATATCAACTCGCACGAATGCCTTCGGTCTTAGCCGGATATATCAACTCGCACGAATGCCTTCGGTCTTAGCCGGATATATCAACTCATACGAATGCCTTCTGGTCTTAGCCGGATATATTTTCAATGTTCACTTACACATATATCAATATTCAAGACACGTCCATAGTTCATTTTCGTTACTAAAGCTCTAACACAAAATATTTATCAACCTTTACTATTTCGCTCAATGGCCACACAAACAAGGAGCATAATTTTGATATAATTCAAGTAGGGTCATCACTCAAGACTTACCTTGGATGTTGTCGAGCGATTTCGACGGCTATTCAACTACTTTTTCCTTCCCTTTATCGGATCTAGCTCCCTTTGCTCTTGAGCTAATTCACACAAATTTAACTTATTAAAATCTCATCATGATAGCTTATGGCGAATATGACAAGGAGTGTAAATGGTCATATGGCCATCCTTTAGCTCAAATACACAATGGTCATGCACATTTTACATCACAACAAGCAATTCAATACATTCAAACATCAACGTGAAGTTCAAAGTACTTGGCCCTTATATACATTGGGCATCAAAGTTGCATATGTACGAAATCATAAATCGAACTCAACACATTAGTTAATATTCCTCTTAGCGAATTTTCTAAGCCAAGAATAGGCATCAATATGCTTGCCTCAAACCGAATGCATGCACACTAATTACCCTCATGTGGCGAATATACACTTAATACCACACAAAAAAAAAAACAGCATACATTTTACTACTAACACATTACATATCGTAATTCATTGCACATCTCTTATTTACTTCATAATCAACACATCATCACAAGCAAATATACACTTTGAATTAGTATATATGTCATTCTAATCCATCATGTGCAAACATATATTCATGTAGGTGCAAGGGCCGAATTCTCAAATGGCTTATATCCAAATATATACACATTTCCAAAGCTTAAATCTTACTTACCATGCAACATGCATGAATTATACTTATGGATATATCATGGCCGAATACCACAACACCACACCATTTCAATTTGGTCATGGTGAGACAAAGAACTTAGTATCTCATTCAAAAAAAATGCTAAAAGAAAATCTAAGAATCTTCAATCCTCCATCACATGTATCACTTTCAAGCTTGTTATTTAACATGCAATGGCATTAACACCACATTCACTTTGGCCGAATTTCATTCCCATGACATAACAAGGATTTGAACCATGGGCTAACAAGAACATTAAGCTAGCAACTAAAAACATGCATGAACCTCAAACATACCTTAATCTTGATGCAAGTTTAGCCAACCTCTTCCTAATCCTCTTCCAAACCAAGTATGAAGCAAAACTCCTTCCTTAACCTTAGTATTTTCGCCAACAAGAGAGTGAAAAGAGATGAACAAAATTTTTCTTTCTTCCTTTAGGACATTCGCCAAGCTATGGAGGAAGATGGACACTTTTTTTTTTGTTTCTCATCTACTAACATTAATTGTTTATTCCATACCCTTATTTTATTCTTTCCATCATAACCCATTTACTAAACATGTTTCATGACATGATTTTTGCCCATAAATCCTTGTCATGGCCGGCCACTAGCTATGGGGGAAATTTGACATGCAAGTCCATTGTTTTGCATGCATCCTTTAATTAGTCATCACACATTTCCCTCATACTTTCAAAGTTTATTACTAGGTCCTTTCTAGTGAAATTCACATCTATAATTCTAAATCAAAGCATAAAAATATCACACATGAGTTAACACACATTATAGGCAATAAAATAAATATCAAATTATTTTTATGCCTTGGTTTTGTGGTCCCAAACCACATTTCGACTAGGGTCGTTTTAAGTCATCACAACTCTCCCCACTTTAGAAATTTTCGTCCCCAAAATCTTACCGTAAATAGGTTTGGATATTGCTCTTTCATAGAGTTCTCGGGTTCCCAAGTAGCTTCTTCTATCCCGTGTTTGAGCCATAACACTTTCACTAGCGGAACCCTTTTGTTTCGCAACTCTTTCATTTCACGAGCTAGGATACTGAATCGGTTCTTCTCCATAACTCATATCGGCTTGAATTTCAACCTCGATGGACTAATTACGTGCGACGGATCGATCTATAGCGTCGAAGCATTGAAACATGGAAGACGTTGTGAATCTTTTCAAGTTCAGGGGCAAGATCAAACGATCATAATCGGGCCAACTCGTTCGAGATTTCAGACGCCCAATGAATCTCGGCTCAACTTGCCCTTACGGTACCGAATCGAGTATCTTTTCCACGGCGAAACTTTAAGAAACACTTTACCTCCCACGATACTCAATGTCCTTTCGTTTCAAATCCGCATACGATTTCGACGATCGGAGGCTATCTTCGATTTTCACGGATTACTTTTACTTTCTGTTCAGATCTTTAATCAAATCCACTCCAAAAATTTTGTTCTCACCGAGCTCGGTCCAAAACAATGGTGTACGGCATTTACGCCCGTACAAAGCCTCGTAAGGCGCCATCTTAATACTTGATTGAAAACTATTGTTGTGTTTAATTCAATCAAAGGTAGGTACCGCTCCCACGAACCACCGAACTCGAGGATGCAACATCTCAACATATCCTCAAGTATCCGAATTATACGCTCGGATTGACCATCGGTTTGGGGGTGAAAGGCGGTCTGAAATGCAACTTGGTGCCCAATGCTTCTTGTAATTTCTTCCAAAATCGCGAGGTGAACCTCGGATCTCTATCCGACACAATGTAAATCGGTACCCGTGTAATCTCACAATCTGAGAAACGTACAATTCAGCTAGTTTATCCAATGAAAATCCATACACGCAGGGATAAAGTGAGCCGACTTAGTTAGTCTATCAATAATAACCCAAATTGCATCCTTCTTACTTGTCGACAACGGCAATCCGGACACAAAGTCCATTGTGACTCGATCCCATTTCCACTCGGGTATCGTGATCGGTCAAGTAACCTCAAGGCACTTGATGCTCCGCTTTCACTTGTTGACATATTAAACATCTTGCAACAAAGTCGGAGATGTCTCGCTTCATACCATGCCACCAAAACCGACGCTTTCAACTCATTGTACATCTTCGTACTCCCGGGTGGATTGCCATTCGGCTACAATGAGCTTCGCTCGAATTATCGAAATAAGTTCAATTCTTTGGAACACACAAACGACTTCGAACCTCAAACAATCGTCATCATCAATTTGAAACTCCGATTCCTTGTTCGTAACACACTCACCCGCTTTGCACGCAACTCCTCATCAACTTTCGAGCTTCACGAATTTGATGAGTCAACAATGGTTTGGCCTTTAATTCGCTACTAACACATTGTCGGGTAGGATAGACAAGTGTACATTCATCGTCAGAAGCAAACAAAGGATTTCGGCTTAAGGCATCCGCAACCACATTAGCCTTTCCCGGTGATAGTCAATGACCAGCTCATAATCCTTTAACAACTCGAGCCAACGTCTTTGTCGCAGATTTAAGTCTCTTTGAGTCATCAAATATTTGAGACTTTTGTGATCCGAATACACATGGCACTTCTCACCAAATAAGTAATGTCGTCATATCTTTAAGGCGAATACGATAGCAGCCAATTCGAGATCATGGGTCGGATAATTTTTCTCATGTGGCTTTAATTGTCTCGACGCATAGGCCACAACTCGACCTTCTTGCATCAATACGCAACCTAACCCAAGTAGGGAGGCGTCACTATAGATGACAAACTCTTTGCCGATTCGGGCAGTACTAGTCTTTGGAGCTTCCGTCAAATGAGTTTTCAATTGGTCAAAACTTTTCGACACTTTTCCGTCCATTCAAACTTGACATCTTTCTCAGCGGTTTCGTCATGGGTGTGGCTATCATCGAGAATCCTTTTACAAACCGTCGGTAGTAACCGCAAGTCCCAAAAAGCTCGAACCTCAAGAATATTTCTTGGAGGTTTCCGCTTAAGTATGGCTGAAATTTTGCTTGGGTCGACTCGAATACCCGATGCAGATACCACGTGACCCAAGAAGCTAACCTCTCTTAACCAGAACTCACACTTGCTAAACTTAGCATATAACTGCTTATCCCGTAAAATTTGCAACACTAATCTCAGGTGCTCCGCATGTTCGGTCTCATCTCTTGAATAGACCAAGATGTCGCCGATGAATACAACTACTGAACCGATCCAAATATGATCCAAGATCCGATTCATCAAATCCATAAATACCGCAGGGCATTAGTGAGCCCAAACGGCATCACTAAGAACTCGTAGTGACCATATCTCGCTCAAGGCGGTTTTGGGTATGTCCGAATCTCGGATTCAAGAATCGATAATAGCCCGATCTCAAATCTATTTTTGAGAACACCGAGGTTCTTCGCTTGATCGAACAAATCATCGATACGTGGTAACGGATACTTGTTCTTTATTGTCACTTTATTAAGTCGACGATAGTCGATGCACAACCTCATGGTTCCGTCCTTCTTTTCACAAACAACACCGGTGCACCCAAGGTGAAAAACTCGGCGAGCAAAACCTCTATCCATCAACTCTTGCAACCGAGCTTTCAACTCCTTTAATTCCGTTGGTGCCATACGATATGGAGCTATCGAAATCGGTGTGGTCCTGTACAAGCTCAATGCCAAACTCTATCTCCCGAACAGTGGCAAACCCAAATTCTTCGAAAACGTCCGGTATTCACAAACCACCCAAGACAGATTTGGGTTCTATTCCTAACTCCTTATCATCAAGTACATACGCAAGGTATGCTTCACACCCTTTTCTTACATATTTCGGGCCAACATTGATGATATTACAACCGGCAACCCTTCAAGTTCGTAGACTCAACTCGGATCATCTCGTTGTTTGCGCATCTCAAATCAATAGTCTTGCTTTTGCAATTTACAACCGCATCATGCACGGTCAACCAATCCAACCCAAGAATAACATCAAATTCATCGAACGGCAAAAGCATCAAGTCCGCCGGAAAAGCAGTACCTCAATTACTAGGGGCATTTCTTACACACTTTGTCGACCAGCACATAACGACCCAAAGGATTTGACACCGAATTACGAACTCAAGAGACTCAATAGGCAAAGTCTTACTGGATGCTAAGGTTTCGCATATATAAGAATGAGTAGAACCGTGGTCAATCAAAGCAATCACATTAGTATCAAAGAGAGTGAAAGTACCAGTAATAACATCCGGCGAGGAGGCATCCTCGCGTGCCAGATAGCATAAGTCCTAGCTGGAGCGCGAGCCTCGGATCTGGTCGCAAAGATCTCTAGATCCTCTCGACCACCACTAGCCTTGCCCGTATTTCCAGATGGTCTACCTCGAGCGGTGGTAGTACCCGGTTTCCCACTCCGATCTACATTCTGCTCGCACAACCTCGCAATCTTTAATGAAGTGGTCAACTGATCCACACTTGTAACAGAGCGGTCACGGAATCTACAGCTTCCAAAATGCCATTTGCCACAATCTCGCACTCAGTCCTCTCTCGTCGATCATTCCCACTCATCGGCGATCAAGTGATTCGTGTGGTCACAGGGGTCGATCGCGATCTCGCCTAGAAAAGCCCGAAGTGTCTCTAGATCGCCTAAGCCATCTCTAAGTTTCTTTGATGATCTTGGAAGGGCTTCCCAATACCTCTTACTTAAACTCCCTTGCTCCCGCTTCGCTTTCCTTTTCTCCATACTAAACTCCTCGGCTTTGCACGCTCGCTCGACGAGAGTCACAAACTCTCGGATTTCCAAAATGCCAACATACGCCTTTATCTCATCATTCACCCATCTTCAAGCGTTTACACATCACACTTCAAGAAATGCATTCTCGCGTCTGGGCTAAGCCTCACGAATTTTCGCTCATAGTCGGTGAACCGACATGAAACCTTGTTTAAGTTCGAGAAATTCCTTTCGCTTTTGGTCCATAAATCTCGATCGATATACTTTTTCCAAACTCGGTTTGGAAGAACTCCCAAGTTACTTGTTCATGGGCACAACAGAAGTCGAGTACTCCACCAATAATAGGCGTAATCACGTAGCAAGGAGATGGTACACTTTAGGCATTCATCGGTGTACAAGATAGCTCATCGAGTACCGGATCGTGTTGTCCAACCAAAATTCGCTTGCTCGGCATCATCACTATCCGTAGCTTTAAATTCAGTAGCCCCATGTTTTCGGATTCTATCAACTGGGGCTTATTCGACCTTATTTGGTCAATTAATGGGAGGCATTGTAGGTGCGGGGTCAGTGTTTGTTGGGAATGGAGGTTGTGGAACAGTAGTATTAGTTCGAATGTATTGGTTGAACCAATCATTCATCACGCTATAAAAGGCTTGTCTAGCCTCGTCATTCGGATTGCTAGCAACAGGTTGAGAGTCCGCCGGCGCTGTCCCTTGTCTGCGGAGCAGCGCCACACTCTCCACATCATCAGCTATCGCTCGGTTGGGATCGGATCCATTACTATAAATAAACACAAGTTCAAACGCCGAAATCACCACACTATCATATAATCACATAAAATGGCATGTATAGCTAGACCCCAAACGCATTACGGTAGTCCTAGAATCGACTAAACCGTAGCTCGATACCAATAAAATTGTAACACCCGAACCCGAGACCGTCACGAGTCGAACGCGAGGTGTTAACAGACTTCAACCCACTTTATTGACAATTTTCAGACAAACTGCCAATCTGAGTACTAGTCGCTCCAAAATTCATAACTTGAGTTTTACAACTCGAAAATCAGTTCCGTAAATTTTTCCTGAAACTAGACTCATATGTCCATCTACATATTTTTTCTAGAATTTTGGTCGAGCCAATTAGTACAGTTTATTAGTTAAAGTCTCGCCTGTTGTAGGGATCGACTACACTGACCTTTGTGCGTTACGAATTGATATCTCCTGTACAGGGCCTCAATACTAATGCCGTTTGTTTCTATAGAAACTAGACTCAGAGAGGAATCTACACATATATGGAATGACTCCTAATTATCTCTGGTTAATTTACAATGATTTTCCAAAGTTGGAACAGGGGATCCAGAAACCATTCTGGCCCTATTTCACAAGAACTTTAAAATCTGTTAACTTATAACTCATATGACCATTTCGTTTCTTCCATATGAAAGTAGATTCATCAAGGTACACTTACATAATTTATTTGCTATTTAATACCATTCCTACTATTTTTAGTGATTTTTCACATCCACGTCACTGCTGCTGTCAGCATCTGCCTTTAGTAGGCTTTACCTATTTCATACTTTCCATGATTCAATTGGCCCTTTTACATACATAGCACAAAGCGTGATCATGATTAACCATTCCAATGGCTAATCGTTTCAAAATAATTCCATACCTCATAAGGGTCAACATACAAACGATTATAGTTCTATGCTAAAACGATATAAGCCATTTTCGCATGGCTATCCAAGTTTACACAAACCGGAAGGTACATGACCTTCGACAAAGGATGGTCCTATACATGCCATTTCAAAGTTCAACCAAAATTTGTACCAAAATGGGGCTTCGATAGTGTGGATGACTTCGACTTCTTTGATCCCGAATCCGATAGCTAACGAGCGAAACCTATAAAACAGAGAGCCAAAGCAACGGGTAAGCATTTTAATGCTTAGTAAGTCTCAAGCAATGAAATCAGCTTTGACTAAGGTATTTTATTCACATGGCTAATTAAACCACTTTACTAATTCACATTCCCATACTCATACTTATTTCACATCACCGACCCTTATGTTCATGCACAAAAGAACAACTTAGCCCAAGGCGGTAGCTCGTTTATCAACTTAGCGATACTTACTTGTAAGAATTCAATTAGTACAAGTACATACAAACATACCTCATTGCTGGAATTTTTCACAAGTGTATAAGCTGAAATTTTCACAGCAAGATTGCTCACTTCCGAATCACATACTTTCGGATTTAACCGGATATAGCGATCAAGACGATTGCCTTCGGTCATAACCCGGATTTGGTGACTTGCACAAAGGCCTTCGGTCTTAGCCGGATATATCAACTCGCACGAATGCCTTCGGTCTTAGCCCGATATATCAACTCGCATTTAATGCCTTGGTCTTAGCCCGGATATATCAACTCGCACGAATGCCTTCGGTCTTAGCCCGGATATATTTTCAATGTTCACTTACACATATATCAATATTCAAGACACGCCCATAGTTCATTTTCATTAAAGCTCTAACACAAAATATTTATCAACCTTTACTATTTCGCTCAATGGCCACACAAACAAGGAGCATAATTTTGATATAATTCAAGTAGGGTCATCACTCAAGACTTACCTTGGATGTTGTCGAGCGATTTCGACGGCTATTCAACTACTTTTTCCTTCCCTTTATCGGATCTAGCTCCCTTTGCTCTTGAGCTAATTCACACAAATTTAACTTATTAAAATCTCATCATGATAGCTTATGGCGAATATGACAAGGAGTGTAAATGGTCATATGGCCATCCTTTAGCTCAAATACACAATGGTCATGCACATTTTACATCACAACAAGCAATTCAATACATTCAAACATCAACGTGAAGTTCAAAGTACTTGGCCCTTATATACATTGGGCATCAAAGTTGCATATGTACGAAATCATAAATCGAACTCAACACATTAGTTAATATTCCTCTTAGCGAATTTTCTAAGCCAAGAATAGGCATCAATATGCTTGCCTCAAACCGAATGCATGCACACTAATTACCCTCATGTGGCCGAATATACACTTAATACCACACAAAAAAAAACAGCATACATTTTACTACTAACACATTACATATCGTAATTCATTGCACATCTCTTATTTACTTCATAATCAACACATCATCACAAGCAAATATACACTTTGAATTAGTATATATGTCATTCCAATCCATCATGTGCAAACATATATTCATGTAGGTGCAAGGGCCAATTCTCAAATGGCTTATATCCAAATATATACACATTTCCAAAGCTTAAATCTTACTTACCATGCAACATGCATGAATTATACTTATGGATATATCATGGCGAATACCACAACACCACACCATTTCAATTTGGTCATGGTGAGACAAAGAACTTAGTATCTCATTTAAAAAAATGCTAAAAGAAAATCTAAGAATCTTCAATCCTCCATCACATGTATCACTTTCAAGCTTGTTATTTAACATGCAATGGCATTAACACCACATTCACTTTGGCGAATTTCATTCCCATGACATAACAAGGATTTGAACCATGGGCTAACAAGAACATTAAGCTAGCAACTAAAAACATGCATGAACCTCAAACATACCTTAATCTTGATGCAAGTTTAGCCAACCTCTTCCTAATCCTCTTCCAAACCAAGTATGAAGCAAAACTCCTTCCTTAACCTTAGTATTTTCGGCCAACAAGAGAGTGAAAAGAGATGAACAAAATTTTTCTTTCTTCCTTTAGGACATTCTACCAAGCTATGGAGGAAGATGGACACTTTTTTTTTTTGTTTCTCATCTACTAACATTAATTGTTTATTCCATACCCTTATTTTATTCTTTCCATCATAACCCATTTACCAAACATGTTTCATGACATGATTTTTGCCCATAAATCCTTGTCATGGCCTACCACTAGCTATGGGGAAATTTGACATGCAAGTCCATTGTTTTGCATGCATCCTTTAATTAGTCATCACACATTTCCCTCATACTTTCAAAGTTTATTACTAGGTCCTTTCTAGTGAAATTCACATCTATAATTCTAAATCAAAGCATAAAAAATATCACACATGAGTTAACACACATTATAGGCAATAAAATAAATATCAAATTATTTTTATGCCTTGGTTTTGTGGTCCCGAAACCACATTTCGACTAGGGTCGTTTTAAGGCTGTCACATGTCCATTCAATAATTCAATGGTATAATATCAACATAAGGACCTCACATTTAATAAGACATAACATTTAAGCACTTTTAACAAATAGCATGCTAATTTTGCATTTTCTGTGATTAAGTCCTTTTTCTCTAATCGAACACACAAACGTTAAAATTTTAATACGAAACTTTCACACATATTAATTCACGTATTATAAGCACAGAAAATAATATTAAAATATTTTTTTGACTCGAATTTGTGGTTTCGAAACCACTGTTCTGACTAGGGCCTAAACCGGGCTGTTACAAGTCACACGCTCATGTGTGAGACCGTGTGGAGTATACTAATTTGATTTTAATTTCAACACCAGAGGACACACGTCGTGCAACATGACCGTGTGTCACATATGGCTGAGACACACG
This sequence comes from Gossypium arboreum, assembly GCF_025698485.1. Classification (NCBI taxonomy): domain Eukaryota; kingdom Viridiplantae; phylum Streptophyta; class Magnoliopsida; order Malvales; family Malvaceae; genus Gossypium; species Gossypium arboreum. Next base: position 114,776,216 of record NC_069077.1, on the reverse strand, counting down.
CCCGTGTCTCTGCCCGTGTAGATAAAAATAGGCCATTTACCAAGCCATTTTGCCTCCCATTTTGTAAATACCTATACAAGCCCAATTGGTACCATTTTAAGTCAAAAATATGCAGCCAAAAGTCATCAACCAATACGCGATCATACTATATCAATTTCAACCATTTCAATACCCTATTCAATGTCATTTACCTATTCAAGTACCTATCAACTCAACTTGTTTTACTAGACATAATTCATATGGTTAAACTATTCCAACATGCATTATCAATTCAACTTCATTCACTCAATATAGGACCATTACCTAACTAAAAACAAAGCCATTTACACAACTTAATACATTAACAAATTCATTATCACAAGCTAACTCAAATGGCCTATAAATACATGTTCATCAAACATACTCAAAATGACTCAATCCTATACTTGCCATATACCATATATACATAACTTCAAAAGTACCAAAATAGATGTTCGATAGTGTGATGAAGTCTCTGACGATCCCAGAATCTGAGCTAGCTTCAAAAGACTATAAAATATAGAAAAATAAACAAAGTAAGCTATAAAGCTTAGTAAGTTCATATGAAATATACTCAACAAATCATAATACACAAATCATCATTTTGAACTATATAACATATAATTCATGAAAATAAAAAACCTTCCATATGCTTAATCATATGCTTATATGCAAATTCATAACTTCTTCTACTTGAATCTCATACTTTACATATTCATACCTGTACAATTTCGTAACTAATTCATGCCTTTTTGGAACACTATCGAATACTTTATATTTTGCACACTAAGTGGTAATACATAGCCGAAGCTATTATACTTTTGCAAACTAAGTGCCTTACATAGCCGAAGCTATCTCGGTCTCGCACACTAAGTGCCATATATAGCCGAAGCTATTCCAAATCGCACACTAAGTGCCATATATAGCCAAAGCTTTCTTGAATCACACATTAAGTGCTATATATATATCCTAATTGTTGTCAAACATGACTATAAGTTCATATACACAATTTATGCAAAATCAAAACATTTAAAGCATAATTGTAACAATGCCTATCACATACGAACGTACCTCGGATGTGAAAACAGCGAATCAAGTCGATTAGTCGATAACCTTATCTTTTCCTCGATCCAAGTCCCTAATTTCGCTTTTCTTTATCTAAATATATTTAAAATTAACTTATTTAATCATCTATTTATTTAATTTAGTCCAAAACACTTTTTAAGGCACATTTATACTTTAGCCCCTAAACTTTCACATTTTTTACAATTTAGAACTTATCACAATAAATTGTAAATTCATGCAATTTAGTACAAATCCTTGCTTAGCAGAACTTTAATGGAGTCTCCAGCAGCCCATATCTTTTATTTATTCACACTTTTACCCACATAACTTTACATTTTCACAAATTAATGCCTTTTTGACATTTTTGTCAAAAATCACTTTACAAAATTAGTAAATCTATCAATAAACCTTCATAATCTATCATCAATATCAATTTACTCAAACATTCAACAATGGAAATATGTTAAATATTTAACATTTTCAAAATCTAAGGTACGGGCTAGCTAGAATACGAAGCAATGATCTGAAAAATGTAAAAATCACTAAAAACAGAGCAAAAATAGACTTACTTGCTCAGGGACAAAGTGACCGAATGCTTATGCCCTAAGTATGGCTTCCTTTCTTCAAATTTTTGGCTAGTAAGGAAGATGATAACACGTAATCTTAACAAGGGTCTAATTTCAACATATGGACTCCCACAATTTAATTTCGTAGCTATTTAATACTTTTAAATATTAGAACTCAAATTTTACGCTTTACACGGTTTAGTACTTTTTACCGAATTAAGCATTCAACTGTAAAGTTTTTTTACAAAAATTTCACACAATAATTGTGACAACCGGAATTAGGGCCTAATCGAAATAATGGTTTCATGACCACAAATTTGAGATAGAAATAATTGTTTTATAATTATTTTGGGTTTATGATATGATTTCATGATTTCATGAAAATTTCGTGATGAAATTCTGTGCATTTCGCGCTTAAGTTGAGAATAGGGACTAAATCGAATAAATCATAAAACTCGTGTTTTAGAAGTTTTTAGTATGAAATTGCTTTGGGATATTAATTAGGAGGTCTTAAATAGCAATTTAACCCATTCTTAAGTTATGGACAAAAGTTGGACATGGAGGGAATTTTTTTGAAAGTTTAGTAGTAAGGGCATTTTGGTCATTTGTATATTAAATGAAATAAAATGGGAAAAATAACACAAAATTGGTTATCATCTTCATTAGTTGCTGCCGAAAATTGCTCTCCTCCATAGCTAGGGTTTCTTCAACTTTCAAGCTTCATAGTAAGTGAATTCAACCCCCGTTTTTAATGTTCTTCACATTTTTGAAATCCTTGTAGCTCGGTTTACTTATTTCTACCATTAGTTCGAATTAGGGTTTATGTTTAAAAATTTACCCATGAATGATAGGCATGTATTTTTTTGTTTGATGGTAGAATATGAATGTTTGAAGTTAGGGAATGATCTTTTCTAAGCGATTTTTAACGAAAAACGAGCAAAAGCAAGATAATCGATAAAAATACCTATTGTTCATAACTATGTGTTAGAGTGAGAATTTGATGTTGCCATAGAAGAGAAAAATGATCAGTAGGTCATTAAACATAAGAATAAGGGCTGAAATTAAATTTTCGAGACTTAGAACAAAATCGTAATTTTGTAAAAGTTAGGGGGCAAAAATATAATTTTTGTATAATGTGAGTTTTGGATTAAAATAAATATTTTGAGTGTTAAATGAGCTAAATATGCTGTTATAGATCAAGAAAGGCGTGCAATCGACCTCGAATGGGGAAAGGAGAAAGTTTTGGTCTAAATTGCAAAATTCTCATATTTTGCACCGAGGTAAGTTTGTATGTAAATAATACATTAATTTCATTTACATTTTTATATTTCAGCCGATTATATATATATTAGCTGATGTTGAAGTATAAATCGACTATTGAAAGAATGGAAATAAATAATAGAGAGAGAGATCCCGGTTGAACATTTAGAAAAATCGAATAAAATAGAGGGAGCGTAGCTAGGTCACATGTATGGTGTCGAGTGCACATCATGTGTACAAGAAGGCTACGAGATACTATATAGTAGCTAGGTCACATGTGTGATACGGGATGTATCCCATGTAGACAAGAGAGCTACGTGAGAAATAAATGTAGCTAGGTCACATGTGTGATACGGGATGTATCCCATGTAGACAAGAGAGCTACGTGAGAGATAAATGTAGCTAGGTCGCATGAGTGATTCCAAGTGAAGGACACCATGTAGACAAGAGAGCTATGAAATAAATCGGCTAGGTCGCATGAGTGGTACTAAGTGTTCACCATGTGTACAAGAGAGCCGAATTAGATGAGATATGATGGTGGGGCTGTGTGCTGAAACTATCAAGTATCGAGGATTATTCTGAATTGTTCAACGGGATGGTTTTGTGGTGACATTGTAATCATAGACCTACACTTGTGATGTATGAAATGTGATGAAAATGATTTGTAGTATATATATATATGTAAGTTAAAATGAGGTTAGTATAAAGATTGTGTGAAAGAATGAAATTAGCATTAAAACTGTTTTGGACAGTAGCAGTGACGTGATTTTGAAAATTTACCAAAAATATAAGGAATTTAATTAGAGGTTGAATGAGATGTGAAATTAAAGCTTAATTAGTCTATTTTCATATAAAAAAAAACAGAGCAAGCAAAGGAATTCTATATTTTGAGATATTTACAATTGTGTGAGACTTGCTCAGGATGACTATGTAATCCCCTGTTTCAACTTTGAAAACTAATTAAAAATTGTACAAAACAAATTAATAAATATAGTTTATATGAATAAATTCCTTATTGAGTCTAGTTTTAAATGAAACAGGTTTCATGGTTATTTGAATTGTGTACTGAGAGAAATTCAATTTGTAATGAACAGAGGTCAGATCAGTTGAGCTGTGTAACAGGGGAACCTTTAACTAATAAACTGTACTAATTGGCTGAAACAAAAATTCTAGAAAAACATTAGTAAGAATTTTTATGAGTCTAGATTCAGGGAAATTTTATGGATTTGAATTTCGAGTTTCGTAACTCGAGTTATGATTTATTTAGTGATCATGACGAAGGAGGGACAACTTGATCAAATTGGAGTAAACAATAAAATTAAAAACATGATATAATTGAGTTATGTTGTAAACATATTAGATTTCTTATTTGTTATTTATATACTTACTTACTAAGCTATAAGCTTACTTTCTTTTCTCTCCTTTGTCTTATAGTGTTGTCCAGCTAGCACAGGAGTTAGAGATTGTAGAAGATTTGCCCGCACTATCACTACTCTTGGTATATGAACTCAACATTTTGAAATATGGCATGTATAGCAGACTTAGTTATTTTGTTATGTGTCGTAATTGTCTAGGTTCAAATTATTACTTATAGTATCAAACTAATCATTTTGTACGAAGCCTTTGAAGTTGGTTTGTATTGTTAATGGCATATGTTATAATGATCAAATTGCATGCCATATTTTTGTTGGGTTTTGTGTAATAGTATATACTATAATTTGTTAATACCTCATACCCTGTTCCGGCGACGGATACGGGTAAGGGGTGTTACATTTAGTGGTCTCAGAGCTATGGTTTAGTCGGTTCTCGGACTAATAAAGTGTGTGTAAAAGTCTAGTTATACATGCCATAAAAATATTGTGATAGTGTGGTGACTCCTGATTATTCTAAACTGTGTTTTGTTTTAATATAGTAATGGATCCCAAAGGAACTGCGTCCGATGATGTTTAGTAATGCGCTTGCTGCTCGCACAAGGACCGCGCTTGGGAAAGTAGACTTGAGACATTGAGACAGGGAGATGAGGCTTGGGATGCCTTTCTCCAAATGATGAACAATTGGTATACTGAATTTATTCGAGCAAATCCAAATGCTCAACCTCCTCCACCCCTCCTATACCTCAAAGTATTCTCAGTAGCTACTCAAGGCATAGATTTGGTAAGAATGAACAAGCCTCCAGTTGACAAGATTCGAAAACAAGGGGCAGAAGAGTTTAGAGCAAAGGTAGATGATGATCCTGAGAAAGTGGAATTCTGGCTTGAAAATTCTACCCGTGTATTTGATGAGCTCTCATGTACACCTGAGGAGTGCTTAAAGTGTGCTGTATCACTTTTGAGAGATTTGGCCTACCACTGGTGGAAGCCTTTGGTAGCAGTGGTGCCAAAAGAAAGAGTTACTTGGGATTTCTTCCAGGAAGAATTTAGAACGAAATATATAAGTTAGCGATTTATTGATCAAAAACGGAAGGAGTTCCTTGAATTGAAACAGGGCAAGATGTCTGTGGCAGAGTATGAACACGAATTTGTGAGACTCAGCAAGTATGCCCAGGAATGTGTGTCCACCGAGGCCATTATGTGCAGAAGGTTTGAAGATGGGCTCAATGAGGACATTAAAGTGCTTGTAGGAATTTTGGATTGAAAAAATTTGTAATATTGGTTGATCGAGCTCTTAAAGCCGAAGAATTGAACAAATAAAGAAGAAAAGATGCTATTGAGGCTCGAGATGCCAGAAAAAGGCCGATAAGCAAGCCATTTCAATCTTAATGAAAGAGGTCCAAAGAGACAAACCGTCGAATGACAGTTTCAACTGGGGATTCACATAGAGATCGTTTTAGAGCATATTTGGGGTCTAAAGCTCAAGCTACTTCGGTGGCAAGTGTGGGTAATGTGCGACCTAGAAAGCCAGAGTGTCAGTAGTGTGGCAGGCAACATTATGGTGAGTGTTGGGGAACCAAGCGAGCTTGTTTCAGGTGCGGTTCTCGCGAGCATTTTATTAGAGATTGTCCGAAGAAAGTTAAAGAAGAAAGATTTTAGAGTGCTAGACAGAATACCACCGCTAGCAGAGGTAGACCACCGAGAAATACTGGAGGTGGGACTAGCAGTAAAACTGCGATGAAAGATTCAACGGCAAGATCAGAAGCTAAAGCACCTGCTAGAGCTTATGCTATACGTGCCTGAGAAGATGCATCATCTCCCGATGTCATTACTGGTACATTTTCTCTTTATGATACTATTGTTATTGCATTGATTGATCCCGGGTCCACTCATTCCTATATTTGCATGAATTTAGTATCTAATAAAAAGTTGCCTGTTGAGTTTACTGAGTTTACAATTAAAGTGTCGAACCCCTTAGGCCAATATGTGCTAGTTGACAAGGTTTGCAAGAATTGCCCATTAATGATTCAAGGTCACTGTTTTCCGGCTAATTTGATACTTTTACCATTTGATGAGTTTGACGTTATCTTGGGAATGGACTGGTTGACATTGTATGATGCCAAGGTAGATTGTAAACAAAAAACACTAGAGTTGAAATGTGAAAATGGAGAAATTTTGTGGGTTGAAACAGATGAATCAAATAAATTGCCTATGGTGAATTCGCACATGTCTACACAGAAATACATGAGGAAAGGGTGTGAAGCTTATCTAGCTTATGTAATGAATACTGAGTTGCCTCAATCAAGTTTGAATCGATCTGATAGTCTGTGAGTTTCTAGATGTATTTCGGAGGAATTGCCAGGTTGCCTCCGAACGAGAGATAGAGTTTGCCATTAATTTGTTGCCGGCATCTTGCACCGATCTCGATTGCTCCATATAGAATGGCTCCGATCGAATTAAAAGAATTGAAGGCTCGATTGGAGTTAATGACAAGGGATTTGTGAGACCGAGTTTCTCTCTCTGGGTGCTCTGTATTGTTCAGAAGAAGAAGGATGGTTCAATGAGACTTTGTATTGATTACCGTCAAATTAATAAGGTGACTATAAAGAACAAGTACCCATTGCCGAGGATTGATGATTTATTCGATCAGTTAAAGGGGGCCACAGTGTTTTCAAAGATCGATTTGAGGTCTGGTTACTACCAGTTGAGAGTTAAGGAGTCGGATGTGCTGAAAACCGCCTTTAGGACAAGGTATGGACATTATGAGTTTCTTGTGATGCCTTTCGGCTTAACAAATGCTCCAGCTATATTTATGGACTTAATGAATCGGATCTTTCAGCCATATTTGGATAAGTTTGTAGTAGTGTTTATAGATGACATTCTAATTTATTCTCGGGACGAGTCTGAACATGCCGAACACTTGAGAACCATATTGCAGATCTTGAGAGAAAAGAAACTGTTTGCTAAGTTCAGTAAAAGTGAGTTCTGGCTTCGTGAAGTCAGATTTTTAGGACATATAGTCTCAGGTGATGGTTTTCGGGTGGATCCAAGCAAGATTTCCGCGATCATTGATTGGAAACCGCCCAAGAATGTATCCGAGGTTAAAAGCTTTTTAGGCTTAGCCGGGTATTATAGATGTTTTGTTGAAGGATTTTCGATGATTGCCTCTCCTATGACTAAGTTGTTGCAGAAGAATGTTAAGTTTGAATGGACCGATAAATGTCGTGAGTTTTGAAAAGTTGAAAGCACGATTGATGAAGCACCAATTTTAGTACAATTTTGAGCCAGGAAAGGAGTTCGTAATTTATAGTGATGCATCATTGATAGGCCTTGGATGTGTGTTGATGCAAGAGAGTAAAGTGGTAGTTTATGCTTCGAGACAGTTAAAACTGCATGAGAAGAACTATCCTACACATGATTTGGAATTGGCCGCTATTGTCTTTGCCTTGAAGATTTGGCGACATTATTTGTATGGTGAAAAATGCCGAATTTTTACTGATCACAAAAGTTTGAAGTATTTGATGAATCAAAAGGATTTGAATCTGTGACAGAGGAGATGGCTTGAGTTATTAAAGGATTATGATCTAGTGATTGATTATCATCCGGGAAAAGCAAATGTGGTTGCTGATGCCTTGAGCAGGAAATTTCTTTTTACTTTGAGAGCCATGAATACGGGGTTAGCATTGTCTGATGATGGGTCAATCTTAGCAGAGATGAGGGTTAAACCGTTATTTCTCCAGTTGATTTGTGATGCTCAAAAGAACGATAGTGAGTTGCGAACCAAGAGAACTCAATGCGAATCAGGTTACGACTCAGATTTTCGAGTTGGACCAGATGACTGTTTGATGTTTCGAGACAGGATATGTGTACCGAAAAACGATGAATTGATTCTGAAAATATTACATGAGGTGCATATTGGTTGTTTATCAGTTCACCCTGGTAGCACAAAAATGTATAATGATTTAAAGAAGTTGTATTGGTGGCCAGGTATGAAAAGGGACATTTCGAATTTGTAACCAAGTGTTTGATCATCAACAAGTAAAAGTTGAACATCAAGTGCCTTCGTGATTACTTCAACCGTAATGGTGCCCGAGTGGAAATGGGACAAGATTACCATGGATTTTGTAACCGGTTTGCCTTTAACTCCTAAAAAGAAGGATGCTGTCTAGGTAGTGGTTGATAGATTAACAAAGTCACCCATTTTATACCAAGACGCACCGATTACTCACTTGATAAATTAGCGAATTATATATTGTTGAAATTGTGAGGTTACACGAGTACCTATGTCTATAATATCGATAGAGATCCGAGATTTACCTCGAGATTTTGGAAAAAGTTACAAGAAGCTTTGGGTACAAAATTGAACTTTAGTACCGCGTTTCATCCACAAACAGATGGTCACCGAAAAAGAGTAATACAGTACTCGAGGATATGCTTAGATGTCAGGTCTTAGAATTTGGAGGTAGTTGGGAGAAACATCTATCTTTGATTGAATTTGCCTACAATAACAGTTATCGATCAAGTATACAAATGGCACCGCATCTGAAGCCTTGTATGGTCGTAAGTGTCGACTCCTTTATATTGGACCGAACTTAGTGAGAAACAGATTCACGGTTGATCTAGTTAAAGAAACCAAGAGAAAATAAAAGTAATTCGGGATTGTTTGAAAGTCGCTTCAGATCGACAAAAGTCATATGCGATTTAAAAAGAAAAGAGATTGAATTTCGTGGGTGATAAAGTGTTCTTGAAGGTGTCACCATGGAAAAAGATTCGAGATTTAGCCGAAAAGGCAAGTTGAGTCCGCGTTTTATTGGGCCGTCGAGATTACCGAGAGGATTGGACCAAGCATATCGGTTGGCCTTACCGCAGAGTTAGAAAGAATTCATAACGTGTTTCATGTATCAATGTTGCAACGTTATCGTTCGATCCTTCACATGTGATTTTCCAATGAAATTGAGATTCGACAGGATATGACCTATGAGGAGGAACCAATAAAGATTTTGACTCGAGAAATTAAACAGTTAAGAAATAAAAGTATAGCCTTAGTGAAAGTATTGTGGCACAGACATAGGATAGAAGAGGCTACGTGGGAACTCGAGGAAGCTATGAGGAAACAGTACCCGAACCTCTTTACCGGTAAGATTTTTGGGGACGAAAATCTCTAAAGGGGGGAGAATTGTGACAACCCAAATTAGGGCCTAATTGGAATAGTGGTTTCGTGACCACAAATCCGAGATAGAAATAATCATTTTATAATTATTTTGGGGTTTATGATATGATTTCATGATTTCATGAAAATTTCGTGATGAAATTCTGTGCATTTCGCGCTTAAGTTGAGAATAGGGACTAAATCGAATAAATCATAAAACTCGTGTTTTAGAAGTTTTTAGTATGAAATTGCTTTGGGATATTAATTAGGAGGTCTTAAATAGCAATTTAACCCATTCTTAAGTTATGGACAAAAGTTGGACATGGAGGGAATTTTTTTGAAAGTTTAGTAGTAAGGGCATTTTGGTCATTTGTACATTAAATGAAATAAAATGGGAAAAATAACACAAAATTGGTTATCATCTTCATTAGTTGCTGCCGAAAATTGCTCTCCTCCATAGCTAGTGTTTCTTCAACTTTCAAGCTTCATAGTAAGTGAATTCAAGCCCCGTTTTTAATGTTCTTCACATTTTTGAAATCCTCGTAGGTCGGTTTACTTATTTCTACCATTAGTTCAATTAGGGTTTATGTTTAAAAATTTACCCATGAATGATAGGCATGTATTTTGTTGTTTGATGGTAGAATATGAATGTTTGAAGTTAGGGGAACGATCTTTTCTAAGCGATTTTTAACGAAAACGAGCAAAAGCAAGATAATCGATAAAAATACCTATTGTTCATAACTATGTGTTAGAGTGAGAATTTGATGTTGCCATAGAAGAGAAAAATGATCAGTAGGTCATTAAACATAAAAATAAGGGCTGAAATTAAATTTCCGAGCCTTGGAGCAAAATCGTAATTTTGTAAAAGTTAGGGGGCAAAAATGTAATTTTTGTATAATGTGATTTTTGGATTAAAATAAATAGTTTGAGTGTTAAACGAGCTAAATATGTTGTTATAGATCAAGAAAGGCGTGCAATCGACCTCGAACTGGGAAAGGAGAAAGTTTTGGACTAAATTGCAAAATTCCCATATTTTGCACCGAGGTAAGTTTGTATGTAAATAATACATTAATTTCATTTACATTTTTATATTTCAGCCTATTATATATATATTAGCTGATGTTGAAGTATAAATCGACTATTGAAAGAATGGAAATAAATAATAGAGAGAGAGATCCCGATTGAACATTCGAAAAAATCGAATAAAATAGAGGGAGCGTAGCTAGGTCACATGTATGGTGCCGAGTGCACATCATGTGTACAAGAAGGCTACGAGATACTATATAGTAGCTAGGTCACATGTGTGATACGGGATGTATCCCATGTAGACAAGAGAGCTACGTGAGAGATAAATGTAGCTAGGTCACATGTGTGATACGGGATGTATCCCATGTAGACAAGAGAGCTATGTGAGAGATAAATGTAGCTAGGTCGCATGAGTGATTCCAAGTGAAGGACACCATGTAGACAAGAGAGCTACGAGATAAATCGGCTAGGTCGCATGAGTGGTACTAAGTGTTCACCATGTGTACAAGAGATCCGAATTAGATGAGATATGATGGTGGGGCTGTGTGCTGAAACTATCAAGTATCGTGGATTATTCTGAATTGTTCAACGGGATGGTTTTGTGGTGACATTGTAGTCATAGACCTACACTTGTGATGTATGAAATGTGATGAAAATGATTTGTAGTATATATATATATAAGTTAAAATGAGGTTAGTATAAAGAATGTGTGAAAGAATGAAATTAGCATTAAAACTGTTTTGGACAGTAGCAGTGACGTGAATTTGAAAATTTACCAAAAATATAAGGAATTTAATTAGAGGTTGAATGAGATGTGAAATTAAAGCTTAATGAGTCTATTTTCATATAAAAGAAACAGAGAAAGCAAAGGAATTCTATATTTTGAGATATTTACAATTGTGAGAGACTTGCTCAGGATGACTATGTAATCCCCTATTTCAACTTTGAAAAATCATTAAAAATTGTAGAAAACAATTTAAGAAATATAGTTTAGATGCCTAAATTCCTTATTGAGTCTAGTTTTAAATGAAAGAGGTTTCATGGTTATTTGAATTGTGTACTCAGAGAAATTTAATTCGTAATGAATAGAGGTCAGATCAGTCGAGCTGTGTAACAGGGGAAACTTTAACTAATAAACTGTACTAATTTACTAAACCAAAAATTCTAGAAAAAAATTAATAAGAATTTTTATGAGTCTAGATTTAGGGAAATTTTATGGATTTGAATTTCGAGTTTTGTAACTCAAGTTATGATTTATTTAGTGATCATGACCCAGGAGGGACAGCTTGATCAAATTGGAGTAAACAATAAAATTAAAAATATGATATAATTGAGTTATGTTGTAAACATATTAGATTTCTTATTTGTTATTTATATACTTACTTACTAAGCTATAAGCTTACTTTCTTTTCTCTCCTTTGTCTTATAGTGTTGTCCAGCTAGCACAGGAGTCAGAGATAGTTGAAGATCCGCCCGCACTATCAATACTCTTGGTATCTGAACTCAACATTTTGAAATATGGCATGTATAGCAGACTTAGTTATTTTCTTACGTGTCGTAATTGTCTAGGTTCAAATTATTACTTATAGTATCAAACTAATCATTTTGTACGAAGCCTTTGAAGTTGGTTTGTATTGTTAATGGCATATGTTATAATGATCAAATTGCACGCCATATTTTTGTTGGGTTTTGTTTAATAATATATACTATAATTTGTTAATACCTCGTACCCTGTTCCGGCGACGTGTAACACCCCAAACCCGTGACCGTCACCGGATTTGACCACGTGGTGTTACCGGGCTTACTTCCCTTATTTCTCTCTCTGAAATATTTAATGTCTGTTCCAGGCAAGCTAGCTAACTGCGTCACTGTCACCTTAAAAGTCATATCTCGAGTTCCAGAACTCAAAAATTGGTTCTGTCAATTTTCCCTGAAACTAGACTCATAATCCCATCTACAAATTTTTTTCTAGAATTTTTAGTCAAGCCAATTAGTACATTTTATTAGTTAAAGTCACCCCTGTTTCAGAGTTCGACTACACTGACCTTTGCGCATTACAACCTGGATATCATCTCGTACACAGCTCCAATGCTCATTCCATTTATTTCTAATGAAACTATACTCAAAGGGGAATCTATGCATATAAGGCATGACTCCTAATTGTTTCTGGATAATTTATGGTAAATTTTCAAAATCGAAACAGAGGATCCAGAAACCGTTCTGGCCCTGTCTCACGAAATCTCAAATATCTCTTAAAATATGGCTCATATGGTCGTTTCGTCTCGTCCATATGAAAATAGATTCATCAAGGTTCAATTTCATAATTTATTAACTATTTAATTCTACTTCTACTATTTTTAGTGATTTTTCCATCTCACCTCACTACTGCTGGCAGCATCTGTTACTAAAGCAAACAATGACTATTTCATAATTCTTCCATGGCCAACTATTTCATCATACATAATACAACTATGGCCACCTTATCAAAATTAAGGTTTCTAAGGCTCGTGACTATAGGTTTTAGGATCACACTCAACCGACCACATAGGCCATTTTCGCATGGCTTAAAGTTTACAACCCACAATTCAACAAAACAAAATAGCCTATACATGCCAAATGTTCTCCTAGTTCAACTACGAAGACAATACCAAAAGATTTCCAGCCGGTGTGATGACTTCAACGACGGTTCCGAGCACGCAAACGATACGAGTCCAAGAGACCTAAAATGGGTGACAAGAAAACACCGAGTGAGTTTATAACTCAGTAAGTCATAAGCATTCATCAACCATCCATTAATAAAATTATCACAACATGAAACGATAAACGAGGCTAGGTACTCCATCCATATCAAAACTATACCATAATTCCTCGGACTTTTCGGTTCAAACTCATACCAAGTCATACATCCACATTTCATATTCTGTACAATAAGATATTTGAGGCATTTTCTGTAACATCCTGATTTTCGGGTTTTCGCGATTCTTGATATTTTAAGTAAATTTCTAAAATTTGGTATGTGATTATGGAATTCATAATGTGGGTATGTTAATGGGCTTATGGAAGGCCCATGAGTTGGCCAAAACCCGGGAGAATTTTTAAAATTTTGGACTTAGGAGTTAGGGGTTCTGGCTAGGTGCCCTTATATTAAGTTGTGGGTAAAATGTATCACAAAAAAAAGCTGTAGTAAAGTGGCAAGGGTGACGCCACTAAGCTCCTAAAAAGGTGGCGTGTGGAGCATAAGGGAAGTCCTGGGTTCGATTCCCTGTGTTGGCAAATAAGAGGATTTATTTTTATGTGCAGGAAGGGTAAGTGTTGGAACCTAAGTGGATTCGTAAGAGGAGAGTTGGATCAAGTCAAATGCAAAAATTAAGGAGGGATAAGGGAGAGATTTTAGGATTTGAGAGAAGGATAGAGCTTAGCCGCTTGGAAGGGAGATTTGAGAGGGATTTTCGGCGAAGGGTATTAGGCTAGTTAATTTCGGCATTAGGGTCCGAGTGTGCCGATTTCTTCTTTGGTATGTAGCCTTCTTCTCTTTTCTTTCTCCTCTTGCCGATTGTTCTTAAGCTAATCCTCTCTTTTCTCTTTCGTTATTTCTTCCACAAACTCTCTACTTCTTATTCTTCCTCTCTTTCGTTTATAGTAAAAGCCTAACCTATCATTCTTCTCGTTTCTAACCGAATATCAATAAGCCAAATCCAAGGAGTCAAAGGAAGTCGATTGCTCTATAAAGGTATACACTTGTTCTTTTCTTTTTAGCCGATTCTTGTTATTTTAAAAGCCTTTCAACTCTTTTGTCAACACCCTTTTGGTCCATAACCACTTTTTCTTCATGACCCAAAAGCCAAAAGCACAAGACCCTTGGGTGACTTGGTGGCCGATTCGTAGGATCCTTGTGGTACGTGTTACGCTAGTGTTTTAGAGTCTGCATTGCGTTGAATCGGAGTTAACACGGATTGAAACCGTTTGGGTAAGTGAACCTTGGTAAGTGCTCGTAGCTTTAATCAATTCAATATTAGGGAGTTTAAGAAAAGCCTAAACCTCTCTAATTTAGGGAGATGGCCGAATATGGGCATAGACTTTATGGGGTCTTCTTTTAATATTTTTGGTTTATTTATTGAAGGAGCAGCAAGGTGTAGTGTCGTTTTGGAGTAGCTTGGATCACGGGAGTAGCTAGGCCTAGTCATCAATCGCGACAAAGGTAAGGTGCCTAAGGCCATTATGGATGGTGGCGAATGTGTAAGTGTTAATATTGGAAAGTTCTTATTTTGGTTCAATTATTGCGAGTGATCTAGTTAAACAATTGATTATAGGAGAAATCGCATAGGAGATCTCGTCAAGGAAAATCGCAAATCGTGTGTAACGAACCCTTTTCATAGCTTAAAGCGATAAATGCCGAAAAGTCAAATGCCAAATTCGGCATTTCGAGGACTTGTGAGCAAGCTTAACGCTCACTAGTTAGTTAGAATCGATGAGACGATGATCGAGAACGATGGAAACGGTAAGAGTGTGATTTTTGGCGTTCTTGGTAAGTTGGGCCTCGAGGGTCGAAGTGGGGCCCATTGGGCTTTCGGCCCATTTGGGAAAAATTGGTAGTAAACGAAATCATTATATGGTATGATAAGACCGTTAAAACCGTTATGGAATATAGGCTAAATGGGCCGAGATGACGAAATTGGCTAAGTAGGGCCCATTAAGGGTTTTAGGCCCAATTACTCGTTTTCGCTAAAAATGGGCCGAATCACTGTTTGCACCCATGAATTGTTAAGTAATCATTAATAAACATGGAAACCCTAATTTTGGTAAAATTACAAGATTACCCTTATAATATGAAAATGACCGCTTTGCCCCTAGGTAAAATGACCATTATACCCCTAGGGTTTATGTATGATTTTAATACATGGGATTTTGATAAATATGGTATGTATGATATGCACATGAAATGTATGATATGCACATGATATGTATGATATGCACATGAGGTAATCATAAATGCATTGGGTTGGGTTTTATATGGATGGAGGAAGTGAAAAGGGCTTATGCCCTGCTTATTGAAAGGGCTTTGGCCCTGATTATTAAAAGAGGCTAGGCCTCTAGTTATATGATAAAGCACTATGCCGCCAAAGGGAGAGTTTGGCGGGGTAGGTCGAGTTAATCCCACATGGTGTGTTGGTTGGTGCGGGTGGAGAGTAGCGGATGGTGGGTTGAGTAGTCTCCCCAAATGGGTTGCATTCTTTCATTGAAATTATATGTGACATTGAAATGGGCCTAAGGGCCATACCGCTTCTGATAAAGGCTTGACCCAAGAATATGAAATATGAAAAGGCTTCGACCCAAGATTATGAAATAAGAAACATGAAAAGGCTTGCCCAAGATATGAAATATGAAATATGAAAAGGGCTACTACCAAAGGCATGATTGAGATTGGATTTGGGCTTAGACCCAATAGGCCGTTATTGTTTTGGGCTCGAAAGGGGCTTGTTGCACACCGAGTTTCCAAACTCACCCCTTCCTTAACCTTACTGGTGAGCCTTGATGTGAGGACTTGGGCGGAGAGGATTCGAGAGGCCACGGTGATCATCTTTGGGCTTTTCAACAAGTATTGGTTTTCATTTTAATTACTTTAATTATTATTTACTTTTGGGTTGTAATAAGGCCAATTTTAACTTTCCTTTCATTTTTTTCGGATTATTTTAATTTTAATAACTTTAAAAAATTGGTTAATAATTATTCAAATGGGCTAGACTTAGGACGTGTTTTCAAAACGATATTTGTTTTAAAATATCTCAACATCACGATTAATCGATTTATCAAAGACGTCCACTTAAACAAATTTAAACTCGATATAACAAAGTGTGGCTATGGTTGTGGGCATGTCTAGGATTGGTTCCAATCAAAGAGCTTGGTACTTAGCGACCTTCATGGCTCACCTCCTCATCTCGGATACCTACCGGTGCCCAAATTCCATACACTTTGTTAACTCAATAAAATATATGGTTTTAAAACATTAAAACGAAACGTGGGTTTTCAACTCTAATGTGGCACGTTAGATTCGACCATAACGTCTGGGCGGGTTTGGGGTGTTACATTTAGTGGTATCGAGCCTAGGTTGCAACAACTCTACATGGATCGGGTCCAAAATGTTTTCAAAACTTAGGCCTAAGAAGGGTATTTTGGAAAATAGTTTTGAAAAGTTCATTTTAAATATGGTTATGAGAAATATAGGTAAAAAGGGTACCAATTTTTCTGTTTTAAATCAAGAGTTCAAAATAAAGGGAGTTTTCAAATCAAAGTTTTCGAATTTCTATTTTCGATAATCAAAAACATGTTTTTCTAAATGGATTGGAGAAAGAAGTGGCGCACTGAATCCCCGGCACCAAGTCTGTAAGTATATTTTCCTTACAATATATGATATTGATATTATGAATAGTGCTGAGACCCTACTATGAGACTTTAGCTAGGGTAGAGCTGTAAACGGTAGGAATGAGACTGTAGCTAGGCTACGATGATACGAAAAATCCTTGAACTGCTATATCTACATAAGACATTTTCTTAATAAACAGTGGAACGTTATACTAATTGCATAAAATTCGTAAATCAGATAATTCGATATGAGTACTAGAGGAGCTCGTGGACGAGGCCGCGGACGTGGTCGCGGAAGGGTGCAAGCTGAATCTTCATCCTCGGGGCATAGGCCACCGAGGAGCCACCGTGTGCCAAGCAACGGAGACCGGGTCTTATGATCGGGTCATGGGGATGACGCTTATCCCAAGCCATGTTAAGGGTTTTAGAAAGAGTGGCTGGAGCTAGTACCGACGGTGAATAAGGGTCTATATCGGAGCGACTCAAGCCAACGGAGCGGAGGTATTTAGGGTGTATCTCGAGTGGCCCGAATGTGGCGTAATATTGGCCGGAGGCAATGAACGGATCATGGATTTACCTAGACCGCTCAAAGGAGCAAAAGTGAGAGGAGCTGTGTCATTTGCTACGTGACGAGGCATACCGATGGTGGATCACCGTAAGGGAGAGTACCCCAATTGAGTAAGTAACACGGGAATTGTTCAAAACCGCCTTTAAAGGGAGGTATGTTGGAGCAAGCTATGTGGATGCTCGTCGAAGGAATTCTTGAATCGACTCAAGGTGATAAGACAGTAGCAGTATGAGGCGAATTTTTGAGGCCGAGTCGATATGCTAGTGGTATAGTGGCAACCAATATGAGCGCATGTCCGCTTTGAGGATGGTCTCCGATGAGCTTAGGATATTGATAGCTCCACAGAGGGAGCGTGGTTTTGCTGCGTTGGTAGAAAAGGCTAAGATAGCCGAGGAGGTGAAGCTGAGTGAGCGACAGAATCATGAGAAGGATCGACCCAGATTCAAGAGGGATTTCAGACCCTCGAGTGCCACGAATCGAAGTGTTAAAAGAGCAAGGATGGAGGAACCGGTTCGAGCAGTTCCAGTAAATACTTATAGACCGCAGGCTTGCAGGGACTGTGGTAGGGTGCATATGGGGGAGTGCTAGAAACGAACTGGAGCATGTTTTCGATGTGGGTCAAAAGAGCATAAGTTCAGAGAGTGTCCTCGGAAGACAGCTCAGGAGCTGGCGGTAGAGCAAAGGGATGTCCAACCACGGCGAGGAGGACCACCACCACAGAGGGGTCGTGGGCAAGGTAGAGGTGGCAATGGTAATAGACGAGGACGTGGGGCCCCTGGCAGAGGTGCTGGTCATGCTGAAGCTCGACAACCGGCGTTAGTTTATGTTGCACGACGTCGTGAGGAGGGTGACACTCCTGATGTTATAACTGGTACGTTCTTCATTCATAGTATACCTTACACTGCTTTGATTGATGTGGGCTCCACCCACTCGTATGTTGCTTGTGATGTATCGGGGGCTTTGGATGTGCTTCCTGAGAAGACTGTGAGTGGGGTATCAGTAATAAGTCCATTAGGACATTCGGTTAAGGTAGATAAAATTTTTAGGGCAGTACCGTTAGGGACACAAGATAAAATCTTTGAAGGAGATTTGATGGAGCTGCCATTTCGGGATTTTGATCTTATTCTGGGAATGGATTGGTTAATTAAGCACAAGGCGACATTGGATTGTGCGGCAAAGAGGATGGTACTAAGAACTACCAAGATGAGGAGATAATGGTCATAGGGGAACGAAGGATTATTTATCCAATGTTGTTTTGCGTTAAGAGCCGAGAAGTTGATCCGGAAAGGTTGTGAGGCGACTTGGCCTTTGTGAGTCAAACGGGACTTGAGGAGATAACGGTGGAATCGGTTAGGACTATTAGGGAATTTCAGATGTATTCCCAGATGAACTTCCGGATTACCCCGAATAGAGAAGTCGAGTTTGGAATCGACTTACTAACGGAACGACTCCTCGTGTCCATTGCACCTTATCGGATGGCACCAAAGGAGTTGGTAGAATTGAAAGCTCGATTCAAGAGCTATTGGATAGACGGTTTATAAGACCAAGTGTTTCCCCATGGGTGCACCCTGATCTTGTTCAGAAGAAGAAAGATGGGACTATGCGCATGTGCATTGACTATCGGCGATTGAATAAGTCGACTATTAAGAACAAGTATCCGTTACCAAGAATTGATGATCTGCTCGACCAACTAAAAGGAGCCTCGGTGTTTTCTAAAATCGACCTTCGATCGGGATATCATCAATTAAGAGTTAAAGAGGGGATATTTATAAGACGGCGTTCAGACTCGACACGGACATTACGAGTTTCGGTAATGCCATTTGGGTTGACTAATGCACGTGGCATTCATGGATTTGATGAATCGTATTCCACCATACTTGGATCGGTTCGTAGTCGTTTTATTGATGATATCTTGGTGTATTCGGAAGCGGAAGAGAAGCATGATGAGCATCTTCGTAGTAGTCTTGCAAGTGTTAAGGGAGAAGCAACTTTATGCAAAGTTTAGTAAGTGCGAGTTTTGGTGAAGGAAGTTACCTTCTTGGGGCATGTTGTGTTTGCCGAGGGATCAAGGTGGACCCTCGAAAGATTGAAGCAATTCGGAATGAAAGCCACCAAGTCGATAACGGAGATTCAAGTTTTCGGGGTTGGCGTGTTATTATCGGAGATTCGTGGAAGGATTTTCGTGTTGGCAAAGACCGTTAACTAAACTTATAAGGAAGGGAGCACCTTTTGTTTGGACAAATAAGCGTGAGGCTTTTAAGAGATCAAGAAGGTTTTGACTAAGCTCGGCTTTGATTCACCAGTCCGGTAAGGATTTCACTGTGTACGCACGATGCGTGTTGATGCAAGAGGGTAAAGTGGTCGCTATGCTTCACGACGCCTTAAGCCACTTGAGGTGAACTACCCTACTCATGACTTGGAATTGGCAGCAGAATCTTTGCACTTAAGATATGGAGGCATTACCGTATGGGGAGAAATGCATCATCTATACGGATCACAAGAGTCTTAAGTACTTGCGACTCAAAAGGAGTGAATCTTAGGCGTGAAGGTGGATAGAGTTGTTAAAGGACTATGACTGCTCGATCGAGTATCATCCGTAAGGCGAATGTCGTGGTGATGCGCTAAGTCGAAGGACGGTGGCGAAATTAAAGGCGATGTTTGCTCGCCTAAGTTTGTATGACGACGGAAGTTTATTGGCGGAGTTACGGTAAGACCGACTTGGGTAGAAACATTAAGAAGCAACAGTTGGAGGACGAGTCGTTGGTTGCTCGGGTTCGACAAGTTGAGAAGGGGAGAATCGACTTTGGGTTAAATAGTGAGGGAGTTCTTTGTTTTCGAGGAAGAATTTGTATGCCGAAAGACTCGACTTGAGATTGATGATTTTGAAAGAGGCACATAATGGACCTTGTGCTATGCATCCGGAGGGAGTAAGTTGTATCGAGACTTGCGAGAGCAATATTGGTGGCCCGGGCTTAGCGAGAAGTGACCGAATTTGTTGGGAGATGTTTGACATGTCAACAAGTGAAGGCCGAGCATCAACTACCTTCGGGATTGTTACAGCCGGTAAAGATACCACTTTGGAAGTGGGAAAGGGTAACTATGGACTTTGTAAGTGGGTTGCCGTTGACACCTTCTAGGAAGGATTCGGTTTGGGTGATTGTGGATAGACTCACGAAATCTGCTCATTTCATACCTGTCCGAACCGATTACTCACTTCAGAAGTTGGCCAGATTGTATGTGGCGGAAATAGTGCGATTGCATGGTGTGCCAGTATCGATAATTTCAGACCGAGACCCAAGATTTACATCTCGGTTTTGGCAGAAGTTGCATGAGGCATTGGGAACGCGATTGGATTTCAAGATGGCTTTTCACCCTCATCGGATGGGCAATGAGAGGGTTATTCAGATTTTAGAGGATATGTTGAGGGTTGTGCTATTAAGTTTAAAGGCAATGGGAGGACCATTTGCCCTTAGCGGAGTTCACATATAACAACAGCTACCAAGCAAGTATTCAGATGGCTCCATATGAGGCACTATATGGGCGAAGGTGTCGCCGCCTACTTGTTGGGCGTAATTGGGGAAAGGCAAATACTTGGGCGAGTTGGTGGCGACATCAAGACAAGATTAAGGTGATCGAAGCGGTTAAAAGAGGCGACGGATCGACAAAAGTCTTATGCCGATCTGAAGCGTAAGGATATTGAATATGCGGTAGGAGACATGGTCTTTTTGAAACTTTCGCCTTGGAAGAAGATCTTGAGATTTGGAAAGAAGGGTAAGTTGAGCCCACGGTTTATTGGACCTTATCGAATCATTAAGCGGATAGGGCCGGTGGCTTATCAACTAGAGTTACCTCCAGAACTGGATCGTATTCACGATGTCTTCCATGTGTCCATGCTAAGGCGATATCGTTCTGACCCAACTCATATCGTGCGCTTGCGTAAATTGAGGTACAATGGATTTGACCTTTGAAGAGGAACCTGTAAATACTTGATCGTGATGTCAAGGTGTTGAGAAGGAGGTCAATCCCGTTGGTGAAGGTACTTTGGAGGAACCATGGCAAGGAAGAAGCAACTTGAGAGACAGGAGAGGCAATGCGTCAGCAGTACCCTCAACTGTTTGGACCAGCTAAATTTCGAGGCCGAAATTTCTTTAAGGGGGGAAGAGTTGTAACATCCTGATTTTCGGGTTTTCGCGATTCTTGATATTTTAAGTAAATTTCTAAAATTTGGTATGTGATTATGGAATTCATAATGTGGGTATGTTAATGGGCTTATGGAAGGCCCATGAGTTGGCCAAAACCCGGGAGAATTTTTAAAATTTTGGACTTAGGAGTTAGGGGTTCTGGCTAGGTGCCCTTATATTAAGTTGTGGGTAAAATGTATCACAAAAAAAAGCTGTAGTAAAGTGGCAAGGGTGACGCCACTAAGCTCCTAAAAAGGTGGCGTGTGGAGCATAAAGGAAGTCCTGGGTTCGATTCCCTGTGTTGGCAAATAAGAGGATTTATTTTTATGTGCAGGAAGGGTAAGTGTTGGAACCTAAGTGGATTCTATAAGAGGAGAGTTGGATCAAGTCAAATGCATAAATTAAGGAGGGATAAGGGGAGAGATTTTAGGGATTTGAGAGAAGGATAGAGCTTAGCCGTTTGGAAGGGAGATTTGAGAGGGGATTTTCGGCAGAAGGGTATTAGGCTAGTTAATTTCGGCATTAGGGTCTGAGTGTGCCGATTTCTTCTTTGGTATGTAGCCTTCTTCTCTTTTCTTTCTCCTCTTGCCGATTGTTCTTAAGCTAATCCTCTATTTTCTCTTTCGTTATTTCTTCCACAAACTCTCTACTTCTTATTCTTCCTTTCTTTCGCTTATAGTAAAAGCCAACCTATCATTCTTCTCGTTTCTAACCGAATATCAATAAGCCAAATCCAAGGAGTCAAAGGAAGTCGATTGCTCTATAAAGGTATACACTTGTTCTTTTTCTTTTTAGCCGATTCTTGTTATTTTAAAAGCCTTTCAACTCTTTTGTCAACACCCTTTTGGTCCATAACCACTTTTTCTTCATGACCCAAAAGCCAAAAGCACAAAGACCCTTGGGTGACTTGGTGGCCGATTCGTAGGATCCTTGTGGTACGGGTTCGCTAGTGTTTTAGAGTCATGATCGCGTTGAATCGGAGTTAACACGGATTGAAACCGTTTGGGTAAGTGAACCTTGGTAAGTGCTCGTAGCTTTAATCAATTCAATATTAGGGAGTTTAAGAAAAGCGAAACCTCTCTAATTTAGGGAGATGGCCGAATATGGGCATAGACTTTATGGGGTCTTCTTTTAATATTTTTGGTTTATTTATTGAAGGAGCAGCAAGGTGTAGTGTCGTTTTGGAGTAGCTTGGATCTCCGGAGTAGCTAGGCCTAGTCATCAATCGCGACAAAGGTAAGGTGCCTAAGGCCATTATGGATGGTGGCGAATGTGTAAGTGTTAATATTGGAAAGTTCTTATTTTGGTTCAATTATTGCGAGCTGATCTAGTTAAACAATTGATTATAGGAGAAATCGCATGGGAGATCTCGTCAAGGAAAATCGCAAATCGTGTGTAACTAACCCTTTTTCATAGCTTAAAGCGATAAATGCCGAAAAGTCAAATGCCGAAATTCGGCATTTCGAGGACTTATGAAGCTTAACGCTCACTAGTTAGTTAGAATCGATGAGACGATGATCGAGAACGATGGAAACGGTAAGAGTGTGATTTTTGGCGTTCTTGGTAAGTTGGGCCTCGAGGGTCGAAGTGGGGCCCATTGGGCTTTCGGCCCATTTGGGAAAAATTGGTAGTAAACGGAAATCATTATATGGCATGATAAGACCGTTAAAACCGTTATGGAATATAGGCTAAATGGGCCGAGATGACGAAATTGGCTAAGTAGGGCCCATTAAGGGTTTTAGGCCCAATAACTCGTTTTGCTAAAATGGGCCGAATCACTGCTTGCACCCATGAATTGTTAAGTAATCATTAATAAACATGGAAACCCTAATTTTGGTAAAATTACAAGATTACCCTTATAATATGAAAATGACCGCTTTGCCCTAGGTAAAATGACCATTATACCCCTAGGGTTTATGTATGATTTTAATACATGGGATTTTGATAAATATGGTATGTATGATATGCACATGAAATGTATGATACGCACATGATATGTATGATATGCACATGAGGTAATCATAAATGCATTGGGTTGGGTTTTATATGGATGGAGGAAGTGAAAAGGGCTTATGCCCTGCTTATTAAAAGGGCTTTGGCCCGATTATTAAAAGAGGCTAGGCCTCCAAGATATGATAAAGCAATATATCTTTGCCAAAGGAGAGTTTGGCGGGTGGGTCGAGTTAATCCCCACATGGTGTGTTGGTTGGTACGGGTGGAGAGTAGCGGATGGTGGGTTGAGTAGTCTCCCCAAATGGGTTGCATTCTTTCATTGAAATTATATGTGACATTGAAATGGGCCTAAGGGCCATACCGTTTACAGTAAAGGCTTCGGCCCAGTAATATGAAATATGAAAAGGTTTCAGCCCAGTATTATGAAATAAGAAACATGAAAAGGCTTCGGCCCAGTATTATGAAATATGAAATGTGAAAAGGGCTAATGCCCAGTGCATGATTGAGATTGGATTTGGGCTTAGACCCAATAGGCCGTTATTGTTTTGGGCTCCGAAAGGGGCTTGTTGCACACTGAGTTTCCAAACTCACCCCCCCTTCCTTAACCTTGCAGGTGAGCCTTGATGTGAGGACTTGGGCCGGAGAGGATTCGGAGTGGCCACGGTGATCATCTTTGGGCTTTTCAACAAGTATTGGTTTTCATTTTAATTACTTTAATTATTATTTACTTTTGGGTTGTAATAAGGCCAATTTTAACTTTCCTTTCATTTTTTTCGGGATTATTTTAATTTTAATAACTTTAAAAAAATTGGTTAATAATTATTCAAATGGGCTAGACTTAGGACGTGTTTTCAAAACGATATTTGTTTTTAAAATATCTCAACATCACGATTAATCGATTTATCAAAGACGTCCACTTAAACAAATTTAAACTCGATATAACAAAGTGTGGCTATGGTTGTGGGCATGTCTAGGATTGGTTCCAATCAAAGAGCTTGGTACTTAAGCAGCCTTCATGGCTCACCTCCTCTGTCTCGGATACCTACCGGTGCCCGACTTCCATACACTTTGTTAACTCAATAAAATATATGGTTTTTAAAACATTAAAACGAAACGTGGGTTTTCAACTCCAATGTGGCACGTCAGATTCGGCCATAACGTCTGGGTCGGGTTTGGGGTGTTATATTTTCACACACCAACTCATTTTCACCACAATCATACAATTGCAATCATCACATAGATTTAAAGCTTACCAAGCTCAACCCCGAGCATGAACATATTGCCTATTCGTCATGAGCTCAAGGTACTTACCCGATCCGCTGTCCGGGATTAACTCGATAATGTCGCACACTCAGTGCCAATTGTAATGCAAGAGCATATAGTGAATCCGCACACTTAGTGCTATATATCGCTCAGCTCGCACACTTAGTGCTATATAATCAAACTCGCACACTTAGTGCTGTACAATTTTAAACCCGCACACTTAGTGCCAATCTTGTCACCGTGTCCATTTATACCCGCACACTTAGTGCCGAGACCAATACCTTATGCATTTTGCTGCCTTTATACATTCAACAATGGCATCATTCCATACACATACATTTCCATTTACACATCAACTCATTTAAACACATTTGCATATATATTATGATCATTTAAATCAACACCAAATATATGCTTAATGACTTACCTCGTGTTGGGTAAAATAGTTCCAAGTCGGCTACTCGATGACCTTCGTCTTTCCCTTGCTTGATTCTCCTTCTTTAACTCCTTGAGCTTAATCAATAAATCAACTAGTTTAACCATCTTGCTAAACATTCATAATTCAACTACACATGCATATGTATGCTTGTATATTCGACAACCATTCTTACTAATCACCCATTTGGTCGATTATACACCTAACCGAATATGCACCAAAAACTTGATTCAACATCACCAACATACTCACTTTAATGGCCGAATATATATATATATACAATGTCAACTAACATCTTTTAATCACCTAATTTCATCTCATGAACATTTAATCAAATTTTCCCAATCTAGCATATATTTTCACATCCATTTGTAACATCATGTACAAACACATATATCAAAACACAAATATTTACCTATCATGCAACAAACATAAATCGCACTTATGAGCATGCCATGGCCGAATACATCCCACACCATCCCCTTTCAATTTTTGGTCATGGTTAAACAAAGAAAACTCCATGTCTTACTTAAGAATGCTAAAAGAAATTTCAAGAGTAGTCAATCCATCATTACATGCATCATCAACAAGCTTCACATTTAGCATGCAATAGCTTTAACACAATATCAACCTTGGCCAAATACCATTTCCATGGCATAACAAGGATTTGAACCATGGGCTAACATGAACATCAAGTTAGCAACTAAAACATGCATGAATCTCATGACACAACCTCAAACATACCTTAATCTTGACACAAGTATGACCAAATCTCCTTCTAGTTCTCTTCTAAACCAAGCATGAAGCAAAAATCCTTCCTTTTTCCCTTAGTATTTTTCGGCCAAGAATTGAGAATGGATGAACAAATTTTTCTCCTTTCTTTTTCCTCTACTCACGGCAACAAGGGGGGGCATCCATGCTCATTTTTTTTCATTTCTTTATTTTTTTCTACATAATCCACTAACTAAACATGTTGGAAACATGTTCCCTTGCCCATAATCTTGTCATGGCCGGCCACTCTTCCCTTTTTTTGGGCAAATTGACATGCAAAACCACTCTTTTGCATGCATGTACTATTAGACCATTGTAAGATTAGCCTATCACCTTTCAACAATGTTTCATATAAGTCCATTTTAATAAATTCACATAGAAATGATCAAATTAATGTATGAAACTTTCACACATGCATTTACTAACATCATAAACATAGAATATAACTTTTAATTACTTATAAGACTCGGTTTAGTGGTCCCGAAACCACTTTCCGACTAGGGTCAAATTAGGGATGTCACAACTCTCCCCCACTTAAGAAATTTTTGTCCCCGAAAATCTTACCGGTAAATAGGTTTGGGTATCGCTCTTTCATAGAGGCCTCGAGTTCCCAAGTGGCTTTTTCAATTCCGTGTTTATGCCACAACACCTTCACTAATGGGATTTTCTTATTGCGCAACTCTTTTACTTCACGCATCGAATGCGAACCGGTTCCTCTTCATAGCTCAAATTAGGTGAATCTCAATCTCGAGACGGAGCGATTACGTGCGATGGATCGACCTATATCGTCAAGCATCGAGACATGGAAAACGTTGTGGATCCTTTCAAGCTCGGGGTAAAATTAATCGATGCGCTCTCGGTCCAACTCGTTCGGATACTTCATACGGACCGATGAACCTCGGACTCAATTTTCCCTTACGGCCAAATCTAAGCACCTTCTTCCGTATGAGACTTTGAGAAATACCTTGTCTCCAACCCGATATTCAATGTCTTTCCTTTTCAAATCCGCATACGACTTTTGGCGATCCGAAGCGACCTTCAAACTTTCACGAATTACTCGAACTTTTGCTCGGCATCCTTAACCAAATCAACCTCAAGATTTTACCTTCACTAAGTTCACCGAATAGTGGGTACAAGATTTACGTCCGTATAAAGCCTCGTAAGGCGCCATCTTAATACTTGATTGAAAGCTATTGTTGTGGCGAATTCAACCAAAGGTAAATACCGTTCCCATGAACCACTAAACTCAAGGATGCAACATCTCAACATATCCTCAAGTATTTGAATTATCCGTTCGGATTGACCATCGGTTTGGGGGTGAAAAGCAGTGCTAAAATGCAGCTTGGTACCCAAAGTCTCTTGCAATTTCTTCCAAAACCATGATGTAAATCTTGGGTCTCTATCTGACACGATAGAAGTAGGCACCCCATGCAATCGAATAATTTAGGAGACGATAATTACGCCAATTTATCAAGCAAAAATCCGTGCGGACAGAATAAAATGAGCGAGACTTGGTCATCTATCAACAATGACCCAGATCGCATCCTTCTTACTCACGACAAGGGCGGTCCGGATACAAAGTCCATGGTGACTCGATCCCATTTCCACTCGGGTATCGTGATCGGTGAAGTAATCCCGATGGCACTTGATGTTCCGCTTTCACTTGTTGACATATCGAGACACCTTGAAACAAATTCGAAATGTCTCGTTTCATCACGGGCCACCAAAATTTTTGGTAAGAAAGGTTAAATCCTTTAATTCTCTAAATCCTTAAAATGCTCAATCTAGTAAACCCGAGCTTAATTCCCAAGAAATTTTTGGTTTTATCTCCAACAAAAGGAAACTTTCGCTTCCACACAATTCCCAAATTTTCCCGTGGCCTCTTAAATTCAGCTAAAACTCCATTTTAATTTTTGAACCCCAACAAAGATTCTACCGAACTTTTGCCAACCAAGAATTTATTCTTACAAACAAACTCATCCATCTTTTCTGTATTAATTAATTTTCTTATTAAAATTTCCCATAAAACTCTTTGAGAAATACAATTAACTAATTCCACCATAATTAATTTTTCCGTGAGCTCATAGAGGTGCCTTACCCTTCTAACATGGCCTTAAAATAATTCTCCGTTAAGAGCCTCTATTCTTTCTAGTCCTTCTCAAAAATTGCAATTTCGCAACTCAATGGAACCCTCCACTTAAAGACACCATTCCAATGAAACCCTCAAAATTTTGACCCCAAACATTAATCTGACCTATTGAGTATCTTCTCTTGAACCTTACATAGACCTCAGCCTTCTTAGAAAACATTCCCTAGCATTTCAATGGAATTCGAAAGCCTTTTATCATTAAACTTTTGAATGCTCATTCAAAAGACCCGGCCTGTAAATCTAACAATTTAACAGCCCAACTTTTACCCAAAACCAAACTTCTGAGCACTTTAACATCAATCGACTAACGGTTTCGCAATACTAGAAAACCTTTTAGAATTTAAAATTACTTACCAAATTAAATTAACAATAATCATTCATCCCAAACATCATCTCCGCACCCTTACGTTAACACAATCCATTTCCATTGTCCTAGCTAACCATCCATTATAAGGAATTCAACTATCCAATGAGTTTAAAGACATTAATGGTCAAACAAAATCTTAAATTACCAAATTAATCAACTTCCAACCAATCCCAACATCTAATTAAACAAACCAACTTAGAGATTTTTAAACATTATTAAATACCAAATGTTATCACCTCCATCCCCTCTCCTTTGGAACCTTTAACCGAACTGTTATGTTGATCCCAATCAATTCCAAATGACCATCCAATTTAAACAAAGACCAACCTTTTAGGGTTACAAATCACTCCCGTTCAGCTTCAAACCAACCCTTTGCCTTGTTTATAACCCCAAAGACCATTAAAATCTACGTCTGCCCTTTCAATTTAAATTGACTCGGTTCTTTAGCAATCTTTTTCCAAACAACGCCACCTTCGGACACCTATGCCAGATTCCAAGAACCTCAAGGAATTCCTTAAACTACCAAGTCCTCCTCTATGCAGGCTTACTCCTCAAATTCAATTTTGGGTTAATTGCATTATAAAGTTGCACGGCCATCCATCCCAAATTTTAACATCACCGAAACTCCAACCATACTTTCCCCAGCAAATGGAGGTTATACCCTCAAACATCCCTTCTTTTTAAAGGCCAACATAAAACCTGGCCTCCATTTCAATTCTAGACGGCGCTCAAAGCCCCATTAATCCGAAAATACTTGGGTTACCCTAAAACCTAGGATCATTCCCCATACCTTAAACCATCATTCTCAATCCTGCACAAACCACCGTTCCCCCAACTAACTGCCAAATTCTCCATTCCCGACAAACATTCTCAATATTCCCTCTGACCTCTTAGCCCCCTAAGCATTTATTTACTATCGCAAGCATTTATTTGCCTTAAATTTTAAACCCTACTTTAATTTCCAACCATGTCGAGTATGAATTGCCATAATAATTTTCTGTTTCAATCTTTCAACAATTCATTCTATAAATTTAACGCTGTTACCAGAATCTAAGTTGTGTTCTAACATGTACGTAATATTTTTTCATTCTTAGCGGTTTATATTTTGTTAAACATTTAATTCAAAAAAATTTAACTTCAATAATTCCAACCCCGAATTTACTTTCAATCCAAAAAACCCACACTAAGAGTTTTAATTATTTATACCATACCCCAAAACTTTCATTTATCAAAGTTAACTTTTAGGTGAAATTGCAAATTCCAAAAATTTTATCCTTCATCATTTAATTTACAAATCATGTAAAAATAACAGCCTTGAAAGAATTTAAAGGTTCTGAATTTAAAAATGAAGCCTTAAAATTCCATTTCAAAGCTTAATAAAAAATAAAGCAAAAGAATAAACTCTGCAAGCTTAACCTAATCCAATTTAATATTAAAACACCAAGGAAAGTTGAAATTCAAGAACCTGAATAGTGTTAAAAACGATTTATCGCCTACGATTAAATAAAGATGGCAAACCCAGCCTATCACAAAGTTAAAATTAGCCAACAAATGTCACCTTTCCCAAAATTCCAATTATCAACCGAACCTACCAAATGTTTACTAATAGTAAACCAACCAAAACCTACAAAACGAAAAGAAGCCTATAATAGTCAGAAAAACTTTAGTAAAAAAATACCGTATATTCCAAATCGACGCATTCATGTAAATTCATGAACAATTCACATACTTAATCCATTAGAAAAACCAATTTAAAGGGTATTCATTTAACTAGATTTAATTTCATATTTTTATCCTCCCTCAAGTTAATTAACAAGTCCAAATAATTAAGTAACAAGACAACCAGCTAAATATCACAATCTTCACTTTGCCCTACCAATTTCCTTACCAATAGTAAAATTTAACTTAGGAAATTTTTATCCTTAATTAACATTGCCCAGCCGATTGAACCCTTTCCAGCCATTAAGGCCTAATACCAAAGCCCACATTCAAATTTCTTATTATACAAATTTAAAGACATCCAAATTGGGCCTTAACCTAAACCCGCCCAATTTTATTTCCCAAGGTTGCTGTTAACCACAAGGTTTTAACCTTGGAACCAATCAAAGCGATTACTTTTGATTCCGGCCAATCACTTCTAACTAGGCCACATCCATTGGCAATACTTCTCCCCAATCAGCGCCTATTAAGCCTTCAATTCTTGTTCCAATTTGTTAGTTCGCTATTCTTTCAATAATTAAAATTCTTATAAATCAAATAAACCAAAATTCTTCTTGAACCCAATCTACCTCAAAACAAATAATTTCCATCAGACTTGCTCAATCAATACCCTATTCTTACCATAGGTTTTTTAAAATTTCAATTATTATTCATAACCAAGCTTTCAATCCCAAATAAATTCAAAACTTAACCCAAACTTCTTAAAATTATTATGCCAAAACCCTTCAAAATCCATTTTAATTAAAAAACGTTTTAATAAACAAGTTTAATTCAAACCAAATTTTCAAGCATTAACCTTATTGCCTTATAACCACTTCTACATTCTCGTTGTACCTTAAGAATACTAGCAAATTGAAAACCATTAATTTTCAAACGGTTAAATCCCATAATTCCATTTTTTGCATTAAAAGGATTCAATCATTTTCTTTCGTAAAGTAATTAATTCCTAGCAATCTTTTAATAAATTTACATTACAATTCGATTCAAGTTCTTATTTCTAATTTTCAAGTCTATTCAAATTTTCCCTTTTAAAAAATAAACAAATCATTAATAAAATCCGAAAAAGAAAAAGTGAATAAAAAAAATGAAATTGAAAATTAAAGCTTAAAGCTCAATAATAAATTAATTAAAAATTTTCAAAAAATTTTAATTAGTTTTGAAAAAATTTTAAACTTATTTAAATACCAAATTAATTCTTAAATTTAATTGTTCTATTAAAACCATTTGTTAAAATTATCTTTCTAAATTTTAATTAATTACTTTTCAATTTTTTTTGTAATTAATTTTCCTTTTAAATTTTATTCTTATTTCCTTTCAATTTACACCTAACATCCTTAAGTTACTTATACAAATCCAATGAAACCCAAAGAACCAATGATTCGAATACTTGATAAAATATAAATTATAAATTTGTTGATTACCAAAATCAATTCAAATTTTTATAAGGATCAATCCTTAAAAATTATTAAATATTTCAATCCTTAAAACTACAATAATAAAACAAGACAAAAATCATACCTAATTGAAGAAAAATACCATGGTCGAATGAAACCTAAAGAAATGGCTCTATTCCTCCTTCAAAATTGGCATAAAAAGATGAATGCCTTATTTTTTTATGTTTTGTTTTAGTTAAATTAACCTTTAATAACCAAATACCAAAATTAACCTTAAAATTAATTTAAAATTTCATTTATGCCATGCCATTATCACCCACTATTATAATATTGGTCTAATTAGCACTCAAGGACCTTAACTTCAAGGTTTTATAGCTATTAGACACCTTTAGCTATTAGAACTCAAGTTTTACGCTTTACGCGATTTAGTCCTTTTTATCAAATTAACTATTCAAATGATAAAATTTCTTCATGAAACTTTTACACAAACATATTATCATGTTGTAAACACTTAAAATAATATTAAAATAATTTTATGACCTCATATTTTTGGTCCCAAAACCACTATTCTGATTTAACTAAAAACGGGTTATTATAGATTTATGGTCCCGAAACCACTATTCTAATTTCACTGAAAATGGGCTGTTACAATCATAACAACAAGGATTCAGTCGACTTAGGGATGTTTTCTTGTTTTTTTCACTTTGATTATTTTACATTGAGGGTACTATATGTTCTAAAGTGTAGGGGGAGTACATATGATTAGTTTGTTTATGATTTCATTTGTGTTTAATTTGAATTAGTTGATTATTTATTGAAAAAAAATTATTCGCATGGTGCTTGGATTAAATTAATACAATGAATAGCGGTGAAGATAATAGAGCATGTAATGGTTCTTGTCAAGCATGAAATTTTTTATTGATATAAGATAATTTGATTATTTTTAAAGGAAATTAATTAGGTTACCTAGTTAAATTGCATAATAGATTATAAGTACCTAAGTAAGAATTTTTGATGATGTCATATGAGATATATTTCTTATAGATAGTCGTAGAAACATGAATGCTTGAATTAATTATTGTTCATTCGGTTTAATTCAAAGCATGAAAGAAATTGTGTATAGTGGGATGCTTAGGGATGACCTAAGGCAATGTTGTATAGCCAGTTCTTAAATGACCATACCTTAATGCTATTAATCCCTAGTCTCCTTATTTGAGGCTAATAACTCCTTTTTGATGAACCAAAAAAATTGAAACCCAAAGACCACACATAAAACTTGAACTCTTCCCTATCATTGGTCCTTTAATACATTACGAAATAGACGTTAGGCCATAGATATTGAGGGTTTAGGTAGATATATCATGGTGGTGTAAAAAAAAGAGCAAAAAAGGAAGAAAAAAATGTGATAAAGAAATTTTAGGTCAGGCAAAAATGTGTGCAATGAAAATCTAGAAAAATTCAAAAGTAAAAACAAGAATAAAAAGTATAGAATAAAAACGAAAGCACTGTAATTGAGAAAAGAGTAGAAAGTCAAAGTGACAAAACAAAAGGTCACAAAAGTAAGAGAAAATTCAGTCATCAGTGCACCCAAAATTCGTTAAGCTGACCATAATTGCTAGTATTATATTGTATCTTCCTACATGGAGAGATAAGGTGGTGAGCTTGGATGGGACATTTAGGGGGAAGAGAGGGAACAATGTCATTGATGTAAACATGACCACATATTGTGATTATGTAACCATGTGGTTTTGGATTGGGCCAAAATCCAATTCTACATCTCAATTGTGCCAAGTTTTACTGGGCCAAATGAGACTTTTGTTAAATTCAAGGAGATTAATGAACCTTTCTCTAGAGGCATTAGGCCTAAGGGAGTCTATAACTCCCCTAGCCCGTATCTGTCACCAAAATCCAATTCTACATCTCAATTCTACATAGCATTACCTGAAGTTTACATCTCACAACGAACAATTATTCAACATATTCAAAACATAACATAAATTATTTGTTGGAATAGAGCCCTCGAGGCCTTAAAAACTCATTAGAAATGAATCGGGACTAAATCAGAAACATATATAATTTTTAGGAAAAATTAAAAAATTTTCATACTGCAAGGGTCACGCTGCCATGTGGCCAGGTCATGTGACACACACGGCTGAGACACATGCTTCTGTCTCAAGCCGTGTGGAAATCCGAAGTAGGGACACACAGCCGTGTCCCAGCCTCTGTGTGTGCCTGTTTAACTATCTGACTTGGGTCACACGGCAAAGCCACATGCTCGTGTGCCAAGCTATGTACCCCTCGAAATGGCCTCACATGCCTGTGCGCCAGGCCGTGTAATTGGCTAACTTGCAACCCTTTAAAACCTACAGGGGACACACGACCGTGTTGCAAGGCCATGTGTCACACATGACTGAGATACACGCCCGTGTCTTTGGCCGTATGGATGAAAAATAGGACCGTTCCAAGCCATTTTCTCACCCAAAGCTTAGTCACTTACACAACCAAACGCACCTACTTTCATGTATTTGAATTGTACCTAACTTATGCATATTCAAGCTAAAACAACATAGTATTTAACCATACAACCAATATGCGAAAAAGACACCTCAGTCACAATAATCAAACTTGATTAATCACTTGCTAAGTTTAGCCATAAATCAATCAACCAATTGAACTAATTCTATACCAGCATTCACCATAATGTTCACACCTCATTTTCATACTCACAATCACCAATATTATTATTCAACGCCTATCATCACTACCATAACAACTTGACCATAAGTCAACCACACCAAACCTACCAAAACTAGCCATTTAACAACAAAGTTCACTATCAAATTTCATACCTCAATAACCACAATCAAGTATATCGAAACAACATTTCATACTTTCATTTGATTTACCATGCCATCATTCACCATTTAAGCACCAAAATGCCAATGTATTAACAATTAAAACATCATACTTACGTGCCAACATAACAACCTAAACATCAACCAAATTGCCATATTTACATGCCAAAAATAATGGCTATTTCATTAAACAAAAACACCTATACATGCCATTATAACCATGACTCAAAATCATCAAAATCTACCGATATAGCCGATGGATAGTGTGCTGGATCTCTGATAAGCTTCCAACCCGAACGAGCTTCCGAATATCTAAAGACAACATGGAAAATAACACAGAGTAAGCATGTAATGCTTAGTAAGTTTGTTAAAAAAGACAATGCTTACCATTTCAATATATAAGCTTAAAAGCAATTCATTAACTAATCCAACATAGCTTAGCACAAGACTAAGCATCAACAACAATTCAAGCTAGTGATAAACATGTAAGTTAGCAAATTCATTACATAACATAATAGCTTTCATGTACATAGCATATAAGCATTCATACTTTCATAAACATGGCTATGCATACTTTAAGCATCAACAACTCATACCTTTTCATGGTTTCATGGTATTATTAATCAAAAAATCTATCGTTCCTTCCCATTGTATACTCGTTGAACCACTTAGAATAATATCAAATATGCGAGGGTCTCACACAATATGGGCTAAAATATGGTCAAAACCATTTCTTTCTTTTTTCTCATATATATGCTCTCTTTCGAGCCACAAATGGGTCTGCTCACAAAAGCTGTCGATCGAAACGTAGCTACACAATGCTACTCACACAAGATATCAAGTATCCACAACACATGTCGGAACTCATCCACCGATAGGACGTTCAGGACCAGCACTCAAAACACGGTAGCGTAATGACATGTCATTTGTATCCTATATAATCCTAAGGTTCAAACAGGATTCGAAAGTCATCGAAACATTATTGGATTTCTCTATAGAGACATAATATAATAATACAACCAAATAGCATTAAATTAAGCATATTAAAATGTTATTTAAACGTATGAAATTACTTCGATCACAAACGAGGAGATATGATCAACTAATCCGACACTTTTTGTTTCCCCCGATTTATCTAAATAATTAAATTCAACCCATTCAATAATTATTCTATTGAATTCAATCCAAAAATCAATTTTTTTTGCAAAATTATACTTTTGCCCCCTAATGTTTTGATTTCATTTCAATTTAGTATCTAATATCATAAAAAAGAAAGTCATGCAAATTCATCCCTAACCCAAGCTAGCTGAACTTCTTATGGGTCCCTAGTAGCTCATACTTTTCATTAATTTCACAATTTTACCATGAATATTACACATTTCTCAATTTAATCCCTAATTGACAATAAAATTCACTTTAAAAAAGTTGTTTAACTAACAACAAACATTCATGTGCTTCCACCAAACATCACAAAAAACCAATATAAATTCTTGGTAAAACCTTAGACTTTCAACAGTTTTCTAAATTAGTCCCTAGGCTAGTTATATTAAGCTACAACAACTCCAAAAACATAAAAATCATTAAAAACGGGATGAAAATTCATTTACATGCAAAGGAGAGAGATGGCTGAATGTTTGAATCCACAAAAATGACGTTTTCTTGGTTAAAATTTGGCTAAGGAAGAAAAACAAAGATGATAGCCTTTGTTTTATCATTTTACTATATTTTAATTATTAATTTAATTAAATAACCTTTGGTATTAACCTTTAATTCACTCAATAAAGTTTCCGTATATATCCACTAGCAATTTATATGGTCTAATTGCCACATAAAACCTTTAACCATTTAATTTCATAGGTATTAAACGCAAAATTTGCACCCTTTTCAATTTAGTCCGTTTTATCGAATTAAGCATGCAAACGGTAAAATTTATTAATGAAATTTTTATACGATACTACTAACATGTTGCACACTTTAAAATGTTAATAAAATAAATATTTTCACGTCAGATTTGCAGTCTCGAAACCACTCTTATAATTTCACTAAAAACGGGCTATTACAGAGTCAATCATGGATTCAACCCAATTATTAATATCCAACATGGGAAACCCAAGTTCAAGATGAAACATTCAGATTTTAGATCATATGATTTATTTCATATCTGTTACATTTCATGCATTGTGTCATGCTTGTCGTATATTTATTTTTCTTCCACTATTTTTGTGTTTTCGTAATTAATTATGCTTAGTTCATTATTTCCATGCGTCACAATTTAGTTATTTTCTTTGCGTCAAATATTTTCATTTGTTCATAGAGTCCTTTCTTTA
Source organism: Gossypium arboreum (assembly GCF_025698485.1). Lineage (NCBI taxonomy): Eukaryota > Viridiplantae > Streptophyta > Magnoliopsida > Malvales > Malvaceae > Gossypium > Gossypium arboreum. The sequence continues at coordinate 114,739,419 of NC_069077.1, read as the reverse complement.
AAATTCATTTGTTTTTATTTATGTTTAAATGCCTTTTTTTTAGCATAATGAGTTCTATTTATAGTGTTTTGAAGGTACCTTGCTCACCAAAAGTCCCTTTAATTACCACCATTCAAGTTTGGAGCTAAATATGGCCTTTGGAAAACAAGTGACTTTTTAGCAACCTCATGACTTTTGGAGAGATTCTATTTTAATGCATTTATGCAAATTAAGTAGCCGTTTTAAAATCTCCCATGCACATTCATTTCTATAAGTCATAAAAGGGGGTTGAATGTGACTTTTGAAGTTCTTTGTTTATTAAATCTACATTTAAGATTGAGAATCATGTGACTTTTCATGTACTACATGCATTCATACATAATTAATTCCTTAAAGTTCATGGACAATTTGACTATTCATATACCTAGAATAGTCTATAAATAGTTGCTCATTTTGTGACTAGAAGGTTGATGAATGAATTTGCATATTGTGAAATTTCTCTCTTGAGTTCTTAAAGAATATACAAAATTAACTTATCAAGGCTTATTGATTTGTGGTGTTCTTCTTTCTTATCTATACTTTCAATTCTTGTCTTTTACATAAACAATGGGTCAGGGTTTGTTCGTGTAACACCCCAAACCCTGCCTAAACGCTACGGTCGAATCTGGTGTGTTGCATCAAAGCGTAGTTCAAAAATCGAACTGTCGGTAAAATTTTATTTCTAAAAGTAAAACCTTTTGTAGGGGTTAGCAAATCACCTCGTCACAAACGTTTGCTCAAAATATTTTCCTTTGGGATATTAATTCAACTTAAATCGCAGAAGCTCTTTTCAAAACTTTGTTGCCTAAAGTTCGTGTTCTTTAGAAAATCGTGAATAGTTTGAAAAATTGAGTTTTCCTAGACTAGCAGTTAATATAAGAAATCAAAAGCCCATTAAAAGTTAAAAAAACCCCCAAATGGCCTTATTACATAACTAAAACCCAAATATAAAAGCTTAAACAAATTGAGTTATTAACAACCAATCTGCGAACGTGTGGCCACCACTGAGTCCCTCGCGGCTCCAAATCATCTAAGGCTGGAGATTACCTGCACAGTTAAAAGAAGGGTGAGTTTATGAAAACTCAATGTGTAATCCCCTATCGGTCAACAGTAACAGTACATATAGTAACAGTCTGGGCCTGAGCCCTATTCATTAACAGTACAGTTTAGGCCTAAGCCCTATGCAGTAACAATGTGGGCCTATGCCCAAAACAGTATAATCACAATACAGGTATGCAACCCAACCCAATCCATCCTGCTCACCAATCATACCAACCAGCTCACCATGTGGGAATTAAATCGACCCACCCAGCCAACTCACCAATATCACAGTGTAGCTACTAATAGTAATGCAGCAAAGCTACTAATAGCGATAAACGTGGCGTAGCCACTAATATCAGAAAACGTGGCAAAGCCACCAGAACAGTACTTCCTCCAAATCAGAATCCCAACCCCAATGTAGTATTTCATGTCATAATATTTCGTGAATGAAGGTTTCATACTCAGATACGGTCATGCTTATATCATACACTCATCAATTAACCTACCTCGAAGGTATAACAGTCATTTCCACCCAGTAGGGGTAAAATAGTAATTTTTACCCCTCAGGGGTATTTTGGTCACTTTTTATGACCACTTCAACCACAGAGTTCTAGTCCAACTCCACCTCCTACAAAGCTCAAACAGCAAAATAAATACTCCATTGCGTATCTCCGGACTTGAACCTCAGACCTCACAGTTACACAACACGCCACCTTGCCACTCCACCGCAGGTTCTTTCTATGTCACAAAATATCCTCAATTAATTATAAGGTCTATAGGCCAAAGTCCAGGTTCCATTAAAAAAAACCAAAATAAATTGCAAGAGCCAAGACTTGAACCTAGGCTCCCTTGCAACCTTAATGATGCCACAACCACTAGACCACATGCTTCCTTGTGTCATTTACTTAACACAATAATTTAAAAGGCCATCATCCAAGCATCTATGGTTTGATTTACTTAAAACCAAAATTTTTGCTAAAGCCTAGGTTTGAATCCAAGATTTCTTAGACACTTCACAGAGCACTTAACCACTGAAGTAGATACACAGTTGTGTCATTTCCTTGCACAATTAACTACTTATATACAACCTCCTTACGGACTCATACTCAAGGCCCAATACTTCTTGGCCCAAATTCAGGGTCTCTAACCCCTTTAAGAAATTTTGGCCTCGAAATTTACCTGTTTAGAATAAGTGAGGGTAATGCTACCGTATCGCCTCCTCAGGCTCCCACGTGGCTTCCTCTGAACCGTGATTACGCCAAAGCACTTTGACCAGTGGAACAGATTTCTTTCTTAATACCTTAACATCACGATCCAATATATGCATCGGTTCTTCCTCGATAGTCAAATCAGGTCTAACCTCGATTTCCTCAACTGATACAATGTGCGAGGGATCAGAACGGTACTGCCTCAGCATTGAAACATGAAACACGTCATGAATCCTATCCAACTCTAGAGGCAACTCAAGTTGATACGTGATCAGTCCCACCCGCCTAAGTATTCAGTAAGGTCCAATAAACCTAGGGCTAAGCTTGCCTTTCCGCCCAAACCTCAAAATTTTCTTCCATGGTAAGACCTTGAGAAAGACATAATCCCCCACGGCGTACTCGATCTCTTTATGCTTCATGTCTGCATAAGACTTCTACCTATCAGATGCTTCCTTTAACCAGTCTCGAATTAGTTTCACCTTATCTTCTATATCAGAAATTAATTCTGGCCTCAGAACTCGTTGCTCACCCAGCTCAGTCCAACAAGTAGAAGTACGACACCTACGACCATAGAATGCCTCGAACGTTGCCATTTGAATATTGGACTAGTAGTTGTTGTTATAAGTAAACTCTACCAACAACTAATAATCTTCCCAACTGCCTCTGAAATCAATTACACAACCTCTTAACATGTCTTTAGGTATCTGAATCACCCTCTCTGACTGCCATTCTTATAAGGGTTGAGTGCAGTAATGAAATCCAGCCTTGTATCCAAAGCCTCGTGTAACTTTTTCCAGAACCGAGATGTGAATCTAGGATCTCTATCAGGTATGATAAAAACCGTACACCATTCAGTCTCATAATTTCAGCCACATATAACTTGGCCAATTTCTGTAACAAATAATCCATGCGGACCGGTATAAAATGGGCAGATTTAGTCAATCAGTCCACAATCACCCATATTGAATCATTCTTAGTTGGCATAAAGGGTAGCCCACCCACAAAATCCGTAGTTACCCTCTCCCACCTTCAGAGTGGAATTTTAACTAGTTGTAGTAACCCAGAAGGTAATTGATGCTCAGCCTTAACTTGCTGGCATGTCAGGCACTTACTCACATACTCAGTAACTTCACGTTTCAACCCTGGCCACTAGTACAGCCCACGAAGATCTCAATATAACTTGTTTCTGCCAGGATGCATAGCATATGGACTACTATACGCCTCTTGTAGTATAGACTGCCTCAGATCAAAATCCCTCGATATACATACTCTTCCATAGAAGCATAATACTCCTTTCTCATTTAGCCCAAAATCTATGGTGTCACCATTCTTAACTTCTCGAAAATGAGAAGCTAGCGACTCATCTAGCAACTGTTTCTCCTTAATTTGATCAATCCAAGTCGGTCTCACTTGTAGTTCATCTAACAAACTACCATCATCGAATAGGCTGAGACGAGCAAACACTGCTCTCAAATCAGATACAACCCTACGACTCAGTGCGTCAGCTACCACATTAGCTGTACCAAGGTGATACTTAATTGAACAATCGTAGTCCTTAAGCAACTCTATCCACCTTCGTTGCCTAAGATTCAACTCCTTTTGAGTAAGAAGATATTTGAGGCTTTTATGATCTGTGTAAATAATCATCTTTTCACCGTATAAGTAATGTCTCCAAATCTTCAGTGCGAATACCACCGTAGCTAATTCCAAGTCATGAATGGAATAATTTGTCTCGTGAGGCTTGAGCTGACGAGACGCATAAGTAACCACCTTACCCTCTTGCATCAACACACAACCCAACCCAATGTGTGATGCATCACTGTAAACAGTAAATTCCTTCCCAGACTCTGGCTGTATCAAAACAGGGGCCTTAGTCAAAACATCCTTTAGTTTCTCAAAAATCTCTTGTTGCTTATCAGTCCAATTAAACGGTACCTCTCTACGCAGTAACTTAGTTAAAGGTGCAGCAATCAATGAAAATCCTTCAAAAAAATGTCTGTAATACCTAGCCAAACCCAGAAAGCTTCGAATCTCAGATACTATCTTCGGTGGTTTCCAGTCCACTACTGCTTCAATTTTTCGAGGATCTACCATAATTCCCTCTGCCGACACTACATGTCCCAGAAATGTCACTTCCCGCAACTAGAATTCACACATGCTAAACTTTACATAAAGCTACTTTTCCCTCAGAACTTGCAAAACAATATGAAGGTGTGCATTATGCTCCTCTTCAATTCTTGAATACACCAAGATGTCGTCTATAAACATAACTACAAACCGATCCAAATAAGACTGGAATACTAGGTTCATTATATCCATGAAAGTCGTTGGTGCATTCATCAACCCAAACAGCATCACCAAAAACTCGTAATGAGCATGACGAGTTCTAAACGCAGTCTTATACACGTTAGCCTTCTTAACCTTTAGCTGATGATACCCAGACCGAAGATCTATCTTAGAGAAAATCGTAGCTCCTCGCAGTTGGTCAAGTAGATCATCTATCCTCGGTAAAGAGTACTTATTCTTGATAGTCAGCTTGTCCAATTAACGATAATCAATGCACATGCGCATGAATCCATCCTCCTTCTTCACAAACAACACCGATGCTCCCCATGGAGACACACTCGGTCGAATGAATCCTCGATCCAATAGCACTTGGATTTGAGCCTTTAGCTCCACTAGCTCTTTCGGTGCCATCCTATAAGGGGAAATGGACACCGGAGCTGTTCCAGTTAAGAGTTTAATACCGAATTCAACCTCACGATCTGGAGGCAATCTCGGAAGCTTTTCAGGAAATACATCCAAAAACTCTTTGACAGTTCTAACATCTCCCACAGAAGGACCTTTAGAGTCGAAAATACTAGCATATGGTAAGAACGCCTCACAACCTTTGAGAACCAGCTTCTCGGCCCTTAACACAAAAATCAAATTAGACAAATAATCTCTTCACTCCCCTATCACCGTCACCTCTTCATCCTCCATAGACTTCAACACCATACGCTTAACAGCACGATCCAATTTCGCACGGTGTTTCACTAGCCAATCCATGCCCAATATAATATCAAATTCCCCAAATGACAATTCCATCAAATCTGCCAAAAAGACCACCCCTTGGACTTCTAAGGGCACATCTCTGAACAACTTACTCACCTCAACCGATTGTCCCAGTGGACTCAACACAGTCATTTCACTAACTGTATTTTTCAACTGAATACCCAACATCTCGGACACAGTGCACGTAACATACGAGTGTGTAGACCCAATATCAATTAAAGTAGTGTATGGTAAATTATAAATCAGGAATGTACTATTTATGACATCAGGGGAATCCCCATCCTCTCGGCAATGAGAAGCATAGACCAAGGCTAGTTGCCCCGCCCTAATGTTTCCAGCACCTCTGCCAGGTGCTTCACAACCTTGACCAAACCCGTTTCCACCTCTAGCATGACCTCAGCCTCTCGCTGGCTACTGACCACCTCTCACAAGCTGAACATGACCCTGTCTTGCAACTTGCATTTGAGTAAACCCCTGAGTACAGTTCTTAACCTGATGATCCATAGACCCACATCTAAAGCATGCCCTAGTTCATTTCCAACACTCACCCTGGTGAGCTCTCCAACAATCGGCGCAAGGCTACGGTCTTGCAACAATACCAGGAACCGCTCGAACTGGCCCATCAAACCTGGCCCTCTTTACAGGCCTTTTAGAAGAACCTGAGGGTTGAAAATCCCTTTTATTTCTGCCCTTGTCTTTCTCGCAGTTCTAGTGCTCAGAGCGCTTCACTTCCTCAGCAATTTTTTCTTTTTCTCCAAGGGCAGCAAAGTCCCACTCCCTCTGCGGGGCTATCACCACACGTAAATCGTCCTGGAGGCCATCTTCAAATTGTACACAGTGCTCATATTTAGTTACGACTATCCCGCGTACATACCGACTCAACTGCAGAAACTCTGCCTCGTACTCCGCTAGAGTTTTATTCCCTTGAGTCAAATTCAGAAATTCCTTCCTTCGGGCATCTACATAAGTTGCACCCACATACTTCCCTGAAAAGGCTGCTTTGAAGAAATCACATGTCAAATGGTCAGCTTGCGTACCTTCTCTCACAGTGAGCCACTACTGGTAGGCCTTATCACGCCGTAAAGACACTACCCCTTTTAATTTTTTCTCTGAAGTACAGTCAAGGCCATCCATTACTCTCTCGGTAGCCTATAACCAATATTCTGCCATATTCGGGGCTACACTCGAAACGCCCCAAAAGATTTCCGCTCCATTAGATCAGAGTCGCTTCGAAATTGACCCTCAGCCTACAGATCCAGTACTTCCTCCAGCAACCCTTTCAAGCACTCATAGCATTGCTTGAGATAAAGCATCATCCCTAGCTGCTCGGTCATGAGACCCTGACTTAGTTACTGGCAAGGCTGGTGCCTCTCTAGCCGGCATGTGGCCCGATGCTAAAGACCCAGCTCTGGCACTTCCTCAGCCTCTACCGCGACCTCGTGTACCCCTTCCGCTAGTACCTTTTGTGCTCATATCGATAGCGATTTGTCTGTTTTAAAGTCTTATGAATCATTTTATAATTTCAATAATTATTAAAAATGTGTTATGAACATTAGCAATTAGAGTTTGTTTTCACAGAACAGAATCTTCTACAATTGTCAGTCTTCTATAATCTCAGTCTAGTCTAACTATAGAGTTTTAGTGTAATTCTACTACCTATGGTAGTCTTTAGTAATACATTTCAGTTCATAACAATAATCAGTGTCAAAAAAACTTACCGATTTGGTGTCAGAGACTCAGTGTGCCACATTACCAACCACAACATTTAACATTCAAATCCACAAAAACCCATTCCACAGTAGAGTTTTGTAACTTGACTCTAATACCATAAATGTAACACCCCAAACCTAACCCAGACGCTACGACCGAATCTGGTGTGTTGATCAAAGCGTACTTCAAAAATCGAGTTGTCGGTAAAAGTTTATTTCTAAAAGTAAAACCTTTTGTACGGGGTTAGCAAATCATCTCGTCACAAATGTTTACTCAAAATATTTGCCTTTGGGATATTAATTTAACTTAAATCACAGAAACTCTTTTGAAAACTTTGTTATTTAAAGCTCGTGTTCTTTAGAAAACCGTGAATAGTTTAAAAACTCGAGTTTTCCTAGACTAGCAGTTTAATATAAGAAATCAAAAGCCCATTAAAAGTTCAAAACCGCCAAATGGCCTTATTACATAACTAAAACCAAAATATGAAAGCTTAAATAAATTGAGTTATTAAAAACTAATCTGCGGACGTGTGACCACCACTGAGTCCCTCACGGCTCCAAATCATCTAAGACTGGGGATTACCTACACAGTTAAAAGAATGGTGAGTTTATGAAAACTCAATGTGTAATCCCCTATCGGTCAATAGTAACAGTGCATACAAAAACGACCTGGGCCTGAGCCCTATTCATTAACAGTACAGTTTGGGCTTAAGCCCTATACAGTAACAACGTGGGCCTATGCCTAAAATAGAATAATCACAATACAGGTATGCAACCCAACCCAATCCATCCTGCTCACCACCCGTCCCAACCAACTCACCATGTAGGGATTAAATCGACCCACCCAGCCAACTCACCAATATCACAGTGTAGCTACTAATAGTAACACAGCAAAGCTGCTAATAGCGGTAAACATGGCGTAGCCACTAATATTAGAATATGTGGCAAAGCAACCAGAACAATACTTCCTTTAAATCAGATTCCCAACCCAAATGCAGTATGTCATGTCATAATATTTCCTGTATGCAAGGTTTCATACTCAGATACAATCATGCATATATCATTCACTCATCAATTAACCTACCTCTAAGGTTTAACAGTGATTTCCACCCAGTACGGGTAGAATAGTAATTTTTACCCTTAGGGGTATTTTTGTCATTTTATCCTCTTGGGCCTCAGTACAGATAATTAACCGCTTGGAAGGTCCACAGGCGCCTCGAGTGACTTAAGTAACAAACAGACCTAACAGTTTAAATGGGCCTAATACTCATTATTTAGCCCAAGTAGGCCCACACGCTCGTGTGGCCCACTTAGCCCAAATTTAGCTACAGTTATGTGACCTACATAGCCCAGTCCAAAGTTTATCACTTACTGTGGATTTAATCTATGTGGGGCCTACGAGCCCATTAGACCCTCCCGACCCATTTCGGCCCAATGAAGCCCTTAATGGCCTATGCCATTCACATAATATGACAAGCCCAACTACTTTCAACCTATCAGTTAGATTTACACAAGCGGGCCCACGGGGCCCATTAAGGCCTAGTACACGAGAACGCTCGTGGCGGCCTCTACAGTCTATCGCCCACGATTTGTGGGCTCGATTTACCCCACGAGAGGTCGTACGCTAGTGAGGCCTCAAATGTCGATGTTTTGGCTTTTCGACTTTTGCCGATTTCTAGCAATGAAGGGCGTGAATACACACCTGTTTATGAGAACGTGCCAAAGTCCATGATCACCAACTTTGGCACATCCTGCATTGAGTCTTAATCACTTCCCCTCTCACCAACTCATCTGGTTCGCTCTATTTAAAGCCATCTTCGCACCAATGCTCATGTTAGCTTCCCGACGTGGGATTACTTTCAACCATTAGGAAAATTCCTTATTTTTCTTTTTTCATGACCACTTCAACCATAGAGTTCTAGTCCAACTCCACCTCCTACACAGCTCAAAAAACAAAATAAATACTTCATTGCGCATCCCAAGACTTGAACCTCAAACCTCACAGTTACACAACACTCCACCTTGCCACTCGACCACAGGCTCTTTCTGTGTCACAAAATATCCTCAATTAATTATAAGGTCTATAGGCCAAAGTCCAGGTTTTTTTTAAAATAAAAAACAAAATAAATTGCAAGAGCCAAGACTTGAACCCAAGCTCCCTTGCAACCTTAATGATGCCACAACCACTACACCACATGCTTCATTGTGTCATTTACTTAACATAATAATTTAAAAGGCCATCATCCAAGCATCCAGGGTTTTATTCTCTTAAAACCAAAATTTTTGCTAAAGCCCAGGTTTGAACCCAAGATTTCTCAGACACTTCATAGAGCACTTAACCACTGAAGCATATACACAGTTGTGTCATTTCCTTGCTTAATTAACTACTTATCTACAACCTCCCTACGGACCCATACTCAAGGCTTAATACTTCTAGGCCCAAATTCGGGGCATTACAGTTCGATTCTAATTCTTGTTTCCAATTTGTTTTTTGTATAGAAAACAGGTCACGTTCAATAACATTGATTCTTTTCCTGTACAAAAGAATGATTCAAGGATTCCTATGTTTTCTTCTTTCGTAACAAGTACCTGATTAGAAATGGTCGAGCAATCGAGTGACTTGTAATTCTAAATCGAGTACGAGTTCTCGGGATTTCGTATCAGAGCTAATATTATTCACAGGTATCATTTTTAAATTTTCTCTTTCTCAGTTTATATAAAAAAGTTATAACAAAAAAATTCAGAAAGAAAATTTTGTGGCAAAAAGAAAAGAAGTGCTGAAGTAAAAAAAAATGAATTGAGATTAAAAAAAAGTCTAGGAACTCATAAAAAAATTTCTTCATCATTTAGTGCTTTTGAACCTATCTTTCATATTCTGGTAGGTTTTGGATATAGCAAAAGAAATTTCGTGTAAAAACTTTCACATTGTCTAAATCATCCAAATTACATTCCATTCAACATTTTGTGTCTGTTGTGCCTATTTTGTTAAAGTAGTATAATCCTTTTTGCAAATTTTTTTAATTTCTATATTTGAGCCATTTTTTTCATTTTCACCTATTTGTTTCTATTTCCTTCAAGTTGTCACATGCTATCAACATCCACAATGTAACACCCCTAAACCAAATCAGTCGCCAGAATAGAATACCCTAAAGATAAAAGAATATATAGAATATCCTAAAGACACCGTCATAAGATACTCGACTATAACCGTTGCATTCAAATATCTTTTCAATTCAAAAATTATTCCATTCACTAAGGAAATCAATTCGAATGAAATTTTTAGTTAACCGGATCTTTAAATACCATACCTAAATAAGACGATTACTCATGAATAACTTCTTCCTTAGTAGCGACATTAAGTATCCCGAATGATTTTCAGAAAAATCTAATATATCTTTTAGAGCTGTCTTTATTTACTAACCCATTCTTAGCTCTGATCACGTTATTAATCATCCAACCACTGAACTCTTCGATTTCATACTTGTGAGCTTAATTAATATAAATCTTGTAAATTTTGTTGTGTACGACTGTATAGGTGAAGGGGTGAAGGTCGTAAAGCCTCTCAATTTGACTCTCATATAAATACTCATAACATAAAATATCATCATTAGCATATATACTATAAAACATTTATTCGTTCCTTTATGCATTTCTACTCATCCTTAGCAACATTTTTACTTAGATACTTGAGAATCGCATTCAACATTATTAGAATTAGCTCGGTTGGAAAACATCTCTATCTAATATTGAAACAAATCTCATCAAATTTAGGAGATATCACACTATCACAGGTTATATAATGACTTGTATTTTTAGACTTCAAACATGTTATGTTCAGCCGGAGAACCAACTAATTGTAGCTCTGATACCACTAAATGTAGCACCCTTAACCCGAATCTATCATTGGAGTAGGGTTACAGAGCTTTATTGGAGTTTATAATTTGAAACTATAAAAAAATTAATACATTTAAATTGACAACATTAGTCAATTGAAAACAAATCAATGATATACATATTGTCCCTTTACAAGCCCTCGAGGCTATAAAAACACAATAAAAACAGGTCAGAAAGTAAATGAGAAATAAATAAAATTTTTAGGGAAAAGATGAACATTTTCAAACTACAAGGGTCACACGGCTGTGTGGCCAGACCGTGTGACTCACACAGCTGAGAGACACGCCCGTGTCTCAGCCGTGTTGACATCCGAAGTAAGGACACATGACCATGTCCTAGCCAATGTCTGTGCTTTTGTAACTTACTGACTTGGGTTAAACGGCCAACCCACACACTCGTGTGCCAAGCTGTGTGCTAGGCCATGTAACAACTTGACTTGCAACCCTTTGAAAACTATATGTAACACCCAAAATTATTTATTTATGCTTCTGTAAAATCTGACACAAATGTATGTCTGCTTCAGTGGTTAAGTGTTCTGGGTGTGTGTGAGAGGTCTTGGGTTCAAGTTTGTCCTTTGTTAAATTTTGTTATTTTTGGATCAAGCCTTATCCTTGTTCAGTGGGCATATATTAGATTGCTTGTAAATTCATATCAGAATGAGCCTGCTGGTTCGAATGGTAAGGGTATTGGTGTGTTGGAGGTCTTGTGCTCGAATCCTTGTGCAAGCATGAATGTTATATTTTTGTTCGATTATACGTTAGAGTGTAACACCCCAAACTAGGCCTAGAAGTTATGGCCGAATTTGGCGATGTCACATTGAAGTGTTTTTAGTGAGATATCGTTTAAAAACCCATTCTATATTTAACCTCTTTGTGATATTAACAACAATTTTAGGATGTCTCATTCATTTTTAAAATGTAAGTCATTGGGAAAAAAGTTAATCATATTAAAACGTCATTAATTTTTAAAACATTATTTCTTGCGGAAGCTCTTAAAACAGGTTGCGTATTCGTGGTATTTTTGAAAACTCGCGTATTCTCCTACTGCTAGCAGTTATAAATCAAAGCAAATAAAAATCCAAAATAAAAAATGTAACACTCCAAACCCGGCCTAGACGTTAGGACCGGATCCGGTGCACCACATTGATGCGTTCAAAACGTTCCGTATTACTTAGTTTGGAAAACTTAGTTGGTGTTGTAAGAGATACTTTTAAAAGTAGGTTAAAGTGAATAGAAGCTGTGCACCAGGTAGGAAACCAGTAAAAGAGGAGGTGAGTCTGTCGGACTGCTTAAGTACCAAGTTCCCTTCGGATCCAATCCTAGACATGCACACCACCATTGCCACACCTTAACGACTCGTATAATTTTGAGAAAACCGTCTGGTTATGTCTACCTTAAGAAAATGATTAAGTTTGAAAACGTTTGCTTAGCGGAAGTCTTACTTGTAATCAAGTTATTTTGAAATCACTTAATGTTTTTGGAAACGCGTCCTAAAGCTAACCCATTTTCCTTAGTTATCATAGTTTTCTTTCATCATAATAAAATAAAATATTAAAAGTAAAACAAAACCATAAAAATAATTAAGTGGCCTTATTACACTTAAAACCCAAAACCATAAATGAAATTAAAAGGACGTCCAGTTCACCAGAAAGAAACCAGGTTCGTAGAAACATGTGGCCAGTCCGAATCCCTCAAAGCTCCAAGCCCACTATGGTTGAGGATTACCTGCGAGGATGAAAATAAGGGGTGTCAGTTACACACCTGTTTTGGGATTTCCTCGACGAGATCTACACACGAACTGCCTACAATTGAACTACTTAATATTACTCCAAATATCGAAATAAGATTGAGTATATAGTCCCTTACCACATTCGGCCAAACATGCCTAAAACCCTTTTTGCTCTTACCTTACTGCCGAAAGATGGTTAACTCCAAAGAGCCGATCGTTCAACCTGTCCAAGCCCTTGATCAACCGCCTCTAAATCACGCTATTACCAAAACAAAATAGTTATTACGACCCCTCAGGGTTACAAGTCCAAATCGACAACCTCCCTAACTTTTAGGGATTTCGGCTTTTCCTAAAATATGTAAGAAGACTAAGTTTTGGAGAAGACTTACCACCGATTCCTTAGTGAATGATTCCAATGAGTTTCCCACTCGATCCCCGATGTAGATCTAAGCCCTCAGATGATAACAAAAGTCGAGCTTTCAGTGACTCCAGTATTCGGCCAAGTCCCTTTTAATGCGGGGTTTTCGGCTTTTTACAACTTGTGTTTAGAAAGGTAAAACGAGAGGGTTTTGCTATGGTCTTGTTGTCAAAACTTGAGGTTTCAGATGGCTGGTGAATCGGCCACAAATGATGAAGAGAAGAGATGTGGTTTTGGTTATAAGAAATTGGCACAAAAAGAATCAAGCTTTCAGGATTTCGGCTTTTTATGGCCACAGGCTATGATGGTTTTGAAACGGTTGAAGGGAAAAATAGAGATGAACAAGATGGTAGGAAGGTTCGGCAATAGAGGAAAAGAGATGAAGAAAAAGGTTGATAAGGAGAGGAGAAAAGAAAAGATGAGGAGAAAAGTCAGGAAACGGCACCAACTACCCTAAGTGCTGAATTTATAGTAGCTCCTTAACCTAGCCGAATTTTGCCCCCTTAAAGAATCCCTTGGCCGACCACCTCTTGCTCTTTAAGAGTCCAACATTCAGCCAACACATCTCTCGCTAATCAGCTCCTAATTTCTCTCCCTTATCCCCTCCTTGCTCCATCTCCTGAGCAACTCAAACTCTTGTTAACAATTTTTCACTTCATTTCCATTACCTACCTTTTCTATTCATAAAAATTAATCCCTTGTTTTGCTATCAATGTGACTTGAACCTGGGTCCTCCCTAGCTTCCACACGCCACTTATAGCCTTCCTTGTGGTGTCACATGCCACTTCACCACTTGCTTCCTTGTGTTCTATTTTACACAATTAATTCCTCAAAGCCCAATTTGCCAGAACCCCTTTCTCTTATGGAATTAAAATTAATTAAAACTATCGGGTTATCCTAAGCTTGGGCCTTCTAGAGGCCCACTATCACAATTAAACCTACACTTAACAAGCAGAACATAGAATTTTTAATTTTACAAACTTTTTTTTTCAGAATTCCCAAAAATTTGGGGCGTTACAACTCTACCCTCCTTAAAGAAATTTCGTCCTCGAAATTTACCTGATCCGAACAGATGAGGGTACTGTTGTTGCATTGCATCCTCTGGCTTCCAAGTAGCTTCTTCTCTGCCATGGTTACGCCAAAGCACTTTCACTAATGGTACAGGTTTCCTCCTCAGAACCTTAACATCTCGATCCAATATTTGTACAGGCTCCTCCTCAAAGGTCAAATCAACTTGCACCTCAATTTCTGTAACCGGCACGACATGAGTAGGGTCAGAACGATAGCTCCTTAACATGGAGACGTGAAAAACATCGTGAATCCTGTCTAACTCTGAAGGCAATTCCAACTGATAAGCCAGTGGGCCTACTCGCTTCAAAATCCGATAAGGCCCAATGAACCGCGAACTCAACTTGCCCTTCTTACCAAACCTTAGTATCTTCATCCAAGGTGAAACCTTCAAGAAGACCATATCGCCCACTGAGTATTCAATCTCCTTATGCTTCAGATCTGTATACGACTTTTTCCTATCAGACGCTTCCTTTAACCGATCTCTAATTAACCTGACCTTATCCTCAGTATCTGCCACCAACTCAGGTCCAAGAACTTGTTGCTCCCCCAGTTCAGTCCAACAACTAGGTGTTCGATACCTTTGCCCATACAGTGCTTCATAAGGTGCCATTCGAATACTCGACTAATAACTATTGTTGTATACAAACTCTGCCAAAGGCAAGTAATCCTCCCAACTACCTCGGAAATCAATAACACATCCCCTCAGCATGTCTTCTAGAATCTGAATAACTCTTTCCGACTGACTATCAGTTTGGGGATAGATAGCCGTACTAAAGTTCAATCGTGTTCCCAACGCCTCATGCAGCTTTTGCCAAAATCGAGATGTGAATCTAGGATCCCGATCAGAGATAATTGAAACCGAAACTCCATGCAGTCGCACAATCTCCGCCACATACAACTTGGCTAACTTCAAGAGAAAATTTCAGAGGAATGTATAAAATGAGCCGACTTGGTCAACCTATCCACAATCACCCATATCGAGTCTTTCTTCGATGGTGTCAAGGGTAGCCCACTCACAAAGTCCATGGTTACCCTCTCACTTCCAAAGTGGTATTTTTATTGGTTGCAATAATCCGTAAGGTAATCGATGCTCGCTTTCACTTGTCGGCATGTCGACATTTCCCCACAAATTCAGTTACCTCTTGCTTAAGTCCAGCCACCAATACAGCTTCGCAAGTCATGGTACAACTTATTCCCTCCAGATGCATGGCACAAAGTCCCCATGAGCTTCCTTCAAAATTGACTGCTCTCAAGTCGAGTCCTTCGGAACACAAATTCTACCTCGAAAACACAGAACCCCATCATCGTTTAACCCAAACTCAGAAGTTTCCCCTTCCTTAACTTGTTAAAAACGAGGGACAAAAGACTCATCTTTCAACTGCTTTTCCTTAATCTGATCCACCCAGGTTGGCCTTACTTGCAATTCAGCCAACAGACTTCCATCATCATACAGACTTAGACGAGCAAACATTGCTCTCAGATCTGATACAGCTCTACGACTTAGAGTATCGGCTACCATATTAGCCTTGCCTGGGTGATATTCGATTGAACAATCATAATCCTTAAGCAACTCGATCCATCTCCTTTGCCTAAGGTTCAGTTCCTTCTGAGTCAATAAATACTTGAGACTCTTATGATCTGTGTATATAATACACCTTTCTCCAAACAAGTAATGTCTCCAGATTTTAAGTGCAAAGATCACTGCTGCTAACTCCAAATCATGAGTGGGATAGTTCCCTTCGTGAGGCTTAAGTTGTCGAGACGCATAAGCAACCACCTTACCCTCTTGCATCAACACACAACCCAAACCTACGTGTGATGTATCACTGTACACAGTAAAGTCTTTCCCAGACTCTGGTTGAATTAACATAGGTGCTTCAGTCAGAACTTTCTTCAACCTCTCAAAAGCTTCTTGCTGCTTCTCCGTCTATACAAACGGTACTCTTTTCCTTATGAGTTTTGTGAGAGGTGCTGCCATCACAGAAAAACCTTCCACAAACCTTCTGTAGTATCCTGCCAACCCTAGGAAACTTCGAATTTCTGAAACCGACCTAGGTGGCTTCCATTCCAAAATTGCTTCAATCTTTCGAGGATTCACTCTAATCCCCTCTGCAGAGATCACATGCCCCAAAAAGGTTACCTCCCTCAACCAGAACTCACACTTGCTGAACTTCGCATAAAGTTCCTTCTCCCTTAACACTTGCAACATAGTGCGGAGATGCTCATCATGTTTTGCTTCGGTCTCAGAATATATCAGAATATCGTCAATAAAGACGACCACGAACCGATCCAAAAATGGTTGGAACACACAATTCATCAAATCCATAAACGCTGCAGGAGTGTTTGTTAGTCCAAATGGCATAACCAGAAACTCATAATGACCATAACGAGTCTTGAATGCTGTGTTATGAATATCTGCCTCCTTGACCCTTAACTGATGATATCCAGATCGAAGATCGATCTTGGAAAATACAGAAGCTCCTTTAAGCTGGTCGAACAGATCGTCAATCCCTGGCAGAGGGTACTTATTCTTAATCGTCAATTTATTCAACTGGTGATAATCAATGCACATGCGCATCGTCCCATCCTTCTTCTTCACAAATAGCACCTGTGCTCCCCATGGAGACACACTTGGCCTAATAAAACCCCTATCCAACAATTCTTGAATTTGCGCCTTTAACTCCACTAACTCCTTCGGCGCCATCCTATATGGTGCAATGGACACTGGTGCTGTCCCAGGCAACAGGTCGATTCCAAATTCGACTTCTCGGTTTGGAGGCAATCCCAGAAGCTCCTCCGAAAAGACATCTTGGAACTCTTTACGCTTCTAACCTTATCCACCGTCGGCCCCTCTACATCATTTGACTTACAAATGCCAAATATGCCTCACAACCTTTCCGAATCCACTTTTCAGCCCTCAATGCCGATATCACATTAGACAAATAGGCCTTTCGTTCACCTATCACCATAACCTCATCCCCTTCCATGGTCCTTAGCACCATTCGCTTAGCAGCACAGTCCAGAGTCGCCTTATGCTTAACAAGCCAGTTCATTCAAAAATGAGATCAAACTCTCCAAATGGCAACTCCATTAGATCGCCAGGAAAGATCCTACCTTGAGTTTCTAAAGGTACCTCCTTATACAGCTTGTCTACCCTAACCGAGTGACCCAAGGGACTTAGCACAGATACCCCACTCATTATCTTCTCAAAATGCACTCCTAAAGACCCAGATATGGCACACGCAACATAAGAATGAGTAGATCCAATATCCACCAAGGCAGTATACGGCATATTAGAAACTAAAACGTATCGCTTATGACATCAAAAGGTCGCCCTCCTCTCGACGACAATTTGCATATACCAATGTCGGTGTCGAGCCTCAAGATTTTCGCCCCGCCAGCGCCCTCGACCTCGACCATTTCCATTCCCATTTCTGCCCCTACCTTGTCCACGTCCTCTCGGTGGTTGTAGTCCACCTCTCATGGGTTGAACAACCCTATGTACAACAACTTTGAGCTTTGATCGGCTCTCGTGGATGCCCTTAACTCTGTGCTCCATAGATCCGCATTAGAAACAAGCACCAGAATGTTTCCTACACTCACCAAGGTGTACCTTACCACAGTCCCCACAGATTGGCGGTCTAACCACATTCATCGGAACGGCTCGAACTGGCTCCTCCACTCTCGCCCTTTTGACATTCTTGTTTGCTCCACCCGAAGGTCCAGAATCCCTCCAGAAACGGTTTCGATCTTTCTCACGGTTCGCCTCTCGACGCTTTACCTCCTCAAGAATCTTAGCTTTTTCCACCGTAACACAAGTCACGCTCCCTCTGCATGAGCAATCAGACCTTAAGGTCATCTCTGAGTCCATCCTCAACGCGAACGCTATGTTCATACTCCGTAGCAATTATTCCCACAGCATACCTACTCAGCCTCAGAAATTCAGCCTCGTACTTAGCAACAGTTTTGCCTCCTTAGACTAGATTTAGGAATTCTTTCCTACGGGCGTCCACATAACTTGCCCCGACGTACTTTCCTTTAAAGGTCGTCTTAAATAGCTCCCAAGTAACCCTATCACCGGGTTTCATCCTCACGAGGAGCCACCATCGATAAGCCTTATCTCGCAAAGAACGATCGGCCCCTTCATCTTCGCTCTCTGTAATGCTTTAAGTCATCCATAATTCGTTCGTGGCCTCCAACCAATATTACGCCACATTCGGGCTACATCGGATACACCTTAAAGATCTCTCGCTCAGTTAGCAGAAGTCGTTCAGAAATCGGTCCTCGAATTCCGTTGCCCGAACTTGCCCCGGCAACCCTTTCCAGAGCTTGAAGCATTGCTTGCGACAGGGCGTCATCCCCGGTACCACGATCATGTGATTCCACTTCATTGCAAGGTACCGGCTTCTTCATCACCGCATATGTCCTCAAGACGAAGATCCCGCTCAAGCTCTTCCTCGGCCTCGTCCACGGCCTCTACCTCGAGCTGCTCGCGTACTCATATCGTATTATCTGATTACGAATTTTATGCATTAATATCATTCCAATGTTTATTACAGATGTTTTATGATTGAATGATAATTGAATTGGTTTTCGCAGAATCGATGTCTAGCTACGCCTCGATCTTTTAGCAAGCTTTTCTAGGATTTCAGAGCATCCTATCTAGAGTATTCTAGTAAAGTTTCAAAGATGCATGATAATTGAATATATTCAAAAATTCAAAATACTTGCGAGCTTGGGCCGAGATTGAATGCCACTTTCAGAAATCCAGATTTTTTTTTAAAAAAACTGATTTTTTTTTCAATCTTCGTTTTTGTAAACCCATTCCACAGTCGAGTTATTGCAACCAGGCTCTGATACCACTAAATGTAACACCCCAAACCCGGCCTAGACGTTAGGATCGGATCCGGTGCGCCACATCGATGCGTTCAAAACGTTCCGTATTACTTAGTTTGGAAAACTTAGTTGGTGTTGTAAGAGATACTTTTAAAAGTAGGTTAAAGTGAATAGAAGCTATGCACCAGGTAGGAAACCAGGAAAAGAGGAGGTGAGTCCGTCGAACTGCTTAAGTACCAAGCTCCCTTCGGATCCAATCCTACACATGCACACCACCATTGCCACACCTTAACGACTCCTATAATTTTGAAAAAACCGTCTGGTTATGTCTACCTTAAGAAAATGATTAAGTTTGAAAACGTTTGCTTAGCGGAAGTCTTACTTGTAATCGAGTTATTTTGAAATCACTTATTGTTTTTGGAAACGCGTCCTAAAGCTAACCCACTTTCCTTAGTTATCATAGTTTTCTTTCATCATAATAAAATAAAATATTAAAAGTAAAACAAAACCATAAAAATAATTAAGCGGCCTTATTACACTTAAAACCCAAAACCATAAATGAAATTAAAAGGACGTCCAGTTCACCAGAAAGAAACTAGGTTCGTAGAAACATGTGGCCAGTCCGAATCCCTCACAGGTCCAAGCCCACTATGGTTGAGGATTACCTGCAAGGATGAAAATAAGGGGTGTCAGTTACACACCTGTTTTGGAATTTCCTCGACGAGATCTACACACGAATTGCCTACAATTGAACCACTTAATATTACTCCAAATATCGAAATAAGATTGAGTATATAGTCCCTTACCACATTCGGCTAAACATGCCTAAAACCTTTATTGCTCTTACCTTACTGCCGAAAGATGGTTAACTCCAAAGATCCAATCGTTCCACCTGTCCAAGCCCTTGATCAACCGCCTCTAAATTACGCTATTACCAAAACAAAATAGTTATTACGACCCCTCAGGGTTACAAGTCCAAATCGACAACCTCCCTAACTTTTAGGGATTTTGGCTTTTCCTAAAATATGTAAGAAGACTAAGTTTTGGAGAAGACTTACCATCGATTCCTTAGTGAATGATTCCAATGAGTTTCCCACTTGATCCCGATGTAGATCTAAGCCCTCAGATGATAACAAAAGTCGAGCTTTCAGTGACTCCAGTATTCGGCCAAGTCCCTTTTAATGCGGGGTTTTCGGCTTTTTGCAACTTGTGTTTAGAAAGGTAAAACGAGAGGGTTTTGCTATGGTCTTGTCGTCAAAACTTAAGGTTTTAGAGGGCTGGTGAATTGGCCAGAAATGATGAAGAGAAGAGATGTGGTTTTGGTTATAAGAAATCGGCACAAAAAGAATCAAGCTTTCGGGATTTCGGGTTTTTATGGCCACAGGCTATGAAGGTTTTGAAACGGTTGAAGGGAAAAATAGAGATGAACAAGATGGTACGAAGGTTCGGCAATGGAGGAAAAGAGATGAAGAAAAAGGTTGATGAGGAGAGGAGAAAAGAAAAGATGAGGAGAAAAGTCGAAAACGGCACCAACTACCCTAAGTGCGAATTTATACTAGCTCCTTAACCTAGCGAATTTTGCCCCTTAAAGAATCCCTTAGCCTACCACCTCTGGCTCTTTAAGAGTACAACATTCAGCCAACACATCTCTCCCTAATCAGCTCCTAATTTCTCTCCCTTATCCCCTCCTTGCTCCATCTCCTGAGCAACTCAAACTCTTGTTAACAGTCTTTCACTTCATTTCCATTACCTACCTTTTCTATTCATAAAAATTAATCCCTTGTTTTGCTATCAATGTAACTTGAACCTGGGTCCTCCCTAGCTTCCACACGCCACTTATAGCCTTCCTTGTGGCGTCACATGCCACTTCACCACTTGCTTCCTTGTGATCTATTTTACACAATTAATTCCTCAAAGCCCAATTTACCAGAACCCCTTTCTCTTATGGAATTAAAATTAATTAAAACTATCGGGTTATCCTAAACTTGGGCCTTCTAGAGGCCCACTATCACAATTAAACCTACACTTAAAAAGCAGAACACAGAATTTTTAATTTTACAAACTTTTTTTTTCGAATTCCCAAAAATTTGGGGCGTTACAAAAAATAAAATCCAAAGAGGCCTTATTATAATAAAAGTACCCAAAATAAAATTACTTATAATTTAAAAATCAAATATGAAAGTATGTGAGGTTATGTTGCCACCTTTGAGTCCCTCGCAGCCCCAATCCACCTAAGAATGGGGATTACCTGTATAGATAAACAAATGGGTGAGTTATGAAAACTCAGTGTGTAATCCTGTAACACCCCATATTTGGGCCTAGAAGTATTGGGCCTTGAGTGGGGGTCCGTAAGGAATTTGTATATAGGTATTTAATTGTGCAATGAAATAACACAATTAAATGTTTGTTTTAGTGGTTAATGGCTTTGAGAAGTGTTGGAGAAATCTTGGGTTCAAACTTGGGCTTTAGCAAAAATTTTGGAATTAAGAGAAAAAAACCTAGATGCTTGGATGAGGGCTTTTAAATTATTGTGTTAAATAAATGACTCAAGGAAGCTGGTAGTCTAGTGGTTGTGGCATCATTAAGGTTGTATGGGAGCCTGGGTTCAAGCGTTGGCTCTTGCAATTTATTTTGGTTTTTTTAAGGGAACCTGGACTTTGGCCTTTAGACCTTATAATTAATTGGGGATAAAATATGACACAAAAAGCCTTGTGGCTTAGTGGCAAGTAATATGTGGAGCATCTGAGGGGAGGCATGGGTTCGAATCCCATGGCAAACAATGAGCATTTATTTTGCTAACAGGGAGCGGCAAGAGTTGGTGTTGAATTTAAACTCTGATGTTGGAGGGATCCCATATTGGGAAGCTAACATAAGAGTGGATGCGAAGCTGGCTTTAAATAGTGGGAACCATGAGGAGAGTAAATGTACCTTTCTTGGCTGATCCCTTTCACTGTATGGCGTGCTCGTTTAGGTTGGGCATTGGCTAAGAGTGCTCATAGCGTGGATTAACTCCAATCTCCTATTAGGTGTGTATTTCTCACTACTCTAGCTGTAGGATGGCTACTTCGGGTCGCGATGGGCCGAAAGGGGCTATGTGGGCCCAATTGGATAAGTTGCTTGATTGTGTAGTAAATATTGGACTAGGCTAGGTGAATCTCATATTTGTGGCTAGATTTGGGCTAAAAGGGCCACACGAGCGTGTGGGCCCATTTGGGCTGAGAATGGGCTTTAAGGCCATTCGTATTGTTATCCCTGTTTAGAATACTTTAGTTTACCAAGTTACAGAAATGCCCTAGACTTGTAAAATTACTAAAGTACCCTCGATTTATAGAATTACTGTCTTACCCTTGATTTACAGAATTACTGTTTTACCTTCGATTGTGAAATTACCGTTTTACCCTCGATTGTGAAATTACTGAAATACCCCTATAGGGTAAAATTACCAAAATTCCCCTAGTTTATAAAATTACCAAAATACCACTAGTTTGTGAAATTACCAAAATACCCTCAGTTTGTAAAATTACATAAATACTCCTGATTTACAAAATTACATAAATACCCTTGACTTTCTAAAAATTATGGAAATACCATTTGTTTACAAAATTACTGAAATACCCTTGGTTTGTAGATTTACCAAAACACCCTTGTAGGATGAAATGACTAAAATACCCCTATTAGGTAAAAAGACCGTACAACCCTTGTAGGGTAAACTGATCGTAAAGCCCCTGTAGGGTAAAGTGATCGTAATACCCCTGTATGGTAAAATGACGAATATGCCCTTATGTTCCGTATGACTGATGTGCTTAGGATTTACATATATTGATACTGGATTAGTTAAGTTTGAGTGACACGTGGTGGTTATCGTAGGTGATTGATTATGGAAACGTTTCAACTTCAACCCATAACAGGTGTGTACTAACCTCGTAATAGTTTAGATTAATATTTCTTTGAGAAGTAAAATGCTAAAATACCTGGATTTCGGGAACTTGTAATGTTGCGTTTGGGTATAGATGCGATAAATACGATAAGATCGGTGTTTGGATCGATGGAACAAGTAAGAACTCAATTTTGTGTACGATGGTAAGTTGGGCCTCAATGGGCTGAAATTGGGCCCAATGGGCTTTCGGACCCATTTGGGTAGAATTTATAGAAAATGGAATTTGGAAAAGTTGCACATTAACACGGTTAGTATTGTTGTAAAATTTGGGTTAAGTAGGCTCAATCAGCATTCGTATGGCCCATTAGGGGTTTTGGGCCCAAAAGTCCGAATTTGATAAAGTGGGTTAAAGATCATTGTTTAAACACTGAAAAATATTGATAATTGTAATGAACATGGAAAACCCTGATATTTGGTAAAATTACGAAAATACCCTTATAATATGAAAAATGACTATTTTGCCCTTGTAGGCAAGTGACTGACTTGGACTGTATGGTTGACGGATTTGATTGTGAATATATGTTGGTGGTATGAATGACTTGAATGTGATTGTTTAATTCAAATATGGGCATGACATTCTGCATACATGACATGTTGCATTGGGTTGGGTTTTTATATGGATGGAGGAAGTGCAAAATGGCTTATGCCCTAGTTTACCGAAAAAGGCTTATGCCCTAGTTTATTGAAAAGGGCTTATGCCCCAATTTATCGAAAAGGGCTTATGCCCCAGTTTATTGAAAAGGTCTTTGCCCCAGTTTACCGAAAAGGGATTTGCCCCAGTTATTAAAGAGGCTAGGCCTCCAGATATATGATAAAGTAGCTATGCTGCCAGTGGTTGTTGGTTGGGTGGGTTGAGTTATTCCCCACATGGTGTGTTGGTTGGTACAGGTAGAGAGTAGCGGATGGTGGGTCGAGTAGTCTCCCCAAATAGGCTTGCATACATTCATTGGTATTTCATATGATATTGAAATGGGCTTGCATACATCCATTGACATTACATGTGATATTGAAATGGGCCTATGGGCCATACCGCTTCTGATAAAGGCTTGACCCGGTGAAATGATTTATGAAAAGGCTTCGGCCTAGTGATATGATTTATGAAAAGGCTCTGGCCCAGTGATATGATTTATGAAAAGGCTTCGGCCCAGTAACTGTTAAACGAAAGGCTTCGGTCCAGTATATGTCAAGACTAAATAGGGCTTTGGCCCAGATTGTATTGATACTGTGTTTTCACTATTTGTTTGTTATTGGGATTACACACTGAGTTTTCGTAAACTTACCCCGTTTCTAACTGTGCAGGTAATCCCTAAGCTTAGATGGTTTGGAGCTGCGAGGGACTCGGAGATGGCCACACTCATCGCTTTCTTTCTTTTAATTGCAATAAGTAGCTGATTTATTTCTTTATAAGTTTTATCTTATTAATATTATTGTTTGGTTTTGGGTTGTAATACGGCCATTTTACTTATTTTTCTGGGATTATTTTATTTTTAATAACTTTAATCTGTTTGTTAATAAATGTGTTAGACTTAGGACGTGTTTTCAAAATGATAATTGTTTTCAAAATAACACCACGCCACGATTATCCGATTTATCAAAGATTTCAACTTAAATAAATTACAACTCGATTTAACCAAGTGTGGCAATGGTTGTGGGCATGTCTAGGATTGGATCCATTAGAAGAACTTGGTACTTAAGCAGCCTTCATGGCTCACCTCCTCTGTTACGGATTCCTACCTGGTGCCCAGCTTCCATTCACTTTATTAACTTAGCAAAGACTATCTTCTAAAATACTAAGAAGGACGTTGAAAGAGGCATGGGTTTTCTTAAAAACTTCAATGTGACACGTCGGATCCGGCCATAACGTCTGGGCCGGGTTTGGGGTGTTACATTTAGTGGTATCAGAGCCAAATTACAAAACTCGGGTGTGGTATGGGTAGCAGAAAATTATTGTTATTTTTTTAATTTTTTTTCTTTTTTCGAAATTAGGGTTTGAAAAGGGTTTTTCTAAAATTTTGTTTTGAAATTTATCAACAAAACTTGACTTGTTTCTGAAAAGATGTTATTGGAAGTGTGGTACACCGAGTCTCTGACACCAAATCTGTAAGTTCTCTAACTCTGTTTACTGTTATAGATTGAAATGCTATATTGAGAAACTACTATAGATAGTAGCACAATATTGGAACTCTCTAGTTAGAGTAAGCTGCGACGCTTGAATTTAGATTTAGCATTTATTTGGTGTGCGTTCTGGAAATGTAGAAATTGTTTGCATGTGAAATCTATCCGCTCCGATGGATAAATGTTTTGGGTGTATGTTAGTATTATTAGTATCAGAGTGCGCAACGGAAATGTTGTGGTGTAGTCTGAGAGTGGAAAATTTCGAGGACGAAATTTCTTTAAGGGGGTAGAATTGTAACACCCCGAATTTGGGCCGAGAAGTATTGGGCCTTGAGTGGGGCTCCGTAAGGATTTTGTATATAGGTATTTAATTGTGCAATGAAATAACACAATTAAATGTTTGCTTTAGTGGTTAATGGCTTTGAGAAGTGTTGGAGAAATCTTGGGTTCAAACTTGGGCTTTAGCAAAAATTTTGGTATTAAGAGAAAAAAAACCTAGATGTTTGGATGAGGGCTTTTAAATTATTGTGTTAAATAAATGACACAAGGAAGCTTGTAGTCTAGTGGTTGTGGCGTCATTAAGGTTGTATGGGAGCCTGGGTTCAAGCCTTGTCTCTTGCAATTTATTTTGGTTTTTTTAAGTGAACTTGGACTTTGGCCTTTAGACCTTATAATTAACTGGGGATAAAATATGACACAAAAAGCCTTGTGGCTTAGTGGCAAGTAGCGTGTGGAGCATCTGAGGGGAGGCATGGGTTGAATCCCATGGCAAGCAAGGAGCATTTATTTTGCTAACGGGCGACAAGAGTTGGTGTTGAATTTAAACTCGATGTTGGAGGATCCCACATCGGAAGCTAACATAAGAGTGGATGCGGTGGCTTTAAATAGAGGAACCATGAGGAGAGTAAAGGTACCTTTCTTGGTGATCCCTTTCGCTGTATGGCGTGCTCGTTTGGGTTGGGCGTCGGCTAAGAGTGCTCAGAGCGTGGATTAACTCTAGTCTCCTATCAGGTGTGTATTTCTCACTACTCTAGTTGTAGGATGGCTACTTCGGGCCGCGATGGGCCGAAAGGGGCTATGTGGGCCCAATTGGATAAGTTGTTTGATTGTGTAGTAAATATTAGACTATGCTAGGTGAATCTCATATTTGTGGCTAGATTTGGGCTAAAAGGGCCACACGAGCGTGTGGGCCCATTTGGGCTGAGAATGTGCTTTAGGGCCATTCGTATTGTTATCCCTGTTTAGAATACTTTAGTTTACCAAATTACAGAAATGCCCTTGACTTGTAAAATTACCAAAGTAGCCTCGATTTATAGAATTATTATCTTACCTTTGATTTACAAAATTACTATTTTACCCTCGATTTTGAAATTATCGTTTTACCCTCGATTGTGAAATTACTAAAATACTCCTATAGGATAGAATTACCAAAATGCCCCTAGTTTGTAAAATTACCAAAATACCACTAGTTTGTGAAATTACCGAAATACCCTCAATTTGTAAAATTACCAAAATACCCCTAATTTACAAAATTATAGAAATACCCTTGACTTTCTAAAAATTATTGAAATACCATTGGTTTACAAAATTACTGAAATACCCTTGGTTTGTAGATTTACCAAAACACCCTTGTAGGATGAAATGACTAAAATACCCCTATTAGGTAAAAAGACCGTAAAGCCCCTGTAGGGTAAAGTGATCGTAAAGCCCCTGTAGGGTAAAGTGACCATAATACCCCTGTATGGTAAAGTGACGAATATGCCCTTATGTTCCGTATGACTGATGTGCTTAGGATTTACATATATTGATATTGGATTAGTTAAGTTTGATTGACAGATGGTGGTTATCATAGGTGATTGATTATGGAAACGTTTCAACTTCAACCCATAACAAGTGTGTACTAACCCTCGTAATAGCTTAGATTAATATTTGTTGAGAAGCTGAAATGCTAAAATACCGGTGTTTCGGGAACTTGTAATGTTGCGTTTGGGTACAGATGCGATAAATACGATAAGATCGGTGTTTGGATCGATGGAAACTCAGTTTTGTGTACGATGGTAAGTTGGGCCTCAATGGGCTAAAATTGGGCCCAATAGGCTTTCGACCCCATTTGGGTAGAATTGATAGAAAATGGAATTTGGAAAAGTTGCACGTTAACACGGTTAGTATTGTTGTAAAATTTGGGTTAAGTAGGCTAAATCAGCATTCGTAGGGCCCATTAGGGGTTTTGGGCCCAAAAGCCCGAATTTGATAAAGTGGGTTAAAGATCATTGTTTAAACACTCGAAAATATTGATAATTGCAATGAACATGGAAAACCCTGATATTTGGTAAAATTACGAAAATACCCTTATAATATGAAAAATGACTGTTTTGCCTTTGTGGGCAAGTGACTGACTTGGACTGTGTGGTTGACGGATTTGATTATGAATATATGTTGGTGATATGAATGACTTGACTGTGATTGTTTAATTCAAATATGGGCATGACAATCTGCATACATGACATGTTGCATTGGGTTGGGTTTTTATATGGATGGAGGAAGTGTAAAAGAGCTTATGCCCTAGTTTACCGAAAAGGGCTTATGCCCCAGTTTATTAAAAAGGGCTTATGCCCCAGTTTACCAAAAAGGGTTTATGCCCCAGTTTATTGAAAAGGGCTTATGCCCTGCCATCTTGAAAAGGGCTTTGCCCGGTTACCAAAAGGGCTTTGCCCGATTATTAAAGAGGCTAGGCCTCCAGGATATATGATAAAGTAGCTATGCTACCAGTGGTGTGTTGGTTGGGTGGGTTGAGTTATTCCCCACATGGTGTGTTGGTTGGTACGGGTGGAGAGTAGCAGATGGTGGGTCGAGTAGTCTCCCCAAATGGGCTTGCATACATTCATTGGTATTTCATATGATATTGAAATAGGGTTGCATACATCCATTGACATTACATGTGATATTGAAATGGGCCTATGGGCCATACTTTTACAGTAAAGGCTTTGGCCCAGTGAAATGATTTATGAAAAGGCTTCGGCCCAGTGATATGATTTATGAAAAGGCTTCGGCCCAGTGATATGATTTATGAAAAAGCTTTGGCCCAGTAACCGTTAAACGAAAGGCTTCGGCCCAGTATATGTCAAGACTAAATAGGGCTTTGGCCTAGATTGTACTGATACTGTGTTTTCACTGTTTGTTTTTTATTGGGATTACACACTAAGTTTTCTTAAACTCACCCCGTTTCTAACTGTGTAGGTAATCCCTAAGCTTAGATGGTTTGGAGGTGCGAGGGGCTCAGAGATGGCCACACTACTGTTTCTGTTTCTTTTAATTGCAACAAGTAGCCGATTTATTTCTTTATAAGTTTTATCTTATTAATATTATTGTTTGGTTTTAGGTTGTAATAAGGCCATTTTAATTATTTTTCTGGGATTATTTTATTTTTAATAACTTTAATCTATTTGTTAATAAATGGGCTAGACTTAGGACATGTTTTCAAAATGATAATTGTTTTCAAAATAACACCACACCACGATCATCCGATTTATCAAAGATTTCAACTTAAATAAATTACAACTCGATTTAACCAAGTGTGGCAATGGTTGTGGGCATGTCTAGGATTGGATCCATTAGAAGAACTTGGTACTTAAGCAGCCTTCATGGCTCACCTCCTCTGTTACGGATTCCTACCTGGTGCCCAGCTTCCATTCACTTTATTAACTTAGCAAAGACTATCTTTTAAAACACTAAGAAGGACGTTGAAAAAGGCATGGGTTTTCTTAAAAACTTCAATGTGACACGTCGGATCCAGCCATAACGACTGGGCCGAGTTTGGGGTGCTACAAATCCAATATCAAAAAACCAAACAATGAGCATATACAGTCTGGGCCTAAGCCCAATTCAGTAATGGTTCTGTAACAGCCCAGTTTAGACCTTAATCGGAATAGTGGTTTCGGGACCACAAATTTTAATCAAAAAAATATTTTAGTTTTATTCTTGGTGTTTACAGTATGTGTGTTAATATGTGTGAAATTTTCGTGTGAAAATTTTATCATTTGTGAGCTCAATTTTATAAAAGGACTTAATTACGTTAAATGTAAAAGTAGCATGTTATAAGTTAAAAGTGTCTAAAAGCTATGGAGCTTAAAAGTTAGGGTCCTTATGTGATAAATGGACCTGGAATTTAACCCTCCAATTCGAAAATTCCCAAACGTTACATTAGCCAAAATGTAACCAATTGCCACTTCCAAACCTGTTAACTCAAAAGATGTTAATTCAACCTTTCAACTTGCCTATCCAAGTTAAACACTTTTTACCCTATTTCCCAAATGATTAATTTAAAACGCTTCCAAATGAAATCCAAGTTTGGACTACCCCATTAGTAAGTTCAAGAACAAACGATCCTTAATTAAGACCCGGGTTAAAATCGCTGACAACTTTAATAATTTGTTTAACAATGTTAAAACGATTTCAGGTTTCAAATATTTAAGGGGTTTGCTTATTAAGAAATTGTGAAAAAAGTTTGAGAGATTCAATTTATGGATGAGACAAATGGTGAAGGGGATGGAAAGAGATGAAAGGTTATAAGAAAGGAAAGAAAGTTTGGATTTTTATAGGCCCAAGTTTTGTTAAGAATGAACCTGCAAGTTTGTTAAATGGAAATTGTTGTAAAAATTGATTTTCCCAAAGAATGGAAAATCGGCCAACAAATTTAAATTAATTCTTTTATTACCCTTTTTAAAAAATTTAACCGTTTCTTTAAGCAACTTCTATGCCAACCCTTTGTGTCTTTAACTTAATTTCTTACCCTTTGTAATTTAGGAATTCAATTTTTAAAAAAATTTAAAAGGTTATTAGGCCAACCACAAACAATTAAATAAAAAATCAAATTTACAATTTTAATTCAAATTTTTAGGCCAACTTAAGCCTTCCTTGAATCCCTCCCATTTGCCTCGTTTAATCAAAAGTACCTTTTCAATTCGACTCCTCTTTCCCTTAAATTCTTGCCTTCCCGCAAATCTACTTGCTTCCCTAACAACTTCATAATTTTACAACCTTATCAAAATTCCTTTTTTATCAAAAATGTTAACCTCCACTCCAAGCAATTTGAAACCTTGTTCAATGAAGCAATGTAACCCTTGCTTCCTTAATTCTTTCCCAATAACCCAATTCCAACCCTTCTTCCAACTGTTATCCTTAAACTCGATCATAGCGGCTTTTCCTAGGGTTCTTCCATCACTATTCCACAACGTTCACCACTCTAACAAGTAAACTGATCCCTAATCCCAAGTTTCAAATTTGGCCCCAATTAACCTCACCTCATAAAAATTGTATACTAACCCTATTTAACAAATTAACGTATCCATCCAATAAACCTTCCAAGAATCATATCTTCCTTGTATATTACCGCTAAGATCTAGCCCCCTTAAACGTTAATCTTCCATCAATTATTTCGACAATCCGGTCCAAATTAATCAACTTCAACCGGAAATTGCAAAAGGTCTTAAGGAATTAACTATAAGCCCTTCAAACCCATACAGTAATTTCGGGAAGCTACCACAAATCCAATTAACCCTCTCACTCTGTAATTTTTTGGTGCAATAATCCGGAAGTCGTCCAACTTCCTCGCTTCCACAATTTCACAATGTACCTTCAAGCCGTTAATCCACTCCAAGTCATGACACTATTCCTCCGATATGGAAAATCCCTAGCCCTTAAAATGTGATTCTGTCCTTCACTTCCTTCGACACCAACCATTCAAAACCAAACCCAATTTACCCATTTAAAGTTTCCATTTTGTTAATACCAAGGTGCTTCTGCAATCAATTTCCCACATTGCTAGGCAATTCCCCCAATAATTCACTCATTAACTAAGGACCAAAATTCTTCCTAGTTCACAACTCCTTCCTGAATCGGGTCCTTGGCCCTAAATATTATTTTAAGGTCCTTAACACTTCTCCAAAACCCTTGTTATTAAAATCCTCCGGTAATTAAAACAATAAGATCTCCCATATTGCCTTTCGCAAACAATTAATTCTCCAAAACCAACAAGAACCCTGAATCTCAATCCCGATATGTTTGGTTGTCACATAAACCTATTACCTTTCTCACTCTAACCAACCCGGATTTTTCTTGATAATAAATCCCTAGACCTTTGAATTCATGTTCACTTTCAACTAATTTCCCCTGCTTCAAATTGTTCAAGATCCGGACCCAAAAGAAAGCCTTTTAACTTCAAGTCCCCTACCAATAGCAACCACTTTCTTCCTCAAAATTGAATCCTCTAAATCTCCGGACCTGCCAAATGTTACCCTTAACCAAACCTCACTCAATAAGTTTCTTTCTTCCTTGAAAACGGAAACTCTTTCCTTGGTCTTTTGAATCGAATACCCCACCTTATTCACAAACTCTAAACTAATTTAACGCAGGGTGTTCTCAATCAATCATAATTTATTACCTTGAGTCAATGGCCAATTACCTCTTCACCAATTAACATTTGAACAATTCGAAACCTTCCCATTTGAATTCCCTTTTCCCCTATCATATCTGGTCATGGACTTATTCAAATCACTTTATTCAAACGATTTCATTTGCAACATTCAAAACCCTTAACAACCATTCAAATCCTTACCCACTTTTGTTAATCAAACCTACCAACCTTAATCCTTTTCAACCCAATCCTTACTGAAAGCCTCCTACCTTGCAAGAACCTCAATGCTTCAAATTCAACCTTGGGGTCAATCGCTTTCTTCAAAGCGTCTTCTCTAATTCCAATTTTTTCCTTGATAAATCAATTGTCCTCGTCCCCTTTCAAAACTTGCCCCATAGACACCAAGGCTACCAAACCCAACCCAAATCTTTCAATTCCTTAAACCACATGCCCACCATATGCAATCTCTTCGAATGAATTCAAACTCACATCCTTGACGGAATCCACCCTTGAAAAACCTTTCCTTTCTACTAACCATTGCGGCAACCCACTCACTTTCCTTAAACCTAAACCTAGTCACCAACTTTGTTAGTACCTATCGAAACATTAAAAAGCTTACGCACTAACCTAATCCCCTTCGAACACAATTTTCCATTGGTCCTACAAGCCCAGGGTTCTACCAAAAGGCCCTCCCATGCCTTCCATTTTTCTCCCCAGTCCTTAGTGGTTTAACCCAGGTTACCCCTTAATCTTGATTCCTACCCCAAGATGAGTTGGAAACAAGCCCATTTTCCTCATCATTACCCAGTATTACCCACAAGGTTATCTACCACATTCGCTTAACTTTGGATTTTTGAATCATGCCCCGGCGATTTCCAATTCCCTCTTTTCGGTTCCCTCCAGGAGCACCTCCAGAACTGCCCTTTTTCCACTTAAGTACCTTATTGGGTTTAGCCCCTAACACCTTGGCCCATCCTAATCGCACCTTGGTCACGTAATTGCTTCCAAAGTCCGATTCCAAATTGCCAATTTCATTAGCATTCTTACCGATCTAAATCTTACCAACCATGGGCTCCCGGTTTTACTCTCCCTTTGCATCTAATTTTCCCGGTTACCCAACACTCAATTTCATCTTCCACCATTTCTAACCTTCCAAGTTAACAATTTAGTTTTCATTGCATATCAATCTTCACAATGGCCTAGGCCTCCAGCCCAATCTACAATACCTAAAGTGCCTAAGTCAATTTCGCATTCAACCGCTGGAATTGACTCCATTTGCAACTCGATTAAAAGGAATTCTCACATATTAACCCCCTTTTAAGGTCTCTTTACCCCAAAGTCCACGTAGCACCGGTTTCTCCTCCATGCCCCCAAAGCCATTGCAGCCTGCAAATTATTGGTTCAAGATTTTAAATCATTAAACGTCATTTAAACTAGCATTCGGGGAACAAAGGCCCCTCAGACATGTATCCAACCCGGTCCCCAAGTTTCGCAACCCTTCCGATACATTTTATCAGTTATTTTACTAATTAAGTCAGTTGGTTTTGGCAATTCAATGATTGAACCTTTGGACTCCCTCCATTTTTCTCTTAAAATTTTTATATTCCGAATTGTAAACCCATTAACAAAATTTTAATTATAATAATGTTTCAACCCGCAGAATGATGGCGTAACTCGCTAATTAGCAGCTTTAGATTTGGCACTATTGGTTGTAATTACTTAAAGTTTTAGGATTCACAAAACCTGAAAAAATTGACTTAAATAAGCCTTCGGATTCCACCTTTTAAAAAAGCCAATTTTTACTTTTTTTGAAACGAACCAAGTAAGTTCCACTTTGAAACCTTTGACCTACGTCCATCTAAATGTCACCCCAAAGCTAATTTGATCCAGTCTTATCTAAATAATAATTTAAAAAATTTTTTAAATAATTAAGAAATTTTTAGAAACCATGATTTAAACCAGGAGTACTGCGGAGTATCAATCCTTTCAAGTTAACAAAGGCATTCCCAAGTGAAAACTAAGTTCCAACCTTTTATGGTTTCCTTTTTAGCACACGTAAGTTATTAAACAGATTTACCTCCAAATAATTTTTGTTCTAAAGTTAACTTTAATCTAATAAATATAAAAAGATGGTATAAAATCGCCAATTCGTCCATCAAGTTTTACAACTAAAAATAAAGTCAAAAATCAGTGCTCGAATGGGCAAGAATGGAATTGGGAAGGTAAAAGAAAGTTTGGAAAGGACAAGACCCAAATCCCAATTTAACCAGTCTAATAATCCAAGATCCTGGAACCAAGTTTAAGATAATTCGCCAACAATCCCTTCAATTTTTCCTAGCCATACACTACTTGCCTATTGTTTCCTCCAAATATATTAAAACCTTAATTGATACCGTATTATATGTCAAAAATTATTGGTTTGTTTACAAAAATTCAAGCTTTCGCCCTTCTTTGGATTAAAGTTTTTAAAACGTTAGAAACTATCAAGGAGGTAATTAAATTTAAAAGTGATGAACAAATATTTCAAATTAATCCAAAATTTAGTTCGGAATATAAAAAGCTTCTTAACCAATTTCCCTTAAAATCTTAATTTTAATTTCCTTTGGTAAAATTGCAAATTTGCTATGTCCCATACCTTAGGTTTGTAGAACAAATGTAAGAAGGATTGATTTACCCTTTCGGCATAAATATTCCAAGTTTCGAATGGTTTTTGGAAACTTATGTTTTGGAAAGGTTAAATTTGAGATTTGAGTTCGATTTATGATTTCGTACATATGCAACTTTGATGCCTAATGTATATAAGGGCCAAGTACTTTGAACTTCACGTTGATGTTTGAATGTATTGAATTGCTTGTTGTGATGTAAAATGTGCATGACCATTGTGTATTTGAGCTAAAGGATGGCCATATGACCATTTACACTCCTTGTCATATTCGCCATAAGCTATCATGATGAGATTTTAATAAGTTAAATTTGTGTGAATTAGCTCAAGAGCAAAGGGAGCTAAATCCGATAAAGGGAAGGAAAAAGTAGTTGAATAGCCGTCGAAATCGCCGACAACATCCAAGGTAAGTCTTGAGTGATGACCCTACTTGAATTATATCAAAATTATGCTCCTTGTTTGTGTGGCCATTGAGCCGAAATAGTAAAGGTTGATAAATATTTTGTGTTAGAGCTTTAGTAACGAAAATGAACTATGGACGTGTCTTGAATATTGATATATGTGTAAGTGAACATTGAAAATATATCCGGCTAAGACCAAGGCATTCGTGCGAAGTTGATATATCCGGCTAAGACCAAGGCATTCGTATGAAGTTGATATATCCGGCTAAGACCAAGGCATTCGTATGAAGTTGATATATCCGGCTAAGACCAAGGCCTTTGTGCAAGTCACCAACCGGGTTATGACCAAGGCAATCGTCTGAAGTCGCTATATCCGGTTAAATCCGAAAGTATGTGATTCGAAGTGAGCAATCTTGCTGTGAAAATTTCAGCTTATACACTTGTGAAAATTCCAGCAATGAGGTATGTTTGTATGTACTTGTACTAATTGAATTCTTACAAGTAAGTATGCGCTAAGTTGATAAACGAGCTACCGGCCTTGGGCTAAGTTGTTCTTTTGTGTATGAACATAAGGGTCGGTGATGTGAAATAAGTATGAGTATGGGAATGTGAATTAGTAAAGTGGTTTAATTAGCCATGTGAATAAAATACCTTAGTCAAAGCTGATTTCATTGCTTGAGACTTACTAAGCATTAAAATGCTTACCCGCTTGCTTTGGCTCTCTGTTTTATAGGTTTCGCCGTTAGCTATCGGATTCGGGATCAAAGAAGTCAAGTCATCCACACTATCGAAGCCCCATTTTGGTACAAATTTTGGTTGAACTTTGAAATGGCATGTATAGGACCATCCTTTGTTGAAGGTCATGTACCTTCCGGTTTGTGTAAACTTGGATAGCCATGCGAAAATGGCTTATATATGCTTTTAGCATAGAACTATAATCGTTTGTATGTTGACCCTTATGAGGTATGGAATTATTTTGAAACGATTAGCCATTGGAATGGTTAATCATGATCACGCTTTGTGCTATGTATGTAAAAAGGGCCAATTGAATCATGGAAAGTATGAAATAGGTAAAGCCTACTAAAGGCAGATGCTGACAGCAGCAGTGACGTGGATGTGAAAAATCACTAAAAATAGTAGGAATGGTATTAAATAGCAAATAAATTATGTAAGTGTACCTTGATGAATCTACTTTCATATGGAAGAAACGAAATGGTCATATGAGTTATAAGCTAACAGATTTTAAAGTTCTTGTGAAATAGGGCCAGAACGGTTTCTGGATCCCCTGTTCCAACTTTGGAAAATCATTGTAAATTAACCAGAGATAATTAGGAGTCATTCCACATATGTGTAGATTCCTCTCTGAGTCTAGTTTCTATAGAAACAAACGGCATTAGTATTGAAGCCCTGTACAGGAGATATCCAATTCGTAACGCACAAAGGTCAGTGTAGTCGATCCCTACAACAGGCGAGACTTTAACTAATAAACTGTACTAATTGGCTCGACCAAAATTCTAGAAAAAAATATGTAGATG
Source organism: Gossypium arboreum (assembly GCF_025698485.1). Lineage (NCBI taxonomy): Eukaryota > Viridiplantae > Streptophyta > Magnoliopsida > Malvales > Malvaceae > Gossypium > Gossypium arboreum. Next base: position 114,703,380 of record NC_069077.1, on the reverse strand, counting down.
GACATATGAGTCTAGTTTCAGGAAAAATTTACGGAACTGATTTTCGAGTTGTAAAACTCAAGTTATGAATTTTGGAGCGACTAGTACTCAGATTGGCAGCTTGTCTGAAAATTGTCAATAAGTGGGTTGAAGTCTGTTAACACCTCGCGTTCGACTCCGGCGACGGTCTCGGGTTCGGGGTGTTACAATTTTATTGGTATCAGAGCTACGGTTTAGTCGATTCTAGGACTACCGTAATGCGTTTGGGTCTAGCTATACATGCCATTTTATGTGATTATATGATAGTGTGGTGATTTACGACGTTTGAACTTGTGTTTATTTATAGTAATGGATCCCGATCCCAACCGAAGCGATAGGCGATGATGTGGAGAGTGTGGCGCTGCTCCCGCACAAGGGACAACGCCATGGACTCTCAACCTGTTGCTAGTAATCCGAATGACGAGGCTAGACAAGCCTTTTATAGCGTGATGAATGATTGGTTCAACCAATACATTCGAACTAATACTACTGCTTCCACAACCTCCATTCCCAACAAACACATTTCAAGACCTACAATGCCTCCGTAATTGACCAAATAAGGTCGAATAAGCCCCAGTTGATAGAATCCGAAAACATGGGGCTACTGAATTTAAAGCTACGGATAGTGATGATGCCGAGCAAGTCGAATTTTGGTTGGACAACACGATCCGGGTACTCGATGAGCTATCTTGTACACCGATGAATGCCTAAAGTGTACCATCTCCTTGCTACGTGATTACGCCTACTATTGGTGGAGTACTCGACTTGTTGTGCCCTTGAACAAGTAACTTGGGAGTTCTTCCAAACCGAGTTTGGAAAAAGTATATCGATCGAGATTTATGGACCAAAACGAAAGGAATTTCTCGAACTTAAACAAGGTTCCATGTCGGTTACCGACTATGAACGAAAAATTCGTGAGGCTTAGCCAGACGCTGCGAGAATGCATTTCTTCGTAAGCGTGATGTGTAAACGCTCAAGATGGATGAATGATGAGATAAAGCTGTATGTTGGCATTTTGGAAATCAGAGTTTGTGACTCTCGTCGAGCGAAAGCGATGCAAAGCCGAGGAGTTTAGTATGGAGAAAAGGAAAGCGAAGCGGGAGCAAGGGAGTTTCAGAAGAGGTATTCGGGAAGCCCTTCCAACAGTCATCAAAGAAACTTAGAGATGGCTTAGGCCGATCTAGAGACACTTCGGCTTTTCTAGACGAGATCGCGATCGACCCCTGTGACCACACGAATCACTTGATCGCCAAGAGTGGGAATGATCGACGAGAGAGACGAGTGCCGATATTGTGGCAAATGGCATTTTGAAGTCAGTAGATTCCGTGACCGCTCTGTTACAAGTGTGGATCAGTTGACCACTTCATTAAAGATTGCCCGAGGTTGTCCGAATGAATGTAGATCGGAGTGGGAAACCGGGTACTACCACCGCCGAGGTAGACCATCCGGAGATACGGGCAAGGCTAGTGGTGGTCGAGAGGATCTAGAGATGTGCGACCAGATCCGAGGCTCGCGCTCCAGCTAGGACTTATGCTATCTGCCAAGACGCGAGGATGCCTCCTCGCCGGATGTTATTACGGTACTTTCACTCTCTTTGATACTAATGTGATTGCTTTGATTGACCTGGTTCTACTCATTCTTATATATGCGAAACCTTAGCATCCAAAGAAGACTTTGCCTATTGAGTCTCTCGAGTTCGTAATTCGGTGTCAAATCCTTTGGGTCGTTATGTGCTGGTCGACAAAGTGTGTAAGAAATGCCCCTAGTAATTGAGGTACTGTTTTCCGGGACTTGATGCTTTTGCCGTCCGATGAATTTGATGTTATTCTTGGGTTGGATTGGTTGACCGTGCATGATGCGGTTGTGAATTGCAAAAGCAAGACTATTGATTTGAGATGCAAACAACGAGATGATCCGAGTTGAGTCTACTGAACTTGAAGGGTTGCCGACTATAATATCATCAATGTTGGCCCGAAATATGTAAGAAAAGGGTGTGAAGCATACCTTGCGTATGTACTTGATGATAAGGAGTTAGGAATAGAACCCAAATCTGCTTGGTGGTTTGTGAATACCGGACGTTTTCCCAAGAATTGCGGGTTTGCCACTGTTCGGAGATAGAGTTTGGCATTGAGCTTGTACCTGGGACCACACCGATTTCGATAGCTCCATATCGTATGGCACCAACGGAATTAAAGGAGTTGAAAGCTCAGTTGCAAGAGTTGATGGATAGAGGTTTTGCTCGCCCGAGTTTTTCACCTTGGGGTGCACCAGTGTTGTTTGTGAAAAAGAAGGACGGAACCATGAGGTTGTGCATCGACTATCGCCGACTTAATAAAGTGACAATAAAGAACAAGTATCCGTTACCACGTATCGATGATTTGTTCGATCAACTGAAGGGAGCCTCAGTGTTCTCAAAAATAGATTTGAGATCGGGCTATTATCAGTTGTGAATCCGAGATTCGGACATACCCAAAACCGCCTTCAGAACGAGATATGGTCACTACGAGTTCTTAGTGATGCCGTTTGGGCTCACTAATGCCCTACGGTATTTATGGATTTGATGAATCGGATCTTGGATCATATTTGGATCGGTTCGTAGTTGTGTTCATCGACGACATCTTGGTCTATTCAAGAGATGAGACCGAACATGCGAGCACCGAGATTAGTGTTGCAAATTTTACGGGATAAGCGGTTATATGCTAAGTTTAGCAAGTGTGAGTTCGGTTAAGAGAGGTTAGCTTCTTGGGTCACGTGGTATCTCATCGGGTATTCGAGTCGACCCAAGCAAAATTTCAGCCATACTTAATCGGAAACCTCCAAGAAATATTACCGAGGTTCGAGCTTTTTGGGACTTGCTTACTACCGACGGTTTGTAAAAGGATTCTCGATGATAGCCACACCCATGACGAAACCGCTTCGTAAAGATGTCAAGTTTGAATGGACGGAAAAGTGTCGAAAAGTTTTGACCAATTGAAAACTCATTTGACTAAGCTCCAAGATTAGTACAAATTAATCGGCAAAGAGTTTGTCATCTATAGTGACGCCTCCCTACTTGGGTTAGGTTGCGTATTGATGCAAGAAGGTCGAGTTGTGGCCTATCGTCGAGACAATTAAAGCCACATGAGAAAAATTATCCGACCCATGATCTCGAATTGGTCGCCATCGTATTCGCCTTTAAAGATATGGCGACATTACTTATTTGGTGAGAAGTGCCATGTGTATTCGGATCACAAAAGTCTCAAATATTTGATGACTCAAAGAGACTTAAATCTGCGACAAAGACGTTGGCTCGAGTTGTTAAAGGATTATGAGCTGGTCATTGACTATCACCCGGAAAGGCTAATGTGGTTGCGGATGCCTTAAGCCGAAATCACCGCTTGCTTTACGACGATGAATGTACACTTGTCTATCCTACCCGACAATGTGTTAGTAGCCAATTAAAGGCCAAACCATTGTTGACTCATCAAATTCGTGAAGCTCGTAAAGTTGATGAGGAGTTGCGTGCAAAACGGGCCGAGTGTGTTCGAACAAGGAATCGGAGTTTCAAATTGATGATGACGATTGTTTGAGGTTCGAAGTCGTTTGTGTGTTCCAAAGAATTGAACTTATTTCGATAATTCGAACGAAGCTCATTGTAGCCGAATGGCAATCCACCCGGAGTACGAAGATGTACAATGAGTTGAAACGTCGGTTTTGGTGGCATGGTATGAAACGAGACATCTCCGACTTTGTTGCAAGATGTTTAATATGTCAACAAGTGAAAGCGGAGCATCAAGTGCCTTCGAGGTTACTTGACCGATCACGATACCCGAGTGGAAATGGGATCGAGTCACAATGGACTTTGTGTCCGGACCGCCGTTGTCGACAAGTAAGAAGGATGCAATTTGGGTTATTATTGATAGACTAACTAAGTCGGCTCACTTTATCCCCTCGTATGTATGGATTTTTCATTGGATAAACTAGCTGAATTGTACGCTTCTCAGTTGTGAGATTACACGGGTACCGATTTCATTGTGTCGGATAGAGATCCGAGGTTCACCTCGCGATTTTGGAAGAAATTACAAGAAGCATTGGGCACCAAGTTGCATTTCAAAGACCGCCTTTCACCCCAAACCGATGGTCAATCCGAGCGATAATTCGGATACTTGAGGATATGTTGAGATGTTGCATCCTCGAGTTCGGTGGTTCGTGGGAACGGTACCTACCTTTGATTGAATTCGCTTACAACAATAGTTTTCAATCAAGTATTAAGATGGCGCTTTACGAGGCTTTGTACGGGCGTAAATGCCGTACACCATTGTTTTGGACCGAGCTCGGTGAGAACAAAATTTTGGAGTGGATTTGATTAAAGATGCTGAATGCAGTAAAAGTAATCCGTGAAAATCAAGATAGCCTCCGATCGTCGTAAATCGTATGCGGATTTGAAACGAAAGGACATTGAGTATCGTGGGAGATAAAGTGTTTCTTAAAGTTTCGCCGTGGAAAAGATACTCGAGATTCGCCGTAAGGGCAAGTTGAGCCGAGATTCATTGGGCGTCTGAAATCTCCGAACGAGTTGGCCCGATTCATGTATCGCTTGATCTTGCCCCGAACTTGAAAAGATTCACAACGTCTTCCATGTTTCAATGCTTCGACGCTATAGATCTGATCCGTCGCACGTAATTAGTCCATCAGAGGTTGAAATTCAAGCCGATATGAGTTATGAAGAAGAACCGATTCGTATCCTAGCTCGTGAAATGAAAGAGTTGCGAAACAAAAGGGTTCCGCTAGTGAAAGTGTTATGGCTCAAACACGGGATAGAAGAAGCTACTTGGGAACCCGAGAACTCTATGAAAGAGCAATATCCAAACCTATTTACGGTAAGATTTTCGGGACGAAAATTTCTAAAGTGGGGAGAGTTGTGATGACCTTAAAACGACCCTAGTCGAAATGTGGTTTCGGGACCACAAAACCAAGGCATAAAAATAATTTAATATTTATTTTATTGCCTATAATGTGTGTTAACTCATGTGTGATATTTTATGCTTTGATTTAGAATTATAGATGTGAATTTCACTAGAAAGGACCTAGTAATAAACTTTGAAAGTATGAGGGGAAATGTGTGATGACTAATTAAAGGATGCATGCAAAACAATAGACTTGCATGTCAAATTTCCCCCCCCATAGCTAGTGGCCGGCCATGACAAGGATTTATGGGCAAAAATCATGTCATGAAACATGTTTGGTAAATGGGTTATGATGGAAAGAATAAAATAAGGGGTATGGAATAAACAATTAATGTTAGTAGATGAGAAACAAAAAAAAAAAAAGTGTCCATCTTCCTCCATAGCTTGGCCGAATGTCCTAAAGGAAGAAAGAAAAAATTTTGTTCATCTCTTTTCACTCTCTTGTTGGCCGAAAATACTAAGGTTAAGGAAGGAGTTTTGCTTCATACTTGGTTTGGAAGAGGTTGGCTAAACTTGCATCAAGATTAAGGTATGTTTGAGGTTCATGCATGTTTTTAGTTGCTAGCTTAATGTTCTTGTTAGCCCATGGTTCAAATCCTTGTTATGTCATGGGAATGAAATTCGGCCAAAGTGAATGTGGTGTTAATGCCATTGCATGTTAAATGACAAGCTTGAAAGTGATACATGTGATGGAGGATTGAAGATTCTTAGATTTTCTTTTAGCATTTTTTTTTTTTAATGAGATACTAAGTTCTTTGTTTCACCATAACCAAATTGAAATGGTGTGGTGTTGTGGTATTCGGCCATGATATATCCATAAGTATAATTCATGCATGTTGCATGGTAAGTAAGATTTAAGCTTTGGAAATGTGTATATATTTGGATATAAGCCATTTGAGAATTCGGTCCTTGCACCTACATGAATATATGTTTGCACATGATGGATTGGTATGACATATATACTAATTCAAAGTGTATATTTGCTTGTGATGATGTGTTGATTATGAAGTAAATAAGAGATGTGCAATGAATTACGATATGTAATGTGTTAGTAGTAAAATGTATGCTGTTTTTTTTTTTGTGTGGTATTAAGTGTATATTCGCCACATGAGGGGTAATTAGTGTGCATGCATTCGGTTTGAGGCAAGCATATTGATGCCTATTCTTGGCTTAGAAAATTGACTAAGAGGAATATTAACTAATGTGTTGAGTTCGATTTATGATTTCGTACATATGCAACTTTGATGCCTAATGTATATAAGGGCCAAGTACTTTGAACTTCACGTTGATGTTTGAATGTATTGAATTGCTTGTTGTGATGTAAAATGTGCATGACCATTGTGTATTTGAGCTAAAGGATGGCCATATGACCATTTACACTCCTTGTCATATTCGCCATAAGCTATCATGATGAGATTTTAATAAGTTAAATTTGTGTGAATTAGCTCAAGAGCAAAGGGAGCTAAATCCGATAAAGGGAAGGAAAAAGTAGTTGAATAGCCGTCGAAATCGCCGACAACATCCAAGGTAAGTCTTGAGTGATGACCCTACTTGAATTATATCAAAATTATGCTCCTTGTTTGTGTGGCCATTGAGCCAAATAGTAAAGGTTGATAAATATTTTGTGTTAGAGCTTTAGTAACTAAAATGAACTATGGACGTGTCTTGAATATTGATATATGTGTAAGTGAACATTGAAAATATATCCGGGCTAAGACCAAGGCATTCGTATGAGTTGATATATCCGGGCTAAGACCAAGGCATTCGTGCGAGTTGATATATCCGGCTAAGACCAAGGCATTCGTGCGAGTTGATATATCCGGCTAAGACCAAGGCCTTTGTGCAAGTCACCAACCGGTTATGACCAAGGCAATCGTCTTGAGTCGCTATATCCGGTTAAATCCGAAAGTATGTGATTCGAAGTGAGCAATCTTGCTGTGAAAATTTCAGCTTATACACTTGTGAAAATTCCAGCAATGAGGTATGTTTGTATGTACTTGTACTAATTGAATTCTTACAAGTAAGTATCGCTAAGTTGATAAACGAGCTACCGGCCTTGGGCTAAGTTGTTCTTTTGTGTATGAACATAAGGGTCGGTGATGTGAAATAAGTATGAGTATGGGAATGTGAATTAGTAAAGTGGTTTAATTAGCCATGTGAATAAAATACCTTAGTCAAAGCTGATTTCATTGCTTGAGACTTACTAAGCATTAAAATGCTTACCCGTTGCTTTGGCTCTCTGTTTTATAGGTTTCGCTCGTTAGCTATCGGATTCGGGATCAAAGAAGTCAAGTCATCCACACTATCGAAGCCCCATTTTGGTACAAATTTTGGTTGAACTTTGAAATGGCATGTATAGGACCATCCTTTGTTGAAGGTCATGTACCTTCCGGTTTGTGTAAACTTGGATAGCCATGCGAAAATGGCTTATATACGTTTTTAGCATAGAACTATAATCGTTTGTATGTTGACCCTTATGAGGTATGGAATTATTTTGAAATGATTAGCCATTGGAATGGTTAATCATGATCACGCTTTGTGCTATGTATGTAAAAAGGGCCAATTGAATCATGGAAAGTATGAAATAGGTAAAGCCTACTAAAGGCAGATGCTGACAGCAGCAGTGACGTGGATGTGAAAAATCACTAAAAATAGTAGGAATGGTATTAAATAGCAAATAAATTATGTAAGTGTACCTTGATGAATCTACTTTCATATGGAAGAAACGAAATGGTCATATGAGTTATAAGCTAACAGATTTTAAAGTTCTTGTGAAATAGGGCCAGAACGGTTTCTGGATCCCCTGTTCCAACTTTGGAAAATCATTGTAAATTAACCAGAGATAATTAGGAGTCATTCCATATATGTGTAGATTCCCTCTGAGTCTAGTTTCTATAGAAACAAACGGCATTAGTATTGAAGCCCTGTACAGGAGATATCCAATTCGTAACGCACAAAGGTCAGTGTAGTCGATCCTACAACAGGCGAGACTTTAACTAATAAACTGTACTAATTGGCTCGACCAAAAATTCTAGAAAAAAAATATGTAGATGGACATATGAGTCTAGTTTCAGGAAAAATTTACGGAACTGATTTTCGAGTTGTAAAACTCAAGTTATGAATTTTGGAGCGACTAGTACTCAGATTGGCAGCTTGTCTGAAAATTGTCAATAAGTGGGTTGAAGTCTGTTAACACCTCGCGTTCGACTCCGGCGACGGTCTCGGGTTCGGGGTGTTACATGTTTAGTAACACAAACCACCACTCGAGTGAGCGCATGTGATATCTCGAATTACGGCCTAATCGGAATAGTGGTTTTGAGACCACAAATCTGAGATAGAAATAATTATTTTATAATTATTTTGAGGTCTATGATATGATTGCATGATTGTGTGAATCTTTCGTGAAGAAATTCTATGCATAAAGTGCTTAATTTGAAATTTGGGACTAAATTGAATAAGTTACAAAAGTTGCATTCTAGAAGTTTATAGTATGAAATTGCTTTGAAATATTAATTAGGAGGTCTTAAATAGAAATTTGACCAATTTATAAGTTTATGGACAAAAATTGGACATGGATTTTTGAAAGTTTAGTAAGGAAGGGCATTTTGGTCATTTGGATATTAAATGAAATAAAATGGGAAAAATAACAGAAAAATGATCATCTTCTCCATAAGTTGCTGCTGAATTTTGCTCTCCACCATAGCTAGGGTTTCAACACTTTTAAGCCTTGATTGTAAGTGATTTCTATACTCGTTTTTAATGTTCTTTACATTTTTGAAATCCTCGTAACTCGGTTTACCTACTTCTACCAATATTTTGAGCTAGGGTTTATATTTAAAAATTTACCCATGAATTATATGCATGAATTTTGATGTTTTATGGTAGAATATGAAGCTTGAGATTGTGTTAAACAACTTTTGCTAAGTGATTTTACGTAAAAACGACTAAAATGACATAATCGGTAAAAACCTAATGTTCATAAATACATGTTAGAGTGAGAATTGGATATTGCTATAGAAGGGAAAAATGATCAGCATGTTACAAAACATAAGAAAATAGGGTGAAGTTTAATTTAAGAATTTGGGGCAAAAGTGTAAATATGTGAAAGTTTAGAGGCAAAATAGTAATTTTTCCAAAATATGATTTTGGGTTGATTTTAATAATATGAGTCCTAATTAGGCTATATTTGAAATGATAGAGCAAGGAAAATTGAAATTCGGGCTAAAATGGGCAAAATACCAAGTTGTGGACAAAATGGTAAAAATGACCATTTTTGCATACTAGGCATCCGAGCTCATTGAGTTGAGTCTGAGTTCACTTATGGATGCGAACACCCGAGCTCGTTGAGTTGAGTTTGAGTTCACTTATGGGCGGGTTACATGGTAGATTGGCCACATAATTTTCGCAGGCTATTGAGTTTGTCTAGCTGTTGGTATGGCACTTATGTGCATGAAATCCGTGTATCCGAATTATATTCCGATTGTGTTCAACGGGTAAAGTTCTAGTTAAATGGAAGAATTCTCGAGATGAAAGTGACTAGTTGGTAAGTTTTGTGGAATGGATACTTTGTACAGGTATGCACTTAACCCTTGGGTTGAGACTTCAATATAACAATAATATGGTAAGATCATGAATGAGAAATATGATATGAATGCTTTGGTGATATTATGCAAATGTGGACTTTGTATTATTGCATGGCTATGTTACTTGCTATTTACATGTGAAGTTACTAAGAATTTATGCTTACTCTCTCCCTTCCATTCCTTGTAGTTTTGCAAGCCAGCTTGGAGATCAAGACGGTCGGAGGCACGCTCACACTATCAACAGACCATCTCGGTATAGTGGCTTGCATATTTTGGGAATATGGCATGTATAGCATTATAATTCTTGTGTATATAATCTTATGATATGGTGAATGAGTGATGTGGAAATGCTTGTTGATGATTAGCTATTGGAATGGCTAATCAAAATTTATATTTAGTGTTTTGTATGCTTAATGTATTACCTACTCCATGGAAAACCATAAAATGGTGAAATTGCCTATAAAATAGTGTCATACAGCAGCAGTGACGTGAATTTGAAAAATCACTAAAAATAGTAGAAATATAATTAGATGATGAATAAAATATGTAATTTAATTTTAATGAATCTATTTTCATGTGGAAGAAACAAAATAGGTAAAAAAGTTGTATTTTATGAGATAATTACGTTTTGGCGAAATAGGATCAGAGCAATTTCTGGATCCCCTATTCTGACTTTATAAATTCACCATAAATTTTTTAAAAATAATTAGGACTCAAATTTTATATTTATGGATTCCTTATTGAGTCTATTTTTAATAGAAATAGACATCATAGTCATTGGATCTCTGTACAGGAATAAATTTTATTTGTAGTACACAGGGGTCAGAGTAACTGAACCTTGAAATAGGGGAGACTTTAACTAATAAACTGTACTAATTGGCCAGACCAAAACTTCTAGAAAAAATTTAGTAAGTAGATATCTGAGTCTAGTTTCAAAAAAAATTTACAGAATTGGATTTCAAGTTTTGTAACTTGAGATATGATATTTTTTAGCGACTGTGACGCAGTTAGCCAGCTTGTCTAGAAATTCTAAAATAAATTGTTTGAGCTATTTAATTAATGAATTAAGTCCGTTAACACCTCGTGCTCGACTCCAACAACGGTCTCGGGTACGGGGGCGTTACAGCACACGCCAGTATAGCGTCATTGTTTGCTTATTCTGGCTTTTGCCAATTTTTATAGTTTAGATAGTGTTTACACACCTGATATGATTTTTGATATGCAACGCTCTTGAGATAAACCACAGCTAAAACCAATGGCAATTCCATGTCCAACATTAGTCACGATTAGAACCAATACCAAAAAAACAACAACAATCGAACTTTATTTATGTTGCTTACCCCTACTGCTCCAAAAAGATGTAGCCTACGATTCTGCGGGTAAATCGAGTCTGATGCGATTTGATGTTGTCAAATCAACGTTCAACACAACAGAGGATTAGGAACTTAACATAATTAACGAATGAAATTTTCCAAATCAATTGGAACACACATTTCCCCCTTACCATAAGACTTACCAACCGGAAGTAGTCCACTTTGAACAGAAGTAACCAATTAAGGGGGAAGTAGACGGAAAAGGAGAATAAGAGGAAGTCAAGAATTCGGCCATAGTAACAGAGAAGAACCAATGCCAACTTTTCCCCTTTTCAGAGAGAAATTGAAAGGCAGGAGAGGAGAAGAGAAAAATTTTTAGGCAAAAGCACAAAGGGAGAGGGTAACTGCTAAAAACCGATTGAGAGGAGAAGAGAAAACAAGAATTCGGGAAAGGTCTTTGTGGGGAAAAGAGAGACTGAGATGAGTAAATTAACAAGAGAAATGAATCAGTCGGAATAGGAAATAGCAAATCAGAAGCATAACACCTAACAGAAATTAGGCCCTCAGGAACACAGAAAAATCGACAGAAGAAAAGAAAGTTGAGAGAAACAAATGTCTAGCAGAAAATTTGAGAAAAGAACCCCAATTTAGCACTAACACTCAACCTAACCCCAATCTTCTCCACAATATTCTCCTAAAATCCAGCCACACATCCCCACACGCCTCAAACACTCCAACCGTCTACTAGCATCAGAATTCTACTGTCATACAAACACTCACACGGCATCGAGCAAAATAAAACACTCCCCTGCATCGCCAAGACTCGAACTCAAGACCCTCAATAACAGTAACACGCCACTTATCTCTTAGACCAGCATGCCCATTCTGACATGTTATACCCACATTAATTTAAAAGCCTGCTAACTAGGGATGGAGGTTTATTCATATTAAAAACAAAACTTTTGCACAAGCCAAGGCTTGAACCCAAGACTTCTCAAACACTTCCTAGGAAACTTAACCATTGAAGCAGACATGCATTTGTATCCCACAATCATACGAAAATAAACACTTAGGATTTTTGGGGCATTACAACTCTACCCCCTAAAAAGAAATTTTGGCCTCGAAATATTACCTGATCAAAACAATCAGGGTATTGTTGTCGCATCACCTCCTCAAGTTCCCACATGGCATCATCCGAGCTATGATTACTCCAAAGAACCTTAACTAGTAGGATAGACTTCTTCCTCAAAACCTTTACATCACGATTTACAGTCTGAACCGACTCTTCCTCAAAAGTTAGATCTAGTCTAACCCCAATTTCCTCAACCGGTATAACATGTGTGGGATTAGAGCGGTAGCGCCTCAACATAGAGACATGGAACACATCGTGAATCCGGTCTAACTCTGAAGGAAACTTTAGCTGATAGGCAACCAGTCCAACACTTTTTAGTATGCGGTAAGGCCCAATAAACCTAGGGCTCAACTTGCCCTTATGTCCAAACCTCAATACATTCTTCCATGGCGAGACCTTGAGAAAAATGAAGTCTCTACAGAATAATAAATCTCTTTACACTTCAGATCTGCATATGAATTCTATCTGTCTGATGTCACCTTCAGTCAATATCGAATTAGTCTAACATTATCCTTGGTATTAGAAACTAATTTAGGGCCCAGAACACGCCACTCGCCCAACTCAGTCCAACATGAGGGAGTACGACACCTACGACCTTATAATGCCTCGTAAGGTGCCATCTGTATGCTAGACTGGTAACTATTGTTATAAGCAAACTCTGCTAGTGGCAAGTAGTCCTCCCAATTGCCTCGAAAATTAATCACACAACTGCTTAACATGTCATCCAGTATTTGAATCACCCTCTCTAACTAACCATCTGTCTCAGGATGGAACGCAATACTGAAGTTCAACCTTGTACCTAGAGCTTCATGCAACTTCTTCCAAAACCGAGACGTGATGCGAGGATCTCTATAAGATATTATGGAAACTGATACCCCATGCAGTCTCACTATCTCAGACACATATAGTTTAGCCAGCTTCTGCAAAGAGTAATGAGTATGAACTGGTATGAAATGGGCAGATTTGGTCAATCAATCCACGATGACCCATACTGAATCCTTCTTAGTAGGTGTTAGGGGGAGCCCACTAACGAAGTCCATTGTCACTCTCTTCCACTTTCAAAGTGGAATTTTAACTGGCTGAAGTAACCCTGAAGGTAACTGATGCCTAGCCTTAACCTGCTAGCAAGTCAGACATTTACTCACGAAGTCGGTAACTTCATGCTTAAGACCCGACCACCAATATAACTCACGAAGGTCTTAGTACATCTTATTTCCACCAAGGTGCATAGCATAAGGACTACTATGTGCCTCTCGCAGTATAGACTATCTCAAATTAGTATCCTTTGGTACACAGATCCTTCCCCGAAAACAAAGCACTCATTTGCTATTCAACCCAAAATCTATAGTATCACCACTCTCAGCCTGTCACAAATGAAAATCCAGTGACTCATCGTCCAACTGTTTACCTTTAATCTTATCCATCCACATCAGTTTAACTTGGAGCTCTTCCAACAAACTACCATCATCAAATAAACTGAAGTGAGCAAACATTGCTCTCAGCTCAATCATAGCTCTACAACTCAGTGTGATCGCCACCACATTGGCCTTCCCAAGATGGTATTCAATCATACAGTCATAGTCTTTAAGCAGCTCAATCCATCTACGCTACCTAAGATTTAGCTCCTTCTGAGTGAGGAGATATCTGAGGCTCTTGTGATCAGTGTAAATGATACACTTCTTACCGTAGGCATAATGCCTCCAAATTTTTAGTGTGAAAACCATTGCGGCCAATTCCAAGTCATGCATCGGATAATTCACTTCATGAGTCTTAAGCTGACGAGACGCATATGTAACCACCTTACCCTATTGCATCAACACACATCCCAACACAAAATGTGATGCATCGCTATAGACAGTGAACTCTTTCCCTGACACTGGTTGTATCAAGACAAGAGCCTCAGTTAGAACTTTCTTGAGCTTCTCGAAGCTCTCTTGCTACACATCAGTCCAGTTAAATGGGCCCCTTTAGGAAACAACTTAGTCAGAGGTGTTGCAATCAATGAAACCCCTCAACAAATTGCCGATAATATCATACCAGTCCTAGAAAACTGCGGATCTCAGATACAGTCTTAAGCGGCTTCCAATCCAAAATGGCCTCAATCTTCCAATGATCAACCCTAATCCCTTCAACAGATACCACTAGCCCAGAAATGTTACCTCTTGTAACCAGAACTCACACTTATTGAACTTGGCGTACAGTTGTTTCTCCCTCAGAATCTGTAGAACAACTCAGAGATGTGCCTCATTTTCATCTTTATTTCTCGAATACACCAGAATGTCGTCAATAAAACCACTACGAACTGATCCAAATAGGGCTAGAACACTTGGTTCATCAGATTCATAAAAGTCACTGGTGCATTCGTCAGTCCAAACGGCATCACTAGGAACTCGTAATGTAACGAGTCCTAAATGCTATCTTGTATACATCAATCTCTTTGACCCTCAGTTGATGGTTCTTAGAGAAAACTGAAGTTCCCTAAAATTGGTTGAATAGATCATCTACCCTCGGTAGGGTGTACTTATTCTTAATGGTCAATTTATTCAATTACCGGTAATCGATGCACATACGCATCGATCCATCCTTCTTTTTCAGAAAAAAAATAGGTGCTCCCCATGGAGACACACTAGGTCGGATTAACCCATAATCCAACAATTCTTGAATCTGAGCTTTAAGCTACACAAGCTCTTTCGGTGCCATTCTATAAGAGGTGATGAACACCGAAGCTATACCAGGTAGGAGATCAATCCCAAGCTCAACTTTACGGTTTGAAGGTAATCCAGGTAGCTTGTAACACCCTAAACCCGACCTAGACGTTACGGCCAAACCTGGGGTGTCACATTGAAGTGTTTATCGAAAACCTTGTTTTCATTAAAAACCCTTCTTTAAATAAAATCCTTCAGTAAAATCCCAGCTTATATTTGTTGCTTTCAAAGCGAGGTGTATTTAAAAAAAACTATTCTTTCTTGTATGATAATAATTACTTTGTAAAATCTCTTTTCAATTGCGGAAGCTTTATTTAAAACAAATGATCCATGGAAACCTGTCATTTAAAAATTAAGTTGCGGAAACGTAGTATTTAAAAATAGTTATGTTTTAGAAAAACTATGTTCTACTTCTAACAAATAGAAAGCATAAAAATAATAATAATCCTAATTTTAAATAATAACCAGAGGAAAGGCCTTATTATATTCCGGCCTGAAATAACTTTAAATGCTAGAAATTATATGTTTAAGAAAACAAGTCCAAGTCGTCTTGCTAGCTAGCCACCTCGGAGTCCCTCCTACTGTTGAACCACTTACTAAGGATCACTTGAGACAAATAAAAGAGGAGGTGAGTTTTCGAAAACACAGTGTCTACAACCCTCGACAAATAGGAAAGTATGCAATAACAAGTCTTTTTGGGCCTGAGCCCAATTCAATATCAGAACAGAAGTAAAGTAATCAAATATGTACGAATCCCACCCATCCAACCACTACAGACCATCTCCATCCCCCAATACATTCCATGTGGGGATATAAAATTGACCCACCCATATGATACACTCTAATGGTAGCCCGGTTGTGGCACTACCTAACGTTGCAGCAAAGCTGCTAATCATATATTGGGCTCAAAAAGCCATCGGTGGATCTGTGGTCATCAAGCAACCATGCGATCCTCATATACTTCCTCCGTTCCATAATTTCCAACCCATATGCAACCTAAACAAAATATCATATGAATGCAGTAGGTACACATGCAACATCTATAAATCTTACATTTAACACATAGGGGTATTTTAGTCATTCTCGCCCTTAGGGGCATTTCGATAATTTCTATTTATTATGGATTTATTACTTATCTTGGCCCGTTAACAAGTCCTCGTTAGCTAAAGTGAACAGATACTATGCACCAAGTAGGATTCTAGAGAAGATGAGGTGAGTCATTAAGATTGCTTAAGTACTAAGCTCTTCTTAGATCCAATTTTAGACATGCATATACCCATTGCCACACCTTAACCTTATGACTCATCTACAGTCGCAATTAATTAATTATTTAAGTTTTATGCCTGATTGAGTAGTTACCAAAAAAACTCAGTCCACAACCCCTTACTAAAAACTAACAGATCCATACTTATTCATTTGGCCCCTTTAGGCCCAATCTCATTCATATGGTCCATCGGGCACAATCACATTCATATGGCCCATTAGGCCCAATCACTTTCATATGGCCCGTCAGGCCCAATCACATTCATAGTCATGCAATCATACGATTTTTCATCATACAGTATCAAATTGCCAATTTTGCCTACTATGGCCCTACAGCCCATCGGTCCCATTTAGCCCATTCTGGCCTGGTTGGCCGATACACGGCCTAAGTCCATGGAATCGCTCATGGGGCCTCTGATATCCTATAGGTTTCCCCCTTACGAGTTTCACGCACTCACAAGACTACTGTAGCCAAACTTTCAACTTTTCAGTATTTCGACTTTCCAGCATTACGAGATTTGCCGATCTACCGTGTGTATGCAGTGTATGTACACACTTGGTACTAAACGTGCTGCGATCTCCTTAGCCACGAACCTACAAATGATGTCCCTCAACGATTAATCACACACTTATCAAATACGATCACGAAAAACCAAAAATCTCATCTTTGCCTTACCTTGAATGACAATCCTTAACAACCCTTACCTGATCACTAATCACGAGTATTCCTTAAATCCAAACCCCAAAACGCATAAGGAGCAATTCGACAGAGATTTGAAATTCGAGATTCAATACTAATCCTATAAGAATCGGGCTAAGTAGAGGGAGTATGGCAGCACAGAGGGTCTTCAGCCAAAGAGGTATTCGGCTTTTGAGATTTGTATGGTAAAAGGGGTTTTCGGCACAAATAAGAAGAAGAGAAGAAAGAATAGACTAAAACCAAAGGTGAATCAAAAGAGAATTTGAGAAGAGAAAGAATGGAAAATTGACAAGCAAGGAACAAGGAATTCGACTTCTGAGCATTTAGAGAGAAAAGTGTTTCGGCAACACAAAAAAAATGAGGAATTCGACTAAAGGAAGAGAAGCAATGTAACACCCCAAACCCGTGACCGTCACCGGATTTGACCACGTGGTGTTACCGGGCTTACTTCCCTTATTTCTCTCTTTGAAATAATTGATTTCTGTTCCAGGCAGGCTAGCTAACTGCGTCACTGTCACCTTAGAAATCATATCTCGAGTTCCAGAAATCGAAAATCAGTTCCGTAAATTTTCCCTGAAACTAGACTCATATATCCATCCCTGGATTTATTTCTAGAATTTTTGGTCAGGCCAATTGGTACAGTTTATTAGTTAAAGTCGCCCATGTTACAGGGGTCGACTACACTGACCTTTGCGCATTACGACCTGGATATCTTCTCGTACAGGGCTTCAATGCTCATGTAGTTTGTTTCTAATGAAACTAGACTCAAAGGGGAATCTGCAAATATAAGGAATGACTTCTAATTCCTTCTGGATAATTTATGGTAAATTTTCAAAGTCGAGACAGGGGATCCAGAAACTGTTCTGGCCCTATTTCACGAGAACTTTAATATCTCTCAGTATACTGCTCATATGGTCGTTTCGTTTCGTCCATATGAAAATAGATTCATCAAGGTTCAATTTCATAATTTATTCACTATTTAATTCTACTTCTACTATTTTTAGTGATTTTTCAATCTCATATCACTGCTGCTGTCCGCAACAGTTACTGCAGTGACTATGCCAATTTCATGAATCTTTCCTTGGCCTTACTAATCATCCATCATACATGACACAAATTATGGCCACCTTATCAAAATTAAAGTTTCTAAGACTCGTGGCTATAGGTTCTAGCATCCCACTCAACAACCACATAGGCCATTTTAACATGGCTTAAAGTTTACAACCAATTCAACAAAACATAATAGCCTATACATGCCAAATGTTCTCCTAGTTCAACTACGAAGACAATACCAAAAGATTTCCAGCCGGTGTGATGACTTCAACGACGGTTCCGAGCACGCAAACAATACGAGTCCAAGAGACCTAAAATGGGTGACAAGAAAACACCGAGTGAGTTTATAAATCAGTAAGTCATAAGCATTCATCAACCATCCATTAATAAAATTTTCACAACATCAAACAATAAGCGAGGCTAGGTACTTCATCCATATCGAAACTATACCATAATTCCTCGGACCTTTCGGTTCAATCTCATACCAAGTCATACATCCACATTTCATATTCTATACAATAAGATATTTGAGGCATTTTACACACCAACTCATTCACACCACAATCATACAATTGCAATCATCACATAGATTTAAAGCTTACCAAGCTCAACCCCGAGCATGAACGTATTGCCTATTCGTCATGAGCTCAAGGTACTTACCCGATCCGCTGTCCGGATTAACTCGATAATGTCGCACACTCAGTGCCAATTGTAATGCAAGAGCATATAGTGAATCCGCACACTTAGTGCTATATATTTTCAGCTCGCACACTTAGTGCTATATAATTTTCAGCTCGCACACTTAGTGCTATATAATCAAACTCGCACACTTAGTGCTGTACAATTTTAAACCCGCACACTTAGTGCCAATCTTGTCACCGTGTCCATTTATACCCGCACACTTAGTGCCGAGACCAATACCTTATGCATTTTGCTGCCTTTATACATTCAACAATGGCATCATTCCATACACATACATTTTCATTTACACATCAACTCATTTAAACACAATTGCGTATATATTATGGTCATTTACATCAACACCAAATATATGCTTAATGACTTACATTATGTAGGGTAGAACGGTTCCAATTCGCTACTGTTTGCTTTCTCCTTTCCTTTGTCGATTTAGTCCCCTTTGCTCTGGAGCTAAATCAAACAATTCACCTCTCCATCAAACACAAACATACGGCATTCATATACATTATTATGATTATTGCGAATACTTAACACAACTAAGCTAAAATTTACTCAATCTCATCTTAATTTATTGCTACTTATTCATCAAATTCCCAATACAGGTATTTAACACCTATGCAACAAAACCGGATTAGCAAACACCCATAGCCCATGGCCGATTACAACTTAAACACAAGTCAACAAGATCTCATGATTTCAAATCAAACTCTTCTCAAGAATGCACCATGCGAACCCTTAGATGATTAAACATCTAATTTAGACAATCTTAGAACATCTAAACGACACTTGTTCAAGGCATTAAACCACTACATGTTCGGCTATTACCTTAGGTGCATTAGAAATTTATACTATCAATAAGCTCAACTTCTTGCAACAACAATTTCTTCCTCAAGGTTTAAAGGCTAAAATCAAATTATTCTCCCATTAACCATAAACGAATGTACCATACCTCCATCAAGATTTCAAGATTCTTTTGGCTTGGGTTAAGTAAGAAGCAAGATGATTAACCTAAAACAAGCTTGAATTTCAAAACAAATCTAACACTTTTTACTAACCTTTCTTCTCCTTCCATGACCGAAAGTCTTTCTCCCCTCTTCCTCTTTACATTCGGCCAAGAAGAGCTTAAGTTCCAAGCTTTGTTTTCATGACCCTCTTGCTAGCTAAAGAAGAATGCCGATTTGCTTTAAGGAGATTTCCCCTATTCCTTCATCTTTTCAAGTCATGGCAATTGTAACAAAAATGAGGAAGGATGAACAACCAATTTTCTTCCCCCTTTTTTTTTCTTTGTTTTGTCACGGCACAAGAGTATCCATACACACATTTTCTTCATCATTTTCCTTCTTTTTTTTCATTTCTTTATTTCCTTCCATAATGCACTAGGCCAACATGTCTAGGACATGTTTTCTTTGCCCATCATCATGTCATGGCGGGCCACTAACCTTAAGAAATGGGTTATTTGACATGAAACTCCACCTTTGTGTTAACATGCACTAATAAGCCATTTAAAATTAGCCTATCATATTTCACCATGTTTCACATTGATCCCTATTTAATAATTTCTCACAAAATTGGTAAAATTAGAGAATGAAACTTCCACATATGCATGCACACATATAGTAAGCATAGAATATAACAATTAATTATTTTATGACTCGGTTTAGTGGTCCCGAAACCACTTTCCGACTAGGGTCAATTTAGGTCATGTCACAACTCTCCCCACTTAAGAAATTTTCGTCCGAAAATCTTACCGTAAATAGGCTCGGGTATCGCTCTTTCTTAGAGTCCTCAAGTTCCCAAGTGGCTCCTTCAATTCCGTGTTTATGCCACAACACCTTCACTAATGGGATTTTCTTATTAGCAACTCTTTTACTTCGCACATCGAATGCGAACCGCTCTTCTTCATAACTCAAATTAGGTGAACCTCGACCTCGGATGGAGTAATTACGTGTGTCGGGTCGACCTATATCGTCAAGCATCGGGACATGGAAAACGTTGTGGATCCTTTCGAGCTCGGGGGTAAAATTAATCGACGCTCTCGGCCAACTCGTTCGAGATATTTCATACGGACCGATGAACCTCGGACTCAATTTGCCCTTACGGCCAAATCTAAGCACCTTCTTCGGGTGAGACTTTGAGAAATACCTTGTCTCCAACCCGATATTCAATGTCTTTTCTTTTCAAATCCGCATCGACTTTTGGCGATCCAAAGCGACTTTCAAACTTTCACGAATTACTCGAACTTTTGCTCGGCATCCTTAACCAAATCAACCTCAAGATTTTTCCTTCACTAAGTTCATCGAGAATAATGGGATACGGCATTTACGATCGTATAAAGCCTCGTAAGGCGCCATCTTAATACTTGATTGAAAGCTATTGTTGTGCGAATTCAACCAAAGGTAAATACCGTTCCCATGAACCACTAAACTCAAGGATGCAACATCTCAACATATCCTCGAGTATTTGAATTACCGTTCAGATTAACCATCGGTTTGGGGGTGGCGATTGCTAAAATGCGACTTGGTACCCAAAGCCTCTTGCTATTTCTTCCAAAATCGCGATGTAAATCTTGGGTCTCTATCCTACACGATAGAAATAGGTACCCCATGCAATCGAACAATTTGTGAGACGTATAATTCTGCCAATTTATCAAGCGAAAAATCCGTGCGGACAGGAATAAAATGAGCAGACTTGGTCAGTCTATCAACAATGACCCAGACCGAGTCTTTCTTATTCTAAGTCAATGGTAACCCAGACACAAAGTCCATTGTTACTCGATCCCATTTCCATTTGGGTATCGTGATCGGCTGAAGTAATCCTGAAGGCACTTGATGCTCCGCTTTCACTTGTTGACATATTAAACATCTCGAAACAAAGTCAGAGATGTCTCGTTTCATACCATGCCACCAAAGCGGCGTTTCAAATCATTGTACATCTTCGTACTCCGGGTGGATTGCCATTTGGCTACAATGGGCTTTGTTCGAATTATCGAAATAAGTTCAATTCTTTGGAACACAGACGACTTTTGAACTTCAAACAATCGTCATCATCGATTTGAAATTCGAGTCCTTGTTGAACACACTCATTTCATTTTGCAACCAACTCATCGTCGACTTTACGAGCTTCACGAATTTGACGTATCAATAATAGTTTGGCTTTCAATTCCACTACTAACACATTGTCGGGTAGAAACAGACAAGTGTACATTCATCGCTTCATAAAGCAAATAGTGATTTACGACTTAAGGCGTCATAACCACATTAGCCTTTCCGGTGATAGTCAATGACCAGCTCATAATCCTTTAACAGCTCGAGCCAACGTCTTTGTCGCAGATTTAAGTCTCTTTGGGTCATCAAATATTTTAGACTTTTGTGATCCGAATACATATGGCACTTCTCACCAAATAAGTAATGTCGCCATATCTTTAAAGTAGTGCGATGGCGACCAATTCGAGATCATGGGTCGGATAATTTTTCTCATGTGGCTTTAATTGTCTCGGCGCGCAGGCCACAACTCGCCTTCTTGCATCAATCGCAACCCAACCCAAGTAGGGATGCGTCACTATAAATGACAAACTCTTTGCACGATTCGGGTTGCACTAGAATTGGGGCTTCATCAAATAAGTTTTTAGTTGATTGAAACTTTTCGACATTTCTCCGTCCATTCGAACTTAACATCTTTTTGGAGTAGTTTAGTCATCGGTGCAACTATCATCGAAAAACCTTTTACAAATCGTCGGTAATAATCGGCAAGCCCCAAAAGCTCCTAACCGGTAACATTCCGTTAAAGGTTTCCAATTGACTATGGTAGAAATTTTGTTCGGGTCCACCGACACCGTCACGGACACCACGTGCCCCAAAAAGCTAACCTCTTTCAACCAAAATTCACATTCTTGAACTTTGCGTATAATCGCTTATCTCGTAAAATTTGCAACACTAGCCTCGGTGCTCGGCATGTTCGGTTTCATCTCTCGAATAGACCAAAATGTCATCGATAAATACAACTACTGAACCGATCCAAGTATGGCTGAAAATTCTATTCATTAAATCCATAAATACCGCAGGGCATTAGTAAGCCCAAACGGCATCACCAAGAATTCGTAGTGACCGTACCTCGTTCTAAAAGCGGTTTTGGGTATGTCCGATTCTCGGACCCTCAACCGATAGTACCCGACCCCAAATCTATCTTTGAAAACACCGAGGCTCCTTTAATTGATCAAACAAATCGTCAATTCGTGGCAATGGATATTTATTCTTTATCATCACTTTATTGAGTTGACGATAGTCGATGCACAACCTCATGGTTCCGTCCTTCTTTTCACAAACAATACAAAAGCGCCCCATGGAGAAAAACTTCGGTCGAGCGAAACCTCTACCCGTCAATTCTTTCAATTGAACCTTCAATTCCTTTAATTAAGTTAATGCCATACGATACGGGGCTATTGAGACCGGCGTAGTACCGGTACAACCGATGCGAAATCCACTTCTCGAACCGGTGGCAAGCCGGTAACTCCTCGGGAAAAACATCGAATACTCACAAACCACTGGTACCGATTCGAGTTTCCTTTCCGTCTCTTTACTTTCAAACACATACGCAAGGTATGTTTCACACCCTTTTCACATATCTCCGGCGGTCATAGAAGATATTATCGCTGGCACTCCTTTTAAATCGATGAGACTCGACTCGGACTACCTCATTATTTGCACTCCTCCAATCAATGGTTTTCCTTTGCGGTCCACCACTTGGTCATGTACGGTCACCAATTCATACCAAGAATAACATCGAATTCATCAAATGGTAGAAGCATCGGATCGGCGGAAAACAGATTCTCGAATTATTAGGGGCATCTCTTGCACACTTTATCAACGAGTGCGTATTGACCCAAAGGGTTTGACACCGAATTACGAGCTCGATAGACTCAACAGTGAGTCTTCTTGGATGCTAAGGTTTCACATACATATGAATGAGTAGAGCCGGGGTCAATCAATGCAATCACACTAGTATCAAAGAGAGTAAAAGTACCGGTGATAACGTCGGGGAGGATGCCACCTTTAGATGCGCGGATGGCATATGCTCTAGTAGGAGCACGGTCTCGGATCGAATAGCCGTATCGAGGCTCCTCTCTGATTACCACCCCTACCTCCAGAAATTCTCGGGGGCCTATCTCTAGCCGTCGTTTCACTAGGTCTTGCACCTTGCATCTTATTCTTCTCATCTAGCTCCGTGCAATCTCTAATGAAGTGGTCCTTGAACCGCATCCATAACAGCCCTATTAATGACTTACCCCAACATTCACCTAGGTGTCGTCTTCCACATTGGGGGCATTCGGGTTTCTCTTGGCGATTATTGCCCACACTAGCTACAAGTACCTCGGAGTCCGTCAATGGTCGGGCTCGATGGAAATTCCACAATCGCCCTCGACTTATTAGTGTCCTCCACGAACCTCTTTACGTTGAGAATGGAGCTTTACCCGTCGATCTTTTACGAAAATCTCTAGCTTCAAATTCAGCCTTCTTCTAATCTCTTGCACATAGCAACCTCATCACCCACACACTCCAGAGCATACCGACTAAGTCTTACGAACTCATGTTCAGTATTTAGATCTGATCATCCGGCCTTGCTTAAGTTCCAAGAATTCCTTACGCTTCGATCGATGAACAGTTGACTAATGTATTTCTTTCGAAATTGATTGAAAGAAATCCCAAGTAACTCATTCATTTGGGACTATGGATATTAAAGTCCTCCACCAATAGTAAGTGAGTCTCTTAACAAGGATATAGCACACTTAAGACATTCATCGAATGTGCATTACAGTTCATCTAACACTCTAATGGTGTTATCGAGCCAAAACTCACCTTTTCGGCATCATCAAGAACTATGGCCTTGAACTCCTCATTACGCTTCCTAATCAAGTCCACGGTGGTTTACTCGACCTCACAGGATCGGTAACTAGAGGCATTACGGGCTCTTGGGTGGAGTATTTAAATTCGAGAATGGTTGGACAGTAGGATTGGTTCGGGCATATTATGCGACCCACTCATTCATCATGGTGAAGAAGGCTTGTTTCGCCCCTTCACTTGATTATTCGACGATGACCGAGGCTCAACAGTGGTGTCCCTTGCACAGAACAGCTGCTACACTTTCAACATCATCCGCCAAGGGTCTCTCTACCGGGTTCCATTTGCAAATCAAAACAAAAACTTCAACCGTCGAAGTCATCACATTTCTAAGCACTAACATTTTGGGCATGTATAGCTAGACTCACACGCTATGGTAGTCCTAGAACCGACTAAACCATAGCTCGATACCAATAAAATGTAACACCCCAAACCCGTGACCGTCACGGATTTGACCACGTGGTGTTACCAAAGCTTACTTCCTTATTTCTCTCTTTGAAATAATTGATTTACATTCGAGCGGGCTAGCTAAGCTGCGTCCATGTCACCTTAGAAATCATATCTCGAGTTCCAGATCTCGAAAATCAGTTCCGTAAATTTCCCACAAACTAGACTCATATATCCATCCCTGGATTTATTTCTAGAATTTTTGGTCAGGCCAATTGGTACAGTTTATTAGTTAAAGTCGCCCATGTTACAGGGGTCGACTACACTGACCTTCGCGCATTACGACCTGGATATCTTCTCGTACAGGGCTTCAATGCTCATGTAGTTTGTTTCTAATGAAACTAGACTCAAAGGGGAATCTGCACATATAAGGCACGACTTCTAATTCCTTCTGGATAATTTATGGTAAATTTTCAAAGTTGAGACAGGGGATCCAGAAACTGTTCTGGCCCTATTTCACGAGAACTCTAATATCTCTTAGTATACTGCTCATATGGTCGTTTCGTTTCGTCCATATGAAAATAGATTCATCAAGGTTCAATTTCATAATTTATTCACTATTTAATTCTACTTCTACTATTTTTAGTGATTTTTCAATCTCATATCACTGCTGCTGTCCGCAATGATTACTGCGATGAACTATGCCAATTTCATGAATCTTTCCTTGGCCTTACTAATCATCCATCATACATGACACAAATTATGGCCACCTTATCAAAATTAAAGTTTCTAAGACTCGTGGCTATAGGTTCTAGCATCCCACTCAACAACCACATAGGCCATTTTCACATGGCTTAAAGTTTACAACCCACAATTCAACAAAACATAATAGCCTATACATGCCAAATGTTCTCCTAGTTCAACTACGAAGACAATACCAAAAGATTTCCAGCGGTGTGATGACTTCAATGACGGTTCGAACGCACGCAACAATACGAGTCCAAGAGACCTAAAATGGGTGACAAGAAAACACCGAGTGAGTTTATAACTCGATAAGTCATAAGCATTCATCAACCATCCATTAATAAAATTTTCACAACATCAAACAATAAGCGAGGCTAGGTACTTCATCCATATCGAAACTATACCATAATTCCTCGAGACCTTTCGGTTCAATCTCATACCAAGTCATACATCCACATTTCATATTCTATACAATAAGATATTTGAGGCATTTTTACACACCAACTCATTCACACCACAATCATACAATTGCAATCATCACATAGATTTAAAGCTTACCAAGCTCAACCCCGAGCATGAGCGTATTGCCTATTCGTCATGAGCTCAAGGTACTTACCGATCCGCTGTCCGGGATTAACTCGATAATGTCGCACACTCGGTGCCAATTGTAATGCAAGAGCGTATAGTGAATCCGCACACTTAGTGCTATATATTTTCAGCTCGCACACTTAGTGCTATATAATTTTCAGCTCGCACACTTAGTGCTATATAATCAAACTCGCACACTTAGTCTTGTACAATTTTAAACCCGCACACTTAGTGCCGAGACCAATACCTTATGCATTTTGCTGCCTTTATACATTCAACAATGGCATCATTCCATACATACATTTTCATTTACACATCAACTCATTTAAACACAATTGCGTATATATTATGGTCATTTACATCAACACCAAATATATGCTTAATGACTTACATTATGTAGGGTAGAACGGTTCCAATTCGGCTACTCGTTTGCTTTCTCCTTTCCTTTGTCCGATTTAGTCCCCTTTGCTCGAGCTAAATCAAACAATTCACCTCTCCATCAAACACAAACATACGGCATTCATATACATTATTATGATTATTGCCGAATACTTAACACAACTAAGCTAAAATTTACTCAATCTCATCTTAATTTATTGCTACTTATTCATCAAATTCCCAATACAGGTATTTAACACCTATGCAACAAAACCGGATTAGCAAACACCCATAGCCCATGGCCGATTACAACTTAAACACAAGTCAACAAGATCTCATGATTTCAAATCAAACTCTTCTCAAGAATGCACCATGCGAACCCTTAGATGATTAAACATCTAATTTAGACAATCTTAGAACATCTAAACGACACTTGTTCAAGGCATTAAACCACTACATGTTCGGCTATTACCTTAGGTGCATTAGAAATTTATACTATCAATAAGCTCAACTTCTTGCAACAACAATTTCTTCCTCAAGGTTTAAAGGCTAAAATCAAATTATTCTCCCATTAACCATAAGCGAATGTACCATACCTCCATCAAGATTTCAAGATTCTTTTGGCTTGGGTTAAGTAAGAAGCAAGATGATTAACCTAAAACAAGCTTGAATTTCAAAACAAATCTAACACTTTTACTAACCTTTCTTCTCCTTCCATGACCAAAAGTCTTTCTCCCTCTTCCTCTTTACATTCGGCCAAGAAGAGCTTAAGTTCCAAGCTTTGTTTTCATGACCCTCTTGCTAGCTAAAGAAGAATGCCGATTTGCTTTAGGGAGATTTCCCCTATTCCTTCATCTTTTCAAGTCATGGCAATTGTAACAAAAATGAGGAAGGATGAACAACCAATTTTCTTCCCCTTTTTTTTTCTTTGTTTTGTCACGGCACAAGAGTATCCATACACACATTTTTCTTCATCATTTTCCCTTCTTTTTTTTTTCATTTCTTTATTTCCCTTCCATAATGCACTAGGCCAACATGTCTAGGACATGTTTTCTTTGCCCATCATCATGTCATGGCCGGCCACTAACCTTAAGAAATGGGTTATTTGACATGCAACTCCACCTTTGTGTTAACATGCACTAATAAGCCATTTAAAATTAGCCTATCATATTTCACCATGTTTCACATTGATCCCTATTTAATAATTTCTCACAAAATTGGTAAAATTAGAGAATGAAACTTCCACATATGCATGCACACATATAGTAAGCATAGAATATAACAATTAATTATTTTTATGACTCGGTTTAGTGGTCCCGAAACCACTTTCCGACTAGGGTCAATTTAGGGCTGTCACAAGCAATTTCAGCATTACACTAGAATCCCCAAAATCGGCACCTATATATACTATAGTCGAATCTACCTATCCCCAAATTCTTTATTCAGGTCCACTTCTCTGCACCCCTCATCTCCTAACTTTTCTCCCTGATAGCTCCTTAATCCCTTCCTTAAATTTCTCCTCTTATCCCTCCCTTCAGAGTTCACATCCAACGCCAATACTGGCCATTTATTAAGTAAAAATAAATCTTTCTTTTGAGTAATGAGAGATTCAAACCCCAAACCTCCTTAACATGCATGTGACGCCACCTCTAAGCCCCACATATGATGTTACTTGCCACTCCAACATTAGGCTCCTTATGTCCAGTTCCTCCTTTATTTATTTAAAACCCAAACTACTTGCTATCAAGGTCTTTTTAATTAGTAGACTATAATTTCCTTCACCCCAAAGTTCAAACTTTAAACTTAACCAAGGCCTATTATCACATAAATAACACTTGACTAGGAATATTAAGCACACTTTTTATCAAAACCATCATAAAAAGAAAGTTCAGGATTTTTGGGGCATTACATAGCTCATTAAGAAAGACATCTGAAGAGTATTTAATCATTCTGATACCTTTAACAGAAGAAATCCAAAAATCTAAAACACTAATGTAGGCCAGGTATGCCTCACAACCCTTACGAACCAACTTCTCAGCCCTTAATGCAGAGACCACATTCGACTAGTAGTTTTGACGTTCGCCAATAACAACTACCTCACCATCCTCCACAGTTCTTAGTATCATCCGTTTAGTAGCACAATCCAAGCTCGCTCAATGTTTAACCAGCCAATCCATTCCCAGTATTAAATATAATTCTCCAAAAGGAAGTTCCATCAAATCCGCCAAAAAGATAACCTGTAACAGCCCGATTTTAGGCGTAGTCGGAACAGTGGTTTTGGAACCACTATTTTGAGACTGGATAAAATTATTTTGATGTTATTTTATGTGTTATAATATAATTTTACAAGTGCATGTAAATTTTAGAAAGTTAATTTTAGCGATTTCTAGTCCAATTTTGAGAAATGACTAAATCGCGTAAAAGGTAAAAGTTGTATTTTGATGCCTAAAGGTGATAAATTGCTTTGTATCTTAAATTGGGGGTCATTAAAGTGAAATTAGGTCATTGAAAGTGTGATGGCCGACCAAGGGAGATTTGTGGCTTTTAGGTGACTAAGTTGACTAAAAATAGAATAAAAGAAAGAAAAGAAAGATATCATCTTTTCTTCATCTTCTCTCCACCAAAAATGGTAACAAAGAGAGGATTTAGAAGCTGGAAACTTTTAGTAAAAAAAATCCTTTTATAGTAACTGATTTTAATGCTTTTTCTTGAAGATTTTTACATTTTTGGAACCCCTAAAGCATGAGCTTCCACAAGAGGGGACTATTTTGCAAAATGATTAAAAGTCTAGGGTTTTTCCATGAAATCATATGTGTTGTTTGCTGAGTTTTTATGGAAGAAAATGAGTCTTGGTAGTGTTATAAACACTTTTTGTGAATGAAGATTGCATGAAAACTCCTAAAAAGGGGATATTTTGCAAAGTAGTATAATAAGTGTAAGTGTATGAAATAGTTGACATTGTGAGTTGCTATAATTATGAAAATGGTTCATCTAGTCTTAAAGAGTAAAGAAATTGAATAAAAATCATTTTTCGAGCCTACTGGTAATTTGGTAATTATGGCAAAATATAGGGGCAAAATTGTAAAAATTTCCAAAGTGTGTCAATGGACTAATTTGATTAGTACACTATTTTAATAAGTTGAATGTGATGTTATAGATGATGGAAATCGAGATTTGGACCTAAAACAGAAAGAAATCGATTAAGGGATGATTACGTCTTTTTCACCTTTGTCGTATCGAGGTAAGTTCATATGTAAACAATACCATGCTATACATGTATTTAAATGTTATCATTACATGAATTGTAAAAATATTAAGTGTATGTGATTAATAGAAATATGATAAGACAAAGCCTTAATAGGCGAGGAAAAATCCCGTTTGAACCTTAGGAATAGAATAGGATACGAGTGACATATCACTAGGAATTATGAGTCTAGATGACTAGCTCGAGAGTGAGCATTTAAATGCCATGAGATATAAGGTAGATTTAGCTACAATTGAGGAACTTATGTGCAAAGGTTTTTCCGAGAATTCAATTAGTATTCCGAGTGTTCAACGGGTAATCCGAGCAAAGAGTTGATGATGGTCCCAATGAGGTAAGTCATTTGTGGGCATACACTTGAGTTATGTTGCGAGTTGTGCAGGTATGTCCACTAAGCCTATGAGAATTCCTTTGTATGTGAATGATCTATGATGCATAAATATGTGTTCTTACCATGATGGATGAAATGATGTTGTATTAATTTTGTGAACAATAATCATGAATGAGTAACTTAGCCTTGACAGATTTGAGTTACTGCAGTAGTGTAATTTTGAAAAACACTAAAAATAGTGGAAAATGAGTTAGTAGCTGAATAAAATATGGAAATTCATATTATTGAGTCTAGTTCCTTATAAAAGAAACCGTGTAAGCAAAAGAATTTCCTATAATGAGATATTTGAAGTTGCATGGAACAGAGTCAAAATGACTTCGAGATCAGCTATTCTAATTTGATAAAATCATTATAAATTGTACAAAAATGTTTGTGAGTTATGACTCATATTCTTAAACTCCTTAATGAGTCTAGTTTCAATATAAATAGAATAGAACATTATTCGAGTCCTGTGCTATGAGATAATTGAACTTTAGTGCAGAAGGGTCTAAACTATCAGACAGTGAAGTAGGGGTAAATTTGAGGAATAAAATGCACTAATTAGCTAAGCCAAAAATTCTAGAACTTTTATGGTGGAAAGGTATATGAGTATAGTTTCATGAAAAATTAATGGAACATAATTTGGAGTTTTGTAGCTCCAGACATAAATAATTTAGTGACAATTGCTCAGGAAGACAGCTTGTCGTGAACTTGAAAATATGTTGTAAACATTGATAAAACATGTTAATGAGTTGCTTATTGTTGTCATATGAACTTACTAAGTGTAAAGCTTACCCCTCCTTTCTTTCCCATGTTCCCTAGGGTTGCCAGGTTAGATCGGGTTGGAGGCCGTTCGAGATATTATCACACTATCGAGTTAACACTATCGGCGTAAGTAAATCCTAGTGTTTTAAGTCTATGGCATTTATAGGATTTTAATGTTGAGTATGTGATATTATGATTTAGCCAAAGGCATTGGCTTGTTATTAAGGTAATATGTAGTCATGTAAATTGGCCTATGTCGGCTAATGATGTTATGGGCCTATATGATTATTCTTAAGCATGTATGTTATTATCTCTTATGATGTGGCTTACAGCATGTTTGCCTAGAGATTGAATTGAAATTCATTGATGAGTTAGTAACTGATGCAAGATTAAGTGTTTGGTAAATAGTTAATAATGCCTCATGAATGGTTTGTGGATATGATTATGCATGCTTAGTGATGGACATGAGGTTCGTGACGTAATGATAGTTATGACAAGTATGTAGTAATTAAGTAAGTAAATTCTATGATATTTATTACTTAAGAAATTGACATGAGCATAACATGTTTGTAGATGTTTAAGAGCTCATTTATGCCATGTTGTATGTTATTGGATAAGTATGTGTGCATATGTTGTGAGGGTGACAAATGGCTTGGAAAATAGCCTAGCAATTGTCCACAGGGGTAGACACATAGGCTTGTGTCTAGACCGTGTGTGACACACGGCCTGGCCCCATGAGCTTGTGTCATGGTTGTGTCTTAAAGTCAGTGTTGCACACGGGCTAAAGACACAAGCGTGTCCCCAGCCACACGGGCATGTGTGACTACACAGTTTATATCCACACGGGCGTGTAGAGCCTTAAGGCATGAAATTTTTCAAGTTTTTCTTAAGTTCTCAGTTTAGTCCTGAATCGCCTCTAACGCATGCTTTGAGCCTCGTGAGCCCGTTTAAGGGACAAAATGTATGTGAAATAAAAAGTTTTAAATTTATTAAATTTTACGGTCTGATTTTTATGGGATTGATTGAGTTTAAGTCAGGTAACACCTCGAACCCTGTCCCGGCGTCGGATACGGGTGAGGGGTGTTACATTTTGTGGTATCAGAGCATGGTTTAGTCAATTCTCGGGCTAACCTAGCGTAAGAGAGTCTAGCTATACATGCCATAGTATTTCTCGTGATAGTGTGATATCTCTCGACCCTAACAAAACTGTTGGTCAGGAATGAGTTCCAACCAAGCAAATCTTGATAGAGATAAGAGTAAAGTTGAGATTATTGAATCATGCTTGTGATATGCTGAAAATAGGAAAGGTATGAAAAGAAATTCATGATTTTTTTACATGAACTAGTATTCATTATGTGAAACTCTTGAGTTAAAGACTGTGAAATAGTGGAATAAAACAAAGTTAAGTTGTGAAAAGCTCTTTTATGCATGTTAGTATTCATACGATGTTAAATGTCCAACTTGATTGGCCAAGTGTTTATAAAAAAAATTCGCTTGAAATGACAGAATGTATGTATGGATGCTTTTATTGCATGATTAATAATCATTATATACATGAGGTTGACATTTATGTCTAGATTAATAAAGTCAAGATGCCGTAATGTTATGCTTCATAATCTCAATTACAGAATCATAAATGTCACAATAGCATGAAATTTGTAATGAAAGATCAAATTGGGTGGAACGCATAGAATGAGTACGATCGTTCACTAATGAATTGATGGAAAAGACCATGGTTGAACCATGGCAATACATGAGATTTGTGTGCCAGTGTAAGACCATGTCTGGGACATGGCATCGGCCTCGAGATGTTAGCCAGTGTCAGACATGTCTGGGACATGTGTCGGCTACGAGATGTGCTAGTGTAAGACATGTCAGGACATGCATCAAGACGTTACATGTGTCAATGTAAGACACATGCAGGACACGGCATCGGCACAAATGGACGAGAGCTAGTACAAGACCATAGTTGGACTATGGCATCAAGTAAGCGATGTACTCAAAACCGTAAGACGTTTTCCAATTTGATAAATACTGGCAAATGATTAAGACTAAATGTGGGAACTTGATAAGACATTAATAGAAATTTGGGTAAAAGAAATGAAAGTTTGAGTTGTGATAAATTCACTTATGTTTAGCTAATATTCACATGAAATAAAGTTGCATGTACTATTGAGATATGTGAAAATGTGTTTATAACAAGTTGGAAATTTGAAATGTTTGAATCAATGCGCATAATGCTATGTTGTTGTTGAATATGTATTTGCTTGAGAGTCAAAACTTTAGAGGCTTTACAATCTTCGCCCCCTTACTAGAATAGAGTTATATGATGAGATTCTCGAGAGATATGTTGCATAAGCTTGTAAAAGTGAAAGTAAAGAATGCAATAATGGAATAGCATGGGATAAGTGAAGACAGAATTAGTTAGAGGAATAATGTCAAACTTGCACAGATGTCTGAGTATGACAGATTCAATTAAATAAAAGTTATGGCTATCTTTCTCTTCTGAGTATTCTATGTTTTCCTCTATTCTGGGGAATACGTATGGTTATCCCTTTCGAGTGGGAATTCTATAGTATGAGGATGCTAGTGACCATGATATTAGATGAAAAGCTCTATTGGTCCAGTTAGTTATGACTGACATTTCCCCATCTCTTCAGATTTCTGTTTTGATATATTGGAATAAAGTTGATAATAAAAATATATGTGAGATTATTCTGATGTTCTATTGATTATGATTTATATATGCGGGAATTATATTATCTTTTTTATGAGGAATTCTAGAGTGTACAAACAGTAGTTTCCTTCTGGTTTTCTCTGAGGGATTTTCCGGATCATCTTTATTATTTTCTTCTGGATTATATTCTCGGATTTCTCGTATAGTCTTTTATCTTGGAATTTCTTATATTGTTTTTTCTCTCATTCTTGTTTCGAGAATTATCGAGCATGGCTTATCTTTACGAGTAATCTTTGACTTGTGATATTAGAATTTGTTATAATTATGCTTCTGGCTCAACTGTAGAAGTGCGGGGATTTTAGTGTCGAGATTTATTTAAAATTCTTTGGGTAAAGAATGGTTATTCTGCAAAAGTAAATCTGAGTTATGTGCATTTAAGTTTATTCTCTAGTTTGAGAATACCGTTACGTGTTCTTTGGTAAGTAGTTGTACAGTTAGAAATGATGAGGTTTTATTCTTATAAGTATGATACAAAAAACCTAATTAGTTGGATTTCTTTTATTCAAGAGATGTGGTTATAGTAAAGTTCCGAAACAGTTAAGGGCTTAAGCATAGAGAGGAGGCTAAAAGTGAGTAAGGTTTGAGTATCGAGAAGCTCCGAGTTATGTAGAGAATTGTGTATAGAGTTCTCAGTAGCATCCTATCTGTTCTTCCAAAGGGTAGTGAATTGTCTACAAGGTAAGGCCGATTATCAGATATATTTGAGATTTATGATTGCCAGTGATAGCATTTGATGGAAAAAAGAAAAGAGAGAAGAAAATGAGAAATGACTAGTATGAATTTCGTACCAGGATGTCTCTCTTCTCCAGGTAAATAAGAAATACCATATTGGATTTTGATAGATTGATTATAGTAGTCCGCATGACTATTCTGGTATATACAAAGGTATTGTTAGACGGATTTGGACGAGTTGTGTTTCTAAGCTTATAGTTCTTAGAATGTCAATTTTCAGTATTTCGAATTGAGCTGAGACTCTTATGGTAACTATAAAAAGGCTACAGAAATCCTAAGTATGAGCTTGAGCTGTGTTATTTTATAAGTTGTGAGAAAAAGATATAAGTGAATCGTGAAAGTTGAGAGCAACTTTTTCTGGTAAGATTTTCGAGGACAAAAATCCCTAAATAGGGGAAGAAATGTAACAGCCTGATTTTTGGCCTAGTCGAAATAGTGGCTTCAAAACCACTATTTCGAGGTTGGAGAAAATTATTTTGATGTTATTTTATGTGTTATAATATAATTTTATAAGTGCATGTAAATTTTGGTAAGTTAATTTTAGAGATTTCTAGTCCAATTTTGAAAAATGACTAAATCGCGTAAAAGGTAAAAGTTGTATTTTGATGCCTAAAGGTGTTAAATTGCTTTGTATCTTAAATTGGGGGTCTTTAAAGTGAAATTAAGCCATTGAAAGTGTGATTTCCAGACAAGGGAGACAAATTGGTCAAACAAGCCAAAATTTGTGGCTTTTAGATGACTAATTTAACTAAAAATAGAATAAAAGAAAGAAAAGAAAGATATCATCTTTTCTTCATCTTCTCTCCACCGAAAATGACAGCAAAGAGAGGGTTTAGAATCTAGAAACTTTCAGCAAAGAAACTCCCTTTATAGTAAGTGATTTTAATGCTTTTTCTTGAAGATTTTTACATTTTTGGAACCCCTAAAGCATGAGCTTTCATAAGAGGGGACTATTTTGCAAAATGATTAAGAGTCTAGGGTTTTTCCATGAAAGCATATGTGTTGTTTTCTGAGTTTTTATGGAAGAAAATGAGTCTTGGTAGTGTTATAGACACTTTTTGTGAAGGAAGATTGCATGAAAACTCCTAAAAGGGAATATTTTGCAAAGTTGTATAATAAGTGTAAGTGTATGAAATAATTGATATTATGAGTTGTTATAGTTATGAAAATGGTTCATCTAGTCTTAAAGACTAACGAAATTGAATAAAAATCATTTTTTGAGCCTAGGGGTAAGTTGGTAATTTTGGCAAAATATAGGGGCAAAATTGTAAAAATTTCCCAAGTGTGTCAATGGACTAATTTGATTAGTACATTGTTTTAATAAGTTGAATGTGATGTTATAGATGATGAAAATCGAGATTTGGACCTAAAACGGAAAGAAATCGATTAAGGGATGATTATGTCTTTTTCACCTTTGTTGTATCGAGGTAAGTTCCTATGTAAACAATATCATGCTATACATGTATTTAAACGTTATCATTACATGAATTGTAAAAATATTAAGTGTATGTGATTAATAGAAATATGATAAGACAAAGCCTTAATAGGCGAGGAAAAATCTCGTTTGAACCTTAGGAATAGAATAGGATACGAGTGACATGTCACTAGGAATTATGATTCTAGATGACTAGCTCAAGAGTGAGCATTTAAATGTCATGAGATACGAGGTAGCTTTAGCTATAATTGAGGCACTTATGTGCAAAGGTTTTTCCGAGTATCCAATTAGTATTCCGAGTGTTCAACGGGAAATCCGAGGAAAGAGTTGATTATGGTCCCAATGAGGTAAGTCATTGGTGAGTATGCACTTGAGTTATGTTATGAGTTGTACAGGTATGTACACTAAGCCTATGAGAATGCCTTGGTATGTGAATGATCTATGATGCATAAATATGTGTTCTTACCATGAAGGATGAAATGATGTTGTATTAATTTTGTGAACAATGATCATGAATGAGTAACTTAGCCTTGACAGATTTGAGTTACTGCAATAGTGTAACTTTAAAAATACACTAAAAATAGTGGAAAATGTGTCAGAAGTTAAATAAAATATGGAAATAAAGCTTATTGAGTCTAGTTTTTTTACAAAAAAACTATGTAAGCAAAAGAATTTCCTATAATGAGATATTTGAAGTTGCATTGGACAGAGTCAGAATGACTTCGAAATCCCCTATTCTAATTTTTTAAAATCATTATAAATTGTAAAAAATAATTTATGAGTTATTATTCATATGCTTAGAATAAATAATGAGTCTAGTTTCAATAGAAATAGACGAGAACATTATTCGAGTCCTGTGCTATGAGATAATTGAACTTTAGTGCAGAAGGGTCTAAACTATCAGATAGTGAAGTAGGGGTAAATTTGAGGAATAAAATGCAGTAATTAGCTAAGCCAAAAATTCTGGAAATTTTATGGTAAATAGGTACATGTGTCTAGTTTCAAGGAAAATTAACAAAACTTAATTTGATGTTTTGTATCTCCAGATATAAATAATTTAGTGACTATTGCTCAGGAAGACAGCTTGTCGTGAACTTGAGAATATGTTGTAAACATTGATAAAACATGTTAATAAGTTGCTTATTGTTTTCATATGAACTTACTAAGTGTAAAGCTTACCCCCCCTTTCTTTCCCATGTTCCCTAAGGTTGCCAGGTTAGCTCGGGTTGGAGGCCGTCAGAGATATTGTTTTAAGTCTATGGCATGTATAGGATTTTAATGTTGAGTATGTGATATTATGATTTAGCCAAAGGCATTGGCTTGTTATTAAGGTAATATGTAGTCATGTAAATTGGCCTATGTCAACTAATGACGTTATGGGCCTATATGATTATTCTTATGCATGTATGTTATTATCTCTTGTGATGTGGCTTACAACATGTATGCCTAGAGATTGAATGGAGATTCATAGATGAGTTAGTAACTGATGCAATATTAAGTGATTGGTAAATAGTTAATAATGCCCCATGAATGGTTTATGGATATGATTATGCATGCTTAGTGATGGACATGAGGTTTGTGACAGCCCTAAATTGACCCTAGTCGAAAAGTGGTTTCGGGACCGTTAAACCGAGTCACCGAAGTATTTTAATATGATATTTATTGTCTAAAATATGTGAATATGAATGTGTGAAAGTTTTAAGCTTCGATTTAGTCGATTGCATGTGAATTTAGTTAATAGGACTTATGTGTGACACTTTTGAAATGTGATAGGTTAATCTATAAGGATCTATTAATGCATGTTGTAAAAATGATGGGTTTGCATGTCAAATTTCCATTTATGATAAGTAGTGGCGGCCATGGTATGGGCTATTATTGATAATATGTATTTTTCTATTAACATTTTTAGTTTACAAAATAAAATAATGAATTAAGAATAATAAAACATGAGGTGAGTGGGAGGAGAAACCAAAGTTGTTTCATCCTTGCTCCTCCATTGCCGTGACTTGAGGAGGAAGAAGAAAATAATTCTCTTGTTTCATGTTCGGCTTGGTTGATGTTTAGGAAGAGGTAAGTACTTTGAAATTCTTAAAATTTATGCATAAATAAGGTGATTAGTTCAAGTTCTATTCATTCCATGGATTAAGTTTTGGTTGTTTGGAGGTTTGATATTGGCCAAGTAGTTGAAGCTTTTAGTACATATATTTCTTTTCTTTTCTTGAAGGTTGAAATTGGTTTGTTCATAGGGAGGTGCGAATGTGGCCATTGAAGGGTCTTAATGAACAATATGTGTGGCTTGGGTTTATAACATTCGGTTAAGGAATTTTGTGTGCTAGCAAGTTTGGTTTAATATATAGATGTAAATCACCTTGTAATTGATAATTTGAAGAGTAGGAAATGGCAAATTAAAATGATGTTGGGTAAATTTTTAGTTTATTTGTGCTTAAGCATTCGACATTAATGTTGATATTGGCTATTAATATGAACAAGATAGAAAATCGGTTATAGATGTGATTGAGTAATTCGGTCATTGATGGGCATTATTGTAACCTAATTGAATTTTTGCTACTTTTAATTTTGAGATGGAATTTGTATATATAAGTTAAGTTGAGCGATTAGGGCCGAATGAGGTATATAAGATATGAAAGCATGCTAGAATTAAACATTAGTGAATATGTGTGATTGTACTAAATTCTTTACTTGAATTCGGTTAGGTATAGTCATGGTATGAGCTCATTAAGGATACTACCTTATAAGGAAATATAGCTTTAGTTAACTTTATGTGTTATGCGTGTGTAACAAAATTAATGATTTGGATGTTATTATAGGTATTTATGCTAAAGACTTTTGTGGCTATGTTTTGTACCCGTGTGATGACTCTAATGTCTAATATATATATATATAAGGGTTAAGTACCTTGAATTTCTCTTTGATGTTCAAAATGATTAAATCAATTTATTTGTTAAATTAAGCTCAAGAGCAAAGGGGAACTAAATCTGATAAAGGAAAGGAAAAAGTAATCGAATAGCCGCTGAAGTCGTTCGACAACATCCGAGGTAAGTTTTTGAGTAATGGAACTTAGTTTATGATTTGATTAAGGCATGACATATAATCATAACAAATAAGCAGCGATGTAATGATTCTACTTAAATTATATATCGAGGAAATTAGTTTATACTATGACTAGTAGCGAATGTGTAAAGAGATCATGTTATGAAGCAAATCAAAATCATGCTCTTTGTATGTGGCTATTGAGCGAAAATGGTAATGGTTGATAAGTGTCTTGTGTTTGAGTTCTAGTAACGAAAATGAAAAATAGATGTGTTATGATTTATTGAGATATGTGCATGATTATTCGGATGATATCCGGGCTAAGACCCGAAGGCATTTTGTGCTAGTGACTATATCCGGGCTAAGTCCCGAAGGCATTTGTGCTAGTGACTATATCCGGGCTAAGTCCTGAAGGCATTTGTGCTAGTGGCTATATCCGGGCTAAGACCCGAAGGCATTTGTGCGAGTTGCTATATCCGGCTAAATCCCGAAGGTACTTGGGTTTGGAAATGAGTGATCTTGCTGTAATAATTTCAATTAATATGCTCATAAAATCCAAACGATAAGGTATGTTTCGTATATGCATCGGAAAAGTTGATTCCATTTTAAATAGTATTCGTTCAATTGATTAACAAGCTTCCGGCCTTTAGTTAGGTTTGATCCTGAGTGTATGAATATAATGGCTGAAGCGTGAAGTAAACATGATTTTGGGAATATGCGTATACGCAATCATTCATTTAGTCATACAAACGCTATACTTTAGTTGTGAATAATTTCATTACTTAAAACTTACTAAGCATCCAAATGCTTATACATTGCTTTAATTCTCTGTTTTATAGATTTTGTTAAATCACCATCGGACTCGGGAGTGTTAAAGTCGAAGTCGTCCACACTATCTAAGCCCTTTTGGTACTCCTTTAGTTGAATTTTGATAATGGCATGTATAGGGCTGACTCTTGTTGTTATTTAAGTATCTTTTGGTAATGTATATTCGTATAGCCATGCGAAAATGGCTCGTATATTTTGAGTATAACATTATGGTCATTTTGTATATGTATGGTCTTATGACATGGTTATTAAGTGGTGTGGAAATGCTTGGTAATGATTAGCCATTGGAATGGCCGATCATGGTCCTATTGGTGCTACGTACGTCATGGCTAATCGTGATTATACTTGAAAATAATGTATGTCAATTTACTAATTGATTCTTGGAAAATTATGAAATAGGTAAAATTTACCTTAAATATATCTTGACAGCACGATGATGTGAATCTGAAAAATCACTAAAAATAGTAGGAATGGAATTAAATAGTGAATAAATTATGTAATCGAATCTTGATGAGTCCATTTTCATATGAAAGAAACGAAACGTCCATATAAGTCATATTTTATGAGATGTTTAAGTTTTCGTGAAACAGGGCCAGAGCATTTTCTGGATCCCCTGTTCCGATTTTAGAAATTCACCATAAATTAACCAGAGATAATTAGAAGTCATGCCTTATATTTACAAATTCTTTTTTGAGTCTAGTTTCATTAGAAACAAACGGCATAAGTATTGAAGCTCTGTACAGGGAGATATCTAAGTCGTAATTCATGAAGGTCAGAGTAGTCCAACCCTGAAACAGGGGAGACTTTAACTAATAAACTGTACTACTTGGCCCGACCAAAAATTATAGAAAAAAATTTGTATATGGACATATGAGTCTAGTTTCAGGAAAAATTTATATAATCGGTTTTCGAGTTTTGGAACTCGAGATATGATTTTTAAAGTAACTGTGATCCAGTTAGCCAGCTTGTCTGGAAATTTTAAAATGAACTGTGTAAGTAAATGAATTAAGTCCGTTAACACCTCGTGTTCGACTCCGGCAACGGTCTCGGGTACGGGGCGTTACAAGGTTTGTGACGTAATGATAGTTATGAAAAGTATGTGGTAATGATGTGAGTAAATTCTATGATATTTATTACTTAAGAAATTGACATGAGCATAACATGTTTGTAGATGTTTAAGAGCTCATTTATGCCATGTTGTATGTTATTGGATAAGTATGTGTGCATATGTTGTGAAGGTGACAAATGGATTGGAAAATAGCCTAGCAATTGTACGCTCGGGTAGACACATGGGCGTGTGTCTAGACCGTGTGTCATTATGAGTGAGGGACATGGCCATGTTTTAAAGTCAGTGTTGCACACAGGCTAAGAGCACGGCCGTGTCCCAAGCCACACAGACGTGTGTGACTACACGGTTTATATCTACACGGGCGTGTCGTGCTTTAAAGCATGAAATTTTTCAAGTTTTTCTTATGTACTCGGTTTAGTCCCGAACTGCCTCTAACGCATGTTTTGAGCCTCGTGAGCCCGTTTAAGGGACAAAATGTATGTGAAATGAAGAGTTTTAAATTGATTGCAATTTTATGGTCCAGTTTTTGTGTGATTGATTAACTTTAAGTCAGGTAACACTTCGAACCCTGTCCCGACGTCGGATACGGGTGAGGGGTGTTACATAACCCCTTGAACCTCCAAAGGTACATCTCTGAACAGTTTATTTACCCTCACTGACTACCCCAATAGACTCAACACAGTAACCTCACTCGTAGTACTTTCAACCAAGATACCCAAAGTTTTAGACACAGTACAGTTAGGAATGAGTAGATCCTATATCTATCAGTGCAGTATAACGTACACTATAGATAAAGAATGTACCCATGATAACATCTAGAGCCTCTTCATCCTCTCGGCAACTTGAAGAATAAACCAGACCTCACTGTCTCACCTCAGTATGACCAGCACCTCTACCCAGTGCTCTTTAACAACGACCCAAACCATTACCCCCTCTGGTTTGACCATTGCCCCTCGGTGGCTGCTGAACACCCCTCGATGGCTGTACCGCACCTAAACCTGTAGCTTGCACCTAATCAGCCCTCGGTGGACACTCTCTGATACAGTGCTCTAATGACGCTTCTCAAACATGCCCCAGTCCTTTTTCGGCACTCGCCCTGATAGCGTCTCTGACAATCAGCACAAAGCTGCAGTCTAGTAATAGCAACAGGGGCCCCAACTCTGACCAGCCTATCAACTCTAGCCTTTTTTTAGGCCTCAGAAAAGAACTTAAGGGCTTCGAATCCCTCTTGCTCCTACCTTTCTCTTTCTCACGGTTCTGTTATTCAGGGCGCTTCACTTCTTCAGTGATCTTTGCCTTATGAACTAATGCAGCAAAATCTCGCTCCTTTTGTGGAGCTATCAAAACCCATAGACTATCCCTGTGGTTGTCCTTGAAACAAACACAACAATCATATTCAGTTGCCACTATCCCTCGCGCATAGCGGCTTAATCGTAAAAATTCAGCCTCATATTTAGCCATTGATTTATCCCTCTGAGACAGATTCAAAAACTCCCTCCTCCAGGCATCCACATAACTAGCACCCACATACTTTCCCTGAAAAGAAGTTTTGAAAAATTCCCAAGTCAGTCGATCAAGCTAAGTGCCCTCTTTAACCGTAAGCAACCACTAGTAAGCCTCATCTCTCAATAGTGACACTGTACCCTTTAGTTTCTGCTCGAGGGTGCAATCGAGATCATCCATGATTCTCTCTGTAGCCTTAATCCAATACTCAGCCACATTAGGGGCAACTCCAGCAATACCCCTAAAATCCTCAGATCTATTAAACCGGAGTCGTTCCGTAACTGACCCACTGCCCACAGCACTAGTATTGGGTCCAGCGACCCTCTTCAGAATCTGTAACATGGCTTGGGACAGCACATCATCCCCAGCCACGTAATCATGAGACCAAGTCTCAGTCACAGGTGAAGCCGATGCCTCTCTATCTTTAACATTAGGCATGTGGCCAGATGACGAAGACCCAGCTCGAGCACCTCCATGCCCTCCGCCGCAGCCTT
Organism: Gossypium arboreum; assembly: GCF_025698485.1. Lineage (NCBI taxonomy): Eukaryota > Viridiplantae > Streptophyta > Magnoliopsida > Malvales > Malvaceae > Gossypium > Gossypium arboreum. The sequence continues at coordinate 114,660,731 of NC_069077.1, read as the reverse complement.
TTGTACCTCTTCCACGTGTACCTCTTCCACGAGTACCTCTGGTGCTCATTATCGATTTGTGTTTTATCTTGTATTAACAATTTTATGCATCAGTTTATAGTTCGAGTGTTTATTAACAAATATTGTATGAAAAATAGTATTAGTAGCTCAGAGTTCGTTTTCACAGATCGCAGTCTTACTACAGTTTTTAGTTGACCATAAATAGAGTATTTTAGTAGAGTCCACAATCTATAGTAGTCTCAGTATTCCAAATTAAACAAACAACAGTTTCAGAAGACTTACAAAATCGGCGCCGGAGACTCCGTGTACCACACATTCAGTAAAACATTTTAAAATACTTCAAATCATTTGACACAATTCTTTTAAAATTTCAAGTTTTTTTAAAAGAAACCCAAATCCACATTCCAATTTTACAATCTGGCTCTGATACCACTAAATGTAACACCACAAACCTGGCCTGAACGTTATGGCTGAATCTAACGATATCACATAGAACTATTTTTCGTAAAGTGGGATATTATTTAAAAACTCATTCCATATTTAACCTCTTTGTGATCTTAACAATGATTTTAGGATGTCTCGTTCATTTTTAAAATGTAAGTCGTTTGGAAAAAAATTAATCATATTAAAACGTCATTAATTTTTAATATGTTATTTCTTGTAGAAGCTCTTAAAATAGGTTGCGTATTAGTGATATTTTTGAAAAACATTTATCTCTTTGAAAAACCGTGTCTTCTCCTACTGCTAGCAGTTATAAATCAAAGCAAATAAAAATCCCAAATTAAAAATAAAATCTAAAGAGGTCTTATTAAAATAAAAATACCTAAAATAAAATTACTTATTATTTAAAAATCTAATATGAAAGTATGTGCAGTTGTGTGGCCACCTTTGAGTCCCTCACAGCCCCGATCCACTTAAGACTTGGGATTACCTGTACAGATAAACAGATGGGTGAGTATGACAACTCAGTGTGTAATCCCACATCAAATAACCAAGCAGTGAGCATATACAGTCTGGGCCTAAGCCCAATTCAGTAATGGTTCAGTCTCAGTTAAGGCCTTAACCAATTACAATATCAATATCAGTTTGGGCCTGAGCCCATCTCAGTGACAGTAATAGTACAGATATGCAATCAAAAGATCCCACCCAGCCAACCTCTACACTTCATCTCTGACCAACCCTGCAGTCCATGTGGGGATATAATCAACCCACCCATCCCTACACTCTAAATAGTACCAGTTGCGACACTAAATAGTATTTGCAGCGGACCTGCCAATACAATACACTTCCTCCAATCATAATGTGACAGCCCAAAATTGACCCTAGTCGGAACGTGGTTTCGGGACCATAAAATCGAGGCATAAAAATAATCTAAAATTTATTTTGATGCCTATAATATGTGTGTATTCATGTGTGACATTTTTTATGTTTCGATTTAGAGCTATAAATGTGAATTTCACTAGAAAGGACCTAGTAGTAAACTTTGAAAGTATGATGGGGAAATGTGTGATGACTAATTAAAGCATGCATGCAAAACAATGGACTTGCATGTCAAATTCCCCCTTTTTATAGGTGGTGGCCGGCCATGACATGGTTTATGGGCAAAGAAAACATGTTGAAACATGTTTTGTTAATGGAGCATGAGAGAAATGATTAATAATTAAAATGTGGGAAGAGAAACAAAAAAAAATTGTGTGTGAGTGTAGCATCCCCCCCCCCATTGCCGTGTAGGTGATAAAGAAAAACAAAAAAATTTGTTCATCTGTTCCCCTCCTTCCTTTGGCCGAAATTCTTAAGAGGAAGAAGAGATTTTTGCTTCATTTTCTTTGTTTAGAAGAGATCTAGAAGGAGATTTGGCTAAACTTGCATCAAGATTAAGGTATGTATGAGGTTGTGTCATGAGATTCATGCATGTTTTGGTTGCTAACTTGATGTTCATGTTAGCCATGGTTCAAATCCTTGTTATGCCATGGAAATGGTATTTGGCCAAGGTTATTATTGTGTTAAAGCCATTGCATGCTAAATGTGAAGCTTGCTAATGATGCATGCAATGATGGATTGACTACTCTTGAAATTTCTTTGTAGGAATCTTGAGTAAGACATAGAGTTTTTTTTTTGTTTAACCATGACCGAAGTTGAAAGGGGCATGATTGTGATGTATTCGGCCATGATGCATTCATGAGCATGGTTTATGCTTCTTGCATGTTAGTTAAAATTTGTGTTTTGGATGGTTATGGATACCTTGAAATTGACCTTACACCTATATGTGTATATATGTTTGCACATGATGTTTTGGTTATGAAGAAAGTGATAAATATGTTTCTTTAAAGGAGAAATTTGTTGAAGAATGGTTGTGAAATTTGCATGTACATTCGGCCTAGTGCATGTATAGTATGAAAAACCTTGAAATTATTGTTGATTTGGTGCAAGTATGACTAAGTATAATCGGCCATATGAGTGCTTGATGCTATGTTATAATTAATGAGCTCAAGTGTGTGAATATAATTGTGTGCTGACCTTATAAGGGCTAAGTACCTTGGATTCCCTTTGATATTCAAACGACTAAATCAATTTACTTGTTAACATAAAGCTCGAGAGCTTAGAGGGCCACAATTGGATAAGGGGAAGGAAAAAGTGATCGAATAGCCGTTGAAGCCGTTCGACAACATCCGAGGTAAGTCCTCAAGAAATGACCTTACTCGAATTATGTGAAATGAAATATGGATGTGTAATGATTATTGATTTATGTGTGTATGAGTATTTGCATGATACCCGGGCTAAGTCCCGAAGGCGATTATGCTAGTGATATGTTTGTGTTTGAGCCTTAGTAACGAAAACAAAACATGGATGTGTAATGACTATTGATCTATGTGTGTGCATGAGCAATTAAATGATATCCGGGCTAAGTCCCGAAGACATTTATGCTAGTAGTTAAATCCGGGATAAGACCCGAAGGCAATTATGCTAGTGACTAAATCCGGGCTAAGACCCGAAGGCATTCGTGCAAGTTGTTAAATCCGAGCTAATACCCGAAGGCATTTGTGCAAGTCGTTCTATCCGGGCTAAGACCCGAAGGCATTCGTGCATGTGGTTATATCCGGTTGTATTCCGAAGAAGCTTGGGCTGAAGATGAGCGTTGGTTGCTGTAATAAATTTAATTAGTACGCTCGAAAAGCCCAAAGGATAAGGTATGTTTATATGTGCATTGGAAAAGTCGATATGTTTGAGTAACATTCGTTCAATCGACTAACGAATTTTCAGCTATTGAATTGGTTGATATCTTGTGAAAGTATACAATGATGAAGTGTGAAGTAAGTATGATTATGTGAATGTGTATTAATGAAATGATTCATTTGGCTATGTGAATGTAATGCTTTAGTTAAAGCTGATTTTATTGCTTGAGACTTACTAAGCATAAAAATGCTTACCCGTTGCTTTGGCTCTCTGTTTTATAGATTTTGTTAGTTAGCGATCGGATACGGGATCATTGAAGTCGAAGTCATCCACACTATCAACGCCTCCATTTTGGTATAATTTTGGTTGAACTTTTAAATGGCATGTATAGGACTACCCTTGTTGGTTCAAATGTGTTGTGATGTACATGTGTACGGCCATGCGAAAATGGCTCGTAGAAGTAAAGTACTGAACTTAGACCATTTGTGATTTGTATATATATATATGGTTTCATGATGTGATTATGGATTGGAAATGGGAGTGTTGGTCACATGATCTGCCATTGGAATGGCTAAAAATGATCATAGGTGAACCTATGTATGGCAAGACTAGTTGGTTCATGGAGACTACAAAATAGGTAAGACCTACCTTAAAACAGGTGCTGCCAGCTGCAGTGACGGGAATGTGAAAAATCACCAAAATTGTAGGGATGGTATTAAATAGTGAAAGAATTATGTAAATGAACCTTGATGAGTCTACTTTCATATGGAAGAAACGAAACGGTCATAGGAGTTACGTGTTAAGAGATATTAAAGTTATCGTGAGACAGGGCCAGAACGGTTTCTGGGTCCCCTGTCGCGACTTTGAACATTTACCATAAATTATCCAGAATGAATTATAAGTCATGCCTAATATGTACAGATTCCTTTTTGAGTCTATTTTTATTAGAAACAAATGGCATCAGTATTGAAACCCTGTACAGAGAGATATTCAAGTTGTAACGCGCGAAGGTCAGTGTAGTCGACCCCTATAACATGGGTGACTTTAACTAATAAAATGTACCAATTGGCCCGACCAAAAATTCTAGAAATAAATCCATGGATGGATATATGAGTCTAAATTCATGGAAAATTTACGGAATCAGTTTCCGAGTTGTGAAACTCGAGATATGCTTTTTAAGGCGACAGCAACGCAGTTTTCAAGCTTGCCTGGAATGTCAAATTGGTTGGTGCCATAAGTGGTTTTGGCTTGTTAACCCCTCGTGTCCGACACCGGCAACGGTCTCGGGTTCGGGGTGTTACAATTTTATTGGTATCAGAGCTACGGTTTAGTCGATTCTAGGACTACCGTGATATGTTTGGGGTCTAGCTATACATGCCATTAAATGATGAATCGATAGTGTGGTGATTTCTGACAATTTGACTTTGTGTTTGTTTATAGCAATGGATCCGATCCCAACCGAGCAATAGCTGATGATGTGGAGAGTGTGGTGCTGCTCCTCGCGCAAGGGACAGGCCGCCGGGACTCTCAACCTATGGCCAACAATCCGAATGATGAGGCTAGGCAAGCCTTTTATAGTGTGATGAATGATTGGTTTAACCAATGCATTCGAACTAACACTACTGTTCCACAACCTCCATTCCCGACAAATGCAACCCCGCACCTACAATACCTCCGAATCGACCAAATAAGGTCAAGTAAGCCCCAATCGACGAGATTCGAAAACATGGGGCCACTGAATTTAAAGCTACGGATGATGACGATGCCGAGCAAGCTGAATTTTGGTTGGACAACACTATCCGGGTGCTCGATGAGCTATCTTGTACACTCGATGAGTGCTTAAAGTGTACCATCTCCTTGCTATGCGATTCCGCCTACTATTGGTGGAGTACTCTGACTTCGTGGTGCCTAGAGAGCAAGTGACTTGGGAGTTCTTTCAAACCAAGTTCGAAAGAAGTATATCGATCGAGATTCATCGACCAAAAGCGAAGGAATTTCTTGACCTTAAGCAAGGCTCTATGTCGATTCACGACTACTGAACGAAAATTTGTGAGGCTTAGCCAGACGCTCGAGAATGCATTTCGTCTGAATCTATTATGTAAACGCTTGAGGATGGGTTGAATGATGATATAAGGATGTTCGTTGGCATTCTCGAAATACAAGAATTCGTAGTACTTGTTGAGCGAGCTTGTAAAGTCAAGAGCTTGAAAGGAGAAACAAAAGTTGATGTGGGAACTGGAGAATATCGAAAAGGTCCTCGGGAAAGTCTCTTCAACAGGCATCAAAGAGATTTCGAGATGATGTGAGCCGGTCTAGAGGCGCTTCGGGCTTTTCTAGACGAGATCGCGGTCGACCCCCTGTGACCACACGAGTCACTTGATCGCCGATGGTGGAAATGATCGCCGAGAGAGAGGAGTGTCGCATTGTGGTAAATGGCATTCGGGAGCTGTGGGTTCCGTGATCGCTCTGCTATAAGTGTGGATCGGCCGACCACTTTGTCAAGGATTGCCCGAGGTTGTTTGAACAAAATGTAAGTCAAAGTGGAAATCCGGTGCTACCATTGCTCGAGGTAGGCCATCCAAAATGCGGCAATGCTAGTGGCGGTCGAGAGAGGTCGAGAGATGCTACAACAAGACCCGAGGCTCGTGCTCTGCTAGGACTTATGCCATACGCATGCGCGAGGATGTTGCCTCACCGGATGTTATTACCGGTACTTTCACTCTTTTCGATACTAATGTGATTGCTTTGATTGACCTGGTTCTACTCATTCTTATATATGTGAAACCTTAGCATCCGATAAGACTTTGCCTATTGAGTCTCTTGAGTTTGTAATTCGGTGTCAAACCCTTGGGTCATTACGTGCTTGTCAACAAAGTGTGCAAGAAAAGTCCCTAGTATTCCGAGGTTCTTGTTTTCCGGCGGACTTGATGCTTTTGCCGTTCGATGAATTGACGTTATTCTTGGTTTGGATTGGTTGACCATGCACGATGCGGTTGTAAATTGCAAAAGCAAGACCATCGATTTGAGGTCGCGAATAACGAGATAATTTGGGTTGAGTCTACGGACTTAAAGGGTTGCCACCGTAATATTAGCAATGTTGGCCCAGAAATATGTAAGAAAAGGGTGCGAAGCGTACCTTGCATATGTGCTCGATGACAAGGAGTCAGAAAAGAAACCCGAATCTGTGCCAGTGGTTTGTGAATACCCGGATGTTTTCCCTAAAGAATTGTCGGGTTTACCACCTGTTCAGGAAATAGAATTTGGCATCGAATTGGTACCTGGTACCACTCCAATTTTGATAGCTCCGTATCGTATGGCACCAATGGAATTAAAGGAGTTGAAAGCTCAGTTGCAAGAATTGGTGGATAGAGGTTTTGCTCGCCTGAGTTTTTCACCTTGGGGTGCGCCGGTGTTGTTTGTGAAAAGAAGGATGGAACCATGAGGTTTGATCGACTATCGTCGACTTAATAAAGCGACGATAAAGAACAAATATCCGTTACCACGTATCGATGACTTGTTTGATCAATGAAGGAGCCTCGGTGTTCTCGAAAATAGATTTGAGATCGGGCTATTATCAATTGCGAATTCGAGATTGGACGTACCCAAGACGCCTTGAGCGAGATATGGTCACTATGAGTTCCTAGTGATGCCGTTTGGGCTTACTAATGCCCTGCGGTATTTATGGATTTAATGAATCGGATCTTGAGACCATATTTGGATCGGTTCGTAGTCGTGTTCATTGATGACATCTTGGTCTATTCAAGAAATGAGACCGAACATCTTGAACACACGAGGTTAGTCTTGCAAATTTTACGGGATAAGCAATTATATGCTAAGTTAAGCAAGTGTGAGTTACGGTTAAGAGAGGTTAGCTTCTTGGGGCATGTGATATCTGCATCGGGTATTCGAGTCGACCCGAACAAAATTTCAGCCATACTTAATTGGAAGCCTCAGAAATATTACCGAGGTTCGAGCTTTTTGGGGCTTGCTTGTTATTACAACGATTTGTAAAGGTTTCTCAACGATAGCCACGCCAATGACGGCTACTCCAAAAGGATGTTAAGTTCGAATGGACGGAGAAATGTCGAAAAGTTTCGATCAACTGAAAACTTATTTGACTAAAGCCCCAATTCTAGTGCAACCCGAATCGGCAAAGAGTTTGTCATTTATAGTGGCGCCTCCTACTTGGGTTAGGTTGTGTATTGATGCAAGAAGGTCGAGTTGTGGCCTATGTGTCAAGGCAATTAAAGCCACATGAGAAAAATTATCCGACCCATGATCTCGAATTGGTCGCTATCGTATTCGCCTTAAAGATTTGGCGACATTACTTATTTGGTGAGAAGTGCCATGTGTATTCGGATCACAAAAGTCTCAAATATTTGATGACTCAAAGAGACTTAAATCTGCGACAAAGACGTTGGCTCGAGCATTAAAGGATTATGAGCTGGTCATTGACTATCACCCGGAAAGGCGAATGTGGTTGCGGATGCCTTGAGTCGTAAATCATTATTAAACTTACGAGCAATGAATGTGCACTTGTCCGTTCGATCCAACAACGTGTTAGTAGCTGAATTGAAAGCCAAACCATTATTGATACATCAAATTTGTGAAGCTCGGAAGGTCGACGATGAGTTGGTTGCAAAAGCGGGTGAGTGTGTTCGGACGAGGAATCGGAGTTTCGGATCGATGATGACGATTGTTTGAGGTTCAGAGTCGTCTGTGTGTTCCAAAGAATTGAACTTATTTCGATATCTTGAACGAAGCCCATTGTAGCCGAATGGCGATCCACCCGGAATACGAAGATGTACAACGATTTGAAACGTCGATTTTGGTGGCATGGTATGAAGCGAGACATCTCGACTTTGTTTCGAGGTGTTTAATATGTCAACAAGTGAAAGCGGAACATCAAGTGCCTTGAGGATTACTTGACCGATCACGATACCCGAGTGGAAATGGGATCGAGTCACAATGGACTTCGTGTCCGGACCGCCACCGTCGATGAGTAAGAAGGATGCGATTTGGGTCGTTGTAGATAGATTGACTAAGTCGGCTCGCTTTGTCCCCGTCGCACGGACTTTTCAATGGACAAACTAGCTTTGAATGTGACGTTTCTCAGATTGTGAGATTACACGGGTGCCTATTTCCATCGTGTGGGATAGAGATCCGAGATTTACCTCGCGATTTTGGAAAAAGTTGCAAGAAGCTTTGGGTACCAAGTTGCATTTCAGCACCGCCTTTCACCCCAAACCGATGGTCAATCCGAGCGGATAATTCGGATACTTGAGGATATGTTGAGATGTTGCATCCTCGAGTTCGATGGTTCATGGGAGCGGTATTTGCCTTTGATTGAATTAAACACAACAACAACTTTCAATCAAGTATTAAGATGGCACCCTACGAGGCTTTATGCGGTTAGTAAATGCCGTACACCATTGTTTTGGTGAGCTCGGTGAAAGCAAAATTTTCGGGTGGATTTGATTAGAGATGCTGAATGAAAGTGAAAGTAATCCGTGAAAGTCGAAGATAGCCTCCGATCGTCGAAGTCGTACGCGGATCTGAAGCGTAAAGACATCGAGCATCAGGTGGGAGATAAAGTGTTTCTCAAGGTTTCACCTTGGAAAAAGATACTCAGATTCGGTAGTAAGGGCAAGTTGAGCCCGAGGTTCATTGGGCCATATGAGATATCCGGCGAGTCGGTCCGGTGGCATATCGTCGATTTTCCCCGAACTCGAAGAGATTCACGATGTCTTTCATGTTTCGATGCTTCGACGCTATAGATCGATCCATCGCACGTGATTAGTCCATCGGAGGTTGAAATTCAAGCCAATATGAGTTATGAGGAAGAACCGATTCGTATCCTATCACGTGAAGTGAAAGAGTTGTGAAACAAGCGGGTTCCGCTAGTGAAAGTGTTATGGCTCAAACACGGGATAGAAGAAGCTACTTGGGAAACCGAGAACTCTATGAAAGAGCGATACCCAACCCTATTTACCGGTAAGATTTTCGGGGACGAAAATTTCTTAAGTGGGGGAGAGTTGTGACAGCCCAAAATTGACCCTAGTCGGAACGTGGTTTCGAGACCATAAAACCAAGGCATAAAAATAATCTAAAATTTATTTTGATGCCTATAATATGTGTGTATTCATGTGTGACATTTTTGATGTTTTGATTTAGAGCTATAAATGTGAATTTCACTAGAAAGGACCTAGTAGTAAACTTTGAAAGTATGATGGGGAAATGTGTGATGACTAATTAAAGCATGCATGCAAAACAATGGACTTGCATGTCAAATTCCCCTTTTATAGGTGGTGGCGGCCATGACATGGTTTATGGGCAAAGAAAACATGTTGAAACATGTTTTGTTAATGGAGCATGAGAGAAATGATTAATAATTAAAATGTGGGAAGAGAAACAAAAAAAAATTGTGTATGAGTGTAGCATCCCCCCCCATTGCCGTGTAGGTGATAAAGAAAAACAAAAAAATTTGTTCATCTTTTCCCCTCCTTCCTTTGGCCGAAATTCTTAAGAGGAAGAAGAGATTTTTGCTTCATTTTCTTTGTTTAGAAGAGATCTAGAAGGAGATTTGGCTAAACTTGCATCAAGATTAAGGTATGTATGAGGTTGTGTCATGAGATTCATGCATGTTTTGGTTGCTAACTTGATGTTCATGTTAGCCATGGTTCAAATCCTTGTTATGCCATGGAAATGGTATTTGGCCAAGGTTATTATTGTGTTAAAGCCATTGGATGCTAAATGTGAAGCTTGCTAATGATGCATGCAATGATGGATTGACTACTCTTGAAATTTCTTTGTAGCAATCTTGAGTAAGACATTGAGTTTTTTTGTTTAACCATGACCGAAGTTGAAAGGGCATGATTGTGATGTATTCGGCCATGATGCATTCATGAGCATGGTTTATGCTTCTTGCATGTTAGTTAAAAATTTGTGTTTTGGATGGTTATGGATACCTTGAAATTCGGCCTTACACCTATATGTGTATATATGTTTGCACATGATGTTTTGGTTATGAAGAAAGTGATAAATATGTTTCTTTAAAGGAGAAATTTGTTGAAGAATGGTTGTGAAATTTGCATGTACATTCGGCCTAGTGCATGTATAGTATGAAAAACCTTGAAATTATTGTTGATTTGGTGCAAGTATGACTAAGTATAATCGGCCATATGAGTGCTTGATGCTATGTTATAATTAATGAGCTCAAGTGTGTGAATATAATTGTGTGCGGCCTTATAAGGGCTAAGTACCTTGGATTCCCATTTGATATTCAAACGACTAAATCAATTTACTTGTTAACATAAAGCTCGAGAGCTTAGAGGGCCACAATTGGATAAGGGGAAGGAAAAAGTGATCGAATAGCCGTTGAAGCCGTTCGACAACATACGAGGTAAGTCCTCAAGAAATGACCCTACTCGAATTATTTGAAATGAAATATGGATGTGTAATGGTTATTGATTTATGTGTGTATGAGTATTTGCATGATACTCGGGCTAAGTCCCGAAGGCGATTATGCTAGTGATATGTTTGTGTTTGAGCCTTAGTAACGAAAACGAAACATGGATGTGTAATGACTATTGATGTATGTGTGTGCATGAGCAATTAAATGATATCCGGGCTAAGTCCCGAAGACATTTATGCTAGTAGTTAAATCCGGGTTAAGACCCGAAGGCAATTATGCTAGTGACTAAATCCGGGTTAAGACCAAGGCATTCGTGCAAGTTGTTAAATCCGGCTAATACCCAAGGCATTTGTGCAAGTCGTTCTATCCGGCTAAGACCAAGGCATTCGTGCATGTGGTTATATCCGGTTGTATTCGAAGAAGCTTGGGCTGAAGGTGGCGTTGGTTGCTGTAATAAATTTAATTAGTACGCTCGAAAAGCCCAAAGGATAAGGTATGTTTATATGTGCATTGGAAAAGTCGATATGTTTGAGTAACATTCGTTCAATCGACTAACGAATTTTCAGCTATTGAATTGGTTGATATCTTGTGAAAGTATACAATGATGAAGTGTGAAGTAAGTATGATTATGTGAATGTGTATTAATGAAATGATTCATTTGGCTATGTGAATGTAATGCTTTAGTTAAAGCTGATTTTATTGCTTGAGACTTACTAAGCATAAAAATGCTTACCCGTTGCTTTGGCTCTCTGTTTTATAGATTTTGTTCGTTAGCGATCGGATACGGGATCATTGAAGTCGAAGTCATCCACACTATCAAAGCCTCCATTTTGGTATAATTTTGGTTGAACTTTTAAATGGCATGTATAGGACTACCCTTGTTGGTTCAAATGTGTTGTGATGTACATGTGTACGGCCATGCGAAAATGGCTCGTAGAAGTAAAGTACTGAACTTAGACCATTTGTGATTTGTATATATATATATATGGTTTCATGATGTGATTACGGATTGGAAATGGGAGTGTTGGTCACATGATCAGCCATTGGAATGGCTAAAATGATCATAGGTGAACCTATGTATGGCAAGACTAGTTGGTTCATGGAGACTACAAAATAGGTAAGACCTACCTTAAAACAGGTGCTGCCAGCTGCAGTGACGGGAATGTGAAAAATCACCAAAAATTGTAGGGATGGTATTAAATAGTGAAAGAATTATGTAAATTAACCTTGACGAGTCTACTTTCATATGGAAGAAACGAAACGGTCATAGGAGTTACGTGTTAAGAGATATTAAAGTTATCGTGAGACAGGGCCAGAACAGTTTCTGGGTCCCCTGTCGCGACTTTGAAGATTTACCATAAATTATCCAGAATGAATTAGAAGTCATGCCTAATATGTGCAGATTCCTTTTTGAGTCTAGTTTCATTAGAAACAAACGGCATCAGTATTGAAACCCTGTACAGAGAGATATTCAAGTTGTAACGCGAGAAGGTCAGTGTAGTCGACCCCTGTAACATGGGTGACTTTAACTAATAAAATGTACCAATTGGCCCGACCAAAAATTCTATAAATAAATCCATGGATGGATATATGAGTCTAAATTCAGGGAAAATTTACGGAATCAGTTTCCGAGTTGTGAAACTCGAGATATGCTTTTTAAGGCGACAGCAACGCAGTTTTCCAGCTTGCCTGGAATGTCAAATTGGTCGGTGCCATAAGTGGTTTTGGGTTGTTAACCCCTCGTGTCCGACACCGGCAACGGTCTTGGGTTCGGGGTGTTACACATAATAAAACCCAACCCCATGCAACACATCATGCATCATGTCATGTCATGTCATAATATCATACATGTACTCAATACGTCTAAAATGACAAGTTTAATTACAATTATACATCACATAAAGGCAAAACAATCATTTTAACACATATGGGCATAACAGTCATTTTATCAATTAGAGGGTCTAGGTAAACTTACCGACCCAACAGTAGGTCTATAGTCATCTCGGACGACCCGTACAACCTTAACAGTTCAACAGTAAAAATGGGCCCAAGGCACATATTACGAGCCCATGTGGGCCCACAGGGCCTATAATGGCCTTGGCCGTGTGTAATACACAGCCTAGCCCAATAATTTCCACTCGTCTCTGCGATTTTCTCCTGTGGGGCCCACATGCTCGTGGGGCCCACACGGCCCAGTTCGGCTCGTAATGGCCCAAAATGGCCTTAACCCATGAAATCGCTCATGGTCGGCCTCAACGATCTAACGCCCATGTTTAGTGACACGGACCACCACTCGAGCGTGCACACACCCGTGTAACGTCATTGTTTGTTTATTTCAACTTTTGTCGATTTCCATAGTTTAGATAGCGTTTACACACCTGATATGATTTTTGATATGCAACGCTCCTAAGATAAACCACACCTAAAACCAATGGGAATTCCATGTCCAACATTAGTCACGCTCAGAACCAATACTAATAAAACAACAATAATCGAACTTTATTTATGTTGCTTACCCCTACCGCTCCAAAAAAGATGTAGCCTACAATTTCGCTGGTAAACCGAGTCCGATGCGATTTGATGCTGTCAAATCAATGTTCGAAACAATAGAGGAATAGGAACTTAACATAATTAACGAATGAAATTTTTCAAATCAATTGGAAAACACTTTTCCCTCCTTACCATAAGACTTACCAATTGAAAGCAGTCCACTTTGAATAGAAGTAACCAATTAAAGGGGAAGTAGATGGAAAGGGAGAGTAAGAGGAAGTCAAGAATTTGACCACAGTAACAAAGAAGAACCAATTCCAACTTGTAACACCCCAAACCCGGCCTAGACGTTATGGCCGGACCTGACGTGTCACATTGAAGTTTTTAAGAAAACCCATGCCTCTTTCAACGTCCTTCTTAGTGTTTTAAAAGATAGTCTTTGCTAAGTTAATAAAGTGAATGGAAGCTGTGCACCAGGTAGGTATCCGAAATAGAGGAGGTGAGCCATGAAGGCTGCTTAAGTACCAAGCTCTTGATTGGATCCAATCCTGGACATGCCCACAACCATTGCCACACTTTGGCTTGAGGTTAGGTTTTGGAAAAAAAAATCGAGGTGGAATTCATTTAAATAGATATTTTTGGTAAACCGATTAATTGTATTGTTGCGTGATTTTGAAAACAAGTATCATTTTGAAAACGCGCCCTAAGTCTAACCCATTTTGGACTATTATTAGTAAAATATAGAGTATAAATAAAATAATCCCAGAAAAATAATTAAAATGGCCTTATTACAACCTAAAACCAAATAATAATAATAGTTAAGATAAAACTTAAAAAAAAAAAATCGGTTACTTATTGCAAAGTTCGAAAGCGATCACCACGGCCACTCTGAATCCCCTACGGCTCCAAGTCTCCACATCAAGGCTCACCTACAAGGTTAAGGAAAGGGGTGAGTTTGGAAACTCAATGTGCAACAAGCCCCTTTTAGAGCCCAAACTAATATCAGCATATTGGGCCTAAGCCCTAATTCAGTCTCGACATATACTGGGCCGAAGCCTTTTGTTTAACGGTTACTAGGCCGAAGCCTTTTCATAAATCATATCACTGGGCCGAAGCCTATACTGTAAACGGTATGGCCCATAGGCCCATTTCAATATCACATGAAATACCAATGAATGTATGCAAGCCCATTTGGGGAGACTACTCAACCCACCATCCGCTACTCTCCACCCGTATCAACCAAGCTCTCCATGTGGGGAATAACTCAACCCACCCAACCAAACTCTCCACTGGCAGCATAGCTGCTTTATCATATAACTGGAGGTCTAGCCTCTTTTGATTACTGGGGTAAAGCCCTTTTTGGTAAATTGGGGCAAAGCCCTTTTCGCACTTCCTCCATTTATATAAAAACCAACTCATGCATATAATGAGTATATCATAGCATATCATGTGCATCTCAAACATATCATGTGCATATTATGTCATATCATGTATAACAATATCTCATGCATTATATTCATAATTAAACCCTAGGGGGTATAATGGTCATTTTTACCTAGGGGCAAAATAGTCATTTTTCATATTATAAGGGTAATTTCGTAATTTTACCAAATATCAGGGTTTTCCATGTTCATTAACAATTATCAATATTTCCGAGTGTTTAAACAATGATCTTTAACCCACTTTATCAAAATCGGGCTTTTGGGCTCAAAACCCCTAATGGGCCATACGAATGCCGTTTTAGTCCACTAAGCCCACTTAACCCAAATTTTACAACAGCACTAACCATGTTAGCCTCTATAGCCTCTATAACCATTGAGGCCCAACTTACCATTGTGCACAAAATTGCACTCTTACCTGTTCCATCGATCCAAACACCTATCTTATCGTATTTATAGCCTCTATAACCAAACGTAAAATCACAAATTCCTGAAATATCAGAATTTCAGCATTTCGGCTTTTCAGCGAATATTAATCTAAGCTACTACGAGTGTTATTACATACCTGGTTTGTGGCGTTTGCTAACAAAGTCTCCCACGACAACCTACAATTAATCACCACCATTCTTAGTTTATAATTCATGCTTATCAAACCCAAAATCCACCTTAACATAGTCGGCCAAAGAACCCCTAATAGCCATAGATCACTTACCTTCACAGGGTCCAATGATTCGATCCAAGTTTATCCAAACCGATACTCCAAGCCTTGCTGCTCCTCCAAAGTTGTCTATTTCTCTATACAAACCATAAAAGTCGAATGAAAAGGCCTAGTGAGGCCCATACCTCAAATCAATAACCCCCCTAAACTATAGGGGGTTTCGGCTTTTCTTAACATTTACACTACTGAATCGATTTGGAAAACGAGTACTTACCACAGTCTTCCTTCTGCACTGTTTAGACCCAAAGTAGACTTAGCCCTCAACCCTAGCAGCCTTCGAATCCTAGAGGTCTACAGGTTCAGCTATGCCCCTAGAAATAAAGTATTTCAGCTTTTAGGACCAAGAAAAAGAAATGGTGTGGTGGCTTTGTATTGGTGTTGCCATCGGGGACTTTTAGAGTTTAGTGGATAAAGGGATCGGTCACAACAAATGAAGAGAAAAGAAGGATGCTGGTCTAAATGAAATTGGCACAACCAACTTGAAAAGTTTCGGCTCTTGTGGCTATTCGACAAGGGTGATGAAACGAAAGGGAGTAGTAATTTGGTTTTGGCAACAGAAGAGAAAGAAAAAAAATGGATGAAAGGTGTGGTGATTTCTGGTAGAGAAGAAAAGGAAGAAAAGAAATAGCCCTATGATGTTTAAACAAAAGAAAACGGCACAACTAAAGCCCCTAATGCCAAAAAACTTACCTAAAACCCCTAAGCCGGTTTCTCCTCCCTAAATTCCCATTATTCGGCCAACACTAAGCCTCCATTCAAATCCCCAAAATCTCTCCCCTTATCACTCCTAAATTCATGCATTTGACTGATTCAAACTCTTTCCAACAGAGTTCCATTCGACTTCAAAATCCTGCATGCTCAAGACATAAAAATAACAACACAATTGCCATCTTAGTGAATCGAACCTTGGCCTTCCCCCAACCACTTACACGCCACTTTTTTTTTTAGCTCCTTAGTGGCGTCACTTAACCACTTTGCCAGGGGCTCCATTGTGTTACATTTTACCCACATCTTTTAATACGGCCACTTATCCAATGCCCCTAACTCCTTAGGTCCAAAATTCAAAAATTCTACCGGGTTTTGGCCAACACATGGGCCTTCCATAGGCCCATTTACACACTCCAATTATGAATTACACAACCAAATACCAAATTTAAAAAAAAATTTACCAAAGTCTCTAAAATTACGAAAATCCAAAAAATCAGGGTGTTACACAACTTTTCCCCTTTTCAGAGAGAAATCGAAAGGTAGGAGAGGGGAAGAGAAGAATTTTTTGACAAAAGCACAAAGGGAGAGAGTGACTGCTAAGAACCGATTGAAAGGGGGAAAACAAAAATTCGGTAAAGGTCTTTGTGGGGAAAAGATAGACTGAGATGAGTAAATTAACAAGAGAAACGAATCAGTAGGAACAGGAAATAGCAAATCGACAGCAAAACACCTAAAGAAATTCGGCCCTCAGGAACACAGAGAAATCGCCAGAAGAAAAGAAAGTTGAGAGAAAACAAATGTCTAGCAAAAAATTTGAGCAAAGAACCCCAATTTGGCACTAACACTCAACCTAACCCCAATCTTCTCTACAATATTCTCCTAAAATCTAGCCATACAACCCCACACCCCTCAAACACTCCAACCGCCCACTAGCATCAGAATTCTACTGTCATACAAACACTTACACAACATCTAGCAAAATAAAATACTCCTTTACATTGCCAAGTCTCGAACTCAAGACCCTCAATAACAGTAATACGCCACTTATCCCTTAGGCCAGTAGGCCCATTCTGACATGTTATACCCACATTAATTTAAAAGCCTACTGACTAGGGATAGATGTTTATTCATATTAAAAACAAAACTTTTGCACAAGCCAAGGCTGGAACCCAAGACTTCTCAGGCACTTCCCAGGACACTTAACCACTAAAGTAGACATGCATTTGTATCCCACAAACATACAAAAATAAACACTTAGGATTTTTGGGGTGTTACATAGAGTTTCGGTGGAGCCAAAATTCTAAGGTGGTTGAGATGTAGTGGGATAATGGGGAGTTATCAAAATATTTTATTTTAATTTAATTTTTAAAATTCTTCTCTCTCTTGCCAAAATTCCTATGCAGCGTTTTGACGTTTTTCCAAAATTCTCAAGTTTTTTTTTTCTCAGTATTTTGTTGGTCTTTTGTTTTTCTCTTGGTTGGGGTTCTTTTGTTCTTGCATTTTTGATAGAAGTGTGGAGGGGGTAATCGATCTGCTTATAGGTATTCTGTAAGTAGCTTTATTTTTATTAGTCTCGTTATGATCTCATAAGTTTCTATTGTGGAGAGTATGCTACAATTATCTGAATGCTGGATTAATTGTGATTGTTGTTAAACAATTTAGAGGGATCACAAGAGTCATTTAATTCTTTAGCGATTTAGTTGTTGTAGGGATCATCGTTTAAGGTGAGCATTACAGCTTTAGAGGTTCTTAGTTTTGTGTTCATTCCAGTTTTGACTTGGTATTTTGTAACAATTTTAGTTTCTGCTGGTCTTGGAATTACATTTACTGCAAAATCATACCAAGTGTGTACCAAACCGCAGAAAACGAGCTTTCGACAAAAGCCAAAAAACTATTCTGTTGGCGTCACACAGGCGTGTGGTCGCCCGTGTAGTAGGCCGTGTGCGTGAACACAGTCGTGTGATCGATGTTGGCATGGCCATGTACAAGAAACGATCGTATGGTGACTTGAGTGTAGTCGTGTAGGCCATACAGGCAGGTGGGCCCACACAGACATGACACACGGGCATGTGGATTCTTGGGTCAGGCTATATGGGCCACATAGGCAGGCCACACGGACATATGAACCCAAATTTTTAAAATTTCTCCTAGGGTCGCATGGGTCATCCCAATTGACTGTGGGCCCACCGTAGGGTCGGTAAGGGCTACCTAAACCAAAAACTATGTGATCTGTTATTTTGTAACACTATTCTGATTATGATTATGCATGTTTGATTACTATGCCAATTGCATATCTGATATTTTTTTATATACATAAGCATGTTAAGCATGTCTTATTCTGTTAATTCTGTTTATGTGCTCTATATTTGTTTTGGGTTGGGATTTGTATTTGAGAAGGAAGTGTTATGTACGACGATCATCGCCTATATTCTGACAACTAGGCTGCACATTATCTGATATGTGTTGTAATGGCACGATGTGGTATATAGGGTTGGGGTGTTTTTAACCCCACATGGTGTGATGAGATGGTCAGAGATGGTGTGTAGAGGATGGGGGTAGGATTCTGACTTTCTGATTTGTATATCTGTATCCATTATCTGTATCTAGAATGGACATGAGTCTATATTTGTATCTGCTTCTGAATATGTATGTGATGTTGTATGTTTGCATGCTTAATTTTGTGGGGTTACACACTGAGTTTATGTAAACTCACATCTATTTGTCTGCTCTGTTAGGTAATCCATAGACTTAGGCGGATTGAGGTGATAATGTAACACCCCTAAACCATATCCATCACCGGAATAAGGTTACGAGGCATTACCTATCAACCACAACATAACTCTAACATTTGTACAAATCATAATTAAAATCCATTCATCTCAATCACATTGTCCCTCATAAGGTCCTACGAGACCTTAAAACATGCTTAGAGGTGCTCCAAGACTAAACCGATAACATTTGTAAATATTGGAAGACTTAGAAAGTTTTCTTTAATTTCAGGGTCACACGCCCATATGAACAGGCTGTGTGCCTCACACGGCTACCACACACACCAATGTCACATGCCATCTGAAAACAGGGCATACATACTGACTTGCACTATATGGCCAATGACATGCCCGTGTGCCAGGCCATGTCAAATCTCAGGGGGGTTACTGACTTGGGTCACACGGCCAGCCAAACGCCCATGTGCCAACTCATGTGCCATACACAACCAGAAGACACGCCCGTGTGTTTTGGCCATGCTAAACTTGTAGGGTATACTGACTTTGATTCGAAGGGTACCCCAGGGGACACACGGCCGTGTAACATGATCGTGTGTCGTACACAGATGAGACACACACCCTTGTCTCTGCTCGTGTGGACAAAAATAGGCCATTTTCATACCCAATTTTCCACCCTTTTCTCATGCTCACCTAGCCAACAAAATAGTATCATTTTATTACATATATAGGCAGCCAAAACATGCTATTTCATGTACATTCTATGCCATTTAAATTCCATCCAATTCATTACTCAATTCCACAACCAAAGCATACCAAATCAATGTGCCAAAATCATCAAAAATCTTGCATAACTTATAATTGCATTTACTCATCAACTTATCCTCTAATTCAAATCATATAACACACCATATCATCATCTCAAATCAAACCAACACATAAAGCATTATATACATCACATATAACACTTACCAAACACATAATTCAAGCCAACTTAAATGGCTATTCATACCACATTTACAAGCCAAATCTCATTGCTAATATCATAACTCAAAACATACCAAAATGACACTAGCCTATACATGCCATATACAATATATGTAAAGCTTCAAAAGTACCAACGAGTTGATTGATAGTGTGATGACGTTTCCCAATGATCCCCGAGTCCGAGCTAGCTTCGATGATCTATAAAACATTGACAAATAACACACAGTAAGCTTCATAGCTTAGTAAGCTCGTAAGTGATTAACTCAATTCATCAAATAAATGTAATTCAACCATTTTCACATTACCAAATCAAGATCACATTAATTACAAACCTTTCTCATGTCTCAAAACATGATCCAATATAATCTCATTGAACTTTCTCAATATAATACTCGAATAGGTTCTGTATGTACCTATACCATCTCGTACTAACCTCTTTCTCAACTATTTCATTCTTTACTCGTTGAACCATTCGGAATAGAAATCAGATATTCAAAGATCATAATCGATAAATACCTATATCATGGCTTGTAGCCAAATCAAGGTAACTTATCCCGGAGTACCTATATCATGGCCTATAGCAAAATCAAGGTAACTCCTCTCTAAATACCTATACCATGGCCCACAGCCAAATCAAGGTATTATTCACACCCGAAGTGCCGATATCATGGCCCAAAGCCAACACCATAGGCTAATAACATGTCATTAGCATCAAAACTATCCTAAAGTTTAACCGAGCTTTTACACCTCTCAACTCTATCATCAAATGCATTCGTAGAGTCGTTTTCACTATTCAATACTATCTGTAATCTCGTAATCACAGTTTATGCGATATCAAAGCATTTAACATGCATATATAATGAAAATTACCACATACGATCTTACCTTGTACCTAAAATTTTGACGAATTGATCAATTACTCGATAATCTTTGATTTTTCCCGATCTAAAATTGATTTCTTTCGTTCTTGATCTAAAATTTGGTACATTTTACACATTAACCCCTATAATTTCACATTTTCTCAATTTAGTTCGTATTTCATAAAAACACAAAATTCATGAAATTCAATTCAACCTATGCTTGGCCGAATTTCATAAGGACCTCTAGCAGCCCAAAATTTTTATTTATTCACACTTTTAACCCCACATTTTCATTTTTTCATAAATTAATCCCTAATTTGTATTTTCTCTAAAATTCACTTAACAAAACTTTAATATCTATCATCAAGCTTTCAAAATTCATCAACAATCGTTCAAAAGCTCAAGCATTAATCAATGCCAACTCACAAATTCATCAACAATTTCAAAAATTGAGGCATGGGCTAGCTAGTACTTAAAGCAACGATCACAAAAACATAGAATCATCAAAAACCAAGCTCAAAACATACCTGAATCAAGCTTAACCATGGTTGAACCCTAAATGAGCTTCCATCTTTCTTTCTTTTCTTTATTTTAGGTTATGGATGATGAAAATAAAGATGATAATGCTTTTGTTTTAATTATTTAAGCTTAATAACCAAATAACTATTTTAACCTTAATTAAAACATTAACAAAACATTTAATGTTTAGCCATTTATGTCAAATTCCATTAGTCATGGTCTAATTAAAACATAAAGAGCTCTCATTTACTAAACCATGGCAATTTATCACTTTTAACATCTAGAATGTAACTTTTTCATTTTACGTGATTTAGTCCTTTTCTCAAATTGAGCTATTAAACGATAAAATTATCGCATGGAACTTTCACACATATCTAAAAACATGCTGTAAACACCAAAAATAATATTGAAATAATTTTACAACCTCGGATTTGTGGTCTCAAAATCACTGCCCCTATTTAAGTATAAATTGGGCTGTTACAACTTCCCCTTTAGGGATTTCTGTCCCCGAAAATCTTACCAGCGAATAGGTTTGGATATTGCTTTCTCATAGCATCCTTGGGTTCCCACGTAGCTTCTTCTACCCCATGTCGATGCCATAATACTTTTACTAACGCTATTATTTTATTTCTTAGCTCTTTGATCTCATGAGCTAGAATTTGAATCGGTTCTTCACTGTACGATAAATCTGACTGAATCTCAACTTCTGTCAGGGAAATAACATGCAAAGAATCAGATCTGTATCATCGAAGCATCGATACATGAAACACATTATGAATCTATTCTAACTCAAATGGCCATTCTAACCGATAAGCCACTGGTCCAATTCGCTCGATAATCTCGTGTGGTGTGATGAATCGCAGACTCAATTTGCCTTTACGATCAAATCTAAGTATTTTCTTCCAGGAGATACTTTCAAGAACACTTTATCCCCGATCTGAAACTCAACATCTTTTCATTTCAAGTCTGCGCATGAATTCTGATGATCTGACGCTGCTTTCAAACTATCACAAAATACTTTCACTTTTTCTTCTATTTCTCTAATCAGATCAACTCCGTGAATCTTATTCTCGCTTAGCTCAGTCCAATACAACGGTGTTCTACATTTACGACCGTATAAAGTATTGTATGGTGCCATCTTTATACTTGATTGGAAGTTATTATTATATATGAATTCAATCAATGGCAAATATTTTTCCTAAGTACCTTCGAACTCAAGAATGCAACATCTTAACATATCCTCGAGTATTTGTATAACCCGTTCGGGTTGACCATCCGTGTGACAGCCCAAAATTGACCCTAGTCGGGATGTGGTTTCGGGACCACAAAATCGAGGCATAAAAATAATTTAAAAATTTATTTTGATGCCTATGATATGTGTTAATTTGTGTGTGGCATTTTTGATGATTCGATTTAGTGTTATAAAGGTGAATTTCACTAGAAAGGACCTAGTAGTAAACTTTGAAAGTATGATGGGGAAATGTGTGATGACTAGTTGATAATGCATGCAAAATTAAGGAATTTGCATGTCAAATTCCCCAAAGATGGCATAGTGGCGGCCATGACAAGGAGTTATGGGCAAGGAAAACATGTTATGACATGTTTTGATAATGCATGATGTGATGAAATGATAAAAAATTTAGTGGTGGGAAGAGAAACAAAAAAAATGTGTGTGAGTGTGGTATTCTCCCCATTGTTGCCGTGAGTGAAAGAAAAGCAAAGAAAAATTTTGTTCATCCTTGTTCTCTCCTTTTTGCCGAAAATACTAAGGAAGAAGATAGGATTTTGCTCCATTTTGGTTTAGAAGAGATCTAGAAGGAGATTTGGCTATACTTGCATCAAGATTAAGGTATGTATGAAGTTGTGTCATGAGATTCATGCATGTTTTAGTTGCTAACTTGATGTTCATGTTAGCCATGGTTCAAATCCTTGTTATGCCATGGAAATGGTATTAGGCCAAGGTTGATATTGTGTTAAAGCCATTGCATGCTAAATGTGAAGCTTGATAATGATGCATGCAATGATGGATTGACTACTCTTGAAATTTCTTTGTAGCTATCTTGAGTAAGACATTGAGTTCTTTGTTTAACCATGACCGAAGTTGAAAGGGGTATGAATGTGATGTATTCGGCCATGATGCATTCATGAGCATGATTTATGCTTGTTACTTGATTGGTAAAAATTTGTGTTATAGATGGTTATGAACACCTTGAGGTTCGGCCATGCACCTATATGTGTATGTATGTTTGCACATGATGATTTGGTTATGAAGTAAATGATAAATATGTTTGTTTAAAGAAGAAATTGTTGAAGAATGTTTGTGAAATTGCAGGTACATTCGGCCTAGTACACATATGATGTGAAAATCTTGGAATTTATTGTTGATTTGGTGCAAGTATGGCTAAGTATAATCGGCCATGAATGAGTGCCTAAGAGGTTGTGTTGTTCGCCATGAGTAAGCATGTTGAAGGCTTTGTGTGTTAAGTCGATTCATGAATTCGTACTTATGTGACTTTAATGTCTAGTGAATATATGTGGGCTAAGTGCCTTGAGTTCTTCTTTTCGATACTCAAATGATTGAATCAAATTATTTGTTAAATTAAGCTCAAGAGCAAAGGGGACCAAATCCGATAAAGGGAAGGAAAAAGTAGTCGAATAGCCATCGAATCGTTCGACAACATCCGAGGTAAGTTTTCGAGTATCGAAACTTAGATTTTGATTCGATTGAATGAAGTAATAAGCAATCGAAATTCGCCCTTGTATATGGCCATTGAGCGAAATGATATTTTTGTTAAGTGAATTGTGCATAAAAGTTTTGTTGTGAAAATGAAACAAAGATGTGTATGAATGTTCGAGTGATATCCGGGCTAAGCCCGAAGGCAATTGTGCGAGCTATGATATCCGGGCTAAGCCCGAAGGCAATTGTGCGAGCCCGGAGGCAATTGTGCGAGTTGTGAAATCCGGGTTAAGTCCCGAAGGCATTTGTGCGGGTTACCATAACCGGGCTATGTCCCGAAGGTGTTTTCAACGAGTAGCTATATCCGGATAAACTCCGAAGGTATGTGAATTGAAATTTATAAGCTGCTAGAAAATTTTCAGTTATTGCACTTGTGAAATTCCCAACAACAAGGTATGTTTTGTGTGTGCTTTGCACACTATGAGTAAATCGTGTCTGAATATTCGCTCTAATGATAAATGAGCTATCGGCATTAACTAGGCCGTTATTTGTGTATGAATATAAGAGTTGGGATTGTGAAGTAAGCATGTCTTTGAGAAATTGTGCATATGAATTATTGTTTAGCTACTTGAATGCTATGCTTTGGTTGTGTGTATATTATGGCTCGAAACTTAGTAAGCATAAATTGCTTACTCCGTTTCTTTGTTTCTCTGTTTATAGATTTTGCTCGTTAGCGATCGGATTCGGGATCATAGAAGTTGAAGTCAACCACACTATCAAAGCCCTTTTTCGTACTCCTTTAGTTGAGTTTTGGATATGGCATGTATAGGACTACCCTCGGTTATTTTTAAGTACTTGTGATGTATATGTGTACGGCCATGCGAAAATGGTTCGTAAAAGTGGAGTATGGAATTTGACCATATGTGGTTTGTAATTATATTTGGTTTCATGATGTGATTATGGTTTGGAATGAGAGAGTTGGTCACATGATCAGCCATTGGAATGGCTAAATATGATCATATGTGGACCTAAGTATGACTAGACTATAGTTGGTCCATGGGAACTACAATATAGGTAAAGCCTACCTTAAAAACAGAGGCTGCCAGCTGCAGTAACGTGGATGTGAAAAATCACCAAAATTTGTAGGAATGGTGTTAAATAGTGAATAAATTATGTGATCGAACCTTGACGATTCTATTTTCATATGAAAGTAACGAAACAATCATATGATCAGTATACCGAGAGATATTAAAGTTCTCGCGAGACAGGGCCAGAACGGTTTCTGGGTCCCCTGTCGCGACTTTGAAAATTTTCCATAAATTATCCAGAATGAATGAGAAGTCATGCCTTATATTGGAAGGTTCCTTTTTGAGTCTAGTTTCATTGGAAACAAACGGTATCAGTATTGAAACCCTGTACAGAGAGATATTCAAGTTGTAACGCGCAAAGGTCAGTGTAGTCGACCCCTGTAACATGGTCGACTTTAACTAATAAACTGTACCAATTGGCCCAACCAAAAATTCTAGAAATAAATCCATGGATGGATATATGAGTCTAAATTCAGGTAAAATTTACGGAATCAGTTTCTGAGTTGTGAAACTCGAGATATGCTTTTTAAGGCGACAGCGATGCAGTTTTCCAGCTTGCCTGGGAATGTCAAATTGGTCGGTGCCATAAGTGGTTTTGGCTTGTTAACCCCTCGTGTCCGACACCGGCAACGGTCTCGGGTTCGGGGTGTTACAATCCGTCTGTGGGTGAAATGTAGTACTGAAATGTAGTTTTGTTCCCAGTGCATCTTGCAGTTTCTTCTAGAACCTCGATGTAAACCTCGGATCTCTATCTAAAACAATAAAAACATGTATTCCGTGTAATCTCAGAACCTCAGAGATATACAACTTAGCAAGCTTTTCAAGCAAATAATCTGTATGCATAGGATTGAAATGAGCTAATTTTGTCAATCGATCAACAACAACCTAGGTTGCACCTTTCTTACTCAGAGATAGGGGCAAACCCGAAACAAAACCCATAGTTGCTCTATCCCATTTCCACTCAGGAATCATAATCAGCTGCAATAAACTAGACAGTACCTGATGCTCAACTTTAACTTGTTGACAAATCAAACATTTCAAAACAAATTCCGAAATATCAAGCTTCATGCCGTGCCACCAATAAAGTTGTTTCAAGTCATTATACATTTTCGTACTTCCCGGATGAACAGATAAACAACTATTATGTGCTTCATTCAAAATCATCTGAATCATCTCTGAATTTCTTAGAATACATATCCAGCCTCTGAATCTTAATCAATCATCGAAATCAACTTGAAACTCTGAATTAGGGTTAGAATCACATTGAGCTCTTTTAGCTAACATTTCATTATCAACTTTCTACGCTTCACAAATTTTCTGTAAAAATAACGGTTTTGCTTTCAACTCAGCTACAATTGAGCCATCATCAGATAGAATCAACTGAGTATTCATTGCATGCAGAGCAAACAAAGATTTATGACTTAATACATTAGCAACCACATTTGCTTTTCTAGGATGATAGTCAATCACTAACTCATAATCTTTTAACAATTTCAGCCATCTCAGCTGTCGTAAATTCAAATCTTTCTAAGTCATCAGATATTTCAAACTCTTTTGATCTGAATAAACATGGCATTTCTCACCGAACAGATAATGGCGTCAAATCTTCAATGTAAACACAATGCCTACTAACTCTAAATCGTGCGTCAGGTAATTCTTTTCATATGGCTTTAACTATCTCGAGGCATAGGCTATGACTTTGCCTTCCTACATCAAAATGCAGCCCAGACCATTCAATGATGCATCATTATAGATCACAAATTCTTTATCCGATTCTGGCTGTACTAACACTGGAGCTTCAGTCAAAAGAGTTTTCAGTTTATTAAAACTTTTCTGACATTTTTCGGACCATTCGAACTTTACATCTTTCTAAAGCAGTCTAGACAACGAAGTTGCAATCATCGAAAAGCCTTTCACAAATCATTTATAATAACCTACAAGTCCTAAGAAGCTACGGACTTCGGATACATTTCTTGGAGGCTTCTAATCCATTATTGCAGAAATCCTGCTCGGATCGACTCGAATACCCGATGTTGACATGATATGCCTCAAAAAACCAACCTCAAGCAACCAGAATTCACACTTATTGAACTTTGCATATAATTGCTTATCACGCAGAGTCTGCAATACAATTTCTTAGTTGCTCGGCATGTTCAGTTTCATCTCTCAAATAGATAAAAATATCATCTATAAACACGACAACAAATCTGTAACACCCCAAACCCGTGACCGTCACCGGATTTGACCACGTGGTGTTACCGGGCTTACTTCCCTTATTTCTCTCTTGGAAATATTTAATTTCTGTTCCAGGCAGGCTAGCTAACTGTGTCACTGTCCTCTTAAAAATCATATCTCGAGTTCCAGAACTCGAAAATCAGTTTCATAAATTTTCCCTGAAACTAGACTCATAATCCCATCTACACATTTTTTTCTAGAATTTTTGGTCGAGCCAATTAGTACAGTTTATTAGTTAAAGTCGCCCCTGTTTCAGGGTTCGACTACACTGACCTTTGTGCACTACGACTTGGATATCTTCCTGTACAGGGCTCCAACACTTATGCCGTTTGTTTCTAGAGAAACTAGACTCACAAGGGAATCTGTAAATATAGAGCATGACTTCTAATTATCTCTTGTTAATTTATAGTAAATTTTCAAAGTCGGAGCAGGGATCCAGAAACCGTTCTGGCCCTGTTTCATGAAAACCTGATTATCCTTAAAATACAGCTCATATGGTCGTTTCGTTTCGTCCATATGAAAATAGATTCATCATGGTTAAATTTCATAATTTATTCACTATTTAATTCTACTTCTACTATTTTTAGTGATTTTTCCATCTCACCTCACTGCTGCTGGCAGCATCTGTTACTAAAGCAAACAATGACTATTTCATAATTCTTCCATGGCCAACTATTTCATCATACATAATACAAACTATGGCCACCTTATCGAAATTAAGGTTTCTAAGGCTCGTGCCTATAGGTTTTAGATTCACACTCAACCGACCACATAGGCCATTTTCGCATGGCTTAAAGTTTACAACCGAAATTCAACAAAACAAAATAGCCTATACATGCGAAATGTTCTCCTAGTTCAACTATGAAGACAATACCAAAAGATTCCCAGCCGGTGTGATGACTTCAACGACGGTTCCGAAACGCATAAGCGATACGAGTCCAAGAGACCTAAAATGGGTGACAAGAAAACACCGAGTGAGTTTATAACTCGAGAAGTCATAAGCACTTCACAACCATCCGTTACTAAAATTATCATAAAATGAAATAATGAAACAAGGCCCATTGTTCCACCATACCGAACTACCATAGTTCCTTAGACCTTTCGGATCAATGTCATACCAAGTCATACATTTACATTTCATATACTATTCAATAGGATATTTGAAGCAATTTCCATTCATCATTTCATTTCGCAACAATCATGCAATTGAAATCATCACATAGATTTAAAACTTACCGACTCAACCCCGAGCATGAACATAGTATCTATTAGCCACGAACTCAAGGTACTTACTCTTTCCGCTGTCCATACTCCACTCGATGAAGACACACCCTCCATATAATTGTTCGATCGGAGATATATATATATAAAGTACGCACACACAGTTCTTAATACTCGATTTCGCACACTTAGTGCCATGTGATTTAAGCCCGCACATAGTGCCATACCCTTCGAGCTCGCACACCCAAAGGTCAGTATATTTCCAGCATGCACACTTAGTGCCATATATTTCCAGACGCACACTTAGTGCCATATATTTCCAGCATGCACACTTAGTGCCAATCTCGTCACCGTACACACGTATTGCCCAAGCACACTTAGTGCCGAAAGCAAACTTTCTACACATTTCACTATTTCTTTTACATTCAACAATGTCATCATTCCATACACATACATTTTCATTTACATATCATCTCATTAAACACAATTGCATAGATATTATGATCATTTAAAACAATACCAAATATATGCTTAATGACTTACCTTATATTGGATGAAACGATTTCCAATCGACTACTCGATTATTTTGCTTTGCCTTTGTTTGATTCTCCCTTTTGATGTCTTGATCTCCTCCTAGTAGCCAAAGGTACTTGCGAATTGACTTGAGTAAATCTCCTTCTTTTCACCCTTTGTTTGGCTATAGCAAAAGAAAGAAAACATGAACACTTTTTTTTCTTCTTCTCAAGCCATGGCAATTGTAACAAAATGAGAAAGGATGAACAACAAAATTTTTTTTCTCCTTTCTTTTCCTCAACTCACGGCAACAAGGGGGCATCCACACTCTTTTTTTTTTGTTCATCATTTCCCTTTTTCTCCATTTCTTTATTCTTTCTAACATGACCCATTAACTAGACATGTTTGAAACATGTTCCCTTGCCCATGCTCTTTATTTTATTATTTCTAACATCCACCATTAGCAAAACATGTTCAAGACATGTTTTCTTTTGCCCATCTTCATTACCATGGCGGCCACTTCCTATAGTTGGCTAAATTGACATGCAAATCCTCATGTCTTTACTTCATGCATTATTTGGCCACTTAAAATTCACCTATCACATTTTCAAGTCCTAACACATGGGTCCTTTCTTATGAATTAGCACCTAATTAATAAAATCAAGGCACGAAATATTTACGCATACAAATTCCACATACAATAAGCACAGAATATAACACCTAATTATTCTTGTGACTCGGTTTTGTGGTCCCGAAACCACTCTCCGACTAGGGTCACATTAGGGGTGTCACAAAATCGATCTAGGCACGATCTGAAAATTCGGTTCATTAAATCCATAAAGACTACATGAGCATTTGTTAGTCCAAAAGGCATAACTAAGAATTCATAGTGACCATACCTCGTTCTGAATGCAGTCTTCGATACGTCAGAGTCTTTAACTCGCAACTGATAATAACCCGATCTCAAATCTATCTTTAAAAACACTGTAGCCCATTTTAACTGATCAAACAAATCATCAATCCACGGTAAAGGGTATTTGTTCTTGATCATCACTTTGTTAAGCTGTCTGTAGTCAATACACATTCTTATCATGCCATCTTTCTTTTCATAAACAACATAAGAGCACCCTAAAGTGAAAAACTCAGTCTTGCAAAACGTCTATCCATTAGTTCTTGCAATTGAGTGTTCAATTTTTTAACTCTGTCAAAGCCATTCTATATGGAGCTATCGATATCGGTATTGTTCCCGGCACTAACTCAATGCCAAACTCAACCTCTTGTATCGGTGGTAATCCTGGTAACTGATGCGTGATATTCGTGACAGGTTTTAAATATTTATAATGAATCGTTCTTGAAACTAACTATTATCACGATGAAGGCAAGTGTACCTATTGAACAGTAGTATAGTTTTAGCAAGACCGGATTGTCGAACCCAAAGGAACTAAAAGTACTAGTAATGACTGTCTTTTTATTATCTAGCCTAAGAATAATGGGGTTTGTTTTAACTAACTAATTAGCTAAACTAAGAAATCACAGAAAATAGAATTAGGGAATTACTTTTTGGAAAAAATGATTGAATCAAGACAATACCTAAAGAAAAATCCACCTAGACTTCACTTGTTATTTGACTCTAAATCGGACGATTTATTCATTTGACTTGATCCGTAGAAATCCCTAAGTTATATTATTATCTCTTTCAAAACTAACAACGTCTAACCCTAGGTTGAATAATTCAAATCTCTTTCTAATTAACTCCCTAGGGTTGCATTAACTCGATCTATGGATCCCTTTATTAGGTTTCACCCTAATCCGGCAAAATCTTGTCACCCCATCTATAGGCGCGCAACCAACTCCGCTTAATTATGACAAATGTGCTCTTAGACAGGGTCTATTCCTCTTCTGAATAAGAGCTTAACTTAAATCAATATCTTGGAATATCAAAACAAGAATTAAGAACACATAATCAAGAACAAGTCAAATATTTATCATACAATTCAGATAATAATAACAAGATCTGTCTTAGGTTTCATTCCTATTAGGTATTTAGGGGTTTTAGTTCATAACTAAAAAGGTAAACATCTCAGAAAAATAATGAATACAAAACATAAAGAAAAACCCAAAACTCCTGAAGGGAAATTGAGGGGAGATCTTCAGTCTTGATGATGAATCCGGCTTCTAAAATGGATCAATCGGCTTTCCTTGAGTAGTTCCCTGCCTCCTTCCCTCTGTGTCCAGTTTTCCTCCTCTTCTATGGTGTATTTATAGGCTTTGGAATGCCTAAGAACCCTCAAAATTGGCCTTTTCCGAATTGGACTAAACTTGGGCTCGACAGGGACACGCCCGTGTGCTATTACTTCAAGCCGTGGTCAAGCCTGTTAAATAGGCATGGGCGTGTGGTCCACCCATGTGAGTCGTGCTTCGATTCTACCAAATAGAGACGGCCATGTAGTCTGCTCGTGTGAGGAGGTCCAAGCCGTGTTGATTTCGTACGTTGACCCATTTTTTCCATTTTTGGCCCGTTTCTCATTCCTTTCACTCTCCTATACTCACCTAAGTATAAAATATGAAATTAAGGCATTAGGAGCATCGAATTCACCAATTTTAAGAAAAAATCATCCATAAAATGTGCTAAGCATGGGATAGAAATATGTATAAATTACGGTTTCTTAAATACCCCCACACTTAAGCATTTGCTTGTCCTCAAGCAAAATCCTCAACTCATAATCAAAATAAATTCTTCTCAACTTTTAATTTCTATCGATAATATCTCAGTATAGTCCATAGGTAATCATACATTGAAAGTTCAACTGAAAGAACATCAAAGTTTCAAACATTCCAAGTTGAGTATTTTATCATGAAAACATAGGTGTCTCCCCTCGTCTAAGTAATTACATTTAATTCAAAATGTCACAGAGTTTCACATCCTCACTAAAGATTCACTCAAATCACTCGAGGTGTTTAAGGACAATAAATGAAGCACTCAGTAGTCAATAATGAAAAGTCATTACCATAGGCTTGCATGAAAATCAAATCTCCACCACTATAAATTGAGATGAAACATCAATCAAAAGGTCTTTAGAGGGTTGTAACGTGGCTTTGGTTAGAGGGTGTAGTCACAAGTTGAAAAAAAAGGTTAGAATTGAGATTGAATTGAAAATTTACCTAACAAGAAAAATGACTAGTCATCAATTGTGTACAACAGAGCTTTTTCCGAGAATGTGGAATTTAACTACTTAAGCTCAGAAGATCACTACTACTAATATGTATACATGTATATATATATTTTTTTCCAACAAGTCAAATTACAAAATACAATAAAACATAGCTAAGCAACTATTCCAACTTAAATCTCGACAAAAATGGGGATCAAATTAATTTAGGGGATTTCAAGAATAATGAGTTATGGGTTAATATTGAGGGTAAATCAATGAATGGGTTGTTAGGCTCAAGGGGGTTCACTAAGGGTTAATTGTGAACGTAGGCTTTTATGGAGTGAGTGGGTTAAACCTAAGTGCCTTTATCATTTTGACATATCAAATCAAATGGTGTGGTCTTGACATGCATAATCAAGCAAGTCCTAGAATAACAATTCAATACTGATGCACTCATAATGAAAGTGGGCATGGAAGAAATAATAGATGCTCTAAAGGCTCAAGATCTCACAAAAATTATGGTTTTTTGATGTTCAAACTTGTGAATACCAACTCAAGGTAATACCTAAACTTGGGGAAACAACCTAAAATTTTAAATTCTTAAAAATCAACTTATCATGCTTAATTCTCTAATGTCTTAAAGTTTAAATAAACAATGCATGAATGCCTATGTTTTAATTTAAGATGTATCAATAAAAATCATAAATCAATCAAAATTTATCCTAAACATGATATGAGAGTTTTAAAGAGATCAAGGCAATCATTGAGGGATTTTTCTGATAGTGAAATGAATACCCCCCCACACTTAAGATGTATATTGCCCTCAATGTACAAAGATAGATATATAGAAAAGAATATAAATATAAGATAAGGGGAGAAGTGAAACTTCCTGAGTGATGAATGGATTTCTTTGAACTGGAGTTTTGGAGAATAATCAGTGTGAGAGTGAAGGAGGATACTCTGGTGGTGGTAGAGGTTCATTAGTCCATAAGTCCTGCGCCAAAAGAATATTATATCTGAAGTTGGCTATGGTCGTGGTCGAGTAGGACATGGCAGTCGTGGAGAACCTTTCCCCGTTGAGTTTTTAGTTCCTATGTGATGATGAGCTGAGGAGCTCTTTATAACTGTGATAAAATCAGAAACTCTTTAAGAGGTATACTGAAGCATAATTACTCGTAATGAAATAGCCGAAGACTAAAAATTGTAAAAACTCAGGATAAAATAGTATTAAAAGGAAATAAAAAAATAATTTCAAAATATAGAGATAAAAATAAAATAAAATAAATAATAGGTGTTTATAGAGAATTTGGGGCACATGGCCGTGGGGCACACCCGTGTGCTCTAAGCTCAGCCCGTGCATTTCGTAATTTTTGAAATTAGGCCCATTGGTGTACACGGCCATGTTGCATGGCCGTGTCGATCTTCGTTCGCTTCTCCCACACCCGTGTATGGAAACGCACGCCCGTGTTAAATTGACAAGTTTACCCACGGTTTCAAAACACGGGTGTGTTGTGTGCTCGTGTTATTTTGGCAGTTTCGCCCACGGCTATGCTGCACAGCCGTGGCTACTTATCGCATCCCGTGTTGGGGAAGAAATTTTTGTCCTGTTTTCACACGACCGTATTCACGGCCAATAATCCAGTACACGTAGTAGCCTGCACTTAGTACAACACATGTGACCTCACAATAGATCATTCGTATCGTTTCTACTCCGAAGGCTCAACCAGGAAATTCCTCACTTTCCAACATGTTACAATTTATTCATAGTCCTTTTTCAATTTGCAATTTACAACAAATAATCATTCTATAAGTAGCCACATTTCATATGATAACAAAATATAATAAAATAAAAAGAATCGATAAATTATTTACGTACAAACTTACATCGGTGCAAAATATAAAAATGTTGCAATTTAGTTCGAAATATTTTCTTTTCCCCCATCAAGGTCGATTCTACGTCTTTCTTGATCTATAATAACACATTTGACTTATTAATGTCTCACATTACTCAAATTACTCCAAAAACATCCTATGGAAAAAATTACAATTTAACCCCTAAAGATTCACAAAATTATGATTTTACCCCTAGGCTCAAAAATTAAACTTCATCCTATTTTATTATGTTTTATGACATGTTGGTAATTTTTCCCTTCTATAGCAACATCAAATTCACACTCTAACATGTACTTATGAACATTAGGTATTTTTACCGATTATGTCGTTTTACTCGTTTTCACGTAAAATCACTTAGCAAAAGTTGTTTAACACAATTTAAAGCTTCATATTCTATCATAAAACATCAAAATAAACACATTTGACCTATGGGTATTTTTCCAAATATAAACCCTAGGTTAAATTATTGCTAGAATAAACTTAATCAAGTTGCCGGGACTCCAAAAATGTAAAGAACATTAAAAACGGGGCTTGGAATCTCTTACTATGGAGCTTGGAACCTTGAAACAAATCCTAGCTATGGAGAACCCTTGTAATTTTGGCCTAATGAAAAAATGAGCAAATTTTTTCTTGATTATTTCCCTTTTTAATTCATTTATTAACTAAATGACCAAAATGCCCTTTTTACTAAACTTTCAATTTTTATCCATGTAAGCCCATTTTTGTCAAAAATCATAGAAATTGGTCAAATTGCTATTTAAGGACTTATAATTAATATTCTAAATCAATTTCATGCTAAAAGCTTCTAGAATGCAAGTTTTGCAACTTATTCAATTTAGTCCCTAATTTCGAATTGGACACTTTAGGCATAAAATTTCTTCACGAATTTTTCACACAATCATGCAACCACATCATAGACCTCAAAATAATTATAAAATAATTAGTTATATCTCAAATTTATGGTTTCAAAACCACTATTCTATTTAGGCCCTAAATCAAGCTGTCACAACTCTCCCTCCTTTAGGGATTTTCGTCCCCTAAAATCTTACCAATAAAGAGGTTTGGGTACTGTTTCCTCATGGCTTCCTCCGGTTCCCATGTAGCCTCTTCTACTCTGTGTCTATGACACAATACTTCACTAAGGCTATACTTTTATTTCTCAACTGTTTAACTTCCCGAGCCAAAATTTTTATTGGTTCGTCATCATAGGTCATATCCGGTCGAAACTCAATCTCTGTCAGAGGAATCACATGTGAAGGATCAGAACGGTAACATCGCAGCATCGACACATGAAACACATTATGAATATTTTCCAACTTGGTTGGAAAAGCTAACAGATATGCCACTCGTACAATTCTTTCAATAACCTCATACGGCCCAATGAAACGCGGACTCAACTTGCCTTTTCGGCTAAATCTTAGAATTTTCTTCAACGGAGATACTTTTAGAAACACTTTATCACCCACTTGGAACTCAATCTCTTTTCTTTTCAAATCCACGTATGACTTTTGTCGATCTGAAGCAGCTTTCAGACAATCACGAATTACTTTCACTTTCTCTTTGGTTTCTCTTATCAAATCAACTCTGTGAATTTGTTTCTCACTAAGCTCGGTCCAATGGAAAGGAGTCCGACACTTGCGACCATACAATGCTTCGTACGGTTCCATCTGCATACTCGATTGAAAACTGTTGTTATAGGCAACTCGACCAAATCTAGATATTTCTCCCAACTACCCTCAAATTCCAAAACACAACATCGGAGCATATCTTCGAGTACCTGAATTACCCTTTTGGATTGACCGTCAGTTTGTGGATGAAATGCAGTACTAAAATTCAATTTTGTACCCAAATCTTCTTGCAACTTTTTTCAAAACCTTGAAGTAAATCTCGGATCTCTATCTGAAATAATAGACATAGGTAGTCTGTGTTATCTCACAATTTCATAAATATATAATTTAGCCAACTTATCAAGTGAGTAACCGGTACGTACTGGTATAAAGTGAGCCGATTTTGTTAATCTATCAACCACAACCCAGATGACATTTTTCTTTTTCGGAGTCAGAGGCAAACCTGTAATAAAATCCATCGTGATTCTGTCCCATTTCCCTTCGAAAACCATCACTACGTGAAGTAAACCTGAAGGTACTTGGTGTTCAGCTTTCAATTGCTGACAAATTAAGCATCTCGATACAAACTCAGAAATATCTCTTTTCAAACCATTCCACCAATATACTTTCTTCAAGTCATTGTACATTTTCGTACTACTGGGATGAACTGACAAACAACCACTGTGTGCCTCATGTAAAATCTTTTGAATCAATTCAGTATCTTTCGGTACACATACTCGTTCCCGGAATATTAAGCAATCATCAGGTCCGATTCAAAAAACTGATTTACAACCCGATTCACACTGAGCTCACTTGGCTTGCAATTCACTGTCATTCTTCTGAGCTTCACAAATTTGCTGAAGAAATAACGGCCTAGCCCTCAACTCGTCCAAAATCGAACCATCATCAGACATAGCCAAATTTGTACCCATAGCTCTCAAAGCAACTAAGGATTTTCTACTCAAGGCATCTGCGACTACATTTGCTTTCCCGGGATGATTCATTATTA
Source organism: Gossypium arboreum (assembly GCF_025698485.1). Taxonomy (NCBI): domain Eukaryota; kingdom Viridiplantae; phylum Streptophyta; class Magnoliopsida; order Malvales; family Malvaceae; genus Gossypium; species Gossypium arboreum. The sequence goes on along the minus strand of NC_069077.1, from coordinate 114,624,304 downwards.
GTTCATAATCTTTCAATAGTTCAAGCCATCTCCGTTGTCGTAAATTCAAATCCTTTTGATTCATTAGATATTTCAAACTTTTATGATTAGTAAAGATTCGGTATTTTTCACCATACAAATAATGACGCCAAATCTTCAAAGCAAAGATAATGGTAGCCAATTCCAAATCGTGCGTCGGATAATTCTTCTCATGCGATTTCAACTGTCTTGAGGCATAAGCTACCACTTCACCTTCTTGCATCAACACACATCCAAGACCAATTAATGACACATCACTATAGATCATAAACTTTTTTCCCGAATCGGGTTGCACTAACACTGATGCTTCGGTCAACCGCGCTTTCAACTTCTCAAAACTTTGTTGACACTCTTTAGTCCAATCGAACTTAACATTCTTTTGCAGCAACTTAGTCATAGGAGAGGCAATCATTGAAAATCCCTCGACAAAGCATCGATAATATCCAGCTAAGCCCAAAAAGCTTCTAACCTCAGATATATCCTTTGGCAGTTCCTAATCAACAATTGCCGAAACTTTGCTCGGATCGACCCGAATGCCATCACCCGAACTATATGACCCAAAAATCTGACTTCATGAAGCCAAAATTCACTTTTACTGAATTTAGCAAACAATTTCTTTTCTCTTAAAATCTGTAATACTGTTTTTAAGTCTTCAGCATGCTCGGACTCATCTCGTGAATAAATCAGAATATCATCTATGAACACAACCACAAACCTATCCAAGTATGGCTGAAAGATTCGGTTCATCAAATCCATAAAGATAGCCGGAACATTAGTTAAACCGAAAGGCATCACAAGAAATTCATAGTGTCCATACCTCGTCCTGAAAGCGGTTTTTGGCACATCCGACTCTTTAACTCTGAACTGATAGTAATCGAATCTCAAATTGATCTTTGAAAACACTGTTGCCCCTTTCAACTGGTCGAACAAATCATCAGTTCTCGGCAACGGATACTTGTTCTTTATAGTCACCTTGTTGAGCTGTCGATAGTCAATACAAAGTCTCATAGATCCGTCCTTTTTGTTTACAAACAACACAGGAGCACCCAGCGAGAGAAACTCAGTCTCACAAAACCCTTATTTGTTAACTCTTGCAACTGAGCCTTTAATTCTTTCATTTTAGTCGGAGCCATTCTGTACGGAGAAATTGAAATTGGTGCAGTTTCAGGTAACAAATCAATGGTAAACTCTACCTCTCTGATCAGAGGCAACCCAGGCAATTATTCTAGAAATACATCCGGGAATTCACAGACTACCGGTACTGATTCGAGCTTCGACTCAAACATCTTAGTATTCAATACATATGCAAGATAAGCTTCACACCCCTTTCTTATATATCGCTGAGCAGACGTGTACAAAATCACCATAGGCAATTTATTTGATTCATCTGTTTCAACCAAAAGAATTTCACCATTTCCACATTTCAACTCAAGGGTTTTCTGTCTGCAATTTACTCTGGCATCATGTAATGTCAACTAGTCCATACCCAGAATAACATCAAACTCATCAAATGGTAACAACATTAGATTAGCCAGAAAGCAGTGACCTTGAATCATTAAAGGACAACTTTTGCAAACCCTGTCTACTGACACATATTTGCCTAAAGGGTTTGACACTTTAATCACAAATTCAGTAAATTCTACAGGCAAGCTCTTACTAGATACCAAAATTCGCACAAACATAAGAATGAGTAGATCCGGGATCAATCAATGCAATAACAATAGTATCATGAAGAGAACTGGTGATCACATCGGGAGATGAAGCCTCTTCACGAGCACGTATGGCATAAGCTCTAGCAGGTGCACTAGCTTCTAGTCTCCCAGTTGAATTCTTCGTCACATTTCTACTGCTGGTTTCACTTCCAGTATTTCTCAGAGGTCTACCTCTATTAGCAGCACTAGTCTGTCTGACTCTCGGAAATTTTTCTTCTTCAACCCTTTTTGGACAATCCTTAATATAATGTTCTTGAGAACCACACTTGAAACAAGCCCGGCTAATCACCCAACACTCACCAAAATGTTGCTTACCACAATACTGACACTCGAGTCTATTAGATCTCACATTACCCACACTTGCCATTGAAGTAGCTTGAGCTTTAGAACCTGAATATGATCTCCCATGATTTCGGTGTGGATATCTAGCTGAAACAGTTAATCGAGGATTCATTTCTTTAGACTTCTTTGATTGGGATTGGAATGACTTACTCATTGGCGAATGACTTACTCCTTGGCCTCTTTCTTGCATCTCTAGCATCACTCACAACTTTTCTCTTTTCGTTGTTCAGTTCTTTAGCTTTACAAGCTCGATTGACCAATACTACAAACTCTTTCAACTCTAAGATCCCAACTAATAGCCTGATGTCATCATTTAACCCATCCTCGAACCTCTTACACATAAAAGCTTTGGTAGACACACACTCCTGGGCATACTTGCTAAGTCTAACAAATTCACGTTCATATTCTGCCACAAACATTTTACCTTGCTTCAGCTCGAGGAACTCTTTCCATTTTTGATCAATGAACCACTGGCTTATGTATTTTTTTCTAAACTCCTCTTGGAAAAAATCTCATGTAACTCTTTCTTTCGGAACCACAGATACCAATGTCTTCTACCAATGATATGCTAAATCTCTTAGTAAAGATATAGCACATTTTAAACATGCTTCGGGAGTGCAAGAGAGCTCATCAAATACCCTGATACAATTCTCAAGCCTAAACTCTGCTTTCTCGGGATCATCATCTATATTAGCCCTGAATTCTTCAACCCCTTGCTTTCGAATTTTATCAACTGGGGACTTGCTCAATCTTACCATTTCGGCACCTTGAGGAACTACGGGAACCGGTTGGGGAATAGGAGGGGGTGGAGGAGGCTGAGCATTCGGATTTGCTCGAACAAATTCTGTATACCAATTACTCATCATACGGAGAAAGGCTTCCCGAGCCCCATCTCCCTGATCATGTGTTTCAGGCCTACTCTCAGCTGGCGCAGTCCCTTGTGTGGGAGCCAGCGCATTACTTTCTACATCATCAACTACAGCTCGGTCGGGATCCATTTACTATATGAAAACACAATTTAAATTGTCAGGATTCATCACACTATGACAATATATTTATGGCATGTATAGATAGACTTCCACACATAGTATATAGATTCGAGAACCGCCTAAACCTTGGCTCTAATACCAATAAAAATGTAACACCCCTTACCCGTGTTCTAAGCCGGAACAAGGTACGAGACATTACCGGAACATAATACATGCAAACGTATGAAATCAAGACATAGAATTTGTTTTTAAAAAAACATACATTTCCATGTCCTATAACCTGAACAATATTAGTTAACATCAACGAGCATATACAAAATGAACTATTAAATTTTGAATAACAACATTTTAGGCCAATTTAGTTATGACATATAACAAAAAAACCAAGTCATCTATACATGCCATAACTCCAAAATAATGTTTACAAAATACCAAAAAGTATTGATAGTGCGGATGGATCTCTGACAATCTCCGAATCTCGAGCTAGCCTAGTGACACTATAAGACAAGAGAAAAAAAGAGAGTAAGCGTAAAGCTTAGTAAGTAAGTACATAAGTGATACACAATTTATCAACATATTTCTCAAAATAAAACAATCATAATAATACATAATCTCATGTTTAGGTCAAACTATTTTCTTAAGTAACTGTCACTAAATCATTTATATCTGGAGTTAGGGAACTCTGAATTTAAATCCGTTAATTTTCCCAAAAACTAGACTCATATGATTTCTTACCAGAAAAATTTTAGAATTTTTGGTTAAGCCAATTAGTACAGTTTATTCATTAAAGTTTCCTCTATTTCACTATCTGATAGTTCCGACCTCTTCTTACTAAAAATTAAATATCTCATAGTACAAAACTCAGATAATGTTCCCATTTGTTTCTATTAAAAGTATACTCATCAAATATTCTGGCGATATAAATTATAACCCATAATTATTTTTGTAACACCCCTCAATAAAAAACAAATTTGGTGAATTTTCCGCAATATTACGTTTTGGACTTCTAGACATAGAAAAATAAAACCTCACAACAAAGTCTCACGTTCACTCAGAAAGAATGAGTCAATGGCACTCATACTCGTGTTTACACTCTTTTTGTAACACCCTTCACCCGTATCTAACGCCGGGATAGGGTTCGATGCGTTATCGGACTTAAACATTTACAACATGCAAAATCGGGCCACAAAAAATTTGTCCAAAATTAAAACATCTTAAACACATGCATATTGTCCCTTATATAGGCCTTTGAAGCCTATAACACACATTTTATAAAACTAGGTCCCTATACATGCCACTCACTCGATAATTCTAGCATATGTGTTTATACTCTCAAGGTGTTGGCTTGATAGTGTGATGCTGCCTCCGACGATCTCCAACCCTGAGCTAACCTGACAACACTAAAAGAAATGGAAAAGTGGGGGTAAGCTTTACGCTTATTAAGCTCACATGAAAATAATAAGCACTTTACTAACATGCTTTCCATAGTAAAACTAACCCAATTGTACATTTACACATGTTCTGGTTAAGCTGATTTCTTGAGTTATAGTCACTAAATCATTTATATCTGGAGTTAAAAAACTCCAAATTAAGATCTGTAATATTCCCAAGAACTAGACTTATATATATTTCCACCATAAGATTTTCAAATTTTTTTGTTTAGACAATAAGTACAGTTTATTATTCAAAATCTCCCCTGTTTCACTGTTAGATAGCTTCAACCTTTCTTCACTAAAATTTAATTATCTCATATTACGAGACTCAGATAATATTCTTGTCTCTTTCTCCTGAAAGTAGACTCATTAAGAATTTTAATAATATAAATTATAACCCATAATTATTTTTCTACAATTTTTAACAATTTTTCCAAGTCAGAATAGGGGATCTTGAATTCATTCTAACACTATCTCACAAAAATTAGAATATCACATAATATATAACTCTTTTTCTCCCCCCATTTCTTTTATATAAAAATAGACTCATTAAGCTTTAATTACATAATTTATTTGAAATTTAATTCAACATAAAAAATTTTTGGTGAATTTTCAAAGTTACACAACTGCTGCTGTCCAACACTGTTTTACTACTAAAATTCACTCTTACATAATTTTACTTAATCCATTCTATCTTATCGAAGTTCACTCAAATATCGAGCATATTGCTCAAAATTTTCTTAAACATATACCTGCACTTATTCATCATATAATCATGTTCACATGTATTTTTACTTAATTGATTTTCCCGTTGAACTCTTCGGAATAATAACTGATACTCAGTTGCTTGCACATATTTTCACACTTGTAGCCAAAGTTATCTGGTATGCATAGTAGCCTGCACTTAGTACTACACATGCTACCAATTATCCGGTACACGTAGTAGCTTGCACTTAGTACTACACACGTGACCTAACCATCTAATACACGTAGTAGCCTGCACTTAGTACTACACACGTGATCGAAGTTATCGGGTACACAGAGTAGCCTGCTCTTAGTACTACACATGCGACCAATAATCTGGTACATGTAGTAGCCTGTACTAAGTACTACACACGTGACCACACAATAGATCATTCGTATCGTTTCTATTCTGAAGGCTCAACCGGGAAATTCCTCACTTTCCAACATGTTACAATTTATTCATAGTCCTTTTTCAATTTGCAATTTACAACAAATAATCATTCTATAGGCAGCCACATTTCATATGATAACAAAATATAATAAAATAATAAGAATCGATAAATTATTTACGTACAAACTTACCTCGGTGCAAAATATAGAAATATTGCAATTTGGTCCAAAATCTTTTCTTTTCCCCCATCAAGGTCGATTCCACGTCTTTCTTGATCTATAATAACACATTTGACTTATTAATGTCTCACATTATTCCAATTACTCCAAAAACATGCTATGGCAAAAATTACAATTTTACCCCTAAAGTTTCACAAAATTACAATTTTGCCCCTAGGCTCAGAAATTAAACTTCATCCTATTTTCTTATGTTTTATGACATGTTTATCATTTTTCCTTTCTATAGCAACATCAAATTCACACTCTAACATGTACTTATCAACATTAGGTATGTTTACCGATTATGTCGTTTTACTCGTTTTTACGTAAAATCGCTTAGCAAAGGTTGTTTAACACAATTTAAAGCTTCATATTCTATCATAAAACTTCAAAATAAACACATTTGACCTATGGGTATTTTTCCAAATATAAACCCTAGGTTAAATTATTGCTAGAAATCAAGTTACCGGGACTCAAAAAACGTAAAGAACATTAAAAACGTGGCTTGGAATCACTTACTATGAAGCTTGGAAGCTTGAAAGAAACCCTAGCTATGGAGAACCCTTGAAATTTTGGCCTAATGAATAAGATGAGCAAATTTTTGCTTGATTCTTCCCTTTTTAATTCATTTATTAACTAAATGACCAAAATGCCCTTTTTACTAAACTTTCAATTTTTATCCATGTAAGCCCATTTTTTTCCAAAATCATATAAATTGGTCAAATTTCTATTTAAGGACTTATAATTAATATTATAAAGTAATTTCATGCTAAAAGCTTCTAGAATTCAGGTTTTGCAACTTATTCAATTTAGTCCCTAATTTCAAATTGGACACTTTAGGCATAAAATTTCTTCACGAAATTTTCAAACAATCATAAAACCACATCATAGACCTAAAAATAATTATAAAATAATTAGTTATATCTGAAATTTTTGGTTTCGAAACCACTATTCTGTTTAGGCCCTAAATCGGGCTGTCACAAATTCCATCCAATTCATTACTCAATTCCACAACCAAAGCATACCAAATCAATGTGCCAAAATCATCAAAAATCTTGCATAACTTATAATTGCATTTACTCATCAACTTATCCTCTAATCCAAATCATATAACATACCATATCATCATCTCAAATCAAACCAACAAATAAAACATTATATACATCACATTTAACACTTACCAAACATATAATTCAAGCCAACTTAAATGGCTATACATACCACATTTACAAGCGCTAATATCATAACTCAAAACATACCAAAATGACACTAGCCTATACATGCCATATATCATATATACAAAGCCTCAAAAGTACTAACGAGTTGATTGATAGTGTGATGACATTTCCCGATGATCCCCGAGTCTGAGTTAGCTTCTCGATGATCTATAAAACATTGAAAAATAACATACAATAAGCTTCATAGCTTAGTAAGCTCGTAAGTGATTAACTCAATTCATCAAATAAATGTAATTCAACCATTTTCACATTACCAAATCGAGATCACATTAACTACAAACCTTTCTCATGTCTCAAAACATGATCCAATATAATCTCATTGAACTTTCTCAATATAATACTTGAATAGGTTTCATATATACATGTACCATCTTGTACTAACCTCTTTCTCAACTACGTCATTCTTTACCCGTTGAACCATTCAAAATTGAAATCAAATATTCAAAGATCACAATCGATAAGTACCTATACCATGCCCCATAGCCAAATCAAGGTAACTTATCCCAGAGTACCTATACCATGGCCCGTATCCAAATCAAGGTAACTCCTCTCTAAATACCTATACCATGACCTGTAGCCAAATTAAGGTATTATACGTACTAGATGTGCCGATATCATGGCCCGAAGCCAACATCATAGCCTAATGACATGTCATTAGCATCAAAACTATTCCTAAAGTTTAACCGAGCTTTTACACCTCTCAATTATATCATCAAATGCATTCGTAGAATCATTTTCACTATTGAATACTATCTGTAATCTCGTTGTAACAGTCCAATTTAGACCCTAATCGAAATGGTGGTTTCGGAACCACGAATCTGAGTCAAAAAAATATTTAAATATTATTTTTCATGTTTATTATATGTGAATTTGCATGTGTGAAAATTTTGTACAAAAATTTGATTGTTTGTGTGCTTAATTTGATAAAAGGACTTAATTGTGTAAGTTGAAAACTTGATAGTCTAAATTATAAAGGTTGAATTGACAGTGGCTTTTTAATATGGAGTATTTATGTTACAAATAGTCCACTATATAAGTGATGGCCGAATGTACCCTTGTTGTATATGATTATGTTATAATTATTATAAGGTTAAATAGGTAAAATATGTTAAAAGTTAACATATAATATATTAAAAAAAAAAGAAAAGAAAGCCATGCATTCATACTTGTTTTTGCCGAAACTTGAGAAAGAAAGAACGAAAATTTAGCTTAGGGTATTCGGCACTTTGGAAGCTTGATTCAAGGTTAGTTTTTGTTCGGTTTTTTGATAATTTTTACGTTTTTGAAATCGTTGCTTCGAATACTATCCGACACATGTTTCAATTTTTGATTTTGATGCATATTTTGAGTTATGCCATTGATGAATATTTGTGTTTTAAGTTGTTTGATGATGAAATATTAAAAATATGTTTTAGATTAACATGTTTTGTATTTGAGTTTTTGGAGATTTTGAGTAATTAGGACTAAATTGCAAAAATAATAAATTGAGGGACTAAAATGTGAAATAAATGAAATAAATGGATTAGTATGAGTATATAGAAGATTTGGCTCAACTATGTTGTAGTGAGATTTTGTGTAATTTGTGTTTTATGCAATTAGGACTAATTTGTAAAAATATGAAAATCAGGGGTAAAATGGTAATTTTCCCATTTATGTGTTGTTGGATTAAATTGAATGAAATTGTATTTAAATGAGGTTAATATGAAATTATATAGATCAAGAACAAAGGAAATCAGACTTAGATCGAGGAAAAACAAAAATAGTCAAATAGTCGATTCGTAACGTCCGTCGATATCCAATGTATGTTTTTAAGAAATTAAACATGGTTTATTTTGAACATAAAATGATTTACTATGATTATTCAAATTTTACAATGTATTAGTTGATAGCCGAATGATATATGTAAATGAATTAATGTGATTAAGTTGTATTTGAATGATATCGAAGCCTCTGAAAATGTGTATGTGTTACACGGAATATTACATGATTTGATATATGTGAAATGTTGTGGAATGATTTTTGTATTTGCGATATTCGGGCCTTGAACCTAGCAAGCCTTGTACTGGTGACTTTGATCGGGCTTTGTAACTAGCAGGCTTAGTGTCGGTGAATAAATATTAGACTTCAAGTCTAGCAGGCCTTGTGCCGATGTGTGATTCAGGCTTATGCCTAACAGGTTTATATTGGTGATTTGTTTTCAAGTTTAAGATGATGAGAATTCAAGTTATTGTGGATATTGAGCAAGTGAAATTGAGCTAAATTGCATTGTATATATTCGGCCAAAAATGTAAGTACAAGTGAGCTTATATTGAACTTGAATATTCGGTTATATGTGAAGTTATCTTATATGTGCATATTCAGCCATAAGTGATGTTATATTGAATTTGAACTATAGGTTATATGTGATGTTTTATTTAACTCATATATTCAGCCACATATGAAGATATAATGAATCTTGTGTATTTGCCCATATATGTAAGTGACTATGTGATGAAAGATTTGATCTTGTATAGTCGGCTTATAGGAAATATTTATCTGGTATTATATAATTGATTGTGAACATTTGGCCAAGGTAATTTATTAAGATGAAGTATAATATTACATATATAATTTGGTTAGTTTGAATGTTTTGATTATTCATTGAGTTGCTTAATTTGCTTAAGGCTTACTAAGCTAAGTTTGCTTACTCTGTGTGTTTTTGTTACTCTGTTTTATAGATTTTGGTTGTAAGTTACGAGCTCGGGGATCGTGATAGAAGTCATCCACACTATCATCAACTTTTAGTATTTTTCAAAGTTTATCTTCGAACTTTTGGCATGTATAGGCTAAGTCGTATTTTGATCGACCTTGAATATGTATAACTTTAGCCATGCAAAAATGGCTTAATTTCCATGATAGATTCGTTCATACTTGGATACGGATTGAGTTTACTTTTAGTTGATATGTTATATATTATATGCGAATGAAATATTTGATATATATATGGTATGATTGAAAATGATTTATTGATGTTAGATATGAAATTGGATTGATGTAATGATTATAAATATAAATTTCATAATATAATTATTTGTTTCAATTTAGGTTTTGGTTTGGATAAAATATATTTGAATGATCAGTTTAGAATATGTAACTTATAAGAGGTATATACATGATTTCATGTGTGAATGTATATTTGTTTGTGATGTAATAAAGTTGAAAGGAATATGACGATAAGGATTTGCCTATTCGGTTAAGGGAAGAAAATTTACCAAATGAATAGTGTTTTGTATAATAATATATTTGGTAATAGTCTATTTTGTTTTGATTATAAGGTTAAGCATGATTAATATAAATTTGATAATGCATAGTATGAGACATGCATATGTTTGATTATGCATAGGTCAATTTAGTTCGGTTTGCATGAAAAATTTATGAGTTTTATATTTGGTTATGAGGTTAAATAATGATTAATTATTAAGATTGTTTTGTTTAATAAGGCTTATCAATGAAACATTGATAAATGACCATTTGAATAGTGAATTTATGTAATAGTTCACCATGGAAATTATATGCATTTTTCAAAATGATAATTATGTGTACACATATATATGTATATGTTTGTGAATTCAAATGATGTTTGGTTATATATAAAAAGAAAGTATTTGTGTATGTAAATATATATTTGCTAACGAATAAATGATTCATGATAATACACTATGTTTAAATAAATTTGTGAAAGTTCGGAATTATGTTTTTGTACTGTAATGCCCTGTAACCCTAGTCCGGCGACAGATACGGGTTAGGGCTGTTACATTTTATTGGTATTAGAGCTACGGTTTAGTCAATTCTAGGACTAACTAGCGTGTGTGAGTTTAGCTATACATGCCAAAATTTATACTGCAATAGTGTGATGATTTCTGACATTTAAAAATGTGCTTTCATATAGTAAATGGATCCCGACAAAGCAGTAGTTGATGATGTTGAGAGTGTAGCGCCTGCTCCTGCGCATGCGACAGCGCCAGTTGAATCTGACCTATCTCGAATAGCCATGAGGGGGAGGCTAAGCAAGCTTTCTATCAAATGATGAATGATTGGTTTACTCAGTATATTCGGACTAATCTGGCTGTACAACAACCTTCACCCCCGAATAATCCATCTCCGATACCTGTGGTACCTCCGATGATTGATCCGATGAGATTTAATAGGCCTCCTATAGATAAAATCACAAAACACGGGGCCGAAGAATTTAAGGCTAATGATGATGATGATGTCGAATGGGCCGAGTTGTGGCTCGATAATACTATCCATGTGTTTGACGGGTTATCATGTACTCCAGATGAATGTTTAAAGTGTGCCATATCTTTATTACGAGACGCTGCATATCACTGGTGAAATACACTAGCATCGGTGGTTTCGAAAGAAATAGTGACTTAGGAATTCTTTCAAGCGGAGTTCCGTAAGAAGTACATCAGCCAGAGATTTATCGACCAGAAACGCAATGAATTTCTAGAATTGAAATAGGGTCGTATGACTGTAACCAAGTACGAGCAAAAATTTGTGAGACTTAGTCGATATGCTCGTGAATGTGTTTCAACCGAAGCTATCATGTGTAAAATATTCGAAGATAGTTTAAATGGAGACATTAAATTGCTGGTTGGTATACTTGAAATTAAAAAGTTCGTGGTACTTATTGAGCGAGCTTACAAAGCCAAAGAGCTTCGGAAAGAGAAAAGAAAAACTGATTTTGAAGCCAGAGATTTCCGTAAAAGATCATCGACCAAGACATTTCAATCAACATCGAAGAAGTTTTGAGATGATTCTAGTCGATATAAAGCTACTTCGGACTTTTCTAGACGAGATCGAGACCGACCTCCTGTGAGTTCACAAGTTACTTTGATTGCTAGTGCTGGCAATGATCGGCAGAACAGACTCGAGTGTAAAGATTGTGGCAAATAGCATTCTGGAAGTTGTAGATTGCATGATCAGCCATGTTTTAAATGTGGATCAATGGATCATTTCATCTGAGATTGTCCGATGTTAGTCGAGCAAAACACTGTTCAGAATGCGAAACCGAGTAACATGTCAGCACGAGGCAGACCACCCAGACATTCGGGTAATGTGAGTGGTAGTCAGAGAGGGATAAAAGATACAGCGGTTCGATCTGAGGCTCGTGCACCTGCCAGAGCATATGCTATTCGAGCTCGCGAGGAGGCTTCTTCCCCAGATGTTATTACTGGTACTTTCACTCTTTATGATACTAGTGTTATTGCATTGATTGGTCCTGGATCGACTCATTCTTATGTGTGTGAAACATTAGTATCTAGTAAGACTTTGCTTGTTGAGTCTACTAAGTTTTTAATTCGAGTATCAAACCCCCTAGGCCGGTGTATTTTGGTTGACAAAGTGTGTAAGAATTGCCCATGGATGATTCGAGATTCATGTTTTTTGCCTAATTTGATGTTGTTACCCTTCGATGAGTTCGATATAATTTTGGGTATGGATTGGCTGACTTTGCACAATACTGTTGTTAACTGCAAAAGAAAGACCATTGATTTGAGATGTCAGAACAATGAGATTATTCGGATTGAATCTAATGATCTAAATGGTTTAACGGCAGTAATATCTTCATGTTAGCTCAGAAATATGTGAGAAAAGGCTGTGAATCTTACCTTGCTTATGTGCTTGATAGTAAAGTAACTGAAAAGAAGATTGAATCTGTACCAGTTGTGTACGAGTATCCGGATGTGTTTCCTGAAGAATTGCCAGGTTTGCCACCTATCCGAGAGGTAGAGTTTCGTATTGAGTTAGTTCCGGGGACAACTCCGATTTTGATAGCTCTGTGTCGGATGGCACCTATTGAATTAAAAGAATTGAAAGCACAGTTGCAAGAGTTAACAGATAGAGGTTTTGCACGACCGAGTTTCTCTCCCTAGGGTGCGCCAGTTCTATTTGTGAAAAAGAAAGATGGAACCATGATAATGTGTATTGATTATCGCCAGCTAAATAAAGTGACTATAAAGAATAAATATTCGTTACCACGGATTGATGACTTGTTTGATTAGTTAAAAAGGGCTTCAGTGTTTTCGAAGATAGATTTGAGATTGGGTTATTATCAGTTGCGAGTCAAAGATTTCGATGTGCCAAAAATTTCTTTCTGAACGAGGTACGAACATTATGAGTTTCTAGCTATGCTGTTCGGACTTACTAATGCACCTGTTGTTTTTATAGATTTGATGAATCAAATTTTTAGGTAGTATTTGGATTGGTTTGTGGTTGTGTTTATTGATGATATACTGATCTACTCTCGTAACGAAACCGAACATGCTGAGCATTTGAGACTTTGTTACAGACTTTGTGAGAAAAATAGTCGTATGCGAAGTTTACTAAATGTGAGTTTTGGTTACATGAAGTTAGCTTTCTTGGACATGTTGTTTCAGCATCAAGTATTTGGGTTGATCCTAGTAAAATTTCAACAATACTTGATTGGAAACCTCCGAGAAACATTTCTGAAGTCAGAAGTTTTCTGGGACTTACTGGTTACTATAGACGGTTTGTTAAAGGTTTCTCTATGATTGCAACCCCAATGACAAAGCTGCTGTAGAAGAATGTTAAGTTCGAATGGTCAGAAAAATGCCAGAAAAGTTTTGATCAGTTGAAAGTTCTTTTGACTGAAGCTCTGGTGTTAGTTTAGCCAGAATCGGGTAAAGAATTTTTATCTATAGTGATGCATCTTTAAATGTTTGGGTTGTGGTTTGATGCAGGAAGGAAAAGTTATAGCTTATGCCTCAAGACAACTAAAACCGCATGAAAAGAATTATCCGATGCACGACATAAGTTGGCAGCTATTGTATTTGCGTTGAAAATTTGGCGTCACTATTTGTTTGGTGAAAAATGTCATGTTTATTCTGATCACAAAAGCCTGAAATATTTAATGACTCAGAAAGATTTGAATTTGAGATAGCGTCACTGGTTAGAGTTGTTGAAAGATTTTGAACTTGTGATTGATTATCACCCGGGAAAGGCTAATGTTGTTGCTGATGCTTTAAGCCAAAAATCACTGTTTGCGTTGCGTGCAATGAATGTGCATATAACTATGTCTGATGATGGTGCGATAATAGCTGAGTTAGAAGCCAGACCGTTATATATTTAGCAAATTTGTGATGCCTAGAAAATTGATAAAGAGTTGATAGTAAAACGAGCTCAGTGTGATTCAAATGCTGATTCAGAGTTTCAAATTGATGTTGATGACTGTTTGAGATTCAAAAACTGAGTATGTGTTCTGAAAATTACTGAGTTGATTCAGATGATTTTGAATGAAGCTCACAACAGTTGGCTATCTGTTCACCCAGGAAGTACAAAGATGTATAATGATCTAAAACAGCACTATTGGTGGCCAGGTATGAAACGAGACATTTTTGACTTTGTATCGAACTGTTAAGTCTGTCAGCAAGTAAAAGCTGAGCATCAGGTACCTTTTGGATTACTTCAGCCGATCATGGTACTTGAATGGAAATGGGATAGAGTTATGATGGATTTTGTATCTGGTTTACCGTTGACACCAAGAAAGAAAGATGCAATCTGGGTTATTGTTGATAGATTAACCAAATCTGCTCACTTTGTTTCGGTTCGTACGGATTACTCATTTGATAAATTGGCTGAATTGTATGTTTCTCAAATTGTAAGGTTACATGGTGTACATATATCTATTGTGTCTGATAGAGATCCATGGTTTACATTGTGGTTTTGGAAGAAACTGTAAGATTGCATTAGGTACTAAACTGCATTTTAGTACTGCTTTTCATCCCCAGATAGACGGTCAGTCCGAGCGAATTATTTAGATACTTGAGGATATGTTAAGATGTTACATTCTCGAGTTTGAAGGTACATGGGAACGATATCTACCTCTGATTGAATTTGCATACAATAATAGCTTTCAAGCAAGTATCAAAATAGCACCCTATGAAGCTTTGTACGGTCGTAAATGTCGTACACCTTTTTTGTGGACTGAGCTCAGTGAAACTAAGATATACGGGGTCGATTTGATCAAAAAAACCGAATAAAAAGCAAAAGTAATCTGTGAAAGTTTAAAAGTAGCATCAGATCCTCAAAAATCATACGCGGATTTGAAACGAAAAGATATAGAGTTTCAGATCAGGGATAAAGTATTTTTGAAAGTCTCACCATAGAAGAAAATACTCAGATTCGGTCGTAAAGGCAAATTGAGTCTGAGGTTTATTGGGTCGTATGAGATTATCGAGAGAATTGGCCCGGTTGCATATACACTGATGTTGCCACTTGAACTAGAAAAGATTCACAATGTATACCATGTTTCGATGCTTTGTAGATATCGATCCGATCCTTCACACATAATTAGTCTGACCGAAGTTGAGATTAAGCCCGATATGTTGTACGAGGAGGAACCAATTCGTATTTTAGCTAGTAAGATTAAAGAGTTGCGAAATAAGAAAATTTTGTTGGACAAAGTATTGTGGAATAAATACGGAGTTGAGGAAGCAACGTGGGAGCCAGAGGATACAATGAAAGAACGTTATCCGAACCTATTCACCGGTAAGATTTTCGGGGATGAAAAACCCTAAGAGGGGGAGAGTTGTAAAAGTCCAATTTAGACCCTAATCGAAATTGTGGTTTCGGGAACACGAATTTGAGTCAGAAAAATATTTAGATATTATTTTTCGTGTTTATTATATGTGAATTTGCATGTGTGAAAATTTCATACAAAAATTTGATTGTTTGTGTGCTTAATTTGATAAAAAGACTTAATTGTGTAAGTTGAAAAATTGATAGTCTAAATTATAAAGGTTGAATTGATAGTGGCTTTTTAATATGGAGTATTTATGTTGCAAATAGTCCACTATCTAAGTGATGGCCGAATGTACCCTTATTGTATATGTTTATGTTATTATTATTATAAGGTTAAATAGGTAAAATATGTTAAAAGTTAACATATAATATATTAAAACATTAAAAAAAAAAAGAAAGCCATGCATTCATACTTGTTATTGCCGAAACTTGAGAAAGAAAGAAAGAAAATCTAGCTTAGGGTATTCGGCACTTTGGAAGTTTGATTCAAGGTTAGTTTTTGTTCAGTTTTTGATAATTTTTACGTTTTTGAGATCGTTGCTTTGAATACTATCTGACCCATGTTTAAATTTTTTATTTTGATGCATATTTTGAGTTATGTCATTGATGAATATTTTTATTTTGTGATGTTTGATGATGAAATATTAAAAATATGTTTTAGATTAACATGTTTTGTATTTGAGTTTTGAAGATTTTGAGTAATTAGGACTAAATTAAAATAATAATAAATTGAGGGACTAAAATATAAAATAGATGAAATAAATGGATTAGTATGAGTATATAGAAGATTCGGCTCAACTATGTTGTAGTGAGATTTTGTGTAATTTGTGTTTTATGCAATTAGGACTAATTTGTAAAAATATAAAATATCAGGGGTAAAATGGTAATTTTCCCATTTATGTGTTTTTGGATTAAATTGAATGAAATTGTATTTAAATGAGGTTAATTTGAAATTATATAGATCAAGAACAAAGGAAATTAGACTTGGATCAGGGAAAAACAAAAATAGTCGAATAGCCAATTCGTAACGTCTGTCGATATCCGAGGTAAGTTTTTAAGCAATTAAACATGGTTTATTTTGAACATAAAATGATTTACTATGATGATTCAATTTTTATAATGTATTAGTTGATAGCCGAATGATATATGTAAATGAATTAATGTGATTAAGTTGTATTTGAATGATATCGAAGCCTCTAAAAATGTGTATGTGTTACATGGAATATTACACGATTTGATATATCTGAAATGTTGTGTAATGATTTTTGTATTTGTGATATTCGGGCCTTGAGCCTAGCAAGCCTTGTGCTGGTGACTTTGATCGGGCTTTGTGTCTAGCAGGCTTAGTGCTGGTGAATAAATATCAAACTTCGAGTCTAGCACGCCTTGTGCCGGTGTGTGATTCGGGCTTATGCCTAGCAGGTTTATACCAGTGATTTGTTTTCTCGTTTAAGATGACGAGAATTCAAGTTATTGTGGATATTGAGCAAGTGAAATTGAGCTAAATTGCATTGTATATATTCGGCCAAAAATGTAAGTACAAGTGAGCTTATATTGAACTTGAATATTCGGTTATATGTGAAGTTATCTTATATGTGCATATTCGGCCATAAGTGATGTTATATTGAATTTGAACTATAGGTTATATGTGATGTTTTATTTAACTCATATATTCGGCCACATATGAAGATATAATGAATCTTGTGTATTTGGCCATATATGTAAGTGACTATGTGATGAAAGATTTGATCTTGTATAGTCAGCTTATATGAAATATTTATCTGGTATTATATAATTGATTGTGAACATTCGGCCAAGGTAATTTATTAAGATAAAGTATAATATTACATATATAATTTGGTTAGTTTGAATGTTTTGATTATTCATTGAGTTGCTTAATTTGCTTAAGGCTTACTAAGCTAAGTTTGCTTACTCTATGTGTTTTTGTTACTCTGTTTTATAGATTTTGGTTGTAAGTTACGAGCTCGGGGATTGTGATAGAAGTCATCCACACTATCATCAACTTTTGGTATTTTTCAAAGTTTATCTTCGAACTTTTGGCATGTATAGGCTAAGTCGTATTTTGATCGACCTTGAATATGTATAACTTTAGCCAAGCGAAAATGGCTTAATTTCCATGATAGATTCGTTCATACTTGGATATGGATTGAGCTTACTTTTAGTTGATATGTTATATATTATATGCGAATGAAATATTTGATATATATATATGGTATGATTGAAAATGATTTATTGATGTTAGATCTAAAATGGATTGATGTAATAATTATATATATAAATTTCATAATATAATTATTTGTTTCGATTTAGGTTTTCGGTTTGGATAAAATATATTTGAATGATGAGTTTAGAATATGTAAAATATGATTTCATGTGTGACTGTATATTTGTTTGTGATGTAATAAAGTTGAAAGGAATATGACGATAAGGATTTGCCTATTCAGTTAATGAGAAGAAAATTTACCAAATGAATAGTGTTTTGTATAATAATATATTTGGTAATAGTTTATTTTGATTTGGTTATAAGGTTAAGCATGATTAATGTAAATTTGATAATGCATGGTATGAGACATGCATATGTTCGGTTATGCATAGGTTAATTTAGTTCAGTTTGCATGAAAAATTTATGAGTTTTATATTTGGTTATGAGGTTAAATAATGATTAATTATTAAGATTGTTTTGTTTAATAAGGCTTGTAAATGAAACATTGATAAATGACCATTTGAATAGTGAATTTATGTAATAGTTCACCGTGGAAATTATATGCATTTTTTGCAAAAATGATAATTATGTGTACACATATATATGTATATGTTTGTGAATTCAAATGATGTTTGGTTATATATAAAAAGAAAGTATTTGTGTTTGTAAATATATATTTGCTAATGAATAAATGATTCATGATAATATACTATGTTTAAATTTGTGAAAGTTTGGAATTATGTTTTTGTACTATAATGCCTCGTAATCTTAGTCCGGCGACGGATACGGGTTAGGGGTGTTACACTCGTAATCACATTTTATGCGATATCAAAGCATTTAACATGCATATATAATGAAAATTACTAGATACAAACTTACCTCGTACTTGAAATTTGACGAATCAGATCGATTACTCGATAATCTTCAATTTTCCCTGATCTAAATCCGATTTCTTTCGTTCTTCATCTATATAAACTCAAAATTAACTGTTTTATTCCTCAATTCATTCAATTTAATCCAAAACACACAATTTGAGACATTTTACACATTAACCCCTATAATTTCACATTTTCTCAATTTAGTCCCTATTTCATAAAAACACAAAATTCATGAAACTCAATTTAACCCATGCTTGAATGAATTTCATAGGGACCTCTAGCAGCCCAAAAATTTCATTTATTCATACTTTTAACCCCACATTTTCATCTTTTCACAAATTAATCCCTAACTTGTATTTTCTCTAAAAATAACTTAACAAAAACTTTAATATCTATCATTAAGCTTTCAAAATTCATCAACAATCATTCAAAAGCTCAAGAATTCATCATTGGAAACTCACAAATTCATCAACAATTTCAAAAATTAAGACATGGGCTAGCTAGTACTCAAAGCAAAGATCACAAAAGCATGGAAGTCATCAAAAACTGAGCTCAAAACATACTTCAATCAAGCTTAACCATGGTCGAACCCTAAATGAGCTTCCATCTTTCTTTCTTTTATTTATTTTCAGTTATGGATGATGAAAATAAAGATGATAATGCTTTTGTTTTAATTATTTAAGCTTAATAACCAAATTACTATTTTAACCTTAATTAAAACATTAACAAAACATTTAATGGTTGGCCAGTTATGTCAAATTTCATTAGTCATGGTCTAATTACAACATAAGGACCTTTCATTTTCTAAACCATGGCAATTTAGCACTTTTAACATCTAGAATGCAACTTTTTCATTTTACGCGATTTAGTCCTTTTCTCAAATTGAGCTATTAAACGATAAAACTATCACACGAAACTTTCAAACATATCTAAAACATGCTATAAACACCAAAAATAATATTGAAATAATTTTATGACCTTATATTTGTGGTCCCAAAACCATTGTTCCGATTTATCTATAAACCGGGCTGTTACAAGTAGAGACTCAACGGTGGCCACATTATCATAAAACTGTTGAAACTTAGAGCTATTGGTCTATTTTAATTTTTTCACTTATTTGAGAGTTGTAATTTTTTGGGACTCTCTGGACTGTTTGTGTAATAGCCCGATTTTGGGTCAAGTCAGAATTGTGGTTTCAAGACCACAAATTTGACGTAGAAAAAATTATTTTATTATATTTTTATGGTCTACAGTTATATGGAATGATTTTGTGAAAATTTTGTTCAAACATTTTGACGTTTGGGCACTCAATTTGGTTAAAAGGACTAAATTGAAAAAAGTGTAAAACTTGAGTTCTATAAGCCAAAGGTGTCTAATTGTTATGAAATTTTAAATTGGAGGTCCTTAAATGGTATTAGACCATTGGTTTAGTTGGTGGACAAAAATGGACATGGTTAGGTATGTTTCTAAATTTTTTCATTAAGGGCATTTTATTAATTTGGTAATTAAATGAATTAAAAAGCCAAATTAAAAGCCAATTTTTACCCATCTTCTACCCCATGGCCGAATGTACCAAGAAGGAACTATGGCTATGGTTTTTCAAGCATCCAAGCTCGATTGTAAGTCCATTCTAGCCCTGTTTTTAATGATTTTTATGTTTCTGAAATCCTTGTAACATGATCTATCTATTTCTACCACTAATTTAAGACATAATCAAAGTGATATTTGTGTATTTTGATGTTAAAATTCATGCTAGTTGTTTGAAAAACTACTTTTTCTAAGTGATTTTCGATGAAAATGCCTAAAAGGGACTTATTTGTAAAAAGTTGTAAAATGGGTGTTAAAATGTGAATAAAAGAAAAATGTAGGCTGCGATAAGCATGTATAAGGTTCGGCTAGACATGGGTTTTGAAAAAATTGATTACATTTCATTTTACAAGCTTAGGGACTAGTTAATGTGGTTATGATTTGGTAATGAGTAATTGATTGCATTACATTTATTTGATAAATTGAGTTATTCACTTAAAAACTTACTAAGCTATGAAGCTTACTTTGTGTTATTTGTCTATGTTTTATAGTGAATTAAAGCTAGCTCGGACCCGAGAGTCGTCTGGAACATCATCGCACTATCAAACACCTAAGTTGGTACTTTTGAGTTGTATATATATGGCATATGGCATGTATAGGTTAGTTGTGATACTTTGGTTGTGAGTATAGCCATGAGAATTAGCTTGTAAATGTATATGTTTGTTTTGTATATATAGCCATGAGTGATGGCTTATTTTGGTATGTTTTGGTATAAATGTGGTTATGGTTTCATAATTGCTCAAATGCTTATATTTTGAGTTTGGTAAATGATCTATATAGTGTGATTGAAGTTGTTAACTTGAGAAGTTATGTAACATCCCTATCCTATAACTGTCTCCGGAATAGGTAAGGGGCATTACCAGACAGACAGAACATTTCAGAATCTCATTTATCATAAAACATCATTTCATAAACAATCATCTTTTAAGATGGTCTACGAGACCTAAAACATACATTTAAGAATAGTCAGAACTAAACCGAACACATACAAAAATTTTCAGAATCCAGAGAAAATGTTACTTTTGATGAGGTCACACGATCGTGTGACTAGGCCGTTTGCCTCACACGGGAATCAGACACACCTTTGTGCACCAGTGGTGCCAAAACAAGGCACCCATACTGACTTTACAGCCATTAAGCACGCTTGTGTGCTATGACCGTGTGATACTTAGTTAGCTACTGACTTTCTTACATGGCCACAAGGCACGCCTGTGTCCCCTGACAATGTGGCACAATGTAGGCTTGGTTTAAGCCAACTTGCCACCCCTATATGAGTCTTTCGTACTAGCAATGTTAAACAACATTCATACAACAATTTTCAGCCAATTCCATGCTCAAAACATGCTTCATTAAATCATCATCATTCAATAACCCATTCAAAACCATATCAAAACTTAACACATTCATACCATTTGCTAGCCAACTCTCATGGCATAACATATATTTACAAATTAAAACTTAATACTAGACCTTCTAGCCTATACATGCCATACTTTAAAATATTTACACTTTCAAAAAGTACCAAAATGAGTTCGATAGTGTGGTGACCATCCTGAACTATCCCCAAGCCTTTAGTAGCTACGATAACTGTAAAATAGGTAGAAATCACATAAAGTAAGCTACAAAGAGCTTAGTAAGCCAAATACAATTGGTCTAACTAGTAAAGCATATAAGTACAATTCAGCCATAAAGATTCATAGCCATTTCATAGAATAATTCATAAGCTTAACCGTGCTCCTTTGTTTGCATTTATGTCATGCTTCATTTCCAAATTCCATACATATTTCACAGAGACAAAGTCTTTCATATTCAGAATTTTAGTACGATTCGTACGTACCTGTATAAGTTATACATTTCATATACTCATTCTCATATTTCGTACTCTATCATCAGACGGTTCAGAAATGATATAGATACTCGTAAACAATTACAACGCCGACATCCCGGACGTGGCCTTACATGTAATTCAGTATCGATGCCTCTATCCCAGACAGGGTCTTACATGAAATTAGATACGATGTCGATGTCCCAGACATGGTCTTATATGTAAATCTCAATCGAGGCTTGTGTCCCAAACACAGTCTTACACGATATCTCAAATAGATGACAATGTTCCTTTAGAAGTATACAAAGATTTTGGGATACTAACATATTATCAGACTTTACTCGAAAGATATTCATCAGGCTCTCAAGGCCATCCAATACAGATTACAATTTTATATATGTGGAAATTAGTAAATTTAACACATAATTGTAATTTGACTTACCTTGGATGGATTTCAAATGAAACGAGTCGACTATTCAACTATTTTGGACTTCCCTCGATCTAAGTCCGATTTTCTTTATTCTTGATCTCAATTTAGCTACCAAAGTGCCGAATGTACAAAAGCTTCAAACCCTTCTTTCTTTTGCTGATTTCCGGCTAACATGCATGATAATATGGCTACCTTTTTTTTTTGTTTTTATTTTAATTAACATTATTTCACCTTTTACCAATTTGCCTATGGCATATACCATTAAATTTCTACAAACTAATGTCCATCATTGTCTACCATTAATATAAATGGTAAATTTTACATGCAAGGACCTTTATTTTAAAAGCCAATCCAATTAGGTGCTTTAACATTTAGCACTCAACTTTTACACTTTACGCGATTTAATCCTTTTTCATAATTAAGAACAGAAATAGACAAATTAAATCACAGAAATCTCACAGACATAAGTTCACATATCACAAACACAGAAAATAATTTTCAAATATTTTTTGGACTTGGATTTGTGGTCCTAAAACCACTATTCCGACTAGGGTCAAAACCAGACTATTACAATTCTCCCCCTTAGGGATTTTCGTCCCCGAAAATCTTACCATTAAACAGATCCGGATATTGTTGTTTCATAGCATCTTCAGACTCCGACGTGGCCTCTTCAACACCGTGTCTATGCCACATTACTTTAACCAATGGAATTTTCTTGTTTCGCAACTCTTTAACTCACAAGCTAAAATACAGATCGGCTTTTCTTCGTAAGTCATATCGGACTGAATTTCAATCTCAGACGGTAAAATTACATGCGAAGGATCAGATCTGTATCGTCGAAGCATTGATATGTGAAACACATTATGAATCTTTTCTAACTCAGATGGTAGCCTCAATCTATAAGCAACCGGCCCAACTCGTTCGATGATTTCATACGATCGGATGAACCTCTGACTCAACTTGCCCTTTTTCCGAAATCAGAACAGTTTCTTCCACAGAGATACTTTCAGAAACACTTTATCACCAATCTTAAATTCGAT
This sequence comes from Gossypium arboreum, assembly GCF_025698485.1. NCBI lineage: Eukaryota > Viridiplantae > Streptophyta > Magnoliopsida > Malvales > Malvaceae > Gossypium > Gossypium arboreum. The sequence goes on along the minus strand of NC_069077.1, from coordinate 114,600,652 downwards.
ATCTTTTCGTTTTAAATCCGCATAAGATTTCTAACGATAAGAGGCAACTTTCAAACTATCTCGGATTACTTTCACTTTCTGTTCTATTTCTTTTATCAGATCAATACCGTAAATCTTATTCTCACTAAGTTCAGTCCAGTATAACGGAGTTCTACACTTTCTACCATATAAGGCTTCGTACGGTGTAATATCCCGAATTAGGGCCTAATTGAAATAGTGGTTTCGTGACCACAAATCTGAGATAGAAATAATTATTTTATAATTATTTTGATGTTTATGATATGATTGCATGATTGTGTGAAAATTTCATGATGAAATCCTGTGCCTAAAGTGCTTAAATTGAAATTAGGGACTAAATCAAATAATTTGCAAAACTTGCATTCTAGGAGTTTTTAGTATGAAATTGTTTTGGAATATTAATTAGGAGGTCCTAAATAGAAATTTTACCAATTTCTAAGTCTATGGACAAAAATTGGACATGGATGGAATTTTTGGAAAGTTTAGTAGTAAGGGCATTTTGGTCATTTAGTTATTAAAATGAATTAAAAACAAAATTAAAAGCCAATTTTTGTCCATCTTCTTCATCAGGCAGAAATTTCAAGGGTTCTCCATAGTTAGGGTTTGTTTCAAGCTTCCAAGCTCCATAGCAAGTGATTCCAAGCCCCGTTTCTAATGTTCTTTACGTTTTTTGAATCTTGGTAGCTCGATTAAGCTTATGCTAACAATAATTCAACCTAGGGTTCATATTTGGAAAAATACCCATAGGTGAAATTTGTGTATTTTGGTGTTTTATGATAGAATATGAGGTTTTAAATTATGTTAGACAACTTGTACTACTCAGTTTTAAGCGAAAACGAGTAAAAGGGCTTAATCGGTAAAAATACCTAATAGAAGGGAATTTGATGTTGCCATAGAAGGGAAAAATGATCAGCATGTCATAAAACATAACAATAAGGGATGAAGTTTAATTCCCGAGCCTAGGGGAAAAAGTGTAATTATGCAAAAGTTTAGGGGCAAAAATGTAATTTTGCTAAAGTTCGTATTAAATGCTATTTTGATGAATGTATGTATTAAATAAGATTAATTTGGCATTATAGATCAAGAGAAACGAGATTCAAGTCGTGATCGAGGGAAAAACAAAGTTTACGAAGAATAGGCTCGATTGCTAATAATTTTGTACCGAGGTAAGTTCATGTGTAAATGTAGTAATATAATTGTCATTTTAAGCAATTTAATGTTGTTTATATGATATGATGCTGATTATTATCATGAAATATTATGCTTTGTGGTTATTGTTGAATAATATGTAATTATGTGAATTACTTGATGAGTATGAACTATCACCGAAGTATCTTTTTCGATATTCCGTGGAAGACGGGAAAGATGTGTGATCGAGGAAAACACCCGTTTGAACCTTAGGAATAGATTAGAATACAAGTGACATCTCACTAGAATGGTTGAGTTCCGAACTCGTTGAGTTGAGTCCGAGTTCGTGAGATGTAACTAGGCATCCGAGCTCATTGAGTTGAGTCCGAGTTCACTTATGGATGCGAACGCCCGAGCTTGTTGAGTTGAGTCCGACTTCACTTATGGGCGGGCTACATGGTAGCTTGGCTACATAAGTTCCGTAGGCTATTGAGTTTGTCTAGCTGCGGGTATGGCTCTTATGTTCATGAGATCCGTGTATTCGGATTATATTCCGATGTGTTCAACGGGTGAATCTTAAGTGAATAAGAAGAAGGCCTAAAACGAAGGTGACATGTTGGCAAGTGTGGTAAATGAGAAAATTTGACAGGTATGTGCTTAAACCCTCAGGTTGAAAACTTGGTATGATGAAATCGTAGAAAGATATTAAATACAAATGAAACATGAATGTCTTGGTGTTGTTTATGCAAATGATGTTTTATGTGAGATTGTGTGATTATGTTACTTGCTATTTGCATGTGAACTTACTAAGGATTTGTGCTTACTCCCTCCTTTTCTTTCATTGTAGTTTTGACAAGCCGGCTTGAGAATCGGGATAGGTCGAAACTTGTTCACACTATCCGAAGGCTTAAATTGGTAAAATGGCTTGTGTATTTTGAATGTGGCATGTATGGAAAAACACTCACTTTGTGTAATTGATCTCATGATATGGCTATGGTTTGGTAAGAAAAGGGTTTGTAAATGATTAGCCATTGGAATGGCCAATCTAAGTCATATTTGATGTTATGTATGTTTAAAATGCTATTTAGTCGATGAAAATCCTTAGTAAAGTGAAATTTGCCATAAAACAGAATCTGACAGCAGCAGTGATGTAAATTTAAAAAATTACTAAAAATAGTAGAAATGGAATTAAATAATGAGTAAGTTATGAAATTGAAGCTTACTTAGTTTATTTTCATATGGATTGAACAAAACAAGTATATAAATTATATTTTATGAGATATTTTAATTTTTGTGAAACAGGGCCAGAGTGATTTCTGGATCCCCTGTTCTGACTTTAAAAATTCATCATAAATTGTAAAAAAATAATTAGAAGTCATTATTTATATTTACAGATTCCTTATTGAGTCTAGTTTTAAGAGAAACAAACTTCATAGTCATTGAAATTCTGTACAGAGAGATATCTGATTCGTAATATACAGAGGTCAGAGAGTCGAACCCTGAAACAGGAGAGACTTTAACTAATAAACTGTACTAATTGGCTTGACAAAAAATTCTATAAAAAAATTAGTAAATAGATATATGAGTCTAGTTTCAGGGAAAATTTATGGAATTTGATTTTGAGTTTTGAAACTCCAGATATGAATTTTTAAGCGACTGTGACGCAGATTGCTAGCTTGACTGGAAATTTTAGAAATAAATTGTTTGAGCTGTTTAAGTAATGAATTAAGTCTGTTAACACCTTGTGTTCAACTCCGGCGACGGTCTCAGGTACGGGGCGTTACATATGGTGTCATTTTAATGCTCGATTGAAAGCTATTATTATAAGCGAATTCAATCAAAGGTAGATATTGTTCCCATGCACCTTCAAACTCAAGAATGCAACATCTCAACATATCCTCGAGTATCTGAATAATCCTTTCAGATTGACCATCGGTTTGCGGATGAAAAGCAGTGCTAAAATGCAATTTAGTACCCAAAACATCTTGCAACTTCTTCCAAAATCGCAATGTAAATCTCAGGTCTCTATCTGACACTATAGACAATGGCACACCATGCAATCTCACAATATCAGAAATATATAACTCAGCCAATTTATCGAGTGAGAAATCAGATTGTACTGGAATAAAATGAGCTGACTTCGTTAATCTGTCAACTAGAACCCAGATCGAATCTTTCTTTCTCGGAGACAGGGGTAAACCCGAAACAAAATCCATGGTCACTCGATCCCATTTCCACTCCGGAATCATAATTGGTTGTAATAACCCAGATGGCACTTGATGTTCAGCTTTAACTTGCTGACAGATTAAACATTTAGAAAAAAAATCAGAAATATCTCTTTTCATTCTGAACCACCAATAATGCTTCTTCAGATCATTATACATTTTTGTACTTCCCGGATGTACAGAAAATCTACTACTGTGAGCTTCAATCAAAATCATTTGAATCAACTCTAGATTCTTCAAAACACAAAATCTATTTCTGAATCTCAGATAGTCATCAACATCTATTCGGAATTCAAAATTAGAATCAGAATTACACTTAGTTTGTTTAACTATAATCTCATTATCCCTCTTCTGAGCCTCGCAGATCAATTGTAAAAATAAAGGCCTCGCTTTTAATTCAGCTAAAACTGAACCATCATCAGACAGAACTAAATGAGCATTCATCGCACTCAAAGCAAATAATGATTTTCAACTCTGTAACACCCCGAACCCGTGACCGTTACCGGAGTTGAAGTCGAGGTGTTACCGGGCTTACTTCACTTATTTCCCCCTTTAATTTTTTTTTGTTCCGGGCAGGCTAGCTAACTGCGTCACTGTCACCTTAAAAATCATATCTCGAGTTCCAGAACTCGAAAACCGGTTCCGTAAATTTTTCCTGAAAATATACTTATAATTCCATTTACACATTTTTTTCTAGAATTTTTAGTCAAGCCAATTAGTACAGTTTATTAGTTAAAGTCTCCCCTGTTTCAGGGTTCGACTACACTGACCTTTGCGCATTACAACTTGGATATCTTCCTGTAAAGGGCTCCAAAACTTATGTCGTTTCTTTCTAAAGAAACAAGACTCACAAAGAAATCTGTACATATAGATAATAACTTCTAATTCTCTCTGGTTAATTTATAGTGAATTTTCAAAGTCGGAGCAGGGGATCCAGAAACCGTTCTGGCCCTGTTTTGCGAAAACTTCAATATCTCTTAAAATCCGACTCATGTGACCGTTTCGTTTCTTCCATATGAAAGTAGATTCATCAAGGTTCAATTACACAATTTATTCACTATTTAATTCCACTTTTACTATTTTTAGTGATTTTTCAATCTCACATCACTGCTGCTGTCAGCATCTGTTACTAAAGCAAACAATGCCTATTTCATAATTCTTCCATGACCTAACTAATAATTCATCATACATATCACAATTTATGATCACCTTATCAAAATTAAGATTTCTAAGACTCGTGAATAAGTGTTTTGGAACCAAATTCAACCGACCGTATGGGCCATTTTCGCATGGCTTAAAGTTTACAACCTAAAGTTCAACAAAACATAAGAGCTCAGACATGCCAAAATGTTCTCCTAGATCGACTAAGAAGACAATACCAAAAGATTGTTAGCGGTGTGATGACTTGATGACGGTTCCGAGCACACAAAAGAGACGAGTCCAAGAGACCTAAAATAGGTGACAAGCAAACACCGAGTGAGTATATAACTCAGTAAGTCATAAGCATTCCACAATCATCCATTAACAAAATTATCACAAAGTGAAACAATGAAACGAGGCTAAGTACTCCATCAATACCGAACTATACCATAGTCCCTTGAACCTTTCGGTTCAATCTCATACCAATTCACCCAATGACATTTCATATACTAGTCATTAGGGTAATTGAGGCATTTCCATACATCAACTCATTTTCACCACAATCATGCAAATAAATGAACTTTCAACTATTCCATGATGCCTTATTTACGTGACTGCAATTGTAATCATCACATAGATTTAAAATTTACCAAGCTCAACCCCGAGCATGAACATAGCGCCTATTCGCCATGAGCTCAAGGTACTTACTCTTCCCGCTTTCCATGATCAACTCGATAAGGTCACACCCTCCATATAATTAATCGATCGAAGATATGTATTAAGTTCGCACACATAGTGCTTAATAATCGATCACGCACACTTAGTGCCATGTGATTTAAGCTCGCACACATAGTGCCATATAATTTAAGCTCGCACACTTAGTGCCATACATTTCAAGCTTGCACACTTAGTGCCAATCTCGTCACCATGCACACTTAATGCCCGCACACTTAGTGCCGAAACCAAACACTCTACACATTCACTACCTTTTTACATTCAACAATGTCATCATTCCATACATATACATTTCGTTTTATTGAACGTAATCGCATAAATATCATGCTCATTCAAATCAACATCAAACATATGCTTAATGACTTACCTTGTGTTAGGTAAAACGGTTCCAACTCGGCTACTCGATGTTCTTCCCTTTGCTTTTGCTTGATTCGCCTCCTCTAACTTCTTGAGCTTAATCAATAAATTAACTAGTTTAACCGTCTTGCTAAATATTTATATCAAAATATTAATGATTTCATAGCATAGGAGACACATGGAAAATTTATATCTTTCTACCTTATGCTTTTGAGCTATTCGGCTAATAACCTTATGCAATCACCATACTATCAATAATTCGATCACACATGCATATGCATACTTGGGCATTCGGCAATCACCTTTGCTAATTTTAAACTCAACATCACATAAGCTCCCAAGTGATGGCCGAATATGTATATCTATACTATCACCTATAATTCATCTAATCACAAAATTTTATCTCATGAACATTTGACCCATTTTTACCCCATATGGCCGAATGCTTCATTCATTACCCAACTAGCCATTCAACAATTTTCAACCTCATTACCACCCTTTTATGTCTAATTGTCGAAATAAGATCATCAACATGCCTAACTATAGCCGAATGTGCAACATTAATCTAGCATTCCCATTGCATTTAACACTTAACATTTACCACATTTAGGCCGACTTTGCTAGCACACAAGCCTTTGGCCGAATGTCATTGACCTCTAGTCACCCAAAATTTCTTTGTTCTTTAAAATTCATCCAAGACCACATTCGGCACCTCCAACTAATAATTTAGATACTCTCAAGCTCATTCACAAGTACTATTATATATCACATTAAGCATTAATCATTTTGCAACATGAATTCTATAGCATGGCCGAATACCCATGCACATACACACATAACAACAAGAACTCAATGACACAAAAATCTCCTTTTATTAAACATTCGAACTCACTCATCTTCATGCTTTCATCACAACAACATCAAAACACTAACCAAGAAAGACAACATCCATGGCCGAAATTTAACTCACCTAAACAACCTAGTTTCAATCCAAGATTCAAGGAAAATTTGAACCAATCCTCCAAATTATGCATGCATTTTCAAGAGTGGCATAAAACATACCTTCTTGTATCAAAACACCTTAGCCGAATTTCAACCAAAGTTTTTCTTCTTTCTTTCTTCTAGTTTCGGCAATGGAGAAGTGAGGATGAACACTTTGGTTTTTCCTCCCACTTCTCCTTAGTTTATTTCCTTTATTCCCATCATTTCTTTAGTTGAAATTTAAAATTATTATAAAATGCCCATAATATGCCTAAATGCTCACCATGGCCGGCCACTATAAAAGAATTGGGCAATTTGACATGCAAGTCCACCCTTATGTTAACATGCATTAATGAACCATTTAAAATTAGCCTATCATATTTCACTATGTCTCATATTGATCCCTATTTAATAATTTCTCATGCAATTGGCAAAATTAGGGAATGAAACTTCCACATATGCATGTACACACATAATAAGCATAGAATATAACAATTAATTATTTTTATGACTCGGTTTTGTGGTCCCGAAGCCACTTTCCGACTAGGGTCATATTAAGCTGTCACAACTCTCCCCCACTTAAGAAATTTTCGTCCCCGAAAATCTTACCGGTAAATAGGTTTGGGTATCGTTCTCTCATAGAGTTCTCGGGTTCCGAAGTAGCTTCTTCGATTCTGTGTTTGAGCTATAACACTTTCACTAATGGAACCCTTTTGTTTCGTAACTCTTTCATTTCACGCATCAATATGCGAACCGGTTCTTCTTCATAACTCAAATTAGGCTGAATCTCGATCTCAGATGGAGTAATTACGTGCGATTGATCGGACCTATATCGTCGTAGCATCGAGACATGAAAAACATTGTGAATCTTTTCGAGCTCAGGGGGCAAAATTAATCGGTATGCGACTGGTCCAACTCGTTCGGATACTTCATACGGACCGATGAACCTTGGACTCAATTTGCCCTTACGACCAAATCTAAGCACCTTCTTCCAGGGTGAAACTTTGAGAAATACTTTGTCTCCAACCTGATATTCAATGTCTTTTCTTTTCAAATCCGCATATGACTTCTGGCGATCCGAAGCTGCCTTTAGACTTTCACGGATCACTTTTACTTTCTGTTCCGCGTCTCTAATCAAATCAACCCCGAAAATTTTACTCTCACTAAGTTCAGTCCAAAATAATGGGGTACAGCATTTACGACCATATAAAGCCTCGTAAGGTGCCATCTTAATGCTTGACTAAAAGCTATTGTTATAAGCAAATTCAATCAAAGACAAGTATCTCTCCCATGATCCACAAAACTCCAGGATGCAACATCTCAACATATCCTCGAGTATCTGAATTGTTCGTTCAGATTGACCATCAGTCTGGGGATGAAATGCAGTGCTAAAATGCATCTTAGTACCCAATGCTTCTTGTAGTTTCTTCCAAAACCGCGATGTAAATCTTGGGTCTCTATCCGACACGATAGAAATAGGTACCCCATGCAATCGAACAATTTGGGAGACGTATAATTCTGCCAATTTATCAAGCGAAAAATCCGTGCGGACAGGGATAATGAGCAGACTTGGTCAGTCTATCAACAATGACCCAGACCGAGTCTTTCTTATTCTGAGTCAACGGTAACCCAGACACAAAGTCCATTGTTACTCGATCCCATTTCCATTCGGGTATCATGATTGGCTGAAGTAATCCCGATGGCACTTGATGTTCCGCTTTCACTTGTTGACATATCAGACACCTTGAAACAAATTCAGAAATGTCTCGTTTCATACCGGGCCACCAAAATTGGCGTTTCAGGTCATTGTACATTTTAGTACTACCCGGATGGACTGACATTCGACTACCGTGAGCCTCGTCCAAAATCATCGAAACAAGTTCCGAATTTCTTGGAATACATAATCGACCCTTGAACGTCAAGCAATCATTATCGTCAATCTGAAACTCCATTTCCTCATTCGAAACACATTCAGCTCGTTTAGCGACCAATTCAGCGTCGACCTTCTGGGATTCAAGTATTTGATGAATCAATAATGGTTTGGCCTCTAATTCAACTACTAGCACCTCATCGGGTGAAACGGATAGGCGAGCATCCATCGCTCTCAAAGCAAACAGTGCCTTACGACTTAAAGCATCAGCCACTACGTTAGCCTTCCTCGGGTGATAATCGATGACAAGTTCATAGTCTTTTAAAAGCTCAAGCCAACGTCTTTGTCGCAAATTTAGATCTCTTTGAGTCATCAAATATTTAAGACTCTTGTGGTCCGAGTAAATATGACACTTTTCTCCAAACAAGTAATGCCGCCATATTTTCAAGGCGAACACTATGGCTGCTAATTCAAGGTCATGGGTCGGATAATTTCTCTCATGCGGCTTTAATTGTCTCGACGCGTAAGCCACAACTCGACCTTCTTGCATCAACACACAACCTAGCCCAAGCAAGGATGCGTCACTGTAAATGACAAACTCTTTGCCGGACTCCGGCTGTACTAGCACTGGGGCCTCGGTTAAACAGGTTTTTAGTCGATCGAAACTTTCCTGACAGTGTTTTGACCACTCGAACTTAACATCTTTTTGAAGTAGTTTTGTCAACGGTGTAGCTATCATCGAAAAACCTTTTACAAACCGTCGATAGTATCTGGCAAGCCCCAAAAAGCTCCTGACTTCAGTAACATTCCTTGGAGGTTTCCAATCGACTATGGCCGAAATTTTGTTCGGGTCCACTCTGACACCCGATACGGACACCACGTGCCCCAAAAAGCTAACCTCTCTCAACCAAAATTCACATTTACTGAATTTTGCGTATAACTGCTTATCTCGTAAAATTTGCAGCACTAATCTCAGGTGTTCAGCATGTTCGGTTTCATCTCTCGAATAGACCAAAATGTCATCGATAAACACAACTACGAATCGATCCAAATACTGTCTAAAGATCCGATTCATCAGATCCATAAATACCGCGGGGGCATTAGTGAGCCCAAACGGCATCACTAGGAATTCGTAGTGACCGTACCTTGTCCTAAAAGCAGTTTTGGGTATGTCCGAGTCTCGAACCCTCAACTGATAATAACCCGATCTCAAATCTATCTTTGAAAACACTGAGGCTCCCTTTAATTGATCAAACAAATCATCGATACGTGGCAACGGATATTTATTCTTTATCGTCACTTTATTCAACTGACGATAGTCGATGCACAATCTCATGGTTCCATCCTTCTTCTTTACAAACAACACTGGTGCGCCTCATGGAGAAAAGCTCGGTCGAGCGAAACCTCTATCCGTCAATTCTTGCAATTGAACTTTCAATTCCTTTAATTCCGTTAATGCCATACGATACGGGGCTATTGAGATTGGCATGGTACCAGGTACAATTTCGATGCCGAATTCCACTTCTCGAACCGGTGGCAATCCCGGTAACTCCTCAGGAAAAACATTTGAATACTCACAAACCACTGGTACTGATTCTAGTTTCATTTCCGTCTCTTTGCTCTCAAACACATATGCAAGGTATGTTTCACACCCCTTTTTCACATATCTCTGAGCGGTCATTGAAGATATTATCGCTGGCGCTCCTTTTAAATCAGTAGACTCGACTCGGACTACCTCATTATTTGCACTCCTCAAATCAATGGTTTTTCTTTTGCAGTTCACCACTGCATCATGTACGGTCAGCCAATCCATACCAAGAATAACATCGAATTCGTTAAACGGTAAAAGCATCAGATCGGCCAGAAAACAGAATTCTCGAATTATTAGGGGGCATCTCTTGCACACTTTATCGACAAGTACGTATCGACCCAAAGGGTTTGACACTCGAATTACAAACTCAGTAGACTCAACAGGTAGAGTCTTACTGGATGCTAAGGTTTCACATACATATGAATGAGTAGAGCCAGGGTCAATCAATGCAACCACACTAGTATCAAAGAGAGTGAAAGTACCAGCGATAACGTCAGGGGAGGATGCCTCGTCTCGTGCGCGGATGGCATATGCTCTAGCAGGAGCACGGGTCTCGGATCGAACAGCCGTATCAGAGGCCCCTCTCTGATTACCACTCCTACCTCCTGAAATTCTCGAGGGTCTACCTCTAGCCGTCGTTCCACTAGGTCTTACACCTTGCATCTTATTCTTCTCATCTAGCTCCGTGCAATCTCTAATGAAGTGGTCCTTCGAACCGCATCCGTAACAGGCCCTGTTAGCAGACTTACCCCAACATTCACCTATGTGTCGCCTTCCACATTGGGGGCATTCAGGCTTTTCTTGACGATTATTTCCCACACTAGCAGCCGAAGTGGCTCGTGAGTCCATCGATGGTCGTGCTCTAATGGAAATCCCCGCAGTCGTCCTTGACTTATTTGTGTCCTCTCTAAACTTCTTTACAGCCGAAAATGGAGCTTTACCCGTCGATCTTTTACGATAATCTCTAGCTTCAAATTTAGCCTTCTTCTTCTCCCTTCCAAGCTCTTCCGCCTTGCAGGCTCGTTCAACTAGTGTTACAAATTCTTTTATCTCCAAAATACCCACCAGTAGCTTTATATCTTCATTCAATCCTTCTTCAAATATTTTGCACATAGCAACCTCATCAGCCACACACTCCCGAGCATACCGACTAAGTCTTACGAACTCATGTTCGTATTCAGATATTGTCATACGGCCTTTCTTGAGCTCCAAGAATTCCTTACGCTTTTGATCGATGAACCGTTGACTAATATATTTCTTTCGAAATTCCGTTTGATAGAAATCCCAAGTAACTTGTTCCTTTGGGACTATGGAAATCAAGGTCCTCCACCAATAGTAGGCTGAGTCTCACAATAAGGATATAGCACACTTTAGACATTCATCGGGTGTGCATGACAGTTCATCAAACACCCGAATGGTGTTATCAAGCGAAACTTCGGCCCTTCGGCATCATCAAGAACTATGGCCTTGAACTCCTCGGCCCCGCGCTTCCTAATCAAGTCCACAGGTGGTTTACTCAGCCTCACAGGATCAGTAACTAATGGCATTACGGGCTCTTGGGGTGGATTATTTATATTCGGGAATGGTTGGACAGCCGGATTGGTTTGGGCATATTGCGCGACCCATTCATTCATCATGGTGAAGAAGGCTTGTTTCGCCCCTTCATCTTGATTATTCGCAGATGACTGAGGCTCAACAGGCGGTGTCCCTTGCGCAGGAGTAGCCGCCACACTTTCAACGTCATCCGCTAAGGGTCTCTCTACCCCGGGTTTCATTTGCTAATCAAAACAAAAATTTTAACCGTCAGAAGTCATCACATTATTAAGCACTAACATTAAGGCATGTATAGCTAGACTCACACGCGCTATGGTAGTCCTAGAACCGACTAAACCATAGCTTTGATACCAATCAAATGAAACACCCCGAACCCGTGACCGTTACCGGAGTTGAAGTCGAGGTGTTACCGGGCTTACTTCACTTATTTCCCCCTTTAAAATTTTTTTTTGTTCCGGGCAGGCTAGCTAACTGCGTCACTCTCACCTTAAAAATCATATCTCGAGTTCCAGAACTCGAAAACCAGTTCCGTAAATTTTTCCTGAAGCTAAACTTATAATTCCATCTACACATTTTTTTCTAGAATTTTTGGTCAAGCCAATTAGTACAGTTTATTAGTTAAAGTCTCCCCTATTTCAGGGTTCGACTATACTGACCTTTGCACATTACGACTTGGATATCTTCCTGTACAGGGCTCCAACACTTATGCCATTTGTTTCTAAAGAAACTAGACTCACAAAAAAATCTGTAAATATAGAGCATAACTTCTAATTCTCTCTGGTTAATTTATAGTGAATTTTCAAAGTCAGAGAAGGGGATCCAGAAACCGTTCTGGCCCTGTTTCGCGAAAACTTGAATATCTCTTAAAATCCGACTCATGTGACCGTTTTGTTTCTTCCATATAAAAGTACATTCATCAAGGTTCAATTACATAATTTATTCACTATTTAATTCCACTTTTACTATTTTTAGTGATTTTTCAATCTCACATCACTGCTGCTGTCAGCATCTGTTACTAAAGCAAACAATGCCTATTTCATAATTCTTCCATGACCTAACTAATAATTCATCATACATATCACAATTTATAACCACCTTATCAAAATTAAGATTTCTAAGACTCGTGAATAAGTGTTTTGGAACCAAATTCAACCGACCGTATGGGCCATTTTCGCATGGCTTAAAGTTTACAACCCAAAGTTCAACAAAACATAAGAGCCTATACATGCCAAAATGTTCTCCTAGATCGACTAAGAAGACAATACCAAAAGATTGTTAGCCGGTGTGATGACTTCGATGACGGTTCCGAGCACACAAAAAGAGACGAGTCTAAGAGACCTAAAATAGGTGACAAGCAAACACCGAGTGAGTATATAACTCAGTAAGTCATAAGCATTCCACAATCATCCATTAACAAAATTATCACAAAGTGAAACAATGAAACGAGGCTAAGTACTCCATCAATACCGAACTATACCATAGTCCCTTGAACCTTTCGGTTCAATCTCATACCAATTCACCCAATGACATTTCATATACTAGTCATTAGGGTAATTGAGGCATTTCCATACATCAACTCATTTTCACCACAATCATGCAAATAAATGAACTTTCAACTATTCCATGATGCCTTATTTACGTGGCTGCAATTGTAATCATCACATAGATTTAAAATTTACCAAGCTCAACCCCGAGCATGAACATAGCGCCTATTCGCCATGAGCTCAAGGTACTTACTCTTCCCGCTGTCCATGACCAACTCGATAAGGTTACACCCTCCATATAATTAATCGATCGAAGATATGTATTAAGTTCGCACACATAGTGCTTAATAATCGATCACGCACACTTAGTGCCATGTGATTTAAGCTCGCACACATAGTGCCATGTAATTTAAGCTCGCACACTTAGTGCCATACATTTCAAGCTTGCACACTTAGTGCCAATCTTGTCACCATGCACACTTAATGCCCGCACACTTAGTGTCGAAACCAAACACTCTACACATTCACTACCTTTTTACATTCAACAATGTCATCATTCCATACATATAGATTTCGTTTTATTGAACGTAATCGCATAAATATCATGCTCATTCAAATCGACATCAAACATATGCTTAATGACTTACCTTGTGTTAGGTAAACTGGTTCCAACTCGGCTACTTGATGTTCTTCCCTTTGCTTTTGCTTGATTCACCTCCTCTAACTTCTTGAGCTTAATCAATAAATTAACTAGTTTAACCGTCGTGCTAAATATTTATATCAAAATATTAATGATTTCATAGCATAGGAGACACATGGCAAATTTATATCTTTCTACCTTATGCTTTTGAGCTATTCAGCTAATAACCTTATGCAATCACCATACTATCAATAATTCGATCACACATGCATATGCATACTTGGGCATTCGGCAATCACCTTTGCTAATTTTAAACTCAACATCACATAAGCTCCCAAGTGATGGCCGAATATGTATATCTATACTATCACCTATAATTCATCTAATCACAAAATTTTATCTCATAAACATTTGACCCATTTTTACCCTATATGGCCGAATGCTTCATTCATTACCCAACTAGCCATTCAACAATTTTCAACCTCATTACCACCCTTTTATGTCTAATTGTCTAAATAAGATCATCAACATGCCTAACTATAGCCGAATGTGCAACATTAATCTAGCATTCCCATTGCATTTAACACTTAACATTTACCACATTTAGGCCGACTTTGCTAGCACACAAGCCTTTGGCCGAATGTCCTTGACCTCTAGTCACCCAAAATTTCTTTGTTCTTTAAAATTCATCCAAGACCACATTCGGCACCTCCAACTAATAATTTAGATACTCTCAAGCTCATTCACAAGTACTATTATATATCACATTAAGCATTAATCATTTTGCAACATGAATTCTATAGCATGGGTGAATACTCATGCACATACACACATAACAACAAGAACTCAATGACACAAAAATCTCCTTTTATTAAACATTCGAACTCACTCATCTTCATGCTTTCATCACAACAACATCAAAACACTAACCAAGAAAGACAACATCCATGGCCGAAATTTAACTCACCTAAACAACCTAGTTTCAATCCAAGATTCAAGGAAAATTTGAACCAATCCTCCAAATTATGCATGCATTTTCAAGAGTGGCATAAAACATACCTTCTTGTATCAAAACACCTTAGCAATTTCAACCAAAGTTTTTCTTCTTTCTTTCTTCTAGTTTCGGCAATGGAGAAGTGAGGATGAACACTTTGGTTTTTCCTCCCACTTCTTCTTAGTTTATTTCCTTTATTCCCATCATTTCTTTAGTTGAAATTTAAAATTATTATAAAATGCCCATAATATGCCTAAATGCTCACCATGGTAGGCCACTATAAAAGAATTGGGCAATTTGACATGCAAGTCCACCCTTATGTTAACATGCATTAATGAACCATTTAAAATTAGCCTATCATATTTCACTATGTCTCATATTGATCCCTATTTAATAATTTCTCATGCAATTGGCAAAATTAGGGAATGAAACTTCCACATATGCATGTACACACATAATAAGCATAGAATATAACAATTAATTATTTTTATGACTCGGTTTTGTGGTCCCAAAGCCATTTTCCGACTAGGGTCATGTTAGGCTGTCACAGACTCAAAGCATCAGCAACAACATTTGCTTTTCCTAGGTGATAATCAATCACAAGTTCGTAGTCTTTTAGCAGTTCTAACCATCTTCTCTATCGCAGATTCTAATCTTTTTACGTCATTAAATACTTCAGACTTTTATGATCAGAAAACACGTGACATTTCTCACCAAACAGATAGTGACGCTAGATTTTCAAAGCAAACACAATGGCAGCTAACTCAAGGTCGTGTGTCAGATAGTTCTTCTCATGCGGCTTTAACTATCTCGAAGCATAAGCAATAACTTTTCCTTCTTGCATTAAAACACAACCTAGTCCATTCAACGAAGCATCGCTATTAACAACAAATTCTTTACCTGACTCACGTTGTACCAACACCAGAGCTTCAGTTAACAGAGCTTTTAACCGATCAAAACTTTTCTGACATTTCTCAGACCATTCAAATTTCACATCTTTCTAAAGCAAATTTGTCAACGGAGTTGCTATCATAGAGAAATCTTTTACAAATTGTCTGTAGTAATCGGCAAGTCCCAAAAAACTGCGAACTTTAGATACATTCCTCGGGGGCTTCCAATCTAGAATAGCTAAAATTTTACTTGGATCAACTCGGATACCAGATGCTGATACAATATGACCCAAGAAACCAACTTCCTGCAACCAGAATTCACATTTACTGAACTTTGCATACAACTGTTTATCTCGCTGGGCTTGTAACACTACTCTCAGATGCTCGGCATGCTCACATTCATCACGTGAATAAATCAAGATATCATCAATGAATACAACAACAAATTGATCTAGATACGGTTTGAAAATTCTATTCATTAAATCCATAAATACAGCAGGTGCATTCATTAATCCAAAAGACATAACTAAAAATTCATAATGCCCATATCTCGTTCTGAAAGCAGTTTTCAGAATGTCAGAGTCCTTTACCCGCAACTGATAGTAACCCGATCTCAAATCTATCTTTGAAAATACAGTAGTACCTTCCAACTGATCGAATAATTCATCAATTCTGGGCAGAGGATATTTATTCTTTATAGTCACTTTGTTAAGCTGACGGTAATCAATACACATTCTCATTGTGCCATCTTTCTTTTTCACAAACAAAACAAGAGCACCCCATGGTGAAAAACTCGGTCTAGCAAACCCTCGATTAGTCAATTCTTGCAACTGAGATTTTAATTCCTTTAACTCGGTTGGAGCCATTCTATACGGAGCTATTGAAATCAGAGTAGTACCAGGTACTAATTCAATGCCAAACTCAACTTCTCGAATTGGAGGCAAACCCGGTAGTTCTTTAGGAAACACATCAGAAAATTTGCAGAAAATGGGCACTGATTCAACTATCCTATCATTCACTTTCCAGTCTAACACATAAGCTAAGTAGGCTTCACAGCCTTTCTTCACAAATTTTCATACTTTCATTGCAGATATCGCAGCTGGTAATCCATTCAAATCGCTAGACTCAATTCGAATTATCTCATCATTCTTACACCTCAAATCAATGACTTTTCATTTACAATTCACAATAGCATCATGCAGAGTTAACCAATCCATTCCCAGAATTATATCAAATTTGTCAAAAGGAAAAAGCATTAGATCAACAGAAAAATAGACATCTCGAATCATTAACGGGTAATTCTTGTAGACTTTATCAACCAGGACACTTTTGCCTAAAGGGTTCGATACTCTAATTACGAATTCAGTAGACTCTACAGGAAAAGTCTTACTGTGCACTAAATTCATACAGATATAAGAATACGTTGATCTAGGGTCTATTAATGCAATCACAGAAGTATCATAAAGAGTAAAAGTACCAGTAATCATGTCTGGAAACGAAGCTTCCTCACGAGCTCGAATAGCATAGGCTCTGGCAGGTTCTCTGAGCTCAGATCTGATAGTAGTATCCCTAGTAGCTCTTTGACCCCCGCTAACATTTCTTGTCTTTCTAGAAGGTCTACCTCTAACTGGGGTGTTGCTCGGTCTTGAATTCTGTACATTCTCTTGCTCAACAGGTTCAGAACAATCTCTTACAAAATGGTCCAGAGATCCACATTGGAAATAGGCTCAGTCATTCAATCTACAATTTCCCGGATGTCTTTTACCATAGTGTTTACATTCAGGTCTCTCAGACTGAACATTCTTGACACTTGCAACAGAAGTAGTAGGGGCTCTAAAGTTCGATTGCGATCTAGCTCGATCTAGATTCGAATGTCCCACATTAGTATTTGAACGACTCTAATATTCTCAAAATTTCTTTGATACAGATTGAAATGATCTACTCAAAGATCTCTTTCTAGCATCTCTAGCTTCAAAATCACCTTTTCTTTTCTCTTTACTTAATTCTTCAGCTTTATAAGCTCGCTCAATGAGCACTACCATTTCTTTAATCTCCAAAATCCAAACTAACAAACAAATATCTTCGTTTAGTCCATCTTCAAACCTTTTGCACATTATTGCTTCATTCGATACACATTCTCAAGCATACTGACTCAATCTCACAAATTCACGTTCGTATTCAGTGATAGACATACGACCTTGTTTAAGCTCGAGAAGCTTTTTGCGTTTCTGATCAATGAATCTTTGACTGATATATTTCTTTTGGAATTCAGCTTGGAAGAAATCCCACATAACTCATTCACTCGAAACCACAGATGTTAAAGTTTACTACTAATGATACGCCGTATCTTTCAGAAGTGAAACGACACGTTTTATACATTCCTTAGGATTTAGAGACATTTCATCAAACACTCATATTGTATTCTCTAACTAGAATTCGGCTCTTTCAGCATCATCATTTGTTGTAGCTCAAAAATCTTCACCCCATACTTTCTAATCTTATCAACTGGTGGTTTACTAGACTGAACCAGATTCACAGAAGACATGACAGGATCTTGAGAAAGATTAACCGGGGGTGGAGGTTGTTGTACAGTCGATCTAGAATCAGCTTGCACCATCCCTTGAGTGGGAGCAGGTGCATTACTTTCTAAATTGTCAGCTACAGCTCTATCGAGATCCATTTGCTATATAAAAGCAGATTTCAATGTCAGGGGTCATCACACTATCACAGATTCAGATATATGGCATGTATAGCTAGACTCACATACGCTATGGTGGTCCTAGAATAGACTAAACCATAGCTCTGATACCAATAAAATGTAACACCCCTATCCCATAACCGTCTCCGGAATAGGTAAAGGGCATTACTAGACAGACAGAACATTTCAGAATCTCATTTATCATAAAACATCATTTCTATGAGACCTAAAATATACATTTAAGAATAGTTAGAACTAAACCGAACACATATAAAAATTTTCAAAATCCAGAGAATATGTCACTTTTGATAAGGTCACACGCCCGTGTGACCAGGTCGTCTACCTCACACGGGAATCAGCCACACACATGTGAACCAGCCGTGCCAAAACAAGGCACCCATACTGACTTTCACCCACAGCCATTAAGCACACCCGTGTGTTATAACCGTGTGATACTTAGTTAGCTACTAACTTTCTTACACGGCCACAAGGCACGCCCGTGTCCCCTGACCGTGTGGCAGAATGCAAGCTTGGTTTAAGCAAACTTGCCACCCCTATATGAGTCTTTCCTACTAGCAATGTTAAACAACATTCATACAACAATTTTCAGCCAATTCCATGCTCAAAACATGCTTCATTAAATAATCATCATTCAATAACCCATTCAAAACCATATCAAAACTTAACACATTCATACCATTTACTAGCCAACTCTCATGGCATGACATATATTTACAAATCAAAACTTAATACATAGACCTTCTAGCCTATACATGCCATACTTTAAAATATTTACACTTTAAAAAAGTACCAAAATGAGTTTGATAGTGTGGTGACCATCCTAGACTATCCCCGAGCCTTCAGTAGCTACGATAACTGTAAAACAGGCAGAAATCACACAGAGTAAGCTACAAAGAGCTTAGTATGTAACATCCTGATTTTGGGCCTAGTCAGAACAGTGGTTTCGGGACCACAAATCTGACGGTGAAAATTTTATTTTTATTATATTTTTATGGTCTACTATTTCATGAAATGATTTCGTGAAAATTTCGTTCGAAAATTTTGACGTTTGGGCACTCAATGTGGTCAAAAGGACTAAATTATAAAAAGTGCAAAAGTCGAGTTCTATATGTTAGAAGTGTCAAATTGTTATGAATTTTTAAATTAAAGGTCCTTAAATTGTAATTGGACCATTGGTTAATTTTTGGACAAAAATAGAGCAAGGAAATTTGAAATTCGGGCAAAAATCACCAAGTTGTGGATAAAATGGTAAATTACCATTTCTGGATCCGAGGTAAGTTCGTGTGTTAATAATAATGAAATACCATACTTGAATTGTAATTATCTATTATTATGGCATAAATTGTATGATTTAATATGTTTAGGAGAAGTTGATGGATGGTGTGTATGATATGGAAAATATGATGCTTGTTGTGTCATGTGAAATTGAATGGCAAATTATTGTTATATGAATTGAATGTTAAATTACTATTACATGGGTTGTATGAATTGCTACACGGTTGTACCTGATGAGATTTCGACAAGTAAGTTTGTACGTAAATAATTTATCGATTCTTTTTATTTTAGTATATTTTGTTATCATATGAAATGTGGTTGCCTATAGAATAATTATTTGTTGTAAATTGCAAATTGAAAAAGGACTATGAATGAATTGTAACATGTTGGAAAATGAGGAATTTCCCAGTTGAGCCTTCGAAATAGAAACGATACAAATAATCTATTGTGAGGTCACGTGTGTAGTACTAAGTGCAGGCTACTATGTGTACCAAATAAATGGTCACATGTGTAGTACTAAGTGCAGGCTACTATGCGTACCTGATAACTTCGATCACGTGTGTAGTACTAAGTGCAGGCTACTACTTGTATCAGACGGTTAGGTCATGTGTGTAGTACTAAGTGCAGGCTACTACGTGTACCGGATAATTGGTCACATGTGTAGTACAAAGTGCAGGCTACTATGCATACCAGATAGCCTTGGCTACAAGTGTGAAAATATGTGCAGGCAACTAAGTACCAGTTATTATTCCGAAGAGTTCAACGGGAAAATCGACTGAGTAAAAATACATTTGAACATGATATTATGATGAATAAGTGAAAGTATCTGTTTATGAAAATTATGAGCAATGTGCTCGATATTTGAGTGAACTTCGATAAGATAAAATTGATTAAGTGAAATTATGTAAGAGTGAATTTTAGTAGTAAAATAGTGTTGGACAGCAGCAGTTGCGTGACTTTGAAAATTCACCAAAAATTGTGTAAGTTGAATTAAATTTAAATAAATTATTTAATTAAAGCTTAATGAGTATATTTTCATATAAAAGAAACAAGGGGAGGAAAAGAGTTTTATATTATGTGATATTCTAATTTATAAGAGATAGTGTCAGAATGAATTCGAGATCCCCTGTTCTAAATTGGAAAAATCGTTAAAAATTGTACGCAAATAATTGTGAGTTATAATTTATATAACTAGAATCCTAAATGAGTCTACTTTCAGGAGGAATGAATAAAAACATTATCCGAGTCCCAAAATATGAGATAAGTAATTTTTAGTGAAGAGAGGTCAAAACTATTGGACAGCAAAATAGGGGAAATTTTAATGAATAAACTGTACTAATTGGCTAAACCAAAAATTCTAAAAATTTTATTGGAGAAATTTATATGAGTATAGTTTCAAGGAAAATTTACAAAACTAAATTTGGAGTTTCGTAGCTCCAGATATGAATGATTTAGTAACTGTAACTCGATAAAACAATTTAACCTAAACATGTGTAATTGTATGATTATAGTGTTTTATCTTGAAAAGCATGTTAGTAATTGCTTATTAATTTTTTACTAGGTGGAAAGCTTACCCCTCCTCTCCATTTCTTTAATATTGGTAGGTCGGCTCGGGGTTGGAGATCGTCGGAGGCAGAATCACACTATCAAGCTATCACTTTTGGGAGAATTATTTCAAATATTTGAAATATTGAGTGAGTGGCATAAATAGGAAGTTTGTTTCATGTCATGTATTATTATTATGATTTGGCCAAATGTATTGGCCTACATCGAGCTATTGTATATGGCCATGAGATGTGGCCTTTATTCATTATGGTTTGTAAGTTTAAATTTTCATGTCATGTTCTATGCTTATGATGTGATGATATAGTTAGGCTTGCTTGTTATGCATGATGGTAGGCAAGTAAAATGTTGGAATTAAAATAGAAGATGTTGAATGTTATTGAAACCATGTATGTGCATGTATATGCTAATATCTTGTGTTGAGGTTGATAGTCATGAGAGTTAGCTACAGTCAAATGTGTTTAAAATGAATGACATGTTGTTGTATGATTATGAATGTGTAAGTGCTCATTTATGCCATGTCATATGTCTTTGATTATGTGTCTATGCATGTGTTTGAAAAGTTTTTAATTAAATGAAATTTTATGGCCCATTTTTGCATGAAAGTTGAAATTTAAGTCTGGTAATGCCTCGTATCCTGTTTCGACATCGGACATGGATAAGGGGTGTTACATTTAGTGGTATCAGAGCTATGGTTTAGTCGATTCTCGGACTAACCTAGCATGTGTAAAGTATAGCTATGCATTCCACAGATCTGTGATAGTGTGATGTCTCCTAACGCGATTGAGGACCATCTTGTTTAGACAGAGGTACTCTCCAACCGAGCTACACCGACCATGTTCAATGTGATGTGAAGATAATTGAGTAAATTGCGATCATGATGAGTCTTGATTCAAAAAAAAAGTATGAATAAAAGTTCCTGATATGTGTACGAGATAACATGTGAAATGAAAGTTCATGTTGTGATGAATACCCATACTTGCTGAATGCTTATATGATGTAGTGCATATGGCTTACTTGATAAGATGAACAGGATAAATAGAAATTCGTAGATGGATAAAGGATTGTAATGAAATGAACTTATCTATGTTAAATTGTTTGAACTGAATTATATGATTGTAATGATATGTACATGATAATGCATGAAATGAAAGTTGCAATTGTAATGCAAATATCGATGTTTGTTTGACCCTTATATGATGTCTTGAGTATGACTTAATTGATTAAATGAATGGATAAGTAAAGCTATCCAGAAAACATAGGATGCATGCATAAGTATACTTGTCTAAATGGGATAACTAGAAAATTGGTGTAAACCAACATGAATGAGGCATTGCCTCAATGAATGACATGATTTAGACGATATTGCTATGATGATAAAATTTGTGTCATATGTACATGTATAAGAAAGTCGAGTCAGGGGCCCTACAACCCCTCCTCCTTACTGAAGTGGTGTTTATAATGGAATTTCATGAAATTTGTACTGAGTAAGTTTCTGGTTGAGAAACCAAAGAGTTCAGTGCTAGAATAATTATAAGTATGATTAGAGATTGAAGAATGAGTTGATAAGTAAAGTCAGAGCTAGAAAAGTATCAAGTTGGCATCAGGATTATTGGAGTTATGCACTGTTCCAGTTAGAGAAGAAATTTATCTTGATAAATCGAATTACTAAGGTGCAAGGTCGAGAAAAGTGTAAATCAAAATTTATTCAGAACTGGTCTTCTTTAGTGAAAGGTAATATGAAATTTGTGATGGCAGAAATAGTTGGGGAAATGATATCTGAAATGTGTAATATCTGAGTGTGACAATTACGGCTGGACAGATTTTAGTAGTCTCTTCTAAGATGTTCTATGTGTTTATTCGTTCCCAAAAATATTTCTATGGCTGTTGATCTTTTGAAGAAATTTTTGTTATATGGGGATGTTTTCTAATCCTGATGTTAGACGAAAGCATTGGTAGCCTGACTGGTTTATAATTTGTATTGCTCTATTCCTTCGGGCATTCTATTATATTCTACCTGATAAAAATTGATGAGAGAATATGTATGATACTATGATTCTGTTTCTTCTACTTGATGCTCTATTTGATGTATATATATATATGGGAAGATACATTGTTCTTGTTGCACTTGATTCCAGTGAGATTAAATGATGTTTTCTTCTGGATTTCTTTTCTCTGAGGAATTAACGAGATCTTTCGTATTTTCTTATGAGTTTGATTTTTTATTTTTCGGTATAGTATTGTATCTTGGGTTTCTTTATTTTGGATTTCTTTATTCTGGGTTTCTCTATCTTGGATTTCTTTACTCGGTTTTCTTGTTATCTTTATTCCATAATTTTTCAATTATGACTCGTGTTTGAAGTGCATTCTTCGGCTGGTGATAATCATGTCAAATATGACTATACTTCTGATTTGATATTGGTAATGTGGTGATTTTAGTATTGGGATTTTTCTAATTTCCATGTAAGGATTTGACATCAGTAAAGGCATAGGTGATAAAAGCGCGAGTTTCAGTCGGTATGGTGGATTGCTTCTCTCAAGTAAGTTAATCATAGTTAATGTCTTCAATTGAGATATTTTGGTTACTTGAGCTAATGCAATTGAGACTATTTTGATTAGCATAATGAATGAATAGTAAAGGGTTGCATGAAGAATTGTTTTGTAACTAAAAGAAAGGATTACTTGAAATGTCATTCACTGGTGATTAAGATCGACTCAAGTGTTCAATCTGTGTGAATTATTTATTTGAAAGATTCCATGTGACAATTATGTCAAGATTATTTTTCTCAAGTCTGATAATAGAATTTCATTTCTGTACGGATAAAAGGAAAATATTCTGAACGAGAAGTGTATATCTCTTAGAAAAATTTTGATATGAGTTAAAGCTACTACGAATGATGATTTTTTCATCTCGTGAAACCTGAAAAGTTTATTACATGTTGGAAAAATTCAGACAGATGAGAATATTATTAACCGAAGTGTCTGAGCTGGACTAGTTTGCATTGAGTAAAGATTTCCTGATTTTTAGTAATGTAATGTTGTATGAACTGTGATGTGTTTCAAGACAATAAGGTAATGTGATAGTTTAGAGCATTCGATGACACAAAAAATCTAAATTGTTAATGCGGTTAAAGCCGATCATCAGGTTCTACCAGAATTATCTCTGCCAGTATTGATATTAGGATAGAAATGAGAAGAATTATTCTCGAAGCCATATCAAAATTATTGTTGTAGTGGAAAGAGGAAAATGTGATGTATCTTATTGTTAAATGTCTGACAAGATCTGTAAATCATATCAGTATTCCTAACAAGATCTGTAAATCATACCGGTATTCCATAAATTTCTACTCATCAAATTCATGGAATTTTAGGTCTCTTTGATTGTTGGATTTTTTGGAAATTATAGTCTCCATTAACCAAAATGAGATCTGGGTTTTACGTCATGATGTCAGGGGAAACCAAGAAGGCTTTGAAAATTTAAGAACAATTGAGAGTTGAGTCCGCAAGCTTTTAGATCGTATGAGAAATTAAATAAAAAAAAGTATTGGAGGCACAGCTTAAGTGAAAGTTCTTTAACATTGAACATGAGATTGAGGGATTTAAGTGAAAACAACTTTTCAGTAAGATTTTCATGGACGAAAATCCCTAAAGGGAGGGAGAGTTGTAACATCCCAATTTTGGGCCTAGTCAGAATTGTAGTTTCGGGACCACAAATCCAACAGGGAAAATTTTATTTTTTATTATATTTTTATGGTCTACGATTTCACGAAATGATTTCGTGAAAATTTCGTTCGAAAATTTTGACGTTTGGGCACTCAAAGTGGTCAAAATGACTAAATTGTAAAAAGTGCAAAAGTTCAGTTCTACATGTTAGAGGTGTCAAATTGTTATGAATTTTTAAATTAAAGTTCCTTAAATGGTAATTAGACCATTGGTTAATTTTTGGACAGAAATAGAGCAAGGAAAATTGAAATTCAGGCTAAAATCGGCAAAATACCAAGTTGTGGATAAAATGGTAAATTACCATTTCTGGATCTGAGGTAAGTTCGTGTGTTAATAATAATGCAATACCATACTTGAATTGTAATTGTCTATTATTATGGCAAAAATTGTATGATTTAATATGTTTAGGAGAAGTTGATGGATGGTGTGTATGATATGGAAAATGTGATGCTTATTGTGTCATGTGAAATTGAATGGAAAATTATTGTTACATGAATTGAATGTTAAATTACTATTACATGGGTTGTATGAATTGCTACACGGTTGTACTTGATGAGATTTCGACAAGTAAGTTTGTACGTAAATAATTTATTGATTCTTTTTATTTTATTATATTTTCTTATCATATGAAATGTGGCTGCCTATAGAATGATTATTTGTTGTAAATTGCAAATTGAAAAAAGACTATAAATGAATTGTAACATGTTGGAAAGTGAGGAATTTCCTGGTTGAGCCTTCGGAATAGAAACGATACGAATGATCTATTGTGAGGTCACGTGTGTAATACTAAGTGCAGGCTATTACGTGTACCGAAAAATTGGTCGCATGTGTAGTACTAAGTGTAGGCTACTATGCATACCCGATAACTTCGATCACGTATGTAGTACTAAGTGCAGGCTACTACGTGTATCAGACGGTTAGGTCATGTGTGTA
Source organism: Gossypium arboreum (assembly GCF_025698485.1). Taxonomy (NCBI): domain Eukaryota; kingdom Viridiplantae; phylum Streptophyta; class Magnoliopsida; order Malvales; family Malvaceae; genus Gossypium; species Gossypium arboreum. The sequence goes on along the minus strand of NC_069077.1, from coordinate 114,574,832 downwards.
GTACTAAGTGCAGGCTACTACGTGTACCGGATAATTGGTCGCATGTGTAGTACTAAGTGCAGGCTACTATGCGTGCCAGATAGCCTTGGCTACAAGTGTGAAAATATGTGCAGGCAACTAAGTATCATTTATTATTATGAAGAGTTCAACGGGAAAATCGATTGAGTAAAAATACATGTGAACATGATATTATGATGAATGAGTGCAGGTATATGTTTATGAAAAATATGAGCAATGTGCTCGATATTTGAGTGAGCTCCGATAAGAAAAATGGATTAAGTGAAATTATGTAAGAGTGAATTTCAGTAGTAAAATAGTGTTGGACAGCAGCAGTAGTGACTTTGAAAATTCACCAAAAATTGTGTAAGTTGAATTAAATTTCAAATAAATTATGGAATTAAAGATTAATGAGTATATTTTCATATAAAAGAAACAAGAGCTTTATATTATTTGATATTCTAATTTTTGTGAGACAGTGTCAGAATGAATTTGAGACCCCCTATTCTGAATTGGAAAAATCGTTAAAAATTGTACAAAAATAATTATGAGTTATAATTTGTATGACTAGAATCCTAAATAAGTGTAATTTCAGGAGGAATGGACGGTAACAACATCTGAGTCCAGAAATATGTGATAAATAATTTTTAGTGAAGAGAGGTCAGAACTATTGGACAGCCAAATAGGGGAACTTTTAATGAATAAAATGTACTAATTTGCTAAACCAAAAATTCTTTAAATTCTATGAGAGAAAGCTATATGAGTCCAGTTTCAAGGAAAATTAACGAAACTAAATTTGGAGTTTTGTAGCTCCTGATATGAATGATTTAGTACCTGTAACTCGATAAAACAACTTAACCTAAACGTGTGTAATTGTACGATTATAGTTTTTTATCTTGAAAAGCATGTTAGTAATTGCTTATTAATTTCATACGGACTTACTAGGCGGAAAGCTTACCCCTCCTCTCCATTTTTTTAGTATTGGCAGGTCGGCTCGGGGTTGGAAATCGTCGAAGGCAGAATCACACTATCAAGCTATTACTTTTGGGAGAATTATTTCAAATATTTGAAATATCGAGTGAGTGGCATGTATAGGAAGTTCATTTCATGTCATGTATTATTATTATGATTTGGCAAAACGTATTAGCCTACATCGAGCTATTGTATATGGCCATAAGATGTGGCCTTTATTCATTATGGTTTGTAAGTTTAAATTTTTCTGTCATGTTCTATGCTTATGATGTGATGATATAGTTAGGCTTGTTTGTTATGCATGATGGTAGGCAAATAATATGTTGGTATTAAAATAGGAGATGTTGAATGTTATTGAAACCATGTATGTACATGTATGTGCTAATATCTTGTGTTGAGGTTGATAGTCATGAGAGTTGGCTACAGTCAAATGTGTTTAAAATGAATGACATGTTGTTGTATGATTATGAATGTGTAAGTGCTCATTTATGCCATGTCATATGTCTTTGATTATGTGCCTATGAATGTGTTTGAAACGTTTTGAATTAAATGAAATTTTATGGCCCGGTTTTGTATGAAAGTTGAAATTTAAGTCCGGTAATGCCTCATATCCTGTTCCGTCGTCGGACGTGGTTGTTACATAGTAAGCCAAATACAATTGGTCTAACTACTAAAGCATATAAGTACAATTCAACCATAAAGATTCATAGCCATTTCATAGAATAATTCATAAGCTTAACCGTGCTCCTTTGTTTGCATTTATGTCATGCTTTATTTCCAAATTCCATACATATTTCACAGAGACAGGGTCTTTCATATTTAGAATTTTAGTACGATTCATACGTACCTATATAAGTTATACATTTCATATACTCATTCTCATATTTCGTACTCTATCATCAGATGGTTCAGAAACGATACAGATACTCGTAAACAAGTACATTGCCAACATCTCAGACGTGGTCTTACATGTAATTCAGTATCGATGCCTCTGTCCTAGACAGGGTCTTACATGAAATCAGATATGATGCCGATGTCCCAGACATGGTCTTATACGTAAATCTCAATCGAGGCCTGTGTCCCAGACACAGTCTTACACAATATCTCAGATAGATGACAATGTTCCTTTAGAAGTATACAGAGCTTTTCGGATACTAACATATTATCAGAATTTACTTGAAAGATATTCATCAGGCTCTCAAGGCCATCCAATACAGATTAAAATTTATATATGTGGAAATTAGTAAATTTAATACATAATTGTAATTTGACTTACCTTGGACGGATTTCAGATGAAATGAGTTGACTATTCAACTATTTTGGACTTTCCTTGATCTAAGTCTGATTTTCTTTGTTATTGATCTCAATTTAGCTACCAAAGTGCCGAATGTACAAAAGCGTTAGACCCTTCTTTCTTTTGCTGATTTTCAGCTAACATGCATGATAATATGGCTACCTTTTGTTTTGTTTTGTTTTTATTTTAATTAACATTATTTCACCTTTTACCAATTTTCCCATGGCATATACCATTAAATTTCTACCAACTAATGTCCATCATTGTCTACCATTAATATAAATGGTAAATTTGACATGCAAGGACCTCTATTTTAAAAGCCAAGCCAATTAGGTGCTTTAACATTTAGCACTCAACTTTTACACTTTACGCGATTTAATCCTTTTTCATAATTAAGCACAGAAACAGACAAATTAAATCACAGAAATCTCACAAACATAAATTCACATATCACAGACACAGAAAATAATTTTAAAATATTTTTCAGACTCAGATTTGTGGTCCCGAAACCACTATTCCGACTAGGGTCAAAACCAGACTGTTACAAGTTATGTGCTTGTGAATTGATGTTGATGATATAAGTATTTGAATAGGTAATTAGCATTGACATGAGTATTGATTTTGATTGAAATGGATATGGTATGAATTGTGTATATTGATGATGATTTTGGCTGCCTATTGTTAGATGAAAGGGTACCATTTTGGTTGATTAGGTGAACATGAGTAAGGGTGGCAAATTGGCCTTGCAAATGGTCTATTTTTATCCATACGGATAGAGACACGGGTGTATGTCTCAACTGTGTGTGACACATGGTCATGCTACACAGCTATGTGTCCCATGGTGTTGAAATTGAATTGAAGTCAGTATGCTCCACACGGCCTCACGCATGGGCATGTGACTAGCTGTGTGGCACAAGTCAGTATACCCCCTAAATGGCATACGACCTAGCACATGAACATATGGCTTGGCCGTGTTGCATAAATCAGTATACCCTACAAGATTGGCACTGCCTAGTACATGGCCTGGAGCACGGGTGTGTGTGCCCACTTCAAAGGGCACACGGGCTAGACACACGGGTATGTGATTGGCCGTGTGACCCAAGTGAGTATGTATGCCCTGTTTTCACATGGCTTGAGACACGGGCGTGTCTAGATCCGTGTAAGGCATACGGCCTGCTCACATAAGCGTGTGACCATTGTATGTTTGAAAATTTTCTAAGTTTCCAAAATTTTTATATTATCGGTTTAGTCCGGAACCACTTCTAAAGCATGTTTAAGGCCTCGTAGGCCCTTATAAGGGACAATTTAATTGTGTTGAATGGTATTTGAATATGGATGCTTAAATATATGAGTTATGTATGATAAATGATGTGTATTGATCGGTAATACCTCGTAACCCTATTCTGACTGTGAATACGAGTGAGTGTGTTACACTTTCCCTTCCTCTTCATAGCACTGTGTGTCGTGCTTCACGTGCATAAGGATTTGCATGTGTATCTCCCTCCTCGTTAGATTTGTCAGAATTGCCTTATTCCAGTGTACCCTTGGTGGTACAAGTTGTGGCTCTTCCTTTGGATCCAGGAGCTCGTGGTCTCTAGTATACTATTGATGTGTCGTCATTTGCTCATTCTTTCTTTCCTCTCAACTTAAGTGTTGATTACAAAACCACTTAAAAAGAATATCATTTAGAACACCCTTTGTTGTGAATAGTTGATTCATCGGGATCTATGACAACACCGACCATCCTACTGACCACCTTTAGACATACTCACTTCCAAAGTGTGAATACTGCAACTAAACACGTGGAATTGAGGCAGTGTCCACAAGTATATGGGTCAAGTTGTAATATAGTTATAACGAATTAGGTGAGTACTCTAGGATCATACCCAAGGGAAGCGAGTACAAGATTAATTATAACCTAAACTACAAAAGATCTAATTAGTATTTTAAATAAACTATATTATGAATAAACATAAATAAAGGGTTTTTGGTTTTATAATCAAAGAACTAAAAATAACATAAATAAAAGGAGTCCTCGAAAAACTAAATTATAAACTGGACCAAATGTAAACATAGGTCAATAGCTCGCTTTAGTAGTCATAATCAACTGTTTTCCTGAGTTTTCTTATTAAATCAACTAGTCAAAACCTCATCAGGATCTTCTGATATGTCTACTAAAATACTGAGTTGACAAGAACTACTTATCTTCTAACCTCACAATCTAGACCTATTCAGGGTTAAGGTATTTACAAATAGGCCATAGCAAATCTGGGTTAATTCTCACCTTAATGACTTTCTAGGGTTGTCAGGCCTAGGGTTTAGGTTCTTCCTTTCCTGAACAGCTCATCCGTTAAGAAATCCCTACAAAATAATTTATTATTCATCCATTCACTTTCTAATCCCTCATAAGAGGATTAGTTCCTCATGGAATCAATAAACATCTTAAACTTGATAGTGAATATATGCATAAAGAATAAAACTAGAGTAGAGTTTAGAGAATCCTCTTTGTATTTCATATATAAAGTGTTGAAATTCTTGAATGTTTGATTGAATCTACAAATCCAATTCTCTAAAGAACACGAATGAAAAGAACTGAAAATAAGTCTAAACCTTATGAGAAAGAAAAATAATCTAAAAATTAAATTTTACAAAGGAAACTAATAATATAAAAATTTATCCTTTAACAAGTGCTTAAGAGGCTATTTATAGAGTTAGGGTTGTTGTCGCCCTCAACAGGTTTAGGAACCTTTCCAGGTTTAGAGTCAACAATATGAGCTTGCCAGCTAGAGCGAATAAATTGACATGTCTTTTCTTCAACAAACTTGATATTGGCCTTCATCTTAGTCTTCCAATAAGGATAATCACCAATCTCTGGCATAGGGGGAAGAGTAATTGATGATCTTTCCATTCTCAGCAAACAACAACACTATTAATCACCTAGATACATTAAGTGTTAAGCTCTGATACCAATTGTTGTTAAGTACAGTTGTTGTTTATTAAATAACAAAACAACTAATAGAAGTACTTGAGTGCAATGGCCACTACGGCTTAGCATTTTGAAAAATTGTCCAAACAAAAACACAAAGAATAGTAAGGTTTGTTTACGCAATTCAATTCCTCTACGTCTACGGAGCCTGGCTTAGTGAGTAATTTCATTATCTCCTATCCAAAATATAACAACTAAATCACACTCTATCACTTCACAAGTATAAAGATCTCAAATTTGTACCTGAAGATAGAACATTCACCTCCAAATCTTTTCCCTAAGAACTTAGGCAGTAAATACTTAACGTTTACAAATCATTTTGCACTCCTCACAAAAAGCAATTCCTCAATGAATGAATACAAGTGCTCTCAATATGCTCTCCTATATTAAGCATATTAGAATCTATCAATTTTATCTTGCTAACATAGATTCTAAATGAATACAAATGAACTTCTTGAAAATAGCTATTACAACAGAAACATTCAAAGCACAATCTATCGAAAACATGATCTCTTAAAATCAATAGCATAATCTCGATCAAATCTTCACATAACAATGGTTGTTTTAATTTAGTAAAATCCAATCCAATCTTCTCAAGCCAAGGATTGGTTTCCATAGTTGTTCTCCAGTATCTTCAAAATATCAGCACAACAACTAGTCCAAAGATTTGCTTCATTAAATACAACAACTCAAATACGACAAGTAACTTCACTACATTAGTGATAATTTACAATGGGCATTACCAAGTGCCACTTACCTTATTCAACACAACTTGCCTCAAGATTAAATATTAACTAATTTATACATAACAATAATTTAGGTAAGAAACGAAATATAGATTGTTTTTAAAATTCACATCTCTTAAAAAATTTTGTAATAACTAAGACGTAAAGCTTACTTATGAATTGGCCAAATTAGCCTAATACCAAAATGTATATATGCACCTAGTAATTTGAAATCCCACCGAATAAAAGTCATATAATAATGTCTAAGATAGTATCACCTTCAGAAGCCATCCATCACAGTATGTAAGTTCCATTCTATTTATGTCCTTTTTAACATGACATTTTAAAACGTGTGTTAAAATGAGTGTCCAACATAAAAAATAAATACATGTGATTTGATATTTTAACAAAAGTAATATTTGTTTGATATTTTCTTATCTTTCATGTTTGTTTAAGATTTACATTTGGAGATTGTGGTTGCTCTTTTAATATTGTTCTCTTCAAGTTTCAAATATGTTTTTATTAGGAGTGTAATATGTTTCATCATTACATCTAATATTTATGGAACACCATTTTAATAATATAATGACAAGATAAAATTGTGATCAGTTTTTTTCTCTTTTACTATTTATATTACATAACTGGTAAGAACAATATGTTATAGTTTAACATTTTTCTCTTGAATTTTCCTTAATTTAAGTCTTAGGTAGTTAACTAAGAGTTCAATATTATATCAAGGAACCACATGATTGATTAAATTTTAAAACTATAACAATAGCTTTTGTTCAAAAACTTATTTGAAATAATCAAGTTTGCTCGTCGTTCTAACTCAATGTCCCAATTTATGTTCAAACTAAGTTTGAAACAAGGTTGAACTAAGGAGGCTGTTAAGGAGAAGAAAGTAAAGAGAGGAAGAGGCCCACAAGCTTTGTTAACGCAATTTGGATAATAATTTCTACTCTGTGGAATCTTGTTTAGTGAAGATTTATTAACAATCGATTCCCTAAACTTATTGGCTAAAGCCTAATATACCCTTACATAAGAAGCAATTGCAGCCCAATAGATATCTTTGACTTGTTATAATCACTCACCCTAATCACTTCATTTTCAATAGTGTTCAAATATTCAAGAAAGCCTATACAAAGACTACATAGTAAAAAATAATTACTAGCAACAATTACACAAGAAAATTAAGTAAAATTACTCCCCAAAAAATGATCTCTACACTAGCATAGATGTTTCCTATTTATAGGCAAAATATGACAGCTTCTCTAATAAACCTTTGAGCAGATAGAAAGAATTTGAATTGAAGCATTATATCCAAGATAAAAAACTATCATTTTGATTTGAATAAAATTTTAAATTTATTCCCCAAGTAAAGGGATTAGAGATACAACATGTCATAAGGATGTATCGACCCCTCCTCTTCTATCTCTTTGAAAAACAATCAACAGTCTTGTAGAATAATTATGGAGACAATTGGAGGATCATTTGCCGACTGTGAATTATATCATGATGAGCTAAATAGAAAATGATAACTCACAATAGCTTTTAAGTTGTTCTAAACAACTGTTCTAATTGTTATCTCAATAGCCTGTCCAATATGATGTTCAAACAAAGAACGTACCATGTTGTTCCAACTTACTATCCTAAAAGGAATTTCAAATGGAGAGTGTAACATGAAAGTCTTGGACAACTAGGATCTCAACACTAAAGTTTCTTATAATTTGTATGCATAATATTAAATTTAGTTAATGCATCTCTACCTGCACCATTAATCCACTAAGTAACAAAATATTACAAAATGTCAAACTAGTAATTTTTCGTTCATGTTGTACCCCTTTCAAATCAAAACATAAACCCCATATTTATGGTTTATATATTCTGCCTAATTAATTTTTCAAATATGCTTTTTTTTATTTGTTGTATGGTTTGTATTTCGGATTCTTTACAGTCTTTTCAAGAATATTATCCTTTAAAATTAGAACAAACCATCTCTTTTAGAATATAATATACCTTGTAATTATATCCAAAAGTTATTGATTTTAATTTACTTATTTTATTATCCTATTTTTCTATTTATGAAGATGCTCATTCCTCATTGTCATTTTCATAACATCTCTGTTCGCTTTCTACTCATAGATGCTAAATTCTTTATATACCCAAATATCAAAATATTCCAATCATTTGCCATTAGATGGGACAGTATTCCAGCACATAAAAGCACCGTGTGGAAGTATTTGATAATATATTGATATACTTACGTAAATTTTTCAGTCTTTGGACATATAAGTAATAGAACTTATATTTGCTCGACCACCTGTTTCCATTAACACTACAAAAAGGCGTATTTTGTCTTTTTTGGACGTCAATGTCTCCTATAGGTTTTCTTTCTATAGTAAATTACGACACAGTTAAAAGTTATCTTTTCTTATTCTAGATCACTCAACATGCTAGATGAGAAGTTAAGGTGTCAATCAAACAAGGAGTCCATTTTTTATTCAGCATTGAATATTGTTCAACAACAAAATCATGAACATTGTTCTCTTCATCTCCATTGGAAAATGTACAAACAATTGATGGCCATTCAGATTCCATTATTACAAAACCATGTTTGAGAGTAATTCTGACACATTCTTGTGGGGTGTATAGATTTGATGGTTGGGCCACCACCACCAATTCGAAATCAATATCAAGTTGTAAAGAGTTAAGCATAGAACGTGCAATCATGCAAGACCTAATAGTGGGTTGCCCACTCGTGCTTTCATAATTGCCGAGTCAAATTGCTTTTACTTTATGTAGATATCAATCAAAAGCCAAGTTTTCTTTTTTTGTCTTTTTGGTCTATAAAAGCCAAGTTGTTTGCCTAATGCTCTATATCTTTTAGTTTTGTCCACTCTTCTCTCCTTTTTTTTTTTCACTCTGCAGCTCATAGTCCGTTTATCGGAATGGAACGACGTGTCATAATCTTTATATTTGGAAATTCTCTCACTACACAAATACAAGAATCACTTTAAACACAGATTTGTTAGTTATATGAATTTATTCTTGACGTTTGGTTCGGATTAAAATTTCAATGAAACAAGAATCTCGAATGTAATTATTAATATAAAAAATTTAAAATAGTTCAAAAATATAATCAATTGGACTTTTAATTCAAAAATAACAATTAACTGGACCCTTCAAATAATGTGGTAGCTGACATGAAAACTTTAACAACATGGTGATTGACATAGAAAAATATTTTAGAAATTATACAAAATTATATATAAATAATTAAAACGAAAAAATATAATTTCTTTCTAAAATTATTGAAAAACAATAAAAGTTATTAAATATCATAAAATTTTAAAAATTATAAAACTATTAAATATTATAAAATATTACTAATATGTTATAAAATTTGAAAATATTAAATAAATATTATCAAAAATTAAATAATAAAAAAGCATATAAAATAATTAAAATGATAAAGATCTGAAGAATTAATAAAAAAGTTATAAAACTTTTAAAAATATTAAAAGTTGTAAAAATTAAATATATATAAGAAAATTTTAGAAACTTTTTATTACCATAAATGTCTGGATAAGGTTTAAATAGGTACCTTGAAGTATGTGGTAATCAGACTTGGATGAGGTGTTAAGTAAAGGGTCTAAGAGATAATGGTTTCATTGTTTGGTAGTTTAAGGTGACTGATAAGTAATGGTTTTAGTTGAGAGGTGGTAAATGAACATTGATAAGGATGGTTTATAGTATGATGTAGACCAACATGTGTAGGAAAACAAAATGAGTAGCAATGTTTATTAAAAGTTTTAAAATTATTTGAAATTACTAAAATATTATAATTTTCTTAGAAAATTATAAAAATATATATTAGCTATAAAAATTATTAAATTTTATAAAACTTTAAAATTGTTGTGCTTTTATAATTTTTATAATTTTATATAATCCCTAAAATCAATTATGCCTTCAATGTTAGCATTTTTTCAATGTCCTCAAAAAATTTATGTTAGTTACCACGTCACCTGCCTATTAAGATATAGAGCCCTACCTGTAGTCTAATTTAAACTAAGCAAATCAATTGAAAGACTACTATACCATCTATCACGTTCAATTTGGGAGATGTTTTGTTGACCGCTTCCGGACATACTAATATCCAAATAGCGAATACTGCAGTAAAAGTGTAATAGCTCAATTTTCAGTGCTGACCGAATAGTGGTTTCGAAATCATAAAATTCCATCGTGTCAGCTTGTAATTATTATTTTTAGAATATTTATAGATTTATTAAAGTTGTATTAAAATTTGGTTTGAAAATATTAACGTTTAGATAGTTAATTAAAAAAAAAGAACTAAATTGTAGAAGGTGGAAAATATGGTGATTTTTGTAATTAAGTGATCAAATGGTTTAAATAATGAGGAAGACTTAAGTAACAATTATGCCTTAATAGGTATAGTGGGACGGCAAACTAATGGAAAATGATAAATTAATATGATTTTAATGGCAAAATTGTAATCAAGTTAAAATCAAAATAAAACAAATAGAATTAATTAGTGTCTTCTTCATTTTTTTCTTCTTGTTAACGGAATGTCCATGGTTTTCTAAGCTAGGAAGATTGACCAAACTAATCTCCTTGCATGTGAGTCATTCTCTTACCCATTTCTTGTAATTTTTATATTTTTGAGATCGTTGCAATTAAGTCTAGCTAGCCTGTACCTTTGTTTTTGATTCTATGAAAACTTTTGGAAGTTTCCATTGATGAATATTTATTGTCTTTTATAAATATCATGTATTTGGAGCTTTTATTATGTTATTTGATGAATTTGTAAAGAGAATTAAATTGTGAAAATGTTAAAAATTTAGGGTTTGATAGTAAATTTATAGTTCATTGGGGGCTGTTTAATGGCCTAGTATATTTGGATAAAATACTGATTTGAGAAAAATGGTTAATTTGATGAATTTTTAGTTACTAAATTGCAAAAATTGTAAAAGTTTGGGGTAAGTTTGTAAATTTGAAAAATAAAAGGGTTTTAATTGTAAAATGTATTGGAAATGAAATATATTCTAATAAATAAAAAAATTTACATTTTAGATCAAGATCCTATAGATACTCATGGAAAAGGAAAAATTATAGAATAGTCCCTGCACTTTTGTAACTTCTACAATTTGGTCCAAGTAAGTTCGTACGGTTTAGAATTTAATATCAAAATAAATTATTGAGTAGTCTAACATGATACAATTTATATAACTAATATTAATTGTTGATGATGAATGGTAATTTGAGGTTTATATTGAACTTGATCATCGGCTTGATTTGAACGCGGGATTGTGTACAGATGTGTTTTGGTACATTACGGTGATTGGAGTTGATATGGTATTGGAGGGATATTTTTGCATACTACTCGAGTAAACCGAGATTTAGCATTTGTTGCGAATTCTCGTGTTATACTCTCTATTTGGTGTAATGAATGGTTTAACTCTTATGAGCATTGGTGTGCTGGAGGGATTGGCTCGGGTGAGCATCTGGTGTGTTTGGTTGGACTGACGATGTATTTTTATCTGTAAGTCGTTCATCATGTAACAACCCATTTTTAGTCAAATCAGAATAGTGGTTTCGAGACCACAAATTTGAGGTCGAAATAATTATTTTATTAATATTTTAATGTCTACAGCATGATATTATGATTGTGTGAAATTTTCGTTAAGAAATTTTATTGTTTGAGTGTTTGATTTGATGAAAAGGACTTAATCACATAAAGTGTAAAACTTGTGTTCTAATAGTTAAAGGTGTCAAATAGCTATAGAACCTTAAAGTAAAGGTCCTTAAGGGGTAATTAGCCCAATTATAAAGCGAGTTGACATTCTTGGACATTATTTATGTGATTTTTAATGTTTAATTAAAGGTTATAATAGTAATTAGATAATTTAAAAGATAAATTAATATAACGAAAGGTGTTTTTTTCATTCATCATCTTCCTAACCGATTATTGAAGAAGACAAAGCCATTAAAATAGCTTCAAGGTTCGGGTAGCTATCATCTATGCATGTAAGTCCAATTTTGTCCCATTTTAAATGATTTCTATGTTCTTAAGATCGTTGCATCTTAATCTAGCTAGCCCAGCGACTAATTTGCAAAATTTTTAAAGGTTTTGGGTTTTGATATTGATGAATCTATGTATGTTCTGATGTTTAATGATAGAAATTGCATGCTTGTTGTTAGATAAACAACATTTGTAAAGTGATTTTAGACAAAATTGTCATTTAGGGATTAAATTGTAAAATGTGTAAAATTTTGTGGTTAAATTGTGAAATAAATGAAAAAAAGGGCTTCTAGGGACCTAATTCAAATTTGGCTAGCATAGGTTTTGGTTATTGCTTGAATTTGTGATTTTATGAAATAATGACTAAATTATAAAAATGTTAGGGGCAAAAGTGTAATTTTGCCTTAATGTGTATTTTGGACTAAATTGAATAGAGTGATAATTAAATAAGTTAAAAGAGTGATAATTAAATAAGTTAAATTTGATATTATTTAGATCAAGAAAGGCGAAATACGGATTTAGATTGGGGAAAGAACAAGATTTCGGATTAATCGACTTATTACATCGTTTTTGCATTCGAGGTATGTAACGCCCCAAATTTTTTGGGAATTCTGAAAAAAATCTGTAAAATTAAAAATTCTGTGTTCTACTTGTTAAGTGTAGGTTTAATTGTGATAGTGGGCCTCTAGAAGGCCCAAGCTTAGGATAACCCGATAGTTTTAATTAATTTTAATTCCATAAGAGAAAGGGGTTTTGGTAAATTGGGCTTTGAGGAATTAATTGTGTATAATAGATCACAAGGAAGCAAGTGGTGAAGTGGCATGAAACGCCACAGGGAAGGCTATAAGTGGCGTGTGGAAGCTATGGAGGACCCAGGTTCAAGTCACAATGACAGCAAATCAAGGGATTAAATTTTATGAACAGAAAAGGTAAGTAGTGGGCCAAGTAAAAGTCTCTTAGGAGGAGTTTGAGTTGCTCAGGAGATTGAGTAACGAGGGGATAAGGGAGAGGATTTAGGAGCTGATCAAAGAGGATGGTGTTGGCCGAATAGTGGACTCTTGAGGAGCAAGAGTTGGCCGGCCAAGGGTTTCTTTAGGGGGGTAAATTTCGGCTAGGTCAAAGGCTAGGTATAAATTCGGCATTTGGGAGTGTTGTGCTGTTTTTTTTCTTTTCTGACCATTCTTCCTTCTCTTCCTTTCTTTTCTTTTCTTCTTCTCTCCATCTATCTTCCTTCTTCTTTCCCCCATAGCCGAATCCTTCCATTATTCTATTCATCTCCACGTTCTTATCATTGTTCTTAAGCCTTATACACAAAAGTCAAATCAAAGCTTGATTCTTTTGTGCCGATTTCTTATAACCAAAACCACATCTCTTCTCTTCATCATTTGTGGCCGATTCACCAGCCCTCTAAAACTTCAAGTTTTGACGACAAGACCATAGCAAAACCCTCTCGTTTTACCTTTCTAAAAACAAGTTGCAAAAAGCCGAAAACCCCACATTAAAAGGGACTTGGCCAAATACTAATGTCACTGAAAACTCGACTTTTGTTATCATCTGAGGGCTTAGATCTACATCGAGATCGAGTGGGAAACTCATTGGAATCATTCAATAAGGAATCGGTGGTAAGTCTTCTCCAAAACTTAGTCTTCTTACATATTTTAGGAAAAGCCGAAATCCCTAAAAGTTAGGGAGGTGGTCGATTTGGACTTGTAACCCTGAGGGGTCGTAATAACTATTTTGTTTTGGTAATAGCGTGATTTAGAGGTGGTTGATCAAGGGCTTGGACAGGTGGAACGATCGAATCTTTGGAGTTAACCATATTTTGGCAGTAAGGTAAGAGCAATAAGGGGTTTAGGCATGTTTGGCCGAATGTGGTAAGGGACTATATACTATATTTTATTATACTATATTTTATTTCGATATTTGGTGTAATATTAAGTGATTCAATTGTAGGAAGTTCGTGTGTAGATCTCGTCGAGGAAATCCCAAGAAAACAGGTGTGTAACTGACACCCTCTCATAGGCTAGATCGGCAAAAGTCGAAAAGCCAAAATGCCGAAAAGCCGGTATTTTGGGCACTTGTGAGTGTGCGAATGCTCGTAAGATGTATGGGTAATTATTACTAGTAATCGAAAGTGATAAAAACTGCTGTATGCGCAATTTCGTGTGTTTTGATATTTTGGGCTTAATGGGCCAAAACTGGGTCAATGGGCCAACGGGCCTAATTCGGTAAGAACACTCGGTAAGAGTTTCTGGCAAAACGTAACGGCTACGATATGCATGAAAACCTTAGAAATAGTTAGATGTACTAGAATACCCCTATGTATGCAAAATAACCATTATACCCCTATGTATGCAAAATGACCTTTATACCCTAGGTTAATTTTGTCTGAAAAGCATGATGAATTAAATCAGTATGATGTATGCCATGAATGTATATCTGCTGCATGGGGACATGGGTTATATTTTGGAGGAAGCGTCCGGTGGTCGTGCCACAAATTATCTGATCGTGGCCTTGCCACGTATATCTGATTCCGTGGCATTGCCACAAAATATTCAGATCTGTGACTCACACATTTTACGATCTCGCGACCATGCCGCATATTTCGTGGCGTAGCGGTTGGGTGGGTCGAGTAGTCTCCCCACATGGCGAAAGGATAGTATGGGGTGTATGTGGTTGGATATGGTTAGGTTTCGCATAAGCATGATATATCTGCTTTAGTCTGCTCGGGCCTATGGGCTTTATTCGATATCTGCTCGGGCCGAGGCCAACTTATTCTCTCTCGTGGTTTGAACTGATTTAGGCTATGGTTGGGTTGAATTACACACGAGTTTCCCAAAACTCACCCTTATTTTCATCCTCACAGTAATCCTCATCCATAGTGGGCTTGGAGTCGTGAGGATTCAGACCGCCACATGTTTCTCTCAGAACACCCCAAACCCGGCCTAGACGTTATGACCGGATCGATCGCCACATCAAGCGCTCAAAACATTCCGTATTACTTAGTTGGAAAACTTAGTTGGTGTTGTAAAAGTCACTTTTAAAAGTAGGTTAAAGTGAATGGAAGCTGTGCACCAGGTAGGAAACCAGGAAGAATAAGAGGTGAGTCCGTCGGACTGCTTAAGTACCAAGCTCCCTTCGGATCCAATCCTAGACATGTAGACCGCCATTGCCACACTCTAATATCTCGTATAATTTTGAGAAAAACCGTTTGGTTATGTCCATCTTAAGAAAATGATTAAGGTTGAAAACGTTTGCTTAGTGGAAGTCTTACTTGTATTCGGGTTATTTTGAAATCACTTAATGTTTTTGAAAACGCATCCTAGAGCTAATCCATTTCGTTAGTTATCATAGATAAGTTTTATCATAATAGAATTAAATAATAAAGAAACAAACCAAACCATAAAAATAATTAGCAGCCTTATTACAAAACCCAAAACCAGAAACGAAAAATATGGAAAATCTAGTTCACCAGAAGAAAACGAATTTGCAGAAAACGTGTGGCCACTCCGAATCCCGCCCAGCTCCAAGTCCACCAACTAGGGCTGACCTACAAGGATGGAAGAGGAAGGGGTGAGTTTGGGAAACTCAGTGCATACAAAAACCCATCCAAAGCCCAAATTAGCTCGAGCCCATTGGGCCTAAGCCCTATTCAGATATAACGATACAAAGGACCAAAGCCCTTTTTAGAATATAGTAGCAAGGCCTTAGCCCTTTTTAACATAACAGTGTGGCCCATAGGCCCAGTTCAGTAGCATAGGTAACAATAGTAGTAATGCATGCAAACCCATCCAGGGAGACTACTCAACCCACCAACCGCTACACCGCCTGCATCAAATTTCTACACTCCATGTGGGAATATCTCAACCCACCCACCCTTACACTCCACAGCTAAAGAACGCCGCTCAAATATCAGTAAGTTGAGGCAAAGCCTCCAGTACGTGGATGAACCACTTTCAATACTTCCTCCATCAATACCCCAATCCCATGCAACAGATATTAATAAAGCATATCATGTACAATACAGTATTAATCAATCATGCAGTTTAGCCAATTTAAACCTTAGGGGTATTTCGGTAATTATGCTCTTTAGGGGTAATTTCGTACTTACGCAACTACACAAGTTATTTCAGTAATTTTTAGCCGTTTTATGCAATTTAGTTCCACCATCTAACTAACATGCTAATTTGCCCATCTCTTACCCATATTGGTCCGTAAGCCCATTGGGCCTAGTTTTAGCCCATCGAGCCCCTTTTTTCGAAGTACGTTAAAACGTCACACGAACTTACTTACCACTTTAGGGTGCTAGATCTAACAATTACTCTATGTCTTGAGAGCATTCGCATACTCACAAGCCTATGATATGCCGGAATTTCGGCATTTCGGCTTTTGCCGAATTGAACTAAGGAAGGGTGTTTGGTACACACCTGATTCGCGACGACTGCTACTGAGATCCCTTTCGATGTCCTACAATTGATTAGCACAGTTCTTATTTACAAACCATAATCACTAAACCCTAAAACTTACTTATCCATGATCGAACCATGTCCCAAAAAGCCTTTGAAACCTTACCTTTTTGCCAAAATCGATAGCTAGCTCCGAATCCGATTGCTCCAATGATTCACGCTTTTGATCCAACGCTTAAGAAGACTCTAATCGCCGAAAGAAAACATCAATTACAAACCCTTAAAGCCTTATGCTCAAATCGACAGCCTCCCTAATTTTTAGGGACTTCGGCTTTTCCTAACATCGTAAAAAAAGAACAGATCTAAGATGATAAGTACTTACCCCTTACTCCTACTTGATTTCCATGCAATCTGGTGTAGATTTATCCTTAGAACAATGGTAAAACCCGAATCCAAGGGTTGAAGAAGTTTCGGCTATAAGCCCTTAAACCAATGGTACTTTCAGCTTTTGGATGGTGAAGGAGATGACGATATGAGGCTATGACCTTGAAGTAGAATTGCCGTCAGGTATCTAGGATTAAGAAAAGATAATCGTAGATTTAATAAAAACAAAAGAACATAGAAGGACCTGGCTTTGAAGAAATCGGCACAAGCAGTGATCACAGGATTTCGGCTTTTGCGACTTCGGCAAAGGTGCTGATGAATAGCAGGTTTGATGGACGGCTTTGGAGAAGGAAGTAGAGAAAGAAGAACAGGATAGGTGAAAGTTTCGGCTAGAGAGGAAAAGAGAGAAAAAGAAAACCCTTGTGGTGCCTGAGCAGAAAGGAACGGCACCACTCAATACCCTAGGTGCCGAAATACTAACCTCATAACCCTCTGTCGATTTTTCCCCCTTCAATTCCCAAAATTCGGCCAACTCCTAACCTCTCTCCTAATCCCATAAATCTCTCCCCTTATCACTCCTTAATCCAAGCGTTTGGACTGATCCAAACTCTCCTTTAGCAGAATCCACCTGGACTCCAACACTACCCCTCCTGCACTTAAAAATAAATGCATCTATTTGCCAACACAGGGAATCGATCCCATGCCTTCCCCAAAGCTCCACACGCCACCTTTTTTGGAGCCTAGTGGCGTCACCCTGGCCACTTTACCAAGGCTCTTTTTGTGATACAATTTGCCCATAACTCTATACAAGGACCATCTAGCCAGAACCCCTAACTCCTAAGTCCAAAAATTCAAAAATTCAACCGAGTTTTGGCCAACACATGGGCCTTCTATAAGCCCATTTACCTACCCAAAATATTAATTTCACATCCAAATACAAAATTTTAAAATCTTTACAAAATATTGAAAACCGCGAATAAATCCGAAAATAGGATGTTACAACTCTACCCTCCTTAAAGAAATTTCGACCTCGAAATTTTACCTTATTAGAACAGTTGAGGGTACTGTTGACGCATAGCCTCCTCAGTCTCCCAAGTAGCTTCTTCTTTGCCATGGTTCCTCCAAAGTACTTTCACTAGTGGAACTAATTTCCTCCTCAACACCTTGACGTCACGATCAAGTATTTGCACAGGTTCCTCTTCGAAGGTTAAATCTGACTGTACTTTGATTTCTGCAACTAGTATGATATGAGTTGGGTCAAATCAATACCTCCTCAGCATGGATACATGAAAAACTTTGTGGATACGCTGCAGTTCTGGTGGTAACTCTAGCTGATAAGCCACTGGTCCAACCCGCTTAACAATTCAGTAAGGCCCAATAAACAGTGGGCTCAACTTACCCTTCTTACCAAATCTCAAAATTTTCTTCCAAGGGGAAACCTTCAAGAAAACCATATCCCCAACAGCGAACTCAATCTCTTTGCGCTTCAGATCCGCATACGACTTCTATCTATCGGATGCCTCTTTTGACCGATCCCTTATCAGCTTAACCTTGCTTTCAGTGTCTACCACCAATTTCGGTCCAAGCACTCGTCGTTCACCCAACTCTGTCCAACACGTCGGCGTACGACATCTTCGCCCATAAAGCGATTCATATGGTGCCATCTGAACACTTGCTTGATAGCTGTTATTGTAAGCAAACTCCGCCAATGGCAAGTAGTCCTCCCAACTTCCACGAAAATCAATGATACAACCTCTTAACATATCTTCCAGAACCTGAATAACCCTTTCTGACTGTCCATCTGTCTGTGGGTGAAAAGCGGTGCTAAAATCCAATCGTGTACCCAACGCTTCCTACAACTTCCGCCAAAATCGAGATGTCAACCTAGGGTCTCGATCAGAAATTATCGACACTGGCACGCCATGCAGTCGCACTACCTCCGCCACATATAACTTGGCCAACTTTTGCAGTGAGTAGTCGGTACGAACAGGTATAAAATGAGCAGATTTTGTTAACGTATCCACAACCACCCACACCGAATCTTTCTTGGTGGGTGTCAAAGGTAACCCACTCACAAAGTCCATTGTTACTCTTTGCCACTTCCATAGCGGAATTTTCACAGGTTGTAGTAATCCCGAAGGCAATTGGTACTCAGCCTTAACCTGCTAGCACGTCAGACATTTCCCAACAAATTCAATCACCTCTCGTTTTAATCCGCCACGGTAAGACACTTCTCGCAAGTCTCGATATAACTTATTCCCTCCAGATGCATGGCACGAGTCCACCATGAGCCTCTTTATAATTAATCGCCTCAATTCAAGGTCCTTTGGAATACAAACCCTTCCACAAAGCACGTAACTCCTTCAAGATGTTCAACCCAAAATCCTCGTTCTCACCACTCTTAACTTGTCGGAACCGAGAGCTAATGAATCGTCCTTCAACTATTTTTCTTTAATCGCTTTCACCCAAGTAGGCCTTACTTGCGCTTCGCCAACAAGCTTCCATCGTCGTCTGCAGACTTAATCGTGCGAACAAGGCTCTTAAATCAAGAATAACCCTTCGACTCCACGCATCCGCCACCACATTAGCCTTTCCTGGTGGTACTCTATCGAATGATCGTAGTCTTTAAGCAACTCCACCCATCTTTGTTGCCTAAGGTTCAACTCCTTCGAGTCAACAAATACTTTAGGCTCTTATGATCTGTATATGATGCACTTTTCCCCATATAAGTAGTGTATCCAAATTTTAACGCAAAAATCACCGCTAGCTCCAAATCATGCGAAGGGTAATTCACCTCATGAGCCTTAAGTCGTCGCGATGCATAAGCGACCACCTTGCCCTCTTGCATCAAGACGCAACCTAACCCCACATGCGATGCATCATCAGATACAAGAAAGTCCTTCCGACACCGGTTGAATCAACATCGGCGCTTCATCAATACTTTTTCAACCGATAAAAAGCTTTTCTGTTTCTCGGTCCGCACAAATGGTACTCCTTTCCTTATGAGTTTTGTCAAGGGTGCCGCCATTCTTGAAAAACCCTCCACAAACCTTCAGAGTAACACGCCAACCCGAAACTCCAATTTCGACATCGACCTAGGTGGCTTCCATTCCAGGATTGCTTCAATTTTACGAGGATCCACCTTAATCCCCTCGGCAGAGACCACATGCCCTAGGAAGGTTACCTCCTTCAACCAGAATTCACACTTGCTGAATTTCGCATATAACTCCTTTTCCCCTAACACTTGCAGCACAATACGGAGATGCTCATCATGCTTCGTCTCCGTTTTAGAGTATACCAAGATATCGTCGATAAAGACGACTACGAACCTGTAACACCCCGAACCCGAGACCGTTGCCAGTGTCGGACATGAGGGGTTAACAAGCCAAAACCACTTATGGCACCGACCAATTTGACATTCCCAGGCAAGCTGGAAAACTGCGTCGCTGTCGCCTTAAAAATCATATCTCGAGTTTCACACCTTGGAAACTGATTCCGTAAATTTTACCTGAATTTAGACTCATATATCCATCCATGGATTTATTTCTAGAATTTTTGGTCTGGCCAATTGGTACAGTTTATTAGTTAAAGTCGCCCATGTTACAGGGGTCGACTACACTGACCTTCGCGCGTTACAACTTGAATATCTCTCTGTACAGGGTTTCAATACTGATACCATTTGTTTCCAATGAAACTAGACTCAAAAAGGAATCTTCACATATAAGGCATGACTTCTAATTCATTCTGCATAATTTATGGAAAATTTTCAAAGTCGCGACAAGGTACCCAGAAACCGTTCTGGCCCTGTCTCACGAGAACTTTAATATCTCTCGGTATACTGATCATATGATCGTTTCGTTACTTTCATATGAAAATAGACTCGTCAAGGTTCGATCACATAATTTATTCACTATTTAAAACCATTCCTAAAAATTTTGGTGATTTTTCACATCCATGTCACTGCAGCTGGCAGCCTCTATTTTTAAGGTAGGCTTTACCTATATTGTAGTTCCCATGGACCAACTATAGTCTAGTCATACTTAGGTCCACATATGATCATATTTAACCATTCCAATGGCTGATCATGTGACCAACTCTCTCATTCCAAACCATAATCACATCATGAAACCAAATATAATTACAAACCACATATGGTCAAATTCCATACTCCACTATTACGAACCATTTTCGCATGGCCGTACACATATACATCACAAGTACTTAAAAATAACCGAGGGTAGTCCTATACATGCCATATCCAAAACTCAACTAAAGGAGTACCAAAAAGGGCTTTGATAGTGTGGTTGACTTCAACTTCTATGATCCCGAATCCGATCGCTAACGAGCAAAATCTATAAACAGAGAAACAAAGAAACGGAGTAAGCAATTTATGCTTAATATACACACAACCAAAGCATAGCATTCAAGTAGCTAAACAATAATTCATATGCACAATTTCTCAAAGACATGCTTACTTCACAATCCCAACTCTTATATTCATACGCAAATAACGGCCTAGTTAATGCCGATAGCTCATTTATCATTAGAGCGAATATTCGTACGCATTTACTCATAGTGTGCAAAGCACACACAAAACATACCTTGTTGTTGGGAATTTCACATGTGCAATAACTGAAAATTTTCCAGCAGCTTATAAATTTCAATTCACATACCTTCGAGTTTATCCGGATATAGCTACTGTTCAAAACACCTTGGGACATAGCCCGGTTATGGTAACCCGCACAAATGCCTTCGGACTTAACCCGGATATCACAACTCGCACAATTGCCTTGGGCTTAGCCCGTATCATAGCTCGCACAATTGCCTTGGCTTAGCCCGATATCACTCGAACATTCATACACATCTTTGTTTCATTTTCACAACAAAACTTTTATGCACAATTCACTTAACAAAAATATCATTTCGCTCAATGGCCATATACAAGGCGAATTTCGATTGCTTATTACTTCATTCAATCGAATCAAAATCTAAGTTTCGATACTCGAAAACTTACCTCGGATGTTGTCGAATGATTCCGATGGCTATTCGACTACTTTTTCCTTCCCTTTATCGGATTTGGTCCCTCTTTGCTCTTGAGCTTAATTTAGCAAATAAATTGATTCAATCATTTGAGTATCAAAAAGAGGAACTCAAGGCACTTAGCCCACATATATTCACTAGACATTAAAGTCACATAAGTACGGAATTCATGAATCGACTCAACACACAAAGCCTTCAACATGCTTACTCATGGCCGAACAACACAACCTCTTAGGTACTCATTCATGGGCCGATTATGCATGTTGATGTTGAGGCCAATTACATGTTTAATACCACACATGCGTGGCACACATTTTACTAGCTAATGCTTTACATATTGTAGCTCAATACACATCTATCATTTGCTTCATAATCAAAACACAATCACATGAAAATACATACTTTGAGGTAGTATATATGTCATTCCAACACATCATGTGCAAACATATATATATATATAGGTGCATGGTCAATCTCAAGGGGTTCATACCCATCCAAACACAAATTTTACCAATCAAGTAACAAGCATAAATCATGCTCATGAATGCACCATGGCCGAATACATCACAACCATACCCTTTTAACTTTGGTCATGGTTAAACAAAGAATTCAATGTCCTACTCAAGAATACTAAAAGAAATTTCAAGAGTAGTCAATCCATCATTACATGCATCATCAACAAGCTTCACATTTAGCATGCAATGGCTTTAACACAATATCAACCTTGGCCAAATACCATTTTCATGGCATAACAAGGATTTGAACCATGGCTAACATGCACATCAAGTTAGCAACCAAAACAAGCATGAACCTCATGACACAACCTCAAACATACCTTAATCTTGATGCAATTATAGCCGAATCTCCTTCTAGTTCTCTTCTAAACAAAGAAAATGAAGCAAAAATCTCTTCTTCCTCTTAGTATTTTCGGCCAAAAAGGAGAGAACAAGGATGAACAAAATTTTTTTGTTTTCTTTCTTAGTTGCACGGCAATGGGGGCATCCATGCTCATCTTTTTTTTTGTTCATTTCTTTGATGCTAATTCTTATTTTATTTCTTCATACATAACTCACTAACCAAACATGTTGGAAACATGTTTCCCTTGCCCATCAACACCTACCTTGGCCGGCCACTATGCTTCTTTTGGGGAAATTTGACATGCAAATCCCTTATTTTTGCATGCATGCTCAACTAGTCATCCCACATCTTCCCATCATACTTTCAAAGTTTACTACTAGGTCCTTTCTAGTGAAATTCACATTTATAACACTAAATCGAAACATCAAAAATGTCACACACAAATTAACACATATCATAGGCATTAAAATAAATTTTAAATTATTTTTATGCCTCGGTTTTGTGGTCCCGAAACCACATCCCGACTAGGGTCAATTTTGGGCTGTCACAGAACCGATCCAAGTAAGGTTGGAATACTCAGTTCATCAGATCCATAAAAGCTGCAGGTGAGTTTGTCAGCCCAAACGGCATGACCACAAACTCATAATGTCCATATCGAGTTCGGAATGCTGTTTTATGAATATCCCTTCTTTTACCCTTAGCTGATGATATCCAGAACGAAGATCGATTTTGGAGAATACCGAAGCTCCCCTCAGTTGATCGAACAGATCGTCAATCCTTGGTAGTGGATACTTATTCTTAATTGTCAGTTTGTTCAAATGGCGATAATCGATGCACATGCGCATCGTTCCGCCCTTTTCTTCACAAAGCAGACCGGTGCTCCCCAAGGAGACACACTAGGCCTAATGAAGCCTCTAACTAACAACTCTTGAATTTGAGCCTTCAGCCCACTAACTCCTATGGTGCCATCCTATAGGGTGCAATAGATACTTGAGCTGCTCCAGCAACAAATTGATTCCAAACTCAACTTCCCGATTCGTGAGGTAATCCAGAAGCTCTTCCAAAAAACATCCCAATTCCTAACAGCTTCGATGGTCTCCACAACAGATCCTCGCTTTTAGCTGGGCTTACCAAAGCCGATATGCCTCGCACCCTTTATGATCGGTTTCTCGACCCTCAAAGCCGATACTACATTGGATAAGTAATCCCTCCGTTCTCCAATAATCATTACCTCTTCATCATTGACAGTCCTTAACACCATCCTCTTAGCTACACAATCCAAAGTTGCCTTATGCTTGGTCAACCAATCCATCCCTAGTATCAAATCGAATTCTTCAAGCGGTAACTCCATCAAATCCCCACAGAAAACCCCGCCTTAAACCTCCAAAGACACCTCCTTGAAGAGTTTCTCTACCTTAACCGAATGACCTAAAGGACTTATTACAAACACCCCATACACAGTCTCCTCGAAGTGCACACCCAGTGTCCCAGAAATGTTATATGCCACATATGAATGGGTTGATCCCACATCAATCAGAGCAGTATAAGGTACACCATAGATAAAAAACATACCAGTTATGACATCAGGTGCGTCACCCTCCTCGCGGCCACGAGCAGCATACACCAAAGCTGGCTGACGAGCATCTGCGTTACCAATACCCCTGCCGGGTGCCCCACGTCTACGGCTATTACCACCGCAACCTTGTCCACGACCTCTTGGTAGCGGCAGTCCATCCCTCACAGGTTGAGCCAGTTGCACAGCCCCTTGTTCGGCCACCTGAGCTTGAGTGGCCCTCCTAGGACAATCCTTAATCCTATGCTCCTTAGACCCACAATGAAGACAAGCCCTTAACGCTTCCAAGACTCTCCTTGATGCATTCTCGCCGCAATCCCCACAAGCTTGCGGTCTACCTATGTTCACCGAATCGCCGAACCGGTTCCTCCATCCTAGCTCTCTTAACATTTCGATTTGCGACCACCGTCCAAAGATCCCTCCCGAACCGATTTTGATCCCTATCACGATTCTTCCATTCGGTTTGTTTCACCTCCTCGGCTATCTTAGCCTTCTCTACCAAGGCAAAATCTCTCGCTCTCTGCGAGCTATGAGCACCCTTAACTCATCTTTGAGACCATCTCAAAACGAACGCCAAGCCAGATTCGGTGGAAACGATGCCATTAGCATATCGACTCAATCGTAGAAACTCCGCCTCATATTCAAGAATGGTCTTATTTCTCCGAGTCGATTCAAGAACTCCTTTCTGCGGCATCCACATAGCTAGCTCCAACATATTTTGCCTTAAAGGTCCATTTAACAGCTCCCATGTTACCCTCTCACCGGGTACCCTCTCACAAGAATCCACCATCGACACGCTTCATCCCACAAAGAATGAAACCGCCTTTCAACTTCATTCTCTTGAGCGGTCCAGTCATCCATGATCCGCTCTGTGGCTTCCAACCAAGATTACCACATTTGGGGCCACTCGACACGCCTAAAAATCTCAAATTCAGTTGGCAAGGCGTTGAAATGGACCCCCTATTCATGGGCCCGATGTTAGCTCCGGCCACCCTTTCCAAAACCCTCAACATGGCCTGAGACAGAGCGTCATCCCTTGCGGCCCGATCATACGGCCCATTTTCATTAAGTGGTGGTGGACGTACCTCGCCAGCTGGTATGTGTTCAGATGACGCAGATCCAGCTTGGGTGCTACCTCGGCCTCGACCATGGCCTCTTCCTCGAGTAGCCCTTGTACTCATAATAATTTATCTGATTACGAATTTTATGACACTAGTTTACTGGTTCCACTGTTTATTATAGAATGTCTTATGAACAGATAGAGTTTCAGAGTTATTTTTGCGCAATCACAATTTAGCTACGGTCCCAGTTTTGTAGCCCTAATACTACATTATCAATAGCACTATCTCTAAGGTTCAGTACTATCTACAGTATTATTTCCAGTCCAGTTCCAAATAAATATTTAAAGCAGAAAAAGAACACTTACAGACTTGGTGCCGGGGATTCAGTGTGCCACCTCCTTTTGTAGAAATTAAAAACCCTGTTTTTGTTTACCGAAAATATAAGAACGAAGGCTACAAATCGAAGAACTAGATGAATGCCGGACACAGAACCCGAGAACACACGATAAACCAAAACCATGCCATGCCGGGCTCAATATTTCACCAAATCAACTTAAGGTTGGAGACAAAGTACTATTAGAAGCAGCAGACCCTCGTATTACCACTTTTGAACCTAATGGAGGAATCCCACTTACGGTACTTAGCATTTTTCCATATGGTACAGTCGAGGTAATTCATCCCAAATTCAACACTTTTAAGGTAAATAGCACTTATCTAAAACCTTATTTTGATGAGATTGATAGCAGAAAGAAGGAGTGTAAACTCCTCACACCACCATGACCACGCAACAAGAGAGGAAAGTCGAGCTTAGACTATAAATAAGTGCTTCTCGGGAGGCAACCCGAGCACTAACAGTGTTGATTTCTTTAAAATTTTAGTTTTTAACATCTAAATCATTAACCAAGTACTTAAACACAGATTGTCCAAATCCACACGGCCAAGCACACAGGGTGCCTTAGGTCATGTTCATACCACAGAAGAGGACATGATCGTGCGATACGACCGTGCAATACAGCCGTGTGAAAACAGAGAAAAAATTTTCCCCAACACAAGATTCGATACATTGCTAGGCCGTGCAATGTGGCCGTGGGAAATTCTGTCAAATCAAAACCGGCGTGCGACTTGCCCGTGTCTATAAACAATGGTCGAAACTGCCAAATTAACACGGGCGTGTGACGCACCTATGCTCACCAGCCATGGTCAAACCTGTCAAAATAACAGGGGTGTGCGCGTACATACACGGGCGTGGGAGAATAGAACGAAGCAGGACACGGCCGTGTGCACCAACACGCCCAAGGAACACGGGCGTAGGCCGAATTTCAAACGTGCCCAAATTTGAAAATCACAAAACGCACATGCTAAAATAAGGGCACACGAGCGTACCCTATGACCGTGTGCCCCAATATCTATGTAAACCCCTCACTATTCATCATCCCCTTCCCCAAAAACAGTAACCCTAGCTACCACAATCTTCTTCCCCCACCAACCGGCCACCCCCTAAATCTTCTTTCTTCTTCCATTTTCTTCCTCCTCATACCCCTTTCCCCTTTCTTTTCCATTTTCTCTCCTCTTTTCACCCTTACGAGCCCCATTGCGAACCACACGGCCTCACTACCCATGCCCGTGGCCGACCCACACCCCCCACCATCACGCTATCCCTCCTTCTGCCAACGGTCCTCCACTAACAGTTTTATCATCTTTTTTTCTTTCTTTTGATGCTTACTATCATGATAACCTTAAATTTTACCTTATTATTTACATTTTGCTACTAATAGCTTACCATATCAACCTCATTTTTAGGATTTATTTCACATATTTTATGCCATTTTCTTACCATTATTAGCCAATTTAATCTCTTTCTTGTTGAATCTAGTTATCCTATCACTATGCCATTTGCCATAACATCTTTGCCATCAAGTTTATTTGCTTTTGGTTGAGTCTTGTTAGTGTTAGTTGGTTTTGATTGAATTTGTTAGTTTAATTCATGGTTAATTTCTTGTCAAATTTGTTAGAATATGTTATTTTTTCTTTTCATTAGGATATAATAGTAGTTCTTCTTGCAAGTTTATCATGTCGAATCCACGAGGCAAGAAGACTGTTGTCCCCGCCTCAAAGAAGTGTAAAGGAGCAGCATCCTTCTTGGGTCCTACCACCAAAATTCGGCACCCATTCCTACAGTTTCCCTTGGGACCTCAGGAGGAACTCTTTCAAATACTATAGGGCCGACCCCTAGGTGTGGGCCGTTGCATTAATTGGGCTACACTCGAGTAGATCCAACTCACTGACATTATCCGGGCCCTCCTAACTACTGACCTGTAGGGGCTCTTCTTCGAGATCATCGAGCTCACATTCGAACACTGCTCGACCTTCCACCTTCAAGTTGTTATGAAAGAGTTTGATAATCCTAGAACAATCCAGTTCCGTCTCGGCGGTTTCGTTCTCCAGCTGAGTGTGCCTGAGTTCGGAGTCACATTAGGACTATACATGGAGGAGTTCATGAATGACGACGACTACGCCAGCCTCCATCGCCACATCCACTACTCTCCTTCAAACTACTAGAGGGCCCTCGTTCTTGCTTCGGCCACCTATGACCCTAGTCACTCCAAGGCATTGGCTCTCACCTCATCTCTGAGATAGCTACACGCCATCCTTACCCACACCCTGATAGGTCGACGAAAGAGCACCAACGTCGTCAACTCTAATGATGCCTATTTTTTTATGGAGCATGGCACATGGGCACGTATTTGACCTCGCCTATTTCATTGCCCTCACCATTCACCATCAAATGGAGCGACATAGGAAGAGAGTTATTTCCATCGGCCCTTATGTGACTCACCTGACGCTGTACTTTGGTCTCCTCAACACGGTGGCGCAAGCATCCTCCCTCACCCTCATTGGTCAGATGTCCCCACAGGGCATTTTGAGTATCCTGCATATGAGGATGATCGAGCAACAATGTGGATTTGATCCTCCCCAGTACCGCCTTGTCCAGTCAGCTGACCAGAAGGACCCAAAGGACATTACCGATAATGTCTTTCCACCTCACGAGGATCCATCCTCTCAGCCACCACCTATTTATCATCTAGTTCATGCGACGACTTCACTCTCTGACATCTCTGAGTGCCTCACTCAATTTGAGCAGCAATGTTTTTAGCACTTTGATCATATTGATACAACTCTACATCAGATTTGTCAGCACCTTCACATCTCATCGCCGCCCCACCTCGCGAACCATCTAACGATGAAGATGTTTAAAGACTTTTATTTATTATTTTTATGTTTTTACTTTTATCTTCTTAAAACTACTTTTTATTTTATTTTTCTTTAATTTTATTTTTACTACATCCTTAGGTTTTATAGTTTATATTAAACAATTTATATTTTTGGCCATTTCTTTACGAGTAATCTTGCTACTTTATATTTCCTAAAGAATTATTGATTTTATCGCGTTTATAAAGAGCTCCAAAGCTCACTATTACCTAGGAATTTGCAACTCCACTGGAAAAGGTTCTCTAGGACTACCATGTCTTGCTCGACCACGACCATAGGTACCACCAGATATAATATTCTTTTGGCACAGGACTTGTAGACTAACAAACCTCTACCACCATCAGAGTATCCTCCTCCAATCTCACACTTTCCTTAGCTGACTACTCTCCATGAATCCAATTCAAGTTCCATTTCACATTCAGGAAGTTTCACTCCTCTCCCTATCTTATGATCTTATATCTATATTCTCAGTAAATCTATCTTTGTACATTGAGGACAATGTACATCTTAAGTGTGGGGGGGTTATTTATATCATTATCAGAAAAATCCCTGAATTTTGTCTAGTTCTCAAATAATCTTCTCATATCATTATTAGAATGAATTTTGATTAATTTATGATTTTTATTGATATGTCTTGAATTAAAATATAGACATTTATGCATTGATTGTTAGACTTTAAGGAATTAGAGAATCAAGCATGATAAAGTTGATTTTTGATAATTAAAAATTTTTAGGTTGTTTCCTCAAGTTTAAGTATTATATTGAGTTGAAATTCATAGGTTAAACATCAAAAATCCATAATTTTTGTGAGATCTTGAGCCTTTAAAGCATATATTATTTCTTTCATGCTCACTTTTATTGTTGCTTTGAGTGCGTCAATATCGAATTGTTATTCTAGAACTTGCTTGATTATCCATGTCAAGACCACACCTTTGATTTGATATGTTGAGATGATAAAGGCACCTAGGTTTAACCCACTCACTCCATAAAAAACCTACCTCCATAGTTAACCCTTAGTGAACCCCCTTGAGCCTAACAAGCCATTTATTGATTTACCCTCAATATTAACCCATAACCCATTATTGTTGAAATCCCCTCAATTAATTTGATAACTATTTTTGTTGAGATTCGATTTGAATAAATTGCTTAGCTATTTTTATTTTTAGCAAAGTCTTATAATATTTGACTTGTTCTTAGAAAAAATTATGAAATTATGTAATACTTAGATTAAAACGATGTTATCCATTAAGAAAAGCTCAATTAGAAATGTAAATTATCAATTGTAGTAATTTTCTAGTTAGGTAATTTTTCAATTCAATCTCGATTCTAACCTTCTTTTTTAGCTTATGACCATACCCCCTAACCAAAGCCAAGTTACAACCCTTTAAAGACCTTTTGATTGATGTATCATCTCAATATATAGTGTTGGAGAGTTAGTGAGGATGTTGAATTCTGTGATATTTTGAAGTGAGGATGTTGAATTATGTGATATTTTGAATCAAAGATGATTACTTAGATGAGGGGAGACACCTAATGTTTTCGTGATAAAATGCTCAACTTGGAATGTTTGAAACTTTGATGTTCTTCTAGTCGAATTATCAATGTATGATTACTTATGGTTTATTTTGAGATATTATTGACAGGAACTATAAGTTGAGAAAAATGAATTATTAATTGTGAGTTGAGGATTTTGGTTGAGGACAAGAAAATGCTTAAGTGTGGGGGTATTTGATAAATCGTAATTTATACATATTTTTATCCCATGCTTAGCACATTTATGGATAATTTCTCCTTAAATTTAGTAAATTTGATGCTCCTAATCCTTTAATTTCATATTTTATACTTAGGTGAGCATATGAAAGTAAAAAGAGTGAGAAACGGGCCAAAAACAGAGAAAATGAGCCAACATGGGAAATCAACACGGCCTGGACTTCCTTACATGGGTAGACCACACACCCGTGTCTATTCAACAGACATGAACACGGGTTGAAGTACTTGCACATGGGTGTGTCACACGAGCTTGTCCCTGTCGAGCCCAAATCTAGTCCTATTCGAAAAAGCCCACTCTTGAGGGTTTTGAAGCATTCTAAAGCCTATACAAACACCCCAGGCGGTACCTAGAAAAGACACACAAAGTAGGAGGCAAGGAATTACTCGAAGAAAGCCGATTGATCCATCTCAGAAGCTAGATTATCCTTCAAGACTGAAGATCTCCCTTCAATTTCCTTCAGGAGTTTTTGGGTTTTCTTTATGTTTAGTTATCATTATTCTTTTCAGATGTTTTCTTTTACACTGATAAACTAAATCCACTAAATACCTAAGGGGAATGAAACCTAAGACAGATCTTGTTATTATTTCCTGAATTATATGATAAATAATTGACTTGTTCTTAATTATGAGTTCTTAATTCTTGCTTTAATATTCCAAGATATTGATTCAAGTATTGATGTACTTATTCAGAAGAGCAAAAGTCCTTGTCTAAGAGTAGATCTAGCATAATTAAGCAGAGTTGATTGCACCCCTAGACATAAGGCGACATAATTTTACCGGATTAGGGTGAAACCTAACAAAGAAATCCATAGATCGAGTTAATGCAACACTAGGGGTTTTAATTAGAAATAGATTTCAATTAATCAACCTAGGGTTAGATGTTGTTAGTCTCAAGAGAGATAATAATATAACTTAAGGATTTATACAGATCAAGTCAAGTGAATAAATCGTCTGATTCAGAGTCAAATAACAAGTGAAGTCTAGGTGGGTTTTTCTTTGGGTATTGTCCAAATCAATCAGTTTTTCCCAAAAGTATTTTGCCCAATTTTCTTCCTGTGCATTCTTAAGTTTAGTTAATTAAATTAGATAAAAAAAACCCATTTTATCTTTATGCTAGATAATGAAAAGAGATTTAATACTAGTACTTTTAGTTCCTGTGGGTTCGACAGTCCAGTCTTGCTATAAACTATACTACTGTTCGATAGTTGCACTTGCCTTCATCGTGATAATAGTTAGTTTTCAAGTACGATCAATCATAAATTTAAAACTTATCATAATTTACATCAATCATCCATTTTTTAGTAGATAATTCTCTTGTAAGGATCGAATATCTCGTGGTACCCACAACTTAATGCCTATGCTCATCAATTGTCCAGCTTGATTGAGGCCTACTATGTGATCATAAGTCCTGTCAATATTAATTTTTTCGATTTTCAGCATCTAAAAAATTCTTAGATTATTAAATTTTTGGGGTGCTTGGTTTAGGACTAAGGATATGCAAAGGTAGTCAATTCAGGCTTATCACATGGAATTGTTGGTTTCTCTCTATTTTGATTTATGAAGTCCTGAATTGAAAGACATTATTCCATTATGTCGACCATGAATATCATTGTATCTATTGGTGGTTTGTGTTATATTATTCTTGTGTTCTGGCCTTATTGGAAGAACTCAAAGTTGTTGGCATGATGAGTTCCACACCTATCCAATTCTTTTATTAACTGGCCATTTGCCCAACTCGATCTATACCTTTTCTTGCTGTTGTTTCATTCAATTTATCTGGATGTCCTTCTATTGTCGAGATGGATAGTAGTATAAGAGTTCCCTTCCTTCGTAAGCATCTCTAGTGGCATTTTCTCCTTTTTTCAATTCTGAACTTGACACATCTTAATGCCTTTATACTAATATAGTTATTATCGTCTAGGGAAAATGTTGAGGTCTCTCCTCGAAGTTGACTTAATTAAAGCAATAGTAATCATTGGTTCTCTTCTATCTCCCAGTCCTTATAGACCCCATCTTTGTAATTACTGGCACCGTAATCAAAGTATTCGTCTATCCACATATAATCAAAATTATCCATTCTCCCATTGATCGTTCTCGTTTACTTACGATGACCATAGTTTTAATTTAGGGTGTGTGCTAAAGGCTTTTAAGAAAACATATAAATAATAGTGACGTTAGTTAGTTTAATAAATTAAAGATAATATCTATAGAATAAAAATTTCCTAATTATTATTTTTGAAGTGCAAAAATTAAAATCAAACTAGTGACATTGCCTCCCTAACAACGACACCAACAACTTGACCGCCTCTAGACATACTAACATCTAGAGTGTGGATACTGCAGTAAATGATATAACAATGAGACGACATCCGTAAGTAAAAGGCTCATGTTGTAATATATTTACAACAGAGTAGGTAAGTACTCCGAGGGTCGTAGTCAAGGGAGGCTAGTCCTAGATCAATTTTAACCTAAACACCAAAAATTCTAATTAGTACTCTAAATCAGTTATAGTACTCAAGCATAATAAAAGGAACTTTTAAGGAATAATAAAACATAATGAAGAGAGAAATAAAATCAAGAGATGAAAAAGTAGAATTAATCAAATTTGAGTATGAGTGATTAGCTCGCTTCGGTAATCCCCATCAATTACTACTTTGGGCTCATTGTCAATTAGCTAGTCATTATCCTAACAGGACCTTCTGATCTTCCACTCAATTAAAAAGTTGGCAGGGACTACTTATCTTCCAACCTCATAGTCTAGACCGACTTGGGATGACGGTGTTCACGAATAGGCCATACTAGTTTTGGGTTAATTCCCACCTTGATGACTTCCTAGGGTTGCCAGGCCTAGGGTTTAAGTTCTTCCTTTCCCAAATAGATAATACATTGAGTAACCCTATAAAATAGTTAACAGATCATACCTCCACTTGCTAATCCCCCATAGAGGGGTTAGTTCGTCATGGTTTTCATAAGTAATATAAAATCAATATAAAGAATGAACATGGTAAACGAATCAAAAGTATAGAGTTCAAGAAAAAAAATGGTTTGTATTGAGAATAAATGAGAATCTAATGAGTTTTATTGTCTCCACAAATCAAATCACTTGACATAAAACAAAAACAAACTAAAATTAAATCTAAAACATAAAGAGAAAAACTAAACTAAATTTAAAAGCAGAATTCTATACTAAGAAATTGGTGTCTTTAATGTGTGATAAATGAGCCTATTCATAGATTTCAGGTGGTCATCATTCTTAACCCTAGGTTAATTGATGTTCCTGAGCTTTAAGCTTGATTATGCGGACTAAAACTGTAACAACATGTTTTTAGGGTTAATTAGAATAGTGGTTTTTAGACCACAAATCTGAAGTTAAAATAGTTATTTTATTTTTTTATTAAGGTTTACAGTATGATAGAATATCGTGTGAAAATTTCGTAAAGAAATTTTACCGTTTAAGTGGTTAATTCAGTAAAAAGGACTAAATCGCGTAAAGTGTAAAACTTGTGTTCTATTAGCTAAAAGTGTCAAATAGCTATAGAAAATTAAAATAAAAATCCTTAAGTAATAAATAGCTAATAACGTGATAGTGGATGATAGTGGCTAAGTAATTTTGAAAATTTTAAAGTTTAATAAGGGTATTTTTGGTATTTGGTAATTATAAGCTTATTAAGTAAAAATAAAATAAAACTTCTTTATTCATTTCATCATCTTCCACCAAAATTGAACAAATAAAATAGACATGGAAGATTTCTTGGGTTCGGGCACACTATTAGCTTGATAAGATACAGTTTTAGCTCGATTTTTAATGATTTCTACGTTTTTGAGCTCGTTGCAGCTTAATTTAGCTAGCCCGTACCTTTCTTTTCGAAACTGCTATAGATTTTGAATGATTCCATTGTTGAATGATTGGTTGTTAGATGTTTCATGATAGATTATTAATGTTTGAAGCAAGATTAACAAGTTTTATCAATTGATTTTTGACAAAAATGCTAATTAAGGACTAAATTGAGAAAAGTGTAAAATTCATGGTTAGATGTGTGATTAAATTGAAAATATGGGCTTCCAGTAGTATGGGTAAAATTCAACTAGCATAGGTTGTCCTTCAATTGCATGAATTTGCAATTTTATGTGATAAGGACTAAATTGTAAAAATGTAAAAACATTAGGGGCAAAAGCATAATTTGCCAAAATGAGTATTATATATTAAATTGAATAGTTTGGAAGTTAATATACTGAATTTGATACTATATCTAGATCAAGTTAAGCAATTACAGTAACTAGATAGGGGAAAACGAAAAGTCGACGAATAGCCAATAGTTTTATTCGAGCAACTCGAGGTAAGTTTGTATAGCTAGAACCGAATTGTTAAATACATATAATTGTTTAAAAAGTATGTGTATAAGTTGAATAAATAATCCACTTGAAATTTGAATTACTGATTATATAATTAAATTACTGTTTACATGAATAAAAAGAGAAATGCTACAATTGTAATATATGTTACATGGATTCGGTATGATAATATGCATTAGGTATGCGAATTGAGTATTTAAATGTAAGTACTTAATTGAATTGAATATATATATGATTTGAGAAATTGAATTATTGATCACTGAATGCTTAAGTGATGAAGTTGGATAATTACCGAGCCCCATTTGAACCGTATGAATTTGTTAGATACGAGTGACATGTCACTAGGGTTACCGATTTGGTCGAGCTCCTAAATTTGTTGTGGACTCACCACAGCTCGTATGAGCTTACCATATATCAGCTCGTAAGAGCTTACTATTTTAGCTCATTGAAGCTTAATGTTTCAGCTAATTAGAGCTTACCGTTTCAGCTCATATGAGCTTACTGTTCAGCTCGTAAAAGCTTACTATTATCAGCTCATTAGAGCCTACCATTTCAGCTCGTATGAGCTTACTGTTCAGCTTAATAGAGCTTACTATTTCAGCTCAATAAAGCTTACTATTCATCAGCTCAGGAGGAGCTTACTGATCATGGCTTGAAAGAGTAGAAATAATAATGAATTGACAGATTTTCAATAAATACACTTAGTGTGTATCACCCGAGTATCTATGCATATTCTACGTAGTTCAACAGGCATAATTATTGTTAACAATCATACGAATAAGATATGTGTTGATATGGATGAATTACTATTATTACTGATGAACTATTGTTTGTACGGGCTAACTACTAGTTACATGAATGAATTACAGTTTATACAAATAAAAATGAATTGCCATAATATTATGTGAATTACATGGTATTGATTATTTTATATGCTTATGCATTTGGCAAATTTGGTTGGATTGTATTGAAATGGTAATATAGGTTATAATGACATACGAACAAATGTTATATATGTGAATCGATATATAGGTGGTTTAACCACATATATGCTTATTAGTGTGCAAGATACAGAATATTCGATGTTATTTTCATGGATCAACAGAGAAATTAACAGTACGAGAATTGAAATGACGATATGAATCAGTTCAGGTATACGTGACACGCTAGACAAGTGATATTTAATAATTCATATGATATGGTAATGAAAACTGATGAACATATACAGGAATTACCAGGTTGTTATTGTATTACATGTTGATTTTGATGGAGCTGATTTATATGTGCTCATGTTTCTCTAATTCTGAATTAATTGTTAAATTGTATATAGTACATACTAGTCATACGAGCTGACTAAGCTTATTAGCTTACTCTATTTATTTTTCGTATTTTATAGTGAGTTGAAAGCTCGCTTAGGTGGAAAGTCATCGAAGATTTCATCACACTATCCAGGAGTCAATTTGGTATTTTTGAACTCTTTGAAATGTGGTAATATGGCATGTTTAGGCTAGTTGAAGATATGAGATGTATAAGTTATTTTAGCTATTGAAGACTATATGTATTGATGTGTTTAAGCCATGAGATTTGGCTTAACTTGGCTAAATATTTGGTTGTGTATATGTGTACTAAATATGGCATGTTTTGGCAAGTAGTTGTAACACCCCAAACCCGGCCTAGATGTTATGGCCGAATATGCAATGTCACACTGAAGTGAATTTCGAAAAAACGTAGTTTCGTTGAAAAAATTCCAATATTTAAAAAAAAACCTCATTATGGTGAAAATCTATAATTTCTTGTTTGTTTTTAAAAGGTAGCAAAGTGTTACTCATTTTAGGTTGTTGTTGTACCTTTAAAACCAAACTGTAAGGCCCACATGACCTATTTTAGCCCAACGTGGCCCAAATCAGCCTAAGCCCTTGAAATCGCTCATGGGGCCTTTACATTTGAATGTCCACGTTCTATGCATTTGAACCACCACACAAGCGAGCGTACACTTGTGTAGCGTCACTGGTCGTACTTTTTCGGCTTTTGCTGATCTACACTTAAAGCAGTGTGATTACACATCTGTTTACGAAAAGAGCGCAATCCCCATGAACACCAACTTAGAATCAAACATGGCCCAATGTCAGTCCTTAAACCATTAAGGTTAAACACCCTCTTACAAGCACTTAATCCTCATTAATACAAGTTACTTACCTTGTTTGAGCAAATACAGTTTACTCCCCCTTTAAACCAATGATCTCAGTTGACTTCCAAAACCTTGACAGAATCTGAATTGCATCTTAGTCTTATTAACTTTCACCATGAACGCAAATAATTATAACCAAAATATCAAGAACTTACCACCACATAAACTAAGAATGGATGATAGGAGTAATTGGCCTAAACCACACATGAGCCGAATTCACAAGATAACAGAGGCAAAATAGAATGGTTGTAGCTAAATTAGAAAACATCAATACCAGAAGATGTTAGATGAAACTATTAGCATGACTGAAAGAGAGGAAGAATTACCACTTACTCACACAAGTCGAAAAACAATAGCCCAGAATCGAAAGAGTAGAAGGAGAAGTATTCAGCTTGATCCCTAGTTGCAATGAAGAAAGAGTTGTGAGGGAAGACAAAAATGGGGAATAGTATATGTATATGGTTTAGACAAAGCAAGAGGGGAAACTTGACAAAAGCTGGAAGAATAGAAATAAGGAGAGAAAGGGGATATTCGGCCATAATAAACCAAGATGAAGAGAGGGAAGGACAACAAAAGTAATAGGTCAAAATTTGAAAGGGGGAGAGGTAGAGAACATTTGGTCACAGAACCAAAAAGAAAGAATAAGATTGCCAAAAACCGAAGATCAGTGATACCCAAATGGTCTTTTGCTATGCTCAGCCCCAAGAAGAGAAGAACTACACACCTAGACTAAAAATGTCGAGAAAAACTAACCAGAAACACCCTATCACTAATCAGTTTTTAGAGAACAAAAGGAAAAGAACCAAAATCACTTCCTAAATGAAATCGAGTACTTCAACTTACCACAGCCGAAATTTAAGAGTGCCACAATTCAAATTCGGCACACTACTCCCTCTCCCCTCACTTCCCATGATTTTCTTCACAATATCTTCCTCAAATTCGGCTATACACTTCCCCTCACCCCTCAAACACTCCAACCGCCCATAAGCATCAGAAACCCACTAACATAGAACTTCTTATACGTCACATCAACAAAATAAATATTCCTTGTGCTCGCAGGACTTGAACTCAAGACCTTTAGTAGTAATGACATGCCACTTACCTCTGGACCAGCAGGGTCTTTTTGTCGTACTTTACCCAAATTTATTTAAGAGGCCTACTAACCAGAGACAGGTTTAATTCAAGTAAAAAAAAAAATTGTACAAGCCAAAGCTTGAACTCAGGACTTCTACAATACTACACAGGACACTCAACCACTGAAGCAGACATACATTTATACAACACAACATATAAAACAAATACTTAAATTTTTCGGGCATTATAGTAGTTGATGAAATGAAGATAGGCAAATGGTTTGCATATGTGATGGTTATATTTGGATTGAAAATGTTTTGTTAAGTATGGCATATTGTATGATTAAAAGGTTGAGTTATTGACATGTCATATATATATGTCTGTTTATTTGCTCATAAAACATGTCAAGTTAATGTTATATTTGGATGTGTAAATGATGATGATTGAGTATTGTTATGATTAGATTATGATATAGTATGAAATGTGCCTTGAATGATATTGATTGGTTGCTTATATGTATATAAAAATGGTACCATTTGAATAATTGTAGGTACATGTGTTTTGGGTGAGAAATGTGGCTTGTAAATAGCCTATTTTCATCCACACAGACAGAGCACACGGGCGTGTAACTCAACCGTGTGTGACATATGGCCTTGATACACGGTCGTGCGTCCCCTGAAGCTTAAATAAAAATCAAGTCTGTGAGTTACACAGCCTGACACACAGGCATGTCTACTGGCCGTGTATGGCACACAACCATGGCACATGGGCGTGTGTGACGGTTTCGAATGGGCACACGGACCAGACATACGGTGTAACAGCTCTATTTTGGGGCTAGTCAAAATAGTGGCCTCGGGACCATAAATCCAAAGTTAGAGAAATTATTTTATTTTTATTTTGGAGTCACAGCATGTCTATATAGTACATGAAAAATTTGGTGAGCTAATTTTGACGTTTGTAAGCCCAATTGTGAAAAAGGACTAAATCGCATAAAGTACAAAAGTTCTATTTTGATAACTAAACGTGTAATTTTATTAGAGAAGCAAAATTGGGGGATTTTAAATGGCAATTAGACCCTAAAAATAGAGTGGTTGGCCATAGGAGACATATGTGGTCAAAATTTTCAAAATTTGTTGGGTTAGGTGACCAATTTTAACTAAAATAGAAATAAGATAAAGAAGGATGATATCATCCCTTACTCATCTCTTTTCTCCACCAAAATTTAGCCATGAAGGGGGTTTGAGAACTTACAATTTTCAGCAACTTGAAGCACTCACAAGTAAGTGATTTCCATGTCCTTTGTTGATGATTTTTGTATTTTTGAGACCCTTGAAGCATGAGCTTTCAAATGAAGGGTATATCTTGCAAAATGGTTGAAGGTCTAGGGTTTTTCCATGAGAGAATTTAGGGTGTTTTCTAAAATTTTATGGAAGAATATGAGTCTTATTTGTGTAATAGACCACTTTTGTGAAAGGTGTTATCATGAAAACACCTAAAGGGACCATTTTGCACAAGTTGTAATATAAGTGATAAATGTGTGAAATGGAGAGAATTTTGGGTTTCTATAATATTAAAAAGAGTATAGCTAAGTTTAAGATACGAAGAAATTCGATAAAAATCAATTTTCGAGCATAGGGGTAAAATGGTCATGTAATATCCTGATTTTGGGCCTAGTCGGAATAGTGGTTTCGTGACCACAAAATCCGAGATAGAAATAATTATTTTATGATTATTTTAAGGTCTATGATATGATTGCATGATTGTGTGAAAATTTCGTGAAGAAATTTTATGCATAAAGTGCTTAATTTGAAATTTGGGACTAAATTGAATAAATTGCAAAACTTGTGTTCTAGAAGTATTTTGCATAAAATTGAATTAGATTATTAATTAGAGGTCCTTAAAGAGTAATTTTACCAATTTCTAAGTCTATGGACAAAATTGGACATGGATGGAATTTTTGGAAAGTTTAGTAGTAAGGGCATTTTGGTCATTTAGGGTAAAATGAATTAAAATACAAAATTAAAAGCCAATTTTGCTCATCTTCAACCCCATGGCCGAATATAGCAAGGAGAAACCATGGCTAGGGCTTTTCAAGCTTCCAAGCTCGATTGTAAGTCCGTTCTAGCCTCGTTTTTAATGATTTTTACGCTTTTGGAGTCCCTAGCTCGATTTAGCTTATGCTAGCAATAATTTAACCTAGGGTTTATATTTTGAAAAATACCCATAGGTGAAATTTGTGTATTTTGGTGTTTTATGATAGAATATGAGGTTTTAAATTATGTTAGACAACTTGTGCTACTCGGTTTTAAGTGAAAACGAGCAAAGGGCTTAATCGGTAAAAATACCTAATAGTCATAAGTACATGTTAGAGTGAGAATTTGATGTTGCCATAGAAGGGAAAATGATCAGCATGTCATAAAACATAAGAAAATAGGCTGAATTTTAATTTACGAGCTTTGGGGAAAAAGTGTAAATATGCAAAAGTTTAGGGCAAAATTGTAATTTTTCAAAATATGATTTTGGGTCAATTTGAATAATGTGAGTCCTAATTAGACTATATTTTAAATGATAGAGCAAGGAAAACTGAAATTGGGCTAAAATGGGGAAAATACCAAGTTGTGGACGAAATGGTAAAATAGCCATTTTAGCATACGAGGTAAGTTCATATGTAAATGTTGGTAACATAGTTATTATTTTAAATGTTTTAATGTTTTTAAATGATATGATAATTATTATGAAATATTATACTTGTGATAATTGTTTGATAATATGTCAAATTATGTGATATACTTAGAAAATGTGAAATACTACCGAGTATCGAGATCGGCATTCCGTAGAAGATGGTTGAGACACATGATTGGGAAAAAGGTCCGTTGAACCTCGTGAATGGATTAGGATACAAGTGACATGTCACTGGGATATTTGGGCATCCGAACTCGTTGAGTTGAGTCCGAGTTCACTTATGGATGCGAGCGTCCGAACTCGTTGAGTTGAGTCCGAGTTCACTTATGGATGCGAATGTCAGAACTCGTTGAGTTGAGTCCGAGTTCGTGAGATGTAACTAGGCATCCAAACTCGTTGAGTTGAGTCCGAGTTCACTTATGGATGCGAACGCCCGAGCTCGTTGAGTTGAGTCCGAGTTCACTTATGGGCGGGTTACATGGTAGCTTGGCTACATATGTGGCACTTATGTGCAAACTTTCCATGTATCCAATTATATTCCGATGTGTTCAACGGGTAAAGTTCTACTCAAATGGAGGAATACTCAAGATGAAAGGGACGATTGGTAAGTGTTGTGAAATGGATACTTTGAACAGGTATGTACTTAATCCTCGGGTTGAAAACTCGATATAACAACAATATGGTAAGATGATAAATGAAAAGGTGATATGAATGTCTTGGTGATGATTATGCAAATGATGTTTTATGTTTCCTTATATGGTTATGTTACTTGCTATTTGCATGTGAGCTTACTAAGCATTTATGCTTACTCCTCCTTTTCATTCCTTGTAGTGTTGACAAGCCAGCTCGGAAATCGGAAACGGTCTGAGGCACGCCACACTATCCGTATACCATCTTGGCATAATGGCTTGTATATTTTGAGTATGGCATGTATAGCATTATAATCATTTTGTATATATGGTCTTATGATATGGTTATTGAGTGGTATGGAAATAGAAATGCTTGGTAATGATTAGCCATTGGAATGGCTAATCATGATCATATTTGGTATTATGTATGTCAAATTGCTAGCTAATCCATGGAAACCATGAAAAAGGTAAAATTTACCATAAAATAGATTCAGACAGCAGCAGTGACGTGAGTTTAAAAAATCACTAAAAATAGTATAAATGGAATTAAATAATGAATAAGTTATGGAATCGAAGTTTGATGAGTCTATTTTCATATGGAATAAGCGAAACAGGTATATGAGCTATATTTTATGAGATGTTTAAATTTTTGTGAAACAGGGCCAGAGCGATTTCTGGATCCCCTGTTCTGACTTTAGAAATTCACCATAAATTTTACAAAGATAATTAGAAGTCATTCTTTATATGTACAGATTCCTTATTGAGTCTAGTTTTATTAGAGATAAACGGCATAGTCATTGAAGCTCTGTACAGGGAGATATCTGATTCGTAATACACAGAGGTCAGAGTAGTTGAACCCTGAAACAGGGGAGACTTTAACTAATAAACTGTACTAATTGGCCCAACCGAAAATTCTAGAAAAAAATTAGTAGATATATATATGAGTCTAGTTTCAGGAAAAATTTACGGAATTGGATTTCGAGTTTCGTAACTCGAGATATGATTTTTAAAGTGATTGTGATGCAGTTAGCTAGCTTGTCTGGAAATTTTAAAATGAATTGTATGAGCTGTTTAATTAATGAATTAAGTCCGTTAACACCTCGTGTTCGACTCCGGCAACGGTCTCGAGTGCGGGTGTTACATTTAGTGGTATCGAGCAGGTTTAGTCGGTTCTCGGACTAACCTAGCATGTGTAAAAGTTTAGCTATACATGCCAGCGATCCGTGATAGTGTGATATCTTCCGACGCGTATGAGTACCGTCTTATTTAGACAGGGTACTCTCCAACCGAGCTGTGCCGACCATGTTCACGATTATGTGAAGGTATTTGAGTAAAGTTATGATTATTATAAGTCTCGGTTCAGAAAAGTATGAATAAAAGTTTATGATACATATGTGATAATATGTGAGATGAAAGTTCATGTTGTGATAAATATCCATATTTGCTTAATGCTCATACGATGTAGTGTATGTGGCTTACTTG
Source organism: Gossypium arboreum (assembly GCF_025698485.1). Taxonomy (NCBI): domain Eukaryota; kingdom Viridiplantae; phylum Streptophyta; class Magnoliopsida; order Malvales; family Malvaceae; genus Gossypium; species Gossypium arboreum. Next base: position 114,532,048 of record NC_069077.1, on the reverse strand, counting down.
ATAAGATGAACGGAATAAATAGAAAGTAGTAGAGGTATGAATAAAGGTCATAATATCATAATACGAATCAAAATGTCCTTGTCTTGATTGGACGTTGAATGTTGATGAATGTTAATGATATACAATTTTTTTTATGAGATAAAGGATTATAATGAAATGAACTTATCTATGTTAAATTGTTGGACTGAATTATATGATTGTAATGATATGTACATGATGATGCACAAAAAGAAAGTTGTGATTGTGATGCAAATATCTATGTTTGTTTGGCCTTATATAATGTCATGAGCATGAATTAATTTAATTAATTGAATGGATAAGTAAAGTCTGTCTAGAAAACATAGAATGTATGCATAAGTATATTGTCTAAATGGGACAATAGGAAAATTGGTGTAAGCCAACATGAATGAATGACATGATTTTGATGATGTTACTATGATGATGGAAGTTGTGTCATATGTGTATGTATAAGAAAGTCGAGTCGAGGTCCTACAACCCTCCCCTTACCAAAGTGGTACTTATAATGGAATTTCATGAGATTTGTATTGAATAAGTTTTGGTTGAGAACCCAAAGAGTTCAATGATAGAATAATTATAAGTATGATCCGAGATTGAAAATGAGCTGATAAGTAAAGTCGAGCCGAAAGTATCGGATTGACGTAAAAATTATTGGAGTTATGCATCGTCCTAGTTAGAAAAGGAATTCTCCTTGGTAAATCGAATTACTCAAGTGCAAGGTCGAGAAAAGTGTAAATCAAATTTATTCAGAATTGGCCTTTTTAGTGAATGGTTTAATATAAAATTTGTGACGGCAGAACTAGTTGGGAAATGATATTTCAAATGTGAATTATCCGAGTGTGACAGATTATGACCGGATGATTTAGTAGTCTCTTTTGAGATGTTCTATGTGTTCACCCGTTCTCAGAAATATTTCTATGGCTATTGATCTTCTGAAGAAATTCTTGTTATATGGGAATGTCTTCTAATTAGGTGTTGGATGAAAGCATTGGTAGTCTGACTGGTTTATAATTTATATTGCTCTATTTCATCGGGTATTCTATTTCATTTCGTCTGATAAGAATTGATGAGAGAATTCATATGATATTATAATTGCTTTCTTCTACTTGATGCTTCATCTGATATATATGTATGGGAAGATATATTGATCTTGTTATATTTGATTTCAGTGGGATTAAATGATGTTTTCTTTTGGACTTTCTTTCTTTGAAGAATTATCAGGGTATTCTGTATTTTCTCTATGAATTTGGTTTTCGATTCTCGGCATAGTATCGTATCTTGGGTTTCTTTATCCCGGATCTCTTTATTCGGATTTCTTTATTCCGGTTTCTCTATCTTGGATTTCTTTATTCGGTTTTCTTGTTATCTTTGTTCCATAATTTGTCAATTCGACTCATGTTCAAGTCGTTCTTCACTTCGTGATAATCATGTCAAATATGACTATACTTCTAATTTGATCTTGGTAATGTGGTGATTTTAGTATTGGGATTTTTCTAATTTACGTAAGGATTTGACATCGATAAAGGCATAGGTGATAAAAGCGCGAGTTTTAGTCGGTATGGTAAATTATTTATTTGAAAGATTTCATGTGACAATTATGTCGAGATTATTTTTCCCAAGTTTGATAATAGAATTTCATTTTGTACAGATCAAAGAGTAAATAGTTTGAGCGAGAAGTCTATATTTAATAGAAAGAGTTGAATATTAGTTTAAGTCACTACGAATGATAAGGTTTCCATCTTGTGAAAGCTGAAAAGTTTATTACATGTTGACAGAGTTCGGATAGATGAGAATATTGGTAACAAGGCGTCTGAACTAGACTAGTCTACATTGAGCAATGACTTCTTGACTTTCAGTAATGTATTGTTGTATGAATTGTGATGTGTTTCAAGACAGTGAGGTAATGTGATAGTTTAGAGCATCCGATGTTACATAAAATCGGAGTTGTTAAAGGGGTTAAAGCCGAGCATTGGGATCTATCAAAATTATCCTTGTCAATGTTGATATTGGGATGGAAATGAGAAGGATTATTCTTGAGGCCATATCAGAATTATTTCTATGGCGGAAATAGGAAAATGTGATGTATCCTATTGTTAAATGTTTGGCGAGATCTATAAACCACATCTCAGATTGAATGAATTCCTACTCATCGATTCATGGAATTTCGGTCTCTTTGATTGTTGGATTTCTTGGAATTCCGGTCTCCATTAAATCAAGTTGAGATCCGGGTTTTATGTCATGATATCATGGGAAATTGAGAAGGGTTGAAAATTTAAGAACAGTTGAGAGTTGAGACTGTAAGCTTTTAGATCATATGAGAAATTGAAGAGATGTATTGGAGTGCAGTCTAAGTGCAAGTTCTTGACACCAAATATGAGATTAAAAGTGAAGACCACTTTTTGGTAAGATTTTCTAGACGAAAATCCTCGAAGGGGGAGAGTTGTAATATCCCGATTTTGGGCCTAGTCGGAATAGTGGTTTCGTGACCACAAAATCCGAGATAGAAATAATTATTTTATGATTATTTTAAGGTCTATGATATGATTGCATGATTGTGTGAAAATTTCGTGAAGAAATTTTATGCATAAAGTGCTTAATTTGAAATTTGGGACTAAATTGAATAAATTGCAAAACTTGTGTTCTAGAAGTATTTTGCATAAAATTGAATTAGATTATTAATTAGAGGTCCTTAAAGAGTAATTTTACCAATTTCTAAGTCTATGGACAAAATTGGACATGGATGGAATTTTGGAAAGTTTAGTAGTAAGGGCATTTTGGTCATTTAGGGGTAAAATGAATTAAAATACAAAATTAAAAGCCAATTTTGCTCATCTTCAACCCCATGGCCGAATATAGCAAGGAGAAACCATGGCTAGGGCTTTTCAAGCTTCCAAGCTCGATTGTAAGTCCGTTCTAGCCTCGTTTTTAATGATTTTTACGTTTTGGAGTCCCTAGCTCGATTTAGCTTATGCTAGCAATAATTTAACCTAGGGTTTATATTTTGAAAAATACCCATAGGTGAAATTTGTGTATTTTGGTGTTTTATGATAGAATATGAGGTTTTAAATTATGTTAGACAACTTGTGCTACTCGGTTTTAAGTGAAAACGAGCAAAAGGGCTTAATCGGTAAAAATACCTAATAGTCATAAGTACATGTTAGAGTGAGAATTTGATGTTGCCATAGAAGGGGAAAATGATCAGCATGTCATAAAACATAAGAAAATAGGCTGAATTTTAATTTACGAGCTTTGGGGAAAAAGTGTAAATATGCAAAAGTTTAGGGCAAAATTGTAATTTTTCAAAATATGATTTTGGGTCAATTTGAATAATGTGAGTCCTAATTAGACTATATTTTAAATGATAGAGCAAGGAAAACTGAAATTGGGCTAAAATGGGGAAAATACCAAGTTGTGGACGAAATGGTAAAAATAGCCATTTTCGCATACGAGGTAAGTTCATATGTAAATGTTGGTAACATAGTTATTATTTTAAATGTTTTAATGTTTTTAAATGATATGATAATTATTATGAAATATTATACTTGTGATAATTGTTTGATAATATGTCAAATTATGTGATATACTTGGAAAATGTGAAATACTACCGAGTATCGATATCGGCATTCCGTAGAAGATGGTTGAGACACATGATTGGGAAAAAGGTCCGTTGAACCTCGTGGAATGGATTAGGATACAAGTGACATGTCACTGGGATATTTGGGCATCCGAACTCGTTGAGTTGAGTCCGAGTTCACTTATGGATGCGAGCGTCCAACTCGTTGAGTTGAGTCCGAGTTCACTTATGGATGCGAATGTCGAACTCGTTGAGTTGAGTCCGAGTTCGTGAGATGTAACTAGGCATCCAAACTCGTTGAGTTGAGTCCGAGTTCACTTATGGATGCGAACGCCCGAGCTCGTTGAGTTGAGTCCGAGTTCACTTATGGGCGGGTTACATGGTAGCTTGGCTACATATGTGGCACTTATGTGCAAACTTTCCATGTATCCGAATTATATTCCGATGTGTTCAACGGGTAAAGTTCTACTCAAATGGAGGAATACTCAAGATGAAAGGGACGTATTGGTAAGTGTTGTGAAATGGATACTTTGAACAGGTATGTACTTAATCCTCGGGTTGAAAACTCGATATAACAACAATATGGTAAGATGATAAATGAAAAGGTGATATGAATGTCTTGGTGATGATTATGCAAATGATGTTTTATGTTTCCTTATATGGTTATGTTACTTGCTATTTGCATGTGAGCTTACTAAGCATTTATGCTTACTCCTCCTTTTCATTCCTTGTAGTGTTGACAAGCCAGCTCGGAAATCGGAAGCGGTCGGAGGCACGCTCACACTATCTCAGATACCATCTTGGCATAATGGCTTGTATATTTTGAGTATGGCATGTATAGCATTATAATCATTTTGTATATATGGTCTTATGATATGGTTATTGAGTGGTATGGAAATAGAAATGCTTGGTAATGATTAGCCATTGGAATGGCTAATCATGATCATATTTGGTATTATGTATGTCAAATTGCTAGCTAATCCATGGAAACCATGAAAAAGGTAAAATTTACCATAAAATAGATTCAGACAGCAGCAGTGACGTGAGTTTAAAAAATCACTAAAAATAGTATAAATGGAATTAAATAATGAATAAGTTATGGAATCGAAGTTTGATGAGTCTATTTTCATATGGAATAAGCGAAACAGGTATATGAGCTATATTTTATGAGATGTTTAAATTTTTGTGAAACAGGGCCAGAGCGATTTCTGGATCCCCTGTTCTGACTTTAGAAATTCACCATAAATTTTACAAAGATAATTAGAAGTCATTCTTTATATGTACAGATTCCTTATTGAGTCTAGTTTTATTAGAGATAAACGGCATAGTCATTGAAGCTCTGTACAGGGAGATATCTGATTCGTAATACACAGAGGTCAGAGTAGTTGAACCCTGAAACAGGGGAGACTTTAACTAATAAACTGTACTAATTGGCCCAACCGAAAATTCTAGAAAAAAATTAGTAGATATATATATGAGTCTAGTTTCAGGAAAAATTTACGGAATTGGATTTCGAGTTTCGTAACTCGAGATATGATTTTTAAAGTGACTGTGATGCAGTTAGCTAGCTTGTCTGGAAATTTTAAAATGAATTGTATGAGCTGTTTAATTAATGAATTAAGTCCGTTAACACCTCGTGTTCGACTCCGGCAACGGTCTCGGGTACGGGGTGTTACAGGTCATTTTGCAAAAAATTTGGGGCAAAATGGTCATTTTACCGAATATGTGAATTTTTATTTGCTTAAACTTACTTAGTGATTAAATGAGTATGTTTTGCTATTATAGATCAAGAAATACCGAATTCAAGCCTAGACCAGGGGAAAGCCAAGCAAATCGACCAAATTGACTTGTTGCCACATTTCGTAATTCGAGGTAAGTTGTATGTACATAATACAACAACATTACTAATATATGTGTTGCATTGTATTTGAATTAATATAGCATGAATTGCTTGATTGTGGAATTGAGATGGTATGATGATAATAGAGATGATAGAGTTCCTGTTTGAACCTACGAAATAAATCAGATATTCATGTCGTGACATATGGGGTATTGTTGGCTAGTGTAAGACACTTCTGGGACATGCATTAGCCTCAAGACGCAAGCCAGTGTAAGACATGTCTAGGACATGCATCTTCTACGAGATGATAGTTAGTGTAAGACCATGTTTGGGACATGGCATCGACACCTTACCCACGTTTGATGCTTAATGAATATCTGGTAGTGTCCCAAAAGGTTCAACAGTGAACGTTATGTTCTTCAACTAATGAGGAAAGTATAACCGTGTTGTGAGTGGTACAGGTACCTAATTGGTATGTATGAGATATGAGCTCATTGAACAATATGTTACTAGTATGGACGGTAATGAGTAAGTTATGTTCATGCCCACCTTGGTATCATGAGCATGTGGATCATTTATAAAATGTTGTTGTTGTGTACTTAGGTATATGTAACTTACTAAGCTTTATGCTTACTCCTTTTCCTTTCCATTTCCTTTTAGTGCCACCTAACTAACTCAAGGATCACCGGAAGTCAGAGATATCGATCGCACTATCAACCGAAGCATTCGGTATAGTTGGATTTATATTTTTGAATATGGCATATATAGGACTTAGAATTTGTTATTTTGTGTCTTTGAGAATTGGAAAAATGTGTTGGCTCGGGTTGGAAACCCTTTAATTTGTATTAAGCTTTGAATGATAGTTAATATTCATTTTGAGTTTATGAAAGATGCATTCTCATGGTTGAATGAATGTCTATTTTGGCTGATTTATGTATTGGAGTTATACTTGTTTCGATATTGGTTGGAATTTGTATGGAATTATATATGTAAGGGTGATAATGAGGCTTGGTAAATAGCCTTATATTGTCCATACAGGTAGACACACGGGCATGTGTCTAGGTCGTGTGTGACACATGGTCTACTCTATGGCTGTGTAGTTTGACAGTGTGTCGACACGGCCATGTGTCTCAGCCGTGTAGAGGACACGGCCCAGCACACGAGCGTGTGCCTTGGCCGTGTGGCATTTTGTGTAACACCCCGTACCCGAGACCGTTGCCGGAGTCGGACACGAGGGGTTAACGGGCTTAATCCACTTACTTGCACAGTTCATTTTAAAAATTTCCAGACAGCCGGCTAACTGTGTCACTGTCACCTTAAAAATCATATCTTGAGCTCCACAACTCGAAAATCAGTTTCGTGATTTTTTCCTTAAACTAGACTAATATATGCATCTACAGTTTATTAGTTAAAGTCCCCCATGTTACAGGGATCGACTACACTGACCTTTGTGCATTACGACTTGGATATCGCCCTGTACAGGGCTTCAATACTGATGGCGTTTGTTTCTACAGAAACTAGACTCGAAAAGGAATCTGTACATATATGGCATGACTTCTAATTATCGCTGGTCAATTTATAATGAATTTCCAAAGTTGGAACAGGGACTCCAGAAGCTGTTCTGGCCCTGTCTCACGAAAACTTAAATATCTCTTAACATACTATTCATATGATCCTTTCGTTACTTTCCTATGAAAATAGACTCGTCAAGGTTCGTTTACATAATTTATTCACTATTTAATTCCATTCCTACTATTTTTAGTGATTTTTCACATCCACGTCACTGCAGCTGTCAGCATCTGTCTTTAAGGTAGGCTTTACCTATTTCATAGTTTCCATGATTCAACTAGCCCTTTTACATATATAGCACAAAATATGATCATGATTAACTATCCCATTGGCTAATCGTTTCCAAACATTTCCATACCTCTTAATGATCAACATACAAATGATTATAATACCATGCCCAAAGTGTATATAAGCCATTTTAGCATGGCTATCGATTTATACAAAACCAAAGGGTATGTGACCAATAACAAGAAGGGTAGTCCTATACATGCCATTTCAAAGTTCAACCAAAAGTATACCAAAATGAGCTTTGATAGTGTGGGCGACTTCAACTTCAAAATCCAGAGTCCGATGGTGACGAACCAAAATCTATAAAAGAGAATCAAAGAAACGAGTAAGCATTTAATGCTTAGTAAGTTTGAGTTATGAATTTAGACACAACCAAAGTATAGCATTCATGTAGCTAAATAGATAATTTCATATGCACAAATTCTCAATATCATACTTACTTCACATTACCAACCCTTATATTCATACACAAAGATCAACTTAGCCAAAGGCGGTAGCTCATTTATCAACCGAGCGAATACTTATTTGTAAGGGCTCAACTAATTCAAAGCACATCTGAAACATACCTCATTGTTGGGATTTTACAAGCGTATTAACTGAAATTTTACAGCAAGATCAATCATTCCCGAATCACGTACCTTCGAAATTTAACCGGATATAGCTACTCGTTCAAATGCCTTTGGGACATAGCCCGGTTATAGTAACTCGCACAAATGCCTTCGGGACTTAACCCGGATTTAGTAACTCGCACAATGCCTTCGGGCTTAGCCCGGAATTAGTAACTCGCACAAATGCCTTGAATCTTAGTCCGATTTAGTCACTTAGCACAAAGCCTTCGGGACTTAGCCGGACATCATTCGAATAACCATGCACATTTATCAATAAATCATGACACATTCGTATTTCATTTTCGTTAGCAAAACTCTAACACGAGGCACTTATCACACTTGCAATTTCGGCTCAATAGCCACACACAAAGAGCATGATTTTGATTTGCTTAAAACATGATCTAATCAAATCATAATCTAAGTTCCATTACTCGAAAACTTACCTCGGATGTTGTCGAACGGCTTCAACGGCTATTCGATCACTTTTTCCTTTCCCTTATCCAACTGTGGTCCTCTAAGCTCTTGAGCTAATTCAAACAAATTTAACTTATTAAAGTCTCATTTTGCTAGCTTATGGCGAATATGACAAGGAGTTTGATAGGTCATATGGCCACCTTTTAGCTCAAATACACAATGATCATACGCATTTTTAATCACATCAAGCAATTTAATACAATTCATTTGAACATCAAAAGAGAAGCTCAAGGTACTTAGCCCATATATACATTAGACATTAGAGTCACATATGTACGAAATCATGAATCGAATTCAACATACTAGCTAATATTTCCCCCTTAGCCGAATTTTCTAAGTCAAGCTAAAGCCATCAATAGGCTACCTATGGCCGAACATACACATCAACTCATATACTCATTCATGTGGCCGAACACAAATGTCTATGTCGGGGCCGATTGCAACACTTAATACATTCAACAAGTATGGTCACTTGTATTGACTAAACACCATTTTGTTTCAAGTTCAAAACTTGGCTAATACACACATATACACTAGTAAATCAAACACTAGCATTTGCACTTCACCTTACTACCATTTCTCATCCAATAACGTGAACAACAACATATTTCTCTTCTACTTCCTACCATGGCCGAATGCATCACAACACCATACCATTTCAATTTTGGTCATGGTTGAACAAGGAACTTAATGTCTCACTCAAGGATGCTAAAAGGAGATTCAAGAGTCATCAATCCACCATCACATGCATCATTACAAGCTTCACTTTTAGCATGCAAATAACATCAACACAAATCCACCTTAGCGAATATCATCTCCATGACATAGTAAAGATTTGAACCATGGGCTAGTTAGAACTCAAGCTAACAAAAAAACATGCATGAATCTCATGGCACAACATCAAACTTACCTTCACCTAGCTACAAGCATGGCGAATCTCTTTAACATTTCCTCCTTCTTTCTTTTGAATTTTCGGTCAAGAAGAATGAAAAAGGATGGACACATTTTTTTCTTTTGTTTTCATCATTTTCTTTCTCCTTTCTTTTTTTCCATTTCTTTATTACTAACTTTATTTTATTGTTTCCTCCCATGATGCACCAACACAACATGTCTATGATATGTTTTGCCCATCATCCTTTGTCCACCCTAATGTCATGGCCGGCCACTACTAGATGGGGGGAAAATTGACATGCAAGTCCCCTCTTTTTCAACATGCACTAATAGGTCCTTATGTTTTGATCTATCACATTTCAAAAGTGTCACACATAAGTCCTATTGACTAAATTCACATGCAATTTACTAAATCGAAGCTTAAAATTTTCACACATTTATTTTAGACAATAAATATCATATTCAAATAATTTAGTGACTCGGTTTAGCGGTCCCGAAACCACTTTCCTACTAGGGTCACTTTAGGGCTGTCACATTTTGAGATGCTGGCATCAAAAACAGAATGTCCATGTTTTTGCACACGGGCTAGGACACAGGCGTGTCGTGGTCGTGTGAAGGACACAGGCGTGTGTCTGGTCCTGTGAAAACCCCTATAAGTGTGAATTAGAAATTAATTCTACACGGGTGTGGGACACGGGCGTGTTCCGGGGTGTTTAGGCCATGTGAGCCACACGGGCCATCAACACGACCATGTCGAAATGGTCACACGGGCATGTGCCCTATTTTAAAGGAAAATTTCTTAGGGTTGGTTTAAGGACCTGAAATGGCTCCAAATAGCTTTCAATGATCGATTTGGGACTCGTAGGCCTATAATAAGAAGTTTAAGGTAGATATTGAAAAAGTTTTAAGTTTGAATCGAGTCTCGGTGACTTGAGATTGGTTGTATGCATGAGATCAAGTTAGGTAATGCCTTGTGCTCCTCTCCGGCTTGGGTTAGGGTATAGAGTGCTACACACGGGCATGTGGTCGGCTATGTGACCCAAGTCAGTATATATGCGCTGTTTCCACACTGGCGTGTCTATTAGCCGTGTGAGGCACAGGCCTGTTCACACAGGCATGTGATACTTGAAATGTTGAAATCTTTCTAAGTTTTCAAATTTTCATGTGTTACTGATTTAGTTCCGAATGCATGATTGAAACTTTGTATGCTCGATTTAAGTAACCGAATGCATGATTGAAACTTTGTATGCTCGATTTAAGTACATATTGAATGTGAATGAATGATATTTACTGAAATGAGATACCATTTGATAAATGATTGTTCTAAATTGAGTTACAAGTCTGTTAATGCCTCTTAACCTATTCCGGCGATGGTTATGGGTTAGGGATGTTACGTTTGTTGGTATCAGAGCTACAGTTTTGTTGATTCTAGGACTAACGTAGCATATGTGAGCCTAGCTATACATGTCATATTTAACTTATGATAGTGTGATATCTCCCAACTCTAATGAGAGTTGTTTTAATTAGACAAATGTGCTTTCCAACCAAGCTAATTTTGATAGTACTGAATTTGATACTCAAATATTTGAGTAAAATGTGTTTATGATGAGTTGAAACTCATAAAGGTATGAATGATAGTTTATAACATTATGTTATTGATAAATGTTATGTCATATGCTACTGTATGTGAAATTCAAATTATGAGGCTTTACGACCTTCAGCCCCTTACCAGTGTAGAGTTATAATGAAATTTACTATATTAGGATTGAATAAGTTCCCAAGTGTGAAATCAAAGTGTTCTAGGATTGAATGAATTATAATATGATCAGATATGAGAATGAGTTAGTAAGTAAAGACTATTCTAGAAGAGATGACAGATTGCTTAGAAGATCATTCAGATTACGCAATGTCGCTATTAAAGAAGAATTTACTTCAGTTAACTAAATTATTAAAGTATGATAATTAAAGAATGTATTACCAGAATTTCTTCTAAATTGATTTTAATTAATGGATGAGATCATGTGGGATTAGTTATGACAGGATTAGATAGTGAAATAAAGTTAGAATTGTACTGATAGCTGAGTGCAGCGATTATCGTTGAAGTAAATTGCGATGATTTCTTCTGGGTATTCTATGTGTTCATCTATCCTTAGTGGTGTGTGTAACTGTATATTTTCAGATGAAATTCTTACCATATGAGAATGTTATCTAAATATACTGATATACAAAAGCATTGTTGGGTTGTTTGGGTTATGATCGTCATTATTCTATCTTTTTCTGGTATTCTATTACATTGTGTCGATAGAAGGTCGACAGTAAAATTTGTATGAAGTTAGTATTTTTTTCTACTGGTTATTGTTCTGTTGAATATACATAAAGATTATATTGCTTCTGTTACCATTGATTCTAGTGTATATGAGTGATGCTTTACTTCTGGATTTTCTCTGAGACATCATCGAGATATTTACCATTTGATATGGGTGCTTTATCAAAAAGTTTAGTAAGTATTATATTTGGGTTTACAGTATCTCAGTTTTCTTATGATTCTATACGGTTATCTATGAAAGATATTTATTGAATGGATATAATTATATTTACTTCAATTATAATTTTTGGTTTGATCATAGTGACGTTGCTATACAAATCTCGGATTTATAGAGGTTGTGATTCTGCATTGGTTGTTATTGGAACTATATTTGATTTTCACTTTTGTTTCAAACTACATTATTGATAGTTGAGATCGAATCATTTGTTTAATTTGATTGAGTTATTCACTTGAAAGTAATTGAATTATGTGTACTTGAGTTTATCCGTAGGTTCGGAAAATAAATCTTGTACGCTTACGGGTGAACAGGCAGGTAGTCTAAGTGAAGAATTCATATTCTTAAAGACATGATATAGAATTATAACTATCAGATCAGATTTAATTCAGAAATGATATTGTAACACTCTTTACCCTTACCCGAGACTGGGACGAGGCACGAGGCATTACCAAACACAAACATGGACATTCTAGAAAAATTGGTTATAAAATTTCATTTCCAATTTAAAAATAATTAAACAAAATCACATTGTCATTATTATTGACTTACGAGGTCCAAAACATGCGTTAAAAGTGGTCCAGGACTATACCGTGAACTTAAGAAAATTTTATAAAAATTTCTTGGTTTAAACCTCACATGCCCCGTGTGGAGGCAATGAACATGCCCGTGTGCATTGGACACGCCCGTGTCCTTCACCCTTGTGGAATTATTTTTCATTTCGAACTTGCAGGGGTTTTCACACAGCCAAGCACACGCCCGTGTCCCTGGCCCATGCCCCTCACATGGCCATGACACGCCTATGTCACAGCCTGTGTGGAAAAGCCTGGACATTCTGTTTATGACGTCATCATTCATTTAGGGTTACACGGCTAAGGCACACACCCGTGTGCTAGGTCGTGTCCTCCACACAATTTAGACACATGGCCATGTCTCTACCTGTGTGTTTACTACCATGCATACTGACCTAAAATTCTAGGTGCAGGGGACACACGGCCCTATACACACCCGTGGGGATTGACCGTGTGTCACATACGGCCTAGACAAGCCTACATAAAAGTCCACACGGGTAGACACATGCCCGTGTGTCTACCCGTATGGACTTTTTTGTAGGCTATATTCCAAGCCTTTAGTCACCCTCAAACATCTATACACACTAATGTGTTCCTTGGGCATCTATCATGGTATAAATGTACCTTTAGAACCTTTTTAGCCAAGGTTATGCATGTTGCTTCAAGTCTCTTCTTAACTTATATTGATAGTACCCTCTTTGTTTTAGGGTTACAATTTTACAAACCATATGGTATACTTAGCTCATTTCATAAATCATGCCAATTATGACCTAAACCATCTTCAAGTGATTTGGCCACATTACACAAATCCATTCATGGTATACCACATTAACCATCTCAAAAAACATTCAAGCATATACATGCGCAGTTAGTAGATTTACAACCTACATCAATATGGACCATATCTCATGGCCATATACAAAGTGAATCAGCATATCATTTAAACCATTACATTGGCTAGCCAAATGACACATATAACAAAATGACCAAGAATCCTATACATGCCATTATAAAAAAATAAAAGTTTCTATATACCCAAACAAGACAAGTTGATAGTGTTGACAATACTCCAACCGTCTTCCAATCTTCACGAGTCCGCGAGCTCTGTAAGACAAGGGAGATGAAAGGTAGTAAGCATTTACATGCTTAGTAAGTTCAGATAACGGAAAAGTAAACTTATTGATTATTTAGCATAGAATCATAATAGATATTCATGCCAACATGCATAGTATAATTTCCCTATCACATACACTCGACCATCAAGTTAGTCTCAGGCAAATACATTATAACATTAGTCTTAGATGAGCTTATCAATTCAAGCATTTCTTTTTTCATTTCTCATTTTAAACCTATTTAATTTTCTCATGATCTCGATGGATATCTCGTTTACCGCCAAATCATGCAAGTGATCATTTTAAATACGCAATCCTGTGAACCTCACTCTTCTTATGGGATTACCAGCCTTGGCTATATCCCCCGTAATATAAACTCATAGAGCAATGTTGGTATTGCCAGTCCAGGCTAAATCCCTTGCAATGACATATACTCCTATGAGTTCAGATCTGCCACTCCAAGCTAAATTCAGATCCTAATCGAATTACCCGTCCGAGCTAACTCCATTTCATCACATATATTCTTCGGGAGGCTAGATCACTATAAGATCACCCGTCCGGGCTAGATCCTTTCTATCATTAATTTATTTTTGAGAAATCCATCAGATATCCTTTTTATTCGACCGAGACATTTCATTTTAACATCAACTTTTCATGAATTATCGTATATTGCATATCAATATTATAATTTACACATGAACTTACAACTGTAATGTATTTAAAATAGTTTACATTCGAGTTATGCGAACTTACCTGGTAATCGTTTTGGATTCGAATTTCGGTTACTCCGAAACCTTTTGTTTTCCTCAGTCGACTTCTGAAGTTGGTCTTTCGGGGTCTATATAAGCAACAATAAATCATCAATACATCACACTATTCGTTTTAGGCCTAAATTTCACCCCAAGCAAATTGGTCATTTTGCCCCTAACATTTCACATTTTTACAAATTAGTCCTTTAAGCTAGTATAATGAAATGCATGTAATTTCTTGGATACCCAAGCCTAGCCGAAAGTATCATAAACTGAACCAGGCTACATTTTCCTCTATTTCACATTTCTAAGACACATTTTATACCTTTTACAAATAGGTCCCTTAAGTCATTTCCATGGAAATCTACTTAGTAAAAGTTGTTTACTATATTTTAAACTCTCATATTTCTCCATAAATCATCAAAGCACAAGCATCTCATGCATGGGTAAATTTTTAAACATGAACCCTAGCTTGAAATATGGGTAGAAATAGAGAGAGTATGTTACGAGGATCTCAAAAATACAAAGAACATTAAAAACGAGGCTAGGGAACATTTACTATTAAGCTTGGAAATGTTGAAAACCCTAGCTATGGTTTCTCTTCAAAATTCAGCAGCCATGGAGAAGAAATGGCTAAATTTTGCTTCCTTTTTTACTAATTTTATTACCAAATGACCAAAATACCCTTCCTTACTAAACTTTCAAATTTTTCCATGCATGCCCTTTTTTGTCCAAAAACTTTGTAATTGGGAAAATTTCTATTGAAGACCTTCTAGTTAATAATCTAAAGCAATTTCATACAATTTTCTTCTAGAACCAAAGTTTTACAACTTCTTCAATTTGGTCCCTCATTACCAAATGGACACCTTATACTTAGAATTTCTTCATGAAACTTTAACATGCTTATTTTCATATCCTAGACCTTATAATAATCATAAAACAATTGTTTTAACGTCGGATTGGTGTTGATATGGGATTACACACTGAGTTTCCATAACTCATCCATCTGTTTATCTGTATTGGTAATCCTCAAGCTTAGGTGGGTTGGTGCTGCGAGGGACTCAAAGGTGGCCAAACAACTGCACGGACTTTCTTATTAGGTTTAAATTATAAGTAGTTTTATTTGGGGTAATTTGTTTTGTAATAAGGCTTCTTTAATTTTTAACCTTTAATTTTAGGGTTTTATTTATTTTGATTTATTTATGCTAATAGTGGGATACGGGTTTTCAAAAATACAAACGTTTTTCGAAACACCATGTTCACGCCACATGTTTTTAAAGCTTCTGCTAGAAATCATGTTTTAAAATTAATAACAATTTAATATGATTCACTTTTAAAAAACGACTTTGATTTTGAAAATGAATAAACGTATCTTAAGATCACATAAAGAGGTCAAATACAGAACGGGTTTTCAACGAGATTATGCTTTGTGAAAAACAATTCAATGTGACATCGGCAGATTCGGCCATAACGTCCAGGCTAGATTTGGGGTGTTACATTTAGTGGTATCAAAGCCTGTAAAAATTGACTGTGGATTTGGGTTTCATCTAAAACTTGGAATTTCGAAAAAGAACTATTTCAAATTTGAAATATTTGGAAATGTTTTACTGAAAGTGTGGTACACCGAGTCTCTAACACCTATTCTGTCAGTCTTCTGAAACTATTGACTGTTTAAATTTAAATACTTAGACTACTATAGGTAGTAGACTGTATTGAAACACTCTGTTTAATGTAGTACGACTGCGATCTGCGAAAACAAACTCTTAAGTATTGATACTACTTTTCATAAAATATCTATTAATAAACACTGAAACTATAAACTGATGCATAAAATTGCTAATACAGATAATACGCAAATCAATAATGACCACCAGAAGTACTCATGGAAGGGGTACGAGAGGCCGCGATGGAGGCCGTGGAGGTGCTCGGGCTGGGTTTTTGTCATCTGGCCATATGCCTAATGTTGAAGCTAAAAAGGCATCGACTTCACCTGTGACTGAGACTGGGTCTCATTATCGTATGATTGGGGACGACACACTATCCCAAGCTATGTTACAGATTCTGGAGTGGGTCGCTAGGCCCAATACTGGTTCTGTGGGCCGTAGGTCAGTTATGAAACGACTTCGGTCTAATGGGGCTAAGATTTTTAGGGGTATCGCTAAAGTTGCCCTTAATGTGGCAAAATATGGATTGAGGCCACAAAGAGGATCATGGATGACCTCGACTACACCCCCGACCAGAATTAAAAGATGCAGTGTCACTGCTGCGAGATGAAGCTTATCAGTGGTGGCTTACAGTTAAAGAGGGAACTCGGCTCGATCGGTTGGCTTAGGAATTTTTCAAGACTGCTTTCCAGGGAAAGTATGTGGGCACTAGTTATATGGATGCCCAGAGGAGAGAGTTTCTAAATTTAACTCAAGGGGATAAGTCAGTGGCGGAATATGGGGCTGAATTTTTACGATTAAGTCGCTATGCACGTGGGATGGTGGAAACTGAATATGAGCGCTACATTCATTTTGAGGATGGCCTCAGAGATAGTCTATGGGTTTTGATAGCTCCACAGAGGGGGCGAGATTTTGCTACTTTAGTAGATAGGGCGAAGATTGCTGAGGATGTAAACCACGCTGAGCGCCAGAACCGTGAAAAGGAAAGAGGTAGGAACAAGAGGGATTCAAAGCCCTAAAGTTCTTTTCTGAGATTTATGAAAAATGCCAGAGTCGATGGGCTGGTTAGAGTTGGGACCCCTATTGCTATTACTGGACCGCAGCCTTGTACGGATTGTGGGAGACGCCATTAGGGTGATGCTAAAAGGATTGGGGAATTTTTGAGGTGCGGATCATTAGAGCAACGTATCAGAGATTGCCCAAGCATGCCCGGGCAGATGTGAGCTATAGGTTTGAGTAATGTACAGTCGCCGAAGGGTGGTCAGCAGCTGTCGAGAGGCAGTGGTCAGGCTAGGGGTGGTATGGGCCGTGGTCAAAAGGCAACAGGCAGAGCTACTGGTCACACTGAGTCAGGTAGCCAGCTCTGGTTTATGCTGCATGTCGCCGAGAGGACGGAGACACTCCAAATGTAATCATGGGTCCATAATATACCTTATACTTCACTGGTTGATATAGGGTCTGCTCATTCTTATATAGTATGCACTGTATCTGAGACTTTGGGTATCTTGGTTGAAAATACTGCAAATTAGGTTACTGCATTAAGTCCATTAGGGCAGTCAGTGAGGGTAGATAAATTGTTCAGAGATGTACCTTTGGTGGTTCAAGGAACTATCTTTTTGGCGGATTTGATGGAACTCCCTTTTGGAGAATTCAACTTGATATTGGGTATGGACTGGCTTGTTAAACATCAAGTGAACTTGGATTTACTACTAAACGTATGGTACTGAAAACTACGAAGGATGACGAGGAGGTTGTAATTGAGGAGCATCGGAATTATTTCTCAAATGTGATTTCGACACTGTAGACGGAGAAATTGGTTCGTAAGGGTTGTGAGGCATTTCTAGCCTACATCGGTGTTTTATATTCTGAGGGTTCTTTTGTTAAGGATATCAGAACAATTAAATATTTTCGGATGTCTTTCCTGATGAGCTGCCTAGATTACCTCCAAACCGTGAAGTTGAGTTTTGGATTGAGCTCTTACCTGGTACAGCTCTGATGTCCATCACCCCTTATAGAATGGCACCGAAGGAGGTTGTGGAGCTTAAAGCTCAGATTCAAGAATTACTGGATCAAGGATTCATCCACCCTAATTTGTCTCCCTGGGGAGCATCGGTTTTATTTGTAAAAAAGAAGGATGGATCCATGCTTATGTGCATTGATTACCGGTAATTGAATAAATTGACTATTAAGAACAAGTAACCTCTATCGAGGATAGACGACCTATTCGACCAGTTTTAAGGAGCTTCAGTTTTCTCTAAGACTGACCTTCGATCGGGGTACCATCAATTGAGGGTAAAGAGACTGATGTTTATAAGACAACATTTAGGACTCATTATGGTCATTATTAGTTCCTAGTGATGCTGTTTGGACTGACGAATACACCAACAGCTTTTATGGATCTGAAGAACCTAGTGTTCCAGCCCTATTTGGATCGGTTCGTAGTGGTTTTCATAGATGAAATCCTAGTGTATCTGAGAACTGAAGATGAGCATGATGCATATCTCTAAGTTGTTCTACAAATTCTGAGGGAGAAACAACTGGACGCCAAGTTCAGTAACTGTGAATTTTGGTTACGAGAGGTAACATTTCTGGGCCATGTGGTATCTGCTGAAGAGATTAGGGTTGGTCCTCAAAAAATTGCAACTGTTTTGGATTGGAAACCACCTAAGATTGTATCAAAGATTCGTAATTTTTTGGGACTGGCAGGGTATTATCGATGGTTTATTGAGGGGTTTTCATTGATTGTTGCACCTCTGACTAAGTTGTTACATACGGGTGTGCCGTTTAATTGGACTGATGCGCAACAAGAGAGTTTTGAGAAGTTTAAGAAAGTTCTGACTAAGGCCCCTGTCTTGATACAGCTAGAGTTTGAGAAAGAGTTCACTATTTATAGTGATGCATCGCATGTTGCTCTGGGATGTGTGTTGATGCAACATGGTAAGGTCGTAGCATATGCATCTCGCCAGCTTAAGGCGTATGAGATGAACTACCTGACGCACGACTTAGAGTTAGTCGTGGTGATATTCACACTAAATATTTGGAGGCATTACCTATATAGAGAGAAGTGTATCATTTACATTGATCACAAGAGCCTCAAGTATCTCCTTACTTAGAAGGAGCTAAATCTTAGGCAGCGTAGATGGATCGAGCTACTTAAGGACTACGACTGTTCGATCGAATACCACCCTGGTAAGGCCAATGTGGTGGCTGACGCACTGAGTCGTAAGGCTATGACTGATCTGAGGGTGATGTTTGCTCATCTCAGCTTATTTGATGATGGTAGTCTGTTGGCAGAACTTCAAGTTAAACCAACGTGGATTGAGCAGATTAAAGGTAAGCAGTGGCAGGACATGTAACATCTCGAAATAGGGCCTAAATGGAACAATGGTTGTGAAACCACAAATTCAAGGTAGGAAAATTTATTTTATTATCATTTTAAGGTTTATGGCATGATTTCATGATTGTGAGAAAATTTCGTTTAGAAATTTTATCGATAGAGGGTCCAATTTGATATTTAAGACTAAATTGCAAAAGTTGTAAAATGTGTGTTCTAGTTCACAAAGGTACTAAGTACTTGTGAGTAATGGGTTTTTAAAGTGGAGGTCCTTGGATAGTAATTAGGCCATTATACTAGTTTGGACAAAAATACCTAAAGGAAGATAAAACACCATAGTTTTTAATTAAGGGCATTTTGGTCATTTAATTATTAAAATGAATTAAAAACAAAATTAAAAGCCAATTTTTATCCATCTTCAACCCCTTGGCCGAATTTCACATGAGGAAGACATAGCTAGGGTTTTTTGAGCTTCCAAGCTCCATTGTAAGTCCATTTTAGCCCTATTTTTAATGTTTTTTTACGTTTTTGGAGTCCTGGTAACTTGATTAAGCTTGGGTTTATATTTGGAAAAATACCCATAGGTGAAATATGTTTATTTTGATGTTTTATTGTAGAATATGAAGCTTGAAATTGTGTTAAACAACTTTTACTAAGCGATTTTACGTGAAAACAAGTAAAATGACATAATCGGTAAAAATACCTAATGTTCATAAGTACATGTTAGAATGAGAATTTTATGTTGCCATAGAAGGGAAAAATGATCAGCATGTCATAAAACATAAGAAAATAGGATGAAGTTTAATTTCCAGGCCTTGGGCAAAAAGTGTAAATATGTAAAAGTTTAGGGAAAATATAATTTTGCCAAAGTTTGAGTCAAGGACTGTTTTAATAAATGTGAGTATTAAATAATCTAAATTTGTTATTATATATCAAGAAGAATGAAATTCAGAGTTGGACCGAGGAAAGAAAAAAATAGTGGACTAAATCGATATAGTTGATCGTATTTTGTTTCGAGGTAAGTTTGCGGTAAATAAATGCAATATTCTATTATTTTATGTTAACATTGTTAATTTCCAGCATGTGTATATTTATTTTATGAAATTATTCAAAGAAGACACAAGCATGAATTGACGGAGAAGTAATTTTAGAAAGTCCCGGTTGAACCTTAGGAATTTGTAGGATACAAATGTCATGACATTAAGGTTTAAGGATACCATGTAAGACCATGCCAAGGCATGGCAATTCATAAGGTTTCTAAGGCAAGGGTATCCTGTAACACCATGTCAAGACATGGCATTGATAAGTTACTATAAAGAAAAGGTCCCAGGTAAGACTATGCCAAGGCATGGCATTGGTGAGTTCATAAGGCAAGGATACTATGTAAGACCATGTCGAGACATGGCAATAATAAGTTTCAAAAGGATACCCCGTAAGATCATGACAAGTCATGGCCATGGTAAGGTACCCGTGTATCCTTAGTATTCCAAGTGGTTCAACGAGAAAATTTAAAGAGAATATCAAGGTAAGGTAAGGTAAGACGGGTTATACTAAAAAGGGTAAGAGAAGTTCATGCTAGAAGAGAAAAGGGAAGTATATAATGTTCATGTATGCTTGATAAGGAAAAAGGTAAGTAAAATGTATTAACAAATTTGATTAAGTAAGTAAATATTTAAGCAAGTGATTAAGTGAAGTAGTTTAAAATATGTCTATGACCTTTAATGAAGTTACATTAAGTAGTATAATGCCAAGTAGCAAGATAATTCTTATGAATGTTGTTATTTATTTGCATGCAAACTTACTAAGCTTAATGCTGACCCCCTTTATTTTCCTTTTTATATAGTTTTTTCAAGCTAACTCAGGGATCGTAAAGTTCGTCGGAGGTCTGGGCACACTATCACAAGGATTATTTTTGGTATAGCTAGACATTTCATTTTGAGTATGGCATGTATAGCATCGTAGCCATTTTGTGTGTATGATCTTATGATATGGCTAATGAATGGTATGTAAATGCTGATAATGATTAGCTATTGGAATGGCTAATCAAGGACATGTTTGGTGTTATGTATGCCTAAATGCTAGTTATTCCATGGAAATCATGAAAAAGGTGAAATTAGCTTTAAAACAGTATCAGGCAATAGTAATGATGTAAATTTAAAAAATCACTGAAAATAGTAGAAATGGATTTAGATAGTGAATGAGATTTAGAATTAAAGATTATTGAGTCTATGTTCATATGAAAGAAACATAGTAAATAAAGGAGTTGTGTTTTATGAGATATTTAAATTTTCGTGAGACAAGGTCAGAGTGATTTCTGACTCCCCTGTTCTGACTTTAGAAATTTACTAAAAATTGTAAAAAAATAATTAGGAGTTACACATTATATGTATAGATTCCTTATTGAGTCTACTTTTAAAATAAATAAATGGCATGGCTATTTGAATTTTTTATAGGGAGAAGATTAATTCATAGTGAACAGAGGTTAGAGCAGCCGAACACTGAAACAGGGGAAACATTAACTAATAAACTATACTAATTAGCTAGACCAAAAATTCTGAAAAAAATTTGTAAGAAGATATACGAGTTTAGTTTCAGATAAAATTTACAGATTTCAATTTTTAGTTTCGTAACTCGAGTTATGATTTACTTAGTGACTATGATGCAGATGGACAATGTATTTACGAAAGATGAAATAAATTGTTTTGATTTGTTTAAGTGATCGAAAAATTTTATTGATTCTGGTTTGTTCCTGAACCGTTTAAATTTCATGTTTTAGGGTCTCAAGGACCCTTTTTAGGGACATAATGAATTAATGAAACTATATTAATTTTAAAAGCAAATTTTTATGCCCCGAATTAGTAAACTAAGTCTGGTAACGTCTCGTGCTCGACTCCAGCGACGGTCTCGAGTAAGGGGTGTAACAGAATGAGCCACTGGGTCCTCGATTTCAATAGATTGAGAGTGGTAACACATCAGATTTTGGATTGAACAGTGAAGGGGTGCTCTGTTTTCGTGGGAGAGTCTGTGTACCGAAGGATACTGATTTGAGGCAATCTATACTGCGAGAGGCGCATAGTAGCCCTTATGCTATGAATCCTAGTGGAAAAAAGATGTACCTAGTGTAACACCCCTTACCTGAGACCGTCGCAGGAGTTGAGCATGAAGCGTTACCAAACTTAGCTTACTAATTCAGGGCATAAAAAATAGCTTTTAAAATTAATATAGTTTCATTCATTCATTATGTCCTTAAAAAGGGTCTTTGAGACCTTAAAATATGAAATTGAAACGGTTCGAGAACACACCGGAATCAATAAAAATTTTTCAATCATGATCGCATGATTCGTAACAAGTAATAAATATTTATAATGAAGATCAAACCTAGACTAACTATTATCACGACGACAAGGCAAACGCACCTATCGAACAACAGTATAGTAATGGCAAGACCGGGATATCGTACCCAAGGGAACCAAAAGTACTAGTAATAACTATCTTTTTATTATTTAACTTAGAAATAAAGAGGGATTGCTTATTAAACTAATTAACTAAACTAATTAACTAACTAAACTAAAGCAAAGAGAAAATTTGGAAATAGACTTGAAGAAAAGTAATTGATAAAGACGACACCCAAGGAGGAATCCACCAAGATTTCACTTGTTATCTGACTCTGAACCAGACGATTTATTCACTTGACTTGATCCGTGAGACTCCCTAACCTATATTATTATCTCTTTCGAGACTAATAATGTCTAACCCTAAGTTAAACTAATTGAAATTTCTTTCTTAACTAAAACCCCTAGGGAAGCAGTAAATCGATCTATGGACTCCCATATTAGGTTTCACCCTAATCCGATAAAATCCCGTAACCCTATTTCTAGGCGTTGGATCAACTCTGCTTAATTATGCCAAATCTACTCTTAGACAGGGACTTTTGCTCCTCTGCATAAGCACATCAAATCATGAATTAATACCTGAAATATTAAATCAAGCATTAAGAACACATAATTAAGAACAAATCAAGTCTTTATCATACAGTTCAGATAATAATAACAAGATCCACCATAGGTTTCAACCCCCTTAGGTATCTAAGGGGTTTAGTTCATAATAAAATAAGAGTACATCTCAAAAGTATGAAAATAACAAAAAATAAAGAAAACTTTATAACCCCTGAAGGAATTCTGAGAGAGATCTTCATTCTTGGAGTAGCTCCCGCTTTTGGGATGGATCGTCTGGCTTCCTTCAAGTAATTCGCGGCTTGTGGTTCTGTACTCCAGAAAAGTTCTAGAGTAGAGCCCCCTTTCTAAGTCATACTTAGGGTGTTTATATAGGCTTTGGATTGGCTTTCTTCCTCCCTAAGTATCATTTTCCATGTAAAATACAACTCCTTGAAAAAGGGACACGTCCGTGTGCCACGGCCGTGTGACGTGTTTACAAGGCTGTGTTCGATCCGTTTAATTGCACACAGCCGTACGGGTCAATGGCCAGGCCATGTGAATCATGAAAGCCTTGGTCGAAACCCTCGAAAGACACGGGCATGTGAACAGCCCGTATGGCAAGGCTTAGGCCGTGTCATCTTCTTGATTTGGTCTGTTTTGTCCCTTTTTGGCTTGTTTTTGGCTCATTTTTGGCTCCTTTTGACTCTTGGTGCTCTCCTGAGTACAAAACATGAAATAACTGGATTAAGAGCACCAAAATCCAAAAATCTAGTGATAAACATCCATAAATATGCTAAGTATTTGGCGTAAAAATATGTATAATTTGGCGTTTATCAAATACCCCCACACTTAGGCATTTGGTTGTCCTCAAGCAAAACTCTCATTTACTGCTAGAATTCATTCCTTTCAATCACATAATCATTACTGATAATGTTACAAACTATTTCACAGAAAATCATACTGTGAGAATTCAACTATAGGGGCATCAAAAGCCTCAAACAATCTAAATCGAATATTTTGATAATAAAATTATAGGTAATCTCTTTCCTCTAAGTAATTAACTTTATTCCTAAATATACAATAGATGACATCCTCACTAAGGATTCACTCAAATCACTCAAAGTGTTTAAGGTTCAAGATTAAGCACTCGATTCTCTAACATGAGAAGTTATTACCATAGGCTTGCATGAAAATCAAATCTTCGCCACTTGTAAATGATATGATACACTAATCAAAAGGTCTTTGCATGGTTGTAACGAGGTTTAGGTTATGGGTATGGATACAAGCTGAAGAGACAAAGGTTAGAATCAAGATAATTTCAATATATTACCCCACTATCAAAAACTTAATTACTGAATTACAAACAAATATCTAAAACTATATTACATGAGCTCATGACAACTTTAGCTTGTTGAGGATTACAATAATAATACTAAGTTTTTTTTAAAGAAAAATTAAGTTAATATAATATAGAAGTCATACTTCATGATTCAATAAAAAAATGGTGAACATAGTGAGGTAACAATATTAAATTTAATCTAAAAAAAAGGGTAAATTAAGTAAGAGGATTTCAACAATAATGGGTTAATGGGTTAATGATGAGGGTTAATCAATAAAAAAAAATTAGTAGGCTCAAAGGGGGTTCACTAAGGGTTTAATTATGTGGGAAGGCTTTTTATGGAGTAAGTGGGTTAAATCCTAAGTGCCTTTATCATCTCAGTATATCAAATCATACGTTTGATCTCGACATGTATAATCGAAGCAAGTTCCAGAATAACAGTTCAATGTTGACACACTCAAACCACAAAAAAAGTGAGCAAGAAGGAAAGCTATATGCTCAAAAGGCTAAAAAATCTCACCAAAAAATTGGGTTTTTGATGTCATTCCTATATACTTAAGATTTCAAGATAATACCTCAATTTAGGAAAATAATCTAAAAAATTTTAGTTCTCAAAATATCAACTTATCATGCTCGATTCTCTAATGTCCTATAATCAAATAATCATGCATAATTCCCATGGTCTAATTCATGACATATCAACAATAATTATAGATTACTCAAAATTCATTCGATCAATATTATGAGAAAATCACTTAAGTACAAGGCCAAATTCCGGGATTTGAGAACAATGCAAAAAGTTAGGCATCATGTTCATGTTTACCCCCCCACACTTAAGATGTACATTGCCCTCAATGTACAAAGATAGACTATTCAAAATAAAGAAAATCATAAGAAGGAAGGAGGTGAAACTCCCTGTTAGATGGATGCGGAGCTTGATTCTGAGGCTGGAGTGTTTGGAGAAAGTAGTAGCTGCCACTGTTCATGGCTAGATGAAGAAATTGGGTTGTTGAACATGGCATTTGTTGGGTATTGTTCCCTACTTGTTTCCTCATTCCGTAAAATATTCCTAGCAGTTTTGCTTGGAAGTCTGTAGAATCATGAAGAGCTTATTAAGAGTTGGTGTGGAAGAGAGCGTAGTGGGATTACTTATTAGAAATACCAGAAAAATGAAGAAAGTAAAATTTTCCAATATAGATATGTCTTTCGAAAGAAAATAATAAAATTGAAATGAAAAAAAATAAAAATAAAAAATAAAAAATAAAAATAAAAATATAGGAGGATTCAATGATCCTCATCAGTAGGGCTCTCAAGTGGTGGTGCTGGAGTGGCGATGTGGAAGTGCTGGCACAGCTGGTGCATTATGTCCTGCATGTCATCCATCTGTCTGTTACGTCACTGATATCGCTCGTGAATCATTTCGAACTGTGTAGTACAATACTGCTCGAAGTGAGCGAGTCGATCGGAAAGGTGTGTGAATGAAGCAGCCGCATGAACTGGTCGTTCCCTAGGTGGCGTGGTAGAAGGCTCCTCGTCCTGTGGGGGGCATCATCAGGAATGTCCTCAAGATCTTCCTCGTCAATGGCTTGAATGAGACGGTACTGAGGAGGATCGGTCCCACGTTGGCGCTCGATCATCCTCATGTGTAACATAGTCGTGATGCCCTGTGGGGACATCTGACCTATCGGTGTAAGTGCTGATGACTGGGCCACGATGTTGAGGAGGCCGAAGTGTCTGGCAAGGCGCGTCACATAGGGGCCGATAGAGATTACTCCTTTTCGATGCCTCTCAATCTGATAGCGAATGGCGAAAGCGATGAAATATGCCAAGTCAGTCACGTGTGCATTCACCATGCACCATAAATAGTAGGCGTCGTGGGTGTTGATGACGCTGGTGCTCTCTCTCCTTCCAGTCAAAGTGTGTTCTAATATGGCATGGAGATATCGTAGGGAAGGGACGAGAGCTGAGGCCTTCGAGCAGCTGGGGTCGTAGATGGAAGAGACTGGTGCCAAAGCCTTCCAGCACAAGGAAGGAGAAATATGGATATTATGTGGTAGTGCATTCATGTCCTCCTCCTCCATAAACTCATCAGTGTGAATTCCCAGAGCGACTCCAAACTCTGGGATACTCATCGCGCGAACTAGACTGCCTAATCGGAAGAGAATGGTACTTGGGTCGTCATTGTTCGTCATCACCACCTGTAAATGAAAAGTAGATCATAATTCTAAAGTTAGCACTAAATAAGTGTGCTCGATAATAGCGAAGAGCCATTCTCATGCTTCTGTGGATAGGAGGGCGTGAATGGCATCAGCTAGGTGGACTTGCTCTACGGCAGCCCAGTCAATGCAGTGACCTGTAGTGAGGGGTCGTGCACGTAGTATTTGAAATAGCTCCTCCTGTGCAGCTTGTGAAATGTGAAGGGTGTGTATTATTAGATATTTGATGAGGCAAATGAATTACAAATATGACAGTCGATGTGAATGTTGTAACATGTGATTAAATGTACATGAAACTTGGAAATATATTCTGGGTAAGACCCGATGACTACATGTGGAGATTATGTCCGGGTAAGACCCGATGACTACGTGTGGAGATTTTGTCCGGGTAAGACTCGATAACTACGTGTGGGGACTATTCGAGCTAAAGGTTTCGCTGAAGATTCGAGTAAAGCATAAGATTATACGACTTCACAGTAACAATTGGTAATAAATACGTTCAATGCGTTAAGTTGGTCAGGTATGTATTTTGAGATTATATTTAAGCTTGATTTGGACTAAATCACAAGGTCGTTATGTGATGCATATGTGAGTAAAGCAATAAGACTGTTCTATGACTATTGTGCGTTTGGTCAATGTGGAAAGTTAGGTGAAAATATGTAATGTACCTATGTTTATAAGAGATCACTATCAAGTGAGAATTTATCTGCCTATTATATATGATGAGATGTGCATATTCGGTAAAGGGACGGTATGCCTGAAGGAAGAGTGAAATAAAAATACGAACAACTATGTTATAATTTGATTGTTATCTATTGACACTGCTTAAAACTTACTAAGCATTGTAATGATTACTCCGTTTACTTTGTTTCCTCTGTTTTATAGATCTCATTTGGAAGCTACAGTGCTCGGGGATCGTCAACAAACTAGTCACACTATCACTATCCACCGTTTGGTACTGCTATGTTTTGGATTATCTTATGGCATGTATAGAATAGACTAGTAGTGGGAGGATATTTTGGTTAATGTATATAAGCTATGCGAATATGACATCTTTTGAATGTTTACTTTTATAAGTTTTTTAAATTTTATCCCTGGTTGTGTCTAGCAATTATCCAATTGAATGATCTTTACTTCAAGAAAATGTTCAAAATTTTACTGATCTGGCATGAGTTACAAGTCTAGTAATGCCCCTTACCTATTCCGGCGACGGTTACGGGATAGGGGTGTTACAACGAGTAATTATAAATATTTAAAACCTATCAGGAAACTCGCGATCGGTGGTTAAGATTACCCCCACGGTAAGTTAATTCTATGGGTGTAGGAATTATTGTTGGAACAAGTTATAAATGTTATCAAGGTTTAATGTAAGGCACATGCATCATCTAAAGGCATATTGTATGTTGCAAAACCTTTTCAAATTATTTTCTTAATACAAATATAATTAATTAATGAAAATTTTATTTTTAGAACTCGAAAAATAACAACAACTCCATTAATTAACATCCTTACTGAAAATAAGTTGAATGGGAACAACCATAAGGAATGGAAATAGAATCTTCATATTGTTCCCAACTGTGAGAAATACAAAATAGTCCTTGATACTAGATGCCCAAGTGTAAACAAACTTGAGGCTAGAAATTTACGGAAGGATTCAAATGAGATAGCTCATTGCTAAATATTGGCAAGCATGACCAATACTTTATAAAAGCAATTGGAAAGCTATGGATCAACTAGAAAGATGATGTACAAGCTAGAAGGTATGTTTCTAAGGCCAAGCTACTTTGGCTTGAAAATCCACGATTACTAGCTTAATAAACTCTTAACAAAAGCTTAGTACTATGCTTAAAGATCATATGCTTACACTTATAGGATACTTTTTCACGGTTGAGGATAATGGAGTAGGACTAGTGATCGCCTCCGGACGTACTAACATCCAGAGTGTGGACATTGCAATAAAATAGAGAACTACAAGGAGATATCCGCAAGTATATGGGTCGAGTTGTAATATAATATTTATAATGAAGTAGGTGAGTACTCTGAGGATCATACCCAAGAAAGGCTAGTGTTAAATCAATTTTAACCTAAATAGTAAAAGATATAATTAGTACTTCAAATAAATTATAGTACGAGCACATAGAAAAAGGTTTCTTAAAGTTTTTATAATAATAAAACTATAATAACATAAAAGAAATAAAATTTAGGAGATGAAGAGTACAATAAAAGAAATCTCAATTATGGGTGATTCGTTCATTTCAGTACTCCTCATCAACTATTGTATCAGGTTCCTCTTCAATCAACTAGTCACTAGCCTAGCAGGATATTCCGATCTTCCACTAACATAGTGAGTCAGCAAGAATTACTTATGTTCCAACCTCATAGCCTAGACTGGCTTGGGGTGAAGCTGTTCACGAATGGGCAATACCAATTTTGGTTTAATTCCCACCTTGATAACTTTCGGGGTTATCAGGCCTTGGTTTTTGTTTCATGTTCTTCCCTTCCAAAATAGCTAGTCTATGGAGTAACCATACAAAATAGTTAATAGATCATACCTCCACTCGTTGATCACCCATAGAGGGATTAGTTTCTCATGGATTTTATAAACAATATGAAATTAATATAAAGAGAAAGCATGTTAATTAAATTGACAAGACAAAGTAAATGGAAGAGCCTGATTGTATTAAGATTAATTGCGAATCCATAAGGTTTGAATGTTTCCAAAATTCAGATATCTTGAAATTAACAAGAACGATAGAAAGAAATCTAAAACCTAAGAACAAAAGAACACTAAACTAATTTTTTCATAGAAAATATAGGCTAAAGGAATGGTGTCCATAACATGTGCCAAAAGAGCTTATTTATACCTTTTAGGTGGTTGTCGTCCTTAACCCCAGGTTAGCTGATGTTTTCTAGTTTAAAGTTTGATTGTACAAACAAAAACGCCCCTGTTTTGTGTTTTATTTCCGTCACAGAGTCGCTGTCATGACACATGAGGACCTATGTCACGACAGAGGTGAAATCATACTCCTCCTGAATATTTCTTTAGGGGTAAGTCGCGACACCCTTAGCTTGTGTCGCGACATCAAAGGCAGACTTGATCTTTCTCCATTCTGTTCCCTATGTTGCGACATCGAGTTATCTGTGTTGTGACATAGCGACCAGTATTCATTTAGTACGCCTTCTAATGGTCTTCTGCACACTCACAAAGTGCGTTAGCTCACCCTTAGGTCTCATTCAGCCCCTAAGGTTAATAAAAGACTCAATTTGCACAATTTATTAAATGCAACTAAATCTAAGAAAACTTAACTAAAACATAACAAAAATGCTTGTATTCAAGTTCCTCAAATGCAAAAACTAGTTTAATTTGCTACATCAAATTACGACAAATCAATTTTTCCCACACTTAAGTCATTGCTTGTCCTCAAGCAACATAAAGAGAAACGAAAAATAGAATTGACCATCCTTGAGCAAATATCATACAACTATTGATTTCAAAGCATAGGACTTAGGCATTTCATATTCATTAACAACTTTGACATGATAAGTAGTTGACTTACCTCTTTTCATCACAAACATTTAAGTTTAGTATGTTACAAAATATACAAGAGTTAAGGGTCTCACCTGTAGGGATCCATCAACAAATCATAAAAGTACTTTGATTATTCGAGCATAATACAAATAATCATTTATACGTATGTTTAGTATGATGTCCATTCATGTGTAAGGATATTTAGGTCAAATAGGACATTTTGGCTTGTAACATTCTAAGGCTTAAGACAGATATGGGATTCAAAAATGGTAAGCATCAAAAAGGGTTACAATCACAGAAATAGTTTGGCACATCATATTGATTCCTATTCTTCCCCCCTTAGTGACCCTTACCTGCTCACCATCTTATTTCTCTATCTTTTACCTTCCTTGTCTCTCAATGTATAGGAAATCATAGCATGACATAGTAACAATGGCTAGCCTACGAGTTTTTGTGCACTAATGAACCAATTTTTCTTTCTTTTGGGACTTTTTAGCTTCCTTTTTCAGCTCATCCCAGTCAAGAATGTTTTTCCTTTTTTGATAGCTTTTTCTACTCGTGTTAATTTTTCTCTATATGGACTTTTTCTTTTATTTTACACTTTTCAGGCTAACTTATAGTTCCCAGATTGCACTAATCCTTCGTATATGTAAACCCCTAACCCGTATCCGTCGCCGGACTAGGGTTACGAAGCATTACAGTACAAAAACAAAATTTTGCACTTTCACAATTTCAAACAGATTTCATTATCATGAATCATTTATTCATTAGCAAATATATACATACACCTATACTTTCATAATTTCCCAAGCCATCATTCAAATTCACAAACATATACATAAATATATATATGCGTACACATAATTATTATTTTTTTGAAAAATGTATATAATTTCCATAGTAAACTATTACATAAAATCTCTATTCAAATGGTCATTTATCAATGTTTCGTTTATAAGTCTTATTAAACAAAACAATCCCAATATTTAACCATTATTTAACCTCAAAACCAATTATAAAACTCATACATTTTCCATGCAAACCTGAACTAAACTAACCTATGCATATTTGAACATATGTATGTTTCATTCCATCCATTTCCAAATTTACATTAAACATGTTTAACATTATAAACGAAACTAAATAAACCATTACCAAACATATTATTATACAAAATACTATTCATTTGGTAAATTTACATTTCATTAACCGAATAAGCAAGTCCTTATTATTATATTCTTTTCAACTTTATTATATTGCAAACAAATATACATTCACACATGAAAACATGAATAAGCTTCATAGAAGTTACGTATTCTAAACTCATCTTCCAATATATATTTTATCCAACCAAAAACCTAACCGAAACAAATAATTATTTCATAAAATATATATATGATCATTACATCAATCCACTTTCAAATCTAACAACAATAAACCCTTTTCAAGCATACCACATATATCACATACTTCATTCACATATAATATATATCATGTCAACTAAAAGTTAGTTCAAATCATATCCAAGTATGAACAAATCTATCATGGAAATTAAGCCATTTTCGCATGGCTAAAGTTATACATATTCAAAGTCGAACAAAATATGAATTAGCCTATACATGCCAAAAGTTTTAAAATAGACTTTTAGAAATACCAAAAGTTGACGATAGTGTGGATGACTTCAATAATGATTTCCGATCTCGTAATTTACAACCAAAAATCTATGTAATAGAGTAACAAAACACACAGGGTAAGCTAACTTAGCTTATTAAGTCTTAAGCAAATTAAACAATTCAATAAATAATTAAAACATTCAAACTAACCAAATTATATTCTTAATGTTATACTTCATCTTAATGAAATACCTTGGCCGAATATTCACAATCAAGTATAGAACACCACATAAATATTTCCTATAAGCCAATTATACAAGATCAAATATTTCATCACATATTCATTTACATGTATGGCTAACTTCACAAGATTCATTATATACTCACATGTGACTGAATTTAAGAGATAAATAAAACATCCATATAACTTATAGTTCAAATTTAATATAACATTACTTATGGCTGAATATGCCATATAAGACAACTTCACATATAATCGAATATTCAAATTCAATATAAGCTCACATATACTTTCCTTTTTGGCTGAACATATACAATGCAATTTAGCTCATTTCCACTTGCTCAATATCCAAAAAAATTTAAATTCTCATCATCATAGACTTGAAAACAAATCACTGGTATAAAACCTACTAGGCATAAGCCTGAATCACACACTGGCACAAGGCCTGCTAGACTCAAGGTCTAATATTTATTCACCAGCACTAAGCCTGCTAGGCACAAAGCCCCATCGAAGTCACCAACTCAAGGCTTGCTAGGCTCAAAGCCCAAATATTATAAATACAAAAATCGTTCCACAACATTTCACATATATCAAATCGTATAATATTCTATGTAACAAATACACATTTTCAGACGTTTTGATATCATTCAAATACAACTTAATCACATTAATTTATTTACATATTGCATTCGGCTAACAACTAATACATTATGCAATTTGATTCATCACAGTAAATCATTTTATGTTCAAAATAAATCATGATTAATTACTTAAAGACTTACCTCGAATATTGACGGACGTTACAGCTCGGCTATTCGACTATTTTTGTTTTTCCCCAATCCAAGTCTAGATTCCTTTGTTCTTGATCTATATAATTTCAAATTAACCTCATTTAAATACAATTTCATTCAATTTAATCCAACAACACAAAAATGGGAAAATTACCATTTTATCCCTGATATTTCATACTTTTTACAAATTAGTCCTAATTGTATAGAACACAAAATACTCAAAATCTCATTAATCATAGTAGGTCCAAATCTTCCTTATGTCCATACTAATCCAT
This sequence comes from Gossypium arboreum, assembly GCF_025698485.1. Lineage (NCBI taxonomy): Eukaryota > Viridiplantae > Streptophyta > Magnoliopsida > Malvales > Malvaceae > Gossypium > Gossypium arboreum. The sequence continues at coordinate 114,498,876 of NC_069077.1, read as the reverse complement.
ATATTTCATTTATTTTGCATTTTAGTCCTTCAATTTATTATTTTTGCAATTTAGTCCTATTAACTCAAAATCATCAAAACCCCAATACAAAACATATTAATCCAAAATATATTTAAAATAAATATGTATCAAATAAAAGTGAGAATCTAAACTATGGGGTTAGTTAAATATACAATAATTTAGAATAATTAGGCAATCTAAATATTTTCAAGTTTTAATGTTGGATCCATTCGATAGTATCAACAATTCACCGATGGATGATTCCTCTGTCCTTTCAATATTAGTCCATCTTCTATTGTGCCATTCCACCTGTGCTCACTTATCCCTTTCCTTAAACCTATTTATTCTTTTTGCACGCATAAAAGAAGTGTGTCCCTTGTTTCAGGAATGTTAGAAATAAATAATTTTTTGCATTGCTCCCCTAAATTTTTTCTACCTTCCTTGATGGCCACATTTAAAAATTTCAGTCACACCATTGATTTTCATAATTAACTTATTTTTTTCTAAATCAATGGTGGATTTAGAAGTAGCATGGAAAGGTCTACCTAACATGATCGGTATCCCATGATCTTCTTCAAAATCAAGCACCACAAAATCTACATAGGTAATGAAACTTCGTACCTTAACTAACACATCTTCCAATACCCCTTTAGAATGTGCTAAAGACTTGCCAGCCAATTGTAATGTTATCTAAGTAGTTTTAAGATCCCCTAATATGAGTTTTTCAAAAATTGATAGAGGCATCAAATTAATACTAGCTCTTAAATTACATAGAGCTCTATAAAAATGAATATTCCCTATCTCTACGAGAATAGTAAAACTCCTGGGGTCTTTCAATTTTCAAGGTACCTATCTTGAAATAATCACGCTACAAGAAGCACTTAAATTAACTTGTTCTCCTACCCTTGATTTTCTTATACTTTGTCATCCCCTTTAAAAATATAGCATACTTGGGAACCTTTCAATTAACTCAATTAAAGGTAGGTTAACATTTAATGATTTAAACAGGTTTAGGAAACTTATGAATTCATCCTCATGCCGCTCTCTTTCTTCTTGAAGTCTTAAAAAGAGCGGGTCTTTTGTGATTTCGGCATCTGTAGGTGATTATTTTTCTAGTTCACTCCCCAGTATTCTTACCTCTTTTGGCTTCTGTTCATCTTCATCTTCTTGAGGTTCCTCTTGAGGGTCATCAATATTCTCTACAATTACCTTCGAAGTAGGGTTTTCCGGGTTACTCAGTACTTTTCCTAATCGAAGTGCTATCGGATTCACGTGCTCCTTACCTTCCCTCCATGGATTGTCTTCTATATTGGTTGGAATACCTGTGCCAATTTTTCTTTTGATGTCACTCATCATGCTCATCAATTAGCTCATTCGATCCTTGAGCTTTGTCAACATCCTTGTTAAGTTGGTGCACTCAGACTACACTTACTTGACATCAGTTCTTATTGATTGCATCCCTCCCTCAATTTTATCCAGACCTTGACCATATGCAATATGGTCATTTGGGTTGGTCCTATCCTGAGGTTTTTACAAGTAAGGAGGTTGATAATTAGTATTTTTAACTTGATTTGAATTATTACCTTCTCCTTGGTTCCCAGACCATCTCAGATTCGGGTGATCTCTCTAGCGAGGATTATATGTATTCGAATAAGGGTCTCCACCCCTATTCCTGATGTCATTTGCATCCTCAACAGGATTGTTCATAGCGGAAGATTGGTTTATCTCCCCAACACATAGATAGTGTAGAAGCAGATTCAAAATGATTGAGATTATCCACTAACTGTTGATACTTGTCCTCATCTTTGATAGCTTCTATCATGGCGGGTTTCTGGTCTTATGTCAATCGTTCAATTGGTAATGGACAGTTGTTTAGTGCCATGTTCTCAATGATTTCATACGTATCCTTATACGTTCTATTCATAAAGGCATATCTATAACTTAAAAATTTCCTAATTTTTCTAATTAAAGTGAAAAGATTAAAATTAAACTAATGATATTGCCTCCCTGACAATAGCGCCAACAACTTCACTGCCTTCGGACGTACTAACGTCTAAAATGTGAATACTGTAAAAAAATAGAGAACTATGAGGCGGTATCAGCAAGTATATGGGTCAAGTTGTAATATATTTTTTACATCGAAGTAGGTGAGTACTCTGATGATTGTTCCCAAGGAAGGAGATTGCTAGATCAATTCTAACCTAAACACTAAAACATCTAATTAGTACTTTAAATAAATTATAGTACGAGCACAAAGAAAAAGGTTTCTTAAGGTTTTTATAATAATAAAATTAAAATAAAATAAAAGAAAGAAAATTCAAGAGATAGAAGAGTAGAGTAAATTAAATCTTGATTATGGGTGATTAGCTCGCTTTGGTACGCCCCATCAACTGTTGCTTCAGGTTCCTCATCAATGAACTAGCTGCTACCCTAGCAAGATCTTCAGATCTTCCACTAACATAGCGAGTCAGCAAGAACTACTTATCTTCTGACGTCACAGTCCAGACTAGCTTGGGGTGAAGGTGTTCACGAATGGGTAATACCAATTGTGGGTTAATTTCCACTTTGATGACTTCCTAGGGTCGTCAGGCCCATGCTTTGTTTAACGTTCTAACTTTCTCAAACAACTGATCCGTTGAGTAACCCTATAAAATAGCTAATAGATCATACCTTCACTAGCTAATCCTACATAGTGGGATTAGTTTCTCATGGCTTTCATAGACAATATGAAATCGATATAAAAAGAAAGAATGATAATTAAATTAACAAGATAATGTAAACAAAAAAATCTTAATTGTATTGAGATTAATTGTGAATCCACAAAGTTTGAATGCTTCCACAATTTATATCTCTTGAACTTAACAAGAACAACAGAAAGAAATATAAAACCTAAGAATAAAAGAAACTAAACTAAATTTTACATAGAGAATTTAGGCTAAAGGAATGGTGTCCATAACATGTCCCAAAGGAGTCTATTTAAAGCTTTTATGTGGTCGTCATCCTTAACCCTAGGTTAGTTGACGTCTTTGAGTTTAAAGTTTGATTGTGTTGACCAAAACACCCCTATTTCATGTTTTATTTCTATCACAAAGTTGATGTTATGACACACAAAGACTTGTGTCACGACAGAGGTCACAACATACTCCTTCTTGAGATGCCTTCAGGTGTGACAGCCCTAAAGTGACCCTAGTCGGAAAGCGGTTTCGGGACCGCTAAACCGAGTCACCAAATTATTTGAATATGATGATTATTGTCTAAAATATGTGAATATGAATGTGTGAAAGTTTTAAGCTTCGATTTAGTAAATTGCATGTGAATTTAGTTAATAGGACTTATGTGAGAAAATTTAGAAATGTGCTAAGCAAATGTAAGTGGCCTATTAATGCATGTTATAAAGGTGATGGGTTTGCATGTCAAATTACCCAAAATTTGACTAGTGGTCATTATGTTATGGGATAAAAGGTATTATAAACCTTTTATGTTAGTGTTTTATGTTAGGAAAAATAAAATAAGGAGCATGGGCAATAAAATAATAATGGTTAGTAGGATGATGAAAAAAAAAAAAGTTCTCATTTGTTTCTTCTTGACCGAAAAATCAAAGGAAGGAGGGGAAGAAAAGGTTGAGGAGGTTCGGCCATACTTGTATCTAGATTAAGGTATGTTTGATGATGTTCCATGAGATGCATGCATGTTTTAGTTGTTAGCTCGAGTTCTACCTAGCCCATGGTTTAAATCTTTGCTATGTGATGGAGATGATATTCAGCCATGGGTGTTGTCTTCTTGGTTGGTGTTTGATGTTGTGGTGATGATGCATGAAGATGAGTTAAGTTTTGGCTAAGGTGGATTTGTGTTGATGTCATTTGCATGCTAAATGTGAAGCTTTGTAATGATACATGTGATGGTGGATTGATGCCTCTTGGATTTTCTTTTTAGCATTTTTTTTGAGTTAGACATTAGGTTCTTTGTTTAACCCATGACCAAAATTGAAATGGTATGGTGTCTTGATGCATTCGGCCATAGTAGGAAATATGGTTGTTGTTCATGTTATTTGCATGAGAAATGGTAGTAAGGTGAAGTGCAAATATTAGTATTTGATTACTAGTGTATATATGTGTATTAGCCGAGTTTTGAACTTGAAACAAAATGGTATGTAGTTAATACAAGTAACCATATTTGTAGGAAGTATTAAGCATATAATTGGCCTCAACATAGACATGCATATTCGGCCACATGAGATAGATTAGTGTTGCAAGGGGCAAGCATATTGATGCTTTTATCTTGACTTAGATAATCGGCTCAAGGAGAATTTGTTAAAGTGCTTAGTTAATTGATATTAGGTTAATGATGTGTGTATTCGGTCATGAAGGTGCACATGAGGAAATGTTAGATTAATTGTATTAAATTGCTCAATGTGATTAAAAATGCGTATGACCACTTTCTATTTGAGCTAAAGGTGGCCATATGACCTATCAACTCTTTGTCATGTTCGGCCATAAGCTAGCATAATGAGACTTTAATAAGCTAAATTTGCTTGAATTAGCTCAAGAGCTTAGAGGACCAAAGTTGGACAAGGGAAAGGAAAAAGTGATCGAATAGCCGCCGAAATCGTTCGACAACATCCGAAGTAAGTTTTTGTGTAATGGATCTTAGATTATGATTCGATTAGATCATGTTTTAAGTAAATTAAAATCATGCTCTTTGTATGTAACTATTGAGCCGAAAATGATAATGCTTGATAAGTGACTTGTGTTTGAATTCTAGTTATGAAAATGAAATATAGATGTGTCATGATTTATTGATATGTGCATGGATATTTGGATGATAACCGGCTAAGTCCGAAGGCATTTGTGCTAGTGACTAATTAGGCTAAGCAGAAGGCATTTGTGCGAAGCTACTATATCCGGGCTAAGTCCCAAGGCATTTGTGCGAAGTTACTATAACCGGCTAAGTCCCAAGGCATTTGAGCAAGTAGCTATATCCGCTAAATTCAAGGTACTTGGTTTGGGAATGAGCGATCTTGTTGTAATAATTTCAATTAATACGCTCGTAAAATCCCAACGATGAGGTACGTTTCGTATATGCATTGGAGTAGTTGATTCCTTTTAAATATTATTCGCTCAGTCAATTAATGAGCTTCTGGCCTTTGGTTAAGTTGATCCCTTATGTGTGAATATAAGGGTTGGAAATGTGAAGTAGGACTGATTTTTGAGAATGTGTATATGAAATTATCCGTTTAGTTATATGAATGCTATACTTCAGTTGTGCCTAATTTCATTGCTCAAAACTTACTAAGCATTAAATGCTTACTCTGTTCTTGGAATCTCTGTTCTATAGATTTTGGTTCGTCAGCTATCGGACTCGGGGTTGTCGAAGTCGAAGTCGTCCACACTATCAAAGCCCTTTTGGTACACTTTTGGTTGAACTCTGAAAATGGCATGTATAGGACTACCCTTTTTGTTGTTGGTCATGTACCCTTTGGTTTTGTATAAAATTGGATAGCCATGCGAAAATGGCTTATATACACTTTGAGCATAGCATTATAATCGTTTTGTATGTTGTTCATTGAGAGGTATGGAAATGTTTGGTAACGATTAGCCATTGGAATGGTTAATCATGATCATTTTGGTGCTTTGTATGACAAATTCTAGTTGATTCATGGAAAACCATGAAATAGGTAAAGTTTACCTTAAAAACAGATGCTGACAGCAGCAGTGGTGCGGATTTGAAAAAAATCACTAAAAATAGTAGGAATGGAATTAAATAGTGAATAAATTATTTAATCGAACCTTGATGAATCTACTTTCATATGGAAGAAACGAAACAATCATATGAGTTGTATTTTAAGAGATATTTAAGTTTTCGTGGAACAGGGCCAGAGCGATTTCTGGATCCCCTGATCTGACTTTGGAAATTCACTATAAATTAACCAGAGATAATTAGAGGTCATGCCATATATGTATAGATTCCTTTTTGAGTCTAGTTTCGTTAGAAACAAACGGCATAAGTAATGAAGCCCTGTACAGGAAGATATATAAGTCGTAATGCATGAAGGTCAGAGCAGTCGAACCCTGAAACAGGGGAGAATTTAACTAATAAACTGTACTAATTGGATCAACCAAAAATTCTAGAAAAAAATTTTTAGATGGATATATGAGTCTAGTTTCAGGTAAAATTTACGAAACTGGTTTTCGAGTTCTGGAAATCAAGATATGATTTTTAAGGTAACAGTGATGCAGTTAGCCAGCTTGTCTGGAAATTTTTGAAATGGACTGTGAAAATCAACGAAATAAGTTCGTAAATACCTCGTGTTCGACTCCGGAAACGGTCTCGGGTACGGGGTGTTACAATTTTATTGGTATCAGAGCTACGGTTTAGTCAATTCTAGGACTACCGTAATACGTTTTGGTCTAGCTATACATGCCATTATGTGATTATTTGATAGTGTGGTGATTTCTGACAATTGAAAATGTGTTTATTTATAGTAATGGATCCCGATCCCAACCGAGCGGTAGCTGATGATCTTGAGAGTGTAGCGCCTGCTCCCGCACAAGGGACAGCATCGGCGGACTCTCAACCTATTGCTAGTAATCCGAATGGTGAAGCTAGACAAGCTTTTTATAGCGTGATGAATGATTGGTTCAACCAATACATTCGAACTAATACTACTGTTCCACAACCTCCATTCCCGACTAATACCACCTCGCACCTACAATACCTCCAAGAATCGACCAAATAAGGTCAAATAAGCCCCAGTTGATGTAATCCAAAACACGGGCTATGAATTTAAAGCTACGGACAGATGATGATGCCGAGCAAGCTGAATTTTGGTTGGACAACACTATTCGGTACTCGATGAGCTATCTTGCACACGGATGAGTGCCTAAAGTGTACTATCTCCTTGCTACGTGATTACGCCTACTATTGGTGGAATACGTTGACTTCACAGCCCAGAGAGCAAGTAACTTGGGAGTTTTTCCAAACCGAGTTTGGAAAAAGTATATCAGTCAGAGATTCATGGATCAAAAACGGAAGGAATTTCTTGAACTTAAACAAGGTTCCATGTCGGCTACCGACTATGAACGAAAGTTTGTAAGGCTTAGCCGGTATGCTCGAGAATGTATTTCTTCAGAAGCCGTGATGTGTAAACGTTTCGAGGATGGGCTGAATGATGATATAAAGCTGTATGTTGGCATTTTGGAAATCCGAGAATTTGTGGTACTTGTCGGCGAGCTTGCAAAGCCGAGGAGCTCAAGATGGAGAAAAGAAAAGTGAGGTGGGAGCAAAGGAGTTTCGTAAGAGGTCTTCGGGGAAGCCCTTCCAACAGTCATCGAAGAAATTTAGAGATGACTTAGGCCGGTCTAGAGACACTTCGGGTTTTTCTAGACGAGATCGCGATCCACCCCCTATGAGTGCACGAGTCACTTCGGTCGCCAGTGTTGGAAATGATCGTTGAGACGAGCGAGTGTCGATTTGTGGTAAATGGCATTCGGGGAGTTGTAGATTCCATGACCGCTCCTGTTACAAGTGCGGATCAGCTGACCACTTTATTAAAGATTGCCCGAGATTGTCTGAACAGAACGTAAATCAAAGTGGGAAACCTGGTTCAACTACTGCTCGGGGTAGACCATCTAGAAATGAGAGAAATGCTAGTGGCGATCAGAGAGGATCTAGAGATGCTACAACCAGATCTGAGGCTCGTGCTCCTGCTAGAGCTTACGCTATACGCGCACGCGAGGATGCTTCCTCACCAGATGTTATTACCGGTACTTTTACTCTCTTTGATACTAATGTAATTGCTTTGATTGACCCTGGTTCTACTTATTCTTATATATGTGAAACCTTAGCATCCAGTAAGACTCTATCTGTTGAGTCTACTGAGTTTGTAATTCGGGTGTCAAATCCTTTGGGTCATTACGTGCTTGTCGACAAAGTGTCCAAGAAATGTCCCCTAGTAATCCGAGGTTCCTGTTTTCCGGTCGATTTGATGCTTTTACCGTTTGACGAATTTGATGTTATCCTCGGTATGGATTGGTTGACCGTACATGATGCAATTGTAAATTGCAAAAGAGAAACAATCGATTTAAGGTGTGTAAATAACGAGGTAATCCGAGTTGAGTCTACTGACTTGAATAGGTTGCCACCGTAATATCATCGATGTTGGCTCGTAAATATGTAAGAAAGGGTGTGAAGCATACCTTGCGTTTTACTTGATGACAAAGAGTTAGAAAAGAAGCTCGAACTCGTGCGCTGGTTTGTGAATACCGGATGTTTTTCCGAACAATTACTGTGTTTACCACCCGTTCGGAGGTAGAGTTTGGTATTGAGCTTGTACCAGGACTACACCGATTTCGATAGCTCCGTGTCGTATGGCACCAATGTAATTAAAGGAATTGAAAGCTCGGTTGCAAGAGTTGACGGATAGAGGTTTCGCTCGACCAAGTTTCTCACCTTGGGGTGCACCAGTATTGTTTGTGAAAAAGAAGGACGGAACCATGAGGTTGTGTATCGACTATCGTCAGCTGAATAAGGTGACAATAAAGAATAAATATCCGATACCGCGCATTGACGATTTGTTTGATAAGCTAAAGGGAGCCTCAGTGTTTTCAAAGATAGATTTGAGATCGGGTTATTATCGATTCATGAATTCGAGATTCGGATATACCCAAAACAACTTTTCGAGCGAGATACGGTCACTCGAGTTCTTAGTGATGCCGCTTTGGGCTCACTAATGCCCTCGGTATTTATGGATCTGATGAATCGAGTCTTGAAAAGATGTCTGGACCGGTTTGTAGTTGTGTTTATTGATGACATCTTGGTCTACTCAAGAGACGAAACCGAGCATGCTGAGCACCTGAGATTAGTGTTGCAGATTTTACTAGATAAGCAATTATATGCTAAGTTCAAGAAGTGTGAGTTCGGTTCGAGAGGTGAGCTTCTTGGGTCATGTGGTATCCGCGATCGGGTATTCGAGTTGATCCGAGCAAAATTTCGCCATACTTACCGGAAGCCTCAGAAATATTATCAAGTTCGAGCTTTTGGGACTTGCCAATTACTACGACGCTTTGTAAAGGGTTTCTCGATGATAGCCACACCAATGACGAAACTACTTCAGAAAGATGTTAAGTTTGAATGGACAAAAAAGTGTCAGAAAAGTTTCGATCAACTGAAAACTTGTTTGACTGAAGCTCCAGTACTAGTGCAGCCCGAATTAGGCAAAGAGTTTGTCATTTATAGTGATGCATCCATACTTGGGTTGGGTTGCATATTGATGCAAGAGGGTCGAGTTGTAGCTTATGCGTCGAGACAACTGAAGCCACATGAGAAAAATTATCCGACCCATGATCTTGAACTAGCTGCCATCGTATTCGCTTTGAAAATATGGCGACATTACTTATTTGGTGAGAAGTGCCATGTATATTAGGATCACAAAAGTCTCAAATATTTGATGACTCAAAGAGACTTGAATCTGCGACAAAGACGTTGGCTCGAGTTGTTGAAAGATTATGAGCTTGTCATTGACTATCACCCGGGAAAGGCTAATGTGGTTGCGGATGCCTTAAGTGGTAAAACACTGTTTGCTTTACGAGCAATGAATGTACACTTGTCTGTTCTATCCGACAATGTGTTAGTGGCAGAATTAAAGGCCAAACCATTGTTGATTCATCAAATTCGTGAAGCTCAGAAAGTCGATGATGAACTAGTTGCAAAACGGGCTGAATGTGTTTCGAATATGGAATCAGAGTTTCAAATTGATGATGACGATTGTTTGAGGTTCAGAAGTCGTTTGTGTGTTCCAAGAAATTCAGAACTTATTTCGATGATTATGAACGAAGCTCATTGTAGCCGAATGTCAATTCACTCGGGGAGTACGAAAATGTACAACGATCTGAGACGTCAGTTTTGGTGGCATGGTATGAAACGAGACATTTCCTATTTCGTTTCAAAGTGCTTAGTATGTCAGCAAGTGAAAGCGGAACATCAAGTGCCTACGGGTTTACTTCAGCTGATCAAGATACCTGAATGGAAATGGGATCGAGTCACGATGGATTTTGTATCTGGGTTGCCAGTGTCGGCAAGTAAGAAAGATGCGATTTGGGTTGTTATTGATAGACTGACTAAGTCGGCTCACTTTATCCCCGTACGCACGGATTTTTCATTGGATAAACTAGCTGAGTTGTATGTTTCTTAGATTGTGAGATTACACGGGGTACCCATTTCTATTGTGTCGGACAGAGATCCGAGATTCACCTCGCGATTTTGGAAGAAATTGCAAGAAGCCTTGGGTACCAAGTTGCATTTAGCACCGCTTTTCATCCCCAAACCGATGGTCAATCCGAGCGGATAATTCGGATACTCGAGGATATGTTGAGATGTCTGCATCCTTGAGTTTAGTGGTTCATGGGAACGGTATCTACCTTTGATTGAGTTCGCACACAACAATAGTTTTCAGTCAAGCATTAAGATGGCGCCTTACGAGGCTTTGCACGGTCGAAAATGCCGTACACCATTGTTTTGGACCGAGCTCAGTGAAACTAAAATTTTCAGAGTTGATTTGATTAAAGATGCTGAGCAGAAAGTGTTATGGCTCAAACACGGAATCGAAGAAGCTACTTGGGAAACCAAGAACTCTATGAGAGAACGATACCCAAACCTATTTACCGGTAAGCTTTTCGGGGATGAAAATTTCTTAAGTGGGGGAGAGTTGTGACAGCCCTAAAGTGACCCTAGTCGGAAAGCGGTTTCGGGACCGCTAAACCGAGTCACCAAATTATTTGAATATGATGATTATTGTCTAAAATATGTGAATATGAATGTGTGAAAGTTTTAAGCTTTGATTTAGTAAATTGTATGTGAATTTAGTTAATAGGACTTATGTAAGAAAATTTAGAAATGTGCTAGGCAAATGTAAGTGGCCTATTAATGCATGTTATAAAGGTGATGGGTTTGCATGTCAAATTACCCAAAATTTGACTAGTGGTCGGCCATGTTATGGGATAAAAGGTATTATAAACCTTTTATGTTAGTGTTTTATGTTAGCAAAAATAAAATAAGGAGCATGGGCAATAAAATAATAATGGTTAGTAGGATGATGAAAAAAAAAAAGTTCTCATTTGTTTCTTCTTGACCGAAAAATCAAAGGAAGGAGGGGAAGAAAAGGTTAAGGAGGTTTGGCCATACTTGTATCTAGATTAAGGTATGTTTGATGATGTTCCATGAGATGCATGCATGTTTTAGTTGTTAGCTCGAGTTCTACCTAGCCCATGGTTTAAATCTTTGCTATGTGATGGAGATGATATTTAGCCATGGGTGTTGTCTTCTTGGTTGGTGTTTGATGTTGTGGTGATGATGCATGAAGATGAGTTAAGTTTCGGCTAAGGTGGATTTGTGTTGATGTCATTTGCATGCTAAGTGTGAAGCTTTGTAATGATACATGTGATGGTGGATTGATGCCTCTTGGATTTTCTTTTTTAGCATTTTTTTTTGAGTTAGACATTAGGTTCTTTGTTTAACCCATGACCAAAATTGAAATGGTATGGTGTCTTGATGCATTCGACCATAGTAGGAAATATGGTTGTTGTTCATGTTATTTGCATGAGAAATGGTAGTAAGGTGAAGTGCAAATATTAGTATTTGATTACTAGTGTATATATGTGTATTAGCTTAGTTTTGAACTTGAAACAAAATGGTATGTAGTTAATACAAGTAACCATATTTGTAGGAAGTATTAAGCATATAATTGGCCTCAACATAGACATGCATATTCGCCACATGAGATAGATTGGTGTTGCATGTATTCGGTTAGGGCAAGCATATTGATGCTTTTATCTTGACTTAGATAATCGGCTCAAGGAGAATTTGTTAAAGTGCTTAGTTAATTGATATTAGGTTAATGATGTGTGTATTCGGTCATGAAGGTGCACATGAGGAAATGTTAGATTAATTGTATTAAATTGCTCAATGTGATTAAAAATGCTTATGACCACTCTGTATTTGAGCTAAAGGTGGCCATATGACCTATCAACTCCTTGTCATATTCGCCATAAGCTAGCATAATGAGACTTTAATAAGCTAAATTTGCTTGAATTAGCTCAAGAGCTTAGAGGACCAAAGTTGGACAAGGGAAAGGAAAAGTGATCGAATAGCCAAAATCGCTCGACAACATCCAAGTAAGTTTTTGAGTAATGGATCTTAGATTATGATTCGATTAGATCATGTTTTAAGTAAATTAAAATCATGCTCTTTGTATGTAACTATTGAGCTGAAAATGATAATGCTTGATAAGTGACTTGTGTTTGAATTCTAGTTATGAAAATGAAATATAGATGTGTCATGATTTATTGATATGTGCATGGATATTTGGATGATAACCGGCTAAGTCCCAAGGCATTTGTGCTAGTGACTAATTCGGGCTAAGCCCAAGGCATTTGTGCGAAGCTACTATATCCGGCTAAGTCCCAAGGCATTTGTGTGAGTTACTATAACCGGCTAAGTCCCAAGGCATTTGTGCGAGTTACTATAACCGGCTAAGTCCCAAGGCATTTGAGCAAGTAGCTATATCCGCTAAATTCAAGGTACTTGGTTTGGGAATGAGCGATCTTGCTGTAATAATTTCAATTAATATGCTCGTAAAATCCCAACGATGAGGTACGTTTCGTATATGCATTGGAGTAGTTGATTCCTTCTAAATATTATTCGCTCACCAATTAATGAGCTTAGGCCTTTGGTTAAGTTGATCCCTTATGTGTGAATATAAGGGTTGGAAATGTGAAGTAGGACTGATTTTTGAGAATATGTGTATATGAAATTATCCGTTTAGTTATATGAATGCTATACGTCAGTTTTGCCTAATTTCATTGCTCAAAACTTACTAAGCATTAAATGCTTACTCTGTTCTTTGAATCTCTGTTCTATAGATTTTGGTTCGTCAGCTATCGGACTCGGGATTGTCGAAGTCAAGTCGTCCACACTATCAAAGCCCTTTTGGTACACTTTTGGTTGAACTCGAAAATGGCATGTATAGGACTACCCTTTTGTTGTTGGTCATGTACCCTTTGGTTTTGTATAAATTTGGATAGCCATGCGAAAATGGCTTATATACACTTTGAGCATAGCATTATAATCGTTTTGTATGTTGTTCATTGAGAGGTATGGAAATGTTTGGTAACGATTAGCCATTGGAATGGTTAATCATGATCATTTTGGTGCTTTGTATGACAAATTCTAGTTGATTCATGGAAAACCATGAAATAGGTAAAGTTTACCTTAAAACAGATGCTGACAGCAGCAGTGGTGCGGATTTGAAAAATCACTAAAAATAGTAGGAATGGAATTAAATAGTGAATAAATTATTTAATCGAACCTTGATGAATCTACTTTCATATGGAAGAAACGAAACAATCATATGAGTTGTATTTTAAGAGATATTTAAGTTTTCGTGGAACAGGGCCAGAGCGATTTCTGGATCCCTGATCTGACTTTGGAAATTCACTATAAATTAACCAGAGATAATTAGAGGTCATGCCATATATGTATAGATTCCTTTTGAGTCTAGTTTCGTTAGAAACAAACGGCATAAGTAATGAAGCCCTGTACAGGAAGATATATAAGTCGTAATGCATGAAGGTCAGAGCAGTCGAACCCTGAAACAGGGGAGAATTTAACTAATAAACTGTACTAATTGGATCAACCAAAAATTCTAGAAAAAAATTTTTAGATGGATATATGAGTCTAGTTTCAGGTAAAATTTACGAAACTGGTTTTCGAGTTCTGGAAATCAAGATATGATTTTTAAGGTAACAGTGATGCAGTTAGCCAGCTTGTCTGGAAATTTTTAAAATGAACTGTGAAAATCAACGAAATAAGTCCGTAAATACCTCGTGTTCGACTCCGGAAACGGTCTCGGGTATGGGGTGTTACATCAGGGGTATGTCGTGACACGCTTAGTCTATGTCATGACATTGAAGGTAGACTTGAGCTTTCTCCATTTTGTTCCCTATGTTGAGACATTGAGTCATCGGTGTTGCGACATAGTGACCAGTATTCATTTAGTACATCTTCTAATGGTCTCTTGTACACTCACAAAGTGCGTTAGTTTACTCTTAGTCCTCATTTGACCCTAAGGTCAATAAAAGACTCAAGTCGCACATTTTATTGAATGCAAATGAAACTACGAAAACTTAACTAAAACATAACGAAAATGCTTGTAACCAAGCTCCTTAAATGGAAAAGCTAGTTGAATCTGCTACACTGAATTATGATAGATCAACTAGATGTGGAAACTAAAATTGAGATAGTGTTTAAAAGCTTGTTGAAGGATTTTGTTGGCTTCAAGGTCATTTACAAATTAGGAAACAAATAGTTGTATTTTAAGCAACTCATGATGGAACTCCAATACTATGAGTTGAAGTTGAATAGAGGTCAACAAGTCTAAAAAGCAAAAGAAAACTTAGCAGTTGCATCTTCCTCTGATGGGATGGGAAAGCAAGCTAAAAAAAAGGCTATGAATTTAGGTCCACCAAAAATGGAGAAGAAGAAACCTAGGAAGCCTAATGACTTATCTAAGTCCAAATGTTTCTTCTGCAAGAAGAAAGAGCCTTCCAAGCCTCTAAAGGAAATGGAACTCTTTGTTATAGAAACTTGTTTAGTAGAGGATTCAATCGACCATCGTGTCATTGATTCTAAAGCCACTAAAAATGTTTGTATTTCTTTGTAAGGGTTCAAGAAAATGAGAAGCCTCCGGAATACAGAACTCTCTTTGCAAGCCAAAGATAGGAAGAGTGTGATAGCTTAAGATGTTGCAGAAGTGCATATGTATTTTAATAATTATAGGAATATTGTTTTAAAAGACATTTTTTTATGTACCTACCTTTAGGAGAAATTTAATTTCTATTTCATGTTTATTTTAAGAAGGATTTTTCATGGCTTTCAATAAAGGGATTGGAAGCCATAAGAATCTTTTTACTTATTTGTAATGGAAGGATGCAAAATAATCTCTAATTTACCAAAGCAAAGATGTAATCACTGCTGGAAATTGAAATTGTGAATGCGAAACTTAATTTTCTCACTTTAGTAAGGCGTTCTTATGGTATTTAAGACTTGGTCATAATAACCAAGAAAGAATCACTAGATTTGTGAAAGATGACAATTTAAGTTCACTTAAAGAGGTATGTCTTCCATAATGTTAATTTTTCTTGAAAGGTAAGATGACCAAACAATCTTTTAATGCAAAAGGTACAAGGGTTGTTTTACCTTTAAAACTCATGCACACTAATGTATGTGGTCCCATGAATGTTAGGGAAAGAGGTGTTTACGATTATTTTGTAACTTTTATCGATGGTTATTGTAATGCCCCAAATCTTGAGTGATTAAATTTGTATGTTATGTTGCATATTGGCTTGCTGGCTTTAATGGTTAAGTGTCTTGAGAAGTGTGGGAAGTCCTAGGTTCAAACCTTAGCTTTAGCAAAAAATTTGTTTTCCTTGAATAAACCCTTGCCTCTTGCTAGTAGGCTTTTAAATAATTGTGGCTAAAGCATGTCAATAAAATGCCTGCTAGTCTAGGGGATAGAGGCATGTGGAGTGTTCTAAGGGGTCTGAGGTTCGAGGCTTGGTAATGTAAGAGGAGTATTTTATTTTGCTACTGGCACTGGGGAGGTGTTGTAGTTTAACTGCAATTGAGTGCTTAAAGAGTGTGGGGAGTTGAGGCCAAATTCTGGGTACTTATTGGAGAGAATTTTGACTGGTTGGGATATGGAAAGGTGGGATATGGTTAAGTAATCTTAGGAGTGATATGGGGAGAGAAATTAGGAGATTTTGAAGTGAGTGGAGAGGGTGTGCTGAATGAGAACTCTGCCTCTTTGTATTTTTGGTTTTGTGTAATTCACTGGGGGTTTTTGACATGCTTTCGGTTCTTTTCTCTCCTGAGACTAATATTGCATTTTTGGGGCATTATCTTTCTTTTGGGTGATTATTTACTCTCTTTTTTAGGCCAAGCATTGCATTCATATTTCTCGTGTGTTTGTTCTTTACTATTGCCAAATAGGAACCTTCATTTTTTTTCCTAATTGGATTCCTTTTGATTGATAACTTCTTCTTCTCCTCTCTCTAAAGCTTTGCCAAATACTCTCCCTTCCTTTCCTTCTCACTATTTTTTTCCCTTCTCACTTTGCTACCTTAGCCGAACACCTCCATCTCACTCTTTCTATCTTGCTTTCGATCTTGGCAAGTAATCACTGATTTGTTGGGCTTGGGCGCATGGATCTTTCTTCCTCTCCCTCAATTGTTTTCGTTGGCCGAATATTGGTAGGTGAACCTCTGTCTCACTCCCTTCTTTTCCCGTTTCAGTTCTCTTTTTTCTGAACATTATCACTTTTTTCTTTCCCTTCATACCGATTACCCCCTTTTCCTTTGTTACTCTTGCAGATCAATCCATATTCTCATTCTTGTATGATACATCACAGGCCTACAATCTTCTCTATCATTGTTGGTAAGTGGGTGCCATTGAGATGGTATTATACTTCAAACATGACTCTAATAGAAGGGGGTGACTTTTGTGTAGGTGGTGGTCGAAGTTGATTGGCACTTTTCCTGAGAGCCAAGGGTACGATTACTATTGATTTGGGGTAAGAAGATAGTGATCATTTTAGAACTCTGTTAGTTTCCCTTTGATACATGAGTTAAGTAATTGATTAGGTTTCATGCTGATTTTTCTTCAGGTATAAAAAGTGTTCGGAGTGCGGATCAACTTCAAATCGCATAAGGTGTGTAACCACACTACTATACACATAAATCGGCAAAAGCCGGAATAGGTGATTGTTGACCCTACACGAGCGTGCACTCGTTCATGTGGTAATCCAAACGCAAAATCATGGATGTTTGATCGTAGAGCCTACCATGAGCGGTTTCGTGGGCTTAGGCTGTTTTTGGGCTATGTTGGGCTGATATAGGCCATGTGGGCCCCATGGGCTTGTGGGCCCCACACGAACGTATGGGGATTATTGGTCCAGGCTATGTAATTCACACGGCCAAGGTCACTCTTAGGCTTAGTGGGCCACACGGGCCGTGGGCCTACATGGGCCTGCATTGTGGGCTTGGGTCCATTTTTGTTGTTTGACTGTTAATGTTGCATGGGTCACCTGAGATGACTGTGGACCTATTGTTGGGTCGGTAAGTATACCTAGAACACAATTTGATGAATTAACTATTTTTCCCGTATGAGGTAAAATGAGTGATATGCCCCTATGATATGTGTGACTGTATTGAGCGTGCCATTTTATATATGTTGCATACATGCATGATATTATGATATGTTGCATGGGGATGGGTTATTATGACTGGAGGAAGTGTACTGTTATGGCAACTCTGCTGCAATTTCTGTTTAGTGCCGCCGCCGGTGCTATTTTTGGTGTGTAGGGATGGATGAGTTGATTTTATCCCCACATGGTGTGTAGGGTTGGGCGGAGTGGTGTGTAGAGGCTGGTGGAATAGGATTTCTGATTTCATATCAGTACTGTGACCGCTACTTAATTCGGTTAAGGCCTACACTGATTCTATTACTATAATGTGCTAAGACCCTAATTGAGATTAAATTGTTACTGAAACGGGCTTAGGCCTAGATTGTAAATGCCTTTTGTATGTCTGTCTGTTGTTAAGGGATTACACACTGAGTTTACTGAAACTCACCCTTCTACTATTCTACGCAGATAATCCTCAATCGGATCCGTGCTGCGAGGGACTTGAGGGTAGCCACACAACTTCATTTGCTTCCTTTTAAACTTCTAATTTATAAGTAGGTTAATTTCGGGTTTTTGTTTTGTAATAAGGCCTTTTTAAGTTTTTATTTTGATTTTGGTATTTGTTTACTTTGAATCCTATCTATTAGAAGTAAGTCGCGGTTTTACAAAGAGATAAATGCATTTCAAAACACCACGATATTGCAACACATTTTAAAAAGCTTCTGTAATAATCATGGTTTTTTTAGAAGGAAATAACAATATAATATGGTTAACACTTTACTAAACCAACTTGAGGTTTAACAATGAGCAAGTTATTCTAAATTTTTGTAAAAATCCCAATGAGGTTTTAACAGAGAACAAATTTTTCAACGAAACTACGTTTTTCGTAATACACTACAATATGTCATCGTAGATTCGGCCATAACGTCTAGGTCGGGTTTGGGGTGTTATAATTATTCTAGATATGGGTATCTGTACCTAATGTACCGTAAGAGTGAATCCTTTGATAAATTTCAAGAGTTTCGAGCAGAAGTGGAGAAATAGTTTGGTTTACCCAGAAAGACACTTCGGCTGATCGAGGTGGGAATACTTATTGGAAGAGTTATTAGGATACCTTGTAGGGAAAATTATGTTATCTTAGTTAATCTTGTTAATTACTCTGCAACAAAATTGGATGACTGAGAGAAGGAACAAAATTTTTTTTGGAATTGGTCATTCCATGTTAAGTTCATCAAAACTACCAATATCCTTTTGGGGATATGCATTGCAAATGGATTTGTTATATTCTAAATGATGTACCAATATAAAGTTGCACTTAAAACTCCATATGAATTGTAGCATGGAAAAAAGCCATGTCTAAATCACTTTAGAATTTGGGGATGCCCAACCCATGTACTAAATAAGGATGCAAGGATGTTAGATTCAAGAACATAATTGTACATGTTTGTAGGTTATATAAAATAAACAAATAGAGGTTTATTTTATAACTCAAATGTTCAAATCATTATGGTGTTGAGTCATGCCCCTTTCCTTGATGAAAGTAACATGAATGAATATAAACCTTATAATAGATTGTTGCTTGAGGAAATTTTAGGAAATAATGAAGACCATTTGGTTACAATTCTAAATTCTATTCAAAATAGTAGACAAATAAACTGTTAACAACATAAGGAGCCTCGTCGTACTTGGAGGGTCTCTACAAGGCAAGATTTCTTTGTAAGTGGCAGAAGTGTTTTTGACATAGAAACTATCAAATTAAAAGATGATGACCCACCATATGTGGCAAAGCAATGCAAAGTGTTGAGGTAAATAGCTATGAAAGGTGAGATGGATTCTATGAAATCCAACTCAATGTGAGAATTTATAGACTTACTAGAAGGGATAAAACCTATTAAGTGTAAATGGATCTACAAGAGGGAAAGAAATGCGGAAAGAAAGGTTTAAACCTGAAAGGTCATACTTGTAGGAAAAAAGCTATATATAGAAAGAAGTGATCGATTATGAGGAAACCTTCCCTCCGATAGCCACACTAAAGTCAATTTGAATTCTTTTATCTATTGCACCAACTCTTAATTATGAAATCTGGAAATGGATGTCAAGATAGTGATTTTGAATGGCTATATTTAAAGGAACCATCTACATGGTGTAATCGACTAAATCTATAGCTAAAGGAAACAAGTATAAAGTTTACAAGTTTCGAAGAACCATATATGGGCTTAAGCAAGCATCCCACTCATGGAATCATATATTTTATCAAGCTATCTTTCAGATTTGAGAAAAACATTGATGAACCTTCTACTCATTGGGAATGATCTAGGGATATTGACATTGGTTAAACTATAGTAAACCCAACAATTTAGCATGAAGGATTTAGGTGAAGTTAACTATGTCCTAGAAATTCGAATCCTAAGGTATGGAAGAATAAAGTGATAGTTTTATCATAAGCTTCATACATAGATAAGCTATTAGAACATTTTGCAATGAGTCAAAAAAAGGTTAATAACCTTCTGTTTTGAGATTAAATCTTTATTTGGAGGACTGCCCTAAGATAGCGAGGTAAAGATAATATATAAGAAAGTTTCTTTACTCTTCAACAGTAGGAAGTCTCATGTTGCTATGTTATGTATGTTGATATGTTGCCCTAAGTGTAGTATTTTTGTTTATGTACACTCTTAACTTTTTTGAATAGATTGGTTAATAAAACTAATCATTAATCACATTAATACCTTTTGTATATTATCATCAGGTGGTTTTTTCATGTAAAACCAAACCGAAGCAAATATTAACCTATGGATTGTCTCATGTTTAACTAATACTAAGTAGACAACTTATATCAGTAGACATGTCACATGTAACAACCCATTTTTAGTAGTTTCTAGACTATATTCTGACGAGTAAATTATTATTTTAATTTTTACAGGACTATAGTAAGGTCTTATTAAAATTTTGTTACGAAATTTTGAAGTTTACATAGTTAATTAAGTGAAAATGACTAAATTGTAAAAAAGTATAAAAGTTGAGTTCTATTAGATAAAGTGGTCTAATGGCTATGAAATCTTAAAATAAAGGACTATAATGGTAAATAGACTATTTAATGAATTAGTAGATGTGCAGGGATATTATTTCATTGAAATTGTGAGAGTTTTTAAAGGTTAAAATGGTATTTGAACAAATAAAACCTAAATTAAATAAAACAAAATTGGCTTCATCATCTTTTAAACTAAAAATTGAAGGAAAGAATAGTCATTTTAAGGTTTTGTGGTTCGACCAACTTACATGCTTGCATGGTAAGTGATTTCAATCTCGTTTTTAATGATTTTTATGTTTTTGAGTTTATTTTAGCTTAATCCAGCTAGCCCGGGGGTTAATTTGAAAAATTGTTAAAAGTTGAGGGACTTTCCATGGATTTTTTGATGTTTTTTATGTTAGTTGATAGATTATTGATCTTTGTAGTAAAATAAATAAGTTTTGTTAAGTGATTTTTAACGAATTTTGGAATTAGGGATTAAATTGTTAAAGTAATAAATCTATAGGTTTTATTGTGATTTGTTGACAAATATGATTTTTTTTAAAGTCCCTTGAAGCATGGGTTAAATTGGATTTTGGTTAAAATGGTTAGATTCAAAGTTATGGGTTTAAGGACTAAATTGTAAAAAGTCAAAGTATTAGGGGTAAATCTGTAATTTTGCATAATTATAAGTTATGGATTAAATTCAATCTTGGAAGTAATTAGTTGAATGAAATTATTTATTTAGATCAAGATATACTACAATCAGATCTATATCGACGAAAAGCTAAAGCTTTGGACTAGTTCAACTTTACTTCTATGCCCTAGTGGTCAAGGTAAGTTTGTATGAACTGTAATCATTTTAATGTTGTTTAAATTGAATGTTTACTATGTTGTTTTAATGTGAATGAATTAAAATACAAATGTATAAATGGTATGATGAATTGACGAAAGACAAGTCCCGATTCAGCCTTAAGAAATCTTAGGACACAAATGACATGTCATTATGGATTTCATGTTTCAGGTGCTGGTCTTGAATGTCTTACCGATGGCTGAGGTCCTTCATTTTAGGTATAAAATGGTATTGAACGTTTCGAGTGCTGGTCTTGAATTGGGTATGAAATGGTTTGATTTTAGGTAAATTTTGGGTTCACACGGCCTGGCAACACGGCCGTGTCTCATTCGAGATTTCTTAGTGTTCTAAGCCAGTGAGTTACATGGCCTAGCACACGGTCTATAACACGGGAGTGTGTGGCAACTCAGAGAGTTACACAGCCTAGCACATAGCCTGGCACATGAGTGTGTGGGGCAACTTAGTGAGTTACAAGGGTGTGGACATGGGCTGGGACATGGTTGTATTTCCCTTGTTCAGAAGTTACACGGTAATGTGACCTCTATTTTCCAAATTTTGCAACATTTTCCTAAAACTTCTATTTTGTTCCAAATTAGTCTCGAATTACTTTAAAGTTCTTTTTAGGGCCTCAAAGGCTTGAATTAGAGACAAAATGCATATGATTGAATGGTTTATAATATGTTTAATCTTTTTAACATTATGATAATAAATGTTTCTTGATTGTACAGTAATGCTCTATAACCCTAATTCAATGATAGATATAGGTAAAGGATGTTACATTTAGTAGTATCAGAGTAAGGATGTTACATTTAGTAGTATCAGAGTTATGGTTTAGTCGATTCTCAAACTAAACTTAGAATGTATGGAGTTTAGAAATACATGTCGTTATATAACCCGTGATAGTGTGATATCTCCTGACTCAAATTGAATTATATTTTCGTATCGATAAGATGTCATCCAACTGAGTCGATTCTGGTG
Organism: Gossypium arboreum; assembly: GCF_025698485.1. Classification (NCBI taxonomy): domain Eukaryota; kingdom Viridiplantae; phylum Streptophyta; class Magnoliopsida; order Malvales; family Malvaceae; genus Gossypium; species Gossypium arboreum. Next base: position 114,476,805 of record NC_069077.1, on the reverse strand, counting down.
AGGTTGAAAGTAACCCTCAAGCCTCCCTACATGAAGCATCTAGTAGTGGTAGTGGGCCCGTAGCTAAAGGCCAGGGAAATTAGGCGAAAGAAACCTTCTTTTAAATGATGTCTGAATGGTTCTTTGAGTTCGTGAGAACGAACCCGTTGGCTCAAACCTTTACCCCCTCCTGTAGCCCAACCTATCCCTATTATTCCTCAAGGTTTGGAACAAGTATGTATGAGGAAGCCTCCACTTGATAAAATGCATAAATACAGGGCTGAAGAGGTTAGTGGTATAGTTAAGACAATCCTGGAAAAGTAGAGTTTTGGTTGGAAAACACTATAAGGGTTTTCCATGAATTATCTTGTACACTAGTTGAATGTTTAAAATGTGCAATATATTTATTGAAAATTTAGTGTATCAGTGGTGGAATACCTTAATCACAGTAGTACCTAAAGGCCGTATGAACTGGGATTTCTTTCAAACAGAATTCAGGAAGAAATATGTTAGTCAGCGATTTCTCGACAAGAAACGGAAAGAATTTCTTGAGTTGAAAAAAGGCCGTATGGCTGTAGCCAAGTACGAGAAAGAATTTGTGTGACTCAGGAAATATGCTCAGGGTGTATACCATCAGAGGCTGTTATGTGTACCTGGTTTGAAGAAGGTTTAAATGAAGACATCAAGTTGTTACTTGAAATACTGAAATTGTAAGAATTTGTGCTTTTAGTGGATCTAGCACATAAAGCCGAAGAACTCGATAAAGCTAAAAGGAAAGAAAATTTTGAGGCTTTTGATACAGTAAACAACCTATGGGAAAGTCATTCTCATCTCCATCGAATAAATCAAATGAATTTCATAGCTGTTCATCAGCTTCAGTGGGATTCTCGGGGAGAGACAAAGGAAAGCAACATTAGAGTTCAAGACCTCAGGTTACATCTATAGCGAGTGTAGGTAGTGTTAAAAATAACAAACCAGAATGTCAACAATGTAATAGACGACATTTCGGGAAGTGTAGATTGAAAGATGGATTATGCTTCAAATGTGTTTCTTATGATCATTTCCTTAGAGACTGACCTAAAAGATCAAATAAAGAGAAAGCTCAGAACACTTGTTTGAGTAACACGACAGTGAGAGGGATACCACCCCAAAATATTGGAAATACGGGTAATAGTCGAAGTGAAAAGAAAGATTCTACTGTTACATTTGAGGCACAGGCACCAACTAGGACTTATGCAATTTGGGCTTGAGAGGAAGCTTCGACACCTTATGTGATCACTGGTACATTTTCTATCTTTGATACTAATGCTAATGCTTTGATTGATCCAGGATCAATGCATTCTTATGTATGCACAACATTAGTGTTAGATAAGAAAATACCTTTGTGGTGAAAGTAATGAATCCTTTAGGTAAGTACGTGTTAGTTGATAAAGTTTCTAAAAACTATCCTTTGATGATTCGGGATTGCAACTTTCTGGCTAATTTGATGTTGTTGCCATTTAATGAGTTTGATGTGATTCTGGATATGGACTGGTTAACTCTGCATGATGTGCTGTGAATTATAGATGAAAGAAAATTGTGTTGAAATGTTAGAATGGTGAAATAATCCAAGTTGAATCAAATGGAAATGATTGTACATCTAATATGATTTCAGCTATGTTGGCACAAAAATATGTTAGAAAGGGCTGTGAGGTGTATTTAGCATATATACTTGATTCCAGGATTTTAGAGTTGAAATTAGAATCGGTTTTGACTGTTTTTCAATTCTTGGATGTCTTCCCAGAAGAATTACCATGGTTACTGTCAGTCAGAGAGATTGATTTTGCTATTGAGTTAATACTAGGAACTTTTCTGATATCAATAGATCCGTATAGAATGGCACCTACAGAATTGAAAGAGTTGAAAGCACAATTGCAAGATTTGACAGACAGAGGATTTGTTTGGACTAGTTTTTCTCCCTGGGATGCTCCTGTATCATTTGTTAAGAAAAAGGACGGGTCAATGTAGTTTTGTATCGACTATCGATAGCAGAACAAGGTCATTATAAAGAACAAGTATCCTTTGCCACATATCGATGATTTGTTTGATAAACTGAAAGGTGCGACAGCTTTTTCAAAGATTGATCTTTGTTCTAGATATTATCAATTACGAGCTAAAGATTTAGATGTGCCGAAAACTACTTTTAGAACTAGGTACAGACACTGTAACAGTCCGATTTGGACCTTAGTCAGAATAGTAGTTTTGGGGCCACATATCCGAGTCAGAAAAATAGTTAAATATATTTTCCATGCTTATGATGTGTGAATTAGCATATGTGAGTTTCGTCTGAAAATTTGATTGTTTGTGTGCTCAATTTGATAAAATGACCTAATCGCATAAAACGTAAAAGTTGCTTGGTACTTGTTAAAAGTGCTTATTTGATTTGGCTTTATAAATGAGAGGTCTTTATTATGTAATTTTACCATTGGAAGTTTCAATAGACATAAATGGGCATTACTTAATGGGTTTCAAAGGATATAATAAGGCCATTTTAGTAAAATGTATATTAATATATGATTAATAAAACAAAAGCTGAAAATTTGTCATCCATTATCATTCATAGTTGAAATTAGCAAAGAAAAAGAAAGAATAAAAGCTCTTAGGGTTTCGACACTTGTGGTTGTGATTAAGATCAAGAATTAAAGAAAACAGAGTTAGATCGGGGAAAGTCGAAAGTTGTCGAGTAACCGATTTCATTCATTCGAATTCGTACGAGGTAAGTTAATATACAATAAACATGTTTGAATTGATTTATTATTGTTCACATGATATCAAATTGTTATGAATAAATATTGAAGCTTAATATGTGTTATTCGAGACAGTATCAACAAAGTTCTGACGTCTGAAAAGTCCCGTACGAACTTAAGGAATAGTTAGGATACATATGTCATGACATAGGATTTCGTTTAAGACCATGTCTAAGATGTTGGCATCGATTTCTATTTTAAATGTAAGACCATGCCTGGTGTAACACCCCGAATTCGTGACCGTCACCGGAGTTGAACACGAGGTGTTACCGGGCTTACTTCACTTATTTCCCCCTTTATATATTTTTTTTTCTGTTTCAGGCAGGCTAGCTAACTGCGTCACTGTCACCTTAAAAATCATATCTCGAGTTCCAGAACTCGAAAACCAGTTCCGTAAATTTTTCTAGAATTTTTGGTCAAGCCAATTAGTACAGTTTATTAGTTAAAGTCTCCCCTGTTTCAGGGTTCAACTACACTGACCTTTGTGCATTACGACTTGGATATCTTCCTGTACAGGGCTCCAACACTTATGTCGTTTGTTTCTAAAGAAACTAGACTCACAAAGAAATCTGTACATATAGAGAATAATTTCTAATTATCTCTGGTTAATTTATAGTGAATTTTCCAAGTCGGAACAGGGGATCCAGAAACCGTTCTGGCCCTGTTTTGCGAAAACTTGAATATCTCTTAAAATCCAACTCATGTGACCATTTCGTTTCTTCCACATAAAAGTAGATTCATCAAGGTTCAATTACATAATTTATTCACTATTTAATTCCACTTCTACTATTTTTAGTGATTTTTCAATCTCACATCACTGCTGCTGTCAGCATCTGTTACGAAAGCAAACAATGCCTATTTCATAATTCTTCCATGACCTAACTAATAATCCATCATACATAACACAAATTATGACCACCTTATCAAAATTAAGATTTCTAAGACTCGCGACTATGAGTTTTAGAACCACACTCAACCGACCACATAGGCCATATTCGCATGGCTTAAAGTTTACAACCCAAAATTCAACAAAACAAAAGAGCCTATACATGCCAAATGTTCTCCTAGATCGACTAAGAAGACAATACCAAAAGATTGCTCGCCGGTGTGATGACTTCGATGACGGTTCCAAGCACACAAAAAGAGACGAGTCCAAGAGACCTAGAATAGGTGACAAGCAAACACCGAGTGAGTATATAACTCAGTAAGTCATAAGCATTCCACAATCATCCATTAACAAAATTATCACAAAGTGAAACAATGAATCGAGGCTAAGTACTCCCTCAATACCGAACTATACCATAGTCCCTTGAACCTTTCGGTTCAATCTCATACCAATTCACCCAATGACATTTCATATACTATTCAATAGCGTAATCAAGGCATTTCCATAGATCAACTCATTTTCGCCACAATCATGCAAATAAATGAACTTTCATCTATTCCACGATACCTTATTTACGTGACTGCAATTGTAATCATCACATAGATTTAAAACTTACCAAGCTCAACCTCGAGCATGAACATAGCGCCTATTCGCCATGAACTCAAGGTACTTACTCTTTCCGCTGTCCATGATCAACTCGTTAAAGTCACACCCTCCATGTAAATAATCGATCGAAGATATATATTGAGTTCGCACACATAGTGCTTAATAATCGATCACGCACACTTAGTGCCATGTGATTTAAGCTCGCACACTTAGTGCCATATAATTTAAGCTCGCACACTTAGTGCCCTACATTTCAAGCTTGCACACTTAGTGCCAATCTCGTCACCATGCACATTCATCGCCCGCACACTTAGTGCCGAAACCAAACACTCTACGCATTTCACTACCTTTTTACATTCAACAATGTCATCATTCCATACACATACATTTTTATATACATTTCGTTTTATTGAATGTAATCGCATAGATATCATTCTCATTTAAATCGACATCAAACATATGCTTAATGACTTACCTTGTGTTGGGTGAATAATTCCAAGTCGGCTACTCGATGACCTTCGATTTCCCCTTGTTGGACGCCTCTCCTTTAGGATCTTGAGCTTAAACAAATAAATTAACTCATTCAACCGCTTTGGTACATATATTGGTATCAAACATTAAAATTTCATTTCATTGGATACACAAGACAAATTCTTATCCTTCTACCACATGCTTTTGAACTATTTGGTTCACAACGTTAGGCTATCACCCTATTGCCAACTATCCTAATCAAGGATAGTATCACAAGTGTGTACACCCATATGGCGAATGTGCAAGATTAAATTCAACACCACCTATGTGCTTAATTAGGTGGCGAATATACATGTCTATGTTAAATGATTGTGCACTTAATACATTCTACAATATGGTTACTTGTGTTGACTAAATACCATATTGTTTCTAGTCCAAAACTCGCTAATGCACATATATACACTAGTACTCAATTACTAACAATTGCACTTCACCTTAATAGCTAGCTTAGCAAACCTTGATTTAACATCTAATTGTTCATAACACAATTTAAGCATACTCTTAATTCATCAATTCGAAACACATACATTACTCAATGATTTTCAAAATTATATTCGGCCTTAGCACACAACTTGCTAGTCGATTCTTCTCCATCTAGCAACTAATGCACATGTGAGCTCACTTGTTAGACTCTAATTCATTTAACAACAACCATATTATACTAAACTTTCTTCTAAGGCCGAATCCATGTACCATCTTTAATACTCATACCAAGAATTTTATACTAAAAATTCACACACCATTTACATGAACATTTGACCCATTTTTACCCCATATCAATTTACCGAACTCTTCATCTATTCATGCTCTCATCACCACAACATCAAAACACCAACCAAGAAAGACAACACCCATGGCCGAATATCATCTCCATCAATAGTAAAAATTCAAACCATGGGCTAGGTAGAACTTAAACTAACAACTAAAACATGCATGCATCTCATGGAATATCATCAAACATACCTTAGTCTAGCAACCACCATAGCCGATTTTTTTCTCAAGCTCTTCCCCCTTCTTCCCTTTCTTCTATTCGGCCAAGACAACCAAAGGATGAACAACAAATTTTTTTTTCTTTGTTTTCTCACTGCAAAGGGGGGGCATCCACACACATTATTTTTTTGTTATCATCATTTTCTTTTTCCATTTCTTTAATACTAGCTTTCTATTTTATTGTTTCCTACATACATCACTAGCCTAACATGTTGGAGACATGTTTCCACCCATAGCATGGCCGGCCATCATGCTTCAATTTGGCTAATTTGACATGCAAGGACAAACACTTTCCCACATGTATTAATAGGCCATTTTAACACTTGCCTAGCATATTTTTAAATTGTCTCACATAAGTCCCTACTAATAAATTTCACATACACTGACCAAATTAAAGTAGGAACTACCACACAAACATTTACGCACATCATAAACACAGAATATGACCTTTAATTATTGATAAGACTCGGTTTCGTGGTCCCGAAACCACTTTTCGACTAGGGTCAATTTAGGGCTGTCACACCTGGGACATCAGCATCGTATTTGATTTCGTGTAACACCCTATCTGGGACAGTGGCATTGATGTTTGATTACATGTAAGACCACGTTTGAGACATTGGCATTGTATATGTTCTTTGAGCTATCCATGAATCCTTACGTTTCCGAATGGTTCAACTGGCATTCCGAGAAAATGAATGAATAAGTGAATATGTATTCGATTCAGGCACGTTCGAATTGTGTATTATATTTGAAAATGAAGGGTAAGTATATGTGCAAATGGTGATCTATAATCCAAGTATATAAATATGACGTTTGTGTTGGTAATTGGCTCCAAAGTATAAGTAATTTGATGATGTTTATATGTTTTAAATGATAAGTTTATTTGTTTATGGCCAAATCTGCCGTGTCACATCAAAGCGTCGTTCAAAATTGAGTTGTCGTTAAAAGTTCATTTCTATGATTAAAACCTTTTGCTCGAGGTTAGCAAATCATCTCGTCAAAAACGTTTACTTAATGTCAGGCATTGATACTTTAAGTTATTTCAAATCGTAGAAGCTACTGAAGTTTGAAATATAAAAAAGTCTGTTTTTAAGTGTTTTTGAAAATAGTTATTAATTTTTGAAAATTCATGTTAGCAGTTTTCAATAAGGAAATCAAAAGCCCAATTAAAAATTTAATCCTTCAAAGGCCTTATTACAGAATTAAAACCCTAAAATATAAAATTCAAATAAAAAGTCTACGACAGAGCATCAGCGGTCCTGTAGCCACCTCCGAGTCTCTTGCGTCTCCAAATCGCCTAAGGCTAGGCATTTCTTATATAGTTAGACAGAAGGGTGAGTTTGCAAAAACTCAGTGTGTAATCCCTTATAATACGAACAGTTAGACATACAATATGCGAAAACAGACTAGGCCTGAGCCCATCACAGAAACAATATCAGGTGGCCTTAGCCCATTAACGGAATCAGTATTAGATGCAGATATGCAGACAGATATCCAGCCCAGTCCAACCAATGCACCCCCGTACCAACCAACACACCATGTGGGGATAAAATCGACCCACCCAGCCAACGCACCAAGCTTAGCACCAATTGCGGCACTAAGTCAACAGTATGGCTCAGCGCCATAGACAGAAACGAGAAACGAGAAACAGGCCAAAATGGAAAAAATGGGCCAATGTACGAAATCAACAAGGCCTGGACTTTCTCACACGGGTAGACCACACGGCCGTGTCAATTTGGCAGAATCGAAGCACGACTCACATGGGTAGACCACACGCCCGTGTCTATTTAACAGGCTTGACCACGGCCTGAAGTAATCATACATGGGCCTGTCCCTGTCGAGCCCAAGTAGAGTCCTATTCGGGAAAGGCCACTTTTAAGGGCTCTTAGGCATTCCAAAGCCTATAAATACACCCTAGAAGAGGAGAAGAAGGGAGACACAAAGGAGGAAGCAAGGACTTGCTCAAGGAAAGCCGATCGATCCATCTCAGAAGCGGGATTCACCATCAAGACTGAAGATCTCCCTTCAAATTTCCTCAGGAGTTTTGGGTTTTCTTTTGTTTTGTTATTTTTATTCTTTTGAGATGTTTTCTTTCATTAGTATGAACTAAAACCCTCAAATACCTAAGGGGAATGAAACCTAAGACGGATATTATTATTATTATTATCTGAATTGTATGGTAAATATTTGACTTGTTCTTAATTATGTGTTCTTAATTCTTGTTTTGATATTCCAGGATATTGATTCAAGTTAAGCTCTTATTCAGAGGAGGAATAGACCTTGTCTAAGAGTAAATTTTTCATAATTAAGCGGAGTTGATTGCGCGCCTAGAGATAGGGTGACAAGATTTTACCGGATTAGGGTGAAACCTAATAAGGGGATCCATTGATCGAGTTAATGCAACCCTAGGGCGTTAATTATAAAGAGATTTTAATTATTCAATCTAGGGTTAGACGTTGTTAGTCTCGAGAGAGATAATAATATAACTTAAGGATCTCCGTGGAACAAGTTGAATGAATAAATCGTCCAATTCAGAGTCAAATAACAAGTGAAGTCTACGTGGATTTTTCCTTAGGTATTGCCTCAATTAATCGAGTTTTCCAAAAAGTATTTTCCCAAAATTTCTTTTCTGTGATTTCTTAGTTTAATTAATTAGTTAGATAAACAAAACCCTTTTATTTTTTTTAGGCTAAATAATAAAAAGAAAGTTGATACTAGTACTTTTAGTTCCTTTAGGTTCGATAATCCGGTCTTGCTAAAGCTATACTACTGTTCGATAGGTGCACTTGCCTTCATCGTGACAATAGTTAGTTTCAAGAATGATTCATTATAAATATTTAAAACCTGTCACGAATATCACGTATCAAGTTTTTGGCGCCGTTGCCGGGGAACTAAGATATTAGGAACACTCGATTTTTATTACTTTAGCCATTTAAGTTTATTGCAATTTAAATTTTATTCTAATTTTTATTACTAATTCTTCTTTTTCCCTTTTTCTAGCAGGTTCTTATAGTTTATGACTAGATGAAACCCTTTAGGACCATTACTTTTTGACAGTGAGATCGATAGCACAGTTCACATAAACCAAAGAGAAATAAGTCAAAGCTTAAGATACACAGAGAACGAGCAAGAGGAAGATATTCAAACTACAACCAAGGAGATGGCTATCAAAATAACACGGGAGTGCGCATGGGTACACAAGCGTGGGAGAAGCGAAACACATCGCACACGGTCATGCAATCACAATCAGGCAGCCACATAGCCTAGACACACGGCCGCGTCCTTAGGTCGTGTGACGATCTCTCAATTCTCGACAAACACGGGTTGGACACATACCACACGGGAGTGGGACACGACCGTGCCACTTTTAAAATTAGATTATCTCTTTTATTTTATTTTCTTTTACCTTTGTTTTTACTCTAATTTATTTAAAGTCTCATTTGTTTTTAAACACGGCTTATCTTTATGATTACTATCAGATTATTCCCTCAATTCTCCTTTTATCCTTCAGAATCATGCTTGCCCTCCAGCTTTATTTGTGACAACCCGAATTAGGGCCTACTCGGAATAGTGGTTTCGTGACCACAAATTCGAGATAGAAATAATTGTTTATAATTATTTTGGGGTTTATGATATGATTGCATGATTGTGTGAAAATTTCGTGATGAAATTCTATGCCTAAAGTGCTTAAATTGAAAGTAGGGACTAAATCGAATAAGTTGCAAAATTTGCATCCCGGAAGTTTTTAGTATGAAATTGTTTTGGAATATTAATTAGGAGGTCTTAAATAGCAATTTGACCAATTTTAAGTTCATGGACAAAATTAGGACATGGAAGGAATTTTTGAAAGTTTAGTAAGGAGGGCATTTTGGTCATTTGGATATTAAATGAAATAAAATGGGAAAAATAACACAAAATTGATCATCATCCTCCTTAGTTGCTGCGAATTCTCCCTCTCTCCATAGCTAGGGTTTCTTCAATTTTCAAGCTCCATAGTAAGTGATTTCAAGCCCGCTTTTAATGTTCTTTACGCTTTTGGAATCCGGAAGCTCGATTAAGCTTATGCTAGTAATAATTTAACCTAGGGTTCATATTGGGAAAAATACCTATAGGTGAAATTTGTGTATTTTGATGTTTTATGATAGAATATGAGGTTTTAAATTATGTTAAATAACTTGTGCTACTCGGTTTTAAGTGAAAACGAGTAAAAGCAAGATAATCGGTAAAAATACCTATTGTTCATAACTATATGATAGAGTGAGAATTTGATGTTGTTGTAGAAGAGAAAATGTTCAGCATATCATAAAACATAAGAATAAGGGCTGAAATTAAATTCCGAGCCTAGGGGCAAAATTGTAATTTTGTAAAAGTTAGGGGCAAAATGTAATTTTTCCATGATGTGATTTTTGGATTGAAATAAATAGTATGAGTATTCAATGAGCTAAATGTGTTATTATAGATCAAGAAAGACGCGAATTGATCTCGAACGGGGAAGGAAAAGTTTTGGACTAAATTGCAAAATTTCCACATTTTGCACCAAGGTAAGTTTGTATGTAAATATTACAATAATTTCATGTACATTCTTATATTTCAGCCTATTATATAATTATACTAGCTGATGTTAAAATATAAATCGACTATTGGAAGAATGGAAATAAATATAGAGAGAGAGATCCGGTTGAACATTCTGGAGAGATCGAATGAAATAGAGGGCGTAGCTAGGTCACATGTATGATGCTGAGTGCACATCATGTGTACAAGAAAGCTACGAGACACCTGTAGTAGCTAGGTTACATGTGTGATACGAGATGTATCCCATGTAGACAAGAGAGCTACGTGAAAGATAAATGTAGCTAGGTCGCATGCGTGATTCCAAGTGAAGGACACCATGTAGACAAGAGAGCTACTGAGACAAATCGGCTAGGTCGCATGAGTGGTACTAAGTGTTCACCATGTGTACAAGAGAGCCGAACTAAATGAAGTATGATGGTGGGGATGTGTGCTGAAACCATTAAATATCGAGGATTGATCCGAATTGTTCAACGGGATGGTTTTGTGGTGATATTGTGGTTTGGACCTACACTTTTGGTGAATGAAATGTGGTGAAAATGATTTGTGGTATATACATATATAAGATAAAATGAGGTTAGCATAAAGAATGTGTGAAAGAGTGAAATTAGCATTAAAACTGTTTTTAGATGGTAGCAGTGACGTGATTTTGAAAAATCACCAAAAATAGGAGGAATATAATTAGAAGTTGAATGAGATGTGAAATTAAAGTTTAATGAGTCTACTTTCATGTAAAAGAAACAGAGCAAGCAAAGGAATTCTATATTTTGAGATATTTACAATTGTATGTGACTTGCTCAGGATGAATACGTGATCCCCTGTTCCAACTTTGAAAAATCATTAAAAATTGTACAAAGCAAATTAAGAAATATAGTTTACATTCCTAAATTCCTTATTGAGACTAGTTTTAAATGAAACAGACTTCAGGGTTGTTTGAATTGTGTACTGAGAGAAATTCAATTCGTAGTGAACAGAGGTCAGATCAGTCGAGCTGTGTAACAGGGGAAACTTTAACTAATAAACTGTACTAATCGGCTGAACCAAAAATTATAGAAAAAAATTAGCAAAAAGCTTTATGAGTCTAGATTCAGGGAAATTTTATGGATTTGAATTTCGAGTTTTGTAACTCGAGTTATGATTTATTTAGTGAATATGACGCAACAGAGACAGCTTAATCAAAGTGGAATGAATAGTGAAGTTAAAGTAGATATACTTGAATTGTTGTGTAAACATGTTAGATTCTTTAATTAGTATTTACATACTTACTTACTAAGCTATAAGCATACTTTGTTTCTCTCTTTTGTCTTATAGTGTCCTCCGGCTTGCTCAGGAGTTAAGGATCGTGAAGATCTACCCGCACATCATACTTTAGGGTATTTGAACTAAACGTTTTGAATTATGGCATGTATAGTAGGCTTAATTATTTTGTTATGTGTCATATTTGTCTAGGTTTAAAATATTAGTTACAGTACTCGACCAGCTACTTTGTACAAGCCATTAAAGTTAGCTAATATTGTTCAAGACATATGTTATACGATGCACTATCAAATTGGATGACATATTTATATCTCGGTTATGTTTAATGGTATGTGTTATGTTCTGGTAATACCTTGTATCCTGTTCCGGCGACGGTAACGGGTAAGGGGTGTTACATTATTTCCAATACTCGCTCTCGCTAATCCATGAATTTCATCCATTTTTAACTCAAGAAGTTTCACTTCTCTCCCTATCTTATGAACTTATATTTATATTAGTCAATATATCTATCTTTGTACATTGAGGACAATGTACATCTTAAGTTTGGGGGGTTACTTACATCTATATCAGAAAAATCCCTGAATTTTATCTTATTCTCATGTGATTTTCTCATATCATTATTAGAATGAATTCCGATTAGTTTATAATGTTTATTGATATGTCTTGAATTGAAACATAGGCATTTATACATTGATTGTTTAAACTTTAAGACATTAGAGAATCAAGCATGATAAGTTGATTTTTGAAGAATTAAAAACTTTTAGCTTGTTTCCCTAAGTTTAGGTATTATCTTGAGTTGGAATTCACAAGTTTAAACATCAAAAAGTCATAATTTTGTGAGATCTTGAGCCTTTAGAGCATCTATTATTTCTTTCATGCTCACTTTCATTATGAGTGTGTCAGTATTGAATTGTTATTCTAGAACTTGCTTGATTATGCATGTCAAGACCACCCCATTTGATTTGATATATCAAAATGATAAAGGCACTTAGGTTTAACCTACTCACTCCATAAAAGCCTACCTTCACAATTAACCCTTAGTGAACCCCCTTGAGCCTAACAACTCATTCATTAATTTACCCTCAATATTAACCCATAACTCATTATTGTTGAAATCCACTAAATTAATTTGATCCCTATTTTTGTTGAGATTTGAGTTGGAATAGTTGCTTAGCTATGTTTTATTCTATTTTGTAATTTGACTTGTTCTTATTTATATATATATACACATGTATATATATTAGTAGTAGTGATCTTCTGAGCTAAAGAAGTTAAATTTCATTTTCTGAAAAAAAGCTCTGTTATACGCAATTGATGACTAGTCATTTTTCTAGTTAGGCAATTTTTCAATTCAATCTCGATTCTAACCCTTTCTTTTAGCTTGTGACCAAAGCCACGTTACAACCCTCTAAAGACCTTTTGATTGATGTTTCATCTCAATTAACAGTAGTGGAGATTTGATTTTCATGCAAGCCTATGGTAATGACTTTTCATTATTGACAATTGAGTGATTCATTTATTGTCCTTAAGCACCTCAAGTGATTTGAGTGTATCTTTAGTGAGGATGTGAAACTCTGTGATATTTTGAATCAAAGATAATTACTTTGATGAGGGGCGACACCTATGTTTTCATGATAAAATGCTCAACTTGGAATGTTTGAAACTTTGATGTTCTTTTAGTAAAATTTTCAAAGTTTGATTACTTATGGATTGGATTAGTTTGAGATATTATTGATAAGAATTATAAAGTTAAGAAGAATTTATTTTGATTGTGAGTTGAGGGTTTTGCTTGAGGACAAGCAAATGCTTAAGTGTGGGGGTATTTGATAAACTGCAATTTATACATATTTTTACCCCAAGCTTAACACATTTTATGGATGATTTTTCCTTATATTTGGTGAATTCGATGCTCCTAATACCTTAATTTCATGTTTTATACTTAGGAGAGCATATGAGAGTGAAAGGAATGAGAAACGTGCCAAAAACGAAGAAAATAGGCCAACGTACGAAATCAACACGGCCTGGACTTCCTCACACGGGCAGACCACATGGCCGTGTCAATTCTGCAGAATCGAAGTATGACTCGCACGGGTAGACCACACGCCTGTGCCTATTTAACAGGCTTGCCCACGGCCTGAAGTAATCGCACACGGGCATGTCACACGGGCGTTTCCTTGTCGAGCCCAATTAGAGTCATTTGAAAAAGGCCATTTTTGAGAGCTCTTAGGCATTCCAAAGCTTATAAATACACCCTAGAAGAGGAGAAGAAGGGGGACACAGAGGAGGAAGCAAGGAATTGCTCAAGGAAAGTCGATCGATTCATCTCAGAAGCCGGATTCACCATCAAGACTGAAGATCTCCCTTCCAATTCCCTCAGGAGTTTTGGGTTTTCTTATGTTTTGTTATTTTTATTCTTTTGAGATGTTTGCTTTCATTAGTATGAACTAAAACCCCTAAATACCTAAGGGGAATGAAACCTAAGATGGATCTTGTTATTAATATTTGAATTGTATGATAAATATTTGACTTGTTCTTAATTATGCGTTCTTAATTCTTGTTTTAATATTCCAGGATATTGATTCAAGTTAAGCTCTTATTTAGAGGAGGAATAGACCCTGCCTAAGAGTAAATTTGTCATAATTAAGCGGAGTTGATTGTGCGCCTAGAGATAGGGAGACAAGATTTTGCCAGATTAGGGTGAAACCTAATAAGGGGATCCATGGATCGAGTTAATGCAACCCTAGGGCGTTAATTATAAAGAGATTTTAATTATTCAATCTAGGGTTAGACATTGTTAGTCTCGAGAGAGATAATAATATAACTTAGGGATCTCTACGGAACAAGTTGAATGAATAAATCGTCTGATTCAGAGTCAAATAACAAGTGAAGTCTAGGTGGATTTTTCCTTAGGTATTCTCTTAATCAATCGAGTTTTCCAAAAAGTATTTTCCCCAAATTTCTTTTCTGTGATTTCTTAGTTTAATTAATTAGTTAGATAAACAAAACCCTTTTATTTTTCTTAGGCTAGATAATAAAAAGAAAGTTGATACTAGTACTTTTAGTTCCTTTGGGTTCGATAATCTGGTCTTGCTAAAGCTATACTACCATTCGATTGGTACACTTGCCTTCATCGTGATAATAGTTAGTTTCAACAACAATTCGTTATAAATATTTAAAACCTATCACGAATATCACGTATCATTACCCCAGGGTTATTTTTGTCATTTTACCAACATTGGGGTCTCGGTATAGATAACGACCCTTCGAAGGTCTATAGTCGTCTCAAATGACTCAGATGACTTAAATGGTCACATTAGTGTAAATAGGCTTTAGACTCACTACTAGGCCCAAGTAGGCTCGCACGCTCGTGCGGCCCATCTAGCCCAAAAACAATCATGGCCATGTGATTTACAAGGCCCTGTTTAGTAGTTGCCCTTTATTAAATGTTTCGTCCGTGTGGGCCAATGAACCCATTAGCCCACACGGCCCATTTTTTCCCAAGACCACGAAGACACTCGCGGTGGTTTCTACAGTCTCATGGCTGTGACAGCCCTAAATTGACCCTAGTCGGAAAGTGGTTTCGGGACCTCTAAACCGAGTCACCGAAGTATTTGAGTATAATATTTATTGTCTAAAATATGTGAATATGAGTGTGTGAAAGTTTTAAGCTTCGATTTAGTTAATTGCATGTGAATTTAGTTAATAGGACTTATGTGTGACACTTTTGAAATGTGATAGGTTAATCTATAAGGATCTATTAGTGCATGTAATCAAAAGGGTGGACTTGCATGTCAATTTCCCCACTTTGATAGTAGTGGCCGGCCATGACAATGAGGATAGACAAAATGTGATGGGTAAAACATATTATAAACATTTTGTGATAATATGTTGTGTTAAGAACAATAAAATATGAGGGGAGTGGGAGGAGAAACCAAAGTTGTTTCATCCTTGCTCCCCCATTTTACCGTAACTAGAAAAAAAAAGCTTCATCCTTTTTGATTCTTCTTGGTCGAATTGAAGAAAGAAAGAAGAGAAGGTTTCGGTCACTTTAAGCTTAAGGGAGGTTAGTAAGTTGTGTTAGATTTTTTTAAAATTTTAAGCTTGTTTCTAGTTGATTAGCTAATTTCTTACATAACCCATGTCAAAATTTTGAAATCTTGGTGATGGTTTGAGCATTCGGTTTTAGTTATTAAAGGATGAGATTGGGTTATAGCCTTTATGTTTTAGGAAGAATTGTTGAAGAAAAGGGTTTAAGTTAGTCAAATTATAAATTTTAATGCTCATGGGTACAATGGCCAAACATAGATTTGTCTAATGAGTTGAACACATGCCGTGTGAGTGATGAAAATGATTGAGTTTGAGTGCTTAATAAAAAGGATTGGAGGTGAGTATGTGTGAGAATTTGAAAAGGGTAGGTCTTAGCAACTTCATGAAGTGTTTGGCCATGGTGCTAAAACGTTGTATTGTGTTTAAACTTAGAATTTTTGGTTATATGGTTAGTATAGGCATGGATGACCGAATATGAGAGCATGAATAGAAGAAGAGTCTTGTAATTATAAAAAAAAAAGGGTTGGTTAATTGATATGTGGTAAATGTTAAGTGTTAGATGAAATGGAAATGATATCATATTGGAATATGCATATTCGCCACATGAATGAATACATAGATTGATGTTGTACGCTCGGCTATAGGTAAGCATATTGATGGCTTTATCTTGACTTAGATAATCGGCTAAAGGAGAACATTGGCTAATATGTTGAATTTGATTCATGATTTCATATATATATGACTCTAATGCCTAATATATATATGGGCTAAGTACCTTTAATTTCTCTTTGATGTTCAAATGATTAAATCAATTTATTTGTTCAATTAAGCTCAAGAGCAAAGGGAACTAAATCCGATAAAGGAAAGGAAAAAGTAATTGAATAGTCATGTTGAGGTCGTTCGACAACATCCGAGGTAAGTCTTGAGTAATGAAACTTAGTTTATGATTTGATTAAGTCATGACATATAAGCATAACGAATAAACGGAGATATAATGATTCTACTTGAATGATATTTTGAGGTGATTAGTTTATACCTATGACGGTAGCCGAATGTGTATAGAGATCATGTTATAAAGCCAATCAAAATCATGTTCCTTGTATGTGGCTATTGAGCCGAAATTGGTAAGGTTTGATAAGTGTCTTGTGTTTGAGCTTTAGTAATGAAAATGAAATATGGATGTGTCATGATTTATTGATATATGTGCATGATTATTCAATGATATCCGGTCTAAGTCCGAAGGCATTTGTGCTAGTGACTATATCCTGCTAAGTCTCAAGGCATTTGTGCTAGTGACTATATCCGCCAAGTCCCAAGGCATTTGTGCTATTGACTATATCCGGCTAAGACCAAGGCATTTGTGCGAAGTTGCTATATCCGGCTAAGACCAAGGCATTTGTGCGAAGTTGCTATATCCAAATAAATCCGAAGGTACTTGGGTTTGGAAGTGAGCGATCTTGCTGTAATAATTTCAATTAATACGCCAGTAAAATCCAAATGATGAGGTAGGTTTCGTATATGCATTGGAATAGTTGATTCCTTTTAAAATAGTATTCGCTCAATCGATTAACAAGCTTCCGGCCTTTAGCCAAGTTGATTCCTTATGTATGAATATAAGGGTTGGAAATGTGAAGTAGGTGTGATTTTGAGAATATGCGTATGTGAAATTATTCGTTTAGTCATATGAATGATATACTTCAGTTGTGCATGATTTCATTACTCAAACTTACTAAGCATTAAATGCTTATTCCGTTTCTTTGATTCTCTGTTTTATAGATTTTGGTTCGTCAGCTATCGGACTCGGGAGTGTCAAGTCGAAGTCGTCCACACTATCAAAGCCCTTTTGGTACTCTTTTGGTTGAACCTTGATAATGGCATGTATAGGACTGCCCTTTGTTGTTAGTCAAGTACCTTTGGTAATGTGTATATATTCGGATAGCCATGCGAAAATGGCTTAAATATTTTGAGTATAGTATTAAAATCATTTTGTATATATATATGGTTATTGAGAGGTGTGGAAATGTCACAGCCCAAAATTGACCCTAGTCGGGAAGTGGTTTCGGGACCGCTAAACCGAGTCACCGAAATGTTTGAACGTAATATTTATTGTCTAGAATATGTAATTATGAATGTGTGAAAATTTCAAGCTTCGATTTAGTCGATTTCATGTGAATTCAGTTAGTAGGACTTGTGTGACACTTTTGAAATGTGATAGGCTAATCTATAAGGACCTAATAGTGCATGTAATCAAAAGGGAGGACTTGCATGTCAAATTTCCCCCCTTAAATGCTAGTGGCCGGCCATGACAAAGAGTGATGGGCAAAAACATGTCATAAAACATGTTGTGACAATGGTGTATGTAAGAAAAAAATAAAATAATGAGCATGGGAATTGAATAATGAAAGGGAAGAAAAAAAAAAAAGGGAATGGTGTGAGTGTCCCCCCCCCCTTTGCCGTGAGTTGAAGAAAAGAGAAAAAAAAAATTTGTTCATCCTTTTCATTCTCTCTTGGCCGAAAATTCTAAGGAAGAAGGAGGGAGTTTTTGCTTCATGTTTGGTTTGGAAGAGGATTAGGAAGAGGTTTGGCTATACTTGTATCAAGATTAAGGTATGTTTGATGTTGTGCCATGAGATTCATGCATGTTTTTAGTTGCTAGCTTGATGTTCTTATTAGCCCATGGTTCAAATCCTTGCTATGTCATGGGAATGGTATTCGGCCAAGGTGGATTTTGTGTTAATGCCATTGCATGCTAAATATGAAGCTTGTTAATGATATATGTGATGGTGGGTTGATGACTCTTGGATTTTCTTTTTAGCATTTTTAGTGAGACATTAAGTTCTTTGTTTAACCATGACCAAAATTGAAATGGTATGGTGTTGTGATGTATTCGGCCATGGTATATCCATAAGCATGATTTATGCTTATTGCATGGTAGGTAAGATTTGTGTTTTGGATATATGTTTATATTTGGTTATAATCAACTTGAGATTCGGCCCTTGCACCTATATGTATATATGTTTGCACATGATGTATTGGTATGACATATATACTATCTTAAGGTATATATTTTCTAATGATGATGTTTTGGTTATGAAGTAAATGATAGATGCGTATTGAGCTACAATATGTAATGCATTAGTTAGTAAAATGTATGCCATTTATGTGTGGTATTAAATATGTAATTGGCCTCAACATCAACATGCATATTCGCCACATGAATGAGTACATAGGTTGATGTGTTGTTCGCCATAAGTAAGCATGTTGAAGGCTTTATCTTGACTTAGAAAATTCGCTAAGGAGAGTACTAACTAATGTGTTGAGTTTGATTCATGATTTCGTACATATGTGACTTTAATGTCTAATGAATATATGTGGGCTAAGTACCTTGAATTCCTCTTTTCGATGCTCAAATGATTAAATCAATTTATTTGTTAAATTAAGCTCAAGAGCAAAGGGGAACTAAATCCGATAAAGGGAAGGAAAAAGTGGTCGAATAGCCATCGGAATCGTTCGACAACATCCGAGGTAAGTTCTTGAGTAATAGAGGTTAAATTATGATTTGATTAGATCATGTTTTAAGCAAATCGAAATCATGCTCTTTGTGTGTCGATATTGAGCCGAAATTGCCAGAGTGATAAGTGTCTTGTGTTTGAGTTTTGCTAATGAAAATGAAATACAAATGTGTCATGATTTAGTGTTAAATGTGCATGATTATTCGAATGATGTCCGGGCTAAGTCCCGAAGGCTTTGTGCTAAGTGACCATATCCGGACTAAGATCCGAAGGCATTTGTGCGAGTTCCCAAATCCGGACTAAGATCCGAAGGCAATTGTGCGAGTTCCCAATGTAACACCCCGAACCCGAGACCGTTGCCGGTATCGGACACGAGGGGTTAACAAGCCAAAACCACTTATGGCACCGACCAATTTGACATTCCAGGCAAGCTGGAAAACTGCGTTGCTGTCGTCTTAAAAAGCATATCTCGAGTTTCACAACTCGGAAACTGATTCCGTAAATTTTCCCTGAATTTAGACTCATATATCCATCCATGGATTTATTTCTAGAATTTTTGGTCGGGCCAATTGGTACAGTTTATTAGTTAAAGTCACCCATGTTACAGGGGTCGACTACACTGACCTTCACGTGTTACAACTTGAATATCTCTCTGTACAGGGTTTCAATACTGATGCCGTTTGTTTCTAATGAAACTAGACTCAAAACGGAATCTTCAAATATTAGGCATGACTTCTAATTCATTCTGGATAATTTATGGTAAATTTTCAAAGTCGCGACAGGGGACCCAGAAACCGTTCTGGCCCTGTCTCCCGATAACTTTAATATCTCTTAACACGTAACTCCTATGACCGTTTCGTTTCTTCCATATGAAAGTAGACTCATCAAGGTTCATTTACATAATTCTTTCACTATTTAATACCATCCCTACAATTTTTGGTGATTTTTCACATTCCCGTCACTGCAGCTGGCAGCACCTGTTTTTAAGGTAGGTCTTACCTATTTTGTAGTCTCCATGAACCAACTAGTCTTGCCATACATTGGTTCACCTAT
The DNA here is from genome assembly GCF_025698485.1 of Gossypium arboreum. Taxonomy (NCBI): domain Eukaryota; kingdom Viridiplantae; phylum Streptophyta; class Magnoliopsida; order Malvales; family Malvaceae; genus Gossypium; species Gossypium arboreum. The sequence continues at coordinate 114,456,589 of NC_069077.1, read as the reverse complement.
GATCATTTTTAGCCATTCCAATGGCTGATCATGTGACCAACACTCCCATTTCCAATCCATAATCACATCATGAAACCATATATATATATACAAATCACAAATGGTCTAAGTTCGTACTTTACTTCTACGAGCCATTTTCGCATGGCCGTACACATGTACATCACAACACATTTGAACCAACAAGGGTAGTCCTATACATGCCATTTCAAAGTTCAACCAAAATTATACCAAAATGGAGGCTTTGATAGTGTGGATGACTTCGACTTCAATGACCCGTATCCGATCGCTAACGAACAAAATCTATAAAGCGAGAGCCAAAGCAACGGGTAAGCATTTTTATGCTTAGTAAGTCTCAAGCAATAAAATCAGCTTTAACTAAAGCATTACATTCACATAGCCAAATGAATCATTTCATTAATACACATTCACATAATCATACTTACTTCACACTTCATCATTGTATACTTTCACAAGATATCAACCAATTCAATAGCTGAAAATTCGTTAGTCGATTGAACGAATGTTACTCAAACATATCGACTTTTCCAATGCACATATAGACATACCTTATCCTTTGGGCTTTTCGAGCGTACTAATTAAATTTATTATAGCAACCAACGCTCACCTTCAGCCCAAGCTTCTTCGGAATACAACCGGATATAACCACATGCACGAATGTCTTCGGGTCTTAGCCCGGATAGAACGACTTGCACAAATGCCTTGGTATTAGCCCGGATTTAACAACTTGCACGAATGCCTTGGTCTTAGCCCGGATTTAGTCACTAGCATAATTGCCTTGGTCTTAACCCGGATTTAACTACTAGCATAAATGTCTTGGGACTTAGCCGGATATCATTTAATTGCTCATGCACACACATACATCAATAGTCATTACACATCCATGTTTCGTTTTCAGTTACTAAGGCTCAAACACAAACATATCACTAGCATAATCGCCTTCGGGACTTAGCCCGGTATCATTCAAATACTCATACACATAAATCAATAATCATTACACATCCATATTTCATTTCACATAATTCGAGTAGGGTCATTTCTTGAGGACTTACCTCGGATGTTGTCGAACGGCTTCAATGGCTATTCGATCACTTTTTCCTTCCCCTTATCCAATTGTGGCCCTCTAAGCTCTCGAGCTTTATGTTAACAAGTAAATTGATTTAGTCGTTTGAATATCAAAGGGAATCCAAGGTACATAGCCCTTATAAGGCCACACAATTATATTCACACACTTGAGCTCATTAATTATAACATAGCATCAAGCACTCATATGGCCGATTATACTTAGTCATACTTGCACCAAATCAACAATAATTTCAAGGTTTTTCATACTATACATGCACTAGGCCGAATGTACATGCAAATTTCACAACCATTCTTCAACAAATTTCTCCTTTAAAGAAACATATTTATCACTTTCTTCATAACCAAAACATCATGTGCAAACATATATACACATATAGGTGTAAGGCCGAATTTCAAGGTATCCATAACCATCCAAAACACAAATTTTTAACTAACATGCAAGAAGCATAAACCATGCTCATGAATGCATCATGGCCGAATACATCACAATCATGCCCCTTTCAACTTCGGTCATGGTTAAACAAAAAAAAAAACTCAATGTCTTACTCAAGATTGCTACAAAGAAATTTCAAGAGTAGTCAATCTATCATTGCATGCATCATTAGCAAGCTTCACATTTAGCATGCAATGGCTTTAACACAATAATAACCTTGGCCAAATACCACTTCCATGGCATAACAAGGATTTGAACCATGGCTAACATGAAAATCAAGTTAGCAACCAAAACATGCATGAATCTCATGACACAACCTCATACATACCTTAATCTTGATGCAAGTTTAGCCAAATCTCCTTCTAGATCTCTTCTAAACAAAGAAAATGAAGCAAAAATCTCTTCTTCCTCTTAAGAATTTCGCCCAAGGAAGGAGGGAAAAGATGAACAAATTTTTTTGTTTTTCTTTATCACCTACACGGCAATGGGGGGATGCTACACTCACACACATTTTTTTTTGTTTCTCTTCCCACATTTTAATTATTAATCATTTCTCTCATGCTCCATTAACAAAACATGTTTCAACATGTTTTCTTTGCCCATAAACCATGTCATGGCCGGCCACCACCTATAAAAAGGGGGAATTTGACATGCAAGTCCATTGTTTTGCATGCATGCTTTAATTAGTCATCACACATTTCCCCATCATACTTTCAAAGTTTACTACTAGGTCCTTTCTAGTGAAATTCACATTTATAGCTCTAAATCAAAACATCAAAAATGTCACACATGAATACACACATATTATAGGCATCAAAATAAATTTTAGATTATTTTTTTATGCCTCGATTTTGTGGTCCTGAAACCACGTTCCGACTAGGGTCAATTTTGGGCTGTCACAACTCTCCCCCACTTAAGAAATTTTCGTCCCCGAAAATCTTACCGGTAAATAGGGTTGGGTATCGCTCTTTCATAGAGTTCTCGGTTTCCCAAGTAGCTTCTTCTATCCCGTGTTTGAGCCATAACACTTTCTCTAGCGGAACCCGCTTGTTTCGCAACTCTTTCACTTCACGTGATAGGATACGAATCGGTTCATCCTCATAACTCATATTGGCTTGAATTTCAACCTCCGATGGACTAATCACGTGCGATGGATCAGATCTATAGCGTCGAAGCATCGAAACATGAAAGACATCGTGAATCTTTTCGAGTTCAGGGGCAAAATCGACGATATGCCACTGGACCGACTCGCCGGATATCTCATATGGCCCAATGAACCTCGGGCTCAACTTGCCCTTACTACTGAATCGAGTATCTTTTTCCAAGGTGAAACCTTGAGAAACACTTTATCTCCCACGATGCTCGATGTCTTTACGCTTCAGATCCGCGTCACGACTTCGACGATCGGAGGCTATCTTCGACTTTCACGGATTACTTTCGGTTTCGTTCAGATCTCTAATCAAATCCACCCCAAAAATTTTGCTTTCACCGAGCTCGGTCCAAAACAATGGTGTACGGCATTTACGACCGTACAAAGCCTCGTAGGGTGCCATCTTAATACTTGATTGAAAGTTTGTTGTTGTGGCGAATTCAATCAAAGGCAAATACCGTTCCCATGAACCATCGAACTCGAGGATGTAACATCTCAACATATCCTCGAGTATCCGAATTATCTGCTTTCGGATTGACCATCGGTTTGGGGGTGAAAGCGGTCTGAAATGCAACTTGGTACCCAAAGCTTCTTGCAACTTTTTCCAAAATCGCGAGGTAAATCTCGGATCTCTATCCGACACAATGGAAATAGGCACCCGTGTAATCTCACAATCGAGAAACGTCAGATTCGGCTAGTTTGTCCATTGAAAAGTCATGCGTCGAGGGACAAAGCGAGCCGACTTAGTCAATCTATCTACAACGACCCAAATCATATCCTTTTACTCATCGGCGGTGGTCGTCCGGATCTGAAGTCCATTGTGACTCGATCCCATTTCCACTCGGGTATCGTGATCGGTGAAGTAATCTGAAGGCACTTGATGTTCCGCTTTCACTTGTTGACATATTAAACACCTCGAAACAAAGTCGGAGATGTCTCGTTTCATACCATGCCACCAAAACCGACGTTTCAAATCGTTGTACATCTTCGTACTCCCGGTGGATCGCCATTCGGCTACAATGGGCTTCGTTCAAGATATCGAAATAAGTTTCAATTCTTTGGAACACACAGACGACTCTGAACCTCAAACAATCGTCATCATCGATCCGAAACTCCGATTCCTGTTGGAACACACTCAGCCGTTTGCCACCAACTCATCGTCGACCTTCCGAGCTTCACAAATTTGATGTATCAATAATGGTTTGGCTTTCAATTCAGCTACTAACACGTTGTCGGATTGAGCGGACAAGTGCACATTCATTGCTCGTAAGCGAATAATGATTTACGACTCAAGGCATCCGCAACCACATTCGCCTTTCCCGTGATAGTCAATGACCAGCTCATAATCCTTTAATAGCTCGAGCCAACGTCTTTGTCGCAGATTTAAGTCTCTTTGAGTCATCAAATATTTGAGACTTTTGTGATCCGAATACACATGGCACTTCTCACCAAATAAGTAATGTCGCCAAATCTTTAAGGCGAATACGATAGCAGCCAATTCGAGATCATGGGTCGGATAATTTTTCTCATGTGGCTTTAATTGCCTCGACGCATAGGCCACAACTCGACCTTCTTGCATCAATACACAACCTAACCCAAGTAGGGAGGCGTCACTATAAATGACAAACTCTTTGCCAGATTCGGGTTGCACTAGAATTGGGGCTTTAGTCAAATAAGTTTTCAGTTGATCGAAACTTTTCTGACATTTCTCCGTCCATTCGAACTTAACATCCTTTTGGAGTAGCTTCGTCATTGGCGTGGCTATCGTTGAGAAACCTTTACAAATCGTCGGTAAAAGCGGCAAGCCCCAAAAGCTCGAACCTCGGTAATATTTCTCAAGGCTTCCAATTAAGTATGGCTGAAATTTTGTTCGGTCGACTCGAATACCCGATCACGAGATATCACATGCCCCAAGAAGCTAACCTCTCTTAACCGAACTCACACTTGCTGAACTTAGCATATAATTGCTTATCCCGTAAAATTTGCAACTAACCTCGGTGTTCAAAGATGTTCGGTCTCATTTCTTGAATAGACCAAGATGTCATCAATGAACACGACCACGAACCGATCCAAATATGGTCTAAAGATCCGATTCATTAAATCCATAAATACCGCAGGGGCATTAGTAAGCCCAAACGGCATCACTAGGAACTCATAGTGACCATATCTCGTTCTGAAGGCAGTCTTGGGTACGTCCGAATCTCGAATTCGCAATTGATAATAGCCCGATCTCAAATTTATTTTCGAGAACACTGAGGCTCCCTTCAGTTGATCGAACAAGTCATCGATACGTGGTAACGGATATTTGTTCTTTATCGTCGCTTTATTAAGTCGACGATAGTCGATCTACAACCTCATGGTTCCATCCTTCTTTTCACAAACAACACCGGCGCACCCAAAGGCGAAAAACTCAAGGCGAGCAAAACCTCTATCCACCAATTCTTGCAACTGAGCTTTCAACTCCTTTAATTTCGTTGGTGCCATACGATACGGAACTATCGAAATTGGAGTGGTACCAGGTACCAATTCGATGCCAAATTCTATTTCCCGAACAGGTGGTAAACCCGACAATTCTTCAGGGAAAACATCCGGGTATTCACAAACCACTGGCACAGATTTGGGTTTCTTTTCTGACTCCTTGTCATCGAGCACATATGCAAAGTACGCTTCGCACCCTTTTCTTACATATTTCTAGGCCAACATTGCTGATATTACAGCTGGCAACCCCTTTAAGTCCGTAGACTCAACTCGAATTATCTCGTTATTCGCGCACCTCAAATCGATAGTCTTGCTTTTGAAATTTACAACCGCATCGTGCATGGTCAACCAATCCAAACCAAGAATAACGTTGAATTCATCGAACGGCAAAAGCATCAAGTCCGCCGAAAAACAAGAACCTCGGAATACTAGGGGACTTTTCTTGCACACTTTGTTGACAAGCACATAATGACCCAAGGGTTTGACACCGAATTACAAACTCGATGAGACTCAATAGGCAAAGTCTTCTTGGATGCTAAGGTTTCACATATATAAGAATGAGTAGAACCAGGGTCAATCAAAGCAATCACATTAGTATCGAAAAGAGTGAAAGTACCGATAATAACATCTGGTGAGGCAAAGATCCTCGCGTCGCGCGTATGGCATAAGTCCTAGCAGGAGCACGAGCCTCGGGTCTTGTTGTAGCATCTCTCGACCCTCTCTGACCGCCACTAGCATTGCCCGCATTTCTGGATGGCCTACCTTGAGCAGTGGTAGCACCCGGGTTTCCACTTTGACTTACATTTTGTTCAAACAACCTCGGCGTCCTTGACAAAGTGGTCGGCCGATCCACACTTATAGCGAGCGATCACGGAACCTCTGACTTCCGAATGCCATTTACCACAATGCAGACACTCCGCTCTCTCTCGACGATCATTTCCACCACTGGCGATCGAAGTGACTCGTGTGGTCACAGGGGGTCGACCGCGATCTCATCTAGAAAAGCCCGAAGCGCCTCTAGACCGGCTCACATCATCTCGAAATCTCTTCGATGCCTGTTGAAGAGACTTTCCCGAGGACCTTTTTCGAAATTCTCCAGTTCCCACATCAACTTTTTGTTTCTCCTTTCTAAGCTTTTCGGCTTTACAAGCTCGCTCAACAAGTACTACGAACTCTCGTATTTCGAGAATGCCAACGAACATCCTTATATCATCATTCAGCCCATCCTTGAAGCGTTTACACATAATAGATTCGGACGAAATGCATTCTCGAGCGTACTGGCTAAGCCTCACAAATTTTCGTTCGTAGTCGGTAACTGACATAGAGCCTTGCTTAAGGTCAAGAAATTCCCTTCGCTTTTGGTCGATGAATCTCTGACTGATATACTTCTTTCGGAACTCGGTTTGAAAGAACTCCCAAGTCACTTGCTCTCTAGGCACCACAGAAGTCAGAGTACTCCACCAATAATAGGCGGAATCGCGTAGCAAGGAGATGGTACACTTTAAGCACTCATCGGGTGTACAAGATAGCTCATCGAGCACCCCGATAGTGTTGTCCAACCAAAATTCAGCTTGCTCGGCATCGTCATCATCCGTAGCTTTAAATTCAGTGGCCCCATGTTTTCAATCCTGTCAACTGGGGCTTACTTGACCTTATTTGGTCGATTCTCGGAGGTATTGTAGGTGCGGGGGTTGCATTTGTCGGGAATGGAGGTTGTGGAACAGTCGTGTTAGTTCGAATGTATTGGTTAAACCAATCATTCATCACACTATAAAAGGCTTGCCTAGCCTCATCATTCGGATTGCTGGCCATAGGTTGAGAGTCCGCCGGCGCTGTCCCTTGCGCGGGAGCAGGCGCCACACTCTCCACATCATCAGCTATTGCTCGGTTGGGATCGGGATCCATTGCTATAAACAAACACAAAGTCAAATTGTCAGAAATCACCACACTATCGATTCATCATTTAATGGCATGTATAGCTAGACCCCAAACATATCACGGTAGTCCTAGAATCGACTAAACCGTAGCTCTGATACCAATAAAATTGTAACACCCCGAACCCGAGACCGTTGCCGGTGTCGGACACGAGGGGTTAACAAGCCAAAACCACTTATGGCACCGACCAATTTGACATTCCAGGCAAGCTGGAAAACTGCGTTGCTGTCGCCTTAAAAAGCATATCTCGAGTTTCACAACTCGGAAACTGATTCCATAACTTTTCCCTGAATTTAGACTCATATATCCATCCATGGATTTATTTCTAGAATTTTTGGTCGGGCCAATTGGTACAGTTTATTAGTTAAAGTCACCCATGTTACAGGGGTCGACTACACTGACCTTCACGTGTTACAACTTGAATATCTCTCTGTACAGGGTTTCAATACTGATACCGTTTGTTTCTAATGAAACTAGACTCAAAAAGGAATATTCACATATTAGGCATGACTTCTAATTCATTCTGGATAATTTATGGTAAATTTTCAAAATCGCGACAGGGGACCCAGAAACCGTTCTGGCCCTGTCTCACGATAACTTTAATATCTCTTAACACGTAACTCCTATGACCGTTTCGTTTCTTCCATATGAAAGTAGACTCATCAAGGTTCATTTACATAATTCTTTCACTATTTAATACCATCCCTACAATTTTTGGTGATTTTCACATTCCCGTCACTGCAGCTGGCAGCACCTGTTTTAAGGTAGGTCTTACCTATTTTGTAGTCTCCATGAACCAACTAGTCTTGCCATACATAGGTTCACCTATGATCATTTTAGCCATTTCAATGGCTGATCATGTGACCAACACTCCCATTTCCAATCCATAATCACATCATGAAACCATATATATATATACAAATCACAAATGGTCTAAGTTCGTACTTTACTTCTACGAGCCATTTTCGCATGGCCGTACACATGTACATCACAACACATTTGAACCAACAAGGGTAGTCCTATACATGCCGTTTCAAAGTTCAACCAAAATTATACCAAAATGGAGGCTTTGATAGTGTGGATGACTTCGACTTCAATGACCCGTATCCGATCGCTAACGAACAAAATCTATAAAGCGAGAGCCAAAGCAACGGGTAAGCATTTTTATGCTTAGTAAGTCTCAAGCAATAAAATCAGCTTTAACTAAAGCATTACATTCACATAGCCAAATGAATCATTTCATTAATACACATTCACATAATCATACTTACTTCACACTTCATCATTGTATACTTTCACAAGATATCAACCAATTCAATAGCTGAAAATTCGTTAGTCGTTGAACGAATGTTACTCAAACATATCGACTTTTCCAATGCACATATAGACATACCTTATCCTTTGGGCTTTTCGAGCGTACTAATTAAATTTATTACAGCAACCAACGCTCACCTTCAGCCCAAGCTTCTTCGCAATACAACCGGATATAACCACATGCACGAATGTCTTCGGGTCTTAGCCCGGATAGAACGACTTGCACAAATGCCTTCGGGTATTAGCCCGGATTTAACAACTTGCACGAATGCCTTCGGGTCTTAGCCCAGATTTAGTCACTAGCATAATTGCCTTCGGGTCTTAACCCGGATTTAACTACTAGCATAAATGTCTTCGGGACTTAGCCCGGATATCATTTAATTGCTCATGCACACACATACATCAATAGTCATTACACATCCATGTTTCGTTTTCGTTACTAAGGCTCAAACACAAACATATCACTAGCATAATCGCCTTCAGGACTTAGCCCGGGTATCATTCAAATACTCATACACACATAAATCAATAATCATTACACATCCATATTTCATTTCACATAATTCGAGTAGGGTCATTTCTTGAGGACTTACCTCGGATGTTGTCGAACGGCTTCAATGGCTATTCGATCACTTTTTCCTTCCCCTTATCCAATTGTGGCCCTCTAAGCTCTCGAGCTTTATGTTAACAAGTAAATTGATTTAGTCGTTTGAATATCAAAGGGGAATCCAAGGTACATAGCCCTTATAAGGCCAAGCACAATTATATTCACACACTTGAGCTCATTAATTATAACATAGCATCAAGCACTCATATGGCCGATTATACTTAGTCATACTTGCACCAAATCAACAATAATTTCAAGGTTTTTCATACTATACATGCACTAGGCCGAATGTACATGCAAATTTCACAACCATTCTTCAACAAATTTCTCCTTTAAAGAAACATATTTATCACTTTCTTCATAACCAAAACATCATGTGCAAACATATATACACATATAGGTGTAAGGCAATTTCAAGGTATCCATAACCATCCAAAACACAAATTTTAACTAACATGCAAGAAGCATAAACCATGCTCATGAATGCATCATGGCGAATACATCACAATCATGCCCCTTTCAACTTCGGTCATGGTTAAACAAAAAAAAACTCAATGTCTTACTCAAGATTGCTACAAAGAAATTTCAAGAGTAGTCAATCCATCATTGCATGCATCATTAGCAAGCTTCACATTTAGCATGCAATGGCTTTAACACAATAATAACCTTGGCCAAATACCATTTCCATGGCATAACAAGGATTTGAACCATGGCTAACATGAACATCAAGTTAGCAACCAAAACATGCATGAATCTCATGACACAACCTCATACATACCTTAATCTTGATGCAAGTTTAGCCAAATCTCCTTCTAGATCTCTTCTAAACAAAGAAAATGAAGCAAAATCCCTTCTTCCTCTTAAGAATTTCGGCCAAAGGAAGGAGGGAAAAGATGAACAATTTTTTTGTTTTCTTTATCACCTACACGGCAATGGGGGGGGATGCTACACTCACACACATTTTTTTTTTTGTTTCTCTTCCCACATTTTAATTATTAATCATTTCTTTCATGCTCCATTAACAAAACATGTTTCAACATGTTTTCTTTGCCCATAAACCATGTCATGGCCGGCCACCACCTATAAAAAGGGGGAATTTGACATGCAAGTCCATTGTTTTGCATGCATGCTTTAATTAGTCATCACACATTTCCCCATCATACTTTCAAAGTTTACTACTAGGTCCTTTCTAGTGAAATTCACATTTATAGCTCTAAATCAAAACATCAAAAATGTCACACATGAATACACACATATTATAGGCATCAAAATAAATTTTAGATTATTTTTTTATGCCTCGGTTTTGTGGTCCCGAAACCACGTTCTGACTAGGGTCAATTTTGGGCTGTCACACCCAAATCCGGGTTAAGTCCCGAAGGCATTTGTGCGAGCTATTATAACTGGGCTATGTCCCGAAGGCTTTTGAGCGAGTCGCTATATCCGGATAAGATCCGAAGGTACGTGATTCGGGAATGAACGATCTTGCTGTAAAAATCCCAGTTAATAAGTTTGAAGAAAATTCCAGCAATGAGGTATGTTCGTATGTGCATTGGAATAGTTGAGTTCCTTCGAATAATATTCGCTTAGTTGAGTAATGAGCTTCCGGTATTTGGCTAAGATGATCCCTTATGTATGAACATAGGGGTTGGAATGTAAAGTAGAAATGATTTGAATATATGTATACGCGAATTATCCGTTTAATTATTGTGAATGCTATACTTCAGTTGTGTTTAAATTCTTGCTCAAAACTTACTAAGCATAAATTGCTTACTCCGTTTCTTTGTTTCTCTGTTTTATAGATTTTGGCTCGTCACCTATCGGACTCGGGATTTTTGGAAGTCGAAGTCTCCCACACTATCAAAGCCCCTTTTGGTACAATTTTGGTTGAGCTTTGAAATGGCATGTATAGGACTACCCTTTGTTGTTTTTCAAGTACTTTTGTGATGTATGTGTGTACAGCCATGCGAAAATGGCTCATAGAAGTGGAGTATGGCATTAGACCATTTGTGTTTATGTATATGTATATGGTTTCATGATGTGAATATGGACTGGAATGGAAGTGTTGGGCAATGATCAGCCCTTGGAATGGCTAAATATGATCATATGTGGACCTATGTATGATAAAACTCTAGTTGGTCCATGGAAACCACGAAATAGGTAAGTTTACCTTGAAAACAGATGCTGACAGCAGCAGTGGTGTGGATGTGAAAAATCACTAAAAATAGTAGGAATGGAATTAAATAGTGAATAAATTATGTAAATGAACCTTGATGAATCTAATTTCATATGGAAGAAACGAAACGGTCATATGAGTTGTATGTTAAGAGATATTTAGGTTTTCGTAAAACAGGGCCAGAACGGTTTCTGGATTCCCTGTTCCGACTTTGGAAATTCATTATAAATTAACCAGAGATAATTAGGAGTCATGCCATATATTTATAGATTCCTCTTTGAGTCTAGTTTCTATAGATAAAATGGCATCAGTATTGAAGCCCTCTACAGGGAGATATCCAAGTTGTAATGCATGAAGATCAGTGTAGTCGAACCCTGAAATAGGGGAGAATTTAACTAATAAACTGTACTAATTGGCTCGATCAAAAATTCTATAAAAAAATATGTAGATGGACATATGAGTCTAGTTTTAGGAAAAATTTACAAAACTGATTTTCGAGTTTTGAAACTCAAGATATGAATTTTAAGGCGACAGTGATGCAGTAACCAGCTAGTCTGGAAATCTTTAAATGGACTGTGGTAATAATTAAGTTAAGTCTGTTAGCACCTCGTGTTCGACTCCGGCCACGGTCTCGGGTACGGGGTGTTACAATTTTATTGGTATCAGAGCTACGGTTTAGTCAATTGTAGGACTACCATAATGCGTTGGGTTTAGCTATACATGCCATTTTATGTGATTATTTGATAGTGTGGTGATTTCTGACATTTGCAAATGTGCTTATTTATAGTAATGGATCCCGATCCCGACCGAGCGGTAGCTGATGATCTTGAGAGTGTAGCGCCTGCTCCCGTACAAGGGACAGCGCCGGCGGACTCTCAACCTAATGCTAGTAATCCAAATGATGAAGCTAGACAAGCTTTCTATAGCGTGATGAATGATTGGTTCAACCAATACATTCGAACTAATACTGGCTGTTCCACAACCTCCATTCCCAACAAACACAACCCCGCACCTACAATGCCTCCGAGAATCGACCAAATAAGGTCAAATAAGCCCCAGTTGATAGAATCCAAAACACGGGCTACTGAATTTAAGGCTACGGATAGTGATGATGCCGAGCAAGCTGAATTTTGGTTGGACAACACTATTCGGTACTCGATGAACTATCTTGCACACCGATGAGTGCCTAAAGTGTACTATCTCCTTGCTACGTGATTACGCCTACTATTGGTGGAGTACTCGACTTCACAGTGCCCGAGAGCAAGTAACTTGGGAGTTTTTCCAAACCGAGTTTGGAAAAAGTATATCATCGAGATTTGTTGATCAAAACGGAAGGAATTTCTTGAGCTTAAGCAAGGTTCTATATCGATTCGATTCGAGCGAAAATTTGTTAGACTTAGTAGATACGCTCGGAATGTGTTTCGTCCGAGGCTATCATGTAAACGCTCGAGGATGGGCTGAATGAAGATATAAAATGTTCGTTGGCATTCTTGAAATACGAGAGTTCGTAGTACTTGTCGAGCGAGCTTGTAAAGCCAAGAGCTTAGAAAAGAAAAACAAAAAGTTGATGTGGGAACTGGAGAGTTTCGTAAAAGATCCTCGAGAAAGTCTCTTCAACAGGCATCGAAGAAATTTCGAGATGATGTGGGCCGGTCTAGAGGCACTTCAGGCCTTTTTAAACGAGATCGTGATCGACCCCCTATGGGTACATGAGGCACTTCGGTCGCCAGTGTTGGGAATGAACGTCGAGACGAATCGGAGTGCCGATATTGTGGCAAATGGCATTCGAAGTTGTAGATTCCATGACCGCTCTGTTACAAGTGCGGATCAGTTGACCACTTCATTAAAGATTGCCCGAGGTTGCCTGAACAGAATGTAAATCAGAGTGGGAAACCGGATGCTACCACTGCTCGAGGTAGACCATCTAGAAATACGGGCAATGCTAGTGGTGGTCAGAGAGGATCTGAGATGCTACGACCAGATGTTATTACGGGTACTTTCACTCTCTTTGAAACTAATGTGATTGCTTTGATTGACCCTGGTTCTACTCATTCTTATATATGCGAAACCTTAGCATCCAGTAAGACTTTACCTATTGACTCTACTGAGTTTGTAATTAGGGTGTCAAATCCCTTGGGTCGTTACGTACTTGTTGACAAAGTGTGTAAGAAATGCCCCCTAGTAATTTGAGGTTCCTGTTTTCCGACGGACTTGATGCTTTTGCCGTTTGATGAATTTGATGTTATTATTGGTTTGGATTGGTTGACCGTGCATGATGTGGTTGTGCATTGCAAAAGCAAGACTATGGATTTGAGGTGCGCAAATAACGAGATGATCCGAGTTGAGTCTACGGACTTAAAGGGGTTGCCAGCTGTAATAACATCAATGTTGGCCCAGAAATATGTAAGAAAGGGTGCGAAGCATACCTTGCGTATGTACTTGATGACAAGGAATTGGAAAAGAAACCGAATCTGTCTTGGGTGGTTTGTGAATACCGGATTTTTCCTCAAGAATTACCGGTTTGCCACTGTTCGGAGATAGAGTTTGGTATTGAGTGGTACACAGGACTACGCCGATTTCGATAGCTCCGTATCGTATGGCACCAACCGAGTTAAAAGAGTTGAAAGCTCAGTTGCAAGAATTGACGGACAAAGGTTTCGCTCGACCGAGTTTCTCACCTTGGGGTGCACCAGTATTGTTTGTGAAAAAGAAGGAAGGAACCATGAGGTTGTGCATTGACTATCGTCAGCTAAATAAAGTGACGATAAAGAATAAATATCCGTTACCGCGTATTGATGATTTGTTTGATCAACTAAAGGGAGCCTCAGTATTTTCAAAGGTAGTTTTGAGATCGGGTTATTATCAGTTGCAGATTCGAGATTCGGATGTACCCAAAGCGCTTTCGAGCGAGGTACGGTCACTACGAGTTCTTAGTGATGCCGTTCGGGCTCACTAATGCCCTACGGTATTTATGGATTTGATGAATCGGATCTTGAACGATTTGGACCGGTTCGTAGTTGTGTTCATTGATGACATCTTGGTCTATTCAAGAGATGAGACCGAACATCTTGAACACCGAGATTAGTGTTGCAAATTTTACGGGATAAGCAGTTATATTCTAAGTTCAGCAAGTGTGAGTTCTGGTTAAGAGAGGTTAGCTTCTTGGGTCACGTGGTATCCGCATCGGGTATTCGAGTAGACCCGAGCAAAATTTTAGCCATACTTAACTGGAAGCCTCCGAGAAATATTACTGAGGTTCGGAGCTTTTTGGGACTTGCTGGTTACTACCGACGGTTTGTAAAAGGTTTCTCGATGATAGCCACACCCATGACGAAGCTACTTCAAAAAGATGTTAAGTTCGAATGGACGGAAAAATGTCAGAAAAGTTTTGATCAACTGAAAACTTATTTGATGGAAGCTCCAATTTTAATGCAGCCCGAATCAGGCAAAGAGTTTGTCATCTATAGTGACGCCTCCCTACTTGGGTTAGGTTGCGTATTGATGCAAGAAGGTCGAGTTGTGGCCTATGCGTCGAGACAATTAAAGCCACATGAGAAAAATTATCCGACCCATGATCTTGAATTAGCTGCCATCGTATTCGCCTTGAAAATATGGCGACATTACTTATTTGGTGAGAAGTGCCATGTATTTTCGGATCACAAAAGTCTCAAATATTTGATGACTCAAAGAGACTTGAATCTGCAACAAAGACATTGGCTTGAGTTGTTAAAAGATTATGAGCTTGTCATTGATTATCACCCGGGAAAGGCTAATGTGGTTGCGGACGCCTTAAGCTGGAAATCACTGTTTGCTTTACGAGCGATGAATGTACACTTGTCTGTTCTACCCGACAATGTGTTAGTAGCCGAATTAAAGGCCAAACCATTATTGATTCATCAAATTCGTGAAGCCCAGAAAGTTGACGATGAGTTGGTTGCAAGACGGGCTGAATGTGTTCCAAATGTGGAATCGGAGTTTCAAATTGATGATGACGATTGTTTGAGGTACAGAAATCAGTTGTGTGTTCCAAGAAATTCAGAACTCATTTCGATGATTCTGAACGAAGCTCATTGTAGCCGAATGTCAATTCACCCGGGGAGTACGAAAATGTACAACGATCTGAGACGTCAGTTTTGGTGGCATGGTATGAAACGAGACATTTTTGATTTTGTTTCGAAGTGTTTAATATGTCAGCAAGTGAAGGCGGAACATCAAGTGCCCACGGGTTTACTCTAACCGATCATGATACCTGAATGGAAATGGGATCGAGTAACGATGGATTTTGTATCTGGGTTGCCAGCGTCGGCAAGTAAGAAAGATGCGATTTGGGTCGTTGTTGATAGATTGACTAAGTCGGCTCCCTTTATCCCCATATGCGCGGATTTTTCAATGGATAAACTAGCTGAATTGTATGTTTCTCAGATTGTGAGATTACACGAGGTACCTATTTCTATCGTGTCGGATAGAGATCCGAGATTCACCTCACGATTTTGGAAGAAATTGCAAGAAGCTTTGGGTACCAAGTTGCATTTCAGCACCGCCTTTCACCCCCAACCCGATGGTCAATCTGAACGGATAATTCAGATACTTGAGGATATGTTGAGATGTTGCATCCTCGAGTTCAGTGGTTTATGGGAACGGTATTTACCTTTGATTGAATTCGCTTACAAAAATAGTTTTCAATCAAGTATTAAGATGGCACCTTACGAGGCTTTGTACGGTCGTAAATGTCGTACACCATTGTTTTGGACCGAACTCGGTGAAAGTAAAATTTTCGGAGTTGATTTGATTAAAGATGTTGAACAGAAAGTAAAAGTAATCCGTGAAAGTCTGAAGGCAGCCACAGATCACCAGAAGTCGTATGCAGATCTAAAACGAAAAGATATTGAGTATCAGGTGGGAGACAAAGTGTTTCTTAAAGTTTCACCTTGGAAAAAGATACTCAGATTTGGGCGTAAGGGCAAATTGAGTCCGAGGTTCATCGGGCCATATGAAATATCCGAACGAGTCGGTCCAGTTGCGTATCGATTGATTTTGCCCCCTGAACTAGAAAGGATTCACGACGTCTTTCATGTTTCAATGCTTCGACGCTATAGATCTAATCCATCGCACATAATTAGACCATCAGAGGTCGAAATTCAAGCCAATATGAGTTATGAAGAAGAACCGATTCGTATCCTGGCTCGTGAAGTGAAGGAGTTGCGAAACAAAAGGGTTCCGTTAGTAAAAGTGTTATGGCTCAAACACGGGATGGAAGAAGCTACTTGGGAACCCGAGAACTCTATGAAAGAGCGATACCCGAACCTATTTACCGGGAAGATTTTCAGGGACGAAAATTTCTTAAGTGGGGGAGAGTTGTGATAGCCCAAAATTGACCCTAGTCGGGAAGTTGTTTCGGGACCTCTAAACTGAGTCACTGAAATGTTTGAACGTAATATTTATTGTCTAGAATATGTAATTATGAATGTGTGAAAATTTCAGGCTTCGATTTAGTCGATTGCATGTGAATTCAGTTAGTAGGACTTGTGTGACACTTTTGAAATGTGATAGGCTAATCTATAAGGACCTAATAGTGCATGTAATCAAAAGGGAGGACTTGCATGTCAAATTTCCCCCCCTAAGTGCTAGTGGCCGACCATGACAAAGAGTGATGAGCAAAAACATGTCATAAAACATGTTGTGACAATGGTGTATGTAAGAAAAAAATAAAATAATGAGCATGGGAATTGAATAATGAAAGGGAAAAAAAAAAAAAGGGAATGGTGTGAGTGTCCCCCCCCTTTTGCCGTGAGTTGAAGAAAAGAGAAAAAAAAAATTTTGTTCATCCTTTTCATTCTCTTTTGGCCAAAAATTCTAAGGAAGAAGGAGGGAGTTTTTGCTTCATGTTTGGTTTGGAAGAGGATTAAGAAGAGGTTTGGCTATACTTGTATCAAGATTAAGGTATGTTTGATGTTGTGCCATGAGATTCATGCATGTTTTTAGTTGCTAGCTTGATGTTCTTATTAGCCCATGGTTCAAATCCTTGCTATGTCATGGGAATGGTATTCGGCCAAGGTGGATTTTGTGTTAATGCCATTGCATGCTAAATATGAAGCTTGTTAATGATATATGTGATGGTGGGTTGATGACTCTTGGATTTTCTTTTTAGCATTTTTAGTGAGACATTAAGTTCTTTGTTTAACCATGACCAAAATTGAAATGGTATGGTGTTGTGATGTATTCGGCCATGGTATATCCATAAGCATGATTTATGCTTATTGCATGGTAGGTAAGATTTGTGTTTTGGATATATGTTTATATTTGGTTATAATCAACTTGAGATTCGGCCCTTGCACCTATATGTATATATGTTTGCACATGATGTATTGGTATGACATATATACTATCTTAAGGTATATATTTTCTAATGATGATGTTTCGGTTATGAAGTAAATGATAGATGCGTATTGAGCTACAATATGTAATGCATTAGTTAGTAAAATGTATGCCATTTATGTGTGGAATTAAATATGTAATTGGCCTCAACATCAACATGCATATTCGGCCACATGAATGAGTACATAGGTTGATGTGTTGTTCGCCATAAGTAAGCATGTTGAAGGCTTTATCTTGACTTAGAAAATTGACTAAGGAGAGTACTAACTAATGTGTTGAGTTTGATTCATGATTTCCGTACATATGTGACTTTAATGTCTAATTAATATATGTGGGCTAAGTACCTTGAATTCCTCTTTTCGATGCTCAAATGATTAAATCAATTTATTTGTTAAATTAAGCTCAAGAGCAAAGGGGAACTAAATCCGATAAAGGGAAGGAAAAAGTGGTCGAATAGCCATCGGAATCGTTCGACAACATCCGAGGTAAGTTCTTGAGTAATAGAGGTTAAATTATGATTTGATTAGATCATGTTTTAAGCAAATCGAAATCATGCTCTTTGTGTGTGGATATTGAGCCGAAATTGCAAGAGTGATAAGTGTCTTGTGTTTGAGTTTTGCTAATGAAAATGAAATACAAATGTGTCATGATTTAGTGTTAAATGTGCATGATTATTCGAATCATGTCTGGGCTAAGTCCCGAAGGCTTTGTGCTAAGTGACCATATCCGGACTAAGATCCGAAGGCATTTGTGCGAGTTCCCAAATCCGGACTAAGATCCGAAGGCATTTGTGTGAGTTCCCAAATCCGGGTTAAGTCCCGAAGGCATTTGTGCGAGCTATTATAACCGGGCTATGTCCCGAAGGCTTTTGAGCGAGTCGCTATATCCGGATAAGATCCGAAGGTACGTGATTCGGGAATGAACGATCTTGCTGTAAAAATCCCAGTTAATACATTTGAAAAAAATTCCAGCAATGAGGTATGTTCGTATGTGCATTGGAATAGTTGAGTTCCTTTGAATAATACTCGCTCAATTGAGTAATGAGCTTCCGGTATTTGGCTAAGATGATCCCTTATGTATGAACATAGGGGTTGGAATGTAAAGTAGAAATGATTTGAATATATGTATACGCGAAATTATCCGTTTAATTATGTGAATGCTATACTTCAGTTGTGTTTAAATTCTTGCTCAAAACTTACTAAGCATAAATTGCTTACTCCGTTTCTTTGTTTCTCTGTTTTATAGATTTTGGCTCGTTAGCTATCGGACTCAGGATTTTTGGAAGTCGAAGTCTCCCACACTATCAAAGCCCCCTTTTGGTACAATTTTGGTTGAGCTTTGAAATGGCATGTATAGGACTACCCTTTGTTATTTTTCAAGTACTTTTTGTGATGTATGTGTGTACAGCCATGCGAAAATGGCTCATAGAAGTGGAGTATGGCATTAGACCATTTGTGTTTATGGATATGTATATGGTTTCATGATGTGAATATGGACTGGAATGGAAGTGTTGGGCAATGATCAGCCCTTGGAATGGCTAAATATGATCATATGTGGACCTATGTATGATAAAACTCTAGTTGGTCCATGGAAACCACGAAATAGGAAATGCTTGGCAATGACTAGCTATTGGAATGGTTAATCATGATCATATTTGGTGCTATGTATGTCAATGGCTAGTTGAATCATGGAAACTATGAAATTGGTGAAATTTACCTTAAAATAGATGCTGACAGCAGCAGTGATGTGAGTTTGAAAATTCACTAAAAATAGTAGGAATGTAATTAAATAATGAATAAATTATGTAATCGAACCTTGATGAGTCTATTTTCATATGGAAGAAGCGAAACGGTTACTGGATCCCCTGTTCTGACTTTGGAAATTTACCATAAATTAACCAGAAATAATTAGAAGTCATGCTTTATATGTACAGATTTCATTTTGAGTCTAGTTTCATTAGAAACAAATGGAATAAGTATTGAAGCCCTGTACAGGAGATATCTAAGTCGTAATGCATGAAGGTCGAGTAGTCGAACCACATGTAGGGAGACTTTAACTAATAAACTGTACTAATTGGCCTGACCAAAAATTCTAGAAAAAAAATTGTAGATGTATATATGAGTCTAGTTTCAGGGAAAATTTATGGAATCAGTTTTCGAGTTTTGGAACTCGAGATATGACTTTAAAGTGACTGTGATGCGCTTAACCAACTTATGTCGGAAATTTTAAAATGAACTGTAAATCAATGAAATAAGTCTGTTAACACCTCGTGTTCGACTCCGTCAATGGTCTCGGGTACGGGGTGTTACAATGGCTATGTCTAATAGGCTCGGTTCACCCACGTGTATTCGCACACTCGTAAGGCCTCGAATGCGGAGGTTTCGGCATTTCGGCTTTTTGGATTTTGTCGATTCACAGTTAAACAGGGGTGTGAATACACATCTTCCCGGCCATTCAAAAGTAAAGGATTTTGATGTACAGTTAGACACCTTTTTCGGAATAGCACAGAAACCCTCAAATGTCAAACCTACCCGAGCCTTGCTTGATTGGATGCCTCTAGCCTTCTTAGACTACTAACAGAATCAATCACCTGACTAATCGTGTATCTGCCTGACCACAGATTCTATTAAAAGATTGAAAACATCAAAAGATTTAGGAACCCAACACCAGAATAATCGGCTAACATCCTACAATATTAGCCCAAATGATTACATTAGATTGTGAGATAAGAAAAGGATTGACTACCACAGCGATCCTTGGCAAACCCTTTCACCCCTTTCAATGATCTAAAAACTGAAAGTGCCACCACTATCATCAGGAAAGAAAAAGGGATTCGACCATGCATGAACAACCAAAGGAAACATTTATTAAATAAAGAGAAAACACTTAGCATCCAACAACATAAGAAAGAAAAAGAGCTTACCGAAAGTCTAGGTGACCTCCAAATCGCGACTAACCACAGCGAAAGTAGAACGAGATTGTTCTCTAGTTCAAGGCTATGAGCCGAAGGGAAACAAAAAGAGAAATAGAGATTTGGCTTAGTATCAAAAGAATGTGGTATTGCGCGAGAGAAGTTCAGTTGTGAAGAAAAACCAAAAGAAATAGTAAAAAGAGGAAGAACTATTCGACCCTAGAGAAATCGAGAAGAAAAAAGTTCATAAGATTGGAGAGGGTTTGAATTGGGTCGAGAGAGAATAGAAGTAGAGAGATGTTAAGTTCAACCAAAGAAGAAAGAGAGAAAAAGACTTCAAAGAGAAAAAATTAGAATTAGACACTCGATGTCTTGTGTTTTTGACAAAGTGACCAAAAGCCAAACGAGCAATAATGTTGAAAGAAAGCAGGACCCGAATGGTCAAAATTTTGCCAAAATAAGAAAACAAAACCAAAAAATACCAGAAGAAGTTGCCGAAGTGTACCAAATGGGTTCCCTTAGTCGAATTTGCACATAGAAGTTGCACAATTCGGCTACAACACTCTTCTCCTCCAAATCTCTTGAAAATCTCCTCAAATCTCTCCCTTTATCCCTCATTGATATCCTCCATAACAACCTTCAAGATTCGTTTAAACTCTCACCCAACAGACTTCGAAACCAACTCAAACCCTACTGCCTCATGCTAGCAAAATAAATATCCTTTTTGCTTGCAATGGGATTCGAACCTAAGCCTCCCTCAATAGCTCAATACGCCACTTGCCTCCTTGCCACAAGCTCTTTTTGTGTCACACTTTATCCTCAATTAATTATATGGTCTATAGGCCAAAGTCCAGGTTCCTTTCAAAGAAAAACCAAAATAAATTGCAAGAGCCAAGACTTGAACCCAGGCTCCCTTGCAACCTTAATGATGCCACAACCACTGGACCACATCTTCCTTGTGTCATTTCCTAGCTCAATAAAATTTTATACACAGTTTCCAAACTGTTCCCTTGCTTAAGGCCCAATTCTTCTAGGCCCAAATTCTGGGGCGTTACAATTCTACCCCCTTAAACAAATTTAATCCTCGAAATTTCCATCTATCAACACAATCGCTTAACTTAACTTACACCACCACGCTCCTGCTACTCACTCTAGTACCCAACTATGAATATAACACATTATGGATAAAGTACGCACCAGTATTTGCATCTGAAGTGTCTCTGCCCTCTCAACGATGTGCTGCATAGACCAAACCTGGTTGCCTCGCCTCAACTTGACCAGCACCTCTGCCTGATGCTCTGCAGCCCAAACCATTTCCACTCCTGGCTTGACCACAGCTTCTTGGCTGCTGCTATCCACCTCTCACTGGTTGAGCAAAACCCTGCTCTGCAACCTACATCCACCAAGGCCTCTGTGGACAATCTCTCACAAACTGCTCCACTAATCCACACTTGAAAGACGTCCCATTCCTTTTCCGACAGTCACCCTGATTGTAGCTCTCACATCCCGCACAAGGCTGTGATCCAGTAACAGCAACAGGGGCCCTAATCCGAACAAGCCCTTCTATTCTGGCATTTCTCTTAGGCCTACGATCCGAATTGAAGGGTTCTAAATCCCTCTTATCCCTTCTCCTTTCTTTTTCCCAGTTCTGACTCTCGACGCGCTTTACCTCCTCAGCAATCTTAGCTTTCTCTACTAACGCGATAAAGTCCTGCTTCCTCTGTAGAGCTATCAACACTCGGAGGCTGTCCTCAAACTGAACACAGTGCTTGTATTTTGTTGCTACTATTCCTTGGGCATACCGGCTAAGTCACAAAAACTCTGCCTCGTACTCAGCCACAGATCTGTCACCTTGAACCAAATTCAGAAATTCCTTCCTACGAGCATCGACATAGCTGGCGCCCACATAATTTTCCTGAAATGTTGACTTGAAGAACTCCCAGGTCAATCGATCAGAAAAGGTACCCTCTTTTACCGTAAGCCACCATTGGTAAGATTCATCCCTCAGCAAGGACACGACACCTTTCAACTTTTGTTCTGGAGTGCAGCCGAGGTCATCCAAAATTCTTTTGATAGCCTCCAACCAGTATTCTGCCACACTAGGGGCCACCCTAGAAACTCCCCTAAAGATCTCTGCTCCATTTGATCCTAGTCGTTCTGTAACCGACCCACGACCCCCAGCAATAGTACTAGACCCAGCAGTACCAGCAACCCTTTCCAAAATATGAAGTTTCACCTGGAACAGTATGTCATCCCTAGCAGCTAGATCGAACGACCCTGTCTCAGCCACAGGTGAAGTTGGTGCTTCCCTCGCCTCAATGTCTGGCATGTGCCCCGATGCCGATGATCCAGCTCTAGCACTTCCACGGCCTCTTCCGCGGCCTCTTATACCCTTTCTAGTGCTCATTTTCACTATGCGTATTATCTTTAAGAATTTTATGCAAATTAGTTATAATTTCGGTAATTTTAGCAGATGTTTTATTGACAAGCAGAGATTTAGAGTTTGTTTTCGCATTCGCAAGCTCACTACAATTTCTAGTCTTCTATAGTCTTAGTTTTTCCAACAGTCTCAGTTTACTCTCATTATAGAGTTTCAGCTATAACACTACTATCTATAGTAGTTGCTTAGTATCACATTTTAATCTATAACAGTAGATAATTTCAGAGAACTTATAGATTTGGTGCCAGAGACTCGATGTGCCACACTTTCTAGAACCATACCTCAAAACACTTTACATATTTGAAAACAACCTCATGAAATACAAAGTTTTGAAAACCCATTCCACAGTCGAGTTTTGCAACCCAAGCTCTGATGCCACTAAATGTAACGCTCCAAACTCGGCTTAGACATTATGGCCGAATCTGCCGTGGAACATCAAAGCGTCTTTCAAAAATTGAGTTGTCGTTAAACGTTCATTGCTATGATTAAAACCTTTTGCTCGAGGTTAGCAAATCATCTCGTCAAAAACGTTTACTTAATGTCATGCATTGATACTTTAAGTTATTTCAAATAGCGAAAGCTACTAAAGTTTGAAATATAAAAATGTCTGTTTTTAAGTGTTTCTGAAAATAGTTATTAATTTTTGAAAATTCATGTTAGCAGTTTTAAATAAGGAAATCAAAAGCCCAATTAAAAATTTAATCCCTCAAAGGCCTTATTATAGAATGAAAACTCGAAAATATAAAATTCAAATAAAAAGTCTACAACAGAGCATCAGTGGTCGTGTGGCCACCTTCGAGTCTCTCGCGGCTCCAAATCGCCTAAGGCTAGGCATTACCTGTACAGTTAGACAGAAGGGTGAGTTTGTGAAAACTCAGTGTGTAATCCCTTATAATAAGAATAGTCAGACATACAATATGCGGAAATAGATTGCGCCTGAGCCCATCACAGAAACAATATCAGGTGGCCTTAGCCCATTAATAGAATCAGTATCAGATGTAGATATGTAGACAAATATCCAACCCAGTCCAACCAATATACCACTCGTACCAACCAACACATCATGTGGGGATAAAATCGACCCGCCCAGCCAACACACCAAGCTTACCACCAGTTGCGGCACTAAGTTAACAAAACGGCTCAGCGCCATAGACAAAATGGCTAAAAGCCATAAATGTTGTAGCAACGCTGGCAGTTAACAGAACGTCTATAAACCATAAGTAGAAAGGCAATAAGCCTTGAACAAAACGGCTACAAGCCACACACTTCCTCCGTCAATGTTAACATAACCCCATGCAGGATGACATATCATAGTAACATACGTGAATGTAGGATTTCATGCTCAGTATCAATCATATAAATTTCATACATACATCAGTCAACCTACCACTAAGGGTGCAACCGTCATTTCGTCAGCTAGGGGTAAAACGGTAACTTTACCCAGGGGCATTTTGGTCATTTTACCCAAATTAGGGTCTCATTATAGATAACAACCCTTACAAAGGTCTACAGTCATCTTGAATGACTCAGATGACCTGAATGGTCACATCAGCGTAAATGGGCTTTAGGCTCACTACTCGGCCCAAGTGGGCCTAGACGCTCGTGTGGCCCATCTAGCCTAAAAACAATCACGGCCATGTGATTTACAAGGACCTGTTCAGCATTTTCCCCTTTTTAAGTGTTTCATTTGTGTTGGGCCACAAGCCCATTGGCCCACACGGCCCATTTCTGCCCAAGACCACGAGGACGCTCGCGGTGGCCTCTACAGTCTCATGCTTATGTCTCACAGGCCCAGTTCGTCCACATGTGTTCGTACACTCGTAAGGACTCAAATGCCGAGGTTTTAGCATTTTGGCTTTTCAAATTTTATCAATTCACAATTAAACAAGGGTGTGAATACACACCTTCTCGGCCATTCAAAAGTAAAGGATTTCGATGTACAGTTACACACCTTTTTTGAAATAGTGCAGAAACCCTCGAATGTCAAACCTACTTAAGTCTTGCTTGATCAAATGCCCCTAGTCTTATAAGACTACTAACAGAATGGATCACCCGATTAATCATGTATTTTCCTGACCACGAATTCTATTAAAAGATTGAAAACATCAAAAGATTTAGGAACCCAACACCAGAATAATTGACTAACATCCTACAATACTGGCCCAAATGATTACCTTAGATTGCAAGATAAGAAAAGGATTGACTACTGCTACGATCCTTGACAAACCCCTTTACCCCTTGTAATGATCTAAAAATTGAAAGTGCCACCACTATCATTGGGGAGGAAAAAGGGATTCGACCTCGCGTGAACAACCAAAGGAAACATTTATTAAAGAAAGAGAAAACGCTTAGCATCCAACAACGAAAGAAAGAATAAGAGCTTACTGAAAGTCTAGGTGACCTCCAAATCGCGACCGACCACAGCGAAAGAAGAACGAGATTGCTATCTAGTTCAAGGCTATGAGCCGAAGGGAAACAGAAAGATAAATAGAGATTCGGCTTAGTATCAAAAGAATATGGTACTG
The DNA here is from genome assembly GCF_025698485.1 of Gossypium arboreum. Classification (NCBI taxonomy): domain Eukaryota; kingdom Viridiplantae; phylum Streptophyta; class Magnoliopsida; order Malvales; family Malvaceae; genus Gossypium; species Gossypium arboreum. The sequence goes on along the minus strand of NC_069077.1, from coordinate 114,431,144 downwards.
CGAGAGAGAAGTTCAGTTGTGAAGAAAAACGAAAAGAAATAGTAATAAGAAGAAGAACTATTCAGCCCTAGAGAAACCGAGAAGAAAAACAACAATCATAAGATTGGAGAGATTGGGTCGAGAGAGAATAGAAGTAGAAAGATTTTAAGTTCGGCCAAAGAAGAATGAGAGAAATAGACTTCAAAGAGAAATAATTAGAATTAGACACTTGGTGTCTTGTGTTTTCGATAGAGTGACCAAACACCAAACGAGCAATAATGTTGAAAGAAAGGAGGACCCAAATGGTCAAAAATGTGCCAAAATAAGTAAAGAAAACTCAAAAATACTAGAAGAAGTCGGCACCAACTCACTCACACATTGCCGAAGTGCACCGAATGGGTTCCCCTAGCCGAATTTGTAGATAGAAGTTGCATAATTTGACTACAACACTCCTCTCTTCCAAATCCCTTGAAAATCTCCTCAAATCTCTCCCATTATCCATCCTTGATATCCTCTATAACAACCTCTAAGACCTATTCAAACTCTCACCCAACAGAGTTTGAAACCACCTCAAACTCCTACTGCCTCATGCTAGCAAAATAAATATCCTTTTTGGTTGCAATAGGATTCGAACCCAAGCCCCCCTCAATAGCTCAACACGCCACTTGCCACACTTTATCCTCAATTAATTATAAGGTCATTAGGCCAAAGTCTAGGTTCCTTTAAAAGAAAAACCAAAATAAATTGCAAGAGCTAAAACTTGAGCCCAAGCTCCCTTGTAACCTTAATGACGCCACAACTACTAGGCCACATGCTTCTTTGTGTCATTTCCTAACTCAGTAAACTTTTATGTACAGTTTCCAAACCATGCCCTTGCTCAAGGCCCAATACTTCTAGGCCCAAATTTTAGGGTGTTACAATTTGTATTATTTTATAAATATCGAAGCTACTGTGAACTCGAGGATCATTGAGGATCGTCACCACACTATCTAACCTTATTTTGGTACTTTGAAAATGTATATGTTAAAGTATAGCATGTATAGGCTAGAAGTTGTGGAATTATTTTTTGTGATGTACACATTTAGCTATGTGATATGGCTAGTTTGTGTTTGAACTTATAGTTTGATAATGGTATATGATATGTGATGCTAATATGAAATTATAGTATGTTTTGGTTGGCCAAAAGAAAGGGTTAATGTTGAGAAGTTTTGGTAAGTTTTGAGCATTTGATTGGATGATGTATTGATCATGCGTTTAGGTATGATTTTAGTTTAAGTTTTGTTATGAATTGATTGATGAATTGAGAATTGAAAGGATTGATAATGTTATAGCATGAATTATGTATGATTTGGTATAGATATTGGCTGAAATGGCTGTGCATATTGATAAACCGTTATTTATACATATTTTCACCCCATGCTTAATGCATTTTATGGATGATTTCTCCTTAAATTTGGTGAATTAGATGCTCCTAATGCCTTAATTTCATGTTTTATACTTAGGCGAGCATAGGAGAGCTAAAGGAATGAGAAACGGGCCAAAAATGGAGAAAATAGGCCAACGTACGAAATCAACATGGCCTGGAGTTTCTCACACGTGTAGACCACACGGCCGTGTCAATTTGGCAGAATCAAAGCACGACTCACACGGGTAGAACACATGCCCGTGCCATTCTAACAAGCTTGAGCACGACCTAAAGTAATCATACACAGGCGTGTCCCTGCCAAGCCCAAGTTTAGACCAATTCGAAAAAGGCTAATTTTGAGGGTTCTTAGGCATTCCAAAGCCTATAAATACACCTTAGATGAGGAGGAAAAAGAGACATAGAGAGAAGGAGGCAGGAACTGCTCAAAGAAAGACGATTGATCCATCTCAGAAGCTGAATTCATCATCAAGACTGAAGATCTCCCCTCAATTTCCCTTCAAGAGTTTTGGGTTTTCTTTATGTTTTGTATTTATTATTCTTTTGAGATGTTTCCCTTTTTAGTTATGAACTAAATCCCCTAAATACCTAAAGGTAATGAAACCTAAGACGAATCTTGTTATTATTTTCTGAATTGTATGATAAATATTTGTCTTGTTCTTAATTATGTATTCTTAATTCTTGTTTTGATATTCCAAGATATTGATTCAAGTTAAGCTCTTATTCAGAGCAGGAATAGGCCCTGTCTAAGAGTACATTTGTCACAATTAAGCGGAATTGGTTGCGCACCTTGAGATAGGGTTTGCCGGATTAGGGTGAAACCTAATAAAGGGATCCATAGATCGACTTAATGCAATCCTAGGGAGTTAATTAGAAAGAGATTTCAATTATTCAACCTAGGGTTAGACATTGTTAGTCTCGAGAGAGATAATAATATAACTTAGGGATTTCTACGGATCAAGTCAAATGAATAAATCGTCCGATTCAGAGTCAAATAACAAGTGAAGTCTAGGTGGACTTTTCCTTAGGTATTATCTCAATCAATCATGTTTTCCAAAAGTCATTCCCCAATTCTATTTTCTGTGATTTCTTGGTTTAGTTAATTAGTTAGTTTAAACAAACCCCATTATTCTTAGGCTAGATAATAAAAAGACAGTCATTACAAGTACTTTTAGTTCCTTTGGGTTCGACAATCCGGTCTTGCTAAAACTATACTACTGTTTGATAGGTACACTTACCTTCATCGTGATAATAGTTAGTTTTAAGAATGATTCATTATAAATTTATAAAACTTATCACACGAATATCACGGATCAAGTTTTTGGCGCTGTTGCCGAGGAACTAAGATATTAGGAACACTCAATTTTTATTACTTTAGTCATTTATTTTTCTTGCAAGTTTATTTTATTTTATTATTATTATTATTATTTATTAATTTACTTTTTCTTTCTCTTGGCAGGTTTTTATAGTTTATGACTAGAAGAAACCCGTCAGGACCATTGCTTTTTGATAGTGAGATCGATGCACAGTTTGCAGAAACTAAAGAGAAATAAGGCGAAGCTTAAGATACATAGAGAACAAGCAAGAGGACGATATTCAAACCACAACCGAGGAGATGGCTAAAAACTGAGAAAACTCGCTACCTCATGCAATTGCTGTTAATCAGAATCCTTCTCCGTTCACTATGTATGATTATGCTAAACTTTCTTTAACAGGAACTGAATCGAGCATAGTTAGACCTGCTGTAGCTGCAAATACTTTTGAACTGAAACCTAACATAATTCAAATGATACAGCAATTTGTTCAGTTTGACAGTTTGTAGGACGAAGATCCCAACACTCACTTAGCAAACTTTTTGGAACTATGCGACACATTTAAAATCGATGGTGTTTTTTATGATGCCATACGTCTTCAGTTGTTTCCCTTTTCATTAAGGAACAAAGCTAAACAGTGGTTGAACTAGTTACCACGAGGGTCAATTACTACTTGGGAACAAATGACTGAAAAGTTTTACTTCAATATTTTTCGCCGGCTAAAACAGCTAAATTACGTAATGATATCTCTTCTTTTGTGCAGATGGATTTAGAAACACTCTACGATACATGGGAGAGATATAAGGACCTTTTGCAAAGATGCCCTCACCATGGATTACCACTCTGGCTACATGTTCAAACCTTTCATAATGGCCTGAATCCTTCAACTCGAAAAATGGTTGCCGTAGCTGTTGGCAGAACCATCAATAATAAAACACCTGAAGATGCTTAAGAGTTTCTAAAGGAGATGTCACTAAATAACTATTAGTGGCAAGTCATGAGGACAAAGCCAACGAAAATAGCCTGTGTTTATAACGTCGATTCGGTTACCATGCTCTCTAATCAGGTAGAACTCTTGAATAAGAAAATTGATGGTTTTCTTAGTTCTTCACTGGTTCACCCAATAATGTAGTGCGAAGAAAGTGGAGGTGGATCAAGCAATTCAGAATAGCAACCTTATGGCCACAACATGGATAACGAGCAGTTAAATTATAAGGGTAATAATCCTCGATCTCAAAACAATCCATATAGTAACACTTACAATGCAGGTTGGAGGAACCACCCAAATTTCTCATGGAGAGGCCAAGGAAATCAGAGACCACCTCTAGGCTACCAACAACTACCCTACCAACAAGAAAAGCCGAACCTTGAAGAGATGCTCTCCAAGTTTATGTTGGTGTCAGAAACTCATTTTTAAAATACCGAGACAGCACTTAAGAATCAACAAGCATCGATCCAAGGGCTCAAAACTTAGATTGGACAGCTTACCAAGTTGATTTCTGAACAACCACAAGGTAGCCTGCCAAGCAATACAGAATCTAACCCAAGGGAGCAACTCAACGCCATCATTAGTCAAGATGAGGAAGGGTTAGTCGCACCTGAACTAGAACCAAGGTAAGAAACTAAGATAAGCAAAGGTAAAGGTGAGGTAGACCACAATGAACAGAAATCGGTAAGTACAGAATACAAACCTCGTGTGCCATACCCTAATGCAACAAGGAAAGACCACTCAGATGAAAAATGTGGTAAATTCCTTAAACTCTTAAAAAAATACATATTAACTTACCGTTTATTGAAGCTCTATCGCAGATGCCAAACGCAATGAAATTCTTAAAGGAACTTTTAGCAAATAAGTGAAAGTTGGACGAGGCGTCGCATGTGGAGCTAAACGCAGTTTACTCAGCTATTTTGCAGAATAAGCTACCTAACAAATTAAAAGATCTAAGGAGTTTTACAATTCCTTGCTTAATTGGTAGTTTAGATGTTATGTGACAGCCCAAAATTGACCCTAGTCGGGGTGTGGTTTCGGGACCACAAAACCGAGGCATAAAAATAATTTAAAATTTATTTTGATGCCTATGATATGTGTTAATTTGTGTGTGACATTTTTGATGATTTGATTTAGTGTTATAAAGGTGAATTTCACTAGAAAGGACCTAGTAGTAAACTTTGAAAGTATGATGGGGAAAGGTGTGATGACTAGTTGAACATGCATGCAAAAATAAGGGATTCGCATGTCAATTTTCCCCCCCAACATGAAGTGGCCGGCCATGGCAAGAGAGTATGGGTTAAACATGTCATGAAACATGTTTTGTTGGTGCATTAGGGTGAAATAATAAACAAATAAGCATGGGTAATAAAGAATGAAAAAAAAAATGTGTGTGAGTGTGGTATCTTCTCCCCATTGCCGTGAGTTGTAGAGAAGGAAAGAAAAAAATTTTGTTCATCCATTTTTCTCTTCTTTGGCCGAAAATACTAAGGAAAAAGGAAGGATTTTTGCTTCATGCTTGGTTTAGAAGAGAACTAGAAGGAGATTTGGCTATACTTGCATCAAGATTAAGGTATGTTTGAGGTTGTGTCATGAGATTCATGCTTGTTTTGGTTGCTAACTTGATGTGCATGTTAGCCATGGTTCAAATCCTTGTTATTCCATGAAAATGGTATTTGGCCAAGGTTGATATTGTGTTAAAGCCATTGCATGCTAAATGTGAAGCTTGTTGATGATGCATGTAATGATGGATTGACTACTCTTGAAATTTCTTTTAGTATTCTTGAGTAGGACATTGAATTCTTTGTTTAACCATGACCAAGTTGAAAGGGTATGGTTGTGATGTATTCGACCATGGTGCATTCATGAGCATGATTTATGCTTGTTACTTGATTGGTAAAATTTGTGTTTGGATGGGTATGAACCCCTTGATTGACCTTGCACCTATATGTGTATACATGTTTGCACATGATGTATTGGTATGACATATATACTACCTCAAAGTATGTATTTTCATGTGATTATGTTTTGATTATGAAGTAAATGATAGATGTGTATTGAGCTACAATATGTAAAGCATTAGCTAGTAAAATGTGTGCCATTCATGTGTGGTATTAAACACGTAATTGGCCTCAACATCAACATGCATAATCGACCATGAATGAGTGCCTAAGAGGTTGTGTTGTTCGGCCATGAGTAAGCATGTTGAAGGCTTTGTGTGTTGAGTCGATTCATGAATTCGTACTTATGTGACTTTAATGTCTAGTGAATATATGTGGGCTAAGTGCCTTGAGTTCCTCTTTTTGATACTCAAATGATTGAATCAATTTAATTGTTAAATTAAGCTCAAGAGCAAAGAGGGACCAAATCCGATAAAGGGAAGGAAAAAGTAGTCGAATAGCCATCGGAATCATTCGACAACATCCGAGGTAAGTTTTCGAGTATCGAAACTTAGATTTTGATTCGATTGAATGAAGTAATAAGCAATCGAAATTGTGCCCTTGTATGTGGCCATTGAGCCGAAATGATATTCTTGATTAAGTAAATTGTGCACAAAAGTTTGTTATGAAATTGAAACAAAGATGTGTATGAATGTGCGAATTGTGATATCCGGGCTAAGCCCGAAGGCAATTGTGCGAGTTGTGATATCCGGGCTAAGCCCGAAGGCAATTGTGCGAGCTATGATATCCGGGATAAACTCCGAAGGCAATTGTGCGAGTTGTGATATCCGGGTTAAGTCCCGAAGGCATTTGTGCGGGTTATCATAACCGGGCTATGTCCCAAGGTGTTTGAACAGTAGCTATATCCGGATAAACTCGAAGGTATGTGATTCGAGAACTTTGAACTTGCTGTAAAAATTTTCAGTTAATACGCTTGTGAAATTCCCAACAACAAGGTACGTTTCGTGTGTGCTTTGCACACTATGAGTAAGTGTATGTGCGTATTCGCACCAATGATAAATGAGTTATCGGCCTTGACTAAGCCGTTATTAGTGTATGAATATAAGAGTTGGGATTGTGAAGTAAGCATGTCTTTGAGAAATTGTGCATATGAATTATTGTTTAGCTACTTGAATGCTATGCTTTGGTTGTGTGTATATTATGGCTCGAAACTTACTAAGCATAAATTGCTTACTCCGTTTCTTTGTTTCTCTGTTTATAGATTTTCCTTGTTAGCAATCGGATTCGGGATCATAGAAGTTGAAGTCAACCACACTATCAAAGCCCTTTTTGGTACTCCTTTAGTTGAGTTTTAGATATGGCATGTATAGGACTACCCTCGGTTGTTTTTAAGTACTTTGTGATGTATATGTGTGCGGCCATGCGAAAATGGTTCGTAAAAGTGGAGTATGGAATTTGACCATATGTGGTTTGTAATTATATTTGGTTTCATGATGTGATTATGGTTTGGAATGAGAGAGTTGGTCACATGATCAGCCATTGGAATGGCTAAATATGATCATATGTGGACCTAAGTATGACTAGACTATAGTTGGTCCATGGGAACTACAATATAGGTAAAGCCTACCTTAAAAACAGAGGCTGCCAGCTGCAGTGACGTGGATGTGAAAAATCACAAAAATTTGTAGGAATGGTGTTAAATAGTGAATAAATTATATGATCGAACCTTGACGAGTCTATTTTCATATGAAAGTAACGAAACGATCATATGAGTAGTATACCGAGAGATATTAAAGTTCTCGTGAGACAGGGCCAGGACGGTTACTGGGTCCCCTGTCGCGAATTTGAAAATTTACCATAAATTATCCAGAATGAATTAGAAGTCATTCTTTATATGTGAAGATTCCTTTTTGAGTCTAGTTTCATTAGAAACAAACGGAATCAGTATTGAAACCCTGTACAGAGAGATATTCAAGTTGTAACGCATGAAGGTCAGTGTAGTAGACCCCTGTAACATGGGTGACTTTAACTAATAAACTGTACCAATTGGCCCAACCAAAAATTCTAAAAATAAATCCATGGATGGATATATGAGTCTAAATTCAGGGAAAATTTACAGAATCAGTTTCCGAGTTGTGAAACTCGAGATATGCTTTTTAAGGCGACAGCGACGCAGTTTTCCAGCTTGCCTGGGAATGTCAAATTGGTCGGTGCCATAAGTGGTTTTGGCTTGTTAACCCCTCGTGTCCGACACCGGCGACGGTCTCGGGTTCGGGGTGTTACATGTTAATCATGCTTTAGCTTATTTAGGGCTAGTATTAACATCCTGCCCTACAAGATGTTCAAACAATTAGGTCTTGGGAAACCCAAACAGACTAGGATGAGCATTCAATTAGCAGATAAAACTATAAGATTTCCTAGGGGTATTATTGAAGATGTCCTAGCTAAAATCGATAAATTTATATTTCCTGTTGACTTCATTATTCTAGACATAGAGGAGGAAAGCAACACTCCTTTGATTTTAGCAAGGCCCTTTTTAGCAACTGCTAAATTGATTATTGATGTTGGCACAGGTGAGCTCACACTTCGTATGGGAGACGAAACAATCACCCTTCAAGCTTGCAATTCTGGCTACACATTAGAAATTGAAGGTGATCGTCTAAACCATTCTACTTAAACTAACAATATGGTGCAACCTACTTTGCAGGAAATGAGTCTGAAGGAAGTACATGAGCCATTCTCAAGCAACAGTAAAGAACCTATTCATAAATAACGAAGGCTACAAATCTAGGAGCTAGATGAATGGTGGACGCATAAATCGAGAACACACGATACACCAAAACTACGCCAAGACGAGCTCAATGCCTTTCCAAATCAACTTAAGGTTGGAGATAAAGTTTTATTAGATATCGTAGATCCTCACATTGTCACTGCCAAACCGAATGAAGAAAATCCTCTTACGGTACTTAGCATTTTTCCATTCGATACAGTCGAGGTAAGTTATCCCAAGTTTGGCACTTTTAAGGTAAACGATACTCTCCTAAAACATTATTTTGATGACATGCATAGCAGGAAGAAGGAGTATAAACTCCTCGAACCACCGTGACCATTCAATGGAGAGGTAAGTCGAGATTAGACTATAAATAAGCACTTTTTAGAGGCAACCCGAGCACTAACTGTATTAACCTCTTTAAATTTTAGTGTTTAAACACCTAACTTACTAACAGAGCTCTTGAATACAGGTTTCCGACATAGACACGGCCTAGAAAATGGGCGTGCCTTAGGCCGTGTGGAAATAGGGCAAAAAATTTCCCCAACATGGGCTACGATAAATCGCCACTATCGTGCGACATGGCCGTGGGCGAACCTGCCAAAACAACACGGGTGTGCGACACGCCCGTGCTTGGAAACCGTGGTCGAACCTATCAAATTAACATGGGCGTACAACACGCCAGTGCTAAGTACCCGTGGTCGAACCTGTTAAATTAACACGGGCGTGGGCCTACATAAACGGGCGTGGGAGAAATGAACGAAGACAGAGACGACCGTACGACACGGCCGTGTGCACTCACACGCCCAAAGAACACGGGTGTGGGCCAATTGTTAGACGCGCCCAAATTTAAAATTTGCGAACCACACGGGCAAAAATTGGGGAACACGGGCGTGTTCCATAACTGTGTGCCTTAAAATCTATAAATAGGTTGCACTATTCATTGTCTTCTTCACCCAAAAACTCTAACCCTAGCCCTACAAGTCCACACGACCTCCCTGCCATGCCCGTGCACTGCTTTCCAATCCATTTTTGACTCCCAATCTCTCTCTCTTAGCATTTGTTTACTCTTTTCACTTCTATTTTACTTATTTCTAATGCTTATTATCAAAATAATCTTCATTTTTCTCATAATATTTTCATTTTTTGCTTTATTCTATCATTTAATTTGCATTCTTAGGTTATTTATCATAACATTTCATGTTAAATCGAGTTGTTAGGAAAGCGTCATTCTATTGTCATACCCATGCCATTACTATGCTCATTCTCATGCTATTACCATGCCAATGTCACGAAATTATGCTATGAAATTGATTATTTTGGTTGAGTTTGGTTAGTATTAGCAGTTGTGGCTGAAATTGTTAGTTCAGATTCATGGGTTTTTTTCCTTTTCAAATTCGTTTAACTACTATTTTTTTTTTTATATTGCAAGTATACAATGTCGTCTTCATGTGGTAAAAAGGTTGTTGTCCCTACTTCAAAGAAAAGGAAGGGAGCGTCATCTTCCTCGAGTCTTACTGTGAAAATTTGCCACCCTTTCCTGCAATTCCCCATCGGGCCCCAAGAAGAACTTTCCAAATACTCCCGGCCTGACCTTTAATTACGGGCCGTTGTATCGACTGGGCTACAGTCGAACAAGTTTAGTTGGCTGATGTGATTCGGGCCCTCCTAACCACCGACCCTTAGGAGCTTTTCTTTGGGATCACCGAGCCAACATATCTCGAACTCACGATGGAACTATGCTTAACATTTCATCTTCAGACCATAATGACGAACTACGATGATCTCGGCACGGTCCAATTTTGCCTAGGCAAATTAGTCCGCCAGCTAAGTGTCCTAGAATTCAGTACTACACTGGGCTTATATACGGAGGAGTTCAAGGAGGAGAATGACTTACATGCTCTCAACCGCCACATCCATCATTCTCCTTCACGGTGCTGGGATGCACTATTACCATGTTCGGCCACCTACAATCCTAGCTGCTCCAAAGCATCGGCTCTCCCTCTATCTCCGAGGTACCTACACACCATTTTGGCTCACACAATAACAGGAAGGCGAGAGAGCACTAGCGTCATCAACACCCACGACGCCTACTTTCTATGGTGTATGTTGTACGGGCACGTCATAAACCTTGCTTATTTCATTGCCCTCACCATTCAGCACCAGATGGAGCGGCATAGGATGGGAGTCATCTCCATTGGCCCATATGTTACTCGATTGGCTCGACACTTTGGGCTCCTCAACACCGCGGCCCAAGAATCATCCTTGACCCTCATTGGCAAAATGCCTTCCCAAGGCATCTCGAGCATGCTAAGCATGAGGATGATCGAAAAGCGTCGAGGAACCCACCATTCTCAATATCGTCTTGCCCAATCTACCGAGGAGGAGGCCCTCAAGAAAATTACTGATGATGTCCCTCCACATCACGAGGACCCACCGTCTCAGCCACCACCACCCTCTCGTCCAGTTCATGCGGCGGCTTCATACGCTGACATCTCTAAGCGCTTAACTTGATTCGAGCAGCAATGTTTTCAGCGCTTCGATCACATTGATGCTACACTACACCAAATTTGTCAACACTTCCACATCTCATCGCCACCCCCACCTTGTGAACCGTTTAGCGATGAAGATGTTTAAAAACTTTTATTTATTATTTTATGTTTTTACTTTAATTTTATTTTAAAGACTACTTTTTATTTTTCTTTCACCTTATTTTTATTAGGACTTATAATTATTATTTTACAATTTTTAATTTTGGTTAATTCATATTGAGTACTTACCCTTCCTTACATATTTCCTAAAAGAGTTCCTGATTCTATCACAGTTATAAAGAGCTCCAAAGCTCACTATTACTCAGGGACTCGAAACTCAATTGGGAAAGGTTCTCCATGACTGGCATGCCCTGATCGACCAAGATCATAACCAACTTCAAGTATAATATTCTTTTGGCGCAGGACTTATGGACTAATGAACCTCTACCACCGTCGGAGTATCCTCTTCCACCTTCACGCTGATTTTCCTCCAAAACTCCAGTTCAAGGAAATTCATTCATCACTCAAGAAGTTTCACTTCTCTACCTATCTTATTTTTATTTCTATATATCTATCTGTGTACATTAAGGGCAATGTACATCTTAAGTGTAAGGGGGTATTCATTTTCACTATCAAAAAAATCCTTGAATGATTGCTTTTTTCTCTTGAAAAGCTCTCATATCATGTTTAGGATAAATTTTGATTGATTTATGATTGTTATTGATATATCTTAAATTAAAACATAGGCATTCATGCATTGATTTTTTATACTTTAAGACATTAGAGAATTAATCATGATAAGTTGATTTTTTTTTTAAAAAAATTAAAATTTTAAGTTGTTTCTCCAAGTGTAGGTATTATCTTGAATTGGAATTCACAAGTTTAAACATCAAAAAGCCATAATTTTTGCGAGATCTTGAAGCTTCAAGAGCATCTATTAATTCTTTCATGCTCACTTTCATTATAAGTGCGTCATTATTGAACTTTTATTCTAGAACTTGCTTGATTATGCATGTCAAGACCACACTCTTTGATTTGATATGTCAAAATGAGAAAGGCATTTAGGATTAACCCACTCATGCCATGAAAAGCCTACCTCCACGATTAACCCTTAGTAAACCCCGTTGAGCTAACAAGTCATTTCTTGTATTACCTTTAATATTAACCCTTAACCCATTATTGTTGAAATCCCCTAAATTAATTTGATCCTTATTTTTGTCGAGATTGGAGTTGGAATAATTGCTTAGCTATGTTTTATTCTATTTTGTAATTTGACTTGTTCTTAAAAAAGAATGAATACATATTAGTAGTAGTGATCTTCTGAGCTAAAGAAATTAAATTCCATATTATGAGAAAAAGCTCTGTTGTACGCAATTATTGACTAGTCTTTTTTCTAGTTAGGTAATTTTTCAATTCAATCTCGATTCTAACCCTTTCTTTCAGCTTGTGACCACACCCCCTAACCAAGCCTCATTACAACCCTTTAAAGACCTTTTGATTGATACTTCATCTCAACTTATAGTGGTAGAGATTTGATTTTCATGCAAGCCTATGGTAATGACTTTTCATTATTGACTATTGAGTGCTTCATTTATTGTCCTTAAACACCTTAAAGGCTAATGTGGGACATTCAAATAGAGATCATACAAGATTGCATTCGAGCTTCAAAGCTCCAACTACATCTGTTGCCAGTGTTGGAAATGCTAAATTCGATTGCCTTGTGTGCAAGCATTATGGTAAAAGACATCCCGATAATTGTAGATTATATGATTGGACTTGTTTTAGATGTGGATCGTTAGACCATTTTATCCGTGATTTCCCTGAATCTGTTGAACAAGAAAGTGTACAAAATTTGAAACCGAGTGGCAGTGCTTCTCATGGTAGACCTCCCAGAAATATGAGAAATGTAAGTGGCAGTTAGAGAGGGACAAAAGATACAGCTGTTAGATTCGAGGCTCTTGCACCTGCCAGAGCCTATGCTATCCGAGCTCGTGAGGAAGCTTCGTCGCCATATGCGATTATGGGTACATTTAGTCTTTGTGATACTTCTGTGATTGCTTTGATAGATCCTAGATCGACACATTCGTATATATGCATGAACTTAGTGAACAATAAGACTTAATCTATAGAGTCTACTGAATTTGTAATTAGAGTTTCAAACCCTCTAGGTAGATAAGTTTTGGTTGCTAAATTCTACAAGAATTGTCTGTTAATGTTTCAAGACACTTCTTTTTCGGCTGACCTGATGCTGTTACCTTTTGATGAATTTGATATAATTTTGGGCATGGATTGGTTAACTTTGCATGATGCTATTGTGAATTGCAAACAAAAAACTATTGATTTGAGATGCGAGAATGATGAAATAGTCTGAATTGAATCTAGTGATTTGAATGCATTGCCTACTATAATAACTTCTTTAAAAGCTTTGAGTATTTTGAGAAAGGGTTGTGAAGCCTACTTTGCTTATGTAATTGATTCGAAAGTGTTAGAAAAGAAAGTTGAATCAGTGCCTATTGTATGTGAGTTTCTCGATGTGTTTCTTGAAGAACTTTCGGGTTTACCTCCTATTAGAGAAGTTGAATTTGGCATTGACTTGGTACCTGGTACTACTCTGATTTCGATAGCTCTGTATAGAATGGCTCTAATCAAATTGAAAGAATTAAAGTCTCAGTTGCAAGAATTGACCAATAGAGGGTTTGCTAGACCGAGTTTCTCGCCTTGGGGTGCTCCGGTTTTCTATTTGTGAAAAATAAAGATAGTACGATGAGAATGTGTATCGATTATTGTCAGTTGAACAAAGTGACTATTAAGAATAAGTATCCTCTGCCCTGAATTGACGATATGTTTGATCAATTAAAAGGAGCTTCTGTGTTTTCGAAGATAGATTTGAGATCAGGCTATTATTAGTTGCGAGTGAGAGATTCAGACATTCCAAAAACTACTTTCAGAATAAGGTATGACCACTATCAATTCTTAGTTATGCCTTTCGGATTAACTAACGCACCTGCTATCTTTATGGATTTAATGAGTAGAATTTTCAAACCATATGCAGATCAATTTGTTGTTGTATTCATTGATGACATTGATTTATTCATGTAATGAATTCGAACATGCCAAGAATCTGAGATTAGTACTACAGATTATAAGAGATAAATAGTTATATACAAAGTTTAGTAAATGTGAATTCTAGTTTTGAGAAGTTAGTTTTCTGGGTCATATTGTATCAGTATCTAGTATTCGAGGTGATTCGAGCAAGATTCTGGCTATTTTGGGTTGGAAACCTCTGAGGAATATCTCTAAAGTCGGTAGTTTTTTGGGACTTTCCGGTTATTACAGAAGGTTAGTAAATGGATTTTTTATGATTTCAACTCTTTTAACAAAGCTGCTTCAAAAAGATGTGAAGTTTGAATGATTTGAAAAGTGTCAGAGTAGCTTTGATCAGTTGAAAACTTTCTTGACTGTAAAGAATTTGTGATCTATAGTGATGCATCGTTGATCTATTTGGGATGTGTTTTTTGCTTATACATCAAGACAACTGAAGTCGCATGAAAAGAACTATCCAACACATGACCTTGAGTTAGCAGCGATTGTATTTGCTTTAATGATTTGGCGCCACTATCTGTTTGGTGAGAAATGTCACATATATTCTGATCATAAGAGTTTAAAATATTTGATGACTAAGAAAGATTTGAATCTGCAACAAAGAAAATGGCATGAATTGCTAAAAGACTATGACCTTATGATTGATTATCATCTGGGTAAAGCAATTGTTGTTTCTGATACTTTGAGTCGAAAATCATTATTTTCTCTACTTTCGATGAATGCTCATTTGGTTCTATCTGATGATGGTTTAGTTTTAGCTGAATTGAAAGCAAGACATTTGTTTTTACAACAAATTATCGAAGCTTAGAAGATTGATAATAAAATTTTAGCCAAACGAGCTCAGTGTGATTTAGAGTCTAATTTAGAATTCAGAGTTGATAAAGATAATTGTCTAATATTTCAAGATAGAATTTCTGTTCCGAGAAATCCAGAGTTAATTCAGATGATTTTGAGTAAAGCTCATAACAGTAGGTTATCCGTGCATCCGGGTAGCATGAAAATGTATAATGATTTGAAATAACATTATTGGTGGTATGGAATGCAAAGATATATCTCTGAATTTGTTTTGAAATGTTTGATTTGTTAACAAGTTAAAACTGAACATCAGGTGCCATCTGGTTTGTTGCAACTGATTATGGTTCTAATATGGAAATGGGATCGAGTAATAATGGATTTTGTTTCGGGTTTGCCCCTTTCTCCGAGAAAGAAATATGCTATTTGGGTTGTAGTAGATCGATTGATGGAATCAACTCATTTTATTCCTATTCGATCTAATTATTCACTAGATAAGTTGGCTGAGTTATACATTTCTGATATTGTGAGACTACATAATGTGCTATTGTCTATAGTGTTAGACAGAGATCTGAGATTCATAGCACGATTCTGGAAGAAATTACAAGATGCTCTGGTACTAAATTACATTTTAGTACTGCTTTTCAGCCGCAAATAGATGGTCAATCCGAGCGGATTACTCAGATACTCGAGGATATGTTGAGATGTTACATTCTTGAATTTGAAGGTACGTGGGAACAGTATTTGCCCTTGATTGAATTCGCTTATAATAATAGTTTTTAGTCTGTCATTAAAATGGCACCGTACAAAGTTTTATATGGTTGCAAATGATATACACCTTTGTATTGGGCAGAGCTTAGTGAAAATAAGATTCACAGAATTGATTTGATAAAAAAAATCAAACAGAAAGTAAAAGTGATCCGAGATAGTTTGAAAGCAGCTTCCGATCGTCAAAATCTTATGTATATTTGAAAAGAAAAGACATTGAATTTGAAGTTGGTGACAAAGTGTTTGTGAAAGTATCTCCGCGGAAGAAAGTACTTCAGTTCGGTAAAAAAGGCAAATTGAGTTCAAGATTCATCGGGCTGTATGAGATTGCCGAGCGTATTGGGCCGGTAGCATATAAATTGTTGTTGCCACCAGAGTTAGAAAAGATTCATGATGTGTTTCACGCATCTATGCTTCGACGATACAGATTCGATCCTTCGCATGTGATTCCTTCGTTTGAGATTGAAATTTAGCCTGATATGGTTTACAAAGAAAAGCCGATCCATAGCTTAGCTCGAGAGGTTAAAGAGCTACAAAATAAGAAAATTTTGTTAGTATAAGTGATGTGGCATCAACACGGTATTGAAGAGGCCACGTGGGAGCTTGAAGATGCTATGAGAAGACAATATTTGAATCTGTTTAACGGTAAGATTTTCGGGGACGAAAATCCTTAAGGGGGAGAATTGTAAGAGTTCGATTTTGACCCTATTCGGAATAGTGATTTTGGGACTACATATCACGATCAAAAAAATATTTAAATATTATTTTCCGTGATTATGATGTGTGAATTAGCATATGTGAAAGTTTCCTCTAAAAATTCGATTGTTTGTGTGCTCAATTTGATAAAAGGACCTAATCACATAAAATGTAAAAGTTGCTTGCTACTTTTTAAAAGTGCTTATTTGATTTGGATTTATAAATGAGAGGTCCTTATTATGTAATTTGACCATTGGAAGTTTGAATAGACATAAATGGGCATTACTTAATGGATTTTAAATGATATTAATAAGGCCATTTTAGTAAAATGTATATTAATATGTGATTAATAAAACAAAAGCTTAAAATTTGTTCATCCATTATCATTCATAGCTGAAATTAGCAAAGAAAAAGAAAGAATAAAAGCTCTTAGGGTTTCGACACTTGTGGTTGTGGTTAAGATTAAGAAATAAAGAAAATAGAGTTAGATCGGGGAAAGTCGAAAGTTGTCGAGTAACCGATTTCATTCATCTGAATTCGTACAAGGTAAGTCAATATACAATAAACGTGTTTGAATTGATTTATTATTGCACATATGATATCGAATTGTGATGAATGAATATTCAATAGTAATATGCGCTATTCGAGAAAGTATCGACAAGGTTTCGACATCTGAAAAGCCCCGTTCGAACCCTAGGAATAGTTATAATACATATGTCATGACATAAGATTTCGTTTAAGACCACATCTGGGACGTTGGCATCGATTTTTATTTTACGTGTAAGACCATGCCTGCGACATCGTATTTTATTTCATGTAACACCCTATCTGGGATAGTGGCATCTGTAACACCCTGAATTTGGGCCTAGAAGTTTTGGGCCTTGAGCATTGGAGTGGTTGAAGGCAGCTTATACTATTTTGTTGTGCATGTAAATTTCGCTAATGAAGGCTTGTTTTAGTGGTTAAATATGTTGAGAAGTGTTGGAGAAGTCCTGGGTTTAAACACGGACTCTAGCAAAAAATTTTTGGTTTAAGGTGAATCAAACCACAGGTGTAGTAGGTAGGCCTTAAGAATATTGTTGGAGATATTGTGACACAAAAGCCTTGTGGTCTAGTGGCAAAGTAGCGCCACATAAGAGGAGGAAGGTTACGTTATAGAGGTGGCAAGGAGGTCCGGGTTCAAACTCATGGCAAGCGAAGAGCATTTATTGTGCTAACAAGGGGTGGCAAGAGTGGTGTTGAATTTAAACTCGATAATGGAGGATCCCACATCGGAAGCTAACATAAGAGTGGATGTGAAGTGGCTTTAAATAGAGGAACCATGAGGAGAGTAAAGGCACCTTTCTTGGTGATCCTTTTCATTGTATGGCGTGCTCGTTTGGGTTGGGCGTCGGCTAAGAGTGCTCGGGCGTGGATTAACTCCAGTCTCCTATCGGTGTGTATTTATCACTACTCTTGTTGTTGGATGGCTACTTGGGCGCGATGGGCGAAAGGGCCATGTGGGCCCAATGGGCCCAATTGGATAAGTTGTTTGATTGTGTAGTAAATATCGGACTAGGCTAGGTGAATCGCATATCTGTGGCTAGGTTTGGGCTAAAAGGGCCACACGGCGTGTGGGCACATTTGGTAGAGAATAGGCTTTAGGCCCATTCGTATTATTATCCATGTTTAGAATACTTTAGTTTACCAATTACTGAAATGCCCTCGACTTGTAAAATTACCAAAGTACTCCCGATTTACAGAATTAACGTTTTACCCTCAGGTTATAGAATTACTATTTTACCCTCGATTTGTAAAATTACCGTTTTACCCTTGATTTACAGAATTACCGTTTTACCCTCAGTTTACAGAATTACTATTTTACCCTCGATTTACAGAATTACCGTTTTACCCCCAATTTACATAATTACCATTTTACCCCCGATTTACATAATTATCGTTTTACCCTCGATTTACAGAATTACCGTTTTACCCTCGATTTATAGAATTACCATTTTACCCTCGATTTATAGAATTACTGTTTTACCATTGATTTATAGAATTACTGTTTTACCCTCGATTTACAAAATTACTAAACTACCCTTGGTTTGTGAAATTACCGCAATACCCTCAATTTGTAAAACTACCAAAATACCCCTGTATGGTAAAATGACGAATATGCCCTTATGTTCCGTATGGTGATGTGCTTAGGATTTACATATATTGATATTGGATTAGTTAAGTTTGAGTGACGGTGGTGGTTATCGTGGCGATTGATTTTGGAAGCGTTTCAACTTCAACCCATAACGGTGTGTACTAACCCTCTAAATAGCTTAGATTAATATTTCTTTGAAAAGCGAAAGGTTCATATTTTAGTGATTCGGAATTAATATTTAGATCTATTTTCTATGCACGTTTAAGTTGGATTCTAGCGGATATGGGGTAGGAAGGTATTTGGAACGTTCTTCAATGAGTAGATCTCTTGGTAAGTATTGAACCTTCTTTCCATTTGTATCTTGTGGTTTAAGAAAAGTGAAAACCCTCCGTCGACTAAGGCTAAAAGGGTTTTTGGTGTTATTTGGTTTGTTGGTACTAGTGAGGATTAAAGGCTACCGATCGAGGAGTGTGTGAAAAGCTTGGATCATCGGAGTGACTAAATCTAGTCATCGACTTCGGCAAAGGTATGAACCCAAGGGTCATTGTGGATGGTGGCCGAATGTGTAAGTGATGATAATAGGTAGTTTTCGATTTGGTTTAATAATAACATGGTCTAATCTATAAGTGGTTGATTATAGGAGAAATCGCATAGGAGATCTCGTCAAGGAATATCGCAAATCAGGTGTGTAACGAACCCTTTTTCATAGCTTAAAGTGATAAATACCGAAAAGCCGAAATGTAGAAATTCTGGCATTTCGAGGACTTGTGAGCAAGCGAACGCTCACTAGTTAGTTAGAATCGATGAGATGATGATCGGGAACAATGGAAACGGTAAGGACGTGTTTTTGGCGTTCACGGTAAGTTGGGCCTCGAGAGGCTAAAATAGGGCCCAATAGGCTTTCGGGCCCATTTGGGTAAATTTCGTAGAAAATGGGAAATCTGTTAAATTGCATGTTAAAGCTATTATCTTGTTATGGATAAAGGCTAAATGGGCCTAGATGATGAATCGGCTAAGTAGGGCCCATTAGGGTTTTTGGCCCAATAACTCGATTTCGCTAAAATGGGCGGGATCATTGTTTGCACCTATGAATTGTTTGTAACCATTAATGGACATGGAAACCCTAATTTTGGTAAAATTACGAGATTACCCTATAACATGAAAATGACCGTTTTGCCCCTAGGTAAAAGTGACCATTATACCCCTAGGGTTTATATATGAACTTAATGCATGGGATTTTGATAAACATGATATGTATGATATGCACATGACATGTATGATATGCACATGATATGTATGATATGCACATGAGATGTTCATAAATGCATTGGGTTGGGTTTTTATATGGATGGAGGAAGTGCAAAAGGGCTTATGCCCCAGTTATTAAAGGGCTTATGCCCCAGTTATCAAAAGGGCTTACGCCCGATTATCAAAAGGGCTTACGCCCGATTATTAAAGGCTTATGCCCAGATTATAAAAAGCTTTTGCCCGCTTATTAAAAGAGGCTAGGCTTCGGTTATATGATAAAGCGGCTAAGTTTGCGCGGTGGAGAGTTATGGCGGGGTGGGTGAGTTAATCCCACATGGTGTGTTGGTTGAATGCGGGTGGAGAGTAGCGGATGGTGGGTTGAGTAGTCTCCCCAAATGGGTTGCATTCTTTCATTTGACATTACATGTGTTATAAAAATGGGCCTATGGGCCATACCGTTTCTGATAAAGGCTTGACCCGATAATATGAAACTTGAAAAGGCTTTGGCCGAGTGTTATGAAATATGAAATATGAAAAGGGCTATGGCCCAGTATATGTTTGAGATTGGATTTGGGCTTAGACTCAACAGGCCGTTATTGTTTTGGGCTCTGAAAGGGGCTTGTTGCACACTGAGTTTCCAAACTCACCCCCTTTCCTTAACCTTGCAGGTGAACCTTAATATGGGGACTTGGGCCGGAGAGGATTCAGAGTGGCCACGGTGATTGTCTTTGGACTTTTAAATAAGTGTTGGTTTTCATTTAATTTCCTTTAATTATTATTTATTTTGGGTTGTAATAAGGCCAATTTTAACTTTCCTTTTATTTCTTTTGAATTATTTTAATTTTAATAACTTTAAAATTGGTTAATAATTATTCAAATGGGCTAGACTTAGGGCGTGTTTTCAAAATGATACTTGTTTTCAAAATATCTCAACACCACGATTAATCGATTTATCAAAGACGTCCACTTAAACAAATTTAAACTCGATATAACAAAGTGTGGCTATGGTTGTGGGCATGTCTAGGATTGGATCCAATTAAAGAGCTTGGTACTTAGCGACCTTCATGGCTCACCTCCTCTGTCTCGGATACCTACGGTGCCCGGCTTCCATACACTTTGTTAACTCAATAAAATGTATGGTTTTAAAACACTAAAACGGGCGTGGGTTTTCAACTCCAATGTGTACGTCGATTCGGCCATAACATCTGGGCGGGTTTGGGGTGTTACATTTAGTGGTATCGAGCTCAGTTTGCAACAACTCGGTACGTGGATCGGTCAGAAAATCTTTTCAAAAACTTGGGCCTAAGAAGGGTATTTTTAGAAATGGTAAGTTTTTCAAGATGTTCAAGTTTTTTCTATTTGTTAAGCGGGGTTAAATCAATAGTTTTAAAATAAAAGTGTTTTCAAATAAAATCTTTTTATTTTCGGTAAACAAAAACATGGTATTTGAAATTTTAAATAGACTTATAAATGAGTGGCACACTGAATCCACAGCACCAAGTCTGTAAGTATCTTTACGCTCTCTATATATCTTGTCTTGTCTTGTAAATAATCTGTAGATAATCTTGAGCCTTAGAGATAGAGCTATTGATGATGTAGTATTAGGACTACAAGATGGAACCATAGCTAAATTATGATTCTTGCGAAATAACTTTAAAACTTTATCTGTTCATAAAACATTCGGTATTAAGCAGTGAAACCAAGAAACTAATGTCATAAAATTCGTGTCGATAAATCGTTATGAGTACAAGGGCTACTCGAGGAAGAGGCCGTGGTCGAGGCCGAGTAGCACTCAAGCTGGATGTCGTCATCTGAACACATGCCACCAAGTGGCAGACACCACCACCGGTTAATGAAAATGGGCCGTATGATCGGGCATAGGGATGACGCTTTGTCTCAAGCGATGTTAAAGATTTTGGAAAGGGTTCTTGGAGCTAGCACCGGATAGTGATAGTAGGATCGAGTCTTGTTGATAGCGTAGTGGGGTAGATGTTAGATGACTACTGTTAAATGGAAATTCGAGGACGAAATTTCTTTAAGGGAGGTAGAGTTGTAACACCACAATTTGGGCCTAGAAGTTTTGGGCCTTGAGCATTGGAGTGGTTGAAGGCGACTTATAATATTTTGTTGTGCATGTAAATTTCGCTAATGAAGGATTGTTTTAGTGGTTAAATATGTTGAGAAGTGTTGGAGAAGTCACGGGTTTAAACACGGACTCTAGCAAAAAATTTTTGGTTTAAGGTGAATTAAACCACAGGTGTAGTAGGTAGGCCTTAAGAATATTGTTGGAGATATTGTGACACAAAAACCTTGTGGTCTAGTGGCAAAGTAGCGCCACATAAGAGGGAGGAAGGTTGCGTTATAGAGGTGGCAAGGAGGTCTAGGGTTCGAAACTCATGGCAAGCG
This sequence comes from Gossypium arboreum, assembly GCF_025698485.1. Lineage (NCBI taxonomy): Eukaryota > Viridiplantae > Streptophyta > Magnoliopsida > Malvales > Malvaceae > Gossypium > Gossypium arboreum. The sequence continues at coordinate 114,409,093 of NC_069077.1, read as the reverse complement.
AAGAGCATTTATTTTGCTAACAAGGGGTGGCAAGAGCTGGTATTGAATTTAAACTCGATAATGGAGGATCCCACATCGGAAGCTAACATAAGAGTGGATGTGAAGTGGCTTTAAATAGAGGAACCATGAGGAGAGTAAAGGCACCTTTCTTGGTGATCCCTTTCATTGTATGGCGTGCTTTCGTTTGGGTTGGGCGTCGGCTAAGAGTGCTCGGGCGTGGATTAACTCCAGTCTCCTATCGGTGTGTATTTATCACTACTCTTGTTGTTGGATGGCTACTTCGGGCCGCGATGGGCCGAAAGGGGCCATGTGGGCCCAATGGGCCCAATTGGATAAGTTGTTTGATTGTGTAGTAAATATCGGACTAGGCTAGGTGAATCGCATATCTGTGGCTAGGTTTGGGCTAAAAGGGCCACCTGCAGTGTGTGGGCACATTTGGTGAGAATAGGCTTTAGGCCCATTCGTATTGTTATCCATGTTTAGAATACTTTAGTTTACCAATTACTGAAATGCCCTCGACTTGTAAAATTACCAAAGTACTCCCGATTTACAGAATTACCGTTTTACCCTCAGGTTATAGAATTACTGTTTTACCCTCAATTTGTAAAATTACCGTTTTACCATTGATTTACGGAATTACCATTTTACCCTTAGTTTACAGAATTACTATTTTGCCCTCGATTTACAGAATTACCGTTTTACCCCCAATTTACATAATTACCATTTTACCCCCGATTTACATAATTATCGTTTTACTCTCGATTCTGAATTACCGTTTTACCCTCGATTTATAGAATTACCATTTTACCTCGATTTATAAATTCTTGTTTTACCATTGATTTATAGAATTCTTTGTTTTACCTCGATTTACAAAATTACTAAACTACCCTTGGTTTGTGAAATTACCGCAATACCCTCAATTTGTAAAACTACCAAAATACCCTGTATGGTAAAATGACGAATATGCCCTTATGTTCCGTATGGTGATGTGCTTAGGATTTACATATATTGATATTGGATTAGTTAAGTTTGAGTGACGGTGGTGGTTATCGTGGCGATTGATTTTGGAAACGTTTCAACTTCAACCCATAACAGTGTGTACTAACCCTCTAAATAGCTTAGATTAATATTTCTTTGAAAAGCGAAAGGTTCATATTTTAGTGATTAGAAATTAATATTTAGATCTATTTTCTATGCACGTTTAAGTTGGATTCTAGCGGATATGGGGTAGGAAGGTATTTGGAGCGTTCTTCAATGAGTAGATCTCTTGGTAAGTATTGAACCTTCTTTCCATTTGTATCTTGTGGTTTAAGAAAAGTGAAAACCCTCGATTAGACTAAGGCTAAAAGGGTTTTGGTGTTATTTGGTTTGTTGGTACTAGTGAGGATTAAAGGCTACCGATCGAGGAGTGTGAAAAGCTTGGATCATCGGAGTGACTAAATCTAGTCATCAACTTGGCAAAGGTATGAACCCAAGGGTCATTGTGGATGGTGGCGAATGTGTAAGTGATGATAATAGGTAGTTTTGATTTGGTTTAATAATAACATGGTCTAATCTATAAGTGGTTAATTATAGGAGAAATCGCATAGGAGATCTCGTCAAGGAATATCGCAAATCAGGTGTGTAACGAACCCTTTTTCATAGCTTAAAGTGATAAATGCCGAAAAGCCGAAATGTAGAAATTCTGGCATTTCGAGGACTTGTGAGCAAGCGAACGCTCACTAGTTAGTTAGAATCGATGAGATGATGATCGGGAACAATGGAAACGGTAAGGACGTGTTTTTGGCGTTCACGGTAAGTTGGGCCTCGAGAGGCTAAAATAGGGCCCAATAGGCTTTTGGGCCCATTTGGGTAAATTTCGTAGAAAATGGGAAATCTGTTAAATTGCATGTTAAAAGCTGTTATCTTGTTATGGATAAAGGCTAAATGGGCCTAGATGATGAAATCGGCTAAGTAGGGCCCATTAGGGTTTTTGGCCCAATAACTCGATTTCGCTAAAAATGGGCCAGATCACTGTTTGCACCTATGAATTGTTTGTAACCATTAATGGACATGGAAACCCCAATTTTGGTAAAATTACGAGATTACCCTATAACATGAAAATGACCGTTTTGCCCCTAGGTAAAAGTGACCATTATACCCCTAGGGTTTATATATGAACTTAATGCATGGGATTTTGATAAACATGATATGTATGATATGCACATGACATGTATGATATGCACATGATATGTATGATATGCACATGAGATGTTCATAAATGCATTGGGTTGGGTTTTTATATGGATGGAGGAAGTGCAAAAGGGCTTATACCCCAGTTATTAAAGGGCTTATGCCCCAGTTATCAAAAGGGCTTACGCCCCAGTTATCAAAAGGGCTTACGCCCCAGTTATAAAAAGGGCTTTTGCCCCAGTTATTAAAAGAGGCTAGGCTTCCAGTTATATGATAAAGCAAAAAGCCGCCAAAGGAGAGTTATGGCGGGGTGGGTCGAGTTAATCCCCACATGGTGTGTTGGTTGGTACGGGTCGAGAGTAGCGGATGGTGGGTTGAGTAGTCTCCCCAAATGGGTTGCATTCTTTCATTTGACATTACATGTGTTATAAAAATGGGCCTGTGGGCCATACCGTTTCTGATAAAGGCTTGACCCGATAATATGAAACTTGAAAAGGCTTCGGCCCAGTGTTATGAAATATGAAATATGAAAAGGGCTATGGCCCAGTATATGTTTGAGATTGGATTTGGGCTTAGACTCAACAGGCCGTTATTGTTTTGGGCTCTGAAAGGGGCTTGTTGCACACTGAGTTTCCAAACTCACCCCCCTTTCCTTAACCTTGCAGGTGAACCTTAATATGGGGACTTGGGCCGGAGAGGATTCAGAGTGGCCACGATGATTGTCTTTGGACTTTTAAATAAGTGTTGGTTTTCATTTAATTTTCTTTAATTATTATTTATTTTTGGGTTGTAATAAGGCCAATTTTAACTTTCCTTTTATTTCTTTTCGGAATTATTTTAATTTTAATAACTTTAAAAATTGGTTAATAATTATTCAAATGGGCTAGACTTAGGACGTGTTTTCAAAATGATACTTGTTTTCAAAATATCTCAACACCACGATTAATCGATTTATCAAAGACGTCCACTTAAACAAATTTAAACTCGATATAACAAAGTGTGGCTATGGTTGTGGGCATGTCTAGGATTGGATCCAATTAAAGAGCTTGGTACTTAGCGACCTTCATGGCTCACCTCCTCTGTCTCGGATACCTACACGGTGCCCGGCTTCCATACACTTTGTTAACTCAATAAAATGTATGGTTTTAAAACACTAAAACGGGCGTGGGTTTTCAACTCCAATGTGGCACGTCGATTAAGCCATAACGTCTGGTCGGGTTTGGGGTGTTACATTTAGTGGTATCGAGCACAGTTGCAACAACTCGGTACGTGGATCGGTCTGAAAATCTTTTCAAAAACTTGGGCCTAAGAAGGGTATTTTTAGAAATGGTAAGTTTTTGAAGATGTTCAAGTTTTTTCTATTTGTTAAGCGGGGTTAAATTAATAGTTTTAAAATAAAAGTGTTTTCAAATAAAATCTTTTTATTTTCGGTAAACAAAAACATGGTATTTGAAATTTTAAATAGACTTATAAATGAGTGGCACACTGAATCCCCGGCACCAAGTCTGTAAGTATCTTTCTGCTCTATATATATACTGTACTGTACTGTAAATAATACTGTAGATAGTACTGAGCCTTAGAGATAGAGCTATTGATGATGTAGTATTAGGACTACAAGACTGGAACCATAGCTAAATTATGATTCTGCGAAATAACTTTAAAACATTATCTGTTCATAAGACATTCGGTATTAAGCAGTGAAACCAAGAAACTAATGTCATAAAATTAAATCGATAAATCGTTATGAGTACAAGGGCTACTCGAGGAAGAGGCCGTGGTCGAGGCCGAGGTAGCACTCAAGCTGGATGTCGTCATCTGAACACATGCCACCGGCGGGGCACGACCACCACGGTTAATGAAAATGGGCCGTATGATCGGACATAGGGGATGACGCTTTGTCTCAAGCGATGTTAAAGATTTTGGAAAGGGTTCTTGGAGCTAGCACCGGATAGTGATAGTAGGATCGAGTCTTGTGATAGCGTAGTGGGGTAGATGTTAGATGACTACCTGTTAAATGGAAATTCGAGGACGAAATTTCTTTAAGGAGGTAGAGTTGTAACACCACAATTTGGGCCTAGAAGTTTTGGGCCTTGAGCATTGGAGTGGTTGAAGGCGACTTATAATATTTTGTTGTGCATGTAAATTTCGCTAATGAAGGCTTGTTTTAGTGGTTAAATATGTTGAGAAGTGTTGGAGAAGTCCTGGGTTTAAACCTGGACTCTAGCAAAAAAATTTTTGGTTTAAGGTGAATCAAACCCTGGGTGTAGTAGGTAGGCCTTAAGAATATTGTTGGAGATATTGTGACACAAAAAGCCTTGTGGTCTAGTGGCAAAGTAAGCGCCACATAAGAGGGAGGAAGGTTGCGTTATAGAGGTGGCAAGGAGGTCTAGGGTTCGAAACTCATGGCAAGCGAAGAGCATTTATTTTGCTAACAAGGGGTGGCAAGAGCTGGTGTTGAATTTAAACTCTGATAATGGAGGGATCCCACATCGGGAAGCTAACATAAGAGTGGATGTGAAGCTGGCTTTAAATAGAGGGAACCATGAGGAGAGTAAAGGCACCTTTCTTGGCTGATCCCTTTATTGTATGGTGTGCTCGTTTGGGTTGGGCGTCGGCTAAGAGTGCTCGGGCGTGGATTAACTCCAGTCTCCTATCGGTGTGTATTTATCACTACTCTTGTTGTTGGATGGCTACTTGGCATGAATGGGCGAAAGGGCCATGTGGGCCCAATGGGCCCAATTGGATAAGTTGTTTGATTGTGTAGTAAATATCGGACTAGGCTAGGTGAATCGCATATCTGTGGCTAGGTTTGGGCTAAAAGGGCCACACGCGTGTGGGCACATTTGGGTAGAGAATAGGCTTTAGGCCCATTCGTATTGTTATCCATGTTTAGAATACTTTAGTTTACCAATTCTTGAAATGCCCTCGACTTGTAAAATTACCAAAGTACTCCGATTTACGAATTACCGTTTACCCTCGGGTTATAAATTCTTGTTTTACCCTCGATTTGTAAAATTACCGTTTTACCCTTGATTTGAAATTACCGTTTTACCCTCGGTTCTGAAATTAGTATTTTACCCTCGATTTACGTAATTCTTGTTTTACCCCAATTTACATAATTACCATTTTACCCCGATTTACATAATTATCGTTTTCCCTCGATTTACTGAATTACCGTTTTACCCTCGATTTATAGAATTACCATTTTACCCTCGATTTATAGAATTCTTGTTTTACCATTGATTTATAAATTCTTGTTTTACCTCGATTTACAAAATTACTAAACTACCCTTGGTTTGTGAAATTACATAATACCCTCAATTTGTAAAACTACCAAAATACCTCTGTATGGTAAAATGACGAATATGCCCTTATGTTCAGTATGGTGATGTGCTTAGGATTTACATATATTGATATTGGATTAGTTAAGTTTGAGTGACAATGGTAGTTATCGTAGGCGATTGATTTTGGAAGCGTTTCAACTTCAACCCATAACAGTGTGTACTAACCTCTAAATAGCTTAGATTAATATTTCTTTGAAAAGCGAAAGGTTCATATTTTAGTGATTAGGAATTAATATTTAGATCTATTTTCTATGCACGTTTAAGTTGGATTCTAGCGGATATGGGGTAGGAAGGTATTTGGAGCGTTCTTCAATGAGTAGATCTCTTGGTAAGTATTCAAACCTTCTTTCCATTTGTATCTTGTGGTTTAAGAAAAGTGAAAACCCTCCGTCGACTAAGGCTAAAAGGGTTTTGGTGTTATTTGGTTTATTGGTACTAGTGAGGATTAAAGGCTACCGATCGAGGAGTGTGTGAAAAGCTTGGATCATCGGAGTGACTAAATCTAGTCATCAACTTCGGCAAAGGTATGAACCCAAGGGTCATTGTGGATGGTGGCCGAATGTGTAAGTGATGATAATAGGTAGTTTTCGATTTGGTTTAATAATAACATGGTCTAATCTATAAGTGGTTGATTATAGGAGAAATCGCATAGGAGATCTCGTCAAGGAATATCGCAAATCAGGTGTGTAACGAACCCTTTTTCATAGCTTAAAGTGATAAATGCCGAAAAGCCGAAATATAGAAATTCTGGCATTTCGAGGACTTGTGAGCAATGACGCTCACTAGTTAGTTAGAATCGATGAGATGATGATCGGGAACAATGGAAACAGTAAGGGCGTGTTTTTGGCGTTCATGGTAAGTTAGACCTCGAGGCGCTAAAATAGGGCCCAATAGGCTTTCGGGCCCATTTGGGTAAATTTCGTGAAAATGGGAAATCTGTTAAATTGCATGTTAAAACTATTATCTTGTTATGGATAAAGGCTAAATGGGCCTAGATGATAGAATCGGCTAAGTAGGGCCCATTAGGGTTTTTGGCCCAATAACTCGATTTCGCTAAAAATGGGCCAGGATCCTTTGTTTGCACCTATGAATTGTTTGTAACCATTAATGGACATGGAAACCCTAATTTTTGGTAAAATTACGAGATTACCCTATAACATGAAAATGACCGTTTGCCCCTAGGTAAAAGTGACCATTATACCCCTAGGGTTTATATATGAACTTAATGCATGGGATTTTGATAAACATGATATGTATGATATGCACATGACATGTATGATATGCACATGATATGTATGATATGCACATGAGATGTTCATAAATGCATTGGGTTGGGTTTTATATGGATGGAGGAAGTGCAAAAGGGCTTATGCCCCATTATTAAAGGGCTTATGCCCGATTATCAAAAGGGCTTACGCCCGATTATCAAAAGGGCTTACGCCCGATTATTAAAGGGCTTATGCCCCGATTATAAAAGGGCTTTTGCCCGATTATTAAAAGAGGCTAGGCTTCGGTTATATGATAAAGCAAATAAGCCGCCAAAGGAGAGTTATGGCGGGGTGGGTCGAGTTAATCCCCACATAGTGTGTTGGTTGGTGCGGGTGGAGAGTAGCGGATGGTGGGTTGAGTAGTCTCCCAAATGGGTTGCATTCTTTCATTTGACATTACATGTGTTATAAAATGGGCCTATGGGCCATACTGTTTCTGATAAAAGGCTTGACCCAATAATATGAAACTTGAAAAGGCTTGGCCCGGTGTTATGAAATATGAAATATGAAAAGGGCTATGGCCCGATATATGTTTGAGATTGGATTTGGGCTTAGACTCAACAGTAGTTATTGTTTTGGGCCTGAAGGGGCTTGTTGCACTGTGAGTTTCCAAACTCACCCTCTTTCCTTAACCTTGCGGTGAACCTTAATATGGGGACTTGGGCGGAGAGGATTGAGTGGCCACGGTGATTGTCTTTGGACTTTTAAATAAGTGTTGGTTTTCATTTAATTTCCTTTAATTATTATTTATTTTTGGGTTGTAATAAGGCCAATTTTAACTTTCCTTTTATTTCTTTTGAATTATTTTAATTTTAATAACTTTAAAATTGGTTAATAATTATTCAAATGGGCTAGACTTAGGGCGTGTTTTCAAAATGATACTTGTTTTCAAAATATCTCAACACCACGATTAATCGATTTATCAAAGACGTCCACTTAAACAAATTTAAACTCGATATAACAAAGTGTGGCTATGGTTGTGGGCATGTCTAGGATTGGATCCAATTAAAGAGCTTGGTACTTAAGCAGCCTTCATGGCTCACCTCCTCTGTCTCGGATACCTACCTGATGCCCAGCTTCCATACACTTTGTTAACTCAATAAAATGTATGGTTTTAAAACACTAAAACGGAAGGTGGGTTTTCAACTCCAATGTGGCACGTCAGATTCGGCCATAACGTCTGGGCCGGGTTTGGGGTGTTACAGCATCAATGTTTGATTACATGTAAGATCACGTCTGGGACTTTGGCATTATATGTTCTCTGAGCTATCCGTGTATCCTTACGTTTCCGAATGGTTCAACGGGCATTCTGAGAAAATGAATGAATAAGTGAATATATATCCGATTCGGGTATGTTCAAATTGTGTTCTATATTTGAAAATAAAGGGTTAGTATATGTGTAAATGACAATTTATGATCCAAGTATATAAATTTGAGGTTTGTGTTGGTAATTGGCTCCAAAGTATAAGTAATTTGATGATGTTTATATGTTTTAAATGATAAGTTTATTTGTGTATGGCTTACTAAGCTTTTGGAAGCTTACCTGTGTGTGTGTTTGCATTGTTTTATAGATATCGAACCTACTGTGAGCTTGGGGATCGTCGAGGATCATCACCACACTATCGAACCTTATTTTGGTACTTTGAAAATGTATATGTTAAAGTATTGCATGTATAGGCTAGAAGTTGTGGAATTATGTTTTGTGATGTACATATTTAGCTGTGATATGGCTAGTTTGTGTTTGAACTTATAGTTTGATAATGGTATATGATATGTGATGCTAATATGAATTTGTAGTACGTTTTGGTTGGCCAAAAGAAAGGATCAATGTTGAGATGTTTTGGTAAGTTTTGAGCATTTGATTGGATGATGTATTGATCATATGTTTAGGTATGATTTTTGTTTAATTTTTGTTATGAATTCATTGATGAATCGAGAATTGAAAGGATTGATAATGTTATAGCATGAATTATATATGATTTGGTATAGATATTGGCTGAAATAGTTGTGCATATGTGTTGGTTTGGTTTTTGTAGATTGACCCAAATTACGGTGGCAAATTGGATATTCAAATGACCTATTTTTTTCCACACAGGTAGAGACACGGACGTGTGTCTCAATTGTGTGCGACATACGGCTATGTGGCACGGTCGTGTGTCCCCTAGGGTACCCTACAATTGTAAGTCAGGCTCGAGCACAGCCAAGGCACACGGGTGTGTATTGTGGCCATGTGAGCAAGTTAGTATGTATGCCCTATTTTGACATGGCCTAGACACATAGGCATGTCTAATGCTGTGTAAGGCACACAGCCTATTAACATGGGCGTGTGACCTGTAGTTCTTTGAAAAATGTTTAAGTTTTCAGAAAAATTCTGTATGTTTTTGGTTTAGTTCCAACCCCTTTCTAAATCATGTTTTAGGTCTCAAAGACCTATATAAAGGACTCTATATTGATTTTGATCTCTGATGCTTTGATGATTATTAAATGAAAGTTAAATATTCTGATTCGTCTGGTAATGCCTTTAACCCTAGTTCGGCGACGAATATGGGTTAGGGGTGTTATAGACACTACAAATTTCTTGTTATTCCATTTGCTTTAACCAATGCACCTTCTGCATTTATGGATTTGATGAACAGAATATTCACCCGTATCCAGACAATTTTTTTATTGTCTTCATTGATGATATTTTGATTTATTCTCGAGATGAAACTGAGCATGCCCAACATTTGAGAATAGTTTTACAATATTTGCACGAGAAATAGTTGTTTGGAAAATTAACAAATGTGGTTTCTAGCTCCGAGGATTTCTAGGACATGTGTTATCCGTAGACAATACTTAGGTTGACTCGAGTAAAATTTCAGATATAGTGGATTGGAAACCTCCGAGAAATTTTTTAGAAATCAAAATTTTTCTAGGTTTAGCCGAATATTTTCGGAGGTTTGTTAAATTTCAATGATTGCTACGCCATTGATGAAATTTCTTTAGAAAGATGTCAAGTTCAAATGTTCTGAAAAGTGTCAGCAAAGTTTTGATTAGTTGAAAGTGTTATTGACCGAAGCTCCTATGTTAGTTCAGCCAGAGTCCAATAAAGAATTTGTGAGTTACAGCGATGTTTCATTAAATGGTTTGGGTTGTGTTTTGATGCAAGAATGCAAAGTGCAGCTTATGCTTCTTGATAGTTGAAATCATATGAGAAGAATTGCCGACTCATGATTTACAGCTTGCAGTGATTGTATTTACTTTAAAGATCTGGCGACACCATTTGTACAAAGAAAAATGTCATATCTTCATGGATCATAAAAGCTTGAAGTATTTGTTGTCACAGAAAGAACTGAATTTGAGACAACGTAGATGGTTAGAACTACTAAAAGATTATGATTTGATCATTGGCTATCATCCGGGGAAAGCTAGTGTTGTTGTTGATGCTTTAAGTAGGAAATCCTTATTTGCTTTGCGAACTTTGAACACTCAATTGTCATTGATTGGTAATGGTTCTATTGTAGTAGCATCAAAAGCTAGACCGACATTTCTGCAATAGGTTTGTGAAGCTCAGAAAACTGATTCTGAGTTAGCTGCAAAACAGAAATAGATTGAGTCAACACCTGATTTAGACTTTCATGTTAATTCAGATGGTAGTTTGTGTTTTAGAAATAGAATATGTGTTCCAAGGAATAATGATGTCGTTTAGAAGATTTTATAGGAATCTCAAAGTAGTAGCTTGTGATACATCCTAGTAGCAATAAAACATATGGTGATTGGAAATAGATGTACTGGTGACCAGGTATGAAACGAGAGATTTTAGAGTTTGTACCGAAATGTTTGATTTTTAAGCAAATTAATGTCGAGCATCAGGTACCTTCTGGTTTGTTACAACCTATGATGATTCCATGGTGGAAATGGCAATGGGTTATGATGGATTTCGTATTGGGATTCCCTCTATCTCCATTATAGAAAGATGTTGTTTGGCCTGTGGTTGATCGTTTGCCTAAATCTGCACATTTCATTCCAGTACATATGGATTATTCACTTGAAAAGTTGGTTGAATTGTATGTTTTTGAGATTGTTAGACTACATGGTGTGTCATTGTCTATTATCTCTGACAGGGATCCACAATTTGCTTCTCGATTTTGTAGTAATTTACACAAAGCTCTGGGCACTTGACTCCATTTCAATGCAGCATTTCATCCATACACTGGTGGGTAGTCTGAGAGAGTATTTCAAGTACTCAAGGATATGCTCAGATGTTGTATTTTAGAGCTCGAGGGTAGCTGGGAGAAATTTTTACCATTGGTTTAATTTGTATACAATAACAGTTATTAGGCTACCATTAAAATGGTGTCGTACGAAGCTTTGTTTGGTCGAAAATGTCAAACTCCATTATATTGGACTGAGTTGAGTGAGAAAAAGTTATTCGGTGTTGATTTGATTTGAGAAACCAAAGAAAATTTCACAGCAATACATGACAATTTGAAAGCTGCTTCTAATCGTCAGAAATCTTATGTAGATTTGAAAAGAAAAGATATTGAATTTCAAGTCGGTGACAGAGTATTCCTAAAAGTATCACCATGGAGAAAAGTTTTTCGTTTTGGCTGCAAATGGAAGCTTAGTCCATGATTTATCGAGCCGTATAAGATCATTGAAAAGATTGGACCAGAGGCTTATCGTTTGGCTTTACCGTCAAACCTAGAGAAAATCCATAACATGTTTCATGTATCGATTTTATGATTGTATCGATCAAACCTTTCACATGTTATTTCAGCTGTAGATGTTGAGATTCAGCTAGATAGGTCATTCAGTGAAGAACTGATCAGAATCTTAGCTCGAGAAGTGTACCGCCCCGTACCCGAGACCGTCGGCGGAGTCGAACACGAGGTGTTAATAGACTTAATTCATTACTTAAACAGCTCAAACAATTTATTTTTAAAATTTTCAGTCAAGCTAACAATCTGCGTCATAGTTTCTTAAAAATTCATATCTTGAGTTACGAAACTCAAAATCCAATTCCGTAAATTTTCCCTAAAACTAGACTCATATATATATTTACTAATTTTTTTATAGAATTTTTGGTTGAGCAAATTAGTAAAGTTTATTAGTTAAAATCTCCCCAGTTTAAGAGTTTGACTTCTCTGACCTCTGTGTATTACGAATCATATATCTCCCTGTACAGAGTTTCAATGACTATTCTGTTTGCTTCTAATAAAACTAGACTCAATAAGGAATCTGTAAATATAAATTATGACTTCTAATTATCTTTGAACAATTAATGGTGAATTTACAAAGTCAGAATAGGGGATCCAGAAATTGCTCTGGCCCTGTTTCACAAAAATTTAAACTTCTCATAACATATAACTCATATACCTATTTTGTTCCATCCATATGAAAATAGACTCATAATTCTTCAATTCCTTATATTATTCATCATCTAATTGTATCTCTACTATTTTTAGTGATTTTTGAAACTCACGTCACTGCTGCTGTCTGAATCTATTTTATGGTAAATTTTACCTATTTTATGGTTTCCATGGATTAGCTAGCAATTTAGCATACATAACACCAAATATGATCATGATTAGCCATTCCAATGGCTAATCATTACCAAGCATTTCCATAACACTCAATAACCATATCATAAGACCATATACAAAAAATGATTATAATGCTATACATGCCATACTTAAAATATACAAGCCATTATGCCAATATGGTATACGGATAGTGTGAGCGTGCCTCCAACCATTTCTGATTTCTGAGCTGGCTTGTCAACACTACAAGGAATGAAAAGGAGGGAGTAAGCTTAATTGCTTAGTAAGTTCACATGCAAATAGCAAGTAACATAACTATATAAGCAAACATAAAACATCATTTGCATAATCATCACCGAGACATTCATATCACATTTTCATTTATCATCTTACCATATTGTTGCTATATCGAGTTTTCAACCCGAGGGTTAAGTACATACCTGTTCAAAGTATTCATTTCACAACACTTACCAATACGTCCCTTTCATCTCGAGTATTCCTCCTCTTGAGTAAAATTTTACCCGTTGAACACATCAGAATATAATTCGGATACATGGAAAGTTTGCACATAAGTGCCACATATGTAGCCAAGCTACTATGTAACCCGGCCATAAGCGAACTCGAACTCAACTCAACGAGCTTAGACGTTCACATCCATGAGTGAACTCGGACTCAACGCAACGAGTTCGGATGCCTAGTTACATCTCACGAACTCGGACTCAACTCAACGAGTTCGGATATTTGCATCCATAAGTGAACTCGGACTCAACTCAACAAGTTCGAATGCTCAACCATCCTAGTGACATGTCACTTGTATCCTAATCTATTCCTAAGGTTCAAATGGGCGTTTTCCTCGATCACACATCTTTGCCATCTTCCACGGAATATCGAAATTGATACTTCAGTGATAGTTCATACTCATCAAGTAATTCACATAATTACATATTATTCAACAATAACCACAAAGCATAATATTTCATGATAATAATCAGCATCATATCATATAAACAATATTAAATTGCTTAAAATGACAATTATGTTACTACATTTACACATGAACTTACCTCGTATGCGAAAATGGCTACTTTTACCATTTCGTCCACAACTTGGTATTTTCCCTATTTTAGCCCGAATTTTAGTTTTCCTTGCTCTATCATTTAAAATATAGTCTAATTAGGACTCACATTATTCAAATTGACCCAAAATCATATTTTGGCAAAATTATAGTTTTGCCCCTAAACTTTTACATATTTACACTTTTGCCCCAAAACTCGTAAATTAAACTTCAGCCTATTTTCTTATGTTTTATGACATGCTGATCATTTTTCCCTTCTATGGCAACATCAAATTCTCACTCTAACATGTACTTATGACTATTAGGTATTTTTACTGATTAAGCCCTTTTGCTAGTTTTTGCTTAAAACCGAGTAGCACAAGTTGTCTAACATAATTTAAAACCTCATTTTTATCATAAAACACCAAAATACACAAATTTCACCTATGGGTATTTTTCCAAATATAAACCCTAGGTTAAATTATTGCCTACCGGGATTCCAAAAACGTAAAGAACATTAAAAACGGGGCTTGGAATCACTTACTATGGAGCTTGGAAGCTTGAAACAAACCCTAACTATGGATAACCCTTGAAATTTCGGCCTAATGAAGAAGATGGACAAAAATTGGCTTTTAATTTTGTTTTTAATTCATTTTAATAACTAAATGACCAAAATGCCCTTACTACTAAACTTTCCAAAAATTCCTTCCATGTCCTAATTTTGTCCAAGAACTTAAAATTGGTAAAATTCTATTTAAGACCTCCTAATTAATATTTCAAAACAATTTCATACTAGAAACTTCTAGAATGCAAGTTTTACAAATTATTCGATTTAGTCCCTAATTTCAATTTAAGCATTTTATGCATAAAATTTCTTCACGAAATTTTCACACAATCATGCAATCATATCATAGACCTTAAAATAATCATAAAATAATTATTTCTATCTCGGATTTTGTGGTCACGAAACCACTATTCTGACTAGGCCCAAAATCAGGATATTACATGTAACGTCCCCACGCCCGAGACCATCACCGGAGTCGAGCTTGAGGGGTTACCGAACATAATTTATCAATTTAAGAACTTCAAATCATTTGTTTCTACATTCACAGCTTTCTAGCTACTCGCATCACAGTTACAAAAAAAATCATATCTTGAGTTACGAAACTCGAAATCAAGATCCGTAAATTTTACCTGAATCTAGACTCATATATCTATTTATTAATTTTTTTCTAGAATTTTTTATTAGGCCAATTAATACATTTTATTAATTAAAGTATCCCCTGTTTCAGGGTTCGACTACTCTGACCTCTGTGTATTACGAATCAGATATATCTCTATACAAAATTTCAATGACTATAAGGTTTATTTCTATTAAAACTAGACTCAATAAGGAATCTCTACATATAAATAAAAACTTCTAATTATTTTCGTAAAATTTATTATGAATTTTTAAAGTCAGAATAGGGGATCCAGAAATCACTCTTGCCCTGTTTCGTAAAAGTTTAAATATCTCAGAAAATATAATTTATATTCCTGTTTTCTTCAATCCATATGAAAATAGACTCATTAAGCTTCAATTTCATAACTTACTCATCATTTAGTTCCATTTATACAATTTTTAGTGATTTTTCAAATTCATGTCATTACTGCAGCAATATTCTGTTTTAAGGCAAGTTTCATCTTTCCATGAATTTTTATGAACTAGATAACCTGTTAAACTTCCATGATATCAAACATGATCTAAATTAGCCATCACCATGACTTATCAATATCAAAAGTTTTCTCAACCAAACATGGCCATATCATAAAATTATTTACACAAAATATGTATATTGCTATACATGCCATACTTAAGTAGTTGTACAAGCCATTTACCAAGATAAAAGTCCTTTGGATAGTGTGATCGAACTTTCGACCTGTCCCGATTCCTGAGCCGGCTTGTTCAAAACTACAGCAAATGAAAAGGAAGGAGTAAGCATAAATGCTTAGTAAGTTCATATGTAAATAACAAGTAACATAACAATACAAATATACCAAACAACTTTAGCATGGTACCACCAAAACATATATCACATCTTTAAACATCATTCATCATCTTACCACCTTATCGTTGTTATATCTATTTTCAACCCGAGGGTTAAGAACATACCTGTCCAAAGTGTCCATTTCACAACACTTACCAAAACGTCACTTGCATCGTAAGTGTTCTTCCATTTCACTAGAAATTTCACCCGTTGAACACATCGGAATATAACTCGGATACATGGATAATTTGCACATAAGTGCCACATATGTAATCAAGAAATCATGTAACCCGCCCCTAAGTGAACTCGGACTCAACTCAACGAGCTCAGGCGTTCGTATCCATAAATGAACTCGGACTAAACTCAATGAGTTTGGATGCCTAGTTACATCTCACGAACTCAGACTCAACTCAACGAGTTCGGACATTTGCATCCATAAGTGAACTCGGACTCAACTCAACGAGTTCGGATGCTCAACCATCCTAGTGACATGTTACTTGTATCCTAATCTATTCCTAAGGTTCAAACGGGCTTTTTCCCTCGATCTCACATTTGCCGTCTTCCATGGAATATCGGAACCAATACTCGGTAGCAATTCATATTTATCAAGTAGTAAACATAATTTGTATATTACTCAACATTAACCACAAAGCATAATATTTCACAATTAAAAATCAGCATATCATATAATTAACATTAATAACTTAAAAATAACATTTATGCTACATTATTTACACATGAACTTACCTTGGTACCAAAATATAAAGATTTTGCAATTTATTCCACAATCTTTTCTTTTCCTCGATCACGACTTGAATCTCGTTTTTCTTGATCTATAATACCAAATTAATCTTATTTAATACATACATTTATCAAAATAGCATTTAATCTGAACTTTAAAAATTATACTTTTGCCCTAAACTTTTGCATAATTACACTTTTGCCCCTAGGCTCGGGAATTAAACTTTATTCCTTATTCTTATGTTTTATAACATGCTGATCACTTTTTCCTTCTATGGCAACATCAAATTCTCTCTCTAACATATTCTTGTGACTATTAGGTATTTTTGCCGATTAAGCCCTTTTACTCGTTTTCACTAAAAACTGAGTAGCACAAGTTGTCTAACATAATTTAAAACCCCATATTCTATCATAAAACATCAAAATACACAAATTTCACCTATGGGTATTTTTCCAAATATAAACCCTAGGTTGAATTATTGCTAGCATAAGCTTAATCGAGCTTAGGGATTCTAAAAGCGTAAAGAACATTAAAAGCAGGCTTGGAATCACTTACTATGGAGCTTGGAAGCTTGAAACAAACCCTAGCTATGGAGAACCCTTGAAATTTCGGCCTAATGAAGAAGATGGACAAAAATTGGCTTTTAATTTTGTTTTTAATTCATTTTAATAACTAAATGACCAAAATACCCTTACTACTAAACTTTCCAAAAATTCCTTCCATGTCCTAATTTTGTCCATGAACTTAAAATTGGTCAAATTCTATTTAAGACCTCCTCATTAATATTCCAAAACAATTTCATACTAAAAACTTCTAGAATGCAAGTTTTGCAACTTATTCGATTTAGTCCCTACTTTCAATTTAAGCACTTTAGGCATAGAATTTCATCACGAAATTTTCACACAATCATGCAATCATATCATAAACATCAAAATCATTGTAAAATAATTATTTCTATCTCGGATTTATGGTCACGAAACCACTATTCCGATTAAGCCCTAATTCAGGATATTACAACTTCCCCCCTTTTTAAGGATTTTCGTCCTCAAAAATCTTACCGGTAAACAGGTCTGGGTATTGGTTTCTCATAGTTTCTTCAGGTTCCCATGTAGTCTCTTCTACCCCATGCTTTTGCCACAACACTTTCACAAGTGCAACATGTAACACCCCGAACCCGAGACCGTTGCCGGTGTCGGACACGAGGGGTTAACAAGCCAAAACCACTTATAGCACCGACCAACTTGACATTCCCAGGCAAGCTGGAAAACTGCATCACTGTTGCCTTAAAAAGCATATCTCGAGTTACAAAACTCAGAAACTGATTCCGTAAATTTTTCCTGAATTTACACTCATATATCCATCCCTGGATTTATTTCTAGAATTTTTGGTCGAGCCAATTGGTACAGTTTATTAGTTAAAGTCACCCATGTTACAGGGGTCGACTACACTGACCTTCGCGCGTTACAACTTGAATATATCTCTGTACAGGGTTTCAATACTGATGCCGTTTGTTTCTAATGAAACTAGACTCAAAAAGGAATATGCACATATAAGGTATGACTTCTAATTTATTCTGGATAATTTATGGTAAATTTTCAAAGTCGCGACAGGGGACCCAGAAACTGTTCTGGTCCTGTCTCACGAGAACTTTAATATCTCTCGGTATACTGATCATATGATCGTTTCGTTACTTTCATATGAAAATAGACTCGTCAAGGTTCGATCACATAATTTATTCACTATTTAACACCATTCCTAAAAATTTTGGTGATTTTCCACATCCACGTCACTGCAGCTGGCAGCATCTGTTTTTAAGGTAGGCTTTACCTATATTGTAGTTCCCATGAACCAACTATAGTCTAGTCATACTTAGGTCCATATATGATCATATTTAGCCATTCCAATGGCTGATCATGTGACCAACTCTCTCATTCCAAACCATAATCACATCATGAAACCAAATATAATTACAAACCACAAATGGTCTAATTCCATACTCCACTATTACGAACCATTTTCGCATGGCCGTACACATATACATCACAAGTACTTAAAAACAACTGAGGGTAGTCCTATACATGCCATATCCGAACTCAACTAAAGGAGTACCAAAAAGGGGCTTTGATAGTGTGGTTGACTTCAACTTCTATGATCCCGAATCCGATCGCTAACGAGCAAAATCTATAAACAGAGAAACAAAGAAACGGAGTAAGCAATTTATGCTTAGTAAGTTTCGAGCCATAATATACACACAACCAAAGCATAGCATTCAAGTAGCTAAACAATAATTCATATGCACAATTTCTCAAAGACATGCTTACTTCACAATCCCAACTCTTATATTCATACACAAATAACGGCCTAGTTAATGCCGATAGCTCATTTATCATTAGAGCGAATATTCGTACGCATTTACTCATAGTGTGCAAAGCACACACAAAACATACCTTGTTGTTGGGAATTTCACAAGTGCATTAACTGAAAATTTTTACAGCAAGCTTATAATTTTCAAATCACATACCTTCGGAGTTTAACCGGATATAGCTACTCGTTCAAACGCCTTCGGGACATAGCCCGGTTATGATAACCCGCACAAATGCCTTCGGGACTTAACCCGGATATCACAACTCGCACAATTGCCTTGGGCTTAGCCCGAATATCATAGCTCGCACAATTGCCTTGGGCTTAGCCCGGATATCTGGTCGCACAATTGCCTTGGGCTTAGCCGGATATCTGGTCGCACACTCATTCACATCTTTGTTTCAATTTCATAACAAACTTTTATGCACATTTTACTTAATCAAAATATCATTTCGGCTCAATGGCCATATACAAGGGCACAATTTCGATTGCTTATTACTTCATTCAATCGAATCAAAATCTAAGTTTCGATACTCGAAAACTTACCTCGGATGTTGTCGAACGATTCCGATGGCTATTCGACTACTTTTTCCTTCCCTTTATCGGATTTGGTCCCCCTTTGCTCTTGAGCTTAATGTTAACAAATAAATTGATTCAATCGTTTTGAATATCAAAAGGGGAATTCAAGGTACTTAGCCCTTATAAGGCCGCACACACTTACATCCACATACCTAAGCTCAATAATTATAACATAGCATCAAGCACTCATATGGCCGATTATACTTACTCATACTTGCACAAAATCAACAATAAATTTCGAGATTTTCACACCATATAAGTACTAGGCCGAATATACATGCGAATTTCACAAACATTCTTCAACCATTTCTTCTTTAAACAAACATATTTATCATTTACTTCATAACCAAATCATCATGTGCAAACACATATACACATATAGGTGCATGGCCGAATCTCAAGGGGTTCATACCCATCCAAACACAAATTTTTACCAATCAAGTAACAAGCATAAATCTTGCTCATGAATGCACCATGGCCGAATACATCACAACCATACCCTTTTAACTTTGGTCATGGTTAAACAAAGAATTCAATGTCCTACTCAAGAATACTAAAAAGAAATTTCAAGAGTAGTCAATCCATCATTACATGCATCATCAACAAGCTTCACATTTAGCATGCAATGGCTTTAACACAATATCAACCTTGGCCAAATACCATTTTCATGGCATAACAAGGATTTGAACCATGGCTAACATGCACATCAAGTTAGCAACCAAAACAAGCATGAACCTCATGACACAACCTCAAACATACCTTAATCTTGATGCAATTATAGCCAAATCTCCTTCTAGTTCTCTTCTAAACCAAGCATGAAGCAAAAATACTTCCTTTTTCCTTAGTATTTTGGCCAAAGAAGAAAATGGATGAACAAAATTTTTTCCTTTCCTCCTCTACAACTCACGGCAATGGGGAGAAGATACCACACTCACACACATTTTTTTCATTCTTTACTTACCCATACTCTTTATTTTATCATTTCTCCCTAATGCATCAACAAAACATGTTTCATGACATGTTTAACCCATACACCCTTGTCATGGCGGCCACTACATGTTGGGGAAATTTGACATGCAAATCCCTTATTTTTGCATGCATTATCAACAAGTCATTACACATTTCCTCATCACACTTTCAAAGTTTACTACTAGGTCCTTTCTAGTGAAATTCACCTTTATAACTCTAAATCGAAACATCAAAAATGTCACACACAAACTAACACATATCATAGGCATCAAAATAAATTTTAAATTATTTTTATGCCTCGGTTTTGTGGTCCCGAAACCGCATCCCGACTAAGGTCAATTTTGGGCTGTCACAACTCTCCCCCACTTAAGAAATTTTCCTCCCCGAAAATCTTACCTGTAAATAGGGTTGGGTATCGCTCTTTCATAGAGTTCTCGGTTTCCCAAGTTGCTTCTTCTATCCCGTGTTTGAGCCATAACACTTTCACTACCGGAACCCGCTTGTTTCGCAACTCTTTCACTTCACGTGCTAGGTTACGAATCGGTTCTTCCTCATAACTCATATTGGCTTGAATTTCAACCTCTGATGGACTAATCACGTGCGATGGATCAGAT
Organism: Gossypium arboreum; assembly: GCF_025698485.1. Classification (NCBI taxonomy): domain Eukaryota; kingdom Viridiplantae; phylum Streptophyta; class Magnoliopsida; order Malvales; family Malvaceae; genus Gossypium; species Gossypium arboreum. The sequence continues at coordinate 114,388,441 of NC_069077.1, read as the reverse complement.
CTATAGCGTCGAAGCATTGAAACATGAAAGACATCGTGAATCTTTTCGAGTTCGGGGCAAAATCAAGCGATATGCAAGCTGGACCGACTCGCTCGAGATATCTCATATGGCCCAATGAACCTCGGACTCAATTTGCCTTTACGGCCAAATCTGAGTATCTTTTTCCAAGGTGAAACTTTAAGAAACACTTTATCTCCCACCTGATACTCGATGTCTTTTCGTTTCAGATCCGCGTACGACTTCTGACGATCGGAGGCTATCTTCAGATTTTCACGGATCACTTTCACTTTCTGTTCAGCATCTTTAATCAAGTCCACCCCGAAAATTTTGCTTTCACCGAGCTCCGTCCAACACAATGGTGTACGACATTTATGCCCGTACAAGGCCTCGTAAGGTGCCATCTTAATACTTGATTGAAAACCATTGTTGTAAGGGTAAATTGTAGCCCCAACAATGAACTCAATTGTTACAATCACTCACCCCAAACAACCTTTTAGAGTAGCTTCGTCATTGGCGTGGCTATTGTTGAGAAACCTTTTTACAAATCGTCGGTAATAACCGGCAAGCCCCAAAAAGCTCCGAACCTCAGTAATATTTCTCGGAGGCTTCCAATTAAGTATGACTGAAATTTTATTCGGGTCGACTCGAATACCCGATGCAAATATCACATGACCCAAGAAGCTAACCTCCTTCAACCAGAACTCACACTTGCTGAACTTAGCATATAACTGCTTATCCCGTAAAATTCGCAACACTATCCTCAGGCGTTCAGCGTGTTCGGTCTCCTTTTGCGAATAGACCAAAATGTCATCAATGAAGACAACTACGAACCAATCCAGATATGGTCTGAAGATCCGATTCATCAAATCCATAAATACCGCAGGGGCATTAGTAAGCCCAAACGGCATCGCTAGGAACTCGTAGTGACCATATCTCATTCTGAAGGCAGTCTTGGGTACGTCTGAATCTCGAATTCGCAACTGATAATAGCCCGATCTCAAATCTATTTTCGAAAACACTGAGGCTCCATTCAGTTGATCGAACAAATCATCGATCTGTGATAGCGGATATTTGTTCTTTATCGTCGCTTTATTAAGGCGGCGATAGTCGATCTACAACCTCATGGTTCCATCCTTCTTTTCACAAACAACACCGGCGCACCCTAAAGGCGAAAACTTCGAGGAGCAAAACCTCTATCCACCAATTCTTGCAACCGAGCTTTCAACTCCTTTAATTCCGTTGGTGCCATACGATACGGAGGTATCGAAATTGGAATGGTACCAGGTACCAATTCAATGCCAAATTCTATTTCCCGAACAGGCGGTAAACCCGGCAATTCTTCAGGGAAAACATCCGGGTATTCACAAACCACTAGCACAGATTCGGGTTCCTTTTCTGACTCCTTGTCATCGAGCACATACGCAAGGTACACTTCGCACCCTTTTCTTACATATTTCTGGGCCAACATTGCTGATATTACAGCTGGCAACCCCTTTTAAGTCCGTAGACTCAACCCGAATTATCTCGTTATTCGCGCACCTCAGATCGATAGTCTTGCTTTTGCAATTTACAACAGCATCGTGCATGGTCAACCAATCCAAACCGAGAATAACGTCGAATTCATCGAACGGCAAAAGCATCAGGTCCGCCGGAAAACAAGAACCTCGGAACATTAGGGGACTTTTCTTACACACTTTGTTGACAAGCACGTAATGACCCAAGGGTTTGACACCGAATTACAAACTCGATGAGACTCAATAGGCAAAGTCTTCTTTGGATGCTAAGGTTTCACATATATAAGAATGAGTAGAACCGGGGTCAATCAAAGCAATCACATTAGTATCGAAAAGAGTGAAAGTACCGTAATAACATCCGGTGAGGCAGCATCCTCGGCGTGGGCGTATGGCATAAGTCCTAGTAGGAGCACGAGCCTCGTGTCTTGTTGTAGCATCTCGGCCCTCTCGACCGCCACTAGCATTGCCCGCATTTACGGATGGCCTACCTCGGCGATGGTAGCACTCGGGTTTCCACTTTGACTTACATTTTGTTCAAGCAACCTCGGGCGATCCTTGATAAAGTGGTCACCGATCCACACTTATAACAGAGTGATCACGGAACCTCTGACTCCCGAATGCCATTTGCCACAATGCGACACTCTCTGCTCTCTCTCGGCGATCATTTCCACCATCGGCGATCGAAGTGACTCGTGTGGTCACGGGGTCGACCATGATCTCGTCTAGAAAAGCCCGGCGCTTCTAGACCAGCTCACATCATCTTGAAATCTCTTGATGCTGTTGAAGAGACTTTCCGAGGACCTTTTGAATTCTCCGGTTCCCACATCAACTTTTTGTTTCTCCTTTCTAAGCTCTTGACTTTACAAGCTCGCTCAACAAGTACTACGAACTCTCGTATTTCGAGAATGCCAACGAACATCCTTATATCATCATTCAGCCCATCCTCGGCGTTTACATCACACCTTCGAAGAAATGCACTTTCAGCAGCGTCTGGCTAAGCCTCGCAAATTTTCGATCGTAGTTGGTAACCGACATGGAACCTTGCTTAAGATCAAGGAATTCCTTTCGTTTTTGGTCCATAAATCTCTGACTGATATACTTCTTTCGGAATTCAGTTTGGAAGAACTCCCAAGTTACTTGCTCTCTAGACACCACAGAAGTCAGAGTACTCCACCAATAGTAGGCGGAATCGCGTAGCAAGGAGATAGTACACTTTAAGCATTCATCGGGTGTACATGATAACTCATCGAGCACCCGGATAGTGTTGTCCAACCAAAATTCAGCTTGCTCGGCGTCGTCGCTATCCGTAGCTTTAAATTCAGTAGCCCCATGTTTTCGAATTCTGTCGACTGGGGGCTTACTTGACCTTACTTGGTCAGTTACCGGAGGTATTGTAGGTGCGGGGGTTGCGTTAGTCGGGAATGGAGGTTGTGGAACAGTAGTGTTAGTTCGAATGTATTGGTTAAACCAATCATTCATCACACTATAAAAGGCTTGCTTAGCCTCATCATTCGGATTCTGGCAATAGGTTGAGAGTCCGCCGCTGTCCCTTCTTGCGAAGCAAGCGCCACACTCTCCACATCATCAGCTATTGCTCGGTTGGGATCGGGATCCATTGCTATAAACAAACACAAACTCAAATTGTCAGAAATCACCACACTATCAATTTATCACTTAATGGCATGTATAGCTAGACCCCAAACATATCACGGTAGTCCTAGGATTGACTAAACCGTAGCTCTGATACCAATAAAATTGTAACACCCCGAACCCGAGACCGTTGCCGGTGTCGGACACGAGGGGTTAACAAGCCAAAACCACTTATAGCACCGACCAACTTGACATTCCCAGGCAAGCTGGAAAACTGCGTCACTGTTGCCTTAAAAAGCATATCTCGAGTTACAAAACTAAGAAACTGATTCCGTAAATTTTTCCTGAATTTAGACTCATATATCCATCCCTGGATTTATTTCTAGAATTTTTGGTTGGGCCAATTGGTACAGTTTATTAGTTAAAGTCACCCATGTTATAGGGGTCGACTACACTGACCTTCGCGTGTTTCAACTTGAATATCTCTCTGTACAGGGTTTCAATATTGATGTTGTTTGTTTCTAATGAAAATAGACTCAAAAAGGAATCTGCACATATAAGGCATGACTTCAAATTCATTCTGGATAATTTATGGTAAATTTTCAAAGTCGCGACAGGGGACCCAGAAACCGTTCTGGTCCTGTCTCACGAGAACTTTAATATCTCTCGGTATACTGATCATATGATCGTTTTGTTACTTTCATATGAATATAGACTCGTCAAGGTTCGATCACATAATTTATTCACTATTTAAAACCATTCCTACAAATTTTGGTGATTTTCCACATCCACGTCACTGCAGCTGGCAGCATCTGTTTTTAAGGTAGGCTTTACCTATATTGTAGTTCCCATGAACCAACTATAGTCTAGTCATACTTAGGTCCATATATGATCATATTTAGCCATTCCAATGGCTGATCATGTGACCAACTCTCTCATTCCAAACCATAATCACATCATGAAACCAAATATAATTACAAACCACAAATGGTCTAATTCCATACTCCACTATTACGAACCATTTTCGCATGGCCGCACACATATACATCACAAGTACTTAAAACAACCAAGGGTAGTCATATACATGCCATATCCGAACTCAACTAAAGGAGTACCAAAAGGGCTTTGATAGTGTGGTTGACTTCAACTTCTATGATCCCGAATCCGATCGCTAACGAGCAAAATCTATAAACAGAGAAACAAAGAAACGAGTAAGCAATTTATGCTTAGTAAGTTTGAGCCATAATATACACACAACCAAAGCATAGCATTCAAGTAGCTAAACAATAATTCATATGCACAATTTCTCAAAGACATGCTTACTTCACAATCCCAACTCTTATATTCATACACAAATAACGGCCTAGTTAATGCCGATAGCTCATTTATCATTAGAGCGAATATTCAGCGCATTTACTCATAGTGTGCAAAGCACACACAAAACATACCTTGTTGTTGGGAATTTCACAAGTGCATTAACTGAAAATTTTACAGCAAGCTTATAATTTTCAAATCACATACCTTGAGTTTAACCGGATATAGCTACTCGTTCAAACGCCTTGGGACATAGCCCGTTATGGTAACCCGCACAAATGCCTTCGGACTTAACCGGATATCACAACTCGCACAATTGCCTTGGGCTTAGCCCGATATCATAGCTCGCACAATTGCCTTGGGCTTAGCCCGATATCACAATCGCACAATTGCCTTGAGCTTAGCCCGATATCTGGTCGCACACTCATTCACATCTTTGTTTCAATTTCATAACAAACTTTTATGCACATTTTACTTAATCAAAATATCATTTCGGCTCAATGGCCATATACAAGGGCACAATTTCGATTGCTTATTACTTCATTCAATCGAATCAAAATCTAAGTTTCGATACTCGAAAACTTACCTCGGATTTTGTGACAGCCCAAAATTGACCCTAGTCGGAATGTGGTTTCGGGACCACAAAACCGAGGCGTAAAAATAATTTAAAATTTATTTTGATGCCTATAATATGTGTATTCATGTGTGACATTTTGATGGTTCGATTTAGTGTTATAAAGGTGAATTTCACTAGAAAGGACCTAGTAGTAAACTTTGAAAGTATGATGGGGAAATGTGTGATGACTAGTTGAAAATGCATGCAAAATTAAGGGATTTGCATGTCAAATTCCCCAAAGATGGCATAGTGGCGGCCATGACATGGTTTATGGGCAAAGAAAACATGTTGAAACATGTTTTGTTAATGCATGATGTATTAAATGATAAAAAAATTAATGATGTTGGATGAGAAATAAAAATGTGTGTGAGTGTGGCATTTCCCCCGCATTGCCGTGAAAGTGAAAGAAGAACAAGAAAAAATTGTTCATCCTTGTTCTTTCCTTTTGGCCGAAAATACTAAGGGAGGAGATAGGAGTTTTGCTTCATGCTTGGTTTGGAAGAGAACAAGAAGGAGATTTGGCTATACTTGTATCAAGATTAAGGTATGTTTGAGGTTGTGTCATGAAGTTCATGCTTGTTTTGGTTGCTAACTTGATGTGCATGTTAGCCATGGTTCAAATCCTTGTTATGCCATGAAAATGGTATTTGGCCAAGGTTGATATTGTGTTAAAGCCATTGCATGCTAAATGTGAAGCTTGTTGATGATGCATGTAATGATGGATTGACTACTCTTGAAATTTCTTTTAGTATTCTTGAGTAGGGCATTGAAATCTTTGTTTAACCATGACCGAAGTTGAAAGGGTATGGTTGTGATGTATTCGCCATGGTGCATTCATGAGCATGATTTATGCTTGTTACTTGAATGGTAAAAATTTGTGTTTTAGATGGTTATGAACACCTTGAGATTCGCCATGCACCTATATGTGTATATGTTTGCACATGATGTTTTGGTTATGAAGTAAGTGATAAATATGTTTGCTTAAAGAAGAAAATGTTGAAGAATGGTTGTGAAATTGCAAGTACATTCGGCCTAGTACACATATGATGTGAAAATCTTGGAATTTATTGTTGATTTGGTGCAAGTATGACTAAGTATAATCGGCCATATGAGTGCTTGATGCTATATTATAAGTATTGAGCTACAATATGTAAAGCATTAGCTAGTAAAATGTGTGCCATTCATGTGTGGTGTTAAACATGTAATTGGCCTCAACATCAACATGCATAATCGGCCATGAATGAGTGCCTAAGAGGTTGTGTTGTTCGCCATGAGTAAGCATGTTGAAGGCTTTGTGTGTTAAGTCGATTCATGAATTCCGTACTTATGTGACTTTAATGTCTAGTGAATATATGTGGGCTAAGTGCCTTGAGTTCTTCTTTTCGATACTCAAATGATTGAATCAAATTATTTGTTAAATTAAGCTCAAGAGCAAGGGAGACCAAATCCGATAAAGGGAAGGAAAAAGTAGTCGAATAGCCATCGAATCGTTCGACAACATCCGAGGTAAGTTTTCGAGTATCGAAACTTAGATTTTGATTCGATTGAATGAAGTAATAAGCAATCGAAATTCGCCCTTGTATATGGCCATTGAGCCGAAATGATATTTTTGTTAAGTGAATTGTGCATAAAAGTTTTGTTGTGAAAATGAAACAAAGATGTGCATGAATGTTCGAGTGATATCCGGCTAAGCCCAAGGCAATTGTGCGACCAGATATCCGGGCTAAGCCCAAGGCAATTGTGCGAGTTGTGATATCCGGTTAAGTCCCAAGGCATTTGTGCGGTTACCATAACCGAGCTATGTCCCAAGGTGTTTTGAATGAGTAGCTATATCCGGATAAACTCCGAAGGTATGTGATTCGAAATTTATAAGCTGCTGGAAATTTTTCAGTTAATGCACTTGTGAAATTCCCAACAAGGTATGTTTTGTGTGTGCTTTGCACACTATGAGTAAGTGCGTTGAATATTCGCTCCAATGATAAACGAGCTATCGGCCTTAACTAAGCCGTTGTTTGTGTATGAAAATAAGAGTTGGGATTGTGAAGTAAGCATGTCTTTGAGAAATTGTGCATATGAATTATTGTTTAGCTACTTGAATGCTATGCTTTGGTTGTGTGTATATTATGGCTCGAAACTTACTAAGCATAAATCGCTTACTCCGTTTCTTTGTTTCTCTGTTATAGATTTTGCTCGTTAGCGATCGGATTCGGGATCATAGAAGTTGAAGTCAACCACACTATCAAAGCCCTTTTTGGTACTCCTTTAGTTGAGTTCGGATATGGCATGTATAGGACCACCCTCGGTTGTTTTAAGTACTTGTGATGTATATGTGTACGGCCATGCGAAAATGGTTCGTAAAAGTGGAGTATGGAATTTGACCATATGTGGTTTGTAATTATATTTGGTTTCATGATGTGATTATGGTTTGGAATGAGAGAGTTGGTCACATGATCAGCCATTGGAATGGCTAAATATGATCACATGTGGACCTAAGTATGACTAGACTATAGTTGGTCCATGGGAACTACAATATAGGTAAAGCCTACCTTAAAAACAGAGGCTGCCAGCTGCAGTGACGTGGATGTAAAAAATCACCAAAATTTGTAGAAATGGTGTTAAATAGTGAATAAATTATGTGATCGAACCTTGACAAGTCTATTTTCATATGAAAGTAACGGAATGATCATATGATCAGCATACCGAGAGATATTAAAGTTCTCGTGAGACAGGGCCGGAACGGTTTCTGGGTCCCCTGTCGCGGCTTTGAAAACTTTCCATATATTATACAGAATGAATTAGAAGTCATGCCTTATATGTGCAGATTCCTTTTTGAGTCTAGTTTCGTTGGAAACAAACAGTATCAGTATTGAAACCCTGTACAGGGAGATATTTAAGTTGTAATGCGCGAAGGTCAGTGTAGTCGACCCCTGTAACATGGGCGACTTTAACTAATAAACTGTACCAATTGGCCCGACAAAAAATTCTAGAAATAAATCCATGGATGGAAATATGAGTCTAAATTCAGGTAAAATTTACAGAATCAGTTTCCGAGTTGTGAAACTCGAGATATGCTTTTTAAGGCGACAGCAACGCAGTTTTCCAGCTTTCCTGGGAATGTCAAATTGGTCGGTGCCATAAGTGGTTTTGGCTTGTTAACCTCGTGTCCGACACCGCAACGGTCTCGGGTTCGGGTGTTACAATTTATTGGTATCGAGCTACGGTTTAGTCGATTCTAGGACTACCGTTATATGTTTGGGGTCTAGCTATACATGCCATTAAGTGATGAATTGATAGTGTGGTGATTTCTGACCATTTGACTTTGTGTTTGTGTATAGCAATGGATCCCGATCCCAACCGAGCAATAGATGATGATGTGGAGAGTGTGCCGCCTGCTCCGCGCAAGGGACAGCGCCAGCGGACTCTCAACCTATTGCCAACAATCCGAATGATGAGGCTAAGCAAGCCTTTTATAGTGTGATGAATGATTGGTTTAACCAATACATTCGAACTAACACTACTGTTCCACAACCTCCATTCCCGACTAATGCAACCCCAAGACCTACAATACCTCCGTGGCCGACCAAGTAAGGTCAAGTAAGCCCCACCTGAGTGATTCAAAACATGGGGCCACTGAATTTAAAGCTACGGATGATGACGATGCCGAGCAAGCTGAATTTTGGATGGACAACACTATCCGGTGCTCGATGAGCTATCTTGCACACCGATGAATGCTTAAAGTGTACTATCTCCTTGCTACGCGATTCCGCCTACTATTGGTGGAGTACTCGACTTCATTGTGCCTAGAGAGCAAGTAACTTGGGAGTTCTTTCTAACCGAGTTCGAAAGAAGTATATCGATCGAGATTTATGGACCAAAAACGAAAGGAATTCCTTGATCTTAAGCAAGGTTCCATGTCGGTTACCGACTACGAACAAAAATTTGCGAGGCTTAGCCGATGCAGCATGAGTGCATTTCTTGAAGTGTGATGTGTAAACGCTCAAGATGGATGAAACGATGATATAAAGTCTGTATGTTGGCATTTTGGAAATCCGAGAGTTTGTGGCTCTTGTCGAGCGGCGTGCAAAGCCGAGGAGCTCGATATGGAGAAAAGAAAAGTTGAAGTGGGAGCAAGGGAGTTTCAGAAGAGGTCTTGGGAAGCCCTTCCCACAGTCATCAAAGAAATTTAGAGATGGCTTAGGCGGTCTAGAGACATTTCGGGCTTTTCTAGACGAGACCGCGATCGACCCCCTATGGGCACGCGAGTCACTTGATCGCCGGTGTTGGCAATGATCGTCGAGATGAACGGAGTGCCAATATTGTGGCAAATGGCATTCGGGAGTTGTAGATTCCGTGACCGCTCTGTTACAAGTGCGGATCGATCGATCATTTCATTAAGGATTGCCCGAGCTTATCTGGACAAACGTAAATCAAAGCGGGAACCCGGTGCTACCACAACTCGAGGTAGGCCGTCCGAAACACGGGCAATGCTAGTGGCGGTCGAGAGGAGCTAGAGATGCCACCATCGGATCGAGGCTCGTGCTCTGCTAGGACTTATGCCATCTGGACGCCGAGGATGCTTTGCCTTACCGGATGTTATTACCGGTATCCTCACTCTTTTCGATACTAATGTGATTGCTTTGATTGACCCCGGTTCTACTCATTCTTATATATCTGAAACCTTAGCATCCAAAGAAGACTTTGCCCATTGAGTCTCTCGAGTTTGTAATCTGGTGTCAAACCCTTGGGTCATTACGTGCTCGTCAACAAAGTGTGTAAGAAAAGTCCCCTAGTATTTTGAGGTTCTTGTTTTCCGGCGGACTTGATGCTTTTGCCATTCGACGAATTCGACGTTATTCTTGGTTTGGATTGGTTGACCATGCACGATGCGGTTGTAACTTGCAAAAGCAAGACTATTGATCTGAGGTGCACGAATAACGAGCTAATTCGGGTTGAGTCTACGGACTTAAAGGGATTGCCAGCTGTAATATCAGCAATGTTGGCTCAGAAATACGTAAGAAAGGGGTGTGAAGCATACCTTGCGTATGTTCTAGATGACAAGGAGTTAGAAAAGAAACCCGAATCTGCGCGTGGTTTGTGAAAACCGGATGTTTTCCACAAGAATTGCGGTTTACCACCGTTCGGAAATAGAGTTTGGCATTGAATTGGTACCGTACCATTCCAATTTTGATAGCTCCGTATCGTATGGCACCAACGGAATTAAAGGAGTTGAAAGCTCGATTGCAAGAATTGGTGGACAGAGGTGTTGCTCACCGAGTTTTTCACCTTAGGTGCGCCGGTGTTGTTTGTGAAAAGAAGGATGGAACCATGAGGTTGTGCATCGACTATCGTCGACTTAATAAAGCGGCGATAAAGAACAAATACCCATTACACGTATCGATGACTTGTTCGATCAACTGAAGGGAGCCTCAGTGTTCTCGAAAATAGATTTGAGATCGGGCTATTATCAATTGCGAATTCGAGATTCGGATGTACCCAAGACTGCCTTCAGAACGAGATATGGTCACTACGAGTTCCTAGTGATGCCATTCGGGCTTACTAATGCCCCTGCGGTATTTATGGATTTAATGAATCGGATCTTCAGACCATACTTGGATCGGTTTGTAGTCGTGTTCATTGATGACATCTTGGTCTATTCAAGAAATGAGACCGAACATGCTGAACACCTGAGGTTAGTGCTGCAAATTCTACGAGATAAGCAATTATATGCTAAGTTCAGCAAGTGTTAGTTCTGGTTAAGAGAGGTTAGCTTCTTGGGGCATGTGATATCTGCATCGGGTATTCGAGTCGACCCGAACAAAATTTCAGCCATACTTAATTGGAAGCCTCCGAGAAATATTACTGAGGTTCAGAGCTTTTTGGGGCTTGCCGGTTATTACCGACGATTTGTATAAGGTTTCTCAACGATAGCCACGCCGATGACGGCTTACTCCAAAAGGATGTTAAGTTCGAATGGACGGAGAAATGTCGAAAAAGTTTCGATCAATCAAGACTTATTTGACTAAAGCCCCAATTCTAGTGCAACCCGAATCGGCAAAGAGTTTGTCATCTATAGTGGCGCCTCCTACTTGGGTTAGGTTGCGATTGATACAAGAAGGTCGAGTTGTGACCTATCGTCGAGGCAATTAAAGCCACATGAGAAAAATTATCGACCCATGGTCTCGAATTGGCTGCCATCGTATTCGCCTTAAAGATATGGCGACATTACTTATTTGGTGAGAAGTGCCATGTTTATTCGGATCATAAAAGTCTCAAATATTTGATGACTCAAAGAGACTTAAATCTGCGACAAAGACGTTGGCTCGAGCTGTTAAAGGATTATGAGCTGGTCATTGACTATCACCTGGGAGAGGCGAATGTGGTTGAGGATGCCTTAAGTCGTAAATCATTATTCGCTTTACGAGCAATGAATGTGCACTTGTCCGTTCGATCCGACAATGTGTCAGTAGCTGAATTGAAAGCCAAACCATTATTGATACATCAAATTCGTGAAGCTCAGAAAGTCGACGACGAGTTGGCTGCAAAACGGGCTGAGTGTGTTCCGAACAAGGACTCGGAGTTTCAAATCGATGATGACGATTGTTTGAGGTTCAGGTGTCGTCTGTGTGTTCCAAAGAATTTGGAACTTATTTCGATAATACTGAATGAAGCCCATTGTAGCCGAATGGCGAACCACCCGGGGAGCACGAAGATGTACAACGATTTGAAACGTCGGTTTTGGTGGCATGGTATGAAATGAGACATCTCCGACTTTGTTTCGAGATGTTTAATATGTCAACAAGTGAAAGCGGAACATCAAGTGCCTTCAGGATTACTTCAGCCGATCACGATACCCGAGTGGAAGTGGGATACAAAGTCTATTGTGACTGCCATTGTCAGCAAGTAAGAAGGATGCGATTTGGGTCGTTGTAGATAGATTGACTAAGTCGGCTCACCTTGTCCCCGTACGTACGGGTTTTTCAATGGACAAACTAGCCGAATATGCGTTTCTCGATTGTGAGATTACACGGGGTGCCTACTTCCATCGTGTCGGATAGAGATCCGAGATTTACCTCGCGATTTTGGAAGAAGTTGCAAGAAGCTTTGGGTACCAAGTTGCATTTCAGCACCGCCTTTCACCCCCAAACCGATGGTCAATCCGGCGGATAATTCGGATACTAGAGGATATGTTAAGATGTTGCATCCTCGAGTTCGATGGTTCATGGGAACAGTGTTTGCCTTTGATTGAATTAAACACAACAATAGTTTTCAATCAAGTATTAAGATGGCACCTACGAGGCTTTGTACGATTAGTAAATGCCGTACACCATTGTTTTGGACTGAGCTCGGTGAAAGCAAAATTTTCGGGGTGGATTTGATTAGAGATGCTGAACAGAAAGTGAAAGTAATCCGTGAAAGTCTGAAGATAGCCTCCGATCGTCAGAAGTCGTACGCGGGTCTGAAGCGTAAAGACATCGAGCATCAGGGGGGAGATAAAGTGTTTCTCAAGGTTTCGCCTTGGAAAAAGATACTCGATTCTACCGTAAGGGCAAGTTGAGCCCGAGGTTCATTGGGCCATATGAGATATCCGAGCGAGTCGGTTCAGTTGCGTCTCGTTTGATATTGCCCCCTGAACTCGAAAAGATTTACGATGTCTTTCATGTTTCGATGCTTCGACGCTATAGATCTGATCCATCGCACGTGGTTAGTCCATCGGAGGTTGAAATTCAAGCCAATATGAGTTATGAGAAAGAACCGGCTCGTATCCTATCACGTGAAGTGAAAGAGTTGCGAAATAAGCGGGTTCCGCTAGTGAAAGTGTTATGGCTCAAACACGGGATAGAAGAAGCTACTTGGGAAACCGAGAAATCTATGAAAGAGCGATACCCAACCCTATTTACCGGTAAGATTTTCGGGGACGAAAATTTCTTAAGTGGGGGAGAGTTGTGACAGCCCAAAATTGACCCTAGTCGGATGTGGTTTCGGGACCACAAAATCGAGGCGTAAAAATAATTTAAAATTTATTTTGATGCCTATAATATGTGTTAGTTTGTGTGTGACATTTTTGATGTTTCGATTTAGAGTTATAAAGGTGAATTTCACTAGAAAGGACCTAGTAGTAAACTTTGAAAGTGTGATGGGGAAATGTGTGATGACTTGTTGATAATGCATGCAAAAATAAGGGATTTGCATGTCAAATTCCCCCCCCCCCAACATGTAGTGGCCGGCCATGACAAGGGTGTATGGGTTAAACATGTCATGAAACATGTTTTGTTGATGCATTAGGGAAAAATGATAAAATAAAGAGTATGGGTAAGTAAAGAATGAAAAAAAAAATGTGTGTGAGTGTGGTATCTTCTCCCCATTGCCGTGAGTTGTAGAGGAGGAAAGGAAAAAAATTTTGTGCATCCATTTTCTCTTCTTTGGCCGAAAATACTAAGGAAAAAGGAAGGATTTTTGCTTCATGCTTGGTTTAGAAGAGAACTAGAAGGAGATTTGGCTATAATTGCATCAAGATTAAGGTATGTTTGAGGTTGTGTCATGAGGTTCATGCTTGTTTTGGTTGCTAACTTGATGTGCATGTTAGCCATCGTTCAAATCCTTGTTATGCCATGAAAATGGTATTTGGCCAAGGTTGATATTGTGTTAAAGCCATTGCATGCTAAATGTGAAGCTTGTTGATGATGCATGTAATGATGGATTGACTACTCTTGAAATTTCTTTTTAGTATTCTTGAGTAGGACATTGAATTCTTTGTTTAACCATGACCAAAGTTAAAAGGGTATGGTTGTGATGCCTTTATAACTCTAAATCGAAACATCAAAAATGTCACACACAAACTAACACATATCATAGGCATCAAAATAAATTTTAAATTATTTTTATGCCTCGGTTTTGTGGTCCCAAAACCACATCCCGACTAGGGTCAATTTTGGGCTGTCACACAACACTTTTATTTCTTAGTTGTTTGACTTCTCAAGCTAAAATCTTAATCGGTTCTTCTTCATAAGTCATATTCGGTCGCAGTTCAATTTCTGTCAGTGAAATTATATGTGAAGGATCTGAACGATACCGACGTAACATAGATACGTGAAACACATCATGAATCTTTTCTAATTCGGGTGGTAACGCTAGCCGATATGCTACCGGTCCAACTTTTTCAATTATTTCATACGGTCCAATAAAACGCAGACTTAACTTGCCCTTTCGTCCAAATCTAAGGACTTTCTTCCATGAAGACACTTTCAAAAATACCTTATCACCAACTTGAAATTCCATTTCCTTTCGTTTCAAATCCGCATAAGATTTCTGTCTATCTGAAGCAGCTTTCAAACAATCTCGAATCACTTTCACCTTTTCTTCGGTTTCTTTTATTAAATCAACTCCATAAATCTGATTTTCCTTGAGTTCAGTCCAATACAATGGCGTCCAACATTTAGTGCCATCTTCAAACTTGTCTGATAACTATTATTATAAGCAAATTCTACAAACGGTAAATACTTTTCCCAACTACCTTGAAATTCCAATACACAACATCTGAGCATGTCTTCAAGAATCTGAATTACTCTCTCTGATTGTCCATCAGTTTGTGGATGAAAGACAATAAAATTGTAACACCCCGAACCCGTGACCGTCGCCGGTGTCGGACACGAGGGGTTAACGGGCCAAATCCTCCCAAGGTACCAACCAATTTGGCATTTCCAGACAGGCTGGAAAACTGCGTCACTGTCGCCTTAAAAATCATATCTCGAGTTCCAAAACTCGGAAACTGATTCCGTAAATTTTCCCTGAATTTAGACTCATACATCCATCCATGGATTTATTTCTAGAATTTTTGGTCGGGGCCAATTGGTACAGTTTATTAGTTAAAGTCACCCATGTTACAGGGGTCGACTACACTGACCTTCGCGCATTACAACTTGAATATCATCTCGTACAGAGCTCTAATGCTCATGCCGTTTGTTTCTAATGAAACTAGACTCAAAGGGAAATCTATTCATATAAGGCATGACTTCTAAATGTTTCTGGATAATTTATGGTAAATTTTCAAAGTCGCGACAGGGGACCCAGAAACCGTTCTGGCCCTGTCTCACGAGAACTTTAATATTTCTCAGTATACTGCTCATATGGTCGTTTCGTTTCGTCCATATAAAAATAGATTCATCAAGGTTCAATTTCATAATTTACTCACTATTTAATTCTACTTCTACTATTTTTAGTGATTTTTCAATCTCATCTCACTGCTGCTGTCCGCAACAGTTACTGCAGAGACTATGCCAATTTCATGAATCTTTCCTTGGCCTTAATCATCCATCATACATGACACAAATTATGGCCACCTTATCAAAATTAAAGTTTCTAAGACTCGTGGCTATAGGTTCTAGCGTCCCACTCGACGACCACATAGGCCATTTTCACATGGCTTAAAGTTTACAACCCACAGTTCAACAAAATATAATAGCCTATACATGCCAAATGTTCTTCAACAACGAAGACAATACCAAAATATTTTAGCCGGTGTGATGACTTCAATGACGGTTCCGATCACGCAAACAATACGAGTCCGAGAGACCTAAAATGGGTGACAAGAAAACACCGAGTGAGTTTATAACTCAGTAAGTCATAAGCATTCATCAATCCACTAATAAAGTTACTACAACATGAACAATAAACGAGGCTAGGTACTCATCCATATTGAATCTATACCATAATTCCTCGGACCTTTTGGTCCAATCTCATACCAAGTCATACATCCACATTTCATATTCTACACAACAAGATATTTGAAGCATTTTCACACACTAACTCATTTCCACCACAATCATACAATTTCAATCATCACATAGATTTAAGGCTTACCAAATTCAACCCCGAGCATGAACGTATTTTCTATTCGTCATGAGCTCGAGGTACTTACCCGATCCGCTGTCCGGGATTAACTCGATAATGTCGCACACTCAGTGCCAATTGTAATACAAGAGCGTATAGTGAATCCGCACACTTAGTGCTATATATTTTCAGCTCGCACACTTAGTGCTATAGAATCAAACTCGCACACTTAGTGCTGTACAATTTTAAACCCGCACACTTAGTGCCAATCTTGTCACCGTGTCCATTTATACCCGCACACTTAGTGCCGAGACCAATACCTTGTGCATTTTTCTGCCTTTATACATTCAACAATGGCATCCTTCCATACACATACATTTTCATTTACACATCAACTCATTTAAACACAATTGTGTATATATTATGGTCATTTACATCAACACCAAATATATACTTAATGACTTACCTCGGATGTTGTCGCACGTCTTCAACGGCTATTCAATTATTTTTTCTTTCCCCTTGTCCAACTTCGATCCTTTGAGCTCTTGAGCTAAATCAAACAAATTTACTTCCCAATCAAACACACACATACGGCAACCACATATTGTTTTTAACACATTCGGTCACTTGGGCGACCCATTTAACTTTTAAGCATTCATTTCTATTTTTTTAGTTAAACAATGCCGAATGCCATTAGCTACTAATGCCACACACACACACATGCATAAAATTTATTCATACATGACCCATAGCTCATTTGGTCATTCATCTCTCAAACCTATCGAAGCTTCATATCATGCTTCCTTGGCGAATACACATATAAGCACATTTAGCATTTGATACATTCGCCTTAGCATAATTTCATTTAAAAGTCCCTATTAGCCACTTCCCCCATCAATTATCTCATCTACTTAATATTTCATACCTATCATGCTAGTGGAATATTACTTATTCAAGTTCAACATCCTCCTATACGACACTAGCATCAAAGATGATATCTAATTCTTCTCTTTTTCTTTTCATCAAACAACCTATATGAACATTTAACCAATCCAAACTTCACCCATTCACACTTATTCATTTAACATAAAGAAGATAAATCACCCTCTTCACTATCAACCATGGCCGAATGCACCAAGCATTACCTAACTAAGATTTCACAAATTTTTAACCTTATATCGACCTCTACTTGTTCAATACAACATGAAACAACCTCTTCTCCTAACCTCTTGACACACGGCTTGATGTTCAAACCACCATGAAAGTTTGATTTTTCATGACATTGCCGAAATGCATTTTGACAATTAGCTCACAATGCAAAGAAGTTAAAGCCAACATCTCAAGACTTACCTCCAACTAGAAGAAGGGTTGCCGAATTTGCTTAATGAAAAGCTCTCTAATTCCTTCCTTTGGTTTTCGGATTTGGCAAGATGGAGAAGAAGATGAACACTCCTCTTCTAATTCCTCTTTTATAAATCTTTATTTCTCCTTTATTATTATTATTTTTTTGTTTTCTTTGCTCATTCACGGCAAAATGAAGAAGCTGGTAGGTAAGTCTTCCTTCACCTTTGTTTTCTTTACTTTATGTAACTAATATTATTTTATCTAAATTAATGCCACTTCTTAATTTAATATCTATTAAACATATATATTTGCCCATCAACATCCATCTTGGCCGGCCAATAGAGAATAAATTGGGCAATTTGACATGCAAGGACAACATTTTCTAGCATGCATCAATAGGCCACTTCAACATTTGCCTATCACATTTCTAAGTTTTCTCACACAAGTCCTAATTGATAAAATTCACTTACAATTAACAAAATCCAAACATGAAATTTTCACACATGCATATATGCATATAATGAGCATCAATTATGATGGTTAATTATTATTATGACTCGGTTTAGTGGTCCCAAACCACTTTCCGACTAGGGTCAATTTAGGATGTCACAACTCTCCCCACTTAAGAAATTTTCGTCCCGAAAAATCTTACCGGTATATAGGCTCGGGTATCGCTCTTTCATAGAGTCTTCAAGTTCCCAAGTGGCTTCTTCCATTCCGTGTTTATGCCACAACACCTTCACTAACGGGATTTTCCTATTGTGCAATTCTTTTACTTCACGCCTCATAATGCGAACCGGTTCCTCTTCATAGCTCAAATTAGGCTGAATCTCAAACTCAGATGGAGTAATTACGTGCGATAGATCAGACCTATATCGTCGAAGCATCGAGACATGAAAAACGTTGTGAATCTTTTCGAGCTTAAGGGGCAAAATTAATCGATATGCGACTGGCCCAACTCGTTCGGATACTTCATATGGCCCGATGGACCTCGGACTCAATTTGCCCTTACGACCAAATCTAAGCACCTTCTTCCAAGGTGAAACTTTGAGAAAGACCTTGTCTCCAACTTGATATTCAATATCTTTTCTTTTCAAATCCGCATACGACTTTTGGCGATCCGGCGCGACTTTCAAACTTTCACGAATTACTCGAACTTTTGCTCGGCATCCTTAACCAAATCAACCTCAAGAATTTACCTTCACTAAGTTCACCGAGAATAATGGGGTACGGCATTTACGATCGTATAAAGCCTCGTAAGGCGCCATCTTAATACTTGATTGAAAGCTATTGTTGTAAGCGAATTCAATCAAAGGCAAATATCTTTCCCATGAACCACTAAACTCAAGGATGCAACATCTCAACATATCCTCCAGGATTTGAATTATCCGTTTGGATTGACCATCGGTTTGGGGATGAAAAGCAGTGCTAAAATGCAGCTTGGTACCCAAAGCCTCTTGCAATTTCTTCCAAAATCGCGATGTAAATCTTGGGTCTCTATCCGACACGATAGAAATAGGCACCCCATGCAATCGAATAATTTGGGAGACGATAATTCGCCAATTTATCAAGCGAAAAATCCGTGCGGACAGAATAAAATGAGCGGACTTGGTCACCTATCAACAATGACCCAGATCGCATCCTTCTTACTTGCTGACAATGGCAGTCCGGATACAAAGTCCATGGTGACTCGATCCCATTTCCACTCGGGTATCGTGATCGACTGAAGTAATCCCGATGGCACTTGATGCTCCGCTTTCACTTGTTGACATATTAAACATCTCGAAACAAAGTCAGAGATGTCTCGTTTCATACCATGCCACCAAAACCGACGTTTCAGGTCATTGTACATTTTAGTACTACCCGGGTGGATTGACATTCGACTACTGTGAGCCTCGTTCAAAATCATCGAAACAAGTTCCGAATTCCTTGGAATACATAATCGACCCTTGAACGTCAAGCAATCATGGTCGTCAATCTGAAATTCCGATTCCTCCTTCGAAACACATTCGGCTCGCTTAGCGACCAATTCAAATGTCGACCTTCCGAGATTCAAGTACTTGTTGAATCAATAACGGTTTGGTCTCTAATTCGACTACTAGCACCTCATCGGGTGAAACGGATAGATGAGCATCCATCGCCTCAAAGCAAACAAAGGCCTTGCGACTTAAAGCATCGGCCACCACGTTGGCCTTTCCCGTGATAATCAATGATGAGTTCGTAGTCTTTCAACAACTCAAGCCAACGTCTTTGTCGCAGTTTAAATCTCTCGAGTCATCAAATATTTTAGACTCTTGTGGTTCGAATAAATGTGACACCTTTCTCCAAACAAGTAATGCCGCCATATCTTCAAGGCGAACACTATGGTCGCTAGTTCAAGGTCATGGGTCGGATAGTTTCTCTCATGCGGCTTTAGTTGTCTCGACGCGTAAGCCACAACTCGACCTTCTTGCATCAACACACAACCTAACCCAAGCAAGGATGCGTCATCAGATATGACAAACTCTTTACCGAACTCCGATCGTACTTTAGCACTGGGGCCTCGGTTAAGCAGTTTTAGTCGATCGAAACTTTCTTGACAAATGTTCGACCACTCGAACTTAACATCTTTTTGGAGTAGTTTCGTCATCGGTATAGCTATCATCGAAAAACCTTTCACAAATCGTCGATAGTATCCGGCAAGCCCCAAAAAGCTCCTAACTTCGGTAACATTCTTTAGAGGTTTCCAATCGACTATGGCCGAAATTTTGTTCGGGTCGACTCGAATACCCGATGCAGATATCACATGACCCAAGAAGCTAACCTCCCTCAACCAGAACTCACACTTGCTGAACTTAGCATATAACTGCTTATCCCGTAAAATTCGCAACACTATCCTCAGGTGTTCAGCGTGTTCGGTCTCATTTTGCGAATAGACCAAAATGTCATCAATGAAGACAACTACGAACCGATCCAGATATGGTCTGAAGATCCGATTCATCAAATCCATAAATACCGCAGGGGCATTAGTAAGCCCAAATGGCATCACTAGGAACTCGTAGTGACCATATCTCGTTCTGAAGGCAGTCTTGGGTACGTCCAAATCTCGAATTCATAATCGATAATAGCCCGATCTCGGATCTATTTTCAAAACACCGAGGCTCCTTCAGTTGATCGAACAAATCATCGATCGTGATAACGGATATTTGTTCTTTATCGTCGCTTTATTAAGCTGACGATAGTCGATGCACAGCCTCTTGGTTCCATCCTTCTTTTTCACAAACAACACTGGCGCACCCCAAGGAGAAAAACTCGGGCGAGCAAAACCTCTATCCACCAATTCTTGCAACTGAGCTTTCAACTCCTTTAATTCCGTTGGTGCCATACGATACGGAGCTATCGAAATTGGAGTGGTACCAGGTACCAATTCGATGCCAAACTCTATTTCCCGAATAGGTGGCAAACCCGGCAATTCTTCAGGGAAAACTTCCGGGTATTCACAAACCACTGGCACAGATTCGGGTTTCTTTTCTGACTCCTTGTCATCGAGCACATACGCAAGGTATGCTTCGCACCCTTTTCTTACATATTTCTGGGCCAACATTGCTGATATTACAGCTGGCAACCCCTTTAAGTCCGTAGACTCAACCCGAATTATCTCGTTATTCGCGCACCTCAGATCGATAGTCTTGCTTTTGCAATTTACAACCGCATCGTGCATGGTCAACCAATCCAACCCAAGAATAACGTCGAATTCGTCGAACGGCAAAAGCATCAAGTCCGCCGGAAAACAAGAACCTCGAAACACTAGGGGACTTTTCTTACACACTTTGTTGACAAGCACGTAATGACCCAAGGGTTTGACACCGAATTACATACTCGATGAGACTCAATAGGCAAAGTCTTCTTTGGATGCTAAGGTTTCGCATATATAAGAATGAGTAGAACCGGGGTCAATCAAAGCAATCACATTAGTATCGAAAAGAGTGAAAGTACCGGTGATAACGTCGGGGAGGATGCCTCCTCTCGTCTTGCGCGGATGGCATATGCTCTAGCAGAGCGCTGGTCTCGGATCGAACAGCCGTGTCGGTGGCTCCTCTCGATTACCACCCTACCTCCTGAAATCCTTGGGGTCTACCTCTGGTATCGCCCCACTAGATCTTGCACCTTGCATCTTATTCTTCTCATCTAGTTCCGTGCAATCTCTAATGAAGTGGTCCTTCGAACCACATCCGTAACAGGCCCGATTAACGGACTTACCCCAACATTCACCTAGGTGTTGTCTTCCACATTGGGGGCATTCAGGTCGCTCTTGACGATTATTGCCCACACTAGCTACCGATGTAGCTCGGGAGTCCG
The DNA here is from genome assembly GCF_025698485.1 of Gossypium arboreum. Lineage (NCBI taxonomy): Eukaryota > Viridiplantae > Streptophyta > Magnoliopsida > Malvales > Malvaceae > Gossypium > Gossypium arboreum. The sequence continues at coordinate 114,366,898 of NC_069077.1, read as the reverse complement.
TCAATGGTCGGGCTCTGATGGAAATTCCCCCAGTCGCCCTCGACTTACTAGTGTCCTCCCTGAATTTCTTTACGGTCGAGAATGGAGCTTTACTCGCTGATCTTTTACGATAATCTCTTGCTTCAAATTCAGCCTTCTTCTTCTCCCTTCCAAGTTCTTCCGCCTTGCAGGCTCGTTCGACTAGTGTTACGAACTCCTTTATCTCCAAAATACCCACTAGTAGCTTTAAATCTTCATTCAATCCTTCTTCAAATCTTTTGCACATAGCAACCTCATCAGCCACACACTCCCGAGCATACCGACTAAGTCTTACAAACTCATGTTCAGTATTCGAATCTTCACATACGGCCTTGCTTGAGCTCCAAAAATTCCTTACGTTTCTGATCGATGAACCGTTGACTAATATATTTCTTCCGAAATTCCGTTTGAAAGAAATCCCAAGTAACTTGTTCCTTTGGGACTATGGAAATCAAGGTCCTCCACCAATAGTAGGCTGAGTCTCGTAACAAAGATATAGCACACTTAAGACATTCATCGGTGTGCATGATTCATCAAACACTCTAATGGTGTTATCAAGCGAATTCTACCCTTCGGCATCATCGGTAACTATGGCCTTAAACTCCTCATTACGCTTCCTAATCAAGTCCATAGGTGGTTTACTCAGCCTCACAGGATCGAGAATCGATGGCATCACGGGCTCTTGGGGTGGATTATTTAAATTGGGAATGGTTGGACAATAGGATTAGTTCGGGCATACTCATGACCCACTCATTCATCATGGTGAAGAAGGCTTGTTTCGCCCTTCATTTTGATTATTTGCGGATGACCGAGGCTCAACAGTGGTGTCCCTTGCGCAGGAGCAGCCGCTACACTTTCAACGTCATCCGCCAAGGGTCTCTCTATCCGGGTTCCATCGCTAATCAAAACAAAAATTTCAACCGTCAAGTCATCACATTATTAAGCACTAACAATTTGGCATGTATAGCTAGACTCACATGCTCTATGGTAGTCCTAGGACCGACTAAACCATAGCTCGATACCAATAAAATTGTAACACCCGAACCCGTGACCGTCGCCGATTAGCCGGACACGAGGGTTAACGGCCAAATCCTCCCAAGGTACCAACTAATTTGGCATTTCCAGACAGGCTGGAAAACTGCATCACTGTCGCCTTAAAAATCATATCTCGAGTTCCAAAACTCAGAAACTGATTCCGTAAATTTTCCCTGAATTTAGACTCATATATCCATCCATGGATTTATTTCTAGAATTTTTTGTCGTACCAATTGGTACAGTTTATTAGTTAAAGTCACCCATGTTACAGGGGTCGACTACACTGACCTTCGCGCATTACAACTTGAATATCATCTCGTACAGAGCTCTAATGCTCATGAAGTTTGTTTCTAATGAAACTAGACTCAAAGGGAAATCTATTAATATAAGGCATGACTTCTAATTGTTTCTGGATAATTTATGGTAAATTTTCAAATTCGCGACAGGGGACCCAGAAACCGTTCTGGCCCTGTCTCACGAGAACTTTAATATTTCTCAGTATACTGCTCATATGGTCGTTTCGTTTCGTCCATATAAAAATAGATTCATCAAGGTTCAATTTCATAATTTACTCACTATTTAATTATACTTCTACTATTTTTAGTGATTTTTCAATCTCATCTCACTGCTGCTGTCCGCAACAGTTACTGCAGAGACTATGCCAATTTCATGAATCTTTCCTTGGCCTTAATCATCCATCATACATGACACAAATTATGGCCACCTTATCAAAATTAAAGTTTCTAAGACTCGTGGCTATAGGTTCTAGCATCCCACTCGACGACCACATAGGCCATTTTCACATGGCTTAAAGTTTACAAGCCACAGTTCAACAAAATATAATAGCCTATACATGCCAAATGTTCTTCAACAACGAAGACAATACCAAAATATTTCAGCGGTGTGATGACTTCAACGACGGTTCTGATCACGCAAACAATACGAGTCCGAGAGACCTAAAATGGGTGACAAGAAAACACCGAGTGAGTTTATAACTCAGAAGTCATAAGCATTCATCAATCCACCGATAAAGTTACTACAACATGAACAATAAACGAGGCTAGGTACTCATCCATATCGAATCTATACCATAATTCCTCGGACCTTTTGGTCCAATCTCATACCAAGTCATACATCCACATTTCATATTCTACACAACAAGATATTTGAAGCATTTTCACACACTAACTCATTTCCACCACAATCATACAATTTCAATCATCACATAGATTTAAGGCTTACTAAATTCAACCCCGAGCATGAACGTATTTTCTATTCGTCATGAGCTCGAGGTACTTACCCGATCCGCTGTCCGGATTAACTCGATAATGTCGCACACTCAAGTGCCAATTGTAATACAAGAGCGTATAGTGAATCCGCACACTTAGTGCTATATATTTTCAGCTCGTACACTTAGTGCTATAGAATCAAACTCGCACACTTAGTGCTGTACAATTTTAAACCCGCACACTTAGTGCCAATCTTGTCACCGTGTCCATTTATACCCGCACACTTAGTGCCGAGACCAATACCTTGTGCATTTTGCTGCCTTTATACATTCAACAATGGCATCCTTCCATACACATACATTTTCATTTACACATCAACTCATTTAAACACAATTGTGTATATATTATGGTCATTTACATCAACACCAAATATATGCTTAATGACTTACCTCGGATGTTGTCGCACGTCTTCAACGGCTATTTAATTACTTTTTCTTTCCCCTTGTCCAACTTCGATCCTTTGAGCTCTTGAGCTAAATCAAACAAATTTACTTCCCAATCAAACACACACATACGGCAACCACATATTGTTTTTAACACATTCGGTCACTTGGGCGACCCATTTAACTTTTAAGCATTCATTTCTAATTTTTAGTTAAACAATGCCGAATGCCATTAGCTACTAATGCCACACACACACATGCATAAAAATTTATTCATACATGACCCATAGCTCATTTGGTCATTCATCTCTCAAACCTATCGAAGCTTCATATCATGCTTCCTTGGCCGAATACACATATAAGCACATTTAGCATTTGATACATTCGGCCTTAGCATAATTTCATTTAAAAGTCCCTATTAGCCACTTCCCCCATCAATTATCTCATCTACTTAATATTTCATACCTATCATGCTAGCGGAATATTACTTATTCAAGTTCAACATCCTCCTATATTTACACTAGCATCAAAGATGATATCTAATTCTTCTCTTTTTCTTTTCATCAAACAACCTATATGAACATTTAACCAATCCAAACTTCACCCATTCACACTTATTCATTTAACATAAAGAAGATAAATCACCCTCTTCACTATCAACCATGGCCGAATGCACCAAGCATTACCTAACTAAGATTTCACAAATTTTTAACCTTATATCGACCTCTACTTGTTCAATACAACATGAAACAACCTCTTCTCCTAACCTCTTGACACACGGCTTGATGTTCAAACCACCATGAAAGTTTGATTTTTCATGACATTGCCGAAATGCATTTTGACAATTAGCTCACAATGCAAAGAAGTTAAAGCCAACATCTCAAGACTTACCTCCAACTAGAAGAAGGGTTGCCGAATTTGCTTAATGAAAAGCTCTCTAATTCCTTCCTTTGGTTTTCGGCTTTGGCAAGATGGAGAAGAAGATGAACACTCCTCTTCTAATTCCTCTTTTATAAATCTTTATTTCTCCTTTATTATTATTATTTTTTTGTTTTCTTTGCTCATTCACGGCAAAATGAAGAAGCTGGTAGGTAAGTCTTCCTTCACCTTTGTTTTCTTTACTTTATGTAACTAATATTATTTTATCTAAATTAATGCCACTTCTTAATTTAATATCTATTAAACATATATATTTGCCCATCAACATCCATCTTGGCCGGCCACTAGAGAATAAATTGGGCAATTTGACATGCAAGGACAACATTTTCTAGCATGCATCAATAGGCCACTTCAACATTTGCCTATCACATTTCTAAGTTTTCTCACACAAGTCCTAATTGATAAAATTCACTTACAATTAACAAAATCCAAACATGAAATTTTCACACATGCATATATGCATATAATGAGCATCAATTATGATGGTTAATTATTATTATGACTCGGTTTAGTGGTCCCGAAACCACTTTCCGACTAGGGTCAATTTAGGGATGTCACAGTGCTGAAATTTAACTTTGTACCTAATGCTTCTTGCAACTTTTGCCAAAACCGTGAGGTAAACCTCGGATCTCTATCCGAAATGATTGACAAAGGTATCCCATGAAGTCTAACAATCTCTCGGATATACAATTCAGCCAACTTATTAAGAGAATAATTTGTACATACCGGAATAAAATGAGCCGATTTAGTCAGTCTGTCAACTATTGCCCAGATGGCATTTTTCTTCCCTGGTGTTAACGGGAACCCTGATATAAAATCCATAGTAATCCGATCCCATTTCCATTCAGGAACCATAATAGGCTGGAGTAATCCCGAAGGTACTTGGTGTTCAGCTTTCACTTGTTGGCAAACTAAGCACTTTGATACAAACTCGGAAATATCTCTTTTCATTCCACTCCACCAGTACATTTTCTTCAAGTCATTATACATCTTCGTACTGCCCAGATGAACCGTTAAACAACCATTATGTGCTTCATGCAAAATCTTTTGAATCAACTTATCATTTTTCGGTACACAAATCCGATTTTTAAACATCAAACAACCATCAGAACCGATTCTGAAATCTAATCCCGTATCAGCTTCACACTGTTTTCTTTTGGCTAGCAAATCTTGATCATTTTTTTGAGCTTCAGAAATCTCTTGTAAAAACATCGGTCTTGCTCTTAACTCAGCTAGAATCGAACCATCATCTGAAATTTTCAACTGAGTGTTCATAACTCTCAAAGCAAACAACAACTTTCTGCTTAAAGCATCGGCAACCACATTCGCTTTTCCCGGGTGATAATCGAGAACAAGCTCGTAATCTTTCAATAACTCCAACCATCTTCGCTGTCTCAAATTCAAGTCTTTTTGTGACATCAAGTATTTAAGACTTTTGTGATCGGTATATACTCAGCATTTTTCACCATACAAATAATGTCGCCAAATCTTCAAAGCAAATACCACTGCAGGCAATTCCAAATCGTGAGTAGGATAATTCTTCTCATGAGGTTTTAACTGTCTCGAAGCATAAGCCACCAATTTTCCTTCTTGCATGAGTACACACCCCAAACCATTTAGAGAAGCATCACTATACACCACAAATTCTTTACCTGATTCGGGTTGTATCAACACTAGTGCTTCAGTTAATAACTTTTTCAATTCTTCGAAACTCTGTTGACATTCTTCCGTCCATTCAAATTTAACATCCTTTCGGAGTAGTCTAGTCATAGGAGCAGCAATTATAGAAAATCCATTTACGAACCGCCGATAATACCCAACTAGCCCCAAGAAACTTCTAACTTTAGTTACGTTTTCGGTGGTTTCAATCAACAATTGCTGAAATTTTACTAGGATCAACTCAGATACCATCACGAAATAATATGACCCAAAAATCCAACTTCCCGGAGCCAAATTTCACTTTTACTAAACTTAGCATACAGCTGCTTATATCTCAAAGTTTACAAAACTATCCTCAAATGCTCAGCATGCTCTGTATCATCTTTTGAATAAATTAAAATATCATCTATAAACACCATAACAAATCTGTCCAAGTATGGCCGAAATATGAGATTCATTAAATCCATAAACACATAGGAGCATTTGTCAACCCGAATGGCATAACTAAAAATTCATAATGACCGTACCTTGTTCTAAAAGCGCTTTAGGCACATCCGACTCTTTTACTCGTGAATGATAATACCCGGATCTCAAGTCAATCTTTGAAAACCATGTCGCTCCTTTTAGTGATCAAACAAATCATCAATTCTCGAAGCGGATACTTGTTTTTGATTGTCACCTTCTTTAACCGCCGATAATCAACACATAATCTCATAGAACCATCCTTCTTTTTCACAAATAACACGGGAGCACCCCAAGGTGAAAAACTCGGTCTCACAAAGCCTTTATCAGTCAACTCTTGCAACTACGACTTTAATTCTTTCAACTCTGTTGGTACCATTCTATATGGAGCAATCAAGATCGGAGCTGTTCCCGGTATTAAATCAATACCAAATTCTACTTCCCTGACTGGAGGCAAACCCGGCAATTCTTCCGAAATACGTCGCAAATTCACACACAACCCAAGACCGATTCAACTTTCTTGTCAACTTCTTTTGTATTAATTACATACACCAAATAAGCTTCATAACCCTTTCTCAAATATCTCTGAGCCGACATCGAAGAAATCATACTAGATAATGCCTCTGATTTGTCTGGCTCAACCCGCAGAATTTCACCACTTTCACACTTTAATTCTATAACCTTTTCTTTGCAATTTATTATAGCATCATGCAATGTCAACCAATCCATACCCAAAATAACATCAAATTCATCAAACGGCAACAACATCAAGTCGGCCGGAAAGTAATGACCCCGAATCATTAAAGGGCATTTCTTGCTTACTTTATCAACTATCACGCATTTGCCTAACGGGTTCGACACTCTAATCATAAATTCTGTGTTCTCAACAGGTATATTCATACTAGACACCAGTTTAATGCATACGTATGAATGAGTAGAACCAGGATCAATCAAAGCAATAACATTAATATCATAAAGAGAAAATGTACCGGTAATCACATCGGGTGAGGAAGCATCTTCACACGCTTTAATAGCATAAGTTCTAGCCGGAGCTCTTCCTCGGATCTAATCTCTGCATCTCGGCTACATTCTTCATCGCTTCTTTCACTTCCAGCTTTTCTCGGATACCTTCCCCTCGAGTTTGCACCACTAGCTTTTACACTCTGAAATTTTTCTTTCTCAGCTCTCTCTGGGCAGTCTCTAATAAAATGATCTAGAGAACCACATCGAAAACATTCATTTGCTTTGCACGGACCAAAATGATTTCTACCACACCGCTAGCACTCGGGTTTAACAAATCTCGAGTTCCCTACACTGGCTGCAGAAGTATTCTGAGATTTAGGACCCACATTCTGCTTCTTAAAATTTCCATATGATTGCCCAGCTGAACCTTGGGAACGAGGATTCATATTTCTTGACTTTCCGGGTTGCTGTGAAGGTGCCTTACTCATTGGCCTTTTCTTCCAATTTCGTGTCTCAGCCTCTACCTTCCTCTTCTCTTTAAGTAGTTCTTCAGCCTTACAAGCTCGATCAACTAGAACTACCATTTCTTTCAGTTCAAGGATCCCGACAAATACTTTAATGTCTTCGTTGAGCCCGTCTTCAAATCGTCGGCACATCTTGGCTTCTGTAGGAACATATTCCCTGGCATACTTACTCAATCGAACAAACTCTCTTTCATATTCTGAGACTGTCATATTACCTTGCTTCAGCTCAAGAAACTCTTTACATTTCTGATCAATAAATCTTTCACTAATATATTTCTTCCGAAACTCTTCTTGAAAGAATTCCCAGGTTACCCTCTCTTTCGGTACCACCGAAATCAAAGTCTTCCACCAATTATAGGCTGAATCTCTCAACAAAGATGTAGCACATTTCAAACATTCTTCAAGTGTACAAGATAATTCATCAAATACCCGGATAGAATTTTCAAGCCAGAACTCTGCTTTCTCTGCATCATCATCAATATTTGCTCTAAATTCTTCAGCCCCTTGTTTACGAATTCTATCAATGGGGGTTCTGTGAAATTTTATCATATCCACTCCTTGAGGCATTGGAGGCATAGGTTGAGGAATTGGGGGAGGTGGGGGAGGTCGTACATTTGGGTTCGTACGAACGAACTCAGTGTACCATGCACTCATAATTTGGAGAAAGGCTTCTCGATCCCTTTCTCCTCCTCCCTGACCAATAGTAGGAGGTGGGTTTTCAATCGGTGCTGCCCCTTCAGCCGGAGCTGGCGCATTACTCTCTACTTCATCTGCCACAGCTAGATCGGGATCCATTTACTATATAAAAATCATTTAAAAAGGTCAAAAGTCGTCACACTATCACAATTCATACATATGGCATGTATAGCAAAATCCGTACATACAACACGTAGTCCGAGAACCAACTAAACCTGCTCTGATACCACTAAATCTAATGCCCCACGCCCGAGACCATCACTGGAGTCGAGCTTGAGGGGTTACCGAACATAATTTATCAATTTAAGAACTTCAAATCATTTGTTTCTACATTCACAGCTTTCTAGCTACTCGTGTCACAGTTACAAGAAAAATCATATCTCGAGTTACGAAACTCGAAATCAAGATCCGTAAATTTTCCCTGAATCTAGACTCATATATCTATTTACTAATTTTTTTCTAGAATTTTTTATTGGGCCAATTAGTACATTTTATTAATTAAAATATCCCCTATTTCAGGGTTTGACTACTCTGACCTCTGTGTATTACGAATCAGATATATCTTTATAAAAAATTTTAATGACTATGAGGTTTGTTTATATTAAAACTAGACTCAATAAGGAATCTGTACATAAAAATAAAAACTTCTAATTATTTTATTAAAATTTATTATGAATTTTTAAAGTCAGAACAGGCGATCCAGAAATCACTCTGGCCCTATTTCGTAAAAGTTTAAATATCTCATAAAATATAATTTATATTCCTATTTTGTTCAATCCATATGAAATTAGACTCATTAAGATTCAATTTCATAACTTACTCATCATTTAGTTCCATTTATACTATTTTTAGTGATTTTTCAAATTTATGTCATTGCTGCAGCAATATTCTGTTTTAAGGCAAGTTTCATCTTTCCATGAATTTTTATGAACTAGATAACCTGCTAAACTTCCATGATATCAAACATGATCTAAATTAGCCATCACCATGACTTATCAATATCAAACATTTTCTCAACCAAACATGGCCATATCATAAAATTATTTACACAAAATAGGTATATTGCTATACATGCCATACTTAAGTAGTTGTACAAGCCATTTACCAAGATAAAAGTCCTTTGGATAGTGTGATCGAACTTTCGACTGTCCCGATTCTGAGCGGCTTGTTCAAAAGTACAGTGAATGAAAAGGAGTAAGCATAAATGCTTAGTAAGTTCATATGTAAATAACAAGTAACATAACAATACAAATATACCAAACAACTTTAGCATGGTACCACCAAAACATATATCACATCTTTAAACATCATTCATCATCTTACCACCTTATCATTGTTATATCTATTTTCAACCCGAGGGTTAAGAACATACCTGTCCAAAGTGTCCATTTCACAACACTTACCAATACGTCCCTTTCATCTTAAGTGTTCTTCCATTTCACTAGAAATTCCACCTGTTGAACACATCGGAATATAATTCAGATACATGGAAAGTTTGCACATAAGTGCCACATATGTAGCCAAGCTACTATGTAACCCGCCCATAAGCGAACTCGGACTCAACTCAACGAGCTCGGGCGTTCACATCCATGAGTGAACTCGGACTCAACTCAACGAGTTCGGATGCCTACTTACATCTCACGAACTCGGACTCAACTCAACGAGTTCGGACATTTGCATCCGTAAGTGAACTCGGACTCAACTCAACGAGTTTGGATGCTCAACCATCCTAGTGACATGTCACTTGTATCCTAATCTATTCCTAAGGTTCAAACGGGCTTTTTCCCTTGATCTCACATTTGCCGTCTTCCATGGAATATCGGAACCGATACTCAGTAGCAATTCATATTTATCAAGTAGTAAACATAATTTGCATATTACTCAACATTAACCACAAAGCATAATATTTCACGATTAAAAATCAGCAAATCATATAATTAACATTAATAACTTAAAAATAACATTTATGCTACATTATTTACACATGAACTTACCTTGGTACCAAAATATAAAGATTTTGCAATTTAGTCCACAATCTTTTCTTTTCCTCGATCACGACTTGAATCTCGTTTTTCTTGATCTATAATACCAAATTAATCTTATTTAATACATACATTTATCAAAACAGCATTTAATACGAACTTTAAAAAAAGTACACTTTTGCCCCTAGGCTCGGGAATTAAACTTTATTCCCTATTCTTATGTTTTATAACATGCTGATCACTTTTTCCTTCTATGGCAACATCAAATTCCCTCTCTAACATATACTTGTGACTATTAGGTATTTTTGCTGATTAAGCCCTTTTACTCGTTTTCACTAAAAATCGAGTAGCACAAGTTGTCTAACATAATTTAAAACCCCATATTCTATCATAAAACATAAAAATACACAAATTTCACCTATGGGTATTTTTCCAAATATAAACCCTAGGTTGAATTATTGCTAGCATAAGCTTAATCGAGCTTCCAAGATTCCAAAAACGTAAAGAACATTTAAAATGGGGCTTGGAATCACTTACTATGGAGCTTGGAAGCTTCAAACAAACCCTAGCTATGGAGAACCCTTGAAATTTCGGCCTAATGAAGAAGATGGACAAAAATTGGCTTTTAATTTTGTTTTTAATTCATTTTAATAACTAAATGACCAAAATACCCTTACTACTAAACTTTCCAAAAATTCCTTCCATGTCCTAATTTTTTCCATGAAATTAAAATTGGTCAAATTGCTATTTAAGACCTCCTCATTAATATTCCAAAACAATTTCATACTAAAAACTTCTAGAATGCAAGTTTTGCAACTTATTCGATTTAGTCCCTACTTTCAATTTAAGCACTTTAGGCATAGAATTTCATCACGAAATTTTCACACAATCATGCAATCATATCATAAACATCAAAATCATTGTAAAATAATTATTTCTATCTCGGATTTGTGGTCACGAAACCACAATTTCGATTAAGCCCTAATTCAGGATATTATATTACAACTCTCCCCCCTTTAGGGATTTTCGTCCCCGAAAATCTTACCAGAAAAGTGGTCTTCACTTTTAATCTCATATTCGATGCCGAAGAACTTTCACTTAGGCTGTACCTCCAATACATCTCTTTAATTTCTCATATGATCTAAAAGTTTACAGTCTCAACTCTCAACTGTTCTTAAATTTTCAACCCTTCTCAGTTTCCCATGATATCATGACATAAAACCCAGATCTCAACTTGATTTAATAGAGACCGGAATTCCAAGAAATCCAACAATCAAAGAGACCTGAAACTCCATGAATCTGATGAGTAGGAATTCATTCAATACATATATGATTTATAGATCTCACCAAACATTTAACAATAGGATACATCACATTTTCCTCTTTCCGTCATGGAAATATTTCTGACATGGCCTCAAGAATAATCCTTCTCATTTCCATCTCAATATCAACACTGACAAGGATAATTTTGATAGATCCCAATGTTCGGCTTTAACCCCTTTAACAACTCTGATTTTATGTAACATCAAATGCTCTAAACTATCACATTACCTCACTGTCTTGAAACACATCACAATTCATACAACAGTACATTACTGAAAGTCAGGAAGTCTTTACTCAATGTAGACTAGTCTAGTTCAGACGCTTCGGTTACTAATATTCTCATCTATCCAAACTTTGTCAACATGTAATAAACTTTTCAGCTTTCACAAGACGAAAACCTTATCATTCGTAATGATTTTAGCTAATATCCAACTCTTTCTAATAAATATACACTTCTCGTTCAGACTATTTACTCTTTTATCCGTACAAAATGAAATTCTATTATCAGACTTGGGAAAAATAATCTTGAAATAATTGTCACATGAAATCTTTCAAATAGATAATTCACCATACCGACTGAAACTCGCACTTTTATCATTTATGCCTTTACTGATGTCAAATCCTTACACAGAAATTAGAAAATACCCCAATACTAAAATCACCACATTACCAATATCAAATTAGAAGTATAGTCATATTTGACATGATTATCACGAGCTGAAGAACGTACTTCGAACATGAGTCATAATTGACAAATTATGGAACAAAGATAACAAGAAAACCGAATAAAGAAATCCAAAATAAAGAGATCCAGGATAAAGAAACCCAAGATACGATACTATGCCGGAGAATCGAAAACCAAACTCATAGAGAAAATACAGAATACCCTGATAATTCTTCAAAGAAAGAAAGTCCAAGAAAAAACATCATTTAATCCCATCAAATCAAATATAACAAGAACAATATATCTTCCCATACATATATATCGATGAAGCATCAAGTAGAAGAAACAGAATCATAATATCATATGTTTTCTCTCATCAATTCTTATCGATGAAATGAAATAGAATACACGATGAAATAGAGCAATATAAATTATAAACCATCAGACTACCAATGCTTTCATCCAACACCGGATTAGAAGACATTCCCATATAACAAGAATTTCTTCGAAGATCAATAGCCATAGAAATATTTCGAGAATGGGTAAACACATAGAACATCTCAAAAGAGACGCTAAATCATCCACCATAACTATCACACTCGGATAGTTCACATTTCAAATATCATTTCCCCAACTAGTTCTGCCGTCACAAATTTCATATTAAACCATTCACTAAAGAAGGCCGATTCGAATAAATTTCGATTTACACTTTTCTCGACCTTGCACCGAGTAATTCGATTTACCAAAGAGAATTCCTTCTCTAATTGGGATAGTGCATAACTCCAATAATCTTTACGTCAATCCGATACTTTACTGGCTCTGACTTTACTTATTAGCTCATTTTCAATCTCTGATCATACTTATAATTATTCTATCACTAAACTGTTTGGGTTCTCAACCAGAAACTTATTCAATACAAATCTCATGAAATTCCATTATAAGTACCACTTCGGTAAGGGGGAGTGGTTCTAGGACCTCTGACTCGACTTTCTTATACATACACATATGACATAACTCCCATCATCATAGCAACATCATCAAAATCATGTCATTCATTCAGGCAATGCAACATTCATGTTGGCTTACACAAATTTTCCTATTGTCCATTTAGACAATATACTTATGCATACATTCTATGTTTTCTAGATAGCTTTACTTATCCATTCATTTAATTAAATTAAGTCATGCTCATGACATCATAGAAGACCAAACAAACATAGATATTTGCATCACAATCACAACTTTCATTTCGTGCATCATCATGTACATATCATTACAATCATATAATTCAGTCCAACAATTTAGCATAGATAAGTTCATTTCATTATAATCCTTTATCTCATAAAAATTATATATCATTAGCATTCATCAACATTCGACGTCCAAATCAAGACAAGGACATTTTCATTCGTATCATAATATTATGACTTTTATTCATACCTCTACTACTTTCTATTTATTCCATTCATCTTATCAAGTAAGCCATATACACTACATCATATGAGCATAAAGCAAATATGGATATTTATCACATATGTATCATAAACTTTTATTCATACTTTTCTGAACCGAGACTTATCATAATCATAATTTTACTCAAATACCTTCACATAATATTGAACATGGTTGGCGCACTCGGTTGGAGAGTACCCTGTCTAAATAAGACGGTACTCATACGCGTCGGAAGACATCACAATATCACAGATCAGTGGCATGTATAGCTAAACTTTTACACATGCTAGGTTAGTCCGAGAACCGACTAAACCTACTCTAATACCACCAAATGTAACGCCCCGTACCCGAGACCATCGCCGGAGTCGAACACGAGGTGTTAATAGACTTAATTCATTACTTAAACAGCTTAAACAATTTATTTTTAAAATTTTCAGTCAAGCTAACAATCTGTGTCATAGTCGCTTAAAAATTCATATCTCGAGTTACGAAACTCGAAATCCAATTCCGTAAATTTACCCTGAAACTATACTCATATATCTATTTAATAATTGTTTTATAGAATTTTTGGTCAAGCAAATTAGTACAGTTTATTAGTCAAAGTGTCCCCTATTTCAGAGTTTGACTTCTCTGACCTCTGTGTATTACGAATCAGATATCTCCCTGTACAGAGTTTCAATGACTATACCCTTTGATTCTAATAAAACTAGACTATATAAGGAATCTGTACATATAAATTATGACGTCTAATTATCTTTTAATGATTTATGGTGAATTTCCAAAGTCAAAACAGGGGACCTAAAAATTGCTCTGGCCCTATTTCACAAAAATTTAAACATCTCATAAAATATAAATCATATACCTGTTTTGTTCCATCCATATGAAAATAGACTCATAATTCTTCAATTCCATATATTATTCATCATCTAATTGTATCTCTACTATTTTTAGTGATTTTTCAAACTCACGTCACTGCTGCTGTCTGAATCTATTTTATGGTAAATTTTACCTATTTCATGGTTTCCATGGATTAGCTAGCAATTTAGCATACATAACACCAAATATGATCATGATTAGCCATTCCAATGGCTAATCATTACCAAGCATTTCCATACCACACAATAACCATATCATAAGACCATATACACAAAATGATTATAATGCTATACATGCCATACTCAAAATATACAAGCCATTACGCCAAGATGGTATACGGATAGTGTGAGCGTGCCTCCGACCATTTCCGATTTCCTAGCTGGCTTGTCAACACTACAAGGAATGAAAAAAAGGGAGTAAGCATAAATGCTTAGTAAGTTCACATGCAAATAGCAAGTAACATAACTATATAAGCAAACATAAAACATCATTTGCGTAATCATCACCGAGACATTCATATCACATTTTCATTTATCATCTTACCATATTGTTGTTATATCGAGTTTTCAACCCTAGGGTTAAGTACATACCTGTTCAAAGTATTCATTTCACAACACTTACCAATACGTCCCTTTCATCTCGAGTATTCCTCCGCTTGAGTAAAATTTTACCCGTTGAACACATCGGAATATAATTCTGATACATGGAAAGTTTGCACATAAGTGCCACATATGTAGCCAAGCTACTATGTAACCTACCCATAAGCGAACTCGGACTCAACTCAACGAGCTCGGGCATTCGCATCCATGAGTGAACTCGGACTCAACTCAACGAGTTCGGATGCCTAGTTACATCTCACGAACTAGACTCAACTCAACGAGTTCGGACAATTGCATCCATAAGTGAACTCGGACTCAACTCAACGAGTTCGGATGCTCAACCATCCTAGTGACATGTCACTTGTATCCTAATCTATTCCTAAGGTTCAAACGGGCATTTTCCTCGATCACACATCTTTGCCATCTTCCACGGAATATCGAAATTGATACTTCGGTGATAGTTCATACTCATCAAGTAATTCACATAATTACATATTATTCAACAATAACCACAAAGCATAATATTTCATGATAATAATCAACATCATATCATATAAAAAACATTAAATTGCTTAAAATGACAATTATGTTACTACATTTACACATGAATTTACCTCGTATGCGAAAATGGCTACTTTTACCATTTCGTCCACAACTTGGTATTTTCCCCATTTTAGCCCAAATTTTAGTTTTCCTTGCTCTATCATTTAAAATATAGTCTAATTAGGACTCAGATTATTCAAATTGACCCAAAATCATATTTTGGAAAAATTTTAGTTTTGCCCCTAAACTTTTGCATAGTTACACTTTTGCGCCAAAGCTCGTAAATTAAACTTCAGCCTATTGTCTTATGTTTTATGACATGCTGATCATTTTTCCCTTCTATGGCAACATCAAATTCTCACTCTAACATGTACTTATGACTATTAGGTATTTTTATCAATTAAGCCCTTTTGTTAGTTTTCGCTTAAAACCGAGTAGCACAAGTTGTCTAACATAATTTAAAACCTCATATTCTATCATAAAACACCAAAATACACAAATTTCACCTATGGATATTTTTCCAAATATAAACCCTAGGTTAAATTATTGCTAGCATAAGCTTAATCGAGCTACCGGGATTCTAAAAACGTAAAGAACATTAAAAACGGGGCTTGGAATCACTTACTATGAAGCTTGGAAGCTTGAAACAAACCCAAACTATGGATAACCCTTGAAATTTCGGCCTAATGAAGAAGATGGACAAAAATTGGCTTTTAATTTTGTTTTTAATTCATTTTAATAACTAAATGACCAAAATGCCCTTACTACTAAACTTTCCAAAAATTCCTTCCATGTCCTAATTTTGTCCATGAACTTAAAATTGGTAAAATTTCTATTTAATACCTCCTAATTAATATTTCAGAACAATTTCATACTAGAAACTTCTAGAATGCAAGTTTTACAAATTATTCAATTTAGTCCCTAATTTCAATTTAAGCACTTTATGCATAAAATTTCTTCACGAAATTTTCACACAATCATGCAATCATATCATAGACCTCAAAATAATCATAAAATAATTATTTCTATCTTGGATTTTGTGGTCACGAAACCACTATTCCGACTAGGCCCAAAATCAGGATATTACAAGAAGTTAAAAAATTAAGAAATAAATGTATAGCTTTAGTTAAGGTTCTTTGGAAATGTCATGGAGTTGAGGAAGCTAATTGGGAACTCGAAGAAGCTATGAAAGTGCAATACACGAACCTATTTTCTTGTAAGATTTTCGAGGACTAAAATTCCTTTAGGGAGGAGAGTTGTAACAACCCGTTTTCAGTGGTGTTGGAAATAGTTGTTTTTGGACAATAATTCTGACAAGTGAATTATAATTTTAATGTTTAAAAGATTATATTAAGGTCTTATTAAAATTTTGTTCTTAAATTTTGAAGTTTACATAGTTAATTAAGTAAAAGGACTAAATCATAAAAAGTGTAAAAGTTGAGTTCTATTAGATAAAAGGGTCTAATGGTTATAAAGTCTTAAACTAAAGGACTTGAATGGTAAATAGACCATTTAATGAATTAGTGGATGTGCGTGGATAGGGTTTCATTTAAATTATGATAGTTTTTAAAGGTTAAAATGGTAATTGAACAAATAAAACCTAAATTAAATAAAACAAAACAGGCTTCATCTTCTCTAATCATCTTCTCCACCGAAAATTGAAGGAAAGAATAGCCACTTTAGGGTTCTAAAGTTTAGCCAACTTAGATAGTTGCATGGTAAGTGATTTCAGTCCCACTTCAAAAGATTTTTATGTTTTCGAGTTCGTTTTAGCTTATTCTAGCTAGCCCGGAGGTTAATTTGCATAACTGTTAAAAGTTGAGGGACTTACCATGGATGTTTTTGGATGTGTTTTGATTTTATTTGATAGATTATTTGTAATATCCTAATTTTTAGGTTTTATCATGATTCTCGATATTTTGGTAAAGTGTTTAAAATTAGGTATTTGGTTGTGAAATTCATAATTGGAAGGTGTAAATGGGCTTATGAAAGGCCAATGTGTTGGCCAAAACCCAGAAGAATTTTTGAATTTTGGACTTAAGAAGTTAGGGGTTTTGGACAGGAGGTCTTATTAAAAATTATGGGTAAAATGTATCACAAATGAGCCTCTGGTAAAGTGGCTAAGTGACACCACTAGGGAGCTAAAAAGGTGGCGTGTAAGTGGTTGGGGGAAGACCTGGGTTCGATTCCCTGTGATGGCAAATGTGATGCTAATTTTTATACTTTGAGCATGTAGGAGTTGTAACCGAATGGAACTCTGTGGGAGAGAGTTTGAATCAGTCAAACGCATGGATTAAGGAGGGATAAGGGGAGAGATTTTAGGGATTTGAGAGGGGGATAGAGTTAGCCGATTTGAGGGGATTAGAGAGGGGATTTCGGCAGAGGGGTATTAGGTGAGAATTTTCGGTATTAGGGACTAGATTGTGTCGTTTTCTTCTTTTGGTTTAGTCTTTTTCTCTCTTTTTCTTTTCCAGCCGAATCTATCACCTTTCCCTTCATCTTTTCTCCCTTTTCTTTTTCAAAAAACCAGCCCACTACTCCCCTCCATTCATCTATTGTTTCTTTCCCTTACTTCCACTTCTGTCGAAAAACCGCAAAAGCCGAAACCTGTGTAGCTAGGTGGTGTCGAAATCTTGTTGACCAGCAACTCTCTATTTTCCTTCACTTTTTGGTGGCCAATCCCTTTATTTTCTAAGCTTTACACGGATTCAAGAAGAGAGACTGTGGTAAGTGTTCGTACTCTAAAGTGATTTTAATAGTAACCGTTGACAAAAGCTGAAACTCCTATAGTTTAGGGAGGTGGCCGAATGTGGGTATAGGCTTTATTGGGCTTCTTCTTTTAATCTTTTGTAGTTTGCATAGTGGAGGAGCAGCAAGGCGTAGGGTCGACTTGGATTAGCTTGGATCATTGGAGTTGTAACACCCCAAACCCGTGACCGTCACCGGATTTGACCACGAGGTGTTACCGGGCTTACTTTACTTATTCCTCTCTTGGAAAATTTTTTTTTGTTTTCCTTTTTCTGTTCTAGGCAGGCTAGTTAACTGCGTCACTGCCACCTTAAAAATCATATCTTGAGTTTCAGAACTCGAAAACCAAATCCGTAAATTTTCCCCGAATTTAGACTCATATGTCCATCCATGGATTTATTCCTAGAATTTTTGGTCAGGCCAATTGGTACAGTTTATTAGTTAAAGTCACCCCAGTTTCAGGGTCCGACTACACTGACCTTTGCGCATTACGACCTAGATATCATCTTGTACAGAGCTCTAATGCTGATACTGTTTCTTTCTAATGAAACTAGACTCAAAGGGGAATCTATGACTATAAGGCATGACTTCTAATTGTTTCTGGATAATTTATGGTAAATTTTTAAAGTTGAAACAGAGGGTCCAGAAACTGTTCTGGCCCTGTCTCACGAAATCTTGAATATCTCTCAAAATACAGCTCATATGGTCGTTTTGTTTCGTCCATATGAAAATAGACCCATCAAGCTTCGAGTACATAATTTTATTAGCAATTAATTCCACTTCTACTATTTTTAGTGATTTTTCGATCTCATATCACTGCTGCTGTCCGCAACAGTTACTGCAGTAGACTATGCCAATTTCATGAATCTTTCCTTGGCCTTACTAATCATTCATCATAGATGGCACAACTATGGCCACCTTGTCAAAATTAAGGTTTCTAAGACCCGTGGCTATAGGTTCTAGCATCCCACTCAAACGACCACATAGGCCATTTTCACATGGCTTAAAGTTTACAACTCAAAATTCAACAAAACAAAATAGCCCATACATGCCAAATGTTCTCCTAGGTTGACTAAGAAGACAATACCAAAATTGCTCGCCGGTGTGATGACTTCGTTGACGGCTCCGAGCACACAAAATAGACGAGTCCAAGAGACCTAAAATGGGTGACAAGAAAAACACCGAGTGAGTTTATAACTCAGTAAGTCATAAGCATTCGACAACCATCCATTAATAAAATTATCACAACATGAAACAATAAACGAGGTTAGGTACTCCATCCATGTCGAAACTATACCATAATTCCTCGGACCTTTCGGTTCAATCTCATACCAAGTCATACATCCACATTTCATATTCTATTCAATAAGATATTTGAGGCATTTTTACACACCAACTCATTTTCACCACAATCATACAATTGCAATCATCACATAGATTTAAAGCTTACCAAGCTCATCCCCAAACATGAACATAGTGCCTATTCGCCATGAGCTCAAGGTACTTACCTTTTTCCGCTGTCCGTACTCAACTCGATAAAGTCACCCTTCCGTATAAATATTCAATCGGAAATATATATATAGAGTTCGCACACATAGTGCTTAATACTCGATCACGCACACTTAGTGCCATGTGATTTAAGCCCGCACACATAGTGCCATATAGTCCAAACTTGCACACTTAGTGCCATACATTTCAAGCTCGCACACTCAAGGCCAATCTCACACCACCGTGCGCATTTACTTCTCGACACTTAGTGTCGAAAGCAAACTTTCTACACATTTCACTATCTCTTTTACATTCAACAATATCATTTTTCATACACATACAATTGTATATATTTTTCATCTCATTAAACACAATTGCATAGATTTTACAATCATTTAGGCAATATCAAATATATGCTTAATGACTTACCTTGTGTTGGGCAAAGAATTTCCAAGTCGGCTACTCGATGACCTTCGTCTTTCCCTTGCTTGATTCTCCTTCTTTAACTCCTTGAGCTTGATCAATAAATCAACTAGTTTAACCATCTTGCTAAACATTCATAATTCAACTACACATGCATATGTATGCTTGTATATTCGGCAACCATCCTTCCTAATTACCTACTTAGTCGATTATACACATAGTTAAAGGTAATATCACGAACGGCATACTTGTATATATATATATATATACACCTCCAAATGGGCATCACAATTAGATTTAACACCACCTTCATACCCAATTAAATGGCCGAATGTATGTATGTATATACAATGTCAACTATAACATCTTTTAAACACCTAATTTCATCTCATGAACATTTAATCAATTTTCCTAATCTAGCATATATTTTCACATCCATTTGTAACATCATGTAAATTCACATATAACTACATTTTAATGCCCATTATAGCCACTCCCATGGTCTAAACCTAACAATCGGCAACACCTACCCTTGCACTATGTTAGCCGAATACTCATTCTCTTCTTAGTCCTAAATTCGGCACTTCCAACAAATTAGCTTAACAATTCCAACTTTCATGCTAACATCTCAAGCAACTTAACACATCCATATACTAGCATGCTAATAGCATCAAGGTATCAACCAAAATTTTTAGGCTCCTTAGCCAAATTCTAACTCTCCATCAAACCAAACCCAACCATGAAATAGATAGAATTTAGACTCATCACCCAAAGGTTGTATATACATCCAAAGATACCCTTGCACATACCTTGATCTAGAGGACCACCTTGGCCGAATCTTCCTTCTTCTTCTTCCTCTAATTTCGGCAATTGCAAAAGAAAGAAAACATGAACACTTTTTTTTTTCTTCTTCTCAAGCCACGGCAATTGTAACAAAATGAGAAAGGATGAACAACCAATTTTCTTCCCCTTTTTTCTTTGTTTTGTCACGGCAAAAGAGCATCCATACACACATTTTTTTTCATCATTTTCCTTTTTTTTTCATTTCTTTATTTTCCTTCCATAATGCACTAGGCCAACATGTCTAGGACATGTTTTCTTTGCCCATCATCATGTCATGGCCGGCCACTAACCTTAGGAAATGGGTTATTTGACATGCAACTCCACCTTTGTGTTAACATGCACTAATAAGCCATTTAAAATTAGCCTATCATATTTCACCATGTTTCACATTGATCCCTATTTAGTAATTTCTCATAAAATTGGTAAAATTAGAGAATGAAACTTCCACATATGCACGCACACACATAGTAAGCATAGAATATAACAATTAATTATTTTTATGACTCGGTTTAGTGGTCCCGAAACCACTTTCCGACTAGGGTCAATTTAGGGCTGTCACAACTCTCCCCCACTTAAGAAATTTTCGTCCCGAAAATCTTACCGGTAAATAGGCTCGGGTATCGCTCTCTCGTAGAGTCCTCAAGTTCCCAAGTGGCTTCTTCAATTCCGTGTTTATGCCACAACACCTTCACTAATGGGATTTTCTTATTGCGCAACTCTTTTACTTCGCGCATCAGAATGCGAACCGCTCTTCTTCATAACTCAAATTAGGTGAACCTCGACCTCGGATGGAGTAATTACGTGTGTTGGGTCAGACCTATATCGTCGAAGCATCGAGACATGGAAAACGTTGTGAATCTTTTCAAGCTCAGGGGGTAACATTAATCGATGCGCTCATCGGCCCAACTCCTTCGGATACTTCATACGGACCGATGAACCTCGGACTCAATTTGCCCTTACGGCCAAATCTAAGCACCTTCTTCCAGGGTGAGACTTTGAGAAATACCTTGTCTCCAACCTGATATTCAATGTCTTTTCTTTTCAAATCTGCATAAGACTTTTGGCGATCCGGCGACTTTCAAACTTTCACGAATTACTCGAACTTTCGCTTCGCATCCTTAATCAAATCAACCCAAGATTTTACTTTCACTAAGTTCACCAGAGAATAATGGGGTACGGCATTTACGACCGTATAAAGCCTCGTAAGGCGCCATCTTAATACTTGATTGAAAACTATTGTTGTAAGCGAATTCAATCAAAGGTAAATACCGTTCCCATGAACCACTAAACTCAAGGATGCAACGTCTCAACATATCCTCGAGTATTTGAATTATCCGTTCAGATTGACCATCGGTTTGGGGATGAAAAGCAGTACTAAAATGCAGCTTGGTACCCAAAGCCTCTTGCAATTTCTTCCAAAATCGCGATGTAAATCTTGGGTCTCTATCCGACACGATAGAAATAGGCACCCCATGCAGTCGAACAATTTGAGAGACGTATAATTCTGCCAATTTATCAAGTGAAAAATCCGTGCGGACGGGGATAAAATGAGCAGACTTGGTCAGTCTATCAACAATGACCCAAATCGCATCCTTCTTACTCGCTGACAATGGCAGTCCGGATACAAAGTCCATGGTGACTCGATCCCATTTCCACTCGGGTATCGTGATCGGCTGAAGTAATCCCGATGGCACTTGATGTTCCGCTTTCACTTGTTGACATATCAGACACCTTGAAACAAATTTAAAAATGTCTCGTTTCATACCGGGCCACCAAAATTGGCGTTTCAGGTCATTGTACATTTTAGTACTACCCGGGTGGATTGACATTCGACTACTGTGAGCCTCGTTCAAAATCATTGAAACAAGTTTCGAATTCCTTGGAATACATAATTGACCCTTGAACGTCAAGCAATCATGGTCGTCAATCTGAAATTCCGATTCCTCATTCGAAACACATTCGGCTCGCTTAGCGACCAATTCGGCGTCGACCTTCTGAGATTCAAGTACTTGATGAATCAATAACGGTTTGGCCTCTAGTTCGACTACTAGCACCTCATCGGGTGAAACGGATAGGTGAGCATCCATCGCTCTCAAGGCAAACAGTGCCTTGCGACTTAGAGCATCGGCCACCACGTTGGCCTTTCCCGGGTGATACTCAATGATGAGTTCATAGTCTTTCAACAACTCAAGCCAACGTCTTTGTCGCAGTTTAAATCTCTTTGAGTCATCAAATATTTGAGACTCTTGTGGTCCGAATAAATATGACACCTTTCTCCAAACAAGTAATGCCGCCATATTTTCAAGGCGAACACTATGGTCGCTAGTTCAAGGTCATGGGTCGGATAGTTTCTCTCATGCGGCTCTAGTTGTCTCGACGCGTAAGCCACAACTCGACCTTCTTGCATCAACACACAACCTAACCCAAGCAAGGATGCATCATCAGACATGACAAACTCTTTCTGGGACTCATTGTACTAATACGGGGCCTCGGTTAAACAGGTTTTAGTCGATCGAAACTTTCTTGACAGCGTTCTGACCACTCGAACTTAACATCTTTTTGGAGTAGTTTCGTCATCGGCGCAGCTATCATCGAAAAACCTTTCACAAATCATCGATAGTATCCGGCAAGCCCCAAAAAGCTCCTAACTTCAGTAATATTCCTTGGAGGTTTCCAATCAACTATGGCTAAAATTTTGTTCGGGTCCACTCTGACACCCGATGCGGACACCATGTGCCCCAAAAAGCTAACCTCTCTTAACCAAAATTCACATTTACTGAACTTTGCGTATAACTGCTTATCTCGTAAAATTTGCAACACTAGCCTCAGGTGTTCAGCATGCTCAGTATCATCTCTCGAATAGACCAAAATGTCATCGATAAATACAACTACGAACCGATCCAAGTATGGCCTGAAAATTCTATTCATTAAATCCATAAATACCGTAGGGGCATTAGTGAGCCCAAACGGCATCACTAAGAATTCGTAGTGACCGTACCTCGTTCTAAAAGCAGTTTTGGGTATGTCCGATTCTCGGACCCTCAACTGATAGTACCCCGACCTCAAATCTATCTTTGAAAACACTGAGGCTCCCTTTAATTGATCAAACAAATCGTCAATTCGTGGCAACGGATATTTGATCTTTATCGTCACTTTATTTAACGGCGATAGTCGATGCACAATCTCATAGTTCCATCCTTCTTCTTCACAAACAATACCGTGCGCCCATGGAGAAAAACTCGATCGAGCGAAACCTCTATCTCACAATTCTTGCAATTGAACCTTCAATTCCTTTAATTCCATTAATGCCATACGATCACGGGCTATTGAGATCGGCGTAGTACCGGTACAACCGATGTCAATTCCACTTCTCGAACCGTGGCAATCCGGTAACTCCTTAGGAAAAACATCCGAATACTCACAAACCACTGGTACCGATTCGAGTTTCCTTTCGTTTCTTTACTTTCAAACACATACGCAAGGTATGTTTCACACCCCTTTTCACATACCTTGAGCGGTCATAGAAGATACTATCATGGCACTCCTTTTAAATCAAGAGACTCGACTCGAACTACCTCGTTATTTGCACTCCTCAAATCAATGGTTTTCCTTTTGCGTCCACCATTGCATCATGTACTGTCACCAATCCATACCAAGAATAACATCGAATTCATCAAATGGTAGAAGCATCGATCGGTAGGAAAAGCGATTCTCGAATTATTAGGGGCATCTCTTGCACACTTTATCAACGAAAACGTATTGACCCAAAGGGTTTGACACTCAATTACGAACTCAAGAGACTCAACGGTGAGTCTTCTTGGATGCTAAGGTTTCACATACATATGAATGAGTAGAGCCAGGGTCAATCAATGCAATCACACTAGTATCATTGAGAGTGAAAGTACCAGTGATAACGTCAGGGGAGGTTGCTTCCTCTCGTGCGCGGATAGCATATGCTCTAGCAGGAGCACAAGTCTCGGATCAAACAACCGTATCAGAGGCCCCTCTCTGATTACCACCCCTACCTCCTGAAATCCTCGGGGGTCTACCTCTAGCCGTCGTCCCACTAGATCTTGCACCTTGCATCTTATTCTTCTCATCTAGCTCCGTGCAATCTCTAATGAAGTGGTCCTTCGAACCGCATCCATAACAGGCCCTATTAACAGACTTACCCCAACATTCACCTATGTGTCGTCTTCCACATTGGGGGCATTCGGGCTTTTCTTGACGATTATTGCCCACACTAGCTACCGAAGTAGCTCGTGAGTCCATCGATGGTCGTGCTCTAATGGAAATCCCCGCAGTCGCCCTCGACTTATTTGTGTCCTCTCTGAACTTCTTTACAGCCGAAAATGGAGCTTTACCCGTCGATCTTTTACGATAATCTCTAGCTTCAAATTCGGCCTTCTTCTTCTCCCTTCCGAGCTCTTCCGCCTTGCAGGCTCGTTCAACTAGTGTTACAAATTCTTTTATCTCCAAAATACCCACCAGAGTTTTAAATCTTCATTCAATCCTCTTCAAATCTTTTGCACATAGCAACCTCATCAGCCACACACTCCGGGCCAACCGACCTAGTCTTTCGAACCCCATGTTCGTATTCAGAAACCGTCATACGGCCTTGCTTGAGTTCCAAGAATTCCTTACGCTTTTGATCGATGAACCGTTGACTAATGTATTTCTTTGAAATTCGTTTGGAAGAAATCCCAAGTAACTTGTTCCTTTGGGACTATGGAAATTAAGGTCCTCCACCAATAGTAGGTGAGTCTCATAACAAAGATATAGCACACTTAAGACATTCATCGGTGTGCATGACAGTTCATCAAACACTCTAATGGTGTTATCAAGCGAACTCGCCCTTTCGACATCATCGGTAACTATGGCCTTAAACTACTCGGCCCCACGCTTCCTAATCAAGTCCACAAGTGGTTTACTCAGCCTCACAGGATCGATGGCGATGGTATTACGGGCTCTTGGGGTGGATTATTTAAATTTGGGAATGGTTGGACAGCCGGATTGGTTCGGGCATATTGCGCGACCCACTCATTCATCATGGTGAAGAAGGCTTGTTTCGCCCTTCATTTTGATTATTCACGGATGATCGAGGCTCAACAGCGGTGTCCCTTGCGCAGAGCAGCCGCTACACTTTCAACGTCATCCGCCAAGGGTCTCTCTACCCCGGGTTCCATTGCTAATCAAAACAAAAATTTCAACCGTCAGAAGTCATCACATTATTAAGCACTAACAATTTGGCATGTATAGCTAGACTCACACGTGCTATGGTAGTCCTAGAGCCGACTAAACCATAGCTCTGATACCAATAAAATGTAACACCCCAAACCCGTGACCGTCACCGGATTTGACCACGAGGTGTTACCGAGCTTACTTTACTTATTCCTCTCTTGGAAAATTTTTTTTTGTTTTCTTTTTTCTATTCCAGGTAGGCTAGTTAACTGCGTCACTGCCACCTTAAAAATAATATCTCGAGTTCCAGAACTTGAAAACCAAATCCGTAAATTTTCCCCAAATTTAAACTCATATGTCCATCCATGGATTTATTTCTAGAATTTTTGGTCTGGCCAATTGGTACAGTTTATTAGTTAAAGTCACCCCTGTTTCAGGGTCCGACTACACTGACCTTTGTGCATTACGACCTGGATATCATCTCGTACAGAGCTCTAATGCTCATGCCGTTTGTTTCTAATGAAACTAGACTCAAAGATAAATGTATGCATATAAGGCATGACTTCTAATTGTTTCTGGATAATTTATGGTAAATTTTCAAAGTCGAAACAGAGGGTCCAGAAACTGTTCTGGCCCTGTCTCACGAAATCTTGAATATCTCTCAAAATACAGCTCATATGGTCGTTTCGTTTCCTCCATATGAAAATAGACCCATCAAGCTTCGAGTACATAATTTTCTTAGCAATTAATTCCACTTCTACTATTTTTAGTGATTTTTTGATCTCATATCACTGCTGCTGTCCGCAACAGTTACTGCAGTAGACTATGCCAATTTCATGAATCTTTCCTTGGCCTTACTAATCATTCATCATACATGGCACAACTATGGCCACCTTGTCAAAATTAAGGTTTCTAAGACCCGTGGCTATAGGTTCTAGCATCCCACTCAAATGACCACATAGGCCATTTTCACATGGCTTAAAGTTTACAACTCAAAATTCAACAAAACAAAATAGCCCATACATGCCAAATGTTCTCCTAGGTTGACTAAGAAGACAATACCAAAATTGCTCACGGTGTGATGACTTCGTTGACGGCTCCGAGCACACAAAATAGACGAGTCCAAGAGACCTAAAATGGGTGACAAGAAAAACACCGAGTGAGTTTATAACTCAGTAAGTCATAAGCATTCGACAACCATCCATTAATAAAATTATCACAACATGAAACAATAAACGAGGTTAGGTACTCCATCCATGTCGAAACTATACCATAATTCCTCGGACCTTTCGGTTCAATCTCATACCAAGTCATACATCCACATTTCATATTCTATTCAATAAGATATTTGAGGCATTTTTACACACCAACTCATTTTCACCACAATCATACAATTGCAATCATCACATAGATTTAAAGCTTACCAAGCTCATCCCCGAACATGAACATAGTGCCTATTCGCCATGAGCTCAAGGTACCTACCTTTTTCCGCTGTCCGTACTCAACTCGATAAAGTCACCCTTCCGTATAAATATTCAATCGGAAATATATATATAGAGTTCGCACACATAGTGCTTAATACTCGATCACGCACACTTAGTGCCATGTGATTTAAGCCCGCACACATAGTGCCATATAGTCCAAACTCGCACACTTAGCGCCATACATTTCAAGCTCGCACACTCAGTGCCAATCTCGTCACCGTACGCATTTACTTCTCACACACTTAGTGTCGAAAGCAAACTTTCTACACATTTCACTATCTCTTTTACATTCAACAATATCATCTTTTCATACACATACAATTGTATATATTTTTCATCTCATTAAACACAATTGCATAGATTTTACAATCATTTAGGCAATATCAAATATATGCTTAATGACTTACCTTGTGTTGGGCAAAGAATTTCCAAGTCGGCTACTCGATGACCTTCGTCTTTTCCTTGCTTGATTCTCCTTCTTTAACTCCTTGAGCTTGATCAATAAATCAACTAGTTTAACCATCTTGCTAAACATTCATAATTCAACTACACATGCATATGTATGCTTGTATATTCGGCAACCATCCTTCCTAATTACCTACTTAGTCGATTATACACATAGTTAAAGGTAATATCACGAATGTGTAAAGTAATAGGTAGTCTTTGATTTGGTCTAATTATTAACGTGTTCTAATATATAAGCGGTTTATTATAGGATAAATCGCGTAGGAGATCCCGTCAAGGAATATCGCAAATGAGGTGTCTAACAAACCCTCTTTCGTAGCTTAAATCGATAAATGCCGAAAAGTCGAAATGCCGAAATTTTGGCATTTTGAGGACTTGTGAGCAAGAGAACGCTCATTGGTTTGTTAGTTTCGCTAATTTGATGATTGAGAACGTTGGAAAAGGTAAGAGCATGTTTTTGGCATCACGGTAAGTTAGGCCTCGAGGGGCTGAAATCGGGCCCAATGGGCTTCCGGGCCCATTTGGGTAAATTTGGTAGAAAATGAAATCCTGTCAGATTACGCGTTAGTACGGCTAGAACCGTTATGGTGATGGGCTAAATGGACCTAGATGACTAATTCGACTATGTAGGGCCCATTAGGGGTTTTTGGCCCAATAACTCGGTTTCGCTAAGAATGGGCTAGAATCACTGTCAAAACGCATGAAATTGTTTCTAACTGATAATGAACATGGAAAACCCTAATATTTGGTAAAATTATGAAATTACCTTTATGATATGAAAATGATTGTTTTGCCCCTAGGTAAAATGACCATTATACCCCTAGGGTTTAATAATAAATTTGATACATGGGATTTTGATATGCACATGATATGTATGATATGCACATGATGTATTCATAATGCATTGGGTTGGGCTTATATGGACGGAGGAAGTGCAAAAGGGCTTTTGCCCCAGTTTATCAAAAGGGCTTTGCCCCAGTTATTAAAAGAGGCTAGGCCTCCAGTTATATGATAAAGCAACTATGCTGCCAGTGGAGAGTTTGGTTGGGTGGGTTGAGTTATTCTCCACATGGAGAGTTTGGTTGGTACGGGTGGAGAGTAGCGGTTGGTGGGTTGAGTAGTCTCCCCAAATGGGCTTGCATATGTTCATTGATGTTACATGTAAATGGGCCTATGGGCCATATTGTTACAGTAAAGGCTTTGGCCCAGTGATATGAATAATGAAAAGGCTTCGGCCCAGTGATATGAATAATGTAAAGGCTTCAGCCCAGTATATGCTGAGATTGAATTTGGGCTTAGGCCCAAAGAGTGATATTGTTTTGGGCTCGAAAGGGCTTGTTGCACACTGAGTTTCCAAACTCACCCCCTTCCTTAACCTTGCAGGTGAGCCTTGATTCAGGGACTTGGAGCCGGATGGGATTCAGAGTGGCCACAGTGATCGCTTCTGGGCTTTTGAAATAAGTGATTGGTTTTCTTTAGTTTATTTTATTTATTACTTACTTTTGGGTTGTAATAAGGCCATTTTAACTTTATTATTTTTCTTTCTTTTCTGGAACTATTTTATTTCTAATAACTTTAATTCTGTATATAATAATTTAAATGGGCTAGACTTAGGACGTGTTTTCAAAATGATACTTGTTTTCAAAATAACACAACGTCACGGTTATTCGATTTATCAAAGATATCAATTTTAAGAAATTCTAACTCGTTATAACCAAGTGTGGCAATGGTTGTGGGCATGTCTAGGATTGGATCCAATCGAAGAGCTTGGTACTTAAGTAGCCTTCATGGCTCACCTCCTTTGTTACGGATTCCTACCTGGTGCTCAGCTTCCATTCACTTGGTTAAGCTTAACAAAAGTTGGTTTTAAAGCGCTAAAATGAAACGTGGATTTTTAACTTCAATGTGGCACATCGGATTCGGCCGTAACGTATGGGCCGAGTTTAGGGTGTTACATTATTAATCTTTTTTGTAAAATAAACAAGTATGGTGAAGTGATTTTTGATGGATTTTTTAAGTAGGGATTAAATTGTTAAAGGTGTAAATATATAGGTTTTTATGTGAATTGTTGATAAATATGAGTTGCTTTAAGGTCCCTTGCAATATGGATTAAATTGGATTTTGGTTAAAATGGTTAATTTCTATGTTATGGGCTTAAGGACTAAATTGTGAAAAGTTAAAGTATTAGGGGTAAATTCATAAATTTTCATAATTATAAGTTATGGATTAAATTTAATCTTAAAAGTATTAATTGGATGAAATTATTTATTTAGATCACGATAAACCACAATCGGATCTAAATCGAGAAAAAGTCAAAGCTTTAGATTAGTTCAACTTTACTTCTACGCCCTCGTTATCGAGGTAAGTTCGTATGAACTGTAGTGATTCTAATGTTGTTTTAATTAAATGTTTACTGTGTTGTTTTAATGTGACTGAATTAAAATACAAATGTATAAATGTTGTGATGAATTGACAGAAAACAAGTTTCGATTCAACCTTAATAATTCTTAGGATACAAATGACATGTCATTAGGGTTTTCATGTTTCAGCTGTTGGTCTTGAATGTCCTACCAATGGCTGAGGTCATGCATTAGTTACAGATTCTCCAAAGCTCGTGTGAGCATCATCGTGTAGCTTACATTTCGACCGATAGCTCGTGTGAGTAGGCCCATTTCACAGCTCATGTAAGCATTGATGTAAAGGAAAGGTTATGGTTATATGTAAAGGCACACTATGTGTGAGATTTCCTGAGTATCCGATGTAATTCTAAATGGTTCAATAGGTAAGAAAAGGAAATGAAAAGGTAGGTATGCAAATGGATTGAATCATGACCATATGAAAGGATTTATGAACTAATGGTTTTATTACATATGGAAATTTACATATCTTATGGTTGGTTTCATTTGTACCATGGACAAGTATACTTGTAACAGCCCGATTTAGACCCTATTCAGAACGGTGGTTTCGAGACCACGAATTTGAGTCAAAAAAATATTTAAAAATTATTTTCTGTGTTTATTATGTGTGAATTTCTGTGTTAATTTTTCATGCTTTAATTTTACTGTTTGGATGCCCAATTTAATAAAAGGGATTAATCACGTAAAATGAAAAAGTTGGTAGTTAAATGTGAAAGTTCCTAATTGTTGTTGTGACAGCCCTAAATTGACCCTAGTCGGAAAGTGGTTTTGGGACCGCTAAACCGAGTCACCGAAGTATTTGAGTATAATATTTATTGTCTAAAATATGTGAGTATGAGTGTGTGAAAGTTTTGAGCTTCGATTTGGTCAATTGCATGTGAATTTAGTTAATAGGACTTATGTGTGACACTTTGAAATGTGATGGGTTAATCTATAAGGATCTATTAGTGCATGTTATGAAAATAATGGGTTTGCATGTCAAATTTCCACCTATGACAAGTAGTGGCTGGCCATGCTATGGGTTAAAATGTATTATAAACATTTTATGTTAGTGTTTTATGTTAGAAATAATAAAATAAAGAACATGGGTAATAAAATAATAGTGGTTAGTAGGGGGGAAACAAAAAAATTAGCTAGGTTGCTCCTCCATTGCCTTGAATTGAAGGAAGAAGAAGAGGGGAAGTTCGGCCAAGGTGGTTCTTTAGATTAAGGTATTTTCAATGTTGCTTTTGGAGGTTTACACATCCTTTGGAGGGTTAGCCTACTTCTATTTATCTCATGGATGAAATTGGGGTTGTTGGAGAGTTAGGATTCGGCTAAGAGGCTTCAAAATTTTAGTTGATGCCTTGATACTACTAGCATGTTAGCTATATGGATGTGTTAAGTTACTTGAAATGTTAGATAAATTTGAACTCCCTACCAAATTCTTTAGGCAACCCATGTTAGAAATTTCGGTATTTAGATGTCTAGATCTTTCGGCCATTGTAGCTATGGAGGAATAAAGTTTTTGTTTCTTGTTAAATTGGATGAATCTTGTTGTATGAGTGCTTGAACAAACTATGATTAAATGGATGCATAGATTCAAAGTGGGAAGAATTGGCTATTATATTTGATGCTAATGCCAAATATGAAGATGATGAACTTGAATAAATAATATTCAACTAGCATGATAAGTTATGAAATATTAAGTAGATGATATAATTGATTGGTGAAGTGGCTAATAGGGATTTTTAATGAAATTATGCCAAGGCCGAATGTATCATGAAGTAAATAAAAATGCTAAATGTGCATTATGTGCTTATATGTGTATTCGGCCAGGGAAGTTTGATATGAAGCTTTGATAGGTTTGAGAGATGAATGACCGAATGAGCTATAGGTTATGTATGGATGAATTTTATGCATATGTGTGTGTGTGGCATTAGTAGTTAATGGCATTCGGCATTGTTTAATTAAAATTAGAAATGAATGCTTGAAAGTTAAATAGGTCGCTCTAATGACCAAATATGCTAAAAGCTAATATATGGACAAATAATACGAATGAATTGGCTTTTGAAATGTATATGGTTGCCGTATGTATGTGTTTGATTGAGAAGTAAATTTGTTTGATTTAGCTCAAGAGCTTAGAGGATCAAAGTTGGATAAGGGAACGGAAAAAGTGATCGAATAGCCGTTGAAATCGTTTGACAACATCCGAGGTAAGTCTTTGAGTAATGAAATTTAGCTCACGATTTAATAAGGCAATTATTTGTCTATGAGCATAATAATTAACTCGTGACTTGACGATTCTACTTGAATTACATGGTAAAATAAATAAGTAAGGTATTTACTTGTAGCCGAATGGTTATAGAAATCTTGTGGATTAACGAAAAGGGATTATGTATTTGTGTGGGATTTATTGAATCAATCATGTATGGTTAGTAAACAAGGCTGTAATTGTATTCGAGTATCAGGAATGATATCCAGATGTGATATGATATATATATATATATATATATATATATATATATATATATATATATATATGCATATACGTGTGAATGCTAATCGGGGTCTAAATCCGAGCTTGGTCTCGAAGGGCTTTTGAGCCAGTGCTAATAATTGAACTTAGTTTCGAAGGTCTTTTTAGAGCCAGTGTCATAACCGGACTTAGTTCAAGGGCCTTGAGCGATAGTCTAATCCGAGCTTGGTCTCGAAGGGCTTTTGAGCCGATGCTAAGAGTCGACTTTATTCAAGGATGTTGCACCAAAGATAATATTTGAGGGTGAAAACCCATAAGTGTTCTTACGAGAAATCATATAATACATGCTTGAATAATTTTAATCACATGCGCTACTTACTGTAAGACAACCAGGTAAGTAATTTACCCTTGTTGAGAATGTGAATATACTTCAATTATGACTTTGAAATTCGATGGGAATGCTTAGCACATTATTTAAATCATCTGAACGTTTATGATCTGATTATGATGTATGAGTTCCGAATATGAGAGTTCATGTCATAGTTATGAATGTGTGTGCATAAGCATGAAATGGACAGGGACATTTGAGATGAGAGCATTCGGTTGTGGATTGGAGTTGGCCGGATAAATTGGTTTCACCTTTGTGATATTAATGATAAAAGTGATATCTCGGTTATGTTTCTATTCGGCCAAGGGATGAACAAATAAACTTGATATTATTATGCCATTCCTTTAAATGATTTCATTGCTTAAAATTTACTAAGCATCGAAATGCTTATTCTCTGCTTTAATTCTCTATTTTATAGATTTTGCTCTTCAGCTATCGGACTCGGGATTGTCAAAGTCGAAGTCGTCCACACTATCTAAACCACTTTTGGTACTCTTTTAGTTCAATTTGAAAATGGCATGTATAGGGCTGACCCTTGTTGTTAATTGAGTACCCATTTGTAATGTATATTGTATAGCCATGCGAAAATGGCTCGTATATTTTGAAGTATAACATCATGGTCTTATGGTATGGTTATTAAGTGACGTGGAAATGTTTGGTAATGACTAGCCATTGGAATGGCCAATCATGGTTCTATTGGTGCTACGTACGTCGTGGCTAATCGTGAACATACTTGGAAATAATGTATGTTAATTTACTAATTGAATCATGGAAACTATGAAATAGGTGAAATTTGCCTTAAAATAGATCTTGACAAAGAAGAAGGTTGTAAGTTTGAAAAATCACTAAAAATAGTAGAAATGTAAATAAATAATAAATGAATTATGTAATCGAACCTTGATGAGTCTATTTTCATATGGAAGAAGCGAAATGACCATATGAGCCGTAATTTACGAAATGTTTAAGTTTTCGTGAAACAGGACCAGAGCGATTACTAGATCCCCTGTTCTGACTATGGAAATTTACCATAAATTAACCAGATATAATTAGAAGTCATGCTTTATATGTACGGATTCCTTTTTGAGTCTAGTTTCATTAGAAACAAACAGAATATGTATTGAAGCCCTGTACAGGAAGATATCTAAATCGTAATGCATGAAGGTCAGAGTAGTCGAACCCTGAAACAGGGGAGACTTTAACCAATAAACTGTACTAATTGGCCTGACCAAAAATTCTAGAAAAAAATGGATATATGAGTCTAGTTTCAGGGAAAATTTACGGAATCAGTTTTCGAGTTTTGGAGCTCGAGATATGATTTTTAAGGTGACATGGACGACTTAGCCACTTGTCCGAAATTTTAAAATGAACTGTATAAATAAATGAATTAAGTCCGTTAACACCTCGTGTCCGACTTCAGCAACGGTCTCGAGTACGGGGCGTTACAGTTGTTGTCTTTATAATATGAAGTATTTATGTTGCAATTAGACAATAATTATAAATGATGGACGGTTAAGGACATGAATATAATGTTTGTATAATTATTTCATTAAGGTTATATTAGTAATTAAAGTAATAACATATGATTTAATAAATCATAAAATAAATAAAAGCCATGCATTCATATTCTCAAATGTCTGAATGTTGTAAGAACGAAAAAAAAAAATAAAGAGTTAAGGGTTCAGTCATATGCATGCTTAATTAAGGTATGTAATTTAGCTTGGTTTTTGATAATTTTTACGTTTTTGAGATCGTTGCAGTGTAATGTACAAAGCCCATGCTTGAATTTCTGATTTTGATGAATATTTTGAGTTATGCCATTGATGAATAATTGAGTTTTGTGATGTTAATTGATGAATTATGAAAGATATGTTTTGGATTAATATGTTTTGTATTGGAATTTTTGATGATTTTGAGTAATTAGGGCTAAATTACAGAAATAATAAATTGAGGGACTAAAATGTGAAATAAATGAAATGTATGGACTTCTATGAACATGGGTAGCATTCGGCCTAAGCATGGTGTGTGCAAATTTTGCATGTTTTGTGTTTTGTGCAATTTGGACTAAATTGTAAAAAGTATAAAATGTTAGGGGTAAAATGGTAATTTGCCTATTTATGTGTTTTTGGACTAAATTGAATGAAATTATGTTTGAATGAGTTTAATTTGAATATGTTTAGATCAAGAACCAAATAAATCGGACTTGGATCGAGGAAAAACCAAAGTTGTCAAATAATCGTTATGTTTTGATTACTGTTGTCCTAGGTAAGTTTATAAGCAAATAGATGTTGTAAATTTCAATATATGTATATTAAAAATGGTGAATTGAATTGTTATAATTTTTTTGAGAATGTGCCGAAATGATATATGTTTGAGAGCAATGGTTACGAGTTCATTCAATCGAGTTAGAACATCCGAAAGCCTCGTATGAGCCTTAGGAATAGATAGGATATATATGTCATGACATAGGATTCCGATAGGTGATGTGTGAGTAAGACCATGGCATCGATATATGTGTGTGAGTAAGACCACGTTTAATACATTGGCATCGATATGTGATTCTGATATATGTGTGCGAGTAAGACCACGTTTAATACGTTGGCATTGATATGTGATTCTAATTTATGTGTGTGAGTAAGACCCTATCTAGGATAGCGGCATCGATATGTGATTACATGTAAGACCACGTCTGGGACGTTGGCATTGTACGATATGTGTGATTATCTGAGTATCCTATTCAATTTTGAATGGTTCAACGAGCAATGATAAGTGGTGATCGAATGTGTGAAACGAGCTAAGTTATCAGGTATGAAATAGTTGATTACTTATTTGAAAATAAGGTAAGTTGGTTATTTGAAATGTGATGCAAATTATACATTATGCTAATGTAAATATATATGTGTATTTGTGAAGTATATTTGGCCACATGATATGTATAAGTATGAGATATTAAAGTTTGATTCATACTTTATGCTTATGAGTGTGTATATTTGGTTATATAATGGTGCTATGTTTAGAAATTGAATATTACTTTGATAATAGATACATGTATATTCGGCCAAAATAAAATTATATATGGTAGTATATGTTATATATGAAATTGTGTATTTGAAATTAAATGTGACTATGAAAGCATAAATTGATTTAGTTAAATTGAGTTGATATTCTCATTGAGATATTTATTTGCTTATGACTTACTAAGCTATGATAGCTTACTGTGTGTGTTTATGTTAGTCTCTGTTTTATAGATTTTGGAGACTAGTTATGAGCTCGGGGATCATCAGTGAAGTTTATCACACTATCGACTGTTTCGGTATTTTATAAAGTTGAACTTAAACCTATGGCATGTATAGGCTAGCTTATGTTTATACTTGATTTTGGGTCATGTAAATATGAGCCATGCGAAAATGGCTTATTATTTTGTTAAGTTTGGATTTTATGTCTTGATTAAATTATGGTTATGTTTGGTTGTAGTTTTGATGATTCGGTTATGGTTTATACATAGATAAATATATGTGAACTTGATTAATATGCTTTGTTAAGGTTTTGTTATGTGAGTTGGTATTTGGCTATATGATTTGGCTTGATCATTAGGTTAATTAATGATTTAGCAATTTGACATGGGATAAGCATATTTTGGTAAGTATATTCTTGGTAAATATGTTTGTGATGTTTAGTTAAATGATTTGGCAATGAGAAGTGGTAATTATAATATATAATTGGTTTAATAATTAACTCATATTGGTAAGTTTGTTTGATGGCATAATTTGCATTTGTGGATAGTTATGAATCGGTTTGTGTGATATTAATGTAGTGATGGATGTGGTTTCAGTTGTGGCAAGTTTATATAAGTTATATTATGAATATATTATAGCTTGTGTAATTGGTCTCTTTGGTACAGTTTGTGATAGCAAAATATGACTATGTTCTATAGATGATGAGTCGGTCATTTGAGCAAGTATAATGTATCTAGTTAATAATATTAATTAACTACGAAATGATATACCTAGTTGAGATTTCGTTGTGATAATAGTATGATCTATTGAGGTTAAATTTGATGACCGAATATATATAGGTAATTGATTGGTTGAGTATATGTATTTTGGTATGAAAATTAGCATGAGATTTAGATGTTCTTTGATTTGTTATTTGTGTTCAAAAATGTTAATGTTGCTATAGTGCAATATGCATAACTTGGTAATAATGACAATTATATTTGACCATTTGTTGATGTTTGATAGTGACTCTTATATGGATAATTAATAAGTTGTATAATATGGCTTTGTGACAGCCCAAAATTGACCCTAGTCGGGAAGTGGTTTCGGGACCGCTAAATCGAGTCACCGAAATGTTTGAACGTAATATTTATTGTCTAGAATATGTATTTATGAATGTGTGAAAATTTCAAACTTCGATTTAGTCGATTGCATGTGAATTCAGTTATTAGGACTTGTGTGACACTTTTGAAATGTGATGGGCTAATCTATAAGGACCTAATAGTGCATGTAATCAAAAGGGAGGACTTGCATGTCAAATTTCCCCCCCCAATTGATAGTGGCCGACCATGACAAAGGATTATGGGCAAAGAAAACATGTCATAACATGTTTTGTTAATGCATGATGTAAAAAAATGATTAAAAGTTTGGGATGTAGGAAGAGAAACAAAAAAAAAAAATTTTGTGTGTGGTATCCCCCGCCCATTGTTGCCGTATGTGGAAGAAAAGAAAAGAAAAAATTTGTTCATCCTTTCCATTCTTTCTTTTGGCCGAAAATCCTAAGGAGGAAGAAGGAATTTTTGCTCCATATTTGGTTTAGAAGAGGATTAAGGGGAGGTTTGGCCATACTTGTATCAAGATCAAGGTATGTTTGAGGTTGTGCCATGAGATTCATGCATGTTTTAGTTGCTAGCTTGATGTTCATGTTAGCCCATGGTTCAAATCCTTGTTATGTCATGGGAATGGTATTCGGCCAAGGTTGATGTTGTGTTAGAGCCATTGCATGCTAAATGTGAAGCTTGTAAATGATGCATGTAATGGTGGATTGACTACTCTTGAATTTTCTTTGTAGCATTCTTGAGTAAGACATTGAGTTCTTTGTTTAACCATGACCGAAAGTTGAAAGGGTATGGTTGTGATGTATTCGACCATGGTGCATTCATAAGCATGATTTATGCTTATTACATGATAGGTAAAATTGGTGTTTTGGATGGTTATGAACAACTTGAGATTCGGCCCTTGCACCTATATGTATATATGTTTGCACATGATGTATTGGTATGACATATATACTATCTCAAAGTATATATTTACTTGTGATGATGTTTCGGTTATGAAGTAAATGATAGATGTGTATTGAGATACAATATGTAATGCATTAGCTAGTAAAATGTATGCCATTCATGTGTGGTATTAAACATGTAATTGGCCTCAACATCAACATGCATAATCGGCCCATGAATGAGTACCTAGGATGATGTGTTGTTCAGCCATGAGTAAGCATGTTGAAGGCTTTGTCTTGACTTAGAAAATTCGGCTAAGGAGAGTACTAACTAATGTGTTGAGTTTGATTCATGAAATCCGTACATATGTGACTTTAATGTCTAGTGAATATATGTGGGCTAAGTGCCTTGAGTTCCTCTTTTCGATACTCAAATGATTGAATCAATTTATTTGTTAAATTAAGCTCAAGAGCAAAGGGGACCAAGTCCGATAAAGGGAAGGAAAAAGTGGTCGAATAGCCATCGAATCGCTTCGACAACATCCGAGGTAAGTTTTCGAGCATCGAAACTTAGATTTTGATTCGATTAGATGATGTTATGAGCAAATCAAAATCGTGCCCTTTGTTTATGGCCATTGAGCCGAGAATGGCATTGCTTGTTAAGTGGATTGTGCATAAATTTTTGTTATGAAATTGAAACAAAGATGTGTATGAATGTTCGGGTAATATCCGGGCTAAGCCCGAAGGCAATTGTGCGAGTTGTGATATCCGGGCTAAGCCCGAAGGCAATTGTGCGAGTTGTGATATCCGGGCTAAGCCCGAAGGCAATTGTGCGAGTTGTGATATCCGGGTTAAGTCCCGAAGGCATTTGTGCGAGCTACTATAACCGGGCTATGTCCCGGCGTTTGAACAGTAGCTATATCCGGTTAAACTCAAGGTACGTGATTTGGGAATGAATGAACTTGCTGTAAAAATTTTCAGTTAATACGCTTGTGAAATTCCCAACAATGAGGTATGTTTTGTATG
Organism: Gossypium arboreum; assembly: GCF_025698485.1. Lineage (NCBI taxonomy): Eukaryota > Viridiplantae > Streptophyta > Magnoliopsida > Malvales > Malvaceae > Gossypium > Gossypium arboreum. The sequence goes on along the minus strand of NC_069077.1, from coordinate 114,327,356 downwards.
TGCTTTGCACTAGATGAGCCCGTATATATGAGTATTCGCTCCGTTGATAAATGAGCTACCGGCATTTGATTAAGTCGTTATTTGTGTATGAATATAAGAGTTGGTATTGCGAAGTAAGCATGTCATTGAGAATTTGTGCATATGAATTATTGATTAGCTACTTGAATGCTATAGTTTGGTTGTGTGTAAATTTATGGCTCAAAACTTACTAAGCATAAATTGCTTACTCCGTTTCTTTGTTTCTTGGTTTTATAGATTTTGGCTCGTCACCATCGGACTCGGGATTTTTGGAAGTCGAGTCTCCCACACTATCAAAGCCCTTTTGGTACTCTTTTAGTTGAACTTTGGATATGGCATGTATAGGGCTACCCTTTTGTTGTAGGTCGTGTACCTTTTGATTTATGTAAATTTGAATAGCCATACGAAAATGGCTTAAGTATACTTTGGGCATGGACTTATAATCACTGTATGTTGTTCATTAAGAGGCATGGAAATGTTTGAAACGATTAGCCATTGGGATGGCTAGTCATGATCCTATCTTGTGCTATTTATGTTAAGGGCTAGTTGAATCATGGGAACTATGAATTAGGTAAAGCCTACCTTAAAAGCGGATCTTTGTCTGCTGCGTTGGCGTGGATGTGAAAAATCACCAAAAATAGTAGGAAGGGTATTAAGTAGTGAATAAATTTCGAACCTTGATGAATCTATTTTCATATGAAAGTAACGAAACGATCATATAAACAGTATATTAAGAGATATTAAAGTTCTCGTGAGACCGGGCCAGAACTGTTTCTGGATCCTCTGTTTCGTCTTTGAAAATTTACCATAAATTATCCAGAAACAATTAGAAGTCATGCCTTATATGTATAGATTTCCCTTTGAGTCTAGTTTCATTAGAAACAAACGGCATGAGCATTGAAGCTCTGTACGAGAAGATATCCAGGTCGTAATACGAAAAGGTCGGTGTAGTCAAACCCTGAAACAGGGGTGACTTTAACTAATAAACTGTACCAATTGGCCCGACCAAAAATTCTAGAAATAAATCCAAAGATGGACATCTGAGTCTAAATTCAGGGAAAATTTACGGAATCAGTTTTTGAGTTTTGAAACTCGAGATATGATTTTTAAGGCGTCGATTATGCGATTATCCAATGGTCTGCGAAATGTTAAATTGGTCGATGAAATAATTGGATTTAGCTCGTTAACCCCTCGTGTCCGACTCCGTCGATGGTCTCGGGTACGGGGTGTTACAATTTTATTGGTATCAGAGCTACGGTTTAGTCGATTCTAGGACTACCGTAATACGTTTGGGTCTAGCTATACATGCCATTTTGTGATTAATTGATAGTGTGGTGATTTCGACATTTGAATTTGTGTTTAATTATAGTAATGGATCCCGATCCCAACCGAGCAATAGGCGATGATGTGGAGAGTGTGGCGCTGCTCCGCGCAAGGGACAAAGGCTTGCAGACTCTCAACCTATTGCTAGCAATCCAAATGATGAGGCTAGGTAAGCTTTTTATAGCGTGATTTAATGATTGGTTCAACCAATACATTCGAGCTAATACTGGTGTTCCACAACCTCCATTCCCGACTAATGCAACCCCGCGCCTACAATACCTCAGTAACCCGACCAAATAAGGTCAAGTAAGCCCCAATCGGCGAATTGAAAATATGGGGCTCTTGAATTTAAAGCTACGGATAGCGACGATGCGAGCAAGCTGAATTTTGGTTGGACAACACTATCCGGTGCTCGATGAGCTATCTTGTACACCGATGAATGCTTAAAGTGTACTATCTCCTTGCTACGCGATTCCGCCTACTATTGGTGGAGTACTCGACTTCAGTTGTGCCTAGAGAGCAAGTAACTTGGGAGTTCTTCAAACCGAGTTCGAAAGAAGTATATCGATCGAGATTCATTGACCAAAAACGGAAGGAATTTCTTGAACTCAAACAAGGTTCTATGTCGGTGACCGACTATGAACGAAACAAACGGCACCAGTATTAAAGCCCTGTACAGAGAGATATCCAAGTTGTAACATACGAAGGTCGAGCAGTTGATCCGGAAACATGGGTGACTTTAACTAATAAACTGTACCAATTGGCCCAACAAAAATTCTAAAAATAACTCCATGGATGGATATATGAGTCTAAATTGTGGAAAATTTACGAAACCGGTTTCGAGTTTTGAAACTCGAGATATGATTTTAAAGGCGACGGTGATGCGCTTTTCACTGACCGGTAATGTCAAATTGGTTGGTATTTTGAGAGGATTTGGCGTTAACCCTCGTGTCCGACACCGGCGTCGATCCACGAGTTAGGGGTGTTACAATTTTATTGGTATCGAGCTATGGTTTAGTCGGTTCTAGGACTACCATAGGCGTGTGAGTCTAGCTATACATGCCAAATTGTTAGTGCTTAATAATGTGATGACTTCGACGGTCGAAATTTTTGTTTTGATTAGCGATGGAACCCGGATAGAGAGACCCTTGGCGGATGACGTTGAAAGTGTAGCGGCTGCTCTGCGCAAGGGACACCGCTGTTGAGCCTCGGTCATCCGCGAATAATCAAAATGAAGGGCGAAACAAGCCTTCTTCACCATGATGAATGAGTGGGTCGCGCAATATGCCCGAACCAATCCGGTGTCCAACCATTCCAATTTAAATAATCCACCCCAAGAGCCCGTGATGCCATCGATTCTTGATCCCGTGAGGTTTGAGTAAACCACCGTGGACTTGATTAGGAAGCGTGGGGCCGAGGAGTTTAAGGCCATAGTTACCGACGATGCCGAAAGGGCCGAAGTTCGCTTGATAACACCATTAGAGTGTTTGATGAACTGTCATGCACACCGATGAATGTCTTAAGTGTGCGATATCTTTGTTCGAGACTCACCTACTATTGGTGGAGGACCTTGATTTCCATAGTCCCAAAGGAACAAGTTACTTGGGATTTCTTTCAAATAGAATTTCGAAGAAATATATTAGTCAACAGTTCATCGATCAAAAGCGTAAGGAGTTCTCGGAACTCAAGCAAGGCCGTATGATCAGATCTCGAATCTGAACATGAGTTCGTAAGACTTAGTCGGTATGCTCGGAGTGTGTGGTGATGAGGTTGCTATGTGCAAAAGATTTGAAGAAGGATTGAATGAAGAGTTAAAGTTACTAGTGGGAATTTTGGAGATAAAGGAGTTCGTGACACTAGTCGAACGAGCTCGCAAGGCGTAAGAACTTGGGAAGGAGAAGAAGAAGGCTGAACTTGAAGCAAGAGATTACCGTAAAAGATCAACGAGTAAAGCTCCGTTCTCGATCGTAAAGAGGTTCAAGGAGGACACTAGTAAGTCGAGGGCGATCGGGAATTTCCATTAGAGCCCGACCATTGACGGACTCCGAGCTACATCGATAGCTAGTGTGGGCAATAATCGTCAAGAGAGACTGAATGTCCCCAATGTGGAAGACGACACCTAGGTGAATGTTGGGGTAAGTCTGTTAAGCAAGCTGTTATGGATGTGGTTCAAGGACCACTTCATTAGGGATTGCACAGAGCTAGATGAGAAGAATAAGATGCAAGGTGCGAGATCTAGTGGGGCGACGACTAGAGGTAGACCCCGAGGGTTTCGAGGAGGTAGGGGTGGTAATCGGAGGGAGCCACCGATACGGCTGTTCGATCCGAGACCCGAGCTCTGCTAGAGCATATGCCATCCGCAAGACGAGAGGAGGCATCCTCCCATGACGTTATCACCGGTACTTTTACTCTCTTTGATACTAGTGTGATTGCATTGATTGACCCCGCTCTACTCATTCATATGTATGTGAAACTTTAGCATCCAAGAAGACTCTACACCGCTGAGTCTCTCGAGTTCGTAATTCGAGTGTCAAACCCTTTGGGTCAATACGTACTCGTTGATAAAGTGTGCAAGAGATGCCCCTAATAATTCGAGAATCTGTTTTCCTACCGATCGATGCTTCTACCATTTGATGAATTCGATGTTATTCTTGGTATGGATTGGTGACCGTACATGATGCAAGGTGGATCGCAAAAGGAAAACCATTGTTTTGAGGAGTGCAAATAATGAGGTAGTCTCGAGTCGAGTCTCTTGATTTAAAAGGAGTGCCGCGATAATATCTTCTATGACCGCTTCGGAGATATGTGAAAAGGGTGTGAAACATACCTTGCGTATGTGTTGGGAAGTAAAGAGACGGAAAGGAAACTCGAATCGGTACCGAGAGTTTGTGAGTATTCGGATGTTTTCCGAGGAGTTACCGGATTGCCACCGGTTCGAGAAGTGGAATTCGCATCGGTTGTACCGGTACTACGCCGATTTCAATAGCCCGTGTCGTATGGCATTAACTAATTAAAGGAATTGAAGGTTCAATTGCAAGAATTGACGGATAGAGGTTTCGCCGACCGAGTTTTTCTCCGTGGGCGCATTCAAAGATTGTTTGTGAGAAAGAAGGACGGAAGCATGAGGTTGTGCATCGACTACCGTCAACTCAATAAAGTGACGATAAAGAATAAATATCCGTTGCCACGAATTGACGATTTGTTTGATCAATTAAAGGGAGCCTCGGTGTTTTCAAAGATAGATTTGAGGTCGGGATACTATCGGTTGAGGGTCCGAGAATCGGACATACCCAAAACCGCTTTTAGAACAAGGTACGGTCACTACGAATTCTTGGTGATGCCGTTTGGGCTCACTAATGCCCTACGGTGTTTATGGATTTAATGAATAGAATTTTCAGGCCATACTTGGATCGGTTCGTAGTTGTATTTATCGATGACATTTTGGTCTATTCGAAGATGAAATCGAACATGCTGAACACCGAGGCTAGTGTTGCAAATCTTACAAGATAAGCGAGTTATACGCAAAGTTCAAGAAATGTGAATTTTGGTTGAAAGAGGTTAGCTTTTGGGGCACGTGGTGTCCGATCGGTGTCGGTGGACTGAACAAAATTTCGCCATAGTCAATTGGAAACCTCCAAGGAATGTTACCGAAGTTAGGAGCTTTTTGGGGCTTGCGGTTACTACCGACGGTTTGTGAAAGGATTCTCGATGATAGCCACACCCATGACAAAACCGCTTGAAAGATGTCAAATTTGAATGGACGGAAAAGTGTCGAAAAGTTTCGACCAATTGAAAACCCATTTGACGAAAGCTCCAGGTTCTAGTACAACCGAATCGGCAAAGAGTTTGTCATCTATAGTGATGCCTCCCTACTTGGGTATGGTTGCGTATTGATGCAAGAAGGTCGAGTTGTGGCCTATCGTCGAGACAATTAAAGCCACATGAGAAAAATTATCCAACCCATGATCTCGAATTGGTCGCCATCGTGTTCGCCTTGAAGATATGGCGACATTACTTATTTGGTGAGAAGTGCCATGTGTTCGGATCACAAAAGTCTCAAATATTTGATGACTCGAGAGACTTAAATCTGCGACAAAGACGATGGCTCGAGTTGTTAAAAGATTATGAACTCGTCATTGATTATCACCCGAAAGGCTAATGTGGTTGCGGATGCCTTAAGTCGAAATCACTTGTTTGCTTTACTGACGATGAATGTACACTTGTCTATTCTACCCGACAATGTGTTAGTAGCGAATTAAAGGCCAAACCATTGTTGGCTCATCAAATTCGGGAAGCTCGAAAGTTGATGAGGAGTTGCTTGCAAAAGCGGGTGAGTATGTTACGAACAAGGGATCGAGTTTCAAATCGATGATGACGATTGTTTGAGGTTCGAAGTCGTCTGTGTGTTCCAAAGAATTGAACTTATTTCGATAATTCTAAATGAAGCCCATTGTAGTCGAATGTCAATCCACCCGGTAGTACTAAAATGTACAATGACCAAACGCCAATTTTGGTGGCTCGGTATGAAACGAGACATTTCGAATTTGTTTCACGATTATCGATATGTCAACAAGTGAAAGCGGAACATCAAGTGCCATCGGGATTACTTCACCGATCATGATACCCGAATGGAAATGGGATCGAGTAACAATGGACTTTGTGTGCGGGTTACCATTGACTCGAAATAAGAAAGACTCGGTTTGGGTCATTGTTTATAGATGACCAAGTCTGCTCATTTTATCCTGTCATACGGATTTTTCACTCGATAAGTTGGCGAAATTATCGTCTCCCAAATTGTTCGATTGCATGGGGTACCTATTTCTATCGTGTCGGATAGAGACCCAAGATTTACGTCGCGGTTTTGGAAGAAATTGCAAGAGGCTTTGGGTACCAAAGCGCATTTTAGCCTTTTTCACCCCAAACCGATGGTCAATCCGAGCGGATAATTCAAATACTCGAGGATATGTTGAGATGTTGCATCCTTGAGTTTAGTGGTGCATGGGAACGGTATTTACCCTTGGTTGAATTCGCTACAACAATAGCTTTCAATCAAGTATCAAGATGGCGCCTTACGAGGCTTTATCACGATCGTAAATGCCGTACCCCATTATTCGGACTGAACTTAGTGAAGGAAAAATCTTGAGGTTGATTTGGTTAAGGATGCCGAGCAAAAGTTCGAGTAATTCGTGAAAGTTTGAAGGTCGCTTGGATCGCCAAAAGTCGTATGTGGATTTGAAAAGAAAAGATATTGAATATCGGGTTGGAGACAAGGTATTTCTCAAAGTCTCACCACGGAAGAAAGTGCTTAGATTTGGCCGTAAGGGCAAATTGAGCCCGAGGTTCATCGGGCCATATGAGGTATCCGAACGAGTCGGTCGATCGCGTATCGTTTGATTTTGCCCCGAGCTCGAAAAGATTCACAATGTTTTTCATGTCTCGATGCTTGACGATATAGGTCGATCCATCGCACGTAATTGCTCCATCCGAGATTGAGATTCACCTAATTTGAGCTATGAAGAGGAAGGTTCGCATTATGATGCGTGAAGTAAAAGAGTTGCGCAATAAGAAAATCCCGTTAGTGAAGGTGTTGTGGCATAAACACGGAATTGAAGAAGCCACTTGGGAACTTGAGGACTCTATGAAAGAGCGATACCGAGCCTATTTACTGGTAAGATTTTGGGGACGAAAATTTCTTAAGTGGGGAGAGTTGTGACACCAAAATTGACCCTAGTCGGAAAGTGGTTTCGGGACCACGAAACCGAGTCTTATAAATAATTAATTGTTATATTCTATGTTTATGATGTTAATAAATGCATGTATGAAAGTTTCATGCATTAATTTGATCATTTCTATGTGAATTTATTAAAAATGGACTTATATGAAACATTGTAGAAATGTGATAGGTTAATCTATGAGGACCTATTAAAGCATGTAGTGAAAATAGTGGTTTTGCATGTCAAATACTCCTTTTCTTATGCATAGTGGCCGGCCATGATGGAGCATATATTACAATATGTGGTAAATTTCCATGAAGTGGTCATTATTTTATGTAAAAGAAAGGAAATAATAAAAGAAATAGAAAAGAAAAAAAAAGTGTGTGTGGATGCCTTTCCCCCCATTTGCCGTGCATTGAACAAGAAAAACAAAAAAAAAATGCTCATCCTTCCTCAAATTTCTTTCAATTGCCGTGAGTGAGAGAGAGGGGGGGTTTGGAGAAGCTTGGCCATACTTGCAACTAGAGTGAGGTATGTTTGATGTCATTCTTTAAGATTCATGCATGTTTTAGTTGTTAGTTTGAAACCTACCTAGCCCATGGCTTAGATTTCTTTGCTATTTGATGGAGATGAAGTTCGGCCATGGAGGTTGTCTTTTTTTGGTTGGTTGTTTAAATGTTGTTGTGATGAAGCATGAAGAGAAGTGAGATGAATGTTTAATAAAAGGAGATTTTTAGATCCTTGAGTTCTTGTTGTTATGTGTATGTGCATGAGTATTCGGCCATGCTATATAATCTATGTGCAAATGATAAATGCTTGGTACATTCGGCTACATGGGATAATGAAAGTTGTATTAAGTTAAGGTGCATACTTTAATCTAAGTGTTGAGAAGTATTCGGCTATGATAGCTAAAAGGTGGGTGTTGCCGATTTTTAGATTTAGATTATGAGAGTGGTTATAATGGGCATTAAGATGGTAATCTTAAGAAATGATAAGTAGATGATATAATTGAAGGGTGAAGTGGCTAATAGGACTTTTAATGAAATTATGTCAAGGCCGAATGTATCATGAAATAAATAAAAAAATGCTAAATTGTGCTTGTATGTGTGTTCGGCCAAGGAAGTGTGATATGAAGCTTTGATAGGTTTGAAAGATGAATGACCGAATGAGCTATAGGTCATGTATGGGTTAATTTTATGCATATGTGTGTGTGGCATTAGTAGTTAATGGCATTCGGCATTGTTTAACTAAAATTAGAAATGAATCTTAAAAGTTAAATAGGTTGCCCTAGTGGTAGAATGTGTTAAAACTAATGCATGGACAAATGATACGAATGAATTGATTTCGAAATGTGTATGGTTGCCGTATGTATGTGTTAGATTGAGAAGTAAATTTGTTTGATTTAGCTCAAGAGCAAAGGGAACTAGATTGGATAAAGGAAAGGAGAAAGCAAGCGAGTAGCCGATTTGGAACCGTTCTACCCCAAACAAGGTAAGTCATTAAGCACGTATTTGATATTGCTTAAATGATTGTAAAATTTATGCAATTGTGTTTAATGGGATGATATATATATAAATAAATGAAAATGTATGTGTATGGAGTGATGACATTTGTTGAATGTAAAAGAAATAGTGAAATGTGTAGAAAGTTTGCTTTGGCACTAAGTGTCTTGAACAATACGTGTGTGCGGTGTGAGATCGGCACTAAGTGTGCATGCTGGAAATATATGGCACTAAGTGTGCGTGCTGGAAATATAAGGCACTAAGTGTGCATGCTGGAAAAATACTGACCTTGGGTGTGCGAGCTCGGAGGGTATGGCAATTTGTGTGTGCGGGCTTAAATTACGTGGCACTAAGTGTGCGAAATCGAGTAGTAAGCACTTGTGTGCGTACTCTATATATATGGAGGTGTGTCTCCATTGAATTGAGTATGGACAGCGGATAGGGTAAGTACCTCGAGCTCATGACGAATAGAGAATACGTTCATGCTTGGGGTTGAACTTGATAAGCCTTAAATCTATGTGATGATTGAAATTGTATGGTTGTGCTGGAAAATGAGTTAATGTGTAAAATGCTTGATTATCTTGTTGTGTAAAATATGAAATGTGGATGTACGATTTGGTACGAGATTGGACCGAAAGGTCCGAGGTATTAAGGTATAGATTCGATATGGATGAGTACCTAGCCTCGTTTGTTGTACATGTTGTAGTAACTTTATCGGTGGATTGATGAATGCTTATGACTTCTGAGTTGTAAACTCACTCGGTGTTTTCTTGTCACCCATTTTAGGTCTCTCGGACTCGTATTGTTTGCGTGATCGGGACCGTCGCTGAAGTCATCACAACGGCTGAAATCTTGTGGTATTGTTTTTGTTGTTGAAGAACATTTGGCATGTATAGGCTATTATATTTTGTCGAATTGTGGGTTGTAAACTTTAAGCCATGTGAAAATGGCCTATGTGGTCGTCGAGTGGGATGCTAGAACCTATAGCCACGAGCCTTAGAAACTCTAATTTTGATAAGGTGGCCATAATTTGTGTCATGTATGATGGATGATTAAGGCCAAGGAAAGATTCATGAAATTGGCATAGTCTACTGCAGTAACTGTTGCGGACAGCAGCAGTGAGATGAGATTGAAAAATCACTAAAAATAGTAGAAGTAGAATTAAATAGTGAGTAAATTATGAAATTGAACCTTGATGAATTTATTTTTATATGGACGAAACGAAACGACCATATGAGCAGTATACTGAGAAATATTAAAGTTCTCGTGAGACAGGGCCAGAACGGTTTCTGGGTCCCCTGTCTCGACTTTGAAAATTTTCCATAAATTATCCAGAAAGAATTAGGAGTCATGCCTTATATTTACAGATTCCATTTTGAGTCTAGTTTCATTAGAAACAAACGGCACCAGTATTAAAGCCCTGTACAGAGAGATATCCAAGTTGTAATGCACGAAGGTCAGAGCAGTTGATCCCGGTAACATGGGTGACTTTAACTAATAAACTGTACCAATTGGCCAAACAAAAAATTCTAAAAATAAATCCATGGATGGGTATATGAGTCTAAATTCAGGGAAAATTTACGAAACCAGTTTCCGAGTTTTGAAACTCGAGATATGATTTTTAAGGCGACGGTGACGCAGTTTTCCAGCCTGACTGGTAATGTCAAATTGGTTGGTATTTTGAGAGGATTTGGCGTTAACCCCTCGTGTCCGACACCGGCCGGTCACGAGTTAGAATGTTACAATTTTATTGGTATCGAGCTATAGTTTAGTCGGTTCTAGGACTACCATAGGCGTGTGAGTCTAGCTATACATGCCAAATTGTTAGTGCTTAATAATGTGATGACTTGACGGTTGAAATTTTTGTTTTAATTAGCGATGGAACCGGGATAGAGACCCTTGGCGGATGACGTTGAAAGTGTAGCGGCTGCTCTGCGCAAGGGACACCGCTGTTGAGCCTCGGTCATCCGCGAATAATCAAAATAAAGGGCGAAACAAGCCTTCTTCACCATGATGAATGAGTGGGTCGCGCAATATGCCCGAACCAATCCGGTGTCCAACCATTCCGAATTTAAATAATCCACCCCAAGAGCCCGTGATGCCATCGATTCTGATCCCGTGAGGCTGAGTAAACCACCGTGGACTTGATTAGGAAGCGTGGGGCGAGGAGTTTAAGGCCATAGTTACCGACGATGCCGAAAGGGCCGAGTTCGCTTGATAACACCATTAGAGTGTTTGATGAACTGTCATGCACACCGATGAATGTCTTAAGTGTGCGATATCTTTGTTCTGAGACTCACCTACTATTGGTGGAGGACCTTGATTTCCATAGTCCCAAAGGAACAAGTTACTTGGGATTTCTTTCAAACAATTTGGAAGAAATATATTAGTCAACGGTTCATCGATCGAAGCGTAAGGAGTTCCTGGAACTCAAGTAAGGCCGTATGACCGTATCTGAATACGAACATGAGTTCGTAAGACTTAGTCGGTATGCTCGGGAGTGTGTGACTGATGAGGTTGTTATGTGCAAAAGATTTGAAGAAGGATTGAATGAAGAGTTAAAGTTACTAGTGGGAATTTTGGAGATAAAGGAGTTCGTGACACTAGTCGAACGAGCCTACAAGGCAGAAGAACTTGGGAAGGAGAAGAAGAAGGCTGAACTTGAAGCAAGAGATTACCGTAAAAGATCAACGAGTAAAGCTCCGTTCTCGACTGTAAAGAGGTTCAAGGAGGACACTAGTAAGTCGAGGCGATGCGGGAATTTCCATTAGAGCCCGACCATTGACGGACTCCGAGCTACATCGATAGCTAGTGTGGGCAATAATCGTCAAGAGAGACCCGAATGTCCCCAATGTGGAAGACGACACCTAGGTGAATGTTGGGGTAAGTCATTAATCGGGCTCATTATGGATGTGGTTCAAGGACCACTTCATTAGGGATTGCACGAGCTAGATGAGAAGAATAAGATGCAAGGTCACGAGATCTAGTGGGGCTGACGGCTAGAGGTGAACCCAGGGTTTTCAGGAGGTAGGGGTGGTAATCGGAGGGAGCCACTGACACGGCTGTTCGATCCGAGACCCGAGCTCTGCTAGAGCATATGCCATCCAGCGCACGAGAGGAGGCATCCTCCTGACGTTATCACCGGTACTTTTACTCTCTTTGATACTAGTGTGATTGCATTGATTGACCCGGCTCTACTCATTCATATGTATGTGAAACTTTAGCATCCAAGAAGACTCTACACCTTGAGTCTCTCGAGTTCGTAATTCAGTGTCAAACCCTTTGGGTCAATACGTACTCGTTGATAAAGTGTGCAAGAGATGCCCCTAATAATTCGAGAATCTGTTTTCCTACCGATCGATGCTTCTACCATTTGATGAATTTGATGTTATTCTTGGTATGGATTGGTGACCGTACATGATGCGATGGTGGACGCAAAAGGAAAACCATTGTTTTGAGGAGTGCAAATAATGAGGTAGTCCGAGTCGAGTCTCTCGATTTAAAAGGAGTGCCGGCGATAATATCTTCTATGACCGCCGAGATATGTGAAAAGAGGTGTGAAACATACCTTGCGTATGTGTTGGGAAGTAAAGAGACGGAAAGGAAACTCGAATCGGTACCAGTGGTTTTGTGAGTATTCGGATGTTTTTCACGAGGAGTTCTGGGATTGCCACCGGTTCGAGAAGTGGAATTGACATCGAAGTTGTACCGTACTACGCCGATTTCAATAGCCCGTATCGTATGGCATTAACGGAATTAAAGGAATTGAAGGTTCAATTGCAAGAATTGACGGATAGAGGTTTCGCCGACCGAGTTTTTCTCCGTGGGGCATCACCGGTATTGTTTGTGAGAAAGAAGGGCGGAAGCATGAGGTTGTGCATCGACTACCGTCAACTCAATAAAGTGATGATAAAGAATAAATATCCGTTGCCACGAATTGACGATTTGTTTGATCAATTAAAGGGAGCCTCGGTGTTTTCAAAGATAGATTTGAGGTCGGGATACTATCGGTTGAGGGTCCGAGAATCGGACATACCCAAAACCGCTTTTAGAACAAGGTACGGTCACTACTGAATTCTTGGTGATGCCGTTTGGGCTCACTAATGCCCTGCGGTGTTTATGGATTTAATGAATAGAATTTTCAGCCATACTTGGATCGGTTCGTAGTTGTATTTATCGATGACATTTTGTTCTATTCGAAAGATGAAACCCGAACATCTTGAACACACGAGGCTAGTGTTGCAAATCTTACAAGATAAGCGATTATCATAAAGTTCAAGAAATGTGAATTTTGGTTGAAAGAGGTTAGCTTTTGGGGCACGTGGTGTCCGCGACGGGTGTCGGGTGGACTGAACAAAATTTGACCATAGTCAATTGGAAACCTCCAAGGAATGTTACCGAAGTTAGGAGCTTTTGGGGCTTGCGGTTACTACCGACGGTTTGTGAAAGGATTCTCGATGATAGCCACACCCATGACAAAAGCGCTTGAAAGATGTCAAATTTGAATGGACGGAAAAGTGTCGAAAAGTTTCGACCAATTGAAAACCCATTTGACGAAAGCTCCGGTTCTAATCTGGCCGAATCGGCAAAGAGTTTGTCATCTATAGTGATGCCTCCCTACTTGGGTTAGGTTGCGTATTGATGCAAGAAGGTCGAGTTGTGGCCTATCGTCGAGACAATTAAAGCCACATGAGAAAAATTATCCAACCCATGATCTCGAATTGGTCGCCATCGTGTTCGCCTTGAAGATATGGCGACATTACTTATTTGGTGAGAAGTGCCATGTGTATTCGGATCACAAAAGTCTCAAATATTTGATGACTCGAGAGAGACTTAAATCTGCGACAAAGACGATGGCTCGAGTTGTTAAAAGATTATGAACTCGTCATTGATTATCACCCGGAAAGGCTAATGTGGTTGCGGATGCCTTAAGTCGGAAATCACTTGTTTGCTTTCTGACGATGAATGTACACTTGTCTATTCTACCCGACAATGTGTTAGTAGCCGAATTAAAGGCCAAACCATTGTTGGCTCATCAAATTCGGGAAGCTCAGAAAGTTGATGAGGAGTTGGTTGCAAAACGGGCTGAGTATGTTCTGAACAAGGGATCAAAGTTTCAAATCGATGATGACGATTGTTTGAGGTTCAGAAGTCGTCTGTGTGTTCCAAAGAATTCGGAACTTATTTCGATAATTCTAAATAAAGCCCATTGTAGTCGAATGTCAATCCACCCGGGTAGTACTAAAATGTACAATGACCTGAAACGCCAATTTTGGTGGCATGGTATGAAACGAGACATCTCCGACCTTGTTTCGAGATGTTTAATATGTCAACAAGTGAAAGCGGAGCATCAAGTGCCTTCAGGATCACTTCAGCCGATCACGATACCCGAGTGGAAATGGGATCGAGTCACAATGGACTTTGTATCCGGACTGCCATTGTCAGCGAGTAAGAAGGATGCGATTTGGGTCGTTGTAGATAGATTGACTAAGTCGGCTCACTTTATCCCCGTACGCACGGATTTTTCAATGGACAAACTAGCCGAATTGTATGTTTCTCAAATTGTGAGATTACACGGGGTGCCTATTTCTATCGTGTCGGATAGAGATCCGAGATTTACCTCACGATTTTGGAAGAAATTACAAGAAGCTTTGGGTACCAAGTTGCATTTCAGCACCGCCTTTCACCCCCAAACCTATTTACCGGTAAGATTTTCGGGGACGAAAATTTCTTAAGTGGGGGAGAGTTGTGACAGCCCAAAATTGACCCTAGTCGGGAAGTGGTTTCAGGACCGCTAAACCGAGCCACCGAAATGTTTGAACGTAATATTTATTGTCTAGAATATGTATTTATGAATGTGTGAATATTTCAAACTTCGATTTAGTCGATTGCATGTGAATTCAGTTATTAGGACTTGTGTGACACTTTTGAAATGTGATGGGCTAATCTATAAGGACCTAATAGTGCATGTAATCGAAAGGGAGGACTTGCATGTCAAATTTCCCCCCCCAATTGATAGTGGCCGGCCATGACAAAGGATTATGGGCAAAGAAAACATGTCATAACATGTTTTGTTAATGCATGATGTAAAAAAATGATTAAAAATTTGGGATGTAGGAAGAGAAACAAAAAAAAAATTTGTGTGTGGTATCCCCCCCCATTGTTGCCATATGTGGAAGAAAAGAAAAGAAAAAATTTGTTCATCCTTTCCATTCTTTCTTTTGGCCCAAAATCCTAAGGAGGAAGAAGGAATTTTTGCTCCATATTTGGTTTAGAAGAGGATTAAGGGGAGGTTTGGCCATACTTGTATCAAGATCAAGGTATGTTTGAGGTTGTGCCATGAGATTCATGCATGTTTTAGTTGCTAGCTTGATGTTCATGTTAGCCCATGGTTCAAATCCTTGTTATGTCATGGGAATGGTATTCGGCCAAGGTTGATGTTGTGTTAGAGCCATTGCATGCTAAATGTGAAGCTTGTAAATGATGCATGTAATGGTGGATTGACTACTCTTGAATTTTCTTTGTAGCATTCTTGAGTAAGACATTGAGTTCTTTGTTTAACCATGACCGAAAGTTGAAAGGGTATGGTTGTGATGTATTCGGCCATGGTGCATTCATAAGCATGATTTATGCTTATTACATGATAGGTAAAAATTGGTGTTTTGGATGGTTATGAACAACTTGAGATTCGGCCCTTGCACCTATATGTATATATGTTTGCACATGATGTATTGGTATGACATATATACTATCTCAAAGTATATATTTACTTGTGATGATGTTTCGGTTATGAAGTAAATGATAGATGTGTATTGAGATACAATATGTAATGCATTAGCTAGTAAAATGTATGCCATTCATGTGTGGTATTAAACATGTAATTGGCCTCAACATCAACATGCATAATCGGCCCATGAATGAGTACCTAGGATGATGTGTTGTTCAGCCATGAGTAAGCATGTTGAAGGCTTTGTCTTGACTTAGAAAATTCGGCTAAGGAGAGTACTAACTAATGTGTTGAGTTTGATTCATGAAATCCGTACATATGTGACTTTAATGTCTAGTGAATATATGTGGGCTAAGTGCCTTGAGTTCCTCTTTTCGATACTCAAATGATTGAATCAATTTATTTGTTAAATTAAGCTCAAGAGCAAAGGGGGACCAAGTCCGATAAAGGGAAGGAAAAAGTGGTCGAATAGCCATCGGAATCGTTCGACAACATCCGAGGTAAGTTTTCGAGCATCGAAACTTAGATTTTGATTCGATTAGATGATGTTATGAGCAAATCAAAATCGTGCCCTTTGTTTATGGCCATTGAGCCGAGAATGGCATTGCTTGTTAAGTGGATTGTGCATAAATTTTTGTTATGAAATTGAAACAAAGATGTGTATGAATGTTCGGGTAATATCCGGGCTAAGCCCGAAGGCAATTGTGCGAGTTGTGATATCCGGGCTAAGCCCGAAGGCAATTGTGCGAGTTGTGATATCGGGCTAAGCCCAAGGCAATTGTGCGAGTTGTGATATCCGGGTTAAGTCCCGAAGGCATTTGTGCGAGCTACTATAACCGGGCTATGTCCCGAAGGCGTTTGAACGAGTAGCTATATCCGGTTAAACTCTGAAGGTACGTGATTTGGGAATGAATGAACTTGCTGTAAAAATTTTCAGTTAATACGCTTGTGAAATTCCCAACAATGAGGTATGTTTTGTATGTGCTTTGCACTAGATGAGCCCGTATATATGAGTATTCGCTCCGTTGATAAATGAGCTACCGGCATTTGATTAAGTCGTTATTTGTGTATGAATATAAGAGTTGGTATTGCGAAGTAAGCATGTCATTGAGAATTTGTGCATATGAATTATTGATTAGCTACTTGAATGCTATAGTTTGGTTGTGTGTAAATTTATGGCTCAAAACTTACTAAGCATAAATTGCTTACTCCGTTTCTTTGTTTCTCGGTTTTATAGATTTTGGCTCGTCAGCTATCGGACTCGGGATTTTTGGAAGTCGGAGTCTCCCACACTATCAAAGCCCTTTTTGGTACTCTTTTAGTGGAACTTTGGATATGGCATGTATAGGGCTACCCTTTTGTTGTAGGTCGTGTACCTTTCGATTTGTGTAAATTTGAATAGCCATACGAAAATGGCTTAAGTATACTTTGGGCATGGACTTATAATCACTGTATGTTGTTCATTAAGAGGCATGGAAATGTTTGGAAACGATTAGCCATTGGGATGGCTAGTCATGATCCTATCTTGTGCTATTTATGTTAAGGGCTAGTTGAATCATGGGAACCATGAATTAGGTAAAGCCTACCTTAAAAACGGATGCTGTCTGCTGCAGTGATGTGGATGTGAAAAATACCCAAAAATAGTAGGAAGGGTATTAAGTAGTGAATAAATTATGTAATCGAACCTTGATGAATCTATTTTCATGTGAAAGTAACGAAACGATCATATGAACAGTATATTTAGAGATATTAAAGTTCTCGTGAGACAGGGCCAGAACGGTTTCTGGATCCTCTGTTTCGTCTTTGAAAATTTACCATAAATTATCCAGAAACAATTAGAAGTCATTCCTTATATGTATAGATTCCCCTTTGAGTCTAGTTGCATTAGAAAGAAACGGCATGAGCATTGAAGCTCTGTACAAGAAGATATCCAGGTCGTAATGCGCAAAGGTCAGTGTAGTCGAACCCTGAAACAGGGGTGACTTTAACTAATAAACTGTACCAATTGGCCCAATCAAAAATTCTAGAAATAAATCCACAGATGGATATATGAGTCTAAATTCAGGGAAAATTTACGGAATCAGTTTTTGAGTTTTGAAACTCGAGATATGATTTTTAAGGCGTCAGTGACGCAGTTATCCAGCGTGTCTGGAAATGTTAAATTGGTCGGTGAAATAATTGGATTTAGCTCGTTAACCCCTCGTGTCCGACTCCGGCGACGGTCTCGGGTACGGGGTGTTACAGGCTTATTTTTATTTGATTTGTGAATGTTCATAAACATGCAAAATAAATGTACTTTAGGTTAATATTTGTATTCAAAATGGTTCATTTTGTTTGGTAATATGGTATAAGATACAAATTTAAATTGATTATATTTTTAAAAGCCAATGTCGCATATGTTAATTGTTAGAATTAAGTGACCCGAATCCTTATTTAAATAAAATACAGTGGTAAAATAAAATAAAAGAAGAATTCATATAGAATTACACTTCTTTTATTTTATTTTAGATTAAGGTTTTTTAAACCTTATTAAATTCCATCTATTTGATATTGATTAGAATAAGGTGTTTCAGTCTTAATAGAATATGGCTTTACAAGACTATAAATAGACATAGTCTATTCCTCTTGTAATCATTCGAATTTGACATAGTGAATTTTCTTCTCCTCTGTTCGTGGTTTTTTTCCCGAAAGGGTTTCCACATAAAATCTATGTGTATTTTATTTTTATTTTATTTTATTTTATTTTCACAAATTGGTATTCGAGCTTTCGGGTTGTTCATCTCGATCACGGTAATAGTGTCTTTGAAGTATGAAATTCTACTGTTGGATCACAACACTAGATTTGCGTTGTGGCATATTAAGATGTAAGCAATTCTTGCGCAGATGGATCTGGAGAATGCCCTATTAGGGATAGATAAGATGGCTTCGACATTAACAGATGAAGAGAAGAAGGGTAAGGATCGAAAGGCATTAACACAATTACATCTGCATTTGTCCAATGAAATTTTGCAAGATGTGATGAAAGAGAAGACCGCCATTACATTATGGAAGAGGCTAGAACAAATATGTATGTCGAAAACTCTAACAAGCAAGCTGTATATGAAGCAGCATCTTTATGCTCATCGTTTGGAGGAAGGTGTGTCTGTACACAAACACTTAATAGTGTTTAAAGAATTTCTCTCAAACTTGGAGGCCATTGAGGTTCAGTATGATAAGGAAGATCTAGGGTTGATTCTACTTTGTTTGTTGCCCCCGTCTTATTCAACCTTTAAAGACACGATTTTATATAGCCACGAGTCTCTCATAGTTGATGAGGTTTATGATTCTTTGACCTCGTATGATAAGATAAAGCATCTTGTAGTTAAACACGACTCTCAGGGAGAGGGTCTCATTGTTCGTGGGAGACAAAATCGGAATACTGATGATGATCGTAGAAGGACATAGAAATGGAATCCTTGCGGTAAATCTAAGGGTAGATTAAAGTATTTAAACAGAGGTAAAACTTGTAACTTCTGCAAGAAGAAAGGGCACATTAAATCTGAGTGCTATAAGCTACAGAACAAGATTAAAAGGGAGGCTACGAATCAAAAGGGAAAACAACCAGAAAATTTTGGTGAAGCTGATGTTGTAGAAGATTACAGCGATGGTTAACTTTTAGTCACTTCTGTCAACAATTCTAAAGTGAGCGAGGAGTGGATACTTTATTCAGGCTACACCTTCCACATGAGTCCCAATCAGGATTGGTTTACAACTTATGAAACAGTGTCTAAAGGTGTTTTTTTGATGGGGAATAATGCTTCGTGTAAAATCGCAGGTGTTGGAACAATTAAAGTTATGATTTTGATGGAGTTGTCAGAACCTTAGTGATGTACGACATGTTCTAGAATTGAAATAAATTTAATTTCGTTGAGTACTCTTGATTCAGAAAGGTACAGATACACAGCTGAAAGTAGGGTTTTAAAGATTTCTAAAGGTTCCTTTGTTGTGATGGAAGGGTAGAGAAAGACTGCCAAGTTCTATGTTTTGCAGGGTTCTACTGTTACTGGTGATGTAGCTATCGCTTCCTCTTCCTTGTCAGATGATGATATTACTAAACTTTGGCATATGCGCTAGGGCATATGAGTGAGAATGGCATGGCAAAATTGAGCAAAAGAGGACTCCTTGATGGGCAAGGAATTTGCAAACTGAATTTTTGTGAGCACTGTGTTTTTGGGAAGCAAAAGAGAGTTCGATTCACAAGAAGAATCCATAACACAAAGGGAATGTTGGAGTATATTCATTCTGATCTATGGGGGCAATCTAGAGTGCCTTCGAGAGGTGGAGCTAATTATATGCTAACCTTTATTGATGATTTTTCCAGAAAATTTTAGGCATTCTTCTTAAAGCAGAAAAGCGATGTGTTTTTCGTATTTAAGTCTTGGAAAATTATGATTGAAAAAAAGATAGGAAAACAAATAAAATACCTCCACACAGACAATGGCTTAGATTTATATTCTGATGAGTTTAATAGATTGTGCATGTCAAAAGAGATCGTGAGACACTTGACAGTTCGCCATACTCCACAGCAAAATGGCATTGCAGAACGAATGAACAGAATGATCATGGAGAAGGTTCGATGTATGTTGTCAAATGTCAACTTACCAAAGTCGTTTTGGGCCGAAGCAGCCTCTACTGCATGTTTTTTGATCAACCGATCCCCATCCGTTGCCATTGAGAAAAAGACTTCACAAGAGGTATGGTCTGGTAATCTTGCAAATTATTCTGATTTAAAGATTTTTGGGTGTCCTGCGTATGCTCATGTTGATAATGGAAAATTGGAACCGAGATCCATTAAATGTGTTTTTCTTGGTTATAAAGCTGGTGTAAAAGGGTATAAGTTATGGTGTCCTGAAAATAGAAAAGTTGTGATTAGTAGAGATGTTGTTTTTGATGAAACTGCTATGCTACCTAACTTATCTCTTAAATACTCTTCCAATAAAGAAAATAAAAAGTAGGTGGAGCATCAGATTAATATAGAGTCGACTCCTTAAGCTAGTACAAAAATTGAGAATAGAGTTGCTTCTTCATCGCAATACTCTATCGCCAAAAACAAAACTAGAAGAGAAATTAAACCTTCAAAAAAGTATGCTGAGGCTAATCTAGTTGCTTATGCTTTAAATGTGGCTGAAGATATAGATAAGAATCAAGAGCCATCTAATTATTCTGAGGTGATTAGCTGTGAAGACTCAGAAAAGTGGATGTTTGCTATGCAAGAGGAGATGGAATCACTCCACAAAAATAGAACATGAGATCTTGTCAAACTTCCTAAAGGTAAAAAAGTTGTTCATTGTAAATGGGTGTTTAAAAAGAAAGAAGGGACTCCAAGAGTTGAAGAACCCAGATATAAAGCAAGGCTTGTTGCAAAGGGTTACAGTCAAATTCCAGGAGTCGACTTCACAGATGTGTTCTTCTTAGTTGTTAAGCATAGTTCGATTCGAGCTTTGCTTGGTATTATGGCCATGCATGATTTGGAGCTTGAGCAGTTAGGTGTAAAAACTACATTTTTGCATGGAGAACTTGAGGAGAATATTTACATGCAACAACCAGAGGGTTTTACAGTCTCAGAAAAAGAGGACTATGTTTGCTTGCTGAAAAAGTCCCTTTACGGTTTGAAACAGTCACCAAGACAGTGATACAAGAGGTTTGATTCCTTTATGACTTCTCAGGATTTTAGAAGAAGTAGTTTTGACAGTTGTGTTTACTTTAAGAAAAACAGTGATGGTTGTTTTGTGTATCTATATCTTTTTGTTGATGACATGTTGATAGCAGCAAAAGATAAAGGAGAGATAAGAAAGATCAAAGCCCAACTAAGTAAAGAATTTGAGATGAAAGATTTAGGACCAATAAAGAAGATACTTGGTATAGAGATTCTTAGAGATAGAAAAATAAGTAAATTGTACCTAAGTCAGAAGGGGTAAATTGAGAAAGTTCTTTGCAGGTTCAATATGCAAAGTGGTAAGCTTGTTAGTACTCTTTTAGCAGCCCATTTTAGACTTTGATCGGCTTTGTCTCCACAATCAGATGGTGAGATTGAGTACATGTCACATGTTCCATACTCTAGTGCAGTGGGATCTCTCATACATGTTATGGTTTGTTCATGTCCAGATTTATCATATGCAGTCAGTGAAGTTAGCAGATACATGGCAAATCCCAGTAAAGAACACTGGAAAACAGTTCATTGGATTTTAAGATACTTACGAGGTACTACTGATGTTTGCTTACAGTTTGGAAGAACTAGAGATAGAGTTATTGGGTATGTTGATGTTGATTTTGCTGGAGACCTTGATAGAAGAAGATCTCTCACAAGTTATGTCTTTACAATCGGAGGTTGTGCAATCAGTTTGAAAGCCACTTTGCAAACTACAATCGCTTTTTCTACCAGTGAAGCTGAGTACATGGCGATTACTAAGGCTTGTAAGGAAGCTATTTGGTTGAAGAGACTCTTTAGTGAACTCAATGAAGACCTTAAAATCAGACAAAAGATCAAATGTTTCATGAGAGAACAAAAACACATTGATGTTCGGTGTCATTTTGTTCGTGATATTAATGCTCATGGTGATATTGCTGTGAGCAAAATTAGTTCTCATGAAAATCCTGCAAATATGATGACTAAGACACTTTCTATAACCAAGTTTGAGCATTGCTTAGACTTGGTTGATGTTTATTGTTGAAGTTAAACCCTTAAGGGGTTTTATGGAAGAGGTGGAGAACTTGTTTGTTGAGAGTTCGCGATAAAGAACTTGTTCATTGAGATGTCATGTCTACGTGGAGATTGTTAGAATTAAGTGACCTGAATCCTTATTTAAATAAATTACAGTGGTAAAATAAAATAAAAGAAGAATCCATATAGAATTACACTTATTTTATTTTATTTTAGAATAAGGTTTTTTAAACCTTATTAAATTCCATCTATTTGATATTGATTAGGATAAGGTGTTTCAGTCTTACTAGAATATGGCTTTACAAGCCTATAAATAGACATAGTCTATTCCTCTTGTAATCATTCGAATTTGACATAGTGAATTTTCTTCTCCTCTGCCCGTGGTTTTTTTCCCGAAAGTGTTTCCACGTAAAAGCCGTTTATTTTATTTTTATTTTATTTTATTTTCACATTAATATTAAATAAACATTGGTTATATGATATGCTTGGTTATTAAGCACATGTTTATAAATGAGTTATTAAATACTGAAATTCTTTGAGGTATTAGGTTTCTTTAATGATAATAATACAAGAAATTTTGCATGTATTTGAAAGTAGATTATATATGACTTTGGGTTTTCATTGATAATTGTGTTATGATTTAGATTATGTATTTAATGTTTAAACGGATTTATGTTTTAGTTATGTTAATATAACATATGTGTATATGTAAATGTTCGAAAACTGTGTCTCGTCCGGTAATGCCTCGTAACCCCTTTCTGGCGACGGATATAGGTTAGGGGTGTTATGATACTAACTTGTGAGTTGGTGATGTTGTATAGCATTTTACTAAGCTTGTGACATTAATGATGATTTATGTTTAATCTTTGAATTGTATGAATGACATGGTAAGTTATTGTAAATTGAAAAATATATAGGATTTTTCCTATGCAATTTATCACCTTTTATATAAAGTTATTGTTAAAACTAAGTAATTGTTTAATAAATTAATGAAATATGTGAAAATATGAAATTAAGACATAGAAATTATTAAAATGTGATTTTATCATTTATTATATAGTTTTCATGCATAAAATGGCTTATTTTATATTTATTTGAGCGTATTATATTTTAAGGCATAAAATGGGCCATGCATGATTAAATTAAATAATAAAATATAAAATTATATTTAATAATTCATTTTAAAATATTTTATTTGTAACAGCCCGATTTAGACCCTAGTCGGAACAGTGGTTTCAAGACAACAAATCTGAGTCAAAAAAATATTTTAATTTTATTTTTGGTGTTTACAGTATGTGAATTAATATGTGTGAAAATTTCATGTGAAAATTTTATCGTTTGTGTGCTCGATTTGATAAAAAGGACCTAATCGCAGAAAATGCAAAAGTGGTGTGCTACATGAATAAATGCCGGATTGCTATGTCTTTATATATGTGGGGTCCTTATGATGCAATATACCATTGAATTAATGCATGGACATAGTTGGACATGAGTTAGTGGATTTTAAATGATATTAATAAGGTTAAAAATGGTATTTGATTATTAATGTTATATTAAATAAAACAAATGTATGAAATTAGGCCATTAGTGTTTATCTTTCTCGAAAATACAAAGAAAAAGAAAAGAAAAAGAGTTATTTAGGGTTCGACAAGCTCAAGCATCAATTAGGTATGTCTTTTGATTGGTTTTCGATAATTTTTACGTTTTCGAGATCATTGTTTTGAATACTAGCTAGCCCATGCTTGAATTTTTGAATTTGATGACGATTTTGTGTTTTGCCATTGTTGAAAGCTTGATGATTTTTGGGTTTGATGATGAAAAATAAATATGTGTTAATAGATTTTCATGTTTAATTAAGTAATTTTTAGTAAAAATTCCTATTTGGGATTAAATTGTGAATTTTGTAAATTGAGGGGTCAAAATCTAAAATAAATGAAAGAAATGGGCTGCTAGGGACCTTAGTGAAATCCGACCAAGCATGGGTGTGGTGAAATTTTGAATATTTTGTGTTTTTTGAAATAGGGACTAAATTGTGAAAAATGTAAAATGTTAGGGGCAAAAGTGTAATATGCCCATTTATGTGTTCATGGATTAATTTGAATGAATATGAGATTGA
The DNA here is from genome assembly GCF_025698485.1 of Gossypium arboreum. Classification (NCBI taxonomy): domain Eukaryota; kingdom Viridiplantae; phylum Streptophyta; class Magnoliopsida; order Malvales; family Malvaceae; genus Gossypium; species Gossypium arboreum. Next base: position 114,303,256 of record NC_069077.1, on the reverse strand, counting down.
ATAAGTCAAATTTAAATATGATTAGATCATGAATCGAAGAAAACAAGATTTGATAGGGGAAATCGAAAATCGTTGAATAGCCGTTTATTTCTGTCCGAACCCGTACTAGGTAAGTTCATAAGTAAATAAATGTCATTAAATTTGATTGTATATATATATTATTTTTGTTGAATTGAATTATTATTTGTATATATATTTCAACCGAATTTGTATAAGCATAGGAGAAATATATAAGATATGGAATTGTTTGGTTTACGATGTTCGGAAGCCCCACACGAACCTTAGGAATAGTTAGAATACATATGTCATGACATAGGATTCCGATATGTGATTTTGTGTAAGACCAAGTCTAGGACGTTGGCGTCAATTTGTGATTTACGTGTAAGACCCTGTTTGGGACAATGGCATCGATATGTGATTACATGTAAGACCACGTCTGGGACGTTGGCATTGTATGAGCTTTTCGACTATCCGAGTATCCTTATTAATTCAGAATGGTTCCACTGGCAATATCAAGTAATAATCCAATATGAAATCGAGCTAAGAGGTCAGGTATGTGCTAAGTTAAATGATTGGGAAAATAAGGTAAGTGTGTACTTGTGATATAAATATGAAATATGCATTATAAAAGTGAGAATTATATATGTTTATGAGTATATGTACATTCAGCTATTGATATTAAAATGTTAATGTTTATGAGATATGTATGATTTTGCAAGCATGATACATGTACATTTGGTTGAGGTTTGTTTGGTTCGGTCTAGTTTAATTGAATTATTTATGTCATTAAAATGAATTATTTGCTTATGACTTACTAAGCTATTTAAGCTTACTGTGTGAGTGTTTGTTCATTGTTTTATAGATTTTTGAAAGCTAGTTACGAGTTCGGAGATCGTCAAGGATCATCGTCACACTATCAACTATCATTCAGTACTTTTGAAGTTTGAAACTTTGAACGTATGGCATGTATAGGCTACTTTAAATATGTTTGGTTTTGAATTGTGTATATATAGCCATGCGAAAATGGCTTGATTATAATATTAAACCTTGTGTGTATTTGACTATGACTTAAACTTATTTTGGGAACTATATTTCTTGGTATACATGTTTGTGATGTTTGGTTATATGATTCGGCAATGAGATATGGTAAGTATGATGCATACTAGGCTTAATAGTTAGTTCATTTTGGAAGTATGAAATGTGGTATAATTAGGGTGATGGATGATTATATATGGGATTTTTAGGTTCAGTTGCTAAATGGTAAGAATGAATAAGTTTCATGATTATTTTGGTTGATTGTTTTGGTACGGATCCAAATGGTAAATGATGGTTATGATTAGGTATGTTTTTGTTAGTTTTAATGGATAGTTAAAAGTGTCAAGTTGATCCTAATATCAATATAGGTATGCATACATGTGGGGTTGTAAATTCAATTACGATATTTAGTTCATTTTTATATGTATATGATATTGATAATGGTGTGACCGAAATAATGCCTGGTTAATAGGATGAAATATGAAGTTTAGGTATATTAAAATAGATGTGAATTAGGTGTACATTGGAATGTTATTAGTGTTCAAATGCTATTATGGCTTTTGTTTTTTGGGTAAATTGCACACTATATATATATGCATCATTAGTATGTTCGGCTATGTTGTAATGTTACTAATGTTGCATATATGATTGCATAATAATTAATGTAATATGGTTCGAATGGTTTTATTATGTGCTTGTGCAGAACTTATCAAATGATATGTTTGATATTCAACTAATGAAATAGATATTGGCATATTTTCGATGTATGGAGTGTAATGATATATGATGAGATATGTTTTAAGTATATAAGTGCCATTAATATTGGAGTCACATGGTTTGAACATTAGAGTCACGCGGTTCGAACATTTATATGTATTAAGTACATGTAACATGGATTTGTTGCACATTACTTAAGTCAAATATGTGGTTATATAAATGATATTAATATAGTTGAAATTGAAGCATTATTTGTATATGTATCATAAGTAATAAAGCATGATAAATTTTATCTGGTTATGTGTTCCATATGTGCAAATTTAACTAATATGATTTAGTGGATGATTACTATTGGATTTAGAAGTTATATTGTATAGAAGTTGATGTTCAGTAATGTCTCGTAACCCTATTCCAGCGACGAATGTGGGTTAGGGGTGTTACATCATTAATAATTTAGGTTTTAATTAATTATTTATTTTATTCTTTGGTCCTTTAATTTATTGATTTATTTTGGACAGGTCTGATAGATTTGTTGGAATACAAAAACTGTTTTAATTGAAGACCAAGTAAACCCAATTTCGGCTACACATGGCTGTCCACATAAACCACTTTTTGGTTTAATTACACAAGGTCCTTGAAATGTTGAAGAAATTAGAGATTTGCCCAAAGATTTACATTTGACCGAGTCTCAGTCCTGTGTTGTTATGGCATTTAAATTACTTAAAAATCAAGCAAAATTCAACTTAAAATCCACTAATCATGGCTGGCCACTCATTGAAGAAGCTTGAAGAGACTAAACTGATCTATTTTTAGCAAACTACTCTCCTCTCTTCACCTATAAATAAGACTTCATTTCACCATTCCTAATCATCCCTTATCCCTCATCCGTCATCATTCTCTCTTTTCTCTCAATTCACTTTAGCATTTTCCATTCCCCATGCCTAGCATCATCTCTTCATAGAGATTTTAGCAATTAAGCCTCTTAAAGAGTCCTTGGTCTGCCACCTTGGAGAGCCATCAGCAAAGGAGCAAAGCGAAGGAGCGAAGGAGTGAAAAAGTCTCATCGGTCAGAGTCTTGGGTGACAACCACTTTGATTTGGGTTTAATCTGAAAATGTTTGCTAGGTGCTCTTTGTTCTTGTTACAACAATGTTAGCTTAATTTTATTTATGTTAGGATGATTGCTGTGATTAAATAATATTTATTCGATTCATGCTTATAATGTTTGTCCTCAATCGATCATGTTTCCAATTAAAATCAAGTCTTTATTTCGTTCATTCATGATTGAAATGCACCTAAATTAGCTGAGTGAACCTAACCAGACGACGGCTAGTGGCCACATAATTGAAATGTGCATGCTCAATTTAAATCCTAACCTGATTAAATTGCAAGTTGCATAACAACTCTAACCAATCTCTGTTATTTGCATAGTTGTTAGATTTGTGTGATTAAACTGTTTCAAACCTAACACGTCCCTATTACCTTGCACGAATACTTACCTTGCACGAATACTAAGAAACACTTAGTAAATAAGGATCAATAAAATGCATATTTACTAAGTAAAGAATTCTGAAAGGACCTAATGTGGTTTCCAACTTCATGAAAGATCGAGTTGCCATGGAATGTTTTTCTGAATGTTATTAAGCATGTTGATAATAAATTGAGTTTAATTAAAGTAACTGTCCTAGTTTTTTTATGTTATAATTGTTGCAAATTGTGTTTAATTTTACTAAAATCTATTTCATTCATATAGTTTGCATATTTAGGATAATTTGGACCGGGGATCATTGCATTTAGTTTAATATATTTAATTTTAATCATCACTTCTCAATCATATTGTGTTTTTATTTACCAAGTTGTTAATATAATTTTACAATTAAGTAATTTAACACAAATACAGTCCCTATGGAGACGATAACTCTATATTTACTTATTGCTTGACAACGACTGTGTACACTTGCACAAACCTATGCATTACAGTTATGTTTTAGTTTATACGAACTTACTAAGCACTCGTTGCTTACATAGTTTTTCTCTTCTGTTTTATAGTTTATCGAAAGCTCGATCGATTATAATATCCTCGAAGACCTATCACACTATCCAACAGTCAATTCAGTAGTTTTTGAATATTTTTGTCAATGTTTATAATGGCATGTATAGGATGTTTTTTAATGGTGATTTGATATATTTATGCTTTGAAGATTATGTTTGGCTTGGTGCACTTTAATACCTTACCAAGTTGTGTGTTTTTGGTCACTTGTAAGTGCTTGTCAATGAGGTTATTTTGATATGTTTGTAATGACTTGATAATGGTCATTTGTGATATGTTTTGGTAGGCAATTGAATTAGGTTATGATGCTTGAAATATGGCAATGTTGACATGTTTAGGTAAATTGGATGCAATTGTGGCACCTTTCAATGGTATATTGATTAAGTGAATTAGGTTGTTTGAAAAGGCATGATTATATGTATTTGAATGATGCTTAAGTCTCTTGAAAGTGTGAAAAATTGGATTGGTTAGTTAAACATGAATTGGGTATAAAATGGCTTGATTTTAGGTAAATTTTGGGTTCACGCAGGCTGTCACACGACTGCGTGTCATTTAAGATTTCTTAGTGTTCCAAGTCATTGAGTTACATGACCTAGCACAGGACCTGGCACACGAGCATGTAGGAAAACTCAATGAGTTACATGGATGAGGACACAGGCTGGGACATGGCCGTGTGTCCCTTGTTTGAAAGTTACACGGCCTAGACACTCGACCGTGTGACCCCTATTTTCCAAATTTTGCAACTTTTTTCCTAAAACTTCTGTTTTGGTTCAAATTAGTCCCGAATTGATTTAAAGTTATTTTTAGGGCCTCAAAAGCTCAAATTACAGACAAAATGTATGTAATTTAATGGTTTATAATATGTTCAATCTATTTAATGTTATGATAATAAATGTTTCCTAATTGTACGGTAATACTTTATAACACTAATTTGACGATAGATACAGGTTAGGGGTATTACATCACACCCTAAAATTGGGCCTAGCAGTTTCGACGACAATTTAGGAATTCTACCTCAAAATGTGTTCAAAAATTTGAAGCATGGTAACCGAGAATGTCTTCATCTATGGCTTTTTGAAAATTAAATCAATTTATGAAAATAATGTAGAAAAGACTTCCAATTTTAAAAAGCGAACTATTTTGTGAAAGGATTAATTTAAGAGTAGTTTTAAAGTAAATATACCAAGTTTTAAAATTAGCCTACTTTTCCTCCTTTTTACCCTACTATTGACGTTTAAAGAAAAGAAGGGAAGTGTTCTTCATCTTTTTCTTGTAACGCCTATTGTGAAGGAAAAATCTCAAACTTTCATCCACCAATTTCAACCTTCAAAATCTCCAATCCTTTGTCTTCGATCATCTTCCTAGCATTTAAAACCTCCTAGAATTCTAAGAGAAAGAGTTTTCTAGATTTTCAATCAAACGCTCATTTTCTCTCAACCAAAGGTAATATTTCATCTTTTTATTAGTTGTTAATGATATCTAGCCTTTTGAATTGAATTTTTATTCATTGAATAAAAGTTTTGAATAAATGTCGAAATTTGGGTCATTAATGGTAGAATTTAGGATTTTGAATGAAAATGATGTTTCGATGTGTTTTTCAACTTGTTTTGATATGATTAGAAGGTTTTTAAACCCTCTTTAAAGTTTCATTAAAAGATTATGAGGTTTTATTGAGTTTTCATGAAAAAAGGTTATTGTACGTCAAAATTTTGAAACCATAAATCTTTGTAGTTTTGTGCGGAATCAGTTATAGGCAATGGGAATTAGTAAAGATTAAGATATTTGAGTTTCGAGTTGGTTAGTTGAAAAATTCAATTCCAAAAGGAACTAGCCTTAAACATGTTTTTTTGTTTGTTTAAGGTGTGTTATGGCTGCAAATTGATTTTTCATATCGTGTGGTTATTATGTACGAAGCTTCAGAGTCATTAGGACCTTCTTCAAGTAAGGCGAAAGGTAAGGAAAAGCTAGTTTAAGCTTTCGGTAATTAAGCAAAAGTGTGAACGTTGAGTGTTTGGAATCGCTGCTAAGACATGATTCATAATGTTAATTGGGAGCTTAGGAATAGCTTAAAACCCTACTTTAAGTTCTGAGCGTAAGCTTTCTTATACCCGTCGCTTAATTTTCAAAGTATATGAATGCATGTACTAGATTGAGTATTAAGTTATGATAATGTGACATGTGATATATATTGTGATAGCTCTTGTGAATTTGTTAGCTGTGGGCATATTAAACATCTCAAATGACAATGATGATGTTGTGTTAGCAAAATAAATGTGTAGTGAAAGTGTGCAAAAAATGGTAAGTATATATGTATTGAATTCTGGAATGTGATGCCAGTGTGATAGGTAAAGTAAGTGAACATTGGTATGTGATAAATTCATTTTTAATGCACTCATATGTGAATGGATATGTGATGGCTCAACAAGCATAGTTGTGGCAGTTAAAGTGCAATTAAATGTGAAATTCGAAAAGTGTGCTATGTGTACAAATTGTAATGTGAATTGATGCTTATGAATAGAGATTAAGAGCATAAGAACAATGATTAAATTTGTGTATTGGTGAATACTTTGGCCTTGTGATCTCGTGGAACCAATGGATATAGTTGGCATGCCATAGGACTGTGAGTACTCACCCTTGTGTTTTGTGATTTGGACATTGAGGCCCCAGGACAGATTGGAGGTATAATAGAATGTCTAGCTAAGCGCCATTCATCAGGATATGTTGGTGTATTGGATAGTGTTTAGCTTTATGCTACACTTATGGAATATGTGAGACTATTTGAGTCATTGATGTGATGGAGATCCATGTATCCAATTCGTGGTGATAGAGCCCACTTATATGTTTCATGTTTCCAAGTTGTCAAATTATCATTAATTTATTAATACTTGAAAATGTTGTGTAAATGCATGTGAATATATAAGCTTGACTTGTGAGTCATTAAACCATGAATATGTTGTCTTGTCTTGATGAATTATATATATATACGAGTTGAGTGTAATTGCATGTGAGAGTATATGCTAGTTTTATGATTTAATAAAGCGTGAATATGTTATGTTGACTTGGTTAGAATATAGTTGTGAATGTGCAGTAGTATACCCATGTTTAACCTTTGATGTTATGTATACTTTGTTGTTATTCCAAAATTGACTAAGCTTGTTTAAGCTCACCTACTCTCTCTAACCATTGCAGATATTTTGTGTTTTCAGTGTCAGCGATGCGGTTCCAAGGAAGTGATCCAAGTTAGGCTTTAGTATTTAAGTAGGTTATATTAAAGTTGCATGTTTAGTTTATCTTAACCGATATGGTCTAGTATGCATTTTTTTAATGCCTTTGGGTATGCTTAAGTAGACTTTGTGAAATTAGTCAATTTTTGATGATTTTGTGATTATTTATGATTCATATGCATCATGTCTTAATTTTACATAATTAGGTGAATGAAATCATTAGAAATAGGAAAATGACATTTTAAGTCAGTTTAGTGCATTTTAAGACTTACAATTAAGTTTTGGGAAGTTTTCTACACTTTGGAACCAAACTAGGCAATTCAGTATCGATTGTAACACCCCTTACCCGTTCTAAATCATAGGAGCAGATACAAGGTATTACGAACATAATACCTACCATTAAACATAATCGAAATATAAATATGTCTTGAACAATATTAGCCAACTTTAATGGCTTGTACAAATTAGCTGGTCGAGTATCTGTAACTAATATTTTAAACCTAGACAAATATGACACGTAATAAAATAATTAAGCCTACTATACATGCCATAATTCAAAACGTTTAGTTCAAATACCCTAAAGTAGGATAGTGCGGATAGATCTTCACGATCCTTAACTCCCGAGTAAGCCGGAGAACACTATAAGACAAAAGAGAGAAACAAAGTAAGCTTATAGCTTAGTAAGTAAGTATGTAAATACTAATTAAAAAAATCTAACATGTTTACACAACAATTCAAGTACATCTACTTTAACTTCACTATTCATTCCACTTTGATTAAGCTGTCTCTGCTGCGTCATATTCACTAAATAAATTATAACTCGAGTTACCAAACTCGAAATTCAAATCCATAAAATTTCCCTGAATCTAGACTCATAAAGCTTTTTGCTAATTTTTTCTATAATTTTGGTTCAGCCGATTAGTACAGTTTATTAGTTAAAGTTTCCCTGTTACACAGCTCGACTGATCTGACCTCTGTTCACTACAAATTGAATTTCTCTCAGTACACAATTCAAACAACCCTGAAGTCTGTTTCATTTAAAATAGTCTCAATAAGGAATTTAGGCATGTAAACTATATTTCTTAATTTGCTTTGTACAATTTTAATGATTTTTAAAGTTGGAACAGGGGATCACGTATTCATCCTGAGCAAGTCACATACAATTGTAAATATCTCAAAATATAGAATTCCTTTGCTTGCTCTGTTTCTTTTATATGAAAGTAGACTCATTGAAATTTAATTTCACATCTCATTCAACCTCTAATTATATTCCTCCTATTTTTGGTGATTTTTCAAAATCATGTCACTGCTACCATCTAAAAACAGTTTTAATGCTAATTTCACTCTTTCACAAATTCTTTATGCTAACCTCATTTTATCTTATATTTGTATATACCACAAATCATTTTCACCATATTTCATTCACCATAAGTATAGGTCCAAACCACAATGTCACCACAAAACCATCCCGTTGAACAATTCGGATCAATCCTCGATATTTAATGGTTTCAGCACACAGCCCCACCATCATACTTCGTTTAGTTCGGCTCTCTTGTACACATGGTGAACACTTAGTACCACTCATGCGACCTAGCCGATTTGTCTCGTAGCTCTCTTGTCTACATGGTGTCCGTCACTTGGAATCACGCATGCGACCCAGCTACATTTATCTTTCACGTAGCTCTCTTGTCTACATGGTGTCCTTCACTTGGAATCACGCATGCGACCTAGCTACATTTATCTTTCACGTAGCTCTCTTGTCTACATGGGATACATCTCGTATCACACATGTGACCTAGCTACTACAGGGTGTCTCGTAGCTTTCTTGTACACATGATGTGCACTCGGCATCATACATGTGACCTAGCTACGCTCCATCTATTTTATTCGATTTTTCCGAATGTTCAACCGGGATCTCTCTCTCTATTATTTATTTCCATTCTTCCAATAGTCGATTTATACTTCAACATCAGCTAGTATATACATATAATAGGCTGAAATATAAGAATGTACATGAAATTATTGTAATATTTACATACAAACTTACCTTGGTGCAAAATGTGGAAATTTTGCAATTTAATCCAAAACTTTTTCCTTCCCCCGTTCAAGATCAATTCCGCGTCTTTCTTGATTATGGAGCTTGAAAATTGAAGAAACCCTAGCTATGGAGAGAGGAGAATTCGGCAGCAACTAAGGAGGATGATGACCAATTTTGTGTTATTTTTCCCATTTTATTTCATTTAATATCCAAATGACCAAAATGCCCTCCTTACTAAACTTTCAAAAATTCCTTCCATGTCCTAATTTTGTCCATGAACTTAAAATTGGTCAAATTGCTATTTAAGACCTCCTAATTAATATTCCAAAACAATTTCATACTAAAAACTTCTGGGATGCAAATTTTGCAACTTATTCGATTTAGTCCCTACTTTCAATTTAAGCACTTTAGGCATAGAATTTCATCACGAAATTTTCACACAATCATGCAATCATATCATAAACCCCAAAATAATTATAAAACAATTATTTCTATCTCGGATATGTGGTCACGAAACCACTATTCCGATTAGGCCCTAATTCGGGTTGTCACATCGATACTTTAACAAAAGTATTGAAACTTCACTAAAAGTATTGATACCATTGGGATTTTAAAACAACTTGGACCATGTTTTAAAAACACATTTGGGGCAAAACTCTTCAAAATTTTCTCTCTATCAAACATAAACCTTTATAACCTAACTTTAAAAAATCCTTAAATCTTTTGTAACGCCCTAAACTGGGCTAGATGCTATTGCCAAATTTGAAAAGCTACATTGGCACCGAAATAGCCTAGAAAATCTTTCATATTTTTCAAAAATATTTTTTAAATCATTTGTGTAAATCATTCAAAACTAGTGAAATTGAGAATTTTAGAAATCAACGATTTCAGTATTTTATGTATTTGTAAAAGTTTGATTGCTATTCAAAAATTTTATAAATTCAATCATATTTCAAAATCATTCGTTTATTTAATCAAAACATAAAACTTGACTGTTCGTCACTATTTGAAAAAAAAAAGGTGTTAAATTCATAAAATCAAATGTCTTTAGAAATCTCATTTGTAAACATTATAAATTTTGAAACTAAGTCTAATTTTATCAAGAACTCATTTCTTATATTTGCAACAGAAAAATGTAATATTTGCATATTTATACGAAAATCGCAATGAACCATTTTACTAAAACCATGTTTTGTTAAAAATCAATATTTCATTTAAATTCGATAAAACATCATTAGGAAATTTAAAACCTCAAAAACTAAGTCATATCTTTGCCTAAAAATCGTTTTCATTGTTGAAGCGAAAAAAGAGTGATTTCGTCAAATTTTAATAAAAATTAAGTTTCATCATGATCTTAATCAAATACTAATTTATGCAGTTTTTTTTAAATTTAATGTCATGCAAGCAGTTCATGCTAATCAAAATGAAAAATGCTCAAAGTAAAGTCTCATGTCATAGTCCATACTCAAATTTATTACAATCCAAAAATAACAAAATATTAAGATAAACTTTAATTACTTTAATTTAAGAAGAACTCTGAGAAACTCCTCCAAATGTCGTCATCGAATCCTAACCTCAGGGTTATCTATAAAATCATAAAACTAAAAGGGAAGTGACCTATAAAGCATAGTGTGAGTATTAACTCAAGTAAAAAGCAGGAATTCAATATACAAATCAAGTAACAATGAGCACATACTTATCGTACAAAATAATCAATTTTCTTTATGCACATGATCATGGAAATGCAATTTTTATAAAATAGTTATGCAAATTTCTTTTAAAACATCCTACCCATCACTGCTACACTCCGAAATTGAGTTCCCTGAAACTCATTCATCGAAACACTCTAATTTGTGGACAAGCCACCAGTACTGCAGACAAGTTACCAGTAATGTGGTCAAGCCACTAGTAATGCAGATAAACTGCCAGTAGTGCAGGTAAGCTGCCAATAATGCAGATAAATTGCCAATAAAGCAGACAAACTGCCAGTAATGTGGACAAGCCACCAGTGATGCGGATAAACTGCTAGTTCTTCCTCCTTACACATGCCCCAACCCCATGCATGTGGCCATGTAAATTGTGCCCATTGAATCATTTAACGATTAGTATCAAATAGGCATGTTTTGACATGCAAATCACATATTATCACGATGTAAACATCACATTTTAACAGTCATGAATAGTCATATATGCCATAATATCATATAACACGAGAATAAAACAACATGTTTTTCATATCAGCAATAACCGTAACCACACAACATACTTTCACAAAATAGTTGGTTCAGAATCACTTACATGTATTATTCATTTTGGCATATTTATTCTCCCATTTCAGAATACTTAAAATATTTGCATAAAACAAAGATCAAGTAATAATATTTTATTTTGGCATTTTTAAATATATATATAACTTGTATTAAGTTATACCCACACCTAATCTAAGCAACCCAATGTGAAAAACTCCATTTAACGTGCACATTTAGATTTAATTAGATCTATCTCAGATCTAAACACAAAAAGAATAATACATAATTAAATCATTACTTAAGTTATCCTTTCAAATAAAAACAGTCTAATCTTGATTTCCAATACTACAGTTACACTTATACAACTAGAATAGGAGATGTGATTCACTTCCCAAAAGCCAAAGGTGTTCAAATTTGTTAAAAATTGATCCTTTAAGACAGGAATAATATACGAGTTGTTAATATCGAAGAAAAATGATATCTAACACTACTATTATATTCGTCCATTTATAAAAATGAGAAAGAAGTGATGATATATACCAATATCATCCCATATGTTAATACGATTTGACTAGAAGGATTAACAGTTCATCAAAGTCTTGAATCAAGGAGGGAATTAGACCATGGAACAATCAACATCAAAATAGAAAAATGATTATAAGATTTTAGTAACGATTTAAGAAAATACAAGAAGATGACTAGAAGTTTGATTATGACTAGATATTTGAAGAGAAAATGGATAACAAAGAAAAACAATAACTAACAATGGTGGCGGTGCAACGGTGTGGTGGTGGCAGCATGACGGTGGTGCGGCATTGGTGCAGCAGTGTAAGAAGAAAGTAAGAAAAGGAGGATGGGTGATAAAGTGGAAGTGTTTAGGTCAAATGGTGGTGGCTAATGATGGAGTAAAGGAGGCCAAAATTAAAATAATGGTGGTTCAAGGTTGTGCAAAAAGGGAAGAAGAGAAAAAAGAAAGGAGAGGAGAGGAGAATGATGAAACAAATGAGATAATAGACTCTCCTTAGGGTAGAGAATGTCCATAGCAAGTCAACAAGCAAAAAAAAAGGAAGAGAGTGATAGGTAGGGAAGAAAACAAAGGAAAGGGAACATGTACAATAAAAAGAGGGCTAAGGGAGGAAAGTTGACTAGCTAATGGAGGAAATAATCTTTTCCTATATGGTAATACTAGTGGACGACAAAAGGGGTTGACCAAAGATTTTTATGCCAAAAATCGAACATATTATGAGCGAGTAGGGAAATGAACATATGACCTTTAGGAAATTAAATAAACACTTAACCAATTGACTACTCACTAGCTTGTTATAATTCCTACAACATTTATTTTAAAAACATAATGTGACCTTTACTAAGATTTGAAGCAAACTTGCACCACAAATAAAAAATAATGTGAGAGAATGTAACACCCCTCACCCGTATTCAATGTCGGAATAGGGTTACAGAGCATTACCAAACATATAACATATATAACCGTACTTTTCTCATACATTCAATCAATTCATACAATTCTCATTCAATCTCAATCAATTTGTCCCTTATAATAGCCTGCAAGGCCTAAAACATGTTTTAGGAGCGGTTCGGGACTAAACCAATAACTTCTAAAACTTTCATGAAACTTTGAAAATTTTACTTAAAATAGAGGACACACGCTCGTGTGGGCAGGCCGTGTGTCTCACACGACCACTAGACATGCCCGTGTCACAAGCTGTGTGAAAATAGGGGGTACATACTGACCTGGGTCACACGGCCAACTACACGCCTGTGTGTCTAGCCCATGTGCCCTTTGAAGTGGCCACACATTCCCGTGTGCTAGACCGTGTATTAGGCCGTGCCAAACCTGTAGGGTATACTGACTTATGCAACATGGCCAAGTCACACGCCCGTGTACTAGGCCGTGTTCATAATAGGGGGTATACTGACTTGTACCACACAGCCGATCACACGCCCGTGTGTGAGACCTTGTGGAGCTTACTGACTTCATTTCAATTTCAACATCAAGGAACACACGGTCGTGTAACACGACAGTGTGTCACACACGGTGATGTAATAGTTTGATTTAGACCCTAATCGGAACGGTAGTTTTGGGACCAAGAATTCGAGTCAGAAAAATATTTAAATATTATTTTTCGTGTTTATTATATGTGAAGTAGCATGTGTGAAAGTTTCGTACGAAAATTTGATTGTTTGTGTGCTTAATTAAATAAAAGGGCTTAATCGCGTAAAATGAAAACTTAATAGTTTAAAGCATAAGGACTGTAGTGTTAGTGGCTTTTTAATATGGAGTACTTATGTTGTAATTAGGCCTTTGGCTATATGAGTGGACGGTTGAAGGCATGTTTTATATGGTTTTATTATTAAATTTTTAAGGTTAAAAATGTAAAGTAATAAAGGGTATATTTGATATATTATAACATAAAAAAATGAAGCCACGCATTTTATTCATACTTGGTAACCGAATCCTTAAAAAGAAAAGAAAGAAAGAAAGCTTAGGTATTCGATAACTATGAAGCTTGATAAAGGTATGGACTTTGCTCGGTTTTTGATAATTTTTATGTTTTTGAGATCGTTGCTTCGAGTACTACCGACCCATGCTTGAATTTTTGATTTTGGTGAATATTTTGAGTTATTCCATTGATGAATATTTGTGTTTTGTGATGTTTAATGATAAATTATGAAAGATATGCTTTGGATTAATATGTTTTATATTGAAGTTTTTGATGATTTTGAGTTATTAGGACTAAATTGAAAAAATAATAAATTGAAGGACTAAAATGCAAAATAAATGAAATGTATGGATTAGTATAAGCATAAGGAAGATTTGGCCTAACTATGATGTGGTGAGATTTTGTGTATTTTGTGTTTTGTGCAATTAGGACTAATTTGTAAAAGTATGAAATATCAAGGGTAAAATGATAATATACCCATTTATGTGTTGTTGGATTAAATTGAATGAAATTGTGTTTAAATGAGGTTAATTTGAAATTATATAGATCAAGAATAAATGAAATCGGACTTGGATCGGGGAAAAACAAAAATAGTTGAATAGCCGATTTACAACGTTCGTCGATATCGTGAGTTTGTTTAGTTGATTCGGCTTTGGTTGAGTATGAACAAAGTATATATATATGAAATTGTATTTTATGTTTAATATTAGTGTTATATTGTAAATGAGCATTTGATGGTATAAATATATATATTAAGTTCGAATATATAGTAAGAAGTTATTATGATATTTTAGGTTTTATAAAGGACTTGTAAGTGGACTTAATAAATGACCAAGATGCTGATTGTATATATATATATATATATATGCATATATGAGTTTGTGCATAATCGAATGATGCTTGTCACTCTGTTTCGTTTAAAAAAAAATGAAAGTGAATATGCATACGTGATGTTTATGTGATTGGCATAATAGGTATATTTGATGAACCTAAAATTCGAATATACAATATGTTTATAATGTATGTTTATAATTATTTGATTATATGCTTTACATGTAAATATGAATATGACTTGTGTGAGCATGAGAATGTTCAGAACTGTAAGTATGTCTAGTAATGCCTCGTGACCCTAGTCCTACGATGTATATGGGTTAGGGGTGTTACATTTTATTGGTATCAGAGCTACAGTTTAGTCGGTCCTAAGACTAACGTAGCATGTGTGAGTGTAGCTATACAAGCCATAATTTTATACTGCGATAGTGTAATGACTTCTGACATTTGAAAATGTGCTTTCATATAGGAAATGTGTAACACCCCGAACCCGAGACCATCGCCGGTGTCGGACGCGAGGAGTTAACGAGCCAAGTCCTCTTAAAGCACCGACCAATTTGTCATTTCCAGACAGGCTGGAAAACTGCGTCACTGTCGCCTTAAAAATCATATCTCGAGTTTCAAAACTCGGAAACTGATTCTGTAAATTTTTCCTGAATTTAGACTCATATATCCTTCCATGGATTTATTTCTAGAATTTTTGGTCGGGCCAATTGGTACAGTTTATTAGTTAAAGTCACCCATGTTACAGGGATCGACTGCTCTGACCTTCGCGTGTTACAACTTGAATATCTCTCTGTGCAGGGCTTTAATACTGGTGCCGTTTGTTTCTAATGAAACTAGACTCAAAATGGAATCTGCACATATAAGGCATGACTTCTAATTCTTTCTGTATCATTCATAGTAAATTTTTAAAGTTGCGACAGGGGACCCAGAAACCGTTCTGGCCCTGTCTCACAATAACTTTAATATCTCTTAACATGTAACTCCTATGACCGCTTCGTTTCTTCCATATGAAAGTAGACTCATCAAGGTTCATTTACATAACTTATTCACTATTTAATACCATTCTTACAAATTTTGGTGATTTTTCAAAACCACACCACTGCTGCTGCCAGCATCTGATTTCAAGGTAACCTTTACCTATCTCATGATTTCCACGATTCAATTGGCCCTTTTTGCATACATAGCACAAAGTGTGATCATGATTAACCATTCCAATGGCTAATCTTTTCAAAACAATTCCATACCCCATAATGATCATCATACAAACGATTATAGAATCATACTGAAAACGATATAAGCCATTTTCGCATGGCTATCCAAGCTTACACAAACCGAGAAGTACATGACCTTCAACAATAGGGTAGTCCTATACATGCCATTTCAAAGTTCAACCAAAATTATACCAAAATGGAGGCTTTGATAGTGTAGATGACTTGACTTTAATGATCCCGAATCCGATCGCTAACGAGCAAAATCTATAAAACAGAGAGCCAAAGCAACGGGTAAGCATTTTTATGCTTAGTAAGTCTCAAGCAATAAAATCAGCTTTAACTAAAGCATTACATTCACATAGCCAAATGAATCATTTCATTAATACACATTCACATAATCATACTTACTTCACACTTCATCATTATATACTTTCACAAGATATCAACCAATTCAATAGCGGAAAACTCGTTAGTCGATTGAGCGAATGTTACTCAAACGTATCGACTTTTCCAATGCACATATAAACATACCTTATCCTTTGGGCTTTTCGAGCGTACTAATTAAATTTATTACAGCAACCAACGATCACCTTCAGCCCAAGCTTCTTCGGATTACAACCGGATATAACCACATGGACGAATGCCTTGGTCTTAGCCGGATATAACGACTTGCACAAATGCCTTGGTATTAGCCCGGATTTAACAACTTGCACAAATGCCTTGGTCTTAGCCGGATGTAGTCACTAGCACAATTGCCTTGGTCTTAACCGGATATAATTACTAGCACAAATGTCTTGGGACTTAGCCGGATATCATTCAATTGCTCATGTACACATACATCAATAATCATTACACATCCATGTTTCATTTTCGTTACTAAGGCTCAAACATATCACTAGCATAATCACCTTCGGGACTTAGCCCGGGTATCATTCAAATACTCATACACACATATATCAATAATCATTACACATCCATATTTCATTTCACATAATTCGAGTAGGGTCATTACTTGAAGACTTACCTCGGATGTTGTCTAACGGCTTCAACGGCTATTCGATCACTTTTTCCTTCCCTTTATCAGATTTAGCTCCCCTTTGCTCTTGAGCTTAACGAATACAAGTAGAAGTATTCAATATTTTTCTCAATAATGTTTACTAGTCAATCACATTCGGCATCTCATATCATCTCACTTTATTATAATTTATCATTCAACCTTTGAACCAAAACGCCATTATATGGCCACATATACATACATCCATATACTTAAGCTCAAGAATTTTAACATAACATCAAGTGCTCAAATTACTCATGTGGCCGATTATACATGGTCATAAATACACAAAATCAAAAATAATTTCAAGGTTTTCACATTATAAGGTACTAAGCCGAATACACTTGCTAGGTTCACATACATTCTTCACCAATTTCTTCTTTAAACAAACACATTTAAGCATTCCTTTCGTATTATCAACTCCAACCACATTCATTACTCAAGTATAGTATTTTCACATTCGGCAATAGTATTACATACAATAGCCGATTCTTCTTACTTTGTATTTGTGCATCTATTTGATCATTAGTTTAGTTCAAACACCCATACACCAAGATTCATCAAGTTTAGCATGAAACATAAACCTTAATCCTCAATGACCACTATGGCGAAAATCCTAGTCAACCCAAAATCACAATTTCTAGCATGGGTTACCTAGAGAACTTGGTAACTAGCTCAATTTCATCTAACGTTTCAAGAATTCACATGAATTTCTCACTTAATTTATAGCTTAGAAACCGAATGGTTGCTCCCTTTTCCTCCCTTAGAATCGGCCAAGAAGAAACAAGAATAAAAACTTGTTTCTTTCACCCATCCACCATTTCTCCTTAAAACACAAGACAACAATCATTTTCCTCCATTTCTTCCATGGTGATTACCCACTATCACCACACAATCAAGATTTTGACAAGGCTAAGTAGGAAACTTAGTAACTAGCTTAATGTATGCTAATATTTCAAGAACTAACATGAAATCACTTACCTTGTTCCAAGCTTAAGGGTGACCGATTGGCTATCTCCCCTTCTTCCTTTGAGTTTCGGCCAAGCTAAGGAGGATGAACACTTTTCTTTTTTTTTTCTAGTTACGGCACAATGGGGGGCAAGGATGAAACAACCTTGGTTTCTCTTCCCACTCCCTCATATTTTATTGTTCCTCCCACAACATGTTATCACAACATGTTTATTATATTCTTTACCCATCACATTTTGTCTATCTTCATTACCATGGCGGCCACTTCCTATAGTTTGGCTAAATTGACATGCAAATCCTCATGTCTTTACTTCATGCATTATTTGGCCACTTAAAATTTCACCTATCACATTTTCAAGTCCTATCACATGGGTCCTTTCTTATAAATTAGCACCTAATTAATAAAATCAAGGCACGAAATATTTACACATACAAATTCCACATACAATAAGCACAGAATATAACACCTAATTATTTTTGTGACTCGGTTTTGTGGTCCCAAAACCACTTTCCGACTAGGGTCAATTTTGGGCTGTCACAAAATGGATCCCGACAGAGCTGTAGCTGATGATGTCGAGAGCGTAGCACCTGCTCCCACGCATGGGACAGCGCTAGTTGAATCTCGACCTATCTTGAGTAGCCATGAGGGGGAGGCTAAGCAAGCCTTCTATCAAATGATGAACGATTGGTTTACTCAGTATATCCGGACTAATCCAGCTACACAACAACCTCCACCCCGGAATAATCCATCTCCGATACTTGTGGTACCTCCGATGATTGATCCAATGAGAATTAATAGGCTTCCTGTAGATAAAATAAAAAAAAGGGGTCGAAGAGTTTAAAGCTAATGATGATGATGATGCTGAGCGTGTAACACCTCAAACCCGGCCTAGATGTTATGACCGGATCTGATGCGCCACATTGATGCGTTCAAAACACTTAGTTTGGAAAAGCTGAGTTGGTGTTGTAAAAGACACTTTTAAAAGTAAGTTAAAGTGAATGGAAGCTGCGCACCAGGTAGGAAACTAGGAAAAAGAGGAGGTGAGTCCGTCGGACTGCTTAAGTACCAAGCTCATCCCGGATTCAATCCTAGACATGCACACATCCATTACCACACTTTATCATCTCGTATAATTTTGAGAAAACCGTTTGGTTATGCCCGTCTTAAGAAAATGATTAAGTTTGAAAACGTTCGTTTAAAATATTTGTTTTCTTGGAAAAAACATTACTTTACGGAAACTTTGCGCGTCATCGTGATCTAAAAGAAAACAAGTAGTTTTTATAAAACGAACCCTAGTGCTAACCAGTTTAATAATCCCCAAAATAAAATTAATTAAAAAGAGCGACCTTATTACAACTTTAAGCATAATAAAAATAATCCAAATTAAATGCTAAACTTATTTAAAATCAACAATCAATCTTCATGGCCACTCTGAATCCCGCCCAGCTCCAAGTCCACCAACTAGGGCTCACCTGCAAGGATGGAAGAGGAAGGGGGTGAGTTTGGGAAAACTCAGTGTATATAGAAACCCATCCAAAGCCCAAATCAGCTCGAGCCCATTGAGCCTAAGCCCTATTCAGATAACAGTACACAGTGGACCGAAGCCCTTTTCGAATCTGATAGCAAGGCCTTAGCCCTTTTTACATAACAGTGGCCCATAGGCCCGTTCGATAACATGAGTAACAACAGTAATAATGAATGCAAGCCCATCTGGGGAGACTACTCAACCCACCAACCGCTACACTGCCCCGTACCAGCCCTACACACCATGTGGGGAATATCTCAACCCACCCAGCCCTACACACCACAGTTGCAGCAACGGTGCTCAAATTTCAGTCAGTTGAGGCAAAGCCTCCAGTACGTGGATGAACCACTTTCAGTACTTCCTCCATTAATACCCCAATCCCATGCAACAGATATTAATAAAAGCATGTCATGTAAAATACAACATTAATCAATCATGCAGTTCTGCCATTTTAAAACCCTAGGGGTATATCGGTAATTTTGCTCTTTAGGGGTAATTTTGGTAATTTTGCTCTTTAGGGGTAATTTCGGTAATTTTGCTCTTTAGGGGTAATTTCGTGATCTACGCTACTACACAAGCTAATTCAGTAATTTTTAGCAGTTTTATGCAATTTGATTCCATCATCTACCTAACAGGCTAATTTGCCCATCTCTTACCCATATTGGTCCATAAGCCCATTGGGCCCAGTTTCGGCCCATCGAGCCCCTTTTTCTGAAATACGCTAAAACACCACGCGAACGTGCTTACCACCTTGCGGTGCAAGATCTAACAATTACTCTATACCTTGAGAGCATTCGAATACTCACATGACCATGAAATGCCGGAATTTCGGCATGTCGACTTTTGCCGAATTGAACTAAGAAAGGGTGTTCGGTACACACCTGTTTCGCGACAACTGCTACTGAGATCTCTTTCGATATCCTACAATTGATTAGCACAACGCTTATTTACAAACTATATCACTAACTTCCAAAACTTACACACCCATGATCGAACCATGTCCCTAAAAGTCTTTGAAACCTTACCTTTTTGCCAAAATCGACAGCTAGCTCCGAATCCGATTGCTCCAATGATTCACGCTTCCAATCCAACACTTAAGAAGGCACTAACCAATGAAAGAAAACAACCGTTAAAAACCTTTAGAGCCACATGCCCAAATCGACAGCCTCCCTAATTTTAGGGACTTCGGCTTTTCTTAACTTTGCAAAATAAGAACAGATCTGAGATGATACGTACTTACCCCTTACTCCCACTTGATTTCCATGCAATCTAGTGTAGATTTATCTATCAAACGACGGTAGAACTCGATTCCCCAAAGTCTTGTAGTTGCGGCTATAAGCCCCCAAATCTATGGTTTTTTTCGGCTTTTGTGTGATGAAGAAGATGATAATGTGGGGCTACAACCTTGAAGTAGAATTGCGGTCAGGAATCTAGGATTAAGAAAAGATAATTGTAAATTAATAAAAGCAAAAGAATATAGGAGAACACGGCTTTGAAGAAATCGGCACAAGCAGTGATCACAGGATTTCGCTTTTATGGATTTGGCAAAAGTGTTGATGAATAGTAGGTATGATGAATAGTTTGAAGAAGAAAAATAGAAGAAGAAGAGTAGGGAGGTGGTAGTTTAGCTAGAGAGGAAAAAGAGAAAAGAACAATCCTAAGGTGTAAGCGGAAGAAAACGGCACCAACAATACCCTAAGTGCGAAATACTAACCTCATAATCCCCGCCGATTTTCCTCTTCTATTCCCACCATTCGCTAACTCCTAGCTTCATCCCAATCCTTAAATCTCTCCCTTATCACCCCTTAATCCAAGCATTTAAACCGATCCAACTCTCCTCTAGCGTAATCCACCTAAACTCCAACACTTACCCTCCCTGTGCTTAAAAATAAATGCATCTATTTGCCAACAAAGGAATCGATCCCAAGTCCTCCCCCAACACTTACACGCCACCTTTATAGCTCCCTAGTGGCGTCACTTAGCCACTTTACCAAAGGCTCATTTGTGATGCAATTTACCCATCACTCCACTTAAGGCCACTTAGCCAGAACCCCTAACTCCTAAGTCTAAAATTCCAAAAATTCAACTGGGTTTTGGCCAACTCATGGGCCTTCTATAAGCCCATTTACCAACTCAAAATACTAATTCCACCTCCAAATACAAAATTTTAAAAATCTTTACAAAATATTGAAAATCGCGAATAAACCCGAAAATCAGGATGTTACAACTCTACCCTCCTTAAAGAAATTTCGACCTCGAAATTTTACCTTATCAGAACAGTTGAGGGTACTGTTGACGCATCGCCTCCTCAGTCTCCCAAGTAGCTTCTTCCTTGCCATGGTTTCTCCAAAGTACTTTCACTAGTGGAACTGATTTCCTTCTCAACATCTTGACGTCACGATCAAGTATTTGCACAGGTTCCTCTTCGAAAGTTAAATCGATTGTACCTCTATTTCAAAGAATCGGTATGATATGAGTTGGGTCGATCGATACCGCCTCGGCATGGATACATGAAAACGTCGTGGATACAATGCGATTCGGTGGTAACTCTAGGCGATAAGCCATTTGGTCCAACCCGCTTAACAATTCGGTAAGCCTAATAAACCGTGGGCTCAACTTACCCTTCTTACCAAATCTCAAAATTTTCTTCCAAGGGAAACCTTCAAGAAAACCATATCCCCACAAATAACTCAATCTCTTTGCGCTTCAGATCCGCATCGACTTACATCTATCGGATGCCTCCTTTAACCGACCCCTTATCGACTTAACCTTGCTTTCGATTATACGCCACCAATTCCGGTCCAAGCACCCGTCGTTCACCCAACTCTGTCCAACACGTCGGCGTCGACATCTTCGCCCATAAAGCGCTTCATATGGTGCCATCTCGAATACTTGCTTGATAGTCATTATTGCACGCAAACTCCGCTAATGGTAAGTAGTCCTCCCGCTTCCACGAAAATCGATGATACAACCTCTCAACATATCTTCCAGAACCTGAATAACCCTTTCTGACTGTCCATCTGTCTGTGGGTGAAAAGCGGTGCTAAAATCCAATCGTGTTCCCAACGCTTCTTGCAACTTCCGCTAAAACCAAGACGTAAACCTAGGGTCTCGATCAGAAATTATTGACACTGGCACCCCATGCAGTCGCACTACCTCCGCCACATATAACTTGGCCAACTTTTGCAGTGAGTAGTCGGTACGAACAGGTATGAAGTGTGCAGATTTTGTTAACCTATCCACAACTACCCACACCGAATCTTTCTTGGTGGGTGTCAAAGGTAACCCACTCACAAAGTCCATTGTTACTCTTTCCCACTTCCATAGTGGAATTTTCACTGGTTGTAATAATTCCGGCGGCGGTTGGTGCTCACCTTAACTCGCCGGCACGCCGACATTTCCCAACAAATTCAGTCACCTCTCGTTTTAGTCCGCCACCAAGACACCTCTCGCAAGTCTCGGTATAACTTATTCCCTCCAGGATGCATGGCACGAGTCCACCATGAGCCTCTTTTAGAATTAATCGCCTCAATCCGGGTCCTTTGGAATACAAACCCTTCCACGAAAACACGAACTCCTTCACTTTTTCAACCCAAAATCCTCGTTCTCACCACTCTTAACTTGTTTGGAACCAAGAGCTAATGAATCGTCCTTCAACTGTTTTTCCTTAATCGCTTTCGGTCCAAGTAGGCCTTACTTGCGCTTCGCCAACAAGCTTCCATCATCGTATAGACTTAATCGATGCGAACAAGGCTCTCAAATCAGTAACAACCCTTCGACTCAATGCATCCGCCACCACATTAGCCTTTCTGGGTGGTACTCTATCGAGCAGTCATAGTCTTTAAGCAACTCCACCCACCTTCGTTGCCTAAGGTTCAACTCCTTCTGAGTCAACAAATACTTTAAGCTCTTATGATCTGTGTATATGATGCACTTCTCCCTATATAAATAATGTCTCCAAATCTTTAACGCAAAAATCAACGCTGCTAGCTCCAAATCATGCGTAAGGTAATTCACCTCATGAGCCTTAAGCTGTCGTGATGCATAAGCGACCACCTTGCCCTCTTGCATCAGTACGCAACCTAACCCCAAATGCGACGCATCACTATATACGGTGAAGTCCTTCCCAGACACCGGTTGAATCAACACTGGCGCTTCAGTCAATACATTTTTCCACCGTTCAAAAGCTTTTTGCTGTTTCTCGGTCCAGACAAATGGTACTCCTTTCCTTATGAGTTTTGTCAAGGGCGCCGCCACCACCGAGAAACCCTCCACAAACCTTCTGTAGTAACCTGCCAACCCTAGGAAACTCCGAATTTCCGATACTGACCTAGGTGGCTTCCATTCCAGAATCGCTTCAATTTTACGAGGATCCACCTTAATCCCCTCGGCAGAGACCACATGCCCTAGGAAGGTTACCTCCCTCAACCAGAATTCACACTTGCTAAATTTCGTATAGAGCTCCTTTTCCCTTAACACTTGCAGCACAATACGGAGATGCTCATCATGCTCCGCCTCTGTTTCAGAGTATACCAAGATATCGTCGATAAAGACGACTACAAACCGATCCAAGTAAGGTTGGAATACTCGATTCATCAGATCCATAAAAGCTGCAGGTGCATTCGTCAGCCCAAACGGCATGACCACAAACTCATAATGTCCATATCGAGTTCTAAATGTTGTCTTATGAATATCCCCTTCTTTTACCCTTAGCTGATGGTATCCAGAACGAAGATCGATTTTGGAGAATACCGAAGCTCCCCTAAGTTGATCGAACAGGTCATCAATCCTTGGTAGTGGATACTTATTCTTAATCGTCAGTTTGTTCAACTGGCGATAATCGATGCACATGCGCATCGTTCCGTTCTTCTTCTTCACAAACAGGACCGGTGCTCCCCAAGGAGACACACTAGGCCTAATGAATCCTCTATCTAATAGCTCTTGAATTTGAGCCTTCAGTTCCACCAACTCCTTCGGTGCCATCCTATAGGGTGCAATAGATACTGGAGCTGTTCCCGGTAACAAATCGATTCCAAACTCAACTTCCCGATTGGGAGGTAATCTAGGAAGCTCTTCCGGAAAAACATCCCGGAATTCCCTAACAGTTCTGATGGTCTCCACAGTCAGATCCTCAGTTTCAGCTTGACTTACCAAAGCCAGATATGCCTCGCATCCCTTGCGCATCAGTTTCTCAGCCCTCAACGCCGATACTACATTGGATAAGTAATCCCTTCGTTCTCCAATAATCATTACCTCTTCATCATTGACAGTCCTTAACACCATCCTCTTAGCTGCACAATCTAAAGTTGCCTTATGCTTGGTCAACCAATCCATCCCTAGTATCAAATCGAATTCTTCAAACGGTAACTCCATCAAATCCCCACAGAAAACCCTGCCTTGAATCTCCAGAGGCACCTCCTTGAAGAGTTTTTCTACCTTAACCGAATGACCTAAAGGACTTATCACAGACACCCCATATACAGTCTCCTCGAAGTGCACGCCCAGTGCCCCAGAAATGTTATATGCCACATACGAATGGGTTGGTCCCACATCAATCAGAGCAGTATAGGGTACACCATAGATAAAAAACGTACCAGTTATGACATCAGGTGCATCACCCTCCTCGCGGCGACGAGCAGCATATACCAAAGCTGGCTGACGAGCATCCGCGTTACCAATACCCCTGCCGGGTGCCCCACGTCCACGGCCATTACCACCGCGACCTTGTCCACGACCTCTTGGCAGCGGCGGTCCATCCCTCACGAGTTGAGCCGGTCAGACCCCTTGTTCGCCACCGAGCTCGAGTGGCCCTCCTAGGACAATCCTTAATCCTATGCTCCTTAGACCCACAACGAAAACAAGCCCCAGAACGCTTCCAGCACTCTTCTTGATGTATTCTGCCACAATCTCCACAAGCTTGCAGTCTACCTGTGTTCACCGGAATCGCCGAACCGGTTCCTCCATCCTAGCTCTCTTAACATTTCGATTCTGACACCCATTGGTCCAAAGATCCCTCCCGAACCGATTCCGATCCTTATCACGATTCCTCCGCTTGGTTTGCTTCAATTCCTCGACTATCTTAGCCTTCTTTACTAGTGCAGCGAAATCTCACTCTCTCTGCGGAGCTATGAGTACCCTTAACTCATCTCTAAGGTCATCCTCAAAACGTACGCTGCGCTCGTATTCAGTGGAAACGATGCCATTAACATACCGACTCAATCGTAGAAAATCCGCCTCATATTCAGCAATGGTCTTATTTCCCTGAGTCAGATTCAGGAACTCCTTTCTGCGTGCATCTACATAGCTAGCTCCAACATATTTTGCCTTAAAAGTCTGTTTGAACAGCTCCCATGTTACCCTCTCAGCTGGGGTACCTTCTCTCACAGTAATCCACCACTGATACGCTTCATCCCGCAAAGAACGACATCGCCTTTTAACTTCGCTCTCTGAAGCGGTCCAGTCGTCCATGATCCGCTCTGTGGCTTCAACCAAGACTCGGCCACATTTGGGGCCACTCGGATACACCCTAAAATCTCATCTCAGTTGGCGAAGTCGTTCGAAATGGACCCCTTATTCATGGGCCCGACGTTAGCTCCGCCACCCTTTCCAAAACCCTCAACATGGCACGAGACAAAGCGTCATCCCTGCGGCCCGGTCATACGGCCCATTTTCATTAATCGGTGGTGGGCGTACCCGCCACCGGCATGTGTTCGAGATGACGCAGATCCAGCTTGAGTGCTACCTCGGCCTCGACCACGGCCTCTTCCTCGAGTAGCCCTTGTACTCATAACGATTTATCGATTACGAATTTTATGACATTAGTTTACTTGGTTTCACTGCTTATTACGAATATCTTATGAACAGATAGAGTTTCAGAGTTATTTCGCGCAATCATAATTTAGCTACGGTTCTAGTCTTGTAGTCCTAATACTACATCATCAAT
Source organism: Gossypium arboreum (assembly GCF_025698485.1). Lineage (NCBI taxonomy): Eukaryota > Viridiplantae > Streptophyta > Magnoliopsida > Malvales > Malvaceae > Gossypium > Gossypium arboreum. The sequence continues at coordinate 114,276,942 of NC_069077.1, read as the reverse complement.
AGCTCTATCTCTAAGGCTTAGTACTATCTGCAGTGTTAATTACAATGCAGTTCTATATAAATATTTAAAGCGAAAAAGATCACTTACGACTTGGTGCCGAGGATTCAGTGCCACTTCCTTATCGATCCATGTAAGAATTAAAACCATGTTTTTGTTTACCGAAAATAAAAAGATTTCATTTGAAAACACTTTTATTTTAAAACTATTGATTTAACCCCGTTTAACAAATAGAAAAACTTGAAGATCTTCGAAAAACTTACTATTTCCAAAAATACCCTTCTTAGGCCCAAGTTTTTGAAAAGATTTTCGGACCCGATCCACAGCCGAGTTGTTGCAACCAGGCTCTGATACCACTAAATGTAACACCTCAAACTCGGCCTAGATGTTATAACCAGATCTGATGCGCCACATTGATGCGTTCAAAACACTTAGTTTGGAAAAGCTGAGTTGGTGTTGTAAAAGACACTTTTAAAAGTAAGTTAAAGTGAATGGAAGCTGCGCACCAGGTAGGAAACCAGGAAAAAGAGGAGGTGAGTCCGTCGGACTGCTTAAGTACCAAGCTCTTCCCGGATTCAATCCTAGACCTGCACACATCCATTACCACACTTTATCATCTCGTATAATTTTGAGAAAACCGTTTGGTTATGCCCGTCTTAAGAAAATGATTAAGTTTGAAAACGTTCGTTTAAAATATTTATTTTCTTGGAAAAAACATTACTTTGCAGAAACTTTGCGCGTCATCGTGATCTAAAAAAAAACAAGTAGTTTTTATAAAACGAACCCTAGTGCTAACCAGTTTAATAATCCCCAAAATAAAATTAATTAAAAAGAGCGACATTATTACAACTTTAAGCATAATAAAAATAATCCAAATTAAATGCTAAACTTATTTAAAATCAACAATCAATCTTCATGGCCACTCTGAATCCCGCCCAGCTCCAAGTCCACCAACTAGGGCTCACCTGCAAGGATGGAAGAGGAAGGGGGTGAGTTTGGGAAAACTCAGTGTATATAGAAACCCATCCAAAGCCCAAATCAGCTCGAGCCCATTGAGCCTAAGCCCTATTCAGATAACAGTACATAGTGGACCGAAACCCTTTTCAGAATACAGTAGCAAGGCCTTAGCCCCTTTTTACATAACAGTGTGGCCCATAGGCCCAGTTCAGTAACATGAGTAACAACAGTAATAATGAATACAAGCCCATCTGGGAGACTACTCAACCCACCAACCGCTACACCGCCTGCATCCAGCCCTACACACCATGTGGGAATATCTCAACCCACCCACCCTACACACCACAGTTGCGAAGAACGCTCAAATTCAGTCGATTGAGGCAAAGCCTCCAAGACGTGGATGAACCACTTTCAAGACTTCCTCCATTAATACCCCAATCCCATGCAATGAGATATTAATAAAAGCATGTCATGTAAAATACAACATTAATCAATCATGCAGTTCTGCCATTTTAAAACCCTAGGGGTATATCGGTAATTTTGCTCTTTAGGGGTAATTTCGGTAATTTTGCTCTTTAGGGGTAATTTCGGTAATTTTACTCTTTAGGGGTAATTTCGTGATCTACGCTACTACACAAGCTAATTCAGTAATTTTTATCAGTTTTATGGAATTTGATTCCACCATCTACCTAACAGGCTAATTTGCCCATCTCTTACCCATATTGGTCCATAAGCCCATTGGGCCCAGTTTCGGCCCATCGAGCCCATTTTTCCGAAATACGCTAAAACGTCACGCGAACGTGCTTACCACCTTGCGGTGCCAGATCTAACAATTACTCTATGCCTTGAGAGCATTCGCATACTCACATGACCATGAAATGCCGGAATTTCGGCATTTCGGCTTTTGCCGAATTGAACTAAGAAAGGGTGTTCGGTACACACCTGTTTCGCGACAACTGCTACTGAGATCTCTTTCGATATCCTACAATTGATTAGCACAACGCTTATTTACAAACTATATCACTAACTTCCAAAACTTACACACCCATGATCGAACCATGTCCCTAAAAGTCTTTGAAACCTTACCTTTTTGCCAAAATCGACAGCTAGCTCCAAATCCGATTGCTCCAATGATTCACGCTTCCAATCCAACACTTAAGAAGGCACTAACCAATGAAAGAAAACAACCGTTAAAAACCTTTAGAGCCACATGCCCAAATCGACAGCCTCCCTAATTTTAGGGACTTCGGCTTTTCTTAACTTTGCAAAATAAGAACAGATCTGAGATGATACGTACTTACCCCTTACTCCCACTTGATTTCCACGCAATCTAGTGTAGATTTATCTATCAAACGATGGTAGAACTCGATTCCCCAAAGTCTTGTAGTTATGCTATAAGCCCCAAATCTATGGTTTTTTTCTTTTGTGTGATGAAGAAGATGATAATGTGGGGCTACAACCTTGAAGTAGAATTGCGGTCGAGAATCTAGGATTAAGAAAAGATAATTGTAAATTAATAAAAGCAAAAGAATATAGGAGAACACGGCTTTGAAGAAATCGGCAAGCGGTGATCACGGATTTCAGCTTTTATGGATTCGACAAAAGTGTTGATGAATAGTAGGTATGATGAATAGTTTGAAGAAGAAAAAATAGAAGAAGAAGAGTAGGAGAGGTGGTAGTTTCGGTTAGAGAGGAAAAAGAGAGAAAAGAACAATCCTAAGGTGTAAAAGCAGAAGAAAACGGCACCAACAATACCCTAAGTGCCGAAATACTAACCTCATAATCCCCCTGCCGATTTTCCCTCTTCTATTCCCACCATTCGGCTAACTCCTAGCCTCATCCCAATCGCTTAAATCTCTCTCCTTATCACTCCTTAATCCAAGCATTTAAACTGATCCAACTCTCCTCTAGCGAATCCACGAACTCCAACACTTACCCCTCCCGCACTTAAAAATAAATGCATCTATTTGCCAACAAAGGAATCGATCCCAAGTCCTCCCCAACACTTACACGCCACCTTTATAGCTCCCTAGTGGCGTCACTTAGCCACTTTACCAAAGGCTCATTTGTGATGCAATTTACCCATCACTCCACTTAAGGCCACTTAGCGTAACCCCTAACTCCTAAGTCTAAAATTCAAAAAATTCAACTGGTTTTGGCCAACTCATGGTCCTTCTATAAGCCCATTTACCAACTCAAAATACTAATTCCACCTCCAAATACAAAATTTTAAAAATCTTTACAAAATATTGAAAATCGCGAATAAACCCAAAATCGGGATGTTACAGAAGCGGTAACGTAAACGACCAATTTTAAGGTTATCGAAAAATGTATTTTGGGTCTCCGTTTCTAAAAATGGATTAGTAAATAATTATTAAAATATTTATGAAGTTAGTCAGTGGTTAATTAGAGTTTAATTGAGTAAATTTAGCTTAGTTAAGAGTAACTAAGAAAAATGACTAAATTGAATAAGGGGTAAAAGTTAAATTATAGATTAATAGAAAAAAAAGGACCGAATAGGAATTATGCCTATCTCATGAGATGAGGCGACATAGCATGATAAAATCCTAGATTTTTTTTAAATTATATTGTTATTTTATTGTAAATTATGTTAATTATATTATAAAATTATTTTGACAATTGCATGGTAAATAAAATAAATGAAATAAATAAAAGAAAGACAAGTGTATGAAAATGATTTGATATAAGTGTATAAATAAACATATACACATTTGTAATACAAGTATTTGATAATAAATAGATATTTATTTAAATATTAAATTATTTTTATAATTATTAATTAATATTAATATTATATTATATTATGAAATAAATTAAAATAGTGACAAATATGTGGTAATTATAAAATACATGTGTAATAAATTGAATCTTGAGAAAAATAAAATAAAATAACACACAAATTTTACGTGGAAATCCTTTAGGGAAAAAACCACGGGCAGAGGAGAAGAAAATTCACTATGTCGAAAATTTGAATCAATTCAAGAGGAATAGACTATGTCTATTTATAGGCTTGTAAAGCCATATTCTAGTAGGATTGAAACACCTTATCCTAATCAATATAAAATAGATGGAGTTTAATAAGGTTTAAAAAACTTTATTCTAAAATAAAATAAAAGAAGTCTAGTTCTATATGGATTTTACTTTTATTTTATTTTCCATCGTATTTTATTTAAAAAAGAATTCGGGTCACTTAATTCTAACAATCTCGACCTTGACACAAATTCTCAATGAACAAGTTCATCGCAAACTTTTAATGAACAAGTTCTCCACCTCTTTCATAAAACCCTTTAAGGGTTTAACTTCAACAATGAACACCAACCAAGTCTAAGCAATGCTTAAACTTGGTTATAGGAAGTGACTTAGTCATCATATCTGCAGGATTTTCATGAGTACTAATTTTGCTCACAACAATATCGCCACGAGCAATAATATCACAAACAAAATGATACCGAATATCAATAAGTTTTGTTCTCTCATGAAACATTTCATCTTTTGTAAGGAAGATGGCACTGATCGTCACAAAATCTGTCTTGATTTGAAGGTCTTCATTGAGTTCACTAAATAGTCCCTTCAACCAAATAGCTTCTTTACAAGCCTCAGTAATCGCCATGTACTCAGCTTCAGTGGTAGACAAAGTGACTGTAGTTTGCAAAGTGGCTTTCTAACTAATTGCACAACCTCCGATTATAAAGACGTAAACTGTGAGAGATCTTCTTCTATCAGGGTCTCCAGCAAAATCAGCATCAACATACCCTATGACTCCATCTTTAGTTCTAAAAATTATAAGCAAACATCAGTAGTGCCTCGTAAGTATCTTAAAATTTACTGAACTGCTTTCCAATGTTCTTTACCGGGATTTGCCATGTATTTGCTAACTGCACTGACTGCATATGATAAATCTGGACGTGAACAAACCATAGCATACATGAGAGATCCCACTGTACTAGAGTATGGAACATGTGACATGCACTCAATCTCATCATCTGATTGTGGAGACAAAGCCGATGAAAGTCTAAAATGGGCTGCTAAAGGAGTACTAACAGGCTTAGCACTTTGCATATTGAACCTGCAAAGAACTTTCTCAATGTACCCCTTCTGACTTAGGTACAATTTACTTGCTTTTCTATCTCTAAGAATCTTCATACCAAGTATCTTCTTTGCTGGTCCTAAATCTTTCATCTCAAATTCTTCACTTAGTTGTGCTTTGACCTTTCTTATCTCTCCTTTATCTTTTGCTGCTATCAACATGTCATCAACATAAAGAAGTAGATACACAAAAGAACCATCACTGTTTTTTCTTAAAGTAAACACAACTGTCTAAACTACTTATTTTGAAATCATGAGAAGTCATAAAGGAATCAAACCTCTTGTACCACTGTCTTGGTGACTGCTTCAAACCGTAAAGGGACTTTCTCAGCAAGCAAATATAGTCCTCTTTTTCTGAGACTATAAAACCCTCTGGTTGTTTTATGTAAATATCCTCCTCAAGTTCTCCATACAGAAATGCAGTTTTTACATCTAACTACTCAAGCTCCAAATCATGCATGGCCACAATACCAAGCAAAGCTCGAATTGAACTATGCTTAACAACTGGAGAGAACACATCTGTGAAGTCCACTCCTGGAATTTGACTGTAACCCTTTGCAACAAGCCTTGCTTTATATCTGGGTTCTTCAACTCCTGGAGTCCCTTCTTTCTTCTTAAACATCCATTTACAACGAACAGCCTTTTTACCTTTAGGAAGTTTCACAAGGTCCCATGTTCTGTTTTTGTGGAGTGATTCCATCTCTTCTTGTATAGCAAAAATCCACTTTTCTGAGTCTTCTCAACTAACCGCCTCAGAATAATTAGATGGATCTTGATTCGCATCTATATCTGCAGCCACATTTAAAGCATAAGCAATTAGATCAGCCTCAGCATAATTCTTTGGAGGTTTAATTTCTCTTCTAGTTCTGTTTTTGGCGATAGAGTATTGTGGTGAAGAAGCAACTCTATTCTGAATTTTTGTTCTGGCTTGAGGAGTTAACTCTGTATTAATCTGATACTCCACCTACTTTTGATTTTCTTTATTGGAAGAGTTTTTAAGAGATAAGTTAGGTAGTCAGGACACCATAGCTTATACCCTTTTACACCAGCTTTATAACCAAGAAAAACAAATTTAATGAATCTCAGTTCCAATTTTCCATTATCAACATGAGCATACGCAGGACACCCAACAATCTTTAAATCAGAATAATTAGCAGGATTACCAGACCATACCTCTTGTGGAGTCTTTTTCTCAATGGCAACGGATGGAGATCGGTTGATCAAAAAACATTTAATAAAGGCTACTTCTGCCCAAAATGACTTCTGTAAGTTGTCATTTGACAACATACATCGAACCTTCTCCATGATCGTTCTGTTCATTCGTTCTGCAACACCGTTTTGCTGTGGAGTATGACGAACTGTCAAGTGTCTCATGATCCCTTCTGACTTGCACAATCTATCGAACTCATCAGAACAAAACTCTAAGCCATTGTCTATGCGGAGGTATTTTATCTGTTTTCCCATCTGTTTTTCAATCATAATTTTCCAAGACTTAAATGCGAAAAACACATCGCTTTTCTGCTTCAGGAAGAACGCCCAAACTTTTTTGGAAAAATCATCAATAATGGTTAGCATATAATTAGCTCCACCTCTTGAATGCACTTTGGATAGCCCTAACAGATCAGAATGAATATACTCTAATGTTCCCTTCGTGTTATGGATTCATCTAGTGAATCGAACTCTCTTTTGCTTCCCAAAAACACAGTGCTCATAGAAATTCAGTTTGCAAATTTCTTGCCCATCAAGAAGTCCTCCTTTGCTCAGTTCTACCATGCCATTCTCACTCATATGCCCTAGGCGCATATGCCAAAGTTTAGTAATATCATCATCTGAAAAGGAAGAGGAAGTGACAGTTGCATCACCAGTAATAGTAGAACCCTGTGAAACATATAACTTGGCAATCTTTCTCTGCCCTTTCATCACAACAAGGGACCCTTTGGAAATCTTTAAAACCCCACTTTCAGCTGTGTATCTGTACCCTTTTGAATCAAGAGTACTCAACGAAATTAAATTTCTTTTCAATTCTAAAACATGTCGTACGTCACTAAGTGTTCTGACAACTCCATCAAACATCTTAACTTTAATTATTCCAATACCTGCGATTTTACACGAAGCATTATTTCCCATCAAAACAACACCTTCAGATACTATTTCGTAAGTTGTAAACCAATCCCAATAGGGACTCATGTGGAAGGTGTAGCCTGAATCAAGTATCCACTCCTCGCTTACTTTAGAATTATTGACAGGAGCGACTAGAAGTTCACTATCACTGTAATCTTCTACAACATCAGCTTCACCGGAATTTTCTGGTTGTTTTCCCTTTTTATTCGCAGCCTCCCTTTTAATCTTATTTTGTAGCTTATAGCACTCAGATTTAATGTGCCCTTTCTTCTTGCAAAAGTTACAAGTTTTACCTCTGTTTGAAAACTTTGATCTACCCTTAGATTTACCATGAGGATTCTGTTCCTGTGTCCTGCCACAATCATCATCAGCATTCAGGTCTTATCTCCGAAGAACAATGAGACCCTCTCCCTAAGAGTCGGGTTTAACCACAAGATGCTTCATCTTATCATACGAGGTTAAAGAATTTTAAACCTCATCGACTGTGAGAGACTCGCGGATATATAAAATCGTGTCTCTAAAGTTGGAATAAGACGGAGGCAACGAACAAAGTAGAATCAACCCTAGATCTTCCTTATCATACTGAACCTCCATGGCCTCCAAGTTTGAGAGAATTTTTTTAAACACTGTTAAGTGTTCGTGTACAGACGCACCTTCCTCTAAAGGATGCGCATAAAGACGCTGCTTCATATGTAACTTGCTTGTTAGAGTTTTCAACATACATATTTGTTCTAGCCTCTTCCATAATGTAGCAGCAGTCTTGTCTTTCATCACATCCTGCAAAATTTCTTTGGATAAATGTAGATGTAATTATGTTAACGCCTTTCGATCCTTATGCTTCTTCTCTTCATCTGTTAATGTCGAAGGCATCTTATCTATCCCTAGCAGGGCATCCTCTAGATCCATCTACACAAGAACTGCTTGCATCTTAATCTGCCACAATGCAAATCTGGTGTTGCGATCTTACAGCAGAATTTCATACTTCAAAGATGTCATTACTGTGATTGAGATGAACAACCCGGAAGCTCGGATACCACTTTGAGAAAAATAAAATAAAACAAAATAAAATAACACACAAATTTTACATGGAAACCCTTTCGGGAGAAAACCACGGGCAGATGAGAAGAAAATTCACTATGTTAAAAATTTGAATCAATACAAGAGGAATAGACTATGTCTATTTATAGGCTTGTAAAGCCATATTCTAGTAGGATTGAAACACCTTATCCTAATCAATATAAGATAGATGGAGTTTAATAAGGTTAAAAAACCTTATTATAAAATAAAATAAAAGAAGTCTAGTTCTATATGGATTTTATTTTATTTTATTTTCCATTGTATTTTATTTAAATAAGAATTGGTCACTTAATTCTAACAATTACATACATTTGTAATATGTATATTTAATTATTAGTTGATATTTATTATTTATAAAAGATATTTATTAATTAAATAATAATATTATAATATTTTTATGAAGTAAATAAATAAATGTATGACAAATGTATGGTGATAAGTGAATACATATGAACTAATAATATACACATGTGTAATTAATAAATAAATGTTACTTATTATTTAAGTATAAATAATGTTATATTATATATAGATATAAAACAAAACAAAAAGAAAGAAAAGAAGCAGAATAGGCAAACGTGAAGCAGGGGAAGGAAAGAAAGAAAGGAGAAAAGAAAAAAAAAAGGAATATTGAAGGTTTGAAGCTTTAAAGTTTAAGTAAGTCAATTTAGCCCCTTTTACTTAATTTTGATGTTTTAAAAGCTTTGGAACAAGATTTTGATGAAATTAGGTTGATATTTTGAAAGTTATTATATTTCTAGATAATGTTCATGTTGAGTAAAACGATGAAATAAGGGTTAAATTGATAGAAATTCAAGTTAGAAATGAAATAAGGATTAAATTTTAAAGTAATTCATAAGTTTTATGTTGAAGGGCTAATTTGAGGAAATTTTGAAACTAGTGAAATAAGCTAAAAATTTAGTAGTTAAATTTGAGTTTGAATGGAACTTGAATAGAAATAGAGTATGAATTAAGTTAATAAAGTGAATGAATTAGTTAGGACCTAATTGAAACTAAGGTGTAAATTGAATAGAAATTCAATTATTTTTTATAATGAGTGGTGAAAATTAATGGTATAATTATTTTAATTCCCTAGCTAATGTTGTCTCCGGAAATCTCGGCTAAGCAAGGAAAAAAGACAAAGACAACGCGAGTTAGCTCGGAAATTACTGTTTCTATTTCTATAATCCGAACCTAGTTATTAATTGTTGTATTTTATGCAATTCCTTTAGTGAATGTTGAAGTGAGAATTATTGTGTTTGATAATGGAAGAGGGTTGATTTGGTATGTTATGAATTTATTGAATTGAATTATATATATTATAAATATATATGTGTGTGTTTTGTGATATTGTGCAATTATAATAATTGAATTTTGGGTAAATGTTATGATAAATAATTAAGATGTGAATTATTTGTATTGTGTTTTTTTTTATAATTGAAATGAATTGATTTAGTATGTGATGGAAATAATATGAATAAGTGACTATTGTGAAATTGAATATTTGTTATTGAAAAGTGAATTGAGTTATATTGAATTGGGAATAAATGTAATTGTTGAAGTGTATAATGATTGGAAACTGGAAAGTGAATTGGAAACCCTATTAACAGTATCGGGCTAGGTCGGATATAGTTTGCATGCTATAGGATTGGAAGTGTTCAAGGATACTTCGACCTTGAGTCAATGAGACACTGGGTGTCAAACTGTTACTTCGGATAGATTTGATGAGGTACTGCGTACCACTTTACTTCGGCCAGGTCGATGAGACACTGGGTGTCACTATATTGCTTTGAACTATCCGATGAGGCACTGGGTGCCATTCTGGTGTGTTTGGTTGGATCCATATATCCATCTTAGTTCGAGTCATGTTAATAGGGGTCATTAAATATAACAGTGATCAGATTGATACTGAATGAAGAATTGAAATGTGGATTGAAACACACGAATCGTATTATACAGTGAAAGCTATCTGGGATAGCAAGTTGATTTGATATGAATGGTAATGACTGTTATTGAAATGGCTATGTACAGAACACTGATTGAAAAGTGGATAGTTTAATATAGTTTATTGATATTAAATAGTGAACTAAAGTACGATTGAGACAAATGAATTATGTAGCTCTGGATTGGATAAAAGTAAATATTTTAATTGTTTAATGACTTGTGAATAAATCGTGGAAAGCTATATAGGTTAGTAAGTGAAAATAATGAAATAAGTTACAATAAATTTATATATGAATTAAATAATTGAATAGTTATGATTGTTATATGATTTTAAGTGTTTGTTATATTTTTTTATTAAGTGTTCGGATTATAGAGATATCACTGAGTATACCCATACTCAGCTATGGTTTATTTCCATGCGCAGGTTAAGTTAAAGTGAAAATGTCAAATCAGCATCCCAGGCTGATCCCGAATTCAACAAGGTGGAGCGTGTTAATTGTTGATAATGGCATGTACCTAGGGTGTCTTATGTGTGTCATTTTGAATGGTGAATGTAAAAGTGAAATAAATAGATTTAGATTTTGGGAATGGTATATAATAGGACCTGACTAATTTAGTATGAATTTGATTTATTTGATAATATTTGATAAGTAATTAGAATTGAGTATTGGATAATATATAAAATGTGTAAATTTAGCAAGTTTTGAGTATATTTAAATGTGTTTAGAATGGTTGAACATAGGTATTTTATGTAAATTTTCTGATAGGTTCGGTAATGCTCTGTAACCCTGTTTCGGCTACGGTTTGGGGTTAAGGGGTGTTACATTTGTGGGTATTAGAGCTATCAAGTTTAGTTGATTCTCAAATTAAATCGAGCTCGAAATTAAGTTTAGAGGTACATGCCATGTTGAGTTGAAATTGAATCGGGATCGGATGCTGATATATTTGTTTTTTTCTATTTTATAGTTGAAACTGTTAGATGAACATATTGATAGTATTGATTATAAAATGTATACTAGAGATATTGAGTCTCGTGAAATACATGGAAACTGAATCGATAATATTGAGTATTAATTCGATGGATAATTAATCACTGAATGTTGAATGATAAAATAATAGAGAAAGAGATAATACGTAACTGTTTAGAATTATAACCAATGCTCTTCAGTGAATAGAAGAAACTGTATCTGCTATGATATTTGCCCCTCATGTTTCTTAATCAGTCCCCGAAGTGCTTCAAGGTACAGAGTTTATCTGAACGGGTAAGATATCTGCTATTAATAATCTATACATATAGTGTGGAAGAATTGAAAATTACAACTGAAAATAATTTTGAAAGAAATGTAATCTGGTTAGAGAATATTATGAAGGCTGTAAATGTATTGCTTTGTTCACCGAATAAATGTTAGAAAGGTATGATATTTTTACTAAAAGATTCAATTTATTAGTGGTGGAAAATATTGATTTATGCTGTGACTATGAAAGGGTTATTTGAAATTTTCTGAAATGAGTCGTGAAAGAAATATACATATATCAGTCAGATATTTCTTGATCAGGGATGCAAAGGGATTCTTGAAGCTTAAACAGGGTCATATGATTGTAACTGAGTATGAAGGGAATTTGTTTCATTGAATAAGTATATCAGAGGGTATATTCCGATAGAAACTATAATGTACAAGTGGTTTGAAGATGGTTTAAATGAAAACATAAAGCCGAAGAATGTAGAATAAAGAGTGAAATATGAGTTAGATATGATTCTTCTGATCATTATTTTAGTGTTTGATTGAAGAGAGTTGAAAAAGATATTATTTAAATTTCAAGACAGAGTACCACAGTTATCAGAGGTAGATTACTCTGTAACCCAGAAATGCGAGTGATAGTCAAAGTGTGACAAAGAAATTCACTGTAAAATTTGAAGAATGAATATTAGCCAAGGTATATATATTAATCGTGTAGAAGAGGATATTTCTCTATTGGATGTCATTCCAGGTACTTTCTTCTTTATCGATGTTGATATGATCATTTTAAATTGATTTTGGTTTGATTATTCCCACGATTGCATGAATCCAGTATCTATTAAAGATTTATATGTTGAGTTTGCTGAATTTTTGGTTGAAGTATCAAATTTTTAGGTCAATAGTTGTTGGTTGATAAAATATGCATGAACTATCTGATAATGATACTAAGGTACAGTTTTCTGATCGATTTGATGTTATTATTGTTCGATGTGATTCTGAGAATGGAATGGTTAATTCTGCATGATGCTGTGGTAAATTATAAGAAGAAGTATATTATCTTACAAGGTTAGGATGATGAAATGTTTTGTTTTGAATCAAAGAAGATTGAATGATTTACCTAATATTGATCATGTCAAAACAGAAATGTGCTGGAAAAAGGGATTTTCGGATGATATGATTACTATAGAAAGATATGGCATTGGAATAATCTGATAAATGTCAGCAAGGTTTTGATTAATTGAAAGCTCAGTTAACTGAAGCACTAGTCCTGGTTTAGCCTGAAATTTGGTAAAGAAACTTGTGACTTGTAGAAATAGCAATGTTTTGATACAAGAAAGTGAATTAATGGTTTATGTTTTCAGAAAGTTAGAATCATATGGAAAGAATTACCTGATATACGACTTGGAAATGTTAGCTACTATTAGAAGATCATGATTTGATAATTGATTATCATATGGGAAAAAGCAAATGAAGTTAGGTATATTCAGAATTAAGAGTTTTGTTTTGTGTTACAATTTGTGAATATCTGACTGTTATCATCTGAAGATGAACCAATTTTGGTAGAGATAAAATTTAAACCGACTTCTTTACAGCAGATCTACGAAGCTCAGAAATGTGGTAATGAGTTATCGCTTAAATGGGTATAGTGTAAAGATGATTTCTGATTAAACTTTTCAGATTGGATATGATGGTTGTTTGCTATTTAGAAATAAAAGCTGAACAGAGGGATTCAGAACTTATACAGGAGAATTTGCATGAAATTACAATAGTACTATGTCTATGCATTCTAGAAGAATAAGATGTACAGTGATTTGAGACAGATGTATTGAAGACTGGGAAAAGAAAAGCAATATTTTGAATTTGCATATAAATGTTTATATCAGATACAAATGTCTTTAGAACGTTACAACCAGTGGTGACATCAGAATGGAAATGGGATAGAATTTTTATGGAATCTAAGTTGGAATTATCTCTATTTTTATAAAAAGAAAGATGATATTTGAGTAATCGTCGAAGGTATGGTGAAGTCTGTATATTCGACTCTGGTATGAATAAGTTTATTACTTAATAATGGTATGAAATATGGGTTTCTAAGATTGTTAGATCATATGGTATGTCAGTTTCTGTTATTTCTGATTAAGATACATGGTTTACATTCTGAATCTAGAGCAAGTACAAGAAGTTCTGGGTGCGCGATAATAGTTTTCAACACTGTATGAAGTTCTCAATGATTATGAATGTAAAACTGCATGGAATCTGATTGAATACAGTAAGAAAAAGAATATACGGAGCTATTTGATTCGTGAAATTGAAGAAAAGTGGAAGTGATTTGAGATAGGCTGAAAGCAGTTTTGACGGATAGAAATCATATATAGACTTAAAACATTGGGATATTGAGTATTTTGTTAGTGATATGGTATTTCTTAAAGATTCACCTTGGAAGAAAATTTTGAAGATCGGGTTGAAAGAGAAATTGAGTTCTTGTTCTGTTGGGCTATATGAAGTTGTAGAAAAGTCGGACCGGTAAAATATTGTTTGGTTTTGCTTCTGAAGTTACAGAAATTTTATGATAATTTTTCATGATTTGAAGCTCAGAAGATGATATAGATTAGATCTCTTGCATATTATATCGACAAAGGATATTGAGTTTTGATGTAATCTATAATATGAAAAAGAGCCGGTTGAGATACTAGCCTGAGCGGTAATGTCATAATATTGAGGAAGAAATATGGGAACCAGAGAAACAACGAGATCTTTGTATTTATACCCCCACCTTTCTCAGGTAAATTTCGAGGACAAAATTCATAAAAGCGGGGAGAAATGTAACGACCCGAATTTTAAGGTTATCAGAAAAATGTATTTTCGGGTCTTCGTTTCTGAAAAATGGATTAGTAAATAATTATTAAAAATATTTATGAAGTTAGTCGAGTGGTTAATTAGAGTTTAATTGAGTGAATTTAGCTTAGTTAAGAGTAACTAAGAAAAATGACTAAATTGAATAAGGGTAAAAGTTAAATTATAGATTAATAGAAAATAAAAGGACCAATAGGAATTATGCCTATCTCATTAGATGAGGCGGCATAGCATGATAAAATCCATTTTTTAGATTATATTATTATTTTATTGTAAATTATGTTAATTATAATATAAAATTATTTTCACAATTGCATGGTAAATAAAATAAATAAAAGAAAGACAAGTGTATGAAAATGATTTGATATAAGTGTATAAATAAAAATACACACATTTATAATACAAGAATTTGATAATAAATAGATATTTATTTAAATATTAAATTATTGTTATAATTATTAATTATTATTAATATTATATTATATTATGAAATAAATTAAAATAGTGACAAATGTGTGGTAATTATAAAATACATGTGTAATAAATTGAATTCATACATTTGTAATATGTATATTTAATTATTAGTAGATATTTATTATTTATAAAAGATATTTATTAATTAAATAATTATATTATAATATTTTTATGAAGTAAATAAATAAATGTATGACAAATGTATGGGGATAAGTGAATACATATGTACTAATAATATACACATGTGTAATTAATAAATAACTATTATTTATTATTTAAGTATAAATAATGTTATATTATATATAGATATAAAACAAAACAAAAAGAAAGAAAAGAAACAGAATAGGCAAACGTGAAGCAGGGGAAGGAAAGAAAGAAAAGAAAAAAAGAAAAAAAAAAGGAAAATTGAAAGTTTGAAGCTTTAAAGTTTAATAGGCAAGTCAATTTAGCCCTTTTTACTTAATTTTGATGTTTTAGAAGCTTTGGAATAAGATTTTGATGAAATTACGTTGATATTTTGAAAGTTATTATATTTCTAGATAATGTTCATGTTGAGTAAAATGATGAAATAAGGGTTAAATTGATAGAAATTCAAGTTAGAAATGAAATAAGGATTAAATTGTAAAGTAATTCATAAGTTTTATGTTGAAGGGCTAATTTGAGGAGATTTTGAAACTGGTGAAATAAGCTGAAAATTTAGTAGTTAAATTTGAGTTTGGATGGAACTTGAATAGAAATAGAGTATGAATTAAGTTATTAAAGTGAATGAATTAGTTAGGACCTAATTGAAAATAAGGTGCAAATTGAATAGAAATTGAATTATTTGTTAAAATGAGTGGTGAAAATTAATGGTATAATTATTTTAATTCCCTAGCTAATGTTGTCTTGGGAAATCTCGGCTAAGCAAGGAAAAAGACAAAGACAACGAGAGTTAGCTCGAAAATTACGGTTTGTATTTCTATAATCCGAACCTAGTTATTAATTGTTGTATTTTAGGGAATGCCTTTAGTGAATGTTGAAGTGAGAATTATTTTTTTTGATAATTGAAGAGGGTTGATTTGGTATGTTATGAATTTATTGAATTAATATTGAATTGAATTATATATATATTATAAATATATATGTGTGTGTGAATGTGATATTGTGCAATTATGATAATTGAATTTTGGGTAAATGTTATGATAAATAATTAAGATGTGAATTATTTGTATTGTGTTTTTTATAATTGAAATGAATTGATTTTTTATAATTGAAATGAATTGATTTAGTATGTGATGAAATTAATATGAATAAGTGACTATTGTGAAATTGAATATTTGTTATTGAAAAGTGAATTGAGTTATATTGAATTGGGAATAAATGTAATTGTTGAAGTGTATAATGATTGGAAACTAGAAAGTGAATTGGAAACCCAATTAACAGTATCGGGCTAGGTCGGATATAGTTGGCATGCCATAGGATTGGAAGTGTTCAAGGATACTTCGGCCTCGAGTCGATGAGACACTGGGTGTCATACTGTTACTTCGGATAGATTCGATGAGGTACTGGGTACCACTTTACTTCGGCTAGGCCGATGAGACACTAGGTGTCACTATATTGCTTTGAACTATCAGGTAAGGCACTGGGTGCCATTCTGGTGTGTTTGGTTGGATCCATGTATCTGTCTTAGTCCGAGTCATGTTAATAGGGGTCATTAAATATAATAGTGATCAGATTGATATTGAATGAATAATTGAAATATGGACTGAAACACACGAATTGTATTATACAGTGAAAGCTATCTGGGATAGCAAGGTGATTTGATATGAATGGTAATGACTATTATTGAAATGGATATGTATAGAACATTGATTGAAAAATGGATAGTTGAATATAGTTTATTGATATTAAATAGTGAACTAAAGTACGATTGAGACAAATGAATTATGTAGCTCTGGATTGGATAAAAGTAAATATTATAATTGTTTAATGACTTGTGAATAAATCGTGGAAAGCTATATAGGTTAGTAAGTGAAAAGAATGAAATAAGTTACAATAATTTATCTATGAATTAAATAATTGAATAGTTATGATTATTATATGATTTTAAGTGTTTGTTATATTTTTATTTTATTAAGAGTTCGGATTATAGAGATATCACTGAGTATACCCATACTCAGCGTATGGTTTATTTCCATGCGTAGGTTAAGTTAAAGTGAAAATGTCAAATCAGCATCCCAGGCTGATCCCGAATTCAATGAGGTAGAGCGAGTTAATTGTTGATAATGGCATGTACCTAGGGTGTCTTATGTGTGTCATTTTGAATGGTGAATGTAAAAGTGAAATAAGTAGATTTAGATTTTGGTAATGGTATATAATAGGACTTGACTAATTTAGTATGAATTTGATTTATTTGATAATATTTGATAAGTAATTAGAATTGAGTATTGGATAATATATAAAATGTGTAAATTTAGCAAGTTTTGAGTATATTTAAATGTGTTTAGAATGGTTGAACATAGGTATTTTATGTAAATTGTTCGATAGGTTCAGTAATGCTCTGTAACCTTACTCCGACTAATGTTTGGGGTTAAGGGGTGTTACAGGCTGAGTTGTGGCTTGATAATACTATCCGTGTGTTCGACGAGCTATCTTGTACTTCGGATGAATGTTTAAAGTGTGCCATATCTTTATTACGAGACACCGCATATCACTGGTGGAATACACTAGTATTGGTGGTCCCAAAAGAGATAGTGACCTGGGAATTCTTTCGGATTAAATTCCGTAAGAAATACATCAGCTAGAGATTTATCAATCAGAAACGCAAAGAATTTCTGGAATTAAAACAGGGTCGTATGACCGTAACTGAGTATGAATGAAAATTTGTAAGACTCAGTCGATATGCTCGTGAATGTGTTTCAACCTAAGCTATCATTTGTAAAATATTTGAAGACGGTTTGAACGAAGACATTAAATTGATGGTTAGTATACTTGAAATTAAAGAGTTCGTGGTACTTATTGAACGAGCTTGTAAAGCCAAAGAGCTCGGGAAAGAGAAAAGAAAAGCTGATTTTAAAGCCAGAGATTCTCGTAAGATAACAATGAGTAAGACTTTTCACTCAGCATCGAAGAAGTTCAGAGATGATTCTAGTCGATTTAAAACTACTTCGGACTTTTCTAAACGAGATCGAGACTGACCTCCTGTGAGTTCAAGAGCCACTTCGATTGCTAGTGTTTACAATGATCAGCAAAATAGACTCGAGTGTAAGCATTATGGTAAATGGCATTATAGAAATTGTAGATTGCATGATCGGTCTTGTTTTAAATGTGGATTGATAGAACATTTTATCCGAGATTGTCCGATGTTAACCGAGCAAAACACTGTTCAGAACGTGATATCGAGTAACATGTCAGTGCGAGGCAGACCACCCAGACATTCGAGTAATGTAGGTGGCAGTGAGAGAGGGACGAAAGATACAGTGGTTCGATCTAAGGCTCGTCCACCTACCAAATCATATGCTATACGTGCTCGTAAGGATGCTTCTTCCCCAGATGTTATTACTGGTACTTTCACTCTTTATGATACTAGTGTTATTGCATTGATTGATCCTAGTTCGACTCATTCATGTGTGTGTGAAACATTAGTATCTAGTAAGACTTTGCCAGTTGAGTCTACTGAGTTTGTGATTCAACTGTCAAACCCCTTGGGCCGGTGTGTTCTGTTGACAAAGTGTGTAAAAATTTCCCGTTAATAATTCGAGATTCATGCTTTCCAGTCGATTTGATGTTGTTACTTTTCGACGAGTTTGATATAATTTTGGGTATGGATTGGTTGACTTTGCACAATACCGTTGTTAATTGCAATAGAAATACCATTGATTTGAGATGTCAGAACAGCAAGATTATTCGGATTGAATCTAATGATCTGAATGGTTTACCAGCAATAATATCTTTAATGTTAGCTCGAAAGAATGTGAGAAAAGGTTATGAAGATTACTTTGCTTATGTGCTTGATAGTAAAGTAACTGAAAAGAAGATTGAATCTATACCAGTTGTGTGTGAGTATCCAGACTTGTTTCCTAAAGGATTTTCAAGTTTGCCACCTATCTGAGAGGTAGAGTTTGGTATTGAGTTAGTACCGGGGATGAATCCAATTTCAATAGCTCCGTATCAGATGGAACCTACTAAATTAAAAGAGTTGAAAGCACAGTTGCAAGAGTTAACAGATAGAGGTTTTGCATGACCGAGTTTTTCTCCTTGGGGTGTGCCAGTTCTATTTGTGAAAAAGAAAGATGGAACTATGAGAATGTGTATTGATTATTTCCAGCTAAATAAGGTGACTATAAAGAATAAATACCTGTTGCCACGGATTGACGACCTATTCGATCAGCTAAAAGGGCCTTTAGTGTTTTCAAAGATATATTTCAGATCGAGTTATTATCAGTTGCGAGTCAGAGACTCCGATGTGCCAAAAACTACTTTTCGAATAATGTACAGACATTATGAGTTTCTAGTTATGCCGTTCGGACTTACAAATACAGCTGCTATTTTATGGATTTGATGAATCGGATCTTCAGGCAGTATTTAGATCGGTTTGTTGTTGTGTTCATTAATGATATATTGATCTACTCCGATAATGAAACCGGACATGTTGAGCATTTTAGACTTGTACTATAGACTTTGCGAGAAAAACAATTGTATGCGAAGTTTAGTAAATGTGAGTTCTGGTTACACGAAGTTAGTTTTCTGGGATATGTTGTTTCAGCATCAAGTATTCGGGTTGATCTGAGTAAAATTTCAATAATACTTACTGGAAACCTCCGAGAAATGTTTTTGAACTCTGAAGTTTTTTGGGACTTGCTGGTTACTATAGACGATTTGTGAAAGGGTTCTCGATGATTGCAACCCCAATGACCAAACTACTGTAAAATAGATGTTAAGTTTGGGTGGTCAGAAAAGTGCCAGAAAAGTTTTGATCAGTTGAAAACTTTTTTAACCAAAGCTCCAGTGTTAGTTCAGTCAGAATCGGGTAAAGAATTTGTTATATATAGTGATGCATCTTTAAATGTTTTGGGCTGTGTTTTGATGTAGGAAGGAAAAGTTATAGCTTATGCCTCGAGACAGTTAAAGCCGCATGAAAAGAATTATCTGACACACGATCTAGAATTGGCAGCTATTGTGTTTGCATTGAAAATATGGTGTCACTATTTGTTCAGTGAAAAATGTCATGTTTATTCCGATCATAAAAGTCTAAAGTATTTGATGTATTAGAAAGATCTGAATTTTGAGACAACGCTGATGGTTAGAGTTGCTGAAAGATTATGAGCTAGTGATTAATTATCAACCGGGAAAAGCTAATGTTGTTGCTGATGCTCTAAGTCAAAAATCCTTGTTTGCTTTGCACGTAATGAATACACATATAGCTATGTCAGATGATGGTGCGATAATAGTTGAGTTAAAAGCAAGACCGTTATTTATTCAGTAGATTTGTGAAGCTCAGAAAATCGACAATGATTTGATAGTGAAATAGGCTCAATGTGATTCAAATACTGATTCAGAGTTTTGAATTGATGATGATACTGTTTGAGATTCAGAAACCGAATATGTGTTCCAAGAAGTACAGAGTTGATTTAGATGATTTTGAAGGAAGCTCATAACAGTCGGCTATCTGTACACCCAGGTAGTACGAAGATGAATAATGATCTGAAGCAACATTATTGGTGGCAAGGTATGAAACGAGACATTTTTGACTTTGTATCGAAATGTTTAGTCTATCAGCAAGTAAAAGCTGAGCATCAGGTACCTTCTAGATTACTTCAGCCGATCATGATACCTGAATGGAAATGGGACAGAGTTATGATGGATTTTGTATCTAGTTTACCAATGTCATCGAGCAAGAAAGATGCAATCCGGGTTTCCACTTTGACTTACATTTTGTTCAAGCAACCTCGGGCAATCCTTTATAAAGTGGTCGGCCGATCCGCACTTGTAACAAGAGCGGTCACGGAATCTACAACTTCCAGAATGCCATTTGCCGCAATACTGGCACTCCGTTCTCTCTCGACAATCATTTCCACCTCTAGCGATCGAAGTGACTCGCATGCCCATAGGGGGTCGATCGCGGTCTCGTCTAGAAAAGCCCGAAATGTCTCTAGACCGGCCTAAGCCATCTCTAAATTTCTTTGATGACTGTGGGAAGGGCTTCCCAAGACCTCTTCTGAAACTCCCTTGCTCCCACTTCAGCTTTTCTTTTCTCCATCTCGAGCTCCTCGACTTTGCACGCCGCTCGACAAGAGCCACAAACTCTCGGATTTCCAAAATGCCAACATACAACTTTATATCATTGTTCATCCATCTTGAGCGTTTACACATCACAGCTTCAAGAAATGCATTCGCTGCGTCATCTGGCTAAGCCTCACAAATTTTCGTTCAGAAGTCGGTGAACCGACATGGAACCTTGTTTAAGTTCAAGTAATTCCTTCCGCTTTTGATCCATAAATCTCGATCGATATACTTCTTTCGGAACTCGGTTAGAAAGAACTCCCAAGTTACTTGCTCTCTAGGCACAACAGAAGTCAGAGTACTCCACCAATAGTAGGCGGAATCGCGTAGCAAGGAGATAGTACACTTTAAGCATTCATCGGGTGTGCAAGATAGCTCATCGAGCACCCGGATAGTGTTGTCCATCCAAAATTCAGCTTGCTCGGCATCGTCATCATCCGTAGCTTTAAATTCAGTGGCCCCATGTTTTCGAATCCTGTCGACTGGGGGCTTACTTGACCTTATTTGGTCATTTACCGGAGGTATTGTAGGTGCGGGGGTTGCATTAGTCGGGAATGGAGGTTGTGGAACAGCCGTGTTAGTTCGAATGTATTGGTTGAACCAATCATTCATCACGCTATAAAAGGCTTGCCTAGCCTCATCATTCGGATTGCTGGCAATAGGTTGAGAGTCCACCGGCGCTGTCCCTTGCGCGGGAGCAGGCGCCACACTCTCCTCATCATCAGCTATTGCTCGGTTGGGATCGGGATCCATTGCTATAAACAAACACAAACTCAAATTGTCAGAAATCACCACACTATCAATTTATCACTTAATGGCATGTATAGCTAGACCCCAAACATATCACGGTAGTCCTAGGATCGACTAAACCGTAGCTCGATACCAATAAAATTGTAACACCCAACCCGAGACCGCTTGCGGTGTCGGACACGAGGTTAACAAGCCAAAACCACTTATGGCACCGACCAATTTGACATTCCAGGCAAGCTGGAAAACTGCGTCGCTGTCGCCTTAAAAAGCATATCTCGAGTTTCACAACTCAGAAACTGATTCCGTAAATTTTCCCTGAATTTAGACTCATATATCCATCCATGGATTTATTTCTAGAATTTTTGGTTGGTCCAATTGGTACAGTTTATTAGTTAAAGTCACCCATGTTACAGGGGTCGACTACACTGCCTTCGCATGTTACAACTTGAATATCTCTCCGTACAGGGTATCAATACTGATGCCGTTTGTTTGTAATGAAACTAGACTCAAAAATAAATCTGCACATATAAGGCATGACTTCTAATTCATTCTGGATAATTTATGATAAATTTTCAAAGTCACGACGACGGACCCAGAAACCGTTCTGGTCCTGTCTCACGAGAACTTTAATATCTCTCGGTATACTGTTCATATGATCGTTTCATTACTTTCATATGAAAATAGACTCGTCAAGGTTCGATCGAATAATTTATTCACTATTTAAAACCATTCCTACAAATTTTGGTGATTTTTCACATCCACGTCACTGCAGCTGGCAGCATCTGTTTTTAAGGTAGGCTTTACCTATATTGTAGTTCCCATGGACCAACTATAGTCTAGTCATACTTAGGTCCACATATGATCATATTTAGCCATTCCAATAGCTGATCATGTGACCAACTCTCTCATTCCAAACCATAATCACATCATGAAACCAAATATAATTACAAACCACATATGGTCAAATTCCATACTCCACTTTTACGAACCATTTTCGCATGGCCGCACACATATACATCACAAAGTACTTAAAACAACCGAGGGTAGTCCTATACATGCCATATCCAAAACTCAACTAAAGGAGTACCAAAAAGGGCTTTGATAGTGTGGTTGACTTCAACTTCTATGATCCCGAATCCGATCGCTAACGAGCAAAATCTATAAACAGAGAAACAAAGAAACGGAGTAAGCAATTTATGCTTAGTAAGTTTCGAGCCATAATATACACACAACCAAAGCATAGCATTCAAGTAGCTAAACAATAATTCATATGCACAATTTCTCAAAGACATGCTTACTTCACAATCCCAACTCTCATGTTCATACACAAATAACGGCTTAGTTAATGCCGATAGCTCATTTATCATTGGGCGAATATTCATACGACTTACTCATAGTGTGCAAAGCACACACAAAACATACCTTGTTGTTGGGAACTTCACAAGTGCATTAACTAAAATTTTACAGCAAGCTTATAATTATCAAATCACATACCTTCGAGTTTAACCGGATATAGCTACTGCTCAAACGCCTTCGGACATAGCCCGGTTATGGTAACCCGCACAAATGCCTTCGGACTTAACCCGATATCACAACTCAGCGAATTGCCTTCGCCTTAGCTCGGATATCATAGCTCGCACCATTGCCTTCTGCTTAGCCCGGATATCACAACTCGCACAATTGCCTTGAGCTTAGCCCGATATCACAATTCGCACATTCATACACATCTTTGTTTCAATTTCATAACAAACTTTTATGCACAATTTACTTAATCAAGAATATCATTTCGGCTCAATGGCCACATACAAGGGCACAATTTCGATTGCTTATTACTTCGTTCAATCGAATCAAAATCTAAGTTTCGATATCAAAACTTACCTCGGATGTTGTCGAACGATTCGATGGCTATTCGACTACTTTTTCCTTCCCTTTATCGGATTTGGTCCCCCTTTGCTCTTGAGCTTAATTTAACAAATAATTTGATTCAATCATTTGAGTATCGAAAAGAGGAACTCAAGGCACTTAGCCCACATATATTCACTAGACATTAAAGTCACATAAGTACGGAATTCATGAATCGACTCAACACACAAAGCCTTCAACATGCTTACTCATGGCCGAACAACACAACCTCTTAGGCACTCATTCATGGCCGATTATACTTAGTCATACTTGCACCAAATCAACAATAAATTCCAAGATTTTCACATCATATGTGTACTAGGCCGAATGTACTTGCAATTTCACAAACATTCTTCAACATTTTCTTCTTTAAACAAACATATTTATCACTTACTTCATAACCAAAACATCATGTGCAAACATATATACACATATAGGTGCAAGGTCAATTCTCAAGGTGTTCACAACCATCCAAAACACAATTTTAACTATCATGCAAGAAGCATAAACCATGCTCATGAGCATACCATCGCCGAATACCTCACACACCATGCTCCTTTTAATTTTTTGGTCATGGTTAAACAAAGGACTCAATGTCCTACTCAAGAATACTAAAAGAAATTTCAAGAGTGGTCAATCCATCATTACATGCATCATTAGCAAGCTTCACATTTAACATGCAATGGCTTCAACACAATACCAACCTTGGCCAAATACCATTTCCATGGCATAACATGGATTTGAACCATGGCTAACATGAACATCAAGTTAGCAACTAAAACATGCATGAATCTCATGACACAACCTCATACATACCTTAATCTTGATGCAAGTATAGCCAAATCTCCTTCTAGATCTCTTCTAAACCAAAAAATGGAGCAAAAATCCCTCCTTCTTCCTTAGTTTTGGCTCAAAGAAAAGATGAACAAATTTTTTTCTTTTCTTTCTCACAACTCACGGCCAAGGGGGGGTAGCATGGATGAGACCATTTTTTTTTCTTTCTTTGTCCATGCTCTTTATTTTATTAATTCACCCTAATGCACCAACAAAACATGTTTCATGACATGTTTAGCCCATCCTCCCTTGTCATGGCCGGCCACTTCATGTTAGGGGGGAAAATTGACATGCAAATCCCTTATTTTTGCATGCATTATCAACTAGTCATCACACATTTCCCCATCATACTTTCAAAGTTTACTACTAGGTCCTTTCTAGTGAAATTCACATTTATAACTCTAAATCGAAACATCAAAAATGTCACACATGAATTAACACATATCATAGGCATCAAAATAAATTTTAAATTATTTTTATGCCTCGATTTTGTGGTCCCAAACCACATCCTGCCTAGGGTCAATTTTGGGCATCACAACTCTCCCCACTTAAGAAATTTTCGTCCCGAAAATCTTACCGGTAAATAGGGTTGGGTATCGCTCTTTCATAGAGTTCTCGGTTTCCCAAGTAGCTTCTCCTATCCCGTGTTTGAGCCATAACACTTTCATTAGCGGAACCCGCTTGTTTCGCAACTCTTTCACTTTACGTGATAGGATACGAATCGGTTCTTCCTCATAACTCATATTGGCTTGAATTTCAACCTCTGATGGACTAATCACGTGCGATGGATCAGATCTATAGCGTCGAAGCATCGAAACATGAAAGACATCGTGAATCTTTTCGAGTTCAGGGGGCAAAATCAAACGATATGCAACTGGACCGACTCGCTTTGGATATCTCATATGGCCCAATGAACTTCAGCTCAACTTGCCCTTACGGTCAAATCGAGTATCTTTTCCAAGCGAAACCTTGAGAAACACTTTATCTCCCACGATACTCGATGTCTTTTCGTTTCGCACCAGCGTCGACTTCGATGATCGGAGGCTATCTTCGACTTTCACGGATTACTTTCACTTTCTTCAGCATCTCTAATCAAATCCACCCGAAAATTTTGCTTTCATCTAGCTCAGTCCAAAACAATGGCGTACGGCATTTACGACCGTACAAAGCCTCGTAAGGTGCCATCTTAATACTTGATTGAAAACTATTGTTGTAAGCGAATTCAATCAAAGGCAAATACCATTCCCATGAACCATCGAACTCGAGGATGCAACATCTTAACATATCCTCAAGTATCTGAATTATCCGCCGGATTGACCATCGGTTTGGGGTGAAAGGCGGTCTTGAAATGCAACTTGGTACCCAAAGCTTCTTGCAACTTCTTCCAAAATCGCGAGGTAAATCTCGGATCTCTATCCGACACGATGGAAATAGGCACCCCGTGTAATCTTACAATCTGAGAAACGTACAATTCGGCTAGTTTGTCCATTGAAAAACCCGTACGTACGGGGACAAAGTGAGCCGACTTAGTCAATCTATCTACAACGACCCAAATCGCATCCTTCTTACTTGCTGACAATGGCAGTCCGGATACAAAGTCTATTGTGACTCGATCCCATTTCCACTCGGGTATCGTGATCGGCTGAAGTAATCCTGAAGGCACTTGATGTTCCGCTTTCACTTGTTGACATATTAAACATCTCGAAACAAAGTCGGAGATGTCTCGTTTCATACCATGTCACCAAAACCGACGTTTCAAATCGTTGTACATCTTCGTACTCCCCGGGTGGATTGCCATTCGGCTACAATGGGCTTCGTTCAGAATTATCGAAATAAGTTCCGAATTCTTTGGAACACACAGACGACTTAAGGCATCCGCAACCACATTCGCCTTTCCCGGGTGATAGTCAATGACCAGCTCATAATCCTTTAACAGCTCGAGCCAACGTCTTTGTCGCAGATTTAAGTCTCTTTGAGTCATCAAATATTTGAGACTTTTATGATCCGAATACACATGGCACTTTTCACCAAATAAGTAATGTCGCCATATCTTGAAGGCGAATACGATGGCAGCCAATTCGAGACCATGGGTCGGATAATTTTTCTCATGTGGCTTTAATTGCCTCGACGCATAGGCCACAACTCGACCTTCTTGCATCAATACGCAACCTAACCCAAGTAGGGAGGCGTCACTATAGATGACAAACTCTTTGCGATTCGGGTTGCACTAGAATTGGGGCTTCACCAAATAAGTTTTCGTTGATCGAAACTTTTCGACATTTCTCCGTCCATTCAACTTAACATCCTTTTGGAGTAGCTTCGTCGTTGGCGTGGCTATCGTTGAGAAACCTTTACAAATCGTCGGTAATAACCTAAGCCCCAAAAGCTCCGAACCTCAAGAATATTTCTAAGCTTCCAATTAAGTATGGCTGAAATTTTGTTCGGGTCGACTCGAATACCGGATGCAGATACCACATGACCCAAGAAGCTAACCTCTCTTAACCCGAACTCACACTTGCTGAACTTAGCATATAACTGCTTATCCCGTAAAATTCGCAACACTATCCTCAGGTGTTCAGCGTGTTCGGTCTCATTTTTCAAATAGACCAAAATGTCATCAATGAAGAAAACTACGAACCGATCCAAATATGGTCTGAAGATCCGATTCATCAAATCCATAAATACCGCAGGGGCATTAGTAAGCCCAAACGGCATCACTAGGAACTCGTAGTGACCATATCTCGTTCTGAAGGCAGTCTTGGGTACGTCCGAATCTCGAATTCAATCGATAATAGCCCGATCTCAAATCTATTTTCGAGAACACTGAGGCTCCCTTCAGTTGATCGAACAAATCGTCGATACGCGGTAACGGATATTTTTCTTTATCGTCGCTTTATTAAGCTGACGATAGTCGATGCACAGCCTCATGGTTCCATCCTTCTTTTCACAAACAACACCGGCGCACCCAAGGTGAAAAACTTGGACGAGCGAAACCTCTATCCACCAATTCTTGCAATCGAGCTTTCAACTCCTTTAATTCCGTTGGTGCCATACGATACGGAGCTATCGAAATTGGAGTGGTACCAGTACCAATTCGATGCCAAACTCTATTTCCGAACAGTGGTAAACCCGCAATTCTTCAGGAAAACATCCGGTATTCACAAACCACCGCACAGATTCGGGTTTCCTTTCTAACTCCTTGTCATCTAGTACATACGCAAGGTATGCTTCGCACCCCTTTCTTAAGTATTTCCGGGCCAACATTGCTGATATTACAGCTGGCAACCCTTTTAAGTCCGTAGACTCAACCCGAATTATCTCGTTATTCGTACACCTCAGATCAATAGTCTTGCTTTTGCAATTTACAACCGCATCGTGCATGGTCAACCAATCCAAACCAAGAATAACGTCGAATTCGTCGAATGGCAAAAGCATCAAGTCCGCCGGAAAACAAGAACCTCGAAATACTAGGGGACTTTTCTTACACACTTTGTTGACAAGTACGTAATGACCCAAGGGGTTTGACACCCGAATTACAAACTCAGTAGACTCAATAGGCAAAGTCTTACTGGATGCTAAGGTTTCGCATATATAAGAATGAGTAGAACTAGGGTCAATCAAAGCAATCACATTAGTATCGAAAAGAGTGAAAGTACCGGTAATAACATCTGGTGAGGCAGCATCCTTGCGTGCGCGTATGGCATAAGTCCTAGCAGGAGCACGAGCCTCGGGTCTTGTTGTAGCATCTCTCGACCCTCTCTGACCGCCACTAGCATTGCCCGCATTTCTAGATGGCCTACCTCGAGCAGTGGTAGCACCCAAGTTTCCACTTTGACTTACATTTTGTTCAAGCAACCTCGGGCAATCCTTGATAAAGTGGTCGGCCGATCCGCACTTGTAACAAGAGCGGTCACGGAATCTACATCTTCCAGAATGCCATTTGCCGCAATACTGGCACTCCGTTCTCTCTCGACGATCATTTCCACCTCTAGCGATCGAAGTGACTCGCGTGCCCATAGGGGGTCGATCGCGGTCTCGTCTAGAAAAGCCCGAAATGTCTCTAGACCGCCTAAGCCATCTCTAAATTTCTTTGATGATGTGGGAAGGGCTTCCCAAGACCTCTTACTGAAACTCCCTTGCTCCCACTTCAGCTTTTCTTTTCTCCATACTGAGCTCCTCGGCTTTGCACGCTCGCTCGACAAGAGCCACAAACTCTCGGATTTCCAAAATGCCAACATACAACTTTATATCATCGTTCAGTCCATCTTGAGCGTTTACATTACGACTTCAAGAAATGCATTCACGCGCGTACCGGCTAAGCCTCACAAATTTTCGTTCGTAGTCGGTAACCGACATGGAACCTTGTTTAAGTTCAAGAAATTCCTTCCGTTTTTGATCCATAAATCTCTGACTGATATACTTCTTTCAGAACTCGGTTAGAACGAACTCCCAAGTTACTTGCTCTCTAGGCACAACAGAAGTCAGAGTACTCCACCAATAGTAGGCGGAATCGCGTAGCTAGGAGATAGTACACTTTAAGCATTCATCGGGTGTGCAAGATAGCTCATCGAGCACCCGGATAGTGTTGTCCATCCAAAATTCAGCTTGCTCGGCATCGTCATCATCCGTAGCTTTAAATTCAGTGGCCCCATGTTTTCGAATCCTGTCGACTGGGGGCTTACTTGACCTTATTTGGTCATTTACCGGAGGTATTGTAGGTGCGGGGGTTGCATTAGTCGGGAATGGAGGTTGTGGAATGTCGTGTTAGCTCGAATGTATTGGTTGAACCAATCATTCATCACGCTATAAAAGGCTTGCCTAGCCTCATCATTCGGATTGTCGGCAATAGGTTGAGAGTCCGGTCGGTGCTGTCCCTTGCACGGAGCAGCGCCACACTCTCCTCATCATCGCTATTGCTCGGTTGGGATTGGAATCCATTGCTATAAACAAACACAAACTCAAATTGTCGAAATCACCACACTATCAATTTATCACTTAATGGCATGTATAGCTAGACCCCAAACATATCACGGTAGTCCTAGGATCGACTAAACCGTAGCTCGATACCAATAAAATTGTAACACCCGAACCCGAGACCGCTGCGGTGTCGGACACGAGGGTTAACAAGCCAAAACCACTTATGGCACCGACCAATTTGACATTCCCAGGCAAGCTGGAAAACTGCGTCGCTATCGCCTTAAAAAGCATATCTCGAGTTTCACAACTCGGAAACTGATTCCGTAAATTTTCCCCGAATTTAGACTCATATATACATCCATGGATTTATTTCTAGAATTTTTGGTTGGTCCAATTGGTACAGTTTATTAGTTAAAGTCACCCATGTTACAGGGGTCGACTACACTGACCTTCACGTGTTACAACTTGAATATCTCTCTGTACAGGGTTTCAATACTGATTCCGTTGTTTGTAATGGAACTAGACTCAAAAAAGAATCTGCACATATAAGGCATGACTTCTAATTCATTCTGGATATTTTATGGTAAATTTTCAAAGTCGCGACAGCGGACCCAGAAACCGTTCTGGTCCTGTCTCACGAGAACTTTAATATCTCTCGGTATACTGTTCATATGATCGTTTCATTACTTTCATATGAAAATAGACTCATCAAGGTTCGATCGCATAATTTATTCACTATTTAACACCATTCCTACAAATTTTGGTGATTTTTCACATCCACGTCACTGCAGCTGGCAGCATCTGTTTTTAAGGTAGGCTTTACCTATATTGTAGTTCCCATGGACCAACTATAGTCTAGTCATACATAGGTCCACATATGATCATATTTAGCCATTCCAATGGCTGATCATGTGACCAAATCTCTCATTCCAAACCATAATCACATCATGAAACCAAATATAATTACAAACCACATATGGTCAAATTCCATACTCCACTTTTACGAACCATTTTCGCATGGCCGCACACATATACATCACAAAGTACTTAAAAACAACCGAGGGTAGTCCTATACATGCCATATCCAAAACTCAACTAAAGGAGTACCAAAAAGGGCTTTGATAGTGTGGTTGACTTCAACTTCTATGATCCTGAATCCGATCGCTAACGAGCAAAATCTATAAACAGAGAAACAAAGAAATGGAGTAAGCAATTTATGCTTAGTAAGTTTCGAGCCATAATATACACACAACCAAAGCATAGCATTCAAGTAGCTAAACAATAATTCATATGCACAATTTCTCAAAGACATTCTTACTTCACAATCCCAACTCTCATGTTCATACACAAATAACGGCTTAGTTAATGCCGATAGCTCATTTATCATTGGAGCGAATATTCATACGCACTTACTCATAGTGTGCAAAGCACACACAAAACATACCTTGTTGTTGGGAACTTCACAAGTGCATTAACTGAAAATTTTACAGCAAGCTTATAATTTTCAAATCACATACCTTCGAGTTTAACCGGATATAGCTACTGCTCAAACGCCTTCGGACATAGCCCGTTATGGTAACCCGCACAAATGCCTTCGGACTTAACCCGGATATCACAACTCGCAAGAATTGCCTTCTCGCCTTAGCCCGGATATCATAGCTCGCACCATTGCCTTCGCTTAGCCCGATATCACAACTCGCACAATTGCCTTCGGGCTTAGCCCAGATATCACAATTCGCACATTCATACACATCTTTGTTTCAATTTCATAACAAACTTTTATGCACAATTTACTTAATCAAGAATATCATTTCGGCTCAATGGCCACATACAAGGGCACAATTTCGATTGCTTATTACTTCGTTCAATCGAATCAAAATCTAAGTTTCGATACTCGAAAACTTACCTCGGATGTTGTCGAATGATTCCGATGGCTATTCGACTACTTTTTCCTTCCCTTTATCGGATTTGGTCCCCCTTTGCTCTTGAGCTTAATTTAACAAATAATTTGATTCAATCATTTGAGTATCGAAAAGAGGAACTCAAGGCACTTAGCCCACATATACATTAAAGTCACATAAGTACGGAATTCATGAATCGACTCAACACACAAAGCCTTCAACATGCTTACTCATGGCCGAACAACACAACCTCTTAGGCACTCATTCATGGCCGATTATACTTAGTCATACTTGCACCAAATCAACAATAAATTCCAAGATTTTCACATCATATGTGTACTAGGCCGAATGTACTTGCAATTTCACAAACATTCTTCAACATTTTCTTCTTTAAACAAACATATTTATCACTTACTTCATAACCAAAACATCATGTGCAAACATATATACACATATAGGTGCAAGGCCGAATTCTCAAGGTGTTCACAACCATCCAAAACACAATTTTAACTATCATGCAAGAAGCATAAACCATGCTCATGAGCATACCATGGCCGAATACCTCACACACCATGCTCCTTTTAATTTTTTTGGTCATGGTTAAACAAAGGACTCAATGTCCTACTCAAGAATACTAAAAAGAAATTTCAAGAGTGGTCAATCCATCATTACATGCATCATTAGCAAGCTTCACATTTAACATGCAATGGCTTCAACACAATACCAACCTTGGCCAAATACCATTTCCATGGCATAACAAGGATTTGAACCATGGCTAACATGAACATCAAGTTAGCAACTAAAACATGCATGAATCTCATGACACAACCTCATACATACCTTAATCTTGATGCAAGTATAGCCAAATCTCCTTCTAGATCTCTTCTAAACCAAAAATGGAGCAAAATCCTCCTTCTTCCTTAGTTTTGGCTCAAAGAAAAGATGAACAATTTTTTTCTTTTCTTTCTCACAACTCACTACCAAGGGGGTAGCATGGATGAGACCATTTTTTTTTTCTTTCTTTGTCCATGCTCTTTATTTTATTAATTCACCCTAATGCACCAACAAAACATGTTTCATGACATGTTTAGCCCATCCTCCCTTGTCATGGCCGGCCACTTCATGTTTGGGGGGGGAAAATTGACATGCAAATCCCTTATTTTTGCATGCATTATCAACTAGTCATCACACATTTCCCCATCATACTTTCAAAGTTTACTACTAGGTCCTTTCTAGTGAAATTCACATTTATAACTCTAAATCGAAACATCAAAAATGTCACACATGAATTAACACATATCATAGGCATCAAAATAAATTTTAAATTATTTTTATGCCTCAGTTTTGTGGTCCCGAAACCACATCCCGTCTAGGGTCAATTTTGGGCTGTCACAGATTGACTGAATCAACTTACTTTGTTCCAGTTCATACAGATTATCTGCTCGATAAAGTTCTGAAGTTATACGTTTCTCAGATTGTAAGACTACAAGGGGTCCTTATTTCTATTGTGTTAGATAGAGTTCCGAGGTTTACATCGCGGTTTTGTAAGAAACTGCAATATGCATTAGGTACTAAACTGCATTTTAGCACTGCTTTTCATCCCCAAACAGACGGTCGGTCCAAGCGAATCATTCAGATATTTGAGGACATGTTGACTGTTGCATTCTCGAGTTTGAAGGTACGTGGGAGCGATATTTACCTTTGGTTGAATTTGCATACAATAATAGCTTTCAATTGAGTATCAAAATGGCACCTTATGAGGCTTTGTGTAGTCGTAAATGTAATACACCATTGTACTGGACTGAGCACAATGAAAATAAGTTACACAGGGTCGATTTGATCAAAGTAACTGAACAGAAAGTGAAAGTGATTCGTGAAAGTTTGAAAGCAGCATTAAATCGTCAGAAATCGTATGAAGACTTGAAACATAAAGACATAGAGTTTCAAATTGGGGATAGAGTGTTTTTAAAAGCCTCACAATGGAAGAAAATACTCAGAGTCGGTCGTAAAGGACATTGAGTCCGAGATTTATTAGACCATACGAGATTATAGAGAGGATTGGACCGGTTGCGTATAGACTGTTGTTGCCATCCGAGTTAGAAAAGATCCATAATGTATTTCATGTTTCGATGCTTCGATGATATAGATCCGACCCCTCACATGTGATTAGTCTACAGAGATTAAGATTCATTCAGATTTGACTTACGAGGAAGGACCGATTCGTATTCTGGCTCATAAGATTAAAGAGTTACGAAATAAGAAAATTCTGTTGGTTAAAGTACTGTGGCATAAACACAGAGTTGAGGAAGCAACGTTGGAGCTAGAGGATACAATGAAAGAGTGTTATCCAAACCTATTCACTGGTAAGATTTTCGGGGATGAAAATCCCTAAGGGGGGAGAGTTGTAACAGTCCGATTTAGACCCTAATCAAAACGGTGTTTTGGGGACCATGAATCGAAGTCAGAAAAATATTTAAATATTATTTTCCGTGTTTATTATAACTGAAGTAGCATGTGTGAAAGTTTCGTATGAAAATTTGATTGTTTGTGTGCTTAATTAAATAAAAGGGCTTAACCGCGTAAAATGAAAACTTAATAGTTTAAAGCATAAACACTATAGTGTTAGTGGCTTTTTAATATGGAGTACTTATGTTGTAATTAGGCCTTTGGCTATATAAGTCGACGGTTAAAGGCATGTTTTATATGGTTTTATTATTAAATTTTTAAGGTTAAAAATGTAAAGTAATAAATGGTATATATGATATATTATAACATAAAAAAATAAAGCCATGCATTTTGTTCATACTTGGTGATTGAAACCTTAAAAAGAAAAGAAAGAAAGAAAGCTTAGGTATTCAGCAACTTTGAAGCTTGATTAAGGTATTGACTTTGCTAGGTTTTTGATAATTTTTAAGTTTTTTAGATCGTTACTTCGAGTACTACCCGACCCATGCTTGAATTTTTTATTTTGGTGAATATTTTGAGTTATGTCATTGATGAACATTTGTGTTTTGTGATGTTTAATGATAAATTATGAAAGATATGTTTTGGACTAATATGTTTTGTATTGGAGTTTTAGATGATTTTGAATTATTAGGACTAAATTGAAAAAATAATAAATTAAAGGACTAAAATGCAAAATAAATGAAATATATGGATTAGTATGAGCATAAGGAAGATTCGGCCTAACAATGATGTGGTGATATCTTGTGTATTTTGTGCTTTGTGCAATTAGGGCTAATTTGTAAAAGTATGAAATATCAGGGGTAAAATGGTAATTTGCCCATTTATATGTTGTTGGATTAAATTGAATGAAATTGTGTTTAAACAAGGTTAATTTGAAATTATATAGATCAAGAACAAAAGAAATCGGACTTAGATCGAGGAAAAACAAAAATAGTTGAATAGCCGATTGACAACGTTTGTCGATATCCGAGGTAAGTTTTTAAGCATTTAAACATCATTTATATTGAATGTAATCTAGTTTAATATGCTATTTTGGAATCTATAGATTCATAAAAGAGCTAGCCGAATGTGTTTTAAGTATAGAAATATTGTATTTGAGTTTAATTTTACTAAGTTATATCATTCGAAAGTCCGTATGATTGATATGAAATATTTAGAATTTTTGTTATATGAGTTGTGTACGAAATAGCTTTGTAATAGTGATATTCGGGCTTTGAGCCTAGCAAGCCTTGTACTGGTGATTATAATCGGCCTTTATGCCTAGCAGGCTTAATACCGGTGAATAAATATCAGCCTTGGGTCTAGCAGGCCTTGTGCCGGTGTGTGATTCAGGCTTATTGTAACATCCTGATTTTTGGGTTTTTCGTGATTCTCGAGATTTTGGTAAAGTTTTTAAAATTTGGTATTTGGTTGTGAAATTCATAATTGGAGTATGTAATTGGGCTTATGGAAGGCCCATGTGATGGCCAAAACCCGGTAGAATTTTTGAATTTTGGACTTAAGGAGTTAGGGGCTTTGGATAGGTGGCCTTATTAAAAGGTGTGCGTAAAATGTAACACAAAAGAGCCCCTGGCAATGTGGCTAAGTGACGACACTAGGGATCTAAAAAGGCGGCGTGTAAGTGAATGGGGGAAAGCCAGGGTTCGAGTCACTATGATGGCAAATGTGATGTTATTTTTATGCCTTGAGCATGCAGAAGTTAAAGCCGAATGGAACTCTGTTGGAGAGAGTTTGAATCAATTGAATGCTTGAATTAAGGAGTGATAAGGGGAGAGATTTTAGGGATTTGAAGGAGGGATTAGAGTTGGCCGAATAGAGGGGATTAGGGAGGAGAAATCGGCTTGGGGATTTTGAGGGTAGTATTTCGGCATTAGGCTATAGTTGTGCCGATTTTCCTCTATTGGAACACCATAGAGCCATTCTTTTCTTCCTTTTTTCTTCTCTATCTGGAACTATCACCCTTTCCATTCATCTTTCTTTCTTTTCTTCTCCAAAACCAGTCTACTATTCCTTTCTTCCCATCTACTCTTTCTTTCTCATCATCACTTTTGCCGAAAAGCCACAAAAGCCGAAACCTGTGAAGCTTGGTTGTGCCGATTTCTTGTTGACCAGCAACCTTCTTTTTCTCTTCACTTTTTGGTGGCCAATTCCTTCATCTGTTAAGTTTTAAGTAGCAAAAAAGAAAGACTGTGGTAAGTATTCATACTCCAATCGATTCAGTAGTATAACTGTTGACAAAAGTCAAAACCCCTATAGTTTAGGGAGGTTGTCGAGTTGAGATATAGGCCTTATTGGGCTTCTTTATTTGATTTTTATGGTTTGTATAGTGGAATAGATAACTTTGGAGGAGCAGCAAGGCTTGGAGTGTCAGTGTTGGATAAGCTTGTATCATATCGTCAGACCCTGTGAAGGTAAGTGAACTATGGCCGTTAGGGGTTCTTTGGTCGATTTTGGTAAGGTAATATTTGGGTTGATTAGCATGAACTGTAGACTAAGAACTGTGGCGAATAATTATAGGTTGTCGTGGGAGACTTCGTTGGTGAACGTCACAAAACAAGTGTGTAACGAGCCCTCTTTCGTTATGGAATATAGGCTAAGTAGGCCTAGATGACTAAATCGGCCATGTAGGGCCCATTAGGGGTTTTTGGCCTAGTGACTCGGTTTAGCTAGAATAGGCTAGACTCGCTGATTAAACACTTGAAATTTTTGATAATTGATAATGAGCATGGAAAACCCTAATAATTGATAGAGAAATGAAATTACCCTTATAATGTGAAAATGACCTTTTTGCCCCTAGGTGAAAATGACCATTATACCCCTAAGGTTATGTTATAATTAAGATGCATGTGATATTGCTTTTGTACATGATATGCCACGATATGCACATGATATGCCATAATATATTCACATATGCATGGGTTGGGTTTTATATGAACGGAGGAAGTGCTAAAAGGGCTTTCCCGAGTTTACCGAAAAGGGCTTTGCCCCAGTTATTAAAAGAGGTTAGGCCTCCAGTTATATGATAAAGCAGCTATGCTGCCAGTGGAGAGTTTGGTTGGGTGGGTTGAGTTATTCCCCGCATGGAGAGCTTGGTTGGTACGGGTGGAGAGTAGCGGTTGGTGGGTTGAGTAGTCTCCCCAAACGGGCTTACATACATCCATTAATATTGCATGTGAATTGAAATGGGCCTATGGGCCATACCGATTACAGTAAGGGCTTCGGCCTAGCGATATGATTTATGAAAAGGCTTTGGCCCAGTAACCGTTAAACGAAAGGCTTCGGCCCAGTATATATTGAAACTGAACTTGGGCTTAGGCCCAATACACTGATATTGGTTGGGCTCTGAAAGGGGCTTGTTGCACACTGAGTTTCCAAACTCACCCCCTTCTTTAACCTTGCAAGTGCGCCTTGATGTGGGGACTTGAAGCCGGAGGGGATTCAGCGTGGCTACGGTGATCGATCTTGGACTTTACAATAAGTAATCGGTTTCCTTTAGTTTATCTTAAATATTATTTATTTTTGGGTTGTAATAAGGCCATTTTAACTATTTTATTTTCTGGGATTATTTTATTTCTAATAACTCTAAATATTTCTGATAATAATTCAAATGGGCTAGACTTAGGGCGCGTTTACAAAATGATACTCGTTTTCAAAATAACGCAACGACACGATTAACCGGTTTATCAAAGATATCTACTCAAATGAATTTCAACTCGTTTATCAAAGTGTGGCAATGGTTGTGGGTGTAGCGCCCCGTACCCGAGACCGTTGCCGAAGTCGGACACGAGGGGTTAACGGACTTAATTCATTTATTTATACAGTTCATTTTAAAATTTCCAGACAAGCTGGCTAAGTGCGTCACTGTCACCTTAAAAATCATATCTCGAGCTCCAAAACTAGAAAACTGAATCTGTAAATTTTCCCTGAAACTATACTCATATATCCATCTAAAAAATTTTTTCTAGAATTTTTGGTTAGGCCAATTAGTACAGTTTATTAGTTAAAGTCTCCCCTGTTTCAGGGTTCGACTACTCTGACCTTCATGCATTACGATTTAGATATCTCCCTGTACAGGGCTTCAATACATATGCTGGTTGTTTCTAATGAAACTAGACTCAAAAAGGAATCCATACATATAAAGAATGACTTCTAATTATCTCTGGTTAATTTATGGTAAATTTCCAAATTCAGAATAGGGGATCCAGTAACCGTTCTGGCCCTGTTTCACGAAAACTTAAACATCTCATAAAATACGGCTCATATGATTGTTTCGTTACTTTCATATGAAAATAGACTCATCAAGGTTAAATTACATAAATTATTCAACATTTAATACCATTTCTACTATTTTTAGTGATTTTTCAAATTCACTTCACTGCTGCAGTCAGCATCTATTTTTAAGGTAGGCTTTACCTATTTCATGGTTTTCCATGGATCAACTAGCCATTTGTCATACAAAGCACCAAAATGATCGTGATTAACCATTCCAATGGCTAATCATTACCAAGAATTTCCATACCACTCAATGAACAATATACAAAATGATTATAATGGTATGCTCAAAATATATATAAGCCATTTTCGCATGGCTATCCAAATATATACATTACCAAAAGTACTTGACTAACAACAAAGGGCAGTCCTATACATGCCATTATCAAGGTTCAACCAAAAGAGTACCAAAAGGGCTTTGATAGTGTGGACGACTTCGACTTTGACAATCCCGAGTCCGATAGCTGACGAGCAAAATCTATAAAACAGAGAATCAAAGCAATGGAATAAGCATTTAATGCTTAGTAAGTTTGAGTAATGAAATTAGTTTTGACTAAAGTATAACATTCATATGGCTAAATGAATAACTTCATATATGCACATTCTCATAATCATACTTACTTCACGCTTCAATCAACATATTCATACACAAGGTATCAAACCTAACTAAAGGCCGAAAGTTCGTTAATCAATTGAACGAATACTATTTAAAACGAATTGACTTTTCCGATGCATATACGAAACATACCTTATTGTTTGGGTTTTATGAGCGTATTAATTGAAATTATTACAGCAAGATCGCTCACTTCCAAACCCAAGTATCTTCGGGATTTAGCCGGATATAACAACTCGCACAAATGCCTTCGGGTCTTAGCCCGGATATAGCAACTCACACAAATGCCTTCGGGTCTTAGCTCGAATATAATCACTAGCATAAATGCCTTCGGGACATATCCCGGATATAGCAACTCGCACGAATGCCTTCGGATCTTAGTCCGGTTATCATCCGAATAATCATGCACATATGTCCACAAATCATAACACATATTTATTTCGTTTCCATTACTAGAACTCAGACACAAGGCACTTATCTACCACTACCATTTTCGGCTCAATAACCACATACAAAGAGCATGGTTTTGATTCGCTATATAACATGATCTAATCGAATCATAATCTAAGTTCCATTACTCGAAAACTTACCTCGGATGTTGTCGAACGATTTCAACGGCTATTCGATCACCTTTTCCTTTCCTTTATCGGATTTAGTTCCCCTTTGCTCTTGAGCTTAATTTAACAAATAAATTGATTTAATCATTTTGAACATCAAAGAGAAATTTAAGGTACTTAGCCCACATATATTAGGCATTAGAGTCATATATGTATGAAATCATGAATCAAATTCAACATATTAGCCAATATTCTCCTTTACCCGATTTTCTAAGTCAAGATAAAGCCATCAATATGCTTACCTATAGCCGAACGTACAACATCAATCTATGTATTCATTCATGTGGCCAAGTATGCATGTCTATGTTGAGGCCGATTATATACTTAATACATTCTACAAATATGGTTACTTGTATTGACTAAATACCATTTTGTTTTAAGTTCAAAACTCGGCTAATACACATATATACACTAGAAATCAAATACTAACATTTGCACTTCACCTTAATAGCTAGCTTAGCAAACCTTAATTTAGCATATAATTGTTCATAACACAATTAAAGCATCCTTTCCATTCCATCAATTCAAAACACATACATTACTCAATAATATTCAAAATCATATTCGGCCTTAGTACACACTTGTTAGCCGATTTTTCTCTATTTAGTAACTAATGCACATATGTGCTCATTTGCTAGACTCTACTTCACTTAACTACCATTTATCTCTTCCATTTACTACCATGGCCGAATGTTATAACCCAAGCCACACATATTGTTCCTCAAGGCCCTTCAATGACCACATTCGGAACCCCTTAAGAACAACCCAATTTCAACCTTCAAGAAAGAAGAAAAAATATATGTACTAAGAGCTTCAAACTACTTGGCCGAATATCAAACCTCCAATCAATCAAAATTTAATCCATGGAATGAATAGAACTTGAACTAACCACCTTCTTTATACATAATTTTCCAAGAATTTCAAGGTACTTACCTCTTCCTAATCCTCATCCCAGCCGAACATGAAGCAAGAGAACTCATTTCTTCTTCCTTTCTCAACTTACGGCAAAATGGGGGAGCAAGGATGAAACAACTTTGGTTTCTCCTCCCACTCCCCTCATATTTTATTATTCTTCCTACACATATTAACACAAAATGTCTATAATATGTTTTACCCCATAGCATGGCCGGCCACCATCTAGATTTTTGGCTAATTTGACATGCAAACCCATCTTTTATACAACATGCATTAATAGGTCCTTATAGATTAACCTATCGCATTTCAAAAGTGTCACACATAAGTCCTATTACTAAATTCACATGCAATCGACTAAATCGAAGCTTAAAACTTTCACACATTCAAATTCACATATTTTAGACAATAAATATCATATTCAAATAATTTGGTGACTCGGTTTAGCGGTCTCGAAACCACTTCCGACTAGGGTCACTTTAGGGCTGTCACAGTGGGCATGTCTAGGATTGGATCCAATCGAGAGCCTGGTACTTAAGCAGCCTTCATGGCTCACCTCCTCTGTTTTGGATACCTACCTGGTGCACAGCTTCCATTCACTTTGTTAACTTTGCAGAAGACGATCTTTTAAAACACTAATACGAGTCATGGGTTTTTAAAACTTCAATGTGACACGTCAGATTCGGTCATAACGTCTGGGCCGGGTTTGGGGTGTTACATTTAGTGGTATCAGAGCCAGGTTCAACAACTCGATGGTGGGTTTTTAAACGGGTCTAAAATCAAGAGTTTCAAAATAGAGTTGTTTTAAATCAAATTTTAAGAATTTCTATTTTCTGTGATCAAATACATATTTTTGTTTTAATTGGTTTGGAGAAAGAAGTGGCACACTGAATCCCCGGCACCAAGTCTGTAAGTATACTTTCCTTTACATTATGTGATATTGATATGATAGAACTGAGCCCCTTCTATGATACTTTAGATAGGGTAGAGCTGTAAAATGGTAGGAATGAGACTATAGCTAGGCTACGATGTTGCGAAAACAATCCTTGAACTGCTATATATCCATAAGACATCTCGTAATAAACAATTGAAATATTAAACTAATGTCATAAAATTCGTAATCAGATAATTCGATATGAGTACAAGAGGAACTCGTGGACGAGGCCGCGAACATGGTCGCAGAAGGGTGCAAGCTGAATCTTCATCCTCAGGGCATAGGCCAGCTGAGGAGGCATTCGTGCCACAAGCAACTGAGACTGGGTCATATGGTCGGGCTACGAGGGACGATGCTTTGTCCTAAGCAATGTTAAGGGTTTTAGAAAGGGTTGTTGGAGCTAGCACTGGGACAGTAAATAGCGGATCCATCTCTGAGTGAATCCGGGCTAACGGAGCAGAGGCTTTTAGGGGCGTATTTGGAGTAGCCCCAAATGTGGCTGAATATTGGCTAGAGGCAACAAAGTGGTTTATGGACGACCTGGATTGCTCTGTGGAGCAAAAGCTGAAGGGGGCTGTGTCATTGCTACAAGATGAGGCATACCGGTGGTGGATCAACGTAAGGGAGTGTACCCCAATCGAACGAGTAACCTGGGAATTGTTCAAGACTGCTTTTAAGGGGAGGTATGTTGGAGCTAGTTATGTGGATGCCCGTTGGAAGGAATTTTTGAATCTGGTTCAGGGTAATAAGACTGTTGTAGAGTATAAGACGGAATTCTTGAGGCTGAGTCGATATGCTAGCGGGATAGTTGCGACCGAATATGAACGCACTGTTTGATTCGAGGATGGCCTCCGTGATGAACTTAGAGTGCTGATAGCTCCACAGAGGGAGCTTGATTTCGCTGCGTTACTAGAGAAGGCTAAGATAGCCGAGGAAGTAAAACGAACTGAATGGTAGAATCGTGAGAGGGATCGACCCAGATTTAGGAGGGATTCTGGACCCTCAGGTGTTGCAAATAGGAATGCTAAAAGAGCTAGAATGGAGGAATCGGTTCGAGCAGTTCTGGTGAATACCTTTAGACCGCAGGCTTGCAGAGACTGTGGCAGAGTACATATGGGGGAGTGCTGGAAACAAACTGGGGCATGCTTTCGATGTGGGTCATGTGACAGCCCTAATTTGACCCTAGTCGGAATATGGTTTCGGGACCACAAAACTGAGTCATAAAATTTATTTGCATAACTTCTATGTGTGATAGTACATGTATGAAAATTTGATGTTTTAATTTAGTCTT
This sequence comes from Gossypium arboreum, assembly GCF_025698485.1. Classification (NCBI taxonomy): domain Eukaryota; kingdom Viridiplantae; phylum Streptophyta; class Magnoliopsida; order Malvales; family Malvaceae; genus Gossypium; species Gossypium arboreum. The sequence goes on along the minus strand of NC_069077.1, from coordinate 114,234,504 downwards.
ATGAATGGGAATTTTACTTGAAAGGACTTAGTTGAGAAACCATAAAAATGTGATAGGTAAAAGTTGAAGTGGCCAAATTGTATATGGATAGCATCATAGAGGACTTGCATGTCAAATGGACGACTATGATTATAGTGGACGGTAATGGTGATGAAAAATTTGGCATTTTGTGTATTTTATATTAGTGAAATAATATTAAATAGTTTTATATTAGAAAACCATGAATTAATAATAGAAAAAGGGTGATAAAAACAAAGTTTCTCATTTTTGTCTCCCCTTTTGCCGAAACTAAACAAGAAATTGAAGAAAGAACACCTACGACATTCGGCCATCTTGTGTTAGGAATTAAGGTATGATTTCATATGTTTTTCTTTGGATTTTGAGAAATTTAAATTGGTTTTGAAGCTCCTAACATGACCCATGTGTATGATTTTGTGTTTGTGATGCATGAAGAATTCGATCATGAGCTCAATGGGTTACATTGTGTATGTTTTGATAATTTGTAAGGAGAAATGTTTCTAATTGAGTATGAACAAACTAAATTACTATATATGGCTCAAATGAGATTGAGTAGTCGACTAATGAAGTTAAGTATATGAATTAGGAGCATGAGTCCATTCGGTAATTTAAGATAAATTGTGAAATAATGCTTAATATTAGTAGTAGTTGTTTAATTGGCAAATTGAGCTTAGAATGGATGAATTTATGAGTTTGGGACAAAGCATATATATATTTGGCTATGAATTTTCGTGTTTAATTTTGAATGTTGATGTTTCAAATTGAAAATTAATGTTAGTTGAGTTATAATACTTGCTTAATAATGAAAAGAACATGAGCTTAATGCTCAAATAGCATTCGGCTTTGGAGTAAGTTAAATTAGTTAGAAAATGGGTTCCAAGATAGTGAATTATGTGTTAAAAGAGGGATTTAGGTTGTATATACGTGATTAAATTGAATACAAGAGGCTATGTTAGCTAATTGAGGGATTCGACCATAGTATTTTAGTGAATAATAATTTGAACAAGGGTTTTAATTGTATGATAGGTTTTTGGCTATGGTTAATATAAGATGGAATACCGAATATGTGTGTGTGTCTTTGAGGAATGAATATAAATTGGGGCTATGATGATTGAATTATTTTATTTGCTTAGTTGGAGCTCAAAATCAAAGGGAGCCAGGTTCGGCCAAAGGAAAAGCGAAAGCGGTTGAGTAGCTGATCAGAGTTGTTCATTCGACTAAAAAGGTAAGTTCCTAAGTAATTTAAGTTACGTTTAATATTTCACATAAAATAGGTTGGATAAGAAATCATGGTATGTATGAATTTGCGAAAATCGAATGTGAGATTTATCAACCTATCTATGACATAATGGTAGCTATAGATAAGAAATTTAAGCACTATGTATGCGAGTTTATGCGGCACTATGTGTGCAAAAACTACATGGCACTATGTGTGCGAGGAAAAGCGGCACTATGTGTGCGGACCTTTAAATCAAGCACTAACTGTGCGATATCGATCGTAGAGAATTGCTTGTGCAAATGAAAAAGTTTAAAACTTTAAACTGGGAGTAATGAAATGTGCATGGATATTAGACATGGGACTTGATCTATATCTGTATATTAATGGATAATGCTCGGGAAGAGAGAAAGAAGAGAAAGGTAATCGGCTCAATTAGTATATAATTGAACAAAGATATAAATTAATGATAAATGAATCTAAATAATTTGGAGATTGATTTATAGATGGAGCGGCTTGGTTTGTGCTTTATTTGATTAATTTGGACATTGTTTGTCATTTATATATATATATATATATACCAACGATATGCATATGATATTTACCATGGTCCTTTCAATTTGCGATTAAATGGTGTAGGAGTACATAGTGAATTCAGGTAAGTATGTACTAAATTCATAATGTACACATGGGACATAAGATTTCCTTGTGATACCCTGTTTGAATTTGGCTAATATTGGATTGAAATTTTAAATTTTTGTTAAGACAATTGGATCATTACATCTTTTTTTTTTTTAAATTTCTTAGGACTTATTGAGTTAATAACTCACTTGGTGTGTTTAGTGGTTTTGTATACATCATCTTGTCAAGGAAAGCTTGGATTCGTTGCAAAGTCATCATATCTTTTGACAACCCCTTTTTGGTATCTTTGTTTAAAACTCAAATAGACATCATCGCATGTATAGAATAATATTTTGGGAGGTTTCTGTTTTGATAGTATTGTATATATATAAGGCCATGTGAAAATGGCTAAAGTTCTATGTATGGATGTGATAATGGTTTAATTATAAATCTTGAAGTGAAATCAACTTGACATATGAATCCAAATTGTGATATGAATGTGATTATGTTATACTTGAATAACATGTTAAGCATTCGAGATACATTATGTATGTATATTGGGTCATGAGGAGAAAAATCACCTTACATTTTTACCCTTGTTTTAGTATGTGCTTACTATAGAAGTTACTCATGGAAACGTGCTATTATTGTTGTAATTACTTAAATTAATATTGGACGGGTATTAGGGTGTTACATTTTTATTAGTATGAGAGCTACGGTTTAGTCGATTCTAGGACTATCGTAGAACGTGAGAGTCTAGCTATACATGCCATAATGCTAGTATATGATAGTGTGATGACTTCTGACGGTTGAAATTGTTGTTTTGATTAGTAAATGGAATCCACTCCAGAGAGAGCCTTAGCGGATGACGTTGAGAGTGTAGCGCTTGCTCCCGTGCAAGGGACAGCGCCTGTTGAACCTCAACCATCTGCGAGTAATCAAGATGATGGGGCTAAGCAAGCCTTTTTTACCATGATGAATGAGTGGGTTGCACAATATGCCCGAACAAACCCGGCTGCTCAACCATTTCTGAATTTAAATAATCCTCCTCCGGTGCCTATAGTACCGGCAACTACTGATCCCTTGAGCCTAAGTAAACCTCTTGTTGATTTGATTAGGAAGCGCGGGGCCGAGGAATTTCGAGCCACAGCTACTGATGACGCTGAAAGGGTTGAGTTTTGGCTTGATAATACCATCCGCGTTTTTGATAAGCTATCTTGCACACCCGATGAGTTTCTAAAGTGTGCAATATCCTTATTACGAGATTCAGCCTACTATTGGTGGAGAACCCTGATTTTGATTGTTCCAAAGGAACGAGTTACTTGGGACTTCTTTCAGACGTAGTTTCGTAAGAAGTATATTAGTCAACGATTCATCGATCAAAAACGCAAAGAATTTTTGGAGCTTATACAAGGCCGTTTGACGGTATCCGAATATGAACGTGAGTTTGTAAGACTCAGTCGTTATGCTCGGGAGTGTGTAGCTGATGAAATTACCATGTGTAAAAGATTTGAAGAGGGATTGAACGAAGATTTAAAGCTGCTGGTGGGTATTCTAGAAATAAAGGAATTTGTAACACTAGTTGAACGAGGTTGCAAGGCTGAAGAGCTTGGAAAGGAGAAAAAGAAAGCTGAATATGAAGCTAGGGACTTTCGTAAAAGATCGGCGGGTAAAAATTCTTTTTCGGCTGCAAAGAAGTTCAGAGATGATACTAACAGATCAAAGACGACTGCAGGAATTTCTATTAAGGAGCGACCATCAATGGACTCTCGAGCTACTTCGGTTGCTAGTGTTGGCAACAATCGGCAAGAAAAACCCGAATGTCCACAGTGTGGAAGACAACATGTAGTTGAATGTTGGGGTAAGTCTATTAACAGAGCCTGTTATAGATGCGGTTCGCGGGATCATTTCATTTGAGATTGCACGGAACCTGATGAGAAAAATAAGATGCAAGGTGTGAGATCGAGTGGTGCAACAACTAGAGGTAGACCACCGAGAAATACTGGAGGCAGGGGTGGTAATCAGAGAGGGACTTCTGATATGGCGGTTCGATCTAAGACTCGTGCCCTCGCCAGAGCTTATGCCATCCCTGCACAAGAGGAGGCATCCTCCCCTGATGTGGTCACTGGTACATTCTCTCTCTATAGTACTAGGTACTTGCTTTAATTGATCCTGGTTTGACTCATTCTTACGTATGTGAAACATTAGCGTCTAGTAAGACTCTACCTGTTAAATCTACTGAATTTGTGATACGAGTGTCAAACCCCTTGGGTCGGTATGTGTTAGTTGATAAAGTATGCAAGAGATGTTCATTGACAATTAAAGATTTCTACTTTCCGGTGGATTTGATGCTATTACCCTTCGACGAATTCGATATTATTCTCGGAATGGACTGGTTAACCGAACATGATGCTGTGGTAGATTACAAGCGAAAGATTATAGACTTGCGATGTTCGAGTGGTGAAATGATTCGAATTGAGTGTAGTGATCTGAGTGGGTTACCAGCAGTGATATCTTCTGTGTTAGCTTAGAAATATGTGAGAAAGGGTTATGAAGCTTATCTTGCATATGTACTGGATAGCAAGGTATCGGAACGAAAGCTCGAGACTATACCTGTAGTTTGTGAGTATCCAGAAGTGTTTCCTTAGAAATTACCGGGATTGCCACCTGTTAGAGAAGTGGAGTTCAGCATAGAATTGGTTTCGGGTATGACACGATTTCAATCGCTCCGTATCGTATGGCACCGACTGAGTTAAAAGAATTGAAAGCTCAATTGCAAGATTTGGCTGATAGAGGTTTTGCACGACCTAGCTTCTCACCCTGGGGTGTTCCAGTTCTGTTCGTGAAAAAGAAAGACGGAACTATACGAATGTGTATTGATTATCGTCAGCTCAATAAGGTGACGATAAAGAACATATATCTGTTGCCGTAGATAGATGACTTATTTGACCAGTTGAAAGGATCTTCCGTGTTTTCGAAGATTGATTTGCGATCTGGCTATTATCAGTTGAGAGTTAGAGATTCTGATGTTCCTAAGACTGCTTTCAGAACGAGATATGGACACTATGAGTTTTTAGTGATGCCATTTGGGCTCACTAATGCCCCTGTGGTTTTCATGGATTTGATGAATTGGGTATTCAGACAGTATTTAGATCGATTTGTAGTGGTGTTCATAGATGATATGTGACAGCCCAAAATTGACCCTAGTCGGGATGTGGTTTCGGGACCGCTAAACAGAGTCACCGAAATGTTTGAACGTAATATTTATTGTCTAGAATATGTATTTATGAATGTGTGAAAATTTCAAACTTCGATTTAGTCGATTGCATGTGAATTCAGTTATTAGGACTTGTGTGACACTTTTGAAATGTGATGGGCTAATCTATAAGGACCTAATAGTGCATGTAATCAAAAGGGAGGACTTGCATGTCAAATTTCCCCCCCCAATTGATAGTGGCCGGCCATGACAAAGGATTATGGGCAAAGAAAACATGTCATAACATGTTTTGTTAATGCATGATGTAAAAAAATGATTAAAAATTTGGGATGTAGGAAGAGAAACAAAAAAAAAAGATTTGTGTGTGGTATCCCCCCCCATTGTTGCCGTATGTGGAAGAAAAGAAAAGAAAAAATCTGTTCATCCTTTCCATTCTTTCTTTTGGCCGAAAATCCTAAGGAGGAAGAAGAAATTTTTGCTCCATATTTGGTTTAGAAGAGGATTAAGGGAAGGTTTGGCCATGCTTGTATCAAGATCAAGCTCAAGAGCAAAGGGGGACCAAATCCGATAAAGGGAAGGAAAAAGTGGTCGAATAGCCATCGGAATCGTTCGACAACATCCGAGATTTTGGCTCGTCAGCTATCGGACTCGGGATTTTTGGAAGTCAGAGTCTCCCACACTATCAAAGACCTTTTTGGTACTCTTTTAGTTGAACTTTGGATATGGCATGTATAGGGCTACCCTTTTGTTGTAGGTCGTGTACCTTTCGATTTGTGTAAATTTGAATAGCCATACGAAAATGGCTTAAGTATACTTTGGGCTTGTGTAATATCCCGAATTAGGGCCTAATCGGAATAGTGGTTTCGTGACCATAAATTCGAGATAGAAATAATTATTTTATAATTATTTTGAGGTTTATGATATGATTGCATGATTGTGTGAAAATTTCGTGATGAAATTCTATGCCTAAAGTGCTTAAATTGAAAGTAGGGACTAAATCGAATAAGTTGCAAAACTTACATTCTAGAAGTTTTTAGTATGAAATTGTTTTGGAATATTAATGAGGAGGTCTTAAATAGAAATTTGACCAATTTTAAGTTCATGGACAAAATTAGGACATGGAAGGAATTTTTGGAAAGTTTAGTAGTAAGGGTATTTTGGTCATTTAGTTATTAAAATGAATTAAAAACAAAATTAAAAGCCAATTTTTGTCCATCTTCTTCATTAGACCGAAATTTCAAGGGATTCGCCATAGCTAGGGTTTGTTTCAAGCTTCCAAGCTCCATAGTAAGTGATTCCAAGCCCCGTTTTTAATTATTTTTACGTTTTTGAGATCCCGGTAACTCGATAAAGCTTATGTTAGCAATAATTTTACCTAGGGTTTATATTTGGAAAAATACCCATAGGTGAAATTTGTGTATTTTGATGTTTTATGATAGAATATGAAGTTTTAAATTATGTTAGACAACTTGTACTACTCGATTTTAAGCAAAAACGAGTAAAAGTGCTTAATCGGTAAAAATACCTAATAGTCACAAGTACATGTTAGAGTGAGAATTTGATGTTGCCATAGAAGAGAAAAGTGATCAGCATGTTGTAAAACATAAGAATAAGGAATAAAGTTTAATCCCGAGCCTAGGGGCAAAAATGTAAATATGCAAAAGTTTAGGGGTAAAATTGTAATTTTGCCAAAATTTGAGTTAAGGATTAACTTGATAATGTGAGTATTAAATAAGCTAAATGTGTTATTTTAGATCAAGAAAGACGTGGAATCGACCTCAATCGAGGAAAAGAAAAGATTGTGGACTAAATTGCAAAATCTTTGTATTTTGGTACCAAGGTAAGTTCATGTGTAAATAATGTAGCATAATGGTTATTTTAAGTTATTGATGTTAAGTATATGTTATGCTGAATTTTATTATGAAAGTATGCTTTGTGGTTAATTTCAAATAATATGTAAATTATGTGAACTACTTGTTAAATATAATTGTTACTGAGTATTGATTTGGCATTCTACGGAAGACGGCAAGGATAAGTGTTCGAGGAAAAGCCCGCTTGAACCTTAGGAATAGATTAGGATACAAGTGACATGTCACTAGGATGGTTGAGCATCCGAACTCGTTGAGTTGAGTCCGAGTTCACTTATGGATGCGAACGCTCGAGCTCGTTGAGTTGAGTCCGAGTTCGCTTATGGGCGGTTACATGATTGCTTGATTGCATATATGGCACTTATGTGCAAGTTATCCATGTATCCGAATTATATTCGATGTGTTCAACGGGTAAAGTTCTACTCAAATGGAGGAATATTCGAGATGTAAAGAGACGTATTGGTAAGTGATGTGAAATGGATATTTTGGACGGTATGTATTTAACCCTCGGGTTGAGTATTGATACAACTACGATAACGTAATAAGATGATGAAAATGATTAAAATGTGATATGTGTTTTAGTGATACATGCTAATGTTGATTGGTATGACTGTTTGTTATGTTACTTATTATTTGCATATGAACTTACTAAGCATTTATGCTTACTCCTCCTTCTTACTCATTGTAGTTTTGGACAAGCCACTCAAGAATCGGGATAGGTCGAAGGCTCACCACACTATCCTAAGACTTTTGGTAAATGGCTTGTAAATTTAAGTATGGCATGTATAGCAATATACCTATTTTGTGTAAATGATCTTATGGTATGGTTGTGGAATGGTTGAGAAAATGCTTGATCATGATAAATTATGAAAATGGTTAGTGTAGATTATGTTTGATGTTAAGGAAAACTATTAAGATAGTGCATAAAAACTCATAAAAAGGATGAAATTTGCCATAAACAGAATACTGCAGCAACACTGATGCGAGTTTGAAAATTTACTAAAAATCATAGCAATTGAATTTGGTGATGGACTACATATCAAATTGAAGCTTATTATGTCTAGTTTCACATGAAACAAATGAAACAGGTAAAGGAATTATATATTATAAGATATTTGAATTTTAGTGAAACAGGGTCATAGCAGTTTCTGAATCCCCTGTTCCAAATTTAGAAATTCACCATGAATTGTAAAGATATAATTAGGTAGTGCATTTTATAGTCTCAGAATCCTTATTGAGTTTAGTTTCAGGAGAAATAAACCTCATAGTCATATGGATTTTGTACAGATAGAAATGTGGTTCGTAGTAAACAGAGGTCAGACCAGTCAAGTCCTGAAACAGGGGTAACTTTAACTAATAAACTGTACTAATTGGCCCAACAAAAAATTCTAAAAACAAATTAGTAGATAGGTATATGAGTCTAGATTTAGGGAAAATTTACGGATCTTGATTTCGAGTTTCGTAACTCGAGATATGATTTTTCTTGTGACTGTGATGCAAGTAGCTTAAAAGCTGTGAATGTAGAAATAAATAATCCAAAGTTCTAAATATGTTAAATTAAGCTTAGTAACACCTCATACTCGACTCCGGTGACGGTCTCGGGCGTGGGGGCGTTACAGCATGGACTTATAATCACTGTATGTTGTTCATTAAGAGGCATGGAAATGTTTGGAAACGATTAGCCATTGGGATGGTTAGTCATGATCCTATCTTGTGCTATTTATGTTAAGGGCTAGTTGAATCATGGGAACTATGAATTAGGTAAAGCCTACCTTAAAAACGGATGCTGTCTGCTGCAGTGATGTGGATGTTAAAAATCACCAAAAATAGTAGGAAGGGTATTAAGTAGTGAATAAATTATGTAATCGAACCTTGATGAATCTATTTTCATATGAAAGTAACGAAACGATCATATGAATAGTATATTAAGAGATATTAAAGTTCTCGTGAGACAGGGGCAGAACGGTTTCTGGATCCTCTATTTCGTATTTGAAAATTTACCATAAATTATCCAGAAACAATTAGAAGTCATGCCTTATATGTATAGATTCCCCTTTGAGTCTAGTTTCATTAGAAACAAACGCCATGAGCATTGAAGCTCTGTACGAGAAGATATCCAGGGCGTAATGTGCAAAGGTCAGTGTAGTCGAACCCTGAAACAGGGGTGAATTTAACTAATAAACTGTACCAATTGGCCCTACCAAAAATTCTAGAAATAAATACACATATGGATATATGAGTCTAAATTCAGGGAAAATTTACGGAATCAGTTTTCGAGTTTTGAAACTCGAGATATGATTTTTAAGGCGTCAGTGACGCAGTTATCCAGCGTGTCTGGAAATGTTAAATTGGTCGGTGAAATAATTGGATTTAGCTCGTTAACCCCTCGTGTCCGACTCCGGCGACGGTCTCGGGTACGGGGTGTTACAATTTTATTGGTATCAGAGCTACGGTTTAGTCGATTCTAGGACTACCGTAATACGTTTGGGTCTAGCTATACATGCCATTTTGTGATTAATTGATAGTGTGGTGATTTCTGACATTTGAATTTGTGTTTAATTATAGTAATGGATCCCGATCCCAACCGAGCAATAGCTGATGATGTGGAGAGTGTGGCGCCTGCTCCCGCGCAAGGGACAGCGCCGGCGGACTCTCAACCTATTGCTAGCAATCCAAATGATGAGGCTAGGCAAGCTTTTTATAGCGTTATGAATGATTGGTTCAACCAATACATTCAAGCTAATACGGCTGTTCCACAACCTCCATTCCCGACTAATGCAACCCCCGCGCCTACAATACCTCTGGTAACTGACCAAATAAGGTCAAGTAAGCCCCCAGTCGACAGAATTCGAAAACATGGGGCTACTGAATTTAAAGCTACGGATAGCAACGATGCCGAGCAAGCTGAATTTTGGTTGGACAACACTATCCGGGTGCTCGATGAGCTATCTTGTACACCCGATGAATGCTTAAAGTGTACTATCTCCTTGCTAAGCGATTCCGCCTACTATTGGTGGAGTACTCTGACTTCTGTTGTGCCTAGAGAGTAAGTAACTTGGGAGTTCTTCCAAACCGAGTTCCGAAAGAAGTATATCAGTCAGAGATTCATTGACCAAAAATGGAAGGAATTTCTTGAACTCAAACAAGGTTCTATGTCGGTGACCGACTATGAACGAAAATTTGTGAGGCTTAGCCGCTACGCACGAGAATGCATTTCCTCAGAAGCCGTAATGTGTAAACGCTTCGAGGATGGGCTGAATGAAGATATAAGGATGTTCGTTGGCATTCTCGAAATACGAGAGTTCGTAGTACTTGTCGAGCGAGCTTGTAAAGCCAAGAGCTTAGAAAGGAGAAACAAAAGTTGATGTGGGAACCGGAGAATTTGAAAAGGTCCTCGGAAAGTCTCTTCAACAGGCATCGAAGAGATTTGAGATGATGTGAGCCGGTCTAGAGGCGCTTTGGGCCTTTTTAGACAAGATCGTGATCGACCCACAATGGGGTACACGAGGCACTTCGGTCTTGATATTGGGAATGAACGTCGAGACAGAACGGAGTGTCAGCATTGTGGCAAATGGCATTCGGGGAGCTGTAGGTTCCGTGATCGCTCCTGCTATAAGTGTGGATCGGCCGACCACTTTATCAAGGATTGCCCGAGATTATCTGAACAAAACGTAAATCAAAGTGGGAACCCGGGTGCTACCACTGCTCGAGGTAGGCCATCTAGAAATACGGGCAATGTTAGTGGCGGTCAGAGAGGGTCGAGAGATGCTATAACAAGATTCGAGGCTCGTGTTCCTGCTAGGACTTATGCCATACGCGCACGCGAGGATGCTTCCTCGCCAGATGTTATAACCGGTACCTTTACTCTCTTTGATACTAATGTGATTGCTTTGATTGACCCTGGTTCTACTCATTCTTATATATGCGAAACCTTAGCATCCAGTAAGACTTTACCTATTAAGTCTACTGAGTTTGTAATTCGGGTGTCAAATCCCTTGGGTCATTACGTGCTTGTCAACAAAGTGTGTAAGAAAAGTCCCCTAGTATTTCGAGGTTCTTGTTTTCTGGCGGACTTGATGCTTTTGCCGTTCGACGAATTCGATGTTATTCTTGGTTTGGATTGGTTGACCATGCACGATGCGGTTGTAAATTGCAAAAGCAAGACTATTGATCTGAGGTGCGCGAATAATGAGATAATTCGGGTTGAGTCTACGGACTTAAAGGGGTTGCCAGCTGTAATATCAGCAATGTTGGCCCAGAAATACGTAAGAAAGGGGTGCGAAGCATACCTTTCGTATGTACTTGATGACAAGGAGTTAGAAAAGAAACCCGAATCTGCGCTTGGGTGGTTTGTGAATACCGGATGTTTTCCACAAGAATTGCGGGTTTACCACTGCTCAGAAATAGAGTTTGGCATCGAATTGGTACCGGTACCACTCCAATTTCGATAGCTCCGTATCGTATGGCACCAACGGAATTAAAGGAGTTGAAAGCTTAGTTGCAAGAATTGGTGGATAGAGGTTTTGCTCGCTTTGAGTTTTTCACCTTGGGGTGCACCGGTGTTGTTTGTGAAAAGAAGGATGGAACCATGAGGTTGTGCATCGACTATCGTCGGTTTAATAAAGTGACAATAAAGAACAAATATCCGTTCTGACAGATCGATGATTTGTTCGATCAAGCTGAAGGGACCTCGGTGTTCTCGAAAATAGATTTGAGATCGGGCTATTATCGATTCTTGAATTCGAGATTCGGACGCACCCAAACCGCCTTGAATGAGGTATGGTCACTACGAGTTCTTAGTGATGCCGTTTGGGCTCACTAATGCCCTATGGTATTTATGGATTTGATGAATCGGATCTTCGCACCATATTTGGATCGGTTCGTAGTTGTGTTTATTGATGATATTTTGGTCTATTCGAAAGATGAAACCGAACATGCTGAGCACCTGGAAGTAGTGCTGCAAGTTTTACGAGATAAGCAGTTATATGCTAAGTTCAATAAATGTGAGTTCTGGTTAAGAGAAGTTAGCTTTTTGGGGCATGTGGAATCAGATCGGGTATTCGAGTCGACCGAACAAAATTTCAGCCATACTTAATCGGAAGCCTCCAAGAAATGTTACAAGTTCGAACTTCTCGGGCTCGCGGTTATTACCGACGATTTGTAAAAGGTTTCTCGACGATAGCCACACCAATGACGAAGCTACTCCAAAAGGATGTTAAGTTCGAATGGACGGAGAAATGTCAGAAAAGTTTCGATCAACTGAAAACTTATTTGACTGAAGCTCCAATTTTAGTGCAACCCGAATCAGGCAAAGATTTTGTCATTTATAGTGACGCATCCCTACTTGGGTTGGGTTGCGTATTGATGCAAGAAGGGTAAGTTGTGGCCTATGCGTCGAGACAATTGAAGCCACGTGAGAGAAATTATCCGACCCATGATCTCAAACTAGCTGCCATCGTATTCGCTTTGAAAATATGGTGACACTACCTATTTGGGGAGAAGTGCCATGTATTTTTGGATCACAAAAGTCTCAAATATTTGATGACTCAAAGAGACTTGAATCTGCGACAAAGACGTTGGCTCGAGTTGTTAAAGGATTATGAGCTTGTCATTCATTATCACCCGGGAAAGGCTAATGTGGTTGCGGACACCTTAAGCCGAAAATCACTATTTGCTTTGCGAGCGATGAATGTACACTTGTCTGTTCTACCCGACAATGTGTTAGTAGCCGAATTAAAGGCCAAACCATTATTGATTCATCAAATTCGTGAAGCTCAGAAAGTCGACGATGAGTTGGTTGCAAAACGGATCGAGTGTGTTCGAACAAGGAATCGGAGTTTCAAATTGATGATGACGATTGTTTGAGGTTCAAAAGTCGTGCATGTGTTCCAAGGAATTGAACTCATTTCGATGATTCGAACGAAGCCCATTGTAACCGAATGTCAATTCACCCGGGGAGTACGAAGATGTACAACGATTTGAAACGCCGGTTTTGGTGGCATGGTATGAAACGAGACATCTCTGACCTTGTTTCGAGATGTTTAATATGTCAACAAGTGAAAGCGGAGCATCAAGTGCCTTCAGGATCACTTCAGCCGATCACGATACCCGAGTGGAAATGGGATCGAGTCACAATGGACTTTGTATCCGGACTGCCATTGTCAGCGAGTAAGAAGGATGCGATTTGGGTCGTTGTAGATAGATTGACTAAGTCGGCTCACTTTATCGCCGTACGCACGGATTTTTCAATGGACAAACTAGCTGAATTGTACGTTTCTCAAATTGTGAGATTACACGGGGTGCCTATTTCTATCGTGTCGGATAGAGATCCGAGATTTACCTCACGGTTTTGGAAGAAATTACAAGAAGCTTTGGGTACCAAGTTGTATTTCAGCACCGCCTTTCACCCCCAAACCGATGGTCAATCCGAGCGGATAATTCAGATACTTGAGGATATGTTGAGATGTTGCATCCTCGAGTTCAGTGGTTCATGGGAACGGTATTTGCCTTTGATTGAATTCGCTTACAACAATAGTTTTCAATCAAGTATTAAGATGGCACCTTATGAGGCTTTGTACGGTCGTAAATGCCGTACACCATTGTTTTGGACTGAGCTCGGTGAAAGTAAAATTTTCGGAGTTGATTTGATTAAAGATGCTGAACAGAAAGTAAAAGTAATCCGTGAAAATCTGAAGATAGCCTCCGATCGTCAGAAGTCGTACGCGGATCTGAAACGAAAAGACATTGAGTATCAGGTGGGAGATAAAGTGTTTCTTAAAGTTTCGCCTTGGAAAAGATACTCGATTTGGCCGTAAGGGCAAGTTGAGCCCGAGATTCATTGGGCCGTCTGAAATCTCTGAACGAGTTGGCCCGATTATGTATCGTTTGATTTTGCCCCGAACTCGAAAAGATTCACGACGTCTTTCATGTTTCGATGCTTGACGTTATAGATCTGATCCGTCGCACGTAATTAGTCCATTAGAGGTTGAAATTCAAGCCAATATGAGTTATGAGGAAGAACCGATTCGTATCCTAGCACGTGAAGTGAAAGAGTTCAAACAAGCGGGTTCCGCTAGTGAAAGTGTTATGGCTCAAACACGGATAGAAGAAGCTACTTGGGAACCCGAGAACTCTATGAAAGAGCGATACCCAAACCTATTTACCGGTAAGATTTTCGGGACAAAATTTCTTAAGTGGGGAGAGTTGTGACACCCAAAATTGACCCTAGTCGGAAGTGGTTTCGGGACCGCTAAACCGAGTCACCAAATGTTTGAACGTAATATTTATTGTCTAGAATATGTATTTATGAATGTGTGAAAATTTCAAACTTGATTTAGTCGATTGCATGTGAATTCAGTTATTAGGACTTGTGTGACACTTTTGAAATGTGATGGGCTAATCTATAAGGACCTAATAGTGCATGTAATCAAAAGGGAGGACTTGCATGTCAAATTTCCCCCCCCCAATTGATAGTGGCCGGCCATGACCAAGGATTATGGGCAAAGAAAACATGTCATAACATTTTTTGTTAATGCATGATGTAAAAAAATGATTAAAAATTTGGGATGTAGGAAGAGAAACAAAAAAAAAAAATTTGTGTGTGGTATCCCCCCCCCATTGTTGCCGTATGTGGAAGAAAAGAAAAGAAAAAAATTTGTTCATCCTTTCCATTCTTTCTTTTGGCCGAAAATCCTAAGGAGGAAGAAGAAATTTTTGCTCCATATTTGGTTTAGAAGAGGATTAAGGGGAGGTTTGGCCATACTTGTATCAAGATCAAGCTTAAGAGCAAAGGGGGACCAAATCCGATAAAGGGAAGGAAAAAGTGGTCGAATAGCCATCGGAATCGTTCGACAACATCCGAGATTTTGGCTCGTCAGCTATCAGACTCGGGATTTTTGGAAGTCGGAGTCTCCCACACTATCAAAGCCCTTTTTGGTACTCTTTTAGTTGAACTTTGGATATGGCATGTATAGGGCTACCCTTTTGTTGTAGGTCGTGTACCTTTCGATTTGTGTAAATTTGAATAGCCATACGAAAATGGCTTAAGTATACTTTGGGCATGGACTTATAATCACTGTATGTTGTTCATTAAGAGGCATGGAAATGTTTGGAAATGATTAGCCATTGGGATGGTTAGTCATGATCCTATCTTGTGCTATTTATGTTAAGGGCTAGTTGAATCATGGGAATTATGAATTAGGTAAAGCCTACCTTAAAAACGAATGCTGTCTGCTGCAGTGATGTAGATGTGAAAAATCACCAAAAATAGTAGGAAGGGTATTAAGTAGTGAATAACTTATGTAATCGAACCTTGATGAATCTATTTTCATATGAAAATAACAAAACGATCATATGAACAGTATATTAAGAGATATTAAAGTTCTCGTGAGACAGGGACAGAACGGTTTCTGGATCCTCTGTTTCGTCTTTGAAAATTTACCATAAATGATCCAGAAACAATTAGAAGTCATGCCTTATATTTATAGATTCCCCTTTGAGTCTAGTTTTATTAGAAACAAACGGCATGAGCATTGATGCTCTGTACGAGAAGATATCCAGGTCGTAATGTGCAAAGGTCAGTGTAGTCGAACCCTGAAACAGGGGTGACTTTAACTAATAAACTGTACCAATTCGCCCAACCAAAAATTCTAGAAATAAATCCACAGATGGATATATGAGTCTAAATTCAGGGAAAATTTACGGAATCAGTTTTCAAGTTTTGAAACTCGAGATATGATTTTTAAGGCGTCGGTGATGCAGTTATCCAAATGGTCTCGAAATGTTAAATTGGTCGGTGAAATAATTGGATTTAGCTCGTTAACCCCTCGTGTCCGACTCCGGCGACGGTCTCGGGTACGGGGTGTTACATGATATTCTAATTTATTCTCACAACGAGTCCGAGCATGCCGAACACTTAAGGCTTGTACTGCAGATTTTGCGAGATAATCAGTTGTATGCAAAATTTAGTAAATGTGAATTCTGATTAAGGGAGGTCAGCTTTCTGGGACATATTATATCCGCTTCGGGTATTAGAGTTGATCCGAACAAAATTTCAGCCATTCTTGATTGGAAACCTTCGAGGAAAGTTTCTGAAGTTCGAAGCTTTTTGGGATTCGCGGGGTACTACCGACGATTCGTTAAGGGTTTCTCGATGATTGCAACACCGTTGACGAAACTACTCCGAAAAGATATCAAGTTTGAGTGGTTAGAGAAGTGTTAGACAAGTTTCGACCAGCTGAAAACCCTTTTGACGAAGGCTCTTGTGTTAGTTCAGCCAGAGTCTGGTAAAGAGTTCGTAGTCTACAGTGATGCTTCTTTGAACGGTTTGGGTTGTGTGCTGATGCAGGAAGTAGAGTTGTTGCATATGCTTCGAGATAACTAAAGCCTCACGAGAAAATTATCCAACTCATGATATTGAACTAGCTGCGATTGTGTTTGCTCTTAAAATTTGGTGTCATTACCTGTTTGGAGAGAAATGCCATGTTTATACTGATCACAAAAGCCTAAAATATTTAATGACTCAGAGAGACTTGAATCTGAGAAAACGACGATGGCTTGAATTATTAAAGGATTACGAAATTGTCATTGATTATCATCCTGGTAAAGCAAATGTGGTGGCTGATACCCTAAGTCGAAAATCTCTGTTTACTCTTCGAGCAATGAATGTATTTTTGTCTATTTCCGCTGATGATGTGCTGGTAGCGGAATTAAAAGCAGAACCAGTGTTAATACGGAAAATTTGTGAAGCACAGAAAATTGACGAAGAATTGGTTGCTAAACGAGCTCAATGTGATTCTAATATGGGTTCAGAGTTTCAAATTGACGACAATGATTATTTAAGATTCAGAGGTCAATTTTGTGTTCCGAGAAATTCAGAACTTACTTCGATGATTTTGAGTGAAGCCCGTTGTGACAGCCCTAATATGACCCTAGTAGGAAGTGGTTTCGAGACCACAAAACCGAGACACAAAAAAATAATTAACTATTATTTTCTATGTTTTTTGTGCATGAACGTACATATGTGAAAATTTCGTGCCTTAATTTCGTCATTTGTAGGTGAAATTTATTAGAAAGGACTTATGTGAGAAAATTGAGAAATGTGCTAGGCAAGTGTTAAAATGGCCTATTAATACATGTGGGAAAGTGTTTGTCCTTGCGTGTCAAATTAGCCAAATTGGAGCATGATGGCCGGCCATGCTATGGGTGGAAACATGTCTCCAACATGTTAGACTAGTGATGTATGTAGGAAACAATAAAATAGAAAGCTAGTATTAAAGAAATGGAAAAGAAAATGATGATAACAAAATAATAATAATGTGTGGATGCCCCTTGCAGTGACAAAACAAAGAAAAAAGAAAAAAAAATTGGTTGTTCATCCTTTCTCATTTTTTTTACAATTGCCGTGAGTGAGGGAAAGGGGGGTTTGGAGAAGCTCGGCCATGCTTGTAACTAGATTGAGGTATGTTTGATGTTATTCCTTGAGATTCATGCATGTTCTAGTTGTTAGTTTGAAATCTACCTAGTCCATGGTTTAGATTTCTTTTGCTATTTGATGGAGATGAAATTCGGCCATGGATGTTGTCTTTCTTGGTTGGTGTTTTGATGTTGTTGTGATGAAGCATGAAGAGGAGTGAGTTTGAATGTTTAATAAAAGGAGATTTTTAGGTCATTGAGTTCTTGTTGTTATGTGTGTATGTGCATGAGTATTCAGCCATGCTATAGAATCCATGTTGCAAAATGATAAATGCTTGGTACATTCGGCTATATGGGTTAATGAAATTGCTTAAGTTATTTGTTTGTTTCTTTTAGGAGAATTGGGTAATTGTTAAAGCCGAATGAGTTAAGATGAATAGGGAATACAAAATTTATGTTATGTGATAATTTGAATAATTGACCGAAACATGGAAGGAAGGGTGAGATTTATAAATTATGTTTTAGGGTGAAAGGTATAATGAAAGTTGTATTAAGTTAATGTGCATACTTTAATCTAAGTGTTGAGAAGTTTTCGGGTAAGATAGTTAAAAGGTGAGTGTTGCCGATTTTTAGATTTAGATTATGGGAGTGGCTAATAGGGACTTTTAATGAAATTATGTCAAGGCCGAATGTATCATGAAGTGAATAAAAATGCCAAATTGTGCTTATATGTATATTCGGCCAAGGAAGCATGATATGAAGCTTGATAGGCTTGAGAGATGAATGACCGAATGAGCTATAGGTCATGTATGGGTTAATTTTATGCATATGTGTGTGTGTGGCATTAGTAGTTAATGGCATTCGGCATTATTTAACTAAAATTGGAAAAGAATGCTTAAAGGTTAAATAGGTCGCCCTAGTGACCGAATGTGTTAAAAGCTAATATATGGACAAATGATACGAATGAATTGGTTTTTGAAATGTACATGGTTGTCGTATGTGTGTGTTTGATTGAGAAGTAAATTTGTTTGATTTAGCTCAAGAACTTAAAGGATCGAAGTTGGACAAGGGGAAAGAAAAAGTAATTGAATAGCCATTGAAGACATTCGACAACATCCGAGGTAAGTCAATAAGCATATATTTGGTATTGATTTAAATGATCGTAATACCAATGTAATTGTGTTAATGAGATGAAATGTATATAAAAATGTATTTGCATGGAATGATGACATTGTTGAATGTAAAAAGGTAGTGAAATGTGTAGAGTGTTTGGTTCGGCACTAAGTGTGCGGGCAATAAGTGTGCATGGTGACGAGATTGGCACTAAGTGTGCAAGCTTGAAATGTATGGCACTAAGTGTGCGAGCTTAAATTATATGGCACTATGTGTGCGAGCTTAAATCACATGGCACTAAGTGTGCGTGATCGATTATTAAGCACTATGTGTGCGAACTCGATATATATCTTCGATCGATTATTTACATGGAGGGTGTGACTTCATCAAGTTGATCATGGACAGCGGAAAGAGTAAGTACCTTGGGTTCATGGCAAGTCGGCGCTATGTTCATGCTCGGGGTTGAGCTTGGTAAGTTTTGAATCTATGTGATGATTACAATTGTAGTCATGTACATAAGGTTTATCGTGGAATAGACGAAAGGACATTTAGTTGTATGATTGAAACGAATATGAAATGATGTATGGAAAATGCCTCAAATACCCTATTGAATAGTATATGAAATGTGAATGTATGGCTTGGTATGAGATTGAACCGAAAGGTATAAGGAACTATGGTATAGTTCGGTATGGATGCTTGTCACCTATTTTAGGTTTCTTGGATTCATCCTTTTTGCGTGCCCGGGACCGTCATCAAAGTCATCACACCAACTAGCAATCATTTTGGTACTTTCTTCTTAGTGGGTCTAGAAGAACATTTCGGCATGTATAAGCTATAATGTTATGTTTGAAATTTGGTATGTAAACCTTAAGCCATGCGAAAATGGCATAGACATTAAGTCAATTCGGCCTTGTGGTACTTAGTTATAAGTCTTAGTGAGTTCGGTTTTGGATGAGAAATAGTTGAGGTTTAATTGATCATTAGCCCATATGCCATGGCTAATTATTTTCGGTGTTATACTCTTGACATGGTTATTCATGATCACTTTTGGTATATGTATGACAAACCTTAGTTGATCCATGGAGGATCATAGAATAGGTAAAGTTTACCTTAAAATAGATCTTGGCAGCAGATAGTGATGTGGATGTGAAAAATCACTAAAAATAGTAGGAATGGAATTAAATAGTGAATAAATTATTTAATTGAACCTTGATGAACCTAATTTCATATGGAAGAAACGAAACGGTCATATGAGTCGGATTTTAAGAGATATTCAATATTTCGCGAAACAGGGCCAGAACGGTTTCTGGATCCCCTGTTCCGACTTTGAAAATTCACTATAAATTAACCAGAGAGAATTAGAAGTTATGCTGTACATGTACAGATTTCTTTGTGAGTATAGTTTCATTAGAAACAAACGGCATAAGTGTTGGAGCCCTGTACAGGAAGATATCCAAGTCGTAACGCGCAAAGGTCAGTGTAGTCGAACCCTGAAACAGGGGAGACTCTAACTAATAAACTGTACTAATTGGGTCGACCAAAAATTCTAGAAAAAACTTTTAGATGGAATTATGAGTGTAGTTTTAGGAAAAATTTACGGAACTGGATTTTGAGTTCTGGAACTCGAGATATGATTTTTAAGGTAACAGTGGACGCAATACCAAATTTTGTCGGAAATGTTAAAATGGTCTGTGTGACTAGTGAATTTAGTTTGTGAACCCCTCGTGTCCGACTCCGGCGACGATATCGGGTACGGGGTGTTATAATTTTATTAGTATCAGAGCTATGGTTTAGTCGGTTCTAGGACTACCATAGTGCGTATGAGTCTAGCTATACATGCCGTAATGATAGTGCTTAATAATGTGATGACTTCTGACGGTTGAAATTTTTGTTTTGATTAGCAAATGGAACCCGGGCCAGAGAGACCCTTAGCGGACGATGTTGAAAGTGTAGCGGCTGCTCCTACACAAGGGACACCGCCTGTTGAGCCTCAGTCATCTGCGAATAATCAAGATGAAGGGGCGAAACAAGCCTTCTTCACCATGATGAATGAATGGGTCGCGCAATATGCCCGAACCAATCCGGCTATCCAACCATTCCCGAATTTAAATACTCCACCCCAAGAGCCCGTAATGCCATCAGTTACTGATTCAGTGAGGCTGAGTAAACCACCTGTGGACTTGATTAGGAAGCGGGGCCGAGGAGTTCAAGGCCATAGTTCTTGATGATGCCGAAAGGCCGAGTTACGCTTGATAACACCATTCGGTGTTTGATGAACTATCATGCACACCGATGAATGTCTTAAGTGTGCTATATCCTTGTTGCGAGACTCAGCCTACTATTGGTGGAGGACCTTGATTTCCATAGTCCCAAAGGAACAAGTTACTTGGGATTTCTTTCAAACGGAATTTCGAAAGAAATATATTAGTCAACGGTTCATCGATCAAAAGCGTAAGGAATTCTTGGAGCTCAAGCAAGGCCGTATGACGGTATCTGAATTCGTAAGACTTAGTCGGTATGCTCGGGAGTGTGTGGCTGATGAGGTTGCTATGTGCAAAAGATTTGAAGAAGGATTGAATGAAGATTTAAAGCTGCTGGTGGGTATTTTGGAGATAAAAGAATTTGTAACACTAGTTGAATGAGCTTGCAAGGCGGAAGAACTTGGAAGGGAGAAGAAGAAAGCGGAATTTGAAGCTAAAGACTGTCGTAAGAGATCGACGGGTAAAGCTCCATTTTCGGCTATAAAAAAATTCAGGGAGGACACAAATAAGTCAAGGACGACTGCGGGGATTTCCGTTAGAGCACGACCATCGATGGACTCACGAGCTACTTTGGTTGCTAGTGTAGGCAATAATCGTCAAGAAAAGCCTGAATGCCCCCAATGTGGAAGACGACACATAGGTGAATGTTGGGGTAAGTCTGCTAACAGGGCCTGTTACGGATGCGGTTCGAAGGACCACTTCATTAGAGATTGCACGGAGCTAGATGAGAAGAATAAGATGCAAGGCGCAAGACCTAGTGGAACGACGGCTAGAGGTAGACCCCGAGAATTTTAGGAGGTAGGGTGGTAATCGAGAGGGGGCCTCGATACGGTTGTTCGATTCGAGACCGTGCTCTGCTAGAGCATATGCCATCCGCGCAGAGAGGAGGCATCCTCCCCTGATGTTATCACTGGTACTTTCACTCTCTTTGATACTAGTGTGATTGCATTGATTGACCCCGGCTCTACTCATTCATATGTATGTGAAACCTTAGCATCCAAGAAGACTCTACCGTTGAGTCTCTGAGTTCGTAATTCAGTGTCAAACCCTTTGGGTCAATACGTACTCGTTGATAAAGTGTGCAAGAGATGCCCCTAATAATTCGAGAATCCTGTTTTCCAGCCGATCTGATGCTTTTACTGTTTAATGAATTTGATGTTATTCTTGGTATGGATTGGCTGACCGTACATGATGCAAGGTGAATCGCAAAAGGAAAACCATTGATTTGAGGAGTGCAAATAATGAGGTAGTCCGAGTCTAGTCTACTGATTTAAAAGGAGCGCCAGCGATAATATCTTCAATGACCGCCGAGATATGTGAAAAAGGGGTGTGAAACATACCTTGCGTATGTGTTTGAGAGCAAAGAGACGGAAAGGAAACTTGAATCGATACCGATGGTTTGTGAGTATTCGGATGTTTTTCCTGAGGAGTTACCGGGATTGCCACCGGTTCGAGAAGTGGAATTCGGCATCGAAATTGTACCTAGTACCACTCAATCTCAATAGCCCGTATCGTATGGCATTAACGAATTAAAGGAATTGAAAGTTCAATTACAAGAATTGACGGATAGAGGTTTCGCTTGACCGAGCTTTTCCCCATGGGGCGCACCAGTATTGTTTGTGAAAAAGAAGGATGGAACCATGAGATTGTGTATCGACTATCGTCAGTTGAATAAAGTGACAATAAAGAATAAATATCCGTTGCCACGTATTGATGATTTGTTTGATCAATTAAAGGGAGCCTCAGTGTTTTCAAAGATAGATTTGAGATCGGGATACTATCAGTTGAGGGTTCGAGACTCGGACATACCCAAAACTGCTTTTAGAACGAGGTACGGTCACTACGAATTCTTAGTGATGCCGTTTGGGCTCACTAATGCCCCTGCTGTAACACCCCGAACCCGAGACCATCGCCGGTGTCGGACACGAGGGGTTAACGAGACAAATCCTCTTAAAGTACCGACCAATTTGGCATTTCCAGACAGGCTGGAAAACTGCGTCACTGTCGCCTTAAAAATCATATCTTGAGTTTCAAAACTCGGAAACTGATTCCGTAAATTTTCCCTGAATTTAGACTCATATATCCATCCATGGATTTATTTTTAGAATTTTTGGTTGGGCCAATTGGTACAGTTTATTAGTTAAAATCACCCATGTTACAGGGGTCGACTACACTGACCTTCGCACATTACAACTTGAATATCTCTCTGTACAGGGCTTTAATACTGGTGCCGTTTGTTTCTAATGAAACTAGACTCAAAATGGAATCTGCACATATAAGGCACTTTCTGGATAATTTATAGTAAATTTTCAAAGTCGCGTCAGGGGACCCAGAAACCGTTCTGGCCCTGTCTCACGAGAACTTTAATATCTCTCGGTATACTGTTCATATGATCGTTTCGTTACTTTCATATGAAAATAGACTCGTCAAGGTTCGTTTGCATAACTTATTCACAATTTAATACCCTTCCTACAAATTTTGGTGATTTTTCACATCCATGTCACTGCAACTGGCAGCATCTGTTTTTAAGGTAGGCCTTACCTATTTTGTAGTTTCCATGGACCAACTATAGTCTAGTCATACATAGGTCCACCTATGATCATGTTTAGCCATTCCAATGGCTGATCATGTGACCAACACTCCCATTCCAATCCATAATAACATCATGAAACCATATAAAATTACAAACCACAAATGGTCTAATTCAGTACTCCACTTTTACGAACCATTTTCGCATGGCCGTACACATATACATCACAAAAGCACTTGAAAACAACCGAGGTAGTCCTATACATGCCATATCCAAAGTTCAACTAAAAGAGTACCAAAGGGGTTTGATAGTGTGGATGACTTCACTTCAATGATCCCGAATCCGATCGCTAGCGAGCAAAATCTATAAAACAAAGAGCCAAAGCAACGGGTAAGCATGTTTATGCTTAGTAAATCTCAAGCAATGAAATCGGCTTTAACTAAAACATTACATTCACATAGCCAAATGAATCATTTCATTAATACACATTCACATAATCATACTTACTTCACACTTCATCAACATATACATTCACAAGATATCAACCAATTCAAGAGCTGAAAATTCGTTAGTCGATTGACGAATATTATTCAAACGTATCGACTTTTCCATTGCACATGTAAACATACCTTATCCTTTAGGCTTTTCGAGCGTACTAATTAAATGTATTACAGCAACCAACGCCACCTTCAACCCAAGCTTCTTGAATACAACCGGATATAACCACACGCATACGAATGCCTTGGTCTTAGCCGGATATAACGACTCGCACAAATGCCTTGGTATTAGCCCGGATATAACAACTTGCACGAATGCCTTGGGTCTTAGCCCGGATAAAGTCACTAGCACAATTGCCTTCGGTCTTAACCGGATATCACTCAATTGCTCATGCACACATACATCCATAATCATTACACATTCATGTTTCATTTTCGTTACTAAGGCTCAAACACAAATATAATCACTAGCGTAATTGCCTTGGGACTTAGCCCGGTACCATTCAAATACTCATACACACGTATATTAGTAATCATTACACATCCATAATTTCATTTCACATAATTCAAGTAGGGTCATTACTTGAAGACTTACCTCGGATGTTGTCGAACGGCTTCAACGGCTATTCGATCACTTTTTCCTTCCCTTATCCAATTGTGGCCCTCTAAGCTCTTGAGCTAATTCAAACAAATTCAATTTATTAAAGTCTCGCTTGCTAGCCTTGGCGAATACACACATCATTGACTCAACATCACATAACTAAGCACTTTAGTCAATTTTCTTTAATTACGCACACATTCGGCCTTAGCTCACAACAAGGTAGCCGATTACCTAAGTCAAGGATAGGCACCATTAAGCTTGCCTCTAACCGAATGCATGCACAATAATTCCCTCATGTGGCCGATTATACTTAGTCATACTTGCACAAAATCAACAATAAATTGCAAGATTTTCACATCATATGTGTACTAGGCCGAATGTACTTGCAATTTCACAAACATTCTTCAACACTTTCTTCTTTAAACAAACATATTTATCACTTACTTCATAACCAAAACATCATGTGCAAACATATATACACATATAGGTGCAAGGTCAATTTCAAGGTGTCCATAACCATCCAAAACACAAATTTTAACTAACATGCAAGAAGCATAAACCATGCTCATGAGCATACCATGGCCGAATACATCACACACCATACCCTTTTAATTTTTTTGGTCATGGTTAAACAAAGGATTCAATGTCTTACTCAAGAATGCTAAAAGAAATTTCAAGAGTAGTCAATCCATCATTGCATGCATCATCAACAAGCTTCACATTTAGCATGCAATGGCTTTAACACAATATCAACCTTGGCCAAATACCATTTCCATGGCACAACAAGGATTTGGACCATGGGCTAACATGAACATCAAGTTAGCAACTAAAACATGCATGAATCTCATGACACAACCTCAAACATACCTTAATCTTGATGCAAGTATAGCCAAATCTCCTTCTAGATCTCTTCTAAACCAAAAATGGAGCAAAAATCCCTCCTTCTTCCTTAGTTTTGGCTCAAAG
The DNA here is from genome assembly GCF_025698485.1 of Gossypium arboreum. Lineage (NCBI taxonomy): Eukaryota > Viridiplantae > Streptophyta > Magnoliopsida > Malvales > Malvaceae > Gossypium > Gossypium arboreum. The sequence goes on along the minus strand of NC_069077.1, from coordinate 114,209,183 downwards.
AAAGGATGAACAAATTTTTTCTATCTTTCTCTACAACTCACGGCAATGGGGGAATACCACACTCACACATTTTTTTTTCATTCTTTTCTTACCCATACTCCTTTGTTTATTATTTCTCCCTAATGCACCAACAAAACATGTTTATGACATGTTTTGCCCATCCTCTCTTGCCATGGCCGCCACCACCTATAAAAGGGGTATTTGACATGCAAGTCCATTGTTTTGCATGCATGCTTTAATTAGTCATCACACATTTCCTATCATACTTTCAAAGTTTACTACTAGGCCCTTTCTAGTGAAATTCACATTTATAACACTAAATCAAATCATCAAAAATGTCACACACAATTTAACACATATCATAGGCATCAAAATAAATTTTAAATTATTTTTATGCCTCGGTTTTGTGGTCCCGAAACCACATCCCGACTAGGGTCAATTTTGGGCTGTCACAACTGTGGTATTTATGGATTTAATGAATCGAATTTTCAGGCCATACTTGGATCGGTTCGTAGTTGTGTTTATCGATGACATTTTGGTCTATTCGAGAGATGAAACTGAACATGCTGAACACCTGAGGCTAGTGTTGCAAATTTTACGAGATAAGCAGTTATATGCAAAGTTCAGTAAATGTGAATTTTGGTTGAGAGAGGTTAGCTTTTTGGGGCACGTGGTGTCTGCATCGGGTGTCAGAGTGGACCCGAACAAAATTTCGGCCATAGTCGATTGGAAACCTCCAAGGAATATTACCAAAGTTAGGAGCTTTTTGGGGCTTGCCGGATACTATCGACGGTTTGTAAAGGGTTTTTCGATGATAGCTGCACCGTTGACAAAACTACTTCAAAAAGATGTTAAGTTCGAGTGGTCGGAACGCTGTCAAGAAAGTTTCGATCGACTAAAAACCTGCTTAACCAAGGCCCCAAGGTGCTAGTACACAAAGGAGTCCCAAAAGAGTTTGTCATTTACGATGACGCATCCTTGCTTGGGCTAGGTTGTGTGTTGATGCAAGAAGGTCGAGTTGTGGCTTACGCGTCGAGACAATTAAAGCCGCATGAGAGAAACTATCCGACCCATGACCTTGAATTAGCAGCCATAGTGTTTGCCTTAAAAATATGGCGACATTACTTGTTTGGAGAGAGGTGTCATATTTATTCGAACCACAAGAGTCTTAAATATTTGATGACTCAAAGAGATCTAAATTTGTGACAAAGACGTTGGCTTGAGTTGTTGAAGGACTATGAACTTGTCATTGATTATCACCCGGGAAAGGCCAACGTGGTGGCCGATGCTTTAAGTCGTAAAGCACTGTTTGCTTTGAGAGCGATGGATGCTCACCTATCTGTTTCACCCGATGGGGTGCAAGTAGTTGAATTAGAGGCCAAACCATTATTGATTCATCAAATACTTGAATCTCAGAAGGTTGACGCTGAATTGGTCGCTAGATGAGCTGAATGTGTTTCGAATGAGGAATCGGAATTTCAGATTGACGACAATGATTGCTTGACGTTCAAGGGTCGATTATGTATTCCAAGAAATTCGGAATTCGTTTCGATGATTTTGGACAAGGCTCACAGTAGTCGAATGTCAGTCCACCCGGGTAGCACTAAAATGTACAATGACCTGAAACGCCAATTTTGGTGGCCCGTTATGAAACGAGACATTTCTAAATTTGTTTCAAAGTGTTTGATATGTCAACAAGTAAAAGCGGAACATCAAGTGCCATCGGGATTACTTCAGCCAATCATGATACCTGAATGGAAATGGGATCGAGTCACGATGGATTTTGTATCTGGGTTGCCAGTATCGGCAAGCAAGAAAGATGCGATTTGGGTTATTGTTGATAGACTGACTAAGTCAGCCCACTTTATCCCTGTACGTACGGATTATTCATTGGATAAACTAGCTGAATTGTATGTTTCTCAGATTGTGAGATTACACGGGGTACCTATTTCTATTGTGTCGGACAGAGATCCGAGATTCACCTCACGATTTTGGAAGAAATTGCAAGAGGCTTTGGGTACCAAGCTGCATTTTAGCACTGCTTTTCATCCCCAAACCGATGGTCAATCCGAACGGATAATTCAAATACTCGAGGATATGTTGAGATGTTGCATCCTTGAGTTTAGTGGGTCATGGGAACGGTATTTACCTTTGATTGAATTCGCTTACAACAATAGTTTTCAATCAAGTATTAAGATGGCACCTTACGAGGCTTTATACGGTCGTAAATGCCGTACCCCATTATTCTGGACTGAACTTAGTGAAAGTAAAATCTTCGGGGTTGATTTGATTAAGGATGCCGAGCAGAAGGTTCGAGTAATTCATGAAAGTTTGAAAGCCGCTTTGGATCGCCAAAAATCGTATGCGGATTTGAAAAGAAAAGACATTGAATATCAGGTTGGAGACAAGGTATTTCTCAAAGTCTCACCCTGGAAGAAGGTGCTTAGATTTGGCCGTAAGGGCAAATTGAGTCCGAGGTTCATCGGTCCGTATGAAGTATCTGAACGAGTTGGGCCAGTAGCGTACCGATTAATTTTACCCCCTGAGCTCGAAAAGATTCACAACGTTTTCCATGTCTCGATGCTTCGACGATATAGGTCCGACCCGTCACACGTAATCACTCTATTTGAGGTCAAAATTCAAGCCGATATGAGTTATGAAGAAGAACCGATTCGTATCCTAGCTCGTGAAGTGAAAGAGTTGCGAAACAAAAGGGTTCCGTTAGTGAAAGTGTTATGGCTCAAACATGGGATCGAAGAAGCTACTTGGGAACCCGAGAACTCTATGAGAGAGCGATACCCAAACCTATTTACCGGTAAGATTTTCGAGGACGAAAATTTCTTAAGCGGGGGAGAGTTGTGACAGCCCTAATATGACCCTAGTCGGGAAATGGTTTCGAGACCACAAAATCGAGACACAAAAAAATAATTAACTATTATTTTCTATGTTTTTTGTGCATGAACGTACATATGTGAAAATTTCGTGCCTTAATTTCGTCATTTGTAGGTGAATTTTATTAGAAAGGACTTATGTGAGAAAATTGAGAAATGTGCTAGGCAAGTGTTAAAATGGCCTATTAATACATGTGGGAAAGTGTTTGTCCTTGCATGTCAAATTAGCCAAATTGGAGCATGATGGCCGGCCATGCTATGGGTGGAAACATGTCTCCAACATGTTAGACTAGTGATGTATGTAGGAAACAATAAAATAGAAAGCTAGTATTAAAGAAATGGAAAAAGAAAATGATGATAACAAAAAAATAATAATGTGTGTGGATGCCCCCTTTGCCGTGACAAAACAAAGAAAAAAGAAAAAAAAATTGGTTGTTCATCCTTTCTCATTTTTTTTAGAATTGTCGTGAGTGAGGGAAAGGGGGGTTTGGAGAAGCTCGGCCATGCTTGTAACTAGATTGAGGTATGTTTGATGTTATTCCTTGAGATTCATGCATGTACTAGTTGTTAGTTTGAAATCTACCTAGTCCATGGTTTAGAATTCTTTTGCTATTTGATGGAGATGAAATTCGGCCATGGATGTTGTCTTTCTTGGTTGGTGTTTTGATGTTGTTGTGATGAAGCATGAAGAGGAGTGAGTTTGAATGTTTAATAAAAGGAGATTTTTAGGTCATTGAGTTCTTGTTGTTATGTGTATGTGCATGAGTATTTGGCCATGCTATAGAATTCATGTTGCAAAATGATAAATGCTTGGTACATTCGGCTATATGGGTTAATGAAATTGCTTAAGTTATTTGTTAGTTTCTTTTAGGAGAATTGGGTAATTGTTAAAGCCGAATGAGTTAAGATGAATAGGGAATACAAAATTTATGTTATGTGATAATTTGAATAATTGACCGAAACATGGAAGGAAGGGTGAGATTTATAAATTATGTTTTAGGGTGAAAGGTATAATGAAAGTTGTATTAAGTTAATGTGCATACTTTAATCTAAGTGTTGAGAAGTATTCGGCTAAGATAGTTAAAAGGTGGGTGTTGCCGATTTTTAGATTTAGATTATGGGAGTGGCTAATAGGGACTTTTAATGAAATTATGTCAAGGCCGAATGTATCATGAAGTGAATAAAAATGCCAAATTGTGCTTATATGTATATTCGGCCAAGGAAGCATGATATGAAGCTTGATAGGCTTGAGAGATGAATGACCGAATGAGCTATAGGTCATGTATGGGTTAATTTTATGCATATGTGTGTGTGTGGCATTAGTAGTTAATGGCATTCGGCATTATTTAACTAAAATTGGAAAAGAATGCTTAAAGGTTAAATAGGTCGCCCTAGTGACCGAATGTGTTAAAAGCTAATATATGGGCAAATGATACGAATGAATTGGTTTTTGAAATGTATATGGTTGTCGTATGTGTGTGTTTGATTGAGAAGTAAATTTGTTTGATTTAGCTCAAGAGCTTAAAGGATCGAAGTTGGACAAGGGGAAAGAAAAAGTAATTGAATAGCCGTTGAAGACATTCGACAACATCCGAGGTAAGTCAATAAGCATATATTTAGTATTGATTTAAATGATCGTAATACCTATGTAATTGTGTTAATGAGATGAAATGTATATAAAAATGTATGTGCATGGAATGATGACATTGTTGAATGTAAAAAGGTAGTGAAATGTGTAGAGTGTTTGGTTTCGGCACTAAGTGTGCGGGCAATAAGTGTGCATGGTTCCGAGATTGGCACTAAGTGTGCAAGCTTGAAATGTATGGCACTAAGTGTGCGAGCTTAAATTATATGGCACTATGTGTGCGAGCTTAAATCACATGGCACTAAGTGTGCGTGATCGATTATTAAGCACTATGTGTGCGAACTCGATATATATCTTCGATCGATTATTTACATGGAGGGTGTGACTTCATCAAGTTGATCATGGACAGCGGAAAGAGTAAGTACCTTGGGTTCATGGCAAGTGGGCGCTATGTTCATGCTCGGGGTTGAGCTTGGTAAGTTTTGAATCTATGTGATGATTACAATTGCAGTCATGTACATAAGGTTTATCGTGGAATAGACGAAAGGACATTTAGTTGTATGATTGAAACGAATATGAAATGATGTATGGAAAATGCCTCAAATACCCTATTGAATAGTATATGAAATGTGAATGTATGTCTTGGTATGAGATTGAACCGAAAGGTCTAAGGAACTATGGTATAGTTCGGTATGGATGGAGTACTTAGCCTCGTTTCATTGTTTCGTTTTGTGATAATTTTGTTAATGGATGATTGTGGAATGCTTATGACTTACTGAGTTATATACTCATTTGGTGTTTGCTTGTCACCTATTTTAGGTTTCTTGGATTCATCCTTTTTGCGTGCCCGGGACCGTCATCAAAGTCATCACACCAACTAGCAATCATTTTGGTACTTTCTTCTTAGTGGGTCTAGAAGAACATTTCGGCATGTATAAGCTATAATGTTATGTTTGAAATTTGGTATGTAAACCTTAAGCCATGCGAAAATGGCATAGACATTAAGTCAATTCGGCCTTGTGGTACTTAGTTATAAGTCTTAGTGAGTTCGGTTTTGGATGAGAAATAGTTGAGGTTTAATTGATCATTAGGCCATATGCCATGGCTGATTATTTTCGGTGTTATACTCTTGACATGGTTATTCATGATCACTTTTGGTATATGTATGACAAACCTTAGTTGATCCATGGAGGATCATAGAATAGGTAAAGTTTACCTTAAAATAGATGCTGGCAGCAGTAGTGATGTGGATGTGAAAAATCACTAAAAATAGTAGGAATGGAATTAAATAGTGAATAAATTATGTAATTGAACCTTGATGAACCTAATTTCATATGGAAGAAACGAAACGGTCATATGAGTCGGATTTTAAGAGATATTCAATATTTCGCGAAAGAGGGCCAGAACGGTTTCTGGATCCCCTGTTCCGACTTTGAAAATTCACTATAAATTAACCATAGAGAATTAGAAGTTATCCTCTACATGTACAGATTTCTTTGTGAGTCTAGTTTCATTAGAAACAAACTACATAAGTGTTTGAGCCCTGTACAGGAAGATATCGAAGTCGTAACGCGCAAAGGTCAGTGTAGTCGAACCCTGAAACAGGGGAGACTTTAACTAATAAACTGTACAAATTGGCTTGACAAAAAATTCTAGAAAAATTTTTGTAGATGGAATTATGAGTCTAGTTTCAGGAAATATTTACGGAACTGGATTTTGAGTTCTGGAACTCGAGATATGATTTTTAAGGTAACAGTGATGCAGTCAGCCAGCTTGTCTGGAAATGTTAAAATGGTCTGTGTGACAAGTGAATTTAGTCTGTGAACCCCTCGTGTCCGACTCCGGCGACGATATTGGGTACGGGGTGTTACACCCATTGTAGTCGAATGTCGGTCCATCCTGGTAGCACAAAAATGTACAACGATCTAAAAAGACAATATTGGTGGCATGGTATGAAAAGAGACATTTTTTACTTTGTTTCTAAATGTTTGATATGTCAACAAGTGAAAGCGGAACATCAGGTGCCTTCGGGATTATTACAGCCGATCATGATACCTGAGTGGAAATGGGATCGAGTAACGATGGACTTTGTATCTGGTTTACCGTTGACACAGAGCAAGAAAGACTCAATCTGGGTTATTGTTGATAGATTGACGAAGTCCACTCATTTTATCCCTGTTCGTATAGATTTTTCACTCGATAGATTGGCAGAATTATATGTTTCTCAAATTGTTTGACTACATGGAGTACCTACTTCTATTGTTTCTTATAGAGACCCCAGATTTACATCCCGCTTCTGGAGAAAATTGCATGAAGTGTTGGGTACTAAGCTACATTTTAGCACTGCTTTCCATCCCCAGACAGATGGTCAATTTGAACGAGTTATTCAGATACTCGAAGATATGTTGAGATGTTGCATTCTCGAGTTCAGTGGTTCGTGGGAACGATATTTACCTTTGATTGAATTCGCATACAACAATAGCTTCCAATCAAGTATCAAGATGGCACCATACGAGGCTTTATACGGTCGCAACTGCCACACACCATTGTATTGGACTGAACTTAGTGAAAATAAGATATACGGGGTTAAATTGATCAGAGATGCTGAAAAAAAGTGAAAGTGATTAGTGATAGTTTGAAGGCAGCATCGGATCGTCAGAAATCATATGCAGATTTGAAACACAAAGATATTGAGTATCAAATTGGTGATAAAGTATTTTTGAAAGTCTCACCCTGGAAAAAGTTACTCCGATTTGGCCGTAATGGCAAATTGAGCCCAAGATTTATTGGACCGTACAAGATAGCAGAACTGATAGGGCCGGATGCTTATAGATTGATTCTGCCACCTGAACTCACAAAGATTCATAATGTTTTCCATGTATCGATGCTTAGACGGTATAGATCGGATCCTTCACATGTGGTTGGTTTATCTGAAGTTGAGATTCAATCGGATTTAAGCTATGAAGAAGAACCGATACATATCTTAGCTCAAGAAGTGAAAGAATTGCAGAATAAGAAGATTTCTTTAGTAAAAGTATTATGGGTCAAACATGGAGTAGAAGAGGCTACTTGGGAGCTCGAAGACTCTATTAAAGAACGTTATCCGAATTTATTCGCTGGTAAGATTTTCGAGGATGAAAATTTTTAAGTGGGGGAGAGTTGTGACAACCCTAATTTGACCCTAGACGGAATGTGGTTTCGAGACCACAAAATCGAGTCATAAAATTTATTTAAAATTTATTTGCATAACTTCTATGTGTGATAGTGCATGTGTGAAAATTTGATGTTTTAATTTAGTCTTATGAATGGGAATTTTACTTGAAAGGACTTAGTTGAGAAACCATAAAAATGTGATAGGTAAAAGTTGAAGTGGCCAAATTGTATATGGATAGCATCATAGAGGACTTGCATGTCAAATGGACCACTATGATTATAGTACATGATAATGATGATGAAAAATTTGGCATTTTGTGTATTTTATATTAGTGAAATAATATTAAATAGTTTTATATTAGAAAACTATGAATTAATAATAGAAAAAGGGTGATAAAAATAAAGTTTCTCATTTTTGTCTCCCATTTTGCCGAAACTAAACAAGAAATTGAAGAAAGAACACCTAAGGCATTCTGCCATCTTGTGTTAGGAATTAAGGTATGATTTTATATGTTTTTCTTTGGATTTTGAGAAATTTAAATTGGTTTTGATGCTCCTAACATGACCCATGTGTATGATTTTGTGTTTGTGATGCATGAAGCATTCGGTCATGAGCTCAATAGGTTACATTGTGTATGTTTTGATAATTTGTAAGGAAAAATGTTTCTAAATGAGTATGCACAAACTAAATTACTATATGTGGCTCAAATGAGCTTGAGTAGTCGGCTAATGAAGTTAAGTATATGAATTAGGAGCATGAGTCCATTCGGCAATTTAAGATAAATTGTGAAATAATGCTTAATATTAGTAGTACTTGTTTAATTGGCAAATTGAGCTTAGAATGGATGAATTTATGAGTTTGGGACAAAGTATATATATATTCGGCTATGAATTTTCGTGTTTAATTTTGAATGTTGATGTTTCAAATTGAAAATGGATGTCAGTTGAGTTATAATACTTGCTTAGCAATTAAAAGAACATGAGCTTAGTGCTCAAATAGCATTCAGCTTTGGAGTAAGTTAAATTAGTTAGAAAATGAGTTCCAAGATAGTGAATTATGTGTTAAAAGAGGGATTTAGGTTGTATATACATGATTAGATTGAATACAAGAGGCTATGTTAGCTAATTGAGGGATTCAGCCATAGTATTTTAGTGAATAATAATTTGAACAAGGGTTTTAATTGTATGATAGGTTTTCGGATATGGTTAATATTAGATGGAATACCGAATATGTGTGTGCGTTTATGAGGAATGAATATTAATTGGGGCTACGATGATTGAATTATTTTATTTGCTTAGTTGGAGTTCAAAATCAAAGGGAGCCAAGTTCGGCCAAAGGAAAAGCGAAAGCGGATGAGTAGCTGATCGGAGTTGTTCATCTGACTAAAAAGGTAAGTTCCTAAGTAATTTCAGTTACGGTTAATATTGCACATAAAATAGGTTGGATAAGAAATCATGGTATGTATGAATTTGCAAAAATCGAATGTGAGATTTATCAACCTATCTATGACATAGTGGTAGCTATAGATAAGAAATTTAAGCACGATGTATGCGAGGTTATGCGGCACTATGTGTGGAAAAACTACATGGCACTATGTGTGCGAGGAAATGCGGCACTATGTGTGTGAATGAGTAAGAGCACTATGTGTGCGGACCTTTAAATCGAGCACTAAGTGTGCGATATCGATCGTAGAGAATTGCTTGTGCAAATGAAAAAGTTTAAAACTTTAAACTGGGAGTAATGAAATGTGCATGGATATTAGACATTGGACTTGATCTATATCTGTGTATTAATGGATAATGCTCGGGAAGAGAGAAATAAGAGAAAGGTAATCGGCTCAATTAGTATATAATTGAACAAAGATATAAATTAATGATAAATGAATCTAAATGGATTGGAGACTGATTTATAGATGGAGCAGCTTGGTTTGTGCTTTATTTGATTAATTGGACATTGTTTGTCATTTATATATATATATATTGTGACACCCCTAATGTGACCCTAGTCCGAGAGTGGTTTCGGGACCACGAAACCAAGTCACAAGAATAATTAGGTGTTATATTCCGTGCTTATTGTATGTGGAATTTGTATGCGTAAATATTTCGTGTCTCGATTTTTTATTAATTAGGTGCAAATTTATAAGAAATGACCCATGTGCTAGGACTTGAAAATGTGATAGGAGTATTTTTAAGTGGCCTAATAATGCATGAAGTGAAATAAATGGAGTTGCATGTCAATTATCCCATTTCCTAAGGTGGATGGCCGGCCATGACAAATTATGGGCAAGGGGAAACATGTTCCCAACATGTTTTACTAATGGATGATGTTAGAAATAATAAAATAAGAGTATGGAAAAAAAATTAATGTTAGTAGGATGAGAAACAAAAAAAAAAGTGTTCATCTTTCTCCATAGCCTTGGCCGAATATCCTAAAGAAAGAAAAGAAAAAAAAAATTTGTTCATCTATTTTCACTTCTTGGCCGAAAATACTAAGGAAAAAGGGGGAGGATTTTTGCTTCATGCTTGGGTTGGAAGAGATCTAGAAGGAGATTTGGCTAAGTTTGCATCAAGATTAAGGTATGTATGAGGTTGTGTTAGGAGTTTCATGCATGTTTTGGTTGCTAACTTGATGTGCATGTTAGCCATGGCTCAAATCTTTGTTAAGCCATGGAAATGGTATTTGGCCAAAGTTGTTATGGTGATAAAGCCATTGCATGCTAAGTGTGAAGCTTGATGATGATGCATGCAATGATGGATTGTCTACTCTTGAGTAAGATTTTGAGCTTTCTTTTGTTTTATCATGATTGAAGTTGAAAAGGAGCATGATTGTCATATTCGCCATGATGCATTCATGAGCATGGTTCATGCTTCTTGCATGTTAGTTAAAATTTGTGTTTTGGATGGCTATGGACACCTTGAAATTCGCCATGCTCATATATGTATATATATGTTTGCACATGATGTTTTGGTTATGAAGGAAGTGATGAATAAGTTTGTTTAAAGAAGAAGATGTTGAAGAATAATTGTGAAATTGCAAGCACAATTCGCCTAGCACACATATAAGTGCTTGATGCTATATTATAAGTTTTGAGCCACAATATGCAAAGCATTAACTAGTAAAATGCATGCTGCTTTTGTGAGGTATTATGCATAATTGGCCTCAACACGTACATGAATATTCGCCTTGGGTAGCCTATTGAAGGCCTTAGCATTTCCTTGATGCTCGAATAAATTGTATTGAATTGCTTGATGTAGTATAAAATGTGCATGACCATTGTGTATTCAAGCTAAAGGGTGGCCATATGACCATTTAAACTCCTTGTCATATTCGCCATAAGCTAGCACAATGAGGTTTTAATAAATTGAATTTGTTTGAATTAGCTCAAGAGCTTAGAGGGCCACAATTGGACAATGGGAAGGAGAAAGTGATCGAATAGCCGAAAAAGCCGCTCGACAACATCCGAGGTAAGTCCTCAAGAAGTGACCCTACTTGAATTATGTGAAATGAAGTATGGATGTGCATTGATTATTGATTATGTGTGTATGAGTATTTGAATTCTACCCGGCTAAGTCCCAAGGCGAATATGCTTGTGAATATATTTGCGTTTGAGCCTTAGTAACGAAAATGAAATATGTATGTCCAATGATAATTGATGTATGTGTTCATGGGAAATTGAATGATATCCGGCTAAATCAAGACAATTATGCTGGAAATTATATCCGGTTAAGACCAAGGCAATTGTGCTAGTGGCTACATCCGGCTAAGACCAAGGCATTCGTGCGAGACATTCTATCCGGCTAAGACCAAGGCATTTGTGCACATGGTTATATCCGGTTATATTCAAGAATCTTGGGCTGGAGGTGAGTGTTGGTTGCTGTAATAAATTCAATGAGTACACTCGAAAAGCCCAAAGAATGAGGTACGTTTATATGTGCATTGAAAGTCGACATGTTTGAGCAACATTCGCTCAATCGACTAATGAATTTCAGTTATTGAATTGATTGATACTTTGTGAAAGTATATAATGATGAAGTGTGAAGTAAGAATGTGTATTAATGAAATGATGCATTTGGCTATGTGAATGTATTGCTGTAATTAGAGTTGATTATATTCCTTGAGACTTACTAAGCATAAAAATGCTTACCCCGCTGCTTTGGCTCTCGCTTTTCTAGATTTCGCCGATAGCAATCGGATTTGGGATCGTTGAAGTCGAAGTCATCCACACTATCAAGCCTCCATTTTGGTATAAATTTTGGTTGAACTTGAAATGGCATGTATAGGACTACCCTTGTTGGTTAAATATGTTGTGATGTATATATATACGGCCATGCGAAAATGGCTCGTAAAAGGAAGCATGAACTTAGACTATTTGTGGTTTGTATGTATATATTTGGTGTCATGATGTGGCTATGGATTGGAAATGGGAATGTTGGTCACATGATCAGCCATTGGCATGGTTAAAATGATCATATATGAACCTATGTATGGCAAGACTAGTTGGTTCATGGAGACTACCAAATAGGTAAGACCTACCTTAAAAACAGATGCTGCCAGCTGCAGTGACGTGAATGTGAAAAATCACCAAAATTTGTAGGAATGGTATTAAATAGTGAATAAGCCATGTAAATGAACCTTGATGAGTCTATTTTCATATGGAAGAAAGGAAATGGTCATAGGAGTTACATGTTAAGAGATATTAAGGCTATTGTGAGACAGGGCCAGAACGGTTTCTGGGTGCCCTGTCGCAACTTTAAAAATTTTCTATAAATTATCCAGAAAGAATTAGGAGTCATGCCTTATATTTACAAATTCCATTTTGAGTCTAGTTTCATTAGAAACAAACGGCACCAGAATTAAAGTCCTGTACAGTGAGATATTCAAGTTGTAACGCGCGAAGGTCTAAGCAGTTGATCCCTGTAACATGGGTGACTTTAACTAATAAACTGTACCAATTGGCCCGACCAAAAATTCTAGAAATAAATCCATGGATGGATATATGAGTCCAAATTCAGGAAAAATTTACGAAACCAGTTTCCGAGTTTTGAAACTCGAGATATGATTTTTAAGGCGACGGTGACACAGTTTTCCAGCCTGACTGGAAATGTCAAATTGGTGGGCAAAACATGTGAACTTGGCTTGTTAACCCCTCGTGTCCGACACCAATGATGGTCTCGGGTTCGGGGTGTTACAATTTTATTGGTATCAGAGCCACGGTTTAGTCGATTCTAGGACTACCGTGATGTGTTTGGGGTCTAGCTATACATGCCATTAAATGATGAATCGATAGTGTGGTGATTTCTGACAATTTGACTTTGTGTTTGTTATAGCAATGGATCCCGATCCCAACCGAGCGATAGTGATGATGTGGAGAGTGTGGCGCTGCTCCCGCGCAAGGGACAACGCCATGGACTCTCAACCTATAGCCAGCAATCCGAATGACGAGGCTAGGCAAGCCTTTTATAGTGTGATGAACGAATGGTTTAATCAATACATTCGAACTAACACTACTGTTCCACAACCTCCATTCCCGACAAATGCAACCCCGCACCTACAATACCTCCGGTGATGACCAAATAAGGTCAAGTAAGCCCCGATCGATAGGATTCGAAAACATGGGGCCACTAAATTTAAGGCTACGGATGATGATGATGCCGAAGCGAGCTGAATTTTGGTTGGATAACACTATCCGGTGCTCGATGAGCTATCCTGTACACCCGATGAGTGCTTAAAGTGTACCATCTCCTTGCTACGTGAGTCCGCCTACTATTGGTGGAGTACTCGACTTGTGGTGCCTAGAGAGCAAGTGACTTGGGAATTCTTTCAAACCGAGTTCAAAAAGTATATCGATCGAGATTCATCGACCAAAAGCGGAGGAATTTCTTGATCTTAAGCAAGGTTCTATGTCCGCTACCGACTACGAACGAAAGTTTGTGAGGCTTAGCCGACGCTGCGAGAATGCATTTCGTCCGAAGCTATTATGTGTAAACGCTTGAGGATGGGCTGAATGATGATATAAGGATGTTTGTTGGCATTCTCGAGATACGAGAGTTCGTAGTACTTGTTGAGCGAGCTTGTAAAGTCAAGAGCTTAGAAAGGAGAAACAAAAAGTGATGTGGGAACCGGAGAATTCGAAGAGGTCCTCGGAAAGTCTCTTCAACAAGCATCGAAGAGATTTCGAGATGATGCGAGTCGGTCTAGAGGCGTTCGGGCTTTTCTAGACGAGGACGCGATCGACCCCTGTGACCACACGAGTCACTTGATCGCCATGGTGGAAATGATCGCCGAGAGAGGGCGAGTGTCCACATTGTGGCAAATGGCATTCGGGAGCTGTTGGTTTCGTGATCGCTCTCGCTATAAGTGTGGATCGGCTGACCACTTTATGAAGGATTGCCCGAGGATGCTTGAACGGAATGTGAGTCAGAGTGGAAACCCTGGTGCTACCACTGCTCGAGGTAGGCCACCTAGAAATATGGGCAATGTCGATGGCGGTCGAGAGGATCTAGAGATGCTACCATCGATCTCGAGGCTCGTGCTCTGCAAGGACTTATGCCATACGCGCACGTGAGGATGCTGCCTCTCCAGATGTCATTACCGGTACTTTCACTCTTTTCAATACGAATGTGGTTGCGGATGCCTTGAGTCGTAAATCATTTTTCGCTTTACGAGCGATGAACGTGCACTTGTCTGTCCAATCCGATAGTGTGTTAGTAGCTGAATTGAAAGCCAAACCACCGTTGATACATCAAATTCGAGAAGCTCGTAAAGTCGACGACGAGTTGGCGCAAAACGGGGAGTGTGTGCGAACAAGGACTCGAATTTCAAATCGATGATGACGATTGTTTGAGGTTCAAAAGTCATCTGGTGTTCCAAAGAATTGAACTCATTTCGATAATTCTGAATGAAGCCCATTGTAGCCGAATGGCAATCCACCGGGAGTACGAAGATGTACAATGATTTGAAACGTCGGTTTGGTGGCGTGGTATGAAGCGAGACATCTCCGACTTTGTTTCGAGATGTTTAATATGTCAACAAGTGAAAGCGGAACATCGGTGCCTTGAGATTACTTGACCAATCACGATACCCGAGTGGAAATGGGATCGAGTCACAATGGACTTTGTATCCGGACCGCCATTGTCGCAAGTAAGAGGGATGCGGTTTGGGTCGTGGTAGATAGATTGACTAAGTCGGCCCACTTTATCCCCGTCGACGGATTTTTCAATGGACAAACTAGCCAATTGTACGTTTCTCGACAGTGAGATTACACGGGTGCCTATTTCCATCGTGTCGGATAGAGATCCGAGATTTACCTCGCGATTTTGGAAAAAGTTGCAAGAAGCTTTGGGTACCAAGTTGCATTTCAGACCGCCTTTCACCCCAAACCGATGGTCAATCCGGCGGATAATTCGGATACTTGAGGATATGTTAAGATGTTGCGTCCTCGAGTTTGGTGGTTCATGGGAACGGTATTTGCCGTTGATTGAATTCGCTTATAACAACGACTTTCAATCAAGTATTAAGATGGCACCCTACGAGGCTTTGTACGGTCGTAAATGCCATACACCATTGTTTTGGACCGAGCTTGGTGAAAGCAAGATTTTCGGTGGATTTGATTAGAGATGCTGAATGAAAGTGAAAGTAATCCGTGAAAGTCCGAAGATAGCCTCCGATCGTCGTAAGTCGTGACGCGGATCTGAAGCGTAAGGATATCGAGTATCGTGGGTGATAAAGTGTTTCTCAAGGTATCGCCTTGGAAAAAGATACTCGATTAGGCCGTAAGGGCAAGTTGAGCCCGAGGTTCATTGGGCCATATGAGATATCCGAAGCGAGTCGGTCCAAGGCATATCGTTTGATTTTGCCCCGAACTCAAAAGGTTCACGATGTCTTTCACGTTTCGATGCTTCGACGCTATAGATCCGATCCATCGCACGTGATTAGTCCATCAGAAATTGAAATTCAAGCTAATATGAGTTATGAGGAAGAACCGATTCGTATCCTATCACGAGAAGTGAAAGAGTTGCGATACAAGCGGGTTCCGCTAGTGAAAGTGTTATGGCTCAAGCATGGGATTGAAGAAGCTACTTGGGAGACCGAGAACTCTATGAGAGAGCGATATCCAAACCTATTTACCGGTAAGATTTTCGGGGACGAAAATCTCTTAAGTGGGGGAGAGTTGTGACACCCTAATGTGACCCTAGTCGGAGAGTGGTTTCGGGACCACGAAACCGAGTCACAAGAATAATTAGGTGTTATATTCCGTGCTTATTGTATGTGGAATTTGTATGCGTAAATATTTCGTGTCTCGATTTTTTATTAATTAGGTGCAAATTTATAAGAAAGGACCCATGTGCTAGGACTTGAAAATGTGATAGGAGTATTTTTAAGTGGCCTAATAATGCATGAAGTGAAATAAATGGAGTTGCATGTCAATTATCCCATTTCCTATGGTGGATGGCCGCCATGACAAATTATGGGCAAGGGAAACATGTTCCCAACATGTTTTACTAATGGATGATGTTAGAAATAATAAAATAAGAGTATGGAAAAAATTAATGTTAGTAGGATGAGAAACAAAAAAAAAAAGTGTTCATCTTTCTCCATAGCCTTGGCGAATATCCTAAAGAAAGAAAAGAAAAAAAATTTGTTCATCTATTTTCACTTCTTGGCGAAAATACTAAGGAAAAAGGGGAGGATTTTTGCTTCATGCTTGGGTTGGAAGAGATCTAGAAGGAGATTTGGCTAAGTTTGCATCAAGATTAAGGTATGTATGAGGTTGTGTTAGGAGTTTCATGCATGTTTTGGTTGCTAACTTGATGTGCATGTTAGCCATGGCTCAAATCTTTGTTAAGCCATGGAAATGGTATTTGGCCAAAGTTGTTATGGTGATAAAGCCATTGCATGCTAAGTGTGAAGCTTGATGATGATGCATGCAATGATGGATTGTCTACTCTTGAGTAAGATTTTGAGCTTTCTTTTGTTTTATCATGATTGAAGTTGAAAAGGAGCATGATTGTCATATTCGCCATGATGCATTCATGAGCATGGTTCATGCTTCTTCCATGTTAGTTAAAATTTGTGTTTTGGATGGCTATGGACACCTTGAAATTGACCATGCTCATATATGTATAGATATGTTTGCACATGATGTTTTGGTTATGAAGGAAGTGATGAATAAGTTTGTTTAAAGAAGAAGATGTTGAAGAATAATTGTGAAATTGCAAGCACAATTCGCCTAGCACACATATAAGTGCTTGATGCTATATTATAAGTTTTGAGCCACAATATGCAAAGCATTAACTAGTAAAATGCATGCTGTTTTTGTGAGGTATTAAGTGCATAATTGGCCTCAACATGTACATGAATATTCGGCCTTGGGTAGCCTATTGAAGGCCTTAGCATTTCCTTGATGCTCGAATAAATTGTATTGAATTGCTTGATGTAGTATAAAATGTGCATGACCATTGTGTATTCAAGCTAAAGGGTGGCCATATGACCATTTAAACTCCTTGTCATATTCGCCATAAGCTAGCACAATGAGGTTTTAATAAATTGAATTTGTTTGAATTAGCTCAAGAGCTTAGAGGGCCACAATTGGACAATGGGAAGGAGAAAGTGATCGAATAGCCGAAAAAGCCGTTCGACAACATCCGAGGTAAGTCCTCAAGAAGTGACCCTACTTGAATTATGTGAAATGAAGTATGGATGTGCATTGATTATTGATTATGTGTGTATGAGTATTTGAATTCTACCCGGCTAAGTCCCAAGGCGAATATGCTTGTGAATATATTTGCGTTTGAGCCTTAGTAACTGAAAATGAAATATGTATGTCCAATGATAATTGATGTATGTGTTCATGGGAAATTGAATGATATCCGGCTAAATCAAGACAATTATGCTGGAAATTATATCCGGTTAAGACCGAAGGCAATTGTGCTAGTGGCTACATCCGGCTAAGACCAAGGCATTCGTGCGAGACATTCTATCCGGGCTAAGACCCGAAGGCATTTGTGCACATGGTTATATCCGGTTATATTCCGAAGAATCTTGGGCTGGAGGTGAGTGTTGGTTGCTGTAATAAATTCAATGAGTACACTCGAAAAGCCCAAAGAATGAGGTACGTTTATATGTGCATTGGAAAGTCGACATGTTTGAGCAACATTCGCTCAATCGACTAATGAATTTCAGTTATTGAATTGATTGATACTTTGTGAAAGTATATAATGATGAAGTGTGAAGTAAGAATGTGTATTAATGAAATGATGCATTTGGCTATGTGAATGTATTGCTGTAATTAGAGTTGATTATATTCCTTGAGACTTACTAAGCATAAAAATGCTTACCCGTTGCTTTGGCTCTCGGTTTTCTAGATTTCGCCGATAGCAATCGGATTTGGGATCGTTGAAGTCAAGTCATCCACACTATCAAGCCTCCATTTTGGTATAAATTTTGGTTGAACTTGAAATGGCATGTATAGGACTACCCTTGTTGGTTAAATATGTTGTGATGTATATATGTACGGCCATGCGAAAATGGCTCGTAAAAGGAAGCATGAACTTAGACTATTTGTGGTTTGTATGTATATATTTGGTGTCATGATGTGGCTATGGATTGGAAATGGGAATGTTGGTCACATGATCAGCCATTGGCATGGTTAAAATGATCATATATGAACCTATGCATGGCAAGACTAGTTGGTTCATGGAGACTACCAAATAGGTAAGACCTACCTTAAAAACAGATGCTGCCAGCTGCAGTGACATGAATGTGAAAAATCACCAAAATTTGTAGGAATGGTATTAAATAGTGAATAAGCCATGTAAATGAACCTTGATGAGTCTATTTTCATATGGAAGAAACGAAATGGTCATAGGAGTTACATGTTAAGAGATATTAAGGCTATTGTGAGACAGGGCCAGAACGGTTTCTGGGTGCCCTGTTGCAACTTTAAAAATTTGCTATAAATTATCCAGAAAGAATTAGGAGTCATGCCTTATATGTACAGATTCAATTTTGAGTCTAGTTTCATTAGAAACAAACGGCACCAGAATTAAAGTCCTGTACAGTGAGATATTCAAGTTGTAACACGCGAAGGTCTGAGCAGTCGATCCCTGTAACATGGGTGACTTTAACTAATAAACTGTACCAATTGGCCCGACCAAAAATTCTAGAAATAAATCCATGGATGGATATATGAGTCCAAATTCAGGGAAAATTTACGAAACCAGTTTCCGAGTTTTGAAACTCGAGATATGATTTTTAAGGCGACGGTGACGCAGTTTTCCAGCCAGACTGGAAATGTCAAATTGGTGGGCAAAACATGTGAACTTGGCTTGTTAACCCCTCGTGTCCGACACCAACGATGGTCTCGGGTTCGGGGTGTTACATATATGCCAACGATATGCATATGATATTTACCATGGTCCTTTCAATTTGCGATTAAATGGTGTAGGAGTACATAGTGAATTCAGGTAAGTATGTACCAAATTCATAATGTACACATGGGACATAAGATTTCCTTGTGATATCCTGTTTGAATTTGACTAATATTGGATTGAAATTTTAAATTTTTGTTAAGATAATTGGATCATTACATCTTTTTTTAAAAATTTCTTAGGACTTATTGAGTTAATAACTCACTTGGTGTGTTTATTGGTTTTGTATACATCATCTTGTCGAGGAAAGCTTGGATTAGATTCTGAAGTCATCACATCTTTTGACAACCCCTTTTTGGTATCTTTGTTTAAAACTCAAATAGACATTATGGCATGTATAGAATAATATTTTCGGAGGTTGCTATTTTGATAGTATTGTATATATATAAGGCCATGTGAATATGGCTAAAGTTCTATGTATGGATGTGATAATGGTTTAATTATAAATCTTGAAGTGAAATCAACTTGACATATGAATCCAAATTGTGATATGAGTGTGATTATGTTATGCTTGAACTAACATGTTAAGCATTCGATATACATTATGTATGTATATTCGGTCAAGAGGAGAAAAATCACCTTACATTTTTACCATTGTTTTAGTATGTGCTTACTATAGAAGTTACTCATGGAAACGTGCTATTATTGTTGTAATTACTTAAATTAATATTGGACGGGTATTAGGGTGTTATAGCTCAAAGGAACATAAGTTCAGAGAGTGTCCTCGGAGAGCAGCTCAGGATCAAGCTGTGGAACAAAGAGGTTTCCAATAGCTGCGAGGAGGACCACCACCCCAGAGAGGCCGTGGGCAAGGTGGGGGTGGCAATGGTAATGGACGTGGACGTGGACGTGGGGCACTTGGTAGGGGTGCTGGACATGCTGAAGCTCGACAGCCGGTGTTGGTTTATGCTACACGGCGTTGTGAGGAGGGTGGCACTCCTGATGTTATAACCAGTACGTTCTTCATTCATAGCACGCCTTACACTGCTTTGATTGATGTGGGTTCCACTCACTCGTATGTTGCTTGTGATGTATCTGGGGCATTGGGTGTGCTTCTTGAGGAGACTGTGAGTGGGGTATCGGTGATAAGCCCTTTAGGACACTCGGTTAAGGTAGATAAACTCTTTAGGGAGGTGCCTTTAGAGACACAAGATAAGATAATTGTAGGAGATTTGATGGAGCTGCCATTTGGGGACTTTGATCTTATTTTTGGAATAGACTGGCTAACTAAGCATAGGGCGACGTTGGATTGTGCTGCTAAGAGAATGGTGCTAAGAACTGCCAAGGATGAGGAGATAATGGTCATAGGGGAGCTAAGGAACTATTTGTCCAATGTTGTCTTGGCTCTAAGGGCTGAGAAGTTGATTCGGAAAGGTTGTAAGGCGTTCTTAGCATTTGTGAGTCAAGCTAAACCTCAGGGGATAACTGTGGAGTCGGTCAGGACCATCAAAGAATTTCAAGATGTATTTCCGGAGGAACTTCCTGGACTACCTCCGAACAGAGAAGTCGAGTTCGGAATCGACTTGTTACCTAGAGTAGCTCCAGTGTCCATTGCGCCTTATCAGATGGCACCAAAGGAGTTAGTGGAACTGAAAGCTCAGATTCAGGAACTGTTGGATATAGGGTTCATAAGACCAAGTGTTTCTCCATGGGGCGCACCAGTGTTGTTTGTAAAGAAGAAAGATGGGACCATGCGGATGTGTACTGACTATTGGCTGCTGAACAACCTGACGATCAAGAACAAGTATCCTTTACCGAGAATCGACGATCTGTTCGACCAACTGAGAGGAGCCTCGGTAGTTTCTAAGATCGACCTTCGGTCAGGATATCATCAGTTGAGAGTCAAAGAAGTGGATATTCATAAGACGGCATTCAGAACTCGATATGGACATTACAAGTTTCTGGTTATACCCTTTGGTTTAACTAATGCACCAGCAACATTCATGGATTTGATGAATTAGGTATTTTAGCCGTACTTGGATCAGTTCATAGTCATTTTTATCGATGATATCTTAGTGTACTCAGAAACGGAAGAAAAGCATGATGAGCATCTTCGTATTGCACTGCAAGTGCTAAGGGAAAAGCAACTTTACGCAAAGTTTAGTACGTGTGAGTTTTGGCTGAATGAAGTAACTTTCTTGGGGGATGTTGTGTCTGCTGAGGGGATCAAGGTAGACCCTCGGAAAATTGAGGCGATTCTGGAGTAGAAGCCACCAAGGTCAGTAACAGAAATTTGAAGTTTTCAAGGGTTGGCAGGCTATTATAGAAGATTTGTGGAAGGATTTTCTGTGTTGGCAGCACCGTTAACTAAACTTATAAGGAAGGGGGCACCATTTGTTTGGAAAAATAAACAGCAAGAGGCTTTTGAGAAGTTAAAGAAGGTTCTGACAGAAGTACCAGTGTTGATTCAGCCAGAGTTCAGTAAAGATTTCACGGTATATAGTGACGTGTCACATATAGGTTTGGGCTGGGTGTTGATGCAAGAGGGTAAAGTGGTCGCTTGTGCTTCACGATAGCTTAAGCCTCATGAGGTAAACTATCCTACCCATGACTTGGAGTTGGCAGCGGTGATTTTTGCACTTAAGATATGGAGGCACTACTTGTATATGGAGAGATGCATTATCTATACAGATCACAAAAGTCTTAAGTACTTGTTGACTCAAAAGGAGCTGAATCTTAGACAGCGAAGGTGGATAGTGTTGTTAAAGGATTATGACTGTTCGATTGAATACCATCCAGGTAAGGCAAATGTCGTGGCTGATGCGTTGAGTCGTCGAACTGTGGCAGAATTGAAGGCAATGTTTGCTTGTTTAAGCTTGTATGACGATGGAAGCTTATTGGCAGAGTTACAAGTGAGACCGACTTGGATGGAGCAGATTAAGAAGCAGCAGTTGGAGGATAAGTCGTTGGTTCTCAGTTTCAGCAAGCTGAGAAGGGGGAGAATCCAGACTTTGGATTAAATAATGATGGGGTTTTTATTTTCGAGGAAGAAATTATGTGCCGAAGGACTCTGACTTGAGATTGATGATTTTAAAGGAGGCACATAGTGGACCTTGTGCTATGCATCCAGGAGGGAGTAAATTGTATCGAGACTTGCAAGAGCTATATTGGTGGCCTGGGCTTAAGCAAGAAGTGACCGAATTTGTGGGGAAATGTTTGATGTGTCAACAAGTAAAGGCCGAGCATCAAGCGCCTTGAGTTATTACTGACCAAGAAAGATACCACTTTGGAAGTGGGAAAGGGTAACTATGGATTTTGTAAGTGGTTTGCCATTGACACCTTCCAAGAAGGATTCAGTTTGGGTAATTGTGGATAGGCTAACGAAATCTGCCCATTTCATACCTGTCCGAACCGATTACTCACTTCAGAAGTCGGCCAAGTTGTATGTGGTAGAGATAGTGCGGTTGCATAGAGTGCCAGTATCAATAATCTCTGACCGAGACCCAAGGTTTACATCTCGGTTTTGGCAGAAGTTGCATGAAGCGTTGGGAATGCGATTGGATTTTAGTACGGCTTTTCACCCTCAGTCGGATGGGTAGTCGGAGAAGGTCATTCAGATTCTAGAAGACATGTTGAGAGGTTGTGTTATTGAATTTAGGGGCAGTTGGGAGGATTACTTGCCATTGGTGGAGTTCGCATATAACAACAGTTACCAAGCAAGTATTCAGATGGCTCCTTACGAGGCACTGTATGGGCGAAGGTGTCGTTCGCCTACTTGTTGGGCAGAGTTGGGGGAAAGGCAAGTATTTGGTCCAAAGTTGGTAGCAGATACTGAAGACAAGGTTAAGGTGATCAGGAATCGGTTAAGGGAGGCAGCGGATCGATAAAAATCTTATGCTGATCTAAAGCGTAAGGATATTGAATATGCTGTAGGGGACATGGTCTTTTTGAAGGTATTGCCTTAGAAGAAGATATTAAGGTTTGGTAAGAAGGGCAAGTTGAGTCCACGGTTCATTGGGCCTTATCGGATCCTTAAGCCGATAGGGCCGGTGGCTTATCAGCTAGAGTTACCTCCAGAGCTGGATCATATTCACAACGTCTTTCATGTATTCATGCTAAGGCGATATTGTTCTGACCCTACTCATATCGTGCGATTCAGTAAATTGAAGTACGATCGTTTTGACCTTGAAGAAGAACCTGTGCAGATACTTGATCACGACGTCAAGGTGCTGAGAAGGAAGTCAGTCCCATTGGTAAAGGTACTGTGGAGAAACCATGGCAAAGTAGAAGATACTTGGGAGTCAGAGGAGGCGATGCGTCAACAGTACCCTCAACTATTTGGATCAGGTAAAATTTAGAGGCCGAAATTTCTTTAAGGAGGGTAGAGTTGTAACATCCTGATTTTTGGGTTTTTCGTGATTCTCGAGATTTTGGTAAAGTTTTTAAAATTTGGTATTTGGTTGTGAAATTCATAATTGGAGTATGTAATTGGGCTTATGGAAGGCCCATGTGATGGCCAAAACCCGGTAGAATTTTTGAATTTTGGACTTAAGGAGTTAGGGGCTTTGGATAGGTGGACTTATTAAAAGGTGTGGGTAAAATGTAACACAAAAGAGCCCCTGGCAATGTGGCTAAGTGACGCCACTAGGGAGCTAAAAAGGTGGCGGGTAAGTGGTTGGGGGAAAGCCAGGGTTCGAGTCACTATGATGGCAAATGTGATGTTATTTTTATGCCTTGAGCATGCAGAAGTTGAAGCCGAATGGAACTATGTTGGAGAGAGTTTGAATCAGTTGAATGCTTGAATTCAGGAGTGATAAGGGGAGAGATTTTAGAGATTTGAAGGAGGGATTAGAGTTGGCCGAATAGAGGGGATTAGGGAGGAGAAATCGGCTTGGGGATTTTGAGGGTAGTATTTCGGCATTAGGCTATAGTTGTGCCGATTTTCCTCTATTGGAACACCATAGAGCCATTCTTTTCTTCCTTTTTTCTTCTTTAACTGGAACTATCACCCTTTCCACTCATCTTTCTTTCTTTTCTTCTCCAAAACTAGTCTACTATTCCTTTCTTCCCATCTACTACTCTCTTTCTCATCATCACTTTTGCCGAAAAGCCACAAAAGCCGAAACCTGTGAAGCTTGGTTGTACCGATTTCTTGTTGACCAGCAACCTTCTTTTTCTCTTCACTTTTTGGTGGCCAATTCCTTCATCTGTTAAGTTTTAAGCGACAAAAAAGAAAGACTGTGGTAAGTATTCATACTCTAATCGATTCAGTAGTATAACTGTTGATAAAAGCCGAAACCCCCTATAGTGTGGGGAGGTTGTCGATTTGAGATATAGGCCTTATCGGGCTTCTTCATTTGATTTTTATGTTTTGTATAGTGGAATAGATAACTTTGGAGGAGCAGCAAAGCTTGGAGTGTCAGTGTTGGATAAGCTTGAATCATATCGTCAGACCCTGTGAAGGTAAGTGAACTATGGCCGTTGGGGGTTCTTTGGTCGATTTTGGTAAGGTAAGATTTGGGTTGATTAGCATGAATTGTAGACTAAGAATGGTGGTGAATAATTTTAGGTTGTCGTGGGAGACTTCGTTGGTGAACGTCACAAAACAAGTGTGTAACGAACCCTCTTTCGTAGCTTAACTCGATATATGCCGAAAAGCTGAAATGCCAAAACTTCTGGCATTTCGAGGACTCGTGAGCGTGCAAAAGCTTATAGGTTAGCTAGATACGCTAAGTTTGATGGTCGGGATCGTTGGAATAGGTAAGGGCACGATTTGTTGCATCACGGTAAGTTGGGCCTCGAGGGGCTGAAATCAGGCCCAATGGGCTTTCGGGCCCATTTGGGTAAGTTTGGTAAAAAATGGAATCCAGATAAATTGCACATTAAGACAGTTAATACTGTCATGGAATATAGGCTAAGTGGGCCTAGGTGACTAAATCAGCCATATAGGGCCCATTAGGGGTTTTTGGCCCAGTGACTCGGTTTAGCTAGAATGGGCTAGAACTGCTGATTAAACACTTGAAATTGTTGATAATTGATAATGAGCATGGAAAACCCTAATAATTGATAGAGAAATGAAATTACCCTTATAATGTGAAAATGACCTTTTTGCCCCTAGGTGAAAATGACCATTATACCCCTAGGGTTATGTTATAATTAAGATGCATGTGATACTGCTTTTGTACATGATATGCCATGATATGCACATGATATGCCATGATATATTCACATATGCATGGGTTGGGTTTTATATGAACGGAGGAAGTACTAAAAGGGCTTTGTCCCAGTTTATCGAAATGGGCTTTGCCCCAGTTTACCGAAAAGGGCTTTACCCCAATTATTAAAAGAGGCTAGGCCTCCAGTTATATGATAAAGCAGCTATGCTACCAGTGGAGAGTTTGGTTGGGTGGGTTGAGTTATTCTCCACATGGAGAGCTTGGTTGGTATGGGTGGAGAGTAGCGGTTGGTGGGTTGAGTAGTCTCCCCAAACAGGCTTGCATACATCTATTAATATTTCATGTGATATTGAAATGGGCCTATGGGCCATACCAATTACAGTAAAGGCTTCGGCCTAGTGATATAATTTATGAAAAGGCTTTGGCCCAGTAATCGTTAAACGAAAGGCTTCGGCCCAGTATATATTGAAACTTAACTTAGGCTTAGGCCCAGTACGCTGATATTGGTTGGGCTCTGAAAGGGGCTTGTTGCACACTGAGTTTCCAAACTCACCCCCTTCCTTAACCTTGTAGGTGAGCCTTGATGTGGGGACTTGGAGCCGGAGGGGATTCAGCGTGGCCACGGTGATCGCTCTTGGACTTTACAATAAGTAATCGATTTCCTTTAGTTTATCTTAAATACTATTTATTTTTGGGTTGTAATAAGGCCATTTTAACTATTTTCTTTTCTGGGATTATTTTATTTCTAATAACTCTAAATATTTCTGATAATAATTCAAATGGGCTAGACTTAGGGTGCGTTTACAAAATGATACTCGTTTTCAAAATAACGCAACGACACGATTAACCGGTTTATCAAAGATATCTACTCAAATGAATTTCAACTCGTTTATCGAAGTGTGGCAATGGTTGTGGGCATGTCTAGGATTGGATCCAATTGAGAGCTTGGTACTTAAGCTGCCTTCATGGCTCACCTCCTCTGTTTCGAATACCTACCTGGTGCACAGCTTCCATTCTCTTTGTTAACTTTGCAAAAGACGATCTTTTAAAACACTAATACGAGTCATGGGTTTTTAAAACTTCAATGTGACACGTCAGATTCTGTCATAACGTCTGGGCCGGGTTTGGGGTGTTACACTTATGCCTAGCAGGTTTTATATCGGTGATTTATTTCCAAGCCTATACCTATAAGACTTCACATTGATGTGGAAATTGAGCTTGTAAGTTGATCTAAATGACCTTGTATATTTGGCCACATAGGTATGTACATATGTGATGATATATTGATCTTGTATATTTGGCCACATGTGATGTTATATTAAACTTGAATATTTGACTACATGTGATGTTTTATTGATCTTGTATATTCGGTCATATATGATGATATATTGTACTTGTATATTTGGCCATATGTGATTATATAATGAACCTTAAGTATTTGGCCATACAAGTAAGTATTTATAAGATGATATATATTAGATCTTGAATATTCGGCCAAATAGGTGTGGATATATGTGATATTATATTTGATTTTCTATAATAGACCAAACGAATGATGTTGGTTTATAAAGTTGAGTTTAATTCATGAGTATATATGTTTGAATGTAAGCATAATTGAGATAGTGTTATTCTGGGAATGAAAAGTTGAATAATATTATGCTAAATGAGAAATTAGTATTCGGCCAAGGTAACTTATTTGTGTTAAAGTATAACATTAATGACACAATTCGACTTGTTTGAAATGTTTTGATTATTCATTTGAGTTGTTTAATTTGCTTAAAGCTTACTAAGCTAAGTTAGCTTACTCTATGTGTTTTGTTACTTTGTTTTATAGATTTTGGTTGTAAGTTACGAGCTCGAGGATTGTCATCTAAGCCATCCACACTATCGTCAACCTTCGGTATTTTTAAAAGTCTATTTTCGAACTTATGGCATATATAGGCTAATATATATTTTGATCGGCCTTGGATATGTATAATTCAAGCCATGCAAATATGGTTTAACTTTGAAGTTTGGACTTGGTTATGTTTGGTAATGGCTTAATCTGTTTTGATTATAATGTTATATGAAATGAATGAATAGTGTATGTGATTGGTTCTATATGTTTTGAAAATAGCTTGAAAATGATTGTGGTTGATGTGTTAGTCATGGTGTGTATAATTTATCATGAGTTTGTTTAGATGATTCGACTTTGGTTGAGTATGAACAAAGTATATATATATATATATGAAATGTAACACCCCGAACCCGAGACCATCGCCGGTGTCGGACACGAGGGGTTAACGAGACAAATCCCCTTAAAGTGCCGACCAATTTGGCCTTTCCAGACAGGCTGGAAAACTGCGTCACTGTTGCCTTAAAAATCGTATCTCGAGTTTCAAAACTCGGAAACTGATTCCGTAAATTTTCCCTGAATTTAGACTCATATATCCATCCATGGATTTATTTCTAGAATTTTTGGTCGGGCCAATTGGTACAGTTTATTAGTTAAAGTCACACATGTTACAGGGGTCGACTACACTGACCTTCGCGTGTTACAACTTGAATATCTCTCTGTACAGGGCTTTAATACTGGTCCCGTTTGTTTCTAATGAAACTAGACTCAAAATGGAATCTGCGCATATAAGGCATGACTTCTAATTCTTTCTGGATAATTTGTAGTAAATTTTCAAAGTCGCAACAGGGGACCCAGAAACCGTCCTGGCCCTGTCTCACGAGAACTTTAATATCTCTCGGTATACTGTTCATATGATCATTTCGTTACTTTCATATGAAAATAGACTCGTCAAGGTTCGTTTACATATCTTATTCACTATTTAATACCAATCCTACAAATTTTGGCGATTTTTCAAATCTGCACCACTGCTGCTGCCAGCATCTATTTTCAAGGTAAACTTTACCTATCTTGTGGTTTCCATGGGCCAACTAAAATTTTGACATACATAGGTCCACATATGATCATATTTAGCCATTCCAATGGCTGATCATGTGACCAACACTCTCATTCCAAACTATAATCACATCATGAAACCAAATATAATTACAAAGCACAAATGGTCAAATTCCATCCTCCACTTTTACGAACCATTTTCGCATGGCCGTACACATATACATCACAAAGAACTTAAAACAATCGAGGGTAGTCCTATACATGCCATATCCAAAGTTCAACCAAAAGAGTACCAAAAGGGGTTTGATAGTGTGGATGACTTCACTTCAATGATCCCGAATCCGATCGCTAACGAGCAAAATCTATAAAACAGAGAAACAAAGGAACGGAGTAAGCAATTTATGCTTAGTAAGTTTGAGCCATAATTTACACACAACCAAAGCATAGCATTCAAGTAGCTAAACAATAATTCATATGCACAATTTCTCAATGACATGCTTACTTCACAATCCCAACTCTTATATTCATACACAAATAACGGCTTAGTTAAGGCCGATAACTCGTTTATCATTGGAGCAAATATTCATACGCACTTACTCCTAGTGTGCAAAGCAGACACAACACATACCTTGTTGTTGGGAATTTCACAAGTGCATTAACTGAAAATTTTCCAGCAAGCTTATAATTTTCAAATCACATACCTTCGAGTTTAACCGGATATAGCTACTCGTTCAAACGCCTTGGGACATAGCCCGGTTATGGTAACCCGCACAAATGCCTTGGGACTTAACCGGATATCACAACTCGCACAATTGCCTTGAGCTTAGCCCGATATCATAGCTCGCACCATTGCCTTGGGCTTAGCCCGATATCACAATCGCACATTCATACACATCTTTGTTTCAATTTCATAACAAACTTTTATGCACAATTTACTTAATCAAGAATATCATTTCGGCTCAATGGCCACATACAAGGGCACAATTTCGATTGCTTATTCCTTCGTTCAATCGAATCAAAATCTAAGTTTCGATACTCAAAACTTACCTTGGAGATTATCGAGCGCTTCCAACGGCTATTCAATCACCTTTTCTTTTCCTTTATTGGAGCTAGTTCCCCTTTGCTCTTGAGCTTAATGTTAACAAATAAATTGATTTAATCGTTTTGAATATCAAAGGGGAATCCAAGGTACTTAGCCCTTATAAGGCCGCACACACTTACATCCACATACTTAAGCTCAATAATTATATCATAGCATCAAGCACTCATATGGCCGATTATACTTAGTCATACTTGCACAAATCAACAATAAATTTGAGATTTTCACACCATATAAGTACTAGGCGAATATACATGCAAGTTTCACAAACATTCTTCAACCATTTCTTCTTTAAACAAACATATTTATCATTTATTTCATAACCAAATCATCATGTGCAAACATATATACACATATAGGTGCAAGGCAATTTCAAGGTGTTCATAACCATCCAAAACACAAATTTTAACTAACATGCAAGAAACATAAACCATGCTCATGAGCATGCCATGGCGAATACCTCACACACCATACTCCTTTTAAATTTTTGGTCATGGTTAAACAAAGGACTCAATGCCCTACTCAAGAATACTAAAAAGAAATTTCAAGAGTAGTCAATCCATCATTACATGCATCATTAGCAAGCTTCACATTTAGCATGCAATGGCTTCAACACAATATCAACCTTGGCCAAATACCATTTCTATGGCATAACAAGGATTTGAACCATGGCTAGCATGAACATCAAGTTAGAAACTAAAACATGCATGAATCTCATGACACAACCTCATACATACCTTAATCTTGATGCAAGTATAGCCAAATCTCCTTCTAGATCTCTTCTAAACCAAAAATGGAGCAAAAATCCTCCTTTTTCCTTAGTATTTTCGGCCAAAGAAGTGAAAAATGGATGAACAAATTTTTTTCTTTCTTTCTCTACAACTCACGGCAAGGGGGCATCCATGCTCATCTTTTTTTTTGTTCATTTCTTTAATGCTAATTCTTATTTTATTTCTTCATACATAACTCACTAACCAAACATGTTGGAAACATGTTTCCTTGCCCATCAACACCTACCTTGGCCGGCCACTATGCTTCTTTTGGGGAAATTTGACATGCAAATCCTTTATTTTTGCATGCATGATCAACTAGTCATCCCACATCTTCCCATCATACTTTCAAAGTTTACTACTAGGCCCTTTCTAGTGAAATTCACATTTATAACACTAAATCAAATCATCAAAATGTCACACACAATTTAACACATATCATAGGCATCAAAATAAATTTTAAATTATTTTTATGCCTCGGTTTTGTGGTCCCGAAACCACATCCCGACTAGGGTCAATTTTGGGCTGTCACATGAAATTGGTTTTTATGTTTAATGTTGGTGTTATATTGTAAATGAGCATTTGATGGTATAAATATATATATTAAGTTCGAATATATAGTAAGAAGTTATTATGATATTTTAGGTTTTATAAAGGACTTGTAAGTGGACTTAATAAATGAGCAAGATGTTGATTGTATATATATATATATGCATATATGTGTTTGTGCGTAATCGAATGATGCTTGTCATTATGTTTCGTTTTTTTTAAATGAAAGTGAATATGCATATGTGATGTTTATGTGATTGGCAGAATAGGTATATTTGATGAACCTAAAATTCGAATATACAATATGTTTAATAATTATTTAATTATATGCTTTACATGTAAATATGAATATGACTTGTGTGAGCATGAGAATGTTCGGAACTGGAAGTATATTCAGTAATGCCTCGTGACCCTAGTCCTACGATGGATATGGGTTAGGGGTGTTACAGTTGAGACACACTCTCGTGTCTTTGTCTGTGTGGACAAAAATAGGCTATTTACCAAGCCAATTTGCCACCCACAACTTCTTGTGCCTAAACAACCCAAATGGCAACACAACATAGCATAATTGAGCATATATTTTAGCCACAACCAAGACAAATTTCATACCATTTCCAGCACTAATAACCAACATGCTTATAACTTATGTTTTTCTTAGTCAAAACATGCTTAAACACACATACCAATTAACTAGCTAAACATTTACCA
Organism: Gossypium arboreum; assembly: GCF_025698485.1. Classification (NCBI taxonomy): domain Eukaryota; kingdom Viridiplantae; phylum Streptophyta; class Magnoliopsida; order Malvales; family Malvaceae; genus Gossypium; species Gossypium arboreum. The sequence goes on along the minus strand of NC_069077.1, from coordinate 114,177,992 downwards.
AACACACATCAATTTGTACCAATTCATTAGTATGATACCAATTCCACAAATCTCAAAATATAAGCCATAAGCACACTTATATATACATCATCAAACTAGCCAAATTAAGCCAAATCTCACAACTATAAATATATACATAACCATTCACAAGCCATCTCAAATGGCAAAACTCACTACCACTCACTACCAAAACATAACCAACATGGCCAAAATCCTATACATGCCATATGACCAAACCATCAGCTCAAAAGTACCAAAGTGACGATTTATCTTCGGCAAATTAATTGGCACTAAGTGTGCGAGTTCATTGAACATTTAAGGACGATTGAATGACATAGTGCATCAAGCATTGAAGTGATAAATGCGATAGATAAGATTGAGATGGTACAGGTATGTACAGAACCTATGCGGTTGATGACATTAAGTATGTAGCAGATGAAAGATTATGTCAATAAACGATGAAATGAGTAGATTGATTAGCATTATAAATCTTATTATAAGCTAAACGATGTGGTATGAAAGTAAAACATATAGCCTCGAATAAGTATGAGAAATGTGATAAGTTGTATTAAATGTTAGTTAAATGATTGAGATATATTCAATTGATGAGTTAAATGTATTATATCATTAACTTACTAAGCTTTAAAGCTTACTGTATGAAATGTTCTCTGTTTTATAGTGTTATAAAACTAGCTCGGAACCTGGGATCGTCAACGACTCAATCACACTATTGGACTTCTATTTTGGTACCATTTTGAGATTTGTATGCATAGTATATGGCCTGTATAGGCTAGTGTCAATGTAACAGCCAAATTTTTAGTGGTGTCGGAAATAGTGATTCGAGATCACTAAATTCGACGAGTAAGCTTAGAAATTTTAATAAATAATAATTATGGGCAAAGCGCGAACTTAAAGAATTTTTTTAATTAGTGAATTTTACGATTTTAAAAGAATTAATCATGTAAATTGGGTTGAAAACGAGGTATCGAGACCTCGAATTCATAAACCGAGCCATAAATATTTTTATAAATATTTATGGAGTGTTATTAAGTTAGTATTAAAGTTTCATTAGAAAATTTTAACGTTTGTTAGTCAATTAATTAAAAAGGACTAAATTGAAAATAGTGTGAAATTTGTTAAATTGTGATTAAATAGTTCAAGTGATTAAAAAGGAGGGATTTAAAAGGCAATTGGACCCAAATTGTATGGGTTGGACGGTTGGGCAAGAAAATCAGCAAAAAAGACAAGGAGAAACAAGGGCAAAATGGGAATTTTGCAAATTAAACATATAAAACAAGACAAAATTGAAAATTCTAGATATATCATCATTTTTGTTCAGCAAAAATGCCATGGGAGTTTTGCAAATTGCTGGTTTTTCATACTTTGACATATGTGACTTCAATTCTTGCCCTCTTCTTTGAGATTTTTATGTTTTTGTGACTTTTACAATTAGGTCCAAGTGTTTAATTCATTAGTTTTTGATTTTATGGACAAAATTGAAAGCTACCATTGATAAGTGTTGGTTGTTTATGATGAAATAAAATGAATTTGAAGCTTTGATTTTGTTGTTTGATGATTTTATCAAGTAATTTCAATAGAAATTGATTTTAGGACCTAATTGTGAAAAAGTTGTGAATTAAGGTTTAGTGTTAAAATTCTGATTTTCAAAGGTTGTGTAATAGTTTAGAATGATGGAATAAAATGTTAATTGAGAAAAATTAGCTTAATAGATGGGCTAATTGAGCAAGGACTGAATTGTATGACCTGTAAAATTTAGAGGAAAAATGGTAATAAACATATTGAACTAAAACAGTTTTGGACAGCAGCAGTAGGTTAACTTTGAAAAATCACCATAAATTGTAAAAATCGAATTAGAGGATGAAAACAATATTTAATTAAAGCTTATTGAGTAAAGTTTCTTATAGAAGAAACGGTGTAAGCAATTGAATTGTAAAGTATGAGATATAATGAATTTTGTGAGACAAGATCATAATGAATTCGGGTTCCCCTGTTTTGACTTTGGAAAATCACAAAAAATTGGATAAAATTTATTTGAGGCTCAAATTTATATCATTAGAATCCTTAATAAGTCTATTTTCAACAGAAATTAACGAGAACATTATCCGAGTTTCGTATTGTGATATAATTAATTTTTAGTGAAGAGAGGTCAGCACTATCGGATAGTGAAACAGGGGAAACTTAAATGAATAAACTGTACTAATTGGCTAAACAAAAAATTATGAAAATTTTATGATGGAATGATATGTGAGTCTAGTTTTATGAAAAAATTACAGATCTTAATTTGGAGCTCTGTAGCTTGAATTATAAATAATTGAGTGACTATGACAATTGTGAACAGCTTGATGTGAGCATTAATAAGTAAATTGTGAAATAGTACTTACAAGAATGTTATATACATTAAGGATGTGGAATGGAGAGGAGGAGGAGGAAAATAAATGATATATGTTTATAAGAAAATAGTATGAGAATGATACATATCATGACATGTATATATATAACTAGTTTCAATATGATGCTTGTTGGATATGAAGATGGATTGAAATGTCTCAGGCAAGTATTTTATTCTGCGCATCTAAAATGTGGTATTTTATGAAGATATGATCTAGCTTTAAATATGAATGCTTGATGATTAAGCTAAAAATATTTGGTAATATGATAATCATGGTATTAAAGTATAAGTGGTACCATAATAGACAAGGTAAAATGAGTATGGGAGATACATGTATGATGACATACAAATACTATGTTTGTAGTTTAATTGAGAATGTTTAATCATTAAATGAATACCATGTTATATGCTTTTGATTTTGTATAAGTGTGTAAGAGATTAAGGTTGACCAAGGCTTGGAAAATAGCTTAGGTATTGACCACACAGGCAGAGACACGGCCGTGTGTCTCAGCCGTGTATGGAACACGACTTTAGGACACGGGCGTGCGATGAGGCCGTGTGCCCCTAAATTGATGATGATTTCATAAACCCACACGGACGTGTCCCAAGCCACACGGGTGTGTGGAATCCACACGGCCTAATCACACGGGCATGTGGGTACTGTTCACATGTAAAATTTTTAAAAAAAAATTAAGCGAAATTTTTTATGAGAAATCGGTTAAGTTCTGACTTAATTTTAATGTTCATGTTGGGCTTTGAGGGCCCAAATAAAGGTCGTTATATATATATTATCTCAAAAAGTGAATAGTAATGTTTTGATTAATCTGTAAATGTTCTGTATGTACTGGTAACACTCTGTAACCCTGTTTCAGCGACGGATACAGGTTAGGGGTGTTATAATCATCTTGATATGTTTTGAATTGTAATTATAGCTATGAGATTTGGCTTATAAATGTTGGTATGTATGGCCTTTTAAGTTGGTCTAAATGGTGTGTTTGAAGAGTATGTTATATGATGTATATATTGCTTATATGATGGTTTGATTAAGAAATGTTGAAATGGTAAGATTTGTGGTATGAAAAAGGTGATAAGATGATGAGTTTATGCATTGGAACTCATGCAATTTGTAATGACTTTTGGCATATTGATTTGGTATGCTTTGGTTGTGGAATTTGGAAATGATTTGGATGGTATTAAAATGACATGAAATGAGTATTAAATGGCATGTTTTGGTTGTTATAAGACATATTGATATGATGCTATTTTGGTTGTTATGTATATTTGAGATTAGGGTAGCAAATTGGCTTTATAAATGGCCTAGTTTTATCAACCGTCTGTGACACACGATCATGTTACACAGCCATGTGTCCCTTGGGGTAGTTCTACAATTTGAAGTCAGTCTCGAGCACGGCCTAGACACACAGGAGTGTGGTCGACCGTGTGACCCAAGTCAGTTTCAACTATGGCCAAGGCACACAGACATGTCTCTGGTTGTGTGGAACAAGTCAATATGTATGCCCTAGTTTGCCATGGCTTAGACACACGACCCTGTCTAATGTTGAGTGAGGCACACGGCCTGTTCACACGGGCGTGTGACCTTTGTAACTTAGAAATATTCTTTAGCTTTGAAAAATTTTGTATGAGATTGGTTTAGTCTCGACCCCTTTCTAAAGCATGTTTAAGGTCTCGTTGACCTTCTAAAGGGACTATATGTGTATGAATTGCTATAATATAACAGTGTATGACTTTTGTTTGTGAAACGATTGTGAAATGTTTCGATATGTCCGATAATGCTTCTTAACCCTAGTCCGACAATGGATGTGGGTTAGGGGTGTTACATTTTATTGGTATCAGAGCCACAGTTTAGTCGATTTTAGGACTAACGTAACGAGTGAGAGTCTAGCTATACATGCCATATATGTAAACTGCGATAGTGTGATGATTCTTGACTGTTAAAATGTGTTTTTATATAGCAAATGGATCTCGAACGAGCCATAGCTAACGATGTGGAAAGTATTATGCCCGCTCCCGCTCAAGGGGCAGCGCCAGTTGATTCCAGGCCTATTTTTAGTAGTCAGTGAGAAGAGACTAAGCAAGCCTTCTTCCAATTGATTCATGAGTGGTTCATGGAGTTTGTTCAAATGAATACATCTACTTAACAACCTCCACCCCCACATATTCCTCAACAAGTCCCAGTTGTGCCACAAGTAATAGACTTAATTTGACTGAATAAGCCACCAGTGGATAAGATTCGTAAACACGGGGCTAAAGAGTTTCAGGCTACAGTTGATGATGATACTGAGAAAGCTGAGTTCTGGCTTAAGAACACTACCAGAGTATTCGATGAATTGTCCTGTACTCCAGATGAATGTATCGAATGCGTAGTATCTTTGCTTTGAGATAATGCATATCACTAGTGGAAAATGTTGACATCGGTGGTTCCTAAAGAACGAGTTACCTAGGAATTCTTTCAGATCGAGTTCCAGAAAAAGTATATAAGCCAGAGATTTCTCGATTAAAATCATAAAGAGTTTTTAGAGTTGAAGCAGGGTCGAATGACTGTAATAGAATATGAAAGAGAATTTGTACGTTTGAGCAAGTATGCTCGGGAATACGTTTCTCTGAAGAGATCATGTGTAAAAGATTTGTTGATTGATTGAACGAAGATATAAAGCTGTTAGTCGAGATACTTGAACTAAAAAAATTCATAGTATTGGTTGAGAGGGCCTGTAAAGCTGAAGATCTCAACAAAGAAAAGAGAAAGGCTGATTCAGAGGCAAAAGATTCGAGGAAGAGACTGATGAATAAATCTTATCATTCTTCATTGAAGAAATCTAGAGATTTCTTTAACCGATCGACAGCTTTTGTAGGGTATCAGAATTGATATCATGGAAAGCAATATACCAATCCCAAAGCTCAAGCCACATCAATATCGAGTGTTGGTAACGCAGAAGATGTTAAGCCTAAGTGTCAACAATGTGGAAGATGACATTTTGGAGATTGTTGGGGGAAAAGTAATAATAGAACTTGTTACAGTTGTGGTTCACGAGATCACTTTATTAAAGATTGCCCAAGGTTAGCTGAAAAAGATAATGCACAGAACACGCGGCCGAATAACACTGCAACTAGAGGTAGACTACCCAGAAACATGGGTAATGTGAGATCTGATGCTAGAGCACTTGCACGAGCCTATGCTATTCACGCTCAAGAAGAGCGTCATCTCTAGATATTATTACTTGTACTTTTACTCTCTATGATACTAATGTTATTGAATTGATAGATCTAGGATTTACTCATTCGTATATATGCGTGAATTTAGTATCTAGTAAAACTTTGCCTGTAGAGTCTATTGAGTTTGTAATTAAAGTATCGAACCCTTTAGGCAAGTGTGTACTAGTTGATAAAGTATGCAAGAATTGTCCATTGATGATTCGGGATAGTTGTTTTCCAGCTGATTTGATGTTGTCACCATTTGACGAGTTTGATATAATTCTGGGTATGGATTGGCTAACGTTGCATGATGCTGTTGTAAATTGCAAAAGAAAGATAATAGATTTGAGATGTCAGAATAATGAGATTATCCGAATTGAGTCTAGTGATTTAAATGGTTTGTCAGTAGTTATCTCGTCGATGTTAGCTCAGAAATATGTAAGAAAGGGACATGAAGCTTATTTTTCTTATGTGCTTGATACAAAAGTGACTGAAAAGAAGATTGAATTAGTGTCAGTTGTTTGTGAATATCCAGATGTGTTTCTTGATGAGTTACCATGTTTACCTCTGATTCGAGAGGTTGAGTTTGGTATAGAGTTAATGTCGGGAACTACACCGATATCGATAGCTCTGTATTGAATGGCTCTAACAGAATTAAAAGAATTAAAGTCTCATTTGCAAGAGTTGACTAAAAGAGGATTTGCACGACCGAGTTTCTTACCTTGGAGAGCTCCTGTTCTGTTTGTGAAAAAGAAAGATGGCACAATGAGAATGTGTATTGATTATCTTCAGTTGAAAAAAGTGACTATCAAGAATAATATCCTCTGCCCCGAATTGATGATTTGTTTGATCAGTTGAAAGGTGCTACTATGTTTTCAAAGATAGATCTGAGATCTGGTTTCTATTAGTTGCGAGTAAAAGATTGGGACATTCTGAAAATTGCTTTTCGAACGAGGTATGGACACAATGAGTTTTTAGTTATGCCTTTTGGATTAACGAATGCTCATGCTATTTTTATGGATTTGATGAACATAACTTTCAGACTGTATTTAGATCGATTTTTTGTCATATTCATTGATGATATTTTGATATATTCATGAGATGAAATTGAACTTGCCGAGCATTTGTGAATAGTGTTACAGACTCTATGTGATAAACAGTTATTTGCTAAGTTCAGTAAATGTGAATTCTGGTTACGCAAAGTTGGTTTCCTAGGACATATTGTGTCAGCATTTGGTATTCGAGTTGATACGGGCAAAATTTCAGCTATCTTAGATTGGAAACCTCCGAGAAATGTGTTTGAAGTTCACAGTTTTCCAGGACTTGCTGGTTATTACCGATGATTCGTAAAATACTTTTCTATGATTGCGACTCCGTTGACAAAATTGCTCCAGAAAGATGTGAAATTTGAATGGTCTGAAAAGTGTCAGAAAAGTTTCGAACAGTTGAAATCACTATTTATTGAAGCTTCAGTGTTGGTGCAACCAGAGCTCAGTAAAGAATTTGTGATATATAGTGATGCTTTGTTGAACGGTCTGGGATGTGTTTTGATGTAGGAAGGCAAGGTTGTAGTCAATGCCTCGAGACAATTGAAGCCACATGAAAAGAACTATCTGGCACATGACCTTGAATTAGCTGTGATTGTGTTCGCTTTGAAGATTTGGCGTCACTATCTATTTGGTGAGAAATGTCACGTGTTTTTAGATCATAAAAGCCTAAAATATCTTATAACTCAGAAATATTTGAATCTGTGGAAAAAGAAGATGGCTAGAACTGTTAAAAGATTATGAGCTTGTTATTGATTATCATCCGGGGAAAACAAATGTTGTTGTTGATGCTTTGAGTCAGAAATCACTTTTTGTGTTACCTGTGATGAATGTTCATTTGCTTCTGTCTGATGATGGTTAGACCATTGTTTTTACATGAAATTATCTATGCTCAGAAAGTTGATAATGAGATAATAGCAAAACAAGCTCAGTGTGAATTGAATTCTGATTCAGAATTTAAAATTGATGATAATGATTGTTTGAGATTTTGAAATAGAATTTGCATTCTCAGAAATCCATAATTGATTCAGATGATTTTAAAAGAAGCTCATAGTAGTCGTCATCTATTCATCCAGGAAGTAAGAAAATGTATAATGATTTGAAACAGCATTACTAGTTGTCTGGAATGAAAAGAGATATTTCTGACTTTGTTTTGAAATGTTTGATCTGTCAGCAAGTTAAAGCTGAACATCAAGTGTCATCTGGTTTGCTACAACCAATTATGATTCTGAAGTGGAAATGGGATAAAATAACAATGGATTTTGTTTTGGGTTTGCCCCTGTCTCCAAGAAAGAAATATGCGATTTGGGTTGTGGTTGACCGTTTTACAAAATCAGCTCATTTTATTCCGGTACGATCTGACTACTCGCTTGATAAATTAGCTGAGTTATATATTTCCAATATTGTGAGATTGCACGGTGTGCCATTGTCTATTGTGTCAGATAGAGATCCGAGATTCACTTCGCGATTTTAGAAGAAACTGTAAGAGGCTTTAGGTACGAAATTGCACTTCAGTACTGCTTTTCATCCGCAGATGGATGGTCAATCTGAGTAGATTATTCAGATTCTCGGGGATATGTTGAGATGTTGCATTCTTCAGTTTGAAGGTTCATGGGAACAGTATTAGCCATTAATTGAATTTGCACATAATAATAGTTTTCATTCGAGCATTAAAATGGCACCCTAAGAAGCTATATATGGTAGAAAATGCTGCACACCATTGTATTGGTTTGAACTCAGTAAGAATAAGATACACAAGGTCGACTTGATCAAAGAGACTGAACAGAAAGTAAGAATGATTAGTGAAAGTTTGAAAGCAGCTTTCGATCGTCAGAAATCATATGCAGACTTCAAACAAAAAGATTTTGAATTTGAGGTCTGTGACAAAGTGTTTCTCAAAGTGTCTCCATGGAAGAAAATACTTCGGTTCGACCGTAAAGGCAAATTGAGTCCGAGGTTCATAGGGTGGTATGAGATTATAGAGCGTATCGGGCCGGTTGCTTATAGATTGCTATTGCCATATAAGTTAGAAAAGATCAAAATATGTTTCACATATCGATGCTTCGACGATACAGCTTTGATCCCTCGCATGTAATTGCTCCGTCTGAGATAGAAATTTGGTCTGATATGACATATGAAGAGGAACCAGTCTGTATCTTAGCTTGCGAGGTTAAAAAACTGCGAAATAAGAAAATTTAGTTGGTAAAAGTTATGTGGCATCGACATGGTGTTGAAGAGGCTACGTGTGAGCCCGAAGATGCTATAAGACATCAATATCCGAATCTATTCAACGGTAAGATTTACGGGGACAAAAATCCCTAAGGGGGGAGAGTTGTAATAGCTCGGTTTAAGCCCTAGTCAGAATAGTGGTTTTGGGACCATAAATCCAAGTCAATAAATATTTTAATATTATTTTTCGTGTTTATAATATGTGAATTGATATTTGTGAAAATTTCGTGTGAAAATTTTATTGTTTCTGTGCCCGATTTGATAAAAAGGACTTAATCGCGTAAAATGTAAAAATGGCTAGCTATATGTTAAAGTGCTTAATTGATACGTCTCTTTAAATGGAAGGTCTTTATGTTGTTAATATGCAATTTATATGGTAAGTGGACAATAATGGCCTTAATGTTAATGTTTTATATGTTTATTAAACCAAGGGTAAAATGGTAATTAATGTGTTAATGTTTACTAAATAAAACAAAAAAAATAAATTCATCATTTTCTTCATTCGTAAACTAAAATTAGAAAGAAGAAAGACAAAAATATTAGGTTTGCATTTGACACTTACAAGGCTTGATTAAGATATGTGTTTTGCTCGGTTTTTGATAATTTTTACGTTTTTGTGATTATTGCTTTGTGTTCTACTGAGCCCACGCTTAAATTTTAGGATTTCATGATGAAATTGAGTTATGCCATTGATGAAAGTTTAAGCTTTGTGATGTTAGTTGATGGAAAATGAAAGATATATGTTGGGTTAATATGTTTTGTATTTGAATTTTTGATGAATTTGAGTATTTTGGACTAAATTGTGAAAATGAGATTTAGAGGGACTAAAATGTGAAATAAATAAAATATGTGAGCTTATATGATCTAAAGGAAAATTCAGCTAGGCATGTGTGAAATGAAATTATGTGTATTTTTTGTATTCGTGAAATAGGGACTAAATTGAATAAATGTAAAATTATGGGGCTAAAGTGCAAAAATGCCTAAATATGTGATTGTGAATAAAATTGAATGTGTTAGTGATTAAATGAGTTAATTTTGAATACATATAGATAATTCAGACCTAAATCGAGGCAAAAACAAAGTGCTCGATTGATCGACTATTATCATCATTTTTACGTCCGAGGTTAGTTCGTGTATAATACATATTGTTTAAATAATGTTTATATGTGTTGAAATGAAGAGAAATGTGATTGTGAAGTTTGAGTATGTGAATTGTGGATTGAATATATGAGGCACTAAGTGTGCGAATAATGAAATAGCTACGGCTACTAAAATGGCACTAAGTGTGAGAGTTTATAACAACGTTGGTTGAGTAAATGGCACTATGTGTGCGACACCGATATAAATTCGGTTTAATGTAATGGCACTAAGTGTACAATAATGTTATAGCTTCGAAAAATTAATTGGCACTAAGTGTGTGAGCTCATTGAACGTTTAATGATGACTGAATGACATAGTGCATCAAGCATTGAAGTGATGAATGCGATAGATAAGATTGTGATGGTACAGGTATGTACGAAACCTATGCGGTTGATGATATTAAGTATGTACCAGATGAAAGATTATGTAAATAAACGATGAAATGAGTAGATTGATTAGCATTGTAAATTCTTATTATAAGCTAAAAGATGTGGTATGAAAGTAAAACATATAGCCTTGAATAAGTATGAGAAATGTGATAAGTTGTATTAAATGTTAGTTAAATGATTGAGATATATTCAATTGATGAGTTAAACGTATTATATCATTAACTTACTAAGCTTTAAAGCTTACTGTATGAAATGTTCTCTGTTTTACAGTGTTATAAAACTAGCTCGGAACCTGGGTGATAAACCGTAATTTCTACATATTTTTACCCCATGCTTAACACATTTTATGGGTGATTTCTCCTTAGAATTGGTGAATTCGATGTTTCTAATGCCATAATTTCATGTTTTATACTTAGGAGAGCATAGGAGAGCGAAAGGAACAAGAAACTATCCAAAAATGGAGAAAATGGGCCAAAGTACGAAATCAACATGGCCTAGACTTCCTCACATGGGCAGACCACACGGCCGTGTCAATTTGGCAGATTCGAAGCACGACTCACACGGGTAGAACACACACCCGTGCCATTCTAACAGGTTCAAGCACGGCCTAAAGTAATCGCACACGGGCGTGACACACAGGCGTGTCCCTATTGAGGCCAAGTTGAGTCCAATTCGGAAAAGGCTAATTTCAAGGGTTCTTAGGCATTCCAAAGCCTATAAATACACCCTAGAGGAGGAAGAAAAGGGAAGACACAGAGAGAAGGAGACAAGGAACTGCTCAAGGGAAGCTGATTGATCCATCTCAGAAGCCGGATTCACCATCAAGGCTAAAGATCTCCCCTCAATTTTCCTTCGGGAGTTTTGGGTTTTCTTTATGTTTTGTATTCATTATTCTTCTGAGATGTTTTCCTTTTTAATTATGAACTAAATCCCTTAAATACCTAAGGGAAATGAAACCTAAGACGAATCTTGTTATTATTTTCTGAATTGTATGATAAATATTTAACTTGTTCTTAATTATGTGTTCTTAATTCTTGTTTCGATATCCTAGGATACTGATTCAAGATAAGTTCTTATTCAGAGGAGGAATAGACCCTGTCTAAGAGTACATTTGTCATAATTAAGCGGAGTTGATTGTGCGCATAGAGATAGGGTGAAACCTAATAAGGGGATCCATAGATCGAGTTAATGCAACCATAGGGTTTAATTAGAGAAAAGTCTCAATTATTCAATCTAGGGATTAGACGTTATTCGTCTTGAATAGGGATAATAACATAACTTAGGGATCTCTACGGAACAAGTTAAATGAATAAATCTTCCGATTCGGAGCCAGAATAACAAGTAAAGTCTAGGTGGATTTTTCCTTAGGTGTTGTCTTAATTCAATCGTTTTCCAACAGTAATTCCCCAATTCTATTTTCTGTGAATTATCAGTTTAGATAATTAGTTAGTTAAAACAAAACCCCTTTATTCTTAGGCTAGATAATAGAAAGACAGTCATTACTAGTACTTTTAGTTCCTTTGGGTTCGACAATCTGGTCTTGCTAAAACTATACTACTGTTTGACGGGTACACTTGCCTACATCGTGCTAATAGTTAGTTTCAAGAACGATTCATTATAAATATTTAAAACCTGTCACATGAAAATCACGCGATCAAGTTTTTGGCACCGTTGCCGGGGAACTAAGATATTAGGAACGCTCAATTTTTCTTGCAATTTAATTTAATTTAATTATTATTATTATTTATTAATTTACTTTTTCTTTCTCTTGGCAGGTTTTTATAGTTTATGACTAGAACAAACCCGTCAGGACCACTACTTTTTGTCGAAGAAATCGATCACACAGTTCGCAGAAACCAAAAAGAAATAATGTGAATCTTAAGATACAATGAGAATGAGCAAGAGGACAATAGTCAAACCCCAACCGAGGAGATAGATGAAAACCAAGACAATTAGCTACCTCCTGCAATACCCGTTGAACTAGCAAATCAGAATCTTGCTCCTCTTACTATGTATGATTATGCTAAACCTACTTTAACAGGAACATAGTCAAGTATAGTTAGGCCTGCTATTGCTGCAAATAATTTTGAACTAAAACCTAACACTATTCAAATGATACAACAATTTGTTCAGTTTGATGGTTTGCAGGATGAGGATCCAAACACCCACTTGGCAAATTTCCTAGAATTCTGCGATACATTTAAAATTAATTGCATTTCTGAAGATGCCATTCGTCTTCAGTTATTCCCTTTTTCATTGAGGAACAAAGATAAACAGTGGTTGAACTCGTTACCACGAGGGTCAATCACTACTTGGGAACAAATGATCGAAAATTTTTCTATTAAAAAATTTTTCGCCGACTAAAATGACCAAATTACGTAATGATATCTCTTCGTTTGTACAGATGGACTTAGAAACTCTTTACGATGCATGGGAGATATACAAGGACTTACTAAGAAGGTGCCCTCACCATGGGTTACCGCTTTGGCTACAGGTTCAAACATTCCATAATGGCCTGAATCCTTTGACTAGACAAATGGTTGACGTAGCTGCTGGTGGAACCATCAATAGTAAAACACTTGAAAATGCTTATGAGTTTATAGAGGAGATGTCACTGAATAACTGTCAGTGGCAAGTCATGAGGACAAAGCCAACAAAAACAGCCAGTGTTTATAACGTCGATTCGGTCACCATGCTCTCTAATCAGGTAGAACTCTTGAATAAGAAAATTGATGGTTTTCTTAGTTCTTCATAGGTTCACCCAGTAATGCAGTGCAAAGCAAGTGGAGGTGCATTGAGCAATTCAGAATACCCACCTTATGGCCACAACATGGAGAGCGAGCAGTTAAAATTACATGGGTAACAATTCTCGATCCCAAAATAACCCATATAGTAACACTTATAATGCAGGTTAGAGGAATCATCCCAATTTCTCGTGGGGAGGTCAAGGAAATCAAAGACCAGAACATCCTCCGAGTTTTCAACAACCACCCTATCAACAGGAAAAGAAATCGAACCTTGAAGAGATGCTGTCTAAATTTATCTCGGTGTTAGAAACCCGTTTCCAGAACACCGAGACAACACCTAAAAATCAACAAGCATCAATCCAAGGGCTCGAAACTCAGATTGGCCAGCTTTCCAAACTAATTTCCGAACGACTACAAGGTAGCTTGCCAAGTAATACTGAACCCAACCCAAAGGAACAACTCAACGCAATTAATGTTCAAGATGAAGAAGGATTCGTTGAGCCTGAGCCAGAACCGAGGCAAGAAATTGTGGTGAGCAAAGGTCAAGGTGAGGTAGGTTATAATAAAAACAAATCAGTGAATGTCGAATATAAACCTCGTGTGCCATACCCCAATGTGACACGGAAAGACCGCTCAGATGGACAATTTGGTAAATTCCTTAAACTCTTAAAAAAATTACATATTAACTTACCGTTTATTGAAGCTCTGTCGCAGATGCCAAACGTAATGAAATTTTTAAAGGAGATTTTAGAAAATAAGCAGAAGTTGGACGAGGAGTCGCATGTGGAGCTAAACGCAGTTTGCTCAGCTATTCTACAGAATAAATGTGACAGCCCTAAATTGACCCTAGTCGGAAAGTGGTTTCGGGACCACGAAGCTGGGTCTTATAAATAATTAAAGGTTATATTCTGTGATTATGATGTGCGTAAATGCTTGTGTGATAGATCCATACTTTGATTTGGTCAGTGAATGTGAAATTTATTAGTAGGGACTTATGTGAGACAATTTAGAAATATGCTAGGCAAGTGTTAAAATGGCCTATTAATACATGTGGGAAAGTGTTTGTCCTTGCATGTCAAATTAGCCAAATTGAAGCATGGTGGCCGGCCATGCTATGGGTGGAAACATGTCTCAAACATGTTATGTTAGTGAGGTATGTAGGAAACAATAAAATAAAAGCTAGTAATAAAGAAATGGAAAAAAGGAAAATGATGATAGCAAAAAAAAAAAATGTGTGTGGATGCCCTCCCCATTGCCGTGAGTTGAAGAAGGAAAAACAAAAAAAAAGTGTTCATTCTTGAACATGCTTGGCCGAATTGAAGAAGAAAGGAAGAGAAGGTTTGGTCACCCTTGAGCTTGAATTAAGGTAAGTGAGTTCATGTTGGTTCTTGAAAGGTTAGCATACTTTAAGCTAGCTACTAAGTTTCCTACTTAGCCATGTCAAAATCTTGATTGTGTGGTGATATTGGGTAATCGGCCAAGGAAGAAAATTGAGGAAAATGATTGTTGTCTTGTGTTTTAAGAAATAATGGTGGATGGGTGAAGTTTGAGTTAGTTAAATGTTCATGTAAATGGTGTTTGTGAATTTTTAGTATAAAATTCTTGGTATGAGTATTAAAGATGGTACATGGATTCGGCCTTAGAAGAAAGTTTAGTATAATATGGTTGTCGTTAAATGAAGTGGAGTCTAACAAGTGAGCTCATATGTGCATTAGTTGCTAGATGGAGAAGAATCGGCTAGCAAGTTGTGTGCTAAGGCCGAATATAATTTTGAACATTATTGAGTAATGTATGTGTTTGGAATTGATGAATTAAGAGTATGCTTAAATTGTGTTATGAATAATTATATGTTAAATCAAGGTTTGCTAAGCTAGCTATTAAGGTGAAGTGCAATTGTTAGTAATTGAGTACTAGTGTATATATGTGCATTAGCCGAGTTTTGGACTTGAAATAATATGATATTTAGTCAACACAAGTAACCATATTGTAGAATGTATTAAGTACACAATCGGCCCCAACATAGACATGTATATTCGGCCACCTAATTAAGCACATAGGTGGTGTTGAATTTAATCTTGCACATTCGGCCATATGGGTGTACACACTTGTGATACTATCCTTGTTTAGGATAGTTGGCAATAGGGTGATAGCCTAAGGTTGTGAACCAAATAGTTCAAAAGCATGGGGTAGAAGGATAAGAATTTGTCATGTGTATCCTATGAAATGAAATTTTAATGTTTGATACAAATATTTTACAAAGTGGTTGAATGGGTTAATTTAATTGTTTAAGCTCAAGATCCTAAAGGAGAGGCGTCCAACAAGGGAAAAACGAAGGTCATCGAGTAGCCGACTTGGAATTTATTTTACCCAACACAAGGTAAGTCATTAAGCATATGTTTGATGTCGATTTAAATGAGCATGACATCTATGCGATTACGTTCAATAAAACGAAATGTATATGAAAATGTATGTGTATGGAATGATGACATTGTTGAATGTAAAAAGGTAGTGAATGTGTAGAGTGTTTGGTTTCGGCACTAAGTGTGCGGGCAATAAGTGTGCATGGTGACGAGATTGGCACTAAGTGTGCAAGCTTGAAATGTATGGCACTAAGTGTGCAAGCTTAAATTATATGGCACTATGTGTGCGAGCTTAAATCACATGGCACTAAGTGTGCGTGATCGATTATTAAGCACTATGTGTGCGAACTCAATACATATCTTCGATCGATTATTTATATGGAGGGTGTGACTTTATCGAGTTGATCATGGACAGCGGAAAGAGTAAGTACCTTGAGCTCATGGCGAATAGGCGCTATGTTCATGCTCGGGGTTGAGCTTGGTAAGTTTTAAATCTATGTGATGATTACAATTGCAGTCACGTAAATAAGGCATCGTGGAATAGATGAAAGTTCATTTATTTGCATGATTATGGCGAAAATGAGTTGATGTATGGAAATGCCTCAATTACCCTATTGAATAGTATATGAAATGTCATTGGGTGAATTGGTATGAGATTGAACCGAAAGGTTCAAGGGACTATGGTATAGTTCGGTATGGATGGAGTACTTAGTCTCGTTTCATTGTTTCACTTTGTGATAATTTTGTTAATGGATGATTGTGGAATGCTTATGACTTACTGAGTTATATACTCATTCGGTGTTTGCTTGTCACCTATTTTAGGTCTCTTGGACTCGTCTCTTTTTGCGTGCTCGGAACCGTCATCGAAGTCATCACACCGGCTAGCAATCTTTTGTTATTGTCTTCTTAGTCGATCTAGGAGAACATTTGGCATGTATAGGCTCTTTTGTTTTGTTGAACTTTGGGTTGTAAACTTTAAGCCATGCGAAAATGGCCTATGTGGTCGGTTGAGTATGGTTCTAAAACCTATAGTCGCGAGTCTTAGAAATCTTAATTTTGATAAGGTGGTCATAATTTGTGTTATGTATGATGAATTATTAGTTAGGTCATGGAAGAATTATGAAATAGGCATTGTTTGCTTTAGTAACAGATGCTGACAGCAGCAGTGAAGTGAGATTGAAAAATCACTAAAAATAGTATAAGTGGAATTAAATAGTGAATAAATTATGTAATTGAACCTTGATGAATCTACTTTCATATGGAAGAAACGAAACGGTCACATGAGTCGGATTTTAAGAGATATTCAAGTTTTCGTGAAACAGGGCCAGGACAGTTTCTGGATCCCCTATTCCGACTTTGAAAATTCACTATAAATTAACCAGAGAGAATTAGAAGTTATGCTCTATATATACAGATTTCTTTGTGAGTTTAGTTTCTTTAGAAAGAAACGGCATACGTGTTGGAGCCCTGTACAGGAAGATATCCAAGTCGTAATGCACAAAGGTCAGTGTAGTCAAACTCTAAAATAGGGGAGACTTTAAATAATAAACTGTACTAATTGGATTGACCAAAAATTCTAGAAAAAAAATGTGTAAATGGAATTATGAGTCTAGTTTCAGGAAAAATTTACGGAACTGGTTTTCGAGTTCTGGAACTCGAGATATGATTTTTAAGGTGACAGTGACGCAGTTAGCTAGCCTGCCTGGAACAAAAAAAAATATAAAGGGGGAAATAAGTGAAGTAAGCCCGGTAACACCTCGTGTTCAACTCCGGTGACGGTCACGGATTCGGGGTGTTACAATAAACTACCCAACAAACTAAAATATCCAGGGAGTTTTATGATTCCTTGCTTAATTGGTAGTTTAGATGTTAACAATGCATTAGCTGATTTAGGGGCTAGTATTAACGTCATGCCTTACAAAATGTTCAAACAATTAGGTCTTGGGAAACCCAAACAGAATAGGATGAGCATTCAATTAGCAGACAAAACTATAAGATTTCCTAGGGTTATTATTGAAGATGTGCTAGTTAAAATCAATAAATTTATATTTCCCGTTGACTTCATTGTTCTAGACATAGAGGAGGATAGCAACAGTCCTTTGATTTTAGGAAAGCCCTTTTTAGAAACTGCTAAAATGATTATTGATGTTGGCATAGGTGAACTCACACTCCATGTGGGAGACGAAACAATCACCCTTCAAGCTCGCAATTCTGGCAACACATCGGAAATTGAAGGTGATCATCTAAACCATTCTACTAAAACTAACAATATGGTACAACCTACTTTGCAGGAAATGAGTCTAAATGAAGCACATGAGTCATTCTCAAGCAGTAGCAGAGGACCTGTTCATAAAGATCACTACAAATCAAGGAGCTAGATGAATGGCAGATGCATAAACCGAGAACACACGATAAACCAAAACTACGCCAAAACGAGCTCAATACCTTACCAAATCAACTTAAGGTTGGAGATAAAGTATTATTAGATGCCACAGATCCTCGCATTGTCACTACCAAACCAAATGAAGAAATCTCTCTTACGGTACTTAGCATTTTCCCATTCGGTACAGTCGAGGTCAGTCATCCCAAGTTCGGCACTTTTAAGGTAAACAACACCCGTCTAAAACCTTATTTTGATGAGAATGATAGCAGGAATGAGGAGTATAAACTCCTCAAACCACCATGACCATTCAATGGAGAGGTAAGTCAAGCTTAGACTATAAATAAGCGCTTCTCAGAAGGCAACCCGAGTACTAACGGTTTTAAATTATTTAAATTTCAATTTTTAAACATCTATATCACTAACAGAGTCTTTGAGCACAGGTTCCCAACTCCACACGGACGATCACACAGGTGTGCGATACAGCCTTGTGAAAATAGGGTAAAAGTTATCTTCCCCAACACGGGATGTGATAAGTGGCCAAGGGCGTGTGACCTTGCCGTGGTCAAATCTGCCAAATGAACACGGGCATGCAACACGCCCATGTCTAGCACCCATGGGCGACAATGTCAAAATAACACCGGCATGCACAGAGCTACACGATCGTGGGAGAAGCGAACCATATCACACACGATCGTGTAACATGATCATTTAGCTACACGGCCTAGTCACACAGGCGTGCCCAAAGGCCGTGTGACGACATCTCACCTAGCAACAAACATGGGCTAGACATGATCCACACGGGTGTGTGAACCGGCCGTGCCACTTGAAAACTTAGATTATCTATCTTATTTTATTTTTCTTTTATTAATTTTTGAATATTCTTTTGTTTTTAAACACGGCTTATCTTTATGATTACTATCAAATTATTCCCCCAATTCTCTTTTTTTCCTTCAGAATCATGTTTGTCCTCCAGCTTCATTTCCAACAACTTGCTCTTGCCAGTTCAAGGAAATTCATTCATCACTCAAGAAGTTTCACTTCTCTCCCTATCTTATTTTTATAATATTATATCTATCTTTGTACATTGAGGGCAATGCACATCTTAAGCGTGGGGGGTATTCATTTCACTATCAGAAAAATCCCTGAATGATTACCTTGTTCTCTTGAAAAGCCCTCATATCATATTTAGGATAAATTTTGATTGATTTATGAATTTTATTGATATATCTTGGATTAAAACATAGGCATTTATGCATTGATTATTTAAACTTTAAGACATTAGAGAATCGAGCATGATAAGTTGATTCTGAAGAATTTAAATTTTAGGTTGTCTCCCCCAAGTTTAGGTATTACTTTGAGTTGAAATTCACAAGTTTTAAAAAAGCCATAATTTGTGTAAGATTTTTGAGCCTTTTGAGCATCTATTAATTCATTCAGGCTCACTTTTATTATTGCTTTGAGCGCATCAGTATTGAACTATTATTCTAGAACTTGCTTGATTATGCATGTCAAGACCACACCATTTGATTTGATATGTCAAAATGATTAAGGCACTTAGGATTAACCCACTCATGCCATGAAAAGCCTACCTCCATGATTAACCCCTAGTGAACCCCCTTGAGCCTAACAAGCCATTTCTTTTATTACCCTTAATATTAATCCGTAACCCATTATTGTTGAAATCCCCTAAATTAAATTTGATCCCTATTTTTGTCGAGATTTGAATTGAAATAGTTGCTCAGCTATGTCTTGTTATTAATAGTTAGTCTATGCTATTTAACTTGTTCTTAAAAAAAACTGTGTATACACATTAGTTGTGACAACCTGAATTAGGGCCTAATCGGAATAGTGGTTTCGTGACCACAAATCCGAGATAGAAATAATTGTTTTATAATTATTTTGGGGTTTATGATATGATTTCATGAAAATTTCGTGATGAAATTCTATGCATTCAGCACTTAAGTTGAGATTAGGGACTAAACTGAATAAATTGCAAAACTCGTGTTTTAGAAGTTTTTAGTATGAAATTGCTTTGAGATATTAACTAGGAGGTCTTAAATAGCAATTTGACGAATTCCTAAGTTATGGACAAAAGTTGGACATGGAGGGAAATTTTTTAAAAGTTTAGTAGTAAGGGCATTTTGGTCATTTGTATATTAAATGAAATAAAATGGGAAAAATAACACAAAATTGGTCATCATCTAAACTAGTTGCTGCCGAAATTTGCTCTCCTCCATAGCTAGGGTTTCTTCAACTTTCAAGCTTCATAGTAAGTGATTTCAAGCCCCGTTTTTAATGTTCTTCACATTTTTCAAATCCTCGTAGCTCGGTTTACCTATTTCTACCATTATTTCGAGTTAGGGCTTATGTTTAAAAATTTACCCATGAATGATAGGCATGTATTTTGTTGTTTTATGGTAGAATATGAATGTTTGAAGTTAGGAGAACGATCTTTTCTAAGCGATTTTTAACGAAAACGAGCAAAACGACATAATCGATAAAAATACCTATTGTTCATAACTATGTGTTAGAGTGAGAATTTGCTGTTGCCAAAAGAGAAAAATGATCAGTAGGTCATTAAACATAAGAATAAGGGCTGAAATTAAATTTCCGAGCCTTGGGGAAAAATCATAATTTTGTAAAAGTTAGGGGACAAAAATGTAATTTTTGTATAATGTGATTTTTGGATTAAAATAAATAGTTCGAGTGTTAAATGAGCTAAATATGTTGTTATAGATCAAGAAAGGCGTGGAATCGACCTCGAACGGGGAAGGAGAAAGTTTTGGACTAAATTGCAAAATTCCCATATTTTGCACCGAGGTAAGTTTTTATATAAATAATACATTAATTTCATTTACATTCTTATATTTCAGCCTATTATATATATATATACTAGCTGATGTTGAAGTATAAATCGACTATTGGAAAAATTGAAATAAGAAATAAAGAAAGAGATCCCGGTTGAACATTCGGAAAGATCGAATAAAATAGAGGGAGCGTAGCTAGGTCACATGTATGGTGCTGAGTGCACATCATGTGTACAAGAAATCTACAAGATATTATGTAGTAGCTAGGTCACATGTGTGATACGGGATGTATCCCATGTAGACAAGAGAGCTACGGGAGAGATAAATGTAGCTAGGTCGCATGCGTGATTCCAAGTGAAGGACACCATGTAGACAAGAGAGCTACGAGACAAATCGGCTAGGTCGTATGAGTGGTACTAAGTGTTCACCATGTGTACAAGAGAGCCGAATTAAATGAAATATGATGGTGGGGCTGTGTGCTGAAACCATCAAGTATCGAGGATAAATCCGAATTGTTCAACGGGATGGCTTTGTGGTGACATTGTAGTCATGGGCCTATACTCGTGATGTATGAAATGTGGTGAAAATGATTTGTGATATATATATATATATATATATATATATAAGTTAAAATGAGGTTAGTACAAAGAATGTGTGAAAGAGTGAAATTAGCATTAAAGCTGTTTTGGACAGAGCAGTGGCGTGATTTTGAAAAATCACCAAAAATAGAAGGAATTTAATTAGAGGTTGAATGAGATGTGAAATTAAAGCTTAATGAGTCTATTTTCATATAAAAGAAATAAAGAAAGAAAGGAATTCTATATTTTGAGATATTTACAATTGTGTGTGACTTGCTCAGAATGACTATATGATACCCTGTTCCAACTTTGAAAAATCATTAAAAATTGTACAAAACAAATTAAGAAATATAGTTTATATTACTAAATTTCTTATTGAGTATAGTTTTAAATGAAATAGGTTTCGTGCTTATTTGAATTGTGTAGTGAGAGAAATTCAATTCGTAGTGAACAGAGGTCAGATCCGTTGAGCTGTGTAACGGGGGAAACTTTAACTAATAAACTGTACTAATTGGCTGGAACAAAAATTCTAGAAAACAATTAGTAAGAAGTTTTATGAGTTTAGATTCAGGGAAATTTTATGAATTTTAATTTTGAGTTTCGTAACTCGAGTTATGATTTATTTAGTGATCATGACGCAGGAGGGGCAACTTGATCAAATCGGAGTAAATAGTAAAATTAAAAATATGATATAGTTGAGTTATGTTGTAAACATATTAGATTCCTTATTTGTTATTTATATACTTACTTACTAAGCTATAGGCTTACTTTCTTTTCTCTCCTTTGTCTTATAGTGTCATCCAGCTAGCACAGGAGTTAGAGATCACTGAAGATCCGTCCGCACTATCAATACTCTTGGTATTTGAACTCAACATTTTGAAATATGGCATGTATAGCAGACTTAGTTATTTTGTTACGTGTCATAATTGTCTAGGTTTAAAATACTAATTATAGTATCAAACTAATCATTTTGTACTAAGCCTTTGAAATTGGTTTGTATTGTTAATGGCATATGTTATAATGATTCGTGATCAAATTGCACGCCATATTTTTGTATGGGTTTTATTTAATAGTATATACTATAATTTGTTAATACCTCGTACCCTGTTCCGGCGACGGATACGGGTAAAGGGTGTTACATTTAGTGGTATCAGAGCTATAGTTTAGTCGGTTCTCAGACTAATAAAGTTTGTGTAAAAGTCTAGCTATACATGCCATAAAAATATTGTGATAGTGTGGTGACTCCTGATTATTCTAAACTGTGTTTTGTTTTAATATAGTAATGGATCTGAAGGAACTACGGTGATGATGCTTGCTAATGTCGCCGCCTCCAAAGACAAGGGACCGCTACTGTGGAAAGTAGACTGAGACATTGAGACAGGAGATGAGGCTCGGGATGCCTTTCTCCAAATGATGAACAAGCGGTATCTTGAGTTTATTCGAGCAAATCCAAATGCTCAACCTCCTCCACCCCTCCCATACCTCGGGCGATTCTGTAGAGTGCTCAAGGCATAGATTTGATAAGAATGAACAAGCCTTGGTTGACAAGATTGAAAATAAGGGGCGAAGAGTTTAGAGCAAAGATCGATGATGATCCCGAGAAAGCGGAGTTCGGCTTGAAAATTTTACCGTGTATTTGATGAGCTCTCATGTACACCGAGGAGTGCTTAAAGTGTCTTTGTATCACTTTTAAGAGATTGACCTACCATCGTGGAAGACTTTGGTAGCGATGGCGCCAAAAGAAAGAGTTACTTGGGATTTCTTCCAGGAAGAATTCAGAAAGAAATACATAAGTCAGCGATTTATTGATAAAAAACAGAAGGAGTTCCTTGAATTGAAGTAGGGCAAGATGTCTGTGGCAGAGTATGAACGTGAATTTGTAAAACTCAGCAAGTATGCCCAGGAATGTGTGTCCACCGAGGCTATTATCTGCAAAAAGTTTGAGGATGGGCTAAATGAGGACATTAAAGTGCTTGTGGGAATTTTGGAGTTGAAAGAATTTGTAGTATTGGTTGACCGAGCTCTTAAAGCCGAAGAATTGAACAAAGAAAGAAGAAAAGCTGTTATTGAGGCTCGAGATGCTAGAAAAAGGCCGATAAGCAAGTCATTTCAATCTCAATCAAAGAGGTCCAAAGAGACAAATCCTCGAATGACAGTTTCAACTGGGGATTCACATAGAGATCGTGGTAGAGCATATTCGGGGTCTAAAGCTCAAGCTAATTCGGTGGCAAGTGTGGGTAATGTACAATTTAGAAAGCCCGAGTGTCAGCAGTGTGGCAGGCAACATTATGGTGAGTGTTGGGGAAACGAGCGAGCTTGTTTCAGGTGCGGTTCTCGTGATCATTTTATTAGAGATTGTCCGGAGAAAGTTAAAGAAGAAAGATTTGAGTGCTAGATAGAATACCACCGCTAGCGGGTAGGCCACCGAGAAATCTTGGAGGTGGGACTAGCGATAAAGCTGCGATGAAAGATTCAATGGCGAGATCGAAGCTAGGCGTCTGCTAGAGCTTATGCTATACGTGCCCGAGAGGATGCATCATCTCCCGATGTCATTACTGGTACATTTTCTCTATATGATACTATTGTTATTGCATTGATTGATCCTGGGTCCACTCATTCCTATATTTGCATGAATTTAGTATCTAAGTTTACGATTAAAGTGTCGAACCCCTTAGGCCAATATGTGCTATTTGACAAGGTTTGCAAGAATTGCCCATTAATGATTCAAGGCCACTGTTTTCTAGCTAATCTGATGCTGTTACCATTTGATGAGTTTGATGTTATTTTGGGAATGGACTGGTTGACATTGTATGATGCCAAGGTAGATTGTAAACAAAAAACACTAGAGTTGAAATGTGAAAATGGAGAAATTCTGTGGGTTGAAGCAGATGAATCAAATAAATTGCCTATAGTGATTTTGCACATGTCTGCACAGAAATACATGAGGAAAGGATGTAAAGCTTATCTGGCTTATGTAATGAATACTGAGTTGCCTCAACTGAAGTTTGAATCGATCTGATAGTCTGTGAGTTTCGGATGTATTTCGGAGGAATTGCTGGATTGCCTCCGAACAGAGAGATAGAGTTTGCCATTGATTTGTTGCTGGGTACTGCACCGATCTCGATTGCTCCATATAGAATGGCTCCGACTAAATTAAAAGAATTGAAGGCTCAGTTGCAAGAGTTAATAGATTAGAGATTTGTGAGACCGAGTTTCTCTCCCTAGGGTGCTCCTGTATTGTTCGTAAAGAAGAAGGATGGTTCAATGAGGCTTTGCATTGATTACCGTCAGCTTAATAAGGTGACTATAAAGAACAAGTACCCATTGTCGAGGATTGATGATTTATTCGATTAGTTAAAGGGGGCCACAGTGTTTTCAAAGATCGATTTTAGGTCTGGTTACTACCAGTTGAGAGTTAAGGAGTCGGATGTGCCGAAAACCGCCTTTAGGACAAGGTATGGACATTATGAGTTTCTTGTGATGACTTTCGTCTTAAAAAATGCTCCATCTATATTTATGGACTTGATGAACCGGATCTTTCGGCCATATTTGGATAAGTTTGTAGTAGTGTTTATAGATGACATTTTAATTTATTCTCGGGATGAGTCTGAACATGCCGAACACTTGAGAACCATATTGCAGATCTTGAGAGAAAAGAAACTGTTTGCTAAATTTAGTAAAAGTGAGTTCTGGCTTCGTGAAGTCGGATTTTTGGGACATATAGTCTCAAGTGATGGTATTCAGGTGGATCCGAGCAAGATTTCTGTGATCGTTGATTGGAAGCCGTGAAAGAATTTATCCGAGGTTAGAAGCTTTTTAGGCTTGGTCGGGTATTATAGATGTTTTGTTGAAGGATTTTCGATGATTGCCTCCCCTATGACTAAGTTGTTGCAAAAGAATGTTAAGTTTGAATGGACTGATAAATGTTAGCAGAGTTTTAAAAAGTTGAAAGCACAATTGACTGAAGCACCAATTTTAGTACAGACCGAGCCAGGGAAGGAGTTCGTAATTTATAGTGATGCATCATTGACAGGCCTTGGATGTGTGTTGATGCAAGAGGGTAAAGTGGTAGCTTATGCTTCGAGACAGTTAAAACCGTATGAGAAGAACTATCCTACACATGATTTGTAATTGGCTGCTATTGTCTTTGCCTTGAAGATTTAGCGACATTATTTGTATGGTGAAAAATGCTGAATTTTTACTGATCACAAAAGTTTGAAGTATTTGATGAATCAAAAGGATTTGAATCTGCGACAGCGAAGATGGCTTGAATTATTAAAGGATTATGAGCTAGTGATTGATTATCATCCGGGAAAAGCAAATGTAGTTGCTGAGGCCTTGAGCAGGAAATTTCTTTTTACTTTGAGAGCCATGAATACGGGGTTAGCATTGTCTGATGATGGGTCAATCTTAGTAGAGATGAGGACTAAACCATTATTTCTTCAGTTGATTTGTGATGCTCAAAAGAACGATAGTGAGTTACGAACCAAGAGAACTCAATGCGAATCAGGTTATCACTCAGATTTTCGAGTTGGACCAGATGACTATTTGATGTTTCGAGACAGGATATGTGTACCGAAATATGATGAATTGATTCAGAAAATATTACATGAGGTGCACGATGGTCATTTATTAGTTCACCCCGTAGCACAAAAATGTATAATGATTTAAAGAAGTTATATTGGTGGCGGTATGAAAAGGGACATTTCGAATTTGTAACTAAGTGTTTGATCATCAACAAGTAAAAGTTTGAACATCAAGTGCCTTGAGGACTACTTCAACCGGTAATGGTGCACAGTGGAAATGGGACAAGATTATCATGGATTTTGTAACTGGTTTGCCTTTGACTCCTAAAAAGAAGGATGCTGTCTGGGTAGTGGTTGATAGGTTAACAAAGTCAGCCCACTTTATACCAGTACGTACCGATTACTTACTTGATAAATTAGCTTACTCATATATTGCTGAAATTGTGAGGTTGCACGGAGTACCTATGTCTATAATATCAGATAAAGATCCAAGGTTTACCTCGAGATTTTGGAAAAAGTTACAAGAAGCTTTGGGTACAAAATTGAACTTTAGTACCGCGTTTCATCCACAAACAGATGGTCAGTCGGAAAGAGTAATCCAGGTACTCGAGGATATGCTTAGATCTTGTGTTTTAGAATTTGGAGGTAGTTGGAAATATCTATCTTTGATTGAATTTGCCTACAATAACGATTATCGATCAAGTATACAAATGGCAATCAGTCGAAGCCTTGTATGGTCGCAAGTGTCGGACTCCTTTATATTGGACCGAACTTAGTGAGAAACAGATTCACGGAATTGATTTAGTTAAAGAAACCGAAGAGAAAGTAAAAGTAATTTGGGATTGCTTGAAAGCCGCTCCAGATCAACAAAAGTCATATGCAGATTTAAAAAGAAAAGAGATTGAATTTCGGTGGGTGATAAAGTGTTCTTGAAGGTGTCACCATGGAAAAAGATTCGAGATTTAGCGAAAAGGCAAGTTGAGTCCGCGTTTTATTGGGCCGTCGAGATTCTTGAGAGGATTGGACCAAGGGCATATCGGTTGGCCTTACCGGCAGAGTTAGAAAGAATTCATAACGTGTTTCATGTATCAATGTTGCGACGTTATCGTTCGATCCTTCACATGTGATTTCTCCAACAGAAATTGAGATTCGACCGGATATGACCTATGAGGAAGAACCAATAAAGATTTTGGCTCGGGAAATTAAACAGTTAAGAAATAAAAGTATAGCCTTAGTGATAGTATTGTGGCACAGACATGGGATAGAAGAGGCTACGTGGGAACCTGAGGAAGCTATGAGGAAACAGTACCCGAACCTCTTTACCGGTAAGATTTTCGGGGATGAAAATCTCTAAAGGGGGGAGAATTGTGACAACACGAATTAAGGCCTAATCGGAATAGTGGTTTCGTGACCACAAATTCGAGATAGAAATAATTGTTTATAATTATTTTGGGGTTTATGATATGATTTCATGATTTCGTGAAAATTTCGTGATGAAATTCTATGCATTGAGCGCTTAAGTTGAGATTAGGGACTAAACCAAATAAATTGCAAAACTCGTGTTTTAGAAGTTTTTAGTATGAAATTGCTTTGAGATATTAACTAGGAGGTCTTAAATAGCAATTTGACCAATTCCTAAGTTATGGACAAAAGTTTGACATGGAGGGAAATTTTTTAAAAGTTTAGTAGTAAGGGCATTTTGGTCATTTGTATATTAAATGAAATAAAATGGAAAAATAACACAAAATTGGACATCATCTTCACTAGTTGCTGCCGAAATTTGCTCTCCTCCATAGCTAGGGTTTCTTTAACTTTCAAGCTTCATAGTAAGTGATTTCAAGCCCCGTTTTTAATGTTCTTCACATTTTTGAAATCCTCGTAGCTCAGTTTACCTATTTCTACCATTATTTCAAGTTAGGGTTTATGTTTAAAAATTTACCCATGAATGATAGGCATGTATTTTGTTGTTTGATGGTAGAATATCAATGTTTGAAGTTAGGAGAATGATCTTTTCTAAGCGATTTTTAATGAAAACGACGAAAACGGCATAATCGATAAAAATACCTATTGTTCATAACTATGTGTTAGAGTGAGAATTTGATGTTGCCATAGAAGAGAAAAATGAAAAGTAGGTCATTAAACATAATAATAAGGGCTGAAGTTAAATTTCCGAGCCTTGGGGCAAAATCATAATTTTGTAAAAGTTAGGGGGCAAAAATGTAATTTTTGTATTATGTGATTTTTGGATTAAAATAAATAGTTCGAGTGTTAAATGAGCTAAATATGTTTTTATAGATGAAGAAAGGCGTGGAATCGACCTCGAACGGGGGAAGGAGAAAGTTTTGGACTAAATTGCAAAATTCCCATATTTTGCACCAAGGTAAGTTTTTATATAAATAATACATTAATTTCATTTACATTCTAATATTTCAGCCTATTATATATATATACTAGCTGATGTTGAAGTATAAATCGACTATTGGAAAAATTGAAATAAGTAATAGAGAGAGAGATCCCGGTTGAACATTCGGAAAGATCGAATAAAATAGAGGGAGCGTAGCTAGGTCACATGTATGGTGCTGAGCGCACATCATGTGTACAAGAAAGCTACGAGATACTATGTAGTAGCTAGGTCACATGTGTGATACGGGATGTATCCCATGTAGACAAGAGAGCTACGGGAGAGATAAATGTAGCTAGGTCGCATGCGTGATTCCAAGTGAAGGACACCATGTAGACAAGAGAGCTACGAGACAAATCGGCTAGGTCGCATGAGTGGTACTAAGTGTTCACCATGTGTACAAGAGAGCCGAGTTAAATGAAATATGATGGTGGGGCTGTGTGCTGAAACCATCAAGTATCGTGGATTAATCCGAATTGTTCAACGGGATGGCTTTGTGGTGACATTGTAGTCATGGGCCTATACTCGTGACGTATGAAATGTGGTGAAAATGATTTGTGATATATATATATATATATATATATATATATAAGTTAAAATGAGGTTAGTACAAAGACTGTGTGAAAGAGTGAAATTAGCATTAAAATTATTTTGGACAGTAGCAGTGACGTGATTTTGAAAAATCACCAAAAATAGAAGGAATTTAATTAGAGGTTGAATGAGATGTAAAATTAAAGCTTAATGAGTCTATTTTCATGTAAAATAAACATAGAAAGCAATGGAATTCTATATTTTTAGATATTTACAATTGTGTGTGACTTGCTCAGGATGACTATGTGATCCCCTGTTCCAACTTTGAAAAATCATTAAAAATTGTAAAAAACGAATTAAGAAATATAGTTTATATGCATAAATTCCTTATTTAGTCTAGTCTTAAATGAAACAGGTTTCATGGTTATTTGAATTGTGTACTGAGAGAAATACAATTCGTAGTGAAAATAGGTCAGATTGGTTGAGCTGTGTAACAGGGGAAAATTTAACTAATAAACTGTACTAATTGGTTGAACCAAAAATTCTAGAAAAAAATTAGTAAGAAATTTTATGAGTTTATATTCAGGGAAATTTTACGGATTTGAATTTCGAGTTTCGTAACTCGAGTTATGATTTATTTAGTGATCATGACGCAGAAGGGACAGCTTGATCAAATCGGAGTAAATAGTAAAATTAAAAATATGATATAATTGAGTTATGTTGTAAACATATTAGATTCCTTATTTGTTATTTATATACTTACTTACTAAGCTATAGGCTTACTTTCTTTTCTCTCCTTTGTCTTATAGTGTCATCCAGCTAGCACAGGAGTTAGAGATCGTTGAAGATCCGTCTGCACTATCAATACTCTTGGTATTTGAACTCAACATTTTTAAATATGGCATGTATAGCAGACTTAGTTATTTTGTTATGTGTCATAATTGTCTAGGTTTAAAATATTAATTATAGTATCAAACTAATCATTTTGTACGAAGCCTTCGAAATTGGTTTGTATTGTTAATGGCATATGTTATAATGATTCGTGATCAAATTGCACGCCATATTTTTGTATGGGTTTTATTTAATAGTATAAACTATAATTTGTTAATACCTCGTAACCTGTTCCGGCAATGGATACGGGTAAGGGGTGTTACATTAGTAGTAATCTTTTGTTTTTTAACTTAAGTAGTTAATGTGACACCCCTAATCTGACCCTAGTCGGAAAGTGGTTTCGGGACCACAAAATCGAGTCACAAAAATAATTAATTGTTATATTCTATGCTTATTATTCGTGAATAAGTATGTGTAAAAAATTCATGTTTTAATTTTGTCATTTGGATGTGAAATTAGCTAAAAAGGACATATTTGAGAAGCTTTAAAAATATGATAGGCAAATGTCCAAGTGATTAAAATGTTGAATTACTAAAGTTGTGGACTTGCATGTCAAATGGCCCACTTTTAACATTAGTGGATGGTAATGATGCTATGATTTTGGCATTATGTGTATATTATATTTAGTAAAAAATATTTAATAGTTTATAATTTGAAAACATGAATTAAATAAGAAAAGAATAGTGATAAAAACAAAGAAACTTTTCTCTTTGTTTTCTCCTTTTGCCGAAACCATAAGGGAAAAAGAAAAGAAAAATGGAGACAGTTTGCATGTTGAAGGAAACTAAGGATTTAGCTTGTTTAAGAGTTGTATCCTAAGTTGGTAAGTTTTCTAAGCTCTCCTCTATCTTTAACTTTGTTGTAAAGAAAAATGATGATGGATTGTGGTTGGAAGGCATGAATATGGGTTGTAGAAAAGAAAAGCTCTTTGATTAGTTGTAAAAAAAAATTACTACTGTCCAATTTTGTGCCTTCGTTATGCTGTCCAAAATTTGAACAAATTAATGGTTCTATTTTCATGCCGATTGGGGGGTTGTATGGACAGTACCATTTTTTGCATTATGCTGTCCAGTTTAGGGACCAATTAATTGAGTTATTACAGGATTAAAAAGAATGGATTTTTGTTGTGATGAGCTAATAAATTTTAATACTATTAAGTGTGTTCTTGCGGGATATAATTTTTGCTGCCTTGTGCTGTCCAAAATAGGACATATTGAATGTGCTTGTGAGTGAGTTTTTCAAAGGAAACTTTGTAAATTCTTATGTTTAAATTCCAATGTTTGCATGCAGGTAAGTTATGGTTATAGGGGTTGATAAATTGAGTTTAATAGCTAAAATATTATGTTATTCTTACTAAGTTTCAGTTGTTAGTAGTGACGTAACAATTTGACAATTAAATGCATAAATGACTGCTGGAAACTGCAGCTTGAAAACAAATTGTTCCAGCATGTAAATGCTGATTTGAATGTGCTGTAATATGTGGAGGAATTGGTCTGCTGCATGTTGGAAATAAAAGAAAACAATAGTTGTTAAATATTAGTTTTTGTTGCTAATCGAATGGGTTTAATTCATTGTTCAAGGGGCTATAAATTGGTGTTAATTAAGCTATTAGGATGGTCTAATAAAATAGTCTGAATGTTAAATAATGCTTGCTGTCTAGATTGAAATTATGCTAGAAGGTTGAACGATTGTTGTTCAAATGGAATTTTGGAGTGTTTAATGGACTCCATGTTGCTAAAATTTACATGAATAGAAATTTCTAAGTTTATATTGTAAGAATTTGAGTTGTGTGGTTTAAATTGTCAAAGATGCATTCGGCAATTGATTATAATTTGTTAAAGGGTGTAAAGTATTGATAGTTCTAAATGGTACATAGTTAAATGAAGATGGAAGCTTGATAAAATTTTATTTAGATTGGAAGTAGGAGAAATGTGTATTCGGCCATGAGTTTGTATAATTGGTTTGTAATAGATTAAATTTGTTTATTCAAGCTCAAGAGCTTAGGGAGTCTAATTCGGATAAGAGAAAAAGCTACCTAACCAAATAGTCGATCTGTAATCGTTCGACAACTTCCGAGGTAAGTTCTTAACTAATTGAGTTTGATTCCTTTGTAAGTTTTAAGTTTTAAAACGGGATGAATATGAATTATGTATATACGTTAAGGTCAATGACTTTTCTAAATGACGGCATATACGATAATATATTTTAAATATGTGAATGAGAACTTTACAGAGTAAATTGTATAAATCTGCTAGGGACAGCAGCAGTAGCGTGTTTTGGAAAAATTACCATAAATTGTGGGAGTTGAGTTAAAGGCTGAATAAATTATGTAATTAAATCTTGATACGTCTAGTTTCGTATAAAAGAAATCATGTAAGCAAAGGGGTTGACGGTAATGAGATTTTCAAGGTTGTGTGAGACAGAGTCAGAATGGCTCCGAAATCCCCTGTTCAGTATTTGGAAAATCATCATAAATCATACAAAAATGATTATAAGATAAAATTGTATGCTTAGACTTATTAATGAGTCTAGTTTCAAACAAAATAAACGAAAACATATTTTGAATTCGGTACAATGAGAAATTAAATTCTTAGTGAAGAGTAGTCGGAGTAGTCAAGCAGTAAAATAGGGGAACTTTAAGAAAAATCTGGTATTGATTGGCCAAACTAAAAATTATGAAAATTTTTTGGATAGAGGATATACGAGTCTATTTTCATGGAAAATTAACGGCACATAATTTGGAGTTTCGTAGCCCCAGTTACAAATAATTTAACGACTGTTGCTCAGGAAAAACAGCTTGTAGAGAATTTGTGGTTATGTTGTAAACATGGATAAAACTTGTTTTAGTTGCTCATAAGCTATTGATTAAACCCATATGTGAATTCTAAATTGTGATATTGTAAAATGATATATGAGTGTTAGATGGATATTTGATATTAAAACTTGTTAAATTGTAAGTTTATAAGTATTTGAATATGAAATGATAGTATGGCATGAAATTGAATTATTCATTGGAAAATGATAGATGTAGATTCAGCCAAGACAAAGTATATGCATGAAAATTTATATTTTGATTTAGGATTTTATGAGATGAATGTGAATGTGTATATTTGAGATAAGGCCGAACGGCCAATGTGATGAATGCGAACATGCATATATGTGATAAGGCCGAATGGCCAATGTGATGAATGCGAACATGCATATATGTGATAAGGCCGAATGGCCAATGTGATGAATGCGAACATGCATATATGTGATAGGGTAGAATGGCCAATGTGATGAACGTGGAAGAGTATATATGTGGCGAAGCCGAATGGCTAATGCGAAACGTGTATGAGATGGAGACGTGGTAAAGCCAAATGGCTAATGTGAGATATGTATGAGATGTGTATATATATATATGTGGCCAAATGATGATTTGGCGGAAGGTGTGTTTTATTAGATATTTGATGAGGTAAATGAATTACAAATATGATAGTCGATGTGAATGTTGTAACATGTGAATAAATATGCATGAAACTCTATGATGTAAACCCGGATTAAAGACGGATGACCGGATGTGGTGACTATGTGCAGGTTAAAACCCACGACTTGTGTGGAGATTTCATCGAGCTAAAGGTCTCGTGATAATCCGAGTAGAGTTTAAAGCTATAAGACTTCGCAATAAGAATTGCTTATAAATATATTCAATGCGAAAGGTTAAGCGGTATGTGCTCCAAGTTTATATGTGAGCTTGATTTGAACTAAATCATAAGGTAGTTATGTGATGCATCGTGAGCAATCTATGAGACTATTCCTATGATTATGTGACATCGGATCGGTGTGAGGGTTATGTGAAATTATACAATATATCTATGTCACATGAGTTCACTTTTATGTGAAAGTTTATCGCCAATTATATATGATGAGATGTGCATATTCGGTAAAGGGATGGTATGTCAAGGAAGAGTGAAATAAAAATATGAACAACTATGTTATAATTTGATTGTTATCTGTTGACCTTTGCTTAAAACTTACTAAGCATTGTAATGCTTACTCTGTTTACTTTGTTTCCTCTATTTTTTAGATCTCATTTGGAAGCTACAGGCTCGGGGATCGTCAGCAACTAGTCACACTATCACTATCCACTGCTTGTTACTGTTATGTTTTGAATTATTTTATGGCATGTATAGAATAGACCGTTGGTCAAGAATATTTTGGTTAATGTATATAAGCCTTGCGAAAATGGCATCTTTTGAATGTGTACTTATAGAAGTTTAAATTGTATCCCTGACTGTCTTTAGTACTTATCTAAAGGAATGTTCAAAATAAAAAATAAAAAAAAATTACTGTTCTGATATGAGTTTCAAGTCCGGTAATGCCCCTTTACCTATTCCGGCGACGGATACGGGATTGGGGTGTTACATTTTATTGGTATCAGAGGTACGGTTTAGTCGATTCTAGGACTAACGTAGCACGCGTAAGTCTATTTATACATGCCATAAAGTGATAAAATGATAGTGTGATGATTTTTGACTATTAAAATGTGTTTGTGGTATTGTCATGAATCTTGATCCCGATCGAGCTGTAGCAAGCTACTGACTATGAGAATTTGCGATATAACTTCACTTGGATATGCTTAAATTATTAAATTGATCAGGTACGTATCATGTACTCGTATTTGAATTTTGATTTGGATTGAATTATAAGGGTATAAGTGATGCAATTTTGAAAGAGTGTTACGACTATAAATGTGATCATTGTATGTGGCTATGGAACTGAAAGTTGAATGGTCGATAAGCATGTTGTGTTTGTATTCAAGTAATGTAAATGATATACTAATGTGCATTGTTATATATGTATATATACATGAGAATTGAGAGTTATATATATATCCGGGCTAAGTTCCGAAGAGCATTCGTGCTAGTGATATATCCGGGCTAAGTTCCGAAGAGCATTATTGCTAGTGATATATCCGGGCTAAGTTCCGAAGAGCATTCGTGCTAGTGATATATCCGGGCTAAGTTTTGAAGAAGAGCATTCGTGCTAGTGATATATCTGGGCTAAACCTCGAAGGCATTCATGCTGGAGTTATGAGGCACTGTGTGTGCAAGTTCTTCAACCGAGCACTATGTGTGCCAGATCAGTAGTTGAGGCACTATGTGTGCGAGTTCTTCAATCGAGCACTATGTGTGCGAGATTGGTAATTGAGGCACTATGTGTGCGAGTTCTTTAATCGAGCGCTATGTGTGCGAAATCAGTCAGTGGGCACTGTGTATGCGAAGTGTGTTTCATGTATGACCTCGTGTGAGACGATGGCAGTGATTTGTAATAGTAAGTAAGACCTAAAGAGAAAATTCGTTAAACGGACTAAACACTGGTGAACTAATTAGAGTCGGAGATTATACAACATTGTGCTAAATTGGTAATGAAATAAGTTTGAGACATTAAATT
Organism: Gossypium arboreum; assembly: GCF_025698485.1. Classification (NCBI taxonomy): domain Eukaryota; kingdom Viridiplantae; phylum Streptophyta; class Magnoliopsida; order Malvales; family Malvaceae; genus Gossypium; species Gossypium arboreum. The sequence continues at coordinate 114,142,911 of NC_069077.1, read as the reverse complement.
GACAAGGTATGTGATATATATATATATACATGTTAATATGTGCTTAATATGTGTTTGAAATGCATTTGTGAATTAAATTAAGTGATTATTACTTATGAAATCAAGAAAATGAGATATATGTGCATACTTGTAGAAATGTTTATGTATTTGTTTTAAGATAAGAAAATGATTTTATAGATCGATGCAAAATCAGTAATGAATTACAATTGCTATCGATGAGCTAATGTTTATATGGATATAATTCAATAAGAGGACGTTATCCTAAACTATGCATCGGTAGAAATTTTCGGGGACGAAAATCCCTAAAGGGGGGGAGAGTTGTGACACCCCTAATCTAACCTTAGTCGGAAAGTGGTTTCGGGACCACAAAATCGAGTCACAAAAATAATTAATTGTTATATTCTATGCTTATTATTCGTGAATAAGTATGTGTAAAAAATTCATGTTTTAATTTTGTCATTTGGATGTGAAATTAGCTAAAAAGGACATATTTGAGAAGCTTTAAAAATATGATAGGCAAATGTCCAAGTGATTAAAATGTTGAATTACTAAAGTTGTGGACTTGCATGTCAAATGGCCCACTTTTAACATTAGTGGATGGTAATGATGGTATGATTTTGGCATTATGTGTATATTATATTTAGTAAATAATATTTAATAGTTTATAATTTGAAAACATGAATTAAATAAGAAAAGAATAGTGATAAAAACAAAGAAACTTTTCTCTTTGTTTTCTCCTTTTGCCGAAACCATAAGGGAAAAAGAAAAGAAAAATGGAGACAGTTTGCATGTTGAAGGAAACTAAGGATTTAGCTTGTTTAAGAGTTGTATCCTAAGTTGGTAAGTTTTCTAAGCTCTCCTCTATCTTTAACTTTGTTGTAAAGAAAAATGATGATCGATTGTGGTTGGAAGGCATGAATATGGGTTGTAGAAAAGAAAAGCTCTTTGATTAGTTGTAAAAAAATTACTCTTGTCCAATTTTGTGCCTTCGTTATGCTGTCCAAAATTTGAACAAATTAATGGTTCCATTTTCATGCCGATTGGGGGTTGTATGGACGGTCCCATTTGTTGCATTATCTGTCGGTTTAGGGACCAATTAATTGAGTTATTACAAGATTAAAAGAATGGATTTTTGTTGTGATGAGCTAATAAATTTTAATACTATTAAGTGTGTTCTTGCGGGATATAATTTTTGCTGCCTTGTGCTGTCCAAAATAGGACATATTGAATGTGCTTGTGAGTGAGTTTTCAAAGGAAACTTTGTAAATTCTTATGTTTAAATTCAATGTTTGCATGCAGGTAAGTTATGGTTATAGGGTTGATAAATTGAGTTTAATAGCTAAAATATTATGTTATTCTTACTAAGTTTCAGTTGTTAGTAGTGACGTAACAATTTGACAATTAAATGCATAAATGATCTTTGAAACTATGACTTGAAAACAAATTGTTCCAGCATGTAAATGCTGATTTGAATGTCTGTAATATGTGGAGGAATTGGTCTGCATGTTGGAAATAAAAGAAAACAATAGTTGTTAAATATTAGTTTTGTTGCTAATCGAATGGGTTTAATTCATTGTTCAAGGGGCTATAAATTGGTGTTAATTAAGCTATTAGGATGGTCTAATAAAATAGTCTGAATGTTAAATAATGCTTGCTATCTAGATTGAAATTATGCTAGAAGGTTGAACGATTGTTGTTCAAATGGAATTTTGGAGTGTTTAATGGACTCCATGTTGCTAAAATTTACATGAATAGAAATTTCTAAGTTTAAATTGTAAGAATTTGAGTTGTGTGGTTTAAATTGTCAAAGATGCATTCGGCAATTGATTATAATTTGTTAAAGGGTGTAAAGTATTGATAGTTCTAAATGGTACATAGTTAAATGAAGATGGAAGCTTGATAAAATTTTATTTAGAATGGAAGTAGGAGAAATGTGTATTCGGCCATGAGTTTGTATAATTGGTTTGTAATAGATTAAATTTGTTTATTCAAGCTCAAGAGCTTAGGGAGTCTAATTCGGATAAGAGAAAAAGCTACCTAACCGAATAGTCTATCTGTAATCGTTCGACAACTTCCGAGGTAAGTTCTTAAGTAATTGAGTTTGATTCCTTTGTAAGTTTTAAGTTTTAAAACGGGATGAATATGAATTATGTATATACGTTAAGGTCAATGACTTTTCTAAATGACGGCATATACGATAATATATTTTAAATATGTGAATGAGAACTTTACAGAGTAAATTGTATAAATTTGCTAGGGATAGCAGCAGTAGCGTGTTTTGGAAAAATTACCATAAATTGTGGGAGTTGAGTTAAAGGCTGAATAAATTTTATAATTAAATCTTGATACGTCTAGTTTCGTATAAAAGAAATCATGTAAGCAAAGGGTTGACGATAATGAGATTTTCAAGGTTGTGTGAGACAGTCGAATGGCTCAAAATCCCTGTTCAGTATTTGGAAAATCATCATAAATCGTACAAAAATGATTATAAGATAAAATTATATGCTTAGACTTCTTAATGAGTCTAGTTTCAAACAAAATAAACAAAAACATATTTTGAATTCGGTACTATGAGAAATTAAATTCTTAGTGAAGAGTAGTCGGAGTAGTCAAGCAGTAAAATATGGGAACTTTAAGAAAAATCTGGTATTGATTGGCCAAACCAAAATTCTGAAAATTTTTGGATAGAGGATATACTGAGTCTATTTTCATGGAAAATTAGCGGCACATAATTTGGAATTTCGTAGCCCAGTTACAAATAATTTAACGACTGTTGCTCAGGAAAAACAGCTTGTAGAGAATTTGTGGTTATGTTGTAAACATGGATAAAACTTGTTTTAGTTGCTCATAAGCTATTGATTAAACCCATACGTGAATTCTAAATTGTGATATTGTATAATGATATATGAGTGTTAGATGGATCTTTGATATTAAAACTTCTGAAATTGTAAGTTTATAAGTATTCGAATATGAAATGATAGTATGGCATGAAATTGAATTATTCATTGGAAAATGATAGATGTAGATTCAGCCAAGACAAAGTGTATACATGAAAATTTATATTTTGATTTTGGATTTTATGAGATGAATGTGAATGTGTATATTTGAGATAAGGCCGAATGGCCAATGTGATGAATGTGAACATGCATATATGTGATAAGGCTGAATGGCCAATGTGATGAATGTGAACATGCATATATGTGATAAGGCCGAATGGCCAATGTGATGAATGTGAACATGCATATATGTGATATGGGCGAATGGCCAATGTGATGAATGCGAACATGCATATATGTGATAAGGTAGAATGGCCAATGTGATGAACGTGGAAGAGTATATATGTGGCGAAGCCGAATGGCTAATGCGAAACGTGTATGAGATGGAGACGTGGTAAAGCCAAATGGCTAATGTGACATATGTATGAGATGTGTATATATATATATTGTGGCCAAATGACAGACGGCGGAAGGTGTGTTTTACTAGATATTTGATGAGGTAAATGAATTACAAATATGATAATCGATGTGAATGTTGTAACATGTGAATAAATATGCATGAAACTCTATGATGTAAACCCGGGATTAAAGACCAGATGACCGGATGTGGTGACTATATGCGGGTTAAGACCCACGACTTCGTGTGGAGATTTCATCTCAGCTAAAGGTCTCGCCGATAATCCGAGTAGAGTTTAAAGCTATAAGACTTCGCAATAAGAATTGCTTACAAATATATTCAATGCAAAAGGTTAAACAGGTATGTGCTCCAAGTTTATATGTGAGCTTGATTTGAACTAAATCATAAGGTAGTTATGTGATGCATACGTGAGCAATCTATGAGACTATTCCTATGATTATGTGACATCGGATCAGTGTGAGGGGTTATGTGAAATTATACAATATATCTATGTCACATGAGTTCACTTTTATGTGAAAGTTTATCTACCAATTATATATGATGAGATGTGCATATTCGGTAAAGGGATGGTATGCCGAAGGAAGAGTGAAATAAAAATACGAACAACTATGTTATAATTTGATTGTTATCTGTTGACACTGCTTAAAACTTACTAAGCATTGTAATGCTTACTCCGTTTACTTTGTTTCCTCTATTTTTAGATCTCATTTGGAAGCTACAGTGCTCGGGGATCGTCGACAACTAGTCACACTATCACTATCCAACGCTTATTCTTGTTATGTTTTGAATTATTTTATGGCATGTATAGAATAGACCGTTGGTCAAGAATATTTTGGTTAATGTATATAAGCCATGCGAAAATGGCATCTTTTGAATGTGTACTTATAGAAGTTTAAATTGTATCCCTGACTGTCTTTAGTACTTATCTAAAGGAATGTTCAAAAAAAAAATAAAAGAAAAATTTACTGTTCTGATATGAGTTTCAAGTCCGGTAATGCCCCTTTACCTATTCCGGCGACGGATACGGGATTGGGGTGTTACAGTTAAATTCTGTAATATCCCGAATTAAGGCCTAATCTGTAACATCCTGATTTTTGGATTCATTCACGGTTTTCAATATTTTGTAAAGATTTTAAAAATTTTGTATTTGGGTGTGAAATTAATATTTTGAGTAGGTAAATGGCTTATAGAAAGCCCATGTGTTGGCCAAAACCCGGTTGAATTTTTGAATTTTGGACTTAGGAGTTAGGGGTTCTGGCTAGATGGCCCTTGTATAGAGTTATGGGTAAATTGCATCACAAAAAGAGCCTTAGTAGAGTGGCAAGGTTGGCGCCACTAGGCTCCTAAAAGGTGGCGTGTGGAGCATTGGGGAAAGCATGGGATCGATTCCTGTGTTGACAAATAGATGCATTTATTTTTAAGTCTTTGGAGGGTAAGTGTTGGAGTCGGTGGATTACGCTAGAGGAGAGTTTGAATCGGTTCAAGCGCTTGGATTAAGGAGGATAAGGGAGAGATTTAAGGGAATGGGAGAGAGGCTAAGAGTTGGCGAATTTTGGGAATTGAAGAGGAAAAATCGACAAGGGGTTTGAGGTTAGTATTTGGCACCTAGGGTATTGTGTGGTGCCGTTCTCTTCTACTCGACATCACAAGGTTTTTCTTTTCTCTCTTTTCCTCTCTAGCAAAACTACCACTTCCCTATTCTTCTTTTCTATTTTCTTCTTCAAAACCATTCATCAATTCTCATTGTTCATCAATACTTTTGTCGAATCCATAAAAGCCGAAATCTTGAACACACATTACTGGTACCGATTTTTTCAAAGCCAAACCCATTAACATTGTGTTTCCATTAATCAACGATTATTCTTTCTAAACTCTAGAGACCTGTCGGCAATTCTACATCCAGGTTATAGTTTCATATTGTCATCTCCTTCATCACCCAAAAGCCGAAAAACCATAGATTTGGGGGATTATAGCCGAAACTTCAAAACTCCGGGAGTTGAGTTATACCGTCGTTGAAAGATAAATCTGCACTAGATTGCGTGGAGATCAAAAGGAGTAAGGGGTAAGTGTTCATCATCTCAGATCTGGTCCTATTTTACAAAGTTAGGAAAAGCCGAAGTCCCTAAAATCTAGGTAGGTTGTCGATTTGGGCATGTGGCTCTAAGGGTTTTTAACTGATGTTTTCTGTCAATGATTAGTGTCTTCTTAAGTGTTGGATTGAAGGCGTGGGTTGTTGGAGCAATCGGATTCGGAGCTAGCTATCGATTTTGGCAAAAAGGTAAGGTTTCGAAGGCTTTTAGGGACATGGTTTGATCATGGATAAGTAGGTTGTGGGTTTAGTGATTATGGTTTGTAAATAAGAACTGTGCTAATCAATTGTAGGACATCGGAAGAGATCTCAGTTGCAGTCATCGCGAATCAAGTGTGTACCGAACACCCTTTCTTAGTTCAATTTGGCAAAGCTGAAATGCCGAAATTCCGGCATTTCATGGGCTTGTGAGTATGCGAATGCTCTCGAGACATAGAGTAATTGTTAGATCTAGCACCGCAAGGTGGTAAGTAAATTCGTGTGACGTTTTAACTTACTTCAGAAAAAGGGTCTCAATGGGCCAAAACTGGGCCCAATGGGCTTACGGACCAATATGGGTAAGAGATGGGCAAATTAGCCTGTTAGTTAGATGGTGGAACCAAACGCATAAAAGCTGTTGAAAATTATGAAGTAGCTTGTGTAGTTGCTAAGTTCTGAAAATTACCCTAAAGAGCAAAATTATCGATATACCCCTAGGGTTTAAATTGGCTAAACGCATGATTGATTAATCTTGTATTTTACATGATATGCTTTTATTAATATCTGTTGCATGGGATTGGGGTATTGATGGATGAAGTATTGAAAGTGGTTCATCCACGTCTTGGAGGCTTTGCCTCAACTTCTCGATATTTGAGCGCGTTCTTTAAGCTGTGGAGTGTAAAATTTGGGTGGGTTGAGATATTCCCCACATGGAGTGTAGAAATTTGGTGCAGGTGCGGTGTAGCGGTTGGTGGGTTGAGTAGTCTCCTCGGATGGGTTTGCATGCATTACTACTATTGTTACCTATGTTCTTGAATCGGGCCTATGGGCTACATTGTTATGTAAAAAGGGCTAAGGCCTTGCTACTCTATTTTGAAAAGGGCTTGGTCCACTGTGTCTTTATTATCTTAATAGGGCTTAGGCCCAATGGGCTCGAGTGATTTGGGCTTTGGATGGGTTTACATATACCGAGTTTTTCCAAACTCACCCTTTTTCTTCCATCCTTGCGGTGAGCCCTAGTTGGTGGACTTGAGCTGGGCGGGATTCGAAGTGGCCACACGTTTTCTGCAAATTCATTTTCTTCTGGTGAACTAGATTTTCCATATTTTCGTTTATGCTTTTGGGTTTTTTTTGTAATAAGGCCGCTTAATTATTTTTATGGTTTGGGTTGTTTCTTTATTATTTAATTTTATTATGATAAAACTGATCTATGATAACTAACGAAATAGATTAGCTCTAGGACGCGTTTTCAAACACACTAAGTGATTTCAAAATAACACGAATACAAGTAAGACTTCCGCTAAGCAAACGTTTTCAACCTTTTCTTAAGATGGACATCACCAAATGATTTTCTCAAAATTATACGAGATGTTAGAGTGTGGCAATGGCGGTGTGCATGTCTAGGATTGGATCCGAAGGGATCTTGGTACTTAAGCAGTCCGACGGACTCACCTCCTCTCTTTCTGGTTTCCTACAGGTGCATGACTTCCATTCACTTTAACCTACTTTTAAAAGTGTCTTTACAACACCAACTAAGTTTTTCCAAACTAAGTGTCGGCATGTTTTGAGCGCTCGATGTGGCGCATCAGATCCGGTCATAACGTCTAGGCATGGTTTGGGGTGTTACATTTAGTGGTATCAGAGCCTAGTTGCAACAACTCGGCTGTGGATCGGGTCCGAAAATCTTTTCAAAGAAAAAAAAAGGTTTTTTTAAATTTTCAAAGATGTTCAAAGTTTTTCTATTGTTAAACGGGGTTAAATCAATAGTTTTAAAATAAAAGTGTTTTCAAATCAAATCTTTTTATTTTCGGTAAACAAAAACATGGGTTTTTAAAAAAAAAAATTAGACTGATAAGGAAGTGGCACAATGAATCCCGGCACCAAGTCTGTAAGTGTTCTTTTTACGCTTTAAATATTTATATGGAACCGAATCGAAATAATATCGTAGATAATCTTGAGCCTTAGAGATAGTGCTATTGATAATGTAGTATTAGGGCTACAAAACTGGGACCGTAGCTAAATTATGATTGTGCGAAAATAACTCTGAAACTCTATCTGTTCATAAGACATTACGTAATAAGCAGTGAAACCAAGAAACTAATGTCATAAAATTAAGTAAGCAGATAAATCGTTATGAGTACAAGGGTTACTCGGGGAAGAGGCCGTGGTCGAGGCCGAGGTAGCACCCAAGCTGGATCTGCGTCATTTGAACACATACCAGCTGGCGAGGTACGTCCACCACCGGTTAATGAAAATGGGCCGTATGATCGGGCCGTAGGGGATGACGCTTTGTCTCAGGCCATGTTGAGGGTTTTGGAAAGGGTGGCGGAGCTAACATTGGGCCCATGAATAGGGGTCCATTTCGAACGACTTCGAAATAGATAAATCCAACGGAGTGAGATTTTAGAGGTGTATCTGGAGTGGCCCCAAATGTGGTGAAGTCTTGGTTGGAAGCCATAGAGCGGATCATGGATGACCTAGACCGCTTCGATGAGACGAAGTTGAAAGGGCGTGTCGTTCTTTGCGGGATGAAGCGTATCGGTGGTGGATTCTTGTGAGAGAGGTACCCCACCGAGAGGGTAACATGGGAGCTGTTCAAACAGACCTTTAAGGCAAAATATGTTGGAGCTAACTATGTGGATGCAGGAAAGGAGTTCTTGAATCGACTCGTGAAATAAGACCATTGCTAAATATGAGGCGAGTTTCTACAATTGAGTCGGTATGCTAATGGCATCGTTTCCACCGAATCTGGCCAAACATTCGTTTTGAGGATGGCCTCGAGAGATGAGTTAAGGGTGCTCATAGCTCATGAGAGAGCGAGATTTATTTGCCTTGGTAGAGAAGGCTAAGATAGCCGAGGAAGTGAAACAAACCGAGCGGAAGAATCGTGATAGGGATCGAAATCGGTTCGGGAGGGATCTTTGGACCAGTGGTCTTTCAAATCGAAATGTTAAGAGAGCTAGGATGGAGGAACCAATTGAGCGCCCAGTGAACACGTGTAGACCGCAAGCTTGTGGGGATTGCGGCGAGAATGCATCAAAGAGAGTCTTTGGAAGCGTTCGGGGCTTGTCTTCGTTGTGGGTCTAAGGAGCATAGGATTAAGGATTGTCCTAGGAGGGCCACTCGTGCTCGGGGGCGAACAAGGGCGTCTGCGCCAGCTCAACTGTGAGGATGGATCGCCGCTGCCAAGAGGTCGTGGACAAGGTCGCGGTGGTAATGGCCGTGGGCGTGGGGCACCTGAAGGGTATTAGTAGCGGATACTCGTCGGCCAACTTTTTGTATCTTTCGTCGCCGCCATGAGGAGGTGGCCTTTTGATGTCATAACTGATACGTTTTTATATATGGTGTACCTTATACTGCTCTGGTTGATGTGGGATCAACCCATTCATATGTGGCATATAACATTTACGGGGCACTTTGGTGTGCACTTCGAGGAGACTGTGTGTGGGGTGTCTGTGATAAGTCCTTTAGGTCATTCGGTTAAGGTAGAGAAACTCTTCAAGGAGGTGCCTCTAGAGATTCAAGGTGAGGTTTTCTGTGGGGATTTATAGAGTTACCGCTTGAAGAATTCGATTTGATACTAGGGATGGATTGGTTGACCAAGCATAAGGCAACTTTGGATTGTGTAGCTAAGAGGATGGTGTTAAGGACTGTCAATGATGAAGAAGTAATGATTATTGGAGAACGGGGGGATTACTTATCCAATTTAGTATCGGCGTTGAGGGTTTGAAACCGATGCATAAGGGTGCGAGGCATATCGGCTTTGGTAAGCCAAGTTGGCCCGAGGATCATTGTGGAGACCATCGAACTGTTAGGGAATTCGGGATGTTTTTGGAAGAGCTTCTGGATTACCTCAAATCGGGAAGTTGAGTTTGGAATCGATTTGTTGCCTAGAATAGCTCCAGATATCTATTGCACCTCATAGGATGGCACCAAGGAGTTAGTGGGCCCAAGGCTCAAATTCAAGAGTTGTTAGATAGAGGCTTCATTAGGCCTAGTGTGTCTCCTTGGGGAGCACCGGTCTGTTTGTGAAGAAAAAGGGCGGAACGATGCGCATGTCGTCGATTATCGCCAGATTGAACAAACGGCGATTAAGAATAAGTATCCACTACCAAGGATTGACGATCTGTTTGACCGACTTAGAGGAGCTTGGTATTCTCCAAAATCGATCTTCGATTCGGATACCATCGCCTAAGGGTAAAAGAAAGGGATATTCATAAGACAAACATTCGAACTCGATATGGACATTATGAGTTTGTGGTCATGCCGTTTGGGCTGACGAACGCACCTGCAGCTTTTATGGAACTGATGAATCAAGTATTCCAACCTTACTTGGATCGGTTCGTAGTCGTCTTTATCGACGATATCCTGGTATACTCTAAAACGGAGGCGAAGCATGATGAGCATCTCCGTATTGTGCTGCAAGTGGTAAGGGAAAAGGAGCTCTATGCGAAATTCAGCAAGTGTGAATTCTAGTTGAGGGAGGTAACCTTCCTAGGGCATGTGGTCTCTGCCGAGGGGATTACGGTGGATCCTTATAAAATTGAAGCGATTCTAGAATGGAAGCCACCTAGGTCAGTATCGAAAATTTGGAGTTTCCTAGGGTTGGCAGCTAACTACAGAAGGTTTGTGGAGGGTTTCTCGGTAATGGCGGAACCCTTGAAAAAACTCATAAGGAAAGGAGTACCATTTGTCTGGACCGAGAAACAGCAAAAATCTTTTTATCGGTTGAAAAAGGTATTGACCGAAGCGCCAGTGTTGATTCAACCGGTGTTTGGGAAGGACTTTCTTGTATCTGACGATCGTCCCATGTGGGGTTAGGTTGCGTACTGATGCAAGAGGGCAAGGTGGTCGCTTATGCATCGCGACAACTTAAGGCTCATGAGGTGAATTACCCTACGCATGATTTGGAGCTAGCAGCAGTGATTTTTGCGTTAAAAATTTGGAGACACTACTTATATGGGGAAAAGTGCATCATATACACAGATCATAAAAGCTTAAAGTATCTATTGACTCAGAAGGAGTTGAACCTTAGGCAACGTAGATGGGTGGAGTTGCTTAAAGATTACGATTGTTCGATAGAGTACCACCCAGGAAAGGTTAATGTGGTGGCGGATGCGTTGAGTCGAAGAGTTGTTACTGATTTGAGAGCCTTGTTCGCACGATTAAGTCTGTACGACGATGGAAGCTTGTTGGCAGAACTACAAGTAAGGCCTACTTGGACTGCGCAGATTAAGGAAAAATAGTTGAAGGACGATTCATTAGCTCTCCAGTTCCAGTAAGTTAAGAATGGTGAGAACGAGGATTTTGGGTTGAACACTGAAGGAGTTCTGTGCTTCCGCGGAAGGGTTTGTATTCCAAAGGACCCTGAATTGAGGCAGTTAATTCTAAAAGAGGCTCATGGTGGACTCTGTGCCATGCATCCTGGAGGAAATAAGTTATATCGAGACTTGCAAGAGGTGTCTTGGTGGCCTTGGATTAAAGCGAGAGGTGACTGAATTTGTTGGGAAATGTCGGCGTGCCCGAAGTTAAGGTGAGCACCAATTGCCTTCGGGATTATTGCAACCTGTGAAAATTTTGTTATGGAAGTGGGAAAGAGTAACAATGGACTTTGTGAGTGGGTTACCTTTGACACCCACCAAGAAAGATTCGGTGTGGGTGGTTGTGGATAGGTTAACAAAATCTGCTCATTTCATACCTGTTCGTACCGACTATTCACTGCAAAAGTTGGCCAAGTTATATGTGGCGGAGGTAGTGCGACTGCATGGGGTGCCAGTGTCAATAATTTCTGATCGAAACCCTAGGTTTACATCTCTGTTTTGGCGGAAGTTGCAGGAAGCGTTGGGTACACGATTGGATTTTAGCACCGCTTTTCACCCACAGACAGATGGACAGTCAGAAAGGGTTATTCAGGTTCTGGAAGATATGTTGAGAGGTTGTATCATTGATTTTCGTGGAAGTTGGGAGGACTACTTACCATTGGCGGAGTTTGCTTACAATAACAGCTATCAAGCAAGTATTCAGATGGCACCATATGAAGCGCTTTATGGGCGAAGATGTCGTACGCTGACTTGTTGGACAGAGTTGGCTGAACGACAAGTGCTTGGACCGAAATTGGTAGCAGACACTGAAAGCAAGGTTAGGCTGATAAGGGATCGGTTAAAGGAGGCATCCGATAGACAGAAGTCATATACGGACCTGAAGCGCAAAGAGATTGAGTTCGCTGTTGGGGATATGGTTTTCTTGAAGGTTTCCCCTTGGAAGAAAATTTTGAGATTTGGTAAGAAGGGTAAGTTGAGCCCACGGTTTATTGGGCCTTACCGAATTGTTAAGCGGGTTGGACCAGTGGCTTATCAGCTAGAGTTACCACAGGAACAAAATTGTACCCACGACGTTTTTCATGTCTCCATGCTGAGGCGGTATCGATCTGACCCAACTCATATCATACCAGTTGCAGAAATCGAGGTACAGTCAGATTTAACCTTCGAAGAGGAACCTGTGCAAATACTTGATCGTGACGTCAAGGTGTTGAGAAGGAAATCAGTTCCACTAGTGAAAGTACTTTGGAGGAACCATGGCAAAGAAGAAGCTACTTGGGAGACTAAGGAGGCTATGCGTCAACAGTACCCTCAACTATTCTAATAAGGTAAAATTTCGTGGTCGAAATTTCTTTAAGGAGGGTAGAGTTGTAACATCCTGATTTTCGGATTTATTCGCGGTTTTCAATATTTTGTAAAGATTTTAAAATTTTGTATTTGGATGTGAAATTAATATTTTGAGTAGGTAAATGGGCTTATAGAAGGCCCATGTGTTGGCCAAAACCCGGTTGAATTTTTGAATTTTGGACTTAGGAGTTAGGGGTTCTGGCTAGGTGGCCCTTGTATAGAGTTATGGGTAAATTGCATCACAAAAAGAGCCTTAGTAGAGTGGCAAGGGTGACGTCACTAGGCTCCTAAAAAGGTGGCGTGTGGAGCATTGGGGAAAGCATGGGATTGATTCCCTGTGTTGACAAATAGATGCATTTATTTTTAAGTGCTGGAGGGGTAAGTGTTGGAGTCCAGGTGGATTATGCTAGAGGAGAGTTTGAATCAGTTCAAACGCTTGGATTAAGGAGGGATAAAGGGGAGAGATTTAAGGGATTGGGAGAGAGGCTAGGAGTTGGCCGAATTTTGGGAATTGAAGAGGGAAAAATCTGCAGGGGGTTTGAGGTTAGTATTTCGACACCTAGGGTATTGGGTGGTGCCGTTCTCTTCTGCTCTGACATCACAAGGTTTTTCTTTTCTCTCTTTTTCCTCTCTAGCCGAAACTACCACTTCCCCTATTCTTCTTTTTCTATTTTTCTTCTTCAAAACCATTCATCAATTATGCTGTTCATCAATACTTTTGCCGAATCCATAAAAGCCAAAATCTTGAACACACATTACTGGTACCGATTTTTTCAAAGCCAAACCCTTTAACATTGTGTTTCCATTAATCAACGATTATTCTTTCTAAACTCTAGAGACCTGTCGGCAATTCTACATCCAGGTTATAGTTTCATATTGTCATCTCCTTCATCACCCAAAAGTCAAAAAACCATAGATTTAGGGGATTATAGCTGAAACTTCAAAACTCCGGGAGTCGAGTTATACTGTCGTTGAAAGATAAATCTGCTCCAGATTGCGTGGAGATCAAAAGGAGTAAGGGGTAAGTGTTCATCATCTCAGATCTGGTCCAATTTTACAAAGTTAGGAAAAGCCGAAGTCCCTAAAATGTAGGGAGGCTGTCGATTTGGGCATGTGGCTCTAAGGGTTTTTAACTGACGTTTTCTGTCAATGATTAGTGTCTTCTTAAGTGTTGGATTGAAGGCGTGGGTTGTTGGAGCAATCGGATTCGGAGCTAGCTATCGATTTTGGCAAAAAGGTAAGGTTTCGAAGGCTTTTAGGGACATGGTTTGATCATGGATAAGTAGGTTGTGGGTTTAGTGATTATGGTTTGTAAATAAGAACTGTGCTAATCAATTGTAGGACATCGGAAGAGATCTCAGTAGTAGTCGTCGCGAATCAGGTGTGTACCGAACACCCTTTCTTAGTTCAATTCGGCAAAAGCCAAAATGCCGAAATTCCGGCATTTCATGGGCTTGTGAGTATGCGAATGCTCTCGAGACATAGAGTAATTGTTGGATCTAGCACCGCAAGGTGGTAAGTAAATTTGTGTGACGTTTTAACGTAATTCGGAAAAAGGGTCTCGATGGGCCAAAACTGGGCCCAATGGGCTTACGGACCAATATGGGTAAGAGATGGGCAAATTAGCCTGTTAGTTAGATGGTGGAACCAAACTGCATAAAACTGTTGAAAATTACTGAAGTAGCTTGTGTAGTTGCTAAGTTACGAAAATTACCCTAAAGAGCAAAATTACCGATATACCCCTAGGGTTTAAATTGGCTAAACGCATGATTGATTAATCTTGTATTTTACATGATATGCTTTTATTAATATCATTGCATGGGATTGAGGTATTGATGGAGGAAGTATTGAAAGTGGTTCATCCACGTCTTGGAGGCTTTGCCTCAACTTATCGATATTTGAGCGGCGTTCTTTAACTGTGGAGTGTAGAAATTTGGGTGGGTTGAGATATTCCCCACATGGAGTGTAGGGCTGGTACGGGTGCAGTGTAGCGGTTGGTGGGTTGAGTAGTCTCCTCAGATGGGTTTGCATGCATTACTACTATTGTTACCTATGTTACTGAACTGGGCCTATGGGCCACACTGTTATGTAAAAAGGGGCTAAGGCCTTGCTACTGTATTTTGAAAAGGGCTTCGGTCCACTGTGTACTGTTATCTTAATAGGGCTTAGGCCCAATGGGCTCGAGCTGATTTGGGCTTTGGATGGGTTTCTGTATACACTGAGTTTTCCCAAACTCACCCCTTTTTCTTCCATCCTTGCAGGTGAGCCCTAGTTGGTGGACTTGGAGCTGGGCGGGATTCGAAGTGGCCACACGTTTTCTGCAAATTCATTTTCTTCTGGTGAACTAGATTTTCCATATTTTCGTTTATGGTTTTGGGTTTTTTTTGTAATAAGGCCGCTTAATTATTTTTATGGTTTGGGTTGTTTCTTTATTATTTAATTTTATTATGATAAAACTGATCTATGATAACTAATGAAATAGATTAGCTCTAGGACTCGTTTTCAAAAACACTAAGTGATTTCAAAATAACACGAATACAAGTAAGACTTCCACTAAGCAAACGTTTTCAGCCTTTTCTTAAGATGGATATCACCAAACGGTTTTCTCAAAATTATACGAGATGTTAGAGTGTGGCAATGGTGGTGTGCATGTCTAGGATTGGATCCGAAGGGAGCTTGGTACTTAAGCAGTCCGACGGACTCACCTCCTCTCTTTCTTGGTTTCCTACATGGTGCACAGCTTCCATTCACTTTAACCTACTTTTAAAAGTGTCTTTCACAACACCAACTAAGTTTTTTTCCAAACTAAGTAATACGGCATGTTTTGAACGCTTCGATGTGGCGCATCAGATCTGGTCATAATGTCTAGGCCGGGTTTGGGGTGTTACATAATCAAAATAGTGGTTTCATGACCACAAATCCGAGATAGAAATAATTATTTTATAATTATTTTGGGTTTATGATATGATTGCATAATTGTGTGAAAATTTCGTGAAGAAATTTTTGGCATAGCGAGTTTAATTTAAAGTTAGGGACTAAATCGAATAAGTTGTGAAACTTGCGTTCTAGAAGTTTTTAGTATGAAATTGCTTTGAAATATTAATTAGGAGGTCTTAAATGGAACTTTGACCAATTTTAAGTTCATGGACAAAATTAGGATATGGAAGGAATTTTTTTGAAAGTTTAGTAAGGAGGGGCATTTCGTTCATTTGGATATTAAATGAAATTAAAAGGGAAAAATAACACAAAATTGGTTTTTACGTTTTTTAAATCTCGGTAACTTGGTTTCTTCATAGCTAGGGTTTCTTCAACTTTCAAGCTTCATAGTAAGTGATTCCAAGCCCCGTTTTTAATGATTTTTACGTTTTTGAAATCCCGGTAACTTGGTATAGCTTATGATAGTAATATTTTGAGTTAGAGTTCATATTTGAAAAATTTAGCCATAGGTGAAATTTGTGAATTTTGATGTTTTATGATAGGATATGAGGTTTTAAATTATGTTAGACAACTTGTGCTACTCGGTTTTGAGTGAAAACGAGTAAAAGAGCTTAATCGGTAAAAATACCTAATAGTCATAAGTGCATGTTATGTGACAGCCTAATATGACCCTAGTCGGAAAGTGGCTTCGGGACCACAAAACCGAGTCATAAAAATAATTAATTGTTATATTCTATGCTTATTATGTGTGTACATGCATATGTGGAAGTTTCATTCCCTAATTTTGCCAATTGCATGAGAAATTTTTAAATAGGGATCAATATGAGACATAGTGAAATATGATAGGCTAATTTTAAATGGTTCATTAATGCATGTTAACATAAGGGTGGACTTGCATGTCAAATTGCCCAATTCTTTTATAGTGGCCGGCCATGGTGAGCATTTAGGCATATTATGGGCATTTTATAATAATTTTAAATTTCAACTAAAGAAATGATGGGAATAAAGGAAATAAACTAAGGAGAAGTGGGAGGAAAAACCAAAGTGTTCATCCTCACTTCTCCATTGCCGAAACTAGAAGAAAGAAAGAAGAAAAACGTTGGTTGAAATTCGGCTAAGGTGTTTTGATACAAGAAGGTATGTTTTATGCCACTCTTGAAAATGCATGCATAATTTGGAGGATTGGTTCAAATTTTCCTTGAATCTTGGATTGAAACTAGGTTGTTTAGGTGAGTTAAATTTCGGCCATGGATGTTGTCTTTCTTGGTTAGTGTTTTGATGTTGTTGTGATGAAAGCATGAAGATGAGTGAGTTCGAATGTTTAATAAGAGGAGATTTTTGTGTCATTGAGTTCTTGTTGTTATGTGTGTATGTGCATGAGTATTCGGCCATGCTATAGAATTCATGTTGCAAAATGATTAATGCTTAATGTGATATATAATAGTACTTGTGAATGAGCTTGAGAGTATCCAAATTATTAGTTGGAGGTGTCGAATGTGGTCTTGGATGAATTTTAAAAAACAAAGAAATTTTGGGTGACTAGAGGTCAAGGACATTCGGCCAAAGGCTTGTGTGCTAGCAAAGTCGGCCTAAATGTGGTAAATGTTAAGTGTTAAATGCAATGGGAATGCTAGATTAATGTTGCACATTCGGCTATAGTTAGGCATGTTGATGATCTTATTTAGACAATTAGACATAAAAGGGTGGTAATGAGGTTGAAAATTGTTGAATGGCTAGTTGGGTAATGAATGAAGCATTCGGCCATATGGGGTAAAAATGGGTCAAATGTTCATGAGATAAAATTTTGTGATTAGATGAATTATAGGTGATAGTATAGATATACATATTCGGCCATCACTTGGGAGCTTATGTGATGTTGAGTTTAAAATAAGCAAAGGTGATTGCCAAATGCCCAAGTATGCATATGCATGTGTGATCGAATTATTGATAGTATGGTGATTGCATAAGGTTATTAGCCGAATAGCTCAAAAGCATAAGGTAGAAAGATATAAATTTGCCATGTGTCTCCTATGCTATGAAATCATTAATATTTTGATATAAATATTTAGCAAGACGGTTAAACTAGTTAATTTATTGATTAAGCTCAAGAAGTTAGAGGAGGCGAATCAAGCAAAAGCAAAGGGAAGAACATCGAGTAGCCGAGTTGGAACCGTTTTACCTAACACAAGGTAAGTCAGTAAGCACATGTTTGATGTCGATTTAAATGAGCATGATATTTATGCGATTACGTTCAATAAAACGAAATGTATATAAAAATGTATGTGTATGGAATGATGACATTGTTGAATGTAAAAAGCTAGTGAATGTGTAGAGTGTTTGGTTTCGGCACTAAGTGTGCGGGCAATAAGTGTGCATGGTGACGAGATTGGCACTAAGTGTGCAAGCTTGAAATGTATGGCACTAAGTGTGCGAGCTTAAATTATATGGCACTATGTGTGCGAGCTTAAATCACATGGCACTAAGTGTGCGTGATCGATTATTAAGCACTATGTGTGCGAACTCAATACATATCTTCGATCGATTATTTTATATGGAGGGTGTGACTTTATCGAGTTGATCATGGACAGCGGAAAGAGTAAGTACCTTCAGCTCATGGCGGATAGGCGCTATGTTCATGCTCGGGGTTGAGCTTGGTAAGTTTTAAATCTATGTGATGATTACAATTGCAGTCACTTAAATAAAGTATCGTGGAATAGATGAAAGTTCATTTGTTTGCATGATTGTTGCGGAAATGAGATGATGTATGGAAATGCCTCAATTACCCTATTGAATAGTATATGAAATGTCATTGGGTGAATTGGTATGAGATTGAACCGAAAGGTCCAAGGAACTATGGTATAGTTCGGTATGGATGGAGTACTTAGCCTCGTTTCATTGTTTCATTTTGTGATAATTTTGTTAATGGATGGTTGTGGAATGCTTATGACTTACTGAGTTATATACTCATTCGGTGTTTGCTTGTCACCTATTTTAGGTTTCTTGGACTCCTCTGTTTTTGCGTGCTCGGGACCGTCATCGAAGTCATCACACCGGCTAGCAATCTTTTGGTATTGTCTTCTTAGTTGATCTAGGAGAACATTTGGCATGTATAGGCTCTTTTGTTTTGTTGAACTTTGGGTTGTAAACTTTTAGCCATGCGAAAATGGCCCATATGGTCGGTTGAATTTGGTTCCAAAACACTTATTCACGAGTCTTAGAAATTTTAATTTTGATTAGGTGGTCATAATTTGTGATATGTATGATGAATTATTAGTTAGGTCATGGAAGAATTATGAATTAGGCATTGTTTGCTTTAGTAACAGATGCTGACAGCAGCAGTGATGTGAGATTGAAAAATCACTAAAAATAGTAGAAGTGCAATTAAATAGTGAATAAATTATGTAATTTAACCTTGATGAATCTACTTTCATATGGAAGAAACGAAACGGTCACATGAGCCGCATTTTAAGAGATATCCATGTTTTCGCGAAACGGGGCCAGAACGGTTTCTGGATTCCCTGTTCCGACTTTTAAAATTCACTATAAATTAACCACAGAGAATTAGAAGTTATGCTCTATATGTACAGATTTCTTTGTGAGTCTAGTTTCTTTAGAAACAAACAGCATAAGTGTTGGAGCCCTGTACAGGAAGATATCCAAGTTGTAATGCGCAAAGGTCAGTGTAGTCAAACCCTGAAACAGGGGAAACTTTAACTAATAAACTGTACCAATTGGCTTGACCAAAAATTCTATAAAAAAATGTGTAGATGGAATTATGAGTCTAGTTTCAGAAACAATTTACGGAACTGGTTTTCAAGTTCTGGAACTCGAGATATGATTTTTAAGGTGACAGTGACGCAGTTAGCTAGCCTGCCTAGAACAGAAAAAAAATTAATAAATAAAGGGGGAAATAAGAGAAGTAAGCCCGGTAACACCTCGTGTTCAACTCCGGTAACGGTCACGGGTTCGGGGTGTTACATTTGATTGGTATCAGAGTTATGGTTTAGTCAGTTCTAGGACTACCATAGCGCGTATGAGTCTAGCTATACATGCCAAAATGTTAGTGCTTAATAATGTGATGACTTCTGACGGTTAAAATTTTTGTTTTGACTAGCAAATGGAACCCGGGGTAGAGAGACCGTTAGCGGATGACGTTGAAAGTGTAGCGGCTGCTCCTGCGCAAGGGACACCGCCTGTTGAACCTCAGTCATCTGCGAATAATCAAGATGAAGGGGCGAAACAAGCCTTCTTCACCATGATGAATGAATGGGTCGCGCAATATGCCCGAACCAATCCAGCTGTCCAACCATTCCCGAATTTAAATACTCCACCCCAAGAGCCCGTAATGCCATCGATTCATCGACCACGTGAGGTGAGTAAACCACCTGTGGACTTGATTAGGAAGCGCAGGGCCGAGGAGTTCAAGGCCATAGTTACTGATGATGCCGAAAGTGCTGAGTTCTGGCTTGATAACACCATTCGGGTGTTCGATGAACTATCATGCACACCCGATGAATGTGTAAAGTGTGCTATATCCTTATTGCGAGACTCAGCCTACTATTGGTGGAGGACCTTGATTTCCATAGTCCCAAAGGAACAAGTTACTTGGAATTTCTTTCAAACGGAATTTCGAAAGAAATATATTAGTCAACGGTTCATCGATCAAAAG
This sequence comes from Gossypium arboreum, assembly GCF_025698485.1. NCBI lineage: Eukaryota > Viridiplantae > Streptophyta > Magnoliopsida > Malvales > Malvaceae > Gossypium > Gossypium arboreum. The sequence continues at coordinate 114,122,939 of NC_069077.1, read as the reverse complement.
CGTAAGGAATTCTTGGAGCTCAAGCAAGGCCGTATGACAGTATCTGAATACGAACATGAATTCGTAAGACTTAGTCGGTATGCTCGAGAGTGTGTGGCTGATGAGGTTGCTATGTGCAAAAGATTTGAAGAAGGATTAAATGAAGATTTAAAGCTACTGGTGGGTATTTTGGAGATAAAAGAATTTGTAACATTAGTTGAACGAGCCTGTAAGGCGGAAGAACTTGGAAGGGAGAAGAAGAAGGCTGAATTTGAAGCTAGAGACTGTCGTAAAAGATCGACGGGTAAAGCTCCATTTTCAGCTGTACAGAAATTCAGGGAGGACACAAATAAGTCAAGGACGACTGCGGGGATTTCCATTAGAGCACGACCATCGATGGACTCACGAGCTACTTGGTTGCTAGTGTGGGCAATAATCGTCAAGAAAAGCCCTAATGCCCCAATGTGGAAGACGACACATAGGTGAATGTTGGGGTAAGTCCGCTAACAGGGCTCATTACGGATGCGGTTCAAGGACCACTTCATTAGAGATTGCACGGAGCTAGATGAGAAGAATAAGATGCAAGGTGTAAGACCTAGTGGAACGACGGCTAGAGGTAGACCCCAAGTGTGCGGGCTTGGAAGGTATGGCACTAAGTGTGCGAACTTAAATTATATGGCACAAAGTGTGCGAACTTAAATTATATGGCACTAAGTGTGAGAACTTAAATTATATGGCACTAAGTGTGCGAACTTAAATTATATGGCACTAAGTGTGCAAACTTAAATTATATGGCACTATGTGTGCGAGCTTAAATCGCATGGCACTAAGTGTGCGAGATCATTTATTAAGCACTACGTGTGCGAATTTAATATGTATGTTCTATCGATTGAATATTTATATGGAGGTGTGATTTTATCGAGTTGAGTATGGACAGCGGAAAGAGTAAACACCTTGAGTTCATGGCTAATAGATGCTATGTTCATGCTCGGGGTTGAGTTGGTAAGTTTAAATCTATGTGATGATTTCAATTGCATTCCCGTAAATAAGGTAACGTGGAATAGATGAAAGTCATTTGATTGCATGATTATTGCGGAAATGAGATGATGTACGGAAATGCCTCAATTACTCTATTGAATAAGTATATAAAATGTCTTTGGGTGAGTTGGTATGAGATTGAACCGAAAGGTCCAAGGAACTATGGTATAGTTCGATATGGATGGGGTACCTAGCCTCGTGCATTGTTTCATGTTGTGATAATTTTATTGATGGATGATTGTCGAATGCTTAGGACTTCTCGAGTTATAAACTCACTCGGTGTTTTCTTGTCACCCATTTTAGGTCCCTTGGATTCGTCTCGTTTATGTGCTCGTAACCGTCGTTGAAGTCATCACACCGCTGGAAATCTTTTGGTATTGTCTTCGTAGTTGAACTAGGAGAACATTTGGCATGTATAGGCTATTTTGTTTTGTTGAATTGTGGGTTGTAAACTTTAAGCCATGCGAAAATGGCCTATGTGGTCGGTTGAGTGTGATTCTAAAACCTATAGTCACGGGCCTTAGAAACCTTAATTTTGATAAGGTGGCCATAGTTTGTATTATGTATGATGAAATAGTTGGCCATGGAAGAATTATGAAATAGTCATTGTTTGCTTTAGTAACAGATGCTGCCAGCAGCAGTGAGGTGAGATGGAAAACTCACTACAAATAGTAGAATTAGAATTAAATAGTGAATAAATTATGAAATTGAACCTTGATGAATCTATTTTCATATGGACGAAACAAAATGACCATATGAGTTGTATTTTAAGAGATATTCAGGTTTTCTTGAAACAGGGCCAGAACGGTTTATGGATCCCCTGCTCCGAGTTTGAAAATTCACCATAAATTAACCAGAGAGAATTAGAAGCCATTCTCTGTATGTAGAGATTCCCTTATGAGTCTAGTTTCTCTAGAAACAAACGGCATAAGTGTTGGAGCCCTGTACAGGAAGATATCCAAGTCGTAGTGCACAAAGGTCAGTGAAGTCGAACCCTGAAACAGGGGAGACTTTAACTAATAAACTGTACTAATTGGCTCGACCAAAAATTCTAGAAAACAATTTGTAGATGGGATTATGAGTGTAGTTTCAAGGAAAATTTACGGAACTGATTTTCGAGTTCTGGAACTCGAGATATGATTTTTAAGGTGACAGTGACGCAGTTAGCTAGCTTTGCTCGAAGTAAATTAAATATTTCCAAGAGAGAAATAAGGGAAGTAAGCCCAGTAACACCACGTGGTCAAATCCGGTGACGGTCACGGGTTTGGGGTGTTACATTTTATTGGTATCAGAGCTATGGTTTAGTTGGTTCTAGGACTACCATAGCGCGTGTGAGTCTAGCTATACATGCCAAAATATTAGTGCCTAATAATGTGATGACTTCTGACGGTTGAAATTTTTGTTTTGATTAGCAAATGGAACCCGGGGTAGAGAGACCCTTGGCGTATGACGTTGAAAGTGTAACGGCTGCTCCCGCGCAAGGGACGCCGCCTCTTGAGCCTCAGTCATCCGCGAATAATCAAAATGAAGGGGCGAAACAAGCTTTCTTCACTATGATGAATGAGTGGGTCGCGCAATATGCCCGAACCAACCCGGCTGTCCAACCATTCCCGAATTTAAATACTCCGCCCAAGAGCCCAAATGCCTCCGATTCTCGATCTTGTGAGGCTGAGTAAACCACCTGTGGACTTGATTAGGAAGCGCGGGGCCGAGGAGTTCAAGGCCTTAGTTACTGATGATGCCGAAAGGGCCGAGTTCTGGCTTGATAACACCATTCGAGTGTTTGAGGAACTATCATGCACACCCGATGAATGTCTTAAGTGTGCTATATGCTTGTTGCGAGACTCAGCTTACTATTGGTGGAGGACTTTAATTTCCATAGTCCCAAACGAACGAGTTACTTGGGATTTCTTTCAATCAGAATTTCGAAAGAAATACATTAGTCAACGGTTCATCGATCAGAAGCGTAAGGAATTCTTGGAACTCAAGCAAGGCCGTATGACAGTATCTGAATACGAACACGAATTCGTAAGACTCAGTCGGTATGCCCGGGAGTGTGTGGCTGATGAGGTTGCTATGTGCAAAATATTTGAAGAAGGATTGAATGAAGAATTAAAGCTACTAATGGGTATTTTGGAGATAAAGGAGTTCGTAACACTAGTCGAACGAGCCTGTAAGGCGGAAGAACTTGGAAAGGAGAAGAAGAAGGCTGAATTTGAAGCAAGAGATTATCGTAAAAGATCGGCGAGTAAAGCTCCATTGGCGGTAAAGAAGTTCAGGGAGGACACTAATAAGTCGAGGGTGACTGCGGGAATTTCCATCAGAGCCCGACCATTGACGGACTCGAGCTACTTGGTAGCTAGTGTGGGCAATAATCGTCAAGAGAGACTGAATGCCCCAATATGGAAGACGACACCTAGGTGAATGTTGGGGTAAGTCTGCATTAATGGGGCTGTTATGGATGTGATTCAAGGACCACTTCATTATAGATTGCACGGAGCTAGATGAGAAGAATAAGATGCAAGGTGCAAGACCTAGTGGAACGACGGCTAGAGGTAGGCCCCCGAGAATTTCTAGAGGTAAGGGTGGTAATCAGAGAGGAGCCTCTGATACGACTGTTCGATCCGAGACCCGTGCTCCTGCTAGAGCATATGCCATCCGCGCACGAGAGGAGGCATCCTCCCCTGACGTTATCATTGGTACTTTTACTCTCTTTGATACTAGTGTGATTGCATTGATTGACCCGGCTCTACTCATTCATATGTATGTGAAACCTTAGCATCCAAGAAGACTCTACTGTTGAGTCTCTCGAGTTCGTAATCGGTGTCAAACCCTTTGGGTCAATACGCACTGTTGATAAAGTGTGCAAGAGATGCCCCTAATAATTCGAGAATCTCGCTTTTTACCGATCCGATGCTTCTACCATTTGATGAATTCGATGTTATTCATGGTATGGATTGGTGACCGTACATGATGCAAGGTGGATCGCAAAGGAAAACCATTGATTTGAGGAGTGCAAATAACGAGGTAGTCCGAGTCGAGTTCTTCGATTTAAAAGGAGTGCCGCGATAATATCTTCTATGACCGTTCGGAGGTATGTGAAAAGGGTGTGAAACATACCTTGCGTATGTGTTTGAAAGTAAAGAGACGGAAGGAAACTCGAATCGGTACCATGGTTTGTGAGTATTCGATGTTTTTCTTGAGGAGTTACGGGATTGCCACCGATTCGCGAAGTGGAATTGACATCGGTTGTACCGGTACTACGCCAATCTCAATAGCCTGTATCGTATGGCATTAACTAATTAAAGGAATTGAAGCTTCAATTGCAAGAATTGACGGATAGAGGTTTCGCCGACCGAGTTTTTCTCCATGGGGCGCACCAAGATTGTTTGTGAAGAAGAAGGATGGAACTATGAGATTGTGCATCGACTATCGTCGCTTGAATAAAGTGACGATAAAGAACAAATATCCGTTGCCACGAATTGACGATTTTTTGATCAATTAAAGGGAGCCTCGGTGTTTTCAAAGATAGATTTGAGGTCGGGTACTATCGGTTGAGGTTCCAGAATCGGACATACCCAAGACGCTTTTAGAATGAGGCACGGTCACTCTGAATTCTTAGTGATGCCGTTTGGGCTCACTAATGCCCTACGGTATTTATGGATTTAATGAATAAAATTTTCAGGCCATACTTGGATCGGTTCGTAGTTGTATTTATCGATGACATTTTGGTCTATTCGAGAGATGATATTGAACATCTTTGAACACCGAGGCTAGTGTTGCAAATCTTACGAGATAAGCGATTATCATAAAGTTCAAGAATGTGAATTTTGGTTGAGAGAGGTCACTTTTGGGGCACGTGGTGTCCGTGATCGGTGTCGGTGGACCCGAACAAAATTTCGACCATAGTCGATTGGAAACCTCCGAGGAATGTTACCGAAGTTAGGAGGTTTTGGGGCTTGCGGATACTATCGACGATTCGTGAAAGGTTTTTGATGATAGTGCACCGATGACGAAACTACTCCAAAAAGATGTTAAGTTCGAGTGGTCGAACGTTGTCAAGAAAGTTTTGATCGACTAAAACCTGCTTAACCGAGGCCCGAAGATTAGTACAGTAGGTCCCAGAAAGAGTTTGTCATATCTGATGACGCATCCTTGCTTGGGTTAGGTTTTGTGTTGACGCAAGAAGGTCGAGTTGTGGCTTACGCGTCGAGACAACTAAAGCCGCATGACAGAAACTATCCGACCCATGACCTTGAACTAGCAGGCATAGTGTTCGCCTTGAAGATATGGCGGCATTACTTGTTTGGAGAAAGGTGTCATATTTATTCGGACCACAAGAGTCTTAAATATTTGATGACTCAAAGAGATTTAAACCTGCAACAAAGACGTTGGCTTGAGTTGTTGAAAGACTATGAACTCATCATTGATTTTCACCCGGGAAAGGCCAACGTGGTGGCCGATGCTTTAAGTCGTAAAGCACTGTTTGCTTTGAGAGCGATGGATGCTCACCTATCCGTTTCACCCGATGAGGTGCTAGTAGTTGAATTAGAGGCCAAACCGTCATTGATTCATCAAGTACTTGAATCTCAGAAGGTCGACACCGAATTGGTCGCTAAGCGAGCCGAATGTGTTTCAAATGAGGAATCGGAATTTCAGATTGACGACCATGATTGCTTGACATTCAAGGGTCGATTATGTATTCCAAGGAATTCGGAACTTGTTTCGATGATTTTGAACGAGGCTCACGTAGTCGAATGTCAATCCACCCGGGTAGTACTAAAATGTACAATGACCTGAAACGCCAATTTTGGTGGCCCGGTATGAAACGAGACATTTGTGAATTTGTTTCAAGGTGTCTGATATGTCAACAAGTGAAAGCGGAACATCAAGTGCCATCGGGATTACTTCAGCCGATCATGATACCCGAGTGGAAATGGGATCGAGTCACCATAGACTTTGTATCCGGACTGCCATTGTCAGTGAGTAAGAAGGATGCGATTTGGGTTGTTGTTGATAGATTGACTAAGTCGGCTCATTTTATCCCTGTCCGCACGGATTTTTTGCTCGATAAATTGGCAGAATTATACATCTCCCAAATTGTTCGATTGCATGGGGTGCCTATTTCTATCGTGTCGGATAGAGACACAAGATTTACGTCGTGATTTTGGAAGAAATTGCAAGAGGCTTTGGGTACCAAGCTGCATTTTAGCACTGCTTTTCATCCCCAAACCGATGGTCAATCCGAACGGATAATTCAAATACTCGAGGATATGTTGAGATGTTGCCTCCTTGAGTTTAGTGGTTCATGGGAACGGTATTTACCTTTGATTGAATTCGCTTACAACAATAGTTTTCAATCAAGTATTAAGATGGCGCCTTACGAGGCTTTATACGGTCGTAAATGCCGTACCCCATTATTCTGGACTGAACTTAGTGAAAGTAAAATCTTCGGGGTTGATTTGATTAAGGATGCCGAGCAGAAAGTTCGAGTAATTCGTGAAAGTTTGAAAGCTACTTCAGATCGCCAAAAGTCGTATGTGGATTTAAGAAGAAAAGACATTGAATATCAGGTTGGAGACAAGGTATTTCTCAAAGTCTCACCCTGGAAGAAGGTGCTTAGATTTGGCCGTAAGGGCGAATTGAGTCCGAGGTTCATCGGTCCGTATGAAGTATCTGAACGAGTTGGGCTAGTAGCGTACCGATTAATTTTACCCCCTGAGCTTGAAAAGATTCACAACGTTTTCCATGTCTCGATGCTTCGACGATATAGGTCTGACCCGACACACGTAATTACTCCATCTGAGGTCGAGGTTCAGCCTAATTTGAGTTATGAAGAAGAGCCGGTTCGCATTCTGATGCGCGAAGTAAAAGAGTTGCGCAATAATAAGATCCCATTAGTGAAGGTGTTGTGGCATAAACACGGAATTGAAGAAGCCACTTGGGAACTTGAGGACTCTATGAAAGAGCGATACCCGAGCCTATTTACCGGTAAGATTTTCGGGACGAAAATTTCTTAAGTGGGGGAGAGTTGTGATAGCCCTAAAACGACCCTAGACGGAATGTGGTTTCGGGACCACAAAACCGAGGCATAAAAATAATTTAAAATTTATTTTGATGCATATAATATGTGTTAATTCATGTGTGACATTTTTGATGTTTCGATTTAGAGTTATAAATGTGAATTTCACTAGAAAGGACCTAGTACTAAACTTTGAAAGTATGATGGGAAATGTGTGATGACTAGTTGATAATGCATGCAAAAATAAGGGATTTGCATGTCAAATTCCCCCTAACATGAAGTGGCCGGCATGACAAGGAGTATGGGCTAAACATGTCATGAAACATGTTTTGTTGGTGCATTAGGGAAAAATAATAAACTAAGGTGTATGGGTGATAAAAAATGAAAAAAAAAATGTGTGTGAAGGCTTCTCCTCCCCATTGCCGTGTAGGTAAGAAAGAAAACAAAAAATTTGTTCATCCTTTCCTTTCTTTCTTTGGCGAAAATTCTAAAGAGGAAGAGGAAGTTTTGTTCCATGCTTGGTTTAGAAGAGAACTAGAAGGAGATTTGGCTATACTTGCATCAAGATTAAGGTATGTTTGAGGTTGTGCCATGAGATTCATGCATGTTTTAGTTGCTAACTTGATGTTCATGTTAGCCCATGGTTCAAATCCTTGTTATGTCATGGAAATGGTATTAGGCCAAGGTTGATGTTGTGTTAAAGCCATTGCATGCTAAATGGGAAGCTTGCTAATGATGCATGTAATGATGGATTGACTACTCTTGAAATTTCTTTTAGCATTTTGAGTAAGACATGGAGTTCTTTGTTAAACCATGACCAAAAATTGAAAGGGATGGTATGTGAGGTATTCGCCATGGTATGCTCATAAGTGTGATTTATACTTATTACATGATAGGTAAAATTTGTGTTTTGGATGGGTATGAACCCTTGAGATTCTACCTTGCACCTATATGTGTATATATGTTTGCACATGATGTATTGGTATGATATATATATTATCTCAAAGTATGTATTTTCTTGTGATGTTGTTTCGTTATGAAGTAAATGATAGATGTGTATTGAGCTACAATATGTAATGCATTAGCTAGTAAAATGTGTGCCATTCACGAGTGGTATTAACCATGTAGTTGGCCTCAACATCAACATGCATAATCGGCCCATGAATGAGTACCTAAGATGTTGTGTATATTCGGCCATAGCTAAGCATGTTGATGGCTTTATCTCGACTTAGAACAATCGGCCACATGAGTAAAATGAGTACTTGATGCTATATTATAATTATTGAGCTTAAGTATGTGGATGTAAGTGTGTGCGGCCTTATAAGGGCTAAGTACCTTGGATTCCCCTTTTGTATTCAAAACGATTAAATCAATTTATTTGTTAACATAAAGCTCAAGAGCAAAGGGGAACTAGCTCCAATAAAGGAAAAGAAAAGGTGATAGAATAGCCGTTGAAAGCGCTTGACAACCTCCAAGGTAAGTCATTAAGCATGTATTTGGTATTGATTTAAATGGTCATAATATCCATGCAAATTGTGTTTAATGAGATGGTGTGTATATAAAATGTATGTGTATGGAATGATGACATTGCTGAATGTATAAAAGTAGTAACTTGCGTAGAGCGTTTGGTCTCGGCACTATGTGTGCGGGCTTGGAAGGTATGGCACTATGTAACACCCCAAACCCGGCCTAGACGTTATGACCGGATCTGATGCGCCACATCGAAGCGTTCAAATCATTCCGTATTACTTAATTTGGAAAATTTAGTTTGGTGTTGTAAAAGACACTTTTAAAAGTAAGTTAAAGTGAACGAAGTCATGCACCGTAGGAAACCGGAAGAAGAGGAGGTGAGTCCGTCTTGACCGCTAAGTACCAAGCTCCTTTCGGATCCAATCCTAGACATGCACACCGCCATTGCCACACTCTAACATCTCGTATAATTTTGAGAAAAACTGTTTGATTATGACCATCTTAAGAAAATGATTAGGGTTGCAAAACGTTTGCTTAAAGATATTTATTTTTCTTGGGAAAACATTTACTTTGCGGAAACTTTTGCGCGTCATCGTGAACTTTTTAAAAAAACAAGTAGTTTTTATAAAATGAACCCTAGTGCTAGCCAGTTTAATAATCCCCAAAATAAAAGTAATTAAAAAGAGCGACCTTATTACAACTTTAAGCATAATAAAAAAAAAATAATCCAAATTAAAGGCTAAACTTATTTAAAATCGTCAATCAATCTTCATGGCCACTCTGAATCCCGCCACTCCAAGTCCACCAATTCTAGGGCTCACCGCAAGGATGGAAGAGGAAGGGGTGAGTTTGGGAAAACTCAGTGTACAGAAACCCATCCAAAGCCCAAATCACTCGAGCCCATTGGGCCTAAGCCCTATTCAGATATCAAGACACAAGAGGTCAAGCCCTTTTCGAATCAAGAGCAAGACCTTAGCCCTTTTAACAAAAACAAGATGGCCCATAGGCCCGCTTCAAGAACATATGTAACAATATCAAGAATGAATGCAAGCCCAACCGGGAGACTACTCAACCCACCAACCGCTACACCGCCTGCACCAACCCTACACTCCATGTGGGGAATATATCAACCCACCCAGCCCTACACACCACAGTTGTAGCAACGCTGCTCAATTATTAGTCAGTTGAGGCAAAGCCTCCAGTACGTGGATGAACCACATTCAGTACTTCCTCCATCAATACCCAAATCCCATGCAACAGATATTAATAAATGCATATCATGTAAAATACAGTATTAATCAATCATGCAGTTTAGCCAACTTAAACCCTAGGGGTATTTTGGTAATTTTGCTCTTTAGGGGTAATTTCGTAATCTACGCTACTACACAAGCTAATTCAGAATTTTATCGGTTTATGCAATTTGATTCCACCATCTACCTAACAGTGCTAATTTGCCCTCTCTTACCCATATTGGTCCAGAAGCCCATTGGGCCCAATTTTGGCCCATCAAGCCCCTTTTTCAAATACGCTAAAACGTCACGCTGACGTGCTTACCACCTTACGGTGCGGATCTAACAATTACCCTATGACTTGAGAGCATTCGCATACTCACATGACCATGAAATGCCGGAATTTCGGCATTTCGGCTTTTGCCGAATTGAACTAAGAAAGGGTGTTCGGTACACACCTGTTTCGCGACAACTGCTACTGAGATCTCTTTCGATATCCTACAATTGATTAGCACAGTGCTTATTTACAAACTATAATCACTAACTTCCAAAACTTACTCACCTATGATCGAACCATGTCCCTAAAAGCCTTTGAAACCTTACCTTTTTGCCAAAATCGACAGCTAGCTCCGAATCCGATTGCTCCAATGATTCACGCTTTCAATCCAACACTTGAGAAGGCACTAACCAATGATAGAAAACAACCGTTAAAAACCCTTAGAGCCACATGCCCAAATCGACAGCCTCCCTAATTTTAGGGACTTCGGCTTTTCTTAGCTTCGCAAAATAAGAACAAATCTGAGATGATACGTACTTACCCCTTACTCCCACTTGATTTCCACGCAATCTAGTGTAGATTTATCTATCAAACGACGGTGAACTCGATTCCCCAAAGTCTTGAAGTTTCGCTATAAGCCCCAAATCTATGGTTTTTCGCTTTTGTGTGATGAAGAAGATGATAATGTGGGGCTATAACCTTGAAGTAGAATTGCGGTCAGAATCTAGGGTTAAGAAAAGATAATTGTAAATTAATAAAAACAAAAGAACATAGGAGAACACGGCTTTGAAGAAATCGGCACAAGCAAAGGATCACGAGATTTCGGCTTTTATGGATTCGCAAAAGTATTGATGAATAGCAGGTATGATGAATAGTTTTGAAGAAGAAAAAATAGAAGAAGAAGAATAGTGGAGGTGGTAGTTTCGGCTAGAGAGGAAAAAGAGAGGAAAAACAACCCTAAGGTGTTAAAGCAGAAGAAAAACGGCACCACTCAATACCCTAAGTGCCGAAATACTAACATCATAACCCCCTGCCGATTTTTCCCTCTTCAATTCCCAATATTCGGCCAACTCCTAGCCTCATCCCAATCCCTTAAATCTCTCCCCTTATCACTCCTTAATCCAAGCATTTAAACTGATCCAACTCTCCTCTAGCAGAATCCACCTGAACTCCAACACTTAACCCTCCTGCACTTAAAAAATAAATGCATCTATTTGCCGACACAGGGAATCGATCCCTTGCCTTCCCAAAGCTCCACACGCCACTTTTCTAGGAGCCTAGTGGCGTCACCCTTGCCACTTAACCAAGGCTCTTTTTGTGATACACTTTACCCACAACTTTATATAACGCCACCTAGCCAGAACCCCTAACTCCTAAATCCAAAATTTCAAAAATTTAACCGGGTTTTGGCCAACACATGGGCCTTCTATAAGCCCATTTACCTTCTCAAAATATTAATTTCACATCCAAATATAAAATTTTAAAATCTCTATCAAAATACTGAAAACCACGAATAAATCCGAAAATCAGGACGTTACACACTAAGTGTGCGAACTTAAATTATATGGCACTAAGTGTGCGAACTTAAATTATATGGCACTAAGTGTGCGAACTTAAATTATATGGCACTAAGTGTGCAAACTTAAATTATATGGCACTATGTGTGCGAGCTTAAATCGCATGGCACTAAGTGTGCGAGATCGTTTATTAAGCACTACGTGTGCGAATTTAATATGTATGTTCTATCGATTGAATATTTATATGGAGGTGTGATTTTATCGAGTTGAGTATGGACAGCGGAAAGAGTAAGCACCTTGAGTTCATGGCTAATAGATGCTATGTTCATGCTCGGGGTTGAGTTGGTAAGTTTAAATCTATGTGATGATTTCAATTGCATTCCCGTAAATAAGGTAACGTGGAATAGATGAAAGTCATTTGATTGCATGATTATTGCGGAAATGAGATGATGTATGGAAATGCCTCAATTACTCTATTGAATAAGTATATAAAATGTCATTGGGTGAGTTGGTATGAGATTGAACCGAAAGGTCCAAGGAACTATGGTATAGTTCGATATGGATGGGGTACCTAGCCTCGTGCATTGTTTCATGTTGTGATAATTTTATTGATGGATGATTGTCGAATGCTTAGGACTTACTAAGTTATAAACTCACTCGGTGTTTTCTTGTCACCCATTTTAGGTCCCTTGGATTCGTCTCGTTTGTGTGCTCGGAACCGTCGTTGAAGTTATCACACCGGCTGGAAATCTTTTGGTATTGTCTTCGTAGTTGAACTAGGAGAACATTTGGCATGTATAGGCTATTTTGTTTTGTTGAATTGTGGGTTGTAAACTTTAAGCCATGCGAAAATGGCCTATGTGGTCGGTTGAGTGTGATTCTAAAACCTATAGTCACGAGCCTTAGAAACCTTAATTTTGATAAGGTGGCCATAGTTTGTATTATGTATGATGAAATAGTTGGCCATGGAAGAATTATGAAATAGTCATTGTTTGCTTTAGTAACAGATGCTGCCAGCAGCAGTGAGGTGAGATGGAAAAATCACTAAAAATAGTAGAAGTAGAATTAAATAGTGAATAAATTATGAAATTGAACCTTGATGAATCTATTTTCATATGGACGAAACAAAACGACCATATGAGTTGTATTTTAAGAGATATTCAGGTTTTCGTGAAACAGGGCCAGAACGGTTTCTGGATCCCCTGCTCCGACTTTGAAAATTCACTATAAATTAACCAGAGAGAATTAGAAGTCATGCTCTATATGTAGAGATTACCTTGTGAGTCTAGTTTCTCTAGAAACAAACTTAATAAGTGTTGGAGCCCTGTACAGGATGATATCCAAGTCGTAGTGCACAAAGGTCAGTGAAGTCGAACCCTGAAACAGGGGAGACTTTAACTAATAAACTGTACTAATTGGCTTGACCAAAAATTATAGAAAAAAATGTGTAGATGGGATTATGAGTCTAGTTTCAGGAAAAATTTACGGAACTGATTTTCGAGTTCTGGAACTCGAGATATGATTTTTAAGGTGACAGTGATGCAGTTAGCTAGCCTGCCTGGAACAGAAATTAAATATTTCCAAGAGAGAAATAAGGGAAGTAAGCCCAGTAACACCACGTGGTCAAATCCGGTGACGGTCACGGGTTTGGGGTGTTACATTTACCCCATGCTTAACGCATTTTATGGATGATTTTTCCTTAGAATTGGTGAATTCGAGGTCCTAATGCCTTAAATTCATGTTTTATACTTAGGTGAGCATAGGAGAGCGAAAGGAACGAGAAACGAGCCAGAAACGGAGAAAATGGGCCAAAGTACGAAATCAACACGGCCTAGACTTCCTTACACGGGTAGACCACATGGCCGTGTCAATTTGGCAGAATCGAAGCACGACTCACACGGACGTGTCACACGGGTGTGTCCCTGTTGAGGCCAAGTTGAGTTCAATTCGAAAAAGGCTAATTTTGAGGGCTTTTAGGCATTCTAAAGTCTATAAATACATCCTAAAGGAGGGAGGCAAGACACAGAGAGAAGGAGGCAGGGATCTGCTCATGGGAAGCCATTTAATCCATCTCAGAAGCCAGATTCACCATCAAGATTGAAGATCTCCCCTCAATTTCCCTTCAGGAGTTTTGGGTTTTCTTTATGTTTTGTATTCATTATTCTTCTGAGATGTTTTCCTTTTTAGTTATGAACTAAATCCCCTAAATACCTATGGGGAATGAAACCTAAGATGAATCTTGTTATTATTTTCTGAATTGTATGATAAATATTTAACTTGGTCTTAATTATGTGTTCTTAATTCTTGTTTTGATATCCCAGGATACTAATTCAAGATAAGCTCTTATTTAGAGGAGGAATAGACTCTGTCTAAGAGTACAATTGTCATAATTAAGCAGAGTTGATAGCGCGCCTATACAGAGGGTGACAAGATTTTGCCGGATTAGGGTGAAACCTAATAAGGGGATCTATAGATCGAGTTAATGCAACCCTAGGGTGTTAATTAGAGAAAAGTCTCAATTATTCAATCTAGGGATTAGACGTTATTAGTCCTGAATAGGGATAATAACATAACTTAGGGATCTCTACAGGACAAGTTAAATGAATAAATCATCCGATTCAGAGCTAGAATAACAAGTAAAGTCTAGGTGGATTTTTCCTTAGGTATTGTCTTAATTCATTCGTTTTCCAAAAGTAATTCCTCAATTCTACTTTCAGTGAATTCTTAGTTTAGATAATTAGTTAGTTAAAACAAAACCCCCTTATTCTTAGGCTAGATAATAAAAAGGCAGTCATTACTAGTACTTTTAGTTCCTTTGGGTTTGACAATCCGGTCTTGCTAAAACTATACTACTGTTCGATAGGTACACTTGCCTACATTGTGATACTAGTTAGTTTCAAGAACGATTCTTTATAAATATTTAAAACCTGTCACACGAAAATCGCAATCAAGTTTTTGGGGCCGTTGCCGAGGAACTAAGTTATTAGGAACGCTCAATTTTTATTACTTTAGCCATTTATTTTTCTTGCAATTTAATTTTAATTTTAATTTTATTATTTATTAATTTACTTTTTCTTTCTCTTGATAGGTTTTTATAGTTTATGACTAGTAAAAACTCGTCAAGACCACTTTTTTTGACGAAGAAATTGATCACACAGTTCGCAGAAGCCAAAGAGAAATAAGACGAAGCTTAAGATACATAGAGAACGAGTAAGAGAACGATACTCAACCCCCAACTGAAGAAATGGCTGAAAACCAAGACAATCAGCTACCTCCTGCGATACACATTGAACTAGCAAATCAGAATCCTGCTCCTCGTACTATGTATGATTATGCTAAACCTATTTTAACAGTAACTGAGTCAAGTATAGTTAGGCCTGCTATTGCTGCAAATAATTTTGAACTAAAACCTAACACTATTCAAATGATACAGCAATTTGTTTAGTTTGATGGTTTGCAGGATCAGGATCTGAACACTCATTTGGCAAATTTCCTGGAATTCTATGATACATTTAAAATTAAT
Source organism: Gossypium arboreum (assembly GCF_025698485.1). Taxonomy (NCBI): domain Eukaryota; kingdom Viridiplantae; phylum Streptophyta; class Magnoliopsida; order Malvales; family Malvaceae; genus Gossypium; species Gossypium arboreum. The sequence goes on along the minus strand of NC_069077.1, from coordinate 114,107,884 downwards.
GGTGTTTCTGACGATGCCATTTTCTTTGGTTATTCCCTTTTTCATTGAGAAATAAAGCTAAACAGTGGTTGAACTCGTTACCACGAGGGTCAATCACTACTTGGGAACAAATGACCGAAAAATTTCTATTAAAATATTTTTCGCCAGCTAAAACGGCCAAATTACGTAATGATATTTCTTCGTTTGTGCAGATGGACTTAGAAACTCTTTACGATACATGGGAGAGATATAAGGACTTACTTAGAAGGTGCCCTCATCATAGGTTATCGCTTTGGCTACAGGTTCAAACATTCCATAATGGCCTGAATACTTCGACTCGACAAATGGTTGACGCAGCTGCTGACGGAACCATAAATAATAAAACACCTGAAAATGCTTATGAGTTTATTGAAGAGATGTCACGGAATAACTATTAGTGGCAAGTCATGAGGACTAAGCCAACTAAAACAGCAGGTGTTTATAATGTCGATTCGGTTACTATGCTGTCAAACCAGGTAGAACTTCTAAATAAAAAGATTGATGGTTTACTTGGTCCTACTTAGGTACATCTAGTAATAAGGTGCGAGACGAATGGAGGAGGAGCATGCACAGAATATCAACCCATCAACCCTATCATCAAGGAGGAACAAGTTCAATATATGGGTAACAATAACTCTAGATCCCAAAATAACCCATATAGTGACACTTATAATACAGGTTGGAGGAACCATCCCAATTTCTCGTGGGGCGGTCAAGGAAATCAAAGACCACAACATCCTCCGGGTTTTCAACAACCACCTTACTAGCAAAAAAAGAAGCCGAACCTTGAGGAGATGTTAACCAAATTCATCTTGGTGTCAGAAACTCGTTTCCAGAACACCTAGACAGCACTTAAAAATCAACAAGCATTGATCCAAGGGCTCGAAACTCAGATAGGCCAACTTTCCAAACTAATCTCCGAACGACCACAAGGTAGCTTGCTAAGTAATACTGAACCCAACCCAAGGAAACAGCTTAACGCGATTAATGTTCAAGATGAAGAAGGATTTGTTGAGCCTAAACCAGAACCGAGGCAAGAAACTGTGGTGAGCAGAGGTCAAGGTGAGGTAGGTCATAATAAAAACAAATCAATGAATGTCGAATATAAACCTCGTGTACCATACCCCAACGCGACAAGGAAAGACCACTCAGATGAACAATTTGGTAAATTCCTTAAACTCTTAAAAAAATTACATATTAACTTATCGTTTATTGAAGCTCTATTGCAGATGCCAAATGCAATGAAATTTTTAAAGGAGCTTTTAACAAATAAACGGAAGTTGGATGAGGTGTCGCATGTGGAACTGAACTCAATTTGCTCAGCTATTCTACAGAATAAACTACCCAACAAACTAAAAGATCCAGGGAGTTTTATGATTCCTTGCTTAATTGGGAGTTTAGATGTTAATAATGCATTAGCTGATTTAGGGGCTAGTATTAATGTCATGCCCTACAAAATGTTCAAACAATTAGGTCTTGGGAAACCCAAATAGACTAGGATGAGCATTCAATTAGTAGATAAAACTATAAGATTCCCTAGGGGTATTTTGAATATGTGCTAGTTAAAGTCAATAAATTTATATTTCCCGTTGACTTTATTGTTCTAGACATAGAGGAGGATAGCAACACTCCTTTGATTTTGGGACGGCCCTTTTTAGCAACTGCTAAAATGATTATCGATGTTGGAACAGGTGAGCTCACACTCCGTATGGGAGACAAAACAATCACCTTTCAATCTTACAATTCTTGTGCCACATCAGAAATTGAAAGTGATCATCTAAACCATTCTACTAAAACTGACAATATAGTACAACCTACTTTGCAGGAAATGAGTATAAAGGAAGCACATGAGTCATTCTCAAGTAGTAAGAGACGACCTATTCATGAAGATCGAAGGCTACAAATCGAGGAGCTAGATGAATGGCAGACGCATAAATCGAGAACACATGATAAACCAAAACTATGCTAGAACGAGCTCAACACCTTCCCACGTCAACTTAAGGTTGGAGATAAAGTCTTATTAGATGCCGCAGATCCTCACATTGTCACTACCACACTGAACGAAGAAATCCCTCTTACGGTACTTAGCATTTTCCCATTAGGTACAGTCGAGGTAAGTCATCCCAAGTTCGGCATTTTAAGGTAAACGACACCCATCTAAAACCTTATTTTGATGAGAATGATAGCAAGAATGAGAAGTATAAACTCCTCAAACCACCATGACCATTCAATGGAGAGGTAAGTCGAGCTTAGACTAATAAACGCTTCTCGGGAGGCAACCCAAGCACTAACAATATTAATTTTTTAAAATTTTACTATTTAACACCTAACTTACTAACAGAGATCTTGAATACAGGTTTTTCCACATAGACACGGCCAAGCACACAGGCATGCTTAGGGTTATGTGAAAACAGGGGAAAGATTTCTCCAACAGGGGCTACGATAAATCGCCACGACCATGCAACATGGTCGTGGGCTAACCTGCCAAAACAACACGGGCGTGCGACACGCCTGTGTCTATAACCCGTGGTCGAACCTGTTAAACGAACACGAGCGTGGGCCTACATACACGGGCGTGGGAGAAGTGAACAAAGCCAGGCACGGTCGTGTGACACGGCTGTGTGCACCCACACGCCCAAGGAACACGAGCGTGGACTAAAAGTTAGACGCACCCAAATTCAAAATTCGCGAGTCACACGGGAAAAATTTAGGGAACACGAGCGTGTTCCCTGGCCGTATGCCCCAAAATCTATAAATAGATTGCACTATTAATTGTCTTCTTTACCCAAAAAACCCTAACCCTAGCCGCTGCAAGTCCACATGCCCTCCCCACCACACCCATGCGCCACTTCCAACTACGTTTTCGACACCCAACCTCCCTCCTTTAGCGTTTGTTTACTCTTTTCTCTTTTATTGCACTAATTTATAATGCTATTTATCATAGTAATCTATATTTTTCATATTATTTTCATCTTTTTATCACTCAAATGTCATTTATAAAACAAGTTATCATCTTTTTCTTGTTAAAATTTTTATTCATTACATGATTTCTCTACTTCACTTGATTAGTTAGAAGTACATATTCATGGTTAGTATAGTTGAAATATTCATGCCTCTTGTGTTGATATTTATGTTCATTCGTATAGTATGATACATTCCATTCTTTGCCATTTTACTTATATCACCATGCTAATGCCACAAAAGTAGGTCATTGAACTTATTGTTTTTGCTAAACTTAGTAATTGTGGCTGAACATATTTATGGATTTTTCTCTTCGAATTTAGTCGCATTTTCCCCTGTCTAATCATCAAGATGAATTAATGTTTCTAATTGTAGGCATACAATGTCATCTTCACGTGGTAAAAAGGCCACTGTCCCTGCTTCAAAGAAAAGGAAGGGACCGTCATCTTCTTCGGGTCCTATCGCGGAAGTTCGTCACCCTTTCCTGAGGTTCCCCATCAGGCCCCAAGAAGAACTTTTCCAAATACTCCGGGCCCAACCTATAATTACGGGCCACTGCATTAACTGGGCTGCAATAGAACAAGTTCAGTTGGCTAATGCAATTCTGGCCCACCTAACCACCGACCCTTGGGAGCTTTTCTTTGGGATCATTAAGCTGACGTATCTCGAGCTTACGATGGAATTATTCTCCACATTTCATCTTCAGACTATGATGACGAACTGCGATGATCTCAGCACGGTGCAATTTCGCCTAGACGGATTAGTCCACCAGCTCAGCGTCCCAAAATTCGGTACGGCACTGGGTTTATATATAGAGGAGTTCAAGGAGGAGAATGACTTAGATACTCTCAACCGCCATATGCATCATTCTCCTTCATGGTGTTGGGATGCACTAGTACCAGGCGCGACCACCTACAATCCTAGCTGCTCCAAGGCATTGCCTCTCCCTCTATCTCTAAGGTACCTACACGCCATTTTGGCTCATACGATAATAGGAAGGCGAGAGAGCACTAGCATCGTCAATACTCACGACGCCTGCTTTCTATGGTGTATATGGCACGGGCATGTCATCGACCTTGCCTATTTCATTGCCCTCACCATTCAACACCAGACGGAGTGGCATAGGAAGGGGGTCATCTCTATTGGTCCCTACGTGATGCGATTGGCTCGACACTTCAGACTCCTCAGCACCGTGGCCCAAGAATCATCCTTGACCCTCATTGGCCAGATGTCTCCATAAGGTATCTCGAGCATGCTTAGCATGAGGATGATCGAAAAGCGCCAAGGAACCTACCCTCCTCAATATCGTCTCGTCCAATCTACCGAGGAGGAAGCCCCCGAGGACATTACTGATGATGTCCCCCCACAGCACGAGGACCCACCGTCTCAGCCACCACCACCCTCCCGTCCAGTTCATGTGGCAGCTTCATATGCTGGCATCTCTGAGTGCCTCGCTCAATTCGAGCAGCAATGTTTTCAACAATTTGACAACATTGATGCTACTCTACAGCAGATTTGTCAGCACCTCCACATCTCATTGCCACCCCACCTCGCGAACCATTTAGCGATGAAAATGTTTAAAAACTTTTATTTATTATTTTATGTTTTTACTCTTATTTTATCTTAAGACTACTTTTTGTTTTTCTTTCACCTTATTTTTATTAGGACTTATAATTATTATTTTACAATTTTTAATTTTGGCTAATTCCTATTAAGTACTTACCCTTCCTTATATATTTCCCAAAAGAGTTTCTGATTCTATCACAGTTATAAAGAGCTCCACAGCTCACTATTACTCAGGAACTCGAAACTCCACTGGGAAAAGTTCTCTATGACTGCCATGTCCTGCTCGACCACGATCATAACTAACTTCTGATATAATATTCTTTTGGCATAAGACTTATGGACTAATGAACCTCTACCACCGCCGGAGTATCCTCCTCCACCCTCACGCCGATTATTGTCCACAACTCCAGTTCAAGGAAATTCACTCATCACTCAGAAAGTTTCACTCCTATCCGTATCTTATTTCTATATTCTTATATCTATCTTTGTACATTGAGGACAATGTACATCTTAAGTGTGGCGGGGTATTCATTTCATTATAAAAAAAATCCCTGAATGACTGCCTTGTTCTGTTGAAAATATCTCATATCATAGTTAGGATAAATTTTGATTGATTTATGATTCTTATTGATATATCTTGAATTAAAACATAGGTATTTATGCATTGATTGTTTAAACTTTAAGGTTGATTTTTAAGAATTTAAAGTTTTATGTTGTTTCCCCAAAGTTTAGGTATTACATTGAGTTGGAATTCACAAGTTTTAAATAGCAAAAAGCATTAATTTTTGTGAGATTTTTGAGCCTTTTGAGCATCTATTAATTCTTTCATGCTCACCTTTATTATTGCTTTGAGTGCGTCAGTATTGAACTGTTATTCTAGAACTTGCTTGATTATGCATGTCAAGACCACACCATTTGATTTGATATGTCAAAATGATTAAGGCACTTAGGATTAACCCACTCATGCCATGAAAAGCCTACCTTCAAAATTAACCTCTAGTGAACCCCTTTGAGCCTAACAACCCAATTTTTTTTTTGTATTACCCTTAATATTAACCCTTAACCCATTATTGTTGAAATCCCCTAAATTAAATTTGATCCCTATTTTTGTCGAGATTTGAATTGAAATAGTTGCTCAGCTATGTCTTGTTCTTAGTAGTTAGTCTATGTTATTTGACTTGTAATTAAAAAAGAAAAAAGAAACATTTATACATATTAGTAGTAGTAATCTTCTGAGCTAAAGAAGTTAAATTCCATATTCTAAAAAAAGCTCTGTTGTACGCAATTGATGACCAGCTATTTTTCTAGTTAGATAATTTTTCAATTCAATCTCGATTCTAACCTTTTCTTTCAGCATGAAACCACACCCCCTAACCAAACCTCGTTACAACTCTCAAAAGATCTTTTGATTAATGAATCATCTCAATTTATAGTGGTGGAGATTTGATTTTCATGCAAGCCTATGGTAATAATTTTTCATTATTAACTATTGAGTGCTTCATTTATTGTCCTTAAACACCTCGAGTGGTTTGAGTGAACCTTTAGTGAGGATGTGAAACTCTGTGATATTTTGAATCAAAGGTAATTACTTAGATGAGGGGAGACACCTATGTTTGCATGATTAAATACTCAACTTGGAATGTTTGAAACTTTTATGTTCATTTAGCTGAATTCTCAATGTATGATTACCTGTGGATTATATTGAGATATTTTCGATAGAGATTATAAGTTGAGAAATATTTTTGTTGATTATGAGTTGAGGATTTTGCTTGAAGACAAGCAAATGCTTAAGTGTGGAGGTATTTGATAAACCAAAATTTCTACATATTTTTACCCCATGCTTAACACATTTTATGGATGATTTTTCCTTAGAATTGGTGAATTCGATGCTCCTAATGCCTTAATTTCATGTTTTATACTTAAGTGAGCATAGGAGAATGAAAGGAATGAGAAACGTGCCAGAAACGGATAAAATGGGCCAAAGTACAAAATCAACACAGCCTGGACTTCCTTACACGGGTAGACCACACGGCCGTGTCAATTTGGCAGAATTGAAGAATGACTCACACGGGCGTGTCACACGAGCGTGTCCCTGCCGAGGCCAAGTTGAGTCCAATTTAGGAAATGCTAATTTTGAGGGCTTTTAGGCATTCTAAAGCCTATAAATACATCCTAAAGGAGGGAGGCAAGACACAGAGAGAAGGAGGCAGGGAACTGCTCAAAGGAAGCTGTTTGATTTATCTCAGAAGCCGGATTCACCATCAAGACTGAAGATCTCCCCTCAATTTCCCTTCAGGAGTTTTGGGTTTTCTTTATGTTTTGTATTCATTATTCTTCTGAGATGTTTTTCTTTTTAGTTATGAACTAAATCCCTTAAATACCTAAGGGGAATGAAACCTAAGACGAATCTTGTTATTATTTTCTGAATTGTATGATAAATATTTAACTTGTTCTTAATTATGTGTTCTTAATTCTTGTTTTGATATCCCAGTATACTGATTCAAGATAAGCTCTTATGCAGAGGAGAAATAGACCCTGTTTAAGAGTACAATTGTCATAATTAAGTGGAATTGATTGCACACCTAGACATAGGGTGACAAGATTTTTCCAGTTTAGGGTGAAACCTAATAAGGGGATCCATAGATCGAGTTAATGCAACCCTAGGGTGTTAAATAGAGAAAAGTCTTGATTATTCAATCTAGGGATTAGACGTTATTAGTCCTGAATAGGGATAATAACATAACTTAGGGATCTCTTCGAGACAAGTTAAATGAATAAATAGTCCGATTCGGAGCCAGAATAACAAGTAAAGTCTAGGTGGATTTTTCCTTAGGTATTGTCTTAATTTAATCGTTTTCCAAAATTAATTCCTCAATTCTACTTTCTATGAATTCTTAGTTTAGATAATTAGTTAGTTAAAACAAAACCCCCTTATTCTTAGGCTAGATAATAAAAAGACAGTCATTAGTAGTACTTTTAGTTCCTTTGGGTTCGACAATCCGATCTTGCTAAAACTATACTACTATTCGATAGGTACACTTGCCTACATCATGATAATAGTTAGTTTCAAGAGCGATTCTTTATAAATATTTAAAACCTGTGACATGAAAATTACGATCAATCTTCTTCCATAGAGATACTTTCTAGAATACTTTGTCACCAACCTAAAATTCAATCTCTTTTCTTTTCAAATCCAAGTATGACTTTTGTCGATCTGAAGCTGCTTTCAAGCAATCACAGATTTCCTTTACTTTTTCGTCGGTTTCTCTAGCCAAATCAACCCCGTGAATCTATTTCTCACTAAGCTCGGTCCAATACAAAGTTGTTTGGCACTTGCGGCCATACAATGCCTCATAAGGCGCCATCTTAATACTTGACTGAATTCTGCTATTATACACAAATTCGACCAATGGCAGATATTTTTCCCAATTACCTTCGAATTCTAAAACACAACATCGGAGCATATCTTCGAGAATCTGAATCGTTCTTTCAGATAGATCGTCGGTTTGCGGATGAAATATGGTACTAATGTTCAACTTCGTACCTAAAGCTTTTTGCAGCTTCTTCCAAAACCTTGAAGTAAACCTCGGATCTCTATTCGAAATAATAGACATAGGCACTTCGTGCAATCTCACATTCTTCGAAATGTACAATTCAGCTAACTTATCAAGTGAGTAATTAATACGTACCAGTATAAAATAAGCCAATTTCGTCAGTCTATCAACCACAACCCATACAGCATCTTTCTTTTTCGGAGTCAAAGGCAAACCTATTACAAAATCCATCATAATCCTATCCCATTTCCACTCAAGCATCATCACTGGCTGAAGTAAACCCAAAGGTACTTGGTGTTCAGCTTTCACTTGTTGACAAATCAAACATCTAGAAACAAACTCTGAAATTTCTCATTTCATACCAGACTACCAATACAATTTCTTCAAATCATTATACATTTTTGTACTATCGGGATGCACAGATAAACAATCATTATGTGCCTCATAAAGAATTGTTTGAATAAGTTCATCATTTTTTGGTATACAAATTCAGCCTCAGAACATTAAACAATCATCAGATCCGATATGGAAGTCTGAATCACTACCTGATTAGAATGAACTCTTTTGGCTTGCAAGTCAGTGTCACATTTCTAAGCTTCAAAAATTTGTTGAGGAAACAGTGGCCTAGCTCTCAACTCGAATAGAATCGAACCATTATCAAACAAAGTTAATCGTGTATTCATCACTCTCAAAGCAAACAAAGCCTTTCTACTCAACGCATGAACGATCACATTTGCCTTACCCAGGTGCTAATCAATTATTAGCTGATAATCCTTCAAACACTCAAGCCATCTCCGTTGCCGCAAGTTCAAATATTTCTAAGTCATCAAGTATTTTAAACTCTTATGATCAAAAAAGACATGACATTTCTCACCGTACAAATGATGTCTCCAAATCTTTAGGGCAAACACAATGGCGACTAGTTCCAAATCATGCATCGGATAATTCTTATTGTGTGGTTTCAACTGTCTCGAGGTATAAGCTATCACTTTGCACTCTTGTAGTAACATACATCCTAATCCATTCATTGATGCATCGCTATAAATCACAAACTCTTTTCTCGGCTTAAGTTGTACTAAAATCGATGCCTCGATCAATAATGCTTTCAACATCTTGAAACTTTGATAACATTTTTCGAACCATTCAAACTTAACATCTTTTTGCAATAGCTTGGTCATAGGAGTAGCAATCATCGAAAATCCATTGACGAAACATCGATAATATCCAGCTAAGCCCAAGAAACTTCTAACTTTAAATACATTTCTCAGTAGTTTCTAATCAATAATTGCCAAAATCTTACTTGGATCAACTCGGATACCATCACCTGAAACAATATTTCCCAAAAATCTAACTTCTCAGAGCTAAAACTCACTTTTACTGAATTTAGCAAACAACTTCTTATCTCTCAAAGTTTGCAATACAGTCCTCAAGTGCTCAGCATGCTCGGACTCATCTCGAGAATAAATCAGAATGTTATCGATAAACACAACCACAAACTTTTCCAAATACGGTCGAAAAATCCTATTCATCAAGTCCATAAAGACAACATGTGCATTTGTTAACCCAAAAGGCATAACGAGAAATTCATAGTGCCCTTAACTTGTCCTGAAAGCGGTCTTCAGTACATCGGACTCTTTGACTCTCAATTGATAATATCCAGATCTAAAATTAATCTTCGAGAATACTATTGCTCCTCTCAACTGATTGAATGAGTCATCTATCCTCAGCAAAGGATATTTGTTCTTTATAGTCCCCTTTTTGAGCTGTCGGTAATCGATACAAAGTCTCATAGACCGGTTGTTTTTCTTTACAAATAACAGTGAGCACCCCATGGAGAATAACTCGATCTCGCAAAACCTTTATCTATTAACTCTTGCAACTGAGCCTTTAATTCTTTCAATTCAGTCGATGCCATTCTATTCGGAGCAATAGATATCAGCGAGGTCCCTGGTACTAACTCAATACCAAACTCAACTTCTCTAACTGGTGGTAACCCATGTAACTTTTCTGGAAACAGATCCGAATATTCACAAACTATCGGCACTGATTCAATTTTCAATTCAGATACTTTTGTTTTCAACACATAAGCAAGATACGCTTCACACCCTTTTTCTTACATATCTTTGGGCAGACATCGAAGAAATCACAATAGGAAACTCACCCGACTCATCTAAATCAATTCAAAGAATTTTACCATTTTCACATTTCAGTTCAATAATCTTTCTTTTACAGTTCACTACAGCATCATGCAGTGCCAAACAATCCATACCCAAAATAACATCGAATTCATCAAATGGAAACAACATTAAATCAACCGAAAAATAGTGACCTCGAATCATCAAGGGAAAATTCTTGCAAACTTTATCAACTAACACATGTTTGCCTCAATGGTTTGACACTCGAACCACAAATTCTGTAACTCAATAGGCAAACTCTTACTAGCTACCAGTTTCACACAAACATAAGAATGAGTCAATCTAGGATTAATCAATGCAACTACATTAGTATTATAGAGAGAAAAAGTACCAGTGATAACATCGGGAGATGTCGCTTCTTCGCGAGCACGGATGGCTTAGGCTCTAGCCAGTGCTCGAGCTTCAGATCTCACAGTTGTATCTTTTGTCACACTTTTACTACTAGCTCCATTTTCAATATTCCTTGCTGGCCTACCCCTATTAGTAGTATTATTTGGCCTCGCGCTCTAAAATTTTTTTCTCGACCATTTCAGGGCAATCACGGATAAAATGCTCTTGAGAACCACACTTGAAATAGGCTTGGTCATTCATTCTACACTCACCGGAATGACGTCTGCCACAATGCTGAAAATTAGGTTTGTTAGACCTTACATTACCTACATTTGCCATTGAAGTGGCTTGAGATTTAAAACTCGAGTGTTGCTTCCCACGGTCTCTGTGAGAATACCCAGCTGATACATTCAAACGAGAGTACATTTCTTTAGATTTCTTTGAATGAGATGGGAATGACTTACTCATTGGTCTTTTCCTTGAATTTTTAGCTTCACAATTAGCTTTCCCCTTTTCTTTATTCAAGTCTTCGGTCTTACAAGCTCGCTCGACCAATACCACAAATTCTTTCAGCTCTAAAATCCCATCTAACATACAAATATCCTCATTCAATCCATCCTCAAACCTCTTGCACATAATAGCCTCGGTGGAAACACACTCTTGAGCATATTTACTAAGTTTGACAAATTCTCATTCATACTCTGTCACTGTCATACGACCCTATTTCAGTTTAAAAAATTCCTTATGTTTCTGACCGATGAACCGCTAACTAATACACTTCTTTTCGAACTCCTCTTGAAAGAATTCCCATGTAACTCTCTCTCTTAGTACCACCGGTGTGTAGGACAACTCTTCCGGTAGTGAGATGACACACTTTAAACACTCTTCCGGTGTGTAGGACAACTTATCAAATACCCTGATGGAGTTTTCGAGCCAAAACTCAGCTCTCTCGGGATCATCATCCAAATTAGCTCTAAAATCCTCAGCCCCATGCTTTCAGATCTTATCAATCAGAGGCTTGTTCATTCTTACAAATTCCATACCTTGTGGAGCTACGGAAACCTGTTGAGGAATAGGTTGGGGTAGAGGAGGTTGGGTATTCAGATTTTTTCGAACAAATTCTGTATACCACTCATTCATCATATGGAGAAGGCTTCCCTACCCCCTTCTCCCTGACTAATCGTTGAGTGTCTACTATCAGATGACACTGTCCCTTGAGCGGGTGCCAACGTATTACTTTCAATGTCATCAGCCTCAGCTCGATTGGGATCCATTGACTATATAAAAACACAATTTAAAATTGTCAGGAGTCATCACACTATCACAGTTCATTTATGGCATGTATAGGTGGACTCTTACACATGCTACGCTAGTCTGAGATTTGACTAAATCACAGCTCTAATACCACTAAATGTAACACTCCTTACCTGTATTCGACACCAAAATAGGTCACGAGGCATTACTAGACTTAAACATAAGCAAACATATAAAACCGAGACGTAAATTTCCATCCAAATTTAAAACTTTTCATATACATTCATATTGTCCCTATAACAAACCTACGAGGCCCAAAACATGCATTGGAAGTGGTTCGGGACTAAATCGAGAACTTTGGAAAAATTTTCATATTTTAAGATCCACACGCCCGTGTGGGCAAGCCGTGTGGTCACACACGCCCGTGTCCCTAATCCGTGTAACCCTCTATTTGTCATCTAGGAACAAATTGAAGTCACACAGCCAAGGCACATGCCAGTGTGCCTAAGCCTTGTGGTCGATTGAATTTTCATAATTTTTCACAAAATAGGTGCAGACTTCACATGGCCAGGGCACACGCCCGTGTTCGAGGACATGCCATCCACATGGCTGAGACACACACCCGTGTCTCTACCCGTGTGCTCAATACTGAGCATTCTGTTTTGCAACAATTAAGGTGCAGGGGACACACGGTCGGAACACACGCCTATGGGGCGAGCCGTATGTCACACACGGCCTAGACACACCCTTGTGTGTCTACCCGTATGGACAAAAATAAGGCTATTTTCCAAGCCATATTGTCACCTTTCCATGCACAAACCTACACAACAAAACATAGTACCATTCTAAGTATATACATTCAACCAAATCAGCCACAACCAAGACATCAATACTATATTCACATGCTAATCATACGCAAACATCACATATATCTCAACTCAAATCATGCAATTTCCCACATCCATGAAAACATCATCACATGCATATTTATATATATACTTAAACCAATATTAGCCAACACCATATCGCCATTTACAAAATAAATTATCAACCAATATAGGCTAGCACATTAGGTCAATTCAATTATGACACATAACAAAATGACCAAGTCCCTATACATGCCATAACTCAAATATTGAAATCATTGGTACCCAAAATATTAAGTTGATAGTGTGATTGGATCTTCGACAATCTTCGATCCCCGAGATGGCTTGATGATACTATAAGACAAGGGAAAAGAAAGAGGAGTAAGCTATATAGCTTAGTAAGTTCCTATGGAAATAATAAGCATTATAAACTCACATTTAACATATAATTAACTTGAAGTAAATCAACATAAATGTCATTATAAATCTCATAATCAAACTTACTCATTCACAACCCTAACAGGGACTCATCACATATCGAGCTCATAAAACATGAGTTTTATGTACATACCTATACCAATTTACAACATATCATAGTCTTTCACAACTTTGATATTATCGTTGCATTTTCTGTTGAACCACTTGAAATACTAAAGGATACTCGAGTATCTCGCATACATAGTACCACACCAATGCCATATCCCAGATATGGTCTTACATGGGATCTCGTATCGATGCTAGTAGCCCAACTATGATTTTACACGAAATCTTATATCGATGCCATATCCTAGATATGGTTTTACACGAAATCTCATAATGATGTCATATCCCAGTTATGGTCTTACACATAGTCTCACTAACCCTAATGTCATGACATTTGTATCTTACCTATTCCTAAGGTTCAACCGAGATTTCACGCCAGTCGTGACTTTGTCGAACATGCTTAATGGTCAATCATAATTCATACAATAGTAAAGCATTTGAAACATAATTATAATAATGAATTATTTACATAAGAACTTACATCGGTACAAAAATTAGTAGGAAATGGACCTAATCATCAAATACTTTGTTTTCCCCCCGATCTAGGTCCGAACCTCGTTTCTCTTGATAATCATGCTTGAAAAGTGGCAAAACCCTAGCTATGTCCTCCTTGCAAAATTTGGCCAAGCATGAAGAAGATGGACTAAATTTTTGGCTTCATTTTTTGTTTTTAATTCATTTAATTACCAAATGACCAAAATGCCCTTTTCTTAAAACACTAAAATTCTCTTACATCACTTATTTTTGTCCAACTTAAAGTAAAATGGTCTAATTACAATCTAAGAACCTTCAATTTAAAATTTTATAACAATTAGACACCTCTAGCATGTAGAACTGAACTTTTGCACTCTTTACAATTTAGTCCTTTTTGCTAAATTGAGTGCTCAAACGTCAAAATTTTCAAACGAAATTTTCACGAAATCATTTTGTAAAACTATAGACCATGAAAATGTAATAAAAACAAGTTTTTATATGTCAAATTCGTGGTCCTGAAACCACCGTTCTAACTAAGCCAAAAATCGGGATGTTACAAAGAGAGGTCAATTTTTTGGGAAATCTAGTTTCTACTAAGGGTATCCGTGTAAATCCTAAAATTATTGTGGCTGCTCTTGAGTGGAACAACTTAGGAATGTGTTTTCAATCCAAAGTTTTCTTAGTTTAACAAGGTATTATCGAAAATTTGTTGATGGATTCTCACTTATTGCAACTCTTTTGACTAATTTGTTACGTAAAAACGCACATTTTCTATGGACTGATGAACATCAATCAAACTTTGAGAAGATCAAATCTGTTTGGACTGAGGCATTCGTTTTTGATACAACCTAAATTCGGTAAAGAGTTTTTTGTGTATAGTAATGCTTCACGTTTTGGGTTTGGTTGGGTTGTGTTCTGATGCAAGATGGTAAGGTAGTAGCTTATGCATCCTGACAACTTAAATCACACAAAGGCAACTATCCTATGCATGATCTTGAGTTGGCTGTGGTTGTCTTCGTCTTGAAAATTTGGAGGCACTATCTATATAGCGAGAGGTGTATCATCTACATTGATCACAAAAGCCTCAAGTATCTCATTAATCAGAAGGAGTTGAATCTTAGGCAACGTAAATATATTGAGTTGCTTAAGGGCTATGACTAGACCATCGAGTATCATCCTGGTAAGGTCAATGTGGTGGTTAATGCTCTTAGTCGTATATCGATGTCTGATTTAAAGGCGATGTTTGCTTACCTAAATTTTTTTTATGACGGTATTCTTTTAGCCGAGTTGCAAGTTAATCCGACTTGGATTGATTAGATTTAGGGTAAGCAATTAGTGGATGATTCTCTGATTTTTTGGTTTCAACATGTTGAAAATGCTAGGACTTCTAATTTTGGGTTGAATAGTGAGGGTGTTTTATGTTTAGAGGTCGGGTCGTGTGCCTAATGATGTTGAGTTAAGGTAATCCATATTAGGGGAAGTGCATAGTAGCCCTTATGCTATGCATCCCAGTGGAAATAAGATGTATTGGGATCTTTGAGAGTTATACTGGTAGCCCAGTTTGAAATAGGAGATAACTGACTTCGTCTCTCATTGTTTGACGTGCCAATAAGTTAAGGCTAAGCACTAATTGTCTTCAAGTTTGCTTCAACCCGTTAAGATTCCCCTTTGAAAATAGGAGCATGTGACTATGGACTTCGTTAATGGGTTTCCCTTGACACCCACTCAGAAGGTGTAACACCCCAAACCCGTGACCGTCACCGGATTTGAACACGTGGTGTTACCGGGCTTACTTCCCTTATTTCTCTCTTTGTAATATCTGATTGCTGTTCCAGGCAGGCTAGCTAGCTGCGTCACTGTCTCGTTAAAAATCATATCTCGAGTTTCAAAACTCGGAAACTGATTCTGTAAATTTTCCCTGAATTTAGACTCATATATCTATCCATGGATTTATTTCTAGAATTTTTGGTCGGGCCAATTGGTACAGTTTATTAGTTAAAGTCACCCATGTTACAGGAGTCGACTACACTGACCTTCGTGCGTTACAACTTGAATATCTCTCTGTACAGAGCTTTAATAATGGTGCCGTTTGTTTCTAATGAAACTAGACTCAAAATGGAATCTGAACATATAAGGCATGACTTCTAATTCTTTCTGGATAATTTATAGTAAATTTTCAAAGTCGCGACAGGGGACCCAGAAACTGTTCTGGCCCTGTCTCACGAGAACTTTAATATCTCTCAGTATACTGCTCATATGGTCGTTTCGTTTCGTCCATATTAAAATAGATTCATCAAGGTTCAATTTCATAATTTATTCACTATTTAATTCTACTTCTACTATTTTTAGTGATTTTTTTCAATCTCATCTCACTGCTGCTGTCCGCAACAGTTACTGCAGTAGACTATGCCAATTTCATGAATCTTTCCTTGGCCTTACTAATCATCCATCATACATGACACAAATTATGGCCACCTTATCAAAATAAAAGTTTCTAAGACTCGTGGCTATAGGTTCTAGCATCCCACTCGACGACCACATAGGCCATTTTCACATGGCTTAAAGTTTACAACCCACAATTCAACAAAACATAATAGCCTATACATGCCAAATGTTCTCCTAGTTCAACTACGAAGACAATACCAAAAGGTTTCCAGCGGTGTGATGACTTCAACGACGGTTCCGAGCACGCAACAATACGAGTCCAAGAGACCTAAAATGGGTGACAAGAAAACACCGGGTGAGTTTATAACTCAGTAAGTCATAAGCATTCATCAACCATCCATTAGTAAAATTTTCACAACATAAAACAGTAAACGAGGCTAGGTACTTCATCCATATCGGAACTATACCATAATTCCTCGGACCTTTCGGTTCAATCTCATTCCAAGTCATACATCCACATTTTATATTCTATACAATAAGATAATTGAGGCATTTTTACACACCAACTCATTCACACCACAATCATACAATTGCAATCATCACATAGATTTAAAGCTTACCACGCTCAACCCCGAGCAAGAACGTATTGCCTATTCGTCATGAGCTCAAGGTACTTACCCGATCCGCTGTCCATACTCAACTCGATGGAGACACACCCTCCATATAATTGTTCGATCGGAGATATATATATATAGAGTATGCACACACAGTGCTTAATACTCGATTTCGCACACTTAGTGCCATGCGATTTAAGCCCGCACACACAGTGCCATACCCTTCGAGCTCGCACACTTAGTGCCATATATTTCCAGCATGCACACTCAGTGCCATATTTTTCCAGCATGCATACTTAGTGCCATATATTTCCAGCATGCACACTTAGTGCCATAAATTTCCAGCATGCACACTTAGTGCCATATATTTCCAGCATGCACACTTAGTGCCAATCTCGTCACCGTACACTCGTATTGCCCACACACTTAGTGCCGAAAGTAACTTTCTACACATTTCACTATTTCTTTTACATTCAACAAATGTCATCATTCCATACACATACATTTTCATTTGTAAATACATATATCATCCCATTAAACACAATTGCATAAATTTTACAATCATTTAAGCAATATCAAATACGTGCTTAATGACTTACCTTGTTTGGGGTAGAACGGTTCCAAATCGGCTACTCGTTTGCTTTCTCCTATCCTTTGTCCAATTTAGTTCCCCTTTGCTCTTGAGCTAAATCAAACAATTTACCTCTCCATCAAACACAAACATACGGCATTCACATGCATTATTATGATTATTGCCGAATACTTAACACAACTACGCTGAAAATTTACTCAATCTCATCTTAATTTATTGCTACTTATTTATCAAAATTTCCAATACAAGGTATTTAACACCTATGCCCATTTATACCCCATATGGCGAATGCTTCATTCATTACCCAATTAACCATTCAACAATTTTCAACCTCATTACCACCCTTTTTATGTCTAATTGTTTAAATACCTTCAAGCTCATTCACAAGTACTATTATACATCTCATTAAGCATTAATCATTTTGCAACATAAATTCTATAGCATGGCCGAATACTCATGCACACACACACATAACATCAAGAACTCAATGGCACAAAATTTCCTTTTTGTTAAACATTCGAACTCACTCATCTCCATGCTTTCATCACAACAACATCAAAACACTCACCAAGGGAGACAAGATTCATGGCCGAAATTTAACTCACCTAACAACCTAGTTTCGATTCAAGATTCAAGGAAAATTTTGAACCAATCCTCCAAATCATGCATGCATTTTTAAGAGTGGCATAAAACATACCTTCTTGTATCAAAACACCTTAGTCTAGTAAGCTCCCATGGCTGATTTTCTCAAGCTTTTTCCCCCCTTTCTTCTTAGTATATTCGGCCAAGCAAGAAAAAGATGAGAGGATGGACACTTTTTTTTCTCTTTGTTTTCATCATATCCCTTTTTTTTCAATTTCATTTCTTTATTCTTTCAAGCATAATCCATTAACTAAACATGTTTGAAACATGTTTTCCCTTGCCCATCACTCTTGACATGGCCGGCCACTAACCTTAGGAATGGGCTATTTGACATGCAAGTCCATTTATTTTACTTCATCCTTTTATTAATCTCTTAAAATTAGCCACATATATTTAAATCCTTTCACATGAGTCCTTTTCCTTCAATTCACAATCAAATTAACTAAATCAAAGAATTCAAAATTCACACATGCATTTTCACATATTCTAGACAATAAATATTACGTTCGAACATGTCGGTGACTCGGTTTAGCGGTCCCAAACCACTTCCGACTATGGTCAATTTTGGGATGTCACAACTCTCCCCACTTAAGAAATTTTCGTCCCGAAAATCTTCTTGTAAATAGGCTCGGGTATCGCTCTTTCATAGAGTCCTCAAGTTCCCAAGTGGCTTCTTCCATTCCGTGTTTATGCCACAACACCTTCACTAACGGGATTTTCCTATTGCGCAACTCTTTTACTTCACGCCTCATAATGCGAACGGTTCCTCTTCATAGCTCAAATTAGGCTGAATCTCAATCTCGAGATGGAGCGATTACGTGCGATGGATCGACCTATATCGTCGAAGCATCGAGACATGAAAACCGTTGTGAATCTTTTCGAGCTCGAGGGCAAAATTAATCGATATGCGATCGCCCAACTCGTTCGGATACTTCATATGGCCCGATGAACCTCGGACTCAATTTGCCCTTACGACCAAATCTAAGCACCTTCTTCCAAGGTGAAACTTTGAGAAAGACCTTGTCTCCAACCCGATATTCAATATCTTTTCTTTTCAAATCCGATACGACTTTTGGCGATCCGAAGCGACTTTCAAACTTTCACGAATTACTCAAACTTTTGCTCGACATCCTTAACCAAATCAACCGAAGAATTTACCTTCACTAAGTTCACCCGAATAATGGGGTACGACATTTACGACCGTATAAAGCCTCGTAAGGCGCCATCTTAATACTTGATTGAAAGCTATTGTTGTAGCGAATTCAATCAAAGGCAAATACTGTTCCCATGAACCACTAAACTCAAGGATGCAACATCTCAACATATCCTCGAGTATTTGAATTATCCGTTCGGATTGACCATCGGTTTGGGGTGAAAGGCGGTCTGAAATGCAACTTGGTACCCAAAGCTTCTTGCAACTTCTTCCAAAATCGCGAGGTAAATCTCGGATCTCTATCCGACACGATGGAAATACGCACCCCGTGTAGTCTCACAATCTGAGAAACGTACAATTCGGCTAGTTTGTCCATTGAAAAATCCGTACGTACGGGGACAAAGTGAGCTGACTTAGTCAATCTATCAACAACGACCCAAATCGCATCCTTCTTACTTGCTGACAATGGCGGTCCGGATACAAAGTCCATTGTGACTCGATCCCATTTCCACTCGGGTATCGTGATCGGTGAAGTAATCTCAAGGCACTTGATGTTCCGCTTTCACTTGTTGACATATTAAACATCTCGAAACAAAATCGAGATGTCTCGTTTCATACCATGCCACCAAAGCCGACGTTTCAAATCGTTGTACATCTTCGTACTCCCGGGTGGATTGCTATTCGGCTACAATGGGCTTCGTTCGAATTATCGAAATAAGTTCAATTCTTTGGAACACACGACGACTTCGAACCTCAAACAATCGTCATCATCAATTTGAAACTCCGATTACTTGTTCGTAACACACTCAGCCCGTTTTGCAAGCAACTCCTCATCAACTTTCGAGCTTCCGAATTTGATGAGCCAACAATGGTTTAGCCTTTAATTCGACTACTAACACATTGTCGGTAGGATAGACAAGTGTACATTCATCGTCAGAAAAACAAGCGATTTCGGCTTAAGGCATCCGCAACCACATTAGCCTTTCCCGGTGATAATCAATGACGAGCTCATAATCTTTTAACAACTCGAGCCATCGCCTTTGTCGCAGATTTAAGTCTCTTTGGGCCATCAAATATTTGAGACTTTTGTGATCCGAATACACATGGCACTTCTCACCAAATAAGTAATGTCGCCATATCTTTAAAGCGAATACGATGGCGACCAATTCGAGATCATGGGTCGGATAATTTTTCTCATGTGGCTTTAATTGTCTCGACGCATAGGCCACAACTTGCCCTTCTTGCATCAATACGCAACCCAACCCAAGTAGGGATGCGCCACTATAAATGACAAACTCTTTGCCCGATTCGGGTTGCACTAGGATTGGGGCTTCACCAAATAAGTTTTCGATTGATCGAAACTCTTCGACATTTCTCCGTCCATTCAACTTAACATCCTTTTGGAGTAAGCCGTCATTGGCGCTGCTATCGTTGAGAAACCTTTACAAATCGTCGGTAATAACCTAAGCCCCAAAAAGCTCGAACCTCGGTAATATTTCTGGAGGCTTCCAATTAAGTATGGCTGAAATTTTATTCGTTCGACTCGAATACTCGATCGCAGATATCACATGACCCAAGAAGCTAACCTCCTCAACCGAACTCACACTTGCTGAACTTAGCATATAATCGCTTATCTCGTAAAATTCGCAACACTATCCTCGGTGTTCAGCGTGTTCGGTCTCATTTTGCGAATAGACCAAAATGTCATCAACGAAGACAACTACGAACCGATCCGGATATGGTCGAAGATCCGATTCATCAAATCCATAAATACCGCAGGGCATTAGTAAGCCCAAACGGCATCACTAGGAACTCGTAGTGACCATATCTCGCTTCAAGGCGGTCTTGGGTGCGTCCAAATCTCGAATTACAATCGATAATAGCCCGATCTCGGATCTATTTTCGAAAACACCGAGGCTCCTTCGCTTGATCGAACAAATCATCGATCTGTGATAGCGGATATTTGTTCTTTATCGTCACTTTATTAAGGCGACGATAGTCGATGCACGACCTCATGGTTCCATCCTTCTTTTCACAAACAACACCGGCGCACCCAAAAGCGAAAAACTTCGGGCGAGCAAAACCTCTATCCACCAATTCTTGCAACCGAGCTTTCAACTCCTTTAATTCCGTTGGTGCCATACGATACGGAGCTATCAAAATTGGAGTGGTACGGTACCAATTTGATGCCAAACTCTATTTCCGAGCAGTGGCAAACCGGCAATTCTTCGTGGAAAACATCCGGGTATTCACAAACCAGCGCACAGATTCGGGTTTCTTTTCGACTCCTTGTCATCGAGCACATACGCAAGGTACGCTTCGCACCCTTTTCTTACATATTTCTGGGCCAACATTGCTGATATTACAGCTGGCAACCCCTTTAAGTCCGTAGACTCAACCCGAATTATCTTGTTATTCGCGCACCTCAGATCGATAGTCTTGCTTTTGCAATTTACAACCGCATCGTGCATGGTTAACCAATCCAAACCAAGAATAACATCGAATTAAATCGAACGGCAAAAGCATCAAGTCCGCGGAAAACAAGAACCTCGAAACACTAGGGGACTTTTCTTACACACTTTGTTGACAAGCACGTAATGACCCAAGGGTTTGACACCAATTACAAACTCGAGAGACTCAATAGGCAAAGTCTTCTTGGATGCTAAGGTTTCGCATATATAAGAATGAGTAGAACCGGGGTCAATCAAAGCAATCACATTAGTATCGAAAAGAGTGAAAGTACCGGTGATAACGTCAGGGGAGGATGCCTCCTCTCGTGCGCGGATGGCATATGCTCTAGTAGGAGCGCGGGCCTAGGATCGAACAGCCGTATCAGAGGCTCCTCTCTGATTGCCACCCCTACCTCCAGAAATTCTCGGGGGCCTACCTCTAGCCATTGTTCCACTAGGTCTTGCACCTTGCATCTTATTCTTCTCGTCTAGCTCCGTGCAATCTCTAATGAAGTGGTCCTTCGAACCGCATCCATAACAGGCCCTATTAACAGACTTACCCTAACATTCACCTAGGTGTCGTCTCCCACATTGGGGGCATTCAAGTCTCTCTTGACGATTGTTGCCCACACTAGCTACCGAAGTAGCTCGGGAGTCCGTCGACGGTCGGGCTCTAATGGAAATTCCGTGAGTCGCCTCGACTTCTTGGTGTCCTCCACGAACCTCTTTACATCGATAACGGAGCTTTACTCGTTGATCTTTTACGGTAATCTCTTACTTCAAATTCAGCCTTCTTCTTCTCCTTCCCAAGTTCTTCCGCCTTGCAGGCTCGTTCGACTAGTGTCACGAACTCCTTTATCTCCAAAATTCCCACTAGTAACTTTAACTCTTCATTCAATCCTTCTTCAAATCTTTTGCACATAGCAACCTCATCAACCACACACTCCCGGGCATACTGACTAAGTCTTACGAACTCATGTTCGTATTCAGATATGGACATCCGGCCTTGCTTGAGTTCCAAGAATTCCTTACGCTTCTGATCGATGAACCGTTGACTAATGTATTTCTTTCAAAATCCGGATTGAAAGAAATCCCAAGTAACTCGTTCATTTGGGACTATGGAAATTAAAGTCCTCCACCAATAGTAAGCTGAGTCTCGCAACAAGGATATAGCACACTTAAGACATTCATCGGGTGTGCATGACAGTTCATCTAACACCCGAATGGTGTTATCGAGCCAGAATTCGGCTCTTTCAGCATCATCAGTGACTATGGCCTTGAACTCCTCAGCCCCGCGCTTCCTAATCAAGTCTACAGGTGGTTTGCTCAGCCTCACAGGATTAGTAACTGGAGGCATTGCAGACTCTTGGGGCGGAGTATTTAAATTCGGGAATGGTTGGACAGACGGGTTGGTTCGGGCATATTGTGCGACCCACTCATTCATCATGGTAAAGAAGGCTTGTTTCGCCCCTTGATTTTGATTATTCGCAGATGGCTGAGGCTCAACAGGCAGTGTCCCTTGCGCGGGAGCAGCCGCTACACTTTCAACGTCATCCGCCAAAGGTCTCTCTATCCCGGGCTCCATTGCTAATCAAAACAAAAATTTCAACCGTCAGAAGTCATCACATTATTAAGCACTAACAATTTGGCATGTATAGCTAGACTCACACGCTCTATGGTAGTCTTAGAACCGACTAAACCATAGCTCTGATACCAATAAAATGTAACACCCCAAACCCGTGACCGTCACCGGATTTGAACACGTGGTGTTACCGGGCTTACTTCCCTTATTTCTCTCTTTGTAATATCTGATTGCTGTTCCAGGCAGGCTAGCTAACTGCGTCACTGTCTCCTTAAAAATCATATCTCGAGTTTCAAAACTCAGAAACTGATTCCGTAAATTTTTCCTGAATTTAGACTCATATATGTATCCATGGATTTATTTCTAGAATTTTTGGTGGGGCCAATTGGTACAGTTTATTAGTTAAAGTCACCCATGTTACAGGAGTCGACTACACTGACCTTCGCGCGTTACAACTTGAATATCTCTCTGTACAGAGCTTTAATACTGGTGCCGTTTGTTTCTAATGAAACTAGACTCAAAATGGAATCTGAACATATAAGGCATGACTTCTAATTCTTTCTGGATAATTTATAGTAAATTTTCAAAGTCGTGACAGGGGACCCAGAAACTGTTCTGGCCCTGTCTCACGAGAACTTTAATATCTCTCAGTATACTGCTCATATGGTCGTTTCGTTTCATCCATATTAAAATAGATTCATCAAGGTTCAATTTCATAATTTATTCACTATTTAATTCTACTTCTACTATTTTTAGTGATTTTTTTCAATCTCATCTCACTGCTGCTGTCCGCAATATTCTGCGATGAGACTATGCCAATTTCATGAATCTTTCCTTGGCCTTACTAATCATCCATCATACATGACACAAATTATGGCCACCTTATCAAAATAAAAGTTTCTAAGACTCGTGGCTATAGGTTCTAGCATCCCACTCGACGACCACATAGGCCATTTTCACATGGCTTAAAGTTTACAACCCACAATTCAACAAAACATAATAGCCTATACATGCCAAATGTTCTCCTAGTTCAACTACGAAGACAATACCAAAAGGTTTCCAGCCGGTGTGATGACTTCAACGACGGTTCGAAACGCAACAACAATACGAGTCCAAGAGACCTAAAATGGGTGACAAGAAAACACCGGTGAGTTTATAACTCAGAAGTCATAAGCATTCATCAACCATCCATTAGTAAAATTTTCACAACATGAAACAGTAAACGAGGCTAGGTACTTCATCCACATCGGAACTATACCATAATTCCTCGGACCCTTCGGTTCAATCTCATTCCAAGTCATACATCCACATTTTATATTCTATACAATAAGATAATTGAGGCATTTTTACACACCAACTCATTCACACCACAATCATACAATTGCAATCATCACATAGATTTAAAGCTTACCACGCTCAACCCCGAGCAAGAACGTATTGCCTATTCGTCATGAGCTCAAGGTACTTACCCGATCCGCTGTCCATACTCAACTCGATGGAGACACACCCTCCATATAATTGTTCGATCGGAGATATATATATATATAGAGTACGCACACACGATTAGCTTAATACTCGATTTCGCACACTTAGTGCCATGCGATTTAAGCCCGCACACACAATGCCATACCCTTCGAGCTCGCACACTTAGTGCCATATATTTCCAGCATGCACACTCAGTGCCATATATTTCCAGCATGCACACTTAGTGCCATATATTTCCAGCATGCACACTTAGTGCCAATCTAAATCACCGTACACTCGTATTTCGCACACTTAGTGCCGAAAGCAACTTTCTACACATTTCACTATTTCTTTTACATTCAAAAATGTCATCATTCCATACACATACATTTTCATTTGTAAATATATATATCATCCCATTAAACACAATTGCATAAATTTTACAATCATTTAAGCAATATCAAATACGTGCTTAATGACTTACCTTGTTTGGGGTAGAACGGTTCCAAATCGGCTACTCGTTTGCTTTCTCCTTTCCTTTGTCCAATTTAGTTCCCCTTTGCTCTTTAGCTAAATCAAACAATTTACCTCTCCATCAAACACAAACATACGGCATTCACATGCATTATTATGATTATTGCCGAATACTTAACACAACTAAGCTGAAAATTTACTCAATCTCATCTTAATTTATTGCTACTTATTTATCAAAATTTCCAATACAAGGTATTTAACACCTATGCCCATTTATACCCCATATGGCGAATGCTTCATTCATTACCCAATTAACCATTCAACAATTTTCAACCTCATTACCACCCTTTTTATGTCTAATTGTTTAAATACCCTCAAGCTCATTCACAAGTACTATTATACATCTCATTAAGCATTAATCATTTTGCAACATAAATTCTATAGCATGGCCGAATACTCATGCACACACACACATAACAACAAGAACTCAATGGCACAAAATTTCCTTTTTGTTAAACATTCGAACTCACTCATCTCCATGCTTTCATCACAACAACATCAAAACACTCACCAAGGGAGACAACATTCATGGTCAAATTTAACTCACCTAACAACCTAGTTTCGATTCAAGATTCAAGGAAAATTTTGAAACAATCCTCCAAATCATGCATGCATTTTTAAGAGTGGCATAAAACATACCTTCTTGTATCAAAACACCTTAGTCTAGTAAGCTCCCATGGCTGATTTTCTCAAGCTTTTTCCCCTTTCTTCTTAGTATATTCGCCAAGCAAGAAAAAGATGAGAGGATGGACACTTTTTTTCCTCTTTTGTTTTCATCATATCCCTTTTTTTTCAATTTCATTTCTTTATTCTTTCAAGCATAATCCATTAACTAAACATGTTTGAAACATGTTTTCCTTGCCCATCACTCTTGACATGGCCGGCCACTAACCTTAGGAATGGGCTATTTGACATGCAAGTCCATTTATTTTACTTCATCCTTTTATTAATCTCTTAAAATTAGCCACATATATTTAAATCCTTTTACATGAGTCCTTTTTCCTTCAATTCACAATCAAATTAACTAAATCAAAGAATTCAAAATTCACACATGCATTTTCACATATTCTAGACAATAAATATTACGTTCGAACATGTCGGTGACTCGGTTTAGCAGTCCCGAAACCACTTCCCGACTATGGTCAATTTTGGGATGTCATAGAAGGATTCTATTTAGGTCATTATGGATCGTTTGACCAAGTCTATTCATTTTCTTTCAATTAGGACTGATTATTCTCTACAGAATTTACCTAAGCTGTATGTTTCCAAGATCGTTAGACTTCTGGAGTTTTTTTCTTAATTATCTCTGATAGATACCCTCGTTTACATCTTGATTTTGGAAAAACTGTATGAGGCTTTGGCTACTCAGCTGGACTTTAGTACTGCGTTCCATCCTCAAACTGATGGGCAATCTGAGAGAATGATTCAGATTTTTGGATGATATGCTATGGAGTTGTCTTATCGACTTCCATGGAAATTAAGAGGAGTTTCTGCCACTGGCTGAGTTTGTGAATAATAACATCCTCCAATTTAGTATTCAGATGGCACCTTATGAGGCTCTGTATGGTCATAAGTGTCATATCCCTTTGTGTTGGATTGGGTTGAATGAAAGATGGATTTTGGGTCCTAATTTGATTGCTAAGACTAAAGATAAGGTTCGACTGATTCGGGATCATCGTAAAGCAACTTCTAATAGATAGAAATCTTACGTTGATCTGAAAAGAAGAGATATTAAGTTTGTTCTGAAAGATTGGGTTTTCCCTAAGGTATCCTCGTGGAAAAAAGTCTTCCGGTTTGGACGTAAGAACAAGTTGAGCCCTAGGTTCATTAGGCCTTATCAGATTCTGAAACGAGCTGGGTCGGTAACCTATCAGTTAGAGCTACCTCTGGATTTAAAGTGTATTCATGATGTGTTCCACGTCTCTATGTTGAGATTATATCTGTAACACCCCTTACCCGAGTCTGAGGTCGGGACTAGGCACGAGGCATTACCATACTTAACCACATGCATACATTCATTTTCAAGTCACCAAGACTTGATTAAATTTAAAACTTTTCCTTTTTAATCTACAAGCTCTTAATATGGGCCTATGAGTCCCAAATCATGCTTTGGACATATCCCGGGAATAATCCCAACATCTTTAAAAACTATTGAAAAAAATACCACTTCAAGCAGGGCACACGCCCGTGTAGAAGGTCAACACGCCCGTGTGGCCATTATGACATGGCCGTGCTGATGGCTCGTGTTGCACACACGGACTAAGCACCTAGGGACACGCCCGTGTCCCATACCCATGTGAAATAAATTCTATTTTCGAACCTACAGGGGTTTTCACACGGCCTGACACACGCCCGTGTCCTTGGCCCGTGTCCTTCACATGGCCATGACACGTTCGTGTCCTATCTCGTGTCTAAAAACCTTGACATTTTGTTTCTGATGTCAGCATCCCATTTAAGGTACACCACCGAGGCACACGCCCATGGCCATAAGTCGTGTCCTCCATACGATTGAGACACGACCGTGTCTCTGCACGTGTGTTTACTACCATACATATTGACTTGAAATTTTTACGCGCAGGGGACACACAGCTGGACAACACGTCCATGGGGTTGGCCGTGTGTCAGACACAGCCTAGACACACGCCCGTGTGTCTACCCGTGTGGACAACATAAGGCTTTCTACCAAGCCCTTTGCCACCTTAAAACACAACATAACAACAACCTACATAATCAAAGTCTAAATTAGCATGATTTCACAACCAAACAACCATAGCTAAGGTCTATTTATGATTCATATATTTCAACCATACTAACAATTCCTCATTCAAGAAAGACTACTTTACATTCATATAATAACTTTCAATGTTAGCCATCTTTCATGGCCTTGTACAAAATGAGTCAAATGTTAAAGCAAGCCAACATATTTGGCCCCAAAATAATGTGACACTAATACAAAATCAAAGAGTCTTATACATGCCATAATCAAAATAAAGAGATCTAACTATACCAAGTGCTTCAATTGATAGTGTGATCGATGCCTCCGATGACTGTTGATCCACGAGTTAACTAGGCGGCACTATAAGAAAATGGAAAGAAATATGATAAGCATAAAGCTTAGTAAGTTGAATGAAAATAAAAAACAACTACTTATCATAAGGCAATATGCTCATAACCTTTCATAGCTTATTCATGAACACTATAAGTAGACGTAAATACAACTTACTCATCACCATCCAATACAACTTGTATTGCATACATTGAACCCATATCTCATACATTTCAATTAGGTACCTGTACCACTCATCACATGATCATAACTCTTCTCATTTCGATATAAATCATAAACCTTTTTGTTGAACCATTTGGAATACTACTAGATACTCAATAGCCTTAACATCGGTTAAAATGCCGACGCCATGTCCTAGACATGGTCTTACACTAGCTTCCATATAGCGAGGTCGATGCCATGTCCCAGATAGGTCTTACACTTACTCTCATCTATCAGTGTCGATGCCATGTCCCAGACAGATCTTACACTAGCTTATCTACCGCGAGGCTGATGCATGTCCCAGACATGTCTTACACTAGCATACATATCACCCATTATCACGGTACAAATATCCAAGTCTATTCCAAATGTTCAATGAAAGTCTCTACTATGATAATTCCTCAACATATATTCTTATATTTAAAATTAAAAAAATTTATGTCATATCAATTCAATTGCACGTCATAAAGATATAGTTGCATTATTAACATACAACTTACCTCGGTAATCAAAATGTAGGCGACTAGTTAGTTTTAGTCTACTAGCTTTGCTTTTCCCCTGTCTAGGCTCAGATTTTGTAGTTCTTGATCTATAATGATAAAAATTTACAATTTAATCACTCTATCAATCTAGGTACTCAAAAATTTAAAATTAGGCAAAATGACCATTTTGCCCCTAGACTTTTACAAAATGACCATTTTACCTCTAGACCCAAAAATTGATTTTTATCATACTTTCTCATTAACCAAGCCTATTTGAATACTTTTCATGCTAGGAGCAGCCTACAATTCTCATTATCTCACACATTTACCACCTTTTTTACAACTTATGCAAAATGGTCCTTAGTTAGGGTTTCCATGAAAACTACTTCACAAAAGTTGTTTATTTCACAACTATAGCTCAGATTCTTCCATAAAATTTCAGAAATCAACATCTCTACTATCATGGAAAAACCCTAGAATTTCAACCATTTTGCAAAATAGCTCTCTTGTTAGAAAGCACATGCTGCAAGGACCTCAAAAGTACAAAAATGTTAAAGAAAAACCCTCAAATCACTTACTTGCAAAGGCTTTAAGTTGCTGAAAACCTTTCAAGCTTCCATGGCCATTTTCTTAGAGAAAAATAAATGGATAGGAAAGAGAGAGATAAAATAAATGAAAACTTTTACTATTTGTTTTATTTTATTCAATTTCAACACCTAATTTCACCAAATTTTGACTTTTGACCACCTTTGTCTCCTATGGCTGGCCATGCTATTCTAAAAGGTCTAATTTCCCTTTAAAGTCCTCTAATTTAGGTTCTTTAGCTATTTGGCAACCTTAGCTATCAAAATAGGACTTTTGCACTTTATGCGATTTAGTCATTTTTCACAATTAAGCATGCAATCACTAAATTACTTCACCAAATTTTTCATGCATTAATTTAAACATGTTATAACTTCAAATTAATAATAAAATACTTTCTCCGACTTCGGATTAGTGATCCCAAAACCACTGTTTCGACTAGGCCCAAATTTAGGCTGTTATAATTCCCCCTTCAGGGATTTTCGTCCCCAAAAATCTTACTGGTGAACAAGTTCGGGTATTAATCTCTTATAGTATCTTCGGGTTCCCACGTGGATTCCTCGACTCCGTGTCTATGCCACAAAACTTTTACGAGTGTGACACTTTTATTCCTCAACTTCTTGACCTCTCGATCCAAAATCTCAATCGGTTCTTCACTATAGGTCATATCCGGACTTATTTCAATTTCTTCCGGTGAAATCACATGCGAAGGATCCGATCTATATCGTCGTAACATGGACACATGAAACACGTTGTGAATCTTTTCCAATTCTGAGGGCAAATCCAATCGGTATGCTACCGGTCCAATTCTCTTAGTCACCTTATAAGGTCTAATAAACTGTTGACTTAATTTGTCTTTCCTTCCGAATTGGAGAACCTTCTTCCATAGGGATACCTTCAAAAACACTTTATCCTCAACTTGAAAATCGATCTCTTTCCATTTCAAATCCGCGTAGGATTTCTGTCTATCCGATCTGGCCTTTATACAATTACGAATCACTTAAACCTTTTCTTCAATTTCTCTGACTAAGTCGACCCCGTAAATCTGATTCTCTTTCAGCTCGGTCTAATATAAAGGCGTTTGACACTTACGCCCATAAAAAGCTTCATAAGGCACCATTTTTAGACTTGATTGATAACTGTTGTTGTAGGCGAATTCGACTAGTGGTAAATACCTTTCCCAACTGCTTTGAAACTCGAGAACACAACACCGTAACAAGTCTTCTAATATTTGAATGACTCTCTCCGACTGATCATTGGTTTGCAGGTGATTTGCTATGCTAAAATTCAGTTTTGTTCCCAAAGCCTCTTGTAACTTCTTCCAAAACCTCGAGATAAACTCGACAAGGGCACTCCATGAAGTCTCACAATTTCAGAAATGTACAACTCAGCTAGCTTATAAAGTGAGAAGTCTATACGTATTAGGATAAAGTCAGCCGATTTCGTCAGTCGATCAACCACAACCCACACAGTATCTTTCTTCTTCGGGGTTACCGACAAACCTATCACAAAGTCCATAGTAATCCGATCCCACTTCCACTCGGGGACCATGATAGGCTAAAGTAATCCTGAAGGTACTTAGCGTTCAGCCTTCACTTATTGACAAACTAGACACTTAGAAAAAACTCAAAAATGTCTCTTTTCATCCCCAACCACCAGTACATTTTCTTCAATTCGTTATACATTTTCACACTTCCCAGATGGATAGGTAAGCAATCACTATGCGCCTCTCATAAAATCTTCCGAATAAGCTCATTATCCTTGAGTACACAAACTCTGTCTTGGAACATCAAGCATCCGTCGGTTCTAATCCAAAAATTTGATTCAACACCTGACTCACACTGAGTTCTCTTGGTTTGCAATCCGCCGTCATTATTCTGAGCTTCACAAATTTCTTAGAGAATCACCGGTCTAGCTCTTATCTCAGAAAGAATTAAACCATCATCTGACAAGGCCAATTGGGCATTCATTGCTCTCAAAGAAAATAAGGATTTTTTGCTCAATGCATCAGTGACCATGTTTGCCTTTCCCTGATGATAGTCGATAATTAACTCATAATCCTTTATCAACTCAAACCACTGCCTGCTATAAATTCAGCTCCTTTTGAGTTATCAAATACTTTAAACTCTTATGGTAAGTAAATACTTGGCATCTCTCACCATACAAATGGTGCCTCCAAATTTTCAATGTGAACACTATAGCTGCTAGCTCCAAATTGTAGGTCGGGTAATTTCTCTCTTGTGGCTTTAGCTGTCTTGAGGCATAGGCTATTACCTTGCCTTCTTGCATGAGCACGCACCCTAACCCATTCTAGGATGCATCACTATACACCACAAACTCTTTTCTTGGTTCTGATTGCACTATAACTAGAGCTTCGGTCAACAAAGCCTTTAGTTTCTCAAAACTCTGTTGGTAATTATCCGTCCATTCAAACATGACATCCTTTTGTAACAACCTTGTCATTGAAGTAGCTATCATAGAGAATCCATTCAAAAATTTTCTGTAGTACCCAGCCAAACCCAAAAAGCTTCGAACCCAACAATGGCCGAGATCTTACTTGCGTCAACTCTGATTCCATCTCTCGACATGATGTGTCCTAGGAATCCAAATTATTTAAGCCAAAATTCACTCTTATCGAACTTGGCATATAACTGCTTATCTCTCAAGGTTTGTAAAACCATTCTAAGATGCTCCGCATGCTCACTCTCATCATGTGAGTAAATCAGTATGTCGTCGATAAAGACCACTATGAACTTATCAAAATACAGCCGAAAAATGTAGTTCATCAAATCCATAAACACTGCAGGGGCATTTGTTAAATCGAAGGGCATAACAAGAAACTTGTAGTGCCCATACCTCGACCTAAACGCAGTTTTCGGTACATCTTGTTCCTTAACCCTTAGCTGGTAGTAGCTAGACCTTAAGTCGATCTTAGAAAACATGGTAGCTCCCTTAAACTGATCGAAAAAATCATCGATCCTTGGTAATGGATACTTATTCTTCACAGTCACCTTATTGAGCTGCTTGTAGTCTATACATAACCTCATCGACCCGTCTTTCTTCTTCACAAAAAGTATCGGAGCATCCTACGGGGAAAAACTTGGTCTCGCGAAACCCTTGTCAATTAACTCTTGTAGTTGAACTTCCAACTCTTTCAACTCCGTAGGAGCCATCCTATACGGAGCAATCGAGATGGGTGCCGTATCGGGGACTAACTTGATTCCAATTTCAACTTCCCTAACAGGAGGCAATCCGGGCAATTCCTCCGAAAATACGTCCGTGAACTCACATACCACTGGCACTGACTCGATCTTTAATTCAAATGCTTGAGTATTCAATACAAGGGCGAGGTAAGCCTCGCACCCTTTCCTTAAATATTTCTCTGCCGTCATAGACGATATCACTTCAGGAAATCCACCCAATTTACCTAGTTCAACCCGAAGAACATTCCCGTCTTCATATTTTAGCTCAATAACTTTTTGTTCACAATCCACTACAACCCTAAGAAAAGTCAACCAATCCATCCTAAGGATTACATCAAATTCATTAAACGGCAATAACATCAAGTTAGTTGGGAAATGATGACCTCTAATTGTGAAAGGGCAATTTCTACATATTTTGTCAACTAACACATGCTTGCCTAATAGATTTGAAACCTTTACTACAAATTCCATAGACTTAATTGGCATTTTCATACTGGGCACTAATTTCATATAAACATAAGAATGGGTAGACCCCGAATCAATTAAAGCAACAACAAAAACATAGTGGATAGAAAAGGTACTCGTGATCACATCAGGAGGCTCTGCCTTTTCACAGCCACGTATGGCATAAGTCCTTGCAGGCGCACGGCCCTCGAACATCATAGCTGAATCTCTAGGGGCACCTTTACTGCTAGCCCCACTGTCCGGGTTCTTTTGTGGTCTACCCCACAAGGGAGCACTACTTGCCCTCATCTCTGGCTTTTTCTCTTTCTTATCTAATTCAGGGTAGTCTCAGATGAAATGGTCTAGTGATCCACATTTGAAGCAACCTCTTTCAGTCGCTCGATATTCTCTGAAATGACGTCTACCATATTGCGAACACTCCGGCCTATTTGGCTGAACACTACAAACACTCACAATAAAAGTGGTCTAAGCTTTAGAAGTCGTGTTCTGCTTATTCTTGCTCGTATTCAAGAACCTCACTGACGTGTTGGACTGGGTAGGAAACTCTTTTGATCT
This sequence comes from Gossypium arboreum, assembly GCF_025698485.1. Lineage (NCBI taxonomy): Eukaryota > Viridiplantae > Streptophyta > Magnoliopsida > Malvales > Malvaceae > Gossypium > Gossypium arboreum. The sequence continues at coordinate 114,074,152 of NC_069077.1, read as the reverse complement.
CTTTGATGTAATCTACTGTGATTTCCCCATTTATCTTTTTCTTGAGTCTCGGGACTCAATATCAGCTTTTCTCTTCTCTTTGGCCAATTCCTCGGCCTTACATGCTCTCTTTACGAGCACCACGAATTCTCTCAATTCTAAGATGCCAACAGACAATCGGATGTCTTCATTCAATCCGTCCTCAAATCTCTTGCACATGATGGCTTCGGTAGACACGCACTCCCTAGCATATTTGCTGAACCTCACGAACTCATGTTCATACTCTGTTCCTGTCTTTCGGCCTTGTTTCAATTCTAGAAATTCCTTCCTCTTCTGATCTATAAACCTTTGATTGATATACTTCTTCTGGAATTCCTCTTGGAAAAGCTCCCATGTAATCCTTTCCCTTGGTACAACCGACACAAGCGTATTCCACCATTGGTAAGCTGAGTCTCGTAGGAGTGGCACAACATACTTCATACACTCTTCCAACGTGTAGGATAATTCATTGAATACCCTGATGGTATTTTCCTACCAAAACTTGACCCATTCTAGGTCACCATCAATATTTTCCCTAAATTCTTCAGCCCCATGTTTACAGATTCTATCTACTGGAGGTTTCTTTCTCCTATCTATCTCTGCTCCTTGAGGAGCTATATAAACGGGTTGAGTAATTTGGGGAGGTGGGGGAGGTGGAGTGATCGGATTTGCACGAACAAACTTCGTGTCCCAAGCGTCCACAATGTAGAGGTAAGCTTCTCTAGCCCCTCTGCCCTGACTCAGTGTCACGGGCTCACTGTCTACTGATGTCGTCTGCTCAGCGGGAGCCGACGCATTACTTTCCACGTCATCCACCATAGCTACGTTAGGATCCATTTACTATATAAATAAAACACAATTTTTCTCGTCAGGAATCATCACACTATCAATATATAGTTATGACATGTATAGTTAGACTCGTATTCACACTAGGTTAGTCCTAAAACCGACTAAACCATGCTCTGATACCATTAAATGTAACACCCCTTACCCGAGTCCGACGCCGGGACTAGGCACGAGGTATTACCATACTTAACCACATGCATACATTCATTTTCGAGTAGCCAAAACTTGATTAAATTTAAAACTTTTCCTTTTTAATATACAAACTCTTAATATGGGCCTAAGAGACCCAAATCACACTTTGGACACATCCCGAGAATAATCCCAACATCTTTAAAAACTATTAAAAAATACCACTTGAAGCAGGGCACATGCCAGTGTGGAAGGGCAACATGCCCGTGTGGCCACTATGACATGGCAGTGCTGATGGCCCATGTTGAACACATGGCCTAAGCACCTAGGGACACGCCCGTGTCCCATACCCGTGTGAAATAAATTCTATTTTTGAACTTACAGAGGTTTTCACACAGCCTGACAAACGCCCGTGTCCTTGGCCCGTGTCCCTCACATGACCATGACACACCTGTGTCCTATCCCGTGTCTAAAACCCTTGACATTCATTTTCTAACATCAGCATCCCATTTAAGACACACGACCGAGGCACACGTCCATGGCCATAGGTCGTGTCCTCTACACGGCTAAGACACACGACCGTGTCTCTACCCGTGTGTTTACTACCATGCATACTAACTTGAAATTTTTACGTGCAGGGAACACACAGCTGGACAACACTCACATGGGGCTAGTCGTGTGTGACACATGCCTGTGTGTCTACCCGTGTGGACAACATAGGGCTATCTACCAAGCCCTTTGCCACCCTGAAACACAACATAACAACAACCAACATAATCAAATTCTAAATTAGCATGATTTCACAACCAAACAACCATAGCTAAAGTCTATATACGGTTCATATATTTCAACCATACTAACAATTCCTCATTCAAGAAAAACTACTTTACATTCATATAATAACTTTCAATGTTAGCCATCTTTCATGGCCATGTACAAAATGAGTCAAATGTTAAAGCAAGCCAACACATTTGGCCCCAAAATAATGTGACACTAAAACAAAATCAAAGAGTCCTATACATGCAATAATCAAAATAAAGAGATCTGACTATCCCAAGTGCTTTGATTGATAGTGTGATTGATGCCTCCGACGGCTGTTGATCCACAAGTTAACTAGGCGGCACTATAAGAAAATGGAAAGAAATAAGGTAAGCATAATGCTTAGTAAGTTGCATGAAAATAAACAACAACTACTTATCATAAGACAATATTGTAACGCCCCAAATTTCCGGGAATTTTGTAAAGGTTGTAAAATTTAAAATTCTGTGTTCTGTTTGTTATGTGTAGGATTAATTATGTTGGTGGGCCTCTAGAAGGCCCAAGCTTAGGATAACCCGATAGTTTAATTAATTTTAATTCCATAAGAGAAAGGGGTTCTGGTAAATTGGGCTTTGAGGAATTAATTGTGTAAAATAGATCATGAGGAAGCAAGTGGTGAAGTGGCATGTGACGCCACAGGGAAGGCTATAAGTGGCGTGTGCAAGATAAGGACGACACAGGTTCAAGTCACAATGACAAAGAAATCAAGGGATTAATTTTATGAGCGTAAAAGGTAAGTAGTGGGCCCAAAGTAAAAGTCTGTCGAGGAGTTTGAGTTGCTCGGAGATTGAGTAAGGAGGGATAAGGAGAGGATTTAGGAGCTGATCAAGGAGGATGGTGTTGGCCGAATAGTAGACTCTTGAGGAGCAAGAGTTGGCCGGCCAAGGGTTTCTTTAGGGGGGTAAATTTCGGCTAGCTGAAAAGCTAGGTATAAATTCGGCATTTGGGAGTGTTGTGCCTTTTTTTTTCTTTTCTGACCATTCTTCCTTCTCTTCCTTTCTTTTCTTTTCTTTTTTTCTCTCCATCTATCTTCCTTCTTCTCTCCCCATAGCCGAATCCTTCCATTATTCTATTCATCTCCACGTTCTTATCATTGTTCTTAAGCCTTATATACAAAAGCCGAAATCCCGAAAGCTTGATTCTTTTTGTGCCGATTTCTTTTAACCAAAACCACATCCCTTCTCTTCATCATTTGTGGTCGATTCACCAGCCCTCTAAAACCTCAAGTTTTGATGACAAGACCATAGCAAGACCCTCTCGTTTTACCTTTCTAAACACAAGTTACAGAAAGCCGAAAACCCCACATTAAAAGGGACTTGGCTGAATACTGAAGTCACTGAAATATCAACTTTTGTTATCATCTGAGGGCTTAGATCTACATCGGGATCGAGTGGGAAACTCATTGGAATTAGTCACTAAGGAATTGGTGGTAAGTCTTCGCCAAAACTTAGTCTTCTTACATATTTTAGGAAAAGCCGAAATCTCTAAAAGTTAGGGAGGTTGTCGATTTGGACTTGTAACCCTGAGGGGTTGTAATAACTATTTTGTTTTGGTAATAGCGTGATTTAGAGGCAGTTGATCAAGGGCTTGGACAGGTGGAATGATCGGATATTTGGAGTTAACCATCTTTCGGCAGTAAGGTAAGAGCAATAAAGGTTTTTGGCATGTTTGGCCGAATGTGGTAAGGGACTAGATACTCAATTGTATTTTTTTGATATTTGGAGTAATAGTAAGTGGTTCAATTGTAGGGAGCTCGGGTGTAGATCTCGATGAGGAAATCTCGAAAACAGGTGTGTAACTGACACCCTCTCATAGGCTAGATTGGCAAAAGCCGAAAAGCCAAATTGCCGAAAAGCTGGTATTTTGGGCACTTGCGAGTGTACGAATGCTCGTAAGACGTATGGGTAATTATTACTGGTAATCAAAAGTGATAAAACTGCAGTACGCTCTATTTCGTGCGTTTTGATATTTTGGGCTTAATGGGCCAAAACTGGGTTAATGGGCCAACGGGCCCAATTTGGTAAGAACGCTCGGCAAGTGTTTCTGGCTAAATGTAATGGCTACGATATGCATGAAAACCTTAGAAATAGTTAGATTTACTAGAATACCCATATGTATGCAAAATGACCTTTATACCCCTAGGGTTAATTTTGTCTGAAAAGCATGATGAATTAAATCTGTATGAATGTATATCTGTTGCCATGGGGACATGGGTTTTATTATGGAGGAAGCGTCTGGTGGCTATGCCACAAATTATCTGTTCTGGTGGCCCTGCCACATATATCTGTTCTGGTGGCACTGCCACAAAATATCTGTATCTGGTGACTCTGTCACATTTTCTGTATCTGGCAGCCATGCTGCATATTTACGTATGTAGCGGTTGAGTGGGTTGAGTAGTCTCCCCACATGGTGAAAGGATGGTATGGGGGTGCACATGGTTGGATATGGTTGGGTTTCTGCATAAGCATGATATATCTGTTCTGATATGTTCTGGGCCTATGGGCTTTATTCTAATATTTGTTCTGGGATGAGGCCAACTTTCTGTGGTTTGAGCTGATATGGGCTATGGTTGGGTTAATTTTACACACTGAGTTTCCCCAAACTCATCCCCTATTTTCATCCATGCAGGTAATCCCCAACCATAGTGGGCTTGGAGCTGCGAGGGATTCGGAGTGGCCACTCGTTTTGCAATATGGATTTCTTCTGGTGATTTGGACTTCAATTTTATTTACTTTGATGATTTGGGTTTTGTTATGTAATAAGGCCGCTTATGATTATTTTTATTTGGGTTTTGATCTATAACTTATCATGATGATCTTAAATTATATTAACTATCAAAATGGGCTAGATCTAGGGTTCATTTTCAAAAACATTAAGTGATTTCAAAATAACACGATTACAAGTAAGACTTCCGCTAAGCAAACGTTTTCAAACTTAATCAGTTTATTAAGATGGACTTAACCAAATGGTTTTCTCACAATTATACGAGATGTTAGAGTATGGCAATGGCGGTGTGCATGTCTAGGATTGGATCCGAAGGGAGCTTGGTACTTGAGCAGTCCGACAAACTCACCTCCTCTTTTTCTGGTTTCCTACCTGGTGTACAGCTCCCATTCACTTTAACCTATAATAAGAGTATCTTTTACATCACCAATTAAGTTTTCCAAACTAAATAATACGGAATGTTTTGTACACATCAATGTGGTGCACCGGATCCGGACGTAGCGTCTAGGCCGGGTTTGGGGTGTTACATTCAGTGGTATCAGAGCCAAGTGACAACAACTCGGCTGTGGAATGGGTTTACAAAAACGAAGATTTTTTAAAAAAATCAATTTTAAAAAAAAAATTTGGACTTCTGAAGGTGGCATTCAATCTCCTACCAAGCACGTAAGTATTCGAATTTTTCGAATATATTCAATTATCTGTGCATCTTTGAAACTTTACTAGAATACTCTAGATAGGATGCTATCAAACCCTAGAAAAGCTTGCTAAAAGACTGAAACTCTAGCTAGACGTCGATTCTACGAAAACCATCTCTGAATTACTGTCTGAATCATAAAACATCTGTAATAAACATTGGAATGATATTAATGCATAAAATTCGTAATCAGATAATACGATATGAGTACGCGAGCAGCTCAAGGTAGAGGCCATGGACGAGGCCGAGGAAGAGCTCGAGCAGGATCTTCATCTTCAGGACATATGCCAGTGGCAGAAGCACTAGTACCTTCGGCAACGGAAGTGGAATCACATGATCGTGGTACTGGGGATGACGCCCTGTCGCAGGCTATGCTCCAAGTTCTGGAAAGGGTTGCGGGGCAAATTCGGCAACGAATTCGAGGATCGATTAAATGACTCAAGCTAACGGAGCGGAGATCTTTAGGGTGTATCTGGTGTAGCCCGAATGTGGCGAAATATTGGTTGGAGGCCACGAACTAATTATGGATGACTTGGACTGCTCGTGGAGCGGTGAAGGGGCCGATCATTGTTTGCGAGATGAGGCTCATCGGTGGTGGCTCACCGTGAGGATGGAACACCACCGATAGGGTTACTTGGGAGTGTTTAAGACAGACCTTTAAAGGAAAGTACGTCGGGGCAAGTTATGTGGTCGCCTCAGGAAAGAATTCTGAATCTGGTCCAAGGAGGCAAAACTGCTCTTGAGTCGAGGTGAATTTCGAGGTGAGTAGGTATCTTTGTGGGAATAGTTATTACGAGTATGAGCTTAGTGTTCGTTTTGAGGATGGACTCAGAGATGACCTCAAGGTGCTGATTGCTCCGCAGAGGAGCATGACTTCGCTGTTACGGTGGAAAAAGCTAAGATCACGAGGAGGTAAAGCGTCTTGAGAGGCGTAACCGTGAGAAAGATCGAACTGCTTTTAGGAGGGATTCGGACCTTCGGTGGAGCAAACAAGAATGCCAAAAGGGCGAGAGGGAGGAGCGATTCGAGTCGTTCGATGAATGTGGCTAAACCGCCAACTGTGGGGACTGTGGTAAGGTACACAGGTAAGTGTAGGAAACGTTACGTGCTTGTTTTCGATGCGGATCTATGGAGCACAGAGTTAAGGATCGCCCACGAGAGAGGCGATCGAGGTCGGGTTCTTTGTCATGAGGGTTGTTCAACCCATGAGAGGTGGACCACAACCACCGAGAGGACGTGGACAAGGTAAGGGCGGAAATGGGAATGGAAATGGTCGAGGTCGAGGAGCGCCTGGCAGGGGAGCCAGAAATACTGAGGCTCGACAGCTAGCGTTGGTATATGCAGCTCATCGTCGAGAGGAGGGCGACGCACCTAGTGTCATAACTGGTACGTTCTTAGTTTCTAATATGCCGTATACTACCTTGGTGGATATTGGATCTACTCATTCTTATGTTGTGTGTGCCATATCTGGGTCTTTGGGAGTGTATTCTGAGGAGATAGTGAGTGGGGTATCTGTGCTAAGTCCCTTGGGTCAATCGGTTAGGGTAGACAAGCTGTATAAGGATGTACCCTTAGAAACTCAAGGTAGGATCTTTCCTGGCGATCTAATGGAGTTGCCGTTTGGAGAATTTGACATCATTCTGGGAATGGACCGCTTGTTAAGCATAAGGCGACTCGATCGTGTCTTGCTAAGCGAATGGTACTAAGGACCACGGAAGGGGATGAGGTTATGGTGATAGGTGAGCGAAGGGACTATTTGTCTAATGTGATATCGGCATTAAGGGCTGAAAAGTGGATTCAGAAAGGTTGTGAGGCCTATTTGGCATTTGTAAGTCAAACAGATGTAGAGGGGCTGACAGTGGATAAGGTTAGAACTATAAAAGAGTTCCAAGATGTCTTTCTGGAAGAGTTTCCGGGATTGCCTCCAAATCGAGAAGTCGAATTTGGAATCGACCTATTGCTTGGGACAGCACCAGTGTCCATTGCACCATATAGGATGGCACCAAAGGAGTTAGTGGAGTTAAAGGCGTAAATTCAAGAATTGTTGGATAGGGGCTTTATTAGGCCAAGTGTGTCTCCATAGGGAGCACCGGTGCTATTTGTGAAGAAGAAGGATGGGACGATGCGCATGTGCATTGACTATCGCCAGTTGAACAAACTGACGATTAAGAATAAGTAGCCTCTGCCAAGGATTAACGATCTGTTCGACCAGCTTAAAGGAGCTTCTGTATTTTCCAAGATCGATCTTCGATCTGGGTATCATCAGTTAAGGGTCAAGGAGGTAGATATTCATAAGACAGCATTCAGGACTCGTTATGGTCATTATGAGTTTCTGGTTATGCCATTTGGACTAACAAACGCTCCTGCAGCGTTTATGGATCTGATGAATCGTGTGTTCCAACCATTTCTAGATCGGTTCGTGGTCGTCTTTATTGACGATATTCTGGTATATTCTGAGACCGAAGCAAAACATGATGAGCATCTCCGCACTGTGTTGCAAGTGTTAAGGGAGAAAGAACTTTATGCGAAGTTCAGCAAGTGTGAGTTCTGGTTGAGAGAGGTAACCTTTTTGGGGCATGTGGTCTCTGCAGAGGGGATTAGAGTGGATCCTCAAAAGATTGAAGCAATTTTGGAATGAAAGCCACCTAGGTCGGTTTCAGAAATTTGAAGTTTCCTAGGATTGGCGAGTTACTACGAAAGGTTTGTGGAAGGTTTTTACGTGATGGCAAAGACCTCTCACAAAACTTATAAGGAAAGGAGTACCGTTTGTTTGGACAGAGAAGCAGCAAGAAGCTTTTGAGAGGTTGAAGAAAGTTCTGACTAAAGCAGCTGTGTACAGTGATGCATCACACGTAGGTTTGGGTTGTGTGTTGATGCAAGAGGGTAAGGTAGTTGCTTATGCGTCTCGACAACTTAAGCCTCACGAAGGGAACTATCCTACTCATGATTTGGAGTTAGCAGCAGTGATCTTTGCACTTAAAATTTGGAGACACTACTTGTATGAGGAAAGGTGTATTATATACACAAATCATAAGAGTCTCAAGTATTTGCTGACTTAGAAGGAACTGAACCTTAGGCAAAGGAGATGGATCGAGTTGCTTAAGGATTATGGTTTTTCAATCGAATATCACCGAGCAAGGCTAATGTGGCGTACGATGCTCTAAGTCGTAGAGTCAGATTCGATCCGAGAGCAATGTTTGCTCGTCTAAGTCTCAGATGATGATGGAAGTCTTGGTGAATTGCAAGTAAGGCCAACCTGGTGGATCAGATTAAAGAGAAGCGATTGAAGGATGAGTCTTTGGTCCCTCGTCTTCAACAAGTTAAGGAAGGGGGAACTTCGAGTTTGGGATAAATGATGGTGGAGTTCTGTTTTCGAGGAAGAATTTGTGTTCAAGGACTTTGACTTGAGATACCAATTTTGAAGGAAGCTCATGGGGACTTTGTGCCATGCATCCCGGAGGGAATAAGTTGTACCATGACTTGCGAGAACTGTATTGGTGGCTCGGACTTAGCGAGAGGTAATCGAATTTGTGGGAAATGTCCGACATGCCGCCAGTGAAAGTGAGCATCGCCACCTTCGGATTATTGCGCCAAGAAAAATACCACTTTGGAAGTGGGAGAGGGTAACCATGGACTTTGTGAGTGGGCTACCCTTGTCACCATTGAAGAAAGACTCGATATGGGTGATTGTGGATAGGTTGACCAAGTCGGCTCATTTTATACCTGTTCGCACAGACTTTTCTCTTCAGAAGTTAGCCAAGTTGTATGTGGCGGAGATTGTGCGACTACATGGAGTTTCGGTTTCGATTATCTCTGATCGGGATCCTAGATTCACATCTCGATTTTGGCAAAAGTTGCATGAGGCGTTGGGAACGCGATTGAACTTTAGTACAGCATTCCATCCCCAAACTGATGGTCAGTCGGAAAGAGTTATTCAGATTCTGGAAGACATGTTGAGGGGATGTGTTATTGATTTCCGAGGTAGTTGGGAGGATTACTTGCCTTTGGCAGAGTTTGCATACAACAATAGTTATCGATCGAGTATTGAATGGCACCTTATGAAGCATCAGATGGGCGAAGGTGTCGAACACCTAGTTGTTGGACTGAACTGGGGGAGCGACAAGTTCTTGGACCTGAGTTGGTGGCAGATACTGAGGATAAGGTCAAGATAATTAGAGATCGGTTAAAGGAAGCGTCTGATAGGAAAAAGTCGTATGCAGATCTGAAGCGTAAGGAGATTGAATACTCAGTGGGCGATATGGTCTTCTTGAAGGTTTCAACTTGGAAGAAGATACTAAGGTTTGGCAAGAAGGGCAAGTTGAGTCCGCGGTTCATTGGACCTTATCGGGTTTTGAAGTGAGTAGGCCTAGTGGCTTATCAGTTGGAATTGCCTCCAGAGTTAGACAGGATTCATGATGTTTTTCACATCTCCATGTTAAGGCGTTATCGTTCTGACCCTACTCATGTCGTGCCGGTTGCAGAAATTAAGGTGCGAACTGATTTGACCTTTGAGGAGGAGCCTGTACAAATATTGGATCGAGACGTTAAGGTTCTGAGGAGGAAATCTGTACCATTAGTGAAAGTGCTTTCACGTAACCATGGCAGAGAAGAAGCTACTTGGGAGCCAGAGGAGTCAATGCAACAACAATACCCTCATCTGTTCGGATCAGGTAAATTTCAAGGACGAAATTTCTTTAAGGAGGGTAGAGTTGTAACGCCCCAAATTTCTGGGAATTCTGTAAAGGTTGTAAAATTTAAAATTCTATGTTCTGTTTGTTATGTGTAGGATTAATTATGTTGGTGGGCCTCTAGAAGGCCCAAGCTTAGGATAACCCGATAGTTTAATTAATTTTAATTCCATAAGAGAAAGGGGTTCTGGTAAATTGGGCTTTGAGGAATTAATTGTGTAATATAGATCACGAGGAAGCAAGTGGTGAAGTGGCATGTGATGCCACAGGGAAGGCTATAAGTGGCATGTGGAATCTAGGGAGGACCCAGGTTCAAGTATCAATGACAGCAAATCAAGGGATTAATTTTTATGAACAGAAAAGGTAAGTAGTGGAACTGAAGTAAAAGTCTGTCAGGAGGAGTTTGAGTTGCTCAGGAGATTGAGTAAGGAGGGGATAAGGGAGAGGATTTAGGAGCTGATCAAGGAGGATGGTGTTGGCCGAATAGTGGACTCTTGAGGAGCAAGAGTTGGCCGGCCAAGGGTTTCTTTAGGGGGTAAATTTCGGCTAGCTCAAAAGCTAGGTATAAATTCGGCATTTGGGAGTGTTGTGCCATTTTTTTTCTTTTCTGACCATTCTTCCTTCTCTTCCTTTCTTTTCTTTTCTTTTTTTCTCTCCATCTATCTTCCTTCTTCTTTCCCCATAGCCGAATCCTTCCATTATTCTATTCATTTCCACGTTCTTATCATTGTTCTTAAGCCTTATATACAAAAGCCGAAATCCCGAAAGCTTGATTCTTTTTGTGCCGATTTCGTTTACCCAAAACCACATCTCTTCTTTTCATCATTTGTGGCTGATTCACCAGCCCTCTAAAACCTCAAGTTTTGACGACAAGACCATAGCAAGACCCTCTCGTTTTACCTTTCTAAACACAAGTTGCAGAAAGCCGAAAACCCCACATTAAAAGGGACTTGGCCGAATACTGAAGTCACTGAAATATCGACTTTTGTTATCATCTGAGGGCTTAGATCTACATCGGGATCGAGTGGGAAACTCATTGGAATCAGTCACTAAGGAATTGGTGGTAAGTCTTCGCCAAAACTTAGTCTTCTTACATATTTTAGGAAAAGCCGAAATCTCTAAAAGTTAGGGAGGTTGTCGATTTGGACTTGTAACCCTGAGGGGTTGTAATAACTATTTTGTTTTGGTAATAGCATGATTTAGAGGCGGTTGATCAAGGGCTTGGACAGGTGGAACGATCAGATCTTTGGAGTTAACCATCTTTCGGCGATGAAGTAAGAGCAATAAGGGTTTTTGGCATGTTTGGCGAATGTGGTAAGGACTAGATACTCAATTGTATTTTTTGATATTTGGAGTAATAGTAAGTGGTTCAATTGTAGGCGGTTCGGGTGTAGATCTCGACGAGGAAATCCAAAACAATGTGTGTAATCGACACCCTCTCATAGGCTAGATCGGCAAAAGCGAAAAGCCAAAATGCCGAAAAGCCGATATTTTGGGCACTTGCAGTGTCTGAATGCTCGTAAGACATATGGGTAATTATTACTTGGTAATCAAAAGTGATAAAACCGCAATGCGCTCTATTTCGTATGCGTTTTGATATTTTGGGCTTAATGGGCCAAAATCGGGTTAATGGGCCAACGGGCCCAATTTGGTAAACGCGCCGATAAGTGTTTACGCTAAACGTAATGGCTACGATATGCATGAAAACCTTAGAAATAGTTAGATTTACTAAAATACCCCTATGTATGCAAAATGATCTTTATACCCCTAGAGTTAATTTTGTCTGAAAAGCATGATGAATTAAATCATGCGAATGTATATCATTGCATGGGGACATGGGTTATATTATGGAGGAAGCGTCTGGTGGCTATGCCACAAATTATCTGCTTTGGTGGCCCTACCACATATATACTGCTTCCGGTGGCACCGCCACAAAATATTCAGATCTGGTGACTCTGTCACATTTTACAGATCTGGCGACCATCTTTGCATATTTACGTATGCGTGTAGTGGTTGGGTGGGTTGAGTAGTCTCCCACATGGTGAAAGGATGGTATGGGGTGCACATGGTTGGATATGGTTGGGTTTACGCATAAGCATGATATATCATTACGATGCATTCGGGCCTATGGGCTTTATTCGAAATGCTTGCGGCCGAGGCCAACTTTACGTGGTTTGAGCCGATATGGGCTATGGTTGGGTTAATTTTACACACTGAGTTTCCCCAAACTCATCCCCTATTTTCATCCATGCAGGTAATCCCCAACCATAGTGGGCTTGGAGCTGCAAGGGATTCAAAGTGGCCACTCGTTTTGCAATATGGATTTCTTCTGGTGATTTGGACTTCAATTTTCTTTACTTTGATGATTTGGGTTTTGTTATGTAATAAGGCCGCTTATGATTATTTTTATTTGGGTTTTGATCTATAACTTATCATGATGATCTTAAATTATATTAACTATCAAAATGGGCTAGATCTAGGGTTCGTTTTCAAAAACATTAAGTGATTTCAAAATAACACGATTACAAGTAAGACTTTCGCTAAGCAAACGTTTTCAAACTTAATCACTTTATTAAGATGGACTTAACCAAATGGTTTTCTCACAATTATACGAGATGTTAGAGTGTGGCAATGGCGGTGTGCATGTCTAGGATTGGATCCGAAGGGAGCTTGGTACTTAAGTAGTCCGACAGACTCACCTCCTCTTTTTCTGGTTTCCTACCTAGTGTACAGCTCCCATTCACTTTAACCTATAATAAGAGTATCTTTTACATCACCAATTAATTTTTCCAAACTAAATAATACGGAATGTTTTGTACGCATCAATGTGGCGCACCGGATCCGGACGTAGCGTCTAGGCCGGGTTTGGGGTGTTACAAATATGCTCATAACCTTTCATAGCTTATTCATCAACAATATAAGTAGACGTAAATACAACTTACTCATCACCATCCAATACAACTTTTATTGCATACATTGAACCCATATCTCATACATTTCAATTAGGTACTTGTAGCACTCATCACAAGATCATAACTCTTCTCATTTCAATATAAATCATAAACCTTCTTGTTGAACTATTTGGAATACTACCAGATACTCAATAGCCCTAACATGGGTTAAGATATCGACGCCATGTCCCAGACATGGTCTTACACTGGCTTTGATATAGCGAGGCCGATGCCATGTCCTAGACAGGTCTTATACTGGCTCTCATTTATCAGTGTCGATGTCATGTCCCAGACAGGTCTTACACTGACACACGACAAGCTGACACCATGTCCCAGACAGGTCTTACACAAGCTTGTCTACCGCGAGGCTGATACATGTCCCAGAAATGTCTTACACTAGCTCTTGTCTCAATGCCAATGCATGTCCCAGACATGTCTTACACTGGCCTAAATATCTCGAGGCCGATGCATGTCCCAGACATGTCTTACACTAGCACACATATATCAACCATTGTCACGGTACAAATATCCAAGTCTATTCCAAATGTTCAACGAAAGTCTCTACTATGCTAATTTCTTAACATATATTCTCATATTCAAACTTAAAACAATTTATTCCATATCAATCCAATTGCACATCATAAATATATAGTTGCATTATTAACATACAACTTACCTCGGTAATCAAAATGTAGGCGACTAGTCGGTTTTAGTCTGCTAGCTTTGCTTTTCCCCGGTCAAGGCCCGAATTTTGTAATTCTTGATCTATAATGATAAAAAATCACAAACTTAATAATTTTATCGATCTAGATACTCAACAATTTAAAATTGGGAAAAATGATCATTTTTCCCTAGACTCTTGCAAAATGACCATTTTATCCCTAGACCCAAAAATTGATTTTTATCACATTTTCTTATTTACCAAGACTAGCCGAATACTTTTCATGCTAGGAGCAGCCTACAATTCTCATTATCTCACACATTTGTAGCCTATTTTACAAATTATGCAAAATGGTCCTTAGTTAAGGTTTTTATGAAAACTACTTCACAAAAGTTATTTATTTCACAAATATAACTCATATTCTTCCATAAAATTTCAGAAGTCAACATGTCTACTGTCATGGCAAAACCTTAGACTTTCAACCATTTTGCAAAACAGTCCCCTTGTTAGAAAGCTCATGCTACAAGTACCTTAAAAGTACAAAAATATTAAAGAAAAACCCTCAAATCACTTACTTGCAAAGGCTTTAAGTTGCTGAAAATTTTTCAAGCTTCCATGGCCATTTTCTTGGAGAAACATCGATGGAGAAGAAAGAGAGAGATGAAAAAAAATGACAACTTTTACTATTTGATTTATTTTATTCAATTTCAACACCTAATTTCACCAATTTTTTACTTTTGACCACCTTTGTCTCCTATGGCCGACCATGCTATTCTAAAGGGTGTAGTTTCCCTTTAAAGACATCCAATTTAGGTTCTCTAGCTATTTGACACCTTTAGCTATCAAAATAGGACTTTTGCACTTTATGCGATTTAGTCCTTTTTCACAATTAAACATGCAATCACTAAAATTACTTCACCAAAATTTTCATGCACTAATATAAACATGTTATAACTTAAAATTAATAATAAAATACTTTCTCTGACTTCAGATTAGTGGTCCCAAAACTACTATTCTAACTAGGCGCGAATTCGGGCTGTTACAATATCGATTTGACCCATCTCATATTGTATTTGTTGAGGAGATTGAGGTAAAATAGGATTCGACTTTTAAGGAGGAGTTGGTTCAAATTCTCGATTGAGATATTAAGGTCTTGAGAAAGAAAACCATTCCGTTGGTTAAGGTTCTATTGCTGAATCATGGTATAGAGGAAGCCACTTTGGAACTTGAAGACTTAATTCAACAATAATACCCACATATGTTTGAATCGAGTAAATTTCAAGGCCAAAATTTCTTTTAAGGGGGAGTTGTAACGCCCCAAAATTTGAGTTTTTGATTTGTTAGACTTTGTCAAGTAAATTGATCTGTTTCAGTAAATAGGTGCTCTGGATGTGTGTTTGAGTTCCTATATTCAAATTTCACTCTTGGAAATTTTGTTACTTTTGTTCTTATCCCTATCTCTGTACACTTGACTTAAATTCTATTTTCTCTCTACTTGTGACAGAATTAGCCTATTGGTTCAGTGGTAAGGTGTCAGCTTACCCTTTAGTCTTGTTTTCAAATCCCCGTGTATGCAAAGTGGAAATATATTTTTGGTCCTATGCTTGGTGTTGTTTTGTGTTTGTAGTTGAGTTAAATTCAAACTTTGGGAAATCTAATAAGTTATCTAAATTAAATCAGTTGGTTTGATATTACCATTTTTTATTATTTTATTATTTTTATTTATTTGTTTGTTTGTTTTATTTTTTTAATTTCCTAAGCCAAATTGTTTGCCACGTTTCCCTCACCCCTCACCCTTTATTTCTTTTCCTTTTCTTTCTTTTTTGTTTTCCTTTCCACATTCTCCCCCACTCTTAGTTGTTCACTTTCTTTTGTTTCTTGTTCTTCTTGTTAGTTTGCTTCTCTTTTCTTTTCTTTTATTGGTCCATTTCTGTTCTATTCGAAATTGTGGCCATTATTGTATTGTCAATCTTGTTTCGACCAAAAGTTGGATTTTAAAAATGGTTTGTTCGTGGTTAATCTTGGTGTAAGTAAATTAGTTTTCAATGTTTAAGATTTCTTTTTCCCCACACGAGTGTTGTATTATTGGTGTATGAGTTTCGTCATTAATCATTTGAGTTTCTAAGTGAAATTTTCGAGGTGGTTAATCCTCCAGTGACCTAAAATCTTTTGGTAGACTATTGTTTTCTTAAAAGTTCTTAAAGTATCGTGGGTTAAAAAAATAAACAAGGTATGTAACGAAAAACATGAAAAACAACGAACGACGTGAAGCCAAAAATTGGACAGTAGACACCACACCTGTGTGCAATTTATACATATTTTTACCCCATGTTTAACACATTTTATGGATGCTTTCCTATTAGAATTGGTGAATTCAATGCTCCAAATGCTTTAATTTCATGTTTTAAACTTAGGAGAGCATATGAAAGCAAAAGGAATGAGAAACGAGCCAAAATTGGAGAAAATGGGCCAAAGTACGAAATCAACACGGCTTGGACCTCCTCACACGGGCAGACCACACGGCCGTATCAATTTGACAGGCTCGAGCACGGCCTGAAGTAATAGCACACGGGCGTGTTACACGGGCGTGTCCTTGCAGAGCCCAAGTTGAGTCCAATTCAGAAAAGGCTAATTTTGAGGGCTCTTAGGCATTCCAAAGGTTATAAATACACCCTAGAGGAGGAAGAAAATGGGGGGTACAGAATAGGGAGTAAGGAATTACTCCAAGGAAGCCAATTGATCCATCTCAGAAGCCAGATTCACCATCAAGACTGAAGATCTCCCCTCAATTTCCCCTTTTGGAGTTTTGGGTTTTCTTTATGTTTTGTATTCTTTATTATTCTAAGATGTTTTCCTTTTTAGTTATGAACTAAATCCCCTAAATACCTAAGGGGAATGAAACCTAAGACGAATCTTGTTATTATTTTCTGAATTGTATGATAAATATGTAACTTGTTATTAATTATGTGTTCTTAATTCTTGCTTTGATATCCCAGGATACTGATTCAAGATAAGCTCTTATTCAGAGGAGGAATAGACCCTGTCTAAGAGTACATTTGTCATAATTAAGCAGATTTGATTGCATGCCTAGACATAGGGTGACAAGATGTTGCCGGATTAGGGTGAAACCTAATAAGGGGATCCATAGATCGAGTTAATGCAACCCTAAGGTGTTAATTAGAGAAAGGTCTCAATTATCCAATCTAGGGATTAAACGTTATTAGTCTTGAATAGGGATAATAACAAAACTTAGGGATTTCTACGGAACAAGTTAAATGAATAAATCGTCCGATTCGGAGCCAGAATAACAAGTACAGTCTGGGTGGATTTTTCCTTAGGTATTGTTTTAATTCAATCGATTTTCCTAAAAGCAATTCCCCAATTCTATTCTCTGTGAATTCTTAGTTTAGATAATCAGTTAGTTAAAACAAAAACCTATTTATTCTTAGGCTAGATAATAAAAAAGACAGTCATTACTAGTACTTTTAGTTCCTTTGGGTTCGACAATCCGGTCTTGCTAAAACTATACTACTGTTCGATAGGTACATTTGCCTACATAGCGATAATAGTTAGTTTCAAGAATGATTAATTATAAATATTTAAAACCTATCACGAAATAACCCGATCAAGTTTTTGGTGCCATTGCCATGGAACTAAAATATTAGGAACACTCAATTTTTATTACTTTAGCCATTTATTTTTCTTGCAATCCAATTTTATTTTTAATTCTATTCTAATTTACTAATTTTCTTTGTTTTTCTTCTGACAGGTTTTTATAGTTTATGACTAGAAGAAACCCGTCAGGACCACTACTTTTTGACGAAGAAATTGATCGTACAATCCGTAGAAACCAAAGAGAAATAAGGCGAAGCATAAGATACACAGAGAACGAGCAAGAAGACGATACTCAAACCCCAACCAAAAAGATGGCTGAAAACCAAGACAATCAGCTACCTCCTGCAATTGCGGCTAACCAAAATCCTGCTCCACGTACTGTGTATGATTATGCTAAACCTTCTTTAACAGGAACTGAATCGAGCATAGTAAGACCTGCTGTAGCTGCAAATACTTTTGAACTAAAACCTAACACTATTCAAATGATACAGTAATTTTTTCAGTTTGATGGTTTGCAGGATGACGATCCCAATGCTCATTTAGCCAACTTCTTAGAACTATGCGATACATTTAAAATTAATGGTGTTTCTGACTATGCCATTCATCTTCAGTTATTCCCTTTCTCATTATGGAACAAAGTTAAACAGTGGTTGAACTCGTTACCACGAGGGTCAATTACTACTTGGGAACAAATGATCGAAAAATTTTTACTAAAATATTTTTTGCTGGCTAAAACGGCTAAATTATGTAATGATATTTTTTCTTTTGTGCAGATGGATTTAGAAACACTCTACGATGCAAGGGAGTGATACAAGGACCTTTTGAGAAGTGCCCTCACCATGGGCTACCACTTTAGCTCCAGGTTCAAACATTCCATAATGGCCTGAATCCTTCGACTTGACAAATGTTTGACGCAGTTGCTGGCGGAACCATCAATAATAAAACACCTGAAGATGCGTATGAGTTCATAAAGGAGATGTCATTGAATAACTATCAGTGGAAAGTCATGAGGACAAAGCCAACGAAAACAGCCGGTGTTTATAACGTCAATTCGGTCACCATGCTCTCTAATCAGGTAGAACTCTTGAATAAAAAGATTGATGGTTTTCTTAGTTCTTCACAGGTTCACCCAGTAATGCAGTGTAAAGCAAGTGGAGGTGGAACAAGCCATTAGGAATACCAACCTTATGGCCACAACATGGATAACGAGCAATTAAATTATATGGGTAATAATCCTCGACCTCAAAACAATCCATAGAGTAATACTTACAATACAGGTTAGAGAAACCACCCCAATTTCTTGTGGGGCAGTCAAGGAAGTCAAAGACCACAACCACCTCTAAGATACCAACAACCACCCTACCAATAGGAAAAGAAACTGAACCTTGAAGAGATGTTCACAAAGTTTATCTCGGTGTCAGAAACTTATTTCAGAACATTGAGACAACACTTAAAAATAAACAACTGTCGATCCAAGGGCTCGAAACTCAGATAGGCCAGCTTTCCAAACTAATCTCCGAATGACCACAAGGGAGCTTGCCAAGTAACACTAAACCTAACCAAAGGGAATAGCTCAACGCGACTAATTGTCAAGATGAAGAAGGATTCGTTGAGCCTGAGCTAGAACTGAGGCAAGAAACTGTGGTAAGCAAAGGTTAAGGTGAGGTAGATCACAATAAAAACAAATCGGTGAATGTCAAATATAAACCTCACGTGTCATACCCCAACGCAACAAGGAAAGACCGCTCAGATGAACAATTTGGTAAATTCCTTAAACTCTTAAAAAAATTACATATTAACTTACTGTTTATTGAAGCTCTATCACAGATACCAAATGCAATGAAATTTTTAAAAGAGCTTTTAGCAAATAAGCGGAAGATGGATGAGGCATCGCATGTGGAGCTAAACGCAGTTTGCTTAGCTATTCTCCAGAATAAACTACCCAACAAACTTAAAGATCCAGGGAGTTTTACAATTCCTTGCTTAATTGGTAGCTTAGATGTTAATAATGCATTAGCTGATTTGGGGGCTACTATTAACGTCATGCCTTACAAAATTTCCAAACAATTAGATCTCGGGAGAACCAAACAGACTAGGATGAGCATTCAATTAGTAGATAAAACTATAAGATTTCCTAAGGGTATTATTGAAGATGTGCTAGTTAAAATCGATAAATTTATATTTCCCGTTGATTTCATTGTTCTAGACATAGAGGAGGATAGCAACACTCCTTTAATTCTAGGAAGGCCCTTTTTAGCAACTGCTAAAAAGATTATTGATGTTGGCACAGGTGAACTCACACTTCGTGTGGGAGACGAAACAATCACCCTTCAAGCTCGCAATTCTGGTAACACAATGGAAATTGAAGGTGATCGTCTAAACCATTCTACTAAAACTAACAATATGGTACAACCTACTTTGTAGGAAATGAGTCTGAAGGAAGCACATGAGTCATTCGCAAGCAATAGTAGAGGACCCATTTATGAAGATCGAAGGCTACAAATCGAGGAGCTAGATGAATGGCAGACATATAAACCGAGAACACCTGACAAACCGAATCTACGACAAAACAAGCTCAATCCCTTTCCAAATCAAATTAAGGTTGGAGATAGAGTCTTATTAGATGCCGCAGATCCCCACATTGTCACTACCACAATGAATGAAGAAATCCCTCTTACGGTACTCAGCATTTTCCCATTCGGTACGATCGAGGTGAGTCATCCCAAGTTCGGTACTTTTAAGGTAAACAACACCCATTTAAAACCTTATTTTGATGAGATTAATAGCAAGAATGAGGAGTATAAACTCCTCAAACCACCATGATCATTCAACGGATAGGTAAGTCGAGCTTAGACTATAAATAAGCGCTTCTCACGAGGCAACCCAAGCACTAACTGTATTAACTTCTTTAGAATTTAGTCTTCAACATCTAACTTACTAACAGAGTGCTTGAATACAGGTTTTACACAGGGACACGGCCAAGAGCACGGGCGTGCTTTGGGACGTGTGAAAATAGGACAACAATTTTTCCCAAACACAGGCTACGATGAAACGCCACGGCCGTGTGACATGGACGTGGTTGAACTTGCCAAAACAACACGGGGGTGAGACACGCCCATGTGGAAGAATCATGGGTGAACCTATTAAAACAACACGGGGGTGCGACTTCGAACCTGTTAGACTCACATGAGTGTGGGTCTGAATACACGAGCGTGGGAGAAGCGAACAACGTCAGACACAGCCGTGCGACACGGTCGTGTGCACCCACACGCACAAGGAACACGGGCGTGTACTAATTGTCAAACGCACCCAAATTCAAAATTCGTGAATCACACGGACTAAAATTGGGGAACACGGGCGTGTTACCTGGCCGTGTGCCCCAAAATCTATAAATACCCTGCACTATTCATTATCTTCCCCACTCAAAAACCCTAACCCTAGCCGCTGCAATTCCACACGGCCTCCTTGGCACGCCCGTGCGCCACCTCTAACTCCATTTTTGATGCCCATTCTCCTCTTTCTAGCATTTGTTCACTCTTTTCTCGTTTATTCTTACCAATTTCTAGGGCTATT
Organism: Gossypium arboreum; assembly: GCF_025698485.1. Taxonomy (NCBI): domain Eukaryota; kingdom Viridiplantae; phylum Streptophyta; class Magnoliopsida; order Malvales; family Malvaceae; genus Gossypium; species Gossypium arboreum. The sequence goes on along the minus strand of NC_069077.1, from coordinate 114,053,434 downwards.
TATCATGATAATATAAAATTTTTCATGTTCCTTTCTTATTTTTATCATACAAATGTTTTATGTAGAATATCTATTATCTTTCCCATGTTAAAATTCTTACACATTATATGATTTCTCTACTTTATTTGACTAGTTAGAAGTAAATATTCATGATTAGAACAATATATATACTCATGCCTTTAGTGTTAACATTTTTTTTCATCCGTCACACAAATTGCATTCCATGAAATTCGTTGCCATTTTTATGCCATATAATAGATTGCTTTGATTAACTTGTTAGTCTTAGTAGTTGTTGAAATTATGATTGTTATTTACAAATTATCTTCATTTTACTTTGATCATTCCTCAAAATGAATTAATGGTTTTTGATCGCAGGTACCATGTCGTCTTCACAAGGAAAGAAAATTGCCGTACCTGCTTCGAAGAAGAGGAAGGGAGCGTCATCTTCTGCGGGTCCAACCACGAAAATTCGTCACCCTCTCCTGCAATTCTCCCAAGGGACCCAAGAAGAGCTTTTCCAAATACTTCAAGCCTGACCTTTAATTGCGGGCCACTGCATCAACTGGACTGCTGTAGAACAAGTTCAGCTGGCTGATGCGATTCGGGCCCTCCTAACCACCGACCTTTAGGAGATATTCTTTGGGATCATCAAACCAACATACCTCGAGCTCACGATGGAACTATGCTTAACGTTCCATCTTCAGACCGTAATGACGAATTATGATGATCCCAGCATGGTCCAGTTTCGCCTAGGCGAGTTAGTCCGCCAGCTAAGCGTCCAGAGCTCTGTGCTGCACTAGGCTTATATATGGAGGAGTTCAAGGAAGAGAATGAACTACATGGTCTCACTTGCCACATGCATTTCTCTCCCTCGAAGTGCTGGCACACTTTGGCCCCGGACGCAGCCTCCTACACTCTTGGACACTCCAAGGCATCAGTTCTCCCACTATCCTTGAGGTACCTACATGCCATTTTGGCTCACATGATTACAGGGAGGCAAGAGAGCACTGGCGTCATCAACACTCACGACTCCTACTTCTTATAGTGTATGTAATACGGCCACGTCATCGACCTTGCCTATTTCATCGCCCTCGCGATTCAGCACTATACGGAGCGGCATAGGAAGGGGGTCATCTCTATTGGCCCCTATGTTACTTAGTTGGCTCAACACTTTGGGCTCCTCAGCATCGCGGCCCAAGAATCATCCCTTACCCTCATCGGCCAGATGTCTCAACAAAGCATCTCGAGCATGCGTAGCATGAGGATGATCGAGAGGTGATGAGGAACCTACTCTCCCCAATATCGTCTAGCCCAATCTACCAAGAAGGAAGCCTACGAGGACATTCCTGATGATGTCCCTCCACAGCACGAGGACCCACCGACTTAGCCACCACCACCCTTTCGTCCAGTTCATGCGGCGGCTTCATATGCTGACATCTCTGAACGCCTCACTAGATTCGAGCAGCAGTGTTTTCAACGATTTGACAACATATATACTACTCTACAGTAGATTTGTCAGCACCTCTATATCTCATCACCAGACCCACATTGCAAACCATCCAGCGATGAAGATGTTTAAAAACATTTATTTATTATTTTATGTTTTTAATTTTTATTAAAACTACTTTTTATTTTTATTATTAGATTTTAGAATTTTATTTTAAATTATCAATTTCGGTTATTTCTTTATGAGTAATTATTTTTCCTAATATCCCCTAAAAAGTTCCTGATTTTATCACACTTATATAGAGCTCTTAAGCTTATCATCGCATAGGAACTAACAACTCCACTGCGAAAGGTTCTTCACGACTGCCATGTCCTGATCGACCACGACCATAGCTACCACTAGATATAATATTCTTTTGGCACAGGACTTATGGACTAATGAACCTCTACGACCACCGGAGTATCCTCCTCCACTCTCGAACCGATCACTCTCCAAAACTCCAATTCGAGGAATTCATCATACAGGAAGTTTCACTTCTCTCCCGATCTTATTTTTATACTCTAATATCTATCTTTATACATTGAGGGCAATGTACATCTTAAGTGTGGGGGGGTATTTATTTCATTATCATAAAAATCCCTGAACGACTACCTTGTTCTCTTGAAAAGCTCTCATATCGTATTTAGGATAAATTTTGATTGATTTTTTATTTTTGTTGATATATCTTGAATTAAAACATAGACATTAGAGAATCAAGCATGATCAGTTGATTTTTAGGAATTTAAATTCTTAGGTTGTTTCCCCAAAGTTTAGGTATTACTTTGAGTTGTAATTCACAAGTTTTAAACATCAAAAAGCCATAATTTTTGTGAGATTTTTGAGCCTTTTGAGCATCTATTAATTCTTTCATGCTTACTTTTATTATTACTTTAAGTGCGTCAATATTGAATTGTTATTCTAGAACTTTCTTGATTATGCATGTCAAGACCACACCATTTGATTTGATATGTCAAAATGATTAAGGCACTTAGGATTAACCCACTCATGCCATGAAAATCCTACCTCCATGATTAACCCCTAGTAAACCCCCTTGAGCCTAACAAGCCATTTCTTGTATTACCCTTAATATTACCCCTTAACCCATTATTGTCGAAATCCCTTAAATTAATCCCTATTTTTGTCGAGATTTGAGTTGAATAAATTGCTTAGCTATGTCTTGTTCTTAATAGTTAGTCTATGTTATTTAACTTGTTCTTAAAAAAAACATGTATACACATTAGTAATTCCATATTCTGAGAAGAAACTCTGTTGTACGCAAGTGATGATTAACTCTTTTTCTAGTTAGGTAATTTTTCAATTCAATCTAAATTCTAACCCTTTCTTTCAGCTTGTGACCACACCCCGTAACCAAGCCTCATTACAACCCTTTAAAGACCTTTTGATTGATGTTTCATCTCAATTTATCAGTGGTGGAGATTTGATTTTCATGCAAGCCTATGGTAATGACTTTTCATTATTGACTATTGAGTGCTTCATTTATTGTCCTTAAAACACCTCGAGTGATTTGAGTGAATCTTTAGTGAGGATGTGAAACTCTGTGATATTCCAAATAAAAGGTAATTACTTAAATGATGAGAGACACCTATGTTTTCAAGAGAAAATGCTCAACTTGGAATGTTTGAAACTTTTATGCTTTCTTTTAGTTGAATTCTCAATGTATGATTACCTATGAATTATTTTGAGATATTATCGACAAAAATTATAAGTTGAGAAGAATTTATTTTGATTAGGAGTTGAGGATTTTGCTTGAGGACAAGCAAATGCTTAAGTTTCGGGGTATTTGATAAACCGTAATTTATACATATTTTTACCCTATTTTTAACACATTTTATGGATGATTTCCTATTAGAATTGGTGAATTCGATGCTCCTAATGCTTTAATTTCATGTTTTATACTTAGGAGAGCATAGGAGAGTGAAAGGAACGAGAAACGGGCAAAAATCGGAGAAAATGGGCCAAAGTACGAAATCAACACAGCCTGGACCTCCTCACACGGGCAGACCACACGGCCATGTCAATTTGATAAGCTCGAGCACGGCCTAAAGTAATTGTACACGGCATGTCCCTACCGAGCCCTAGTTGAGTCCAATTCAGAAAAGGCTAATTTTGATGGCTTTTAGGCATTCCAAAGCCTATAAATACACCCTTGAGGAGGAAGAAAAGGGGGACATAGAATAGGGAGTAAGGAATTGCTCCAAGGAAGCCGATTGATCCATCTTAAAAGTCAGATTCACTATCAAGACTGAAGATCTCCCCTCAATTTCCCCTTCAGGAGTTTTGGGTTTTCTTTATGTTTTGTATTCTTTATTATTCTGAGATGTTTTCCTTTTTAGTTATGAACTAAATCCCCTAAATACCTAAGGGGAATGAAACCTAAGACGAATCTTGTTATTATTTTCTGAATTGTATGATAAATATGTAACTTGTTCTTAATTATGTGTTCTTAATTCTTGTTTTGATATCCCAGGATACTGATTCAAGATAAGCTCTTCTTCAAAGGAGGAATAGACCCTGTCTAAGAGTACATTTGTCATAATTAAACGGAGTTGATTTCGGGCCTAGTCATAGGGTGACAAGATTTTTTCGGATTAGGGTGAAACCTAATAAGGGGATCCATAGATCGAGTTAATGCAACCCTAGGGTGTTAATTAGAGAAAGGTCTCAATTATTCAATCTATGGATTAGACGTTATTAGTCTTGAATAGGAATAATAACATAACTTAGGGTTCTCTACGGAACAAGTTAAATGAATAAATCATCCGATTCAGAGCCTGAATAACAAGTACAGTCTAGGTGGATTTTTCCTTAGGTATTGTCTTAATTCAATCGATTTTCCCAAAAGTAATTCCCCAATTCTATTCTCTGTGAATTCTTAGTTTAAATAATTAGTTAGTTAAAACAAAAACCTATTTATTCTTAGGCTAGATAATAAAAAGACAGTCATTACTAGTACTTTTAGTTCCTTTGGGTTCAACAATCCGGTCTTGCTAAAACTATACTACTGTTCGATAGGTACACTTTCCTACATTGTGATAATAGTTAGTTTCAGGAACGATTAATTATAAATATTTAAAACCTATCACGAAAAAATGCGATCATTCGTGTGGGCCATACGAGCTTGTGTGAGACCGTGTGTCAAGCCGTGTGTGCCACAGGGGCTGGCCAAGTAGGTTGTGTGGGCCATAATGGCATGTGTGCCCAAATTTTGAAATTTTACCCTATGGTTGTATTTGTCATGCGAATGAAATTTAGCCTTTCCATAGGGTCCATTTGGTATAAATTTGTCTATAAATCATGATTTCTAATGCTCTATTTCTATTAAATGTAACTTATGAACGCATGAGTTGTATGTTATATGTAATAGTATGATGTGTTATACGCTAATATGATCTGAATCTATTTAGTATAACATGTATGTCATACGTGCATTTGATATCTGTTTAGTTTTGCATGTGCATTGCGGTGGGATTATGATTATAGAGAAAGTGTGGGTTGTAACGACAGAGTTACGGAGCATTACCGGAACTTTCAGAACATTTACAGATAAATCATGTCAATCATTGTTTATTTTTCAAAATTATTCAAAATGTCCCTTAAATAGACCCTCGAGGCCCAATATAAGAATTAGAATCAAGTCAGGACTTAAACGGAAACTTTAAGAATTTTTTGCGACATTTCAAAAATTTTCTAAGTTACAGGGCTCACTCGCCGTGTGGTCCAAGGGACAAGTTTGTGTGACCCTGGGACACGTCCGTGCTGTAGGACGTGTTTGACCCCGTGTAACTCTCTGACTTGCACACACGGCCTAGCACACAGGCAATTAATTCTTTTTGAAATTAGGTGCAGGTTTCACAGGGCAAAGACACATGCCTGTGTTTTAGGCCGTGTAGCACACACAGCTGAGACACACGCCCATGTCTCTGCCAGTGTGCTCAATTCTAAGCATTCTATTTTTCAAATTTAAGGTGCAGGCGACACACGGCCTAACTACACACCCATGTACCCAGCTGTGTGTCACACACAGTCTAGACACACGCCTATGTGTCTGCCCTTGTGGACAGAATAAAGCCATTTCCTAGCCTCATTTGTCACCCAAATTTACCATTTTTGTAACGCCCTTAACAATGTATAGCATACATTTATCAACCATAAAGCATTCATTCTCATAAATCATTCAAAATAATCACATTGTACCTTATAAGGGCCTACGAGGCTTTAAACATGCTTTAGAAGTGGTTCAGGACTAAACCGATATCATACAAAAATTTTAGAAACTTAGTAAAATTTCAACCATATAGGGGTCACACGCCCATGTGAACAGGCTGTGTGCCTCACACGGCCCCAGACACGCCCATGTCTCAGGCCATGTGGAAATAGGGCATACATACTGACTTGTATCACACGGCCGAGGACACGCCCGTGTGCCAAACCGTGTGAAAACTGGAGGGTATATGACTTATGCAACACGGCCATGTCACATGCCCGTGTCCTAGGCCATGTGTCAATTAGGGCATATACTGACTTATACCACACAGTCAGTCACACGCCTGTGTATGAGACCATGTGAGGCATACTGACTTCATTTTAATAACAATACCAAGGGATACATGGTCATATAACATGACCGTGTGTCGCACACAGCTGAGACACACGCCCATATCTCTGCCCTTGTGGACAAAAATAGGCCATTTGCAAGGCCAATTTGGCACCCCAACTCATGCTCACCTAAATAACCAAAATGGTACAATTTCATCATTCAATTAGGCAGCCAAAATCATCAACCAAAATCACAATTCATACAATATCATTTCAACCAAATTCAATGCTCAATTTAATTCCCTTTACCTAATCAAATACTTATCAACTCAACTTATAAAATCATCCTTCATCAAAGCATTTCTCAGGCATTTAAACTCCACAATTCAATTAACCACACACATACCAAACAAGCCAAAATAAGCCATCACTCATGGCTATATATATAAACCAAAAACATATATATTTACAAGCCATTTCTATTATTCAAACACACATCAACATTAACATCATTTACAAGCCAACTTTCATGACTATAATTACAGCCAAAATACCACTTCTAGCCTCTAACATCCCAAATTAGGGCCTAGTCGGAACAGTAGTTTCGGGACCACAAATCTGACACAAGAAAATTTATTTTTATTATATTTTTATGGTCTATGATTTCACGGAATGATTTCATAAAAATTTTGTTCGAAAATTTTGACGTTTGGGCACTCAATTTAGTCTAAAGAACTAAATTGTAAAAAGTGCAAAAGTTGAGTTCCACTTGTTAGAAGTGTCCAATTGTTATGAGTTTTAAAATTGGAGGTCCCTAAATGGTAATTAGACCATTGGTTAATTTTTGGAAAAAAATAGACATGAAATGGGTATAATAAAATATTTTTAAATTAGGGGTATTTTGGTAATCTAATAATTAAAAGAATTAAAAAGGGAAAATAAGCCAAAATTGGCTATCATCTTCTCCATCCAGCCAAAACTAGCATGGACACCATGGCTAGGGTTTGTTTCAAGCTTCCAAGCTCATTTGTAAGTGATCCCGAGCCCCGTTTTTAATGCTCTTTACATTTTTGAAGTCCAGGTAACATGATCTACTCATTTCTACCATTATTTTAAGCTAGGGTTTATGTTTAAAAATTTACCCATGAGTGACATGCTTGTATTTTGATTTCTAATGGTAGAAAAAAATTGTTGGGTATTAAATAAATGACTTTTACTAAGTGATTTTCGAAGAAAACGTCCGAAAGGACCGTTTTGTAAAAGTTGTAAAAATGGTATAAAAGGGTGTTATAATGGTATAAAAGGGTGTTATGATGAGAATTGTAGTTTGCTATAGTTATGAAAATCGTTCGGCTAGGCCTATAGAATGGTAAAATTGAATAAAAATCACTTTACGAGCCTAAAGGCAAAAGTGTAATTTCAACAAAGTTTAGGGGCAAAAATGTAATTTTTCTAAAATATGATTTTGGGTCAATTTGAATAATGTGAGTCCTCAATAGGATATATATGAAATGATAGATCAAGGAAATCAAGATTCGGGCTTAAATCAGGAAAATACAAGTTTTAGACTAAAATGGTAATTTTGTCGTTTTCGTATTCGAGGTAAGTTCATGTGATTTAATAAGCATATTATTCATGTTATTTGTTATACATTAAATATATCTTGCTATGATTGTATTGAATTTGACGTTAATGGACATTTGATGGAAGTTGACATTTTAAATGAAATGAATAAATTTGTATGAAAACTAGGTGATATGTTATTTTTATTGTATGGATTAATGCCCAAAAAACATGAAAATGTGTTGAATTGAATGTACATTGCATGATCATCTATGCATATTGATATAATTGATGAAAAGAGAAAATTCCCAGTTGAATAAAAAGGGATATCCGATGAATATATCATTGTTTACATGACATGAGATCCTGCATGTGTTGCAGAAAAGGATTTAGCCCAGACGGGTAATCCATTGATCTCAATATAGAAAGGACCTAGCCCAGATGGGAGTTCCTTAAGTGATCAAGCCTACCGAAGAATATGGGTGCATTAAGGATTTAGCCAGGACAGGTAATTCAATTAAGGACTGAATTTATCTTGGACTGGTGATTCAGATCCGAGCTTATGAGAGTGTATGTCATTGTAAGGGATTTAGCCTGGACTGGTAATCCCGAAAACACTCTGTGAGTTATGATATGGGGGATTTAGCCTGGACTGGTAATCCCGTCGTAATGAGTGAGGTTCGCAAGAGTAGGTACTAGGTTCGCAAGAGTGGGTACTTGAAATGATCACTTGCAAGACTTGACGATAAATGTAATATCCATCGAGATTTTGAGGAATTCAACAGGAATTAATATAAGAAATAGAATGGAAATACCTGAAATGATAAACTGATCTATGCTTAGATGATACTAGTATGATGTATATGATTTTCATGTTTCGATGAGTGGTTGTACTAAGAGATAGCACAGGTACGTGCTCGAAACCTATGGGCATGTGTTTGCCATGTGAAATGAAATGGACTTGTGATAAGAGTGCAAATGAATGAGTGATATTTATGAGAATAATTTCTATGACAAATTTGTGATGGTATCATTAAGTTGCACTAAAATAGATTGGTACAATAGTAGCGGTTCGACTTTAAAAATCCATCAAAAATAGTGGAAATTGAGATAGAGGCTGAGTAAAATATGAAATTAAGGCTTATTGAGTCAGTATCAGATAAAGGAAACATGTAAGCAAAGGAATCTCATATGATGAGATATTCGAATTTTTGTGAAACAGGGTTAGAGTGATGTTAGACTTCCCTGTCTTAAATTTGGAAAATCATTAAACATTGTAAAACAATTATTAAGGGTTATAATTTATATGCTTAAAATCCTTAATGAGTCTATTTTCAAGGGAAATAGACAAGAGCATCATTCGAGTCTCGTAGTACGAGATAAATAAATTTTAGTAAGAAAGGTCGAAGCTATCAAACAGTGAAACTGTGGAGAATTTGAATAATAAATTGTACTTATTGGCTAGACCAATGATAAACCATAATTTATACATATTTTTATCCCATGCTTAGCACATTTATGGATGGTTTCTCCTTAGATTTGGTGAATTCGATGCTCCTAATCTTTTAATTTCATGTTTTATACTTAGGTGAGCATAAGAGAGTAAAAAGAGCGAGAAACGGGCCGAAAATGGAGAAAATGGACCTACGTGGGAAATCAACACGACCTGGACTTCCTCACATGGGCGTGCCACACGGCCATGTCCATTTGGCAGGATCGAAGCATGACTTACATGGGTAGACTACACGCCCGTGGCTATTCAACAGCCTTGACCACGGACTAGAGTAATCGCACATGGGCGTGTCACACGGGCATGTCCTTGTCGAGCCCAAGTATAGCCCTATTCAGAAAAGGCCATTTTTGAGGGCTCTTAGGCATTCGAAAGCCTATTTAAACACCAGAGGAGGCACTTAGAACAGAGACGCGGAGTAGGAAGCAAGGAATTACTCAAGGGAAGCCGATTGGTCCATCTCAAAAGTCAGATTCATCGTAAAGACTAAAGATCTCCCTTCAATTTCCATTTAGGGGTTTTGGGTTTTCTTTATGTTTTGTATTCATTATTCTTCTGAGATGTTTTCTTTTATAATTATGAACTAAACCCCTTAAATACCTAAGGGGAATGAAACCTAAGATAGATCTTGTTACTGTTATCTAAATTGTATGATAAATATTTGACTTGTTCTTAATTATGTGTTCTTAATTCTTGTTTTAATATTCCAGAATATTGATTCAAGTTAATGCTCTTATTCAGAGGAGGAAAAGACCCTGTCTAAGAGTAAATTTGTTGTAATTAAGCGGAGTTGATAGCACGCCAAGAGATAGGGTGATAAGATTTTGCCGGATTAGGGTGAAACCTAATAAGGGGATCATAGATCGAGTTAATGCAACACTAGGGTGTTAATTAGAAAGAGATTTCAATTAAATCAATCTAGGGTTAGACATTATTAGTCTCGAGAGAGATAACAATATAACTTAGGGATTTCTACAGATCTAGTCAAATGAATAAATCGTCTAATTCAGAGTCAAATAACAAGTGAAGTCTAGGTGAATTTTTCATTGGGTATTGTCTTAATCAATCGAATTTTCCCAAAAGATTTTCCCCAATTTCTCTCTGTGCACTATTAGTTTAGTTAATTAGTTTAGATTAACAAATCCCCTAATTTTTAGGCTAGATAATAAAAAGAAAGTAATTACTAGTACTCTTGGTTCTTTTGGGTTCGACAATCCGGTCTTGCTAAAGCTATACTACTGTTCGATAGATACACTTTCCTTCATCGTGATATTAGTTAATTTCAAGAACGATTAATTATAAATTTTTAAAACCTGTCATGAATATCACGTATAAAGTTCTTGGCGTCGTTTTCGGGGAACTAAGATATTAGGAACACTCAATTTTTATTACTTTAGCCATTCTACTTTATTTGCAAGTTAAATTTTTGTTTTCTTTTCTAAGTTTTCTTTTATTCGATATTGGCAGGTTTTTATAGTGTATGACTAGAACAAACCCGTCGAGACCATTATTGTTTGATAGTGATATCGATCGCACAGTTCATAGAAATGAAGAGAAATAAGGCGAAGCTTGCGATACACAGAGGAAGAGCAAGAGGACGATACTTCAACCACAACCGAGGAGATGGCTAAAAACCAAGAAAATCCGCTACCTCCTGCAATTGCTGCTAATCAGAATTTGGCTCCACGTACTATGTATGATTATGCTAAACCTTCTCTAACAGGAACTAAATTGAGCATAGTTAGGCCTGCTGTTGCTGCAAATAATTTTGAATTGAAACCTAACACCATTCAAATGATCCAACAGTTTGTTCAGTTTGATGGTTTCCAGAACGAGGATCCTAATGCTCACTTGGCAAATTTCTTAGAGTTTTGCGACACTTTTAAAATCAATGGCATTTCTGATGATGCCATTCACTATCGGTTGTTTCCCTTTTCATCGAGGAATAAGGATAAACAATGGTTGAACTCGTTACCACAAGGGTCAATCACTACTTGGGAACAAATGACCGAAAATTTTTTATTAAAATATTTTCCACCAGCTAAAACAACCAAATTACGTAACGATATCTCCTCTTTTATGCAGATGGATTTAGAAACACTCTACGATGCATGGGAAAGATACAAGGATCTGTTGAGAAGGTGCCCTCACCATGGGTTACCACTCTGGCTACAGGTTCAAACGTTTCACAATGGCTTGAATCCTTCGACTCGACAGATGATTGACGCAGCCGCTAGCAGAACTATCAATAATAAATCCCAGAGGATGCTTATGAATTTATAGAAGAGATGTCACTGAATAATTATCAGTGGCAAGTCATAAGGGCAAAACCAATGAAAACAGCCGGCATTTTTAACATCGATTCGGTCACCATGCTCTCTAATCAGGTAGAACTTTTGAATAGAAAGATTGACGGTTTCCTTGGTTCTTTACTGGTTCACCCAGTAATGCAGTGCGAAGCAAATGGAGGTGGATCCAACAATTCAGAATATCCACCCTATAGCCACAACATGGTGAACGAGCAATTAAATTACATGGGTAATAATCCTCGATCTCAAAATAATCCTTATAGTAATACTTACAATGCAAGATGGAGGAACCACCCAAATTTCTCATGGGGAGGCCAAGGGAATCAGAGACCACCACCACTTTTAGGCTTCCAACAACAACCTTACCAGCAAGAGAAAAAGCCGAACCTTGAGGAAATGCTAACAAAATTATCTCAGTGTCAGAAACTCATTTCTAGAATACCGAGACAGCACTTAAAAATCAACAAGCATCGATCCAAGGGCTCGAAACTCAGATAGGTCAGCTCACTAAATTGATATCTAAATGACCACAAGGTAGCCTACCGAGTAACACTGAATCTAACCTAAGGGAGCAACTCAATGCAATTACCATTCAAGATGAGGAAGGGTTAGTTGCACTTGAACTAGAACTGAGGCAAGAAAATATGGTAAGTAAAGGTAAAGGTGAAGAGGACCACAATGACCAGAAACTGGTAAGTAAATAGTACAAACCTCGTGTGTCATACCCCAATGTGACAAGGAAAGGCCGCACAGACGAACAATTCGGTAAATTCCTTAAATAGTTAAAGAAGTTACATATTAACTTACCATTTATTAAAGCTCTTTCGCAGATGCCAAACACAGACAAATTCCTAAAGGAGCTTTTAACAAATAAGTGAAAGTTGGATTAGGCGTCGCATGTGGAGCTGAATGTGGTTTGCTCAGCCATACTGCAGAATAAGCTGGCCAACAAATTAAAAGATCCAGGGAGTATTACGATTCCCTATTTAATTGGTAGCCTAGATGTTAATAATGCTTTGGCTGATTTAGGGGCTAGTATCAATGTTATGCCTTACAAAATGTTTAAGCAACTAGGTCTTGGGAAACCCAAACAAACTAGGATGAGTGTTCAATTAGCCAATAAAACAATCAGATTTCCTAGTGGGATTATTGAAGATGTGCTCGTTAAAATTGACAAATTTATATTCCTAGTTGATTTCGTTGTTTTAGACATAGAGGAGGATAGTAACGTTCCTTTAATTTTAGGGAGGCCCTTTTTAGCAACCGCTAAAACAATAATTGATGTTAGCATAGGTGAACTCACACTTCGTGTGGGAGACGAAACAATCACCCTTCAAGCTCGTAATACGAGTAACACATCAAAAATTGATAGTGGTCGTATAAATCATTCTACTAAAACTGACCATGTGGTACAACCTACTTTGCAGGAAATAAGTTTGAAGAACCTACATGAGCCATGTTCAAACAACAACAAAGGACCTATCTATGAAGAACGAAGGCTACAAATCGAGGAACTAGATGAATGGCAGACACATAAACTGAGGACACATGATAAACCAAAACCACGTCATGACGAGCTCAATGTCTCACAAAATCAACTTAAGGTTGGAGACGAAGTACTACTGGTTGCAGCAAACCCTCGTATTGCCACTTCTGAACCTAACAGAGCAATCCCTCTTACGGTACTCAGTATTTTCCCATATGGTATAGTCGAGGTAATTCATCCCAAATTTGGAACTTTTAAGGTAAACAGTACTCATCTTAAACTTTATGTTGATAAAATTTATAGCAGGGATGAGGAGTGTAAACTCCTTACATCACCATGACCATGCACCAGAAAGGTAAGTCGATCTTAGACTATAAATAAGTGCTTCTCGGAAGGCAACCCGAGCACTAACGATGTTAACTTCTATAAATTTTAGTCTTTCACATTTAATTCACTAACTGAGTCACTGAATACAGGATTTCCAGAACCACACAGCCAGGCACACGGGAGTGCTGTAGGCCGTACACATACCACGGGAGGCAACACGGCCGTGCAATACGGCCATGTGAAAATAGATCAAAAATGTTTCCCCAACAGGGGATCAATAAGTTGCCACAGCTGTGCGACATGGCCGTGGGCAATCTTGCCAAATTAACACGGGTATGTGACACGACTGTGCCCACCTACCGTGGTCGAGCCTGTGAAAATAGCACGGGCGTGCACCTGCATACACGGGCGTGGGAGAAGCGAACAAAGATTGACACGGCCGTGCAACATGGCTATATACACCAATGCACCCAATTTCAAAAACCACGAAATGCACGAGCTGAAATGAGGGCACACAGACATTCCCCACGGCCGTGTGCCCCAATTTCTTTATAAACACCTATTATTTATTTTTTTATTTTTATATTTTGAAATTACTTTTTATTTCCTTTTAATTCTATTTTATCTTGAGATTTTATAATTTTTATTCTGCTATTTCTTTACGAGTAATTATGCTTCCTTATATTTCCTAAAGAGTTCTTGATTTTATCATGGTCATAAAGAGCTCCAAAGCTCATCATCGAATAGGAACTAAAAACTCCACTGGCAAAGGTTCTCCTTGACTGCCATGTCCTGCTCGACCACGACCATAGCTACTACCAGATATAATATCCTTTTGGTGCAAGACTTTTGGACTAATGAACCTCTACTACCACCGGAGTATCCTCCTCCACTCTCATCATTACCTTGGCCAATTATTCTCCATAACTCCAATTCAAGGAGTTGATTCATCATTCAGGAAGTTTCACCTCTCTCCCTATCTTATGATTATATATCTATATTTTTCAATATATCCATCTTTGAACATTGAGGGCAATGTACATCTTAAGTGTGGGGGTTCTTTTATATCATTATCAGAAATCCCTAAATTTTGTCTTATTCTCACGTGAATCACTCATATCACTATTAGAATGAATTTTAATTAATTTATGATTTTTATTAATATGTCTTGAATTAAAATATAGGCATTTATGCATTGATTGTTTAAACTTTAAGACATTAGGGAATCAAGCATGATAGGTTGATTTTTTTTAAAAAAACTTTTAGGTTGCTTCCCTAAGTTTAGGTATTATCTTGAGTTGAAATTCACAAGTTTAAACATCAAAAAGCCATAATTTTTATGAGATCTTGAGCCTTTAGAGCATATTTTATTTCTTTCATGCTCATTTTTATTATGAGTGCGTCAGTATTGATTTGTGATTCTAGAACTTGCTTGATTATGCATGTCAAGACCACACCATTTGATTTGATATATCAAGATGATAAAGGCACTTAGGTTTAAGCCACTCACTCCACAAAAGCCTACCTTCATAATTAACCCTTAGTGAACCCCTTTGAGCCTAACAAACCAACAATTGATTTACCCTTAATATTAACCCATAACCCATTTTTGTTGAAATCCCTTAATTTGATCCCTATTTTTTATCAAGATTTGATTTGAACTAATTGCTTAGCTATGTTTGATTCTTCGTTGCAACAATTAAGTTCTATGTTATTTGACTTGTTCTTAAAAAAAATACTTACATACATATTAATAGTAATTCGTCATTTTTGAGCTTTAGTGTTAATTCCATATTCTGAGAAGAAGCTCACTTGTATTCAACTGATGATTAGTTATTTTTCTAGTTAGGTGATTTTTTCAATTCAATCTCGATTCTAACCTTTTCTTTCAGCTTGTGACCACACCCCCTAACCAAAGCCATGTTACAACCCTCTAAAGACCTTTTTGATTGATGTATCATCTCAATATCTAGTGGTGGAGATTTGATTTTCATGCAAGCCTATGGTAATAACTTTTCATATTGACTAATGAGTGCTTTATTTGATATCTTTAAACACCTCGAGTGATTTGAGTGAATCTTTAGTGAGGATGTTAAACTCTGTGATATTTTGATCAAAGGTGATTACTAATATGAAGGGGGACACCTATGTTATCAGGAAAAAATGCTCAACTTGGAATGTTTGAAACTTTGATGTACTTTTAGTCGAATTTTCAATGTATGATTACTTATGGATTATGTTGAGATATTATTGATAGGGATTATAAATTGAAAAGAATCTATTTTGATTGAGAGTTGAGGATTTTGCTTAACGACAAGCAAACGCTTAAGTATGGGGGTATTTGATAAACCGTAATTTATACATATTTCTATCCCATGCTTACCACATTTAGAATTGGTGAATTCAATGCTCCTAATCTTTTAATTTCATATTTTATACTTAGGTAAGCATAGGAGAGTAAAAAGAGCGAGAAACGGGCCGAAAACGGAGAAAATAGACCCATGTGGGAAATCAACATGGCCTGGACTTCCTCACATGGACGTGTCTCACGACCGTGTCCATTTCGCAGGATCGAAGCACAACTTACACGGGTAGACTACACGCCCGTGCCTATTCAACAGCCTTGACCACGGGCTGCAGTAATCGCACACGGGTGTGTCACACGGGCATGTCCCTGCCGAGCCCAAGTATAGCCCTATTCGGAAAAGGCCACTTTTCAGGGATCTTAGGCATTCGAAAGCCTATTTAAATGTCAGAGGAGGCACTTAGAATAGAGACGCGAAGTAAGAAGCAAGGAATTACTCAAGGGAAGCCAATTGGTCCATCTCAGAAGCCGGATTCATCGTCAAGATTGAAAATCTCCCTTCAATTTCCATTCAGGGGTTTTGGGTTTTCTTTATGTTTTGTATTCATTATTCTTCTGAGATGTTTTCTTCTATAATTTTGAACTAAACCCCTTAAATACCTAACGGGAATGAAACCTAAGACAGATCTTGTTACTATTATCTAAGTTGTATGATAAATATTTTACTTGTTCTTAATTATGTGTTCTTAATTCTTGTTTTAATATTCCATGATATTGATTCAAGTTAATGCTCTTACTTAGAGGAGGAAAAGACCTTGTCTAAGAGTAAATTTGTCGTAATTAAGCAGAGTTGATTGCACGGCTAGAGATAGGGTGATAAGATTTTGCCGGATTAGGGTGAAACCTAATAAGGGGATCCATAGATCGAGTTAATGCAACACTAGGGTGTTAATTAGAAAGAGGTTTCAATTAAATCAACCTACGGTTAGACGTTATTAGTCTCGAGAGAGAAAATAATATAACTTAGGGATTTCTACGGATCAAGTCAAATGAATCAATCGTCTGATTTAGAGTCAAATAACATTGAAGTCTAGGTGGATTTTTCCTTAGGTATTGTCTTAATCAATCGAATTTTCCCAAAATTTTTTCCCCAATTTCTCTCTGTGCACTCTTAGTTTAGTTAATTAGTTTAGATAAATAAATCCCTTATTTTTTAGGCTAGATAATAAAAAGAAAGTAATTACTAGTACTCTTGGTTCCTTTGGGTTTGACAATCTGGTCTTGCTAAAGCTATACTACTATTCGATAGGTACACTTGCCTTCATCGTGATATTAGCTAGTTTCAGGAACAATTAATTATAAATTATTAAAACTAATTGTGAATATCATCTATCAACCAAAAATTCTGAAATTTTTTTTCTAAGAAGATATGTGAGTCTAGTTTCTGGAAAAATTAGCATTTCTCAATTTGGAGTTCCGTAGCTCTAGATATAAATAATTTAGTGACCGTGACTCAGGAGAACAGCTTGACTGGACTCTGAATAAATAGAAAGAATTTAAAAATAGCACGTTATCACATTGCTTATTATTTTTCATGCGAGCTTACGAGGCGTAAAGCTTACTCCCTCCTTTTCCATTTCCTTAGTGTTTTTAGGCCGGCTAGGAGTTGGAGATCGTCAGAGGTAGCATCACACTATCAAGACATCATCTTTGTAATATTAATATATATATGCTAGCGATTCCAAGTGAGTGGCATGTACAGGGACTTAGTTTTATGATAAATGTTGTTATGAGTAGTCAAATGTATTGGCTTATAATGATTCATTGTATATAGCCATGAGATGTGGCTTATAATGACTATGGTTGGTAAGCCTATTTATCCATGTTAAGTCCTAATGTTTGTGATGTGGATATGCTTGTTGAAAATGTTGTTGGTGTATAACATGTGTGTATGATGAATGCTTCATGACCAATCGAACTAGTCATTGCTATAAGAAAATCAATGATATGGAAGAAAAAAAAGAGATGATGATGTTGATTGAACTTGAATGCTCAAGGTCTAATGACACAAATGATAAGTGAATAATTCTAGACTATTAGTAAAGTTGGTGCAATAGTAAGATTAATGGTTATGGATGTTAACATCTAGACTTAATATTGCAAGAGTATGTGAAATACATGAATAATGACATGTTAATGTTAAGAATATATCTTAATGAAGGAGGTTAAATCATTAAAACGCTACCATGATATGTGTCCTTAATATATGTAATGAATTGTCGAAATTAAGGGTAACACAAAGGCTTGGAAAATAGCCAAGTGTTAGTCACACGAGCAGAGACACGGCCATGTCTCTCAGATGTGTAGAGGGCACGGCCTAGCACACGGGCGTGTGGCTTGGCCGTGTGGTTCATTTTGCATGATGACGTCATAGTCAGAGAGTTACACGACCTGATGACATGGGAGTGTTTAAGACACACGAGCGTGTCCCTGTGTCCACGCAGGAGTGTGGCTCCGCTTTATGGAAAAAAATTCATAAATTTTCCCAAACTTTCCAAAGATCCCGGTTTAGTCCCTAATTACTTTCATAGCATGTTTAAGGCCTCGTAGGCCCAAATAAGGGACTTTAAGATAGAAATTGAAAAGTTTTAAATTTGAATGAAATTTTATAGCTCGGATTGCTTGATTGTTTGCATTTAAGTCTGGTAACACCTCGTACCCTGTCTCGGTATTGGACACGGGTAGGGGGTGTTACATTTAGTGGTATCAGAGCTATGGGTTAGTCAGTTCTCAGACTAACCTAGCATGAATGAGAGTCTAGCTATACATGCCACCGATCAGTAATAGTATGATGTCTCCCGGCGTCAATGAGAACCATTTTGTTTGGATAGAGGTACTCTCCAACCGAGCTACACGACCATGTTAAATGCGATGCTAAGCTATTTGGGTAAAGTATAGTCATAATAAACCTTGATTCAGAAAATTATGAATAAAAGTTCATGATATATGTGATAACATGTGAGATGAAAGTTCATGTTACGATGAGTACCTATGCTTGTTTGATGTTCATATGATATTGTGCACTTGACTTGTTTGATTAAGTGAATGTGATAAAAAGGAATTCATAAAGTTATGAATAAAGGTTTACAATATCATGTTACGGATAAAAATGTCATTGTCCCAATTGAACATTGAATGTTGATGGATTGCAATGATATCCATGAGTGAGATAAAGGGATATATTGTAATGAGTTTATCTATGTTTAATTGATAGCCCTATGATGTATATGACTGATTTACTCGAGTGAACATATGTATTTGAGTAACTCACCAACCTTATTGATAGAACGAATGTTCGTGTATGCTTGTTTGAATAAGTATGATTGGCAAATTTTCATAGCTTAACTAAATGTGCTAAATTGATTTAATCGAGTTATATGACTATAATGATATGTATATGATGATGTGCTAGATGAGAGCTTAGATTGTAGTATACTCATCTATGTTTGTGAAAATTTTACTATAATGATGAAATAGTGTCATATGTATATGCATATAAGAGACAAGTTAGGGATCTTACGACCCCACCCCCTTACCAGAGTGGTGTTTATAAAGGATTTTACGAGATCTATGGGATAAGCTCCCAAGTGTGAACCCAAAGAGTTCAGCTGTGGAACGATTATAAATATAGTCATAGTTTGTGAATGAATTGATAAGTAAAGATAGAACTAGAAAGGTATCAGGTTGATTTAAAGATTATTCGGTTTACTAAAAATCGTAATGAGAGGAGAAATTAACTTTGGTAAACCGACTGATTCAGACACGATGTTGAAAGAATGTGGTAACCAGAATTCCTTTTGAACTTATTTTCTTCAGTGAAATAAATAATACGGGATTAGTGATGATAGAAATAATTGGAGGAATAATATTTGAAATGTATGACATTTGAGTGTAATAGATTACAGTGAGTGGATTATAACTGTTTCTCTTGAGGTACCTTAAAGATTAATTTGTTCTCGGAAGTGTTATTATGATTATCTATCTTCTGATAAATTGTTATTGTACAAGGATGTTTTCTAATATTGATGTTTGACGAAAGCATTGATAACCTTATTGGTTTATAATTGGTGTTGTTCTATTTCTCTCGAGTATTCTGTTACTTTTCGTCTATTGAGACTTTATGAGAAAATACACAAGACGTTATGATTCTATTTCTTCTAATTATTGCTCTGTCTGATATATATACATATATGGGAAGTATATTGTTCTTTTCGTATCTATTCCCAGTGGGTCTGAATGATGTATTCTTCCAGATTTCTTGTCTCTGAGGAATTATCAAGATTATTCATTTTTGTCTTATAAGTTTTGTCCACGATCTACCGATATGGTATTGTAACTTGGATTTCTGAATCTTGGGAGTTTCTTTATTTGGGATTTCTCTATCTCGGACTTTTTAATTGGGTTTTCTTATCATATCTATTCCATAAATTATTAATCATAACTCGTTCCTAAAGAGCATCCTTTGGCTTACGATGATTATGTCAATTATGATTATGTTTCTAGTTTGATTATAGCAACATGATGATTCCAGTATATGAATTTCTATTCTCAAGTAAGTTAATCAACTTAATACTTTTAGTCGGGATATTCTTGTAATTATGAGTTAATGTAACACCACTTACTCGTACCGGATACCGGGAACAAGTATGAGGCGTTACCAGACATGTGCTCAAACATTTTCGGGATATACGGGTTATAAAATTTGGTTCCAATTTGAACCCAATCAAACAACATCTTAGTGTCCCTATTATGGGCCTACGAGGCCCAAACAATACATTGAGAAAGGTCCGAGACTAAACTGAGGACCTGAGAAAGTTCATGAAAACTTTTCAAAGTTAAGCCTCACACGCCCGTGTAAAGGCAATGCACACGCCCGTGTGCTTTTGGACATGCTCGTGTGCTTTGGGACACGCCCGTGTCCCCTACCCATGTGGAATTAATTGGATTTATTTTCTATTTCGAACCTACAGGGGTTTTCACACGGCCAAGTACATGCCCGTGTCCCTGGCCCGTGTCCTTCACACAGCCTAGACACGCCCGAGTGGTCGCCTGTGTCCAAAAACTTAAGCATTCTGTTTATGATGTCATCATGCATTCAGGGGCACATGGCCAAGACACACGCCCGTGTGCTAGGCCGTGTCCTCCACATGGTTGAGACACACGGCCATCTCTCTACCCGTGTGCTTACTACCATGCATTCTGACATAATATTTTTAGGTGCAGGGGACACACAGCCATTTCACACGCCCATGGGGTGGTCTGTGTGTCACACACGGCCTAGACATACGCCCATGTGTCCACCCATGTGAACCTTGTTAGGCTATTTTCCAAGCCTTAGGTCACCCTCCAATAACCATATCCATTTGTAGTTTTCAATAACACTTAACATGGTCTAATTATACTCTTAAATGACCTTAATATACCTCATTACATGTAAACCTCATCTCATTAGTTTTTATACATGCTAGGTTGTCCCCTTTATCTTAAGGATTTCCATGACTTGTGACTCAATTAAGATTGGCTCGTTATCTTAACTCATTGCCAAAATTATGGCCTAACCACCCCATGTGATTTGGTCATGCTACATATGACTAATTGTAATACACCATATTTAATCATCACAAGAACATTGGAACATAACATGCACAATTTGGTAGGTCATAACCAACACCAACATGAGCCAGTTCCCATGGCCATATACAAGTGAATATGTATACTTTTATAAGCCTTCATATTGGCTAATCAAATGACACATATAACAAAATAACAAAAGGCTTATACATGCCATTGAACAAAATAAGAGTATCTATATACCAAAGCTGGACAAGATGATAGTGTGTTGACTCTCCAACTGTCTCACAATCTTCACAAGTCCACGAGCTCTATAAGATAGGGAAAAGAGAGGGGTAAGCATTTACATGCTTAGTAAGCATGAAAAACTGGAAAGTAAACATACTGATTAATTAGCCTGCACCCATATTAGGCAATAAAACCAACAAGCATGAAATAGTTTCCCTATCACATGCACTCAATCAACAAGTTAGTCTCATAACAATGCACCATGTAATTTGTCTTAGATGAGCTCATCATTCAACATTTTCACTTTTATGTCTCATGTTAATCTCGTTGAGTTTCTCAGAAGTCTCGATGGTTTATCTATTTATCGTCAAGTCGTAAGAGCGATTATCTCAAGTATGCACTCCCGCGAACCTCATATCATACGGCGGGATTACCAGTCCAGGATAAATCCCCTACAATGTAAACTCATAGGGTGATGTTGGGATTACCAGTCCAGGCTAAATCCCTTATAGTGAAAAACACTCGTAATGAGCTTGGATCTGAATTACCAGTCCAGGTTAAATTCAGACCCTAGTCGGATTACCCGTCCGGGCTAAATCCACAATGCACACATATTCTTCGAGACTCTCGATTATTTAAAGAACACCCGTCTGGGCTAGATCCTTCCTATATCTGAGATCAACAGATTACCCATTCAGGCTAAATCCTTTTCTGGAACACATGCAGGATCTCAAGTCATGTAAGCCATGGTTTATTCATCGAGTTTCCCTTTTGACTTCAACCGGGACATTTATTATCATTTCATTATTATTAACATACTTCATGGATTTTCATGCCATCATTATAACCAATTATCATACATTCATAACACATGTAACTAGGCATATTAATAGTTTACTTAAAGTTATTCGAACTTACCTGGTATTCGTTTCGGTTTTGCGTCTCGATTATTCTGAAACCTTTCGTTTTCCTCGATCGACCTCCGGAATTTGTTCCTTGGGGTCTATAACAATTAAAAATGAATCATTAATGCCTCACATTACTCTTTTCGAGTCTAAATTTCACCCCAGACAAAATGACCGTTTTGCCCCTAACCTTTGACATGATTTACGATTTAGTCCCTAGGCTCGTATGATGAAATGCATGAATTTTCTACATTACCCAAGCCTAGCTGAATGTTCTTTCCTCTTATGGAAGCCCACATTGTTTCCATTATTTCACATTTCTACCACATATTTTACACATTTTGCAAAAAGGTCCTTTAAGGGGTTTTTTATGAAAATCACCTAGAAAAAAATGATTAACACACATTCAACTTTCATATTCCTCCATAAATCATCAAAGAATAAACATGTCACACATGGGTCACTGGTCACTTTACATACATGAACCCTAGCTCAAAATATGGGTAGAAATGGAGAGAGTAAGTTACCGGTATTTCAAAAATACAAAGAACATTAAAAATCGGGCTTGGGAGCACTTACTATTCAGCTTCAAAAGTGAAGAAACCCTAGCTATGGTGGCTCTTGAATTTTAGCAGTAAGGTGGAGAAGATGAGTTGAGTTTTGGCTTATTTTCCCATTTTATTTCATTAATTAGCCAAATGACCAAAATACCCTTAAGCCCTTTCTTTCAAATTTTATCCATACAATGCCCATTTTTTTCCAAAAACTTAGAAATTGGGCAAATTTCTCTTTAAGGACTTCTAATTAATAATCTGAAGCAATTTCATACAAATTGCTTTTAGAATCCAAGTTTTGCACTTTATTCAATTTGGTCTTTAATTTCCAATTGGACACCTTACTCATAGAATTTCTTCTTGAAACTTTAACACATGCATATACTCATATTCTAGACCTCATAGTAATCATAAAATAAATATTTCAATGTCATATTTGTGGTCCCAAAACCACTATTCCGACTAGGCCTATTTTGGGATGTTACAGTTAATGGGGTTGAAACGGAGTTTGATTGGCATGAGAAGTGAATTTTGAATGATTTCATGTTGTATTGTTCTATTGACTAGAATGGAGGATTTCTTGAAATGTCACCATTGATGATTGGGACGACTTGGTTGCTAAATCGGTATTGGTTATTATTTGAAAATTAAATAGGATATTAACGTCTGAGAATGAGATTTTATTTCTTTTCGGCTAAAAGATGGATAGTCTGAGTGAAGAATGTATATATCCTAGAAGATTTCAATATGATTAAAAGCTGCTTTGAATGATAAAATTTTCGTCTTGTGAAAGTCAAAAGGTTTATGACATGTTAGTAAAGCTTTAAATAAACGAGAACATTGTTAACCAAAGCCTTAGAACTGGTTCAATCTGCATTGGGTAGAGACTTCTAGATTTTTAGCGATATATAGTTAAATGGTTTATGATGCATTATAAAACAAAAAAAGAAGTGTAATAACTCAATGTATCTGATGTCAAAGCCAGATCTGAGTTGTGATAGCGTATGTAACACCCCGAACCCGAGACCGTCGCCGGTGTCGGACACGAGGGGTTAACGAGCCAAAACCACTTATAACACCGACCAATTTGACATTCTCAGACAAGCTGGAAAACTGCATCACTGACGCCTTAAAAAGCATATCTCGAATTTCACAACTCAGAAACTGATTCCGTAAATTTTCCCTGAATTTAGACTCATATATCCATCTATGGATTTATTTCTAGAATTTTTGGTCAGGCCAATTAGTACAGTTTATTAGTTAAAGTCACCCATGTTACAGGGGTTGACTACACTGACCTTCACGCATTACGACCTGGATATCTTCTCATACAGAGCTTCAATGCTCATGCCGTTTGTTTCTAATGAAACTAGACTCAAAAAGGAATTTGCACATATAAGGTATGACTTCTAATTCCTTCTGGATAATTTATGGTAAATTTTCAATGTCGAGATAGGGGATCCAGAAACCGTTCTGGCCCTGTCTCACGAGAACTTTAATATCTCTCGATATACTGTTCATATGATCGTTTCGTTACCTTCATATGAAAATAGATTCATCAAGGTTCGATCGCATAATTTATTCACTATTTAATACCATTCCTACAAATTTTGGTGATTTTTCACATCCACGTCACTGCAGCTGGCAGCATCTGTTTTTAAGGCAGGCTTTACCTATTTTGTAGTTTCCATGGACCAACTATAGTCTAGTCATACATAGGTCCACATATGATCATGTTTAGCCATTCCAATGGCTGATCATGTGACCAACACTCCCATTCCAATCCATAATAACATCATGAAACCATATAAAATTACAAACCACAAATGGTCTAATTCCGTACTCCACTTTTACGAACTATTTTCGCATGGCCGTACACATATACATCACAAAGTACTTGAAAACAACCGAGGGTAGTCCTATACATGCCATATCCAAAGTTCAACTAAAAGAGTACCAAAAAGGGGTTTGATAGTGTGGATGACTTCACTTCAATGATCCCGAATCCGATCGCTAACGAGCAAAATCTATAAAACAGAGAAACAAAGGAACGGAGTAAGCAATTTATGCTTAGTAAGTTTTGAGCCATAATTTACACACAACCAAAGCATAGCATTCAAGTAGCTAAACAATAATTCATATGCACAATTTCTCAATGACATGCTTACTTCACAATCCCAACTCTTATATTCATACACAAATAACGGCTTAGTTAAGGCCGATAGCTCATTTATCATTGGAGCGAATACTCATACGCACTTACTCATAGTGTGCAAAGCACACACAAACGCATCTTGTTGTTGGGAATTTCACAAGCGCATTAACTGAAAATTTTTACAGCAAGCTTATAATTTTCAAATCACATACCTTCGGAGTTTAACCGGATATAGCTACTCGTTCAAACGCCTTCGGGACATAGCCCGGTTATGATAACCCGCACAAATGCCTTCGGGACTTAACCCGGATATCACAACTCGCACAATTGCCTTCGGGCTTAGCCCGGATATCACAACTCGCACAATTGCCTTCGGGCTTAGCCCGGATATCATTCGAACATTAATACACATCTTTGTTTCAATTTCACAACAAAACTTTTATGCACAATTCACTTAACAAGAAATATCATTTTCGGCTCAATGGCCACATACAAGTGCACAATTTCGATTTGCTTATTACTTCATCCAATCGAATCAAATCTAAGTTTCGATACTCGAAAACTTACCTTGGAGGTTGTCGAGCGCTTCCAACGGCTATTCAATCACCTTTTCTTTTCCTTTATTGGAGCTAGTTCCCCTTTGCTCTTGAGCTTTATGTTAACAAATAAATTGATTTAATCGTTTTGAATATCAAAGGGGAATCCAAGGTACTTAGCCCTTATAAGGTCAAGACACACTTACATCCACATACTTGAGCTCAATAATTATAATATAGCATCAAGCACTCATGTGGCCGATTATACTTAGTCATACTTGCACAAATCAACAATAAATTCCAAGATTTTCACATCATATATGTACTAAGCCGAATATACTTGCAATTTCACAAATATTCTTCAACAATTTCTTCTTTAAACAAACATATTTATCATTTACTTCATAACCGAAACACCATCACAAGAAAATACATACTTTGAGATAGTATATATGTCATACCAATACATCATGTGCAAACATATATACACATATAGATGCAAGGCCGAATTTCAAGGTGTTCACAACCATCCAAAACACAAATTTTAACTATCATGCAAGAAGCATAAACCATGCTCATGAGCATACCATGGCCGAATACATCACACACCATACTCCTTTTAATTTTTGGTCATGGTTAAACAAAAAAAAAACTCCATGTCTTACTCAAGAATGTTAAAAGAAATTTCAAGAGTAGTCAATCCATCATTACATGCATCATCAACAAGCTTCACATTTAGCATGCAATGGCTTTAACACAATATCAACCTTGGCCAAATACCATTTCCATGGCATAACAAGGATTTGAACCATGGGCTAACATGAACATCAAGTTAGCAACTAAAACATGCATGAATCTCATGACACAACCTCAAACATACCTTAATCTTGATACAAGTATGACCAAATCTCCTTCTAGTTCTCTTCTAAACCAAGCATGAAGCAAAAATCCTTCCTTTTTCCTTAGTATTTTCGGCCAAAGAAATGAGAATGGATGAACAAAAATTTTTTTTCTTTTTCTTTCTCTCTACTCACGGCAAAAGGGGGGGAAACACTCACCTATCCTCTTTTTTTTTTTTTTCTTCCTACAACTTGAATTTTAAATCATTTTTCACATCATCCATTAACAAAACATGTCACAACATGTTTTCCTTGCCCATATTCCCTTGTCATGGCCGGCCACTATACCATCGTTGGGGAAATTTGACATGCCAATCCCCTATTTTTGCATGCATGATCAACTAGTCATCACACATTTCCCCATCATACTTTCAAGGTTTACTACTAGGTCCTTTCTAGTGAAATTCACATTTATAACTCTAAATCGAAACATCAAAAATGTCACACATGCATTAAGACATATTATAGGCATCAAAATAAATTTTAAATTATTTTTATGCCTCGGTTTTTTGGTCCCGAAACCACATCCCGACTAGGGTCAATTTTGGGTTGTCACAACTCTCCCCCACTTAAGAAATTTTCGTCCCCGAAAATCTTACCGGTAAATAGGGTTGGGTATTGCTCTTTCATAGAGTTCTCGGTTTCCCAAGTAGCTTCTTCTATCCCGTGTTTGAGCCATAACACTTTCACTAGCGGAACCCGCTTGTTTCGCAACTCTTTCACTTCACGTGCTAGGATACGAATCGGTTCTTCCTCATAACTCATATTGGCTTGAATTTCAACCTCTGATGGACTAATCACGTGCGATGGATCGATCTATAGCGTCAAGCATCGAAACATGAAAGACGTCGTGAATCTTTTCGAGTTCGGGGCAAAATCAAACGATATGCAAGCTGGACCGACTCGCCGGGATATCTCATATGGCCCAATGAACCTTGGGCTCAACTTGCCCTTACAAATTAATCGAGTATCTTTTTCCAAGGCGAAACCTTAAGAAACACTTTATCCCCCACCTGATACTCAATGTCTTTTCGTTTCAGATCCGCGTACGACTTCTGACGATCGGAGGCTATCTTCAGACTTTCACGGATTACTGTCACTTTCTATTCAGCATCTTTAATCAAATCCACCCTGAAAATTTTGCTTTCACCGAGCTCAGTCCAAAACAATGGTGTACGGCATTTACACCCGTACAAAGCCTCGTAAGGTGCCATCTTAATACTTGATTGAAAACTATTGTTGTAAGCGAATTCAATCAAAGGCAAATACCGTTCCCATGAACCACTGAACTCGAGGATGCAACATCTCAACATATCCTCAAGTATTTGAATTATCCGCTCGGATTGACCATCGGTTTGGGGTGAAAGGCGGTCTTTGAAATGCAACTTGGTCCCAAAGCTTCTTGCAACTTCTTCCAAAATCGCGAGGTAAATCTCGGATCTCTATCCGACACGATGGAAATAGGCACCCGTGTAATCTCACAATCGAGAAGCGTACAATTGGCTAGTTTGTCCATTGAAAATCCGTGCGTCACGGGGACAAAGTGAGCCGACTTAGTCAATCTATCTACAACGACCCAAATCGCATCCTTCTTACTCGCTGACAATGGCAGTCCGGATACAAAGCCCATTGTGACTCGATCCCATTTCCACTCGGGTATCGTGATCGGCTGAAGTAATCCTAAGGGCACTTGATGTTCCGCTTTCACTTGTTGACATATTAAACATCTCGAAACAAAGTCGGAGATGTCTCGTTTCATACCATGCCACCAAAACTGGCGTTTCAAATCGTTGTACATCTTCGTACTCCCCGGGTGGATTGCCATTCGGCTACAATGGGCTTTGTTCAAAATTATCGAAATAAGTTTCGAATTCTTTGGAACACACAGACGACTTCTGAACCTCAAACAATCGTCATCATCGATTTGAAACTCCGATTCCTTGTTTGGAACACACTCAGCCCGTTTTGCAACCAACTCATCGTTGACTTTTTGAGCTTCACGAATTTGACGTATCAATAATGGTTTGGCTTTCAATTCAGCTACTAACACATTGTCGGGTAGAACAGACAAGTGTACATTCATCACTCGCAAAGCAAATAGTGATTTACGACTTAAGGCATCCGCAACCACATTAGCCTTCCCCGGGTAATAATCAATGACAAGCTCATAGTCTTTTAACAACTCGAGCCAACGTCTTTGTCGCAGATTCAAGTCTCGCTGCGTCATCAAATACTTGAGACTTTTGTGATCCGAAAATACATGGCACTTCTCACCAAACAAATAATGTCGCCATATTTTCAAAGCAAATACGATGGCAGCTAGTTCGAGATCATGGGTCGGATAATTTCTATCATGTGGCTTCAATTGCCTCGACGCATAGGCCACAACTCGCCCTTCTTGCATCAATACGCAATCCAACCCAAGTAGGGATGCGTCACTATAAATGACAAACTCTTTGCCCGATTCGGGTTGCACTAGAATTGGGGCTTCAGTCAAATAAGTTTTCAGTTGATCGAAACTTTTCTGACATTTCTCCGTCCATTCGAACTTAACGTCCTTTTCGAGTAGCTTCGTCATTGGCGTGGCTATCGTTGAGAAACCTTTTACAAATCGTCGGTAATAACCGGCAAGTCCCAAAAAGCTCCGAATTTCCGTAATATTTCTCGGAGGCTTCCAGTTAAGTATGGTTGAAATTTTGTTCGGGTCGACTCGAATACCCGATGCAGATACCACATGCCCCAAGCTAACCTCTCTTAACCGAACTCACACTTGTGAACTTAGCATATAACCGCTTATCCCGTAAAATTTGCAAAGACTAACCTCGGTGTTCAAGATGTTCGGTCTCATTTCTTGAATAGACCAAGATGTCATCAATGAACACGACTACGAACTGATCCAAATATGGTCTGAATATCTAATTCATCAAATCCATAAATACCGCAGGGGCATTAGTAAGCCCAAACGGCATCACTAGGAACTCGTAGTGACCATATCTCGTTCTGAAGGCAGTCTTGGGTACGTCCGAATCTCGAATTCGCAACTGATAATAGCCCGATCTCAAATCTATTTTTGAGAACACTAAGGCTCCCTTCAGTTGATCGAACAAGTCGTCGATACGCGGTAATGGATATTTGCTCTTTATCGTCACTTTATTAAGCTGACGATAGTCGATGCACAGCCTCATGGTTCCATCCTTCTTTTTCACAAACAACACTGGCGCACCCCAAGGTGAAAAACTCGGGCGAGCAAAACCTCTATCCATCAATTCTTGCAACTGAGCTTTCAACTCCTTTAATTCCGTTGGTGCCATACGATACGGAGCTATCGAAATTGGAGTGGTACCAGGTACCAATTCGATGCCAAACTCTATTTCCCGAACAGGTCGTAAACCCGGCAATTCTTCAGGGAAAACATCCGGGTATTCACAAACCACTGGCACAGATTCGGGTTTTCTTTCTAACTCCTTGTCATCGAGCACATACGCAAGGTATGCTTCGTACCCCTTTCTTACGTATTTCTGGGCCAACATTGCTGATATTACAGCTGGCAACCCCTTTAAGTCTGTAGACTCAACCCGAATTATCTCGTTATTCGTGCACCTCAGATCAGTAGTCTTGCTTTTGCAATTTACAACCGCATCGTGCATGGTCAACCAATCCAAACCAAGAATAACGCCGAATTCGTCAAACGGTAACAGCATCAAGTCCATCGGAAAACAAGAACCTCGAAATACTAGGGGACTTTTCTTACACACTTTGTTGACAAGCACATAATGACCCAAGGGGTTTGACACCCGAATTATAAACTCAATAGACTCAGTAGGTAAAGTCTTACTGGATGCTAAGGTTTCGCATTTATAAGAATGAGTAGAACCAGGGTCAATCAAAGCAATCACATTAGTATCAAAGAGAGTGAAAGTACCGGTAATGACATCTGGCGAGGAAGCATCCTCACGTGCGCGTATGGCATAAGTCCTAGCAGGAGCACGAGCCTCAGATCTGATAGTGGCATCTCTAGATCCTCTCTGACCGCCACTAGCATTGCCCATATTTCTAGGTGGCCTACCTCGAGTTGTGGTAGCACCCGGGTTCCCACTTTGATTTGCATTTTGATCAAATAATCTCGGGCAATCTTTAATGAAGTGGTCGGCTGATCCGCACTTGTAACAGGAGCGGTCACGGAATCTACAACTTCCAGAATGCCATTTGCCACAATACTGGCACTCCGTTCTCTCTCGACGATCATTTCCACCACTGGCGATCGAAGTGACTCGTGTGGTCACAGGGGGTCGATCGCGATCTCGTCTAGAAAAGCCCGAAGCGCCTCTAGACCGGCTCACATCATCTCAAAATCTCTTTGATGCCTGTTGAAGAGACTTTCCCGAGGACCTTTTTCGAAATTCTCCAGATCCCACATCAACTTTTTGTTTCTCCTTTCTAAGCTCTTCGGCTTTACAAGCTCGCTCGACAAGTACTACGAACTCTCGTATTTCGAGGATGCCCACGAACATCCTTATATCGTCATTCAGCCCATCCTCGAAGCGTTTACACATAATAGCTTCGGACGAAACACATTCCCGAGCGTATCTACTGAGTCTAACAAATTTTCGCTCGTAGTCAGTAACTGACATAGAGCCTTGCTTAAGATCAAGAAATTCCTTTCGTTTTTGGTCGATGAATCTCTGACTGATATACTTCTTTCGAACTCGGTTTGGAAGAACTCCCAAGTTACTTGCTCCCTAGGCACAACAGAAGTCAGAGTACTCCACCAATAGTAGGCGGAATCGCGTAGCAAGGAGATAGTACACTTTAAGCATTCATCGGGTGTACATGATAGCTCATCGAGCACCGGATAGTGTTGTCCAACCAAAATTCAGCTTGCTCGGCATCGCCGCCATCCGTAGCTTTAAATTCAGAGCCCCATGTTTTCGAATTTTGTCGATGGGGCTTACTTGACCTTATTTGGTCGATTCTGGGAGGTATTGTAGGTGCGGGGTTGCATTTGTCGGAATGGAGGTTGTGGAACAGCCGTGTTAGTTCGAATGTATTGGTTGAACCAATCATTCATCACGCTATAAAAGGCTTGCCTAGCCTCATCATTCGGATTGCTAGCAATAGGTTGAGAGTCCGCCGGCGCTGTCCCTTGCGCGGGAGCAGGCGCCACACTCTCCACATCATCAGCTATTGCTCGGTTGGGATCGGGATCCATTGCTATAAACAAACACAAATTCAAAATGTCAGAAATCACCACACTATCAATTTATCACTTAATGGCATGTATAGCTAGACGCCAAACATATCACGGTAGTCCTAGAATCGACTAAACCGTAGCTCTGATACCAATAAAATTGTAACACCCCGAACCCGAGACCGTCACCGGTGTCGGACACGAAGGGTTAACGAGCCAAAACCACTTATAGCACCGACCAATTTGACATTCTCAGACAAGCTGGAAAACTGCGTCACTGTCGCCTTAAAAAGCATATCTCGAGTTTCACAACTCAGAAACTGATTCCGTAAATTTTCCCTGAATTTAGACTCATATATTCATCTATGGATTTATTTCTAGAATTTTTGGTTGGGCTAATTAGTACAGTTTATTAGTTAAAGTCACCCATGTTACAGGGGTCGACTACACTGACCTTCACGCGTTACGACCTGGATATCTTCTCATACAGAGCTTCAATGCTCATGCTGTTTGTTTCTAATGAAACTAGACTCAAAAGGGAATCTGCACATATAAGGCATGACTTCTAATTCCTTCTGGATAATTTATGGTAAATTTTCAATGTCGAGACAGGGGATCCAGAAACCGTTCTGGCCCTGTCTCACGAGAACTTTAATATCTCTTGGTATACTGTTCATATGATCGTTTCGTTACCTTTATATGAAAATAGATTCATCAAGGTTCGATCGCATAATTTATTCACTATTTAACACCATTCCTACAAATTTTGGTGATTTTTCACATCCACGTCACTGCAGCTGGCAGCATCTGTTTTTAAGGCAGGCTTTACCTATTTTGTAGTTTCCATGGACCAACTATAGTCTAGTCATACATAGGTCCACATATGATCATGTTTAGCCATTCCAATGGCTGATCATGTGACCAACACTCCCATTCCAATCCATAATAACATCATGAAACCATATAAAATTACAAACCACAAATGGTCTAATTCCGTACTCCACTTTTACGAACCATTTTCGCATGGCCGTACACATATACATCACAAAGTACTTGAAAACAACCGAGGGTAGTCCTATACATGCCATATCCAAAGTTCAACTCAAAGAGTACCAAAAAGGGGTTTGATAGTGTGGATGACTTCACTTCAATGATCCCGAATCCGATCGCTAACGAGCAAAATCTATAAAACAGAGAAACAAAGGAACGGAGTAAGCAATTTATGCTTAGTAAGTTTTGAGCCATAATTTACACACAACCAAAGCATAGCATTCAAGTAGCTAAACAATAATTCATATGCACAATTTCTCAATGACATGCTTACTTCACAATCCCAACTCTTATATTCATACACAAATAACGGCTTAGTTAAGGCCGATAGCTCATTTATCATTGGAGCGAATACTCATACGCACTTACTCATAGTGTGCAAAGCACACACAAAACGTACCTTGTTGTTAGGAATTTCACAAGCGAATTAACTGAAAATTTTTACAGCAAGCTTATAATTTTCAAATCACATACCTTCGGAGTTTAACCGGATATAGCTACTCGTTCAAACGCCTTCGGGACATAGCCCGGTTATGATAACCCGCACAAATGCCTTCGGGACTTAACCCGGATATCACAACTCGCACAATTGCCTTCGGGCTTAGCCCGGATATCACAACTCGCACAATTGCCTTCGGGCTTAGCCCGAATATCATTCGAACATTCATACACATCTTTGTTTCAAGTTCACAACAAAACTTTTATGCACAATTCACTTAACAAGAAATATCATTTTCGGCTCAATGGCCACATACAAGTGCACAATTTCGATTTGCTTATTACTTCATCCAATCGAATCAAATCTAAGTTTCGATACTCGAAAACTTACCTTGGAGGTTGTCGAGCGCTTCCAACGGCTATTCAATCACCTTTTCTTTTCCTTTATTGGAGCTAGTTCCCCTTTGCTCTTGAGCTTTATGTTAACAAATAAATTGATTTAATCGTTTTGAATATCAAAGGGGAATCCAAGGTACTTAGCCCTTATAAGGCCGCACACACTTACATCCACATACTTGAGCTCAATAATTATAATATAGCATCAAGCACTCATGTGGCCGATTATGCTTAGTCATACTTGCACAAATCAACAATAAATTCCAAGATTTTCACATCATATATGTACTAAGCCGAATATACTTGCAATTTCACAAACATTCTTCAACAATTTCTTCTTTAAACAAACATATTTATCATTTACTTCATAACCGAAACACCATCACAAGAAAATACATACTTTGAGATAGTATATATGTCATACCAATACATCATGTGCAAACATATATACACATATAGATGCAAGGCCGAATTTCAAGGTGTTCACAACCATCCAAAACACAAATTTTAACTATCATGCAAGAAGCATAAACCATGCTCATGAGCATACTATGGCCGAATACATCACACACCATACTCCTTTTAATTTTTGGTCATGGTTAAACAAAAAAAAAAACTCCATGTCTTACTCAAGAATGCTAAAAGAAATTTCAAGAGTAGTCAATCCATCATTACATGCATCATCAACAAGCTTCACATTTAGCATGCAATGGCTTTAACACAATATCAACCTTGGCCAAATACCATTTCCATGGCATAACAAGGATTTGAACCATGGGCTAACATGAACATCAAGTTAGCAACTAAAACATGCATGAATCTCATGACACAACCTCAAACATACCTTAATCTTGATACAAGTATGACCAAATCTCCTTCTAGTTCTCTTCTAAACCAAGCATGAAGCAAAAATCCTTCCTTTTTCCTTAGTATTTTCGGCCAAAGAAATGAGAATGGATGAACAAAAATTTTTTTTCTTTTTCTTTCTCCCTACTCACGGCAAAAAGGGGGGAAACACTCACCTATCCTCTTTTTTTTTCTTCCCACAACTTGAATTTTAAATCATTTTTCACATCATCCATTAACAAAACATGTCACAACATGTTTTCCTTGCCCATATTCCCTTGTCATGGCCGGCCACTATACCATCTTTGGGGAAATTTGACATGCAAATCCCCTATTTTTGCATGCATGATCAACTAGTCATCACACATTTCCCCATCATACTTTCAAGGTTTACTACTAGGTCCTTTCTAGTGAAATTCACATTTATAACTCTAAATCGAAACATCAAAAATGTCACACATGCATTAACACATATTATAGGCATCAAAATAAATTTTAAATTATTTTTATGCCTCAGTTTTGTGGTCCCGAAACCACATCCCGACTAGGGTCAATTTTGGGCTGTCACAGCGTAGATGACTTGAGTTAGTTATTGTATGGTCTTTGAGAAAAGAAAATGTGATTTCAAGTGCTTGGGTAGAAAATCCCAAGCTTATACAGAGAGTTTGCAAGAAAATTCACAGAAGTGATATGTTGGTGCTCGAGTTTGGAACTCGACATTTCTGATCTTTGTATTTGGATACATGAATTGTTATTAGGATTATTCTTATCTTTGAAAGAGAAAGATGTTTTCTGGCTTTTTGTTGAATGTTTGATGAAATCTGCAAATCATTTCGGTATGTATTGAATTCTTACTTAACGGATCAATAGAATCATGTATCTTCGAGGTTATCAAATTTCGTAGTATGTTAGTTCTCTTTAAGCGAATTGAAATCAAGATCTAGTTGATGTGTCGTAATGGCGAAGAATTGCTCATGACTCTATAATGAGAAATTAAAGAGCGAAGTGTTACGCATAGCCTGAGTAAAAGTTCTTTAGTAATGATTATGTGATAGTGAAGTTTATGTGAAAACTAAACCATTCTTCTGGTAAGATTTTCGAGGACGAAAATCCCTAAAAGGGGGGAGAATTGTAACATCCCGAATTAGGGCCTAGTCGGAACAGTAGTTTCGGGACCACAAGTCCGACGTAAGAAATTTTATTTTTATTTATATTTTTATGGTCTATGATTTCACGGAATGATTTCGTGAAAATTTCATTTGAAACTTTTGACGCTTGGGCACTCAATTTAGTCTAAAGGGCTAAATTGTAAAAAGTGCAAGAGTTGAGTTCCACATGTTAGAAGTGTCCAATTGTTATGAGTTTTTAAATAGGAGGTCCTTAAATTGTAATTATACCATTATTTAATTGTTGGACAAAAATAGACATGAACTAGGTGTAATAAAATATTTTTAAGTTAGGGGCATTTTGGTAATCTAATAATTAAAAGAATTAAAAAGGAGTGACATGCTTGTATTTTGATGTCTAATGGTAGAAAATAAGTGTTGGATGTTAAATAAATGACTTTTACTAAGCGATTTTCAACGAAAACGTCCGAAAGGACCGTTTTGTAAAAGTTATAAAAATGGTATAAAAGGGTGTTATGATGAGAATTATAGT
The DNA here is from genome assembly GCF_025698485.1 of Gossypium arboreum. NCBI lineage: Eukaryota > Viridiplantae > Streptophyta > Magnoliopsida > Malvales > Malvaceae > Gossypium > Gossypium arboreum. The sequence continues at coordinate 114,017,406 of NC_069077.1, read as the reverse complement.
TTTCTATAGTTATGAAAATGGTTCAGCTAGGCCTATAGAATGGGAAAATTGAATAAAAATCACTTTATGAGCCTAGGGGAAAAAGTGTAATTTTGACAAAGTTTAGGGGCAAAATTATAATTTTTCCAAAATATGATTTTCGGTTAATTTGATAATGTGAGTCCTAAATAGGTTATGTTTGAAATGATAGATCAAGGAAATCGAGGTTCGGGCTTAAATCAGAAAAATATAAGTTTTGAACTAAAATGGTAATTTTGTCGTTTCTGTATTCGAGGTAAGTTCGCGTGAATTAATAAGCATATTATTCATGTTATTATTGTTATACATGAAATATATCTTGCTATGATTGTATTGAATTTGACGTTATGGACATTTGATGGAAATTGACATTTTAAATGAAATGAATAAGTTGGTATGAAAACTAGGTGATATATAATTTTTATTGTATGGACTAATGCCCAAATAAACATGAAAATGTGTTGAATTGAGTGTACATTGCATGATCATCTATGCATATTGATATACTTGATGAAAAGAGAAAATTCTCGGTTGAATAAAAAGGAATATCCTATGGATAAATCATTGTTTACATGACATGAGATCCTGTATGTGTTGCAGAAAAGGATTTAGCCCGGATAGGTAATCCGTTGATCTCAATATAGAAAGGATCTAGCCCGGACGAGTGTTCCTTAAGTGATCGAGTCTCCCAAAGAATATGGGTGCATTAAGGATTTAGCCCAGATGGGTAATCTGATTAACGACTGAATTTAGCCTGGACTAGTGATTCAGATCCGAGTTTATGAGAGTGTATGTCATTGTAAGGGATTTAGCCTGGACTGGTAATCCCGACAACCTTCTGTGAGTTATGATACGAGGGATTTAGCCTGGACTGGTAATCTTTTCGTAATGAGTGAGGTTCGCGGGAGTACGTACTTGATATGATCACTTGCATGACTTGACGATAAATGTGATATCCATCCAGATTCTAAGGAATTCAACGGGAATTAATATGAGAAATAGAATGGAAATACTGGAAATGATAAACTCATCTATGTTTATATGATACTAGTATGATGTATATGATTGTCATGTTTGGATGAGTTGTTGTGCTAAGAGATAGCACAAGTACGTGCTCGAAACCTATGAGCATTTGTTTGCCATGTGAAATGAAATGGACTTGTGATAAGAGTGCAAATGAATGAGTGATATTTATGAGAATAATTTCTGTGACAAATTTGTGATGGTCTCATTATGTTGCACTAAGTCAGATTAGTATAATAGCAGCGGCCCAACTTTGAAAATCCATAAAAAAAATAGTGAAAATTGAGTTAGAGGCTGAGTAAAATATGAAATTAAAGCATATTGACTCTAGTATCAGATAAAGGAAACGTGTAAGCAAAGGAATCTCATATGATAAGATATTCGAATTTTTGTGAAATAGGGTCAAAGTGATCTTGGACTCCCCTGTCTTAGCTTTGGAAAATCATTAAAAATTTTACAAAAATGATTATGGGTTATAATTTATATGCTTAAAATTTTTAACGGGTCTATTTTCAAAGGAAATAGACGAGAGCATCATATGAGTCCTGTACTATGAGATAAATAAATTTTAGTCAAGAAAGGTCGAAGCTGCTAGACAGTGAAACAGGGGAGACTTTGAATAATAAACTGTACTTATTGGCTAGACCAAAAATTTTAAACTTTTATGGTAAGAAGATATGTAAGTCTAGTTTCTAGTAAAATTAGCAGTTCTCAATTTGGAGTCCCGTACCTCCAGATATAAATAATTTAGTGACCGTGACTCAAGAGAATAGCTTGACTGGACTCTGAATAAATAGAAAGAATTTAAAAATAGCACGTTATCGCATTGCTTATTATTTTTCATGCGAGCTTACTAAGTGTAAAGCTTACTCCCTTCTTTCTATTTCCTTAGTGTTTTCAGGTCGGGTCAAGGTTGGAGATCGTCGGAGGTAGTATCACACTATCCAGACATCATCTTTGGAATATTAATATATATATACTAGCGATTCCAAGTGAGTGGCATGTATAGGGACTTAGTTTTATGATAGATGTTGTTATGAGTAGTCAAATGTATTGGCTTATAATAATTCATTGTATATAGCCATGAGATATGGCTTATAATGATTATGGCTGATAAGCCTATTTATTCATGTTAAATCCTAATGTTTGTGATGTGGATATGATTGTTGAAAATGCATGTTGGTGTATAACATGTGTGTATGATGAATGCTTCATGACCAATCGAACCAGTCATTGCTATGAGAAAATGCATGATATAGAAAAAAAAAAAGAGATGATGATGTTGATTGAACTTGAATGCTCAAGGTTTAATGACACAAATGATAAGTGAATAATTCTAGACTATTAGTAAAGGTGGTGCAATAGTAAGATTAAGGGTAATCTACAAAAATAGTCACTTTTGTTTGCCTCAGGTTACATTTTAGTCACTTATGTTTGAAATGTTACGTTTTAGTCACTTAAGTTATTGTTTTGTTACGAAGTGATCACTCTACCATTAAGTTCCGTTATCTTTCTAACGGTAATCCTACGTGACAGTCCAACTAGATTTTAAGTGCCAAATTGGATTTCTAAATGGGATAAAAATAGATTTTTAATTAAAAAATTTAATTAATTAAAATTTTTAAACCTAAACCTTAACTAAAAAAACTGTTCATATCCTCTTTTTAATTTTTCTTCCATCTCTTCTTTTTTTTTCAATGGTTTTTTTTTCTCATTTGATTGGAAAAACTATTATTAAGATCAAAATAGTTGAAATCAAATTGACTGCTTCATAAAGATGGATTCAATAGAAGGTTCAGGTATGTCTTTTTTGTATTCCTCTATCTCTTTTATTCAGTACTGAAAAACAAAAGATTAGATTTTTATTGTTTAATGAAAACCCTAAATTAAAATTCTTGATATTTTCTTCTACTTTTTGAAATTGTTTGTAAACATGTATTTTATTTTGCGTCAATAGAGATCCCATAAAATGCAACCAGAAACATGTTTCATTCAAGCTAATTTTAAAATTTTCAGAAAAGGGCTGTTACTTTCATTGTTCTTGTTCCTAATTATTATATTTTCTAGTTCTTTCACAATTCTTGAATAATTAGTTTCTCAATCAAATTTTTTCTGATCTGAATCAACTTGTATGTTCACAATCTCTTTGTGGGTATTCCAGATTATTCTTTCTTATTGCTGATTTCAACCATTTTGATCTTAATAATAGTTTTTCCAGCCAAATGAAAAAAAAAACCATTGAAAAAAATAAGAGACAGAAGAAAAATTAAAAAGAGGAGATGAACAGTTTTTTTAGTTAAGGTTTAGGTTTGAAAATTTTAATAAATTAAATTTTTTTAATTAAAAATTTATTTTCATCCCATTTAGAAATCTAAGTTGGCACCTAAAATCTAGTTGGACTGCCACCTATGATTATCGTTAGAGAGATAACAAAACTTAACGGCAAAGTGATCACTTCATAACAAAATAATAACATAAGTGACTAAAACGTAACATTTTAAACATAAGTGACTAAAATGTAACCTGAGACAAACAAAAGTGACTATTTTTGTAGATTACCCTAAGATTAATGGTCATGGATGTTTGCATAAGAACTTAATATTGCAAGAGTATGCGAAATACGTGAATAATGACATGTTAATGTTAAGAATATATCTTAATGAAGGAGATTAAATCATTAAAATGATGTCATGATATGTGTCCTTAATATATGTAATGAATTGTGGAAATTAAGGGTAACACAAAGGCTTCGAAAATAGCCTAAGTGTTAGTCACACGAGTAGAGACACAGCCATGTGTCTCAGCCGTGTGAAGGGCACGGCCTAACACACAAGCGTGTGGCTTGGCTGTGTGGTTCATTTTGGGTGATGACGTCATTGTCAGAGAGTTACACGGCCTGAGGACATGGGCGTGTTGAAGACACACGGGCGTGTCCCTATGTCCACATAGGCGTGTGGCTCCACTTCATGGAAAAAAATTTCATAAATTTTACTAAACTTTCCAAAGTTCCCGGTTTAGTGCCTAATTAATTTCATAGCACGTTTAAGGCCTCGTAGGCCCAAATAAGGGACTTTAAGATAGAAATTGAAAATTTTTAAATTTGAACGAAATTTTATAACTCGAATTGCTTGATTGTTTGCAATTAAGTCCGGTAATGCCTCTTATCCTGTCTCCGCGTTAGACACAGGTAGGGGGTGTTACATAGCCTATACATCCATATACCATATATACACAACTCAAAAGTACCAAATAGATGTCCGATAGTGAGATGATGTTCCCAACGACTTCTGGATCCGAGCTAGCCTTGATTCACTATAAAACATAGAAAAATATCATGAAGTAAGCTTCATAGCTTAGTAAGCTCATATGTAAATAACTTAATTCATCGAATAAAATTAAATCAACCAATTTCACATTAACTACAAACCTTTCTCATGTCCTAAAAAATGATTAAATACCATCTCATTGAACTTTCTCTATTTAATACTCAAATAGGTTTTGCCATACCTGTATCACCTCGTACTAACATCTTTCTCAGCCTCATCATTTGTTTACCCGTTGAACCATTCGGAATATAAATTGGATACTCAAAAGTCTTATACCATGGCCCGTAGCCAAATCAAGGTAACTTATCCGAAGAACAATTATCATGGCCCGAAGCCAAATCATCCGATATGTGTGGCCCGAAGCCAAATCGTATAACCCGCACCTGAAGTGATAATATCATGGCACGAAGCCAACTCAACTTATCATCTAATAACATGACACTTGTATCCAAATCTATTCCTAAAGTTCAACTAAGCTTTCACATTTTTTGTTTCTATCCTCAAATGCATTTGTAGAGTCGTTTTCACAATTCGAACAATATCCATAATCTCATAATCACAGTTTATGCAATATCGAAGCTTTTAACGTAATTTTATAATGAAATTACCACATACGAACTTACCTCGCATTCAGAATTGACAGATTGGATCGACTACTCGATAACCTTACTTTTCCCCGATCTAATTCCAGATTCCTCTTTTCTTGATCTAAATATATTCAAAATTAACTTATTAAATCAACCATTCATTCAATTTAGTCCAAGACATATATTTAGGCTTATTTGCACATTAGCCCCTAAACTTTCACATTTAATCAATTTAGTCCCTAATTCACAAATATACAAAATTCACATAATTTCACTAAACCCAAGCTTGGTCGAATTATTCATAGGTCCCTAGCAGCACAAAACTTTCATTTATTTCACATTTTAACCAATCAATTTGCACATTTCACAATTTAATCCCTATTATGCATTTTCATCAAAAAATCACTTTTCAAAACATAAAAATCTATCTTCAAAAATTCATATTTCAACATTAAACATCAAATAACACTTAGGTTCAACAATGTAGACTCTCAAAGTCTATAATATTTTCAAAATCTAAGGTACGGGCTAGCTAGATTGAGCTGCAACGGTTACAAAAACATAGAAATCATCAAAAATGGAACAAAAATGAACTTACAATTGAGCTAAGGAATGACCGAACCCTTCAAACCCTAAAATGGTATTCTTTCCTCTTGAATTTCGGCAATTGAAGAAGATGAAAGCAATTAAAGTTTGTTTGTTTTATTTATTATCATATTAATAATAAAATTACCTAAACAACCTTTAATAAAACATTTAAAAACACCTAATCATATGTCCATATAAGTTCACTAATGTTTCAAATGGTTTAATTACCATTTAAGGCCATCATATTTAAAATCCAAAGTTATTTGACACCTTTAACAAGTAGAATGCAACTTTTGCATTTTACGCAATTTAGTCCTTTTTTTCTCAAATTAAGCAATTAAACGATAAAATTAACTCACGAAATTCTCACACATATCAAACAATATGCTGTAAATACCAAAAATAATATTAAAATAATTTTCAACATCGGATTTGTGGTTCTGAAACCACTGTTCCGATTTAGCTAAAACCAGGCTATTACAATTTTCCTGCACTAAAACATAACAAACACATTCCAACCAATTCAAGCATTCAAATTAAGCAATTTTCATCATTCAACATGGCATATCATTGCTTGCATACATGTTTACAATCTTACCTTGGTTCAATCCATGTGTTAAACAAGATTTTATCCATTGCTTAACAAATATATATATGTATAGCTACCATACCATGACATTACAAGTATATCAAAGCAACTACTACTAGTCATTCCAATCGCTAGATTACAAACATCATTATCAAGCCACTAAGGGCCAACTTGTCTTATACATGCCATTATACCAAAATGATGCTACTATAAATACCCAAAATAGCTAGTAGATAGTGTCATGATGCTCTAATGATCTCCAACCATCGCTAGCTTCCAAGCACTATAAAGCAGGGGAAAATAAAATGGAGTAAGCATTACTTGCTTAGTAAGTTTGTATAACGGAAACTAAACTTACCAATCCCGTTTATTAAATCTAAGCAAACAATATCATGTTTTCCATCCTTTTGGCATAATTGCCTGAACACATGCATTCAATCAAACATGTCAGTCACAAAATCTTCATAAACATCAAGTAAGGATAAATGAGCTCATCATGCAATATTCTTTCATGCCATTATCATTTCATGTCATAATTCTCATACCATGTCAAGAGTTTTATGTCCGTTGAATCATTGAAATTCCGATGGATGTTCAAATGGTACACTCGAGGTGTATGATTCAATAACCCGTCAATTCTTTTCCAATAGTACCCATTAGGGCATTTAATCAAGGAACACACTTTCGAGCTACATGACGTATAACATGATTACAATCCAGGTTAAATCCTTTATATAACATATGCTCTGAAGAGCTCAATTAGGATTACCAGTCCAGGCTAAACCCTAATTGTAACATATGCTCAACAAGCTTTACACCAAGATTACCCATCCGGGTTAAATCCTCTTTATAATGAGGTCAATAGGATTACTCGTCTGAGCTAAATCCTATTAGCAACAAATGCAGGACCTCATTCATTTCGAGAAAGCACATATGTTCATTGGAATTCAATATTCAATCAAGACATAACCCTTTTTTCACAATTTTCAAGCATATATTAATTTCTCATATTGTAACATCCAAGAAAATCACATAAATGATAATCAAATTTCATAAAATCACAAAATTTAATTTAACATAATTATATGCTCGATTAAGTTACACAAACTTACCTCAACAATTGTTCGTGTATATAATCTACTAATCCAAAACATTTTCTTTTCCTCGGTCTAACTTCGAATTTGTGTTGTTTGGATCTATATAAATGGCTTTAATTATCAATTTATCATATTTCATACTCATTTGGACTCAATTTACGTCCTAGGAAAAATTACCATTTTGCGCCTAACTTTTTCATAAATTCCAATTTTGTCCCTAGGCTCAGAAAATGAAACTTGTGTAATTTACACCCTTTTCCAAGCCTAACCAAAAGCCCATTACAAAATTTACAGCACATGTATTCATAAAAATTCAGAATCTTTTCATCAAATATCACAACTTTATATTGTAGTCCCTAAATCATGTTTTCATCAAAAATCACTTTGTAAAAGTTGTTTTTCTATCAACAACCTTTTATTTTCTATCATAATTTTCAAAATTTTAGCGTATTCATCCGTGACTCAAATTTCATACCTTGATAAATTTTCAAATTAATCCCCCAAATAGATAGATTAGACTATCCTGATTCCAAAAATATAAAAATTACTAAAAACGGAACTTGATTTCATACCTTTTTAAGCTTGGAAATTTTTCTTCCTCTCTCCTAGGTTTCCATAGAAATTTTGGGGAAGAAGACATGAAAATAAGATGATAATTTCTTTTTAATTAATTATCATCTTTTAATTTTTGTGATTTCTAATTTAGTCCCTACTCTTTTCTAATTTTTCCATGGATGAGTCACCCAAAAATCCACATACTTTTCTTTAATGGTCTAATTACCTTATAAGGACCTCTAGTTTTGAATTCCATAGTTATTTAATCCTTATAGCTACTAGAATTCAACTTTTGCATGTTATGCGATTTAGTCCTCGTAATTAAACACTTAATCGATAAAATTTTCATATCAAAATTTTCACACAACATATCTATCATAATACAGAACATATAATAAACTAAAATAAACTTTATTTTCAGATCGGATTTATGGTCCCGAAACCACTATTTCAACTTCACTAAAAAATGGTTTGTTTCAACTCTCCCCCTTAATGATTTTCATCCTCGAAATTTTTACCAGTAAAAAGATTTGGATTTTGCTTCCTCACAGTATCCTCCGATTCCCAGGTAGCCTCTTCTATACCATGTCATTGCCAAAGAACTTTTACTAATGCTACATGTTTCTTTCTTAACTCTTTTGTTTCCCAAGCTAAGATTCTGATTGGTTCTTCACTGTAAGTCATATCACACTGAATCTTTACCTCTGTCGGAGAGATAACATGTGAAGGATTTGATCGATACCGTCGTAGCATATACACATGAAAAACATTAAGAATCCGATCAAGTTCTGGTGGTAAAGCTAACCGATATGCATCTGGTCCAATTCTTTCTGTAATCTCATATGGTCCAATGAACCGTGGACTCAGTTTTCTTTCACGACCAAACCGAAGAACATTCTTCCAAGGAGATACTTTCAAGAATACTATCACTGACTTGAAATTCTATTTCTTTTCGTTTAAGATCAATATAGGAATTTTGACAATCAAAGGCTGCTTTCAAACTATCCCGAATTACTTTTACTTTTTCATCAGTTTCACGGACTAAGTCAACTCCGTGTAGCTTTTTCTCACTGAGCTCTGTCTAATACAATAGGGTTCTACATTTTTGACCATATAAAGCTTCATACGATGCCATTTTGATACTAGATTGATAACTATTATTATAAGCAAATTCAACTAAAGGTATATACTTTTCACAGTTACTTTCAAACTCAAGTATACAACACCGAAGCATATCTTCCAAAATCAGTATAACACGTTCAGATTGACCATCTGTCTGGAGATAAAATGCAGTATTAAAGTGTAACCGAGTACCCAGAGCTTCTTACAATTTGCTCAAAAATCAAGATGTAAACCGAGGGTCTCTATCTAAAATAATGGAGACAAGCAATCCATGCAATCTGACAATCTCAGAAGCATATAATTCAGCCAATCTATCCAAGGAAAAATCCATACATACTAGAATAAAGTGTGCAAACTTTGTCAACCGATCAACAATTACCCAAATGGCATCTTACTTCTTTGGAGACAGGGGTAACCCCGATACAAAGTCTATAGTAATTCTTTCCCATTTCCATTCCGGTATCGTAATCGGCTGTAATAGTCCAGAAGGCAACTGATGTTTAGCTTTTACTTGCTAACATATCAAACATTTAGATACAAACTCAGAAATATCTCGTTTCATTCTCAGCCACTAGCATATCTTTTTCAGATCATTATACATTTTATTACTACCAGGATGTATAGACATGTTAATATTATGAGCTTCATTCAAAATCTTCTGTATTAGTTCTAAAATTTTTGGTACACATACTCTGCCTCTGAATAACAAACAACCATCAGTCCCGATCTGAAATTCTGAGTTAGGAGTCGATTTACTTTGTATTCGTTTTGCTTGCAACTTACTATCATTTTTTTTAGTTTCAAAGATCTGCTACAAAAAAATTGGTCTAGCTTTTAACTCAACTATGATTGAACCATCATCAGATAATGACAATTGAGTATTCATTACTGGCAAAGTATACAGAGATTTTCTGCTTAGAGCATCAGCAACCACGTTGGCTTTTCCCAGATGGTAGTCAATAACAAGATCATAATCTTTCAGTAATTCAAGCCATCTGCGATGTCTCAAATTCAAATCTTTCTGAGTCATCAAGTACTTCAAACTTTTATGATCCGTGAATATGTGACATTTTTCACCGAACAGATAATGGCGCCAAATTTTTAATGCAAACATTATGGCTGCCAATTCAAGATCATGTGTCGGGTAGTTTATTTCATGTGGTTTTAACTGTCTTCAAGCATAGGTTACTATTTTACCTTCTTACATTAAAACACAACCTAAACACAACTTCGGACTTGAAATATATTCTTTAATGGCTTCCAATTAACAATGGCTGAAATTTTATTCGGGTCTACTCTGACACCTTCAGCGGATACTATATGCTTGAGAAAACTAACTTCCTGTATCCAAAATTCACATTTACTGAATTTGGTGTACAATTGTTTCTCTCGCAGGGTTTGTAACACTATTCTCAAATGCTCAGCATGTTCATTTTCATCTTAGGAGTAAACTAAAATATCATCTATAAATACCACCACAAACTGGCCTAAATATGGGGTGAAAATTCTATTCATCAAATCCATAAACACTACAGGTTTATTTTTTCAAATCGAATGGCATCACAGGAAACTCATAGTGTCCATACCTGGTTCTAAAAGTTGTCTTTGGTACATCCGAATCTTTTACCTGTAGTTGATAATAGCCAGAACGGAGATCAATCTTTGAAAATACAGTGGCACATTTTAACTGGTCAAAAAAATCATTAATACGAGGCAATGGATATTTGTTCTTTACTGTAACATTGTTGAGCTCTCTGTAATCAATGCACAGCCTCAATAATCCATCCTTCTTCTTTACAAATAGAACTGGCGCACCCCAAGGCGAGAAACTAGGTCGAGCAAAACCTCTGTCAATCAATTCTTGCAACTGTGCTTTTAGCTCTTTCAATTCAGTAGGAGTCATCCTATAAGGTGCTATGGATATAGGTATTGTACCCGGAACAAGATCTATAGAGAATTCCACTTCTCTATCTAGTAGTAAACCAAGTAATTCTTTTGGGAATACATCAAGAAATTCACATACAACTAGCACTGACTGAATCTTTGACTTAGATAAATTAGTATCCAACACATATGCAAGATAAGCATCACAACCCTTTTTGACATATTTCGGTGCTGATATTACTGAAATCACATTAGGTAACCCATCCAGTTTATCAGATTCAACATGAAGTAATTCATCACTCTCACGTTTCAATACAATATATTTTTGTTTACAATTCACTATTGCATCATATTGGGTTAACCAATCCATTCCCAAAATCACATCAAATTCTTCAAATGGTAATAACATCAAATCAGCCAAAAAGTAATGACCTTTTACCATCAACGAACAGTTCTTACAAACTTTATCAACCATAACACACTGGCCCAGGGGGTTTGAAACTTTAACCACAAATTCAGTGAATTCAACAGGTAAATTATTAACAGACACTAAGTTCGTGCATATGTATGAATGTGTGGAACCAGGATCAATCAATGCAGTAATATCAGTATCAAGTAGAGAAAATGTACCAATAATGACATCTGGTGCAGAGGCATCTTCTCTAGCACAAATAACATATGTTCTCATAGGTGCTCGTACCTCAGATCTAACTGCTATATCCCTGGTAGTACCACAACTACCACTGTAACATCCCGATTTTGGGCCTAGTCAGAATAGTGGTTTTGAGACCACAAATCTAAAATAGAAATATTTGTTTTATGATTATTTTGATGTCTATGGCATGATTTCATGATTATGGGAAAGTTTCATGAAGAAATGTTGTGAATAAGTGTCCAATTTGAATTTTAGTACTAAATTGCAAAAGTTGCAAAATTAGAGATTCTAGAAGCTTTTAGTACGAAATGGCTTTAGATTATTAAGTAGAGGTCCTTAAATAGCAATTTTCCCAATTTCTATTTTTATGGACAAAAATGGGCATGCATGGGTAAAATTTTAAAGAATGGTCTTAAGGGTATTTTTGTCATTTGGTAAATAAAAGAATTAAAAGGGAAAATAAAGTGAAAATCTTGTCCATCTTCTTCAAGGGGGTGCCAAAATTTCTAAGGACCATAGCTAAGGTTTTTCTTCAACTTTTCAAGCTTGAAAGTAAGTACATCCTAGCCCCGTTTTTTATCTTCTTTATGTTTTTAAGATCCTTGAAACATGATCTAGCTATTTCTACCATTATTTTGAGCTAGGGTTCATGTTCAAAAACTTACCCATGTTTTTCATGCATGTATTTTGGTGTTTAAGGGAGGAATATGAAAGTTTGATGCATGATAAACATCTTTTACTAAGTGATTTTTCATGAAAACCCCTAAAATGACCTTTTTTGTGAAAGTTGTAAAAATGAATTGTAAAAATCTAAATTGAAGGAAAATGTCGACTGTTATGAGTATGTGTTAGGTTCGGCTAAGCTTGGGTAACAAAGGAAAAGAGTACATTTCATTTTACGAACCTAGGGACTAATTGTAATTATGTGAAAGTTTAGGGGCAAAATTGTAATTTTTCCAAAGTATGATTTATGGACCATTTTGAACAATGTGATAATTAAATAAGTGAATTTTGATATTGTAGATCAAGAAAAACGGAGTCCGGGCCTAGACTGGGGAAAGAGCAAGATCTTGGACTAAATCGAATTAATTGTCCATATTTTATACCGAGTTAAGTTTGTATGTAAATAATTCAACATTATGTTATTATGTATTTAAATGCTTTAATATTGCATGAAATCTATAATTGTTTTTGTGGACTGATTGATGATGATTCGATGATGATTTGATGAAGAATTGGTACCATGATATCCCGATTGAACCTTAGGAATAGTTGGGAAAAAAATGTCAGAACATTAAGGATATGTGTGATCCCATGTAAGACCATGTCTGGGACATGGCATTGGCATCGAAATGTGATCCCATGTAAGACAATGTCTTGGACATGGCATTGGCATTAATATGAGACATCGTGTAAGACCATAATTGGGCTATCGACTTCGATATGCATAATCCCATGTAAGACCATGTCCGGGACATGGCATTGGCATCAATATGTGATCCCATGTAAGACCATTTTTGGGATATGGCATTGGCATCCTACTATGTAAATGTAATTTCCTGAGTATCCTTTAGTATTCCAACTGGTTCAATAGATAATCCCAAAGATTAAGTCAACAAGATGACAAGGTATGATCATGTTGAAAGGGGTACAGGTATGTACACCAAGCTCAAAAATGTTGTGGTTATAAAAATGATGAGATCTCGATAAGAAGTGGATGAATGAATTATGATATTAGGTTTTATTGTACACTATGTAAATGACATGTTTTAAAATGTATTTATGATGCTTGATGACATTGTGATAAGTTATATTATGTTTATGTGTATAATAATGCTTTGTTAAAGTTGTTAATTATTTACATGCAACTTACTAAGCTTTATGCTTACTCCCCTTTGTTTTCCATTTTTCTTATAGTATAGCCACGTTAGCTCGGAGGTCGAAGGACGTCGGAGCTTGATTCACACTATCAACCTAATCTTTTGGGTATAGTGAATTTAAGTATTTTGAGTATGGCATGTATAAGGACTTAGTCTTTTTGTTATATGTCATATTGATTTAGCCAAATGTGTTGGCTTATGATGATATTTGATTCATTTTATATAAAGCCATGTGATGTGGCTTATAATGAATGATAGGTTGTAACCAATTCATTTATGCATGTATGTGCCAATACCATTATGATATGGCTCATGGTTATTGATGGTTAAATGATGATGGTAGTTTGGTGTGTGAATAAGTTGTTATGATAATGCATGCATGCAATCTAGGAGATATTGTTTATTTGCATACATGTGTGTTGGTAAAATTGGTTTTTCCATGCGAAGTTGTCATGCATGAGCTATGTTTATAAAGGTTTAAGTACATGAAATTATGTCATGTGAGATGCCATTGAAATCATGTTTGTGTATATGCAATTAAAGGTGGCAATTGGCTTGGAAAATAGCCTAAAAAATTGTCCATATAGGTAGATACACAGTCTTCCCCATGGGCATGTGGTCCGGCCGTGTGTCCCCTGCACCCTAATTAATGCAAAACAGAATATCCAGTAGTAAACACACGAGCAGAGACATAGATGTATGTCTCAGCCGTATAGAGGACACGACCTTGGGACATGGGTGTGTGCCCTGGCCGTGTGAAGTTTGCACTTAATTTCAAGAATTTAATTCGCCACACGGCCTAAGTACATGGGCATGTGCTATGGCGGTGTGATCTCATTTTGCTAATAACATCATAAATAGAGAGTTACACGAGCTGAGGACACGGGCATGTCCCAAGCCACACGAGCGCGTGTGATCACACGACCTACCCACATGAGCGTGTGACTCTCTAAAACAAGAAAATTTTCTAAGTGTTGTAAAAGTTTCGAAGGTTCTTAGTTTAGCCCTGAATCACTTTTGATGTATGTTTTGGGCCTCGTAGGCCCATAATAGGGACTATATGAATGTAAATGTAAAGTTTTAAATTTGGACAGAAATTTAGGTCTCAATTTTGTATGAGTGCATGTGTTTAAGACCGGTAATGCCTCGTCCCTATTTCAGCATAGATTACGGGTAAGGGGTGTTACAACCACTAATATTGTCGAGATGAAGGGGTAGTCTGCCCCACGAAACAAGATTACTAGGCTTTGGAGCTAGTTCTATCTCTTTTTTAACTCTTTCTGGAAAATCTCTAAGAAAATGGTCAAGTGAACCACATCCAAAACAAGCTCTCCTTCTAGACCGACATTCCCTATGATGAAATTTGTTACAATGTTTACATTTCAGTTTGGGATTACCAACACTACCCATACTGGTCGTAGATGGAGATGAAGACCTCGAGTTCGAACGTTGAGAGCCCCACTCTCTTCTAGAATATCCCGTAGAGGTGGTAATACGATCATAATACTTCTTTAATTTCTTAGAAGAAAATGATTGTGACTTACTAATATTTTTTTCCACAAACTCGAGCCTCTCTTTTAGCCTGTTTCTTTTCCTTACTCAATTCCTCGACTTTGTGTGCTCGACCGGCTAACATCGGAAATTCCCTTATTTCGAGAATTTCAATCAATAACTTGGTATCTTCATTTAAACCCTCTTCAAAGCATTTACACATCTCAGCCTCGGTCAAAACCCATTCTCTAGCATATTTGCTAAACCGAACAAATTCTCGTTCACACTCAGACACAGTCTATTTCCCTACTTGAGTTCTAAAAATTCTTTCTTTTTTTAATCCATGAATCTCTGACTAACATATTTCTTTTTGAATCTAGCCTGAAAGAATTCCCTTGTAACATTTTCTCTCGGTACCACTGAAGTTATGGTATTCCACCAATGATAAGTTATATCGTTCAATAGAGATACTGCACATTTTAGACATTTGGCAGGCGTACGAGATAATTCATCAAAACCTAGATGGTATTTTCCAACCAAAATTCAGCCCTTTCTGCATCATCATCTGCGGTAGCACTAAATTCTTCCACCCCATGCTTACGGATTTTACCTACCGGAGGCTTACCTGTTCTAGCCGGTTCAGCACCCTGTGGTACCTTAGAAACCGGTTGAGGAGCAGGTGGGGGAGGTCGTTGTACAGTGGGGTTTGTTCTTAAGTATTCAGTAAACCATTCATTTATCATTTGAAAGAAGGCTTATTTTGCCTCATCACTTTGGCCCTCAGACACGAGCCTTTCACTACCAAGTGCAAAAGTAACTCTTTGAACTGAAGCTGAAGTATTACTCTCAGCTTCCTCGAATTCAGCTCTAGCTTGGTTGGTTGACATTACTATACGAAAAACACATTTAAAATGATCAGGAGTCATCATACTATCACAATTTATATAATGGCATGTATAGCTAAACTCTAGTTTGCTACGTCAAATCTGAGAATCGGCTAAATTGTAGCTCTGATACCACTAAACATAACACCTCTAACCCGTATCCGTCGCCGAAACAGAGTTACAGAGCATTACCGAAACTTTTAGAACATTTACAGATAAATCATGTCAATCACAGTTCATTTTTCGAGATTATTCAAAACGTCCCTCAAATGGACCCTCGAGACCCAATATAAGCATTAGAATCAAGTTGGGAATTAATTAGAAACACTAAGCTTTCATGACATTTCAAAACTTTTCTAAGTTATAAGGCTCACACGCCCATGTGGTCCAAGGGACACGCTCGTGTGACCCTGGGACACGCCCGTGCTGCAGGCCGTGTTCGACCCCGTATAACTCTCTAACTTGCACACACGGCACATGCCTGTGTGCTAGGCTGTGTAGTTAATTAATTCTTTTCAAAATTAGGTATAGGTTTCACACGGCCAAGACACACGCCCGTGTTCTAGGCCGTGTAGCACACACGGCTGAGACACACGCCCGTGTCTCTACCCGTGTGCTCAATTCTGAGCATTCTATTTCTCAAATTTAAGGTGCAGGGGACACACGGCCTAACTACAAGTGTAATAGCCCTAATTTGACCCTGGTCGGAAAGTGGTTTCGGGACCACAAAATCGAGTTACAAAATTATATAAATTTTCTTTTCTGTGTTTATTATATGTAAAGTTTCATGTGTGAAAGTATCGTGTCTTAATTTTGTCATTTGAATGTGGAATTATTAAAAAGGACTTATGTGAGAAACTTGAAAATGTGATAGGTTAATTTGTAGTGGCCAAATATTGTATGGTTTAAAATATGGGGACTTGCATGTTAAATATTCCTTCCTTAAGTTAGTGGACGGCAAGGTTAGTGGATGATGGACATTTTATGCCTTTTATATTAATAAATTAAATGTTAAATGAATAAATAATATGAAATATGAACTTATATTAAAAGAAATGGGTGATACAAACAAAGTTGGTTCATCTTTTTCTTCCTTCATTGCCGTACCTAAAGAAAGAAAAGAAGAAATTGAAGTTAAGGCATTTGGTCACCTTTAAGTGGATTAAGGTATGTTAATTCTCTTTAATTGAAAATCTTTGTATATTTGGAGTGGTCATCAAGTATAGAAGCTAGCTCATGGCAAATGTTTTTGTAAAGTTATGAAGATGACATTCGGTCATGGATGTTTGTATTTCTTTGATGTTGTTTTTGATGCTTTAGTGTATTGAGGGTTGATTATAGATGAGTTGAGCTTGGTAAAATTAAATGTTTGTGGCTTAATTGCTTAATGACAATCGGCTATGTTAAAATGCTAAATTAGTGCTAAATTGTAAGTATTTAATTGAGTGTTAGCCGAAATTGAGCTTATGATAGTAATTAGAATTTGTGAAATTTATGCATTTTGTGGTCCAAGTGTGATAAGAACCATACGGTTATGGCATGTAAGCATGAAGATTTGTGGATGTTTTAGAATTGGCCTAAGTGTTTTAGTCATTAATATATATATATATTGCGAATGTATGCTTAAGGAATTGGTTAAGTACATTGTTGTTAAATGCTTGTTGTTTTGTATAATTGTTGCCTAGCTACTAAATGAACTTAGGGTATTATGGATAAGTTTAAGAGTGGCATAATTGAAATGAAGTTTGCTTGTGCCGAATGTGATTTTAGTGCATGAATTAGGAGTTTAATTTCATTCGGTAACTCATACCAAATTGGGAGATAGTATTAAACATTAGTTTTATTTGTTAAATAATTGAAGTGAGCTTTGAATGGTTGTTTTGCTTATAATGGCTGAATGTGAACTTAAGTTTTGAATTACAATTGAAGCTTGTTAGTTAGTTGATGATGTCCTTTGATAGCCCTTTTGATATTCGGCCGTTGTTAAGGAATTTTGAATTGGTTATAAATTTCTATGTTTTAATTAGCAAATTGAATTATTGAAGGTTGAGCTAATTATATATGTATACGTTTATATGTACATTAATTTCTTAGTCTATGTTATTCAGCTATAATCGTCATGGTAGAATTTTTTTAATTTGTAAATTTGTTAATCATTAGCTCAAGAGCATCAAGGACAAAAGTCGGAAAAAGGAAGACAAAACTAAGCGAATAGTCAGAGAATTATAGTCGTCGACAACTCTTAAGGTAAGTTTCTAGCATATAAGTTTAGTTATAATGAAGAATGATATGGAATACGGGTAAAGATGGGACTATGAATTGGTGTAATTACCTATAGTAAAACGATAAGGAATAAGTTACTTCTATGAGCCTTAGCTGATTGGTTATTAGAAAAGTGATATTTAAATTATGATTTGTATGTGATAATAAGAAGTACTTATATATGATGATATGTTTTAAACTCAATGGTAAGTTCTTAAGAAATTGAGTTTGATTCCTTTGTAAGTTTTAAGTTTTAAAACGGGATGAATATGAGTTATGTATATACGTTAAGGTCAATGACTTTTCTAAATGACGGCATATATGATATTATGTTTTAAATATGTGAATGAGAACTTTACAGAGTAAATTGTATAAATCTGCTAGGGACAGCAGCAGTAGCATGTTTTGGAAAAATTACCATAAATTGTGGGAGTTGAGTTAAAGGCTGAATAAATTATGTAATTAAAGCTTGATATGTCTAGTTTCGTATAAAAGAAATCGTGTAAGCAAAGGGGTTGACGGTAATGAGATTTTCAAGGTTGTGTGAGACAGAGTCAGAATGGCTCCGAAATCCCCTGTTCAGTTTTTGGAAAATCATCATAAATTGTACAAAAATGATTATAAGATAAAATTATATGCTTAGACTCCTTAATGAGTCTAGTTTCAAAAAAAATAAACAAAAACATATTTTGAATTCGGTACAATGAGAAATTAAATTCTTAGTGAAGAGTAGTCGGAGTAGTCAAGCAGTAAAATAGGGGAAACTTTAAGAAAAATCTGGTATTGATTGGCCAAACCAAAAATTCTGAAAATTTTTTGGATAGAGGATATACGAGTCTATTTTCATGGAAAATTAACGGCATATAATTTGGAATTTCGTAGCCCAAGTTACAAATAAATTAACGACTGTTGCTCAGGAAAAACAGCTTGTAGAGAATTTGTGGTTATGTTGTAAACATGGATAAAACTTATTTTAGTTGCTCATAAGCTATTGATTAAACCCATACGTGAATTCTAAATTGTGATATTGTAAAATGATATATGAGTGTTAGATGGATCTTTGATATTAAAATTTGTGAAATTGTAAGTTATAAGTATTCGAATATGAAATAATAGTATGGCATGAAATTGAATTATTCATTTGAAAATGATAGATAAAGATTCAGCCAAGACAAAGTGTATACGTGAAAGTATATGTGGTATGTGAAGTATATTTGGATAATTGTGATGTGAATACATGAAAATTTATATTTTGATTTAAGATTTTATGAGATGAATGTGAACATGCATATATGTGATAAGGCCGAATGGCCAATGTGATGAATGTGAACATGCATATATGTGATAAGGCCGAACGGCCAATGTGATGAATGTGAACATGCATATACATGATAAGGCCGAATGGCCAATGTGATGAATGTGAACTTGCATTTGTGTGATAAGGCCGAATGGCCAATGTGATGAATGTGAACATGCATATATGTGATAAGGCCGAATGGCCAATGTGATGAATGTGAACATGCATATATGTGATAAGGTAGAATGGCCAATGTGATGAACGTGGAAGTGTATATATGTGGCGAAGCCGAATGGCTAATGCGAAATGTGTATGAGATGGATATGAGGTAAAGTCGAATGGCTAATGCGAAACGTGTATGAGATGGATATGAGGTAAAGCCGAATGGCTAATGCGAAACGTGTATGAGATGGATATGAGGTAAAGTCGAATGGCTAATGTGAGATATGTATGAGATGTGTATATATATATATATATATTGTGGCCAAATGACAGACGGCGGAAGGTGTGTTTTATTAGATATTTGATGAGGTAAATGAATTACAAATATGATAGTCGATGTGAATGTTGTAACATATGAATAAATATGCATGAAACTCTATGATGTAAACCTGGGATTAAAGACCGGATGACCATATCACGGTGACTATGTCCGGGTTAAGACCCGCGACTTCGTGTGGAGATTTCATCCGAGCTAAAGGTCTCACGATAATCCGAGTAGAGATTAAAGCTATAAGACTTCGCAATAAGAATTGCTTATAAATATATTCAATGCGAAAGGTTAAACAGGTATGTACTCCAAGTTTATATGTGAGCTTGATTTGAACTAAATCATAAGGTAGTTATGTGATGCATACGTGAGCAATCTATGAGACTATTCCTATGATTATGTGACATCAGATCAGTGTGAGAGGTTATGTGAAATTATACAATATATCTATGTCACATGAGCTCACATTTATGTGAAAGTTTATCTGCCTATTGTATATGATGAGATGTGCATATTCGGTAAAGGGATGGTATGCCCGAAGGAAGAGCGAAATAAAAATACGAACAACTATGTTATAATTTAATTGTTATCTGTTGACACTGCTTAAAACTTACTAAGCATTGTAATGCTTACTCCGTTTACTTTGTTCCTCTGTTTTATAGATCTCATTTCAAGCTACAGGCTCGTGGATCGTCGACAACTAGTCACACTATCACTATCCACCGCTTGTTCCTGTTATGTTTTGTATTATTTTATGGCATGTATAGAATAGACCAGTGGCCGAAGAATATTTTGGTTAATGTATATAAGCCATGCGAAAATGGCATCTTTTGAATGTGTCCTTATAGAAGTTTAAATTGTATCCCTAACTGTCTTTAGTACTTATCTAAAGGAATGTTCAAAAAAAAAAATTTACTGTTCTGATATGAGTTTCAAGTCTGATAATGCCCTTTTACCTATTCCGGCAACGGATACGGGATTGGGGTGTTACAACAAGCCCATGTACCAAGCCGTATGTCACATACGGTCTACACATACGCCCGTGTGGACAGAATAAAGCCATTTCCTAGCATCATTTGCCACCCAAATTTACCATTTTCTTGCACTAAAACATACCAAACACATTCCAACCAATTTAAGCATTCAAATTAAGCAATTTTCATCATTCAACATGGCATATCATTGCTTCCATACATGTTTACAATCTTACCTTAGTTCAATCCATGTGCTAAACATGATTTGATCCACTCCTTAACAAATATATATATGTATAGCTACCATACCATGACATTACAAGTATATCAAAGCAACTACTACTAGTCATTCCAATCGCTAGATTACAAACATCATTATCAAGCCACTAAGGGCCAACTTGTCTTATACATGCCATTATACCAAAATGATGCTACTATAAATACCCAAAATAGCTAGTAGATAGTGTCATGATGCTCTAATGATCTCCAACCATCGCTAGCTTCCAAGCACTATAAAGCAGGGGAAAATAAAATGGAGTAAGCATTACTTGCTTAGTAAGTTTGTATAACGGAAACTAAACTTACCAATCCCGTTTATTAAATCTAAGCAAACAATATCATGTTTTCCATCCTTTTGGCATAATTGCCTGAACACATGCATTCAATCAAACATGTCAGTCACAAAATCTTCATAAACATCAAGTAAGGATAAATGAGCTCATCATGCAATATTCTTTCATGCCATTATCATTTCATGTCATAATTCTCATACCATGTCAAGAGTTTTATGTCCGTTGAATCATTGAAATTCTGATGGATGTTCAAATGGTACACTCGAGGTGTATGATTCAATAACCCGTCAATTCTTTTCCAATAGTACCCATTAGGGCATTTAATCAAGGAACACACTTTTGAGCTACATGACGTATAACATGATTACAATCCAGGTTAAATCCTTTATATAACATGTGCTCTGAAGAGCTCAATTAGGATTACCAGTCTAGGCTAAACCCTAATTGTAACATATGCTCGAGAGGGTTTCCATCAAGATTACTCGTCCAGGCTAAATCCTTTTTATAATAAGGTCAATAGGATAACTCGTCTGAGCTAAATCCCATTAGCAACAAATGCAGGACTTTATTCATTTCGAGAAAGTACATATGTTCATCGGAAAATATTCAATCAGGACATAACCCTTTTTCACCATTTTCAAGCATGTATTAATTCCTCATGTTGTAACATCCATGTAAATCACATAAATGATAATCACATTTCATAAAATCACAACATTTAATTTAACATAATTACATGCTTGATCAAGTTACACAAACTTACCTCGACACTTGTTCGCGTATATAATCTACTAATTCGAAACATTTTCTTTTCCTCAGTCTAACCTCGAATTTGTGTTATTTGGATCTATATAAATGGCTTTAATTATCAATTTATCATATTTCATACTCATTTGGACTCAATTTACGTCCTAAGAAAAATTACCATTTTGCGCCTAACTTTTTCATAAATTCCAATTTTGTACCTAGGCTCGGAAAATGAAACTTGTGTAATTTACACCCTTTTTCAAGCATAACCAAAATCCCATTACAAAATTTACAGCAAATGTATTCATAAAAATTTAGAATTTTTTCATCAAATTTCACAACTTTACATTTTAGTCCCTAAATCATGTTTTCATCAAAAATCACCTTGTAAAAGTTGTTTATCTATCAACAACCTTTCATTTTCTACCATAAATTTCAAATTTTTAGCATGTTCATCCATGACCCGAATTACTAAAAACGGGACTTGATTTCATACCTTTTTAAGCTTGGAAAGTTTTCTTCCTCTCCTAGGGTTTCCATAGAAATTTTAGAGAAGAAGACATGAAAATAAGATGATAATTTCTTTTTAATTAATTATCATCTTTTAATTTTTGTGATTTCTAATTTAGTCCATACTCTTTTCTAATTTTTCCATGGATGAGTCACCCAAAAATCTACATACTTTTCTTTAATGGTTTAGTTACCATATAAGGACCTCTAGTTTTGAATTTCATAGCTATTTAATCCTTATAGCTACTAGAATTCAAGTTTTGCATTTTATGTGATTTAGTCCTTCTCGTAATTAAACACTTAATCGATAAAATTTTCGCATCAAAATTTTCACGCAACATATCATAATACAAACCATATAAAAAAATAAAAATATTTATTTTCAGATCAAATTTATGGTCCCAAAACCACTGTTCCGACTTCGTTGAAAAAGTGGTTGTTACATGGGTAGTTTAATTTATCTGTCGTATTTGGTGGCTCAGCCACGTAAATCTATTTTTGGTGATTTACCATTTATTTTTTTGGCAGCTAGACTGCAAATATTCTAAAATATGACACATGATCACTTAGTAGTGTATGGGGTTGGAAAGGTATTTAATACCCTAATTGGTGTGCAAGGATGGTTAGAGATTGTGTGTAGCAGGTGGGGTTAGGATCTAAATCTGAATTTATTATGCATCTATTTTTGTATCTGTCTATGAATTTTATCTAATTGTTATCTGAATGCATATCTACTATTTTATCTGATGAATCATGTGTGTCTGATTTATTAATTGAAATAAGCTTGTAAGCTTACTTTTTGTTTCTTTGCTCTCAGGTAATCCATGGACTTATGGTGGATTGGTGCAATGGGAGCTCGGTTATTTATTATTGTGTTTCTCTTAACTTGTTCATTTTAAATTCATTTTGATTGTGGACTATTTTTTAAAGTTCGGACTATATTTTCCATTTTAAATAGTTTTAACATTTTTAGATAGTGTTAATTTTATCTACAAAATGTTGGACTTTCAATAACAAATTGCATTTTCCAAAACTGAATTTAACTAAGAATTCTACTGCAAACTTAAGTGTTCTATAAATATATAATTTAAACATTTAACGAATTAGTTAAGAAAGGTATTTCTTTTCCAAAAAATTGGAATTTTAGTTATCAAAAGCTAGCACTATTTTTACAAGTCTCAAATGGTTTCTAGATTTTCAAATGAATCGTAGTAATCTTTCCAAATCTGGCTATACCGTTTAGGTCAAGTTTGGGGTGTTATAATGACAGATTATGTATGTGTGACTCGTACACTTTTATGTAAGTAAAATCATGAGTTCAAATAGATAAGGAACCGAAAGTTGGTGTATTGGCTATATTATTTTTACAGTATGTACCGTCATTCAAAATAGTGGAATTCATAGCCTGAGTCAAGGGTAAATGATATACTCTCATAGGTATTACATGGTCGATGAAAAGTAAATGTAGCCACGGGTCGTTCATCTTTATGATGGATGACTTGATCATTACTTGATAGTGATTGACTTTTCATGAAGAAATATGTAATGGTTTCCATGATATAAAAAAATGATCATATTGGGAGAATGTATATTATCCTAAAGATATCAAGGATATCCTATGAGGGTAACACACTTTTGACAAAGTAATTGGACGAGCACTGAGTAGTTGCTTTTGTAATGGTATGTCATTGGGGGAGAGCTTAGTCACGATACTATAGTGGAATGACTTCATGACTAAATGAGTTTATAATTAATAGGCGAAAAGTTGGAACTTAATTGTAAATCATTTAAGCCTCAACTACATATGTCCAATCAGTCCTTCCGCTAGCTTGTTGAAACCAAAAAATGAATTGCGTCTTTGAATATAAATGAATGGAATGAATAGAATAAGAGAAATGGGAAACATTCAGGCATGGTTATGGTTTTCTCAAAAATGGAGAAATGAATCATTTGGAAATTAATGCAGGTTTCCAAAAATGGAAATAGAAATGAAAATAAAAATTAATATGATCCATTTACAATCCTATATAGATTACATAAAAAATAATCAAAAGAAAAGAGTTTATGTTTTTGGACTGTTTTGAATCCGAAAAATGAAAATAAATCATTCAGTCATAGTGAACATGTTGAGTTGTGAAATATTGAACATATTTTCTCAAAATTTTACAAGGGGCAAAATTATCAAAATTTTGCTAGGGGTAAAATAGGGATGAGAAAACTATTTTTTATATAAATATTAAAATTTATTTTGGGAAGTAGAAAATTCAATTGGTTTAAACCCACACTCGAAGAAGTTCGTGGTACGAGAATAGCAGAGAAGATTGTTTGGTTCAAAGCCGATAAAAACGAACGTCTGCTAAGTCGAAGACACAGGTACAGAATCAATTAAAGTTTATTGTTATAAATATCACAAATAGAGTTGGTTTTCAAAATTTTATGTTTTTACTGTGCAAGAAAATCATTTTCAAATTAGGATTTTTCAAACATATATGATGTGTATTGATTCAGTGGTTACCCTACTGACTGTCAAGGGCAGAGTCGAGTTTAATTGGCATGTCATAGGGTCATCGATATAATGATTGAAAGTAATCGTTGTCTAGCCATTCTTGATGGTAGATTATGAAAACAGTGAAAGCCATCATTGTCAAGCTATACAGGATGGAAGAATATTAAAACAATGAAAACCATCATTGTAGGGCCATTCAAGATGGTAGAAAATTCATTTTCATACCACCCGGGATGGTAGAGAATTCAAACTATAAAAGTCATCATTGTCGGGCAACCCGGGATGACAAGAGTAGAATAAGGGTTATGAAATATTGATAAAATTAGTATATTATGTATTCATCCATATGAGATATGCATGTGGTTTGTAAAAATGAGGTTGAGTATAATATTTGACATTTGATAAATAAATGGTAATCCAAATGGTTATAATGTGATCATATGTTTATTGTATTTTATTATGTTATTGCTTTCGTATTATCGACTTGAACCATTAAAGTACCACTGAGCTTTATCACTCAGCATATAGTTTGTTTATTTACATGTGCAAGTATTGATAGATTCCACATCTCGAGAAGTGATCCAGCATCCAATCATTAGCCCTCGGCTCAATAAAATTTGTAAAGTTTCTTTATGCTTTTTATAAATGGATGTACCTAAGTTTCGTGTCTGTTTTGTATTGTAAATGGTTAATTTGGAAACTTGTGTAGTTAATGTTAAATTGAACTGAAAATATGGTTGTTAAGTATGAATGAGCATGGTATATTTGTTGAAATGTTTGAATTGTGGTAATCGATTAATTGTTTAGGTGATATGAATTGGTATCAAATGGACCTTATGAAAATAGTCAATCACATTGAGATGTTGGGTCCTTAACATTGCGACGAGCGATCGTCAGTGAGTGGTGTCATGACTTGGAACCCCCGAAGTCATGATATCAACTCGATACTTTTAATTTCTTTGTATTTTAGTCCTCAAATGGCTTCGAGTTATTAAAAGAGCTTTCGTAAGCTCGTTTAAATCCTAAATTTGACTAAATATCATATTATAATAAGTATTTGTCCTAATGAAATATATAAAATGTCCAATTGAATTGTAATTTATCGTAGTTGCACCAACAATGAATGTGGCATCCCATAACTCGAATCCAGTAAGCGAGTCAATTATAGGGTGTTATAGTAAAAGTTGAGGTACCAAATTATATAAAAAAAAAGTTAAAGTATAAAGACTAAACCTTAAATTTGAGTGTAGTACATAGACCAAAATTGAAATTTGATCATTATTATATAATCTAAAATTTGATAACTAAATTTGAGGATAACATAGGGACCAAATTGAAATTTTATCATTTTATATAAGTAAGGATAAATATAAGGACTAAAATTAAAATTTTACTAATTTTCTATATAATGCCAAATGAAAAACTTGTAATGGTTTTCTATATTTGTTCCTTGTATAAAACTACCATTCAACATTTCAACATAACTTTTCTTTTTTCTATCTTCCTAAAAATCAAAAAAGAAAAAATTAAATAGTGTCAAATTTACAAAATACCAAATTAGGTGCATAAACTATTACAAGGTCAAATTCAAATACCAAATTAATAAAAAGTGTCAAATTCAAATCCCAAATTGTTAGAGTTGTGTGACCTAAATCTTGTTTGATCTGACCTAAAAAGTTCGAGGTACAATTCTCTTGTTAAAGAAAAAAAATAGAGAGGCAAATATTAAGTGCATAAACTATTACTAGGTCTAATTTGGTACCTAAACTTGATACTTTTTTTTTCTAATTTGGTACGTAAACTTTTTTTGTCTAATTTGGTACCTAAACTTGTCAAATATTATATATATTACTCTAATATAATAATATGCTAATAATTTTATTTTTTATGAGGTAGCAAAAATTATCAATGTGTTACCAACATGTGGTAGATGTCATGAAATTTATTTTTTGTATATTAAATGTTCAATTACTTTTAGTTTTATTCTATAATTTAACATAAAGAATTTCTTTTATTTTAGATTTTTAAAGCTATTTATTTTCTTCTTCAATATCCATTCGTTAAGTATAGCTCAAAGCACAATTTTTTTTAACACAGGATTTCTTTGATCTTACTGATATTTTTGTGCAATTGAGGGCTTCATGAAGGCCAAACCTTAAGCATGCAATTCCTCTTCAACCATTCATGTGATTAATAGTCAAAGTAATCTTACTCCCAATAAAAAATAAAATTTGAGCATATTATTTAACGAACTAGAAGAAACTCTAAATGAATGTAATCGTTCCTACTATCACATCCCAAAATAAAGGTTAGAAGAAATAGGGATAAAATTTAGAACTTTATTTTTAAAGCATAGAGTAAGAGAATTTAGAGCGCCTTAAAAATTATTTTTGTTAAAAAACTTAATAATAATGAGCATGCAAGTTTAGTGGTAAGGCTTAGCTTTCTTTTAGGTCCCAAGTTTGAACCCCTTGTGTACATTCAAATAAAATATTTTATTTTCCTATTATTACCCCATCAAAGTATCAAATTTAAAAAATAGCTCAGTCCAAAAACTGTTTCTTTTAACTTAATCCTTAATTCTAATTCTAATTCTAATTCAAAAGTAGTTTTATAAATAGTCATTTTTTACCAAACCCTAGAATTTTATCAAAAGGATTTTTCAAAAAAACATCCAAAAGTTCTTTCTTTGTTAAATTGATTTTCAAAGCGAAAGAATTCAAGGTTTCAGAAAATGTTCCTCTCCTCAAGTGGATCTTCAATCTCCTATCCAAAACTAAAGTTTTTTTGTTTCTTCAAATCAGATGTGGGATCTAAATTTAAATCATGATGTATGACTAATCTTGTTGAATCATTAGGAGATTAGGGCTAAATGTGTAAAGAATAAGCATGTAAGCCCCTCTTTTGTAAATACACTTGCAAAACTTAGGGATTTTATATGCGAGCCTGTATGCTAGTGTAATATGCGAGCATGCATGTTAGTGTAATATGCGAGCCTATCTGTTAGTGTAATATGCGAGCCTATTTGTAGTATATGCTAACCCTTATGTTAGATATGCGAACCACTTAGAGGTTAATACATGTAAACCTATATATGTGCGAGCTTAACCATTATGCAAACCCTAATGATAAAATATGTGAACACTTTATTATATATGAACCTAATATTTACGTGAACCCCTATAGAATAGTATATGAACCCATAGGTATGTAAGATTATTGTGTGACCCCTTAAAGTGTGAGCCCTGTGAGCAAGCCTGCAAGCGAGCCCTTTGTGAGAACCCTTAGTATGTGCAAGCCCCTATGAGCGAACACCTTAGTGCGAACTCCTTAGTACAAGCCTTTGAGCGAGCCCATGTATGTGAAGCCCACTTGTATGCAAACTCTGTAGGTGAGAGCCCATGTATGAACTCGTGAGTGCGAGCCCTAGCATATATAAACCTTCTTGTATGAGAAACCCCCTCTTTGTATGTGAACCCTTGTAGGTACGAACCATCTTGTATGCGAACCACCTATGTATGAGAGCCTTGCATGGGAACCCCATACTACAAACCCATATGCATAAACATATAGGAATATTCATGCGAACCCTAGGTTCTTACATACGAACCACAAATAAGTAATACATGCAAACCCTAGTTAGTAATACATGCAAGTCACATATTTACATGCGAACCACTACTAGTGCGAGTCAACTATATGGTGTCACATGCGAGTCTTACTATTCCATGTGAACCACTTAAAATGTGTGAACCCTTATATGAACTGTTATACATGCAAACCCTACCTACTATTGCATACGAACCCTATATATAGATATGTGAACCATAGGAGGAATGAATATGCGAACCCTGTGTGCCGTAATGTATGAAACCTATACATCTGAACCCAATTTGTGAACTAATATGTATGTGTTAGTTGAACCTAGCATGATAATACTATATATATGAAATTGTTTATTAGTTCGCATGATTTTTTTTTTGTATATGTGAAATTGATATGAATGTGATCGCCTTCGGTCGTACTAACGTCCATAGTGTAAATACTGTAGTAAAAGATATATTAATGAGACAGTATCCGCAAGTATATGGATCCAATTGTAATATAGTTACAACGGATTAGGTGAGTACTTTAAGGATTGTACCCAAGGGAAGTGCCTACTAGATCAATTTTAATCTGAACACTAAAAGATCTAATTAGTACTTTAATTCAGCTATAGTACAAAAGTGAAGTAAAAAAGAGTTCTTAGGGTTTTTATATAAGAAGAATAAAATAACATAAACAACTAAAATTTGAGAGATTGAAGAATAGAAATAATGAAATCTGATTATGGGTGATTAGCTCACTTCGGCAATCCTCATCAACTGTCGTTTTGGGTTTCTCGTCAATCAACTAGTTGCTATCTTAGTAGGATCTTTCGATCTTCCACTCGAGTAATGAGTTGGAAAGAACTATTTATCTTTCAACCTCACAGTCTAAACTGATTTGGGGTGAAGGTGTTCACGGATGGGCAATACCAATTTTGGGTTAATTCACACATTAATGACTTCCTAAGGTTGTCAAGCTTAGGGTTTGTTTTACATTCTTCCTTTCCCAAATGGTTGATCCGTTGAGTATCTCTACAAAACAGTTAATAGATCATACCTTCACTCACTATCCGCCATAGAAAGATTAGTTCCTCATGGTTTTCATAGACAATATAGAATCGATATAAAGAGAAAACATGCTAAATAAATCAATAATATAGAGTTTACAAAAGAACCTGATTGTATTAAGATTGATCGTGAATCCACAAGGTTTGATTGTCTCCACAATACAGATATCTCAAAATAAATCTAACCTAAGAAGAGAAAATTGAATTGAAATTAAAATATTAACTCTAGGCTAAGTGAATGGTGTCTATAGCATGTGACAAAAGAGCCTATTTATAGATTTCAGATGGCTGTCGTCCTTAACCTTAAGTTAGATGGTGTTCTCAAGCTTTAAGTTTGATTGTACGAACCAAAATGACCATGTTTCGTTTTTAATTCCTATCCAGAGTCAATGTCGCGGCACACCAGGTCCTATGTCATGACATAGCAGTCAGTGTACTCCTCTGGGATATCTTCAGGGGTATGTCGCAACATTAAAGTCAGTTTCTTGATTTCTTCATTCTACTACTTATGCTGCAACATCAAGCATTCTGTATTATGACATAGCGACCAATATCGGATTAGTACATCTTCTAATGGTCTCCTACACATTTACAAAGGTCATTAGCTCATCTTTAAGCCTCATCTAGCCCCTAAAGTCAATAAAAGACCCACTTTGCACATTTGATTAACTCGACAAAAAATTAAGAAAACATAATTAAACTTAATAAAAAGACTTGTCTTTAAGCTTCTAAAGTGTGAAAATTAGTTTAATCTACTACACCGAATTACGACATATTAGAATGCATGAATACATGTCATTAAATGTTAGTATGAGATATGGAATGTACTTGACAAGCACAACATCGATTGATGATAAAAAGCATAATTTGCGAAGTGTACATGAAATCGGGTACGAAGGATGGAGGAGTTCTGTAATAGGTAGTGGCAATTTAAGTCCACATCGAAAGTCAATACTGCACGAAATAGGCCAAAATTTCATCCATAATGGATAAGCCAAGGTGGAAGGTTAATAAACCACCAAACCGGGTAAACTAGGATGATAGTTATTGTAGTAAAAAGCCATCAAAATCAAACAATTGGGATGGTAAGATATTGTAGTGAAAGTCATCGTCTCAAATGACAAGTGAACGACCATCGTCACCGGAATTCAAACCCGAGATGGTCAGTTTTTATTTGTGGGATGGTGTGTCGAAAAATGCTCTAGGGCAATTAGGATGGATGGGTGGAAAAACATGCATTGGCATTACATCACCAATACATTTTGTATATGCACTGAATTATTATATGTTCCTTATATTATGCTTAAATTGTTATTATTCCATAAATTAAATTGTAATGCCCCAAAATTTTGAGAATTTAATTGTGAGAATCTACAGTAATTCAATTTTTGTATTTGTGGTTTTGTGTTCTACTATTGTATTTAAGGTCTATAGTTTAAGTTGCATCATTAAAAGTTTTATTATTTTTAAAACAACCCCTATCCATGCGTTACATAGTTAAGTGCAATTTTGTGTGAATCTGTGTCAAGAATGAGCCTGTTGGTTCACTGGTTAAGCATCTGTATTCTGTCTGGTCCCGAGTTCAAATCCCATCGTACGCGTGAGGAAATATTTTGCTTGTTGTTGGAAAACTTGCTGGTGGTTAAGACAATATAGTTTAAACGTTCTTTTTCTTTTCCTCTTGCGTTCTTCTTCTTTCCTTCCTTTCTCTTTTCTTTTTATTCTTCTTTTCCTTTTATTTTTTTATATATCACTTGAGCACTGCTATCAATCATTAGACTCTCATTATGATCTGTTGTACGAGTCGGTTAAGTACATCTTTTGTGATTTCAATTATAGTAATTCATTAAGAGTTCTAAAAACGACGGTGTAATATTGTTGTTAGTTTGCGTTAAAGAATAATTTCACGTTGTTAAACAAAATTGGTTCCTTCTTTTAGGAATATGTGTTAGAAGTAGCGAATCTTGGTAGGATAATTCTAGTAATCAAAAGTAGTCTTTCAGTAAGTGGCAATTTTGTTGAAGGTTTTGTGTTGAAATTATTGATATAAGTTTCTGTGTTTAACTATGCTTCATTGTCATTAAATTTGATTGATTGAATGATTGGATAGTTGTTCTAGGTGTTGAGGACTCTCTACGATCGTATCACTTCAAAATCTCTTCAGATGCATACTGAAAACCTTGAATTGTGTGAGTTCCAAACACTGAAAAATGTGGCAGTCGACGCCAAATGACCAGGCATATGGGCGTGCGCCCAGGCCGTGTGGATGGCTATGTAACTCACTTTTCATCGATTTGGAGCCACATGGGCAAGGCATGTGAGTGTGTGTCCAGGCCGTGTGTGGCCAAAATTGTGCACGGTTTACATAGGCAAGGACATGGGCGTGTGTCTAAACTGTGTAACTCTTTGTTTGTGACGTAGGACCACACGCCCAGGGACATAGGCATGTGCCCAGGCCGTGTGAGTCATACGGGCATGTGTTCAGCTGTGTAACTCTCTGTTTACGATTTAGAACCACACGGAAAGAGAATATGGGCGTGTGCCTAAGCCGTGTGAGCCACACGGGCAAGGACATGATTGTATATCTAGGCCATGTGGCATATAAATAGGTTTCGAATCCTGTTTCTGAGGCCGTAAGTGTTGCCCAATATAGTTATTGACCTCCCGAATGTATGAATGATCTGAATTTGATTGTACGAAAACTCTTTGAAGCTCTATGATTGACATATGAATAACATAATTGGATGTATACTGTGATAGTTATTATGATATTGAACTGCATTATCTAATTGTGAGACAATTTAGAATGACCGAACACATATTGGGGATATTTGTACTTTGCATTTGCACGGGCTGGGAAATTGTGAAGAACGAAGTAATCTGTTTTGAATTAGTGGCTAAGCCACCATGCGTACAAATCTGAATCTAGTGCTTTTTCGCATTTTGATCTAGCAGCTAAGCTGCATTTTTGTAAACGTGCCAGACAGACACGCTATGGTGTGTAAATTTGGCTGGGCATTGAATGCCCTTAACGGTGTGTTGGGATGGCTGAAGACAGTGTGTAGCAGATGGGGGTAAGAACATCTGCATCTGAATTTGATCTGTTCTACATATGAAACTGAAATTGCTTCTACATATATAACTGATTCGTCCTGTAGCACCCTATACCCGTAACCTACGCAGGGTCAGAGTATGAGACACTACCTAACTTTATCTCATGCATACAAACATTCTCAAGTCTCCGAGACTTGGTCCAAATTAAAACTTTTTCAATTTCTACTTTAAACTTCTTATTATAGGCCTACGAGCCCCAAATCAACTGTTGAAAACTATTTGGAACCATTCTGGGTCCTTCAACTAACCTTAAGAAATTTGCCTTTAAAATAGGGCACACGTATGTGTGGAAGGGTAACACGCTCGTGTGATCATTTCGACATGGTCATGCTGATGGTCTGTATGGCTCACATGGCCTAAGCACCCTGGGACACGCCCGTGTCCCACACCTGTGTGGAATTAAATTCTAATTCACACCTACAGGGGTTTTCACACGGCTATGGCACACGCCCGTGTACTAGGCCGTGTCCTCCACACGGCTGAGACACACGGTCGTGTCTCTACCCATGTGTTTATTATCATGCATACTGACTTGAGATTTTTATGTGCAGGGGACACACGGCCAAACCATACACCCATGGGGCTAACCGTGTGTCACACATGGCCTAGACACATGCTCGTCTGTCTACCCGTGTGGACAATATAAGGCTATTTACCAAGCCTCATTGCTACCCTTGCATACCTATTTTTATATCAATACCAAAACAAGCATAATTTCCAATATCAAATCAACCAAAATAGACATTCACTTAACCATGAAGATGCATCTTCTATACATCTTTTATAAACTCAAAATGAATGTTAGCCATCATTCAAGGCTTAATGCAAAATGTGGGATCTATGCCAAGCCAACACATTTGGCCAATTCTCAAAGACACAAAATAATAAGGTCTAGCCCTATACATGCCATATTCAAAAATATAAATCCAACTATACAGAATGTTTCAGTTGATAATGTGATCGATATCTCTGACTTCCGGTGATCCTTGAGCTAGTTAGGTGGCACTAAAAGGAAATGGAAAGGAAAGGGAGTAAGCATAAAGCTTAGTAAGTCGCATATAAATAAGTATAACACAGCATCTATTCATAATCAACATGCTTATAACACCAAGGTAGGCATAGGTGTAACTTACTCATTACTATCCACACAAGTCACATATTATATATATTGAGCTCATATCTCATACATACCAATTAGGTACCTGTACCATTCACAACACGGTTATACTTTCCTTATTAGCTCAAGAACATAACATTCACCGTTGAATCATTTGGAATATCACCGGGTATTCATTAAGCCTCAAACATGGGTAAGGTGCCAATGCCATGTCCCAGACATGGTCTTACACTGGCTCATATCTCAAGATGATGCCATGTCCCAGACATGATCTTACACTGACTATCATCTCGTAGCCGATGCATGTCCCAGACATGTCTTACATTCGCTTACGCCTCGGGGCCGATGCATGTCCCAGACATGTCTTACACTAGCCCTCATTTCAATGTAGTTGCCATGTCTCAGACATGGTCTTACACTGGCTCTCATAATATGGCCGATGCATGTCCCAGACATGTCTTACAGTAGCTCACACAAGTGACCCTAATGTCAAGGCATGAATATCCGGTTTATTTCCTATGTTCAACGAGAACTCTACTATTTCTATTATCATCACGCTTTCTCAATTCCACAATCAAGCAATTCATGCTATATTAAATTTAAATGCAATTTGACACATACATTAGCAATGTTGTTGTATTATTTATATACAACTTACCTCGGATTACAAAATACACACGACTAGTCGGTTTAGTCGATTTGCTTAGCTTTCCCCCGATCTAGGTTGGGATTTGGCAAATCTTGATCTATATTAGCAAAATACACTCATTTAGTCACTAAATGAAATTAGGCAATCCAAAAATCACGTATTAGGTAAAATGACCATTTTGCCCCTAGACATTGACAAAATAACCATTTTGCCCTATGCTCAAAAATCGATTTATCAAAATTCTTCATATTTAAAGCCTAGACAAACTCTTTTTACTCTTATTGAAACCCCAAATTCTCACTATGTCACACACTTATCACCTATTTTGCAACTTACGCAAAATAGTCCCTTTAGGTGTTTTCATGCTAACACCTTTCACAAAAGTTGTTTATGACACAACTAGGACTTATTTTTTTCCATAAAAACTCAGCAAACACTACAAATCCATTAATGAAAAAACCCTCAACTCTTAATCATTTTTCAAAATAGACCTCTCATTTGAAAGCTTATGCTTCAAGCAGTCCAAAAATGTAAAAATCATTAAGAGAAACTATCAAAATCACTTACTTGCAAGTGCTTCAAGTTGCTAAAAAATTTAAGCTTTAAAGCCCCTTTTCATAGCTTATATTTTCGATGGAAAGAGATGAGAAGAAAATAAATTGACAACTTTTTCTATTTTAAGAAAATAAATTGACAACTTTTTCTATTTTATTTCTTTTTGGTCAAAAAAAGCTACCAAATTTCCACCTAATTTTGAAAATTGTCTCCCCTATGTCTCATGGCAAGCTATACTATCAATTAAGGGTCTATTTTCCCATTAAAGACCCCCAATTTTGGTTCTCTAACAAAATAACACCTTTAGCTATCAATTTAGGACTTTTACACTTTATGCAATTTAGTCCTTTTTTTCGCAATTGGGCTCACAAATGTCAAAATTAACTTACCAAATTTTTCATGTACTAATATATTAATGCTAGAAAATGAAAATAATAATAAAATAATATTTTTAACTTCAGATTTTTGGTCTCGAGACCACTGTTCTGACTAGGCCCTAAGTCGGGCTGTCACATTTCTCCCACCTTAAGGATTTTCGTTCTCGAAAATCTTACCGGTGAATAAGTTTGGGTACTGCTCTATTATAGACTTCTAGGGTTCCCATGTGGCTTCCTCGACTCCATGTCTATGCCACAAAACTTTCACAAGTGCTATACTCTTATTTCTCAATTGTTTGACTTCCCGAGCTAAAATCTAGACCAGCTCTTTGCCATAGTCATGTCTGGAAGAATATCAACCTTTGTCGGCTTAATCACATGCGAAGGGTCTGATCTATATCGACATAGCATAGACACATGAAAGACGTCGTGAAATCTTTCCAATTCCGGTGGTAAATCCAATCGATAGGCAACTGGCCTCACTCTCTCGGTAACCACATAAGGTCCTATGATATGAGGACTCAACTTGCCTTTTCTACCAAATCTGAGAACTTTTCTCCATGGATATACTTTCAAAAATACCTTATCACTGACTTGAAATTCATTTTTTTTTTCGTTTCAAATTCGCATATGATTTCTGTCTATCTGAGGCGACCTTCAAGCAGTCACGAATCACTTTAACTTTCTCTTCAGTCTCTTTGACTAAATTGACCCCGTGAATCTGACTCTCTCTGAGCGCAGTCCAACAGAAGGGCGTTCGACACTTTCACCCATACAAAGCCTCATAAGGCACCATTTTTAGACTTGCCTGATAACTGTTATTATAAGCGAATTCAACCAACGGTAGATATTTTTCCCAACTGCTTTGGAACTCAAGGACGCAACACCGTAACATGTCCTCTAATATTTGTATTACCCTCTCTGACTATCTGTTGGTTTGCGAATGGAAAGCTGTACTAAAACTCAACTTTGTTCCCAATGCCTCTTGTAACTTTTTCCAAAACCTTGAGGTAAATATTGAGTCTCTGTCTGAAATAATCGATATGGGCACCCTGTGTAGTCTCACAATCTCAAAGATATACAAGTCAGCCAATCTCTCAAGGGAGTAGTCAGTACGCACAGGTATGAAGTGTGCTAACTTTTTTAGCCTATCCACAATAACCCATACTGCATATTTCTTTTTCGGGGTTACTGGCAAACCCTCACAAAGTCCACAGTAATCCGATCCCACTTCCACTCGGGAACCAAGATAAGCTGAAGTAGACTCGAAGGTACTTGATGTTCAATCTTTACTTGCTGACATACTAGGCACTTGGAGACGAACTCAGAAATGTCTGTTTTCATACCCAGCCACCAATACATTTTCTTTAGGTCGTTGTACATTTTCACACTACCAGGGTGAAAGGATAAACAGTCACTATGCGCCTCTCTCAGAATCTTCTGAATAAGCTCATTGTCCTTAGGTACACAAACTCTATCTTTGAACATTATGCATCCATCGGTACTAATACGAAAATCTGATTCAATTCCTGACTCACATTGAATTCTCTTGGCTTGCAATTTCTCATCACCTTTTTTAGCTTCTCGGATCTCTTGAAGAAACATCGGTCTATCTCTAAACTCTATTAGAACTAAACCATCATCAGACAAAGCCATGTTGGCATTCATTGCTTTCAGTACAAATAATGATTTTCTACTCAATGCATCAGCGACGACGTTCGCCTTCCCTGGATGGTAGTCGATAATCAACTCGTAATCCTTTAACAGCTCTAACCATCGATGTTGCTGCAAATTCAACTCCTTTTGAGTCCTCAAGTACTTTAAGCTCTCATGGTCAGTAAATACCCAACATTTCTCTCCACACAAATGGTGTCTCCAACTCTTCAACGCAAATACTACAGCCGCTAGTTCCAAGTCATGGGTCATGTAATTTCTCTCGTGTGGCTTTAGTTATCTCGAGGCATAGGCTATAACCTTACCTTCTTGCATGAGTACACACCCCAAACCATTGAAGGAGGCGTCGCTATATATCACAAATTCCTTGCCTAACTCCTGTTGCACTAACACTGGTGCTTCGGTCAATAAAGCCTTCAGTTTCTCAAAACTTTTTGGCACTTTTCTGTCCATTCGAGTTTGACATCTTTTTGCAGTAATCTTGTCATCAGCGTAGCTATCATAGAGAATCCATTTACAAACCGTCTGTAGTATCCGGCCAAACCCAAAAAGCTTCGAACTTAGTTATATTCCTCGGCGGTTACCATTCCACAATAGCCGAGATCTTGCTTGGGTCAACTTGGATCCCGTCACCCGACACAGCATGTCCTAGGAACCCAACCTGTTTAAGCCAAAATTCACTCTTGCTGAACTTGGCGTATAACTGCTTGTCTCTCAAAGTTTGTAACACAACTCTCAAATGCTCCGCGTGCTCGCTCTCATCACGCGAATAAATCAATATGTCTTCGATAAATATGACGAAAAACTTATCTAGATATGGTCAGAAAATGCAGTTCATCAAATCCATAAACACCGCCAGGGCATTAGTCAAACCAAAGGGCATGACGAGGAACTCATAATGCCCGTATCTTGTCCGAAAAGCAGTCTTCAACACATCTTGCTCTTTCACTCTAAATTGGTAGTAGCCAGACCTCAGATCAATCTTAGAAAGTCGAACAAATCATCAATTCTTGGCAAAGGATATTTGTTCTTAACCGTCATCTTATTGAGCTATCTATAGTCGATACATAATCTCATCAACCCGTCTTTTTTTTTGCGAAAAATACTGGGGCACCCCATGGTGAAAAACTCGGTCTCGCAAAGCCCTTATCTGTTAGCCCTTGCAACTGTGCTTTCAACTCTTTCAACTCTGTTGGAGCCATCCTATACGGAGCAATTGAGATGGGCACCATACCGGGGACCAACTCAATTCCAAACTCGATTTCCCTCACTGGAGGTAGTCCGGGTAATTCTTTCGGGAATATGTCTGTAAACTCACAAACTACCGTTACTGATTCAATCTTCAACTCAGACACTTAAGTATTCAGCACAAAAGCTAAGTAAGCCTCACATCCTCTTCTCAAATATTTCTCAGCAGTCAAAGACGATACTATTACGGGAAATTTATCCGACTCATCTGGTCTTACTCGAAGAACATTCCCATCTTCACATTTCAACTCAATAACTTTTCTCCCACAGTCCACTACAACACTACAAGAAGTCAACCAGTTCATCCCAAGGATTACATCAAATTCATTAAACGTGAATAACATCAAGTTAGCCGAAAAACAATGACCTTTAACTGTCAAAGGACAATTTCTACACACTTGGTCCACTAGTACATATCTGCCTAAAGGATTAGACACTTTGATCAAAAACTCAGTGGACTGTACTAGTATACCTATACGAGGTATTAATTCCATACAAATGTAAGAGTGGATAGATCCCGGGTCAATTAAAGCAACAATAGTTGTATCATGGATAGAAAAAGTACCTATAATCACATCGAGAGACTCTGCCTCTTCCCGGGCACATATAGCATAAGTCCTTGCAGGTGCTTTACCCTCAGACCTCATTGTGGTATCTCTTGCCGTACCCCTATTGCTAACCCCACTCCCAGGGTTCTTTTGTGGTCTACCCCACAATGGTGCACTATTTGCCTTCACTTCTTACTTTCTTTCTCTTTCTTTCATTTCAGGACAATCACGGATAAAATGGTCTAGTGACCCACACTTGAAGCAGCCCTTTTCGTTTCTTCGGCACTTACCGAAGTGATATCTTCCACAATGCGAACACTCCGGATTATTTGGTCGAGCACTGCCGTGTTTTATTGATTCTTGTTTCTATTTGAATACCCCACCGAAGTATTCGATCGGGTAAAGAATTCCTTTAATCTCTTAGACGAAGACTGATGTGATTCCCTCATCTGTCTCTTTTTCAAATACCGCGACATAAATGCCACTTTCCTCCTTTCTTTAATCAGCTTTTTAGCCTTACAGGCTCTTTCAACAAGGGCTACAAATTCCCGTAGCTCTAAAATGCCCATAAACACTCGAATGTCTTCATTGAGGCCATCCTCAAACCTCTTACATAGCGCATACTTGCTGAGCCTCACAAATTCCCGCTCATATTCCGTCACTGACATACAACCTTGCTTTAACTCTAGAAACTCCTTCCTTTTTTTTTGTCTATGAATCTTTGACTAATATACTTTTTTCGGAACTCTTCTTGGAAGAATTTCCAAGTGACCCTCTCTCTCGATACGACTGACACGAGAGTATTCCACCATTGATAAGTCGAGTCTCGTAGGAGCGATATGGCATACTTTACGCACTCTTCAGGTGTGCATAACAGTTCATTGAATACCCATATGGTATTTTCGAGCCAAAACTCTGCCCTCTCTGGGTCATCGTCTATATTAGCCCAAAATTCCTCGGCCCCTTGCTTTCGAATCTTGTCCATTGGAGGTTTCTCCCTCCTAACCATATCCACACCTTGCAGAGCTACCAGGCATACTGAGGAATCGGAGGATATGGGGGAGGTAGAGTGTTCGGGTTTGCACGAACGAACTCCGTGTACTAAGCATCCATCATCTGGAGGTAGGCTTCTCTAGCCCCTCCGCCTTGGCCCATAGTCACCGGCTCACTCTCAACCGTCCCGGTCCCTTCGGCGGGAGCCGGGGCATTACTTTCTACTTCATCCGTCATGGCTCTATCAAGATCCATTTACTATATAAAAACATAATTTATAATCGTCAAAATTTGTCACACTATCAATATATAGTTATGACATGTATAGCTAGACTCGTATCGTTAGGTTAGTCCTAGAACTGACTAAACCATAGCTCTGATACTACTAAATGTAACACCTTATAGCCATAACCTATGCCGGGTCAGAGTATGAGGCATTACCTACCTTTATCTCATGCATACAAACAGTCTCAAGTCACCGAGACTTGGTCCAAATTAAAACTTTTTCAATTTCTACTTTAAACTTCTTATTATGGGCATACAAGCCCCAAATCGACCGTTGAAAACTATTCGGAACCATTCTGAGTCCTTAAACTAACCTTAAAAAATTTACCTTTAAAATAGGGCACACGCCCGTGTGGAAGGCTAATACGCATGTGTGATCATTTCGACATGGTCGTGCTGACAGTCCGTGTGGCTCATAAGGCCCTGGGACAGGTTCATGTCCCACACCCGTGTAGAATTAAATTTTAATTCACACTTATAGGGGTTTTCACACGACCAGACACACACCCGTGTTAATGGCCCGTGTGCAAAAACCTGGGTATTCTATTTCTGATGTCAGCATCCCTAAAATATCACACGGTCACGGCAGACACCCATGTACTAGGCCGTGTCCTCCACATGGCTGAGACACAGGGTTGTGTCTCTGCCCTTGTGTTTATTACGTGCATACTGACTTGAAATTTTTACGTGCAGGAGACACGCGGTCGAACCATACGCCCATGAGGCTGACCATGTGTCACACACACGGCCTAGACACACGTCTGTGTGTCTACCCTTGTGGACAATATAAGGCTATTTATCAAGCCTCATTACCCTTGCATACCTATTTTTATATCATTACCAAAACAAACATAATTTCCTATATCAAATCAACCATAATAGACATTCACTCAACCATGAAGATGCATCTTTTATAAACTCAAAATGAATGTTAGCCATCATTCAAGGCTTAATGCAAAATGTGGGATCTATCCCAAGCCAACACATTCGGCCAATTCTCAAAGACACAAAATAATAAGGTCTAGCCCTATACATGCCATATTCAAAAATATAAATCCAACTATACCAAATGTTTCGGCTGATAGTGTGATCGATATCTCTGACTTCCGGTGATCCTTGAGCTAGTTGGCGGCACTGAAAAGAAATGGAAAGGAAAGGGAGTAAGCATAAAGCTTAGTTAGTCGCATATAAATAAGTATGCCAAAACATCTATTCATAATCAACATGCTCATAACACCAAGGTAGGCATAGGTGTAACTTACTCATTACCATCCATACAAGTCACATATTATATATATTGAGCTCATATCACAACACGGTTATACTTTCTTCATTAGCTTAAGAACATAACATTCACCATTGAACCATTTGGAATATCACCGAGTATTCATTAAGCCTCAAACATGGGTAAGGTGCCAATGCCATGTCCCAGACATGGTCTTACAGTGACTATTATCTCGTAGCCTATACATGTCTTACACTGGCTTACGCTCGAGGCCGATGCATGTCCCAAACATGTCTTACACTAGCCCTCGTCTCAATGCCGATGCCATGTCTCGAACATGGTCTTACACTAGTTCTCATAATATGGCTGATGCATGTCCCAGACATGTCTTACACTAGCTTACACAAGTGACCCTAATGTCACGGCGTGAATATCCGGTTTATTTCCTTTGTTCAACGAGAACTCTACTATTTCTATTATCACCATGCTTTCTCAATTCCACAATCAAGCAATTCATGCTATATTAAATTTAAATTCAATTCGACACATACATTAGCAATGTTGTTGTATTATTTATATACAACTTACCTCAGATTACAAAATACACACGACTAGTCGGTTTAGTCGATTTCCTTGGCTTTCCCCCGATCTAGGTTCAGATTTGGAAAATATTGATCTATATTAGCAAAATACACTTATTTATTCACTAAATAAAATCAAGCAATCCATAAATTCACGTATTACGTAAAATGATCATTTTGCCCCTAAACCTTGACAAAATGACCATTTTGCCCTTATGCTCAAAAATCGATTTTTATCAAATTTCTTTGTATTTCAAG
Organism: Gossypium arboreum; assembly: GCF_025698485.1. Classification (NCBI taxonomy): domain Eukaryota; kingdom Viridiplantae; phylum Streptophyta; class Magnoliopsida; order Malvales; family Malvaceae; genus Gossypium; species Gossypium arboreum. Next base: position 113,975,071 of record NC_069077.1, on the reverse strand, counting down.
CCTATACAAATTCTTTTTACTCTTATAGAGACCCAAAATTCTCACTATTTCACACTCTTATCACCTATTTTGCAACTTATGCAAAATAGTCCTTTTAGGTGTTTTCATGCTAACACCTTTCACAAAAGTTGTTTATGACACAACTAGGACTCATTTTCTTCCATAAAAACTTAGAAAACACTACAACTCCATTCATGAAAAACCCTAAAATCTTAATCATTTTGTAAAATAGACCCTCATTTTAAAGCTTATGCTTCAAAGAGTCCAAAAATGTAAAAATCATTAAGAGAAACTATCAAAATCACTTACTTGCAAGTGCTTCAAGTTGCTAAAAAATTTAAGCTTTCAAACCCCCTTTCATAGCTGATATTTTCGGTGGAAATATATGAGAAGAAAAGAAATTGACAACTTTTCTATTTTATTTCTTTTTGGTCAAAAAAAGCTACCAAATTTCCACCTAATTTTGAAACTTATCTCCCCTATGTCTCATGGCCGGCTATACTATCAATTAAGGGTCTATTTTCCCATTAAAGACCCCCAATTTTGTTTCTCTAACAAAATAACACCTTTAGCTATCAATTTAGGACTTTTACACTTTATGCGGTTTAGTCCTTTTTCGTAATTGGGCTCACAAACGTCAAAATTAACTTACCAAAATTTTCATGTACTAATATATTAATGTTGGAACATCAAAATAATAATAAAATAATCTTTTTAACTTCATATTTTTGGTCCCGAGACCACTGTTCCGACTAGGCCCTAAGTCGGGCTGTTACACGTCCTGAATCTGAACTGAAATTGCTTCTATTACCAAACTGAATCTTGGGATTCAGGAATTGTCCAATAAATTTATTCTAATTAAACAAATGTCTTTTACTCTCTGAGTTCACAACTCACTTTGTTATTGCTTGGATTTCAGGTGGTTCTCAGACTTGAACGAGTCGGCGCTGTGGAAGCCCGATCAAGCTTTTATCTTTGTTTTAAATACTACTATTAAGAATTTCGGTATTCTATGTTATTATGATGTTTAGGGAGATTATATGCTTAGTTAGTTGTTGTGATGGACATTATGTGATGAATGTTTCACTTTAATTGTATTATAAATTTGGTATTTTTAGTATCGATGATGTAACTCTCCAAACTTGGTCTGGACGTCTATGCCGAGTTTAGGGTATTACATAAATGCTCTATTGTTTGACGATTATATATAATGGTTTAGTCTCACACTAAGCCGTTGTAATCTCATTCCCTTTTTCTTTTCCCTCTCAGGTAGCACAGAACACTAGGACTCGGTATGGCATCAGAGAAACCTTGGATTAGGAACTTATTTTGATTTTATTTAAAAGTTTGAGTAGAGTTTTCCTTAATAGTTTATTTTTGGGTTTGTAATTATTAATTATTTCTTTTTTTATATCTTAGGTTGAAGTTGTTTAGCTTATTTATTTTAAGGCATGACACTTAGTTAATAACTCTGACATTTGCATGCTTTTCGGTTTAGAAAATCATTACTTTAAATGTTTTTCGATGCTTTATAAAATATTTAAAGTATTGATAAGTCTTTTCTTTAAAAAAAACCTTAAATTGTTTTTTAAAACTCCATATTATTGAAATTGTAATTGAATTGTTAAGTAAAATTATATTAAATTAATTAATTTTTTTCCTAAAAACCAAAAAAAAATTATTTTCAAACAAATCTACTCAAGTAACAAGAATGGCTTTATGAGATCATTTCGATGATCGAATGTAATGCCTTCAACTTAATCGAAACTCCTAAGCCGGGTCGGGGTTGTTACACCTACCATTAAATTTTATGTTATCTGCCATATGTTGGTCATTTATTAGCTATTTTTGTCTTCTCATACAAACCTAACATTGTTAGTATTTTGAGGTAATTTGTATAATATTTAGGTACCAAACTGGATAAAAAAAGTTTAGGTGTTAATTTAAAAAAAATTATCAAATTCTAGTATCTAATTTTTTTCAGGTAAAATACCAAATTTTGTGTTAAGTAATCTTTTTATAACTATAACTATTATACACACAATTTTTAATAAATATAATGGTAGTTTTGTTAAAAGAAATTGAAGTTCTCACTATTACATAAAAATTATACCATTTATTAATTAAAGAAAGTTACTAACTTGGGAACTTGAGGAAGTGCTATACACCATAGCCAAGAATCAGAAGTTTGAAATGAACATAGGAATAGGATGATGGAATGTATTAACCAATAATCCTATAATACTTTGTAATTGAGGTCCAACCAACCTAATTCTATACTATACTATAATATAATTCCTGCTCTCTCTTTTTTATTATTTTTCTTTAAGTAATTAGTTGTTAAAACAATGGGAATCCACTTTTACCAACATCTAACAAACAAAACAGGACAAATGTCCATCTTATTCCACCCTGAATCCTGCAATCTTATTTCATTACCTTTTTGTACTTCTACTTTTGTAAGAATATTAACATGACATGGGACGGCAGCAGTGACATTGTAGGCATGTAAATTAAACTGAAAAGTAATTCTTTTATATCGTGGTTATATTCAGTATTATTTATTATCTCTTTCAATAGTATTGATTTAAAGATTTGAACAAGTGTTCTTTTATAAAGCATAATGTATCTTGTATTACATTTAATATTTACTCATAAAAATGTTAGTTCGTCATAATATTAGATACGAAACATATAATAAGGAAAATAATTAAGATATAATATAAATATGACATAAATATATAAATGTTTCAAACTACTATGAATAATTAATATATATAAAATTTAAAATATTTTGACATGAAAAGAAAATATAAGAAATATGGGCCGGGGTGTAGATGGGAGGAAGGTAAGAGAAAAGGAGAAGCAAACATTGTGGAATGGTGGTGGGACTGTGGAGTATATTTGGTTTGAGTACAAAGAAAGAGACAACCAAAGGCAAAAGCCACCCTTTCTCCTGTTTCTTTTCTGAGCCAAAGGCTGGAAATGAAAAGGAAAGGATTTTTCTTGGGCTACATCTTCCGGAACATATGCTTTAATCATCTAGCTTAAAATATATTTAGGCATAATGATTTTTTTGCCCTTCAACTTTATAAAAAAGTCAATTTAGTTTTTTATTTAATTTTTTTTTTGTCTCTTTTAGTCATTAAACTTGTATTTTTTGTCAAATTACATTAAAATAAATGGAAAAGTTAACATTTGTTACCTTTATCGATGTGGCATACACGTAAATTACTATGTAGATAACATGTTAGCATTTAATTAATTTATAAATTTTAAAAAAATATATAATTTTGATAATTTTAATATTTTTAATATTTTAAAATTTTAAAAGTTAATTAAATACTAACATGTCATCCATGTGGCAATTCTCATGTATGCAACGTCAACAAAGTTAAAAAAGTTAATTTTTCCATTCATTTTGAGGTGGCTTAACAAAAAGAAAAAAATTAAATAGAGGGCTACAATGATATTTTATGTAAAGTTTGAAAGTCAAATAAATCATTATGCTTATTTTTTTAATTTCATGTACTCTTCTTAAAATTTAAATTTTTTTATTTTTTAAAAATTAATACTATTAAATTTTTCGTTATTAAATTTAAAATGCAAATCTTTTAACACTATTAATTTTTTCTTTATTTAATTTATGTTCAATAGAATGTCATTTTAATGACATTTTTGCTTGACATTTTTACATGATTATTAAATGAATATTCTTTTTACTCCAAAAGAATTTAATTAAAAACTGCATTCTAGATTTTGAAATCAAATATAAGGATTTGGAGTATGTTTGGTTGAATATGTAAATGTATTAGCAGACTATGGAAGAGGTTTTATTTTCTTTAATCGTTTATTTATGTTAAAAGAATCTTAGGGTTTCATTCTTCGACAGTCTTGTAAATTAGGAGTACTTAGCTCAAATCAACGGGTCAATTGTGCAAGTCATTATATAATTATTACTGTTATTTTTAAGTACCAAAACATTTAATTTTTACTGAATATAAATATTAAATTAAATTAAAAATAATACAGATATCACATATTCACATTAATAAAATGTTATACAAATAATATATTAAGCTTTAAATAAATTATAATAATATTATATTTTCTTATCGTAGTCAAAATTACGGTATTTAAAGTTTCTTTTTAGGAAGAAAACTTTGGATCTTTAAGGTTGAATTGAGGCATGATTAGTAGCAATGGTGTAAATTAAACAAGTAGAATGCTCTTTTTGCATGTGGAGGTTGACAAACCAGGCTTACTTTAAGGGAGGGGTAGTTGGCTTTAAACATTTTATTTCATTTAACGAATATTTTTCCCAACAAAAGTAGTTATGAAAAGCAACCAACTCTCATATAAATTATTTCCCTTAATCTTACATGGAATTCCATTTTCAATTTTTTTTAAAAAAAAAAATTCTAAACCTACTCCATGTAGAGAAAAAGTAAAATATTTTATATACTATTAGTAATTCAATCACACGTATATATATATATATATATATAAAAATCACGTATTTAAAATATAGATGTATGATTAAAATGTGTATAAAATAAAATTGTTAATATATACAATTGATAAAAGTGATAAATTGTGCATATTAAAATAAAAATGTATAAAAATAATTGAAATGAAATTTTGGTTGAGTAATAAATTTAAAGTTTTACTAATTCAATTGGTATGTGTTCAAATCGCATTATATTTTTATTGATTTTTGTTAAAGTAAAAGACTAAAATACTCTCGAACAATACAATCTATTTTAATCACTATTTTAATTATGAAAAGACAATTTCATGATTTCTCTAATTAAATTTGTGTTTAATTGACTTATGATATCAATTCGATCGAGAATTCAATAATAGTATAAACAATAAATTTATTTCAACCATTTTATTAGTGATTATTTTAAGTAAATAGCTGAATTTCTTTTATAAAAGCTAAATCATGTTTGATGGTTAGAATGAAAATAATATATGTTTGATTTGAAATAATTGTTGTACAAAATATTGTTTTTTAATAATATTAGGAGCATTTTATTTCTTAATAACTTCTTTTCCATTTTGTGTGTAATTTAATAATCAAAGAAAGTGTTATGTTTTGTCTCACTAAGACATTATGTTCTCACAAAATTTCTCCATTTTAAAGTAAAATTAAAGTAGTCTGTTTGACTAAAAATACTTTTGAAAAATGATTTTAAAAATGAGTTGTTTTTCTAAAAAAGTTAATATTTTTAGTGTTTGGATGAATCTGTTTAAAATATTTTCTGTTGTTTGATGATTTCTTGAAAATATTTTATAAAAGTTGTTTTAAATGAAACAAATATACATATGAGATTTTCTTACCTTTTCATTGTTTAATTGAGTTTATTTTATATCTATAAATTTATATTTTACATTGTTCTTTCCAAAACAAACACGACATAAATATATTTGTTATAAAATATTATAGTGTAATTTTCTTTTAACAATCGAAATTTATTTTATAATAATAAATATTTTGTAATAATAAATATCATATATAAACTTAATAATAAATAATACTTAACTAAAACTTAATTTAAATTACATATATTACATATATGAGAGTACTTGACACATTAGAGTTGCAAGGGATAAATGAAGTTAAGTGCTATTAAAACAAATACTCATATTTATAAAATAAAATATTCATATTTTTATACTAGGTTAAAATATGTCATAAATCCTTATGCTCTTTGTAAATTTGAGATTTGGTCCATGTACTTTTATTTTTGGGTTAGTCCTACTTTTTAGATATCAAAATTCAGATTTAGTTGTTAGAATTATTAAAAATATTTTGTTAAATTCATGTTCATTATAATGTCATTTTTGGTTACATAGGGTATTTTTATTTAAAAATCGACATTAACAAAATTGACAAAAGAATTTAACAATGTTAACAATTGGACTTGATTTTCAAATCTGAAAAGTAAAATGACTAAATTCTTAAAAATAAAAGTACGTGGACTAAATTCTAAATTTGTGAAGAATACATAAACTTATAGCATATTTTAACCTCTATACTACAAAACATTTATTATTAATATATTTATAATTGTAATAAATATTTATTATTAAAATATTAATATTGAATTTTTTCAATAATATATAAAGAATATTATTTAAAAGTATTATTTTTAAAACTTATTAATCAAATAAAATTAAATTATTAAATAATTTATTAAAATAATTAATTATATCAATAATTAATTATATGATTAGATATAGATAATTAAATATATATGTTTAATAATATTGAAAATTATAATATTTTATATTAATATTTTATTAATTTTAAATATTTTAAAAATAAAAATAAAATTTATTATTAATATAATAATATTAAGCATGACTTAAGTTAATTTTTATATAAAAATAAAATCATCTATAAATGAGCTCTTTTCGAAAAAATAACTTAGGATTTTCAAAAGGGTAAGTCATTTTATAGAAAAACTGGTTTATTTTCAGTTGACCTAGTTGTTTTCCATGAAACAAACACAAGAAAATGCAAAAAATATTTTCTAAAAGCCATTTTCAGTGAAAAAAACTTAAAAGGCGAAGAAAAATTGAAAAAGAGCATTGAGTGTTTTTAAGGAATGCATAATAACTTATTTGGCCTTCTAACTTTATAGAAAAAAATCATTTTAGCTCTCTATTTAACTTTTGGACTCTTTTAACCTTTAAATTTGCATTGTTTGTTAAATCACCCTAAAATGGATAAAAAAGTTAACATTTTTAACTTTGCTGGATGTCACGTTAGCGATTAATTAATTTTTAAAATACAAAAAAATCAAAAATATATTTTTATAATTTTATAATTTTTAATAATTTTAATTTTTGAAAAATAAAATTTATATTTTTAATTTTAAAAATTAATTAATTGTTAATATGGCATATACATAGATAAAAAAAGGTTAAATTTTTATTTATTTTGAGGTGATTTAATAAATAATACAAGTTTAAAAGTTAAAAAATTAAAAATTAAATAAAGAGTTAAAAGTGATTTTATTTATCTATAAAATTAGAGTGCATGTTGCTTGGATATGTGTGTCCCCACCTAAACCTATTGGGCAAATTTTGCATTGGAACAGCTATGTAAGACCTATTTGCCCTCTCCCTTACTTTCTATAAATAATGTATTATATACAACAAAAATTACACTAAAATATATTATAATATATATTAGTTTTAAAGGGAAAAAAAGAAGATTTCAAATGGCAAATGATATCTCCACTGCAACAACTAATCTTAGCAATGAATGAGAGGGTTTACATATGTCAAATATATACATGATTTTGAAGGTTTGATTGCCGGTTCCACAATGATGGGTCAATGGTGCTAATTATATTACTTTCCACTTTCTTCTTTTCTTCCCTTTTTTCAGCCCCCAAAGCACTCATCAAAATAACCTTTTTCCAACAATCAAATTAAGGTTTTTTAGCTTGTTTTATTGACTCCAAAATGTTATTAGCATGGATTCTAACCAAAAACAAACTAATATTATTATTAATATTATAAAAAGAATAAATTCATAATTTAATATCAACATGCTTCAACTATAAGTCTTTTAGATAACAAATGTCTAATAAAAAAAAATAGTGGGTCTAATTACATCCTACCAGGCATCCAACCCAAATGATTAATTCAATGTTTATGATTACCCAAGGCCAGAATTTTGAATAAACCAATATTTTCTTTGAAACATTATCACAAAGCTACCACATGAAACTGAAACTATTTGGTTAAGTAGTGGTATAGTCTTTAGTGATTATGTTGAAGGAGTGGTACCACCATTTTCTATTTGTCATAATGGTTATTTTGATAGAATTATGGGTATTTTTGTAAACTGAAAATGTTATCCATTGTTGGTTCATTGAGTAAAAACTATTGCTTGCTTCACATGCCGTCATTCTATTTATTCATTGAGAACAAAGACAAAACACACATTGGACTTGAGATACATACCCTACATTCATCTTTCTCTCTCACACTCTCTCTTTCTTTCAAGTTTAGGGTTCTCCAACATTCTAAGCAGGATATCATCTTCATCTCTGCAAATCTAATCCAATTGTTAAATACCCACTTTCCAATCCTCTTTGTTTCATTGAAAGGGGGGTGGAAAAGGCAAAAAGAATTCATCATTGTTGAGTGCTTTAGGTGTATATGTAGAGCTCTGTTTCATCCCCTGTTCATGGCTGTTGCAGCTACTGCTTCCGAAATCTTTAAAAGCAAAGAGACTGATAATAACAGTAACAACGAAGTTAGCAGGAAAGAGATAGAGGCCGCCATTGCCAAGGCCGTGGAGCTTAGAGCTTTACATGCAGCTTTGATGCTAGGGAACAGCCCTGCAAATCTCAAGTACCCATCTTTTTCATCCCCTGTTTCACGCCCTGCTTCTCACTTCTCAGCTCAGGACTACCCTGTTTTCACTCCTGTGAGTTGATGTTTCTCTTCTCTTTCCATTAATCCTTCTTACCATTATATTTGATGTCATCTTCTATATGTTAGTCATTTATTAGTTATTTCTGTCCTACATGATTACAGAGAATTTTTAATAAATATAATGATATTTTTTAAAAAGAACTTAACGTTTTCACTATTACATGGAAATTTACACCATAGCCAAGAATCTGAAGTTAGAAAAGAAGATAGGAATAGGATGATGGAATGTATTAACCAATAATCCTGTAATACTTTGTAATAGAGGTCCAGCCAACCTAATACTATACTATAATAAAATATAATTCCTACTCTTTTTATTATTATTATTTTTCTTAAGTAATTGGTCGTTAAAACAATGGGGAATCCACTTTTACCAACATCTAACAAACAAAACAGGACAAATGTCCATCTTATTCCACCCTGAATCCTGCAATCTTATTTCATTATTATTATTTTTACTTTGTTTTACCTTTAACTTTTGTAACAATATTTAACATGACGTGTTGGCATGTAAATCAAATTGAAAGGAGAAGTAGATTTTTGGTATATTTGAAATTTATGATTGTAATTTAATTTAATGCTTTAAATTTGTATTTTTTTAAGAGTACAAGTGTTTTATTAATACACCTAATACTTATTTGTAAAGAATGATAGATTTCAATTCATTGTAATATTAGATATGACAAGTAATACAAAAAATTGAAATATAATATAATATGAAAAATATTATAAATAAATATATTTCGAGATGAAAAAGAAAATATATGAAATATGGGGTGTAGATGGGAGGAAGGTGAGGAAAAAAGGAGAAGCAAACATTGTGGAACGGTGGTGGGACTGAGGAGTAAGTGTAGTATATTTCATTTGAGCCAAAAGGCTGGAAATGAAAAGGAGAGGGTTCAATCATCTTGTTTTATATAGCTTAAAATATTTTCCAAATTCTTTTATTACGAGTAAAATTTATTTTTCTTTTATTTTTAAAAATAGTTTTTTTTTTAAATTTAAAAATGCAATTCTTCTAAGGCCGTTAAATTTTTAAATACAAATTCATTAAAATGTAATTTTTTGCTCAATATCTTTTATTACATGATTATTAAGCAAATATTTTTTATTTTAAAATATCCTACAACAAATTTTATAAAGAAAAACAATTTAACGATTTTATTTTTTATTTTTAAAATAAAAGTTGAAAATTTAAAATTTTGAAAGTAAAATAAAAATTAAAATTTATAAGGATTTGGAGTATGATTTAAACTTTAATGTAATTCGTTTATAAATAATTATATTTAACAGATAATGTCATCCATCAGGTTTGAAAGTCGAATTTTAGTATTTATATATTATAATAATATTATATTTTCTTATCGTAGTCAAAATTATTGTATTTAAGGGTGTTTTTTTTTTAGGCAGAAAAGTTTGGATCTTTAAGGTTTAATTGAGGCATGATTAGTAGCAATGGTGTAGAATGCTCTTTTGCATGTGGCCAGGCTTACTTTAAGGTAGGGGTTGTTGGTTTTAAACCTGTTATTTCCTTTAACTAATATTTTTCCCAACAAAAGTGGTTATGAAAAGCAACAACTCTCATATAAATTATTTCCTTAATCTTACATGGAATTCCATAGAGAAAAAATAAAATATTTTATGTATTAGTAAAAATTAAATTACTCCTGTATGTGTATGAAAATCATATATTTAGAACATATGTACATGTTTAAAAATATCATATAATAGTTATAAAAATACATAAATAAATAACAACACATATGAAATATGTACAAAATTAAAATAAAAATAATTTAACTTGTGAGTAAAAAAATTGAAATAGGTAAATGCACACATTCCAATTATTTAGCACCTAAAAATTATCAAGTTAGTGAAAAAATTCAATATTAAAAATCTATTTTTAAATTAAATATTAAGTTGATTTATAACATCAACACAAAGATTGAAAAATTTGGTGAGAGAAAATATTTTATATTAAAAGTTATTTTTAAAAATTTTACTCAAAAATTATTATTTGTATAGTGATAAAGAATTTATTTATAAATCTATTAAAGATGGGTTTAATATCTAAACATGTTAATTTTAATTCTTTTATTTTAAAACTATATAAAAATATAAAAATGGCATCAAAATAATAATAGTAGTCATTTAATAAAAATATATATTAGTAATTTTCTAATTAAATTAGTACCTAGTTAATTGTTGATATTAACTTAATCAGAAATTTTATTAATAGTATAGATATAGATATATAATACTAATATGATAATTTTATTTCAACAATTTATTAATGATTATATTGTAATAAATAGCTGAATTTCTTTTATGTTTGAATGAAAATAATATATAATTGTTTTTGAATAATATGACAAACATTTTTTTAATAAGTCTATAATAAAAGAAAGTGGCATGTTTGGTCCCACTATGACATTATGTCCTCACACAATTTCTCTATTTTAAAGTAAAACTAAAAGGTAAAAGGAAAAATGAAAAAGACCATAGAGTGATTTTAAGGAGTTGGTGTGTCCCCAAAAAAAAAAAAAAACCTAAACCTATTGGCTAAATTTTGCATTGGAACAGCTAGGTAAAGGCCCACTTTTTTACTTTCTATAAATAATGTATATACTACTATATATATTTTCTATTATTTTTAAGGGAAAAAACGATTTTAAATGCCAAATGATATCTCATATATCAAATATATTTTCAAGTTTTAGAGCCTTTTTCTCTTAATTATTGTATTTTTTATTCGATTAAATTAATTTTATATTTTATTCACTCTATTAATATCGTCTAATATAATAATAAATTTAGTTTTTAATGTTGATTCATTTTGTCAATTTATCTTAAATTTTAAAAAATTCGACAAATTTAATTTATAATATAAATTTAAAAATATTAAATTGTATAAAATATTCAAATTTTTATAAAAGGTATATTTCAAAATTCTTAAAATTTAATAAATGTTATCTCATTCATTTTATAAATAAAAATTTAGAACATTAATTATTTTTTCAAGGTATGGTAAAGCAGCTCCACCATCTTCTAACGAAGTATCATGCTAAACCCTGGTTTCTCTCTCAATCAAATGTACGCCATTAATATAATTTTACTACTACTGCTTATCTTCAACTAAGATTCAAACAATTTTATAAGCAACCCAGAAAAGCTCATTTACATAAAATAAAAATAAATACCTTTTTTTCTTACCTTAAAAACCCACAATTCATCATCCTCATCGAAATCAGACAACCGCTTCCTCTGCATCGCGGCACTATTGATCTCGAACTCATCTTCGTCGTCACCGGGATTTTGAGGATCGAATCTGAACCTCCATTTGTGAGGTGAAAGCCAGTGGAATTGCAACGTGAGATGTTGTTAGTGTTATGGCCGAGCAAAACTAATTTCGATTCGAGAAAATCGAAAAAAATAAATTTCGAGTTAATTAAATTGAGTTATTCAAATCAACTTGAATAAGTAATTCGAGTTTCGGGTTTGAGTTAAATTAAATTTTACAATTTGAATAACAGATTGAATCCTCTTTTGCTTCTTGTTAATTTTGAAAATAAACAAATTGGTTTCTCTTAATAAAATTTATATATTTTTAAAAAGTTCTAAAATTCTAAAATACATAAAGAAATTTAAAATTTAAAAAAATTAGGACCTAAATAAGTTAATTAATAATTCAAGTTTATGATACTAATGTATCTTTTTTTTAATTTTGTTTTGAAAAAGTTTTCAAATATATATAGTTTCAAATTTTGTGTTCTAACATGAAATTAGTTTTATCTGTAACAATATTTTAATTTGAAATGTTTAATTTTAATTTAACTTGAACAATTTCATTAGATTCAATTCAAAAATTTCAAATTAAATTAGGATGATAAGATATGACTCGTCAACTTGATTAACTCGAAATTTTTATACTCGATTCGATCGAACATTTACCCCTAATTAATTTTTAGTGAAAATTTTAACAATTTTCTAATTAATATAAGAGAAGTGAGCTAGATTAGGTTATTTTTAATTTGATAGAAAAGTGTACTTAAAAAGTTGACAAGTCCTTTTCATTTTAGCTCAATCATTTTTAAATAATTAATTAGAAAATTAATAGATTTTATAATTTTATAATATTTTATATATTTTTGAAAAAATTATTTTTAGACTTAATACCAAATTGATAAAATATATAAATATTAAGGGTTAAATTTGCTGAACTTTTAAAACTAGAACTAAATTAACAAAATGAGTAAACATTAAGAGTTAAATTTATCATTATACTAAATCACATCAGAATTTTATTTGGTGACTAAAGGTATTTTAATAGTAGAAGGATTAAAATGCAAAATTAATTTAACAGGAGTGATTAAATTAACAAAAAAAATTAACATGCTAAAACTTAGATGACTATTTGAGTAGTTTACTCTTTTAAGTTTAAATGAGTTGATTCATATGCATGTGTTTTTGAGGTTTCTTTTTTCGGTTGCCATCTTGTTTGTTAAATTCTACTTTCTAAGTGAAAAAGAAGTCTATTGCGATGAACGATTTATAAGTTGATAACCTCTGTTAGCATTGTTTTCTTCCCCCTTAGTTGCTTGTCTTGACCTGTTAGCATTGTTTTCTTCCTCCTTAGTTGCTTGTCTTGACCAGGGGCGAAGCTAAGGAGACTAGCATGGGCTCTGACTCCATCTAAAATGTAAAATTACTATTTAAGCTTTTAAAATTATTTTAAAATTATAAATTGATAAAAGTAAAATTACACTTTGACCTCTTTAAAATTATAAAAATTCGATTCAATCCTTTACAAATTATAAAATATAAATTATAAAAAATTAAAATTTCATCTCCTAGGAAACTCCTTGTTAATTAAAACAAATTCTTGAAGCTGATTTTGTTAGTGTTGAAGTTCAGTGTGAAAAGTGAGTTTATGTGAACATTTTGACAGAGTTATGAAGATGAAGCACTAACTGGCTACCATACAAATAACCACGTATTATCTGAAAGTGGCACCGAAACTGTTTTATCAGATTACAAGGAGGAGATTTGGGGTTCAAGGAAAGTATTTTCTCCGGCTTTGCCTGCCTTTGAATCTCATGTATGTCCCGCTGATGATCATAAATCGATTCCCGATTCTTGTGCAAACCACGTCACTTTCCTTCGAACATCGCCCGGATCTACATTTTACAAGTCCAGTAGGAGCAGGCGAAACAGTTTGGGGGATTTCAAGTCTCTCTCAACTTGCAATAGATGCAAGCCCGCTGTTATAACCACCGACTCCGATACCCTGGTTAGGAACATCAAGAATTCCAATACGGTGGTGCCGCTCACCGACTCCCACTCCTCTGCCCAACCGCAGCCCAAGAACCGAGGGGTGATTTCATGGTTATTCCCTAAGTTGAAGAAGAAACACAAGAACGAGAGTTCGCCAGCTCCAACAGAATCCGAGGAAGTTTCGCAAATATTCAAGGACTTGGGCATGTTGTCGATTGAAAAACTGAAGAGAGAGCTGATGGAAGCACATGAGAATAGGGATGCTGCATTGATGGAAGTTGCTGAGATGAGATCTTCATTAGGACAGCTCAACCAGAAGTTGGAGTATCTAGAAACCTATTGTGAAGAGCTGAAGAAAGCCTTGGGGCAAGCAACACAAACAAAGGATTCTCAAATCAATGAAAAGCTCGGGAAAGGGAAATCCGTCAACCCGATGCCGGTGGATGAAGAGGTAATGGTAGAGGGTTTCTTGCAGATAGTATCCGAAGCAAGATTGTCAGTGAAACAGTTGTGCAAGGCACTTGTTGCACAAATGGAAGAGAGTGACACTACTTTAATGGACAACTTGAATTTGGTGTTCCAACCATATAAACTTTCATTGAATTCCAAGTACTCAAAGACGGTATTATACCATTTGGAAGCAATCATAAACCAATCATTGTACCAAGATTTTGAGAATTGTGTGTTCCAGAAAAACGGGTCCCCAAAGCTGTTGGACCCTCAACAAGATCGCCAAGCCCAGTTTTCCTCCTATGTTGCACTTAGAAACCTCAGCTGGAATGAAGTGGTGAGGAAAGGGACTAAATATTACAGTGAAGAATTCAGTAAGTTTTGTGATCAGAAGATGAGTTTAATCATTTCAACGTTGAATTGGACCAGACCTTGGCCTGAACAGCTGCTTCAAGCTTTCTTCGTTGCAGCTAAATGCATATGGTTGCTTCATTTACTAGCTTTCTCATTCAGTCCACCATTAGGGATTTTAAGGGTTGAAGAAAATACAACCTTTGATCCACAGTACATGGAAGATATGTTGATGGAAAGGCAAAAGTCACATGGAGGGAGTCGGGTTAAGATAATGGTAATGCCAGGATTCTATGTTCAAGGAAGGGTTTTAAGGTGTAAGGTGATATGCAGATATAAAATTGTAGCTTAAGCAACTTTTGCTTCTGTTCTCGATTGCTTCTTTTTCAAGGGCTTCGTGTATCAAAAGTTTGTAACTACCAAACACGTCTTAATAAATAAGGGTGCTAATAGGCTTTTTTTTTTTTTTTTTAATAATAACCTTTATCAATATTATTAGTTTCATGTTAAGAATGCTATTAAGTGGTTGTTCAACCTTTTACCTCTCATTTTCCTTAGCTCTTCACATTTCATCTCATGGTAACATCTTTCCTATTTATATATTAGAAAATAAGGAGTTTAATATCCCTATATATATATATATATATATATATATATATATATATATAGAGAGAGAGAGAGAGTAAGAGAAATGCAATAGAAATCTCCCTTATACACATCTATTATTCTTGTGTTCTTTGTATTATTATTATTATTATTATTATTATTATTATTATTATTATTGTTATTGTTGTTGTTATTATTATTGTTTCATAATATTAGTGTCTGAACTTGTCAACTTCTCCCAGATTGGTACCCGAATTATTTTTTTCGTCCACTGGTTTATTACATGAGCCTAACGCCGTTTAAATTTTTCTGACATGGTAGCACTGGCCAATCGCGTGCCTCTATGTGTCGCAATCTGGGAACCCCATTTGGCCCCCTTTTTTTTATCTACTAATCTGACCCCTTTGGTTTATTTTATTTTATTTTATTTTTTTTCCTTTAAAGTTATATTTCATTAATTTTTCATCATTTTTAACCATCTTCTTCAACATTTCTTTTTCTTTCATTTTCTCTCTACATCGTCTGCTCTGCCATTTTCTTTTCTTTTGTTTTTCAACATCTTGCATCTCTCTCTTTTTTCCAACTTTAGTTTTCTCTTAAATTTTCCCGTCTTTCTTTTTTTTTTCTTTCCTCTTCTTCATTTTCCATCTCTTTCACGTCTCTACCATGTCTTCTTCTACGAATAGAAAATCAAGTATGCAGAGAAGTGTTGTGTACTACCGTTGCGGTTTAAGTGCACCCGTTTGCAACATGAATACTCCAAAGAACAAAAGGAGAAAATTTTTTGGGTGTTCGAAGTTCAAAGATGTAAACTAGGCTTTAGGGTTTTGATCTGCCATTGCAATTTACAGAGAATTATTGTGTATTTCCATTTTTAATATTCTGTTTTTTTTTTGTTGTATATGTAAAATGAAGACCGAGGGATGTGATTCTTTTCAGTGGGTTGAAGGTGACAATGAGGGGACGGACTCAACTGTAAAAGAAGAAGGATGCACAATCGTTGAAATAATGCCAGAAAATAAGATGTTATTAACAAAGAACATGAAATTAAGACTTGAGAATGATGAGCTCAATATTGATGATATGCGAAGAATGCGATCAAGGGTAACTCGTTTAGAAGAGAAGATAAAATTGTACAAGGATAAAATATCCAGGGACAGCAATTTATCAATTGCTTATGAGTTGTTGTTAATTGTATCGTGGATGATGTTTTTTTTGGTTATCTTGCTTTTGGATAGTGAAATGTTGTTAATGTATTTCCATTAGTTGTTAAGAATGAATGAATTGAATGGAAAGAAAAATATTTTTTTTTGTTGTCCATAAATTGACATCCATAAATTGAACCATCCATTACAAACAAAATTGAATCATCCATCAAAATACAAACATAAATAAAGTGTCCATCAAAATACAACTATCAATTAAACCGTCCATCATTGAAATACATCCAACAAAATAAAACCATCCATCATATGTTAACAAAATAGGACCATCAAATTAAACATGGATTAGCATCAATTATCTCCATGGCTTGGGTGGGTCTTTGGACTTAGCATTTTTCGTGTTCCTACTTTCCTATGTCCCACCAGCAGTTTCCTTGTCCTTCCTTTTCTTGGTGCACTTGGTTGGGGCAATCACTATGGTTTCCCCTCTCATACCAGGCTACAATGCATAAAATACATAATTAAAAAAATGTCATCAAAATACAATAAACAGTTTAAAGGTGGGCTACTTACATTTAAAAAATTTGCATCCCTGTCCTCTCATCGGTGTATAACCTAATCCCTTGCACAGCTTGTTTCCCCTATTAAGAAGTCTTGTAAGTATTTCATGTGTTGAAGATGTTGGCATGACGGGAGGAGTTGGTTGTGTTGAAGGAGCTGGTGGTGATGATGCATATGCTTCGAATGCAACAATTTGGGAAGGAGCTGGTGGAACAGAAACTACTGCGGCTGGTGGAGTAGGAGCTACTGGAGGTACTCCAGCTGGTGGAGGTGTACTTTGCAAATTAAACATGTTTTGCATTAAAATTATTATAAGGTAATAACACTTACAGTAGTTGAATTTTGACAAATTCTGGAGTTGGGTCCAACCATGAAACATTTGTGGCATTTTATCTTCCTTCTCTTCTAGACAGTTTACTCCCACTTATCTCTCTCTCTTCTTTGACTTTGGTTTTTTTTTTTTTTTGTCTCTTGGGCATTTTCCTTGGAATGGAAGGGTCAATTGGTCCCAAGTGCATATGCACTACACATTTATCCTAAGACATTATAGCAAACTGCACATGCATAATATAAACTATAATATACATACATGATATACACACAAATTTTTAATAGTGCTAAACATAACATACATACATAACATACATAAACATTAATAAACAGTGATATACCACATAATATACATACATAAACATTAATAAATAGTCATACACATAATAGTAATATACAACATAATATACATACATTAAACATGCCATACATAGTATACAAACATAACAATAAATAACACATAACAAACATACAAATATACATACATAATATACATAACATTATATAACATAACATACATACAAATATACAAACATAACAAAGAAACATAACATACATATATAACAAAACATAACATAACATACATACAAATATACAAACATAAAAGTAAACATAACATACATACATAACAGTTCATAACATAACATACATACAAATATACAAACATAACATTAAACATAACATACATGCATAACAAGACATAACATACATAACATAATAGTAAACATAACATACATACATAACAATACATAACATACATAATATACATAACAGTTTAAAAACATAACATACATACATAAACAGTAAAGAAACATAAATAACAGACATACCTTTCACCCTCAATCTCTTAAACGCTCGAAGAAAATCCTCGTCACTCACGAATGCCAACAAAAACAAAAACTAAAAGTCAGATATAATACGAATTAAAAATTGGAAGTCGGATATAATACGCACAAAAACAATTAGTTTGTGAGAATGAGTCTAAACAAAAGGGTTTAATTTTTTAAAAAACATAAAAACAAAACCCCATCGAAGATGAAAGAAGCTTTGTATGCTAAAAATATGACAATCTTAATTCTATAATAAAAAATAATCCACAAAAATAGAGTGAAATACCTGTAATCGATGGTCGAAATATGGAAATCTTGATTCGAATACTACAACAAATAGCTGGGTAATCGAAAGGGATGATTAGCAGATGATGAAACAAGGGATTTTTTCCAGTTAGATGGGTGGGTAATCAAAAGGGTATCTAAGATTGTGGAAGGTTTTAAACAAATTGAAGGTTTTCTTTCAAACAAATTGAATTGAAACGATTTCTTAGATGAAGAATAAATGTTAAATATGGGATTGTTAATAACTATTATTTGGCTTTTGATCTTCAAAAAAAAAAACTAATAGTTTCTTTTAGATGAAGAAGAATCGACAGATTTTTCCCCAAACGATTCAAAGCCTGATGCTAAACTTTTAATTCTTTCTTTTTTTTTTCAAATTTTAATTAATATTGGCTTTATTTTTTTTCAAAATGGTCGGGTCAGCAGATAAAAAAAGGGGTTAAATGGGGTTCCCAAATTGCGACACATGGCGGTGCGTGATTGGCTAATGCTGCTACATCAGCAAAATTTAAATAGGCTCAGGTACCAAACCAGTGGACAAAAAAAAAAAAACTCACGTGCCAATCTATGATAAATAAAACCATTGGTATCAATTTGGGAGAAGTTGACAAGTTCAGGTACTAATATTATATTTTTCCCTTATTATTATTATTATTATACATTATCAACACGAGTGCTTAAATTAATCCAAGAGCTTTGTGATTTTCATTAGTTTGGATCAAGGTTACATTTTATCATGATGTCCATCACGATAAAATTACTTATGTTTCTAATTTGTTACATTTTTTTAATTGTAATTCCATTAACCCCGTAATTTGTTAAAACTTCTAACATAGTCAAATTACTTGTAATTTATTTTTAAATTACTTGTAATTTATTTTGTGACTGAATTGTTGTAATTATTTGAGTACTGTTCTGTTATGTTTTTGTACCACCCCTAGCCCATCTCCCTTGCCAGATTAGGGTTATAGAGCATTATGATAAATAACAAATCTTAATACATCATAAAATCAATCAAATATTAATTTAAATAGTAATATTCATAACCAATCATCATTCATGGCATTCATAAAAAATTAGCTTTAATTCGAGTATATGAAACCTAAAAATAAATTTGGAGACAATTAGTGACTAATTTGAAATGAAAAAAGGAAAAATAGAAAAAAATCTGAAAATATTGGTCACACGGCCATTTGACAAAGCCCAAGCCATGTGGCTCAGGGACATGGCTATCTGGCCAAATTGTGTGCAATTTGAAAATAGGGTCACATGACTATGTAACAACTTGTGACCGTGTGGGAAAAACCTGTACCAAAATTAAATAGGCCACATGCCGTGTGGAGTGACCGTGTGTGGCACACAGCCGTGTGACAACCTGTGTGCACTTAAAATGACTTCTAAAACAAGGTAAATCATCACTCATTTCTTAGGTACAAATCCAAACTAATTTCAACTATTTTCACTCCTTCTAAACACATTCAAACATGATTAAAACATACCAAAACATCAAAACTAAGTGCCTAACCAATATGTCTTCAATGGCACCACATTTCATACACTAAACTAAATTTACATTGAAAGATCACAAGCTCTTACCTTATACACTTGCCAAACATACCAATTCATTCATTCTATTCACATAAATTTTGCCTTATCTCAATCATTTCCATGAAGCATGAACCAAATAACCAAAGGCACCTATATGGACATATACAAGCCAAAACAAAAGATGTATACACAACTACAAGTATACTTAAACCAAAGTTTAAACAACATTATCGTAACAAAAAAACTTAAGAGCTCCTAGTAAATGCCATTTGTAACCCAACGTCAAAATTATTAAACTTCTACCTAGTTGAAGAACAGATAGTATGAATGTTCCAACTTGCTTCTAACCTGTAACAGTCCGGTTTAGACCCTAGTCGGAATAGTGGTTTTGAGACCAAAAATCTGAGTCAAAAATATATTTTAAATATATTTTCATTCCTTATAATATGTGAATTGATATGTGTGAAAGTTTCGTATAAAAATTTGATCGTTTGTATGCTCAATTTGATAAAAGGACCTAATTATGTAAAATGTAAAAGTTACCTGCTATTGTTAAAGTACTTAATTGATTTGTCTTATTAAAAGAGAGTTCCTATGATGCAATTAGACCATTGAACATATGAGTGGACATTAATGGCCTTGATATTAATGTTTTAAATGTTTATAATGCAAGGTTAAATTGGTAAAATGCATATTAATTAAAAATAAAGCTAAATTTTAGCTTAATTCTTTCATCCATTGCCGAAAATACAAGAAAAAGAAAAGGAAAAAAAAGAGTTCTAGGGCTCGACCATTGTTTTGTTTGATTGAGGTATGTGTTTTAATCCATTTTCGATAATTTCTACGTTTTTGTGATCGTTGCTTAGAGTTCTATCAAGCCCATGTTTGAATTTATGAAATTGTTGATGATTTTGAGTTATGCCATTGTTTATAATATGAGCTTTATGAAGTTTGATGCTATTAAATGGAAGAAATGTTTTGGGTTAACATGTTTTGTCTTTGAATTTTTGATGAATTTGAGTAATTTGGGTTAAATTGTGAAATTTGTAAATTGAGAGACTAAAATGTGAAATAAATGAAATATGTGGACTTGTATGAATGCTATTAATATTTGGCTAAGCATGGGTACATGTAAATTTTGTGTATTTTTTGATTTTGTGAAATAGGGACTAAAGTGTTAAAATGTGAAAATGTGAAGGCTAATTTGTAAAATGGTCTAAATATGTGTTTTTGGATTGATTTGAATGATTTGGTGAATAAAAGAGTTAAATTTGAATTTATATAGTTTAAGAACCAAAGAAAATGAAATTAGATTGGGGAAAGTCAAAAGTCGTTGAGTAGCCGATTCTGTTTATTCGAATCTGTACGAGGTAAGTCGATATACAAATAAATTTATTTTGAATTGAATTATTATTGGTTATATGATTTTGAACAATGTTGAATGAATATATGTGTTGAGAATGAGATATCCGAGAAAGTATCGACAAAGTTCTGACATCTGAAAAGCCCGTACGAACCTTAGGAATAGTTAGGCTACATATGTCATGACATAGGATCTGATATGCATTATTGTGTAAGACCACATCTGGGACGTTGGCATTTACTTATGATTTACATGTAAGACCACGTATGGGACGTTGTCATCGTGTTTGATTTCGTGTAAGACCCTGTCTGGGACAGTGGCACCGATATTTGATTACATGTAAGACCACGTCTGGGACGTTGGCATTGTACGAGATTTCCAAGCTATCCGCGTATCCTTATGATTCCGAATGGTTCAACAGGAATTCTGAGAAACAAATGAGTATATGTGTAACATCTCGAAATAGGGCCTAAATGGAATAGTGGTTGCGAAACCACAAATCTCAGATAGAAAAGTTTATTTTGATTAATTTTTATGATTTACTGAGTAATTAGATGCATGTGTTTGAGTATTGATAAGAAATTTTATAGATTGCATGTTTAATTTGCCTATTAGGGCTTATTTGCAGAAGTTACTGTAACAGCCCAATTTAGGGCCTAAACGGAACGATGGTTTTAGAACCACGAATTCGAAGTCAAAAAATTTATTCCGATTAAGTTTTAAGGTTTATTTATTGATTAAAATATTGTGTAAAAATATTGGTAAGTAATTTTACTAATAAAGTGCTTAATTAGACTTTTAGGACTAAATTGCAAAAGTTGCAAAATATGTGTTCTAATTCATAATTACTTGATTGAAATGGGGGTTTAAAGAGGAGGTCCTTAAATTTCAATTAGACCATTATATTTCGTTTGGACAAAAATGGGCATGAATAGGACAAAATTTTAAAGAAAGGCCTTAAGGGCATTTTAGTCATTTGGTAATTAAAAGAAATAAAAAGGGAAAATAAAGCCAAAAGTGACTCATCTTTTTCATGGATGCCGAAATTAGCATGGGGGAAGCCATGGCTAGGGTTTTAAAGCTTTCTAAGCTCAATAGTAAGTCCGTTCTAGCCCCGTTTTTCAAGTTCTTTACGATTTTGGAATCCCGGTAACTTGATTAAGCTTATTCTAGCAATAATTTAAGCTAGGGTTCATATTTGGAAAAATACCCATAGGTGAAATGTATTTATTTTGATGTTTTATGGTAGAATATGAAGGCTGAAATTATGTTAAACAACTTTTGCTAAGCGGTTTTAAGCAAAAATGAGTAAAACGGCTTAATCGGTAAAAGTTGTTATTGTTCCTAACTATGTGTTAGAGTAAGAATATGATGTTGCCATAGAAGGGAAAAATTATCAGCATGTCATAAAACATAAGAACAAGGGATGAAGTTTAATTCCCGAGCCTAGGGGCAAAAGTGTAAATATGCAAAAGTTTAAGGGCAAAATTGTAATTTTTCAAAAGTTTGAGTTAAGGACTGTTTTGAACAGTAAATTAATTAAATAAGTAAAATATAATGTTTT
This sequence comes from Gossypium arboreum, assembly GCF_025698485.1. NCBI lineage: Eukaryota > Viridiplantae > Streptophyta > Magnoliopsida > Malvales > Malvaceae > Gossypium > Gossypium arboreum. Next base: position 113,952,283 of record NC_069077.1, on the reverse strand, counting down.
AGATCCTGGAAAACGAGATTTGAATCTAGAATGGGAGAAAAATCGAAAATCGATAAAGTTGGTAAAATGGCCGTCTTAGTATCGAGGTAAGTTCATATGTATAATAAGCATTAATTTATGCATGTTTCAATGTAAAATTGATATATTTACTATGATTGTCGAGGTGTTGAAAGTAAGTATAATTATGATGATTAAAATGTTCAATATTAATTCGACATGGAAATGAGAAAGTATGTAAGTTTGTATGTAAATAATACATTATCTTTATTATGTTTTTGTATTTCAGCATATTTTATATATTGTAGCTGATTTTTGAATCATAATTGACTATTGGAAGTATGGAATCAAGTATTAGAAAGAGAGAAATCCGGTTGAACCTTTAAAAGATTGGATGATCTGAGATGGTATGTAGCTAGGTCACATGTATGGTCTTTGAGTGCACATCATGTGTACAAGAGAGCTACGAGACATTATGATGTAGCTAGGTCACATGGGTGATACTATGTGTACACCATGTAGACAAGAGAGCTACGAGATATATGTAGCTAGGTCACATGCATGGTTCCAGGTGAAGGACACCATGTAGACAAGAGAGCTACGAGATAAACTGGCTAGGTCACATGGATGGTACTAAGTGTTCACCATGTGTACAAGAGAGCCAAAATTATGTGTACAATCGAGCTAGGTCACATGAGTGGTGCTAAGTGAAGGCTACTATGTGTACAAGAGAGCTTCGATTTTAAAGGTGGGTTGTGTGCGATACCATCGCGTATCTGTTATTATCCCGAAGTGTTCAACTGGAAAATTGATTAAATGAAATTGTGTATGAATTTGTGATGATAAGTGTAAGTATATACGTGTGTAACTTATGAGCAATATGCTCAATATGTGATTGGAAATTGGAAAGATTGTTATGGGAAAGTGATGAATACAATTGAAGTGTGAAAGATTAAAATTGACAATAAAACTGTTCTGGATAGTTGCAGTGACGTGAATCTAAAAATTTACCAAAAGTAGTAGAAATTGAATCAAAGACTGAATGAGATATCAAATTATATCTTAATGAGTCTATTTTCATATAACAGAAATAGAGCAAGCAAAGGAATTCTATACTATGAGATATTTAAGTTTTTGAGAGACTGGTTTAGAATGACTATGTGATCCCCTGTTCTGACTTGGAAAAATCATTAAAAATTGTAAAAAAAATAATTATTGGATATAATTTATATATTTGAAATCCTTAATGAGTCTAGTTTCAAATGAAATAAACAAAAAAATCCTTTGAATTCTTTACGAGGAGAAAATTGATTCGTAGTGAAGAGTGGTCAGAACAGTTGAGCAGTGAAACAGGGGTAACTTCAATGAATAAACTGTACTAATTGGCTAGACAAAAAATTCTAAACATTTTATGGTAAGAATATATGTGAATCTAGTTTCAAGAAAAATTAACGGTTTGTAATTTGGACTTCTTTAGCTCCATAAATAAATAATTTAGTTGCTGGTACTCTGCTAGACAACTTATTTTGAACCTGTTTATGATTGTAATAGTGAAAGTATGTGTGTTTGTGATGGTAATATTCCGGGAACATATTGTGACTTTGTTTAAAGTATGATAATATATTTTTTATTAATATTTACATACTTACTAAGCTATAATGCTTACTCCCTTCCTTTCCTTTTTCCTATAGTGTCGCAAATGTTAGCTCGAGTTGGAGGTCGTCGGAGGTTAAATCACACATCAAACTAGTGATCGATATATAAAGGTTTTAAAGTATTTTAAGTCTTTGGCATGTATAAAGACTCGTTTAATTGTTATTAAGTTGCTAGGAATTGGCTTAAAATACTGACCTATGTTATTTGAAGGTCTCTATTGTATAAAATCATTTAATGTAGATAGTCTTGATTATGTTATTAATTAAATGATGCAATTTATGAATGTGCATGCTTGCCTATGTGTGTGGTTGAATTAAAGCATGATATGGGCCTTGTAAGCTCTTTTTAAGGGACAGCTTGAATGTGTTTGAATTTTTTTTTACATTAGAGTGAAATTATGAGTCGGTTTTTATATGATGATTAGTGATTAAGTTCGGTAATGCCTCATACCCTGTTCCAGCATCAAACACGGGTAAGGGGTGTTACAATATGTGAGATGTGTATCCGATTCAGGTACGTTTGAAATGTATACTTTATTTGAGAACAAAGGTAAGTATATGTACAAGTGATGATATGTGACATAAGTATGAGAAAGTATGTTATTTGTGCAAATGAAATGAGTATATGGGAAATGTACATGAGTTATGTGGTTTGTGATAGTATTTGCCTATGGAGTATATGTATTTAGATGATGTTTATATGTTTTATTTGATAAGTTTATTTGTATATGGCTTACTAAGCTTTTGAAAGCTTACTTTGTGTGTTTCTCAACTCAGGGAACTCAGGGATCGTCGAGGATCGTCACCACACTATCCAACTCTCACTACAGGAAAATAGGGCTTTAGCGGCGTTTTTAGTGGCGTTTTATCAAAAAACGCCGCAAAAATTGTAAAATACAGAGCAATAGTGGCGTTTTTGGTAAAACACCGCTAAAAACAGAGCAATAGCGGCGTTTTTTGCTAAAATGCCGCTAAAAACAGAGCAATAGTAGCACTTTCGGTAAAATGCTGCTAAAAACCAGAGCATTAGCGGCGCTTTCGGTAAAACGCCGCTGAAAGTCATATAACCCTTAAAACTTTAAACCCCCAAAAAAATTATAAACAGTAATCTATAACCCCTAAAACAATAATTATTAAAAATTATGGTTATACAATATATTAAATATTTTCTTATATAATCGTAAAAAGAGATAGTATTGAATTTAAAATATTGAATTAATTATCATTATAGTTTAAGGTTTATGGTTTAAGATATATGGTTTAAGGTTTAAGGTTTAGGAGTTAATTAGTATTTGAAGGTTTAAGATGAATTACAGGTTTAGAGATTATGGTTTAGGGTTTAGGGTTGGAGTTTAAGGTGTCAAGGTTTAGGGTTAAGGGTTAAGGATTTAAGGTTTAGGGTTAAGTGTTTAGTGTTTATAGGATAGGGGTTAAGAGGTTTAGGGTTTAGATTAATTAGTATTTTTTAATTATATATTAAATGATTTATTATGTAACACCCCTTACCCGTTACCGTCGCCGGAACAGGATACAAGGTATTACCAGAACATAACACATACCATTAAACATAATCGAGATATAAATATGTCATCCAATTTGATAGTGCATCGTATAATATATGTCTTGAACAATATTAGCTAACTTTAATGGCTTGTACAAAGTAGCTGGTCGAGTACTGTAACTAATATTTTAAACCTAGACAAATATGACACGTAACAAAATGATTAAGCCTACTATACATGCCATAATTCAAAACGTTTAGTTCAAATACCCTAAAGTATGATAATGCGGGTAGATCTTCACGATCCTTAACTCCTGAGCAAGCCGAAGGACACTATAAGACAAAAGAGAGAAACAAAGTAAGCTTATAGCTTAGTAAGTAAGTATGTAAATACTAATTAAAGAATCTAACATGTTTACACAACAATTCAAGTATATCTACTTTAACTTCACTATTCATTCCACTTTGATTAAGCTGTCTCAGCTGTGTCATATTCACTAAATAAATCATAACTCGAGTTACAAAACTCGAAATTCAAATCGGTAAAATTTCCCTGAATCTAGACTCATAAAGCTTTTTAATAATTTTTTTCTATAATTTTTGGTTTAGCCGATTAGTACAGTTTATTAGTTAAAGTTTCCCCTATTACACAGCTCGACTGATCTGACTTCATTCACTACGAATTGAATTTCTCTCAGTACACAATTCAAACAACCCTGAAGTCTGTTTCATTTAAAACTAGTCTCAATAAGGAATTTAGGCATGTAAACTATATTTCTTAATTTGCTTTGTATAATTTTTAATGATTTTTCAAAGTTGGAACAGGGATCACGTATTCATCCTGAGCAAGTCACATACAATTGTAAATATCTCAAAATATAGAATTCCTTTGCTTGCTCTGTTTCTTTTATATGAAAGTAGACTCATTAAACTTTAATTTCACATCTCATTCAACCTCTAATTATATTCCTCCTATTTTGGTGATTTTTCAAAATCACATCACTGCTACTATCTAAAACAGTTTTAATGCTAATTTCACTCTTTCACACATTCTTTATGCTAACCTCATTTTATCTTATATATGTATATACCACAAATCATTTTCACCATATTTCATTCACCATATGTGTAGGTCCAAACCACAATATCACCACAAAACCATCCTGTTGAACAATTCGGATCAATCCTCGATATTTAATGGTTTCAACACACATTTCACCATCATACTTCGCTTAGTTCGGCTCTCTTGTACACATGGTGAACACTTAGTACCACTCATGCGACCTAACCGATTTGTCTCAGTAGCTCTCTTGTCTACATGGTGTCCTTCACTTGGAATCACGCATGCGACCTAGCTACATTTATCTTTCACGTAGCTCTCTTGCCTACATGGGATACATCTCGTATCACACATGTGACCTAGCTACTACAGGGTGTCTCAGTAGCTTTCTTGTACACATGATGTGCACTCAAGATCATACATGTGACCTAGCTACGCTCCTCTATTTCATTCGATCTCTCCGAATGTTCAACCGAGATCTCTCTCTATATTTATTTCCATTCTTCCAATAGTCGATTTATATTTTAACATCAGCTAGTATATTTATATAATAGGCTGAAATATAAGAATGTACATGAAATTATTGTAATATTTACATACAAACTTACCTTGGTGCAAAATGTGGAAATTTTGCAATTTAGTCCAAAACTTTTTCCTTCCCTGCTCGAGATCAATTCCGCGTCTTTCTTGATCTATAATAACACATTTAGCTCATTTAATACTCATACTATTTATTTCAATCCAAAAATCACATCATGGAAAAATTACATTTTGCCCCTAACTTTTACAAAATTACAATTTTGCCCCTAGGCTCGGAATTTAATTTCAGCCCTTATTCTTATATTTTATGATATGCTGAACATTTTCTCTTCTACAACAACATCAAATTCTCACTCTATCATATAGTTATGAACAATAGGTATTTTTACCGATTATCTGCTTTTACTCGCTTTCACTTAAAACCGAGTAGCACAAGTTATTTAACATAATTTAAAACCTCATATTCTATCATAAAACATCAAAATACACAAATTTCACCTATGGGTATTTTTCCAAATATGAACCCTAGGTTAAATTATTACTAGCATAAGCTTAATCGAGCTTCCGGATTCCAAAACGTAAAGAACATTAAAAGCGGGCTTAGAATCACTTACTATGGAGCTTGAAAATTGAAGAAACCCTAGCTATGGAAAGAGGGAGAATTCGCAGCAACTAAGGAGGATGATGATCAATTTTGTGTTATTTTTCCCATTTTATTTCATTTAATATCCAAATGACCAAAATGCCCTCCTTACTAAACTTTCAAAAATTCCTTCCATGTCCTAATTTTGTCCATGAACTTAAAATTGGTCAAATTGCTATTTAAGACCTCCTAATTAATATTCCAAAACAATTTCATACTAAAACTTCCGGATACAAATTTTGCAACTTATTCGATTTAGTCCCTACTTTCAATTTAAGCACTTTAGGCATAGAATTTCATCACGAAATTTTCACACAATCATGCAATCATATCATAAACCCCAAAATAATTATAAAACAATTATTTCTATCTCGGATTTGTGGTCACGAAACTACTATTCGATTAGGCCCTAATTCGGGTTGTCACATATTATATAATTGTAAAAGAGATAATATTAATTTGAATATATTAAACTTATGATTATAGTTTAAATTATTTAAGAGATAATAGATAAACTTTATATATATATATTAAATGGTTTAAGATTTAATCTAAAAATATTTTGATATATTAAAATAATTCAATTCAAATTAATTCCTTTACACTTAATTTATTTAAGTGAAATTTAAACTTAAAATTTAGTCCTTATATTTTAATTTGATTAGTTTTAGTCCTTGTATTTTTCAAATCAATCAAATTTATCTTTTGTACATTTTAAAATTTAAAATTTTAGTCATGATCACTCAAATGATAGCAATTATATATGTTTGGTTAAATTCTGCTATTAGTCTTGGTATTGTGCGTAAAGTTGTAGGTTGAGTTTATGTTATCCAATTAGATCATTATTGGTCCCTATACTTTTCAAATTTTGAAATTTTAACACAAATGACAACCGTTAAATCCAGAATCGGCTTTTTGTGAGTAATATGTTTGTTACATTAGATTTTAGAAATAGCAAAACCTAATGAATTTAATAGCTACCATTTAATTAATACTACAATTTCAAAATTTCAAAATTACAATGACTAAAAATAACAAAATTAAAGTAAAATGACTAAAGCCACAACTTACATTAATTCAATGACTAATAGAAAAAAAATAATTAAAATATTTAACTTGTTTATATTTAAAAATTAATAAATATTAAATGAAAATAACATGTATATATTTATAAAAAAATTAAAACAATATCGTTAGGTTTAAGTAAATTTAGTTAAGTATTTATAAATATGATGTCTTTTAAATAAAATTTAATGGGAGATTTAAGAAAAAAATAACTATTAAACGAGATCATTTTCCTTCCTAAAATGTTTTCTTTTTCTCTTGCCTGATACTAAAACCCCTAATTTTTTCCCCTAAAATCAGTATCCTCAAAACACCCCAAATCTCCCCCCTCTGTTGCCCTATTCAATAAAGAAACTCTCCAACAGCAGCGTCTCCGTTGTCTGGGTGTCTCTTGCTTCCCCGACGCCGGAGGAAGAGGTGTGGCTGCTCTCTGGCTGATTAGCAAAGGAGAGTTGCTTCTTAAAGTTCCAAAATCTGCCTTAATCACAACTAACTCTCTTCTTTCAAGAGATGAAACTTTGTCTCTTGCACTCAAAACCCATCCTTCTCACTCTTCTACCCAGGTTTGCTTTTGTGTTTCAGTATTCGATATATGTTTTAATCTGCGTTTCAACCAAACACAATGACTGGACTAAAGCAATTTGTCTATTTTCATTTGCAAGGCAGGTATTCACTGTTTGTTTGTTATATGAAATCGATAAAGGAAAGGCTTCTCCATTGCACCCTTATTTTCTACACTTGCCTCGTAGTTATTCCATACTCGCCGCTTTCGGTGAACTTGAAACGCAAGCCTTGCAAGTTCTGTCTCTTATTTTACCTCTTTTGCTTTTGCTTTTGCTTTCTCACATTCGCTTCACTTGTATTTCTTTTTTTCTTTTTTTTTCTTTCTAACCTTGCTATTTATCTCGTTCTTAGGTGGATTATGCCATCTGGGCTGCTCAGAAAGCTGTCACAAAAGCTAAATACGAGTGGCAACAAGCCTTCACTCTCATGAAGGAACTTAAGCTTAAGCCTCCACTTCTCACTTTCAGGGCTTGGATTTGGGCTACTGGGACTGTAAGTTCACAGTGTTTATGCTTCTCTGGGTTTTTCTTTTTCGATTTTTATTTATGTTGGACAACTTCAACTTAGACTGTTATGCACATTTCACACGCATGCGTATGGATAAATGTCTGGATAAACAAGCATACATGGGTCCCTAATTTATCTTTTCGTGTCTCTACTTAACATTTTTCTACATATCATTGCTTTGACAAAGGTTCAGATTATTGCTCGGGACAAAATACCGCAGACTTCCGGAAATAGATGTTATTTATGCAAACATTTCTTAGTAAGATGAGATTAAAATTTTGGAGTGTCAAACAAATAATACTATTTGAAAAGTTCAGAATTGGAACAGGCTGCTGCTTTAACGTATCTGTATGGATGGTTACGACATCACCCAAAGAAAAGTCTTATCAGTACATTCTTCTCTAATAATTATATATACATATCTGTTTCTATAACTATTTGATCAAATTAAGCGATGGATAACAGCTGCAGCTTCATATCATGCGACAAGCTAGATCATATGGCTACCTTTTTTTTTTCTATTGTATATATGTGAAGTATGTTTCTAGGTTAATTGCGAATCAATTCGTGTACACTTTGGCTTATGATTTGGTGTCAATTGTTTTTTTTTAATGGTGATTTCAATGGAATTTATGAATTTCATTCTCATTTTTGGCTTTCTTTTTGTTTAGATAATTCAAGGATGACACAACTTGACGATTTTCAACTCATTTGCAGATGCATCGTAATATTCTGATTTCATTGGAGTTATGATATTTAACTTTAGGAACAAATTCATGAATATGGACTGCGATAAAGTGAATTAATTTTTACTGTTATTTTTCTTTAACTAAAGAATGCTGCTTATTTTATTTTATTTTTTAGAAAAACAAATGCTATTTTTAACTGAATTATTGAATGCATGATGCCGTTGACTAGTATAGTTACATTTATGTTCAGCGTTAATGAATTGCATTCTTGATGTGTCCCTTTGGCATATGTATATATATAATTATGCATATGTAAGTACACTAGGGTATAATTCTTTGTTTTTTTGGTTAGTTTTTTTCTTTTGGAACAATGCCTTGATATTGCAATCTTGGTTTGAGTGTAAGTCGCTTCCTCTAATGTTACTGTGGGATAGTTTGCTTATGTTGTGAATGCTGTGATTACAAGAGTGTCTTTTTGCATATGATTTCCATGACTGTAGTGATTATATTTGGGACTTAGAGTTTTACATACGGTGACAGGATATAATTTTCCTTAAGAATACTAGAAGCTTATCCCTAACATTACATTTTGGAAATGTTATTGTTATGTTCTGGTGTTAATCAAAGTGTTTTCTTCCATACATGTGATAACCCAACATGTCAATCTTCTGTGCGCCAAACTCATATGGGTTGCATCATCTTTTCCTCTATTTCTCTTCTTTCTTATCTTTCAATGGTAAAGTGATGCATTGGTGTGTTATACAGCTTTCTTATAGGGTTGAATTATTTACTTGCTCCATCTTTGTAACCTCAGGCTGCTAAAAAGATGCTCCAAATAACATGTTGCACCTAGTTGGACCTTAGAAGACAAACTAGCTCTTCTATTCAGCTCCATGTAATTAGTTATTTGATTTGTTGAAGCTATTGGTTGATTTAGATGATTTGATTATGCACTTCCTCAATTTACATATACCCTTGATCATCTCTTCCAAAATGCCTTTTTTAATGCATTCAGATCTTGCATATGTAGTTTGATTTGTTTAGCCTCTGTTACTGAGATTGTCCATTTAAAATTATTTGATGATAAACTTCCCTTTGCCTGTGGTGGCCATATTTTCAGCACTATTGAATTTAGTCTTTTGGTCTATGTCTTGGATCTTTAGGCACTAGATTTGAAGCCAAACTATGTGCGTGCTTGGGCAAACATGGGTATCAGTTACGCCAACCAGGTTTGTTATCTCCTGCACTGTTCTCTCATTGTCTTGACATTCATGAAAAGGGAACTGCATTTCTTACTTTATGTCTTCATTTCCTTTTGCATATTAAATTTATGCTTATTAATTAAACAACATAAATGATATTTTTTTGATCTCCTTCATTATTTAGGTCCATCCTACATAATAGTCAAATTTATTAATCAACTAGCCACTATTATTTGCGTGACTTAAGATTGAGTCTGGATTTCAGCAATTTTTAAATGTAGTCAATGTTATTCCAGTATAAAATATAGTTGGTACTAATTATATGAGTGATTACCGATTGATTTCGCCTTTACCGACCGAAGTATGGTATATCGGTAGATAAAAAATGAATTTTAAAATATAATTTTAGATTTAAAGTTAAATATTTTATTCTTTATTTTGGATTTGTAGAAGATTAAAATATGTCATAAGCCCATGTACGCTTTTAAATTTTGAAATTTACTCCTATACTTTTATTTTTAAGAATTTAGTTTATCTATTTTTAGATTTTAAAACAACGTTAATAGTTGGACTTAAATTTTGAATTCGGAAAATATATGGACTAGATTCTAAATTTTTAATAGTAGAAGGATTTAAGGCATATTTTTAAATTTTTCAATTATGGATAGTATGGGATGATCTTATTGTTTAATTTATGGAATACTTTTTTACTTGTTCATTTTGAAATTGTTTAGTGCTAGATTGTATTTGCAAGGCTTATTAAAAGTATTTTATATTATTGATTAATATTTTATATTTAATATTTATAAATATTATATATAATTTTTTAAATAACAATAAATATGAAATAAACCAGATAATATTGACTTTATTAATAAAAATAAAACAATCAAATCTATTTAAGTGCATATATTTTTTAATCAATTAAAATTATTGTTGGTTTGGTTTTGAAGATCGCTTATCCACAAAGCATAACTCATTCTATAATCCATCAGATTTATGCTTCTTTTTTTTAGTGTTTTTGTTATACGTTTCGGTGTTCAGCCTTATGAAACACTTCTTATATTTGTCTTTTTTAAATCTTTGGATGTTGTCATTTTTTTGATAGTTTATTGCCTGTTATGTGTTTTATTTTTTTCGATTGTGTATTTCCCTTTGATTTAACAACATTTTCTTGCAAATATTTGTATAATTGAATCCTAGAATATATGTGTTTGAAATTTATTGATGTGGTCTGTGAGTTACCTTTTTGTTGTTTTATGCTGTTTATTATGATTTACTAAATAAGAGAACCTAAATTAAGAAAAAAATAGGTGTCTGAAAAAAATGGTAGTTTTAATTATTGTTTCCTGCTTGAAGTTGAATGCTGTCCATATATGACTTTGAATACTGGAAATTTGTAGCATTTAATTTCCTGCTTGAAGTTGATTAAACCATGCTATAAATGCAAAACATTTATATGCTGTTCACATGCTAAATTAACCATTAGTGAGCTTAAAATTGATCTATTCGAATGTGTTAAATTCATTGTTCAATGTGATGTTATTTATGCTAATGTATTGAGTATATTAAGTTGTGCAATTTGATGTTATATGTGGCGTTAATGTTGACTTGTTAATTGCATATTTTATTATTAATTTGACGTTATATGTGTCATTCATTAACTTTTGTCTCTTTTTTCTCAGGTTTGAGTTTTTGTTGGATGCATGGTTCAGGATTAGCTGAATTCATGCATAGTGACGACTTGTTTGAGCTAATTGCTGATCTTAAAGTGTACATTCTATCATTATTTTGTTCTATTTGTATTTTGTTAGATTTCTGGTGTAGTATGATAAGTCCGGTATTTTGTTTGATTGTTATTGATAAACTTTTTATTTGGTGGGATATATATTTATATCATAGATGTTATTCTTCTTTTCAATATTTTGATAATGAATTTTAATTTTTTTATATTTTTCATGACTTTTTATAATTTTTTTTTTAAATTTTATGACCTTTAGCGGCGTTTGTGTATGCATCATAGATCATTCACATACCAAGGCATTCTTATAGGCTTAGTGTACATACCTGCACAACTCATAACATAACTCAAGTGCATACTCACCAATGACTTACCTCATTGGAACCATCACCAACTCTTTCCTCAGATTACCCGTTGAACACTCGGAATACTAATTGGATACTCGAAAAAAGTTTTGCACATAAGTGCCTCAATTGCAGCTAAAGCTACCTGATACCTCATGACATTAAAATCGTCACTCTTGATCTAGTCATCTAGACTCATAATTCCTAGTGACATGTCGTTTGTATCTTATTCTATTCCTACGGTTCAAATGGGATTTTATCTCGCCTATTAAGGTTTTGTCTTATCATATTTCTATTAATCACATACACTTAATATTTGTACAATTCATCTAATGATAACATTTAAATACATGTATAGCATGATATTGTTTACATACGAACTTACCTCGATACCACAAAGGTGAAAAAGACATAATCGTCCATAAATCGATTTTCCCTATTTTAAGCCCAAATCACATTTTCAACATCTAAAACATCACATTTAGCTAATTAAAACAATGTACTAATCAAATTAGTCCATTGACACACTTTGGCAAAATTTATAATTTTTCCCCTCTATTTTGTCAAAATTACCAAATTGCCCCTAGGCTCGAAACAAGATTTTTATTCAACTTCTTTACTCCTTAAGCCTAGATAAACCATTTTCATAACTATGGCAACTCACAAAAATCATTATTACACACACTAACACCTTATCTTATAATTTAGCAAACTAGCCTTTTTTAAGGTGTTCTCATGCAATTTCTTTCACAAAAGTTGTTTTTTAGACAACTAGGACTCATAATCTTCCACAAAAACACAAAAAACAACACATTTACGCTCATGGTAAAACCCTAGACTCTTCATCATTTTGCAAACTAGACCCCTCATTTGAAAGCTTAGGCTTTAGGGATTCCAAAAATGTAAAAATCATCAAGACCAAAGATCACTTACTTGTTAGGGGTTCAAATGACTGAAAGTTTAAAGCTCAAAAACCCCCATTCTTTGCTGCCATTTTTGGTGGAGAGAAGATGAAAAATGAAAGAGAAAATGAAAACTTTTTCTTTATTTATTTTATTACCCAAAAGTCACTTTAAATCCTATAAAATATGGCTTTTTGACCAATCTTGTCTCCCTTGGCCGGCCACCTCAATAAAAAGGGTCTAATTGCCATTTAAAATCCCCTAATTTTAGCTATCTAGCTATTAAACACCTTTAGGCACTAAAATTCAACTTTTACCTTTTACGCGATTTAGTCCTTTTTCAAAATTGGACTAGAAATCGCTAAAATTAATTTACCAAAACTTACATGCACTTATAAAATTATATTATAACACATAAAATAATATCAAAAGAATTTTCTCTGGCCTCGGAATAGTGGTTTCGAAACCACTGATCCGACTAGGCCCAAAATCGAGCTGTTACATTGCCCGTGGACGACACTGTCCTTTTAACACAGCCATAGTGCACGCCCATGTGGCCTATCCGTGTACAACTTTGAGCTAAAATTTTAAGTGTAGGGGACACACGACCATAGCACACGCCCATGGGAGGGAACCGTATGTCACACATGGCTTAGACATGTAATATCCTAAATTAGGGCTTAATCGGAATAATAGTTTCGTGACCACAAATCTGAGATAGAAATAATTATTTTACAATGATTTTGATGTTTATGATATGATTGCATGATTTTGTGAAAATTTCGTGATGAAATTCTATGCCTAAAGTGCTTAAATTGAAAGTAGGGACTAAATCGAATAAGTTGCAAAACTTGCATTCTAGAAGTTTTTAGTATGAAATTGTTTTGGAATATTAATGAGGAGGTCTTAAATAGCAATTTGACCAATTTTAAGTTCATGGACAAAATTAGGACAAAAATACCTAATAGTCACAAGTATATGTTAGAGAGAGAATTTGATGTTTCCATAGAAGGGAAAAATGATCAGCATGTTATAAAACATAAGAATAAGGAATAAAGTTTAATTCCCGAGCCTAGGGGCAAAAGTGTAATTATGCAAAAGTTTAGGGGCAAAAGTGTAATTTTTCCAAAGTTCGTATTAAATGTTGTTTTGATGAATGTATGTATTAAATAAGATTAATTTGGTATTATAGATCAAGAAAAACGAGATTCAAGTCGCGATCGAGGAAAAGAAAAGATTCTGGACTAAATTGCAAAATCTTTATATTTTGGTACCAAGGTAAGTTCATGTGTAAATAATGTAGCATAATTGTTATTTTTAAGTTATTGATGTTAATTATATGATACGCTGATTTTTAATCGTGAAATATTATGCTTTGTGTTTAATGTTGAGTAATATGCAAATCATGTTTACTACTTGATAAATATGAATTGCTACCGAGTATCGGTTCCGATATTCCATGGAAGACGGCAAATGTGAGATCGAGGGAAAAAGCCCGTTTGAACCTTAGGAATAGATTAGGATACAAGTGACATGTCACTAGGATGGTTGAGCATCCGAACTCGTTGAGTTGAGTCCGAGTTCACTTATGGATGCGAATGCCCGAACTCGTTGAGTTGAGTCCGAGTTCGTGAGATGTAACTAGGCATCCGAACTCGTTGAGTTGAGTCCAAGTTCATTTATGGATGCGAACGCCCGAGCTCGTTGAGTTGAGTCCGAGTTCACTTAGGGGTGGGTTACATGATTTCTTGATTACATATGTGGCACTTATGTGCAAATTATCCATGTATCCAAGTTGTATTCCGATGTGTTCAACGGGTGAAATTTCTAGTTTAATGGAAGAGCACTTAAGATATAAGTGATTTTTTGGGTAAGTGTTGTGAAATGGACACTTTGGACAGGTATGTTCTTAACCCTCGGGTTGAAAATAGATACAACAACGATAAGGTGGTAAGATGATGAATGATGTTTAAAGATGTGATATATGTTTTGGTGGTACCATGCTAAAGTTGTTTGGTATATTTGTATTGTTATGTTATTTGTTATTTACATATGAACTTACTAAGCATTTATGCTTACTCCTTCCTTTTCATTCACTGTAGTTTTGAACAAGCCAGCTCGAGAATCGGGACGGGTCGAAGGTTCGATCACACTATCCAAAAGACTTTTATCTTGGTAAATGGCTTATACAACTACTTAAGTATGGCATGTATAGCAATATACCTATTTTGTGTAAATAATTTTATGATATGGCCATGTTTGGTTGAGAAAATGTTTGATATTGATAAGTCATAGTGATGGCTAATTTAGATCATGTTTGATATCATGGAAGTTTAACAGGTTATCTAGTTCATAAAAATTCATGGAAAGATGAAACTTCCCTTAAAACAGAATATTGCTGCAGCAATGACATGAATTTGAAAAATCACTAAAAATAGTATAAATGGAACTAAATGATGAGTAAGTTATGAAATTGAAGCTTAATGAGTCTATTTTCATATGGATTGAACAAAACAAGAATATAAATTATATTTTATGAGATATTTAAACTTTTACGAAACAGGGCCAGAGTGATTTCTGGATCCCCTGTTCTGACTTTAAAAATTCATAATAAATTTTAAAAAAATAATTAGAAGTTTTTATTTATATGTACAGGTTCTTTATTGAGTCTAGTTTTAAGAGAAACAAACCTCATAGTCATTTAATTTCTGTATAGAGAAATATCTGATTCGTAATACACAGAGGTCAGAGCAGTCAAACCCTGAAACAGGGGAGACTTTAACTAATAAACTGTACTAATTGGCCCAACCAAAAATTCTATAAAAAAATTAGTAAATATATATATGAGTCTAAATTTAGGGAAAATTTACGGATCTAGATTTAGAGTTTCGTAACTTGAGATATGATTTTTCTTGTAACTGTGACGCGGGTAGTTAGAAAGCTGTGAATGTAGAAATAAATGATTTAAAGTTCTTAATTTGATAAATATTGTTCGGTAACCCCTCAAGTTCGACTCCGGCGATGGTCTCGGGTGTGGGGGCGTTACAAGACACACGCCCATGTGTCTAACCATGTGGACTCTAATAGGTTATTTTCCAAGCCTTTAGTCACCCCTTTCTACTACTTGTGCTTAGTGGTTACCAAATTCAAAGCAAAACAAAATTATACACTTGTAAATAATCTTAATTAAACTAGATGTATGGAGACCTCATATCATTGGTTTCATACATGGTAGGTTATTTCCCACTTAGTGTTTATGGGTTCCTATGTCACTTTAATTCATTCGAAATTGGCTTGTTCATGTGACTCATTGCCAATTGGTAACGACCCATCACTTGTAAATAAAACCATGCATAAATTCATAGGTCATATCCTACTTCAAATAACCCAATTTTCATGGCAAGATATAAAGAGATAAACATATTCTTACATGCCTTCATTTGGCAAATCGAATAACACCTATAACAAAATACTCAAAAATACTATACATACCATTGAACAAAACAAACAAAGTCTTTATACCAAAGCTTGTCTAGTTGATAGTGTGTTGACTCTCTAATCGTCTTCCAATCTTTTTGAATCCTTGAGCTCTGTGAGACAGGGAAAAAGAGAGGGGTAAGCATTTACATGCTTAGTAAGCTCGAATAATCGGAAAGTAAACTTACCGAGTAATTAGCATACATCCATATTTAAATCATGAAATCATCAATTATGAAATGATTCCCTATCACATGCACTCAATCAATGAGTTAGTTACGTAACAAAGCATCATGTAATTTATGTAGATGAGCTCATCATTCATCATCTTATTGACATACATCATACTAATCCCGTTGAGTTTCTAGGAAATCTCGATGGAATACCCATTATCCGTCAATTCTTACGAATGATCATTTCACATATATGCACTCCCACGAACCTCACTTCTTACGGCGAGATTACCAGTCCAGGCTAAATCCCCCGTATCGTAAACTCATAAGGTGATGTCAGGATTACTAGTTCAGGCTAAATCCCTCGTATAGTAGACTCATAAGGTAATGTCGGGATTACTAGTCCGGGCTAAATCCCTTATAATGGCAAACACCTTTAATGAGCTCGGATCTGAATTACCAGTCCAGGCTAAATTCAGACCCTAATCGGATTACCCGTCCGGGCTAAATCCTTAATGCACACATATTCTTCGGGAGGCTTGATCATTCAAGGAACACCCGTCCGGTTAGATTCTTTTCATACTTGAGATCACGGATTACCTGTCCGGGCTAAATCCTTACTGCAACACATGCAGGATCTCTTTATACATATCAATGAGGGTTTATCCATCAATTTCCCTTTGTCAACCTCATCCGAGACATTTTTCACATGTTACCATCAAATATGCATTTCTATGATATTTCATGCTAATAATAAATGCAATCATCATGCATTCATAAATCATTCAATTATGCATATTAGGGGTTTACTTTAAGTTATTCGAACTTACCTGGCATTCTTTTCGGAGTTGTGTTTCGGTTATTCCGAAACCTTGCATTTACCTCGATCGACCTCTGAAATTTGTTCCTCGGGGTCTATAACAACAAAATTTAACTCATTAATACATTACATTATACATTTCAAGTTTAATATCTACCCCAGTCCAAATGACCATTTTGCCCCTAACCTTTCACATTTTTACGATTTAGTCCCTAGGCTCGTAGAATGAAACACATGCACTTTCTATCTTACCCAAGCCTAGCCGAACACTTTTCCTTCTTATGGTAGGCCACATTTTCCATTATTTTTTCATTTCTACCACACATTTACATCTTTTGCAAAATAGTCCCTATAAGGGTTTTTTATGAAAATCAACTAGGAAAATATGTTTAATACACATTCATCTTTCATATTCCTCTATAATCCATCAAAATACAAGCAACTCATGCATGGGTAAATTTTTAAACATGAACCCTAGCATGAAATATGGGTAGAAACAGAGAGAGCAAGCTACCGGGATTTTAAAAATACACAGAGCATGAAAAACGGGGCTTGGGAGCACTTACTATTGAGCTTGGAAAGCTTGAAAACCCTAGCTATGGAAACCTTTGAAGTTTTAGCTGGAAAAGGAAGAGAATGGGCTGATTTTGGTTCATTTTTCCCATTTTATTTCATTAAAATACCAAATGACCAAAATGCCCTTAAGCCCTTTCCTTAAAATTCCATCCATGCAAGCCCATTTTTGTCCAAAAACTTAGAATTTGGGCAAATTTCTCTCCAAGGCCTTCTAATTATAACCCAAAGCAATTTCTTACAAATTGCTTCTAGAATTCAAGTTTTCCAATTTATTCAATTTAGTCCCTAATTTCCAATTGAACACCTTACTCAAAGAATTTCTTTATGAATCTTTAACACATGCATATACTCATATTCTAGGCCTCATAATAATCATAAAGTAAATATTTTGATGTCGAATTTGTGGTTCTAAAACCACCATTCCGACTAGGCCCTATTTCAGGATGTTACAATTGTTCTAAACAAATTCAACCAACGGAAGAAATTTCTCCCAATTACCTTTGAATTCAAGAATACAATAGTGAAACATATCTTCGAGTATCTGAATCACTCTCTCAGACTAACCGTCTATTTGAGGATGAAACGCTTTGCTGAAAGTTAATTTAGTGCCCAAATCTTTTTGTAACTTACCCTTGAATCTAGAGGTGAATCGTGGATCGCAATCAGAAACAATCAATAAGGGCACCTCGTGCAATCTGATAATCTCAAAAACATATAACTCTTCTAATCTCTCTAGTGAAAAATCTAAGTAAACAAGAATAAAATGTGTGGATTTAGTCAAACAGTCGACAACAATCCGAATTGCATCTTTCTTCCTCAACGATAATAGTAAACCGGACACGAAGTCCATGATAACTCATTCCCATTTCCATTCTAAAATCATAACAGGCTATAGTAACCTTGAAAGTACTAGATGCTCGACTTTAACCTATTGAAAAATCAAACATTTTGATATAAAATTTGAAATTTCATGTTCCATATTTGGCCACCAGTACATTTGCTTCAAATCATTGTACATTTTATTACTACCAGGGTGAATCGAGTAACAGCTATTGTGAGCTTCCCTCAAAATCTCTTGTTTAACTTCAGAATTCTTCAGAACACACAATCTATTTCAAAAGTTCAAGTTACCATCAACACCAATATGAAATTCTGTACCTTGAAATTTCTCGATTTACTCTCATTAGCAACTAATTCAAGATCATTTTTATGAGCCTCGTGAATAGGTTGTAAAAACATCGGGCTTGTTTTTAATTCAGCCAAACCAATCTGTCGTTAACCAATGTCAGATGAGTATTCATAATTTTTAAATCAAATAATGACTTTCGACTTAGAGCATCTACAACAACATTAGCTTTTCCAAGGTGATAGTCGATAATCAAATCGTAGTCTTTTAACAACTCCAACCATCTACGTTGTCACAAATTCAGTTCTTTCTGAGACATCAAATATTTCAAGCTTTTATGATCGGTGAAAATGTGACAATTTTCTCTGTATAGGTAATGTTGCCATATCTTCAGGGCAAACACAATAGCTGTAAGTTTCCAAATTGTGTGTCGGATATTTTTCTTAGGCGGTTGCAATTGTCGAGAGGGATAAGCTACCACTTTGCCTTCTTGCATCAAAATACAAACCAATGGCATCGTTATGAATCACAAATTCCTTATTAGACTCTGGTTGAGTTAACATATGGGCTTCAATTAACGTCACTTTAAATGGGTCGAAGCTTTATTGACATTTATTAGACCAAGAAAACTTAATGTCTTTTTGTAGCAATTTCATCAATGGTAAGGCAATGGACGAGAAAACTTTAACAAAACGTATGTAATACCGACCAAACCAAGAAAAATTCTTACTTCGATGATGTTCCTTAGAGGTTTCCAACTTAATACAATTGAAATTTTACTAGGATCAACTAGTATGCCATTTGCCGACACTATGTGACCTAGAAACCCGACTTCTTGAAGCCAAAACTCGCATTTACTAAATTTCAAAAATAGCTGTTTCTCGCACAATGTTTGCAAGAAAATGCTCAAATGCTGGGCATGCTCAGTTTTATCTATCGAATAAATCAGTATATCATCGATGAAAACAAAAAACTTATCTAGATAAGGCTGAAATATTCGATTTATCAAGTCCATAAATATAGCAGGAGCATTTGTTAAATCGAACGACATAACTAAAAATTCATAATGTCTGTACCTGGTCCTTAAAGTTGTTTTCGACACATTTGAATCTTTAACTTGAAGCTAATAATATCCTAAAAGAAGTTCAATTTTTGAAAACACTGTATCACCTTTTAGTTGATCAAACAAATCATCAATGTGAGGCAATAAATATATTTTTTTAATTATGACTTTATTAGCTGCTGATAATCAATAACAAATGCATCTACCCGTCATTTTTGTTAACAAACAACACTGGCGTATCTTAGGGAGAAACGTTAGGTTGAACAAATCCTCTATCTGTCAATTATTGCAACTGTGCTTTTAATTTTTTTAATTTAACTAGAGCCATTCTATAAGGAGTGATTAGTATCATAGAAGTTCCCAGTACTAACTCAATAGCAAAGTCAACCTTTTTAACTGGCAGTAACCCTAACAACTCTTTTGGAAACACATCCACAAAATCACGAACAATTAGAACTAATTCCACCTTTGATTCTAAAACTCGAGAATCCAAAATATATGCTAAATATGCCTCACACCCTTTTCTTACAAGTTTCTGAGTTGTCAAAGTAGAAATAATATTGCCGGCACTGTCTATTCTGTCTAATTCAACTATGACTGTATCACTATCCTGACATCTTAAAATAAATTATTTTCATCTATAGTTCATTATTGCATCATGAAAATTTAACCAGTCCATGCCAAGAATAACATCAAACTCATTAAACGACAACAACATCAAATCAACCAGAAAGTTGCAATGCCGAATTTTCAATGGACAATTTTTACAAAATTTGTCAACTAACACATACTGACCCAGTGGATTAGTTACTATGACCAAAAATTTAGTTGACTCTATTGGTATTTTCTTATTTGTTGCTAATGCAGTGCATATATACAAATGATGTAACAACCCGATTCTAGCTAAATTAGGACAGTGGTTTCGGAACCACAAATTCTAGTTCAGAAAATTATTTGAATATTATTTTTTATGTTTATAGCATGTGAATATGTATGTGTAAAAATTTCGTGAAATAATTTTAGCGTTTGAATGTTTAATTCGACGAAAGGACTTAATTGCGTAAAATGCAAAAGTTGCAGTCTATAAGTTAAAAGTGTCTATTTGCTATAAGGCATTAAATGAAAGGTCCTTATGTTGATATTAGACCATTGGTTGTGATAATGGACATTTATGGGCATCCATTATAAGTTTTTAATGTTATTTCATTAAGGTTATTATAGTAAATTGATAAATAATAAAAAATGTAAAAGAATTAAAAGATGAATATGCTATCATCTTTCTTATTCTTCAACATCCATGGCTGAATATATCATTAAAAGAGGAGAATAAGTTTCGGCAATTGCATGAGTAAATTAATGTATGTTTTGAGCTCGGTTTTTGATATTTTTACGTTTTTGTGATTGTTGCTTTAAGTATTAGCTAGCCTGTACCTTATTTTTGAGTTTGTTAGTGATTTTGAAAAATGCCATTGATGAATCCATGAGTTTTATGATGTTTGATGATGAACTATGCAAGCTTGGTGTTTGATATACATGTTTTGTAAAGTGATTTTTGACAAAAATGTCAATTAGGGATTAATTTGAGAAAAATGTAAATTGGGGAGTTAAATTGTGAAACAAATGATAAATATGGGCTGATATGTGTACTAGGAAAATTCGGCTAAGCATGGGTCACATTGAATTTTTTGAATTTTGTGTATTTATGAAATGGGGACTAATTGAATAAATTTGTAAATTTAGGGGGCTAAAGTGTAAAAATGCCCAAATATGTGTTTGTGGACTAAATTAAAAGATTACATGATTAAATGAGTTGAGTTTTTTATAATATAGATCAAGGTAAGATGAGCCTAGACTTAGATCGAGGCAAGAACAAAGTACTCGACTAATCGACTAGTTTCGTCGTTTTTACGTTCGAGGTAAGTTCATACATGATAAACATTGTAACAATTATGTTTTAAATGATTTAATATTGCATAAATTGTATTTATGAGACTACGGTTGAGTATGACAACGAATTGGCTAGGTTTGGCACTTAGTGTGCGTTTCAAGATAGCTTCGGCTATGTATAACACTTAGTGTGCGACTTGGAATAGCTTCAGCTGTATGTAGCACTAAATGTGCAATACTGAGATGGCTTTGTTTAATGTGATGGCACTAAGTGTGTGACATCGTTATAGCTTTGACTAATCATTTTTTTGCACAAAGTGTGCGAATTCTTTGAGTATTGAAAGATTTTCGGTTGGAATAACGTATTGAACAAAGAGGTGAAAATGTAATAAATAAATTCGGGAGAGTACAGGTGCATGTGATACCTATATGGTAGTTGATACTATGTGTATAAAGCTTGATGGATTGTAAAAATATGATAAATGATCATGGGTTAGAATTGATTGATGATATGAAACTTATTAAGTGTTTATTAATTGATGAATTGAATATTATGAACTGTCGAGTTATTTAGTACAAACTTACTAAGTTATAAAGCTTACTGTGTATTATTTGTCTGTGTTTTATAGAGTATTAAAGCTAACTTGGACTCAGGGATCGTCGGGAAACGTCATCACATTATCGATCAACTCATTGGTACTTTTGAATATTTGTATATATGGTATATGGCATGTATAGGCTAGTGTCATTTTGGTATGTTTTGAGTTATGATATTAGCCATGAGATTTGGCTTGTAAATGATGATGTGTATGGCCATTTGAGCTGGCTTGATTTATATGTTGACAAATGATATATGTGATGTTTATAACTTGCCATGTGTTTTGGCATGTTTGCCATGATTATAGGTATGGCTAAGAGGTTGCTCATTTGGTGTAACACCCCAAACCCGGCCCGAACATTATGGCCAAACCCAGCTTGTATTTGTTGCTTTCAAAGTGAGGTGTATTTAAAAGAAAAACTATTCCTTCTTGTATGATAACAATTACTTTGTAAAATCTCTTTTCAATTGCGAAAACTTTATTTAAAACAGATGATCTATGAAACCTGTCATTTAAAAACTGAGTTACGGAAACATAGTATTTAAAAACAGTTATGGTTTAGGAAAACCATGTTCTACTTCTAACAAATATAAAGCATAAAAATAATAATAATCCTAATTTGAAATAATAACTAGAGGAAAGGCTTTATTACATCCCGAACTGAATTAACTTAAAATACTAGAAATTATATGTTTAAGAAAACAAGTCCAAGTCGTCTTGCTAGCTAGCCACCTCGGAGTCCCTCCTACCGTCGAACCACCTACTGAGGATCACTTGAGAAAAATAAAAGAGGGGGTGAGTTTAGGAAAACTCAATGTGTACAACCCTCATCAATCGTAAAGCATGCATCACATCAATTTGGGCCTAGGCCCACTAAAATAACGGTGGCACTTAGGCCTTAGCCTATGGTAGCCTCAGTTGGGCCCAAGCCCATGTCTCAATCAGAATCAGTTTATGCAATGCACAAATACCAATCCAACCCTGCACTCCTTATCCCGTCAAATCCTACACTCCTGTGGGGATTTAATCGACCCACCCATTCCTACACTCCTGATGTAGCCTGGTTGCGAAACTACCTAACGTTGCAGCAAAGCTACTAATCATATATTGGGCTTAAAAAGCCATCGGTGGATCCATGGTCTTCAAACAACCATGCGATCCTCATATACTTCCTCCGTTCCATAATTGAACCCATATGCAACCTAAACAGAATATCATATGAATGCAGCAGGTATACATGTAACATCCATAAATCTTACATTCCACATATAGGGGTATTTTAGTCATTTCTTCCCTTAAGGGCATTTTCAGTAATTTCTCTTTATTATGGGTTTATTACCTACCTTGGCCCGTTAACAAGTCCTCGTTGGCTAAAGTGAACAGATACTATGCACTAGGTAGGATTCCAGAGAAGAGGAGGTAAGTCATTAAGACTGCTTAAGTACCAAGCTCTCTCTAGATCCAATCCTAGACATGCATATACCCATTGCCACACCTTAACCTTATGACTCGTCCACGGTTGCAATTAATTAATTATTTAAGTTTTATGCCTGATTGAGTAGTTACCAAAAACTAGGTCCACAACCCTTTACTAAATGCTAACAGATCCATACTTATTCATTTGGCCCATTTAGGCCCAATCTCATTCATATGGCCCATTAGACCCAAATCACTTTCATATGACCCATCGGCCCCAATCACATTCATATGGCCCATTGACCCCAATCACATTCATAGTCATGCAATCATACGATTTTCCATCAATTAGTATCAAATTGCCAATTTTGCCTATTATGGGCCCTACAGACCATCGAGCCCATTTAGCCCATTCTGGCCCGATTGGCCAATACATGGCCCAAGCCCATGGAATTGCTCATGGGGCCTCTGATAACCTATCGGTTTCCCTCTTACGAGTGTTCGTGCACTCGCAAGACTATTGTAGCCAAACTTCCGGCCTTTCAGCATTTCGGCTTTTCGGCATTTCTAGATTTTGCCGATCTACTCTGTGTGTGTAGTGTATGTACACACCTGGTACTAAACATGCTACGATCTCCATAACCATGAACCTACAAATGATATCACTCAATGACTAATCACACACTTATCAAATACGATCACCAAAAGTCGAAAATCTCACATTTGCCTTACCTTGAACGACAAGCCTTACAGACCTTCCTTGATCACTAATCACGAGTATTCCTTAAATTTGCTTCAATCTTAATCATTAGGAACTAACCAACAAGTGACTCGCAATAATCTTAAGTCACTCTTAAAACATCCATGACCATTCAGCCAACCTTAACCAATAAAAGAGGAACACTTACCCAAACGCCAAAACGCCTAAGGAGCAATTCAGCATAGATCTGAAATTCAAAATTTGATACTAATCCCCTAACAAAACCGATTTAGAAAGAGTGAGGAGAGAAGAAATTGGTACCAGGAAAATTGACTAAAAGAGCAAAGCACCTACACAAGAATCGGGTGAAGTAGAGGGAGTAATGAAGGCACATAGGGTCTTCAACCAAAGAGGTATTCGGCTTTTGATATTTGTATGGTGAAAGAGGTTATTCGGCACAAATAAGAAGAAGAGAGAAAGGAATCGGATAAAACCAAAGGTGAATCAAAAGAGAATTTTAGAAGAGAAAGAATGGAAAATCGGCAAGAAAGGAATAAGGAATTCGGCTTCTGAGCACTTAGAGAGAAAAGTATTTCGGCAACACAAAGAAAAAAATGAGGAATTCAGCTAAAGGAAGAGAAGTAATTTTGGCACCTATATATACTATAGCCGAATTTACCTATCCTCCAAATTCCCTATTCGGCTCCACTTCTCTGCACCCCTCATCTCTTAACTTTTCTCCCTCATAACTCCTTAATCCCTTCCTTAAATTTCTCCTCTGATCACTCACTTCAGAGTTCACATCCAACGCCACTACTGGCCATTTATTGAGCAAAAATAAATCCTTCTTTTGAGCAAGGAGGGATTTGAACCCCAAACCTCCTTGCCATGCATGTGACGGCACCTCTAAGCCCCACATGTGATGCTACTTGCCACTCCAACACAAGGCTCATTATGTCCAGTTTCTCCTTCATTTATTTAAAACCCAAACTACTTGCCACCAAGGTTCTTTTAATTATTAAACTATAATTTCCTTCACCCCAAAGTTTGAATTCTAAACTTAACCAAGGCCTATTATCACATAAATAACACTTGACTAGGAATATTAAGCACATCTTTTATCAAAACCATCATAAAAAGAAAGTTCGAGATTTTGGGGCATTACATTTGGTTAGTTATTAGTTGATATATTAATGCTTGAGAAATGGTATATTTTGGTATGATTTATAGATGATGAATTGGTATGTTTAAGAAGCATGATTTGGTTGATAGAAAGGTAAGAGAATCCATTTAGGATATATGTAAGTTTTAATGATTTTGGTTTAGTAATTTCGTATGTTTTGAATAAGTAATTGAGTAATTGAAATGGTTGATGATAGATGGCATGATATGTGAGTGAATTAGCATGTTTTGGCTACCTATAGATATGTTGAAATGATACCATTTTTATGGTTAGGTGTGCATGAGAAAAGTGTGGAAAATTAGCTTTTTAAATGGCCTATTTTTGTCCACACGGGTCGAGACACGGCCATGTGTCTCAGTCGTGTGTGTCACACGGTCATGTTACACGACCATGGGTCCCCTGGGGTACCCTTTTGAATTAAGTCAATATACCCTATAGTTTTGACACGGCTTAGGCACACAGACGTGTCTATTGGTCGTGTGTGTGGCACACGGGCTGGCACTTGGGCATGTGGTCGGCCGTGTGGCCAAGTCAGTAACCTCCCTAATTTTCCCACGGCCATGACACACGGGCATGTCTTCGACCGTGTGGTGCAAGTTAGTATGTATGCCCTATTTTCACACAGTTTGTGACACGGGTGTGTCTGATAGCCGTGTGATGCACACTACCTATTCACACGGGCATGTGGCCCTTAAATGTTTGAAATTTTTTTATTTCTCGAAGTTTTCAACTGTTATCGGTTTAGTCCTAAACCTCTTCTAATCATGTTTTAAGGTCTCGTAGAGCCTTATAAGGGACAATCTGAATGATTTGAATGATTTTTATATATGAATGCATAAATGAATACGTTATGTATGTGAATGATGTGTATTGATTAGTAATGTCTTGTAACCCTATTCCAGCGACGGATACGGGTTTGGGGTGTTACAAATGAGTTAACCCCAGGTCAATCAAAGCATAAACAATAACATCAAGGAGAGAAAATGTACTAGCAATCACATCAAGTGTTGAGGCATCCTCACAAGCTCTTATTGCATAAGCCCTAGCTGGTGCGTGCCTCAGATCAAACTGTAGTCTCATTCATTCCACCTCTGCTAACTCCAACATTTCCATTGTTCTTTGGTGGCCTACCTTTAGAAGGCGTAGCCCTTGGTTGTACATTCTGAGCTTTATCCCTGTCAGATCTATCTGGGCAATCTTAGAGGTAATGATCTAATGAGCTGCATTTAAAACACAATCCTTCTTTCAATTGGCACTCACGAAAATGTCTTCTATTGCATTGTTGACACTCTGGCTTATTGACATTACAAACGCTGCTAGCACTAGCTACTGAGGTAGCCTGAGGTCTCGAGCTAGCTTGCTTTCCTCAATCTCTACCAAAAAATCTAGACAAAACTGATATACAACTACAAGATTCTTTTACTTTCTTTGAAGGAGAAAGGAAAGATTTTTCCAATTTCCTTTTACTCTAGTCTCGAACTTTAGAATCTATCTTTTTCTTTGCTTTGCTAATGTCCTCCATCTTCTAAGCTCTATCTACAAAATTAACGAACTCTTTTAAATCAAGTTCCCTGAGGCTTGAGCATTGCTCTTAGCTTCATCAGAATTGTAACACCCTAAAAATTTCTACAGTAAGATATTATCCTTAATATAGTAAAATAAGGAAATAAAGTGACAAGAAGAGGAAAAAATTGAGTTATGTCACTGGGAAGTATATTATGATATACTAATTTAAGAAAGGACTAAATTGTAAAAGTGAGAAAAGTTTTGTGGCCCAAGAGTAAATACTCAAAATTTGAGGGATTAAAAAGTAAATATGAAAAGTTGAAGGACTAATAGTGCAAATATTTTAAGGGTGGAATGATCCAGAAACCAAGGAAAATTGATGAATTAGGACCAAATTGAATAGGTGAAAATTTATGAGGGAGTAAATTGCAATTTTACCAAATTAAGTGATGACTCAAGAATGGAATTTTAAAAGATAACTAAGGGCAAAATGGTCAATTGGAAGAGAGAGAAATCTAGAGACAATGACGATGTTGGAGATATTTTAGATAAATTAAATAAATAAATACTAGTTTATTAATACTTTAATTGATTTTTAAATGATATTTTATTATTTTATTATTATTTTATTTAGTATATATAAGGAAAGAAAGATGAATAATCATCATCTTTTCTTTCCCATGCAATCCAACGTGAGAGAGAGGAAGAAGAAAATAAGTATTCTTTCTTTACAATTTGGTCCTTCCACCAAAAATTCACCATTTTCACCTAGAAATCAAAAGAATTTCCATAGCTACTAAGAGAGAAAAATGTTAAGGAGACCATGAGGAGTTAGAATATCAAGTTGGATTCAAGAAATAGAAGCTGGAGGAGAGAGAAAATCAAGTTAAAGTTTAGTATCAATAGAACAAGGTAATACATCAAGATTTCAATATGTTTTTAAGTTTGTTATTATTGACAAAGCATGAAAATAATGTAATAGTAGAGTTTTCTTACATAAGGTCCTATATTCTTGATATGTTAGTGAAGAGAAAATAAGAGAAAGTGATGAGAAATGGTAGAGAAAAAGAAAATAAGGGTGTTATAACATGGTAATTAATATCTTGCACTAAAATAGTTTTGGACTGCAGCAGTAGTCTAACTTTGAAAAATCATAAAAATTGTAGAAATCTAATTATAGGATGAATAAAATATGAAATTAAATATTATTAAGTCTAGTTTCTTATAGAAGAAATGATTTAAGCAATGGAATTGTAAATCATGAGATATGATGAATTTTGTGAGACAAGGTCAGAATGATTTCGGGTTCCCCGGTTCTTAAATTTTAAAATCATAAAAAATTGGATAAAAATAATTATGGGCTTAAATTTATATGTTTAGAATCTTTTCAATAGAAATAAATGGGAACATCATTCGAATTCTGTACGAGAAGATAATTAATTTTTAGTGAAAAGGGTCACATTGTTGACAACGAATAAAGGTAAATTTAAAGAATAAACTGTACTTATTGATTAAACCAAAAATTCTAAAAATTTTATGGTAAGAATATATATGAGTCTAGTTTCAGGGAAAATTAGCAAATCTTAATTTGGAGTTCTAGAGCTCCAGATATAAATAATTTAGTGACTATGACACAGATGGACAGCTTGAATATTCATAAAAGTAAATAATAAAAATTATAGATGATGTTACTTACAAGTGTGTTATATACATTAAGGATATGGAATGGAGAGTGAAGGAGGAAAATATGTATGAATATTCATCTAGCATGGCTAATTTGCATATTCTAGGCTTAGGGACTAAATTGAATAAAAGTAAAACTTTATGGGCAATTTTGTAAAAAGGTCAAAAATGATCAAATTGCATGAAATGGATTATTTTATTATTTAAATTATAAAATTGAATGAAATTATTAATTTAGTTCAAGATCGGGGGAAAACATGTTTTAGGGATTAAATTGAAAAAAGTTGAAATTATGGAAAATTCTGATATTTTATAGAATTCATGGACTGTTATCAATATGTATGAGAATAATAGCTAGAAATAAGGATTAAATTGCAAGAATTTTATTTTCCTGACCCTAAGGATGAAATCGTCATTAATTAAAAGTTTAGGGGCAAAATGGTAATTTTGCCTAGAGAATTAATTAAATGCATTAGAATATGAAATGAATGAAAATGATGATCAAATTTATTGATAAAGATCCGGACGACTCAAATACGAGACTTGATCGTGGAAAAGAAAAGATATCGGATTAATGAAATTATAAACACAAACAAGCAATGAGGTAAGTTCATGTAACTTGAATTATATTCTTAAATGCTTGAAATGTATGTTATTGATGTGAATATGATTTGAAAGTTCATTGTATGAAAATTTATGAAACATTGATATATTTGATAAAAAGGGGAAGAAATCCCGGTTGAATGAAAGGAAATTTCGATGGATCTCGAAAAGGAATTGACGGTAAAAGGATCTAGCTCGACGGGTGATCCTATCCCGATATAGCCCTCCAAGAATATGTGGAAAATGGATTTAGCCGGACGAGTAATTCAATTAGGGTCTGAATTTAGCTGGACTGTAATTCAGATCCAAGCTCATTAGAGTAATTGTCGTTGCGAGGATTTAACTCGACCGTAATCCCGACAATACTCTATGAGTTTCTATTATGAGGATTTAGCTCGAT
The DNA here is from genome assembly GCF_025698485.1 of Gossypium arboreum. NCBI lineage: Eukaryota > Viridiplantae > Streptophyta > Magnoliopsida > Malvales > Malvaceae > Gossypium > Gossypium arboreum. The sequence goes on along the minus strand of NC_069077.1, from coordinate 113,922,661 downwards.
CGTAATCCCATTGTAAGGATGAGGTTCATGGAGTGTGTTTCTGAAATGAAATGTGTAAGACCATGGCTGAAAGACACCATGGCAACATGATATGAAATGTGTAAGACCATGGTTGAAAGACACCATGGGAACATGATATGAAATGTGTAAGACCATGGTTGAAAGACACCATGGCAACAGGATATAAAATGTGCAAGACCATGGTTGAAAGATACCATGGCAACAGGATATAAAATGTGTAAGACCATGGTTGAAAGATACCATGGCAACATGACGGGAATGAATAAGACCATGGTTGAAAGATACCATGGCAATGTAACATGAAATGAACAAGACCATGGTTGAAAGATACCATGGCAACCTGACAGAAAATGAGTAAGACCATAGTTGAAAGACACTATGACATCATGTCAAAGATAAATAAGACCGTGGATGGGAGACGCGATGACATCTATTGAACAATTGATATTCAGGTAATATGTATCAGATGACAAATGGTTATATGAAATGGTTGTGTGAAATGTTTACAAGAACTGGTCATATGGAAATGTATGTACAAAATAGTTGTATGAAATAATTATGAAGATAGATAAACGAAATAAGAATAAGTACATGGAATATAATTTATGTTAAGTTTGATATAAACTTTACCGGAACAAATATACATAAAATAAATGGAAATGATGGAGCATGAAATATTGATATAATGAAATGATTGATATATACTTATGAAGAAACGGTAAGAGAATGATATGTTGATACAAGGAAATTATGTAAGTAAAGACAATTATTAAACTCAAGCGTGACATGTCGAGAAAAGAAGTATATCAATGTTGAATTTATATGAAATATGTGCAAGTATACTAACAATGATGTTGTTTGACGCTTAGACAAGTGTCAAGCTATTGATTGAATGGTAACATGTTTAATTATAAGAAGCAATGAAATGGTAAGTACTTAGATGAAAATATTTAAGATTTTGCGAAATTTTTTATGATCCCGATTTAATTCCGGTTGGTTTTTAATGTATGTTTGGGGCTTCAAGGGCCCAATAGAGAGACATTATGATTATTTTCAAAATATGAATAATAAATGACTCAGAATTATCTGAAAATGTTCATTAAACTCCGGTAATGCCTCGTACCTATTCTGGCAATGGATACGGGTAGGGGGTGTTACATTTAGTGGTATCAGAGCTACGATTTAGTCGGTTCTTGGACCAAACGTAGTATATGTGAAGTCTAAAAACACATGTCATTATAATCTGTGATAGTGTGATATCTCTCGTCTCTGATGAGATTTGTTTTATTTATAGAAAGAGATGTTTTTCAACCAAGCTAATTCTGACAATGTTAAAAGCGATGCTCAAGTATATGAGTAGAAAGTTGATTATGATGAATCGGTATAAAAAAATGGTATGAATAAATGTTTTATAATACATGTCGATGATGAATGTTATGTTATATGTATTATTAAAACAATTTATATTACTACACTAAATATTATGTTGATGACTAAATTACAAAATATATAAAAGTAATATATGAAGTACATGATAAGGATTATTAGAGAATTATGAATGAATAGTGAATTTTGAAATATATTACATGTATTGAAGATACAGAAGATATAAGTATATGAATTATTGGTACAAGGATTAAATTGTAAAGCATGTAAAAGTATTATGCGAAGGTGTAAAAGTGATATGCGTGCATGAAATAATTTGCCCAAGTAGACAAGATTACAACTACTAGAATATTAAGGGACCTCAGCATGCTCTCTGATTATTAGCACATTCAGCACATTCGTACTCTCTGTATAGCACCTCAGTGTTCTTTGTTTAATAGTGCATAATAATGCACCTCTGTATAAGTCTCGTATATCCGAAGTATTCTATCTAGTCTACTGGTCCTCTGCTAAGTAAAAAGTAAACAATTTTCATTACGAGGTAAAAGATTATCTCTAAGCAAAAATGTTAGTTATGATGAAGCAGAACTCGTAAAAGTACGAATAAATGTTTTATAGTACTTGAGAATGATAAATGTTTTATGAGTAAATACATGAAAATTAAATTATGAGGCTTTACGATCTATACCCCTTTACTAGTTAGTTATATGCAATGAAATTCATGAGATTTATATTGATTAAGTTCAGAAGCGGAAAGTGAAAAGCTCAATGGTTAAATAATTGATAATGCAGTCGGAACTGAGAATGAGTTAATAAGTAAAGATGGGTTCTGAATAGAGACATCAAAATTTTTCTAAAAACTAGCTGGGATATACAGTACCACTGTTAAATAAAGAAATTATTTATAGGAAAATCGATTTGTTCAAATATGGTATTTACAGAATGGTTAACTAAAAATTTCTTCCAAATTAGTTTCTTGAGTGAACTGATAAATTAAAAAAATATATATTTGAATATAGTTGTTATAAATAGGTATATTACAATAAAATTTTTTTGGGATTTTATACGGGTATTTTATTTATACTGATATTTTCAGAGGTATATACAACTGTTCATGTTTGGATGCTATAATCAACATATGGAAAGGTTGGATAAATATGCTAATAGACAGAAATTATCACAGGTCTGATTGATTCACAAGTGGTACTACTCTATCTTTCTTTGGTTTTCCAAGCCAATATATGTGATAGAACACTTGATAATAAGATTCATATGATATTATTTTCTATTTCTGTTGGTAGAAGCTCTGAAAGACAAATGTGAAATATTGTATTGAAAATAAATTGTGAAATGAAAGGATAGAGAATGGATATAAATGATAAACTGGGTAAATATGTACAAAAAGAAACTATAGAACTATAGAAATAATGAAATTCATGATCAAAAGAAATAAGGAAATTTCGAGGACGAAATTTATTTTAAGGGGGAGAGAAAAGTAACACCCTGAAAATTTCTACAGTATTGAATCCCAGTCTTTTGGATCTCTGCCAATTTGCTCCCTAGGTGTTGAAACTTTGGTAAGTGTTCTTCACTTCAGTAAAGGTTGGACGAATAGGCTTTAGTAGAAAAGGGTGACATATGCTGGATAGAAGTCACCCAATATGTTTTTAATGATAAAGGTTAATGCAGATCTGGGTAGCACTCGTGATTAGTGATCAAGGAAAAGCTATTAAGACTTCGCGTTTCAGGTAAGGTTAAGGTGAGACTTCGGCTTTTGGTAAAGTATTCGATAAGTATATATGAGTAATCATTGAGTGATATCGATTGTAGGTTCATGGTAAGGGGGATCGTAGCACGCTTTACTACCAGGTGTGTACATACACTGCACACACAGTAGATCGGCAAAAGTGAAAATACTGAAATGCCGAAATGTCGAAAAGCCAAAAGTTTGGCTATTGTAGTCTTGCGAGTGCACGAAAACTCGTAAGGGGGAAACCGATATGTTATCTGAGGCCCTATGGGTGATTCCATGAACTTGGGCTGTGTTTTGGCCAATCGGGCCAGGATGGGCTAAGTGGGCCTGATAGGCTGTTGGGCCTATAATAGGCAAAATTGGCAACTTGATGTTAAGTGATGGAAATTATATGAAAGCATGTATATGAATGTGATTTGGGCCTAATGGGCCGTACGAATGTGATTTGGGCCCAATGGGCCATACGAATGTGATTTGGGCCTAGTGGGCCATATGAATAAGATTGGGCCTAGTAGGCCATATGCATGTATGTAGACTTATTTGGGCTCTATAAGGGGTTTTAGGGCTGGTATCTGATAACTGTTTAATTGACATAACACTTAATTAATTAATTGGGACCATGGACAAGTCATAAGGTTAAGGTGTGGTAATGGGTATGTGCATGTCTAGGATTGGATCCAGGGAGAGCTTGGTACTTAAGCGGTCTTAATGACTCACCTCCTCTTCTCTGGAATCCTACCTGGTGCATAGTATCTGTTCACTTTAGCCAACGAGGACTTGTTAACGGGCCAAGGTAAGTAATAAACCTAATAAAAAGAAATTACTGAAATGCCCCTAAGGACAAAAATGACCAAAATACCCCTATGTATAAGATTTATGGATGTTACATGTAGATCCGCTGAATACATACGATATTCTGTTTAGGTTGCATACGGGTTGGGAATTATGGAACGGAAGAAGTATATGAGGATCGCATGGTTGCTTGACAACCGTGGGTCCACCGACAGCTTTTAAGCCGAATATGTGATTGGCAGCTTTCTGCAATGACGGTAGTTCCACAACCGGGCTACCATTGATGTGTATCGAATGGGTGGGTCGATATCTATATCCCCACATGATGTGTACCGGGGTACGGAGTTGGTGTGTAGCGGTTGGATTATTGGGGTGGGTTGCACTACATTGCATGTATGACGTTATGGTGATTGATGGTTGCTTAGGACTCTTCGAGGGTTGTACACACTGAGTTTTCGAAAACTCACCCGCTCTTTTATTTTTCTCAGATGATGCTCAGTAAGAGGTTCAACGGATGGAAGGACTCTGAGGTGGCCAGCTAGCAAGACGACCTGGACATGCTTTTTTTTATATAGTTTCTAGTTTACTAAGTTATTTAAGACTGGATTGTAATAAGGCCTTTCCTCTGGTTATTATTCCAAATTAGGACTATTATTTTTATGCTTTATATTTATTCTTGAACATGGGTTCCTAAACCTTAACTGTTTTTATTGAATACTACGTTTTCGCAACTCAATTTTCAAATGACAAGCTTTCATAAATCATCTGTTTTAAATAAAGTTTCTGCAACTGAAAAGAGATTTTGCAAGGTTTTCAAATTTAAAGAAGGGTTTTCAATGAAAACATGGTTTTCGCTAAAATACTTCAATGTGACGCTCCAGATTCGGCCATAACGTCTGAGCCGGGTAAGGGGTGTTACAGTTATATTTATGAAAATGGTTCGGCTAGGCTTAAAGTAAAAATAAATTGAATAAATTTCATTTTACAAGCCTAGGGGCAAAACTGTAAATATGAAAAAGTTTAGGGGCAAAAATATAATTTTTCCATAATATGATTTTGGGCTCACAATGAATAATGTGACTAATAAATAAGCTAAATGTGACATTTTAGATCAAGGAAAATGAGGTTTGGACCTAGAACATGGGAAAAACGTGTATTTGACGGTTAGGTCTTTTTCACCATTTTTGGTATCGAGGTAAGTTTGTAGGTTTAATAAGCAATTAATTGTACATGTATAAATGTTTAATTGATATAATTGTGATAAATGCCTTATTATTAAAATGAAATGTGAATGCTATGGAGTACAGTATTACGGAAATGATCATGAGATTTTATGATACACTATGCAATGATATGATAAAAAAATATGTCTATGATACTTGATGACATTGTGATGAGCTGTAATTTCATGTTTAAATGTGATTATCTTTATTATTATCATTATGAAGAATTATGTGATTAATCATTATCATTAATTATATAATTGGTCCTCTGGACAAGTTCAACAAAGACGTGTAAATAAGGAAATCCCGTTTAAACCTTAGGAATAGTTTAGGATACAAGTGACATGTTACTAGGAACTATGTAATCTGAGCTCATGAGTTTTGGTCTGAGTTCATGATATATGTGACACATGTTATGGCGGTCCGGGTGCTGGTCTTGTATGTTCTACCGATGTTGGGTAGTCCGGCATGTGTTGCAGATACCTGATAGCTTGTATGAGCAGCCCGCGTAGCTACATCCTAACCGACAGCTTGTGTGAGCAGACCCATAAGTAGCTCAAAAGCGAGCACATGTGATATGTGATATGAGGTAGCATTGGCTACTTATTGGGCACTTAGGTGCGAGATTCCAATGTATCCGATGGTATTCCAAGTGTCCAATGGGTAAATTATCGAGTAACTAGACGAAAAACCCGAGGGGTAAGTCAATGAGAAGAATAAGTATATGGTTATGTTATGAGATAGTACAGGTACATACTCAAAACTCATGAGCATTAAACTTGGTATGTGGTAAGAATGCAAATGAATGAATTATGTCATGAGAATGATTTTCTATAATGACTTGTGATTATAGGTTTATATTTAGGACGTAAAAATATATGGTGAATTCGATTGAGAATCATGTGTAAGGCTTTTAGGCCAAATTGAATTGAGACACGATATGCTTATTCTTTTAATGTTTTGATTCAATGGATAATGAAAAGAGAGAAAGACCGACATAAAAACCTAATAAAAATGGATATGAAAGTTTGGATAGCTAAGAGTTTTGGACCATTGAATGATGTTAATCTATATAAATATACATAATTAATATGCACTTTTATTATGAATGTTGAAATGATTTATCAAGTGTTGAAGTGTTTTATTATGAGAGTTTATGTTAGACAGGACAAATTTATGTTTATAGATTAAAAGATGAGCATTACAATTGATTAATGTGTAACCATGAGAACATATTGATGAAATTGGTAAATGCATGTAAATGATTCGCTTATTATTTTCATACGGACTTACTAAGCTATATAGCTTACCCCCTGTTCTTTCCCACCTCTCATAGGTTTATTCAGCTAGCTCAGGTTGGAGATCTTCAGAGATTCTATCACACTAGCAAGCTATCATTTGGGGTATAAGTGAATGTAAATATGTTAAGTCTATGGCATGTATAGGGACTTAGTCATTTTATGTATGTGTCATTATGATATGGCCAAATGAATTGTCATTTTATGTATGTGTCATTATGATATGGCCAAATGTATTGGCTTGTAATGAATAAGGATTTGATTTGGTATGTAGCCATATAAATTGGCTTATATTGGCTAATGGGTTGCAAGTATATTAATTACTCATATGCCTATGCCAATGTCATTGTGTGATGTTGTTAATAATGGTATGTCAATGAAAGTTAGTACAAGAGAATCATGAAAGAGTAAAATTAGTATTAAAATAGTTTTGGACAGTAGCAGTAGTATAACTTTTAAAAATCATAAAAAATTTTGGAAATAAAATTAGAGGTTGAATAAAATATGAAATTAAATCCTATTGAGTCTAGTTTTACATAGAAGAAATGGTGTAAGCAAAAGAATTTCATTTTAAGAGATATTTGAATTTTTATGAGACAAGGTTAGAATAATTTTGGGTTTCCCTGTTCTGAATTTGGAAAATCATTAAAAATTGTATAGAAATACTTGGGGGTTAAAATTTATATGTTTAAATTATTAATGAGTCTATTTTCAAGAGAAAAAAATGGGAACATCATCCAAATCCCGTACTAAGAGATAATTAATTTTTAGTGAAGAAAGGTCGAAACTATCAAACTGCAGAACAGGGATGAATTTCAAGAATTAACTGTACTTATTGGATAAGCCATAAATTCTAAAAACTTTGTGGTAGGAAGATATTTGAGTCTAGTTTCATAAAAATCAAGCAGATATTAATTTAGAGTTCTTTAGCTCAAGATATAAATAATTTAATGACTATGACTCAAGTGGATAGTTTTGTTATGAACAGTAAATAATTGTTTTGATATGTTTAAGCCTTGATTATGGTTGTGTTGGTAGCTTAATTGTGCCATGTTTGCTAGTACAAATCTTCGATGAGGAAAATCTAGAACACGCAAATGAAAATCAAATAGAAGAAGAAATAGGTCAAGGCTCCAAGGCGTGTATCGAGCCACTATCTTTAAGGTTATATTTGCCCCCACCTATCTTTGGTGTGCAAATGAGTTCCAAGCAAATTAACCTCGAGGATATAATGAAGCCAATGACTATTTGCGTTTTGCACTGACGAAAATAGCCCACTACACATTAAGCAATGTATGACAAGAAACTCAATTTCTATAAAAGATTTCTACAGTAATACTTTATAGAATAATCTAATAATATTAAAAAACGAAGGAAGGAAAGAAAGAATATTAGAATTTGTTGGTATGATTTCCAAATGAAATCTCATTCCTATTTATAGAATTTTCATGTCTCTATATAGAGACATCTTTCATCAATAAGTGTCTTTCTGAATAATAATGTCTTTAAAATAAACACATAATTATTCATTTAATTATAACTATTCAAATAAAATTATTTAAATAGTTATAATTCTTTTCAAAAATCAAACAATATAATCTTTTGATTAATTACACCCATTCATTTATAGTTATTGGAACACTATAAATATTTGAAAATGTTCCAACAATCTCCCCCTATTTTCAAAATATTTTAGATTTTGATATTTTTGGAAATCAATTTGCATAAATGAAGGTATCTTATGATTGAACCTTCACTTAGTAAAAACATGTTAAAGTTAATCGAAATTGTATGGTAGACTAACCTTTGAACCAACTATTTCATTTGATTAACCGAACACATCTCACATAATGATTTCAACATCGATCAATACATAGTATTTAGGGACACTATTATGGCAATGTGTCTGTGTCCTCTTTTCATGAGTGCTATCAGAGCCAAGCCCTTGAGCTCCTAGAAGCAGCCACACTTTCACTCACATAGGTAGATCCCATCAATAGTTAACACTCTAACATATCATGAGTGCTGTTAGAGCCAAGCCTTTGAGCTTCTAGCACTTTAATCTTAGGATGGATTTATTTATAGTTCTAACAGTCACATACTAATTATGTACTTTGTCTCATTGAACTCAAGACTTGACGTTATACCAAGTGTTGAGTCGAGTTTCCATCATGGGTGACTCTAATTAATGGGCTTGAGTCCCATCCCTTTTAAGGTCCTTTTTACTGCATCGCTAGCAAGACTTTTTGTCAAAGGATCCGCCAAATTTTCACTTGACCTCACATAACTAATAGTGATCACTCCATCAGAGATTAATTGTCAGACATAACTATGTCTTAATCCAATATGTCTAGACTTTCCATTATATACTTGGCTATATGCCTTTGCTAGAGTAGCCTCATTATCACAACGGATAGAAATAGGTGAAATTGGCTTAGGCCATAAAGGTACATCATAAAGCAAATTTCTTAACCATTCTGCTTCTTTAGATGCAACAGCTAATGCAATAAATTCTGCTGCCATGGTAGAATTAGTAATACATGTTTGTTTCTTGGAACCCCAAGAAATGGCTCCTCCACCAAGAATGAAAATCCATCCACTAGTAGATGCATGATCTTTCAAACTTGTAATCCAACTAGCATTCGAATACCCTTCTAGAACTAGAGGATATCCATTATAACACAATCCATAGTTAATAGTTTTCTTTAAGTACCTATGTACTCTATTCAAAGCTTGCCAATGCAAACTACTTGGATTACTTGTGTACCTATTCAATTTTGCAACAGCATATGCAATTATCTGGTCTTGTACAAGTCATTATGTACATAAGACAACCAATTAGACTTGCATATTTCAATTGATCAATTTTCCTACCAACATTAGATACTAATTTTATTTGAGGATCCATAGGTGTAGATGCTGGTATACAGTTGAAAAGATCAAACTTTTTAAGCACCTTTTCAATGTAATGTGATTGTGATCCATAGGTGTAGATGCTGGTATACAGTTGAAAAGATCAAACTTTTTAAGCACCTTTTCAATGTAATGTGATTGTGATAAAGCTATAGTGCTTTCATCTCAGGTTATTTTAATCCTAAGAATAACATCTGTTACACCCATATGCTTCATAGCAAAGTTTTTTGACAAGAATTTTTTTGTGTTTTCTATTTGTTCCAAATTCGTGCCAAAAATGAGCATGTCATCTACATATAAGCAAATTATGACACATTTTCCATTTTTAGATTTGCTATATATGCACTTATTAGATTCATTTATTTTATAGCCATTAGCTAAAACAACATTGTCAAACTTTTGGTGCCATTGTTTTGGTGCTTGTTTAAGTCCATATAAAGATTTAACAAGCTTACATACCTTATGCTCTTGTCCTGGAACAACAAATCCTTCCGGTTGTTCCATGTACAATTCCTCTTCCAATTCACCAGTTAAAAATGCAGTTTTAACATCCATTTGGTGAACATCTAAATCATATATAGAGGTAAGTGATATTAAGAGTCTAATTGTAGCAATTCTTGCTACTGGAGCATAGGTATCAAAGTAATCAATACCTTGTTTTTGTGTAAAACCTTTGGCTACCAACCTTGCTTTAAACTTATCAATGGTTCCATCGACCTTCATTTTCTTTTTGAAGATCCATCCTATTGGTTTGGAACCCGGTGGAAGATCAACTAAGATCCAATTTTGATTTCCCATTATTGAATCCATCTCATCATTTATTGTTTTTTTCCAAAAAGCAGAGTCTTGAGGTTTCATTCCCTTTGCAAATGTAATAGGATCAGATTCTGTATTATAACAATAAGGTATCTTATTGCATATACTTTCACCTTTTCCTTCTACAAGAAACATAATGAAATCTGGTCCAAAATATTTGACCTTTTTAATCCTCTTACTTCTTCTTAATTCTTGACAAGATTCATCATTATTATCAATTTGTTCCAATGGAATCTCATTCTCATTTGAAGAATGAATCAATTGTTGTGGCTGTAATTGTCTTGATATAGAATTCAATCTATTTTCATCAAAAATACCATCTCTTGATTCAATAACAGTATTAATTGAAATTGAATCATTTGGTTCAATTACCATGAACCTATATGCCTTGCTATTATGTGCATATCCTATAACTATGCATTCAATTCCTCTTTGACCTAACTTCTTACGTTTAGGTGTTGGAACTTTGACAATAGCTCTACAACCGCAAACCTTCAAATAATTAAGGTTTGGTTTCCTTTTCTTCCATTGTTCATAATGGGTTATTTTAGTTTCCTTATTAGGAACTCTATTCAATATATGACAAGCTGTTAGAACAGCTTCTCCCCAAAAACCTTGTCCAAGACCTGAATATGATAACATTGAATTTACCATTTCAGTCACGACTCTATTTTTTCTTTCAGCTACACCATTTTTGTTGTGGTGTGTAAGTGGCTGAAACTTGATGGACAATCCCAGTGGATTCAAAATAACTTGTATTATAGTATTCTCCACCTCTATCCGATCTTAAGCACTTGATAAATGATTCACACTAAAGTTCAACTTCAAATTTATAAACTTTAAATTTATTAAGTGTTTCATCTTTTGAATGTAATAAATATACATAACAATATCTAGAACAATCATTAATAAAAGTAACAAAATATTTCTTTCCAGCTAATGTAAGAGTATTATGCATGTCACATAAATTACTATGTACCAAATCAAGCAATTTTGTTTTCCTTTTACCCTTAGGGAAAGGGTTTCTTGTAATTTTAGTCAACATACATGTATTGCATTTTCCAATATTATTATTAAAAATAGGAATTAAATCTAACTTATATATGTCATTCAATTTCCTATAATTCAAATGACCTAATCTATAATGCCATAAACAAAAGATTCAATCATATAAGTAGAAATAGTATTATTGTTATTAATTATATTTAGTTTGAACATACTCTTATACATATACACTTTCCCTACAAAAATTCCTCCCTTAGACAAAATAAACTTATTTGCCTCAAAAACAAGTTTGAAACCAAACTTATTTAACAGACTTCCAGACACTAAATTCTTTCTAACTTCTAGTACATAATATACATCATTTAAGGTTAAAACCTTTCCAAAAGTGGATTTTAGTTCAATAGACCTTTTGCCTTTGATTGCTGTGGTGGAAGAATTTCCCATGTACAAGACATTGTCATTTTCACATTGTGTGAACTTTGTGAACATGCTTTTGTCTTTGCACACATGTTTGGTTGCTCTGGTATCAATCCACCATGTATTATCATCTTGTGCCATATTAATTTCAGATATCATTACAACGAACTTTTCGTTATTATCAGCCTTAGAAGATGATTTCTTCTTTAAAAATCGACATTCATTCTTGAAATGTCCCGACTTACCACAATGATAGCATGAGCCCTTTTGTTTCTTTTTGAACTTAGGTGCTCTATCAGTCTATTTTAACTTTCTCTTGAATGGTTTAGTAGTCTATACTTCCTCCATAACATGCACTTTGGCATTTTCAGAATTTAGATTCTAATCTTGCTTTCGATATTCTTCTTCAATACGAAGATGATTTGCCAAAGCCTCAAGAGATATTTCCTCTTTCTTATGTTTTAGACTTCTTTTAAAGTCTTTCCAAGATGGAGGAAGTTTGTCTATTATGGAAGATACAACAATCATTTGATCCATTTTCATATCATATTGCTTGAATTGATTCAACATCTTTTTAATATCACGGAATTGTTCCATAACAGAACGACCATCAACTATTTGATAATTATTGAAAAGACTGACAAGAAATTTCTTACTTGTAACATCCTCAGTCATGTATCTTGTCTCCAATTTGTCCCATAATTCTTTAGCGGTGACCTCGTTTTGGTAGCTGTCAAATAAACCATCAGATAAACTGTAATATCCCGAATTAAGGCCTAATCGAAATAGTGGTTTCGTGACCACAAATTTGAGATAGAAATAATTATTTTATAATTATTTTGAGGTTTATGATAAGATTGCATGATTGTGTGAAAATTTCGTGACAGAATTCTATGCATAAAGTGCTTAAGTTGAGATTAGGGACTAAATCGAATAATTTGTAAAAATTTAGTATGAAATTGCTTTGGAATATTAATGAGGAGGTCTTAAATAGCAATTTGACCAATTTCTAAAATTTTGGACAAAAATGGGCTTGTACATAAAAATTTTCAAAGAAAGGTATTAAGGGTATTTTAGTCTTTTTGTAATTAAAATTAATTAAAAGGGAAAATAAGGCCATAATGTGTTCATCTTCTCCATGCCTTGGCCGAATCTTACCTCTCTCCATAGCTAGGGTTTCTTCAACTTCCAAGCTTCATAGTAAGTGATTTCAAGCCCCGTTTTTAATGATTTTTATGTTTTTGAAATCCCGGTAGCTCGAATTAACTTATGCTAGCAATAATTCAACCTAGGGTTCATATACCAATAGGTGAAATTTGTGTATTTTGGTGTTTTATGATAGAATATGAAGTTTTAAATTATGTTAGACAACTTGGGCTACTCGGTTTTAAGTGAAAACGAGAAAAATGGCTTAATCGGTAAAAATACCTAATAGTCATAAGTACATGTTAGAGTGTGAATTTGATGTTTCCATAGAAGGGAAAAATGATCAGCATGTCATAAAACATAAGAAAATAGGGTGAGGTTTAATTTACGAGCCTTGGGGAAAAATTGCAAATATGTGAAAGTTTAGGGGCAAAATGGTAATTTTGCCAAAGTTCGTACTAAGGGTTGTTTTGATGAATGTATGTATTAAATAAAATTAATTTGGCATTATAGATCAAGAGAAACGAGATTCAAGTCGCGATCGAGGGAAGAACAAAGTTTACGAGGAATAGGCTCGATTGCTAATATTTTGTATCGAGGTAAGTTAATGTGTAAATAAGGTAACATAATTTTTATTTTAAGTGATTTAATGATATTTGTATGATATGATATTTATTATCATGAAATATCGTGCTTTGTGAATTATTATTTGGTAATACGCAAATTATGTGAATAATTTAATAAGTATGAGATGTTAGCAAATATCGATTTCTATATTTCGAAGAAGGAGATCGAAATGTGTAAATGAAAAGAATCCCGTTTGAACCTTGGGAATAGATTAGGGTACAAGTGACATGTCACTAGGATGGTTGAGTTCCGAACTCGTTGAGTTGAGTCTGAGTTCGTGAGATGTAACTAGGCATCCGAGCTCATTGAGTTGAGTCCGAGTTCACTTATAGATGTGAACGCCCGAGCTCGTTGAGTTGAGTCCGAGTTCGTTTATGGGCGGGTTACATGGTAGCTTGGCTACATAGATTTTAAAAGCTATTGAGCTTGTTTAGCTATGAGTATAGCACTTATGTGCACATTATCCGTGTATCCGAAATCATATTCCGATGTGTTCAACGGGAGATCTCTAATAGAATAAGGAGAATGCCTAATACGAAGGTGACATGTTGGTAAGTGTGATGAATAAGAAAATTTGACAGGTATGTGTTTAAACCCTCGGGTTGAGAACTTAGTATGATGAAATTGTAGTAAGATATTAAATGCAAATATAACATGAATGTCTTGGTGTTGTTTATGCAAACAATGTTTATGTTGAATGGCATGATTATGTTACTTGTTATTTGCATGTGAACTTACTAAGCATTTATGCTTACTCCCTCCTTTTTCCTTCATTGTAGTTTTGACAAGCCGGCTTGAGAATCGGGATAGGTCGAAGGCTTGTTCACACTATCCGAAGACCTAAATTGGTACAATGGCTTGTATATTTTGAGTGTGGCATGTATAGCAATATACTCACTTTGTATAAATGATCATATGATATGGTTATGGTTTGGTAAGAAAAGGGTTTGTAAATGATTAGCTATTGGAATGGCTAATCAAGTTTATATATGATAACATGTATGCTTTATGTCTTAACTAAACCATGAAAATCATTGGAATGGTAAAATTGGCCATAAAATAGAGTCATACAACAGCAGTGATGTGAATTTGAAAAATCACTAAAAATAGTAGAAATGGAATTAAATGATGAATAAGTTATGAAATTAAATCTTTATGAGTATATTTTCATATGGATGGAACAAAATAGGTAAATGAGTTATATTTTATGAGATATTTAAGTTTATTTTATGAGATATTTAAGTTTTGGTGGAATAGGGTCATAGTGGTCTCTAAATCCCCTATTCTGAATTTAAAAAATTCACCAAAAATTGTACAAAAATAATTAGGAATTTTTCCTTACATGTATGAAATCCTTATTGAGTCTAGTTTTATGAGAAACAAACGGCATAATCATTGAAACTCTGTACAGGGAGATATCTGATGTAATACGTAGGGGACAGAGTAGTCGAACCCTGAAACAGGGGAGACTTTAACTAATAAACTGTACTAACTGGCTTGACCAAAAATTCTAGAAAAACATTTAGTAGATAGATATGAGTCTAGTTTCAAGAAAAATTTATGAATCTTAATTTCGAGTTTGGGAACTCGAGATATGAATTTTTAAGCAACTGTGACGCAGTTGGCCAGCTTGTCTGGAATTTTTAAAAATAAATTGTTTGAGCTGTTTAATTAATGAATTAAGTTTAGTAACATCTCAAGCTCGACTCTGGCGACGGTCTCGGGCGTGAGGGCGTTACATAAACCATTCAATATGTGACCCATGCACATCTAATCAGCATTGTCCCATTTTTGCCTTTCTCGAGTTTCAGCAACAGATTCATTTTCAGTTTCGTCAGGTCTTGGAATATCAAAAACATAAGCAATCTTCAAAGTTGATAATAAGAAGTGCATCTTTTTTGCCATCGTCGAAAATTGCCACCATCAAACCGATCAAGTTTGACAAAATTGGAAGTGTGACAGCCCAAAATTGACCCTAGTCGGAATGTGGTTTCGGGACCACAAAACCGAGGCATAAAAATAATTTAAAATTTATTTTGATGCCTATAATATGTGTGTGCTCATGTGTGACATTTCTTGATGATTGATTTAGTGTTATAAAGGTGAATTTCACTAGAAGGGACTTAGTAGTGAACTTTGAAAGTACGATAGGGAAATGTGTGATGACTAATTAAAGCATGCATGCAAAACAATGGACTTGCATGTCAAATTCCCCTTTTTATAGCTAGTGGCCGGCCATGACAAGGAATTATGGGCAAAAATCATGTCATGAAACATGTTTGGTAAGTGGGTTATGTTTGAATGAATAGAATAAGGAGTATGGAATAAAAAAAAATGTGTCTGTGAAGGCTCCTTTCCCCCATTGCCGTGTAACTAAGAAAGAAAAACAAAAAATTGTTCATCTTTTCCTCCTTCTTTTGGCCGAAAATTCTAAGAGGAAGAAGAGATTTTTGCTTCATTTTCTTTGTTTAGAAGAGATCTAGAAGGAGATTTGGCTAAACTTGCATCAAGATTAAGGTATGTATGAGGTTGTGTTATGAGTTTCATGCATGTTTGAGTTGCTAACTTGATGTTCATGTTAGCCATGGTTCAAATCCTTGTTATGCCATGGAAATGGTATTTGGCCAAAGTTGTTATTGTGTTAAAGCCATTGCATGCTAAATGTGAAGCTTGCTAATGATGCATGCAATGATGGATTGTCTACTCTTGAAATTTCTTTGTAGCAATCTTGAGTGAGACATTGAGTTTTCTTTTGTTTAACCATGACCGAAGTTGAAAGGGGCATGATTGTGATGTATTCGCCATGAAGCATTCATGAGCATGGTTTATGCTTCTTGCATGTTAGTTAAAATTTGTGCTTTGGATGGTTATGGACACCTTGAAATTGCCTTGCACCTATATGTGTATATATGTTTGCACATGATATTTTGGTGATGAAGAAAGTGATAAATATGTTTGTTTAAAGAAGAAATTTGTTGAAGAATGTTGTGAAATTTGCATGTACATTCGGCCTAGTACATGTATAGGGTGAAAAACCTTGAAATTATTTTTGATTTTGTGTATTTATGACCATGTATAATCGGCCACATGAGTAATTTGAGCACTTGATGTTATGTTAAAATTCTTGAGCTTAAATATATGGATGTATGTATATGTGGCCATATAATGGCGTTTTGGTTCAAAGGTTGAATGATAAATTATAATAAAGTGAGATGATATGAGATGCCGAATGTGATTGACTAGTAAACATTATTGAGAAAATATTGAATACTTCTACTTGTATTCGTTAAGCTCAAGAGCAAAGGGAGCTAAATCCGATAAAGGGAAGGAAAAAGTGATCGAATAGCCGTTGAAGGCGTTCGACAACATCCGAGGTAAGTCCTCAAGAAATGACCCTACTCGAATTATGTGAAATGAAATATGGATGTGTAATGATTATTGATTTATGTGTGTATGAGTATTTGAATGATACCGGGCTAAGTCCCAAGGCGATTATGCAAGTGATATGTTTGTGTTTGAGCCTTAGTAACGAAAATGAAACATGGATGTGTAATGATTATTGATGTATGTGTGTGCATGAGCAATTGAATGATATCCGGCTAAGTCCCAAGACATTTATGCTAGTAATTATATCCGGTTAAGACCAAGGCCATTGTGCTAGTGACTACATCCGGCTAAGACCAAGGCATTCGTGCAAGTTGTTAAATCCGGCTAATACCAAGGCATTTGTGCAAGTCGTTCTATCCGGGCTAAGACCAAGGCATTCGTGCATGTGGTTATATCCGGTTGTATTCCGAAGAAGCTTGGGCTGGAGGTGAGCGTTGGTTGCTGTAATAAATTTAATTAGTACGCTCGAAAAGTCCAAAGGATAAGGTATGTTTATATGTGCATTGGAAAAGTCGATATGTTTGAGTAACATTCGCTCAATCGACTAACGAGTTTTCAGCTATTGAATTGGTTGATATCTTGTGAAAGTATATAATGATGAAGTGCGAAGTAAGTATGATTATGTGAATGTGTATTAATGAAATGATTCATTTGGCTATGTGAATGTAATGCTTTAGTTAAAACTGATTTTATTGCTTGAGACTTACTAAGCATAAAAAAATGCTTACCCGCTGCTTTGGCTCTCTGTTTTATAGATTTTGCTCGTTAGCGATCGGATTCGGGATCATTAAAGTCGAAGTCATCTACACTATCAAAGCCTCCATTTTGGGTATAATTTTGGTTGAACTTTGAAATGGCATGTATAGGACTACCCTATTGTAGAAGGTCATGTACCTTTCGGTTTTATGTAAGCTTGGATAACCATGCGAAAATGGCTTATATACGTTGTTAGTATGATTCTATAATCGTTTGTATGATGATCATTATGGGGTATGGAATGGTTTTGAAAAGATTAGCCATTGGAATGGTTAATCATGATCACACTTGTGCTATGTATGCAAAAAGGGCCAATTGAATCGTGGAAATCATGAAATAGGTAAAGGTTACCTTGAAAACAGATGCTGGCAGCAGCAGTGGTGTGGTTTTGAAAAATCACCAAAATTTGTAGGAATGGTATTAAATAGTGAATAAGTTATGTAAATGAACCTTGATGAGTCTACTTTCATATGGAAGAAACAAAACGGTCATAGGAGTTACATGTTAAGAGATATTAAAGTTATTGTGAGACAGGGCCAGAACGGTTTCTGGGTCCCCTGTCGCGACTTTAAAAATTTTCTATAAATTATCCAGAAAGAATTAGAAGTCATGCCTTATATGTGCAGATTCCATTTTGAGTCTAGTTTCATTAGAAACAAACGGAACCAGTATTAAAGCCCTGTACAGATAGATATTCAAGTTGTAACGTGCGAAGGTCAGAGCAGTCGATCCCTGTAACATGGGTGACTTTAACTAATAAACTGTACCAATTGGCCCGACCAAAAACTCTAGAAATAAATCCATGGAAGGATATATGAGTCTAAATTCAGGAAAAATTTACGGAATCAGTTTCTGAGTTTTGAAACTCGAGATATGATTTTTAAGGAGACAGTGACGCAGTTTTCCAGCCTGTCTGGAAATGCCAAATTGGTCGGTGCTTTAAGAGGATTTAGCTCGTTAACCCCTCGCGTCCGACACCGGCGATGGTCTCGGGTTCGGGGTGTTACAGGAAGCCAACTCCTTTAGTGTTCCACTTTCATGAGTTGTAGTAGTCATCATGAAATATAATCTTAAAATTGTTAGTACAAATCTCCGGTGAGGAAAATCTCAAACACACGAACGGAACTTGAGCAGAAGAAGAAATAGGACAAGGCTCCAAGGCGTGTATCAAGCCACTATCTTTAAGGTTATATTCGCCCCCACCTATCTTCGGTATGCAAATGAGTTCCAAGCAAATTAACCTTAAGGATACAATGAAGCCAATGACTATTTGCGTTTTGCACTGACGAGAATAGCCCACTACACATTGAGTAATGTATGACAAGAAACTCAATTTTTATAAAGGATTTCTACAGTAATACTTTATAGAATAATATAATAATATTAAAAAAAGAAGGAAGGAAAGAAAGAATATTAGAATTTGTTGGTATGATTTCAAAATGAAATCTCATTCCTATTTATAGAATTTTCATGTCTCTTCATAGAGACATCTTTCATCAATAGGTGTCTTTCTAAATAATAATGTCTTTAAAATAAACACATAATTATTCATTTAATTATAACTATTCAAATAAAATTATTTAAATAGTTATAATTCTTTTCAAAAATCAAACAATATAATCTTTTGATTAATTACACTCATTCATTTATAGTTATTGGAACATTATAAATATTTGAAAATGTTCCAACAATGTTAAATGCCATTGAAAGTGTGTATGTGAGTGTGCAATTAAGGGTGGAAAATGGCTTGGTAAATAGCCATTTTCTTGGCCACACGGACAGAGATACGGCCGTGTGTCTCAGCCGTGTGAAGGACACGACCGTAGCACATGGGCGTGTGACTTGGCCGTGTGACCCTATTTCGATTGATGACGTCATAAACAGAGAGTTACAGAAGCTGAGGACACAGGCGTGTCCCAAGCCACACGGGTGTGTGTGACCACACGGCCTACCCATACGGGCGTGTGACTCCTATTTTGAGGAAAAATTTTCTAAGTGATATGAAAGTTCTGAAAGTTCTCGGTTTAGTCTCGAACCACACCCATTGTATATTTTGGGCCTCGAGGACCCATATAAAGGACAGTATGCATGTGAATGAAAAGTTTTAAATTTGGACTGACATCCATGTCTTGATTTTGTACGAATGCTTGTGTTTATGTCCGGTAATGCCTCGTAACCTGTCCCGGTGTCGGATACGGGTTAGAGGTGTTACAGTACTTATATTTCATTCCCAGGAATTCACTACCTATGTTCATTGTTGTACAGAATCTCACTAAGTTCATTTCAACTTACAATTGTATTGTCTTGGATGTAGGATCAAATTTTTGGAGTCGTAGTGGAGGGACCAAGCCAAACACCGCTAGCATAGCGCGATGGGTGCGGTAGCCATATCATGCATATAATGGGGCACCCTTAAAGACCACATCTCAGGTATTACATCGATTATGTCTGTGTTAAAGTCTTCAATAAAATTTTGTAAATAACTGTTAGGTTTAATGCGATATCCAATTAATTTGTAAGAACTTATTCTTTGTATGATATGAGTTATAGTAAAACTGATATTTAGATATTTGTTATTGCCTAGGTACATGAATAAATCAGTTAGAAATTTTGATAAGTTATACAATTTGATTGTGGCATTCGGTACTCAAACCCAACAATTGGGTCGGGTTCGGGGTGTTACAAGCAATGCTCTTGCTCCCAATCAAAGATAGCAACAACAACCTCCAACACTTGAGATGCCACTAAGTCCCGAGGGGCTAGCTTGAGAGGCATTCTTCTAGATGATGAACCAATGATTTCATATTACATATGATGATTTAATTTTAACTTATTTTGGTTGTTTTGATAATTTTTTTCAAGTATTGCTAGTAAATTTTTTTGGGAGCATAAAATTATGTAGTTATGCAACAATTTGTACTACCAAACATAATGTAGAAAATTATGATGTAATTACAACCTGTCAACCTAACATGCCTAAATAAATAGAAATCCTTGTAATTACAAAAAGGTGTAAGAATTACATTAGTAATTGCAGTTTCATTTAATTGTTTTATGGTGTCGAAACACACTCTAAGTTGAAAATTTTACTCGTATCCTGGAAATTAAAGAAAGAAAAGTACAGTATAAAGATCCTCGATAAAGTAAAGTACAAAAGCAGGGAATCAACTATTGTACAAATAGTTTAGCTTCCAAGATTACTAGGTGTGAAGAGATTTTTTACTCCTTTGAGAGAAGTCTTCAAAGTGGCATATGCCTGGAGTCAACGAATCCCTAAACACATTTGGTATTATTTCCGGTGAAGGTTTTGTCTCCCAACTTCAACAAGAGCCCGAGTGCCTAAGGTTGCTTGAAGATGCGGTGAGTTCAACCCTATATTGAATAGGGAATGGGCTCATGTGGTAGCATAGCTGCAAAAAAGTTCCTTATATGCTCTAGGGCATGGGTCCAAATCCTACTAGGCTCAAATGCTCATATTTTTGTGGTAGGTGGAAGCGCACTACGCATGATCAGTCTCGATGAGGTGCTCTCCCTTTATTGAACCCACAACCTCTTTAGGTAGCCTTAGGCACTTAGGCTCCCGTCATAGTCGAGAGACAAAACCCTCCACCAAGGAAAATACATAACATGTTGAGGGGTTCACCAACTCTTGACGGATAACACTTCAAAGACTTCTCAAGGAGTCAAAAATCCCTCAACACTAAGAAAAGTTGGAATTGAGAATGTCAAACCTAACAGATTATATTGTAATATAGCCAAGCTGCTCTGCAAATTTCAGTAAACCCAATATACCTTGAATGGGCAAAACATATAGAAATCGACAATCACTTTGTAAAAGAGAAAAAGTTTAAGAAGGTTTCGTTCAAACTCAGCATGTGCCCACCAAAGAACAACTCGCGGATGTTATGACAACAGGACTTGGAGTATAACAGCACGAATATCTTACCTCCAAGTTGGGGATGAAAGATGTTTATCACCCTTCAACTTGAAAGGGTGTGAAGAATGCTGATGTTGTATTGAAATTGGTTATAAAGTTAGTTTGTGATTAATTAACTAGTTAGCTGGTTGTTAACATTTGATCCAAGTTAGCTGTATGTATATCACATTGTCTGTCACTTTAATTAATTATCTGAATATATCATTGATATGATTATATATCCTAATTCCAGAAAAGAAAAACTACGAGTCCGAGCTTAATTTACATTGAGCTTGAAGCAGAATTTCAGTGAGGCAAATATCACTTGTCGATGAACTCAACAGCAGCTTGACCGATTCTACGTTTACCTCTCTGAACCCAGCAACCTTCATTGACATTTTTGCTTCGGAAATTTCGTCATGACTTCAAATATTCAGTGGAGAGCCCATCCCAACCGCGGCATATTCCCAACTAGGGACTCTCCTGAGCAGTAATTGTTGTAGCATAAAAGGAAAAAACTATTACCAAAGCTTCTCTCTGCATGCATACAAGGGAACTTGCAACTTCTCCCAAACTAGAATAATTTATGCATCTAAACCTTCCCTACACACACATTTACGACTTCATGTTTCCCCTACTTGTTGAGAGTAATGGTAAAGAATCGACCTGTTCATAGGTCGGGCTACTCGTCCAAGTTCGAAGGTCTATTTGAAATTTGAGAATGTTTGGGCAAAATATTAAGCTCGAAAATTGAGTTTGGATAAAAAGATTAATCTCATTCAAAATGTGGGTCGAGTTTGGATTTGAACATTCAAGGCCTAAGCCCGGCCCGATCCGTGTTTAAGTTTATAATGCTTTACTTTATGTTATTTTTATATATTACATAATTTAAAACACATTAAAAGATAAACATATACTAAATATATAATACTACTATAATATAAATATTAAAATAATGTTAAGATTACTATATAAAAATTTTCAATAAATAAAAAAATATAAATTATTAACTATTAAAATAATTTAATATAATTTTTTTTAAAATAATACAGACGACCCTAAAATGAACTTGTTTAGTCTTTTACAAATATGAGTGAATTTAGACACAATTTTAAGTCCATGTTTCAAGCTGGCCTGAGCTCGGACAAGCATAAAATATACCAATATCATATTTAGACCCGGTCCTTAAGCACTTTTAGTAAAGAACCGATAATACTGAATTTGAAGTTCCTGCTCCTTTACCAGTAACTACATACAGGATTTGAACATATAAAGTACAGTGGTTCCACAACAAAAGAAACTGATAGAGCTCATGCAAGTATATCTTCAAACGATAGAAAAGAAACGTATGAACAAATGTTCAATATGAAAATCATCCTTGTGCAATTAGAACATCAAGTTTAATCCAGACTTGCTCACAACAAAATCCATAACTAATCATTAATCCCACATACCAAACAAATGCCACTAGATTCACTGTTTTTGTAACTGTCTTGAAAGATAATTATCTTTATAATACAACAATACGGAACCTGTTTTTCTGAAAACCACAGAAATAGATGTTACAACAAAGTATCTACCGCAAGAGAACAACTACATCACATACATGATGTGAAAGCTCGTTCCTAGTTGCACAAATCAAGTATCAAAACCAGAATAGATGCCACTTTCCCGGAGCAACCTCTTCTCTTCTTCAACGTAATTCTTCCCCCTACTAGCCTGACCAAGTTCTCTTTTCCGCTTCTCCTTCTGTGAAAAGGAAACATTCTGTTTCTCTTTCCGAGTTTGTGCATTAACCAGCTCCTCTGCATCCAATATTGCGGCTCTAGTTTTCTGTCTGTCCTTGAAAGATTCTTTAATCTCCCTGATTTCACTGCTTTCTCTGCCAGTTGACCAAGACCAGTCTGGCTTCTCTTTTGGAGGAGGTACATTTAGGACAGATAACCCTCCCTTATAGCCATGTCGCTTCAATGCTTCAAAATCCAACGCAGCACTTTTTTGTTTCCTAGATTTTGCTGTACATACGCAGCTAAAGACAGTAAACCAGGTATGCCTTTTCTTTTAGTCAAAAAATCAAAGAACATATTTAAACTTAAAGGGACAGAACAATAAGGAAAATTCAGCAATCTATAATCATATATCAGTTTATATAAATCAAGCCTAATCAGTACAATGCTAATGGCAATATTTAGAAACATCAAGTAAACCAGCAGTCTTCAGAGTTTGTTCTCATCTAAATAATGTGACATGGTTTCGCCCCTTTGTTGCACAGTTATAAACACAAATGGCAGTACCACCCTCTAGCAAGCAAAATTATGATTCAGCTATTCAGGATAACCATAGTTTCAATAATATTTATTCTAATAAACACAAGCATTCTTCTATAATATTTATTCTAATTTACGTACCAAAAGAATCAAAATCGAGGAAGATATCCATTCCATTCAATTCAGTAAAATGTCAGAAATGAAGGAAAAGCATAAAAATGAAGGGGAAAAAAGAGGAAAGGAGAGTAAACTGTAACACCTTGGGATGAGTTCGTAGGCTTGTTGTTGGGAGGTCCATCTTCAGCTTCAGAGTCCGGATTTGAAGATGAAGATTCGTCAGAAGATGATGAATCATTTGCCTCATCATGATCATCCCATGGCATTGCCCTCTTCATCACATCAAATTTTACTGCAAGAAGACCAAAAGGAAAATTTGTTAAATTGGGACATAATTGAAAACTGAAAGAAGAAATCATAATTGCCAATAAAATCAATAAAGGACAATAAGGAAGATAAGGAACTTGCAGAATCTGATTATTATGATTGGCGACGGTTTAGGGTTTTGAGAGAAAGAGGATAATAGAAATGAAAGGTATCGTTTTCCGCAAGAGGGAGAGTATGGAGGTTTTCGGTACAAAACGGAAAAAAGAAACAAATATACAAAGCGTAAATTCCAAGAACAGTCAACAACTGTACTTCTCCATTTATTTATTTAACTTTTGAAAATTAAATATCATACTGACTTTAATTAATTAAATATCATAGTAGTCACTTTAATTATCATTAAATTAGATGATTGAAATTTTTTATTAGTTTAATAATAAATTCAGTCATTTAAGTTTAAAGTACATGAATTTGATCTTATATCTAAAAATTAATAAATTTAACCTTTAATATTTACAAAATTTGTTATTTTAGTTCTAATTCTACTAAACTTAATAAATTTATCTCTCAAAATTACAAATAATTATTAATTTAGTTATAATTTTAATATTTAAAATATATATTAAAAAATATTTCTTAATATTCCTATTCCTTAACGTAGTTCAAACTCACTAAACAAGAAAAGCATTTAACACCATTCAATTGTGTTCATTTAAAACTAATGTCACATTCGTGAATATGATAAAAGTTTAAGTTAACTTAAAGTGTCATATTTTAGATTAATATCATATTATTTAATTAGATTTCTCTAAAAAATAAAAAATTTAAACTATTACGAAGAAAATATTTTGAAATTTTCTTATTTTGAAAATATACAGAGATCTAATCTTTAAGTAGAGAAAACAAATGCAATGTGAAATGTTTCATAAAATGAAAAACCTAGAAAATTCTTTTTTCACATTTTTTTTTTCTGACTTTGAATAACTTCCGAACTAGCGTAAGCCAAGTACATCAATCAAACGATTAGTCCCGAAAAAATCTAGTCCAAGATTGAAAATAGGAGCTGAATTGAATCAAGGGATAAGTTTGTCGATTCTATGTCCCATGAAGATGTCCAACTTCATCTCTTTCTATTGCACATCAATCAATTTCGTGTCCATTTCTTTTTTAATCATTTGATGTATTTCTCTTTTTTGCATTTTTTGATATTTTTGATGGACAAATGGATTTTTTGGAAGCTTTGAGGCATATTATCGATTAGTAAAGGTAGAGATTTGAAGCATAAAACTATGGTTTTATATTCTACTCCGTGAGATCTTTACAACAGTATATCATATCCTCAAAATAGTTTAGTGATGAATGAGAAATTGATGCTCAAAGTAAGCCACTTGGGAATTATGTTGACAACAATGGAAAGCTTAGTCCCACATTGGTTAGATATCAAGTGTGGAACATGTTTATATATGTGAACCAATTGGGTGGTTACTGAATGACTAATACTTTCTATAACACCCCTAACCCGTATCCATTGCCGAAACAGGATTGCAGAGCATTACCGAGTTTACAGATCAATTACAGTTAAATTTATGTTGTTTACTATTCATTTCCGAAAATCAATCACAACCAATTACAATGTCCCTTATATGGGTCCTTGAGGCCCAAAATACATATTAAAATCGAATTGTGACTAAACCGAGATCACAAAAATTTTTTCACAAAATCTTAAAATTTTTCTTAAGTGCAAGAGACACACGTCCGTGTGGCTCACACGGCCAATAACACGCCCGTTTCCCGGGCCGTGTGGGCATTCGATGTGAGGAACACGGTCGTGTTCTAGCCCGTGTCCTTACCCGTGTAACTCTCTGACTTGGGTCACATGGCTTGCCACACACCCGTGTACTAGACCGTGTGGACAACTTAATTTTCCAAAATTAGGTGCAGGGGTTATACGGCCAGGACACACACCCATGTGTTGGGCTGTGTGTCTCACACAGTTGAGAAACACGCCCATGTCTCTGCCCTTGTGCTCAATTCTGAGCATTCTGTTTCTTGATTTTTAATGTACAGAGGACACACTGCCAAACCACACACCCGTGTGCATGGGCGTGTGTCACACATGGTTGAGACACAAGCCCATGTGTCTGCACATGTGGGCAAAATAAGACCATTTTCCAAGCCTTATTTCTCACCCTTTTTACCTTGCGTGTAACAGCCCGGTTTTGGGCTTAGCTGGAACAGTGGTTTCGAGACCACGAATTTGAAGTTAGAGAAATTTTATTATTATTATTATTTTGATGATACATGTAATATCCTGATTTTGGGCCTAGTCGGAATAGTGGCTTCGTGACCACAAAATACGAGATAGAAATAATTATTTTATGATTATTTTAAGGTCTATGATATGATTGCATGATTGTGTGAAAATTTCGTGAAGAAATTTTATGCATAAAGTGCTTAAATTGAAATTAGGGACTAAATCGAATAATTTGCAAAACTTGCATTCTAGAAGTTTCTAGTATGAAATTGTTTTGAAATATTAATTAGGAGGTCTTAAAGAGTAATTTTACCAATTTCTAAGTCTATGGACAAAATTGGACATGGATGGAATTTTGGAAAGTTTAGTAGTAAGGGCATTTTGGTCATTTAGGGTAAAATGAATTAAAATACAAAATTAAAAGCCAATTTTGCTCATCTTCAACCCCATGGCGAATATAGCAAGGAGAAACCATGGCTAGGGTTTTCAAGCTTCCAAGCTCGATTAGCAAGGAAAACTGAAATTCGGGCTAAAATGGGGAAAATACCAAGTTGTGGACGAAATGGTAAAAATAGCCATTTTCGCATACGAGTGTTGACAAGCCAGCTCGGAAATCGGAAACGGTCGGAGGCACGCTCACACTATCCGTATACCATCTTGGCATAATGGCTTGTATATTTTGAGTATGGCATGTATAGCATTATAATCATTTTGTATATATGGTCTTATGATATGGTTATTGAGTGGTATGGAAATAGAAATGCTTGGTAATGATTAGCCATTGGAATGGCTAATCATGATCATATTTGGTATTATGTATGTCAAATTGCTAGCTAATCCATGGAAACCATGAAATAGGTAAAATTTACCATAAAATAGATTCAGACAGCAACAGTGACGTGAGTTTGAAAAATCACTAAAAATAGTAGAAATGGAATTAAATAATGAATAAGTTATGGAATCGAAGCTTGATGAGTGTATTTTCATATGGAATAAGCGAAACAGGTATATGAGCTACATTTTATGAGATGTTTAAATTTTTGTAAAACAGGGCCAGAGCGATTTCTGGATCCCCTGTTCTGACTTTGGAAATTCACCATAAATTTTACAAAGATAATTAGAAATCACACTTTATATGTACAGATTCCTTATTGAGTCTAGTTTTATTAGAAACAAACGTCATAGTCATTGAAGCTCTATACAGGGAGATATCTGATTCGTAATACACAGAGGTCAGAGTAGTTGAACCCTGAAATAGGGGAGACTTTAACTAATAAACTGTACTAATTGGCCCAACCAAAAATTCTAGAAAAAAATTAGTAGATATATATATGAGTCTAGTTTCAGGAAAAATTTACGGAATTGGATTTCGAGTTTTGTAACTCGAGATATGATTTTTAAAGCGACTGTGATGCAGTTAGCCAGCTTGTCTAGAAATTTTAAAATGAATTGTATGAGCTGTTTAATTAATGAAGTAAGTCCGTTAACACCTCGTGTTCGACTTCGGCAACGGTATCGGGTATGGGGTGTTACATTTAGTGGTATCAGAGCAGGTTTAGTCAGTTCTCGGACTAACCTAGCATTTGTAAAAGTTTAGCTGTACATGCCACTGATCTGTGATAGTGTGATGTCTTCCGACGCGTATAAGTACCGTCTTATTTAGACAGGGTACTCTCCAACCGAGCTGTGCCGACCATGTTCAATGTTATGTGAAGATATTTGAGTAAAATTATGATTATGATAAGTCTCGGTTCAGAAAAGTATGAATAAAAGTTTATGATACATATGTGATAATATGTGAGATGAAAGTTCATGTTGTGATAAATATCCATATTTGCTTAATGCTCATACGATGTAGTGTATGTGGCTTACTTGATAAGATGAACGGAATAAATAGAAAGTAGTAGAGGTATGAATAAAGGTCATAATATCATAATACGAATGAAAATGTCCTTGTCTTGATTGGACGTTGAATGTTGATGAATGTTAATGATATACAATTTTTTATGAGATAAAGGATTATAATGAAATGAACTTATCTATGTTAAATTGCTGGACTGAATTGTATGATTGTAATGATATGTACATGATGATGCACGAAATGAAAGTTGTGATTGTGATGCAAATATCTATGTTTGTTTGGCCTTATATAATGTCATGAGCATGAATTAATTTAATTAAATGAATGGATAAGTAAAGTCATCTAGAAAACATAGAATGTATGCATAAGTATATTGTCTAAATGGGACAATAGGAAAATTGGTGTAAGCCAACATGAATGAATGACATGATTTTGATGATGTTACTATGATGATGGAAGTTGTATCATATGTGTATGTATAAGAAAGTCGAGTCGAGGTCCTACAACCCTCCCCATCAAGTGGTACTTATAATGGAATTTCATGAGATTTGTATTGAATAAGTTTTCGTTGAGAACCCAAAGAGTACAAAGGATAGAATAATTATAAGTATGATTAGAGATTGAAAATGAGCTGATAAGTAAAGTCGAGCCAAGAAAGTATCGGATTGACGTAAAATTATTGGAGTTATGCATCGTCCGGTTAGAAAAGGAATTCTCCTTGGTAAACCGAATTACTCGTGCAAGGTCGAGAAAAGTGTAAATCGAAATTTATTCAGAACTGACCTTCTTTAGTGAATGTTTTAATATGAAATTTGTGACGCAGAACTAGTTGGGGAAATGATAATTGAAATGTGAACTATCTGAGTGTGACAAGCTTATGATGGATGATTTAGCGATCTCTTTTGAGATGTTCTATGTGTTTACTTGTTCTCAAAAATATTTCTATGGCTATTGATCTTCAAGAAATTCTTGTTATATGGGAATGTCTTCTAATTTTGGTGTTGGATGAAAGCATTGGTAGTCTGATGGTTTATAATTTATATTGCTCTATTTCATTGGGTATTCTATTTCATTTCGTCTCGATAAGAATTGATGAGAGAATTCATATGATATTATGATTCTGCTTTCTTCTACTTGATGCTTCATCCGATATATATGTATGGGAAGATATATTGATCTTGTTATATTTGATTTCAAAGGGATTAAATGATGTTTTCTTTTGGACTTTCTTTCTTTGAAGAATTATCGTGGTATTCTCGTATTTTCTCTATGAATTTGGTTTTCGATTCTCCGGCATAGTATCGTATCTTGGGTTTCTTTATCCGGATCTCTTTATTCGGATTTCTTTATTCGGTTTCTCTATCTTGGATTTCTTTATTCGGTTTTCTTGTTATCTTTGTTCCATAATTTGTCAATTACAACTCATGTTCAAGTGGGTTCTTCGTCGTGATAACCATGTCAAATATGACTATACTTCTAATTTGATCTTGGTAATGTGGTAATTTTAGTATTGGGATTTTTCTAATTTCGTAAGGATTTGACATCGAGAAAGGCATAGGTGATAAAAGCGCGAGTTTTAGTCGGTATGGTAAATTATTTATTTGAAAGATTTCATGTGACAATTATGTCGGATTATTTTTCCCAAGTCGATAATAGAATTTCATTTTGTACGGATAAAAGAGTAAATAGTTTGAATGAGAAGTGTATATTTATTAGAAAAGAGTTGGATATTAGTTTAAGTCACTACTGAATGATAAGGTTTCCATCTTGTGAAAGCTGAAAAGTTTATTACATGTTGACAGAGTTCGGATAGATGAGAATATTGGTAACAAGCGTCGAACTAGACTAGTCTACATTGAGCAAAGACTTTCGACTTTCAAGAATGTATTGTTGTATGAATTGTGATGTGTTTCAAGACGGTGAGGTAATGTGATAGTTTAGAGCATCCGATGTTACATAAAATCGGAGTTGTTAAAGGGGTTAAAGCCGAGCATTGGGATCTATCAAAATTATCCCCGGTGTTGATATTGGGATGGAAATGAGAAGGATTATTCTTGAGGCCATATCGAATCATTTCTATGGCGAAAAGAGGAAAATGTGATGTATCCTATTATTAAATGTTTGGCGAGATCTACAAGTCATATCTGATTGAATGAATTCCTACTCATCGATCTATGGAATTTCGTGTCTCTTTGATTGTTGGATTTCTTGGAATTCGGTCTCCATTAAATCAAGTTGAGATCCGGGTTTTATGTCATGATATCATGGGAAACGAGAAGGGTTGAAAGTTTAAGAACAGTTGAGAGTTGAGACTGTAAGCTTTTAGATCATATGAGAAATTGAAGAGATGTATTGGAGGTACGGTCTAAGTGCAAGTTCTTCGACACCAATATGAGATTAAAAGTGAAGACTGCTTTTACGGTAAGATTTTGGGGGACGAAAATCCTCAAGGTGGGAGAGTTGTAATATCCCGATTTTGGGCCTAGTCGAATAGTGGCTTCGTGACCACAAAATACGAGATAGAAATAATTATTTTATGATTATTTTAAGGTCTATGATATGATTGCATGATTGTGTGAAAATTTCGTGAAGAAATTTTATGCATAAAGTGCTTAAATTGAAATTAGGGACTAAATCGAATAATTTGCAAAACTTGCATTCTAGAAGTTTCTAGTATGAAATTGTTTTGAAATATTAATTAGGAGGTCTTAAAGAGTAATTTTACCAATTTCTAAGTCTATGGACAAAATTGGACATGGATGGAATTTTGGAAAGTTTAGTAGTAAGGGCATTTTGGTCATTTAGGGTAAAATGAATTAAAATACAAAATTAAAAGCCAATTTTGCTCATCTTCAACCCCATGGCCGAATATAGCAAGGAGAAACCATGGCTAGGGTTTTTCAAGCTTCCAAGCTCGATTAGCAAGGAAAACTGAAATTCGGGCTAAAATGGGGAAAATACCAAGTTGTGGACGAAATGGTAAAATAGCCATTTTCAGATACGAGTGTTGACAAGCCAGCTCGAAATCGAAACGGTCGGAGGCACGCCACACTATCCGTATACCATCTTGGCATAATGGCTTGTATATTTTGAGTATGGCATGTATAGCATTATAATCATTTTGTATATATGGTCTTATGATATGGTTATTGAGTGGTATGGAAATAGAAATGCTTGGTAATGATTAGCCATTGGAATGGCTAATCATGATCATATTTGGTATTATGTATGTCAAATTGCTAGCTAATCCATGGAAACCATGAAATAGGTAAAATTTACCATAAAATAGATTCAGACAGCAGCAGTGACGTGAGTTTGAAAAATCACTAAAAATAGTAGAAATGGAATTAAATAATGAATAAGTTATGGAATCGAAGCTTGATGAGTGTATTTTCATATGGAATAAGCGAAACAGGTATATGAGCTACATTTTATGAGATGTTTAAATTTTTGTAAAACAGGGCCAGAGCGATTTCTGGATCCCCTGTTCTGACTTTGGAAATTCACCATAAATTTTACAAAGATAATTAGAAATCACACTTTATATGTACAGATTCCTTATTGAGTCTAGTTTTATTAGAAACAAACGTCATAGTCATTGAAGCTCTATACAGGGAGATATCTGATTCGTAATACACAGAGGTCAGAGTAGTTGAACCCTGAAACAGGGAGACTTTAACTAATAAACTGTACTAATTGGCCCAACCAAAAATTCTAGAAAAAATTAGTAGATATATATATGAGTCTAGTTTCAGGAAAAATTTACGGAATTGGATTTCGAGTTTTGTAACTCGAGATATGATTTTTAAAGCGACTGTGATGCAGTTAGCCAGCTTGTCTAGAAATTTTAAAATGAATTGTATGAGCTGTTTAATTAATGAAGTAAGTCCGTTAACACCTCGTGTTCGACTCCGGCAACGGTATCGGGTATGGGGTGTTACAATACACATGATTATATTAGTGCATGAAAAATTTGGTGAGGTAATTTTAGCATTTGTGAGCTTAATTTTGAAAAAGACTAAATCGCATAAAGGGGAAAAGTTGTGATTTGATAGCCAAAGGTGTTTATTAGATAGAGAGCCATAATTGGAGGCCTTTAAAGTGCAGTTATACCCCCTTAAAGAGGCATGGTCGGCCATAGGGACAAGAAAATCAATAGGTCAAATGGTTAGGTAAATTGATGACCTAATGTATTATAAAATAATACCCTAAGAGCCTAGCCTTCATCTTTTTCATTTTTCCTTTCTCCTCCACCAAAATTTTCAATCATTCTAAGGGTTTTGTAAGCTTGAAATTTCATCCATTCATCTCTCTCTCATGTAAGTGATTTAGATGCCTATTTTTGATAATTTTAGTACTTTTGGAACCCTTATAGCATGAGCTAGCTAATGGGGGCCATTTTGCAAGTTAGTTTATAGTCTAGGGATTTGCCATGAAAGTATTTATGATGTTTTCTGAGTTTTTATGGAAGAAGATGAATCTTAGTTGTGTAGTAAACAACTTTTGTGAAAGAACTTCTCATGAAAACCCTAAAAGGATCGTTTTGTAAAGTTTGTAAAATGGATAGTAATGTTGTGAAAAAATGAGAATTTTGGGTCACGATAAGAGTAAAAAGGGTTCGACTAGGCTTAAGATTTGAAGAAATTCGATAAAAACTATTTTCGAGCTAGGGGTAAAATGGTCATTTTGTGAAAGTCTAAGGGCAAAATGGTCATTTTGTAAAAAATGTGAACTTATGATTGCTTAAATTTATTTAGAGGTTAAATGAGTGAATTTTTATTATTTTAGATCAAGAAACACGAAAACCGGGCTTGGACCGAGGGGAAGGCCAAGCAAGTAGAGTAAATTGTCTAGTTGCCTACATTTTGTAATCCGAGGTAAGTTGTATGTTAATACTGCAACTATATTGCTATGATGTATGAATGAATTGATATTGCGTAAATTGTTTGATTGTGATTATGAGAATGCATGTCGAGAAATTAATATAGGAAAGACTTCCCATTGAACATTTGGAATAGACTTGGATATTCGTACCATGACATTGGATAGTATTTGAGCTAGTGTAAGACATGTTTGAGACATGCATCGGCCATATTATGAGAGCTAGTGTAAGACATGTCTGGGACATGCATCGACCTCGGGATATACAAGCTAGTATAAACCTGTCTAGGACATGGCGTCAGCTTGTTGTGTGTCAGTGTAAGACCTGCCTGGGAGACGGCATCGACACCGATAGATGAGAGCCAGCGTAAGACCTGTCTGGGACATGGCATCGACTTTGATATACGAAAGTTAGTGTAAGACCTATCTTGGACACGACATCGACTTTAATGTACTAGCCAGTATAAGACCATGTCTGGGTCATGATGTCGGCATCTTATCCCATGTTTGGGGTTATTGAGTATCCTGTAATATTCCAAATAGTTTAATAGAAGATTCCTCAATTATATCGAAATTAGAAAAGTTATGAAAATGTGGTAAGTGGCACAGGTACCTACTTGAAATGTATGAGATATGGACTCAGTACATGCTATATGAATTGTATTGGATAATGATTAGTAAGTTGTGCTTATGTTTTTTTATTGTATTTGAGAACAAGCTATGAAATTGTTCTGAGCATATTGTGGTATGATGATTAGTTAATGTTTATTTACATGCAACTTACTAAGGTTTATACTTACTCTTCTTCCTTTCCATGTTTTTATAGTACCGCCAAAGTAGCTTGTGGATCGTCACCTATGTCGGAGAAGCCAGTCACACTATCATTTGAAGCACTTTGTATAGTTAGTTCTCTTATTTTGATTATGGCATGCATAGGATCTTTTAATCTTGTTTCAGTGTTACAATGTTTTGGGGCCAAATGTGTTGGCTTACTTTAGTATTTGACTCATTTTGTATAAGGCCATGAAAGATGGTTAATATTAAAAGTTGTTATATAAATACAAGAAGGTCTTTCATGAATGTGAAATTGCTAGTATGGTTAAACGTGTGAACTTCAGTGTATAGATAGCAAAGTGCATAAATTGGTTGTTCAAGCATATGTGAAATGTGTATATGCCTTAGTTAAGGTTGCTTGGTTTAGAAATCATGTTACGTGAGACTTTGGTATGATGGAGGGTGTTATATTGTGTTTCAGGGTGGCAAAAAGGCTTGGTAGATAGCCTTATATCATCCACACGGGTGTGTGTCTAGGTCGTGTGTAATGCACGGTCAGCCCCATGGGCATGTTGTTCGACCGTGTGTCCCCTGTACCTCGAATTTACAAGTCAGTATGTATGGTAATAAACACACAAGCAGAGATACAACATGTGTCTTAGCCGTGTGGAGGACACAGTCTCTGGCCAAGGGTTTGTGCCTTGGCCGTGTCCCCTGAATTTGTTGTTGACGTCAAAAATAGAATGTCAAGGTTTTTAGACATGGGCTAAGACACGGGCGTGCCAGTGAGGGACACGAGCCATGGACACGGGCGTGTGTCAGGCCGTGTGAAAACCCCTGTAGTTTTGAATTTGGAATTTAATTCACACGAGCTCAGGACACGGACGTGTTCCCTTATGCTTAGGTTGTGTGAACCACACGGGCCTTTGGCACGAAAAGGTCAATAGGGCACACGGGCGTGTTGCCCTTCAACATGGGCATGTGCCCTGTTTCAAGTGATATTTTCCAAAGTTTTCATAAGCGATCGAATTAATCCCAAACCATTTTCAAAGTATGATTTGGGCCTCGTAGGCCAATATTAGGAATCAACAGACTATGAAAGAAAAGTTTTAATTTGACCTAGTTTTTACATTTCAGAAAAGATTGAATGCATGTGTTTAAATCAAGTAACTCGTGCCCAGCTTTGGTCTCGAACTTGGGTAAGGGGTGTTACATTTAGTGGTATCAGAACTATGGTTTAGTCAATTATAGGACTAACCAAGCGTGAGTGTCAGTCTAGCTATACATGCCATAATTGTATATTGATAGTGTGGTGACTCTTGACGAAATAAATTGTGTTTTTATATATAGTAAATGGATCCTGACGTGGCTACGGCGGATGACGTGGAAAGTAATGCACTAGCTCCTATTGAAGGGATCGCGCCAATTGATAGTGGGCCCTAACAATAAGTCAGGGCGGAGGGACTAGAGAAGCTTACCTCCATATGATGGACGCGTGGTACTCGGAGTTTATTCGTGCGAATCTGAATTCTCCACCTCCCCCACCTCCTCCAATTCCTTAACCAATTCATATAGCTCCTCAAGGAGCAAAAATGGCTAGAAGAGAGAAACCTCCAGTGGATAGAACTAGAAAGCACGGGGCCGAAGAATTTCGGGCAAATATCGATGATAACCCAGAGAGGGTCGAGTTTTGGTTGGAAAATACCATCAGGGTATTTGACAAATTATCGTGCACACCGGAGGAGTGTATGAAGTGTGTAGTGTCACTCTTACGAGATTCGGCCTTCCAATGGTGGAACACTTTCATGTTAATCATACCGAGAAAGTGAGAAACTTGGGGATTCTTCCAGGAAGAATTTTGAAAGAAGTACATTAGTTAGCGGTTTATCGATCAAAGGAGGAAAGAGTTCCTCGAACTGAAGCAAGGCTGTATGACAGTGACGGAGTATGAACGTGAGTTTGTGAGACTCAACAAGTATGCACGTGAGTGCGTTTCCATAGAAGCCACAATGTGTAAAAGGTTTGAAGATGGATTGAATGAAGACATCCGTCTATTAGTTGGCATTTTAGAGTTGAGGGAGTTTGTAGTACTTGTTGAAAGAGCTTGCAAGGTCGAAGAATTGGCCAAAGAGAAGAGAAAATTTGACATCGAGTCTCGTGACTCAAGGAAAAGACAGATGGGGAAATCACAACGACCTCATCCAAGAGATCAAGAGAGTTTACCACCCGATCAAATATGTCGGTAGGGTTCTCAAGCAGAAACAAGAACCAACAGTACACGACGTCTAAAGCTCAAACCACTTCTGTGGCAAGCGTGGGTAGTACTCGACCGAATAGACCGGAGTGTCCATATTGTGGCAGACGACATTTCGGTGAGTGTCGAGGAAATGATGGAGGTTGCTTCAAGTGCGGCTCACTAGACCATTTTATTCGAAACTGCCTTGAGATGGATAAGAAGAACGAAAAGTAAGAGATGAGGGCGAGTAATACTCCTTCAAAGGGTAGGCCTCAGAAGAACACAGGAAGTGGGGTTGGCAGCCGAGGCATACCTAGAGATTCTACTGTGAGGTCCAAGGGTAGAGCGTGTGCAAGGACTTACACTATACGTGCCCGTGAAGAGACAGAGTCTCCTGATGTGATTACGGGTACCTTTTCTATCCATGATATATCTATCGTTGCTTTGATTGACCTGGGTTCTACCCATTCTTATATTTTTATGGAATTGATACCTCGTATGAACATGCTAGTTGAGCCCACTGAATTTATGGTAATAGTGTCCAACCCATTAGGCAAACATGTGTTAGTTGACCAAGTATGTAGAAATTGCCCTTTGATAATTAAAGGTCATTGTTTTCCGGCTAACTTGATGTTATTGTCGTTCAATGAAATTGATGTAATCCTTGGGATGGATTGGTTAACTTTTCATGGTGTTGTGGTAGATTGTGGGAAAAAAGTTATTGAGTTGAAATGTGAAAGCGGGGATGTTCTTCGGGTTGAATCGGGTAGAACAGATAACTTACTTGTTGTGATATTGTCCATGTCGGTAGTGAGTTATTTGAGAAAAGGATATGAAGCTTATCTTGGTTTTATATTG
Organism: Gossypium arboreum; assembly: GCF_025698485.1. Taxonomy (NCBI): domain Eukaryota; kingdom Viridiplantae; phylum Streptophyta; class Magnoliopsida; order Malvales; family Malvaceae; genus Gossypium; species Gossypium arboreum. Next base: position 113,885,690 of record NC_069077.1, on the reverse strand, counting down.
AATACTCAAGCATATAAATTGAAGATCAAGTCAGTACTAGTGGTATGCGAGTTCTCAGATGTGTTTCCGGAAGAATTACCCGGATTGCCTTTGGTGAGGGAAGTTGAATTCGGGATTGAGTTAGTCCCCGGTACGGCACCCATCTCAATTGCTCTGTATAGGATGGCTCTAACGGAGTTAAAAGAATTGAAAGTCCAGTTACAAGAGTTAATAGATAAAGGTTTTGCAAGACCGAGCTATTCTCCGTGGGGTGCTCCGGTACTCTTTGTGAAAAAGAAAGACGGGCCGATGAGGTTATGTGTAGATTATAGACAACTCAACAAAGTGAAAGTGAATAAAAAGTACCCCTTGCCAAGGATCAATGATTTGTTTGACCAATTGAAAGGAGCCACCGTGTTTTCCAAGATAGACTTCAGGTCTAGTTATTACCAGCTCAAAGTAAAGGAGCAAGATGTACCGAAAACCGTGTTTAGGACTAGATATGGGCATTACGAGTTCCTTGTCATGCCCTTAGATTTAGAAAATGCCCCTACGATATTTATGGACTTGATGAACCGCATTTTCCGGCTATATTTGGATAAGTTTGTGGTGGTCTTTATTGATGATATATTGATTTATTCTCGAGATATGAGTGAACACGCGGAGCACTTGAGAACTATTTTGCAAACCTTGAGGGATAAGCAGCTGTATGACAAGTTTAGTAAAAGTGAGTTTTGGCTCCGAGAGGTCGGATTCTTAAGACACGTCGTGTCGGGTGATGGAATTAGAGTTGACCCTAGTAAGTTATCTGCCATTATTGAATGGAAACCGCCGAGAAATGTGTTAGAGATTAGAAGCTTTTTGGGCCTAGTGGGCTACTATAGATGGTTTGTTAAAGGGTTCTCTATGATAGCTACTCCGATAAAAAGGTTGCTACAAAAAGAGGTCAAGTTCGAATGGACAGAAAAATGCCAACAGAGTTTTGAAAAGTTAAAAGCTTTGTTGATCGAAGCCCCAGTTTTAGTGCAACCGGAATCTGGAAAAGAGTTTGTGGTGTATAGTGATGCATCCTTGAATGGATTAGGGTGTGTGCTCATTCAAGTAGGCAAAGTGATTGTAACACCCCTTACCCGAGACTGTCACCGGAGTCGAGCACGAGGCGTTCCCAGACTTATCTTACTTGTTCGGGGCATAAATTTTTTTATTTTTTATTTTTTATTTCTAAAATTAATTCGCTCGTATTCATACAATAAATCCATAAAAAGGGCCTTCTAGGCCCTAAAACATGCAATTGTAATGGTTCGGGACCAAACCGGGAACATTAAAAGTTTTCCAATTACTTACACAAATCAAAATAATTTATTTCACTATTCATAATAAAATTGTCCATCTGCGTAACAGTCACTAAATTAATTATAACTCGAGTTAAAAATTCAAAATTTAAATATGTAAATTTTCCCTGAAACTAGACTCATATATCTTCTTACCATAATTTTTATAGATTTTTTGGTTTAGCCAATTAGTACAATTTATTCATTAAAGGTTCCCCTGTTTCGCAGTTCAGCGGACCTAATCTCTCTTCACTAAATATCTATTATCTCATTATACAGGATTCAGATAATGTTTTTGTTTATTTCTAATGAAAATATATTTACTAAGGAATCTATACATATAAACTATGACTTATAATTATTTTTGTACAATTTCTAGTGATTTTCCAAAGTTGGAGCAAGGGATCACAAAGTCACTCTAAACCAGTCTTGTAAAAATTTAAATATCTCATAATATAGACTTCTTTTGCTTGCTCTGTTTCTTTCTTATAAAAATAGACTCAATAAGATTTAATTCTATATCTCATTAACCATTTAACTCCATTTATATAATTTTTAGTGATTTTTCAAATCCACGTCAATGCTGCTATTTCCTAACTGTTCCATGGCCAACTCTTACTCCATAATTTCTTTGCATCAAACCTCATTTAGGCATACATAATACCAAAACATGTTCTTGTTTAGCTATACCATAAGCTAATAATTACCAAGTATCCACATGCCATTATTTAATCATATCATAAGGACATACACACAAAATAGCCAAGTCCCTATACATGCAATAACCTAACGTATTTTTAGTCATAAAATACCGAGATAGCTCGTTGATAGATATCCAACATCCTTACGATTTTTCGAGTTGGCTTTATGATACTATAAAAAAGAGAGAAAAGAAAAGGAGTAAGCATAAAGCTTAGTAAGTTTGCATGTAAATAAATAACAACATTCTAAATGAATTATTAAGATAATCTAAACCTTTCGAACATGGACTTATCTTACCTTCCCTTTGGTACACTCTTTAAATTTTCCGTTGAACCACTTGGAATACTAATGATACACGGGTACCTTTCGTTTTTAAACTTACCATTGCTGTAACACCCCAAACCCGGCCCAGACGTTATGACCGGATCCGACATGCCACATCGAACCGTTCAAAACATTTTATATTGTTGATCCAGAAAAACTTACTTAGTGTTTTAAAAGATAATTTCATTATAGGTTAAAGTGAATGGAAGTCGTGCACCGTAGGAAATCGAAAAGAAGTGCTTTGAGTCCATCGGATTTGCTAAGTACCAAGCTCCCTTCGGATCCAATCCTAGACATGCATACCGCCATTGCCACACTTTAACATCATGGATATTTCTAGGAAACCGATTTGATTAAGTCATTTTTAGGAAAAGTGATTAATCTTGTAAAATACTTTCATTGCGGAAGCTTTGCTTGTTGTCGTGTTATTTTGAAATCAATTGTTGTTTTTGAAAACGCGCTCTAAAGCTATCCAATTTCAACAGTTAAATATAAGTAATACCTATCTTAGTAATACATATTAAAACCATCAAAAATAATTAAGCAGCCTTATTACATTTAAAAACCCAAACCTCAACGTAAATAATAGGATGTCTAGTTCACCAGAAGAAAACCAAACTTTCAGAACGGGTGGCCACTCCGAATTCCCTCACAGCTTCAAGCCCACTATGGTTGGGGATTTCCTGCATGAATGAAAATAAAAGGGGTGAGTTTGGGGAAACTCAGTGTGTAAGGCAAACCCATTCAAAGCCCAAGTCAGCTCAAGCCTATTGGGCCTAAGCCCATTCGAGTAATGATAGTATTGGACCGAGCCCTTTTTAGATTACAATAAACTGGGCCTTAGCCCTTATTCAGATATCAAGATGGCCCATAGGTCCATTTCAAAATACATGCAACATCAATAACATATGCAAGCCCATTTGGGAGACTACTCAACCCACCAACCACTACACTCTACCCGCATTCACCCTACACTCCATGTGGGAATAGCTCAACCCACGCAATTTCAACACTCCACAGCTTGCAACCTTTGCGCTCGCTTATCAAAGAATTGAGGCAAAGCCTCCAGTACATGGACAAGCCACTTTTAGTACTTACTCCATCAATATCCCAATCCCATGCATCAGATAATAACAACATGGCATGCAGTAAATAACAATAGTCAAACATGCATTTAGGTCAATTTAACCCTAGGGGTATTTCGGTAATTTACCTATTAGGGGTAAAACTGTAAATTTTTCACTTTTAAAGGTATTTCAGTAATTTATCTATTTTAGGGTTTTTCGTGCATATTCCTACTTTTCACGTACTAACAGAATCACGTACCGAGGGTTCTTATCGAATTGGGCCCGTTGGCCCATCATTCCAATTTTGGCTCATTAAGCCCAAAAATATCGAGGGCACAGAAATCATGCACTTTGCAGTCCAAATTTTGCAGCTTACCAGAAACATTAATCGATTTACCTCACGAGCATTCGCACACTAGCAAATCTACAAAATACCGGTTTTCAGCATTTCGGCTTTTCGACTTTTTGCTGATCCAGACTAAGAGGGTGTTAGTTACACACCTGTTTGCGACGATATGCTGACGAGATCCATACACGAACTGCCTACAATTGGATTACTAACACATTAATCTAAATATTCAAATATGAACAACGTATTAACCCTTTACAATATTCGGCCAACCACACCTACAGATCATAGTAAGCTTATAAGAAATCAATAAGCAACTCATTAACAAATTTTTGTCAATGTTTACCACATAATCATAATCTCACTGTAAGCTGTCTTTCTGAACAACAGTCACTAAATCATTTATAACGGGAGCTACAAAACTCCAAATAAATTTCCGTTAATTTTAACTGAAAATAGACTCATATATATTCTATCCATAAAATTTTCAGAATTTTTTATTTAGCCAATCAATACCAGAATTTTCTTAAAGTTTCCCATGTTTCACTGTTTGACTAATCTAACCACTCTTCATTACGAATCAAATTTCTCATTACGAATCAAGTTTCCCATGTTCTCATTTATTTCATTTTTGAAAATAGACTCATTAAGCTTTAATTACATAATTTATTCAGCTTCTAATTCATCTCCCACAATTTATGGTGATTTTCCAAAGTCACGTTCTCTGCCTTCCCCCAAGCGATTTATTACCAAATCACTCTTTCACACCTAACTTGCATGCTTGTTATTTAAACATGTATATCACCAATCAATCATCACATATCTATGATTTTACTTAAGTATAATCTCCATTTCATCATTTTAAAGCACAACATGTTAGCCGATTTTTCCCCTTAGCATCTAAGGCACATGCATGCTCATTTGTTTGGCTCAACTTCACCTATCTTCCATTTTTCATCAAAAGAACATGAAACAACAACCATTTCCTTCATTTTAATTCACGACTAAATGCTCACAACACAGCTAAAAACCAAAATATGCTTCAAGAGTTAAGGTAGAATCAAGAAAAACTCATAAACATCAAGATAGAAGCAAACTACCATGAACTTACCTTCAATTTTGTTCCCCAAGTGACCGAACATTCAAGAGCTTTCTCCTCTCCTTTCTCTTCTCTAACTTTAGGCTATGATGAACAAAGATGGACAAAAATTTGTTCTTTTCACCCCTTTTTCTTATAATAAAATTTCATATTTCATCCATTTAATTCTTTAATACAAAAGACATGAAATGCCCATCATGGAACATTTACCTAAATCATTATCATGGAACATTTACCTAACCCATTATCATGGAATATTTACCTAATCCATTATCATGGAACATTTACCTAACCCATTATCAATTTGTACCATGAATTATGGATATCAAGTGCTCATATTGTCTACAACAATATGATGGCTGGCCACTTCATGTAAAATGGGAGGTTTGTCATGCAAATCCTCCTATTTTGCACTCGTATTTATTTGGCCACTTCAATTTAGCCTATAGCATTTTCAAACATTTTCACATAGGTTCTATTTCATAATTTCACCCCATTTTTCTTATGGAACAAAAATTAACTAAAATTGCCGGGTTCTATCTTAAGCTTGGGCCTTCTAGAGGCCCACTAACATAATTAAACCTATGCCAACATTCACAGAATTCCCAAAAATTGGGGCGTTACAACTCTACCCTCCTTAAAGAAATTTCGTCCTCGAAATTTACCTGATCCAACTAGTTGAGGGTATTGTTGACGCATAGTCTCTTTTGATTCCCAAGTAGCTTCTTCCCTTGCATGATTACACCAAAGCACTTTCACTAACGGGACAGATTTCCTTCTGAGAACCTTAACATCTCGAGCCAATATTTGCACAGGCTCTTCCTCAAAGGTCAAATCAGTCTAAACTTCAATTTTTGCAACTGGCAGGACATGAGCAGGGTTAGAACGATAACGCTTTAACATGGAGACGTGAAAAACATCGTGAATCCTGTCTAACTCTGGAGGCAATTCCAATTGATAAGCCACTGGGCCTACTCGCTTCAAAACCCGATAAGGCCTAATGAACTGCGGACTCAACTTGCCCTTCTTACTAAACCTTAATATTTTCTTAAACCTTTAAGAAAACCATATCACCTACTGAGTACTCAATCTCCTTACGCTTCAAATCTTCATACGACTTTTTCCTATCAGATGCTTCTCTTAACCGATCCCTAATTGTTCTGACCTTATCCTAAGTATCAGCTACCAACTCTGATCCAAGAATTTGTCGCTCTCCTAGTTCAGTCCAACAACTAGGTGTACGACACCTTAGTCCATACAGTGCTTCATACGGTGCCATTCGAATACTCACCGTAATCAAGTATTGTACGCAAATTCGCCAACGGCAAGTAATCCTCCCAACTACCTCGAAAGTCAATCACGATCCCCTCAACATGTCCTCTAGAATCTGAATAACCCTCTCTGACTGACCATCAGTTTGGGGATGGAAAGCTATACTAAAGTTCAATCATGTCCCCAACGCCTCATGCAACTTTTGCCAAAACCAAGATGTGAATCTGGGATCCCGGTCAGAGACAATTGAAACTGGGACTCCAAGAAGTCGTACAATCTCTGCCATATACAGCTTGACTAACTTTTGAAGTGAAAAGTGAGTACGAACAGGTATGAAATGGGCCGATTTGGTCAACCTATCCATAATCACCCACACCGAGTCTTTCTTTGATGGTGTCAAGGGTAGCCCACTCACAAAGTCCATGGTTACCCTCTCCCACTTCCAAAGTGGTATCTTCACTGGCTGCAATAGTCCAGAAGGTAATTGATGCTCAGCTTTCACTTGCTGGCATGTCAGACATTTCCCTACAAACTTTGTTACTTCTCATTTAAGTCCAGGCCACCAGTACAATTCTCGCAAGTCATGATACAACTTATTCCCTCCAGGATCCATGGCACATAGTCCTCCATGAGCTTCCTTCAATATTGTCTGCCTTAAATCAGAGTCCCTCGGAACACAAATTCTTCCTCGGAAACATAGAACTCCATCACCATTTAAACCAAACTCAGAAGTTTCCCCTTTCTTAACTTGTTAAAAATGAGGGACCAAAGACTCATCGTTTAACTGCTTTTCCTTAATCTGATCCACCCAGGTTGGCCTCACTTGCAACTAAGCCAATAGACTTCTATCATTATACAGACTCAGACGAGCAAACATTGCTCTCAGATCAGATACAGTTCTACGACTTAGAGCATCGGCTACCACATTAGCCTTGCCTGGTGATACTCGATCGAATAGTCATAATCTTTAAGCAACTCAATCCATCTTCTTTGCCTAAGGTTCAGATCCTTCTGAGTCAACAAATACTTAAGACTCTTGTGGTGAGTGTATATAATACACCTCTCCCCGTACAAGTAATGTCTCCAAATCTTAAGTGCAAATATCACTGCTGCCAACTCTAAATCATGAGTCAGATAGTTCCCTTCATGAGGCTTAAGCTATCGTGATGCATATGCAACCACCTTACCCTCTTGCATTAACACGAAGCCCAAACCCACGTGTGATGCGTCACTGTACACAGTAAAATCCTTTCCAGACTCTGGCTGAATTAACACAGGTGCTTCAGTCAGAACTTTCTTCAACTTCTCAAAAGCCTCCTGCTGGGTCTCAGTCAATACAAACAGTACCCCTTTCCTTATGAGTTTTGTTAGAGGTGTTGCAATCACAGAAAAACCTTCCACAAACCTTCTGTAGTATCCTGCCAACCCTAGGAAGCTTCGAATTTCCAACACCGTCCTAGGTGGCTTCCACTCCAAAATTGCTTCAATCTTTCGAGGGTCCACCTTAATCCCTTCGGCAGAGACCACATGTCCTAAGAAGGTTACCTCTCTCAACCAAAATTCACACTTGCTGAACTTTGCGAAGAGTTCCTTCTCCCTTAACACTTGCAGCACTATACGGAGATGCTCATCATATTTCGCTTCATTTTCAGAATATACCAAGATATTGTCAATAAAGACGACTACGAACTGATCTAAAAATGGTTGGAACACACGATTCATCAGATCCATAAATGCTATAAGAGCGTTCGTTAGTCCAAATGGCATAACCAGAAACTCGTAATGACTATACCGAGTCCTGAATGCCGTCTTATGGATATCTACCTCCTTGACCTTTAACTGATGATATCCAGATTGGAGGTCGATCTTAGAAAATATAGAAGCTCCTCTAAGCTGGTCGAACAGATCGTCAATCCTTGGTAGTGGATACTTATTCTTAATTGTCAGTTTGTTCAACTGGCGATAATCAATGCACATCTGCATTGTACCATCCTTCTTCTTCACGAGTAGCACCGGTGCTCCCCATGGAGACACGCTTGGCCTAATGAAGCCCCTATCCAACAACTCTTGAATTTGTGCCTTTAGCTCCACTAACTCCTTCAGTGCCATTCTATACAGTGTGATAGACAATGGTGCCGTTCCAGGCAATAAGTCGATTCCAAACTCCACTTCTCGGTTCAGAGGCAATCCTGGAAGCTCCTCCGGAAAAACATCTTGGAACTCCTTTACAGTCCTAACCTTATCCACTGACAATCCCTCCTCTTTCGCCTAACTTACAAATGCCAAATAGGCCTCACAACCTTTCCGAATCCACTTTTCGGCTCTTAAAACTGACACCACATTGGACAAATAATCCCTTCGCTCACCTATCACTATAACCTCCTCATCCTTTGTGGTCCTTAACACCATTCGTTTAGTAGCACAATCCAGGGTCGCCTTATGCTTAACAAGCCAGTCCATTCCCAAAATAAGATCAAACTATCCGAACGGTAACTCCATCAGATCTCCCGGGAAAATCCTACCTTGAGTTTCTAAAGATACATCCCTATACAGTTTGTCTACCCTAACCGAGTGACCCAAAGGACTTAGTACAGATACCCCACTCACAATCTCCTCAGAGCAGTCCAATTCGTCCATAATCCGTTCTGTAGCCTCCAACCAATATTCCGCCATATTCGGGGCTATACCAGACAAGCCCCTAAAGATCTCCGCTCCGCTAGCCCGAAGTCGTTCAGAAATAGATGCCCGAACTCCATTGCCCGCACTTGCCCTGGTAACCCTTTCCAGAACACGAAGCATTGCCTGTGACAGGGCATCATCCCAGGCACCGCGGTCATGAGACTCTACCTCTGTTGTCAGTGGTACCGGTGCATCCACCGTCAGCATATGTCTCGAAGACGAAGATCTTGCTCGAGCACTTCTTCGGCTCTGTCCACGGCCTCTTGTACTCATATTGTATTATCTTGATTACGAATTTTATGCATCAATTAATATTCCGTGTTTTTATTACGATGTTTTATGAATCGATAAGAGTTCGTTGAGTTTGTTTTCGCAGAATTGAAGTCTAGCTACGATTTGATCTCTTATCGATTTTCCTATGGTTTCAAAGATCATCCTATCTAGAGTATCCTAGCGAGTTTTTCAAAGATGCATGATAAGTCGGAAAAATATTCAGAAGAGTTTAGAGTAATACTTACAGACTTGAGCCGGAGATTCAGAATGCCACCTTCTAAAGATCTAAATTTTGAAAATTGAGTTTTTCGTATTCTTTATAAAATTTTTGTTTTCGAAAATCTTTGTTTTTGTAAACCCATTCCACAGCTGAGTTGTTGCAACCTAGGTTCTGATACCACTAAATGTAGCACCCCAAACCCGGCCAAGACGTTATGACCGGATTCGACATGCCACATCGAAGCATTTAAAACATTTTATATTGTTGATCCAGAAAAACTTACTTAGTGTTTTAAAAGATAATTTCATTATAGGTTAAAGTGAATGGAAGCTGTGCACCAGGTAGGAAACCGAAAAAGAGGTGGTAAGTCCATTGGACTGCTTAAGTACCAAGCTCCCTTCGGATCCAATCCTAGACATGCATACCACCATTGCCACACCTTAACGCCATGGATATTTCTAGGAAACCGATTTGATTAAGTTATTTTTAGGAAAAGTGATTAATCTTGTAAAATACTTTCATTGTGGAAGCTTTGCTTGTTGTCGTGTTATTCTGAAATCAATTGTTGTTTTTGAAAATGCGCTCTAAAAGTATCCAATTTCAACAATTAAATATAAGTAATACCTATCTTATTAATACATATTAAAACCATCAAAAATAATTAAGCAGCCTTATTACATTTAAAAACCCAAACCTCAACATAAATAATAGGATGTCCAGTTCACCAGAAGAAAACCAAACTTTCAGAACGGGTGGCCACTCCGGATTCCCTCACAGCTCCAAGCTCACTATGGTTGGGGATTTCCTGCGTGGATGAAAATAAAAGGGGTGAGTTTGGGGAAACTCAGTGTGTAAGGAAAACCCATTCAAAGCCCAAGTCACTCAAGCCTATTGGGCCTAAGCCCATTAAGGTAACATGGTATTGGACGAGCCCTTTTGATTACAATAAACTGGGCCTTATCCCTTATTCAGATAACAAGATGGCCCATAGGCCCATTTCAAAATACATGCAACATCAATAACATATGCAAGCCCATTTGGGAGACTACTCAACCTACCAACCACTACACTCCACCTGCACCACCAGACTCGATGTGGGAATAGCTCAAGCCACCCAAATTAACACTCCACGATTCTGTGCCTTCTTTGCTCGATTATCAATAAATTGAGGCAAAGCCTCCAAGACGTGGACAAGCCACTTTCAGACTTCCTCCATCAATATCCCAATCCCATGCATCGATAATAACAACATGGCATGCGATAAATAACAACGATCAAACATGCATTTAGGTCAATTTAACCCTAAGGGTATTTCCGTAATTTATCTACTAGGGGTAAACGTAAATTTTCTACTTTTAAAGGTATTTCAAGAATTTATCTATTTTAGGGTTTTTCGTGCATATTCCTACTTTTCACGTACTAATAGAATCACGTACCGAGGGTTCTTACGAATTGGGCCCGTTGGCCCATCATTCCAATTTTGGCCCATTAAGCCCAAAAATATCGAGGGCACGTAAATCATGCACTTTGCGGTCCAAATTTTGTAGCTTCCAAAAACATTAATTGATTTACCTCACGAGCATTCTTTTTTCGCAAATCTACAAAATATCGATTTTCGGCATTTCGCTTTTCGACTTTTTGCCGATCCGGACTAAGAAAGAGGGTGTTAGTTACACACCTGTTTGCGACGATATGCTGACGAGATCCACACACAAACTGCCTACAATTGGATTACTAACACATTAATCTAACTATTCAAATACGAACTACATATTAACCCCTTACAATATTCAGCCAACCACACCTACAGATCATAGTAAGCTTATAAGAAATCAATAAGTAACTCATTAACAAATTTTTGTCAATGTTTACCACATAATCATAATCTCACTATAAGCTGTCTTTCTGAACAACAGTCACTAAATCATTTATAACTGGAGCTACAAAACTCCAAATCAAGTTCCGTTAATTTTACCTGAAAATAGACTCATATATATTATATCCATAAAAGTTTCAGAATTTTTTGTTTATCCAATCAATACCAGATTTTTCTTAAAGTTTCCCATGTTTCACTGTTTGACTAATCTGACCACTCTTCATTACGAATCAAATTCATCATTTTACAGAATTCAAAATATATTCTCGTTTATTTCATTTGAAAATAGACTCATTAAGCTTTAATTACATAATTTATTCAGCTTCTAATTCATCTCCCACAATTTATGGTGATTTTCCAAAGTCACGTTACTGCTGCTGTCCCAAGCAAATTTATTACCAAATCACTCTTTCACACCTAACTTGCATGCTTGTTATTTAAACATGTATATCACCAATCAATCATCACATATCTATGATTTTACTTAAGCATAATCTCCATTTCATCATTTTAAAGCACAACATGTTAGCCGATTTTTCCCCTTAGCATCTAAGGCACATGCATGCTCATTTGTGTGGCTCAACTTCACCTATCTTCCATTTTTCATCAAAAGAACATGAAACAACAACCATTTCCTTCATTTTAATTCATGACTAAATGCTCACAACACAACTAAAAACCAAAATATGCTTCAAGAGTTAAGGTAGAATCAAGAAGAACTCATGAACATCAAGATAGAAGCAAACTACCATGAACTTACCTTCAATTTTGTTCCCCAAGTGACCGAACATTCAAGAGCTTTCTCCTCTCCTTTCTCTTCTCTAACTTTAGGCTATGATGAACAAAGATGGACAAAACTTTGTTCTTTTCACTCCTTTTTATTTTAATAAAATTTCATATTTCATCCATTTAATTCTTTAATACAAAAGACATGAAATGCCCATCATGGAACATTTACCTAAACCATTATCATGGAACATTTACCTAACCCATTATCATGGAATATTTACCTAATCCATTATTATGGAACATTTACCTAACCCATTATCAATTTGTACCATGAATTATGGATATCAAGTGCTCATATTGTCTACAACAACATGATGGCTGGCCACTTCATGTAAAATGGGAGGTTTGTCATGCAAATCCTCCTATTTTGCACTCGTATTTATTTGGCCACTTTAATTTAGCCTATAGCATTTTCAAACATTTTCACATAGGTTCTATTTCATAATTTCACCCCATTTTTCTTATGGAACAAAAATTAACTAAAATTGCCGGGTTCTATCTTAAGCTTGGGCCTTCTAGAGGCCCATTAACATAATTAAACCTATGTCAACATTCACAGAATTCCCAAAAATTGGGGCGTTACAATTGCCATGTCTTGACATGGTCTTACGTGGTATCCTTGCCTTATGAACTCACCATTGCTATGCCTTTGGATGGTCTTACATGGGATCTTTGCCTTATCGTAGCTTATCAATGCCATGTCTAGAAATGGTCTTACATGATTTCCTTGCCTTGTAAAACTTACCAATGCCATGCCTTGGCATGCTTTTACTTGGTATCCTAAAACCCTAATGTCATGACATTTGTATCCTACACATTCCTAAGGTTCAACCGGGACATTTAAGCATCATTTCTCTGTCAATTCTTGCTTGAATCATCGAGGAATAAATTTAAAAAATAAATATATAGATGTTGAAAAATAACATCATTAATTATAAATAATAAAACATTGCATTTATTTATCGCAAACTTACCTCAATACAAAATACGATAAAATATTTTGATTTAGTCTTCAACCTTTTTCTTTCCTCGGTCTAACCCCGAATTTCGTTCTTTTTGATCTATAATAAAAAATTTAACTTTTTTAATATTCACATTTATCAAAACAGTCCTTAACTCTAACTTTGGAAAAATTACGATTGTGCCCCTAAACTTTTACATATTTACACTTTTTCCCCAAGGCTCGAAAATGAAACTTTATCCCTAATTCTTATGTTTTATGACATGATGATCATTTATTTACCTACGACAACATCAAATTCCCACTCTAACATGTGCTTATGACCATTAGGTATTTTTACTGATTATGTTGTTTTACTCGTTTTCGCTTAAAATTGGTTAGCTCAAGTCGTTTAACATAATTTCAAGCTTCATATTCTACTATAAAACATAAAAATTAACACATTTCACCTATGGGTATTTTTCCAAATATGAACCCTCGGTTAAATTATTGCTAGAATATGCTAAATCAAGTTACCGAGACTTCAAAAATGTAAAGAACATTAAAAACGGGGCTTGGAATCACTTACTATGAAGCTTGGAAGCTTGAAAAAACCCTAGCTATGAAGAACCCTTGAAATTTAAGCCTAATGAAGAAGATGGACACATTTTGCCATCTTTTTCCCTTTTTTAATCTTTTAATTACCAAATGACTAAAATACCCTCCATTAAAACTTTAGTTATTTTTATCTATGTATGTCCATTTTAGTCCATGAAAACCTAATGGTCTAATTACCATTTAAGGACCTCTACTTTAATTATGCTCTTCAATTTAATCCTTTGGCATCTAAAACTCATATTTATTAACTTTTGCAATTAAACCCTAGTAGGTAAATTAAGCATGCTATCTATAAAATTTTCCATCGATACTCTAACACATGCATCTAATCACTCGGTAAATTATAAAAATTAATCGGAATAAACTTTTCTATCTTGGATTCGTGGTTTCACAACCACTGTTCTATTTAGGCCCTATTTTGGTATGTTACAGTGATAGCATATGCTTCGAGACAACTGAAGCCACATGAGAAAAAATACCCAACGCATGATTTAGAGTTGGCCGCCATTGTGTTTGTATTGAAAATTTGGAGACACTATTTGTATGGCGAGAGACGGTGGGTATTTATTGACCATAAGAGTGTAAATTATTTTATAACTCAAAAGGATCTGAATCTACGACAATGAAGATGGATGGAGTTGATAAAGGATTACGAGTTGGTGATTGACTATCACCCCGGGAAGACGAATGTAGTCCCTGATGCATTGAGTAGGAAATCATTTTTTGCCTTAAGGGCTATGAATACTCAATTGACCATGACTGATGATGGTTCGATTCTAGCTGAGATGAGAGCTAAATCTATGTTCCTTCAAGAGATTTGTTAAGCTTAGAAAGGTTATAAGAATTTGCAAGCTAAGATAGCTCAGTGCGAGACGGGAAATGGATCAGATTTTGTATTGGTACCAACGGTTGTATGATTTACCGAGATAGGATTTGTGTGCCTAAGGACAATGAATTTATTCTGAAGATTCTACGAGAAACACATAGTGGTTGCTTGTCTATCCATTCGGGTAGTGCGAAAATGTATAATGACTTAAAGAAAATGTATTGTGGTCAGGAATGAAAAAAGACATTTCAGAATTTATTTCCAAGTGTCTAGTTTGTCAACAAGTGAAAGTCAAACACCAAGTACCTTCTAGTTTAATTCAACCTATGATGGTTCCCGAAAGGAAATGAGACCATGTAACCATGGATTTTGTGTCAGGGTTGCCTTTGACGCCAAGGAAAAAGGATTCTGTTTGGGTTGTTGTTGATAGATTAACAAAGTCGGCACATTTTATACCAGTGCGTACTGACTATTCCCTTGAGAAATTGGCTAAATTGTATGTTTCCGAGATCGTGAGACTCTATGGAGTACCCTTGTCGATTATTTCGGATAGAGATCCGAGGTTTACCTCGCAGTTTTGGAAGAAGTTGCAAGAGGCATTGGGAACAAAACTGAATTTTAGTACGGCATTTCACCCACAAAACGACGATTAGTTAGAAAGAGTGATTCATATCTTAGAAGACATGTTGCGGTGTTGTGTTCTCGAGTTTTATGGTAGTTGGGAGAAGTACTTACTGTTGGTAGAGTTTGACTACAATATTAGTTATCAGTCAAGTCTGAAAATGGCACCTTATGAGGCTTTGTATGGGCATAAGTGTCGAACGTCCTTATATTGGACTAAACTTAGAGAAACTCAGATTCACGGGGTTGACTTAGTCAAAGAAATCAAAGATAAGGTTTAGGTGATTCGCGACTGTTTGAAAACTGATTTGGATAGACAGAAATCCTACGTGGATTTGAAACGAAAAGAAATCGAATTTCAAGTTGGTGATATGGTGTTTTTGAAAGTGTCTCCATGGAAGAAAGTCATTTGATTTGGTAGGAAAGGTAAATTAAGTCCGTAGTTTATTAGACCTTATGAGGTGATCGAGAGAATTAGACCGGTAGCATACCGATTAGCCTTGCCTCATGAATTAGAGAAAATTCATGATGTGTTCCATATTTCAATGTTGCGTCGCTACAGATCTGACCCCTCACATGTGATTTCACTGGATGAAATTGAAATAAACCCGGACATGACCTATGGTGAAAAATCGATTAAAATTTTAGACCGAGAGGTTAAGAAATTAAGGAACAAAAGTGTAGCACTCGTGAAAGTTTTGTGGCATAGACATGGAGTTGAGGAAGCCATGTGGGAACCCGAGGAGACTATGAGAGACCAATACCAGAATCTATTCACCAATAAGATTTTTGGGGATGAAAATCCCTAAGGGGGAGAATTGTAACAGCCCGATTTTGGGCTTAGTCAAAATAGTGGTTTCAAGACCACGCATTCGAAGTCAGAGAAATTATTTTTTATGATTATTTTGATGACATACATGATTATATTAGTAGATAAAAAAATTGGTGAGGTAATTTTAACATTTGTGAGCTTAATTTTGAAAAAGGACTAAATCGCATAAAAGGGAAAAGTTGTGATTTGCTAGCCAAAGGTGTTTAATAGATAGAGAGCCATAATTGGAGGCCTTTAAAGTGCAATTAGACCCCCTTAAAGAGGCATGGCCGGCCATAGGGACAAGAAAATCAATTGGTCAAATGGTTAGGTAAATTGATGTCCTAATGTATGATAATATAATACCCTAAGAGCCTAGCCTTCATCTTTTTCATTTTTACTTTCTTCTCCACTGAAATTTTTAGCCATTCTAAGGGTTTTGGAAGCTTTAAATTTCATCCATTCATCTCTCTCTGAAGTAAGTGATTTAGATGCCCATTTTTGATAATTTTGATACTTTTGGAACCCTTATAGCATGAGCTAGCTAATGGGGGGACCATTTTGCAAAATGGTTTATAGTCTAGGGATTTTCCATGAAAGGATTTATGATGTTTGTTGAGTTTTTATGGAAGAAATGAATCTTAGTTGTGTAGTAAACAACTTTTGTAAAAGAACTTCTCATGAAAACCCTAAAAGGACCATTTTGTAAAGTTTGTAAAATGGATAGTATGTTGTGAAACAATGGGAATTTTGGGTCATTATCCGAGTAAAAAGGGTTAGGCTAGGCTTAGGATCTGAATAAAGTCGGTAAAAATCAATTTTGAAGCCTAGGGGTAAAATGGTCATTTTGTGAAAGTTTAAGGGCAAAATGGTCATTTTGCCAAAATGTGAACTTATGATTGCTTAAATTTATTTAGAGGTTAAATGAGTGAATTTTTATTATTTTAGATCAAGAAACACAAAAATTGGAGTTGGACCACAGGAAGGCCAAGCAAGTAAAGTAAATCGTCTAGCCGCCTACATTTTGTAATCCGAGGTAAGTTGTATGTTAATAATGCAACTATATTTCTATGATGTAAGAATGAATTGATATTACGTAAATTGTATGATTGTGATTATGAGAATGCATGTCGAGAAATTAATGTAGTAAAGACTTCCGATTAAACATTTGGAATAGACTTGGATATTCGTACCATGAGATTGGATGGTATGTGAGCTAGTGTAAGACATGTCTGGGACATGCATCGGCCACATTATGAGAGCTAGTGTAAGACATGTCTGCGACATGCATCGGCCTCGGGATATACAAGCTAGTATAGGACCTGTATGGGACATGACGTCAGCTTGTTGTGTGTTAGTGTAAGACCTGCCTGGGAGACGGCATCGACACTGATAGATGAGAGCCAGTGTAAGACTTGTCTGGGACATGGCAGCGACCTCGATATACGAAAGTCAGTGTAAGACCTATCATGGACACGACATCTACTTTAATGTACTAGCCAGTGTAAGACCATGTCTGGGTCATGATGTCGGCATCTTATCCAATGTTTGGGGTTATTGAGTATCTTGTAGTATTCCAAATAGTTCAACAAAAGATTCCTTAATTACATTGAAATGAGAAAAGTCATGATCATGTGGTGAGTGGTACAGGTACCTACTTGAAATGTGTGAGATGTGGACTCAGTACATGTAATATGAATTGTATTGGATAGTGATGAGTAAGTTGTGCTTATGTTTATTTATTGTATTCGAGAAAAAGCTATGAAATTGTTATGAGCATATTGTGGTATGATGATTAGTTGATGTTTATTTACATGGAACTTACTAAGCTTTATGCTTACTCCTCTTCCTTTGCATGTTCTTATAGTGCCGCCAAAGTAGCTTGTGGATCATCGCCTACGTCGGAGAAGCCAGTCACTCTATCATTTTGTAACGCCCCAATTTTCGAGTTTTTTGTGTTTCTATGATTTTTAAATTTTTTTGTGTGTTCTGGTTGGTTAAAATATATATTTTAGTAGGTTAGTGGGCTTTTGGAAAGCCCAAACTTAAGTTAAATCCATGGTAGTCTTCGGAATTTTAATTTTATGAACAGGTGATGCAATTGCCGTTTGGGCTTTTAAGAGTAAAGGGGTAAAAGATGACACAAAAAGGAGTATGGTGTAGTAGCAAGGTGGCGCCACTTAGGGGACAAAGAAGTGACGCCATAGAGGAAGCAAAGGGTCCAAGGTTCAAGTCTTGGCTCTTGCAATATATTTTGGTTTTTCTTTTCAATAAATCTGGAAGCAAGTATGTGCGCTTTAAAGTTTAATGTGTTGGATTTATGACACAAATGAGTTGATGGCCTAGTGGTGGTGGCGTGAGTTGGCATGTGAGAGGACTTTGGTTCGAATCCCTTGGCACGCAAAGGTTGATTATTTTGCTATGTTGGGACGGCAAGAGTTGGTGTTGGTTTTAAACTCTGGTGATGGAGGGATCCCACATCGGGAAGCTAACATAAGAGTAGATGGAGAGCTGGCTTTAAATCAAGCAAACCATGAGGAGAGTAGGCATACCCTTCTTGGCTGATCCCTTTCGCTGGCATACCCTTCTTGACTGATCCCTTTCTCTTTGTGACGTGCTCGTTTGGGTTGGGCGTCAGCTAAGAGTGTTTGGAGTGCGGATTAACTGCAGGTCTCCTAACAGTGTGTCTTTCTCATTACTCTAGCAATGGGATCGCTATTTTGGGCATGATGATAATGAAATGGGCCATGTGGTCCCAATGGGTCCGTAGGCCCAAGTGGATAAGTTGTAGAATTACTAAAATACCCCTGTAGGGTAGGACTACCGATTTACCCCTAGAGGGTAAAATGACTATTTTGCCCCTCGTGCGTAAATGACTAACTTGTGTGATGATTGGGTTAGTTGACGTGGATTTATGTTAGTTATCGTTAATTTGTAAGTCTAATGTGTTAGTGATCGATTGTAGGATTATCGCGTGGGAGACATCGTCATCAATCGTCATCAACCAGGTGTGTAAACAACACCCTCCCTTAGACTGAATCGGTAAAAGCCAAAATACCGAAACGTTGGTATTTTGTGAACTCGCGAGCGTGAGAGCTCTCGTGAGACAGTTGTTAATAAATATGGTGCATTGGGATGATTAGAGTGCAGAGTGTGCATTTTCGTGGACAACGGTATTTTTGGGCTTAATGGGCCGAAAACGGGCCAATGGGCCAACAGGCTCACTTTGGTAAAAAGACGAGGTAAGTACTTCTGATTACTTGGTAAACGTTAGAATGAGCATGAAACCTTAGCAATATGTGATAATTACTGAAATACCCTTATGCATGCAAACTTACGATTTTACCCCTAGGGTTATTTTTTTTTCTAAAAAGCATGATGTTCTGTTTCTGTGTACATATGCCATGACATATTATTTCTGTTGCATGGGACATGGGTTTATAATGATGGAGGAAGCGTTCTGGCAGCCTCGCTGCAATCTGGTGGCCTCGCCACATATATCTGTTCTGGTGACTTCGTCACAATATCTGGCAGCCTTGTTGCAATCTGGTGGCTTCGCCACATATATATATCTGTTCTGGTGGGCTAGCCACAATAACTGTATCTAGTGACTTCGTCACAATATTTGGCAGCCTCGCTACAATTTCTGTGGTGTGTAGCGGTTGGGTGGGTCGAGTAGTCTCCCCACATGGTGTAAGGCTAGTACGGGGGTGTTATGGATGGCTCTGGGTTGGGATTTCTGCATTCATGATATATTTGTTCTGTATCTGCTATGGGCCTATGGGTTTCATTCTGATTTCTGTACTAGGCCAAGGCCTAGATAAGTCTGACTCTGAGGTTTGATCTGTTTTGGGCTATGGTTGGGTTATGTTATACACTGAGTTTACCGAACTCACCCTTTATTTTCATCTCTGTAGGAAATCCCCAACCATAGTGGGCTTGGAGCTGTGAGGGATTCGGAGTGGCCACATCATCTGCAAAGTTGGTTTTTCTAAGTTAGTTTATTTTATTATTTTTATATTCGATTTAATTTTGGGTTTTAAGTTGTAATAAGGCCGCTATTTAAATTTCTTTTTTCCGCTATGGTTGTAACACCCCAAACTCGGCCTGGAAGTTTGGCTCGAATCTGGCGTGTCACATTGAAGTGTTTCATGTTTCCATTAAAAACCCTTCTTAATAATTAAAAACTTATACCCTTTTTAAACCTTGTTAGAAAACCTCAACTGAATAACATTCTTAACAACTTTGTAAAAATCCTGGCAGTTACGGAAGCTTAATTTAAAAACAATTGTGGTTAGGTGATGTTTTGAACAACAGTAGTTGCTTTGGAAAACCGTGTTCTAATACTAGCAATTATAAGAACAATAAATAAAATTCCAAATTTGAAGTCCAGAAAATTGCAATGGCTTTACTACAACCCACATAAAACATTTAAAAGTAATAATCAAAATTGTAACATAAATAGTGTGTGTGGCTTCCTCCGAGCCCCTCGCAATTTATATCCGTCTAAGGCTGAAAATTACCGAAAGGTTAATAAGCGGGGTGAGTTTATGAAAACTCGATGTGAAATCCCTACTATAAAAGGAACAATCGACCATATAAAAGAATTAAAAGTCCGCCTGACCTTACTTACAGCCAAGATATCAATTGGGCCTTAGCCCACTATAACAGACAGATGCAGATGGGCTTTAACCCATTACGAATAAGAAACATTATCGAACTAGAATCGTAATCGAATCGAATCGTAATCGGTGACGAAATTAGAATCGAATCGAATCAGATTTGTCAATGTAATCAAAATCGAATCGAGATTAGGTAATGTAATCAAAATTAGAATCGATGATCGTAACGGAATAAAAAATCAGAATGTGAATGCAATCCCAACCCAATCCACCTATAACCAACCGCTACACTCCACCGTACCAGCCCTACACTCCATGTGGGAATAGCTCAACCCACCCAAATTTACACACTCCACGGTTGCGATTCTTTCTCGGTTATCGATATTGTGACAGAGTCACCAGATACAGATATTATGGCAGAGCCACCAGAAAAGATAATGTGACAAAGCCACTTAACAGAATAAGTGGCACAAAGCCATCGATAACTGCATTATGTTAGGCACATAGCCATCAACAAGAGTAACATAACCGGCACACAGCCCTAGGTAAATGTGATTGACACAGAGTCGTCAATAACCATATATTGGCACATAGCCTTAGGCAAATACGTTTGGCACACATCCATAATCAGGTTGGCACAGAGACATATGTAGGTTGACACAAAGCCATAATCAGAAGGCTTTAAGCCATCGGTAGCTGTATCATGTTAGGCACATAGCCATCAGCGACGATAATATAGTCAGCACACAGCCTCAGGTAAATATGACCGGCACTCAGCCATTGATCGGTCCACAGTCATCTTGGGTGACTCGTGCGACCTTATCAAATTAGTACGAATATACGGCTCTTAAGCCTTCGGTGGACCCACAGTCGTCAAGCAACCATGCGATCTTAACAGATCAGATCTTCCTCCGTACAAAATCCCAACCCATGCAACATGTCATGTATGCAGAATGTCATGCCCATATTTGAATCAAACAATCACAGTCAAGTTATTCAAATACCAACATATATTCACAATCAAATTCGTCAACCACACAGTCCAAGTTAGTCACTTGACCACAAGGGCAAAACAGTCATTTAACACTTTAGGGGCAAATTGGTAATTTTACCCCACAAGGTATCTCGGTAATTCCACCCTACAGGGGTATTTTAGTAATTCTACCCTACAGGGGTATTTCGATAATTCTACCCTACAGGGGTATTGCGATAATTCTACCCTATAGGGGTATTTCGGTAATTCTACCCTACAGGGGTATTTCGGTAATTCTACCCTACAGGGGTATTTCGGTAATTCTATTCTATAGGGGTATTTTGGTAATTTTGTAAATCGAGGGTAAATCAGTAATTCTATAAATCAAGGGTACTTTGGTAATTTTACAAGTCGAGGGTATTTCCATAATTTTACAGGTCGAGGGTATTCCAATAATTTCACAAATCAGGTTTATTTTGGTAATTTTACAAACTAAGGGTATTTTGATAATTTTACAAATCAGGGATATTTTGGTAATTTTACAAACCAGTGGTATTTTGGTAATTTTGTAAACCAAGGGTATTTTGGTAATTTTACAAACTAGGGGTATTTTGGTGATTTTATAAACCAAGGGTATTTTAGTAATTTTACAAACCAGGGGTATTTTGGTAATTTGGTAAACTAAAGTATTCTAAACAGGATAACAATACGAATGGCCTTAAAGCCTATTCTCTACCAAATGGGCCCACACGCTCGTGTGGCCCTTTTAGCCCAAATCTAGCCACGATATGAGATTCACTTAGCCTAGTCCAATATTTACTACATAATCAAACAACTTACCAATTGGGCCCGTAGGCCCATTGGGCCCACATGGCCCCTTTCGGCCCATCGCGGCCTGAAGTAGCCATCCTACAACTAGAGTAGTGAGAAATACACACCTGATTGGAGATTGGAGTTAATCCACGCTCCGAGCACTCTTGGCCGACGCCCAACCCAAACGAGCATGCCATAAAGCGAAAGGGATCAGCCAAGAAAGGTACCTTACTCTCCTCATGGTTCTTTCTATTTAAAGCCAGCATCGCATCCACTCTTATGTTAGCTTCCGATGTGGGATCCTCCATCATCGAGTTTAAATTCAACACCAGCTCTTGCCTCTTAGCAAAATAAATGCTCTTTGCTTGCCATGGGATTCAACCCATGCCTCCCTTAGATGCTCCACACGCTACTTGCCACTAAGCCACAAGGCTTTTTGTGTCACAATTTCTCCAACAATATTCTTAAGGCCTACCTACTACACCTGTGGTTTGATTCACCTTAAACCAAAATTTTTGCTAGAGTCCGTGTTTGAACCTGGACTTCTCCAACACTTCTCAAAGACACTTAACCAAGAAACACAAGCCTTCAACTACGAAATTTTCATGCACAATGAGAATATTATAAGTCGCCTTCAATCGCTCCCATGCTCAAGGCCCAAAACTTCTAGGCCCAAATTCAGGGTGTTACAATGGTTTTATTTTCTAATTATATTTATACTATGACAAAACTGCTGGTGTTAGGCTGCGTGGGTTTTCAAAATTAATGAACGTTTTCAAG
Source organism: Gossypium arboreum (assembly GCF_025698485.1). Taxonomy (NCBI): domain Eukaryota; kingdom Viridiplantae; phylum Streptophyta; class Magnoliopsida; order Malvales; family Malvaceae; genus Gossypium; species Gossypium arboreum. Next base: position 113,862,726 of record NC_069077.1, on the reverse strand, counting down.
GCTCAACAAGCACAACAAATGGATAGCCTAAAGATTGATATACCGGCTTTTCATTCAACCGTTGTTTTTACAAAGACCACCCCAATCACTTAAACCAGCGAATGCATACTAAGTCGTAAGTCCATGTGACACGTCAGATCTAGCCATAACGTCTGGGTTAGGTTTGGGGTGTTACACATTTGAAGCACTTGGTATAGTTAGTTCTCTTATTTTGATTATGGCATGTATAGGATTTTTTAATCTTGTTTCAGTGTCACAGTTTTTTTGGGGCCAAATGTGTTGACTTACTTTAGTATTTGACTCATTTTGTATACGACCATGAAAGATGGCTAATATTGAAAGTTGTTATATGAATACAACAAGGTCTTTCATGAATGTGAAATTGTTGTTATGGTTAAACGTGTGAAGTTCAGTGTATGGATAGCAAAGTGAATAAATTGGTTGTTCAAGCATATGTGAAATGTGTATAGGCCTTAGTTAAGGTTGCTTGGTTTAGAAATCATGTTATGTGAGACTTTGGTATGATGGAGGGTGTTATATTGTGTTTCAGGGTGGCAAAAAGGCTTGGTAGATAGCCTCATATCGTCCACACGGTAGACACACGGGCATGTGTCTGGGCCGTGTGTGATGCACGATCAGTCCCGTGGGTGTGTTGTTCAACCGTGTGTCCCCTGCACCTCTAATTTGCAACTCAGTATGCATGGTAGTAAACACATGGGCAGAGACACGGCCATGTGTCTCAGCCATGTGGAGGACACGGTCTCTGGCCGTGGACGTGTGCCCCTAATTTGTTGTTGACGTCAGAAACAAAATGTCAAGGTTTTTAGACACGGGCTAAGACACCAGTGCGTCATGGCCGTGTGAGGGACACGAGCCATGGACAAGGGCATGTGCCAGGTCGTGTGAAAACCCCTGTAGGTTTGAATTTCGAATTTAATTCACACAGGATCGTGATACGGGCGTGTCGCTTATGCTTAGGTCGTCTGAACCACATAGGCCTTTGGTACGGCTAGGTCAACAGGGCCACACGGACGTGTTGCCCTTTCACACGGGCGTGTGCCCTGTTCCAAGTGATATTTTCCAAATTTTTCATAAGCGATTGAATTATCCCAAACCATTTCCAGAGTATGATTTGGGTCTCGTAGGCCCATATTAGGAATCAACAGACTATGAAAGGAAAGTTTTAATTTGACCTAGTTTTTACATTTCAGAAAAGATTGAATGCATGTGTTTAAGTCAGGTAATGCCTCGTGCCCAGCTCTGGTCTCGGACTCAGGTAAGGGGTGTTACATTGCACCTACATAAACACTTCAACATATTTTAAAACTAATTTGGTACATATAAACCAAGCCAAAAACAAGTATTATTTTTATTGTATTAACACATATCACTAAATGTTTAAATTTCTACAATTTCATTTATGTTTACTTGTAAGTTATTCAATTATACTAACTTAAATCCATTCATCATTTGCTTTATATATATATATATATCTTTTACCATTTAGCCATTCCAACACTCATCAAACATGATATGGCCTTATATAATTACATCAAAGTATACTTTCCACTAGCCATTCTAATGGCTAGTTACAACCAAACATTTTATCATTTTACCTAACTTAGTTTATACAAGCCATTATTCTAAAATAAGTTTGCTATTTGTACCAAAACAAGCTGGAGGATAGTGTGACGATGTTCCAATCGATCTCTAACCTTTGCGAGCTTTTGACTACTATAAAATAGAGGAAAATAAAACAGAGTAAGCATTTAATGCTTAGTAAGTTCATATAATAGGAATTTAACTTACCATGTATTTACATTTAAGATTATCATACAAAACATGCATCCAATCATTTGGGCCAATTTCCTAATCACATATACTCATCAAAATAATTAGTCATGTAATTAACATGAATTTCAAGAAAATAGAGATGAGCTAATCAAACATAGATTTACAAGTATTTCAGGAATTTTCGAAATATAATCCATTTAATTCTTATATTTTTCTCACATAAATTTTTTTCCATTGAATTATTGAAATTTCGTTGGATACCCAGGTAGTATACTCGAGGTATACAAATAAATGATTCATCAACTCATGTTCAGGGGTACCCATAAAGGCACATAATTAGGAAGCATACTCTCAAGCCATATATCAGGATGCTCATGTGAGACACGTATCAAGAAGCTTATCTGGGCTAAACAGGAAACTCATAAGAGTTTTAATCAGGAATCTCATTGAGCTTAACAGGTAACTCTTAAGAGTTATTATCAGGGAGCTCCAGATAGCATAACAGGGAGTTCAAAAGAACCATGTCAGGAAGCTCCTAAGAGCCTATATTAGGACACTCACGAAGAGCTGCATTTATGTCCACAATTAATGCTGGATCATAACCGATCGAATCATGTAACAAGATGCTCACAAAGAGATGCAATAGTGCGCAAAACATGCAGGATCACTACCGATTAGGATGTTTGCAGGAACTATATAACAGAAATGCTCGAGGAGGCTTTTAATAGGATGCTCATTCAAGCTATAATGTTTGCAACATATGCAGGACTATAATCAATACAGGAAAATACTGTATCCATCGCATTTCATTATTAAATGGAACTTATCTTTTATCGAGCAATATCGGGCATGTGATTAATTTCACACCTTAAAACATTTAAACAATTCTCACAAATACAACATTCGATTCAAACATATTAATATACATAATTAAGTTACACGAACTTACCTCAATACTTGTTCGTGTATGATAATCTACTAATCTGTGACCTTTTCTTTTCCTCGATCTAACTCTTTATTTGGTCTTTCCGGATCTATATAAATGAATTTAACATCAATTTAATCCATTTCATACTCAATTGAACTCAATTCACTTCTTAGGCAAAATTACCATTTTGTCCTTATACTTTTCATAAATGACAATATTGTCTCTAGGCTCGGAAAATGAAATTCATGCAATTTAATCCTTATTCCAAGCAAAACCAATTTTTATATGTCTTAATAACAGCCCATGAATTTCACAAAAATCAGAAATTTTCCATGGGTTTTACAATTTCATACAAATTCTCTTTGTAAAAGTTGTTTATCTATCAACAACCATTCATTTTCTACCATAAATTTCAAATTTTTAGCATTTACATCCATGACAAAATTTCTATACTTTGATATCTTTACAAATTAATCCCCAAAATAGATAAATTAAGCTGTTCCAAACTCGAAAATATAAAAATTACTAAAACCGGGACAAGAATTAAGCCAAGAAAGCTTGCTTGAATGTTTTTCTCTTTCCTAAGGTTTCCATGTATTTTTGGGGAAGAAGATGATAATAATAATATGTAATTTCTATTTAATTTATTTATCATCCATTAATTTTTCAACATTCCAATTTAGTCCTTTTCTTTTTCTAATTTTCCATAGATGATTCACCAAAAATATCTGCTAACATCATCTAATGGTCTAATTACCATATAAGGACGTCAAGTTTTGAATTCCATAGCTAATTAATCCTTATAGCTACTAGAATTCAACTTTTGCATTTTATGCAATTTGGTCCTTTCCACAATTAAACATAAAATCGGTAAAATTTTCTTAATGAATTTTTCGTACGTCATTTCTATCATAATGCAATTCATGCAATAATATTAAAATAAAATTTTTTTCTAACTCAGGTTTGTGGTCCCGAAACTATTGTTTCGATTTCATTGAAAACAAGTTGTTACACTTTTTCTTACGAGTAGGGGGTGCAAATCCAAATCTATGGGGGTTGGGGGTGTATTCGCACAGTGTGGGAGTTGAGAAATGTTCTGACCGGTCGAGTCTTATAGACTTGCGGATATTTTAGCCCGGTATGTAATCTTAATTTTCCTTAGCAGAGCTTATCATTTTGGAATTAAAAGGAGTTAATGCCTTTAATTCAAAAATTAATTTAGGTTTAAATGACTCCAATCTTACAGGGAAAAGATAGAGAGATTTTTTTTCCCTGTATATTTTTTAAACTATTTTTCGATGCTAGGCAAAGGCAAGGCTACTGCTCGTTGATCACTACAACCATGCTACTGCTGTGCTCATCTTGTTGTTGTATCCTGAGCTAGACTTGCTGATATTTTAGCTCAATACGTAATCTTAATTTTCCTTAGCAGAGCTTATAATTTTGGAGTTAAAAGGAGTTAATACCTTTAATTCAAAATTTAATTTAGGTTTAAATGGCTCTAATCTAACAGGGAAAAGATAGAGAGATTTTTTTCCCTGCATATTTTTCAGACTGTTTTCCGGTGATAGACAAAGGTAAGGCTACTGTTCGTTGATCACTGTAACCGTGCTATTGCTGTGCTCATCCTGTTGTTGTATCTTGAGCTAGACTTGCGGATATTTTAGCCCGATATATAATCTGAAGTTTCCTCAGCAGAGCTTATCATTTTGGAATTAAAAGGAGTTAATGCCTTTAATTCAAAAATTAATTTTGGTTTAAATGGATCCAATCTGACAGTGAAAAGATAGAGAGATATTTTTTTCCTTGCATATTTTTCAAACTGTTTTCCGATGATAGACAAAGGCAAGGCTACTGTTCGTTGATCACTGCAATTGTGCTACTATTGTGCTCACCTTGTTGTTGTATCCTGAGAGATAGCTGACTAATGTTTCTCTAGCACCAAAGGAGTAGTCAAATCTATCTTAAAGAGACTATCAAAAATAGGCCTCAACTACCAATATAATATTTCAATCTAATTTTATTTTCTGATTTCCAGTTTTTATATATATGTGTCTATATATTGTTCGGTTCAATATCTTGATTTAAATAAATATTTTATATTATTGTTATTTTACTAATGTTTGTGCAACAACTTTTTAATACATATGTTTTGGTTTTTATTTATAAATTATTTATACTTTTAGAGTTTTAAATCATTTTTTTAATTTTTATCCAAAAATGGTTACATATATTTTAAACTTTTAGAATTAGATCTAAAATGACAAATTTTGTAAATGTTGAGGGAAAATTTATTGTTTCAGAGAATTGGAACTAAAATGATAAATTTTGTAAACAATGGCTAAATTTATTGAATTTTTTAGACAATGGCTAAATTTATTGAATTTTTTAGATTTACAATCAAATTGATAGAATGCATAAGCATTGGAGGGTTAAATTTATTATTCGATCAATAAAAAAAGCTTACTTCAGCTTTTTGTGACCAAATCGAAAATATAGTTATTATTATAAATATAGTTTGATGGCTAAATCAGAAAAATTAATAGTTAGATTACTAAAATAAAACTAAAGGCATAGTTGATTGACTACCTTTATAGTTTACCCAAATAATAAAAACAATGGTAAAATACACTTATCCGTCATATTTATTGTAAATATAGTCTCTTTATAATTCTACTAATACCCATTTACTCTTCAGGTTTGAAGAAAATATAATAAACATCTTATACAAAGAGAATTTTAAATAAAAAGATAATCATACCCTTATTATTCTTCATATTGTACAAAGCCAAAAGTATACCCCCCCAAAAAAGAAATTCAATCAGATAATCTTCACTAGTATTTAGAGTTATATTTTTTTTTTGTTTTTAAACCCAAATTTCCATTAATTGATTTGCCTAGTCCGAGCTACATGACCGACATAGACAACCAATAAGAAAAAAAAACACATCAAACAGAAAGTAAAAGCAAACATAAGCAAAATGAAAACTCAATAGACTCCCAAACCATACCCCAAGCCAAACCCTAAAATCGAAACAACAAAAGAAACCATCGGCAAACTCCCCAACTCAAAACCAGCTTCATTGCGATTAACAAAAGCAACAATCATTAGGAGAAACATTGAGATCTTTCATAGAGATCCAAAGTACCCATCTCCATTTCTCAAAGTTATTGCAAATTACCCAATTTTCTTTGTACCCATGCACCCCAGTCCGCAACCACCATTCGATCAATGGTCTTTGCGGCCTCATCCATCTAGAATCGAGGTTTCTAAAACCTACGTCCTTCTATTGCAAGTGCATACATCACTTTATGTAGCGTGTGAAATGTTATGTGAATTGTCCAAGTATACACGTCAGATCAACTAATAAAGTGATAAGTGAGATCGTCTCCACAGGAATTAGATTAGGTATAAAAGTGGTCAAGTTATTATGATAAAGTTAGATTAATTTTATTGAAAAATAATGATAAGAATGTAGTGGTAAACAAAAGGAATATTAATGTGAACTATATGTGTAACTGATGAATAATTGAAAATGCTATGACAATGCAAGAGTAAAAATGCAATGACAATTAAGAAAATGATTATATGAATAATATGTAACTTAACAAGTAAACAACTAAGGATGTGATGGAAAAGATACTATGACAAGGCATAAGGGATATACAATGTTGATATGGAAGGTCAAAATTACTAAGAATCTACCCTTACAGTCAGTAATGCCTCGGCAAAATCGTAATTAATCTATTACTCAGAAGATCTAAAGTGGTTTACTTCTTTCGAGAGAAGAAACCTTAAGTTACCTTACCTATGTCTATAGGCCTTTAATACGGTACCCTGCACTATTTTCTTCTGTATGAACGCTGCTCTATGTCTAGAGTCTACTACAAGTATCTGTCAGGTACTTGCTTATATCATTCAATTTCAGTCCAACTAATCCAACCTTTTCAGAATTAAATTAGTTTATTAGCATGCTGCACAGTTGTCTATGTCTAAGGATTGACACATACAATTTAGAAATAAAACAATTGAATGAAACAGTACATTAATTCAGATTTATGCTTCAACCATTAAAGAAAATAAAGGTTTTATCAAGTAATCCCAGTCCTATGGGATTTAGCTCATGGGTTGGCAAAATTTAAAACGAAAATATCATTTAGTGTCGTTTCAATCAAATTAATTCAGAGAGGAAAAAATTAAGAAATAATAGAAGAACGTCGAGAAGACAACTTTGGCATGTCCAGTTCACACTCCAGCGGCACAGTGTCTTGTTTGTTTATTGATCTCCACACTTGTTTGTCTTTTCAGGTTTCCTCATTTGGCTTTTTATAAGCTTTTTCCCTAGGATAAATCTAACAAACCAAGATATCTTCTCCTATTTTTTTAGATTTTATTTTTGGTTTAAAATCCATTCCTTTAGGGTAGGTGGTTATCAACCCATGATCTCATAATCTTTTTTCCTCTTTTTTAGAAAGATTTTATAGTACAAGTAGAGTTGGGCTAAAACTGTTATGCGTTGAGTGTTGACTCGGTCTTCCTAGAATTGCCACGACATTCGTGTTGGCAAACTGTCCAAACTTTTGCCATGAAAAACCTTCATTCCCTTTTTCTTTTTTTGTATCTTGCACCTACCAATTACTACCAAACAAATCCTTCTCGGAAACAAGTAAAAGTAACATATAAAATAACATTTAAGCACAGTCCAATCTTCTTAATGTAATGCAATGAAAATTACAAATAGAATGTCCTAAAATGCAACTAAATTTTACTTAAGTACAGACAATTAGCTAGGCCTAAAGGCATGAAATATAACTTTTTGAAGAGTTATCACTTCATTAGCTTTTTTGTGAGCAAAATGGTAAGTAATTTCTTCAAACTATTTCAAGGCCTCTAATGTTCTGGATAATCGGTCTAAGAGCCGATCTATCTTCTACCTGTGATTTAACCTTCTTGATAACCGACTGCGAATCTCCCACTAGAAGGACTCGATGAAACCCCATCTCAGTTGCAAAAATTACTACTCGTTCACATTCCCGACCTCTGCTAAGAATGCATCCTTAACATCGTAATAAAGGTACGTACATGCTCTCATAACTTGGCCAACATAATTTTTGATGAGAATAACTGCAATAAAAATGTTAGATTCTGCTTAGAATGAGGCATCAAAATTTATTTTTATAATGCCACTGTCTAAAGGTCTCTATAATTTCTGCATCATAGGTCGTATTAGTAGTGTAGTTGTACTGATAGAATCATTTTCCTGAGCATTCCCATGAATAAACCCACCAAATCCTGCACTGACCTTTTGATACCATCATGCACCATCCGATTGCGTATATGCCACAGAGCCTAGTAAGTTGTGATCAATAATTTCCTAGTTTTACTGTCACACCCCAAAATTAGGCCTAAACGTTTCGATGGTAAAATGGGGAGTTTTTACTCTAGTGAGCTCGGGAATTTAATTAGCACGGTATTCAAGAATGTTTTTGTCTATAACATTTCAGAAATTAAAACAATTTTTGAAAATAACGTTCAAAAACTTTCAATTTTGAAAAAAGGACTGATTTGTAAAAGGGTCTAAATTATGAGTTTTTAAAAGGAAATTAAACCAAATTTTAATTTTCACCCTACTGTCCCCCTTAATCTTTATAAAACCCACATTAGTCTCTTCTCCATATTTTTGTTTTGCCATCCATTGCATTCCAAAGCTCTTCTTATTCAATTTTTAATCCCAAACTTAATTTCTTAGATTTCTATCATTCTTGTAACACCCTAAAATAGGGCCTAAGAGTTTTAGGGGTATTTTAGGAATTTTAGCCTTAGAGTGTTCGAAATTTTGCGACATGGCTTATAGATTATTTATTTTACTATGGTTTTTGTAAAATTAAATCAATTTTAGAAAATGAGTTTTAAATACCTTTAATTTTGAAAAAAAAATACTGATTTGTAAAAGATTCAAAACTTAGAACTTTTTAGAGGAAATTAGACCAAATTTTAAAATCCAACCTAAAAACCCCCATTTATAGTTTTATTTTCACCATAGTTTTCCCAACTCTCTCAATTGATTTTGAATTCCAAATTCTAATTCCTTTCGATTTGTATAATCTATTAAGTTATAAATCTCCATAGAAGTTAAGAAAAACACCCCAAAACACTTTAGTTTTCTCCACTGTCAACCTTTCGGGTTTTCAATCAAATTCTTATTTTTCATTGTCTAAGGTAAAAATTCAACTCTTAAATAGTTTCAAATTTTATTTAGTCTTTAAAAATAAGTTTTTAGCCAAGAAATTGCATGTTTTGAATAAAAGCCAAAACTTGGCTCGTTAATGGTGGATCTCGAGATTTTGAGTAAAAATGTAGTTTCAAACTGTTTTTCAACTTTTTTTAACATGATTAGAAGGTTTCTAAAATTACTTTGATGTGTTGTTAAAGAATTCTTGAGTTTTAATGAATTTTCAGAAAATAGCCATAAAACATGGTGAAAAATTCGATACCATGAATTGAGTAGTTTTGTGTAGTTTAAAGGTTAGGAATTAGTCGTAGGTGAATTATAAGATGAATGAAATTGGTTTTAGGTGAAAATATTTTGTGTTGATCGAGATATTTGAATTTCAAGTTGGTTATGTTAAAGGTTTCGGAACATGAGAACATAGCTTATGTAACACCCCTAACTCGTATCCATTGCCGAAATACGGTTATGGAGCATTGCTGTAAAAACATAACTCAAATCATTCATTTCCAAACATTTCATAAATCATAGCATAATCCATTTAAATACATGCATATCATCCCTTATTCGAACCCTTGAGGCCTTAGAAACATTTTAGAAATGATTCAGGACTAAATCGGAAACATTTAGAATTTCATGGAAAAATATAGAAAATTCCACATTGCAGAGGTCACACGGCCGTGTGGCCAAGTCATGTGACTCACACGGCTGAGACAGATGCCTGTGTTTCAGGCCGTGTGGACATTCGAAGTGAGGACACACAGTCGTGTCCCAGTCTGTGTTCGTGCTCATGTAATTCTCTGACTTGGGTCACACGGCTAAGCCACATGCCCGTGTGTTAGGCCGTGTAACTCTCGAAATGGCCTCATACGCTTGTAACAGCCTATTTTCAGTGAAATCAGAACAGTGGTTTCGAGACCACAAATCTAATCCAAAATATATTTTATTTTTATTTTACCATATGGCCTGTAATATGATGAAATGACATGTGAAAATTTTGATATAAAAATTTTATAAATTTAGTGCCTAATTACGAGAAAGACTAAAACGCATAAAAATGCGAAAGTTGAATTCTAGTAGCTATGAGGATCAAATAGCTATGGAATTTTAACTTAAGGTTCTTATATGGTAATTAGACCATTAATAAAAGTATGTAGATTTTTATGGTGACTCATCCATGGAATTATAGAAAAAGACAAAGGACTAAATTGGAAATACCAAAATACTTAATTAATTAAAAGATAAAAAGAAATTATATCATCTTATTTTCATTATCTTCAACCTAAAAACACATGGAAACCCTAGGAGAGAGAAAAGAAGCTTTCAAGGCCTAATTGGGTAAGTTTCCTTGTCCCGTTTTTAGTAATTTTGGTATTTTTGAAACGGGATAGCTTAATCTCTCTATTTGAGGAATTAATTTGAAAAGTTATCAAGGTATGAAAATGGTCATGGATGTATTATGCTGGAAATTAGAAATTTATGGTAGAAAATGAAAGATTATTGATAAATAACTTTTGCAAGGTGATTTTTAATGGAAACTTGATTTAGGGACTAAAATGAAAAGTTGTAAAATTTGATGAAAAATTATAAAATTTTATGAATACATGCACTGAAAAATTTATAATGCGGCTTTGGTTAGGCTTAGAATAGGAAATAATTTGTACAAGTTTCATTTTCTAGGCCTAGGGACAAAATCAAAATTTTTGAAAAAGTTAGGGGCAAAATGGTAATTTTTCCTAGAGTTTGTCTGAGTATGAAATGTATGAAATTGATGATTAAATTCAAATATATAGATCCAAAAAATAGAAACTCGAGGCTAGATCAAGGAAAGGAAAATATTTCGGATTAGTAGATTATTACACGAACAAGTATCGAGGTAAGTTCGTGTAACTTAATCGGGCATGCAATTATGTTAATTGAATGTTGTGTTTGTATGTAATGTGATTTATATTAATGTGATTTTCTTGTATACTATGATGGAAAATTTGATACATGCTTGAAATGGTGATAAAGGGGTTAAGTCTCGATTGAACGTTGAATTCCGGTGATTATATGCGTTTTCCCGAAACTAATAAGGTCCTGCATTTGTTGCGGGTAGGATTTAGCTTGGATGAGTAATCCCATTAACCTTGTTATAAAAAGGATTTAGCCCAGATGTGTAATCTTGATATAATACCTCTCGAGCATTTGTTATGATTAGGTTTAGCCTGGACTGGTAACCCTAATTGAACTTTTTGAGTATGCGTTATATAAAGGATTTAGCTTGGACTGGTAATCCTGTTATACAATATGTGGCTCAAAAGAGTGATTCTTGGTTAAGTACCTTAATGGGTACTCTTGAATAACAAATTGACGGATTATTAAATCGTACACTTCGAGTGTACTACTTGAGCTTTCATAGGAATTTCAATGATTCAATGAACATAAAACTCTTGACATGGCATGAAAATTTTAAGATAAAATGATAATGACTTGAAAGAACATTGTTTGATGAGCTCATCTATGTTACTTGATTTATATGAATAGTTGGTGACTAACATGTTTGATGAAATGTATGTGATTAGGCCATTTAGCCAAATGGATGGAAACATAACATTGTATGCCTAGATTTTAATAAACAAAATTGGTAAGTTTAGTTTTTGTTATACGAACTTATTAAGCATGTAATGCTTACTCCTTTTATTTTCCCCTGTTTTATAGTGCTCGAAGGCTCGAGAAGGTTGGAAGATTGTGGAGCATCGTCACACTATCAACTAGCATTTTGGGTATATTTAGTGAAATCATTTTGTTGTAATGGCATGTATAGGGAAACTTGGCCAATAGTGGCTTGAAATGTCATTTTGTAACCTAGCCATTGGAATGGCTAGTGGTGGTTCATTTTGGATATGATTTAGTAAACTATTATGGTATATATATATATCCACATGTGTTATGTTAAGTTCATGTGACCCAATATTGTGAATGCCTAAGTTGAGTTAAGGTAAGTTTGAAACCATGTATGTATGAAATGGTATGCCTTGATGAATGATGGATTTGTTTAATTGGAGTGCTTGAATTGATTGGTATTTCTTGTGAGTTTCAAGTGCAGGTTTTTGGGTGAGAAATGAAGCTAGGAAGTGGCTTCATTTTGTCCACACGGGCAGACACACGGGCATGTGTCTAGACTATGTGTGACACACGGCCTAGTAACACGGGCATGTGGTTAGGCCGTGTATCCCCTACACCTAAATTTTGAGAAACAAAATGCTCAGAATTAGGCACAAGGGCAGAGACACGGGCGTGTGTCTCAGCCGTGTGTGCCACATGGCCTAGAACATGGGCGTGTGTCCTAGCTGTGTGAAACCTTCATCTAATTCGAATTAAATTAATTAACCACACGGCCTAGCACACGGACGTGTGGCATGGCCGTGTGTGTAAGTCAGAGAGTTACATGAGGTCGAACACGGCCTCTAACATGGGTGTGTCCTAGGGTCACACGAACGTGTCCCTTGGACCACACGGGCGTGTGAGCCCTGCACTTAGGAAAAATTTTGTAATTTCACGAAAAATTCTTAGAGGTCCCGATTCGATTCTAATGCTTGTATTGGACCTCGAGGGTCCAATTAAGGGATGTTATGAATAATCTCGGTTAATGAATAGTGACTTGCATGAATTAATTGAAAAATGTTCTGGTCATGCTCTGAAACCCTGTTTTGGCGACGGGTACAGGTTACGTAACACCTGTGTTCCAGGCCATGTCCTAGGCCATGTGCTATGTCGTGTAACTACTTGACTCTCAACCCTTTGAAACCTACAGAGGATACACGGTCATGTCGCATGACACATGACTGAGAGACACACTCATATCTTTGGCCGTGTGGACGAGCAATAGACCAATTTCAAGCCATTTCCTTCACCCTAAACAAGCACACATCCACAAGCCATTTTCACATATTACCAAGCCTTTAAAACATACCTAAAACATGCATAATAAGACTAATTCAATATAGCATCTATCTATACAACCAATATGCCAAAAGGCACCTCAATCACAACAATCAAGTATGCTTAAACATATGCATAATTTAGCCCTTCATCAACCATACATTTGTAATCTATTTCCATACCAAACTTACCACAATGACCACATGCCAAAATCACATTCAAGCATGCTAAATTAGTCATTTTTACTTGACCATTTCAACACCAACCATCAAAGCATTAAAATGCCAAAAGTTCATCAACCATAATGCCACATTTACAAGCCAAACATAATGACCAAATCATCAAACATAATTCACCTATACATGCCATTATAACCATGACTCAAAGCATCAATATCTATAGAAATAGTCGTAGGATAGTGTGATAGATCTCCGACAAGCTTCCAAACCGATCGAGCTACTGATAATCTATAAAACATAGGAAAGAAAAACTATGTAACCATATAATGCTTAGTAAGTTTGTAATTCATGAAAAAAGCTTACCATTTTCATAGCATAACCATAAAATAGACATGATAAATCCAACACAAGCTTGGCACAAGTCTAAGCATCACCAACAACACAAGTTAGTGCTTAATCATATAACTTAGCACAATTCATTACATGGTAAGATAAATTTCATAATCATAATACATATGAATTCATACTTTTCATAACATGGCTGTACATATCTTGTTCATCAATACTTCATACCTTTCCATAATCTCATAGTTTAATCAATCAGAACCCTTCCAAGTTCATCCTTTTACATGCTCGTTAAACCACATAGAATAATATGGTCACACAAAAAATTCACACGAAGTGTTCTAAAATTCACACGAAGTGTTCTAACACATGGTCAAAACCATTCCTTTCCTTATCCTTTACGTAATAGCTTATATGAGTTACACAAGCTGACGGTCAGAACGTATCTACCCAATGCCGCTCACACAAGCTGACGAGTATCCGCAACAAATGCTGGAATTTAGCCATCGGTAGGACGTTTAGGACCAGCACCCGAAACATGGTAACCCTAATGACATGTTATTTGTATCCTATATATTCCTAAGGTTCAAAAGGGACTCAATAGTTGTCGTAATTTCATTGGATTTTTTGTCAAGGCATAATATGATAAATAACATAATAGCATTTAAATCAAATACACTAAAACACTATTTAAACTTACTAACTTACGTAGATCACAAGAACGATGAAATAGGACCAATTAGTTTGACACTTCATCTTTCCCTCGATATAAGTTCGTATGAGGCTTCAATTTATCTAAATAATCAAATTCAATCCATTCAATATTCATTCTTTCAAATTAGTCCAAATTCATATTTTTGCAAATTTACACTTTAACCCCTAATATTTTAACTTCTTTACAATTTAGTCCTTAAGCCTGTAAATTGAAATTCATGCAATTTTATCCACATACATAGCTAGCTGAATTCAATACACACTCATAGCAACTCATGCAATTCATTATTTCACAATTTCACCTTGTATTTTACACATTTTACAAATAAATCCCTAACTGACATTTCCAACAAAATTCACTTCACAAAAGTTGTTTATTTATCAATAAGGATTCATTTTCTTCCAAAAAACATAAAAAAACACATGAATAAATTCATGAAAAAACTCTAACCTTTCAAAATTTTTGCAAATTAGTCCCTAAGCTAGCTAGACTAAGCTACAACGATCCCAAAAACATAAAAATAATTAAAAACGGGACCAAAATTCACTTACATGCAAGAGAAATGTCTAGCCAAACTTAAGCTCCCATGGAGGTTTTTTTTCTCTCAATTTTGGTAGTGAAGTTCATTAAGGAAGATGATAGCTTTTTCTCTTATTTTTTTTTTACTTAACATATTTATCATTTTACTTAAATAACCTTATAATTTAACCTTTAAAAACACACAATTTGTACTCTCATTATAACCATGGTCTAGTTACCACATAAATCCCTTAACTAATTAATTTCATAGCCATTTAGTACCTTTAACTTATAGAACTCTAAGTTTGCACCTTTTACGATTTAGTCCTTTTCACCAAATTAAACATGCAAACGTCGAAATTTCTTAACGAAATTTTTCTATGACCTTGCTAAAATATTGTAGACATTAAAATAATAATAAAATAAATATTTTCACATTAGATTTTTGGTCTCAAAACCACTAGTCCGATTTTACTGAAAACTGGTTGTTATAGTTTAGGCTTATGTTTTTTATTACTTGTGGTCTGTCCTTAGCTGATTTTTGAATGCTTCAGATTCATTAGGTCGTTCTACGAGTAGAGATAAAGGCAAGGAAAGGCTAGTTTGAGCTTTCGACTTTTTGGCGAAAGCGTAATTAGTGAGTGTTTGGAATAATTGCTTGTGGACATGATTTGGTGTGTTATTTTGGAATTTAGTGGTAGCATAAACCCCTCTCTAAATTTCAAGTGTAAGCTTTCTCATACCTATGTTATCTTGTGAACTATGTGCTTATGTGTTTGTGAATATGTGAATTGAGATGAGATGTTATAACATGTGATATGTGGTTATGATAACTATTGTGAAAGTGCAAGTGTGTACATGATATGTATATGTTAAATATTAGTGATAGTGTTTTTTTCTAAATATGCAAATATGCAGTTATAGTGCATGGGAAATTGATAAGTGATATGTGTTTGGTTGCGAATATTTTGGCCTTATAATCTTGAAACCGTTGGATGTAATTGGCATGCTATAGGATTGTGAGTACTTACCTATATGTACAGTGATTTTAGATGTTGAGGCCCTGGGACATGCTAGAGGGATAATGGAATGTGAGCTAAGATTCATTCAAAGGGACATGTGAGGGGAAATAAGGAGAGTGTAAGCTTTATGCTTCACTTTTGGGACATGTTTGAGTCTATGAGTCTATGTGGTGTGTCGGAGATCTGTGTATCCGATGAGTGATGATAGAGGTCACTTTTACGTTTTGTAACACCTCTAACCCGTATCCGTTTTCAAAATAGGGTTATGGAGCATTACCAGACATATAACACAATTAAACATACATTTTGCAATCAATTATCAAATTCAAATGTAAAACATTCACAATCATTCATATCGTCCCTAATACGAGCCTCTGAGGCCCAAAACATGCTTTAGGAGTGGTTCAGGACTAAACTGATATCTCAGGAAATTTTTGGAAAACTTAGAAAATTTTTTAAAATACAAGGGACACACGCCTATGTGGCCCAGCTATGTGTCTCACACGACCAAAGAAACGCCCGAGTCATAGGCCGTGAAGACATTCAAAATGAGATCACACGGCTGTGTCCCAGCCCGTGTTTGACCCAGTGTAACTCTCTGACTTGGGTGACAGAGCCAACTACATGCCCGTGTGACTAGTCCGTGTGCCCTTCGAAATGGCCTCACACGCCTGTGTGCTAGGCCGTGTGTTAGACTGTGCCAAACCTGTAAGGTATACTGACTTATGCCACACGACCAAGTCACACGCCTGTGTGCTAGGTCGTGTGGAGCATGCTGACTTGATTTCTAATTAAACACCAGGGGACACACAGCCGTGTCACCTAACCGTGTGTCACACACGGATGAGACACATGCCCTTGTCTCTGCCCGTGTAGACAAAAATAGGCTATTTGCAAAGCCAGTTTTCTCACCCAAACTTTCAATCACCTACATAAATCAAATTGAACATAACATGGCATAAATAGGCATTCCAACCAATCTCAATCACCTCTAATTCATGATATTTCCATACCAAAAACTATAATATTCATAACATCATAATTTACCTATGTAAAACATGTCAATCACATTCACAATTTTTACCTAAATGATTAACTTCATACATACATTATCTTGCCATAAAACCATAAGCATATTAACTTCCAATTTCAACCATTTGATATCCATAATGCCAATTCACAACAAGCATATAAAATGGAAATTATCAGCCACACAAAAAAAGGCCATTTGCACAAATATATATATCACCAAATATACCAAAATAACCCAACTCTCATGGCTATACACAAAACCAAATACTTAACATTTACAAGCCAACTCAAATTGCTAAATTCATTACCAAACCATATACCAAAATGACCATAATTCCTATACATGCCATATAACCGAAACATAAGTTCAAATGTACCAAAGTGACAGTTTGATAGTGTGATGAGATCTCCTACGACTCCCAAATCCGAGCTAACTTCGGTATTTTGGATTTAGGAGTTAGGGGTTCTGGCTAGGTGCCCTTATATAAAGTTGTGGGTAAAATATATCACAAAAAGAGCTTTAGTAAAGTGGAAAGGCTGACGCCACTAAGCTTCTAAAAGGGTGGCATGTGGAGCATAGAGGAAGACCTGGGATCGATTCCCTGTGTTGGCAAATAGGGGTATTTATTTTTATGTGCAAGAAGGGTAAGTGTTGGAACCCAAGTGGATTCTGTAAGAGGAGAGTTTGGATCAAGTCAAATGCATGGATTAAGGAGGGATAAGGGGAGAGATTTTAGGGATATGATATGAAGAAAGATTTGGCCGAATAAGGGAGATTAGAGAGGGGATTTTCGGCAGAGGGGTTTTAGTTAGGGATTTTCGGCACTTAGGTATTGGTGTGCCGTTTTCTCCCTTGAGGTTAGTCTTCTTCTCTCTTTTTCTTTTTGCAGCCGAACCTACCATCTCTTCTTCCATTTTTCTTCCTTCTCTTTCTTTCAAATCAGCCCATTAT
The DNA here is from genome assembly GCF_025698485.1 of Gossypium arboreum. Taxonomy (NCBI): domain Eukaryota; kingdom Viridiplantae; phylum Streptophyta; class Magnoliopsida; order Malvales; family Malvaceae; genus Gossypium; species Gossypium arboreum. The sequence goes on along the minus strand of NC_069077.1, from coordinate 113,845,086 downwards.
TTCCCTTCATTCACCCATTATTTCTTTCCTTTATCTCTACTTCTGCCGAAATACCGCAAAAGCCAAAATCAGTGAAGCTAGGGGGGGTGCCGATTCTTTGTGACCAGCAACCTTTTCTTTCCTTTTCAATTGTTGGAATTCAATTCCTTTACCTTTTAGGCATCCGGATTCAATAGGAGAAAGACTGTGGTAAGTGCCCAAACGCTAAACGATTCCTAGAGTAACTGTTGGCCAAAAACTGAAACCCTATAATTTAGGGAGATGGTCGAATATGGTATAGGCTTTATGGGGTCTTCTTTTAATATTTTTTGTGGTTTATTTAGTGGAGGAGCAGCAAGGTGTAGTGTCGAATTGGGGTAGCTTGGATCTCCGGAGTGGCTAGACTTAATCATCAATTGCGACAAAGGTAAGATTCCTAAGGCCATTATGGATGGTGGCCGAATGTGTAAGTATTAGTATTTGATGATTTTTGGTTTGGTTCAATTATGGGAAGCTGATTATTAACGATGGATTATAGGAGAAATCGTGTAGGAGATCTTGTCGAGGAATATCACCAAACAGGTGTGTAACGAACCCTTTTTCATAGCTTAAAGCGATAAATGCCGAAAAGCCGAAATGTCAAAATTCTGGCATTTCGAGGACTTGTGAGAAAGCGAACGCTCATTAGTTAGTTAGATTCATTGAGATGATGATCAGGAACATTAGAAATGGTAAGATCGTGATTTTTGGCATTCACGGTAAGTTAGGCCTCGAGGGGCTGCAATAGGGCCCAATAGGCTTTCGGGCCCATTTGGGAAAAATTGGTAGAAAACGGAAATATGTTAAATTGCGTGTTAAGACTGTTAAAACCTTCATGGAATATGGGCTAAGTGGGCCTAGATGACGAAATCGGCTAAGTAGGCCCCACTAAGGGTTTTAGGCCCAATAACTCAATTTCGCTAAAAATGGGCAGAATCACTGTTTGCACCCATGAATTGTTGGTAACCATTAATGAACATGGAAACCCAAATTTTTGGTAAAATTACAAGATTACCCTTATAACATGAAAATGACCATTTTGCCCCTTGGTAAAAATGACCATTATACCCCTAGGGTTTATGTATGAATTTAATACATGGGATTTTGATAAACATGGTATGTATGATATACACATGACATGTATGATATTCACATGATATGTATGATATGCACTTGCTGTATTCATAAATGTATTGGGTTGGGTTTTTATATGAATGGAGGAAGTGGAAAAGGGCTTATGCCCCAGTTATTAAAAGGGCTTATGCCCCAGTTATTAAAAGGCTTATGCCCCAGTTATTAAAAGGGCTTTTGCCCTGATTATTAAAAGAGGCTAGGCCTCAGTTTATATGATAAAGCAACTATCTTGCCAAAGGAGAGTTATGGCGGGGTGGGTTGAGTTAATCCCCACATGGTGTGTTGGTTGGTACGGGTGGAGAGTAGCGGATGGTGGGTCGAGTAGTCTCCCCAAATGGGCTTGCATTCTTTCATTGACATTACATGTGATATTGAAATGGGCCTATGGGACATACCGTTTACAGTAAAGGCTTTGGCCCAGTAATATGAAATATGAAAAGGCTTCACCCCAGTGTTATGAAATATGAAATATGAAAAGGGCTATGGCCCAGTACATGTTGAGATTGGATTTGGGCTTAGGCCCAACAGGCTGTTATTATTTTGGGCTTTGAAAGGGGCTTGTTGCACACTGAGTTTCCAAACTCATCCCTTTTCCTTAACCTTGCAGGTGAGCCTTGATGTGGGGACTTAGGCCGGAGGGGATTCAGAGTAGCCACGGTGATCGCCTTTGGACTTTTAAATAAGCGTTTGTTTTCATTAAATTTCTTTTAATTATTATTTATTTTTGGGTTGTAATAAGGCCATTTTAACTTTTCTTTTATTTCTTTTTGGGATTATTTTAATTTTAAATAACTTTAATCCTGGTTGATAATTATTCAAATGGGATAGAATTAGGACGTGTTTTCAAAAGGATACTTGTGTTCAAGATAGCTCAACGCCACGATTAATCGATTTATCAAAGACGTCTGCTTAAACAAATTTAAACTCGATATAACAAAGTGTGGCTATGGTTGTGGGCATGTCTAGGATTGGATCCAATCAAAGAGCTTGGTACTTAAGCAGCCTTCATGGCTTACCTCCTCTGTCTCGGATACCTACCTGGTGCCCAACTTCCACACACTTTGTTAACTCAACAAAATATATGGTTTTTAAAACACTAAGATGGAACGTGGGTTTTCAAATCCAATATGGCACGCCAGATTCGACCATAACATCTGGGCCGAGTTTGGAGTGTTACATTTAGTGGTATCAGAGCCTAGGTTGCAACAACTCTACTGTGGATCGGGTCCGAAAATGTTTTTGAAACCTCAGGCCTAAGAAGGGTATTTTTGGAAATGGTTTTTGAAAATTCTTTTCGAAGATGTTTTACAGAGTATACATGTTAAAATGGTCCAAGTTTTTGCTGTTTTAAATCAAGAGTGCAAAATAAAGGGTGTTTTCAAATTAAAGTTTTCAAATTTCTACTTTCGGTGATTAAAAACATGGTTTTCAAATTTTGGATTGGAGAAAGAAATGGCACACTGAATCCCCGGCACCAAGTCTGTAAGTATATTTTCTTTACGATATATGATATGATATTATGAATAGTGCTGAGACTCTACTATGATAGTGTAGATAGGGTAAAACTGTGAAACGGTAGAAATGAGACTGTAGCTAGACTACGACGATACGAAAACAATTCTTGAACTGCTACATTTCCATAAGACATTTTCTTAATTAACAGTGGAACATTATACTAATTTCATAAAATTCGTAAATTAGATAAGTCGGTATGAGTACAAGAGGAGTTCGTGGACGAGGCCGCGGACGTGTTCGCGGAAGGTGCAAGCTGAATCTTCATCCTCAGGGCATAGGCCAGCTGAGGAGGCATTTGTGCCACAAGCAACGGAGACTGGGTCTTATGATCGGGCTGTAGGGGATGATGCTTTGTCCCAAGCCATGTTAAGGGTTTTAGAAAGAGTTGCTGGAGCTAGTACTGGGACAGTGAATAGGGAGTCTATATCGGAGCGACTCTGGACCAACGGAGTAAAAGTAGTTAGGGGTGTATCTGGAGTAGCCCCAAATGTGGCAGAATATTGGCTAGAGGCAACAGAACGGATTATGGACGATCTTGACTGCTCAGTGGAGCAAAAACTGAAAGGATTTGTCTCTGCTACGTAACGAGGCATACCGATGGTGGATCACCGTAAGGGAGAGTACCCCAATTGAGCAGGTAACTTGGGAATTGTTCAAAACTACTTTTAAAGGGAGGTATGTTTGAGCAAGCTATGTGGATGCTCGTCGGAAGGAATTCTTGAATCTGAATCAGGGTGATAAGACCATGGCAGTATGAGGCGAAATTTTGAGGTGAATCGATATGCTAGGGGATAGTGGCAACCGAATATGAGCGCAGGTCCGATTTGAGGATGGTCTCCGCGATGAGCTTAGAATATTGATAGCTCCACAGAGGGAGCGTGGTTTTGCTGCATTGGTAGAAAAGGCTAAGATAGCCGAAGAGGTGAAGCTGATTGAGCGACAGAATCATGAGAAGGATCAACCTAGATTTAAGAGGGATTTTAGACCCTTAAGTGCCACGAATCGAAATGTTAAAAGAGCAAGGATGGAGGAACCGGTTCGAGCAGTTCCAGTAAATACTTATAGACCGCAGGCTTGCAGAGACTGTGGTAAGGTGCATATGAGGGAGTGCTGGAAACGAACTGGAACATGTTTTCGATGTGGGTCTAAGGAGCATAAGTTCAGAGAGTATCCTCGGAGGACAGCTCAGGAGCTAGCTGTAGATTAAAGGGATGTCCAACCACGGCGAGGAGGACCACTACCACAGAGGGGTCGTGGGCAAGGTAGAGGTGGCAATGGTAATGGACGAGGACGTGGGGCACCTAGAAGAGGTGCTGGACATGCTGAAGCCCGACAACCGGCATTGGTTTATACTACACGATGTCGTGAGGAGGGTGATGCTCCTGATGTTATAACTGGTACGTTCTTTATTCATAGCATGCCTTACACTACTTTGATTGATGTGGGTTCCACTCACTCGTATGTAGCTTGTGATGTATTTGAGGCTTTGGATATGCTTCCTGAGGAGACTGTGAGTGGGGTATTAGTGATAAATCCATTGGGACATTCGGTTAAGGTAGATAAACTTTTTAGGGCAGTACCGTTAGTGACACAAGATAAAATATTTGAAGGAGATTTGATGGAGCTGCCATTTGGGGATTTTGATCTTATCTTGGGAATGGATTGGTTAGCTAAGCACAAGGCGATGTTGGATTGTGCTGCAAAGAGGATGGTACTACGAACTACTGAAGATGAGGAGATAATGGTCATAGGGGAACGAAGGGATTATTTTTCCAATGTTGTTTCGGCTTTAAGAGCCGAAAAGTTGATTCGGAAAGGTTGTGAGGCGTACTTGACCCTTGTAAGTCAAACGGGACTTGAGGAGATAACGGTAGAGTCGGTTAGGACTATTAAGGAATTTCAGGATGTATTCCCAGATGAACTTCCTGGATTACCCCCAAGCAGAGAAGTCGAGTTTGGAATCGACTTATTACCTGGAACAGCTTCTGTGTCAGTTGCACCTTATAGGATGGCACCAAAGGAATTGGTGGAATTGAAAGCTCAGATACAGGAACTGTTGGATAGAGGGTTTATAAGACCAAATGTTTCCCCGTGGGGCGCACCGGTACTATTCGTAAAGAAGAAAGATGGGACTATGCGAATGTGTATTGACTATCAACAGTTGAATAAACTGACGATCAAGAATAAGTATCCGTTACCAAGAATCGATGATCTATTCGACCAATTAAAAAGAGCCTCAGTATTTTCTAAGATCGACTTTCAGTCGGGATATCATCAATTAAGAGTTAAAGAAGTGGATATTTATAAGACGGTGTTCAGGACTCGATACGGTCATTATGAGTTTCTGGTAATGCCTTTTGGGTTGACTAATGCACCGGCGGCATTCATGGATTTGATGAATCAGGTGTTCCAACCATACTTGGATCGGTTCGTAGTCGTTTTTATTGACGATATCTTGGTGTATTCAGAAACGGAAGAGAAGCATGATGAGCATCTTCGTGTAGTGCTGCAAGTGTTAAGAGAAAGGCAACTGTATGCAAAGTTTAGTAAGTGCGAGTTTTGGCTGAAAGAAGTTACCTTCTAGGGGCATGTTGTGTCTGCCGAGGGGATCAAGGTGGACCCTCGAAAGATTGAGGCAATTTTGGAATGGAAGCTGCCGAGGTCGGTAACAGAGATCTGAAGTTTTCTGGGGTTGGCAGGTTATTATCGGAGATTCGTGGAAGGATTTTCTGTGTTGGCAGCACCGTTAACGAAACTTATAAGGAAGAGAGCACCTTTTGTTTGGACAAATAAGCAACAAGAGGCTTTTGAGAAGTTGAAGAAGGTTTTGACGGAAGCGCCAGTGTTGATTCAGCCAGAGTCTGGTAAGGATTTCACTGTGTACAGCGATGCGTCACATGTAGGTTTGGGCTGCGTGTTGATGCAAGAGGGTAAAGTGGTCGCTTATGCTTCACGATAGCTTAAGCCGCACGAGGTGAACTACCTTACGCATGATTTGGAATTGGCAGTGGTAATCTTTGCACTTAGGATATGGAGGCATTACCTGTATGGGGAGAAATGCATCATCTATACGGATCACAAGAGTCTTAAGTACTTGCTGACTCAAAAGGAGCTGAATCTTAGGCAGCGAAGGTGGATAGAGTTGTTAAAGAACTATGATTGTTCGATTGAGTACCATCCAGGTAAGGCGAATGTCGTGGCTAATGCGCTAAGTTGAAGGGCTGTGGCGGAATTAAAGGCGATGTTTGCTCGTCTAAGTTTGTATGACGACAGAAGTTTATTGGCAGAGTTGCAAGTAAGACCGACTTGGGTAGAACAGATTAAGAAGCAACAGTTGGAGGACGAGTCATTGGTTTCTCAGTTTCAGCAAGTTGAGAAGGGGGAGAATCCGGACTTTGGGTTAAATAGTGAGGGAGTTCTTTGTTTTCAAGGAAGAATTTGTATGCCGAAAGGCTCAGACTTGAGATTGATGATTTTGAAAGAGGCACATAATGGACCTTGTGCTATGCATCCAGGAGGGAGTAAGTTGTATCGAGGCTTGCGAGAGCAATATTGGTGGCCTGGGCTTAAGCGAGAAGTGACCGAATTTGTAGGGAGATGTTTGACATGTCAACAAGTGAAGGCCGAACATCAACTACCTTCAGGATTGTTACAGCCGGTAAAGATACCACTTTGGAAGTGGGAAAGGGTAACTATGGACTTTGTAAGTGGGTTGCCGTTGACACCTTCTAAGAAGGATTCAGTTTGGGTGATTGTGGATAGACTCACGAAATCTGCTTATTTCATACCTGTCTAAACCGATTACTCACTTTAAAAGTTGGCCAAATTGTATGTGGCGGAAATAGTACTATTGCATGGTGTGCCAGCATCGATAATTTTAGACCGAGACCCAAGGTTTACATCTCGGTTTTGGCAGAAGTTGCATGAGGCATTGGGAACGCGATTGGATTTCAGTACGGCTTTTCATCCTCAGTCAGATGGGCAGTCAGAGAGGGTTATTTAGATTTTAGAGGATATGTTGAGGGGTTGTGCTATTGAGTTTAGAGGCAGATGGGAGGACCATTTGCCATTGGCGGAGTTCGCGTATAACAACAGTTACCAAGCAAGTATTCAGATGGCTCCAAATGAGGCGCTATATGGGCGAAGGTGTCGTTCGCCTACTTGTTGGGCAGAATTGGGGGAAAGGCAAATACTTGGACCAGAGTTGGTAGCAGATACTGAAGACAAGATTAAGGTGATCAAGAATCGGTTAAAGGAGGCGGCAGATCGATAAAAGTCTTATACCGATCTGAAGCGTAAGGATATCGAATATGCGGTAGGGGACATGGTCTTTCTGAAAGTTTCGCCTTGGAAGAAGATATTGAGATTTGGTAAGAAGGGTAAGTTGAGCCCACGGTTTATTAGGCCTTACCGATTCATTAAGTAGATAGGGTCGGTGGCTTATCAGCTAGAGTTACCTCCAGAGTTGGATCGTATTCACGACGTTTTCCATGTGTCCATGCTAAGGCGATATCGTTCTGACCCAACTCATATCGTGCCAGTTGTAGAAATCGAGGTACAGTCGGATTTGACCTTTGAAGAGGAACCTGTGCAAATACTTGATCGCGATGTCAAGGTGTTGAGAAGGAGGTCGGTCCCATTAGTGAAGGTACTTTGGAGGAACCATGGCAAGGAAGAAGCTACTTGGGAGATCGAAGAGGCAATGCGTCAGCAGTACCATCAACTGTTTGGATCAGGCAAATTTTGAGGCCGAAATTTCTTTAAGGAGGGTAGAGTTGTAACATCCTGATTTTCGGGGTTTTCGCCATTCTTGTTATTTTAAGTAAGTTTCTAAAATTTGGTATGTGATTATGGAATTCATAATTTGGGTATGTAAATGGGCTTATGGAAGGCCCATGAGTTGGCCAAAACCCGGTAGAATTTTTAAATTTTAGACTTAGGAGTTAGGGGTTCTGGCTAGGTGCCCTTATATAAAGTTGTGGGTAAAATGTAGTAAAGTGGCAAGGGTGACGCCACTAAGCTCCTAAAAAGGTGGCATGTGGAGCATAAAGGAAGACTTGGGATCGATTCCCTGTGTTGGCAAATAGGGGTATTTATTTTTATGTGCAAGAAGGGTAAGTGTTGGAACCCAAGTGGATTCTGTAAGAGGAGAGTTTGGATCAAGTCAAATGCATGGATTAAGGAGGGATAAGGGGAGAGATTTTAGGGATATGATATGAAGAAAGAGTTGGCCGAATAAGGGAGATTGGAGAGGGGATTTTCGGCAGAGGGGTTTTAGTTAGGGATTTTCGGCACTTAGGTATTGGTGTGCCGTTTTCTCCTTGAGGTTAGTCTTCTTCTCTTTTTCTTTTTGCAATCAACCTACCATCTCTTCTTCCATTTTTTCTTCCTTCTCTTTCTTTCAAACCAGCCCATTATTTCCCTTTATTCACCCATTATTTCTTTCCTTTATCTCTACCTCTGCCGAAATACCGCAAAAGCCGAAATCAGTGAAGCTAGGGGGTGTCGATTCTTTGTGACCAGCAACCTTTTCTTTCCTTTGCAATTGTTGGCGTTCAATTCCTTTACCTTTTAGGCATCCAGATTCAAGAGGACAAAGACTGTGGTAAGTGCCCAAACTCTAAACGATTCCTAGAGTAACTGTTGGCCAAAAGTCAAAACCCTATAATTTAGGGAGCAGGCCGAATATGGGTATAGGCTTTATGGGGTCTTCTTTTAATATTTTTTGTGGTTTATTTAGTGGAGGAGCAACAAGGTGTAGTGTCGACTTGGGGTAGCTTGGATCTCCGGAGTGGCTAGGCTTAGTCATCAATCGTGATAAAGGTAAGATTCCTAAGGCCATTATGGATGGTGGCCGAATGTGTAAGTATTAGTATTAGATGATTTTTGGTTTGGTTCAATTATGGGAAGCTGATTATTAACGATGGATTATAGGAGAAATCGTGTAGGAGATCTCGTCGAGGAATATTGCCAAACAGGTGTGTAACGAACCCTTTTTCATAGCTTAAAGCGATAAATGCCGAAAAGCCAAAATGCCAAAATTCAGGCATTTCGAGGACTTGTGAGCAAGCGAACACTCATTAGTTAGTTAGATTCGTTGAGATGATGATCAGGAACATTGGAAACGATAAGATCGTGATTTTTGGCATTCACGGTAAGTTGGGCCTCGAGGGGCTGCAATAGGGCCCAATAGGCTTTCGGGCCCATTTGGGAAAAATTGGTAGAAAACGGAAATCTGTTAAATTGCGTGTTAAGACTGTTAAAACCGTCATGGAATATAGGCTAAGTGGGCCTAGATGACAAAATCGGCTAAGTAGGGCCCACTAAGGGTTTTAGGCCCAATAACTCAATTTCGCTAAAAATGGGCCAGAATCACTGTTTGCACCCATGAATTGTTGGTAACCGTTAATGAACATGGAAACCCTAATTTTTGGTAAAATTACAAGATTACCCTGATAACGTGAAAATGACCGTTTTGCCCTTAGGTAAAAATGACCATTATACCCCTAGGGTTTATGTATGGATTTAATACATGGGATTTTGATAAACATGGTATGTATGATATGCACATGATATGTATGATATGCACATGCTGTATTCATAAATGCATTGGGTTGGGTTTTTATATGAATGGAGGAAGTGAAAAAGGGCTTATGCCCCAGTTCTTAAAGGGCTTATGCCCCAGTTATTAAAAGGGCTTTTACCTCAGTTATTAAAAGAGGCTAGGCCTCCAGTTATATGATAAAGCAGCTATGCTGCCAGTAGAGAGTTATGGCGGGGTGGGTTGAGTTAATCCCTACATGGTGTGTTGGTTGGTTCGGGTGGAGAGTAGCGAATGGTGGGTCGAGTAGTCTCCCCAAACCGTTTATAGTAAAGGCTTCGGCCCAGTAATATGAAATATGAAAAGGCTTCGGCCCAGTGTTATGAAATATGAAATATGAAAAGGGCTATGGCCCAGTACAGGTTGAGATTGGATTTGGGCTTAGGCCCAACAGGCTGTTATTGTTTTGGGCTCTGAAAGGGGCTTGTTGCACACTGAGTTTCCAAACTCACCCCCCTTTCCTTAACCTTGCAGGCGAGCCTTGATATGGGGACTTGGGCCGGAGGGGATTCAAAGTAGCCACGGTGATCGGCTTTGGACTTTTAAATAAACGTTGGTTTTCATTAAATTTCCTTTAATTATTATTTATTTTTGGGTTGTAATAAGGCCATTATAACTTTCCTTTTATCTCTTTTCGGGATTATTTTAATTTTAAATAACTTTGAACCTGGTAGATAATTATTCAAATGGGCTAGACTTAGGACGTGTTTTCAAAATGATACTTGTGTTCAAGATAGCTCAACGCCACGATTAATCGATTTATCAAAGACGTCTGCTTAAACAAATTTAAACTCGATATAACAAAGTGTGGCTATGGTTGTGGGCATGTCTAGGATTGGATCCAATCAAAGAGCTTGGTACTTAAGCAGCCTTCATGGCTCACCTCCTCTGTCTCGGATACCTACCTGGTGCCCAGCTTCCATACACTTTGTTAACTCAACAAAATATATGGTTTTTAAAACACTAAGATGGAACGTGGGTTTTCAACTCCAATGTGGTACGTCAGATTCGGTCATAACGTCTGGGCCAGGTTTGGGGTGTTACACTAAGTGCCAATACATAGCTGAAGCTATCTCAATCTCATATCACATATAATGCTAACTCTTGAGTTATCAACGGTCTGCTCACACAAGTTGATGGTCATGACGTAGCTACACGGTGTTGCTCACACAAGTTGACGAGAATCTGCAACACATGCCAGACAACTCAGCCACCAGTAGGACGTATGGACCAGCACCTAGATCACATAACCTCTAATGGCATGTCATTCGTATCCTAATCTATTCCTAAGGTTCAACCAGGATTTCTCAATGTTGAATCTCAGTCGAATATATCTGCAAGTTCGTATTCAAAAATAATTCAATAATAAAGCATTTAAAACAATTATATTAATTCTTATTAGCATACGAACTTACCTCAAATGCAAAAAACGATAAAATGAGTCAATTAGTCCAACATTTTGTTTTTCCCACGATCTAAATCTAAACTTCACTTTTCTTGATCTATATGTAATCAAATTTAGCTTATTTAATTATCATTCTATTCAATTTAGCCTAAAATGCATATTATGGCAATTTTACACTTTTGCCCCTAACATTTCAACATTTTTACAATTTAGTCATTATATCATAAAAACAAAAATTCATGCAATTAGGTCCCTACCAATGCTAGCTGAATTTCAATTAATTCCCTAGAAACCCAAAATTTTCATTTATTTCAAAATTTAACCACAAATTTACACATTTCACAATTTAATCCCTAATTAACAATTTTACTAAAAATCACTTAACAAATGTTGTTTATCTAACAACAAGCATACATTTTCTATCATCAAACATCAAAATACAGAGGTATTCATCAATGGTAAAACCCTAAACCATTAATTTTTTTGCAAATTAGTCCCTGGACTAGTTAAATTAAGCTGCAACGATATCAAAAACATATATATCATTAAAAACGGGACAAAAATGAACTTACATGCAAGGATGAACCCTAGCAGAAATTTCAAGCTTCAAGCATGGTGTTTCCTTAGTTGGTTTTCGGTGGAAGATGTAAACAAACAAGATGATAACTTTGTTTTTAGTTATTTTACTTAATTTATTTTATTCAATTACATTTTTAACCTTAACTTTAAACCATTAAAAACACTTAATTAATGTCTATAAATGTCCAATCATATTTCAAATAGTCTAATTACAGCATAAGTACCTTCATTTTAAAGTTCTATAGCTATTAGGCACCTTTAGCTAATAGAACTCAAGTTTTACACTTTACGCGATTTAGTCCTTTTTATCAAATTAAACACTCAAATGATAAAATTTCTTAACGAAATTTTCAAACAATCATACTGTAGACCTTAAAATAATAATAAAATAATTATTTCAACCTCATATTTGTGGTTCTAAAACCACTATTCTGATTTGACTAAAAATGGGCTGTTACACTTTTCATAGCTCAAGTGCCAAATTATCTTAAATTGTGAATATGTATGTATTGAGTTATGTGTTTATATGATATGTGACCATTATGCAATTAATCTATAAGTTTTTGAGTATTGTGATATATGCTTGGATGTTATGTGATTATATGATTATTGTGATATATGCTTGAATGTTATGTGATTATATGAGTATTGTGATATATGCTTGAACGTTATGTGATTATATGTGTAATGTGATACATGCTTAAAAGTGAATAGGTTTACCATGAAAAAGAACTAGAAAATAATGCACGAGTAAGTATAATATGACATAAGAGTTGGAACTGTTAAGGTTATGCTATATGGCTGTTTCATTAATGCTTGATCAATTATTTGCACGATAGTCTTTCTAGGCATTCACTGAGCTTGTTAAGCTCACCCACTCCCTTCTTAAACCATTGCAGATTAGTAGTATGCTGGTTTGAGCGATGTGGTTCTAAGGGGTGATCAAAACAAGTCATTTTCCATTATTTCTTAGGTGTTATTGTTATATGTTTTCATTTTGGAAATAAGGCAATGTGATAGACTTTTACTAATATTAGCCATGATGTTTTGGATGCTTCCATAGACTATTTGTTCCTAAGTTTATGAGATTCCTTTTGTATTATGTTGATTATTGCTCAGACATTTGATGTTCGAGATTATTATTACGACCATTTTAATCATTACTTGATGATGATATGATAGCATGATGAATTGGTACAAGTTAGAATGACTTTTATGCTTATGTATGTTATATTTTTTTTGTCTGAAGTAGAGGTATTGATATCCGTGTTACAAAAATGATACCTCTGTAATTTTGAAATCTGTAGGAAGTCTATATTGTAATTTAGTATCGATACCTTATCACGAGCATCGATACTCAGGGTAAAATAATTGATACTTTGGCAGGGGTATTGATAATTTTTAAGGTTTGGGTTTTTAAGCAAGAAACAATAAGCAATTTTGGTTCCGATTTTCAAAGTAGTATCGATACCACTTGAAAGAATTATAAAAACCCCACCTTCAGTATCGATACCTACGTAGTCATTTTTGAGATTTTTGCTAAATGGACCTTATGCATGTTTAATTATTATTATAACACTATTTAATGTATGTTTAGCATGTAACAATGATGTTAAAGAGTATGATTGACTTAAAACCTATACGAACACTAAAATGGAGGACGTTTCATTAGAATAAGCTTTTACTTATTGTGTATAACATGATACGGAGGTGTGACATCTAATATTCAGACTTGGCGACCAGGCCGAGTATGGTTGTGTTACATTTCCCTAAGCCATAAATCTCTATAGTATTTCAAGAAAACATCCAAGAACACCATGAATTTCTCCATTGTTGAATTTGTGTGTTTTTTGGGTTTTTGATCAAACATTCGATTTTTCATCAACTAAGGTAATGATTTGATTCCTTATTAGGTTTTTTTATGTTATTTGATCCTTTAAATTAAGTTTTTAGCCAATAAATCATATGTTTTAAATAAAAGCAAAAGATTAGGTCGTTAAATGGTGGGTTTTTGGATTTTGGGTAAAAACGCGATTTCAAAGTGTTTTTCAATTAGTTTTGACATGATTAGAAGGTTTCTAAATTTTTTTTTTAAAGTTTCATTGAAGATTTCCAATGTTTTAATGAATTTTTGTGAAAATTACAATAAACATGTGAAAAATTTTGATACCATGATTTGGGTAGTTTTACGTAGTTTAAAGTTAGAATCTGTCGTAGGTGAATAATTAGATGAACGGAATCAATTTTAGGAAAAAAGATTAAGTACAGACCGAGATAATTGAAATTTAAGTTTGTTATGCTGAAGGTTTCAATTACATGAGAATTTAGTTTAGGCTTGTGTTTTGATTGTTTGAAGTGAGTCTTTTGCTGATTGTTTATTATGTTGTTGTGTGATTTACCTTGTTGTAGCTTCGGAATCATTAGGACCTTCAACTAGTAAAGATAAAGGAAAGGAAAAACAAGTTTAAGCTTTTAGGAATTAGGCAAAAGTGTGATCGTTTAGTGTTTGGAATCGCTACTTGTAGACACGATTCATAGTGTTAATTGGGAGCTTAGGAATAGCCGAAACCCCTATCTTAAGTTCCCAGTGTAAGCTTTCTATTTCCCTTGCCTTATTTTGGCAAATTATGTGATTATGTGAATAATTCTAGATTGATTATTATGATATGATATTGTGATATGGGACATGTGTCATGACTATTATGAATAGTGTTGTGCTATGGGCATGATATACATGCCAAATGACAGTGATAATGATATGCAAATAATGCAAATATGTAGCGAAAGTGAGTGGAATTTTGGTAAGTATATAAATGTTGAGTTGTGGAATGTGATATAATTATGATAAATAATACATGATAATACTTGTATATGGCGTATGATGTACTGATTTTAATGCACACATATGTGGTCAGATATGTGATGGCTCAATAAGCATTACTATGACACTTAAAGTGTAATTAAATGTGAATTTGATAAGCATGCATTGTGTACAAGTTGTGATGTAAATTGATGAATATGAACAAAGATGTTGTGCATTAAATCATTAATTAAAAATGTGTAATTATGGATATTTTGGCCTTGTGATCTCTTGAAACCTTTAGATATAGTTGGCATGCCATAGGATTGTGAGTACTCAGATATATTTATAGTGTGTTTGGCATTGTGGCCTTGGGATAGGTTGAAGAGATAAATATGAGCTAATCTCCATTCAACGTGACATGTTTGGTGTGTTGGAGAGTACTTTATGCTTCACTTTTTAGGATACGCTCGACTTTATGAGTCAATTGCTATGTTGGAGATTCGTGTATCCAAATTTTGGTGATAGAAACCACTTTTATGTTTCATAGCATCAAGCACCAAATTATCGTTTAAATGTGATATTATATATTGTGATAATACAATTTGAGATGGATGCATAAACATGTGGATAATATGCTAAATGAGTTGATTTAAGTTTCATGAAAACGTTAGTATGTTCTTATGGTAAATTGTGTATGTAATTGTAGTTTGGGACACTATAATTTAACTTGTGAATGTATGTGAATATATAAGCTAGACTTGTGAGTTATTAAATCATGTATACAATGTTTAGTCTTGATGAATTATTTTAAAATGAGTTATTTGAATATGAGTTGAGTGTAGCCGTACCTAAGAGTATATTGTAGGTTTATGGTTTAATGAAGAGTGAATATGTTATCGTGGCATGATTAGAATATGTTTGTGAATGTGTTGCAGTATGCTATTGTTTAACCTTTAATGTTGTGTATACTTTGTGGTTATTCTGACATTCACTGAGTTTGTTTAAGCTCATCCATTCTCTTTAGCCATTGTAGATATTTAGTGTTTACTATGTGAGTGGTGCAGGGATACCAAGGAAGTGATCCAAGTTAGGCTTTAGTATTTGTGTAGGTTGTATTAATATTATTATTTTTGAACTGTGGGAATAAGGCAATGTGGTTAGACTTTGATTTGTTATTATTGTGGTCCTCATGATATTTTATGTGTTTAGTTTTCTAGCACTTTTGATGGATGTTATAATTATTTCATTGGTATTGTTTTGGTTTGAATATTTGCTATGTTGAAGTGCCATGAACTGTATGTATCGTTAATGGACGTTAAATAATTTGGTAGAACTGTTGCATGATATTGTCATGATGTTTTGGATATTTTGTAGCTTAATTATTCCTAGGAACTATAGGCTTAGACCTTACTATGTTGATTCTTGCTCGGACATGTTTTTAATGTTTTAAGCTGTTATTTTGGTCGTTTTGACATTTGTTTAAAGAGGTAAATATGCATGTTTGATTAGATTTTTGTTGGAATGGTTTAAATGCTTAGATGTGCTATATTTTTATGGTCTAGACAGAGTTATTGATATTCCAGTTATAAAAACGATGCTTCTTTGATATTCTGATGTGTTGGAAGTCAGTATTTTAATTTGGTATCGACACTTTACCATGAGTATCGATACTTGTAACACCCCAACCCCGTGACCGTTACCGGAGTTGAACACGAGGTGTTACCGGGCTTACTTCACTTATTTCCCCCTTAGAAATTGTTAATTTCTGTTCCAAGCAAGCTAGCTAACTGCGTCACTGTCACATTAAAAAACTCATATCTCGAGTTTCAGAACTCGAAAACCAGTTCCGTAAATTTTTCCTGAAACTAGACTCATAATTCCATCTACGATTTTTTTTCTATAATTTTTGGTCGAGCCAATTAGTACAGTTTATTAGTTAAAGTCACCCCTATTTCAGGGTTCGACTACACTGACCTTTGCGCACTACGACTTGGATATCCTCCTGTACAGGGCTCCAACACTTATGCCGTTTCTTTCTAAAGAAACTAGACTCACAACGAAGTCTTTACATATAGAGTATAACTTATAATTCTCTCTGGTTAATTTATAGTGAATTTTCAAAGTCGGAACAGGGGATCCAGAAACCGTTCTGGCCCTGTTTCGCGAAAACTTGAATATCTCTTAAAATCCGACTCATATGACCGTTTCGTTTCTTCCATATGAAAGTAGAGTCATCAAGGTTAAATTAAATAATTTATTCAATATTTAATTCTACTTCTACTATTTTTAGTGATTTTTCAATCTTCCATCACTGCTGCTGTCAGCATCTATTACTAAGTAAACAATGCCTATTTCATAATTCTTCCATGACATAACTAATCATCCATCATGCATATCACAAATTATGACCACCTTATCAAAATTAAGATTTCTAAGACTCATGAATAAGTGTTTTGGAGCCAAATTCAACCGACCATATAAGCCATTTTCGCATGGCTAAAAGTTTACAACCCAAAGTTCACAAAACAAAAGAGCCTATACATGCCAAATGTTCTCCTAGATCAACTATGAAGACAATACCAAAAGATTCTAGCCGGTGTGATGACTTCGATGACGGTCCCAAGCACGCAAACAGGTCGAGTCCAATAAACCTAAAATGGGTGACAAGAAAACACCGAATGAGTATATAACTCAGTAAGTCATAAGCATTCCTCAACCATCCATTAACAAAATTATCATAAAATGAAATAATGAAACGAGGCCAAGTGTTCCAGCCATACCGAACTATACCATAGTTCCTTAGACCTTCGGTTCAATCTCATACCAAGTCATACATTCACATTTCATATTCTATTCAATAGGATATTTGAGGCAATTTCCATACATCATTTCATTTCGTTACAATCATACAACTAAATGATCTTTCGTCCATTCGACGATACCTTATTTACGTGAATGCAATTGAAATCATCACATAGGTTCAAACTTACCAAGCTCAACCCTGAGCATGAACATAGCGTCTATTAGCCATGATCTCAAGGTACTTACTCTTTCCGCTGTCCATAATCAACTCGACAAAGTCACACCTCCATGAAAATAATCAATCAAGATCTATATTTAATTCGCACACATAGTGCTTAATAATCGTTCACGCACACTTAGTGCCATGTGATTTAAGCTCGCACACATAGTGCCAGATAGTCCAAGCTCGCACACTTAGTGCCATACATTTCAAGCTCGCACACTCAGTGCCAATCTCGTCACCGTACACATTTATTTCTCGCACACTTAGTGCCGAAAGCAAACTCTCTACACACATCACTATCTCTTTTACATTCAACAATATCATCTTTTCATACACATACATTTGTATACATTTCATCTCATTAAACACAATTGCATAGGTATTACGATCATTTAAGCAATATCAAATATATGCTTAATGACTTACCTTGTGTTAGGTAAAACGGTTCCAACTCGGCTACTCGACGTTCTTCCCTTTGCTTTTGCTTGATTTGCCTCCTCTAACTTCTTGAGCTAAATCAATAAATTAACTAGTTTAACCGTCTTGCCAAATATTTATATCAAAATACTAATGATTTCATAGCATAGGAGACACATGGCAAATTTATATCTTTCTACCTTATGTTCTTAAGCTATTCGACTTATTGCCAATTATCTAAGTCAAGATAAAAATCATCAATTTGCCTAACTATAGCCGAATGTGCAACATCAATCTATCATTTCCACTTCATTTAACACTTAACAATTACCACATATCAATTAACCAAACTCTTCATCTAATCATGCTCTCATATTCGGTCATCCATAGCTATACTAACCATATAGCAAATTGATTCTAAGTTTAACACAAGTACAACATTTTTAACACCATGGCCGAACACTTCATGTCTCATCCACAACATCAAAACACCAACCGAATCCTTCCTATCACCGAGACTAAAATTCACACCTTGGGCTTCCTACATTCTTTTCATAACATTCATAGTTCATTCGGCCATTCATCACTCAACCAACAAAATTTTCTAGCAAACTCTTATGACCAAGCACACACATATACTTACATTTCAAACTCAAAATACCCAAAATCACATATTAACTAAGTCATCCTAAACAATGCCGAATCCTTAAGTGATTAAACATCAATCTCTTTTCTTTTTTTCTTTTCTCAATTCCAAACATATAAATAACATTTACTCATGACATCAAGCATCTTTATTTCGGCTATTACTAGTATAAACATTAACCATTCATATTTTTAGAAAGACCAATTTCTTTCCTCAAGACATTCATCATCAAGGTTTTGACATGGCTAAGTAGGAAAATTAGTAGCTAGCTTAAAGTATGCTAACCTTTCAAGAACCAACATGAACTCACTTACCTTAATTCAAGCTCAAGGGTGACCAAACCTTCTCTTCCTTTCTCCTTCAATTCGGCCAAGCATGAACCAAGGATGAACACTTTCTTTTTTTTTTTTTTTTTTTTTTTCTTCAACTCACGGCAACAAGGGGGGGCATGCATGAGACCATTTCTCTTTGTTCATCATTTCCCCTTTTTTTTTTCCATTTCTTTAATGCTAGCTTTTTATTTAATTGTTTCCTACATACACTATTAACATAACATGTTGGAGACATGTTTCCACCCATAGCATGGCCGGCCACTACTAATTGGGGGGAGGGGAAATTGACATGCAAGTCCCCCCTTTTTCTTACATGCACTAATAGGTCCTTATGTTTTGTTCTATCACATTTCAAACTTTTATCACATAAGTCCTATTTACTAAAATTCACCTACAATACAACAAAATTCAAATATGAAATTTTCACACATGCATATATACATATAATAAGCATCAAATATGACAGCTAATTATTTTTATGACTCGGTTTAGCGGTCCCGAAACCACTTTCCGACTAGGGCCAATTTAGGGCTGTCACAATACTCAGGGTAAAATAATCAATACTTTAATAAAGGTACCGATAAATTTTGGGATTTGATTTTTTAACGAGAAACGAAATGTTGTTTTGGCATCAAATTTCCAAGCTGTATTGATACCATCTAAGAAAAATATCAATACCTTTTATACAGTATCAATACCTACTTGATTTGTTTCAAAATTTTTCTATGTGGTTCTAATGAATGTTTAATCCGTGTTCTAAGTTTGTCTTGATGAATGTTCAACATGTGTTGACGATGATTAGAATTTGTATGACTCGTAAATATTATGAAAGCTAAAATGAAAGATGTTTACTTAATAACGAGACTATTTGGATTTCCTATGATGTGTGATAGTTGTGTGGCATCCTGATACTCGAGCTCGGCAACCGGGCTGAGTATAGGGTGTTACTTTTATTATCTCCAACAATGAATCTATTTACTAACCAAAGTTTATAATCTGAAGGTAATAACATTGGGGACATCGAGATCTTTAGAAGCTACCATAGATGCTTCAAGATTCAAAAAGACCTTATCATATGTTCAACATCCTTCGGTGACTCCTTACACAAAGGGAATATATATTCAACTAGCAATCTTGGTTTAGCTAGATTCCCATTTATAGGCATATAATTGTTTATAAGTTTCCACATGTAAATCTTGGTTTTTTCCAGGAGTTGTAAGGCCTACAATTTTTTGTAAAAATCCCTAGTTATATTTGGGATGTTCAGGTGAGAACCCACAGTTCGTAAATTTTTATTTAGCAGGACTCGATATCCACTCTTCACAGAATACTCACCAGTGGCATCATACCTCCAAACCAAAACATCTGGGGTCTGTGAAATGGCTAAAGAGATTTTGAGAATCCTCTCAGCTTGATCTCAATTGAACGGACTACAAGCCACATTTGCCTTTCAGGTAGTCATTTCTCTATCTATTAACTGATTCACTGTAGTCCATTGAATGTTAATATTTTGACCTAAAATTCGACCATCGCCAAGTTCGAGTAGCCAAGAATCATTCCAAATGTTCACACTCTCACCACACCCAATACGCCAAGAAAGCCCTTTTTCAATTAGCCCACAAGCACTCCAAATGCTTCTCTAGCAAAGTGAAGGGTAAGAACCAACTCTTGTTGACATTATATCAGAATATGGAAGATACCTTACTTTGAACATGTAGGCTAAAAGACATGTGGGCTGGGTTAAAATATGCAAAATTTGTTTTGCCAAAAAAGCAACATTAAACAACGATATATCATGAAACCCCAGCCCATTAGCATCCTATGGTTTACAAAGTGCAATCCAATTACTCCAATTTATGCCCATAGATGATTTATTATTAGACCACTAGAATTTATTTAAGAGACCTTCCAACTTACGACATAATAGTTTCAGTAATAAGAAACATTGTGTGGCATAAACTGGGATTGCTTGTAGTACCGACTTAATGAAAATCTCTTTCCCTCCCATAGAAAAAATTAGATATTCTAGCTGTAACACCCTTAATTAGTATCTGTCTTCAGAATAGGGTTGCAGAGCATTACCGTAAAAGCATAACTTAAAAACATTCACATTCAAACATTTTATGAGTCATTGTATAATTCATTCAGATATAAAATATATTGTCCTTTATTCGAGCCCTCGAGGCCTTAGATAAAATTTAGAAATGATCCAGGACTAAATTGGAAACATTTGAAACATTAAGCGAAACGATAGAAAATTTCATACTGTATGGGTAACACGGCCATGTGGGCATTTGAAGTAGGGACACAATGTAACACCCCTAACCCGTATCCGTCGCCGGACTAGAGTTAAGAGGCTTTACTGGACATATCGAAACATTTCATAATGCTTCACAAACAAAAATTATACACCGTCATATCATAGCAATTCATACACATATAGTCCTTTTAGAAGGTCAACGAGACCTTAAACATGCTTTAGAAAGGGAACGGGACTAAATTGATCTCATACAAAATTTTAGAAGCTAAACAATTTATTTTAAGTTACAAAGGTCACGTGCCCGTGTGAAAAGTCCATGACACGCCTGTGTGTCTAAGCGTGGCAAAGCAGGGCATACATACTGACTTGTTCCACATAGCCAGAGACATGCCCGTGTGCCTTGGCTATGGTCGAAATTGACTTGGGTCACACGGCCGACCACAAGCCCGTGTGTCTAGGCCGTGCTTGAGACTGACTTCAAATTGTAAGACTACCCCATGGGACATATGGCCGTGTAACATGACCGTGTGTCGCACACGGCTGTGGATAAAAATAGGCAATTTATAAAGCCAATTTGGGACCCTAATCTCAAGTATACATAGCAACCAAAATAGCATCATATCAATATGTCTTATAACAACCAAAACATGCCATTTCATACTCATTTCATGTCATTTTAATACGATCCAAATCATTACCCAATTCCACAACCAAAGCATACTAAATCAATATGCCAAAAATCATTACAAATTGCATAAGTTCCAACACATAAACTCATCATCTTATCACCTTTTTCATACCACAAATCTTACCATTTCAACATTTCTTAATCAAACCATCATATAAACAATATATACATCACATAACATACTCTTCAAACACACCATTTAGACCAACTTAAAAGGCCATACATACCAACATTTATAAGCCAAATCTCATAGCTATAATTACAATTCAAAACATATCAAGATGACACTAGCCTATACATGCCATAAACTATACATACAAATCTCAAAATGGTACCAAAATAAATGTCTGATAGTGTGATTGAGTCGCTGGCGATCCCAGTGATTGCATGATTTTTGTGTGACAGGTTTTAAATATTTATAACGAATCATTCTTGAAACTAACTATTATCACGATGTAGGACAATGTACCTATTGAATAGTAGTATAGTTTTGGCAAGACTGAATTGTCGAACCCAAAGGAACTAAAAGTACTAGTAATGACTGTCTTTCTATTATCTAGCCTAAGAATAAGAGGGTTTTGTTTTAACTAACTAATTATCTAAACTAAGAATTCACTGAAAATAGAATTGGGAAATTACTTTTGGAAAATGATTAAATTAAGACAATACCTAAGGAAAAATCCACCTAGACTTCACTTGTTATTCTGGCTCCAAATCGGACGATTTATTCATTTAACTTGTTTCGTAAAGATCCCTAAGTTATGCTATTATCCCTATTCAAGACTAAAAACGTCTAATCCCTAGATTGAATAATTGAGACTTTTCTCTAATTAACACCTTAGGGTTAAATTAACTTGATCTATGGATCCCTTTATTAGGTTTCACCCTAATCTGGAAAAGTCTTGTCACCCTATCTCTAGGCGCGCAATCAACTCCGCTTAATTATGACAAATGTACTCTTAGACAGGGTCTATTCCTCCTTCGAATAAGAGCTTATCTTGAATTAGTATCCTGGGATATCAAAACAAGAATTGAGAACACATAATTAAGAACAAATTAAATATTTATCATACAATTCAGAAAATAATAACAAGATTCGTCTTAGGTTTCATTCCCCTTAGGTATTTAGGGGATTTAGTTCATAACTAAAAAGAAAAACATCTCAGAAGAATAATGAATAAAAAACATAAAGAAAACCCAAAACTCCTGAAGGGAAATTGAGGGGAGATCTTCAATCTTGATGGTGAATCCGGCTTCTAAGATGGATCAATCGGCTTCCCTTGAGCAGTTGCCTGCCTCCTTCTCTTTGTGTCTCTTCTTTTCTTCCTCCTCTAGGGTGTATTTATAGGCTTTGGAATGCCTAAGGACCCTCGAAATTAGCCTTTTCCAAATTGGACTGAACTTGGGCTCGGTAGGGACACGCCCGTGTGTGATTACTTTAGGCCATGCTCGAACCTATTAGAATGGCACGGGCATGTGTTCTACCTGTGTGAGTCGCACTTCAAATCTTCCAAATTGACATGGCCATGTGGTCTGCCCGTGTGAGGAAGTCCAGGCCATGTTGATTTCGTACTTTGGTCTATTTTCTCCGTTTTTGGCCTGTTTCTCGTTCCTTTCGCTCTCCTATGCTCTCCTAAGTATAAAACATGAAATTATGGAATTAGGAGCATCGAATTCACCAATTCTAAGGAGAAATCACCCATAAAATTTGTTAAGCATGGGGTAAAAATATGTATAAATTATGGTTTATTAAAGACCCCCACACTTAAGCATTTGCTTGTCCTCAAGCAAAATTCTCAACTCATAATCAAAATAAATTCTTCTCAACTTATAATTTCTATCGAAAATATCTGAAAATAATCCATAAGTAATCATACATTGAGTATTTAACTGAAAGAACATCAAAGTCTCAAACATTCCAAGTTGAGCACTTAATAATGTTAAAATAGTTCTCTCCTCGTCTAGGTAATTACCTTTGATTCAAAATGTCATAGAGTTTTACATCCTCACTAAAGATTTACTCAAATCACTCAAGGTGTTTAAGAATAAGAAATGATGCACTCAATAGTCAATAATGAAAAGTCATTACCATAAGCTTGCATGAAAATCAAATCTCCACCACTATAAATTGAGATGATACATCAATCAAAAGGTCTTTAGAGGGTTGTAATGAGGCTTGGTTAGGGGGTGTGGTCACAAGTTGAAAGAAAAAGTTAGAATCGAGATTGAATTGAAAAATTACCTAACTAGAAAAAATGACTAGTCATTAATCGCGTACAACAGAGCTTCCTCTCGGAATATGGAATTTGTAACGCCCCCACGCCCGAGACCATCACCGGAGTCGAGCTTGAGGTGTTACCGAACATAATTTATCAAATTAAGAACTTCGAATCATTTCTTTCTACATTCACAGCTTTCTAGTTACCTGCGTCACAATTACAAGAAAAATTATATCTCGAGTTACCAAACTCGAAATCAAGATCTGTAAATTTTCCCTAAATCTAGACTCATATATATATTTACTAAATTGTTTCTAGAATTTTTGGTTGGGCCAATTAGTACAGTTTATTAGTTAAAGTTACCCCTGTTTCAAGACTTGGCTGGACTGACCTCTGTTTACTACAAACCATATATCTCTCTGTGAAAAATTTATATGACTGTGCCATTTGTTTATCCTAAAACTATACTCAATAAGGATTCCAAGAATATAAAATACAACACCTAATTGTTTTTGTACAATTTATGGTGAATTCCTAAATTTGGAACAGGGGATCCAGAAATCACTCTGGCCCTGTTTCACAAAAATTCAAATATCTTCTAACATATAATTCTTTTACCTGTTTCGTTTGTTTTATGTGAAAATAGACATATTGGGCTTCAATTTAATATTTAATCCATCACCAAATTTGATTTCTTTGATTTTTAGTAAATTTTCAAACTCACGTCAGTGTTGCTGCAATGTTCTGTTTATGGCAAATTTCATCTTTTCATGAGTTTTTATGGACTAGATAACCTATTAACTTTCCATGACATCAAACATGGTCTAAATTAGTCATTTCCATGACCTATCATTATCAAGCATTTTCTCAACCAAATCACCGCCATATCACAAAATTATGTACACGAAATAGGTATATTGCTATACATGCCATACTTAAGTTTTACAAGCCATTTACCAAAAATGTCCTTCTGATAGTGTGATCGAACCTTCAACTGTCCCGATTCCCGAGCCAAATTGTTCAAAACTACAAGAATAAAAAGGAGGAGTAAGCATAAATGCTTAGTAAGTTCATATGCAAATAACAAGTAACATAACAATACAATTATACCAAACAACCTTAGCATAGTATCACCAAAACATATATCACATTTCTAAACATCATTCACCATCTTACCACCTTATCGTTGTTGTATCTATTTTCAACCTGAGGGTTAAGTACATACCTGTCCAAAGTGTCCATTTCATAACACTTACCAAAACTTCACTTGCATCTTAAGTGTTCTTCCATTTCACTAGAAATTTTACCCGTTGAACACATCGGAATATAACTCGGATATATGGATAATTTGCACATAAGTGCCACATATGTAATCAAGAAATCATGTAACCCGCCCCTAAGTGAACTCGGACTCAGCTCAATGAGCTCGAGCGGTCGCATCCATAAGTGAACTCGGACTCAACTCAACGAGTTCGAACATTCGCATTCGTAAGTGAACTCGGACTCAACTCAACGAGTTCGGATGCTCAACCATCCTAGTGACATGTCACTTGTATCCTAATCTATTCCTAAGGTTCAAACGGGATTTTCATCAAACACATATCCTTGCCATCTTCCGTAAAATACCAAAACCAATACTCGGTAGCACTTTATATTTAACAAATAATACACATAATTTGCATTTTATTTGAAAATAACCACAAAGCATATATTTCATGATAAAAATCAGCATATCATATAATTAACATCAATAACTTATAAATAACAATTATGCTACATTATTCACACATGAACTTACCTTGGTACCAAAATATAATGATTTTGCAATTTAGTCCACAATCTTTTCTTTTCCTCGATTGGGGTCGATTCCATGTCTTTCTTGATCTAAAATAACACATTTAGCTTATTTAATACTCACATTATCAAATTATTCTTTAATTCAAATTTTAGCAAAATTACAATTTTACCCCTAAACTTTTGCATATTTACACTTTTTCCCCAAATCTCGGGAATTAAACTTAATTCCTTATTCTTATGTTTTATAAAATGCTGATCACTTTTCCCTTCTATGGCAACATCAAATTCTCACTCTAACATGTACTTATGACTATTAGGTATTTTTGCCGATTAAGCTCTTTTACTGTTTTCACTCAAAACCGAAAGCAGACAAGTTGTCTAACATAATTTAAAACCTCATATTCTATCATAAAACATCAAAATTCACAAATTTCACCTATGGGTATTTTTCCAAATATGAACTCTAACTCAAAATATTACTATCATAAGCTATACCGAAGTTACCGGATTTCAAAACGTAAAATCATTAAAAACGGGCTTGGAATCACTTACTATGAAGCTTGAAAGTTGAAGAAACCCTAGCTATGGAGAGAGGGAGCATTCGGCAGCAACTAAGGAATATGATAACCAATTTTGTGTTATTTTTCCCTTTTTATTTCATTTAATATCCAAATGACCAAAGTGCCCCTCCTTACTAAACTTTCAAAAAAATTCCTTCCATGTCCTAATTTTGTCCATGAACTTAAAATTGGTCAAAGTACCCTTTAAGACCTCCTAATTAATATTTCAAAGCAATTTTATACTAAAAACTTCTAGAATGCAAGTTTTGCAACTTATTCGATTTAGTCCCTAACTTTAAATTAAACTCGTTATGCCAAAAATTTCTTCACGAAATTTTCACACAATTATGCAATCATATCGTAAACCTCAAAATAATTATAAAATAATTATTTCTATCTCAGATTTGTGGTCACAAAACCATTATTCCGATTAGGCCTTAATTCGGGATATTACAACTCTCCCCCCTTTAAAGATTTTCGTCCTCGAAAATCTTACCGGTAAACAATGTGGGTATTGATTCTTCATAGTTTCTTCGGGTTCCCATGTAGCTTCTTCTGTTCTATGCTTTTGCCACAACACTTTCACAAGTGCAATACTTTTGTTCCTTAGCTGTTTGACCTCTCGAGCTAAAATCTTAATCGGTTCTTCTTCATAGGTCATGTCTGGTTGTAGTTCAATTTCTGTCAGTGAAACCACATGTGAAGAATCTGAACGATACCGACGTAACATAGACACATGGAATACATTATGAATCTTCTTCAATTGAGTTGGCAATGCTAACCGATAGGCTACTGGTCCAACTCTTTCAATTATTTCGTACGGCCCGATAAAACGCGGACTTAATTTGCCCTTCCGTCCAAATCTGAGAACTTTCTTCCATGGAGACACTTTTAAAAATACTTTATCACCAACTTGAAATTCAATGTCTTTTCGTTTTAAATCTGCATAAGATTTCTGTCTATCTGAAGCAGCTTTCAAACAATCTCGAATTATCTTCACTTTTTCTTCGGTTTCTTTTATTAGATCAACTCATAGATCAAATTTTCCTTGAGTTCAGTCCAATACAAAGGCGTTCGACACTTACGACCATACAATGTTTCATAAGGTGCCATCTTCAAACTCGTCTGATAACTATTATTGTAAGCAAATTCTACCAATGGTAAATATCTTTCCCAACTTCCTTAAAATTCCAATACACAACATCTAAGCATATCTTCAAGAATCTGAATTACTCTCTCTGATTGCCCATCAGTTTGTGGATGGAAAGCAGTACTAAAATTTAACTTCGTACCTAACGCGTCTTGCAACTTTTTCCAAAATCGCGACGTAAACCTCGGATCTCTATCCGAAATGATCGACAATGGTATTCCGTGTAGTCTAACAATTTCTCTAACATACAGTTCAGCCAACTTGTTAAGAGAATAATCCATATGTACTGGGATAAAATGAGCCGACTTAGTTAATCTGTCAACTATTACCCAGATTGCATCTTTCTTTCCTGGAGTCAATGGCAACCCTGAAACAAAATCCATAGTAATCCGATCCCATTTCCATTCAAGAACCATAATAGGCTGAAGTAATCCCGAAGACACTTGATGTTCAGCTTTCACCTGTTGACAAATTAAGCATTTTGATACAAACTCGGAAATATCTCTTTTCATTCCACTCCACCAGTACATTTTCTTCAAGTCATTATACATTTTCGTACTGCCCGGATGAACTGCCAAACAACCATTATGTGCTTCATGCAAAATATTTTGAATCAATTCATCATTTTTCAGTACACAAATCTGATTTTTAAACATCAAGCAACCATCAGAACCGATTCTGAAATCTGATCTCGTATCAGCTTCACATTGTTTTCTCTTGGCTTGCAAATCTTGATCATTTTTTTGAGCTTCAGAAATCTCTTGTAAAAACATCGGTCTTGCTCTTAACTCTGCTAGAATCAAACCATCATCTGACATTTTCAACTGAGTGTTCATAGCTCTCAAAGCAAACAACAACTTTCTGCTTAAAGCATCGGCAACCACATTCGCTTTTCCCGGATGATAATCAATAACAAGCTCATAATCTTTCAATAACTCCAACCATCTTCGCTGTCTCAAATTCAAGTCTTTTTGTGACATCAAGTACTTAAGACTTTTGTGGTCGGTATATACCCGACACTTTTCACCATACAAATAATGTCGCCAAATCTTCAAAGCAAGCACCACCACAGCCAATTCCAAATCGTGAGTAGGATAATTCCTCTCATTAGATTTTAACTGCCTCGAAGCATAAGCCACCACTTTTCCTTCTTGCATAAGTACACACCCCAAACCATTTAGAGAAGCATCACCATACACCACAAATTCTTTACCTGATTCGGGCTGTACTAACACTGGTGCCTCTGTTAATAAATTTTTCAATTCTTCAAAACTCTGTTGACATTTTTCCGTCCATTCAAATTTAACATTCTTTCAGAGTAGTCTAGTCATAGGAGCAGCAATTATAGAAAATCCATTTACAAACCGCCGATAATACCCAGCTAGCCCCAAGAAACTTCTAACTTCGGTTACATTTTTCGATGGTTTCCAATCAACAATGGCTGAAATTTTACTAGGATCAACCCGTATACCATCACCGGAAACAATACGACCTAAAAATCCAACTTCCCAGAGCCAAAATTCACTTTTACTAAATTTAGCATATAGCTGCTTATTTCTCAAAGTTTGCAAAACTATCGTCAAATGCTCAGCATGCTCTGTCTCATCTTTTGAATAAATTAAAATATCATCTATAAACACCACAACAAATTTGTCCAAGTATGGCTGAAATTTGCAATTCATTAAATCCATAAACACAGCAGGAGCATTTGTCAACCCGAATGGCATAAATAAAAATTCATAATGACCGTACCTTATTCTAAAAGCAGTTTTAGGCACATTCGACTCTTTTACTCACAGCTGATAATACCCAGATCTCAAGTCAATCTTTGAAAACCATGTTGCTCCTTTTAGCTGATCAAACAAATCATCAATTCTTGGCAACAGATACTTGTTTTTGATTGTCACCTTGTTTAACTACCGATAATCAACACACAACTTCATAGAGCCATCCTTCTTTTTCACAAATAACACGAGAGCACCCCAAGGTGAAAAACTCAGTCTCACAAAGCCTTTATCAGTCAACTCTTGCAACTGCAACTTTAACTCTTTTAACTCTGTTGGTGCCATTCTATATGGAGCAATCGAGATCGGAGTTGTTCCCGGTATCAAATCAATACCAAATTCTACTTCCCTGACTGGAGGCAAACCCAGCAATTCTTCTGGAAATACATCCGCAAATTCACACACAACCGACACTAATTCAACTTTCTTTTCAACTTCTTTTGTATTAATTAAATATGCCAAATAAGCTTCATAACCCTTTTCTTTGCAATTTATTATAGCATCATGCAACGTCAACCAATCCATACCCAAAATAACATCGAACTCATCAAACGACAACAACATCAAGTCGGCCGGAAAGTAATGACCCCGAATCATTAAAGGACATTTCTTGCATACTTTATCAACTATCACACATTTTCTTAACGGATTCGACACTCTAATCATAAATTCTGTGTTCTCAACAGGTATATTCATGCTAGACACCAAGTTGTAATATACTGAATTAAGGCCTAATCGGAATTGTGGTTTCGTGACCACAAATTCGAGATAGAAATAATTATTTTATAATTATTTTGAGGTTTATGATATGATTACATAATTGTGTGAAAATTTCGTGAAGAAATTTTTGGCATAACGAGTTTAATTTAAAGTTAGGGACTAAATCGAATAAGTTGCAAAACTTGCATTCTAGAAGTTTTTAGTATGAAATTGCTTTGAAATATTAATTAGGAGGTCTTAAATGGTACTTTGACCAATTTTAAGTTCATGGAAAAAATTCGAACATGGAAGGAATTGTTTCGAAAGTTTAGTAAGGAGGGGCATTTTGGTCATTTGGATATTAAATGAAATAAAAAGGGAAAAATAACACAAAATTGGTTATCATCTTCCTTAGTTGCTGCCGAATGCTCCCTCTCTCCATATCTAGGGTTTCTTCAACTTTCAAGCTTCATAGTAAGTGATTCCAAGCCCTGTTTTTAATGATTTTTACATTTTGAAATCCTTTAACTTCGGTATAGCTTATGATAGTAATATTTTGAGTTAGAGTTCACATTTGGAAAAATACCCATAGGTGAAATTTGTGAATTTTTATGTTTTATGATAGAATATGAGGTTTTAAATTATGTTAGACAACTTGTGCTGCTCAGTTTTGAGTGAAAACGAGTAAAAGAGCTTAATCGGTAAAAATACCTAATTGTCATAAGTACATGTTAGAGTGAGAATTTGATGTTGCCATAGAAGGGAAAAGTGATCAGCATGTTATAAAACATAAGAATAAGGAATTAAGTTTAATTCCTAGATTTAGGCAAAAGTGTAAATATGCAAAAGTTTAGGGTAAAATTGTAATTTTGCTAAAATTTGAATTAAAGACTAATTTGATAATGTGAGTATTAAATAAGCTAAATGTGTTATTTTAGATCAAGAAAGACGTGGAATCAACCCCAATCGAGGAAAAGAAAAGATTGTGGACTAAATTACAAAATCATTATATTTTGGTACCAAGGTAAGTTCATGTGTGAATAATGTAGCATAATTGTTATTTATAAGTTATTGATATTAATTATATGATATGCTAATTTTTATCATGAAATATATGCTTTGTGGTTATTTTCGAATAAAATTCAAATTATGTGTATTATTTGTTAAATATAAAGTGCTACCGAGTATTGGTTTCGATATTTTACGGAAGATGGCAAGGATATGTGTTCGATGAAAATCCCGTTTGAACCTTAGGAATAGATTAGGATACAAGTGACATGTCACTAGGATGGTTGACCATCCAAACTCGTTGAGTTGAGTCCGAGTTCACTTACGGATGCGAATGTTCGAACTCGTTGAGTTGAGTCCGAGTTCATGAGATGTAACTAGGCATCCGAACTCGTTGAGTTGAGTCCGAGTTCACTTATGGATGCGAACGCCCGAGCTTGTTGAGTTGAGTCCGAGTTCACTTAGGGGTGGGTTACATGATTTCTTGATTACATATGTGGC
The DNA here is from genome assembly GCF_025698485.1 of Gossypium arboreum. NCBI lineage: Eukaryota > Viridiplantae > Streptophyta > Magnoliopsida > Malvales > Malvaceae > Gossypium > Gossypium arboreum. The sequence goes on along the minus strand of NC_069077.1, from coordinate 113,813,945 downwards.
ACTTATGTGCAAATTATCCATGTATCCGAGTTATATTCCGATGTGTTCAACGGGTAAAATTTCTAGTGAAATGGAAGAACACTTAAGATGCAAGTGACGTTTTGGTAAGTGTTGTGAAATGGACACTTTGGACAGGTATGTACTTAACCCCAGGTTGAAAATAGATACAACAACGATAAGGTGGTAAGATGATGAATGATGTTTAGAAATGTGATATATGTTTTGGTGATACTATGCTAAGGTTGTTTGGTATAATTGTATTGTTATGTTACTTGTTATTTGCATATGAACTTACTAAGCATTTATGCTTACTCCCTCCTTTTTATTCACTGTAGTTTTGAACAAGCCGACTCGGGAATCGGGACAGGTCGAAGGTTCGATCACACTATCCGAAGGACATTTTTTGGTAAATGGCTTGTAAAACTTAAGTATGGCATATATAGCAATATACCTATTTCGTGTAAATAATTTTGTGATATGGTGGTGATTTGGTTGAGAAAATGCTTGATAATGATAGGTCATGGAAATGACTAATTTAGACCATGTTTGATGTCATGGAAAGTTAATAGGTTATCTAGTCCATAAAACTCATGAAAAGATGAAATTTGCCATAAATGAACATTGCAAAAGAACAATCGATGTGAGTTTTAAAATTTACTAAAAATCATAGAAATCGAATTTTGTGATGGATTAAATATGAAAATGAATCCCCATATGTCTATTTTCACATAAAATAAACGAAATAGGTAAAGGAAATATATGTTAGAAGATATTTGAATTTTTGAGAAACAGGGCCAGAGTGATTTCTGGAATTCACCATAAATTGTAAAACAACAATTAGGTGTTGTATTTTTATTATTGGAATCCTTATTGAGTCTAGTTTCAGGATAAACAAACGGCATAGTCATATAAATTTTGCACAGAGAGATATATGGTTCGTAGTAAACATAGGTCAGTCCAGCCAAGTCCTGAAATAGGGGTAACTTTAACTAATAAACTGTACTAATTAGCCCAACCAAAAATTCTATAAAAAATTTAGTAAATATATATATGAGTCTATATTTTGGGAAAATTTACGGATCTTGATTTCGAGTTTTGTAACTCGAGATATGATTTTTCTTGTAACTGTGATGCAGGTAACTAGAAAGCTGTGAATGTAGAAACAAATGATTCGAAGTTCTTAATTTGATAAATTATGTTCGGTAACACCTCAAGCTCGACTCCGGTGATGGTCTCGGGCGTGGGGGCATTACATGTAGAATTTTACCCCTACACTTTTGCATATTTACACTTTTTCCCCAAATCTTGGGAATTAAATTTAATTCCTTATTCTTATGTTTTATAACATGCTGATCACTTTTCCCTTCTATGGCAACATCAAATTCTCACTCTAACATGTAACACCCCAAACCCGTGACCATTACCGGAGTTGAACACGAGGTGTTACCGGGCTTACTTCACTTATTTCCCCCTTTATTTATTAATTTTTTTTTCTGTCCCAGGCAGGCTAGCTAACTGCGTCACTGTCACCTTAAAAATCATATCTCGAGTTCCAGAACTCGAAAACCAGTTCTGTAAATTTTTCCTGAAACTAGACTCATAATTCCATCTACACATTTTTTTCTAGAATTTTTGGTCGAGCCAATTGGTACAGTTTATTAGTTAAAGTTTCCCCTGTTTCAGGGTTCGACTACACTGACCTTTGCGCATTACGACTTGGATATCTTCCTGTACAGGGCTCCAACACTTATGCCGTTTGTTTCTAGAGAAACTAGACTCACAAAGAAATCTGTACATATAGAGCATAACTTCTAATTCTCTGTGGTTAATTTATAGTGAATTTTCAAAGTCGGAACAGGGGATCCAGAAACCGTTCTGGCCCTGTTTCGCGAAAACATAGATAACTCTTAAAATCCGGCTCATGTGACCGTTTCGTTTCTTCCATATGAAAGTAGATTCATCAAGGTTCAATTAAATAATTTATTCACTCTTTAATTCCACTTCTACTATTTTTAGTGATTTTTCAATCTCACATCACTGCTGCTGTCAGCATCTGTTACTAAAGCAAACAATGCCTAATTCATAATTCTTCCATGACCTAACTAATAATTCATCATACATATCACAAATTATGACCACCTTATCAAAATTAAAATTTCTAAGACTCGTGAATAAGTGTTTTGGAACCAAATTCAACCGACCATATGGGCCATTTTCGCATGGCTAAAAGTTTACAACCCAAAGTTCAACAAAACAAAAGAGCCTATACATGCCAAATGTTCTCCTAGATCAACTAAGAAGACAATACCAAAAGATTGCTAGCCGGTGTGATGACTTTGATGACGGTCCCGAGCACGCAAAAACAGATGAGTCCAAGAAACCTAAAATAGGTGACAAGCAAACACCGAATGAGTATATAACTCAGTAAGTCATAAGCATTCCACAACCATCCATTAACAAAATTATCATAAAATGAAACAATGAAACGAGGCTAAGTACTCCATCCATACCGAACTATACCATAGTTCCTTGGACCTTTCGGTTCAATCTCATACCAATTCACCCAATGACATTTCATATACTATTCAATAGGGTAATTGAGGCATTTCCATACATCATCTCATTTCCGCAACAATCATGCAAACAAATGAACTTTCATCTATTCCACGATACCTTATTTACGTGACTGCAATTGTAATCATCACATAGATTTAAAACTTACCAAGCTCAACCCCGAGCATGAACATAGCGCCTATCCGCCATGAGCTCAAGGTACTTACTCTTTCCGCTGTCCATGATCAACTCGATAAAGTCACACCCTCCATATAAAATAATCGATCGAAGATATGTATTGAGTTCGCACACATAGTGCTTAATAATCGATCACGCACACTTAGTGCCATGTGATTTAAGCTCGCACACATAGTGTCATATAATTTAAGCTCGCACACTTAGTGCCATACATTTCAAGCTTGCACACTTAGTGCCAATCTCGTCACCATGCACACTTATTGCCCGCACACTTAGTGCCGAAACCAAACACTCTACACATTCACTACCTTTTACATTCAACAATGTCATCATTCCATACACATACATTTTATATACATTTCGTTTTATTGAACGTAATCGCATAAATATCATGCTCATTTAAATCGACATCAAACATGTGCTTACTTGACTTACCTTGTGTTAGGTAAAACGGTTCCAACTCGCTACTCGATGTTCTTCCCTTTGCTTTTGCTTGATTCGCCTCCTCTAACTTCTTGAGCTTAATCAATAAATTAACTAGTTTAACTGTCTTGCTAAATATTTATATCAAAATATTAATGATTTCATAGCATAGGAGACACATGGCAAATTTATATCTTTCTACCTTATGCTTTTGAGCTATTCGCTAATAACCTTATGCAATCACCATACTATCAATAATTCGATCACACATGCATATGCATACTTGGGCATTCGGCAATCACCTTTGCTAATTTTAAACTCAACATCACATAAGCTCCCAAGTGATGGCCAAATATGTATATCTATACTATCACCTATAATTCATCTAATCACAAAATTTTATCTCATGAACATTTGACCCATTTTTACCCCATATGGCCGAATGCTTCATTCATTACCCAACTAGCCATTCAACAATTTTCAACCTCATTACCACCCTTTTATGTCTAATTGTCTAAATAAGATCATCAACATTCCTAACTATAGCCGAATGTGCAACATTAATCTAGCATTCCCATTGCATTTAACACTTAACATTTACCACATTTAGGCCGACTTTGCTAGCACACAAGCCTTTGGCCGAATGTCCTTGACCTCTAGTCACCCAAAATTTCTTTGTTTTTTAAAATTCATCCAAGACCACATTCGGCACCTCCAACTAATAATTTGGATACTCTCAAGCTCATTCACAAGTACTATTATATATCACATTAAGCATTAATCATTTTGCAACATGAATTCTATAGCATGGCCGAATACTCATGCACATACACACATAACAACAAGAACTCAATGACACAAAAATCTCCTTTTATTAAACATTCGAACTCACTCATCTTCATGCTTTCATCACAACAACATCAAAACACTAACCAAGAAAGACAACATCCATGGCCGAAATTTAACTCACCTAAACAACCTAGTTTCAATCCAAGATTCAAGGAAAATTTGAACCAATCCTCCAAACTATGCATGCATTTTCAAGAGTGGCATAAAACATACCTTCCTCAGATCAAAACACCTTAGCCGAATTTCAACCAAAGTTTTTCTTCTTTCTTTCTTCTAGTTTCGGCAATGGAGAAGTGAGGATGAACACTTTGGTTTTTCCTCCCACTTCTCCTTAGTTTATTTCCTTTATTCCTATCATTTCTTTAGTTGAAATTTAAAATTATTATAAAATGCCCATAATATGCCTAAATGCTCACCATGGCCTACCACTATAAAAGAATTGGGCAATTTGACATGCAAGTCCACCCTTATGTTAACATGCATTAATGAACCATTTAAAATTAGCCTATCATATTTCACTATGTCTCATATTGATCCCTATTTAATAATTTCTCATGCAATTGGCAAAATTAGGGAATGAAACTTCCACATATGCATGTACACACATAATAAGCATAGAATATAACAATTAATTATTTTTATGACTCGGTTTTGTGGTCCCGAAGCCACTTTCCGACTAGGGTCATATTAGGTTGTCACAACTCTCCCCCACTTAAGAAATTTTCGTCCCCGAAAATCTTACCGGTAAATAGGTTTGGGTATCGTTCTCTCATAGAGTTCTCGGGTTCCCAAGTAGCTTCTTCAATTCCGTGTTTGAGCTATAACACTTTCACTAACGGAACCCTTTTGTTTCGCAACTCTTTCACTTCACGCATCAATATGCGAACCGGTTCTTCTTCATAACTCAAATTAGGCTGAATCTCGATCTCAGATGGAGTAATTACGTGCGATGGATCGGACCTACATCGTCGTAGCATCGAGACATGAAAAACGTTGTGAATATTTTCGAGCTCAGGGGGCAAAATTAATCGGTATGCGACTGGTCTAACTCGTTCGGATACTTCATACGGACCGATGAACCTCGGACTCAATTTGCCCCTACGACCAAATCTAAGCACCTTCTTCCAGGGTGAAACTTTGAGAAATACTTTGTCTCCAACCTGATAGTCAATGTCTTTTCTTTTCAAATCCGCATACGACTTCTGGCGATCCGAAGCTGCCTTTAGACTTTCACGGATCACTTTTACTTTCTGTTCCGCGTCTCTAATCAAATCAACCCCGAAAATTTTACTCTCGCTAAGTTCAGTCCAAAATAATGGGGTACGGCATTTACGACCGTATAAAGCCTCGTAAGGTGCCATCTTAATGCTTGACTGAAAGCTATTGTTATAAGCAAATTCAATCAAAGACAAGTATCTCTCCCATGATCCACAAAACTCCAAGACGCAACATCTCAACATATCCTTGAGTATCTGAATTGTTCGTTCAGATTGACCATCAGTCTGGGGATGAAATGCGGTGCTAAAATGCATCTTAGTACCCAATGCTTCTTGTAGTTTCTTCCAAAACCGCGATATAAATCTTGGGTCTCTATCCGACACGATAGAAATAGGTACCCCATGCAATCAAACAATTTGGGAGATGTATAATTCTGCCAATTTATCAAGCGAAAAATCTGTGCGGACAGGGATAAAATGAGCAGACTTGGTCAGTCTATCAACAATGACCCAGACCGAGTCTTTCTTATTCTGAGTCAACGGTAACCCAGACACAAAGTCCATTGTTACTCGATCCCATTTCTATTCGGGTATCATGATTGGCTGAAGTAATCCCGATGGCACTTGATGTTCCGCTTTCACTTGTTGACATATCAGACACCTTGAAACAAATTCAGAAATGTCTTGTTTCATACCGGGCCACCAAAATTGGCGTTTCAGGTCATTGTACATTTTAGTACTACCCGGGTGGACTGACATTCGACTACCGTGAGCCTCGTCCAAAATCATCGAAACAAGTTCCAAATTTCTTGGAATACATAATCGACCCTTGAACGTCAAGCAATCATTATCGTCAATCCGAAACTCTGTTTCCTCATTCGAAACACATTCAGCTCGTTTAGCGACCAATTCAGCGTCGACCTTCTGAGATTCAAGTATTTGATGAATCAATAATGGTTTGGCCTCTAATTCAACTACTAGCACCTCATCGGGTGAAACGGATAGGCGAGCATCCATCGCTCTCAAAGCAAACAGTGCCTTATGACTTAAAGCATCAGCCACTACGTTAGCCTTCCCCGGGTGATAATCGATGACAAGTTCATAGTCTTTTAATAGCTCAAGCCAACGTCTTTGTCGCAAATTTAGATCTCTTTGAGTCATCAAATATTTAAGACTCTTGTGGTCCGAGTAAATATGACACTTTTCTCCAAACAAGTAATGCCGCCATATTTTCAAGGCGAACACTATGGCTGCTAATTCAAGGTCATGGGTCGGATAGTTTCTCTCATGCGGCTTTAATTGTCTCGATGCGCAAGCCACAACTCGACCTTCTTGCATCAACACACAACCTAGCCTAAGCAAGGATGCGTCATTGTAAATGACAAACTCTTTGCCGGACTCCGGCTGTGCTAGCATTGGGGCCTCGGTTAAACAGGTTTTTAGTCGATCGAAACTTTCCTGACAGTGTTCTGACCACTCGAACTTAACATCTTTTTGAAGTAGTTTTGTCAACGGTGTAGCTATCATCGAAAAACCTTTTACAAACCATCGATAGTATCTGACAAGCCCCAAAAAGCTCCTGACTTCAGTAACATTCCTTGGAGGTTTCCAATCGACTATGGCCGAAATTTTGTTCGGGTCCACTTTGACACCCGATGCGGACACCACGTGCCCCAAAAAGCTAACCTCTCTCAACCAAAATTCACATTTACTGAATTTTGCGTATAACTGCTTATCTCGTAAAATTTGCAGCACTAATCTCAGGTGTTCAGCATGTTCAGTTTCATCTCTCGAATAGACCAAAATGTCATCGATAAACACAACTACGAATCGATCCAAATACTGTCTGAAAATCCGATTCATTAGATCCATAAATACCGCGGGGGCATTAGTGAGCCCAAACGGCATCACTAGGAATTCGTAGTGACCTACCTTATCCTAAAAGCAGTTTTGGGTATGTCCGTGTCTCGAACCCTCAACTGATAAGAACCCGATCTCAAATCTATCTTTGAAAACACTGAGGCTCCCTTTAATTGATCAAACAAATCATCGATACATGGCAACGGATATTTATTCTTTATCGTCACTTTATTCAACTGACGATAGTCGATGCACAATCTCATGGTTCCATCCTTCTTCTTTACAAACAACACTGGTGCGCCCCATGGAGAAAAGCTCGGTCGAGCGAAACCTCTATCCGTCAATTCTTGCAATTGAACCTTCAATTCCTTTAATTCCGTTAATGCCATACGATGCACGGGCTATTGAGATTGGCGTAGTACCAGGTACCACTTCGATGTCAATTCCACTTCTCGAACGGGTGGCAATCTCGTAACTCCTCGTGAAAACATCCGAATACTCACAAACCACTGGTACTAATTCAAGTTTCCTTTCCGTCTCTTTGCTATCAAACACATACGCAAGGTATGTTTTACACCCCTTTTTCACATATCTCTGAGCGGACATTGAAGATATTATCACTAGCGCTCCCTTTAATTCAGTAGACTCAACTCAGACTACCTCATTATTTGCACTCCTCAAATCGATGGTTTTCCTTTTGCAGTTCACCACTGCATCATGTGCGGTCAGCCAATCCATACCAAGTATAACATCAAATTCGTCGAACGGTAAGAGCATCAAATCGGCCGGAAAACAGGATTCTCGGATTATTAGGGGACATCTCTTACACACTTTATCAACAAGTACGTATTGACCCAAAGGGTTTGACACTCGAATTACGAACTCAGTAGACTCGACAGGTAGAGTCTTACTGGATGCTAAGGTTTCACATACATATGAATGAGTAGAGCCAGGGTCAATCAATGCAATCACACTAGTATCAAAGAGAGTGAAAGTACCAGCGATAACGTCAGGGGAGGATGCCTCCTCTCGTACGCGGATGGCATATGCTCTAGTAGGAGCACGGGTCTCGGATCGAATAATGTATCGAGGCTCCTCTCTGATTACCACCCCTACCTCTAGAAATTCTCGGGGGCCTACCTCTAGCCGTCGTACCACTAGGTCTTGCACCTTGCATCTTATTCTTCTCATCTAGCTCCGTGCAATCTCTAATGAAGTGGTCCTTCAAATCGCATCCATAACAGGCCCTATTAATGACTTACCCCAACATTCACCTAGGTGTCGTCTTCCACATTGGGGGCATTCGTGTCTCTCTTGACGATTATTGCCCACACTAGCTACCAAGTAGCTCGAGTCCGTCAATGGTCGGGCTCTGATGGAAATTCCCGCAGTCACCATCGACTTATTAGTGTCCTCCCTGAACTTCTTTACCGCCGAGAACGGAGCTTTACTCGCCGATCTTTTACGATAATCTCTTGCTTCAAATTCAGCCTCTTCTTCTCCTTTCCAAGTTCTTCCGCCTTGCAGGCTCGTTAGACTAGTGTTACGAACTCCTTTATCTCCAAAATACCCACTAGTAGCTTTAATTCTTCATTCAATCCTTCTTCAAATCTTTTGCACATAGCAACCTCATCAGCCACACACTCCCGGGCATACCGATCGAGTCTTACGAACTCGTGTTCAGATTCGACATCTTGTCATACTACCTTGCTTGAGTTCCAAGAATTCCTTACGCTTCGATCGATGAACTGTTGACTAATGTATTTCTTTCAAATTCGATTGAAAGAAATCCCAAGTAACTCGCTCATTTGGGACTATGGAAATTAAAGTCCTCCACCAATAGTAAGCTGAGTCTCGCAACAAGCATATAGCACACTTAAGACATTCATCGGTGTGCATGATAGTTCCTCAAACACTCGAACGGTGTTATCAAGCGTAACTCGGCCCTTTCGTCATCATCAAGAACTAGGGCCTTGAACTCCTCGCCCCGCTTCCTAATCAAGTCCACGGTGGTTTACTCAAATTCACAGGATCAAGAATCGGAGGCATTTCGGCTCTTGGGGCGGAGTATTTAAATTCGGGAATGGTTGGACAAATGGGTTGGTTCGGGCATATTATGCGACCCACTCATTCATCATAGTGAAGAAAGCTTGTTTCGCCTTCATTTTGATTATTCGCGATGACTGAGGCTCAACAGTGGCGTCCCTTGCGCGGAGCAGCCGCTACACTTTCAACGCATACGCCAAGGGTCTCTCTACCCGGTTCCATTTGCTAATCAAAACAAAAATTTCAACCGTCAAGTCATCACATTATTAGGCACTAATATTTTGGCATGTATAGCTAGACTCACACGCGCTATGGTAGTCCTAGAACCAACTAAACCATAGCTCGATACCAATAAAATGTAACACCCCAAACCCGTGACTGTCCACCGGATTTGACCACGTGGTGTTACCGGGCTTACTTCCTTATTTCTCTCTTGAAATATTTAATTTCTGCTCCAGGCAAAGCTAGCTAACTGCGTCACTGTCACCTTAAAATCATATCTCGAGTTCCAGAACTCAAAATCAGTTCCGTAAATTTTCCTGAAACTAGACTCATAATCCCATCTAAAAATTTTTTTCTAGAATTTTTGGTCAAGCCAATTAGTACAGTTTATTAGTTAAAGTCTCCCCTGTTTCAGGGTTCGACTTCACTGACCTTTGTGCACTACGACTTGGATATCTTCCTGTACAGGGCTCCAACACTTATGTCGTTTGTTTCTAGAGAAACTAGACTCATAAGGGAATGTCTACATATAGAGAATGACTTCTAATTCTCTCTGGTTAATTTATAGTGAATTTGCAAACTCGGAGTAGGGGATCCAGAAACCGTTCTGGCCCTGTTTCATGAAAACCTGAATATCTCTTAAAATACAACTCATATGGTCGTTTCGTTTCATCCATATGAAAATAGATTCATCAAGGTTAAATTTCATAATTTATTCACTATTTAATTCTACTTCTACTATTTGTAGTGATTTTTCCATCTCACCTCACTGCTGCTGGCAGCATCTGTTACTAAAGCAAACAATGACTATTTCATAATTCTTCCATGGCCAACTATTTCATCATACATAATACAAACTATGGCCACCTTATCAAAATTAAGGTTTCTAAGGCTCGTGACTATAGGTTTTAGAATCACACTCAACCGACCACATAGGCCATTTTCGCATGGCTTAAAGTTTACAACCCACAATTCAACAAAACAAAATAGCCTATACATGCCAAATGTTCTCCTAGTTCAACTACGAAGACAATACCAAAAGATTTCCAGCCGGTGTGATGACTTCAATGACGGTTCCGAGCACGCAAACAAGACGAATCCAAGGGACCTAAAATGGGTGACAAGAAAACACCGAGTGAGTTTATAACTCAGTAAGTCCTAAGCATTCGACAATCATCCATCAATAAAATTATCACAACATGAAACAATGCACGAGGCTAGGTACCCCATCCATATCGAACTATACCATAGTTCCTTGGACCTTTCGGTTCAATCTCATACCAACTCACCCAATGACATTTTATATACTTATTCAATAGAGTAATTGAGGCATTTCCATACATCATCTCATTTCCGCAATAATCATGCAATCAAATGACTTTCATCTATTCCACGTTACCTTATTTACGGGAATGCAATTGAAATCATCACATAGATTTAAACTTACCAACTCAACCCCGAGCATGAACATAGCATCTATTAGCCATGAACTCAAGGTGCTTACTCTTTCCGCTGTCCATACTCAACTCGATAAAATCACACCTCCATATAAATATTCAATCGATAGAACATACATATTAAATTCGCACACTTAGTGCCATGCGATTTAAGCTCGCACACATAGTGCCATATAATTTAAGTTTGCACACTTAGTGCCATATAATTTAAGTTCGCACACTTAGTGCCATATAATTTAAGTTCGCACACTTTGTGCCATATAATTTAAGTTCGCACACTTAGTGCCATACCTTCCAAGCCCGCACACTTAGTGCCAATCTTGTCACCGTGCCCATTTATTGCCCGCACACTTAGTGCCGAGACCAAACGCTCTACGCAAGTTACTACTTTTATACATTCAACAATGTCATCATTCCATACACATACATTTTATATACACACCATCTCATTAAACACAATTTGCATGGATATTATGACCATTTAAATCAATACCAAATACATGCTTAATGACTTACCTTGGAGGTTGTCAAGCGCTTTCAACGGCTATTCTATCACCTTTTCTTTTCCTTTATCGGAGCTAGTTCCCCTTTGCTCTTGAGCTTTATGTTAACAAATAAATTGATTTAATCGTTTTGAATACAAAAGGGGAATCCAAGGTACTTAGCCCTTATAAGGCCGCACACACTTACATCCACATACTTAAGCTCAATAATTATAATATAGCATCAAGTACTCATTTTACTCATGTGGCCGATTGTTCTAAGTCGAGATAAAGCCATCAACATGCTTAGCTATGGCCGAATATACACAACATCTTAGGTACTCATTCATGGGCCGATTATGCATGTTGATGTTGAGGCCAACTACATGGTTAATACCACTCGTGAATGGCACACATTTTACTAGCTAATGCATTACATATTGTAGCTCAATACACATCTATCATTTACTTCATAACTGAAACAACATCACAAGAAAATACATACTTTGAGATAATATATATATCATACCAATACATCATGTGCAAACATATATACACATATAGGTGCAAGGCCGAATCTCAAGGGGTTCATACCCATCCAAAACACAAATTTTACCTATCATGTAATAAGTATAAATCACACTTATGAGCATACCATGGCCGAATACCTCACATACCATCCCCTTTCAATTTTTGGTCATGGTTTAACAAAGAACTCCATGTCTTACTCAAAAATGCTAAAAGAAATTTCAAGAGTAGTCAATCCATCATTACATGCATCATTAGCAAGCTTCCCATTTAGCATGCAATGGCTTTAACAAAACATCAACCTTGGCCTAATACCATTTCCATGACATAACAAGGATTTGAACCATGGGCTAACATGAACATCAAGTTAGCAACTAAAACATGCATGAATCTCATGGCACAACCTCAAACATACCTTAATCTTGATGCAAGTATAGCCAAATCTCCTTCTAGTTCTCTTCTAAACCAAGCATGGAACAAAAACTTCCTCTTCCTCTTTAGAATTTTCGGCCAAAGAAAGAAAGGAAAGGATGAACAAATTTTTTTGTTTTCTTTCTTACCTACACGGCAATGGGGAGGGGAGAAGCCTTCACACACACATTTTTTTTTCATTTTTTTATCACCCATACACCTTAGTTTATTATTTTTCCCTAATGCACCAACAAAACATGTTTCATGACATGTTTAGCCCATACTCCCTTGTCATGGCCGGCCACTTCATGTTAGGGGGGGAATTTGACATGCAAATCTCTTATTTTTGCATGCATTATCAACTAGTCATCACACATTTCCCCATCATACTTTCAAAGTTTACTACTAGGTCCTTTCTAGTGAAATTCACATTTATAACTCTAAATCGAAACATCAAAAATGTCACACATGAATTAACACATATTATAGGCATCAAAATAAATTTTAAATTATTTTTATTCCTCGGTTTTGTGGTCCCGAAACCACATTCCGTCTAGGGTCGTTTTAGGGCTGTCACAGTAAAAATATGTATAAATTGCGGTTTATCAAAGATACTGAAATTTGGCCGTAAAGGCAAGTTAAGTCCGTATTTCATTGGGCCGTATAAGGTTATTGAAAGGATAGGGCTAGTAGTATATCAGTTAGCTTTGCTGATATAGTTAGAAAGAATTCACAATGTGTTTTATGTTTCGATGTTATGACAATATCGTTCTGATCCTTCATATGTGATTTCTCCATCAAAGATTGAGATTCGACCGGATATGATGTATGGTGAAGAACCAATCAAGATCTTAGTTCGGGAAGCTAAACAGTTGAGAAATAAAAGTATAGCCCTAGTGAAAGTTTTATGGCAACGACATGGGGTCGAAGAGGCTATGTGGGAACCCAAGGAGGCTATGAGAAAACAGTACCCGAACCTATTTTCTAGTAAGAATTTCGAGGATGAAAATCCCTAAAGGGGGAGAGTTCTAATAGCTGAATTTTGGGCCTAGTTGGAATGGTGGTTTCGAGACCACGAATCTGACGTAGAAAAACTTATTTTTATTACATTTTCATGGTCTACAGTTTTACGAAATGATTTTGTGAAAATTTCATTCGAAAATTTTGAAGTTTGAGCACTCAATTTAGCAAAAAGGACTAAATTATAAAGAGTGCAAAAGTTCAGTTCTAAATGCTAGAGGTGTCTAATTGTTACGAAATTTTAAATTGAAGGTCCTTAGATTTTAATTAGACCATTTTACTTTAAGTTGGACAAAAATAGGCATGAGGTAAGAGAATTTTAGTGTTTTGAGAAAAGGGCATTTTGGTCATTTGGTAATTAAATGAATTAAAAACCAAAAATCAAGCCAAAAATTTAGTCCATCTTCTTTATTCTTGGCTGAATTTTGCAAGGAAATAGCTAGAATTTTTCCACTTTTCAAGCTTGATTATCAAGAGAAACAAGGTTCGGACCTAATCAGGGGAAAAATAAAGTATTTGACGATTAGGTCCATTTCCTAGTAATTTTTGTACCGAGGTAAGTTCTTATGTAAATAGTGCATTGTTATAATTATGTTTTAGATCCTTTACTATTGTATGAATTATGATTGACCATTGAGCATGTAACACCCCATACCCGATACCGTTGCCGGAGTCGAACACGAGGTGTTAACGGACTTAATTCATTAATTAAACAAATTTCATACAATTCATTTTAAAATTTCCAGACAAGCTGGCTAACTGCATCACAGTCGCTTTAAAATCATATCTCGAGTTACAAAACTCAAATCCAATTCCGTAAATTTTTCCTGAAACTAGACTCATATATATATCTACTAATGTTTTTCTAGAATTTTGGTTGGGCCAATTAGTACAGTTTATTAGTTAAAGTCTCCCTGTTTCAGGGTTCAACTACTCTGACCTCAGTGTATTACGAATCAGATATCTCCTGTACAGAGCTTCAATGACTATGACGTTTATCTCTAATAAAACTAGACTCAATAAGGAATCTGTACATATAAAGTGTGACTTCTAATTATCTTTGTAAAATTTATGGTGAATTTCCAAAGTCAGAACAGGGGATCCAGAAATCGCTCTGGCCCTGTTTCACAAAAAATTTAAACATCTCATAAAATATAGCTCATATACCTGTTTTGCTTATTCCATATGAAAATAGACTCATCAAGCTTCGATTCCATAACTTATTCATTATTTAATTCCATTTCTACTATTTTTAGTGATTTTTAAACTCACGTCACTGCTGCTGTCTGAATCTATTTTATGGTAAATTTTACCTATTTCATGGTTTCCATGGATTAGCTAGCAATTTGACATACATAATACAAATATGATCATGATTAGCCATTCCAATGGCTAATCATTACCAAGCATTTCTATTTCCATACCACTCAATAACCATATCATAAGACCATACATATAAAATGATTATAATGCTATACATGCCATACTCAAAATATACAAGCCATTATGCCAAGATGGTATACGGATAGTGTGAGCGTGCCTCCGACCGCTTCCGATTTCCGAGCTGGCTTGTCAACACTACAAGGAATGAAAAGGAGGAGTAAGCATAAATGCTTAGTAAGCTCACATGCAAATAGCAAGTAACATAACCATATAAGCAAACATAAAACATCATTTGCATAATCATCACCAAGACATTCATATCACCTTTTCATTTATCATCTTACCATATTGTTGTTATATCGAGTTTTCAACCCGAGGGTTAAGTACATACCGGTTCAAATTATCCATTTCGCAACACTTACCAATACGTCCCTTTCATCTTGAGTATTCCTCCATTTGAGTAGAACTTTACCCGTTGAACACATCGAAT
Source organism: Gossypium arboreum (assembly GCF_025698485.1). Lineage (NCBI taxonomy): Eukaryota > Viridiplantae > Streptophyta > Magnoliopsida > Malvales > Malvaceae > Gossypium > Gossypium arboreum. The sequence goes on along the minus strand of NC_069077.1, from coordinate 113,798,806 downwards.
ATAATTCGGATACATGGATAACTTGCACATAAGTGCCACATATTCAATCAAGCAATCATGTAACTCGCCCATAAGCGAACTCCTGACTCAACTCAACGAGTTCGGACGCAGATCCATAAGTGAACTCGGACTCAACTCAACGAGTTCGGATGCCCAAATATCCCAGTGACATGTCACTTGTATCCTAATCCATTCCCGAGGTTCAACGGACCTTTTTCCCAATCATGTGTCTCAACCATCTTCTACGGAATGCCGATACCGATACTCTGAGTATTTCACATTTTCCAAGTATATCACATAATTTGACATATTATCAAACAATTATCACAAGTATAATATTTCATAATAATTATCATATCATTTAAAAACATTAAAACATTTAAAATAATAACTATGTTACCAACATTTACATATGAACTTACCTCGATGCGAAAATGGCTATTTTTACCATTTCGTCCACAACTTGGTATTTTCCCCATTTTAGCCCAATTTCAGTTTTCCTTGCTCTATCATTTAAAATATAGTCTAATTAGGACTCACATTATTCAAATTGACCCAAAATCATATTTTTGAAAAATTACAATTTTGCCCCTAAACTTTTGCATATTTACACTTTTGCCCCAAAGCTCGTAAATTAAAATTCAGCCTATTTTCTTATGTTTTATGACATGCTGATCATTTTTCCTTCTATGGCAACATCAAATTCTCACTCTAACATGTACTTATGACTATTAGGTATTTTTACCGATTAAGTTCTTTTGCTCGTTTTCACTTAAAACCGAGTAGCACAAGTTGTCTAACATAATTTAAAACTTCATATTCTATCATAAAACACTAAAATACACAAATTTCACCTATGGGTATTTTTCCAAATATAAACCCTAGGTTAAATTATTGCTAGCATAAGCTAAATCGAGCTACTGGGACTCCAAAAACGTAAAAATCATTAAAACGAGGCTAGAACGAACTTACAATCGAGCTTGGAAGCTTGAAAACCCTAGCCATGGTTTCTCCTTGCTATATTCGGCCATGGGGTTGAAGATGAGCAAAATTGGCTTTTAATTTTGTATTTTAATTCATTTTACCCCTAAATGACCAAAATGCCCTTACTACTAAACTTTCCAAAATTCCTTCCATGTCCTAATTTTTGTCCATAGACTTAGAAATTGGTAAAATTACTCTTTAAGGACCTCTAATTAATAATCTAATTCAATTTTATGCAAAATACTTCTAGAACACAAGTTTTGCAATTTATTCAATTTAGTCCCAAATTTCAAATTAAGCACTTTATGCATAAAATTTCTTCACGAAATTTTCACACAATCATGCAATCATATCATAGACCTTAAAATAATCATAAAATAATTATTTCTATATCGGATTTTGTGGTCACGAAACCACTATTCCGACTAGGCCCAAAATCGATATTACAACTCTCCCCCTTCGTGATTTTCGTCCCAAAATCTTACCGTAAAAGTGGTCTTCACTTTTAATCTCATATTTGGTGCTGAAGAACTTGCACTTAGACTGCACCTCCAATACATCTCTTCAATTTCTCATATGATCTAAAAGCTTACAGCCTCAACTCTCAACTCGTTTTAAATTTTCAACCCTTCTCAATTTCCCATGATATCATGACATAAAACCCAGATCTCAACTTGATTTAATGGAGACCTAATTCCAAGAAATCCAACAATCAAAGAGACCGAAATTCCATGAATCGATGAGTAGGAATTCATTCAATACAGATGTGATTTATAGATCTCGCCAAACATTTAACAATAGGATACATCACATTTTTCTTTCCGCCATAGAAATAATTCGATATGGCCTCAAGAATAATCCTTCTCATTTCCATCCCAATATCAACATTGACAAGGATAATTTTGATAGATCCCAATGCTCGCTTTAACCCCTTTAACAACTCCGATTTTATGTAACATCGGATGCTCTAAACTATCACATTACCTCACCGTCTTGAAACACATCACAATTCATACAACAATACATTACCGAAAGTCGAAGTCATTGCTCAATGTAGACTAGTCTAGTTCGGACGCTTGCTTACCAATATTCTCATCTATCCGAACTCACAACATGTAATAAACTTTTCAGCTTTCACAAGATGGAAACCTTATCATTCGTAGTGACTTAAACTAATATTCAACTCTTTCTATTAAATATAGACTTCTCGCTCAAACTATTTACTCTTTGATCCATACAAAATGAAATTCTATTATCAAACTTGGGAAAATAATCCCTACATAATTGTCACATGAAATCTTTCAAATAAATAATTTACCATACCGACTAAAACTCGCGCTTTTATCACCTATGCCTTTCTTGATGTCAAATCCTTACACGTAAATTAGAAAAATCCCAATACTAAAATCACCACATTACCAAGATCAAATTAGAAGTATAGTCATATTTGACATGATTATCACGAAATGAAGAACGATTTCAAACATGAGTCATAATTGACAAATTATGGAACAAAGATAACAAGAAAACTGAATAAAGAAATCCAAGATAGAGAAACCCGAATAAAGAAATCCGAATAAAGAGATCCGGGATAAAGAAACCCAAGATACGATACTATGCCGAGAATCGAAAACCAAATTCATAGAGAAAATACAGAATACCACGATAATTCTTCAAAGAAAGAAAGTCCAAAAGAAAACATCATTTAATCCCATCAAATCAAATATAACAAGATCAATATATCTTCCCATACATATATATCGATGAAGCATCAAGTAGAAGAAACAGAATCATAATATCATATGAATTCTCTCATCAATTCTTATCGATTTAAATGAAATAGAATACCCAATGAAATAGAGCAATATAAATTATAAACCAATCGGACTACCAATGCTTTCATCCAACACCAAAATTAGAAGACATTCCCATATAACAAGAATTTCTTCAAGATCAATAGCCATAAACGGGTGAACACATAGAACATCTCAAAAGAGATCGCTAAATCTGTCCTGGTCATAATCACACACTCGATAATTCACATTTGAAATATCATTTCCCCAACTAGTTCTGCCACACAAATTTCATATTAAATCATTCACTAAAGAATGTCGGTTTGAATAAATTTCGATTTACACTTTTCTCGACCTTGCACTTGAGTAATTCGATTTACCAAAGAGAATTCCTTCTCTAACTAGGACGATGTATAACTCCAATAATTTTACGTCGATCCGATACTTTCTCGGCTCGACTTTACTTATCAGCTCATTTTCAATCTCGGATCATACTTATAATTATTCTATCACCGAACTCTTTGGGTTCTCAACAGAAACTTATTCAATACAAATCTCATGAAATTCCATTATAAGTACCACTTTGGTAAGGGGAAGGGGTTGTAGGATCTCTGACTCGACTTTCTTATACATACACATATGACACAACTTCCATCATCATAGTAACATCATCATAATCATGTCATTCATTCATGTTGGCTTACACCAATTTTCCTATTGTCCCATTTAGACAATATACTTATGCATACATTCTATGTTTTCTAGACACTTTACTTATCCATTCATTTAATTAAATTAATTCATGCTCATGACATTATATAAGGCCAAACAAACATAGATATTTGCATCACAATCACAACTTTCATTTTGTGCATCATCATGTACATATCATTACAATCATATAATTCACCCAACAATTTAACATAGATAAGTTCATTTCATTATAATCCTTTATCTCATAAAAAATTGTATATCATTAACATTCATCAACATTCAACGTCCAATCAAGACAAGGACATTTTCATTCAGATTATGATATTATGACCTTTATTCATACCTCTACTACTTTCTATTTATTCCGTTCATCTTATCAAGTAAGCCACATACACTACATCGTATGAGCATTAAGCAAATATGGATATTTATCACAACATGAACTTTCATCTCACATATTATCACATATGTATCATAAACTTTTATTCATACTTTTCTGAACCGAGACTTATCATAATCATAACTTTACTCAAATACCTTCACATAACCATGAACATGGTCGGCACAGCTCGGTTGGAGAGTACCCTGTCTAAATAAGACGGTACTCATACGCGTCGGAAGATATCACACTATCACAGATTAGTGGCATGTATAGCTAAACTTTTACGCATGCTAGGTTAGTCCGAGAACCGACTAAACCTGCTCGATACCACTAAATGTAACACCCCATACCCGATACCGCTGTTTGAGTCGAACATGAGGTGTTAACGGACTTAATTCATTAATTAAACAAATTTCATACAATTCATTTTAAAATTTCGCACAAGTCGGCTAACTGCATCACAGTCGCTTTAAAAATCATATCTCGAGTTACTGAAACTCAAAATCCAATTCCGTAAATTTTTCCTGAAACTAGACTCATATATATATCTACTAATTGTTTTCTAGAATTTTGGTTGGGCCAATTAGTACAGTTTATTAGTTAAAGTCTCCCTGCTTCAGGTTCAACTACTCTAACCTCAGTGTATTACGAATCAGATATCTCCCCGTGCAGAGCTTCAATGACTATGACGTTTATCTCTAATAAAACTAGACTCAATAAGGAATCTGTACATATAAAGCGTGACTTCTAATTATCTTTGTAAAATTTATGGTGAATTTCCAAAGTCGAACAGGGGATCCAGAAATTGCTCGCCCTGCTTTCACAAAAATTTAAACATCTCATAAAATATAGCTCATATACTGTTATTCCATATGAAAATAGACTCATCAAGCTTCGATTCCATAACTTATTCATTATTTAATTCCATTTCTACTATTTTTAGTGATTTTTAAACTCACGCCATCTTCTTGTCTGAATCTATTTTATGGTAAATTTTACCTATTTCATGGTTTCCATGGATTAGCTAGCAATTTGACATACATAATACCAAATATTATCATGATTAGCCATTCCAATGGCTAATCATTACTAAGCATTTCTATTTCCATACCACTCAATAACCATATCATAAGACCATACATATAAAATGATTATAATGCTATACATGCCATACTCAAAATATACAAGCCATTATGCCAAGATGGTATACGGATAGTGTGAGCGTGCCTCCAACCGCTTCCGATTTCCGAGTGGCTTGTCAACACTACAAGGAATGAAAAGGAGGAGTAAGCATAAATGCTTAGTAAGCTCACATGCAAATAGCAAGTAACATAACCATATAAGCAAACATAAAACATCATTTGCATAATCATCACCAAGACATTCATATCACCTTTTCATTTATCATCTTACCATATTGTTGTTATATCGAGTTTTCAACCCGAGGGCTAAGTACATACCGGTTCAAATTATCCATTTCGCAACACTTACCAATACGTCCCTTTCATCTTGAGTATTCCTCCATTTGAGTAGAACTTTACCCGTTGAACACATCGGAATATAATTCGGATACATGGATAACTTGCACATAAGTGCCACATATTCAATCAAGCAATCATGTAACCTGCCCATAAGCGAACTTGGACTCAACTCAACGAGTTCGGACGCTCGCATCCATAAGTGAACTCGGACTCAACTCAACGAGTTCGGATGCCCAAATATCCCAGTGACATGTCACTTGTATCCTAATCCATTCCCGAGGTTCAACGGACCTTTTCCCAATCATGTGTCTCAACCATCTTCTACGGAATGCCGATATGATACTCTCAGAGTATTTCACATTTTCCAAGTATATCACATAATTTGACATATTATCAAACAATTATCACAAGTATAATATTTCATAGTAATTATCATATCATTTAAAAACATTAAAACATTTAAAATAATAACTATGTTACCAACATTTACATATGAACTTACCTCGATGCTAAAATGGCTATTTTTACCATTTCGTCCCACAACTTGGTATTTTCCCCATTTTAGCCCGAATTTCAGTTTTCCTTGCTCTATCATTTAAAATATAGTCTAATTAGGACTCACATTATTCAAATTGACCCAAAATCATATTTTTGAAAAATTACAATTTTGCCCCTAAACTTTTGCATATTTACACTTTTGCCCCAAAGCTCGTAAATTAAAATTCAGCCTATTTTCTTATGTTTTATGACATGCTGATCATTTTTCCTTCTATGGCAACATCAAATTCTCACTCTAACATGTACTTATGACTATTAGGTATTTTTACCGATTAAGCCCTTTTGCTCGCTTTCACTTAAAACCGAGTAGCACAAGTTGTCTAACATAATTTAAAACTTCATATTCTATCATAAAACACCAAAATACACAAATTTCACCTATGGGTATTTTTCCAAATATAAACCCTAGGTTAAATTAATGCTAGCATAAGCTAAATCGAGCTCTGGGACTCCAAAACGTAAAAATCATTAAAACGAGGCTAGAACGAACTTACAATCGAGCTTGGAAGCTTGAAAACCCTAGCCATGGTTTCTCCTTGCTATATTCGGCCATGGGGTTGAAGATGAGCAAAATTGGCTTTTAATTTTGTATTTTAATTCATTTTACCCTAAATGACCAAAATGCCCTTACTACTAAACTTTCCAAAATTCCTTCCATGTCCTAATTTTTGTCCATAGACTTAGAAATTGGTAAAATTACTCTTTAAGGACCTCTAATTAATAATCTAATTCAATTTTATGCAAAATACTTCTAGAACACAAGTTTTGCAATTTATTCAATTTAGTCCCAAATTTCAAATTAAGCACTTTATGCATAAAATTTCTTCACGAAATTTTCACACAATCATGCAATCATATCATAGACCTTAAAATAATCATAAAATAATTATTTCTATATCGGATTTTGTGGTCACGAAACCACTATTCCGACTAGGCCCAAAATCAGGATATTACAGAGCATGTTCAACAAAGTTACGATTAGCGTGAAATCTTGGTTGAACCTTAGGAATAGATAGGATACAAATGTCATGACATTAGGATACAAATCTGGGATATGGCATCATTATGAGATTTCGTGTAAGACCATATCTGGAATATGGCATCGATATGAGATTTCGTGTAAGATCATAGTTGGGCTATTGGCATCAATACGAGATCCCATGTAAGACCATATCTGGGATATGGCATTGGTGTGGTACTATATGTGTGAGATACCGAAGTATCCTTTACTATTCCAAGTGGTTCAACGGGAAATGCAACGAGAATATCAAAGTTGTGAAAAACTATGGTATGTTGTAAATTGGTACAGGTATGTACATAAAACTCATGTTTAATGAGCTCGATATGTGATGAATCCCTCGTTAGGGTTGTGAATGAGTAAGTTTGATTATGAGATTTATAATGACATTTATGTTAATTTACTTCAAGTTAATTGTATGTTAAATTTGATTTTATAATGCTTATTATTTGCATGGGAACTTACTAAGCTATATAGCTTACTCCCCTTTCTTTTCCCTTATCTTATAGTGTCACCAAGCCAGCTCTAGGATCGAAGATTGTCAGAGATCCAGTCACACTATCAACTTAATATTTTGGGTACCAATGATTTTAATATTTTGAGTTATGGCATGTATAGGGACTTGGTCATTTTGTTATGTGTCATAATTAAATTGGCCTAATGTGTTGGCCTATATTGGTTGATAATTTATTTTGTAAATGGCCATATGGTGTTGGCTAATATTGGTTTAAGTATATATATAAATATGCATGTGATAATGTTTTCATGGATGTGGGAACACTATAGCAAAACAGGTTTTTAGCGGCGTTTTTCATTCAAACGCCGCTAAAGAACGAGCATTAGCGGCGCTTTTTAAAAAGGCCGCTAAAGATTGAGTTTTAGCGGCGCTTTTTTAAAAACGCCTCTATATGTACACCTTTAGAGGCGCATTTTAGAAAACGCCGCTAATACTTGATCTTTAGTGGCATTTTTTGAAAAGCACCACAAAAGAATTTTTTAAAACGCCGTTGTTTTGTATTGAGCTTTTAGTTGCTTTAGCGGCGCTTTTTAAAAATGCCGCTAAAGATCGAGTATTAGCGGCACTTTTTTAAGAAACGCTGCTATAAGTACACCTTTAGCGGTGCTTGCGGCGTTTTTTAAAAACCGTAAACAAAAAATGAAAAAATTAAAATACTATTATTTAAAAGTTAAATGTTTTCTTATATAATTGTAAAAGAGATATTATTAATTTTAAAATATTTAATTGATTATAATTATAGTTTAGAGTTTATGGTATATGGTTAAGGGTTTAATGTTTATGAGTTACTATTTAAGGCCTCTGGATTATGGGTTTAGGGATTATGGTTTAATGGTTGGTGTTTAAGGTTTAGGTGTTAGGGGTTAAGGGTTAGGGGTTTAGGTTTCAAGGTTTATGTTTTAGGATCTATGATTTAGGGTTTAGGGATTAGGAGTTAAGGGTTTAGATTAATTAGTGTTTTTAATTTATATGATAAATATTTTCTTATATAATTATAAAAGAGATAGTATTAATTTTAAAATATTGAATTAATTATCATTATAGTTTAGGGTGTATGGTTTAGGGTTTAAAGTGTATGAGTTACTATTTTAAGGTTTATGGATTATGGATTATGGATTATGGGTTTAGGGATTATGGTTTATGGTTTATGGTTTAAGGGTTGGGGTTTAAGGTTTAGAGGTTGGGGGTTAAGGGGATGGGATTATGAGTTTAGGGTTTAAGATTTAGGGGTAGAGATTTAGGGTTTAGATTAATTAGGATTATTTAATTTATATATTAAACGATTTCTTATATAATTGTAAAAGAGATAATATTAATCTTAATATATTATAATTATGATTACAGTTTAAATTATTTAAGAGATAATAGATAAACTTTATATATATATATATTATTAAATATTGACTATCATAAGTTAATTATTATGGCTACCAAATTATAACAAATAAAATAAATATGAAAACTAAGAGATTAGTGGCGTTTTTTTAAAAAACGCCACAAAAAGCAGGGAATTAGAGGCGTTAAAATGCAGCAAAAAACACTAAAGTTTAATTAAAACGGCGTCGTTTTCCTTTCTTAAATTTCATCTTCTTGTGTCATGCCCGACACTTAGCCATTTCCCTCAAAATCCCAAAACAAGTTTTCCCAAACACTTAGCCATTTCCAGTAAAACCCCAAAACAGATTTCCCCAATTCTCTATATTTCCCCTAATCCCTAAATTTCCCCCAAAATCACTAAGTTTTTTTTAATAGTACTTTGTTTAAGTAAAGCCCTTGGATTTTAAAAAAAAAATTAATTTTTTTTTCAGGTATTAGGGAAAGTGATTCGGCCAGGTATTTCAACATCTAGAGTTTCTGTCAATGTTGGAGAAGTGTTAAATATTCGAGTAATTCATGCTTATAGCTGATTTTTATTTGAATTTTAATCGATCTTATTTTTCTTTTATTTGTAATTGATGTGGAAGATGCTTGATTTGTTAAGCTTTGTCTCAATAAATGCTGATATAAAGTAAGAAGATAGTAAAGAATGCAAGATTAACATTTTTTTTGTTTTTTTTTCTTTTAATATATAAAGAACAATTAGTGAAATTGTAATTGCAATTCAAACTTAGTCCTGTCATTTTAAAGGTAAAAACCTTGCATTTTGTCATTAATTTATTAGTTACTTTACGCTTGCTATTTTCACTTTTGGAAGCAATAATCAAATAGAAGCTGTTGTGTTTTTTTAATCATTTTGGATTTTTATTCATCATTCATCCAGTAGTAAATGTTCTCGGAAGATTTGAATTTCATGTGTTTGAACAGATTCTATTACTTCAGCCTAGAGGAATTGCCAATGTCCCTAACTTTTCTCATCTCATTCTCCCAGGTAAATCTTTTGGGTGGTTTTGTTCTGATGTAGGCAAAATTTTGTTAGTTGCCTCTGTTATTGAATGAAAACTATTTCTTAATTATTACAGGTTGTTCTGTTGGTTTAGCAAAGACAAGGTTAGTTTGTTCGAACTTTCTAATGCACTTGTGGTAGGAATTCCACTATCACTCATTTATCATTAGTTCGACTGTGAGGGTATGTGTTGACTCTTGTATTAATCTCGGGATATTTGTATGTCCAATTATCGTATGTATATATATTAATAGAAGGTCCATTTTGATGCAAAGTAGTCCATCTCATTGTTGTTTATCACGAAACTAGGTTAATTAGGGCAATTAGAAAAGGAAGTTTTATGCTCATATACATACATATATTTTAAAGTTCTTTCAATCAATTTGCGCTTCTCAGACTTCTTTCCCCGACAGCTTTTCTTATGTGCATAGATGTCTTTTCTAGCATTCAATCGAGACTATCATGCAAAAGTCATGCAGGCTTTCTCTTCGGAGACGGTATGATATTGATCAATTTCGTTAATGATATTTATTTTGCCGAGGCCTTTTTATCATTTTTCTGTTATTGTTTTATTTTAAACCATTATTAAAACATGAGTGTGTTCTTTTGGTTAAGAATTTATTTCCCATGCTTGAGAGGTGTTAATTTGATCACCTCATTACCTGGAATATACCTTTAACATCTAAATATTATCAAACCTGTTTTTTGGTTTGCAGTTGGGCAGCCCAAGGTGTCTGGTCAAGAGTTACTAGATCAGAGGCAATATGTGAAAATTGAAATCATTAATGTGATGAGTGATTTCCTTGTCCCTAGTAAGTCATTGGTAATCTTGCACTGGAAATTGAAACCAAGGGTTAAGGTCATGATAGGTTGGTTATTATTCTTGTGATTATACGTGACTGACAGTAAATGTTAAAAATGGATGTTAATTGCAGATGTTGTGTCATCTGGGATAAATGAAGTGAGGGAAGCATGGGAGAGTCAGCGCAAAAGCTTCACTTCTGAGTTCTTTGAGGCTGATCCTTGCACTGTGAGCTTCTTTTACTACACCCCATTTGGTCAATATGTTGATGTCTTTCCATGTGTGTATGAACATGTAGATGTGGAGCTATGCTTTCTATTTCCTTAGAAACTAGATGAAATTTCTTTGATTTTCTTTAGGTCTGTTTAAGAATGTGTACTTATTCTTGCCTTTTTTTTTCCTCTTCACCCTGAGTGTCTGTTTCAGTAATATTAGTATGAATTTTGCTGAGGATGCATTCTTCCTCAGCTTATAGCACAAGTATATGCATTTTGTCGGTAAAGATGGAAATGGTTTTTTTTGGTAGTTTATAGTAGAGGACTTGATCCATTCGTTACTTTGTGGTAAATGCTGAAACCATTTTGATTTATGTTTTTGATCTTTGAATGATGTTATCAGTGCTGTATACGGAGTTAGTGTTTATTTTTTGTTTCTGGATGGCATAAAAATGTTCTCTAAGTTATTTATTTGTGAAAAGAGAGAAAAAAAAGCTGCCCAGTCTTATCTAATGTTGTAATATTCTGGTAAAAGTGGCAGTTTAGCCTTTAACTTTTAAAAAGGTTGAATCTATTCAATGCTTTTCTCCTCTCCTGCCCTTGATTGCACATTCATTTGACAGGATAATTTGGAAACCCTGTTGCAAGAGAAGGACATTCAGGCTGATCTTGTCTGTTGCTTGCAGCATTTGCAGGTATTTTATGTAGTTTAAGTTGTGAACATTGGGTTTTGAATTGTCATGTGAACAAATATGATGAATCTGAAGTGCATTTCTATTCATCTATTTGCAGTTAGGATTTGAAACTAAAGACAAAGCAAGGAGACTTCTAAGTAAAGTGTCATTTTTGTTGAAACTAGGGGGTTATTTTTTCGATATTATTACTGACTCATGGTATGAAATGATGATTGGCAAATACCGCTGTTTCTGGATTTTTGTATTTTCCTTTTTTTTCTTCTGGTTACTACTGCAACTGTTTCTGGGATTTGGTGATTGTGTAAACATTTTAGTGTGCTTTAGTTTCTGTCTGGTTTGAAAATTCTTGTTATTATCAAGTTGATTATTTAATATGTCCCGATCAACAAACTTAATCATATGCAGACTAGAAATTCAACTTAATATACATTCCGTTGATGTTAGAACACTTAATGTTTCGATAAAAATGAGTTGTATCACACTTGACCTTTACTATTTCGGCATGCTCTGCTCTCTCCTTGCACTTGCGCATGGGGTACACACACGTAATTTGCAAGCTCATTGTTGGGATCCATATACATTTTTACCAGCTTAATATAAGAGCAAGTGGAATCTACATTAGTGTCTGATGTGCATTTAAGGTATTGTTTTGTATTCTCTACATTCTCATAATTCAACTGTATATTGCTGTTCTGGATATCGTTTTGATGATTACTTTTCGTGTGGCAATAGCTCTTTTATGTTTTGACTAGTGGCAAATGGAACAGGAAAAACCAACTACACTAGATTGCGGTCCAAGAACAATTTGCAGAAGGCACATAATGACTAGCTCCTACCTCTACAAATGCTTGTGGGAGGCATTGCAGCAGCGAATAAGGATGATATTGATCAACATGCAGTTGACACCGTATGTGCTTTGAATCCGAATTCAGGTGTGACTTTTAGATATTTTTTGTGCAAAAAAGTATTAGAGTGCCCTATGTTTGTATGTTAGTTAAGCTGATTATAGATAGAACTCGCAGAGGATCAACTAATTAGTTGATCAAAACTACACCTGCTTTGTAATCGCTCTACTTGCATATTTTCATATACTTAATAATAATCTTGTGTCAACTAATTATTCTATTTTTTTATTTAATTGTTTTGTTTCAACATTTTATTTTTATTTGAGTTGAAAGAAGAAAATACTAATTGCAATTTTGACTTAGTTAATCAATTTAAATAATCAATGTTGATATTTCACATGGGAATGGATATTCAAATATTATATTTTACATGGTTATGATTTAAGTCCTTATTTCATTTAAGTAACTTCATTATAATATCTTATTTTATTGATATCTTTATATTTAATCTAATTTTTATTATTTATTTTAGTTTTGATTCTAAATTTTTATTTTTATTTTAATATTTAAGATAACTTGAGTTTTAACTTTTGGATTTTAATTGTGTTATTAAATTATTATTTTAAATTCTAAATTTAAATTCATTAATTTTGTATTTAGTTTTAAAGTTAAAATTTTAATAAAAATTTAATTTGATAATGAATTTTAATAGAATTTTAATAGAAAATTTTTATATTTATATCATGGATATTATTCTTCTCAATATTTTGATAATGAATTTTAATTTTTTTTATATTTTTCATGACCTTTATAATATTTTATAGTATATATATTTTTAAAATTTGATGACCTTTAGCGGCGTTTATGGGAAAAGTGCCAGTAAAGGTCATGTTCTTTAGTGGCGTTTGTGGGAAAAGCGCTGCTAAAGGTCATGACATTTAGCGGCGTTTGTGGGAATGCGCCGCTAAAGGTCATGGGAAAAACGCCGCAAACATTAGCGGCATTATCTATAGCGGCGCTTTTTGCAGCGCTTGTAAAAACACCGTAAATAGTTTTAGCGGCGCTTAAAAGAGCCGCTAAAGACCTTAAAAAACGCTGCTAAAAGTTAGTTTTGCTGCAGTGGAAATTGCATGATTTGAGTTGAGATATATGTGATGTTTGTGTATGATCAATGATACATATGAATGTAGTATTGATGTCTTGGTTGTGGCTGATTTGGTTGAATGTATATACTTGGAATGGTACTATGTTTTGTTGTGTAAGTTTGTGCATAGAAGGGTGATAATATGGCTTGGAAAATAGCCTTATTTTCAGGGTGTGTGTCTAGGCCGCGTGTGACACACGGCTTGCCCATGGGCATGTGTTCTGGCCGGTCCCCTACACCTTAATTGTTACAAAACAAAATGCTCAGTATTGAGCACACGGGTAGAGACACGAACGTGTGTCTCAGCCGTGTGGACGACCTAGCCTCAAACACAGGCGTGTGCCTTGGCCGTGTGAAGTCTGCAGCTATTTTATGAAAAATTATGAAAATTCAATCAACCACAGGGCCTAAACACACGGGCATGTTGTAACACCCCGAACCCGAGACCGTTGCCGGTGTCGGACACGAGGGGTTAACAAGCCAAAACCACTTATGGCACCGACCAATTTGACATTCCAGGCAAGCTGGAAAACTGCATTGCTGTCGCCTTAAAAAGCATATTTCGGGTTTCACAACTCGAAAACTGATTCCGTAAATTTTCCCTGAATTTACACTCATATATCCATCCATGGATTTATTTCTAGAATTTTTGGTCCGGCCAATTGGTACAGTTTATTAGTTAAAGTCACCCATGTTACAGGGGTCGACTACACTGACCTTCACGTGTTACAACTTGAATATCTCTCTGTACAGGGTTTCAATACTGATGCCGTTTGTTTCTAATGAAACTAGACTCAAAAAGGAATCTGCACATATTAGGCATGACTTCTAATTCATTCTGGATAATTTATGGTAAATTTTCAAAGTCGCGACAGGGGACCCAGAAACCATTCTGGCCCTGTCTCACGATAACTTTAATATCTCTTAACACGTAACTCCTATGACCGTTTCGTTTCTTCCATATGAAAGTAGACTCATCAAGGTTCATTTACATAATTCTTTAAATATTTAATACCATCCCTAAAATTTTTGGTGATTTTTCACATTCCCGTCACTGCAGCTGGCAGCACCTGTTTTTAAGGTAGGTCTTACCTATTTTGTAGTCTCCATGAACCAACTAGTCTTGCCATACATAGGTTCACCTATGATCATTTTTAGCCATTCCAATGGCTGATCATGTGACCAACACTCCCATTTCCAATCCATAATCACATCATGAAACCATATATATATATACAAATCACAAATGGTCTAAGTTCAGACTTTACTTCTACGAGCCATTTTCGCATGGCCGCACACATGTACATCACAACACATTTGAACCAACAAGGGTAGTCCTATACATGCCATTTCAAAGTTCAACCAAAATTATACCAAAATGGAGGCTTTGATAGTGTGGATGACTTCGACTTCAATGATCCCGTATCCGATCGCTAACGAACAAAATCTATAAAACAGAGAGCCAAAGCAACGGGTAAGCATTTTATGCTTAGTAAGTCTCAAGCAATAAAATCAGCTTTAACTAAAGCATTACATTCACATAGCCAAATGAATCATTTCATTAATACACATTCACATAATCATACTTACTTCACACTTCATCATTGTATACTTTCACAAGATATCAACCAATTCAATAGCTGAAAATTCGTTAGTCGATTGAACGAATGTTACTCAAACATATCGACTTTTACAATGCACATATAAACATACCTTATCCTTTGGGCTTTTCGAGCGTACTAATTAAATTTATTACAGCAACCAACGCTCACCTTCAGCCCAAGCTTCTTCGGAATACAACCGGATATAACCACATGCACGAATGCCTTCGGGTCTTAGCCCGGATAGAACGACTTGCACAAATGCCTTCGGGTATTAGCCCGATTTAACAACTTGCACGAATGCCTTGGTCTTAGCCCGGATTTAGTCACTAGCATAATTGCCTTCGGGTCTTAACCCGGATTTAACTACTAGCATAAATGTCCTCGGGACTTAGCCCGGATATCATTTAATTGCTCATGCACACACATACATCAATAGTCATTACACATCCATGTTTCGTTTTCGTTACTAAGGCTCAAACACAAACATATCACTAGCATAATCGCCTTCTGGACTTAGCCCGGTATCATTCAAATACTCATACACACATAAATCAATAATCATTACACATCCATATTTCATTTCACATAATTCGAGTAGGGTCATTTCTTGAGGACTTACCTCGGATGTTGTCGAACGACTTCAACGGCTATTCGATCACTTTTTCCTTCCCCTTATCCAATTGTGGCCCTCTAAGCTCTCAAGCTTTATGTTAACAAGTAAATTGATTTAGTCGTTTGAATATCAAAGGGGAATCCAAGGTACTTAGCCCTTATAAGGCTGCACACAATTATATTCACACACTTGAGCTCATTAATTATAACATAGCATCAAGCACTCATATGGCCGATTATACTTAGTCATACTTGCACCAAATCAACAATAATTTCAAGGTTTTTCATACTATACATGCACTAGGCCGAATGTACATGCAAATTTCACAACCATTCTTCAACAAATTTCTCCTTTAAAGAAACATATTTATCACTTTCTTCATAACCAAAACATCATGTGCAAACATATATACACATATAGGTGTAAGGTCAATTTCAAGGTATCCATAACCATTCAAAACACAAATTTTAACTAACATGCAAGAAGCATAAACCATGCTCATGAATGCATCATGGCCGAATACATCACAATCATGCCCTTTCAACTTCGATCATGGTTAAACAAAAAAAAAACTCAATGTCTTACTCAAGATTGCTACAAAGAAATTTCAAGACTAGTCAATCCATCATTGCATGCATCATTAGCAAGCTTCACATTTAGCATGCAATGGCTTTAACACAATAATAACCTTGGCCAAATACCATTTCCATGGCATAACAAGGATTTGAACCATGGCTAACATGAACATCAAGTTAGCAACCAAAACATGCATGAATCTCATGACACAACCTCATACATACCTTAATCTTGATGCAAGTTTAGCCAAATCTCCTTCTAGATTTCTTCTAAACAAAGAAAATGAAGCAAAAATCTCTTCTTCCTCTTAAGAATTTCGCCAAAGGAAGGAGGGAAAAGATGAACAAATTTTTTGTTTTTCTTTATCACCTACACGGCAATGGGGGATGCTACACTCACACACGCTTTTTTTTGTTTCTCTTCCCACATTTTAATTATTAATCATTTCTCTCATGCTCCATTAACAAAACATGTTTCAACATGTTTTCTTTGCCCATAAACCATGTCATGGCCGCCACCACCTATAAAAGGGGAATTTGACATGCAAGTCCATTGTTTTGCATGCATGCTTTAATTAGTCATCACACATTTCCCCATCATACTTTCAAAGTTTACTACTAGGTCCTTTCTAGTGAAATTCACATTTATAGCTCTAAATCAAAACATCAAAAATGTCACACATGAATACACACATATTATAGGCATCAAAATAAATTTTAGATTATTTTTATGCCTCGGTTTTGTGGTCCCAAAACCACGCTTCCGACTAGGGTCAATTTTGGTGTCACAACTCTCCCCACTTAAGAAATTTTCGTCCCGAAAATCTTACCGTAAATAGGGTTGGGTATCGCTCTTTCATAGAGTTCTTGGTTTCCCAAGTAGCTTCTTCTATCCCGTGTTTGAGCCATAACACTTTCACTAGCGGAACCCGCTTGTTTCGCAACTCTTTCACTTCACGTGATACGATACTGAATCGGTTCTTCCTCATAACTCATATTGGCTTGAATTTCAACCTCCGATGGACTAATCACGTGCGATGGATCAGATCTATAGCGTCAAGCATCGAAACATGAAAGACATCGTGAATCTTTTCGAGTTCGGGGCAAAATCGACGATATGCCACCGACCGACTCGCTTCGGATATCTCATATGGCCCAATAAACCTCGGCTCAACTTGCCCTTACTACTAATCGAGTATCTTTTTCCAAGGTGAAACCTTGAGAAACACTTTATCTCCCACCGATGCTCGATGTCTTTACGCTCAGATCCGCGTCACGACTTCGACGATCGGAGGCTATCTTCGACTTTCACGGATTACTTTCACTTTCTGCTCAGATCTCTAATCAAATCCACCGAAAATTTTGCTTTCACCGAGCTCACCAAAACAATGGTGTACGGCATTTACGACCGCACAAAGCCTCGTAGGGTGCCATCTTAATACTTGATTGAAAGTCGTTGTTGTGCGAATTCAATCAAAGGCAAATACCGCTCCCATGAACCATCGAACTCGAGGATGCAACATCTCAACATATCCTCAAGTATCCGAATTATCCGCTCGGATTGACCATCGGTTTGGGGGTGAAAGGCGGTCTGAAATGCAACTTGGTACCCAAAGCTTCTTGCAACTTTTTCAAAATCGCGAGGTAAATCTCGGATCTCTATCCGACACGATGGAAATAGGCACCCGTGTAATCTCACAACTGAGAAACGTACGATTCGGCTAGTTTGTCCATTGAAAAGTCCGTGCGATGGGGACAAAGCGAGCCGACTTAGTCAATCTATCTACAACGACCCAAATCGCATCCTTCTTACTCACCGACGGTGGCGGTCCGGATCACGAAGTCCATTGTGACTCGATCCCATTGCCACTCGGTATCGTGATCGGTCAAGTAATCTCAAGGCACTTGATGTTCCGCTTTCACTTGTTGACATATTAAACACCTCGAAACAAAGTCGGAGATGTCTCGTTTCATACCATGCCACCAAAACCGACGTTTCAAATCGTTGTACATCTTCGTACTCCGGTGGATCGCCATTCGGCTACAATGGGCTTCGCTCAAGATATCGAAATAAGTTCAATTCTTTGGAACACACAGACGACTCTCGAACCTCAAACAATCGTCATCATCGATCCGAAACTCCGATTCCTGTTCGAACACACTCAAATTGCTTTTGCAACCAACTCATCGTCGACCTTCCGAGCTTCACAAATTTGATGTATCAATAATGGTTTGGCTTTCAATTCAGCTACTAACACGTTGTCGGATCGAACGGACAAGTGCACATTCATTGCTCGTAAGCGAATAATGATTTACGACTCAAGGCATCCGCAACCACATTCGCCTTTCCCGTGATAGTCAATGACCAGCTCATAATCCTTTAACACTCGAGCCAACGCCTTTGTCGCAGATTTAAGTCTCTTTGAGTCATCAAATATTTGAGACTTTTGTGATCCGAATACACATGGCACTTCTCACCAAATAAGTAATGTCGCCAAATCTTTAAGGCGAATACGATAGCAACCAATTCGAGATCATGGGTCGATAATTTTTCTCATGTGGCTTTAATTGCCTCGACGATAGGCCACAACTCGACCTTCTTGCATCAATACACAACCTAACCCAAGTAGGAGGCGTCACTATAAATGACAAACTCTTTGCCGATTCGGGTTGCACTAGAATTGGGGCTTTAGTCAAAAAGTTTTCATTGATCGAAACTTTTCTCGACATTTCTCCGTCCATTCAACTTAACATCCTTTTGGAGTAGCCGTCATTGGCGTGGCTATCGTTGAGAAACCTTTACAAATCGTCGGTAATAGCCAAGAAGCCCCAAAAAGCTCCGAACCTCGGTAATATTTCTGAGGCTTCCAATTAAGTATGGCTGAAATTTTGTTCTGCCGACTCAATACCCGATGCAGATATCACATGCCCCAAGAAGCTAACCTCTCTAACCGTAACTCACACTTGTGAACTTAGCATATAATTGCTTATCCCGTAAAATTTGCAAGACTAACCTCGGTGTTCAAAGATGTTCGGTTTCATTTCTTGAATAGACCAAGATGTCATCAATGAACACGACTACAAACCGATCCAAATATGGTCTCAAGATCCGATTCATTAAATCCATAAATACCGCAGGGCATTAGTAAGCCCAAACGGCATCACTAGGAACTCATAGTGACCATATCTCGCTCAAGGCGCCTTGGGTACGTCCAATCTCGAATTCGCAATTGATAATAGCCCGATCTCAAATCTATTTTCGAGAACACCGAGGCTTCTTCAGTTGATCGAACAAGTCATCGATACGTGGTAACGGATATTTGTTCTTTATCGCCGCTTATTAAGTCGACGATAGTCGATGCACGACCTCATGGTTCCATCCTTCTTTTCACAAACAACACCGGCGCACCCAAGGCGAAAAACTCAAGCGAGCAAAACCTCTATCCACCAATTCTTGCAATCGAGCTTTCAACTCCTTCAATTCCGTTGGTGCCATACGATACGGAGCTATCGAAATTGGAGTGGTACCGGTACCAATTCGATGCCAAATTCTATTTCCGAACAGTGGTAAACCCGCAATTCTTCGTGGAAAACATCCGGTATTCACAAACCATCGCACAGATTCGGTTTCTTTTCTCGACTCCTTGTCATCGAGCACATATGCAAGGTACGCCGCACCCTTTTCTTACATATTTCGGGCCAACATTGCCGATATTACACCGGCAACCCTTTAAGTCCGTAGACTCAACCCGAATTATCTCGTTATTCGCGCACCTCAAGTCAGATTGAATTTCAACTTCGATGGATTAATCACGTGTGACGGATCGGATCTATAACGTCAAAGCATCGAAACATGAAAGACGCCGTGAATCTTTTCAAGTTCAGGGCCAAAATCAATCTATACGCGAATCGACCAACTCGTTCGAGATTTCAGACGCCCAATGAATCTCGGCTCAACTTGCCCTTACGGCCAAATCGAGTATCTTTTTCCAAGGCGAAACTTTAAGAAACACTTTATCTCCCACCGATATTCAATGTCTTTTCGTTTCAAATCCGCATACGATTTCGACGATCCGTGGTCGCCTTTCGACTTTCACGGATTACTTTTACTTTCTTCAAAGATCTTTAATCAAATCAACTCCGAAAATTTTACTTTCACCGAGTGGTCCAAAACAATGGTGTACAAGATTTACGACCGCACAAAGCCTCGTAAGGTGCCATCTTAATACTTGATTGAAAATCTGTTGTTGTGTTTAATTCAATCAAAGGTAAATACCGCTCCCATGAACCATTGAACTCGAGGATGCAACATCTCAACATATCGTCAAGTATCCGAATTATCCGCTTGGATTGACCATCGGTTTGGGGTGAAAGGCGGTCTTTGAAATGCAACTTGGTACCCAAAGCTTCTTGCAATTTCTTCCAAAATCGTGAGGTGAATCTCGGATCTCTATCCGACACGATAGAAATAGGTACCCGTGTAATCTCACAATCGAGAAACATACAATTCAGCTAGTTTATCCATTGAAAAATCCGTGCGCACGGGGATAAAGTGAGCCGACTTAGTCAATCTATCAACAACGACCCAAATCGCATCTTTCTTACTTGCCGACACTGGCAACCCAGATACAAAATCCATCGTTACTCAATCCCATTTCCATTCAGGTATCATGATCGGTTGGAGTAAACCCGTAGGCACTTGATGTTCCACCTTCACTTGCTGACATATTAAACACTTCGAAACAAAATCGAAAAGGTCTCGTTTCATACCATACCACCAAAACTGACGTATGAGGTCGTTGTACATTTTCATACTCCCCAGGTGGATTGACATTCGGCTACAATGAGCTTCGTTCAGAATCATCGAAATGAGTTCTGAATTTCTTGGAACACACAAACGACTTCTGAACCTCAAACAACCGTCGTCATCAATTTGAAACTCTGATTCCATATTCGGAACACATTCAGCCCGTTTTGCAACCAACTCATCGTCGACTTTCTGAGCTTCACGAATTTGATGAATCAATAATGGTTTGGCCTTTAATTCACTACTAACACATTGTCGGGTAGAATGCATACAAGTGTACATTCATCGTCAGAAAAAACAAATGCGGTGATTTCCGCTTAAGGCGTCCGCAACCACATTAGCCTTTCCCGTGATAATCAATGACAAGCTCATAATCTTTTAACAACTCGAGCCAACGTCTTTGTCGCAGATTCAATTCTCTTTGAGTCATCAAATATTTGAGACTTTTGTGATCCGAAAATACATGACACTTCTCACCAAATAAGTAATGTCGCCATATTTTCAAGGCGAATACGATGGCAGCTAATTCGAGATCATGGGTCGAATAATTTTTCTCATGTGGCTTTAATTGTCTCGACGCATAGGCCACAACTCGACCTTTTTGCATCAATACGCAACCTAACCCAAGTAGGGATGCATCACTATAAATGACAAACTCTTTGCCTGATTCGGGCTGCACTAGAATTGGAGCTTCGGTCAAATAAGTTTTCAGTTGATCAAAACTTTTCTGACATTTTTCCGTCCATTCGAACTTAACATCTTTTTGAAGTAGCTTCTTCATTGGTGTGGCTATCAATTAGAAACCTTTTACAAACCGTCGGTAGTAGTCGGCAAGTCCCAAAAAGCTCCGAACCTCAGTAATATTTCTCGGAGGTTTCCAGTTAAGTATGGCTGAAATTTTGCTCGGATCAACTCGAATACCGTCTGCGATACCACATGACCCCAGAAGCTAACCTCTCTTAACCAGAACTCACTCTTACTGAACTTAGCATATAACTGCTTATCCCATAAAATTTGCAATACTAATCTCAGGTGCCCAGCATGATTGGTTTCATTTTTCGAATAGACCAAAATATCATCGATAAACACAACTAAAAACCGATCCAAATACAGTCTAAAGATCCGATTCATCAAATCCATAAATACCATAGGGGCATTAGTGAGCCCAAACGGCATCACTAAGAATTCGTAATGACCGTACCTCGTTCTCAAAGTAGTTTTGGGTATATCCGAATCTCGAATTCGCAACTGGTAATAACCCGATCTCAAATCTATCTTTGAAAACACTGAGGCTCCCTTTAGTTGATCAAACAAATCATCAATACGCGGTAACGGATATTTATTCTTTATCGTCACTTTTTCAGCTGACGATAGTCAATGCACAACCTCATGGTTCCGTCTTTCTTTTTCACAAACAATACTGGTGCACCCCAAAGTGAGAAACTAGGTCGAGCGAAACCTCTATCCGTCAATTCTTGCAACTGAGCTTTCAACTCTTTTAACTTGGTTGGTGCCATACGATACGGAGCTATCGAAATCGGCATAGTCCCAGGCACAAGCTCAATACCAAACTCTACCTCCCGAACAGCTGGTAAACCCGGTAATTCCTCAGGAAAAACATCCGGGTATTCACAAATCACCGGCACAGATTCGGGTTTCTTTTCTAACTCTTTGTCATCAAGTACATACGCAAGGTATGCTTCGCACCCCTTTCTTACATATTTCTGGGCCAACATTGATGATATTACAGTTGGCAACTCCTTTAAGTCCGTAGACTCAACTCGGATTATCTCGTTATTTGCGCACCTCAAATCCATAGTCTTGCTTTTGCAATTCACAACCGCGTCGTGCACGGTCAACCAATCTAAACCGAGGATAACATCAAATTCATCAAACGGTAAAAGCATCAAATAGGCCGGAAAACAGGAACCTCGGATTACTAGGGGACATTTCTTGCACACTTTGTCGACAAGCACGTAAAGACCCAAAGGATTTGACACCCGAATCACAAACTCAGTAGACTCAACAGGTAGAGTCTTACTGGATGCTAAGGTTTCACATATATAAGAATGAGTAGAACCAGGGTCAATCAAAGCAATCACATTAGTATCAAAGAGAGTAAAAGTACCGGTAATAACATCTGGCGAGGAAGCATCCTCGCGTGCGCGTATAGCATAAGCCCTAGCAGGAGCACGAGCCTCAGATCTGGTCGTAGCATCTCTAAATCCTCTCTGACCACCACTAGCATTGCCCGTATTTCTAGATGGTCTACCTCGAGCAGTGGTAGCACCCGGTTTCCCACTCTGATTTACATTCTGTTCAGACAACCTCGGGCAATCTTTAATGAAGTGGTCAACTGATCCGCACTTGTAACATGAGCGGTCATGGAATCTACACCTCCCCGAATGCCATTTACTGCAATATCGACATTCCGTTCTGTCTCAACGATCATTTCCCACATTGGCGACCGAAGTGACTCGTGCACTCACAGGGGGTCGATCACGGTCTCGCCTAGGAAGACCCAAAGTGTCTCTAGATCGCCCCAAATCCTCTCTGAATTTCTTCGATGGCTGTTGAAAGGGTCTCCTCGAAGACCTCTTACGAAACTCCTTTGCTCCCATATCAGCTTTTCTTTTCTCCATACTGAGCTCCTCGGCTTTGCAAGCTCGCTCAACAAGTACCACAAATTCTCGGATTTCCAAGATGCCAACATATAGCTTTATATCATCATTTAGTCCATCCTCGAAATGTTTACACATTACGGCTTCTGAGAAAATGCATTCTCATGCATCGGCTAAGCCTCACAAATTTTCGCTCATAGTCAGAACCGACATGGAACCTTGTTTGAGTTCAAGAAATTCCTTTCGTTTTTGGTCAATGAATCTTTGACTGATATACTTCTTCCGAAACTCGGTTTGGAAGAACTCCCAAGTTACTTGCTCTCTGGGCACAACAGAAGTCAACGTATTCCACCAATAGTAGGCAGAATCACGTAGCAAGGAGATAGTACACTTTAGGCACTCATCGAGTGTGCAAGATAGTTCATCTAGTACCCGGATAGTGTTGTCCAACCAAAATTCAGCTTGCTCGGCATCATCGCTATCCGTAGCCTTAAATTCAGAGCCCGTGTTTTCAATTACATCAACTGGGGCTTATTTGACCTTATTTGGTCGATTCTTGAGGTATTGTAGGTCTTGGGGGTTGTGTTTGTCGGAATGGAGGTTGTGGAACAGTAGATTAGTTCGAATGTATTGGTTGAACCAATCATTCATCACACTATAAAAAACTTGCCTAGCCTCATCATTCGGATTGCTAGCAATAGGTTGAGAGACCTCCCATTGCTGTCCCTTGCGCAGAGCAGGCGCTACACTCTCAAGATCATCACCACCGCTTCGGTCGGGATCGGGATCCATTGCTATAAATAAACACATTTTCAATTGTCAGAAATCACCACACTATCAAATAATCACAAAATGGCATGTATAGCTAGACCCAAACGTATTACGGTAGTCCTAGAATCGACTAAACCGTAGCTCGATACCAATAAATCAGTAACACCCGCATCTTGAGACCGTCACGAGTCGGACACGAGGGTTAACGGGCTTAATCCACTTACTTGCACAGCTTCATTTTAAAAATTTCAAGACAGCTGGCTAACTGAGTCACTGTCACCTTAAAAATCATATCTTGAGTTTCACAACTCGAAAATCAGATTCGTGATTTTTCCGTGAAACTAGACTCATATATGCATCTACGAATTTTTTTCTAGAATTTTTGTATGGGGCCAATTAGTACAGTTTATTAGTTAAATTCTCCCTTGTTACAGGGATCGACTACACTGACCTTTGCGCATTACGACTTGGATATCTCCCTGTACAGGGCTTCAATACTGATTCTGTTTGTTTCTACAGAAACTAGACTCGAAAAGAAATCTGTACATACATGGTATGACTTCTAATTATCTCTGGTAAATTTATAATGAATTTCCAAAGTCGGAACAGGGACTCCAGAAACCATTCGGGCCCTGTCTCACGAAAACTTAAATATCGCTTAACATACTGTTCATAAGATCGTTTCGTTACTTTCCTATGAAAATAGACTCGTCAAGGTTCGTTTACATAATTTATTCACTATTTAATTCCATTTCTAATATTTTTAGTGATTTTTCACATCCACATCACTGCAGCTGTCAGCATCTGTCTTTAAGGTAGGCTTTACCTATTTCATAGTTCCCATGATTCAACTAGCCCTTTAACGTATATAGCACAAAATATGATCATGATTAACCATCCCAATGGCTAATTGTTTCCAAACATTTCCATACCTCCTAATAAACAACATACAAATGATTATAATACCATGCCCAAAGTGTATATAAGCCATTTTCGTATGGCTATCCAAATTTATACAAAACCAAAGGGGTATGTGACCAATAACAAGAAGGGTAGTCCTATATATGCCATTTCAAAGCTCAACCAAAATTGTACCAAAAGGGGGCTTTGATAGTGTGGGAGACTTTGACTTCCAAAAATCCCGAGTCCGATAGTGATTTAACCAAAATCTATAAAAGAGATTCAAAGAAACAGAGTAAGCATTTAATGCTTAGTAAGCTTTGAGCCATAAAATTTAGCACAACTAAAGTATAGCATTTATATAACTAAACGGATAATTTCATATACACATATTCTTGAAATCATCCCTACTTCACATTCCAACCCTTATATTCATACATAAGGGATCAACTTGATCAAAGACCGGAAGCTCATTAATCGACTGAACGAATAATATTCAAAGGAATCAACTATTCCAATGCACATACGAAGCATACCTCATTGTTGAGATTTTACGAGCGTGTCAATTTAAATTATTACAGGAAGATCACTCGTCCCAAACGAGTACCTTCGGAGTTTAGCCGGATATAGCCACTAGCTCAAATGCCTTCGGGACTTAGCTCGGTTATAGTGACTCGCACAAATGCCTTCGGGACTTAGCCCGGTAAAATAACTCGTATAAATGCCTTCGGGACTTAGCCCGGTATAATAACTCGCATAAATGCCTTTGGGACTTAGCCCGGTAAAATAACTCGTACGAATGCCTTCGGGACTTAGCTCAATTATCAATCGAATATCTATGCACATCTCAATAAATCATGACACATCTCTATTACAATTTCATAACTAGAATTCAAACTCAAGTCACTTATCAAGCATTATCATTTCGGCTCAATAGCTACATGCATGAGCATGATTTTGATTTATTTAAAACATGATCTAATCGAATCATAATCTAAGCTTCATTGCTCAAAGACTTACCTCGGATGTGGTCGAGCGATTTCGACAGCTATTCGATCACTTTTTCCTTTCCCTTATCCAACTGTGGTCCTCTAAGCTCTTGAGCTAATTCAAACAAATTTAACTTATTAAAGTCTCATTTTGCTAACTTATGGCCGAATATGACAAGGAGTTTGACAGGTCATATGGCCACCTTTTAGCTTAAATACACAATGGTCATACGCATTTTTAATCATATCAAGCAATTTAATACAATTCATTCGAACATCAAAAGAGAAGCTCGAGGTACTTAGCCCATATATACATTAGACATTAGAGTCACATATGTACGAAATCACGAATCGAATTCAACATACTAGCTAATATTTCCTCTTAGCCGAATTTTCTAAGTCAAGCTAAAGCCATCAATAGGCTGCCTATGGCTGAACATACACATCAACTTATGTACTCAGTCATGTGGCCGAACATACATGTCTATGTTGGGGCCGATTGCAACACTTAGTACATTCTACAAGTATGGTCACTTGTATTGACTAAACACCATTTTGTTTCAGTTCAAAACTTGGTTAATACACACATATACACTAGTAAATCAAACTCTAACATTTGCACTTCACCTTACTACCATTTCTCATCCAATAACGTGAACAACAACAGCCATATTTCTCTTCTACTTCCTACCATGGCCGAATGCATCACAACACCATACCGTTTCAATTTTGGTCATGGTTGAACAAGGAACTTAATGTCTCACTCAAAGATGCTAAAAAGAAGATTTAAGAGTCATCAATCCACCCTCACATGCATCATTACAAGCTTCACTTTTAGCATGCAAATAACATCAACACAAACCCACCTTAGCCGAATATCATCTCCATGACATAGTAAAGATTTGAACCATGGGCTAGTTAGAACTCAAGCTAACAAAAAAAAAAAAAACATGCATGAATCTCATGGCACAACATCAAACTTACCTTCACCTAGCTACAAGCATGGCCGAATCTCTTCAACATTCCCTCCCTTCTTTTTTTGTTGAATTTTCGGTCAAGAAGAATGAAAAAAGGATGGGCACATTTTTTTTCTTTTGTTTTCATCATTTTCTTTCTCTCTTTTCTTTTTTTTCTCCATTTCTTTATTACTAACTTTATTTTATTGTTTCCTCCCATGATGCACCAACAAAACATGTCTATGACATGTTTTGTCCATCACCCTTTGTCCACCCTAATGTCATGGCCGGCCACTACTAGATGGGGGGGAAATTGAGATGCAAGTCCCCCCTTTTTCATACATGCACTAATAGGTCCTTATGTTTTGATCTATCACATTTCAAAAGTGTCACACATAAGTCTTATTGACTAAATTCACATGCAATTTACTAAATCGAAGCTTAAAATTTTCACACATTTATTTTAGACAATAAATATCATATTCAAATAATTTGGTGACTCGGTTTAGCGGTCCCGAAACCGCTCTCCGGCTAGGGTCAATCTAGGGCTGTCACAATATACTTACCTTTACTCTTCTAGCATGAACTTGTTTTACCTTTTTAGTATAACTCGTCTTACCTTACCTTACCTTGATATTCTCTTTAAATTTTCCCGTTGAACCACTTGGAATACTGAGGATACACGGGTACCTTACCATTGCCATGACTTGTCATGGTATTACGTGGTATCCTTTTGAAACTTACCATTGCCATGTCTTGACATGGTCTTACATGGTAGCCTTGCCTTATGAACTCACCAATGCCATGCCTTGGCATGGTCTTACATGGGACCTTTGCCTTATAGTAACTTATCAATGCCATGTCTTGACATGGTCTTACATGATTTCCTTGCCTTAGAAACCTTACCAATTGCCATGCCTTGGCATGGTCATACACGGTATCCTTAAACCCTAATGTCATGACATTTGTATCCTACACATTCCTAAGGTTCAACCGGGACTTTCGGAAATTACTTCTCTGTCAATTCATGCTTGAGTCTTCTTTGAATAATTTCATAAAATAAATAAACACATGCTGGAAATTAACAAAATTAACATAAAATAATAGAATATTGCATTTATTTACCGCAAACTTACCTCGAAACAAAATACGATCAACTATATCGATTTAGTCCACTATCTTTTTCTTTCCCCGGTCTAACTCTGGATTTTGTCCTTCTTGATCTATAATAAAAAATTTAGCTTATTTAATACTCACATTTATTAAAACAGTCCTTGACCCAACTTTGGTAAAATTACATTTTTGCCTCTAAACTTTCACATATTTTCACTTTTGCCCCAAGGCTTGTAAATTAAAATTCATCCTATTTTCTTATGTTTTATGACATGCAGATCATTTTTCCCTTCTATGACAATATCAAATTCACACTCTAACATGTACTTATGACTATTAGGTATTTTTACCGATTAAGCCCTTTTACTCGTTTTCACTTAAAACCGAGTAGCACAAGTTGTCTAACATAATTTAAAACCTCATATTCTATCATAAAACACCAAAATACACAAATTTCACCTATGGGTATTTTTCCAAATATGAACCCTAGATTGAATTATTGCTAGAATAAGCTTAATCAAGTTATCGGGACTCAAAAAACATAAAGATCATTAAAAACGGGGCTTGGAATCACTTACTATGGAGCTTGAAAGCTTGAAACAAACCCTAGCTATGGAGAACCCTTGAAAGTTCGGCCTAATGAAGAAGATGGACAAAAATTGGCTTTTAATTTTGTTTTTAATTCATTTTAATAACTAAATGACCAAAATGCCCTTACTACTAAACTTTCCAAAAATTCCATCCATGTCCATTTTTTGTCCATAGACTTAGAAATTGGTCAAATTGCTATTTAGGACCTCCTCATTAATATTCCAAAGCAATTTCATACTAAAAACTTCTAGAATGCAAGTTTTACAAATTATTCAATTTAGTCCCTAATCTCAACTTAAGCACTTTATCCATAGAATTTTCATCACGAAATTTTCACACAATCATGCAATCATATCATGAACCTCAAAATAATAATAAAATAAAATTTTCTACCTCGAATTTGTGGTTTCGCAACCACTATTCTGTTTAGGCCCTATTTCGAGATGTTACATTTATATTCTCTATTGATTTCATTGTGCTTGACATGGATGAAAATGTTGAGGTGCCTTTAATCTTAGGTCGGCCATTTTTAGCCATTGCTAGAGCTGTAATTGATGTGAGTGATGGTAAATTGGTACTTAGAGTAGGTGACGAAGAGATTATTTTTAAAATTTATGATGCCATGATATTTTCTAGGGAACAGGATGACTCATGTTATTTTATCGACTCTATTGATCATGCTACTCAAGAGTCTTTTCTGGAAATTGTACACAAGGACACGATGGAACTGTGTCTCGCCCAAAGAGAGGGGCTGAATGATGATTCTGAGAAAGGAATCGAAGTAAACTCTAATGAAACCTCCCCAAAACTAGCAGAATATGAGGGAATTAAGGTAAAAGATGAACTTAAGCAAAAACCCTCTATTGAAGAACCTCCCAAACTGGAAATTAAATAATTGTCGAATCACTTGGTGTTAGGAATTTAACCTGATTAAGTAACGAACAAGAAAATAGCAGAATAAATTGAGAAATTGAACACATAAATTTAACGTGGAAAACCCCTCCAAAGAGGATAAAAAACCACGGGAAAAGATAATTTTACTATAATGGCAAAAGAACGAAGAGTACAAAAGATGGAGATAAAAACTAAACCCCAAAAACCCGAAAACAAAGAACCCACAAAACGTAAACACAAATTTCTCTAAATGTGTTATGAGTTCTAATCTCTAATGGGTGTCTTTTCTAAGGTTGTAAAAGAGCCTATTTATAGGCTAAATTCATAGATCAAATAATAATAAAATAATCTAAACTAATCAGTGTTTGATTGAAACAAGTAAACAGAGTTTAACTGAAAGACTATTTTTCAAATTTGACTGAAAATAGGAGTCATATTTAACAAATCTCCACCTTGACTCATATTTCCACAACGCCATCTTAGCCAAAGCCCGCCACGAGCCTATCTTGAACTATGCAGGGAATTAATTGAGTCGAATTTGTGCTTAGAAACTGGAAGACTTCTAGCCTTCGACTTGTACACTGCCAAATGAAAACTAACCTGGGTTTGATTTTCACAAACACAGTCCTCAACTTTTCAAAACCTGCATCTAAAAGTGAACCTCTCTTCAACGAAACAGTCATACCTTTTCCTCTCCTATGACCAAGTTGCCTCCACTCCAAACAAGTTGACTTCAACTCCGTAACGGATGAAGGACGTCTGATTTCACCAGTCACTGTATAACCTTCCAGAATATAAAGACTTCCGGTTCTTTTACCTTTTAACAAAACGAGAGCTCCACGAGATACTTTAATACTGCTCGACTCGATGTTGATTTTGCATCCTTTCAAGTCTAAAATACTTGAGGAGATAAGATTCTTTCGTAAATCAGGTACATATCTAACATCTGAGAGTATCCTAATCGTCCCATCGTGCATCTTATTAACAGTACCAATACCAATTACCTTACTAGATGAATCGTTTCCCATGCGCACAACTCCACCTTCAATCGAACTGTATGTGGAGAACCATTCTCTATTGGGACACATGTGGAAAGAACATCCTGAATCTAGGATCCACTTGGACGTGAGCTTGGTGTTATCACTTGTTAACACTAACAAGAAATCTTCCCCATTTTCATCGGCCAAATTAGCACCAGCTACATCTTCCTCGTTACTCTCAGCAGCTTTTTTATTTCGCAGTTTATAACAATCTGCTTTGACGTGACCTAACTTTTTACAATAGCGACACCTTTTATCTCGTTTCTTTGATGCTACCAAAACGGAAGCTTGCCTATCTGTCTTGCTATGCAAATGAAGCTCATTATCGAGTTTGTCTTTACTCAACAAATGACCCTTCACATCTTCGAACGAGAGTTTGTCTCTGCCATAAATCAGGGTCTCCCTAAAAGACTTGTATGAAGGGGGTAAAGAGCACAATAATAGCATAGCCTGATCTTCATCGTCAATATGAACCTCAACATTCTTTAAATCGTTTAAAAGAGTAATGAATTGACCGATGTGATCTCTAAGAAGCTCACCTTCGTTCATGCGAAATGTAAATAGACGTTGTTTTAACACTAAATGGTTAGCCAACGACTTAGTCACATAAAGAGTTTCTATCCTTTTCCACAAGGCAGATAAGGTCTTCTCCATCAATACCTCCTACAATACCGTATTCGTGAGGCACAACTGGATTACAGATAAAGCCTTTTCATCAAGCTCTTCCCATTCTGTTTTATTTAGATTCTCAGGCTTTTTCCCGATAACAACCTTTTTCAAGCCTGATTGAACTAGAATTGCCATCATCCGAACTTGCCACAGATTGAAATTTGTCTCACCATCGAACTTTTCAATTTCAAACCTTGTTGTTGCCATCTCTGAAAGGGCTGATCTATAAAAATTGAACTAGCTCTGATACCACTTGTTAGGATTTTAACCCGATTAAGTAACGAACAAGAAAATAGCAAAATAAATTGTAAAATGGAACACACAAATTTAACGTGGAAAAACCCCTCCAAAGAGGATAAAAAACCACGGGAAAAGATAATTTTACTATAATGGCAAAAGAACGAAGAGTACAAAAGATGGAGATAAAAACTAAACCCCAAAAACCCGAAAACAAAGAACCCACAAAACGTAAACACAAATTTCTCTAAATGTGTTATGAGTTCTAATCTCTAATGGGTGTCTTTTCTAAGGTTGTAAAAGAGCCTATTTATAAGCTAAATTCATAGATCAAATAATAATAAAATAATCTAAACTAATCAGTGTTTGATTGAAACAAGTAAACAGAGTTTAACTGAAAGACTATTTTTCAAATTTGACTGAAAATAGGAGTCATATTTAACAAATCTCCACCTTGACTCATATTTCCACAACGCCATCTTTGCCAAAGCCCGCCACGAGCCTATCTTGAACTATGCAGGGAATTAATTGAGTCGAATTTGTGCTTAGAACCTGGAAGACTTCTAGCATCGACTTGTACATCGCCAAATCAAAACTAACCCGGTCCGATTTTCACGAACACAAAGGTCTCTAACTTTTCAAAACTCGCATCTAAAAGTGAACCTCTCTTCAACGAAAATAGTCATACCTTTTTCCCTCCTATGACCAAGTTGCCTCTGCTCCAAACAAGTTGACTTCAACTCAGAAGCAGACGAGGACGTTCGATTTCACCGGTCACTATATAACCTTCCGAATATAAAGATCACGGTTCTTTTACCTTTTAACAAAACGAGAGCTCCACGAGATACTTTAATACTGCTCGACTCGATGTTGATTTTGCATCCTTTCAAGTCTAAAATACTTGAGGAGATAAGATTCTTTCGTAAATCAGGTACATATCTAACATCTGAGAGTATCCTAATCGTCCCATCGTGCATCTTATTAACAGTACCAATACCAATTACCTTACTAGATGAATCGTTTCCCATGCGCACAACTCCACCTTCAATCGAACTGTATGTGGAGAACCATTCTCTATTGGGACACATGTGGAAAGAACATCCTGAATCTAGGATCCACTTAGACGTGAGCTTGGTGTTATCACTTGTTAACACTAACAAGAAATCTTCCCCATTTTCATCGGCCAAATTAGCACCAGCTACATCTTCCTCGTTACTCTCAGCAGCTTTTTTATTTCGCAGTTTATAACAATCTGCTTTGACGTGACCTAACTTTTTACAATAGCGACACCTTTTATCTCGTTTCTTTGATGCTACCAAAACGGAAGCTTGCCTATCTGTCTTGCTAGGCAAATGAAGATCATTGTCGAGTTTGTCTTTACTCAACAAATGACCCTTCACATCTTCGAACAAGAGTTTGTCTCTGCCATAAATCAGGGTCTCCCTAAAAGACTTGTATGAAGGGGGTAAAGAGCACAATAATAGCATAGCCTGATCTTCATCATCAATATGAACCTCAACATTCTTTAAATCATTTAAAAGAGTAATGAATTGACCGATGTGATCTCTAAGAAGCTCACATTCGTTCATGCGAAATGTAAATAGACGTTGTTTCAACACTAAATGGTTAGCCAGAGATTTAGTCGCATAAAGAGTTTCTAACCTTTTCCACATGGCAGATAAGTTCTTCTCCATCAATACCTCCTATAATACCGTATTCGTGAGGCACAACTGGATTACAGATAAAGCCTTTTCATCAAGCTCTTCCTATTCTGTTTTATTTAGATTCTCAGGGTTTTTCCCGATAACAACCTTTTTCAAGCCTGATTGAACTAGAATTGCCATCATCCGAACTTGCCACAGATTGAAATTTGTCTCACCATCGAACTTTTCAATTTCAAACCTTGTTGTTGCCATCTCTGAAAGGGCTGATCTATAAAAATTGAACTAGCTCTGATACCACTTGTTAGGATTTTAACCCGATTAAGTAACGAACAAGAAAATAGCAGAATAAATTGTAAAATGGAACACACAAATTTAACGTGGAAAAACCCCTCCAAAGAGGATAAAAAACCACGGGCAAAGATAATTTTACTAGAATGGAAAAAGAACGAAGAGTACAAAAGATGGAGATAAAAACTAAACCCCGAAAACCCAAAAATAAAGAACCCACAAAACGTAAACATAAAATTCTCTAAATGTGTTATGAGTTCTAATCTCTAATGGGTGTCTTTTCTAAGGTTGTAAAAGAGCCTATTTATAGGCTAAATTCATAGATCAAATAATAATAAAATAATCTAAACTAATCAATGTTTGATTGAAACAAGTAAACAAAGTTTAACTGAAAGACTATTTGAAACAAGCAAACAGAGTTTAACTGAAAGACTATTTTTCAAATTTGACTGAAAATAGGAGTCATATTTAGCACTTGGAATATGCTTTCCTTGGAAATAATTCTACATTACCAGTAATTATTGCATCCAAGTTGCAACCCAAGGAGAAAGAGGAATTACTCCAAGTATTAAGAGAGCATAAAAGGGTCATAGCTTGGAAAACTTCTGACTTTAAAGGGATCAGCCCTTCTTTTTGCACCCACAAAATTTTAATGGAAGATGAATATAAACCATGCGTGTAAGCCCAAAGACGATTGAACCCCAACATGAAGGAAGTTGTTAAAGCTGAGGTAATTAAACTCCTAGATGCTGGAATTATTTATCCTATTTCTGACAGTTCTTGGCTGAGTCTAGTGTAGGTTGTTCCTAAGAAAAGAGGCATGACTGTTGTAGCCAATGAGAAGAATGAATTAATCCCAACAAGGACAGTCACAGGTTAGAGAGTGTGCATTGATTATAGGAAGCTAAATGATACAATGAGAAAAGATCACTTCCCTCTTCCATTCATTGACCAAATGTTGGAAAGGTTGCCAGGGCACATGTACTACTGCTTTTTAGATGGACTCTCTGGCTATTTCCAAATCCCAATAGCTCTTGAAGATCAAGAAAATACGAAATTTACATGTCTATACAGTACGTTTGCTTATCGTAGAATGCCTTTTGGATTATGTAATGCTTTTACTACTTTTTAGGGTTGCATGATGGCCATTTTTTACGAACTCGTAGAAGACGTCATAGAGGTATTTATGGATGATTTTTTGATTTTTGTGTAACACCCTGAATTTGGGCCTAGAAGTATTGGGCCTTGAGTGCGGGTCCGTAAGGAGGTTGTTTATAGGTATTTAATTGTGCAATAAAATAACACAATTAAATGTCCGCTTTGGTGGTTAATGGCCCTGAGAAGTGTTAGAGAAATCTTGGGTTCAAACTTGGGCTTTAGCAAAACTTTTGGTATAAAGTGAAAAAAAAACCTGGATGCTTGGATGAGGGCTTTTAAATTATTGTGTTAAATAAATGACATAAGGAAGTTTGTAGTCTAGTGGTTGTGGCGTCATTAAGGTTGTATGGGAGCCTGGGTTCAAGCCTTGGCTCTTGCAATTTATTTTGGTTTTTAAGGGAACACGGACTTTGGCCTTTAGACCTTATAATTAATTGGGGATAAAATATGACACAAAAAGCCTTGTGGCTTAGTGGCAAGTGGCGTGGAGATCATCGAGGGAGGCATGGGTTGAATCCCATGGCAAGCAAGGAGCATTTATTTTGCTAACAGGGGGCGGCAAGAGTTGGTGTTGAATTTAAACTCTAATGTTGGAAGGATCCCACATCGGGAACCTAACATAAGAGGGGATGCGAAGCTGGCTTTAAATAGAGAGAACCATGAGGAGAGTAGATGTACCTTTCTTGGCTGATCCTTTTCACTGTATGGCATGCTCGTTTGGGTTGGGCATCGGTTAAGAGTGCTCGGAGCGTGGATTAACTCCAGTCTCTTATCAGGTGTGCATTTCTCACTACTCTAGCTGTAGGATGGCTACTTCAGGCCGCGATGGGCCGAAAGGGGTCATGTGAGCCTAATGGGCCTACAGGCCCAATTGGATAAGTTGTTTGATTGTGTAGTAAATATTGGGTTAAGCTAGGTGAATCTAATATTTGTGGCTAGATTTGGGCTAAAAGGGCCACACGAGCGTGTGGGCCCATTTGAGCCGAGAATAGGCTTTAGGGCCATTAGTATTGCTATCCATGTTTGGAATACTTTAGTTTACCAATTATTGAAATACCCTCGACTTGTAAAATTACCAAAGTACCCCCGATTTACATAATTACCGTTTTACCCTCGATTTACAGAATTACCGTTTTACCCTCAATTTATAGAATTACTATTTTACCCTTGATTTACAGAATTACTATTTTACCCTCGATTTACAAAATTACTAAAATACCCTTAGTTTACAAAATTACCAAAATACCCCTAGTTTGTAAAATTACCAAAATACCACTGGTTTATGAAATTACCGAAATACCCTCAATTTGTAAAATTACCAAAATACCCTTGATTTACAAAATTATAGAAATACCCTTAACTTTCTAAAAATTATAGAAATACCATTGGTTTACAAAATTACTGAAATTTCCTTGGTTTGTAGATTTACGAAAACACCCTTGTAGGGTGAAATGACTAAAATACCCTATTAGGTAAAAAGACCGTAAAGCCCCTGTAGGGTAAAGTGACCGTAATACCCCTGTATGGTAAAATGATGAATATGCCCTTATGTTCCGTATGACTGATGTGCTTAGGATTTACATAAATTGATATTGGATTAGTTAAGTTTGAGTGACAGGTGGTGGTTATCGTAGGCGATTGATTTTGGAAACGTTTCAACTTCAACCCGTAATAGGTGTGTACTAACCCTCGTAATAGCTTAGATTAATATTTGCTGAGAAGCTGAAATACTAAAATATCGGTATTTCGGGAACTTGTAATGTTGCGTTTGGGTATAGATGCGATAAATACGATAAGATCAGTGTTTGGATCGATGGAACATGTAAGAACTCAATTTTATGCACGATGGTAAGTTAGGCCTCAATGGGCTGGAATCGGGCCTAATGGGCTTCGGGCCCATTTGGGTAAAACTGATAGAAAATGGAATCTGGAAAAGTTGCATGTTAACATGGTTAGTACTATTGTAAAATTTAGATTATATGGGCTTAATGGGCTAAATCGGCATTCGTAGGGCCCATTAGAGGTTTTGGGCCCAAAAGCCCGAGTTTGATAAAGTGGGTTAAAGATCATTGTTTAAACACTCGAAAATCTTGACAATTGTAATGAACATGGAAAACCCTGAATTTTAGTAAAATTATGAAAATACCCTTATAATATGAAAAATGACTATTTTGCCCTTGTGGGCAAGTGACTGACTTGGACTGTGTGGTTGACGGATTTGATTGTGAATATATGTTGGTGATATGAATGACTTGACTGTGATTGTTTGATACATGACATATTGCATGGGATATGGGTTATATTGATGGAGGAAGTGCTAAAAGGGCTCTGCCCCAGTTATTAAAAGAGGCTAGGCCTCCAGTTATATGATAAAGCAGCTATGCTGCCAGTGGAGAGTTTGGTTGGATGTGTTGAGTTATTCCCCACATGGAGAGCTTAGTTGGTACGGGTGGAGAGTAGCGGATCGTGGGTCGAGTAGTCTCCCCAAATGGGCTTGCATACATTCATTGACATTACATGTGATATTGAAATGGGCTTGCATACATCCATTGACATTACATGTGATATTGAAATCGACCTAAGGGCCATACCGTTTATAGTAAAGACTTCGGCCCAGTGATATGATTTATGATAAGCCTTCGGCCCAATAACCGTTAAACAAAAGGCTTCGGCCCAGTATATGCCAAGACTAAATAGGGCTTTGGCCCAGATTGTACTGACATTTTTTACTGTTTGTTTGTTATTGGGGTTACACACTGAGTTTTCGTAAACTCACCCCGTTTCTAACTGTGCAAGTAATCCCTAAGCTTAGATGGTTTGGAGCTGAGGGACTCGAGATGGCCACACTCTCATGTTTCGGTTCTTTAAATTGCAATAAGTAGCTGATTTATTTCTTTATAATTTTATCTTATTAATATTATTATTTGGTTTTAATGTAATAAGGCCATTTTAATTATTTTTCTCGGATTATTTTATTTTATACCTATATTTTTCGATAACAATATGAGTTACACCTAGGCGCATTTCCAAAATGATAATTGTTTTCAAAATAAACGCAACGATACAATTAATCGGTTTATCAAAAATATCGACTTAAATGAATTGCAACTCGTTTTTTTTTCAAAACTAACCTAGCACCAAAGTGTGGCAATGGTTGTGGGCATGTCTAGGATTGGATCCAATCAAGAGCATTGGTACTTAAGTAGCCTTCATGGCTCACCTCCTCTGTTCCGAATACCTACCTGGTGCACTGTAACACCCCGAACCCGAGACCGTCGCCGGAGTCGAACGCGAGGTGTTAACAGACTTCAACCCACTTATTGACAATTTTCAGACAAGCTGCCAATCTGAGTACTAGTCGCTCCAAAATTCATAACTTGAGTTTTACAACTCGAAAATCAGTTCCGTAAATTTTTCCTGAAACTAGACTCATATGTCCATCTACATATTTTTTCTAGAATTTTGGTCGAGCCAATTAGTACAGTTTATTAGTTAAAGTCTCGCCTGTTGTAGGGATCGACTACACTGACCTTTGTGTGTTACGAATTGGATATCTCCCTGTACAGGGCTTCAATACTAATGCCGTTTGTTTCTATAGAAACTAGACTCAGAGAGGAATCTACACATATATGGAATGACTCCTAATTATCTCTGGTTAATTTACAATGATTTTCCAAAGTTGGAACAGGGATCCAGAAACCGTTCTGGCCCTATTTCACAAGAACTTTAAAATCTGTTAACTTATAACTCATATGACCATTTCGTTTCTTCCATATGAAAGTAGATTCATCAAGGTACACTTACATAATTTATTTGCTATTTAATACCATTCCTACTATTTTTAGTGATTTTCACATCCACGTCACTGCTGCTGTCAGCATCTGCCTTTAGTAGGCTTTACCTATTTCATACTTTCCATGATTCAATTGGCCCTTTTTACATACATAGCACAAAGCGTGATCATGATTAACCATTCCAATGGCTAATCGTTTCAAAATAATTCCATACCTCATAAGGGTCAACATACAAACGATTATAGTTCTATGCTAAAACGATATATAGCCATTTTCGCATGGCTATCCAAGTTTACACAAACCGAAGGTACATGACCTTCAACAAAGGATGGTCCTATACATGCCATTTCAAAGTTCAACCAAAATTTGTACCAAAATGGGGCTTCGATAGTGTGGATGACTTGACTTCTTTGATCCCGAATCCGATAGCTAACGAGCGAAACCTATAAAACAGAGAGCCAAAGCAACGGGTAAGCATTTTAATGCTTAGTAAGTCTCATGCAATGAAATCAGCTTTGACTAAGGTATTTTATTCACATGGCTAATTAAACCACTTTACTAATTCACATTCCCATACTCATACTTATTTCACATCACCGACCCTTATGTTCATACACAAAAGAACAACTTAGCCCAAGGCGGTAGCTCGTTTATCAACTTAGCGCATACTTACTTGTAAGAATTCAATTAGTACAAGCACATACAAACATACCTCATTGCTGGAATTTTCACAAGTGTATAAGCTGAAATTTTCACAGCAAGATTGCTCACTTCGAATCACATACTTTCGGATTTAACCGGATATAGCGACTTCAGACGATTGCCTTGGTCATAACCGGTTTGGTGACTTGCACAAAGGCCTTGGTCTTAGCCCGGATATATCAACTCGCACGAATGCCTTGGTCTTAGCCCGGATATATCAACTCATACGAATGCCTTCGGTCTTAGCCCGGATATATCAACTCGCACGAATGCCTTGGTCTTAGCCCGGATATATTTCCAATGTTCACTTACATATATATCAATATTCAAGACACGTCCATAGTTCATTTTCGTTACTAAAGCTCTAACACAAAATATCTATCAACCTTTACTATTTCGGCTCAATGGCCACACAAACAAGGAGCATAATTTTGATATAATTCAAGTAGGGTCATCACTCAAGACTTACCTTGGATGTTGTCGGCGATTTAACGGCTATTCAACTACTTTTTCCTTCCCTTTATCGGATTTAGCTCCCTTTGCTCTTGAGCTAATTTACACAAATTTAACTTATTAAAATCTCATCATGATAGCTTATGGCGAATATGACAAGGAGTGTAAATGGTCATATGGCCATCCTTTAGCTCAAATACACAATGGTCATGCACATTTTACATCACAACAAGCAATTCAATACATTCAAACATCAACGTGAAGTTCAAAGTACTTGGCCCTTATATACATTAGGCATCAAAGTTGTATATGTACGAAATCATAAATCGAACTCAACACATTAGTTAATATTCCTCTTAGCGAATTTTCTAAGCCAAGAATAGGCATCAATATACTTGCCTCAAACCGAATGCATGCACACTAATTACCCTCATGTGGCGAATATACACTTAATACCACACAAAAAAAACAGCATACATTTTACTACTAACACATTACATATCGTAATTCATTGCACATCTCTTATTTACTTCATAATCAACACATCATCACAAGCAAATATACACTTTGAATTAGTATATATGTCATACCAATCCATCATGTGCAAACATATATTCATGTAGGTGCAAGGGCGAATTCTCAAGTGGCTTATATCCAAATATATACACATTTCCAAAGCTTAAATCTTACTTACCATGCAACATGCATGAATTATACTTATGGATATATCATGGCGAATACCACAACACCACACCATTTCAATTTGGTCATGGTGAAACAAAGAACTTAGTATCTCATTCAAAAAAAAAATGCTAAAAGAAAATCTAAGAATCTTCAATCCTCCATCACATGTATCACTTTCAAGCTTGTTATTTAACATGCAATGGCATTAACACCACATTCACTTTGGCGAATTTCATTCCCATGACATAACAAGGATTTGAACCATGGGCTAACAAGAACATTAAGCTAGCAACTAAAACATGCATGAACCTCAAACATACCTTAATCTTGATGCAAGTTTAGCCAACCTCTTCCTAATCCTCTTCCAAACCAAATATGAAGCAAAACTCCTTCCTTATCCTTAGTATTTTCCAACAAGAGAGTGAAAAGAGATGAACAAAATTTTTTCTTTCTTTCTTTAGGACATTCGCCAAGCTATGGAGGAAGATGGACACTTTTTTTTTTTTTGTTTCTCATCTACTAACATTAATTGTTTATTCCATACCCTTATTTTATTCTTTCCATCATAACCCATTTACCAAACATGTTTCATGACATGATTTTTGCCCATAAATCCTTGTCATGGCCGGCCACTAGCTATGGGGGAATTTGACATGCAAGTCCATTGTTTTGCATGCATCCTTTAATTAGTCATCACACATTTCCCTCATACTTTCAAAGTTTATTACTAGGTCCTTTCTAGTGAAATTCACATCTATAATTCTAAATCAAAGCATAAAAATATCACACATGAGTTAACACACATTATAGGCAATAAAATAAATATTAAATTATTTTTATGCCTTGGTTTTGTGGTCCCGAAACCACATTTCGACTAGGGTCGTTTTTAAGGTCGTCACAACTCTCCCCACTTTAGAAATTTTCGTCCCAAAATCTTACCGTAAATAGGTTTGGATATTGCTCTTTCATAGAGTTCTCGGGTTCCCAAGTAGCTTCTTCTATCCGTGTTTGAGCCATAACACTTTCACTAGCGGAACCCTTTTGTTTCGCAACTCTTTCATTTCACGAGCTAGGATACGAATCGGTTCTTCTTCATAACTCATATCGGCT
The DNA here is from genome assembly GCF_025698485.1 of Gossypium arboreum. Taxonomy (NCBI): domain Eukaryota; kingdom Viridiplantae; phylum Streptophyta; class Magnoliopsida; order Malvales; family Malvaceae; genus Gossypium; species Gossypium arboreum. The sequence continues at coordinate 113,757,042 of NC_069077.1, read as the reverse complement.
TGAATTTCAACCTCGATGGACTAATTACGTGCGACGGATCGGATCTATAGCGTCGAAGCATTGAAACATGGAAGACGTTGTGAATCTTTTCAAGTTCGAGGGGCAAGATCAAACGATACGCAATCGGGCCAACTCGTTCGGAGATTTCAGACGGCCCAATGAATCTCGGCTCAACTTGCCCTTACGGTAGAATCTGAGTATCTTTTCCACGGCGAAACTTTAAGAAACACTTTATCTCCCACCGATACTCAATGTCCTTTCGTTTCAAATCCGCATACGATTTCGACGATCGGAGGCTATCTTGATTTTCACGGATTACTTTTACTTTCTTGACATCTTTAATCAAATCCACTCCAAAATTTTGTTCTCACCGAGCTCGGTCCAAAACAATGGTGTACGGCATTTACGCCGTACAAAGCCTCGTAAAGCGCCATCTTAATACTTGATTGAAAACTATTGTTGTGGCGACTTCAATCAAAGGTAGGTACCGTTCCATGAACCATTGAACTCGAGGATGCAACATCTCAACATATCCTCAAGTATCTGAATTATACGCTTCGGATTGACCATCGGTTTGGGGGTGAAAGGCGGTCTTGAAATGCAACTTGGTGCCCAATGCTTCTTGTAATTTCTTCCAAAATCGCGAGGTGAACCTCGGATCTCTATCCGACACAAGTAAATCGGTACCCGTGTAATCTCACAATCGAGAAACGTACAATTCAGCTAGTTTATCCAATGAAAAATCCATACGCACGAGGGATAAAGTGAGCCGACTTAGTCGATCTATCAATAATAACCCAAATTGCATCCTTTTACTTGCGACAACGGCAATCCGGACACAAAGTCCATTGTGACTCGATCCCATTTCCACTCGGGTATCGTGATCTATGAAGTAACCACAAGGCACTTGATGCTCCGCTTTCACTTGTTGACATATTAAACATCTTGCAACAAAGTCGGAGATGTCTCGTTTCATACCATGCCACCAAAACCGACGTTTCAACTCATTGTACATCTTCATACTCCCGGGTGGATTGCCATTCGGCTACAATGAGCTTCGTTCGAATTATCGAAATAAGTTCAATTCCTTGGAACACACAAACGACTTCAACCTCAAACAATCGTCATCATCAATTTGAAACTCCGATTCCTTGTTCGAACACACTCACCCGTTTTGCACGCAACTCCTCATCAACTTTCTCGAGCTTCACGAATTTGATGAGTCAACAATGGTTTGGCCTTTAATTCGCTACTAACACATTGTCGGGTAGGATAGACAAGTGTACATTCATCGTCAGAAGCAAAGCAAGCGATTTCGGCTTAAGGCATCCGCAACCACATTAGCCTTTCCGGGTGATAGTCAATGACCAGCTCATAATCCTTTAACAACTCGAGCCAACGTCTTTGTCGCAGATTTAAGTCTCTTTGAGTCATCAAATATTTGAGACTTTTGTGATCCGAATACACATGGCACTTCTCACCAAATAAGTAATGTCGCCATATCTTTAAAGCGAATACGATGGCGACCAATTCGAGATCATGGGTCGGATAATTTTTCTCATGTGGCTTTAATTGTCTCGACGCGCAGGCCACAACTCGACCTTCTTGCATCAATACGCAACCTAACCCAAGTAGGGAGGCGTCACTATAGATGACAAACTCTTTGCCGATTCGGGTGTACTAGTAATTGAGCTTCCGTCAAATGAGTTTTCAATTGGTCAAAACTTTTACGACACTTTTCCGTCCATTCAAACTTGACATCTTTCGAAGCGGTTTAGGTCATGGGTGTGGCTATCATCGAGAATCCTTTTACAAACCGTCGGTAGTAACCAAGTCCCAAAAAGCTCCGAACCTCGGTAATATTTCTTGGAGGTTTCGAGCTAAGTATGGCTGAAATTTTGCTTGGGTCGACTCGAATACCCGATGCGAGATACCACGTGACCCAAGAAGCTAACCTCTCTTAACGAACTCACACTTGCTAAACTTAGCATATAACCGCTTATCCCGTAAAATTTGCAACACTAATCTCGGTGCTCGCATGTTCGGTCTCATCTCTTGAATAGACCAAGATGTCGCCGATGAACACAACTACGAACCGATCCAAATATGATCGAAGATCCGATTCATCAAATCCATAAATACCGCAGGGCATTAGTGAGCCCAAACGGCATCACTAAGAACTCGTAGTGACCATATCTCGCTCAAGGCGGTTTTGGGTATGTCCGAATCTCGGATTCAAGAATCGATAATAGCCCGATCTCAAATCTATTTTTGAGAACACCGAGGCTCCTTCAGCTTGATCGAACAAATCATCGATACGTGGTAACGGATACTTGTTCTTTATTGTCACTTTATTAAGTCGACGATAGTCGATGCACAACCTCATGGTTCCGTCCTTCTTTTCACAAACAACACCGGTGCACCCCAAGGTGAAAAACTCGGCAGCAAAACCTCTATCCATCAACTCTTGCAACCGAGCTTTCAACTCCTTTAATTCCGTTGGTGCCATACGATATGGAGCTATCGAAATCGGTGTGGTCCTGTACAAGCTCAATGCCAAACTCTATCTCCCGAACAGTGGCAAACCCGCAATTCTTGGGAAAACGTCCGGTATTCACAAACCACCGCAGCAGATTTGGGTTCTATTCCTAACTCCTTATCATCAAGTACATACGCAAGGTATGCTTCACACCCTTTTCTTACATATTTACGGGCCAACATTGATGATATTACAAACGGCAACCCCTTCAAGTTCGTAGACTCAACTCGGATCATCTCGTTGTTTGCGCATCTCAAATCAATAGTCTTGCTTTTGCAATTCACAACCGCATCATGCACGGTCAACCAATCCAACCCAAGAATAACATCAAATTCATCGAACGGCAAAAGCATCAAGTCCGCGGGAAAACAGTACCTCAATTACTAGGGGCATTTCTTACACACTTTGTCGACCAAAGACATAACGACCCAAAGGATTTGACACCGAATTACGAACTCGAGAGACTCAATAGGCAAAGTCTTACTGGATGCTAAGGTTTCGCATATATAAGAATGAGTAGAACCGTGGTCAATCAAAGCAATCACATTAGTATCGAGAGAGTGAAAGTACCAGTAATAACATCCGGCGAGGAGGCATCCTCGCGTCTTGCGATAGCATAAGTCCTAGCTGGAGCGCGAGCCTCGGATCTGGTCGCAGCATCTCTAGATCCTCTCTGACCACCACTAGCCTTGCCCGTATTTCCAGATGGTCTACCTCGAGCAGTGGTAGTACCCGGTTTCCCACTCCGATCTACATTCTGCTCGACAACCTCGGGCAATCTTTAATGAAGTGGTCAACTGATCCACACTTGTAACAGAGGCGGTCACGGAATCTACAGACTTCCAAAATGCCATTTGCCACAATCTCGGCACTCCGTCCTCTCTCGTCGATCATTCCCACTCATCGGCGATCGAAGTGATTCGTGTGGTCACGAGGGTCGATCGCGATCTCGTCTAGAAAAGCCCGGTGTCTCTAGATCGGCCTAAGCCATCTCTAAGTTTCTTTGATGATTGTTGGAAGGGCTTCCCGAATACCTCTTCTGAAACTCCCTTGCTCCCGCTTCCGCTTTCCTTTTCTCCATACTAAACTCCTCGGCTTTGCACGCCGCTCGACGAGAGTCACAAACTCTCGGATTTCCAAAATGCCAACATACGACTTTATCTCATCATTCAGTCCATCTTGAGCGTTTACACATCACGACTTCAAGAAATGCATTCTCGCGCGTCTGGCTAAGCCTCACGAATTTTCGTTCATAGTCGATAACCGACATGGAACCTTGTTTAAGTTCGAGAAATTCCTTTCGTTTTTGGTCCATAAATCTCGATGATATACTTTTTCCAAACTCGGTTTGGAAGAACTCCCAAGTTACTTGTTCATGGGCACAACAGAAGTCGAGTACTCCACCAATAGTAGGCGTAATCACGTGCGAGGAGATGGTACACTTTAGGCATTCATCGGTGTACAAGATAGCTCATCGAGTACGGATCGTGTTGTCCAACCAAAATTCGGCTTGCTCGGCATCATCACTATCCGTAGCTTTAAATTCAGTAGCCCCATGTTTTCGGATTCTATCAACTGGGGCTTATTCGACCTTATTTGGTCAATTACCGGAGGCATTGTAGGTCTTGAAATTTGTGTTTGTTGGGAATGGAGGTTGTGGAACAGTAGTATTAGTTCGAATGTATTGGTTGAACCAATCATTCATCACGCTATAAAAGGCTTGTCTAGCCTCGTCATTCGGATTGTTAGCAACAGGTTGAGAGTCCGGGCGCTGTCCCTTGTCGGAGCAGCGCCACACTCTCCACATCATCACTATCGCTTCGGTTGGGATCGGGATCCATTACTATAAATAAACACAAGTTCAAACGTCGAAATCACCACACTATCATATAATCACATAAAATGGCATGTATAGCTAGACCCCAAACGCATTACGGTAGTCCTAGAATCGACTAAACCGTAGCTCGATACCAATAAAATTGTAACACCCGAACCCGAGACCGTCACGAGTCGAACGCGAGGTGTTAACGAACTTCAACCCACTTATTGACAATTTTCAGACAAGCCGCCAATCTGAGTACTAGTCGCTCCAAAATTCATAACTTAAGTTTTACAACTCGAAAATAAGTTCCGTAAATTTTTCCTGAAACTAGACTCATATGTCCATCTACATATTTTTTCTAGAATTTTGGTCGAGCCAATTAGTACAGTTTATTAGTTAAAGTCTCGCCTGTTGTAGGGATCGACTACACTGACCTTTGTGCGTTACGAATTGGATATCTCCTGTACAGGGCTTCAATACTAATGCCGTTTGTTTCTATAGAAACTAGACTCAGAGAGGAATCTACACATATATGGAATGACTCCTAATTATCTCTGGTTAATTTACAATGATTTTCCAAAGTTGGAACAGGGGATCCAGAAACCGTTCTGGCCCTATTTCACAAGAACTTTAAAATCTGTTAACTTATAACTCATATGACCATTTCGTTTCTTCCATATGAAAGTAGATTCATCAAGGTACACTTACATAATTTATTTGCTATTTAATACCATTCCTACTATTTTTAGTGATTTTTCACATCCACGTCACTGCTGCTGTCAGCATCTGCCTTTAGTAGGCTTTACCTATTTCATACTTTCCATGATTCAATTGGCCTTTTTACATACATAGCACAAAGCGTGATCATGATTAACCATTCCAATGGCTAATCGTTTCAAAATAATTCCATACCTCATAAGGGTCAACATACAAACGATTATAGTTCTATGCTAAAACGTATATAAGCCATTTTCGCATGGCTATCCAAGTTTACACAAACCGGAAGGTACATGACCTTCAACAAAGGATGGTCCTATACATGCCATTTCAAAGTTCAACCAAAATTTGTACCAAAATGGGGCTTCGATAGTGTGGATGACTTGACTTCTTTGATCCCGAATCCGATAGCTAACGAGCGAAACCTATAAAACAGAGAGCCAAAACAACGGGTAAGCATTTTAATGCTTAGTAAGTCTCATGCAATGAAATCACTTTGACTAAGGTATTTTATTCACATGGCTAATTAAACCACTTTACTAATTCACATTCCCATACTCATACTTATTTCACATCACCGACCCTTATGTTCATACACAAAAGAACAACTTAGCCCAAGGCCTAGAGCTCGTTTATCAACTTAGCGATACTTACTTGTAAGAATTCAATTAGTACAAGCACATACAAACATACCTCATTGCTGGAATTTTCACAAGTGTATAAGCTGAAATTTTCACAGCAAGATTGCTCACTCCGAATCACATACTTTCGGATTTAACCGGATATAGCGACTCAGACGATTGCCTTGGTCATAACCCTGATTTGGTGACTTGCACAAAGGCCTTCGGTCTTAGCCCGGATATATCAACTCGCACGAATGCCTTGGTCTTAGCCCGGATATATCAACTCAAGACGAATGCCTTGGTCTTAGCCCGATATATTTCCAATGTTCACTTACATATATATCAATATTCAAGACACGTCCATAGTTCATTTTCGTTACTAAAGCTCTAACACAAAATATCTATCAACCTTTACTATTTCGGCTCAATGGCCACACAAACAAGGAGCATAATTTTGATATAATTCAAGTAGGGTCATCACTCAAGACTTACCTTGGATGTTGTCGGCGATTTCGACGGCTATTCAACTACTTTTTCCTTCCCTTTATCGGATTTAGCTCCCTTTGCTCTTGAGCTAATTTACACAAATTTAACTTATTAAAATCTCATCATGATAGCTTATGGCGAATATGACAAGGAGTGTAAATGGTCATATGGCCATCCTTTAGCTCAAATACACAATGGTCATGCACATTTTACATCACAACAAGCAATTCAATACATTCAAACATCAACGTGAAGTTCAAAGTACTTGGCCCTTATATACATTAGGCATCAAAGTTGTATATGTACGAAATCATAAATCGAACTCAACACATTAGTTAATATTCCTCTTAGTCAATTTTCTAAGCCAAGAATAGGCATCAATATACTTGCCTCAAACCGAATGCATGCACACTAATTACCCTCATGTGGCCGAATATACACTTAATACCACACAAAAAAAAACAGCATACATTTTACTACTAACACATTACATATCGTAATTCATTGCACATCTCTTATTTACTTCATAATCAACACATCATCACAAGCAAATATACACTTTGAATTAGTATATATGTCATACCAATCCATCATGTGCAAACATATATTCATGTAGGTGCAAGGGCGAATTCTCAAGTGGCTTATATCCAAATATATACACATTTCCAAAGCTTAAATCTTACTTACCATGCAACATGCATGAATTATACTTATGGATATATCATGGCGAATACCACAACACCACACCATTTCAATTTGGTCATGGTGAAACAAAGAACTTAGTATCTCATTCAAAAAAAAAATGCTAAAAGAAAATCTAAGAATCTTCAATCCTCCATCACATGTATCACTTTCAAGCTTGTTATTTAACATGCAATGGCATTAACACCACATTCACTTTGGCGAATTTCATTCCCATGACATAACAAGGATTTGAACCATGGGCTAACAAGAACATTAAGCTAGCAACTAAAAACATGCATGAACCTCAAACATACCTTAATCTTGATGCAAGTTTAGCCAACCTCTTCCTAATCCTCTTCCAAACCAAATATGAAGCAAAACTCCTTCCTTATCCTTAGTATTTTCGGCCAACAAGAGAGTGAAAAGAGATGAACAAAATTTTTTCTTTCTTTCTTTAGGACATTCGCCAAGCTATGGAGGAAGATGGACACTTTTTTTTTTTTTTGTTTCTCATCTACTAACATTAATTGTTTATTCCATACCCTTATTTTATTCTTTCCATCATAACCCATTTACCAAACATGTTTCATGACATGATTTTTGCCCATAAATCCTTGTCATGGCGGCCACTAGCTATGGGGGAATTTGACATGCAAGTCCATTGTTTTGCATGCATCCTTTAATTAGTCATCACACATTTCCCTCATACTTTCAAAGTTTATTACTAGGTCCTTTCTAGTGAAATTCACATCTATAATTCTAAATCAAAGCATAAAAAATATCACACATGAGTTAACACACATTATAGGCAATAAAATAAATATTAAATTATTTTTATGCCTTGGTTTTGTGGTCCCGAAACCACATTTCGACTAGGGTCGTTTTAAGGCTGTCACATGCACAGCTTCCATTCACTTTATTAACTTAGCAAAGACTATCTTTTAAAACACTAAGAAGGACGTTGAAAGAGGCATTGGTTTTCTTAAAAACTTCAATGCGACACATCGGATCCGGCCATAACGTCTGGGCCGGGTTTGGGGTGTTACATTTCGGTAACTCTTTCCATCTTTACCTTAAAAATTTAAAACGAGTGTTAATAAGATGTGAAGAAACAAACCTTGTGCTTAACTGGGAAAAATGTCACTTTATAGTTCAAAAAGGTATTGTGTTAGGACATAAAATTTCTAGTAGAGGGATTGAGGTTGATAAATCTAAAATTAAAACCATTGAAAAACTACCTCACCCTAATTCGGTTAAGGCTATTAGAAGCTTTTTAGGACATGCTGGGTTTTATAGAAGATTTATTAAAGACTTTTTTAAAATAGCTAAGCCTTTGACTAAATTACTAGAAAAAGATGTGCCTTTTAATTTCGATCAGGAGTGTTTAGAAGCATTTAATACTTTAAAGGATAAACTGACTAAAGCTCCAATTATAATTGCACCTGATTGGAATTCACCTTTTGAACTAATGTGCGATGTGAGTGATTTTGCAGTAGGTGCAATTTTGGGACAGCAAGGAGATAAACATTTTCAACCTATCTATTATGTTAGCAGAACTTTGATAGCCGCACAAGAAAACTACACCACTACGGAGAAAGAGCTGCTAGCTGTGGTTTTTGCATTTGATAAATTTAGGCCATATTTAATATTGTCTAAAGTTGTCGTTTATACTGACCATTTCGTTCTTTGCCACCTTTTGACTAAAACTGATGCAAAACCTCGACTCATTCGATGGATCTTATTATGGCAAGAATTTGACTTGGAGATTAAGAATAAGAAAGGAGACGAAAATCTCACGGCTAACCATCTTTCCAAGATTGAAAACTTAAGTACCAAAGAGCCAGATGACATTAAAATAAATGATTCATTCTCTGAAGAACAATTTTTTGCTATATCTAATTCTGAGGTACCTTGGTTTGCAGATATTGTAAATTTTTTAGTCGCTAACGTTATCCCAAAAGGGTTGACACATCAGCAAAAGAAGTGATTCTTTACTGATGTGAAAAACTACTTCTGGGAAGACCCTTTTCTTTTTCGAAAATGAGCAGATCAAATCATTAATAGATGCGTTACAAGGACAAAAGCATTGAAAATCTTGGAACATTGCCACTCAGGACTGACTGGAGGACATTACGGTGGAAATAAGACTGCACATAAAGTCCTCGAATCAGGTTTTTTTTGGCCCATTCTATCCAAAGATGCCAACAGGTATGTTACTTCTTATGAAATATGTCAAAGGACAGGTAATATATCCAAACGTGATGAAATCCCTCAGTCATATATGCTCTCATGTGAAATATTTGATGTTTGGCGTATCGACTTCATGGGTCCATTCCCTAGTTCATTCGGGAATAAATACATCTTAGTAGCTGTTGATTATATGTCCAAATGGGTTGAAGCCCAAGCTTTACCTACTAATAATGCTAGAGTAGTAGTACGATTCCTTAAGAAACTTTTCTCTCGATTTGGTACACCTAGAGCAATTATCAATGATAGAGGTACTCATTTTTGAAATGCCCAATTTGACAAGACCCTTAAGAAATACGGAGTTCATCACAGAACAGCTAACCCTTATTACCCTCAAACTAGTGGCCAAGTTGAAGTAGCGAACTGAGAGTTCAAACGTATCCTAGAAAAGACAGTAGAATTAAACAGGAAGGATTGGGAGATGAAAGTAGATGATGCTTTATGGGCTTATAGAACTGCTTTTAAGACTCCCATAGGGACATCACCTTACAGACTTGTTTATGGAAAAAGTTGTTATCTACCGTTTGAGTTAGAACACAAGGCATTCTAGGCTATAAAATTTCTAAACCTTGACCCCAAACTTACAGGTGAAAATAGGTTGATGCAGTTGAACGAGTTAGATGACTGGCGAGCCAATGCATATGAAAATTCACGCCTATACAAGGAAGTGACGAAGCGCCGCCACGACGCCTGTTTGAAGGAACGAAGGCAATTTGAAGTTGGAGATCTTGTCCTGTTATATAACTCAAGGCTCAAATTGTTTCTTGGAAATACCCACAAGGTAGAGTTGAGCTTAGACTATAAATAAGGACTTCTCGGGAGGCAACCTGAGCTCTAACGGTGTTAACTTCTTTAAATTTTAGTCTTTAACATTTAATTTACTAACTGAGTCACTGAACATAGGATTTCCAGAACCACACAGCCAGGTACACGGGCATGTCATAGGCCGTGCACATACCACGGGAAGTAACACGGTCGTGCGATAAGGTCGTGTGAAAACAGAGCAAAAACATTTCCCTACCACGGGATCCAATAAGTTGCCACGGCCGTGCGACATGGCTGTGGGAAATCCTGCCAAATTAACACGGGTGTTTGCCTGCATACACGGGCGTGGGAGAAGCGAATGAAGATTGAACTGGCCATGCAACATGGCCGTGTACACCAATGCGCCCAATTTTGAAAACCACGAAACGCACGAACTGAAATGAGGGCACACGGGCGTGCCCCACAGCTGTGTGCCCCAATTTCTTTATAAACACCTATTATCTATTTTATTTTTATCTTTATATTTTGAAATTACTTTTTATTTCCTTTTAATACTATTTTATCTTGAGATTTTATAATTTTTATTCGGCTATTTCTTTACGAGTAATTATGCTTCTTTATATTTCCTAAAAAGTTCTTGATTCTATCACAGTTATTAGGAGCTCTAAAGCTCACTATTACTTAGGAACTGGCAACTCTATTGGAAAAGGTTCTCCACGACTACCAAATCCTGCTCGACCACTAAAATAACCTCTTCACTGGACACTGTGGTTGTAGAACCCAACCTCTACCACCACCGGAGTATCCTCCTCCACTCTCATCATTGCCTTGGCCGATTATTTTCCATAACTCTAATTCAAGGAGTTCATTCATCATTCAGGAAGTTTCACTTCTCTCCCTATCTTATGATTATATATCTATATTTTCCAATATATCTATCTTTGTACATTGAGGGCAATGTACATCTTAAGTGTAGGGGGTCTTTTATATCATTATCAGAAATCCCTGAATTTTGTTTTGTTCTCATGTGATCTTCTCATACCACTATTAGAATGAATTTTGATTAAGTTATGATTTTTATTGATATGTCTTGAATTAAAACATAGGCATTCATGTATTGATTGTTTAAACTTATGATAAGTTGATTTTTGAGAATTAAAAAATTTTAGGTTGTTTCCCCAAGTTTAGATATTATCTTGAGTTGAAATTCACAAGTTTAAACATCAAAAAGCCATAATTTTTGTGAGATATTGAGCCTTTAGAGCATATGTTATTTCTTTCATGCTCACTTTATTATGAGTGCGTCAGTATTGATTTGTTATTCTAGAACTTGCTTGATTATGCATGTCAAGACCACACCATTTGATTTGATATGTTGAGATGATAAATGCACTTAGGTTTAACCCACTCACTCCACAAAAGCCTACCTTCATAATTAACCCTTAGTGAACCCCTTTGAGCCTAACAAGCCATTAATTGATTTACCCTCAATATTAACTCATAACCCATTATTGTTGAAATCCTCTAATTTGATCCCTATTTTTGTCGAGATTTGATTTGAATTAATTGCTTAGTTATGTTTTATTCTTCATTGCAATAATTAAGTTCTATGTTATTTGACTTGTTTTAAAAAACAATACTTACATACATATTAGTAGTAATTCGTCGTTTTTGAGCTTGAGTGTTAATTCCATATTCTGAGAAGAAGCTCACTTGTATTCAACTGATAATTACTTATTTTTCTAGTTAGGTGATTTTTTCAATTCAATCTCGATTCTAACATTTTCTTTCAGCTTGTGACCACACCCCCTAACCAAAGCCACGTTACAACCCTCTAAAGACCTTTTTGATTGATGTATCATCTCAATATATAGTGGTGGAGATTTGATTTTCATGCAAGCTTATGGTAATAACTTTTCATATTGACTAATGAGTGCTTTATTTGATGTCCTTAAACACCTCGAGTGATTTGAGTGAATCTTTAGTGAGGATGTTAAACTCAGTGATATTTTGATCAAAAGTGATTACTTAGATGAGGGGGGATAGCTATGTTTTTGTGATAAAATGCTCAACTTGGAATGTTTGAAACTTTGAAGTACGTTTAGTTGAATTTTCAATGTATGAATACTTATGGATTATTTTGAGATATTATTGATAGGGATTATAAATTGAGAAGAATTTATTTTGACTGTGAGTTGAGAATATTGCTTGAGGACAAGCAAATGCTTAAGTGTGAGGGTATTTGATAAACCGTAATTTATACATATTTTTATCCCATGCTTAGCACATTTATGGATGGTTTCTCCTTAGATTTGGTGAATTCGATGCCCCTAATTCTTTAATTTCATATTTTATACTTAGGTGAGCATAAGAGAGTAAAAAGAGCGAGAAACAGTGTAACACCCCGAACCCGAGACCATCGCCGGTGTCGGACACGAGGGGTTAACAAGCCAAGTCCACATATTTCTAGGTGGCCTACCTCGAGCAGTGGTAGCACCCGGGTTTCCACTCTGACTTACATTCTGTTCAAGCATCCTCGGGCAATCCTTCATAAAGTGGTCGGTCGATCCACACTTATAGCAGGAGCGATCACGAAACCAACAGCTCCCGAATGCCATTTGCCACAATGTAGACACTCGCCCTCTCTCGTGATCATTTCCACCATCAGCGATCAAGTGACTCGTGTGGTCACAGGGGTCGATCGCGTCCTCGTCTAGAAAAGCCCAAACGCCTCTAAACCGGCTCACATCATCTCGAAATCTCTTCAATGCTCTTGAAGAGACTTTCCGAGGACCTCTTCGAATTCTCCGGTTCCCACATCAACTTTTGCTTCTCCTTTCTAAGCTCTTCTTTTACAAGCTCGCTCAACAAGTACTACTGAACTCTCGTATTTCGAGAATGCCAACGAACATCCTTATATCATCATTCAGCCCATCCTCGAAGCGTTTACACATAATAGCCTCGGACGAAATGCATTCTCGCGTGTCGGCTAAGCCTCACAAATTTTCGTTCATAGTCGGTGGCGACATAGAACCTTGCTTAAGATCAAGAAATTCCTTCGCTTTTGGTCGATGAATCTCTCGTGATATACTTTTTTGAACTCGGTTTGAAAGAATTCCCAAGTCACTTGCTCTCTAGGTACCACAGAAGTCAGAGTACTCCACCAATAGTAGGCGGACTCACGTAGCAAGGAGATGGTACACTTTAAGCACTCATCGGGTGTACAAGATAGCTCATCGAGCACCCGGATCGTGTTATCCAACCAAAATTCGGCTCGCTCAGTATCATCATCATCCGTAGCTTTAAATTCAGTGGCCCCATGTTTTGAATCCTATCGATCGGGGCTTACTTGACCTTATTTGGTCATCACCGGAGGTATTGTAGGTCTGGGGTTGCATTTGTCGGGAATGGAGGTTGTGGAACAGTAGTGTTAGTTCGAATGTATTGGTTAAACCATTCGCTCATCACACTATAAAAGGCTTGCCTAGCCTCATCATTCGGATTGTCGGCCATAGGTTGAGAGTCCGCGGCGCTGTCCCTTGCGGGGGAGCAGCGCCACACTCTCCACATCATCGCTTATCGCTCGGTTGGGATTGGGATCCATTGCTATAAACAAACACAAAGTCAAATTGTCGAAATCACCACACTATCGATTCATCATTTAATGGCATGTATAGCTAGACGCCAAACACATCACGGTAGTCCTAGAATCGACTAAACCGTGGCTCGATACCAATAAAATTGTAACACCCGAACCCGAGACCATTGCCGATTATGGGACACGAGGGGTTAACAAGCCAAGTCCACATATTTTGCCCACCAATTTGACATTTCCAGTCAGGCTGGAAAACTACGTCACCATCGCCTTAAAAATCATATCTCGAGTTCAAAAACTCAGAAACTGGTTTCGTAAATTTTCCCTAAATTTAGACTCATATATCCATCCATGAATTTATTTCTAGAATTTTTGGTCGGGCCAATTGGTACAGTTTATTAGTTAAAGTTACCCATGTTACAGGGATCGACTGCTTTGACCTTCGCGCATTTCAACTTGAATATCTCTCTGCACAGGGCTTTAATACTGGTTCCGTTTGTTTCTAATGAAACTAGACTCAAAATGGAATCTGTACATATAAGGCATGACTCCTAATTCTTTCTGGATAATTTATAGTAAATTTGTAAAGTTGCAACAGGGGACCCAGAAACCATTCTGGCCCTGTCTCACAATAGCTTTAATATCTCTTAACATGTAACTCCTATGACCATTTCGTTTCTTCCATATGAAAATAGACTCATCAAGGTTTCATTTACATAGCTTATTCACTATTTAATACCATCCCTACAAATTTTGGTGATTTTTCACATTCACGTCACTGCAGCTGGCAGCATCTGTTTTGAAGGTAGGTCTTACCTATTTTGTAGTCTCCATGAACCAACTAGTCTTGCCATACATAGGTTCACATATGATCATTTTAACCATACCAATGGCTGATCATGTGACCAACATTCCACTTCCAATCCATAATCACATCATGACACCATATATATATATACAAACCGCAAATAGTCTAAGTTCGTAGTTCACTTTTACGAGCCATTTTCGCATGGCCAAACACATATACATCACAAGATATTTAAACCAACAAAGGGGTAGTCCTATACATGCCATTTCAAAGTTCAACCAAAATTTATACCAAAATGGAGGCGTTGATAGTGTGGATGACTTCGACTTTAATGATCCCAAATCCGATTGCTATCGAGCAAAATCTATAAAACAGAGAGCCAAAGCAACGGGTAAGCATTTTTATGCTTAGTAAGTCTCAAGGAATAAAATCAGCTTTAATTAAAGCAATACATTCACATAGCCAAATGCATCATTTCATTAATACACATTCACATAATCATTCTTACTTCCCACTTCATCATTATATACTTTCACAAGGTATCAACCTATTCAATAGCTGAAATTGTTAGTCGATTGAGCGAATGTTGCTCAAACATGTCGACTTTCCAATGCACATATAAACATACCTTATTCTTTGGGCCTTTCGAGGCATTTAATTGAATTTATTACAGCAACCAACACTCACCTCCAGCCCAAGCTTCTTGAATACAACCGGATATAACCACGCACGAATTCCTTCGGTCTTAGCCCGGATAGAATGACTCGTCGAATGCCTTGGTCTTAGCCCGGATGTAGCCACTAGCACAATTGCCTTGGTCTTAACCCGGATATAATTTCCAGCATAAATGTCTTCGGACTTAGCCCAGATATCATTCAATTGCTCATGCACACATGCATCAATAATCATTAGACATTCATATTTCATTTTCAGTTACTAAGGCTCAAACGCAAATATAATCACAAGCATAATCGCCTTCGGACTTAGCCCGGTATCATTCAAATACTCATACACACATAAATCAATAATCAATACACATCCATATTTCATTTCACATAATTCAAGTAGGGTCACTTCTTGAGGACTTACCTCGGATGTTGTCGAACGGCTTTTACTACTATTCGATCACTTTTTCCTTCCCTTGTCCAATTGTGGCCCTCTAAGCTCTTGAGCTAATTCAAACAAATTCAATTTATTAAAACCTCATTGTGCTAGCTTATGGCGAATATGACAAGGAGTTTAAATGGTCATATGGCCACCCTTTCGCTTGAATACACAATGGTCATGCACATTTTATACTACATCAAGCAATTCAATACAATTCATTCGAGCATCAAGGAAAAGCTAAGGCCATCAATAGGCTCCCTAAGGCCGAATATACATGTCCATGTTGAGGCCAATTATGCACTTAATACCACACAAAAACAGCATGCATTTTACTAGTTAATGCTTTGTATATTGTAGCTCAAAACTTATAATATAGCATCAAGCACTCATATGTGTGCTAGGTCAATGTGCTTGCAATTTCACAAACATTCTTCAACATCTTATTCTTTAAACAAACATATTCATCACTTACTTCATAACCAAAACATCATGTGCAAACATATATATACATATATGAGCATGGCAATTTCAAGGTGTCCATATAGCCATCCAAAACACAAATTTTAACTAACATGCAAGAAGCATGAACCATGCTCATGAATGCATCATGGCGAATACATCACAATCATGCCCCTTTCATCTTCAATCATGGTTAAACAAAAGAAAACTCAAAGTCTTACTCAAGATGGCTACAAAGAAATTTCAAGAGTAGACAATCCATCATTGCATGCATCATCATCAAGCTTCACACTTAACATGCAATGGCTTTATCACAATACCAACCTTGACCAAATACCACTTCCATGGCATAACAAGGATTTGAACCATGGCTAACATGAACATCAAGTTGGCAACTAAAACATGCATGAATCTCATGACACAACCTCATACATACCTCAATCTTGATGCAAGTTTAGCCAAATATCCTTCTAGATCTCTTCTAAACAAAGGAAATGAAGCAAAAATCTCTTCTCCTCTTAGTATTTTCGGCCAAAAGGAGAGAACAAGGATGAACAAATTTTTTGTTTTCTCTTCTTGGTTGCAAGGCAATGGGGGAATGCTACTCTCTCACACATTTTTTTCATTCTTTTCTTACCCATGCTTATTTGTTTATTATTTCTCCCTAATGCCCAACAAAACATGTTTCATGACATGTTTAGCCCATATCTCTTTGTCATGGCCGGCCATCACTTGTAAAGGGGAATTTGACATGCAAGTCCATTATTTTGCATGCATGTTTTAATTAGTCATCACACATTTCCTATCGTACTTTCAAAGTTCACTACTAAGTCCTTTCTAGTGGAATTCACCTTTATAACACTAAATCAATCATCATAAAATGTCATACATGAGCACACACATATTATAGGCATCAAAATAAATTTTTAATTATTTTTATGCCTCGGTTTTGTGGTCCCGAAACCACATTCCGACTAGGGTCAATTTTGGGCTGTCACAAACAGGCCGAAAAAGGGGAAAATTGAACCACATGGGAAATCAACACGGCCTGGACTTCCTCACACGGGTAAGACACACGGCCGTGTCCATTTCGCAGGATCGAAGCACGACTTACACGAGTAGACTACACGCCCGTTCCTATTTAACAGCCTTGACCACGGGCTGGAGCAATCACACACGAGCGTGTCACACAAGCGTGTCCCTATCGAACCCAAGTATAGTTCTATTTGGAAAAGGCCACTTTTGAGGGCTCTTAGGCATTTTAAAGCCTATTTAAACACCTGATGAGGCACTTAGAACACACACACGGAGTAGGAAGCAAGGAACTACTAGAGGAAAGCCGATTGATCCATCTCAAAAGCCGGATTATTCATTAAGACTGAAGATCTCCCTTCAATTTCCATTCAGGATTTTTGGGTTTTCTTTATATTTTGTATTCATTATTCTTCTGAGATGTTTTCTTTTATAATTATGAACTCAACCCCATAAATACCTAAGGGGAATGAAACCTAAGACGGATCTTGTTATTATTATCTGAATTGTATGATAAATATTTGACTTGTTCTTAATTATGTGTTCTTAATTCTTGTCTTAATATTCCATGATATTGATTCAAGTTAATGCGCTTATTCAGAGGAGCAAAAGTCCTTGTCTAAGAGTAAAATTGTCATAATTAAGCAGAGTTGAGAGATAGGGTGACAAAATTTTACCGGATTAGGTTGAAACCTAATAAGGGGATCCATAGATCGAATTAATGCAACACTAGAGCGTTATTTAGAAAGAGATTTCAATTAATCAACTTAGGGTTAGACGTTATTAGTCTCGAGAGAGATAATAATATAACTTAGGGATTTCTACGGATCAAGTCAAATGAATAAATCGTCTAATTCAGAGTCAAATAACAAGTGAAGTCTAGGTGGATTTTTCCTTGGGTATTGTCTTAATCAATCGAGTTTTCCCAAAAGCTTTTCCCCAATTTTCTCTCTGTGCACTCTTAGTTTAGTTAATTAGTTTAGATAAACAAATATATTAATTTTTAGGCTAGATAATAAAAAGAAAGTAATTACTAGTACTCTTGGTTCCTTTGGTTTTGACAATTCGGTCTTGCTAAAGCTATACTACTGTTTGATACGTACACTTACCTTCATCGTGATAATAGTTAGTTTCAAGAATGATTAATTATAAATTTTTAAAACTTGTCGCGAATATTACGAATCAGTAACTCTATCAAATTAGCTGAAAACACAACACCTTGTATCTCCAGTGGAAACCTTTTATAAATTTTATTAACTCGTACTGACTGAACCAGTGGACTAAGTACAAAAATCCCCCTAGAAGTACTCGCAATAGGAATTCCCAGACTAACAGAAACAATACTAGCTATATATGAGTGAGTTGAGCCCAAGTCTATCAATGCAAATTATGAAACATAATAAATATATAACGTACTGACAATGACATCAATGGTGTCTCTATCCTTGCGACGCCTTGCCGCATAAACTAAAGCAGGCTATCTTGTCTCAGTCTGATTAGCACCTCTACCTGGTGCTCTTTATCCCTGACCTATACCATTACCACATTTGGCCTGACCACGACCCTTAGGTGGCTGCTATACCACTCTCTAAGGCTGTGCCAAACCTGAAACTGGAGTTTGCACTTAATCAAAACGAAGAGGACAATCCCTGATACGGTGCTCCATGGCCCCACATCAAAGACAAGATCCCAACCTCCTCCAACACATACTTGGGTGGCACCTACCACAATCACTACACAACTAAATCCCAATAACAGCAATCGAAGCCTTACTATGAGGGGGCCCATCGACCCTAACTCGTTTCTTAAGCAGTTGAGTAGAGCTAGAAGGACCCGAATCCCTCTTAGACTTATTTTGGCCTTATCTTTATCCCTCTTTTCGTGTTCCACGTGCTCAATCTCTTCCGTAATTTTCATATTCTCCACCAGAGTTTTAAAAACTCGCTCCCACTGCGGAGCTACCACAACCTTGATGTTATATCTCAGTCCATTTTCAAAATGGACACTTTTCTCATAATCAGTCTCAATCATGATGTAAACATACTTGCTCAATCTCAAGAATTAGACCTCATACTTGACCACAGATCTGTCCCCCTAAGTCAGCCCAATAAACTTAAGTCTACGAGCCTCAATATACCTTGCCTCTACATACATATTTTGGAAGGCGTTACAAAACAAGGTCCAAGTCACCCGTTCTGGTTAGGTGTCTTGCTCAAGAGTCTGGCACAATTAATATGCTTCATCACGAAGCAACAAAACTGCACCCTTCAATTTTTTACTCGAGGGTGCAATCCAGATCATTCATGATCCTTTTAGTGGCCTCCAAATAGTATTTGGCCACAGTCGTGTGACCCAACTACTCCCCTAAATAATTCAACCCTATTTGACCAGAGTCATTCAATTATAGACCCATGACTACCAGATCCAGTATGGGCCCCAACGACCATTTCCAACACACTTAACATAGCTTGAGATAGTCTGTCGTCCCCAGCAGTCTAAGTCCCGGACTCAGTTTTAGCGGTAGGCGTACCAACTGTCTCACTCGTATCTAGTTGGGCATACTACTTATTGAAGATGGATTAGCTCGAGCCCCTCTTCGGTGCTTGCTGCGCCGATGGGTACCTCGTCCACATGTTCCTCATGAACTTATTATTAATTATCTACAAGTTCAAAATTTTACGAATCAGTTTGATGTTTGTTATCAGATATCTTATTTTAAAAATCGTATCAGAAAATTTTATGGTGTTGCTATAGTCTTTAACTAAAGTAGAGTAATTGTAACACTACAATGTTTTTCTAACTAAAAAGTATAGCTGAAACAAAAGTACTTACAAGATTGACACTCAGAATTTCATAAACTCATTTTTCAAATTTAATCAAAAATGCATTTTGTTAAAAAACATTTTTCATAAAAATTTGAACACAAAATCACAGCCCGAGTTTTGAACCTAGGCTTTGATACCACCAAATGGAACACTCTTTATAGCCAGATTTGGAGAGATTACTTAAAAATCCTGAAAC
Source organism: Gossypium arboreum (assembly GCF_025698485.1). Classification (NCBI taxonomy): domain Eukaryota; kingdom Viridiplantae; phylum Streptophyta; class Magnoliopsida; order Malvales; family Malvaceae; genus Gossypium; species Gossypium arboreum. The sequence goes on along the minus strand of NC_069077.1, from coordinate 113,737,137 downwards.
AATTTGAGACTTGTAAAAATAGTGCTAGCTTTTGATAAAAAAAATTCCAGTTTATTTGGAAAAATACATTTTCTTAACTAATTCGCTAAATGTTTCAATTATATATTTATAAAACGCTTAAGTTTGCAATGGAATTCTTAGTTAAATTCAGTTTTGGAAAATGCAGATTGTTATTGAAAATCTAACATTTTGCAAATAGAATTGACACCATCTAAAAACATTAAAAGAATTTAAAACAAAAAATAAAGTCCAAACTTTAAAAAAAAAGTCCCCAAAAGTACAAAAAATAGTCCATAAGCAAAACATATTTAATACGAACAAGTTAAGAGAAATGCAGTAATAATAAATAATCGAGCTCTCATTGCACTGATCCACCTTAAGTCTGTGGATTACCTGAGATCAAATAAACAAAAAGTGAGCTTACAAGCTTAGTGTCTATCATATTTCAATTAATAACTTTGACACACATGATTCATTAGATAAAATAACATATATGCGTTCAGATACCAATAAGATATAATTCATAACCAGATATAGAAACAGATGCATAAAAAATTCACATTTAGATCCTACCCCCATTCGATACACACCATCTCTGACCATCCCTACACATAGGGTATTAAATACCTCTCTAGCCCTACACACCGCTCGTGTGTCACCTTTTAGAATATTTGCAGTCTAGCAGAACAATACGCAGTAAACTACTAGAAACAGATATACGTGGCTGAGCCACTAAATACAAAAGATAAATTAAATTCCCCACACTTCCTCTATAATCATAATCCCACCGCAATGCACATGAAAAATTAAACAAATATCGAATGTGCGTATGACATACATGCTATACACAATAGATTTAGATCATATTAGCATATAACACATCATGTAACACCCTAATTTTCGGGAATTCTGTGAATGTTGGCAAAATTTCATGCTTTGATTTTGTCATTTGTGAGTGAAATTATGAAATAGGACCCATGTGAAAATGTTTGAAAATGCTATAGGATAATTTGTAGTGGCCAAATAAATAGTAGTGCAAAATAGGAGGATTTGCATGTCAAACCTCCCATTTTACATGAAGTGGCCAGCCATCATGTTGTTGTAGACAATATGAGCACTTCATATCATTATTCATGGTACAAATTGATAATGGGTTAGGTAAATGTTCCATAATAATGGATTAGGTAAATATTCCATTATAATGGGTTAGGTAAATGTTCCATGATAATGGTTTAGGTAAATGTTCCATGATGGGCATTTCATGTCTTTTGTATTAAAGAATTAAATGGATGAAATATGAAATTTTATTAAAAGAAAAAGGGGTGAAAAGAACAAAGTTTTGTCCATCTTTGTTCATCATAGCCGAAAGTTAGAGATGAGAAAGGAGAGGAGAAAGCTCTTGAATGTTCGGTCACTTGGGGAAGAAAATTGAAGGTAAGTTCATGGTAGTCTGCTTCTATCTTGATGTTCATGAGTTCTTCTTGATTCTACCTTAACTCTTGAAGCATATTTTGGTTTTTAGCTGTGTTGCAAGCATTTAGTCATGAATTAAAATGAAGGAAATGGTTGTTGTTCATGTTCTTTTGATGAAAAATGGAAGATAGGTGAAGTTGAGCCAAACAAATGAGCATGCATGTACCTTAGATGCTAAAGGGAAAAATCGGCTAACATGTTGTGCTTTAAAATGATGAAATAGAGATTATACTTAAGTAAATTCATAGATATGTGATTATTGATTGGTGATATACATGTTTAAATAACATGCATGCAAGTTATGTGTGAAAGAGTGAATTTGGTAATAAATCTGCTTGGGACAGTAGCAGTAATGTGAATTTGGAAAATCACCATAAATTATTGGAGATGAATTAGAAGCTGAATAAATTATATAATTAAACCTTAATGAGTCTAGTTTCAAATGAAATAAACGAGAACATATTTTGAATTCTGTACAATGAGAAATTTGATTCGTAATGAAGAGTGGTCAGATTAGTCAAACAGTGAAACATGGGAAAACTTTGAGAAAAATCTGGTATTGATTGGCTAAACCAAAAATTCTGAAAATTTTATGGATAGAAGATATTTGAGTCTATTTTCATGGAAAATTAACGGCACTTGATTTGTAGTTTCGTAGCTCTAGTTATAAATAATTTAGTTATTATTGCTCAGGAAGACAGCTTGCAGTGAAATTATGATTATGTGGTAAACATTGACAAAAATTTGTTAATGAGTTGCTTATTGATTTCTTATAAGCTTACTATGATCTGTAGGTGTGGTTGGCCGAATATTGTAAGGGGTTAATACATAGTTTGTATTTGAATAGTTAGATTAACGTGTTAGTAATCCAATTGTAGGTGGTTCGTGTGTGGATCTCGTCAGCATATCGTCGCAAACAGGTGTGTAACTAACACCCTCTTATAGACTAGATCGGCACAAGTCGAAATGCCGAAAAGCCAGTATTTTGAGATCTTTCGAGTGTGTGAATGCTCATGAGATTAATAGTTTGATGTATATGGTAAATTAAAGTGACAAGACTGCAGAGTGCGCGATTCTATGCATTTCGATATTTTTGGGCTTAATGGGCAAAAAATGGGATAATGGGCCAACGGGCCGAAATTTTTAAGAAAACACGATAAGTGTTTCTGATCGTACGTAAATGGCTATGTTATGTATGAAAACCTTAAGAATAGTTAAATTACTTGAATACCCCTATGTATGCAAAATTACCGTTATACCCCTGAGGTTACTTTTGATTGAAAAGCATGACGATCTGATTCTGTATGATGTATGCCATGATTATATATCTGTTGCATGGGGACTTGGGTTATACTATGGAGGAAATGTCCTGGTGGCTATGCCACAATTATCTGATCTGGTGACTCTGCCGCATATATCTGTCCTGGTGGCTATGCCACAATTATCTGATCTGGTGTCTCTGCTACATATATCTGTTGTAGTGGCTCTGCCACAATATCTGTATATGGTGACTTTGTCACAATATCTGGCAGCCTCGCTGCGATTTCTATGGTGTGTAGCGGTTGGGTGGGTCGAGTAGTCTCCCCTCATGGTGTAAGGCTGGTACGGTGGTGTTATGGATGAATCTGGGTTGGGTTTCTGCATAAACATGTAATATCTGTTCTGTTCAGTTATGGGCCTATGGGTTTTATTCAGATTACATTGCGGGCTAAGGCCAACTTATTCTATTTCGTGGTTTGAGTGATATAGGCTATGGTTGGGTTAATTTACACACTGAGTTTCCCCAAACTCACCCCTTTTATTTTCATCCACGCAGGTAATCCCCAACCATAGTGGGCTTGGAGCTGTGAGGGAATTCAGAGTGGCCACCCGTTCTGAAAGTTTGATTTTCTTCTGGTGAACTGGACATCCTTTTATTTACGTTTGAAGTTTTGGTTTTTTAAATGTAATAAGGCCGCTTAATTATTTTTGATGGTTTTAATATGTATTACTAAGATAGGTATTACTTATTTTAACTGTTGAAATTGGATAGCTTTCGGGAGCGTTTTCAAAAACAACAACTGATTTCAAAATAACACGACAACAAGCAAAGCTTCCGTAATGAAATTATTTTCCAAAATTAATCACTTTTCCTAAAAATGACTTAATCAAATTGCTTTCCTAGAAATATCCATGACGTTAAGGTGTGGCAATGACGGTATGCATGTCTAGGATTGGATCCGAAGGGAGCTTGGTACTTAAGTAGTCCGGTTGTGCACCGTATAGGATGACGTTAAGGTTTTTCTATGATGGCAGCACCTTTGACAAAACTCATAAGGAAAGGAGTACCGTTTGTATGGACTAAGAAGCAGTAGGAAGCTTTTGAGAAGTTGAAGAAAGTTCTGACTAAAGCACCTGTGTTAATTCAGCTGGAGTCTGGAAGGATTTTACTGTGTATAGTGACGCATCACACGTGGGTTTGGGCTGCGTGTTAATGCAAGAGGTGAAGGTGGTTGAATATGCATCACGATAGCTTAAGCCTCATGAGGGGAACTATCCGACTCATGATTTGGAGTTGGCAGCAGTGATATTCGCACTTAAGATTTGGAGACATTACTTGTACGGAGAAAGGTGTATTATATACACTGACCATAAGAGTCTTAAGTATTTGTTGACTTAGAAGGAGCTGAACCTTAGGCAAAGGAGATGGATTGAGTTGCTTAAGGATTATGACTGTTTGATCGAGTATCACCCAGGCAAGGCTAATGTGGTAGCTGATGCTTTAAGTTGTAGAACTGTATCTGATCTGAGAGCAATGTTTGCTCGTTTGAGTCTGTATGATGATGGAGGTCTGTTGGCTGAGTTGCAAGTGAGGCCAACCTGGGTGGATCAGATTAAGGAAAAGTAGTTGAACAATGAGTCTTTGGTCACTCGTTTCCAACAAGTTAAGGAAGGGGGAACTTCTGAGTTTGGGTTAAATGGCGAAGGAGTTCTGTGTTTCCGAGGAAGAACTTGTGTTCCGAAGGACTCTGATTTGAGGCAGACAATATTGAAGGAAGCTCATGGAGGACTTTGTGCCATGCATCCTAGAAGGAATAAGTTGTATCACGACTTGCGAGAATTGTACTAGTGGCCTGGACTTAAACGAGAAGTAACGGAGTTTGTAGGGAAATATCTGACATGCCAGCAAGTGAAAGCTGAGCATCAATTACCTTCTGGACTGTTACAGCCGGTGAAGATACCACTTTGAAAGTGGGAGAGGGTAACCATGGACTTTGTGAGTGGGTTGCCTTTGACACTATCAAAGAAAGACTCGGTGTGGGTGATTGTGGATAGGTTGACGAAATCAGCCCATTACATACCTGTACATACTGACTTTTCGCTTCAAAAGTTAGCCAAGCTGTATGTGGCGGAGATTGTACGACTTCATGGAGTCCCAGTTTCGATTGTCTCTGACCGAGATCCTAGATTCACATCTCGGTTTTCGCAAAAGTTGCATGAGGCGTTGGGGACGCGATTGAACTTTAGTACAGCTTTCCATCCCCAAACTGGTGGTCAGTTAGAGAGGGTTATTCAGATTCTGGAGGACATGTTGAGGGGATGCGTGATTGACTTTCGAGGTAGTTGGGAGGATTACTTGCTGTTGGCAGAATTTGCGTACAATAACAGTTACCAGGCGAGTATTCGAATGGCACCGTATGAAGCACTGCATGGACGAAGGTGTCGTACACCTAGTTGTTGGACTGAACTAGGAGAGCGACAAATTCTTGGACCAAAGTTGGTAGCTGATACTGAGGATAAGGTCAGAATAATTAGGGACCGGTTAAAAGAAGCATCTGATAGGCAAAAGTCGTATGCATATTTGAAGCGTAAGGAGATTGAGTACTCAGTAGGTGATGTGGTCTTCTTGAAGGTTTCTCCTTGGAAGAAGATATTAAGGTTCGGTAAGAAGGGCAAGTTGAGTCCGCGGTTCATTGGGCCTTATCGGGTTTTGAAGCGAGTAGGCCCGATGGGCTTATCGATTGAATTGCCTCGAGTTAGACAGATTCACGATGTTTTCACGTCTCCATGTTAAGGCGTTATCATTCTGACCCTGCTCATGTCTTGCCAGTTGCAGAAATTGATGTTCAGACTGATTTGACCTTTGAGGAGGAGCCTGTGCAAATATTGGCTCGAGATGTTAAGGTTCTCGAAAGGAAATCATCCGTTAGTGAAAGTGCTTTGGCGTAATCATGGAAGGGAAGAAGCTACTTGGGAATCAGAAGAGACTATGCGTCAACAATACCCTCAACTATTTGGATTAGGTAAATTTCGAGGCCGAAATTTCTTTCAGGGGGTAGAGTTGTAACGCCCCAATTTTTGGGAATTCTGTGAATGTTGGCAAAATTTCATGCTTTGATTTTGTCATTTGTGAGTGAAATTATGAAATAGGACCTATGTGTAAATGTTTGAAAATGCTATAGGCTAATTTGTAGTGGCCAAATAAATAGTAGTGCAAAATATGAGGATTTGCATGTCAAACCTCCCATTTTACATGAAGTGGCCAACCATCATGTTGTTGTAGACAATATGAGCACTTGATATCCATAATTCATGGTACAAATTGATAATGGGTTAGGTAAATGTTCCATGATAATGGATTAGGTAAATATTCCATGATAATGGATTAGGTAAATGTTCCATGATAATGGTTTAGGTAAATGTTCCATGATGGGCATTTCATGTCTTTTGTATTAAAGAATTAAATGGATGAAATATGAAATTTTATTAAAAGAAAAAGGGGTGAAAAGAACAAAGTTTTGTCCGTCTTTGTTCATCATAGCCGAAAGTTAGAGATGAGAAAGGAGAGGAGAAAGCTCTTGAATGTTCGGTCACTTGGGGAAGAAAATTGAAGGTAAGTTCATGGTAGTTTGCTTCTATCTTGATGTTCATGAGTTCTTCTTGATTCTACCTTAACTCTTGAAGCATATTTTGGTTTTTAGTTGTGTTGTGAGCATTTAGTCATGAATTAAAATGAAGGAAATGGTTGTTGTTCATGTTCTTTTGATGAAAAATGGAAGATAGGTGAAGTTGAGCCAAACAAATGAGCATGCATGTGCCTTAGATGCTAAAGGAAAAATCGGCTAACATGTTGTGCTTTAAAATGATGAAATGGAGATTATACTTAAGTAAATTCATAGATATGTGATTATTGATTGGTGATATACATGTTTAAATAACATGCATGCAAGTTATGTGTGAAAGAGTGAATTTGGTAATAAATCTGCTTGGGACAGTAGCAGTAATGTGAATTTGGAAAATCACCATAAATTATGGGAGATGAATTAGAAGCTGAATAAATTATTTAATTAAATCTTAATGAGTCTAGTTTCAAATGAAATAAACGAGAACATATTTTGAATTCTATACAATGAGAAATTTGATTCGTAATGAAGAGTGGTCAGATTAGTCAAACAGTGAAACATGGGAAAATTTTGAGAAAAATCTGGTATTGATTGGCTAAACCAAAAATTCTGAAAATTTTATGGATAGAAGATATATGAGTCTACTTTCAGGGAAAATTAACGGCACTTGATTTGTAGTTTCGTAGCTCTAGTTATAAATAATTTAGTTACTGTTACTCAGGAAGATAGCTTGCAGTGAAATTATGATTATGTGGTAAACATTGACAAAAAATTGTTAATGAGTTGCTTATTGATTTCTTATAAGCTTACTATGATCTGTAGGTGTGGTTGGCCGAATATTGTAAGGGGTTAATACATAGTTTGTATTTGAATAGTTAGATTAACGTGTTAGTAATCCAATTGTAGGCGGTTTGTGTGTGGATCTCGTCGAGATATCGTCATAAAATGTGTGTAACTAACACCCTCTTATAGACTAGATCGGCACAAGCCGAAAAGCCGAAATGCCGAAAAGCCAGTATTTTGAGATCTTCCGAGTGTGTGAATGCTCATGAGATTAATAATTTGATGTATATGGTAAATTAAAGTGACAAGACTGCAGAGTGCGCGATTCTATGCATTTCGATATTTTTGGGCTTAATGGGCAAAAAATGGGATAATGGGCCAACGGGCCCAAATTTTTAAGAAAACGTGGTAAGTGTTTCTGATCGTACGTAAATGGCTATGTTATGTATGAAAACATTAATAATAGTTAAATTACTTGAATACCCCTATGTATGCAAAATTACCATTATACCCCTAAGGTTACTTTTGACTGAAAAGCATGACGATCTGATTCTGTATTATGTATGCCATGATTACATATCTGTTGCATGGGGACTTGGGTTATACTATGGAGGAAGTGTCCTGGTGGCTATGCCACAATTATCTAATCTGGTGGCTCTGCCACATATATCTATCCTGGTGGCTATGCCACAATTATCTGATCTGGTGGCTCTGCCACATATATCTATCTGTTCTGGTGGCTCTGCCACAATATCTGTATCTGGTGACTTTTATCAAATTTCCGCATTAACCAAGCCTAGCCCAACCTTTATTACTCTTGTAGGAACTCCTAATTCCAATTATTTCACACAATTCCCATCCATTTAACAAACTTTACAAAATGGTTCATATTAGGTGTTTTCCTGAAAATCCCTTTCATAAAAGTTGTTCATTTAACGACCATGATTCATTTTCTTCCATAAAAATTTAGCAAAAAACATGAACACTCTCATGGAAAAACCCTATACTTTCAAATATTTTGCAAAATAGTCTCCTCATTAGCTAGATTAAGCTATGAAGGTTCCAAAAACACAAAAATCAACAAAAATAACCATCAAAATGACTTACTAGTAAGGGTTGTAAGTTGTTGAAAATTACAAGCTTCCATAGAGGTTTCTCCTTCAATATTTCGGTAGAGAAAAGAAATGGAAAAGATAATTGGCCACTTGTTTTATTTTATTAGTATTTGCTTTTGTCATCAAATACCAGTTTTATTTTATTAGTATTTTCTTTTGTCATCAAATACGAAACCATACCAACTTTGACCCCTTTTTGACTCTTCATTTATTACATTTCATGTACAGACATACACACATGTAATGGCCTAATTGCTCATTAAGGACCTCAGATTTTAAGTTCTATAGCTATTTAACATTTTTAGCTAATGGAACACAACTTTTGTATTTTGCGCGATTTGGTCATTTTTCACAAATTAAGCTATTAAACAAGAAAATTAGCTCATAAAATTTTCACACATACATGTTCACATGCTATAAACACTAATAATAGTATTAAAATGATTTTACATCCTCGGATTTGTGGTCCCAAAACCACTATTCCGACTAGGCCCAAATCAGGATGTTACAGCTCTCCCTATTTAGGGATTTTTGTCCCCGAAAATGTTACCAGAAAAGTGGTTTTGGTATTCACATAAACTTTTATTTTCCATAATCATTGATAAAGAACTTTCACTCGACTGTGTCTTTAATACTTATCTCTTTACTTTCTCATATCAGTCTCATAAGCGATTCACTGCTATACTACAGCTAGGCTGAATTGCAACCTCTATCTGAGAGTTCATATGCACAAAAGTTCAATCTATGTCATCATGTCACATATATGCACATACTTGAATCTTTTCGAATTCTAATAGTAAAACTAGTCAGTTCATCTTGACCTTATACTCTCTAATTTCACACAGTCCGATTAATGGAGACTAGTATTCCAAGAAATCCGATAATCATAAAGACATAAAGTCTCATTAATCTGATGAGCGGGAATTCAGTACATACCGGCATGGTTTACAGATCTCATCAAACATTTAACAATAAATTACATCACATTTTTCCTCTTTCCAAGACGAGAATAATTCTGATATGGCCTCGAGAATAATCCTTTTTCATTTCTATTCAAATATCAACACCGAAGAAGATAGCTCCGATAAAACCTGATGCTTGGTTCTAACCCTGTTAACAACTTAAATTTTTCTGTAGTATCAAATGCTCTAATCTATCACATTATCTTATTGTTTTAAAACACACCACAATTCATACAACAGTGCATCACTGAAAATTAAGAAGTTTCTGCCAAATGCAGACTAAACTAGTTCAAATGCTTCAGTTAACAATATTCTCATCTGTCCAAGCTTTGCTAACCTGGAATAAGCTATTCAACTTTCTCATGAAAAAAAATTTACCAATTGACATTTGCAATTTCACCATTAATACCTTTGCCGATGTGAAATCCTTACATGGAAATTTGAGAAATCCAAATACTAAAATTACCACATTATCAAGATCAAATCAGAAGCATAGTCACACTTGACATAATTATCGCAAGCTAAAGAACTCACTTTGAACATGAGTCATAATTGACAAATAATGGAACAAAGATAACAAGAAAACCAAGCAAAGAAATCCAAGATAGAGAAATCCAGGATAAAGAAACCCAAGATACGATACTATATCGAAAGACAGAAAATAGAACTCATAAGAAAATATGAAAGACCTTGATAACCCCTCAGAGGGAAAAAGTCCAGAAGAAAGCATCATTTAATCCTACTAGAATCAAATGCAACAATTAAAAGAAACAAAATCATAGCATCATATGCATGTTCTCATAAATTCCCAACAGACAGGATATAACAGAATACCAGAGAGAAGTAGAGCAAAACATCTTATAAACCGGTCAGACCGACAATGCCTTCGTCTCAAATTTAGATCAGATAGCATTCTCATATAATAAGAATTTCATCAGAAGATAGATAGCTACTATAACACTTCCGATAACAATGATTTTTTAGAATATATCAAGAGAGGCAGTCGTCATCTGTTCACTGTAATTAGTATACTCAGACATCTCATATTTCAGATATTATTTCTCCAACTATTTCTGTCCTCATAAATCCTATATTATTCATTTCACTAAAGAAGATCAGTTCTGAGAAGGTCACAATCATTACATTTCCTCGACCTCGTACCTGAGTAATTCGATTTACCAAAGTAAATTTCTTCTCTAACTGTGGTAGTGCATAACTCAAATAATCTTTATGTCAACCCAATACTTTTCTAGCTCTGGCTTACTTATCAACTCATTCTCAATCTCTAACCATGTTTATAGTTATTCCCCCACTGAACTCTTTGGTTTCACACTTGTGAGTTTATTCAACACAAATCTCATGAAGTTCTATTACAAAACACCACTCTGGTAAGGGGGTGAGGTCGTAAGGCTTCTGACTCGAGTCTCATATACATATGCATATGACACAACTTTCATCATCATAGCAACACCATCACAATCATGCCATTCATTTCAGGAAAATTATTGCTCATATTTGTATTTCACAATTTTTCGATTATCTTATTCACTCATGTTCACTTATGAACACATTCTATGAATTCTGGACAACTTTTCTCGTCACATTTACTTAATTAAACATATCAAGCACATAGTATCATATAATGGCCAACAAACATGGATGAATACATTACAATCGAAACTTTAACCTCGCACATCATTATAGGCATGTCATTACAATCATATAAATCTATCCAAACAATTCAACACATTTACTTAAGTTATAGAGCTTGCCAATCATAATCATTCAAATAATTATACGTGAACATTCGTTCTACCTGTATTTTTAGTAAGTTATCTAAACACATGCATTCACTAGAACAAATCAACCACCTACATCATGGGATTGTCAATCAATCATAGATAAGCCCATTATACCATGTACACATTCTATTTCATGTTTCTCATATCACAAATATGTACATATACATTTCACGAATTCTTATTCGTACCTTCCCAAGTTTCAACTCCTCATAACTGCACTTTATTTGAATACTTTAGTATTACTATCTACGTGATCGGGGGTAGCTCAGTTGGAGAGTACCTTTATCTAAACAAGATAGTTCTTATTCGCGTCGGGAGATATCACACTATCACAAATTTGTGGCATTTATAGCTAGACTCTTACACGTACTAGGTTAGCCCAAGAATCGACTAAGCCATAGCTTTGATACCACTAAATGTAACACCCCTCACCGGAGTTCAAGGCCGGGACAGGTTACGAGGCATTACCGGACTTAAATACAAACAATCATGTAAAAACTGGGCCATAAAATTCCATTTAGATTCAAATTAATCATACGCTTGCATAACGTCCCTTACTTGGGTTTACAAAGCCCAAAACATACATTGGGAGAAGTCTGTGGCTAAACTGAGAACCTCGGAAAGTTTTGGGAAAAATTTAGAAAATTCTTCCATGAAACAGGGTCACAAGCCCGTGTGGACATAGGGGCACACCCGTGTGCCATTGACATGTCTGTGTCCTCAGGTCATGTAACTCTCTATTTATGACGTCAACAAACAAATTGAACCACACGGCCAAGCCACACACTCGTGTGCTAAGGCCATTTTCCCCAAACAGTTGAGACACACGGCCGTGTCTCGGTCCATGCTATTTTTCAAGCCTTTATGTTACCCTTAATCTTTCACATCTATATACACACCAAGGACACATATCATGAAATCATTTTAATGATTTAGCATCCCATATTAAGACACATTCACAAGTATTAGAACACAGCATAGATAGATAGGTTCACAAACTATAATCAATATGAGCCACCCTTCATGGCCATATAAAAATAACTCAATATAGGCCAATACATTTGGCTAGTCATGTTAACACATATCATAAAAAAAAAAACCAAGTCCCTATACATGCCACTCACTTGATGGCGCTTAACATATATATCAATATTCCAAAGGTGATGGTTTAATAGTGTGGTGCTGCATCCGACGATTTCTAACCCCGAGCTAACCTGTTAACACTAAATTAAAGGAAAGGAAGGGAGTAAGCTTTATAGCTTAGTAAGACCGTATAAAAATAGTAAGCAATTTATCAACTTGCTTCTCAAGGTAATATAACTATATTTGCACTTTTATTATGTTCAGGTCAAGCAATTTTCTCGAGTCACAGTTATTAAATTATTTATATCTTGAGCTACAGAACTCCAAATTAAGTTCTGCTAATTTTCTTTGAAACTAGACTCATATATCTCCTTACAATAAAATTTTCCAAATTTTTTGTTTAGTCAATAAGTACAATTTATTCTTTAAAGTCACCCTATTTTGGTGTCCAACAGTTCTGAGCCTTCTTCACTAAAAATTAATTATCTCTTAATATAAGATTCAGATGATGTTCCCTTTTCTTTATTTCGGAAATAGACTCACTAAAGATTCTAATCATATAAACTATAACCCATAATTGTTTTTTTTTTCAAGTTTTAATGATTTTCCCAAATCAGAACAGGGGATTTCGAAATTATTCTAACTCTATCTCACAACAATTTAAATATCTCATAATATGAACTTCTTTTGCTTACATCGTTTCTTCTATATGAAACTAGACTCAATAATATTTAATTTCATATTTTATTCCACCTCTAGATCTATTTCCACAATTTTTGATGGATTTTCAAATTCGAACTACTGCTGCTGTCCAAAACTGTTTCAATGCTAATTTTACCCTTTCATAATTATCTTTAAATAGGCTTTTATGCCAATCAATTTCTCTTTTCATATTCATTAGGCCATAAGGTGTGTAACACCCTTACCTGCTACTGTCATGCCGAAGCGAGATACAAGGTATTACCAGAACATAACACATACCATTAAACATAACCGAAATATAAATATGTCATCCAATTTGATAGTGCATCGTATAATATATGTCTTGAACAATATTAGCCAACTTTAATGGCTTGTACAAATTAGCTGGTCGAGCATCTTGTAACTAATATTTTAAACCTAGACAAATATGACACGTAACAAAATAATTAAGCCTACTATACATGCCATAATTCAAAACGTTTAGTTCAAATACCCTAAAGTATGATAGTGCGGTAGATCTTCACGATCCTTAACTCTGAGCAAGCAAGAACACTATAAGACAAAAGAGAGAAACAAAGTAAGCTTATAGCTTAGTAAGTAAGTATGTAAATACTAATTAAAAAAATCTAACATGTTTACACAACAATTCAAGTATATCTACTTTAACTTCACTATTCATTCCACTTTGATTAAGCTGTCTCTGCTGCGTCATATTCACTAAATAAATCATAACTCGAGTTACAAAACTCGAAATTCAAATCCGTAAAATTTCCTGAATCTAGACTCATAAAGATTTTTGCTAATTTTTTCTATAATTTTTGGTTCAGCCGATTAGTACAGTTTATTAGTTAAAGTTTCCCTGTTACACATCTCGACTGATCTGACCTCTGTTCACTACAAATTGAATTTCTCTCAGTACACAATTCAAAAACCCTGAAGTCTGTTTCATTTAAAACTAGTCTCAATAAGGAATTTAGGCATGTAAACTATATTTCTTAATTTGCTTTGTACAATTTTTAATGACTTTTCAAAGTTGGAACAGGGATCACGTATTCATCCTGAGCAAGTCACATACAATTGTAAATATCTCAAAATATAGAATTCCTTTGCTTGCTCTGTTTCTTTTATATGAAAGTAGACTCATTAAACTTTAATTTCACATCTCATTCAACCTCTAATTATATTCCTCCTATTTTTGGTGATTTTTCAAAATCACGTCACTGCTACCATCTAAAAACAGTTTTAATGCTAATTTCACTCTTTCACACATTCTTTATGCTAACCTCATTTTATCTTATATATGTATATACCACAAATCATTTTCACCACATTTCATTCACCATAAGTGTAAGTCCAAACCACAATATCACCACAAAACCATCCCGTTGAACAATTCGGATCAATCCTCGATATTTAATGGTTTCAAGACACACCCCACCATCATACTTCGTTTAGTTCGGCTCTCTTGTACACATGGTGAACACTTAGTACCACTCATGCGACCCAACCGATTTGTCTCGTAGCTCTCTTGTCTACATGGTGTCCTTCACTTGGAATCACGCATGCGACCTAGCTACATTTATCTTTCACGTAGCTCTCTTGTCTACATGGTGTCCTTCACTTGGAATCACGCATGCGACCTAGCTACATTTATCTTTCACGTAGCTCTCTTGTCTACATGGGATACATCTCGTATAACACATGTGACCTAGCTACTCTGAGGTGTCTCGTAGCTTTCTTGTACACATGATGTGCACTCAGCATCATACATGTGACCTAGCTACGCTCCTCTATTTCATTCGATCTCTCCGAATGTTCAACCGGATCTCTCTCTATATTTATTTCCATTCTTCCAATAGTCGATTTATATTTTAACATCAGCTAGTATATTTATATAATAGGCTGAAATATAAGAATGTACATGAAATTATTGTAATATTTACATACAAACTTACCTTGGTGCAAAAATGTGGAAATTTTGCAATTTAGTCCAAAACTTTTCCTTCCCCGCTCGAGATCAATTCCGCGTCTTTCTTGATCTATAATAACACATTTAGCTCATTTAATACTCATACTATTTATTTCAATCCAAAAATCACATCATGGAAAAATTACATTTTGCCCCTAACTTTTCAAAATTACAATTTTGCCCCTAGGCTCGGAATTTAATTTCAGCCCTTATTCTTATATTTTATGATATGCTGAACATTTTCTCTTCTACAACAACATCAAATTCTCACTCTATCATATAGTTATGAACAATAGGTATTTTATACCGATTATCTTGCTTTTACTCGTTTTCACTTAAAACCGAGTAGCACAAGTTATTTAACATAATTTAAAACGTCATATTCTATCATAAAACATCAAAATACACAAATTTCACCTATGGGTATTTTTCCAAATGTGAACCCTAGGTTAAATTATTACTAGCATAAGCTTAATCGAGCTTAGGGATTCAAAAACGTAAAGAACATTAAAAGCGGGCTTGGAATTACTTACTATGGAGCTTGAAAATTGAAGAAACCCTAGCTATGGAGAGAGGAGAATTCGGCAGCAACTAAGGAGGATGATGATCAATTTTGTGTTATTTTTCCCATTTTATTTCATTTAATATCCAAATGACCAAAATGCCCTCCTTACTAAACTTTCAAAATTCCTTCCATGTCCTAATTTTGTCCATGAACTTAAAATTGGTCAAATTTCTATTTAAGACCTCCTAATTAATATTCCAAAACAATTTCATACTAAAACTTCGGGATGCAAATTTTGCAACTTATTCGATTTAGTCCCTACTTTCAATTTAAGCACTTTAGGCATAGAATTTCATCACGAAATTTTCACACAATCATGAAATCATATCATAAACCCCAAAATAATTATAAAACAATTATTTCTATCTCGGATTTGTGGTCACGAAACCATTATTCCGATTAGGCCCTAATTCGGGTTGTCCCAATTCTCCCCCCTTTTGAGATTTTCGTCCCCGAAAATCTTACCAGTAAAGAGGTTTGGGTACTGTTTCCTCATAGCTTCCTCAGGTTCCCACGTAGCCTCTTCTATCCCATGTCTGTGCCACAATACTTTCACTAAAGCTATACTTTTATTTCTTAACTGTTTAACCTCTCGAGCCAAAATCTTTATTGGTTTCTCCTCATAGGTCATATCCGATCAAATCTCAATTTCTGTTGGGGAAATCACATGTGAAGGATCAGAACGATAACGTCGCAACATTGATACATGAAATACGTTATGAATTCTTTCTAACTCTGCCGGTAAGGCCAACCGATATGCCACTGGTCCAATTCTCTCAGTAATCTCGTACGGCCCAATAAAACGCGGACTCAACTTGCCTTTTCGACTAAATCTCAGAATCTTTTTCCATGGTGACACCTTCAAGAACACTTTATCTCCCACCTAAAATTCAATCTCTTTTCTTTTTAAATCGCATATGACTTTTGTCGATCTGAAGCGACTTTCAAGCAATCCCGAATTACTTTTATTTTCTCTTGGTTTTTTAACTAGATCAACTCCATGAATCTGTTTCTCACTAAGCTCGGTCCAATATAAAGGAGTTCGACACTTACGACCATACAAGGCTTTGTGCGGTGCCATTTGTATACTTGATTGATAAGCTGTTATTGTAGGCAAACTCAATCAAAGATAGATATTTCTCCCAACTACCTCCAAATTCTAAAACACAAGATCTAAGCATATCTTGAGTACCGGATTACTCTTTCCGTTTGACCATCTGTTTGTGGATGAAATGCGGTACTAAAGTTCAATTTTGTACCCAAAGCTTCTTGTAACTTTTCCAAAATCTCGAGGTAAATCTTGGATCTCTATCGATATTATAGACATAGGTACTCCGCAACTTCACAATTTCAGCAATGTATAATTCGCTAATTTATCAAGTGAGTAATCGTGCGTCTTGGTATAAAGTGGGCTGACTTTGTTAATCTATCAACCACTACCCAAACAAAGATCCTTCTTTTTAGGAGTTAAAGGCAAGCCGGTTACAAAATCCATGGTAATCTTGTCCCATTTCCACTTAGGCACCATTACCGGTTGAAGTAATCCTCAAGGCACTTGATGTTCAAATTTTACTTGTTGACAGATCAAACACTTGGTTACAAATTGAAATGTCCCTTTTCATACCGCCACCAATCTGACTTCTTTAAATCATTATACATTTTGTGCTACCAGATGAACTGATAAACAGCCATTATGCGCCTCATGTAATATTTTCGAATCAATTTATCGTTTTTCGACACATATCCTGTCTCGAAACATCAAATAGTCATCCGGTCCAACTCGAAAATCGAGTCGTAACTCGATTCGCATTGAGTTCTCTTGATCCGCAACTCACTATCATTCTTTTGAGCATCACAAATCAATGGAGAAATAACGGTTTAGCTCTCATCTCTGCTAAGATTGACCCATCATCGACAATGCTAACCCGTGTTCATGGCTCTCAAAGTAAAAAGAAATTTTACGCTCAAGACGTCAAGAACTACATTTGCTTTTCCGGATGATAATCAATCACTAAATCATAATCCTTTAATAATTCAAGCCATCTTCGCCGTCAGATTCAGATCCTTTTGATTCATCAAGTACTTCAAACTTTTGTGATCAAGTAAAAATTCGCATTTTCACCGTACAAATAATGTCGCCAAATCTTCAAGGCAAAAACAACAATGGCTAGTTCCAAATCATGTGTAGGATAGTTCTTCTCATGCGGTTTTAAGCTGTCTCGAAGCATAAGCTACCACTTTACCCTCTTGCATCAACACACATCCAAGGCACATCAATGATGCATCACTATAAATTACGAACTCCTTTCCGACTCGGGCTTGTACTAACATTGGTGCTTCATCAATCGTGCTTTCAATTTTTCAAAACTTTGTTGACATTTATCAGTCCATTCAAACTTAACATTCTTTTGCAACAACTTAGTCATAGGAGAGGCAATCATCGAAAATCCTTCAACAAAACGTCTATAATACTCGGCTAAGCCTAAAAGCTTCTAACCTCGGATACATTCTTGGCGGTTTCAATCAACGATCGCAGAAATCTTGCTTGGATCCACCGAATACCATCACCGAGACTATATGCCCCAAAATCCGACTTCACGGCCGAAACTCACTTTTACTAAACTTGGCAAGCAGTTTCTTTTCTCTCAAGATCTGCAATATAGTTCTCAAGTGTTCGGCATGTTCGGACTCATCTCGAGAATAAATTAAAATGTCATCTATAAACACTACTACAAACTTATCCAAATATGGCCGGAAGATCCGATTCATTAAGTCCATAAATATAGTGGAGCATTTGTTAAGCGAAAGACATCACAAGAAACTCATAATGTCCATACCTTGTCCTAAAGGCGGTTTTCGCACATCGACTCCTTAACTCTCATTGGTAGTAACCGGACCTCAAATCAATCTTTGAAAACACTTGGGCCCCTTTAACCGATCGAATAAATCATCAATCCTCGACAGCGGTACTTGTTCTTTATAGTCACCTTATTAAGTCGACGGTAATCAATGCAAAGTCTCATTGAACCATCCTTCTTCTTCTGAATAATGAGATCACCCAGGGAGAGAAACTTCGGTCTCACAAATCCCTTGTCTGTTAACTCCTGCAATCGAGCCTTCAATTCTTTTAATTCATGAGCCATTCTATATGGAGCAATCGAGATCGGTGCGATGCGGCAACAAATCAATGGCAAAATCTATCTCTCTGTTCGGAGGCAACCCGGCAATTCCTCGGAAATACATCCGAAACTCACGAGAAGAATAACATCGGAGATGATGCATCTTCTCGGCACGATAGCATAAGCTCTAGCAGTGCTCTAGCTTCGATCTTTCCGTTAAATCTTTCATCACGGTTTACTACTAGTCCCACCTCCAAGATTTCTCGGTGGTCTACCTCTACTAGCGGTGGTATTCATCTAGCACTCAAATCTTTCTTCTTTAACTTTCTCCGGACAATCTCTAATAAAATGCTCATGAGAACCAGCTTTGAAACAAGCTCGCTCGGTCCCCAACACTCACCATAATGTTGCTCGCCACATTGTCGACACTCGGGCTTTCTAGGTCGCACATTACCCACACTTGCCACCAAGTAGCTTGAGCTTTAGACCCGAATATGCTCTACCACGATCTCGTGTGAATCCCCAATTGAAGCTGTCATTCGAGGGTTTGTCTCTTTGGACCTCTTTGGTTGAGATTGAAATGGCTTGCTTATCTGTCTTTTTCGACATCTCGGGCCTCAATAGCGACTTTTCTTCTTTCTTTGTTCAATTCTTGACTTTAAGAGCTCGATCAACCAATACTACAAATTCTTTCAACTCCAAAATTCCTACAAGCACTTTAATGTCCTCATTCAGCCCATCTTCAAATCTTCTACACATAATGGCCTCGGTGGACACACATTCTGGGCATACTTGCTGAGTCTTACAAATTCGCGTTCATACTGCTTTCTGAGACATTTTCCCCGCTTCAATTCAAGGAACTCCTTCCGTTTTGATCAATAAATCATCGACTTATGTATTTCTTTCTAAATTCTTCTGGAAGAAATCCCAAGTAACTTTTTCTTTTGGCACCACTGCAACCAAAGTCTTCCACCGGTGGTAAGCGAATCTCTCAAAAGTGATCTGACACACTTTAAGCATTCCTCGGGTGTACATGAGAGCTCATCAAATACACGGTAGAATTTTCAAGCCGAATTCCGCTTTCTCGGGATCATCATCGACCTTTGCTCTAAACTCTTGGCCCTTGTTTTGAATCTTGTCAACCGGAGGCTTGTTCATTCTTACCAAATCTATACCTTGAGCAGCTGAGAGAATCGCCCGAGGTATAGGAGGGTGGAGGAGGTTGAGCATTTGGATTTGCTCGAATAAATTCAAGATACCAATTGTTCATCATTAGGAGAAAGGCATCCCAGCCTCATCTCCTTGTCTCAATGTCTCAGTCTACTTTCCACAGTAGCGGTCCCTTGTGCGGGAGCCGGCGCATTACTAAAAGATCATCATCGCAGCCTCCTTGAGGATCCATTACTATATTAAAACAAAACACGTTTAGAATAATCAGAGTCACCACACTATCACAATATTTTTATGGCATGTATAGCTAGACTTTTACACACACTTTATTAGTCCAAGAACCGACTAAACCATAGCTCGATACCACTAAATGTAACACCCTTACCCGCTACTCGTCATAGGAACAGATACAAGGTATTACCGAACATAACACATACCATTAAACATAACCAAATATAAATATGTCATCCAATTTGATAGTGCATCGTATAATATATGTCTTGAACAATATTAGCCAACTTTAATGGCTTGTACAAATTAGCTGGTCGAAATCTTGTAACTAATATTTTAAACCTAGACAAATATGACACGTAACAAAATAATTAAGCCTACTATACATGCCATAATTCAAAACGTTTAGTTCAAATACCCTAAAGTATGATAGTGCGGGTAGATCTTCACGATCCTTAACTCCCGAGCAAGCGAATAACACTATAAGACAAAAGAGAGAAACAAAGTAAGTTTATAGCTTAGTAAGTAAGTATGTAAATACTAATTAAAAAAATCTAACATGTTTACACAACAATTCAAGTATATCTACTTTAACTTCACTATTCATTCCACTTTGATTAAGCTGTCTCTGCTGCGTCATATTCACTAAATAAATCATAACTCGAGTTACAAAACTCAAAATTCAAATACGTAAAATTTCCTGAATCTAGACTCATAAAGATTTTTGCTAATTTTTTCTATAATTTTGGTTCAGCCGATTAGTACAGTTTATTAGTTAAAGTTTCCCTATTACACAGCTCGACTGATCTGACCTCTGTTCACTACAAATTGAATTTCTCTCAGTACACAATTCAAACAACCCTGAAGTCTGTTTCATTTAAAACTAGTCTCAATAAGTAATTTAGGCATGTAAACTATATTTCTTAATTTGCTTTGTACAATTTTAATGATTTTTCAAAGTTGGAACAGGGGATCACGTATTCATCCTGAGCAAGTCACATACAATTGTAAATATCTCAAAATATAGAATTCCTTTGCTTGCTCTGTTTCTTTTATATGAAAGTAGACTCATTAAAATTTAATTTCAAATCTCATTCAACCTCTAATTATATTCCTCCTATTTTTGGTGATTTTTCAAAATCACGTCACTGCTACCATCTAAAAACAGTTTTAATGCTAATTTCACTCTTTCACACATTCTTTATGCTAACCTCATTTTATCTTATATATGTATATACCACAAATCATTTTCACCACATTTCATTCACCATAAGTGTAAGTCCAAACCACAATATCACCACAAAACCATCCCGTTGAACAATTCGGATCAATCCTCGATATTTAATGGTTTCAGCACACAGCCCCACCATCATACTTCGTTTAGTTCGGCTCTCTTGTACACATGGTGAACACTTAGTACCACTCATGCGACCCAACCGATTTGTCTCGTAGCTCTCTTGTCTACATGGTGTCCTTCACTTGGAATCACGCATGCGACCTAGCTACATTTATCTTTCACGTAGCTCTCTTGTCTACATGGTGTCCTTCACTTGGAATCACGCATGCGACCTAGCTACATTTATCTTTCACGTAGCTCTCTTGTCTACATGGGATACATCTCGTATCACACATGTGACCTAGCTACTCTGAGGTGTCTCGTAGCTTTCTTGTACACATGATGTGCACTCAAGCATCATACATGTGACCTAGCTACGCTCCTCTATTTCATTCGATCTCTCCGAATGTTCAACCGGATCTCTCTATATTTATTTCCATTCTTCCAATAGTCGATTTATATTTTAACATCAGCTAGTATATTTATATAATAGGCTGAAATATAAGAATGTACATGAAATTATTGTAATATTTACATACAAACTTACCTTGGTGCAAAATGTGGAAATTTTGCAATTTAGTCCAAAACTTTTTCCTTCCCAGCTTCGAGATCAATTCCGTCTTTCTTGATCTATAATAACACATTTAGCTCATTTAATACTCATACTATTTATTTCAATCCAAAATCACATCATGGAAAAATTACATTTTGCCCCTAACTTTTCAAAATTACAATTTTGCCCCTAGGCTCGGAATTTAATTTCAGCCCTTATTCTTATATTTTATGATATGCTGAACATTTTCTCTTCTACAACAACATCAATTCTCACTCTATCATATAGTTATGAACAATAGGTATTTTTTACCGATTATGTCGTTTTACTCGTTTCACTTAAAACCGAGTAGCACAAGTTATTTAACATAATTTAAAACCTCATATTCTATCATAAAACATCAAAATACACAAATTTCACCTATGGGTATTTTTCCAAATGTGAACCCTAGGTTAAATTATTACTAACATAAGCTTAATCGAGCTTCCGGATTCCAAAAACGTAAAGAACATTAAAAGCGGGCTTGGAATCACTTACTATGGAGCTTGAAAATTGAAGAAACCCTAGCTATGGAGAGAGGAGAATTCGGCAGCAACTAAGGTGGATGATGATCAATTTTGTGTTATTTTTCCCATTTTATTTCATTTAATATCCAAATGACCAAAATGCCCTCCTTACTAAACTTTCAAAATTCCTTCCATGTCCTAATTTTGTCCATGAACTTAAAATTGGTCAAATTGCTATTTAAGACCTCCTAATTAATATTCCAAAACAATTTCATACTAAAACTTCGGGATGCAAATTTTGCAACTTATTCGATTTAGTCCCTACTTTCAATTTAAGCACTTTAGGCATAGAATTTCATCACGAAATTTTCACACAATCATGCAATCATATCATAAACCCCAAAATAATTATAAAACAATTATTTCTATCTCGGATTTGTGGTCACGAAACCACTATTCCGATTAGGCCCTAATTCGGGTTGTCACAAGGTGAAGGGGTAAATATATCATGTCCTGATTTAATTTGATCTAAGCCTCACACATAATCATCCATCAAATTTACCACATAATTATATACCATAGGTATCGACCTAATATTTACAAGGTCGTCTGATCGCGTGATTCATAACAAGTAATAAATATTTATAATGAAGATCAAACCTAGACTAACTATTATCACGATGAAAAGGCAAGCGCACCTATCAAACAATATAGTAATGGAAAGGCTGGGATATCGTACCCAAGGGAACCAAAAGTACTAGTAATAACTATCTTTTTATTATCTAGCCTAAGAATAAAAGGGGTTTGTTTTAATTAACTAATTATTTAAACTAAAAACGCACAGAGAAAAGAATTGGGGAATTGCTTTTGGGAAAACCGATTGACTTGAGACAATACCTAAGGAAAAATCCACCTAGACTGTACTTGTTATTCTGGCTCCGAATCGGACGATTTATTCATTCAACTTGTTCCGTAGAGATCCCTAAGTTATGTTATTATCGCTATTCAAGACTAATAACGTCTAATCCCTAGATTGAATAATCTAGACTTTTCTCTAATTAGCACTCTAGGGTTGCATTAACTCGATCTATGGATCCCCTTATTAGGTTTCACCCTAATCCGGCAAAATCTTGTCACCCTATTTCTAGGCGCAAATCAACTCGCTTAATTATGGCAAATGTACTCTTAGGCGAGGTCTATTCCTCCTCGAATAAGGCGTGCCTTGAATCGGTATCCTGGGATATCAAAGCAAGAATTAAGAACACATAATTAAGAATAAGTTAAATATTTATCATACGATTTAGAAAATAATAACAAGATTCGTCTTAGGTTTCATTCCCCTTAGGTATTTAAGGGATTTAGTTCATAACTAAATAAGAAAACATCTCAGAAGAATAAAGAATACAAAACATAAAGAAAACCCAAAACTCCTAAAGGGGAATTGAGAAGAGATCTTCAGTCTTGATGATGAATCCGGCTTCTGAGATGGATCAATCGGCTTCCTTAGGGTAATTCCTTACTCCTCTTCTCTGTCTCCCTTTTTCTCCTCCTCTAGTGCGCATTTATAGGCTTTGGAATGCCTAGAAACCCTCCAAAGTGGCCTTTTCCGAATTGGACTTAACTTGGGCTCAGCAGGGACACGCCTGTGTGACACGGCCGTGTGACGTGATTGCTAGGCCGTGTTCAATCAGTTAAATTGCACACGGCCATGTCGGCAATGGCCAGGCCGTGTGAATCGTGAAAGCATTGGTCGACACCATCGAAAGACACGAGCATGTGAGCTGCCCGTGTGGCAAGGCTTAGGCCGTGTCATCTTCTTGATTTGGTTTGTTTTGTCCTTTTTTGGCTCGTTTTTGGCTCCTTTTGACTCTTGGTGCTCTCCTGAGTACAAAACATGAAATTAAAGAATTAGGAGCATCAAATTCACCAATTCTAATGAGAAATCATCTATAAAATGCATTAAACATGGGATAAAAATATGTATAATTTACGGTTTATCAAATACCCCCACACTTAAGCATTTGCTTGTCCTCAAGCAAAATTCTCAACTCATAATCAAGATAAATTCTTCTCAACTTATAATTCTTATCGATAATATCTCAAAATAATCCATTGGTAATCATACATTGAGAATTTAACTCAAAGAACATAAAAGTTTCAATCATTCCAAGTTGAACATTTTATCCCGAAAATATAAGTGTCTTCCGTCATCTAAGTAATTACCTTTAATTCAAAATATCACAGAGTTTTAAATCCTTACTAAAGATTCACTCAAATCACTCGAGGTGTTTAAGGACAATAAAGGAAGCACTCAACAGTCAATAATGGAAAGTCATTACCATAGGCTTGTATGAAAATCAAATCTCCGCCACTTTAATTTTAAGATGATACATCAATTAAAAGGTGAATTGAAAGAAAGGGTTAGAATCGAGATTGAATTGAAAATTTGCCTAACTAGAAAAAGAGTTAATCTTCATTTGCGTACAACAGAGCTTCTCTCAGAATATGAAATTACTAATATGTATACTTAGTTTTTTTTTTTAAGAAAAAGTTAAATAAATAAGAAAAACATAGCTCAACAACTTTTCCAACTCAGATCTCGACAAAAATAGGGATCAAATTGATTTGGGGGATTTCAACAATAATGGGTTAATGGTTAATATTAAGGATAATACAAGGAATGGCTTGTTAGGCTCAATGGGGTTTACTAGGGGTTAATCGTGGAGGTAGGCTTTTCATGGCATGAGTGGGTTAATCCTAAGTGCCTTAATCATTTTGATATATCAAATCAAATGGTGTGGTCTCGACGTGCATAATCAAGCAAGTTCTAGAATAACAGTTCAATACTGATGCACTCAAAGTAATAATAAAAGTGAGCATGAAAGGATGAATAGATGCTCAAAAGGCTCAAAAATCTCACAAAAATTATGGCTTTTTGATGTTTAGACTCATGAATTCTAATTCAAAGTAATACCTAGACTTGGGGAAATAGCCTATAATTTTAATTTCTTAAAAATCAACTTATCATGCTTGATTCTCTAATGTTTTAAAGTTTAAATAACCAATGCATAAATCCTTATGTTTTAATTCAAGATATATCAATCAGAATCATAAATCAATTAAAATTTATCCTAAATATGATATGAGATTTTTTCATGAGAACAAGGTGATTATTAATGAATACCCCCCCACACTTAAGATGTACATTGCCTTCAATGTACAAAGATAGATGTTAGAGAATAAAAATAAGCTAGGGAGAGAAGTGAAACTTCCTGTATGATGAATTCCTTGAACTTAGAGTTTTGGAGAGTGATCGGTTTGAGAGTGGAGGAGGATACTCCAGCAGTCGCAGAGGTTCATTAGGCCATAAGTCCTGTGCCAAAAGAATATTATATCTAGTGGTAACTATGGTCATGGTTGAGCAGGACATGGCAGTCATGGAGAACCTTTCCCAGTGGAGTTGTAGTTCCTATGTGATGATGAGCTTAGGAGTTCTATATAACTGTGATAAAATCAAAAACTTTTTAGGAGATATTAGGAAGTATAAGGATTCGAAAAGAAATAACCGAAATAAAGAATAAAAAAAATTCTAAAATCTAATAAAAATAATAGAAATAATTTCAATTATAAGTAAAAACAGAAAATAATAAATAAATATTTCTAAACATCTTCATTGCTGGATGGTTCGTGAGGCGGGACTGACGATGAGATGGGAAGGTGCTGACAACTCTGCTGTAGAGTAGCATCAATGTTGTCAAATTGTTGAAAACACTGAAGCTCGAATTGGGTAAGGTGCTCAGAGATGTTAGCATATGAAGCTGCCATATGAACTGGACGAGAAGGTGGTGGTGGTTGAGAATAGGGATCAGGGAGTGGAGAAGGGGAGATTTCAGCTAGGGCTTTGGAAAGGAAGAGGAAAATGAACAGTGATTTGCTTATATATAGAGGGCCACACGGCCTAGGGCCATGCCCGTGTACTCTGGAGGAGAGCTTGTGTTTTTCAAATATTTCAATTTAGGTCGTGTCCGGCTACTGTCCCACGCCCGTGTGTCTTGGGCGTGTGTGGCACATGGCCATGTCGCACGGTCGTGCCTAGCTTTGTTCGATTCTCCCACGCCCGTGTATTATGGTAGCACGCCCGTGTATTGTTGTACATGGCTGAATGGCACGGGCGTGTCGCATGCCCGTGTTGAAGAAATAGAATAAAGCGTTGTCCCTGGAACGCCCGTGGGTTTTCATTCCCACGCCCGTATGTTCCTATCAAGTTCACCCACGGCCATGCCGTACGGCCGTGGGGATTTATCGCACCCCGTGTTTTGGGGAAACCATGTCCTGCTTCAACACGGTCGTATCGTACGGCTGTGTCTCTTCCCCTATTTGGCCACGGCTTTAGGCACGCCCATGTGCCTGGTCGTGTGTGCTAAAAAACTGTGCAATTCAAAGATTAAGTTAAGGATCCAAAGTGTTAGAAAAATAAAAATAAAGATATCAAAATATGTTAGTGCTCGGGTTGCCTTTCGAGAAGCGCTTATTTATAGTCTAAGTTCAACTTACCTCTCTGTTGATTTATCATGGTGGTTTGAGGAGTTCACACTCCTCGTTCCGGCTGTCAATTTTGAAATAAGGTTTTAAATGGGTATTGTTTACCTTAAAAGTGTTGAACTTGGGATGATTCTCCTCCACTATACCAAATGGAAAAATACTAAGTACCATAAGAGGGATTTCCTCATTTGGTGTGGTAGTGACAATGGGAGGATCATCGGCATCTAGTAAGATTGTATTCCCAACCTGAAGTTGATTAGGAGAGGTATAGGGCTTGTGTTTGTGTAGTTTCAGTTTATCATGTGTTCTCGGTTTGTGTTCTCGCCATTCGTCTAGCTCCTCTATTCGTAGTCTTCGTTCTTCATGGACGTCTTTGTTCTCTTCATGATAGTAGCAGACTGTCTGCCTTGGTTCAAGGAAGTTCCTGCAAGGACAATTGAATATTAGTAGCATTAGCTTGAGTCTTAGAGGTTTTGACTGAGTCACGTGCTTGGAGTGTTACTGCGTCATCATCTACATGAAGTGTTAGCTCTCCTGTGCCTACATTAATAATGGTTCTGGCAGTTACTAAAAATGGTCGTCCTAAAATTAAAGGTACCTCTTTATCCTCATCCATATCTAAGACAATGAAGTCTACTAGGTAAATAAATTTATCAATTTTAGCGAGAACGTCTTCAATAATACCCTTAGGAAATCTAACTATTTTGTCAGGTAATTGTATGCTCATCCTAGTCTGTTTGGGTTTATCGAGACCTAGTCGTTTAAACATTTTATATGGCATAACATTTATGCTTGCCCCTAAATCAGCTAAAGCATTATTCACAGATAGACTACCAATTAAGAAAGGAATTGTAAAACTCCCTGGATCTTTCAATTTGTTAGGTAGCTCATTCTTTAGAATAGTTGAGCAGACTGCATTGAGTTCCACATGTGATGTAGCGTCTAATTTCCTTTTATTACTCAGAAGTTCCTTTAAGAATTTTGCTGAGTTGGGCATCTACGAAAGAACTTCAATAAAGGGTAAGTTAATATGTAATTTCTTTAAGAGTTTGACAAACTTACCGAATTGTTCTTCTGTTCTGTCTTTCGTCATCGCTTTAGGATATGGCACATGAGGTTCATGATTCTTACTTACCTATTTGGGACCATTATTGTTTACCTCTTCTCATCCTTTGTTCATCGTGTTGTCTTGCTGTAATTCTGGTTCAGGTGCAATGAATCATTCCTTATCTTGAGTGCTAATTGCATTGAGATGTTCCCTCAGATTAGGTTCAGTGTTACTTGGTAGGCCACCTTGTGGTCGTTCGGAGATTAGTTTGGACAGCTGACCTATCTGAGTTTCGAGTCCTTGGATCGATGCTTGCTGATTCTTAAGTGCTATCTCGGTATTTTGGAAACAGGTTTCTGACACCAAGATGAATTTGGAAAGCATCTCTTCAAGGTTAAGCATCTCTTCAAGGTTTGATTTTTTCTCTTGTTGATAAGGTAGCTGTTGAAAACCTTGAGGATTTTGTGGCTTTTAATTTCCTTGACCTCTCCAGGAAAATTTTGGGTGGTTCCTCCAACCTGCATTATAAGTATTACTGTATGGGTTATTTTGAGATCTAAAGTTATTATTACCCATATAGTTGACTTGTTCCTCTTTAGTTGTAGGATTGAAGGATTGGTATTCTGTATGTACACTTCCTCCGCTTGAGTCACACCTCATTACTGGATGTACCTATGTAGAACCAAGTAAATCATCAATCTTTTTATTGAGAAGTTCTACCTGATTAGAGAGCATGGTAACTGAATCGATGTTATAGACGCCTTCTGTTTTCGTTGGCTTTGTCCTCATAACTTTCCACTAATAGTTGTTCAGTGATCTCCTCTATGAATTCATAGGCATTTTTCGGTGTTTTATTGTTAATGGTTCTGCCATCAGCTGCGTCAATTATTTGTCTTGTCGAGGGGTTCACACCATTGTAGAACGTTTGAACTTGCAGCCAAAGCGATAACCCATGGTGAGGGCACCTTCTCAGTAAGTCCTTGTTCTCTCCCATGCATCGTAAAGTGTTTCTAAATCCATCTGCACAAAAGAAGAGATATCATTATGCAATTTAGCCGTTTTAGCCAGCGGAAAATATTTTAGTAAAAATTTCTCGGTCATTTGTTCCCAAGTAGTGATAGACCCTCGTGGTAACGAGTTCAACCACTGTTTAGCTTTGTTTGTCAGTGAAAAGGGAAATAGCCGAAGACGAATGACACCATCAGAAATGCCATTGATTTTGAATGTATCGCAAAATTAAAAAAAAAATCGCCAAATGCGTGTTGGGATCCTCATCATGTAAACCATCAAACTAAACAAACTGTTGTATCATCTGAATTATGTTAGGTTTTAGTTCGAAATTATTCGTAGCAATAGTAGGTCTAACTATACTAGACTCAGTTCCTATTAAAGAAGGTTTAGCATAGTCATACATAGTATGTGGAGCAGAATTTTGATTAGCTGCAATTGCAGGAGGCAACTGATCACCTGGGTTTTCACCCATCTCTTTGGTTGGGGTTTGAGTATTGTCTTCTCACTCGTTCTTCGTGTAGCATAAACTACGCCTTATTTCTTTTTGATTTTTGCGAATTGTATGATCGATTTCTTCATCAAAAAGTAGTGGTCCTAATGGGTTTCTTCTAGTCATACATTATAAAAACCTGCCAAGAGAGAGAAAAAGTAAATTAATAAATAATAAAATAAAATAAAATAAAATTGCAAAAAAAATAAATGGCTAAAGTAAAAAAAATTTAGTGTTCCTAATATTTTAGCTCCCCGGCAACGGCGCCAAAAACTTGATCGCGTGATTCGTAACAAGTAATAAATATTTATAATGAAGATCAAACCTAGACTAACTATTATCACGACGAAAAGGCAAGTGCACCTATCGAACAATAGTATAGTAATGCCAAGACCGGGATATCGTACCCAAGGGAACCAAAAGTACTAGTAATAACTATCTTTTTATTATCTAGCCTAAGAATAAAAAGGATTTGTTTTAATTAACTAATTATTTAAACTAAAAACGTACAGCGAAAAGAATTGGGGAATTGCTTTTGGGAAAATCAATTGACTTGAGACAATACTAAAGAAAAATGCACCTAGACTGTACTTGTTATTTGGCTCTGAATCAGACGATTTATTCATTCAACTTTTTCCGTAGAGATCCCTAAGTTATGTTATTACCCCTATTCAAGACTAATAGAGCTTAATCCCTAGATTGAATAACCGAGACTTTTCTCTAATTAACACTCTAGGGTTGCATTAACTCGATCTATGGATCCTTTTATTAGGTTTCACCTTAATCCGACAAAATCTTGTCACCCTATTTCTAGGCGCGCAATCAACTTCGCTTAATTATGGCAGATGTACTCTTAGACAGGGTCTATTCCTCCTCTGAATAAGAGCGTGTCTTGAATCAGTATCCGGGGATATCAAAGTAAGAATTAAGAACACATAATTAAGAACAAGTTAAATATTTATCATACGATTCAGAAAATAATAACAAGATTCATCTTAGGTTTTATTCCCCTTAGGTATTTAGGGGATTTAGTTCATAACTAAATAAGAAAACATCTTAGAAGAATAAAGAATACAAAACATAAAGAAAACCCAAAAATCCTGAAGGGGAATTGAGGAAAGATCTTCAGTCTTGATGATGAATCCGGCTTCTGAGATGGATCAATCGGCTTCCTTGGGGTAATTCCTTACCCCTCTTCTCCGTCTCCCTTTTTCTCCTCCTCTAGCGCATATTTATAGGCTTTGGAATGCCTAGAAACCCTCCAAAGTGGCCTTTTCCAAATTGGACTTAACTTGGGCTTAGCAGGGACACGCCCGTGTGACACTGCCGTGTGACGTGATTTGTAACACCCCGAACCCGAGACCATCGCCGGTGTCGGACACGAGGGGTTAACGAGACAAATCCTCTTAAAGTACCGACCAATTTGGCATTTCCAGACAGGCTGGAAAACTGTGTCACTGTTGCCTTAAAAATCATATCTTGAGTTTCAAAACTCAGAAACTGATTCTGTAAATTTTCCTTGAATTTAGACTCATATATCCATCCATGGATTTATTTCTAGAATTTTTGGTTGGGCCGATTGGTACAGTTTATTAGTTAAAGTCACCCATGTTACAGGGGTCGACTATACTGACCTTCACACGTTACAACTTGAATATCTCTCTGTACAGAGCTTTAATACTGGTACTGTTTGTTTCTAATGAAACTAGACTCAAAATGGAATCTGCACATGTAAGGCATGACTTCTAATTATTTCTGGATAATTTATAGTAAATTTTCAAAGTCGCTTCAGGGGACCCAGAAACCGTTCTGGTCCTGTCTCACGAGAACTTTAATATCTCTCGGTATACTGTTCATATGATCGTTTCGTTACTTTCATATGAAAATAGACTCGTCAAGGTTCGTTTGCATAACTTATTCAAAATTTAATACCCTTCCTAAAAATTTTGGTGATTTTTCACATCCACATCACTGCAACTGGCAGCATCTATTTTTAAGGTAGGCCTTACCTATTTTGTAGTTTCCATGGACCAACTAAGTCTAGTCATACATAGGTCCACCTATGATCATGTTTAGCCATTCAAATGGCTGATCATGTGACCAACACTCCCATTCCAATCCATAATAACATCATGAAACCATATAAAATTACAAACCACAAATGGTCTAATTCCGTACTCCACTTTTACGAACCATTTTCGCATGGCCGTACACATATACATCACAAAAGCACTTGAAAACAACCGAGGGTAGTCCTATACATGCCATATCCAAAGTTCAACTAAAAGAGTACCAAAGGGGGTTTGATAGTGTGGATGACTTCACTTCAAAGATCTCGAATCCGATCGCTAGCGAGTAAAATCTATAAAACAGAGAGCCAAAGGAACGGGGTAAGCATGTTTATGCTTAGTAAATCTCAAGCAATGAAATCGGCTTTAACTAAAGCATTACATTCACATAGCCAAATGAATCATTTCATTTATACACATTCACATAATCATACTTACTTCACACTTCATCAACATATACATTCACAAGATATCAACCAATTCAAGAGCTGAAAATTCGTTAGTCGATTGACGAATATTATTCAAACGTATCGACTTTTCCATTGCACATGTAAACATACCTTATCCTTTGGGCTTTTCGAGCGTACTAATTAAATGTATTACAGCAACCAACGCTCACCTTCAACACAAGCTTCTTGAATACAACCGGATATAACCACACGCATGAATGCCTTGGTCTTAGCCGGATATAACGACTTCGCACAAATGCCTTGGCTATTAGCCCGATATAACAACTTGCACGAATGCCTTGGTATTAGCCCGGATAAAGTCACTAGCACAATTGCCTTGGGTCTTAACCGGATATCATTCAATTGCTCATGCACACATACATCCATAATCATTACACATTCATGTTTCATTTTCGTTACTAAGGCTCAAACACAAATATAATCACTAGCGTAATTGCCTTGGGACTTAGCCCGGTACCATTCAAATACTCATACACACGTATATTAGTAATCATTACACATCCATAATTTCATTTCACATAATTCAAGTAGGGTCATTACTTGAAGACTTACTTCGGATGTTGTCGAACGGCTTCAATGGCTATTCGATCACTTTTTCCTTCCCCTTATCCAATTGTGGCCCTCTAAGCTCTTGAGCTAATTCAAACAAATTCAATTTATTAAAGTCTCGCTTGCTAGCCTTGGCCGAATACACACATCATTGACTCAACATCATATAACTAAGAACTTTAGTCAATTTTCTTTAATTACGCACACATTAGGCCTTAGCTCACAACAAGGTAGCCGATTACCTAAGTCAAGAATAGGCACCATTAAGCTTGCCTCTAACCGAATGCATGCACAATAATTCCCCTCATGTGGCCGATTATACTTAGTCATACTTGCACAAAATCAACAATAAATTGCAAGATTTTCACATCATATGTGTACTAGGCCGAATGTACTTGCAATTTCACAAACATTTTTCAACACTTTCTTCTTTAAACAAACATATTTATCACTTACTTCATAACCAAAACATCATGTGCAAACATATATACACATATAGGTGCAAGGCCAATTTCAAGGTGTCCATAACCATCCAAAACACAAATTTTAACTAACATGCAAGAAGCATAAACCATGCTCATGAGCATACCATGGCGAATACATCACACACCATACCCTTTTAATTTTTTGGTCATGGTTAAACAAAGGATTCAATGTCTTACTCAAGAATGCTAAAAGAAATTTCAAGAGTAGTCAATCCATCATTGCATGCATCATCAACAAGCTTCACATTTAGCATGCAATGGCTTTAACACAATATCAAACTTGGCCAAATACCATTTCCATGGCACAACAAGGATTTGGACCATGGGCTAACATGAACATCAAGTTAGCAACTAAAACATGCATGAATCTCATGACACAACCTCAAACATA
Source organism: Gossypium arboreum (assembly GCF_025698485.1). Classification (NCBI taxonomy): domain Eukaryota; kingdom Viridiplantae; phylum Streptophyta; class Magnoliopsida; order Malvales; family Malvaceae; genus Gossypium; species Gossypium arboreum. Next base: position 113,703,830 of record NC_069077.1, on the reverse strand, counting down.
CCTTAATCTTGATGCAAGTATAGCCAAATCTCCTTCTAGATCTCTTCTAAACCAAAATGGAGCAAAATCCTCCTTCTTCCTTAGTTTTGGCTCAAAGAAAGGATGAACAAATTTTTTCTTTCTTTCTCTACAACTCACGGCAATGGGGGAATACCACACTCACACACATTTTTTTTCATTCTTTTCTTACCCATACTCCTTTGTTTGTTATTTCTCCCTAATGCACCAACAAAACATGTTTATGACATGTTTTGCCCATCCTCTCTTGCCATGGCCGCCACCATCTATAAAAAGGGGTATTTGACATGCAAGTCCATTGTTTTGCATGCATGCTTTAATTAGTCATCACACATTTCCCTATCATACTTTCAAAGTTTACTACTAGGCCCTTTCTAGTGAAATTCACATTTATAACACTAAATCAAATCATCAAAAATGTCACACACAATTTAACACATATCATAGGCATCAAAATAAATTTTAAATTATTTTTATGCCTCGGTTTTGTGGTCCCGAAACCACATCCCGACTAGGGTCAATTTTGGGCTGTCACATGATTGCCAGGCCGTGTTCGATCCGTTAAATTGCACACAGCGTGTGGGTCAATGGCCAGGCTGTGTGAATCGTGAAAGCCTTGGTCGACACCCTCGAAAGACACAGGCGTGTGAGCTGCCCGTGTGGCAAGGCTTAGGCCTTGTCATCTTCTCAATTTGGTCCGTTTTGTCCCTTTTTGGCTCGTTTTTGGCTCCTTTTGACTCTTGGTGATCTCCTGAGTACAAAACATGAAATTAAAGCATTAGGAGCATCGAATTCACCAATTCTAATGAGAAATCATCTATAAAATGCATTAAACATGGGGTAAAAATATGTATAATTTACGGTTTATCATTGTCATAAAGTCATTCTCATAGGTATGACTTACTCATTTACATTCTTACCAAAAGTCCAATATACATCTAGCTCATCACTCATGAATTTTTAGTACATACCTGTACCCTTTCAACATGATTATAAACATAGCTTACTTATTTTCATTCCTTACTAATCATACAACATAAATTGAGCACGCATTTCATGAATTTCATGTACGCATTTCATGAATTTCATGTACGTACCTGTACCACCCATAACATGGTCATAACCTCTCTTATTCTGACATAAACTATAAATTTCCCATTGAACCATTTGGAATACTATAAGATATTTAATAAGCCTCAAGCATAGGGTAAGGTGCCGATGCCATGTCCCAGACATGGTCTTACACTGGCTTACCCATCAAAGTCGATGCTATGTGTCAGACATGGTCTTACATTGACTCTCGTATATCGAGGCTGATGCCATGTCCTAGACACGGTCTTACATTAGCTCTCATCTATCGATGCTGATGCCATGTCCCAGACATGGTCTTACACTAGCTCTCATCTATCGGTGCCAATGCCATATCCCAGACATGGTCTTACACTGACATATATCAAGCCGATGCCATGCCCCAGACATGGTCATACAGTAGCTCTCATATTTCGAGGCCGATGCCATGTCCCAACATGGTCTTACATTAGCTCTCATATATACCTAGCATCATGGTGTAACACCCCTCGCCCGTATCCGACGCCGGGACAGGGTTCGAGGTGCTATCGGACTTAACTCAACCATACACATATAAAACCAGACCATAAAATTTCTTTTAACTTAAAACTTCTTGTTCACATGCATTATGTCCCTTAAACAGGCTCACGAGGCCCAAAACATACATTAGAGACGGTTTGGGACTAAACCGAGAACTTGAGAAAAACTTAAAAAAATTCATGCTTTAAAGCTCCACACGCCCGTGTAGTTATAGACGGTGTGGTCACACACGCCTGTGTGGCTTGGGACACGCCTATACCCTTAGCCCATGTGCAACACTGACTTTAAAACACAACCATGACATACGCCCGTGTGGCCTACCCGTGTACTAAATTAACTTTAAAATACGGCCATGACACACGCTCGTGTGGCCTACCCATGTACTAATCTGACTTAAAATTTTAAGTACAGGGGACGCACGGCCATAACACACACCCATGGGAGTGAGCCGTGTGTCACACACAGTCTAGACACATGCCCGTGTGCCTTACCTGTGTGGACAGAAGGAGACCATTCTTCCAAGTCATTTTGTCACCCATTTTACACAACCTACACAAGATCATTTCAATATACTAATTTCACCACAATAGACGCCAATTCATCCATAGAAAGAACATTATATGCAATTTCCAAAATGAATAATAGTCATTATTCTAGACTTGATACAAAATGAAGGGCTTTTGACTTAAGCCAAAGAACATAACCAATTCCTCATTAAAACAAACATCCTAGTCTAGCCATATACATGCCATACTCAAAAGAAGATTTATACTATACCAAGTGCTTCGATTGATAGTGTGATCGATATCACTAACTTCAAGGGATCCTTGAGCTAATTAAGTGGCACTGAAAGAAAAGGGAAAGGAAAGAGAATAAGCGTAAAGCTTAGTAAATTGCATATAAATAAATATACAACAACAATTTCACCATTAGTCATCATACTCATAGCTCAAAGGTAAGCATAAACTTGACTTACTCATTACCGTCTACTCAAATCACATTTTCTAATTTGAGCTCATTACTCATGCATAGCAAATAGCTACCTGTACCATTCACAACACTATTATACTTTCCTTATTAAATCACTTTCGTAATCTTAAAGTCGAACCTTTCGGAATACTACCGGATATTCTATAAGCCTCAAACATGGGATAAGTTGTCTATGCCAAGTCCTAGATATGGTCTCACACAGGCTATCATTATCGAGGCCGATGCCATGTCACAGACATGGTCTTATACTATCTCTTGTATATACGTACTGATGCATGTCCCGGACATGTCTTACACTAGCATGACTCTTAGCCGATGCATGTCCCAGACACGTCTTACACTGGCTATCATCATCGAGGCTGATGCCATGTCCCAGAAAAGTCTTACACTGGCACTCATAATGTGGTCGATGCATGTCCCAGACACGTCTTACACTGGCATACAAGAAATCCAAATGTTATGGCATGAATATCCGGTTTGTTTCCTAGGGTCCCAACTAGATCTTTCTACTATCTCAATCATTAATATACATTATCAGTTCCTAATCTAGCAATTCATATATATCAATTCAAAGACAATTCGAATACATACATTAACAATGTAGTTGTATTATTTACATACAACTTACCTCAAGTTACAAAAAGTACTCGAATAGTTGATTTAGTCGATTTGCTTGGCTTTCCCCCGGTCTAGGTTCAGATTTGGCAATTCTTGATCTATGGTAAAAAAAAAAAGTGCTCATTTAGTCACTAAACACAATTAGCAATCTAAAATTCACATCTTAAGTAAAATGACTATTTTGCCCCTAGACCTTGGCAAAATGACCATTTTGCCCCTATGCTCGAAATTCAATTTTTATTGAATTTCTTCATATCTTTGGCCTAGCTGAACCCTTTTTACTCTTATAGCATCACCAAATTCTCACTATTTCACATCCTTATCACCTAATTTCACAAACTTTGCAAAATGGTCCTATAAGGGTTTTCATGAGAAGTTCTTTCACAAAATTTGTCTATTACACAACTAAGACTCATTTTCTTCCATAAAAACTCAACAAACATCACAAATATTTTCATGGTAAAACCCTAAACTTTCAACCATTTTGCAAAATAGACCTCTCATTAGAAAGCTTATGCTTCAAGGAGTCCAAAAATGTAAAAATCATTAAGAGAAACTTTCAAAATCACTTACTTGAGAGGCTTAATGTTGCTGAAATTTTTGAATCTTTCAAACCCCCATTCTTTGCTGAAAATTTTGGTGGAGGAAGAGATGGAAGGGGATGATATCATTCTCCTTTCATTTATCTCTATTTTAGTCAAAATAAGTCACCTAACCCACCTAATTTTAAAAGTTTTGTCTCCTCTTGACCCTATGGCTAGCTACGCTCCTTTAAAAAGGGTCTAATTGCTCTTTAAAATCCCAAAATTTTAGTTCTCTAGATAATTGACACATTTGGGTACTAAAATGAAACTTTTTCCTTTTATGCGATTTAGTCCTTTCTCGCAATTGGGCTCAAAAACATTAAAATTAGTTCCCATATTTCTCACGCACTACTATAATCATACTATAACCTCATAATAATAATAATAATAATAATTTTCTCAACTTCAGATTTGCGGTCCCGAGACCACTGTTCTGACTAGGCCCTAAATCGGGCAATTACACATGGCGTGAATATCCGATCTATTCTTACAGTTCAATCGGGAGTTTCCCGTATTAATCTCATAATACATTACTCATAGCCACATTCAAACATTTTATGCAAAATCAATCATTAAATGCATAATAACGATAAAGTTGTAATATTTACGCACATCTTACTCGTTTCAATAGAATATCATATTCTATCAAATTTCCAATGTATTCAATCATCACATAAATGTTATTAACATTTGGCATCACTTTCTCATACTCAATATCATCAACATATAATTCAATACAATCACAGCAAGATAGATTTCAAGTATATTAACAATAACATGGATAACATGCTTATTTAGTCACATGAACTTACCTTGAATGCAAAAACGGCTAATTATTCCCTTTTTGTCCTAAACCATGTACTTTCTCAATTTAAGCCCAAATCTCGATTTTTTTAATCTAAAATAATAAAATTTATTCATTTAATCATCACATTAAATTAAGCGTTCCACAATTCATACTTTAGCAAAATGACCATTTTGCCCCTAGACTTTCACAAAAATTATGATTTTGCCACTAGGCTCGTAAAATGATTTTTATCAAATTTCCTCATTAACAAAGCCTAGCCCAATCTTTATTACTCTTGTAGCAACTCCAAATTCCAATTATTTCACACAATTCCCATCCATTTAACAAATTTTACAAAATGGTCTATATTAGGTGTTTTCATGAAAACCCCTTTCACAAAAGTTGTTTATTTAACAATCAAGATTCATTTTCTTCCATAAAAAATTAGCAAAAAACATGAACACTCTCATGGAAAAACCCTAGACGTTCAACTATTTTGCAGAATAGTCCCCTCATTAGCTAGATTGAGCTATGAGGGTTCCAAAAACACAAAAATCAACAAAAATGACCATCAAAATGACTTACTAGTAAGGGTTGTAAGTTGCTGAAAATTTCAAGCTTCCATGGAGATTTCTCCTTCAATATTTAGGTAGAGAAAAGAAATGGAGAGGAGAATTGGCCACTTGTTTTATTTTATTAGTATTTGCTTTTGTCATCAAATACCAAACCTTACCAACTTTGACCCCTTTTTGACTCTTCATTTATTACATTTCATGTATAGCCATACACACATGTAATGGCCTAATTACTCATTAAGGACCTCGGTTTTTAAGTTCTATAGCTATTTAACACTTTTAACTAATGGAACACAACTTTCGCATTTTACCGATTTGGTCATTTTTCACAAATTAAGCTATTAAACAAGAAAATTAGCTCATAAAATCTTCACACATACATGTTCACATGCTATAAACACTAAGAATAATATTAAAATAATTTTACAACCTCAGATTTGTGGTCCCGAAACTACTGTTTCGACTAGGCCCAAAATCAGGATGTTACAAGTTTGATGTACTGCGAGTCCATTCTGTCACATCTATATCTCTACTTTTTGGGAGTCATCCGCTCTGATGCCTAAGACAAGACATCTCCCCAATTAGGCTAGATGGACGATATACTAGTCTTTGAATTGGTTTGCTTATTTCCGATTAGACTAAGGACATGTTTAGGTTCGTCTACTAATACAAGCTGTATTTTTATATTACGAGCCAACCACGTAATACGTTTAGTATTAGTTAAACATTAGACAACTAGTGAACAACATTTTATTCTATTTTGTGAGGACAATGTACAAAGTATTAATGTACTTCATGAATAATTTTATTAACCAATCTGTTCGAAAAATTACAACTGTAATTTAGCCAAAAATACTACACATTAGGCACTAGATCCAACAATATACATGTTCATATCAATTCAATTTTTGGCATATTATTGCATTACATACAAATCAACTCATATCATACTCATTTCTATTATATTTAGATCAATTCACAATCTTGACATCCAATGCCATCACATAATTCGATTCATAGACAAGTAATAATCTTACCTCAATAACCAATATGCAACAATCATATATACATACATATATATATATATATATATATATATATATATGAACTTGAATCATAAAAGTACAAATTGAATTTCTTTCGTCACTCGTCAATGATTTTTCCCTTCCCTTTCTCTTGCGACGGCCCGGCGTTGTCTTTAGCTATGTTCGATAATTTAATAAATAAATAAAAATTAGTTTACACTCAATTCACAATCAAATACACAACCACTCATGTTTTAAAATTTATTCAATTTAGTCTCTATACTCGGGATATGCATATTTTTCGATATTTAGCATTAGATCAAAATCTGATTTCACATTCTTTTATTGGGGACATTATACATTGTATTTAAAACATAATCTAATGATATTTTTAATTTATTTAATTTACTCCCTAACTTTACAAAGTTATCTAACAGACTTAATTAGCTTTGCAATTTAGTTCTTATCAAGATTTAAGCTTATTAACTATCAATTTAAAGCCTAATTAACCAAATTTTCAATAATGGTAACTTGCTAAAAACTTAACAATTGAAAAAATTAATATATGAGCTGCCTAAATAAGCTCTCATGATCATAAATCTATAAAATTCAAAGAAACTAACTTAAGGAGTTACTTGAATTTATGGCCAAATGCAAGCTTTATAAATGGTGATTTTCTTTTCTTTCTTTTATGGAAAACGGTGGAGAAAGATGATAAAGAATGACTTTCATCTTTCTTTCCATTGAACTTAATATATATATATATATATATATATATATATATATATCTTAATTTACTTTAAACTTTGATTAATTAATTAAATTAAACATTATTATACATTTTAATTATCATATTAAAACTAAGTGGGATACACCATTATCATCCATTATCGTATAAAAAATGGTTAAATAACCATTTAGGCCCTTTAGATAATTGCTATTTAGGTCCTCAAGTATTTTCTTAATTAAAATTTAATAACAAATCAATTTTTACAATTTAGTCCTTAAGTTTTAATTAAATATTTTCTCGATTAAATTACTTAATCGCCCTTTAATATATTTTTCATAATAACCGTTAATATTTATATTTTGCAATTATGAACTCAGTTTAAGGAAATAAGATTTGAAATTGAATTTTTCGACACCATTCAAAATCGAATCGTTATATTTACAATATCATTGATTAGCCACAAATACTTTTTTTTATTGAAATGTTGATGTAACTTTTAGGGTTGTATACATTGTTAAAATCATTTATCAAAGTTAAGTCCATTGCAATGCTTTATTATTATTATTATTATTATTATTATTATTATTATTATTATTATTATTATATGGCTACTAAGTGAATTTTTTTTAATTTCAAAATGTCATACTAGTGAATTTAACAGAAAAATTAAATAGTATTAACAATTGAATTTAAATTTTAAAATTCGAAAACATAGAGACTAAATTCTTTAAAATAAAAAGATAGAGACTAAATTTAAAATCTACGAACATAGAGACTAAATTTAAAATCTACGAACAGCACTAAGGGCTTTCCTTTGTTGACCTATGCACCACCATGATGTTAAAATTATAAAGTAATGATTAGATTTCAGTTTTAATCCTTATATTATGTTGAAATTTGGTATTTAATCTATATAATTTAAATTTTTACGTAATTTGATGTTTCTACTTTTATAATGTTGTTAATTAGTCTAAATAGTTAATATTGTTAACTATTTTAATTAAAATGATGACGTCAAATTTTCTTAGAAACACCATTCTATCAAAAAGAATTATTTTATCATTGACAAGTTTGAATGGATATTTTTAAGAAAAAATTGCAAAAACATTTTCAAAGTTATTTATGTTATTACACGGCTACCAAGTGATTTTTTTTTAATTTCAAAATGTCACACAAGTGATTTTAATAGAAGAATTTTAACAGATACTAACAATTAAATCTAAATCTTAAAATTCAAAAGGTAGAGAATCTAAACTTTTAAAAATAAAAGTAGAATTAGAGTGTATTTAAAAGTTAAAACTTTACTTCATATTTTGACACAAATAAATAATCAATTTAATGCAAAAGCGAGAATCATATTAATATTAGTGATTGGTTAGTAGATTTATTTCAAAACCATTCTATTACCATTTTATTATATTCTTGAGTTTAATTTATACCAAAAACTCTAATATTTTATTATTAATAATTTAAATTAAAATTGTCTCAATAATTAACCATTAAAATTGATTAAAATTATCATTTTGAAATAATTTCACATCCCATATTTGGTTTTATTTTTTATCACATAAAATCTAATCACTTTAAAAATAAATTGGGACAATTTCGTTTTAAAATTAAGTTAGGATAATTTTTATTTAAAAATAAGGCAACTAAAACAAACGTGAATTCAAATAAAAATAGATGTTTTTACTATCTTTAAAACTTCATTTTGTACCAAAATAAATTATTTAAAGTTTTATTTCTAAAATTAAAAGTATTAGATATATATGAATTCTAATAGTAAATATTAAAAAATAAAATTATTTTAAATTTTATTATAATACTTTTATCTTTTAATTTTCCTTCCTTATAATTAGAGCATAAATTATATTCATAATTATTACAAAATATAAAATTATTTTAATAATTCTAAGATTTTATTTTGATTTATAACATAATTTATTTGAAGATCTTGGTGATCAGACTAAAACCATACTTGATTTCAAGTTGAAACAAAAAGTTAATTTTACCGCACATTCTCAAGCAATGGTTTTCATTTTAAAATAATCCCTAAATTTTAAAATATTCTAATTACATACTAAATTATTAATATTATATTAATTAAGTCTTATCATTATTAAAATTTTAAATAACACATAAAATTTTTTGTAGCTAAATTTAAAATGAATTTTTTAAAAATAAGAGGTTAAGTTTTAACTTTTAAAAATAAAACTAAAAATAAAGTAATACTAGAAAAAGAAGAAGAAAAGAATGAACAATAAATTATTCAGTAAAACTTCAAAAATCTCAAAAATATGATACAACAACTATTTTGACATTATTTATTTATTTTCTTAAAATTTTATTTTAGATTATGTTGTATAAGATTTGATGTATTATCTAACAATTACATTATCAATTTTAGTAGTAAAAGATTTAATTTACATAACATCGATAATTTAATAATATATTTAAAATAATTTAAAACTTAAAACCCAATTTAAAGTAAGAATGATAAAGATATATAGCATAATTAACTCTAAAATAAAAGTTATCTTCAAACTGGTCTTATTTGAAAATTCAAATATATAAAATCTTCTAGGTTAACAAAAATTTTCCACACCAAATAAGGTAATGCTTTTTATATTAGATTTTTTAATTAGTGAGTAAGATAAAATTCTTGAACCTATGCGACTGTTACTGTCAATTGTATGACTTTGAATTCGTCAGAGCTGACTTCATTATCTTAAAAAATATTTATTTATTAAAATATGATTTTATCGAAATTATATTCCTAAATACGTTTTCATAAAAAAAATAATTATGTTGAGTTCAGTGGAAGATGAAATTAACATCTGTCACGAGAAAAAGTACCGCAAAGTACAGGTCATGATTGTCGACTTTAGGAAATCCCACTTTGATTATGGAATTTATTTCCCTATTGGCCAATCAGTTTATTTAATACAAGGAAATTGATGCGGGTCTATAAAGCCTCCAACCCGTCCTATTTTATTTCCAACAAAAATCCGGAGTCTTTTCCTAGGACATATATTATTTAAAAAAGTTGTTTGATAATAAAAGAAATTGTAATTCTAGATCATCTAAATAAACAAGAATTAAACAATTTTTCTCTCCTCTTACAACCCACACCACGTGTCATATATTGCTTCAAATATTCAAAATCGACATTGAATCACTTCAATTTGAAGCAATTTGACCCTACCAGCTATAATTGAAATTTCTAGCTTTATCCGTCACCGTATCGATGGACCTCAATTGGCCTAAAGAGTGAATTGTCCCTCCTCCTCCACCAATCCTTGAATCATCGTTGGGTCGTCATCCACCCACCAAACATCACATTTCCGACGAAACCCATCTTTGGCCAATAGGTGAGTAACCCGATTGCCCCCTCTCTTGATATGCTGAAATTTACATATCTCAAAACCCAACACAATCTGTTTCGCTTCCCATATGTGGTTACTAATTTTTGATTGATCAATGCATGTAGCTCGGAGCTTCATTATAACCACTAAGAAATCCCCCTCAATCTCCACTGCCCAAAATCCCAACTCCGGTGCAAATTTGAGAGCTTGGGTCTTAGCCAGCACCTCCATAGCCAACACATTTGGTCCATATCTATTCCATAGGCAAGTTGCTCCCATTATCAGACTAGTGCTATTGTAACACCCCAAACCCGGCGCAGATGTTACGACCGAATTCGGCGTGTCACATTGAAGCGTTACTAGAAAAGTCATGTTTTATCTAAAGTCTTTCTTAGTGTTTAAAGTGTGACAGCCCTAAATTGACCCTAGTCGAAAAGTGGTTTCGGGACCACTAAACCGAGTTATAAAGATAATTAACCGTCATAGTTGATGCTCATTATATGTACATATGCATGTGTGAAAATTTCATGTTTGAATTTTGTTAATAGTAAGTGAATTTTATCAAATAGGACTTATGTGAGAAAATTTGGAAATGTGCTAGGCAAATGTAAAGTGGCCTAATAATGCATGTTGTGAAATGATGGGTTTGCATGTCAAATTACCCAAAATTAAAGCATAGTGGCCGGCCATGCTATGGGTGGAAACATGTTGTGTTAGTGAGTTATGTTAGAAAGAATAAAGAAAGGGGTTAGGATTAAAGTAATGCAAAAAGGTGGAGTGATGAAAAAAAAAATGGTCTCATCCATGCCCCCCCTTTTGCCGTGAATGGAAGAAAGGAAACAAAAAAAAAAAGTTTTCATCCTTGAACATCTTTGACCGAATAGAAGAAAGAAAGGAAGGGAATGAGCTTGGAGAAAAATCGGCTATGAAGGCTCACTAGATTAAGGTATGTTTAATGTTGCTTTGAAAGTTCATACATCCCTTGGATGATTAGTCTAAATTCTAACTATCTCATGGATGGATTTGGGATTATTAGAGAGTTAGTATTCGACTAAGAGGCTTCAAAAGTTTTAGTTGAAGCCTTGAGACTATTAGCATGTTAGCTATATGGATGTGTTATGAGGCTTGAGGTGTTAGGTAAATTTGAACTCATCACCAAGTTCTTTAAGCAATCCAAGCTAAAAGTTTCGATATTGAGGTATCTTGAGCATCCGCCATGGTAGGAAGTAGAAGGAAAATAAGGTTGTTGTTAGATGAAGTAGAGTCTAACAAATGAGCACATATGTGCATTAGTTGCTAGATGGAGAAGAATCGGCTAGTAAGTTGTGTGCTAAGGCGAACATAATTTTGTATATTAATGAGTAATGCATGTGTTGAATTGATGGAAAGGGAGAGGATGCTTTACTAGTGTATATATGTGTATTGGCCAAGTTTTGAACTTGAAACAAAATGGTGTTTAGTCAATACAAGTGACCATACTTGTAGAATGTATTAAGTGTTGCAATCGGCCTCAACATAGACATGTATGTTCGGCCACATGAATGAGTACATAAGTTGATGTGTATGTTCGCCATAGGTAAGCATATTGATGGCTTTATCTTGACTTAGAAAATTCGCTAAGGGAATATTAGCTAATATTTTGAATTGATTAGTGATTTCGTACATATGTGACTCTAATGTCTAATGTATATATGGGCTAAGTACCTTGAGCTTCTCTTTTGATGTTCGAATGAATTGTATTAAATTGCTTAATGTGATTAAAAATGCATATGACCATTTTGTATTTGAGCTAAAGGTGGCCATATGACCCATCAAATTCATTGTCATGTCGGCCATAAGCTAGCATAATGATACTTTAATAAGTTAAATTTGTTTGAATTAGCTCAAGAGCTTAGAGGACCAAAGTTGGATAAGGGAAAGGAAAAAGTGATCGAATAGCCTTGAAATCGTTCGACAACATCCGAGGTAAGTTTTGAGTAATGGAGCTTAGATTATGATTCGATTAGATTATGTCTTAAGTAAATCAAAATCATGCTCTTTGTATGTGGCTATTGAGCGAAATTTGTAAGTGTGATAAGTGTTTTGTGTTTGAGCTTTGGTAATGAAAATGAAATATGGATGTGTCATGATTTATTGATATATGTGCATGGTTATTGAATGATATCCGGGCTAAGTCCGAAGGCTTTTGTGCTAGGTGACTATAACTTGGACTAAGATCCGAAGGCATTCGATGCGAGTTGCTATATCCGGGCTAAGACCAAGGCATTTGTGCTAGCGATTATATCTGGGCTAAAACCGAAGGCATTTGTGCTAGCGACTATATCCGGGCTAAGTCCGAAGGCATTTATGCTAGTGACCACATCCGGGCTAAGACCAAAGGCCTTGTGCAAGTAGTTATATCCGCTAAATCAAGATTACTTGAGTTTGGGAATGAGCGATCTGCTGTAATAATTTCAATTAATACGCTCGTAAAATCTCAACAACGAGGTATGTGTTTTACATGCATTGGATTAATTGATTCCTCTTAAATAGCATTCGCTCGATCGATTAAGGAGCTTAGGTTTTAGTTAAGTTGATCCCTTATGTATGAATATAAGGGTTGGAAATGTGAAGTAGGACTGGTTTTGAGAATATATGTGTATATGAAATTATCCGTTTAGTTATATGAATGCTATACTTGATTGAGCCTAATTCCATTGCTCAAAACTTACTAAGCATTAAATGCTTACTCCGTTTCTTTGAATCTCTTTTATAGATTTTGGTTCGTCACTATCGGACTCGGGAGTGTCAAAGTCGAAGTCGCCCACACTATCAAACCCCCTTTTGGTACATTTTTGGTTGAACTTTGAAATGGCATGTATAGGACTACCCTTTTTGTTGTGGGTCATGTACCCTTTGGTTTTGTATAAATTTGGATAGCCATGCGAAAATGGCTTATATACACTTTGAGCTTAGTATTATAATCGTCTTGTATGATGTTCATTAAGAGGTATGGAAATTTTTGGGAACGATTAGCCATTGGAATGGTTAATCATGATCATATTTTGTGCTATTTATGCCAAAGGGCTAGTTGAATCATGGAAAATATGTAATAGGTAAAGTCTACCTTAAAAATAGATGCTGATAGCAGCAGTGACGTGAATGTAAAAAATCATTAAAAATATTAGGAATGAAATTAAATAGTGAATAAATTATTTAATTGAACCTTGATGAATCTATTGTCATAGGAAAGTAACGAAACGATCATATGAACAGTATGTTAAGAGATATTTAAGTTTTCGTGAGACAGGGCCAGAAAGGTTTCTGGATTCCCTGTTCCGAATTTGGAAATTTATTATAAATTAACCAGAGATAATTAGAAGTCATGCCATATATGTATAGATTCCTTTTCGAGTCTAGGTTCTATAGAAACAAATGGCATCAGTATTGAAACCTTGTACAGGGAGATATCCAAGTCGTAATGCGCAAGGGTCAGTGTAGTCGAACCCTGAAACAGGGGAGACTTTAACTAATAAACTGTACTAATTGGCTTGACCAAAAATTCTAGAAAAAAATTTGTAGATGAAAATACGAGTCTAGTTTCAAGAAAAATTTACGAAACTGGTTTTCGAGTTTTGAAACTCAAGATATGATTTTTAAGGCGACAGTGACGCAGTAACTAGTTTGTCTGGAAAATTTTCAAATGGACTGTGAAAATAAGTGGATTAAGCCCGTTAACCCCTCGTATCCGACTCCAGCATCGGTCTCGGGTACGGGGTGTTACAATTTTATTGGTATCAGAGCCACGGTTTAGTCGATTCTAGGACTACCGTAATACGTTTGGGTCTAGCTATACATGCCATTTTGTGATTATTTGATAGTGTGGTGATTTCTGACATTGCAAATGTGTTTATTTATAGTAATGGATCCCGATCCCGACCGAGTGGTAGCTGATGATCTTGAGAGTGTAGTGCTGCTCCGCACAAGGCACAAGGGTGGCCGGGACTCTCAACCTATTGCTAGTAATCCGAATGATGAAGCTAGACAAGCTTTTTATAGCGTGATGAATGATTGGTTCAACCAATACATTCGAACTAATCTGTTGTTCCACAACATCCATTCCCGACTAATACCACCCCGCACGTACAATACCTCGTAGCCCGACCAAATAAGGTCGAATAAGCCCCAGTTAATGAATCCGGCTCTTGAATTTAAAGCTACGGACAGCGATGATGCCGAGCAAGCGGAATTTTGGTTGGACAACACTATCCGATACTCGATGAGCTATCTTGCACACCGATGAGTGCCTAAAGTGTACTATCTCCTTGCTACGTGATTACGCCTACTATTGGTGGAATCGTTGACTTCTGTTGTGCCCGAGAGCAAGTAACTTAGGAGTTTTTCCAAACCGAGTTTGAAAGAAGTATATCGATCGAGATTCATTGATCAAAAGCGGAAGGAATTTCTTGAACTTAAACAAGGTTCCATGTCGGTTCACAGACTATGAGCGAAAATTTGTAAGGCTTAGCCAGATGCAGCGAGAATGCATTTCTTCAAAAGCCATGATGTGTAAGCGTTTGAGGATGGGCTGAATGATGATATAAAGTTGTATGTTGGCATTTTGGAAATCCGAGAATTTGTGGCACTTGTCGAGCAGGCTTGCAAAGCCGAGGAGCTCAGTATGGAGAAAAGAAAAGTTGAGGTGGAAGTAAAGGAGTTTCGTAAGAGGTCTTTGGGGAGGCCCTTTCAACAGTCATCGAAGAAATTTAGAGATGATTTAGGCCGATCTAGAAACACTTCGGGCTTTTCTAGACGAGATCGCGATCGACCCCAAAGAGTGCACGAGTCACTTGATCGCCAGTGTTGGAAATGATCGTCGAGACGAGCGAGTGTCGATATTGTGGTAAATGGCATTCGGGAGTTGTAGATTCCATGACCGCTCTGTTACAAGTGCGGGTCAGTTGACCACTTCATTAAAGATTGCCCGAGGTTGTGCGAGCAGAATGCAAATCGAGTGGGAAGCCGGTGCTACCACCGCTCAAGGTAGACCATCTAGAAATACGAGGCAATGCTAGTGGTGGTCGAGAGGATCTAGGGATGCTACGACCAGATCCGAGGCTCGTGCTCTGCTAGGGCTTATGCTATCTGCGCACGCGAGGATGCTTCCTCGCCGGATGTTATTATTGGTACTTTTACTCTCTTTGATACTAATGTGATTGCTTTGATTGACCTGGTTCTACTCATTCTTATATATGTGAAACCTTAGCATCCATAAGACTTTACCTATTGAGTCTCTTGAGTTCGTAATTCGGATGTCAAATCCTTGGGTCGTTACGTGCTTGTCGACAAAGTGTGTAAGAAATGTCCCTAGTAATTCGAGGTTCTGTTTTCCGTGGACTTGATGCTTTTTCCGTTTGATGAATTTGATGTTATTCTTGGTTTGGATTGGTTGACCGTGCATGATGCGGTTGTGAATTGCAAAAGCAAGACTATTGATTTGAGGTGCAAGTAACGAGATAATCCGAGTTGAGTCCACGGACTTAAAGGGGTTGCGAACTGTAATATCATCAATGTTGGCTCGAAATATGTAAGAAAGGGGTGGAAGCATACCTGCGTATGTACTTGATGACAAAGAGTTAGAAAAGAAACTGAATCATGCTTGGGTGGTTTGTGAATACGGATGTTTTTCCCAAGAATTACCGAAGTTTACCACTGTTCGGGAGGTAGAGTTTAGTATTGAGCTTGTACATGGGACTACGCCAATTTCGATAGCTCCATATTGTATGGCACCAACCGAGTTAAAAGAGTTGAAAGCTTCGGTTGCAAGAGTTGACGGATAGAGGTTTCACTCGACCAAGTTTCTCACCTTGGGGTGCACCAGGTATTGTTTGTGAAAAGAAGGGCGGAACCATGAGGTTGTGCATTGACTATCGTCGGTGAATAAAGTGACGATAAAGAATAAATATCCGTTACTGTGTATTGATGATTTGTTTGATCAACTAAAGGGAGCCTCGGTGTTTTCAAAGATAGATTTGAGATCGGGTTATTACGATTCTTGGTTCGAGATTCGGATATACCCAAAACGCTTTCGAGCGAGATACGCCACTACAAGTTCTTAGTGATGCCGTTTGGGCTCACTAATGCCCTGCGGTATTTATGGATTTGATGAATTGGATCTTGAGGCGTATTTGGACGGTTCGTAGTTGTGTTCATTGATGACATCTTGGTCTATTCAAGAGATGAGACCGAACATCTTGAGCACACGAGATTAGTGTTGCAAATTTTACGGGATAAGCGGTTATATGCTAAGTTCGATGAAGTGTGAGTTACGGTTAAGAGAGGTTAGCTTCTTGGGCCATGTGGTATCCGTCGGGTATTCGAGTTGACCGAGCAAAATTTCAGCCATACTTAGCTGGAAGCCTCAGAAATATTCTTGAGGTTCGGAGCTCTTTGGGACTTGCCGGTTACTACCGACGGTTTGTAAAGGTTTCTCGATGATAGCCACACCAATGACGGCTACTTCAAAAAGATGTTAAGTTGAATGGACGGAAAAATGTCGAAAAGTTTTGATCAATGAAAACTTATTTGATGAAGCTCAATTCTAGTCTTGACTCGAATCGGGCAAAGAGTTTGTCATTTATAGTGATGCCTCCCTACTTGGGTTGGGTTGCGTATTGATGCAAGAAGGTCGAGTTGTGGCCTATGCGTCCAGACAACTGAAGCCACATGAGAAAAATTATCCGACCCATGATCTCGAACTAGCTGCCATCGTATTCGCTTTGAAAATATGGCAACACTACTTATTTGGGGAGAAGTGCCATGTATATTCGGATCACAAAAGTCTCAAATATTTGATGACTCAAAGAGACTTGAATCTGCGACAAAGGCGTTGGCTTGAGTTGTTGAAAGATTATGAACTTGTCATTGACTATCACCCGAGAAAGGCTAATGTGGTTGCGGATGCCTTAAGTCGTAAATCACCGTTTGCTTCTGACGATGAATGTACACTTATGCATTCTATCCGACAATGTGTTAGTGGCGGAATTAAAGGCCAAACCATCATTGATTCATCAAATTCGTGAAGCTCAGAAAGTAGATGATGAATTGGTTGCAAAACGGGCTGAATGTGTTCCGAATATGGAATCCGAATTTCAAATTGATAATGACGATTGTTTGAGGTTCAGAAGTCATTTGTGCGTTCCAAGAAATTCAGAACTCATTCCGATGATTCTGAACGAGGCTCATTGTAGCAGAATATCAATTCACCCGGGGAGTACGAAAATGTACAACGATCTGAGACGCCAGTTTTGGTGGCGTGGTATGAAACGAGACATTTTTGATTTTGTATCAAAGTGTTTAATATGTCAACAAGTGAAGGTGGAACATCAAGTGCCTACGGGTTTACTTCAGTCGATCATGATACCTGAATGGAAATGGGATCGAGTCACGATGGATTTTGTATCTGGGTTGCCAGTGTCAGCAAGTAAGAAGGATGCGATTTGGGTTGTTGTTGATAGGTGACTAAGTCGGCTCACTTTATCCCGTCGTGCGGATTTTTCATTGGATAAACTAGCTGAATTGTATGTTTCTCGATTGTGAGATTACACGGGTACCGATTTCTATTGTGTCGGATAGAGATCCGAGATTCACCTCGCGATTTTGGAAGAAATTGCAAGAAGCTTTGGGTACCAAGTTGCATTTTAGCACCGCTTTTCATCCCCAAACCGATGGTCAATCCGGCGGATAATTCGGATACTCGAGGATATCTTTGAGATGTTGCATCCTTGAGTTTAGTGGTTCATGGGAATGGTACTTACCTTTGATTGAATTCGCTTACAACAATAGTTTTCAATCAAGTATTAAGATGGCACCTTACGAGGCTTTGTACGGGCGTAAATGCCGCACACCATTGTTTTGGACTGAGCTCGGTGAAGGAAAAAAATTTTCGGAGTTGATTTGATTAGAGATGCTGAGCAGAAAGTAAAAATAATTCGTGAAAGTCTGAAGGCAGCCACAGATCGTCAGAAATCGTATGCGGATTTGAAACGAAAGGACATTGAATATCAGGTGGGAGATAAAGTGTTTCTTAAAGTTTCACCTTGGAAAAAGATACTCAGATTTGGGCGTAAGGGCAAATTGAGTCCGAGGTTCATCGGGCCATATGAAATATCCGAACGAGTCGGTCCAGTTGTGTATCGATTGATTTTGCCCCCTGAACTTGAAAAGATTCACGACGTCTTTCATGTTATAGATCTGATCCATCGCACATAATTAATCCATCAGAGGTTGAAATTCAACCTGATATGAGTTATGAAGAAAAATCGATTAGTATCTTGGCTCGTGAAGTGAAAGAGTTACGAAAAAAAAAGGGTTCCTTTAGTGAAAGTGTTATGGCTCAAACACGGGATGGAAGAAGCTACTTGGGAAACCGAGAACTCTATGAAAGAACGTTACCCAAACCTGATTACCGGTAAGATTTTCGGGGACGAAAATTTCTTAAGTGGGGGAGAGTTGTGACAGCCCTAAATTGACCCTAGTCGGAAAGTGGTTTCGGGACCACTAAACCAAGTCATAAAGATAATTAACCGTCATAGTTGATGCTCATTATATGTACATATGCATGTGTGAAAATTTCATGTTTGAATTTTGTTAATAGTAAGTGAATTTTATTAAATAGGACTTATGTGAGAAAATTTGGAAATGTGCTAGGCAAATGTAAAGTGGCCTAATAATGCATGTTGTGAAATGATGGGTTTGCATGTCAAATTACCCAAAATTAAAGCATAGTGGCCGGCCATGCTATGGGTGGAAACATGTTGTAAACATGTTGTGTTAGTGAGTTATGTTAGAAAGAATAAAAAAAGGGGTTAGGATTAAAGTAATGCAAAAAGATGGAGTGATGAAAAAAAATGGTCTCATCCATGCCCCCCCTTTTGCCGTGAATGGAAGAAAGGAAACAAAAAAAAAAAGTGTTCATCCTTGAACATCTTTGAAGGCTCACTAGATTAAGGTATGTTTAATGTTGCTTTGAAAGTTCATACATCCCTTGGATGATTAGTCTAAATTCTTACTATCTCATGGATGGATTTGGGATTATTAGAGAGTTAGTATTCGACTAAGAGGCTTCAAAAGTTTTAGTTGAAGCCTTGAGACTATTAGCATGTTAGCTATATGGATGTGTTATGAGGCTTGAGGTGTTAGGTAAATTTGAACTCATCACCAAGTTCTTTAAGCAATCCAAGCTAAAAGTTTCGATATTGAGGTATCTTGAGCATCCGGCCATGGTAGGAAGTAGAAGGGAAAATATGGTTGTTGTTAGATGAAGTAGAGTCTAACAAATGAGCACATATGTGCATTAGTTGCTAGATGGAGAAGAATCGGCTAGCAAGTAGTGTGCTAAGGCCGAACATAATTTTGTATATTAATGAGTAATGCATGTGTTGAATTGATGGAAAGGGAGAGGATGCTTTACTAGTGTATATATGTGTATTGGCCAAGTTTTGAACTTGAAACAAAATGGTGTTTAGTCAATACAAGTGACCATACTTGTAGAATGTATTAAGTGTTGCAATCGGCCTCAACATAGACATGTATGTTCGGCCACATGAATGAGTACATAAGTTGATGTGTATGTTCGGCCATAGGTAAGCATATTGATGGCTTTATCTTGACTTAGAAAATTCGGCTAAGGGGAATATTAGCTAATATGTTGAATTCGATTCGTGATTTCGTACATATGTGACTCTAATGTCTAATGTATATATGGGCTAAGTACCTTGAGCTTCTCTTTTGATGTTCGAATGAATTATATTAAATTACTTAATGTGATTAAAAATGCGTATGACCATTTTGTATTTGAGCTAAAGGTGGCCATATGACCCATCAAATTCATTGTCATGTTCGGCCATAAGCTAGCATAATGAGACTTTAATAAGTTAAATTTGTTTGAATTCGCTCAAGAGCTTAGAGGACCAAAGTTGGATAAGGGAAAGGAAAAAGTGATCGAATAGCCGCCGAAATCGTTCGACAACATCCGACGTAAGTTTTCAAGTAATGGAGCTTAGATTATGATTCGATTAGATTATGTCTTAAGTAAATCAAAATCATGCTCTTTGTATGTGGCTATTGAGCCGAAATTTGTAAGTGTGATAAGTGTTTTGTGTTTGAGCTTTGGTAATGAAAATGAAATATGGATGTGTCATGATTTATTGATATATGTGCATGGTTATTCGAATGATATCTGGGCTAAGTCCCGAAGGCTTTTGTGCTAGGTGACTATAACCGGACTAAGATCCGAAGGCATTCGTGCTAGTTGCTATATCTGGGCTAAGACCCGAAGGCATTTGTGCTAGCGATTATATCTGGGCTAAAACCCAAAGGCATTTGTGCTAGCGACTATATCCGTGCTAAGTCCCGAAGGCATTTATGCTAGTGACCACATCCGGGCTAAGACCCGAAGGCCTTGTGCAAGTAGTTATATCCGGCTAAATCCCGAAGATTACTTGAGTTTGGGAATAAGCGATCTGCTGTAATAATTTCAATTAATACGCTCGTAAAATCTCAACAACGAGGTATGTGTTGTACATGCATTGGATTAATTGATTCCTCTTAAATAGCATTATTCGATCGATTAAGGAGCTTAGGTTTTGGTTAAGTTGATCCTTATGTATGAATATAAGGGTTGGAAATGTGAAGTAGGACTGATTTTGAGAATATATGTGTATATGAAATTATCCATTTAGTTATATGAATGCTATACTTGATTGAGCCTAATTCCATTGCTCAAAACTTACTAAGCATTAAATGCTTACTCCGTTTCTTTGAATCTGTTTTATAGATTTTGGTTCGTCACTAT
This sequence comes from Gossypium arboreum, assembly GCF_025698485.1. Classification (NCBI taxonomy): domain Eukaryota; kingdom Viridiplantae; phylum Streptophyta; class Magnoliopsida; order Malvales; family Malvaceae; genus Gossypium; species Gossypium arboreum. Next base: position 113,682,696 of record NC_069077.1, on the reverse strand, counting down.
CGGACTCGGGAGTGTCAAAGTCAAGTCGCCCACACTATCAAACCCCTTTTGGTACATTTTGGTTGAACTTTGAAATGGCATGTATAGGACTACCCTTTTTGTTGTGGGTCATGTACCCTTTGATTTTGTATAAATTTGGATAGCCATGCGAAAATGGCTTATATACACTTTGAGCTTAGTATTATAATCGTCTTGTATGATGTTCATTAAGAGGTATGGAAATGTTTGGGAACGATTAGCCATTAGAATGGTTAATCATGATCATATTTTGTGCTATTTATGCCAAAGGGCTAGTTGAATCATGGAAACTATGTAATAGGTAAAGTCTACCTTAAAATAGATGCTGATAGCAGCGATGACGTGAATGTGAAAAATCACTAAAAATAGTAGAAATGGAATTAAATAGTGAATAAATTATGTAATTGAACCTTGATGAATCTATTTTCATAGGAAAGTAACGAAAATATCATATGAACAGTATGTTAAGAGATATTTAAGTTTTAAGTGAGACGAGGGCGAAACGGTTTCGGATTCCCTGTTCAATTTGGAAATTTATTATAAATTAACCAGAGATAATTAGAAGTTATGCCATATATTTATAGATTCCTTTTCGAGTTTAGTTTCTATAGAAACAAACGGCATCGATATTGAAACCACATGCGGGGAGATATCCAAGTCGTAATGACAAAGGTCGGTGTAGTCGAACCACGAAGCAGGGAGATTTTAACTAATAAACTATACTAATTGGATTGACCAAAATTCTAGAAAAAATTTGTAGATGAACATACGAGTCTAGTTTAGGAAAAATTTTCAAAAGCTGGTTTCGAGTTTTGAAACTCAAGATATGATTTTAAAGCGACGGGATATCAGAAACAACTTGTGCGGAAAATTTTCTAATGGACTATGAAAATAAGTGGATTAAGCCCGTTAACCCCTCGTGTCCGACTCCGGCAACGGTCTCGGGTACGGGGTGTTACATAAAGAATATCTTCGTTAAAGATTAAAGTGAATGGAAGCTGTGAACCAGGTAGGATGCCAGAAAAGAGAAGGCGAGTCAATTAGACTGCTTAAGTACCTAGCTCTTCACGGATCCAATCCTAGACATACACACAACCATTGCCACACTTTAACTGAGTGATTGTTCATGGAAAACCAATTCGTTTAAAACCATTTGACAAGGTTATTAATTTTGAAAACGTTTTTGTTGCGGAAGCCTTGCTTTGTTATCGCGATATTTTGAAATCAAGTAACCTTTTTAAAACGCGCCCTAGAGCTATTCAATTTCAAACAGGTAAAAATAATTAAAGCGGCCTTATTACAAATTAAAACCCGAAAACATAAAGGAAATAATCTAACATAAAAGTAAAGGTATAAACACTTATTTTAAACAGTCCACATGGTCACTCTGAATCCCTCCACCTCCAAGTCCACCGATCTAAGGCTCACCTATAAAGATGGGAAAAAGGGGGTGAGTTTGGAAAACTCAATGTGTAAAGTAAACCCAACTAGAGCCTAAGTCAGTTCAAGCTTTACTGGGCCTAAGCCCTATTCAGAAATCAGAGTTAACTGGGCCTTAGCCCATATCAATATTAATCTGGGCCATAGCCCTTTACAGCATCAGAGTATACTGGGCCTAGCCCATATTAGTGTCAATCTGGGCCGTAGCCCTATTACAAGTCGAGATATGTTGGGCGTAGCCCATATTAACACAGTTGGGCCCATTTCAATACAGTTGGCCCAGAACAAAACAGTCTCATATGATTAATGCATGATAACCCCATCCAACCCTGCATTTGCCTCTGTCCATCCCTACACTTCCTGTGGGGAATAAATCACCCACGCCATCCTTACACTTACAGTGTGAGCACCGGTTGCGGCACTAACTATAATCCGCAGCAAAGTTGCTTATATCAGAATATGTGGCATAGCCACCAGAACGAGTTCTTCCTCCATAACAAAACCCAACCTCGTGTAGTATGACATGTATGCAGATAATATATAATTAACAAGGCATGCTTCAGAAAGACAGTCAGATTAAAGCGTAAGAACAGTTATTTACCCTTGAGGGGCATAATCGTAAACTTACCCCTTTAGGGGTATTACAGTAATTCTACCTTACAGAGGTATTTCAGTAATTTTATCAGTCTTTTTAGGGTTTCCTGCTCATTACAGTTATTAACGTATTAACAGAAACACTTACCGAGCGTTTTTACCGAATTGGGCTCGTTAGCCCATTAACCCGATTTCGACCCATTAAGCCTAAATATACCAAAGTGCACGAAATTGCGCACTCTGCAATCTTACCGTTGAAGTTACCAAAATTATCAATACAAACAATCCCACGAGCGTTCGCACGCTCGCTAGTTCTCGAAAAGCTGGCTTTTCGGCTTTTTGGCTTTTCAGCTTTTGCCGATCTAGTCTACTAGTGAGTGTCGTTTACACACTTGATTTGCGATAATTGATACCGAAATCTCCCACGATATACTACAATCGTCACTAGACATATCAGATCCAAAATACATTGGTAACCATCATAAACTTACTTACCATAATCGGCCATCAATAAATATGGCCCTTGAGATCCTACCTTTGCCAAAACTAGTGTCTAGATCTCGATCTAGTAGTTCCACTTATCCAAGCCTTCGATCAGCAGCCTCTAGATCACACTAACACCAAAACAAATCAATTGTTACAACCCTTAGAGCCTTAAGCTCCATTCGACAGCCTCCCTATGCCTTTAGGGATTTCGGCTTTTCTAAAACCCAAAATAAAGAATAGATCTGAATACTTACCACAGGTTCTTTCAACCAAAATGGTTCTAATTCAATTTCTACTCAGATTTGATACAGATCCAGCCCTTAAACACTTGCAGAAATCGAATCTTAGAGATCTAAAGATTCGGCTATATGTCCCTAAAAACTATGGTGTTTTCGGCTTTTGGAACTGTGAAGAGGAAGATGATTTGGTATGGTGGTTTTGTAGTGGTATTGCCGACAGGGGTTAAGGTTTAGAGGATGTGAAAATCGGCCAAAAGAGATGAAGAAAATAGGAGGATTTTGGCTAGAAGAAATCGGTACAAGAAAAAACTTTCGAGATTTCGGCTTTTATGGCAATCGGCTATAGAGGTTTAGAAAAGAATGGGAATGAAAGAGGAGATGAGTAGAATGGTAGGAATGTTTCGGCTAGAGAAGAAAAGAAGGAGAAAAAGAAAATAGAAGAAGAGAGGAGAAGAGAAGGAAGAATTCGGCACTCAGGAAATCTAACTTTGCGTTTTTCGGCTTTTTAAGATATTAAGAAGAGAATAGAATGAAAAGGAAGGCTCTAGGTGGCTAACCCTAATTCGGAAAAACAAAAATAAAATAAAGCTTGCCCTAATGGCCATTCAGACCCACGGTCCAACCTTCTTAAAGCCGTAACCGTATTTCCACTTAAGCTCTATCACATGCCCGGCACATGCACCAAAAAAAAAATAGTAACAATACGCTTACTTTGTGACTTGAACTCTGGCTCCCCCTAAACATCCACACGTCACTCCCCAAATAGCTAGGTGGTGCCACATGCCACTTTACCACAAATATTTTTGTGTCCTATTTTACCACCTCAACTTTAAAAGCCCATATCGCCAAAACCCTCTCTCCCAAAATTAAAATTCAAGAATTGCCTTGAATTAAATTTACTCTTGGGCCTTTTTTCCCACACCATAAACCCTTCGTAATTTATTTAATTATTAAACTAAACATACGAAATAATAATAATAACATCCAAATTATTCAGGCCACTTTCCACCCGAACCCAGACTCAAGGCCCAATACTTCCAGGCCCAAAAATCGGGGTGTTACAACTCTACTCCCCTTAAAGAAATTTCGTCCTCGAAATTTCAAACTATCTACTAACCGTATTACTCAAGTCAAACCACTATGCTTCTGCTGGGCACTCTGATTAAAAAAATAATTCTTAGTACAACCCAGAACATCTAATTACCAAAGTAAAAAAACATTTATCAAGCATCTATACAACTCGTAACACAAACTTAAATAAAATAAGCTTGGCAATCCTAAGCTTAATGCTCCTTGGACCCACATCTAAAGCATGCTCCTGTCTTCTTATGGCATTCACCCGGATGACGCCCATTGCAGTTCTTGCAGGTTGGAAAGTTTGGTCGTGTCTTAACATGTTTCACAAAACTAGGCTCGGTCTTCTGAGAACTAGAATCCTTCCTCTTCTTACACTCCAAGCACCCTGCTTGAAGTGTTTCCCTAATTTCCTTAACCTTGGTCTCCAATACTTCTTCTACCACTTTCCTTACTAACTCGGTGAGTGCCTCAGTCCCAAGCTCCGAGTTATCGCTACCCGAAGTTGGCAGACTTCGCTTACCCTCAGAATCCTTATCAACACTTTACATTATCAGCATGCATAACAATAACTACCAAGATCTTGATTCAAAAATTTCAATATTTATACAAATGTCCTATGCATAAAGAGTATTTCAAAGTTCTTTTTTTCGCAGTACCGTATCCTAGCTATAGTCTCAGTCTTCTAAAGTTTTCAATTTTCCCTATTGTGTCAGTTTCTACAGTTTCAGTATTACCCTAACTACAGAATCATAGTAGGATCTCAGTACTATCTATAGTAGTATAACAATATTTTAGTACAGTACAGAATAAAAATACTTACAGACTTGGTACCGGGAATTCAGTGTGCCACATCTTCAGTTATCAAATTTTAGAAACCCAAAAAAACTTAAACCATTTTAAGATTGAACCTTAAAACATGTATACCTTGTCAAATATCTTTGAAAAGAATTTTCCAAAACCGTTTCCAAAATACCCTTCTTGGGCCTAAGTTTAGCAAAGTTTTTCAAAAAACTTTTCGAACCCTGATCTACAGCCGAGTTGTTGCAACCGGGCTCTGATACCACTAAATGTAACACCCCAAACTTGGCCCAGACGTTACGACTGAATCCAGCGTGTCATATTGAAGCGTTACGAGAAAAGTCATGTTTTATCTAAAGTCATTCTTAGTGTTTAAAGAATATCTTTGTTAAGGATTAAACTGAATGGAAGCTATGCACTAGGTAGGATGCTAGAAAAGAGGAGGTGAGTCAATTAGACTGCTTAAGTACCCAGCTCTTCACGGATCCAATCTTAGACATACACACAACCATTGCCACACTTTAACTGAGTGATTGTTCATGGAAAACCAATTCGTTTAAAACCATTTGAAAAGGTTATTAATTTTGAAAACATTTTCGTTGCGGAAGCCTTGCTTTGTTATCGCGATATTTTGAAATCAAGTAACCTTTTTAAAACGTGCCCTAGAGCTATTCAATTTCAAACAGTTAAAAATAATTAAAGCGACTTATTACAAATTAAAACCCGAAAACATAAAGGAAATAATCTAAAATAAAAGTGAAGGTATAAGCACTTATTTTAAACAGTCCACATGGCCACTCTGAATCCCTCCAGCTCCAAGTCCACCGATCTAAGGCTCATCTGTAAAGATGGGAAAAAGGGGGTGAGTTTGGAAAACTCAGTGTGTAAAGTAAACCCAACTAGAGCCTAAATCAGTTCAAGCTCTACTGGGCCTAAGCCCTATTCAAAAATCAGAGTTAACTGGGCCTTAGCCCATATCAATATTAATATGGGCCATAGCCCTTTACAGTATCAGAATATACTGGGCCTAGCCCATTTCAGTGTGAATCTAGGCCGTAGCCCTATTACAAGTCGAGATATGTTGGGCGTTGCCCATATTAACACAGTTGGGCCCATTTCAATACAGTTGGCCCATAACAAAATAGTCTCATATGATTAATGCATGATAACCCCATCCAACCCTGCACTTGCCTCCGTCCATCCTTACACTTCTTGTGGTGAGTAAATCACCCACGCCATCCCTACACTTATAGTGTTAGCACCAGTTGCGGCACTAACTATAATTCGCAGCAAAGCTGCTTATACCAGAATATGTGGCACAGCCACCAGATCGAGTTCTTCCTCCATAACAAAATTCAACCCCATGTAGTATTACATGTATACAGAGAATATATAATTAACAAGGCATACTTCAAAAAGACGGTCAGATTATACCGTAAGAATAGTTATTTACCCTTGAGGGGCATAATCGTAAACTTACCCCTTTAGGGGTATTGTAGTAAATCTACCTTACAGAGGTATTTCAGTAATTTTATCAATCTTTTTAGGGTTTCATGCTCATTACAGTTATTAACGTATTAACAGAAACACTTACCGAGCGTTTTTACCGAATTGGGCTCGTTGGCCCATTAACCTGATTTTGGCCCATTAACTCGATTTCGGCCCGTTGGCCCACTAACCCTATTTCGGCACATTAAGCCCAAATATACCAAAGTGCACGAAATTGTGTACTCTGCAATCTTACCATTGAAGTTACCAAAATTATCAATACAAACAATCCCACGAGTGTTCACACGCTCGCTAGTTCTCGAAATGTTGGCCTTTCGGCATTTCGACTTTTCAGCTTTTGTCGATCTAGTTTACTAGTGGGTGTCGTTTACACACCTGATTTGCGACAACTACTACCAGAATCTCTCACGATATCCTACAATTATCACTAGACATATCAGATCCAAAATACAATGGTAACCATCGTAAACTTACTTACCATAATCGGCCATCAATACATATGGCCCTTGAGATCCTACCTTTGCCAAAACTAGTGACTAGATCTCGATCTAGTCGTTCCACTTGTCCAAGCCTTCGGTCAGCAGCCTCTAGATCACACTAACACCAAAACAAATTAATTGTTACAACCCTTAGAGCCTTAAGCTCCATTCGACAGCCTCCCTATGCCTTTAGGGATTTTGGCTTTTCTAAAACCCGAAATAAAGAATAGATCTGAAAACTTACCACAGGTTCTTTCAACCAAAATAATACCACTTCAGTTTCTACTCAGATCTGATGCAGATCCAGCCCTTAAACACTTACAGAAATCGAATCATAGAGATCTAAAAATTTGGCTATATGTCCCTAAAAACTATGGTGTTTTCGGCTTTTGGAACTGTGAAGAGGAAGATGATTTGGTATAGTGGTTTTGCAGTGGTATTGCCAACAGGGGTTGAGGTTTAGAGGATGTGAAAATCGGCCAAAAGAGATGAAGAAAATAGGAGGATTTTGGGTAGAAGAAATCGGCACAAGAAACAACTTTTGGGATTTCGGCTTTTATGGCAATCGGCTATAGAGGTTTAGAAAAGAATGGGAATGAAAGAGGAGATGAGTAGAATGGTAGGAATGTTTCGGCTAGAGAAGAAAAGAAGGAGAAAAGAAAATAGAAGAAGAGAGGGAAAAGAAGGAAGAATTCGCACTCGGAGATCTAACTGCGTTTTCACTTTTTGAGATACTGAGAAGAGAATAGAATGAAAGGGAAGGCTCTAGGTGGCTAACCCTAATTCAGCAAAACAAAAAGAAAATAAAGCTTGCCCTAATGGCCATTCAGACCCATGGCCTAACCTTTCTAAAGTCCTAACCGAATTTCCACTTAAGCTCTATCACATGCTCGACACATGCACACACAAAAAAAGTGACAATACGCTTACTTTGTGACTTGAACTCTGGCTCCCCCTAAACATCCACACATCACTCCCAAAACAGCTAGGCGGCGCCACATACCAATTTACCACAGATCTTTTTGTGTCCTATTTTACCACCTCAACTTTAAAAGCCCATATCGCCAGAACCCTCTCTCCCAAAATTAAAATTCTAGAATTACCTCGAATTAAATTTACTCTTGGGCCTTTTTTCCCACACCATAAACCCTTTGTAATTTATTTAATTACTAAACTAAACATATGAAATAATAATAATAACATCCAAATTATTCGGGCCATTTTCCACCCGAACCCAGACTCAAGGTCCAATACTTCCAGGCCCAAAAATCGGGGCGTAACAGCTATTTCTAATGATAATCCTCGTACTCGCTGCCTTCAACTATTTGTAGAAACATGCATCAAAATTTACTAGGACAAAAGGCTCCGATGAAGACCGCCGCACCATCGTCTCTTTTTTCACTCTTTCAACTCTTTCCCCAGTCAACGGTTCCAACTTACGAACGTATCCCAAAATGAAGGTAACAATTTCAGTCTTAGATTGCTGCTTTTCTTCATGCACTAGTTTACTTCTTGAAAGCCGAATTGTCCATATTTCTATTATTACTATTAATTTTTGCTCATTTTTGCTATCAAAAAATAACTGTCGAACGCAATTAGTGATAGAGTCCCCTGCTTGATTCACCCTCCAATTAATTCCAAGTTCCTGCCAAACCTATAGGGCAAGTGGACAATCATAGCTTGCATGTATATTGGTTTTAGAGTTCACACCACATTTGGGGAAAACTGCATTCATCCTTACTCATCTTTGATACAAATTGGAATTCATAGGCACAAAATTATTTATAAATTTCCATACTATAATTTTCAGTTTTTCCAGATTGTATCTTCTATAATTTTCTTTACATACTCTTTGTAATACCCTTAATTTGATGCGATTTGTCAAATCTGGATCTTAGGTGTTATTGTAACACCCCAAACCTGATCGTTAGGAGGATACAAGAAAGGCACATCACTGCATTGAAATAACTATTTCTTCAAAACCATGTTGGGTGCAAACCACAATTTAAATTACACCAGTACTCATAGTACACATTTATATGTAAGGTGCGAAGCATTAATCAATATTATAAAACATAATAACTTTACTTTCCGATTATTCGAGCTTACTAAGCATGGAAATGCTTACTCCCTCTCTTTTCCCTGTTTTACAGAGCTCGAGGACTCATAAGGATTGGGAGACGGTTGGAGAAGCAACACACTATCAACTAGTCAAGCTTTGGTATAAAGACACATCTATTTTGTTAATGTCATGTTTAGGGCTTTGAGTATTTTGTCATATGTGTCATTTGAATTGCCAAATGAAGCATGTAAAGATGTATTCATCTTTTTGTATAAGGCCATGGAAATTGGCATATTTGGAAGTAGGCTATGACCTGCCTTTATATGCATGTTTATGTTCTAATATGATGGGTTGCTACAATTGGCAATGAGTTCAAAAATGAGCTAAATTTTGAATGTGCTACAATAACATAAGAACCCATAAATACTAGATGGGAAATAACCTTTCTGTATGAAACCAATGATATGAGGTTTCCATACAACTAACTTCATCAAGATCATTTACAAGTGTATTGTAACACCCCTAACTCGTGACCGACGCCGGTGTCGGACACGAGGGGTTAACGGCCAAACCCTCTCAAGATACCAACCAATTTGACATTACCAGTCAGGCTGGAAAACTGCGTCACCGTCGCCTTAAAAATCATATCTCGAGTTTCAAAACTCGGAAACTGGTTTCGTAAATTTTCCCTGAATTTAGACTCATATACCAATCCATGGATTTATTTTTAGAATTTTTCGTTGGGCCAATTGGTACAGTTTATTAGTTAAAGTCACCCATGTTACAGGGACCGACTGCTCTGACCTTCGCGTGTTACAACTTGAATATCTCCCTGTACAGGGCTTTAATACTGGTGCCGTTTGTTTCTAATGAAACTAGACTCAAAATGGAATCTGTAAATATAAGGCATGACTCCTAATTCTTTCTGGATAATTTATGGTAAATTTTCAAAGTCGCCACAGGGGACCCAGAAACCGTTCTGGCCCTGTCTCACGAGAACCTTAATATTTCTCAGTATACTGCTCATATGGTCGTTTCGTTTCGTCCATATAAAAATAGATTCATCAAGGTTCAGTTCCATAATTTACTCACTATTTAATTCTACTTCTACTATTTTTAGTGATTTTTCAATCTCATCTCACTGCTGCTGTCCGCAACAGTTAATGCAGTAGACTATGACAATTTCATGAATTTTTCCTTGGCCTTAATCATCCATCATACATGACACAAATTATGGCCACCTTATCAAAATTTGAGTTTCTAAGACTCGTGGCTATAGGTTCTAGCATTCCACTCGACGACCACATAGGCCATTTTCACATGGCTTAAAGTTTACAACCCACAATTCGACAAAATATAATAGCCTATACATGCCAAATGTTCTTCAACAACAAAAACAATACCACAAGATTTCAGCCGGTGTGATGACTTCAACGACGGTCCCGATCACGCAAAACAATACGAGTCCAAGAGACCTAAAATGGGTGACAAGAAAAACACCGAGTGAGTTTACAACTCAGAAGTCATAAGCATTCATCAATCCATCGATAAAGTTACTACAACATGAAACAATAAACGAGGCTAGGTACTCATCCATATCGAATCTATACCATAATTCCTCGGACCTTTCGGTCCAATCTCATACCAAGTCATACATCCACATTTCATATTCTACACAACAAGATATTTGAGGCATTTTCACACACTAACTCATTTCCACCACAATCATACAATTTCAATCATCACATAGATTTAAGGCTTACCAAATTCAACCCCGAGCATGAACATATTTTCTATTCGTCATGAGCTCGAGGTACTTACCCGATCCGCTGTCCGGGATTAGCTCGATAATGTCGCACACTCAGTGCCAATTGTAATGCAAGAGCATATAGTGGATCCGCACACTTAGTGCTATATGTATTCAACTCGCACACTTAGTGCTATATAATCAAACTCGCACACTTAGTGCTGTACAATTTTAAACCCGCACACTTAGTGCCAATCTTGTCACCGTGTCCATATATACCCGCACACTTAGTGCCGAGACCAATACCTTATGTATTTTGCTGCCTTTATACATTCAACAATGGCATCATTCCATATACATACATTTCCATTTACACACCAACTCATTTAAACACATTTGCATATATATATTGATCATTTAAATCAACACCAAATATACGCTTAATGACTTACTTTGTGTTGGGTAAAACAGTCCAAGTCGGCTACTCGATGACCTTCGTCTTTCCCTTGCTTGATTCTCCTTCTTTAACTCCTTGAGCTTAATCAATAAATCAACTAGTTTAACCCTCTTGCTAAACATTCATAATTCAATTACACATGCATATGTATGTTTGTATATTCGCAACCATCCTCACTTATTACCCATTTGGTCAACAATCTAAGCCAAGATAAGGCTTCAATATGGTTGCCTCTAACCGAATACATGCACACCAATCTACTTCCTTTGGCGAATATGCATGTCTATGTGGAGGCCAATTTTACACTTAATACTACACAAAAAAACAGCATACATTTTCCTAATTAACGCATTACATATTGTAGCTCTATACACATCTCTCATTTATTTCATAACCAAACAACATCACAAGCAAATAGACACCTTAAAATAGTATACATGTCATACCAATTCATCATGTGCAAACATATATTCATGTAGGTGCAATGGCGAATTCTCAAGTGGCTTATATCCAAATATACACACATATCCAAAGCTTAAATCTTACTTACCATGCAACATGCATGAATCATACTTATGGATATAACATGGCGAATACCACAACACCATACCGTTTCAATTTGGTCATGGTTAAACAAAGAACTTAGTATCTCATTCAAAATGCTAAAAGAAAATCTAAGAATCCTCAATCCACCATCACATGAATCATTTTCAAGCTTGATATTTAGCATGCAATGGCATTAACACCATATTCACTTTGGCAATTTCATTCCCATGACATAACAAAGATTTGAACCATGGGCTAACAAGAACATCAAGCTAGCAACTAAAATATACATGAATCTCATGGCAAGACATCAAACTTACCTTAATCTAGGTACAAGTATGGCCAAACCTCCTCCTAAACCTCTTCCAAACCAACATGAAACAAGAATTCCTTCCTTCTTCCTTAGAATTTTCAGCCCAAAGGAAATGAAAATGATGAACAAAAATTCTTCTTTCTTTCTCCACACTCACGGAATGGGCATGCATGAGACCATTTTTTCTCTTTTCTTTTTTGTTCCTTTCATTATTAAATTCCTATGCTCACTATTTTATTTTTTCTTACATACACCATTGTCCCAACATGTTTTATGACATGTTTTTACCCATAATCTCTTGTCATGGCGGCCACTAACTATTAGGGGGGGAAATTTGACATGCAAGTCCTCCCCTTTGACTACATGCACTATTAGGTCCTTATAGATTAGCCTATCACTTTTCAAAAGTGTCACACAAGTCCTACTAACTGAATTCACATGCTATCGGCTAAATCGAAGCTTGAAATTTTCACACATTCATAATTACATATTCTAGACAATAAATATTACGTTCAAACATTTCGGTGACTCGGTTTAGCGGTCCCGAAACCACTTCCCGACTAGGGTCAATTTTGGGCTGTCACAACTCTCCCCCACTTAAGAAATTTTCGTCCCCGAAAATCTTACCGGTAAATAGGTTTGGGTAACGCTCTTTCATAGAGTTCTCGGGTTCCCAAGTAGCTTCTTCCATCCCGTGTTTGAGCCATAACACTTTTACTAATGGAACCCTTTTGTTTCACAACTCCTTCACTTCACGAGCTAGGATACGAATCGGTTCTTCTTCATAACTCATATCGGCTTGAATTTCAACCTCGATGGACTAATTACGTGTGACGGGTCGATCTATAACGTCAAGCATCGAAACATGGAAGACGTTGTAGAATCCTTTCAAGTTCGGGGGCAAAATCAAACGATACGCGATCGACCGACTCGTTCAGATATTTCATATGGCCCGATGAACCTCGGGCTCAATTTTCCTTACGGCCAAATCTAAGCACCTTCTTCCAAGGTGAAACTTTGAGAAAGACCTTGTCTCCAACACGATATTCAATATCTTTTCTTTTCAAATCCGCATCGACTTTTGGCGATCCGAAGCGACTTTCAAACTTTCACGAATTACTCGAACTCTTTGCTCGGCATCCTTAACCAAATCAACCTCAAGAATTTACCTTCACTAAGTTCACCCGAATAATGGGTACGGCATTTACGACCGTATAAAGCCTCGTAAGGCGCCATCTTAATACTTGATTGAAAGCTATTGTTGTAAGCGAATTCAATCAAAGGCAGATACCGTTCCCATGAACCACTAAACTCAAGGATACAACATCTCAACATATCCTCGAGTATTTGAATTATCCGTTCGGATTGACCATCGGTTTGGGGTGAAAGGCGGTGCTGAAATGCAACTTGGTACCCAAAGCTTCTTGAAATTTCTTCCAAAATCGCGAGGTAAATCTCGGATCTCTATCCGACACAATAGAAATCGGTACCCCGTGTAATCTCACAATCTGAGAAACGTACAATTGGCTAGTTTATCCAATGAAAATCCGTGCGCGACGGGGATAAAGTGAGCCGACTTAGTCCGTCTATCAACAACAACCCAAATCGCATCCTTCTTACTAGTCGACAATGGCGGCCGGACACAAAGTCCATTGTGACTCGATCCCATTTCCACTCGGGTATCGTGATCGGTGAAGCAATCTCAAGGCACTTGATGTTTCGCTTTCACTTGTTGACATATTAAACATCTCAAACAAAGTCGGAGATGTCCCGTTTCATACCATGCCACCAAACCGACGTTTCAAATCGTTGTACATCTTCGTACTCCTCGGTGGATTGCCATTCGGCTACAATGGGCTTCGTTCAAAATTATTGGAATAAGTTCCAATTCTTTGGGACACACAGACGACTTCAACCTCAAACAATCGTCATCATCGATTTGAAATTCGAGTCCTTGTTCGAACACACTCATCCCGCTTTGCAACCAACTCATCGTCGACTTTACGAGCTTCACGAATTTGACGTATCAATAATGGTTTGGCTTTCAATTCAGCTACTAACACATTGTCGGGTAGGATAGACAAGTGTACATTCATCGCTCATAAAGTAAATAGTGATTTCCGCTTAAGGCATCCAAACCACATTAGCCCTTCCCGGTGATAATCAATGACGAGCTCATAATCTTTTAACAACTCGAGCCATCGCCTTTGTCGCAGATTTAAGTCTCTTTGGGTCATCAAATATTTGAGACTTTTGTGATCCGAATACACATGGCACTTCTCACCAAATAAGTAATGTCGCCATATCTTTAAAGGCGAATACGATGGCGCCAATTCGAGATCATGGGTCGGATAATTTTTCTCATGAGGCTTTAATTGCCTCGGCGCGCACAGGCCACAACTCGCCCTTCTTGCATCAATACGCAACCCAACCCAAGTAGGGATGCGTCACTATAAATGACAAACTCTTTGCCCGATTCGGGTTGCACTAGAATTGGGGCTTCACCAAATAAGCTTTCAATTGATCGAAACTTTTCGACATTTCTCCGTCCATTCGAACTTAACATCCTTTTGGAGTAAGCCGTCATTGGCGTGGCTATCGTCGAGAAACCTTTACAAATCGTCGGTAATAACCGCAAGCCCCAAAAGCTCTTAACTTCGGTAACATTCCTTGGTGGTTTCCAATCGACTATGGCAAGAATTTTGTTCGGTCCACCGACGACACCGATCACGGACACCACGTGCCCCAAAAGCTAACCTCTTTCACCAAAATTCACATTTATTGAACTTTATGATAACCGCTTATCTCGTAAGATTTGCAACACTAGCCTCGGTGTTCAAGATGTTCGGTTTCATCTCTCGAATAGACCAAAATGTCATCGATAAATACAACTACGAACCGATCCAAGTATGGCTGAAAATTCTATTCATTAAATCCATAAACACCGCGAGGGCATTAGTGAGCCCAAACGGCATCACCAAGAATTCGTAGTGACCGTACCTCGTTCTAAAAGCGGTTTTGGGTATGTCCGATTCTCGGACCCTCAACTGATAGTACCCCGACCTCAAATCTATCTTTGAAAACACCGAGGCTCCCTTTAATTGATCAAACAAATCGTCAATTCGTGGCAATGGATATTTATTCTTTATCGTCACTTTATTGAGTTGACGATAGTCGATGCACAACCTCATGGTTCCGTCCTTCTTCTTCACAAACAATACAGGTGCGCCCCATGGAGAAAAACTCGGTCGAGCGAAACCTCTATCCGTCAATTCTTGCAATTGAACCTTCAATTCCTTTAATTCCATTAATGCCATACGATACGGGGCTATTGAAATCGGCGTAGTACCCGGTACAACTTCGATGCCGAATTCCACTTCTCGAACCGGTGGCAATCCCGGTAACTCCTCGGAAAACGTCCGAATACTCACAAACCACTGTACCGATTCGAGTTTCCTTTCCGTCTCTTTACTTCCAAACACATACGCAAGGTATGTTTCACACCCTTTTCACATACCTCCGGCGGTCATAGAAGATATTATCGCCGGCGCTCCTTTAAATCAAGAGACTCGACTCGGACTACCTCATTATTTGCACTCCTCAAATCAATGGTTTTCCTTTTGCGTCCACCATCAAGATCATGTACGGTCACCAATCCGGACCAAGAATAACATCGAATTCATTAAATGGTAGAAGCATCGATCGGTAGGAAAATAGGATTCTCGAATTATTAGGGGCATCTCTTGCACACTTTATCAACGAGCACGTAATGACCCAAAGGGTTTGACACTCGAATTACGAACTCAAGAGACTCAACAGTAGAGTCTTATCGGATGCTAAGGTTTCACATACATATGAGTGAGTAGAGCCGGGTCAATCAATGCAATCACAATAGTATCAAAGAGAGTAAAAGTACCGGTGATAACGTCGGGGAGGATGCCTCCTCTCGTGCTGGATGGCATATGCTCTAGCAGAGTACGGCCCTCGGATCGGACAGCCGTATTAGAGGCTCCTCTCGATTACCACCCCTACCTCCAGAGATTCTCGGGGGCCTACCTCCAGCCGTCGTTCCACTAGGTCTTGCACCTTGCGTCTTATTCCTCTCATCTAGCTCCGTGCAATCTCTAATGAAGTGGTCCTTCGAACCGCATCCATAATAGGCCCTATTAACAGACTTACCCCAACATTCACCTAGGTGTCGTCTTCCACATTGGGGGCATTCAGTCTCTCTTGACGATTATTGCCCACACTAGCTACTGAAGTAGCTCGAGTCCGCCAATGGTCGGGCTCTAATGGAAATTCCCGCAGTCGTCCTCGACTTACTGGTGTCCTCCCTGAACCTCTTTACAGCCGAGAACGGAGCTTTACTCGTCGATCTTTTACGGTAATCTCTTGCTTCAAATTCAGCCTTCTTCTTCTCCTTCCCAAGTTCTTCCGCCTTGCGTGCTCGTTCGACTAGTGTCACGAACTCCTTTATCTCCAAAATTCCCACTAGCAACTTTAACTCTTCATTCAATCCTTCTTCAAATCTTTTGCACATCGCAACCTCATCAGCCACACACTCCCGAGCATACCGGCTAAGTCTTACGAACTCATGTTCGTATTCGACACTGATCATCCGCCTTGCTTGAGTTCCAAGAATTCCTTACGCTTCGATCGATGAACCGTTGACTAATGTATTTCTTTCAAATTGGATTGGAAGAAATCCCAAGTAACTCGCTCATTTGGGACTATGGAAATTAAAGTCCTCCACCAAAAGTAAGTCGAGTCTCGCAACAAGGATATAGCACACTTAAGACATTCATCGAGTGTGCATGACAGTTCATCTAACACTCTAATGGTGTTATCGAGCGAAACTCGGCCTTTTCGGCATCATCAAGAACTATGGCCTTGAACTCCTCGGCCCCACGCTTCCTAATCAAGTCCACGGTGGTTTACTCAGCCTCACAGATCGATGAATCGGAGGCATTGCGGGCTCTTGGGGTGGAGTATTTAAATTCGGGAATGGTTGGACAGCCGGGTTGGTTCGGGCATATTATGCGACCCACTCATCCATCATGGTGAAGAAGGCTTGTTTCGCCCCTTCATTTTGATTATTCGCGGATGACCGAGGCTCAACGGCGGTGTCCCTTGCACAGAGCAGCCGCTACACTTTCAACGCTATCCGCCAAGGGTCTCTCTACCCCGGGTTCCATTGCTAATCAAAACAAAAATTTCAACCGTCAGAAGTCATCACATTATTAAGCACTAACAATTTGGCATGTATAGCTAGACTCACACGCGCTATGGTAGTCCTAGAACCGACTAAACCATAGCTCTGATACCAATAAAATTGTAACACCCTAACTCGTGACCGACGCCGTGTCGGACACGAGGGTTAACGCCAAACCCTCTCAAGATACCAACCAATTTGACATTACCAGTCAGGCTGGAAAACTGCGTCACCGTCGCCTTAAAATCATATCTCGAGTTTCAAAACTCGGAAACTGGTTTCGTAAATTTTCCTGAATTTAGACTCATATACCCATCCATGGATTTATTTTTAGAATTTTGGTTGGGCCAATTGGTACAGTTTATTAGTTAAAGTCACCCATGTTACAGGGACCGACTGCTCTGACCTTCGCGCGTTACAACTTGAATATCTCCCTGTACAGGGCTTTAATACTGGTGCCGTTTATTTCTAATGAAACTAGACTCAAAATGGAATCTGTACATATAAGGCATGACTCCTAATTCTTTCTGGATAATTTATGGTAAATTTTCAAAGTCGCGACAGGGGACCCAGAAACCGTTCTGGCCCTGTCTCACGAGAACCTTAATATTTCTCAGTATACCGCTCATATGGTCGTTTCGTTTCGTCCATATAAAAATAGATTCATCAAGGTTCAGTTCCATAATTTACTCACTATTTAATTCTACTTCTACTATTTTAGTGATTTTCAATCTCATCTCACTGCTGCTGTCCGCAACAGTTAATGCAGTGAACTATGACAATTTCATGAATTTTTCCTTGGCCTTAATCATCCATCATACATGACACAAATTATGGCCACCTTATCAAAATTTGAGTTTCTAAGACTCGTGGCTATAGGTTCTAGCATCCCACTCGACGACCACATAGGCCATTTTCACATGGCTTAAAGTTTACAACCCACAATTCGACAAAATATAATAGCCTATACATGCCAAATGTTCTTCAACAACAAAAACAATACCACAAGATTTCAGCCGGTGTGATGACTTCAACGACGGTCCCGATCACACAAACAATACGAGTCCGAGAGACCTAAAATGGGTGACAAGA
This sequence comes from Gossypium arboreum, assembly GCF_025698485.1. Taxonomy (NCBI): domain Eukaryota; kingdom Viridiplantae; phylum Streptophyta; class Magnoliopsida; order Malvales; family Malvaceae; genus Gossypium; species Gossypium arboreum. Next base: position 113,664,627 of record NC_069077.1, on the reverse strand, counting down.
AAACACCGAGTGAGTTTACAACTCAGTAAGTCATAAGCATTCATCAATCCACCGATAAAGTTACTACAACATGAAACAATAAACGAGGCTAGGTACTCATCCATATCGAATCTATACCATAATTGGCGGACCTTTCGGTCCAATCTCATACCAAGTCATACATCCACATTTCATATTCTACACAACAAGATATTTGAGGCATTTTCACACACTAACTCATTTCCACCACAATCATACAATTTCAATCATCACATAGATTTAAGGCTTACCAAATTCAACCCCGAGCATGAACATATTTTCTATTCGTCATGAGCTCAAGGTACTTACCCGATCCGCTGTCCGGGATTAGCTCGATAATGTCGCACACTCAGTGCCAATTGTAATGCAAGAGCATATAGTGGATCCGCACACTTAGTGCTATATGTATTCAACTCGCACACTTAGTGCTATATAATCAAACTCGCACACTTAGTGCTGTACAATTTTAAACCCGCACACTTAGTGCCAATCTTGTCACCGTGTCCATATATACCCGCACACTTAGTGCCGAGACCAATACCTTATGTATTTTGCTGCCTTTATACATTCAACAATGGCATCATTCCATATACATACATTTCCATTTACACACCAACTCATTTAAACACATTTGCATATATATATTGATCATTTAAATCAACACCAAATATACGCTTAATGACTTACTTTGTGTTGGGTAAAACAGTCCAAGTCGGCTACTCGATGACCTTCGTCTTTCCCTTGCTTGATTCTCCTTCTTTAAATCCTTGAGCTTAATCAATAAATCAACTAGTTTAACCCTCTTGCTAAACATTCATAATTCAATTACACATGCATATGTATGTTTGTATATTCGGCAACCATCCTCACTTATTACCCATTTGGTCAACAATCTAAGCCAAGATAAGGCTTCAATATGGTTGCCTCTAACCGAATACATGCACACCAATCTACTTCCTTTGGCCGAATATGCATGTCTATGTGGAGGCCAATTTTACACTTAATACCACACAAAAAACAGCATACATTTTCCTAATTAACGATTACATATTGTAGCTCTATACACATCTCTCATTTATTTCATAACCAAACAACATCACAAGCAAATAGACACCTTAAAATAGTATACATGTCATACCAATTCATCATGTGCAAACATATATTCATGTAGGTGCAATGGCCAATTCTCAAGTGGCTTATATCCAAATATACACACATATCCAAAGCTTAAATCTTACTTACCATGCAACATGCATGAATCATACTTATGGATATAACATGGCGAATACCACAACACCATACCGCTTCAATTTGGTCATGGTTAAACAAAGAACTTAGTATCTCATTCAAAATGCTAAAAGAAAATCTAAGAATCCTCAATCCACCATCACATGAATCATTTTCAAGCTTGATATTTAGCATGCAATGGCATTAACACCATATTCACTTTGGCGAATTTCATTCCCATGACATAACAAAGATTTGAACCATGGGCTAACAAGAACATCAAGCTAGCAACTAAAATATACATGAATCTCATGGCAAGACATCAAACTTACCTTAATCTAGGTACAAGTATGGCCAAACCTCCTCCTAAACCTCTTCCAAACCAACATAAAACAAGAATTCCTTCCTTCTTCCTTAGAATTTTCAGCCCAAAGGAAATGAAAATGATGAACAAAAATTCTTCTTTCTTTCTCCACACTCACGGCAATGGGCATGCATGAGACCATTTTTTCTCTTTTTTTTGTTCCTTTCATTATTAAATTCCCATGCTCACTATTTTATTTTTTCTTACATACACCATTGTCCCAACATGTTTTATGACATGTTTTTACCCATAATCTCTTGTCATGGCGGCCACTAACTATTAGGGGGAATTTGACATGCAAGTCCTCCCTTTGACTACATGCACTATTAGGTCCTTATAGATTAGCCTATCACTTTTCAAAAGTGTCACACAAGTCCTACTAACTGAATTCACATGCTATCGGCTAAATCGAAGCTTGAAATTTTCACACATTCATAATTACATATTCTAGACAATAAATATTACGTTCAAACATTTCGGTGACTCGGTTTAGCGGTCCCGAAACCACTTCCCGACTAGGGTCAATTTTGGGCTGTCACATGTATAGTTTTGTTTTACTTTGAATTTGGTATCTATTAAGAAAAAGAAGTAGAAAGGGGTGACTAAAGGCTTGGAAAATAGCCTATTAAGGTGCACATGGTTAGACATACGGGCGTGTGTCTAGGCCGTGTGTCCTCTGCACCTAAAACTTTAAGTCAAATTAGCACATGGGTAGGATACACGGGCGTGTGTCTAGGCCGTGTTAATTTAACAGAATGCTCAAATTTTGGACACAGGGTGAGCCCACGGGCGTGTGTCTTAGCAGTGCCTAAAAGTCAGTGTTGCCTATAGGAAAAAGGCATGGACGTGCCCTAGGCCACATGGGCGTGGGTGACCACACGGCTCCTCATACACGGGCGTGTGACACTTCTAAATAAGGAAATTTTCTAAAGTTATTACATGTTCCCGGTCCTATCCTGAACTATCTCTATGTATATTTAGGGCCTTGAAGGCCCATTTAAGGGACAAGATGTGAATGCCTGAAAGTTTCATATCTGAGCTAAAACTGGTGAATCGATTCAGTATGTTTTAAATGTAAAGTTCCGATAATACCTCAACCCTTTCTTGATAATGGATACAGGTGAGGGGTGTTACAACGTACAAGACCAGCACCCGGATCACATAATCACATAACACATGGTAACCCTCGTGACATGTCACTTGTATCCTAATCTATTCCTAAGTTTCAAACGGGATTTATTACTTGTCGAATCATCATCGAACTCGTTCAAAAAATTAAACTCTTCCACATAGTCAATCATACAATTCATGCAGTATTAAAGTATTTAAATATAATTATATTAAAGATTATTTAACATACGAACTTACCTCGGTTACAAAAATGACTATTAGTTCAATTTAGTCCATAACCTTGTACTTTCCCCGGTCTAAACTTGAACTTCATTTTTCTTGATCTATAATATCAAATTAAAATTATTTAGTCATCACATTATTCAATTCAACCCAAAAACACACTATGGAAAAAATTACATTTTTGCCCCTAAACTTTTGACATTTTAGATTTTAGTCCCTAGGCTCATAAAATGATTTTCATTCGATTTCTTCATTACCCAAGCCTAGTCGAACCTTTTCCATGCTCATAACAGCCTACATTTTCCATTTATTCACATTTTACCACACATTTTACAACCTTTTACAAATAGGTCCCTTTTTGACATTTTTATCAAAAATCACTTTGTAAATGTTGTTTAACTAGCAACAAACATGTATTTTCTACCATTAAACATCAAAATACAAGCTTATGCAACATGGGTAAAGTTTTATACTTTGATTTTCTTTCAAAATAGTCCTTAGAATAGCTAGATCAAGTTACAACATTCATAAAAACGTAAAAATCATTAAAAACGGGACAAAAACGGACTTACAATCGAGCTTGGAAGCTTGGCCAAACCCTAGCTATGTGTTATCTTGAAATTTTCAGCTATGGGGCACTAAATTGAAGAATATTGACACTTTTATTTCTTAATGTTGTCTTTATTTACTAGATTACCAAAATGCCCTTCACTTAAACTTTGAAACTTTTCCCTAACCATGTCCATTTTTGTCTATACAAAGTATAATAGTCTAATTACCATTTAAGGACCTCTAATTTATAATTTCATAACTATTTACTACCTTTAGCCTATACAACTCAAATTTTGCACCTATTGCAATTTAGTCCTTCTGGTCAAATTGAGTACTCAATCGATAAAATTTCTTAACGAAATTTTAACACAATTATTCTATCATGCTGTAAACCTTAAAGAAATAGTAAAAAAATATTTCTACTTTAGATTTGTGGTCATGAAACCACTGTTTTGATTTGACCCCAAAACGGGCTGTTACATAATTATACTTAATAACCATATTGACTACACCAATCAACTTAATACAGAATCTGCCATAGGAACTTTTCTTTAGAGTATGCCACAAAAGCCATTCCTTCAGAGTGTGTTACTGATGTGTTTCTTTTAGTTTATCACTACAAGAGTTATCCTTTCAGAGATCGCCACAAAAGCTACTCTTTCATTATTCTCCAGAAAAGATGTTCTTTCCTGTCATGTTTATGTTATGGATTTGCCTAAACTCACGGTACGTGAGGTTTGCTCATCATCGTCCTGGGATACGCAGAGAACCCCATCGGGTAATTACCATCCCTTAGTTCTTTTTAGAGGATGTCATGGCCATGGATTTTTGTTTCAGAGTTCATATCAGAATTCTTGTTTTCACTCTCAATGGACTCCATTAGACAGCACTGCGGTGAACAGACATAGACTCTCTTGATGGACTCTTTATGTATTGACACAATCTAAATTCAACCTTCTACTTCACTAACATACACCCAAACAGAATGCACATCTCAAAGCATACATTTTTGACATATACATACTCAGCCATACAACATATCACATTGCTCATACATCTTTCAGCACAAATCCAAAATCATCAGACTCTATACTGGATATACATACCATTCTCAACAAACTTTCACATAATTACTGTGACAGCCCTAAAGTGACCCTAGTCGGAAAGCGGTTTCGGGACCGCTAAACCGAGTCACCAAATTATTTGAATATAATGATTATTGTCTAAAATATGTGAATATGAATGTGTGAGAGTTTTCAGCTTCAATTTAGTCAATTGCATGTGAATTTAGCTAATAGGACTTATGTGTGACACTTTTGAAATGTGATAGGTTGATCTATAATGATCTATTAATGCATATTATAAAAATGATGGGTTTGCATGTCAAATTACCCAAAAAATTGAGCTAGTGGCCGGCCATGCTATGGGTGGAAACATGTTGTAAACATGTTGTGTTAGTGTGTTATGTTAGAAAGAATAAAAAAAAGGGGTTAGTATTAAAGTAATGCAAAGGGAGGAGTGATGAAAAAAAATTGTCTCATCCATGTTTTCCCCCCCCTTTGCCGTGAATTGAAGAAAGAAAACAAAAAAAAAAGAGAGAGCATTCGGTGATGAAAACAAGTTGTGTTCTTTGGTTCTTCTTGGCCGAATTGAAAGGAGGAAGAAAGGAGTGAAGCAATCGGTCACCTTAGGTCAATATTAAGGTAAGGAAGTTGATACTAGTTCTTGAAATCCTAGTTGATATTGAGTGAGATATCAAGTTATTGTTGGTAATGTGACAGCCCTAAAGTGACCCTAGTCGGAAAGTGGTTTCGGGACCGCTAAACCGAGTCACCAAATTATTTAAATGTGATATTTATTGTCTAAAATATGCGGATATGAATGTGCGAAAATTTTTAAGCTTCGATTTAGTTAATTGCATGTGAATGGAGTACATAGGACTTGTGTGACACTTTTGAAATGTGATAGGCTAATCTATAAGGATCTAATAGTGCATGTAATCAAAAGGAGGACTTGCATGCCAATTTTCCCCTAATATGTAGTGGCTGCCATGAGCATGGGTGGACAAAGTGTTATAGCTAAAAAACATGTCATAGACATGTTGGCTTAATGCATTATGTAAGAAAAAAATAAAATAATGAGCATGGTAATTAAATAATGAAAGGGAGGAGTGATGAAAAAAAATGGTCTCATCCATGCCCCCCCATTGCCGTGAGTTGAAGGAAAGAAAACAAAAAAAAAAAATTGTTCATCCTTTGGTTCATCCTTGGCCGAAAATTTTAAGGAGAAAGGAAGAAGAAAGGTTGAAGAGGTCCGGTCATGCATGTAACTAGGCTAAGGTATGTTTGATGATGTTCCATGAGATGCATGCATGTTTTAGTTGTTAGCCTGAGTTCAACCTAGCCCATGGTCTAAATCTTGCTATGTGATGGAAATGACACTCGGCCATGGATGCATCATTCTTGCTTGGTGTTGATGTTGTGTTGGTGAGATATCAAGTTATTTTTGTGACCAAGATGAGATTCGAATTTTGGAATGAGTAAGGTTTTCGGCTATGGTAAAAATAAGGGTGATGGATGTTGTGTCATGCTAAATCTAGATGAACAATGTTAGTGCTTATATCTCGATATTCATGAGTTTCTTTCTTGGTTTTACCTCAAACCCATGAAGTACTTTAATTGGTGTTGTTAGAGGTTTCGATCATGGGATTATAAGCTTGTTAGTTTTGATGGTGAAATTTATGCCTTGTAAGGGTAGATGGTGTTTTGATGCATTCGGCCATGGTAGAAAGTAGATGTGAAAAGGTAGTAAGATGAAATGCAAAATGTTAGTATTTGATTACTAGTGTATAAATGCGTATTAGCCGAGTTTTGAATTGGAAACAAAACGATATATAATCAATACAAGTAACCATACTTGTAGGAAGTATTAAGCATATAATTGGCCTCAACATATACACGCATACTCGGCTACATGAGAAGATTAGTGTTGCATGCATTCGGTTAGAGGCAAGCATATTGATGCCTTTATCTTGGTTAGGACAATCGGCTAAAAGGGAGTGTGGGTTAATAGGTTGAGTTGATGCATGATTTCACATGTATGTGACTTTAATGTCTAATGTATAAATATGGGCTAAGTGCCTTGTGTTCCTCTTTTCGATGCTCAAATGATAAAATCAATTTATTTGTTTAATTAAGCTCAAGAGCAAAGGGGATCTAAATCCGATAAAGGGAAGGAAAAAGTGGTCGAATAGCCATCGAAATCGTTCGACAACATCCGAGGTAAGTTTTTAAGTAATAGAACTTAAATTATGATTTGATTAGATCATGTTTTAACCAACTCAAAATCATGCTATTTGTGTGTGGCTATTGAGCCGAAATTTCAAGTGTGATAAGTGTCTTGTGTTTGAGTTTTGCTAATGAAAATGAAATACGAATGTGTCATGATTTATTGTTAAATGTGCATGGTTATTCGAATGATGTCCAGGCTAAGTCCTGAAGGCTTTGTGCTAAGTGACTATATTCGGACTAAGATCCGAAGGCATTCGTGCGAGTTACTAATTCCGGGCTAAGTCCGAAGGCATTGGTGCGAGTTACTAAATCCGGGTTAAGTCCCGAAGGCATTTGTGCGGGTTACTATAACCGGGCTATGTCCCGAAGGCATTTGAACGAGTAGCTATATCCGGTTAAAGTCTGAAGGTACATGATTCGGGAATGAATGATCTTGCTGTAAAAATTTCAGTTAATACGCTTGTAACATCCTAACTTTGAGGTATGTTTCGTATGTGCTTTGAATTAGTTGAGCCCTTACAAATAAGTATTCGCTCAGTTGATAAATGAGCTACCGGCCTTTGTCTAAGTTGATCTTTGTGTATGAATATAAGGGTTGGTAATGTGAAGTAAGTATTATATTGAGAATTTGTGTATATGAAATTATCTATTTAGCTACATGAATGCTATACTTTGGTTGTGTCTAAATTCCTTGCTCAAAACTTACTAAGCATTTAATGCTTACTCCGTTTCTTTGATTCTCTGTTTTATAGATTTTGGTTCTTCAGCTATCGGACTCGAGATTTTGAAGTCGAAGTCGCCCACACTATCAAAGCTCCTTTTTGGTATACTTTTGGTTGAACTTTGAAATGGCATGTATAGGACTACCCTTCTTGTTATTGGCCACATACCCCTTTGGTTTTGTATAAATTTGGATAGCCATGCGAAAATGTCTTATATACACTTTGGGCATGGAATTATAATCATTTGTATGTTGTTCATTAAGAGGTATGGAAATGTTTGGAAACGATTAGCCATTGGGATGGTTAATCATGATCATATTTTGTGCTATATATGTTAAAGGGCTAGTTGAATCATGGGAACTATGCAATAGGTAAAGCCTACCTTAAAGATGATGTTGACAATTGCAAAGGACGTGGATGTGAAAAATCACTAAAAATAGTAGGAATGGAATTAAATAGTTAATAAATTATGTAAACGAAACTATCTTATGAACAGTATGTTAAGAGATATTTAAGTTTTCGTGAGACAGGGCCAGAATGGTTTTTGGAGTCCTCGTTCCGATTTTGGAAATTCATTATAAATTTTCCAGAGATAATTAGAAGTCATGCCATATATGTACAGATTTCTTTTGGACTCTAGTTTCTGTAGAAACAAACGGCATCAGTATTGAAGCCCTGTACAAGGAGAAATCCAAGTTGTAATGCGCAAAGGTCAGTGTAGCCGATCCCTGTAACATGGGAGACTTTAACTAATAAACTGTACTAATTTTCCCTACTAAAAATTCTAGAAAAAAAATTGTAGATGCATATATGAGTCTAATTTCAGGGAAAAATCACGAAACTGATTTTCGAGTTGTGGAACTCAAGATATGATTTTTAAGGTGACAAGACTCGCTTAGCTCTTGTCTCAAATTTTTAAAATGAGTGCAAGTAAGTGGATTAAGCTCGTTAACCCCTCGTGTCCGACTCGGTGATGTCTCCTGCACGGGTGTTATAGTTTTATTGGTATCAGAGCTACAATTTAATCAATTCTAGGACTACCGTAATACGTTTGGGTCTAGCTATACATGCCATTTTGTGATTATTTGATAGTGTGGTGATTTCTGACAATTGAAAATGTGTTTATTTATAGCAATGGATCTCGATCCCGACCGAGCGGTAGCTGATGATCTTGAGAGTGTAGCCCCTGCTCCCGCACAAGGGACAGCTCCGGCGGACTCTCAGCCTAATGCTAGTAATCCGAATGATGAAGCTAGACAAGCTTTCTATAGCGTGATGAATGATTGGTTCAACCAATACATTCGAACTAATACTACTGTTCCACAACCTCCATTCCCGACTAATGCCACCTCAAGACCTACAATACCTCCCAAGAATCGACCACATAAGGTCAAATAAGCCCCAGCTGATGAATCCGAAAACACGGGCTACTAAATTTAAGGCTACGGATAGCGATGATGCCAAGCAAGCTGAATTTTGGTTGGACAACACTATCCGGGTACTCGATGAGCTATCTTGCACACCCGATGAGTGCCTAAAGTGTACTATCTCCTTGCTACGTGATTACGCCTACTATTGGTGGAATATGTTGACTTCACAGTGCCAGAGAGCAAGTAACTTGGGAGTTCTTCCAAACCGAAGTTTGGAAGAAGTATATCAATCAAAGATTCATTGACCAAAAACGGAAGGAATTTCTTGAACTCAAACAAGGTTCCATGTCGGTTACCGACTATGAACGAAAATTTGTGAGGCTTAGCTGATACGCACGAGAATGCATTTCCTCAGAAACCGTGATGTGTAAACATTTCGAGGATGGACTGAATGATGATATAAAGCTGTATGTTGGGATCTTGGAAATCCGAGAATTTATGGTACTTGTCGAGCGAGCTTGCAAAGCCGAGGAGCTCAGTATGGAGAAAAGAAAAGCTGATATGGGAGCAAAGGAGTTTCGTAAGAGGCCTTCGGGGAGGCCCTTTCAACAATCATCGAAAAAGTTTAGAGATGATTCGGGCCGGTCTAGAGACACTTCAGGTTTTTCTAGACGAGACCGTGATCGACCCCCTGTGAGTGCACGAGTCACTTCGGTCGCTAGTGTTGGAAATGACAGTCGAGGCAGAACGGAGTGTCAACATTGTGGTAAATGGCACTCGGGAGTTGTAGATTCCATGATCGCTCTGTTATAAGTGGGTCACCACCACTTTATCAAAGATTGCCCGAGGTGGTCCGAATGAATGCAAATCGAGTGGGAAACCGGTGCTACCATCGCTCGGGTAGACCATCTAGAAATACGGGCAATGCTAGTGGTGGTTAGAGAGGATCTAGAGATGTCATGCGACCAGATCTAAGGCTCGTGCTCCTGCTAGGGCTTATGCAATACGCGCACGCGAGGATGCTTCCCCCGATGTTATTATCGGTACTTTTACTCTCTTTGATACTAATGTGATTGCTTTGATTGACCCCGGTTCTACTCATTCTTATATATGCTAAGCCTTAGCATCCAAAGAAGACTTTACCTATTGAGTCTACTAAGTTCGTAATTCGGGTGTCAAATCCCTTGGGTCGTTACGTGCTTGTCGACAAAGTGTGTAAGAAATGTCCCCTAGTAATTCGAGGTTCCTGTTTTCTGGAGGACTTGATGCTTTTGCCGTTTGATGAATTTGATGTTATTCTTGGTTTGGATTGGTTGACCGTGCATGATGCGGTTGTGAATTGCTAAAGCAAGACTATTGATTTGAAGTGCGCAAAGAACGAGATAATCCGAGTTGAGTCTACGGACTCAAAGGGGTTGCCAGCTGTAATATCAGCAGTGTTGGCCCAGAAATACGTAAGAAAGGGGTGCAAAGCATACCTTACTTATGTACTTGATGATAAAGAATTAGAAAAGAAACCCGAATCTGTGCCGGTGGTTTGTGAATACCCGGATGTTTTTCCTGAAGAATTGCCGGGTTTACCACTGCTCGGAGGTAGAGTTTGGTATTGAGCTTGTACACGGACTACGCCAATTTCGATAGCTCCGTATCGTATGGCACCAATCGAGTTAAAAGAATTGAAAGCTCAGTTGCAAGAGTTGACGGATAGAGGCTTCGCTCAACCAAGTTTCTCACCTTGGGGTGCACCCGTATTGTTTGTGAAAAAGAAGGACGGAACCATGAGGTTGTGCATTGACTATCGTCAGCTGAATAAAGTGACGATAAAGAATAAATATCCGCTATCACAGTATTGATGATTTGTTTGATCAACTAAAGGGAGCTTCAGTGTTTTCAAAGATAGATTTGAGATCGGGTTATTACCAGTTGCGAATTCGAGATTCGGATATACCCAAAACTGCTTTCAGAACGAGATACGACCACTACGAGTTCTTAGTGATGCCGTTTGGGCTTACTAATGCCCCTACGGTATTTATGGATTTGATGAATCGGATCTTCAGACAGTATTTAGACCGGTTCGTAGTTGTGTTCATTGATGACATCTTGGTCTATTCAAGAGATGAGACCGAACATGCTGAGCACCTGAGATTAGTGTTGCAAATTTTACGGGATAAGCAGTTTCGATCAATTGAAAACTCATTTGACGGAAGCTCCAGTATTAGTGTAGCCCGAATTCGGCAAAGAGTTTGTCATTTATAGTGATGCATCCCTACTTGGGTTAGGTTGCGTATTGATGCAAGAAGGTCGAGTTGTGGCCTATGCGTCGAGACAATTAAAGCCACATGAGAAAAATTATCCGACCCATGATCTCGAACTAGCTGCCATCGTATTCGCTTTGAAAATATGGCGACACTACTTATTTGGTGAGAAGTGCCATGTATTTTCGGATCAAAAAAGTCTCAAATATTTGATGACTCAAAGAGACTTAAATTTGCGACAAAGACGTTGGCTCGAGTTGTTAAAAGATTTTGAGCTTGTCATTGATTACCACCCGGGAAAGGCTAATGTGGTTGCGGAAGCCTTAAGCCGGAAATCACTGCTTGCTTTTACGACGATGAATGTACACTTGTCTGTTTCTACCCGACAATGTGTTAGTAGCTGAATTAAAGACCAAACCATTATTGATTCATCAAATTCGTGAAGCTCAGAAAGTCGACGATGAATTGGTTGCAAAACGGGCTGAATGTGTTCCGAATATGGAATCAGAATTTCAAATTGATGATGACGATTGTTTGAGGTTCAGAAGTCGGTTGTGTGTTCCAAGAAATTCAGAACTCATTTCGATGATTCTGAACGAAGCTCATTGTAGCTGAATGTCAATTCACCCGGGGAGTACGAAAATGTACAACGATCTGAGACGTCAGTTTTGGTGGTATGGTATGAAACGAGACATTTCCGATTTTGTTTCGAAGTGTTTAATATGTCAGCAAGTGAAGGAGGAACATCAAGTGCCTACGGGTTTACTCCAACTGATCATGATACCTGAATGGAAATGGGATCGAGTAACAATGGATTTTGTATCTGGGTTGCCAGTGTCGGCAAGTAAGAAAGATGCGATTTGGGTCGTTGTTGATAGATTGACTAAGTCGGCTCACTTTCTCCCCGTACGCACGGATTTTTCAATGGATAAACTAGCTGAATTGTATGTTTCTCAGATTGTGAGATTACACAGGGTACCTATTTCTATCTTGTCGGATAGAGATCCGAGATTCACCTCACGATTTTGGAAGAAATTGCAAGAAGCTTTGGGTACCAAGTTGCATTTCAGCACCGCCTTTCACCCCCAAACCGATGGTCAATCCGAGCGGATAATTCAGATACTTGAGGATATGTTGAGATGTTGCATCCTCAAGTTCAGTGGTTCATGGGAACGGTATTTACCTTTGATTGAATTCGCTTACAACAATAGTTTTCAATTAAGTATTAGGATGGCACCTTACGAGGCTTTGTACGGTCGTAAATGCCGTACACCATTGTTTTGGACTGAGCTCGTTGAAAGTAAAATTTTCGGAGCTGATTTAATTAAAGATGCTGAACAGAAAGTAAAAGTAATCCGTGAAAGTCTGAAGGCAGCCACAGATCGTCAGAAATCGTATGCGGATTTGAAACGAAAAGACATTGAATATCGTGGGAGATAAAGTGTTTCTTAAAGTTTCACCTTGGAAAAGATACTCGATTTGGTCAGTAGGGCAAGTTGAGCCCAAGATTCATTGGGCCGTCTGAAATCTCCGAACGAGTTGGTCCATTATGTATAGATTGATTTTGCCCCCTGAACTTGAAAAGATTCACGACGTCTTTCATGTTTTGATGCTTCGACGTTATAGATCTGTCACACGTGATTAATCCATTAGAAGTTGAAATTCAATCTGACTTGAGTTATGAGGAAGAACCGATTCGTATCCTAGCTCGTGAAGTGAAAGAGTTGCGAAACAAAAGGGTTCCGTTAGTAAAGGTGTTATGGCTCAAACACGGAGTCGAAAAAGCTACTTGGGAAACCGAGAACTCTATGAGAGAACGATACCCAAACCCATTTACCGGTAAGATTTTCAGGGACAAAAATTTCTTAAGTGGGGGAGAGTTGTGACAGCCCTATAGTGACCCTAGTCGGAAAGCGGTTTCGGGATTGCTAAACCGAGTCACCAAATTATTTGAATGTGATATTTATTGTCTAAAATATGCGAATATGAATGTGCGAAAATTTTTAAGCTTCGATTTAGTTAATTGCATGTGAATGGAGTACATAGGACTTGTGTGACACTTTTGAAATGTGATAGGCTAATCTATAAGGATCTAATAGTGCATGTAATCAAAAGGGAGGACTTGCATGTCAATTTCCCCCCCTAATATGTAGTGGCCGGCCATGAGCATGGGTGGACAAAGTGTTATGGCTAAAAAAACATGTCATAGACATGTTGGCTTAATGCATTATGTAAGAAAAAAATAAAATAATGAGCATGGTAATTAAATAATGAAAGGGAGGAGTGATGAAAAAAAATGGTCTCATCCATGCCCCCCCCAATTGCCGTGAGTTGAAGGAAAGAAAACAAAAAAAAAAATTGTTCATCCTTTGGTTCATCCTTGGCTGAAAATTTTAAGGAGGAAGGAAGAAGAAAGGTTGAAGAGGTCCGGTCATGCATGTAACTAGGCTAAGATATGTTTGATAATGTTCCATGAGATGCATGCATGTTTTAGTTGTTAGCTTGAGTTCTACCTAGCCCATGGTCTAAATCTTGCTATGTGATGGAAATGACACTCGGCCATGGATGCATTATTCTTGCTTGGTGTTGATGTTGTGTTGGTGAGATATCAAGTTATTTTTGTGACCAAGATGAGATTTGAATTTTGGAATGAGTAAGGTTTTCGGCTATGGTAAAAATAAGGGTGATGGATGGTGTGTCATGCTAAATCTAGATGAACAATGTTAGTGCTTATATCTCGATATTCATGAGTTTCTTTCTTGGTTTTACCTCAAAACCATGAAGTATTTTAATTGGTGTTGTTAGAGGTTTCGGTCATGGGATTATAAGCTTGTTAGTTTTGATGGTGAAATTTATGCCTTGTAAGGGTAGATGGTGTTTTGATGCATTCGGCCATGGTAGAAAGTAGATGTGAAAAGGTAGTAAGATGAAATGCAAAATGTTAGTATTTGATTACTAGTGTATAAATGCGTATTAGCCGAGTTTTGAATTTGAAACAAAACGATATATAATCAATACAAGTAACCATACTTGTAGGAAGTATTAAGCATATAATTGGCCTCAGCATATACACGCATACTCGGCTACATGAGAAGATTAGTGTTGCATGGATTCGGCTAGAGGCAAGCATATTGATGCCTTTATCTTGGTTAGGACAATCGGCTAAAAGGGAGTGTGGGTTAATAGGTTGAGTTGATGCATGATTTCACATGTATGTGACTTTAATGTCTAATGTATAAATATGGGCTAAATGCCTTGTGTTCCTCTTTTTGATGCTCAAATGATTAAATCAATTTATTTGTTTAATTAAGCTCAAGAGCAAAAGGGATCTAAATCCGATAAAGGGAAGGAAAAAGTGGTCGAATAGCCATCGAAATCGTTCGACAACATCCGAGGTAAGTTTTTGAGTAATAGAACTTAGATTATGATTTGATTAGATCATGTTTTAAGCAACTCAAAATCATGCTCTTTGTGTGTGGCTATTGAGCCGAAATTTCAAGTGTGATAAGTGTCTTGTGTTTGAGTTTTGCTAATGAAAATGAAATACGAATGTGTCATGATTTATTGTTAAATGTGCATGGTTATTCAATGATGTCCGGCTAAGTCCCAAGGCTTTGTGCTAAGTGACTATATCCGGACTAAGATCCGAAGGCATTCGTGCGAGTTACTAATTCCGAGCTAAGTCCGAAGGCATTGGTGCGAGTTACTAAATCCGGGTTAAGTCCCGAAGGCATTTGTACGAGTTACTATAACCGGGCTATGTCCTGAAGGCATTTGAACGAGTAGCTATATCCGGTTAAAGTCCGAAGGTACGTGATTCGGGAATGAATGATCTTGCTGTAAAAATTTCAGTTAATACGCTTGTAACATCCCAACTTTGAGGTATGTTTCGTATGTGCTTTGAATTAGTTGAGCCCTTACAAATAAGTATTCGCCAGCTTGATAAATGAGCTACCGCCTTTGGCTAAGTTGATCTTTGTGTATGAATATAAGGGTTGGTAATGTGAAGTAAGTATTATATTGAGAATTTGTGCATATGAAATTATCTATTTAGCTACATGAATGCTATACTTTGGTTGTGTCTAAATTCCTTGCTCAAAACTTACTAAGCATTTAATGCTTACTCCGCTTCTTTGATTCTCTGCTTTATAGATTTTGGTTCTTCAAATTGTCGGACTCGGATTTTGAAGTCAAGTCGCCCACACTATCAAAGCTCATTTTGGTATACTTTTGGTTGAACTTTGAAATGGCATGTATAGGACTACCCTTCTTGTTATTGGCCACATACCCTTTGGTTTTGTATAAATTTGATAGCCATGCTAAAATGGCTTATATACACTTTGGGCATGGTATCATAATCATTTGTATGTTGTTCATTAAGAGGTATGGAAATGTTTGGAAACGATTAGCCATTGGGATGGTTAATCATGATCATATTTTGTGCTATATATGTTAAAGGGCTAGTTGAATCATGGGAACTATGCAATAGGTAAAGCCTACCTTAAAGACAGATGCTGACAGCTGCAGTGACGTGGATGTGAAAAATCACTAAAAATAGTAGGAATGGAATTAAATAGTGAATAAATTATGTAAACGAACCTTGACGAGTCTATTTTCATAGGAAAGTAACGAAATGATCTTATGAACTGTATGTTAAGAGATATTTAAGTTTTTGTGAGACAGGGCCAGAATGGTTTCCGGAGTCCCTGTTCCGACTTTGGAAATTCATTATAAATTTACCAGAGATAATTAGAAGTCATGCATATATGTACAGATTTCTTTCCGAGTCTAGTTTCTGTAGAAACAAACGGCATCAGTATTGAAGCCCTGTATAGGGAGATATCCAAGTCGTAATGCGCAAAGTTCAGTGTAGCCAATCCCTGTAACATGGGAGACTTTAACTAATAAACTGTACTAATTGACCAGACCAAAAATTCTAGAAAAAAAATTGTAGATGCATATATGAGTCTAGTTTCAGGGAAAAATCACGAAACTGATTTTCGAGTTGTGGAACTCAAGATATGATTTTTAAGGTGATAGTGACTCAGTTAGCCAGCTGTCTGGAATTTTTTAAAATGAACTGTGCAAGTAAGTGGATTAAGCCCGTTAACCCCTCGTGTCCGACTCCGGCGACGGTCTCGGGTACGGGGTGTTACAGGTAACCCATGTTGAAATTGTGATTTTGGAATAAGTAAGGTTTTCGGCTATGGAGATTAATAAGGGTGATGGTTGTGTTTCATGCTAAATCCAGATGAACAATGGTAGTTTGCTTACATCTTGATATCTATGAGTTCCTTTCTTGGTTCTACCTTAGATCCATAAGTATGATTTATGCTTGTTATGTTACTCATGGTTAAAATGATTCGGCTATGGTTCATGTAAAAATAAAATATACATGTGAATTTGGTTATTATATTTGGTTGAGGTGTTATACATGATTTGGTATTAAATGATATTAGGTTATATTCGAACATAGAAAGAGTTTATCTTGGTATGCTTATTACATGGTAGGTAAGATTTATGTTTTGGATATATGCTTATATTTGGTTAATGATTTATTCTTGTGAAGTATAAATTTGTAACATGAATTGAGTTGGAAGCTACTATAATGTACTTGTGCATTCGGGTATATGATGAAAATATATGAGGTGGTTATAATCAACTTTATGATTCGGCTCTTGCACACACACATATATATATATATATATATTTGCACATGATGTATTGGTATGACATATATATTATCTCAAGGTATATACTTATATATGATGGTGTTTCAGTTATGGAGTAAATGCTGGGTGCGTATTGAGTTATAATATGTAATGCATTAGTTAGTAAAATGTATGCCATTTATATGTGGTATTAAGTATATAATTAGCCTCAACGTAGACATGCATATTCGGCCACATGAGATGGATTGGTGTTGCATGTATTCAGTTAGAGGCAAGCATATTGATGCTTTTATTTTGGCTTAGATAATCGGCTAAAAGAGAGTGTGGGCTAATATGTTGAGTTTGATTCATGATTTCATATATATGTGACTCTAATGTCTAATGTATATATGGGTTAAGAACCTTGAGTTTCTCTTTTGATGTTCAAATGATTAAATCAATTTATTTGTTAATATTAAGCTCAAGAGCAAAGGGAACTAAATCCGATAAAGGAAGGAAAAGTGATCGAATAGCCGTCAAATCGCTCGACAACATCCGAGGTAAGTCTTTGAGTAATGGAGCTTAGATTATGATTTGATTAGATCATGTTTTAAGTAAATCAAAATCATGCTCTTGTATGTAGCTATTGAGCCGAAATGATAATGCTTGATAAGTGACTTGTGTTTGAATTCTAGTTATGAAATTGAAATAGAGATGTGTCATGATTTATTGATATGTGCATAAATATTCGGATGATAACCGGCTAAGTCCCAAGGCATTTGTGCTAGTGACTAATTCGGGCTAAGCCCAAGGCAATTGTGCGAAGTTATTATATCCGGCTAAGTCCCAAGGCATTCGTCTGAAGTTACTATATCCTGCTAAGTCCCAAGGCATTTGTGCGAAGTTACTATAACCGGGCTATGTCCCAAGGCATTCGAGCGAGTAGCTATATCCTGTTGAATTCGAAGGTACTTGATTTGGGAATGAGCGATCTTGCTGTAATAATTTCAATTAATACGCCGTAAAATCCCAACAATGAGGTATGTTTCAGATGTGCATTGGAATAGTTGCTTCCTTTTGAATATTATTTGCTCACCGATTAATGAGCTTCCGGTCCTTGGTTAAGTTGATCCCTTATGTATGAATATAAGGGTTGGAAATGTGAAGTAGGACTGATTTTTGAAAATATGTGTATATGAAATTATCTGCTTAGTTATATGAATGCTATACTTCATTGTGTTTAATTTCATTGCTCAAAACTTACTAAGCATTAAATGCTTACTCTGGCCCTTTGAATCTCTGCTTTATAGATTTTGGTTCCTCAGCTATCGGACTCGGGATTATTGAAGTCGAAGTCGCCCACACTATCAAAGCCCTTTTGGTACACTTTTGGTTGAACTTTGAAAATGGCATGTATAGGACTACCCTTTTTGTTGTTGGTCATGTACCTTATGGTTTTGTATAAATTTGGATAGCCATGCGAAAATGGCTTATATACACTTTGAGCATAGTATTATAATCGTTTTGTATGTTGTTCATTAAGAGGTATCGAGATGTTTGGAAACGATTAGCCATCGGAATGGTTAATCATGATCACATTTTGTGCTATATATGCTAAAAGGGCTAGTTGAATCATGGAAACTATGAAATAGGTAAAGTCTACCTTAAAGGCAGACGCTGACAGCAGCAGTGATGTAAATTTGAAAAATCACTAAAAATAGTAGGAATGGAATTAAATAGTGAATAAATTATGTAAACGAACCTTGATGAATCTACTTTCATATGGAAGAAACGAAATGATCATATGAGTCGAATGTTAAGAGAAATTTAAGTTTTCGTGAAACAGGGCCAGAACGGTTTCTGGATCCCCTGTTCCGACTTTGGAAATTCCTTATATATTAAACAGAGATAATTAGAAGTCATGCCATATATGTATAGATTCCTTTTCGAGTCTAGTTTCTATAGAAACAAATGACATAAGTATTGAAGCCTTGTACAAGGAGATATCTAAGTCGTAATGCATGAAGGTCAGAGTAGTCGAACCCTGAATCAGGGGAGACTTTAACTAATAAAATGTACTAATTGGCTTACCAAAAATTCTAGAAAAAAATTTGTAGATGGATGTATGAGTCTAGTTTCAGGAAAAATTTACGAAACTGGTTTTCGAGTGTTGAAACTCAAGATATGATTTTTAAGACGATAGTGACGCAGTTAACCAGCTAGTCTAAAATTTTTTAAATGGACTGTGAAAATAAGTGAATTTAGTCTGTGAACCCCTCGTGTCCGACTCCGGCAACGGTCTCGGGTACGGGGTGTTACAATCACATATATCATTTAATAATCACTCATATGCTCACATACATAACATAATATAACATTTTAAATCTTTACATTACCTTTCAACCAATTTCCTATAGACCTTCTGGTATTATAATGACCCAATACTCAGGGGTGTTGAAAAGTGTATTTCTAGGACCCCATTTTTATAAACCAGTCTTATAAATATTTTTATGAAATATTTACGAGGTTATTTTACTAGCTAATTAATTTTTGGATTAGTGAATTTTGTGAAATTAGAAATTATTAAGGTTCAAAGACTAAATCGTGTAAGGCTTAAAAGTTGAATTATAAATTGAAATAAAATAAAGGGAATTGTAAATTGAAATAAAATAAAGGGACTAAATTAGCAATTGTACCACTTAATTATTGTTTGTGTATAGGTTGCCGGCCATGGGCTAAGTAACATGCAAATATATATGTTATAATATAAAGTTAATAATAATAGTTATAATTAAAGAAGAAAAAAGAAAGAAAAGGAGAAGAAGCGCACGGCCTAAAGGGGTTTGAAGTTCAAATCCAAATTCGTTAGTGTAATTTAGTCCCTATACTTGTAATTTTTACGTTTTTAGAATTCTGGTACTTAGGGCTACTCGACCCATGTTGCAATTTTTAGTATTGTTCAAGATTTTAGATGTTGACATTGTTGAATAGTTTAAGTGTTAGGGATTAAATAGATAGATTTTTAAGTTAGAAATGGAAAAGGACTAAAATGTGAAATTAATTGTTGATTTTGAACAATAGGGGCTAAATTATGAAAAATTAAAAATTAAGGGGTTGAATTGGAAAAGAGAAAGCTAAATTTAGTTTAGAGTGAAATTAGTATAAAAATTTGAGTATAAATGTGGAGGTTAAAATTAGTCTCAATTTAAGGACTAAATTGAAGAATAAGTAAAATATAGTGTCAAAATTAAAATTTAATGTGAAATTGAAATGTGTAATATTAATATGATTTAATTGTTTTATTCTGTAGCTATTGTCATACCGGAATCCTCAAGAAAAAGGGGAAGGATAAAATCAACGTTGAATAGCTCGAAATTAACGATTTGTGTTTGTATAATCTGAATTTGGTAAGCATTTGAGGTGAGTACTTTGGTACTTTGGGATTGAATTAAATTCATAATTGAAATGAAGTGTGTTGATTTTGTATATTATGATAAATATTGATTATGAATATATGTGTATTGAGAAAAATGTGATTATTATCAAATTGAATATATGCTTATATGTGATGATATAAATTCATGAAATTGAGGCATTGGTTGTATTGAAACGTCAAATGAATCCCTATTAACTATATCAGGCTGAGTCAAA
Organism: Gossypium arboreum; assembly: GCF_025698485.1. Classification (NCBI taxonomy): domain Eukaryota; kingdom Viridiplantae; phylum Streptophyta; class Magnoliopsida; order Malvales; family Malvaceae; genus Gossypium; species Gossypium arboreum. The sequence goes on along the minus strand of NC_069077.1, from coordinate 113,644,174 downwards.
TATAGATGGTATGCCCTAGGATAGGAAGAGTTTAGGGATTACTTCGACCTTGAGTCGATGAGGCATTGGGTGCCAATTTGCTTTTGTTTAAACGATGAGACACTAGTTGCCAATTTATATAGTGTTGGGTGAAATTATTACTTCGTATTTATCTAATGAGGCATTAGGTGCCAAACTGGTGTGTTGGTCGGATCCGTGTATCCGTCTGAGTTCTTGTCATGTTAATAGGGAAAAGTAAAATAATAATTTATGTGATTGATATTGAGATGGAAATGATAAGAAATGAATATGAGATGAGAAAATATTGAAATGGCAAATATGAGAAATGATTATGAGATGAGAAATGAAATATGAAACGATTAATTGAGATGTGAAACTTGAATGAATTCAAGTATTGATCAGAGATATGAATCATGCCATTGCATGAGATGATGTATTGAAATGTTAAATGAAATGCCATTGATATATATACTTATATATTTGAACATGTGAAAATCTTAGTAGATGTGAATAAGGAATGAGCAAAAATTATACTATTGAATTGAAACACATGAACTTAGCTTACTTATTGCATTTTGCATTTAAAATACTTATATCAAGTTTATATTATTTAGATTATAGAAATACCACTGAGTTTTACTCAGTGTGAGGTTTTGTTTTCCATGCACAGGTTAGGTATTGTTTGATTTATCATTGACTCAGCATCAAATCACAAATCCTGAGCTCAAGTATGGTGATATATCATTTTGTAATGGCATGTACCTAGGTAGTCTTTTGTTGATATTGTTTATAAGGTGTTTTTATCTTAGTTGCTAGTAAAATGATGGTTAAATGTGTATATGGTTGTGGTTGAGGCTATGTTGGTATGTTAGCCTAGTTTATATTTTGGTATGTGACAGTTTAAAGTTTGGTGTATGTGCTTAGCTTCATATTTGGTAACTTTAGAAGTTTGAAGTTAGTTAAAATATGGTAAATGTGATATGAATGAAAATCTTGAATGTTTGATGTGTTGTTGATGTATTTGAACATATAAAATGTGGTACCAATGATGGTACATTGGTTAGGCATATTAGGTGATAAATTTGGTGTATTTTGGGCATGTTTAATCATGTTTTGAATAGGTTAAAAAAATAGTAATTGAGTTGCTTAGTGCCCAAGTAAGTAGGAAATGGTAAACTTTAGTTTTAAGGTACTTTTAGGTGCACTCGGCCTGGCCACATAGGCATGTGTCACACACGAGTAGCACACATAGGCGTGTGACCCAACTCAGAGAGTTACATGGCCTGGCCACACGAGCGTGTGTCTCAACCGTGTGAGGCACACAGCTTGGCCACATGGGTGAGTGTCACACACGGGCAACACACATGGACGTGTGATCCAAGTCAGAGAGTTACATGGCTGGGCCACACGGGCGTGTGTCTCAGTAGTGTCAGGCATACTGCCTGGCCACACGGGCATGTGATGTAACCCCACTAACCTGTGTCTCTGCCCGTGTGGACAAAAATAGACCATTTGCAAATCCAATTTGCCACTCTTTCTCATGCTCACTTAAACAACTAAAATGGTACCAATTCATCATACAATAGGCATCCCAAAATCATCAACCAAATACACAATTCATACCATATCCATTTCAAACCAAATACCTATTCAAAAACTTATATCATCCAACATTCATTCACAAGTGATAAACCATAACTTATACATATTTTTACCCCATGCTTAACACATTTTATGAATGATTTTTCCTTAAAATTGGTGAATTCAATGCTCCTAATGCCTTAATTTCATGTTTCATACTTAGGCAAGCATAGGAGAGCGGAAGGAACGAGAAACGGGCCAAAAACGGATAATATGGGCCAACATACAAAATCAACACGGCCTAGACTTCGTCACACGGACAGACCACATGGCCGAGTCAATTTGGTAGAATCTAAGCACAACTCACACGGGTAGAACACCCACCCGTGGCATTCTAACAGGTTCGAGCACAACTTGAAGTAATCGCACACGGGCGTGTCTCTGCCGAGCCCAAGTTTAGTCCAATTCAGAAAAGGCCAATTTTGAGGGTTCTTAGGCATTCCAAAGCCTATAAATACACCCTAGAGGAGGAGGAAAAGACACATAGAGAAGGAAGCAGGGAACTGCTCAAGGAAAGCCGATTGATCCATATCAAAAGCTAGATTCATCATCAAGACTGAAGATCTCCCCTCAATTTCCCCCTAGGAGTTTTGGGTTTTCTTTATGTTTTGTATTCATTATTCTTTTGAGATGTTTTCCTTTTTAGTTATGAACTAAATCCCCTAAATACCTAAGGGGAATGAAACCTAAAACAGATCTTGTTATTATTATCTGAATTGTATGATAAATATTTGACTTGTTCTTAATTATGTGTTCTTAATTCTTGTTTTGATATTCCAGGATATTAATTCAAGTTAAGTTCTTATTCAGAGGAGGAATAGACCCTGCCTAAGAGTGCAATTGTCATAATTAAGCAGAGTTGATTGCGCGCCTAGAGATAGGGTGACAAGATTTTTTCAGATTAGGGTGAAACCTAATAAAGGGATCCATATATCGAGTTAATGCAACCCTAAGAAGTTAATTAGAAAGAGATTTCAATTATTCAACCTAGGGTTAGAAGTTGTTAGTCTCGAGAGAGATAATAATATAACTTAGGGATTTCTACGGATCAAGTCAAATGAATAAATCGTCCGATTTAGAGTCAAATAACAAGTGAAGTCTAGGTGGATTTTTCCTTAGGTATTGTCTCAATCAATCGAGTTTTCCAAAAGTAATTCCCCAATTCTATTATTAGTTTAGTTAATTAGTTAGTTAAAACAAACCTCATTATTCTTAGGCTAGATAATAAAAAGAAAGTCATTACTAGTACTTTTAGTTCCTTTGGGTTCGACAATCCGGTCTTGCTAAAACCATACTACTGTTCGATAGGTACACTTGCTTTCGTCGTGGTAATAGTTAGTTTGAAGAACGATTCATTATAAATATTTAAAATTTATCACACGAATATCATGATCAACAAGCATATATTTTCTCAATTTATCAACTTCAATCATACCATATAAATCCTTTACTAAACTCAAAACCTTACCATTTGAACAACTATGAAACCTTAGCCACATTTATACCAAAACATACCAAACTAAGCCTTCACACATGGCTATCTATACAAATCAAAACATATACATTATATGCCAAATCTCATGGCTATATTCACAACCAAAGTACCATAACTAGCCTATACATGCCATATACAATATTTACAAGGCTTCAAAAGTACCAACAAAGTGATCGATAGTGTGATGATGTTTCCCGACGATCCCCGAGTCTGAGTTAGCTTTGATTATCTATAAAACATAGACAAATAATACACAGTAAGCTTCATAGCTTAGTAAGTTCATAAGTGATTAATTCAATTCATTAAATAATTGTAATTCAACTATTAACACATTACCAAATCGAAATCACATTAACCACAAACCTTTCTCATGTCTCAAAACATGATCCAATACCATCTCATTGAACTTCCTCAATGTAATACTCATATAGGTTCCGTACGTACCTGTACCACCTCGTACTAACCTCTTTCTCAAATACGTCATTCTTTACCCGTTGAACCATTTGAAATAGAAGTCGGATACTCAAGATCTCAATTGATAAGTACCTATACCATGGCCCATAGCCAAATCAACGTAACTTATCCTAGAGTACCTATAACATGTCCCGTAGCAAAATCAAGGTAAATTATCCTGGAGTACCCATACCATGGCCCATAGCCAAATCAAGGTATCAGTCGCACCTGAAGTGCCGATATCATGGCCTGAAGCCAATACATTAACCTAATGACATGTCATTAGCATCCTAACTATTCCTAAGGTTCAACCGAGAAGTTTCACTTGTCGATTTCATCGTCGAAAAAATCCATATAGTCGTATTCACAATTCAAACATTATCCGTAATCTCATAATCACATTTTATATAATACTAAAGCATATAACATACAATTATAATGAAATTATCATATTCGAACTTACCTTGTACTCGAAATTGACGAATTGGATCGATTACAAGATAACTTTCGATTTCCCCTAATCTAAATTCGGTTCTTTTCTTTCTTGATAATTAACAAGAGCAATGACTGAACCTTCAAGCCCTAACAATGGTGTTTTTCACATTTTATTTTCGGCTAGAATAAGAAAGATGGACTAAATCTCTTTTGTTTTTCATTTAATTAACATTAATTACCCATTTTACAATTTTAACCTTTACTAAACCATTATATAATCACTTAATATATACCCATTTATGTCCATTCCCCCTATCCATGGTCTAATATCATTATAAGGACCTTTGATTTAATAATTCATAACAATTAAACACCTTTAACATATAGAATGCCACTTTTTCATTTTACGCTATTAAGTCCCTTTTCTCAAATTAAGCTATTAAACGATAAAATTAGCTCACGAAATTTTCACACACATATAATCACAAGCTATAAACACCAAAAATAATATTAATTTTTTTTTCGAATTTAGATTTTTGGTTCCGAAACTACTATTCTGATTTAACTAAAATCGGGCTGTTACAACTCTCCGTCCTTAGGGATTTTTGTCCTCGAAAATCTCACTAGTGAATAGGTTTGGATGTTGCTTTCTCATAGCCCCCTTGGGTTCCCACGTAGCTTCTTCAACCCTGTCAATGCCATATGGCTTTCACTAATGCAATTTTCTTATTTCTCAGCTCTTTGATCTCATGAGCTAAAATTCGAATTGGTTCTTCACTGTACGACAAATCTGAATGAATATCAACCTCAGTCGGGGAAATGACATGTAAAGGTTTGGATCGGTATCATCGAAGCATCGATACATGAAAAAAGTTGTGAATCTTCTCTAGCTCGCTAGATAAAGCTAACAAATATGCCACTGGACCTATTCTTTCAATGATCTCATACGGCCCGATGAATCTCGAGCTCAATTTGCCTTTACGACAAAATTGAAGTATTTTCTTCCACGGAGATACTTTTAAAAACACTTTATCCCTGTTCTAAAACTCAAAATCTTTCCGTTTCAAATCTACGTAAGATTTCTGTTGGTCTGAAGCTACTTTCAAACTATCGTGAATTACTTTCATTTTTTGTTCAGTCTCTTTAATCAAATCGACCCCTAGAATCTTATTCTCGCTAAGTTCAGTCCAGTAAAATGGTGTTCGACACTTCCGACTGTATAAAGCTTCGAACGGTGTCATTTTAATACTCGATTGAAAATTGTTGTTATACGCGAATTCAATCAACGGTAAATACTTTTCCCACGTACCTTCGAACTTAAGAATGCAACATCTCAACATATCCTCGAGTATCAGTATAACTTACTCAGATTGACCATCCGTCTGCGGGTGAAATGGGGTACTAAAATGTAAATTTGTACCCAGTGCATCTTGCAGTTTCTTCCAAAACCTCAATGTGAATCTCGGATCTCTTTTCGATACAACAGAAACAGGTAGTCCGTGTAATCTCACAACCTCGGAGATATAAAAATTAGCTAACTTTTCAAGCGAATAGTCTGTTCGTACCGGAATTAAATGAGCCGATTTTGTCAATCTGTCAACTATAACCCAGATCGTATCTTTCTTTCTCAGAGATAGGGGCAATCCCGACACAAAATCCATAGTTACTCTATCTCATTTCCAATTGAGAATTATAATCGGTTGTAATACACTAGACGGTACCTGATGCTCAGCTTTAACTTGCTGACAAATCAAACATTTCGAAACAAATTCTGAAATGTCACGTTTCATGCCATGCCACCAATAAAGTTGTATCAAATCATTATAATTTTCGTGGTTCTGGGATGAACATATAAATAACTACTATGTGCTTCGTTCAAAATCGTCCGAATCAACTCTGAATTTCTCAGAACACATATTCGGCTTCTGAATCTTAAACAATCATCAACGTCAACTTGAAATTCTAAAACAGGGTTCGAATCACATTGAGCTCGTTTTTTTAACATTTCACTATCAACTTTCTGAGCTTTGAAAATCTGCTGCAAAAATAATGGTCTCGCTTTCATCTCAGCCACTATTGAACCATCATTACACAAAGCTATTTAAGTGTTCATCACACGTAGAGCGAATAGGGATTTTCGGCTTAATACATCAGCAATGACATTTGCTTTTCCCGGATGGTAGTCAATCACTAGCTCGTAATCTTTTAGCAACTCTAAACATCTCCACTATCGTAAATTCAAATCTTTCTAAGTCATTAGATATTTCAAACTCTTGTAATCTGAATAAACATGACATTTCTCACTGAATAGATAATGGGGCCAAATCTTCAATGCAAACAAAATGGCTGCTAACTCTAAATCCTGCGTTAGATATTTCTTTTCATGCGGCTTCAACTGTCTCAAGGCATAAGCTATGACTTTGCCTTCCTGCATCAAAACGTAGCCCAGACCATTCAACGATGCACCACTAAACACTATGAACTCTTTACTCGATTCAGGCTGAACTAACACCGGTGCCTCTTTCAATAAAGCTTTCAACTGATCGAAACTTTTTTGACATTTATCTGACCATTCGAATGTAACATCTTTCTAAAGCAATCTTGTCATCGGGGTCATAATCATCGAAAAGCCTTTCACAAATCGTCTATAATAGCCGACGAGTCCCAAAAAACTGCGGACCTCAGAAACATTTCCCGGAGGCTTCCAATCTATAATTGCAGATATCTTATTTGGGTTAACCCGAATACCATCAGATGAGACAATATGACCTAGAAATCCAACCTATTGTAGCCAAAACTCACATTTGCTAAACTTTGCAAACAACTGCTTATCTAGCAAAGTCTGTAGTACAATTCTTAGATGCTCGGCATGCTCAGATTCATTTCTTGAGTAAATCAAAATATCCTCTGTGAACACAACAACAAATCGATCTAGGTTTGGTCTGAAAATCCGATTCATTAAATCCATAAAGACAACAGGTGCATTCATTAGTTTGAAAGGCATAACTAAAAATTCATAGTGACTATACCTCATTCTAAAAGCTATCTTTGGCACATCAGAGTCTCTAACTCGCAACTGGTAATAATCCAATCTCAAATCTATCTTTGAAAACACTATAGCCTCTTTTAATTGATCAAATAAATCATCTATTCTGGGCAAAGGATACTTATTCTTGATTGTAACTTTGTTGAGCTGTCGTTAGTCAATACACATTCTTATCGTGCCATCTTTCTTTTTCACAAACAATACGGGAGCAACCCAGGGTGAGAAACTCGGTCTTGGAAACCCTCTGTTGGTTAATTCTTGCAACTAAGTTTTTAATTCTTTTAATTCTGTCGGAGCCATTCTATATGGAGCTATTGATATTAGCATTGTTCCTGATACTAACTCAATGCCAAACTCAACCTCTCAGATCAGTGGTAAACCCAGTAACTTTTTAGGAAACACATCCAGATATTCACACACAACTGACACTGATTCTATCTTCTTTCCAGTTACTTTTGTATCAAGCACATAAGCAAAATAAGCTTCCCAACCCTTTCTCACATATTTCTGAGCCAACATCAATGAAATCACTGCTGGCAGGCCAATCAGATCATCTGACTCAATCCGAAGAATCTCATTATCTGACATCTCAAGTCAATCGTCTTTCGTTTGCAATTCACAATAGCATCATGCAACGTTAGCCAATCCATACCCAGTATTATATCAAATTCATCAAATGGTAACAACATCAGATCGACAGAAAAGTAGAAATCCTGAATCATCAATGGACAGTTCTTGCACATTTTATCAACCAATGCACATTTACCTAAGGGGTTCGATACTCTAATTACAAATTCAGTAGACTCTACAGGGAAAGTCTTACTGGATACTAAATTCATACATATATATGAGTGAGTAGATCCTAGATCTATCAATGCAATCCCATTAGTATCATAGAGAGTGAAAGTACCGGTTATAACGTATGGCGAGGATGCTTCCTCTTGTGCATGAATAGCATAAGCTCGAGCAGGTCGTCGTGCCTCAGATCTCATGACAGAATCTCTCACAGCACTTTGCTTGCCACTAATATTTCTAGTGTTTCGGGGTGGTCTCCCTCTAACAACAGTATTACTTGATCTCACATTATGAACTTTGTCTTTCTTATCTAACTCCGGCCAATCTTGGATGAAGTGTTCCAACGAACCACATTTGTAACAAGCTTTATTACTTTTATTCCAACATTCTCTGAAATGTCGTCGTCTACAGTGCTAACATTCGGGTTTATTGTCTCTTACACTGCCAACATAAGCTACTGATATAGCTTGAGCTTTGGAACCGGAATATTGTTTAGCACGGTCCTTGTTCGGATATCCAATCGAAGCATTCAGTTGGGTATACGAATCTCTGGATTTCTTTGATGAAGATTGATACGGCTTACTCATCGATGTTTTTCTGGTGTCTTTAGCCTCTAGATTTGCTTTCCTCTTTTCTTTGTTGAGATCTTCGGCTTTACAAGCCCTTTCAACTAAAACAATGAATTCTTTTATTTCCAGAATCCCGACTAGAAGTTTTATATCTTCATTCAACCCATCAACGAATCGCTTACACGTAATCTCTTTAGTAGAAACATTTTCCCGAGCATATTTGCTCAATCATACAAATTCTTTTTCATACTCGGTGACAGTCATCCCGCCTTGTTTCAATTTTAGAAACTCTTTATGTTTCTGATCAAGAAATCGCTGACTTATATACTTCTTTCAGAATTCAGATTAGAAGAACTCCCAGGTGACCCGTTCCTTCAAAACTACAGATATGAACGCTTTCCACCAATGATACGCATTATCTCTAAGTAAAGATACCACACTCGATATATTCATCAGGAGTACAAGACAATTCATCAAATACTTAGATTGTGTTCACGAGCTAGAACTCAGCTTTCTCAGCATCATCATCAACGGTAGCCCTAAAATTTTTATCCCCGTGTTTACGTATCTTATCCATTGGCGACTTATTTAATCGCATCTGATCTATAGCTTGAGGAACTACAAGGGTTTGTTGAGGAACAAGTGGGGGTGGAGGTTGTTGAGAAGCCAGATTCATTTGAACGAACTCCGTGAACCACTCACTCATTATCTGGAAGAAGCCTTGCTTAGCCTCTCCCCCTTGACTACTTGAAATTAGTCGAGAATCAGTCTTTGCGCTGCCCTTGAGCGGGAATAGGCACATTACTTTCGACATCGTCAGCTAAAGCTCAATCGGGATCCATTTACTATATGAAAACACACTTTAAGTTGTCAAGAATCATCACACTATCACAGTTTATTTTTATATGGCATGTATAGCTAGACTCTCACTCACTACGTATGTCCTAGAATCGACCAAATCGTAGCTCTAATACCAATAAAATGTAACCCCCTAACCCGTATTCGTTGCTGGAATAGGATTACGAGGAATTACTGATCAATACACGTCATTCACATACGTAAAACATACATTTGTACATTCATAATTAAAATCCATTCAATACATTTATATTGTCCCTTATAAGGCTCTACGAGTCCTTAAAACATGCTTAGAAGAGGTTCGAGGCTAAACTAATAACATTTGAAAACTTTGGGAAACTTAAAAATTTTTCATGCATTTAAAGGTCACACGCTCGTGTGAACAGGCCGTGTGCCTCACACAGCTACCAGACACGCCCGTGTGCCAGGCCGTGTGAAACCTAGAGGGGTTACTGACCTGGGTCACACGGCCAGCCATACGCCCATGTGCTAGCTAGTGTGCCACACACGGCCAGTAGACACATTTGTGTGTCTAAGCCGTGCCAAACATGTAGGGTAAACTGACTTAATTCGAAAGGGTACCCCAAGAGACACATGGCCGTGCAACATGACCGTGTGTCATGCACGGCTGAGGCACACGCCCGTGTCTTTGCCCGTGTGGACAAAAATAGACCATTTGCAAAGCCAATTTGCCACCCTTTCTCATGCTAACTTAAACAACTAAAATGGTACCAATTCATCATACAATAGGCATCCCAAAATCATCAACCGAATGCACAGTTCATACCATATCCATTTCAAACCAAATACCTATTCAAAAAATTATATCATCCAACATTCATTCACAAGCATATATTTTCTCAATTTATCAACTTCAATCATACTATATAAATCCTTTACTAAACTCAAAACATTACCATTTGAACAACTATTAAACCTTAGCCACATTTATACCAAAACATACCAAACTAAGCCTTTACACATGGCTATCTATACAAATCAAAACATATACATTATAAGCCAAATCTCATGGCTATATTCACAACCAAAGTACCATAACTAGCCTATACATGCCATATACTATATTTACAAGGCTTCAAAAGTACCAACAAAGTGATCGATAGTGTGATGACGTTTCCCGACGATTCCCGAGTCTGAGCTAGCTTTTATTATCTATAAAACAAAAACAAATAACACAGAGTAAGCTTCATAACTTAGTAAGTTCGCAAGTGATTAATTCAATTCATCAAATAATTGTAATTCAACTATTAACACATTATCAAATCAAAATCACATTAACCACAAACCTTTTTCATGTCTCAAAACAGGATCCAATACCATATCATCGAACTTCCTCAATGTAATACTGAAATAGGTTCCGTACGTACATGTACCACCTCATACTAACCTATTTCTCAAATATGTCATTCTTTACCCGTTGAACCATTTGAAATAGAAGTCGGATACTCAAGATCTCAATCGATAAGTACCTACACCATGGCCCATAGCCAAATCAAGGTAACTCCTCTCAGTACCTATACCATGGCCCGTAGCAAAACCAAGGTATTATTCGCACTTGAAGTGTCGATATCATGGCCCGAAGCCAATAAATTAACCTAATGACATGTCATTAGCATTCTAACTATTCCTAAGGTTCAATCAGTAAGTTTCACTTGTCGATTTCATCGTCAAACAAATCCGTATAGTCGTATTCACAATTCAAACATTATCCGTAATCTCATAATCACATTTTATGCAATACCAAAGCATATAACATACAATTATAATGAAATTATCACAAACGAATTTACCTCGTACTTAGAATTGATGAATTGGATCGATTACTCGATAGCTTTTGATTTCCTCCGATCTAAATTTGATTTCTTTATTTCTTGATAATTAACAAGAGCAATGGACGAACCTTCAAGCCCTAACAATGGTGTTTTTCACCTCTTATTTTCGGCTATAATAAGAAAGATGGACTAAATCTCTTTTGTTTTTCATTTAATTAACATTAATTAGCCATTTTACAATTTTAACCTTTACTAAACCATTATATAATCACTTAATATATAACATCCCTTACCTGTATCTGACGCTAGGACAAGGTTCGAGGCATTACCGAACTTTAACGTAATCAAACATACAAAAGCATGTTGTCCCTTATATGGGCAGAAATCATACATCATGAGTGGCTCGGGACTAAACTGAGAACTTTAGAAAACTTTAGGAAAACTTAGAAGAATTTCATGAAACAGGGTCACATGCCCGTTTGGATAGGCTGTGTGGTCACACACCCCCGTGTGGCTTGGGACACTTTAACACCCCTAACCCGTATCAATTGCCAGACTAGGGTTAAAGACATTACTAGACAAATCGAAACATTTAACTTTCATTTCATAATCATCACATCATCAGAGATTAGCATCAATATAGAGTTCCTTACATAGGTCATCGAGACCTTAAACATGCTTTAGAAAGGGTTCAGGACTAAACCGAACACATACATAATTTTTCCAAAACTTAAACATTTTTCAAAGAAGTACAGGTCACACGCCCGTGTGAATAGGCCATGTCAATATAGGGCACACATACTGACTTACTCACACGACCACAAGGCACGCCCGTGTGACTTGGCCGTGGCTGAAACTGACTTGGGCCACACGACTAGCCATACGCCCTTGTGCCTTGGCAGTGATCGAGCCTGAATTACAAATTGTAGGGTACCCCAGGGGACATATGGCCGTGCAACATAGCTGTGTGTCGCACATGGCTGAGACGCACGCCCTTGTCTCTGCCCGTGTGGACAAAAATAGGCAATTTGAATAGCCTTCTTGGCACCCCAATTTTGGTTAACCTACAAACACCAAACCAAGCATATTTACACAATAATTTTAGCCAATTTCTAAACCAAACCATACCACATTCATCCCATAACATTATCAACCATTTACCTGCTTATAAACTCAACTCAGTTGTGCCAAAGCATAAGATCAAATCTTATACCAAAATTTTCCAAACTTACCACTTCTCATAGCCATTAATGAACACGTCAAATAGATCATTTTGTGTAACACCCCGAACCCGAGACCATCGCCGGTGTCGGACGCGAGGGGTTAACGAGCTAAATCCTCTTAAAGCACCGACCAATTTGGCATTTCCAGACAGGCTGGAAAACTGCGTCACTGTCGCCTTAAAAATCATATCTCGAGTTTCAAAACTCGGAAACTGGTTCCGTAAATTTTCCCTGAATTTAGACTCATATATCCTTCCATGGATTTATTTATAGAATTTGTGGTTGGGCCAATTGGTACAGTTTATTAGTTAAAGTCACCCATATTACAGGGATCGACTGCTCTGACCTTCGCGCGTTACAAATTCAATATCTCTCTGTACAGGGCTTTAATACTGGTGCCGTTTGATTCTAATGAAACTAGACTCAAAATGGAATCTGCACATATAAGGTGTGACTTCTAATTCTTTCTGGATGATTTATAGTAAATTTTTAAAGTCGCGACAGGGGACCCAGAAACCGTTCTGGCCCTGTCTCACAATAACTTTAATAACTCTTAACAAGTAACTCCTATGACCGTTTCGTTTCTTCCATATGAAAGTAGACTCATCAAGGTTCATTTACATAACTTATTCACTATTTAATACCATTCCTACAAATTTTGGTGATTTTTCAAAACCACACCACTGCTGCTACCAGCATCTGTTTTCAAGGTAACCTTTACCTATTTCATGATTTCCACGATTCAATTGGCCCTTTTTGCATACATAGCACAAGTGTGATCATGATTAACCATTCCAATGGCTAATCTTTTCAAAACCATTCCATACCCCATAATGATCATCATACAAACGATTATAGAATCATACTAACAACGTATATAAGCCATTTTCGCATGGCTATCCAAGCTTACATAAAACCGAAAGGTACATGACCTTCTACAATAGGGTGGTCCTATACATGCCATTTCAAAGTTCAACCAAAATTATACCCAAAATGGAGGCTTTGATAGTGTAGATAACTTCGACTTTAATGATCCCGAATCCGATCGCTAACGAGCAAAATCTATAAAAGAGAGCCAAAGCAACGGGTAAGCATTTTTATGCCTAGTAAGTCTCAAGCAATAAAATCAGCTTTAACTAAAGCATTACATTCACATAGCCAAATGAATCATTTCATTAATACACATTCACATAATCCTACTTACTTCACACTTCATCATTGTATACTTTCACAAGATATCAACCAATTCAATAGCTGAAAATTCGTTAGTCGATTGAACGAATGTTACTCAAACATATCGACTTTTCCAATGTACATATAAACATACCTTATCCTTTGGGCTTTTCGAGCGTACTAATTAAATTTATTACAGCAACCAACGCCACCTTTGGCCCAAGCTTCTTGAAATACAACCGGATATAACCACATGCACGAATGCCTTGGGTCTTAGCCTGATATAACGAGTTGCACAGATGCCTTCGGTGTTAGCCCGGATTTAACAACTTGCACGAATGCCTTCGGGTCTTAGCCCGGATGTAGTCACTAGCACAATTGCCTTCGGTCTTAACCGGATATAATTATTAGCATAAATGTCTTGGGACTTAGCCCGGATGTCATTCAATTGTTCATGCACACATACATCGATAATCATTACACATCCATGTTTCATTTTCGTTACTAAGGCTCAAACATATCACTAGCATAATCGCCTTCGGGACTTAGCCCGGGTATCATTCAAATACTCATACACACATATATCAATAATCATTACACATCCATATTTCATTTCACATAATTCGAGTAGGGTCATTTCTTGAGGACTTACCTCGGATGTTGTCGAACGGCTTCGACGGCTAATCGATCACTTTTTCCTTCCCCTTATCCAATTGTGGTCCTCTAAGCTCTTGAGCTAATTCAAACAAATTCAATTCATTAAAGTCTCGCTTGCTAGCCTTGGCCGAATACACATATCATTGACTCAACATCACATAACTAAGCACTTTAGTCAATTTTCTTTAATTACGCACACATTCGGCCTTAGCTCACAACAAGGTAGCCGATTACCTAAGTCAAGAATAGGCATCATTAATCTTGCCTCTAACCGAATGCATGCACAATAATTCCCCTCATGTGGCCGATTATACTTAGTCATACTTGCACAAAATCAACAATAAATTGCAAGATTTTCACATCATATGTGTACTAGGCCGATTGTACATGCAAATTTCACAACATTCTTCAACAAATTTCTTCTTTAAACAACATATTTATCACTTCCTTCATAATCAAAATATCATGTGCAATCATATATACACATATAGGTGCAAGGTCAATTTCAAGGTGTCCATAGCCATCCAAAACACAAATTTTAACTAACATGCAAGAAGCATGAACCATGCTCATGAATGCATCATGGCCGAATACATCACAATCATGCCCCTTTCAACTTCAATCATGGTTAAACAAAAAGAAAACTCAATGTCTTACTCAAGATGGCTACAAAGGAATTTCAAGAGTAGACAATCCATCATTGCATGCATCATTAGCAAGCTTCACATTTAGCATGCAATGGCTTCAACACAATAACAACTTTGGCCAAATACCATTCCCATGGCATAACAAGAGTTTGAACCATGGCTAACATGAACATCAAGTTAGCAACTAAAACATGCATGAAACTCATAACACAACCTCATACATCTTACTCTTGATGCAAGTTTAGCCAAATTTCCTTCTAGATCTCTTCTAAACAAAGAAAATGAAGCAAAAATCTCTTCTTCCTCTTAGTATTTTCGGCCAAAAAGGAGAGAACAAGGATGAACAAAATTTTTTGTTTTCTTTCTTAGTTGCACGGCAATGGGGAGGGAATGCTACACTCTCACACACATTTTTTTTTGTTTCTCTTCCCACATCTAATTATTAATCATTTCTTTCATGCTCCATTAACAAAACATGTTTCAACATGTTTTCTTTGCCCATAAACCATGTCATGGCCGCCACCACCTATAAAGGGGAATTTGACATGCAGTCCATTGTTTTGCATGCATGCTTTAATTAGTCATCACACATTTCCTATCGTACTTTCAAAGTTCACTACTAAGTCCTTTCTAGTGGAATTCACCCTTATAACACTAAATCAATCATCAAAAATGTCACACATGAGCACACACATATTATAGGCATCAAAATAAATTTTAAATTATTTTTATGCCTCGGTTTTGTGGTCCCGAAACCACATTCCGACTAGGGTCAATTTTGGGCTGTCACATTTTGCATCACATTTCATATACCAAAAATCAAAACATAAACACAACCAAATCAAGCCATATCACATATCTAAATATAAACATTAAAAATTCTATCCAAAGTACTTCTAGCCTATACATGCCATACTTTACTATATACATTTTCAAAAGGTACCAAAATGAGATTCGATAGTGTGGTGACGATCCTCGACGATCCCTGAGCTCACGATAGTTTCGATATCTATAAAATAATACAAACACACACAAATTAAGCTTTCAAAAGCTTAGTAAGCCATATACAAATAAACTTATCATTTAAAGCATATAAACATCATCAAATTACTTATACTTTAGAGTCAAATACCAACACAAACTTCATATTCATATACTTGGATCATAGATCATCATTTGCATATACTTACCTTTCATTTTCAAATATAGTACACAATTCGAATGTACTTGAATCTGATATATATTCACTTATTCATTCATTTTCTCAGAATGCCTGTTGAACCATTCAGAAATGTAAGGATACGCAGATAGCTCAGAGAATATATACAATGCCAACGTCCCAGACGTGGTCTTACATGTAATCATACATCGATGCCACTGTCTCAGACAGGGTCTTACATGAAATCAGATATGATGCCAATGTCCCAGACATGGTCTTACACGTAAAACAGAAATCGATGCCAATGTCCCAGATGTGGTCTTACACGAAATCACATATCAGATCCTATGTCATGACATATGTATCCTAACTATTCCTAGGGTTCATACGGGGCTTTTCGGACTTCAAAACTTTGTTGATACTTTCTCAGATAGCATATATTTAGCTCGGACATTCATTCATCAAAATTCAATATCGTATGAATAATAAGAATTCAATTTAAACACGTTTATTGTATATCAACTTGCCTCGTACGGATTCGGATAAACTGAATCGGTTACTCGACGAATTTTGACTTTCCCCTATCTAATTCCGTATTCTTTAGTTCCTGATCTATATAAATTCAAAATTAACTTATTCAATCATAAATTCATTCAAAACAATCCATAAACACATATTTAGGGTAATTTGCAAACTAGCCCTCACATTTTTACATTTTGACACTTAGGTCCCTAATTCACA
This sequence comes from Gossypium arboreum, assembly GCF_025698485.1. Lineage (NCBI taxonomy): Eukaryota > Viridiplantae > Streptophyta > Magnoliopsida > Malvales > Malvaceae > Gossypium > Gossypium arboreum. The sequence goes on along the minus strand of NC_069077.1, from coordinate 113,627,489 downwards.
AAATCACAAAATACACATAATTTGCTTATACACAAGCTTAGCTGAATTTCCACAGCTCTCATACAAGTCCGTACATTTCATTTATTTCACATTTTAGTCCCTCAAAATAACATTTTTACAACTTGTTGTAAATTACTCAAAATCATCAAAAATCCAAAGACAAAACATATAAACCCAACATCAAACTTGCATATTTCATCATATAACAACATAAAGCTCATGAATTTATCCATGGCACATTTCAAAATCATCATCAAAATCAGAAATTGAGGCATGGGCTTGATAGTATACGAAGCAACGATTACAAAAATGTAGAAATTATCAAAAACCGATCAAAACACATACTTAATTGAGCTTTAACTTAGCCGAAACCTAAATGCTTTTATTTCTTCTCTTTTTCTTTGAATTCGGCAAGTATGGATGAATAATTCATCCATTAACATGTTTTGTTTTATTATATTACAATTAATAAGCATTTTACTATTTTTCCTTTCATTAAACATTAACAAACCACTATAAACAAGGTCATTAAGGTCCACTTAAGCTTACAATGGTAAAATATCAACATAAGGACCTTTACTTTATAAAGACATATCAAATAGGCACTTTAACATTTAGCAGGAAACTTTTACATTTTACACGATTAGGTCCTTTTATCAAATTGGGCACACAAACAATCAAATTTTTAGATGAAACTTTCACATATCCTAATTCACACATCATAAGCACGGAAAATAATATTTAACTATTTTTCTGACTCAGATATATGGTCCCGGAACCACTATTTTGACTAGGGTCTAAACCGGACTGTTACTGACATACCCTTGTCCTCAGCCTGTGTAACTCTTTGTTTATGACATCATCAATACAATTAAAGTCACATGGCCAAGTCACACGCTCGTGTGCTTAGGCCGTGCGACGAATCAAAATTCCAAAAATTAAGTGCAGACTTCACACGGCCTAGGCACACGCCCATGTCCTGCGGCCGTGTCCTTCACACAGCCATGTCTCTGCCCGTGTGTTTACTACTGAGCATTCTATTTTTCAATTAATAGGGTGCAGGGAACACACAGCCGGATCACATGCCCATGGGGTAGAACGTATGTCACACACGATTTAGACACACACCCATGTGGATAACTCTAAGGCTATTTTCCAAGCCTCTTTTCACCCTGTATATCACATGCGCACTTACACATCTCAATGGCATCTTACATGGCATAAATGAGCTCTTACACATTCATAAACATGACTTATACATGTCAACTTCTTAACAATTTATACTTACTTAAGACTTCATATTTTTTTTAGACCAAGCTTACAAAATTCACATTCAATATAAAACATTGATTTACTTCCATTTTACACATTCATGCCTTAGTTGTTAATATGCCATTTACTCACAACTCCGTCACCAAACATCTATGGTCACATCTACAATTCATCCATGCTAAAGGAATTTAACCATATCAAGAGTGATCTTGGCATATGCATGCATATATGGATAGGATTACATTCCCATAATTAATATAATCCATATCTCATGGCTATTTACAAATTGAATCATCAAATCATTATAAGACAACACACTTGGCTAAACCAATATGTCATATAGCAAAAGAAAAAGTCCCTATACATGCCATACTCAAAATACTTAAATTCACTATACCCAAAAGATTAGTTTGATAGTGTGAATCAAGCTCCGACGTCCTTCGATCCTCGAGCTAGCTTGGCGACACTATAAGGAAATGGAAAAGGAAAGGGAGTAAGCATAAAGCTTAGTAACTTTGCATGTAAATAATTAGCAACATTAACCATGCAACATTATACACATAACACAATAAAATTTATCACAATGTCATCAAGTATCATAGGTATATTTTAATTCATGCCACTTAGATAATGTGTAATAAAACTCATGATCATAATTCATTCATTCACTTCTTCTAAGGTCTCATCGATTCATAACCTCAATGTTTATGAGCTTTGTGTACATACCTGAATTATTCCAACATGATCATACCTTGTCATCTCTTTGACATAATTGTTGGATTACCCGTTGAACCATTTAGAATACTAAAGGATACTCGGGAACTCTCATATAGATGGTAGAATGGTAATGCCTTATACCAGATATGATCTTACATTGATCACATATCGATGCCAATGCCATGTCCCAGACATGGTCTTACATAGGATCATAGGTCGATGCCAATGCCATGTCCCAAACATGGTCTTACATGGGATCACATATCGATGCAGACAGTCCAGCTATGGTCTTACACGAAATTACATATCAATGCCAAAGCCATGTCCCAGACATTGTCTTACATGGGATCGACATAACCCTAATGTCATGACATTTGTATCCTAACTATTCCTAAGGTTCAACTGGGATTTTGAGGTATCGAACTCATCAAATCTTCATCGAGTCATCATTAATTAAATCCATAAAGAAAATTATACAATTCATGCAATATTAAAGCATTAATCACATAATAATGTAACGTTGCATTATTTACACACAAACTTACCTCAGTACCCAAAATATGGCTACTATTCGATTTAGTCCACAATATTTCTTTCCTCGGTTTAGGTCCGAACTCTATTTTTCTTGATCTATAATAGCAGATTTTGGTTATTTAATTATCACATTGTTCAAAATAGTCCATAAATCATACTTTGGCAAAATTATAATTTTGCCTCTAAACTTTCACATAATTACAACTTAGCCCCTAGGCTCTTAAAATGAAATGTGTTCATTTTCTTTGATACCTAAGCATAGCTGAACTTATATCATACTCATATCAACCCATATTTGCTTTCAAATCAGATTTTAACCACTTATTTTACAACTTTTACAAAAAGGCCATTTTTAGGTGTTTTCAAGAAAAACCACTTAATAAAAGATGTTATCATCCATCAAACTTTCATATTCCTTCATTAAACACCAAAATACATGCATGTCACACATGGGTAAGTTCTTGAACATGAACCCTAGCTCAAAATAATGGTAGAAATGGCTAGATCACGCTTCAAAGATCACAAAAACATAAAGAACATTAAAAACAGGGCTAGGATGTACTTACTATTGAGTTTGAAAGGATGAACAAAACCCTAGCTATGGCTCCTTGAGAATTTCGGCTAAGGAGGGAGGAAGATGGACACAATTTTGACTTATTTTTCCCTTTTTATTCTTTTATTAACCAAATGACAAAAATGCCCTTTAGGCCTTTCTTTCAAAATTTTCCTATTCATGCCCACTTTTGTCCATAAAAATAAAAATTGGGCAAATTAATATTTAAGGATCTTAAATTAATAATCTATGGCAATTTCATACCTAAAGCTTCTAGAACTCACATTTTGCAACTTTTGCAATTTAGTCCTCAATATCAAATTGGACACTTTATCAATAGAATTTCCTCATGAAACCTTAATACAAGAATGAAGTCATATCATAGACTTCATGAGAATCATAAAATAATTATTTCTACTTTAGATTTGTGGTCTTAAAACCACTATTCTGACTAAGCTCCAATTCGGGATGTTACCTAATATATACCCATTTATGTCCATTCCCACTATCCATGGTCTAATGTCATTATAAGACCTTTGATTTAATAATTCATAACAATTAAAAATGCCACTTTTGCATTTTACACGATTAAGTCCTTTTTCTCAAATTAAGCTATTAAATGATAAAATTAGCTCACGAAATTTTCACACATATATAATCACATGCTATAAACACCAAAAATAATATTAAAAAAAGTTTTTGACTTCAAATTTGTGGTTTCGAAACTACTATTTTGATTTAGCTAAAACTAGGCTGTTACATATAACCCTTGAAATCAAAATTTTTGTAATTATTTCCTAAACTTCAAGAATTATTTTAAATTAGTCCCTGCCTATTTTTAAACTACTTTTAGGGTCTCGTAGACTTGTAATAGGGGCTATAAGAATAAATTTTACTCTGAATTGGGGTGGATTAGTAAACGTAAATTAAGTGCATTCCATTAACATCTTCGAAAGATAATCATAGATGAAGTATGGACCAATACTTTGATGAAATAATTGGAATAGTTTTGTATGTATCCAAATTCTGACATTCAAGAAGGGATAAATAGTGATAAAAGTGACGACAGTGGAATACAAAGTTTAAATTTGCATAGCATGGATCATTATTCGAATTTAGAATATTCTAGTATGATATAATTTGATTGTTTGTGACCTGCCCCTGTATATTATATTGTTAATGGCTAGTATATATGTGTGTAATTATGATTGATTAATTGTATGACATGTTAGTAATGGTCGGACCCTAATCCAACAATAGAGAGGGATTATGGGTGTTACATGTAGTGGTATTAGAGCTACAGGTTTAGCCAATTCTTTAGACTAAATCGAGCTCAAAATTGAGTTTAGAGGTACATGCCAAAGTTGAGTCAAATTGAGTTCGGATTTGGATGCTGATTATAATTGTTTTTTGTTTCAAAGTTAAAAGATGGCAAATGAATCAGATAATGAACAGGAACAATAGTTCTACTCTAGTGATGAGCATAGTGATGATTGTGAGGCAACGGAGTTGGTAACTTCAAATATTAACCCAACCAATGCTCAACGACCTAATGTTGAGCAAGATGATAATGATGAAACAGGTGATTCACATTTACTTAGAGCTATCGCTGATGTACTTCAGCGTGTTATGGGAACTACGTCAGCTACAGTGCTTGCATTTACCATTCAACGGGCTTCGATAAAAGAGCTGTGAAGATATGGTGTGACTGAGTTTTTAGGGTTGAAAAGGGTCGATCCTTCAGCAGCAGAAGTTTGGATTGAATCCACTAAACTTGTTTTGCAGCAACTTGAATGCAAGTCACTTGAAAGTATAATTTGTGTTGTTTCTCTACTACAAGGAGAAGCATATACCTGGTGGCAATCAGTGACATGCCACGTATCCACAAATCTAGCTAATTGAAAATTTTTTCAAAAGGAATTTCGAAAGAAATATATTGGTGAACTATACATTAAAGAAAGAAGGTAAGAGTTTTTACTGTTAAAGTAAAGTGGGACATTAGTGGCCAATTATGAACAGGAGTTCGTACAACTTAGTAAGTACACTACTAAATTTGTACCATATGAAATCAAAAGTTGTAAGCAATTTCTACGTGGGTTACATGATGAACTGTGGGTACAGTTGGTATCGCATCAAATTATTGAATTTGCTAATCTAGTTGAACAAGTAAAAACGGTAGAACAAGCCTTGGGAATTGATAAAAAGGCTAAGGTTACTCACACTTCTAGAAAGCGGCTTGGAGCTACTAGCTCCATCTACAACCAAAACAAACCAAGGAATTTCGCAGTGGCTGGAAATCGACTTCTAAGTCTAATAGATCTGATAGAAACAGTGGTCGACAACCGACTATGTCTACAGGTAGTGTGCGAGGTCTGTCTAGGGATACTGATATTCTAAATTGTAAACATTGTGGGAAAAAGCACTGTGATGAATGCTGGAAGCTAACTCAGGTTGTTTTCGCTGTGGATCTATGGAGCATTTTGCTTAAGAGTGTTCGAAAAATGAGAATGCTATTCTTGTTTCTTCTCAAAGGTCTATGCCTGCATCTAGAGGCCATGGAATAGGTCATGGTGGTACTTTTACTAGAGGTGGTGCTAAAAAGGGAAGCGATACTGTTACTCACAAGGCAAAGGCCAGAGCGCCAAAACAAACTTATGTTGTACAGACACGTGAGGATGGTGATGCCAATGACGTTGTGGTAGGTATCTTATTATTGCATTCAGAACCTGTTTATGCTTTGATAGACCCAGGATCTTCACTCTCATATGTTAATGCTGAATTTGTTAAATCGGGAAGTTTAACAGCTCAGGTGTCTAGAGTATTGATAGTTGTACAGGCAATATCCGTTAGAGATAGTCTGTAATAGTGGATCAGGTGTACAGGCAATATCCGTTAGAGATACAAAATATAACTTTCCCTATTGATTTGTTGATAATGCCATTTGGTGACTTTGATTTAATTTTGGGAATGGATTGGCTTACTGAGCACAGAGTGATTTTAAACTATTGATAATTGAATAAGTTGACGATTAAGAATCGATACCCCGTATCTTGTATCAATGAATTGTGTGATCAACTAAAGGGAGCTTCTGTCTTCTATAAAATTAATTTGAGATCTGGTTACTATCGATTGAACATGAAAGATAATGATGTACCTAAATGGTGTTTCGTATACATTATGGCCATTATGAATTTTTAGTGATGCCTTTTGGGTTGTCTAATGCTCCAACAGCATCCATAGATCTCATGAATCATATTTTCCAACCATATTTGGATCAATTAATGGTAGTTTTCATTGACGACATCTTGATCTACTCGAAATCTGAATCCGAGCATGAGCAACACCTCATAATTGTTTTGCAAGTGTTATGAGAGAAACTGTTATAGGAAAGCTTAGCAAGTGTGAATTTTGGTTATCAGAAGTTGTGTTTTTGGGACATGTTATCTCAGTAGATGGAGTAAAATTTGACTTAAAAAAGATCAAAGCCATTGTTCAGTGGAAAGCCCCGAGAAATGTGTCAAAAGTTTGCAGTTTTCTTAGTTTAGCAGGTTATTATAGAAGATTCGTAAATTGATTTTCCAAGATAGCTTTGCCGATGACAAAGCTGTTGCATAAAAATGTTCAATTCATTTGGAGCAATGAATGTCAAGAGAGTTTCAAGAAATTAAAATAGATGTTGGTTGAGGCGCCGATTTTAACTCTAACTGAATCGGGAAAAGATTTTGTGAACTATAGTGATGCCTCATTGAGTTGCCTCGGTTGTATCTTGATGGCATTCGAAAAAGTGATTGCACATGCTTCTCGTAAACTAAAAACACATGAACATAACTGTCCGATGTACGACTTAGAGTTAGTTGCTGTAGCCTTTACTTTAAAGTTCTAGAGACACTATCTATACAGTGAAAAGTGTCACATCCATACCAATCACAAGTGTTTTAAATACCTCATCACACAAAAGGCGTTGCATTTAAGACAACGACGTTGGGTCGAGCTTCTAAAAGATAACAATTGTGTTATTTATTATCATATTGGTAAAGATAACGTCGTATCTGATGCGTTGAGGAGAAAAATAGTCGTTGAGTTGCGAGTGATGCTTGCTCAACTTAGTACCAATGGTGATGGGAGCTTGTTGGTCGAGTTGAAGGTCAAGCTAATGTTTTTTGATAAAATTAAAGTAGTACAGTTAGATGATGTCAAGTTAACGAAGAAAAGAGACCTTGTTCAAAATGGCGCACTAGAAAGTTTTAGTATTGATGATTATGATTGTTTGAGATTTCAAAATCAAATTTGTGTTCCAAATATTGTAGAATTAAAAGAGTTGATACTTCACGAAACACATGATAGTTCTTTTGCTTTGCATCATAGAGGAACGAAAATGTATCGTGACTTGCGAGAAGTGTATTGGTGTTCATGAATGAAAATAGATGTAGTTGAGTTCATAGCTAAATGCTTAACTTGTCAATGAGTTAAGATAGAACATCAAGTTCCCACAGGATTACTTCAGCCCATTTCTATACCTGAGTGGAAATGGGAATGCATCACGATGGATTTTGTAACAGGATTACCATTATCTCTGAGCAAGAAAAATGTTGTTTGGGTGATTGTTGATCGACTTACGAAATCTGCTCATTTTATTGCAGTCAGGACTGATTGGCCACTTTAAAAACTTGCTGAAGTTTACATCCAGGAAATTATGAGATTGCATGGTGTTCCTATGTTGATTATCTCTGATCAAGATCTGCAATCCACTTCGAGATTTTGGAAATAGTTGCGTGAATCTCTTTGTATGAGACTCAAATGCCTTTCACTCGCAAACAGAAGGACAATCTAAACATTTTGTCCAAATTTTGGAAGATATGCTTAGCACTTGTGTAATCGATTTTGAATTAGGTTAGGAATCTTATCTACCTTTGATCGAATTTGTATCGAACAAAATTTTCCAATCGAGTATTCAAATGGCCCCGTATGAAGCCTTGTATGGTCGTAGGTGTTGAACAACTGTTTGTTGGATGGAATTGTGTGAAAGAAAAGTTTTTGGGCCGGAATTGATTCAAGAAAAAGAAGACGTTGTTAAGATGATCCGAGATAGATTGAAAAGAAATTTTGATAGAAAAAAATCGTACATAGACTTAAAACGTAGAGATACTGAGTTTACTGTTGGTGACAGGGTGTTTCTATAAGTGTCACCCCAGAAGAAAGTTCTGCAATTTGGTAGAAAAAGGAAGCTAAGTCCTCGATTTATTTGACCGTATGATATTATTGAAATAGTGGGACTAGTTGTGTATTGGTTAGCTTTGCCTGCAAAATTATAGAAAATGCACAACATTTTCCATGTGTCAATGCTTAGAAGGTTTCGATTGGATCTGTCTCACGTTATTTCAATAGAAGAAATTGAAATTCAACCCGACTTGTCTTATGAAGAAGAACCAGTCAAAGTTTTAGCTTGCGAGGTGAAAGAATTGCGTAATAAACGTGTTCTGTTAGTAAAAGTTCTATGGCATAGCCATAGTGTTGAGGAAGCGGCTTGGGAATATGAAAAGACGATGAGATCTCAATATCCCTACCTCTTTTCAGGTAAATTTTGGGGACGAAATTTAATTCGTAGGGGAGAATTGTAACGACTCGATAGTCAGGGGTGTCAAAAAGTGTATTTTCGGGGCTCTATTTTCATAAACCGGACCCGTAAATATTTTTATTATATATTTACAAGGCTAGTTTAGTAGCTAATTAATTTTTGGATTAGTGAATTTTGTGAAATCAAGAATTTTAAGGTTCAGGAGCTAAATTGCGTAAGGGTTAAAAGTTGAATTATAAATTGAAATAAACTGAAGCGACTAAAGTAGCAATTGTACCACTTAATTATTGTTTGTGAATAGGTGGCCGGCCTTGGGCTAAGTAACATGCATGTATATATATTATATGTTATAATAATAATAATAATAATAATAATAATAATAATAATAATAGTTATAATAAAAGAAAAAAAAAGAATGATAGTGGATGCATGCAAATTAAACAAATAAAAAAATTAAAGAAAGAAAAGGATAAGAAGCGCACGACATAAGGGGGTTTGAAGTTCAAATCCAAATTGGTTAGTGCAATTTAGTCCCTATATTTGTAATTTTTATGTTTTTGGAATCCCGATACTTAAGGCTACCCGACCCATGTTGCAATTTTTAGTATTGTTCAAGATTTTAGATGTTGACATTATTAAATAGTTTAAGTGTTAGGGATTAAATAGATAGATTTTTAAGCTAGAAATGGAAAAGGACTAAAATGTGGAATTAATTGTTGATTTTGAACAATAGGGACTAAATTTTGAAAAATTTGAAATTAAGGGGTCGAATTTGAAAGGAGAAAGCTAAATTTAGTTTAGAGTGAAATTAGTATAAAAATTTGAGTACAAATGTGGAGGTTAAAATTAGTCTCGGTTTAGGGACTAAATTGAAGAATAAGTAAAATATAGTGTGAAAATTAAAATTTAATGTGAAATAGAAATGTGTAATATTAATGTGATTTAATTGTTTTATTCCGTAGCTAGCATCGTACCAAAATCCTCGAAAAAAAAGGGGAAGGATAAAATTGACGTCAAATAGCTCGAAATTAACGATTTGTGTTTCTATAATTCGAATTAAATAGTCGATAATTGCATATATAAATGTATGCATATGGTAAGCATTTGAGGTGAGTAATTTGGTACTTTGGGATTGAATTAAATTCATAACTGAAATGAAGTGGATTGATTTTGTATATGATGAAAAATATTGATTGTGAATATATGTGTATTGAGAAAAATATGATTATTATCAAATTGAATATATGCTTATATGTGATGACATACATTCATGAAATTGAGACATTGGTTGTATTGAAAAGTCAAATGAATCCCTATTAACTGTATCGGGTTGAGATGGATATAGATGGCATGCACTAGGATAGGAAGAGTTCAGGGATTACTTCGACATCGAGTCGATGAGGCACTGGGTGGCAATTTGCTTCCATTTAATCGACGAGACACTAGGTGCCAGTTTTTATATTGTTGGGCGTAGTTATTACTTCAAATTTATCTGATAAGGCACTGGGTCACCAAATTGGTGTGTTGGTTGGATCTGTGTATCCGTCCGAGTCTGTGTTGTGTTAATAGGGGAAAGTAAAATAATAATTTATGTGATTGATATTGAAATGACAAAGATAAGAAATGAATATGAGATGAGAAAATATTGAAATGGAAAATATGAGAAATGATTATTAAATAAGAAATGAAATATGAAACGATTAATTGAAATGTGAAACTTGAATGAATTCAAGTATTGATCAGAGATATGAATCATGCCATTGCATGAGATGATGTATTCAATGTTAAATGAAATGCCATTGATATATATATACTTATATATTTGAACATGTGAAAATCTTAGTAGATGTGAATAAGGAATGAGCAAAAATTATACTATTGAATTGAAACACATAAACTTTGCTTACTTGTTGCGTTGTGCATTTAAAATACTTATATCAAGTTTATATTATTTGGATTATGGAAATACTACTAAGTTTTACTTAGCGTGCGGTTTTATCCTCCGTGCGCAAGCTAGGTATTGTTTGATTTATCGTTGACTCAGCATCAAATCACAAATCCCAAGATCAAGTGTGATGATATTTCATTTTGTAATGGCATGTACCTCGGGAGTCTTTTGTTGATATTGTTTTTAACACCTCTAACCTGAACCTGTCACTGAAACAGGGTTATAGAGCATTACCGGATATTACAATCAAACAGACAGAAAATATGAACATTTCATATCATATAGTATTTATGTCAAAAACCAATTAAATTCATACATATTGTCCCTTATAGGAGCCTTCGAGGCCCAAAATACACATTAGAAACAAATCAGGACCAAATCAAAAACTCAGAAAATATTTCAGAAACATTTAAAATTTTCAAAGCTGTAGGGGTCATACGGCCGTGTTGGCATTCGAAATAGGGATAGACGGCCATGTCCCAGCCCATGTCTGTGCTCATGTAACTCACTACTTGTGCCATGCTCATGTGCTAGGTCGTGTGAGCATACTAACTTGCGCTCTTTAAAAGATACAGGGGACACACGACTGTGTCACTTGTCCATGTGTCACACATGGATGAGACACACACCGGTGTCTCTGCCCGTGTGGTCGAAAATAGGCTATTTTACAAGCCACATTTCTCACCCAATTTGACATCCACCTACACCCAACAATTTGCATATACACAAGTATAATTAGGCATCCAAAACAAGCCACAATCAAGCCTTAAACATATAAAATCATCACATACAAAAAATATGCCCTTAGGCACCTCAAATGACAATAGCAAACATGTCAACCATGTATTGAAATTTACCCAAGTGAATAAATACATATATGCATGATTGTACCAAAACGTATCATGTAGGTCACTTATCAAGCTCATCTATTTGGTACCTAAAATACCAATTCACAGGATATATCATTTTGCATCTTTTAATTTCACTTAACTTACTTACCAAAATATACCATTCTAAACCAATCATCAATATACCAATAAGTTTTACATAACAAAGCACTAAATCAAACCACGGTATATAACATATCTTATATGTATAATCAAACCACATTTTACTTTCCATCATTCTACCATATCAAACACACATCAAATGTGATAAGACCACATATATATACACATCAAAATATACCAAACACAAGCCATATAAGTGAATAATCTCAACAAAACACTTATATGCCAACATTGGCCAAATTAAACTATACATGCCATTATAACCGAAATCAAATAACCGAAAGTACCAAAAGAGCCGATGGGTAGTGTGATATAGCTCCGACAACTTACAACCTGAAAGAGCTTCCGAACCACTATAAAACACGGAAAATAACACAAAGTAAGCATTTAAGCTTAGTAAGTTTGTATAATACATAATTTGACTTACCATTTAACCACAATTTAGGTAAGTAAACCAAAGCATATCTCAACTCAATTTGGCCAAAAGCCTAACACATATTCATTAATCAAGTTAGCCATGTAAGTTATATAAAAACCAAGAATCATGTAACACCCCGTACCCGAGACCGTTTCCGGAGTCGGACACGAGGGGTTTGCAGACTTAAATCACTTGCTTTCACAGTCCATTTTAAAAATTTCCAGGCAGTTGGCTAACTGCGTCACTGTCACCTTAAAAATCATATCTTGAGTTCCAAAACTTGAAAATCAGTTTTGTAATTTTTCCCTGAAACTAGACTCATATGTCCATCTACAGATTTTTTTATAGAATTTTTGGTCGGGTCAATTAGTACAGTTTATTAGTTAAAGTCTCCCCTGTTACAGGGTATGACTACACTGACCTTCATGCATTACAACTTGGATATCTCCCTGTATAGGGCTTTAATACAGATGCTGTTTGTTTCTATAGAAACTAGACTCAAAAAGGAATCTAAACATATATAGCATGACTTCTAAATGTCTCTGGTTAATTTATAATGAATTTCCAAAGTTAGATCAGGGGATCCAGAAACTGTTCTGGCCCTGTCTCACGAAAACTTTAACATCTCATAATATACTGTTCATATGAACATTTCGTTACTTTCCTATGAAAATAGATTCATCAAGGTTCGATTATATAATTTATTCACTATTTAATTCCATTCCTACTATTTTTAGTGATTTTTCACATCCACATCACTGTTGCTGCCAGCATCTATTTTTAAGGTAAACTTTACCTATTTCATGATCCTCCATGGATCAACTAGAGTTTGTCATACATATACCAAAAGTGATCATGAATAACCATTCCCATGGCTAACCGTTACCAACATTTCCATACCTCTCGACGGACAACATACAAAACGATTATAATGCTATGATCAAAGTATATTTAAGCCATTTTCGCATGGCTATCCAAATTTACACAAAACCAAGGGTACATGACCAACAACAAAAGGGTAGTCCTATACATGCCATTTCAAAGTTCAACCAAAAGTATACCAAAAGGAGCTTTGATAGTGTGGGCGACTTCGACTTCAAAAATCCGAGTCCGATAGCTGAAGAACCAAAATCTATAAAAGAGAATTAAATAAGCGAGTAAGCATTAAATGCTTAGTAAGTTTTGAGCAAAGAATTTAAGCACAATCAAGTATAGCATCCATATAACTAAACGGATAATTCCATATATACATATTCTCAAATCATTCTTACTTCACATTCCAACCCCTATATTCATACATAAGGGATCATCTTAGCCAAATACCGAAGCTCATTACTCGATCGAGCGAATATTATTCAAGGAATCAACTATTCCAATGCACATACTGAAACATACCTCATTGTTGGGATTTTACAAGCGTATTAACTGAAATTTTTACAGCAAGATCGCTCATTCCCGAATCACGTACCTTGAATTTAACCGGATATAGCTACTCGTTCAAATGCCTTCGGACATAGCCCGGTTATAGTAACTCGCACAAATGCCTTCGGACTTAACCGGATTTAGTAACTCGCACCAATGCCTTGGGCTTAGCCCGAATTAGCAACTCGCACAAATGCCTTCGGATCTTAGTCCGGATATAGTCACTTAGCACAAAGCCTTCAGGACTTAGCCCGGACATCATTTGAATAACCATGCACATTTATCAATAAATCATGACACATCCGTATTTCATTTTCATTACCAAAGCTCAAACACAAGACACTTATCACACTTGCAATTTCAGCTCAATAGCCACATACAAAGAGCATGATTTTGATTTGCTTAAAACATGATCTAATCAAATCATAATCTAAGTTCCATTACTCGAAAACTTACCTCGGATGGGGTCGAACGATTTCAATGGCTATTCGATAACTTTTCCTTTCCCTTATCCAACTGTGGTCCTCTAAGCTCTTGAGCTAATTCAAACAAATTTAACTTATTAAAGTCTCATTATGCTAGCTTATGGCGAATATGACAAGGAGTTTAATAGGTCATATGGCCACCCTTTAGCTCAAATACACAATGGTCATGCACATTTTAATCACATTAAGCAATTTAACACAATTCATTTGAACATCAAAAGAGAACCTTAAGGTACTTAGCCCATATATACATTAGGCATTAGAGTCACATATATATGGAATCATGAATCAAACTCAACATTTTAGCCCACACTCTCTTTTAGCCGATTATCTAAGCCAAGATAAAAGCATCAATATGCTTGCCTCTAACCGAACACATACAACACAAATCTATTTCATGTGGCCGAATTTACATGTCTAGGTTGAGGCCGATTATATGCTTAATACTTCCTACAAATATGGTTGCTTGTATTGACTACATACCATTTTGTTTCAAATTCAAAACTCGGCTAATACACATATACACACTAGTAAATCAAACGTTAACATTTGCTCTTCACCTTACTACCATTTCTCATCCAAATAACGTGAATAACAACCATATTTCTCCTCTACTTTCTACCATGGCCGAATGCATCACAACACCATACCATTTCAATTTTGGTCATGGTTAAACAAAGAACTTAATATCTCACTCAAAATGCTAAAAAGAAGATTCAAGAGTCATCAATCCACCATCACATGCATCATTACAAAGCTTCATTTTTAGCATGTAAATGACATCAACACCAATCCACCTTAGCCGAATACCATCTCCATGACATAGCAAAGATTTGAACCATGGGCTAGCTAGAACTCAAGCTAACAACTAAAACATGCATGCATCTCATGGAACATCATCAAACATACCTTAGTCTAGCAAACCACCATAGCCGATTTCCTCAAAGCTCTTTTTCCTTCTTTTTCTTTCTTCTATTCGGCCAAGAACAACATGAGAGCTTTTTTTCTTTTTTTTTCTTTCTTTTTCTTTCTTCTATTCGGCTAGGAAGAAGCATGAATGATGATCTCTTTTTTTTTTTTATCTTTCACCATCCTACTAACCATTATTATTTTATCATTTCTAACATAAACCATTAACACAACATGTTTTATGACATGTTTTGCCCATCACCCTTTGTCATGGCCGGCCACTAGTAATTAAATGGGGGAAATTGACATGCAAGTCCACCCCTTTGATTACATGCACTAATAGATCCTTATAGATTAACCCATCACATTTCAAAAGTGTCACACATAAGTCCTATTGACTAAAATCACATGCAATTTACTAAATCGAAGCTTAAAACTTTCACACATTCATAATCACATATTTTAGACAATAAATATCATATTCAAATAATTTGGTGACTCGATTTAGCGGTCCCGAAACCGCTTTCCGACTAGGGTCACTTTAGGGCTGTCACAAATCATGTATGAGTTCAACAACTATTCAAATTCCATATACATGTAACATCTATACCATCTATCCATATATCATATATAACCCATTTATATGTAATTCATATAAATACCTGTACTAGTTCGTATCAAACTCATATAAACTCGTAACAGAACTATGCTCGTTGAACCATTTAGAATATCGTTGGATACGCGAGTAGTACACACAAGGTGTACTGAACTGTAATCCGTCAATTCATGTACGTGTATGCTCATACGAGTGTAAACGATAAGCTCCTCCTGTAACACCCCTTACCCGTACCTTAGACTAGAATAAGGTACGAGGCGTTACAAGACATATACTCAGGCACTTTCGAAAAATACACGTTCTAAAATTTCATTTTAATTTAAAACCAAACAAGCAACGTCACAGTGTCCCTATTATCGGTCTACGAGACCCAAAACATGCATTAAGAATGGTCCGGGACTAAACTGAGAGCTTAACAAAATCTTAGAAAAATTTCTAGGTTAAAGCCTCACACACTCTTGTGGAGGCAATGCACACGCCCGTGTGCTTGGGACACACCCCTGTGCTTGGGACACGCTCATGTGCTTGGGACACACCTATGTCCCTTACCCGTGTGGAATTAATTGAACTTATTTTCCCTTTCGAACCTACAGGGGTCTTTACACAGCTGAGAACATGCCCGCGTCCTTGGCCCATGTCCCTCACACGGCCTAGACATGCCCGTGTGGTCTCCCGTGTCCAAAAACCCAGACATTCTATTTATGACGTTATCATTCATTTTGAGGCACACGGCCAAGGCACACGCCGGTGTGCTAGGCCGTGTCCTCCACACGGTTGAGACACACGGTCGTGTCTCTGCCCGTGTGTTTACTACCATGCAAACCGACCTAAAATTTAGGTGCAGGATCACACGGCCAGGCAGCACGCCCATGAGGGCTGATCGTGTGTCATACACGGCCTAGACACATGTCCGTGTGTCTACCCGTGCAGACCTTTTTAGGGTTATTTTCCAAGCCTTTGGTCACCCTCTAACATCCATTCACACTTAAAGATTTCAAGGGTATTTAACATGGCCTAATTATACTCTTAAGCAACCTTAGCATAACTCATTACACTTTAACCTCATCTCATCGATTTAATACATGCTAAATTATCCTTTTTTTATTAAAGATTACCATAACATCAAACACATTTAGGCTTGGCTCATTTTTAACTCATTGCCAATTATGACCTAGCCATCTCCAAGTGGTTTGGCCATATTCCACTTGTCTATTCATGATATACCACATTCAAACATCTAATGAACATTTAAACACCAACATACATAATTAGTAGGTTACAACCTACATCAAATTGAGCCATGTCTTATGGCCATATACAAAATGAATAGGGATATCATTCAAGCCCTTACATTGGCTAACCAAATGACACATATAACAAAATAACTGATGTGCGTGATAAGTTTTATATTTATGATTGATTGTACTTGAAAACTAACTATTATCATGATAAAGGCAAGCGCACCTATTGAACAGTAGTATAACTTATAGCAAGACTAGAATGTCAAACCCACAGGAACTAAAAGTACTAGTATAAACCTTCTTTTTATTATCTAGCCTAAAAATAAGGGGATTTGCTTTATCTAAACTAATTAACTAAACTAAGAATGCACAGGAAGTAAATTGGGGAAATACTTTTGGGAAAACTGATTGATTTGGATAATACCCAAAGGAAAATCCTCCTAGACTTCACTTGTTATTTGACTTTGAATTAGACGATTTATTCACTTGACTCGATCTGTAGAAATCCCTAATTTATATTATTATCTCTCTCGAGACTAACAACATCTAACCTTAGGTTGATTAATTGAAATCTCTTTCTAATTAAAACCCCTAGTGTTGCATTAACTCGATCTATTGATTCCCTTATTAGGTTTGGCTCTAATCTAACAGATTTATATTGCCCTATGTCTAGGGGGTGCAATCAACTCCGCTTAATTATGCTAGATCTACTCTTAGACAGGGACTTTCGCTCATTTGAATAAGCACATCAATACTTGAATCAATATCCTGGAATATTAAAGCAAGAATTAAGAACATATAATTAAGAAAAAATCAAGTATTTATCATATAATTCAGAAAATAATAACAAGATCCATCTTAAGTTTCACTCCTTTTAGGTATTTAAGGGATTTAGTTCATATGTGTAAAAGAAAACATCTTAGAAGAATAATGATAACAAAACATAAAGAAAACCCAAAAACCATAAAGAAAATTGAAGGGAGATCTTCAGTCTTGAAGGAGAATCTGGCTTCTCAGATGGATCAATCAACTTTATTTGAGTAATTCCTTGCCTCCTACTCCGTGTCTCTTTTAGGTGCCCTTCTAGGGTGTTTATATAGGCTTTAGAATGCTTCCAAACCCTCAAAAGTGGCCTTTTTCGAATAGAACTAGACTTGGGCTTGATAGGGACACGACCGTGTGACATGGCCGTGTGAGGTGGCTGAGGCCGTGTTAGAGTCTGCTAAAAAGACACGGGCATGTGGTCTACCCGTGTAAGGAAGTCTACGCCATGTTGATTTCCCACGTTGACCCATTTTCTCCATTTTTGGCCCGTTTCTCGCTCTTTTTACTCTCCTATGCTCAGCTAAGTATAAAAAATGAAATAAAAGGATTAGAAGCATCGAATTCCACAAATCTAATGATAATTCATCCACAATTTGCTAAGTATGGGATAAAAATATGTATAAATTACGACTTATCAAATACCCCCACACTTAAGCGTTTGCTTCTCCTTAAGCAAAATCCTCAGTTCACAATTAAGAATTCATTTTTCTCAACTTATAATTCCTATCAATAATATCTCAAAATAATCCATAAGTAATCATATATTGATAATTCAACTAGAAGAACATCAAAGTTTCAAACATTTTAAGTTGAGCATTTTATCACGGAAACATAGGTGTTTCCCCTCATCTAAGTAATCACCTTTGATTCAAAATATCACAAAATTCAACTTCCTCACTAAAGATTCACTCAAATCACTCGAGGTGTTTAAGGTCAACAAATTTAGCATTCATCAGTCAAAATGAAAAGTTATTACCATAGGCTTGCGTGAAAATCAAATCTCCACCACTATATATTGAGATGATGCATCAACCAAAAGGTCTTTAGAGGGTTATAACATGGCTTTGGTTAGAGGGTGTGGTCACAAGCTGAAAGAGAAGGTTAGAATTGAGATTGAATTGAAAAATTACCTAACTAGAAAAATACTAAAGCTGACAAATTACATTCCTAATTAGATGATACTAGAATTGAGCTTTTCTTCATGGTTAACATCATTTTAAACCAAGCATTACATAATTTCGTAATATGCTAGACGACAAATCTCAATTGCAGCAACTTCACTCATTTTTTTTAAAACAAATCAAGTAACATAGAACTTTGCTAACTATCAAAAATAAAACATAGCTAAGCAATTTATTCAAATAAAATCTCGACAAAAATAAGGATCGAATTAATTGAGGGGATTTCAACAATAATGGGTTATGGGTTAATATTGTGGGTAAATCAATGAATGGCTTGTTAGGCTCAAGGGGGTTCACTAAGGGTTAATTATGAAGGTAGACTTTTATGGAATGAGTGGGTTAAACCTAAGTGCCTTTATCACCTCGACATATCAAATCAATGTGTGGTGTTGATATGCATAATCGAAGCAAGTTCTAGAATAAGAAATCAATATTGACGCACTCATAGCAACAATAAAAGTGAGCATAAAAGAAATAATATATGCTCTAAAGGCTCAAGATCTCACAAAATTATGGCTTTTTGATGTTAATCCTGTGAATTTCAACTTCAAGATAATACCTAAACTTCGGAAAATAACCTAATTTTTTTTTAATTCTTAAAAATCAACTTATCATGCTTGATTCTCTAATTTCTTAAAGTTTAAACAACCAGTACATAAATGCCTATGTTTTAATTCAAGCATATCAATAAAAATCATAAATTAATCAAAATTCATTCTAATAGTGATATGAGTAAGTCACGTGAGAATAAGACACAATTCAGGGATTTTTTAGATAATGATATAAATAACCCCCCCACACTTAAGATGTACATTGTTCTCAATGTACAAAGATAGATTTACTGAAAAATATATATATAAGATCATAAGATAGGGAGAGAAGTGAAACTTTCTGAATGTTAAATGGAATCCTTGAATTAGAGTCATGGAAAGTAATCGGCTAAGGCAAGGGTGAGATTTGGAGGAGGATACTCCTGTGGTGGTAGAAGTTGTTAGTCCACAAGTGCTGCGCCAAAAGAATACTATAACTAGTGATAGCTATGGTCGTGGTCGAGCCGGGCATGACAATCATGGAGGACCTTTTCTAGTTGAGTTGCAAATTCCTAAGTAATAACTACGATAACTCTTAACAAAATGGCCGAAAGCATAAACTGCTTAATATAAATTGTAAAACCTAAAGATGAAGTAAAAATAACATTAAAGAGAAATAGGATAAAAAGTAAGTTAGAAAGATAAATAAAGATAAAAATAAAAATAAATTAAAGATGAATAGTAGGGGTTTAGAAAGATATTGCTTAATATAATTTTAGCCCGTGTGTTTCGTGGTTTTCAAATTTGGGCACGTTGGTGCACACGGCCGTGTTGCACGGCCATGTCATTTTGACAATTTCGACCACGAGTGGTAGGAACGGGCGTGTCACACGCCCGTGTTAATTTTTCAGTTTCTACCATGGCTTATAGACACAGACGTGTTGCACGCAATGTCCTGCTTCGTTCGCTTCTCCCACGCTCGTGTATGTATGCGCACACCCATGTTATTTTGACAGTTTCGACCACGAGTAGTGGGCAGGGGCGTGTCGCACGCCCGTGTTAATTTGGCAGGATTGCCCACGGCCATGGTAACGTATCGAATTGCACTGTTTTCACACGGCCATATCATACGGTCGTGTTGCCGCCTATGGTATGAGCACAGCCTAAGGCACGCCTGTGTGTCTGACCGTGTGGATTTGGAAAACATGTGTTCAAGGACTCAGTTAAGGATTTAGAAGTTAAAAACTAAAATTTAAAGGAATTAACACCATTAGTGCTCGGGTTACCTCTCGAGAAGTGCTTATTTAGAGTCTAAGCTCTACTCTACCTTGTGGGTATATTCAGGTAAGTTCGTGGAGCTGTAGCTCCTCTTTATCATCTTTAAAATTCTCACCGTTATAAAGTTTGAGACAATGTCCATTTACCTTGAAAATGCCTTGTGATGGATGACTTACCTCTACTGTGCCATATGGAAATGCAATTTGGACTACGAAAGGACCTGACCATCGTGATTTAAGCTTTCCAGGAAACAATTTGAGCCTCGAGTTATACAACAAGACAAGATCTCCAACTTCAAATTGCTTGTGTTGACTCAAATGAGCGTCGTGGCGGCATTTTATTGCTTCCTTGTATAGGCGTGAATTTTCATATGCATTGGTTCGCCAGTCATCTAACTCGTTCAACTGCATCAACCTGTTCTTACCTGCAGCTTTGGGATCAAAGTTTAGAAATTTTATAGCCCAAAATTCCTTATGTTCTAACTCAAATGGTAGATGGCAACTTTTTCCATAAACAAGTCTGTAAGGGGATGTTCCTATGGGGGTCTTAAAAGTAGTTCTATAAGCCCATAAAGCATCATCTACTTTCATCGCCCAATCCTTCCTGTTTGATTCTACTGTCTTTTCTAGGATACATTTGAGCTCTCAGTTTGCTACTTCGACTTGTCCACTAGTTTGAGGATTTTAGGGGGTAGCTATTTTGTGGTGAACTTCGTATTTCTTAACGATCTTATCAAATTGGGTGTTACAAAAATGAGTCCCCTTATCACTGATAATTGCGCTAGGTGTTCCAAATTGAGAGAAGAGTTTCTTAAGGAATCGTACTACCACTCTAGCATCAATAGTAGGTAAAGCTTGGGCTTCCACCCATTCAGACGTATAATCAACGGCTACTAATATGTATTTATTTCCAAATGAGCTAGGGAATGGACCCATGAAATCAATACCCCATATATCAAATATTTCACACGAGAGCATGTATGTTTCGGGCATTTCATCATGTTTAGAGATTTACCTGTTCGTTGGCATTTCTAGCAAGTAGCAACATACCTGTTGGCATCCTTGAAAAGTGTAAGCCAATAAAACCCCGATTCGAGTATTTTATGTGCGGTCCTATTTCCACTGTAATGTCCTCCAGTTGGTCCTTAGTGGTAATGTTCCAAGATATTCAATGCTTCTCACCTTGTAACGCATCTTCTAATGACTTGATCTGTGTATATAAGGAAAAAGAAAGGGTCTTCCCAAAAGTAGTTTTTCACATCACTAAAGAATCGCTTCTTTTGCTGATGTGTCAACCCTTTTGGGATGATGTTAGCGGCTAAAAAATTCGCAATGTCTACAAACCAAGGTACCCTTTTGATCGCGTGATTCGTAACAAGTAATAAATATTTATAATGAAGATCAAATCTAGACTAACTATTATCACGACGAAAAGGCAAGCGTACCTATCGAACAATAGTATAGTAATAGTAAGACCGGGATATCGTACCCAAGGGAACCAAAAGTACTAGTAATAACTATCTTTTTATTATCTAGCCTAAGAATAAAAGGGTTTGTTTATTAAACTAATTATCTAAACTAATTAACTAATTTAATTAAAGCAAAGAGAAAATTTGGAAAAAGACTTGAAGAAAAGCAATTGAAAAAGACGACACCCAAGGAGGAATCCACCTAGATTTCACTTGTTATTTGACTCTGAACTAGACGATTTATTCACTTGACTTGATCCATGAGATTCCCTAACCTATGTTATTATCCCTTTTGAGACTAATAACATCTAACCCTCAGTTGAATTAATCAAAATTTTTTTCTTAATTAAAACCCCTAGGGAAGCAGTAAATCACTCTATGGACTCCCATATTAGGTTTTACCCTAATTTGGCAAAATCTCGTAACCCTATTTCTAGGTTTTCGATCAATTCTGCTAAATTATGCCAAATCTACTCTTAGGTAGGGTAGGGTCTATTCCTCCTTTGCATTAGCACATCAAATCATGAATTAATACTCGGAATATTAACTCAAGCATTAAGAACACATAATTAAGAACACATAATTAAGAACAAATAAAGTATTTATCATACAGTTCAGATAATAATAACAAGATCCATCATAGGTTTTATCCCCCTTAGGTATCTAGGGGGTTTAGTTCATAATAAAATAAGAGTACATATCAAAAGTATAAAAATAACAAAACATGAAAACTCTAAAACCCCTAAAGGAATTCTGAGAGATCTTCAGTCTTGAAGTAGCTCCAGCTTTTGGGATGGATCGTCTGGCTTCCTTTAAGTAATTCCTGGCGTGTGGTTCTGTACTCCAGAAAAGTTCTAAAAGAGGCCCCTCTTTCTAAGTCATACTTAGGGTGTTTATATAGGCTTTGGGTTGGCTTTCTTCCTCTCTAAGTACCCTTTTTCGTGTAAATTACAACTCTTTGAAAAAGGGACACGCCCGTGTGCCACGGTCGTGTGACATGTTTGCCAAGCCGTGTTCGATCCATTAAATTGCACACAGCCGTGTGGGTGCTAGGCCATGTGAATCGTGAGATCCTTGGTCGACACCCTCAAAGGACACGGGCGTGTGAGCAGCCCGTGTGGCAAGGCTTAGACCATGTGAACTTCTCAATTTGGTCTGTTTTGTCCCTTTTTAGCTCGTTTTTGGCTCCTTTTGACTCTTGGTGCTCTCCTGAGTACAAAACATGAAATAACCAGATTAAGAGCACCAAAATCCACAAATCTAGTAGTAAACATCCATAAATATGCTAAGTATTTGGGGTAAAACTATGTATAATTTGGCATTTATCAAATGCCCCCACACTTAAGCATTTGCTTGTCCTCAAGCAAAACTCTCATTTACTGCTAGAGTTCATTCCTCTCAATCATATAATCATTACTGATAATGTTACAACTTATTCCACAGAAAATCATACAGTGAGAATTCAACTATAGGGGCATTAAAAGCCTCAAACAATCTAAATCGAATATTTTGATAATAAAATCATAGGTAATCTCCTTCCTCTAAGTAATTGACTTTAGTCCTAAATATACAAGAGATGACATCCTCACTAAAGATTCACTCAAATCACTCAAAGTGTTTAAGGTTCAAGATTAAGCACTCGATTGTCTAACATGAAAAGTTATTACCATAGGCTTGTATGAAAATCAAATCTCCACCACATGTAAATAATATGATACACTAATCAAAAGGTCTTTGCATGGTTGTAAAGGGGTTTAAGTTATAGGTATAGATACAAGCTGAACAGACTAAGGTTAGAATCCAGATAATTTCAATATATTACCCCACTATCAAAAACTTAATTACTGAACCACAAACAAATATCTAAAACTATTTTACATGAGTTCATGACAACTTTAACTTGTTGAGAATTACAATAATAATACTGAGTTTTTTTTTAGAACAAATCAAGTCAATATTCAGTAACAAAAAATGGTGAACATAGTGAGGTAACAGCATTAAATTTAATCTCGATAAAAAAGTAAATCAAGTAAGAGGATTTCAACAATAATAGGTTAATGGGTTAATGATGAAGGTTAATAAAAAAAATTAGTAGGCTCAAAGGGGGTTCACTAAGGGTTTAATTATGTGGGAAGGCTTTTTATGGAGTAAATGGGTTGAATCCTAAGTGCCTTTATCATCTCAGTGTATCAAATCATACGTGTGATCTCGACATGTATAATTGAAGAAAGTTCTAGAATAATAGTTCAATGTTGACACACTCAAACCACAAAAGAAGTGAGCAAGAAAGAAAGCTATATGCTCAAAAGGCTCAAAAATCTCACCAAAAATTTGGGTTTTTGATGTCATTCCTGTATACTTTAAGATTTCAAGATAATACCTCAATTTAGGAAAAATAGTCTAAAAAATTTTATTTCTCAAAATATCAACTTATCATGCTCGATTCTTTAAGGTCCTATAATTAAATAATCATGCATAATTCCCTTGGTCTAATTCACGACATATCAACAATAATTATAGATCAATCAGAATTCATTCTATCAATATTATGAGAAAATCACTTAAGCACAAGACCAAATTCAAGGATTTGAGAATAATGCAAAATGTTAGGTTTCATGTTCACCCCCCACACTTCAGATGTACATTGCCCTCAATGTACAAAGATAGATTATTCAAAATAAAGAAAATCATAAGAGGAAAGGAGGTGAAACTCCCTGTTATATGGATGCGGAGCTTGATTCTGAGGTTGGAGTGTTTGGGGAAAGTAGTAGCTGCCATTGTTCTTGGCTAGATGAAGAAATTTGGTCGTTGAACATGGCACTCGTGAGGTATTGTTTCCCATTTGTTTCCTCACTCTGTAAAATATTCCTAGCAGCTTTGCTTGGAAGTCTGTAGAATCATGAAGAGCTTATTAAGAGTTGGTGTGGAAGAGAGCGTAGTAGAATTACTTGTTAGAAATACCAGAAAATGAAAAAGTAAAATTTACAAATATAGATATGTCTTTCAAAATAAAATAATAAAATTGAAATGAAAATAAAAATAAAAAAACGAATAAAAAGATAGAAGGATTCAATGATCCTCGTCAGTGGGGCCTTCAAGTGGTGGTGCTGGGGTGTTGATGTGAAAGTGCTGACACAACTGCTGCATCATGGCCTGCATATCGTCCATCTGTCGGTCTCGTCGCCGATTTCGCTCATGAATCATCTTGAACTATGTAGTGCAATACTGCTCGAAGTGGGCGAGTCGGTCGGAAAGGTGTGCCAATGAAGCAGCCGCATGAACTGGTCGTTCCCTAGGTGGCACAGTGGAAGGCTCCTTATGCTGTGGGGGAACATCATCAGGAATCTCCTTAAGATCCTCCTAGTCAATGGCATGAGAGAGATGATACTGAGGAGGATCGGTCCCACGTCGGCGCTCGATCATCCTCATGTGTAACATAGTCGTGATGCCTTGTGGGGACATCTGACCTATCAGTGTAAGCACTGATGACTGGGCCACGGTGTTGAGGAGGCCAAAGTGTTTGGCAAGGTACGTCACGTAGGGGCCGATGGAGATCACTCCCGTCCTACACCATTCGGTCTGATGGCGAATGACGAAAGCAATGAAGTATGCCAAGTCAGTCACGTGTGCATTCGCCATGCACCATAAATAGTAGGCGTCATGGGTGTTGACGACACTGGTGCTCTCTCTCCTCCTAGTTAATGTGAGTGCCAATATGGCATGGAGATAGTGTAGGGAAGGAGCTAGAGCTGAGGCTTTCAACCGGCTGGGGTCGTAGGTGGAAGAGAGTGGTGCCAAAGCTTTCCAGCACAAGGAGGGAGAAATATGGATATTTCGTGGTAGTGCGTTCATGTCTTCCTCCTCCATAAACTTATCGGTGTAAAGTTCCAGAGCGACTCTAAAATCTGGGACACTCATTGCGTAAACTATATTGCCTAATCGAAAGTGAATGGTACTTGGGTCGTCATTGTTCGTCATCACCACCGGCAAATGAAAAGTAGAGCATAATTCTAAAGTTAGCTCTGAATAAGTGGGCTCGGTAATAGCGAAGAACCATTCCCATGGGTCCATGGACAGGAGGGCACGGATGGCATTAGCTAGCTGAACTTGCTCGACGGTAGCCCAATCAATGTAGTGACCTGTAGTAAGGGGTCGTGCGCGTAGTATCTGAAATAGCTCCTCCTGTGAAGCTTGCAGAAATTTAAGGAACGGGTGCTAAACTTCAGCTGTAGCACGTACCGAGGAAGAACTCGGTCCCCTACGCCTTTTTGAGAATGGGACCGCGGCCTTCTTGCCTCTTGATGATGACATAATGTTCTTGAAAATACATGAGCATTGATAGAATCCAAGACACATCAGTAGTTAAGCAAGAGGCCTAAAACTAGTATATGCTATTTAGTAGTTTAAACAATTCAAATATAGACAATTCTAAAGCAAATTCCTAACTTGTCTAAAACATATTTGTAATAGTAACAATATCTATGTAAAGCATGCAAAATACTAATGTAGCAACACAAATTGAAAAAATAAGGTTGAGAAAGTGAACCAAAGGCTACTGTAGGGCGGTGCACGAGCATGTTGGTGGCGAGCACGGGTGTGTGACGTGGGGATATAGCCGTGTGGAGGAAAATGGAGGGTATAGAGAGGGGAAAGTAGGGATTAATTCAAGAGGAGTGGATTTGAGGGTGGTTTGGGGGTTGAGGAAGTGAGAAGCTGGGGAATGGTGGTCGGAATAGGGATTAGGGAATGGGGAAGGGTAGATTTCGGCTAGGGTTTTGAAAAGGGGAAGAAGATGAACAGTGGTTTGCTTATATAGTGGAGGTTCACACGGCCTAGGGCCATGCCCGTGTACTTTGAGGGTGAGCCTGTGTTTTTCGAATTTTATGAGTTAGGTCGTGCTCGGCTACTATCCCACACCCGTGTGTCTTGGGTGTGTCTCGAACACGGCCATGTCGCACGATCGTGCCTAGCTTTGTTCACTTCTCCCACCCCGCGTGTTATGGTAGCACGCTCTTGTCTTGTTGTACATGGCTGAACGGAACGGGTGTGTCTCACGGCGGTGTCAAAGAAACAGAATCAAGCCTTGTCCCTGGCACGCCAGTGGTTTTCCATTCCCATGCCTGTGGTCTCCTACCCCGTGTTTTGGGGAAATCATGTCCCGCTTCAACACAGCTGTATCGCACAGCCGTGTCTCTTCTCCTGTTTGGCTACGGCTTTAGATACGCCCATGTGCCTGGGCGTGTGTGTTGAAAAACTTTGCAATTCAAAAATTAAGTTAATGATTCAAAGTTTTAGAAATTAAAAATAAAGAAATAAAAATATGTTAGTGCTCGGGTTGCCTCCTGAGAAGCGCTTATTTATAGTCTAAGCTTGACTTACCTCTCCGTTGAATGATCATGGTGGTTTGAGGAGTTCATACTTCTCATTCCTACTGTCAATCTTAACATAAGGTTTTAATCGGGTGTTGTTTACCTTAAAAGTGCTGAACTTGGGATGACTCACCTCCACTGTACCGAATGGAAAAATATTGAGTACCGTAAGAGGGATTTTTCATTTGGTGTGGTAGTGACAATGTGGGGATCTGCAGCATCTAGTAAGACTTTATTGCCAACCTTAAGTTGATTAGGAAAGGTATCGGGCTTGTTTTGGTACAGTATCGGTTTATCATGTGTTCTCGGTTTGTGTGCTCGCCATTCATCTAGCTCCTCTGTTTGAAGCCTTCGTTCCTCATGGGTGTCTTTGTTTTCTACTTAATAATAGTGCACTGTCTCCGTTGTCTTGGTTTGAGAGGTTCCTGCAAGGATGATTGAATATTAGTTTTATCATTGACAAGTTTCATAGCGTTATCTTGAATCTTAGAAGTTTTGACTGAATCGCGTGCTTGGAGTGTTACTGAGTCATCTCCTGCACGAAGTGTTAGCTCTCCTGTGCCTACATTAATAATGGTTCTGGCAGTTGCTAAAAAGGGTTGTCCTAAAATTAAAGGTACCTCGTTATCCTCATCCATATCTAAGATGACAAAGTCTACTAGGTAAATAAATTTATCAATTTTAATGAGAACATCTTCAATAATACCTTTAGGAAATCTAACTGTTTTGTCAGTCAATTGTATGTTCATCCTAGTCTATTTGGGTTTATCAAGACCTAGTCATTTAAACATTTTATACGGCATAACATTTATACTTGCCCCTAGATCAGCTAAAGCATTATTAACAAATAAACTACCAATTAAGCAAGGAATTGTAAAACTCCCTGGATCTTTCAATTTGTTAGGTAGCTTATTCTTTAAAATAGCTGAGCAAACTGCATTGAGTTCCACATGCGATGTAGCGTCTAATTTTCTTTTATTACTCAGAAGTTCCTTTAAAAATTTTGCTGAGTTGGGCATCTGCGACAGAACTTCAATAAAGGGTAAGTTAATATGTAATTTCTTTAAGAGTTTGACAAACTTACTGAATTGTTCTTCTGTTCTGTCTTTCGTCATCGCTTTAGGATATGGCACACGAGGTTCATGATTTGTACTTACCTCTTTAGGATCATTATCGTTTACCTTTTCTCGACCTTTGTTCATCACGTTGTCTTGTTATAATTCTGGCTCCGGTGCAATGAATCCTTCCTTATTTTGAGTACTAATTGCATTGAGGTTTTCCCTCGGATTAGGTACAGTATTACTTGGTAAGCTACCTTGTGGTAGTTTGGAGATTAGTTTGGATAGCTGGCCTATCTAAGTTTCAAGTCCTTGGATCGATGCTTGTTGATTCTTAAGTGTTGTCTCGATATTTTGGAAACGGGTTTCTGACACCGAGATGAATTTAGAAAGCATCTCTTCAAGGTTTGGTTTCTTCTCTTGTTGATAAGGTGGCTGTTGAAAACCCTGAGGATTTTGTGGCTTTTGATTCCCTTGACCACCCCAGGAGCAATTTGGGTGGTTCCTCCAACCTGCATTATAAGTATTACTGTATGGGTTATTTTGAGATCAGAAGTTATTGTTACCAATATAGTTGACTTGTTCTTCTTCAGTTGTAGGATTGAAGGATTGGTATTCTGTATGCACACCTCCGCCACTTGAGTCACACCTCATTACCGGATGTACCTACGTAGAACCAAGTAAACTGTCAATCTTTTTATTGAGAAGTTCTACCTGATTAGAGAGCATGGTGACTGAATTGATGTTATAAACGCCGGCTGTTTTCATTGGCTTTGTCCTCATAACTTGCCACTGATAGTTATTCAGTGACATCTCATCTATAAATTTATAGGCATCTTCCGGTGTTTTATTGTTGATGGTTTCGCTAGCAGCTGCGTCAACCATTTATCGAGTTGAGGGATTCAAGCCATTGTGGAATGTTTGTACTTGAAGCCAAAGCTGTAACCCATGGTGAGGGCACCTTCTCAGTAAGTCCTTGTATCTCTCCCATGCATCGTAAAGTGTTTCTATATCCATCTGCACAAAAGAAGAGATATCATTATGTAATTTAGCCGTTTTAGCCGGCGAAAAATATTTTAGTAAAAATTTCTCGATCATTTGTTAGCAAGTAGTGATAGACCCTCGTGGTAACGGGTTCAACCACTGTTTAGCTTTGTTTCTCAATGAAAAGGGAAACAACCGAAGACGTATGGCATCTTCAGAAATGCCATTGATTTTAAATGTATCACAAAATTCCAGAAAGTTCGCTAAGTGGACGTTGGGATCTTCATCCTGCAAACCATCAAACTGGACAAACTACTGTATCATCTGAATAGTGTTAGGTTTTAATTCAAAAGTATTTGCAGCTACAGCAGGTCTAACTATGCTAGATTCAGTTCCTGTTAAAGAAGGTTTAGCATAATCATACATAGTACGTGGAGTAGGATTTTGATTAGCCGCAATTGCAGGAGGTAGCTGATTGCCTTGGTTTTCAGCCATCTCGTCGGTTAGGGGTTGAGTATCGTCTTCTCAAACGTGCTCCATGTATCGTAAGCTACGCCTTATTTCTCTTTGATTTCTACGAACTGTGCGATCGATTTCTTCGTCAAAAAGTAATGGTCCTGACGGGTTTCTTCCAGTCATAAACTATAAAAACCTGCCAAGAGAAAAAATAAGTAAAATAATAAATAATAATAATAAATTAAAATTGAATTGCAAGAAAAAAATAAATGACTAGAGTAATAAAAATTTAGCGTTCCTAATATTTTGAATCCCCGAAAATGGTGCCAAAAACTTGATCGCGTGATTCGTAACAAGTAATAAATATTTATTATGAAGATCAAACCTAGACAACTATTATCATGACTTAAACGCAAGCGTACCTATTGAACAATAGTATAGTAATGGCAAGACTGGGATATTGTACCCAAGGGAACCAAAAGTACTAGTAATAACTATCTTTTTATTAACTAGCCTAAGAATAAAAGGGTTTGTTTATTAAACTAATTATCTAAAATAATTAATTAATTTAATTAAAGCAAAGAGAAAATTTGGAAAAAGACTTGAAGAAAAGCAATTGAAAAAGACGACACCCAAGGAGGAATCCACCTAGATTTCACTTGTTATCTGACTCTGAACCAGACGATTTATTCACTAGACTTGATCTGTGAGATTCCCTAACCTATGTTATTATCCCTTTCGAGACTAATAACGTCTAACCCTCAGTTGAATTAATCAAAATTTCTTTCTTAATTAAAATCCCTAGGGAAGCAGTAAATCACTCTATGGACTCCCATATTAGGTTTCACCCTAATTCGGTAAAATCTCGTAACCCTATTTCTAGGCGTTCGATCAATTCCGGTTAATTATGCCAAATCTACTCTTAGGCAAGGTTTATTTCTCCTCTGCATAAGCACATCAAATCATGAATTAATACCCGAAATATTAACTCAAGCATTAAGAACACATAATTAAGTATTTATCATATAGTTCATATAATAATAACAAGATCCATCATGGGTTTTATCCCCCTTAGGTATTTAAGGGGTTTAGTTCATAATAAAACAAGAGTACATCTCAAAACTATAAAAATAACAAAACATGAAGAAAACTCTAAAACCCCTGAAGGAATTCTAAGAGAGGTCTTCAGTCTTGGAGTAGCTCCGGCTTTTGGGATGGATCTTCTTTCAAGTAATTCCTGGCGTGTGGTTCTATACTCCAGAAAAGTTCTGGAAGAGGCCCCCCTTTCTAGGTCATACTTAGGGTGTTTATATAGGCTTTGGGTTGGCTTTCTTCCTCTCTAAGTACCCTTTTCCGTGTAAATTACAACTCTTTGAAAAAGGGACACGCCCGTGTGCCACGGCCGTGTGACGTGTTTGCCAGGCCGTGTTCAATCCCTTAAATTGCACATGGCCGTGTGGGTCAATAGCCAGGCCATGTGAATCGTGATAGCCTTGGTCGACACCCTCGAAGGACACGGGCGCGTGAGCACCCGTGTGGCAAGGCTTAGGCCGTGTGAACTTCTCGATTTGGTCCATTTTGTCCTTTTTAGCTCATTTTTGGCTCCTTTTGACTCTTGGTGCTCTCCTGAGTCCAAAACATGAAATAACCGAATTAAGAGAACCAAAATCCACAAATCTAGTAGTAAACATCCATAAATATGCTAAGTATTTGGGGTAAAACTATGTATAATTTGGCATTTATTAATATAGCAAAAAATTGTTTTTCAAGAAATGAATCATTTATTTCAACTTCATCTGGTTCTTTGGTACTTGAATTTTCAAGCATGGAAAGATGATCAGCCGCAAGATTTTCAACTCCTTTCTTATCCCGAATCTCCAAGTCAAATTCCTGCAATAACAGAATCCATCGAATAAGTCAAGGTTTTTCATCAGTCTTAGTTATAAGGTAACGAAAAGCAAAATGGACAGTATAAATGACAACTCTAGACAATATTAGATATGACCTAAATTTATTGAATGTAAAAACCACAGCTAGCAGCTCTTTCTTTGTGGTGGTGTAGTTTTCTTATGCGGCTGTCAAAGTTTTGCTAGCATAATAGATAGGTTGAGAATGCTTTTCTCTTCACTGTCCCAAAACTGTACCTACAGTAAAATCACTCGCATCGCACATTAGTTCAAAAGGTAAATTCCAATTAGGTGCGATTATAATTGGAGCATTAATCAATTTATCCTTTAAAGTATTAAATGCCTCTAAACAATCCTGATCAAAATTAAAAGGCACATCTTTTTCTAGTAATTTAGTCAAAGGCTTAGTTATTTTAGAAAAGTCTTTAATAAATCTTCTATAAAACCCAACATGTCCTAAAAAGCTTCTAATAGCCTTAACCGAACTAGGGGGAGGTAGTTTTTCAATGGTTTCAATTTCAGATTTATCAACCTCAATCCTTTTACTAGAAATTTTATGTCCTAACACAATACCCTTTTGAACTATAAAGTGACATTTTTCCCAGTTAAGTACAAGGTTCGTTTCCTCACATATTATTAAAACTCGTTTCAAATTTTTAAGGCAAAGATGGAAAGAGTTACCGAATACCGAGAAATCATCCATAAATACCTCTATGATGTCTTCTACGAGTTCGTCAAAAATGACCATCATGCAGCGCTGAAAAGTAGCACAAGCATTACATAATCCAAAAGGCATTCAACGATAAGCAAATATACCATATGGACATGTGAATGTCGTCTTTTCTTGATCTTCAGGAGCTATTGGGATTTGAAAATTACCAGAGAGTCCGTAAAAAAAGCAGTAGTACATGTGCTCGGATAATCTTTCCAATATTTGGTCAAAGAATGGAAAGGGGAAGTGATCTTTTCTCATGGCGCCATGCAACTTCCTATAGTCAATGAAAACTCTCCAACCTGTGACTGTCCTTGTTGGGATTAATTCATTCTTCTCATTGGCTACAACAGTCATGCCTCCTTTCTTAAGAACAACCTGCACTGGACTTACCCAAGAGCTGTCAAAAATAAGATAAATTATTCCAGCATCTAGGAGTTTAATTACCTCAACTTTAACAACTTCTTTCATGTTGGGGTTCATTCGTCTTTGAGTTTGCACACATGGATTATAATCATCTTCCATTAAAATTTTGTGGGTGCAAAAAGAAGGGCTGATACCTTTAATGTCAGAAATTTTCCAAGCTATGGCTCTTTTATGTTCTCTTAATACTTGGAGCAATTCCTCTTTCTCCTTGGGTTGCAAGTTAGAAGTAATAATCACTCATAATGTAGAATTATTTCCAAGGAATGTGTATTCCAAGTGATTTGGCAATTATTTAAGTTCCAGTTTGGGAGGTTCTTCAATAGAGGGTTTTTGCTTAAGTTCATTGTTTACCCTAATACCCTCATATTCTGCTTTTCTTGGAGAGGGTTCATTGGAATTTAGTTCAGCTTTTATCTTACCTATCTCAGAATCATCATCATCTACCTCCTCTCATTGGGCAAGACACAGTTCCAACGTGTCCTTATGTACGATTTCCTGAAAAAAATCTTGAGTAACATGATCGATAGAGTTAATAAAATAACATAAGTCATCCTATTCCCTAGAAAATCTCATGGCATCATAAATTTTAAAAATAATCTCTTTGTCACCTACTCTAAATACCAATTTACCATCACCCACATCAATAACAGCCCTAGTAGTGGATAAAAATAGACGAGCTAAGATTAAAGGCACTTTAACATCTTCATCCATGTCAAGCACAACGAAATCAACAGTGAATATAAATTTATCTACTTTTACAAGTATGTCCTCTATAATACCCCTAGGATATTTAACAGATCTATCAGCTAATTGAATACTCATCCTAGTGGGTTTAAGTTCCCCAAGACCAAGTTGTTTAAACTTTTTATATGGCATCAAATTAATGCTAGTGCCTAAATCAGCTAGTGCCTTATCAACATTCAAACTACCAATTAAGTAGGGAATAGTAAAATTTCCTGGATCTTTCAGTTTAGTTGGCAGTTTATTTTGGAGTATAGCCGAACACTCCTCATTAAGTTCCACTGTAGATAGGTCTTCAAATTTCCTTTTGTTTGTTAGAAGCTCCTTTAAAAATTTTGCATATGTAGGCATCTGCGATATAGCTTCAACAAAGGGTAAGTTAATATGCAGTTGTTTAAAAAGTTCAAGAAATTTACCGAATTGTGCATCCATGCAGTCTTTCTTCAACTTTGCTGGATATGGGATTGGTGGTTTATATTCCTTTGGCATTGGATTGTCATTGTTTTCGGGTTTTCCTTCCTCTCCTTCATTTCTGTCAGTTTCTTATGGTGGATTCTTTTCAGATTCAGCTAGAACTTTCCCACTCCTTAGTGTAACTACTTTCACATGCTCTTTTGGATTGGGTTTGGTGTTACTAGGTAGACTTCTTGGTGGTCTTTCTGAAATTAATTTAGCAAGCTGGCCTATCTGAGTTTCGAGCCCTTGGATCGACACTTGTTGATTCTTAAGTGTTGTTTCGGTATTCTGAAAACGAGTTTCTGACGCCGAGATGAATTTCATTAGCATTTCTTCAAGGGCCGGCTTCTTATCCTGCTGGTACGGTGGTTGTTGAAAACCTGGGGGACGTTGTGGCCTTTGATTTCCTTGGCCACCCCATGAGAAGTTGGGATGGTTCCTCGAACCTGCATTATAAGTGTTACTGTATGGGTTATTTTGAGGTCTAGAATTATTGTTATACATATATTGAACTTGTTGTTCCTCGATGCTAGGGTTGAAGGATTGATATTCTGTGTGTACTCCTCCTCCATTTGAATCACATCTCATCACTGGATGTGCCTAAGTAGAACTATACAAACTGTCAATCTTATTATTTAAAAGTTCTACCTGGTTAGACAGCATAGTAACCACGTCGAGGTTGAAAACGTCGGCCGCTTTCGTCAGCTTTGTTCTCATGACTTGTCACTAATAATTATTCAGTGACATCTCTTCTATAAATTTATAAGCCTCTTCAGGTGTCTTATTGTTCAAAATTCCATAGGCAGTTGCGCCGATAAGTTGGCTTGTTGAGGGGTTCACACCGTTGTAAAAAGTCTGAACCTATAACCATAAAGGTAACCCATGGTAAAGGAACCTTCTTAATAGGTCCTTGTATCTCTCCCATGCATCATAAAGAGTTTCTAAATCCATCTGCACAAAAGAAGAAATATCATTTAGTTTAGTCGTTTTAGTCGGCGAAAAATATTTAGTAAAAATTTTTCGGTAATTTGTTCCCAAGTTTTGATTGACCCTCGTAGTAACGAGTTCAACCATTGTTTAGCTTTGTTCCTCAATGAGAATGGAAACAACCAAAGGCGTATTGCATCATCAGAAATGCCATTGATCTTAAAAGTGTCGCAGAATTCCAGAAAATTCGCCAAATGAGTGTTTGGATCCTCATCCTGCAAACCATCAAACTGAACAAACTGTTGTATCATTTGAATTGTGTTAGGTTTTAGTTCAAAATTATTTGCAGTAATAACAGGTCCAACTATACTCGATTCAGCTCCTGCTAAACTAGGTTTAGCATAATCATAAATAGTATGAGGAGCAAGATTCTGATTTATTGGATTTGCGGCAACCATAGGAGGTAGCTGATTACTCTGATTTTCATTCATCCCCTTAGTTGTAGTTTGACTAATGTCCTCTAGCACTTCCTCTATGTATCGTAGGCTTCACCTTATTTCTCTTCAGTTTCTGCGAGCTGTGCTTTCGATCTCACTATCAACAAGTAGAGGTCCTGACGGATTTCTTCTAGTCATAAACTATTAAAGTCTGCCAGAAGCAAATAAAAGAATTTAGTAATATAAACAAAATTAAAATAAAATTTAACTTGCAATAAAATAAATGGCTAAAGTAATAAAAATTAAGCGTTCTTGATATCTTAGTTCCCCAGCAACGGCGCCAAAAACTTGATGTGCGTGATAAGTCTTATATTTATGATTGATCGTACTTGAAAACTAACTATTATCACGATAAAGGCAAGCGCACCTATCAAACAGTAGTATAGCTTATAGCAAGATCGGAATGTCGAACCTACAGGAACTAAAAGTACTAATATTAACCTTTCTTTTTATTATCTAGCCTAAAAATAAGGGATTTGTTTTATCTAAACTAATTAACTAAACTAAGAATGCACAGGAAGTAAATTGGGGAAATACTTTTGGGAAAACTGATTGATTTGGACAATACCCAAGGGAAAATCCACCTAGACTTCACTTGTTATTTGACTCTGAATTAGACAACTTATTCACTTGACTCGATCCGTAGAAATCCCTAATTTATATTATTATCTCTCTCGAGACTAACAACGTTTAACCTTAGGTTGATTAATTGAAATCTCTTTCTAATTAAAACCCCTAGTGTTGCATTAACTCGATCTATGGATTCCCTCATTAGGTTTGACCCTAATCTGGCAGATTTATGTCACCCTATGTCTAGGGGTGCAGTCAACTCCGCTTAATTATACTAGATCTACTTCTAGACAGGGACTTTTGCTCCTCTAAATAAACACATCAATACTTGAATCAATATCCTGGAATATTAAAGCAAGAATTAAGAACACATAATTAAGAACAAATTAAGTATTTATCATATAATTCAGAAAATAATAACAAGATCCATCTTAGGTTTCACTCCCCTTATGTATTTAGGGGATTTAGTTCATATGTGTAAAAGAAAACACCTCAGAAGAACAATGATAACAAAACATAAAGAAAACCCAAAAACCCCTTAAGGAAATTGAAGGGAGATCTTCAGTCTTGAAGGAGAATCTGGCTTCTGAGATGGATCAATCGGCTTTTTTCGAGTAATTCCTTGCCTCCTACTCTGTCTCTCCTCTAGGTGCCCTTCTACGGTGTTTATATAGGCTTCAGAATTCTTTCAAACTGTAACACCCCGTACCCGAGTCCGTTACCGGAGTCGAACACAAGGTGCACACAGACTTAACTTAATTATTTTCACAGTCCATTTAAAAATTTCCAGACAAGCTGGTTACTGCGTCACTGTCGCCTTAAAAATCATATCTTGAGTTTCAAAACTCAAAAGTCAGTTTCGTAATTTTTCCATGAAACTAGACTCATATGTCCATCTACGTATTTTTTTATATAATTTTTGGTCGAGCCAATTAGTACAGTTTATTAGTTAAAGTCTCCCCTGCTCCAGGGTTCGACTACACTGACCTTCATGCATTATGACTTGGATATCTCCCTGTACAGGGCTTCAATACTGATTCCGTTTGTTTCTATAGAAACTAGACTCAAAGAGGAATCTATACATATATGGAATGACTCCTAATTATCTCTGGTTAATTTATAATGAATTTCCAAAGTCGGAACAGGGAATCCAGAAACCGTTCTGGCCCTGCTTCACGAAAACCTAAATATCTCTTAACATACAACTCATATGACCGTTTCGTTTCTTCCATATGAAAGTAGATTCATCAAGGTTCATTTACATAATTTATTCACTCTTTAATTCCATTCCTACTATTTTTAGTGATTTTTCACATCCACATCACTGCTGCTGTCAGCATCTGCCTTTAAGGTAGACTTTACCTATTTCATAGTTTCCATGATTCAATTAGCCCTTTTTGCATACATAGCACAAAGTATAATCATGATTAACCATTCCAATGGCTAATCGTTTCCAAACATTTTCATACCTCTTAGTGATCAACATACAAAACGATTATAGTACTATGCTAAAACGATATATAAGCCATTTTCGCATGGCTATCCAAATTTACACAAAATCCATGGGTACATGACCAACAACAAAAAGGGTAGTCCTATACATGCCATATCCGAGTTCAACTAAAAGAGTACCAAAAGGGCTTTGATAGTGTGGATGACTTGACTTTGATGATCCCGAATCCGATGGCTAATGAACAAAATCTAGAAAACAAAGAGCCAAAGCAACGGGTAAGCATTTTAATGCTTAGTAAGTCTCAAGTAATGAAATCAGCTTTGACTAAAGTATTACATTCACATAGCTAAATGAACCACTTTATTGATACACATTCTCATAATCATACTTACTTCACACTTCATCAACATATACACACACAAGGTATCAACCTATCTAAGAGCCGAAAGTTCGTTAGTCGATTGAGCGAATACTATTTAAAACGAATCAACTTTTCCGATGCACATGCAAACATACCTTATCGGTTGGGTTTTTCGAGCGTATTAATTAAAATTATTATAGCACAAATCGCTACCTTCAAACCCAAGTTTCTTGAGTTTAGTCGGATATAACCACACGCCCATTGCCTTGGTCTTAACCGGACATAGCAACTCGTACAAATGCCTTGGGTCTTAGCCGGATATAACAACTTCGCACAAATGCCTTGGTCTTAGCCCGGATATAACAACTCGCACAAATGCCTTGGTCTTAGCCGGATATCATTCAAATGCTCATGCACACATATATCAATATTCATGACACATCCATATTTCATTTCCGTTACTAAGGCTCAAACACAAATCATTTATCAAACCTTTCCAATTTCGGCTCAATAGCCACACACAAAAGCATGATTTCAATTGGCTTTATAACATAGGCTCTATGCACATTCGCTATCCGCCATAATATGACAAATCATTTCAATATAAATCAAGTAGGGTCATTACTCGAAGACTTACCTCGGATGTTGTCGAACAATTTCGACGGCTATTCGCTCACTTTTTCCTTCCCCTTATCCAACTTTGGTCCTCTAAGCTCTTGAGCTTAATTCAAACAAATAGAGCTTATTTAATAATTTATCAATTTAACAATCCGATTAAATACATTTATATTATACAATTAGGCGCGAATAGCTTTATTGACTAGTTATTCAAGCATTATACATGTGCTCTACTCATGCACCACCGAATAATAGGACTAGCTTAATACCTTGCATTTTCGAATTCATAGACATCATTTCGTTCCTCACAACACACATTTTGTCCCTAACCATCATAAGAGCCCAAGGCATCACTTACAATGCCGAATTCCAATTAAGTCTACCATCATAGCATTATCATATTTATGCACTTGGTAAGTTGCGTTTGAACACATTCGGCACTAGGTGTCCAAACCAATGTTCCTCGAACATTAAACTCAATTTATAACCCATTCAAAATTCGTTAGCAACAAGCATTTAACAACAATGTACTTAACCAATTCCTTAAGCACACATTCGGCAACATATATATATATATGTCAATGACTAAAACACTTAGGCCGATTCTTTCCATTCTGTATCTATGCACCTATTTGATCATTAGTTTAGTTCAAACACCCTTACACCAAGATTCATCCAATTTAACATGAAACACAAACCTAAATCCTCAATAGCTACCATGGCCGAAAGTTCTAGTCATCCCAAAATCAAAATTCTTAGCATGGGCTACCTAGAGGATTTGATGACTAGTTCAAATCTCAAACCATTTAACATACTTATCAAAATATATAATATTACCACCATTTTTCTTTAACCTCTACCATGGCCGAATGTTCATATCACCATCCATTTCAAAGATTTCGGCATGGTTAAGTGAGGGACTTAGAATCTAGCTTAAAACCATGCTAAGATTTTAAAGGACTAGCTTGAGTTTCTTACCTTAATGAAGGCCTACCATGGCCGAATGGCTCCTCCTCTTCCTCTCTTAGAATCGGCCAAGAAGAAAACATGAGAAAGACTCCTTTGTTTCTTTTCTCTTTTCCTTATTTTATTTACTTATGTTATAAAATATAAGCTACTAACTAATAATTAATACATATTATGTGCATATAAGCCCATCATGGCGGCCACTACCTATGATATATGGGAAATTTGACATGCAAACCCCTCATTTTGCATGCATGATCAACTAGTCATCACACATTTCCCCATCATACTTTCAAAGTTTACTACTAGGTCCTTTCTAGTGAAATTCACATTTATAACTCTAAATCAAAACATCAAAATGTCACACATGAGTTAACACATATTATAGGCATCAAAATAAATTTTAAATTATTTTTATGCCTCGGTTTTGTGGTCCCGAAATCACATTCCGACTAGGGTCGTTTTAAGGCATGTCACAACTCTCCCCACTTTAGAAATTTTCATCCCGAAAATCTTACCGTAAATAGGTTTGGGTATCGCTCTTTCATAGAGTTCTCGGGTTCCCAAGTAGCTTCTTCTATCCGTGTTTGAGCCATAACACTTTCACTAGCGGAACCCTTTTGTTTCGCAACTCTTTCACTTCACGTGCTAGGATACGAATCGGTTCTTCTTCATAACTTATATTGGCTTGAATTTCAACCTCTGATGGACTAATTACGTGCGATGGATCAGATCTATAACGTCGAAGCATCGAAACATGAAAGACGTCGTGAATCTTTTCGAGTTCAGGGGGCAAAATCAAATGATACGCAACTGGACCGACTCGTTCGGATACTTCATATGGCCCGATGAACCTC
Organism: Gossypium arboreum; assembly: GCF_025698485.1. NCBI lineage: Eukaryota > Viridiplantae > Streptophyta > Magnoliopsida > Malvales > Malvaceae > Gossypium > Gossypium arboreum. The sequence continues at coordinate 113,587,149 of NC_069077.1, read as the reverse complement.
GGACTCAAATTGCCTTTACAGCCAAATCTGAGTATCTTTTTCCAAGGCGAAACTTTAAGAAACACTTTATCTCCCACCTGATACTCAATGTCTTTTCGTTTCAGATCCGCGTATGACTTCTGACGATCGAAGGCTATCTTCAGACTTTCATGAATTACTTTTACTTTCTGTTCAGCATCTTTAATCAAATCCACTCCGAAAATTTTACTTTCACCGATCTCGGTCCAAAACAATGGTGTACGGCATTTACGCCCGTACAAAGCCTCGTAAGGTGCCATCTTAATACTTGATTGAAAACTATTATTGTAGGCGAATTCAATCAAAGGTAAATACCGTTCCCATGAACCACTAAACTCAAGGATGCAACATCTCAACATATCTTCAAGTATCTGAATTATCCGCTCGGATTGACCATCGGTTTGTGGATGGAAAGCGGTGCTAAAATAAAGCTTGGTACCCAAAGCTTCTTGCAATTTCTTCCAAAATCGCGAGGTGAATCTCGGATCTCTATCCGACACAATAGAAATCGGTAGCCCGTGTAATCTCACAATCTGAGAAACATACAATTCAGCTAGTTTATCCAATGAAAAATCCGTGCGTACGGGGATAAAGTGAGCCAACTTAGTCAGTCTATCGACAACGACACAAATCGCATCTTTCTTACTTGCCGACATTGGTAACCCAGATACAAAATCCATCGTGACTCGTTCCTATTTCCATTCAGGTATCATGATCGGCTGAGGTAAACCCGTAGGCACTTGATGTTCCGCCTTCACTTGCTGACATATTAAACACTTCGATACAAAATCGGAAATGTCTCGTTTCATGCCACGCCACCAAAACTGGCGTCTTAGATCGTTGTACATTTTTGTACTCCCCGGGTGAATTGACATTCGGCTACAATGAGCTTCGTTCAGAATCATCGAAATGAGTTCTGAATTTCTTGGAACACACAACCGATTTCTGTACCTCAAACAATCGTCATCATCAATTTGAAACTCCGATTCCACATTCGGAACACATTCAGCCCATTTTGCAACCAACTCATCGTCGGCTTTCTGAGCTTCACGAATTTGATGAATCATTAATGGTCTGGCCTTTAATTCGGCCACTAACACATTGTCGGGTAGAACAGACAAGTGTACATTCATTGCTCGTAAAGCAAACAGTGATTTACAACTTAAGGCATCCGCAACCACATTAGCCTTTCCCGGGTGATAGTCAATGACAAGCTCATAATCTTTCAACAACTCGAGCCAACGTCCTTGTCGCAGATTTAAGTCTCTTTGAGTCATCAAATATTTGAGACTTTTGTGATCCGAAAATACATAGCACTTCTCACCAAATAAGTAATGTCGCCATATTTTCAAGGCGAATACGATGGCAGCTAATTCGAGATCATGGGTCGGATAATTTTTCTCATTTGGCTTTAATTGTCTCGACGCATAGGCCACAACTCGACCTTCTTGCATCAATACGCAACCTAACCCAAGTAGGGAGGCATCACTATAAATGACAAACTCTTTGCCGGATTCGGGCTGCACTAATACTGGAGCTTCCGTCAAATGAGTTTTCAATTGATCGAAACTTTTCTGACACTTTTCTGTCCATTCAAACTTGACATCTTTCTGAAGCAGTTTCGTCATGGGTGTGGCTATCATCGAGAATCCTTTTACAAATCGTCGGTAATAACCGCAAGTCCCAAAAAGCTCGAACCTCAATAATATTTCTGGAGGCTTCCGGTTAAGTATGGCTGAAATTTTGCTCGAGTCGACTCGAATACCCGATCTGAGATACCACATGACCCAAGAAGCTAACCTCTCTTAACCGAACTCACACTTGCTGAACTTAGCATATAACGCTTATCCGTAAAATTTGCAAGACTAATCTCGGGTGCTCGGCATGTTCGGTCTCATCTCTTGAATAGACCAAGATGTCGTCAATGAACACAACTACGAACCGGTCCAAATCTTTCTCAAGATCCGATTCATCAAATCCATAAATACCGCGAGGGCATTAGTGAGCCCAAACGGCATCACTAAGAACTCGTAGTGGCCGTATCTCGCTCGAAAGCGGTTTGGGTATATCCGAATCTCGAATTATGGCGGTAATACCCGATCTCAAATCTATCTTTGAAAACACCGAGGCTCCCTTTAGTTGATCAAACAAGTCATCAATACGCGGTAACGGATATTTATTCTTTATCGTCACTTTATTCAGCTGACGATAGTCAATGCACAACCTCATGGTTCCGTCCTTCTTTTTCACAAACAATACTGGTGCACCCCAAGGTGAGAAACTTGGTCGAGCGAAACCTCTATCCGTCAACTCTTGCAACTGAGCTTTCAATTCCTTTAACTTGGTTGGTGCCATACGATACGGAGCTATCGAAATTGGTGTAGTCCCAGGTACAAGCTCAATACCAAACTCTACTTCCCAAACAGGTGGTAAACCCGGTAATTCTTCGGGAAAAACATCCGGGTATTCACAAACCACCGGTACAGATTCGGGTTTCTTTTCCAATTCCTTGTCATCAAGTACATACACAAGGTATGCTTCGCACCCCTTCCTTACATATTTCTGGGCCAACATTGCTGATATTACAGCTCGCAACCCCTTTAAGTCTGTAGACTCAATTCGGATTATCTCGTTATTCTCGTACCTCAAATCAATAGTCTTGCTTTTGCAATTCACAATCGCATCGTGCATGGTCAACCAATCCAAACCAAGAATAACATCAAATTCATCGAACGGCAAAAGCATCAAGTCCGCCGGAAAATAGGAACCTCGAATTACTAGGGGGCATTTCTTACACACTTTGTCAACAAGCACGTAACGACCCAATGGATTTGACACCCGAATTACGAACTCAGTAGACTCAATAGGTAGAGTCTCACTGGATGCTAAGGTTTTGTATATATAAGAATGAGTAGAACCAGGGTCAATCAAAGCAATCACATTAGTATCAAAGAGGGTGAAAGTACCGGTAATAACATCGGCGAGGAAGCGTCCTCGCATGCGCGTATGGCATAAGCCCTAGCAGGAGCGCGAGCCTCGGATCTGGTCGTAGCATCTCTAGATCCTCTCTGACCGCCACTAGCATTGCCCGTATTCCTAGATGGTCTACCCCGAGCAGTGGTAACACCAGGTTTCCCACTCTGATTTTTGTTACATTCGACGGTCTCGGGCAATCTTTGATAAAGTGGTCGGCTGACCCGCACTTGTAACAGGAGCAGTCATGGAATCTACAACTCCCCGAGTGCCATTTACCGCAATATCGACATTCCATTTTGCCCCGACGATCATTTCCAACACTGGCGATCGAAGTGACTCGTGTGCTCACAGGGGGTCGATCGCGATCTCGTCTAGAGAAACCCGAAGTGTCCCTAGACCGGCCTAAGTCATCTCTAAATTTCTTCGATGACTGTGGGAAGGGCTTCCCCGAAGACCTCTTACGAAACTCCTTTGCTCCCATATCAGCTTTTCTTTTCTCCATACTTAGCTTCTCGACTTTACAAGCTCGCTCAACAAGTACCACAAATTCTCGAATTTCCAAGATGCCAACATACAGCTTTATATCATCATTTAGTCCATGCTCGAAACGTTTACACATCACAGCTTCTGAAGAAATGCATTCTCGTGCGTACCGGCTAAGCCTCACAAATTTTCGTTCATAGTCGGTAACCGACATGGAACCTTGTTTGAGTTCAAGAAATTCCTTCCGTTTTTGGTCAATGAATCTCTGACTGATATACTTCTTTCGAAACTCGGCTTGGAAGAACTCCCAAGTTACTTGCTCTCTAGGCACAACAGAGGTCAACGTATTCCACCAATAGTAGGCAGAATCACGTAGCAAGGGGATAGTACACTTTAGGCACTCATCGGGTGTGCAAGACAGTTCATCGAGTACCCGAATAGTGTTGTCCAACCAAAATTCAGCTTGCTCGGCATCATCACTATCCGTAGCCTTAAATTTAGTAGCCCGTGTTTTCGGATTCTATCAATGGGGCTTATTTGACCTTATTTGGTCGATTCATCGGAGGCATTGTAGGTCTTGGGTGGTATTTGTCGGGAATGGAGGTTGTGGAACAGTAGTATTAGTTCGAATGTATTGGTTGAACCAATCATTCATCACGCTATAAAAGCTTGTCTAGCTTCATCATTCGGGTTACTAGCATTAGGTTGAGAGTTCGCGGCTGTCCCTTGTCTTGGGAGCAGCGCTACACTCTCAAGATCATCGACTCTTGCTCGGTCGGGATCGGGATCCATTACTATAAATAAACACATTTGCAAATGTCGAAATCACCACACTATCAAATAATCACAAAATGGCATGTATAGCTCGACCCACACGTATTACGGCAGTCCTAGAATCGACTAAACCGTAGCTCTGATACCAGTAAAATTGTAACACCCCGTGCTGAGTCCGTTCTTTGAGTCGAACACAAGGTGCACACAGACTTAACTTAATTATTTTCACAGTCCATTTAAAAATTTCCAGACAAGCTGGTTACTGCATCACTATCGCCTTAAAAATCATATCTTGAGTTTCAAAACTCAAAAATTAGTTTCGTAATTTTTCCATGAAACTAAACTCATATGTCCATCTACAGATTTTTTTATATAATTTTTGGTCGAGCCAATTAGTACAGTTTATTAGTTAAAGTCTCCCCTGCTCCAGGGTTCGACTACACTGACCTTTATGCATTATGACTTGGATATCTCCCTGTACAGGGCTTCAATACTGATTCCGTTTGTTTCTATAGAAACTAAACTCAAAGAGGAATCTATACATATATGGCATTACTCCTAATTATCTCTGGTTAATTTATAATGAATTTCCAAAGTCGGAATAGGGAATCCAGAAACCGTTCTGGCCCTGCTTCACGAAAACCTAAAAATCTCTTAACATACAACTCATATGACCGTTTCGTTTCTTCCATATGAAAGTAGATTCATCAAGGTTCATTTACATAATTTATTCACTCTTTAATTCCATTCCTACTATTTTTAGTGATTTTTCACATCCACATCGCTGCTGCTGTCAGCATCTGCCTTTAAGGTAGACTTTACCTATTTCGTAGTTTCCATGATTCAATTAGCCCTTTTTGCATACATAGCACAAAGTATAATCATGATTAACCATTCCAATGGCTAATCGTTTCCAAACATTTTCATACCTCTTAGTGATCAACATACAAAACGATTATAGTACTATGCTAAAAACGTATATAAGCCATTTTCGCATGGCTATCCAAATTTACACAAAATCCATGGGTACATGACCAACAACAAAAGGGTAGTCCTATACATGCCATATCCGAGTTCAACTAAAAGAGTACCAAAAGGGCTTTGATAGTGTGGATGACTTGACTTTGATGATCCCGAATCCGATGGCTAACGAACAAAATCTAGAAAACAAAGAGCCAAAGCAGCGGGTAAGCATTTTAATGCTTAGTAAGTCTCAAGTAATGAAATCAGCTTTGACTAAAGTATTACATTCACATAGCTAAATGAACCACTTTATTGATACACATTCTCATAATCATACTTACTTCACACTTCATCAACATATACACACACAAGGTATCAACCTATCTAAGAGCCGAAAGTTCGTTAGTCGATTGAGCGAATACTATTTAAAACGAATCAACTTTTCCGATGCACATGCAAACATACCTTATCGTTTGGGTTTTTCGAGTATTAATTAAAATTATTATAGCACAAATCGCTTACCTTCAAACCCAAGCTTCTTGAGTTTAGCGGATATAACCACACGCCTAATTGCCTTGGTCTTAACCCGGACATAGCAACTTCGCACAAATGCCTTGGTCTTAGCCGGATATAACAACTCGCACAAATGCCTTGGTCTTAGCCGGATATAACAACTTCGCACAAATGCCTTGGTCTTAGCCCGGATATAACAACTCACACAAATGCCTTGGTCTTAGCCGGATATCATTCAAATGCTCATGCACACATATATCAATATTCATGACACATCCATATTTCATTTCCGTTACTAAGGCTCAAACACAAATCTTTTATCAAACCTTTCCAATTTCGGCTCAATAGCCACATACAAAGAGCATGATTTCAATTGGCTTTATAACATAGGCTCTATGCACATTCGGCTATCCGCCATAATATGACAAATATTTCAATATAAATCAAGTAGGGTCATTACTCGAAGACTTACCTCGGATGTTGTCGAACGATTTCGACGGCTATTCGCTCACTTTTTCCTTCCCCTTATCCAACTTTGGTCCTCTAAGCTCTTGAGCTTAATTCAAACAAATAGAGCTTATTTAATAATTTATCAATTTAACAATCCGATTAAATACATTTATATTATACAATTAGGTGTCAATAGCTTTATTGACTAGTTATACAAGCATTATACATGTGCTCTACTCATGCACCACCGAATAATAGGACTAGCTTAATACCTTGCATTTTCGAATTCATAGACATCATTTCGTTCCTCACAACACACATTTTGTCCCTAACCATCATAAGAGCCCAAGGCATCACTTACAATGCCGAATTCCAATTAAGTCTACCATCATAGCATTATCATATTTATGCACTTGGCAAGTTGCGTTTGAACACATTCGGCACTAGGTGTCCAAACCAATGTTCCTCGAACATTAAACTCAATTTATAACCCATTCAAAATTCCTTAGCAACAAGCATTTAACAACAATGTACTTAACCAATTCCTTAAGCACACATTCGGCAACATATATATATATGTCAATGACTAAAACACTTAGGCCGATTCTTTCCATTTTGTATCTATGCACCTATTTGATCATTAGTTTAGTTCAAACACGCTTACACCAAGATTCATCCAATTTAACATGAAACACAAACCTAAATCCTCAATAGCTACCATGGCCGAAAGTTCTAGTCATCCCAAAATCAAAATTCTTAGCATGGGCTACCTAGAGGATTTGATGACTAGTTTAAATCTCAAACCATTTAACATACTTCTCAAAATATATAACATTACCACCATTTTTCTTTAACCTCTACCATGGCCGAATGTTCATATCACCATCCATTTCAAAGATTTCGGCATGGTTAAGTAAGGGACTTAGAATCTAGCTTAAAACCATGCTAAGATTTTAAAGGACTAGCTTGAGTTTCTTACCTTAATGAAGGCCTACCATGGCCGAATGGCTCCTCCTCTTCCTCTCTTAGAATCGGCCAAGAAGAAAACATGAGAAAGACTCCTTTGTTTCTTTTCTCTTTTCCTTATTTTATTTACTTATGTTATAAAATATAAGCTACTAACTAATAATTAATACATATTATGTGCATATAAGCCCATCATGGCCGGCCACTACTTATGATATATGGGAAATTTGACATGCAAACCCCTCATTATTGCATGCATGATCAACTAGTCATCACACATTTCCCCATCATACTTTCAAAGTTTACTACTAGGTCCTTTCTAGTGGAATTCACATTTATAACTCTAAATCAAAACATCAAAAATGTCACACATGAGTTAACACATATTATAGGCATCAAAATAAATTTTAAATTATTTTAATGCCTCGGTTTTGTGGTTTCGAAACCACATTCTGACTAGGGTCATTTTAAGGCTGTCACACAAACCCTAAAAAGTGGCCTTTTCTGAATAGAGCTAGACTTGGTCTCAACAGGGACACGGCCGTGTGACATACCCGTGTGAGGTGGCTTAGGTATTGTTAGGGTCTGCTAAAAAGACATGGGTGTGTGGTCTACCCGTGTAAGGAAGTCCAAGTTGTGTTGATTTCCCATGTTGACCCATTTTCTTCGTTTTTGGCCTATTTCTCGCTCTTTTTAATCTTCTATGCTCACCTAAGTATAAAACATGAAATTAAAGGATTAGGAGCATCAAATTCCACAAATCTAATGATAATTCATCCATAAATGTGCTAAGCATGGGATAAAAATATGTATAAATTAGGACTTATCAATAACCAAAAATCCTATACATGCCATTAAACAAAATGTCAGTATGTATATACCAAAGCAGGACAAGTGTGTTGATTTTCGAACCGTATTCCAATCTTCACGAGTCCTCAAGCTCTGTAAGACAGGGAAATGAGAAGGGGGTAAGCATTTATATGCTTAGTAAGTCCGAATAACTGGAAAGTAAACTTATCGGTTAATTAGCATACAACCATATTTAGGCAGTAATTCCAACAAGCATGAAATAGTTTCCCTATCACATACACTCAATCATCAAATTAGTCTCATAGCAATACATCATGTCATTAGTCTTAGATGAGCTCATCGATTCAATATTCTCATTCTTTATTTTAGCATGTTAATTCCTGTTGAATTTCTAGAAAATCCCGATCGATTACCATTTACCATCAAATCATACAAGTGATCATCTCAAGTATGCACTCCCGTGAACCTTACATCTTATGGCGAGATTACCATTCCAGGCTAAATCCCTCATAGTAATAACTCATAGAGCAATGTCGGGATTACCAGTCCAGGCTAAATCCCTTTTTAACAACAATTGCTCTTATAAGCTTGGATCTGAATTGCTAGTCCAGGCTAAATTCAATCCTCAATCGAATTACCCGTCCAGGCTAAATCCTTAATGCACCATATTCTTCAGGAGGCTTGATCACTTAAGGAACACCCATCTGGGCTAGATCCTTTCTATTTTGAGATCATCGAATTTCCTATCCGGGCTAAATCCTTTTCTGCAACACATGCAGGATCTCGTATCATGCAAGCCATAATCTATCCATCGGATTTTGCCTTTTTATTTCAAACGGGACATTTATCATCTTTCGTTTACACAAGCTCATTTCATGAATTATCATGCAATGGATATCTAAATTCTCATACACTCAAGAACATGCATGTTTAAGTATGTTAAGAGTTTACTCGGGTTATGTAATATCCTGATTTTGGGCCTAGTCGGAATAGCGGTTTTGTGACCACAAAATCTGAGATAGAAATAATTATTTTATGATTATTTTGAGGTCTATGATATGATTGCATGATTGTGTGAAAATTTCGTGAAGCAATTTTATGCATAAAGTGCTTAAATTGAAATTAGGGACTAAATCGAATAATTTGTAAAACATGCATTCTAGAAGTTTCTAGTATGAAATTGTTTTGAAATATTAATTAGGAGGTCTTAAATAGAAATTTTACCAATTTCTAAGTCTATGGACAAAAATTAGACATGGATGGAATTTTTGGAAAGTTTAGTAGTAAGGGCATTTTGGTCATTTAGGGGTGAAATGAATTAAAATACAAAATTAAAAGCCAATTTTTCTCATCTTCAACCCCATGGCCGAATATAGCAAGGAGAAACCATGGATAGGGTTTTTCAAGCTTCCAAGCTCGATTGTAAGTCCGTTCTAACCTCGTTTTTAATGATTTTTACGTTTTTAGAGTCCCGGTAGCTCGATTAAGCTTATGCTAGCAATAATTCAACCTAGGGTTCATATTTGGAAAAATACCCATAGGTGAAATTTGTGTATTTTGGTGTTTTATGATAGAATATGAGGTTTTAAATTAAGTTAGACAACTTGTACTACTCGGTTTTAAGTGAAAACGAGCAAAAGGGCTTAATCGGTAAAAATACCTAATAGTCATAAGTACATGTTAGAGTGAGAATTTGATGTTACCATAGAAGGTAAAAATGATCAGCATGTCATAAAACATAAGCAAATAGGCTAAAGTTTAATTTACGAGCTTTGGGGAAAAAGTGTAAATATGCGAAAGTTTAGGGGAAAAACTGTAATTTTGCCAAAATATGATTTTGGGTCAATTTGAATAATGTGAGTCCTAATTAGACTATATTTTAAATGATAGAGCAAGGAAAACTAAAATTCGGGCTAAAATGGGGAAAATACCAAGTTGTGGACGAAATGGTAAAAGTAGCCATTTTCGCATACGGGGTAAGTTCATATGTAAATGTTGGTAACATAGTTATTATTTTAAATGTTTTAATGTTATTTAAATGATATTATAATTATTATGAAATATTATCTTTGTGATAATTGTTTGTTAATATGTCAAATTATGTGATATACTTGGAAAATGTTAAATCTTGCCAAGTATCGATATGACATTCCGTAGAAGATGGTTGAGACACATGATTGGGAAAAAGGTCCCGTTGAACCTTAGGAATGGATTAGGATAGAAGTGACATGTCACTAGGATATTTGGGCATCCGAACTCGTTGAGTTGAGTCCGAGTTCACTTATGGATGCGAATGTCCGAACTCGTAGAGTTGAGTCCGAGTTCGAGAGATGTAACTAGGCATCCGAGCTCGTTGAGTTGAGTCTGAGTTCACTTATGGATGCGAACGCCCGAGTTTGTTGAGTTGAGTCCGAGTTCACTTATGGGCGGGTTACATGGTAGCTTGGCTACATATGTGGCACTTATGTGCAAACTTTCCATGTATTCGAATTATATTTCGATGTGTTCAATGGGTAAAATTCTACTCAAATTGAGGAATACTCAAGATGAAAGGGACGTATTGGTAAGTGTTGTGAAATGAATACTTTGAACAGGTATGTACGTAACCCTCAGGTTGAAAACTCGATATAACAACAATATGGTAAGATGATAAATGAAAATGTGATATGAATGTCTCGGTGATGATTATGCAAATGATGTTTTATGTTTGCGTATATAGTTGTGTTACTTGCTATTTGCATGTGAGCTTACTAAGCATTTATGCTTACTCCCTCCTTTTCATTCCTTTTAGTGTTGACAAGCCAGCTCGGAAATCAGAACGGCGGAGGGCACACTCACACTATCCGTATACCATCTTGGCATAATGGCTTGTATATTTTGAGTATGGCATGTATAGCATTATAATCATTTTGTATATATGGTCTTATGCTATGGTTATTGAGTGGTATGGAAATGCTTGGTAATGATTAGCCATTGGAATGGCTAATCATGATCATATTTGGTGTTATGTATGCTAAATTGCTAGCTAATCCATGGAAACCATGAAATAGGTAAAATTTACCATAAAATAGATTCAGACAGCAACAATGATGTGAGTTTGAAAAATCATTAAAAATAGTATAGATACAATTAGATGATGAATAAAATAGGAATTGAAGAATTATGAGTCTATTTTCATATGGATGGAACAAAACAGGTATATGAGTTATATTTTATGAGATGTTTAAATTTTTGTGAAACAGGTCCAGAGCTATTTTTGGATCCCCTATTCTTACTTTGGAAATTCACCATAAATTGTTCAAAGATAATTATAAGTCATTATTTATATTTTCAGATTCCTTATTGAGTTTAGTTTTATTAGAAACAAACGTCATAGTCATTGAAACTCTGTACAAGGAGATATCTGATTCGTAATACACAAAGGTCAGAGCAGTCGAACCCTGAAACAGGGGATACTTTAACTAATAAAATGTACTAATTTGCTAGAGAAAAAATTCTAGAAAACAATTAGTAAATAGATATATGAGTATACTTTTAGGGAAAATTTACAGAATTGGATTTCAAGTTTTGGAACTCGAGATATGAATTTTTAAGCGACTGTGACGCAGATTGCTAGCTTGACTGAAAATTTTAAAAATAAATTGTTTGAGCTGTTTAAGTAATGAATTAAGTCTGTTAACACCTCATGTTCGACTTCGGCGAGGGTCTCAGGTACGGGGCGTTACAGGTTATACGAACTTACCTGGTAATTACTTCGGTTTCGTGTCTCGATTATTCCAAAGCCTTTCGTTTTCCACGGTAAACCTCTAAAATTTGTTCCTCGAGGTCTATATTAATAAAATTAGATTATTAATACATCACATGATTCATTTTAAGTCTAAAACTCACCCTTGAGAAAAATGACCATTTTGCCCCTAACCTTTCACAATATTTACAATTTAGTCCTAGGGCTCGTTTAATGAAATGCATGTAATTCCTTGGCTACCCAAGCCTAGCCGAATATTATACACACTCATAGCAGCCCATGTTTTCCCTTCGTTCAATATTTTCCTACCCATTTCCATAAATTTTACAATTTAGTCCTTTAAGTCATTTCCATGAAAAACCACTTAGTAAAAGTTGTTTACCGTCCTTTAAACTCTCGTGTCCCTCCATAAATCATCAAAACTCAAACATCTCATGCATGGGTAAATTTTTGAACATGAACCCTAGCTTGAAATATGGGTAGAAATAGAGAGAGCATGTTACGAGGATCTCAAAAATACGAAGAACGTTAAAAACGGGGCTAGAGAGCACTTACTATTGAGCTTGAAATGTTGAAAACCCTAGCTATGGAGAGCATGCAAATTTCGACAGCATGGAGAAGATGAATGACATGATTTTGGCTTATTTTTCCTTTTTTATTCTTTAATTAACCAAATGACCAAAATGCCCTTCATTACTAAACTTCCAAAATTTTTCATGAATGCCCATTTTTGTCCAAAAACTTAGAAATTGAGAAACTTACTCTTTAACGACCTCTAATTAATAATCCATATCAATTTCATACTAATTGCTTCTAAAACCCAAGTTTTGAAATTTATTCAATTTGGTCCTTAATTTCCAATTGGACACCTTACACATAGAATTTCTTCATGTAACTTTAACACATGCTTATTTTCATATCCTAGACCTCATAATGATCATAATATAATTATTTTAACATCGGATTTGAGGTCTCGAAACCACTGTTCCAACTAGGCCCTAATTCGGGATGTTACATTTCTCCCCTCTTAAGAACTTTCGTCCTTAAAATTCTTACCAGTAAACAGGTTTGGATATTGACTTCTCATGGTTTCTTCGGGTTCCCAGGTGGCCTCTTCTACTCATTGTCTATGCCATAAAAATTTCACTAAGGCTATATTCTCATTCCTCAACTGTTTGACTTTTCGAGCCAAAATCTTAACCAGTTCTTCACCATAGGTCATATCCGTTTTAATCTCAATTTTCGTGGGTGAAATCACATGGGAGGGGTCTGATCGATACCGTCGCAACATGGATACATGGAATATATCATGAACCTTTTCCACTTCAGATGGTAGTGCTAAGCGGTAGGCCAACGGTCCAACTTTCTCGGTAATCACGTAGGGTCCAATCAACCTTGGACTCAGTTTGCCTTTTCAACCAAATCTCAAGACCTTTTTCCATGGAGATTATTTCAAGAAGACTTTGTCTCCAACTTGAAATTCAATCTCCTTTCTTTTCTAATTAGCAGATGACTTTTTCCTATCCGATGCCGCTTTCAAACAATCACGTATCACTTTAACCTTTTCTTTAGTTTCCTTGATCAAATCAACTCCATGAATTTGGTGTTCTTTGAGTTCTATCCAATACAATGGTGCCCGACACTTTTAGCCATACAATGCCTCATAAGATGCCATTTTCAAACTTGTTTGGAAACTATTGTTGTAGGAAAATTCCACTAATGGTAAATACTTTTCCCAACTGCCTTGAAGTTTAATGACACAACACCTTAACATGTCCTCGAGAGTCTGAATCGTCCGTTCAGACTGACCATCTATCTGTGGGTGGAATGCCGTACTAAAACTCAACTTTGAACCCAAAGCTTCTTGCAACTTCTTCCAAAATCTCAAAGTGAATATTGGATCCCTATCTAAAATGATCGACAACGGTACCCCGTGTAGTCTCACAATCTCGGATATGTACAAGTCAGCCAATCTGTAGAGAGAAATATGTCCATACAGGAATAAAATGAGCCGACTTCGTTAGTCTATCAACTATAAAACAAATGGCATCTTTCCTCTTCAGTGTTAATGCCAATCTTGTCACAAAATCCATAGTAACCCTATCCCATTTCCATTCAAGAACCATCACGGGCTGTAATAAACTTGAAGGTACTGGGTGTTCAGCCTTGACTTGTTGACATATCAAGCATTTCGATACAAATTCAGATATGTCTCTTTTCATGCCATTCCACCAATATATTTTCTTCAAATCATTGTACATCTTGGTACTTCCCGGATGAATAGATAAACAGCTATCATGCGCCTCTTGTAAAATTTTCTGAATTAGCTCATCGTCTCTTAGTACACAGACCTTATCTCTGAACATCAAGCAACTGTCGAAACTAATTTGAAAATCTGATTCAGTGCCTGAATCGTATTGAGCTTTCTTGGCTTGCAAGTCACTATCATCAATCTGAGCATTGCAAATTTCTTGTAAAAACGTTGGTCTGGCTCTTAACTCTGACAAAACTGAGCCATCATCTAACAAGGCCAACTGTGTGTTCAAGGCTCTCAAGGAAAATAAGGATTTTATGCTTAGTGCATATGCGACCACATTCGCCTTTCCCGGGTGGTAGTCAATGATCAGTTCATAATCTTTAATCAACTCTACCAATCCTTATTGTCTCAGATTTAATTCTTTTTGAGTCATCAAATATTTCAAACTCTTGTGATCTGTGAATATACGGCAGGTTTCACCATACAAATGGTGTCTCCAAATTTTAAAGGCAAATACAATGGCAACTAGCTCCAAGTCGTGTGCTGGATAATTTTTCTCGTGCGACTTTAGTTGCCTCGAAGCATATACTATTACTTTGCCCTCTTGCATAAGCACACAACCCAGTCCATTTAAGGACGTGCCATTATAGACCACAAGTTCCTTTCCCAGCTCTGGTTGCACTAAAATTGGAACTTCGGTTAGCAATGTCTTTAATTTCTCGAAACTTTGCTGACACTTCTCTGACCATTCAAATTTAACATCCTTTTGCAGCAACCTCATCAAAGGAGTTGCAATCACCGAAAATCATTTTACGAAGCATCGATAGTAACCGGTTAAGCGCAAAAGCTTTTAACCTCGATTACGCTCTTCGACGGCTTCCACTCAACAATAGCAGATATCTTATTTAGATCAACTCGGATGCCATCATCTGACACAATGTGACCGAGGAATCCAACCTTTCGGAGCCAAAACTCACTCTTGCTAAATTTAGTATACAACTGTTTGTCCCGTAAAATCTGTAAAACCATTCTCAAATGTCCCGCGTGCTCAATCTCATCCTTGGAATAAATCAGGATATCATCAATAAACACAACAAAAACCTTGTCTAAATATGGTCAAAAAACACAATTCATTAAGTCTATAAACGCAGCTGGGGCGTTCGTTAGACCAAAAGGCATGACCAGGAACTCGAAATGACCATACCTCATACTGAAAGCAGTCTTAGGTACATCTGACTCTTTTACTCACAACTGATAGTAGCCGGATCTCAGATTTATTTTAGAAAACATAGTGGCTCCCTTTAATTGATCAAACAAGTCTTCGATTCTTGGCAATGGATACTTGTTCTTGATGGTTACCTTGTTGAGCTGTCGGTAGTCTATGCATAGCCTCATAGATCTATCTTTCTTCTTTACAAATAATATTGGAGCACTCGAAGGGGAAAAACTCGGTCTTATAAAACCTTTATCTATCAGTTCTTGCAACTGTGCTTTTAACTCTTTCAGCTCGGTTGGTGCCATCCTATATGGAGCAATAGAAATGGGAGCTATCCCAAGCACCAGTTCAATACCAAACTCTACATCTCTAACGGGAGGTAATTTGGGTAGCTCTTCCAGAAACACATTCGGATACTCACATACTATCGGTACCAATTCCAATTTCAACTTATATTCTTCAGTATTCAATCACAAAAGCAATGTAGGCTTCATATCCTTTTCTCATATACCTTTGAGCCATCATTGAGGTAATCACAACCGGCGGAGTATCCAACTTGCTTGAATCAATCCGGAGAATCTCACCATCTGAGCATTTCAATTCAATATACTTGCTACTACAATTACAATCACACCATGCACAGCTAACCAATCCATGCTAAGTATTACATCAAACTCATCGAATGGAAATAACATAAGGTTAGCCAGGAAACAATAACCTTGAATCATCAAGGGACAATTCTTATAGACTTTATCAACTAGAACTGACTTGCCTAGAGGGTTTGACACCTTAATCATAAATTCCGTAGGCTCTACAAACATGTCCATACTAGACACCAATTTCATGCAAATGTATGAATGGGTTGATCCTGGATCAATTAAGGCAATGACACGAGTATTATAAATAGAAAATGTACCCATGATGACATCGGGAGCAGAGGCTTCCTCTCAAGCGCATATTGGACAAGTTCTTGCAGGGGCTTGGGCCTCTGATTTTACAGTAGCATCCTTGACAGCAGTTGCACTTCCAGGATGTCTCGCAGGTCTACCACGAGAAATAAGAGCATTCGGCTACAGAGCTAATTCAACCTCTTTATTAACTCGCTTCCGGAAGTCTTTGAGAAAATGGTCAAAAGACCCACATCTGAAACACGCACCACTTTTCATTCGGCTCTCTCCGAAGTGAAATTTATTACAGCTTTTACACTTCGGCTTTTGATCATCTATGCTTTCCACACTAGTTACCATAGGGGAAGAAGACTTCGGGTTATGTCGCTTGGAGCTTCTTGCTCTACCCGAATATCCTACTGATGAAGTGGAACGTTCTTGGTGACTTCTCGAATTCTTTTCAGAGAAGGAGTGTGCTCTGCTACTAGACCTCTTACTTGAAACCCAAGCTTCTTTCTTAGCTTGCATTCTTTCATTATTTAGCTCTTTGGCCTTCTTGGCCCAGTCAACTAATGCGGCAAATTCTCGTATCTCAAGGATCCCAATCAACAATTTAATTTCCTCATTCAAGCCTTCCTCGAAGCGCTTACACATTTCTATCTCTGATTAGACCCACTCCGCTGCATATTGACTTAACCTCACGAATTCCTTTTTATACTCTGACACAGTCTTATTTCTTTGTTTGAGTTCCAGGAACTCCTTTCATTTCAAGTCCAAAAACCTTTAACTGATGTATTTCTTTTTAAACTCAGCTTGGAAGAACTCCCATGTAATATCTTCATTCGGTACAACAAAGGATACCGTCTTTGACCTATGATATACTGTATCTTTTAGAAGAGATACAACACACTTGAAGCATTCCTCAGGTGTACATGACAATTCATCCAAAACTCGCACAGTATTCTCGAGCCAGAACTCAGCTCGCTCAGCATCATCATCAACCTTAGCTCTAAACTCTTCAGCCCCATATTTTCTAAGTTTTTCCATTGGGGCTTTACCAATTCTCACGGGTTCATACCCTGTGACACTTCTCTCTCAGGCCGAGCAGGGGGTGGAGGAGGTCGTGGTATGTTGGGGCAATTTCTCAAATAATCCCTAAACCATTCATCCACCATCTCGAAAAATGCAGCTCTTACCTCTTCCCGGCCTTCAGACATAGGCTTTCTTCTACTACTAGCAGTACTTCGCTGAACGAAAGC
Organism: Gossypium arboreum; assembly: GCF_025698485.1. NCBI lineage: Eukaryota > Viridiplantae > Streptophyta > Magnoliopsida > Malvales > Malvaceae > Gossypium > Gossypium arboreum. Next base: position 113,569,832 of record NC_069077.1, on the reverse strand, counting down.
TGGAGCATGGCAATCGGCTCCCTCGAGCTCATCTTGGGCTTGATTGGAAGAAGTTTACTATGTTCGAATACAATTAAAAATGGTTAGGAGATGTCACACTGTCGTAACTTGTATAATGGCATGTAGAGCTATACTTAATGCATGCTACGTTAGTCCTAGAACCGATTAAACCCTAGCTCTAATACCACTAAATGTAACACCCCTTACCCGTACCCTAGATCGAGACAAGGTACGAGGCGTTACCAGACATATACTCGGACACATTCAGAAAATACGAGTTAGAAAATTTCATTTTAATTTAAAACCAAACAAGCAACGTCACAATGTCCCTATTATGGCCCTACGAGACCCAAAACATCCATTAAGAATGGTCCGGGACTAAGTCGAGAGCTTAATAAAATCTCTAGGTTTAAGCCTCACACACTCGTGTGGAGGCAATACACACGCCCGTGTTCTTGGGACACCCCGTGTCCCTTACCCGTGTGGAATTAATTGAATTTATTTTCCATTTTGAACCTACAGGGGGTTTCACATGGCGAGCACACTTCTGTGTCTCTCACACGGCCTAGACACGCCTGCGTGGTCGCTCGTGTCCAAAAACCCAGACATTCTGTTTATGACATCATCATTCATTTTGAGGCACACGGCCAAGGCACACGCCTGTGTGCTAGGTCGTGTCCTCCACACGATTGAAACACACGATTGTGTCTCTGCCTGTTTGTTTACTACCATGCAAACTGACCTAAAATTTTAGGTACAGGGGACACACGGCCAAGCAACACGCCCATGGGGGCTGACCGTGTGTCACACACAGCCTAGACACATGCCCGTGTGTCTACCCGTGTGGACCTTTTTAGGGCTATTTTCCACGCATTTGGTCACCCTCTAACATCCATACACACTTAAAGATTTCAAGGGTATTTAACATGGCCTAATTATACTCTTAAGCAACCTTAGCATAACTCATTGCACTTTAACCTCTTCTCATCGGTTTAATACATGCTAAATTATCCTTTTTGTATTAAAGATTACCATACCATCAAACACCTTTAGACTTGGCTTATTTTATAACTCATTACTAATTATGGCCTAGCCATCTCCAAGTGGTTTGGCCACATTCCACTGGTCTGTTCATGATATACCACATTTAACCATCTAATGAACATTTAAACACCAACATGCACAATTAGTAGGTTACAACCTACATCAAATTGAGCCATGTCTTATGGCCATATACAAAATGAATAGGTACATCATTCAAGCGCTTACATTGGCTAACCAAATGACACATATAACAAAATTACAAAAAATCCTATACATGCCATTAAACAAAATATAAGTATCTATATACCAAAGTAGGACAAGTCGATAGTGTGTTGATTCTCCAACCGTCTTCCAATCTTCACAAGTCCTCAAGCTCTGTAAGATAGGGAAAGGAGAAGGGGGTAAGCATTTATATGCTTAGTAAGTTCAGATAACTAGAAAGTAAACTTACCGGTTAATTAGCATACAACCATATTTAGGCAATAATTCCAACAAGCATGAAATAGTTTCCTTATCACATACACTCAATCATCAAATTAGTCTCATAAAAATACATCATGTCATTAGTCTTAGATGAGCTCATCAATTCAATGTTCTCATTCTTTATTTTAGCATGTTAATTCCTGTTGAATTTCTAGAAAATCTCGATGGATTACCATTTACCATCAAATCATACAAGTGATCATCTTAAGTATGCACTCCCGTGAACCTTACATCTTATGGTGGGATTACCAGTCCAGGCTAAATCCCCTGTAGTAATAACTCATAGAGCAATGTCGGGATTACCAGTCCAGGCTAAATCCTTTTTTAAGGAAAATTGCTCTCATAAGCTTGGATCTGAATTGCTAGTCCAAGCTAAATTCAGTCCTCAATCGGATTACCTGTCCGGGCTAAATCCACAATGCACCATATTCTTCTAGACGCTCCATAACTCAAGGAACACTCATCCGGGCTATATCTTTTCTATTTTGAGATAATTGGATTACTTGTCCAGGCTAAATCCTTTTCTACAACACATGCAAGATCTCGTATCATGCAAGCCATAATTTATCCATTGGATTTTCCCTTTCTATTTCAACCGGGACATTTATCATCTTTCGTTTACACAAGCCCATTTCATGAATTGTTATGCAATGACTATCTAAATTCTCATACATTCAAGAACATGCATGTTTAAGTATATTAAGAGTTTACTTCGGGTTATACGAACATACATTGTAATTGCTACAGTTTCATGTCTCGGTTATTTCGAAACCTTTTGTTTTTCACGGTCGACCTTCGAAATTTGTTCCGTTCCTCGGGGATTATATTAATAAAATTAGATTATTAATACATCACATTATTCGTTTTAGGCCTAAAACTCACCCCCGGGCAAAATGATCATTTTGCCCCTAACCTTTCTCAATATTTACAATTTAGTCCTAGGTATCATATAATGAAATGCATGTAATTCCTTGGCTAACCAAGCCTAGCCCAACATTATACACACTCATAGCAGCCCATGTTTTCCCTTCGTTCTATATTTTCCTACCCATTTCCACAACTTTTACAATTTAGTCCTTTAAGCCATTTCCATGAAAAACCACTTAGTAAAAGTTATTCACCATCCTTTAAACTCTAATGTCCCTCTATAAATCATCAAAACTCAAACATCTCATGCATGGGTAAATTTTTCAACATGAAACCTAGCTTGAAATATTGGTAGAACTAGAGAGAGCATGTTACGAGGATCTCAAAAATACGAAGAACGTTAAAAATGGGGCTAGGGAGCACTTACTATTGAGCTTGGAATGTTGAAAACCCTAGCTATGGAGAGCATGAAAATTTCGACAGCATGGAGAAGATGAATGACATGATTTTGGCTTATTTTTCTCTTTTTATTCTTTAATTAACTAAATGACCAAAATGCCCTTCATTACTAAGTTTCCAAAATTTTCCATGCATGCCCATTTTTGTCCAAAAACTTAGAAATTGGGAAAATTACTCTTTTACGGCCTCTAATTAATAATCCATAGAAATTTCATACTAATTGCTTCTAAAACCCAAGTTTTGCAATTTATTCAATTTGGTCCTTAATTTCCAATTGGACACCTTACACATAGAATTTCTTCATGAAACTTTAACACATGCTTATTTTCATATCCTAGACCTCATAATGATCATAAAATAATTATTTTAACATTGGATTTATGGTCCTAAAACCACTATTTCGACTAGGCCCTAATTCGGGATGTTACACCTCCGAGCTGAATAACGATAAGCTCCTCCAAGCTGAATAACGGTAAGCTCATAGGAGCTAAGTATTGGTAAGCTCATAAGAGCTAAAATCAATAACCCTAATGACATGTCATTTGTATCCTATGAATTCCTACGGTTCAAACTGGGCTCGGTAATCGTTGTATGTCGTCGGATACGTGATCAATATTCATATATGATGATAATGCAAATAACATGCATCTAATTCAATCAAAGCATATAATTACACAATTTAATTACACAAACTTACCTCGACGAGTGTACGTAGATTCGGATGCGACAAATCCAAGATTTTCTCTTTGCCTCGATCTAACTCCATTCGAGGTCTAACCAGATCTATACGAATGGATTTAACTCAATTCAATATAACTCACATTCAATTTATTCCAACACAATTTTTTGGCAAAATTACCATTTTGCCCTTATACTTTTAATTTTTTGCAATTTAGTCCTTATCTCATAAAATGGAAATTTGCAAAATTTCATTACAACCCATCATAGCTGAATTATATTCATTCTTATAACAACCCACATTTTTCACAAATTCATAATTTTACCACACAATTTATTACATTTTTCAATTGAATCCCTCATTAATAATTTCATAAAAAATTCCTTTACAAAAGTTGTTTATCTAACAACAACCATTCAGTTTTTACCATTAAACTTCAAAACCCTAACATGTTCATCAACGGCAAAACTCACATACTTTAACAGTGTAACACCCCTTACCAGTATTCAACGTCAAAATAGGGTTATAGAGCATTATCGAGCATATTATACCATTACACATACGATTCACATACATTTCCAATTTCATGGAATTATCAACCAATAACATTCATATCATCCCTAATACAAGCCTACGAGGCCAAATAATGCAATTAGGGTGGTTTAGGCCTAAGTCGATAACTTCAGAAACTTCTCGATCACTTAGAAATTTTTTCCAAAACTAAGGGACACACGCCCATGTGGCTTGGTCGTGTGTCTCACATGGCCACAGACACACCCGTGTCACAGGCCGTGTGGACAATTGAAATGGAATCACATGGCTGTGTCCTCTCCTGAGTCTGACCCCGTGTAACTCTCTGACTTGGGTCACACGGCCAACACACATGCCCGTGTGGAGCATACTGACTTGTTTGCAATTTCAACATCAGGGGACACACGGCCGTGCAACTTGACCGTGTCACACACGATTGAGACACACGCCCATGTCTCTGCTCATGTGGAGGCTATTTACCAAGCCATTTTGCCACCCAAACTTGCACAAACCTGCACCAAACCAATTTTCACAATTCATAGCATATATAGGCATTCAAACCAAATAAATCAAGCCTAATTCATGCTAACTCAATATCATTATCCACAATACATACAAGTTACAAAATAGACCAATCCTTTTATACCAAATTCACATTTTCATTTCAACTAATTAGACATTTCCAAACATGCATCATTATCCTCAAATTTACAAGCATACATCTTCTCAAATTTCAACCATTTGACATCCATAATTCCTACTATCAATAAGCATCACAAAGCCAGCCTCAATCACATAACATAGGCCATATGCACACATATATATATATATACAACTAAACTAACCAAATTAAGCCAACTCATATGGCTATATATAAAAATCGAACCTTAGACATTTACAAGCCAATTCAAATGGCTAAATTCATCATCAACTTATACACCAAAATGACCAAAGTTCCTATACATGACATATAATCAAAACATAGATTCAAAAGTACCAAAATGATAGCTTGATAGTGTGATGAAGTCTTCGACTATCCCCGAATCTGAGCTAGCATTGAAATCACTATTAAACACGGAAAAATAAACAGTATAAGCTTTATAGCTTAGTAAGCTCGTATGAAAATAATGAGCAAAACTCACCATTTAGTTGACATTCAAAATATGCATATAACATATGTATAAATATAATGTTAACATATATTCAATCAACAATTTAGCTGTGAACTCAATTCTTTCATATGCTCAATACATATTCAGTTTCTGTACATACATGTACTGATACGTATGTATTCTCACCAGTTCATATCCTTGATAAATTTGGATACCCGGGAATCTCACACCATAAGTTCCAATAATAATATAGCCGAAGCTATCTCAATAATCTTGCACCCGAATTGCCAATATACATAGCCAAAGCCATCACGATAATGCACACAAAGTGCCAACACATAGCTGAAGTTATCTCAATAACTATCCCTAATGACATGACATTTGTATCCTAATCTATTCCTAAGGTTCAACTGAGATTTCCAATGCCAAGTCATCATCGAATATATCCGTAATGTCATATTCACAGTTTATGCAACATCAAAACATTTAAAATACAATTATAACAAAACTTATTACATACAAACTTACCTCAATTCACAAAAATGATGAAATATGCCGATTAGTCGAGTATTTTTTTTCCCTCTATCTAGATTCGAACTTCATTTTTCTTGATCATGCATTCAAAACTCCATGGCCGAATGTTTGAAGCTTTGCTAAAGGCTTCCTTAGGTGAATTTCGGTTGAATAATGAAGAAAGAAAGATGGTAGTTGGCTTTGTTTTAATTAATTTATCATTTATTAACCATTTTACTAATAACCTTTGTTATATTACATAAAAATCACTTAATGCATGTCCATAATTTTCCACTTATATTAACAATGGGCTAATTACAACATAAGGACCTCCACTATTTAATTTCATAGCCATTCAATACCTTTAGCTAATAGAACATAAATTTTGCACTTTACGTGATTTAGTCCTTTATATCAAATTGACCATTCAACACAAACACACAATCATGCTGTAAATATTAAAATAATCATAAAATAATTATTTTGACTTTAGATTTGTGGTCCTGAAACCATTGTTCTGATTTGACTAAAAATGAGCTGTTATAACTCTCCCCCTTAAGGATTTTACCCCCGAAAGTCTTACTAGAAAAGAGGTTAGGGTACTGTTTTCTCATAACTTCCTCGAGCTCCCACGTGGCTTCTTTGACACCGTGTTCTTGCCAAAGTACTTTCACTAAATCTTTGCTTTTATTTCTCAACTGTTAAACCTCACGAGCTAAAATTTTGATCGGCTCATTGTTGTATGTCATATCAGGTTGAATTTCTATCTCGGTAGGGGAAATGATATGCGATGGATCTGATCTATATCAGCACAACATCGACACATGAAACACATTGTAACTCTTCTCTAATTCTGGGGGTAACGCTAACCGATATGCCACTAGCCCTATTCGTTCAATAATCTCATACGGTCCGATAAACCGCGGACACAGTTTGCCTTTGTGACCAAATCGAAGAATTTTCTTCCACGAAGATACTTTCAGAAATAATTTGTCACTGATCTGAAATTCAATATCTTTGCGTTCCAAATCCACGTATGATTTCTGTCGATCTGAGGCTACTTTCAAACTATCACGTATTACTTTTAATTTATCTTTAGTCTCTTTGATCAAATCAACCCTGTGAATCTTTTTCTCACTCAGCTCGTTCCGATACAATGGAGTTGGGCATTTACGACCATATAAAGCTTCGTACGGTGCCATCTTTATGGTCGATTGAAAACTGTTGTTATACGTAAACTCAACCAATGAAGCATTCAAATTGACCGTCGGTTTACGAATGAAATGTAGTACTAAATTTCAACTTCGTACTCAAAGCTTCTTGCAATTTCTTCCAAAATTGTACTGTAAACCTCGGATCTCTATCCTATATAACTAAAGATGGCACCCTATGCAATCTAACTATCTTAGCTATGTATAGCTCAATCAATTTATCAAGTGAATAGTCTGTACGTACCAGAATGAAATGTGTTGATTTTGTCAGTCGATCAACGACAACCTATATAGCATCTTTCCTTTTCGGAGACAAGGGAAAACTCAATACAAAATCCATTGTAATTCTATCCCATTTTCATTATCGTATCATCATAGGCTATAGTAATCCTGAAGGCACCTGATGCTCGACTTTTACTTGTTGACAAACTAAACATCTCGACACAAACTCTGAAATGTCTCGTTTCATGCCTGACCACCAATACAACTGTTTCAAGTCATTATACATTCTAGTACTCCCCGGGTGAATAGATCGACAACTACTATATGCTTCATTAAGAATTTTTTGCATAATTTCAGAATTCTTTGGTACGCAAATTCTATCTTAGAACATTAAACAATCATCGAATCCGATCTGATAGTCTGAATACTAGTCTATTCACAATGCACTCTTTTGGCTTGCAATACATTATCAAACTTTTGAGCTTCACAAATTTGTTGAAGAAACACAAGTTTAGCTTTCAACTCTGATAGAATTGAACCATTATCAGATAAGGTTAGTTGAGCATTCATTGCTCTCAAGAAAAATAATGATTTTCTACTCAGAGCATTAGCGACTACATTCACTTTCCCCGGATGATAATCAATCACTAACTCATAGTCTTTCAGCAACTCTAGCCATCTTCATTGTCGCAAATTCAAATCTTTTTGAGTCATTATATATTTCAAGCTCTTGTGATTGGTAAAGATATGACACTTTTCGCTGTACAAATGATGTCATCAAATTTTCAATACAAATACAATAGCGGCCAACTCTAAATCATGCATCGGATAATTCTTTTCATGTGGCTTCAACTGCCTGAAGACATAAGATATCACTTTTCCCTCTTGCATCAAAACACAACCTAGACCGTTTAATGACGCATCATTGAAAATCACAAATTCTTTACCCGATTCAGGTTGAACCTACACTGGTGCCTTAGTTAATAATGCTTTCAACAGATCAAAACTCTGTTGACATTTTTCAGACCACTCGAACTTCACATCTTTTTGTAGCAATCTAGTAATCAATGTAGTAATCATTGAAAATCCTTTGAAAAATGTCGATAGTAGCTAGCTAACCCCAGAAAGATTCTGAATTTGGATACATTTCTCTGTGGTTTCTCATCAACAACTGCAGGAATCTTGCTCGGATCAACTCGTATGCTTTCAGCTGAAACACTATGTCCTAAAAAATCTAACTTCTCGGAGCCAAAACTCACATTTTTCTGAATTTAGCAAATAATTGCTTAACTCTTACAGTTTGTAGCACAATCCTCAAATGCTCGGCACGTTCAGACTCATCTTGAGAATAGATCAGAATGTCGTCAATGAATACAACAATGAATCTATCTAAATACAGTCTAGAAATCAGATTCATCAAATCCATAAAAACAGTAGGAGCATTAGTTAATCCAAAAGGCATAATAAGAAATTCATAGTGCCCGTACCTTGTTTTGAAGACAGTTTTTAGCACATACGAATCTTTAACTATCAACTGATAATAGACAGATCTCATATCAATCTTCAAAAACACTATTGCCCCTTTCAACTGATCAAATAAGTCATCTATTCTCGAAAAAGGATACTTATTTTTTATTGTAACCTTTTTGAGTTGACGATAGTTAATACACATTCTCATTGGTTCGTCTTTCTTCTTTACAAATAAGACTGGTGCACCCTAGGGCAAAAAACTAGGTCGTGCAAAACCTCTATCCGTTAGTTCTTGCAACTGAGCTTTCAACTCTTTCAATTCTGTTGGAGCCATTTTATACGGAGCTATCGATATTAGGAATGTTCTCAGCACTAATTCAATAGCATATTTGACCTCTCTGATCAATGGCAACCCCGGTAATTCTTCTTGAAACACATCTAGATACTCACAAACAACTGGCACTGACTCAATTTTCAATTCAGACACTTTTATATATAAAACATAAGCAAGATAAGCTTCACAACCTTTTCTCACACATCTCTGATCTAACGTAGACAAAATCACAACATGCAATTCATTCGATTCAGTTGATTCAATTCGAATGATTTCACTATTCTAACAATTCAAATCAATAATCTTTCGTCTACAATTTACAATAGCATCATGTAGAAATAACCAATCCATACCCAGTATCACATCGAATTCATCAAATGGTAAAAGCATCAAATCAGTTAGAAAATAGTAACCCCAAATCATTAAGGGACAATTCTTGCAAACTTTATCAATTAGAACATACTTGTCTAAGGGTTCGATAGTTTAATAACAAACGCTGTAGACTCAACAGGCAAACTCTTACTGGACACTAAATTCATGTAGATATACGAATGAGTCAATTCAAAATCAATCAATGCAATAACATTAGTGTCATAAAGAGAAAATGTACCAGTGATAACATTAAGTGACGACACCTCTTCGCGAGCGCAAATCGCGTAAGCTCTAGCATGTGCCCTGGCCTTAGATCTCACAACAGAGTCCTTTGTTCTTCCTCTACTACTAATTACATTCCCTGCATTTCTCGATGGCCTCCCACTAGTAGCAGGATTGCTCGATCTTGAAATTTGAAGATTATATTTCTCGGATAACTGACGACAATCAAGAATATAGTGTTCTTGCAAACCACATCTAAACAGGCATTATTATTATTAATCATCCAACATTTTCCAAAATGTTGTCATCCTCATTGCTGACACTCGGGTTTGTTGTTTCTCACACTACCCATAATCGATACTGATGTAGCCTGAGCCTTAGGACTCGAGTATTGCTTTCCACGATCTCTGTTTGGATATCCTATTGAAGCATTTGAGCAACTATACAAATCTCGTGATTTCTTTGAGGAAGATTGATATGGTTTATTCATCGATCTCTTCCTCGAATCTCTAGCTTCAAAGTCAACTTTCCTCTTTTCTTTGCCAAGTTCTTCAGCTTTACAGGCTTTGTCAACCAATACAATGAATTCTTTTAATTCAAGAATCCCGACTAACAATCTGATATCTTTATAAAACCCATGTTCAAATCTTTTACACATAATAGCTTCAGTTGAAACACATTCCCTGGCACACTTACTGAGTTTCACAAACTCTCGCTCATACTCTGTCACAAACATACGACCCAGTTTTAACTCTAAAAACTCTTTGTGTTTCTGATCAATGAACCATTGACTGATATATTTCTTCCTGAACTCAACTTGAAAGAAATCCCAGGTAACATTTTCTCTTGGTACCACTGACACTAGGGTATTCCACCACTGATACGTGGTATCCCACAAAAGTGAAACGACACACTTTAAACTCTCAGCTGGCGTACACGAAAGTTTACCAAACACCCGAATACTATTTTCAAACCAAAATTCAACTCTCTCGTGATCGTCATCCACATTAGCTCTTAACTCTTAAGCTTCGTGTTTTCTAATCTTATCCACTGGTGGCTTATTCAGTCATAAAAACTCTATACCTTGAGGAGCTACAAGAACCGATTGGGGATTATGTGGGGGTGGAAGTAACACCCCTAACCAGTATCCATTGCCGGACTAGGGTTAAGAGGTTACAAAATCATAATCATACATAATCATATCATAGTAATTCATACACAAATAGTCCCTTCAGAAGGTTTATGAAACCTTAAACATGTTTTGGAGAAGGTTTGGGACCAAACTAAAGACATACAAAAATTTTCAAAACTTAAATAATTTTTCTAAGTTACAGATGTCACACGCACGTGCAAACAGGCCTTGTGCCTCACACGGCATTAGACACGCCTGTGTGTTTAGACTGTATCAAATTAGGGCATACATATTGGCTTAATCACGCGGCCACAAGACATGCCCGTGTGCCTTGGCCTTGGTCGAAACTGACTTGGGTCACACGGCTAGCCACACGCCCGTGTGCCTTGGCCATGCTCAAGACTCTCTTAAAATCGTAGTGAATCCCAAGGGACACATGGTCGTGCGACATGAACGTGTCTCAGACACGGTTGAGACACACGCCTGTGTCTCTGCCCATGTGGACAAAAATAGGCCATTTGAAAAGCCAATTTGCCATCCAATTTGGGTCAAACCTACAATCATCAAACCAAGCACATTTCAACTATAATTTTAGCCAATATGAATACCAAAACTTACATCATTCATGCCTTATTATTATCAACCAAATTCAAGCTTATAATCTATACTCAATCATATCAAATCGTAAGCCAAAGTCATATTAAATTATATGTTACCAACATCTCAATTTCTTATCCATCTTCATGCCAAACTTATACAAAATTGAACAATTAAGCACATACCAAATTGACCATTTCATTTAATCATTCATATTCATCAAATCATACCATTTTCTTATCACATAAACCATAACAAAACCAAACCATATTCACATCCATTATCAAGCCATGTCACTTGGTAAAACATATATTTACATCTCAAAACATATTCACATACTTATAGCCTATACATGCCACATAACCAAATCTCAAATCATTATTTACCAAAATGATAATCGGGTAGTATGACGATGTCTCCATCGACTTCCAACCTGAGTAGATCTCTGAAAATCTATAAACATAGGAAAAACACACATAATAAGCTTCGAGAGCTTAGTAAGCCATAAGCAAATAAATCTTCACAAGATCATGTATATAATATATCCTGAATAAGCCAAATTTAGTTAACTTCATACACATATTCAATCACTTATCTTATATAATCCAACATCACCACTTTAAGTAACTTCATTAGGCTTATTTATCGGTGAACATATAAACCATTCTTTTAATTTCAAATAACGACCATTAGATCATTCATATAAATTAAGCTTGTACAATTTCATTATATAACCAACCGAAACATGGTGATTTATTACATTTCATGCATAGAAATATATCAATTTCATTTTACACATTTCAAAACCCCAATAACCATACCAAATCACACATCCAAACCATGTTCCTTTTTTCCATAATTCTCATGTCCGAAACATAGGACCATAATTTTGTATAATGAGCATATATAACATATCTTTCCTTATCATATATTTCACATATCGTCATTTGAATCATACTCACTTTCATATCAAAATTTCATATGCAAATCACATGTACCTGAATCATATATGGCAAAACACAATTACAATACCACATTTTTCATATAATTCATTTAATCATAGTTCACTAGCTAGTATCCACATCTCATTTTCAAAGAGATCATATATCAACTTATCATAATCATACTCTCTTTCATTTCTTAATTTCATATACATCGCAACATACCTGATTTGGATGCACAATCATATACTCATTTATTTCTCAGAATGCCTGTTGAATCGTTCAAAATCAATAAGGATACTCGGATAGCTCATAAGCTCGTACAATGCCAATGTCCCAAACGTGGTCTTCCATGTAATCAAATATCGATGCCACTGTCCTAGACAAGGTCTTACACGAAATCATCTACGATGCCAATGTCCCAGACATGGTCATACACGTAAATTACAAATCGATGCCAACGTCCCAGACGTGGTCTTACACAATAACACATATCAAAATCCTATGTCATGACATATGTATTTCGAAGGTTCGTACGAGACTTTTGTGTAACAGTCATAGAAAGTATTTTATTATTATTTTAGAGTTATAGCATGTTTATATTAGTTCATGAAAATTGTGGTGAAGAAATTTTAGCATTTGTGAGCTTAATTGCGAAAAAAGACTAAATCGCATAAAGTGCAAAAGTTTTAATTTGATAGTTAGGGTGTTAAATTGCCATGTATCATAAATTGGGGGTCTTTAAAGGGCAAATAAACACTCAGAGAGATGCTTGGCCGGCCATGAGACAAAGAAATTAACTGGTTAAAGTGTTAGGTATTTGATGACCTAATATGTGATAAAATAATACTAAAAAGCTTAGCCTTCATCTTTTTCCTCCATCCTTTCTTTTTTGACTGAAAATATCAGCCATTAGAGGATTTTTTTAAGCTTTAAATTTCAGCCACTTAGTCTCTCTATAAGTAAGTCATTTTGAGGGCTTTTCTTGAATTTTTTGTACTTTTGAGATCATTGTATCTTTAGCTTTCTAACAAGGGGATTATTTTGCAAAATGGTTGAGTGTCTAGGGTTTTGCCATGATACTATACATGTGATTTTCTAAAATTTTATGGAATAAAATGAACCATGTTTGTGAAATAAACAACTTTTGTGAAGAGATTTCTCATGAAAACCCTAAAAAGGACCATTTTGCATAAGTTGTAAAATAGGTGATAACGGTGTGAAATATTGAGAATTTTGACTGCTTTTAGTGTAAAAAGGAATCGACTAGGCTTAAGATATGAAGAAATTCGATAAAAATCAATTTTCAAACCTAGGGGTAAAATGGTCATTTTGCCCAATTTTAAATTGTTGAGTATCTAGATTAATAAAATGATTAAATTCATAAAGCTTTATCATTATAGATCAAGAATTACAAAATCTGGGCCTGTGGCTAAATTGTCATGGCTATTTATCGCAGCCCGTATGTAATCCTGTTTTGGGAAAAATGTTTGTCCTGTTTTAGCACGGCCATGGACACGTCTGTGTTTACTGCCCGTGGGGATCCCACGGCCTTAAGCACACCTGTGTGCTAGGTCATGTGTGCCAGAAATACCTGCAGTTAGATTGTAAAATAAAAAGGAAAATCAAACTAAGTTATTTAGTGGGGTTAGTGCTCGAGTTGCCTCTCAAGAAGCTCTTATTTAAGGTCTAAGCTCAACTTACCTCATACTTGCACGGTCACAGTGGATTGAGGAGTTGAAACTTTTTACCTCTACTATCAATTTTATCAAAATAAGATTTGAGTCAAGTATTATTTACCTTGAAAGTTTCGAATTCAGTATGTGTTACCTAGACTGTACCATGTGGAAAGATATTCAATATCGTGAGGGGAATCGCTCCGTTTGTATTATGCTCTGAAGTAGCAATTCAGGGGTCATTTTCATCAACAATACCTTGTCTCTCACCTTAAATTGCGTTGTTTCATCCCTACGCTTGTCGTGGTGTCGCTTTGATTCATTGTGTACTTTTGGTTGCTCCTTGACATGTATTCGCCATTCGTCTAGTTCATCGATTTGTAGTATTTGTTCCTCATGACTCATTCTATTTTTTCACATGGACTAGAATATGTCGCCATCACGTTCTTCCTAGGGGTTTCCTAAAATGAAGTTTGAGCCCTAATGTTATTTATATCAATGAAACTTGTATAGCCGTATTGCTTACTAGATAATTTAATCGAATCACGAGCTTGGAGAGTAACCGTGTCATCTCCTCCACAAAGTATTAGTTCTCCTGTGCCAACATCAATGATAGTCCTAGCAGTTGCTAAAAAGGGTCGTCCTAACATCAAAGGCACGTCACTATCTTCTTCTATGTCTAGAACAACAAAATCAATTAGGAATATAAATTTATGAATTTTGACAAGTACATCTTCAATAATACCCCTAGGAAATCGAATTGTTTTATCTGCCAATTGAATACTCATCCTAGTTTGTTTGGGTTTCCCAAGACCTAGTTGTTTAACATTTTATAAGGCATGAAATTAATGCTTGCCCCTAAATTATCCAAAGCATTGTTAACATTTAAACTACCAATTAAGCAAGGAATCGTAAAAATCCCTGGGTCTTTTAATTTTTTGGGTAGCTTATTCTGTAGAATGGCTGAGCAAACTACGTTTAATTCCACATGCAATGCATCATCCAACTTTAGCTTATTTGATAAAAGCTCCTTTAAAAATTTAACTACGTTTGGCGTCTGCGACAGAGCTTCAATAAACAGAAGGTTAATATGTAATTTTTTAATAATTTAAGGAATTTACCTAATTGTTCGTCTGTGTGGTCTTTCCTTGTTGCCTTGGGGTATGGCACACGGGGTTTATACTCTTTACTTACATCAACCTTACTGTGACACCCCTAATGTGACCCTAGTCGGAGAGTGGTTTCAGGACCACGAAACCGAGTCACAAGAATAATTAGGTGTTATATTCCGTGCTTATTGTATGTGGAATTTGGATGTGTAAATATTTCGTGTCTCGATTTTTTATTAATTAGGTGCAAATTTATAAGAAAGGACCCATGTGCTAGGACTTGAAAATGTGATAGGAGTATTTTTAAGTGGCCTAATAATGCATGAAGTGAAATAAATGGAGTTGCATGTCAATTATCCCATTTCCTAAGGTGGATGGCCGGCCATGACAAATTATGGGCAAGGGGAAACATGTTCCCAACATGTTTTACTAATGGATGATGTTAGAAATAATAAAATAAGAGTATGGAAAAAAAAATTAATGTTAGTAGGATGAGAAACAAAAAAAAAAAAAGTGTTCATCTTTCTCCATAGCCTTGGCCGAATATCCTAAAGAAAGAAAAGAAAAAAATTTGTTCATCTATTTTCACTTCTTGGCCGAAAATACTAAGGAAAAAGGGGGAGGATTTTTGCTTCATGCTTGGGTTGGAAGAGATCTAGAAGGAGATTTGGCTAAGTTTGCATCAAGATTAAGGTATGTATGAGGTTGTGTTAGGAGTTTCATGCATGTTTTGGTTGCTAACTTGATGTGCATGTTAGCCATGGCTCAAATCTTTGTTAAGCCATAGAAATGGTATTTGGCCAAAGTTGTTATGGTGATAAAGCCATTGCATGCTAAGTGTGAAGCTTGATGATGATGCATGCAATGATGGATTGTCTACTCTTAGGTAAGATTTTGAGCTTTCTTTTGTTTTATCATGATTGAAGTTGAAAAGGAGCATGATTGTCATATTCGCCATGATGCATTCATGAGCATGGTTCATGCTTCTTGCATGTTAGTTAAAATTTGTGTTTTGGATGGCTATGGACACCTTGAAATTCGCCATGCTCATATATGTATATATATGTTTGCACATGATGTTTTGGTTATGAAGGAAGTGATGAATAAGTTTGTTTAAAGAAGAAGATGTTGAAGAATAATTGTGAAATTGCAAGCACAATTCGCCTAGCACACATATAAGTGCTTGATGCTATATTATAAGTTTTGAGCCACAATATGCAAAGCATTAACTAGTAAAATGCATGCTGTTTTTGTGAGGTATTAAGTGCATAATTGGCCTCAACATGTACATGAATATTCGGCCTTGGGTAGCCTATTGAAGGCCTTAGCATTTCCTTGATGCTCGAATAAATTGTATTGAATTGCTTGATGTAGTATAAAATGTGCATGACCATTGTGTATTCAAGCTAAAGGGTGGCCATATGACCATTTAAACTCCTTGTCATATTCGCCATAAGCTAGCACAATGAGGTTTTAATAAATTGAATTTGTTTGAATTAGCTCAAGAGCTTAGAGGGCCACAATTGGACAAGGGAAGGAGAAAGTGATCGAATAGCCAAAAAGCCGCTTCGACAACATCCGAGGTAAGTCCTCAAGAAGTGACCCTACTTGAATTATGTGAAATAAAGTATGGATGTGTATTGATTATTGATTATGTGTGTATGAGTATTTGAATTCTACCCGGCTAAGTCCCGGCGAATATGCTTGTGATTATATTTGCGTTTGAGCCTTAGTAACGAAAATGAAATATGTATGTCCAATGATTATTGATGTATGTGTACATGAGAAATTGAATGATATCCGGGCTAAGCCCGAAGACAATTATGCTGGAAATTATATCCGGGTTAAGACCCGAAGGCAATTGTCCACGTGGCTATATCCGGGCTAAGACCCAAAGGCATTCGTGCGAGTTTGTGCACATGGTTATATCCGGTTATATTCCAAAGAATCTTGGGCTGGAGGTGAGTGTTGGTTGCTGTAATAAATTCAATTAGTACACCCGAAAAGCCCAAAGAATAAGGTACGTTTATATGTGCATTGGAAAGTCGACACATTTGAGCAACATTCGCTCAATCGACTAATGAATTTCAGTTATTGACTTGATTGATACTTTGTGAAAGTATATAATGATGAAGTGTGAAGTAAGAATGTGTATTAATGAAATGATGCATTTGGCTATGTGAATGTATTGCTGTAATTAGAGTTGATTATATTCCTTGAGACTTACTAAGCATAAAAATGCTTACCCCGTTACTTTGGCTCTCTGTTTTATAGATTTCGCTCGATAGCAATCGGATTCGGGATCAATAAAGTCAAAGTCATCCACACTATCAACGCCTCTATTTTGGTATAAATTTTGTTTGAACTTTGAAATGGCATGTATAGGACTACCCTGTTAGTTTAAAAATGTGGTGATGTATATGTATACGGCCATGCGAAAATGGCTCGTAAAAGGAAGCATGAACTTAGACTATTTGTGGTTTGTAAGTATATATTTGGTGTCATGATGTGGCTATGGATTGGAAATGGGAATGCTGGTCACATGATCAGCCATTGGCATGGTTAAAATGATCATATATGAACCTATGTATGGCAAGACTAGTTGGTTCATGGAGACTACCAAATAGGTAAGACCTACCTTAAAAACAGATGCTGCCAGCTGCAGTGACGTGAATGTGAAAAATCACCAAAATTCGTAGGAATGGTATTAAATAGTTAATAAGCTATGTAAATGAACCTTGATGAGTCTATTTTCATATGGAAGAAACGAAATGGTCATAGGAGTTACATGTTAAGAGATATTGAAGCTATTGTGAAACAGGGCCAGAACGGTTTCTGGGTCCCCTGTCACAACTTTAAAAATTTACTATAAATTATCCAGAAAGAATTAGGAGACATACCTTATATGTACAGATTCAATTTTTAGTCTAGTTTCATTAGAAGCAAACGGCACCAGCATTAAATCCCTTTACAGAGAGATATTCAAGTTATACCGCGCGAAGGTCAGAGCAGTCGATCCCTGTAACATGGGTGACTTTAACTAATAAACTGTACCAATTGGCCCGACCAAAAATTCTATAAATAAATCCATGGATGGATATATGAGTCTAAATTCAGGGAAAATTTATGAAACCAGTTTCCGAGTTTTGAAACTCGAGATATGATTTTTAAGGCGAAGGTGACGCAGTCTTCCAGCCTGACTGGAAATGTCAAATTGGTGGGCAAAACATGTGATCTTGGCTTGTTAACCCCTCGTGTCCGACACCGGCGATGGTCTCGGGTTTGGGATGTTACAATTTTATTGGTATCAGAGCCACGGTTTAGTCGATTCTAGGACTACCGTGATGTGTTTGGGGTCTAGCTATACATGCCATTAAATGATGAATCGATAGTGTGGTGATTTCGACAATTTGACTTTGTGTTTGTTATAGCAATGGATCCCGATCCCAACCGAAAGATAGCTGATGATGTGGAGAGTGTGGCGCTTGCTCCGCGCAAGGGACAGCGCACGCAGACTCTCAACCTATAGCCAGCAATCCAAATGACGAGGCTAGGCAAGCCTTTTATAGTGTGATGAACGAATGGTTTAATCAATACATTCGAACTAACACTACTGTTCCACAACCTCCATTCCCGACAAATGCAACCCCAAGACCTACAATACCTCCGTGGATCGACCAAATAAGGTCAAGTAAGCCCCAATCGATAGGATTCAAAACATGGGGCCACTGAATTTAAGGCTACGGATGATGATGATGCCGAAGCGAGCTGAATTTTGGTTGGATAACACTATCCGCACTTTCGATGAGCTATCCTGTAGACACCCGATGAGTGCTTAAAGTGTACCATCTCCTTGCTACGTGAGTCCGCCTACTATTGGTGGAGTACTCGACTTGTGGTGCCTAGAGAGCAAGTGACTTGGGAATTTCTTGATCTTAAGCAAGGTTCTATGTCCGCTACCGACTACTTAACGAAAGTTTGTGAGGCTTAGCCAGACGCTGAGAATGCATTTCGTCCAAGCTATTATGTGTAAACGCTTTGAGGATGGGCTGAATGATGATATAAGGATGTTTGTTGGCATTCTCGAGATACGAGAGTTCGTAGTACTTGTTGAGCGAGCTTGTAAAGTGAAGAGCTTAGAAAGGAGAAACAAAAAGCTGATGTGGGAACCGGAGAATTCGAAAGAGGTTCTCGGAAAGTCTCTTCAACAAGCATCGAAGAGATTTCGAGATGATGCGAGCCGTCTAGAGGCATTTCGGCGTTTCTAGACGAGGACGCGATCGACCCCGTGACCACACGAGTCACTTGATCGCCGATGGTGGAAATGATCGCCGAGAGGGCGGAGTGTCCACATTGTGGCAAATGGCATTCGGGAGCTGTTGGTTTCGTGATCGCTCTGCTATAAGTGTGGATCGGCCGACCACTTTATGAAGGATTGCCCGAGGATGCTTGAACGGAATGTGAGTCGAGTGGAAACTCGGGTGCTACCACCGCCGAGGTAGGCCACCTAGAAATATGGGCAATGTCGATGGCGGTCGAGAGGATCTAGAGATGCTACCATCGATCTGAGGCTCGTGCTCTGCAAGGACTTATGCCATCGCCGCACGTGAGGATCTTGCCTCTCCGGATGTCATTACCAGTACTTTCACTCTTTTCAATACAAGTGTGATTGCTTTGATTGACCCCGGTTCTACTCATTCATATATATGTGAAACCTTAGCATCCAAAGAAGACTTTGCCTATTGAGTCTCATCGAGTTTGTAATTCGGTGTCAAACCCTTGGGTCATTACGTGCTTGTCAACAAAGTGTGCAAGAAAAGTCCCTAGTGTTCCGAGGTTCTTGTTTTCCGGCGGACTTGATGCTTTTGCCGTTCGATGAGTTCGACGTTATTCTTGGTTTGGATTGGTTGACCATGCACGATGCGGTTGTAAATTGCAAGAGCAAGACTATCGATTTGAGGTGCGAATAATGAAATAATTCGGGTTGAGTCTACTGGACTTAAAGGGTTGCCACCGTAATATCGCCGATGTTGGCCCGTAAATATGTAAGAAAAGGGTGCGGCGTACCTTGCGTCGTGCTTTCGATGACAAGGAATCGAAAAGAAACCCGAATATGTGCCCGTGGTTTGTGAATACCGGATGTTTTCCCAAAGAATTGCGGGTTTACCACTGTTCGAAGTAGAATTTGGCATCGAATTGGTACCGGTACCACTCAATTTTGATAGCTCCGTGTCGTATGGCACCAACGGAATTAAAGGAGTTGAAAGCTCAGTTGCAAGAATTGGTGGATAGAGGTTTTGCTCGCCCGAGTTTTTCGCCTTGGGGTGCGCCAGTGTTGTTCGTGAAGAAGAAGGATGGAACCATGCGGCTGTGCATCGACTATCGTCAGCTTAATAAAGCGACGATAAAGAACAAGTATCCGTTGCCACGTATTGATGACTTGTTCGATCAACTGAAGGGAGCCTCGGTGTTCTCGAAAATAGATTTGAGATCGGGCTATTATCAATTGCGAATCCGAGATTCGGACGTGCCCAAGACTGCCTTCAGAACGAGATATGGTCACTATGAGTTCCTAGTGATGCCGTTTGGGCTCACTAATGCCCCTGCGGTATTTATGGATTTAATGAATCGGATCTTTAGACCATATTTGGATCGATTCGTAGTCGTGTTCATTGATGACATCTTGGTCTATTCAAGAAATGAGACCGAACATGCTTTGAACACTGCGGTTAGTGCTGCAAATTTTACGGATAAGCAATTATATGCTAAGTTCAAGCAAGTGTGAGTTCGGTTAAGAGAGGTTAGCTTCTTGGGTCATGTGGTATCGTGATCGGTATTCGAGTCGACCAGAATAAAATTTCAGCCATACTTAATTGGAAGCCTCAGAAATATTCTTGAGGTTCGAGCTTTTTGGGGCTTAGGTTATTACCGACGATTTGTAAAGGATTCTCAATGATAGCCACGCCGATGACGGTTACTCCAAAAGGATGTTAAGTTCGAATGGATGGAGAAATGTCAAAAAGTTTCGATCAATGAAAACTTATCTCGATTGAAGCCCCAATTCTAGTGCAACCCGAGTCCGCAAAGAGTTTGTCATCTATAGCGATGCCTCCCTACTTGGGTTAGGTTGTGTATTGATGCAAGAGGGTCGAGTTGTGGCCTATCGCGTCGAGGCAATTAAAGCCACATGAGAAAAATTATCCGACTCATGATCTCGAATTGGCGCCATCGTGTTCGCCTTAAAGATATGGCGACATTACTTATTTGGTGAAAGGTGCCATGTGTACTCGGATCACAAGAGTCTCAAATATCGATGACCCAAAGAGACTTAAATCTGCGACAAAGACGTTGGCTCGAGTGTTAAAGGATTATGAGTGATCATTGACTATCACCCGAGAAAGGCGAATGTGGTTGCGGATGCCTTGAGTCGTAAATCATTTTTCGCTTCTGAGCGATGAGCGTGCACTTGTCCATCCAATCCGATAGTGTGTTAGTAGCTGAATTGAAAGCCAAACCACTATTGATACATCAAATTCGAGAAGCTCAGAAAGTCGACGACGAGTTGGCTGCAAAACGGGCTAAGTGTGTGCCAAACAAGGACTCGGAATTTCAAATCGATGATGACGATTGTTTGAGGTTCAAAAGTCGTCTGTGTGTTCCAAAGAATTAGGAACTCATTTCGATAATTCTGAATGAAGCCCATTGTAGCCGAATGGAAATCCACCCGGGGAGTACGAAGATGTACAATGATTTGAAACGTCGGTTTTGGTGGCATGGTATGAAGCGAGACATCTCCGACTTTGTTTCGAGATGTTTAATATGTCAACAAGTGAAAGCGGAACATCAGTGCCTTGAGATTACTTGACCAATCACGATACCCGAGTGGAAATGGGATCGAGTCACAATGGACTTTGTATCTGGACTGCCATTGTCAGCAAGTAAGAGGGATGCGGTTTGGGTCGTGGTAGATAGATTGACTAAGTCGGCCCACTTTATCCCCGTACGTACGGATTTTTCAATGGACAAACTAGCCGAATTGTACGTTTCTCAGATTGTGAGATTACACGGGGTGCCTATTTCGATCGTGTCGGATAGAGATCCGAGATTTACCTCGCGATTTTGGAAAAAGTTGCAAGAAGCTTTGGGTACCAAGTTGCATTTCAGCACCGCCTTTCACCCCCAAACCGATGGTCAATCCGAGCGGATAATTCAGATACTTGAGGATATGTTAAGATGTTGCGTCCTCGAGTTTGGTGGTTCATGGGAATGGTATTTGCCGTTGATTGAATTCGCTTATAACAACAGCTTTCAATCAAGTATTAAGATGGCACCCTACGAGGCTTTGTACGGTCGTAAATGCCGTACACCATTGTTTTGGACCGAGCTTGGTGAAAGCAAGATTTTCGGGTGGATTTGATTAGAGATGCTGAGCAGAAAAGTGAAAGTAATCCGTGAAAGTCTGAAGATAGCCTCCGATCGTCAGAAATCGTATGTGGATCTGAAGCGTAAGGATATCGAGTATCGGTGGGTGATAAAGTGTTTCTCAAGGTATCGCCTTGGAAAAAGATACTCGATTCGGTAAGGGCAAGTTGAGCCCGAGGTTCATTGGGCCATATGAGATGTCCGGCGAGTCGGTCCGGTGGCATATCGTTTGATTTTGCCCCGAACTCAAAAGGTTCACGATGTCTTTCACGTTTCGATGCTTCGATGCTATAGATCCGATCCATCGCACGTGATTAGTCCATCGAAATTGAAATTCAAGCTAATATGAGTTATGAGGAAGAACCGATTCGTATCCTATCACGAGAAGTGAAAGAGTTGCGAAACAAGCGGGTTCCGCTAGTGAAAGTGTTATGGCTCAAGCACGGATTGAAGAAGCTACTTGGGAGACCGAGAACTCTATGAGAGAGCGATATCCAAACCTATTTACGGTAAGATTTTCGGGACGAAAATCTCTTAAGTGGGGAGAGTTGTGACACCCTAATGTGACCCTAGTCGGAGAGTGGTTTCGGGACCACGGAACCGAGTCACAAGAATAATTAGGTGTTATATTCCGTGCTTATTGTATGTGGAATTTGTATGCGTAAATATTTCGTGTCTCGATTTTTTATTAATTAGGTGCAAATTTATAAGAAAGGACCCATGTGCTAGGACTTGAAAATGTGATAGGAGTATTTTTAAGTGGCCTAATAATGCATGAAGTGAAATAAATGGAGTTGCATGTCAATTATCCCATTTCCTAAGGTGGATGGCGGCCATGACAAATTATGGGCAAGGGAAACATGTTCCCAACATGTTTTACTAATGGATGATGTTAGAAATAATAAAATAAGAGTATGGAAAAAAAATTAATGTTAGTAGGATGAGAAACAAAAAAAAAAAAGTGTTCATATTTCTCCATAGCCTTGGCGAATATCCCAAAGAAAGAAAAGAAAAAAATTTGTTCATCTATTTTCACTTCTTGGCGAAAATACTAAGGAAAAGGGGAGGATTTTTGCTTCATGCTTGGGTTGGAAGAGATCTAGAAGGAGATTTGGCTAAGTTTGCATCAAGATTAAGGTATGTATGAGGTTGTGTTAGGAGTTTCATGCATGTTTTGGTTGCTAACTTGATGTGCATGTTAGCCATGGCTCAAATCTTTGTTAAGCCATGGAAATGGTATTTGGCCAAAGTTGTTATGGTGATAAAGCGATTGCATGCTAAGTGTGAAGCTTGATGATGATGCATGCAATGATGGATTGTTTACTCTTGAGTAAGATTTTGAGCTTTCTTTTTGTTTTATCATGATTGAAGTTGAAAAGGAGCATGATTGTCATATTCAGCCATGATGCATTCATGAGCATGGTTCATGCTTCTTGCATGTTAGTTAAAATTTGTGTTTTGGATGGCTATGGACACCTTGAAATTCGCCATGCTCATATATGTATATATATGTTTGCACATGATGTTTTGGTTATGAAGGAAGTGATGAATAAGTTTGTTTAAAGAAGAAGATGTTGAAGAATAATTGTGAAATTGCAAGCACAATTCGCCTAGCACACATATAAGTGCTTGATGCTATATTATAAGTTTTGAGCCACAATATGCAAAGCATTAACTAGTAAAATGCATGCTGTTTTGTGAGGTATTAAGTGCATAATTGGCCTCAACATGTACATGAATATTCGCCTTGGGTAGCCTATTGAAGGCCTTAGCATTTCCTTGATGCTCGAATAAATTGTATTGAATTGCTTGATGTAGTATAAAATGTGCATGACCATTGTGTATTCAAGCTAAAGGGTGGCCATATGACCATTTAAACTCCTTGTCATATTCGCCATAAGCTAGCACAATGAGGTTTTAATAAATTGAATTTGTTTGAATTAGCTCAAGAGCTTAGAGGGCCACAATTGGACAAGGGAAGGAGAAAGTGATCGAATAGCCGAAAAAGCCGTTCGACAACATCCGAGGTAAGTCCTCAAGAAGTGACCCTACTTGAATTATGTGAAATAAAGTATGGATGTATACTGATTATTGATTATGTGTGTATGAGTATTTGAATTCTACCCGGGCTAAGTCCCGAAGGCGAATATGCTTGTGATTATATTTGCGTTTGAGCCTTAGTAACGAAAATGAAATATGTATGTCCAATGATTATTGATGTATGTGTACATGAGAAATTGAATGATATCGGGCTAAGCCCAAGACAATTATGCTGGAAATTATATCCGGGTTAAGACCAAGGCAATTGTGCAAGTGGCTATATCCGGGCTAAGACCAAGGCATTCGTATGCGAGTCATTCTATCCGGCTAAGACCAAGGCATTTGTGCACATGGTTATATCCGGTTATATTCGAAGAATCTTGGGCTGGAGGTGAGTGTTGGTTGCTGTAATAAATTCAATTAGTACACCGAAATGCCCAAAGAATAAGGTGCGTTTATATGTGCATTGGAAAGTCGACACATTTGAGCAACATTCGCTCAATCGACTAATGAATTTCAGTTATTGACTTGATTGATACTTTGTGAAAGTATATAATGATGAAGTGTGAAGTAAGAATGTGTATTAATGAAATGATGCATTTGGCTATGTGAATGTATTGCTGTAATTAGAGTTGATTATATTCCTTGAGACTTACTAAGCATAAAAATGCTTACCCGTTACTTTGGCTCTCTGTTTTATAGATTTCGCCGATAGCAATCGGATTCGGGATCAATAAAGTCAAGTCATCCACACTATCAACGCCTCTATTTTGGTATAAATTTTGTTTGAACTTTGAAATGGCATGTATAGGACTACCTGTTAGTTTAAAAATGTGGTGATGTATATGTATACGGCCATGCGAAAATGGCTCGTAAAAAGGAAGCATGAACTTAGACTATTTGTGGTTTGTATGTATATATTTGGTGTCATGATGTGGCTATGGATTGGAAATGGGAATGTTGGTCACATGATCAGCCATTGGCATGGTTAAAATGATCATATATGAACCTATGTATGGCAAGACTAGTTGGTTCATGGAGACTACCAAATAGGTAAGACCTACCTTAAAAACAGATGCTGCCAGCTGCAGTGACGTGAATGTGAAAAATCACAAAAATTCGTAGGAATGGTATTAAATAGTGAATAAGCTATGTAAATGAACCTTGATGAGTATATTTTCATATGGAAGAAACGAAATGGTCATAGGAGTTACATGTTAAGTGATATTGAAGCTATTGTGAAACAGGGCCAGAACGGTTTCTGGGTCCCCTGTCGCAAATTTAAAAATTTACTATAAATTATTCAGAAAGTATTAGGAGACATACCTTATATGTAAAGATTCCATTTTGAGTCTAGTTTCATTAGAAGCAAACGGCACCAGCATTAAAGCCCTGTACAGAGAGATATTCAAGTTATACCGCGCAAAGGTCAGAGCAGTCGATCCCTGTAACATGGGTGACTTTAACTAATAAACTGTACCAATTGGCCCGACCAAAAATTCTAGAAATAAATCCATGGATGGATATATGAGTCTAAATTCAGGGAAAATTTACGAAACCAGTTTCTGAGTTTTAAAACTCGAGATATGATTTTTAAGGCGAAGGTGACGCAGTCTTCCAGCCTGACTGGAAATGTCAAATTGGTGGGCAAAACATGTGATCTTGGCTTGTTAACCCCTCGTGTCCGACACCGGCGATGGTCTCGGGTTCGGGGTGTTACACTTACCGTTATCTACCACATGGTCTTGCCTCAGTTTCAGTTCATCCTCAACTAACCCATCATCATTGTGCATAGTAATGGCATGAAGTTGCTCCTTTGGGTTAGTTTCAGTGTTGCTTGGTAGGCTACCTTGTGGTCGTTCAGAGATCAACTTAGCAAGCTGTCCTATTTGAGTTTCGAGCCCTTGAATCAACGCTTGCTGACTTTTAGGCGTTATTTTGGTATTCTGAAAATGAGTTTCTAACACTGAGATGAATTTTGTGAGCATCTCTTCAAGGTTCGGTTTCTTCTCTTGTTGGTAAGGCAGTTGTTAAAAACTTGGAGGATGTTATGGCCTTTGATTTCCCTGACCACCCCACTAGAAATTGGGATGGTTCCTCCAACCTGTATTATAAATGTTATTATACGGATTATTTTGAGGTCTAAAATTATTACCCATATAGTTGCATTGTTCCTCCTCGGTGCTAGGGTTGAAGGATGGATAATCTGCATTGTGTACTCCTCCTCCATTAGAATCGCACCTCATCACTGGATGTACCTGAGTAGAGCCATACAAACCATCAATCTTTTTATTTAAAAGTTTTACCTGGTTAGATAGCATAGTGACCGCGTCAAGGATGAAAACAGTGGATGCTTTTGTCGGCTTGGTTCTCATAACTTGCCACGATAGTTGTTCAGTGACATTTCTTCAATAAATTCATAAGCCTCTTCAGGTGTTTTATAGTTTAAAGTTCCACTGGCAACTGCATCGATCAGTTGCCTTGTTAAGGGTTTTACACCGTTGTAAAAAGTTTGAACCTGCAACCATAGAGGTAACCCATGGTGAGGGCACCTTCTCAACAAGTCTTTGTATCTCTCCCATGGGTCATAAAGAGTTTCTAAATCCATCTGCACAAAAGAAGAGATATCATTTCTCAATTTAGTCGTTTTAGCCAGCAGGAAATATTTAAGCAAAAAATTTTCTGTCATTTGTTCCCAAGTAGTGATTGACTCTCGTGGTAACGAGTTTAACCACTGTTTAGCTTTGTTCCTCAATAAGAATGGAAACAACTGAAGGCAAATAGCATCGTCAGAAATGCCATTGATCTTAAAGGTGTCGCAGAATTCTAGAAAATTTGCTAAATGAGTGTTTGGATCCTCGTCCTGCAAATCATCAAACTGAACAAACTATTGTATCATTTGGATCATGTTAGGTTTCAGTTCAAAATTATTTGCAACAACAGTAGGCCTAACTATACTCGATTCAGTTCCTATTAAAGTAGGTTTAGCATAATCATACATAGTACGAGGAGTAGGATTCTGATTTACTGGATTTGCAGCAACCACAAGAGGTAACGGATTATTCTGATTTTCAGCCATTTCCTCGGTTGTGGTGTGAATATCGTCCTCTTGCCCTTCCTCTATGTATTGTAGGCTTCGCCTTATTTCTCTTCGGTTTCTACGAGCTGTGCTTTTGATCTCACTGTCAAAAAGTAGAGGTCCTGACGAGTTTCTTGTAGTCATAAACTATAAAAACCTGCCAGAAGTAAAGAAAATAAAATTTAGTAAATAAAAACAAAATTAAATTGCAATAAAAATAAAAAAATGGCTAAAGTAATAAAAATTAAGCCTTCCTAATATCTTAGTCCCTAGCAACGGTGCCAAAAACTTGATGGTCGTGAAACTAACTAACAAAATTCGACTAAGGCAAGCGCACGTATCGAACAGTAGTCTAGTTGCGGTAGGACCAGAAATATTGTATCCACGAGGACTAAAAGTACTAGTAATTACTATCTTTTTATTATCTAGCCTAAGAATTAAAGAATGATTTTAAATTGAAACTAATTATGTAATTAACTAATATTACGACAGAGATTAAAGTTGGAAAATAATTTTTAAAAAACCGATAGAGAAGACAATATCCAAGGAAGAATCCACCTAGACTTCACTCATTACTTTTGAATTAGACGATTTATTCACTTGACTTAATCCTTAGAAACCCCTGATTTATGTTAATATCTCTCTCGAGACTAAAAAGAATTGACTCTAGGTTGATTAATCGAAATCTCTTTCTAATTAAAACCCCTATTGTCGCATTAACCCGATTTATGGATTCCCTTATTAGATTTGACTCTAATCCGACAGATTTATGTTGTCCTATCTCTAGGATTGCATGCAACTCCACTTAATTATGAATGATCTACTCTTAAACAGGGACTTTTGCTCCACTAAATAAGCACATCAAAAACCTGAATTAATATTCTGGAACATTAAAACAAGGATTAGAACTCACAATTAAGAATAAGAAAAATTATTTATCATATAATACAAATAGTAATAAGATCTGTCTTAGGTTTTGTCTCCCTTAGGTATTTAGGGAGTTTAGTTCATAATAATGATGGAAAACATCTCAAAATTTGGAAAACAACAAAACATAAAGAAACCCAAAGCACTTCTAGGAAATTGGATGGAAATCTTCAGTCATGATGTAGATCCTTCTCCTGAGCTGATTCCGATGGCTGTCCTTGAGTATTTTCTTCCTTTTACTCTCTGTGTCCCCCTAGCCCTCTTCTAGGGTGTTTATATAGACTTTCGAATGCCCAAAATAGGCCAAAATTATCCTTTTCTGAGTAGAACTAGGCTTGGGCTCGACAAGGACACGACCGTGTGCCACGCCTGTGTGAAGGTGCTCAGGCCGTGTGCAATTCTGACTTGGATTAATGTCGACATAGCCATGACACACGGGCGTGTAGTCTACCCATGTGTCATACACAGGCTTGTGAATCAAACGTGTGGAATTGCCTAGGCTGTGTGTAACACTGATTTAGGTTCAATTTGTCCATTTTTGGCCCATTTCTCGCTCTTTTTGCTATCCCAGGCTTTCCTGAGTATAAGACATGAAATCAAAGGGTTATGAGCATCAAATTCACTAAATCTTGTAATAAATCATCGATAACTATGCCAAGCATTGGGGTAAAAATATGTATAAATTATGGTTTATCATCTACAGAAGCCATTATGTGCAAGAGGTTTGAAGATGGTTTGAACGAAGACATTTGTCTATTAGTTGGCATCTTGGAGATAAGGGAATTTGTGGTGCTCATGGAGAAATCATGTAAGGCCGAGGAGTTGGCCAAAGAAAAGAGAAGAGCTAACATCGAGTCCCGAGACTCAAGGAAAAGACAGATGGGGAAATCACAGTAAACCTCATCTAAGAGATCGATAGATTTTCCTACCCGATCGAATGTATTAGTGGGGTTCTCAAATAGGAACAAGAACAAGTAGAACACGGCTTCTAAAGCTCAGACCACTTCTGTCACAAGTGTTGGTAGTGCTCAGCCAAATAGGCTAGAGTGTTTGTAGTGTGGTAGGCATCATTTAGGTGAGTGCCAAGGATGAGAGGGGGTGCTTCAAATGTGGGTCGCTAGACCACTTCATCCGAGACTACCGTGAATTAGATGAGAAAGAGAAAAAGTAAGAAGTGAGGGAAAATAGTACTCTTTCAAGGGATAGACGAGGGAAAATAGTACTCTTTCAAGGGATAGATCACAGAAAAACCTGGGCAGTAGAGCTAGCAATAGAGGTGCTCCTATAGATTCAGCTGTGAGGTCCGAGGGCCAAGCGCCTACAAGGACTTATGCCATTCGCTCTCGCAAAGAGGCTTCTTCACCAGATGTTATTATGGGTACTTTTTCTCTTCATGATATTTCTATTACTACATTGGTTGATTCGGGGTCTACTCATTCCTATGTATGTATGAAATTAGTACCCAATATGAATATGTCTGTTGAGTCTACTAAATTTATGATAAAAGTGTCAAACCCGTTAGGCAAGCATGTGATAGTTGGTAAAGTGTGTAGAGACTGTCGTTCAATGATTAGAGCTCATTGTTTTCCGGGTAACCTCATGCTACTACCGTTTGATGAACATGATCTAATTCTTGGCATGGATTGGTTGACAGCTCATAATTTGATAGCGAATTGTGGTGGAAAGTTCATTGAAATGAAATGTGAGAATGGGGATATTATTCGGGTTAATCAGGTGAACTGGATAACTCACCAGTACTGATCTCGTCTTTAACTGCCGAGAAATAATTGAGAAAAGGGTATGAGCACTACCTAGCATTTGTGTTGAACACCAAAGAGTCTGAAGTGAAAATTGAGATAGTGCCTGTGTGACAGCCCAAAATTGACCCTAGTCGGGATGTGGTTTCGGGACCACAAAACCGAGGCATAAAAATAATTTAAAATTTATTTTGATGCCTATAATATGTGTTAATTCATGTGTGACATTTTTGATGTTTCGATTTAGAGTTATAAATGTGAATTTCACTAGAAAGGATCTAGTAGTAAACTTTGAAAGTATGATGGGGAAATGTGTGATGACTAGTTGATAATGCATGCAAAAATAAGGGATTTGCATGTCAAATTTCCCCCCCCAACATGAAGTGGCCGGCCATGACAAGGGTGTATGGGCTAAACATGTCATGAAACATGTTTTGTTGGTGTATTAGGGAGAAATAATAAACAATAGTGTATGGGTGATAAAAGAATGAAAAAAAAATGTGTGTGAGTGTGGTATCTTCTCCCCATTGCCGTGAGTTGTAGAGAAAGAAAGAAAAAAATTTTGTTCATCCATTTTTCTCTTCTTTGGCCGAAAATACTAAGGAAAAAGGAAGGATTTTTGCTTCATGCTTGGTTTAGAAGAGAACTGTAACACCCCTAACTCGTGACCAACGCCGGTGACGGACACGAGGGGTTAACGGCCAAATCCTCTCAAGATACCCACCAATTTGACATTTCCAGTCAGGCTGGAAAACTGCATCACCGTCGCCTTAAAAATCATATCTCGAGTTTCAAAACTCGGAAACTGGTTTCGTAAATTTTCCCTGAATTTAGACTCATATACCCATCCATGGATTTATTTTTAGAATTTTTTGGTTGGGCCAATTGGTACAGTTTATTAGTTAAAGTCACCCATGTTACAGGGATCGACTGCTCTGACCTTCGCGCGTTACCACTTGGATATCTCTCTGTACAGGGCTTTAATACTGGTGCCGTTTGTTTCTAATGAAACTAGACTAAAAATGGAATCTGTACATACAAGGCATGACTCCTAATTCTTTCTGGATAATTTATGGTAAATTTTCAAAGTCGCGACAGGGGACGCAGAAACCGTTCTGGCCCTGTCTCACGAGAACTTTAATATTTCTCAGTATACTGCTCATATGGTCGTTTCGTTTCGTCCCTATAAAAATAGATTCATCAAGGTTCAGTTCCATAATTTACTCACTATTTAATTCTACTTCTACTATTTGTAGTGATTTTTCAATCTCATCTCACTGCTGCTGTCTGCAACAGTTACTGCAGTAGACTATGCCAATTTCATGAATTTTCCCTTGGCCTTAATCATCCATCATACATGACACAAATTATGGCCACCTTATCAAAATTAGAGTTTCTAAGACTCGTGGCTATAGGCTCTAGCATCCCACTCGACGACCACATAGGCCATTTTCGCATGGCTTAAAGTTTACAACCCACAATCCGACAAAATATAATAGCCTATACATGCCAAATGTTCTACAACAACAAAAACAATACCACAAGATTTCAGCCGTTGTGATGACTTCAGCGACGGTCCCAATCACATAAACAATACGAGTCCGAGAGGCCTAAAATGGGTGACAAGAAAAACACCGAGTGAGTTTACAACTCAGAAGTCATAAGCATTAATCAATCCACTGATAAAGTTACTACTACATGTACAACAAATGAGGCTAGGTACTCGTCCATATCGAATCTATACCATAATACCTCGGACCTTTCGGTCCAATCTCGTACCAATTCATACATCCACATTTCATATTCTACACAACAAGATAATCGAAGCATTTTACACATTAACTCATTTTCCAGCACAACCATACACATTTCAATCATCACATAGATTTAAGGCTTACCAATTTCAATCCCCAAGCATGAACGAATTCTCTATTCGTCATGAGCTCGAGGTACTTACCCGATCCGCTGTCCATACTCAATTCAATGGAGACACACCCTCCATATATATAGATACCACACACAGTGCTTACCACTCGATTTCGCACACTTAGTGCCACGTAATTTAAGCTCGCACACAATTGCCATACCCTCCGAACTCGCACACCCAAAGTCAGTATTTTTCCAGCTTGCACACTTAGTGCCAAATATTTCCAGCACGCACACTTAGTGCCATATATTTCCAGCACGCACACTTAGTGCCATATATTTCCAGCACGCACACTTAGTGCCAATCTCGTCACCATACACACGTATTGCCACTTTTACATAGTGCCGAAAGCAAACTTTCTACACATTCCACTATTTCTTTTACATTCAACAATTATCCTCATTCCATACACATACAATTTCATTTATACATATATATAGCATTCCATTAAACACAATTGCATAGATTTTCCAATCATTTAAGCAATATCAAACATATGTGCTAATGACTTACCTTGTCTTTGGGTAAATAATTCCAAGTCGGCTACTCGATGATCTTGATTTCCCTTGTTGGGCGCCTCTCCTTTAGGATCTTGAGCTTAAACAAATAAATTAACTCATTCAACCGCTTTGGTACATATATTGGTATCCACATTTTAATGATCTTATGACATACGAACGACATGGTAAAATTTTTATCTTACTACCTTACGTTCTTAGCTATTCGCTAATAGCCTTATGCAATTACCATACTATCAATAATCCAATCATACATACACATATACATATTCAGTATATTAGGTAACCACCCTTACTAATTACCCATTTTAGTCAATTTTATACAATCGAAGGCAATATCATAAATGGGTATACTTATATAGCGAGAATGTGCTAAATTTGATCTAACATCACCTATACACTTGATTGAATGGCGAATACCTATACTATCAATTATAGTGTCACTTTTATTCTTTCAAGCACATAGTTTCCTCCCATGAACACTTGGCCGAATTTTCTTTTCTCTTCTAGCATAGCTTCACATCTCAAAATTAAGAGTTGCAAATTACAATTAGGTTACAACAATGCCCATAATTGACCGAATGCTTAAGCTCAACTAAGCCAAAAATTCATTCAACATCTTTTTAATTTGCCCTTCACTATTTTCTTCAATTCATCAAATACAAAGTGGTTTACATCTAGTATTAAACCAAACTTGCTAGCACACAACATTCCTTAACCGAATGTTATAAACCCAAGCTACATATATTGTTCATTAAGACCCTTCGATGGCCACATTTGGCACCCCCCCTTATGAACAAACCAATTTCAACCTTCAAAAGAAAAAAAAACATATGCACCAAGAGCTTCAACTACTTGGCCGAATATCAAACCTCCAAACAACAAAATTTAATCCATGAAATGAGTAGAACTTGAACTAATCACCTCATTTATACCTAAATTTCCAAGGATTTCAAAGTGCTTACCTCTTCCTAAGCATCATCCAAGCCAAATCATGAACCAAAGAATTCCATTCTTCCTCCTCCTTCAAGTCACGGCAATGGAGAAAAGATGAGCATTCTTTTTTTTTCTTTTCTTTTTCTTCTTTTACTAACATTATTTTATCTCCAATGACCCATTCCTTATTATTAAAATCTAATTAAACATATATATTGCCCATCAATATCCCATCTTGGCCGGCCACCATTAATAAATTGGGCAATTTGACATGCAAGTCCACCTTTGTGTTAACATGCACTAATAAGCCATTTAAAATTAGCCTATCATATTTCACCATGTCTCACATTAATCCCTATTTAATAATTTCTCATACAATTGGTACAATTAGAGAATGAAACTTCCACATGTGCATGTACACACACAATAAACATAGAATGTAACAATTAATTATTTTTATGACTCGGTTTTGTGGTCCCGAAACCACTTTCCGACTAGGGTCAATTTTGGGCTGTCACAACTCTCCCCCACTTAAGAAATTTTCGTCCCCGAAAATCTTACCGTAAATAGGCTCGGTATCGCTCTTTCATAGAGTCCTCGAGTTCCCAAGTGGCTTCTTCAATTCCGTGTTTATGCCACAACACCTTCACTAACGGGATTTTCTTATTGCGCAACTCTTTTACTTCACGCATCATAATGCGAACCGGTTCCTCTTCATAGCTCAAATTAGGCTGAATCTCAATCTCAGATGGAGCAATTACGTGCGATGGATCGGACCTATATCGTCGAAGCATTGAGACATGAAAAACATTGTGAATCTTTTCGAGCTCGGGGCAAAATCAAACGATCTGCGATTGGACCGACTCGTTCGGATATCTCATATGGCCCGATGAACCTCGGGCTCAATTTGCCCTACGGCCAAATCTAAGCACTTTCTTCGAGGTGAGACTTTGAGAAATACCTTGTCTCCAACCCGATATTCAATATCTTTTCTTTTCAAATCCGCATACGACTTTTGGCGATCCGGCGACTTTCAAACTTTCACGAATTACTCGAACTTTTTGCTCGGCATCCTTAACCGAGATCAACCGAAGATTTTTCCTTCACTAAGTTCACCGAGAATAATGGGGTACGGCATTTACGATCGTATAAAGCCTCGTAAGGCGCCATCTTGATACTTGATTGAAAGCTATTGTTGTGGCGAATTCAACCAAAGGTAAATACCGTTCCCATGCACCACTAAACTCAAGGATGCAACATCTCAACATATCCTCGAGTATTTGAATTATCCGTTCGGATTGACCATCGGTTTGGGGTGAAAAGCGTGCTAAAATGCGTTTGGTACCCAAAGCCTCTTGCAATTTCTTCCAAAACCGCGACGTAAATCTTGGGTCTCTATCCGACACGATAGAAATAGGTACCCCATGCAATCGAACAATTTGGGAGACGTATAATTACGCCAACTTATCGGCGAAAAATCCGTGCGGACGAGGATAAAATGAGCGGACTTGGTCGATCTATCAACAATGACCCAAACCGAGTCTTTCTTATTACGAGTCAATGGTAACCCGGACACAAAGTCCATTGTTACTCGATCCCATTTCCATTCGGGTATCATGATCGGTGAAGTAATCCCGATGGCACTTGATGTTCCGCTTTCACTTGTTGACATATCGACACCTTGAAACAAATTGAAATGTCTCGTTTCATCTGGCCACCAAAACCGCGTTTGGTCATTGTACATTTTAGTACTACCCGGTGGATTGACATTCGACTACAATGGGCTTCATTTAGAATTATCGAAATAAGTTCAATTCTTTGGAACACACAGACGACTTCGAACCTCAAACAATCGTCATCATCAATTTGAAACTCTGATTCCTTGTTCAGAACACACTCAGCCCGTTTTGCAAGCAACTCCTCATCAACTTTCTAAGCTTCCCGAATTTGATGAGCCAACAATGGTTTGGCCTTTAATTCGGCTACTAACACATTATCGGGTAGAATAGACAAGTGTACATTCATCGTCAGAAGTAAAACAAGCGGTGATTTCCGACTTAAGGCATCCGCAACCACATTAGCCTTTCCCGGGTGATAATCAATGACGAGTTCATAATCTTTCAACAACTCGAGCTATCCTCTTTGTCGCAGATTTAAGTCTCTCTGAGTCATCAAATATTTGAGACTTTTGTGATCCGAATACACATGGCACTTCTCACCAAATAAGTAATGTCGCCATATCTTCAAGGCGAACACGATGGCAGCCAATTCGAGATCATGGGTTGGATAATTTTTCTCATGTGGCTTTAATTGTCTCGACGCATAGGCCACAACTCGACCTTCTTGCATCAATACGCAACCTAACCCAAGTAGGGAGGCATCACTATAGATGACAAACTCTTTGCCGATTCAGTCATGCGAGAACCGGAGCTTTCGTCAAATGGGTTTTCAATTGGTCGAAACTTTTTGACACTTTTCCATCCATTCAAATTTGACATCTTTACGAAGCGGTTTGTCATGGGTGTGGCCATCATCGAGAATCCTTTTACAAACCGTCGGTAGTAACCGCAAGCCCCAAAAAGCTCCTAACTTCGGTAACATTCCTTGGAGGTTTCCAATTGACTATGGTCGAAATTTTGTTCGGGTCCACCACGACACCGATCACGGACACCACGTGCCCCAAAAGCTAACCTCTTTCAACCAAAATTCACATTTTGAACTTTGCGTATAATCGCTTATCTCGTAAGATTTGCAACACTAGCCTTAGGTGTTCAAGATGTTCGGTTCTCTCGAATAGACCAAAATGTCATCGATAAATACAATTACTGAACCGATCCAAGTATGGCTGAAAATTCTATTCATTAAATCCATAAACACCGCAGGGCATTAGTGAGCCCAAACGGCATTACCAAGAATTCGTAGTGACCGTACCTCGTTCTAAAAGCGGTTTTGGGTATGTCCGATTCTCGGACCCTCAACCGATAGTACCCGACCTCAAATCTATCTTTGAAAACACCGAGGCTCCTTTAATTGATCAAACAAATCATCGATTCGTGGCAATGGATATTTATTCTTTATCGTCACTTTATTGAGTTGACGATAGTCGATGCACAACCTCATGGTTCCGTCCTTCTTCTTCACAAACAATACAAAGGCCCATGGAGAAAAACTCGGTCGAGCGAAACCTCTATCCGTCAATTCTTGCAATTGAACCTTCAATTCCTTTAATTCCATTAATGCCATACGATACGGGGCTATTGAAATCGGCGTAGTACCGGTACAACCGATGCAAATTCCACTTCTCGAACCGGTGGCAATCCGGAACTCCTCGGAAAAACATCTGAATACTCACAAACCACTGGTACCGATTCGAGTTTCCTTTCCGTCTCTTTACTTCCAAACACATACGCAAGGTATGTTTCACACCCTTTTCACATATCTCCGAGCAAATATAGAAGATATTATCGCGGCACTCCTTTTAAACCAAGAGACTCGACTCGGACTACCTCGTTATTTGCACTCCTCAAATCAATGGTTTTCCTTTTGCGTCCACCACTGCATCATGTACGATCAACCAATCCATACCAAGAATTACATCAATTCATCAAATGGTAGAAGCATCGGATCGGTAGGAAAGCGAGTTCTCGAATTATTAGGGGCATCTCTTGCACACTTTATCAACTAGTACGTATTGACCCAAAGGGTTTGACACTCGAATTACAAATTCAGTAGACTCAACAGGTAGAGTCTTACTTGATGCTAAGGTTTCACATACATATGAATGAGTAGAGCCGGGGTCAATCAATGCAATCACACTAGTATCAAAGAGAGTAAAAGTACCAGTGATGACGTCAGGGGAGGATGCCTCCTCTCGTGCGCGGGATGGCATATGCTCTAGCAGAGCACGGGTCTCGGATCGGACAGCCGTATTAGAGGCTCCTCTCTAATTACCACTCCTACCTCCAGAGATTCTCGGGGGCCTACCTCCAGCCGTCGTTCCACTAGGTCTTGCACCTTGCGTCTTATTCCTCTCCTTTAGCTCCGTGCAATCTCGAATGAGGTGGTCCTTGAGCCGCATCCATAACAGCCCTATTAATGACTTACCCCAACATTCACCTAGGTGTCGTCTTCCACATTGGGGGCATTCGTGTCTCTCTTGACGATTATTGCCCACACTAGCTACTGAAGTAGCTCGAGTCCGCCAATGGTCGGGCTCTAATGGAAATTCCCGATCGTCCTCGACTTCTTGGTGTCCTCCACGAACCTCTTTACAGCCGAGAACGGAGCTTTACTCGTCGATCTTTTACGGTAATCTCTTGCTTCAATTTCAGCCTTCTTCTTCTCCTTCCCAAGTTCTTACGCCTTGCGAGCTCGTTCGACTAGTGTCACGAACTCCTTTATCTCCAAAATTCCCACTAGTAACTTTAACTCTTCATTCAATCCTTCTTCAAATCTTTTGCACATCGCAACCTCATCAGCCACACACTCCCAAGCATACCGACTAAGTCTTACGAACTCATGTTCAGATTCGATCTGATCATCCGCCTTGCTTGAGTTCCAAGAATTCCTTACGCTTCGATCGATGAACCGTTGACTAATGTATTTCTTTCAAATTGGATTGGAAGAAATCCCAAGTAACTCGTTCATTTGGGACTATGGAAATTAAAGTCCTCCACCAATAGTAAGTCGAGTCTCGCAACAAGGATATAGCACACTTAAGACATTTATCGGTGTGCATGACAGTTCATCTAACACTCTAATGGTGTTATCGAGCGAACTCGGCCTTTTCGGCATCATCCGTAACTATGGCCTTGAACTCCTCGCCCCACGCTTCCTAATCAAGTCCACAGTGGTTTACTTAGCCTCACGGGATCGATGCTCGGAGGCATTATGGGCTCTTGGGGTGGAGTATTTAAATTCGGGAATGGTTGGACAGCCGGGTTGGTTCGGGCATATTATGCGACCCACTCATTCATCATGGTGAAGAAGGCTTGTTTCGCCTTCATTTTGATTATTCACGGATGATCGAGGCTCAAAGGCGGTGTCCCTTGCGCAGAGCAGCCGCTACACTTTCAACGCCATCCGCCAAGGGTCTCTCTACCCCGGTTCCATTGCTAATCAAAACAAAAATTTCAACCGTCAAGTCATCACATTATTAAGTGCTAACAATTTGGCATGTATAGCTAGACTCACACGCTATGGTAGTCCTAGAACCGACTAAACCATAGCTCGATACCAATAAAATTGTAACACCCTAACTCGTGACCGGCGCCGTGACGGACACGAGGGTTAACGGCCAAATCCTCTCAAGATACCCACCAATTTGACATTTCCAGTCAGGCTAGAAAACTGCATCACCGTCGCCTTAAAAATCATATCTCGAGTTTCAAAACTCAGAAACTGGTTTTGTAAATTTTCCCTGAATTTAGACTCATATACCCATCCATGGATTTATTTTTAGAATTTTTTGGTTGGGCCAATTGGTACAGTTTATTAGTTAAAGTCACCCATGTTACAGGGATCGACTGCTCTGACCTTCGCGCGTTACAACTTGGATATCTCTCTGTACAGGGCTTTAATACTGGTGCCGTTTGTTTCTAATGAAACTAGACTAAAAATGGAATCTGTACATACAAGGCATGACTCCTAATTCTCTCTGGATAATTTATGGTAAATTTTCAAAGTCGCGACAGGGGACCCAGAAACCGTTCTGGCCCTGTCTCACGAGAACTTTAATATTTCTCAGTATACTGCTCATATGGTCGTTTCGTTTCGTCCCTATAAAATAGATTCATCAAGGTTCAGTTCCATAATTTATTCACTATTTAATTCTACTTCTACTATTTTTAGTGATTTTCAATCTCATCTCACTGCTGCTGTCCGCAACAGTTACTGCAGTGACTATGCCAATTTCATGAATTTTCCTTGGCCTTAATCATCCATCATACATGACACAAATTATGGCCACCTTATCAAAATTAGAGTTTCTAAGACTCGTGGCTATAGGCTCTAGCATCCCACTCGGCGACCACATAGGCCATTTTCGCATGGCTTAAAGTTTACAACCCACAATCCGACAAAATATAATAGCCTATACATGCCAAATGTTCTACAACAACAAAAACAATACCACAAGATTTCAGCCGTTGTGATGACTTCAGCGACGGTCCCGATCACGCAAAACAATACGAGTCCGAGAGGCCTAAAATGGGTGACAAGAAAACACCGAGTGAGTTTACAACTCAGTAAGTCATAAGCATTAATCAATCCACCGATAAAGTTACTACTACATGTACAACAAATGAGGCTAGGTACTCGTCCATATCGAATCTATACCATAATACCTCGGACCTTTCGGTCCAATCTCGCACCAATTCATACATCCACATTTCATATTCTACACAACAAGATAATCAAGCATTTTTACACATTAACTCATTTTCCAGCACAACCATACACATTTCAATCATCACATAGATTTAAGGCTTACCAATTTCAATCCCCAAGCATGAACGAATTCTCTATTCGTCATGAGCTCGAGGTACTTACCCGATCCGCTGTCCATACTCAATTCAATGGAGACACACCTCCATATATATAGAGTACGCACACACAGTGCTTACCACTCGATTTCGCACACTTAGTGCCACGTAATTTAAGCTCGCACACACAATGCCATACCCTCGAACTCGCACACCCAAGGTCAGTATTTTTCCAGCTTGCACACTTAGTGCCAAATATTTCCAACACGCACACTTAGTGCCATATATTTCCAGCACGCACACTTAGTGCCATATATTTCCAGCACGCACACTTAGTGCCATATATTTCCAACACGCACACTTAGTGCCAATCTCGTCACCATACACACGTATTGCACTTTACATAGTGCCGAAAGCAAACTTTCTACACATTCCACTATTTCTTTTACATTCAACAATTATCCTCATTCCATACACATACAATTTCATTTATACATATATATAGCATTCCATTAAACACAATTGCATAGATTTTCCAATCATTTAAGCAATATCAAACATATGTGTAATGACTTACCTTGTCTTTGGGTAAATAATTCCAAGTCGGCTACTCGATGATCTTCGATTTCCCTTGTTGGACGCCTCTCCTTTAGGATCTTGAGCTTAAACAAATAAATTAACTCATTCAACCGCTTTGGTACATATATTGGTATCCACATTTTAATGATCTTATGACATACGAACGACATGGTAAAATTTTTATCTTACTACCTTACGTTCTTAGCTATTCGGCTAATAGCCTTATGCAATTACCATACTATCAATAATCCAATCATACATACACATATACATATTCGTATATTAGGTAACCACCCTTACTAATTACCCATTTTAGTCAATTTTATACAATCAAGGCAATATCATAAATGGGTATACTTATATAGCCGAATGTGCTAAATTTGATCTAACATCACCTATACACTTGATTGAATGGCGAATACCTATACTATCAATTATAGTGTCACTTTTATTCTTTCAAGCACATAGTTTCCTCCCATGAACACTTGGCGAATTTTCTTTTCTCTTCTAGCATAGCTTCACATCTCAA
Organism: Gossypium arboreum; assembly: GCF_025698485.1. Classification (NCBI taxonomy): domain Eukaryota; kingdom Viridiplantae; phylum Streptophyta; class Magnoliopsida; order Malvales; family Malvaceae; genus Gossypium; species Gossypium arboreum. Next base: position 113,528,662 of record NC_069077.1, on the reverse strand, counting down.
AATTAAGAGTTGCAAATTACAATTAGGTTACAACAATGCCCATAATTGACCGAATGCTTAAGCTCAACTAAGCCAAAAATTCATTCAACATCTTTTAATTTGCCCTTCACTATTTTCTTCAATTCATCAAATACAAAGTGGTTTACATCTAGTATTAAACCAAACTTGCTAGCACACAACATTCCTTAACCGAATGTTATAAACCCAAGCTACATATATTGTTCATTAAGACCCTTCGATGGCCACATTCGCACCCCCTTATGAACAAACCAATTTCAACCTTCAAAAGAAAAAAACATATGCACCAAGAGCTTCAACTACTTGGCGAATATCAAACCTCCAAACAACAAAATTTAATCCATGAAATGAGTAGAACTTGAACTAATCACCTCATTTATACCTAAATTTCCAAGGATTTCAAAGTGCTTACCTCTTCCTAAGCATCATCCAAGCCAAATCATGAACCAAAGAATTCCATTCTTCCTCCTCCTTCAAGTCACGGCAATGGAGAAAAGATGAGCATTCTTTTTTTTTTTCTTTCTTTTCTTCTTTTACTAACATTATTTTATCTCCAATAACCCATTCCTTATTATTAAAATCTAATTAAACATATATATTGCCCATCAATATCCCATCTTGGCCGCCACCATTAATAAATTGGGCAATTTGACATGCAAGTCCACCTTTGTGTTAACATGCACTAATAAGCCATTTAAAATTAGCCTATCATATTTCACCATGTCTCACATTGATCCCTATTTAATAATTTCTCATACAATTGGTATAATTAGAGAATGAAACTTCCACATGTGCATGTACACACACAATAAGCATAGAATATAACAATTAATTATTTTTATGACTCGGTTTTGTGGTCCCGAAACCACTTTCCGACTAGGGTCAATTTTGGGCTGTCACAAGAACTAGAAGGAGATTTGGCTATACTTGCATCAAGATTAAGGTATGTTTGAGGTTGTGTCATGAGATTCATGCTTGTTTTGGTTGCTAACTTGATGTGCATATTAGCCATGGTTCAAATCCTTGTTATGCCATGAAAATGGTATTTGGCCAAGGGTGATATTGTGTTAAAGCCATTGCATGCTAAATGTGAAGCTTGTTGATGATACATGTAATGAGGGATTGACTACTCTTGAAATTTCTTTTTAGTATTCTTGAGTAGGACATTGAATTCTTTGTTTAACCATGACCGAAGTTGAAAGGGGTATGGTTGTGATGTATTCGACCATGGTGCATTCATGAGCATGATTTATGCTTGTTACTTGATTGGTAAAATTTGTGTTTGGATGGGTATGAACCCCTTGAGATTGACCTTGCACCTATATGTGTATACATGTTTGCACATGATGTATTGGTATGACATATATACTACCTCAAAGTATGTATTTTCATGTGATTATGTTTTGATTATGAAGTAAATGATAGATGTGTATTGAGCTACAATATGTAAAGCATTAGCTAGTAAAATGTGTGCCATTCATGTGTGGTATTAAACACATAATTGGCCTCAACATCAACATGCATAATCGACCATGAATGAGTACCTAAGAGGTTGTGTTGTTCGGCCATGAGTAAGCATGTTGAATTCTTTGTGTGTTGAGTCGATTCATGAATTCGTACTTATGTGACTTTAATGTCTAGTGAATATATGTGGGCTAAGTGCCTTGAGTTCCTCTTTTGATACTCAAATGATTGAATCAATTTAATTGTTAAATTAAGCTCAAGAGCAAAGAGGACCAAATCGATAAAGGGAAGGAAAAAGTAGTCGAATAGCCATTGGAATCATTCGACAACATCCGAGGTAAGTTTTGATATCGAAACTTAGATTTTGATTCGATTGAATGAAGTAATAAGCAATCGAAATTGTGCCCTTGTATGTGGCCATTGAGCCGAAATGATATTCTTGATTAAGTAAATTGTGCACAAAAGTTTGTTATGAAATTGAAACAAAGATATGTATGAATGTGCGAATTGTGATATCCGGGCTAAGCCCAAGGCAATTAATGCGAGTTGTGATATCCGGGCTAAGCCCAAGGCAATTGTGCGAGTTGTGATATCCGGGTTAAGTCCCAAGGCATTTGTGCGGGTTATCATAACCGGGCTATGTCCCAAGGTGTTTGAACAAGTAGCTATATCCGGATAAACTCCGAAGGTATGTGATTCGAGAACTTTGAACTTGCTGTAAAAATTTTCAGTTAATGCACTTGTGAAATTCCCAACAACAAGGTATGTGTTGTGTGTGCTTTGCACACTAGGAGTAAGTGCGTATGAATATTTGCTCCAATGATAAACGAGTTATCGGCCTTAACTAAGCCGTTATTTGTGTATGAATATAAGAGTTGGGATTGTGAAGTAAGCATGTCTTTGAGAAATTGTGCATATGAATTATTGTTTAGCTACTTGAATGCTATGCTTTGGTTGTGTGTATATTATGGCTCGAAACTTACTAAGCATAAATTGCTTACTCCGTTTCTTTGTTTCTCTGTTTATAGATTTTGCTCATTAGCAATCGGATTCGGGATCATAGAAGTTGAAGTCAACCACACTATCAAAGCCCTTTTTGGTACTCTTTTTGGTACTCCTTTAGTTGAGTTTTGGATATGGCATGTATAGGACTACCCTCGGTTGTTTTTAAGTACTTTGTGATGTATATGTGTGCGGCCATGCGAAAATGGTTCGTAAAAGTGGAGTATGGAATTTGACCATATGTGGTTTGTAGTTATATTTGGTTTCATGATGTGATTATGGTTTGGAATGAGAGAGTTGGTCACATGATCAGCCATTGGAATGGCTAAATATGATCATATGTGGACCTAAGTATGACTAGACTATAGTTGGTCCATGGGAACTACAATATAGGTAAAGCCTACCTTAAAAACAGAGGCTGCCAGCTGCAGTGACGTGGATGTGAAAAAATCACCAAAATTTGTAGGAATGGTGTTAAATAGTGAATAAATTAGTCGATCGAACCTTGACGAGTCTATTTTCATGTGAAAGTAACGAAACGATCATATGAATAGTATACCGAGAGATATTAAAGTTCTCGTGAGACAGGGCCAGAACGGTTTCTGGGTCCCCTGTTGCAACTTTGAAAATTTACTACAAATTATCCAGAATTAATTAGGAGTTATTCTATATATGTGCAGATTCCTTTTTGAGTCTAGTTTCATTAGAAACAAACGGCACCAGTATTAAAGCCCTGTACAGAGAGATATTCAAGTTGTAATGCGCGAAGGTCAGTGTAGTCGACCTCTGTAACATGGGTGACTTTAACTAATAAACTGTACCAATTGGCCCGACCAAAAATTATAGAAATAAATCCATGGAAGGATATATGAGTCTAAATTCAGGGAAAATTTACGGAATCAGTTTCCGAGTTTTGAAACTCGAGATATGATTTTTAAGGCGACAGTGACGCAGTTTTCCAGCCTGTCTGGAAAGGCCAAATTGGTCGGTGCTTTAAGAGGACTTGGCTCGTTAACCCCTCGTGTTCGACACCGGCGATGGTCTCGGGTTCTGGGTGTTACAGCCTGTGGTATACGAGTACACAGATGTATTTCCGGAAAAGTTTCCTTAGTTGTCTCCAACTAAAGAAGTTGAGTTTAGTGTCGAGTTGGTCCCTGGTACGGCGCTTATCTCGATTGCTTTGTATAGGATGGCTTCGACAGAATTAAAAGAGTTAAAGGTACAGTTGCAAGAATTAACTAACAAGGGCTTTGCAAGACCAAGGTATTCATCATGGGGTGCTCCAAGACTTTTTGTGAAAAAAAAAAAACAGGTCGATGAGGCTGTGCATAGACTACCGACAACTCAATAAGGTGACTGTGAAAAATAAGTAGCCCTTGGCAAGAATTGGTGATTTGTTCAATCAGTTGAAGGGAGCCACCATGTTTTCTAAGATCGACTTAAGGTCGGGCTACTACCAGATAAGGGTTAAGGAGCAAGATGTACTGAAAAGCACGTTTAGGACAAGGTATGGGTACTACAAGTTTCTTGTCATGCCCTTTGGCTTAACAAATGCCCCAGTGATTTTTATGGACTTAATGAACCGTATTTTTCGACCATATTTGGATAAGTTTGTCGTTGTTTTTATCAATGGCATATTGATTTATTCACATGATGAGAGTGAGCACGCAGAGCATTTGAAGACAGTTTTACAAACCTTGAGAGATAAGCAGTTATACACCAAGTTTAGTAAGAGCGAATTTTGGCTTAAAGAGGTCAGATTCCTAGGACCATTGTGTCTGGTGATGGGATCAGAGTTGACCCAAACAAGATCTCGGCTATTGTTGAATGGAAACTGCCAAAGAATGTGACAGAGGTTCGAAGCTTTATGGGTTTAGCTGGATACTAAATAAGGTTTTTGAATGGATTCTCTATTATAGCCACTTCAATGACAAGGTTGTTACAAAAGGATGCCAAATTTGAATGGATAGAGAAGTGCCAATAGAGTTTTGAGAAACTAAAGACTTTGTTGACCAAAGCCCTAGTTTTAGTGCAACTGGAATCGAGAAAAGAGTTTGTGGTGTGTAGCGATGCATCCTTGAATGGGTTAGGATGTGTGCTCATGCAAGAAGGCAAGGTTATAGCCTATGCCTCGAGACAGCTAAAGCCACACGAGAGAAATTACCCGACTCATGATTTGGAGTTAGCAACTATAGTGTTCGCATTAAAGATTTGGAGACACCATTTGTATGGTGAGAGATGTCGGGTATTCACTGACCATAAAAGTCTAAAGTATTTGATGACTCAGAAGGAGTTGAGCTTACGGTAAAGGCGATGGTTAGAGTTGATAAAAGACTATGAATTGGTGATTGACTACCACCCCGGAAAGGCTAATGTAGTAGCCAATGCTTAGAGTAGGAAACCATTGTTTGCCTTGAGGGCTATGAATGCTCAGTTGTTTTTGACTGATGATGGTTCAGTTCTGGAAAAGTTGAGAGCTAAACCGATGTTCCTGCAAGAGATTTTTGAAGCTTAGAAGGATGAGAAGGATTTACGAGCTAAGATGGCTCAGTGTGAGTCGCGTGATGAATCTGATTTTCAGATTAATACCAAAGGTTGTTTGATGTTCCAAGATAGGGTTTGTGTGCCCAAAGATAATGAGCTCATTCAGAAGATTTTACGAGAGGCACATAGTGGTTGATTGTATATCCACCCGGGTAGTGTGAAAATGTATAACAACTTGAAGAAAATGTACTGGTGGTCGGGAATAAAAATAGACATTTCTGAGTTAGTTTCTAAGTGTCTAGTTTGTCAGCAAGTGAAGGTTGAACACCAGGTACCTTCGGGTTTACTTCAGCCTATCATGGTCCCTGAGTGGAAGTGGGACCAGATTACTATGGACTTTGTGATGGGTTTGCCAGTAACCCCGAGAAAGAAAGATGTCGTGTGGATTTTGGTTGATCGACTGACGAAGTCAGCTCACTATATCCCAATACGTACAGACTTCTCACTCGATAAGCCAGTTGACTTGTACATTTCTGAAATTGTGAGACTTCATGGAGTTCCCTTGTCGATTATTTCAGACAAAGACCCGAGGATTACCTTAAGGTTTTGGGAACAAAGTTGAACTTTAGCACAGCTTTCCATCCGTAAACCGGCGGACAGTCAGAGAAAGTAATTCAGATCTTAGAAGGTATGTTGAGGTGTTGTGTTCTCGAGTTCCAAGGCTGTTGGGAAAATATTTACCGTTAGTGGAATTCGCCTACAACAATAGTTATCAGTCGAGTTTGAAAATGGCGCCCTATGAGGCTTTGTATGGGCGTAAGTGCCGAATACCTCTATATTGGACCGAGCTAAAAGAGAATTAGATTCTAGAGAAACTGAAGAACAGGTTAAAGTGATTCGTGATTGTATAAAGGCCACATCAGATAGACAGAAATCCTATGTAGATTTGAAACGAAAAGAGATTGAAATTCAAGTTGGCGATAAGGAGGTTTTGAAGGTGTCCCTATGGAGGAAAGTCCTCAGAATTGGTTGAAAGGGCAAGTTGAGTCCTCGTTTCATAGGACCTTATAAGATTACCAAGAGAGTAGGGTCCGTTTCCTATCGTTTGGATTTGTCCTCAGAATTGGAAAAAAATCACGACGTGTTTCATTTGTCCATGTTACGTCGATATAGATCGAATTCTTCGTATGTGATCATGCAAATTGAGGTTGAGATTCAGTCGGACATGACTTACTGTAACACCCCTATCCCGTAACCGTTATCGGAATAGGAAAGGGGTATTACCAGACTTGTAACTCATGTCAGAATAGTAAAATTTTAAACTTTTTCTTGAAATAAAGATCATTCATTTAGATAAATGCTAAATACTGACCGAGGATAAAATTAAACTTCTATAAGTACACATTCAAAAGATGCCATTTTCGCATGGCTTATATACATTAACCGAATATTATTCCGCTACTAGTCTATTCTATACATGCCATAAAATAATCCAAACCATAGCAAGTACCAAACGGTGGATAGTGATAGTGTGACGAGTTGTTGACGATCCCCGAGCAAAGGCTAAATTTGATAATCTATAAAATAGAAAGCGTAACAACGAGTAAGCTTTCAAGGCTTAGTAAGTCTTAAGTAAAACAATTAACTTTGCTGGATTATATACATTTATAACTTACACAAAATCCAAGTGAAGTCTCGGTGGGCTTAGTAAGCCTACACAAGTACATAATACATACCTGGCCAACTAGATGTGTTGAACATCCGTAATTGTTGATTTATTACTAAGTCGCTTAAGATTAGGCCTTACACAAATCACGTTTTGAAATGTCAAGATATATCACCATTCGGTCAAATAAATTAAACCCTATGTATGCACATGTAATTCATCAATTTCATCCCAATTTAAGAGTATATACCCCTTCGCATTTATAAACATCAATGCTACTTTTAGTTTAATCAGTCGAACTAAAACATAACACTATAATCACATTCTGTTTCCATATTTGGAAGCACATATTCATGTTTTCATCTTACATAAACAATTTGATAGAGTCAATACTCATTGAATATAACTTATAACCATCTCATAAGTGATTCCCCAAGTACATTTGTAATACAAACGAAATCGAGTTCACATAGCAAGTAAGTATCACTTACCATATACTTAATCTTTGTACACTTACCGTTTCCATAGTTACCAATTACCAATTCAATCTTTCAATACCTCTAACCACTTAATCATATGCACTCATTTCGTGCACATACATAAATGTATATATGTATTTAGGAGCTTAGTTCTTTAGTTCATATTCACATTAATATTTCAAATAATCAAATCATGACAAGCATTAAAGTTTCGTATACGTATATAAAGGACCAAACATATTCCTTATCACATATACATAAATGACCAAACGCAATCCATACCTTGTATTTGCACATCCTGCCGAATACAACTCAAATTAGTAAATTTTTATGAAACTAATTAAATCCTTATCTTAAAGATATACAAATGGTCTTCAGTTTGAAATAATTCAAGGCACTTAGCCATAGTTTGCTAGGTTTAAAAAAAAATCCGAATCCAGTTACCAGTACCAAGCCTGCGGGACTTTAAGCCCGGATATATCATCATAGTTAATTCACGAAGTTGTATACACATCAATTCACATACCATCGATCTTTCCAACACGGAAACACATTAATAAGGTATCACTTCATTCGAACTTATTCGTATCTCAATATAGCTAGTCTCATTTCACAAGAGCCATTAGGCCACATCACGTAGTCAGCGAGTCTTAACCCGGATACTTTCCAAATTCCATGTATATTTAATCACATGTTACCACGTTTCACACAAACTATCACCATTGTAATTCATTAACCTCATTCGAATATAAGCTTATAGCATGTACCTTAACTTCATGTCATAATATCATTCGACTTTAATACATATTTATATATATATATATATCCCTTTCAATAAACTTCCAACTAAATAAGAAACTACACACATGACTTACATTCTTCTCATGACAACCATTCGGCTAAACAACATACAAGTCACTACACCTTCAATTTATAAAACTATCAACACATATTACATATACATTGCTTACGTTTATAAAATAGCCATTCGGATAACTTGCACACATTTAAATTTTAGCCATTTTGGCCTCACCACCTATATATTTATCTTGTACATCAATTCAGTAATAGTTTATAAGCAACTCAATTAGTTTCATCAATGTTTACAACAAAATCACAGATTCACTACAAGTTGTTTTCTTCAGCAACAGTCATTAAATTATTTGTAACTAGATCTACGAAACTCCAAATGAAGTACCGTAAATTTTCCCCAAAAATAGACTCATATATCTTCTATCCATAAAATTTTCAGGATTATTGGTTTGGCCAATAAAAACCATAATTTTCTTAAAGTTTCCCCTATTTCACAGTTTGACTATACTGACCACTCTTCACTACGAATCAAATTTCTCATTGTACAGATTTAAAAATATGTTCTTGTTTATTTCATTTGAAACTAGACTCATTAAGGAGTCTAAGAATATAAATTTTATCTTATAACAATTTTTTACTATTTATAATGATTTTCTAAAAACAGAACAGGGATTTGATTCATTCGACAACATCACACACAACTTTAAATATCTGTCTATAGGAAATTCCTTTGCTTGCACTGTTTATTTTATAAGAAACTAGACTCATTTAGCTTTGATTAAATATTTTATTAAGTCTCTAATTCCACTCCAACAATTTATGGTGATTTTCAAAATCACGCTTCTTCTTGTCCTAAGCGATTATTACAATTTGCTTTTAAATTTCCAAGTCCAAACACTTAAGAACTTACCATTTGAGTTTAAAACATATCATCATATATAAGTACTTCTTATTATCACATACAAATCATAATTTAAATATCACTTTTCTAATAACCAATCGGCTAAGGCTCATAGAAGTAACTTATTCCTTATCATTTTACTATAGGTAATTACACCAATTCATAGTCCCATCTTTACTCGTATTCCATATTATTCTTCATTATAACTAAACTTATATGCTAGAAACTTACCTTAAGAGTTGTCGATGACTATAATTCTACGGCTATTCGCTTAGTTTTGCCTTCCCTTTTTCCGATTTTTGTCCTTGATGCTCTTGAGCTAATGATTAACAAATTTACAAATTAAAAAATTCTACTATGACAATTATAGCCGAATAACATAGACTAAGAAATTAATGTACATATAAAACGTATACATATATAATTAGCTCAACCTTCAATAATTCAATTTGCTAATTAAAACATAGAAATTTATAACCAATTCAAAATTCCTTAACAATGGCCGAATATCAAAAGGGCTATCAAAGGACATCGTCAACTAACTAACAAGCTTCAATTGTAATTCAAAACTTAAGTTCACATTCGGCCATTATAAGCAAAACAACCATTCAAACTCAATTCAATTATTTAACAAATAATACTAATGTTTAATACTATCTCCCAATTTGGTATGAGTTACCGAATGAAATTAAACTCCTAATTCATGCACTAAAATCACATTCGACACAAGCAAACTTCATTTCAATTATGCCACTCTTAAACTTATCCATAATACCCTAAGTTCATTTAGTACCTAGGCAACAATTATACAAAAACAACAAGCATTTAACAACAATGTACTTAACCAATTCCCTAAGCATACATTCGGCAATATATATATATATATATATTAATCACTAAAACACTTAGGCCGATTCTAAAACATCCATAAATCTTCATAATAGCACATGTAACTAGCTCAAATCTCAAACCATCTGATATACTATCAAAATATATATAATATTACAACCAATTTACCATTCCTTAATATGACCGAAGGTAAGCTTTACATGAACTTTGAAAATCCTTACAAACATCACTTATTTCTTAAAATTAGAACTTAATTCTACCAATTCAAAACTCCATTCAGCAATTAAACATGAATTACGAGCTTTAAAACAAAATTTCCATATTTCTCTTAAATGGTCGAATGCCCTATGATCACTTAATCTAGAATTAAAATCATGGGTTATCTACCACATGTCATTAACAACCAAATTTCATAATCAATTTGACAAAAATCACATTACATACCTTTAGAATTAGATCTATGCATATGGCCGATTATTTGAGCTTTACTCCCTTATTCTTTCTTCACCACGGCAATGAAGAAGAAGAATGAACCAAACTTTGGTTTTTTTTTCACCCCAAAATATTTTATTTATCTTTTTCTTTATAAATTAAGGCCATATAATATTAATATACTTACTTAAATTCATTTTCTATGCACCCTATTCATTATGGCTGGCCACTACTTCTCAAAATGGGGTATTTGACATGCAAGTCCCCATTTTGAGAATCATGCACTAATTAGTCTTCAAATTAATTCATCACTTTTTTTTTTGTTTCTCACATAAGCCCTTTGACTAAAATTCACATTCAACTAACAGAATTTAAGCATCAAAATTTCACACATGCATTATCACACATAGTAGATATGAATTTTAATATTTAATAAATTTTATAACTCGATTTTGTGGTCCCAAAACCACATCTCGACTAGGGTCAAATTAGGGATGTCACACTTATGACAAAGAGCCGGTTAAGATTTTGGCTCGGGAGGTCAAACAACTGAGGAATAAAAGTATAGCACTCGTGAAAGTTTTGAGGCATAGGCATGGAGTTGAGAAAGCCACATGGGAACCTAAGAAGACCATGAAAGATCAATACCCGAACGTATTCATCAGTAAGACTTTCGGGGACGAAAATCCCTAAGGAGGAGAATTGTAATAGCCCAATTTTGAGCTTAGTTGGAACAGTGGTTTTGAGACCACCAATCCGAAGTCAGAGAAAGTATTTTATTATTATTTTAGAGTTATATCATGTTTATATTAGTGCATGAAAATTTTGGTGAAGAAATTTTAGCGTTTGTGAGCTTAATTGCGAAAAAGGACTAAATCACATAAAGTGTAAAAGTTTTAATTTGATAGTTAGGGTATTAAACTGTCATGTATTTTAAATTGGGGGTCTTTAAAGGGAAAATAAACCCTTAGAGAGAGGCTTGGCCGGCCATGAGACAAAGAAATTAAATGGTCAAAGTGTTAGGTATTTGATGACCTACTATGTGATAAAATAATACTAAAAAGCTTAGCCTTCATCTTTTTCCTCCATCCTTTCTTTTTTGACTGAAAATATCAGCCATTAGACGATTTTTTGAAGCTTGAAATTTCAGCCACTTAGTCTCTCTACAAGTAAGTGATTTTGAGGGTTTTTCCTAAATATTTTTGTACTTTTGAGATCCTTGTATCTTGAGCTTTCTAACAAGAAGACTATTTTGCAAAATGGTTGAGAGTCTAGGGTTTTGGCATGATAGTAGACATTTGGTTTTCTAAAATTTTATGGAAGAAAATGAACTATGGTTGTGAAATAAACAACTTTTAAAGAGATTTCTCATGAAAACCTTAAAAAGGACCATTTTGTATAAGTTGTAAAATAGGTGATAAAGGTGTGAAATATTGAGAATTTTGATTTCTTTTAGTGTAAAAAGGGATCTACTAGGCTTAAGATATGAAGAAATTCGATAAAAATCAATTTTCGGACATAAGGGTAAAATGGCCATTTTGTAAAAATCTAGGGGCAAAATGGTCATTTTGCCAATTTTAAATTGTCGAGTATCTAGACTAATAAAATGATTAAATTCGTGAATTTTTATCATTCTAGATCAAGAATTACAAAATCCGGGCCTAGACGGGGAAAAGTGAAGCAAGTGGACTAAGCCGAACTAGTCGCCACATTTTGAGTACCGAGGTAAGTTGTATGTAAATAATACAACTACATTGTTATTATATGTGTTTGAATTGATATAGCATAAATTGATTAATTGTGGTAAATAAAAATACATTATGGTAATTGAGATAATAGAACTCCTGAGTGAACCCTAGGAACAAATCGGATATTCGTGCCATGACATTTGGGTCATTTGTGCGCTAGTGTAAGACATGTCTGGGACATGCATCGGCCACATTATGAGAGCCAGTGTAAGACCATGTCTGGGACATGGCAACGGCATTGAGACAAGAGCTAGTGTAAGACATGTCTGGGACTTACATCGGCCTCGAGATGTAAGCCAGTGTAAGACATGTCTGCGACATGCATCGGCTACGAGATGTGTCAGTGTAAGACCATGTCTGGGACATGGCATCGGCATAGAGATGTGAGAACCAGTGTAAGACAATGTATGGGACATGGTGTCAGCCTCGATTTCGATAGTTAGTGTAAGACCATGTCTGGTACATGGCATCGACTCGATGGATGAGCCAGTGTAAGACCATGTCTAGGACGTTGCATCGACATTACACCCTATGTTTGACGCTTAATGAATATCGAATAGCATTCCAAATGGTTTAATGGTGAGAGTCACAGTTTATGTTAAACAAGGAAAGTATAACCATGTTGTGAGTGGTACAAGTACCTATTTGAAATGTATGAGATGTGAGCTCAATATACGCTATGTGAAATGTATTGGCTAGGGATGAGTAAGTTGTGCTTATGCCTACTTAAGTACTATGAGCATGATGATGAATGGTAAAGTTGTTATATTTATTGCATGCAACTTACTATGCTTTATGCTTACCCTATTTCTTTCCATTTTCTTATAGTGCCATCTAATTAGCTTTTGGATCAATGGACATCGGAGGCATCGATCACACTATCAATCGAAGCACTTGGTATAGTTAGATTTATTTATTTTGATTATGGCATGTATAGGACCCTGACTGTAGGATTTTGTGTCATTGTTAATTGGCCAAATGCTTTAGCATTTTGATTCAGTTTGTATAAGGCCATGGAAATGGTTAAAGTTAAAAGATTTTATATGAATACAAGAAGTTATTTCATGAATGGGTAATTTTTTGGTTGTTTTAGTAAATATTAAATGTGTAAAGGCTTTAGATGTGGTTGTTGGAATGAGGAATCTTATTTTGATGATCTTTAGCATGATGAATGTTGTTATTTTGTATTTCAGGGTGGCAAAGGGCTTGGTAGATAGCCCTATGTTTTCCACACGGGTAGACACAAGGGCGTGTGTCTAGGCCGTGTGAGACACACGGCCAGCCCTTTGGGCGTGTTGTTTGGCCGTGTGTCCCCTGCATGTAAAAATTACAAGTCAGTATGCATGGTAGTAAACACACGGGCAGAGACACTACCGTGTGTCTCAACCGTGTGGAGGACACGGCCTCTGGCCACGACCGTATGCCTTGGCCGTGTGCCCCTTATTGGATGCTAACGTCAGAAATAGAATGTCAAGGTTTTTACACACGGGCTAGGATGCAGGCGTGTCATGGCCGTCTGAGGGACACGGGCCGTAGATACGGGCTTGTGTCAGGCCATGTGGAAACCCTTGTAGGTTCGAATTTAGAATTTAATTCACACCGGCGTGGAACACGGGCATGTCCCTAGATGCTTAGGTAGTGTGTGTCACATGGGCCATCAGCACAACCATGTTATAATGACCACACAGGCGTGTTACCCTTCCACACTGGCGTGTGCCCTGTTTCAAGAGTTGTTTTTATTTATACGGTTTAAGGACTCGAGTTGGTTCCAAATGGTTTCCAATGAAAGTTTGAGGCCTTGTAGGCCCACATTAAGGAGTTTAAACAAAGTTCGAAAGAGCTTTATATTTTTTCAAGTCTTGGTGACTTGGAAATGATTGTATGCATGTGATTAAGTATGACAATGCCAGTCCCGGCCTCAGACTCGAGTAAGGGGTGTTACATTTCGAACATCGTATCTCGATTGAATCAATGTCGTAAATATTTCTCCCATGCTTAATTCAATTCGGCATATACATATACACAAGTAATAATTCAATTCGGCACTATTAATATATATATATACAGTCGAATTTAACAATATTTATTTACTTATGAACTTACATCGTGCTAATAGGAATGGACTAGAACGATTATTCAATAATTTTCGATTTTCCCCAATCCAAATCCAAATTTCTCATTTCTTGATCTAATTCAATATAATTCAACTTATTTAATCATATATTCAATCAAATTAATCTAAAAACACATAAATGGGCTAATTACACTTTTACCCCTGACATTTCACATTTTTCGCAATTTAGTCCATATTTCATAAAATCACAAAATATGCATAATTCAATTCAATCAATGCTTGGCCGGATATTCCTACACTTCATATAAGCCCATATATTTCATTTACTTCACATTTTAATCCCTCAAAATATCATTTTCACAATTTAGCCCAAATTACTCAATTTCATCAAAAATTCAAAGACAAAATTTAGTAATCTAACACATATCTTTCATTTACTAACATTAAAACTTCATAAATCTCATAGTTTCATCAATGACATAACTCAAAATCATTAACAAAATCAGAAATTGAGACATGGGCTTGATAGTATACAAAGCAACGATTATAAAAACATAGAAATTATCAAAAACCGAACAAAAACGGACCTTTAATCGAACTTGGAAGTAGCTGAACCCTAAAACACTATGGACGCTTTCTTTTCTTTCTTAATATTTGGCCAACAATAGGATAATGAAGCCAAGTTTTTATTTTGTTATATTTACTACATAATAATTATTCTAATTACTATTATATCCTTAATGAATTTCATTTATAAACATAAAACAAATGGCTATAATGGTCCACTTACTCTTCCAAAGGTCTATTAACATTATAAGAACCTCACAATTAAGAAGACATAGAAAATAAGCACTTCAACAAATAGAAGGCCACTTTTACATTTTACGCGATTAAGTCCTTTTCAAAAATTAAGCACACAAATGATCGATTTTTTTAAGGAAACTCTCACACATGCTAATTCACGTATAAAAAGCACAAAAAATAATATGAAAATATTTTTTTGATTCTGATTTGTGGTCCTAAAACCACTATTCCGACTAGGGTCTAAACCAGGATGTTATAGTAGAGGTTGTTGAGTAGCCAAATTTGTTCGAACATGCTCCGTAAACTACTCATTCATCATCTAGAAGAAGGCTTTTTTAGCTTCGCCTCCCTGGCTAACTGAAACAGGTCTTGGCTTTGATTGCTCTACTTCGTAAATGGAGGCAGGTGCATTACTTTCAACATCGTCATCTACCACACAATTGGGATCCATTTACTATATGAAAACACAGTTTAAATTGTCAAGAGTCATCACACTATCACAGGTTATATATGACATGTATAGCTAGAATTCCACACACGCTACGCTTGTCCTAGAATCGACTAAACCGTAGCTATGATACCAATAAATGTAACACCCCTCACCCATATTCAAACACCGAAATAGGGTTACGGAGCATAACCAAGCATATTATACCATTACACATACAATTCACATACATTTTCCAGTTCATACAATTATCAACCAACAACATTCATATCGACCCTAATACAAGCCTATGAGGCCTAAAACATGTAATCAGGTTGGTTGGGGACTAAACCGATAACTTCAGAAACTTCTCGAACACTTAGAAATTTTTTCCAAAAATAAGGGACACAAGCTCGTGTCACAGGTGTAACACCCCTCACCCGTATTCAACGCTGAAATAGGGTTACGGAGCATTACCTGACTCACAATACATTTATACATACTTTTCACATACATTGAATCATTTCATATAATCATCATTCAATCTCAATCAATTTGTCCCTAATACGACCTACTAGGACCTAAACATGCTTTGAAAGTAGCTCGGGACTAAACCGATAACTTAAGAAACTTTCACAAAACTTTGAAAATTTTACTCAAAACAAGGGATACATGCCTGTGTGGCCAGGTCGTGTGTCTCACACGGCCACCAGACACGCTCGTATCACAGGTCGTTTGGACATTCGAAATGGAAACACATGGTAGTGTCCCAGCCCGTGTCCTACCCCGTGTCCAAACAAGTGAGCTTACTGACTTGGGTCACACGGCCAACACACACGCTCGTGTGGCTATCCCATTTGCCCTGAAAGTGGCTATACACGCCCGTGTGCCAAGCCGTGTGTTAGGTTGTGCCAAACCTGTAGGGTATACTAACTTATGCCACACAGCCAAGTCAGACGCTCATGTGTGAGGCCGTGTGGAGCATACTGACTTGATGTCAATTTCAACACCAAGGGACACATTGCCGTGTAACATAACCGTGTGTCACACACAGCTGAGACACGCGCTCGTGTCGAAAAATAGGCTATTTACCAAGCCAATTTGCCACCCGAAAAGGCACACACCTACACAATCCAGTTGGTACACATTCATAGCATATATAGATATCCAAATCAACCATAACCAAGACTAAAATATACCATTTCAATATCAAGATCTAACATACCTTCAACACCGTATTTTCCTATTGAAATCATGTCATTTCACAACTCCAAAGCATTCATATATATACCTTATCAAGTAAGCATTTCTTAGCCTAAAATCACAAGAACAAACATTCTCAATTTTTCAACCATTAGCTACCATGGATGTTGCATTCAACAAGCCACTCACTATCAAACATGAACCACATCACTAAGAGGCATTAATACTTATATATATACATCACATAGTTGCCAAAATAGGCCAACTACATGGCTAACAAAAAACCAAACACTTTATATACACAAGCCAACAAAAATGGCCAAAAATCATGCTTCAAGTACCAAAATGACTCAAAGTCCCTATACATTCCATATACCTAATTTACTAAAGTTCAAAGGTACCCAAAGATAGGTGGATAATGTGACGATGTCTCCGACGATCCCCGAATTTGAGCTACCTTTGAATTCACTATAAAACATAGAAAAATAAACGAAGTAAGCTATAAAGCTTAGTAAGCTGGTATGACATAAATTCGATATAATCATAATACATAATTCAACCATTGATCACAAGTATAAGAATTCACCTCAACTAAAAAAGCTTTCACTAACTCATTCACTAAACTATATACTTTCTTCACTATTCCTTTGATTCAAAGCCAATATGGTTTATGCACATACATGTACCATCTCATACTGATCTCATAAACATTATCATCTTTCATTTACCCATTAAGCCATTCGGAATAGAAGTTGGATACTCAAGGGTCTCACAAGACAAGTACCTATACCATGGCCTGAAGCCAAATCAAGGTAACTTATCCGGAATTCTTATATCATGGCCTGAAGCCAAATCAACCGATATGCATGGCCCGTAGCCAAATCGATATATCTCGCACCCGAAGTGCTAATAACATGGCCCAAAGCCAACTCAAAGTATACCTAATGACATGTCACTAGTATCCTAAACTATTCCTAAGGTTCAACCGGGATTCTAACTGTCGAATTATCATCGAATCATTTCCAAACTTATCCGTAGTCACATAATTGCAATTTATGCTATATCAAAGCATATAGAATACATTTGAAATGAAATTATAACATACAAACTTACCTCAGATGTATAAATGATGAAATTATTGATTAATCGAGTACTTTATCTTTTCCTTGATCCAAGTCTGTATTTCTCCTTTCTTGATCTAAATATATTCAAAATTAACTTATTTAATCATCTATTCATTCAATTTAGTCCAAAACACACTTTAAAACACATTTACACTTTTGCCCCTAATATTTTACATTTTTTACAATTTAGTCTTTATTTCATAAAATCACAAATTAATGAAATTCCAAATATACCCATGCTAGTAAAATTGCTATTATGCTCCTAGCAGGCCACATTTTTCATTTATTTCACATTTAACTACTAACTTTACACATTTCTCAATTTAATCCCTATTTTGCATTTTCACTAAAAATCACTTAACAAAACTTGTATTATTCATAACAAATATTCATATTTCATCATAAAACATCAAAGAACACATATTTTCATCAATGGAAACTTTCAAAATCTCTAACAGTTTTGCAAAATAGTCCTTGGGCTAACTAGTACTAGTTGCAACGATCACAAAAACATAAAAAAAAATCATTAAAAATCGAGCAAAAACGGACATACAATTGAACCTTGAAGTAGCTGAATCAAGCCCTAAAATGGCTCTTCTCCATGCTTCATTCGGCCAAGAAGATGAATGAAAACAAAAACCTTTTTGTTTTGTTTTAATTTAATTAACCTTATTTGACAAATTACCAAATTATCCTTAATAATAAAACATTTATATCATCCATTTCATGTTCATTAATGTCCACTTACCTTAATAATGGTCCATTTACAACATAAGTACCTTAACTTTAAGGTTCTATAGCTATTGGATACTTTTAGCTAATAGAGCTCCACTTTTACATTTTACGCTATTTAGTCCTTTTTACTGAATTAACCAACCAAACAATAAAATTTCTTAACAAAACTTTCACACAATTACAGTATCATACTGTAGACATTAAAATATTAATAAAATAATAATTTTGACTTTGAATTGTGGTCCCAAAAACCACTATTCCAATTTGACTAAAAACGGTCTGTTACAACTCTCCTCCCCTTAGGGATTTTCATCCTTGAAAATATTACCAGTGATTAGGTTAGGGTACTATTTTCTCATGGCTTTCTCGGGCTCCCACATAGCCTCTTTGACACCATGATGTAGCCATAAGACTTTTACTAAAGCTATGCATTTATTTCTCATCTCTTTTATCTCTCGAGCTAGAATTTTGATCGGTTCTTTGTAGTACGTCATATTGGGCTGAATTTCAATCTCTGGAGGAGAAATCACATGTGAAATACATTATGAATCTTTTCTAACTTCGATGGTAAAGCTAACTGATATGCCATTGGCCCTATTCATTCAATAATCTCATACGGCCTGATGAAACACGGACTTAATTTTCCTTTGCGACCGAAACGAAGTACTTTCTTCCACGGAGATACTTTTAAAAACACTTTGTCACCGATCTAAAATTCAATGCCTTTTAGTTTCAAATCTGTGTACGATTTTTGAAGATCTGAAGCTATTTTCAAACAGTCACGAATTACTTTCACTTTTTCTTCAGTTTCACTAACCAAATCAACCCCGTGAATCTGTTTCTCGCTAAGCTCGGTTCAGTATAATGGAGTTCGACATTTACGGCCATACAATGCTTCATATGGTGCCATCTTAATACTCGATTGAAAGCTATTGTTATACGCGAATACAACCAATGCCAAATATTTCTCCTAGTTGCCTTCGAACTCTAGAACACAACATCGGAGCATATCTTTGAGAACCTGAATTACTCGCTCAGACTGTTCGTTAGTTTGCGGATGAAAAGCGGTAATAAAATTCAATTTTGTACCCAAAGCTTCTTGTAATTTCTTCCAAAATTGCGATGTAAGCCTCAGATCTCTATCCGAAATAATCGAAACTGGAACTCCGTGCAATCTAACAATCTCAGAAATGTACAACTCAGCCAATTTATCATGCGAAAGGTCAGTACGTACAAGGATGAAATATGCAGATTTCGTCATTTGGTCAACGACAACCCAAATTGTATCTTTCTTCTTCAGAGACAGGGGTGATCCCGATACGAAATCCATAGTCACTCTATCATATTTCCACTTCGATATCATCACAGGCTGAAGTAAACCCGAATGCACTTGATGCTCAGCTTTTCACTTGCTAACAAATCAAACACTTTGATAGAAACTCAGAAATGTCTCGTTTCATACCCGACCACCAATACGACTTCTTCAAATCATTGTACATTTTGGTACTCCCCGAGTGAACAGATAAACTACTACTATGCGCCTTATGCAAAATTTTCTGAATCAACTCTGAATTTTTCGGTACACATATTCTATCTTGGAACATCAAGCAATCATCGGATTCGATTTGGTACTCTGAATCATTAGCCGACTCGCATTGCACTCTTTTAGCTTGCAACTCAATATCACATTTTTTAGCTTTACAATAGCCCATAGCCAAATCAAGGTAACTTATATCCAAAATAAGATATCATGGCTCGAAGCCAAATCAGCCAATATGCATAGCCCAAAGCCTAATCTATTTATCATGCACCCGAAGTGCTATATCATGGCCCGAAGCCAACTCACTGTATCCCCTAATGGCATGTCATTAGTATCCTAAACTATTCCTAAGGTTCAACCGAGATTCCAACTGTCGAATTACCGTCGAATCATTTCCAAACTTATCCCTAGTCACATAATCACAATTTATGTTGTATCAAAGCATATAGAATACATTTGAAAAGAAATTATAACATACGAACTTACCTCGGATGTATAAACGATGACATTAGCGATTAATTGAGTACTTTATCTTTTCCCTGGTCCAAGCCCGTATTTCTCCTTTCTTGATCTAAATATATTCAAAAGTAACTTATTTAATCATCTATTCATTCAATGTACTCCAAAACACACTTTAAAATACATTTACACTTTTACCCCTAATATTTCACATTTTTTACAATTTAGTCATTATTTCATAAAATCACAAATTAATGAAATTCAAAATATACCCATACTAGCCAAATTACTATTATGCCCCTAGAAGCCCACATTTTTCATTTATTTTATATTTTAACCATTAACTTTGCACATTTCTCAATTTAATCCCTATTTTGCATTTTCACTAAAAATCACTTAACAAAACTTGTATAATTCATAACAAATATTCATATTTCATCATCAAACATAAAAGAACACATATGTTCATCAATGGAAACTTTCAAAATCTATAATAATTTTGCAAAATAGTCCTTGGGCTAGCTAGTACTAGTTGCAACGATCACAAAAACATAAAAATCATTAAAAACTGAGCAAAACGGACTTACAACTTAACCTTAAAGTAGCCAAAATTTTCAAGCCCTAATATGGCTCTTCTTCATGCTTCATTCGATAAGAAGATGAATGAAAAGAAAAACCTTTTTGATTTGTTTTAATTTAATTAACCTTAATTCACAAATTACCAAATTATCCTTAATAATAAAACTTTTATATCATCCATTTCATGTTCATTAATGTCCACTTACCTTAGTAATGGTCCATTTACAACATAAGGACCTTAAATTTAAGGTTCTATAGCTATTAGATACTTTTAGCTCATAGAACTCCACTTTTACATTTTACGTGATTTAGTCCTTTTTACTGAAGTAACCAACCAAACAATAAAATTTCTTAACAAAACTTTCACAAAATTACATTATCATGCTATAGACATTAAAATATTAATAAAATAATAATTTCAACTTCGGATTTGTGGTCCCAAAACCTCTATTTTGATTTGACTAAAAAAGGGCTGTTACAATAGGCCATGTGGACAATCGAAATGGAATTACATGGCCGTGTCCCATTCCATGTCCAACCTCGTGTAACTCTCTAACTTCGATCACACAGCCAACACAGATGCCCGTGTGTGAGGCCATGTGGAGCATACTGACTTGTTTTTAGCTTCAACACTAAGGGGCACACGGCCGTACAACCGGACTATGTGTTACACACGGCTGAGACACATGCACGTGTGGACAAAAAATAGGCTATTTACCAAGCCATTTTGCCACCCAAACTTTCACAAACCTACACCAAACCAATTTACACAATTCATAGCATATATAGGCATTCAAACCAACTAAATCAAGCCTAATTCATGCTAACTCAATATCATTATCCACAATACACACAAGTCACAAAATATACCAATCCATTTATACCAAATTCACATATTCATTTCAACTAATTAGACATTTCCAAACATGCATCATTATACTCAAATTCACAAGCATACATCTTCTCAAATATCAACCATTTGACATCTATAATTCCAACCATCAATAAGCATCATAAAGCCAACCTTAATCACATAACATAGGCCATATACACACACACACATATATATACAACCAAACTAACCAAATTAAGCCAACTCACATGGCTATATATTCAAACCAAACCTTAGAAATTTACAAGCCAATTCAAATGGCTAAATTCATCATCAACTTATATACCAAAATGACCAAAGTTCTTATACATGACATATACTCAAAACATAGATTCAAAAGTACCAAAATGATAGCATGATAGTGTGATGAAGTCTCTGACTATCCCCAAATCTGAGCTAACTTTGAAATCACTATAAAACATGGAAAAATAAATAGAATAAGCTTTATAGCTTAGTAAGCTCGTATGAAAATTATAAGAAAAACTCACCATTTAGTTAACATTGAAAATATGCATATAACATACTACAAAACATGTATAACAATAATGTTAACATATATTCAATCAACTATTTAGCCGTGAGCTCAATTCTTTCATATGCTCAATACATATTCAATTTTCGTACATACCTGTACCGATACGTATCTATTCTCACCAATTCATATCCTTGATAAACTCGTTGAACAATTTGGAATAAATTCAGATAGTCGGGAATCTCGTACTAAAAGTGCCAATAATAATATAGCCAAAGCTATCTCAATAATCTTACACCTGAAGTGCCAATATACATAGTTGAAGCCATCTCGATAACGTACATGAAGTGCCAACACATAGTCGAAGCTATCTCGATAACTATCCCTACTGACATGTTATTTGTATCCTAATCTATTCCTAAGGTTCAATCGGGATTTCCAATGCCAAGTCGTTGTCGAATATATCTACAATGTCATATTCACAGTTTATGCAATATCAAAACATTTAAAATACAATGATAACAAAACTTATTGCATACGAACTTACCTCGATTCACAAAAATGATGAAATATGTCGATTAGTCGAGTACTTTGTTTTTCCCTCGATCTAGATCCGAACTTCATTTTTCTTGATCATGCATGCAAAACTCCATGGCCGAATGTTTGAAGCTTTGCTAATGGCTTCCTTAGGTTAACTTCGGTTGAATAATGAAGAATGAAAAATGATAGTTGGCTTTGTTTTAATTAATTTATCATTTATTAACAATTTTCCTGATATAACCTTAGTTATATTACATAAAAATCACTTAATGCATGTCCATAATTGTCCACTTATTTTAAAAATGGGCTAATTAAAACACAAGGACCTTTACTTTTTAATTTCATTGTCATTTAATATGATATAATTTCAAAATGAAACTTTCAGACAAACACACTATCATGTTGTAAACATTAAAATAATTATACAATACTTATTTCAACTTCAAATTTGTGGTCCCAAAACCACTATTCTGATTTGACTAAAAATGAGTTGTTCTAAATAGTTTCACAAATTAGTCCCCGAGCTAGCTAGATTAAGCTACAACGATCCCAAAAACATAGAAATTATCAAAAATGGGACAAAACATATACCTAATTGAAGAAAATAGGGTTGTTAAATGTTTTGAAGCTTCTGTGGCTTTCTTCTCTTTTAATTTTGGTTCCAAGATGATAATGGAAGATGATGGTTCATTTTATTTTAATTTTACTTATAATTTATTTATTAATTACTTAATTAACCTTTATAATCTTTTATAATTACACAAATTGCCAAGTGATTATCATCCACTAACATACTAATGGCCTAATTACCATATAAAGACCTCCACTTTAAAGTTCTATAGCTATTTAATACTTTTAGCTATTAGAACTCAACTTTTACACTTTATGCGATTTAGTCCTTTTTATCAAATTGAGCATGTAAACGGTAAAATTTCTTAACAAAATTTTTATACAAAATTTTTATCATACTGTAAACCATAAAATAATAATAAAATAAATTTTTTGACCTCAAATTTGTGGTCCCAAACCACTGTCCTGATTTCACTGAAAATGGCTGTTATATTGTTTATAAGGTGTTGTTATCTTAATTTCTAGTGAAATGATGGTTAAATGTGTATATGGTTTTGGTTGAGGATATGTTGGTAATGTAACATCCCGAATTAGGGTCTAGTCAGAACAGTAGTTTTGAGACCACAAATCTGAAGTAGAAATCATTATTTTATGATTATTACGAAGTCTGTGACATGATTCCACTCTTATGTGAAAATTTCATGAAGAAATTTTATAAGTAAAGTGTACAATTTGACTTTAGGGACTAAATTGAATAAGTTGCAAAGTATGTGTTTCTAGAAGCTTTTAGTATGAAATAGCGTTGGATTATTAATTAGAGGTCCTTAAATAGCGAATTACCTAATTTCAATTTTTATGGACAAAAAGGGGCATGCATGGATAAAATTTGAAAGTTTAATGAAAAGGGCATTTTGGTCATTTGGTTAATAAAATAATAAAAAAGGAAAAATCAAGCAAAATTTGATCATTTTCTCCATGCCATAGCCGAAATTCTCAAGCTCTCCATTGCTAGGGTTTTTCAACTTTTCAAGCTTGAAAGTAAGTCAAACCAAAATTCTCAAGCTCTCTATAGCTAGGGTTTTTCAACTTTTCAAGCTTGAAAGTAAGTCAATCCTAGCCCCGTTTTTAATGTTCTTTGCATTTTTGAGATCCTTGAAGCATGATTTAGCTATTTCTACCCTTTATTTGAACTAGGGTTTATGTTCAAAAATTTACCCATGTGTTTCATGCATGTATTTTGATGATTAGTGCAGGAATATGAAAGTTTGAAGCATGATAAACATCTTTTTCTAGGTGATTTTTCATGAAAACATCTAAAAGGACTTCTTTGTAAAACATGTGAAAATAGATGTTGAAAATGTGATTTGATGAACAATATGGGATGTTATAAGAGGGAATATGAATCGGCTAGGCTTGGGTAATAAAGAAATTAGACACATTTCATTTTTCGAGCTTAGGGACCAAAGTGTAAATATGTGAAAGTTTAAGGGCAAAACTATAATTTTTCCTAAATATAGTTTTTGGACTGATTTGAAGAATGTGATGATTAAATGAGCTGAATTTGCTATTATAGATCAAGAAAAACTGAGTCCAAACCTAGACCGGGGAAAGAACAAGATTTTGGACTAAGTCGAATTAATTGTCCATATTTTGTACCGAGGTAAGTTCATGTGTAAATAATGAAATGACATATCATGTTTTAATATTTTATTGGTGTATGATTCACTATGATTAATTATTATGAATAGTATATGAATGATGTTATAGTATATGACCATGACATTGTGAATGAGTTCGACGATTATGCGTTATCGAGAAAATCCCGTTTGAACCTTAGGAATAATGTAGGATACAATGTGACATGTCTCTAGGAACTATGTGATTATGAGCTCATGAAACTATGTGTATATGTGATTATGTTTTTCCTGGTGCTAGTCTTGTACGTTCTACCGGTGGCTGGGTAGCCTGCCATGTGTTGCGGGAACCTGTTAGCTTGTGTGAGCAGCCCTAGTAGTTACGTCCTAACTATCAGCTTGTTTAAGCAGACCTGTGATTAGCTCAAGAGCGAGCAATGTGTGATTGTGATATGAGGTAGCATGTGGCTACTTTGAAGCACTATGTGCAAGTATTCCATGTATCCGAAAGTATTTCGAGTGTTCACTGGGTAAACTAGTGAGTTATTTGACAAGTAAGTCAATAATAAGGAAATATGACAATATGTTACGAGTTGGTACAGGTATGTACGAAAAACTCATACAAATGAGCTCGGAATGTGATGAATTTTTGGTAAGATTGAAAATGTGTAAGTTATGTCTACAAATTTAAGTTATGCATATGAATTTATGATAACACATAAGTAAACTACGTTATGTCATTGGTATTTATATATATGATTTTGTTGCTATTTATTTGCATGTGAACTTACTAAGCTTCATGCTTACTCCTCTCTCTTTTCTATTTCCTCATAGTATCACCAAGCTAGCTCGAGGATCGAAGGACTTCGGAGACCTGATCACACTATCAACTAGACATCTGGGTATAGTTAGTCTCAACATTTTGAGTATGGCATGTATAGGGACTTGGTCTTTTTTATTATGTCATATTGGTCTAGCCAAATGGGTTGGCTTATGGTGATATTTGATTCATTTTGTATATGGCCATGTGATATGGTCCATATTGATTATTTGGGTTGTATCCCTAATTAATTATGCATGCACGCAATATATTATGCTTGATGTGATTGCTTGTGGATGAGATGTGTGATGAATGGCACATGTGCTAAATGAATGAATCATGGCTAATAAGTATAACCAAAACTATGATATAATTGAGTAAATTGAGAGTAGGTTTAGCATGATGAGTGAATGAGCATTTAAGGGTGACAAATGGCTTGGAAAATAGCCTCAAAGTTGTCTACACGGGTAGACACACTAACGTGTGTCTAAGCCATGTGTGACACACGGTCTGCCCCATGGGCGTGTGGTTCGGCCGTGTGTCCCCTACGCCCTAATTAATGCAAACAGAATGCTCAGTAGTAAACACACGGGCAGAGGCACTCCCATGGGTCTCAGCCGTGTGGAGGACACGGCCTCAGGACATGTGCGTGTGCCTAGGCCGTGTGAAGTCAGCATTTAATTTTTCAGAATTTAATTCGCTACACGACCTCAACACTCGGGCATGTGACTTGGCCTTGTGACCTTAGTTTGGTTGGTGACGTCATAGTCAGAAAGTTACATGGGCTGAGGAACGGGCATGTCCCAAGCCATACGGGCGTGTGTGACTACACGACGTACCCACACAGACGTATGACTCTCTAAAACAAGAAAATTTTTTATGTGTCAAAAACATTCCGAAAGTTCTCAGTTTAGTTCAAGACCGCTCCTGATGTATGTTTTGGGCCTCGTAGGCATTTATAAGGGACAATTTGCATGTGATTGAAAAGTTTTAAATTTGGATGAAATTTTATAGCTTGAAAATGTATGTTTGTTCACGTTTAAGTCCAGTAATGCCTCGAACCCAGTCCCAGTATCGAATATGGGTAAGGGGTGTTACATTTAGTGGTATTAGAGCTACATTTTAAATGATTCTCAGACTAACATAGCAAGTGTATGAGTCTAGCTATACATGCCATATATATATTATGATAGTGTGACGACTCCTGACGATTTTGAAATGTGTCTTTATATAGTAAATGGATCCCGACAGAGTAGTGGCAGGTAATGTGACAGCCCTAAAGTGACCCTAGTCGGAAAGCGGTTTTGGGACCGCTAAACCGAGTCACCAAATTATTTGAATATGATATCTATTGTCTAAAATATGTGATTATGAATGTGTGAAGGTTTTAAGCTTCGATTTAGTAAATTGCATGTGAAATTAGTCGATAGGACTTATGTGTGACACATTTGAAATGTGATAGGTAAATCTATAAGGATCTATTAGTGCATGTATTCAAAGGGGTGGACTTGCATGTCAATTTCCCCCTTTTTAATTGCTAGTGGCCGGCCATGACAAAGGGTGATGGACAAAACATGTCATAAAACATGTTGTGACAATGGTGTATGCTAGGAAAAATAAAATAAGGATTATGGGTAATAAAGAAATGGGAAAAAAAAAAGAATGGTGTGAGTGTTCCCCCCCCATTTCCGTGAGTTGAAGGAAAGAAGAAAAAAAAAAGTGTCCATCATTTTTCACTTCTTTTGGCTGAAAATTCTAAGGAAGAAAGAAAACAAGTTGTGTTCTTTGGTTCTTTGTGACATCCCAAAATTGACCCTAGTCGGGAAGTGGTTTCGGGACCGCTAAACCGAGTCAACGACATGTTCGAACGTAATCTTTATTGTCTAGAATATGTGAAAATGCATGTGTGAATTTTGAATTCTTTGATTTAGTTAATTTGATTGTGAATTGAAAGAAAAAGGACTCATGTGAAAGGATTTAAAAATATGTAGCTAATTTTAAGAGGTTAATAAAGGAATGAAGTAAAATAAATGGAGTTGCATGTCAAATACTCCATTTATTTTGGATGAGTGGCCGGCCATGTCTAGATTATGGGCAAGGGGACATGTTTCCAACATGTTTAGTTAGTGCATTATGTAGAAAGAATTAAGAAATGAAAAAAAAAAAAAAAAAAATGAGCATGGATGCCCCCCCATGGTGCCGTAGCTAGAGAGAAAGAAAGAAAAAAAAAGTTGTTATTCATCCTTTCTTTGAGCAAAGACTAGGAAGAAAATACAAAGAGAAAAGAAAAGCTTCACCCTTTGGTTCTTCTTGGCCGGTTTGAAAAGAGAAAAGTTGAAGACATTCGGCCATATTTGCATCTAAGTTAAGGTAAGTTTGATGTTGTGCCATGAGATTCAAGCATGTTTTAGTAGTTAGCTTGAGTTCTAAACTAGCCCATGGTTCAAATCTTCACTATATCATGGAGATAAGATTCGCTAAGGTGGATTTGTGGATGTTATTTGCATGCTAAAAGTAAAGCTTGTAATGATGCATGGTATGGTGTTGTATGGCATTCGCCATGGTAGGAAATAAAAGGAAACTATGTTCGTTGTTCATGTCATTTGAATGAGAAGTGCTAGTAAGGTGAAGTACAAATGTTAGTGTTGATTTACTAGTGTATATGTGCATATTAGCCTAGTTGTGAACTTGAAACAAATTGGTGTTTAGTCGATACAAGCGACCTTACTTGTAGAATGTATCAAGTGTGGAAATCAGCCTTAACATGGATGTCTATGTTCGCCACATGAGCGAATACATATGTTGATGTGTATATTCGCCTTAGGTAGCCTATTGATGGCCTTAGCTTTCCTTGATGCTTGAATGAATTGTATTGAATTGCTTGATGTAATATAAAATGTGCATGACCATTGTGTATTCAAGCTAAAGGGTGGCCATATGACCATTTAAACTCCTTGTCATATTCGCCATAAGCTAGCATAATGAGGTTTTAATAAGTTAAATTTGTGTGAATTAGCTCAAGAACTCAAAGGATCAAAGTTGGACAAGGGGAAAGACAAAATAATTGAATAGCCGTTGAAAACGTGCGACAACATCCGAGGTAAGTCATTAAGCACATATGTTTGATATTGCTTAAATGATTGTAAAATCTATGCAATTGTGTTTAATGGGATGCTATATATATATATAAATAAAATTGTATGTGTATGGAGTGCTGACAATTGTTGAATGTAAAAGAAATAGTGAAATGTGTAGAAAGTTTGCTTTCGGCACTAAGTGTGCGGGCAATACGTGTGTACGGTGACGAGATTGGCACTAAGTGTGCGTGCTGGAAATATATGGCACTAAGTGTGCGTGCTGGAAATATATGGCACTAAGTGTGCATGCTGGAAATATACGGCACTGGGTGTGCGAGCTCGAAGGCTATGGCACTATGTGTGCGGGCTTAAATCGAATGGCACTAAGTGTGCGAAATCGAGTATTAAGCACTGTGTGTGCGTACTCTATATATATAGAGGGTGTGTCTCCATCGAGTTGAGTATGGACAGTGGATCGGGTAAGTACCTTGAGCTCATGACGAATAGGAAATACGTTCATGCTCGGGGTTGAGCTTGGTAAGCTTTAAATCTATGTGATGATTGAAATTGTATGGTTGTGGTGGAAATGAGTTAGTGTGTGAAAATGCCTTAAATATCTTGTTGTGTGGAATATGAAATGTGGATGTATGACTTGGTATGAGATTGAACCGAAAGGTCCGAGGAATTATGGTATAGTTTTGATATGGATGAGTACCCAGCCTCGTTTATTGTTTCATGTTGTGGTAACCTTATTAATGGATGGTTGTTGAATGCTTATGACTTACTGAGTTATAAACTCACTCGGTGTTTTCTTGTCACCCATTTTAGGTCTCTTGGACTCATATTGTTTGCGTGCTCGGAACCGTCGTTGAAGTCATCACACCGGCTGGAAATCTTTTGGTATTGTCTTCGTAGTTGAACTAGGAGAACATTTGGCATGTATAGGCTATTTTGTTTTGTTGAATTGTGGGTTGTAAACTTTAAGCCATGTGAAAATGGCCTATGTGGTCGATTGAGTGGGATGCTAGAACCTATAGCCACGAGTCTTAGAAACTTTAATTTTGATAAGGTGGCCATGATTTGTGTCATGTATAATGGATGATTAGTAAGGCCAAGGAAAGATTCATGAAATTGGCATAGTCTACTGCAGTAACTGTTGCGGACAGCAGCAGTGATATGAGATTGAAAAATCACTAAAAATAGTAGAAGTAGAATTAAATAGTGAATAAATTATGAAATTGAACCTTGATGAACCTATTTTCATATGGACGAAACGAAACAACCGTATGAGCAGTATACTGAGAGATATTAAAGTTCTCGTGAGACAGGGCCAGAACCGTTTCTGGATCCCCTGTCTCGACTTTGAAAATTTACCATAAATTATCCAGAAGGAATTAGAAGTCGTTCCTTATATTTTCTGATTCCCCTTTGAGTCTAGTTTCATTAGAAACAAACGGCATGAGCATTGAAGCTCTGTACGAGAAGATATCCAGGTTGTAATGCGCGAAGGTCAGTGTAGTCGACCCCTGTAACATGGGCGACTTTAACTAATAAACTGTACCAATTGGCCCGACCAAAAATTCTAGAAATAAATCCATGGATGGATATATGAGTATAGTTTCAGGGAAAATTTACGGAATTGATTTTCGAGTTCTGGAACTCGAGATATGATTTTTAAGGTAACAGTGATGCAGTTAGCTAGCCTGCCTGAAACAAAAATTTCATAATTTCCAAGAGGGAAATAAGGGAAGTAAGCCCGGTAACACCTCGTGGTCGAATCCGGTGACGGTCACGGGTTTGGGGTGTTACATTCTTCTTGGCCGATTTGAGAGGGGGAAGAAAGGAGTGAAGCAATCGGTCATCTTAGGTCGATATTAAGGTAAGGAAGTTGATACTAGTTCTTGAAATCCTAGTTGATTTTGAGTGAGATATCAAGTTATTGTTGGTAACCCATGTTGAAATTGTGATTTTGGAATAAGTAAGGTTTTCGGCTATGGAGATTAATAAGGGTGATGGTTGTGTTTCATGCTAAATCTTGATGATTATGAGTTCCTTTCTTGGGTCTACCTTAGATCCATGAAGTATATTTTATTTGGTGTTGTTGGAAGTATCGGCCATGGTATATCCATAAGCATAATTTATGCTTATTGCATGATAGGTAAGATTTGTGTTTTGGATATATGTTTATATTTGGTTATAATCAACTTGTGATTCGCTCTTGCACATATATATATATATATGTTTGCACATGATGTATTGGTATGACATATATACTATCTCAAGGTATATATTTACATATGATGATGTTTCGGTTATGAAGTAAATGATTGATGCGTATTGAGTTACAATATGTAATGCGTTAGTTAGTAAAATGTATGCCATTTATGTGTGGTATTAAGTATATAATTGGCCTCAACATAGACATGCATATTCGGCCACATGAGGTGGATTGGTGTGCATGCATTCGGTTAGAGGCAAGCATATGGATGCCTATTCTTGGCTTAGATAATCGGCTAAAAGAGAGTGTGGACTATTGTGTTCAGTTAGATTCATGATTTCGTACATATGTGACTCTAATGTCTAATGTATATATGGGCTAAGTACCTTGAGCTTCTCTTTTGATGTTCGAATGAATTGTATTAAATTGCTTGATATGATTAAAAATGTGTATGATCATTGTGTATTTGAGCTAAAAGGTGGCCATATGACCTATCAAACTCCTTGTCATATTCGGCCATAAGCTAGCAAAATGAGACTTTAATAAGTTAAATTTGTTTGAATTAGCTCAAGAGCTTAGGGGACCACAGTTGGATAAGGGAAAGGAAAAAGTGATCGAATAGCTGTTGAAGCCGTTCGACAACATCTGAGGTAAGTTTTCAAGTAATGGAACTTGGATTATGATTTGATTAGATCATGTTTTAAGCAAATCAAAGTCATGCTCTTTGTGCGTGGCTATTGAGCCGAAATTGCAAGTGTGATAAGTGTCTTGTGTTTGAGTTTTGCTAATGAAAATGAAATACGAATGTGTCATGATTTATTGATAATTGTGCTTGGTTATTGAATGATGTCCGGCTAAGTCCTCAAGGCTTTGTGCTAAGTGACTATATCCGGACTAAGATCCGAAGGCATTTGTGCGAGTTACTAAATCCGGGTTAAGTCCCAAGGCATTTGTGCGAGTTACTATAACCGGCTATGTCCCAAGGCATTTGAATGAGTAGCTATATCCGGTTAAACTCCGAAGGTACGTGATTCGAGAATGAATGAACTTGCTGTAAAATTTCAGTTAATACGCTTGTGAAATCCCAACAACGAGGTATGTTTCAGTATGTGCTTTGAATTAGTTGAGCCCTTACAAATAAGTATTCGCTCGGTTGATAAATGAGCTACCGCCTTTGGCTAAGTTGATCTTTGTGTATGAATATAAGGGTTGGTAATGTGAAGTAAGTATGATATTGAGAATTTGTGCAAATGAAATTATCTGCTTAGCTCCATAAATACTATACTTTGGTTGTGTCTAAATTCATGACTCAAACTTACTAAGCATTAAATGCTTACTCCGTTTCTTTGATTCTCTGTTTTATAGATTTTGGTTCTTCACTATCGGACTCGGGATTTTTGATGTCAAGTCGCCCACACTATCAAATCTCCTTTTGGTATATTTTTGGTTGAACTTTGAAATGGCATGTATAGGACTACCCTTTTGTTGTAGGTCATGTACCTTTCGGTTTTGTGTAAATTTGGATAGCCATGCGAAAATGGCTTAAGTATACTTTGGGCATGGTATTATAATCATTGTATGTTGTTCATTAAGAGGTATGGAAATGTTTGGAAACGATTAGCCAATGGGATGGTTAATCATGATCATATTTTGTGCTATTTATGTTAAAGGGCTAGTTGAATCATGGAAACTATGAAATAGGTAAAGCCTACCTTAAAGACAGATGCTGACAGCTACAGTAATGTAGATGTGAAAAATCACTAAAAATAGTAGGAATGGAATTAAATAGTGAATAAATTATGTAAATGAACCTTGACGAGTCTATTTTCATAGAAAAATAACGAAACAATCATATGAACAGTATGTTAAGAGATATTTAAGTTTTCGTAAGACAGGGCCAGAACGGTTTCTGGAGTCCCTGTTCCGACTTTTGAAATTCATTATAAATTGAAAAAAGATAAATAGAAGCCATGCCATATATGTACAGATTCCTTTTCGAGTCTAGTTTCTGTAGAAACAAACGGCATCAGTATTGAAGCCCTGTACAGGGAGATATCTAAGTTGTAATGCGCAAAGTTCAGTGTAGTCGATCCCTGTAACATGGGGGACTTTAACTAATAAACTGTACTAATTGGCCTGACCAAAACTTCTAGAAAAAAATTTTTAGATGCATATATGAGTCTAGTTTTAGGGAAAAATCACGAAACGGATTTTCGAGTTGTGGAACTCAAGATATGATTTTTAAGGTGACAAGGACACGCTTAGCCTACTGTCTGGAAATTTTAAAATGAACTGTGCAAGTAAGGGGATTAAGCCCGTTAACCCCTCGTGTCCGACTCCGGCAACGGTCTCGGGTACGGGGTGTTACAGGTAATGTTCAAAGTAATGCGTCTGCACCCGCTGAAGGGGTAGTGCCATCTAATAGTAGACCCCCAATGGTTAGTCGAGGAGAAGGACGCAGGGAAGCCTTTCTCCATATGATGGATTCCTGGTACACAGAGTTCGTTTGAATGAACCCGAACGCTCAACCCCCTCCACCCCTACCTATTCCTCAACCTATCCCCGTAGCCCCCCAAGGTATGGACTTCGTGAGACTGAATAGACCTCCAGTTGATAAGATTTGGAAACAATAAGCTGAAGAGTTCAGAGCTAGTAAAGATGATGAACCTGAGAGGGTAGAGTTCTGGCTCGAGAATACCATTAGGGTGTTTGATGAGTTATCATGCACACCTGAGGAATACATGAAGTGTGTTGTGTCCCTCCTGAGAGACTCGACTTATCAGTGGTGGAACACCCTTTTGTCAATGGTACCAAGGGAGAGAGTTAACTGGGAATTCTTCCAAGAAGAATTCTGCAAGAAGTGCATCAGCCAAGGATTTATTGATCAGAAAAGGAAGGAATTCATCGAGTTAAAACAGGTTCGAATGACAGTAACAAAATATGAGCGTGAATTTGAGAGATTGAGCAAATACGCTTGAGAATGTGTATCAACTGAGGCCATCATGTGCAAAAGATTTGAAGATGGATTCAATGAAGACATCCGATTGTTGGTGGGTGTCCTTGAACTGAGAGAATTTGTTGTGCTCATAAAAAGAGCTTGTAAGGCCGAGGAATTAGCTAAAGAGAAGAGAAAAGCTGAACTAGAGTCTCGAGATTTGAAGAAAAGATAGATGGGTAAACCATTTCAGTCCTTAACTAAAAAACCGAGATAGTTTAATACTCGATCGAGTGTTTCAGCTGGGTTTTCGATCAGGAACCATAGGAAATAGTATTCGGGCCATAAGGCTCAGACTACTTCGATAGCTAGTGTGGATAATGCTCGACCTAATAGACTTGAGTGTTAACATTGTGGCAGACGCCACCCTAGTGAATGCTAGATGAATAGCCAGACATGTTTCAAGTGTGGTTCACACGATCATTTTATCAAGGATTGTCCTGAGATCGTTGTAAAGGAGAAATTTCAGAGTGCAAGATTGGGCAATGCTACTTTTAGAGGAATACCACAGAAGAATCCGGGAAATGGAACGAGTAGTAACGGTGCACCTAGGGAACTAGCTGTGAGACCCGAGGATAGAGCACCTACGAGGACTTAAGCCATTTGCATTCACGAGGAGGCTTTATCCCCTGATGTGATTACGGGTACTTTTTTCTCTCTATGATACTTCACTTGTTGCTTCGATTGATCCGAGATCTACCCATTCGTATGTATGTGTGAAAGTGGTCTACACGGGTAGACACACTAACGTGTGTCTAAGCCATGTGTGAGACACGGTCTGCCCCATGGGCATGTGGTTCGGCCATGTGTCCCCTACGCCCTAATTAATGCAAACATAATGCTCAGTAGTAAACACACGGGCAGAGGCACTCCCATGGGTCTCAGCCGTGTGGAGGACACGGCCTTAAGACATGGGCGTGTGCCTAGGCCGTGTGAAGTCAGCATTTAATTTCGAGAATTTAATTCGCCACACGACCTCAACACACGGGCATGTGACTTGGCCTTGTGACCTTAGTTTGGTTGGTGACGTCATAGTCAGAAAGTTACATGGGCTGAAGAACGGGCGTGTGTAACTACACGACGTGCCCACACAGACGTATGACTCTCTAAAACAAGAAAATTTTTTATGTGTCAAAAACATTTCGAAAGTTCTCAGTTTAGTTCCAGACCTCTCCTGATGTATGTTTTGGGCCTCGTAGGCATTTATAAGGGACAATTTGCATGTGATTGAAAAGTTTTAAATTTGGATGAAATTTTATAGCTTGAAAATGTATGTTTGTTCACGTTTAAGTCCAGTAATGCCTCGAACCCAGTCCCAGCATCGGATATGGGTAAGGGGTGTTACATTTAGTGGTATTAGAGCTACATTTTAAATGATTCTCAGACTAACATAGCAAGTGTACGAGTCTAGCTATACATGCCATATATATATTATGATAGTGTGACGACTCCTGACGATTTTGAAATGTGTCTTTATACAGTAAATGGATCCCGACAGAGTAGTGGCAGGTAATGTTCAAAGTAATGCGTCTGCACCCGCTGAAGGGTAGTGCCATCTAATAGTAGACACCCTATGGTTAGTCGAGGAGAAGGACGCAGGGAAGCCTTTCTCCATATGATGGATTCCTGGTACACAGAGTTCATTTGAATGAACCCGAACGCTCAACCCCCTCCACCCCCACCTATTCCTCAACCTATCCCCGTATCCCCCCAAGGTATGGACTTCGTGAGACTGAATAGACCTCCAGTTGATAAGATTTTGAAACAATAAGCTGAAGAGTTCAGAGCTAGTAAAGATGATGACCTTGAGAGGGTAGAGTTCTGGCTCGAGAATACCATTAGGGTGTTTGATGAGTTATCATGCACACCTGAGGAATATATGAAGTGTGTTGTGTCCCTCCTGAGAGACTCGGCTTATCAGTGGTGGAGCACTCTTTTGTCAATGGTACCAAGGGAGAGAGTTAACTGGGAATTCTTCCAAGAAAAATTCTGCAAGAAGTGCATCAGCCAAGGATTTATTGATCAGAAAAAGAAGGAATTCATCAAGTTAAAATAGGGTCGAATGACAGTAACAAAATATGAGCGTGAATTTATGAGATTGAGCAAATACACTCGAGAATGTGTATCAACTAAGGCCATCATGTGCAAAAGATTTGAAGATGGATTCAATGAAGACATCCGATTGTTGGTGGGTGTCCTTGAACTGAGAGAATTTGTTGTGCTCATAAAGAGAGCTTGTAAGGCCGAGGAATTAGCTAAAGAGAAGAGAAAAGCTGAACTAGAGTCTCGAGATTTGAAGAAAAGATAGATGGGTAAATCATTTCAGTCCTTAACTAAAAAACCGAGATAGTTTAATACATGATCGAGTGTTTCAGCTGGGTTTTCGATCAGGAACCATAGGAAATAGTATTCGGGCCATAAGGCTCAGACTACTTCGATAGCTAGTGTGGATAATGCTCGACCTAATAGACTTGAGTGTAAACATTGTGGCAGACGCCACCCTGGTGAATGCTAGATGAATAGCCAAGCATGTTTCAAGTGTGGTTCACACGATCATTTTATCAAGGATTGTCCTGAGATCGTTGTAAAGGAGAAATTTCAGAGTGCAAGATCGGGCAATGCTACTTCTAGAGGAATACCACAGAAGAATCCGGGAAATGGAACGAGTAGTAAGGGTGCACCTAGGGAACTAGCTGTGAGACCCGAGGATAGAGCACCTACGAGGACTTACGCCATTTGCATTCACGAGGAGGCTTTATCCCCTGATGTGATTACGGGTACTTTTTTCTCTCTATGATACTTCTCTTGTTGCTTCGATTGATCCGAGATCTACCCATTCATATGTATGTGTGAAATTGGTGTCTAGCATGAATATGCCCATTGAGTCTACAGAATTTGTGATAAAAGTGTCAACCCCTCTAGGCAAGCTTGTGATATTTGACAAGGTATGTAAAAATTGCCCTTTAATGATTAGAGGTCATTATTTTTTTGCTAATCTCATGCTTTTGACATTTGATGAATTTGATATAATACTTCGTATGGATTGGTTGACTGTGTATGATGTAGTAGTAAACTATGAAATGAAAATCATTGAATTGAAATGTGAAGGTGGTGATATTCTTCGGGTTGAATCAGATGAATCGGATAGCTTGCCCATAATGATTTCTTCTATGACTGCTCAGAAATGCTGAAAAAGGGTTATAAAGCTTATTTTGCATTTGTGTTAAATATGAAGGAGTCTGAGTTAAAAATTGAGTCAGTGCCAGTAGTATGCGAATATCCAGATGTGTTCCCAAAAGAGTTGCCCGGATTGCCTCCAATTAGGAAAGTTGAGTTTGGCATTGAATTAGTTCCGGGTACAGCACCAATTTTGATTATTCCATATAGGATGGCTCCGATAGAGTTAAAGGAGTTAAAAGTCCAGTTACAAGAGATAATGGATAAAGGTTTCGCGAGACCCAGTTATTCTTCGTGGGGTGCACCAGTGCTATTTGTAAAAAGGAAAGATGGTTCAATAAAATTGTGCATTGACTACCGACAGCTCAATAAGATAACCATAAAGAACAAGTACCCCTTACCAAGAATCGATGACTTGTTTGACCAATTGAAGGGAGCCATAGTATTTTCAAAGATAGCCTTGAGGTCTGGTTACTACCAGTTGAGAGTTAAAGATTCGGACATACCAAAGACTGCATTTCGGATGAGG
The DNA here is from genome assembly GCF_025698485.1 of Gossypium arboreum. Lineage (NCBI taxonomy): Eukaryota > Viridiplantae > Streptophyta > Magnoliopsida > Malvales > Malvaceae > Gossypium > Gossypium arboreum. The sequence goes on along the minus strand of NC_069077.1, from coordinate 113,490,937 downwards.
TATGGTCACTATGAATTTTTGGTTATGCATTTTGGTTTAACGAATGCTCCCACGGTATTAATGGATACATTGAATCGTATTTTTCGACCATACTTAGATAAATTTGTGGTTGTTTTTATTGACGATATACTAATTTATTCTCGTGCTGAGACCGAGCATGCCTAACATTTGACAATGGTTTTGCAAACCTTGAGAGACAAGCAGTTGTATGCTAGGTTTATTAAAAGTGAGTTTTTGGCTTTGAAAAGTCAAATTATTAGGGCACATTGTTTCGGGTGATGGCATTCGAGTAGATCTGAGTAAGATTTCAGCTATTGTTGAATGGAAACTGCCGAGGAATGTGTCAGAGGCTACAAGCTTCCTAGGCTTAGCTGGTTATTACAGATGGTTTGTTAAAGGATTTTCCATAATTGCTACTCCGATTACGAGATTGTTACAGAAAGATGTTAAGTTCAAATGGAAGGAAAAATGCCAATAGAGTTTTGAGAAACTAAAGGCATTGTTGACTGAGGCTCTAATTTTAATACAACCTGAATCGAGAAAAGAATTTGTGGTTTATAGTGAGGCATCCTTGACTAGAGTGGGTTGTGTGCTTATGAAAGAAGGTAAGGTGATACATTATGCCTCAAGGTAGTTGAAACTGAATGAGAAAAATTATCCGACACACGATTTGGAATTGGCTGCCATTGTGTTTGCGTTGAAGATTTGGAGACATCATTTGTATGATGAGAAATGTCGTATGTGTACTAACCATAAAAGTATGAAGTACTTGATGACTCAAAGGGACATGAACCTACGAGAACGAAGATGGTCAGAGTTGATAAAAGATTATGAGCTAGTGATTGATTATCTCCCGGGAAAGGCGAACGTGGTCACCAATGCCTTGAGTAGGAAATCCTTGTTTGCATTGAGGGCTATGAACACTCAGTTGGCCTTGTTAGATGATGGTTCAATTCAAGCTGAGTTAAGAGCTAGTCCAATGTTTCTTCAAGAGATTTATGAAGCTTAGCAAAGTGAAGGAGATTTGCAAGCCAAAAGAGTCCAATGTGAAATAGGTATGGAATTAGATTTTTAGATTAATTCTGATGGTTGCTTGATGTTTCGAGATAGGATTTGTATTCCTAAGGATAACGAGTTGATTCAGAATATTTTGCTTAAGGCCCATAGTGGTCGTTTGTCTATGCATCCGGGTAGTACGAAAATGTACAATGATTTGAAGAAATTGTTTTAGTGGCCGAGTATAAAAAAAGATATTTCTGAGTTCGTTTCGAGCTACCTGATTTGTCAACAAGTGAAAGCTGAACACCAAGTACCTTCAGGCTTACTTCAACCTATTATGGTTCCCAAATGGAAATGGGACCATATTGCTATGGATTTTGTGACGGGTTTTCCTTTGACACTGAGAAAGAAAGATACTATATGGGTTGTTGTTGACCAATTGACAAAGTCGGCTCATTTTATACCGGTACGTATCGACTATTCACTTGACAAGCTAGTCGAGTTGTATATTTCTGAAATTGTGAGGTTGCACGGAGTGCCTTTATCAATTATATCGAATAGAGATCCAAGGTTCACTTTGCGATTTTGGAAAAAGCTACAAGAAGCTTTAGGTACAAAGTTGAATTTTAGTATCGCTTTCCATCTGCAGACCGACGGCCAGTCTGAGCGAGTAATTCAAATTCTTGAAGATATGCCACGGTGTTGTGTTCTTGAGTTCCAAGGTAATTGGGAAAACTATTTACCGTTGGTAGAATTTTCCTACAACAACAGTTTTCAGTCGAGTTTGAAAATGGTGCCTTGTGAGGCATTGTATGGGGGTAAGTGCCGAACGCCTTTATATTGGATAGAACTCAAAGAGAATCAGATTCACAGAGTTGATTTAGTCAGAGAAACTAAAGAAAAAGTAAAGGAAATACGTGATTTTTTGAAAACCGTTGCAGATGGACAAAAATTGTACGCAGATTTGAAATGGGAAGAGATTGAGTTTCAGGTCAGTGATAAGGAATTTTTAAATGTGTCTCCATGGAAAAAGGTTTTCAGATTTGGTAGGAAAGGCAAATTAAGTCCACGCTTTATTGGACCGTATGAGATCACCGAGAGAGTGGGGCCAGTTGCCTATTGGTTAGCCTTACCATCCGAATTGGAAAAGATTAATGATGTGTTCCATGTGTCTATGTTGCGTCGATACCAATCTGATCCTTCGCATGTGATTTCACCGGCAAAGGTCGAGATCCGACCGGATGTGACTTATGTCGAAGAGCCGATTAAGATTTTTCCTTGGGAAGTCAAACAATTGAGAAACAAAAGTATTGCCCTTGTAAAAGTTTTATGGCAAAGACACGGGGATGAAGAGGCTACATGGGAGACCGAGAAAAACATGAAAAACCAATACCCAAATCTTTTCACCAGTAAGATTTTTGGGGATGAAAATCCCTAAGGAGGAGAATTGTAACATCTCGAATTAGGGTCTAGTCAGAATAGTGGTTTTGAGACCATAAATCTGAAGTAGAAATCATTATTTTATGATTATTAAGAGGTCTATAACATGATTCCATGCTTGTGTGAAAATTTCATGAAGAAATTTTATGAGTAAAGTGTCCAATTTGACTTTATGGACTAGATTGAATAACTTGCAAAGTATGTGTTTCTAGAAACTTTTAGTATGAAATAGCTTTGGATTATTAATTAGAGGTCCTTAATAGCAATTTGCTCAATTTCAATTTTTATGGACAAAAATGGGCATGCATGTATAAAATTTGAAAGTTTAATGAAAAGGGCATTTTGGTCATTTGGGTAATAAAATAATAAAAAGGAAAAATCAAGCAAAATTTTCTCATCTTCTCCATGCCATAGCCGAAATCCTCAAGCTCTCCATAGCTAGGGATTTTCAACTTTTCAAGCTTGAAAGTAAGTCAATCATAGCCCCGTTTTTAATGTTCTTTGCATTTTTGAGATCCTTGAAGCATGATTTAGCTATTTCTACCCTTTATTTGAACTAGGTTTTATGTTCAAAAATTTACCCATGTGTGTCATGCATGTAGTTTGATGATTAATGGAAGAATATGAAAATTTGATGATGGTAAACATCTTTTTCTAGGTGATTTTTCATGAAAACACCTAAAAGGACTTTTTTGTAAAATATGTAAAAATATGTGCTAAAAAGGTAATTTGATGAAAAATGTGGGCTGTTATAAGAGGGAATCGGCTAGGCTTGGGTAACGAAGAAATTGGACACTTTTCATTTAACGAGCTTAGGAACCAAAGTGTAAATATGTAAAAGTTTAGGAGCAAAACTGTAATGTTGCCTAAATATAGTTTTTGGACTTATTTGAATAATAATGTGATGATTAAATGAGCTGAATTTGCTATTATAAATCAAGAAAAACAGAGTCTGGACTTAGACTAGGGAAAGAACAAGATTTTAGACTAAATCAAATTAATTGTCCATATTTTGTACCGAGATAAGTTCATGTGTAAATAATGAAATGATATATCATGTTTTAATACTTTATTAATGTATGAGTCACTATGATTAATTATTATGACAAGTGTATGAACGATGTTATAGTCTATGAGCATGACATTGTGAATGAGTTCGACGATTATACATTATCGAGAAAATCTTGTTTGAACCTTAGGAATAATGTAGGATACAATGTGACATGTCTCTAGGAACTATGTGATTATGAGCTCATGAAACTATGTGTATATGTGATTATGTGAATCCGGGTGCTAGTCCTGTACGTTCTACCGGTGGCTAGGTAGCCTGGCATGTGCTGCGGGTACCTGTCAGCTTAAGTGAGCAGGCTGAGTAGTTACGTCCTGACTGTCAGCTTGTGTGAGCAAGCCCGTGATTAGCTCGAAAGCGAGCAATGTGTAATTGTGATATGAGGTAGCATGTAGCTACATTTGAAGGACTATGTGCAAGTCTTCCATGTATCTGATAGTATTCCGAGTGTTCAACGGGTAAACCAGTGAGTTATTCGACAAGTCAATGATGAGGCAATATGACAATGTGTTACAAGTTGGTACAGGTATATACGAAAAACTCATACGAATGAGCTCGGTATGTGATGAACTTTTGGTAAGATTGAAAATGTGTAAGTTATGTCTACAAATTTAAGTTATGCCTATGAATTTATGATAACACATAAGTAAACTATGTTATGTCATTGGTATTTATATATATGATTGTGTTGCTATTTATTTACATGTGAACTTACTAAGCTTTATGCTTACTCCCCTCTCTTTTCCATTTCCTTATAGTATCGCCAAGCTAGCTTGGGGATTGAAGGATGTCAGAGACTCAATCACACTATCAACTGGACATTTGGGTATAGTTAGTCTCAACATTTTGAGTATGGCATGTATAGGGACTTGGTCTCTTTGTTATATGCCATATTGGTCTAGCCAAATGTGTTGGCTTATGGTGATATTTGATTCATTTTGTATATGGACATTTGATATTGTTCATATTGATTATCTAGGTTGCAACCCTAATCAATTATGCATACATGCAATATATTATGCTTGATGTGGTTGCTTGTGGATGAGATGTATGATGAATGGAACATGTGCTAAATTAATGAATCATGGCTAATAAGTATGACCAAAACTATGGTATATTTGAGTATATTAAGAGTAGGTGTAGCATGATGAGTGAATGAGCATTTAAGGGTGACAAATGGCTTGGAAAATAGCCTCAAAGTTGTCCACACGGGTAGACACACGGGCTTGTGTCTAGGCCTTGTGTGACACACGGTCTGCCCCATAGGCGTGTGGTTCGGCAGTGTGTCCCCTGCGCCCTAATTAATGCAAACAGAATGCTTAGTAGTAAACAACCGGGCAAAGGCACACGGCCTAAGCACACGAGCGTGTGACTTGACCGTATGACCTTATTTTGATTGGTGACGTCATAGTCAGAGAGTTACACGGGCTGAGGACATGGGCGTGCCCCAAGCCACATAGGCATGTGTGACTACACGGCCTACCCACATGGGCATGTGACTCTCCAAAACAAGAAAATTTTCTAAGTGTCAAAAAGGTTCTGAAAGTTTTCAGTTTAGTTCCAAACCACTCCCGATGTATGTTTTGGTCCTCGTAGGCCTTTATAAGGGACAATTTTCATGTGATTGAAAACTTTTAAATTTGGATGAAATTTTATAGCTTGGAAATGTATGTTTGTTCACGTTTAAGTTCGGTAATGCCACGAACCCAGTCCCAGCGTCGAATACGGGTAAGAGGTGATACAGGTATGTTGGCCTAGTTGGTTCCTAACTAGATTACCTTGCAACTTAACTTGCACAATGCTACAGATAAAGGGCACACTACCCCTCAGCATGAACTCATTATACAATACCTTTTGATATCATATTCCAACAAACATGGAAATTTGGTATCAAACCACCATTAACTTAGACACATAATGGAATACGCCCGCTCTGTGCACCAAAAGATGTACTTAGACAAATACTACCTTGCCAATCAAAATATTTTAAGACTACACGTGAAGCCTTGTAACTGTCAGAACTGGGACGTTACAAATTAAACCTCTTTTTGTACTTAATGAGCTCATTAGAAAGTAATTTCATTATGTTTTTATCTAGTTTTTATTTTTTAGAACTTAGGTAATAAAATAATCAATTTAGGCATTTTATATGACCTTGTGGGCCGAAGTAGGGCTAAAGGTAGACTAATATTTTTGAAGAGTGTGTAAGACATTACTTGAGGGAAGAAAGATAATGGATTGCTCCTAATGTTGTAACATGAAGCTAAGATGTTGCAAAACAACAAGCAGAATACCCAAGAAGCAATCTATTAGATCTGATGCCTTAAGTGTAGTATTTTCGTCTAAGTATAATTTTTTTGAACAGATTGATTAATAAAATTATTCATGAATTAAATTAATATACTTTGTATTATTGTCCTCAAATGGTTTTTGCACAGAAAGTAAAATAGAAGCAAATGTTGCTCATTGGTTTTCTATTGTTTAACTAATACTAAGAGGTATTATGTGGTTGAATCATAGTATAGAAAGACAACTTGTATTAGTAGACGAACCTAAACATGTCCTTAGTCTAATCAAAAATGAATACACCGATGAAAGTCTACTATGCCTTCTATTAGATCCAATTGGGGAAATGTCTTGTCTTGGGCATTAGAACGGATGACTCCTAGAAGATAGAGACATAAATGTGACTAGCTAGGTTGACAGTACACTAGACAGGACCCAAGCATAATAGATCTTGAATCCACTTATTGATTTATTCACTTTTGACATTCATGGTGTGACAAACCTAAATTTTGAGTGGATGGTGGACTGTGTATGCATGACTCGTACACTTTGACGTAATAAAAGCCTGAGTTCAAATAGATAAGGAACCGAAAGCTGGTGTGTTGGGTGTATGACTTCTGTAATACGTAGCATGATTCACAACAGTGGAATTCATAGCCCAAAATATGGGTAAATGATATCCTTTCATTGGCATTACATGGTTGATGAAAAGTAAACGTGGTAACTTACAACAGTAGAATTCATAGCCCAAAACATAGGTAAATGATATCCTCTCATTGACATTACATAGTTGATGAAAAGTCAATCACTATTTGATAGTGATTGACTTTTCATGAAGGAAGATGTAATGGTTACCATGAGAGAAAATAGAATCATATTGGGAGAACATATATTATCCCAAAGAGATCAAGGATATCCTATTAGGGTAACACGCTTATTACAAGGTCATTGGACGAGCCCTAAGTAGTTGCTTTCGTAATGATATGTCATTGACGAAATCTCAGTCACAATACTATAGTGGAATGCCTTCGTGACTAAATGAGTTTATACTTCATAGGCAAAAAGCTGGAACTTAATTATAAATCATTTGAGCCTCAACTACATATGTCCAATTGATCCTTCCGTTAGTTTGTTGAAGCCAGAAATGAATTGCGTGTTTGAATAGAAATGAACGGAGTGAATAGAAAAACAGAAATGAGAAACATTTAGGATTGATTATGGTTTTATCTAAAACGGAGAAATGGAATCATTTTGAAATGAATGTAGAATTCCAAAAAAGGAAATGGAAATGAAAATGAAAATGAAAATGAAAATGAAAACTTGCAATCCTATATAAGATTACTTAAAAAATGATGGAAGAATGAGTTTATGTTTTTGGACTGTTTTGAAGCCTGAAACAAAAATAAATCATTCAGTTATAGTGAACATGTTGAGTTGTGAAATATTGAACATATTTTCTTGAAATTTTACAAGGTGAAAAATTGTCAAAATTTTACTAAGGGTAAAATCGTCAATTTTTTTCCAACGGTAAAATAAGGCTGAGAAAATTATTTTATATATAAATATTAAAGTTTATTTTGAGAAATAGAAAAACTAAATCGAGTTGTATCACATTATAGAGTACTAGGTCCAAATGCCTAGGAAGTACTCATAATTGGGGGCGACAACCCTAGTGAGAATACTAGGTAAAAATGACCACCCTTCCCATATTATAAGTAAGATGTTTTTCTTTTTGAAATAAACCACTAAAACTCAAAAAAAAAGGTTTTACCTTCTCTTCTATAAATAGATGGAACCGGTAGAGCTATTAACACAACTTTTAAGATATTTTTATTTTGCCGAAAAATAAAGAGAATTTATTCTAAACTTATAACCATATTTTTTAGAATAAAATTTTTACTGTTTTCTAGTAAAGAAGAAAGAATCTCTGTTTCACCCTAAAAGGAAATCTTTTTCTAGTTCTGTATTTTGATTCAATTGGTTTGAGCCCAAACTTGAACCAGTTTGTGGTACGAGAATAGTGGATAAGATCGTTTGGTTGAAAGCTGGAAAACATCAAGGATCCACCTATTCAAAAACACAATTATGAATTCAGTTAAGGTTTATTGCTATAAATATCACAAACTGAGTCGGTGTTCAAATTTTAATTTTCCGATGTGCAAGAAACCATTTTTCAAACTGAATTTTTTTCCAACACAATCTGCTAAGGATGTCATGACACAAGCTAGAGGGTGTCGTGACACAGCCTTAAAGACCCACCTAAAGAAGTATACTACTATCAGTGTCGGGACACTAGCTTAAGGGTGTCACGACATTAACTTGACATGGGCACTTAATGAAGTAAGGTTGTTTTCATCTGCACAACGTACTTTAAGGAAGATTAGTCAGTCGTTTTAGGTCAAGGATGAACTAATAACCTTAGGCATATAAATATTATTGCTCAGAATAGTTTAAGGGAATTTTTTCCTCCCATTTAATTTGACTTTGATTCTGAGTTTAGGTTTTTACTTGTAAGTTTTATTTTCATTCTTATTTTTCTTTGGGAGACCTGGATTGTGGATTCGTCAGACTTGTTATAGATTGTTGTTCACGCTTCAATAAAAATATCAGGATCTTTTTCATCTTTACTTTTGATTTTGAAAATGCTTCTATTTTAATCCAAATCTATTGTATGGCTTAGATCCATGAGTAACTAATTAGTTAAGGAGATTAAGGAATGGATGTGGGATTAATTGATGCCTATGTGGGGTTTCTTAGCAGGTCATTTGATTGGGAAAGGAATAACTTAAACTATAGGATTGATAACCTTAGGAAGTGATGTAGGTAGAAATTACCTATATAGTTAATATAGTTGGGTGAGTTTACGAAAACTCAGTGTGTATTCCCATAATATCACAAAGATAGGCATGCAGAAAGTGAATACATTCTAGGCTTAAGCCCATATCAGTAACAGTAGCAGTCTGGGCCTTAGCCTATTTCAATAACAGTAACCAGTGCAGTAACCATGATCAATGCAGTAACAGTAATCAATGCAATATGCAAGCAGAAAATCCTACCCAATCCAGCCTCTACACACCATCTCCGTACCAACCATACACACAATGTGGGGATAAAACCAACCCACCCAGCCCTACATACCAAGTAGTACCGGTTGCGACACTAAAATAGTATTGCAGCAAAGCTACCAGTATAGTAGGCTTAAAGCCATTAGTAGGTCCACCGTCATCTTATGCAACCCGTGCGACCATATTAGTACAGTACACTTCCTCCAAAATCATATATCCCACCCCATTCAATGCAACATAATATTATACATGGATGCAACATACATATAACATGGCATGCTCAAATATAGTCATACACATTGTAGACCAAATCTGTCATTTTACCTTACCGGGGTATTACAGTCATTTTACCCTACAAGGGTATTTCGATCATTCTACCCTATGGGGGTATTTTGATCATTTTACCATATGAGGGTATTTCAGACATTTTATCAAATAAGGGAAAAATCGTCATTTTATCATATAAGGGTTTAGGTACACTTACCGACCGAACAAAAGGTCACAGTCGTCTCGAGCAACCCGTGCAACCTTAACAATCAAACATTGAAAAAGGCCCAAAGCCCAAAATGCGGGCCCATATGGGCCTACATGTTCGTGTGGACCATGAAGCCCAAAAATGGCCTTGGCCGTGTGTACTACGCAGCCTGGCCCAATATTTTCCACACTTTCGTGTGGTTTACCCGTGTGGGCCCCACAAGCTTGTGGGGCCCATATGACCCATTCCAGCCCAACATGACCCATTTTGGCCCAACATGGCCCAAATTGGCCTTAGCCCATGAAATCGCTCATGGCTGGCCTTAACGATCTTACGCCAACGTTTGGGCATTCAGACTACCACACGAGCGAGCGCGGCTCGTGTAATGTCGACAGTCACCTATTTTGAATTTTGCCGATTTACAATTAGGGGTGGTGTGGTTACACACCTGTTGTGATGTCGTAGCCGAACCACTTCTGAGATCGAGAACCTATGGTCAACCACATCCCCTCATTAGCTTATATTCATGGTTATTCCAAACCACAATATTGAAAAGGATTCGATCGATTCACTGACACTTACCAATCCAACAATCGCAGAACCCTACTGACATAACACCCACATACTGCACGAAAACTCTGACCTTCATATGTAACATTCGATCGATTGATAAGTATTTAAAATCCAATATGAAATACATCGCACTTAAAGCACTTACCCCAAAAGTGGATAGACCACTTGCAGAGAAAAGAGTAATCATCCTAAGCCTCCACAATAGAATCCACAATAACTTGAATGATTTGACAGATCATAAGTTGTTAGAAGAGACATCACATAGATAGAGAAGAAATAAGAGGAAACAGGAGCACTTACCGATTCATCAAGGAACCCTTACTAACTGAAATAAAATAGAAGCATAAAAGGGGGAAGTATTCAACTAACACAAAATCGTGAAAAAAGAAGAGCACCGAAAAGTAGAAGGGAGGGGGCTAGAACTGTTTGGTTTAAACAAATAGAGAGGAAATGCTTGGTAAAAGTTGAAGGAGTGGAGATGAGAAAAGAGAGGGTTATACGATTAAGGTTTAGAGAAGTAGAGGAGGGAGGAGAATTGATTAAACCTAGGAGCAAAAAATGAATACCTTGAGAGGAAAGAAGAGAGAAATCGGCAATGAAGAAGACTCCAAAATACAAACCCAAAAGCACCCAAAAAGAAAGCACAGCAACCATTCCCTAGACACCAATCATTTTCAAAAGAAAAGCAACTGAATGAAGTTACAAAACCCACCAAAACTGAAAAGAAAGAGTGCCTAGAGTCCCCATTCGGTATACCACTCTCTTCCCTTCATCTCCCCAAAATTTTCTCCTAAAATCTCTCCTCAACTACCTCCTACAATCCCTCTATGATCAATTCAAACTCCACTCCACTCTGCAGTGTTTCAGCCAAACTCTACTACCTCTCATAGCTAACAGTAAAAATAATCTCCATTTGCACAAGCAGGGATTCAAACCTCAGACCACTAGCACACTCCACACGCCACTTACCACTAGGCTAGCAGGCTTTTTATGACATGTTTTACCCAAATTTAAATAAAAGCCTACTGCCTAGATACAGTGCTTATTCCTTTAAAATCAAAACTTTTTGCTCTTGCTCAGATTGAACCCAAGATTTCTCAAACTCTTACCAAAACACTTAACCAGTGAGACAAGCATGATTTTGTGTCACTTTCTTGCACAACTAACTATTTATTTGTCACTTCCTACCTGCTCCCATGCATAAGACCCAATACTTCTAGGCCCAAATTTGGGGCGTGACAATTCTACCTTCCTTAAATAAATTTTGTCCTCGAAATTTCCCACTATCAGAATAGTTGCTTAACACAGAATACACCACTACGCTTTCGCTACGCACTCTAGTTATAAAACCATACCACATTTTACTTGAGCGTTTCCAATACAGTCCATAGATAGATTGGAACCATGTGTCAATCCAATACTCCGTCCCACGATCATAAAACCCCGCTCTAGCACCTCTATGGCCTTCGTTGCAACCACTTGTACCCCTTCCACGAGTACCTCCAGTGCTCAAATGTTTCGCGTTTTATCTTTATTAGCAGCTTTTTGCATCAGTTTACAGTTCCAGTGTTTATTAGCAAATGTTTTATGAAGACAGTATCAAAAGTATAAGGTTTTATTTTCACACCACGCAGTGTCTATCAGTGTCTACCGGTTTACTACATTTTCAGTACACACTACAAAAGAGTTTGTAGTACGGTATACTACGTACAGTATTCTTAGTAATCCTACCTATGGGCGTTTCAGTCAAAATCAAAATACAGTTTTCAGGGAGAACTTCCCAGATCAGCGCGGAGAGTCGATGTACCACACATTCAGTATAACCTTTTAAAACAGTTCTTTTAGAATCTCAAAGTTTTGGAAGAAACCCAAATCCACATCCGAGTTTTGCAACTTGGCTTTGATACCACTAAATGTAACACCCCAAACCCGGCCTAGACGTTATGGCCGAAACTGGAAATGTCACATTGAAGTGTTTTTCGTAAAACATGATAGTTGTAACACCCCCGTACCTGAGACCATCGCCGGAGTCGAGCACGAGGTGTTAACGGACTTAATTCATTAATTAAATAGCTCAAACAATTTATTTTTAAAATTTCCGGACAAAATTGGTATTGCGTCACGATCGCTTAAAATTCATATATCGAGTTCTGAAACTTGAAATTAAGATCCGTAAATGTTTCCTGAAACTAGACTCATATATCTATCTACTAATTTTTTTTCTAAATTTTTTTGTTGGGAAAATTAGTATAGTTTTTTCGTTAAAGTCTCCCCTATTTCAGGGTTCAGCTACTCTGACCCCTGTGCATTACGAATCAAATTTCTTTCTGTAAATAAATCCAATGACTATGTCGTTTGTTTCACTTAAAAATAAACTCAATAAGGAATCCATACATCTAAATTGTGAATCCTAATTATTTTTAAAAAAATTATGGTGAATTTATAAATTCTGAACAGGGAATCCAAAAATTGCTCTGACCCTGTTTCACCAAAATGTAAATATATCATAAAATACAACTCTTTTACCTATTTTTTTCTTCCACATGAAAATATATTCATTAAGCTTGAATTATGTATTTTATTCATCATCTAATTCTATCTCTAATATTTTTAGTGATTTTTCAAACTCACGTCACTGCTGTTGTGTGATTCTGTTTTATAGCCAATTTCACCATTTTATGGATTTCATAGATTAGTTAGCACATAAAGTCATACGTGTTATCAAATATAATCTCGATTAGCCACTCCAATAGCTAATCTTTCTCAAACGTTTCCATGCCATCCATGAGCTATATGATAAGATTATATACACAAAAGGATTATAATGCTATACATGCCTTATTCCCAAAATATGCAAACCACCATACCGAGATGGTCCGTTGATAGTGTGAGCATGCCTCCGACCGTCCTGATCTCCAAACCGGCTTGTCAGAACTACAAGGAATGGAAGGGAAGGAGTAAGCATAAATGCTTAGTAAGTTCACATGCAAATAACAAATAACTTAACAAAGCAATTATACCAACCAACATTAGCATAATATCACCAAAACATATATCACATTTCTATTCATCATTCATTGTCTCACTACATTATCGTTGTCGTATCAAGTCTCAACCTGAGGGTTAAGTACATACCTGTCCAAACTGCCCATTCCATAACACTTACCAATACGCTACTTGCATCTTGAGTATTCTTCCATTTCACTAGAATTTTACCCGTTGAACACATCAGAATATAACTCGGATACATGGAAAGTTTGCACATAAGGGCCACATATGTAGTGTGACACCCCGAATGTGACCCTAGTCGGAGAGTGGTTTCGGGACCACGAAACCGAGTCACAAGAATAATTAAGTGTTATATTCCGTGCTTATTGTATGTGGAATTGGTAGGCGTAAATATTTCGTGTCTCGATTTTTATTAATTAGGTGCTAATTTATAAGAAAGGACTTAGTAGTGAACTTTGAAAGTACGATAGGGAAATATGTGATGACTAATTAAAGCATGCATGCAAAATAATGGACTTGCATGTCAAATTTCCCTTTTACAAGTGATGGCCGCCATGACAAAGTGATATGGGCTAAACATGTCATGAAACATGTTTTGTTGGGCATTAGGAGAAATCATAAACAAATAAGCATGGGTAAGGAAAGAATGAAAAAAATGTGTGTGAGAGTAGCATCCCCCATTGCCGTGCAACCAAGAAGAGAAAACAAAAAAATTTGTTCATCCTTTCTCATCTTTTGGCGAAAATCATAAGGAGGAAGAAAGGATTTTTGCTCCATTTTTGGTTTAGAAGAGAACTAGAAGGAGATTTGGCCATACTTGTACCAAGATTAAGGTATGTATGAGGTTGTGTTTGGAGTTTCATGCATGACTTGGTTACTAACTTGATGTGCATGTTAGCCATGGCTCAAATCTTTGTTATGCCATGGAAATGGTATTTGGGCAAAGTTGTTATGGTGATAAAGCCATTGCATGCTAAGTGTGAAGCTTGATGATGATGCATGCAATGATGGATTTTCTATTCATGAGTAAGGTTTTGAGTTTTCTCTTTGTTTTATCATGATTAAAGTTGAAAAGGAGCATGATTGTCATATTCGCCATGATGCATTCTTGAGCATGATTCATGCTTCTTGCATGTTAGTTAAAATTTGTGTTTTGGATGGCTATGGACACCTTGAAAATTCGCCATGCTCATATATGCATATATATGATTGCACATTATGTTTGGTTATGAACTAAGTGATGAATGTATTGATTTAAAGAAGAAAATGTGGAAGAATGCTTGTGAAATTGCAAGCACAATTCGCCTAGCACACATATAAGTGCTTGATGCTATATTATAAGTTTTGGGCCACAATGTGCAAAGCATTAATTAGTAGATTGCATGCTGTTTTTGTGAGGTATTAAGTGCAAAATTGACCTCAACATGTACATGAATATTCGGCCTTGGGTAGCCTATTGAAGGCCTTAGCATTTCCTTGATGCTCAAATAAATTGTATTGAATTGCTTGATGTAGTATAAAATGTGCATGACCATTGTGTATTCAAGCTAAAGAGTGGCCATATGACCATTTAAAATCCTTGTCATATTCGCCATAAGCAAGCACAATGAGGTTTTAATAAATTGAATTTGTTTGAATTAGCTCAAGAGCTAAGAGGGCCACAATTGGACAAGGGGAAGGAAAAGGTGATCGAATAGCCGAAAAAGCCGTTCGACAACATCCGAGGTAAGTCCTCAAGAAGTGACCTTACTTGAATTATGTGAGATGAAATATGGATGTGTATGATTATTGATTATGTGTGTATGAGTATTTGAATTCCACCGGGCTAAGTCCCGGCGAATATGCTAATGATTATAATTGTGTTTGAGCCTTAGTAACTGAAAATGAAATATGTATGTCCAATGATTATTGATGTATGTGTGCATGAGAAATTGAATGATATCCTGGCTAAGCCGAAGACAACTATGTTGGAAATTATATCCGGTTAAGACCCAAGGCGGTTGTGCTAGTGGCTATATCCGGCTAAGGCCAAGGCATTCGTATGAAGTTATTCTATCCGGCTAAGACCAAGGCATTTGTGCACGTGATTAAATCCGGTTATATTCAAGAATCTTGGGCTGGAGGTGAGTGTTGGTTGCGAAATGAATTTAAGTTATTGAATTGATTGATGCTTTGCGAACTTATATAATGATGAAGTATGAAGTAAGAATGTGTATTAATGAAATGATGCATTTGGCTATGTGAATGTATTGCTGTAAATTATAGTTCATTATATTCCTTGAGACTTACTAAGCATAAAAATGCTTACCCGTTGCTTTGGCTCTTAGTTTTCTAGATTTCGCCGAGGCAATCGGATTTGGGATCGTTGAAGTCGAAGTCATCCACACTATCAAGCCTCCATTTTGGTATAAATTTTGGTTGAACTTGAGATGGCATGTATAGGACTACCCTTGTTTGTTAAATATGTTGTAATGTAAGTATGTACGGCCGTGCGAAAATGGCTCGAAAAGGGAAGCATGAACTTAGACTAATTGTGGGTTGTATGTATATATTTTGTGTCATGATGTGGCTATGGCTTGGAAATGGGAATGTTGGTCATATGATCAGCCATTGGCATGGTTAAAATGATCATATATGAACCTATGTATGGTATGGCTAGTTGAATCATGGAGACCACCAAATAGGTAAGTCCTATCTTAAAACAGATGCTGCCAGCTGCAGTGGCATGAATGTGAAAAATCACCAAAATTCATAGGAATGGAATTAGATAGTGAATAAGCTATGTAAATGAACCTTTATGAGTCTATTTTCATATGGAAGAAACGAAACGGTCATAGGAGTTACAGGTTAAGAGATATTAAAGCTATTGTGAGACAGGGCCAGAATGGTTTCTGGGTTCCCTGTCGCTACTTTAAAATTCACTATAAATTATCCAAAATAATTAGGAGATATACCTTATATGTACAGATTCCATTTTGAGTCTAGTTTCATTAGAAACAAATGACACCAGCATTAAAGCCCTGTACAGAGAGATATTCAAGTTATACCGTGCGAAGGTCAGAGCAGTCGATCCCTGTAACAGGGTAACTTTAACTAATAAACTGTACCAATTGGCCCGACCAAAATCCTAGAAATAAATCCATGGATGGATATATGAGTCTAAATTCAGGAAAATTTACGAAACCAGTTTCCGAGTTTTGAAACTCGAGATATGATTTTAAAGGCGACAGTGACGCAGTTTTCCAGCCTGACTGGAAATGTCAAATTGGTGGGCAAAACATGTGAACTTGGTTTGTTAACCCTCGGTCCGACACCGGCGATGGTCTCGGGTTTGGGGTGTTACAATTTTATTGGTATCGAGCCACGGTTTAGTCGATTCTAGGACTACCGTGATGTGTTTGGGGTCTAGCTATACATGCCATTAAATGATGAATCGATAGTGTGATGAATTCGACAATTTGACTTCATGTTTGTTTATAGCAATGGATCCCGATCCCAACCGAAGCGATAGCTGATGATGTGGAGAGTGTGGCGCTGCTCCGCGCAGAGGGACAGCGCGGCGGACTCTCAACCTATGGCCAGTAATCCTAATGACGAGGCTAGGCAAGCCTTTTATAGTGTGATGAACGAATGGTTTAATCAATACATTCGAACCAACACGGTACTGTTCCACCACCTCCATTCCCGACGAATGCAACCCCAGACCTACAATACCTCCCAGAATCGACCAAATAAGGTCGTAAGCCCCGATCGATAGGATTCGAAAACATGGGGCCACTGAATTTAAGGCTACGGATGATGATGATGCCGAAGCGAGCTGAATTATGGTTAGATAACACTATCCGGTGCTTGATGAGCTATCCTGTACACCCGATGAGTGCTTAAAGTGTACCATCTCCTTGCTACGCTGAGTCCGCCTACTATTGGTGGAGTACTCGACTTGTGGTGCCTAGAGAACAAGTGACTTGGGAATTCTTTCTAACCGAATTCAAAAAAGTATATTAGTCGAGATTCATCGACCAAAAGCGGAGGGAATTCCTTGATCTTAAGCAAGGTTCTATGTCCGCTATGACTACGAATGAAAGTTTGTGAGGCTTAGCCAGACGCGAGAATGCATTTCGTCCAAGCTATTATGTGTAAACACTTGAGGATGGGCTGAATGATGATATAAGGATGTTTGTTGGCATTCTCGAGATCACGAGAGTTCGTAGTACTTGTTGAGCGAGCTTGTAAAGTCAAGAGCTTAGAAAGGAGAAACAAAAAGCTGATGTGGGGATTGGAGAATTCGAAGAGGTCCTCGGGAAAGTCTCTTCAACAAGCATCGAAGAGATTTCGAGATGATGCGAGCCGGTCTAGAGGCGTTTCGGGCTTTTCTAGACGAGGACGCGATCGACCCCCTGTGACCACACGAGTCACCTCGATCGCCGGTGGCGGAAATGATCGCCGAGAGAGGGCGGAGTGTCCACATTGTGGCAAATGGCATTCGGGAGCTGTTGGTTTCGTGATCGCTCCTCGCTATAAGTGTGGATCGGCCGACCACTTTATGAAGGATTGCCCGAGGATGCATGAGCAGAATGCAAGTCGAGTGCAAACCCGGGTGCTACCATCGCCGAGGTAGACCACCTAGAAATATGGGCAATGTCGATTGGCGGTCGAGAGGATCTAGAGATGCTACCATCGATCTCGAGGCTCGTGCTCTGCTAGGACTTATGCCATACGCGCACGCGCGAGGATCTGCCTCTCCGGATGTTATTACCGGTACTTTCACTCTTTTCAATACAAATGTAATTGCTTTGATTGACCCCGGTTCTACTCATTCATATATATGTGAAACCTTAGCATCCAAAGAAGACTTTGCCCATTGAGTCTCTCGAGTTTGTAATTCGGTGTCAAACCCTTGGGTCATTACGTGCTTGTTAACAAAGTGTGCAAGAAAAGTCCCTTAGTGTTCCGAGGTTCTTGTTTTCCGGCGGACTTAATGCTTTTGCCATTCGATGAGTTCGATGTTATTCTTGGTTTGGATTGGTTGACCATGCACGATGCGGTTGTAAATTGCAAGAGCAAGACTATCGATTTGAAGTCGCGAATAATGAAATAATTCGGGTTGAGTCCACGGACTTAAAGGGTTGCCACCGTAATATCGCCGATGTTGGCCCGTAAATATGTAAGAAAAGGGTGCGGCGTACCTTGCGTATGTACTCGATGACAAGGAATCGAGAAGAAACCCGAATTTGTGCCCGTGGTTTGTGAATACCGGATGTTTTCCCGAAGAATTGCGGGTTTACCACTGTTCGGAAATAGAATTTGGCATCGAATTGGTACCGGTACCACTCAATTTCGATAGCTCCGTATCGTATGGCACCAACGGAATTAAAGGAGTTGAAAGTTCAGTTGCAAGAATTGGTGGATAGAGGTTTCGCTTCCCGAGTTTTTCGCCTTGGGGTGCGTCGGTCTGCTTCGTGAAGAAGAAGGATGGAACCATGCGATTGTGCATCGACTATCGTCGACTTAACAAAGCGACGATAAAGAACAAATATCCGTTGCCACGTATTGATGACTTGTTCGATCAAGCGAAGGGAGCCTCGGTGTTCTCGAAAATAGATTTGAGATCGGGCTACTATCAATTGCGAATCCGAGATTGACGTGCCCAAGACGCGCTTGAGCGAGATATGGTCACTATGAGTTCTGGTGATGCCGTTTGGGCTCACTAATGCCCTCGGTATTTATGGATTTAATGAATCGAATCTTTAGACCATATTTGGATCGATTCGTAGTCGTGTTCATTGATGACATCTTGGTCTATTCAAGAAATGAGACCGAACATGCTGAACACCTGCGGTTAGTGCTGCAAATTTTACGGGACAAGCAATTATATGCTAAGTTCAGCAAGTGTGAGTTCTGGTTAAGAGAGGTTAGCTTCTTGGGTCATGTGGTATCTGCATCGGGTATTCGAGTCGACCCGAATAAAATTTCAGCCATACTAAATTGGAAGCCTCCGAGAAATATTACTGAGGTTCGAAGCTTTTTGGGGCTTGCCGGTTATTACCGACGTTTTGTAAAAGGGTTCTCAACGATAGCCACGCCGATGACGAAGCTACTCCAAAAGGATGTTAAGTTCGAATGGACGGAGAAATGCCAAAAAAGCTTCGATCAACTGAAAACTTATTTGACTGAAGCCCCAATTCTAGTGCAACCCGAGTCCGGCAAGGAGTTTGTTATCTATAGCGACGCCTCTCTACTTGGGTTAGGTTGCGTATTAATGCAAGAAGGTCGAGTTGTGGCCTATGCGTCGAGGCAATTAAAGCCACATGAGAAAAATTATCCGACTCATGATCTCGAATTGGCCGCCATCGTATTCGCCTTAAAGATTTGGCGACATTACTTATTTGGTGAAAGGTGCCATGTATACTCGGATCACAAAAGTCTCAAATATTTGATGACCCAAAGAGACTTAAATCTGCGACAAAGACGTTGGCTTGAGCTGTTAAAGGATTATGAACTGATCATTGATTATCACCCGGGAAAGGCGAATGTGGTTGCGGATGCCTTGAGTCGTAAATCGTTATTCACTTTACGAGCGATGAATGTGCACTTGTTCGTCCGATCCGACGGTGTGTTAGTGGCTGAATTGAAAGCCAAACCACTATTGACACACCAAATTCGAGAAGCTCGAAAAGTCGACGACGAGTTGGTTGCAAAACGGGCTGCGTGTGTTCGAACAAGGACTCGGAGTTTCAAATCGACGATGACGATTGTTTGAGGTTCAAAAGTCGTCTGTGTGTCCCAAGGAATTGAACTCATTTCGATAATTCAATGAAGCCCATTGTAGCCAAATGGCAATCCACCCGGGAGTACGAAGATGTACAATGATTTGAAACGTCGATTTTGGTGGCATGGTATGAAGCGAGACATCTCCGACTTTGTTTCAAGATGTTTAATATGTCAACAAGTGAAAGCGGAACATCGGTGCCTTGAGGATTACTTGACCAATCACGATACCCGAGTGGAAATGGGATCGAGTCACAATGGACTTTGTATCCGGACCGCCATTGTCGACAAGTAAGAAGGATGCGGTTTGGGTCGTGGTAGATCGATTGACTAAGTCGGCCCACTTTGTCCCCGTCGTCGGATTTTTCAATGGACAAATTAGCGGAATTGTACGTTTCTCAGTTGTGAAATTACACGGGTGCCTATTTCTATCGTGTCGGATAGAGATCCGAGATTTACCTCGCGGTTTTGGAAAAAGTTGCAAGAAGCTTTGGGTACCAAGTTGCATTTCAAGACCGCCTTTCACCCCCAAACCGATGGTCAATCCGAGCGGTAATTCAGATACTTGAGGATATGTTAAGATGTTGCGTCCTCGAGTTTAGTGGTTCATGGGAACAGATTTGCCGTTGATTGAATTCGCACAACAACAACTTTCAATCGAGCATTAAGATGGCACCTTACGAGGCTTTGTGCGGGCGTAAATGCCGTACACCATTGTTTTGGACCGAGCTTGGTGAAAGCAAGATTTTCGGTGGATTTGATTAGGGATGCTGAGCAGAAAGTGAAAGTAATCCGTGAAAGTTTGAAGATAGCCTTCGATCGTCAGAAGTCGTACGCGGATATGAAGCGTAAGGATATCGAGTATCAGGTGGGTGATAAAGTGTTTCTCAAGGTATCGCCTTGGAAAAAGATACTCAGGTTCGGCCGTAAGGGCAAGTTGAGCCCGAGGTTCATTGGGCCATATGAGATATCAGAGCGAGTCGGTCCAGTGGCATATCGTTTGATTTTGCCCCCTGAACTCAAAAAGGTTCACGATGTCTTCCACGTGTCGATGCTTGACGTTATAGATCCGATCCAACGCACGTGATTAGTCCATCGAAATTGAAATTCAAGCTAATATGAGTTATGAGGAAGAACCAATTCGTATCCTATCACGAGAAGTGAAAGAGTTACAAACAAGCGGGTTCCGCTAGTGAAAGTGTTATGGCTCAAGCACGGATAGAAGAAGCTACTTGGGAGACCGAGAACTCTATGAGAGAGCGATATCCGAACCTATTTACCGGTAAGCTTTTCGGGGACGAAAATCTCTTGAGTGGGGGAGAGTTGTGACACCCCGAATGTGACCCTAGTCGGAGAGTGGTTTCGGGACCACGAAACCGAGTCACAAGAATAATTAAGTGTTATATTCCGTGCTTATTGTATGTCGAATTGGTAGGCGTAAATATTTCGTGTCTCGATTTTTATTAATTAGGTGCTATTATAAGAAAGGACTTAGTAGTGAACTTTGAAAGTACGATAGGGAAATATGTGATGACTAATTAAAGCATGCATGCAAAATAATGGACTTGCATGTCAAATTTCCCTTTTTTACAAGTGATGGCCGGCCATGACAAAGTGATATGGGCTAAACATGTCATGAAACATGTTTTGTTGGGCATTAGGGAGAAATCATAAACAAATAAGCATGGGTAAGAAAAGAATGAAAAAAATGTGTGTGAGAGAGTAGCATCCCCCATTGCCGTGCAACCAAGAAGAGAAAAAAAAAAATTTGTTCATCCTTTCTCATCTTTTGGCGAAAATCATAAGGAGGAAGAAAGGGATTTTTGCTCCATTTTTGGTTTAGAAGAGAACTAGAAGGAGATTTGGCCATACTTGTACCAAGATTAAGGTATGTATGAGGTTGTGTTTGGAGTTTCATGCATGACTTGGTTACTAACTTGATGTGCATGTTAGCCATGGCTCAAATCTTTGTTATGCCATGGAAATGGTATTTGGGCAAAGTTGTTATGGTGATAAAGCCATTGCATGCTAAGTGTGAAGCTTGATGATGATGCATGCAATGATGGATTTTCTATTCATGAGTAAGGTTTTGAGTTTTCTCTTTGTTTTATCATGATTAAAGTTGAAAAGGAGCATGATTGTCATATTCGGCCATGATGCATTCTTGAGCATGATTCATGCTTCTTGCATGTTAGTTAAAATTTGTGTTTTGGATGGCTATGGACACCTTGAAAATTCGCCATGCTCATATATGCATATATATGATTGCACATTATGTTTGGTTATGAACTAAGTGATGAATGTATTGATTTAAAGAAGAAAATGTGGAAGAATGCTTGTGAAATTGCAAGCACAATTCGCCTAGCACACATATAAGTGCTTGATGCTATATTATAAGTTTTGGGCCACAATGTGCAAAGCATTAATTAGTAGATTGCATGCTGTTTTTGTGAGGTATTAAGTGCAAAATTGACCTCAACATGTACATGAATATTCGGCCTTGGGTAGCCTATTGAAGGCCTTAGCATTTCCTTGATGCTCAAATAAATTGTATTGAATTGCTTGATGTAGTATAAAATGTGCATGACCATTGTGTATTCAAGCTAAAGAGTGGCCATATGACCATTTAAAATCCTTGTCATATTCGCCATAAGCAAGCACAATGAGGTTTTAATAAATTGAATTTGTTTGAATTAGCTCAAGAGCTAAGAGGGCCACAATTGGACAAGGGAAGGAAAAGGTGATCGAATAGCCGAAAAAGCCGTTCGACAACATCCGAGGTAAGTCCTCAAGAAGTGACCTTACTTGAATTATGTGAGATGAAATATGGATGTGTATGATTATTGATTATGTGTGTATGAGTATTTGAATTCCACCCGGCTAAGTCCCAAGGCGAATATGCTAATGATTATAATTTTGTTTGAGCCTTAGTAACTGAAAATGAAATATGTATGTCCAATGATTATTGATGTATGTGTGCATGAGAAATTGAATGATATCCGGCTAAGCCCAAGACAACTATGTTGAAATTATATCCGGTTAAGACCGAAGGCGGTTGTGCTAGTGGCTATATCCGGCTAAGGCCAAGGCATTCGTATGAAGTTATTCTATCCGGCTAAGACCAAGGCATTTGTGCACGTGATTAAATCCGGTTATATTCCGAAGAATCTTGGGCTGGAGGTGAGTGTTGGTTGCCGAAATGAATTTAAGTTATTGAATTGATTGATGCTTTGCGAACTTATATAATGATGAAGTATGAAGTAAGAATGTGTATTAATGAAATGATGCATTTGGCTATGTGAATGTATTGCTGTAAATTATAGTTCATTATATTCCTTGAGACTTACTAAGCATAAAAATGCTTACCCCGTTGCTTTGGCTCTTAGTTTTCTAGATTTCGCTCGAGGCAATCGGATTTGGGATCGTTGAAGTCGAAGTCATCCACACTATCAAGCCTCCATTTTGGTATAAATTTTGGTTGAACTTGAGATGGCATGTATAGGACTACCCTTGTTTGTTAAATATGTTGTAATGTAAGTATGTACGGCCGTGCGAAAATGGCTCGAAAAGGAAGCATGAACTTAGACTAATTGTGGGTTGTATGTATATATTTTGTGTCATGATGTGGCTATGGCTTGGAAATGGGAATGTTGGTCATATGATCAGCCATTGGCATGGTTAAAATGATCATATATGAACCTATGTATGGTATGGCTAGTTGAATCATGGAGACCACCAAATAGGTAAGTCCTATCTTAAAACAGATGCTGCCAGCTGCAGTGGCATGAATGTGAAAAATCACCAAAATTCATAGGAATGGAATTAGATAGTGAATAAGCTATGTAAATGAACCTTTATGAGTCTATTTTCATATGGAAGAAACGAAACGGTCATAGGAGTTACAGGTTAAGAGATATTAAAGCTATTGTGAGACAGGGCCAGAATGGTTTCTGGGTTCCCTGTCGCTACTTTAAAAATTCACTATAAATTATCCAAAAATAATTAGGAGATATACCTTATATGTACAGATTCCATTTTGAGTCTAGTTTCATTAGAAACAAATGACACCAGCATTAAAGCCCTGTACAGAGAGATATTCAAGTTATACCGTGCGAAGGTCAGAGCAGTCGATCCCTGTAACAGGGGTAACTTTAACTAATAAACTGTACCAATTGGCCCGACCAAAAATCCTAGAAATAAATCCATGGATGGATATATGAGTCTAAATTCAGGGAAAATTTACGAAACCAGTTTCCGAGTTTTGAAACTCGAGATATGATTTTTAAGGCGACAGTGACGCAGTTTTCCAGCCTGACTGGAAATGTCAAATTGGTGGGCAAAAACATGTGAACTTGGTTTGTTAACCCTCGGGTCCGACACCGGCGATGGTCTCGGGTTTGGGGTGTTACATGTAGCCAAGCTACCATGTAACCCACCCATAAGCGAACTCGGACTCAACTCAACGAGCTCGGGCATTCGCATCCATAAGTGAACTCAGACTCAACTCAATGAGCTCAGATGCCTAGTTACATCTCACAAACTCGGACTCAACTCAACGAGTTCAGACTTTCGCATCCATAAGTGAACTCGGACTCAACTCAACGAGTTCGGATGCCCAAATATCCGAATCTATTCCTAAGGTTCAACGGAACTTTCCTCGTTCGTACTCCTTTACCATTTTCCTTGGAATACCCATGACGATACTTTGGTAGTCTTTCACATTTTTCACATAATTCATAAAATTTTTGCATGTTGTCCAACAATGACCACAAAGCATAAAATTGCATGATACCAATCATAATATCGTATAAATAGCATAAATGATTTAAAATAACAGTTATATTACAACATTTACATTTGAACTTACCTCGTATGCGAAAATGGTCATTTTTACCATTTTGTCCACAACTTGGTATTTTGCCGGTTTTAGCTCGAATTTCGATTTTCCTTGCTCTATCATTTCAAATATAGCCTAATTAGGACTCATATTATTCAAATCAACCCAAAATCATATTTTGGAAAAATTACAATTTTCCCTAAACTTTCACATATTTACACTTTTGCCCCAAATCTCGTAAATTAAACTTCATCCTATTTTCTTATGTTTTATGATATGCTGATCATTTTTCCCTTCTACAGCAACAGCAATTCTCACTCTAGCATGTGCTTATGAACATTAGGTATTTTTACCGATTATGTCATTTTAGTCGTTTTTACGTAAAATCACTTAGCAAAAGTTGTTTAACACAATCTCAGGCTTCATATTATACCATAAAACATCAAAATTCATGCATATCATTCATGGGTAAATTTTTAAATATAAACCCTAGCTCAAAATATTGGTAGAAACAGGTAAACCGAGCTACGAGGATTTCAAAAATATAAAGAACATTAAAAACAGGCATAGAAGTCACTTACAATCAAGGCTTAAAAGTGTTGAAACCCTAGCTATGGTAAAGAGAAAAATTTGGCAGCAACTTATGGAGAAGATGATCATTTTTGTGTTATTTTTCCCATTTTATTTCATTTAATATCAAAATGACTAAAATGCCGTTCCTTATTAAACTTTCAAAAATTCCATCCATGTCCAATTTTTGTCCATAAACTTAGAAATTGGTCAAATTTCTATTTAAGACCTCCTAATTAAATTTCGAAGCAATTTCATACTAGAAACTTCTAGAATGCAAATTTTGTAACTTATTCAATTTAGTCCCTAACTTCAAATTAAGCACTTTATGCATAGAATTTCTTCACTAAATTTTCACACAATCATGCAATCATATCATAGACCTCAAAATAATTATAAAATAATTATTTCTATCTCAGATTTGTGGTCCCAAAACCACTATTCCTATCAGGCCCTAATTTGGGATATCACAATAGCGTTTGAAAAGCCCAATGTTTATTTAGCCTTTTTGTGTGATCTAGAAAATAATTTTAAAACTTGCATCACTATCAAAAAGTATTTACTTTAAAATGTTATTAATTCCAAATTCTCATTTATCATGGAAGCTTCTGAAACGGTTTTGTGTATTCGTAGTATTTTGGTGAATCATGTATATCTTTTGAAAACTCGCATCCTACCACTAGCAGGTATAAATCATAATAAAATAATAAAAGGCCAAATTAAAGAATAAAATTTAAAGAGGCCTTTTACATAAAAATACCCAAATAAAACTACTTATAAATTAAAAGATAAATTTGGAAGCGTAAGTTGTTGTGTGTCCACCTCCGAGTCCCTCGCAGCACTGATCCACTTAAGGATTACCTATACAGTTAATATAGTTGGGTGAGTTTACGAAAACTCAGTGTGTAATCCCATATTATCACAAAAATAAACATGCAGAAAGCGCATACATTCTGGGCCTAAGCCCATATCAGTAACAGTAGCAGTTTGGGCCTTAGCCCATTTCACTAATAGTAATCAGTGCAGTAACCATGATCAATATAGTAATAGTAATCAGTACAGTATGCAAGCAGAAAATCCTACCCAATCCAGCCTCTACACACCATCTCCGTACCAACCCTACACACTATGTGGGGATAAAATCGACCCACCCAACCTTACACACCAAGTAGTCCCAGTTGCGGCACTAAAACAAAATTGCAGCCAAGCTGCCAGTATAGTAGGTTTAAAGCCCTCAGTAGGTCCACCGTCGTCTTGCGTGACTCGTGCGACCATATCAGTACAGTACACTTCCTCCAAAATCATATATCCCACCCCATGCAATGCAACATAATATTATACACGGATGCAACATACATATAACATGGCATGCTCAAATACAGTCATACACATCATAGAACAAATCTGTCATTTTATCTTATCGGGGTATTATAGTCATTTTACCCTATAGGGGTATTTCGGTCATTCTACCCTATGGGGGTATTTCAGTCATTTTACCCTATAAGGGCATTTCTATCATTTTATCAAATAAGGGTAAAGTCATCATTTTATTACATGAGGGTTCAGGTACGCTTACTGACCCAACAGAAGGTCACAGACGTCTCAAGCAACTCGTGCAACCTTAACAATCAAACAGTGAAAATGGCCCAAGGCCCATAATACGGGCCCATGTGGGCCTACATGCCCGTGTGGCCCAGAAGCCCAAAAATGGCCTTGGCTGTGTGTACTACATAGCCTGGCCCAATATTCTCCATACTTTCGTGTGGTTTACCTGTGGGGGCCCTACAAGCCCGTGGGGCCAACATGACCCATTTCGGCCCAACATGGCCCAAATCGGCCCCAGCCCATGAAATCGGTCATGGCTGGCCTTAATGATCTTACGCTCACGTTTGGGCATTCAGACTAGCACACGAGCGAGCGAGGCTCGTGTAGTGTCGAAGGTCGCCTATTTCAGCTTTTGCCGATTTACGATTAGGGGTAGTGTGGTTACACATCTGTTGTGATGTCGTAGCCGAACCACTTCTAAGATCAAGAATTTATGGTCAACCACATCCCCCCATTAGCCTATATTCATCGTTATTCCAAACCACAATATCGAAAAGGATTTGATCGATTCACTGACACTTACCAATCCAACAATCGCAGAACCCCACTGACTTAACACCCACGTACTACTCCAAAACTCTGACCTACATAAGAAACGTTCGATAGATTGCTAAGTATTTAAAATCCAATATGAAATACATCGCACTTAAAGCACTTATCCCAAAAGTAAATAGACCACTTGCAAAGAAAAGAGTAATCGTCCTAAGCCTCCATAATAGAATCCACACTTTCTTGAATGATTTGGTAGATCATACGTTGTTAGAAGAGAGATCACATAGGCAGAGGAAACAGGAGCACTTACCGATTCATCAGGGAACCCTTACTAACTGAAATAAAATAGAAGCATAAAAGGGGGAAGTATTCAACTAACACAAAATCATGAAAAAAGAAGAGCACCGAAAAGTAGAAGGGAGGGGGCTAGAACTGTTTGGTTTAAACAAATAGAGCGGAAATGCTTGGTAAAAGTTGAAGGAGTGGAGATGAGAAAAGAGAGGGTTATACGATTAAGGTTTAGAGAAGTAGAGGAGGGAGGAGAATTGATTAAACCTAGGAGCAAAAAATGAATACCTTGAGAGGAAAGAAGAGAGAAATCGGCAATGGAGAAGACTCCAAAATGCAAACCCGAAAGCACCCAAAAGGAAAGCACAGTAACCATTCCCTATTCACCAATCAGTTTTCCAAAGAAAAGCAACTGAATGAAGTGACAAAACCCACTAAAACCGAAAACAAAAAGTGCTTAGAGTCCCCATTCGGCATACGACTCTCTTCCCTTCATCTCTCCTACAATTTTCTCCTAAAATCGCTCCTCATATCTCTCCTCAAATCCCTCCTTCAATCGCTCCATGACCAATTCAAACTCCACTCCACTCTACAGTGTTTCAGCCAAACTCTACTACCTCCCATATCCAATAGTAAAAATAATCTCCATTTGCACAAGCAAGGATTCGAACCTCAGACCACTAGCATACTCCCCATGCCGCTTACCACTAGCTGGCTTTTTATGACATGTTTTACCCACATTTAAATAAAATCCTACTACCTAGATACAGTGCTTATTCTTTTAAAATCAAAACTTTTTGCTCTTGCTCAGGCTTGAACCTAAGAATTCTCAGACTCTTCCCAGAACACTTAACCATTGAGACAAGTATGATTTTGTGTCACTTTCTTGGACAACTAACTATTTATTTGCCGCCTCCTACCTGCTCCCATGCAAAAGACTCAATACTTCTAGGCCCAAATTTGGGGTGTTACAGAACTTACTATTACATTATCTTTCCACACTCGTTTCATATGCATAACACACAAGACATAAGCATATCATCAACCATAGAAACAATTTAGTTCATTTAAACATAGCTCTTTTGGAATTAACCACATGATAAATCATTTCATAAGAAATTACATAATTTAAACCTCACCACACTTTCTTAAATACAAGCATACTTCCATTTGGGCACTTACCATTTCAATGAAACTTATAAGTAAACATAATACCAATCAACCAATAGCTTGGCACATGCCTAAGCATCAACAATAACACATGTTAGCATACTTGAACATATTTCATATAAATTCAACATGGATAACCATTTATTCTCAACATGTAATACTTGAGTATATCACTCATCTCAACTTACATAATTTCCATGTATCATCATATCAAGGATATTCATATATGTATATGTCATAATACATATCATTCTCTTACCGTTTCTTATCTGAATAACGCCTGTTGAACCATTTAGAATACCATTGGATACTCGGGATAGCTCACACATAGTGCGCTAACTCATATAACTATAATTCATCAATTCCTTTACATATATGCTCACACGAGCTGTGAAAATGGGCATGCTCACACGAGTTGTGGGTTGAAACGTAGGTACACGATGTTGGTCACACGAGCTATGGAGTATCCGCAACACATACCGGGCCTCAGCCATTGGTAAGACGTTCAAGACAGCACCCGAATCATGTAAACCCTAATGACATTTCATTTGTATCCCATGAATTCCTAAGGTTCAAACGAGGCTCGGTAGTCGTCGTACGTCATTGAATTTCTATCGTTTCATGACATAATAAATTGCATAATAACATCTATATATTAATTCATGTACCATTTACGAACTTACCTGGCTAAATTGAAGAAATACCAAAGTTTAGGGGCATTTTGGTAAGTTTTTATTTTCCTCGATTTTTGACCCGATCTTGATCTAAAATAGTAATCTCATTCAATTTATCAATTTATACATTAAAAAATTGTATTTCATGCAATTTGGTCATTTTAACATTATTATAAAATTGCCCCTAAAGTTTTACTTTTATTCAATTTAGTCCTTAAGCCCAAAACATGCAAATTAACCATTTTTAATGCCAAATTATAATAGCCGAATATTCATGGCACCCATATTAGCCCATATTTGTATTAATATCATATCAAATCCTTGTACTTTTACTATTTAAACAATTTAGTCCCTAATCAGAAAATTCATAAAAAATCACTTAACAAAATACTTTTAGATACCAACTAATATTTAAAATTCCTCCTTTAACATAAAAAATCACTAGATTCATCAATGGCAACATTAATAATCTTTAACATTTTCAAAATCAAAGGTACGGGCTAGCTAGACCTAGTTGCAACGATCTCAAAAATATAAAAATTATTGAAAATGGGGCTAAAATGGACTTACATGCATCACCAGAAGGTAAGCCGAAGCTTCAAGGTCTTCCATGGAGTTTTTTTCCATTAAAAATCGGTGAAGAAGACATTTATACGATGATAAAACATTTTGGTTTTATTTTATTTTAATATAATTAGCAAATTGTCATATAAACCTTAGTTAATAATTAAATAAAACGTCATATTCATGTCCATTATTGTCCAATAAAGCCTTGAATGGTCTAATTACCACTTAAGTCATGTTTCCTTTATTCAAATAACCATTTAATCACTCAAATCAAATAGTGATAAAATTTTACATATTTTACGATTTAGTCCTTTTTAATTAATTAACTATCAAAACGTTAAAATTTTTCAACGAAACTTTAATTCCACCATAATGACACTCTGTAAATATTTATAAAAATATTTTTGGCTTGATTTATAGAAACGAGGTCCCGATACCTCATTTTTTAAAATGACTTGACCATAGGGTCTTACCACTTGAACTTAATAAATCGATTATATAAAAAAAATCACTATATCAAAAAACTTTTTAAAACCATGTTTGACTCATAAATATTAAATAATAATATTTATGAAATTACTCATCAGATTTGTGGCCCCGAAACTATTATTTCCGACACCACTGAAAAACGGGCTGTTACAACCATCACTTGTAGTTTTGGTTGACTACTAAACACCCTTTCTTTGTGGACTTGTACTCTATAAGATTGACCCGTAGGATCTTTTTCTTTCAAAACATTTTTCCAAGACATTTCCAATAGCAAATAGCCCTTAGGGTGAACTTCATATGCTGCCATAGCCCAGCTATAGTCTTATGCAACAATATGACCATATGTTTACTATCCTAGCGAACTTCATATGTTGCCATAACCCAACTATGGTCTTACACAAAATGATCCCATGTTTATTGTCCTATCAGACTTCAGATTTCAAGGAATCAAAAGAACTCTTTCAATGTGTCACCTTGAAGGACCAGTTTATAACTGTTATCACAGTGTCACTCCATAGAGTTGATAGACTGTCTTCATAGTGTCTCTTTAGCAAGCCAGTTGATAACCGCCGTCGCGGTGCCACTCTATAGATGTAACAGCTCATTTTTAATGAAATTGGAATAGTGGTTTCGAGACCACTAATCTAACGTAAAAATATTTAATTGATTATTATTTTAATGTCTACAACACATTAGTAGTGTTGTATAAAATTTTGTTAAGAAATTTTATCGTTTGCATGCTTAATTTGACAAAAAGGGCTAAATTGCAAAAAGGTGAAAATCTTGAGTTCTATATGATAAAGAGATCTAATGACTATGATATAAAATGATTGGAGGGTTTGTGATGTAATTAGACCATTTGAAATTTGAGTGGACATTTATGGATGATCGCGTGATTCGTAACAAGTAATCAATATTTATAATGAAGATCAAACCTAGACTAATTATTATCACGATGAAAAGGCAAGTGCACCTATCGAACTATAGTAATGGCAAGACTGGGATACCGTACCCAAGGGAA
The DNA here is from genome assembly GCF_025698485.1 of Gossypium arboreum. Classification (NCBI taxonomy): domain Eukaryota; kingdom Viridiplantae; phylum Streptophyta; class Magnoliopsida; order Malvales; family Malvaceae; genus Gossypium; species Gossypium arboreum. Next base: position 113,459,540 of record NC_069077.1, on the reverse strand, counting down.
CCAAAAGTAATAGTAATAACTATCTTTTTATTATCTAGCCTAAGAAAAATAGGGTTTGTTTATTAAACTAATTATCTGTATTCCAGAAAAGTTCTAGAAGAGGCCCCCTTTTCTAGGCCATACTTGGGGTGTTTATATAGGCTTTGGTTTGGCTTTCTTCCTCCCTAAGTACCCTTTTCCGTGTAAAATAAAACTCTTTGAAAAAGGGACACGCCCGTGTGACGTGTTTGCCAGGCCGTGTTCGATCCGTTAAATTGCACACGGCAGTGTTGGTCAATGGCCAGGCCATGTGAATCGTGAAAGCCTTGGTTGACACCCTCGAAGGACACGGGCGTGTAAGCAGCCCGTGTGGCAAGGCTTAGGCCGTGTGAACTCCTCTATTTGGTCCGTTTTGTCCCTTTTTAGCTCGATTTTTGCTCCTTTTGACTCTTGGTGCTCTCCTGAGTACAAAACATGAAATAACTGGATTAAGAGCACCAAAATCCACAAATCTAGTAGTAAACATCCATAAATATGCTAAGTATTCGGGGTAAAACTATGTATAATTTGGCATTTATCAAATACCCCCACACTTAAGCATTTGCTTGTCCTCAAGCAAAACTCTCATTTACTGCTAGCGTTCATTCCTCTTAATCACATAATCATTACTGATAATGTTACAAGTTATTCCACAGAAAATCATACAGTGAGAATTCAACTATAGGGGCGTTAAAAGCCTCAAACAATCTAAATCGAATATTTTGATAATAAAATCATAGGTAATCTCCTTCCTCTAAGTAATTAACTTTAGTCCTAAATATACAAGAGATGGCATCCTCACTAAAGATCCACTCAAATCACTCAAAGTGTTTAAGGTTCAAGATTAAGCACTCAATTGTCTAACATGAAAAGTTATTACCATAGGCTTGCATGAAAATCAAATCTCCACCACATGTAAATGATATGATACACTAATCAAAAGGTCTTTGCATGGTTGTAATGGAGTTTAGGTTACAGGTATGGATACAAGCTGAAGAGACAAAGGTTAGAATCGAGATAATTTCAATATATTACCCCACTATCAAAAACTTAATTACTGAACCACAAACAAATATCTAGAACTATTTTACATGAGTTCATGGCAACTTTAGCTTGCTGAGAATTACAATAATAATACTAAGTTTTTCTTTTTTCTTTTTTTATTTTTTTAAGAATAAATCAAGTCAATACAATATAGAAATCATACTTCATGATTCAGTAACAAAAAATGGTGAATATAGTGAGGTAACAGTATTAAATTTAATCTCGATAAAAAAAAAGTAAATTAAGTAAGAGGATTTCAACAATAATAGGTTAATGGGTTAATGATGAAGGTTTATCAATAAAAAAAATTAGTAGGCTAAAAAGGGGTTCACTAAGGGTTTAATTATGTGGGAAGGCTTTTTATGGAGTAAATGGGTTGAATCCTAAGTGCCTTTATCATCTCAGTGTATCAAATCATACGTGTGATCTCGACATGTATAATTGAAGCAAGTTTTAGAATAACAGTTCAATGTTGACACACTCAAACCACAAAAGAAGTGAGCAAGAAAGAAAGCTATATGCTCAAAAGGCTAAAAAATCTCACCAAAAATTTGGGTTTTTGATGTCATTCCTGTATACCTAAGATTTCAAGATAATACCTTAATTTAGGAAAAATAGTCTAAAAAAAATTTAATTTCTCAAAATATCAACTTATCATGCTCGATTCTTTAAGGTCCTATAATCAAATAATCATGCATAATTCCCTTGGTCTAATTCACGACATATCAACAATAATTATAGATCAATCAGAATTCATTCTATCAATATTATGAGAAAATCACTTAAGCATAAGACCAAATTCAGGGATTTGAGAATAATGCAAAAAGTTAGGTTTCATGTTCACCCCCCACACTTAAGATGTACATTGCCCTCAATGTACAAAGATAGATTATTAAAAATAAAGAAAATCATAAGACGAAAGGAGGTGAAACTGCCTGTTATATGGATGCGGAACTTGATTCTGAGGCTGGAGTGTTTGGGGAAAGTATTAGCTGCCATTGTCTTGGCTAGATGAAGAAATTGGGTCGTTGAACATGGCACTCATGAGGTATTATTTCCCATTTGTTTCCTCATTCCGTAAAATATTCCTACCAACTTTGCTTGGAAGTCTGTAGAATCATAAAGAGCTTATTAAGAGTTGGTGTGGAAGAGAGCATTGTAACACCCCGTACCCGAGACCGTTGCCGGAGTCGAACACGAGGTGCTAACCGACTTAATTCATTTGCTTTCACAGTCCATTTTAAAAATTTCCAGGCAGTTGGCTAACTACACCGCTGTCACCTTAAAAATCTTATCTTGAGTTCCAAAACTCGAAAATCAGTTTCGTAATTTTTCCCTGAAACTAGACTCATATGTCCATCTACAGATTTTTTTTTAGAATTTTTGGTCGGGCTAATTAGTACAGTTTATTAGTTAAAGTCTCCCCTATTACAGGGTGTGACTACACTGACCTTCATGCATTACGATTTGGATATCTCCCTGTACAGGGCTTCAATACTGATTCCGTTTGTTTCTATAGAAACTAGACTCAAAAAGGAATCTATAAATTTATGGCATGACTTCTAAATGTCTCTGGTTAATTTATAATGAATTTCCAAAGTGAGATCAGGGGATCCAGAAACCGTTCTGGCCCTGTCTCACGAAAACTTTAACATCTCATAATATACTGTTCATATGAACGTTTCGTTACTTTCCTATGAAAATAGATTAATCAGTGTTCGATTACATAATTTATTCACTATTTAATAGCCTTCCTACTATATTTAGTGATTTTTCACATTCACATCACTGCTGCTATCAGCATCTATTTTTAAGGTAAACTTTACCTATTTCATGATCCTCCATGGATCAACTAGAGTTTGTCATACATATACCAAAAGTGATCATGAATAACCATTCCCATGGCTAACCGTTACCAACATTTCCATACCTCTCGACGGACAACATACAAAACGATTATAATGCTATGATCAAAGTATATTTAAGCCATTTTCGCATGGCTATCCAAATTTACACAAAACCAAAGGGTACATGACCAACAACAAAAGGGTAGTCCTATACATGCCATTTCAAAGTTCAACCAAAAGTATACCAAAAGGAGCTTTGATAGTGTGGGCGACTTCAACTTCAAAAATCCCGAGTCCGATAGTGAAGAACCAAAATCTATAAAAGAGAATTAAATAAGCAGAGTAAGCATTAAATGCTTAGTACGCTTTTGAGCAAAGAATTTAAGCGCAATCAAGTATAGCATTCATATAACTAAACGGATAATTCCATATATACATATTCTCAAATCATTCCTACTTCACATTCCAACCCGTATATTCATACATAAGGGATCATCTTAGCCAAATACCGGAAGCTCATTACTCGACTGAGCGAATATTATTCGAAGGGAATCAACTATTCCAATGCACATACGAAACATACCTCATTGTTGGGATATTACAAGCGTATTAACTGAAATTTTTACAGCAAGATCGCTCATTCCCGAATCACGTACCTTCGGAATTTAATCGGATATAGCTACTCATTCAAATGCCTTCGGGACATAGCCCGGTTATAGTAACTCGCACAAATGCCTTCGGGACTTAACCCGAATTTAGTAACTCGCACCAATGCCTTCGGGCTTAGCCCGGAATTAGTAACTCGCACAAATGCCTTCGGATCTTAGTCCGGATATAGTCACTTAGCACAAAGCCTTCGGGACTTAGCCCGGACATCATTCGGATAACCATGCACATTTATCAATAAATCATGACACATCCGTATTTCATTTTCATTACCAAAGCTCAAACACAAGACACTTATCACACTTGCAATTTCGGCTCAATAGCCACATACAAAGAGCATGATTTTGATTTGCTTAAAACATGATCTAATCAAATCATAATCTAAGTTCCATTACTCGAAAACTTACCTCGGATGTTGTCGAGCGATTTGGCAAGACTATTCGATAACTTTTCCTTTCCTTATCCAACTGTGGTCCTCTAAGCTCTTGAGCTAATTCAAACAAATTTAACTTATTAAAGTCTCATTATGCTAGCTTATGGCGAATATGACAAGGAGTTTAATAGGTCATATGGCCAGCCTTTAGCTCAAATACACAATGGTCATGCGCATTTTTAATCACATTAAGCAATTTAACACAATTCATTTGAACATCAAAAGAGAAGCTCAAGGTACTTAGCCCATATATACATTAGACATTAGAGTCACATATGTACGAAATCACGAATCGAATTCAACATATTAGCTAATATTCCCCTTTGCCGAATTTTCTAAGTCAAGATAAAGCATCAACATGCTTGCCTCTAACCGAACACATACAACACAAATCTATTTCATGTGGCCGAATATACATGTCTAGGTTGAGGCCGATTATATGCTTAATACTTCCTACAAATATGGTTGCTTGTATTGACTACATACCATTTGTTTCAAATTCAAAACTCGGCTAATACACTTATACACACTAGTAAATCAAACATTAACATTTGCTCTTCACCTTACTACCATTTCTCATCCAAACAACGTGAATAACAACCATATTTCTCCTCCACTTTCTACCATGGCCGAATGCATCACAACACCATACCATTTCAATTTTGGTCATGGTTAAACAAAGAACTTAATGTCTCACTCAAAAATGCTAAAAAGAAGATTCAAAAGTCATCAATCCACCATCACATGCATCATTACAAAGCTTCATTTTTAGCATGTAAATGACATCAACACCAACCCACCTTAGCCGAATACCATCTCCATGACATAGCAAAGATTTGAACCATGGGCTAGTTAGAACTCAAACTAACAACTAAAAACATGCATGAATCTCATGGCACAACATCAAACATACCTTAGCCTAGTTAAATGCATGGCCGAACCTCTTCAACCTTTCTTCTTCCTTTCTCCTTAAAATTTTCGGCCAAAGATGTTCAAGGATGAACACTTTTTTTTTGTTTTCTTTCCTTCAACTCACGGAAATGGGGGGGGGGGGAAACAATCACACACATTCTTTCTTAGTTTTTTTTTTTCTCATCCTACTAACACTAATACTTTATTGCCCATGCTCTTTATTTTATTATTCCTTACATAATGCATTAACCCAACATGTATATGACATGTTTTTTAGCCATAACATTTTGTCCACCCATGCTCATGGCCGGCCACTACTAATTAGGGGGGAAAATTGACATGCAAGTCCTCCCTTTTGATTACTTGCACTATTAGATCCTTGTAGATTAGCCTATCACATTTCAAAAGTGTCACACAAGTCCTATGTACTACATTCACATGCAATTAACTAAATCGAAGCTTAAAATTTTCGCACATTCATATTCACATATTTTAGACCATAAATATCACATTCAAATAATTTGGTGACTCGATTTAGCGGTCCCAAAACCGCTTTCCGACTAGGGTCACTATAGGGCTGTCACAAGCATAGTGGGATTACTTGTTAGAAATACTAGAAAATGAAAAAAGTAAAATTTACTAATATAGATATGCCTTTCAAAATAAAATAAAAAAATTGAAATGAAAATAAAAAGAAAAAGAAAAAGAAATAAATAAAAGAAATAAAAAATAAAATAAAAAAATTAGAATAAAAAGATAGGAGGATTCAATGATCCTCGTCAGTGGGGCCCTCAGGTGGTGGCACTGGGGTGGCGATGTGAAAGTGCTGGCACAGCTACTGCATCATGGCCTGCATATCGTCCATTTGTCGATCCCATCGTTGATCTCGCTCGTGAATCATCTCGAACTGTGTAGTGCAATACTGCTCAAAGTGGGCGATCGGTTGAAAAGGTATGCCAATGAAGCAGCTGCATGAACTGGTCGTTCCCTAGGTGGCGTGGTTGAAGGCTCCTCATGCTGTGGGGGAACATCATCAAGAATGTCCTCAAGATCCTCCTCGTCAATGGCATGAGAGAGATGGTACTAAGGAGGATCGGTCCCACGTCAGCGCTCGATCATCCTCATGTGTAGCATAGTCGTGATGCCCTGTGGGGACATCTGACCTATCAATGTAAGCACTGATGACTGGGCCATGGTGTTGAGGAGGCTGAAGTTCTGGCAAGGCGCATCATGTAGGGGTCGATGGAGATCCCTCTCTTCCTATGCCGCTCGGTTTGATGGCAAATGGCGAAAGCAATGAAGTATGCCAAGTCAGTCACGTATGCATTCGCCATGCACCATAAATAGTAGGCGTCGTGGGTGTTGACGACGTCGGTGCTCTCTCTCTTTCTGGTCAATGCGTGTGCCAATATGGCATAAAGATAGTGTAGGGAAGGAGCGAGAGCTGAGGCTTTCGAGCGGCTGGGGTCGTAGGTGGAAGAGAGTGGTGCCAAAGCTTTCCAGCACAAGGAGGGAGAAATGTGGATATTTCGTGGTAGTGCATTCATGTCTTCCTCCTCCATAAACTCATCGGTGTAAAGTACCAGAATGACTCCAAACTCTGGGACAATCATTGCACGGACTAGACCGTCTAATTGGAAGTGAATGGTGCCTGGGTCATCATTGTTCGTCATCATCACCTGTAAGTGAAAAGTAGAGCATAATTCTAAAGTTAGCTCTAAATAAGTGGGCTCGGTAATAGCGAAGAACTGTTCCCATGAATCTGTGGACAGGAGGGCGCAGATGGCATCAGCTAGCTGTACTTGCTCGACGGTAGCCCAGTCAATGTAGCAACCTGCAGTGAGGGGTCGTGCGCGTAGTATCTGAAATAGCTCCTCCTATGAAGCTTGCCGAAATTCAAGGAACGGGTGCCGAACTTCGACTGTAGCACGTATCGAGAAAGAACCCGGTCCCTTACGTCTCTTTGAGGATGGGACCGCGGCCTTTTTGCCTCTCGATGACGACATAATGTTCCTAAAAATACATGCATTGATAGAATCCAAGATACATCAGTAGTTAAGCTGTTTAGTAGCTTAAACAATTCAAATATAGAAAATTCTAAAGCAAATTCCTAACTTGTCTAAAACAAATTTGTAATAGTAACAATATTTATGTAAAGCATGTAAAATACTAATGTAGCAACACAACTTGGAAAAATAAGGTTAAGAAAGTGAACCAAAGGCTGCTGTAGGGTGGTGCATGGGCGTGTTGGTGGCGAGTACAAGCATGTGACGTGGGGATATAGCCATGTGGAGGAAAAATAGAGGGTATAGAGAGGGAAAAGTGGGGATTAATACAAGGGGATTGGATTTAAGGGTGGTTTGGGGGTTGGGGAAGTGAGAATCTGGGGAATGGTGGCTGGAATAGGGATTAGGGAATGAGGAAGGGTAGATTTCGGCTAGGGTTTTGAAAAGGGGAAGAAGATGAACAGTGGTTTGCTTATATAGGGGAGGTTCACAGGGCCTAGGGCCAAGCCCGTGTACTTTGAGGGTGAGCCTATTTTTTTTTTGAATTTTATGATTTAGGTCATGCCCGGTTACTATCCCACGTCCGTGTGTTATGGTAGCACGCCCGTGTATTATTGTACACGGCTGAACGGCACGGGTGTGTCTCACGCCCGTGTCAAAGAAATAGAATCGAGCCTTGTCCCTGGCATGCCATTGGTTTTCGATTCTCACGCCTGTGGTCTCCTATCAAGTTCACCCACGGCCATGTCGTACGGCCGTGGGGATTTATCGCACCCCGTGTTTTGGGGAAATCATGTCCCACTTCAACACGACCGTACCGCACGGTCGTGTCTCTTCCCCTGTTTGGCCATGACTTTAGGCACGCCCGTGTGCCTGTCCATGTGTGTTGAAAAGCTTTGCAATTCAAAAATTAAGTTAATGATTCAAATTGTTAGAAATTAAAAATAAAGAAATCAAAATATGTTAGTGCTCGGGTTGCCTCCCGAGAAGTGCTTATTTATAGTCTAAGCTCGACTTACCTCTCCGTTGAATGATCATGGTGGTTTGAGGAGTTCATACTCCTCATTCCTGCTGTCAATCTTAAAATAAGGTTTTAATCGGGTGTTGTTTACCTTAAAAGTGCTGAACTTAGGATGACTCACCTCCACCGTATCGAATGGAAAAATACTGAGTACCGTAAGAAGGATTTCCTCATTTGGTGTGGTAGTGACAATATGGGGATCTGCGGCATCTAGTAAGACTTTATCGCCAACCTTAAGTTGATTAGGAGAGGTATCGAGCTTGTTTTGGCATAGTTTCGGTTTATCATGTGTTCTCGGTTTGTGTGCTCGCCATTCATCTAGCTTCTCTATTTGAAGCCTTCGTTCCCCATGGGTGTCTTTGTTTGCTACTTGATAATAGTGCACTGTCTCCATTGTCTTGGTTCGAGGAGATTCCTGCAAGGACGATTGAATATTAGTTTTATCATCGACAAGTTTCATAGCATTATCTTGAGTCTTAGAAGTTTTGACTGAATTGGGTGCTTGGAGTGTTACTGCGTCGTCTCCTGCACGAAGTGTTTGCTCTCCTGTACCTACATTAATAATGGTTTTGGCAGTTGCTAAAAAGGGTCGTCCTAAAATTAAAGGTACCTCATTATCCTCATCCATATCTAAGACGACAAAGTCTACTCGGTAAATAAATTTATCAATTTTAACGAGAACATCTTCAATAATACTTTTAGGAAATCTAACTATTTTGTCAGCCAATTGTATGCTCATCCTAGTCTATTTGGGTTTACTGAGACCTAGTCATTTAAACATTTTATACGGCATAACATTTATACTTGCCCCTAGATCAGCTAAAGCATTATTCACAGATAAACTACCAACTAAGCAAGGAATTGTAAAACTCCCTGGATCTTTCAATTTGTTAGGTAGCTTATTCTTTAGAATAGTTGAGCAGACTGCATTGAGTTCCACATGCGATGTAGCGTCTAATTTTCTTTTATTGCTCAGAAGCTCCTTTAAGAATTTTGCTGAGTTGGGCATCTGCGACAGAACTTCAATAAAGGGTAAGTTAATATGTAATTTCTTTAAGAGTTTGACAAACTTAACAAATTGTTCTTCTATTCTGTCTTTCATCATCGCTTTAGGATATGACACACGAGGTTCATAATACGTACTTACCTATTTAGGATCATCGTTGTTTACCTCTTCTTGACCTTTGTTCATCGCGTTGTCTTGCTGTAATTCTGGCTCCGGTGCAATGAATCTTTCCTTATTTTGAGTACTAATTGTATTGAGGTGTTCCCTCGGGTTAGGTTCAGTATTTCTTGGTAAGCTACTTTGTGGTTGTTTGGAGATTAGTTTGGATAGTTGGCCTATCTAAGTTTCGAGTCCTTGGATCGATGCTTGTTGATTCTTAAGTGCTGTCTCGGTATTTTGGAAACGGGTTTCTGACACTGATATGAATTTTGAGAGCATCTCCTCAAGGTTCGATTTCTTCTCTTATTGATAAAGTGGCTATTGAAAACCTTGAGGATTTTGTGGCTTTTGATTCCCTTGACCACCCCAGGAGAAATTTGGGTGGTCCCTCCAACCTACATTATAAGTATTACTGTATGGGTTATTTTGAGATCAGAAGTTATTGTTACCCGTATAGTTGACTTGTTCTTCTTTAGTTGTAGGATTGAAAGATTGGTATTCTGTATGCACACCTCCACCACTTGAGTCACACCTCATTACTAGATGTACCTACGTAGAACCAAGTAAACCGTCAATCTTTTTATTGAGAAGTTCTACCTGATTAGAGAGCATGGTGACTGAATCGATGTTATAAACGCCGGCTATTTTCGTTGGCTTTGTCCTCATAACATGCCACTGATAGTTATTCAGTGACATCTCCTCTATAAATTCATAGGCATCTTCCGATGTTTTATTGTTGATGGTTCCGCCAGCAGATGCATCAACCATTTGCCGAGATGAGGGATTCAGGCCATTATGGAATGTTTGTACTTGAAGTTAAAGCGGTAACCCATGCTGAGGGCACCTTCTCAGTAAGTCTTTCTATCTCTCCTATGCATCGTAAAGTGTTTCTAAATCCATCTGCACAAAAGAAGAGATATCATTACGTAATTTAGCCGCTTTAGCCGGCAGAAAATATTTTAGTAAAAATTTCTCAGTCATTTGTTCCCAAGTAGTGATAAACCCTCGTGGTAACGAGTTCAACCACTGTTTAGCTTTTTTTCTCAGTGAAAAGGGAAACAACCAAAGACGTATGGGATCATCAGAAACCCATTGATTTTAAATGTATCGCAAAATTCCAAAAAGTTCGCTAAGTGAGCGTTGGGATCTTCATCCTGCAAACCATCAAACTGAACAAACTATTGTATATCTGAATAGTGTTAGGTTTTAATTCAAAAGTATTTGCAGCTATAGCAGGTCAAACTATGCTAGATTCAGTTCCTATTAAAGAAGGTTTAGCATAATCATACATAGTACGTGGAGCAGGATTTTGATTAGCCTCAATTTCAGGAGTAGCTGATTGCCTTGGTTTTCAACCATCTCATCAGTTGGGGGTTGAGTATCGTCTTCTCGCTCATTCTCCGTGTATTGTAAGCTACGCCTTCTTTCTCTTTGATTTCTACGAACTGTGCGATCGATTTCTTCGTCAAAAAGTAATGGTCCGGACGAGTTTCTTCTTGTCATAAAATATAAAAAACCTACCAAGAGAAAAAAAATAAGTAAATTAATAAAGAATAAAAATAATAAACTAAAATTAAATTACAAGAAAAATAAATGGCTAAAGTAATAAAAATTTAGCGTTCCTAATATTTTGAATCCCCGGCAATGGCGCCAAAAACTTGATCGCGTGATTCGTGACAAGTAATAAATATTTATAATGAATATCAAACCTAGACTAACTATTATCATGACGAAAAGGCAAGCGCACCTATCGAACAATAGTATAGTAATGGCAAGACCGGGATATCGTACCCAAGGGAACCAAAAGTACTAGTAATAACTATCTTTTTATTATCTAGCCTAAGAATAACATGGTTTGTTTATTAAACTAATTATCTAAACTAATTAACTAATTTAACTAAAGCAAAGAGAAAATTTGGGAAAAGACTTGAAGAAAAGCAATTGATAAAGACGACACCCAAGGAGGAATCCACCTAGATTTCACTTTTATCTGACTCTGAACCAAACGATTTATTCACTTGACTTGATCCGTGAGATTCCCTAACCTATGTTATTATCCCTTTCGAGATTAATAACGTCTAACCCTAAGTTGAATTAATCAAAATTTCTTTCTCAATTAAAACCCCTAGGGAAGCAGTAAATCACTCTATGGACTCCCATATTAGGTTTCACCCTAATCTGGAAAAATCTCGTAACCCTATTTCTAGGCATTCGATCAACTCCGCTTAATTATGCCAAATATACTCTTAGGCAGGGTCTATTCCTCCTCTGCATAAGCACATCAAATCATGAATTAATACCCAGAATATTAACTCAAGTATTAAAAACACATAATTAAGAACAAATCAAGTATTTATCATACAGTTTAGATAATAATAACAAGATCCATCATAGGTTTTATCCCCCTTAGGTATCTAAGGGGTTTAATTCATAATAAAATAAGAGTACATCTCAAAAGTATAAAAATAACAAAACATGAAGAAAACTCTAAAACCCCTAAAGGAATTCTGAGAGACATCTTTAGTCTTGGAGTAGCTCCGGCTTTTGGGATGGATCGTCTTACTTCCTTCAAGTAATTCCTAGAGTGTGGTTCTGTATTCCAGAAAAGTTCTGGAAGAGGCCCCCTTTTCTAGGCCATACTTAGGGTGTTTATATAGGCTTTGGATTGGCTTTCTTCCTCCCTAAGTACCCTTTTCCGTGTAAAATACAACTCTTTGAAAAAGGGACACTCCCGTGTGATGTGTTTGCCAGGCCGTGTTCTATTCGTTAAATTGCACACGACCGTGTGGGTCAATGGCCAGGCCGTGTGAATCGTGAGAGCCTTGGTCGACACCCTCAAAGGACACGGGCATGTGATCAGCCCGTGTGGCAAGGCTTAGGCCGTGTGAACTCCTCGATTTGGTCCGTTTTGTCCCTTTTTAGCTCTTTTTTGGCTCCTTTTGACTCTTGGTGCTCTCCTAAGTACAAAACATGAAAAAACCAGATTAAGAGCATCAAAATCCACAAATCTAGTAGTAAACATCCATAAATATGCTAAGTATTTGGGGTAAAACTATGTATAATTTGGCGTTTATCAATGGACATTATACATGTGTTTTCAAAGGCTAATTAATAGGTTAAATAAGTAATTAAATAATTATGTCTAAATTAAAATGTGTATAATGGTTTTATCATCTTCAACCTTGTGATGTTTGACAAAAAATTAGAAGAAGTGAAGCCATTTTTAGGGTTTTTTCATTTAGCCATTGCTTCCTTGTGCATGTAAGTTTTTTTTATCCCGTTTTTAATTATTTTTATGTTTCTGAAGTCATTGTAGCTTAATCTAGCCAGCCTAGGGACTAATTTGAGAAATTGTTAAAAGATTTAAGTTGTGCCATGAATGAATCCATGTTGTTTGTGAAGTTTGATGGTAGAAAATGAAATCTTGTTGTTAGATAAACAACTTTTGTGATTTTTGATGAATTTGTCAATTAGAAATTTAATTGTAAAATGTAAAATATTCATGGTGTAATTTTTAAAATAATGAAATGTGTGGGCTGCTATGAGCTTTTATGAAATTTAGCTAGGCTTCGGTAGGGGTCAAATTGCATGAATTTCATTTTATGAGCTTAAGGAATAGATTATAAAGAAATAAAAACATTAGGGGAAAAAGGGTAATTTCACAAAAATATGAATTTGGATCGAATTGAATAGAATCGTTATTAAATTGATTGAATTTATTCATTTAGATCAAGACAGACCTCGTACAGCTTTAGATCGAGGTAAAGAGAAAGCTTTAGATTAATTGACTTTATTTCTACATTTTATCATTGAGGTAAGTTCGTATGTTTAAAAAACATTTTAAATTATGTTTTAAATGCTATTATTTTATAATATTAATTTGTGTGCCGATTGAAAAATTCCACAGCATATTGACAATCATCGACCGATGAAATGGGATAGGTTCGACTATCAAATTATGAAAAGGGATAGCTTTGGCTGTCAAATTCTGAAAAGGGATAGCTTTGGCTATCAAATTAGGAAGAGGGATGGTGACGACCATCAATAATGAAAAGGGATGGTGATGACCATCGAACTATGAAAAGGGATAGCTTTAGCTATAGAACTATGAATAAGGATAGCTTTGGCTATCAAATTATGAAAAGGGATAGTGACGACCATCAACTATGAAAAGGGATGGTGACAACCATCAAAATATGAAAAGTGATAGCTTCGGCTATCTAATTATGGAAAAGGACGGTGACAACCATCATGATTTTACTTTGTGTGTGCTTAAGTAAGAGTTTTCAATGTAATTTACCTTATTACTACGGAAGGTAGGAAGTATGTATTTTCATGACAATGAAAAGTATGAATTCATATGATTTAAGCTTATGAATCATTTATTCTTATGTTGGATTAATACATATGTATTTTAAGATTATCCAATACATTAACAAGCATAGATTATATATTACGAACTCACTAAGCATAACATGCTTATTTTTTTTTCATTTTCTATGTTTTGTAGTTAATCGGAAGCTCGTGCTGGTTGAAAGTTCATCGGAGACCTATCACACTATCCATCAACATTATCGGTAGATTTTGATGATTTTGATTCATGGTTATAATGACATCTATAGATGTTTTATGCTTGTTGAAATAGCCATTATGTTTGTCTTGTAAATGTGGTATTTTGGATAATGAATTAGTTTTCATGTTTGCTTGTATATATGTGGTCTTATGATGGTTGATAATTTGGCATTTTGGTGCTTTTTGTGCTTGATGTTGGAATGATCAAGTTAATGTATGTTTTAGTGACCATTTTGGTATATTTGAATGTGATTTTGGCATGGAAATTGGTTGCAATTATTGAGTTGTTAAATGGCTAAGTTATGCTTGTGTTTGGATATGCTTAATGTCATGTAAATTGACGTGCCTTAGGGCATATTGGTTGTATGAATTGGTATCATATGGTTGTTGCTTGATTATGCACATTTTAGGTACATTTTGGAGCCTTAATTTAGGTGCATTTGAGTTGCATGAGTGAGCACAATTTGGGTGAAAGAAATGGATTAAAAATAACATATTTCTTTTCCACACGGCCTAAGACATGGGCGTGTGTCTTAGCTGTGTGTGGCACATGGCCATGCGACATGACCGTGTGTCCTCTGTAGTTTACAAAGGATTGCAATTCAAGCTGTTACATGGCCTAGCACACGGCCTGGCACACGGGCATGTGAGGCAATTACAAAGGGTACACAAGCTGGCACACAGGCATGTGGCTTGACTGTGTGACCCAAGTTAGAGAATTACACGGGCACGAACACGGGTTGGGACATGGTCGTGTGTCGCTACTTCGAATGCCCATACATCTTGAGACACAAGTGTGTGTCTCAACCGTGTGAGTCAAATGGTCTGGCCACACGGCCGTATGACCCCTGCAGTATGAAAAATTTTAACTTTTTCCTAAAAATCCTTTATGTTTCTAATTTAGTCTAGATTCGTTTCTAAAGTGTTTTTAGGGCTTTAGGGGCTCGTAGAAGGGATAAGATGCATGTATTTGAATAGATTATAATATGATTTATGAAATGTTTAGAATTGAATGTTTAAAGTTTTAAATCTTCCAGTAATACTACGTAAGCGATGAATACAAGTTAGGGGTGTTACATTTATTGGTATCAGAGCTATAGTTCAGTCAATTCTCAAACTGAACATAGTATGTGTGAGTCTAGAAATACATGCCATTATATAACCTGTGATAGTGTGATAACTCCTGACTCGTTTGAAAATGTTTGCATGTAATAATGACATCCAATCGAGCCAACTCTGATGAAGTCTAAAGTAACGTGCAAGCCTCTGTTCATGGAGCAGCATTAAGTGGTTCAAGGCCCATATCTGAGGTTTAGGGAAGAGAAGCTAAGGAAGTTTTCTTCCAAATGATGAGTGAGTTGTTTATCGAGTTTGTATGGACGAACCCGAAGGCTCAACGATTTCCACCCCCACTTGTTCCCCAACCGATCCCTGTCATTCCTCAAGGTTTGGAAACTATGCGAGTTAATAAACAGCTAGTCGACAAGATTTTCTTGTAACAACCCATTTTTCAGTGGTGTCAGAAACTACGGTTTCGAGGCCATCAAATTTGATGAGTAAGTTCATCAATATTATTATTTAATATTTCTAAGTCAAATATAGTTTTAAAAAGGTTTTTGATTTGATAATTTATGTTAGATAAGTGATTTATTAAGCTCAAGTGGTATGACCCTTGATAAACCGTAATTCATACATATTTTATCCCCTGCTTAGCACATTTTATGGATGATTCTTCCTTAAAATTGGTGAATTCAATGCTCCTAATGTCTTAATTTCATGTTTTATACTTAGGTGAGCATAGAAGAGTCGAAGGAACGAGAAACGGACCAAAAATGGAGAAAATAGGCCAACGTACGAAATCAACACGGCCTAAACCTCCTCACATGAGCAGACCACACAGCTATGTCAATTTGGCAGAATCGAAGCACAACTTACACGGGTGGACCACACGCCCGTGCCTATTTAATAGGCTTAACCATGGCCTTAAGCAATCGCACACGGTCGTGTCACACGGGGGTGTTCTTTCTAAGCCAAAGTTTAGTCTAATTCAGAAAAGGCTAATTTTGAGGGTTCTTAGGCATTCTAAAGCCTATAAATACACCTTAGAGGAGGAGGAAAAGGAGACACACGGAGCAGGAAGCAGGGAACTGCTCAAAGAAAGCCGATTGATCCATCTTAGAAGTCGGATTCATCATCAAGACTAAAGATCTCCCCTCAATTTCCCTTCAGGAGTTTTGGGTTTTCCTTTATGTTTTGTATTCATTATTCTTCTGAGATGTTTACCTTTTTAGTTATGAACTAAAACCCTTAAATACCTAAGGGGAATGAAACCTAATACAGATCTTGTTATTATTATCTGAATTGTATGATAAATATTTGACTTGTTCTTAATTATGTGTTCTTAATTCTTGTTTTGATATTCCAGGATATTGATTCAAGTTAAGCTCTTATTTAGAGGAGGAATAGACCCTGTCTAAGAGTACATTTGTCATAATTAAGCGGAGTTGGTTGCGCGCCTAAAGATAGGGTGACAAGATTTTGTCGGATTAGGGTGAAACCTAATAAGGGGATCCATAGATCGAGTTAATGCAACCCTAGGGAGTTAATTAGAAAGAGATTTCAATTATTCAACCTAGGGTTAGACGTTGTTAGTCTCGAGAGGGATAATAATATAACTTAGGGATTTCTACGGATCAAGTCAAATGAATAAATTGTCCGATTCAGAGTCAAATAACAAGTGAAGTCTAGGTGGATTTTTCCTTAGGTATTGTCTTAATTCAATCGTTTTTCCAAGAGTAATTCTCTAATTCTATTTTTTGTGAATCCTTAGTTTAGTTAATTAGTTAGTTAAAAAAACCCCATTATTCTTAGGCTAGATAATAAAAAGACAGTCATTACTAGTACTTTTAGTTCTTTTGGGTTTGACAATCCGGTCTTGCCAAAGCTATACTACTGTTCGATAGGTAACTTGCCTTCATCGTGATAATTTTTAGTTTCAAGAACGATTCATTATAAATATTTAAAGCCTGTCACAAATACCACGTATCAACCCTAAGGTCAAGTGGTTTTAGAAAATAAGGTATCAAGACCTCGTTTCTATAAACTGAGTCGTAAATATTTTTATAAATATTTATGAAGCATCATTAAAGTGGTATTAAAGTTTTGTTGAAAAATTTTAATGTTTATTTATGAAGCATCATTAAGGTGGTATTAAAGTTTTGTTGAAAAATTTTAACGTTTCGATAGTTAATTAATTAAAAAGGACTAAATTGTAAAAGATGTAAATTTTGATTACTATTTGATTTGAGTGATTAAATGGTTAATTGAATAAGGGAAATAAATGGTAATTAGACCATTCAAGGAGTTAGTGGACAATTATGGGCATGAAATTGGTGTTTTATTTATTTATTAACTAAGGTTAAAATGGTAATTTTGTATATTAAATTAAATTAAAATAAAAACAAAAGGTTAATTTGTTATCATCTTTTTGGTTTTCTTCTTCAACACTGAATATCCATGGATGTTCAGATGAAGCTTTTGGCCTAGAAAAATTTCTTACATGGTATGGGATTTTGGCTCCATTTTTAATAATTTTTATGTTTTTGAGATCGTTGCAACTAGGTCCAGCTAGCCCGTACCTTTGATTTTGAAACTATTAAAGATTTTGAATGTTTCCATTGATGAACCTTGTGATTTTAGATGTTAAATGATTAATTTTAAATATTAGTTGTTATTTAAAAGTATTTTATTAAGTTATTTTTGATAAATTTATCAATTAGGGACTAATTTGTTGAAATAGTAAAAATACAAGGATTTCATGTGAAATTGTTGCAATAATGGGCTGTATTGGATGTCATAAGTATTCAGCTAGCCTTAGTTTTGGTAAAAATGGTTAATTTGCATGTTTTAGTCTCAGGGACTAAATTGAATAAAAGTAAAACTTTAGGGGTAATCTTGTAAAAATGTAAAAAATGACTAAATTGCATAAAATAATTTTTTTTACTATCTAAATAGTAGATTGAATGAAATTACTAATTTAGATCAAGATCGGGTGGAAAATTGAGGAGAATGAAAAAATTACCAAAATGCCTTTATACTTTGATATTTTCGCAATTTAGCTAGGTAAGTTCGTACGTTTAAAGAGTATTTGAAATTATGTTTTAAATGCTATCATTTTATAATATCAAATTATGTCTCGAGGGAAAAATCCAACAGCATATCGGCAATCATCGACCAATGAAAAGGGACAGCTTCGGCTATCGATTATGAAAAAGGATAGCTTCGACTATCGATTATGAAAAGGGACGATGACGACCATCAACTATGAAAAAGGATGGTGACAACCATCAATTAATGAAAAGGGATGGTTTCGACCATCGAATATGAAAAGGGACGATTACGACCATTGTTTAGTACACTTTGTGTGAGCTCTAGTAAGGGTTCCGATTGACTTCACTATGACAAACATGGAAAGGTATGATGTACCAATGATCAAAGTATGAATATTCATGTTTATGGAAGGTATGATATAAATAATGCTATGTTATGTACCTATATCTTACCATGTGATGATATTGCTAAGTTATATGTTTCATCACTAGCTTGTAGCTATGATTAATCTTATGTTTATGTCTTATGTGTATGCAAATAAAATGGTAAGTGTTCAATAAGAACTAAGACATGTTTATATGAAACTCAATGGAATTGTGATACATGGAAAGAAATGATCTGTTGTGATAGATGATAAATCTAACTGAATCATATTCAAGTATAATGGTTATCCATGTCAAATTCATATGAATCATGTTTAAATGAACTAACATGTGTTGTTGATGTGCTAGGGCTTATGCCAAGCTTGTGGATATGATTGATGTTTATGATTATACTTGTACTTACATACGAAATTGGTAAGAAAAGGAAATGAAATGGTAAGTACGTAATTGGGATGAATTATGATGTATTATATGTGAACAAATTGCTTATGCTATTGATAAATACACTAAATCAAGAGTTAATATTGTTGTTTAGGCTTATGATAAGCATTAGGGACGGATTGGAAAGTAAGTAAATAGAAAGATATATAATCGTATAAAAAGGATTGATGATATATATTAGGTATCATGAAATCCTATCATATTATGATTGGTCAATAAATATGTAACATTAATAAACTCACTCATTTGTGAGTTGATGATCATATCGATTTATGAAATTGGCATAGATTTATGTTTGTTCTATAAAGTTTAATATTGAAATGGAATATTATGCGTAAAGTTTATATGAGCTTACTAAGCATTCATTGCTTATGTAGTTTTTCTTTTACCTTACAGATTATCGGAAGCTCGATCAGGTTGGAAGTTAGTCGAAGGTCTATCACACTATCCATTGATTTTATCGGTAGATTTTTATGCTTTGGTCACGGTTATAATGGCATGTATAAGTGTTTTATGCTTGGTGATATGGCCACTATGTTTGGCTTGTAAATATGGTTATATGATTGATGAGATTTTGGCATTTTTATGGCTTGATGGCTAACGTTGAAGTGGTTTATTGATGACACGTTTGAATGGCCAAATTGGTATGTTTGTGTGTGATAGTGGCATGAAATGTTACTTTGAAATTGGTGAAACTTATGTTATTTTGATACCTTGATGGTTGGTGTTTATAAGATCAAATTGATGTATGGTTTGTGGCTAAAGTGATAAATGTTGGTATGGCTGGAAAATGATCATTTATGGCATGTTTAGATATAGAATTGAAATCAAATATATTGAGTTGAATTATGGCCATTTGGACATTAATTTGGTATGTACATATGTTGGTTTTTGGAACCATTTGAAAATTGCTAGATGGGTAACATTTAAATGGTTGGTGCACGTGATCAATGGTTTAAATGATAAGGTAATTTTGATATGTTTTGATATGGACACAAGTAAATGGATAAATGGTTAAATATGTACATATTTAGATATGTTTAATGTATGTGTTTGAGGTGCCTTTGTGCCATATTGGTTGAATGGAATTTGGTCATTTGAAAGTGGTCATTTTATGCACGGTTGAACATGTTTTGATACCTTGGTCATATGTACAAATGGCTTGTTTAGGTGTACTTTAATTGGGTGAAAGAAATGGGTTGAATTTTGCCTATTTCTTGTCCATAAGGCCTAAGACATAAGCGTGTGGCTTAGCCGAGTGAATCAAGTCAAAGTGTTACACAGGCACGGACACGGGCTGGGGCATGGTCGTGTGTCCCTACTTTGAATGTCCACACGGCCTAAGACATGGGCGTGTGTATCAGTCGTGTGTGTAACACCCCAAACCCGTGACCGTCACCGGATTTGACCATGTGGTGTTACCGGGCTTACTTCCCTTATTTCTCTCTTTGAAATATTTAATTCCTGTTCCAGGCAGGCTAGCTAACTGCGTCACTGACACCTTAAAAATCATATCTCGAGTTCCAGAACTCGAAAATCAGTTCCGTAAATTTTCCCTGAAACTAGACTCATAATCCCATATACACATTTTTTTCTACAATTTTTTGTGGAGCAAATTAGTACAGTTTATTAGTTAAAGTCACCCCTGTTTCAGAGTTCGACTACACTGACCTTTGCGCATTACGACCTGGATATCATCTCGTACAGAGCTCCAATGCTCATGCCGTTTGTTTCTAATGAAACTAGACTCAAAGGGGAATCTATAAATATAAGGAATGACTCCTAATTGTTTCTGGATAATTTATGGTAAATTTTCAAAGTCGAAACAGAGGATCCAGAAACCGTTCTGGCCCTGTCTCACGAAATCTCGAATATCTCTTAAAATACGGCTCATATGGTCGTTTCGTTTCGTCCATATGAAAATAAAACTATTTAATTCTACTTCTAATATTTTTAGTGATTTTTCCATCTCACCTCACTGCTGCTGGCAGCATCTGTTACTAAAGCAAACAATGACTATTTCATAATTCTTCCATGGCCAACTATTTCATCATACATAATACAAACTGTGGCCACCTTATCAAAATTAAGGTTTCTAAGGCTCGTGACTATAGGTTTTAGAATCACACTCAACCGACCACATAGGCCATTTTCGCATGGCTTAAAGTTTACAACCCACAATTCAACAAAACAAAATAGCCTATACATGCCAAATGTTCTCCTAGTTCAACTACAAAGACAATACCAAAAGATTTCCAGCCAGTGTGATGACTTCAACGACGGTTCCGAGCACGCAAATGATACGAGTCCAAGAGACCTAAAATGGGTGACAAGAAAACGCCGAGTGAGTTTATAACTCAGTAAGTCATAAGCATTTCACAACCATTCATTAACAAAATTATCATAGAATGAAACAACGAAACGAGGCAAAATGCCCCATCCATACCGAATTATAACATAATTCCTTAGACCCCTTCGATTCAATCTCATACCAAGTTCACATTCACATTCCATAAACTAATCAATAGGATATTTGAGGCATTTTTTTTATACACCAACTCATTTTCACCACAATTATACAATTGTAATTATCACATAGATTTAAAGCTCACCAAGCTCAACCCCGAGCATGAACATGTTGCCTATTCATCATGAGCTCAAGGTACTTACCCGATCCGCTATGCGTGATTAACTCGATAATGTCGCACACTCAGTGCCAATAGTGATGCAAGAGCATCTAGTGAGTCCGCACACTTAGTGCTATATATTCAGCTCGCACACTTAGTGCTATATAATCAAACTCGCACACTTAGTGCTGTACAATTTTAAACCCGCACACTTAGTGCCAATCTTGTCACCGTGTCCATTTATACCCGCACACTTAGTGCCGAGACCAATACTTTATGCATTTTGCTACCTTTATACATTCAACAATGGCATCATTCCATACACATACATTTCCATTTACACATCAACTCATTTAAACACAATTGCATATATATTATGATCATTTAAATCAATACCAAATATATGCTTAATGACTTACCTTGTGTTGGGTAAAATAGTTCCAAGTCGGCTACTCGATGACCTTCGTCTTTCCCTTGCTTGATTCTCCTTCTTTAACTCCTTGAGCTTGATCAATAAATTAACTAGTTTAACCATCTTGCTAAACATTCATAATTCAACTACACATGCATATGTATGCTTGTATATTCGGCAACCATCCTTCTTAATTACCCATTTAGATGGCCGAATGTATGTATATATATATATACAATGTCAACTATAACATCTTTTAATCACCTAATTTCATCTCAAATTCCCATGACCGATCACACCTATACTCACATTCCAATATTCGGAATATTCAAAAATCATGTTCTAAATACAATAGTCATGAACAATGCCGAATCCTTGTGTGTTCAAACATGAATTATTTTACTTAAATCAAAACGTATAAACATTCACAACTCGTATTCTTAGGAAGACCGATTTCTTTCCATAGTACATTCCTCATCAATACTTAGATGAACAACCAAAATCCCTCCTTTATACCCTAGCCGAATGCTCCTATCATCCATAAAATTACAAATTTTAGCATGGGCTAAGTAGGAATCATTTAACATGCAAATAAACTCCTATCTCCAACACTTAATCATTCAGCATATTGTCTAAATACACATGAGAAATCTCATCTTCCTTGACCTTACCAAGAGTGCACCCACACTTCAACTTAGCATATTACAAAACCAAATCAACAAATTCAATGCTTACTCCTAGTAGCCAAAGATACTTGCCGAATTGACCTAGGTAAATCTTCCTTCCTTTCACCTTTTTTTTTTCAAGAACAACCAAAAGAATGAACAATGAATGAACAAAACCTTTTTTTTTCTTTTCTTTCTCTCTAGCTACTGCACAATGGGGGGCATCCATGCTCATTTTTTTTTCATTTCTTTAATGCTAGTTTTTATTTTATGGCTTCCTACATACACCACTAGCAAAACATGTTGGAAACATGTTTCCTTTATATAATCTTGTCATGGCCGACCACTCACCTTAGGAAAGGGGTTATTTGACATGCAAGGACAACCATTTTCCCACATGTATTAATAGGCCACCTTACATTTGCCTAGCACATTTCTAAATTTTCTCACATAAGTCCTATTTGATAAAATTCACTTACAATTAACAAAATCCAAACATTCAATTTTTCACACATTCATATTCACATATTCTAGACAATAAATATTACGTTAGAACATTTCGGTGACTCGGTTTAGCGGTCCCGAAACCACTTTCCGACTAGGGTCACTTTAGGGCTGTCACAGTGTGAGTCACACAGCCTGGCCACACGGTTGTGTGACTTTTATAGTGTTAATTTTTCTAACTTTTTCTATGAAGTTTTAAATGTTTCCCATTTAGTCGAGAATCATTTCTAAAGTGTTTCTGAGGCTTCGAGAGTTTGAATTAGGGACGTTATGCATGAGTATTTTTGGATTTTGCAATGATTACGAAATGTTAGGAATAATGAGTTACGTGTTTACAATAATGCTCCGTAACCCTATTCCGGCGACGGATATGGGTTAGAGGTGTTACATCACAAATATGGGGCTGAAGAAGTTAGAGCTACAATTGATGATGATCTTTAGAGAGATGAGTTTTTGTAAGAGAATACTATCAAAGTTTTTGTCCAATTATCCTGTACGCTGGAAGAGTGTGTAAAATATGTTGCATCCCTACTAAAAGACTCAGCATATTAGTGGTGGAATACCTTGGTTTTCGTTGTGCCAAGAGAACGTATCGATTGGGAATTCTTTCAAACCAAAAAGAAGTATGTAAGTTAGAGATTCCTTGATCAGAAATGTAAAGAATTTCTCAAACTTAAACCGGGCCAAATGTCAGTGTATGAATACAAGAGGGAATTTGTTAGATTGAGCAAATATGCCCAAGAATTTATTCCAACTGAGCTACTATGTGTAAACAGTTCGAGGAAGGGTTAAATGAAGATATAAAGCTTCTAGTCAGGATACTTGAACTAAAAGAATTCATTGTGTTAGTTGATCGAGCTCATAAAGCCAATGAGCTTAGCAAAGAGAAGAGAAAAGATGATTATGGACTTAAAGATTCAAGAAATAGATTATTGGGAAAGTCATATCAGTCATCATCAAAGAAACTGAGAGAACATTATAACTACTCGATTGTTTCAGTGGGATATTATGGTAGAGACCAATGTAAACAACACGCGGGTTCAGAGGCACAAGCTACGTCTGTAGTGAGCGTAGGTAGTGCTAAAGACAATAAGCTTGATTGTCAATTGTGTGGACGTCGACATTTGGGTGAGTGCAAGGTGAAAGACGGTGCATGTTTCAAATGTGGTTCATATAAGCATTTTATTCAAGAATGCCCAAAGGTACTCGAGAAAGAAAATGTTCAGAATATTTGACTTAGCAAAACTGCCGTAAGAGGTAGACCACCTCATAATCTTGGAAATACGAGTAATAGTCGTACTGAACAAAAGACTCTGATATGAGATCTAAGGCACGAGCACTAGCCAGAGCTTATGCAATTCAAGCACGAGAGGAAGCTTCAGCGCTAGATGTTATTACTGGTATATTTTCTATCTTTGACACAAATGTTAATACTTTGACTGATCCAGGATCAACCCATTTGTATGTATGCAAGAATTTATTATCAAGTAAGAATTTATCTGTTAAGTCTACTAAATTTGTGGTTAAATTGTTGAACCTCCTAGGTTAGTATGTGTTAGTTGATAAGGTTTGCAAGAATTGTCTTTTGATGATTTTGGGTTATAGCTTTTTGGCTAGTTTGATATTATTTCCATTTGATGAGTTTGTCGTGATTTTGGGCATGGATTGGCTAGCTCTGCACAATGCTATTGTGAACTATAGATGAAAGCTTATTGTATTAAAGTGTTAGAATGGTGAAAAGCTTCAAATTGAATTGGATAGTTTGAGTGGGTTGCCTATTATTATTTCAGCTACATCAGCACAGAGATATGTTAGGGAAGGTTGTGATGCATGCCTTGCATATATATTTGATTCTAGAGTTTCTGAGTTGAACATAGAATCAGTTCCAATGGTATGCGAGTATCCAGATGTGTTTCTAGAGGAGTTACCAAGGTTACCGCCAATCAGAGAGGTTGAGTTTGCCATTCAGTTAGTACCAATGACATCATCGATATCAATAGCTACTTACAAAATGGCTCCTACAGAGTTGAAATAGTTGAAAGCACAGTGGCAAGAGTTGACAGATAAGGTTTTGCTCGACCCAGTCTTTCACCTTGGGGTGCCCTTGTTTTGTTCGTTAAGAAAAAGGAAGAATCTATGATATTATGTATTGATTACCACCAGCTCAACAAATCTACGATCAAGAATAAGTATCCAATACCATGAATTGATGATCTGTTTGATAAATTGAAAGGTGCAACAATATTTTCAAAGATTGATCTTCGTTCTAGTTATTATCAACTGCAAGTAAAGATTTTGATGTGCCAAAAACTACGTTCATGACTAGGTTCAGACATTATGAATTTCTTATGATGTCATTTGGTTTAGCAAATGCACCTATAGTATTTATGGATTTGATGAACATAATTTTTAGACCGTATTTAGATCGATTTATCATGGATTCATTAATGATATCTTGATTTACTCTTGAGAAGAGTCTGAACATATGAAGCATTTGAGAATTATATTACAAACCTTGTGTTGAAGCAATTATTTGCCAAGTTTAGCAAATGTCAATTTTGGCTCCAATAAGTCAGTTTTCTGGGACATATCGTGTCAACCGAGTTTATCCGAGCAAGATTTCAACTATTTTTTATTGGAAACCTCCGAAAAATTTATCCGAGGTTAGAAGCTTTCTGGGACTAGCCGGGTATTACAGAAGGTTAGTCAAAGAGTTCTCAATGATTGCTACATCGATGGCGAGATTATTGCAAAAAGACGTGAAGTTCAAGTGGCCTGAGAAGTGTCAGCAAAGTTTCAATCAGTTGAAAGCATTGTTGACCAAGGCACTAGTTTTAGTTCAGCTTGAGTCGAGTAAAGAGTTCGGATTTTCAGTTATGCTTCTATGAATGGTTTAGGCTGTGTTTGGATACAGGAAGGTAAAGTAATAGCTTACACTTCCAGATAGTTAAAGCCACACGAAAATAATTATTCGACGCATGATTTAGTGCTTGTAGCTATAGTGTTTGCATTGAAGATATCGTGGCACCATTTATACTATGAAAAGTGTCACTTCTTTACAGATCATAAAATTTTGAAGTATTTAATGTCGCAGAAAGATTTGAATTTGAGATAGCGTAGATAGCTCGAATTATTGAAAGATTGACTTGATCATTGATTATATTCTGAGTAAAGTGAATGTAGTCGTTGATGCTTTGAGTAGAAGATCTCTATTTGCTTTGCGAATGTTGAATACACGATTGATGTTGTCTGATGATGGTTCAATCTTAGTTGAGTTGAAGGCTAGACCGATGTTTTTACAATAGATTTGTGAGGCTTTGAATCATGATGACGCGTTGCTAGCGAAATGGAAACTGAGTGAGTCAACTTGTGATTCAGATTTTCAGATTGGATCTGATGATTGTTTGTACTTCAAAGGTAGAATTTGCGTTTTAAGAAATTCAGATCTCACTCAAAAGATTTTGTATGAAGCTCCTATTGCTAGCTTTCATTATTTTGGATAGAGATCCGCAGTTTACATCACGATTCTGGAGCAAGTTACAGGAGGCTCTAGATACACGATTACATTTTAGCACTGCTTTCCATCCTCATACAGATGGTTTGAAGATATTTGAAGATATGCTTCGATGCTGCGTTTTAGAATTCGAAAGCAATTAGGAGAAATATTTACCGTTGGTTGAGTTCACGTACAATAACAAATATCAATCGAGTATAAAGATGGCAACGCACGAAGCTTTGTATGGTCATAAATACCGAACTAATTTGTATTGGATTGAGCTCAATGAGAACAAGATTCACAGGATTGATTTGATTCGAGACTGAAGAAAAATTGAAAGTAATCTAAGATAGTTTGAAAGCAGTATCAGATTGACAAAAATTGTATGCGAATTTAAAATGTAAAGACATTGAATTTCAAGTCGGTGATAAAGTTTTATTGAAAGCATCACCCTGGAAGAAAGTTCTTCGTTTTGGTCGTATAGGAAAGTTAAGTCAGCGATTCATCAGGTCGTACAAGATTATTGAAAGAATCAAGCTAGTAGCGTATCATTTAGCTTTGCCGTCAAAGTTGGAAAGGATTCATAATGTGTTTTAAATAGCTAAGGTACGACGGTACCGATCAGACCCTTCACATGTCATCTCACCTGTTGACATTGAGATTTAGCCTGATTTGTCGTACAGTAAATAACCAATTAGAATCTTAGCTCGAGAGGTTAAGGAATTACGAAATAAAAACATAGCTTTAGTGAAATTTCTCTAACAATGACACGGGATAGAGGAAGCCACCTGGGAACCGGAAGAAGCTATGAGAAACAATATCGAAACCTTTATTCTGGTATGATTCTCAAGGACGAAAATTTCTTTAGAAGGAGAGTTGTAACAACCCATTTTCAGTGAAATCGAAACAGTGGTTTTGGGATCACAAATTCGACGTAAAAATATTTAATTTATTATTATTTTAATGTCTATAGCATGCTAGTAGTGTTGTACAAAAATTTTGTTAAGAAATTTTATCATTTGCATGCTTAATTTGATAAAAAGGGCTAAATTACAAAAGGTGCAAAACTTGAGTTGTGTAAGATAAAGGGATCTAATGGCTATGATATTAAATAATTGGAGGGTTTATGAGGTAATTGGGCCATTTGAAATTTGAGTGGACATTTGTGGACATTTATGGACATTATACAGGTGTTTTCAAAGGTTAATTAAAAGGTTAAATAAATAAGTAAATAAGTATGTCTAAATTAAAATGTGCATAATGGTTGTATCATCTTCAACCTTGTGATGTTTGACCAAAAATTAGATGAAGAGAAGAGATTTTAGGGTTCTTTAATTCGGCCATTGGTTCCTTGTGCATGTAAGTGTGTTTTTGTCTCGTTTTTAATAATTTATATATTTTTGAAATCATTGTAGCTTAATCTAGCTAGCCCAGGGACTAATTTGAAAAATTTATAAAAGACATATGTTTTGCCATGAATGAATCCATGTTTTCTGTGAAGTTTGATGGTAGAAAATGAAATCTTGTTGTTAGATAAATAACTTTTGTTAAGTGATTTTTGATGAATTTTTCAATTAGGGATTTAGTTGTAAAATGTGAAATATTCATGGTGTAATTTGTGAAATAATGAAATGTGTGGACTATTATGAGCTTGTGTGAAACTCGGCTAGGCTTGGGTAAGTGTCAAATAGCATGAATTTCATTTTACGAGCTTTAGGTCTAACTTATAAAGAAATCAAAACATTAGGGAAAAAGGGTAATTCTGCGAAAATGTGAATTTGGATTGAATTGAATAGAATGGTTATGAAATTGATTGAATTTATTCACTTAGATCAGGATAGACCTCGTATGGCTTTAGATCGAGGCAAAGAGAAAGCTTTGGATTAGCCAAGTTCATTTTTACATTTTGTCTTCGAGGTAAGTTCATACGTTTAAATAGCATTTTAAATTATGCTTTAAATTCTATTATTTTATAATATCAATTTGTGTCTCGATGGAAAAATTCCACGTCATGTTGACGATCATCGACCAATGAAAAAGGGTTGCTTCCACTATCAACCAATGAAAAAGGATAGCTTCGACTATCGAATTATGAAAAGGGATAGCTTCGATTATCAAATTATGAAAAGGGATAGCTTCGGCTATCAAATTACGATAAGGGATGGTGATGACCGTCAACAATAAAAAGGGATGGTGACGACCATTGATTGACTATCGAATTTTGAAAAGGGATAGCTTTGGCTATCAAATTATTAAAAGGGATGGTGACAACCATCAACTATGAAAAATAAGAGTGACGACCATCAAAATATGAAAAAGTATAGCTTCGACTATCGAATTATGAAAAAGGATGTGACAACCATCGTGATTTTACATTGTGTGAGCTTCGGGAAGAGTTTTCGATGTAATTTTCCTTATTACGACAGAAGGTAGGAAGTATGTATTTTCATGACAATGAAAAGTATGAATTCATATGATTTAAGTTTATGACTCATTTATTCTTATGTTGGATTGATACATATGTATTTTAAGATTATGCAATGCATTGACAAGCATAGATTATATATTACAAACTTACTAAGCATAACATGCTTATTTTGTGTTCATTTTCTATATTTTGTAGTTAATTGGAAGCTTGTATGGGTTGAAAGTTCATCAAAGACCTATCACACTATCCATCGGCATTATCTGTAGATTTTGATGATTTTGATGATTTTGAGTCATGGTTATAATGGCATGTATAGGTGTTTTATGCTTGTTGAAATAGCCATTATGGTTGATAATTTGGCATTTTGGTGCTTTTTGTGCTTGATGTTGGAATGATCAAGTTAATGTATGTTTTAGTGACCATTTTGGTATATTTGAATGTGATTTTGGTATGGTTATTTTAGTAGAATTTGGTATGGAAATTGGTTGCAATTATTGAGTAGTTAAATAGATAAGTTATGCTTGTGTTTAGATATGCTTAATGTAAGGTAAATTGAGGCGTCTTAGGGTATATTGGTTTTATGAATTTGTATCATATTGTTGTAACTTCATTATGCACATTTTAGGTATATTTTGGAGGCTTAATTTAGGTGCATTTAAGTTGCATGAGTGGGCACAATTTAGGTGAAAGAAATAACTTGAAATTAGCCTATTTATTATCCACAAGGCCTAAGACATAGGCATGTGTCTCAGCCGTGTGTGACATACAGCTATGCGACACGGTGGTGTGTCCCTTATTGCTTACAAAGGGTTGCAAGTCAGGCTATTACACGGCCTAGCACACGGCCTGGCACACAGGCGTGTGAAGCCATTTGGAAAGGTACACAGTCTGGCACATGAGCGTGTGGCTTGGCCATGTGCCCAAGTCAAAAAGTTACACGGTCTGGGACACAGTCATGTGTCCCTAATTCGAATGTCCATACGGTCTGAGACATGGGCGTGTGTCTTAGCTGTGTGAGTCACATGACCTAGCCACATGGTCGTGTGACCCCTGCAATATGAAAATTTTTATTTTTTTCTAAAAATTATTTATGTTTCGATTTAGTCCCAATTCGTTTCTAAAGTGTTTTTAGGGCCTCGGGGACTCGTATAAGGGACAATATGCATGTATTTGAATGGATTATAATATGATTTATGAAATGTTTAGAAATGAATGTTCAAAGTTTTAAATTTTTTGGTAATACTTCGTAACTCTATTCCAACGACAGATATGAGTTAGGGGTGTTACAATAGAGTTGAGAGACAGTCATCACGTTCTCGCTCTAACGAGCCAGTCGACACCATTCCACAATATCACCCAGACTCCCTTGAATCTCCATATCAATCCACCCATTCCTCCATTTCGCTAATTATTCCTAACTTCTTCTAACCCATCAAGGTAAATTCCTCCATGCTCTGCATACAGTATATACTTGCATTTCACGCATAACATTCCAAACTCTGATACTTTAAGGAGAACGCCACATTTTAATACATCAATATAGAAACACAATGTGCATTTCATAGAGCATACAAGCAATCATTCATATATTTCTACAACCTTACACATATATAATTTTCTCAATCACTGAAATCATGTACAACCATGGATTTCAGACTACACCCAAAACAATCATCTCAACAGAGCATCTCAATAGCACAACAGACAACACCGATGGGGAGAAAAATGAGTACAAAAACTCACCTAAATTCATGTATCATCTCCAGCTTAGCTTTTCCAAACACTAGAGACTCCATCCTCACAGCTAAGCATGACAACCGTATATTGGTTAAACCAAAGGTGTTCAAACCTCATGAAAACCCAGAATCCATTATTATGCAAAAGCTTTTCAAGAATTCTTACATCTCTATCCTCTAATGCACGATCATAGGGATGTAACATCCTGAATTAAGGTCTAGTCAAAACAGTGGTTTTCAGACCACAAATTCAAAGTAGAAATAATTATTTCATGATTATTATGAGGTCTGTGATATAATTGCATGCTCATGTGAAAATTTCATGAAGAAATTTTATGGAAAAAAAAGTCCAATTTGACATTTAGGACTAAATTGCAAAAGTTGCAAAATGTGAGTTCTAGAAGCTTTAAGCATGTAATTTCCATGGATTGTTAATTAGAGGTCCTTAAATAGAAATCTGCCTAATTTCTATTTTTATGGACAAAAATGTGCATGAATAGGAAAAATTTGAAAGAAAGGCCTTAAGGGCATTTTTGTCATTTGGTTAATAAAAGAATAAAAAGGGAAAAATAAGTAAAAAATTGTGTCCGTCTTCCTCCTACTTAGCCAAAATTCTCAAGGAGCCATAGCAAGGGTTTTGTTCATCCTTTCAATCTCGATTGTAAGTGCACCCTAGCCCTATTTTTAATGTTCTTTATGTTTTTTAGATCTTTGAAGCATGATCTAGCTATTTCTGTGACAACCCGAATTAGGGCCTAATCGGAATAGTGGTTTTGTGACCACAAATCCGAGATAGAAATAATTGTTTTATAATTATTTTGGGGTTTATGATATGATTGCATGATTGTCGAAAATTTCGTGATGAAATTCTATGCCTAAAGTGCTTAAATTGAAAGTAGGGACTAAATCGAATAAGTTGCAAAATTTGCATCCGGAAGTTTTAGTATGAAATTGTTTTGGAATATTAATTAGGAGGTCTTAAATAGCAATTTGACCAATTTTAAGTTCATGGACAAAATTTGGACATGGAAGGAATTTTGAAAGTTTAGTAAGGAGGGCATTTTGGTCATTTGGATATTAAATTAAATAAAATGGGAAAAATAACACAAAATTGATCATCATCCTCCTTAGTTGCTGCCGAATTCTCCCTCTCTCCATAGCTAGGGTTTCTTCAATTTTCAAGCTCCATAGTAAGTGATTCCAAGCCCCGTTTTTAATGTTCTTTACGTTTTTGGAATCCCGGAAGCTCGATTAAGCTTATGCTAGTAATAATTTAACCTAGGGTTCATATTTGGAAAAATACCCATAGGTGAAATTTGTGTATTTTGATGTTTTATGATAGAATATGAGGTTTTAAATTATGTTAAATAACTTGTGCTACTCGGTTTTAAGTGAAAACGAGTAAAAGCAAGATAATCGGTAAAAATACCTATTGTTCATAACTATATGATAGAGTGAGAATTTGATGTTGTTGTAGAAGAGAAAATGTTCAGCATATCATAAAATATAAGAATAAGGGCTGAAATTAAATTCCGAGCCTAGGGGCAAAATTGTAATTTTGTAAAAGTTAGGGGCAAAAATGTAATTTTTCCATGATGTGATTTTGGATTGAAATAAATAGTATGAGTATTAAATGAGCTAAATGTGTTATTATAGATCAAGAAAGACACGGAATTGTTCTCGAGCGGGAAGGAAAAAGTTTTGGACTAAATTTCAAAATTTCCACATTTTGCACCAAGGTAAGTTTGTATGTAAATATTACAATAATTTCATGTACATTCTTATATTTCAGCCTATTATATAAATATACTAGCTGATGTTAAAATATAAATCGACTATTGGAAGAATGGAAATAAATATAGAGAGAGATCCGGTTGAACATTTGGAGAGATCGAATGAAATAGAGGGCGCGTAGCTAGGTCACATGTATGATCTTTGAGTGCACATCATGTGTACAAGAAAGCTACGAGACACCTGTAGTAGCTAGGTCACATGTGTGATACGAGATGTATCCCATGTAGACAAGAGAGCTACGTGAAAGATAAATGTAGCTAGGTCGCATGCGTGATTCCAAGTGAAAGACACCATGTAGACAAGAGAGCTACGTGAAAGATGAATGTAGCTAGGTCGCATGCGTGATTCCAAGTGAAGGACACCATGTAGACAAGAGAACTACGAGACAAATCGGTTAGGTCGCATGAGTGGTACTAAGTGTTCACCATGTGTACAAGAGAGCCGAACTAAGCGAAGTATGATGGTGGGGTGTGTCTTTGAAACCATTAAATATCGAGGATTGATCCGAATTGTTCAACAGGATGGTTTTGTAGTGATATTGTGGTTTGGACCTACACTTATGGTGAATGAAATGTGGTGAAAATGATTTGTGGTATATACATATCTAAGATAAAATGAGGTTAGCATAAAGAATGTGTGACTTGCTCAGGATGAATACGTGATCCCCTGTTCCAACTTTGAAAAATCATTAAAAATTGTACAAAGAAAATTAAGAAATATAGTTTACATGCCTAAATTCCTTATTGAGACTAGTTTTAAATGAAACAGACTTCAGGGTTGTTTGAATTGTGTACTGAGAGAAATTGAATTCGTAGTGAGCAGAGGTCGATCAGGTCGAGCTGTGTAACAGGGAAACTTTAACTAATAAACTGTACTAATCGGCTAAACCAAAATTATATAAAAAATTAGCAAAAATCTTTATGAGTCTAGATTCAGGAAATTTTACGGATTTGAATTTCGAGTTTTGTAACTCGAGTTATGATTTATTTAGTGAATATGACGCAGCAGAGACAAATTAATCAAAGTGGAATGAATAGTGAAGTTAAAGTAGATATACTTGAATTGTTGTGTAAACATGTTAGATTCTTTAATTAGCATTTACATACTTACTTACTAAGCTATAAGCTTACTTTGTTTCTCTCTTTTGTCTTATAGTGTCCTTGACTTGCTCGGGAGTTAAGGATCGTGAAGATCTACCGCACTATCATACTTTAGGGTATTTGAACTAAACGTTTTGAATTATGGCATGTATAGTAGGCTTAATTATTTTGTTACGTGTCATATTTGTCTAGGTTTAAAATATTAGTTCTGATACTCGACCAGCTACTTTGTACAAGCCATTAAAGTTGGCTAATATTGTTCAAGACATATATTATACGATGCACTTTTATATCTCGGTTATGTTTAATGGTATGTGTTATGTTACGTAATACCTTGTATCTGTTCCTGCGATGACAGAAGGGTAAGGGTGTTACATTTAGTGGTATCGAGCCATGGTTTAGTCGGTTCTCGGACTAATAAAGTGTGTGTAAAAGTCTAGCTATACATGCCATAAAAATATTGTGATAGTGTGGTGACTCGATTATTCTAAACTGTGTTTTGTTTTAACATAGTAATGGATCCTGAAGGAACTACTACGTGATGATCTTTGCTAATGCGCCGGCTCCCGCACAAGGGACCGCTACCAGAAAAAGTAGACTGAGACATTGAGACAAGGAGATGAGGCTCGGGATGCCTTTCTCCAAATGATGAACAATTGGTATCTTGAATTTATTCGAGCAAATCCAAATGCTCAACCTCCTCCACCCCTCCTATACCTCGGGCGATTCCTGTGCTCAAGGTATAGATTTGGTAAGAATGAACAAGCCTCCGGTTGACAAGATTCGAAAACAAGGGCGAAGAGTTTAGAGCAAAGGTCGATGATGATCCCGAGAAAGCGGAATTACGGCTTGAAAATTCTACCGTGTATTTGATGAGATCTCATGTACACCGAGGAATGCTTAAAGTGTCTTGTATCACTTTTGAGAGATTGACTTACCACGGTGGAAGACTTTGGTTGTAGTGGTGCCAAAAGAAAAAGTTACTTGGGATTTCTTCCGGAAGAATTTAGAAAGAAATACATAAGTAAGCGATTTATTGATCAAAAGCGGAAGGAGTTCCTTGAATTGAAGCGGGGAAAATGTCTGTAGCGAGTATGAACGCGAATTTGTAAGACTCAGCAAGTATGCCCGGAATGTGTGTCCACCGAGGCCATTATGTGTAGAAGATTTGAAGATGGGCTGAATGAGGACATTAAAGTGCTTGTAGGAATTTTGGAGTTGAAAGAATTTGTAGTATTGGTTGATCGAGCTCTTAAAGTCAAGAATTGAACAAAGAAAGAAGAAAAGCGCTATTGAGGCCCGAGATGTCGAAAAAGACAGATAAGCAAGCCATTTCAATCTCAACCAAAGAGACAAACCCTCGAATGACAGTTTCAATTGGGGATTCACACGAGATCGTGGTAGAGCAT
This sequence comes from Gossypium arboreum, assembly GCF_025698485.1. Taxonomy (NCBI): domain Eukaryota; kingdom Viridiplantae; phylum Streptophyta; class Magnoliopsida; order Malvales; family Malvaceae; genus Gossypium; species Gossypium arboreum. The sequence goes on along the minus strand of NC_069077.1, from coordinate 113,424,751 downwards.
ATTCGGGTCTAAAGCTCAAGCTACTTGATGTCAAGTGTGGGTAATGTGCGACCTAGAAAGCCCGATTGTCGACAATGTGGCGAGCAACATTATGGTGAGTGTTGGGGGCCGAGTGAGCTTGTTTCAAAAGCGGTTCTCATGAGCATTTTATTAGAGATTGTCCGGAGAAAGTTAAAGAAGAAAGATTTGAGTGCTAGATGAAATACCACCGCTAGTAGAGGTAGACCACCGAGAAATCTTGGAGGTGGGACTAGTAGTAAAACTATGATGAAAGATTTAACGGCAAAATCGAAGCTAGAGCACTGCTAGAGCTTATGCTATACGTGCCGAGAAGATGCATCATCTCCGATGTCATTCTTGGTACATTTTCTCTATGATACTATTGTTATTGCATTGATTGATCCGGGTCCACTCATTCCTATATTTGCATGAATTTAGTATCCAATAAAACGTTGCTGTTGAATTTATGAGTTTACGATTAAAGTGTCGAACCCTTAGGCCAATATGTGCTAGTTGACAAGGTTTGCAAGAATTGCCCATTAATGATTCAAGGTCACTGCTTTTCCGGCCAACTTGATGTCATTACCATTTGGTGAGTTTGACGTTATCTTGGGAATGGACTGGTTAACATTGTATGATGCTAAGGTAGATTGTAAACAAAAGACACTAGAGTTGAAATGTGAAAATGGAGAAATTTTGTGGGTTGAAACAGATGAATCAAATAAATTGCCTATGGTGATTTCGCACATGTCCGCATGTAAATACATGAGAAAAGGGTGTGAAGCTTATCGGCTTATGTAATGAATATTGAGTTGCCTCAATGAAATTTGAATCGATCTGATAGTCTGTGAGTTTCGGATGTATTTCTGAGGAATTGCCCAGGTTGCCTCCGAATAGAGATAGATTTTTCCATTGATTTGTTGCTTGCATCGCACCGATCTCGATTGCTCCATATAGAATGGCTCATTGAATTAAAAGAATTGAAGGCTCGATTCAGGGGAGTTAACAGACAAAGGATTTGTGAGACCGAGTTTCTCTCCTGGGTGCTCTGTATTATTCAGAAGAAGAAGGATGGTTCAATGAGACTTTGCATTGATTACCGTCGACTTAATAAGGTGACTATAAAGAACAAGTACCCATTACTGAGGATTGATGATTTATTCGATCGGTTAAAAGGGGCCACAGTGTTTTCAAAGATTGATTTGAGGTCCGGTTACTACCAATTTGAGAGTTAAGGAGTCGATGTGCGAAAACCGCCTTTAGGACAAGGTATGGACATTATGAGTTTCTTGTGATGCCTTTCGACAACAAATGCTCCAGCTATATTTATGGACTTAATGAATCGGATCTTCCGGCCATATTTGGATAAGTTTGTAGTAGTGTTTATAGATGACATTTTAATTTATTCTCGAGATGAGTCCGAACATGCGAACACTTGAGAACTATATTGCGAGATCTTGAGAGAAAAGAAACTGTTTGCCAAGTTTAGTAAAAGTGAGTTTTGGCTTCGTGAAGTCGGATTTTGGGGTATATAGTCTCGGTGATGGTATTCGGTGGATCCAAGCAAGATTTCTGCGATCGTTGATTGAAACCGCCAAGAATGTATCCGAGGTTAGAAGCTTTTAAACTTAGCCGAGTATTATAGACGTTTTGTTGAAGGATTTTCGATGATTGCCTCTCCTATGACTAAGTTGTTGCAAAAGAATGTTAAGTTTGAATGGATGATAAATGTCAACAAAGTTTTGAAAGGTTGAAAGCACGATTGACTGAAGCACCAATTTTAGTACAGCCCGAGTCAGGAAAGGAGTTTTCTAATTTATAGTGATGCATCATTGACAGGCCTTGGATGGGTGTTGATGCAAGAGGGTAAAGTGGTAGCTTATGCTTCGAGACAGTTAAAACCGCATGAGAAGAACTATCCTACACATGATTTGGAACTAGCCGCTGTTGTTTTTGCCTTGAAGATTTGGCGACATTATTTGTACGGTGAAAAATGCCGAATTTTTACCGATCACAAAAGTTTGAAGTACTTGATGAATCAAAAGGATCTCGAATCTGCGACAATAAGATGGCTTGAATTATTAAAGGATTATGATCTAGTGATTGATTATCATCCGGAAAAGCAAATGTAGTTCTTGGCGCCTTGAGCGAAAATTTCTTTTTACTTTGAGAGCCATGAACACGGGGTTAGCATTGTCTCGATGATGGGTCAATCTTAGCGAGAGATGAGAGCTAAACCGTTATTTCTCCAGTTGATTTGTGAGGCTCAAAAGAATGATAGTGAGTTGCGGATCAAGAGAACTCAATGCGATCGAGTTACGACTCGATTTTCGAGTTGGACCGGATGAGTGCTTGATGTTTCGAGACGGGATATGTGTGCGAAAACGATAAATTGATTCGAAAATATTACATGAGGCGCACAATGGTCATTTATCGCTTCATCCTGGTAGCACAAAATGTATAATGATTTAAAGAAGTCAGATTGGTGGCGGTATGAAAAGGACATTTCAATTTGTAACCAAGTGTTTGATCATCAACAAGTAAAAGTTGAACATCAAGTGCCTTGAGGATTACTTCAACCGTAATGGTGCTCGAGTGGAAATGGGACAAGATTACCATGGATTTTGTAACGGTTTGCCTTTAACTCCTAAAAAGAAGGATGCTATTTGGGTAGTGGTTGATAGATTAACAAAGTCAGCCCACTTTATACCAAGACGCACCGATTACTCACTTGATAAATTAGCGAATTATATATTGCTGAAATTGTGAAGTTGCACGAGTACCTATGTCTATAATATCGATAGAGATCCAAGATTTACCTCGAGATTTTGGAAAAAGTTACAAGAAGCATTGGGTACAAAATTGAACTTTAGTACCGCATTTCATCCACAAACAGATGGTCAAGCGGAAAGAGTAATCCGGTACTCGAAGATATGCTTAGATCTTGTGTTTTAGAATTTGGAGGTAGTTGGGAGAAATATCTATCTTTGATTGAGTTTGCCTACAATAACAGCTTATCAATCAAGTATACAAATGGCACCGTCTGAAGCCTTGTATGGTCGTAAGTGTCGAACTCCTTTATATTGGACCGAGCTTAGTGAGAAGCAGATTCATGGAGTTGATCTAGTTAAAGAAACCGAAGAGAAAATAAAAGTAATTCGGGATTGCTTGAAAGTCGCTTGGATCGACAAAAGTCATATCTGATTTAAAAAGAAAAGAGATTGAATTTCGGTGGGTGATAAAGTGTTCTTGAAGGTGTTACCATGGAAAAAGATTCTAGATTTAGTCAAAAGGCAAGTTGAGTCCGCGTTTTATTGGGCGTCTGAGATTCTTGAGAGAATTGGACCAGTGGCATATCGGTTGGCCTTACCGGCAGAGTTAGAAAGAATTCATAACGTGTTTCATGTATCAATGTTGCGACGTTATCGTTCTGATCCTTCACATGTGATTTCCCCAACAAAAATTGAGATTCGATCGGATATGACCTATGAGGAGAAACCAATAAAGATTTTGGCTCGAGAGGTTAAACAGTTAAGAAATAAAAGTATAGCTTTAGTGAAAGTATTGTTGTGACACCCCTAATGTGACCCTAGTCGGAAAGTGGTTTCGGGACCACGAAACCGAGTCACAAGAATAATTAGGTGTTATATTCCGTGCTTATTGTATGTGGAATTTGTATGCGTAAATATTTCGTGTCTCGATTTTTATTAATTAGGTGCAAATTTATAAGAAAGGACCCATGTGCTAGGACTTGAAAATGTGATAGGTGTATTTTTAAGTGGCCTAATAATGCATGAAGTGAAATAAATGGAGTTGCATGTCAATTATCCCATTCCCTAAGGTGGATGGCCGGCCATGACAAATTATGGGCAAGGGGAAACATGTTCCCAACATGTTTTACTAATGGATGATGTTAGAAATAATAAACAACTAAGCATGGGTGAGAAAAGAATGAAAAAAAAAAATTTTGTGTGAGAGAGTAGCATCCCCCCCCATTGCCGGGCAACCAAGAAGAGAAAACAAAAAAAAAATTTGTTCATGCTTGCTCTCTCCCTTTTTGGCCGAAAATACTAAGAGGAAGAAGGGATTTTTACTTCATTTCCTTTGTTTAGAAGAGATCTAGAAGGAGATTTGGCTAAATTTGCATCAAGATTAAGGTATGTATGAGGTTGTGTTGGGAGTTTCATGCATGTTTTGGTTGCTAACTTGATGTGCATGTTAGCCATGGCTCAAATCTTTGTTATGCCATGGAAATGGTATTTGGCCAAAGTTGTTATGGTGATAAAGCCATTGCATGCTAAGTGTGCAGCTTGATGATGATGCATGCAATGATGGATTGTCTACTCTTGAGTAAGATTTTGAGTTTTCTTTTGTTTTATCATGATTGAAGTTGAAAAGGAGCATGATTGTCATATTCGCCATGATGCATTCATGAGCATGGTTCATGCTTCTTGCATGTTAGTTAAAATTTGTGTTTTGGATGGCTATGGACACCTTGAAATTCGCCATGCTCATATATGTATATATATGTTTGCACATGATGTTTTGGTTATGAAGGAAGTGATGAATAAGTTTGTTTAAAGAAGAAGATGTTGAAGAATAATTGTGAAATTGCAAGCACAATTCGCCTAGCACACATATAAGTGCTTGATGCTATATTATAAGTTTTGAGCCACAATATGCAAAGCATTAACTAGTAAAATGCATGCTGTTTTTGTGAGGTATTAAGTGCATAATTGGCCTCAACATGTACATGAATATTCGGCCTTGGGTAGCCTATTGAAGGCCTTAGCATTTCCTTGATGCTCGAATAAATTGTATTGAATTGCTTGATGTAGTATAAAATGTGCATGACCATTGTGTATTCAAGCTAAAGGGTGGCCATATGACCATTTAAACTCCTTGTCATATTCGCCATAAGCTAGCACAATGAGGTTTTAATAAATTGAATTTGTTTGAATTAGCTCAAGAGCTTAGAGGGCCACAATTGGACAAGGGAAGGAGAAAGTGATCGAATAGCCGAAAAAGCCGTTCGACAACATCCGAGGTAAGTCCTCAAGAAGTGACCCTACTTGAATTATGTGAAATAAAGTATGGATGTGTATTGATTATTGATTATGTGTGTATGAGCATTTGAATTCTACCCGGCTAAGTCCCAAGGCGAATATGCTTGTGATTATATTTGCGTTTGAGCCTTAGTAACTAAAATGAAATATGTATGTCCAATGATTATTGATGTATGTGTACATGAGAAATTGAATGATATCCGGGCTAAGCCCAAGACAATTATGCTGAAATTATATCCGGTTAAGACCGAAGGCAATTGGGCAAGTGGCTATATCCGGCTAAGACCAAGGCATTAGTGCGAAGTCATTCTATCCGGCTAAGACCGAAGGCATTTGTGCACATGGTTATATCCGGTTATATTCAAGAATCTTGGGCTGGAGGTGAGTGTTGGTTGCTGTAATAAATTCAATTAGTACACCCGAAAAGCCCAAAGAATAAGGTACGTTTATATGTGCATTGGAAAGTCGACACGTTTGAGCAACATTCGCTCAATCGACTAATGAATTTCAGTTATTGACTTGATTGATACTTTGTGAAAGTATATAATGATGAAGTGTGAAATAAGAATGTGTATTAATGAAATGATGCATTTGGCTATGTGAATGTATTGCTGTAATTAGAGTTGATTATATTCCTTGAGACTTACTAAGCATAAAAATGCTTACCCGTTACTTTGGCTCTCTGTTTTATAGATTTCGCTCGATAGCAATCGGATTCGGGATCAATAAAGTCAAGTCATCCACACTATCAACGCCTCTATTTTGGTATAAATTTTGTTTGAACTTTGAAATGGCATGTATAGGACTACCCTGTTAGTTTAAAAATGTGGTGATGTATATGTATACGGCCATGCGAAAATGGCTCGTAAAAAGGAAGCATGAATTTAGACTATTTGTGGTTTGTATGTATATATTTGGTGTCATGATGTGGCTATGGATTGGAAATGGGAATGTTGGTCACATGATCAGCCATTGGCATGGTTAAAATGATCATATATGAACCTATGTATGGCAAGACTAGTTGGTTCATGGAGACTACCAAATAGGTAAGACCTACCTTAAAAACAGATGCTGCCAGCTGCAGTGACGTGAATGTGAAAAATCACCAAAATTCGTAGGAATGGTATTAAATAGTGAATAAGCTATGTAAATGAACCTTGATGAGTCTATTTTCATATGGAAGAAACGAAATGGTCATAGGAGTTACATGTTAAGAGATATTGAAGCTATTGTGAAACAGGGCCAGAACGGTTTCTGGGTCCCCTGTCGCAACTTTAAAAATTTACTATAAATTATCCAGAAAGAATTAATAGACATACCTTATATGTACAGATTCTATTTTTAGTCTAGTTTCATTATAAGCAAACGGCACCAGCATTAAAGCCCTGTACAGAGAGATATTCAAGTTATACCGCGCGAAGGTCAGAGCAGTCGATCCCTGTAACATGGGTGACTTTAACTAATAAACTGTACTAATTGGCCCGACCAAAAATTCTAGAAATAAATCCATGGATGGATATATGAGTCTAAATTCAGGGAAAATTTACAAAACCAGTTTCCGAGTTTTGAAACTCGAGATATGATTTTTAAGGCGAAGGTGACGCAGTCTTCCAGCCTGACTGGAAATGTCAAATTGGTGGGCAAAACATGTGATCTTGGCTTGTTAACCCCTCGTGTCCGATACCGGCGATGGTCTCGGGTTCAGGGTGTTACAATTGTGGCACAGACATGGGATAGAAGAGGCTACGTGGGAACCTGAGGAAGCTATGAGGAAACAGTACCCAAACCTCTTTACCGGTAAGATTTTCGGGGACGAAAATCTCAAAAGGGGGGGAGAATTGTGACAACCCGAATTAGGGCCTAATCGGAATAGTGGTTTTGTGACCACAAATCCGAGATAGAAATAATTGTTTTATAATTATTTTGGGGTTTATGATATGATTGCATGATTGTGTGAAAATTTCGTGATGAAATTCTATGCCTAAAGTGCTTAAATTGAAAGTAGGGACTAAATCGAATAAGTTGCAAAATTTGCATCCCGGAAGTTTTTAGTATGAAATTGTTTTGGAATATTAATTAGGAGGTCTTAAATAGCAATTTGACCAATTTTATGTTCATGGACAAAATTTGGACATGGAAGGAATTTTTGAAAGTTTAGTAAGGAGGGGCATTTTGGTCATTTGGATATTAAATTAAATAAAATGGGAAAAATAACACAAAATTGATCATCATCCTCCTTAGTTGCTGCCGAATTCTCCCTCTCTCCATAGCTAGGGTTTCTTCAATTTTCAAGCTCCATAGTAAGTGATTCCAAGCCCCGTTTTTAATGTTCTTTACGTTTTTGGAATCCCGGAAGCTCGATTAAGCTTATGCTAGTAATAATTTAACCTAGGGTTCATATTTGGAAAAATACCCATAGGTGAAATTTGTGTATTTTGATGTTTTATGATAGAATATGAGGTTTTAAATTATGTTAAATAACTTGTGCTACTCGGTTTTAAGTGAAAACGAGTAAAACAGCATAATCGGTAAAAATACCTATTGTTCATAACTATATGATAGAGTAAGAATTTGATGTTGTTGTAGAAGAGAAAATGTTCAGCATATCATAAAATATAAGAATAAGGGCTGAAATTAAATTCCGAGCCTAGGGGCAAAATTGTAATTTTGTAAAAGTTAGGGGCAAAATGTAATTTTTCCATGATGTGATTTTGGATTGAAATAAATAGTATGAGTATTAAATGAGCTAAATGTGTTATTATAGATCAAGAAAGACGCGAATTGATCTCGAGCAGGGAAGGAAAAGTTTTGGACTAAATTGCAAAATTTCCACATTTTGCACCAAGGTAAGTTTGTATGTAAATATTACAATAATTTCATGTACATTCTTATATTTCAGCCTATTATATAAATATACTAGCTGATGTTAAAATATAAATCGACTATTGGAAGAATGGAAATAAATATAGAGAGAGATCCGGTTGAACATTCGAGAGATCGAATGAAATAGAGGAGAGTAGCTAGGTCACATGTATGATGCTGAGTGCACATCATGTGTACAAGAAAGCTACGAGACACCCTGTAGTAGCTAGGTCACATGTGTGATACGAGATGTATCCCATGTAGACAAGAGAGCTACGTGAAAGATAAATGTAGCTAGGTCGCATGCGTGATTCCAAGTGAAGGACACCATGTAGACAAGAGAGCTACGTGAAAGATGAATGTAGCTAGGTTGCATGCGTGATTCCAAGTGAAGGACACCATGTAGACAAGAGAGCTACGAGACAAATCGGTTAGGTCGCATGAGTGGTACTAAGTGTTCACCATGTGTACAAGAGAGCCGAACTAAACGAAGTATGATGGTGGGGCTGTGTGCTGAAACCATTAAATATCGAGGATTGATCCGAATTGTTCAACGGGATGGTTTTGTAGTGATGTTGTGGTTTGGACCTACACTTATGGTGAATGAAATGTGGTGAAAATGATTTGTGGTATATACATATCTAAGATAAAATGAGGTTAGCATAAAGAATGTGTGAAAGAGTGAAATTAGCATTAAAACTGTTTTTAGATGGTAGCAGTAACGTGAATTTGAAAAATAACCAAAAATAGGAGGAATATAATTAGAGGTTGAATGAGATGTGAAATTAAAGTTTAATGAGTCTACTTTCATATAAAAGAAACATAGCAAGCAAAGGAATTCTATATTTTGAGATATTTACAATTGTATGTGACTTGCTCAGGATGAATACGTGATCCCCTGTTCCAACTTTGAAAAATCATTAAAAATTGTACAAAGAAAATTAAGAAATATAGTTTACATGCCTAAATTCCTTATTGAGACTAGTTTTAAATGAAATAGACTTAAGGGTTGTTTGAATTGTGTACTGAGAGAAATTCAATTCGTAGTGAACAGAGGTCAGATCAGTCGAGCTGTGTAACAGGGAAACTTTAACTAATAAAATGTACTAATCGGCTGAACCAAAAATTATAGAAAAAATTAGCAAAAATCTTTATGAGTCTAGATTCAGGAAATTTTACGGATTTGAATTTCGAGTTTTGTAACTCGAGTTATGATTTATTTAGTGAATATGACGCAGCGAGACAGCTTAATCAAAGTGGAATGAATAGTGAAGTTAAAGTAGATATACTTGAATTGTTGTGTAAACATGTTAGATTCTTTAATTAGCATTTACATACTTACTTACTAAGCTATAAGCTTACTTTGTTTCTCTCTTTTGTCTTATAGTGTCCTTCGCTTGCTCGGGAGTTAAGGATCGTGAAGATCTACCCGCACTATCATACTTTAGGGTATTTGAACTAAACGTTTTGAATTATGGCATGTATAGTAGGCTTAATTATTTTGTTACGTGTCATATTTGTCTAGGTTTAAAATATTAGTTACAGTACTCGACCAGCTACTTTGTACAAGCCATTAAAGTTGGCTAATATTGTTCAAGACATATATTATACGATGCATTAACAAATTGGATGACATATTTATATCTCGGTTATGTTTAATGGTATGTGTTATGTTCTGGTAATACCTTGTATCCTGTTCCGGCGACGGTAACGGGTAAGGGGTGTTACAATTTCTACCATTGTTTTGAGCTAGGGTTCATTTTCAAAAACTTACCCATGTGTGACATGCATGTATTTTGGTGTTTAATGGAGGAATATGAAAGTTTGATGAATGATAAACATCTTTTACTAAGTGGTTTTTCATGAAAACACCTAAAAAGGACCCTTTTGTAAAAGTTGTAAAATAGGTGGTTAAAAATATAATTTGAAAGAAAATGTGGGATGATATGAGTATGATATAAGTTCGTCTAGGCTGGGTATCAAAGAAAATGAACACATTTCATTTTACGAGTCTAGGGGCTAAGTTGTAATTATGTGAATGTTTAGGGGCAAAATTATAATTTTGCCAAAGTATGATTTATGGACTATTTTGGACAATGTGATAATTAAATAAGTGAAATTTGCTATTATAGATCAAGAAAAATAGAGTCCAGACCTTAATCGAGGAAAGAACAAGGTTGTAAACTAAATCGAATAGTAGTCATATTTTGGGTACTGAGGTAAGTTTGTGTGTAAATAATGCAATGTTACATTATTATGTATTTAATGCTTTAATATTTCATGAATTGTATAATTGTCTTTATGGATTTAATTAATGATGACTCGATGATGATTCGATGAGTTCGATACCTCAAAATCCTAGTTGAACCTTAGGAATAGCTAGGATACAAATGTGATGACATTAGGGTTATGTACGATCCCATGTAAGACTATGTCTGGGACATGACTTTGGCATCGATATGTAATTTCTTGTAAGACCATAGCTGGGCTATCGGCATCAATATGTGATTCCATGTAAGACCATGTCTGGGACATAACATTAGCATCGATCTACGATCCCACGTAAGACCATGTCTGGGACATGGCATTGGCATCGATATGTGATCCCATGTAAGACCATATCTGGGATATGGAATTGGCATCCTACCATGTGTATGAGGGTTCCCGAGTATCCTTTAGTATTCCAAGTGGTTTAATAGGTAATCCAACGATTATGTCAAAGAGATGACAAGCTATGATCATGTTGAAAGAATACAGGTATGTACACAAACCTCATAAACACTGAGATTATGAATCATGAGACCTCGGAAGAAGTGAATGAATGAATTATGATCATGAGTTTTATTGTACATTATGTAAATGGCATGACTTAAAATGTACCTATGATACTTGATGACATTGTGATAAATATTATTGTGTTATGTGTATAGTATTGCATGGTTAATGTTGTTAATTATTTACATGCAAACTTGCTAAGCTTTATGCTTACTCCCTTTCCTTTTCCATTTCCTTATAGTGTCGCCAAGCTAGCTCAGGGATCGAAGGACGTCGGAGTTCGATTCACACTATCAAACTAATATTTTGGGTATAGTGAATTTAAGTATTTTGAGTATTGCATGTAGAGGAACTTGATCTTTTTGTGATATGTCATATTTGTGTAGCCAAATGTGTTGGCTTATAATGATTTGATGATTCATTTTGTATATGGCCATGAGATATGATCCATATTAATTATGGGGATGTAATCTTATTCATACATGCATACATGTGCTATGGTCACTCATGTTGTGATTAAATTCATTTGGCATGAATGAATTGTGGATATGATCATGGATGCTTGCTGATGGAAATGTGTGTAAATGACATAATAACAACTAAGGCATGAATGTATGAAATGGAATTAAATTAATGTTTCATATTGCATGTGATTTGGTAAGCTTGGTCTAAATAAAATATGAAGTCTTAAGCAAGTATAAATTGATAAGAAGTTGTTATGTATGAGCCGTATTTAGGATTGTATAAGTGCTCATTTATGCCATGTTGGATGTCATTGAGATGTGTAAGTGTGCATATGTTATTGAGGGTAACAAAAGGCTTGAAAAATAGCCTCAAAGTTGTCCACACAGATAGGCACACGGTTCGCCCCATGGGCGTGTGATCCGGCCGTGTATCCCCTACACCCTAATTAGGTAAAACAGAATGCCCAGTAGTAAACACACAGGTAGAAACACGGTTGTGTGTCTCAGCCGTGTGAAGTCTGCACTTGATTTTTGAAATTTAATTCGCCACACAGCTTAAGCACACAGGCGTGTGACTTGGCTGTGTGACCCTAATTATGTTGATGATGTCATAAACAGAGAGTTATACGGGCTGAGGACACGGGCGTGTCCCAAGCTGCACGGGCGTGTGTAACCACACGGCCTACCCACACGGGTGTGTGACCCTGTTTCATGAAAATTTTTTAAGTTTTCCCAAAGTTTTGTAAAGTTCTAGGTTTAGTCCAAAACTATACCTGATGTATGTTTTGGGCCTCGTAGGCCTATATAAGGGACAATTTTATATGTATGAATGGATTTAATTTGAACAAAATTTTATGGCCCGGTTTTGTATAAATGTTTATGGTTAAGTCCGATAATGCCTCGGACCCTGTCTCGGTGACGGGTTACAGGTAAGGGGTGTTACAAGGGAGGCTTAAGGGCTTACCAACTTATCAAATCCTCTGCTTCCCAGACTCGAATCTCACATTTATCGTCTCATGCAAAGCTTTCTTGAACTTCTTCTTCTTCCTTGGAGCAACTGAAGAAGATGTTGCAGACAAGAAGGGGATTAACAGTTCATTACGGAGAATTCTTTTCCTTCCACACCTTTATATATCGTAATTTTGCACAGTCTCCTTGGTCTATTGTATCCATCTATTGCTAATTATTATGTCTCCCACTAAGCAACCAATTGGTTCTAATCGAAGTAAACCATTATTGAAATCCAACTATTCATAATTCAACCATTAAATTTTCTGAATTTCCTAGTAAAGCCCACCAATTTGCCATTCTATTCAATTAAATCCTAACTTTCCTTTAAATTCAAGACAAAAGAGAAATCTAGGTGTGACAACTCCCCACCCTTAAAGAAAATTTCGCCTTAGAAATTTCCTCTCATGACTAGATCTAGAAATTTCGTCTCGTGACTAGATCTAGAAATTTCCTCTCGTGACTAACTCTTCTTATAACTCAAGGGAGGACACCACTATACTTCTCTGTTGCTTAAGCGTTAACCACTATCTCCGCTTTTCCTTAAACGCATTGTGACAGCCTTAAAACGACCCTAGTCGGAATGTGGTTTCGGGACCACAAAACCGAGGCATAAAAATAATTTGATATTTATTTTGATGCCTATAATATGTGTTAACTCATGTGTGACATTCTTGATGCTTTAATTTAGAGTTATAAATGTGAATTTCACTAGAAAGGACCTAGTAGTAAACTTTGAAAGTAGGATAGGGAAATGTGTGATGACTAATTAAAGCATGCATGCAAAACAATGGCCTTGCATGTCAAATATCCCTCTTTTTACAAGTGATGGCCGGCCATGACAAAGAAATATGGGCAAAACATGTCATAGACATGTTTTGTTGGTGCATCATGGGTGAAAAAAAAATAAATTAATGAGCATGGGTAATAAAGAAATGGAAAAAGAAAAAGAAAAAAAATGGTCTCATGCATGCCCATTGCCGTGAGTTGTGGAGAAAGAAAGAAGAATTTTTGTTCATCATTTTTCATTTCCTTTGGGCTGAAAATTCTAAGGAAGAAGGAAGGAATTCTTGTTTCATGTTTGTTTGGAAGAGGTTTAGGAGGAGGTTTGGCCATACTTGTACCTAGATTAAGGTAAGTTTGATGTTTTGCCATGAGATTCATGTATATTTTTGTAGTTAGCTTGAGTTCTAACTAGCCATGGTTCAAATATGTCATGGAGATGATATTCGGCTAAGGTGAGGTTGTGTTGATATCATTTGCAAGCTAAAAGTGAAGCTTTGTAATGGTGCATGTGATGATGGATTGATGATTATTGAATATTTTTTTTACACTTTTGAGTGAGAGTTTGATAGATACCATGAGGTTAAACTTCATGACATTGTAAGCTTGTAAGTTGGATGATGAAGTTCATGCTTTGTGAAGGTAAATGGGGTAGAAGGAGCATTCGGCCATAATGAAAATATATGAGTTAGTCATAGGCATCCTTATGATTCGGCCCTTGCACCTATATGTATATATGTTTGCACATGAGGTATTGGCATGACATGTATACTATTTCGAGGTATATATTTGCTTGTGATGATGTTTCGGTTATGAAGTACATGAGAGATGTGTATTGAGCTACAATATGTAATGCGTTAGTAGTAAAATGTATGCTGTTTTTGTGTGGTATTAAGTGTATAATTGGCCTCAACATGGACATGTATATTCGGCTACATGAGGGGAAATTATTGTGCATGCATTCGGTTAGAGGCAAGCTTAATGGTGCCTATTCTTGACTTGAGCTAAGGTCGGATGTGTACGTAATTAAAGAAAATTGACTAAAGTGCTTAGTTATGTGATGTTGAGTCAATGATATGTGTATTCGGCCAAGGCTAGCAAGCGAGACTTTAATAAATTGAATTTGTTTGAATTAGCTCAAGAGCTTAGAGGGCCACAATTGGATAAGGGGAAGGAAAAAGTGATCGAATAGCCGTTGAAGCCGTTCGACAACATCCGAGGTAAGTCTTCAAGTAATGACCCTACTTGAATTATGTGAAATGAAATTATGGATGTGTAATGATTACTGATATATGTGTGTATGAGTATTTGAATGGTACCCGGGCTAAGTCCCGAAGGCAATTATGCTAGTGATTATATTTGTGTTTGAGCCTTAGTAACGAAAATGAAACATGAATGTGTAATGATTATTGATGTATGTGTGCATGAGCAATTGAATGATATCCGGGTTAAGACCCGAAGGCAATTGTGCTAGTGACTATATCCGGGCTAAGACCCGAAGGCATTCGTGCAAGTTGTTATATCCGGGCTAATATCCGAAGGCATTTGTGCGAGTCGTTATATCCGGGCTAAGACCCGAAGGCATTCGTGCGTGTGGTTATATCCGGTTGTATTCCGAAGAAGCTTGGGTGGAAGGTGAGCGTTGGTTGCTGTAATAAATTTAATTAGTACGCTCGAAAAGCCCAAAGGATAAGGTATGTTTACATGTGCAATGGAAAAGTCGATACGTTTGAATAATATTCGTCAATCGACTAACGAATTTTTAGCTCTTGAATTGGTTGATATCTTGTGAATGTATATGTCGATGAAGTGTGAAGTAAGTATGATTATGTGAATGTGTATTAATGAAATGATTCATTTGGCTATGTGAAAGTAATGCTTTAGTTAAAGCCGATTTCATTGCTTGAGATTTACTAAGCATAAACATGCTTACCCCGTTGCTTTGGCTCTCTGTTTTATAGATTTTGCTCGTTAGCGATCGGATTCGGGATCATTGAAGTGAAGTCATCCATACTATCAAACCCCTTTTTGGTACTCTTTTAGTTGAACTTTGGATATGGCATGTATAGGACTACCCTCGGTTGTTTTCAAGTGCCTTTGTGATGTATATATGTACGGCCATGCGAAAATGGTTCGTAAAAGTGGAGTACGGAATTAGACCATTTGTGCTTGTAATTATATTTGGTTTCATGATGAGATTATGGTTTGGAATGAGAGTGTTGGTCACATAATCAGCCATTGGAATGGCTAAGTATGATCATATGTGGACCTATGCTTGTCAAAATTATAGTTGGCCCATGGAAACTACAAAATAGGTAAGGCCTACCTTAAAAACAGATGCTGCCAGTTGCAGTGACGTGGATGTGAAAAATCACCAAAATTTGTAGGAAGGGTATTAAATTGTGAATAATTTATGTAAACGAACCTTGGCGAGTCTATTTTCATATGAAAGTAACGAAACGATCATATGAACAGTATACCGAGAGATCTTAAAGTTCTCGTGAGACAGGGCTAGAACAGTTTCGGGGTCCCCTGTCGCAACTTTAAAAATTTACTATAAATTATCCAGAAAGAATTAGAAGTCATGCCTTATATGTGCAGATTCCATTTTGAGTCTAGTTTCATTAGAAACAAATGTCACCAGTATTAAAGCCTTTTACAGAGAGATATTCAAGTTGTAACGCGCGAAGGTCAGTGTAGTCGACCCCTGTAACATGGGTGACTTTAACTAATAAACTGTACCAATTGGCCCGACCAAAAATTCTAGAAATAAATCCATGGATGGATATATGAGTCTAAATTCAGGGAAAATTTACGGAATCAGTTTCCAAGTTTTGAAACTCAAGATATGATATTTAAGACGACAGTGACGCAGTTTTCCAGCCTGTCTGGAAATGCCAAATTGGTCGGTACTTTAAGAGGATTTGTCTCGTTAACCCCTCGTGTCCGACACCGGCGATGGTCTCGGGTTCAGGGTGTTACACGCATCCCGCTTGAATAGCGATTCCGCCCATACTTCATATATAGTGGGTTGAAGGATAACCTTACTATTATCCTGGCGGAGCCTCTAGATTACTCTTGCTACCAGAACGTCCCTAACGAAAAAATTACATAACTGATTCTATAATAGCATACACTAATTTTGGAGGATACTTGATGGACGACATACTCTGGCGGATCTTCCCACTTTTTTTATTATCAATGGGTTTAGGAAAAACTTGTAACACCCCTAACCCATATCTGTTGTCGAAATAGGGTTACAGAGTATTACCGGGGTTTACAAAACCTTTATAGATAATTCATGTCAATTACTATTCATTTTCCAAGATTAATCATAATGTCCCTTAAATAGACCCTCGATGCCCAAAATAAACATTAGAATTGAGTCGAGACTAAATTGGGAACTCAGAGAATTTTTTGCGAAATTTTAAAATTTCTTCCATATGTAGGGGCACACGCCTGTGGGGGTAGGCCGTGTAGCTCACACGTCCAAGTGACACACCATGTCCTAGGCCGTGTGGTAAATGAAATAGGTCACACGGCCATGGCCCCAGCCCGTGTTGTAACACCCCGTACCCGAGTCCGTTACCGGAGTCGAACACAAGGTACACACAGACTTAGCTTAATTGTTTTCACAGTCCATAAAAAAAATTTTTTAGACTAGCTGGTTACTGCGCCACTGTCGCTTTAAAAATCATATCTTGAGTTTTAAAGCTCGAAAATCAGTTTCGTAATTTTTCCCTGAAACTAGACTCATAAGTCCATCAACATATTTTTTCTAGAATTTTGGTCGGGCCAATTAGTACAGTTTATTACTTAAAGTCTCCCTGTTGCAGGGACCGACTGCACTGACCTTCGTGCATTACGAATTGGATATCTCCTGTACAGGGCTTCAATACTGATGCCGTTTGTTTCTATAGAAACTAAACTCAGAGAGGAATCTATACATATATGGAATGACTCCTAATTATCTCTGGTTAATTTAAAATGAATTTCCAAAGTCGGAACAGGGATCCAGAAACCGTTCTGGCCCTGTTTCACGAGAACTTTAATATCTCTTAATATATAACTCATATGACCGTTTCGTTTCTTCTATATGAAATTAGATTCACCAAGGTTCATTTACATAATTTATTCACTATTTAATACCATTCCTACTATTTTTAGTGATTTTTCACATCCACATCACTGCTGCTGTCAGCATCTGCCTTTAAGGTAGGCTTGACCTATTTCATGGTTTCCATGATTCAATTGGCCCTTTTGCATACATAGCACAAGGTGTGATCATGATTAACCATTCCAATGGCTAATCGTTTCAAAACAATTCCATACCTCATAATGATCAACATACAAACGATTATAGTACTATGCTAGAAACGATATATAAGCCATTTTCGCATGGCTATCCGAATTTACACAAAACCGAAAGGTACATAACCTACAACAAAAGGGTAGTCCTATACATGCCATTTCAAAGTTCAACCAAAATTGTACCAAAATGGGGGCTTTGATAGTGTGGATGACTTGACTTCAATGATCCCGAATCCGATAGCTAACGAGCAAAATCTATAAAACAGAGAAACAGAGAAAACGGAGTAAGCATTTAATGCTTAGTAAGTTTTAAGCAAAACAAAGTGTTCTCAATCACTATCATTGGTCGTTCATATCAACTGTTCGATGAAGTTAATCCAGGGCTTTATCTCGATCTATAATATCATTAAACGCAACACTTGGCTGCCACATAAATACTTTCAATAATAATGACCTAGATGGTCAAATATTTCCCAAGCACATTCTTCATCGATTTTCAACTTCAATAATCCTTTCCACTTGTTCATAATCACATCCATGCTTTTAAGTATTTCAACATGACAAGTACTAAATTACCATAGGCACATAAAGAACCAAACATATTCCTTATCACATATCGTAAGCTTACAAATCATAATCCTTACCTTGTCTTGGCACATCTAGCTCAACCCAACCCATACTCAAATCATAGGCTTTTGGGCGTAATATGCACTAATACATAAGAATATTTCATCGCATACTTTACTATACAACATACCATTACCAATTAGATCATTCTCATATTTGGAGTTATAATATTAGTCACATTTACCTACCTCTTTGATACTGATAATTCACCTCGAAATCACCCCACCGATGGGTAAGTAATACGTACCTGAACATCTTAAATACATAATACTTATTTGATGGTAACTTAATGCAGATACTCAATATCAAAGTCTTACTTGAATCCTAGCCTTTAGCCGTCGGGTCTTTAAAGCTCGGATCTAGTATGAGCACGAAGCCTACGGACATTAATCAGGATAATATTCTCGCATAATGCCTGTGGGGTTTTAACCCGGATATAGTACTGACACAAATGCCCCTCGGGACTTATCACATTTATACACTTTCATATTCATCGCATTGGCCATTCGGCCTTATCACTTATATACACTTTGACATTCATCACATCGGCCATTCGGCCTTATCACATATATACATCTCATACATGTTTCATACTAGCCATTTGGCTTTACCACACATATATCTCATACATATTTCACACTAGCCATTTGGCTTTACCACACATATATCACATACATATTTCACACTAGCCATTTGGCTTTACCACATATATCACATACATATTTCACACCAGCCATTTGGCTTTACCACACATATATATATTTAACTTGTATATCAATTTCAGCAATGGCTTATAAGCAACTCAAATGGTTTTATTAAGGTTTACAACAAAATCCCAAATTCAGCACAAGCTGTTTTTCCTGAGCAACAGTCATTAAATTATTCATAAATGGAGCTACGAAACTCCAAATGAAGTGCCGTTAATTTCCCTGAATATAGACTCGTATATCTTCCATCTATAAATTTTTCAGAATTTTGGTTTGGCCAATCAATACCAGATTTTTCTTAAAGTTTCCCTGTTTCACTGTTTGACTAACCTGACCAGTCTTCACTACGAATCAAAATTCTTATTGTACAGAATTCAAAGTATGTTCTATTTGATTTCATTTGAAACTAGACTCATTAAGGAGTCTAAGCATATAAATTTTATCTTGTAACCATTTTTGTACAAATTATAGTGATTTTCTCAAAACAGAACAGGGATTTCGGTGTCATTCTGACCCTGTCCCACACAACTTTAAATATCTCTTTATAGGAAATTTCTTTGCTTCCACGGTCTCTTTTATAGGAAACTAGACCAACTAAGCTTTGATTACATATTTTATTCAGCCTATAATTCCACACAAACAATTTATAGTGATTTTCTAAAATCACGTTACTGCTGCTGTCCCAAGCAAACTATTACATTTTGCTCTTAAATTTCCAAGTCCAAACACTTATGAACTTACCATTTGAGTTTAAGACATATCATGGCCACATCATATCTTATTAAATCAACTCATTATGTCCTAATATGATTGAATTTACTCAACGTTTAATACTTAAAACTTACCTCGGGAGTGGTCGACGATTAGATGTCCACGGCTATTCGCTTACTCTCTTTTCCCTATCCGACTTTGATCCTCTTTGCTCTTAAGCTTAAGTAAAACAATAGATTTGCTTAAGTACTTAACTAATATTATTCACTTAACAATCACATATCATTTAATCTTTATCTCAATACCAAACCGAGTTATGAGATCATACACCACACCATCAATTGAAGGTTAATTCATGGTAACATTAGTATTGAAAGGTTGCGTTGTGGGCAGCCTAAGAGGACCCATAACACTTGGCTTAATTGCTGTAATATATCACATTCGGAGGCTGATTCGGACAGCATTAATAGTACAACATTTAGACAGCATGAACAGGGCAGCAATTAACGATACCAACAAGGTAAAATTCGGACAGCAATTTAACGGTTTCAACAATTATCAAACACAAGAAAATAAAAGTTCAAGGAAAACTCACCAAGGCTCCCAACACCGATTCCACCTATTCAATTTGCTCTTTCCTTGTCTACTACCACCTTCTCCTACCTTGTTAGCTAAATACAATCAACCCCAAAGTTACAAAAATAGATTATAACAACACAAGCATTCACTAGATTCTTTTAACACAAGTGAGAAACTCTTCATCTACTAGACATGCAACATTTGCAACTAGAAAAGAGAATCTTCTCTTCTCCCACATATTCGTCAAGCTCAAATCAACAATGCAACCAGAATTTGTCAATGAAAAGCTATGGGCAAGGGAGAGTTTAGAAGAGTTACCCTTCTACTTGAAAATTTTAACTTCTAAGCAAACAAATTCCATGGTTTTCCACTACATGCAGCTGCCCTCTCCTTTCTAGCTTCATTCCTTTCTTCTTCTTTTCATTTCAGCTAAGAAGAACCGATTTCTTCTTTTCTTTTGCTTCTCAAGTCACGGCAATGGGGGGGAACATGGATGAGACAACCTTTTTTTTTTTTTCTCATCACCCCTCCCTTTTCATTTCTTTATTACTAACCCCTTTATTTTATTCTTTCTCCCCTAACACACTAACACAACATGTTTCCAACATGTTTCACCCCATAACATTTTGTCCCCTCTCATGCTCATGGCCAGCCACTACCAAATTAGGGGGGAAATTGACATGCAAGTCCCCCCTTTTTATTTCATGCACTAATAGATCCTTATATTTTGACCTATCACATTTCAAAAGTGTCGCACATAAGTCCTATTGACTAAATTCACATGCAATTTACTAAATCAAAGCTTAAAACTTTCACACATTCGTATTCACATATAATAGTCATAAAATATGACGGCTAATTATTTTTATGACTCGATTTTGTGGTCCCGAAACCACTTTTCAACTAGGGTCAAATTAGGGGTGTCACAACTCTCCCTCCTTTAGGGATTTTCGTCCCAAAAATTTCTACCGATGCATAGTTTAGGATAACGTCCTCTTATTGAATTATATTCATATGAGCATTTCTACAAGTATGCACATATATCTCATTTTCTTGATTTCATAAGCAATAATCACTTAATTTAATTCACAAATGCATTTCAAACACATATTAAGCACATATTAACATGTATAATTCACATCATCAACCCACATATTTGTAACCCACATTTTCATTCATGTATAAGTCAGAACTCGACCGAAAGTATAAATATACTCAAACATCCCAATAAATATCCTTTATAACTCCATCGTATCTCAATATTCAACTTAACTTATTTCCAACAGAAAATTCAACTTCCACACACCTGAACATTTAATTCATTCAAAGACATACTAACATACCTCATTGCTAGAATTTTTGCAAGCGTATTAACTGAAATTTTACAGCAAGATTGCTCATTTCGAATCACGCACCTTCGGATTTAACCGGATATAGCGACTCACTCGATTGTCTTGGGACATAGCCCGGTTATAGTGATTCACACAATTGCCTTGAATTAGCCCGATTTAGTAACTCGCACAAAAGCCTTGGGACTTAGCCCGGATACCATTCGAATAACCAAGCACATATATCAACAAATCAATACACATTCTTATTACATTCTCATTACCAAAGCTCAAACACAAGACACTTATCATATTTACAATTTCGGCTCAATAGCCACACACCAAGAGCATGATTTCGATTTGCTTAAAACATGATCTAATCAAATCATAATTTAAGCTCTATTTACTCAAGAACTTACTTCACATTACCAACCCTTATGTTCATACACAAAAGATCAACTTAGCCAAAGGCCGGTAGCTCGTTTATCAACTGAGCGAATACTTACTTGTAAGGGCTCAACTAATTCAAGCACATATGGTTCTTACAATGCCATATCCTAGATATGGTCTTACATATTCTCACATATCGAGCCGATGCCATGTCCTGCATGGTCTTACACATTATCTCAAATCAATGCCTTCGTCCCTGCATTTAGGTCTTACATGAATTCCACTTCACACACTTAGTGCTCTTATTCATTCGTTATTACACATTGAAATGACTTACCCAAGTCTATAAACATCACGTATGTACACTTTTAAACATATCGTCTCATATAAATTTGAATTAGTATAATAATGAACACTTAAACTTTGCTCAATTTATCGCACGAAGCCTACTAGGCACGGAGGCGAATACACGTCACCAAAGATGATTACTCTTCGGGACCTAGCCGGATACATCACTAGCACGAATGCTCTTGAACTTAGTCCGGTACATCACTAGCACGAATGCTCTTGAACTTAGTCCGGATCGTCACTAGCATGAATGCTCTTGAACTTAGCCGGATATATCACTAGCACGAATGCTCTTGAACTTAGCCGGATATATCAATAGCACGAATGCTCTTCGGACTTAGCCCGGATATATCACTAGCACGAATGCTCTTCGGGACTTAGCCCGGATCATCGTCGAGACCTTTAGCTCGGATGAAATCTCCACACAAAGCCAGTAATTTTAATCCGGACATAATCTCTGTACCTAGCCATCGGGTCTTTACCCGACATAATCTCTTCATACGATCAATGGGTCTTTAAACTCGGATTCACATCACTGAGTCTCATACATATTTATTCACATGTTATCATGTTTCACATGGCACAAATCACATTTATAATTTAATCAATTCATTCACATGTAAACATATAACATGATTCTTGACTTTAAGTCGTAAATATCATTCAAATCTAATACATGTATGCTTCTTTTACTAAACTTTCAGCTCAATAAGTAATCACACAAAAGCATATATCCCCAATCTCTTCCTTTGTTCATTTCTCTAATAACCTTATTATGATAAGGACAATGGGACATCATTCATCTATCATACATGTATATCATGGCATTTTAAATTAAATACCAAATTCACTTACTCAAAACGTACTTATGTTATACCCTTCTTAATATTGACACATCATAAGCATGTCTCATCCTCTCAATACCATCTGCTACACTCGATCGGGATCGAATTCATTACAATAAATAAACACATTTTCAATTGTCGAAATCACCACACTATCAAATAATCACATAATGGCATGTATAGCTAGACCCAAACGTATTACGGTAGTCCTAGAATCGACTAAACCGTAGCTCGATACCAATAAAATTGTAACACCCGCACCGAGTCCGTTACGAGTCGAACACAAGGTACACAGACTTAGCTTAATTGTTTTCACAAATCCATAAAAAAATTTTTAGACTAGCTAGTTATCATATACACTGTCCGCTTTAAAAATCATATCTTGAGTTTTAAAGCTCGAAAATCAGTTTCGTAATTTTTCCTGAAACTAGACTCATAAGTCCATCAACATATTTTTTCTAGAATTTTGGTCGGGCCAATTAGTACAGTTTATTACTTAAAGTCTCCCCTGTTGCGGGGACCGACTGCACTGACCTTCGTGCATTACGAATTGGATATCTCCTGTACAGGGCTTCAATACTGATGCCGTTTGTTTCTATAGAAACTAAACTCAGAGAGGAATCTATACATATATGGAATGACTCCTAATTATCTCTGGTTAATTTAAAATGAATTTCCAAAGTCGGAACAGGGATCCGAAACCGTTCGCCCTGTTTCACGAGAACTTTAATATCTCTTAATATATAACTCATATGACCG
Organism: Gossypium arboreum; assembly: GCF_025698485.1. Taxonomy (NCBI): domain Eukaryota; kingdom Viridiplantae; phylum Streptophyta; class Magnoliopsida; order Malvales; family Malvaceae; genus Gossypium; species Gossypium arboreum. The sequence goes on along the minus strand of NC_069077.1, from coordinate 113,401,188 downwards.
TTTCGTTTCTTCTATATGAAGGTTCATTTACATAATTTATTCACTATTTAATACCATTCCTACTATTTTTAGTGATTTTTCACATCCACATCATCTTCTTCTTTGTCAAGATTCCGCCTTTAAGGTAGGCTTGACCTATTTCATGGTTTCCATGATTCAATTGGCCCTTTGCATACATAGCACAAGGTGTGATCATGATTAACCATTCCAATGGCTAATCGTTTCAAAACAATTCCATACCTCATAATGATCAACATACAAACGATTATAGTACTATGCTAGAAACGATATAAGCCATTTTCGCATGGCTATCCGAATTTACACAAAACCGAAAGGTACATAACCTACAACAAAAGGGTAGTCCTATACATGCCATTTCAAAGTTCAACCAAAATTGTACCAAAATGGGGCTTTGATAGTGTGGATGACTTCGACTTCAATGATCCCGAATCCGATAGCTAACGAGCAAAATCTATAAAAGCAGAGAAACAGAGAAAACGGAGTAAGCATTTAATGCTTAGTAAGTTTTAAGCAAAACAAAGTGTTCTCAATCACTATCATTGGTCGTTCATATCAACTGCTCGATGAAGTTAATCCAGGCTTCATCTCGATCTATAATATCATTAAACGCAACACTTGGCTGCCACATAAATACTTTCAATAATAATGACCTAGATGGTCAAATATTTCCCAAGCACATTCTTCATCGATTTTCAACTTCAATAATCCTTTCCACTTGTTCATAATCACATCCATGCTTTTAAGTATTTCAACATGACAAGTACTAAATTACCATAGGCACATAAAGAACCAAACATATTCCTTATCACATATCGTAAGCTTACAAATCATAATCCTTACCTTGTCTTGGCACATCTAGCTCAACCCAACCCATACTCAAATCATAGGCTTTTGGGCGAATATGCACTAATACATAAGAATATTTCATCGCATACTTTACTATACAACATACCATTACCAATTAGATCATTCTCATATTTGGAGTTATAATATTAGTCACATTTACCTACCTCTTTGATACGATAATTCACCTCGAAATCACCCCACCGATGGGTAAGTAATACGACTGAACATCTTAAATACATAATACTTATTTGATGGTAACTTAATGCGATACTCAATATCAAAGTCTTACTTGAATCCTAGCCTTTAGCCGTCGGGTCTTTAAAGCTCGGATCTAGTACGAGCAACGGCCTCACGGACATTAATCGAGATAATATTCTCGCATAATGCCCGTGGGGTTTTAACCCTGATATAATCTTGACACAAATGCCCCTCGGGACTTATCACATTTATACACTTTCATATTCATCGCATTGGCCATTCGCCTTATCACTTATATACACTTTGACATTCATCACATCGGCCATTCGGCCTTATCACATATATACATCTCATACATGTTTCATACTAGCCATTTGGCTTTACCACACATATATCTCATACATATTTCACACTAGCCATTTGGCTTTACCACACATATATCACATACATATTTCACACTAGCCATTTGGCTTTACCACACATATATCACATACATATTTCACACCAGCCATTTGGCTTTACCACACATATATATATTTAACTTGTATATCAATTTCAGCAATGGCTTATAAGCAACTCAAATGGTTTTATTAAGGTTTACAACAAAATCCCAAATTCAGCACAAGCTGTTTTTCCTGAGCAACAGTCATTAAATTATTCATAAATGTAGCTACGAAACTCCAAATGAAGTGCCGTTAATTTCCCTGAATATAGACTCGTATATCTTCCATCTATAAATTTTTCAGAATTTTGGTTTGGCCAATCAATACCAGATTTTTCTTAAAGTTTCCCCTGTTTCACTGTTTGACTAACCTGACCAGTCTTCACTACGAATCAAAATTCTTATTGTACAGAATTCAAAGTATGTTCTATTTGATTTCATTTGAAACTAGACTCATTAAGGAGTCTAAGCATATAAATTTTATCTTGTAACCATTTTTGTACAAATTATAGTGATTTTCTCAAAACAGAACAGGGGATTTCGGTGTCATTCTGACCCTGTCCCACACAACTTTAAATATCTCTTTATAGGAAATTTCTTTGCTTCCACGGTCTCTTTTATAGGAAACTAGACCAACTAAGCTTTGATTACATATTTTATTCAGCCTATAATTCCACACAAACAATTTATAGTGATTTTCTAAAATCACGTTACTGCTGCTGTCCCAAGCAAACTATTACATTTTGCTCTTAAATTTCCAAGTCCAAACACTTATGAACTTACCATTTGAGTTTAAGACATATCATGGCCACATCATATCTTATTAAATCAACTCATTATGTCCTAATATGATTGAATTTACTCAACGTTTAATACTTAAAACTTACCTCGGGAGTGGTCGACGATTAGATGTCCACGGCTATTCGCTTACTCTCTTTTCCCTATCCGACTTTGATCCTCTTTGCTCTTAAGCTTAAGTAAAACAATAGATTTGCTTAAGTACTTAACTAATATTATTCACTTAACAATCACATATCATTTAATCTTTATCTCAATACCAAACCGAGTTATGAGATCATACACCACACCATCAATTGAAGGTTAATTCATGGTAACATTAGTATTGAAAGGTTGCGTTGTGGGCAGCCTAAGAGGACCCGCAACACTTGGCTTAATTGCTGTAATATATCACATTCGGAGGCTGATTCGGACAGCATTAATAGTACAACATTTAGACAGCATGAACAGGGCAGCAATTAACGATACCAACAAGGTAAAATTCGGACAGCAATTTAACGGTTTCAACAATTATCAAACACAAGAAAATAAAAGTTCAAGGAAAACTCACCAAGGCTCCCAACACCGATTCCACCTATTCAATTTGCTCTTTCCTTGTCTACTACCACCTTCTCCTACCTTGTTAGCTAAATACAATCAACCCCAAAGTTACAAAAATAGATTATAACAACACAAGCATTCACTAGATTCTTTTAACACAAGTGAGAAACTCTTCATCTACTAGACATGCAACATTTGCAACTAGAAAAGAGAATCTTCTCTTCTCCCACATATTCGTCAAGCTCAAATCAACAATGCAACCAGAATTTGTCAACGAAAAGCTATGGGCAAGGGAGAGTTTAGAAGAGTTACCCTTCTACTTGAAAATTTTAACTTCTAAGCAAACAAATTCCATGGTTTTCCACTACATGCAGCTGCCCTCTCCTTTCTAGCTTCATTCCTTTCTTCTTCTTTTCATTTCAGCTAAGAAGAACCGATTTCTTCTTTTCTTTTGCTTCTCAAGTCACGGCAATGGGGGGAACATGGATGAGACAACCTTTTTTTTTTTTCTCATCACCCTCCTTTTCATTTCTTTATTACTAACCCCTTTATTTTATTCTTTCTCCCTAGCACACTAACACAACATGTTTCCAACATGTTTCACCCCATAACATTTTGTCCCTCTCATGCTCATGGCCACCACTACCAAATTAGGGGAAATTGACATGCAAGTCCCCCTTTTATTTCATGCACTAATAGATCCTTATATTTTGACCTATCACATTTCAAAAGTGTCGCACATAAGTCCTATTGACTAAATTCACATGCAATTTACTAAATCAAAGCTTAAAACTTTCACACATTCGTATTCACATATAATAGTCATAAAATATGACGGCTAATTATTTTTATGACTCGATTTTGTGGTCCCGAAACCACTTTTCAACTAGGGTCAAATTAGGGGTGTCACACGTGTAACTCTCTGACTTACAAAACATTAAGGTGCAAGCTTCACACGGCCAAGACACATGCCGTGTTCTAAGCCGTATGTCACACACGGCTGAGACACACGCCCACATCTCTACCCGTGTGGATGAAATAAACCATTTTTCCTAGCCTCATTTCTTACTTAACTTGTCACCAAACTAACCAAACATTTTAGAATATCAACATTATAAGAGAAATTGTGCATATACCAAAATACCAAAACACATATAGGCTAATATTTAACCAAAATAACCTATACATGTCATTATAACCAGAATCAAATTATCCAAAATTACCAATAGAACCGATGGATAGTGTGATATAGCTTTGACAAGCTTCCAACCTATTCGAGCTTCCGATAATTTTCCCAATTTTCAACGTTTGCATAACACACTAGTCATAAGCATATCATTCCATTATAGCTATAGGCTAGTGCATTTAAACATAGACCTTTTTCGAATTAATCACATGATAAATCATTTCATAAGAAATTGCATAACTTAAACCTTACCACTCTCTCATAAGCACAAGCATATTTTCATCTGAGCACTTATCATTTCAATGCATCTTATAATTAAACATATTACCATTCAACCTGTAGTTTGGCACTTGCCTAAGCATCAAGCAACAACACTGGTTAACGTACTTTAACATTGACAAATTTATTTTCTCTACATGTCTCACTTGAATTTATTACTCGTCTTAACATACATAATTTTCTTGTATCTACATATCTAAGATAGTCACATATTTACATGTCATGATACATACCATTCTCCTACCATTTCTTCATAAACATATATCATTCATTTCATTATATCAAATTTCATATACCATTATTTTCATGAATTTCGTGTGTATTTATTCCAGAAACAATTCAAAATCATGAATATACATAAGTATCAGGCAAGTTTCATTCACATGTATTTTCCATGTCATGTTTCAATATATCAAGTAAATATCATTTCCGTGTATTTCAGGGATATTTGAGAAATAAATTATATTAAACTCATATTTTCTCACATTAAGAGTTAAATCTCGAGAGGGCTATATGGGGATTACTCATTTGAGCTAAATCTCATCCGCAACATATGCAGGACTACATTCACATACGGGAAATCACACATATCCATCGATTTTCATTATTCAAACGAAACTTAACATCTTAATATTATTTCCAATCATGTAATCAATTCATGCATTTATAACCTTCATATAATTCACATAAATACATATCACATTAAATCCAAATACAATATTCAATTCAAGCATATCAACATGTATAATTAGGTTACATTGTAGAAATACCAAGATTCAGGGACATTTTAGTAATTTTCTATTTTCCTCGATTTTTCAACCGATCTTGATCTAAATTAATAATTTCATTCAATTTATTAATTTAGATACTAAAATAATCCATTTCGCTCAATTTGGCCTTTTCTATATTTTTACAAAATTGCCCCTAAAATTTTACTTTTATTCAATTTAGTCCCTGAGCTTAAAACATGCAAATTAGTCATTTTTAATGTAAACCCTTGCTAGCTGAATATTCATATATATATTTTCCTCCTCCTCCTCTCCATACCACATCCTTAATGTATATATAATTCCACTATTTACTTATATGTTCATATCAAGCTATCCACTTGAGTCATAGTTACTAAATTAATTATATCTTGAGCTACAAAATTCTAAATTAAGATCCACTTGATGTTTTTGAAACTAGACTCAAATATCTTTCTACCATAAAAAATTCAGAATTTATAATTTAGCCAATAAGTATAGTAAAATCTTCAAATTTATCACTATTATGTTGTCTGACAGCTTCGACCTTTCTTTACTAAAAATTAATTATATCTTAGTACGGGGTTTGGATAATTTTTCCAATTGTTTCTCATGAAAGTAAACTAATTAAGAATTTAAAATATAAATTTAAATCCCTAATTATTTTTTTACAATTTTTGATGATTTTCCAAAGTCAGAACAGGGGAACCCGAAATTATTTTGACCTTGTCTCACAAAATTTATTATATCTCATAATTTACAATTTCATTGCTTACAATGTTTCTACTATGAAAAACTAGACTCAATAAAATTTAATTTCATATTTTATTCAACCTCTAATTCAATTTTCACAATATTTGGTGATGTTTTAAACTTAGACTACTACTGTCCAAAACTGTTTTAGTTCAAAATGTTGATTACCAAGTTTATAACACCCTTATTTCCTTTCTCTACAATATTTCCCATCAGTTTCTATTATTTCCCTTCAGTAATATATCAAGAACATATAAAATTATATAAGAAAACTCTACTTTAACATCATTTTTATGTTTTTTCAATAATATTGTTGGGATCGACTAGATTAAGCAACAAGTAAAAAAAATAGCAAAATAAATTGAGAAATTGAACACACAAATTTAGCGTGGAAAAACCCCTCCAAAGAGGATAAAAAACCACGGGAAAAAATAATTTTACTATAATAGCAAAATAACGAAGAGTACAAAAGATGGAGATAAAAACTAAACCCCGAAGACAAAGAACCCTCAAAACGTAAACTCAAAATTCTCTAAATGTGTTATGAGTTCTAATCTCTAATGGGTGTATTTTCTAAGGTTGTAAAAGAGCCTATTTATAGGAAAAATTCATAAGTCAAATAATAATAAAATAATCTAGAATAATGAAAGTTTGATTGAAACAAATAAATAGAGTTTAACTGAAATATTATTTCTCAATTTTAATTGAAATAGGAGTTATACTCAACAAATCTCCACCTTGACTCATATTTCCACGACGTCATCTTTGCCAAAGCCTACCATGAGCCTATCTTGAACTATGTAGGGAATTAACTGAGTTGAATCTATGCTTAGAAACTGGAAGACTTCTAGCCTTCGACTTGTACACTTTTTCCCTCTTATGACCATGTTGCCTCCACTCCAAACGAGTTGACTTCAACTCGGTAACGAACGAGGGGCTTCTGATTTCACCAGTCACTGTAGAACCTTCTAAAACATAAAGACTGGAGGTTCTTTTACCTTTTAACAAAATGAGAGCTCCACAACATACTTTAATGTCACTCGACTCGATGTTGATTCTGCATCCTTTCAAGTCTAAAATACTTAAGGAGAAGATATTCTTTCATAAATTAGGTACATACCTGACATCTGAGAGTGTCCTAATCGTCCCATCGTGTATCCTAACTTTAACAGTACCAATACCAATTACCTTACTAGATGAATCGTTTCCTATGCGCACAACTTCACTTTTAACAAACTGCATATGGAGAACCATTCTCTATTGGGATATAGAAAGAACAACTCGAATCTAGAATCCACTCGGACGTGAGCTTGGAGTTATCGCTCATTGACACTAATAAGAAATCATCACTTCTTTCATTGGCCAAATTAACACCAGCTACATCTTCCTCGTTACTCTCAATAGTTCTTTTATTTCGTAATTTATAACAATCTGCTTTGACGTGACCTAACTTTTTACAATAGTGACACCTTTTGTCTCGTTTCTTTAATGCTACCAAAATGGAAGCTTGCTTGTCTTCCTTGCTATCCAAACCAAACTCGTTGTCGAGTTTGTCTCTGCCATAAATCAAGGTCTCCCTGATAGACTTGTATGAAGGGGGTAAAAAGCACAATAATAGCATAGCCTGATCTCTATTGTCAACAATCTTTAAATCATTTAAAAGAGTAATGAATTGACTAATGGGATATCTAAGAAGCTCACTTTTGTTCAGGCTAAACGTAAATAAATAACACTAAACGGTTAGCCAGAGACTTAGTCGCATAAAGAGTTTCTAACCTATTCCACAAGGCAGATGAGGTTTTCTCCATCAATACCTCCTGTAATACCGTATTCACAAGGCACAAGTGGATTGCAGACATGGCCTTTTCATCAAGCTCTTCTCATTCTGTTTGATTTAGGTTCTCAGACTTTTTCCCAGTAACAACCTTTTTCAAGCCTGTTTGAACTAGAATTGCCATCATCTAAACTTGCCACCGATTGAAATTTTTCTCACCATCGAACTTCTAAATTTCAAACCTTGTTGCTGCCATATCTGAATGGGTTGATGTAACACCCCAAACTCAGCCCAAACGTTACGGCCGAATCTGACGTGCCACATTGAAGTTAAAAATCCATGTTTCGTTTTAGCGTTTAAAACCAACTTTTGTTAAGCTTAACCAAGTGAATGGAAGCTGGGCACCAGGTAGGAATCCGTAACAGAGGAGGTGAGCCATGAAGGCTACTTAAGTACCAAGCGCTTCGATTGGATCCAATCCTAGACATGCCCACAACCATTGCCACACTAGGTCATAACGAGTTGAAATTTCTTTGAGTAGATATCTTTGATAAATCGAATAATCGTGACGTTGTGTTATTTTGAAAACAAGTATCATTTTGAAAGCGCGTCCTAAGTCTAGCCCATTTGAATTATTATCAACCAGATTAAAATTATTAAAAATAAAATAATCCCAGAAAGAAAAGAAGATAAAGTTAAAATGGCCTTATTACAACCCAAAAATAAATAGTAAATAAGATAACTAAAGAAAACCAATCACTTGTTTCAAAGCCCAAAAGTGATCACTATGGCCACTCTGAATCCCCTTCGGCTCCAAGCCTCCACATCAAGGCTCACCTGCAAGGTTAAGGAAGGGGGGTGAGTTTGGAAACTCAGTGTGTAATCCCAAACAACAAATAAATAGTGAATAACACAGTGTCAGTACAATCTGGGCCAAAGCCCTATTCAGTAACAGTACAGTCTGGGCCTTAGCCTTTAAACAGTAGCAATATTGGCCTAAGCCCTAATTCAGTCTCGACATATATTGGGCCGAAGCCTTTTCATAAATCATATCACTGGGCCGAAGCCTTTAATGTAAACTGTATGGCCCATAGGCCCATTTCAATATCACATGTAATACTAATGGATGTATGCAAGCCCATTTGGGGAGACTACTCAACCCACCATCCGCTACTCTCCACCCGTACCAACCAAGCTCTCCATGTGGGGAATAACTCAACCCACCCAACCAAACTCTCCACTGGCAGCATAGCTGCTTTATCATATAACTGGAGGCCTAGCCTCTTTTAATAACTGGGGCAATGTAATATCCCGAATTAGGGCCTAATCGGAATAGTGGTTTCGTGACCACAAATATGAGATAGAAATAATTATTTTATGATTATTTTGAGGTCTATGATATGATTGCATGATTGTGTGAAAATTTTGTGAAGAAATTCTATGCATAAAGTGCTTAATTTGAAGTTAGGGACTAAATTGAATAAGTTGCAAAACTTGCATTCTAGAAGTTTCTAGTATGAAATTGCTTTGAAATATTAATTAGGAAGTCTTAAATAGAAATTTTACCAATTTCAAAGTTTATGGACAAATATTGGACATGAATGGAATTTTTGGAAAGTTTAGTAGTAAGGGCATTTTGGTCATTTAGAGGTAAAATGAATTAAAATACAAAATTAAAAGCCAATTTTGCTCATCTTCTTCACCATGGACGTGTATACCAATGGATACTCCATGGATAGGGTTTCCAAGCTTCCAAGCTCGATTGTAAGTCCGTTCTATCCTCGTTTTTAATGATTTTTACGTTTTTGAAGTCTCGGTAACTTGATTTAGCTTATGCTAGCAATAATTCAACCTAGGGTTCATATTTAGAAAAATACCCATAGGTGAAATTTGTGTATTTTGGTGTTTTATGATGGAATATAAGGTTTTAAATTATGTTAGACAACTTGTGCTACTCGGTTTTAAGTGAAAACGAGCAAAGGGCTTAATCGGTAAAAATACCTAATAGTCATAAGTACATGTTAAAGTGAGAATTTGATGTTGCCATACAAGGGAAAAATGATCAGCATGTCATAAAACATAGGAAAATAGGATGAAGTTTAATTTTCGAACCTTGGGGCAAAAGTTCAAATATGCAAAAGTTTAGGGGTCAAAATGAAAATTTTTAAAAATATGATTTTTGGACCCGTATGAATAGTGTGACTAATTATTAGGCTAAATGTGATATTATAGATGAAGGAAATAGAGATTCAGGCTTAAATCGGGAAAATACAAGGTTATGGACTAAAATGGTAAATTGCTGTTTTTGGATCGAGGTAAGTTCGTATGATAATAATAATGCAATGTTATGTTTGAATTATATTTCTTACTATTATTGCATATATTTTATGATTTAATATATTGGAAAAGTTGATGGAATGGTGTTTATGATGTGGAAATATGACATGAAAGAACGTTACATGAAATGCAAGAAAATAAAGATACATTAAAGTGATATATGAAATATGTGATATATGTTATGTAAATTCTTAAAAGCTAATTTGATATTTGAGTTGTGTCTTATTATACTATGAATGGACAATTGGTACTATGGATAGTGAGATCGACACTTGAGTAAATTCGTACATAAATAATCTATCGATTCTTTTTATGTTATTATATTTTGATATCATATGAAATGTGGTCGCCTATCAAATGGTTATTTGATGTAAATTATGAATTTAAATTGATTATAGACAATTTAGTAAAATGTTGAAAAGTGAGGAATTTCCGATTGAACCTTCGAATAAAAACGATCTGAATGATCTATTGTGAGGTCGCATGTGTAGTACTAAGTGCAAGCTACTATGCGTGCAAACTGTGATCATGTGTGTAGTACTAAGTCAAGGCTACTACGTGTATTAGATGGTGAGGTCATGTGTGTAGTACTAAGTGCAGGCTACTACGTGTACCAGACTGTTGGTCGCATGTGTAGTACTAAGTGCAGGCTACTATGCGTACCAGATAGCTTCGGCTACAAGTGTGGAAATGGGAAAATGTGCAGCAATTGTGTATCTCATTATTATTCGATGAGTTCAACGGGAAATCGATTAAATGAAAATACATGTGAAAGTGATTATGTGATGAACAAGTGCAAGTATATGTTTATTTGAATTTATGAGCAAGATGCTCAATATTTGAGCGAACCTCGGTAAAATGGAAAGGATTAAGTGAAATTGTGTAAAAGTGAACTTTAGTAGTAAAACAGTATTAGACAGCAGCAGTGCATGACTTTGATAATTCACCAAAAATTGTGTAAGTTGAATTAAATTTAAAAAAAATTATCAAAATAAAGCTCAATGAATCTATTTTCACATGAAAGAAACAGGGGAAGCAAAAGAATTCTATATTGTGTGATATTTGAATTCTTGTGAAACAGGGTCTAAATGAATTCGAGATCCCCTGTTCTAATTTTAGAAATTCACCATAAATTGTACAAAAATTATTGAGAGTCATAACTTACATGCATGGATTCCTTATTAAATATAATTTTATGGGAAATAAACGGAATGGTCGTTGGAGTTTTGTACAGGGAGAAATTTGGTTCGTAGTGCACAGGGGTCAGAGTAGTCATACCCTGAAATAGGGGAGACTTTAACTAATAAACTGTACTAAATGGCCTGGCCAAAAATTCTAGAAAAAAATTAGTAAGTTTAAATATGAGTCTAGTTTCATACAAAATTTACGGAATTGTATTTTGAGTTTTGTAACTTGAGATATGATTTTTTTAACACCGAGACTCCAGAAAATAGCCTGTCCTAAATTTGTGTAATTGTAAAATTATAGTGTTTTATCTTGAAAAGCATGGTCGAATTTGCTTATTATTTTCATATGAACTTACTAAGCGTAAAGCTTACCCATCCTCTCCATTTCTTTAGTATTGGAAGGTTGGCTCGGGGTTGGAGATCGTTGTAGGCAAAATCACACTATCAAACTATCATTTTTGGGAAAATTAATTCAAATATTAGAAATGGCAAGTGAGTGGCATGTATAGGAAGTTGGTTTGTGATATGTATTTTTATTATGATTTTGACCATACTTATCAGTCTGCATTGAGTTATCGTATAAAATCATGAGATGTGGTCCTTATCCATTATGGTTTATAAGTTTAATTAATCGTGCCATGTCCTATGTTTTGATGTGATGATATAGTTAGCTTTGTTTGTTATGCATGTGTTCGAAGAGTTTTGAATTAAATGAAATTTTATGGCCTAGTTTTCGTCTATGTGTATTGTTAAGTCTGGTAATGCCTCATACTCTGTTCCGGCCTTGCATACGGGTAAGGGGTGTTAAAGGCAAAGCCCTTTTTGGTAAACTGGGGCAAAGCCCTTTTCGCGCTTCCTCCATTTATATAAAACCTCACCCATGCAACATGTCATGTATGAAGAATGTCATGCCCATATTGAATCAAATAATTACAGTCAAGTCATTCATATCACCAACATATATTCACAATCAAATCCATCAACCACACAGTCCAAGTCAGTCACTTGCCCACAAGGGCAAAACAGTCATTTAACACTATAGGGGCAAAATTGTAATTTTACCCCACAAGGGTATCTCGATAATTCTACCCTACAGGGGTATTTCAGTATTTCTACCCTACAAGGGTATTTTGGTAATTCTACCCTACAAGGGTATTTCGATATTTTACAAATCAAGAGTATTTCGATAATTTCACAAATTAGGGGTATTTTGGTAATTTTACAAGCCAGGGGTATTTTGGTAATTTTATAAACCAGGGGTATTTTAGTAATTTTACAAACCAGAGGTATTTTGGTAATTTTACTGATCGAGGGTATTTTGGTAATTTTGTAAACCAAGGGTATCTCAGTAATTTTGTAAATCGAGGGTAAAACGATAATTCTGTAAATCGAAGGTAAAACGGTAATTCTATAAATCGAGGGTAAAATGGTAATTCTATAAATCGAGGGTAAAATGGTAATTCGGTAAATCAAGGATACAATGGTAATTCTATAAATCGAGGGTAAAATGGTAATTCTGTAAATCGATGATAAAACGTTAATTCTATAAATCGAGGGTAAAATGGTAATTCTGTAAATCGAGGATAAAACGGTAATTCTATGAATCGAGTGTAAAATGGTAATTCTATAAATCGAGGGTAAAATGGTAATTCTATAAATCGAGGGTAAAACGGTAATTCTGTAAATCAAGGGTACTTTGGTAATTTTACAAATTGAGGACATTTCAGTAATATGAGATTCACCTAGCCTAGTCCAATATTTACTACACAATCAAACAACTTATCCAATTGGGCCTGTAGGCCCATCGGGCCCACATGGCCCTTTTCGGCCCATCGCGGCCCGAAGTAGCCATCCTACAGCTAGAGTAGTGAGAAATACACGCCTGATAGGAGGCTGGAGTTAGTTCACGCCCCGAGCACTCTTAGCCGATGCCCAACCCAAACGAGCACGCCATAAAGCGAACGGGATCAGCCAAGAAAGGTACCTTTACTCTCCTCATGGTTCTCTCTATTTAAAGCCAACTTCGCATCCACTCTTATGTTAGCTTCCTGATGTGCGATCCTTCCAACACCAGAGTTTAAATTCAACACCAACTCTTGCTGCCCTCTGTTAGCAAAATAAATGGTCTTTGCTTGCCATGAGTTTCGAACCCTAGACCTTCTTACCACCTCTCTGACGCCACTTTCTTGCCTTTTATGTGGCGCTACTTTGCCACTAGACCACAAGGCTTTTTATGGCACAATTTCTCCAACAATATTCTTAAGGCTTACCTACTACACCCAGGATTTGATTCACCTTAAACCAAAATTTTTGCTAGAGTCTATGTTTGAACCCAGGACTTCTCCAACACTTCTCAGCACACTTAACCACTAAAACAAGCCTTCATTAACGAAATTTAGAAGCACAACAAAATATTATAAGCTGCCTTCAACCGCTCCCATGCTCAAGGCCCAAAACTTCTAGGCCCAAATTCAGGGTGTTACAACACTACCTCCCTTAAGGAAATTTTGTCCCCGAAATTTCCATCTAACAGGGTAGTCGTGTAACATCTACCCCACTACGCTACCGCTACGCACTCTGATCCTACTATCACTATCACACTTCAACTAGAACTTGAAACATCTCATACATATAACACTTATTCACTGAAGCAGACACATATTTATCACACATATATACAAATTATATATCCAAACATCACATCCACATAAAATAAATACCAAATATAAATTCAGACCAATACCTAAGGAATCCACAGTATTTGAATTTCTAAACAGACAAAAGTATTCAGAAGACTTATGGATTCGGTGCCGGAGACTCGGTGTGCCACACTTTTTAAGAGAAATACTTCAAACAGAGCACGTGCTTGAAAATAATTTTCTAAAATTCAACATTTGAAAACCCAATCCACAGCCGATTTGTTGCGACCCATGCTCTGATACCACTAAATGTAACACCCCAAACCCCGCCCAGACGTTACGGCCGAATCCGACGTGCCACACTGAAGTTAAAAATCCATGTTTTGTTTTAGCGCTTTAAAACCAACTTTTGTTAAGCTTAACCAAGTGAATGGAAGCTGGGCACCAGGTAGGAATCCGTAACAGAGGAGGTGAGCCATGAAGGCTGCTTAAGTACCAAGCGCTTCGATTGGATCCAATCCTAGACATGCCCACAACCATTGCCACACTAGGTTATAACGAGTTGAAATTTCTTTGAGTAGATATCTTTGATAAATCGAATAATCGTGACGTTGTGTTATTTTGAAAACAAGTATCGTTTTGAAAACGCGTCCTAAGTCTAGCCCATTTGAATTATTATCAACCAGATTAAAGTTATTAAAAATAAAATAATCCCAGAAAGGAAAGAAGATAAAGTTAAAATGGTCGTATTACAACCCAAAAGTAAATAGTAAATAAGATAACTAAAGAAAACCAGTCACTTGTTTCAAAGCCCAAAAGTGATCACTGTGGCCACTCTGAATCCCCTCCGGCTCCAAGCCCCCACATCAAGGCTCACCTGCAAGGTTAAGGAAGGGGGTGAGTTTGGAAACTAAGTGTGTAATCCCCAACAACAAACAAACAGTGAATAACACAGTGTCAGTACAATCTGGGCCAAAGTCCTATTCAAGAATAAGATGCAGGGCCTTAGCCCTTAAACAGTAGCAATATAGGCCTAAGCCCTAATTCAGTCTCGACATATACTGGGCCGAAGCCTTTTCATAAATCATATCACTGGGCCGAAGCCTTTATTGTAAACGGTATGGCCCATAGGCCTATTTCAATATCACATGTAATACCAATGGATGTATGGAAACCCATTTGGGGAGACTATTCAACCCACCATCTGCTACTCTCCACCCGTACCAACCAAGCTCTCAATGTGGGGAATAACTAAACCCACCCAACTAAACTCTCCACTGGCAATATAGTTGCTTTATCATATAACTGGAGGCCTACCCTCTTTTAATAACTGGGGCAAAGTCCTTTTTGGAAAATTGGGGCAAAGCCCTTTTCGCCCTTCCTCCATTTATATAAAACCCCACCCCTGCAACATGTCATGTATTGAGAATGTCATGCCCATATTTGAATCAAACAATCACAGTCAAGTCATTCATATCACCAACATATATTCACAATCAAATCACAACCACACAAATTAAGTCACCACTTGCCCACAAGGGCAAAACAGTCATTTAACACCCTAGGGGCAAAATGATAATTTTACCCCACAAAGGTATCTCGATAATTCTACCCTACAGGGGTATTTCGGTATTTCTACCCTACAAGGGTATTTCGATAATTCTACCCTACAGGGGTATTTCGATATTTTACAAATCGAGAGTATTTCGATAATTTCACAAATCAGGGGTATTTTGGTAATTTTATAAGCCAGGGGTATTTTGAAAATTTTCTAAACTAGGGGTATTTTAGTAATTTTACAAACCAAGGGTATTTTGGTAATTTTACTGATTGAGGGTATTTTGGTAATTTTGTAAACCAAGGGTATTTCAGTAATTTTGTAAATCGAGGGTAAAACGGTAATTCTGTAAATCAAGGGTAAAACGGTAATTCTATAAATTGAGGGTAAAATGGTAATTTTATAAATCGAGGGTAAAATGGTAATTTTGTAAATCGAAGATAAAACGGTAATTCAATAAATTGAGGGTAAAATGGTAATTCTATAAATTGAGGGTAAAACGTAATTTTGTAAATCGAGGGTACTTTGGTAATTTTACAAATTGAGAGCATTTCAGTAATTTGGTAAACTAAAGTATTCTAAACAGAGATAACAATACGAATGGGCCTAAAACCCAAATGGGCCCACACGCTCGTGTAGCCCTTTTAGCCCAAATCTAGCCACAAATATGAGATTCACCTAGCCTAGTCCAATATTTACTACACAATCAAACAACTTATCCAATTGGGCCTGTGGGCCCATTGGGCCCACATGGCCCTTTTCGGCCCATCGCGGCCCGAAGTAGCCATCCTACAGCTAGAGTAGTGAGAAATACACGCCTGATAGGAGGCTGGAGTTAGTTCGCGCTCCGAGCACTCTTAGCCGATGCCCAACCCAAACGAGCACGCCATAAAGCGAACGGGATCAGCCAAGAAAGGTACCTTTACTCTCCTCATGGTCCTCTCTATTTAAAGCCAACTTCGCATCCACTCTTATGTTAGCTTCCCGATGTGGGATCCTTCCAACATCAGAGTTTAAATTCAACACCAACTCTTGCTGCCCCCTGTTAGCAAAATAAATGCTCTTTGCTTGCCATGAGTTTCGAACCCTGAACCTCCTTACCACCTCTCTGATGCCACTTTCTTGCCTCTTATGTGGCGCTACTTTGCCACTAGACCACAAGGCTTTTTGTGGCACAATTTCTCCAACAATATTCTTAAGGCCTACCTACTACACCCATGATTTGATTCACCTTAAACCAAAATTTTTGCTAGAGTCTAGGTTTGAACCCAGGACTTCTCCAACACTTTTCAGCACACTTAACCACTAAAACAAGCCTTCATTAACGAAATTTAGAAGCACAACAAAATATTATAAGCTGCCTTCAACCGCTCCCATGCTCAAGGCCCAAAACTTCTAGGCCCAAATTCAAGGTGTTACAACTCTACCTCTCTTAAGGAAATTTTGTCCCCGAAATTTCCATCTAACAGGGTAGTCGTGTAACATCTACCCCACTACGCTACCGCTACGCACTCTGATCCTACTATCACTATCACACTTCAACTAGAACTTGAAACATCTCATACATATAACACTTATTCACTGAAGCAGACACATATTTATCACACATATATACAATTTCTATATCCAAACATCACATCCACATAAAATAAATACCAAATTTAAATTCAGACCAATATCTAAGGAATCCACAGTATTTGAATTTCTAAACAGACAAAAGTATTCAGAAGACTTATGGATTCGGTGCCGGAGACTCGGTGTGCCACACTTTTTAAGAGAAATACTTCAAACAGAGCACGTGCTTGAAAATAATTTTTTGAAATTCAACATTTGAAAACCCAATCAACAGCCGAGTTGTTGCGACCCAGGCTCTGCTACCATTAAATGTAACACCCCAAACCCCGCCCAGACGTTACGGCCGAATCCGACGTGCCACACTGAAGTTAAAAATCCATGTTTCGTTTTAGCGCTTTAAAACCAACTTTTGTTAAGCTTAACCAAGTGAATGGAAGCTGGGCACCAGGTAGGAATCCGTAACAGAGGAGGTGAGCCATGAAGGCTGCTTAAGTACCAAGCGCTTCGATTGGATCCAATCATAGACATGCCCACAACCATTGCCACACTAGGTTATAACGAGTTGAAATTTCTTTGAGTAGATATCTTTGATAAATCGAATAATCGTGACGTTGTGTTATTTTGAAAATAAGTATCGTTTTGAAAACGCGTCCTAAGTCTAGCCCATTTGAATTATTATCAACCAGTTTAAAGTTATTAAAAATAAAATAATCCCAGAAAGGTAAGAAGATAAAGTTAAAATGGTCGTATTACAACCCAAAAATAAATAGTAAATAAGATAACTAAAGAAAACCAGTCATGTGACAGCCCTAAAACGACCCTAGACGGAATGTGGTTTCGGGACCACAAAATCGAGGCATAAAAATAATTTAAAATTTGTTTTGATGCCTATAATATGTGTTAATTCATGTGTGACATTTTTGATGTTTCGATTTAGAGTTATAAATGTGAATTTCACTAGAAAGGACCTAGTAGTAAACTTTGAAAGTATGATGGGGAAATGTCTGATGACTAGTTGATAATGCATGCAAAAATAAGGGATTTGCATGTCAAATTCCCCCCCTAACATGAAGTGGCCGGCCATGACAAGGGAGTATGGGTTAAACATGTCATAAAACATGTTTTGTTGGTGCATTTGGGAGAAATAATAAACAAAGGTGTATGGGTAAGAAAAGAATGAAAAAAAAAATGTGTGTGAAGGCTTCTCTCCTCCCTATTGCCGTGAGTGAAAGGAAAAAAAAGAAAAAAAATTGTTCATCCTTGTTCATCCCTTTTGGCCGAAAATACTAAGAAAAAAAGGAAGGAGTTTTGCTTCATACTTGGTTTAAAAGAGAACTAGAAGAAGATTTGGCTATACTTGCATCAAGATTAAGGTATGTTTGAGGTTGTGTCATGAGATTCATGCATGTTTTAGTTGTTAACTTGATGTTCATGTTAGCCTTGGTTCAAATCCTTATTATGCCATGGAAATGGTATTTGGCCAAGGTTGTTATTGTGTTAAAGCCATTGCATGCTAAATGTGAAGCTTGCTAATGATGCATGTAGTGATGGATTAACTACTCTTGAAATTTCTTTGTAGCAATCTTGAGTAAAACATTGAATTCTTTGTTTAACCATGACCGAAGTTGAAAGGGTATGGTTGTGATGTATTCGGCCATGGTGCATTCATGAGCATGATTTATGCTTGTTACTTGATTGGTAAAAATTTGTGTTTTGGATGGTTATGAACACCTTGAGATTCGGCCTTGCACCTATATGTGTACATATGTTTGCACATGATGTATTGGTATGACATATATACTATCTCAAAGTATGTATTTTCTTGTGATTATGTTTTGGTTATGAAGTAAATGATAGATGTGTATTGAGCTACAATATGTAAAGCATTAGCTAGTAAAATGTGTGCCATTCATGTGTGGTATTAAACATGTAATTGGCCTCAACATCAACATGCATAATCGGCCCATGAATGAGTACCTAAGGGGTTGTGTTGTTCGGCCATGAGTAAGCATGTTGAAGGCTTTGTGTGTTGAGTTGATTCATGAATTCCGTACTTATGTGACTTTAATGTCTAGTGAACATATGTGGGCTAAGTGCCTTGAGTTCCTCTTTTCGATACTCAAATGATTGAATCAATTTATTTGTTAAATCAAGCTCAAGGAGTTAAAGAAGGAGAATCAAGCAAGGGAAAGACGAAGGTCATCGAGTAGCCGACTTGGAAATTCCTTGCCCAACACAAGGTAAGTCATTAAGCATATATTTGATATTGCTTAAATGATTGTAAAATCTATGCAATTGTGTTTAATGAGATGAAAAGATGATATTGTTGAATGTAAAAGAGATAGTGAAATGTGTAGAAAGTTGGCTTTCGGCACTAAGTGTCTGAAGTAAATGTGTACGGTGATTTAGATTGGCAATGAAAAGTAGCTTGAAATGTATGGCACTAAGTGTGCGAGTTTGGACTATATGGCACTATGTGTGCGGGCTTAAATCACATGGCACTAAGTGTGCGTGATCAAGTATTAAGCACTATGTGTGCGAACTCTATATATATTTCCGATTGAATATTTATACGGAAGGGTGACTTTATCGAGTTGAGTACGACGTAAAAAAAGTAAGTACCTTGAGTTCATGGCTAATAGATGCTATGTTCATGCTCGGGGTTGAGTTGGTAAGTTTTAAATCTATGTGATGATTTCAATTGCATTCCGTAAATAAAGTATCGTGGAATAGATGAAAGTTCATTTGATTGCATGATTATTGCGGAAATGAGATGATGTATGGAAATGCCTCTATTATTCTATTGAACAGTATATGAAATGTTATTGGGTGAATTGGTATGAGAAGGAACCGAAAGGTCCGAGGAACTATCGTATATTTTCGATATGGATGGAGTACCTAGCCTCGTACACTATTTCATGTTGTGATAATTTTATTGATGGATGATTGTCGAATGCTTAGGACTTACTGAGTTATAAACTCACTCTGTGTTTTCTTTTCAGCCATTTTAGGTCTCTTGGATTCACCTCGTTTGCGTGCTTGGAACCGTCGTTGAAGTCATCACACCGGCTGGAAATCTTTTGGTATTGTCTTCGTAGTTGAACTAGGAGAACATTTGGCATGTATAGGCTATTTTGTTTTGTTGAATTGTGGGTTGTAAACTTTAAGCCATGCGAAAATGGCCTATGTGGTCGGTTGAGTGTGATTCTAAAACCTATAGTCACGAGCCTTAGAAACTTTAATTTTGATAAGGTGGCCATATTTTGTATTATGTATGATGAAATAGTTGGCCATGGAAGAATTATGAAATAGTCATTGTTTGCTTTAGTAACAGATGCTGCCAGCAGCAGTGAGGTGAGATGGAAAAATCACTAAAAATATCAGAAGTAGAATTAAATAGTGAATAAATTATGAAATCGAACCTTGATGAATCTATTCTCATATGGACGAAACGAAACGACCATATGAGCTGTATTTTAAGAAATATCCAGGTTTTCGCGAAACAGGACCAGAACAGTTTCTGGATCCCCTACTAAGACTTTGAAAATTCACTATAAATTAACCAGAGGGAATTAGAAGTCATGCTCTATATATACAGATTCCCTTGTGAATCTAGTTTCTCTAGACACAAACGGTATAAGTGTTGGAGCCCTGTACAGGAAGATATCCAAGTCGTAGTGCACAAAGGTCAGTGTAGTCGAACCCTGAAATAGGGGAGACTTTAACTAATAAACTGTACTAATTGGCTCGACCAAAAATTCTAGAAAAAAATTTGTAGATGATATTATGAGTCTAGTCTCGGGGAAAATTTACGGAACTGATTTTCGAGTTCTGGAACTTGAGATATGATTTTTAAGGTGACAATGACGCAGTTAGCTAGCCTGCCTGGGACAGAAATTAAATATTTCCAAGAGAGAAATAAGGGAAGTAAGTCCGGTAACACCACGTGGTCAAATCCGGTGATGGTCACGGGTTTGGGGTGTTACAAGTCACTTGTTTCAAAGCCCAAAAGCGATCACTGTGGCCACTCTGAATCCCCTCCGGCTCCAAGCCCCCACATCAAGGCTCACCTGCAAGGTTAAGGAAGGGGGTGAGTTTGGAAACTAAGTGTGTAATCCCCAACAACAAACAAACAGTGAATAACACAGTGTCAGTACAATCTGGGCCAAAGTCCTATTCAAGAATAAGATCCAGTCGGGCCTTAGCCCTTAAACAGTAGCAATATGGGCCTAAGCCCTAATTCAGTCTCGACATATACTGGGCCGAAGCCTTTACTGTAAACGGTATGGCCCATAGGCCCATTTCAATATCACATGTAATACCAATGGATGTATGGAAACCCATTTGGGGAGACTATTCAACCCACCATCTGCTACTCTCCACCCGTACCAACCAAGCTCTCAATGTGGGGAATAACTAAACCCACCCAACCAAACTCTCCACTGGCAATATAGTTGCTTTATCATATAACTGGAGGCCTAGCCTCTTTTAATAACTGGGGCAAAGTCCTTTTTGGAAAACTGGGGCAAAGCCCTTTTCGCACTTCCTCCATTTATATAAAACCCCACCCATGCAACATGTCATGTATTGAGAATGTCATGCCCATATTTGAATCAAACAATCACAGTCAAGTCATTCATATCACCAACATATATTCACAATCAAATCCACAACCACACAAATTAAGTCACCACTTGCCCACAAGGGCAAAACAGTCATTTAACACCCTAGGGGCAAAATGATAATTTTACCCCACAAGGGTATCTCAATAATTCTACCCTACAAGGGTATTTCGGTATTTCTACCCTACAAGGGTATTTCGATAATTCTACCCTACAGGGGTTTTTCAATATTTTACAAATCGAGAGTATTTCGATAATTTCACAAATCAGGGGTATTTTGGTAATTTTATAAGCCAGGGGTATTTTCATAATTTTCCAAACTAGGGGTATTTTAGTAATTTTACAAACCAAGGGTATTTTGGTAATTTTACTGATTGAGGGTATTTTGGTAATTTTGTAAACCAAGGGTATTTCAGTAATTTTGTAAATCGAGGGTAAAACGGTAATTCTGTAAATCAAGGGTAAAACGGTAATTCTGTAAATTAAGGGTAAAATGGTAATTTTATAAATCGAGGGTAAAACGGTAATTTTGTAAATCGAGGATAAAACGGTAATTCAATAAATCGAGGGTAAAATGGTAATTCTATAAATTGAGGGTAAAACGTAATTTTGTAAATCAAGGGTACTTTGGTAATTTTACAAATTGAGGGCATTTCAGTAATTTGGTAAACTAAAGTATTCTAAACAGGGATAACAATACGAATGGGCCTAAAGCCCAAATGGGCCCACACGCTCGTGTAGCCCTTTTAGCCCAAATCTAGCCACAAATATGAGATTCACCTAGCCTAGTCCAATATTTACTACACAATCAAACAACTTATCCAATTGGGCTTGTAGGCCCATTGGGCCCACATGGCCCTTTTCGGCCCATCGCGGCCCGAAGTAGCCATCCTACAGCTAGAGTAGTGAGAAATACACGCCTGATAGGAGGCTGGAGTTAGTTCGTGCTCCGAGCACTCTTAGCCGATGCCCAACCCAAACGAGCACGCCATAAAGCGAACGGGATCAGCCAAGAAAGGTACCTTTACTCTCCTCATGGTTCTCATAATTTAAAGCCAACTTCGCATCCACTCTTATGTTAGCTTCCCGATGTGGGATCCTTCCAACATCAGAGTTTAAATTCAACACCAACTCTTGCTGCCCCCTGTTAGCAAAATAAATGCTCTTTGCTTGCCATGAGTTTCGAACCCTGAACCTCCTTACCACCTCTCTGACGCCACTTTCTTGCCTCTTATGTGGCGCTACTTTGCCACTAGACCACAAGGCTTTTTGTGGCACAATTTCTCCAACAATATTCTTAAGGCCTACCTACTACACCCATGATTTGATTCACCTTAAACCAAAATTTTTGCTAGAGTCTAGGTTTGAACCCAGGACTTCTCCAACACTTCTCAGCACACTTAACCACTAAAACAAGCCTTCATTAACGAAATTTAGAAGCACAACAAAATATTATAAGCTGCCTTCAACCGCTCCCATGCTCAAGGCCCAAAACTTCTAGGCCCAAATTCAGGGTGTTACAACTCTACCTCCCTTAAGGAAATTTTGTCCCCAAAATTTCCATCTAACAGGGTAGTCGTGAAACATCTACCCCACTACGCTACCGCTACGCACTCTGATCCTACTATCACTATCACACTTCAACTAGAACTTGAAACATCTCATACATATAACAATTATTCACCAAGGCATACATATTTATCACACATATATACAATTTCTATATCCAAACATCACATCCACATAAAATAAATACCAAATTTAAATTGCACCAATATCTAAGGAATCCACAGATTTGAATTTCTAAATGACAAAAGTATTCAAGACTTATGGATTCGGTGTCGGAAACTCGGTGTGCCACACTTTTTAAGAGAAATACTTCAAACAGAGCACGTGCTTGAAAATAATTTCTTGAAATTCCACATTTGAAAACCCAATCCACAGCCGAGTTGTTGCGACCCAGGCTCTGATACCACTAAATGTAACACCCCAAACCCCGCCCAGACGTTACGGCCGAATCCGACGTGCCACACTGAAGTTAAAAATCCATGTTTCGTTTTAGCGCTTTAAAGCCAACTTTTGTTAAGCTTAACCAAGTGAATGGAAGTGGGCACCGTAGGAATCTGTAATGAGAGAGGTGAGCCATGAAGGTCGCTAAGTACCAAGCGCTTGATTGATCCAATCCTAGACATGCCCACAACCATTGCCACACTAGGTTATAACGAGTTAAAATTTCTTTGAGTAGATATCTTTGATAAATCGAATAATCGTGACGTTGTGTTATTTTGAAAACAAGTATCATTTTGAAAACGCGTCCTAAGTCTAGCCCGTTTGAATTATTATCAACCAGATTAAAGATATTAAAAATAAAATAATCCCAAAAAGGAAAGAAGATAAAGTTAAAATGGCCGTATTACAACCCAAAAATAAATAGTAAATATGATAACTAAAGAAAACCAGTCACTTGTTTCAAAGCCCAAAAGCGATCACTGTGGCCACTCTGAATCCCCTCCGGCTCCAAGCCCCTACATTAAGGCTCACCTGCAAGGTTAAGGAAGGGGGTGAGTTTGGAAACTCAGTGTGTAATCCCCAACAACAAACAAACAGTGAATAACACAGTGTCAGTACAATCTGGGCCAAAGTCCTATTCAGTAACAGCACAGTCTAGGCCTTAGCCCTTAAATAGTAGCAATATGGGCCTAAGCCCTAATTCAGTCTCGACATATATTGGGCCGAAGCCTTTTCATAAATCATATCACTGGGCCGAAGCCTTTACTGTAAACGGTATGGCCCATAAGCCCATTTCAATATCACATGTAATACCAATGGATGTATGGAAACCCATTTGGGGAGACTATTCAACCCACCATCCGCTACTTTCCACCCATACCAACCAAGCTCTCCAAGTGGGGAATAACTAAACCCACCCAACCAAACTCTCCACTGGCAGTATAGTTGCTTTATCATATAACTGGAGGCCTAGCCTCTTTTAATAACTGGGGCAAAGCCCTTTTCGCACTTCCTCCATTTATATAAAACCCCACCCATGCAACATGTCATGTATTGAGAATGTCATGCCCATATTTGAATCAAACAATCACAGTCAAGTCATTCATATCACCAACATATATTCACAATCAAATCACAACCACACAAATTAAGTCACCACTTGCCCACAAGGGCAAAACAGTCTTTTAACACCCTAGGGGCAAAATGATAATTTTACCCCACAAGGGTATCTCGATAATTCTACCCTACAAGGGTATTTCGATAATTCTACCCTACAGGGGTATTTTGATATTTTACAAATCGAGAGTATTTCGATAATTTCACAAATCAGGGGTATTTTGGTAATTTTATAAGCCAGGGTATTTTGATAATTTTCCAAACCAGGGGTATTTTAGTAATTTTACAAACCAAGGGTATTTTGGTAATTTTACTGATTGAGGGTATTTTGGTAATTTTGTAAACCAAGGGTATTTCAGTAATTTTGTAAATCGAGGGTAAAACGGTAATTCTATAAATCAAGGGTAAAACGATAATTCTGTAAATTGAGGGTAAAATGGTAATTTTATAAATTGAGGGTAAAACGGTAATTTTGTAAATCGAGGATAAAACGGTAATTCAATAAATCGAGGGTAAAATGGTAATTCTATAAATTGAGGGTAAAACGTAATTTTGTAAATCGAGGGTACTTTGGTAATTTTACAAATTGAGGGCATTTCAGTAATTTGGTAAACTAAAGTATTATAAACAGGGATAACAATACGAATGGGCCTAAAGCCCAAATGGGCCCACAAGCTCGTGTGGCTTTTTTAGCCCAAATCTAGCCACAAATATGAGATTCACCTAGCCTAGTCCAATATTTACTACACAATCAAACAACTTATCCAATTGGGCTTGTAGGCCCATTGGGCCCACATGGCCCTTTTCGGCCCATCGCGGCCCGAAGTAGCCATCCTACAGCTAGAGTAGTGAGAAATACACGCCTGATAGGAGGCTGGAGTTAGTTCGTGCTCCGAGCACTCTTAGCCGATGCCCAACCCAAACGAGCACGCCATAAAGCGAACGGGATCAGCCAAGAAAGGTACCTTTACTCTCCTCATGGTTCTCATAATTTAAAGCCAACTTCGCATCCACTCTTATGTTAGCTTCCCGATGTGGGATCCTTCCAACATCAGAGTTTAAATTCAACACCAACTCTTGCTGCCCCCTGTTAGCAAAATAAATGCTCTTTGCTTGCCATGAGTTTCGAACCCTGAACCTCCTTACCACCTCTCTGACGCCACTTTCTTGCCTCTTATGTGGCGCTACTTTGCCATTAGACCACAAGGCTTTTTGTGGCACAATTTCTCCAACAATATTCTTAAGGCCTACCTACTACACCCATGATTTGATTCACCTTAAACCAAAATTTTTGCTAGAGTCTAGGTTTGAACCCAGGACTTCTCCAACACTTCTCAGCACACTTAACCACTAAAACAAGCCTTCATTAACGAAAGTTAGAAGCACAACAAAATATTATAAGCTGCCTTCAACCGCTCCCATGCTCAAGGCCCAAAACTTCTAGGCCCAAATTCAGGGTGTTACAGTTGATCTATGAAAATTGAACTAGCTTTGATACCACTTGTTGGGATCGACCCGATTAAACAACAAGTAGAAAAAATAGCGGAATAGATTGAGAAATTGAGCACACAAATTTAACATGGAAAAACTCCTCCAAGTAGGATAAAAAATCACGGGAAAAAATAATTTTACTGTAATGGCAAAAGAAGGAAGAGTACAAAAGATGGAGATAAAAACTAAACCCCGAAAACAAAGAACCCTTAAAACGTAAACACAAAATTCTCTAAACGTGTTATGAGTTCTAATCTCTAATTGGTGTATTTTCTAATGTTGGAAAAGAGCCTATTTATAGGCTAAATTCATAGGTCAAATAATAATAAAATAATCTAGACTAATCAGAGTTTGATTGAAACAAATAAGAAGAGTTTAACTAAAACATTATTTCTCAAATTTGATTGAAATAGGAGTCAACAAATATAAAACTTTAAAATATATTGAAATCTTGATGTTCTTACCTTGTCCTATTGATTTCAATCTTTAACTTGATTTTCTCTCTCCTCCAACTTCTAATTCTTGAATCTAACTTGATATTCTTGCTCCCAATAGTCTCCTTGTTATTTTTCTTTCTTAATAGTTATGGAAATTCTTTTGGTTTCTAAGTGAAAATGGTGGATTTTTGGTAAAAGGACCAAATTGTAAAGAAAAGAAAATTTTCTTTCTTTCTTCTTCTTCTCACGTTGGTGCATGGGAAAGATGAAGAGAATTCATCTTTCTCTCCTTATATATTTAATAAAATAATAATAAAATAATAAAATATCTCATTAAAATATTAATAAACTAATATTTATTTAATTAATCTAAAATATCACCAACATCATCATTGCCTTCTAGCTTTCTCTCTCTTCTAATTAACCATTTTGCCCTTTATGATCTTTTAAAATTCCATCCTTGAGTCATCACTTAATTTAGTCCCTCAACATCTTCATCTTTTTAATTTGGTCCTAATTCATCCATTTTCCTTAGTTTCTAGATCATTCCACCCTTAAAATCTTTACACTATTGGTCCTTCAACTTTTCATATTTACACTTTAACCCCTTAAATATTTAGTATTTACTCTTGGGAAAAAAACTTTTCTCACTTTTGCAATTTAGTCCTTTCCTGAATTAATATATCGTAATATAGTTTCCAATGTTTTCATAAATCAAAATTTCTCTTTTTATCACTTTGTTTCCTTATTTTACTATATCAAAGATAATATCTTACTTTCTTACTGTAGAAATTTTCAGGGTATTGCAAAACCCTTTCCTCGATCAAAAGGTGTCAAAAGCAGGTTCAGGGTCCTACATAGTTTATTACTTTTGAATCCAAACTTCTTATGGATGCTTGATTATTTAAATCGAGGCAGAAAGGAAAATAAATCCATTCGTCTAAAATTAATTTTCCCCTCAATTTCTTTGTCGTTTGAGTTTCTTTCTGAACTCTAAATCTCCTTTCTTCTTTCTTTGATTCCTTAACTAGAGTTATTCTTCCTCTGTGAACACTTCATAGTTTCCAGGTAATCTTTCACTTTTTTATTTTTCTTCGTACTTCCATATCATTATGTCTAGGATTGCACTCTAATGTCGAGAGGAAGGGATACGGGTTCTAGTCTTCGGAGTTAAAATGTCACCAGAGAAGCTCTATGGTCATAAGTGACAACGATCCACAATCCCAAAGGACTAGTACTTTGACAAAAATGCCATTGTACAGCTGCTTAACCACTCACGAGGAGAGAGTAAATCACTTGGTAGCTTGTGGTATCTGATTGCCAAACTTCGCATATCACTTCGAGATCGTCACTAGGGAGAGACATCTTAGTGATTCCACTGAGAGCCTCATCTTTCCCCTTTACTTGTTAGAGGCTGGCTTCTATCTTCCACTGCGTCCTTTTTTTTGTACAGTCTATGAAGAATATGGGATTGCGCTAGTGTAGCTAACTAGTCTATCCTAGTGGACCTTTATGGCATACTTCCTACATTACAACAGTTGAAATGCGCCACCCATGCCAGCATCTTCTAATGCTTCTATCGTTTAAAGGTCCTAATTGTTGTATCTAGTGCCTTAAGTGTAATATTTTCATCGAAATAGATTTGTATTTTTTTCGAACAGATTGGTTGATAAAACAAATTCATGGATTACATTAATATACATTGTATAATTTTCCTAACGTGGTTTTTGCAGGCAAAGCAAAATGGAAGCAAATGTTGCTCATTGGTTGTCTAATGTTTAATTAATACTAAGCGGTATTATGTGGTCGGATCATAGTACAGAAAGACAACTTGTATTAGTAGACAAACCTAAACATGTCCTTAGTCTAATTGGAAATGAGCAAATCGTTCGAAAGACTAATATGTCGTCTATCAAGTCCAATTAGGAAGATGGCTTGTCTTGGGCTCGATTTAGGGATGATATGTAAGTCAATGATTGTTTTTGTAATGTATTTATGATAATGTATGAAATGTATGTTTAAATGTTTTGTTTGTACAGTAATGCTCCGTAACCCTATTTTGGCGACAGATACGGGTTAAGGGTGTTGCATTTAGCTTACATATATTTAACCCTATTTATATGCCACTTATAACCAGGTCAAAATAAGTAAGTAACTACCAAATAAGTTGTCAAATAGTGCGATCTTCCATAAAGTTCCAATCGACAGCCAAAAGTCTAACGCCTGCAAATAAGGAAAATCAAAGAAAGTAAGCTGCAATAAAATTAGTAAGTTTCTAACCAAGGAAATTTTAAAATATGTATTATTTTAAATTTATTTAGGTAGATAAGTTTTATTAATATTCTAGAAATATTTTATTTTATCTTTTAGTAGTTTATTAGAATAAGGGAACTATCTTCCCTTATGTTTTAGTAGTTTATTAAAATAAGGAAATTATTTTCTCAATTAGGATTAGGACTCTTTTCTTTATTTAAGTTCAGTTCTTTAGTTAATAATAATAAACCAGTTTTATTAAAAGCTCTCTTGAAAACTTTCATGGCATCTGAGCTAGGTTAAATCTTTAGTAACATCATGGTTAAAACAACCTTCACTGGAGATAAAAGATCCAACTATCAAACAAAGGAAGAAAGTTTTACTGTTGAAACAACTGCCGAGAGTACAATGACTCAAGGGACAAAGGCGTCTTACCTTTCTTTTCAGCTGACATCTCACAAGTTGAATGGCAAGAATTATCTTGAATGGTCGTAGTCCGTAAAATTAGCAATTGATGGGCATGATAAGCTAGGTCATTTAAATGGAGAAGTCAAGCAACGACAGGTGGGAAATCCACAGATAAGCAAGTGGAGGTCAGAAGATTCTCTGATAATTGCGTGGCTTATTAATTCCATGGAAGCATCCGTAGGTAAACTCTTTTTTCTCCCAATTGCTAAAGATGTTTGGGACACTGTGAAAGACATCTATTCAGGTTTAGAAAATGCTTCACAGATCTTTGAGTCAAAAATAAAACTTTGGAAAGCTACGCAAGGGGAAAAAGAAGTTACTTTTTATTATAACGAGATGATGTCTCTTTAGTAAGAATTGGATCAGTGTTATAATGATGAGTGGAAGTGTCCTGGAGATGGTGTAAAAGCTATGAAAAATGAAAAGAATGAAAGAACTTATTTGTTTCTGGCTGGTTTAAATAAGGAATTTGATAAAGTGAGATCTCGAATCTTAGGGAAAAAATCGCTTATAAAACTTCGTGAGATTTTTTCTGAGGTTAGTAGAGAGGAGACAAGGAGAAAAGTAATGTTAAGGCCAGGGTTTAAAGCTAATGATGATAATTTTGCTCTTGTAACTATTAAAAATAATGATGATAGTGAAAAAAGGAAAAAACCTTGGTGCAATCACAACAAAAGATATTGGCACAGTAGAGAAACGTGTTGGAAGCTCCATAAGAAATCGACAAATGGAAGAAAAAAGAGTGGCAATGGTCGTGGTTCACAATCAGGGGATAATAGAGCTTTCTAAAAAACTATTGGAAATTATGAGGGCCAAAGTTCTCTGGAAAGGTCTTCATTCACTAAGGAACAATTAGAGCATCTACATAAGTTTTCTCAATCACCACAGTTTCGGATGAATTCTTCTATTCCTAACTCATCCAATAATCCTTCTTCCTATTTTGCCCAATCAGGTACTGATTTTTCTATTTTTTTTTTTAGTGTTAAGCCTTGTAAAACAACATGTGGATCATTGATTCTAGAGCTAGTGATCACATGACTAGTAGTCATTTTCTTTTTTCAACTTACACACTTGCGCAGGAAACAAAAAGATCAAAGTAGCAGATGGGTCTTTCTCGACAATAGTTGGGAAAGGCACTGTTAAAATTTTGTCTTCCTTGGTTTTACATGATGTTTTACATGTGTCAAATCTAGCTTGTAATCTCATATCAGTCAGTAAATTATCCTAGTCCTCGAATTGTCATGTTATATTTGACTCCTCTATGTGTAAATTTCAAGACATAGTCTCGGGGAGGATGATTGCAATGCTAAAGAATTTGGTGGAATTTACTTTCTTAAAGATGACCATCTAAGTCAACCAACAACTACTTTATCTTCAAATTCTGTTTCTGATTTTGATAAGGTTATGATTTGGCATTATAGGCTTGGACATCTTAATTTTTACTATTTAAGATATTTGTTACCTAATTTATTTAAAAATAAAAGTCCTTCATATCATTGTGAATTTTTTGAATTTGCTAAACATCATCGATCATTTTTTCCACCATAAAAATACAAATCCTCCAAACCTTTTTCATTAATTCATAGTGATGTTTGGGGACCTTCAAGAGTCTCGACTTTTTTAGGAAAACGTTGGTTTGTCACATTTATTGATGATCATACTCGTATTTGTTAGGTGTTTTTATTAAAAGATAAGTATGAAGTTAAAAATGTGTTTCATTCTTTTTATGCTATGGTGAAAACACAATTTGGCTTGAAAATAGAAGTATTTTGGATTGATAATTGTGGGGAATTTTTTAGTAACCAATTAGATGTTTTCTTAAACAAACATGGAATAGTCCACCAAAGTTCTTATACAAATACACCACAAAAAAATGGGTTGCAAAAAAAATCAACATCTTTTGGAAGTAACTAAAGCCTTGATGTTCACTAGTCAGGTACTACATTATCTTTGGGGCGAACCGTAGTTAACAGGTACATAACTTATTAATAGAATACCTAGTAAAACTCTAAACTATAGAACTCCTTTTCGTCTCTTTAAAGATAACTTTCCTAACTCTAAGTTGATCACTAATTTATCCCCCTTAGTTTTTTGGTGTATTGTCTTTGTTCATCTTCACAACCAAGGTAAACTAGATCCTAAAGCAAAAAAATGTGTCTTTATTGGCTATACTTCTAATAAAAAGGGTTACAAATGTTATGATCCAATTGATAGGAAAATTATTGTTACCATGGATGTCATATTTGTTGAAATGCAATCTTATTTTGATTCTAATCTTTAGGGAGGGAATTATAGTAAGGAAGATTCTATAATTGATCAAGAAAAGACTAGGAATATAAAACATAGGGATTCTAATAATGAGGAAGGCGATTTTATGATTAACACAGAAATTAATAATGTTGATGTTAATAAAAAGAAGTATGAAGGTGTAGAGTCTGATAATGAGAATAAAGAAAAAACAAAGGAGTTAATTGTTTACTCAAGAAGAAATCGAAATCACGAAAGTGGAGTCCACCAGATTCATCACCAAGGATCCAACCTACAAGATCCTATCAAAAGTCCAGGTAAAACTCATAATCCAACAAATGAATTTTCTGATTTAGATATTTCAATTGCCAAAAGAAAATGTGTTAGAAATATTGTCAAATATCCCATGTGTAACTTTGTATCCTATAAAGCCTTGTCCTTGACATTATCAACCTTTGTTTCGTGTCTTGATACTATAAAAATACCCAAAAATGTGAAAGATGCTTTAAAGGTTCCTGAGAAGAAAAAGGCTATTTTAGAGGAGATGTGCACTCTTGAAAAAATAGGTACATGGGAAAAACTAAAATTACCTGTAGGGAAAAAAATAGTGGGCTGTACATGGGTGTTCACAACCAAATTCAAACTAAATTGATCTTTAGATAGATAAAAAGCCCGGTTGGTGGCTAAAGGGTACACTCAAACATACGGGATAGATTATCTTGAAACATTTGCTTCTGTAGCGAAATTAAATTCCGATAGAGTTCTTTTATCAATTATTGTTAATCTTGATTGGTCTTTACAGCAACTAGATGTGAAGAATGCTTTCCTAAATGGGAAACTTGAAGAAGAAGTTTACATGGATCCTCCTTCAGGTTGTGAAGAAAAATTTGGAACTCGGCATGTAAACTCAAGAAATCTTTGCATGGTCTAAAGCAATCTCCTTGAGCTTGGTTTGAACGGTTCACTCAAGTTGTTAAAAAACAAGGTTACTCACAAGGGCAAGTTGATCACACAATGTTCTATCAACATTCACAAAAAAGTAGAATAGTAGTTATTATAGTTTATATCAATGATATCATTCTTACAGGAGATGATGTGGATGAAATAAGGCATCTCAAGGAGAATCTAGCATTGGAGTTTGAGATCAAAGACTTGGGTCCTTTGAAATGCTTTCGTGGAATGGAAGTTGCTTGATCAAAGAAGGGTTTTGTGGTTTCTCAAAAAAAATATGTGATTGATATTTTAAAAGAGGCTGGGATGAGTGGTTGCCACCCAGCTAACACACCAATTAAACTAAATGTAAAATTTGAAAATAAAGATCTTCGATTAGTTGATAATTGCAGTACCAAAGATTAGTTGGTAAGTTAATTTACTTATCACATACAAGGCCAGATATAGTTTTTGCAGTGAGCTTAGTGAGTCAATTTATGCACTCCCCAATGAAGGCCAGACATAGTTTTTGCAGTGAGCTTAATGAGTCAATTTATGCACTCCCCAATGAAGGAACATGAAGAAGCCGTGTTTCGAATTTTAGGATACTTGAATAGTTTGTAACACCCCTTACCCGAGACCGTTGCTAGAGTCGAGCATGAGGCGTTACCGGACTTAGCTTACTAATTCGGGGCATAAAAATTTGCTTTTAAAATTAATTTAGTTTCATTCATTCAATATGCCCCTAAAAAAGGTCCTCGATACCCTAAAACATGAAATTGAAAAGGTTTGGGAACAAACTGGAATCAATAAAAAATTTTCGATTACTTAAACAAATCAAAACAATTTATTTCATTTTTTATAAATAAATTGTCCATCTGCGTCATAGTTGCTAAATAAATCATAACTCGAGTTAAAAAACTCAAAATTCTCTAAAACTAGACTCATATCTCTTCTTAATAAATTTGTTTCAGAATTTTTGGTCCAGCCAATTAGTACAGTTTATTATTTAAAGTTTCCCATGTTTCAGTGTTTGGCTACTCTGACCTCTATTCACTACAAATAATTTTCTCCCTGTACAGAATTCAATTAACCATACAGTTTATTTATATTAAAAGTAGACTCAATAAGAAATCTATACATATAAATTATAACTTCTAATTATTTGTTTACAATTTTTAGTGAATTTCTAAATTCAGAACAGGGGATTCAGAAATCACTCTGACCCTATCTCACCAGAATTTAAATATCTCATAAAATACAACTCTTTTATTTACTCTGTTTCTTTCATATGAAAATAGACTCAATAATATTTAGTTATATATATCTCATTAACTATCTAAATCTATTTCTACTATTTTTAGTGAGTTTTTGAATTCTCATCATTGCTGCTGTCCGATACTGTTTCAAAGCTAATTTCACATTTTTCATGATTTCCATGGAATAACTCGCATTTAGGCATACATAACACCAACCATGTCCTTGATTAGCCATTCCAATAGCTAATCATTATCAAGCATTTACATACCATTCATTAGCCATATCATAAGATCATACACACAAAATGGATACGATGCTATACATGCCATACTCAAAATGAAACGTCTAGCTATACCAAAATAATCTTTGTGATAGTGTGCCTGGACCTCCGACATACTTTACGATCCTAGGGTTAGCTTGAAAAAACTATAAAAAGAAGGAAAATAAAGGGGGTAAGCATTAAACTTAGTAAGTTTGCATGCAAATAAATAACAACATTCATAAGAATTATCTTACTACTTGGCATGATACTACTTAATGTAACTTCATTAATTGTCATAGACATATTTTAAACTTCTTCACTTACTCACTTACTTAAATACTTACTTACTTAATCAAATTTATTAATACATTTTACTTACCTTTTTTCTTATCAATCATACATGAACATTATATACTTACTTTGCTCTTCTAGCATGAACTTGTCTTACCTTTTTAGTATAAGTCTGTAACACCCCGAATTTGGGCCTAGAAGTATTAGGCCTTGAGTGTGGGTTCGTAAGGAGGTTTTATATAGGAATTTAATTGTGCAATGAAATGACACAATTAAATGTTTGCTTTAGTGGTTAATGGCTTTGAGAAGTGTTAGAGAAATCTTGGGTTCGAACTTGGGCTTTAGCAAAAATTTTGGTATTAAGTGAAAAAAAACCTGGATTCTTGGATGAGGGTTTTTAAATTATTGTGTTAAATAAATGACACAAGGAAGCTTGTAGTCTAGTGGTTGTGGCGTCATTCAGGTTGTATGGGAGCCTGGGTTCAAGCCTTGGCTTTTGCAATTTATTTTGGGTTTTTTAAAGGGAACCTGGACTTTGGCCTTTAGACCTTATAATTAATTGGGGATAAAATATAACACAAAAAGCCTTGTGGCTTAGTGGCAAGTAGCGTGTGGAGCATTTAAGGGGAGGCATAGGTTCGAATCCCATGGCAAGCAAAGAGCATTTATTCTTGTCATGGCCGGCCACTCTTCCCTTTTTTTAGGCAAATTGACATGCAAAACCACTCTTTTGCATGCATGTACTATTAGACCATTGTAAGATTAGCCTATCACCTTTCAACAATGTTTCATACAAGTCCATTTTAATAAATTCACATAGAAATGATCAAATTAATGCATGAAACTTTCACACATGCATTTACTAACATCATAAACATAGAATATAACTTTTAATTACTTATAAGACTCGGTTTAGTGGTCCCGAAACCACTTTCCGACTAGGGTCAAATTAGGGATGTCACACACTGAGTTTCCAAACTCACCCCCTTTCCTTAACCTTGCAGGTGAACCTTAATATGGGGACTTGGGCCGGAGGGGATTCAGAGTGGCCACGGTGATCGCTTTTGGACCTTTAAATAAGCGTTGGTTTTCATTTAATTTCTTTTAATTATTATTTATTTTTGGGTTGTAATAAGGCCATTTTTAACTTTTCTTTTATTTCTTCTCGAGATTATTTTATTCTTAATAACTTTAAAATTGGTTGATAATTATTCAATTGGGCTAGACTTAGGACGTATTTTCAAAACGATAATTGTTTTTAAATATCTTAACGCCACGATTAATTGATTTATCAAAGACGTTCACTTAAACAAATTTAAACTCGATATAACAAAGTGTGGCTATGGTTGTGGGCATGTCTAGGATTGGATCCAATCAAAGAGCTTGGTACTTAAGCAGCCTTCATGGCTCACCTCCTCTATCTCGGATACCTACCTGGTGCCTAGCTTACATACACTTTGTTAACTCAACAAAATATATGGTTTTTAAAACACTAAAACGGAACGTGGGTTTTCAACTCCAATGTGGCACGTCAGATTTGGCCATAACGTCTGGGCCGAGTTTGGGGTGTTACATTTAGTGGTATCAGAGCCTAGGTTGCAACAACTCGGCTGTGGATCGGGATCAAAAATCTTTTTGAAAATTTAGGCCTAAGAAGGGTATTTTTGGAAATGGTTTTTGAAAAGTTCATTTTAAAGATGTTTTGCGGAGTATATATGTTAAAATGGTACAAGTTTTTCTGTTTTAAACAAGAGTTTCAAAATAAGGGTGCTTTCAAATCAAAATTTTTAAATTTCTACCCTCTATAAGCAAAAATATGGCTTTTTGAGTTTTAAATGGATTGGAGAAAGAAGTGGCACACTGAATCCCCGGCACCAAGTCTGTAAGTATACTATCTTTTATGTTATGTATATGATGCTATGAATAGAACTGAGACCCTACTATGATACTCTAGATAGGGTAGAGTCAGAAACCCTAGAATATCGAGACTATAGCTAGGCTTTGATTCTATGAAAATAGAAACTTTAAAATACTATCTCTGCATAAGACATATGAATAAATAGTAAAATTTTTGAGATCTTGGTAGTTATTTGATATATGTACTGGTAATGTAGAGTATTGATATGGATTCTGAGGGTAAGCAAAGTCTTCCAACTTTGGGTAGTGGTAACTCGGAGCTCAGACTTGAGGCAATCGGCCGAGTTAGTAAGGAAAGTGGTAGAGGAAGTATTGGATACCAAAATTAAGGAAATTAGGGAAACGCTTCAAGCAGGGTGCTTGGAGTGTAAGAAAAGGAAGGATTCTAGTTCTCAGAAAACCAAGCCTCATTCTGTGAAACATGTTAAGGTATGACCAAACTATCCAATCTGCAAAGACTGCAATGGATGTCATCCGGGTGAATGCCATAGGAAGACAGGAGCATGTCTTAGATGTGGGTCCAAGGAGCATCGAACTCGGGATCGCCAAGTTTATTTTATTTAAATATGTGTTACGAATTGTATGCGTACTTGGTAAATGTTTCTTTACTTTAGTAATTAGATGTTCTGGGTCGTACTAAGAATTATTTTTAATTAGAGTGCGTAGCGGAAGCATAGAGGTTTGACTTGAGTAATACGGTTAGTTGATAGTTGGAAATTTCGAGGACGAAATTTCTTTAAGGGGAGTAGAATTGTAACACCCCGAATTTGGGCCTAGAAGTATTAGGCCTTGAGTGTGGGTTCGTAAGGAGGTTTTATATGGGTATTTAATTGTGCAATGAAATGACACAATTAAATGTTTGCTTTAGTGGTTAATGGCTTTGAGAAGTGTTGGAGAAATCTTGGGTTCAAACTTGGGCTTTAGCAAAAATTTTGGTATTAAGTGAAAAAAACCTGGATTCTTGGATGAGGGTTTTTAAATTATTGTGTTAAATAAATGACACAAGGAAGCTTGTAGTCTAGTGGTTGTGGCGTCATTCAGGTTGTATGGGAGCCTGGGTTCAAGCCTTGGCTCTTGCAATTTATTTTGGGTTTTTAAAGGGAACCTAGACTTTGGCCTTTAGACCTTATAATTAATTGGGGATAAAATATAACACAAAAAGCCTTGTGGCTTAGTGGCAAGTAGCGTGTGGAGCATTTAAGGGGAGGCATAGGTTCGAATCCCATGGCAAGCAAAGAGCATTTATTTTGCTAATAGGGGGCGGCAAGAGTTGGTGTTGAATTTAAACTCTAATGTTGGAGGGATCCCACATCAGGAAGCTAATATAAGAGTGGTTGTGAAGCTGGCTTTAAATAGAGGGAACCATGAGGAGAGTAAATGTACCTTTCTTGGCTGATCCCTTTCGCTGTATGGCGTGCTCGTTTGGGTTGGGCATCGGCTAAGGGTGCCCGAGTGTGGATTAACTCCAGTCTCCTATCGTGTGTATTTTTACTACTCTAGTCAGAGGATGGCTACTTGGCATGATGGGCGAAAGGGGTCATGTGGGCCTAATGGGCCTCACAGCCCAATTGGATAAGTTTTTGATTGTGTAGTAAATATTGGGCTAGGCTACGTGAATCTCATATTTGTGGCTAGATTTGGGCTAAAAGGGCCACACGAGCGCAGGGCCTATTTGGGCCGAGAATAGGCTTTAGGCCCATTCGTATTGTTATCCATGTTTAGAATACTTTAGTTTACTAAAATTACCAAAATACCCTTAGTTTGTAAAAATACTTGAAATACCCTCGATTTGTAAATTCTTCAAATACCTTCGACTTGTAAAATTACCAAAGTACCCCGATTTACGTAATTACTGCTTTACCCTAATTTACATAATTACCGTTTTACCCCTGATTTACATAATTATCGTTTTACCCTCGACTTACAGAATTACCGTTTTACCCTCGATTTACTGAATTACTGTTTTACCCTTGATTTATAGAATTACTATTTTACCCTTGATTTATAGAATTACTGTTTTACCCTTGATTTACGTAATTCTTGCTTTTACCTCGATTTACAAAATTACTAAAATACCCTTGGTTTGTGAAATTACCGAAAAACCTCAATTTGTAAAATTACCAAAATACCACTAATTTATAAAGTTACAAAATACCCTTGACTTTCTAAAATTATAGAAATACCATTGGTTTACAAAATTACCAAATACCTTTGGTTTGTTGATTTACCAAAACACCCTTGTAGGACTAAATGACTAAAATACCTCTAAAAGGTAACAACACCGTAAAGCCCTCAGAGGGTAAAGTGACCGTAATACCTCGTATGGTAAAATGACGAATATGCCCTTATGTTCCGTATGACCGATGTGCTTAGGATTTACATATATTGATATTGGATTAGTTAAGTTTGAGTGATGTGGTGGTTATCGAGGCGATTGATTTTGGAAACGTTTCAACTTCAACCCGTAATGTGTGTACTAACCCTCGTAATAGCTTACATTAATATTTGGAAAAGTCAAAGCTTCATATTTTAGTGATTCGAGAATTAATATTTAGATCTATTTTCACGCACGCTTAAGTTGGATTCACAACGAATATGGGGTAGGAAGGTATTTGGAACGCTTCTTCAACGAGTAGATATCTTGGTAAGTATTCAACCTTCTTTCCATTTGTATCTTGTGGTTTAAGAAAAGTGAAAACCCTCTTTCGACTAAGGCTAAAAGGGTTTTTGGTGTTATTTGGTTTGTTGGTGCTAGTGAGGATTAAAGGCTACCGATCGAGGAGTGTGTGAAAAGCTTGGATCATCGGAGTGACTAAATCTAGTCATCAACTTCGGCAAAGGTATGAACCCAAGGGCCATTGTGGATGGTGGCCGAATGTGTAAGTGATGATAATAGGTTGTTTTCGATTTGGTTTAATAATAACATGGTCTAATCTATAAGTGTTTGATTGTAGGAGAAATCGCATAGGAGATCTCGTCAAGGAATATCGGAAATCAGGTGTGTAACGAACCCTTTTCATAGTTTAAAGCGATGAATGCCGAAAAGCCGAAATGCCGAAATTCTGGCATTTCGAGGACTTGTGAGCAAGCTTAACGCTCACTAGTTAGTTAGAATCGATGAGATTATGATCGGAACATTGGAAACAGTAAGAACGTGATTTTTGGCATTCACGGTAAGTTGGGCCTCGAGGGTCGCAATAGGGCCCAATAGGCTTTCGGCCCATTTGGGTAAAATTGGTAGAAAACGAAAATCATTAAATTGCTGTTAAGACTATTAACACTATTATGGATATAGGCTAAATGGGCCTAGATGACAAAATCGGCTAAGTAGGGCCCATTAGGGGTTTTAGGCCCAATAACTCGGTTTCGTTAAAAGTGGGCTAGAAACGCGGTTTACACAAATGAATAGTTAGTAATCGATGATGAACATGGAACAATCCCTAATTTTTGGTAAAATTGCGATATTACCCTTATAATATGAAAATGACCATTTTGCCCCTAGGTAAAATTACCATTATACCCCTAGGGTTTATATATGAACTTAATGCATGGGATTTTGATAAACATGATATGTATGATATGCACATGACATGTATGATATGCACATGATATGTATGATATGCACATGAGATGTTCATAAATGCATTGGGTTGGGTTTTATATGGATGGAGGAAGTGCAAAAGGGCTTATGCCCCAGTTATTAAAGGGCTTATGCCCCAGTTATTAAAGGGCTTATGCCCCAGTTATCAAAAGGGCTTATGCCCCAGTTATTAAAGGGCTTATGCCCCAGTGATCAAAAGGGCTTACGCCCCAGTTATTAAAGGGCTTTTGCCCCAGTTATTAAAAGAGGCAAGGCCTCCAGTTATATGATAAAGCAGCTATGCTGCCAGTGGAGAGTTATGGCGGGGTGGGTCGAGTTAATCCCCACATGGTGTGCTGGTTGGTACGGGTGGAGAGTAGCGGATGGTGGGTTGAGTAGTCTCCCCAAATGGGTTTGCATACATTCATTGGTATTTCATGTGATATTGAAATGGGCTTGCATTCTTTCATTGACATTATATGTGATATTGAAATGGGCCTCTGGGCCATACCGTTTACAGTAAAGGGCTTCGCCCAAGAATATGAAATATGAAAAGGCTTCGGCCCAGTGTTATGAATTGTGAAATATGAAAAGGGCTATGGTCCAGTACATGTTTGAGATTGGTTTTGGGCTTAGACCCAACAGGCTGCTACTGTTTTGGGCTCTGAAGGGGGCTTGTTGCACACTGTGTAACACCCCGAACCCGAGACCATCGCCGGTGTCGGACACGAGGGGTTAACGAGACAAATCCTCTTAAAGTACCGACCGATTTGGCATTTCCAGACAGGCTGGAAAACTGCGTCACTGTCATCTTAAAAATCATATCTCGAGTTTCAAAACTCGGAAACTGATTCCGTAAGTTTTCCCTGAATTTAGACTCATATATCCATCCATGGATTTATTTCTAGAATTTTTGGTCGGGCAAATTGGTACAGTTTATTAGTTAAAGTCACCCATGTTACAGGGGTCGACTACACTGACCTTTGCACGTTACAACTTGAATATCTCTCTGTACAGGCCTTTAATACTGGTACCGTTTGTTTCTAATGAAACTAGACTCAAAATGGAATCTGAACATATAAGGCATGACTTCTAATTCTTCCTAGATAATTTATAGTAAATTTTCAAAGTCGCGACAGGGGACCCAGAAACCGTTCTGGCCCCGTCTCACGAAATCTCGAATATCTCTTAAAATACGCCTCATATGGTAGTTTCATTTCATCCATATGAAAGTAG
This sequence comes from Gossypium arboreum, assembly GCF_025698485.1. Classification (NCBI taxonomy): domain Eukaryota; kingdom Viridiplantae; phylum Streptophyta; class Magnoliopsida; order Malvales; family Malvaceae; genus Gossypium; species Gossypium arboreum. The sequence continues at coordinate 113,360,189 of NC_069077.1, read as the reverse complement.
ATTCATCAAGGTTCAATTTCATAATTTATTCACTATTTAATTCTACTTCTACTATTTTTAGTGATTTTTCCATCTCACCTCGCTGCTGCTGGCAGCATCTGTTACTAAAGCAAACAATGACTATTTCATAATTCTTCCATGGCCAACTATTTCATCATACGTAATGCAACTATGGCCACCTTATCAAAATTAAGGTTTCTAAGGCTCGTGACCATAGGTTTTAGAATCACACTCAACCGACCACATAGGCAATTTTCGCATGGCTTAAAGTTTACAACCCACAATTCAACAAAACAAAATAGCCTATACATGCCAAACGCTCTCCTAGTTCAACTACGAAGACAATACCAAAAGATTTCCAGCCGTGTGATGACTTCAACGACGGTTCCGAGCACGCAAACGATACGAGTCCAAGAGACCTAAAATGGGTGACAAGAAAACACCGAGTGAGTTTATAACTCAGAAGTCATAAGCATTCATCAACCAACCATTAATAAAATTATCACAACATGAAACGATAAACGAGGCTAGGTACTCCATCCATATCGAAACTATACTATAATTCCTGACCTTTCGGTTCAATCTCATACCAAGTCATACATCCACATTTCATATTCTATACAATAAGATATTTGAGGCATTTTCACACACCAACTCATTTTCACCACAATCATACAATTGCAATCATCACATAGATTTAAAGCTTACCAAGCTCAACCCCGAGCATGAACATATTGCCTATTCGTCATGAGCTCAAGGTACTTACCTGATCCGCTATCCGAGATTAACTCGGTAATGTCGCACACTCAGTGCCAATTGTAATGCAAGAGCATATAGTGAATCCGCACACTTAGTGCTATATACATTCAGCTCGCACACTTAGTGCTATATAATCAAACTCCCACACTTAGTGCTGTACAATTTTAAACCCGCACACTTAGTGCCAATCTTGTCACCGTGTCCATTTATACCCGCACACTTAGTGCCGAGACCAATACCTTATGCATTTTGCTGCCTTTATACATTCAACAATGGCATCATTCCATACACATACATTTCCATTTACACATCAACTCATTTAAACACATTTGCATATATATTATGATCATTCAAATCAACACCAAATATATGCTTAATGACTTACCTCGTGTTGGGTAAAATAGTTCCAAGTCGGCTACTCGATGACCTTCGCTCTTTCCCTTGCTTGATTCTCCTTCTTTAACTCCTTGAGCTTAATCAATAAATCACTAGTTTAACCATCTTGCTAAACATTCATAATTCAACTACACATGCATATGTATGCTTGTATATTCGCAACCATTCTTACTAATCGCCCATTTGGTCGATTATACACCTAACCGAATATGCACCAAAAACTTGATTCAACATTACCTACATACTCACTTTAATGGCGAATATATATATATATGTACAATGTCAACTAACATCTTTTAATCACCTAATTTCATCTCATGAACATTTAATCAAATTTTCCCAATCTAGCATATATTTTCACATCCATTTGTAACATCATGTACAAACACATATACACATATATCAAAACACAAATTTTACCTATCATGCAACAAGCATAAATCGCACTTATGAGCATGCCATGGCGAATACATCCCACACCATCCCCTTTCAATTTTTGGTCATGGTTAAACAAAGAAAACTCCATGTCTTACTCAAGAATGCTAAAAGAAATTTCAAGAGTAGTCAATCCATGATTACATGCATCATCAACAAGCTTCACATTTAGCATGCAATGGCTTTAACACAATATCAACCTTGGCCAAATACCATTTCCATGGCATAACAAGGATTTGAACCATGGGCTAACATGAACATCAAGTTAGCAACTAAAACATGCATGAATCTCATGACACAACCTCAAACATACCTTAATCTTGACACAAGTATGACCAAATCTCCTTCTAGTTCTCTTCTAAACCAAGCATGAAGCAAAAATCCTTCCTTTTCCCTTAGTATTTTCGCCAAGATTTGAGAATGGATGAACAAATTTTCTCCTTTCTTTTCCTCTACTCACGGCAATGGGGGGCATCCATGCTCATTTTTTTTCATTTCTTTATTTTTCTACATGATCCACTAACTAAACATGTTGGAAACATGTTCCTTGCCCATATTCTTGTCATGGCCGCCACTCTTCCCTTTTTTAGGCAAATTGACATGCAAAACCACTCTTTTGCATGCATGTACTATTAGACCATTGTAAGATTAGCCTATCACCTTTCAACAATGTTTCATACAAGTCCATTTTAATAAATTCACATAGAATGATCAAATTAATGCATGAAACTTTCACACATGCATTTACTAACATCATAAACATAGAATATAACTTTTAATTACTTATAAGACTCGGTTTAGTGGTCCCAAACCACTTTCCGACTAGGGTCAAATTAGGGATGTCACACATCGAGTTTCCAAACTCACCCCTTTCCTTAACCTTGCAGGTGAACCTTAATATGGGGACTTGGGCCGGAGGGGATTCAGAGTGGCCACGGTGATCGCTTTTGGACCTTTAAATAAGCGTTGGTTTTCATTTAATTTCTTTTAATTATTATTTATTTTTGGGTTGTAATAAGGCCATTTTTAACTTTTCTTTTATTTCTTCTCGAGATTATTTTATTCTTAATAACTTTAAAATTGGTTGATAATTATTCAATTGGCTAGACTTAGGACGTATTTTCAAAACGATAATTGTTTTTAAAATATCTTAACGCCACGATTAATTGATTTATCAAAGACGTTCACTTAAACAAATTTAAACTCGATATAACAAAGTGTGGCTATGGTTGTGGGCATGTCTAGGATTGGATCCAATCAAAGAGCTTGGTACTTAAGCAGCCTTCATGGCTCACCTCCTCTATCTCGGATACCTACCTGGTGCCTAGCTTACATACACTTTGTTAACTCAATAAAATATATGGTTTTTAAAACACTAAAACGGAACGTGGGTTTTCAACTCCAATGTGGCACGTCAGATTTGGCCATAACGTCTGGGCCGAGTTTGGGGTGTTACATTTAGTGGTATCAGAGCCTAGGTTGCAACAACTCGGCTGTGGATCGGGATCAAAAATCTTTTTGAAAACTAAGGCCTAAGAAGGGTATTTTTGGAAATGGTTTTGAAAAGTTCATTTTAAAGATGTTTTATGAGTATATATGTTAAAATGGTACAAGTTTTTCTGCTTTAAACAAGAGTTTCAAAATAAGGGTGCTTTCAAATCAAAATTTTAAATTTCTACCCTCTATAAGCAAAAATATGGCTTTTGAGTTTTAAATGGATTGGAGAAAGAAGTGGCGACCGAATCCCCGCACCAAGTCCGTAAGTATACTATCTTTTACGTTATGTATATGATGCTATGAATAGAACCGAGACCCTACTATGATACTCTAGATAGGGTAGAGTCAGAAACCCTAGAATACTGAGACTATAGCTAGGCTTTGATTCTATGAAAATAGAAACTTTAAAATACTATCTCTGCATAAGACATATGAATAAATAGTAAAATTTTGAGATCTTGGTAGTTATTTGATATATGTACCGGTAATGTAGAGTATTGATATGGATTCGAGGGTAAGCAAAGTCTTCCAACTTTGGGTTGTGGTAACTTCAGCTTCAGATCGAGGCAATCGGTGAGTTAGTAAGGAAAGTGGTAGAGGAAGTATTGGATACCAAAATTAAGGAAATTAGGGAAACGCTTCAAGCAGGGTGCTTGGAGTGTAAGAAAAGGAAGGATTCTAGTTCTCAGAAAACCAAGCCTCATTCTGTGAAACATGTTAAGGTATGACCAAACTATCCAATCTGCAAAGACTACAATGGACGTCATCTGGGTGAATGCCATAGGAAGACAGGAGCATGTCTTAGATGTGGGTCCAAGGAGCATCGAACTCGGGATCGCCAAGTTTATTTTATTTAAATATGTGTTACGAATTGTATGCGTACTTGGTAAATGTTTCTTTACTTTAGTAATTAGATGTTCTGGGTCGTACTAAGAATTATTTTTAATTAGAGTTCGTAGCGGAAGCATAGAGGTTTGACTTGAGTAATACGGTTAGTTGATAGTTGGAAATTTCGAGGACGAAATTTCTTTAAGGGGAGTAGAATTGTAACACCCCGAATTTGGGCCTAGAAGTATTAGGCCTTGAGTGTGGGTTCGTAAGGAGGTTTTATATAGGTATTTAATTGTGCAATGAAATGACACAATTAAATGTTTGCTTTAGTGGTTAATGGCTTTGAGAAGTGTTGGAGAAATCTTGGGTTCAAACTTGGGCTTTAGCAAAAATTTTGGTATTAAGTGAAAAAAAACCTGGATTCTTGGATGAGGGTTTTTAAATTATTGTGTTAAATAAATGACACAAGGAAGCTTGTAGTCTAGTGGTTGTGGCGTCATTCAGGTTGTATGGGAGCCTGGGTTCAAGCCTTGGCTCTTGCAATTTATTTTGGGTTTTTTAAAGGAAACCTAGACTTTGGCCTTTAGACCTTATAATTAATTGGGGATAAAATATAACACAAAAAGCCTTGTGGCTTAGTGGCAAGTAGCGTGTGGAGCATTTAAGGGGAGGCATAGGTTCGAATCCCATGGCAAGCAAAGAGCATTTATTTTGCTAATAGGGGGCGGCAAGAGTTGGTGTTGAATTTAAACTCTAATGTTGGAGGATCCCACATCGAAGCTAATATAAGAGTGGTTGTGAAGTCGGCTTTAAATAGAGGAACCATGAGGAGAGTAAATGTACCTTTCTTGGTCGATCCCTTTCATTGTATGGCGTGCTCGTTTGGGTTGGGCATCGGCTAAGGGTGCTCGAGTGTGGATTAACTCCAGCCTCCTATCGTGTGTATTTTTACTACTCTAGTCAGTAGGATGGCTACTTGGGCGCGATGGGCGAAAGGGGTCATGTGGGCCTAATGGGCCCACAGCCCAATTGGATAAGTTTTTGATTGTGTAGTAAATATTGGGCTAGGCTACGTGAATCTCATATTTGTGGCTAGATTTGGGCTAAAAGGGCCACACGAGCGCAGGGCCTATTTGGGCCGAGAATAGGCTTTAGGCCCATTCGTATTGTTATCCATGTTTAGAATACTTTAGTTTACTAAAATTACCGAAATACCCTTAGTTTGTAAAAATATCGAAATACCCTCGATTTGTAAATTCTTGAAAATACCTTCGACTTGTAAAATTACCAAAGTACCCCGATTTACGTAATTACTGCTTTTACCCTAATTTACATAATTACCGCTTTACCCTTGATTTACATAATTATCGTTTTACCCTCGACTTACAGAATTACCGTTTTACCCTCGATTTACTGAATTACTGTTTTACCCTTGATTTATAGAATTACTATTTTACCCTTGATTTATAGAATTACTGTTTTACCCTTGATTTACAGAATTACTATTTTACCCTCGATTTACAAAATTACTAAAATACCCTTGGTTTGTGAAATTACCGAAAAACCCTCAATTTGTAAAATTACCAAAATACCACTAATTTATAAAGTTACAGAAATACCCTTGACTTTCTAAAAATTATAGAAATACCATTGGTTTACAAAATTACTGAAATACCTTTGGTTTGTTGATTTACCAAAACACCCTTGTAGGACGAAATGACTAAAATACCTCTAAAAGGTAACAACACCGTAAAGCCCTCAGAGGGTAAAGTGACCGTAATACCCTCGTATGGTAAAATGACGAATATGCCCTTATGTTCCGTATGACCGATGTGCTTAGGATTTACATATATTGATATTGGATTAGTTAAGTTTGAGTGACAGTGGTGGTTATCGAGGCGATTGATTTTGGAAACGTTTCAACTTCAACCCGTAATGTGTGTACTAACCTCGTAATAGCTTACATTAATATTTGTTGAAAAGTCAAAGCTTCATATTTTAGTGATTCGAGAATTAATATTTAGATCTATTTTCTACGCACGTTTAAGTTGGATTCACAACGGATATGGGGTAGGAAGGTATTTGGAACGTTCTTCAACGAGTAGATATCTTGGTAAGTATTCGAACCTTCTTTCCATTTGTATCTTGTGGTTTAAGAAAAGCTGAAAACCCCTCTTTCGACTAAGGCTAAAAGGGTTTTTGGTGTTATTTGGTTTGTTGGTGCTAGTGAGGATTAAAGGCTACCGATCGAGGAGTGTGTGAAAAGCTTGGATCATCGGAGTGATTAAATCTAGTCATCAACTTCGGCAAAGGTATGAACCCAAGGGCCATTGTGGATGGTGGCCAAATGTGTAAGTGATGATAATAGGTTGTTTTCGATTTGGTTTAATAATAACATGGTCTAATCTATAAGTGGTTGATTATAGGAGAAATCGCATAGGAGATCTCGTCAAAGAATATCGCAAATCAGGTGTGTAACGAACCCTTTTCATAGTTTAAAGCGATGAATGCCGAAAAGCCGAAATGCCGAAATTCTGGCATTTCATGGACTTGTGAGCAAGCGAACCCTCACTAGTTAGTTAGAATCGATGAGATTATGATCGGGAACATTGGAAATGGTAAGAACGTGATTTTTGGCATTCACGGTAAGTTGGGCCTCGAGGGGCTGCAATAGGGCCCAATAGGCTTTCGGGCCCATTTGGGTAAAATTGGTAGAAAACGAAAATCTGTTAAATTGCCTGTTAAGACTATTAACACTATTATGGATATAGGCTAAATGGGCCTAGATGACAAAATCAGCTAAGTAGGGCCCATTAGGGGTTTTAGGCCCAATAACTCGGTTTCGTTAAAAGTGGGCTAGAAACGCGGTTTACACAAATGAATAGTTAGTAACTGATGATGAACATGGAATAATCCCTAATTTTTGGTAAAATTACGATATTACCCTTATAATATGAAAATGACCATTTTGCCCCCTAGGTAAAAATTACCATTATACCCCTAGGGTTTATATATGAACTTAATGCATGGGATTTTGATAAACATGATATGTATGATATGCACATGACATGTATGATATGCACATGATATGTATGATATGCACATGAGATGTTCATAAATGCATTGGGTTGGGTTTTTATATGGATGGAGGAAGTGCAAAAGGGCTTATGCCCCAGTTATTAAAGGGCTTATGCCTCAGTTATTAAAGGGCTTATGCCCCAGTTATCAAAAGGGCTTATGCCCCAATTATTAAAGGGCTTACGCCTGATGATCAAAAGGGCTTACGCCCGATTATTAAAGGGCTTTTGCCCCAGTTATTAAAAGAGGCAAGGCCTCCAGTTATATGATAAAGCAGCTATGCTGCCAGTGGAGAGTTATGGCGGGGTGGGTCGAGTTAATCCCCACATGGTGTGCTGGTTGGTACGGGTGGAGAGTAGCGGATGGTGGGTTGAGTAGTCTCCCCAAATGGGTTTGCATACATTTATTGGTATTTCATGTGATATTGAAATGGGCTTGCATTCTTTCATTGACATTATATGTGATATTGAAATGGGCCTATGGGCCATACCGCTTACTGATAAAGGCTTCGCCCAAGAATATGAAATATGAAAAGGCTTCGCCCAAAGTTATGAATTGTGAAATATGAAAAGGGCTATGGTCCAAGACATGTTTGAGATTGGTTTTGGGCTTAGACCCAACAGGCTACTATTGTTTTGGGCTCTGAAGGGGGCTTGTTGCACACTGAGTTTCCAAACTCACCCCCTTTCCTTAACCTTGCAGGTGAACCTTAATATGGGGACTTGGGCCGGAGGGGATTCAGAGTGGCCACGGTGATCGCTTTTGGACCTTTAAATAAGCGTTGGTTTTCATTTAATTTCTTTTAATTATTATTTATTTTTGGGTTGTAATAAGGCCATTTTTAACTTTTCTTTTATTTCTTCTCGAGATTATTTTATTCTTAATAACTTTAAAATTGGTTGATAATTATTCAATTGGGCTAGACTTAGGACGTGTTTTCAAAACGATAATTGTTTTTAAAATATCTTAACGCCACGATTAATTGATTTATCAAAGACGTTCACTTAAACAAATTTAAACTCGATATAACAAAGTGTGGCTATGGTTGTGGGCATGTCTAGGATTGGATCCAATCAAAGAGCTTGGTACTTAAGCAGCCTTCATGGCTCACCTCCTCTATCTCGGATACCTACCTGGTGCCTAGCTTACATACACTTTGTTAACTCAACAAAATATACGGTTTTTAAAACACTAAAACGGAACGTGGGTTTTCAACTCCAATGTGGCACGTCAGATTCGGCCATAACGTCTGGGCCGGGTTTGGGGTGTTACAAACTCGTCTTACCTTACCGTACCTTGATATTCTCTTTAAATTTTCCTGTTGAACCACTTGGAGTACTAAAGATACACGGGTACCTTACCATTGCCATGACTTGTCATGGTCGTACGTGGTATCCTTTTGAAACTTACCATTGCCATGTCTCAACATGGTCTTACATGGTATCCTTGTTTTATGAACTCACCAATGCCATGCCTTGGCATGGTCTTACTTGGGACCTTTGCCTTATAGTAACTTATCAATGCCATGTCTTGACATGGTCTTACATGGTATCCTTGCCTTAGAAACCTTACCAATTGCCATGCCTTGGCATGGTCTTACATGGTATCCTTAAACCCTAATGTCATGGCATTTGTATCCTATACATTCCTAAGGTTCAACTGGGACTTTATGAAATTACTTCTCCATCAATTCATTCTTGAGTCTTCTTTGAATAATTTCTTAAAATAAATATACACATGCTGGAAATTAACAACATTAACATAAAATAATAGAATATTACATTTATTTACCGCAAACTTACCTCGAAACAAAATACGATCAACAATATCGATTTAGTCTACTATCTTTTTCTTTCCCCGGTCTAACTCTGGATTTCATTCTTCTTGATCTATAATAACAATTTAGCTTATTTAATACTCACTTTTATTAAAACAGTCCTTGACTCAAACTTTGGCAAAATTACACTTTGCCCCTAAACTTTTACATATTTACAGTTTTTCCCCAAGGTTTGAAATTAAACTTCATCCTATTTTCTTATGTTTTATGACATGCTGATCATTTTTCCCTTCTATGCCAACATCAAATTCTCACTCTAACATGTACTTATGAACATTAGGTACTTCTACCAATTATGTTGTTTTGACTCGTTTTCACGTAAAATCGCTTAGAAAAAGTTGTTTAACACAATTTCAAGCTTCATATTCTACCATAAAACATCAAAATAAACACATTTCACCTATGGGTATTTTTTCCAAATATAAACCCTAGGTTAAATTATTGCTAGAATAAGCTTAATTAAGTTACTAGGACTGCAAAAACATAAAGAATATTAAAAATGAGGCTTGGAATCACTTACTATGGAGCTTGGAAGCTTGAAACAAACTCTAGCTATGAAGAAGCCTTGAAATTTGGCCTAAGGAAGAAGATGAGCACATTTTTGCCATCCTTTTCCCTTTTTAATTCTTTTATTTGACACTTTACTAAAATGCCCTTCATTAAATTTTTTTAGTTATTTCTACCTATGTATATCCATTTTTGTCTATGAAAATATAATGGTCTAATTACCATTTAAGGACCTCTACTTCAATTATGCACTTTAAGCATTTAGAACTCATATTTATCAACTTTTACAATTAAGCCCTAATATGCAAATCAGACATGCAATCACTGAAATTTCTTATCGGTATTCTAGCACATGCATCTAATCACTTAGTAAATCATAAAATTAATCACAATAAACTTTTCTATATCAAATTTGTGGCTTCGCAACCACTGTTCCATTTAGGCCCTATTTCGGGATGTTACAGAGTTCACCTGGAAAGGGCTTATTCTTTAAGAAATCGGAACAAAGAGGAACTGAAGCTTATACAGATGCAAATTGGGCAGGCTCAATAACAAATAGAAGATCTACATCAGGATATTGTACATTTGTTTAGGGAAACCTTGTGACTTGGCAAAGTAAAAAACAAAGTGTTGTAGCAAGAAGTAGTGCAAAGGCTGAGTTTAGATCAATGGCTCAAGGAATTAGTGAAATGATGTGGTTAATTAGAATTATGGAAGAGCTGAGGAAACCAATAACTTCACCAATAATGCTGTACTATGATAGCAAAGCTACCATTAGTATTGCTCACAACCCAGTCCAACATGACAGAACTAAACATGTTGAAATTAATAGACACTTTATCAAGGAGAAGATTGAAGAAGGCCAAGTATGCATACCGTTTGTTCCTTCAAAGCAACGGATTGCTGACATACTCACCAAAGAGCTCTCTAAGACAAGCTTTGATTTTCTTGTAAGCAAGTTGGGCATGATTGATATATATGCACAGAAAGAGGGTGTTGAAATATGTATATATTTTAAATTTATTTAGGTAGATAAATCTTATTTAGGTAGATAAGTTTTATTAATATTCTAGAAATATTTTATTTTATCTTTTAGTAATTTATTAGAACAAGGAGACTATTTTCCTTATGTTTTAGTAGTTATTAAAATAAGGGAATTATTTTCCCAATTAGGATTAGGACTCTTTTCTCTATTAAAGTTTAATTATTTAGTTAATAATAATAAACCAGCTTTTATTAAAAGCTCTCTTGAAAACTTTTAGACAACTCATACTTGTTAACTTAATTATAAAACATACAAAGTATGAAATTAACCATCCTTTCCATATATCATCGTTTAACTTCCGAAATACTTAAACTTGAATTATTCATATCACCAAATTATAATGCATCAAATAACCATATACTAAGATACAAATTATCGTAACGCCTCATACCATTTTCTTTAATAGATGACTATTTTTCCTGGAGAACTATAGTAAATCAACTTCGAATATGCAAGAGGAAAATGCTCCTATGAGCTAAAATAAGGACATTAACCGATAGACAATGCTATTGATCACCTCCAAATGTACAAACGTCTAGAGTGTGAATATTGCTAAAAATTTTATAGAATTAAGGTGGTGTCCACAAGTATACAGGTCAGGTTGTAATATAGTTGCAACAAAGTAGGTAAGTACTCTGAGGATCATACCCAAGGGATTGTAGTTTGGGGAAGACTATTATCAAGCCAATTACAAGAAATAATAACTAATCTACTTGAGTCACAAATTAGTAGTGTTAATATGGAAGCGAGATGATAATAATTTAATAAACTAAATAAATTGAATTAAACCTAAATCTACTCCTAAGTTCATGTTTCGGCTTCTCCTATCCTTTGTTTCAACTACATGAATTCCTTTAGCCTAGATCTATTTTTTTAAACCTAATTATTTATTAATGTAGAGTTCTAATCAATCAACTAGTCGATACTCTAGTAGGATCATCCCATCTTCCACTAAAATAATGAGTTAGTAAGAACTACTTATCTTCCGATCTCATAGTCTAGACTGGTTTGAGGTTAAGATGTTCACAGATAGGCCATACCAATTTTGGGTTAATTCCCACCTAAATGACTCCCTAGGGTTGTCAAGCCTAGGGTTTAAGTTCTTCCTCTCACAAACAGTTGATTTGCTAAGAAACTCTATCATTAAGTTACTTAATAAGTTTAGAAAAGTTGAAATATGCGAGATATGTATGAAGCATAAATTGATTCAAATATTTACAAAAACATTCAATTAAACATTGTTAAAGAAAGAGATATAAAGAATAGAATAAAGGAAAAAAAATGCTTATGGATTTATCGATGAAAACATGGCTCCAGAACAATCTCCACTTGCGAGAGTCTCACTTCGGAATAGGATCTTCTGATTATAAAATCATAAGATACCCTAAGTAAAAACTAAGAATGAAATAAAAACCCTAAGTATATTTTCTGTCTCCCTAAAATTGTTTGTTTAAACTGATTACAATGGCCTTTATATAGGCTAAACTCAGAATATTAAAGTTCCTAAACTATTCTTGTAGTCCTTAAAGTTTGAGTCAGACAGATACTCCTAATTTCCCTCAAAAACATAATTAAAATGTGCAGGAGTTTTTGGGTTGCGTAGGGACTTGGTTGCAACATAAGCCTACGGTGTTGCGAGAGTATGTCGTGACAAAGGAGGGTTGTGTCACGACATCAAGGGTAATTTTGCTCCAGAACTTGTTTTTGGCTTCTGTCTTTGTTGTTGAGACATCAATGTCCCATTGTTGCGACATAGGCATCAATTTTGTCTCGAATAAGCATCTTTAGCTCCCAACTTGACCTACAAGACCATGTAACTTTATTTAGATATATAAAATGTAATAAAAACTACTAGAAAGCATAAATTACTACTTTAAGTATGAAAACCTAAATATATGCGAAGATACTTTGATTTAACTATCAATTATGCTAAAGTTATGTGTAAAAAGGATACAAATAACAGTGTATTTCATAGTGGATCACTCCCCCATATTTAAGTTGTTGCATGTCCTCAAGCAACCAAAACACATATATCAGAAAAAAAGAAATAAATAAATAAAATTTAATACAAAATTAACTTAATTTCTTTCTTTAAACTAGCTAAAGTTAGTGAAGATGGATGTAAATAAGAACCTCACACCTAAACTCCCTTACACTTAACTTTTTGTTTGTCCTCAACCAAATCAAGTCTAGACACATAGCATGCAATGAGAAGACGTCCCTTGAATTTTATTATTACTAATAACACGATTGTCAAATATTAAAGGTATAACAATTCATATCACACATGTAACTTAATCTTGATAGTTTGATGCCTTGAAAAATTTTAAAGTAAATTAATATTAGATTACAAAGTTACATTACTAAGAAATTAGAAATAATTCTCATGACCAAATGTTTAACAATATCACTATTAACATAAATCAAACAGATATACAACAGACACAATCATGTGAATCCAAAACATTCATTAAATAAAATTGTTAGCAATACAAAGTGGTTTAACATTGTCCCCCATTACACCAATAGCATATAAATTGCACATCAAATAACCTCCATCACACCATATGAACATCTTGCAATAATTCATGTATGTCCCATACACTATTATACATTGTACTGTTAAAATTTTGTTGACAAGCTAATTCTATCCGTTGACATGCTAATTCTATTCAAATCCATCCTTAATGGTTTACTAAGGTATTTCCAATCATTAGATGCTTATATTTACACATAACACAATTATCATTTTCATAGTCCAAACATAATACTTATTGGTACAAATTGACTTTTATTTCAATCAAATATTTCGGTTAGTATCAATATAACAACGGGCCTCATAATTGTCCATATTTATCCATTCAATTTAACAAATTCAATATCTTGGCGTATAAATTCAATTCATGTGTTCAGTAAGCAAATTTTAAGCCAATTATTGCTTTTGTTAATAACACAATTACTTGTATCCAAGCAAGCATACTTATCATGTGAATCAAACTCACGCTTTCTACTTACCTTTATAGCCAATATAACTAATAGTCGTTGCATACCAATATCACTATCCTTATAAATTATCTTAGCTATAAAATTAAAATTAAAATGTAAACATTAAAAAACATTAAAGATGTTTATGTTTAAATTTTATATAAAAGAAAAACATATTAAATTATCTAGTATTAAATTAAAAATAACATAATTTTTTAAAATGATTTTAAAAATAATAGTATGGCCAGTTTAAAATAGACTTAGGTTCATCATTTTTAAATATGGGTGAGTTTGAATAAACTTTAAGGTTCATATTCAAGATCAGGCCAAACTTATAAAAACATAAAATGTGTTAATACCATATATAAGTCCAACCCAAACTTGTTTAACCCGACCTATTACCACCTCTAATAGATTTTAAAGATGACATAAATATCATATGAATTTTCCTTTTCCGTGTCTCCTAACAAAAGTAAGGGATTATTTGACCAAAGAAACAAAAAGAGTGATGTGACCATGTGTTAATATCCTTCTAGTGTTGAGATGCAAATAAAAAAATTTGGGGTGCCAAAGTTAAAAAAAATGTATTAAACTTCATAACGAGTCAAGATAAGGGATTAGGCTCTTTCCCTGTCGATGTTATGGACTCTCACTGCGCTGACGTCTTGACTATTTGTTTGGCGCTTAACCTATTTGTTCATTCTGACTCGAAAGCTCAATGCAAATTGATTGTTGAATCTAACTCACTTTTAGTTTGACTTTTTGCAACCATCCTTCCACATGTCCTTGGTTGTTATGGAACACTTTAAAGGAAGTTGATCTTTTGCTTTTTAATTTTTTTGATGTGTCTATTGTTCATGTGCTTCGAGAGGCCAACAGTTTTTTAGACGGCCTTTTAAAAGTTCGTTGTATTGTATTTTTTATGTCTCTTTGTTATATATTGAATCCATAGTGTTGTTGGTCTTTTGTGTCGATGTTGCAGCCTTTTCTACCTTGTTTGACTAGTTTTTGGTAGTGCTTGTTTCTGTAAAGTTAGTCTTTATGCTGTTGGTCTTTCATTTTACTAGCCATCTGTTTGTAATGCTTATTGTTAGGAGTAAATAGGACTTAGTTAATAGTTAGTTAATAGGCTAACAGTTTGTTAATCAGTTGGTTAGTTAGCCAGCTAGTCATTACTCTCTATGATGTACTAAATACTCCTCTTCTTTCATTAATGAGCAAGTCAAAAATATACTTTCCATAATCTTGATATGGTATCTGAGCCAGGTTCTTTCTTGTGTTAGCTCATTTTTTTTTCATGTTTTCTTTTCTCGGGTCTCTTTCTCATGGTGACTGAGACACCTTGCCATTCGTCTAATGTTGAAGGGGCTACTCACTCTCAAGGTCCTAATAGCACATCTTTACAAAATATTCACTACTTTTCTAAACACGATACTATCAAACTAGGGGAGCACAACTTCTTGTTATGGAAGCACCAAATCTTGTTAATTCTTGAAGGCTATGATCTTGAAGGGTTTGTGCTTGGTACAACTCCTGTTCCATCTACTCATCTACCTGGACCCGACAGACAGTATGTTGATAATCCTTTGTTTTTGGTTCATAAAAAGTAGGATAAATTCCTAGCTTCTGAGTTGCTTTCCACTGTCACTGATGAAGTTTTGATCCATCTTACATCGGCCAAGACCAATTATGAAATTTGGTCTGTGATTGCAAAATGTTTTGGGGCGAAATCCAACGTCAAACTCTCCAGCATGTGCCATGCAATGTACTCTCTCAAGAAAGGAAGTCTTACTATCAAAGAATATTTGACTAAAGTGAAATGTGTCAGTGATAGTCTCAATGCTGCCGGCAGTGTGGTCACGGAGCAAGAACAAGTCAGCTTTGTACTGGCTGGTCTTTCTTTGGAGTATAAATCTATACGAGTGGTTGCATTTGCTACACCGATGTCTCTTGAGCTGTTCATGAAGATGCGTCTTGACTGTGAAACTCGACAGTTGGCTTCTCTAACTGGGAGACCATTACAAGCTAATCTCGCATCTCACCAAAAGCAGGACAGCACCACTTCAACACAAACCACTTATTCTAACTCGCACCACTTCACCACGAATGTAGACATGGCCACAGAGGGCGAGGCCGTGGTTGGTCTCGTGGCAGGGCGCATGGCACTAGTAGAGGTTGGTCTCGATCTAAACCATAATGTCAATTATGTGGCAAAATTGGTCACTTAGTTCAAACATGCTACCATCGGTTTGATGAAACATTTCCGGGAGTTAATCTGCACCAATCCATGATGGTTAATTACCATCAACTCAATGATCAAGGGGGCTCTTCTTCTTGTAGTACTTCTTGTCAGGCTACTGTTGCATCTTCTCGACAATAGTCGTCTACTACTCATGATCAGGCCTGGTATCTAGATTCTGGGGCAACTAACCATATCACCCCTGACATGACAACTCTTTCAGAAGTTTCTCCTTATACAAGTATGAGACATATTTCTATGGGTAATGGTGCTTCTGTTTCGATTGCCAATATAGGCTCATCTAGTATGCAGGTTGGTTCTCAGGTTTTTCGCCTGAAGGATGTTCTACACGTCCCTACTGTATGCAAGAACTTGCTCTCAGTTGCTCAATTTCCTAAGGATAATTGTAATACCCTCACGCCCGAGACTGTCACCAGAGTCGAGCTTGAGGTGTTACTAAACTTAATTCATTAATTAAACAACTCAAACAATTTATTTTTAAAATTTCCAGACAAGCTGGCTAACTGCGTCACAGTCGCTTAAAAATTCATATCTCTAGTTCCGAAACTCAAAGTTAAGATCCATAAATTTTCCTTGAAACTAGACTCATATATCTATCTATTAGTTGTTTTCTAGAATTTTTGGTCAAGCCAATTAGTATAGTTTATTAGTTAAAGTCTCCCCTGTTTCAGGATTCGACTACTCTAACCCCTGTGTATTACGAATTAGATATCTCCCTGTACAGAGTTTCAATGATTATTCTGTTTATTTTTCATAAAAGTAGACTCAATAAGGAATCTGTACATATAAATTAAAACTTCTAATTATTTTTGTACAATTTTTGGTGAATTTTTAAATTCATAACAAGGGATTCAGAGAACACTAGGACCCTGTTCCACCAAAACTTAAATATCTCATAAAATATAACTCATTTACCTATTTTGTTCCATTCATATGAAAATAGACTCATCAAGATTCATAACTTATTCATCATTTAATTCCATTTCTACTATTTTTAGTGATTTTTCAAATTCACATCACTGCTGCTGTATGACTCTATTTTATGGCCAATTTTACCATTCCAAGGATTTTCATGGTTTAGTTAAGACATAAAGCATACATGTTATCATATATAAACTTGATTAGCCATTCCAATAGCTAATCATTTACAAACCCTTTTTCTTACCAAACCATAACCATATCATATGATCATTTATACAAAGTGAGTATATTGCTATACATGCCACACTCAAAATATACAAGCCATTTTACCAATTTAGGTCTTCGGATAGTGTGAACTAGCCTTCGACCTATCCCGATTCTCAAGCCGGCTTGTCAAAACTACAATGAAGAAAAAGGAGGGAGTAAGCATAAATGCTTAGTAAGTTCACATGTAAATAATAAGTAACATGATTATGCACTCCAACATAAACATCATTAAAACACTCATAACATAAAAATAATTACTATCTTACCACAATTTTGTCTCACCAAGTTCTCAACCAAGAATTAAACTCATACCTGTCCATTTTCACTTCTTCAACACATTCATCATTGATTCACTTTCGTTTTAAGCATCCTCAATATTCTCTTAGGATTCTCCCGTTGAACACGTAGGAATATAATTTCGGATACGCGGATAGTGTGCACGTAAGTGCTATACTCATAACTGAACAAGCTCAATAGCTTTTGAATCTATGTAGCCAAGCTACTATGTAACCCGCCCATAAATGAACTGGGACTCAACCCAATGAGCTCGGGCGTTCGCATCCATAAGTGAACTCGGACTCAACTCAACGAGCTCGGATGCCTAGTTACATCTCACGAACTCGGACTCAACTCAACGAGTTCGGAACTCAACCATCCTAGTGACATGTCACTTGTACCCTAATCTATTCCCAAGGTTCAAATGGGATTCTTCTCAATTACACATTTTTATCGTCTTCTTCGAAATATAGAAACCGATACTTGCTAACATCTCATACTTATTAAATTATTCACATAATTTGCGTATTACCAAATAATAATTCACAAAGCACAATATTTCATGATAATAAATATTATATCATACAAATATCATTAAATCACTTAAAATAAAAATTAGGTTACCTTATTTACACATGAACTTACCTCGATACAAAATATTAGTATCCGAGCCGATTCCTCGTAAACTTTGTTTTTCCCTCGATCACGACTTGAATCTCATTTCTTTTGATCCATAATACCAAATTAATTTTATTTAATACATACATTCATGAAAACAGCCCTTAGTACGAACTTTGGAAAAATTACCATTTTGCCCCTAAACTTTCACTATTTGCACTTTTGCCCCAAGGCTCGTAAATTAAACCTCATCCTATTTTCTTATGTTTTATGACATGCTGATCATTTTTCCCTTCTATGGCAACATCAAATTCACACTCTAACATGTACTTATGACTATTAGGTATTTTTACCGATTAAGCCCTTTTACTCGTTTTCACTTAAAACCGAGTAGCACAAGTTGTCTAACATAATTTAAAACCTCAAATTATATCATGAAACACCAAAATACACAAATTTAACCTGTGGGTATTTTTCCAAATACGAACCCTAGGTTGACTTATTGTTAGCATAAGCTAAATCGAGCTACCGGGGATTCCAAAAACGTAAAGAACATTAAAACGGGGCTTGGAATCACTTACTATGGAGCTTGGAAACTTGAAACAAACCCTAGATATGGAGAACCCTTGAAAGTTCGGTCTAATGAAGAAGATGGACAAAAATTGGCTTTTAATTTTGTTTTTAATTCATTTTAATAACTAAATAACCAAAATGCCCTTAATTAAAAACTATGGTGTTTTATCTTCCTTTAGGTATTTTTGTCCAAACTATTATAATGGTCTAATTACTTTCCAAGGACCTCCACTTTAAAAGCCCATTACTCACAAGTACTTAATACCTTTGTGAACTAGAACACACATTTTACAACTTTTGTAATTTAGTCCTAAATATCAAATTGGACCCTCTATCGATAAAATTTCTAAACGAAATTTTCACACAATCATGAAATCATGCCATAGACCTTAAAATGATTATAAAATAAATTTTTCTACCACAGATTTGTGGTCACGAAACCACTGTTTCGATTAGGCCCGAATTTAGGATATTACAATAATGTTGTCTATTTTGAATTTCACCCATTATTTTGCTTTGTGAAGGATATTCAAACCAGGAAAACTCTCCTAGTGGGCCGCATGCATAATGGTCTCTACAAATTTGATATCTCTAGACTGCCAATTTCCAGCAAACGTGGTATTCCTCAGTCTAGCTCGACGTGTTTCTACACAAATCAACTTATGCCTTCACCTACTTTGTGGCATAATCAACTAGGCCACCCATGTACCAATGTTCTTATTGATGTTTTGAAAAATTGTAATATTCCTTTCAAATGTAGTACCTTGTCTACTGTTTTTCAGCTTGCCAGTTAGGCAAGGCTCATAAGCTGCCATTTAGTTCGTCACAAACCTTGTATTCGTCACCTTTTGAATTAGTGGAATCTAATTTTTGGGTCCCTAATCATCTAAATTCAAATGGTTTTGTTTATTATGTCTCTTTTGTAGACATGCATAGCAGGTATACATGGGTGTATTTTCTACAGTCAAAGTCAGAGGTCTTCCAGTGCTTTTTACGGTTTAATGCCATGGTTCAAGTTCAATTTGGTTGTTCAATTAAACGACTTCAAACCGATTGGGGGTGAATATCAGTCGTTGTCTAAGAAGCTGTCTCGTCTTGGAATTCAACATAGGATAACTTGTCCCCACACTTCCGAGCAGAACGGAGTGTTTGAACAAACGCATCAACATCTTGTTGACATGGGGTTAACGCTTTTCGTACAAGCTTCATTACTTTTGGATTTCTGGTCTCAGGCTTTTTATCATGCGGTTCATTTGTTAAACCGGCTCCCTACTCCACTTTTCCAGAAGAAAAGTCCTTATGAGGTACTTTACAAAGCACGACCTACTTATTCTTATTTAAAGGTTTTTGGTTGTGCTTGTTTTCCGTGTTTAAGGCCGTATCAGAATCACAAGCTGGAGTTTTGGTCCAAACAATGCATATTTCTTGGCGTAGCTCCAAATCGGAAGGGGTATCAATGTCTAGATCTAGATGGCCTCATGTTTGTTTCTAGTCATGTTACATTTGATGAGATGAGCTTTCCTTTTCGGGCTGGTTCCTTGTTCCACTCTAGTTCTGCTTCCTTTGGTTCTTCTAGTCACAAGTCAAGCCTTCCTTTGGTAGTTGCTATAGACATTTCACTGAATAATTCTTCTGGGTTTGACCAAGTCATCCCGTCTTCTATGGCCAGCTCAATTCAACCTTCTGGCCTTCAGTCTCCTACTTGTCATTCTGGTTCTCAGAATTCTCCTGTCGTTCCTAGTACAACATATTTTCTTGTAGAGCCTTCGCTTGCTGCTCCTCAGTCTTCTTCACCTACTCAAATTATTCCTACTGATAATGTTCATCCCATGCGTACTCGCTCCAAAAATGGCATATTTAAGCCTAAGGCTTTTGCTTCCAGTTGAGGATGCAAAGATGTACAGAAGTATAGTTTGTGCCTTACAGTATGTCGTCATAACCAGTCCCGATATAGCATTCTCGGTTAACAAAATTTTCCAGTTCATGCACAAACCATCCGATCTACATTTTAAAGTTGTCAAACGCATTTTGCGTTATTTGAAAGGGACTTTGGGTTATGGTATCCAGTTCACTAGGAGTCCAAAATTTCTCCTTGAAGGCTTCTTAGATGCTAGTTGGGGATCTGACAGTGATGATCGTCGGTCAACGTCCAGTTATTGTGTTTTTCTAGGAGGTAATCCTATCTCCTGGAGCTCTCGAAAGCAGCAGGTGGTCTTGCGTTCTACAGCTGAGGCCAAATATCGCAGCCTCGCTCATGTCACCGCTGAGATGGTTTGGATTCAGTCCTTGTTATCTGAATTAGGAGCCTCTACTAAGGGCAAAGCTCTGCTATGGTGTGATAGCTCAGCTGTTGTGGCCGTTGCAGGAAATCCAGTTATGCATTTGAAGTTTAAGCACGTCGAATTAGACTTGTTCTTCGTGCGGGAAAAAGTTGCTCAAGGCGTGTTTCAAGTTGGACACGTTCCAAGTCATGAGCAAGTTGCAGATGTATTGACATAACCTATCTATAGGGCTGTTTCACAAGTTCAGGGATCAACTCAGGATAATTACACGTGATGTTGAAAATATAGAGCAGGGGTCAAGTAGCATGGGGAATGTTAGGAGTAAATAAAAGTTAGTTAATAGTTAGTTAATAGGCTAACGGTTTGTTAATCAATTGATTAGTTAGCCAGCTAGTCATTACTCTCTATGATGTATTAAATACTCCTCTTCTTTCATTAATGAGCAAGTCAGAAAATATACTTTACATAATCTTGATACTTAATATTATTAAATTTCAGTTAAGGAAAAATAAACAAATTGAATTTTTAACATTTGAGAGATGCTATATGCAATTTTTAAAAATCTAAAAGAAATTAAAATTAATTATTAAACTCGAGAGGAATTAAAGTTGTAGTTGTACTAGTATTCAAGGGGAGAAGGCCACTGCCTCCTCCCAAGACGCCCCTAGTCTTAAAGTTGGTTTCACTGTCAAAAATAACAATACGAAATTAATTTGATATTAATAATTTTTATAAATAAATTTAAATAAATAAACTGTTTTTCTTATTTAATATGAATTCAACCTGGTTGACCCGACTTAATTTACCAAAACTTCTACCGAAATCTGACGCTGCTGACTAAGAGTAGTGATCTTAGATTAGATCATCACTTGATTTGCGTGCTAATGACTGAATGTTAAATGGACGCGCATCGGAAAAGGATCTTGTGCCGTATAAATTCTTGGCAATCAACACATTAGAGGCATCAGTAGGATGGACTCCGTCCCAAAACGCGTATTGTTTTCGGTTACTGCATGGCTTTGAATGATGAATACAGAGCTCTCTATTACCACCGGCCCCAGTTTTGCAGCATGGACTTTCTGTCAAATATGAAAAAAAAAAAAAAAAAACCAGGAAGGCCCTTTCACGCTTCTGACCATTCAATTAAAAAATAGATAAAAGAATGTCAATGTAGGAATGAAATTATTTACCAAATGATAACTGAGCAACTTTCATTGGAGAATAATTAAGATAGCTAAATTTAGCATCGGTTAGCTTGCTATTTAGTGCCATGACAAGAGGTATAAGTCTTTGATTGAAAAGGAAGGCAGCATCGTTTAACTTGGTTACGCAAAGAGAGTCATTGGTTCCGTGCGTTGCAATTGCATTAGGTGTACAACCAAGTTGCCCAAGCCCGATCAACGCAAAGATCCTCGCTCAGGTTTTGTACAAATCCTGGTAGTGATGTTTATCAGTTAAGGGAATTTTCATATTTCATTTATTCTTTTAGTGGCGAGGCTGAGAATGATTAATGATTTCATCTATAGAAGAAGAAAATATCAAACCTTTATTTGGTGTGCAAATTGTCGAACAAGCATTGTAGCGAATTCCGATAGACTGTATCCGTGGCTGGAGTTGTAGAAATTGGGCTTGAAATAATTGTTGACGAAGTCGTTGCTACCTATTTGAATGGAGTAAATGCATTGTCTTAGAAGCTTCTCTGTGGATGAATCATTTCGTAATATTTTACGAATTCTTGCGATTATTGTTTTGTGATTTCTTATTTGGATGCTCATGGGTACTCGAGCACCCTGCAAAACATAGAAAAACTTTGTTTTTTTATGAAATACATACTTGACTAATTTATGGCAAAAAAAATTAATGAACCGAGTTTTCAAAGAATATAAATGCTAAATATTGTGTGGATAAATAAATGTGATGTGTGTTGGTATATTGAAAATCTATTGTGGATCATACAATTAACACTTTTTCCTAGGGGTTGTATTTAACACAAAAGATCTTACAAGGACCAGTTAAGAATTAGACTATAAATTTATAAACTTCAAAAGACAAAATCATGTGAAAGGGTTTTTGTTTGAAAATGGGTAATAGCTTATAATTGGCATAGGCTCGTAATCATTGTAATTAATATACACTGGGATTGTGTGATTTGCTAAGAATGTGCAAGTATAAATATAAATCTTTTTAACATTACCATTAGACTTCCAGTTTCGTCGAGAATGCCCGAGGCACCAGACGCATAATTCACGCCTTGGAGAATGTTCTTCTTTTCTGATTTGGCAAAAGGAGGCATATACTCTTCGAAACCAAGAAGTTCAACTGTCATCATATAGAAAACGTTCAATGCAATAATTAAAGATTACTTACAAATTAAGAATCAGGACGTACGCAGTAGTAGGGTTAATATTATATGATTATCAATTGGACTGGAGGCAATTAATTAATCAATTAATGTTTGTAAGGAGAAAACAAATCGAAGAGAAGGAAAAAACCAATAGCATCCTGCACGTTACGACCATTGCTAAACCTTCCTGTTGGTCCTTTCGGGAAGTCGATTCCGTATGGTCGATAATTTACTTTGGCTAACGTTTTAAGGTTATTATTGTTCCCACTATCCGATAATGAGTCCCCGAAAATAAAGTAGCAAGGCACTTGTGGTGCTGCGTTTGCCCAGTTTTTCAAATTTGAGAGTTGTAACAAAAGAGAAATAGGCAGTAACCACCATGGCTGAAGGTGCATTTTAGAATCCATGGATGAATGAGGAGAAAATTAAGTTGGATTTTAATGAAAGGATTACGAATTGATACAGACCCTTTCCCCCAAATATAAAGAAGGGAGAAAAGTCGGAACAAAAAGATGCAAGGAACAAGTGTCAGATTATTTGCGGAAAAATCTAACAAGTTTTAGTAATAAAAACAGAATTTGCAAGTCAAGTCCTGCTATATGCTGGATTTATAAGGAGTAGATTCAGCCTACATTTCGGCAATCTATACCTAACTCCTATAGAATGAAAACTCAAATGTTCAGTTCACCCGTTGCTTGCCGAGTGGCAAGCCTCTTTTTTTTTTTTTAAGTCAAAATCCTCTGTTTCATTTTTTTGTCCCACCTATCACTTCTTCATGTGTCTGTTTATTATATTTCGTGGGTACGGGTATATTTGGTTCATGAACTTCATCAAAATTTTTAAAGTAGTACCTCTACTCTGAAAATATTTATTTTGATATTTGTCCTCTTACGTTGTTTATCGATATGGTGCTGCTGTGTGTAAGTATATGAGAATTAGATTTAAAATGAATGATTATTGCTTAACCTCTATCACTGTTCAATACTTGTATTTATAACAATTGAAGAGAATAAACTGCTACTAATTGAATACTTGACAGCTTACTAACCACCTAACAACCTAACTTCCTAACTAAACTCTACACAGGTGAGGTGATGTGATGTGATGGTGATGTAATGTGATGTACTCCAATATTTATTCAACTTCCCATCCAGTAAGATTCAAAGAAGTTGTCGAAAATGAGTAAAATATGAAGTTGAAAAAGGTTTGGTGATAATGTATGTGACTTGGCCACATGCTGGAACTTCACCAACAGGGAGAGAACCATAAGTCACTTTTTCCCGAACAAAGAACAGATCTAGTTCAATATGCTTAAACTTAGAATGCAAAATTGGATTAGTAGCTACTACTACAGCACTCGAGTTGTCACACTAGATAGTGAGAATATCAGTAAAATAAACTTTCAATTCTTTCAATAACGAAATTAGCCAAATAACATCAGAAGTTGCTATAGCCATTCCTCTGTCCTCAGCCTCGGCAATGGAGTGAGACACAACCTATTGTTTCTTACAGCACCAGGAAACACGATTGTCACCAAAATAAACTCAATTTCCAGTACTTGACCGTCAATCATTAAAGTCTAAACCCCAATTATCACAGCATATCCAACCAGAGACAAGCGTTCAGAGGGTCAAAAAACCAACCCGTAATCGACAGTACCACATAAGTATCGAAGAATACATTTTAGAGCAACAAGATGAGTATCAGTAGGTGCATGCATAAGTTGAAAAATACGATTGACTGCATAGGCAATGTCAGGTCATGTGAGAACCACATATTGTAATGCTCCAGCAATACTTCTATACTCAGTAGGGTCATCAAGTAGAAGTCCATCATTCTTGGACTACATGGAAGAACTAATCATGGGAGTATGGACACCTTTGCCATCTGTTAAACAACATCTATCAAGTAGATCAAGAATACACTTACGTTGACATGGGTGAAGGCTCCCAGTAGCCGACCGTGTGTGTAACACCCCACACCAAAGGCCTACGTCGGGACGGGATACGAGATGTTACTACACTTAATCACATGCATACTATCATTTCGATGTCATTAAGACTCGGTCAAATTTAAAAAAAATTTGAACTTTGTCTAAACTCCTTAATATGGGCCTACGAGTCCCCAAACATCTACTGGAAACCATTCGGGACCAACCCGGGTCCATTAACTAACTTTAGAAAAATAACACTTGAAACATGACACACGCCCTTGTGAACCCCCGTGTGGTCAATATAACATGGCTGTGCTGATGGCCCGTGTGACACACACGGCCTAAACACAAGGGAACACGCCCGTGTCCCAAACCCGTGTGAATTAAATTCCAATTTCGAACCTATAGGGGTTTTCACACGGTCTGACACACGCCTGTGTTCATGGCCTGTCTAAAAACCTTGACATTCTATTTCTGACGTCAGCACCCAATTTGGGGCACACGGCCAAGGCACACGCCCGTGGCCAGAGGCCGTGTCCTCTATACGGCTTAGACACGCGGCCGTGTCTCTGTCCGTGTGTTTACTACCATGCATTCTGACTTGCAAATTTTACGTGCAGGGGACACACGGCTGAACAACACGCCCATGGACACACGGCCTAGACACACGCTCGTGTGTCTACCTGTGTGGATAATATAAGGCTATCTACCAAGCCTTTGCCACCCTGAAACACAATCTAAGAACAACCAACATATCAAATTTAAACTTAATATGATTTCTCAACCAAACAACCATAGTTAACACCTATATACATTACATATATTTAACCATGTCGACAATTTCACATTCATAAAAGACTAGTTGCATTCATATAATAACTCTCAATATTAGCCATTTTCCATGGCCTTATACAAAATGAATCAAATACTAAAGTAAGCTAACACATTTGGCTAATTAAGAATGACACAAAACTCAAAAGTCAGGGTCCTATACATGCCATAATCAAAATAAAAGATCTAACTATACCAAGTGCTTAGGATGATAGTGTGATCGATGCCTCTGACGTCCGATGATCCTCGAGTTAATTAGGCGGCACTATAAGAAAATGGAAAGGAGAGGGAGTAAGCATAAAGCTTAGTAAGTTGTATGAAAATAAATATAACAACAACTTTACCATTCATCATCATGCTCATAATACTAAAGTAGGCATAAGCACAACTTACTCATCACTATCTAATACAAGTCACGTGGTTATACTTTTCTCGTTTAACTTAAACTGTAACTCTCACTATTGAACCATTTGGAATGCTATCAGATATTCACTAAACCTCAAACATAGAGTATGATGCCAATGCCATGTCCTAGACATGGTCTTACACTGGCTCATCTATCAAGTCGATGCCATGTCCCAAACATGGTATTACACTAACTATCGAAATCAAGGCCGACACCATGTCCCAGACATGGTCTTATACTAACTATCGAAATTGAGGCTGACACCATGTCCCAGACATGGTCTTACACTAGCCCTCACATATCCGTGCAGATGCCATGTCCCAGACATGGTCTTGTACTGACACATCTCGTAGCCGATGCATGTCCCAGACATGTCTTACACTAGCTCTCATCTCAATGCCGATCCATTCCCAAACATGGTCTTACACTGGCTCTCATAATGTGGCCGATGCATGTCCCAAACATGTCTTACACTAGCCCACAAATAACCCGAATGTCATGGCATGAATATCCGATTTATTTCTTAAGGTTCAAACGGGAGTTCTACTATCTCAGTATTCATCATACATAATCATTTCCACAAACAAGCAATTTATGCTATACCAATTCAAACACATATAGTAACAATGTAGTTATATTATTTACATACAACTTACCTCGGATTACAAAATGTAGACGACTAGTTCGGCTTAGTCCACTTGTTTTGCTTTTCCCCGATCTAGGCCCGGATTTTGTAATTCTTGATCTAAAATGATAAAAATTCACAAATTTAATCATTTTGTTGATCTAGGTACTCCACAATTCATAATTAGGCAAAATGACCATTTTGCCCTTAGACTTTCACAAAATGACCATTTTACCCCTAGACCCGAAAATCAAATTTTTATCATATTTCCTCATTAATAAAGCCTAGCCGAATACTTTTTATACTAGGAATAGCCCATAATTCTCATTATTTCACTCATTTATCAATTATTTTACAAATTTTGCAAAATGGTCCTTAGTTAGGGTTTTCATGAAAACTACTTCACAAAAGTTGTTTTTTTTCACAACCATGATTCATTTTCTTCCATAAAATTTCAGAGAACAACATGAACACTCTCATGGTAAAACCCTAGTATTTCAACAATTTGCAAAATAGTCCCCTTATTTGAAAGCTCATGCTACAAAGGTTCTAAAAGTACAAAAATCATCAAGAAAAACCATCAAGATTACTTACTTGAGAGGGTTACAAGTTGCTGAAATTTTCAAGCTTTTAAACCCCAACAATAGCTGAATTTTTGGTGGAGAAAAAAAGGTGAAAAGGGATGATATCATCTTTCTTTTATTTTATTTCTATTTTAGTCAAATAAGGTACCAAAACCCACCTAATTTGACTTTTTGACCATTCTTTTCCCCATAGCCGGGCAAGCACTCTTTTTAGGGTCTATTTGCCCTTTAAAGGCCCCCAATTTTGGTTCTCTAGCTATTTCACACCCTTAGCTATCAAAATAGGACTTTTGCACTTTATGCGATTTAGCCTTTTTTTGCGATTAAGCTCTTAATCGTTAAAATTAATTCACCAAATTTTTCATGCACCTTTATAATCATGTCATCACACATAAAATAATATTAAAATAATTTCTATGGCTTTGGAATAGTGGTTTCGTAACCACTGTTTCGACTAGCCCCAAAATCGAGTTGTTACGATTCTTTCCCTCTTAGGGATTTTTGTCCCCGAAAATCTTGCAGGTGAATAAGCTTGGGTGTTGATCTCTCATAGTCTCGTCGGGTTCCCATGTGGCTTCTTCGACTCCATGTATATGCCATAATACTTTAACAAGTGCAATACTCTTATTCTTCAATTGTTTTACTTCCCGAGCCAAAATCTTAACTGGCTCTTCGCCATAAGTCATGTCCAAGCTAATCTCAACCACTATCGGCGAGATCACATGCGAGGGGTTCGAATAGTAGTGACGTAACATAGACACATGGAATACATTGTGTATCTTTTCTAACTCTGATGGCAACACTAATCAATATGTTACCGGTCCAATTCTCTCAGTCACCTCATAAGGTCCAATAAACCGTGGACTTAATTTGCCTTTCTTTTTAAATCGGAGAACCTTCTTCCACAGGGATACTTTCAAATAAACTTTATCCCAGACTTGAAACTCGATCTCTTTCCATTTCAAAATCGCGTGGGATTTTTGTCTATCTGAAGCGGCCTTCAAACAGTCGCGAATCACCTTAACTTTCTTTTTGGTCTCTTTAACTAAGTCAACCTCGTGTATCTGATTCTTTCTCAGCTCAGTCCAATACAAGGGTGTTCGAAACTTGTGTCCATACAAAGCATCATAAGGCGCCATTTTTAGATGACTGATAACTATTATTATAGGCAAATTCTACCAGCGGCAAATACTTTTCCCAACTACCTTGAAACTCGAGAATACAACACCGTAACATGTCTTCAAGGATTTGGATTACTCTTTCCGACTGATCGTCGATTTGTGGGTGGAAAGCTGTGCTAAAATTCAACTTTGTCCCTAAAGCTTCTTGCAACTTCTTCCAAAACCTCGAGGTAAACCTCGGATCCCTATTCGACATAATTGATAAGGGCACTCCGTGAAGTCTTACAATATCCAAAATATACAAATTAGCCAATTTCTCAAGGGAGTAGTCCGTACGCACCAGTATAAAATTTGCTGACTTCGTAAACCTATCAACAACGTCCCAAACAGAATCCTTTTTCCTTGGCATTAAGGGCAATCCCGATACAAAATCCATAGTTACCTGGTCCTATTTTGTAACACCCCGAACCCGAGACCGTTACCAGTGTCGGTCACGAGGGGTTAACGAGCCAAAACCACTTATAGCACCGACCAATTTGACATTTCCAGACAGGTTGGAGAACTGCGTCACTGTCGCCTTAAAAAGCATATCTCGAGTTTCAAAACCTGAAAACTGATTCCGTAAATTTTCCCTGGATTTAGACTCATATATCCATCCATGGATTTATTTCTAGAATTTTTGGTCAGGCCAATTGGTACAGTTTATTAGTTAAAGTCACCCATGTTGCAGGGGTCGACTACACTGACCTTCGCGCGTTACAACTTGAATATCTCTCTGTACAGGGCTTTAATACTGATGTCATTTGTTTATGAAACTAGACTCAAAAGGAAATCTGCACATATAAGGCATGACCTCTAATTCCTTCTGGGTAATTTATGGTAAATTTTCAAAGTCGAGACAGGGATCCGAAACCGTTCTGGCCTGTCTCACGAGAAATTTAATATCTCTTAGTATACTATTCATATGATCATTTCGTTACTTTCATATGAAAGTAGATTCATCATGGTTCGATTACATAATTTATTCATTATTTAATACCATTCCTACTATTTTTAGTGATTTTACACATCCACGTCACTGCAGCTGGCAGCATTTGTTTTCAAGGTAAACTTTACCTATTTTGTGGTTTCCATGGTCCAACTATAGTCTTGTCATACATAGGTCCACATGTGATCATATTTAGCCATTCCAATGGCTGATCATGTGACCAACACTCCCATTCCAATTCATAATCACATCATGAAACCATATATATATTTACAATAAGCACGACTTCAAATGGTCTAATGCCATACTCCACTTTTACGAGCCATTTTCGCATGGCCGTACACATATACATCACAAAGATACTTGAAGACAACCAAGGGTAGTCCTATACATGCCATATCCAAGGTTCGACTAAAAGAGTACCAAAAAGGGGTTTTGATAGTGTGGATGACTTCACTTCAATGATCCCAAATCCGATCGCTAACGAGCAAAATCTATAAGACAGAGAAACAAAGAAACGGAGTAAGCAATTTATGCTTAGTAAGTTTCGAGCCACAAATTTACACACAACCAAAGCATAGCATTCAAGTAGCTAAACAATAATTCATATGCACAATTTCTCAATGACATGCTTACTTCACAATCCCAACTCTTATATTCATACACAAATAACGGCTTAGTCAAGGCCGATAGCTCATTTATCATTGTAGCTCATTTATCATACACACTTACTCACAGTGTGCAAAGCACACACGAAACGTACCTTGTTGTTGAGAATTTCACAAGCATATTAACTGAAAATTTTACAGCAAGTTCATAATTCTCAAATCACATACCTTCGGAGTTTAACCGGATATAGCTACTCGTTCAAACGCCTTCGGGACATAGCCCGATTATGGTAACCCGCACAAATGCCTTCGGGACTTAACCCGGGTATCACAACTCGAACAATTGCCTTCGGGCTTAGCCCGGATATCATAACTCGCACAATTGCCTTCGGGCTTAGCCCGGATATCACAATTCGCACATTTGCCTTCGGGCTTAGCCCGGATATCACAATTCGCACATTCATACACATCTTTGTTTCAATTTCATAACAAAACTTTTATGCACAATTCACTTAATAAGAAAAATCATTTCGGCTCAATGGCCATATACAAGGGCACAATTTCGATTGCTTATTACTTCATCCAATCGAATCAAAATCTAAGTTCCGATACTCGAAAACTTACCTTTGAGGTTGTCGAGTGCTTCCAACGGCTATTCAATCACCTTTTCCTTTCCTTTATTGGAGCTAGTTCCCCTTTGCTCTTGAGCTTTATGTTAACAAATAAATTGATTTAATCGTTTTGAATATCAAAAGGGGAATCCAAGGTACTTAGCCTTTATAAGACCGCACACACTTACATCCACATACTTAAGCTCAATAATTATAAAATAGCATCAAGTACTCATTTTACTCATGTGGCTGATTGTTTTAAGTCGATGTAAAGCCATCAACATGCTTAGCTATGGCCGAATATACACAACATCTTAGGTACTCTTTCATGGGCCGATTATGCATGTTGATGTCGAGGCCAACTACATGTTTAATACCACACATGAATGGCACATATTTTACTAGCTAATGCATTACATATTGTAGCTCAATACACATCGATCATTTACTTTATAATCGAAACATCATCACAAGAAAATATATACTTTGAGATAGCATATATGTCATACCAATACATCATGTGCAAACATATATACACATATAGATGCAAGGCCGAATTTCAAGGTGTTCACAACCATCCAAAACACAAATTTTAACTATCATGCAAGAAGCATAAACCATGCTCATGAGCATACCATGGCGAATACATCACACAAAGATACTCCTTTTAATTTTTGGTCATGGTTAAACAAAGAATTCAATGTCTTACTCAAGAATGCTAAAAGAAATTTCAAGAGTAGTCAATCCATCATTGCATGCATCATCAACAAGCTTCACATTTAGCATGCAATGGCTTTAACACAATATCAACCTTGGCCAAATACCATTTCCATGGCACAACAAGGATTTGAACCATGGGCTAACATGAACATCAAGTTAGCAACTAAAACATGCATGAAACTCATGACACAACCTCATACATACCTTAATCTTGGTACAAGTATGGCCAAATCTCCTTCTAGTTCTCTTCTAAACCAAAAATGGAGCAAAATCCTTTCTTCCTCCTTATGATTTTCGGCCAAAAGATGAGAAAGGATGAACACAACAATTTTTTTCTTCCTTCTTTCTCAACTCACGGCAAGGGGGGAATACCACACTCACACACATTTTTTTCATTCTTTTATCACCCATACACCTTTGTTTATTATTTCACCCTAATGCACCAACAAAACATGTTTCATGACATGTTTAGCCCATACTCCCTTGTCATGGCGGCCACTTCATGTTGGGGAAATTTGACATGCAAATCCTTATTTTTGCATGCATTATCAACTAGTCATCACACATTTCCCCATCATACTTTCAGAGTTTACTACTAGGTCCTTTCTAGTGAAATTCACATTTATAACTCTAAATCGAAACATCAAAAATGTCACACATGAATTAACACATATTATAGGCATCAAAATAAATTATAAATTATTTTTATGCCTCGGTTTTGTGGTCCCGAAACCACATCCCGACTAGGGTCAATTTTGGGCTGTCACATATTTCCACTCGGGAACCATCACAGGTTGAATAATCTCGAAGGTACTGGGTGTTCGGCCTTCACTTGTTGACAAATTAGACACTTAGAAACAAATTTAGAAATGTCTCTTTTCATCCCTGACCACTAGTACAACGTCTTCAAGTCGTTATACATTTTCACACTACCCAGATGGATAGACAAGCAACCACTATGTGCCTCTCGTAAAATCATCTAAATAAGCTCATTATCTTTGGGTACACAAACCCTATCTTGGAACATCAAGAAGCCTTCGGTATTAATCTGAAAATCTAATTCATCACCTGACTCGTACATAGCTACCTTAGCTTGCAAGTCCTTATCACCTTTCTAAACCTCACAAATCTCTTGAAGGAACGTAGGTCTAGCTCTCATATCGGCTAGAATTGAATCATCATCAATCACAGTTAACTGTACTAATTTTCTCGACCAAAAATTCTAGAAAAAAAATGTGTAGATGGAATTATGAGTCTAGTTTCAGGGAAAATTTACGGAACTGATTTTCGAGTTCTGGAACTCGAGATATGATTTTTAAGGTAACAATGATGCGATTAGCCACCGCCTTAAATGTAAATTAATTATTTCCAAGAGAGAAATAAGGGAAGTAAGCCCGGTAACACCTTGTGGTCAAATCCGGTGACGGTCACGGGTTTGGGGTGTTACATTTATCAACTATTTTACAAATTATGAAAAATGGTCCTTAGTTAGGGTTTCCATGAACACTACTTCACAAAAGTTGTTTATTTCACAACCATGATTCATTTTCTTCCATAAAGTTTCAGAAAACAACATGAACACTCTCGTGGTAAAAGCCTAAAATTTCAACCATTTTGCAAAATAGTCCTTTTATTTGAAAGCTCATGCTACAAGGGTTTTAAAAGTACAAAAATCATCAAGAAAAACCATCAAGATCACTTACTTGAGAGGGTTACAAGTTGCTGAAATTTTCAAGCTTTCAAACCCCAAAAATGGCTGAATTTTTTATAGAGAAGTAATGGTAAAAAGGGATGATATCATCTTTCTTTTATTTTATTTCTATTTTAGTTAAATAAGCTACGCAAACCCACCTAATTTGACTTTTTGACCATTCTTGTCCCCATGGCTGGCCAAGCACTCTTTTTAGGGTCTATTTTCCCTTTAAAGACCCCCAATTTTGGTTCTCTAGCTATTTGACACCCTTAGCTATCAAAATAGCACTTTTGCACTCTATACGATTTAGTCCTTTTTCGCGATTAAGCTCTCAAACATTAAAATTAATTCACCAAAATTTTCATGCACCTTTATAATCAAGTCATCACACATAAAATAATATTAAATTAATTTTTATGGCTTCAAAATAGTGGTTTTGTAACTGCTATTCCTACTAGCCCTAAAATCGGGCTGTTACAGTGTGACCTCAACTCCCAAGAAATAATGAAAAGCTACCATGTCTTTAAGGGAGAATTCAGTGTGTAACTGTTTTACAAACGCATCAATATACCCGGATTCATCTCTCGTAATAATGATATTGTCTGCATATTTTAACACATGCATACTTGATTCATTAGTAAAATGAACAAAGAGGGAAGCATTAGATTTTGAAAGGATAAAATTTAGTGAGAAAAGGAAACTTTTCAGCTTATCAAACCATGCTCGTGGAGCCTGGCGTAACCCATTGTTAACATCAACCAAATGCAACCATCGTTTCTTAGACACAACAATAGACAAAATAGTCTGAATGGTAGCTGGTTTAATGATTGGACTAAACGTCTCTTTAATATTACACCCTGATACCTGAGAGCATCCTTTATTAACCAAATGAGCCTTAAGTCTAGCCACAGTACCATCGGGATTCTTTTTTCAATTAAACAACACCTTACAACCAATCACTTTTCTTCTAGGAGGCAAAGAAACTAACTTTCAAGTACAATTTTGAATTACCGCATCGTACTTAGCCTGGGCTGCTAACAACCATTCTTCATGAGCAAAGGCTTCATCAATCGTACGTGGGTCACGCTCATCAATTCCAACAGCGTGCCTTGATAACAACCTAAGACACCCAAATTAGTTGCTGACTTAGCTAGTTCCTACGCAACATGAGAATCAGTGTTACTAGGACAATTGGAATTGCCTGACGTGGTCTCCCAGCACGATTTATCACGAGACAAAACCACAAGACTTAGAATGTCATCTAGCTGAGTAGACTGAGACTACACAATGGGAACATACATGGTGACACACCCATTTGTCGTGTCAGGAGGGAAAGAGTGTTCAAGATACAAAAACTGACTTTCATCAAATACGTGTAAAGAAATAACAACTTTACCATCTAAAGTAAGGCATCGATACCCTTTATACTAAAGACTATACCCCAAGAATGTGCATGGTTATGACCGAAACTCCAGTTTATGATTTTGAAAAGGATAAAGATAGGGAAAACAATAACATCCAAAAATATGCAGATGATCACAAGTGGGGTCCTTGCCCTAAAGGACCATGTAAGGAGAGTTATCTTTTAAGACTAAGGTGGCTAGTCTATTTATTAAATGCACATCATAAGAAAAAACATAGCCTCAAAACTTTATAGGCAGATTGGCTTGAGCAAGAAGCATAAGACTCATTTTAACAACATGGCTATGTTTTTGCTCGGCCACACCATTTTGTTTTGACGTTTGTGGACAAGTGACCTGATAAATAATGCCATGCTGTGCTAGCACCAACGTGAATGCCTAGAATTTGCCACCCCAATCACTTTGAAACTACTTAATGTCTTTCCCAAATTGACTTTTGACCACCTCTGAAAATTAATAATGCAATCAAATGTCTGAGACTTTCACTAAATGAGAAATAACCAAGTAAAACGACTAAACATATCAACAAACGAGACATAATACCAATTACTACTACACCCAATAGACGTAGGTCACCATAAATTTGACACAGATAAATCAAACGAGCAAGTATATTCAGTAGTGGACTTTGAAAACAGTAACTTATGAGATTTTCCTTTTTGACAAGCACTACAAATATGACTAGGAGAATATTTATTCGAAACAATACTACATTTATCTAAAACTGAATGAACGATATGGGTGGAGAGATGACCAAGCCGAAAATACCATAGTTAAAACACATCACAGCTTGTAGAGCTAGACTAGAGTCTAGTATTATGAATGGATGGAAAACACTGCCACTGACATTAGAAATCGGTGAAAACAGATAAAGCCCATCACGAATGTATCCCTACAACAAAATGTCTCGAGTCTGAATATCCTTAACCATACAGCGAAATGAGTGAAATTTAAAAAAAACATTATTTTATATAGCAAACTGTGAAACAGATAATTAATTTTTACGTATGTTCGACACATGCTAAATATTAGATAAACGGAGCAACTTACTCTCTGTAGCTAATGTCAAATTCTCGACATGAGTAATTTTAGCACGTGTACCATCTCCCATTAAAAGAAAGGTAGTACCTAAATACGATGTGGACTATTACAGAGTAGAAGCCTCTTTACATACATGATGCGTAACTCCCGAGTCAAGATACCACGATGTACTTCCCACTGGCATAGGTACATAAGAATTCATATTATTGAAACTAGACCCGTACTAAGCCGTATTTGCATTTGACCTAGTGCCACTGCAGAAGTCTAACCTTAGTACATTAGGGACTCGGGGAAGCTAACACACTGTTGTGATTCCAAAACCTCATTCGGCCCATAATGAACATGCACCCTAGGTTTGTTAGCCATGGCATGCATGGCCCACCATTTGGCCCACCATTCAGCTTGCTAATGCCTACATGGTTGGCACTTGGCCCAACACCAAACAATAGACCATCATCACCACACGACCTACTAAGGCCCAAATTATTTACATGTGGTCCAACACTAAAGTTATCATTAGTATTAGGAAAAACCCAAATGTCACCATTTTGTTGAGCAGCTGCAGTATGGTCACTTGCCTCAACACCCCACCTCTTACCAGGAGAGATCCACGACAGAAACAATGCCGGAGTAGCTCTATAATGCCCAGTAGCTCTCGGGTCAGGATAGAGACCACCACTCACAGCCGTATCGTGTTGAGTCAGTCTACCATATATATCGATGTCGTACGAATCTCGCCTTTCTCTCCCATCCGCAGCCCATTCTTATGATCCCAAGCCACTATCAACACTGGAGAGCTGACATATTGTCTGTTAAACCTATAGTAACATCGCTACGCCAAGTGCCCAAATCGACCACAAATTTAACACTGCATGCGACCTTTGAAGCCTCTCCTGCAGCCAACATTCAAGGGATAATCACCACGCAAGGACTCCGTCACCACCGAAAATAAAGAGGTGCCATTTTCAATTAGATTCCCCTTATACGATTACTCCAGTACCATGCACTGCTATCAACTCCCAAACTTCAACAAAATGTCCATTAGTTTTTGCATAGGCAAAGGCTCAGAGGAGAAGGACGTAAAAGTGGTAATCGCGTCAGACTCTAGTGATAATCCCGCAAGAACGATCTCTACCTTCTCAGACTATAAGATTTAATGCTTTGAAGCTTCAATCAAAGCACATGTATTTTGTATTCTTGATATATATTCCTTAACAGTCAAAATTTCTTTCTTATTCAAATGTAATTTGTGATTTATGTGAGACAATTTGGCTTCAGTCATAGTAACAAATAAACGATTTGTAGTATTCCACAGATCACAAAAGGTTTTTGCATCTGTGAAACACAATAGCAGAGAATTACTAATCGTGGACAATAACCATGATGCAAGAAGCTTGTCCTATTGATGAAACAATGATACTTCAGGATTCAACAGTAGTTGACACTTTGAATTTGGCACAAACTGTGACAGAGTAGGTACAGTGCCATCGATAAATCCAGTGAGCTCATATCCTTCAATGGTTAGCTTTATTGTTGTTGCCATTGAATAAAATTTCCTTCATCAAGTTTCACTATATCATGTCTAGGGAAATGTTAAATTATTCGAGTCTTACCCGATTTAAAGTTGGCAGAAAGCACTAGATCTCATACAGGTGGAACTGTTAAGGGATTATTGTTATTGGTAGAGGTGGATTTGGTGGAATTGGCCATGAATGCGCAACAAGAACAAGAGTCCAAGACCTAGGCCTAGGCAAAAGATACCATATAAGTATATGAGAATTAGATTGAAAATGAATGATTATTGCTTAACCTCTATCATTGTTTAATACTTGTATTTATACACAATTGAAGAGAATAAACTGTTACTAACTGAATACTTAACAGCTTACTAACAACCTAACAACTTGAACTTCCTACCTAACTTTACACAGGTGAGGGGATGTGATGGTGATGTGATATACTCTAACAATATGGAATCAAGTGTTCATATTTTACATAATTGTAACTCAGTGGGAGATGCATAGATGGATTATTATTGCAGGGTAATATGGACGAGTTCTTCCAGTACTTAATTTCTAATCAGATTTGTGTCAATCTAAAAATATAAGGAGTTGGGACTATGGGCAGATCCCTTAGAATATCTCTTTCAGGTGTTATACTATGGAATATTTGGAAGAGAAGGAAATTTTGTCTTCAACAATGAAACTTTGAGTGTGAATGTGGTGATGACAAAATAGAGCATGAGCGTTATATATTTATGGTTGGGCAAACATGAACATCGAGCCATGGTTTAAGGTACCCTTTTATGTCCAATGAGTGGCTCATGAACCAGATTGGGTGAAGCTCAATGGGGATGGGGTTGCCGATGCAATTTTTGGTAGTGCTTTTCTTAGAGGAATTTTGGTGCGTCTCTGTCACGCCCTAAAGAGTGGGTTAATTTTTAGGAATTAATTTTGTAATTATTGTTATTAATTTATTTTCTACTTGGACAAATATTTGGGCTATTTTCTGGGATTGGTCTGTTGTGGGCTACTAAAAAACCCTAAGCCCTAAATTTTCTTCCCAATTTTTCCTTATGCTGCCAGCCCGAATATTAAAACCCTACGTATTTATACCTAGTTTTGCATGTTCGACCCCCTTTTTTTTTTCCTTTATTTTATTTTTTGTCTCCCCTACCCCTTGTTCTCTTTATTCTATCTGTTACTTTTTCTCTTTTACCCTAGCCGCCTCCCATTTCTCTCCTTTCCCTCTTCTATGAACCATACCCTTTTTGTAACACCCCTTACTCGTTTTCGATGCCGAGGCAGAGTTCGAGGCATTACCGAGCTAAAACATTAACATTCACACAAAATCAGCCATAAAATTTCGTTCAAATTTAAAAACTTTTCAATTTCAGGCAAATTGTCCCTTATAAGGGCCTACGAGTCCAAAACATTCATCGAAGGCGGTTTGGGACTAAATTGAGGACTTTAGAAAATTTTATGATAACTTAGAAAAATTTCCTACTTTGGGGGTCACACGCTTGTGTGGCTTTGGCCACATCCCTGTCCTCAGCCTGTGTAACTCTCTGACTATGACGTCATCATACAATTAGGGTCACACGGCCAAGTCACACGCTCGTGTGCTTAAGTCGTGTGGCGAATCAAATTCTCGAAATTAAGTGCAGACTTCACACGACCTAGGCACACGCCCATGTTCTAAGGCCGTGCCTACCACACTGCTGAGACATGTGGCCATGTCTCTGCCCGTGTGTTTACTACTGGGCATTTTGTTTGCATTAATTAGGGTGTAGGGTACACACGGTCTAACCACATGCCCATGGGGCAGACCGTGCATCACATACGGCCTAGACACACGTCCGTGTGGAGAAATTTTAGGCTATTTTCCAAGCCATTATCACCCTTAAATGCTCATTTTCTTATCCATCTAAGATGGCATGCAACCTAGTAAATTTAGTCACTTGGAAACTCATAAACATGATTGTTCCATGCCTTTGTAATGACAACATGTCGCTTATCAAAAACATTATACTTTCATATGACATTCCACGCCAATTTCATATTCATTCATTAGGCTAACCCTACTTTTAAATTACCTAATCATACCATAGATTTGGCATACTTATTAACCATGATTCATTCACTTAGCACATGTGTCATTCATCACACATCTCATACATAAACAAACACATCAAACATAAAACATTGCATGCATGTATAATTAATTAGGGTTACAACCCAAATGATCAATATGGACCATATCACATGGCCATATACAAAATAAATCAAATATTTCCATAAGCTAACACATTTGACTAGACCAATATGACATATAACAAAAAAACCAAATCCTTATACATGCCATACTGAAAATATTGAGACTAACTATACCCCAAATGTCCCGTTGATAGTGTGATTGGGACTCCGACATCCTTCAGTCCCCGAGTTGGCTTGGCTATACTATAAGAAAGTAAGAAAGGGAGGGGAGTAAGCATAAAGCTTAGTAAGTTCACATGCAAATAAATAGCAAAATGATCATATATATATACATTTATGACATAACCTAGATTTACTTAAGTGTTATCATGAATTCTTAGATATAACTCAAATTTGTAAACATAACTTATACATTTTCAATCTTACCAAAAATTCATCACATATCGAGCTCATTCAGATGAGTTTATCGTACATACCTGTACCAACTCAAATCGCATTGTCATATTCTTTCTTCACTGATTTACTTATCGATTAACTCACAAGTTTACCCGTTGAACACTCGGAATATTATCGGATACGTAGAAGACGTGCACATAATGCATCAAATGTAGCCACATGCTACCTCATATCAGAATCACATATTGCTCGCTCATGAGCTACTCATGGGTCTACTCACACAAGCTGACAGTCAAGACGTAACTACACAATGCTGCTCACACAAGCTGACAGGTACCCGCAACACATGCCAGGCTACCCAGCCACCAGTAGGATGTACAAGACCAGCACCCGGATTCACATATCACATATACACATGTATTCATGAGCTCATATCCACATAGTTCCTAGTGACATGTCACATTGTATCCTAAATTATTCCTACGGTTCAAATGGGATGTTTTTGACATCTCATGTTCGTCGAATTCATTCACAATCTCGTGCTCATAGGTTACAACATCATTCATACACTTGATATAATAAGTAATCATATAAACTCAAACATTAATAAAGTATTAAAAACATGATATATCATTGCATTATTTACACATGAACTTACCTCCGTACAAAATATGGATAATTTATACGATTTAGTCCAAAATCTTATTCTTTCCCCGATTTAGTTCCAGACTCTATTTTTCTTGATCTATAATAGCAAATTCAGCTCATTTAATCATCACATTGTTCAAAGTAACCTATAAATTACAATTTGGTAAAATTACAATTTTGCCCCTAAACTTTTACATAATTACAACTTAGTCCCTAGGCTCGTAAAATGAAATGTGTTCATCTTCTTTGATACCCAAGCCTAGCCAAACTTATAACACACTCATACCAGCCCACATTTTCTTTCGAATCAGATTTTTAACCACTTATTTTACAACTTTTACAAAATGGTCCTTTTTAGGTGGTTTCATGAAAAATCACCTAGTAGAAGGTGTTTATCACACACCAAATTCTTATATTCCTCCACAAATCATCAAAACATATGCACGTCACGCATGGGTAAATTTTCATACATAAACCATACTTCAAAATAAGCGTGGAAATAGGTAAATCAATCTATGAGGACTTCAAAAATGTGAAGAACATTAAAAACGGGGCTTAGGAGCACTTACAATCAAGCTTGAAAATTGAACAAAACCCTAGCTATGGTGTCTTGAGAGTTTTGGCCAAGCATGAAGAAGATGAGCATATTTTTGCTTTGATTTTTCCCTTTTTATTCTTTTAATTACCAAATGACCAAAATGCCCTTAGAGTCTTTCTTTAAAATTTTTCCCACAAACGTCCATTTTTGTCCAAACTTTTAGAAATTGGTTAAATTGCTAATTAGGACCTTCTAATTTATAATCTAAAGCAATTTCATGCAAAAGCTTCTAGAACACAAGTTTTGCATCCTATTTAATTTGGTCCCTAAAGTTCAATTGGACATTTTATGCATAGAATTTCTTCATGAAACTTGCACACTAGCATGAAATCATATCATAGACCTCAAGAGAATCATAAAATAATTATTTCTATTTCAGATTTGTGGCTTGAAACCACCATTCTGACTAGGCCCTAATTCAGGATGTTACAATTCTCCCCCCTTAGGCATTTTCGTCCCCGAAAATCTTACCGGTGAAAAGATGTTCCTCATGTTTTCCTCGGTCTCCCATGTAGCTTCTTCAACCCCATGTATTTGCCATAAAAATTTAACAAGGGAAATACTTTTGTTTCTCAACTGCTTGACCTCATAGGCCAAAATCTTAATCAGCTCTTCGCTGTAAGTCATATCCGGTCGGATCTCGACCTCTACCGGTGAAATCACGTGCAAAGGATCAGATCGATATCGATGCAACATAGACACATGGAACACATCATGAATCTTTTCCAATTCGGATGGTAAGGCTAACCGATAGGCAACTGGCCCTCCTCTCTTGGTAATCTCATACGGTCTAATAAAACATGGGCTTAATTTGCCTTTCCTACCAAATCTCAAAATCATTTTTCATATGGACACTTTCAAAAATACTTTATCACTGACCTGAAACTCAATCTCTTTCCATTTCAAATCTGCGTACGATTTCTGTCTATCTGAAGCGGCTTTCAGGCAAGCTCGAATCACGTTTACCTTTTCTTCGATTTTTTTAACCAATCCAACTCCATGAGTCTGATTCTCCCTGAGTTTGGTCCAATACAAAGGCGTTCGACACTTACGCCCATACAGTGCCTCATAAGGCACCATTTTCAAACTCGACTAAAACCTGTTGTTGTAGGCAAATTCTATCAACGGTAAATACTTTTCCTAATTACCTTGGAACTCAAGGACATAACATCGCAACATATCTTCAAGGATCTAAATTACTCACTCAGACTGACCGTCAGTTTGTGGATGGAAAGTAGTATTAAAATTTAATTTTGTACCTAAAGCCTCTTGTAACTTCTTCCAAAATTGTGAAGTGAACCTCATATCTCTATTCGATATAATATATAAAAGCACTCCATCTAACCTCACTATTTCAAAAATATACAACTCGGCTAGCTTGTCAAGTGAATAGTCAATGCGTACCAGTATAAAATAAGTCGATTTGGTCAATCTGTCAACCACAACCCATAAGGCATCTTTTTTTCTTGGTGTCAAAGGCAAACCCGTCGCTAAATCCATAGTAATACGGTCCCATTTCCACTCGAAAACCATCACGGGATGAAGTAAGCCTGAAGGTACTTGGTGTTCAGCTTTTACTTGTTGACAAATTAGGCATCTCGAAACAAACTCAGAAATATCTCTTTTTATACTTGGCCACCAATAAAATTTCTTCAAATCATTGTACATTTTCATACTACCCGGGTACATAGACAAACGACTACTATGGCCGTAAAATCTTCTGAATCAACTCATTATTCTTAGGAATACAAATCCTATCTCGGAACATTAAGCTACCATTGGAACTAATCCGAAAACCTGATTTTATATCCGATTCACATTAGACTCTTTCAATTCACTGTCACTTTGTTGAGCTTTATAAATCTCTTGAAGAAACATTGGTCTAGCTTTCAACTCGATGAGAATTGGACCATCATCTGCTAAGCCAACTAAGTGTTCATAGACCTCAACGCAAACAAGGATTTCCTACTCAGGGCATTGGCGACCACGTTCACCTTTCCCGGGTGATAATCAATCCCTAGCTCATAGTCCTTTATCAACTCTAACCATCTCCGTTGCTGTAGGTTCAAGTCATTTTAAATCGTCAAATACTTCAGACTTTTATGGTCAATATACACTTGACATTTCTCACCATACAAATGATGTCTCCAAATCTTCAACGCAAACACAATGGCAGCCAGCTCCAAATCGTGTGTTGGATAATCCTTCTCATGGGGTTTTAGCTGCCTCGAGGCATAAGCTATTTCCTTACCTTCTTGCATAAGCACAAAACCCAATCCAT
Source organism: Gossypium arboreum (assembly GCF_025698485.1). Lineage (NCBI taxonomy): Eukaryota > Viridiplantae > Streptophyta > Magnoliopsida > Malvales > Malvaceae > Gossypium > Gossypium arboreum. The sequence continues at coordinate 113,317,057 of NC_069077.1, read as the reverse complement.
TCAAGGATGCATCACTATACACCACGAATTCATTTCCCGACTCAGGTTGTACTAAAATTAGAGCCTCAGTCAATAATGCCTTTAGCTTCTTAATGCTCTATTGGCATTATTCGAACTTAACATCCTTCTGTAACAGTTTCGTCATCGGAGTAGCAATCATGGAAAATCCTTTAACAAACCGTCTCTAGTAACTGGCTAAGCCTAGAAAGCTTCTAACCTCTGACACATTTCTCGGCGGTTTCCATTCAACAATAACTAAAATCTTACTTGGATTGACTTGGATGCCATCATCCGAAACAATTTGCCCCAAGAATCTGACTTCTCAAAGGCAAAACTCACTCTTACTAAATTTAGCATATAAATATTTGTCTATCAATGTTTGCAAACCGTTCTCAAGTGCTCGGCATGCTCAGTCTCATCACGAGAATAAATTTGGATATCATCAATAAAAACTACAAAAAATTTATCTAGGTATGGTCGAAAAATATGATTCGTTAAATCTATAAATATAGCAGGCGCATTCGTTAAACCAAAAGGCATAACCAAAAATTTGTAGTGACCATACCTCGTCCGAAATGCAGTGTTCGATATGTCTGAATTTTTGACTCTCAACTGGTAGTAACTGGACCTTAAGTTTCTCTTCGAAAATACTGTGGCCCCCTTCAATAGGTCAAACAAGTCATCAATTCTTGGTAAGGTGTACTTGTTCTTTATGGTTACCTTATTGAGCTGTCTGTAGTCAATACACAATCTCATCAAACCATCTTTCTTTTTCACAAATAGCACTAGTGCGCCACATGGAGAATAACTAGGTCTCACGAATCCTTTGTCCGTCAACTCTTGTAACTGAACTTTCAACTAATTTAACTCCGTTAGAGCCATCCTATACGGAGCGATCAAACTAGGTGCAGTGCCCAAAACTAATTCGATGCCAAAATCAACTTCCCTAATTGGAGGCAATCCAGACAACTCTTCTGGAAATACATCTGGATATTCATATACTATTAGTACTGATTCAATTTTCAACTCAGACTCCTAAGTATTCAACACAAAGGCAAGATACGCTTCATAACCTTTTCTCATATACCTCTGAGCAGTCATAGAAGAAATTACTACAGGCAAGCTATCTGATTCATTCGGTTCTACCCGAAGGATATCACCAATTTCACATTTCAACTCAATAATTTTCTTTCCACAGCCTACCACTACATCATGCATGGTCAACCAATCCATACCAAGTATTATATCAAATTCATCAAACGGTAAAAGCATGAGATTAGTCGAAAAACAATGACCTCTAATCATTAAAGGGCAATTCCTACATACTTGGTCAACTATCATATGCTTGCCTAGAGGGTTTGACACTTTTACCACGAATTCTGTAGACTCGATGGGCATATTCATACTAGATGCCAGTTTCACATATACATACCAATGGGTAGATCCTGGATCAATCAAAGAAAAAATAGAAGTATCATATAGAGAAAAAGTACCTGTAATCACATCAGGGGATGAAGCCTCTTCGCGAGCGCGAATGGCGTAAGTCCTCGCAGGTGTTCTTCATTCAGGTCTCCCAGCTGGTTTTCTAGGTGCACCCTTGCTACTCGCTCCGTTTCCTGGATTCTTTTGTAGTCTTCCTCTAGAAGCAGTATTGCCTAACCTCACACTCTGAAACTTTTCCTTTTTAACCATTTCAGGACAATCCTTGATAAAATGGTCTTGTGAACCGCACTTAAAACATGCTTGACTATTCATCCAGCATTCACCGGGGTGACGTCTGCCAGAATGTTGGTGCTTAGATCTATTAAGTTGAGCATTACCCACACTCGCTACCGAGGTAGTCTAGGCCTCATGACCCGAATATTATTTCCTATGGTTCCTGATTGAAAACCCAGTCGAAACACTCGATCAAGTATTAAACTCTTTTGGTTTCTTAGTTGAGGACTGGAATGATTTACCCATCTATCTCTTCTTCGAATCTCAAAACTCTAATTCTGCTTTTCTCTTCTCTTTAGCCAATTCCTTGATGTTATAGGCTCTCTCCACGAGCACAACAAATTCTCTCAGTTCAAGTACACCCACCAACAATCGGATGTCTTCGTTTAATCCATCTTCAAAAATTTTGTAGATGATAGCCTCAGTCGATACACACTTTCGAGCGTATTTCCTCAGTCTCACGAATTCACACTCATATTCCATTACAGTTATATGACCCTATTTTAACTTGAGGAATTCCTTCCTTTTCTGATCAATAAATCTTTGGCTAATGTACTTCTTACGAAATTCTTTTTGGAAGAACTCCCAATTAACTCTCTCCATTGGTACCACTAACACAAGGGTGTTCCACCACTGATAGGCCGAGTCTCTCAGGAGGGACACAACACACTTCATGCATTCCTCAAAAGTGCATGATAACTCATCAAACACACTAATGGTATTCTCGGGCCAAAACTTTGCCCTCTCAGGGTCATCATCTTTACTAGCACAAAATTCTTCGGATCTTTATTTTCGAATCTTATCCACTGGAGGTCTATTCAGTCTCACAAAGTCTATACCTTGAGGTGCTATAGGGATAAGTTGAGGAATAACTGGCGGTGGAGGGGGTTGACCGTTCGAGTTCACTCGAATGAACAATTCGTATACCAAGCATCCATTATATGGAGAAAGGCTTCTCTGCCTCCTTCTCCTCTACTAATAGTTTCGGGTCTACTCTCAGTTGGCACTGCTCCTTCCGCAGGAGCAGACGGGTTACTTTCTACATCATCTTCCACCGCTCTGCTGGGATCCATTAACTATATGGAAACACATTTTAAAATCGTCAAGAGTCATCACACTATCTTAATATATGTACATCATATATAGCTAGACTCGTACACATGCTACGTTAGTCTAAAAATCGACTAAATCGTAGCTCTGATACCACTAAATGTATCACCCCTTATTTTTGATGCCGGGATAGGGTTCGAGGCATTACTGAGCTAAAACATTAACATTCACACAAAATCAACCATAAAATTTTGTTCAAATTTTAAAACTTTTCAATTTCATGCAAATTGTCCCTTATAAGAGCCTACGAGGCCCAAAACATACATCAGAGGTGGTTCGGGACTAAACTGAGGACTTTAGAAAATTTTAGGATAAATTAGAAAAGTTTCATACTTTGAGCAGTCACATGCTCGTGTGGGTAGGCCATGTAGTTACACACGCCCTTGTGGCTTGGGACACGCTCGAGTCCTCAGCCCGTGTAAGTCTCTAGCTATGACATTATCATACAATTAGGGTCACACGGCCAAGGCACACGCCTGTGTGCTTAGGCCGTGTGGCAAATTAAATTCTCGAAATTAAGTGCAGACTTCACATGGCCTCGGCACACGTCCATGTTCTAAGGTCGTGCCTGCCACACGGATGAGACACACGGTTGTGACTCTGCCCATGTGTTTACTACTAGGCATTCTGTTTGCAAGAATTAAGGTGTAGGGGAAACATGGTTTTAACCACATGCCCATGGGGCAAACCGTGTGTCACACATGCCCGTGTGTCTACCCGTGTGGATAAATTTAGGTTATTTTCCAAGCCATTTGTCACCCTTAAATGGTCATTTGCTTATCCATCTAAGATGGCATGCAACCTAGTATATTTAATCAATTGAAAACTCATAAACAAGATTATTCCATGCCTTTGTAATGACAACATGTCGCTTATCGAAAGCATCAACTTTCATATGGCATTCCACACCAATTTCATATTCATTCATTAGGCTAACCCTACTTTTAAATTACCTAATCTTACCATATATTTGGCTTATTACCCATGATTCATTCACTTAGCACATGTACCATTCATCGCACATCTCATCCACAAACAAACACATCAAACATAAAACATTGCATGCATGTATAATTGATTAGGGTTACAACCCAGATGATCAATATGGACCATATCACATGGCCATGTACAAAAGAAATCAAATATTTCCATAATCCAACAAATTTGACTAGACCAATATGACATAAAACAAAAAGACCAAGTCCTTATACATTCCATACTCAAAATATTGAAACTAACTATACCCCATTTGTCTAGTTGATAGTGTGATCCGGCCTCCGACGTCCTTCGATCCCTGAGTTGGCTTGGCAATACTATAAGAAAGTAAGAAAGGGAGGGGAGTAGGCATAAAGCTTAGTAAGTTCACATACAAATAAATAGCAACATGATCATATATATATATACATTTATGACATAACCTAGATTTACTTAAGTGTTATCATGAATTCCTAGATATAACTCAAATTTGTAAACATAACTTATACATTTTCAATCTCACCAAACATCCATCACATATCGAGCTCATTCAGGTGAGTTTATAGTACATACCTGTACCAACTCAAATCACACTATCATATTCTCTCTTCATTGATTTACTTTTCGATTAACACACAAGTTTACCTATTGAACACTCAGAATATTATGGGATACGCAGAAGACTTGCACATAATGCATCAAATGTGGCCACATGCTACCTCATATCACAATCACATATTGTTCGCTCACGAGCTACTCATGGGCCTGCTCACACAAGCTGACAGGCAAGACGTAACTACGCAGTGCTACTCGCACAAGTTGACAGGTACCCGCAACACATGCCGGGCTACCCAGCCACCGGTAGGACGTACAAGACCAGCACCCGAATTCACATATCACTATACACACGTATTCATGAGCTCATATCTACATAGTTCCTAGTGATATGTCACATTGTATCCTAAACTATTCCCAAGGTTCATACGGGATTTTCTTGATATCTCATGTTCGTCGAATTCATTCACAATCTCGTGCTCATAGGTTACAACATCATTCATACACTTGACATAATAAGTAATCATATAAACTCATACATTAATAAAATATTAAAAACATGATATATCATTGCATTATTTACACATGAACTTACCTCGGTACAAAATATAGATAATTTATACGATTTAGTCCAAAAACTTGTTTTTTTCCCCGATCTAGATCCAACTCCATTTTTCTAGATCTATAATAGCAAATTCAACTTATTTAATCACCACATTGTTCAAAGTAATCCATAAATTACAATTGGGCAAAATTACAATTTTGCTCCCAAACTTTCACATAAATACAACTTAGTCCCTAAGCTCGTAAAATTAAATGTGTTTATTTTCTTTGATACCCAAGCCTAGCCGAACTTATAACACACTCATACCAGCCCACATTTTCTTTTGAATCAGATTTTTAACCACTTATTTTACAACTTTTACAAAAATGTCCTTTTTAGGTGTTTTCATGAAAATCACCTAGTAGAAGATGTTTATCACACACTAAACTCTCATATTCCTCCACAAATCATCAAAATACATGCATGTCACACATGAGTAAAATTTCATACATAAACCATACTTCAAAATAAGCGTGGTAATAGGTAAATCAAGCTACGAGGACTTCAAAAATGTGAAGAACATTAAAAACGGGGCTCGGGAGCACTTACAATCAAGCTTGAAATTTGAACAAAACCCTAGCTATGGTGTCTTGAGAGTTTCAGCCAAGCATGAAGAAGATGCACATATTTTTTCTTTGATTTTTCCCTTTTTATTCTTTTAATTACTAAATGTCCAAAATGCCCTTAGGGTCTTTCTTTAAAATTTTTCCCACACTTGTCCATTTTTGTCCAAACTTTTAGAAATTGGTTAAATTGCTAATTAAGACCTTCTAATTAATAATCTAAAGTAATTTCATGCTAAAAGCTTCTTGAACACAAGTTTTTCATCTTATTCAATTTGGTCCCTAAAGTTCAAGTGGACATTTTATGCATGGAATTTCTTCATGAAACTTGCACACAAGTATGCAATCATATCATAAACCTCATGAGAATCATAAAATAATTATTTCTATTTTAGATTTATGGTCTCGAAAACTAGGCCCTAATTCGAGATGTTACACATTTTTCTTTCATCTTTTATTTTTTTTCTTTTCTCCTTAAGTGCTGCTGCTCCCTCCACCACCATTGGGTCGTCGTCTTTCCCCTCTTCCCTTCTTGTTTTCTTTTATTCCTTTATTTTTCCTTGCTGACTCATCTTGTCCCTTTAAGTATTGATCTCTCCTTATTTTTCCTTTGTCGCTGCCGCAACTATCAGCGTTGTGGACTGTTGATTTCTGTAACACCCTATACCTGGCCTGGTCGCCAAGCCTTAATATAAAGATGCCACACCATTGTCTCACTACTTGTATGTTATAGTGTTTATTTTATTAAATCCAACACAGGTTATTCTTCGCATTTGTAAGGATTTAAGACATACATGCATTAATTATCATTAAATCATGTTGGACATACATTAATGTAACTAACCGTGTTAAAAATTCAAGCATTTGGATCACTTCTCAAAATTTCAAGTTAAACATGTAGGTATCGATATTGACCCCAGGGTATCGATATTTTCTTTAAGTGGCCTCGATACCACTTGGAAAATCGATACCAAACTTGCATTATGTTTCTCACACAAAAATCTTACTGTTAAAAATTATTGTTACCTGTCATGGAGTATTGATATATTTACCCCAATATTGATACACTTACCCCGAGTATTGATACTTGAGTAAAGGTATCAATACAAAATCTCTATTCTGACTTCTCTGCATGTTTCAAAACATAGAGGTATCGTTTTTAAAACTTGATTATCGATACTTCTACTACAGACCTCCAAAATACAGTATGCAAAAGTATTTAGTCCATTCCAATTTAGTTTCTAAACATCATGCAACAAATACTTTGACAAATAATCATTCAAATGACTAAATTTAATAGTTCAAAACATCAAAAATGTGTCTGAGCAAGAAACATCATACGATCATCAATGTTCATAAACCTAAGCATTTTTATAACTCATAAGCCTCATAAACAAAAGCAAAAAACAACAAAATGTTCAGAACTAACATGGTTGTAATCAGGTTTACCACATTGCCTTATTCCCCAAAATGTAAATAAATAAACAATGAACACCTACAAATTACTAACAAGTCTTCTTTGGATCACTGCCTCAAAAAAACCACATCACCCACACTGAAACGTCACTAATCTGCATATGTTAAAAAGAGTGGGTGAGCTTAACAAGCTCAATGAATAATTAGAATAATCACTACGCAAACATGCCATCATGCATCCACACCACCACTATATATATACAAATACAATGTTTTTATGTCTAGTGTCATATAATAACTATTCATGCATTATCTATTAGTTCATTTACATAGAATTTACATACTCATTCAAGCATATATCATATAACACAATCCAATAATCATGTATCACATTTCACACAATCACATATAATAATAAATTAATTTTTGGTGTTTTCTTTATTCTAATGAAGATTTATGGTTCAAAGAAAGTTGGAAATCAAGAGGGGTTAGGATTTGGAAGTAAAATCGATTGGGAGAGTTGGAAGAATGGAATGGACGATAAGAACAACTATGGGGAGTAAACTATTGTGAAATCAATTTGGAGAATAGGGGTTTTTAGGTTGAATTTAAAAATCTAGTTAAATTAGTTCATAAAAACTCTCATTTTTTACTCTTTTACAAATCAATCCTATTTTCAAAATTAACGGTATTAAAAACTCATTTTTAGAAATTGAAAACATTATCAATTACCAACCTTATGAAATTCCAAGCACATATAAGCTATAATTCCTAAAATATCCTCGAAACTTCTAGACCCAATTTTGGGGTGTTACACAAGAAGGAATTCATTATTTACAGTAATGTTTCACTTAGATGATCTTGAATAATGCTAATTCAATTATATAGACTCGAGAGTTAAATCGTTAATTCTTCAGAGAATTTGTGAGATGCAATGAAAATATTCAAATGTGTTAGTTAAACGAGAACAATTCAAAACAATCAGATGACTAATTTTGGTGTGGATTGAGATAATAGTTTAAATTTCTAAAATCGAATATGTCTGCTGAACAATTTTTTTGTATAAGACATTTTACATAAGGCTCCTAGCATCGTCTATTTGATTTAAACCAGGCAGCGATAAAATGTGTAATGATGGAGTGAGAATTCCTAATGGTCGAAAATAAAAAGTGAAATTTCAGAGTTTGAACTGGAATGTCATGTATGTCAACAAGTAAAAGTTGAATATCAAGTTGTGTTTGAGTTATTATGAAATAGATTACTTGTTTAAAAAGTTAATTGAGTTATATGTATCAAAGAATATCAGATTGCACAGAATGCCATTGTATATCATTATGACTGAGATCTGGGATCACCTCTAGAATTTTGGGGTAAACTTTACAAGGCTTTGGATATTAAAATTAACTTCAATACAAGATTCCAATCGTAGTCAAGCATGTAGTCAGAACAGGTAAACATGGATTCTAGAGGATATATTATAGTATTGTATCATTGGGTTCAATTACGTGAGAACAAACTACTTGGGATAGATTTAATTTGGAAAATCGAAGAGTCTTTGAGAACACAATAATCAAAAATATTTTTTAGGTGAGAAATTTCAAGGACGAAATTTTCTAGGGGAGAGTTGTAACAGCCAGTTTCCTTGGGTGGTTTCGGGACCACAAATCTGATGAGTAAATACATATTAATTAGTATTTAATTTATATGAGAAAATAATAATTTATATTATATTTTGATTTGATGAATTTTTAGTTAATAAATTAATAGCTATGAGTAAGTGGTGTTTCCGAAAGTCAAGTGTTTTCGAAAAATGAGGTATTGGGACTAATTAATTAAAAAGGGCTAATTTGTAAAAGATGTAAAATCTGGTCACTATTGAATTATATTGATTAGATGGTTTAATTATTATAAGAGGGAGGACTTATACGATAATTATGCCATGTTATAAACTAATGGACGGTAATAGGTTTATGTTTTTGTTTAATTGAATGTATTAATAAAGGGAAAAATTCTAATTTAGTAATTAAAACTTTAACAAAATAAAAATAATAGTATCATCATCTTCCAAAAGCTTGGCTACCGAAATTTGTACGTGAAAAACACCATTTTTCTGCTTGAGGTTCAGTCAAGTATGAGATGTATGCATGTAAGTAATTTTATACATGTTTCTTGTAATTTTTATTTTTTTGAGATTGTTGCAACTAGGTCCAGCTAACCCATATCCCTTTTTTCAAAATTTTTAAAGATTTTAAAATTTACCATTGATGAATTCTAGGTATTTTTTAAGTTAAATAATGAATTTGCAGTCTTGGTTGTTGATTTAGATTAGTTGTGAAGTGATTTTGTCTGTTTTTAATTAAATAATTAATTTAATAAAATATTAAAATTGATGTAGAATTAATGTGAGTTTTGAATGAATATGGATTGTACTAGTATAGGATGAAATTAGGCTAGCATGGGAAATTGTGAAATTTTGATAAATTTGGAATTTTGGGTTTAGAGACTAAATTGAATAAAAAGTAAAAATTTAGGGTAAAATTGTAAAAAGGCAATTAAGGGTCAAATATATGAATCTCGGTGTTTTATGTTGTTTAATTTATTTAATTGAATGAAAATTAGTATTTAGATCAAGAAACGGGCCAATCAGATTTAAATGGTGGAAAAGCTAAAGTATCAGACTAGTTGTCGACTCCGATTTTACAACTATTTTGGTCGAATTTTTAGATTTTTTTAAATGTTAATGAATAATTATGTTAGTTATATCTTAAGTGATTATTATGTGTTATATGCTTAAAGAGATTAAATAGTTATGGTGATCAATTAATGAATTGTGGAAACGTAAATTTCATGAATATGTATAAGAAATGTTATATTGAAAAAGGAATCAAAGGATGTAATGTGTCCCATTTGAACCTTGTGAATACGTAGGATACAAATGACATGTCATTAGGGGTTATACAGTTTCAGGTACTGGTCTTGGATGTCCTACCGATGGCTGAGTTCTTGCATTTGTTACAGATTCTCCAAACCTCGTGTGAGCAGCATCATGTAGCTTCCTGACCCACAGCTCATGTGATCAGACCCACTTCATAGCTCGTGTGAGCATTACAAATATGTTTACAGTTATAAATATATGCAAACTTCGTGTAAGCATGATTCCTACGTATCCGACGTTTGTTTATTTGGTTCAACAATTAATAAAGGCTTAAAGGAATGAATTTAATTATATAAAATGTTATGAAATTATAATAGATAGAATGGAAAGTGTTGGCATAAGAGCTTTGAAGGCATTAATGTTACATATTAGAGAGGTGATGAATTTATGTATACGGATGGATGTTTAATGTCACTAACTTGTGAGGTTGGTGCTGTAATAAAAAATGGATAATCTCTTAAGCATGTTAAAGGAATTATTTATGAATTATACAAATTGAGCCTATTCGATAAGTTTACATTTAAGATTTATACAAGCTTACTAAGCACTGTTTGATTATGTTAGTTGTTTTCTTTTCCTATAGATCATCGAAAAGCTCAATCGGTTGGAACCTAATTAGAGAAGATACACACTATCTGTCACTAACTTTGGTAGATCTTGGTTATTATGTTGATGGTTATAAATGGCATGTAATATGAGTTTTTTTACTATTTTGTCAATATGATATGGTTTGAGCTTATGCCTAGCTTATTTGTACATATATAAGTCCTTGATTTTGGCTTGCAAATGTCTATGTAAATATGTGACTTTGGTCATTTATTCATGCCCTCTTGAAGTAGGTGACTTATGGTAGAATTGGGATATGAATGAAATGGTCAAAGAGTATGTGTGATGTAACACCCCTATAACCCGTATCCATTGCTAGAGTGGGTTATGAAGAGTTACCTATCCAAAACACTACATTTGTACCTTCACATTTACATAAGTTCATTAGCAATTATATGCATAGCCAAACACAATCAAAGATCGAAATTTAGACTTATACCGACATTCAAAAGTTGCCATATTCACATGGCTTATATACAACAACATCTCAAAATATCATTCACTTAAGTCTATTCTATACATGCCATACTAGCTCCAAAACATAGTAGTACCAAAATGATAGATAGTGTGACGAGTTCTTGTGATCCCCGAAGCGGTGTTGGACTCAACAATCTATAAAATAGAGAAACGTAACAAACGGAGTAAGCTTTCATAAGCTTAGTAAGTTTTAAGCAATGCAAACAAATAAACTCAATTATACTTCGATCATTCAATTTGTCAAGAGGCCATTTTCTAGATATATTGCCATTTTTCTGAATATACACAGCACATAATGCCTATTTAGCATTCTTATTTCACTTAATCTGAATTCATATAACATAAATAAATCAAATACTTTCACATACTTTCACACCTTGACCGAATGTATCATGATCATAGATATAGTTATAACATTTATTCACATATGTATCACATTATACACTTATGATTCAATTCAAATCAAACTCACATATAAGTACATAATACGTACCTGGCCAACTTAACGTATTGAATGTATTCATTTGTCATTCTAACACGAGGTATCTTAGTCTTAGACTTTTATCAAATCACCAGCATTTAGCCTGCTAGGTTTTAAACCCGAATTCATCCACCGGCATTTCGCCTGCTAGGCTCGAAGCCCTATATCATTGCACCGGCATTATAGCCTGCTAGGCTCGAAGGCCTGAATAGTATCTCACTGGCATTATAGCCTGCTAGGCTCAAAGGCCCGAATAGTATCTCACCGGCATCATAGCCTGCTAGGCTCAAAGGCCCGAATAGTATCTCACTGGCATCATAGCCTGCTAGGCTCAAAGGCCCGAATAGTATCTCACCGGTATCATAACCTGCTAGGCTCAAAGGCCCGAATAGTACCGTATGATATTCAAATCAACAAGTTTCATATAACACAATCACACCAAATTAGGTACTAGCATCATTCGAATATATCATCCTACATTTTATTCACTTTTATTTCATTTCATCATTCATACTTATCATTTGATAGTTTACACATAACATCTCACTCATATTCATCTAACACTTATCATTTGATCATAAAAGCATATCACATTTTACTTCCATATTATATTTTCCATTCGGCCATATACATACATTACAAGTAATACTTAATTCTCATAATATGTCATGTCATTATCGAATATTATTTATGTTTAACTACTTAAAACTTACTTCGAATATTTTTGAACAGTCTCGGATTGGCTATTCAACTACTTTCTCTTTTCCCCTGTCCAACCTTGGTTCTCTATGCTCTTGAGCTAAAATAAAAAAATTTAACTTCTCAATCAAACACATCCGTACGGCAACCATATACATTTCAAAAGCTAATTCATTTGCATCATTTGTCCACTTAAGTCTATCACCATTTCATTTTCAAATTCATGTACTTTGTAATTCAGATTCGAACACTCAATTATACCTTAACTTATCCATTTCTTTCATTTAAACAACCCACATAACTCATTCATTCATGAACACATTCGGCACTATGCATCTTTACAAATATTTCATTTAAACAATTTTGGCCACCTTAAAATCAATTCATGCACTCACAATTTAAATAGATTCACTACTCCACAATCGGTCAATTAATTATACAATTAACCATATATGAATACCAATCAAGTAGATATTTGTTCACATTTCTTTAACACATATTTATCAACTAGTCTATGTACTAGCTTTTAGCTTATTCGGTCATGAAAGCAACCTATTTAATTTCATGCATTCTTTTCTAAGGACCATCCTATGATTAAATATATACATCATCTTTCATAATACACGAAATTCCTATTAAAACTCTCATACATATACATTTCATGCTAGCACATAACACCATGACCGAATACTCTCATCTTTTATTTATTCAATTAAACCATTCCTTGACCAAATATTACATTCGACCATGGAATAAGCTAATTTAACAAATAAACACATACTTCCAACAATTAACAAGAATTTTTACAACTTAACACCAATACCCGAATAACATTTTAAACATTTATTCAATTCATTAACTATTTGATCATTCGGCAATTATATCTCCCATTCAAGCCTTATTTTAAACTACCATGTACAATTCTTGCATTATACTCTAATAGTCGATTACCATCTATCTATCTAACCCCAACTATCCTTATTCATCAAGCTCAACTCATCTATCATCACATTTAATACCAAAAACATCAAACACCTTCAAAGACACTCAAACAACCCAGAGTCGAATGCATCACTTCAAACCAATAACAAAAATTGAGTCATGGGCTATGAAAAGAGCTTATCAATTAACTCAATTTCACATAAATTATCAAGAAATAAAAACAAACATACCTCCAATTAGATTCACCAAGGCCGAATATCAAAGAGCCTTTTGTTTTACCTTGTTCTTTAGATTCTTGTAAATGAAAGAAAGAATGGATGAAAACTTTGTTTTCATCACCTATTTACTTTTATTAATTATATATTTCCTCTTATAAAATCATTAAATATTATAATACTAATATGGAATGCATATAATATCCATTAAGTTATTATTTTACTAATACAAAATACATATATTACTTATCATCTATCATCATTGCCGTCCACTAATTTAATAGTGGTCCATTTGACATGCAAGTCCTCCTTGTAATATACCATGCATTATTCGGCCCTCTAAATTCTACCTATCACATTTTTAAGTTTTATCACACAAGTCCTTTTTAACAATTCCACATCCAAATGACAAAATCAAAGCATGAAATTTTCACACATGCAATTTCACATATAATAGACATATAATATAACATTTCATTATTTTTGTGACTTGGTTTTGTGGTCCCGAAACCACTTTCCGATTAGGGTCAAATTAGGGCTGTCACATGTGATGTATGTTTAAGGTTAGTCTTTTAGTATTGAGATTGAATTGACTTGGTATATGCATTGTGGTGCCAAGTGATGGCATTTTGATTAGGTATATAGGTTGATTGATTTTGGCATGTTTTAGGTATGTCTCATTGTGTTTTTAATGTGTGAAAATGGTGTTGAAATGACATGCATTAGAAGTTATTTAGAAAGTACACGGCCTTGGACACGGGCTGTAACAGCCCAATTTAGGGCCTAGTCAGAATAGTGGTCTCGAGACTACAAATTTAGAGTCAAGTGAATTATTTTATTATTATTTTAGAGTCATAGTATGATTATAGGAGTGCATGAAAATTTTGGTGGATTAATTTTAGCGTTTATAAGCCCAATTGTGAAAAAGGACTAAATCGCATAAAGTGTAAAAGTCTTGAATTGATAGCTAAGGGTGTTAAATTTCCATGAACCATAAATTGAGGGTCTTTAAATGACAAATAGACCCTTACAAAAAAGCATAGCCAGCCATGAGAGAAGGAAATCAATTAGTCAAAGCGTTAGGTTTTGATGACATTAGCAAATTGAGTAAAATAAAAAAAAAGTTGTCATCTTTTCTTTTCTTCTCCCATACACCTCAAAAAATCAACAATTAAAGGGGGTTTGAAAACTCAAGATTTTTTGCTACTTAGTTGACTCACAAGTAAGTGATTTCCATACCCTTTGTCGATGATTTTTGCATTTTTGAGACCCTTGAAGCATGAGCTTTCAAATGAGGGGTCTATGTTGCAAAATGATTAAGAGTTTAGGGTTTGAACATGAGAGTATTTAGGGTTTTTTCTGAAATTTTATGGAATAAAATGAGTCTTGGGTGTCTTATAAACAACTTCTATGAAGGGATTTCTCATGAAAACCCTTATAGGACCATTTTGCAAAGCTTATGAAATAAGTGATAAATGTGTGAAATAGTGGGAATTTAGAGTTGCTCAAAGAATAAAAAGGGTTCAGTTAGGCTTAAGATATGAGGAAATTCGATAAAAAATGATTTTCGAGCATAGGAGTAAAATGGTCATTTTGCTAAAGTCTAGGAGCAAAAAGATCATTTTACCGAAGATGTGAATTTTCAATTGCATAATTGTAATTAATGACTAAATGAGTGTATTTTTCTAATATAGATCAAGAAATTCCAAATCTAAACCAAGACCGGGGGAAATCCAAGTAAATTGACTAAACCAACTAGTCGTGTACATTTTGTAATCCAAGGTAAATTGTATGTTAATAATACAACTACATTGCTACTATATGTGTTTAAATTGTCATTGAATAGATATGGCATGAATTGCTTGATTGTGGAATTGAGAATGTGTAATGATCATTGAGATAGTAGAATTCTCGTTGGAACTTTAGGAAGTAAATTGAATATTTTTGCCATGACATTTGGGTCACTGGTGTGAGCCAGTGTAATACATATCTGGCACATGCATCGGCCACATTATGAGAGCCAGTGTAAGACCATGTCTAGGACATGGCATCGACATTGAGACGAGTGCTAGTGTAAGACATGTCTGGGACATGCATCAGCCTCGAGACATAAGCCAGTGTAAGACATGTTTGGGACATGCATCAGCTACTAGAAGTGTCAGTGTGAGACCATGTCTGGGACATGGCATCGGCACCGATATGCTAGAGCTTGTGCAACACCATGTCTAGGACATGTCATCTGCACCATAACCACGTTTGAGGCTTAATGAATATCCAGTAGTGTTCCAAATGGTTCAACGGCGAAAGTTATGAACTTAAGTTAATGAGGAAAGTATAATGTCTTTTGAGTATTACAGGTACTTAAATAATACATATATATAATATGTGAACTCATAGTATATGCTATGTAATTTGTATGGAATGAATAGTAAGTTATGCTTATGCCCACTTTGGTATCATGAATTTATTGATAAATGGTAGAGTTATTGTTGTATATCTATTTATGTACAACTTACTAAGCTATATGCTTACCCCCTCTTATTTCTACTTTCTTATAGTGCCGCCTAGCTAACATAAAGACCAAAGGAAGTCGGAGATATCGATCACACTATCAAATTGAAGCATTCGGTATAGTTTGATTTATATTTTTGAATATGGTAGGTATAAGGCTTGGACTTTATTATTTTGTGTCTTGAGAATTTGCTAATTGTGATGGCTTGGGTGGGACAAATCTCTTATTCTGCATTAAGTCTAGAACGATGGCTAACATTCATTTTGATTTTATAAAAGATGCATTTTCATGGTTGAATTAATGTTTATTATGGCTGATTTAGTTGTATGAGTTATGTTTGTTTGGTATTGGTTGGTTTTGTATGAAATATGTATGTAAGGGTGGCAATGAGGCTAGGTAATTGGCCACATATTATCCACACGGGTAGACACACGGGCGTGTGTGACACACAGTTTGCCCTTTGGGTGTGTGGTCCTGCCTTGTGTTCCCTGCACGTAAAAATTTCAAGTTAGTATACATGGTAGTAAACACGTGGGCAAAGGCACAGTCGTATGTCTTAGCCGTGTCAAGGACACAGCCTAGTACTTGGGCATGTGCCAGGATCGTGTAACATTTTGGGATGCTAACGTCAGAAACAGAATGTCTAGGTTTTTGCACACAGGCTAGGACATGGGCGTGTCGTGGTCGTGTGAGGGACACGGGCCATTGACACGAGCTTGTGTCTAGCCGTGTGAAAATCCCTGTAGGTGTGAATTAGAAATTAATTTTACACGGGTGCGGGACATGGGTGTCTCCCTGAGTGCTCAGGCCGTGTAAGCCACACGGGCCATCAGCATGGTCATGTCAAAATGGCCACACGGTCATGTTACCCTTCCACACGGGTGTGTGCCTTGTTTTAAAGGTAAAAAATTTCATAGTTGGTTTAAGGACCCGAAATGGTCCCGATTAGCTTCCAATGGTCGATTTGGGGTTCGTAGGCCCGTAATAAAAAGTTTAAAGTAGAAATTGGAAAAAAAATTAATTTGGATCGAGTCTTGGTGACTTGAGATTGTTTGTGTGCATGAATTCAAGTTAGATAATGTCTTGTACTCTGCCCTAGTGTGGGTCACGGGTGTGCGGTATTACATTTAGTGGTATCAGAGCTATGGTTTAGTCGGTTCTAGGACTAACCTAGCAAGAGTACGAGTCTAGCTATACATGCCATAGTTGTATATTGATAGTGTGACGACTCTTGACAATTATAAATTATATTTTTATATAGTAAATGGATCCTGATAGAGCCACAACGGATGACGTGGAAAGTAACGTGCCAGCTCCCTCTGAAGGGACCGAGTTAGTAGAGAGCGAGTCCGTGACTATGGGCAAAGGCAGAGGGGCTAGAGAAGCCTATATCCGAATGATGGATGCTTGGTACATAGAGTTCATTCGTGTGAACCCGATCACTCCACCTCCCCCACCTCTTTCGATTCCTCAGTATGCCCGAGTAGTTCCGCAAGGTGCAGACATGTTTAGGAGAGAGAAGCCTCCAATAGACAAGATCCAAAAATAATGGGCCGAAGAATTTTGGGCTAACATAGACGATGACCCGGAGAGAGTAGAGTTTTGGCTGGAGAATACCATTAGAGTATTCGATGAATTATCATGCACACTTGAGGACTGTATGAAGTGTGTCGTGTCACTCTTATGGGATTCGGCGTATCAGTGGTGGAATACTCTCGTGTCCATGGTATCGAGAGAAAGAGTAACTTTGGAATTTTTCCAAGAAGAGTTCTGAAAGAAGTGTATTAGCCAGAGGTTCATGGACTAGAAAAGGAAGGAATTTTTAGTGTTGGAGCAAGGTAATAAAATTGTGACAGAGTATGAACGTGAGTTTGTGAAACTCAGCATGTATGCGCGGGAATGCGTATCACTGAAGTTACCATGTGTAAGAGGTTTGAGGACGGCCTCAATAAAGATATCCGAGTATTTGTTGGTATTAAGTAGCTATTAAGTCGCAGGATTAAAAGAAGAGACTAATGGGGAAACCATATCAGTCTTCGTCTAAAAGATCAAGAGAGTTTGCTACCCGATCTAATGTTTTGGTG
This sequence comes from Gossypium arboreum, assembly GCF_025698485.1. Classification (NCBI taxonomy): domain Eukaryota; kingdom Viridiplantae; phylum Streptophyta; class Magnoliopsida; order Malvales; family Malvaceae; genus Gossypium; species Gossypium arboreum. The sequence goes on along the minus strand of NC_069077.1, from coordinate 113,299,167 downwards.
GGGCTTTTGAATAGAAACAAGAATCGGCAGAACGCAACTTCTAGAGCCCAGACCGCTTCTATCGCGAGTGTCAATAGTGCTCGGCCAAATCGGCCAGAATGTTCTCTATGTGGTAGGCATCACTTCGGCAAGTACCGGGGGAACGAAAGGGGCTATTTTAAGTGTGGATCATTAGAACATTTCATCCGAGACTATCCCGAAATAGAGGAGAGAGAGAAAAAGCAAGAAGTGAAGGCAAGTAGTACTCCTTTCAGGGGTAGACCACAAAAGAACCCTAGCAGTGGGACTACCAATAGAGTTATGTGAAGGGATACTACAGAGAGGTCCGAGGGTAGAGTGCCCACAAAGACTTACGCTATTCGTGCTCGTGAAGAGGCAGAATCTCCCGATGTAATCACGGGTACTTTTTCTATCCATGATATATCTGTTGTTTTATTAATTGATCCGGGATCTACCCACTCTTATATTTGTATAGACTTGATACCTTATATGAGCATGCTAGTTGAGTCCACTGAGTTTGTGAACAAAGTGTCCAACCCTTTAGGCGGGCATGTACTGGTGGACCAAGTGTGTAGAAATTTTCTTTTGACAATTAGAGGTCATTGTTTTCTGGCTAACTTGATGTTATTGTTGTTTAATGAATTTGATGTGATCCTTGGGATGAATTGGTTGACTTCTCATAGTGTTGTGGTGGACTGTGGAAGGAAAGTTATTGAGTTGAAATGTGAAGACGAGAATCCCCTTCGGGTGGGACTGAATGAAATGAATAAATCACCTGTGGTGATATCGTCTTTGTTGACTGAGAAATATTTGAGGAAAGAATATGAAGCTTATCTCGCTTTTGTGTTGAATACTCAAGTGTCCAAGTTGAAGATTGAATCAGTACCAGTGCTTTCTGAGTTTACAGACGTGTTTCCGGAGGAATTACCCGGATTACCTCCAGTAAGGGAAGTTGAGTTTGGAATCGAGTTGGTCTCTGGTACGACACCTATCTCGATTGCTCTGTATAGGATGGCTCTGACAGAATTTAAATAATTGAAGGTATAGTTGCAAGAGTTAACGGATAAGGGTTTTACAAGACCTAGCTATTCACCATGGGGTGCTCTAGTACTTTTTGTGAAAAAGAAAGATGGGTCGATGAGGTTGTGTATCGACTATAGACAACTCAACAAGGTAACCGTAAAGAAAAAAAATCCTTTGCCAAGGATCGATGACCTGTTTGATTAGTTAAAGGGAGCCACTGTATTTTCCAAGATTTACCTGAGGTCAGGATACTACTAGTTAAGGGTGAAGGAGAAAAATGTATCGAAGACTGCGTTTCATACGAGATATGGGCATTATGAGTTCCTCGTCATACCCTTTGGTCTGACTAATGACCCGATGGTGTTTATGGACTTGATGAACTGCATTTTTCTGCCGTATTTGGATAAGTTCGTAGTGGTCTTTATCAATGACATACTGATTTACTTGCGTGATGAGAGCGAGCACGCGAAGCATTTGAGAACTGTGTTGTAGACCTTAAGAGACAAGAAATTGTACGCCAAGTTCAGTAAGAGTGAATTTTGGCTTAATGAGGTTGGATTTCTAGGACACATAGTGTTGGGTGACAGAATTATAGTTGACCCGAGTAAGATCTCGGCTATTGTTGGGTGGAAACCTCCGAGAAATGTGACTGAAGTCTGAAACTTTTTAGGCTTGGTCAGATACTATAGATGGTTTGTAAACGGGTTTTGTATGATTGCTACTCCAATGACGACTCTATTACAGAAAGATGTCAAATTCAAATGGACAGAAAAGTGCCAACAGAGTTTCGAGAAGTTAAAGGCTTTGTTAATCGAAGCACCTGTGTTAGCGCAACCGGAGTCGGGCAAGGAGTTTATGTTATATAATGACGTCTCCTTAAATGGTTTGGGGTACGTGCTTATGCAAGAAGGTAAAGTCATAGCTTACACTTCAAGGCAGCTGAAGCCATATGAGAAAAACTACGCGACGCAAGATTTAGAGTTGGTCGCCATCGTGTTCATGCTAAAAATTTGGAGGCACCATCTGTATGGAGAGAAATGCCGAGTATTCACCGACCATAGGAGCCTAAAGTACTTGATGACTCAAAAGGAGTTAAATTTGTGGCGATGCAGATGGTTAGAGCTGATAAAGGTTTACGAGTTGATTATCGACTACCATCTAGGAAAGGCCAATGTAGTCACCGACATTTTGAGTAGAAAGTCATTATTTGCATTGAGAGCGATGAACATTCAGTTGATCGTGTCTAACGATGGTTCAATTTTAGCAGAGTTGAAAGCTAGACTGATATTTTTGCAAGAGATCTGTGAAACTCAAAAAGGTGATCAGGAATTGTAAGCTAAGATAGCTAAGTGCGAGACGGGAAATGAATCCAAATTTTGTATTAGTACTAAGGGTTGTATAATGTTCAAAGATAGAGTTTGTGTACCCAAGAACTATGAGTTCATCCAGAAGATCTTAGATGAGGCGCATAGTGGTTGTTTGTCCATCCACCCGGGTAGCGTAAAAATGTACTGGTGGTCAAGAATAAAAAGAGACATTTCAAAGTTCGTTTCCAAGTGTTTAGTGTGTTAGCAAGTGAAGGTTAAACATCAGGTACCTTTGGGTCTACTTCAGCCTATTATGGTCCCCAAGTGGAAGTGGGATCGGATTATTATGGATTTTATGATGGGTTTGCCATTAACCCTGAAGAAAAAGGATGTTGTTTGGGTTATTGTGGATAGGCTAACAAAGTCGGCGCATTTTATACCAGTGCATACCAATTACTCTCTCGAAAAACTTGTCGACTTGTATGTTTTCGTGATTGTGACGTTTGGAGTGCTGTTATCAATTATCTTAGATCGAGACTTGAGATTTACCTCAAGATTGAAAAAGTTACAAGAGGCATTGGGAAAAAAGTTGAGTTTTAGTACGGCTTTCCATCCGTAAACCAACGGTTAGTCAAAAAGAGTAATTCAGATATTAGAGGACATGTTGTGGTGTTGCATCCTTGAGTTCCAAAGCAGTTGGGAAAAGTATCTACCGTTGGTTGAATTCGCCTATAACAACAATTATCAAACAAGTCTGAAAATAGCGCCTTTTGAAGCTTTGTATGGGCGAAGGTGTCGGACACCCTTCTATTGGATTGAGCTTAGAGAGAGTCAGATTCACGGGGTCGATTTAGTCAAAGAGACTGAAGAGAAAGTTAAAATGATTCATGACTGCTTGAAGACCGCCTCGGATAGACAGAAATCATATATGGATTTGAAACGATAGGAAATTGAGTTTCAAGTCAGCGATAAGGTATTTCTGAAAGTTTCCCCGTAGAGGAAAGTCCTCAGATTCGACAAAAGAGGCAAGTTGAGTCCTCGTTTCATAAGACCTTATGATATTATCGAGAGAGTAGGGCTGGTTGCCTATTGATTGACTTTGCCACTGGAATTGGAAAGGATTCACGATGTGTTTCATGTGTCCATGTTACGTCGATATAGATCAGACCCTTCGCATGTGATAGAGCCGATAAAGATTGAAATTTTTCCGGACATGACTTATGGTGAAGAGCCAGTCATGATTTTGGCTCGGGAAGTCAAACAGTTAAGGAATAAGAGTATAGCACTCGTGAAATTCTAATGGCATAGACATGGAGTCGAGGAAGCCACATGGGAACTCGAGGAGACTACGAGAGACCAGTACTCGAACTTATTCACCGGTAAGATTTTTGGAGACGAAAATCCCTAAGGGGGAGAAATGTAACAGCCCAATTTAGGACCTAGACAGAATAGTGGTCTCGGTACCACAAATCCAGAGTCGAGTAAATTATTTTATTATTATTTTAGAGTCATATTATGATTATAGGAGTGCATGAAAATTTTGGTGGATTAATTTTAGCGTTTATGAGCTCAATTGTGAAAAAGGACTAAATCGCAAAAAGTGTAAAAGTCTTGAATTGATAGCTAAGGGTGTTAAATTTCCATGAACCATAAATTGAGGGTCTTTAAAGGGAAAATAAACCCTTAAAATAAAGCATAACCGGCCATGAGACAAGGAAATCAATTAGTCAAAGTGTTCGGTTTTGATGACATTAGCAAATTGAGTAAAATAAAGAAAAGTTGTCATCTTTTCTTCTCTTCTCCCATACACCATCGAAAATCAGCCATTGAAGGGGGTTTGAAAGCTTAAAATTTCAGCTACTTAGTTGACTCACAAGTAAGTGATTTCCATACCCTTTGTTGATGATTTTTTGCATTTTTGAGACCCTTGAAGCATGAGCTTTCACATAAGGGGTCTATGTTGCAAAATGATTAACAATTTATGGTTTGACCATGAGATTATTTAGGGCATATTCTAAAATTTTATGGAAGAAAATGAGTCTTGGATGTCTTATAAATAACTTTTGTGAAGAGATTTCTCATGAAAACCCTTATAGGACCATTTTGCAAAGCTTGTGAAATAAGTGATAAATGTGTGAAATAGTGGGAATTTAGAGCTGCTATAAGAGTAAAAAGGGTTTGGTTAGGCTTAATATACGAGGAAATTCAATAAAAATTGATTTTCGAGCATAGGGGTAAACTAGTCATTTTGCCAAAGTCTAGGGGCAAAATGGTTATTTTACCGAAGATGTGAATTTTCAATTACCTAATTGTAATTCGTGACTAAATGAGTGTATTTTGCTAATATAGATCAAGAATTTCCAAATCTGAACCAAGACCAAGGGAAAGCCAAGCAAATTGACTAAACCAACTAGTCGTGTACATTTTGTAATCCAAGGTAAGTTGTATGTAAATAATACAACTACATTGCTGCTATATGTGTTTAAATTGTCATTGAATAGATATGGCATGAATTGCTTGATGGTGGAATTGAGAATGTGTAATGATCGTCGAGATAGTAGAATTCCCGTTGGAACTTCAGGAAGTAAATCAGATATTCTTGCCATGACATTTGGGTCACTGGTGTGAGCAAGTGTAAGACATGTCTAGGACATCCATCGGCCATATTAAGAGAGCCAGTGTAAGGCTATGTCTAGGGCATGGCATCGGTATTGAGATGAGTGCTAGTGTAAGACGTGTCTGGGATATGCATCAGCCTCGAGACGTAAGCCAGTGTAAGACATGTCTGGGACATGCATCGGCTACAAGAAGTGTCAGGGTAAGACCATGTCTGGGACATGGCATCGGCACTGATATTCTAGAGCTTGTGTAAGACCATGTCTAGGACATGGCATCTACACCATAACCACGTTTGAGGCTTAATGAATATCCGGTAGTGTACCGAATTGTTCAACGGCGAAAGTTATGAACTTAAGTTAATGAGGAAAGTATAACTGTATTGTGAGTATTACAGGTACCTAAATGACACATATATATAATATGTAAACTCATAGTATATACTATTTAATTTGTATGGAGTAAAGAGTAAGTTATGCTTATACTTACTTTGGTATCATGAATTTGTTGATAAATGGTATAGTTATTGTTCTATATCTATTTATGTGCAACTTACTAAGCTATATGCTTACCTCCTCTTTTTTCCACTTTCTAATAGTGCCACCTAGCTAACTTAAGGACCAAAGGAAGTCAGAGATATCGATCACACTATCAAATCAAAGCATTCGGTATAGTTTGATTTATATTTCTGAATATGGCACGTATAGGGCTTGGACTTTATTATTTTGTGTCCTGAAAATTGGCCAATTGTGATGGCTTGGGTGGGACAAATCCCTTATTTTGTATTAAGTCTCGAGCGATGCCTAACATTCATTTTGATTTTATAAAGGATGCATTTTCATGGTTGAATTAATGTCTATTATGGCTGATTTAGTTGTATGAGTTATGTTTGTTTGGTATTGGTTGGTTTTGTATGAAATATGTATGTAAGGGTGGCAATAAGGCTTGGTAAATGGCCACATATTATCCACACGGGTAGACACACGGGTATGTGTCTAAGCTGTGTGTGACACACAATTTTCCCTATGCGTGTGTGGTCCGACCGTGTGTCCCCTGCATGTAAAAATTTCAAGTCAGTATACATGGTAGTAAACATACAGGCAGAGACACGGCCATGTGTCTCAACCGTGTGAAGGACACAGCCTAGTACACGGGCGTGTGCCATGGTCGTGTGACATTTTGGGGATGCTTTCATCAGAAACAGAATGTCCAAGTTTTTTCACACAGGCTAGGACACGGGTGTGTCGTGGCCGTGTGAGGGACACGGGCCATTGACACGAGCGTGTGTCTGGCTATGTGAAAACCCCTATAGGTGTGAATTAGAAATTAATTCTACACGGGTACGGGACATGGGCGTGTCCCTGAGTGCTCAAGCCATGTGAGCCACATGGGCTATCAGCACAGTCATGTCAAAATGGCCACACGATCGTGTTACGTTTCCACACGAGCGTGTGCCCTATTTTAAAGGAAAAAATTTTCATAGTTGGTTTAAGGACCCGAAATGTTCCCAATTAGTTTCCAATGGTCAATTTGGGGTTCGTAGGCCCTTAATAAGAAGTTTAAAATAGAAATTGAAAAAAAGTTTTAATTTGGACCGAGTCTTGGTGACTCGAGATTGTTTGTATGCATGAATTCAAGTTAGATAATGCCTTGTACTCTGCCCCGGCGTGGGTTACGGGTATGGGGTGTTACACGGGCTGTCACACCATTATGTTCAACACATAGCCATTTAAATTTCACATGGGCTATTACACGGGCTGTGTGTCATTTAAATTTTAAATGCGTGATGAATCACATGGTATCAAAGGGTTACACGACCTGGAGACATGGTTGTGTGACCAAACTTCAAATGCACACACGGTCTGGCACAAGGTTGGCGACACCGCCGTGTGTTCCTATTTCGAATACCCATACGGGTGAATGTACAAGCTGGAACACGTCCGTGTGCCCTATGCTTTGAACTGTACACTGTTGGTCACACGACCATGTTTTTAAGCCACACGGCCATGTGACTCCTGTTTTCAAAATTTTTCATTTTTTCTAAAATATTCTATTTTGTTTCAAAATGATCCCCAAATGTTCTCAAATTTTTTTAGGGCCCCGTAGGCTCTATTTGTAACACCCCGAACTTGAGACTGTTGCCGGAGTCGGACACGAGGGGTTAACGGGCTTAATCCACTTACTTGCACAGTTCATTTTAAAAATTTCCAGACAGCTGGCTAACTGTGTCACTGTCACCTTAAAAATCATATCTTGAGTTCCACAACTCAAAAATCGGTTTCGTGATTTTTCCCTGACACTAGACTCATATATGCATCTACAAATTTTTTTCTAGAATTTTTGGTCGGGCCAATTAGTACATTTTATTAGTTAAAGTCCCCCATATTACATGGAATTGACTACACTGACCTTTGCGCATTACGACTTGGATATCTCTCTGTACAGGGCTTCAATACTGATGCCGTTTGTTTCTACAGAAACTAGACTCGAAAAGAAATCTGTACATATATGGCATGACTTCTAATTATCTCTGGTCAATATATAATGAGTTTCCAAAGTCGGAACAGAGACTCCAGAAGCTGTTCTGGCCCTGTCTCACAAAAACTTAAATATCTCTTAACATACTATTTATATGATCGTTTCGTTACTTTCCTATGAAAATAGATTCGTCAAGGTTCGTTTACATAATTTATTCACTATTTAATTCTATTCCTACTATTTTTAGTGATTTTTCACATCGACATCACTGCAGCTGTCAGCATCTGTCTTTAAGGTAGGCTTTACCTATTTCATAGTTTCCATGATTCAACTAGCCCTTTTACATATATAGCACAAAATATGATCATGATTAACCATCCCAATGGCTAATCGTTTCCAAACATTTCCATACCTCTTAATGATCAACATACAAATGATTATAATACCATGCCCAAAGTGTATATAAGCCATTTTCGCATGGCTATCCAAATTTATACAAAACCAAAGGGTATGTGACCAATAACAAGAAGGGTAGTCCTATACATGCCATTTCAAAGTTCAACCAAAAGTATACCAAAAGGAGCTTTGATAGTGTGGCGACTTCAACTTCAAAATCCCGAGTCCGATAGTGACGAACCAAAATCTATAAAACAGAGGATCAAAGAAACGGAGTAAGCATTTAATGCTTAGTAAGTTGATTTATGAATTTAGACACAACCAAAGTATAGCATTCATGTAGCTAAGCAGATAATTTCATATGCACAAATTCTCAATATCATACTTACTTCACATTACCAACCCTTATATTCATACACAAAGATCAACTTAGCTAAAGGCGGTAGCTCATTTATCAAGCGAGCGAATACTTATTTGTAAGGGCTCAACTAATTCAAAGCACATACGAAACATACCTCATTGTTGGGATTCTACAAGCGTATTAGTTGAAATTTTTACAGCAAGATCAATCATTCCTGAATCATGTACCTTCGGAATTTAACCGGATATAGCTACTCGTTCAAATGCCTTCGGGACATAGCCCGGTTATAGTAACTCGCACAAATGCCTTCGGACTTAACCGGATTTAGTAACTCGCATTAAATGCCTTCGGCTTAGCCCGAATTAGTAACTCGCACAAATGCCTTCGGATCTTAGTCCGGATTTAGTCACTTAGCACAAAGCCTTCGGGACTTAGCCCGGACATCATTCGAATAACCATGCACATTTATCAATAAATCATGACACATTCGTATTTCATTTTCGTTAGCAAAACTCTAACACAAGGCACTTATCACACTTGCAATTTCGGCTCAATAGCCACACACACAAAGAGCATGATTTTGATTTGCTTAAAACATGATCTAATCAAATCATAATCTAAGTTCCGTTACTCGAAAACTTACCTCGGATGTTGTCGAACGGCTTCAACGGCTATTCGATCACTTTTTCCTTTCCCTTATCCAACTGTGGTCCTCTAAGCTCTTGAGCTAATTCAAACAAATTTAACTTATTAAAGTCTCATTTTGCTAGCTTATGGCCGAATATGACAAGGAGTTTGATAGGTCATATGGCCACCTTTTAGCTCAAATACACAATGATCATACGCATTTTTAATCACATCAAGCAATTTAATACAATTCATTCGAACATCAAAAGAGAAGCTCAAGGTACTTAGCCCATATATACATTAGACATTGAGTCACATATGTACGAAATCACGAATCGAATTCAACATACTAGCAAATATTTCCCCCTTAGCCGAATTTTCTAAGTCAAGCTAAAGCCATCAATAGGCTACCTATGGCTGAACATACACATCAACTCATGTACTCATTCATGTGGCCGAACATACATGTCTATGTTGGGGCCGATTGCAACACTTAATACATTCTACAAGTATGGTCACTTGTATTGACTAAACACCATTTTGTTTCAAGTTCAAAACTTGGCTAATACACACATATACACTAGTAAATCAAACACTAGCATTTGCACTTCACCTTACTACCATTTCTCATCCAATAACGTGAACAAAAACATATTTCTCTTCTACTTCCTACCATGGCCGAATGCATTACAACACCATACCATTTCAATTTTGGTCATGGTTGAACAAGGAACTTAATGTCTCACTCAAGGATGCTAAAAGGAGATTCAAGAGTCATCAATCCACCATCACATGCATCATTACAAGCTTCACTTTTAGCATGCAAATAACATCAACACAAATCCACCTTAGCGAATATCATCTCCATGACATAGTAAAGATTTGAACCATGGGCTAGTTAGAACTCAAGCTAACAAAAAAACATGCATGAATCTCATGGCACAACATCAAACTTACCTTCACCTAGCTACAAGCATGGCGAATCTCTTCAACATTTCCTCCTTCTTTCTTTTGAATTTTCGGTCAAGAAGAATGAAAAAGGATGGACACATTTTTTTTTCTTTTGTTTTCATCATTTTCTTTCTCCTTTCTTTTTTTTCCATTTCTTTATTACTAACTTTATTTTATTGTTTCCTCCCATGATGCACCAACACAACATGTCTATGACATGTTTTGCCCATCATCCTTTGTCCACCCTAATGTCATGGCGGCCACTATTAGATGGGGGAAAATTGACATGCAAGTCCCCCCTTTTTCAACATGCACTAATAGGTCCTTATGTTTTGATCTATCACATTTTAAAAGTGTCACACATAAGTCCTATTGACTAAATTCACATGCAATTTACTAAATCGAAGCTTAAAATTTTTCACACATTTATTTTAGACAATAAATATCATATTCAAATAATTTAGTGAATCGGTTTAGCGGTCCCGAAACCGCTTTCCTACTAGGGTCACTTTAGGGCTGTCACAACTCTCCCCCACTTAAGAAATTTTCGTCCCCGAAAATCTTACCGGTAAATAAGTTTGGGTATCGTTCTTTCATGGCATTCTCGGTTTCCCAAGTAGCTTCTTCGACTCCGTGTTTGAGCCATAACACCTTTACTAAGGGAACCCTTTTGTTTCGCAACTCTTTCACTTCACGAGCTAGGATACGAATCGGTTCTTCTTCATAACTCAAGTCAGATTGAATTTCAACTTCTGATGGATTAATCACGTGTGATGGATCGGATCTATAACGTCGAAGCATCGAAACATGAAAGACGTCGTGAATCTTTTCAAGTTCAGGGGGCAAAATCAATCTATATGCAACTGGACCAACTCGTTCGAGATTTCAGACGGCCCAATAAATCTCGGCTCAACTTGCCCTTACGGCCAAATCGAGTATCTTTTTCCAAGGCGAAACTTTAAGAAACACTTTATCTCCCACGATATTCAATGTCTTTTGTTTCAAATCCGCATACGATTTCGACAATCATGGTCGCCTTCAGACTTTCACGGATTACCTTTAGTTTCCGTTCAGCATCTTTAATCAAATAAACTCCAAAAATTTTACTTTCACCGAGCTCGGTCCAAAACAATGGCGTACGGCATTTTCGACCATACAAAGCCTCGTAAGGTGGCATCTTAATACTTGACTGAAAACTATTGTTGTAAGCGAATTCAATCAAAGGTAAATACCGTTCCCATGAACCACTAAACTCGAGGATGCAACATCTCAACATATCCTCAAGTATCTAAATTATCCGCTCGGATTGACCATCGGTTTGTGGATGAAAAGCGGTGCTAAAATGCAGCTTGGTACCCAAAGCTTCTTGCAATTTCTTCCAAAATCGTGAGGTGAATCTCGGATCTCTATCCGACACGATAGAAATAGGTACCCCGTGTAATCTCACAATCTGAGAAACATATAATTCAGCTAATTTATCCATTGAAAAATCCGTGCGTACGGGGATAAAGTGAGCCGACTTAGTCAATCTATCAACAACGACCCAAATCGCATCTTTCTTACTTGCCGACACTGGCAACCCAGATACAAAATCCATCGTTACTCGATCCCATTTCCATTCAGGTATCATGATCGGTTGGAGTTAACCCGTAGGCACTTGATGTTCTGCCTTCACTTGCTGACATATTAAACACTTCGAAACAAAACCGGAAATGTCTCGTTTCATACCATGCCACCAAAACTGACGTCTTAGGTCGTGGTACATTTTCGTACTCCCCGGGTGAATTGACATTCGGCTACAATGAGCTTCGTTCAGAATCATCGAAATGAGTTCTGAATTTCTTGGAACACACAACCAATTTCTGTACCTCAAACAATCGTCATCATCAATTTGAAACTCCGATTCCACATTGAACACATTCACCCGTTTGCAACCAACTCATCGTCGACTTTACGAGCTTGAATTTGATAAATCAATAATGGTTTGGCCTATAATTGGCTACTAACACATTGTCGGGTAGAAACGCACAAGTGTACATTCATCGTCAGAAAAAAAAGCGGTGATTTACGGCTTAAGGCGTCGCAACCACATTAGCCTTTCCCAGGTGATAATCAATGACAAGCTCATAATCTTTTAACAACTCGAGCCAACATCTTTGTCGCAGATTCAAGTCTCTTTGGGTCATCAAATATTTGAGACTTTTGTGATCCGAAAATACATGGCACTTCTCACCAAATAAGTAATGTCGCCATATTTTCAAGGCGAATACAATGGCAGCTAATTCGAGATCATGAGTCGGATAATTTTTCTCATGTGGCTTTAATTGTCTCGACGCATAGGCCACAACTCGACCTTCTTGCATCAATACGCAACCTAACCCAAGTAGGGAGGCGTCACTATAGATGACAAACTCTTTGCCCGATTCGGCTTGCACTAAAATTGAGCTTGATCAAATAAGTTTTCGATTGATCAAAACTTTTCGACATTTTTCCATCCATTCGAACTTAACATCTTTTTGAAGTAGCTTCGTCATGGGTGTGGCTATCATCGAGAAACCTTTTATAAACCGTCGGTAGTAACCGCAAGTCCCAAAAGCTCGAACCTCGGTAATATTTCTGAGGCTTCCGTTAAGTATGGCTGAAATTTTGCTCGGGTCAACTCGAATACCGATCACGGATACCACATGACCCAAGAAGCTAACCTCTCTTAACCGAACTCACACTTCTTGAACTTAGCATATAATTGCTTATCCGTAAAATTTGCAATACTAATCTCGGTGCTCGGCATGTTCGGTCTCATCTCTTGAATAGACCAAGATGTCGTCAATGAACACAACTACGAACCGGTCCAAATCATTATCAAGATCCGATTCATCAAATCCATAAATACCGCAGGGCATTAGTGAGCCCAAGCGGCATCACTAAGAACTCGTAGTGGCCGTATCTCGCTCGAAAGCGGTTTTGGGTATATCCGAATCTCAAATTACATGAATGGTAATACCCGATCTCAAATCTATCTTTGAAAACACTGAAGCTCCCTTTAGTTGATCAAACAAATCATCAATGCGCGGTAACGGATATTTATTCTTTATCGTCACTTTATTCAGCTGACTATAGTCAATGCACATCCTCATGGTTCCGTCCTTCTTTTTCACAAAAAATACTGGTGCACCCCAAGGTGAGAAACTTGGTCGAGCGAAACCTCTATCCGTCGACTCTTGCAACTGAGCTTTCAATTCTTTTAACTCGGTTGGTGCCATACGATACGGAGCTATCAAAATTGGCGTAGTCCCTGGGACAAGCTCAACACCAAACTCTACTTCCCGAACAGGTGGTAAACCCGGTAATTCTTCGGGAAAAACATCTGGGTATTCACAAACCACCGGCACAGATTCGGGTTTCTTTTCCAATTCCTTGTCATCAAGTACATACGCAAGGTATGCTTCGCACCCTTTCTTACATATTTACGGGCCAACATTGCGATATTACGGTGGCAACCCTTTAAGTCCGTAGACTCAACTTTGAATTATCTCGTTATTTAGCATCTCAAATCAATAGTCTTGCTTTTGCAATTCACAACCGCATCATGCACGGTCAACCAATCTAAACCGAGGATAACATCAAATTCATCAAGCGGCAACAACATCAAGTCCGCGGAAAGCAGGGAACCTCAAGTACTAGGGACATTTCTTACACACTTTGTTGACAAGCACGTAATGACCCAAGGGATTTGACACCGAATTACGAACTCGAGAGACTCAATAGGTAAAGTCTTCTTTGGATGCTAAGGTTTCGCATATATAAGAATGAGTAGAACCGGGGTCAATCAAAGCAATCACATTAGTATCAAAGAGAGTAAAAGTACCGGTAATTACATCTGGCGAGGAAGCATCCTCGCGTGCGCGTATGGCATAAGCCCTAGCAGGAGCACGAGCCTCAGATCTGGTGGTAGCATCTCTAGATCCTCTCTGACCGCCACTAGCATTGCCCGTATTCCTAGATGGTCTACCCCAAGCAGTGGTAGCACCCGGTTTCCCACTTTGATTTACATTCTGTTCAGACAATCTCAGGCAATCTTTGATAAAGTGGTCGGCTGACCCGCACTTGTAACAGAAGCAGTCATGGAATTTACAACTCCAAGAATGCCATTTGCCACAATATTGGCACTCCGTTCTGTCTCGACGATCATTTCCAACACTGGCGATCGAAGTGACTCGTGTGCTCATAGGGGGTCGATCGCGATCTCGTCTAGAAAAGCCCGAAGTGTCCCTAGACTAGCCTAAGCCATCTCTAAATTTCTTCGATGACTGTGGGAAGGGCTTCCCCGAAGACCTCTTACGAAACTCCCTTGCTCCCATATCAGCTTTTCTTTTCTCCATACTGAGCTCCTCGGCTTTACAAGCTCGCTCAACAAGTACCACAAATTCTCGGATTTCCAAGATGCCAACATACAGCTTTATATCATCATTTAGTCCATCCTCGAACGTTTACACATTACGACTTCGAGGAAATGCATTCTCGTCGTCTGGCTAAGCCTCACAAATTTTCGTTCATAGTCGATGTAACCGACATGGAACCTTGTTTAAGTTCAAGAAATTCCTTCCATTTTGATCCATAAATCTCGATGATATACTTTTTCCGAAACTCGGTTTGGAAAAACTCCCAAGTTACTTGCTCTCTAGGCACAACAGAAGTCAACGTATTCCACCAATAGTAGGCAGAATCACGTAGCAAGGAGATAGTACACTTTAGGCACTCATTGGGTGTGCACGATAGCTCATCGAGTACTCGGATAGTGTTGTCCAACCAAAATTCAGCTTGCTCGGCATCATCGCTGTCCGTAGCCTTAAATTCGGTAGACCCATGTTTTCGGATTACATCAACTGGGGCTTATTTGACCTTATTTGGTCGATTCTGGGAGGTATTGTAGGTCTTGAGGTTGTGTTTGTCGGGAATGGAGGTTGTGGAACAGTAGTATTAGTTCGAATGTATTGGTTGAACCAATCATTCATCGAGCTATAAAAGCTTGCCTAGCCTCATCATTCGGATTGCTAGCAATAGGTTGAGAGTCCACCGGCCTTGTCCCTTGCGCGGAGCAAAGCGCTACACACTCAAGATCATCACTACCGCTTCGGTCGGGATCGGGATCCATTACTATAAATAAACACATTTGCAAATGTCGAAATCACCACACTATCAAATAATCACAAAATGGCATGTATAGCTAGACCCACACGTATTACGGTAGTCCTAGAATCGACTAAATCGTAGCTCGATACCAATAAAACTGTAACACCCGTGCAGAGACCGTTGTTTGAGTCGGACACGAGGGTTAATGGGCTTAATCCACTTACTTGCAGTTCATTTTAAAATTTCAGACAATGGCTAAGCGTGTCACTATCACCTTAAAAATCATATCCTGAGCTCCACAACTCGAAAATCAGTTTTGTGATTTTTCCCTGAAACTAGACTCATATATGCATCTACAAATATTTTTCTAGAATTTTTGGTCAGGCCAGTTAGTACAGTTTATTAGTTAAAGTCCCCCATGTTACAGGGATCGACTACACTGACCTTTGCGCATTACAACTTGGATATCTCCCTGTACAGGGCTTCAATACTGATGCCGTTTGTTTCAACAGAAAATATACTCGAAAAGGAATCTTTACATATATGGCATGACTTCTAATTATCTCTAGTCAATATATAATGAGTTTCAAAATTCGGAACAGGGACTCCAGAAGCCGTTCTGGCCCTGTCTCACGAAAACTTAAATATCTCTTAACATACTGTTCATATGATTGTTTTGATACTTTCCTATGAAAATAGACTCGTCAAGGTTCGTTTACATAATTTATTCACTATTTAATTCCATTCCTACTATTTTTAGTGATTTTTCACATCCACGTCACTGTAGCTGTCAGCATCTGTCTTTAAGGTAGGCTTTACCTATTTCATAGTTTCCATGATTCAACTAGCCCTTTTACATATATAGCACAAAATATGATCATGATTAACCATCCCAATGGCTAATCGTTTCCAAACATTTCCATACCTCTTAATGATCAACATACAAATGATTATAATACCATGCCCAAAGTGTATATAAGCCATTTTCGCATGGCTATCCAAATTTATACAAAACCAAAGGGGTATGTGACCAATAACAAGAAGGGTAGTCCTATACATGCCATTTCAAAGTTAAACCAAAAGTATACCAAAAGGAGCTTTTATAGTGTGGGCGACTTCAACTTCAAAATCCCGAGTCCGATAGCTGACGAACCAAAATCTATAAAACAGAGGATCAAAGAAACGGAGTAAGCATTTAATGCTTAGTAAGTTGAGTTATGAATTTAGACACAACCAAAGTGTAGCATTCATGTAGCTAAACAGATAATTTCATATGCACAAATTCTCAATATCATACTTACTTCACATTACCAACCCTTATATTCATACACAAAGATCAACTTAGCCAAAGGCCGGTAGCTCATTTATCAACTGAGCGAATACTTATTTGTAAGGGCTCAACTAATTCAAAGCACATACGAAACATACCTCATTGTTGGGATTCTACAAGCGTATTAGCTAAAATTTTTACAGCAAGATCAATCATTCCTGAATCACGTACCTTCGGAATCTAACCGAATTTAGCTACTCGTTCAAATGCCTTTGGGACATAGCCCGGTTATAGTAACTCGCACAAATGCCTTCAGGACTTAACCCGGATTTAGTAACTCGCACAATGCCTTCGGGCTTAGCCCGGAATTAGTAACTCGCACAAATGCCTTCGGATCTTAGTCCGGATTTAGTCACTTAGCACAAAGCCTTCGGGACTTAGCTCGGACATCATTCGAATAACCATGCACATTTATCAATAAATCATGACACATTCGTATTTCATTTTCGTTAGCAAAACTCTAACACAAGGCACTTATCACACTTGCAATTTCGGCTCAATAGCCACACACAAAGAGCATGATTTTGATTTGCTTAAAACATGATCTAATCAAATCATAATCTAAGTTCCATTACTCGAAAACTTACCTCGGATGTTGTCGAACGGCTTCAACGGCTATTCGATCACTTTTTCCTTTCCCTTATCCAACTGTGGTCCCCTAAGCTCTTGAGCTAATTCAAACAAATTTAACTTATTAAAGTCTCATTTTGCTAGCTTATGGCGAATATGACAAGGAGTTTGATAGGTCATATGGCCACCTTTTAGCTCAAATACACAATGATCATACGCATTTTAATCACATCAAGCAATTTAATACAATTCATTCGAACATCAAAGAGAAGCTCAAGGTACTTAGCCCATATATACATTAGACATTGAGTCACATATGTACGAAATCACGAATCGAATTCAACATACTAGCTAATATTTCCCCTTAGCGAATTTTCTAAGTCAAGCTAAAGCCATCAATAGGCTACCTATGGCCGAACATACACATCAACTCATGTACTCATTCATGTGGCCGAACATACATGTCTATGTTGGGGCCGATTGCAACACTTAATACATTCTACAAGTATGGTCACTTGTATTGACTAAACACCATTTTGTTTCAAGTTCAAAACTTGGCTAATACACACATATACACTAGTAAATCAAACACTAGCATTTGCACTTCACCTTACTACCATTTCTCATCCAATAACGTGAACAACAACATATTTCTCTTCTACTTCCTGCCATGGCCGAATGCATTACAACACCATACCATTTCAATTTTGGTCATGGTTGAACAAGGAACTTAATGTCTCACTCAAGGATGCTAAAAAGGAGATTCAAGAGTCATCAATCCACCATCACATGCATCATTACAAGCTTCACTTTTAGCATGCAAATAACATCAACACAAATCCACCTTAGCCGAATATCATCTCCATGACATAGTAAAGATTTGAACCATGGGCTAGTTAGAACTCAAGCTAACAAAAAAAAACATGCATGAATCTCATGGCACAACATCAAACTTACTTTCACCTAGCTACAAGCATGGGCGAATCTCTTCAACATTTCCTCCCTTCTTTCTTTTGAATTTTCGGTCAAGAAGAATGAAAAAAGGATGGACACATTTTTTTTTCTTTTGTTTTCATCATTTTCTTTCTCCTTTCATTTTTTTTTTCCATTTCTTTATTACTAACTTCATTTTATTGTTTCCTCCCATAATGCACCAACACAACATGTCTATGACATGTTTTGCCCATCATCTTTTGTCCACCCTAATGTCATGGCCGGCCACTATTAGATGGGGGGGAAAATTGACATGCAAGTCCCCCCTTTTTCAACATGCACTAATAGGTCCTTATGTTTTGATCTATCACATTTCAAAAGTGTCACACATAAGTCCTATTGACTAAATTCACATGCAATTTACTAAATCGAAGCTTAAAATTTTTCACACATTTATTTTAGACAATAAATATCATATTCAAATAATTTAGTGACTCGGTTTAGCGGTCCCGAAATCGCTTTCCTACTAGGGTCACTTTAGGGCTGTCACACTATTTACGGCCCATAAGTATATCCTTACTTTGGTTAAAATGCATATTTTAATGTTATTTTTAAATTTGGTTAATTTTATATGATTGAATTTAATTGATTTCTAATTGTACCATAATACTCCATAACCCTAATCCAGTGACAGAGACTGGTTAGGGGTGTTACAATTCCTAAGGGAGAGCTAATATACTTTATGAGCATGCTAGATGTAACATCTCGAAATAGGGCCTAAATGGAATAGTGGTTGCGAAACCACAAATTTGAGATAGAAAAGTTTATTTCGATTAATTTTTATGATTTACCAAGTGATTAGATGCATGTGTTAGAGTATTGATAAGAAATTTTATAGATTGCATGTTTAATTTGCCTATTAGGGTTTATTTGCAGAAGTTGCTGTAACAGCCCGATTTAGGGCCTAAATGGAACGATGGGTTTAGAACCACGAATTTGAAGTCGAAAAATTTATTCCGATTAAGTTTTAAGGTTTATTTATTGATTAAAATATTGTGTAAAAATATCGTTAAGTAATTTTACTGATAAAGTGCTTAATTGGACTTTTAGGACTAAATTGCAAAAGTTGCAAAATATGTGTTCTAATTCATAAGTACTTGATTGAAATGGGGGTTTAAAGAGGAGGTCCTTAAATGGTAATTAGACCATTATATTTTGTTTGGACAAAAATGGGCATGAATAGGACAAAATTTTAAAGAAAGGCATTAAGGGCATTTTAGTCATTTGGTAATTAAAAGAAATAAAAAGGGAAAATAAAGCCAAAATTGACTCATATTTTTCATGGAGGCCGAAATTAGCATGGGGGAAGTCATGGCTAGGGTTTTCAAGCTTTCCAAGATCAATAGTAAGTCCGTTCTAGCCCTGTTTTTCAAGTTCTTTACGATTTTGGAATCCCGGTAACTTGATTATGCTTATTCTAGCAATAATTTAAGCTAGGGTTCATATTTGGAAAAACACCCATAGGTGAAATTTGTTTATTTTGATGTTTTATGGTAGAATATGAAGGCTGAAATTATGTTAAACAACTTTTGCTAAGCGTTTTTAAGCAAAAATGAGTAAAACGGCTTAATCGGTAAAAGTTGTTATTGTTCATAACTATGTGTTAGAGTGAGAATTTGATGTTGCCATAGGAGGGAAAAATGATTAGCATGTCATAAAACATAATAATAAGGGATGAAGTTTAATTCCCGAGCCTAGGGGCAAAAGTGTAAATATGCAAAAGTTTAGGGGCAAAATTGTAATATTTCTAAAGTTTGAGTTAAGGACTATTTTGAATAGTACATTAATTAAGTAAGTAAAATATGATGTTTTAGATCCCGAAAAACGAGATTTGAATCTAGAATGGGAGAAAAATCGAAAATTAGGAAAGTTGGTAAAATGGCTGTTTTAGTATCGAGGTAAGTTCATATGTATAATAAGCATTAATTTATGCATGTTTCAATTTAAAATTGATATATTTACTATGATTACCGAGGTGTTGAAAGTAAGTATAATTATGATGATTTAAATGTTCAATATTATAATTATGATGATTTAAATGTTCAATATTAATTCGACATGGAAATGAGAAAGTATGTAAGTTTGTATGTAAATAATACATTATCTTTATTATGTTTTTTTATTTCAGCATATTTTATGTATTGTAGCTGATTTTTGAATCATAATTGACTATTAGAAGTATGGAATCAAGTATTAGAAAGAGAGAGAAATCCCGGTTGAACCTTCGGAAAGATTGGATGATACAGATGGTATGTAGCTAGGTCACATGTATGGTGCTAAGTGCACATCATGTGTACAAGAGAGCCAAAATTATGTGTATAATCAAGCTAGGTCACATGAGTGGTGCTAAGTGAAGGCCACTATGTGTACAAGAGAGCTTCGATTTTAAAGGTGGGCTGTGAGCGATACCATCGCGTATCTGTTATTATTTCGAAGCGTTCAACTGGGAAATTGATTAAATGAAATTGTGTATGACTTTGTGATGATAAGTGTAAGTATATACATGTGTAAATTATGAGCAATATGCTCGATATGTGATTGGAAATTGGAAAGATTGTTATGGGAAAGTGATGAATACAATTGAGGTGTGAAAGATCAAAATTGACAATAAAACTGTTCTGGATAGTTGTAGTGCCGTGAATCTAAAAATTTACCAAAAATAGTAGAAATTGAACTAGAGACTGAATGAGATATCAAATTATAGCTTAATGAGTCTATTTTCATATAACAGAAATAAACCAAGCAAAGCAATTCTATATTATGATATATTTAAGTTTTTGAGAGACTAGTTCAGAATGACTACGTGATCCCTTGTTCTGAATTGGAAAAATCATTAAAAATTGTACAAAAATAATTATTGGATATAATTTATAAATCCTTAATGAGTATAGTTTCAAATGAAATAAACGAGAAGATCTTTTGAATTCTGTACGAGGATAAAATTGATTCGTAGTGAAGAGTGGGTAGAACAGTTGAGCAGTGAAACAGGGGTAACTTCAATGAATGAACTGTAATAATTGGCTAGACCAAAAATTCTAAAAATTTTATGGTAAGAATATATGTGAATCTAGTTTCAAGGAAAATTAACGTTTTTGTAATTTGGAGTTCTGTAGCTCCAGAGATAAATAATTTAGTTGTTGGTACTCTGCTAGATAGCTTATTTTGAACATGTTTATGATTGTAATAGTGAAAGTATGTGTGTTTGTGATGGTAATATTCCGGGAACATATTGTGACTTTGTTTAAAGTATGATAATGTATTGTTTATTAATATTTACATACTTACTTACTAAGCTATAATGCTTACTCCCTTCCTTTCCTTTTTCCTATAGTGTCGCAAATGTTAGCTCGAGTTGGAGGTCGCCGGAGGTTAAATCACACTATCAAACTATTGATCAATATATAAAGATTTTAAAGTATTTTAAGTCTTTGGCATGTATAGAGACTCGTTTAATTGTTATTAAGTTGCTAGGAATTGGCATAAAATATTGACCTATGTTATTTGAAGGTCTCTGTTGTATAAAGTCATTTAATATAGATAGTCTGGATTATGTTATTAATTAAATGATGCAATTTATGAATGTGCATGCTTGCCTATGTGTGTGGTTGAATTAAAGCATGATATGGGCCTTGTAAGCTCTTTTTAAGGGACAGCTTGAATGTGTTTGAACAAGTTTTAAATTAGAGTGAAATTATGAATCGGTTTTTATACGATGATTAGTGATTAAGTCCGGTAATGCCTCGTACCCTGTTCCAGCATCAAACATGAGTAAGGGGTGTTACACTAGAGACCATTACAAGGCATGCTAACTTAATACTAGTCGCTATGTTGCAACATAGAGTATTGACTATCGCAACATAAGTAGCAAAATAAAAAAATTTTCAAGCTGAAGATACCTTCGATGTTGTGACACACCCCTAAAGATACCTTGAAGATGAGAATACAACCCTCGATGTCTTGACGTAAGACCTAGTGTGTCACGACATCACTTTTGTACAGGAAATAATTATGAGCCAGGGGTGCTTTGGTTCACACAACCAAATGTTAAGCACGAGGACTATAACTGACCTAGGGTTAAGGATGATGCCCACTCTAAAGTCTATAAATAGGCTGATTTAGGACATGTTATGGAAAACTTTCATATTGCATAATTTTCTTTTTAGATTTATTCTTTAGATTTTCTCTTTGTAGGTTTTAGGTTTATTTCAGTTCTTGTTATTCATTTTTATGGGAGAAATCATATTTGTGAAACACAATAAAACTCTGTAAGGATTCTACACACGAGGATTCTAATACAAATCAGGTTTCTTCTAGACTTTACACTCTTGAATTATTCTTCATGTCAATTCTTTCTATCAAGTTTATATTCTTTATGAGATCCACGAGGAACTATTCCTCTTTTGGGGGATTAGCGATTGGAGGTATGATTAATTAACTATTTTGTACTGTTTTCTTAGCGGATCAACTCTTCGGGAAAGAAAGAACCTAAACCCTAGGCCTGACAACCCTAGAAAGTCATTAATGTGGGAATTCATCCAAATTTGGTATGGCCTATTCGTGAACATCTTAACCCTAAATCAGTCTAGACTATGAGGTTGAGAGATAAGTAGTTCTTCTGGACTCGTTATTTTAGTGGAAGATCAGAAAATCCTACAAGGATATTAACTAGTTGGTTGAACAAGAAAACCCGAAGGAACAATTGGTTATGATTACTGAATCAAGCTAATCACCCATGCCCAGATTTGATATATTTTACTATTTGATTTCTCGTGCTTATTTATTAATTTTCTTTCTTAATTATTAGTATAGACCGAAACCTTTCTTTTTATCTCATTGTAATATAATTTGTTTAGAGTACTCATCAGATATGTTTATGCTTAGGTTAGAATTAATTTAGTGCTTGCCTCCCTTGGTTACGATCCTTAGAGTACTCATTTACTCTATTGTAACTATATTACAACCTGACCCGTATACTTGCGGATACCACCTTTCATATATTTTGTGAAGATTTCTACTTTGGACATTGGTACGTCCAGAGGTGATCAGGGTCTATGATGTAATAGAATGAATCTTAAGGGAAGTTCCTGAAAGAAAGTATGTATTTGTATTGTTTAAAGAGGGTATCCTCTATAGTAGTCCACTAGTTTAGAATAATGGGTGTATATGTAATTATGAAAGATATAAGTGTCCATTGGGTTGAATTTTTCTATGATATATAAGATTGAAATCTAAGTTATCTAGTATCAATCATATCTAAATAGTATCATGTTTCATTCTAGAATCAGAGTTGTATGTCACTTTCGGTATTCTTATGTTGTGTAACATAGATGTTGGGAATTCTTCTGAATAGTCTAGAATGTTCCTTATATGTATGAGTATGTATTGGGTCTGATAATTATTGAACTTAGTATTGGAATCTACCAAACGTAAGATCTGGATGTTGTATCCACCAAGAAATAGAAAGTATCTGTGAGTAAACATTCTGAGACAAAGGATATATGTTGTTGGAGGGTGAAATTGTGGAGAATGGATTTTATATAAATATCCTTTTGAGAAGTATCTCCATTATGGTAAGAGAGGAGAAGATGTAGTTATCGTCTGGTAATATCTGAAGTCATCCAAGTAGTGAAGAGAAAGCTAATACGCTAATTATGGTAGTTGACGTATAAATGCAAGTCAAATATTATAAAAGTGTCCACCCAAAGAAGAAATGATATGTTAAGTATGGAAATTGGCGTATACGCATACACCCTATATTTGAGAAGTACCCGCACTATGTATTGAAACTCACTAAGTTCTTCCAAACTTACAAGTGCTTATTCTTGTTTTAGGTATGATTGTAAGAATGAGTGCACCAAGAGGGGCGAAGCTAGGAACACACTAAGATTTCGACAAGTTGGGAAAATATGGATATAGATATCATTGTTGAGTAGGGTTTATAGTTTGACTACACCACAACGAGTATGTCTTTAGTAAAAAAAATATGTTGTAATAAATTTAATAAGACTGATGTATTTCAAAATACTTTTCTTTGTTTCTTTAATATAGAGGCTTTAAATGAAATAATAAGAAATCTGTTTTAAACAAAAAGTACATGTCATCTATTTTGAAACTTTTCAAGTGTAATGTGAAGTAATACCTGAGCTATGGACCGATAATTTAGGTCAGGTTTAGGGCGATACAGACACTTTCATCCAGACTCGTTTTAAGCTCCATGTCAGTGGTCGATTCTACTTTTACATCTGCTGCTATGTTTACTTCTACATCTACTACTACGTCTACAACTAAGTCAATTGGATTGAAGACTTCTTTGGTCATGTTCAATTCTTCCTCGCCTCATATTCCAAACTCTTTTTTACTTCCATAATCTAATTTCGGTTGGTAAATGGAGATACGATGGTTCTCATTATCTGAGTTACGAATATCATGCATGACCTCTTCCATTGGAGTCCTTACTTATAATTGACTTTGGAGTAATTCCTCTAATTGTTCCACCCGTTTTTATATTATTTTTAGGTTAGTTTGGAATTCATTCAAATCATGAGGAAATGTGGACTAATATTTGTAGTCTTCACACCTTCGATCCTAACTCTGCTGGTTCGGTAAGGCTTTATTTGTCTGACATGATCTTTGATTGCTCTTATGTTGCTCATACAAATATTGCTATACATTATCATCCATAATTAACTCCAACTCTTGCTCGGTAAAATATTTGGGCATACTGTACTCTCCGTCATAACTCTATTGGTTTGTTGAACCTTTGTTCATCATACTTGGTGCTTCGTTAATGTACCTTCCTCGTACCAACTATAATCATCATCATCAAATTCACCCATGATTAAATTAAATAGTCAACAAATTATTTAACGAAAATTAAATAAATAACAAAAATAATTAAAATTAACACACTATCTAACTCGTTTATCTTTCGACTAGTATTGTAACGGCCCATTTTCAGTGAAATCAGAATAGTGGTTTTAGGACCACAAATATGATGTTGAAATATTTATTTTATTGTCTACAGCATGATAGTAGTAGCGTATAAAAATTTTGTTAAAAAATTACCATTTACATACTTATTTAATAAAAATGACTAAATCGCGTAAAGTGCAAAAGTTGTGTTCTAGTAGCTAAAGGTATTAAATAGCTATGGAACCTTAAAGTATGAGTCTTTATGTGGCAATTAGATCATTCATGTTGATAGTGGAATGTGATAGCTTGGTATTATGGAAATTTTAATGTTTTAAAAGGGTTATACTAGTAATTTGGTAAATAATGATATATTAAATAAAACAAAAATTAAAGTATCATCTTCCTAAATTAAACACCACTGAAATTTCAAAGAAAAAGAAGCCATAGGAGCCTGCTAGGTTTGGCAATGGTGTCCTTGTGTGCATGTTATGTATTTTAGTCTCGTTTTTAATGATTTTTATGTTTTCGAGATCGTTGTAGCTTAATTTAGCTAGCCTAGGGACTAATTTGTGAAACTGTTAAACTATTAAAGTTTTACCATGAATGAATGTGTATGCTTTTTGAGGTTTTATGGAAGAAAATGGTTAGTTGTTGATAGATAAACAACTCTTGTTAAGTGATTTTTGGTGAAATTGTCAAATAAGGATTAAATTGAAAAATAAAAAATTTTACATGATGAAATTTTGAAATAAATGAAATATAGGGCTTGCTAAGGACCGAAATAAAATTCAGCTATAGTGGGTTGGTACCAAATTGCATGAATTTCATTTTATAAGCTTAAGGATTAAATTGTAATGGATTCAAAATTATAGGGGCAAAAGCATAATTTTTCCAAAATATTATTTTTGGATTTAATTGAATAGAATGAAGTTTGAGTGAATTAAAATTGATTACTTAGATCAAGAAAAGCAACATACGAATTTAGATTGGGGAAATGAAAAAGTGTTGGATTAGTCGATCCTATTTCTTCGGGCGTGGTCGAGGTAAGTTCGTACATTTAATAAAGTTGTAATATGCTCGATTTACATGTTTTTATGTTATATTATGGTATTAAGTGCCTATGAAAAAAATCCAACTAAGTTTCAGCAACTTTTGGATCTTGTTCGAACCTTAGGAATATATAGGATACAAATGACATGTCATTAGGAGTTACTGTGTTTTGGATACTGGTCTTGTACATCCTACCGGTAGCTGAGTTTCTAGCATGTGTTGCGGTTACTTGATAACTTGTGTGAGCAGCACCGCGTAGCTACGTCCTGACTGACAGCTTGTGTGAATAGACCCACTTATGGCTCGAGAGAGAGCATTTATATAAGGTAAGAGAAAGTAATGGTTTCGACCATATGTTATCACATAGTGTGTGAGATTCCCACATATTTGATATTATTCTAGTGGTTCAATGGGTATACAAAAGGGAAGGATTGACAGATATTTTGATAGGTAATGTTATAAAGTATGAAATAGGTATGAAATGATGATGCTGTAAACATGCTTAGTCATATTCATGAGAGTATGAATGTTTATAAGTTATGTGCATAAAAGCTATTATGTTTTGCAATGAGTTGCTAAGTTATGTGGTTGTCTAACTTGAAAGGTTGTTGTTGTTTAAGCTTGTACCAAGCTATATTGGATTATCTCATAAATTGCTTTTAAGCTCATATATATTGAAATGGTAAGCTTTGTTTATGAATTATGAACTTACTAAGCATTATATGCTTACTTTGTATTATTTCTCTTATTTTTTTTTTTAGATAATCGGAAGCTCATTCAGTTTGAAAATTTTTCAGAGATCCATCACACTATCCATCGACTATATCGGTAGATTTTGATGATTTTGAGTCATGATTATTGTAACACCCCAATTCCGTATCCGTCGCCGGAATAGGTAAAGGGGCATTACTGGACTTGAAACTCATATCAGAACAGTAAATTTTTTTTTATTTTTTATTTTTGAACATTCCTTTAGATAAGTACTAAAGACAGTCAGGGATACAATTTAAACTTCTACAAGTACACATTCAAAAGATGCCATTTTCGCATGGCTTATATACATTAACCAAAATATTCTTGACCCTTTGGTCTATTCTATACATGCCATAAAATAATTCAAAACATAACAGTAACAAGCAATGGATAGTGATAGTGTGACTAGTTGCTGACGATCCCCGAGCTGTAGCTTCCAAATGAGATCTAAAAATAGAGGAAACAAAGTAAACGGAGTAAGCATTACAATGCTTAGTAAGTTTTAAGCAGGTGTCAACAGATAATGATCAAATTATAACATAGTTGTTCGTATTTTTATTTCACTCTTCCTTGACATACCATCCCTTTACCGAATATGCACATCTCATCATATATAATTGGCAGATAAACTTTCACATAAAAGTGAGATCATGTGACATAGATATATTGTATAATTTCACATAACCCCTCACACTGATCCGATGTCACATAATCATAGGAATAGTCTCATAGATTGCTCACGTATGCATCACATAACTACCTTATGATTTAGTTCAAATCAAGCTCACATATAAACTTGGAGTACATACCTGTTTAACCTTTCGCATTGAATATATTTATAAGCAATTCTTATTGCGAAGTCTTATAGCTTTAAACTCTACTCGGATTATCGGCGAGACCTTTAGCTAAGATGAAATCTCCACACGAAGTCGTGGGTCTTAACCTGACATAGTCACCGTGATCTGGTCATCGGTCTTTAATCCGGGTTTACATCATAGAGTTTCATGCATATTTATTCACATGTTACAACATTCACATCGACTATCATATTTGTAATTCATTTACCTCATCAAATATCTAATAAAACACACCTTCCGCCAATCATCATTTGGCCACAATATATATATATATACATCTCATACATATCTCACATTAGCCATTTGGCTTTACCACGTCTCCATCTCATACACGTTTCGCATTAGCCATTCGGCTTCGCCACATATATACTCTTCCACGTTCATCACATTGGCCATTCTACCTTATCACATATATGCATGTTCGCATTCATCACATTGGCCATTCGGCCTTATCACATATATGCATGTTCACATTCATCACATTGGCCATTCGGCCTTATCACATATATGCATGTTCACATTCATCACATTGGCCATTCGGCCTTATCTCAAATATACACATTCACATTCATCTCATAAAATCCTAAATCAAAATATAAATTTTCATGTATACACTTTGTCTTGGCTGAATCTACATCTATCATTTTCCAATGAATAATTCAATTTCATGCCATACTATCATTTCATATTCGAATACTTATAAACTTACAATTTCACAAATTTTAATATCAAAGATCCATCTAACACTCATATATTATTTTACAATATCACAATTTAGAATTCACGTATGGGTTTAATCAATAGCTTATGAGCAACTAAAACAAGTTTTATCCATGTTTACAACATAACCATAAATTCTCTACAAGCTGTTTTTCCTGAGCAACAGTCGTTAAATTATTTGTAACTGGGGCTACGAAATTCCAAATTATGTGCCATTAATTTTCCATGAAAATAGACTCGTATATCCTCTATCCAAAAAATTTTCAGAATTTTTGGTTTGGCCAATCAATACCAGATTTTTCTTAAAGTTCCCCTATTTTACTGCTTGACTACTCCGACTACTCTTCACTAAGATTTTAATTTCTCATTGTACCGAATTCAAAATATGTTTTCGTTTATTTTTTTTGAAACTAGACTCATTAAGGAGTCTAAGCATATAATTTTATCTTATAATCATTTTTTTACGATTTATGATGATTTTCCAAATACTGAACAGGGGATTTCGGAGCCATTCTGACTCTGTCTCACACAACCTTGAAAATCTCATTATCGTCAACCCCTTTGCTTACACGATTTCTTTTATACGAAACTAGACGTATCATGATTTAATTACATAATTTATTCAGCCTTTAACTCAACTCCCACAAATTATGGTAATTTTTCCAAAACACGCTACTGCTGCTGTCCCTAGCAGATTTATACAATTTACTCTGTAAAGTTCTCATTCACATATTTAAAATATAATATCGTATATGCCGTCATTTAGAAAAGTCATTGACCTTAACGTATATACATAATTCATATTCATCCCATTTTAAAACTTAAAACTTACAAAGGAATCAAACTCAATTACTTAAGAACTTACCTCGAAAGTTGTCGAACGATTACAGATCGACTATTCGGTTAGGTAGCTTTTTCTCTTATCCGAATTAGACTCCCTAAGCTCTTGAGCTTGAATAAACAAATTTAATCTATTACAAACCAATTATACAAACTCATGGCCGAATACACATTTCTCCTACTTCCATTCTAAATAAAATTTTATCAAGCTTCCATCTTCATTTAACTATGTACCATTTAAAACTATCAATACTTTACACCCTTTAACAAATTATAATCAATTGCCGAATGCATCTTTGACAATTTAAACCACACAACTCAAATTCTTACAATTTAAACTTAGAAATTTCTATTCATGTAAATTTTAGCAACATGGAGTCCATTAAACACTCCAAAATTCCATTTGAACAACAATCGTTCAACCTTCTAGCATAATTTCAATCTAGACAGCAAGCATTATTTAACATTCAGACTATTTTATTAGACCATCTGAATAGCTCAATTAACACCAATTTATAGCCCCTTGAACAATGAATTAAACCCATTCGATTAGCAACAAAAACTAATAGTTAACAACTATTGTTTTCTTTTATTTCCAACATGCAGCAGACCAATTCCTCCACATATTACAGCACATTCAAATCAGCATTTACATGCTGGAACAATTTGTTTTCAAGCTGCAGTTTCCAACAGTCACTTATGCATTTAATTGTCAAATTGTTACGTCACTACTAACAACTGAAACTTAGTAAGAATAACATAATATTTTAGCTATTAAACTCAATTTATCAACCCCTATAACCATAACTTACCTGCATGCAAACATTGGAATTTAAACATAAGAATTTACAAAGTTTCCTTTGAAAAACTCACTCACAAGCACATTCAATATGTCCTATTTTGGACAGCACAAGGCAGCAAAAATTATATCCCGCAAGAACACACTTAATAGTATTAAAATTTATTAGCTCATCACAACAAAAATCCATTCTTTTTAATCCTGTAATAACTCAATTAATTGGTCCCTAAACTGGACAGCATAATGCAACAAATGGGACTGTCCATACAACCCCCCAATCGGCATTAAAATAGAACCATTAATTTGTTCAAATTTTGGACAGCATAATGAAGGCACAAAATTGGACAGTAGTAATTTTTTTTTACAACTAATCAAAGAGCTTTTCTTTTCTACAACCCATATTCATGCCTTCCAACCACAATCCATCATTATTTTTCTTTACAACAAAGTTAAAGATAGAGGAGAGCTTAGAAAACTTACCAACTTAGGATACAACTCTTAAACAAGCTAAATCCTTAGTTTCCTTCAGCATGCAAACTGTCTCCATTTTTCTTTTCTTTTTCCCTTATGGTTTCGGCAAAAGGAGAAAACAAAGAGAAAAGTTTCTTTGTTTTTATCACTATTCTTTTCTTATTTAATTCATGTTTTCAAATTATAAACTATTAAATATTATTTACTAAATATAATATACACATAATGCCAAAATCATAACATCATTACCAAAGTGGGCCATTTGACATGCAAGTCCACAACTTTAGTAATTCAACATTTTAATCACTTGGACATTTGCCTATCATATTTTTAAAGCTTCTCAAATATGTCCTTTTTAGCTAATTTCACATCCAAATGACAAAATTAAAACATGAAATTTTTACACATACTTATTCACAAATAATAAGCATAGAATATAACAATTAATTATTTTTGTGACTCGATTTTGTGGTTCCGAAACCACTTTCCGACTAGGGTCAGATTAGGGGTGTCACAATTATAGTGGCATGTATAGGTGTCTTTGTTTTATGAAATTAGCCATTAGGTATGGCTTGTATATATGTTATTTTGGTTAATGATATAGTTGATATGATATCATGTATATATATGGTATTTAAAATTGTTTCCATTTTTGAATCTAAGTATTTAGTTATGGTAGATGAATGGATGAACATTAAGGTATGCTACTAGATGTTGTTTTGGTATGATATAGATAGTGCCTTGAAATGTTAATGGTTAGTTTTGGTAGCCATGAAGGTATAGTGGCATTTGGTATATTTATTAAGATTAATGGTATATGTGGTAATGGTCATAATGGTATTTTTTGTGCATGTAATTGGTATATGAACATTATGGAAAACGTGGATTTAAAGTTGTTCAATTGGTGGTTTGAATTGTGAATGAATTTGGTAGGTGTTGTAACAGCCTGATTTTGGGTCTAGACGGAACATTGGTTTCGAGATGACAAATCTGATGTAGAAAATTTTATTTTTATTATATTTTTATGGTCTACAAATTTATGGAATGATTTCTTGAAAATTTCGTTAGAAAATTTTGACGTTTGGGCACTCAATTTAGTCAAAAGGACTAAATTATAAAAAGTGCAAAAGTTGAGTTCTACATGCTAGAGGTGTCCAATTGTTATGAAATTTTAAATTGGAGATACTTAAATGGTAATTAGACCATTGGTTAAGTTAGTGGACAAAAATGGGAATGGTTAGGTATGTTTCTAAAGTTTTTCATTAAGGGCATTTTAGTAATTTGGTTATTAAATGAATTAAAAGCCAAATTAAAAGCCAATTTTTGTCCATCTTCAAGCTATGGCTGAAATTACCATGAAGAAACCATGGATAGGGTTTTTCAAGCTTCCAAGCTCGATTGTAAGTCCGTTCTAGCCTCTTTTTTAATGATTTTTACGTTTTTGAGATCCTCGTAACCTAATCTATCAATTTCTACCAATAATTTTAGATATAATCAAAGTTTAAATTTTTAAACATGATGGATATTTGTGTATTTTGATGTTTAATGGTAGAAAATGCATGTTAGATGTTAGATAAATGACTTTTGCTAAGTGATTTTCGGTAAAAATGCCTAAAAGGACTTATTTGTAAAAGTTATAAAATAAGTAGTAGAAGTGTGATTTAATGAAAAATGTGGACCGGTATGAGTACAATAAAGATTTGGCTAGGCTTGGGTAGTGAATAAATTTGATGAAAATCATTTTACGAGTCTAGGGACTAAAATGTAAAAATGTGAAACTTTAAGGGCAAAAATGTAATTTTTTCTATAATGTGATTTTGGGCTGATTTGAGTAGTTTATGGTTAAATAAGTTAAATGTGATATTATAGATCAAGAAAAACGAGGTTTAGACCAAGAACGGGGAAAAACGAGTATTTGATGGTTAGGTCATTTCTGCCATTTTTATGCCGAGGTAAGTTCGTATGCAAATAATGCATTTTTTTAATTATGTTTCAAATGCTTTATTATTGTATGAATTATGATTGACCATTGAGTGTGTTCAACAAAGTTCGACAAGCGTGAAATCCTGGTTGAACCTTAAGAATAGATAGGATACAAATATCATGACATTATGGTTACTAAGACTATGTGTAAGACCATATCTGGGATATGGCATCTATATGAGACTTCGTGTAGGACCATATCTGGGATATGGCATCGATATGAGATTTCTTGTAAGACCATAGCTGGGCTATTGGCATCGATACGAGATTACATGTAAGCCCATTTCTGGGATATGGCGTTGGTATGGTACTAAGTGTACGGGACTCCTGAGTATCCTTTAGTATTCCAAGTGGTTCAATGGGTAATTTAACAGGTATGTCAAAGAAAAGAAACAACATGTAAGTATTACGAATTGGTACAGGTATGTGCGTAATGTAATAGCCCGGTTTTAGCTTAATCAGAATAGTGGTTTTGAAACCACAAATCTGAGGTCGTAAAATTATTTTAATATTATTTTTGGTGTTTACAGTATGAGACTATATATGTATGAATATTTCGTGAGCTAATTTTATCGTTTAATAGCTCAATTTCAGAAAAATGTCTTAATCGCGTAAAATGCAAAAGTAGCATGCTATAAGTTAAAAGTGCCAAATTGTTATGGCTTATTAAATGGGAGGTCATTATGTTGATATTAGACCATTATTAGTGTATTTTGACAAAAAAAGGGCATTAAATGAATGTTTTAAATGTTTATTAACTAAGGTTAAATTTGTAATTTATGTATTAAGTTAAAATAAAAACAAGTAATAAACATATCATCTTCTTTAATGGTGTTATTCAACCGAATTTAAAGAACAAAGGAGTCCATTTAGGGTATGAAGCATTTGGCAATCTCATTAGCTAGCAAGTAAGTGATTTTAGCTTGGTTTTTGATGATTTCTATATTTTTGTAATCGTTGCTTTGTAATCTAGTTAGCCCAAACCTTAATTTATGAAATTGTTGATGATTTTTGTAAAATTCCATTGATGAATCTATGAGTTTTATAATGTTTGATGATGACTTATGCAAGCTTGGTGTTTGATATACATATTTTGTAAAGTGATTTTTTACAAAAATGTCAATTAGGGATTAAATTGAGAAAAATGTAAATTGAGGGGTTAAATTGTGAAATAAATGAAAAATATGGGCTACTAAGGACCTAAAGAGAATTTGGCCAACCATGGGTTTTGTCAAATTTTGTGAATTTTGTGTATTTATGAAATAGGGACTAAATTGAATAAATGTGTAACTTTAGGAGCTAAAGTGCAAAAATGCCTAAATATGTGTTTGTGGATGAAATTGAATGTGTTGATGAATAAAAAGTTTAATTTTGAATGTATATAGATCAAGAACGAAAGAAATCGGATTTAGATCGAGGAAAACAAAAGTTATCGAATAGTCGACCCCGTCTGTTACTTCCGACTACGAGGTAAGTTCATATGCAAATAAATGTCTTTGAATTAAATTTTATATGTTTTATTATCATTGAATTGCTATAATTGTCGAATGAGCAAATACGAGCATGAATCGACAAAGTTACAATATCCGAAAGTCCTGTACGAACCTTAGGAATAGTATAGGATACGAATGTCAAGACATTAGGTTATCGAGATGTGATTCCATGTAATACCATGTCTGGGACATCGGCATTGTATTGAGATTACATGTAAGAACATGTCTGGCACATTGGCATCGTTAATCGATTTCGTGTAAGACCCTGTCTGGGACAGTGGCATCGATATGTGATAACATGTAAGACCATATCTGGGATATGGCATTGTACTAACTTATGTGATTTCTGAGTGTGCTAAATGATTCCGAATGGTTCAACGGGCAATGTCAAGTCGAGAAAGATTATGTAAAAGAGTTAAGTGACTCAAGTACGTATGAGATTCATATGAGTATTGAAAAGAGAAGTAATTGATGAACTTACATGTGAATATGAATAAGTATTCATTGAGAAAGTTTGTGAACTTGTATGTAATTGGCTATGTTAAGCAAAATTGAATTGATATGTAAATGTTTATGTGATGACTTTATTTGTATATGGCTTACTAAGCCTTTAAACCTTACTTTGTGTGTTCTTTCCTTGTTTTATAGATATTTGAAGCTAGCTCAGACTCGTGAATTGTCAGGAATATGTCATCACACTATCGATCATCTCGTTGGTATTTTTTGGAAGCTTTGTATATATGGTACATGGCATGTATAAGCTAGTGTCATTTTGTTATGTTTTGAGCTATGATGTTAGCCATGTGATTTGGCTTCTAAATGATAATGTGTATAGTCATTTAAGTTGGCTTGAATTGTGTTTGATAAGTGATATGTATGTGATGTATATAATGCCTTATATGTTGGCTTATTTTGGCATGTTTGCCATAGTTATTGATATAGCCAAATAGTTGTTATTTGGTTAATCAGTAAATGATGTATTAATGCTTGGAAGATTGACATATTTTGGTATGATTTTGAGATGGAGATATGGTGTAAGTTGTATCATAAAATAGATGATAAATTTGATGAGTAATGTAATTAGTAGTCATGTGAGATTGATGATTTTGGCACTTGGATTTGGTATGTTTTTGAATATGAAATTAAGTAGTTGAAATGGTTGAGTTTAGATGGCATGATAGGTATTTGAATTGGCATGTTTTTGGTTGCCTATATATGTGTTAAAATGGTATCATTTTGATGGCTAGGTGAGCATGAGAATAGAATGGAAAATTGGCTTTGCGAATGGCCTATTTTTGTCCACACGGGCAGAGGCACGGATGTGTGTCTCAACCTTGTGCGACACACGGTCAGGTTACATGGCCATGTGTCCCCTGGGGTACCCTTGGAATTAAAGTCAGTATATGCTACAAATTTGACACGGCCTAGACACATGAGCATGTCTATTGGCCGTGTGTGGCACACGGGCTGGCACTGTAACACCCCGAACCCGAGACTGTTGCCGGTGTCGGTCACGAGGGGTTAACGAGCCAAAACCACTTATAGCACCGACCAATTTGACATTTCTAGACAGGCTGGAGAACTGCATCACTGTCGCCTTAAAAAGCATATCTCCAGTTTCAAAACTCAGAAACTGATTCCGTAAATTTTCCCTGAATTTAGACTCATATATCCATCCATGGATTTATTTCTAGAATTTTTGGTAGGGCCAATTGGTACAGTTTATTAGTTAAAGTCACCCATGTTGCAGGGGTCGACTACACTGACCTTTGCGCGTTACAACTTGAATATCTCTCTGTACAGGGCTTCAATACTGATGTCGTTTGTTTCTAATGAAACTAGACTCAAAAGTAAATCTGCACATATAAGGAATGACCTCTAATTCCCTCTGGGTAATTTATGGTAAATTTTCAAAGTCGGGACAGGGGATCCAGAAACCGTTCTGGCCCTGTCTCACGAGAACTTTAATATCTCTTAGTATACTATTCATATGATCGTTTCGTTACTTTCATATGAAAGTAGATTCATCAAGGTTTGATTACATAATTTATTCACTATTTAATACCATTCCTACTATTTTTAGTGATTTTACACATCCACGTCACTGCAGCTGGCAGCATCTGTTTTCAAGGTAAACTTTACCTATTTTGTGGTTTCCATGGTCCAACTATAGTCTTGTCATACATAGGTCCACATGTGATCATATTTAGCCATTCCAATGGCTGATCATGTGACCAACACTCCCATTCCAATTCATAATCACATCATGAAACCATATATATATTTACAATAAGCACGACTTCAAATGGTCTAATGCCATACTCCACTTTTACGAGCCATTTTCGCATGGCCGTACACATATACATCACAAAGATACTTGAAAACAACCAAGGGTAGTCCTATACATGCCATATCCAAGGTTCGACTAAAAGAGTACCAAAAAGGGGTTTTGATAGTGTGGATGACTTCACTTCAATGATCCCGAATCCGATCACTAACGAGCAAAATCTATAAGACAGAGAAACAAAGAAACGGAGTAAGCAATTTATGCTTAGTAAGTTTCGAGCCACAAATTTACACACAACCAAAGCATAGCATTCAAGTAGCTAAACAATAATTCATATGCACAATTTCTCAATGACATGCTTACTTCACAATCCCAACTCTTATATTCATACACAAATAACGGCTTAGTCAAGGCCGATAGCTCATTTATCATTGGAGCGATTACTCATACACACTTACTCACAGTGTGCAAAGCACACACGAAACGTACCTTGTTGTTGGGAATTTCACAAGCGTATTAACTGAAAATTTTACAGCAAGTTCATAATTCTCAAATCACATACCTTCGGAGTTTAACCGGATATAGCTACTCGTTCAAACGCCTTCGGGACATAGCCCGGTTATGGTAACCCGCACAAATGCCTTCGGGACTTAACCCGGGTATCACAACTCGCACAATTGCCTTCGGGCTTAGCCCAGATATCATAACTCGCACAATTGCCTTCGGGCTTAGCCCGGATATCACAATTCGCACATTCATACACATCTTTGTTTCAATTTCATAACAAAACGTTTATGCACAATTCACTTAATAAGAAATATCATTTCGGCTCAATGGCCACATACAAGGGCACAATTTCGATTGCTTATTACTTCATCCAATCGAATCAAAATCTAAGTTCGATACTCAAAACTTACCTTGGAGGTTGTCGAGCGCTTCAACGGCTATTCAATCACCTTTTCCTTTCCTTTATTGGAGCTAGTTCCCCTTTGCTCTTGAGCTTTATGTTAACAAATAAATTGATTTAATCGTTTTGAATATCAAAAGGGGAATCCAAGGTACTTAGCCTTTATAAGACCGCACACACTTACATCCACATACTTAAGCTCAATAATTATAATATAGCATCAAGTACTCATTTTACTCATGTGGCCGATTGTTCTAAGTCGATGTAAAGCCATCAACATGCTTAGCTATGGCGAATATACACAACATCTTAGGTACTCTTTCATGGGCCGATTATGCATGTTGATGTCGAGGCCAACTACATGTTTAATACCACACATGAATGGCACACATTTTACTAGCTAATGCATTACATATTGTAGCTCAATACACATCTATCATTTACTTTATAATCGAAACATCATCACAAGAAAATATATACTTTGAGATAGCATATATGTCATACCAATACATCATGTGCAAACATATCTATACATATAGGTGCAAGGCCGAATCTCAAGGTGCTCATAACCATCCAAAACACAAATTTTACCAATCATATCACAAGCATAAATCATGCTCATGAATGCAACATGGCGAATACATCACAACCATACCCTTTCAACTTCGGTCATGGTTAAACAAAGAATTCAATGTCTTACTCAAGAATGCTAAAAGAAATTTCAAGAGTAGTCAATCCATCATTGCATGCATCATCAACAAGCTTCACATTTAGCATGCAATGGCTTTAACACAATATCAACCTTGGCCAAATACCATTTCCATGGCACAACAAGGATTTGAACCATGGGCTAACATGAACATCAAGTTAGCAACTAAAACATGCATGAATCTCATGACACAACCTCATACATACCTTAATCTTGGTACAAGTATGGCCAAATCTCCTTCTAGTTCTCTTCTAAACCAAAATGGAGCAAAATCCATTTCTTCCTCCTTATGATTTTCGCCAAAAAGATGAGAAAGGATGAACACAACAATTTTTTTTTCTTCCTTCTTTCTCAACTCACGGCAAGGGGGGGGAATACCACACTCACACACATTTTTTTTTCATTCTTTTATCACCTATACACCTTTTTTTATTATTTCACGCTAATGCACCAACAAAACATGTTTCATGACATGTTTAGCCCATACTCTCTTGTCATGGCCGGCCACTTCATGTTAGGGGGGGAATTTGACATGCAAATCCCTTATTTTTGCATGCATTATAAACTAGTCATCACACATTTCCCCATCATACTTTCAAAGTTTACTACTAGGTCCTTTCTAGTGAAATTCACATTTATAACTCTAAATCGAAACATCAAAAATGTCACACATGAATTAACACATATTATAGGCATCAAAATAAATTATAAATTATTTTTATGCCTCGGTTTTGTGGTCCCGAATCCACATCCCGAATAGGGTCTATTTTGGGCTGTCACAACTCTCCCCCACTTAAGAAATTTTCGTCCCCGAAAATCTTACCGGTAAATAGGTTTGGGTATCGCTCTTTCATAGAGTTCTCGGGTTCCCAAGTAGCTTCTTCTATCCCGTGTTTGAGCCATAACACTTTCACTAGCGGAACCCGCTTGTTTCGCAACTTTTTCACTTCACGTGCTAGCATACGAATCGGTTCTTCCTTATAACTCATATTGGCTTGAATTTCAACCTCTGATGGACTAATCACGTGCGATGGATTAGATCTATAGCGTCGAAGCATCGAAACATGAAAGACGTCGTGAATCTTTTCGAGTTCAGGGGGCAAAATCAAACGATATGCAACTGGGCCAACTTGTTCGGAGATTTCGTACAGCCCAATGAATCTCGGGCTCAACTTGCCCTTACGGCCAAATCTGAGTATCTTTTTCCAAGGCGTAACTTTAAGAAACACTTTATGTGACATCCCTAAAGTGACCCTAGTCGGAAAGCGGTTTCGGGACCGCTAAACCGAGTCACTAAATTATTTGAGTATGATAGTTACTGTCTAAATATGTGAAAATGCATGTGTGAATTTTTTTTTTTAATTCTTTGATTTAGTTAATTTGAAGGTGAATTGAAAGAAAAAGGACTCATGTGAAAGGATTTAATTATATGTGGCTAATTTTAAGAGGTTAATAAAGGAATGAAGTAAAATAAATGGAGTTGCATGTCAAATAATCCATTTGACAAGGTTAGTGGCCGCCATGACAAAATTATGGGCAAGGAACATGTTTCCAACATGTTATGCTAGTGGTGTATGTAGGAAGCCATAAAATAATAGCTACCATTAAAGAAATGAACAAAAAATGAGCATGGATGCCCCCCATTGTGCCGTAACTAGAGAGAAAAAACAAAAAAAAAGGAAAATGCTCATTCTATTCTCCATTGCCGTGGCTTGAAGGAGGAAGAAGAAGGAATTCTTTTGTGCATGATTTGGCTTGGTTGATGCTTAGGAAGAGGTAAGCACTTTGAAACCCTTGGAAATTTAGATGTAAATGAGGTGATTAGTTCAAGTTCTATTCATTCCATGGATTAAAATTGGTTGTTTGGAGGTTTGGTATTTGGCCAAGTAGTTGAAGCTCTTGGTACATATATTTTCATGAAAGTTGAAATTGGTTTGTTCATAAGGGAGGGGTGCGAATGTGGCAAATGAAAGGCCTTGATGAACTATATATGTGGCTTGGGTTTATGATATTCGGTTAAGGGATATTGTGCTAGCAAGGTTGGTTTTATATATACATGTAAGTTACTTTGTATATGATGTTTAGAAAAAAAAAATAGTGAAGGGCAAAGTTAATGATGTTGGATAAATTTTAGTAGAGTTGTGCTTAGGCATTCGGTCATCGATGAGCATTGTGGTAACCTAGTTGTAGTTGCAACTCCTAATTTTGAGATGGAATTTGTACACATACGTTAAGTAAATGGTTAGGGCGAATGGGGACTATGTGTTTGAAAGAATAAAATCGATACTATAATTGATAGTATAAGTATTCGCCATTCAATCAAGGGTATAGGTGATGTTAGATCAATTTTAGCACATTCGCTATTTAAGTATACCCAATCATGATATTGCCTTTGATTGTATAAAATCAACTAAAATGGGTGGTTAGTGAGGGTGGTTATTTAATATAGGAATATGTATATGTGTATGTGTGATTGGATTATTGATAGAATAGTAAATTGCATAAGGCTATTGGCGAATAGCCAAGAACATAAGGTAGCAAGATAAAATTTTACCATGTCGTTCGTATGTTATATGATCATTAGAATGTGGATACCAACATATGTACCAAAGCGATTGAATGAGTTAATTTGTTTGTTTAAGCTCAAGATCGTAAAGGAGAGCGTCCAACAAGGGGAAATCGAAGGTCAACGAGTAGCCGACTTAGAATTATTTGCCCAACACAAGGTAAGTCATCAAGCACATATTTGATATTGCTTAAATGATTGTAAAATCTGTGCAATTGTGTTTAATGGGATGATATATATATATAAATGAAAATGTATGTGTATGGAATGATGACATTTGTTGAATGTAAAAGAAATAGTGAAATGTGTAGAAAGTTTGCTTTCGGCACTAAGTGTCGGGCAATACGTGTGTACGGTGACGAGATCGGCACTAAGTGTGCATGCTGGAAATATATGGCACTAAGTGTGCATGCTGGAAATATACGGCACTAGGTGTGCAAGCTCGAAGGGTATGGCACTGTGTGTGCGGGCTTAAATCGCATGGCACTAAGTGTGCGAAATCGAGTATTAAGCAATCGTGTGCGTATTTATATATATATATATCTCTGATCGAACAATTATATGGAGGTGTGTCTCCATCGAGTTGAGTATGGACAGCGGATCGGGTAAGTACCTTGAGCTCATGACGAATAGGCAATATGTTCATGCTCGGGGTTGAGCTTGGTAAGCTTTAAATCTATGTGATGATTGCAATTGTATGATTGTGGTGAAAATGAGTTGGTGTGTAAAATGCCTCAAATATCTTATTGTATAGAATATGAAATGTGGATGTATGACTTGGTATGAGATTGAACCGAAGGTCCAAGGAACTATGATATAGTTCGATATGGATGGAGTACTTAGCCTCGTTCATTATTTCATGTTGTAATAATTTTGTTAATGGATGGTTGTGGAATGCTTATGGCTTACTTGAGTTATAAACTCACTCGGTGTTTTCTTGTCACCCATTTTAGGTCTCTTGGACTCGTCTCTTGTGTACTCGTAACTGTCGTCAAGTCATCACACCGCGAACAATCTTTTGGTATTGTCTCCTTAGTCGATCTAGGAGAACATTTGGCATGTATAGGCTATTTTATTTTGTTGAATTTTGGGTTGTAAACTTTAAGCCATGCGAAAATGGCCTATGTGGTCGGTTGAGTGTGATTCTAAAACCTATAGTCACAAGTCTTAGAAACCTTAATTTTGATAAGGTGGCCATAGCTTGTATTATGTATGATGAATTATAGTTGGCCATGGAAGAATTATGAAATAGTCATTGTTTGCTTTAGTAACAGATGCTGCCAGCAGCAGTGAGGTGAGATTGAAAAATCACTAAAAATAGTAGAAGTAGAATTAAATAGTGAATAAATTATTAAATTGAACCTTGATGAATCTACTTTCATATGGAAGAAACGAAACGGTCATATGAGTCAGATTTTAAGAGATATTCAGGGTTTCGTGAAACAGGGCCAGAACGGTTTCTGGATCCCCTACTCCAATTTTGAAAATTTACTATAAATTATCCAGAAACAATTAGAAGTCATGCCTTATATGCATAGATTCCCCTTTGAGTCTAGTTTCATTAGAAACAAACGGCATGAGCATTGGAGCTCTGTACGAGATGATATCCAGGTCGTAATGTGCAAAGGTCAGTGTAGTCAAACCCTGAAATAGGGGTGACTTTAACTAATAAACTGTACCAATTGGCCCGACCAAAAATTCTAGAAAACAATGTGTAGATGGAATTATGAGTCTAGTTTCAGGGAAAATTTACGGAACTGGTTTTCAAGCTCGGGAAGTCGAGATATGATTTTTAAGGTAACAGTGAGGCAGTTAGCTTGCCTGCCTAGAACAGAAATTCATAATTTCCAAGAGAGAAATAAGGGAAGTAAGCCCGGTAACACCTCGTGGTCAAATCTAGTGACGGTCACGGGTTTGGGGTGTTACATTTTATTGGTATCAGAGCTATGGTTTAGTCGGTTCTAGGACTACCATAGCGCGTGTAAGTTTAGCTATACATGCCAAATTGTTAGTGCTAAAAAAATGTGATGACTTCTGACGGTTGAAATTTTTGTTTTGATTAGCAAATGGAACCCGGGGTAGAGAGACCCTTCGCGGATGACGTTGAAAGTGTAGCGGCTACTCCCGCGCAAGGGACACCGCCTGTTGAGCCTCAGTCATCCGCGAATAATCAAAATGGAGGGGCGAAACAAGCCTTCTTCACCATGATGAATGAGTGGGTCGCGCAATATGCCCGAACCAATCCGGCTGTCCAACCATTCCCAAATTTAAATACTCCGCCCAAGAGCCCGCAATGCCTCCGATTCATCGATCCCGTGAGGCTAAGCAAACCACCAGACCTGATTAGGAGCGCGGGCTGAGGAGTTCAAGGCCACGATTCTCGATGATGCCGAAAAGGTGAGTTCGCTTGATAACACCATTAGAGTGTTTGATGAACTATCATGCACACCCGATGAATGTCTTAAGTGTGCTATATCCTTATTGCGAGACTCAGCCTACTATTGGTGGAGGACCTTAATTTCCATAGTCCCAAAGGAACAAGTTACTTGGGATTTCTTCCAAATGGAATTTCAGAAGAAATATATTAGTCAACGGTTCATCGATCAAAAGCGTAAGGAATTCTTGGAGCTCAAGAA
Organism: Gossypium arboreum; assembly: GCF_025698485.1. Classification (NCBI taxonomy): domain Eukaryota; kingdom Viridiplantae; phylum Streptophyta; class Magnoliopsida; order Malvales; family Malvaceae; genus Gossypium; species Gossypium arboreum. The sequence continues at coordinate 113,256,402 of NC_069077.1, read as the reverse complement.
AGGCCGTATGACAGTATCTGAATACGAACATGAGTTCGTAAGACTTAGTCGATATGCTCGGGAGTGTGTGGCTGATGAGGTTGCTATGTGCAAAAGATTTGAAGAAGGATTGAATGAAGATTTAAAGCTACTAGTGGGTATTTTGGAGATAAAGGAGTTCGTAACACTGGTCGAACGAGCCTGCAAGGCGGAAGAACTTGGAAAGGAGAAGAAGAAGGCTGAATTTGAAGCAAGAGATTATCGTAAAAGATCGTGAGTAAAGCTCCGTTCTCGGCTGTAAAAAGTTCGGGAGGACACTAATAAGTCGAGGCGATCGGGAATTTCCATCGAGCCCGACCATTGACGGACTCCGAGCTACTTGGTAGCTAGTGTGGGCAATAATCGTCAAGAGAAACCCGAATGCCCCTAATGTGGAAGACGACACCTAGGTGAATGTTGGGGTAAGTCTGTTAATAGGGCCTGTTATGAATGCGGTTCGAAGGACCACTTCATTAGAGATTGCACGGAGCTAGATGAGAAGAATAAGATGCAAGGTGCAAGACCTAGTGGAACGACGGCTAGAGGTAGGCCCCCGAGAATTTCTGGAGGTAGGGGTGGTAATCAGAGAGGAGCCTCTGATACGGCTGTTCGATCCGAGACCCGTGCTCCTGCTAGAGCATATGCCATCCGCGCACGAGAGGAGGCATCCTCCCCTGACGTTATCACTGGTACTTTTACTCTCTTTGATACTAGTGTGATTGCATTGATTGACCCCGGCTCTACTCATTCATATGTATGTGAAACCTTAGCATCCAGTAAGACTCTACCTGTTGAGTCTACTGAGTTCGTAATTCGAGTGTCAAACCCTTTGGGTCAATACGTACTCGTTGATAAAGTGTGCAAGAGATGCCCCCTAATAATTCGAGAATCCTGTTTTTCGGCCGATCTGATGCTTCTACCATTTGATGAATTCAATGTTATTCTTGGTATGGATTGGCTGACCGTACATGATGCAGTGGTGGACTGCAAAAGGAAAACCATTGATTTGAGGAGTGCAAATAACGAGGTAGTCCGAGTCGAGTCTACTGATTTAAAAGGAGTGCCAGCGATAATATCTTCTATGACCGCTCGGAGATATGTGAAAAAGGGGTGTGAAACATACCTTGCGTGTGTGCTTGAAAGTAAAGAGACGGAAAGGAGTAGTTGAGGCTAGTGTTGCAAATCTTACGAGATAAGCAGTTATACACAAAGTTCAGTAAATGTGAATTTTGGTTGAGAGAGGTTAGCTTTTTGGGGCACGTTGTGTCCGCATCGGGTGTCGAGGTGGACCCGAACAAAATTTCGACCATAGTCGATTGGAAACCTCAAGGAATGTTACCGTTAGGAGCTTTTGGGGCTTGCGGATACTATCGACGATTTGTGAAAGGTTTTTCGATGATAGCTGCACCGATGACTAAACTACTCCAAAAAGATGTTAAGTTCGAGTGGTCGAACGTCTGTCAAGAAAGTTTCGATCGACTAAAAACTGTTTAACCGAGGCTCCAGTGCTAGTACAGCCGGAGTCCGGCAAAGAGTTTGTCATTTATAGTGATGCATCCTTGCTTGGGTTAGGTTGTGTGTTGATGCAAGAAGGTCGAGTTGTGGCTTACGCGTCGAGACAACTAAAGCCGCATGAGAGAAACTATCCGACCCATGACCTTGAACTAGCAGCCATAGTGTTCGCCTTGAAGATATGGCGGCATTACTTGTTTGGAGAAAGGTGTCATATTTATTCGGACCACAAGAGTCTAAAATATTTGATGACTCAGAGAGATTTAAACCTGCGACAAAGACGTTGGCTTGAGTTGTTGAAAGACTATGAACTCATCATTGACTATCACCCGGGAAAGGCCAATGTGGTGGCCGATGCTTTAAGTTGTGAAGCACTGTTTGCTTTGAGAGCGATGGATGCTCACCTATCCGTTTCACCGGATGAGGTGCTAGTAGTTGAATTAGAGGCCAAACCGTTATTGATTCATCAAATACTTGAATCTCAGAAGGTCGACGCTGAATTGGTCGCTAAACGAGCTGAATGTGTTTCGAATGAGGAATCAGAATTTCAGATTGACGACAATGATTGCTTGACGTTCAAGGGTCGATTATGTATTCCAAGGAATTCAGAACTTGTTTCGATGATTTTGAACGAGGCTCACAGTAGTCGAATGTCAGTCCACCCGGGTAGTACTAAAATGTACAATGACCTGAAACGCCAATTTTGGTGGCCCGGTATGAAACGAGACATTTCAGAATTTGTTTCAAAGTGTTTGATATGTCAACAAGTGAAAGCGGAACATGGAGTGCCATCGGGATTACTTCAGCCAATCATGATACCCGAATGGAAATGAGATCGAGTAACAATAGACTTTGTGTCTGGGTTACCGTTGACTCAGAATAAGAAAGACTCGGTCTGGGTCATTGTTGATAGACTGACCAAATCTGCTCATTTTATTCCTGTCCGCACGGATTTTTCGCTTGATAAATTGGCAGAATTATACGTCTCCCAAGTTTTTCGATTGCATGGGGTACCTATTTCTATCGTGTCGGATAGAGACCCAAGATTTACATCGCGATTTTGGAAGAAATTGCAAGAGGCTTTGGGTACCAAGTCGCATTTCAAGATCGCTTTCATCCCCAAACCGATGGTCAATCCGAACGGATAATTCAAATACTCGAGGATATGTTGAGATGTTGCATCCTTGAGTTTAGTGGGTCATGGGAACGGTATTTACCCTTGATTGAATTCACCTACAACAATAGTTTTCAATCAAGCATTAAGATGGCGCCTTACGAGGCTTTATACTATCGTAAATGCCGCACCCATTATTTTGGACCGAACTTAGTGAAAGTAAAATCTTGAGGTTGATTTGATTAAGGATGCCGAAGCGAAAGTTCGAGTAATCCGTGAAAGTTTGAAAGCTGCTTCAGATCGCCAAAAGTCGTATGCGGATTTGAGAAGAAAAGACATTGAATATCAGGTGGGAGACAAGGTATTTCTCAAAGTCTCACCCTGGAAGAAGGTGTTTAGATTTGGTCGTAAGGGCAAATTGGGTCCAAGGTTCATCGGGCCGTATGAAGTATCCGAACGAGTTGGACCAGTCGCATACCAATTAATCCTGCCCCCTGAGCTCGAAAAGATTCACAACGTTTTCCATGTCTCGATGCTTCGACGATATAGATCCGACTCGTCGAACGTAATCGCTCCATCTGAGTTTGAGATTCAGCCTAATTTGAGCTACGAAGAAGAGCCAGTTCGTATTCTGATGCATGAAGTAAAAGAGTTGCGAAATAAGAAAATCCCACTAGTGACGGTGTTGTGGCATAAATACGGAATTGAAGAAGCCACTTGGGAACCCGAGAACTCTATGAAAGAGCGATACCCAAACCTATTTACTAGTAAGATTTTCGGGGACGAAAATTTCTTAAGTGGGGGAGAGTTGTGACATCCCTAAAGTGACCCTAGTCGGAAAGCGGTTTCGGGACCGCTAAACCGAGTCACTAAATTATTTGAGTATGATAGTTCTTGTCTAAATATGTGAAAATGCATGTGTGAATTTTTTTAATTCTTTGATTTAGTTAATTTGAAGGTGAATTGAAAGAAAAGGACTCATGTGAAAGGATTTAATTATATGTGGCTAATTTTAAGAGGTTAATAAAGGAATGAAGTAAAATAAATGGAGTTGCATGTCAAATAATCCATTTGACAAGGTTAGTGGCCGGCCATGACAAAATTATGGGCAAGGGAACATGTTTCCAACATGTTATGCTAGTGGTGTATGTAGGAAGCCATAAAATAATAGCTACCATTAAAGAAATGAACAAAAAAATGAGCATGGATGCCCCCCCCCATTGTGCCGTAACTAGAGAGAAAAAAACAAAAAAAAAAAGGAAAATGCTCATTCTATTCTCCATTGCCGTGGCTTGAAGGAGGAAGAAGAAGGGAATTCTTTTGTGCATGATTTGGCTTGGTTGATGCTTAGGAAGAGGTAAGCACTTTGAAACCCTTGGAAATTTAGATGTAAATGAGGTGATTAGTTCAAGTTCTATTCATTCCATGGATTAAATTTGGTTGTTTGGAGGTTTGGTATTTGGCCAAGTAGTTGAAGCTCTTGGTACATATATTTTCATGAAAGTTGAAACTGGTTTGTTCATAAGGGAGGGGTGCGAATGTGGCAAATGAAAGGCCTTGATGAACTATATATGTGGCTTGGGTTTATGATATTCGGTTAAGGGATATTGTGCTAGCAAGGTTGGTTTTATATATACATGTAAGTTACTTTGTATATGATGTTTAGAAAAAAAATAGTGAAGGGCAAAGTTAATGATGTTGGATAAATTTTTAGTAGAGTTGTGCTTAGGCATTCGGTCATCGATGAGCATTGTGGTAACCTAGTTGTAGTTGCAACTCCTAATTTTGAGATGGAATTTGTACACATACGTTAAGTAAATGGTTAGGGCCGAATAGGGACTATGTGTTTGAAAGAATAAAATCGATACTATAATTGATAGTATAAGTATTCGCCATTCAATCAAGGGTATAGGTGATGTTAGATCAATTTTAGCACATTCGCTATTTAAGTATACCCAATCATGATATTGCCTTTGATTGTATAAAATCAACTAAAATGGGTGGTTAGTGAGGGTGGTTATTTAATATACGAATATGTATATGTGTATGTGTGATTGGATTATTGATAGAATAGTAAATTGCATAAGGCTATTGGCCGAATAGCCAAGAACATAAGGTAGCAAGATAAAAATTTTACCATGTCGTTCCGTATGTTATATGATCATTAGAATGTGGATACCAACATATGTACCAAAGCGATTGAATGAGTTAATTTGTTTGTTTAAGCTCAAGATCGTAAAGGAGAGGCGTCCAACAAGGGGAAATCGAAGGTCAACGAGTAGCCGACTTAGAATTATTTGCCCAACACAAGGTAAGTCATCAAGCACATATTTGATATTGCTTAAATGATTGTAAAATCTGTGCAATTGTGTTTAATGGGATGATATATATATATAAATGAAAATGTATGTGTATGGAATGATGACATTTGTTGAATGTAAAAGAAATAGTGAAATGTGTAGAAAGTTTGCTTTCGGCACTAAGTGTGTGGGCAATACGTGTGTACGGTGACGAGATCGGCACTAAGTGTGCATGCTGGAAATATATGGCACTAAGTGTGCATGCTGGAAATATACGGCACTAGGTGTGCAAGCTCGAAGGGTATGGCACTGTGTGTGCGGGCTTAAATCGCATGGCACTAAGTGTGCGAAATCGAGTATTAAGCACTGTGTGTGCGTACTCTATATATATATATATATCTCTGATCGAACAATTATATGGAGGGTGTGTCTCCATCGAGTTGAGTATGGACAGCGGATCGGGTAAGTACCTTGAGCTCATGACGAATAGGCAATATGTTCATGCTCGGGGTTGAGCTTGGTAAGCTTTAAATCTATGTGATGATTGCAATTGTATGATTGTGGTGAAAATGAGTTGGTGTGTAAAATGCCTCAAATATCTTATTGTATAGAATATGAAATGTGGATGTATGACTTGGTATGAGATTGAACCGAAGGTCCAAGGAACTATGATATAGTTCGATATGGATGGAGTACTTAGCCTCGTTCATTATTTCATGTTGTAATAATTTTGTTAATGGATGGTTGTGGAATGCTTATGGCTTACTGAGTTATAAACTCACTCGGTGTTTTCTTGTCACCCATTTTAGGTCTCTTGGACTCGTCTCTTGTGTACTCAGAACCGTCGTCAAGTCATCACACCGCGAACAATCTTTTGGTATTGTCTCCTTAGTCGATCTAGGAGAACATTTGGCATGTATAGGCTATTTTATTTTGTTGAATTTTGGGTTGTAAACTTTAAGCCATGCGAAAATGGCCTATGTGGTCGGTTGAGTGTGATTCTAAAACCTATAGTCACAAGTCTTAGAAACCTTAATTTTGATAAGGTGGCCATAGCTTGTATTATGTATGATGAATTATAGTTGGCCATGGAAGAATTATGAAATAGTCATTGTTTGCTTTAATAACAGATGCTGCCAGCAGCAGTGAGGTGAGATTGAAAAATCACTAAAAATAGTAGAAGTAGAATTAAATAGTGAATAAATTATTAAATTGAACCTTGATTAATCTACTTTCATATGGAAGAAACGAAACGGTCATATGAGTCAGATTTTAAGAGATATTCAGGGTTTCGTGAAACAGGGCCAGAACGGTTTCTGGATCCCCTGCTCCAACTTTGAAAATTTACCATAAATTATCCAGAAACAATTAGAAGTCATGCCTTATATGCATAGATTCCCCTTTGAGTCTAGTTTCATTAGAAACAAACGGCATGAGCATTGGAGCTCTGTACGAGATGATATCCAGGTCGTAATGTGCAAAGGTCAGTGTAGTCAAACCCTGAAATAGGGGTGACTTTAACTAATAAACTGTACCAATTGGCCCTACCAAAAATTCTAGAAAACAATGTGTAGATGGAATTATGAGTCTAGTTTCAGGGAAAATTTACGGAACTGGTTTTCAAGCTCGGGAACTCGAGATATGATTTTTAAGGTAACAGTGAGGCAGTTAGCTTGCCTGCCTGGAACAGAAATTCATAATTTCCAAGAGAGAAATAAGGGAAGTAAGCCCGGTAACACCTCGTGGTCAAATCCGGTGACGGTCACGGGTTTGGGGTGTTACACTTTATCTCCCACCTGATACTCGATGTCTTTACGTTTCAGATCCGCGTACGACTTCTAACGATCGGAGGCTATCTTCAGACTTTCACGGATTACTTTCACTTTCTGTTCAGCATCTTTAATCAAGTCCACCCCAAAAATTTTGCTTTCACCGAGCTCCGTCCAACACAATGGTGTACGGAATTTACGCCCGTACAAGGCCTCGTAAGGTGCCATCTTAATACTTGATTGAAAACTATTGTTGTAAGAGAATTCAATCAAAGGCAAATACCGTTCCCATGAACCACTGAACTCGAGGACGCAACATCTCAACATATCCTCAAGTATTTGAATTATCCGCTCGGATTGACCATCGGTTTGGGGGTGAAAGGCGGTGCTGAAATGCAACTTGGTACCCAAAGCTTCTTGCAACTTCTTCCAAAATCGCGAGGTAAATCTCGGATCTCTATCCGACACGATGGAAATAGGCACCCCGTGTAATCTCACAATCTGAGAAACGTACAATTCGGCTAGTTTGTCCATTGAAAAATCCGTACGTACGGGGACAAAGTGAGCCAACTTAGTCAATCTATCTACAACGACCCAAATCGCATCCTTCTTACTCGCTGACAATGGTTAGTCCAGATACAAAGTCCATTGTGACTCGATCCCATTTCCACTCGGGTATCGTGATCAGCTGAAGTAATCCTGAAGGCACTTGATGTTCTGCTTTCACTTGTTGACATATTAAACATCTCGAAACAAAGTCAGAGATGTCTCGTTTCATACCATGCCACTAAAATCGATGTTTCAAATCGTTGTACATTTTCGTACTCCCCGGGTGAATTGTCATTCGGCTACTATGGGCTTCGTTCAGAATTATCGAAATAAGTTCCGAATTCTTTGGAACACATAGACGACTTCTGAACCTCAAACAATCGTCATCATCGATTTGAAACTCCGACTCCTTGTTCGAAACACACTCAGCCCGTTTTGCAACCAACTCATCGTCGACTTTCTGAGCTTCACGAATTTGACGTATCAATAATGGTTTGGCTTTCAATTCAGCTACTAACACATTGTCGGGTAGAACAGACAAGTGTACATTCATCGCTCGTAAAGTGAATAGTGATTTACGACTTAAGGCATCCGCAACCACATTAGCCTTTCCCGGGTGATAGTTAATGACCAGCTCATAATCCTTTAACAGCTCGAGCCAACGTCTTTGTCGCAGATTTAAGTCTCTTTGAGTCATCAAATATTTGAGACTTTTGTGATCCGAAAATACATGACACTTCTCCCCAAATAGGTAGTGTGGCCATATTTTCAAAGCGAATATGATGGCAGCTAGTTCGAGATCATGAGTCGGATAATTTATCTCATGTGGCTTCAATTGTCTCGACGCATAGGCCACAACTCGCCCTTCTTGCATCAATACGCAACCCAACCCAAGTAGGGATGCGTCACTATAAATGACAAACTCTTTGCCCGATTCGGGTTGCACTAGAATTGGGGCTTCAGTCAAATAAGTTTTCAGTTGTTCGAAGCTTTTCTGACATTTCTCCGTCCATTCGAACTTAACGTCCTTTTGGAGTAGCTTCATCATTGGCGTGGCTATCGTTGAGAAACCTTTTACAAATCGTCGGTAATAACCGGTAAGCCCCAAAAAGCTCGAACCTCGAATATTTCTGAGGCTTCCAATTAAGTATGGCTGAAATTTTGTTCGGTCGACTCGAATACCCGATGCGAGATACCACATGACCCAAGAAGCTAACTTCCTCAACTAGAACTCACACTTCTCGAACTTAGCATATAACCGCTTATCCGTAAAATTTGCAAGACTAACCTCGTGTGTTCAAAGATGTTCGGTCTCATTTTTTGAATAGACCAAGATGTCATCGATGAACACGACTACGAACCGATCCAAATATGGTCTGAAGATCCGATTCATCAAATCCATAAATACCGCAGGGGTATTAGTGAGCCCAAACGGCATCACTAGGAACTCGTAGTGACCATATCTCGTTCTGAAGGTAGTTTTGGGTACGTCCGACTCTCGAATTCGCAACTGATAATAGCCCGATCTCAAATCTATTTTCGAGAACACTGAGGCTCCCTTCAGTTGATCGAACAAATCGTCGATACACGGTAACGGATATTTGTTCTTTATTGTCGCTTTATTAAGCTGACGATAGTCGATGCACAGCCTCATAGTTCCATCCTTCTTTTTCACAAACAACACTGGCGCACCCCAAGGTGAAAAACTCGGGCGAGCAAAACCTCTATACACCAATTCTTGCAACTGAGCTTTCAACTCCTTTAATTCCGTTGGTGCCATACGATACGGAGCTATCGAAATTGGAGTGGTACCAGGTACCAATTCGATGCCAAACTCTATTTCTCGAACATGTGGTAAACCCGGCAATTCTTCAGGGAAAACATCCGGGTATTCACAAACCACTGGCACAGATTCGGGTTTCTTTTCTGACTCCTTGTCATTGAGCACATATGCAAGGTATGCTTCGCACCCCTTTTTTAGGTATTTCTGGGCCAACATTGCTGATATTATAGCTGGCAACCCCTTTAAGTCCGTAGACTCCACCCGAATTATCTCGTTATTCGTGCACCTCAGATTAATAGTCTTGCTTTTGCAATTTACAACCGCATCGTGCATGGTCAACCAATCCAAACCAAGAATAACATCGAATTCGTCGAACGGAAAAAGCATCAAGTCCGCCGGAAAACAAGAACCTCGAAATACTAGGGGACTTTTCTTACACACTTTGTTGACAAGCACGTAATGACCCAAGGGATTTGACACCCGAATTACAAACTCAGTAGACTCAATGGGTAAAGTCTTACTGGATGCTAAGGTTTCGCATATATAAGAATGAGTAGAACCAGGGTCAATCAAAGCAATCACATTAGTATCAAAGAGAGTGAAGGTACCGGTAATAACATCTGGCGAGGAAGCATCCTCGCGTGCGCGTATGGCATAAGTCCTAGCAAGAGAACGAGCCTCAGATCCGATGGTAGCATCTCTAGATCCTCTCTGACCGCCACTAACATTGCCCATATTTCTAGGTGGCCTACCTCGAGTTGTGGTAGCACCCAGGTTCCCACTTTGATTTGCGTTTTGCTCAGATAATCTCGGGCAATCTTTAATAAAGTGGTCGGCTGATCCGCACTTGTAACAGGAGCGGTCACGGGATCTACAACTCCCTGAGTGCCATTTACCACAATACTGACACTCCATTCGGTTTCGACGATCATTCCCAACACCGGAGACCGAAGTGCCTCGTATACCCACCGGGGGTCGATCACGATCTCGTCTAAAAGGCTGAAGCGCCTCTAGACCGCTCACATCTTCTCGAAATCTCTTCGATGCCTGTTGAAGAGACTTTCCCGAGGACCTTTTTCGAAATTCTCCAGTTCCCACATCAACTTTTTGTTTCTCCTTTCTAAGTTCTTCAGCTTTACAAGCTCGCTCGACAAGTACTACGAACTCTCATATTTCGAGAATGCCAACGAACATCCTTATATCATCATTCAGCCCATCCTCGAAGCGTTTACACATAATAGCTTCGGACGAAACACATTCCCGAGCGTACCTACTAAGTCTAACAAATTTTCGCTCGTAGTCAGTAATTGACATAGAGCCTTGCTTAAGATCAAGAAATTCCTTTCGTTTTTGGTCGATGAATCTCTGACTGATATACTTCTTTCGGAACTCGGTTTGGAAGAACTCCCAAGTTACTTGCTCCCTAGGCACAACAGAAGTCAGAGTACTCCACCAATAGTAGGCGGAATCGCGTAGCAAGGAGATAGTACACTTTAAGCATTCATCGGGTGTACAAGATAGCTCATCGAGCACCCGGATAGTGTTGTCCAACCAAAATTTAGCTTGCTCGGCATCGTCGCTATCCGTAGCTTTAAATTCAGTAGCCCCATGTTTTCGAATTCTATCGACTGGGGGCTTACTTGACCTTATTTGGTCAGTTACCGGAGGTATTGTAGGTGCGGGGGTTGCATTAGTCGGGAATGGAGGTTGTGGAACAGCCGTGTTAGTTCGAATGTATTGGCTGAACCAATCATTCATCACGCTATAAAAGGCTTGCCTAGCCTCATCATTCGGTTGCTGGCAATAGGTTGAGAGTCCGCTGGCGCTGTCCCTTGCGCGGGAGCAGGCGCCACACTCTCCACATCATCAGCTATTGCTCGGTTGGGATCGGGATCCATTGCTATAAACAAACACAAATTCAAATTGTCAGAAATCTCCACACTATCAATTTATCACTTAATGGCATGTATAGCTAGACCCCAAACATATCACGGTAGTCCTAGAATCGACTAAACCGTGGCTCTGATACCAATAAAATTGTAACACCCCAAACCCGAGACCGTTTCCGGTGTCGGTCACGAGGGGTTAACGAGCCAAAACCACTTATAGCACCGACCAATTTGACATTTCTAGACAGGCTGGAGAACTGCGTCACTGTCGCCTTAAAAAGCATATCTCGAGTTTCAAAACTCAGAAACTGATTCCGTAAATTTTCCCTGAATTTAGACTCATATATCCATCCATGGATTTATTTCTAGAATTTTTGGTAGGGCCAATTGGTACAGTTTATTAGTTAAAGTCACCCATGTTGCAGGGGTCGACTACACTGACCTTCGCGCATTACAACTTGAATATCTCTCTGTACAGGGCTTCAATACTGATGTCGTTTGTTTCTAATGAAACTAGACTCAAAAGTAAATCTGCACATATAAGGAATGACCTCTAATTCCTTCTGGGTAATTTATGGTAAATTTTCAAAGTCGAGACAGGGGATCCAGAAACCGTTCTGGCCCTGTCTCACGAGAACTTTAATATCTCTTAGTATACTATTCATATGATCGTTTCGTTACTTTCATATGAAAGTAGATTCATCAAGGTTCTATTACATAATTTATTCACTATTTAATACCATTCCTACTATTTTTAGTGATTTTACACATCCACATCACTGCAGCTGGCAGCATCTGTTTTCAAGGTAAACTTTACCTATTTTGTGGTTTCCATGGTCCAACTATAGTCTTGTCATACATAGGTCCACATGTGATCATATTTAGCCATTCCAATGGCTGATCATGTGACCAACACTCCCATTCCAATTCATAATCACATCATGAAACCATATATATATTTACAATAAGCACGACTTCAAATGGTCTAATGCCATACTCCACTTTTACGAGCCATTTTCGCATGGCCGTACACATATACATCACAAAGATACTTGAAAACAACCAAGGGTAGTCCTATACATGCCATATCCAAGGTTCGACTAAAAGAGTACCAAAAAGGGGTTTTGATAGTGTGGATGACTTCACTTCAATGATCCCGAATCCGATCACTAACGAGCAAAATCTATAAGACAGAGAAACAAAGAAACGGAGTAAGCAATTTATGCTTAGTAAGTTTAGAGCCACAAATTTACACACAACCAAAGCATAGCATTCAAGTAGCTAAACAATAATTCATATGCACAATTTCTCAATGACATGCTTACTTCACAATCCCAACTCTTATATTCATACACAAATAACGGCTTAGTCAAGGCCGATAGCTCATTTATCATTGGAGCGATTACTCATACACACTTACTCACAGCAGTGCAAAGCACACACGAAACGCACTTTGTTGTTGGGAATTTCACAGCGTATTAACTGAAAATTTTACAGCAAGTTCATAATTCTCAAATCACATACCTTCGGAGTTTAACCGGATATAGCTACTCGTTCAAACGCCTTCGGGACATAGCCCGGTTATGGTAACCCGCACAAATGCCTTCGGGACTTAACCCGGGTATCACAACTCACACAATTGCCTTCGGGCTTAGCCCGGATATCATAACTCGCACAATTGCCTTCAGGCTTAGCCCGGATATCACAATTCGCACATTTGCCTTCGGGCTTAGCCTGGATATCACAATTCGCACATTTGCCTTCGGGCTTAGCCCGGATATCACAATTCGCACATTCATACACATCTTTGTTTCAATTTCATAACAAAACGTTTATGCACAATTCACTTAATAAGAAATATCATTTCGGCTCAATGGCCACATACAAGGGCACAATTTCGATTGCTTATTACTTCATCCAATCGAATCAAAATCTAAGTTCCGATACTCGAAAACTTATCTTGGAGGTTGTCGAGCGCTTCCAACGGCTATTCAATCACCTTTTCCTTTCCTTTATTGGAGCTAGTTCCCCTTTGCTCTTGAGCTTTATGTTAACAAATAAATTGATTTAATCGTTTTGAATATCAAAAGGGGAATCCAAGGTACTTAGCCTTTATAAGACCGCACACACTTACATCCACATACTTAAGCTCAATAATTATAATATAGCATCAAGTACTCATTTTACTCATGTGGCGATTGTTCTAAGTCGATGTAAAGCCATCAACATGCTTAGCTATGGCGAATATACACAACATCTTAGGTACTCTTTCATGGGCCGATTATGCATGTTGATGTCGAGGCCAACTACATGTTTAATACCACACATGAATGGCACACATTTTACTAGCTAATGCATTACATATTGTAGCTCAATACATATCTATCATTTACTTTATAATCGAAACATCATCACAAGAAAATATATACTTTGAGATAGCATATATGTCATACCAATACATCATGTGCAAACATATCTATACATATAGGTGCAAGGTCAATCTCAAGGTGCTCATAACCATCCAAAACACAAATTTTTACCAATCATATAACAAGCATAAATCATGCTCATGAATGCACCATGGCGAATACATCACAACCATACCCTTTCAACTTCGGTCATGGTTAAACAAAGAATTCAATGTCTTACTCAAGAATGCTAAAAGAAATTTCAAGAGTAGTCAATCCATCATTGCATGCATCATCAACAAGCTTCACATTTAGCATGCAATGGCTTTAACACAATATCAACCTTGGCCAAATACCATTTCCATGGCACAACAAGGATTTGAACCATGGGCTAACATGAACATCAAGTTAGCAACTAAAACATGCATGAATCTCATGACACAACCTCATACATACCTTAATCTTGGTACAAGTATGGCCAAGTCTCCTTCTAGTTCTCTTCTAAACCAAAATGGAGCAAAAATCCTTTCTTCCTCCTTATGATTTTCGGCCAAAAGATGAGAAAGGATGAACACAACAATTTTTTTTCTTCCTTCTTTCTCAACTCACGGCAAGGGGGAATACCACACTCACACACATTTTTTTTCATTCTTTTATCACCCATACACCTTTTTTATTATTTCACCCTAATGCACCAACAAAACATGTTTCATGACATGTTTAGCCCATACTCTCTTGTCATGGCGGCCACTTCATGTTAGGGGAATTTGACATGCAAATCCTTATTTTGCATGCATTATCAACTAGTCACCACACATTTCCCCATCATACTTTCAAAGTTTACTACTAGGTCCTTTCTAGTGAAATTCACATTTATAACTCTAAATCGAAACATCAAAAATGTCAGACATGAATTAACACATATTATAGGCATCAAAATAAATTATAAATTATTTTTATGCCTCGGTTTTGTGGTCCTGAAACCACATCCCGACTAGGGTCAATTTTGGGCTGTCACAGGCACATGGGCGTGTGGTCAGCTGTGTGACCCAAGTCAGTAACCCCCCTTAGATTTCACACGGCCTGGCACACGAGCGTGTCCTCAGCCTGTGGTACAAGTAGTATGTATGCCCTGTTTTCACATGGCCTGTGACACAGGCGCGTTTGGTGGTCGTGTAAGGCACATGGCCTGTTCACATGGGTGTGTGACCCTTAAATATTGAAAAATTTTATAAGTTTCTCAAAGTTTACAAATGTTATCAGTTTAGTCACAAACCAGTTCTGAGCAAGTTTTAAGGTCTCGTAGAGCCTTATAAGGGACAATTTGAATGATCTGAATGGATTTAGATTATGAATACATAAATTTTTGTGAATGATGTGTATTATCCCGTAATGCCTCGTAACTTTATTTCGACAATGGATGCAGGTTAGGGGTGTTACACGTAAAGTTTATAAGCATTGACTTCATGAAATTGTGAGTTCATGATTTCCACGAGAATGGTTTTGCGAAAACCTTGTGATTATTGGCCTATGCTTATGATGTATGAAATTCATGATAAATTCGGTTGAAGACTATGTGATTGGCTTTCAGGCTAAATTGAGTTATGATATAGCATGTTTTATTCACCTAAGTTGCGATCTATTGGATATGAGAAAAAGGAAAGATTGGTATAATTGTCTATTAAAATGATTATGGAAGTATGATAAGATATGAACTTGGAACAATTGAAAAATGTTAAAATATTTGCTTGAAATGTGAATACTCATATTTAATGTGCATGTTTACTATGGGGCTTGAAATAACATGTTAAGTGCCGTGATATGTTACGAAAGAGAGATTACAGTTGTTAGGCTAATACCAAGATATGTTAAATTATGCTTATAAGTTAATAGAGTAAACATCGTGATTAAATAAAATTATAACTATAAGATTTATAGCAATTGGTATTATTTTTTTTCAAAATGTTGAACTTGATAAATGCCTAATAAGAGTTTCTTATTATTTTCATGCGAACCTACTCAGCTATATTACTTACCCCCCTTTTGTTTCCTTTATCTTATAGGGTTATAAACTAGCTCGAGTTAGAGATTGCTGGAGATCGTATCACACTATCAAGCTATCAATTTTGGGTATTGTTGAATTCAAGTATTTTAAGTTTATGGCATGTATAGGGACTTGGTCTTTTGGTCATGTGTCATTATGATTTTAGCCAATGTAATAGCTTGTAACCGTCAAAGGCTTGTTTTGCTATTTGGCCATTTAAGTTGGCTTATATTGGCAACATGGTTGTATGCCTAAGTATATTTATATATATGTCGATGCCTTTGGTGATATAAGCATGGTATGCATGGTGAATGTGAATTATTTGGAAATGTGATTTATGGCATGAATGTGAAATGTTTGGTAATGTGGCCTATTGATGAGATGAAGAATTTGAGTATAATTTGGTAACTAGAAATGTGACAGCCCTAATGTGACCCTAGTCGGAAAGTGGTTTCGGGACCACAAAACCGAGTCATAAAAATAATTAACCGTCATATTTGATGCTTATTATATGTATATATGCATGTGTGAAAATTTCATGTTTGAATTTTGTTAATTGTAAGTGAATTTTATTAATTAGGACTTATGTGAGAAAATTTAGAAATGTGTTAGGCAAATGTTGAAGTGACTTATTAATACATGTTAGAAAATGCTTGTACTTGCATGTCAAATTAGCCAAATTTGACATAGTGGCCGGCCATGTTATAGATTAAAGAATATTATAACTATTTTATGCTAATAATTTTATGTTACAAAATGAAATAATGAATAAGGTTAATAAAATACTAGTTAGTGGGAGGAGAAACCAAAGTTAGCCTATGTTTTCTCCTCCATTGCCGTAACTAGAGAAAGAAGAGGAAGAAAAGTCTTTAGGGAAGAAAATTCGCTAAGGTCGATAGCTAAAGTAAGGTAAGTTCAATGTCATTCTTGGAAAAACTTATGCACCATTTGGATGATTAGTTTAAATTCTACCTATTTTATGGTTTGAAGATAGGTTTTGTATGAGTTAAGTTTCGGTTAAGGTGGATTGTTTTGATGTCATTAGCATGCTAAGTGTGAAGCTTTGTAATGATACATGTGATGGTGGATTGATAAATTGGGTTTTATAAGGAAATTATGCCATAGCCGAATGTGTCTTGAAGAAGAGGTCATATGTGCTTATTATAAGTATATGTGTATTCGGCTAATGAGTTTGAATTGAAGTTTCGATAGGTTGTGGGTTGAGTGGCCGAGTGAATTATAGACTTTGCAAGGATGGAATTTACTTATAAGTTGTGTGTGTATGGCTTTATTTGTTAATGAAATTTAACAATATTATATGCTTAGAATTGATGTAGTATAAGTTACCAATGTTCTTGCCGAATGTGTGTTTGATAATAGAGGAGTTTGTTATTGAATGTTTAAATAAATTGGATAATTAAAAATGGTAAGTCAATTGAAGAAGCCATACTTTGTGTGCTTAAATTTCTTAGTGAACATTCGGCTATGTCCCTAGTGATTTGGATGAATTGATAAAATTGTTTATAGAGAATTGCTTTGCTATGCTTATGTTAATAATATGAGAAATGAATTAATATGGTCTTAGTTTACCGTTTAGGAGCTAAGAAGTTGAACTAAAGATAGAAGATTTTGAGTAAATGTTTCATAGACATTTTCTTTTGGCATTTAGTTCCTATGAATTCAAGCTTATTAAGTGGCCACCTATTCGGCTCTTAATGATTTTTATGTCATGAATAATGAGTTGATGAAAAGGTTTAATATGACTAAACTTGTTTAACATAGCTCAAGAGCATAGAGGGGTAACATCGGATAGAGGAAAAGCGAAAGTCACGGAATAGCCAAACCGAGACTTGTTCAGAAGGATATAAAGTAAGTTTTGAGTAATCGCCTTTAGTATAAGATTTACGATGCCTTGATATGTATATGCTAGATGAACATTATCTTTTAGTCCTATTTGATCTAAGATGTGTGGTAAATAATTTAATTATATGACATTTAGTTGAATGGTTAATTCGAGTTAAATTGGATTGATGAAAGGTAGATGTGATTTGTTTGTATGATCTTCAAAACGAAATGAAAATGATGGTCTATATTTTGCCCTTATATACGAATAGAGCAATTGAATTACCAATGTGATAGGCTATGTGAAGGGTGTTACCATGTGAATATATATATGCGAGAATTATATCCGGACTTCATGTCCGCAGGCTATATGCAAGAATTATATCCGGACTTTATGTCCGCAGGCTATATGCGAGAATTATATTCTGACTTTATGTCCGCAGGCTATATGCGAGAATTATATCCAGACTTTAGGTCCGCAGGCTATGTGCTGGACATATATCTGAATTTAAAGTCTTGAAGGCTTTATGCTAGTGACTGGATTCGGGTTCTAACCTAGCAGGCTTAATGTCGATAATTCGAGTAAGGTTATGAATTGAATGTACTATACAGTATGAAAAACAGGCACGCATTTCGTACACTTAAGCGAACCCACTTTTAGATTGAAGTTTCATATATAAGGAATGGAATGTGCATATGTATGTATAGATATACGTATGGATGAATATCGCATCTATGAATATGAAAATAACTACTTCGGACGATGTCTTTATTTATATGAAGGTATACGATTAAATTATTTCTATAATTCATGTTTATGATCGAGGTTCAGGTTGTGATCTCTTTGTATGTTAGTGTATATATATATATATACGTAATTTTGGGCAAAAAGGTATACAGCTGATTCGAGTTTAATATTTTGAATGTTGACTTATATGTCAAATTTTACATGTTTAAAATTACTTAAGACTTACTAAGCATCATTTTGCTTACTCCGTTACCTTGTTTCCTTGTGTTATAGATTTTGTTCGTCGGCTATCGGACTCGGACGTGTCAAAGTCGAAGTCATCCACACTATCTAAGCCACTTTTTGGTACTCTTAAGTTGAACTTGATAATGGCATGTATAGGGCTGACCCTTGTTGTTGAATTAAGTATCTTTTGGTAATGTATATTCGTATAGCCATGCAAAAATGGCTTGTATATTTTGAGTATAACATTATGATCATTTTGTATATATGGTCTTATGATATGGTTATTAAGTGATGTGGAAATGTTTGGTAATGATTAGCCATTGGAATGGCCAATCATGGTCCTATTGGTGTTACGTATGTCATGGCTAATCGTGATTATACTTGGAAATAATGTATGTCAAATTACTAGTTGATTCATGGAAAACTATGAAATAGGTAAAATTTACCTTAAAATAGATGCTAACAGCAGCAGTAATGTGAATTTGAAAAATCACTAAAAATAGTAGAAATGGAATTAAATAATGAATAAATTATGTAATCGAATCTTGATGAGTCTATTTTCATATGAAAGAAACGAAACGACCATATGAGCCGTATTTTAAGAGATGTTTAAGTTTTCGTGAAACAGGGCCAGAGCGATTTCTGGATCCCCAGTTCTGATTTTGGAAATTCACCATAAATTAACCAGAGATAATTAGAAGCATACTTTATATTTAAAGATTCCTTTTTGAGTCTAGTTTCATTAGAAACAAACGGCATAAGTATTGAAGCCCTGTACAGGGAGATATCTAAGTCGTAATGAATAAAGGTCAGAGTAGTCGAACCCTGAAACAGGGGAGACTTTAGCTAATAAACTGTACTAATTGGCCCGACCAAAAATTCTAGAAAAAAAATTAGTAAATATATGTATGAGTCTAGTTTCAGGAAAAATTTACGGAATTGGATTTCGAGTTTGGGAACTCGAGATATGATTTTTAGAGTGACTGTGATGCAGTTAGCCAGCTCGTCTAGAAATTTTAAAAATGAATTGTATGAGCTGTTTAAGTAAGGAATTAAGTCCGTTAGCACCTCGCGTTCGACTCCGGCAACGGTCTCGGGTACGGGGTGTTACAAGAAAGTAGTTAAATGAAGCCTAATGAAGGTGAAATTGACATGAATAATTTATGGCATGATAAATATTGTGTGTATTATAAATGTTGATATGGTATTGGTATGTGATGTTCATAACTTTGAATGGTTTGGTTGACCTTACATGCTTGAATTTTTTCCACGTGATGTTGTGTAGATATGTGCAAGTGAGGGTGGCAAAATGTCTTGGTAAATAGCCTTGTTTTTGTCCACACGGGTAGACACACGGGTGTGTGTCTAGGCCGTGGTGGCACATGGTCAGTCCCATGGGTGTGTGATTCGGCCGTGTGCCCCCTACACCTTTATTGTTGCAAAACAGAATGCTCAGAATAGAGCACATGAGCAGAGACACGGGTGTGAAGGACACGGCCTTGGGACATGGGATTATGTCTCGGCCATGTGGCTTCAATTTGTTCTTGGGTGACAAACAGTGAGTTACACGGGTTAAGGACATGGGCGTGTGTGACCACACAACCTGCCTACATAGGCGTGTCCCAAGCTACACGAACGTGTGAACCCTGTTTAGTGGAAAAATTTTCTAAGTGTCGTAAAATTTTCTAAAGTTCTCGATTTGGTCCCGAATCACTTCTAAAGCATGTTTTGGGCCTCGTAGTCTCGTTTTAGGGACGATGTGATTGATTGTTAAAAAGTTTTAATTTGGTGTCAAATTTACATCTCGGAATGTATGTTTGCTTGTGTTTACGTCCGATAATGCCTTGAACCCTGTTCTGACAACAAATACGGGTTAGGGGTGTTACAGGTGTTTAGTCAAGTTTGATTGTTAAGTTTGAGGTGCCATTTTGGCATATTGGCTGAATGGTTAGTTTCTATGATGTTCTAGCTTGTATATGTATATATTAAGTGCCATTTTTTTTGAAAGAAAATCGGCCCAAAGGTCTACCTCATTTTATTGCATCTTTAATGATAATATTATGGATATCCGAGGAATAATCCATATCAAAGTACAAATCACATTTATTCGTAATAGCTAATTTACACAAATAATCCGCTGCAGTATTACTATTACGATTAATCCAATTAATTTGGACCGAATTAAAATTTTTAAAAGCTTCGCACTCTTGCTTTATGCGCTATCCCAATATGGTAATATCTTGCGACCGTTTGTTGACCTTGTTGACTAGCAGTGCACTGTCTGATTCCAAAATAAGTTGGGTCACATTTAACTTTTCGGCCAGCACTAATCCTTCTTTAAATGCCTCCAGCTCAGCCCAGCTAATGTCCATAGTATCATTCCTGAATTTATAACAACCTCCCAGAACAAAACCATCACTGTCTCTTGCGACTATACCGAAACCACTACACCTATTCAAAACAGCAGCATCAACATTCACTTTGATATAGCTAGTCGGGGGGATTTAAATTACAATGGTCATACGGTTGAGAGACACACCCGTGTCTTAGGCTGTATGGACATTCAAAGTAGGGACATAGGGCCGTGTTCTAACCCGTGTCCGTGTCCATGAAAATAGGTATATTTGATTTGTGCATGTCGCTAGTTTTTGGGTAAGAAAAATGGCTTGAAAATGACCTATTTTTTGGCCACACGGTCAGAGACACTGGTGTGTCTGAGGCGTGTGTCCCTTGTAGCTTATTAAAGGCTGCAAGTTAAGCAGTTGCACGGCCTAGCACACGGCTTGGCACACAGGCGTGTGAGGCCATTTCGAGGGGTACATAGCCTAGAACACGGATGTGTAGCTTGGCCGTGTGACCCAAGTCAGTGAGTTACATGGACACGGACACGGGTTAGGACACGACCTTGTGTCCCTACTTCGAATGTCCACACGGCCTAAGACACGGGTGTGTCTCTTAGCTGCGTGACCATTGTAATTTTAAAAAAATATATTTTTCCGAAAAATCTCATATGTTTCCAATTTAGTCTCGATTTGTTTCTAATGTCTTTTTAGGGCCTCGAATGCTCGTAAAACGGACTATATGCATGAGTTTGGATATTATTGCTATGATTTATATTGTGATTTGATTATGATAAATAAATGTTTGTTGTATGATGTTATCTTCCGGTAATGCTTCGTAGTCCTAATCCGACGATGGGTATGGGCTAGGGGTGTTACAAGTATTATATTACAAAGAAATTAAATTAATAAATTTTTTCATGGTTGCAATCCTCGGCAACGATGCCAACAACCTGATCTGCACCAGATGTGCAAACGTCTAGAATAGAAATATTGCAGCAAAAAGATATAAAACTAAGCTGCGGTGTCCACAAGTATACTGATCAAATTGTAATATAGTTTGTTTACAATGAAACACTTGGAAAGTATTCAGAGGATCGTACCCAAGGGATTACAGATTGAAGAAAATTATTATTAAATTAATTACAAAAAATAACTACTAGTCTAATTGAGTCACGAATTAGTAGTGTTGATGCAAAACTAAAATATTAATTAAATTAGTTAAAATAATTAACTCAAAATAATCTAATGGAATTTCCTATTTCTAGTGTCAACGATGTGAGTTCTTGGCCTATGATTACTTAAATCTCTAGTTAACAATTAAGTCGTTAATTACCCTCAACTGAATTTCCTATTTCTAGTGTCATCTTTTTGGCCTCTTCCTAGGCATACAAATACCCTTTTAGTCTCAACACTTGGCACAAGTTATACTCGAGAGGATACCCTATCGATCTCACCTATCTAGATATTCTTCTAGGGGCATCACTCCCTAATATACTAAGTACTCTTGAATAAACACTCAATTTTAGATAAATAATTACTTAATCAATAAATCAAATTCATAACTGAATCGTGCGAGATATAAAATAAGCATGAGAATTTATCTCAATATCCATACAAACATTAGTTGATCAGGTTAACGAAATATAAATAATAGAATAAAAGAATAAAGGAAAAGAGAATGCTCATTAATAAATAATTGAAGCATAGTTTCAGAATAATCTCCACTTGCAATTGTCTTCATATCGGAATAGAAAGATTTTTGATTATGTGAACATAAGAAAAACTAAAAGAAAAAATAAAGAAGAACGAAAGAAGACAGAAAACTAAAAATATGAAAGATTGTTTTACGGCTCCTGAGGGCGAATCTCTAGGTCGACTCCCTTCCCAATAAGGTTATAACGTTGTTTATATAGGCAAAAACTAGGTAAAAATCTAAAAGGCTATAGTGGCCCTTCATTTATAATGTCAATTAGGGTTTTAGGTTGAAAAAATACCCTTAATTGTTGTAAAAATCGTAGCTGTCACATGCAAAAAATTTTGGCCGCGAAAAAATCTAGTGTCGTAACACTGATGCCTATTTCATTCCGGGATTTTATTTTTCGCTTCAATCTTCAATGTCAAGACACTATATGCTTATGTTGCGACATGGCTATCATCCTTTGTGTTTTGTGGCTTAAAATGACACCATGCACACTCATGTAAATAGTTAGTAATTCCTAAGTCCTAAGTTGGCCTAACGGGTCGTCGAAATACTGGTAAATGCGAAAAATGCTTATTTTTCTAATAATTAAGTCTAAGCTACTAAAACGGAAAAAAAAATAACACAAAATGACTTGAAATTAATATCATTAAGTGTCGAAAAAACTCTAATTTGCCATAACAAATTGTGGCAAATCATACTCCAGTCTAACAATGTTAATTTCTAACACAGAAAGACATGTGACCCACTAAAAGAGTGCTATGTGTCATTGTAGGCCACACGAAAAAAACAAAATAAACAACTGATTATGATTTTCTTTTATCTTTTTTTTTTAGGTAAAATATATTAAAAACCATAATTTTTTTTATTCTCCCCCTCGCTTTTACAAATGTGGTGGTGGAAACCTAAACTCTATCCATCTATGCTTCATTGTTGGTTGCAAGTCACAAACATAGTAACTAGAGAGATACAATTTTTTTTTTTTTTTTTCATTTACAAATGAGAGTGATATGATTTCTCTTCAACATCTTCAATGTGACCAATGGTTATAGATTTCACTTTCCCAATGTTTCCCACCAATTTGTAGAAAATCAAATATATTATATGATAGCCACTAATTTTTTTAGACAAATTATATTACAAATCATAACACCTATTTCGTGTCGTACAAGGATAAAACTTTTCCTTTTCTTTCTTCTTTCAATTTCCTTTTCTTTTATTTTTTTATTATTTTCTTCCCGATTTGCAAGTCTAAGTTCACTAGATTTGGAGCCCCCTCTTTCTCTTTGAAGATTGATTGAATTTTTGTTGGGTTTTTAGGATGGATTTTAGGTGAGGCTTTAATCATATTAGGGGCTGGAAGATTGAGCCAGGTAATGAGTTGAGGATGATGGGGGTGATTATGGGAATGGAGTGGTGCTTTAAGATGGTGTGATTAAGTGGATAGTGTAATGGTAGTGAGCAGTGAAAGTTGAACTGTTATCGGTGTAAATATGGTGCTGGAGTCAAGAGAAGGGATTGGACGGTTGAAGGGATGTGAGTGGTCAATAGTGATAAGGTTGATGGTGATCCAAATAGAAGAAAAATAAGAAAGGAGAAGGCAAAGAGACAAAGGAGAGAAGGAGAGAAAGAGGAAGACTCAATTGGTGCCAATGATCAAAGCAAGTCAACAGAGGTTTTGTCGATGAAAACAACAAAAAGGGAGTTTGTTTAGTTTACTTCTTTTTTTAAAAAAAATGATTTTAACCTTATAAACAAAAAATGGATAATATTTACAAGTCCGAATAGTCAGCACATTTAATTTTTGTTGTGACCCACAAGACCACATGAGATTATAACAATGGGCAATACGTTAACTATTGTCAAAATTTAACACAGTTAACTTAAAGTACTAAAGTGATAGACGAAAAAATAGTACAAATACTAATTTAGAAAAATTTAAAATACAAATATCACATTAAAAATTTATTAAAGTATAGTGGTAATTTTTACATTATCTCTATCTATTTATATGTATCCATGCTCAATTGATTGAATTAAAAAAACTAAAACTAAAAACAAAACCCAAAACATTATATTATATTATATTATAAAAATAAAAAGTTATAAATATTTTGGAATTTTGAAAAGAATTTTACAAAAGAAAATTTAACAGACTTCTTTAAATTTAAATTTTTTATTTATAATTTTTAATTTTTTATATTTTTATTAATATTTTATATTTTAAAATATTACTAAATGTGAATTTATAGGGAAATTTTGATAGTGGCTAGCTTAGTTTATTAACCAAAATAATTAATCATGTAATCAATTGTCTTTCTTGACTTATATATGAATTAAATTATTTGATCGACCATTTTAATATTTAATCCAAAAAATAATGAGGATTAAGGTCATAAAAACGAACCCTAAATTCAGTTGTATATGCTGATTGACTTGCTATGGATGTAATTATTGTGTTCCCGACCTTCTTAATTAATTAATATATGTATATATGTAAGAGAGAGAGAGAGAGAGCGAGAGAGAGAGAGAGCATATTAACAATACATTCATATACAGCTGGAAAATGCAGTAGTCAGCTCATGATGATGCACTCAAATTGGCTTAAAATGCTAATGTCAACACTTTTGCCGAACTGATCGAAGACTAAAAACCAATTTTATACTATATAGGCCAATCGTTTTTAGCTTTTTAGAGCAAAAGTTTACGAATTGGTCGAGAAAAAATTAAATGACCCTGAACGAGTATAATAAGAATGAACTGAGGGAATAGTTGAATATCGATTCTAAACAGTGGTTTTTCAGTTTCTTGCTTACCAAATATTTAAAAAGAGGAATAATTAACTATTTTGGTTACAGTATTACGGAATCTTAAAAGAAAAAGGCAAAAATGAAAAGAATATGGAACTTATTGTTGTCTCTTTCCACTTCAAAAGGCTTTTGGGTTGGACTTTATAAGAGATTCCTGTTTGAGAGAGTGGTTGGGCAGTAACATGCGGTTGAGTTGGCAAAGTATACACGCGTTACTCTTCTATAATTTATTTATTTCAGAAATCCTTCACGTTATCTGCTTGAACATAGTACGAATTTTTTGCATAGACTTGCATGTTATTTCTACAAAACATGTGGACATTTTTGTGATTAAGGTCTAAAGAACGTGAGAACATAATATTATTTTTCAAAGGGAAAGCCCTTAGCGACCTCTGGACAGAGTGTATATGCGACCCGCCTGTGATTTATTGGCTTGTATTCTCTGCTATAAATACATGATATTACAAACACAACATTCACCAAAGGAATCATTAGCTAGTCATGGAAAACAGAAGCAAAATTGTTGTCTCATTGGTTCTTCTTCCTCTCCTCCTAACTACCATCTCTGCTCAGAGCACTAAGCTCACACCAAACTTCTATAAGACAACATGTCCTAATGTAGAGTCTATTGTCCGATCTGCAGTTCAAAAGAAGTTCCAGCAAACCTTTGTGACAGCTCCCGCAACTCTTCGCCTCTTCTTCCATGACTGCTTTGTTCGTGTAAGTGAATTAATGACTTTGTTTGTCGATCATGATTGCAGGCATAATAGTTGCTATTGTGACTGATGATCATGAAGGAGAAAAAATAGAAATTGTAAATGGTAATTGTATCATCTCGGCTGCTTGTTAAGGACTTGATTGTTTTATTGAAATGATAGAAGGAAAATGTGATTTTATATATATAGGGATGTGATGCTTCGATATTGCTGGCAACGGGTAATGGTAACGCGGAGAAGGATCATCCGGATGATATCTCCTTAGCCGGAGATGGATTTGACACAGTAATCAAAGCAAAGGCGGCTGTTGATAGTAATCCTCAGTGCAGAAACAAAGTTTCTTGTGCAGACATTTTAGCTCTTGCAACCAGAGATGTCGTACAATTGGTATCTCATTTCATTCTCTCTCTCTCTATTCATTTAGTATGAATTTATATTTAATCTGTGTCTACCTATTCTATATGTAAGATTTTAATTTAGTGTCACATATCAACTTTGTTTTAATTTAGTAATAAGATTTATTAAAAGTGTTTTATTTAAACAAAACAATAAATATTATTTTAAGAATAATTTTATTTTTAATATAAAATTTAGAAAAATACTAATACATCAAATAATATTAAACTCAAAACATTATAATATTTAATATCTCAATTTTATCATTTCAACCAAAATTATATTTCATTTTTATATCAAATTTTAAAATAAAATTTTCCCTATACCATTCATGTGTCATAAGTCATAACCTAATTTCAAATAGTCTATTTATACAGTTATTTAACAAAATGCTTACACATCATTAGAAATAGTCAAATAAAATAAAATTTTGACGTCCTCACATAATTTGTTTTGGAAAGTCTAAGCCCCAAAAATAGGATTGAAAAAACAATACATCTAATTAAAATATGAATTGGATTTAAGATTCAACATTTAAAGCTGATTTTATATTTTTATAATATATTTTATTTTATTTTTATATATTCTGTAGTTTATATTATATAAAATTAAATATATATAATAATCTAATATTATGTAAAATGAAATAGATATGCTAAATCGGCTATATCTAACATTTTAATAAAATAAAAAATTAATTATTAAATATTAAATTAAAAATAATATTTTTCAAAAATATAGATGGTCTAAAATAGACTTCAATTAGCTATTTTATAAATATGAGTGGATTTGGACAAAATTCTAAACCTATATTTTGAGTAGAATTAGGTAAACTTGGACAAACATAAAGTATACTAATAACATTCATAGATCCGACCTAGATCATGAACACCTCTATTTGACTCTCTTAGTTAAATGGCTGTATTCGTTTTTGAATTCCCTTCCAAATTTTCGTTTCCTTTAAATTTTAGCGATTTACTCATTTAAATAAATGAAATTTTATATCTTTAGTCTTCCTAAAAAGTTAATTATTCAATTGAAGAAGCCCTTTTGAAATAGATTTTTTACCTTTTATCTCCTCAATTTTATAATTTTATAACTTTGTCTTTGATCTTGTTCACTAAATAAACATAAAAGACGTAAATAATATAATATACATACGCCCTTGAAGCCTTTACCATAACAATATTTCTAACTTTTGCTCTTTTCACCTATAGCACCTCTCTGTACTTTTCTTTTTCTTTTTCTTTAACCATTCTATTTTTTATGACTATGATTCTATATTAAATTTTAACAAAAGACCGAGCTTTTATTCAACCCCTCATATATGCATTATGAAAAAATGTACCAACTTTTTTTTTTTTATGTTTGGAACATTTTATTTAAATTTTAGGTTAGCTATTAGTTTTTATATTATGATAAATTATAGATTTAATTCATATACATTAATTTGATTATTTTAGTTATTTTTCTTTTAGATTTTAAAATTTCAATCCTAACTCAAGCAATAATAGTTCAAAATAATCTCATATCGTGTCAACTTTCTATTTTCATATAATACTTATAAATAAATCATGCGATTTTAATTATTGGAATTAATGTCTATTGTTTAAGTCAAAATTAAAATTTTAAAATTCAAAAGTCTAAAGACTAAAATGATCAAATTAAAAATATAAATTAAATTTACAATTTACAATTTACAATTTACTTAGATAAATAACAATATATATTTAATATTATTATTTGAATTAATATTGAAATTTTAAAATTTTAAAATATAACAACTACAATTTAGACCAAAATTTTTATGTATGATTTTTATGCCAAAAAATTTAAAAATTACATCGTTAGAATATAGACTTTTTTGTTGGGTTATTGTTTTACGAAGGATTCTCCTTATCATATTCTAGTCTTATGTGTTATACTTAATTATTGTAGTCCCTAAGACCAAAAAAGAGAAAAAAAACACTCGGAGTGACTCCTATACTTAAATATTAATTAATTTAAAAAATTACAGACGGGAGGACCGTTTTATAGAGTGGAATTGGGAAGACGTGACGGTAGGATATCTACAAAAGCTAGTGTTCAAAGACAGCTCCCTGGCCCTAATTTCAAGTTAGACCAGCTAAATTCCATGTTTGCCAGGCACGGTCTCTCTCAGACCGATATGATCGCATTGTCCGGTAGCCCCCTTTTCTTGCTTTTCTTACAATATTGTATTATTCAATTTAACAATTATGAGCAATTATTAAATTTTTGTTTCAGAATATTTTTCCGACACTTGGTAATTAAAATTAATTTTGATGGGGAATGTTGTGGCCAGGTGCACACACCATAGGATTCGCTCATTGTGGTCGTTTCTCTAAGAGGATCTTCAACTTCAGCCCCAGAAACATGATCGACCCTACTCTCAACTTTCGATACGCTCTTCAGCTAAGACAAATGTGCCCAAGGAACGTTGACCCCAGAATTGCCATCAACATGGACCCAACCACACCTCGTACATTCGACAATGCCTACTACAAGAATCTTCAGCAAGGAATGGGTCTCTTCACATCTGATCAGGTTCTATTTTCGGATCCCAGATCCAGAGGCACCGTCAACCTTTTCGCATCAAGCAATGCAGCTTTTCACAATGCTTTCGTGGCTGCCATTACCAAGCTAGGCCGAGTAGGGGTTTTGACAGGAAAACAAGGTGAAATTCGACGCGATTGCACTCGGCCAAACTAGCCTACACCACTTTCTTTCCGCTTCATTTCCATTTAAATAATATTTTCTTATCAGATCAATAACAAATAACACCCATGTTTAATAGCTAAGTGTTTCTTACTCTTTTAATAATAATAAGTGAATTCGTCGATTCAAATCTTTTGCAGATAAAATACTTCGTTGTCATCTTCTTCTTGTATTTCCTATCATCTTTATCTTCTTAATTTCCGTTTAACCTTATTCTTTACTTCTGTTATGGCCTAACGATATTTTCTCATTACCAAAATTTATTCTTCAAGCGGTTTGAATGGAAACTCTTCTAATAGCTTTCTTTTTGAACCTTTGCTTCATGACCTTCACCCAAAAATACTCCATTTGTGAACAGTTTGGCAATTTTAGGTGAGAATTATCAACATCCAACTCTTTACCACTCATAGGATTTCTATCAATGTTACTTGGTAAAGTTTTCGGAGAAAGATATTCATTAGCATTTTGTTAATGCATAAGCCTCACTTTTGTTGATGGCTTCTCTTCAATGGCAGATGCTTGAGCTTGTGGGCGATAAGTTTGGTGAAAGGTTGCCATGTTGATAAATAAGGCTCTTGCTTGTTGCTCCAAGAAAAAGATTGAGTGATTTCTCCAATGTGAACCACAGCTACTGGAATCACGACTATTTATATGTTCGAAGAAGTCTCTAATAATGATATCCTCCAAAGAATTGACACGTTATTTACAGGCGTTGGATTGAATTTTTTTCCTTCATACAAACCTCTCATATGGCCATTGATAATTGTTGAAAAACATCTAGTCAATAAACCTAAAGAAAATTTTTAAAAAAATATAAAGTAAAACTTAATTTCTTTTGGATCAATATTAGTAAAAAATGACGGCTGCGAGTTTTCCTAACACAAGGCATGTGTCGGGAAACTCATAAAAAATAGAACATCAAATTGCAGCTGTAAATTCCTACAGAAATCAAAAGATGAAGGAGAAGAATACTAACATAAGACAACCACCCTTGGCCTTTTTCGAGCTCGACCCGTCGATGCTCTACTTAGAGCAGTAGTGTTTATTTCGTTCTCTCAAACTTCATTCATTAGTGCGAAAATGACCATGTTAGTTGCTGAAGGGGCATGCTAGATGGTTGAGAATATGAAGAAGACCCTACAACAGTAGCAACAGTAAGGTTAGCTTTCTTAGAGGAATGAGCAGATGAAGTACCACGACAAATAATGTTCCAGTTTGGTGGGCGTAGTCCACAAATGTCATAGAAATAAAAATGGGGTTCCTTTCTCCTTCCCAGTAGGATTTGTGCCAAGTCCTCATGGCATTGTGAGGCCAAGCTAATTCAACCAAAGAAATTCTATGAGAATCTACCTCATAAGTGCTAAAATTAACATGTTTTTACCTTATTCTTAATGCGTTTTTGGGTGATTATTCGATTTTAATTTTGAATTTTATGCTTCTAATATTTTAAATTCATGTTTTAATACTTAACAGAGCACTTGGGAGCAAAACAAGTGAAAACCGAAAAATTAGAGTAAGCTACAAGGCTACAAGGGCTTTGGCCTTCTCAGGGAAGTTTTGTTGCTCACACCTTAATCATTTTATAGTAAGGGCAATATGTGCTCCAAAGCATGGGGAGAAGTACACTAGGACTCATTTATATTAGGATTTAATCCTTTTTAACGTAGGTTATATTTGTTTCACACACTTTGATATTTGAGAAGAGGGGCCGAAACAGAGCTAGTGTCGCAACACGAAACCTTCATGTCAAGACACAACTAACAGGTTCAAGAAATTGAGCAATTCAGCTTGATGTCGCGACAAAGCATGTCTGTGTCGTGGAAAAGTAATCAGTATACCCCTAAGTTCGAAATTTCAAAGTGTGTTGTGACATTGAACCCCGATGTTGCAGCATCGGTATCCTGCCAAGGATGTTGCAACACGAAACCCCTACGTCACTACATCGTTGTAATTTTCTATAGGGTTGACCTAACCCGTCAAGTAACCCGATGGCTTAACCCTTTTCTTAACCCAATTTTTAACGATAAAATACAAAAAAGTAAACCAAAAACAAATTTACATATTTTTAACCATTCATTAGCCTCAAAACCTCTCAACAACCTCTTAAAACCCCTAAACCTTAAAATATATTTTCTTCTCTTTTCTCTTTATTTTGCTACAATCTTTTTTCTCTTCTTTGTTTCTTTTAAGTGCAAGTTAAACAACCCACACTCATAAAGGAGTTTGGAACAAACCTTCGAACGGAGTAACAAGCTTTCAAATCTAGGTTAAAAGTTCCAACTTAGACTTTTATTGTTTTATTGCATTTGAAATATATTGCTTGATATCTAGTTAGTTCTACAAGTTAAAAATTTTGTTGAAAATGCCTCCTAGAAAACCCAGAAGATCTACCGACCCAAACCATCGTTGGCGACAAACCCCTCAAGTTTTTCAAACCCAAATGTCAACAATTTTTTTAGAACTTTAAGGAAAGATATTTATACAAGAATGAGGGTCTGAACCATTTGTAACAGCCCATTTTTAGTCAAATCGAAACAGTAGTTTTGGGACCACAAATTTGAGGTTGAAATTTATTTTATTATTAAATTAAGGTCTACAACATGATTGTATGATTGTGTAAAAAATTCATTAAGAAATTTTTTCGTTTGAATGCTCAATTCAATAAAAAGGACTAAATCACGTAAAGTATAAAAGTTGAGTTCTATTAGATAAAGGTGTCTAATAGCTATAGAATTTTTAGTGGAGGTCCTTAAGTGGTAATTAGACCATTTTTTATTTGAATGGACAAAGATGGACATTAATTAAGTGATATTAATGGTTTAATGATAATGTTAATCTAGAAAATAACAAAATAAATTAATATTAAAGTAAGAAAAATAATGGTATCATCTTTCTTCTTCATTTCTTCAATCGAAATTTCGACTAAGAAACCATTAAAGACCATCCAAACATTAGGCCAACCTTGGTGTGTGCATGTAAGTGATTTTTGACTCGGTTTTTAATGATTTCTATGTTTTTGAGATCGTTGTAACTTAATCTAGATAGCCTAAGGACTAATTTGCAAAATTGTTAAAGGTTTAGGGTTTTACCATTGATGAATATGTGTGTATTTTGTTATATGATGATAGAAAATGAATAGTTGTTGTTAGATAAACAACATTTGTTAAGTGATTTTGGTTGAAATTGCAAATTAGGGATTTATTTGTAAACTGTGTAAAATTCATGGTGAAATGTGTGAAATAATGAAAATTTTGGGCTACTATAAGTCTATATGAAATTCGGTTAGCATGGATGTGGACTCAATTGCATGAATTTTCTTTTTTATGAGTTAGGGACTAAATTGTAAATAAGTTGAAATATTAGGGGTAAAAGTGTAAAATTGCCATAATATGAATTTTTGGATTGAATTGAATAGAGTGTGTTTTCAATAAGTTAAATTTTATTATATAGATTAAGAAAAGCAACGTACAGATCTAGATTGGGGGGGGAATAGAGTTTTGGATTAGTTGATCTTATTACGTCATTTTTGTGATCGAGGTAAGTTCGTATGTTAATAAGCATTAATATAATTGTGTTTTAAATGCTTTATAATTGCATTAATTGTGATTACGACTTTACGGGCATGTTCGACAAAGATTCGACAATGTTTAAATCCCGGTTGAACCTTAGGAATAGATAGGATACAAATGACATGTCATTAGGGGTTATTGTGTTTGGGTGCTGTTCCGTACGTTCTACCGGTGGTTGAGTTTTTCGACATGTGTTGCGGTTACTCGTCAACTTGTGTGAGCAGCATTGTGTAATTATGTCTTGACCGTCAGCTTGTGTGAGTAGACCCGTTGATAGCTTGAGAGTAGCACTATATGAGATATGAGATTGAGATGGCACTTAGGGTGCGAGATTCCCGAGTATCTGATATTATTCCAAATGGTTCAACGGGTATATTGATGAATTGGAAGAGTATGAAATTGGTACTAATTAGTACAGGTATGTATGTGAACTATACAATCATTGAATAGAAGAAATTGATGAAATTCATGTCTAACCTTTGGATTGAATATGTGTTAGGTTTTTGATTTAAATTAGATTGTGTAACACCCCTTACCCGTGTTTGTCGCCGGAACAGGGTATGAGGCATTACCGGACTTAATCACTAATCATCGTATAAAAACCGATTCATAATTTCACTCTAATTTAAAACTTTTTCAAACACATTCAAGCTGTCCCTTAAAAAGAGCTTACAAGGCCCATATCATGCTTTAATTCAACCACACACATAGGCAAGCATGCACATTCATAAATTGCATCATTTAATTAATAACATAATCAAGACTATCTACATTAAATGACTTTATACAATAGAGACCTTCAAATAACATCGATCAGTATTTTAAGCCAATTCCTAGCAACTTAATAACAATTAAACGAGTCTCCATACATGCCAAAGACTTAAAAAACTTTAAAACCTTTATATATCGATCAATAGTTTGATAGTGTGATTTAACCTCCGATGACCTCCAACTCGAGCTAACATTTGCGACACTATAGGAAAAATGAAAAGAAGGGAGTAAGCATTATAGCTTAGTAAGTAAGTATGTAAATATTAATAAACAATACATTATCATACTTTAAACAAAGTCACAATATGTTCCCGGAATATTGCCATCACAAACACACATACTTTCACTATTACAATCATAAACATGTTCAAAATAAGTTGTCTAGCAGAGTACCAGCAACTAAATTATTTATTTCTGGAGTTATAGAAGTCCAAATTACAAAACGTTAATTTTCCTTGAAACAAGATTCACATATATTCTTACCATAAAATTTTCAAAATTTTTAGTCTAGCCAATTAGTACAGTTTATTCATTGAAGTTACCCCTGTTTCACTGCTCAACTGTTCTAACCACTCTTCACTACGAATAAATTCTCTCCTCGTACAGAATTCAAAGGATCTTTTCGTTTATTTCATTTGAAACTAGACTCGTTGCATATAAATTATATCCCCTAATTATTTTTGTACAATTTTTAATGTTTTTTCCAAGTCAGAATAGGGGATCACGTAGTCATTCTGAACTAGTCTCTCAAAAACTTAAATGTCTCATAATATAGAATTCCTTTGCTTGCTCTATTTATATTATATGAAAATAGACTCATTAAACTCTAATTTGATATCTCATTCAGTCTCTGATTCAATTTCTACTATTTTTGGTAAATTTTTAGATTCACGTCACTCCAACTATCCAGAACATTTTTATTGTCAATTTTGATCTTTCACATTTCAATTGTACTCATCACTTTCCCATAACAATCTTTCCAATTTCCAATCACATATCGAGCATATTGCTCATAAGTTACACACGTATATACTTACACTTATCATCACAAAGTCATACACAATTTCATTTAATCAATTTCCCAGTTGAACACTTCGGAATAATAACAGATACGCGATGGTATCGCACACAGCCCACCTTTAAACTCGAAGCTCTTTTGTACACATAGTGGCCTTCACTTAGCACCACTCATGTGACCTAGCTCGATTGTACGCATAATTTTGGCTCTCTTGTACACGTGATGTGCACTCAGCACCATACATGTGACCTAGCTACATACCATCTGTATCATCCAATCTTTTTGAAGGTTCAACCGGGATTTCTCTCTCTTTCTAATACTTGATTCCATACTTCTAATAGTCAACTATGATTCAAAAATCAGATACAATACATAAAATATGCTAAAATATAAAAACATAATAAAGATAATGTATTATTTACATACAAACTTACATACTTTCTCATTTCCATGTCGAATTAATATTGAACATTTAAATCATCATAATTATACTTACTTTCAACACCTCGAAAATCATAGTAAATATATCAATTTTACATTGAAACATGCATAAGTTAATGCTTATTATACATATGAACTTACCTCGATACTAAAACGACCATTTTACCAACTTTTTCGATTTTCGATTTTTCTCCCATTCTAGATTCAAATCTCATTTTTCGGGATCTAAAACATCATATTTTACTTATTTAATAAATGTACTATTCAAAAAAATCCTTAACTCAAACTATGGAAAAATTACAATTTTGCCACTAAATTTTTGCATATTTACACTTTTACCCCTAGGCTCGGGAATTAAACTTCATCCTTTCATCCCTTATTCTTATGTTTTATGACATGCTGATCATTTTTCCCTTCTATGGAAACATCAAATTCTCACTCTAACACATAGTTATGAACAATAACAACTTTTACCGATTAAGCCGTTTTACTCATTTTTTCTTAAAACTGCTTAGCAAAGTTGTTTAACATAATTTTAGCCTTCATGTTCTACCATAAAACATCAAAATAAACACATTTCACCTATGGGTATTTTTCCAAATATGAACCCTAGCTTAAATTATTGCTAGAATAAGCTTAATCAAGTTACCGGATTCCAAAATCGTAAAGAACTTGAAAAACATGGCTAGAACGGACTTACTATTGAGCTTGGAAAGGTTGAAAACCCTAGCCATGGCTTCCCCCATGCTAATTTCGGCCTCCATGAAAAAGATGAGTCAATTTTGGCATTATTTTCCCTTTTTATTTCTTTTAATTACCCAATGACTAAAATGCCCTTAAGGCATTTCTTTAAAATTTTGTCCTATTCATACGCATTTTTGTCCAAACGAAATATAATGGTCTAATTACCATTTAAGGACCTCCTCTTTAAACCCCCATTTCTATCAAGTACTTATGAATTAGAACACATATTTTGCAACTTTTGTAATTTAGTCCTAAAAGTCCAATTAAGCACTTTATCAATAAAATTACTTAACGATATTTTTACATAATATTTTAATCAATAAATAAACCTTAAAACTTAATCGGAATAAATTTTCAACTTCAATTTCGTGGTTCTAAAACCATCATTCAGTTTAGGCCCTAAATCGGGTTGTTACAGCAACTTCTGCAAATAAGCCCTAATAGGCAAATTAAACATGTGATCTATGAAATTTCTTATCAATACTCTAACACATGCATCTAATCACTCGGTAAATTATAAAAATTAATCGAAATAAACTTTTCTATCTCAGATTTGTGGTTTCGCAACCACTATTCCATTTAGGCCCTATTTCGAGATGTTACATTTCTCCCCCCTTTAGGGATTTTCGTCCCCGAAAATTTTACCGGTAAAAAGATTCAATATCTTTTCTCAAAATATTTTAAACATCTCCAAACAAATTTTCTTCAAAGCAGTACTTTTAAAATCACCCCACTATCAAATTGAAATCCAATATAACTAAGTTTGAACTCGGTATGACCTCTATATTAATCGAAAACTATTTCTAACTCTCACATTTGCTTTCAATTTTTTTAACCAAAAACTCCGCATTCAGCTATTAATACAGCTCAATCATGATTCTTCTGTCTAATTTTATCATTACTAAATCCACATTATCTCATTCACAATCAAAATTTATTTTTTTTAAAAAAAATCTAGCAATCATATACTTTAAGCATCATACCTGGATGAGTTAACTAACTAAGTCTAATCTTTCTTTAACTGTAACATTTCAGAATTCAAAAAATCTTCATATTAACCTGACATCTTTTCTGCAACTGAGTTCATTTATTAAACCATTCTCAAATGCTATCACATTGTCAATTAATCTTATTGGAAGAGGGTGAGGCTGTAACACTTCTAACTTGCCTCTTATATATTCATGCATATAACTTAACACTCATCAATATATATATAATTTGCTTCAAATAACTCAACATGCATATTCATTTTACACAACCCTCCTATCATCTTATACAAACAAATACACTTATACATGCGTTCATAATTCTCAAATAAAATTACTCATAACATTCATTTAATTTCACACGTTACACTTACAGCATCACACAATTGCCGATCAACATGTACACTTATCATAATATAAACTTTCCCTTCATCTCATCTTTCATATTCCAAGAGAAATTCTTATTCACAACTCATTCATTATCACATAAACATCATGAACTAGTACTCTTACCTTTTACGAGTCTCATTTCATCTTTGTAACACCCCAAACCCGTGACCGTCACCGGATTTGACCACGAGGTGTTACTTGGCTTACTTTACTTATTCTTCTCTTGGAAATTTTTTTTTTATTTTCCTTTTTCTGTTCCAGGCAGGTTAGTTAACTGCGTCACTGCCACCTTAAAAATCATATCTCGAGTTCCAGAACTCAAAAACCAAATCCGTAAATCTTCCCCGAATTTAGACTCATATATCTATCCATGGATTTATTTCTAGAATTTTTGGTCGAGCCAATTGGTACAGTTTATTAGTTAAAGTCACCCCTATTTCAGGGTTCGGCTACACTGACCTTTGCGCATTACGACCTGGATATCATCTCGTACAGAGCTTTAATCTCATGCCGTTTGTTTCTAATGAAACTAGACTCAAAGGGGAATCTATGCATATAAGGTATGACTCCTAATTGTTTCTGGATAATTTATGGTAAATTTTCAAAGTCGAAACAGAGGATCCAGAAACCGTTCTGGCCCTGTCCCACGAAATCTTGAATATCTCTTAAAATACAGCTCATATGGTCGTTTCGTTTCGTCCATATGAAAATAGACCCATCAATATTCGAGTACGTAATTTTTTTAGCAATTAATTCCACTTCCACTATTTTTGGTGATTTTTCGATCTCATATCACTGCTGCTGTCCGCAACAGTTACTGCAGTAGACTATGCCAATTTCATGAATCTTTCCTTGGCCTTACTAATCATTCATCATACATGACACAACTATGGCCACCTTATCAAAATTAAGGTTTCTAAGACCCGTGGCTGTAGGTTCTAGCATCCCACTCAAACGACCACATAGGCCATTTTCACATGGCTTAAAGTTTACAACACAAAATTCAACAAAACAAAGTAGCCCATACATGCCAAATGTTCTCCTAGGTTGACTAAGAAGACAATACCAAAATTGCTCGCCGGTGTGATGACTTCGTTGACGGCTCCGAGCACACAAAATAGACGAGTCCAAGAGACCTAAAATGGGTGACAAGAAGACACAGAGTGAGTTTACAACTCAGTAAGTCCTAAGCATTCGACAATCATCCATCAATAAAATTATCACAACATGAAATAATGTGCGAGGCTAGGTACTCCGTCCATATCGAAAATATACCATAGTTCCTCGGACCTTTCGGTTCATTCTCATACCAATTCAGCCAATGACATTTTATATACTGTTCAATAGAATAATAGAGGCATTGCCATACATCATCTCATTTCCGCAATAATCATGCAATCAAATGAACTTTCATCTATTCCACGATACTTTATTTACGGGAATGCAATTGAAATCATCACATAGATTTAAAACTTACCAACTCAACCCCGAGCATGAACATAGCATCTATTAGCCATGAACTCAAGGTACTTACTTTTTCCGCTGTCCGCACTCAACTCGATAAAGTCACCCTTCCATATAAATATTCAATCGGGAGTATATATATATAGAGTTCGCACACATAGTGCTTAATACTCAATCACGCACACTTAGTGCCATGTGATGCAAAAGCATATATTGAGTCCGCACACTTAGTGCTATATATATATATTCAGCTCGCACACTTAGTGCTATATGATCAAACTCGCACACTTAGTGCTGTACAAATTTTAAACCCGCACACTTAGTGCCAATCTTGTCACCGTGCCCATTTAGACCCGCACACTTAGTGCCGAAATCAACAACTCAATACATCACACCTCTTTTCTTTTCATTCAATACTTTCATCACCACATACATACATGTATATAAATTTATCATTCCTTTCGGCATAATTACATAGACATTATGTCTATTTAAATCAATACCAAATACATGCTTAGTGACTTACCTCGGATGTTGTCGCATCGCCTTCAACGGCTATTCAATTACTTTTTCTTTTCCTTGTCCAACTTCGATCCTTTGAGCTCTTGAGCTTAATTTAACAAATAAATTGATTCAATCATTTGGGTATTGAAAAGAGGAACTCAAGGCACCTAGCCCACATATATTCACTCGACATTAAAGTCACATATGTACGAATTCATGAATCAACTCAACACACAAAGCCTTCAACATGCTTACTCATGGTCGAACAACACTACCTCTTAGGTACTCATTTATGGGCTGATTTTGCATGTTGATGTTGAGGCCAATTACATGTTCAATACCACACATGAACAAAGACACATTTTACTAGCTAATGCATTACATATTGTAGCTCAATACCCATCTATCATCTACTTCATAACCAAAACATCATGTGCAAACACATATACACATATAGGTGCAAGGCCGAATTTCAAGGTGTTCATAACCATCCAAAACACAAAATTTTACCTATCACGTAATAAGCATAAATCATGCTTATGAATGCATCATGGCCGAATACATCACAATCATACCCTTTTTTTCAATTTCGGTCATGGTTAAATAAGAACTCAATGTCTTACTCAAGAATGCTAAAAGAAATTTCAAGAGTAGTCAACCCATCATTACATGCATCATTAACAAGCTTCACATTTAGCATGCAATGGCTTTAACACAATATCAACCTTGGCCAAATACCATTTCCATGGCATAACAAGGATTTGAACCATGGGCTAACATGAACATCAAGTTAGCAACTAAAACATGCATGAACCTCATGACACAACCTCAAACATACCTTAATCTTGATACAAGTATGATCAAACCTCCATCTAGTTCTCTTCCAAATCAAGCATGAAGCAAAACTCCTACTTTCTTCCTTAGTATTTTCGCCAAAAGGAAAGAACAAGGATGAACAATTTTTTTCTTTGCTTTTCTTTCACTCACGGCAAAAGGGGGGGAAAGGATGAGCAAATTTTTGATTTTTTTGTTTCTCTTCCTACATGCTTAATTTTTTTATCATTTATTACATCATGCATTAACAAAACATGTCATAACATGTTTTCCTTGCCCATATTCCCTTGTCATGGCCGGCCACTATACCATCTTTGGGGAAATTTGACATGCAAATCCCTTATTTTTGCATGCATGATCAACTAGTCATCACACATTTCCCCATCATACTTTCAAAGTTTACTACTAGGTCCTTTCTAGTGAAATTCACATTTATAACTCTAAATCGAAACATCAAAAATGTCACACATGAATTAACACATATTATAGGCATCAAAATAAATTATAAATTATTTTTTTGCCTCGGTTTTGTGGTCCCGAAACCACATCCCGACTAGGGTCAATTTTGGGCTGTCACAACTCTCCCCCACTTAAGAAATTTTCGTCCCCGAAAATCTTATCGGTAAATAGGTTTGGGTATCGCTCTTTCATAGAGTTCTCGGGTTCCCAAGTAGCTTCTTCTATCCCGTGCTTGAGCCATAACACTTTCACTAGCGGAACCCGCTTGTTTCGCAACTCTTTCACTTCACATGCTAGCATACGAATCAGTTCTTCCTCATAACTCATATTGGCTTGAATTTCAACCTCTGATGGACTAATCACGTGCGATGGATTAGATCTATAGCGTCGAAGCATCGAAACATGAAAGACGTCATGAATCTTTTCGAGCTCGGGGCAAAATCAAACGATATGCAATCGGACCGACTTCGCCGGATATCTCATATGGCCCAATGAACCTCGGGCTCAACTTGCCCTTACGGCCGAATCTCGAGTATCTTTTTCCAAGGCGAAACCTTAAGAAACACTTTATCTCCCACCTGATACTCGATGTCTTTACGTTTCAGATCCGCGTACGACTTCTGACGATCGGAGGCTATCTTCGACTTTCACGGATTACTTTCACTTTCTGCTCAGATCTTTAATCAAGTCCACCCCAAAAATTTTGCTTTCACCGAGCTCCGTCCAACACAATGGTGTACGGCATTTACGCCTGCATAAGGCCTCGTAAGGTGCCATCTTAATACTTGATTGAAAACTATTGTTGTGCGAATTCAATCAAAGGCAAATACCGCTCCCATGAACCATCGAACTCGAGGACGCAACATCTCATCATATCCTCAAGTATCTGAATTATCCGCTCGGATTGACCATCGGTTTGGGGGTGAAAGGCGGTGCTGAAATGCAACTTGGTACCCAAAGCTTCTTGCAACTTCTTCCAAAATCGCGAGGTAAATCTCGGATCTCTATCCGACACGATGGAAATAGGCACCTGTGTAATCTCACAACCGAGAAACGTATAATTTGGCTAGTTTGTCCATTGAAAAATCCGTGCGTACGGGGATAAAGTGAGCCGACTTAGTCAATCTATCTACAACGACCCAAATCGCATCCTTCTTACTCACTGACAATGGCAATCCGGATACAAAGTCCATTGTGACTCGATCCCATTTCCACTCGGGTATCGTGATCGGTCAAGTAATCTCAAGGCACTTGATGTTCCACTTTCACTTGTTGACATATTAAACATCTCAAACAAAGTCGGAGATGTCTCGCTTCATACCATGCCACCAAAATCGATGTTTCAAATCGTTGTACATTTTCGTACTCCCGGGTGAATTGCCATTCGCTACTATGAGCTTCGTTCAATTATCGAAATAAGTTCAATTCTTTGGAACACACAGACGACTTCAACCTCAAACAATCGTCATCATTGATTTGAAACTCCGACTCCTTGTTCGAACACACTCATTTCGCTTTTGCAACCAACTCATCGTCGACTTTCTCGAGCTTCACGAATTTGACGTATCAATAATGGTTTGGCTTTCAATTCAGCTACTAACACATTGTCGGGTAGAATGCACAAGTGTACATTCATCGTCAGAAGCGAATAGTGATTTACGACTTAAGGCATCCACAACCACATTAGCCTTTCCCGAGTGATAGTCAATGACCAGCTCATAATCCTTTAACAGCTCGAGCCAACGTCTTTGTCGCAGATTTAAGTCTCTTTGAGTCATCAAATACTTGAGACTTTTGTGATCCGAATACACATGGCACTTCTCACCAAATAAGTAATGTCGCCATATCTTTAAGGCGAATACGATGGCAGCCAATTCGAGATCATGGGTCGGATAATTTTTCTCATGTGGCTTTAATTGTCTCGACACATAGGCCACAACTCGACCTTCTTGCATCAATACGCAACCTAACCCAAGTAGGGAGGCGTCACTATAGATGACAAACTCTTTGCCAGATTCAGGTTGCACTAGAATTGGGGCTTCAATCAAATAAATTTTCAGTTGATCGAAACTTTTCTGACATTTCTCCGTCCATTCGAACTTAACATCCTTTTGGAGTAGCTTCGTCATTGGCGTGGCTATCGTTGAGAAACCTTTTACAAATCGTCGGTAATAACCTAAGAAGACCCAAAAGCTCGAACCTCAGAATATTTCTGAGGCTTCCAATTATGTATGGCTGAAATTTTGTTCGTCGACTCGAATACCGATGCGATACACCACATGACCCAAGAAGCTAACCTCCTCAACCGTAACTCACACTTGTTGAACTTAGCATATAACCGCTTATCCGTAAAATTCACAACACTAACCTCGGTGTTCAACAGTGTTCGGTCTCATTTTTCGAATAGACCAAAATGTCATCGATAAATACAACTACAAACCGATCCAAGTAATGCTGAAAATTCTATTCGTTAAATCCATAAATACCGCAGGGCATTAGTGAGCCCAAACGGCATCACTAAGAATTCAGAGTGACCGTACCTCGCTCTAAAAGCGCTTTTGGGTATGTCCGATTCTCGGACCTCAACCGATAGTACCCGACCTCAAATCTATCTTTGAAAACACCGAGGGTCCTTTAATTGATCAAACAAATCGTCAATTCGTGGCAACGGATATTTGTTCTTTATCGTCACTTTATTCAACGGACGATAGTCGATGCACAATCTCATAGTTCCATCCTTCTTCTTCACAAACAATCTCGGTGCGCCCATGGAGAAAAACTCGGTCGAGCGAAACCTCTATCTGTCAATTCTTGCAATTGAACCTTCAATTCCTTTAGTTCCGTTAATGCCATACGATACGGGGCTATTGAGATAGGTGTAGTACCCGGTACAACTTCAATGCCGAATTCCACTTCTCGAACCGGTGGCAATCCCGGTAACTCCTCACGAAAAACATCTGAATACTCACAAACCACTTGTACCGATTCGAGTTTCCTTTCCGTCTCTTTACTTTCAAACACATACGCAAGGTATGTTTCACACCCTTTTTTCACATACCTCCGAGCGGTCATAGAAGATATTATCGCTGGCACTCCTTTTAAATCAGTAGACTTGACTCGGACTACCTCGTTATTTGCACTCCTCAAATCAATGGTTTTCCTTTGCGTACCACCATCGCATCATGTACGGTCACCAATCCATACCAAGAATAACATCGAATTCATCAAATGGTAGAAGCATCGATCGGCCGAAAACAGATTCTCGAATTATTAGGGGCATCTCTTGCACACTTTATCAACGAGCACGTATTGACCCAAAGGGTTCGACACTGAATTACGAACTCGATGAGACTCAACAGTAGAGTCTTCTCGATGCTAAGGTTTCACATACATATGAGTGAGTAGAGCCGGTCAATCAATGCAATCACACTAGTATCAAAGAGAGTAAAAGTACCAAAGATAACGTCGGGGAGGATGCCTCCTCTCGTGCGGGATGGCATATGCTCTAGCAGAGCACGGGTCTCGGATCGAACAGCCGTGATCGAGGCTCCTCTCGATTACCACCCCTACCTCCGTAAATTCTGGGGCCTACCTCTAGCC
Source organism: Gossypium arboreum (assembly GCF_025698485.1). Classification (NCBI taxonomy): domain Eukaryota; kingdom Viridiplantae; phylum Streptophyta; class Magnoliopsida; order Malvales; family Malvaceae; genus Gossypium; species Gossypium arboreum. The sequence goes on along the minus strand of NC_069077.1, from coordinate 113,212,722 downwards.
GTCGCTCCACTAGGTCTTGCACCTTGCATCTTATTCTTCTCATCTAGCTCCGTGCAATCTCTAATAAAGTGGTCCTTCGAACCGCATCCATAACAGGCCCTATTAGCAGACTCACCCCAACATTCACCTAGGTGTCGTCTTCCACATTGGGGGCATTCAGTTTCTCTTGATGATTATTGCCCACACTAGCTATCAAGTAGCTCGAGTCCGTCCATGGTCGGGCTCGATGGAAATTCCCGCATGCCTCGACTTATTAGTGTCCTCCCTGAACTTCTTTACCGCCGAGAACGGAGCTTTACTCGTCGATCTTTTACGATAATCTCTTGCTTCAAATTCAGCCTTCTTCTTCTCCTTTCCCAGTTCTTCCGCTTTGCAGACTCGTTCGACTAGTGTTACGAACTCCTTTATCTCCAAAATACCCACTAGTAGCTTTAACTCTTCATTCAATCCTTCTTCAAATCTTTTGCACATAGCAACCTCATCACCACACACTCCGAGCATACCGACTAAGTCTTACAAACTCATGTTCAGATTCAGACATCACATACGGCCTTGCTTGAGCTCCAAGAATTCCTTGCGCTTTTGATCGATGAACTGCTTGACTAATGTATTTCTTTCAAATTCCATTTGGAAGAAATCCCAAGTAACTTGTTCCTTTGGGACTATGGAAATTAAGGTCCTCCACCAATAGTAGGTCGAGTCTCGCAACAAGGATATAGCACACTTAAGACATTCATCGGTGTGCATGATACCATCAAACACTCTAATGGTGTTATCAAGCCGTAACTCGACCCTTTCGGCATCATCAAGAACTATGGCCTTAAACTCCTCGCCCCACGCTTCCTAATCAAGTCCACAGGTGGTTTACTCAACCTTCACAGGATCAAGAATCGGAGGCATTGCGGGCTCTTGGGGTGGAGTATTTAAATTCGGGAATGGTTGGACAGCCGGGTTGGTTCGGGCATATTGCGCGACCCACTCATTCATCATGGTGAAGAAGGCTTGTTTCGCCCTTCATTTTGATTATTCGCGGATGATCGAGGCTCAACAGCGGTGTCCCTTGAGCGGAGCAATGCTACACTTTCAACGCCATCCGCCAAGGGTCTCTACCCGGGTTCCATTGCAAAATCAAAACAAAAATTTCAACCGTCAAGTCATCACATTATTAAGCACTAACAATTTCGCATGTATAGCTAAACTCATACGCTATGGTAGCCCTAGAACCGACTAAACCATAGCTCGATACCAATTAAATGTAACACCCCAAACCCGTGACCGCCACGGATTTGACCACGAGGTGTTACCGTGATGTTTCAAAATTGACCCTAGTCGGAAGTGGTTTCGGACCGCTAAACCGAGTCACCAAATGTTGGAACGTAATATTTATTGTCTAGAATATGTGAATATGAATGTGTGAAAATTTCATGTTTGGATTTTGCTTAATTGTAGATGAATTTTTGTGATTAGGACTTATGTGAGAAAACTTAGAAATGTGCTAGGCAAATGTAAGTGGCCTATTAGTGCATGTAATCGAAGGGTGGACTTGCATGTCAAATTCCCTTTGATATTAGCTAATGGCCGCCATGACAAGAGTGATGGGCAAGGAAACATGTTTCCAACATGTTAGGCTAGTGATGTATGTAGGAAACAATAAAATAGAAAGCTAGTAGTAAAGAAATAAAAAAAAGAAGAGAATGGTGAATGTCCCCCCATTGCCATGAGTTGAGGAAGAAGAAAGAAAAATCCTTGTTGTTCATCCATTCTCATTTTTGTTACAATTACCATGACTTGAGAAGAAGAAGGAGTGTTCATGTTTTCTTTCTTTTGCAATTGTTGTAACTAGAAGAAGAAGAGGAAGCAATAATAGAGAAATACAATGGAGCAAATCAAATAGGTGATTTCCATCTTGGAGGAATTTTCGGTCAAGACATCAAAGGGGGAAAATCAAACAAAGGCAAAGCAAAGATAATCGAGTAGTCGATTGGAAATCGTTTCATCCAATATAAGGTAAGTCATTAAGCATATATTTGGTATTGATTTAAATGATCATAATATATATGCAATTGTGTTTAATGAGTTGATGTGTATGGAATGATGCCATTGTTGAATGTATAAAGGTAGTAAAATGCTTAAAGTATTGGTCTCGGCACTAAGTGTGCGGGTATAAATGGATACGGTGATTTAGATTAGCACTAAGTGTGCATGCTGGAAATATATGGCACTAAGTGTGCATGCCGGAAATATATGGCACTAAGTGTGCGAGCTCAAGGGTATGGCACTATGTGTGCGGGCTTAAATCGCATGGCACTAAGTGTGCGAAATCGAGTATTAAGCACTGTGTGTGTGCATTTATATATATATATATATATCTCCGATCGGACAATTATATGGAGGGTGTGTCTCCATCGAGTTGAGTATGGGCAGCGGATCGGGTAAGTACCTTGAGCTCATGACGAATAGGCAATATGTTCATGCTCGGGTTGAGCTTGGTAAGCTTTAAATCTATGTGATGATTGAAATTGTATGGTTGTGGTGGAAATGAGTTAGTGTGTGAAAATGCCTTAAATATCTTGTTGTGTGGAATATGAAATGTGGATGTATGACTTGGTATGAGATTGAACCGAAAGGTCCGAGGAATTATGGTATAGTTTTGATATGGATGAGTACCTAGCCTCGTTTATTGTTTCATGTTGTGGTAACTTTATTAATGGATGGTTGTTGAATGCTTATGACTTACTGAGTTATAAACTCACTCGGTGTTTTCTTGTCACCCATTTTAGGTCTCTTGGACTCGTATTGTTTGCGTGCTTGGAACCATCGTTGAAGTCATCACACCGGCTGGAAATCTTTTGGTATTGTCCTTGTAGTTGAACTAGGAGAACATTTGGCATGTATAGGCTATTATGTTTTGTTGAATTGTGGGTTGTAAACTTTAAGCCATGTGAAAAATGGCCTATGTGGTCGTTGAGTGGGATGCTAGAACCTATAGCCACGAGTCTTAGAAACTTTAATTTTGATAAGGTGGCCATAATTTGTGTCATGTATGATGGATGATTAGTAAGGTCAAGGAAAGATTCATGAAATTGGCATAGTTCATCGCAGATAACTGCTATGGACAGCAGCAGTGATATGAGATTGAATAATCACTAAAAATAGTATTAGTAGAATTAAATAGTGAATAAATAATGAAATGTAACCTTGATGAATCTATTTTCATATGGATGAAACGAAACAACCATATGAGCAGTATACTGAGAGATATTAAAGTTCTCGTGAGACAGGGCCAGAACGGTTTCTGGATCCCCTGTCTCAACTTTGAAAATTTACCATAAATTATCCAGAAGGAATTGGAAGTCGTGCCTTATATTTTCAGATTCCCCTTTTAGTCTAGTTTCATTAGAAACAAACGGCATGAGCATTGAAGCTCTGTACGAGAAGATATCCAGGTCGTAATGCGCGAAGGTCAGTGTAGTCTACCCCTGTAACATGGGCGAATTTAACTAATAAACTGTACCAATTGGCCCAACCAAAAATTCTAGAAATAAATACATGGATAGATATATGAGTCTAAATTCAGGGAAAATTTACGGAATCAGTTTCCAAGTTTTGAAACTCGAGATATGATTTTTAAGGCGACAGTGGTGCAGTTAGCTAGCTCGCTCGAACAGCAATCAAATATTGCAAAGAGAGTAATAAGGAAGTAAGACCGGTAACACCACGTGGTCAAATCCGTGACGGTCACGGGTTTGGGGTGTTACATTTTATTGGTATCATAGCTATGGTTTAGTCGGTTCTAGGACTACCATAGCGCGTGTGAGTCTAGCTATACATGCCAAATTGTTAGTGCTTAATAATGTGATGACTTGACGGTTGAAATTTTTGTCTTGGGTAGCAAATGGAACCCGGTAGAGAGACCCTTGGCGGATGACGTTGAAAGTGTAGCGGCTGCTCCGCGCAAGGGACGCCACCTGTTGAGCCTCACCATCCGCGAATAATCAAAATGAAGGGGCGAAACAAGCCTTCTTCACCATGATGAATGAGTGGGTCGCGAATATGCCCGAACCAACCCTACTGTCCAACCATTCCCGAATTTAAATACTCCGCCCAAGAGTCTGCAATGCCTCCGATTCGATCCCGTGAGGCTAAGCAAACCACCTGTAGACTTGATTAGGAAGCGGGGCCGAGGAGTTCAAGGCCATAGTCATCGATGATGCCGAAAGAGCCAATTCGCTCGATAACACCATTCGAGTGTTAGATGAACTGCCATGCACACCCGATGAATGTCTTAAGTGTGCTATATCCTTGTTGTGAGACTCACTTACTATTGGTGGAGGACTTTAATTTCCATAGTCCCAAATGAACGCTTACTTTGGGATTTCTTTCAATCCAATTTCAAAGAAATACATTAGTCAACGGTTCATCGATCAGAAGCGTAAGGAATTCTTAGAACTCAAGAAAGGCCGGATGACCGTATCTGAATACAAACATGAGTTCGTAAGACTTAGTCGGTATGCCCGGGAGTGTGTGGCTGATGAGGTTGCTATGTGCAAAAGATTTGAAGAAGGATTGAATGAAGACTTAAAGCTGCTAGTGGGTATTTTGGAGATAAAGGAGTTCGTAACACTAGTCGAACGACCCTGCAAGACGGAAGAACTTGGAAAGGAAAAGAAGAAGGCTGAATTTGAAGCAAGAGATTATCGTAAAAGATCGGCGAGTAAAGCTCCGTTCTCGGCGGTAAAGAAGTTCGTGGAGGACACTAATAAGTCGAGGGCGATCAAGGGAATTTCCATCGAGCCCGACCATTGACGGACTCCCGAGCTACTTGTAGCTAGTGTGGGCAATAATCGTCAAGAGAGACCTCAATGCCCCAATGTGGAAGACGACACCTAGGTGAATGTTGGGGTAAGTCCGTTAATAGGGCTGTTATGGATGCGGTTCAAGGACCACTTCATTAGAGATTGCACGGAGCTAGATGAGAGGAATAAGACGCAAGGTGCAAGACCTAGTGGAACGACGGTGGAGGTAGGCCCCGAGAATTTCGGAGGTAGGGGTGGTAATCGAGAGGAGCCTCTAATACTGCTGTCCGATCCGAGACCCGCTTCTCCGCTAGAGCATATGCCATCCGCACATACGAGAGGAGGCATCCTCCCCGACGTTATCACGGTACTTTTACTCTCTTTGATACTAGTGTGATTGCATTGATTGACCCGGCTCTACTCATTCATATGTATGTGAAACCTTAGCATCCAAGAAGACTCTACTTGTTGAGTCTATCGAGTTCGTAATCGGTGTCAAACCCTTTGGGTCAATACGATTGCTTGATAAAGTGTGCAAGAGATGCCCCTAATAATTCGAGAATCTGTTTTCCGCTAAATTGATGCTTCTACCATTTGATGAATTCGATGTTATTCTTGGTATGGATTGGTGACCGTACATGATGCAAAGGGTGGATCGCAAAAGGAAAACCATTGATTTGAGGAGTGCAAATAATGAGGTAGTCCGAGTCGAGTCTCATCGATTTAAAAGGAGTGCCGCGATAATATCTTTTATGACCGCCGGAGACATATGAAAAGGGGTGTGAAACATACCTTGCGATGTGCTTGAAAGTAAAGAGATGGAAAGGAAACTCGAATCGGTACCAGTGGTTTGTGAGTATTCAGATGTTTTTCCGAGGAGTTACCGGATTGCCACGGTTCGAGAAGTGGAATTCGCATCGGTTGTACCGTACTACGCCGATTTCAATAGCTCCGTGTCGTATGGCATTAACGGAATTAAAGGAATTGAAGGTTCAATTGCAAGAATTGACGGATAGAGGTTTCGCCGACCGAAGTTTTTCTCCATGGGGCGCACCAGTATTGTTTGTGAAAAAGAGGTATGGTCACTACGAATTCTTGGTGATGCCGTTTGGGCTCACTAATGCCCCTACGGTATTTATGGATTTAATGAATAGAATTTTCAGGCCATACTTGGATCGGTTCGTAGTTGTATTTATCAATGACATTTTGGTCTATTCGAGAGATGAAACCAAACATGCTGAGCACCTGAGGCTAGTATTGTAAATTTTACGAGATAGGCGTTATACGCAAAGTTCAAGAATGTGAATTTTGGTTGAAAGAGGTTAGCTTTTTGGGCACGTGGTGTCTCAGATCGGTGTCGTGGTGGACCCGAACAAAATTTCGCCATAGTCGATTGGAAACCTCCAAGAATGTTACCGGTTAGGAGCTTTTGGGGCTTGCCGGATACTATCGACGATTTGTGAAAGGTTTTTGGTGATAGCTGCACCGATGACAAAACTACTTCAAAAGATGTTAAGTTTGAGTGGTCGAACGTGTCAAGAAAGTTTCGATCGACAAAAAAAAACTGCTTAACCGAGGCCCCAGATTAGTACAAATTGAGTCCCAGAAAGAGTTTGTCATATACAATGACGCATCCTTGCTTGGGTTAGGTTGTGTGTTGATGCAAGAAGGTCGAGTTGTGGCTTACGCGTCGAGACAACTACAACCGCATGAGAGAAACTATCCGACCCATGACCTTGAACTAGCAAATTTTAGTGTTCGCCTTGAAGATATGGCGGCATTACTTGTTTGGAGAAAGGTGTCACATTTATTCGCACCACAAGAGTCTAAAATATTTGATGACTCGAGAGATTTAAACCTGCGACAAAGACGTTGGCTTGAGTTGTTGAAAGACTATGAACTCATCATTGATTATCACCGGAAAGGCCAACGTGGTGGCCGATGCTTTAAGTCGCAAGGCAATCGCTTGCTTTGAGAGCGATGGATGCTCATCTATCCGCTTTCACCGATGAGGTGCTAGTAGTCGAATTAGAGACCAAACCGTTATTGATTCATCAAGTACTCGAATCTCGGAAGGTCGACGCCGAATTGGTCGCTAAGCGAGCGAATGTGTTTCGAATGAGGAATCGAATTTCAGATTGATGACAATGATTGCTTGACGCTCAAGGGTCGATTATGTATTCCAAGGAATTCGAACTTGTTTCGATGATTTTGAGCGAGACTCATAGTAGTCGAATGTCACCCACCCGTAGTACTAAAATGTACAATGACCGAAACGCCAATTTTGGTAGCCGGTATGAAATGGGACATTTTAATTTGTTTCAAAGTGTTTGATATGTCAACAAGTGAAAGCGAACATCAAGTGCCATCGGGATTACTTCAGCCAATCATGATACTCGAATGGAAATGGGATCGAGTAACAATGGACTTTGTGTCTGGGTTACCATTGACTCAGAATAAGAAAGACTCGGTTTGGGTCATTGTTGATAGACTGACCAAGACTGCTTATTTTATCCCTGTCCGCACGGATTTTTCGCTTGATAAATTGGCAGAATTATACGCCTCCCAAATTGTTCGATTGCATGGGGTACCTATTTCTATCGTGGTTTGATAGAGACCCAAGATTTACATCGCGATTTTGGAAGAAATTGCAAGAGGCATTGGGTACCAAACTGCATTTTAGCACTACTTTTCATCCCCAAACCGATGGTCAATCCGAACGGATAATTCAAATACTCGAGGATATGTTGAGATGTTGCATCCTTGAGTTTAGTGGGTCATGGGAACGGTATTTACCTTTGATTGAATTCGCCTACAACAATAGTTTTCAATCAAGTATTAAGATGGCACCTTACGAGGCTTTATACGGTCGTAAATGCCGTACCCCATTATTCTGGACCGAACTTAGTGAAAGTAAAATCTTCGGGGTTGATTTGATTAAGGATGCCGAGTAGAAAGTTCGAGTAATTCGTGAAAGTTTGAAAGCTGCTTTGGATCGCCAAAAGCCGTATACGGATTTGAAAAGAAAAGACATTGAATATCAGGTTGGAGACAAAGTATTTCTCAAAGTTTCACCCTGGAAGAAGGTGCTTAGATTTGGCCGTAAGGGCAAATTGAGTCCGAGGTTCATCGGGCCGTATGAAGTATCCGAACGAGTTGGGCCACCGCCATCGATTAATTTTTCCCCGAGCTTGAAAAGATTCACAACGCTTTTCATGTCTCGATGCTTGACGATATAGGTCCGACCGACACACGTAATTACTCCATCCGAGGTCGAGGTTCAATTAATTTGAGCTATGAAGAAGAACCGATTCAGATCCTAGCACGTGAAGTGAAAGAGTTGCGAAACAAAAAGGTTCCACTAGTGAAAGTGTTATGGCTCAAACACGGATAGAAGAAGCTACTTGGGAGCCCAAGAACTCTATGAAAGAGCGATACCCAAACCTGTTTATCGGTAAGATTTTCGGGACGAAAATTTCTTAAGTGGGGAGAGTTGTGACAGCCAAAATTGACCCTAGTCGGAAGTGGTTTCGGGACCGCTAAACCGAGTCACCGAAATGTTGGAACGTAATATTTATTGTCTACAATATGTGAATATGAATGTGTGAAAATTTCATGTTTGGATTTTGCTTAATTGTAGATGAATTTTGTGATTAGGACTTATGTGAGAAAACTTAGAAATGTGCTAGGCAAATGTAAGTGGCCTATTAGTGCATGTAATCAAAGGGTGGACTTGCATGTCAAATTCCCTTTGATATTAGCTAATGGCCGCCATGACAAGAGTGATGGGCAAGGGAAACATGTTTCCAACATGTTAGGCTAGTGATGTATGTAGGAAACAATAAAATAGAAAGCTAGTAGTAAAGAAATAAAAAAAAAAAAAGAGAATGGTGAATGTCCCCCATTGCCGTGAGTTGAGGAAGAAGAAAGAAAAATCCTTGTTGTTCATCCATTCTCATTTTTGTTACAATTACCATGACTTGAGAAGAAGAAGGAGTGTTCATGTTTTCTTTCTTTTGCAATTGTTGTAACTAGAAGAAGAAGAGGAAGCAATAATAGAGAAATACAATGGAGCAAATCAAATAGGTGATTTCCATCTTGGAGGAATTTTCGATCAAGACATCAAAGGGGGAAAATCAAACAAAGGCAAAGCAAAGATAATCGAGTAGCCGATTGGAAATCGTTTCATCCAATATAAGGTAAGTCATTAAGCATATATTTGGTATTGATTTAAATGATCATAATATATATGCAATTGTGTTTAATGAGTTGATGTGCAAATGGAAATGTATGTGTATGGAATGATGCCATTGTTGAATGTATAAAGGTAGTAAAATGCTTAAAGTATTGGTCTCGGCACTAAGTGTGCGGGTATAAATGGATACGGTGACGAGATTAGCACTAAGTGTGCATGCTGGAAATATATGGCACTAAGTGTGCATGCTGGAAATATATGGCACTAAGTGTGCGAGCTCGAAGGGTATGGCACTATGTGTGCGGGCTTAAATCGCATGGCACTAAGTGTGCGAAATCGAGTGTTAAGCACTGTGTGTGCGTACTCTATATATACATATATATCTCCGATCGGACAATTATATGGAGGGTGTGTCTCCATCGAGTTGAGTATGGGCAGCGGATCGGGTAAGTACCTTGAGCTCATGACGAATAGGCAATATGTTCATGCTCGGGGTTGAGCTTGGTAAGCTTTAAATCTATGTGATGATTGAAATTGTATGGTTGTGGTGGAAATGAGTTAGTGTGTGAAAATGCCTTAAATATCTTGTTGTGTGGAATATGAAATGTGGATGTATGACTTGGTATGAGATTGAACCGAAAGGTCCGAGGAATTATGGTATAGTTTTGATATGGATGAGTACCTAGCCTCGTTTATTGTTTCATGTTGTGGTAACTTTATTAATGGATGGTTGTTGAATGCTTATGACTTACTGAGTTATAAACTCACTCGGTGTTTTCTTGTCACCCATTTTAGGTCTCTTGGACTCGTATTGTTTGCGTGCTTGGAACCGTCGTTGAAGTCATCACACCGGCTGGAAATCTTTTGGTATTGTCCTCGTAGTTGAACTAGGAGAACATTTGGCATGTATAGGCTATTATGTTTTGTTGAATTGTGGGTTGTAAACTTTAAGCCATGTGAAAAATGGCCTATGTGGTCGTTGAGTGGGATGCTAGAACCTATAGCCACGAGTCTTAGAAACTTTAATTTTGATAAGGTGGCCATAATTTGTGTCATGTATGATGGATGATTAGTAAGGTCAAGGAAAGATTCATGAAATTGGCATAGTCTCTGCAGTAACTGTTGCGGACAGCAGCAGTGATATGAGATTGAAAATCACTAAAATAGTATAAGTAGAATTAAATAGTGAATAAATTATGAAATTGAACATTGATGAATCTATTTTCATATGGATGAAACGAAACGACCATATGAGCAGTATACTGAGAGATATTAAAGTTCTCGTGAGACAGGGCCAGAACGGTTTCTGGATCCCCTGTCTCGACTTTGAAAATTTACCATAAATTATCCAGAAAAAATTGGAAGTCGTGTCTTATATTTTCAGATTCCCCTTTGAGTCTAGTTTCATTAGAAACAAACGGCATGAGCATTGAAGCTCTGTACGAGAAGATATCCAGGTCGTAATGCGCAAAGGTCAGTGTAGTCGACCCCTGTAACATGGGCGACTTTAGCTAATAAACTGTACCAATTGGCCAGATCAAAAATTCTAGAAATAAATCCATGGATAGATATATGAGTCTAAATTCAGGGAAAATTTACGGAATCAGTTTCGAGTTTTGAAACTCGAGATATGATTTTAAAGCGACGATGACGCAGTTAGCTAGCCTGCCTGGAACAGCAATCAAATATTGCAAAGAGAGTAATAAGGGAAGTAAGACCGGTAACACCACGTGGTCAAATCCGGTGACAGTCACGGGTTTGGGGTGTTACAGTTACCGGGCTTACTTTACTTATTCCTCTCTTGGAAATTTTTTTTTTGTTTTCCTTTTTCTGTTCCAGGCAGGTTAGTTAACTGCGTCACTGCCTCCTTAAAAATCATATCTCGTGTTCCAGAGCTCGAAAACCAAATCCGTAAATTTTCCCCGAATTTAGACTCACATATCTATCCATGGATTTATTTCTAGAATTTTTGGTTGAGCCAATTGGTTCATTTTATTAGTTAAAGTCACCCCTGTTTCAGGGTTCGACTACACTGTCCTTTGCGCATTACAACCTGGATATCATCTCGTACAGAGCTCTAATGCTCATTCCGTTTGTTTCTAATGAAACTAGACTCAAAGGGGAATCTATGCATATAAGGAATGGCTCCTAATTGTTTCTGGATAATTTATGGTAAATTTTCAAAGTCGAAACAGAGGATCCAGAAACCATTCTGGCCCTGTCCCACGAAATCTTGAATATCTGTTAAAATACGGCTCATATGGTCGTTTCGTTTCGTCCATATGAAAATAGACCCATCAATATTCGAGTACGTAATTTTTTAGCAATTAATTCCACTTCCACTATTTTTGGTGATTTTTCGATTCATATCACTGCTGCTGTCCGCAACAGTTACTGCAGAGACTATGCCAATTTCATGAATCTTTCCTTGGCCTTACTAATCATTCATCATACATGACACAACTATGGCCACCTTATCAAAATTAAGGTTTCTAAGACCTGTATATAGGTTCTAGCATCCCACTCAAACGACTACATAGGCCATTTTCACATGGCTTAAAGTTTACAACCCAAAATTCAACAAAACAAAGTAGCCCATACATGCCAAATGTTCTCCTAGGTTGACTAAGAAGACAATACCAAAATTGCTCACGGCAGTGATGACTTCGCTGATGGCCCGAGCACACAAAATAGACGAGTCCAAGAGACCTAAAATGGGTGACAAGAAAACACAGAGTGAGTTTACAACTCAAGAAGTCCTAAGCATTCGACAATCATCCATCAATAAAATTATCACAACATGAAATAATGTGCGAGGCTAGGTAATCGTCCATATCGAAAATATACCATAGTTCCTCGGACCTTTCTTTCATTCTCATACCAATTCAGCCAATGACATTTTATATACTGCTCAATAGAATAATAGAGGCATTGCCATACATCATCTCATTTCCGCAATAATCATGCAATCAAATGAACTTTCATCTATTCCACGATACTTTATTTACGGGAATGCAATTGAAATCATCACATAGATTTAAAACTTACCAACTCAACCCCGAGCATGAACATAGCATCTATTAGCCATGAACTCAAGGTACTTACTTTTTCCGCTGTCCGCACTCAACTCGATAAAGTCACCCTTCCATATAAATATTCAATCGGGAGTATATATATATAGAGTTCGCACACATAGTGCTTAATACTCGATCACGCACACTTAGTGCCATGTGATGCAAAAGCATATATTGAGTCCGCACACTTAGTGCTATATATATATATTCAGCTTGCACACTTAGTGCTATATGATCAAACTCGCACACTTAGTGTTGTACAAATTTTAAACCCGCACACTTAGTGCCAATCTTGTCACCGTGCCCATTTAGACCCGCACACTTAGTGCCGAAATCAACAACTCAATACATCACACCTCTTTTCTTTTCATTCAATACTTTCATCACCACATACATACATGTATATAAATTTATCATTCCTTTCGGCATAATTACATAGACATTATGTCTATTTAAATCAATACCAAATACATGCTTAGTGACTTACCTCGGATGTTGTCGCACGTCTTCAACGGCTATTCAATTACTTTTTCTTTTCCCTTGTCCAACTTCGATCCTTTGAGCTCTTGAGCTTAATTTAACAAATAAATTGATTCAATCATTTGGGTATTGAAAAGAGGAACTCAAGGCACCTAGCCCACATATATTCACTCGACATTAAAGTCACATATGTACGAAATTCATGAATCAACTCAACACACAAAGCCTTCAACATGCTTACTCATGGCCGAACAACACTACCTCTTAGGTACTCATTTATGGGCCAATTTTGCATGTTGATGTTGAGGCCAATTACATGTTCAATACCACACATGAACGGTACACATTTTACTAGCTAATGCATTACATATTGTAGCTCAATACCCATCTATCATCTACTTCATAACCAAAACATCATGTGCAAACACATATACACATATAGGTGCAAGGTCAATTTCAAGGTGTTCATAACCATCCAAAACACAAATTTTACCTATCACGTAATAAGCATAAATCATGCTTATGAATGCATCATGGTGAATACATCACAATCATACCCTTTTTTTCAATTTCGGTCATGGTTAAACAAGAACTCAATGTCTTACTCAAGAATGCTAAAAGAAATTTCAAGAGTAGTCAACCCATCATTACATGCATCATTAACAAGCTTCACATTTAGCATGCAATGGCTTTAACACAATATCAACCTTGGCCAAATACCATTTCCATGGCATAACAAGGATTTGAACCATGGGCTAACATGAACATCAAGTTAGCAACTAAAACATGCATGAACCTCATGACACAACCTCAAACATACCTTAATCTTGATACAAGTATGATCAAACCTCCATCTAGTTCTCTTCCAAATCAAGCATGAAGCAAAACTCCTACCTTCTTCCTTAGTATTTTCGGCCGAAAAGGAAAGAAGAAGGATGAACAATTTTTTTCTTTGCTCTTCTTTCACTCACGGCTAAAGGGGGGAAAGGATGAGCAAATTTTTGATTTTTTTTTGTTTCTCTTCCTACATGCTTAATTTTTTTATCATTTATTACATCATGCATTAACAAAACATATCATAACATGTTTTCCTTGCCCATATTCCCTTGTCATGGCCGGCCACTATACCATCTTTTGGGAAATTTGACATGCAAATTCCTTATTTTTGCATGCATGATCAACTAGTCATCACACATTTCCCCATCATACTTTCAAAGTTTACTACTAGGTCCTTTCTAGTGAAATTCACATTTATAACTCTAAATCGAAACATCAAAAATGTCACACATGAATTAACACATATTATAGGCATCAAAATAAATTATGAATTATTTTTATGCCTCAGTTTTGTGGTCCCGAAACCACATCCCGACTAGGGTCAATTTTGGGCTGTCACAATCTTAATATTATCACAGTTATATAATTCACTTTAAACAGACTTACACACATTTTCATATTTTAAAACAAATGCACTCAAACATACATTCCACAAATTTGAGTAAATCTATTTATCACATTCACTTAGTCAAATAAGTTAGACACATAATAACATGTCAATGTCAAATGAACATGGATGAGTTTATAACGAGGTAAACTTTCATTTCTTTTCACTTTTCTATATTTCTCCACTTATGTCTATTTCATTTTACACTTGATCTCACACATATCGTCACAAGTCACCAAGATCAATTTAAGTACACCAATATATCCACCAAATTATACGAACTTACTTAACACCTTTTTACACTGTCAATGGTAGCTCGGTTGGAAAACACTTCTGTCTCAACAGAACTATTTCATCGGGATCGGGAGGCATCACACTATCACAGGTAGTAATATGACATGTATAGCTTAACTCTTACACGTACTAGGTAAGTCCGAGAACTGACAAACCATAGCTTTGATACCAATAAATGTAACACCCCTTACCCGTGTTTGACACCGGAACAGGGTACGAGTCATTACCGGACTTAATCACTAATCATCATATAAAAATCGATTCATAATTTCACTCTAATTTAAAACTTTTTCAAACACATTCAAGCTGTCCCTTAAAAAGAGCTTACAAGGCCCATGTCATCTTTAATTCAACCACACACATAGGCAAGCATGCACATTCATAAATTGCATCATTTAATTAATAACATAATCAAGACTATCTACATTAAATGACTTTATACAATAGAGACCTTCAAATAACATAGGTCAGTATTTTAAGCCAATTCCTAGCAACTTAATAACAATTAAATGAGTCTCCATACATGCCAAAGACTTAAAATACTTTAAAACCTTTATATATCGATCAATAGTTTGATAGTGTGATTTAACCTCCGGCGACCTCCAACTCGAGCTAACATTTGCGATACTATAGGAAAAAGGAAAGGAAGGGAGTAAGCATTATAGCTTAGTAAGTAAGTATGTAAATATTAATAAACAATACATTATCATACTTTAGACAAAGTCACAATATGTTCCCGGAATATTACCATCACAAACACACATACTTTCACTATTACAATCATAAATAGGTTCAAAATAAGTTGTCTAGCAGAGTACCAACAACTAAATTATTTATTTCTGGAGCTACAGAAGTCCAAATTACAAATTGTTAATTTTATTTGAACCTAGATTCACATATATTCTTACCATAAAATTTTTAGAATTTTTGGTCTAGCCAATTAGTACAGTTTATTCATTGAATTTACCCCTGTTTCACTGCTCAACTGTTCTGACCACTCATTACTATGAATCAATTTTCTCCTCGTACAGAATTCAAAGGATGTTCTAGATTTTTTCATTTGAAACTAGACTCATTAATAATTTCAATTATATAAATTATATCTCCTAATTGTTTTTGTACAATTTTTAATGATTTTTCCAAGTCAGAATAGGGGATCACGTAGTCATTCTGAACCAGTCTCTTAAAAACTTAAATATCTCATAATATAGAATTCCTTTGCTTGCTCTGTTTCTGTTATATGAAAATAGACTCATTAAGCTCTAAGTTGATATCTCATTCAGTCTCTGATTCAATTTCTACTTTCTTTGGTAAATTTTTAGATTCACGTCATTGCAACTGTCTAGAACAGTTTTATTGTCAATTTTGATCTTTCACACTTCAATTGTATTTATCACTTTCCCATAACAATCTTTCCAATTTCCAATCACATATCGAGCATATTGCTCATAAGTTACACACGTATATATTTACACTTATTATCACAAATTCATACACAATTTCATTTAATCAATTTCCCAGTTGAACGCTTCGGAATAATAACAGATACGCGATGGTATCGTACACAGCCCACCTTTAAAATCTAAGCTCTCTTGTACACATAGTGGCCTTCACTTAGCACCACTCATGTGACCTAGCTCGATTGTACACATAATTTTGGCTCTCTTGTACGCATGGTGAACACTTAGTGCCACCCATGTGACCTAGCCAGTTTATCTCGTAGCTCTCTTGTCTACATGGTGTCCTTCACCTGGAACCACGCATGCGACCTAGCTACATATATCCCGTAGCTCTCTTGTCTACATGGTGTACACATAGTATCACCCATGCGACCTAGCTACATCATAATGTCTTGTAGCTCTCTTCCACACATGATGTGCACTCAGCACCATTATTGTGACCTAGCTACATACCATCTGTATCATCCAATCTTTCCGAAGGTTCAACCGAGATTTCTCTCTCTTTCTAATACTTGATTCCATACTTCCAATAGTCAATTGTGATTCAAAAATCAGCTACAAAAAATAAAATTTTCTGAAATACAAAAACATAATAAAGATAATGTATTATTTACATACAAACTTACATACTTTCTCATTTCCATGTCGAATTAATATTGAACATTTAAATCATCATAATTATACTTACTTTCAACACCTCAGCAATCATAGTAAATATATCAATTTTACATTGAAATATGCATAAATTAATGCTTATTATACATATGAACTTACCTCGATACTAAAACGACCATTTTACCAACTTTCCCGATTTTCGATTTTTCTCCCATTCTAGATTCAAATCTCATTTTCTAGGATCTAAAACATCATATTTTACTTATTTAATTAATGTACCATTCAAAACAGTCCTTAACTCAAACTTTGGCAAAATTACAATTTTGCTCCTAAACTTTTGCATATTTACACTTTTTCCCCTAGGCTCGGGAATTAAACTTCATCCCTTCATCCCTTATTCTTATGTTTTATGACATGCTGATCATTTTTCCCTTCTATGGAAACATCAAATTCTCACTCTAACACATATTTATGAACAATAACAACTTTTACCGATTAAGTCGTTTTACTCATTTTTGTTTAAAACCACTTAGCAAAAGTTGTTTAACATAATTCCAGCCTTCATATTCTACTATTAAACATCAAAATAAACACATTTCACCTATGCGTATTTTTCCAAATATGAACCCTAGCTTAAATTATTGCTAGAATAAGCTTAATCAAGTTACCGGGATTCCAAAATTGTAAAGAACTTGAAAAACGGGGCTAGAACGGACTTACTATTGAGATTGGAAAGCTCGAAAACCCTATCCATGGCTTCCCCCATGCTAATTTCGGCCTCCATGAAAAAGATGAGTCAATTTTGGCTTTATTTTCCCTTTTTATTTCTTTTAATTACCCAATAACTAAAATGCCCTTAAGGCATTTCTTTAAAATTTTGTCCTATTCATGCGCATTTTTGTCCAAACGAAATATAATGGTCTAATTACCATTTAAGGACCTCCTCTTTAAACCCCCATTTCTATCAAGTACTTATGAATTAGAACACATATTTTGCAACTTTTGCAATTTAGTCCTAAAAGTCCAATTAAGCACTTTATCAATAAAATTACTTAACGATATTTTTACACTATATTTTAATCAATAAATAAACCTTAAAACTTAATCGGAATAAATTTTTCAACTTCAATTTCGTGGTTCTAAAACCATCGTTCAGTTTAGGCCCTAAATCGAGTTGTTACAGCA
This sequence comes from Gossypium arboreum, assembly GCF_025698485.1. Lineage (NCBI taxonomy): Eukaryota > Viridiplantae > Streptophyta > Magnoliopsida > Malvales > Malvaceae > Gossypium > Gossypium arboreum. The sequence continues at coordinate 113,195,179 of NC_069077.1, read as the reverse complement.
ACTTCTGCAAATAAGCCCTAATAGGCAAATTAAACATGCGATCTATGAAATTTCTTATCAATACTCTAACACATGCATCTAATCACTCGGTAAATTATACAAATTAATCGAAATAAACTTTTCTATCTCAGATTTGTGGTTTCGCAACCACTATTCCATTTAGGCCCTATTTCGAGATGTTACATTTCTCCCCCCTTTAGGGATTTTCGTCCCTGAAAATTTTACCAAAAAGATTCAATATCTTTTCTCAAAATTTTTAAACATCTCCAAACAAATTTTCTTCAAAGCAAGACTTTTAAAATCACCCCACTATCAAATTGAAATCCAATATAACTAAGTTTGAACTCGGTATGACCTCTATATTAATCAAAACTATTTCTAATTCTCACATTTGCTTTCAATTTTTTAACCAAAACTCGATTCAGCTATTAATACAGCTCAATCATGATTCTTCTGTCTAATTTTATCATTACTAAATCCACATTATCTCATTCACAATCAAAATTTATTTTTTTTAAAAAAAATCTAGCAATCATATACTTTAAGCATCATACCTGGATGAGTTAACTAACTAAGTCTAATCTTTCTTTAACTGTAACATTTCAGAATTCAAAAAATCTTCATATTAACCTGACATCTTTTCTGCAGCTGAGTTCATTTATTAAACCATTCTCAAATGCTATCACATTGTCAATTAATCTTATTGGAAGAGGGTGAGGCTGTAACACTTCTAACTTGCCTCTTATATATTCATGCATATAACTTAACACTCATCAATATATATATAATTTGCTTCAAATAACTCAACATGCATATTCATTTTACACAACCCTCCCATCATCTTATACAAACAAATACACTTATACATGCATTCATAATTCTCAAATAAAATTACTCATAACATTCATTTAATTTCACACGTTACACTCACAGCATCACACAATTGCCGATCAACATGTACACTTATCATAATATAAACTTTCCCTTCATCTCATCTTTCATATTCCAAGAGAAATTCTTATTCACAACTCATTCATTATCACATAAACATCATGAACTAGTACTCTTACCTTTTACGAGTATCATTTCATCTTAATATTATCACAGTTATATAATTCACTTTAAACAGACTTACACACATTTTCATATTTTAAAACAAATGCACTCAAACATACATTCCACAAATTTGAGTAAATCTATTTATCACATTCACTTAGTCAAATAAGTTAGACACATAATAACATGTCAATGTGAAATGAACATGGATGAGTTTATAACGAGGTAAACTTTCATTTCTTTTCACTTTTCTATATTTCTCCACTTATGTCTATTTCATTTTACACTTGATCTCACACATATCGTCACAAGTCACCAAGATCAATTTAAGTACACCAATATATCCACCAAATTATACTGAACTTACTTAACACCTTTTTACACTTGTCGATGGTAGCTCGGTTGGAAAACACTTCTATCTCAATGTAACTATTTCATCGGGATCGGGAGGCATCACACTATCACAGGTAGTAATATGGCATGTATAGCTTAACTCTTACACGTACTAGGTAAGTCCGAGAACTAACAAACCATAGCTTTGATACCACTAAATGTAACACCCCTTACCCGTGTTTGACACCGGAACAGGGTACCAGTCATTACCGGACTTAATCACTAATCATCATATAAAAATCGATTCATAACTTCACTCTAATTTAAAACTTTTTCAAACACATTCAAGCTGTCCCTTAAAAAGAGCTTACAAGGCCCATGTCATCTTTAATTCAACCACACACATAGGCAAGCATGCACATTCATAAATTGCATCATTTAATTAATAACATAATCAAGACTATCTACATTAAATGACTTTATACAATAGAGACCCTCAAATAACATAGGTCAATATTTTAAGCCAATTCCTAGCAACTTAATAACAATTAAATGAGTCTCCACACATGCCAAAGACTTAAAATACTTTAAAACCTTTATATATCGATCAATAGTTTGATAGTGTGATTTAACCTCCGGCGACCTCCAACTCGAGCTAACATTTGCAACACTATAGGAAAAAGGAAAGGAAGGGAGTAAGCATTATAGCTTAGTAAGTAAGTATGTAAATATTAATAAACAATACATTATCAAACTTTAAACAAAGTCACAATATGTTCCCGGAATATTACGATCACAAACACACATACTTTCACTATTACAGTCATAAATAGGTTCAAAATAAGTTGTCTAGCAGAGTACCTGTGACAGCCTTAAAATGACCCTAGTCGGAATGTGGTTTTGGGACAACAAAACCGAGGCATAAAAATAATTTAAAATTTATTTTGATGCCTATAATATGTGTTAATTCATGTGTGACATTTTTGATGTTTTGATTTCGAGTTATAAATGTGAATTTTACTAGAAAGGACCTAATAGTAAACTTTGAAAGTAGGATGGGGAAATGTGTGATGACTAGTTGATCATGCATGCAAAAATAAGGGATTTGCATGTCAAATTTCCCCAAAGATGGCATAGTGGCCGGCCATGACAAGGGATTATGGGCAAGGAAAACATGTTATGACATGTTTTGTTAATGCATGATGTAATAAATGATAAAAAAATTAAGGATGTAGGAAGAGAAACAAAAACTCAAAAATTTGTTCATCCTTTCCCCATTGTTGCCGTATGTGGAAGAGAAAAAAAAAAATTTGTTCATCCTTCCATTCTTTCTTTGGCCGAAAATTGTAAAGAGGAAGAAGAATTTTTTTTGCTCCATGCTTGGTTTGGAAGAGAACTAGAAGGAGATTTGGTCATACTTGTATCAAGATTAAGGTATGTTTGAGGTTGTGTCATGAGATTCATGCATGTTTTAGTTGCTAGCTTGATGTTCATGTTAGCCCATGGTTCAAATCCTTGTTATGTCATGGAAATGGTATTCGACCAAGGTTGATATTGTGTTAAAGCCATTGCATGCTAAATGTGAAGCTTGTTAATGATGCATGTAATGATGGATTGACTACTCTTGAAATTTCTTTGTAGCAATCTTGAGTAAGACATTGAGTTCTTCGTTTAACCATGGCCGAAGTTGAAAGGGGTATGATTGTGATGTATTCACCATGGTGCATTCATAAGCATGATTTATGCTTATTACATGATAGGTAAAAATTTGTGTCTTGGATGGTTATGAACACCTTGAGATTCGGCCTTGCTCCTATATGTGTATATATGTTTGCACATGATGTATTGATATGACATATATACTATCTCAAGGTATATAATTGCATATGATGATGTTTCGCTATGAAATAAATGATAGAAGAGTATTGAGCTACAATATGCAATGCATTAGCTAGTAAAACGTATGTCGCTTTTTTGTGGTGTTAAGTGTATAATTGGCCTCAACATGTGCATGCATTCGGTTAGAGGCAAGCATATTGATGCCTATTCTTGGCTTGGAAAATTCGGCTAAGGAGGGTACTAACTAATGCGTTGAATTTGATTCGTGATTTCGTACACACGTGACTCTAATGTCTAATATATATAAGGGCTAAGTACCTTGAGCTTCACTTTGATGATTGAATGAATTGTATTGAATTGCTTGTTATGATTAAAAATTGTGCATGACCATTGTGTATTTGAGCTAAAGGATGGCCATATGACCATTTAAACTCCTTGTCATATTCGGCCATAAGCTATTATAATGAGATTATAATAAGTTAAATTTGTGTGAATTAAGCTCAAGAGCAAAGGGGAGCTAAATCCGATAATGGGAAGGAAAAAGTGGTCGAATAGTCATCGGAATCGTTCGACGACACCCGAGGTAAGTTTTCGAGTATCGAAACTTAGATTTTGATTCGATTGGATGATGTTATAAACAAATCGAAATCGTGCCCTTTGTATGTGGCCATTGAGCCGAAAATGACATTTCTTGTTAAGTGATTCGTGCATGAAATTTTGTTATGAAATTGAAACAAAGATGTGTATGAATGTTCGGGTAATATCCGGGCTAAGCCTGAAGGCAATTGTGCGAGTTGTGATATCCGGGCTAAGCCCGAAGGCAATTGTGTGAGTTGTGATATCCGGGCTAAGCCCGAAGACAATTGTGCGAGTTGTGATATCCGGGTTAAGTCCCGAAGGCATTGTGCGGGCTACCATAACCGGGCTATGTCCCGAAGGTGTTTGAACGAGTAGTTATTTCTGGTTAAACTCCGAAGGTACGTGATTTGAGAATAATGAACTTGCTGTAAAAATTTTCAGTTAATACTCTTGTGAAATCCCCAACGACAAGGTACGTTTTGTGTGTGCTTTGCACACTATGAGCCAGTGTATATGAGTATTCGCTCTGATGATGAACGAGCTACCGACCTTGACGAAGCCGTTATTTGTGTATGAATATAAGAGTTGGTATTGTGAAGTAAGCATGTCACGGAGAAATTGTGCATATTAATTATTGTTTAGCTACTCGAATGCTATGCTTTGGTTGTGTGTAAATTTATGGCTCAAACTTACTAAGCATAAATTGCTTACTCCGTTTCTTTGCTCTCTGTTTTATAGATTTTGGCTCGTTAGCGATCGGATTCGGATCATCAAGTCAAGTCAACCACACTATCAAGTCCTTTTGGTACCTTTTGTTGAACTTTGGATATGGCATGTATAGGACCACCCTTGTCGTTTGAATACTTTTGTGATGTATATGTACGGCCATGCGAAAATGGCTCGTAAAAGTGAAGTGTGGCATTAGACCATTTGTGTTCATGTAATTATATATGGCCTCATGTTGTGATTATGGATTGGAATGGGAATGATGGGCACTTAATCAGCCATTGAAATGGCTAAATATGATCATATGTGGACCTATGTATGACAAAACTATAGTTGGCCCATGGAAACTACAAAATGGGTAAAGGTTACCTTGAAAACAGATGCTGGCAGCAGCAGTGGGGTGGATTTGAAAAATCACCAAAATTTGTAGGAATGGAGTTAAATAGTGAATAAATTATGTAATCAAACCTTGACAAGTCTATTTTCATATGAAAGTAACGAAAAGATCATATGAACAGTATACTAAGAGATATTGAAGTTTTCGTGAGACAGGGCCAGAACGGTTTCTGGATCCCTTGTGTCGACTTTGAAAATTTACCATACATTATCCAGAAAGAATTGGAAGTCACACCTTATATTTGTAGATTCCCCTTTGAGTCTTGTTTCATTAGAAACAAACGGCATGAGTATTGAAGCTCTGTACGGGAAGATATCCAGGTCGTAATGCGCAAAGGTCAGTGTAGTCGAATCCTGAAACAGGGGTGACTTTAACTAATAAACTATACCAATTGGCCCAACCAAAAATCTAGAAATAAATCCATGGATGGATATATGAGTCTAGATTCAGGGAAAATTTACGGAATCAGTTTTTGAGTTTTGAAACTCGAGATATGTTTTTTAAGGCGACAGTGACGCAGCTCTCCAGCTTGTCTGGAAATGTCAAATTGGTCGGTGCAATAAGTGGATTTGGCTCGTTAACCCCTCGTGTCCGACACCGGCGACAGTCTCGGGTACGGGGTGTTACAATTTTATTGGTATCAGAGCTCCGGTTTAGTCGATTCTAGGACTACCGTAATACGTTTGGGTCTAGCTATACATGCCATATTGTGATAAATTGATAGTGTGGTGACTTCTGACATTTGAATTTGTGTTCGATTATAGTAATAGATCCCGATCCCAACCGAGCTATAGCTGATGATGTGGAGAGTGTGGCGCCTGCTCCCGCGCAAGGGACAGCGCCGGTGAACTCTCAACTTATTGCCAGCAATCCGAACGATGAGGCTAGGCAAGCTTTTTATAGCGTGATGAATGATTGGTTCAACCAATACATTCGAACTAATACGGCTGTTCCACAACCTCCATTCCCGACTAATGCAACCCCACGCCTACAATACCTCCCAGAATCGACCAAATAAGGTCAAGTAGCCCCATCAATGTAATTCAAAACATGGGCCTCTGAATTTAAAGCTACGGATGGCGGCGATTTATGTCGAGCAAGCTGAATTTTGGTTGGACAACACTATCCGGTGCTCGATGAGCTATCTTGTACACCGATGAATGCTTAAAGTGTACTATCTCCTTGCTACGCGATTCCGCCTATTATTGGTGGAGTACTCGACTTCACAGCCTAGAGAGCAAGTAACTTGGGAGTTCTTCCAAACCGAGTTCAAAGAAGTATATCGATCGTGGATTCATCGACCAAAAACGAAAGGAATTTCTTGATCTTAAGCAAGGCTCTATGTCGCCATCGACTACGAACGAAAATTTGTTAGACTTAGTAGATACGCCGAATGTGTTTCGTCCGGCTATTATGTAAACGCCGAGGATGGGCTGAATGAAGATATAAGGATGTTCGTTGGCATTCTCGAAATACGAGAGTTCGTAGTACTTGTCGAGCGAGCTTGTAAAGTCAAGAGCTTTGAAAGGAGAAACAAAAGTTGATGTGGGAACCGGAGAATTTCAAAAGGTCCTCGGAAAGTCTCTTCAACAGCATCAAGAGATTTCGAGAAGATGTGAGCCGGTCTAGAGGCGCTTCGCCTTTTTAGACGAGATCGTGATCGACCCCAATGGGTATACGAGGCACTTCGGTCTCCGGTCTTTGGGAATGATCGTCGAAACCGAATGGAGTGTCGATGATTGTGGTAAATGGCACTCGGGGAGTTGTAGATCCCATGACCACTCCTGTTACAAGTGCGGGTCAGCCGACCACTTTATTAAAGATTGCCCGAGATTATCTGAACAAAACGCAAATCAAAGTGGGAACCCGGGTGCTACCACAACTCGAGGTAGGCCGTCTAGAAACACGGGAAATGTTAGCGGCGGTCAGAGAGGATCTAGAGATGCCACCATTAGATCTGAGGCTCGTGCTCTTGCTAGGACTTATGCCATGCGCGCACGCGAGGATGCTTCCTCGCCAGATGTTATTACCGGTACTTTTACTCTCCTTGATACTAATGTGATTGCTTTGATTGACCCTGGTTCTACTCATTCATATATATGCGAAACCTTAGCATCCAGTAAGACTTTACCTATTGAGTCTCTGGAGTTTTTAATTCGGTGTCAAATCCCTTGGGTCATTACGTGCTCGTCAACAAAGTATGTAAGAAAAGTCCCTAGTATTTCGAGGTTCCTGCTTTCCCACGGACTTGATGCTTTTGCCGCTCGATTTAATTTGATGTTATTCTTGGTTTGGATTGGTTGACCATGCACGATGCGGTTGTAAATTGCAAAAGCAAGACTATTGATCTGAGGTGCGCAAATAACGAGATAATTCGGGTTGAGTCTGCGGACTCAAAGGGTTGCCAATGTAATATCGCAATGTTGGCCCGTAAATACGTAAGAAAGGGTGCGAAGCATACCTTGCGATGTACTTGATGACAAGGAGTTAGAAAAGAAACCCGAATCTGTGCCGGTGGTTTGTGAATACCCGGATGTTTTCCCTGAAGAATTGCCGGGTTTACCACCTATTCGGGAAATAGAGTTTGGCATCGAATTGGTACCTGGTACCACTTCAATTTCGATAGCTCCGTATCATATGGCACCAACGGAATTAAAGGAATTGAAAGCTCAGTTGCAAGAGCTGGTGGATAGAGGTTTTGCTCGCCTCGAAGTTTTTCACCTTGGGTGCGCCAGGTGTTGTTTGTGAAAAGAAGGACGGAACTATGAGGTCGTGCATCGACTATCGCCGACTTAATAAAGTGACAATAAAGAACAAATATCCGCTATCACAGACGATGATTTGTTCGATCAACTCAAGGAGCCTCGGTGTTCTCAAAAATAGATTTGAGATTGGGCTATTATCGCCATAATCCGAGATTCGAACATACCCAAAACCGCCTTGAATCGAGATATGGTCACTACGAGTTCTTAGTGATGCCGCTTGGGCTCACTAATGCCCTCGCGGTATTTATGGATTTGATGAATCGGATCTTCGCACCATACTTGGATCGGTTCGTAGTTGTGTTCATTGACGACATCTTGGTTTATTCAAGAGATGAGACCGAACATGCGAGCACCCGAGATTAGTGTTGCAAATATTACGAGATAAATGCTTATATGCTAAGTTCAAGAAGTGTGAGTTCGGTTAAGAGAGGTTAGCTTCTTGGGCCATGTGGTATCTCAGACGGTATTCGAGTCGACCCGAGTAAAATTTCAGCCATACTTAACTGGAAGCCTCCAAGAAATATTACCGAGGTTCGAGCTTTTTGGGACTTGCTTACACTACCGGCGCTTTGTAAAAGGATTCTCGATGATAGCCACACCCATGACGTAAACCGCTTCGTAAAGAGGTCAAGTTTGAATGGACGGAAAGTGTTAAAAAGTTTCGATCAATTGAAAACTCATTTGACTAAGCTCCAAGATTAGTGCAGCCCGAATCGGCAAAGAGTTTGTCATCTATAGTGACGCCTCCTACTTGGGTTAGGTTGCGATTGATGCAAGAAGGTCGAGTTGTGGCCTATGCGTCGAGACAATTAAAGCCACATGAGAAAAATTATCCACCCATGATCTCGAATTGGTCGCCATCGTATTCGCTTTAAAAATATGGCGACATTATTTGTTTGGTGAGAAGTGCCATGTATTTTGGATCACAAAAGTCTCAAGTATTTGATGATGCAATGAGACTTGAATCTGCGACAAAGACGTTGGCTCGAGTTGTTAAAAGACTACGAGCTTGTCATTGATTATCACCCGGGAAGGCTAATGTGGTTATGACGCCTTAAGCCGAAATCACTGCTTTCCTTACGAAGCGATGAATGTACACTTGTCTATTCTACCCGACAATGTGTTAGTAGTGAATTGAAAGCCAAACCATTATTGATACATCAAATTTGTGAAGCTCGTAAAGTCGACGATGAGTTGGTTGCAAAACGGGCTGAGTGTGTTCAACAAGGAATCGGAGTTTCAAATTGATGATGATGATTGTTTGAGGTTCAAGTCGCTTGTGTCCCGAGAAATTTGGAGCTTATTTCGATGATTCGAACGAAGCTCATAGTAGCCGAATGGCAATTCACCCGAAGTACGAAGATGTACAACGACTTGAAACGCCGCTTTGGTGGCATGGTATGAAACGAGACATCTCGACTTTGTTTCGAGATGTTTAATATGTCAACAAGTGAAAGCGGAACATCAAGTGCCTTCAGATTACTTCACCGATCACGATACCCGAGTGGAAATGGGATCGAGTCACAATGGACTTTGTATCCGACCGCCATTGTCACGAGTAAGAAGGATGCGATTTGGGTCGTTGTAGATAGATTGACTAAGTCGGCTCACTTCATCCCCGTACGCACGGATTTTTCAATGGACAAACTAGCCGAATTGTACGTTTCTCAGATTGTGAGGTTACATGGGGTGCCTATTTCTATCGTGTCGAATAGAGATCCTAGGTTTACCTCGCGATTTTGGAAGAAACTGCAAGAAGCTTTGGGTACCAAGTTGCATTTCAGCACCGCCTTCCACCCCCAAACCGATGGTCAATCCGAGCGGTTAATTCAGATACTTGAGGATATGTTGAGATGTTGCATCCTCGAGTTCAGTGGTTCATGGGAACGGTATTTGCCTTTGATTGAATTCGCTTACAACAATATTTTTCAATCAAGTATTAAGATGGAACCTTACGAGGCCTTGTACGGGCGTAAATACCGTACACCATTGTTTTGGACTGAGCTCGGTGAAAGCAAAATTTTCGGAGTGGATTTGATTAAGAACGCTGAACTGAAAATAAAAGTAATCCGTGAAAGTCTGAAGATAGCCTCCGATCGTCAGAAGTCGTACGCGGATCTGAAACGAAAAGACATCGAGTATCAGGTGGGAGATAAAGTGTTTCTTAAAGTTTCGCCTTGGAAAAAGGTACTCAGATTTGGCCGTAAGGGCAAGTTGAGCCCGAGATTCATTGGGCCGTACGAAATCTCCGAACGAGTTGGCCCAGTTGCGTATCGTTTGATTTTGCCCCCTGAACTTGAAAAGATTCACGACGTAGTCCATGTTTCGATGCTTCGACGTTATAGATCTGATCCGTCGCACGTGATTAGTCCATCAGAGGTTGAAATTCAAGCCAATATGAGTTATGAGGAAGAACCGATTCGTATCCTAGCACGTGAAGTGAAAGAATTGCGAAACAAGCGGGTTCCGCTAGTGAAAGTGTTACGGCTCAAACACGGGATAGAAGAAGCTACTTGGGAACCCGAGAACTCTATGAAAGAGCGATACCCAAATCTATTTACGGTAAGATTTTCGGGACGAAAATTTCTTAAGTGGGGAGAGTTGTGACACCTTAAAACGACCCTAGTCGAATGTGGTTTCGGGACCACAAAACCGAGGCATAAAAATAATTTAAAATTTATTTTGATGCCTATAATATGTGTTAATTCATGTGTGACATTTTTGATGTTTTGATTTCGAGTTATAAATGTGAATTTTACTAGAAAAGACCTAGTAGTAAACTTTGAAAGTAGGATGGGGAAATGTGTGATGACTAGTTGATCATGCATGCAAAAATAGGGGATTTGCATGTCAAATTTCCCCAAAGATGGCATAGTGGCCGGCCATGACAAGGGATTATGGGCAAGGAAAACATGTTATGACATGTTTTGTTAATGGATGATGTAATAAATGATAAAAAAATTAAGGATGTAGGAGGAGAAACAAAAAATCAAAAATTTGTTCATCCTTTCCCCATTGTTGCCGTATGTGGAAGAGAAAAAAAAGAGAAATTTTGTTCATCCTTCCATTCTTTCTTTGGCCGAAAATTGTAAAGAGGAAGAAGAATTTTTTTTGTTCCATGCTTGGTTTGGAAGAGAACTAGAAGGAGATTTGGTCATACTTGTATCAAGATTAAGGTATGTTTGAGGTTGTGTCATGAGATTCATGCATGTTTTAGTTGCTAGCTTGATGTTCATGTTAGCCCATGGTTCAAATCCTTGTTATGTCATGGAAATGGTATTCGGCCAAGGTTGATATTGTGTTAAAGCCATTGCATGCTAAATGTGAAGCTTGTTAATGATGCATGTAATGATGGATTGACTACTCTTGAAATTTCTTTGTAGCAATCTTGAGTAAGACATTGAGTTCTTCGTTTAACCATGGCCGAAGTTGAAAGGGGTATGATTGTGATGTATTCGGCCATGGTGCATTCATAAGCATGATTTATGCTTATTACATGATAGGTAAAAATTTGTGTCTTGGATGGTTATGAACACCTTGAGATTCGGCCTTGCACCTATATGTGTATATATGTTTGCACATGATGTATTGATATGACATATATACTATCTCAAGGTATATAATTGCATATGATGATGTTTCGGCTATGAAATAAATGATAGAAGAGTATTGAGCTACAATATGCAATGCATTAGCTAGTAAAACGTATGCTGTTTTTTTTGTAGTGTTAAGTGTATAATTGGCCTCAACATGTGCATGCATTCGGTTAGAGGCAAGCATATTGATGCCTATTCTTGGCTTGGAAAATTCGGCTAAGGAGGGTACTAACTAATGCGTTGAATTCGATTTGTGATTTCGTACACATGTGACTCTAATGTCTAATATATATAAGGGCTAAGTACCTTGAGCTTCACTTTGATGATTGAATGAATTGTATTGAATTGCTTGTTATGATTAAAAATTGTGCATGACCATTGTGTATTTGAGCTAAAGGATGGCCATATGACCATTTAAACTCCTTGTCATATTCGGCCATAAGCTATTATAATGAGATTATAATAAGTTAAATTTGTGTGAATTAAGCTCAAGAGCAAACGGAGCTAAATCCGATAAAGGGAAGGAAAAAGTGGTCGAATAGTCATCGAATCGCTCGACGACACCGAGGTAAGTTTTCGAGTATCGAAACTTAGATTTTGATTCGATTGGATGATGTTATAAACAAATCAAAATCGTGCCCTTTGTATGTGGCCATTGAGCCGAAAATGACATTTCTTGTTAAGTGATTCGTGCATGAAATTTTGTTATGAAATTGAAACAAAGATGTGTATGAATGTTCGGTAATATCCGGCTAAGCCCAAGGTAATTGTGCGAGTTGTGATATCGGGCTAAGCCCAAGGCAATTGTGCGAGTTGTGATATCCGGGTTAAGTCCCAAGGCATTGTGCGGGCTACCATAACCGGCTATGTCCCAAGGTGTTTGAACGAGTAGTTATATCCGGTTAAACTCCGAAGGTACGTGATTTGAGAATAATGAACTTGCTGTAAAATTTTCAGTTAATACGCTTGTGAAATCCCCAACGACAAGACGCGTTTCGTGTGTGCTTTGCACACTATGAGCCAAAGTATATGAGTATTCGCTCCGATGATGAATGAGCTACCGGCCTTGACTAAGCCGTTATTTGTGTATGAATATAAGAGTTGGTATTGTGAAGTAAGCATGTCATGGAGAAATTGTGCATATGAATTATTGTTTAGCTACTCGAATGCTATGCTTTGGTTGTGTGTAAATTTATGGCTCAAACTTACTAAGCATAAATTGCTTACTCCGCTTTCTTTGCTCTCTGCTTTATAGATTTTGGCTCGTTAGCGATCGGATTCGGGATCATCAAGTCAAGTCAACCACACTATCGAAGTCCTTTTGGTACCTTTTGTTGAACTTTGGATATGGCATGTATAGGACCACCCTTGTCGTTTGAATACTTTTGTGATGTATATGTACGGCCATGCGAAAATGGCTCGTAAAAGTGAAGTGTGGCATTAGACCATTTGTGTTCATGTAATTATATATGGCCTCATGTTGTGATTATGGACTGGAATGGGAATGATGGGCACTTAATCAGCCATTGGAATGGCTAAATATGATCATATGTGGACCTATGTATGACAAAACTGTAGTTGGCCCATGGAAACTACAAAATGGGTAAAGGTTACCTTGAAAACAGATGCTGGCAGCAGCAGTGGGGTGGATTTGAAAAATCACCAAAATTTGTAGGAATGGAGTTAAATAGTGAATAAATTATGTAATCGAACCTTGACGAGTCTATTTTCATATGAAAGTAACGAAAAGATCATATGAACAGTATACTAAGAGATATTGAAGTTTTTGTGAGACAGGGCCAGAACAGTTTCTGGATCCCCTATCGCGACTTTGAAAATTTACCATACATTATCCAGAAATAATTGGAAGTCACACCTTATATTTTTAGATTCCCCTTTGAGTCTTGTTTCATTAGAAACAAACGGCATGAGCATTGAAGCTCTGTACGGGAAGATATCCAGGTCGTAATCCGGAAAGGTCAGTGTAGTCGAATCCTGAAACAGGGGTGACTTTAACTAATAAACTGTACCAATTGGCCCAACCAAAAATTCTAGAAATAAATCCATGGATGGATATATGAGTCTAGATTCAGGGAAAATTTACAGAATCAGTTTCTGAGTTTTGAAACTCGAGGTATGTTTTTTAAGGCGACAGTGACGCAGCTCTCCAGCTTGTCTTGAAATGTCAAATTGGTCGGTGCAATAAGTGGATTTGGCTTGTTAACCCCTCGTGTTCGACACCGGCGACGGTCTCGGGTACGGGGTGTTACAGTACCAGAAACTAAATTATTTATTTCTTTGAACCTAGATTCACATATATTCTTACCATAAAATTTTCAGAATTTTTGGTCTAGCCAATTAGTACAGTTTATTCATTGAAGTTACCCCTGTTTCACTGCTCAACTGTTCTGACCACTCATTACTACGAATCAATTTTCTCCTTGTACAGAATTCAAAGGATGTTCTAGTTTATTTCATTTGAAACTAGACTCATTAATAATTTCAATTATATAAATTATATCTCCTAATTATTTTTGTACAATTTTTAATGATTTTTCCAAGTCGAATAGGGATCACGTAGTCATTCGAACCGTCTCTTAAAACTTAAATATCTCATAATATAGAATTCCTTTGCTTGCTCTGTTTCTGTTATATGAAAATAGACTCATTAAGCTCTAAGTTGATATCTCATTCAGTCTCTGATTCAATTTCTACTTTCTTTGGTAGATTTTTAGATTCACGTCATTGCAACTGTCTAGAACAGTTTTATTGTCAATTTTGATCTTTCACACTTCAATTGTATTTATCACTTTCCCATAACAATCTTTCCAATTTCCAATCACATATCGAGCATATTGCTCATAAGTTACACACGTATATATTTACACTTATGATCACAAATTCATACACAATTTCATTTAATCAATTTCCCAGTTGAACGCTTCGGAATAATAACAGATACGCGACGGTATAGTACACAACCCACCTTTAAAATCGAAGCTCTCTTGTACACATAGTGGCCTTCACTTAGCACCACTCATGTGACCTAGCTCGATTGTACACATAATTTTGGCTCTCTTGTAGCATGGTGAACACTTAGTGCCACCCATGTGACCTAGCCAGTTTATCTCGTAGCTCTCTTGTCTACATGGTGTCCTTCACCTGGAACCACGCATGCGATCTAGCTACATATATTCCGTAGCTCTCTTGTCTACATGGTGTACACATAGCATCACCCATGCGACCTAGCTACATCATAATGTCTTGTAGCTCTCTTGTACACATGATGTGCACTCAGCACCATTATTGTGACCTAGCTACATACCATCTGTATCATCCAATCTTTCCGAAGGTTCAACCGAGATTTCTCTCTCTTTCTAATACTTGATTCCATACTTCCAATAGTCAATTATGATTCAAAAATCAGCTACAATTCATAAAATTTGCTGAAATACAAAAACATAATAAAGATAATGTATTATTTACATACAAACTTACATACTTTCTCATTTCCATGTCGAATTAATATTGAACATTTAAATCATCATAATTATACTTACTTTCAACACCTCAGCAATCATAGTAAATATATCAATTTTACATTGAAATATGCATAAATTAATGCTTATTATACATATGAACTTACCTCGATACTAAAACGACCATTTTACCAACTTTCCCGATTTTCGATTTTTCTCCCATTCTAGATTCAAATCTCATTTTCTGGGATCTAAAACATCATATTTTACTTATTTAATTAATGTACCATTCAAAACAGTCCTTAACTCAAACTTTGGCAAAATTACAATTTTGCTCCTAAACTTTTGCATATTTACACTTTTTCCCCTAGGCTCGGGAATTAAACTTCATCCCTTCATCCCTTATTCTTATGCTTTATGACATGCTGATCATTTTTCCCTTCTATGAAAACATCAAATCTCACTCTAACACATATTTATGAACAATAACAACTTTTACCGATTAAGTCGTTTTACTCATTTTTGTTTAAAACCGTTTAGCAAAAGTTGTTTAACATAATTCCAGCCTTCATATTCTACCATTAAACATCAAAATAAACACATTTCACCTATGCGTATTTTTCCAAATAGGAACCCTAGCTTAAATTATTGCTAGAATAAGCTTAATCAAGTTACCGGGATTCCAAAATTGTAAAGAACTTGAAAAACGGGGCTAGAACGGACTTACTTTTGAGCTTGGAAAGCTTAAAAACCCTATCCATGGCTTCCCCCATGCTAATTTCGGCCTCCATGAGAAAGATGAGTCAATTTTGGCTTTATTTTCCCTTTTTATTTCTTTTAATTACCAAATGACTAAAATGCCCTTAAGGCATTTCTTTAAAATTTTGTCCTATTCATGCGCATTTTTGTCCAAACGAAATAAAATGGTCTAATTACCATTTAAGGACCTCCTCTTTAAACCCCCATTTCTATCAAGTACTTATGAATTAGAACACATATTTTGCAACTTTTGCAATTTAGTCCTAAAAGTCTAATTAAGCACTTTATCAGTAAAATTACTTAATGATATTTTAACACAATATTTTAATCAATAAATAAACCTTAAAAATTAATCAGAATAAATTATTCAACTTCGAATTCGTGGTTCTAAAACCATCATTCTGTTTAGGCCCTAAATCAGGCTGTTACAACAACTTCTGCAAATAAGCCCTAATAGGCAAATTAAACATGCAATCTATAAAATTTCTTATCAATACTCTAACACATGCATCTAATCACTCGGTAAATCATAAAAATTAATCGAAATAAACTTTTCTATCTCAGATTTGTGGTTTCGCAACCACTATTCCATTTAGGCCTTATTTCGAGATGTTACAGATTGCATTATGTGATGTTTAAGTACTTGAATTGTAGTTAAATGGTAAGTTTTACTTATTAAGCATATGAGCTTATTAATCTTTATAGCTTACTTTTTTTTTACTCTTTTGTGTTTTATAGTGATTTCAAAGATTGCTCGGATTGGTAGTTGTTGGAGATCTCATCACACTATCAAGCTATGATTTTGGTACTTTTAAACTTATGTATTTGGTTATATGACATGTATAGGTGTTGTGGTTAATATGGCCTATATGTTGTTAATGTATTTAGCCAATTGATTTGGCTTATAAATGAAGTATGTTTTGGTTATGTGTATAGCCATGTGATTTGGGTTATTTTGGTATACTTGTTGATGTATATATATGTGCAAATGGCCTTTTGTTATGTGGTTTAAAATTGCTATGTGAATGCTTGTTGTGAATTGGTATTTTGAGTACCAACTGGTTGAATTTTCAGATATGGTATGCATATGGTTTTAGGTAAAATAATGCATAGTTGAAAGTGACTATTTAGGTGATTTTTAGATGTGAAATTGGTATGCTTTGAATTGGAAAAACATGATGTTATGAGCCATATAGTTGTTGGTATGGAAATAGCATGATTTAGGCTTAGATGAGATTGGTTTGAATGCCTTTTGATTCTATGTTATATGCCATTTGACATGTTTAGATGGATGCAAATTTGGGTGAGAAAGATGGCCTGGAAAATAGCCTATTTTTGTTTACACGGGCAGAGACACGGGCGTGTGTCAGCCGTGTGTGACATATGGTCAGGTGACACGGCTGTGTGTCCCTTGATGTTTATTAGAGACCAAGTCAGTATGCTCCACACGGCCTAGCACTCGGGCGTGTGACTTGGCCATGTGGCATAAGTTAGTATACCCTACAGTTTTGGCACGACCTATCACAAGGTCTGGCACACGGGCGTGTGAGGCCATTTCGAAATTGTACACGGGCTAGTAACACGGGCATGTGGTTGGCTGCGTGATCCAAGTCAGGGAGTTACACGGGGTCAGACACGGGCTGGGACATGGCCATGTGATCCCATTTAGAATGTCTACACGCCCTGTGACATGGGCGTTTGTTTGGTCGTGTGAGATACAGGGCCGGGCCACAAGGGCATGTGTCCCCTATACTTTGAAAATTTTCTATGTTTTCCAAAATTTTTCTTATGTAATCGATTTAGTCCTGAACTACTTCTAATGTATGATTTGGGCCTCGATGGCTTGTATTAGGGACAATATGAGTGAATGTGAATGATTTTTATTTGGATATGAAAAATGTATGAAAAATGTATGTTTGTTTTTGTAATAAGTCAAGTAATACTCCATAACCCTATTTCGGCATTGAATACGGGTTAGGGGTGTTACATTTATGGTATCAAAGCTACGGTTTAGTCGATTCTTGTACTAACGTCACGTACATGAGTCTAGCTATACTTGCCATATATAACCTATGATAGTGTGATATCTCCTGGCAGTTTTGAATTGTGTTTTCATATAGTAATGGATTCCAATCGAGCAGTTGTTGATGATGTAGAAAGTAATGCGCCAGCCTCCGTTCATGAAGTAGTGCAGTCTGAATCGAGACCTGTATCTGGGAGTCAAGGAAGAGAGGCCAAGGAAGCCTTCTTCCAAATGATGAACAAATGGTTCATTGAGTTTGTCTGAACTAATTCGACTACTCAGCAACCTCCACCCCCACCTATTCCCTAACCAGTTCCCATAGCTCCTCAAGGTTTGGAACCTTTACGTTTAAGTATGCCACCTGTGGATAAAATTCAAAAATACAGGGCTGAAGAGTTTAAAGCTATAATTGATGATGATCCTGAGAGAGTCGAGTTTTGGCTTGAGAATACGATCCGAGTATTTGATGAATTGTCTTGCATGCCAACTGAATGTGTTAAATTCACTATACCACTTCTGAGAGATATTGCATATCAGTGGTGAAACACTTTGATATCTATGGTGTCAAGAGAAAGAGTCATGTGAGAATTCTTTCAAACTGAGTTTAGAAAGAAATACATAAGACAACGGTTTATCGATCAAAAGTGTTAAGAATTTTTAGAGTTAAAACAAGGTCGTCTGAATGTGGTTGAGTACGAAAGAGAATTTGTGAGACTAAGTAAATACACTCCAGAATGTGTCTCCACTGAGGAAATTATATGGAAGAGATTCGAAGACGGTTTGAACGAAGACATTAAGCTTCTAGTTAGGGTTCTTGAATTGAAAGAATTTGTTGTGTTGGTTGATAGAGCATGCAAAGCCGAAGAACTTGGTAAAGAAAAAAGAAAAGTCGATTTTGAGGCTAGAGATTCGAGAAAGAAGCCAATGACTAAACCCTATCATTCTTCTTCAAAGATATCACGGGATTCGTATAATCATTTAAATACTTTAGTGGGGTATTCTAATAGAGATTGTGGGAAGCAATACACGAGTCCTAAAGCTCAAGCCACTTCAGTATCGAGTATTGGTACTGTTAGAATCCACAAACCTGAGTGTCAACAGTGTGGAAGACAACATTTTGGAGTCTATTGGATGAATAACAAAGCTTATTTTAGATGTGGCTTGCAAGATCATTTTATTCGGGATTGTCCTGGTTACCCAAGAAAGACAAATTTCTAAATACAAGACTGAGTAATATAGTTGTAAGAGGGAGACCACCTAGAAATACGAGAAATGTGACTAATAGCAAAGGTACGACAAAAGATTCTACTGTGAAATCTGAGGCTCGAGCACTAGCCAGAGCTTACGCTATTCACGCTCGCCAAGATGCATCATCACCAGATGTTATCACCAGTACATTTTCTCTCTACGACATTGATGTAATTGCTTTGATTAATTTTGGATCGACTCATTCATATGTTTGTAAGAATTTAGTGTCTAGTAAGAATTTACTGTTGAGTCTATCGAATTTGTGGTTAAAGTATCGAATCCTTTAGGCAAGTATGTCTTAGTTGATAAAGTTTGCGAAAATTGTCCTTTGATTACTCGGGGTTACTGTTTTTCGGCAAATTTGATGCTTTTACCTTTTATGAATTCGATGTGATTGCGGGTATGGATTGGTTGACTTTGCATGATACTGTTGTGAATTGTAGACGAAAGACTATTAATTTAAAATGTCAGAATAGTGAAATTCTTCGAACTGAATCCGATGACTCGAGTGGATTGCCTATAGTGATATCGACGATGTTACTCAGAAATATATGAGGAAAGGTTGCGATGCTTATTTTGCGTATGTACTGGATACAAAAGTGTCTGAATCAAAGATTGAATCAGTGCCCATGGTTTGTGAATATCCAGATGTGTTTTCAGAAGAGTTACTTGGGTTGCCACCGATTAGAGAGGTCGAGTTTGTTATGGAATTAGTACCGGGAATATCACCGATATCTATAGCTCTGTACAGAATGGCTCCAACAGAATTGAAAGAATTGAAAGCTGTTAACGAGAAAATATATAGGATTTTTCCTATGTAATTAATCACCTTTTACTTAAAATTATTGTTAAAACTAAGTAATTATTTAATAAATTAATGAAATATGTGAAAATATGAAATTAGGACATAGAAATTATTAAAATGTGATTTTATGCTTTATTATATAGTTTCATGCAATAAATGGCTTATTATATATTAATTTGAATATATTATAATTTTTAAGACATAAAGTGGGCCATGCATGGTTAAATTAAACAATAAAATATAAAATTATATTTAATAATTCATTTTAAAATATTTCATTAATAATTTGGGTTTTAAATTAATTAATTAAATTGGATAAATTTTATTATTTGGTCCTCTAACTTGTTGATTTATTCGGGATGTGTCGATAGCTTTGTTTGGATTACAAAACTGTCCAAATTAAGGACCAAGTCAACCCAAAATTCGGTTGTGTAACGCCCCGATTTTTGGGCTTGGAAGTATTGGGCCTTGAGCCTAGGTTCGGGTAGCGGACGGCCCGAATAATTTGGATGTTATTATTATTATTTCGTATGTCTAGTTTAGTAATTAAATAAATTACGAAAGGTTTATGGTATGGGAAAAAGGTCTGGAGCTCGGCCACAGCTTTAGCAAAATTCTTAAATTTTGCCTCTTAAGGGAATCTGGGCAGTAGGCCTTATTAATAATTTGGGCTGAGTTTTAGCACAAGCAGGCATCTGGCCCAGTGGTTTAGGACGCTAGGAGGGCGTGGGAGGTTCTTGGATTCAAGGCACGGCGCGCACAAATTAGGTGTTTTTTTTAATATTCAAGTTGCAGTTGGAATATGAGTTAAAAGGAGTTGTGAGCATAATCCAACACAAGGACCGCCTGTGGCGCAGTGGCAGCAGCGTGCTGGGCACATAGGGCGCAGCTTCGAATCCTTGCGCGGGCAAATTCCGTTTTATTTTTAAAGTGGGCCAGAACTGAAGCAGGTAAGGGTTATAAATTAATTGAGAGAGGATTTTTTCATGAAAGGAACTTCGATGCAGTGGCAAGCAGCTTGTGTGTGGGTTTAGAAGGTCGCAGGTTCGAGATGTACAACAGGAAAAATTTCCTTTTTATTTCACAAGTAATTGGAGCTTCGGTAGCTAAGGTTTATAATTAATTGTGACGTTATATTAGTAAAAAAGGAAGCGTGGTGTAGTGGCCAGCAGCACGGGCGAAGGCACAAGGACGGATGAAGGTCTGGGGTTCGAGCCTCACCTCGCGCACAGAAGGCTTGGGTTTTTACTACACGGATGGGGAAGGAGTTGGGGTCTGATCAGGACTCCTGGCAGCATGCTGAAGCGGTGCAAGGGGTGGATAAGGATGCTGCTAATCGGTGGAAGAGTTTGAGCTGATCAGGAATTGGGTAAGGATGAGATAAGGGAGGAAATTTGGGAGCTGATCAAGGAGCTTGGTGTTGGCCGAATGTTGGACTCTTGAGGAGCAAGAGTTGGCCAGCCAAGGTTCTTTAGTATAGGCAATTCGGCTAGGTCTATGTGCCATTATTTTTTTTCCTTGTCGAATATTATTTCCCTTCTCCCCTCTCTTTCATTCATCTTTTCTTTTCTTTTCTCCATAGCCGAACCCATACTCTTCTCTCTCTGTCTCTTCCCTTATATTCATTTCTTCGTTACTTCACAGTAGTCGAATCTCATCATAGCTGAACCTCTATTCTTTTCTTCCTTAAAAAGCTAAAACCCTCATACCTGTAGTATAGGAAGCCAAATCTTTGGCTACTTGAATCTGTTTCTTCTTGTAACTACGGTGGATTGGAGTGAAGATCATAGATAGGAGCACTTTTCTGGGCCGAACAACGATTGGTAAGTTGTCGAATAACTTCCGTTAATTATTTATGATTTAAGATAAAAGTTGAAACCCCTTAAGGGTGGCTAGCGTTTGGACTAAGGGTGTTGGTGCCTCTTTCTTTTTCATTGTGTAAGCATTAGCATGGACAAGGGATCATGTGGTGAAGGGTTTAAAGACTGACTCGGATTGGATCTCTAGATCTAATCCATATTTCGGTAAAAAGGTAAGAACTCTAGGGTCTAAGGGAATGTTGGCCGAATATGGTAAGGGGGAGATAGTACGTAGCTTGTTTTCGGTTTGTAGACTGATGTTTAGTAACTCAATTATAGGCAACTCGTGAGTGGATCTTGCCAGCGTACCTTTACAAGTCAGGTGTGTAAACAACACCCACTCATAGACTAGATCGGCGAAGGTTGAAAAGCCGAAATGCCGAAAAGCCGGCATCTTGTGAACTTGCGAGCGTGCGAGAGCTCGTGAGGTGGTTTGTTTGTTAATTTTGGTAATCACAAGCGGTATGATTGCAGAGTGCACAAATTTTTGCACTTCTGTATATTTGGGCTTAATGGGCCGAAAACGGGTTAATGGGCCAACGGGCCCAATTTGGTAAAAACGCTCGGTAAGTGTTTCTGTTAATGCGTTAATGATTGTAACATGTAAGTAAACCCTAAAATAGTTGAATTTACTAAAGTACCCCTAAGTATGAAAATTACCACTATATTCCTAGGTGCAAAATTACCATTATACCCCTAAAGTTAGTTTTAACTGAGATGCATGATATTCTGATTCTGTTTGTTGTATGCCATGACATGTATATCTGTTGCATGGGATATGGGTTATATTGATAGAGGAAGCGTTCTAGTGGCTATGCCACAAATATCTGTTCTGGTGGCTCTACCACAAATATCTGTTCTGGTGTCTTTGCCATAAATATCTGTATCTGGTGACTCTGTCACAATATCTGTTCTGGCAGCCATGCTGCCAACTTGTGACGTGTAGCGGATGGGTGGGTCGAGTAGTCTCCCCACATGGTGTAAGGTTGGCACGGGGGTGTATACGGATGGATATGGGTTGGGTTTTCTGCTACATGATAATCTGTTCTGTTTCTGTTATGGGCCTATGGGCTTCATTCTGAATTCTGTGTAGGGCTAAGGCCTAACTTAATCTGTTTCTATGGTTTGAACTGATCTGGAATATGGTTGGATTATTTTACACACTGAGTTTACCAAACTCACCCCCTTAATTTTATCTATGCAAGTAACCCTCAACTATAATGGACTTGGAGCTGTGAGGGATTCGGAGTGGCCACATGTTTTTCAAGCTCGATTTTCTTCTTATGACTTGATTAGTTTTTATTTACTTTAATTATTTTGGGTTTAAGTTGTAATAAGGCCGCTTTAATTATTTTTAATTGCTTTAGTGTGATTATTAGCTTAGGCGTGATAATGATTTAAATGTTTGGAATTGAATAGCTCTAGGGCACATTTTAAAGAAATTACCTGATTTCAAAATATCGTGAAACAAGACAAAGCTTCTGTAACGAAAACGTTTTCAAAGATTAATAAGTGCTTTCAAAGGCTTAAAACGAAATGGATTTTCCTGAACAATCATTCAGTTCAAGTGTGGCAATGGTCGTGTGCATGTCTAGGAGTGGATCCGTGCAGAGCTTGGTACTTAAGTAGTCTGATAGACTCACCTCCTCTTTTTTGGTATCCTACCGAGTGCACAGCTTCCATTCACCTTAACCTATAACGAAGATATTCTTTAAACATTGAGAAAGATTTTAGATAAAACATATGTTTTTCAGTAACGCTTCAACGTGACACGCTGGACTCGACCGTAACGTCTGGGCCGAGTTTAGGGTGTTACATTTAGTGGTATCAGAGTCAAGTTGCAACAACTCGACTGTAGATCGGGTCTAAAAATCTTTTCGAAAAACTTAGGCCAAAGTAGGGTATTTTTGGAAACGGTTTTGGAAATTTCTTTTCAAAGATATACATGTTTTATGGTTCAAACTGAAAATGGTTTAAGTTTTTGGGTTTCTGAAATTTGATAACCGAAGAGGTGGCACACCGAATCTCAGGCCCAAGTCTGTAAGTATTTCTGTTACTCATACTACACTGTATTAAGATATTGCTGTGGATAGAACTGAGACCACATCATGACATTATAGCTAGGGTAATACTAAAAACCCTAGGATACTGATACTATAGCTAGGCTATGATTCTGTGAAAATAGAAACTTTAAAATACTATCTCTTCATAAAACATATGAATAAGTACTAAAATTTTTGAATCGAGATCTTGGTAGTTATTGTTATGCATGCTGATAATGTAGAGTGTTGATATGGATTCTGAGGGTAAGCGATGTCTACCAACTTTGGGTAGCGGTAACTCGGAGATTGGGACTGAGGCACTGGTCGAGTTAGTAAGGAAAATGGTAGAAGAAGTATTGGAGACCAAGGTTAAGGAAATTAGGGAAACGCTTCAAGCAGGGTGCTTGGAGTGTAAGAAGACGAATGATTCTAGTTCTTAGAAGACCGAGCCTCCACTGTGAAACATGTTAAGACACGACCAAACTTTCCAACCTGCAAGAACTACAACGGGAGTCATCCGGGTGAATGCCATAGGAAGATAGGAGCATGCTTTAGATGTGGGTCCAAGGAGCATCGAGCTCGGGATTGCTAAGCTCATTCTATTTAAGTGTGTGTTACGAGTTGTATGCGTGCTTGATAATGTTTATTTACTTTGGTAACTAGATGTTCTGGGTCGTACTAAGAATTATTTTTAATTAAAGTGTGCAGCAGAAGCATAGTGGTATGACTTGAGTAATACAGTTAGTTGGTAGTTTGAAATTTCGAGGATGAAATTTCTTTAAGGGGAGTAGAGTTGTAACGCCCCGATTTTAGGCTTGAAAGTATTGGGCCTTGAGTTTGGGTTCGGGTAGAGGACGGATCGAATAATTTAGATGTTATTATTATTTTTATTATTATTCCGTATGTCTAGTTTAGTAATTAAATAAATTAGAAAGGTTTAAGGTGTGGGAAAAAGGTCCGGAGCTCGGCCATAGCTTTAGCAAAATTCTTAAATTTTACCTCTTAAGGGAATCTGGGCAGTAGGCCTTATTAATAATTTGGGCTGAGTTTTAGCACAAGCAGGCATCTGGCCCAGTGGTTTATGACGCTAGGAGGGCGTGGGAGGTTCTTGGATTCAAGGCACGGCGCGCACAAATTAGGTGTTTTTTTTAATATTCAAGTTGCAGTTGGAATATGAGTTAAAAGGAGTTGTGAGCATAATCCAACACAAGGACCGCTTTGTGGCGCGATGGCGCAAAGCGTCTTTGGGCACATAGGGCGCAGCTTCGAATCCTTGCGCAGGCGAATTCCGTTTTATTTTTAAAGTGGGCCAGAACTGAAGCAGGTAAGGGTTATAAATTAATTGAGAGAGAATTTTGTCATGAGGAACTTTGGTGCAGTGGCAAGCAGCTTGTGTGTGGGTTTAGAAGGTCGCAGGTTCGAGATATACAGCAGGAAAAATTTCCTTTTTATTTCACAAGTAATCTGAGCTTCAGCAGGTAAGGTTTATAATTAATTGTCACCCTATATTAGTAAAGAAGGAAGCCTGGTGCAGTGGCCAACAGCACGGGCGAAGGCGCAAGGATAGACGGAGGTCTGGGGTTCGAGCCTCACCTCGCGCACAGAAGGCTTGGGTTTTTGCTGTACACGCAGGGAAGGAGTTGAGGTCTGATCAGGACTCCTGGCAGCATGCTGACGCGGTGCAAGGGGTAGATAAGGATGCTACTAATCAGTGGAAGAGTTTAAGCTAATCAGGGGATTGGGTAAGGATGAGATAAGGGAGGAAATTTCGGAGCTGATCAAGAAGCTTGGTATTGGCCGAATGTTGGACTCTTGAGGAGCAAGAGTTGGTCGGCCAATGGTCTTTAGTATAGGCAATTCGGCTAGGTCTATGTGCCATTATTTTTTTTCCTTGTCGAATATTATTTCCCTTCTCCCCTCTCTTTCATTCATCTTTTCTTTTCTTCTCTCCATAGCTGAACCCATACTCTTCTCTCTTTGTCTCTTCCCTTATTTTCCTTTCTTCATTATTTCACAGTAGCTGAATCTCATCATAGCCAAACCTCTATTCTTTTCTTCCTTAAAAAGCTGAAACCCTCATACCTGTAGTATAGGAAGCCAAATCTTTGGCTACTTGAATCTGCTTCTTCTCGTAACTATGGATTGGAGTTAAGATCATAGGTAGGAGCACTTTTCTGGGGCGAACAACGATTGGTAAGTTTTCGAATAACTTCCATTAATTATTTATGATTTAAGATAAAAGCCGAAACCCCTTAAGGGTGTTGGTGCCTCTTTCTTTTTCATTGTGTAAGCGTTAGCATGGACAAGGCAGCGTGTAGTGAAGGGTTTGAAGACTGACTCAGATTGGATCTCTAGATCTAATCCATATTTCGGCAAAAAGGTAAGAACTCTAGGGTTTAAGGGAATGTTGGCCGAATATGGTAAGGGGGAGATAGGACGTAGCTTGTTTTCAATTTGTAGACTAATGTTTAGTAACTCAATTGTGGGCAAATCGTGAGTGGATCTCGCCAGCGTACCGTTACAAGTCAGGTGTGTAAACGACACCCACTCATAGACTAGATCGGCAAAAACCAAAAAGCCGAAATGCCGAAAAGCCGGCATCTTGTGAACTTACGAGCGCTCGTGAGGTGGTTTGTTTGTTAATTTTGGTAATCACAAGCGGTATGATTGTAGAGTGCGTAAATTCGTGCACTTCGGTATATTTGGGCTTAATGGGCCGAAAACGGGTTAATGGGCCAATGGGCCCAACTCGGTTAAAACGCTCGGTAAGTGTTTCTGTTAATGCATTAATGACTGTAACATGTAAGTAAACCCTAAAATAGTTGAATTTACTAAAATACCCCTAAGTGTGAAAATTACCACTATACCCTTAGGTGCAAAATTACCATTATACCCCAAGGGTTAGCTTTGACTGAGATGCATGATATTCTGATTCTGTTTGTTGAATGCCATGACATGTATATCTGTTGCATGGGATATGGGTTATATTGATGGAGGAAGCGTTCTGGTGGCTATGCCACAAATATTTGTTCTGGTGACTCTGCCACAAATATCTGTTCTGGTGGCACTCCTACAAATATCTGTATCTGGTGACTCTGTCAAAATATCTGTTCTAGCAGCCATGCTGCAAACTTGTGACGTGTAGCGGATGGGTGTGTCGAGTAGTCTCCCCACATGGTGTAAGGTTGGCACAGGGGTGTATACGGATGGATATGGGTCGGGTTTTTTACATACATGATATATCTTTTCTGTTTCTGTTATGGGCCTATCGGCTTTATTCTGAATTTTGTGTGGGGCTAAGGCCTAACTTAATCTGTTTATGTGGTTTGAACTGATCTGGACTATGGTTGGGTTATTTTACACACTGAGTTTACCAAACTCACCCCCTTAATTTTATCCATGCAGGTAACCCTCAACCATAGTGGACTTGGAGCTTTGAGGGATTCGGAGTGGCCACATGTTTTGCAAGCTCGATTTTCTTCTTATTACTTGATTAGTTTTTATTTACTTTAATTATTTTGGGTTTAAGTTGTAATAAGGCCGCTTTAATTATTTTTAATTACTTTAGTATGATTATTAGCTTAGGCGTGATATTGATTTAAATGTTTAGAATTGAATAGCTCTAGGGCACGTTTTAAATAAATTACCTGATTTCAAAATATCGTGAAATAAGACAAAGCTTCCATAACGAAAACGTTTTCAAATATTAATAAGTGCTTTCAAAGGCTTAAAACGAAATGGATTTTCCTGAACAATCATTCAGTTCAAGTGTGGCAATGGTCGTGTGCATGTCTAGGAGTGGATCTGTGGAGAGCTTGGTACTTAAGAAGTCTGATAGACTCACCTCCTCTTTTCTGGCATCTTACCTGGTGCACAGCTTCCATTCACTTTAACCTAGAACGAAGATATTCTTTAAACACTAAGAAAGATTTTAGATAAAACATAAGTTTTTCAGTAACGCTTCAATGTGACACGCTGGACTCGGCCGTAACGTTTGGGCTGGGTTTAGGGTGTTACAGGTTGTACATGGCTGTCCATAAACCACTTTTTGGTTTAATTGCACAAGGTCCTTGAAGAGTTGAAGAAATTAGAGATTTACCTGAAGATTTGCACTTGATCAAGTCTCAGTCTTGAGTTGTTGTGGCACTCAAATTGACCAAAAATCAACCTTGACTTCCCCAATTTATGGCTAGCCACCCATGGAAAATGCTTCAAAAGATGAAAACTCCTATTTTTAGTAAACTATCCCCCTCGCATTACCTATAAATAAGACCTCATTCTCACATTTCTACTCATCCCTCGTCATTCATCATGCTCTCCTCTCTAAATTCTCTTAGCATTCTTTTTTCTCCCCACACCTATCATCATCTTTTCATAAAGATTTTTTTAGCATTTGAGCCTCTTAAAGAACCTTTGGTCGGCCACCTTGGAGAGCCATCAGCAAAGGAGCGAAGCAAAGGAACGAAGGAGCCTCGTCAGTCAGAGTCTTGGGTGACAACCACTCTAAATTAGGTTTAATCTTTCTTTTCTTTAGTTTAAATTAAAGATGTTTGCTATGTGTTCTTTGTTCTTGTTTACAACAATGTTAGCTTAATTTTATTTAAGCTAGGATGATTGCTTTGATTAAATAATATTTATTAGATTCATGCTTATAATGTTTGTGCCTCAATCGATCATGTTTTCAATTAAAATCAAGTTTGTATTTCATTCATACGTGATTGAAATGCACCTAAATTAGCTGAGCGATCCTAACTAGATGACGGTTAGTGGATGCATAATTGAAATGTGCATGCTCAATTTAGATCCTAACCCAATTAAATTGCAGGTTGCATAACAACCCTATCTAGGCTCTATTATCTGCATAGTTTTTAGATTTGTGTGATTAAACTGTTTCAAACCTAACATGTCCCTGTTACCTTGCGCAAATGCGTATTTACTAAGTAAAGGATTCCGAAAGGACCTAACATGGTTTCCAAACTCATGAAAGATCGAGTTGCCGTGGGATGTTTTTTCGAATATTATTAAACATGTTGATAATAAACTGAGTTTAATTAAAGTAATTGTCTTAGTTTATATATGTTATAATTGTTGCAAATTGTGTTTAATTTTGCTAAAATCTATTTCATTTATATAGTTTGCATAATTAGGTTAATTTGCATTAGGGATCATTGTATTTAGTTTAATATATTTTAATCATCACTTCTCAACTAAATTGTGCTTTTATTTACCAAATTGTTAATATAATTTTACAAATTAAGTGACTTAGCATAAATACGATCCCTGTGGAGACAATAACTCGATACTTACTTATTACTTGATAACGACTGTGTACACTTGCACAAACCCTAGCGTTACAAGTTTTTGGTGCCGTTGTCGGGGATTGTCAACTATTGCCATAGTCTCTTTAGTAAAATTATTTATTTTCAATTTGATTTGTTTCTAACATTACTAACTTATTCTTTTTAATTTTGTGATTTTCTTTTTAGGTGTTTATGAGCATAGATCAAATTACCAATTTACTCCCTGTAGACCCTAAAATTGAGTGAACTTTCAGACAAAGAAGACGTGAACGATCAAATCAAAGAGAAGTTGAGATGGACCTTGGAAATCAGAATCAACACCAAGGTAATGAAGCCGATCATGTACGAAATCCTATCCTCATTGCTAATGATAGGGATCGATGCATCAAACAATATGCTATGCCACTTTTCACTGAGTTAAACCTAGGAATTAGAATGCCAGATATTGAGGTAAACCAATTTGAATTGAAGATAGTGATGTTTCAAATGCTCTAAACGGTGGGTCAATTCAGTGGTATGCCTACAGAAGATCCACATCTCCACCTTCGATTGTTTATGGAGGTGATCACATGATTTCGTGATAGGTTTTAAATATTTATAATTACTCATTCTTGAACTAACTATTATTGTGATGTAGGCAAGTGTACCTATCAAACAGCAGTATAGTTTTAGCAAGACCGGGTTGTCGAACCCAAGGGAACTAAAAGTACTAGTAATGAATGTCTTTTTATTATCTAGCCTAAGAATAAAGAGGTTTTTGTTTTAATTAACTAATTATCTAAACTTAGAACGCACAGAGAAATGAATTTAGGAATTCCTTTTGGTAAAAATTGATTGACTTAAAACAATACCTAAGGAAAAATCCACCTAGACTTTACTTGTTATTCTGGCTCCGAATCGGACAATTTATTCATTCAAATTGTTCCGTAAAGATCCCTAAGTTATGTTATTATCCCTATTCAATACTAATAATGTCTAATCCCTAGATTGAATAACAGAGACTTTTTTCTAATTAACACTCTAGGGTTGCATTAACTCAATCTATGGATCCCCTTATTAGTTTCACCCTAATCCGGCAAAATCTTGTCACTCTATGTCTAGGCGCACAATCAACTCCGCTTAATTATGACAAATGTACTCTTAGACAGGGTCTATTCCTCCTCTGAATAAGAGTATGTCTTGAATCAATATTCTAGGATATCAAAACAAGAATTAAGAACAAGTTAAATATTTATCATACAATTCAGAAAATAATAACAAGATTCGTCTTAGGTTTTATTCCCCTTAGGTATTTAGGGGTTTTAGTTCATAACTAAATAAGAAAACATCTTAGAAGAATAAAGAATACAAAACATAAAGAAAACCCAAAACTCCTACAGGGAAATTGAGGAGAGATCTTCAGTCTTGATGATGAATCTGGCTTCTGAGATGGATCAATCAGCTTCCTTGGGGTAATTCCTTACTTTCTATTCTCTGTCTCTCCTTTTGTTTCCTTCTCTAGGGTGTATTTATAGGCTTGGGAATGCCTAGAAGCCCTCAAAATTAGCCTTTTTTGAATTGGACTCAACTTGGGCTTAGTAAGGACACGCCCGTGTTCGATTAATTTAGGCCATGCTCGAGCCTACCAAATTGACACGGCCGTGTGGTTTTCCCATGTGAGGAGGTCCAGACTGTGTTGATTTCGTACTTTGGCCCATTTTCTTCGTTTTTGGCCCGTTTCTTGTTCCTTTCACTCTCCTATGCTCTCCTAAGTATAAAACATGAAATTAAAGCATTAGGAGCATCGAATTCACCAATTCTAATGAGAAATCATCCATAAAATGCATTAAACATGGGGTAAAAATATGGATAATTTATGGTTTATCAAATACCCTCACACTTAAGCATTTGCTTGTCCTCAAGCAAAATTCTCAACTCATAATGAAAATAAATTCTTTTCAAATTATAATTCCTATCGATAATATCTCACATTAATCCATAAGTAATCATACATTGAGAATTCAACTAAAAGAACATAAAAGTTTCAAACATTCCAAATTGAGCATTTTAATCATGCAAACATAGGTGTCTCCCCTCATTTAAGTAATTACCTTTGATTCAGAATATCACAGAGTTTCACATCTTCACCGAAGATTCACTCAAATCACTCGAGGTGTTTAAAGATAATAAATGAAGCACTCAACAGTCAATAATGAAAAGTCATTACCGTAGGCTTGCATGAAAATCAAATCTCCACCACTATAATTTAAGATGATACATTAATCAAAAGGTCTTTAGAAGGTTGTAGTGAGGCTTGGTTAGGGGGGTGTGGTCACAAGCTGAAAGAAAGGGTTAGAATCGAGATTGAATTGAAAAATTACTTAACTAGAAAAAGAGTTAATCATTACTTGCGTACAACAGAGCTTCTTCTCAGACTATGGAATTTAACTTCTGAAGTTTACAAACAGAAGATCACTACTAATATGTATACATGTTTCTATTCTATTTTTATTTTATTTTTTTAAGAACAAGTTAAATAATATAGACTAACTATTAAGAACAAAACATAGCTAAGCAATCTATTCAACTCAAATCTCGACAAAAATAAGGATTAATTTTAGGGGATTTCAACAATAATAGGTTAAAGGTTAATATCAAGGGTAATACAAGAAATGGCTTGTTAGGCTCAAGGGGGTTTACTAAGGGTTAACCATGAAGGTAGGCTTTTCATGGCATGAGTGGGTTAATCCTAAGTGCCTTAATCATTTTGACATATCAAATCAAATGGTGTGGTCTCGACATGCATAATCAAGCAAGTTCTAGAATAACAATTCAATATTGACGCACTCAAAGAAATAATAAAAGTGAGCATGAAAGAATTAATATATGCTCAAAAGGCTCAAAAATCTCACAAAAATTATGGCTTTTTGATGTTAAGACTTGTGAATTCCAAGTCAAAGTAATACCTAGACTTGGGGAAACAACCTATAATTTTAAATTCTTAAAAATCAACTTATCATGCTTGATTCTCTAATGTCTTAAAGTTTAAACAATTAATGCATAAATCCCTATGTTTTAATTCAAGATATATCAATCAAAATCATAAATCAATTAAAATTTATCCTAAATATGATATGAGAGTTTTTCAAGAGAACAAGGTAATCATTCAAGGATTTTTCTGATAACGAAATAAATACCCCCACACTTAAGATGTACATTGCCCTCAATGTGCAAAGATAGATATTAGAGTGTAAAAATAAGATAGGGAGAGAAGTGAAACTTCCTGTATGATGAATTCCTCGAACTGGAGTTCTGGAGAGAAATCGGTTCTAGAGTGGAGGAGGATACTCTGGCAGTCGTAGAGGTTCATTAGGCCATAAGTCCTATGCCAAAAGGATATTATCTCTAGTGGTAGCTATGGTCGTGGGTGAGTAGGACATGGCAGTCGTGGAGAACCTTTCCCGGTTGAGGTTTAGTTCCTATGTGATGATGAGCTTAAGAGCTCTATAGAACTGTGATAAAATCAGGAACTTTTTAGGGAATATTAGGAAGAATAATTAATCAAAAAGAAATAACCAAAATTAATAATTAAAAATAAAATTTCTAAAATCTAATAAAAATAAAAAGTATTTTAAATAGAAATTAAAAACATAAAATAATAAGTAAATATTTATAAACATCTGGTATAGAGTAGCATCAATGTTGTCAAATCATTGAAAACACTATTGCTTGAATCAAGTGAGGCGCTCAAAGATGTCAGCATATGAAGCCGCCGCATGAACTGGACGAGAGGGTGGTGGTGGCTAAGTTGGTGGGTCCTCGTGCTGTGGGGGGACATCATCAAGAATGTCTTCGTAGGCCTCCTCCTTGGTAGATTGGGCGAGACGATACTGGGGAGGGTAGGTTCCTCAGTGCCTCTCGATCATCCTCATGCTATGCATGCTCGAGATGCCTTGTGGAGACATCTGGCAGATGAGGGTGAGGGATGATTCTTGGGCTGCGGTGTTGAGGAGCCCGAAGTGGCACGCCAGTCGAGTCACGTAGGAGCCAATGAAGATGACTCCCTTCCTATGCCGCTCTGTCTAGTGCTGAATAGCGAGGGCGATGAAATAGGCAAGGTCGATGACGTGCTTGTGCGACATGCACCATAAGAAGTAGGCGTCGTAAGTGTCGACGATGCCAGTGCTCTCTCGCCTCGCTGTAATTATGTGAGCTAAAATAGCGTGCAAGTACCTCAGGGATGGTGGGAGAATTGATACCTTGGAGAGGATAGGATTGTAGGAGGCTGCGCCAGGGGCCAAAGTGTGTTAGCACTTCGAGGGAGAGAAATGTATGTGGCGACTAAGAGCATGTAGTTCATTATCCTTATTGAACTCCTCTGTATATAAGCCTAGTGCAACACCAAACTCTGGGACACTTAGCTGGCGGATTAATCTGCCTAGGTGAAATTGAACCGTACCGAGATCATTGTAGTTAGTCATTACGGTCTGAAGATGGAACGTTGAGCATAGTTCCATCGTGAGCTCAAGGTATGTTCACCCGATAATCCCAAAGAATAGCTCCCAAGGGTCGATGGTTAGGAGGGCTCGAATCGAAGCAGCCAACTGAACCTGTTCTACAGCAGCCCAGTCGATGTAGTGATCCGTAATTAAAGTTCAGGCCCGAAGTATTTGGAACAGTTCTTCCTGGAGCCCTCGGGGGAACTGTAGGAGAGGGTGACAAATTTTCGCTGTGGGACCCGCGAAAGAGGATGCTCCCTTCCTTTTCTTTGAGACAGGTACGACGGTTTTCTTTCCTCGTGAAGACGACATCAAAAGCCTATAATATAAAGAATAATAATAATAGGTAAAAAATTAGAATAAAAGGCATGGATTTGGAACTAACTATTTCAGCCAATACTATTAATATGAAGCAAACTCAACCACAATAACAATGAGAATGAGAATAGAAATGTAATGGGTATGAGGTTTTCCTAATCTCAATTTAACACGGAATGTATTGTAACTAACTTAGGAATGCAAATTAAATGATATACATTGGCATGGTAATAGCATGAGAATAAACATAGTAATGTCATGGGTATGAGGTGTTCTTACTAGCTTGATTTAACATAAAATGTATGATAACTAGCCTAAGAATGCAAATTAAATGATAGAAAAATGAAAAATAGTTCAAAAGATATGAAGTTTATGTTGATAATAAGCATTAGAAATAAGTAAAATAGAAGTGAAAGGAGTAAACAAACGCTAAGGGAAAGAGATTAAGCGTCAAAAATGAAGTGGAAAGTGGCGTACGGGCATGGTAGGGAGGCCGTGTGGAGTTGCAGTGGCTAGGGTTAGTGTTTTTGAATAGGGAAGAAAGTGAATAGTGCAGGGTATTTATAGATTTTGGGCCACACGGCCAGGGCACACACCCGTGTTCCGCAAGTTTAGCCCGTGTGATTCGCGAATTTCAAATTTGGATGCGTCTGCCATTTAGTACACGTCCGTATTCCTAGGGCGTGTGGGTTCACACGGCCGTGTTGCACGGTCATGTCTAGCTTATTTCGCTTCTCCCACGCCCGTGTGTACAAGCCCCACACCCGTGTTAATTTAACAGGCTCGACCACGGGTGTTTCATGCCCGTGTTGTTTTAACAAGTTCGCCCATGGTTCTTCCACACGGGCGTGTCGCATGCCTGTGTTGTTTTGGCAGGCTCAACTACCATCATATCGCACGGCCGTGGCTTTTAATCGTAGTCCGTGTTGAGGGAATCTTTTTCCTTGTTTTCACACGGCCTTAAGCACGTCCGTGTGCTTGGCCGTGTCTCTGTGGAAACACCTATATTCAAGATTTCTATTAATAAGTTAGGAGTTAAATACCAAAATTTAAAGAAATTAATATTGTTAGTGCTCGGGTTGCCTCCAGAGAAGTGCTTATTTATAGTCTAAGCTCGACTTACCTCTTCAGTGAATGATCGTGGTGGTTTGAGGAGTTTATACTCCTCATTCCTGCTATCAATCTCATTAAAATAAGGTTTTAATCAGGTGTTGTTTACCTTAAAAGTGCCAAAGTTGGGATGACTCACCTCTACCGTACCAAATGGAAAAATACTGAGTACCGTAAGAGGGATTTCCTCATTCGGTGTGGTAGTGACAATGTGGGGATCTGCGGCATCTAATAAGGCCTTATCACTAAGCTTAAGTTGATTTGGAGAGGTATTGGGCTCGTTTTGGCGTAGTTTCAGTTTGTCAGGTGTTCTTGGTTTATGCGTCCGCCATTCATCGAGTTCCTGAATTTGTAATCTTCGATCTTCATGAACATGTCCTCTACTGGTGCTTGAGAACGACTCGTGTGCTTCCTTCTGACTCATTTTATGCAAAATAGGTTGCACCATATTGTTAGTTTTAGTAGAATGGTTTAAATGATCACCTTCAATTCCTGATGTGTTGCTAGAATTGTGAGCTTGAAGGGTGATTGTTTTGTCTCCCACCCAGAGTGTGAGTTCACCTATGCCAACATCAATGATAGTTTTAGCAGTTGCTAAAAAGGACCTTCCTAGAATTAAGGGAGTATTGCTATCCTCTTCTATGTCTAGAACAATAAATTCAACGGGGAATATAAATTTATTGAATTTAACTAGCATATCTTCAATAATACCTCTAGGGAATCTTATAGTTTTATCTGCTAATTGAATGCTCATCCCAGTCTGTTTGGGTTTGTTAGGACCTAGTTGCTTAAACATTTTGTAAGGTACGACGTTGATACTAGCCCCTAGATTAGCTAATGCATGATTAACATCTAAACTACCAATTAAGCAAGGAATAGTAAAGCTCCCTGGGTCTTTTAGTTTGTTAGGTAGTTTATTTTGGAGAATGGCCAAGCAAACTGCATTTAGCTCCACATGCAACGCCTCGTCCAACTTTCGCTTATTTGCTAAAAGCTCCTTTAAAAATTTCATTGCATTTGGCATCTGCGATAGAGCTTCAATAAATGATAAGTTAATATGTAAAATTTTTAAGAGTTTAAGGAATTTACCAAATTGTTTGTCTGAGCGGTCTTTTCTTGTCGCGTTGGGATATGGCACACGAGGTTTATATTCGACAGTCACTGCTTTGTTTGTATTTTGATCTACCTTACCTTGACATTTGCTTACCACAGTTTCTTGCCTCGGTTCTGGTTCAGGCTCGACGACTCCTTCGTCATCTTGAATGTTAATTGCGTTGAGTTGTTCCCTTAGGTTAGGTTCGGTATTACTTGGCAAACTACCTTGTGGTTGTTCAGAGATTAGTTTGGAAAGCTAGCCTATTTGAGTTTTGAGGCTTTGGATCAATGCTTGTTGATTTTTAAGTGTTGTCTCGGTGTTCTAAAAATGGGTTTCTGACACTGATATAAACTTTGAGAGCATCTCTTCGAGGTTTGGCTTCTTTTCCTGTTGGTAGGGTGGTTGTTGATAGCCCGGAGGATGTTGTGGACTTTGATTTCCTTGACCGCCCTATGAGAAATTGGGGTGGTTCCTCCAACCTGCATTATAAGTGTTATTATATGGATTGTTTTAAGGTCGAGGATTATTACCCATGTAGTTTAATTGCTCGTTATCCATGCCGTGGCCATAAGGTTGGTATTCCGAATGGTTTGTTCCACCGCTACTTCCTTCGCACTGCATTACTGGGTGAACCTGTGAAGAACTAAGATAACCATCAATCTTTTTATTCAAGAGTTCTACCTGATTAGAGAGCATGGTGACTGAATCAACGTTATAAACACCGGCTATTTTCGTTGGCTTTGTCCTCATGACTTGCCACTGATAGTTATTCAGTGACATCTCCTCAATAAACTCATAGGCATCTTCAGGTGTTTTATTATTGATGGTTCCGCCAGCAGCTGCGTCAACCATTTGTGAAGTCGAAGGATTCAGACCATTGTGGAAGGTTTGAACTTGGAGCCAAAGCGGTAACCCATCATGGGGGCATCTTCCCAAAAAGACCTTGTATCTCTCTCATGCATCGTAGAGTGTTTCTAAATCCATCTGCACAAAAGAAGAGATATCATTATGTAATTTAGCCGTTTTAGCTGGCGGAAAATATTTTAGTAAAAATTTTTCGGTCATTTGTTCCCAAGTAGTAATTGACCGTCGTGGTAACAAGTTCAACCACTGTTTAGCTTTGTTCCTCAATGAAAAGGGAAACAACTGAAGACGTATGGCATCATCAGAAACGCCATTAATTTTAAATGTATCACATAGTTCTAAGAAGTTGGCTAAATGAGCGTTGGGATCCTCATCCTACAAACCATCAAACTGAACAAATTGTTGTATCATTTGAATAGTGTTAGGTTTTAATTCAAAAGTATTTGCAGCTACAGCAGGTCTAACTATGCTTGATTCAGTTCATGTTAAAGAAGGTTTAGCATAATCATACATAGTGCGTGGAGCAGGATTTTGATTAACCACAATTGCAGGAGGTGGCTGATTGCCTTGGTTTTCAGACATCTCTTCTGTTGAGGGTTGAGTATCATCTTCTTGCTCGTTCTCCATGTATCTTAAGTTGCACCTTATTTCACTTTGGTTTCTACGAACTGTACGATCGATTTCTTCGTCAAAAAGTAATGGTCCCGACCGGTTTCTTCTAGTCATAAACTATAAAAACCTGCCAAAAGAAAGAAAGAGTAGGTTAATAAATAATAATAATAAAATTAAATTAAATTGCAAGAAAAATAAATGGCTAAAGTAATAAAAATTGAGCGTTGCTAAATCCTAGTTCCCCGGCAACAACGCCAAAAACTTGATCGCTTGATTTCGTGATAGGTTTTAAATATTTACAATTACTCGTTCTTGAACTAACTATTATTGCGATGTAGGCAAGTGTCCCTGTCGAACAGTAGTATAGTTTTAGCAATACCGAATTGTCGAACCCAAAGGAACTAAAAGTACTAGTAATGACTGTCTTTTTATTATCTAGCCTAAGAATAAAGAGGTTTTTGTTTTAATTAACTAATTATCTAAACTAAGAATGCACAGAGAAAAGAATTGGGGAATTGCTTTTAGGAAAAATCGATTGACTTAAGACAATACCTAAGGAAAAATCCACCTAGACTTTACTTGTTAATCTGGCTCCGAATCGTACGATTTATTCATTAAACTTGTTCCGTAGAGATCCCCAAGTTATGTTATTAACCCTATTCAAGACTAATAATGTCTAATCCCTAGATTGAATAACCGAGGCTTTTCTCTAATTAACACTCTAGGTTTGCGTTAACTCGATCTATGGATCCCCTTATTAGGTTTCACCCTAATCCGAAAAAATCTTGTCACTTTACGTCTAGGCGCGCAATCAACTCCACTTAATTATGACAAATGTACTCTTAGACAGGGTCAATTCCTCTTCTGAATAAAAGCATGTCTTGAATCAGTATCCTGGGATATCAAAACAAGAATTAAGAACACATAATTAAGAACAAGTTAAATATTTATCATACAATTCAGAAAATAATAACAAGATTCGTCTTAGGTTTTATTCCCCTTAGGTATTTAGGGGTTTTAGTTCATAACTAAATAAGAAAACATCTCAGAAGAATAAAAAATACAAAACATAAAGAAAACCCAAAACTCCTAGAGGGAAATTGAGGAGAGATCTTCAGTCTTGATGATGAATCCGGCTTCTGAGATGGATCAATCGACTTCCTTGGAGTAATTCCTTACTCCCTATTCTCTATCTCTCCTTTTGCTTCCTTCTCTAGGGTGTATTTATAGGCTTTGGAATCCTAGAAGCCCTCAAAATTAGCCTTTTTCGAATAGGACTCAACTTGGGCTCAGCTGGGACACGCCCGTGGCATACGCCCGTGTTTAATTACTTCAGGCTGTGCTCGAGCTTGCCAAATTGACACGGCCGTGTGGTCTGCCCGTGTGAGGAGGTCCAGGCCGTGTTGATTTCGTACTTTGGCCCATTTTCTCTCCTAAGTATAAAACATGAAATTAAAGTATTAGAAGCATCGAATTCACCAATTCTAATGAGAAATCATCCATAAAATGCATTAAACATGGGGTAAAATTATGTATAATTTATGGTTTATCAGGAGGTGAGTGATTCATTCAAGATAGTCGGTGTGACTGAAGATGCACTGAGGCTGAAGTTGTTTCCATACTCATTGTGAGATCGAGCACGAGCATTGTAACACCCCGTACCCGAGACCGTCGCCGGTGTCGGACACGAGGGGTTAACGAGCCAAATCCACTTATTGCACCGACCAATTTGACATTTCCAGACAAGCTGGAGAACTGCATCACTGTCGCCTTAAAAAGCATATCTTGAGTTTCAAAACTCAGAAACTGATTCCGTAAATTTTCCCTGAATTTAGACTCATATATCGATCCATGGATTTATTTCAAGAATTTTTGGCCGGGCCAATTGGTACATTTTATTAGTTAAATTCACCCCTATTTTAGGATTTGACTACACTGACCTTTGCGCATTACGACCTGGATATCTTCCCGTACAGAGCTTCAATACTCATTCTGTTTGTTTCTAATGAAACTAGACTCAAAGAGGAATCTACACATATAAGGTATGACTTGAATTTTTTCTGGATAATTTATGGTAAATTTTCAAAGTCGAGATAGGGGATCCAGAAACCGTTCTGCCCTGTCTCACGAAAACTTCAATATCTCTTAGTATACTGTTCATATGATCGTTTCGTTACTTTCATATGAAAATAGACTCGTCAAGGTTCGATTACATAATTTATTCACTATTTAACTCCATTCCTAAAAATTTTTGTGATTTTTCCAATTCACCCCACTGCTGCTGTCAGCATCTGTTTTCAAGGTAACCTTTACCCATTTTGTAGTTTCCATGGGCCAACTATAGCTTTGTCATACATAGGTCCACATATGATCATATTTAGCCATTCCAATGGCTGATTAAGTGCCCATTATTCCCATTCCAGTCCATAATCACAACATGAGGCCATATATAATTACATGAACACAAATGGTCTAATGCCACACTTCACTTTTACGAGCCATTTTCTTATGGCCGTACACATATACATCACAAAAGTATTCGAAACGACAAGGGTAGTCCTATACATGCCATATCCAAAGTTCAACAAAAATATACCAAAAAGGACTTCGATAGTGTGGTTGACTTCAACTTCGATGATCCCGAATCCGATCGCTAACGAGCCAAAATCTATAAAATAGAGAGCAAAGAAACGGAGTAAGCAATTTATGCTTAGTAAGTTTTGAGCAAGGGATTCCAGCACAACAAAAGCATAGCATTCATATAGCTAAACGGATAATTTCATATGCACACATTCTCAATATCATGCTTACTTCACATTACCAACCCTTATGTTCATACACAAAAGATCAACTTGGCCAAAGGCCGTAGCTCGTTATCAACCGAGTGAGTACTTACTTGTAAGGACTCAACTACTTCAAGCACATACTGAACATACCTCATTGCTGGAATTTTTGCAAGCGTATTAACTGAAATTTTACAGCAACATTGTTCATTCCCGAATCACGTACCTTCGGAATTTAACCGGATATAGCGACTAGCTCGATTGTCTTCGGGACATTGCCCGGTTATAGTGATTCGCACAATTGCCTTTGGGAATTTACCCGGATTTAGTAACTCGCATACGAATGCCTTCGGACTTAACCCGGTTTTGGTAACTCACACAAAATGCCTTGAGGCTTAACCCGGTTTTAGTCACTTAGCACAAAAGCCTTCGGGACTTAGCCGGATACCATTCAATAACCAAGCACATAGATCAACAAATCAATATACCTTCTTATTACATTCTCATTACCAAAGCTCAAACACAAGACACTTATCATATTTACAATTTCGGCTCAATAGCCACATACAAAGAGCATGATTTCGATTTACTTGAGACATGATCTAATCAATCATAATTTAAGC
Organism: Gossypium arboreum; assembly: GCF_025698485.1. Classification (NCBI taxonomy): domain Eukaryota; kingdom Viridiplantae; phylum Streptophyta; class Magnoliopsida; order Malvales; family Malvaceae; genus Gossypium; species Gossypium arboreum. The sequence goes on along the minus strand of NC_069077.1, from coordinate 113,154,489 downwards.
TCTATTACTCAAGAACTTACCTCGGATGTTGTCGAATGATTCCGATAGCTATTCGACCACTTTTTCCTTCCCTTTATCGGATTTAGCTCCCCTTTGCTCTTGAGCTTAATTCACACAAATTTAACTTATTAAAATCTCATTATAATAGCTTATGGCCAAATATGACAAGGAGTTTAAATGGTCATATGGCCATCCTTTAGCTCAAATACACAATGGTCATGCACAATTTTTAATCATAACAAGCAATTCAATACAATTCATTCAATCACCAAAGGGAAGCTCAAGGTACTTAGCCCTTATATATATTAGACATTAGAGTCACATGTGTACGAAATCACGAATCGAATTCAACGCATTAGTTAGTACTCTCCTTAGCGAATTTTCCAAGCCAAGAATAGGCATCAATATGCTTGCCTCTAACCGAATGCATGCACACCAACCCCCTCATGTGGCGAATATGCATGCCCATGTTGAGGCCAATTATACACTTAATACCACACAAAAACAGCATACGTTTTACTAGCTAATGCATTGCATATTGTTGCTCAATACTCTTCTATCATTTATTTCATAGCCGAAACATCATCATATGCAATTATATACCTTGAGATAGTATATATGTCATACCAATGCATCATGTGCAACATATATACATGTAGGTGTAAGGACCGAATCTCAAGTTGCTTATATCCAAATATAAACACATATCCAAAGCTCAAATCTTACCTACCATGCAACATGCATGAATCATACTTATGGATATACCATGGCCGAATACACCACAACACCATACCGTTTCAATTTGGTCATGGTTAAACAAAGAACTTAGTGTCTCACTCAAAATGCTAAAAGAAAATCCAAGAGTCCTCACTCCCCATCACATGTATCATTATCAAGCTTCATATTTAGCATGCAATGGCATTAACACAACATTCACCTTGGCCGAATATCATTCCCATGACATAGCAAAGATTTGAACCATGGGCTAATAAGAACATCAAGCTAGCAACTAAAATATACATGAATCTCATGGCAAAACATCAAACTTACCTTAATAGTGACCTAGGATAGCCGAATGGTTCACTCCCTTCTTCCCTTTTTCCTTCAATTTTCGGCCAAAAGATGTTCAAGGATGAACACACACATTTCTTTTTCTTCTTTGTATTTTCTTCCTAGTTTTGGCTCAAAGAAAGTATGAAAATTTTTTTTTTCTTTCTTTTCCTTCAACTCACGGCAATAGGGAGGGGGAGAAGCCTTCACACACATTTTTTTTTCATTTTTTTATTACCCATACACCTTAGTTTAATATTTCTCCCTAATGCACTAACAAAACATGTCTATGACATGTTTTGCCCATCCTCCCTTGTCATGGCCGGCCACCACTTATAAAAAGAGGGGTATTTGACATGCAAGACCATTGTTTTGCATGCATGCTTTAATTAGTCATCACACATTTCCCTATCCTACTTTCAAAGTTTACTACTAGGTCCTTTTTAGTGGAATTCACATTTATAATCCTAAATCAAATCATCAAAAATGTCACACACGAATTAACACATATCATAGGCATCAAAATGAACATTAAATTATTTTTATGCCTCGGTTTTGTGGTCCCGAAACCACATTCCGACTAGGGTCGTTTTAAGGCTGTCACAACTCTCCCCCACTTAAGAAATTTTCGTCCCCGAAAATCTTACCGGTAAATAGATTTGGGTATCGCTCTTTCATAGAGTTCTCGGGTTCCCAAGTAGCTTCTTCTATCCCATGTTTGAGCCATAACACTTTCACTAGCGGAACCCGCTTGTTTCGCAATTCTTTCACTTCACGTGCTAGGATACGAATCGGTTCTTCCTCATAACTCATATTGGCTTGAATTTCAACCTCTGATGGACTAATCACGTGCGACGGATCAGATCTATAACGTCGAAGCATCAAAACATGGAAGACGTCGTGAATCTTTTCAAGTTCAGGGGGCAAAATCAAACGATACGCAACTGGGCCAACTCGTTCGGAAATTTCGTACGGCCCAATGAATCTCGGGCTCAACTTGCCCTTACAGCCAAATCTGAGTACCTTTTTCCAAGGCGAAACTTTAAGAAACACTTTATCTCCCACCTGATACTCGATGTCTTTTCATTTCAGATCCGCGTACGACTTCTGACGATTGGAGGCTATCTTCAGACTTTCACGGATTACTTTTACTTTCAGTTCAGCGTCCTTAATCAAATCAGTCCAAAACAATGGTGTACAGCATTTACGCCCGTACAAGGCCTCGTAAGGTGCCATCTTAATACTTGATTGAAAACTATTGTTGTAAACGAATTCAATCAAAGGAAAATACCGTTCCCATGAACCACTGAACTCGAGGATGCAACATCTCAACATATCCTCAAGTATCTGAATTAACCGCTCGGATTGACCATCGGTTTTGGGGTGGAAGGCAGTGCTGAAATGCAACTTGGTACCCAAAGCTTCTTGCAGTTTCTTCCAAAATCGCGAGGTAAACCTCAGATCTCTATCCGACACGATAGAAATAGGCACCCCGTGTAACCTCACAATCTGAGAAACGTACAATTCAGCTAGTTTGTCCATTGAAAAATCCGTGCGTACGGGGATAAAGTGAGCCGACTTAGTCAATCTATCTACAACGACCCAAATCGCATCCTTCTTACTCGTTGACAATGGCAGTCTGGATACAAAGTCCATTGTGACTCGATCCCATTTCCACTCGGGTATCGTGATCGGCTGAAGTAACCCTGAAGGCACTTGATGTTCCGCTTTCACTTGTTGACATATTAAACATCTCGAGACAAAGTCGGAGATGTCTCGTTTCATACCATGCCACCAAAACTGACGTTTCAAGTCGTTGTACATTTTCGTACTTCCCGGGTGAATTGCCATTCGGCTACTATGAGCTTCGTTTAGAATCATCGAAATAAGCTCCGAATTTCTCGGGACACACAAGCGACTTCTGAACCTCAAACAATCGTCATCATCAATTTGAAACTCTGATTCCTTATTCGGAACACATTCAGCGCGTTTTGCAACTAATTCATCATCAACTTTCTAAGCTTCACGAATTTGATGAGTCAATAATGGTTTGGCCTTTAATTCGGCTATTAACACATTGTCGGGTAGAATAGACAAGTGTACATTCATAGCTCGTAAAACAAACAGTGATTTTCGGCTTAAGGCGTCCGCAACCACATTGGCCTTTCCCGGGTGATAATCAATGACAAGCTCATAATCTTTTAACAACTCGAGCCAACGTCTTTGTCGTAGATTTAAGTCTCTTTGAGTCATCAAATATTTGAGACTTTTGTGATCCGAATACACATGGCACTTCTCACCAAATTAAGTAATGTCGCCATATCTTTAAGGGGAATACGATGGCAGCCAATTCGAGATCATGGGTCGGATAATTTTTCTCATCTGGCTTTAATTGTCTCGATGCATAGGCTACAACTCGACCTTCTTGCATCAATACGCAACCTAACCCAAGTAGGGAGGCGTCACTATAGATGACAAACTCTTTGCCAGATTCGGGCTGCACTAATACTGGAGCTTTCGTCAAATGAGTTTTCAATTGATCGAAACTTTTTTGACACTTTTCCGTCCATTCAAACTTGACCTCTTTCAAGCGGTTTAAGTCATGGGTGTGGCTATCATCGAGAATCCTTTTACAAACCGTCGGTAGTAACCGCAAGTCCCAAAAGCTCGAACCTCGAGAATATTTCTTGGAGGCTTCCAGCTTAAGTATGGCTGAAATTTTACTCGGTCGACTCGAATACCCGATGCAGATACCACGTGACCCAAGAAGCTAACCTCTCTTAACCGAACTCACACTTGTTGAACTTAGCATATAACCGCTTATCTCGTAATATTTGCAACACTAATCTCGGTGCTCGCATGTTCGGTCTCATCTCTTGAATAGACCAAGATGTCGTCAATGAACACAACTACTGAACAGATCCAAGTATGGTCGAAGACCGATTCATCAAATCCATAAATACCGTAGGGCATTAGTGAGCCCAAACGGCATCACTAAGAACTCGTAGTGACCATATCTCGTTCTGAAGGCAGCTTTGGGTATGTCCGAATCTCGGATTCGCAACTGATAATAGCCCGATCTCAAATCTATTTTTGAGAACACTGAGGCTCCCTTCAGTTGATCGAACAAATCATCGATACTGTGATTCTTAATATTTGTTCTTTATTGTCACTTTATTAAGCTGACGATAGTCGATGCACAGCCTCATAGTTCCGTCCTTCTTTTTCACAAACAACACTGGCGCACCCCAAGGTGAAAAACTCGGGCGAGCAAAACCTCTATCCACCAGCTCTTGCAACTGAGCTTTCAACTCCTTTAATTCCGTTGGTGCCATACGATATGGAGCTATCGAAATTGGAGTGGTACCAGGTACCAATTCGATGCCAAACTCTATTTCCCGAACAGGTGATAAACCCGGCAATTCTTCAGGGAAAACATTCGGGTATTCACAAACCACCGGCACAGATTCGGGTTTCTTTTCTAACTCCTTGTCATCAAGTACATACGCAAGGTATGCTTCTGACCCCTTTCTTACGTATTTCTGGGCCAACATTGCTGATATTACAGCTGGCAACCCCTTTGAGTCCGCAGACTCAACCCAAATTATCTCGTTATTTGCGCACCTCAAATCAATAGTCTTGCTTTTGCAATTTACAACCGCATCGTGCATGGTCAACCAATCCAAACCAAGAATAACATCGAATTCGTCGAACGGCAAAAGCATCAAGTCCGCCGGAAAACAAGAACCTCGAAATACTAGGGGACTTTTCTTACACACTTTGTTGACGAGCACGTAATGACCCAAGGGATTTGACACCCGAATTACAAACTCAGTAGACTCAATAGGTAAAGTCTTACTGGATGCTAAGGTTTCGCATATATATGAATGAGTAGAACCAGGGTCAATCAAAGCAATCACATTAGTATCAAGGGAGTAAAAGTACGGTAATAACATCCGGCGAGAAGCATCCTCGCGTGCGCGTATGGCATAAGTCCTAGCAGGAGCACGAGCCTCGGATCTTGTTATAGCATCTCTCGACCCTCTCTGACCGCCACTAGCATTGCCCGTATTTCTAGATGGCCTACCTCGAGCAGTGGTAGCGCCCGGTTTCCCACTCTGATCTACATTCGGTTCAGACAACCTTGGGCAATCTTTAATGAAGTGGTCAACTGATCCGCACTTGTAATAGGAGCGGTCACGGAATCTACAATTCCCAGAATGCCATTTGCCACAATACTGGCACTCCGTTCTCTCACGACGATCATCTCCACCACTGGCGATCGAAGTGACTCGTGTGGTCACAGGGGGTCGATCGCGATCTCGTCTAGAAAAGCCCGAAGTGTCTCTAGACCGGCCTAAGCCATCTCTAAATTTCTTTGATGATTGTGGGAAGGGTTTCCCAAGACCTCTTACTGAAACTCCCTTGCTCCCACTTCACTTTTCTTTTCTCCATCTTGAGCTCCTCGACTTTGCACGCTAGCTCGACAAGAGCCACAAACTCTCGATTTCCAAAATGCCAACATACGACTTTATATCATCATTCATCCATCTTGAAGCGTTTACACATCACACTTACGAAGAAATGCATTCTCGCAGCACCACCTAAGCCTCACAAATTTTCGTTCATAGTCGAACCGACATGGAACCTTGTTTAAGTTCAAGAAATTCCTTCTGCTTTTGATCCATAAACCTCTGACTGATATACTTTTTCCGAAACTCAGTTTGGAAGAACTCCCAAGTTACTTGCTCTCGGGGCACAACAGAAGTCAGAGTACACTACCAATAGTAGGCAGAATCGCGTAGCAAGGAGATAGTACGCTTTAGGCATTCATCGGGTGTACAAGATAGCTCATCGAGTACCCGGATAGTGTTGTCCAACCAAAATTCAGCTTGCTCGACATCGTCGCTATCCGTAGCTTTAAATTCAGTAGCCCCATGTTTTCGGATTACATCAACTGGGGCTTATTGGACCTTATTTGGTCGATTCTGGAGGCATTGTAGGTGCGGGGTTGTATTAGTCGGGAATGGAGGTTGTGGAACAGTAGTGTTAGTTCGAATGTATTGGTTGAACCAATCATTCATCACGTAGAAAGCTTGCCTAGCCTCATCATTCGGATTGCTAGCAACAGGTTGAGAGTCCGCCGTATTGTCCCTTGTCGGGAGCAGCGCCACACTCTCCACATCATCGTTATTGCTCGGTTGGGATCGGGATCCATTACTATAAATAAACACAATTTCAAACGTCGAAATCACCACACTATCGATAATCACAAAATGGCATGTATAGCTAGACCCAACGACATACGGTAGCCCTAGAATCGACTAAACCATAGCTCGATACCAATAAATTGTAACACCCGTGCACGAGACCGTCATGCCGTGTCGGACACGAGGTTAACGAGCCAAATCCACTTATTGCACCGACCAATTTGACATTTCCAGACAAGCTGGAGAACTGCGTCACTGTCGTCTTAAAAAGCATATCTTGAGTTTCAAAACTCGGAAACTGATTCCGTAAATTTTCCATGAATTTAGACTCATATATCCATCTATGGATTTATTTATAGAATTTTTGGTCTGGCCAATTGGTACAGTTTATTAGTTAAAGTCACCCCTGTTTCAGGATTCGACTACACTGACCTTTGCGCATTACGACCTGAATCTATTCCCGTACAGAGCTTCAATGCTCATGCCGTTTGTTTCTAATAAAACTAGACTCAAATGGGAATCTACACATATAAGGTATGACTTCCAATTCTTTCTCGATAATTTATGGTAAATTTTCAAAGTCGAGACAGGGGATCCAGAAACCATTCTGGCCCTGTCTCACGAAAACTTCAATATCTCTTAGTATACTGTTGATATGATCGTTTTGTTACTTTCATATGAAAATAGACTCGTCAAGGTTCGATTACATAATTTATTCACTATTTAAATCCATTCCTACAAATTTTGGTGATTTTTCAAATCGACCCCACTGCTGCTGTCAGCATCTGTTTTCAAGGTAACCTTTACCCATTTTGTAGTTTCCATGGGCCAACTATAGTTTTGTCATACATAGGTCCACATATGATCATATTTAGCCATTCCAATGGCTGATTAAGTGCCCATCATTCCCATTCCAGTCCATAATCACAACATGAGGCCATATATAATTACATGAACACAAATGGTCTAATGCCACACTTCACTTTTACGAGCCATTTTCTTATGGCCGTACACATATACATCACAAAAGTATTCGAAACGACAAGGGTAGTCCTATACATGCCATATCCAAAGTTCAACAAAAAGGTACCAAAAAGGACTTCAATAGTGTGGTTGACTTAGACTTCGATGATCCCGAATCCGATCGCTAACGAGCTAAAATCTATAAAACAGAGAGCAAAGAAACGGAGTAAGCAATTTATGCTTAGTAAGTTTTGAGCAAGGGATTCCAGCACAACAAAAGCATAGCATTCATATAGCTAAACGGATAATTTCATATGCACACATTCTCAATATCATGCTTACTTCACATTACCAACCCTTATGTTCATACACAAAAGATCAACTTGGCCAAAGGCCGGTAGCTCGTTTATCAACTGAGCGAGTACTTACTTGTAAGGACTCAACTACTTCAAGCACATACGAACATACCTCATTGCTGGAATTTTTGCAAGCGTATTAACTGAAATTTTTACAGCAACATTGTTCATTCCCGAATCACGTACCTTCGGAATTTAACCGGATATAGCGACTAGCTCGATTGTCTTCGGGACATTGCCCGGTTATAGTGATTCGCACAATTGCCTTTGGGAATTTACCCGGATTTAGTAACTCGCACGAATGCCTTCGGGACTTAACCCGGTTTTGGTAACTCGCACAAAATGCCTTCGGGACTTAACCCGGTTTTAGTCACTTAGCACAAAAGCCTTCGGGACTTAGCCCGGATACCATTCGAATAACCAAGCACATAGATCAACAAATCAATATACCTTCTTATTACATTCTCATTACCAAAGCTCAAACACAAGACACTTATCATATTTACAATTTCGGCTCAATAGCCACACATACAAAGAGCATGATTTCGATTTACTTGAGACATGATCTAATCAATCATAATTTAAGCTCTATTACTCAAGAACTTACCTCGGATGTTGTCTAATGATTCCGATAGCTATTCGACCACTTTTTCCTTCCCTTTATCGGATTTAGCTCCCCTTTGCTCTTGAGCTTAATTCACACAAATTTAACTTATTAAAATCTCATTATAATAGCTTATGGCCGAATATGACAAGGAGTTTAAATGGTCATATGGCCATCCTTTAGCTCAAATACACAATGGTCATGCACAATTTTAATCATAACAAGCAATTCAATACAATTCATTCAATCATCAAAGGAAGCTCAAGGTACTTAGCCCTTATATATATTAGACATTAGAGTCACATGTGTACGAAATCATGAATCGAATTCAACGCATTAGTTAGTACTCTCCTTAGCCGAATTTTCCAAGCCAAGAATAGGCATCAATATGCTTGCCTCTAACCGAATGCATGCACACCAACCCCCTCATGTGGCGAATATGCATGCCCATGTTGAGGCCAATTATACACTTAATACCACACAAAACAGCATATGCTTTTACTAGCTAATGTATTGCATATTGTAGCTCAATACTCTTCTATCATTTATTTCATAGCCGAAACATCATCATATGCAATTATATACCTTGAGATAGTATATAAGTCATACCAATGCATCATGTGCAACATATATACATGTAGGTGTAAGGACCGAATCTCAAGTTGCTTATATCCAAATATAAACACATATCCAAAGCTCAAATCTTACCTACCATGCAACATGCATGAATCATACTTATGGATATACCATGGCCGAATACACCACAACACCATACCATTTCAATTTGGTCATGGTTAAACAAAGAACTTAGTGTCTCACTCAAAAATGCTAAAAGAAAATCCAAGAGTCCTCACTCCCCCATCACATGTATCATTATCAAGCTTCATATTTAGCATGCAATGGCATTAACACAACATTCACCTTGGCCGAATATCATTCCCATGACATAGCAAAGATTTGAACCATGGGAATAAGAACATCAAGCTAGCAACTAAAATATACATGAATCTCATGGCAAAACATCAAACTTACCTTAATAGTGACCTAGGATAGCCGAATGCTTCACTCCCTTCTTCCCTTTTTCCTTCAATTTTTGGCCAAAAGATGTTCAAGGAAGAACACACACATTTCTTTTTCTTCTTTGTATTTTCTTCCTAGTTTTGGCTCAAAGAAAGGATGAACAAAATTTTTTTTCTTTCTTTTCCTTCAACTCACGGCAATAGGGAGGGGGAGAAGCCTTCACACACATTTTTTTTTTCATTTTTTTATTACCCATACACCTTAGTTTAATATTTCTCCCTAATGCACCAACAAAACATGTCTATGACATGTTTTGCCCATCCTCCCTTGTCATGGCTGGCCACCACTTATAAAAAGAGGGGTATTTAACATGTAAGACCATTGTTTTGCATGCATGCTTTAATTAGTCATCACACATTTCCCTATCCTACTTTCAAAGTTTACTACTAGGTCCTTTTTAGTGGAATTCACATTTATAATCCTAAATCAAATCATCAAAAATGTCACACACGAATTAACACATATCATAGGCATCAAAATGAACATTAAATTATTTTTATGCCTCGGTTTTGTGGTCCCGAAACCACATTCCGACTAGGGTCGTTTTAAGGCTGTCACAAGCATGGCTTAATTCATTGCCACCAAGTTCCATATTTACATGGCAAGAATTGGCAGAGAGATTTTTGGTTAAGTATTTGCCGTCTAGCAAAAACACTAAGTTGAGGAACGAGATCACAACCTTCCAACAATGTGATGACGAGTCTTTATATGAGGCTTGAGAGCGATTCAAGGAGTTACTGCTTAAGTGTCCTTATCATGGGATTCCTAATTGTATCTAGTTGTAGACATTCTATAATGGTCTCAATGAACATACAAGATTGATGGTAGATGCTTCTATGAATAATGCAATTTTGTCTAAGTCTTATAATGAGGCTTATGAGATCATCGAGAGGATTGCAAGTAATAACTATCAATGGCTAAGAAATCGAATAGCTTCAGGAAGACGTGTAGCCGGATTTCATGAAGTTGACACCCTCATTTCGTTATCAGCTCAGTTATAGTCTATTTCCTCTATGTTAAAATAGTTTACCGTTAATAGTAATAATAATTTTACAGCTTAGCTACCAAGTCCATACGAAGTCGTTTCCTGTGTGTACTATGGGGAAGGTCATTCTTTTGAGAATTATCCATCAAATCCCAAGTCAGTGTACTACGTAGGGAACTAATATCAAAATAGGAGTGGACAAGGACCTCAGTCCAACTTCTATAATTCTTCATGGCATAATCATCCTAACTTTTCTTAGAGCAACTAAGGAAATGGACCGAACTATAACTCATTGCAGCATAGACTCAACCAATCTCAAGGGTTTAATCAGCAGGCTCAAAAACCACCTCAAGCTGAGGCATAAAATAGTTTGGATAACTTGTTGAAAGTGTACATAGCAAAGAATGACGATTTCATCCAAAGCCAAGCAGCAACACTGAAAAATTTGGAAAACCAAATGGGTCAATTAGCTACAGAGCTTTGTAATAGACCACAAGGAACTTTGTCGAGCGATACTGAGAATCCAAGAAATTTGGGTAAAGAACATATCAAGGCAGTGGCATTGCGAAGTGGTATCTAGAACCCCGATTGATTGATGACGAAGATAAGCTCGTTGAGAAGAATCAACCAGCTATCGAAATTCCTACACCAAAGGAATCAGAATCTGCAAAAACTGACAAGATAAATCCTAACTTAGTGAATTCATATACTTTAACATCTTCTTTGGATGCAAATTTACCTACTCAAAAAATTTGTTCGGTTCAACCTAAAGTTCTATCACCTTCATATCCGCAAAGATTGCAACAACACAAGGAGAAATAGGAAGTGCAATTCAAGAAGTTTTTGGATGTTCTGAAGCAGTTACACATCAATATTCTATTGCTGGAAGCTTTAGAACAAAATCCAAATTATGTGAAGTTTATGAAGGATATACTGTCCAAGAAGAAGTGACTGAGTGAGTATGAGACTGTTGCATTGACAAAGAAGTGCAGTGCGTTCCTGCAGAACAAACTGCCACCAAAATTGAAAGACCCAGGAAGCTTTATTATACCCTGTAACATTAGTGAATCTTACTGTGGTAAAGCTTTGTGTGATTTAGGAGCAAGTATCAACTTGATGCCTAAGTTTATTTTTAAGATGTTAGGGATAGGTGAAGTAAGACCTACAACTGTGAAGCTTCAGCTAGCGGATCGATCTTTAGAGTATCCCATGGGAAAGATCGAGGATGTTTTGGTAAGATTCAGTAAATTTATTTTTCCTACTGATTTCATAGTATTAGATTTTGAAGCAGATAAGGAAGTGCCGATCATCCTTGAGAGACCTTTCTTAGCCGGAAGAACGTTAATTGATGTGCAGAAAGGTGAACTCACCATGCGAGTTCAAGACGATCAGGTAACCTTTAACATTCCTAAAGCGATGAAATTTCTCGATCTAGTAGTGTTCAATTATGGAAGAGATAGAAACCTTGGTTTCTATGGCAAGCAATTTTGAAGAAGATCCATTGGAGAGAGCCTTAGATCTTGACCCTTTGGAGGATGAAGAAGGTGAAGAAAACATGGCTTTGATGGAAGCCAATTTGAGAAATTTAATTCAATCCACACGATTTGAACTGTTAGAGTTGGAAGTCAGAGAATTTGTGTAACCCAAGTTGTCAATCGAAGAACCACTTAAACTCAAACTAAAGGTACTTCCTTCCCATTTGAAATACGTTTATTTAGGTGACGATTCTACTTTGCCTATGAATATTTCAGCAGAGTTGATGAAAGATCAAGAGAAACAACTAATTACTGTTCTAAAGAAATTTAAACAAGCATTGGCTGGACCATAGCTGATGTTTGAGGTATAAGCCCTTCCTTTTGCATGCATAAAATTATTTTGGAAGAAGGTCAAAGAGCTCGAATTGATGGGCAAAGGAGGCTCAATCCTATTATGAAAGAAGTTGTGGGAAAGGAAGTGATCAAATGGTTAGATGCAGGAATCATCTATCCTATTTCAGATAGTTCGTGGGTAAGTCTGGTACAGTGTGTGCCAAAGAAAGGTGGAATCACGATTGTCAAAAATGAGTGTAACAAGTTAAATCCAACTAGAACTGTTACCGGTTGGAGAATCTATATTGATTACAGAAAATTGAACAAAGCCACTCAGAAGGACCATTTTTTGTTGCCTTTTATGGATCAGATGTTAGATCGACTGGCAGTTAATGAATTCTATTATTTTTTAGATGGCTATTCGGGATATAACCAAATAGTTGTAGCCTCAGAAGACCAACATAAAACAACCTTTACTTGTCCATATGGTACATTAGCTTTTAGGCGAATGCCTTTTGGTTTATGTAATACACCTGCAACTTTTCAACGATGCATGATGGCAATATTCATTAATATGGTTGAAAATTTTGTTGAGGTTTTCATGGATGATTTTTCTTTTTCTGGTAACACTTATGATATTTGTTTGAGTAATTTGGCCAAGGTATTGAAGAGATACGAAGAGACGAATCTTGTCTTTAATTGAGAAAAATGCCATTTTATGGTCAAGGAAGGGATTGTCTTAGGACATAAAATCTCAAAGATAGGAATTAAAGTCGATAAAGCAAAGGTGTACGTAATTGAAAGATTGCTGGCCCCAATGAATGTGAAAGGAGTCCGAAGTTTCTTAGGCCATGCCGGTTTTTACCAAAGGTTTATAAAAAATTTCTCGAAAATTTCTAACCTGTTATGTTTGTTTTAAAGAAAGATACAGTGTTTGATCTAACAAAGAATGTTTGGAAGCTTTTGAAGATCTAAAAAAGAGGTTAATCTCAGCCCCTATAATCATTACACCTGATTGGAACTCATCCTATGAGTTAAAGTGCGATGCAAGTGATTACGCTATTGGAGCTTTGATGGGTCAACGAAGAAACAAAGTGTTTCACCGTATTTACTATGCAAGTAGAACTTTGACGGGAGCCCAACTCAATTATACGGTAACTGAAAAGGAACTTTTTCCATAGTTTTTACTTTTGACAAATTTCGCTCATATCTTATAGGTACCAAAGTTACAGTATTTATTGACCATGCAGCCATTAAATACTTGCTCACGAAAAAGGATGTGAAATCGAGGCTAATTCGTTGGATACTATTACTTCAAGAATTTGACCTTGAGATCCAAGACAGAAAGGTGTCGAAAATCAAATAGCTGATCATCTGTCGAGGTTGGAATAAGATGAGGGAACTAGATCATGTGTGCTTATCAATGAGAATTTCTCAAATGAGCACTTATTTGAGGTAAATTGAATTCATGATTTTTCCAATTATCTTGCATGTGGAATAATTCCTCAAGAAATGACATACCAACAAAGGAAAAAATTCCTTCATGATAGTTGGTATTATTTTTGGGAGGATCCGTTTTTGTTTAAACAATGTGCAGTTAATATAATCCGAAAGTGTGTAACTGAAAGTGAGATTACTAAGATCTTGTATCATTGCCATTCATCTCCAAGTGGGGGACACTTTGGTAGTTCACGTACTACAGCAAAGATTTTGCAAACAGGTTTCTTTTGGCCTACGATATTTAAAGATACTTATGCTTATGTGAAGAACTATGATAAATGCCAAAGGACCGAAAATATATCAAGGAGGCCTTTGATAAACATTTTGGAGATTGAATTATTCGACGTATTGAGCATTGACTTCTTAGACCGATTTCCTTCTTCATATGGGAACAAATACATCTTAGTTGCTGTGGACTATGTATCCAAGTGGGTTGAAGCTGAAGCATACCCTACAAATGATCCTAAGGTAGTCATGTGATTCCTACATAAGCACGTGTTTACACGATTTGGGACACTAAGAGCTATTATTAGTGATGAGGGTTCTTACTATGTGAACAAATGGCTTAAGTGGTTGCTTGACAAATATGATGTGAAGCACAAGATTGCTACTGCCTATCACCTCCAGTCCAATGGGCAAGTTGAGAGAGTAAACCTTGAAATCAAAGGTATCCCTGAAAAGGTAGTACGCCCTAGCAGAAAAGGTTGGTCTTGAAGGTTTGATGATGCATTATGGGCCTATCGAACAACATTTAAGACACTATTAGGAATGATTCCTTATCGGTTAGTTCTTAGGAAGGCGTGTCATTTACCATTAGAGTTGGAGAATAGAGTTCACTGGGCTTTGAAGCAGTTGAACTTTGATCTCAAGCAAGCTGGTGAGAGAAGGATGTTACAACTTGATGAGTTGGAAGTGCTAAGGTTGTCTTCCCATGAGAATGCCAAAATGTGTAAAGAAAGATCAAAGAGATGGCATGATAGTCATATACAACCTCGCAAGTTTAAAGAAGGTCAGAAGGTTTTGTTGTTTAATTCAAGGTTGAAGTTATTTCTTGGAAAGCTTAAATCTCGATGGAAAGGACCCTATACCATCTAACAAGTGTATCCTTATGGAGCTATTGAATTATACGACAATTATGGAGATACGTTTAAAGTTAATAGTCAACATCTCAAACATTACTGGGATGGTGAAGTTGAGCGAGTTGAATCCTCGTTCAAATTAACAGACCCTTGATTTTTCATGAACTCATTTTGTAAATAAATAAATAATTAGAACTTATTTTCTTAGCTTATTACATTTAATTAATTATGTGTAAGGAGATTGGAACATAAGCGGACCGTTGTGATCCCTCCAACCTTTCTTGGAAATTAATTTAATGTAATTTGTTAAGAAGAAATTTTCTAATTAAGATTTAAAATTTTTAAGTTCCATTTATTTTGTTTAAATTTTAAATTTCTATTTTAATAAAGGGGGTCAAATTTGGCCCAAGTACTAATAAGTTTTTTTCTTGAGACAAGACAGTTTGACTTTGAGGCCCAAGATAGCAAAAAAAAAAAGAAAAAGGTGGGAGGAATCCATACCTATTGCTGCCACTTCTATTGCTTGCCACCCAAGTAACCCTAATGTAGCTAAATTGTTTCTACATTTTGCCCTAATTTTTCCCTATATAAACCTCTCTTCATTCTACTATTTTTCATGTCCCTAAAAGTAATTTGCTTACACCCTAAAAATCCCTAAATCTCTCTTTTGTGCCGTCAACCTCAAATCCCGAAAGAAACCCTAGTTCTCTTCCTTTTTTTCGAAATCACCTATTGCCACTGCAAGAAGATTGCCGAAGCAACAACTTTGCTGTCGCACATCGCCGTTGTCACCGCTGTACATCGCTGTTGCTGTTGCACACTGTCGTTTCCGCCGTACCACCCTTTTCGTCACACGATTTTTGCCGTAGCAAGTTCTGCCCACATGCCAATTTCTTTTCTTCCCAGTAAGCAGAAACTTTGCTGAATTTTTGGGAAAAGATACCATGTCTCGCAAAAGAACTAGATCATCAAAGACTACTCTTGAAAACCTGATTTTGATTTATGAAGAAGTGAAAGTGAGATTTGATTCAATTTTCAAGCATCAACCTATGATGCCGGAAAAAGGCTTTAACTTGATGAGTAATGATTTGATGGTTGTTCCTGTGCCAATTAGAAAGATAATCAATGCTTTCAAGTGGAAACAATTTTATGATGCTCGTTCACTTCCCGATGATAAACTAGTTCAAGAATTCTATACAAGTTTGACAACACAAGATGCAATTGAGGTTATCGTTCGAAAGAAAAAGGTACCTCTTACTTTTAAGTACATCAATGATTTGTTTAACTTGTCTGATATTGAAGAAGATGAGTACTACCCTATGATGAATAATATCAATTGGGATTTTCTTCAACAAGTGCTTGATGTTGTGACAAATTTGGGATCCCAATGGATTATAAGAAAGTATGTGAGCCATTGTTGCCGAAGGGAATACCTAAAACCGGTAGCAAATGTATGGTTTTATTTGTTCACTACAGTTTTATGCCCATCTCACATAGTTCCACCATCTCGATGGAACGGATGCTCTTGTTATATGCAATCTTTACAGAAAGTCCATTAATGTTGGGAAAATTATCCTCAAGGAGATTCATGATTGTGCTCAAAAGAAGGAAGGAAATGCTTTTTTCCCATCATTAATCTCTTCACTTTGCTTAAGGGCCCGTGTTAAAACACAAGAAAATCTGAAGGGGCGATATGTTCAATGGTACATTTCAACTTATGATCTTAAAATGTTAGTAGAGCGGGTACATGAGCTGAATCAAGGCAAGCAAGAAGAGCCAACTGAGCCAGATACCGAGGAGTCAACAAATGTGTAACGCACGCCCAAAACCGTCACCGGAGTCGAGCTTGAGGGGTTACCGAACATAATTTATCAAATTAAGAACTTCAAATCATTTGTATCTACATTCACAGCTTTCTAGCTACCCGTGTCACAGTTACAAGAAAACTCATATCTCGAGTTACGAAACTCAAAATCAAAATATGTAAATTTTCCCTAAATCTAGACTCATATATCTATTTACTAATTTTTTTCTAGAATTTTTGGTTGGTCCAATTAGTACAGTTTATTAGTTAAAGTCTCCCCTATTTCAGGGTTCAACTGCTCTGACCTCTGTGTATTACAAATTATATATCTATCTATACAGAATTTCAATGACTATGAGGTTTCTTTATCTTAAAATTATACTCAATACGGAATCTGTACATATAAAGAAAAACTTCTAATTATTTTTTTAAAATTTATTATGAATTTTTAAAGTCAGAACAGGGGATCTAGAAATCACTCTGGCCCTGTTTCACAAAAGTTTAAATATCTCATAAAATATAATTTATATGCCTGTTTTGTTCAATCCACATGAAAATAGACTTATTAAGCTTAAATTTCATAACTTACTCATCATTTAGTTCCATTTATACTATTTTTAGTGATTTTTCAAATTCATGTCATTGCTGTAGCAATATTCTGTTTTAAGGCAAGTTTCATCTTTTCATGAGTTTTTATGAAGTAGATAACCTATTAAACTTCCATAATATCAAACATGATCTAAATTAGCCATCACCATGACTACAGTAAATAAAGAGGAGGGAGTAAGCATAAATGCTTAGTAAGTTCATATGTAAATAACAAGTAACATAACAATACAAATATACCAAACAACTTTAGCATGGTATCACCAAAACATATATCACATTTCTAAACATCATTTATCATCTTACCACCTTATCGTTGTTGCATCTATTTTCAATCCGAAGGTTAAGAACATACCTGTCCAAAGTGTCCATTTCACAACACTTACCAAAACGTCGCTTGCATCTTAAGTGTTCTTCCATTTCACTAGAAATTTCACCCGTTGAACACATCAGAATACAACTCGGATACACGGATAATTTACACATAAGTGCAACATATGTAGCCAAGCTACTATGTAACCCGCCCATAAGCGAACTCGGACTCAACTCAATGAGCTCGGGCATTCGCATCCATGAGTGAACTCGGACTCAACTCAACGAGTTCGGATGCCTAGTTACATCTCACGAACTCGGACTCAACTCAACGAGTTCGGACATTCGCATCCATAAGTGAACTCGGACTCAATTCAACGAGTTCGGATGCTCAACCATCCTAGCGACATGTCACTTGTATCCTAATCTATTCCTAAGGTTCAAATGGGCTTTTTCCCTCGATCTCACATTTTTCGTCTTTCATGGAATATCGGAACCGATTCTCGGTAGCAATTCATATTTATCAAGTAGTAAACATAATTTGCATATTACTCAACATTAACCACAAAGCATAATATTTCACGATTAAAAATCAGCGTATCATATAATTAACATCAATAACTTAAAAATAACAATTATGCTACATTATTTGCACATGAACTTACCTTGGTACCAAAATATAAAGATTTTGCAATTTAGTCCACAATCTTTTCTTTTCCTCGATCGCGACTTGAATCTCGTTTCTCTTGATCTATAATGCCAAATTAATCTTATTTAATACATACATTCATCAAAACAGCATTTAATACGAACTTTGGAAAAATTACACTTTTGCCCCTAAACTTTTGTATAATTACACTTTTGCCCCTAGGCTCGGGAATTAAACTTTATTCCTTATTCTTATGTTTTATAACATGCTGATCATTTTTCCTTCTATGGCAACATCAAATTCTTACTCTAACATATACTTCGACTATTAGGTATTTTTGCCGATTAAGCCCTTTTACTTGTTTTCACTCAAAACCGAGTAGCACAAGTTGTCTAACATAATTTAAAACCCCATATTCTATCATAAAACATCAAAATACACAAATTTCACCTATGGGTATTTTTCCAAATATAAACCCTAGGTTGAATTATTGCTAACATAAGCTTAATCGAGCTCTCGGGATTCCAAAACGTAAAGAACATTAAAAGCGGGCTTGGAATCACTTACTATGGAGCTTGGAAGCTTGAAACAAACCCTAGCTGTGGAGAACCCTTGAAATTTCGGCCTAATGAAGAAGATGGACAAAAATTGGCTTTTAATTTTGTTTTTAATTTATTTTAATAACTAAATGACCAAAATACCCTTACTACTAAACTTTCCAAAAATTCCTTCCATGTCCTAATTTTGTCCATGAACTTAAAATTGGTCAAATTTCTATTTAAGACCTCATTAATATTCCAAAACAATTTCATACTAAAAACTTCTAGAATGCAAGTTTTGCAACTTATTCGATTTAGTCCCTACTTTCAATTGAAGCACTTTAGGCATAGAATTTCATCACGAAATTTTCACACAATCATGCAATCATATCATAATCATCAAAATAATTATAAAATAATTATTTCTATCTCGGATTTGTGGTCATGAAACCACTATTCCGATTAAGCCCTAATTCAGGATATTACAACTCTCCCCCATTTTAAGGATTTTCGTCCTTGAAAATCTTACCGATAAACAGGTGTGGATATTGGTTTTTCATAGTTTCTTCAGGTTCCCATGTAGTCTCTTCTACCCCATGCTTTTGCCACAACACTTTCACAAGTTCAACACTTTTATTTCTTAGTTGTTTGACTTCTCGAGCTAAAATCTTTATCGGTTCTTCTTCATAAGTCATATCCAGTCGTAGTTCAACTTCTGTCTGTGAAATTATATGTGAAGGATCCGAACGATACCGACGTAACATAGATACATGAAACACATCATGAATCTTGTCTAATTCAGGTAGTAGCGCTAGCCGATATGCTACCGGTCCAACTTTTTCAATTATTTCATACGGTCCAATAAAACGCGGACTTAACTTGCCCTTTCGTCCAAATCTAAGGACTTTCTTCCATGGAGACACTTTCAAAATACCTTATCACCAACTTGAAACTCCATTTCTTTTCGCTTCAAATCCGCATAAGATTTCTCTATCTCAAGCGACTTTCAAACAATCTCGAATCACTTTCACCTTTTCTTCGGTTTCTTTTATTAAATGAACTCCATAAATCTGATTTTCCTTGAGTTCAGTCCAATACAGTGGCGTCTGACATTTACGACCATATAATGCTTCATAAGGTGCCATTTTCAAACTTGTCTGGTAACTATTATTATAAGCAAATTCTACCAACGATAAATACTTTTCCCAACTACCTTGAAATTCCAATACACAACATCTGAGCATGTCTTCAAGAATCTGAATTACTCGCTCTGATTGCCCATCAGTTTGTGGATGAAAGGCAGTGCTGAAATTTAACTTTGTACCTAGTGCCTCTTGCAACTTTTGCCAAAACCGTGAGGTAAACCTCGGATCTCTATCCGAAATGATTGACAAAGGTATCCCATGAAGTCTAACAATCTCTCGGATATACAATTCAACCAATTTATTAAGAAAATAATCTGTACGCACCGGAATAAAATGAGCCGATTTAGTCAGTCTGTCAACTATTGCCCAGATGGCATTTTTCTTCCCTGGAGTTAACGGTAACCCTAATATAAAATCCATAGTAATCCGATTCCATTTCCATTCAAGAACCATAATAGGCTGGAGTAATCCTGAAGGTACTTGGTGTTCAGCTTTCACTTGTTGACAAACTAAGCACTTTGATACAAACTCGAAAATATCTCTTTTCATTCCACTCCACCAGTACATTTTCTTTAAGTCATTACACATCTTCGTACTGCCCGGATGAACCGCCAAACAACCATTATGTGCTTCATGCAAAATCTTTTGAATCAACTCATCATTTTTCGGTACACAAATCTGATTTTTAAACATCAAACAACCATCAGTACCGATTCTGAAATCTCGTCCCGTATCAGCTTCAAATTGTTTTCTCTTGGCTAGCAAATCTTGATCATTTTTCTGAGCTTCAAAAATCTCTTGTAAAAACATCGGTCTTGCTCTTAACTCTGCTAGAATCGAACCGTCATCTGACATTTTCAACGAGTGTTCATAACTCTCAAAGCAAACGACAACTTTCTACTTAAAGCATCGGCAACCACATTCGCTTTTCCCGGATGATAATCAATAACAAGCTCGTAATCTTTCAATAACTCTAACCATCTTCGCTGTCTCAAATTCAAGTCTTTTTGTGACATCAAGTATTTAAGACTTCTATGATTGGTATATACTCAGCACTTTTCACCATACAAATAATGTCACCAAATCTTCAAAGCAAACACCACCGCAGCCAATTCCAAATCGTGAGTAGGATAATTCCTCTCGTGAGGTTTTAATTGCCTCGAAGCATAAGCCACCACTTTTCCTTCTTGCATGAGTACACACCCTAAACCATTTAGAGAAGCATCATTATACACCACAAATTCTTTACCTGATTCGGGTTGTATCAACACTGGTGCTTCAGTTAATAACTTTTTCAATTCTTCGAAACTCTGTTGACATTCTTCTGTCCATTCAAATTTAACATCCTTTTGGAGTAGTCTAGTTATAGGAGCCGCAATTATAGAAAATCCATTTACAAACCGCCGATAATACCCAGCTAGCCCCAAGAAACTCTTAACTTCAGTTACATTTTTTGGTGGTTTCCAATCAACAATGGCTGAAATTTTACTAGGATCAACCCGTATACCACCACCTGAAAGAATATGACCCAAAAATCAAACTTCCCGGAGCCAAAATTCACTTTTACTAAACTTAGCATACAACTGCTTATCTCTCAAAGTTTGCAAAACTATCCTCAAATGCTCAGCATGCTCTGTCTCATCTTTTG
Organism: Gossypium arboreum; assembly: GCF_025698485.1. NCBI lineage: Eukaryota > Viridiplantae > Streptophyta > Magnoliopsida > Malvales > Malvaceae > Gossypium > Gossypium arboreum. The sequence goes on along the minus strand of NC_069077.1, from coordinate 113,133,151 downwards.
AATAAATTAAAATATCATCTATAAACACCACAACAAATCTGTCCGTGTATGGCCGAAATATGCGATTCATTAAGTCCATAAACACAAGCAGAGCATTTGTCAACCCGAATGGCATAACTAAAAATTCATAATGACCGTACCTTGTTCTAAAAGCGCTTTTAGGCACATCGACTCTTTCACTGCAATGATAATACCCGGATCTCAAGTCAATCTTTGAAAACCATGTCGCCTTTTAGCCGATCAAACAAATCATCAATTCTCAAAGAATGGATACTTGTTTTTGATTGTCACCTTTGTTTAACTCCGATAATCAACACATAATCTCATAGAACCATCCTTCTTTTTCACAAATAATACGGGAGCACCCCAAGGTGAAAAACTTGGTCTCACAAAGCCTTTATTAGTCAACTCTTGCAATCTGCGACTTTAATTCTTTCAACTCTGTTGGTGCCATTCTATATGGGGCAATCGAGATCGAGTGTTCCTTTATCAAATCAATACCAAATTCTACTTCCCGACCGAGGCAAACCCGCAATTCTTCTAGAAATACATCCGCAAATTCACACACAACCAAGACCGATTCAACTTTCTTTTCAACTTCTTTTGTATTAATTACATATGCCAAATAAGCTTCATAACCCTTTCTCAAATATCTCTGAGCCGACATCGAAGAAATCATACTAAATATTGCCTCTGATTTGTCTGGTTCAACCCGCAAGATTTCACCACTTTCACATTTTAATTCTATAACCTTTTCTTTGCAATTTACTATAGCATCATGCAATGTCAACCAATCCATACCCAAAATAACATCAAATTCATCAAACGACAACAACATCAAGTCGGTCGGAAAGTAATGACCCTGAATCATTAAAGGGCATTTCTTGCTTCTTTATCAACTATCACGCATTTGCCTAGTGGGTTCGACACTCTAATCATAAATTCTGTGTTTTCAATAGGTATATTCATACTAGACACCAGTTTCATGCATACATATGAATGAGTAGAACCAGGATCAATCAAAGCAATAACATTAATATCATAAAGAGAAAATGTACCGGTAATCACATAGGGTGAGGAGGCATCTTCACGTGCTTTAATAGCATAAGTTCTAGCCGGAGCTCTTCCTTCAGATCTAACTGCTGCATCTCTAGCTACATTCTTACTGCTTGTTTCACTTCTAGCTTTTCTCGGATACCTTCCCCTCGAGTCTGCACCACTAGCTTTTACACTCTGAAATTTTCCTTTCTCAGCTCTCTCTGGGCAGTCTCTAATAAAATGATCCGGAGAACTACATCGAAAACATTCATTTGCTTTACACGGACCAAAATGATTTCTACCACACCGCTGGCACTCGGGTTTAACATATCTCGTATTTCCCACACTAGCCGCAGAAGTAGTTTGAGATTTAGGACCCACATTTCGCTTCTTAAAATTTCCATATGATTGCTCAGTTGAAACTTGGGAACGAGGATTCATATTTCTTGACTTTCCGGTTTGCTGTGAGGGTGCATTACTCATTGGTCTTTTCTTCCAATTTCGTGTTTCAGATTCTACCTTTTTCTTTTCCTTCAATAATTCTTCAGCCTTGCAAGCTGGATCGACAAGTACCACCATTTCTTTTAGTTCAAGGATCCCAACAAATACCTTAATGTCTTTGTTAAGCTCGTCTTCAAATCGTCGGCACATCTTGGCTTCTGTAGGAACATATTCCCCGCATACTTACTCAATCGAACAAACTCTCTTTCATATTCGAGAGATCATATTACCTTGCTTCACTCAAGAAACTCTTTACATTTTGATCAATAAATCTTTCACTAATATATTTCTTCCAAACTCTTCTTGAAAGAATTCCTGTGTTACCCTCTCTTTCGGTACCTCCGACATCAAAGTCTTCCACCAATTATAGGTTGAATCTCTCAACAAAGATGTAGCACATTTCAAACATTCTTCGTGTACAAGATAATTCATCAAATACCGGATAGAATTTTCAAGCCGTAACTCGCTTTCTCGCATCATCATCAATATTTGCTCTAAATTCTTCACCCCTTGTTTACGAATTACATCAACGGGGTTCGTGAAATTTTATCATATCCACTCCCCGAGGCATCGGAGGCATAGGTTGAGGAATTGGGGAGGTGGGGAGGTCGTACATTTGGGTTCGTACGAACGAACTCAGTGTACCATGCACTCATCATTTGGAGAAAGGCTTCTCGGTCCCTTTCTCCTCCTCCCTGACCAACTGTAGGAGGTGGGTTTTCAGTCGGCGTTGCCCCTTCAGCCGGAGCTGGCGCATTACTCTCTACTTCATCTGCCATAGCTGGATCAGGATCTATTTACTATATAAAAATCATTTAAAAAGGTCAGAAGTCGTCACAAAATGAAACTGAGACTAAAGCTAATTTAGTTACGGACACTAAAGAGGAAGAATTTGATAAATAATCGAACAGTCTTAAACCAGTTGAAGGATCTGAAAACCTTGAACCAAAGGTTAAGCCAGAAAAAGAACCAGCCAAGCTAAGTATTGAACCTGAATCTACAGCTCCTATGCTGACTTCTGCAAGTGCTCAAAGAAATCGGAGTCGTCAATTTTGATGGATATGTGCAAGTTCATGCACAATCAACGACAAACTTACTGGAAATATGCAAAAATTAGAGATGACTCAATTCTAAATTCTTTTGAGAATATCTATAATACTTTTTTTCCTGAGTTCCCAGATGCTATCTTTGGGACATGGACGGAAGATACTGATGATACAAGTGGAGATGGAGCTAAAAAAGACAAGGGGAATGAGTCAAGAAACTAAAAGGGGGGACTCCTGTCTTATTATGTATTCATTTTTAGGTCCTTAGGAAATTAATTCTTTCGCAATTAGGATTTAATTTTTGTAGAATAAAATATAGCAAGCATGAATAAACTTAACACTTCTTTAGAAAGAAAAAGACTAAGTTGTAACAGCCGGTTTAGACTGTAGTCAAAACAGTGGTTTTGAAACTACAAATTCAAGACCAGAATTTTTTAATATTATTTTATATGTTTACATCATGTCAGAATGCATGTGTGAAATTTTCGTGAAATAATTTTACCGTTGGTTGGTTAATTTGATAAAAGGACTTAATCGCGTAAAATACAAACGTGACTTGCTAATTGTTAAAGTGCTATATTGTTATGACTTTTATAACGTGGGGTCCTTGTGTGATAATTTGGCCATTTAGTGTTGCATGGACAGTATTGGACAACCATTATATGGTTTTCATATTATTATTTTAAGGTTAATATGGTAAATGTATAATAAAATGTAATAAAATAAAGTAAAAGATAAAATGGCCGTTATCATTCATCTTATGGCTGAATGTTGAAGAAAAAAAAGCCATTGATGAAGCTTTTATATTCGACACTCTTGAAGCTTAATTCGACTATGTGTTTTGCTCGATTTTCAATAATTTTTACGTTTTTGAGATCGTTGCTTCAAATATTACTTAGCCCATGCTTTAATTTTCGAAATTGATGATAAATTTGAGATTTTCCATTGTTGATAATGTGATGAATTTTTGGTTTCATGATGAAAAATAAATCTTTGATGTTTAATTATCATGTTTAATTAAGTGATTTTTGATAAAAATCCAAATTAGGGATTTATTTGTGAAATTTGAAAGTTTAGGGGCTTAAATGTGAAATAAATTGAATTAAAGGGCTGTTAAGGATTTATGGAGCATTCGACCTAACATGGGCATAGTGAAATTTTGAATATTTGGTATTGTTTTGAATTAGTGATTAAATTGCAAACATGTGAAATGTTAGGGGCTAAAATGCAAATTTTCCATTTATATGTTCTTGGATGAAATTGAATTAAATGTTGAATAAGTAAGTTAATTTTTCATATTAATTAGATTGGAAAAAGCGAAATTCGAATCTAGATCGAGGGAAAGTCAAAATATTGGATTAGTCGACTTAAATTATCATTACTGCGAACGAGGTAAGTTCGTATTTTAATAGACGTTACGAAATCATGTTATAATTACATATTATTTGTGTGATTGAATTCAATGTCTCATAACCCTAATTCGGTGATGGATATAGTTAGGGATGTTACATTTGGTTGGTATCAAAGCTATGGTTTAGTCGGTTCTAGGACTAACATAGTTAATGTAGGTCTAGCTAAACATGCCATATATAACCTGTGATAGTTTGATATCTCTCGACTCTGATGAAAATTTTTTTGATGAGACAAATATGTTTTTCTACCGAGCTAATTCTGATAGTATAGAAGTAAATACTCAAATGATTGAGTGAAAATGTGTTGATTATTAGTTAAAACTCATAAAGGTAAGGATCAAATTTTATGATATGTTGTTATTGATAAATGTTGTAATTATATGAGCATATGAGATATGATATTTGAGTTATGATTGCTATTTGAAATGCTTTGATTGTGAATTAGTGAGTTGAGTTGGCATATGAACAATGTGTTAAGAACAAAAGTGATTAAAAGCAAAAGTTTATGAAATGATTTGAGAATGTGAAATTAGTAATGAACTGGCTATTTGTGATAGTATGTGTTATGTACATTTATGTGTAAGTTAAATTTGAGACTTTACTATCCTCACCCCCCTTATCAGTGGAATGTTGAAATGAAATCTGTAAGATTTGAGTTGAATAAGCTTACGAGTGTGGAGTTACAAAGTCCGTGTTCAGAAGATTAATAATGTGGTTAGAAAAGAGATTGAATCAGCAAATGAAGACAATATTAAAAGAGATATTGGATAGTTCTTAAAACTATTTAGATTATGTAAAGTCACTATAACAGAAGAAGTTAACTCCGATTAAATGACCTATTCAGGTATGTTATCGAACGAAAGTATTAACTGGAAGCTTCTCTGGATTGATTTCTGTTATTGATGGGATAATATAAACTTAATGATGACAGAATTAGACAGTTGAATAATGTTTGAATTGTATTGACGGCTGAGTACAGTGGTTATAGTCGGGCAGTTACTATGACTTCTTCTGGGTGTTTTATGTGTACATTTATCCTCAGAAATTTATGTAACTATTTAATTTCAAAAGGAATTCTTATCGTATGAGAACATTAGCTAAACATATTAATGGATAAAAGTATTGTTGGTCTGTTTGGTTTATGTTCGACGTTACTCTGTCTTTCTCTGGTATTTATTCCCTTGTGTGAATATGAAAAATTGACGGCAAAATCTGTATGAGGCTAATGTTCTGTTTCTACTGGCTATTGTTCTGTTAAATATATGTGAAGATTATATGGCTTCTGTTACTATGGATTTCTGTATTTATGGGTGACATTTTCTTTCTGCACATTTTCTGGGATATCATCCGAATTGATATCAGTCTGTATAGGTATAATTTTTTGATATTCTGTGTAACTTCATATGTTGAAATTTCACTATCCTGGTTTTCTTATGATTCTATGTGATTATCTGTAAGAAATATCTATTATAATTATAATTTCTATTTTGAAATTTGGGAGTACTACAGTACCATTATTAGAGTTATAGAAGTTGTGCTTCCACATTGATTGCTGTTTAAATCATATTTGATTTTCTTCTATGTTCAAATCTTTTATTAATAGCTAGGATGTTATCTATTGTTATGTTTAAGACGTCAGTCTTATTATGGCATTATGATTTCTATTTGATGGTTGTGACTTCTATATAATGATATGTCTGGGTTATCCTTTTTAATGAGAAGAAAAGACTTCTTCGGAAAGACCAATTCAGTGGTTTAGTCTGATTTGAATTATATGATTGAAAAGATTATTGTGTTATATTTGTTTGAATCTATCCACTAGAATGGAAATAAACTTTAAACATACATGTGTGAATTGAGGGATAGTCTGGAAGAAGAATTTGCATTCTTGAAGACTTGATACAGAATTATATCTATTAGAACGATTCTATCTGAGAAATGTTGTGGTAAATTAAGGTTAGTTCGATTGTTGAAGCTTTCTTTTGCAAGAAGACATTATCAACTGAAATATCAGTTTTGATTTAGCCTATGTTGAATAAAAAGTTTACGATTCTCAGTCATGTGTCAATGAATAGTTTGAAGTGTAATCTAATAAAAGAGTATACAGAGATAGCTTGTGATTCCATACAATTAAAGTTACATGAAAAGAGTTATGTGACATATTTGATGACTATAAGAGTTTAAAATGTTTAATGTTAGAGAAAGATCCGAATTTTTCATAGCAAAGCTAGCTCAAATTTTGAGTCTGTAAGTGATTATTATCCGAGAAAAATGATTATAGTTTCAGATAATCTGAGAAGGAAACTTTTGTGTACTTCACGAGAGATGAATACGTGATTGATCTTATCAGATGATGAACATATGTTAGCTAAATTAGAAGTTAAATTGATGTTTACTAAGGGAATTCGTGAAATTTAAAAATGTGTTAGCAGGTTGTAAGGTAAAAAAAAAAAAGGGTTTAGCATAAATTGATTTCTGATTCAGAACTTCAGATGTGGAATCGATGATTGTTTGTTGCTTCGAAATAAAATGTCTATACCGAGAAGCTCTGGAACTATATAACCATTGTTATAGGTGGCTTATAGTGTCAGTTAGTCTATTCATACGAGAGTAACAAGATGCACGACAATCTGAGATATGTTATAGATGAATGAGTGTGAACTGTGATATTTCTGACTTTGTTGATCATAGAAATAGAGTATTGATAAATTTTGTACTGGGATTATTTTTATTACTACAAAAGGTAGATGTTATCTAAATTATCGATAACTGTTTAAAGAAGTTTTTCCGTACGTATGGATTTTTTTCTTAATAGATCAACTGAGTTATTCTTTTCAAAGATTTCCAGTTTGCACTAGGTGTCAGTTTTCATTGTTTCGGATTGAGATCCAAAATTTATATTATGATTCTAGGAGAAACTACAGTAAGCTTTGAGTATGAGGTTGTAGTGTAATCAAAGAAAGTAATTCGAATTCTCAAAACTATGTTTTGTCATTATGTTTTAGAGTTTGAAAGCAATTAAGAAAGACAATTGCTATTTGATAAGGTATCATGTGATTATAAAAGCAACATGGTATGAGGTATCATATGTTGCAGTTATCGAACTCTGTTGTTATCGAGCTTTCTGAGAAAATGATCCACAAGATTAATATCATCAAAGAAATTGTACAGGAAATGAAAGTAATTCAATACAGTTATAAGCAGCTTCAGCTTGATATAATAGATAGTAAAAGACAGATTAGGATCTTAGTTGTGAGATCAAAGAGATATGAAATCCGAAACTTTGTGTGAATTTGAAATGTACTGTGTGGTAGCAACTCCTTATTCTACTTTCTAGTAAGATTTTCGGGGACGGAAATCACTAAAGGAGGGAGAGTTGTAACAACCTAGTTTAGACCCTAGCCGGAACAGTGGTTTTTGAACCACAAATTCGAGACCAGAATTTTTTTTTAATATTATTTTATGTGTTTACAGCATGTTAGAATGCATGTATGAATTTTTCGTGAAAAAATTTTACCGTTTGGTTGGTTAATTTGATAAAATGACTTAATCGCGTAAAATGCAAACATGACTTGCAAATTGTTAAAGTGCTATATTGTTATGGCTTTTATAATGTGGGTTCCTTGTGTGATAATTTGGCCATTTAATATTGCATGGACGGTAGTGGACAACCATTATATGGTTTTCATATTATTATTTTAAGGTTAATATGGTAAATGTATAATAAAAAGTAATAAAATAAAGTAAAACATAAAATGGGCATTATCATTCATCTTATGGCCGAATGTTGAAGAAAAAGAAGCCATGGATGAAGCTTTTATATTCAACACTCTTGAAGCTTAATTCGGCTATGTGTTTTGCTCGGTTTTCAATAATTTTTACGTTTTTGAGATCGTTACTTCGAATATTACTTAGCCCATGCTTTAATTTTTGAAATTGATGATAAATTTGAGACTTGCCATTGTTGATAATGTGATGAATTTGTGGTTTGATGATGAAAAAATAAATCTTTGATGTTTGATTATCATGTTTAATTAAGTGATTTTTGATAAAAATCCAAATTAGGGATTTATTTGTGAAATTTGACCGTTTAAGGGCTTAAATGTGAAATAAATTGAATTAAAGGGTTGTTTAGGATTTATGGAGCATTCCAAATACTCCATGGGCATAGTGAAATTTTGAATATTTGGTATTGTTTTGAATTAGGGATTAAATTGCAAAAATGTAAAATGTTAGGGGCTAAAATGCAAATTTTCCATTTATATTTTCTTGGATGAAATTGAATGAAATGTTGAATAAGTAAGTTAATTTTTTATATTAATTAGATTGGAAAAAGCAAAATTCAGATCTATATCGAGGAAAAGTCAAAATATCAGATTAGTCGACTTAAATTATCATTACTGCAAATGAGGTAAGTTCGTATTTTAATAGACGTTATGAAATCATGTTATAACTGCATTTTATTTGTGTGATTGAATTCAATGCCAAATGGTAATGTAAAAATATATGTATTTTGAATAAGTTATATATGTTATTATGATATTGAATTGATCGAGAAGCAGAATATATGAATACAAGAAAGCATCAACAATGTGATGACATCTGAAAGCCCCGTACGAACCATAGGAATAGTTTGGATACATATGTCATGACATAGGATTCCGATATGTGTTATCGTGTAAGACCACGTTTGGGACGCTTGCATCGATTTGAGATTTATGTGTAAGACCCTATTTGGGATAGTGGCATTGATATTTGATTACATGTAAGACCACGTCTGGGATGCTGGCATTGTATGAGCTTTTCGAGCTATCTAAGTATCCTTATTGATTCCGAACGGTTCAACAGGTATTCTGAGAAATAAGTGATTAAGTGAATGAGATTCTGATTTAGGTACGTTGAAAGATATACAATGTTTGGAAATGAAATGTGAATATCTGCAAAGGAAATATGAACAAATTTATAAGATGTGATTTATTAAGTTGCATATGTGAAATTGTCAGATACTATATGAATAAAAGGTGAATTTGAGTATATATGATGATATGAGATTTATATGAGAAAGATATATGATTGAATGTGTTATTTCTCATAATGTGCTCATTTGGCTATATGAAAATGTGAATTAAATGATATATGAGAATTGAATTGAACAAGCTTGTGAAAGTTACAGTTAGCTAGTTATGTAGTATAATATTGGATGATGATAATTCAAAATGAGAACTTGTTATAAAATTTAGAAAAGTTGTGTGTGATAGTATATCATGCTTATGGCATTGTAATGAAATTATTCGCTATGTTAAGTATTTTTTTAAGATACGAGCTTACTAAGCTTTCAAAGCTTACTCCGTATGTTTTTTCCTATGTTTATAGAGTTTTAGAAAGTTGCCTGGGTTTGAAGTCGTGGGAGATCTCATCACACTATCCAGTATTCATTTTGGCAAATAAATGCTTTGAGATTTGGTTATGTGGCATGTATAGGCTAGTTTTGATATATTTGGTTTTGAAATTTTTATATGTATATAGCCATGCGAAAAAGGCTTGTTCATAAAGCAAACATTGGTAGTTATATTTGGTCATGTTATAAGCTTAATTGAGAGGTATGTTTTATGGTAAATATGTTGTGATGTTGGTTATATGATTTGACAATGAGGAGTGGTAAGTAGTTGTATTTCGGCTTTTTAATTAACTCATTTTAGAAGCATGAAAAGTGGTATAATATGGGTTGGTAAAAGTGTAACAGCCCAATTTAGACCCTATTCGGAATGGTGGTTTCGGGACCACGAATCTCAGTCAGAAAAATATTTTGAAATTATTTTCTATGTTTATTATGTGTGAATTTATATGTGTGAAATTTTCATGCTTCAATTTTATCGTTTGAATGCCCGATTAAATAAAAGGACTTAATCGCGTAAAATGAGAATTTGGTGGTTAAATATGAAAGTGCTTTTTGGATGTTGTCTTTGTAATGTGAAGCACTTATAATGTAATTAAGCCATTAACAATTTAACTGGACGGTAATGGCCATGATTTATAAATGTTTTATATTATATAATAAAGGTTAAATAGGTAAATTATATAATAAGTTAATATATGTTAAAATATAACATAATTAAAATAACTTTCTTCATACTTTCTTGTGACCGAATAATAAAAAGAAAAATAAAGAAACAAATCCTAGGTTATTCGGCCATTCTTAAGCTTAATTCGAGGTGAATTTTAGTTTGGTTTTTGATAATTTTTACGTTTTGAGATCGTTGATATGTTATCTACAAAGCCCATGATTGAATTTTTTATTTTGATGAATATTTTGAGTTATGCCATCGATGAATATTTGAGTTTTGTGATGCTAGTTGATAAAAATATGAAAGATATGTTTTGGATTGATATGTTTTGTATTGGAATTTTTGATGATTTTGAGTAGTTAGGACTAAATTGCAAAAATAATAAATTGAGGGACTAAAATGTAAAATAAATGAAATGTATGGACTTGTATGAACACGAGGAATATTCAACCTAAGCATAGTGTGTGCAAATTTTGCATATTTTGTGTTTTGTGCAATAGTGACTAAATTGTAAAAAATGTAAAATGTCAGGGGTAAAATAGTAAATTTCCCATTTATGTGTTTTTGGACTAAAATGAATGAAAATAATTTTGAATGAGTTTAATTTGTATATGTTTAGATCAAGAACCAAAGAAATCGAATTTGGATCAGGGGAAAACTAAAGTTGTCGACTAGTCGTCCCGTTCGGTTTTTCATCATCCGAGGTAAGTTTATAAGCAAATAGATGTTGTTAATTTTAATTAAATGGGAGTTATATATGCTAAAATGAAATATGTGATTATATATATGAGTTAGCCGAATGTGCATAAGCTTGGGAGATATGTTAACGAATTTGTTTCAACTGAGTTATGATGTCCGAAAGCCCTGTACGAACCATAGGATCTGATGTGTATTTGCCTGTAAGACCACATCTGGGATGTTGGCATAGATATATGTGGTTACGTGTAAGACCATGTCTGGGACATCAAAATTGTATTTGATTCGTGTAAGACCACGTCTGGGACGTTGTCATCAATATATGTGGTTACGTGTAAGACCATGTTTGGGAAATTAGCATCATATTTGATTCGTGTAAGACCCTGTCTAGGACAGTGGCATCGATATGAGGTAGTATGTAAGACCACGTCTGGGACGTTGGCATTGTTCGATATATGTGATTATCCAAGTATCCTATTCAATTCTGAATGGTTCAACGGGCAAAGATAATTTGTGACCAAATATGTAAAATGAGCTAAAACAATCAGGTATGAGTTAGTTAATTACTTATTTGAAAATAAGGTAAGTTGATTATTTGATATGAAATACAAAGTATAGCATTGTATAGTATATTTGGCCATATGCTATGTGTATGCATATGTTGTTATATTTTGATTCATGAGCTTTACGTATATGAGTGTAAGTATAATTGGTTATATAATGACATTTTGGCTTTGAAAGTTGAATGATAGTTGTTAATATATGATATATGAGCATTCAGCCAAGGTAACATTTATATGTGAAAGTATGAGACTAAATGTGATAACAATATTATAATTTGGTTTAGTTTAAATGAATTGATTATATCATTGAGTTTTTTATTTACTTACGACTTACTAAGCTATGAAAGCTTATTGTTTGTGAATGTTTGTCTTTGTTTTATAGATTTTGGATCAAGTTAGGAGCTCGGGATCGTCAGCAAAGTCTATCACACTATCGATTGTTTCGGTACTTTATAAGTTGAACTTGAAATTATGGCATGTATAGGCTAGCCTTAGAGTTAGTATATTTTGAATGTGTATGTATATAAAGCCATGCAAAAATGGATAATATGTTATGTGAGAATATGAAACTTTGGTTAAGCTTATAATTGTTATATGCTTTGGAAATGGTTGATGATTTTAGATGAAATTATGGTTTATTCAGCTACTGTTATGCATAGACAAAATATACATGTGAACTTGATTGTTAAATTCGGTTAAGGAATCACATGTGACTTAGCATCGATGAATAGTTGATTATGTTCGAACATGGTAAAAGATTATTTTGATATATTTGTTTCATGGTATGTAAGTTTTGTGTTTGGGTAATATATTTGTTTTTGGTTAGATGATAAAATGTAAGTGATGGTTATGAGCTAATTATGATTGGGCAATTGTATATGTATATGTATATTAATTCATTTCCGTGGTAGGATATATGCATATGAAATTGTAGGGTAAAATGAATAAAATGTAACCTTGAGCATAGCATGAATATTAAGCATGTTTATATTTGGTTAATGCTTTTGAATAAATGACCAAATGAATAGTGATTTGTGGATTAGTAAATCAAGAAGATTATATGAGTTTTATGTGAAGTGAAAGTGTCTGAATTGGTCAAAAATAGATTGGTTGTGTATATGCATTTTAGGTATGATAATTGGCATGTAAATTGAGTGTACTTTAAGTCGTTATTGGTGCTAAAAAATGGTTAACTATATATAGATGATTTGGGCGTAATTTTTAGTATTTGAACTAGGCTTGATATGTTTTATTATTAATGTTTGAAAATGGTCCAAATTTGATATGATTAAATGTGAATAAGGATTTATTTGTTTAATGAAACATGTTTGATCATTTGGTGAAATTATTAATGCCGTATATGCTAATGGACTAAATGCCATGTGATATGCTTTATTTGATTTAATACGTACATGTATAGAAATATTAATTAAAATTTATTGATGTTTATTAGGTATTCGAATATCATTAAAGTGTTGAATATATAATTTATATATATCTATTATCAATTAATAAAATCATGAGTAATATTTAATTGAACATATGCTTACATACATGAATATGACTTGTGTGAATGTGTGAATGTTCAGAATTGTGCTTTTGTTCAGTGCTGCCTCATGACCCTAACCTGGCAACGGATACGCGTTAGGGGTGTTACATTTGATATGTATCAGAGCTACGGTTTAGTCGATTCTAGGACTAACGGAGTGCGTGTGAGTCTAGCTATACATGCCACATTATATACTGTGATAGTGTGATGACTTCTGACAGTTGAAAATATGTTTTCAGATAGTAAATGGATCCTTACAGAGCTGTAACTGATGATGTCGAGAGTATAGCGCCTGCTCCCGCACAAGTGACAGTGCCGGTTGATTCTCGACCGACCTCGAGTAATCAAGAGGGAGAGGCTAGGCAAGCCTTTTATCAATTGATGAACGACTGGTTTACTCAGTATATCTAGACGAATTCGGCTATACAACAACCTCCACCCCTGATTATTCCTTCTCCAATACTTGCTATGCCCCAAGTAAGTGATCCGTTGAGATCAGATAAGCCTCCTGTTGATAAAATCTGAAAACACGGGGTTGAAGAATTTAGAGCTATTGATGATGATGATGCTGAGCGAGCTGAATTCTGGCTTGATAATACTATTTTCGTGGTTGATGACTTATCTTGTACCCTAGATGAATGTCTAAAATGTGCTATATCTTTATTACGAGACACCACATATCACTGGTGGAATACACTAGTATCGGTGGTTCTAAAAGTGTAACACCCCAAACCTGGCCTAGATGTTAGGCCCAAATCTGGCGTGTCACATTGAAGTGTCTTACAAAAATTGGACTTGTTGGTAGAAATTCGTTTCTGAGTTGAAATATTTTTTTTAAAAACTCAAATCATCTTAACAATTTATTAACCATTTAAAATGTCTTTACTTTAAAAACATTGTTTGTTGAAGAAGCAATATCCAAAAATGTTGCAAAAACACGGTGTTTTGAAGACAGATAATCTTTTTGAAAACCAGCGTTCTATCACTATCAATTAAGCATCAAATAAATAAACCCAAATAAAATAACTTAAGTTTAAGAGGCTTTATTACAGAATCAAAACCCAAAGTGAAATTTTAAATATAAATAAAGTTAAGCATTGAAAGCTGCGGTCGTGTGACCATCTCCGAGTCCTTCGCAGCACCTATCCTCCTAATGCTAGGGATTACCTGCACAGTTAATAGACGGGATGAGTTTACGAAAACTCAGTGTGTAATCCCTTTACTAGAGTAATAACAAGATAATCAAATAGAAGTAGAAATATGCAGGCCAAAGCCCGTTAACAAACGATAAAGACAGTCTAGTTCAGAGCATACGTGGGCCAAATCCCATTACAATATCACTTCGGTCATAGCCAATAATAGAATCAATTGGGCCTAGCCCATCTTAGTATTAAAACAGAATATGTGAATGCATGGATGCATGCCATCCCATCCAACCCTACACTTGCCTCCATCCAACCCTGCACTACATGTGGGGAATAACTCACCCACGCCATCCCTACACTTATAATGTTAGCACCGATTGCAGCACTGACCGAAATTGCAACAAAGCTGCTAGTATATATACGGCATTAAGCCTTCAGTAGTGGTATTATAATTGGCACAAAGCCATCGATAACTGTAATAAGTTCGGCACATAGCCATCAGTGATAGTAATATAATCGGCACACAACCATGGGTAAATATGATCGATACAGAGTCATCAATAAATATGATAGGCACATAGCCACTGGTAAATACGATTTGCACAAAGCCATAATCAACATAGCATAAAGCCATATTTAGGTTGGCATAGAGCCATAATCAGATTAAGTAGCACTAAGCCGTTCATCGGTCTACAGTTGTCTCGTATGACCCATACGACCTTAACAGATCAATACTGGATCCACAGTCGTCTCATGTGACCCGTGCGATCCTATCAGAACTTCCTCCATATCAATGACCCAACCCCATGCAATATGTCGTGTATGTAATGCTCAATCATCACACGTGTATGCAAAATGACCATGCTCAGTAGCAGTCATTTAAACATATATTAAAAACATATCAGTTTTACAACCACAGTCAAGTCAGTTAAAACACAGTCATACAATCACAGTCAAATCAGTCAAATTCATAGTCTAAGCCGGTCATTTACCCACAAGGGCAAAATAGTCATTTTGCCCTACAGGGGTATTTCAATAATTTTACACTATAAGGGTATTTCGGTAATTTTACACTACAGGGGTATTTTCATAATTTTACACTACAGGGTTATTTTCATAATTTTACAAACTAGGGGTATTTTGATAATTTTACAAGCTGGGGGTATTTCAGTAATTTTACAAATTGAGGGTATTTTGGTAATTTTACAAACTGGGGGTATTTTGATAATATTACAAACTGGAGTATTTCGGTAATTTTACAAACCAAGGGCATTTCGCTAATTTTACAATCCGAGGTCTTAACAACCCAACCGAAGGTCCATCGTCACCTCGTACGACTTGAGTAACCTAAACAGACATAACGATGTAAATGGGCCTAAGGCCCACACTCGGCCCAAGTGGGCCTACACATTCGTGTGGCCCATTTAGCCTAGAAACAGCTACAGTTATGCAAACGTCACAGTCCAAACAACACTTACAGCATCACATACATTTTATCCATGTGGACCCACAAGCCCACTAGGCCCACATGGCCCATTTAGCCCAATGAGGCCCAAAGCAGCCTAAGACCACGAGAGCGCTCATTGTGGCCTCTACAGTCTAATGCCCATGTTTGTGGGCTTGGCTCACCACACGTGCGATCGCATGCTCGTGTGGCATCATACGCCATATTTTCAGCTTTTCAGCATTTTGCCGATCTACAGTCATAGCAGTGTAAACAACACATACTTTCAGCTTTGAAACGACTATCGAAAACTGCATATAAATACATACACTTTCAGCTTTTCAGATGATCATCAAACATAGCATATGGTTACACACCTGATCAAGTAGAGTACTAAGAATTCCCAGGCGCTAGAACCTATTCAAACATAACAATAGTTAATCACTTATCAACAAAGTTAAAAGAATATTAACCAAACCCTTAGCCGAAGGATCGACTACCACTTGCCTTGACTCGAACAGTCAACTGTGATTTGCCTACTTAATCCAAAGTTTGGTGTAGTCACCCTTTGCAACCTGGTAGAAGGCAAGAAGAAAATTCACTTCATGAGTTACAAAAGATCAAATCAAGCCTACAACTTAAAGAAACTATCGGGAATGGGAACACAACCACATAAGCCACTTCCCAGACTGCCAATCCTGATACCCTACGTTGCTTAAACTTGGGGGTAGAGGCTACGTGTCCACTCCCAATCGGCACCACTGTCATCACTTTATTGTTAGAACCCCTTTGCTCATCGTGAGTTCGATTAACAGTGATTACTTTCCAAACTGAGAACAGAAATGGAGAAAGTATGGGATGTAAAAGCGAAGAATCCGTTAAACCAGTGCTGAACCGAAAGGGGTTTGAGAGGGAAAAAAATAAAAAGAAGTATTCGACCAATGATTGAAAAGGAAATATTAGAGGAGGAGGAGAGCAGAGATTCGACAATTAAAAGAAAATATTGAGAGGAAGATACCAAATTTGGCTTAAAGAAAGAAATAAGAATGTCCAAAATGATAGTGCTTATTCAGCCAAAGCAAGAAAAGAAGTCAATATTCGATCCCAAAAATTGAGTAAGAAACACAAGAGAAAAGATAACAGAGAATTCGACACACAAGGAGCAGAAACCAAAACTAGATGTCAAACACCACAAAAAGCCCGAAATTGAGCAAAGAAAAACTGAAATGTGACCATAATTTCCCCTCGCCAAAATTCTCCCTTTCCACCATCCTAATTCGGTACAACCACTCCTCCCATGCAACTCTCCTATTTCAAATTCCTTAATTTTCTCCCCAAATCACTCAACATCTAATTAAACTTTCCTTGAAACACTCATGACCAATTCAACCTCAGAGTCTCAGTCCAACTCCACCTCCTTCCAAGCTCAGCCAACAAAATAAATAATTCCTTTACCTATGCCATGAATTGAACCTTAGATGTCACGCACATCATACACGCCACCTTGCCACTAGATCACAAGCTCCTTTTGTGATATATTTTAACCAAAAATATTTAAAAATCCTACTTCCAAGCATCAAGGGTTTTATTCACTAAAAACAAAAATTTAGCTAAAGCCCAAGTTTGAACCCAGGACTTTTCCAATACTCCCAAATATGCCCAAGTACTTAGCCACTAAAGCCAACAAGCAATTTGTGAAATTTCTTGCACACATAAACTTTTTGTGTTCCTACGCTCAAGACCCAATCCTTCTAGGCCCAAATTCGTGGCGTTACAAAAAGAACAGGTGACCTGGGACTTCTTTCAGACTGAACTCTGTAAGAAATATATCAGCCAGAGATTTATCGACCAAAGCAAAGAATTTCTGGAGTTGAAATAAGGTCAGATGACCGTGACAGAATATGAGAAGAAATTTGTGAGACTCAGTCGATATGCCCGCGGGTGTGTTTCGACCAAAGCTATCATGTGTAAAAGATTTGAAGATGGGTTAAACAAAGACATTAATCTGCTAGTTGGCATACTTGAAATAAAAGAGTCTGTAGTCTTCGTTGAGTGAGCCTGCAAAGCCGAAGAGCTCGAGAAAAAGAAATGAAAAGCTGATTTTAAAGCTAGAGATTCACGTAAGAGATCATCGAGTAAGTCATTTCAGTCAGCATCAAAGAAGTTCTGAGATGATTTTAGTCGTTCTAAGGCTACTTCGAGTTTTTCTAGACGGGATTGTGATAAACCACTTGTGAGCTCGAGAGCTACCTCAGTAGCTAGTGTTGGTAATGTTAGATCAAATCAACCCGAGTGAACATTGTGGTAAACAACATCCTGGTAGTTGTAGATTGCATGATTGGGGCCTATTTTAAATGCGAATCTACAGATCATTTTGTTCGTGAATGCCTTGAGTTAGCTGAACAAAATCCAGTATAGAATACGAGATTGGGTAACACTACAGCTCGAGGTAGACCACCCAGAAATACGGGTAATGTGAGTAACAATCAGAGAGAGACTAGAGATACAGCAGTTAGATCCGAGGCTCGTGCACCTGCCAGAGCCTATGCTATTCGCACACGCTAGGAGGCCTCATCCTTAGATGTTATTACCGGTACATTCACTCTCTATGATACTAGTGTAATTGCATTGATTGATCATGGTTCGACTCATTCTTATGTGTGTGAGACTTTAGTATTCAGTAAGACTTTGCTTGTTGAGTCTACTGAGTTTGTGATTGGAGTATCGAACCCCTTGGGCCGGTGTGTTATTGTTGACAAAGTGTGTAAAAATTGTCCTTTGATGATTCAAGATTTGTGTTTTCTAGTTGATTTGATGTTATTACCATTTGATGAGTTCGACATAATTCTGGGTATGGACTGGTTGACTTTGCATGATACTGTTGTAAACTGCAAAAGAAAGACTATTGATTTACGGTGCAAGAATGATGAGATTATTCAGATTGAATCTAATGATTTGAATGGTTTATCGGTAGTGATTTCTTCGATGTTAGCTCAGAATTATGTGAGAAAAGGTTGCGAAGCTTATTTTTCTTATGTGCTTGACTCTAAAGTGACCGAAAGGAAGATTGAATCAGTACCATTTGTGTGTGAGTATCCGAATGTGTTTCCTGAAGAATTTTTGGGTTTGCCACCTATTCGAGAAATTGAGTTTGGTATTGAATTAGTGCCGGGGACGACTCCAATATCGGTTGCTCCGTATAGAATGGCACCTACTGAATTAAAAAAAATTGAAAGCTCAGCTACAAGAGTTGACAGATAGAGGTTTTCCGTGATCGAGTTTCTCTTCCTAGGGTGCACCAGTGTTATTTTTGAAAAAGAAAGGCGGAACTATGAGGATGTGTATTGATTACCGACAACTCAATAAGGTGACTATAAAGAATAAGTATCCATTACCATGGATTGAAAACCTGTTCAATCAGCTGAAAGGGGCTACAGTGTTTTCAAAGATAGATTTAAGATCAGGCTACTATCAGTTACAAGTCAACGACTCTAATGTGCCAAAGACTGTTTTCCGAACGAGGTAGGGACATTATGAGTTTTTGGTTATGCCTTTCGGACTTACTAATGCACCTGCTGTTTTCATGGATTTCATGAATTGAATTTTCAGATAGTATTTGGATCTGTTTGTGGTTGTGTTCATAGATGACATTTTGATCTACTCCCGTGATGAAACTGAGCATGCCGAACATCTGAGACTTGTGTTACAGACTTTACGAGATAAACAGTTGTATGTAAAGTTTAGTAAATGTGAGTTCTGGTTACGTGAAGTCAGTTTTCTGGGACATGTTTATCAGAATTGGGTATTCAGGTTGATCCAAGTAAAATTTTAGCTATACTTGATTGGAAACCTCCGAGAAATGTTTCTAAAGTTTGAAGTTTTCTAGGACTTGCTAGTTATTATAGATGATTCGTGAAAGTTTTCTATATAATTGCAAACCCGATGACAAGCTACTACAGAAAGATGTTAAATTCAAGTGGTCAAAAAAGTGCTAGAAAAGTTTTGATCAGTTGAAAACCCTTTTGACCGAAGCTCTAGTGCTAGTTCAACTAGAATCGGGTAAAAAATTTGTTATCTATTGTGGTGCATCTTTAAATGGTTTGGGCTGTGTTTTGATGCAGGAAGGCAAAGTCATAACTTATGCCTCAAGACAGTTAAAATCGCATGAAAAGAATTATCCAACACACGACCTAGAGTTAGCAACTATTGTGTTTGCATTGAAGATATGGCGTCACTACCTGTTCGTTGAGAAATGACATGTTTATTCTGATCACAAAAGCCTAAAATATTTGATGAATCAGAAAGATCTGAATTTGAGACAATGCCGATGGTTAGAGTTGCTAAAAGACTACGAGCTTTTGATTGACTATCATCCAGGTAAGGCTAATGTTGTTGCTGATGCTCTAAGCCAAAAATCAGTGTTTTCTTTGTGTGCAATGAATACACATATGGCTATGTCTGATGATGGTTCGATAATAGTTGAATTAAAAGCAAGACCGTTATTTGTTCAAAAAATTTGTAATGCTCAGAAAGTTGATGATGATTTGTTAGCAAAATGAGCTCAATGTGATTCAAATGTTGATTTAGAGTTCAGAGTTTATGCTAAAGGCTGTTTGAGGTTCAGAAACCGAATATGTGTTCCAAGAAATTCAGAGTTGATTCAGATGATTTTGAATGAAGCTCACAACAGTCAGTTATCTATTCACCCAGGTAGTACGAAGATGTTTAATGATATAAAACAGCTTTACTGGTGGCATCGTATGTAACGAGACATTTCTGACTTTGTTTCGAAATGTTTGTTCTGTCAGCAAGTAAAAGACGAGCATCAAGTACCTTCTGGATTTCTTCAGTCGATCATGATACTTGAGGAGACAGAGTCATGATGGATTTTGTATCTGGTTTATCGCTGACACCAAGCAAGAAAGATGCAATTTTGGTTATTGTGGATAGATTGACTAAATTAGCTCACTTTGTTCCAGTTCGTACAGATTATTCGCTCGACAAGCTAGCTAAATTATATGTTTCTCAGATTGCGAGATTACACGGTGTGCCTATTTCTATTGTTTCGAATAGAGATCCGAGATTTACATCACAATTTTGGAAGAAACTGCAAGATGCCTTAGGTAAGAAATTACATTTCAGCACTGCTTTCCATCCGCAAACAGATGGTCAGTGTGAACGAATCATTCAGATACTTGAGGATATGTTGAGATGTTGCATTCTCAAGTTTGAAGGTACATTGGAGCAATACTTACCTCTGATTGAATTTGCATACAATAATAGCTTTCAAACGAGTATCAAAATGACACTTACGAGTCTTTGTACAGTCGTAAATGTCGTACACCATTGAATTGGACTGAGCTCAGTGAAAATAAGATACACGGGGTCGATTTGATCAGAGAGACTGAACAGAAAGTTAAAGTGATCCATGGAAGTCTGAAAATAGCGTTAGATCGTCAGAAATCGTATACGGACTTGAAACGAAAAGATATAGAGTTTTAGATCAGAGAAAAAGTAATTTTGAAAGTCTCACCGTGGAAGAAAATATTCAGATTCAGTCGTAAAGGCAAATTGAGTCCGAGATTTATCGGGCCATATGAGATTATAGAGCGTGTCAGGCCAGTTGCTTATAGTCTGTTGTTGCCACCTGAATTAGAAAAGATCCACAACGTATTCCATGTTTCGATGCTTCGTAGATATCGATCTGATCCCTCACATGTGATTAGTCCGTCAGAGGTTGAGATTAAGCCTAATATGACATATAAGGAAGAACCAATTCGCATTTTGGCTCGCAAGGTTAAAGAATTACGAAATAAGAAAATTTCGTTAGTAAAGTACTGTGGCATAAACAGAGAGTTGAGGAAGCAACGTGGGAACTAGAGGATGCTATAAAAGAGCGTTATCCAAACCTATTCACCGCTAAGATTTTCGAGGACGAAAATCCCTAAGGGGGAGAGTTGTAATAGCCCGATTTAGACCCTATTCAAAATGGTGGTTTCGAGACCACGAATCCGAGTCAAAAAAATATTTTGAATTATTTTCTATGTTTATTAAGTGTGAATTTATATGTGTGAAATTTTTTTGCTTTAATTTTATCATTTGAATGCCCAATTAAATAAAAGGACTTAATCGCGTAAAATTAAAATTTGGTGGTTAAATGTGAAAGTGCTTATTTGATGTTGTCTTTGTAATGTGAAGCACTTATAATGCAATTAAGCCATTGACAATTTAAGTGTACGGTAATGGCCATGATTTACAAATGTTTTATATTATACAATAAAGGTTAAATAGGTAAATTAAATAATAAGTTAATATATGTTAAAATATAACATAATTAAAATAACTTGTTCATACTTTCTTGTGACCGAATAATAAAAAGAAAAAGAAAGAACCAAAGCCTAGGGTATTCGACCATTCTCATGCTTGATTCAAGGTGAGTTTTAGTTCGATTTTTGATCTTTTTTACGTTTTTGAGATCGTTGCTATGTTATCTACAAAGCCTATGCTTGAATTTCTGATTTTGATGAATATTTTGAGTTATGCCATTGATGAATATTTAAGTTTCGTGATGATAGTTGGTAAAATATGAAAGATATGTTTTGGATTGATATGTTTTGTATTGGAATTTTTGATGATTTTGAGTAGTTAGGACTAAATTGCAAAAATAATAAATTGAGGGACTAAAATGTGAAATAAATGAAATGTATGGAATTGTATGAACACTAGCAATATTCAACCTAAGCATGGTGTGTGCAAATTTTGTGTTTTACGCAATAGGGACTAAATTTTAAAAAGTGTAAAATGTCAGGGGTAAAATGGTAATTTTCCTATTTATGTGTTTTTGGACTAAAATGAATGAAAATAATTTTGAATCAATTTAATTTGTATATGTTTAGATCAAGAACCAAAGAAATCAGATTTGGATCGGGGGAAAACTAAAGTTGTCGACTAGTCGCCCGTTCCGTTTTTTCATCATCCAAGGTAAGTTTATAAGCAAATAGATGTTGTTAATTTTAATTAAATGAGAGTTATATATGCTAAAATGAAATATGTGATTATATATATGAGTTAGCCGAATGTGCATAAGCTTGGGAGATATGTTAACGAATTTGTTTCAACTAAGTTATGATGTCTGAAAGTCCCGTACGAACCATAGGATTCGATGTGTGTTTGCCTGTAAGACCACATTTAGGATGTTGGCATAGATATATGTGGTTACGTGTAAGACCATGTCTGGGACATCGACATCATATTTGATTTGTGTAAGACCACGTCTGGGACATTGGCGTCGATATATGTGGTTACGTGTAAGACCATGTTTGGGACATCGGCATCGTATTTGATTCGTGTAAGACCCTGTCTGGGACAGTGGCATCGATATGAGTTAGTATATAAGACCACGTCTGGGACATTGGCATTTTTCGATATATGTGATTATTCGAGTATCCTATTTGATTCCTGTAACACCCCAAACCTGGCCCAGACATTATGGCCAGATCCAGCATGTCACATTGAAGTGTTTTATCGAAAACCTTGTTTTCATTTAAAACCCTTCTTTGAAATAAAAAAACCTTGAGTACAGTCCTAGCTTGTATTTGTTTCTTTCAAAGCAAGGTGTATTTTAAAAAAAAACAATTCCTTCTTGTATGATAATAATTACTTTGTAAAATCTCTTTTCAGTTGCAGAAGTTTTATTTAAAATAGATGATTTATGAAACCTTGTCGTTTAAAAATTGAGTTGCGGAAACGTAGTATTTAAAAACAGTTATGGTTTTAAGAAAACAATGTTCTACTTCTAGCAAATATAAAGCAGAATAATAACCAGAGGAAAGGCCTTATTACATTCCAGACTGAAATAACTTTAAATACTAGAAATTATAGGCTTAAGAAAAGAAGTCCAAGTCGTCTTGCTAGTTGGCCACCTTGAAGTCCCTCCAACAGTCGAATCACCTACTGAGGATCACCTGAGAAAAATAAAAGAGGGGGTGATTTTTGAAAACTCAGTGTGTACAACCCTCGGCAAATAGAAAAGCATGCAATAGCAAGCCTTTTTGGGCTAGAGCCCAATTCAATTTTAGAACAAATGTAAAGCAATCAGATATGCACGGATCCCACCCATCCAACCACTACACACCATCTCCATCCCCTAATACACTCTATGTGGGGATATAAATATCAACCCACCCATCTGATACACTCCAGTGGTAGCCCGGTTTCGGTACTACCTTTATTGGAGCAAGCTACTAATCAAATATTGGGCTTAATAGCCATCGTTGGATCCACGGTCGTCAAGCAACCATGCGATCCTCATATACTTCCTCCGTTCCATAATTCCCAACCCATATGCAACCTAAACAAAATATCATATGAATGCAGCAGGTATACATATAACATCCATAAATTTTACATTCCACACATAGGGGTATTTTAGTCATTTCCACCCTTAGGGGTATTTTTGGTAATTTCTCTTTATTATGGGTTTATTACTTCCCTTGGCCCGTTAACAAGTCCTCGTTGGCTAAAGTGAATAGATACTATGCATCAGGTAGGATTCCAGAGAAGAGGAGGCGAGTCATTAAAACCGCTTAAGTATCAAGCTCTCCCTAGATCCAATCCTAGACATGCATATACCCATTGCCACACCTTAACCTTATGAATCGTCCACGGTAGCAATTAATTAATTATTTAAGTTTTATGCCTGATTGAGTAGTTACCAAAAAAACTGGGTTCATAACCCCTTGCTAAACACTAAGAGATCTATACTTATTCATTTGGCCCCTTTAGGCCCAATCACATTTATATGGCCCATCGGGCCCAATCACATTCATAGTCATGAAATCATATGATTTTTCATCACATAGTATCAAATTGCCAATTTTACCTAATATGGGCCCTACAGCCCATCAGACCCATTTAGCCCATTCTGGCCCGGTTGGCCAATAAACGACCCAAGTCTATGGAATTGCTCATGGGGGCTCTAATAACCTATCGGTTTCCCCCCTTACGAGTGTTTGTGCACTCGCAAGACTATTGTAGCCTAACTTCTAGCTTTTCGGCATTTCAGCTTTTCGATATTTCGAGATTTTCTGGTCTACTGTGTGTGTGCAGTGTACTTACACACCTGGTACAAAACATGCTGCGATCTCCTTAGCCATGAACCTACAAATGATATCACTCAACGATTAATCACACATTTATCAAATACGATCACTAAAATCCAAAAATATCACCTTTACCTTACCTTGAACGACAAGCCTTAACAACCCTTCATTGATCACTAATCACGAGTATTTCTTAAATCTGCATCAATCTTAATCATTAAGAACCAAACAACAAGTGACTCACAATCATCTTAACTCACTCTTAAAACATCCATGACCATTCGGCCAACCTTAACCAATAAAAGAGGAACACTTACCCAAACCCCAAAATGCCTAAGGAGCAATTTGGCAGAGATCTGAAATCCGAGATTCAATACTAATCCTACAAGAATTGGGAGAAGTAGAGGGAGTAGTGGCAGCACAGAGGGTCTTCAGCCAAAGAGTTATTTGGCTTTTGAGAGTTGTATGGTGATAGAGGTTATTCGGCACAAATAAGAAGAATAGAAGAAGGAATCGGCTAAAACCAAAGGTGAATCAAAAGAGATTTTGAGAAGAGAAAGAATGGAAAATCGGCAAGCAAGGAACAAGGAGTTCGACTTCTGAGCACTTAGAGAGAAAAGTGTTTCGACAACACAAAAAAAATGAGGAATTTGGCTAAAGGAAGAGAAGTAATTTGCGTTACCTTAGAATCCCCAAAATCGACACCAATATATATTGTAGTCGAATCTACCTATCCCAAATTCCATCATCTCCCAACTTTTCTTCCTGATAACTCAATCTGTTCCTTGAATTTCTCCTCTTATCGCTCTCTTCAGAGTTCACATCCAACGCCACTACTGGTCATTTATTAAGCAAAAATATATCCTTTTTTTGTGCAAGGAGGTATTCGAACCCCAAACCTCCTTTCCATGAATGTGACACCACCTCTAAGCCCCACATGTAACGCTACTTACCACTCCAACACAAGGTTTCTTGTGTTTGGTTCCTCCTTTATTTATTTATAACCCAAACTACTTGCCATCAAGGTTCTTTTAATTATTAGACTATAATTTCCTTCACCCCAAAGTTTGAACTCTAAACTTAACCAAGGCCTCTTATCACATAAATAACACTTTACTAGGAATATTAAGCACACCTTTTATCAAAACTAAAAAAAAAAAGAAAGTTTAGGATTTTTGGGGCGTTACTATTCTGAATGGTTGAATGGGCAATGATAATTTGTGACCAAAGATGTAAAATGAGCAAAAACGATCAGGTATGAGTTAGTTAATTACTTATTTGAAAATAAGGTAAGTTGATTATTTGATATGAAATACAAAGTATATAAGTTACCTAAGTAAACATATGAGCATTGTATAGTATATTCGGCCATATGCTATGTGTATGCATATGATGTTATATTTTGATTTATGAGCTTATGTATATGAGTGTAACTATACTTGGTTATATAATGATATTTTGGCTTTGAAAGTTGAATGATAGTTGCTAATATATGATATATGAGCATTCGACCAAGGTAACATTTATATGTGAAAGTATATGGTATATATATATGAAATCATAGGTTTGAGACTAAATGTGATAACGATATTATAATTTGGTTTAGTTTAAATGAATTGATTATATCATTGAGTTGTTTATTTTGCTATGACTTACTAAGCTATGAAATCTTATTATTTGTGAATGTTTGTCTTTGTTTTATAGATTTTGGATCAAGTTACGAGCTCGGGGATCATCAGCAAAGTCTATCACACTATCGACTGTTTCGGTACTTTATAAGTTGAACTTGATATTATGGCATGTATAGGCTAGCCTTGGAGTTAGTTTATTTTGAATGTGTATGTGTATAAAGCCATGCGAAATTGGCTAATATGTTATGTGAGAATATGAAACTTTGTTTAAGCTTATAAATGTTATATGCTTTGGAAATGGTAGATGATTTTGGATGAAATTATGGTTGATTCGACTATGGTTATGCATAGACATATTTACATGTGAACTTGATTGTTAAATTCGGTTAAGGAATCACATGTGACTTAGGATCGATGAATAGTTGATTATGTTCGAACATGGTAAAAGATTATTTTGATATATTTGTTTCATGGTATGGGGTAATATATTTGTTTTTGGTTAGATGATAAAATGTAAGTGATGGTTATAAGCTAACTATGATTGGGAAATTGTATATGTATATGTATATTAATTCATTTCCGTGGTAGGATATATGCTTATGAAATGATAGGGTAAAATGAATAAAATGAAACCTTGAGCATAGCATGAATATTAAGCATGTTTATATTCGATTAATGCTTTGGAATAAATGACCAAATGAATAGTGATTTGTGCATTAGTAAATCAAGAAGATTATATGAATTTTATGTGAAGTGAATATGTCTGAATTGGTCAAAAATAGATTGGTTGTGTATATGCATTTTAGGTATGATAATTGGCATGTAAATTGAGTGTACTTTAAGTCGTTACTGGTTCTATGAAATTGTTAACTATATATAGATGATTTGAGCAGAATTTTTAGTATGTGAAATAGGCTTGATATGTGTTATTATTAATGTTCAAAAATGGTCCAAATTCGATATGATTAAATGTGAATAAGGATTTATTTGTTTAAAGAAACATGTTTGATCATTTGGTGAAATTATTAATGTCGTATATGCTAATGGACTAAATGCCATGTGATATGTTTCATTTGATTTAATATGTACATGTATAGAAATATGAATTAAAATGTTTGATGTTTATTAGGTATTCAAATATCATTAAAGTGTTAAATATATGATTTATATATATCTATTATCAACTAATAAAATCATGAGTAATATTTAATTGAACATATGCTTATATACATGAATATGACTTGTGTGAATGTGTGAATGTTTATAATTGTGCTTTTTTTCAGTGATGCCTCATGACCCTAATCCAGCGACGGATACAGGTTATGGGTGTTACAAAAAGGGTCATTTGAATAACTATAAGTGACATATTTTTTTGATGCTAAGATATGAAATAACATGTTTTTTAACATCCTGATTTTTGGGTTTTTCGTGATTCTCGAGATTTTGGTAAAGTTTTTAAAATTTGGTATTTGGTTGTGAAATTCATAATTGGAGTATGTAATTGGGCTTATGGAAGGCCCATGTGATGGCCAAAACCCGGTAGAATTTTTGAATTTTAGACTTAAGGAGTTAGGGGCTTTGGATAGGTGGCCTTATTAAAAGGTGTGGGTAAAATGTAACACAAAAGAGCCCCTGGCAATGTGGCTAAGTGACGCCACTAGGGAGCTAAAAAGGTAGGGTGGAAGTGGTTGGGGGAAAGCCAGGGTTCGAGTCATTATGATGGCAAATGTGATGTTATTTTTATGCCTTGAGCATGCAGAAGTTGAAGCTGAATGGAACTCTGTTGGAGAGAGTTTGAATCAGTTGAATGCTTGAATTAAGGAGTGATAAGGGGAGAGATTTTAGGGATTTGAAGGAGGGATTAAAGTTTGCCGAATAGAGAGGATTAGGGAGGAGAAATCGGCTTGGGGATTTTGAGGGTAGTATTTCGGCATTAGGCTATAGTTGTGCCGATTTTCCTCTGTTGGAACACCATAGAGCCATTCTTTTCATCCTTTTTTCTTCTCTAACTGGAACTATCACCCTTTCCATTCATCTTTCTTTCTTTTCTTCTCCAAAACCATTCTACTATTCCTTTCTTCCCATCTACTACTCTCTTTCTCATCATCACTTTTGCCGAAAAGCCACAAAAGCCGAAACCTGTGAAGCTTGGTTGTGCCTATTTCTTATTGACCAACAACCTTCTTTTTCTTATCACTTTTTGGTGGCCAATTCCTTCATCTGTTAAGTTTTAAGCATTACAAAAAAGAAATACCGTGGTAAGTATTCATACTCCAATCGATTCAGTAGTATAACTGATGATAAAAGTCGAAACCCCCTATAGTTTAGGGAGGTTGTCGATTTGAGATATAGGCCTTATTGGGCTTCTTCATTTGATTTTTATGGTTTGTATAGTGTAATAGATAACTTTGGAGGAGCAGCAAGGCTTGGAGTGTCAGTGTTGGATAAGCTTGAATCATATCGTCAGACCTTGTAAAGGTAAGTAAACTATGGCCGTTAGGGGTTCTTTGGTCGATTTTGGTAAGGTGAGATTTGGGTTGATTAGAATGAACTGTAGACTAAGAATGGTGGTGAATAATTGTAGGTTGTCGTGGGAGACTTCGTTGGTGAACGTCACAAAATAGGCGTGTAACGAACCCTCTTTTGTAGCTTAACTCGATATATGCCAAAAAGTCGAAATGCCGAAAATTTTGGCATTTCGAGGACTTGTGAACTTACGAAAGCTCATAGGTTAGCTAGATACGCTAAGTTTGATGATCGGGATCATTGGAATAGGTAAGGGCACGATTTACTGCATCACGGTAAGTTGGGCCTCGAGGGGCTAAAATCGGGCCCAATGAGCTTTCGGGCCCATTTGGGTAAGTATGGTAAAAAATGGAATCCAGATAAATTGCACATTAAGACAGTTAATACCGTTATGGAATATAGGCTAAGTGGGCCTAGATGACTAAATCGACCATGTAGGGCCCATTAGGGGTTTTTGGCCCAGTGACTCGGTTTAGCTAGAATGGGCTAGAATCGTTGATTAAACACTTGAAATTGTTGATAATTGATAATGAGCATGGAAAACCCTAATAATTTGATAGAGAAATGAAATTACCCTTATAATGTGAAAATAACCTTTTTGCCCCTAGGTGAAAATGACCATTATACCCCAAGGGTTATGTTATAATTACGATGCATGTGATACTGCTTTTGTACATGATATGCCATGATATGCACATGATATGCCATCATATATTCACATATGCGTGGGTTGGGTTTTATATGAACGGAGGGAGTGCTAAAAGGTCTTTGCCCCAGTTTACCGAAAAGGGCTTTCCCCTAGTGTACCGAAAAGGGCTTTACCCCAGTTATTAAAAGAGGCTAGGCCTCCAGTTATATGATAAAGCAGCTATGCTGCCAGTGGAGAGTTTGGTTGGGTGGGTTGAGTTATTCCCCACATGGAGAGCTTGGTTGGTACGGGTGGAGAGTAGCGGTTGGTGGGTTGAGTAGTCTTCCCAAACGGGCTTGCATACATCCACTAATATTGCATGTGATATTGAAATGGGCCTATGGGCCATACCGATTACAGTAAAGGTTTCGGCCTAGTGATATGATTTATGAAAAGGCTTTGACCCAGTAACCGTTAAACGAAAGGCTTCGGCCCAGTATATATTGAAACTGAACTTGGGCTTAGGCCCAGTACGCTGATATTGGTTGGCCTCTGAAAGGGGCTTGTTGCACACTGAGTTTCCAAACTCACCCCCTTCCTTAACCTCGCAGGCGAGCCTTGATGTGGGGACTTGGAGCCGGAGGGGATTCAGCGTGGCCATGGTGATCGCTCTTGGACTTTACAAGAAGTAACCAGTTTCCTTTAGTTTATCTTAAATACTATTTATTTTTGGGTTGTAATAAGGCCATTTTAACTATTTTCTTTTCTTGGATTATATTATTTCTAATAACTCTAAATATTTCTGATAACAATTCAAATGGGCTAGACTTAGGGCGCGTTTACAAAATGATACTCGTTTTCAAAATAACACAATGACACGATTAACCGGTTTATCAAATATATCTAATCAAATGAATTTCAACTCGTTTATCAAAGTGTGGCAATGGTTGTGGGCATGTCTAGGATTGGATCCAATCAAGAGCCTGGTACTTAAGCAGCCTTCATGGCTCACCTCCTCTATTTCGGATACCTACCTGGTGCACAGCTTCTATTCACTTTGTTAACTTTGCAAAAGATGATCTTTTAAAACACTAATACGAGTCATGGGTTTTTAAAACTTTAATGTGACACGTCAGATTCGGTCATAACGTCTGGGCCAGGTTTGGGGTGTTACATTTAGTGGTATCAGAGCCCGGTTGCAATAACTCAGCGATGGGTTTTTAAACTAGTCTGAAATCAAGAGTTTCGAAACAAAGTTATTTTAAATCAAATTTTAAAAATTTCTATTTTCTGTGATCAAATACATATTTTTGTTTTAAATGGTTTGGAGAAAGAAGTGGCACACTGAATCCTTGGCACCAAGTCTGTAAGTATACTTTCCTTTACATTATGTGATATTGATATGATAGAACTGAACCCCTTCTATGATACTTTAGATAGGGTAGAGCTGTAAAACGGTAGGAATGAGACTGTAGCTAGTCTACGACATTGCAAAAAAAATCCTTGAACTGCTATATATCCATCAGACATCTCGTAATAAATAATTAAAATATTAAATTAATGTCATAAAATTCGTAATCAGATAATTTGATATGAGTACAAGAGGAACTCGTGGACGAGGCCGCGGACGTGGTTGCGGAAGGGTGCAAGCTGAATCATCATCCTCAGGGCATAGGCCAGCTGAGGAGGCATTCGTGCCACAAGCAACTGAGACTGGGTCATATGGTGGGGCTACGGGGGACGATGCTTTGTCCCAAGCAATATTAAGGGTTTTAGAAAGGGTTGCTAGAGCTAGCACCGGGACAGTAAATAGGGGATCCATCTCTGAGCGACTCCGGGATAACAGAGCAGAGATTTTTAGGGGCGTATCTGGAGTAGCCCCAAATGTGGCTGAATATTGGCTAGAGGCAACAGAGCGGATTATGGACGACCTCGATTGCTCTGTGGAGAAAAAGCTAAAGGGGGCTGTGTCGTTGCTACGAGATGAGGCATACCGGTGGTGGATCACCATAAGGGAGAGTACCCCGATCGAACGAGTAACCTGGGAATTGTTCAAGACTGCTTTTAAGGGGAGGTATGTTGGAGCTAGTTATATGGATTCCCGTCAGAAGGAATTTTTAAATCTGGTTCAAGGTAAAAAGACTGTTGCGGAGTATGAGGCGAAATTCTTGAGGCTGAGTCGATATGTTAGCGGGATAGTTGTGACCAAATATGAGCGCAGTCTTCGATTCGAGGATGGCCTCCGCGATGAACTTAGGGTGCTGATAGCTCCATAGAGGGAGCGTGATTTCGCTGCGTTAGTAGAGAAGGCTAAGATAGCCGAGGAAGTAAAACGAACTGAACGGCAGAATCATGAGAGGGATCGACCCAGATTTAGGAGGGATTCTGGACCCTCGGGTGTTGCAAATAGGAATGCTAAAAGAGCTAGAATGGAGGAACCGGTTCGAGATGTGACAGCCCAAAATTGACCCTAGTCGGAATGTGGTTTCGGGACCACAAAACCGAGGCATAAAAATAATTAAAAATTTATTTTGATGCCTATAATATGTGTGTGCTCATGTATGACATTTTATGATGATTGATTTAGTGTTATAAGGGTGAATTCCACAAGAAAGGACTTAGTAATGAACTTTGAAAGTATGATAGGAAATGTGTGATGACTAATTAAAGCATGCATGCAAAATAATGGACTTGCATGTCAAATTCCCCTTTATAGGTGGTGGCGGCCATGACAAGGAGGATGGGCTAAACATGTCATGAAACATGTTTTGTTGGTGCATTAGGGTGAAATAATAAACAAAGGTGTATGGGTGATAAAAAATGAAAAAAATGTGTGTGAGTGTGGTAACCCCCTATTGCCGTGAGTTGTAGAGAAGGAAAGAAAAAAAATTTTTGTTCATCCTTTCTTTGAGCCAAAACTAAGGAAGAAGGAGGATTTTTGCTTCATGCTTGGTTTGGAAGAGATCTAGAAGGAGATTTGGCTAAGTTTGCATCAAGATTAAGGTATGTATGAGGTTGTGTTAGGAGTTTCATGCATGTTTTGGTTGCTAACTTGATGTGCATGTTAGCCATGGCTCAAATCTTTGTTAAGCCATGGAAATGGTATTTGGCCAAAGTTGTTATGGTGATAAAGCCATTGCATGCTAAATGTGAAGCTTGATGATGATGCATGCAATGATGGATTGTCTACTCTTGAGTAAGATTTTGAGCTTTCTTTTGTTTTATCATGATTGAAGTTGAAAAGGAGCATGATTGTCATATTCGCCATGATGCATTCATGAGCATGGTTCATGCTTCTTGCATGTTAGTTAAAATTTGTGTTTTGGATGGCTATGGACACCTTGAAATTCGCCATGCTCATATATGTATATATATGTTTGCACATGATGTTTTGGTTATGAAGGAAGTGATGAATAAGTTTGTTTAAAGAAGAAGATGTTGAAGAATAATTGTGAAATTGTAAGCACATTCTACCTAGCACACATATGAGTGCTTGATGCTATATTGTAAGTTTTGAGCTACAATATGCAAAGCATTAACTAGTAAAATGCATGCTGTTTTGTGTGGTATTAAGTGCATAATTGGCCTCAACATGGACAAGTATATTCGGCCTTGGGTAGCCTATTGAAGGCCTTAGCTTTTCCTTGATGCTCGAATAAATTGTATTGAATTGCTTGATGTAGTATAAAATGTGCATGACCATTGTGTATTCAAGCTAAAGGGTGGCCATATGACCATTTAAATTCCTTGTCATATTCGCCATAAGCTAGCACAATGAGGTTTTGATAAATTGAATTTGTTTGAATTAGCTCAAGAGCTAAGAGGGCCACAATTGGACAAGGGAAGGAAAAAGTAATCGAATAGCCGTAAAAGCCGTTCGACAACATCCGAGGTAAGTCCTCAAGAAGTGACCTTACTTGAATTATGTGGAATGAAATATGGATGTATTGATTATTGATTTTTGTGTGTATGAGTATTCGAATGATACCGGGCTAAGTCCCGAAGGCGATTATGTTAGTGATTATAATTGTGTTTGAGCCTTAGTAATGAAAATAAATATGTATGTCCAATGATTATTGATGTATGTGTGCATGAGAAATTGAATG
The DNA here is from genome assembly GCF_025698485.1 of Gossypium arboreum. Lineage (NCBI taxonomy): Eukaryota > Viridiplantae > Streptophyta > Magnoliopsida > Malvales > Malvaceae > Gossypium > Gossypium arboreum. The sequence continues at coordinate 113,099,700 of NC_069077.1, read as the reverse complement.
ATATCCGGCTAAGCCCAAGACAATTATGCTGGAAATTATAACCGGTTAAGACCAAGGCAATTGTGCTAGTGGCTACATCCGGCTAAGACCAAGGCATTCGTGCGAGTCATTCTATCCGGCTAAGACCCAAAGGCATTTGTGCAAATCGTGATATCCGGGTTAAGTCCCGTGAGGCCTTGGTGCGGGTTACCATAACCGGCTATGTCCCAAGGCGATTGATCGAGTAGCGACATCCGGTTAAACTCGAAGGTATGTGATTTGAAAATTATAAGCTTGCTGGAAAATTTCAGCTAATGCACTTGTGAAATTTCCCAATGACAAGGTAAGTGCGGTGTGTGCTTTATGCGCTAGGAGTAAGAGCGTGTGAATATCCGCTCCTATGATGGAACGAGTTATCGGCCTTAATGAAGCCGTTATTTGTGTATGAACATAAGAGTTGGGATGGTGAAGTAAGTATGATTATGTGAATGTGCATTAATGAAATGATGCATTTAACTATGTGAATGTATTGCTGTAATTAGAGTTGATTATATTCCTTGAGACTTACTAAGCATAAAAATGCTTACTCACCGCTTTGGCTCTCGGTTTTCTAGATTTCGCTCAAGCAATCGGATTTGGGATCGTTGAAGTCAAGTCATCCACACTATCAAGCCTCTATTTTGGTATAAATTTTGGTTGAACTTGAGATGGCATGTATAGGACTACCCCTTGTTGGTTTAAATATGTTATGATGTATATGTACGGCCATGCGAAAATGGCTCGTAATAGTGAAGTATCAACTTAAACTATTTGCGGTTTGTATATATATATATGGTGTCATGATGTGACTATGAATTGGAAATGGGAATGTTGGTCACATGATCAGCCATTGGCATGGTTAAAATGATCATATGTGGACCTATGTAAGGCAAGACTAGTTGGTTCTGGAGACTACAAAATAGGTAAGACCTACCTTAAAACAGATGCTGCCAGCTGCAGTAACGTGAATGTGAAAATCACCAAAATTTGTAGGAATGGTATTAAATAGTGAATCAGCTATGTAAATGAACATTGATGAGTCTATTTTCATATGGAAGAAACGAAATGGTCATAGGAGTTACATGTTAAGAGATATTAAAGCTATTGTGAGACAGGGCCAGAACGGTTTCTGGGTTCCCTGTCGCAACTTTAAAAATTTACTATAAATTATCTAAAAAGAATTAGGAGACATACCTTATATGTACAGATTCCATTTTGAGTCTAGTTTCATTAGAAACAAATGACACCAGCATTAAATCCCTGTACAGAGAGATATTCAAGTTATACCGCGCGAAGGTCAGAGCAGTTGATCCCTGTAACATGGGTGACTTTAACTAATAAACTGTACCAATTGGCCCAACCAAAAATTCTAGAAATAAATCCATGGATGGATATATGAGTCTAAATTCAGGGAAAATTTACGAAACCAGTTTCCGAGTTTTGAAACTCGAGATATGATTTTTAAGGCGACAGTGACGCAGTTTTCCAGCCTGACTAAAAATGTCAAATGGATGGGCAAAACAAGTGAACTTGGCTTGTTAACCCCTCGTGTCTGACACCGGCGATGGTCTCGGGTTCGGGGTGTTACACGAGAAGTTCCAGTGAATACCTTTAGACCACAGGCTTGCAGAGACTGTGGCAGAGTACATATGGGGGAGTGCTGGAAATGAACTGGGGCATGCTTTCGATGTGGGTCAAAGGAAAAAAAGTTCAGAGAGTGTCTTCAGAGATCAGCTCAGGATCAAGCTGCGGAACAAAGAGGTGTCCAACAGCTGCGAGGAGGACCACCACCCAGAGAGGCCGTGGGCAAGGTGGTGGTGGCAATGGTAATGGACGTGGACGTGGGGCACTTGGCAGGGGTGCTGGACATGTTGAAGCTCGACAGCCAGCATTGGTTTATGCTGCACGGCGTCGTGAGGAGGGTGTTGCTCCTGATGTTATAACTGATACATTCTTCATTCATAGCACGCCTTACACTGCTTTGATTGATGTGGGTTCCACTCACTCGTATGTTGCTTGTTATGTATCTGGGGCATTGGGTGTGCTTCCTGAGGAGACTGTGAGTGGGGTATCGATGATAAGCCCTTTAGGACACTCGGTTAAGGTAGATAAACTCTTTAGGGAGGTGCCTTTAGAGACACAAGATAAGATATTTGTAGGAGATTTGATGGAGCTTCCATTTGGGGACTTTGATCTTATTTTGGGAATGGACTGGCTAACTAAGCATAGGGCGACGTTGGATTGTGCTGCTAAGAAAATGGTGCTAAGAACTACCAAGGATGAGGAGATAATGGTCATAGGGGAGCGAAGGAACTATTTGTCCAATGTTGTCTCGGCTTTAAGGGTTGAGAAGTTGATTTTGAAAGGTTGTGAGGCGTTCTTAGCATTTGTGAGTCAAGCTGAACCTGAGGGGATAACTGTGGAGTCAGTCAAGACCATTAAAGAATTTCAAGATGTATTTCCGAAGGAACTTCCTGGACTACCTCCGAACAGAGAAGTCGCGTTCGAAATCGACTTGTTACCTGGAACAGCTCCAGTGTCCATTGCGCCTTATCGGATGGAACCAAAGGAGTTAGTGGAATTAAAAGCTCAGATTGAGGAACTGTTGGATAGAGGGTTCATAAGACCAAGTGTTTCTCCGTGGGGCGCACCAGTGTTGTTCGTAAAGAAGAAAGATGGGACCATGCGGATGTGTATTGACTATCGGGAGCTGAACAAGCTGACAATTAAGAACAAGTATCCTTTGCCGAGAATCGACGATTTGTTCGACCAACTGAGAGGAGCCTCGGTATTTTCTAAGATCAACCTTCGGTCAGGATATCATCAGTTGAGAGTCAAAGAAGTGGATATTTATAAGACGACATTCAGAACTCGATACGGTCATTACGAGTTTCTAGTTATGCCCTTTGGTTTAGCTAATGCACCGGCAGCATTCATGGATTTGATGAATCAGGTATTTCAGCTATACTTGGATTAGTTCGTAGTCATTTTTATCGATGATATCTTAGTGTACTCGGAAACAGAGGAAAAGCATGATGAGCATCTTCGTATTGTGTTGCAAGTGCTAAGGGAAAAGCAACTTTACGCAAAGTTTAGTAAGTATGAGTTTTGGCTGAATGATGTAACTTTCTTAGGGCATGTTGTGTTTGCTGAGGGGATCAAGGTAGACCCTCGGAAAATTGAGGCGATTTTGGAGTGGAAGCCACTGAGGTCAGTAACAGAATTCTAAAGTTTTCTTGGGTTGGCAGGCTATTATAGAAGATTTGTGGAAGGATTTTCTGTGTTGGCAGCACTGTTAACAAAACTTATAAGGAAGTGAGTACCATTTGTTTGGACAAATAAGCAGCAAGAAACTTTTGAGAAGTTAAAAAAGGTTCTGACAGAAGCACCAGTGTTGATTCAGCCAGAGTCTGGTAAGGATTTCACGATATATAGTGGCGCGTCACATGTACGTTTGGGCTGCGTGTTGATGCAAGAGGGTAAAGTGGTCGCTTATGCTTCACGACAGCTTAAGCTTCATGAGGTAAACTATCCTACCCATGACTTGGAGTTGGCAGCGGTGATTTTTGCGCTTAAGATATGAAGGCACTACTTGTATGGGGAGAGATGCATTATCTATACAGATCACAAGAGTCTTAAGTACTTGCTGACTCAAAAGGAGCTAAATCTTAGACAGCGAAGGTGGATAGAGTTATTAAAGGACTATGACTGTTCGATTGAATACCATCCAGGTAAGGCAAATGTCATGGATGATACGTTGAGTCGTCGAACTGTGGCAGAATTGAAGGCAATGTTTGCTCGTTGAAGCTTGTATGACGATGGAAACTTATTGGCAGAGTTACAAGTGAGACCGACTTGGGTGGCGCAGATTAAGAAGCAGCAGTTGGTGGATGAGTCGTTGGTTTCTCGGTTTCAGCAAGCTGAGAAGGGGGAGAATCCAGACTTTGGATTAAATAATGATGGGGTTCTTTGTTTCCGAGAAAGAATTTCTATGCCGAAGGACTCTGACTTGAGATTGATGATTTTAAAGGAGGCACATAGTGGACCTTGTGCTATGAATCCAGAAGGGAGTAAGTTGTATCGAGACTTGCGAGAGCTATATTGGTGGCCTGGGCTTAAGCGAGAAGTGACCGGATTTGTGGGGAAATGTTTGACGTGTCAACAAGTAAAGGCCGAGCATCAACTGCCTTCAGAATTGTTACAGCCAGTAAAGATACCACTTTGGAAGTGGGAAAGGGTAACTATAGATTTTGTAAGTGGTTTGCCATTGACACCTTCCAAGAAGGATTCAGTTTGGGTAATTGTGGATAGGCTGACAAAATCTGCCCATTTCATACCTGTTCGAACCGATTACTCACTTCAGAAGTTGGCCAAGTTGTATGTGGCAAAGATAGTACGGTTGCATGGAGTGCCAGTATCAATAATCTCTGACCGAGACCCAAGGTTTACATCTCAGCTTTGGCAGAAGTTGTATGAGGCGTTGGGAACGCGATTGGATTTTAGTACGGCTTTTCACCCTCAGTCGGATGGGCAGTCGGAGAGGGTCATTCAGATTCTAGAAGACATGTTGAGAGGTTGTGTTATTGAATTTAAGGGTAGTTGGGAGAATTACTTGCAATTGGCGGAGTTCGCATATAACAACAGTTACCAAGCAAGTATTCAGATGGCTCTTTACGAGGCACTGTATGGGCGAAGGTGTCGTTCACCTACTTGTTGGGCAGAGTTGGGGGAAAGGCAAGTATTTGGTCCAGAGTTGGTAGCAGATACTGAAGACAAGGTCAAGGTGATCAAGAATCGTTTAAGGGAGGCAGCGGATCAACAAAAATCTTATGTTGATCTGAAGCGTAAGGATATTGAATATGCTGTAGGGGACATGGTCTTTTTGAAGGTATCGCCTTGGAAGAAGATATTGAGGTTTGGTAAGAAGGGCAAGTTGAGTCCACGGTTCATTGGGCCTTATCGGATCCTTAAGCGGATAGGGCCGGTGGCTTATCAGCTGAGTTACCTCTAGAGTTGGATTGTATTCACGACGTTTTTCATGTATCCATGCTAAGGCGATATCGTTCTGATCCTACTCATATCGCGCAAGTTGCAGAAATTGAAGTACAGTCCGATTTGACCTTCGAAGAAGAACCTGTGCAGATACTTGATCACGACGTCAAGGTGCTGAGAAAGAAGTCAGTCCCATTGGTAATGGTACTTTGGAGAAGCCATGGCAAAGAAGAAGCTACTCGGGAGTCAGAGGAGGCGATGCGTCAACAGTACCCTCAACTGTTTGGATCAGGTAGAATTTCGAGGCTGAAATTTCTTTAAGGAGGGTAGAGTTGTAACATCCTGATTTTCGGGTTTTTCGTGATTCTTGATATTTTGGTAAAGTTTTTAAAATTTGGTATTTGGTTGTGAAATTCATGATTGGAGTATGTAATTGGGCTTATGGAAGGCCCATGTGATGGCCAAAACCCTGTAGAATTTTTGAATTTTGGACTTAAGGAGTTAGGGACTTTGGATAGGTAGCCTTATTAAAAGGTGTGGGTAAAATGTAACACAAAAGAGCCCTTGGCAATGTGGCTAAGTGATGCCACTAGGGAGCTAAAAAGGTGGCGTGTAAGTGGTTGGGGGAAAGCCAGGGTTCGAGTCACTATGATGGCAAATGTGATGTTATTTTTATGCCTTGAGCATGCAGAGGTTGAAGCCGAACGGAACTCTGTTGGAGAGAGTTTGAATCAGTTGAATGCTTGAATTAAGGAGTGATAAGGGGAGAGATTTTAGGGATTTGAAGGAGGGATTAGAGTTGGCCGAATAGAGAGGATTAGGGAGGAGAAATCGGCTTGGGGATTTTGAGGGTAGTATTTCGGTGTTAGGCTATAGTTGTGCCGATTTTCCTCTGTTGGAACACCATAGAGCCATTCTTTTCTTCATTTTTTCTTCTCTAACCGGAACTATCACCCTTTCCATTCATCTTTCTTTCTTTTCTCCTCCAAAACCAGTCTAGTATTCCTTTCTTCCCATCTACTACTCTCTTTCTCATCATCACTTTTGCCGAAAAGCCACAAAAGCCGAAACCTGTGAGGCTTGGTTGTGCCGATTTCTTGTTGACCAACAACCTTCTTTTTCTCTTCACTTTTTGGTGGCCAATTCCTTCATATGTTATGTTTTAAGTGGTACAAAAAAGAAAGACTGTGGTAAGTATTCATACTCCAATCGATTCAGTAGTATAATTGTTGACAAAAGCCGAAACCCCCTATAGTTTAGGGAGGTTGTCGATTTGAGATATAGGCCTTATTGGGCTTCTTCATTTGATTTTTATGGTTTGTATAGTGGAATAGATAACTTTGGAGGAGTAGCAAGGCTTCGAGTGTCAGTGTTGGATAAGCTTGAATCATATCGTCAGACCATGTGAAGGTAAGTGAACTATAGTCGTTAGGGGTTCTTTAGTCGATTTTGGTAAGGTAAGATTTGGGTTGATTAGCATGAACTGTAGACTAAGAATGGTGGTGAATAATTGTAGGTTGCCGTGGGAGACTTCGCTGGTGAACGTCACAAAATAGGTGTGTAACGAACCCTCTTTCGTAGCTTAACTCGATATATGCCGAAAAGCCGAAATGCCAAAAATTCTGGCATTTCAAGGACTCGTGAGCATGCGAAAGCGCATAGGTTAGCTAGATAAGCTAAGTTTGATAATCGGGATCATTGGAACAGGTAAGGGCACGATTTGCTGCATCATGGTAAGTTGGGCCTCGAGGGGCTGAAATCGGGCCCAATGGGCTTTCGGGCCCATTTAGGTAATTTTGGTAAAAAATGGAATCCAGATAAATTTCACATTAAGACAGTTAATACCGTTATGGAATATAGGCTAAGTGGGCCTAGATGACTAAATCGGCCATGTAGGGCCCATTAGGGGTTTTTGGCCCAGTGACTTGGTTTAGCTAGAATGGGCTAGAATTGCTGATTAAACACTTGAAATTGTTGATAATTGATAATGAGCATGGAAAACCCTAAAAATTGATAGAGAAATGAAATTACCCTTATAATGTGAAAATAACCTTTTTGCTCCTAGGTGAAAATGACCATTATACCCCTAGGGTTATGTTATAATTAAGATGCATGTGATACTGCTTTTGTACATGATATGCCATGATATGCACATGATATCCCATGATATATTCACATATGCATGGGTTGGGTTTTATATGAACGGAAGGGCTTTGCCCCAGTTTATCGAAAAGGGCTTTGCCCCAGTTATTAAAAGAGGCTAGGCCTCCAATTATATGATAAAGCAGCTATGCTGCCAGTGGAGAGTTTGGTTGGGTGGGTTGAGTTATTCCCCACATGGAGAGCTTGGTTGGTACGGGTGGAGAGTAGCAGTTGGTGGGTTGAGTAGTCTCCCCAAATAGGCTTCCATACATCCATTAATATTGCATGTGATATTGAAATGGGCCTATGGGCCATACCGACATCTGATAAAGGCTTGACCAAGTGATATGATTTATGAAAGGATTTGGCCCAAGAATTAAACGAAAGGCTTCACCCAAGATATATTGAACCGAACTTGGGCTTAGGCCCAAGATCTTCGATATTGGTTGGGCTCTAAAGGGCTTGTTGCACATCGAGTTTCCAAACTCACCCCCTTCCTTAACCTTGCAGGTGAGCCTTTATGTGGGGACTTGGAGCCGGAGGGGATTCAGCCTGGCCACGGTGATCGCTGTTAGACTTTACAATAAGTAACCGGTTTCCTTTAGTTTATCTTATATACTATTTATTTTTGGGTTGTAATAAGGCCATTTTAAGTATTTTCTTTTCTGGGATTATTTTATTTCTAATAACTCTAAATATTTCTAATAATAATTAAAATGGGCTAGACTTAGGGCGCGTTTACAAAATGATACTCGTTTTCAAAATAACGCAACGACACGATTAACCGGTTTATCAAAGATATCTACTCAAATGAATTTCAACTCGTTTATCAAAGTGTGGCAATCGTTGTGGGCATGTCTAGGATTGGATCCAATCGAGAGCCTGGTACTTAGGCAGCCTTCATGGCTCACCTCCTCTGTTTCGGATACCTACCTGGTGCACAGCTTCCATTCACTTTGTTAACTTTGCAAAAGACTATCTTTTAAAACACTAATATGAGTCATGGGTTTTTAAAACTTCAATGTGACACATCAGATTCAGTCATAACGTCTGGGCCGGGTTTGGGGTGTTACATGTTTAGCTTATAGATTGAGTGATGGAAATGTTATGATTTATTAATTTAAATTTGATAACTGAAAGGTTGTTTATTGAAATTGTTGGACATATGAGATAGGAATACATATGCCTATATAATATTTTCTTGTAGTTCAGTTTAAAAAGTTCAAATCGTTTGTTCAATGAGTGATTATAAAATGTGTTATATTCATAAGTAGTTATATGTTTGGCAATGGTATTTGACTATTTAGGCTCAGTTTTGAATGACAAAGAATGTTTATGATCTAATTGTTATATGGAATTTAAATTGGATGATCGATTATTGAATAAATTAATTGGTTGTGTATATGAATTATAGGCTTGATAATTAGCATGCGAATTAGGTATGTAGTTCATGTGTGTTGTCGAATATAACATGTTAGATATGTTATTTAGCCTGCAAATTAGATATTTTATGACTTGAATTTTTGTAATTATGAAACATGTAAAAATTGCTTTTGATATTTGATGGCTTGGTTTGAAAGTTTTGAATTAGCAAATGGAATTGAAGTGGTTAAATATTGAAATATAGTTCGTATAAAAGAATGTTCGATAAAGCATGATTTGTGTGGTTAGATATGTGATTCAAATATATGATTTTGACTTGTATGAATAAGAGGTTGGTTTATTAATTTATCTCGAAAACTTTTATAAAGTAAAATACATTACTGGGCACATGAATTCTAAACAATGTCTGTTCTGAATTGTGTTTTGTTCTGTAATACCTCATAACCTTAATCCGGTGACGGATACGGGTTAGGGCTGTTACATAAGTGACGTGGTAATGGGAATGAAAATGTCTAGGATTGAGTTATTAGGAAAGACTTAGTATTTAAGCAGTCTTAATGACTCACCTCTCTTTCTTTATAATCTTATCTGGTGTTCAGTTTTCATTCATTATTTTGTTCTTGCAATGAGGACATTGCTTCTTTTTAAAGGGGGTAAGACAAATAAATTGCTCAAAGTTTTAAATTTTTTTCAAGTATGTTTCAATCATTTCTTTCATAAGTATGTTTTAATAAATGAATGTTTAGAGATATTTTTTGTTAATAAGATAGTTTTTATGCAAGTATGAATGATGATTTTATCTTAGTGAAAGTATGTTATAATGAAGAATGGAATGCTTGTATGATCTTAGCCTTAGTAATGTTTTCCATGAAAACTTAGTTTCTTTTGAGATTAGACATGCATGAAGGTTTATATCTTTAGAATTGACTTAGTAACTTTTTTGTGGCGAAATCCTAGGGGACATAAAAATCTAAAATGATATAGGCACTATTTCTTTGGATCGTTTGAGCCTTTTCAATCGAACCCTATGATATTTGACCCTTGAAACTGAAATTTTGAGCTTAAAAGCCTGTTTATTGCAATGAACCTACATTATAAGCCACATTACCATCTTTTAAAGTTACCCTAATTTTGTGCATCTATCATAACTAAAGTTGTCTTGGTAATCAACATTTGAGGAAGTTTTCATAAAGATGTATGTGCTCATGCTTAAAAAAAAAGCAAAGAAAAGTTTGCTCAGTCTCCAAAAAGGAAAAATGTATGAGCTTGAGTTCAAAATAAGTTTGGTGGTGTTCCAAAGGTTCAGTTAAAGAAAAAAGTTGTATTACGAGAAAACCAAGACAAAGTTAAAGGTTAACATCTTTAAAACCGAAATGTCCCATCTCTTAAAATCCCTACCTTTAATCAAGCCCCATTACAACCTTATAAAAGACCTATTGACTTGATGATTATGTCACCTACATTAGTGGAGAGGAAGTCCTAAGTTCAACATATGAAGATCATAAGTAAGCCTTGTGATTGTTTGCCTAATTGATAGGAAATTAAGTTGAATGAAGAATGTTATCTATGACTGTGACATACATGCAAACTATGATTCATGTGGCATATTTTGAAGCTTAGTATAACCTTAAGGAATGTTTGCATAGGAATTATTTGTTAATAAAGAAGATTCATGAGCATGAAGTTATTAATGCATGATTATGAGACAAATTTGATGCTACTTACACAATTAGCAATTTTGCCTTAGCAAGACCTTTTACTGTGCATGAACATTACTCGGGACAAGCAATGATTTAAGTTTGGGTTGTGTAAATGGAAAAATATATATGATTTTTCCTATGTAATTTATCACTTTTTTAACTTAAAATTGTTGTTAAAACTAAGTAATTGTTTAATAAATTAATGAAATATGTGAAAATGTGAAATTAGGACATAGAAATTATTAAAATGTGATTTTATGCTTTATTATATAGTTTTCATGCAATAAATGACTTATTTTATATTAATTTGAATATATTATATTTTTAAGACATAAAGTGGGCCATGCATGATTAAATTAAATAATAAAATATAAAATTATATTTAATAATTTATTTTAAAATATTTCATTAATAATTTGGATTTTAAATTAATTAATTAAATTGGATAAATTTTATTCTTTGGTCCTCTAACTTGTTGATTTATTCTGGACAGGTCTGATAGCTTTGCTGGATTACAAAACCATCCAAATTGGGGACCAAGTCAACCCAAATTTTGGCTGCACATGGCTGTCCATAAACCCCTTTTTGGTTTAATTGCACAAGGTCCTTGAAGAGTTGCAGAAATTATAGATTTACTTGAAGATTTGCACTTGACCGAGTCTTAGTCCTGAGTTGTTGTGGCACTCAAATTGACCAAAAATCAAGCTCAAATTCCTCAATTTATGGCCGACCACCCATGGAAGATGCTTCAAAAGATGAAAACTCTTATTTTTAGTAAACTTGTAACACCCCTAGCCCGTAACCGTCGTCGGATTAGGGTTATAAGACATGACATTACCAAACATAATACAATTCAAACAGTTATGCATCGCATATTACAGTTCAAAACTTTAATCACATCAATGATTATAATTAAATCGATTATCGAAACTTAAGAAAATATGTGATTCACAACATGATATAAATTAAACATAATCTAAAATATATTAAAACAATTTATATATATACGAAACATGTAACACATCAATAAGTTCATAAATGAAATATCAACCTAATTTTGTAAAAGTCTTGCTCACAAACATGTTGTACTACGAATGGAATAAATTCAATACCAACTTGTCAATTCAATTATACAACATTACTATGTTAATCAATGTAAATTTTATGTCTCATAAATTAAATATAAATTTAATACATCCATTCAAATACATGTGTATATATATAAAATAAATAAATAAAGGCAACTAATTATATATATTTGAAATAAGCTTAATAGTAAGTCATATTTATGGTTTGAATAAAACAACCAACGTATAAAAGATGCATTAAGTTCCACCAAGCTTAAACGCATATTACCATTTTTAATAAGCAAACACATATGCAGCTTTAGTTCAATTTAATATGGCTGATCATGTTATTAATGCATGTATGCATGGTATGCATTTACCCTAAAACCAAGGCCACACCTAACATTTGAATACATTCTAAAATGATTGACCAAAAAAAACATATATCATCTATTAATGCCACTTCCAAAGTCATTAACCAACTTTAATACCCAAACTCATATCACCACCAACCATTTCCAAAACATATATCATCTATTACTCATGCCATTCATTCACAACATATAGCATCATCACCAAAACAGTTAAAACCATAACCAAACATAATCAAAACCAAACATAGAGGTAAAGCCATTTTCGCATGGCTTTAGTTATACATAACCAAAATTCAAAATTTCAAAACACATTGCAGCCTATACATGCCATAATTCGAGTTCAACTATTTAAATACCGAAGCAGTAGATAGTGTGATGAAACTTTGCTGACGATCCCCGAGCTCGTAACTTGATCGAAAAATCTATAAAACAAAGTAAACATGAACACACAAAGTAAGCTATCATAGCTTAGTAAGTCATAAGCAAATGAATAACCCAATGATATTATCAATTTAATTAAACTAAACCAAACTATATTTTCAAAACACATGTAGATCCAAACATATAAAGTTCATATTATATATATATATATTCATTCACAAATTTCACCTTGACCGAATGTTCATATAGCCAAAATAACATATTATCATTTAACTTCCAAAGCCAAATAGTCATAATAAACCTAGTTCACATACACACAAATACATAAGCTCGAGTGTCACAATATAATTTCATGTACATATATTAGTTATGTGGCCGAATACTCATAATCATAGATGCATATAATTAAAACTCATTCAATAATATTCACAAGGCCGAATAAACTTACCTAGTTCACATATAATCCTTATTTGCACTACACATGACTTGTGATAAGTATCAAGTTATTCACTTACCTTATTTTAAGTAAACAACAAGCTGATTCATACCTGGCCATTTAGCTCATTTTATACACTCGAAGACAACTTATGTTTGCCCATTGAACCATTTGGAATTGGATAGGACACTTGGATAATCACACATATCATACAATGCCAACGTCCCAGACGTGGTCTTACATGTAATCACATATCGATGCAACTGTCCCAGACAGGGTCTTTCTCGTACACATATATCGGTATCACATGTTGATGCCATGTTCTTACTCACACACATATATCGGAATCCTATGTCATGACATATGTATCCTAACTACTCCTAAGGTTCATACGAGGCTTTCGGACGTTGTAACTCGGTCAAACGAATTTGGAAACATAGTAGTCAAGTTTATTCATATTTGGCCAAAGCATATATAAATTCATATATTTCATTTCAGCATCTATATTTAGCATTTAATTAAAATTAAGTACGTTTATTTGCCTATATACTTTCCTCGGACGATGTAAAACGGAACGGGACAGCTAGTTGACAACTTTCGTTTTCCCCCAATCCAAATTTGATTTCTTTGGTTGTTGATCTAAACATATTAAAATTAAGCTCATTCAAACATATTTTTATTCAATTTAGTCCAAAACCACATAAATGGGCAAATTACCATTTTACCCCTAACATTTACACTTTTTACAATTTAGTTCTTATTGCACAAAACACAAAATATGCAAAATTTCCCTATACCCATGTTAGGCCGAATCTTACCCATATTCATACAAGTTCATATATTTCATTTATTTCACATTTTAGTCCCTCAAATTATTATTTTTGCAATTTAGTCCTAATTACTCAAATTCATCAAAAACTCCAATACAAAACATGTTAATATAAAACATATCTTTCATATTTCATCATAAAACAACAAAACTCACAAGCTCTCATCAATGGCATAACTCAAAATATTCACCAAAATAAAAAAATTCAAGAATGGGTCTTGAAGATAACTTAGCAACGATATCAAAAAAGTAAAAATTATCAAAAACCAAGCTAAACACATACCTTTATTGAGCTTGAAAGATGGCCGAACCCTAGCTTCTAATATATCTTTTTCTTTTTGTTTAGTTTTGATCTAATAAAAAAGGAAATAATATGAATATGTTAACTTAATTTTAGTTATTATATGTTTATTAACCAAATTACCTTTTTAACCTTTATAATATAATATAAAATCATTATTTCCTTGGCCATTACCGTCCACTTATCCATTCAATGGGCTAATTGAAACATAAAGGCTTTCATTTATAAAGCCAAATGCAATTCGGCCCCTTTTAGAAATAACCACCTAATTTTCATTTTAAGCGATTAAGTCCTTTATTCAATCGGACACTTAATCGATAAAATTAAAGCACGAAAATTTCATAGATATAAATTCATACAAAATAAACACAGAAAATAATTTTTAAATATTCTTCTAACTCAAATTCGTGGTCCTGAAACCACCATTCTGATTAGGGTCTAAATCGGGCTGTTACAAATCTATCCCCCCCTCCTCACCTATAAATAAGACCTCATTCTCATATTTCTACTCATCCCTCATCCCTCATCCCTCATCCCTCATCATTCATCATGCTCTCCTCTCTAAATTCTCTTAGCATTCTTCTTTTCTCCCTACTTGTAACAGCCCTTACCCGTATCCAACGTCGGAACAGGGTTCGAGGCATTACCGAACTTACATAAAAACATCCCTTATACGGGCCTACGAGGCCAAAGACATACATTGAGGGTGGTTCGGGACTAAACCGAGAACTTTGGAGACTTTTGGAAAACTTAGAAAATTTCATCATGAAACAGGGTCACATGCCCGTGTCCTTAGCCATGTAACTCTCTATTTATTACGTCATTACAAAAATAAGGGCACACGGACAAGGCACACGCTCGTGCCTCCAGGCCGTGTCCCTCACACAACTAAGACACATGGCTGTGTCATAGCCCATCTGGCCAATTCGAAACTAAAGTACATGATGCAAAGGACACCTTTAATAAAAAGGGTACATGGCTGTGTCATAGCCCATGTGTCATAGCCCGTGTGGACAATTTTTAGGCTATTTTCCAAGCCAATTGCCACCCTCAATAATAAACTCACATGCTTACTTTTATTGACCATTAACATGGCACATTTGAACATTCGATCATCCACAAACAATACAAGATCATCGTAACCTCATATCATATTTTACATACTTAAAACATCATGCTTAGTCAAGCTCAAATTTACTAATTCTCATACATCAAAGTTAATAAGATTACTGCCATATCATAGATTTAAGCCTTAGTTATTAACACATTATCTCATCTCAATTGAACCATCAAGCATTCACCACCAACAATATAACTCATTACATACACAATCAAAAGCCTCATCTCCATGACATAGGCACATGCATAATCATATAATCAACATAAGCCACCATTCATGGCTATACACAAATTGAACTATAGCAATTATAGGCCAATACATTTGGCCACATTAGTAATGACATAATTTCAAAAGATAAAGCCCCTATATATGCCATAGACTTAAGTATTTGAATACTCATACCCAAAATGATAGCTTGATAGTATGATTGAATCTCCGGCGATCTCTAACCTGAGCTAGCTAAATAAACTTATAAGAGATGAAAAGGAAGGGGAGTAAGCTATAAAGCTTAGTAAGTTCATATGAAAATAATACACAATTTATTAAATTGCTTCTCAAGGTAATACAACCATGTTTGCATTTTTACTTATGTTTAGGTCAAGCTTTTTTCTCGAGTCAAGTCACTAATTTATTTATATCTGGAGCTATGGAACTCCAAATTAAGTTTTACTAATTTTACTTAAAACTAGACTCACATATATTCTTACGAAAAATTTTTCAAAATTTTTGGTTTAGCTAATAAGTAAAATTTGTTCTTTAAAATCACCCCTGTTTT
The DNA here is from genome assembly GCF_025698485.1 of Gossypium arboreum. Lineage (NCBI taxonomy): Eukaryota > Viridiplantae > Streptophyta > Magnoliopsida > Malvales > Malvaceae > Gossypium > Gossypium arboreum. The sequence goes on along the minus strand of NC_069077.1, from coordinate 113,084,182 downwards.
GCTACCCGAAAGCTTCGACCTTTCTTCACTAAAAAATAATTATCTCATAGTACGAAACTTGGATGATGTTCCTGTCTATTTTTATTACAAATAGACTAATTAAGAATTATAGTAATATAAATTATAACCCGTAAATATTTTTTTAAAATTTAATGATTTTCTCAAATTAGAGCAGGGGATTTCGAAATTGTTCTGACACTGTCTCACACAACCTCAAATATCTCATAATATAAAATTATTTTGCTTACACCGTTTCTTTTATAAGAGACTATACTCAATAAGATTCAATTCCATATATTATTCAATCTCTAACTCACTTTCCACTATTTTTGGTGTATTTTCAAAGTTGGGCTACTGCTACAGTCCAAAACTATTTTAGTAAGAAAATGATAATAACTAAATTTACCACACCTTCCTTTCTTTCAATAAGAAATCCATACATTTATAAACATATATCATTATTCACTAAATTAAGACAATATCATTTCACAATGCTCATGGACTTACCATTCATGGATTTCATATTAAGTTGAGCTTCTGTACATACCTGTGCCTAACCTTACCATTTCATACATATACATAACGCCGTTGCATCTTTGATGTCTCGCACACTATGTACCATACTCGATACCTCGCACGCTAAGTGCTATTCTGGATGTTTTTCACACTAAGTGCCATTTATAAATATATAGCCGAAGCTATCTCAAATTGCACACCAAGTGCCACTTTCAGCCGAAGCTATTTCGAATCGCACATTAAGTGCCATTTTAGCCGATAAGTCATTAATCATAACAATAATCACGTATAGACAATTTATACAATATCAAACATTAAAAGAATAAATTTAACAATGGTTAATACAGCCAAATTTACCTTGAACGTCAAAACGTTGAAATGGATCGACTAGCTCGAAACTCTATTTTTCCCTCGATATAGACTCGTACGAGGCTTAGCTTGATCTAATCAATAAAATTCAGCTATTTCAATTCATATTCTATTCATTTTAACTCAATTTCATATTTTAGTAAAATTACTATTTTACCCCTACACTTTTGACCTTTTTACAAATTAGTCCCTAAGCTCGTAAAATGCAAATTTAGTCAACTTCATCATAGCCCAAGCTATCAGAATTTCATACATGCTCATATCAGCCCATATTTTTCATTTATTCACACTTTAACTACACAATTTATTATATTTCACAATTTAGTCCAAAATTGACATTTTTGCTAAAATTCACTTAACAAAACTCAATAATCTACCATCAAAGATTTATTTTCTATCATTAAACATCAAGATACTCAAATATTAAACAATTGAATCATCCAAATACTTTAACAATTTTGAAATCGGAGGTACAGGCTAGCTAGAACACAAAGCAACGATCTCAAAAACGTAAAAATTATTAAAAACTGAGACGAAATGGACTTACATGCATGAACAACCATGGCCAAACCTTCAAAGCTTTGAGAAAATTATTTTCTTTCTCACATTCGGCTATTGATGAAGATGATAGCATGTAATTTGGCTTTTGTTTTATTTTATTTTATTATAATTACCAAATACCATATTTAACCTTAATATACATTAATAATTTCCATTATACCAAGCCATGGAATTCCACTATCAACAATTATGGAATAATTACCACTTAAGGACTCCCAATGTTTAATTCCATAGCCATTTAATATCTTTAACTTATAGAACACAACTTTTACGCTTTGCGCGATTTAGTCCTTTTTGCTAAATTAACTATCAAAATGATAAAATTTTTCAATGAAGCTTTAATACCATCTTATTGCCACTCTGTAAATATTTATAAAAATATTTACGACTCGGTTTATAGAAACGAGGTCTCGATACCTCATTTTCTAAACCCACTTGACCTTAGGGTCATACCACTTAAACTTAATAAATCGCTTATAAAACAAAAATCACAATATCAAAAACCTTTTTTAAACTCACAATTAACTCGAAAATATTAAATATAATATTTACAAACCTACTCGTCGAATTTGGTGGCCCTAAAGCCACTTTACCGATTAACCCTTAAAACGGGCTATTCGTCCCCGAAAATCTTACCAGAAGAAGTTTCTTCCAAATCTTATGAATCACTTTCACTATTTTCTCAAGGTCACAAATCGATTTCAGCCTCGCATATCTTTTTCCCATAGCCTTTGAATTTTAACACACAGTGCCGGAGCATATTGTCAAAATTTTGAATTACTCACTCAGAACACATAGCTCAGTTGATCTATCAAATAACAACTTTGTATATACTAAAACAATCACGCAAATTTTTTTTCATCATCAGATAAGATCAATCGAGTAACCATTCTCACAAAATAAGCAGAGATCATTCCATTTAGCATCTGTAATTATATTTGCTTTCTCTATATTCTCTTAATGAAACATACTCCAATTAGTTCACTAGTACATTACTGAAAATCATAACTTCTTTACTTAATCCAAACTGAACTCAGCACTAAAACTTCAGCTAATAATACTTTCAACTATTTCCAACTTTGCTAACTCGTATCGATCATTCAACTTTCATGAACATGATAATCTCATTAACTAGAACAACTTTAACTCATAACAACATCATTCGGTTAGAATATTCCAATAAGCATAGTTCCGTATCATACTCTCGAGAACATAGTTTCTTTATTCCAACTATCCGTCTATCTATATACTCATGACTGTACAAAAATTCATCACCATACTAGAGAATCATTTAAATACATATAACTCAATTCACATCTCGACAAATCAGTTTGCGCTGATATAAACAACTGAGTTGATTTCCACTACTACAACCCAAGTACATGCACTCGTTCATAATTCTCTTGTCATGCAAATCAAAGATCTCACAACTATATTAGCTCAAGGAAACAAAGATATTTCGATTAAACTCACTAACCTTAGTCAAGCTTACCCGAGAAAAGAAAACCACTACACATTTCAAGCTTGAGTTTCCATCATTTATGCCTTTGCCGATGACAATTCTTTACAATGAAAATCAAAGAAATCCAGATACTAGAATTTTCCACATTCCTATTATCAAATCCAGAAATACCTTCAAATAAACATAATCATCACAGATCAAAGAATGCACTTTAAAGATGAGCCATGTCAGGTAATCCACACAATGAGAATGATAAGAAAACCCCAGATACTATCTCGCAATAGAAACCCGATAACATAACTCATAAGAGAATAATAATGAAGACTCGAAAAATTTTCTCAAAGAAAACCAAAAGAAAAATAATACTTATCTATTCTGGAATTCCATTGTAATAGAAATATCATATCTTTCGAGTATACACATAAGACAAACATCATTTGGCAGGAACAGAAGAATAGCCTTACACAAATTTTTACCATCGTCCTTATTCCGACTTAATAGAATAGAATTTCAAAAAGAATAAAGAAATACCGATCATAAACCAATAGGTCCAACAGTGCTTACGTCTAATATCATAGTTAGCTAATATTCTCACACAATAAGAATTTCATCAGAAAGAGAACGATCATATAAACCCCTGAGGAAAATTGAATATTTAGAACACCCAGAAGAAGTCACCGTAATTTATTCAACTTTAACCGTTACACACAGACATCTTTACAACTCATTTATCCTTTCTCTGACTAATTCTATCATCAAGGACCCCGTATTATCCCACTCACTAACGAAAATCAATTCCAAAGGAATCCCAGCAAACATATCTTTAAACTTCATACCCAAATGAGTAGAATAGCCGAGATCAATTTTCTTCTTTAACTAAAACATTACATACTCTGTATGATCTTTTAAAACATCCCGATATTTCTTCTAAAATTAAGTTCATTTGTTACTCTGTACTCTACTATGTTTGTATTACTAATTATCCCACCATTCAACTCTTTAATCTCATACTTGTGAGCTTATTCAACATAATTCTCGTAAATTTTTTTCGTCACAAAAGCAACACTGGTAAGGGGAAGTTGTAAAGCCTCTAACTTGACTCTCATAAATACACACTTATGACTCAACATTCACCGTCAATATAATATCATCACAATCACATAGTTTACTCCAAGCAAATTAACATACTTATTTATTTTACAACTGTTTTTGTCATCCACAATTTCAAACAGTAAATCTACTTAGTCAAGCCCAATATCAGTATCTAATTAAATTTCATCATTTAACTTCAATTCTACTTACCAACATTTGTCAAATTAAAGAGCGTCTTACGAGTCTGAGTACGTCGTTTACGTAAAGCCATAGTCCAACTATGGTCTTACACATACATTGCCAAGGCCCTGCCCTGGTCTTTATTTCACTTGCCATAACCCGGCTATGGTCTTATTAGTTGATTGCCATATGTATATTTAGTAAAAGCAACTATAATTTATATCTCACATAACATTCAATACATACTTCATTATAGTCAAATAAACACATTTTGACATGAAACATATCTATACACAATTCTTCCTTATTTAATATACATAATACAATATGAACTAACCAATTTTACTTTCATTTGAATCTCACATAAGTTCTGTACGTACCTGTCTTACTTATTCTGATCGTACTTTAATTCTCGTCTTGAATATGCCCGTTGAACTATTCGGAATCATTACGGATACTCGATAATAACATATAGCTCATACAATGCCATATCCTAGATATGGTCTTACATGTTATCACATATCGATGCCACTGTCCCACATAAGGTCTTACACGAAATCACAATACAATGCCAATGTCCCATACATGGTCTTACATGTAATCCATGTCCCAGACATGGTCTTACACTAACTCTCTTGTATCGAGGCCGATGACATATCCCAGACATGGTCTTACACTGGCTCTGCTCTTTTTGTGCTGATGCCATGTCCCAGACATGGTCTTACACTGACACATATCAAGTCGATGCCATGTCCCAGACATGGTCTTACACCAGCTCACATGTATTGCCATGGTCCAACCATGGTCTTATCCGTCAATTCATCATCAAACGATTGTACTCATTTCCTGCGTTCTACTCAATTTGATTTTCCAATTCAATTTCATATTATCATATTATTTATGATTCCATATCAAAACCATAAAACATAACATTATAATACCTTTAATTTAGCAATTGAAACATAAGAGTTAATCATATAAACACACTAGTTATACATTATTCGATAAGTGTACATAAACACATATTCTGTCATCTTGAGTAAATTAGCTTATCATGTTCACTTAATCAAATAGATTGGGCACATAACATCATACGAATACCAACACACATAGATAAGCTTATCACCACAGAAACTTTCATTTCATTCCACGTTTCCATATTTCTTAACTTATGATTATCACATTGCTTACGTTGGAACATAAATATCATGAACTTCTAGTCATACCTTTCTCAATTTTGACACATCATAAGCATGTTTCAATCTTCTCAATATCATTATTCCGCATTACTGAAAATAGCTCGGTTGGAAGTCACCTCTATCTTAACAAAACAATTTCGTTAGAGCCGGGGGATATCAAACTATCACGAGTAGTAATATGGCATGTATAGCTAGACTCACATACGCTAGGTTAGTCTGAGAATCGGCTAAACCATAGCGCTGATACCACAAAACGTAACACCCCTTACCCGTATCCAACGTCAAAAAAAGGTTTGAGGCATTACCGGACTTACATAAAAATATTCATACAAAACTAGGCAATAAAATTTCATCCAGATTAAAACTTTTCATACACATGCATAACATCCCTTATACAGGCCTACGAGGCTGAAAACATACATCGGGGGTGGTTCAGGACTAAACCGAGAACTTTGGAGACTTTTGGAAAACTTAGAAAATTTCATCATGAAACAAGGTCACACGCCCGTGTCCTCAGCCCATGTAACTCTCTGTTTATGAAGTCATCACAAAAATAAGGGCACACGGCCAAGGCACACATTCGTGCCTCTAGGTCGTGTCCCTTACACAGCTGAGACACATGGCTATGTCATAGCCCATGTGGCCAATTCGAAACTAAAGTACATGATGCAGGGGACACAAGGCCCTTGTGGACAATTTTTAGGCTATTTTCTAAGCCAATTGCCACCCTCAATAACAAACTCACATGCTTACTTTTATTAACCATTAACATGGCGCATTTGAACATTCGATCATCCATAAACAATACCAGATCATCGTAACCTCATATCATATTTTACATACTTAAAACATCATGCTTAGTCAAGCTCAAATTTACTAATTCTCATGCATCAAAGTTTATCAGATTACTCCTATATCATAGATTTAAGCCTTAGTTATCAACACATTATCTCATCTCAATTAAACCATCAAGCATTCACCACCAATAACTCATTACATACACACAATCACAAGCCTCATCTCCATGACATAGGCACATGCATAATCATATAATCAACATAAGCCACCATTCATGACTATACACAAATTGAACTATAACAATTATAGGCCAACACATTTGGCCACATTAGTAATGGCATAATTACAAAAGATAAAGCCCCTATACATGCCATAGACTTAAGTATTTGAATACTTATACCCAAAATGGTATCTTGATAGAATGATTGAATCTCCAGCGATCTCCAACCCGAGCTAGCTAAATAAACCTATAAGAGATGAAAAGGAAGGGGAGTAAGCTATAAAGCTTAGAAAGTTCATATGAAAATAATAAGCAATTTATTAACTTGTTTCTCAAGGTAATACAACCATATTTGCATTTTTACTTATGTTTCTCGAGTCACAGTCACTAATTTAATTATATCAGAAGCTACGGAACTCCAAATTAAGTTTTGCTAATTTCCCTTGAAATTAGACTCACATATATTCTTACCAAAAATTTTTTAGAACTTTTGGTTTAGCCAATAAGTACAGTTTATTCTTTAAAGTTACCCCTATTTTGCTGCCTGAGAGCTTTGACCTTTCTTCAATAAAAATTAATTATCTCATAGTATGAGACTTATATGATGTTCCCGTCTATTTTTATTGAAAATAGATTCATTAAGAATTATAAGCATATGAATTATAACACATAACTATTTTGGTACAATTTTTAATGATTTTTGAAAATTAGAGCAGGGGATTTCGAAATCGTTCCGACTCTATCTAACATAACTTTAAATATCTCATAATATAAAATTCTTTTGCTTACACCATTTCTTTATATGAGACTAGACTCAATAAGATTCAATTACATATTTTATTCAATCTCTAACTCACTTTCTACTATTTCTGGTGTATTTTCAAAGTTGAGCTACTGCTACTGTCCAAAACTGTTTTAGTAAGAAAATGATAATAACTAAATTTACCACACCTTCCTTTCTTTCAATTAGAAATCCATACATTTATAAACATATATCATTACTCACCAAATTAACACAACATCATTTCACAATGCTCATGGACTTACCATTCATGGATTTCATATTAAGTTGAGTTTCTGTACATACCTGTACCGATCCTTACCATTTCATACATATACATAATGTCGTTGCATCTTTGATGTCTCACACACTATGTACCATACTCGATACCTCGCACGCTAAGTGCTATTCTGGATGTCTTGTACACTAAGTGTCATTCTCGATACTTTGCACACTAAGTGTCAGTTATATATATATAGCCGAAGCTATCTCAAATTGCACACCAAATGCCCCTTTTAGCCGAAGCTATTTCGAACCGCACACAAAGTGCCATTTTAGCTGATAAGTCGTTAACCATAACAATAAACACGTATAGACAATTTATACAATATCAAGCATTCAAAGTATAAATTTAACAATGCTTAATACCTACGAATTTACCTTGATCGTCAAAACGTTGAAATGGATCGACTAACCCGAAACTCTAGTTTTCCCTCGATATAGACTCGTACGAGGCTTAACTTGATCTAATCAATCAAATTTAGCTATTTCAACACATATTCTATTCATTTTAACTGAATTTCATATTTTAGTAAAATTACTATTTTACCCCTACACTTTTGACCTTTTTACAAATTAGTCCCTAAGCTCGTAAAATGCAAATTTAGTCAATTTCATCATAGCCCAAGCTATCCGAATTTCATACATGCTCATATCAGCCCGTATTTTTCATTTACTCACACTTTAACCACACAATTTATTATATTTCACAATTTAGTCCAAAATTGACATTTCTGCTAAAATTCACTTAACAAAACTCAATAATCTACCATCAAAGATTTATTTTCTATCATTAAACATCAAGATACTCAAATATTAAACAATGGCATCATTCAAATACTTTAACAATTTTGAAATCGGAGGTACAGGCTAGCTAGAACACAAAGCAACGATCTCAAAAACGTAAAAATTATTAAAAATTGAGACGAAATGGACTTACATGCATGAACAACCATGGCCAAACCTTCAAAGCTTTGAGAACATTATTTTCTTTCTCACATTCGGCTATTGATGAAGATGATAGCATGTAATTTGGCTTTTGTTTTATTTTATTTTATTATAATTACCAAACATCATATTTAACCTTAATATACATTAATAATTTCCATTATACCAAGCCATGGAATTCCACTATCAACAATTATGGAATAATTACCACTTAAGGACTCCCACTATTTAATTCCATAGCCATTTAATATCTTTAACTTATAGAATACAACTTTTACGCTTTGCGCAATTTAGTCCTTTTTTGCTTAATGAACTATCAAAATGAAAAAAATTTTCAACGAAACTTTAATACCATTTTATTGCCACTATGTAAGTATTTATAAAAATATTTACGACTTGGTTTATAGAAACGAGGTCTCAATACCTCATTTTCTAAAACCAGTTGACCTCAAGGTAATACCACTTGAACTTAATAAATCGCTTATAAAACAAAAATCACAATATCAAAAACCTTTTTTAAACTCACAATTAACTCGTAAATATTAATTATAATATTTACAAACGTACTCGTCGGATTTGGTGGCTCCGAAACCACTGTTCCAATTAACCTTAAAAACGGCCTGTTACAACACGTCTGTCATTATCTTTTAATAAAGATTTTTAGCATTTGAGCCTTTTAAAGAACCCTTGGTCGGCCACCTTGGAGAGCCATCAGCAAAGGAGCAAAGCAAAGGAACGAAGGATCCTTGTCAATCAGAGTCGTGGGTGATAGCCACTTTGAATTGGGTTTAATCTTTCTTTTCTTTAATTTAAATTAAAGATGTTTGCTATGTGTTCTTTGTTCTTGTTTACAACAATAATAACTTAATTTTATTTAAGCTAGGATGATTGCTTTGATTGAATAACATTTATTAGATTCATGCTTATAATGTTTGTGCCTCAAACGATCATGTCTTCAATTAAAATCAAGTCTGTATTTTGTTCATACATGATTGAAATGCACCTGAATTAGCTGAGTGGTCTTAACGAGACGACGACTAGTGGACGTATTGTAACACCTCTAACCAGTATCCATCACCGGATTAGGGTTACAAGGCATTACCAGACATAACACAGTTCTGCACAGCCATTTATCATTTTTTTTATGCACACATGAAAAACATGACATACTAAAATCATTCATACTTAATTACCTGCAATTATAAACAAGCTATATTTAAAAATTCAATCACATCAATTTCCTTGTCTCATCCAAATATTTCTAACCAATATATTCACACACTATATAATTTCAGAATTTGAAAACATAGTTAAGCATAAATCATTCAATTCATATAACGAATATATATATTTATCAAACTGAATATCTAACATATCATTTCCTAATTTCTGTACGGATGCATAATTAAAACATTAAAACATATTATACTAATTAATAAGCAAACACGTGTGTGACCTTGATAATATTATTACAAAACCGAACCAAATATTTTATGAACTTTATACAAGCTCCTAACTTTTTTGAAATATCATTACCAACATATGGCTAACTAAATTCATTGAAAAAATTTGCATGTTATTAACTTGTGCAAAGTAACTCAATTTGTACTCTTCTAAATGGCATAATAGCCAAAATTAACCACAGGAATCATACCAATTTCATGTGCTTTGTATTATGCCAAAATAACAATTATGAAACCAATTTTTTTTCATCCATTTAGCTAACAAAACCTATTTATTAAAAGATAATTATTTACCAATTGAAACCATACCTAAATAATCAATTCACATTCAATACATACTCATCATTTCACTTCAAACCAAGCCAAATTATAAAAATCATATTTAGCATTTCTCATTGCCGACACATATGATTAACATCACAAACAAATATGCCATGTTTTAAACTTATCAACATGAACAAATTTATAAGTCATTCATAACATTACTCAACTAAGACATATAACCAAAATACTATTCATACATGACATGGAACATACTTACTAAAATGTACTTATCGTATGCCAAAAATTACACAGCCATCAACTAAATTATTTATCAAGTCGAACCATATAACCAAATACCACACATATATATACACCAAGAAATATACTTTTATAATAAGTCTATGTCATAACCGAATGCATAATTTACATTAAAAACAATTTCCAAATTGATTCATGTTTCGAATATGAATCTCAATAATATATCATTAACAATCCATATCTCAAACACATGCATCAACCACATATATCAAGCTTTCCCAAAAGAACTAAACATAAGCCATAAATGGTTACTTCACGCCAAAACATATATATACACCTAACATGAACTTATATTACAACAAAAAATGCATAAACATAAGCTTGATTACAAGCCATTTTCACATGGCTCATATATATACAAATCCAAAATTGACCAAAACAAATGCTAGCCTATACATGCCATAGGTTCATAATTCAAGCTTTTAAAATGCTGAAATAGTGATTGATAGTGTGACGAATTTCCTTGACGATCCCCGAGCTTGTAACCAACTACCAAAATCTATAAAACAAAGAACATACACACATAGTAAGCTTGAGTAGCTTAGTAAGTCATAAGAAAATAAATCATTTCAATGACATTCATAATTCAATTTAATTAAATTGAATCATACTAACCATAACCACATATATAATTATCAAGCTTGCAACTTCATATATCAATACATATACTTTAGCATTATTTTTCCACTTGGCCGAATACACATATATTCATAAGCATATTTAACTTTCACTTTTATAATGCACATTTCATATATTCATATAAAGTATATACGTACCTTACTACTCAATCATTTAACTTAGTACATACCTGACCTTTTAGCTTAATTTCACATTCGATCTTAACTCGATATTGCCAATTGAACCATTCGAAATTAATAAGGATATGCGGATAGTCAAAAAGCTCGTACAACGCAAATGTCTCAGATGTGGTCTTACATGTAATCACATATCGATGCCACTGTCCCAGACAGGGTCTTACACAAACTCATATACCATGCTGATGTCCCAGACATGGTCTTACACGTAAATCACATATCGATGTTAACGTTCCAGACGTGGTCTTACACGAAATCACATATCAGAATCCTATGTCATGATATATGTATCCTAACTACTCCTAAGGTTCATGCGGGGCTTTCAGATGTCGTAACTCGATCGATTCAAGCTCATAAATATTGCTTCCATGCTTAATTCAATTCAGCATATACATATACACAAATAATAATTTAATTCGGCACTATTAGTATATTTACAATTGAATTTAACGACATTTATTTACTTATGAACTTACCTTGTACGGAGACAAATGAATCGAGACGACTATTCAACAACTGTAGATTTCCCCCAATCCAAATCCGATTTCCTCTTTCTTGATTCGAATTAAGCTCCCAAAGTGCTGAATGTTTAAAGCTTTCAAAAGCTTTATTATCTTCTTAGGTTCGGCCAAAAAGATAAACAACATGCATGGTTACTTTTTTTATGTTTTATTTTATTTAATACATATTAATATATTAATTACCAATTTAACCTTATAAATTTAATTAGTAAACCATATAATTCAAGCCGAAAACCGTCCATGCTACCCTTTAATGGCCTAATTTCCTTTTAAAGACCCCACATTATAAAAACAATAACAATTCTGCACTTACACAATTAGCTAGCCACTTTTACAATTTATGCGATTAAGTCCTTTTTATTAAAACGAACACTCAAACGATAAAATTAAATCACGAAAATTTCACACATATAAATTAACATTTTGTAGATACCAAAAATAATATTAAAATGTTTTTCTGACTCGGATTTGTGGTCCTGAAACTACTATTCTGAATAGGGTCTAAACCGGCCTGTTACAATCATAATTGAAATGTGCATGCTCAATTTAGATCCTAACCCGATTAAATTGCAAGTTGCATAACAACCCTAAACAGGCTCTGTTATCTGCATAGCTTTTAGATTTGTGTGATTAAACTGTTTCAAACCTAACACGTCCCTGTTACTTCACACGAATGTTAAGAAACCCTTAGTAAATAAGGATCAGTAAAATGTGTATCTACTAAGTAAAGGATTCCGAAAGGACCTAACGTGGTTTCCAAACTCATGAAAGATCGAGTTGCCATGGAATGTTTTTATGAATATTATTAAGCATGTTGATAATAAATTGAGTTTAATTAAATTAATAGTCCCAGTTTATTTATGTTATATTTTTTGCAAATTGTGTTTAATTTTGCTAGAATATATTTCATTAATATAGTTTGCATACTTAGTTTAATTTGCATTAGGGATCATTGCATTTAGTTTAATATATTTTAATCATCACTTCTCAACTAATTGTGTTTTTATTTACCAAATTGTTGATATAATTTTACAAATTAAGTGACTTAGCACAAATAAAATCCCTGTGGAGACAATAACTTGATACTTACATATTACTTGATAACAATTATGTACACTTGCACAAACCTACACGTTACAAAAGCTCAGTTGCAAGAATTAACTGATAAAGGTTTTGCATGACCTAGTTTTTCACCTTGGGGATGCGCCAGCACTGTTTGTAAAGAAGAAAGATGGATCGATAAGATTGTGTATCAACTATCGTCAGCTTAACAAGGTTACAATTAAGAATAAGTACCCTTTGCTGAGTATTGATGATTTGTTTGATCAGTTGAAAGAAGCAACAATATTTTCAAAGATTGATCTATGATCTGACTATTATTAGTTGAGAGTTAAATATTAGGATGTGCCGAAAGCTACATTCAGAACAAGATACGGGCATTATGAATTTCTTGTTATGCCATTCAGATTAACTAACGCTCCTGCAGTTTTTATGGATTTGATGAATAGAATTTTTAGGTCATATTTGGATAGTTTCGTAGTTGTACTCATTGATGACCTTCTGATCTATACTCGAGATGAATATGAACATGCCGAGCATTTGAGAATTGTATTACAAACATTGAGAGATAACCAACTGCTTGCTAAATTCAGCAAATACGAGTTTTAGCTTAGAGAGGTTGGATTCTTGGGACACATTTTTTCAACAGAAGGCATTCGAGTTGATCCGAGTAAGATTTCAACAATTGTTGATGGAAACCTGTAACGCCCCGTACCGGAGACCGTTGCCGGAGTCGAACACGAGGTGTTAACGAACTTAATTCATTTATTTACACAGTTCATTTTAAAATTTCCAGACAAGTGGCTAACTGCGTCATTGTCACCTTAAAATCATATCTCGAGTTCCAAAACTCGAAAACTGATTCCGTAAATTTTCCCTGAAACTAGACTCATATATCCATCTACAGATTTTTTTCTAGAAATTTTGGTCAGGCCAATTAGTACAGTTTATTAGTTAAAGTCTCCCTGTTTCAGGGTTCGACTACTCGACCTTCATGCATTACGACTTAGATATCTCCTGTGCGGGCTTCAATACATATGCCGTTTGTTTCTAATGAAGATAGACTCAAAAGGAATCTGTACATATAAAGTATGACTTCTAATTATTTCTGGTTAATTTATGGTAAATTTCCAAAGTCAGAACAGGGGATCCAGTAACCGTTCTGGCCCTGTTTCACGAAAACTTAAACATCTCATAACTAGAATTCAAACACAAGACGCTTATCAACCATTACCATTTTCGGCTCAATAGCCACATACAAAGAGCATGATTTTGATTTGCTTTATAACATGATCTCTATACACATTCGGCTACCCGTCATAGGTATAAACTAATCACCTCAATATACAATTCAAGTAGAATCATTATATCACCGTTTATTTGTTATACTTATATGTCATGACTTAATCAAATCATAAACTAAGTTTCATTACTCGAAAACTTACCTCGGATGTTGTCAAACGATTTCAACGGCTATTCGATCACTTTTTCCTTTCCCTTATCCAACTTTGATCCTCTAAGCTCTTGAGCTAAATCAAACAATTTACTTCCCAATCAAACACAATCACACGGCATCCATATACATTTTAGAACCATTCTTAACATATTTACTACTTATTTACAAGCAAAATACTCATATCACATTTATAAAACTACAAGTCGAATATACCTATGTGTGACCATCCCAATTTAATCGATTTCTTGTTTTATGCACTACCACATATTCACACACACATATATACATATATATTATGCCATTTACTCATAAACCCCATTATGTCGAATATTCATTAACCAATAGTCACACACACTACATATGTACAAAAATTTATCCACCTTAGCCTATAGTTCATTCGGCCATTCATCACTCAACCAAACAAAATTTCATAGCAAACTCCTATGACCAAGCACACACATATATTTACATCCCAATACTCATAACATTCAAAATCACATTTTAAGTAAATTATCTTAAACAATGCCGAATCCTTAAGTGATTAAACATCAAATTTTTACTCAATTCCCAAACATATAAACAACATTTATTCAGGACATCAAGCATCTTCATTTCGGCTATTACACATATATACACTAGCAATCAAATACTAACATTTGCACTTCACCTTAATAGCTAGCTTAGAAAACCTTAATTTAACATATAATTATTCATAACACAATTAAAGCATCCTCTCCATTCCATCAATTCAAAACACATACATTGCCCAATAATATCCAAAATCATATTCGGCCTTAGTACTCAACTTGCTAGCCGATTTTTCTCCATCTAGCAACTAATGCACATATGTGCTCATTTGTTAGACTCTACTTCTGTAACACCCCGTACCCAAGACCGTTGCCGGAGTCGGACACGAGGGGTTAACGGGCTTAATCCACTTACTTGCACAGTTCATTTTAAAAATTTCCAGACAGCCGGCTAACTGTGTCACTTTCACCTTAAAAATCATATCTTGAGCTCCACAACTCGAAAATCAGTTTCGTGATTTTTCCCTGAAACTAGACTCATATATGCATCTACAAATATTTTTCTAGAATTTTTGGTCTGGCCAATTAGTACAGTTTATTAGTTAAATTCCCCCATGTTACAGGGATTGACTACACTGACCTTTGCGCATTACGACTTGGATATCTCCCTGTACAGGGCTTCAATACTGATGCCGTTTGTTTCTACAGAAACTAGACTCAAAAAGGAATCTGTACATATATGGCATGACTTCTAATTATCTCTGGTAAATTTATAATGAATTTCCAAAGTCGGAACAGGGACTCCAGAAGCCGTTCTGGCCCTGTCTCACGAAAACTTAAATATCTCTTAACATACTGTTCATATGATCGTTTTGTTACTTTCCTATGAAAATAGACTTGTCAAGGTTCGTTTTCATAATTGATTCACTATTTAATTCCATTGCTACTATTTTTAGTGATTTTTCACATCCAAGTCACTGCAGCTGTCAGCATCTGTCTTTAAGGTAGGCTTTACCTATTTCATAGTTTCCATGATTCAACTAGCCCTTTAACATAAATAGCACAAAATATGATCATGATTAACCATCCCAATGGCTAATCGTTTCCAAACATTTCCATACCTCTTCATGAACAACATACAATGATTATAATACCATGCCCAAAGTATACTTAAGCCATTTTCGCATGGCTATCCAAATTTACACAAAACCGAAAGGTACATGACCTACAACAAAAGGGTAGTCCTATATATGCCATTTCAAAGTCCAACCAAAAATATACCGAAAGGAGCTTTGATAGTGTGGGCAACTTCAACTTCAAAATCCCGAGTCCGATAGCTGAAGAACCAAAATCTATAAAACAGAGAATCAAAGAAACGGAGTAAGCATTTAATGCTTAGTAAGTTGAGTTATGAATTTAGACACAACCAAAGTATAGCATTCATGTAGCTAAACAGATAATTTCATATGCACAAATTCTCAATATCATACTTACTTCACATTACCAACCCTTATATTCATACACAAAGATCAATTTAGCCAAAGGTCGGTAGCTCATTTATCAACTGAGCGAATACTTATTTGTAAGGGCTCAACTAATTCAAAGCACATATGAAACATACCTCATTGTTGGGATTTCACAAGCGTATTAACTGAAATTTTTACAGCAAGATCATTCATTCCCGAATCACGTACCTTCGGAGTTTAACCGGATATAGCTACTCGTTCAAATGCCTCCGGGACTTAACCCGGATTTAGTAACTCGCACAAATGCCTTCGGATCTTAGTCGGGATTTAGTAACTCGCACGAATGCCTTCGGATCTTAGTCCGGATATAGTCATTTAGCACAAAGCCTTCGGGACTTAGCCCGGACATCATTCGAATAACCATGCACATTTATCAATAAATCATGACACATTCGTATTTCATTTTCGTTAGCAAAACTCTAACACAAGGCACTTATCACACTTGCAATTCTGGCTCAATAGCCACACACACAAAGAGCATGATTTTGATTTGCTTAAAACATGATCTAATCAAATCATAATCTAAGTTCCGTTACTCGAAAACTTACCTCGGATGTTGTCGAACGATTTCGATGGCTATTCGACCACTTTTTCCTTCCCTTTATCGGATTTAGTTCCCCTTTGCTCTTGAGCTTAAATTGACAAATAAATTGATTTAATCATTTGAGTATCAAAAAGAGGAACTCAAGGTGCTTAGCCCATATATATTCATTAGACATTAAAGTCACATAAGTACGAAATCATGAATCTAACTCAACACAATAGTCCACACTCTCTTTTAGCCGATTATCTAAGCCAAGATAAGGCATCAATATGCTTGCCTCTAACCGAATACATGCACACCAATCCACCTCATGTGGCCGAATATGCATGTCTATGTTCAGGCCAATTATATACTTAATACCATACATAAATGGCATACATTTTACTAACTAATGCATTACATATTGTAACTCAATACGCATCAATCATTTACTTCATAACTGAAACATCATCATATGTAAATATATACCTTGAGATAGTATATATGTCATACCAATACACCATGTGCAAACATATATATATATATGTGCAAGAGCCGAATCACAAGTTGATCATAACCAAATATAAACATATATCCAAAACACAAATCTTACCTATCATGCAATAAGCATAAATCATGCTTATGGATATACCATGGCCGATACTTCCAACAACACCAAATAAAAATATACTTCATGGATCTAGGGTAGACCCAAGAAAGGAACTCATAATCATCAAGATGTAAACAAACTACCATTGTTCATCTAGATTTAGAATGAAACACAACCATCACCCGTATTAATCTCCATAGCCGAAAACCTTACTTATTCCAAAATCACAATTTCAACATGGGTTACCAACAATAACTTGATATCTCACTCAAAATCAACTAGGATTTCAAGAACTAGTATCAACTTCCTTACCTTAATATCGACCTAAGATGACCGATTGCTTCACTCCTTTCTTCCTCCTCTCAAATCGGCCAAGAAGAACCAAAGAACACAACTTGTTTTCTTTCTTCCTTAGAATTTTCAGCCAAAAGAAGTGAAAAATGATGGACACTTTTTTTTTCTTCTTTCCCTCAACTCACGGCAATGGGGGGGAACACTCACACCATTCTTCTTCTTTTTTTTCCATTTCTTTATTACCCATACTCCTTATTTTATTTTTCCTAACATACACCATTGTCACAACATGTTTTATGACATGTTTTGCCCATCACCCTTTGTCATGGCCGGCCACTATCAAATAAAAAGGGGGAAATTGACATGCAAGTCCACCCCTTTGATTACATGCACTAATAGATCCTTATAGATTTACCTATTACATTTCAAAAGTGTCACACATAAGTCCTATCGACTAATTTCACATGCAATTTACTAAATCGAAGCTTAAAACTTTCACACATTCATAATCACATATTTTAGACAATAGATATCATATTCAAATAATTTGGTGACTTCGGTTTAGCGGTCCCAAACCGCTTTCGACTAGGGTCACTTTAGGGTGTCACAACTCTCCCCCACTTAAGAAATTTTCATCCCCGAAAATCTTACCGATAAACAGGTTTGGGTATCGTTCTTTCATAGAGTTCTCGGTTTCCCAAGTAGCTTCTTCGATTCCGTGTTTGAGCCATAACACTTTTACCAACGGAACCCTTTTGTTTCGCAACTCTTTCATTTCAAGAGCTAGGATACGAATCGGTTCCTCTTCATAACTCAAGTCAGATTGAATTTCAACTTCTGATGGATTAATTACGTGTGACGGATCGGATCTATAACGTCGAAGCATCGAAACATGAAAGACGTCGTGAATCTTTTCAAGTTCAGGGGGCAAAATCAATCTATACGCAACTGGACCAACTCGTTCAGAGATTTCGTACGGCCCAATGAATCTTGGGCTCAACTTGCCCTTACGGCCAAATCTGAGTATCTTTTTCCAAGGCGAAACTTTAAGAAACACTTTATCTCCCACCTGATATTCAATGTCTTTTCGTTTCAAATCCGCATATGATTTCTGACGATCTGTGGCTGCCTTCGGACTTTCACGGATTATTCTGACTTTCTGTTCAGCATCTTTAATCAAATCCACTCCGAAAATTTTACTTTCACCGAGCTCGGTCCAAAACAATGGCGTACGGCATTTTCGACCATACAAAGCCTCGTAAGGTGCCATCTTAATACTTGACTGAAAACTATTGTTGTAAGCGAATTCAATCAAAGGTAAATACCGTTCCCATGAACCATTAAACTCGAGGATGCAACATCTCAACATATCCTCAAGTATCTGAGTTATCTGCTCGGATTGACCATCGGTTTGTGGATGAAAAACGGTGCTAAAATGCAGCTTGGTACCCAAAGCTTCTTGCAATTTCTTCCAATATCGTGAGGTGAATCTCGGATCTCTATCCGACACGATAGAAATAGGTACCCCGTGTAATCTCACAATCTGAGAAACATACAATTCAGATAATTTATCCATTGAAAAATCCGTGCGTACGGGGATAAAGTGAGCCGACTTAGTCAATCTATCAACAACGACCTAAATCGCATCTTTCTTACTTGCCGACACTGGCAACCCAGATACAAAATCCATCGTTACTCGATCCCATTTCCATTCAGGTATCATGATCGGTTGGAGTAAACCCATAGGCACTTGATGTTCCGCCTTCACTTGCTGACATATTAAACACTTCGAAACAAAATCGGAAATGTCTCGTTTCATACCATGCCACCAAAACTGACGTCTTAGGTCGTGGTACATTTTCGTACTCCCCGGGTGAATTGACATTCGGCTACAATGAGCTTCGTTCAGAATCATCGAAATGAGTTCTGAATTTCTTGGAACACACAACCTATTTCTGTACCTCAAACAATCGTCATCATCAATTTGAAACTCCGATTCCACATTCGGAACACATTTAGCCCTTTTTGCAACCAACTCATCGTCGACTTTCTGAGCTTCACGAATTTGATGAATCAATAATGGTTTGGCCTTTAATTCGGCTACTAACACATTGTCGGGTAGAAACGCACAAGTGTACATTCATCGCTCAGAAAGCAAGCGGTGATTTCCGCTTAAGGTGTCCGCAACCACATTAGCCTTTCCGGGTGATAATCAATGACCAGCTCATAATCTTTCAACAACTCAAGCCAACGCCTTTGTTGCGATTCAAGTCTCTTTGAGTCATCAAATATTTGAGACTTTTGTGATCCGAAAATACATGGCACTTCTCACCAAATAAGTAATGTCGCCATATTTTCAAGGCGAATACGATGGCGACTAATTCGAGATCATGGGTGGGATAATTTTTCTCATGTGGCTTTAATTGTCTCGACGATAGGCCACAACTCGACCTTCTTGCATCAATACTCAACCTAACCCAAGTAGGGAGGTGTCACTATAGATGACAAACTCTTTGCCCGATTCGGCCGCACTAAAATTGAGCTTCCGTCAAATAAGTTTTCGTTAATCAAAACTTTTCGACATTTTTCTCGTCCATTCGAACTTAACATCTTTTTGAAGTAGCTTCGTCATGGGCGTGGCTATCATCGAGAAACCTTTTACAAACCGTCGGTAGTAACCGACAAGTCCCAAAAAGCTTCGAACCTCAGTAATATTTCTCAGAGGCTTCCAGTTAAGTATGGCTGAAATTTTGCTCGGTCAACTCGAATACCCGGCGGATACCACATGACCCAAGAAGCTAACCTCCTTAACCGAACTCACACTTCTCGAACTTAGCATATAATTGCTTATCCCGTAAAATTTGCAATACTAATCTCAGGTGCTCAGCATGATCGGTTTCATTTTTTGAATAGACCAAAATATCATCAATAAACACAACTACAAACCGATCCAAATACGGTCTAAAGACCCGATTCATCAAATCCATAAATACCGCAGGGGCATTAGTGAGCCCAAACGACATCACTAAGAACTCGTAGTGGCCGTATCTCATTCTGAAAGCAGTTTTGGGTATATCTGAATCTTGAATTTGCAACTGGTAATACCCCGATCTCAAATCTATATTTGAAAACACTGAGGCTCCCTTTAGTTGATCAAACAAATCATCAATGCGCGGTAACGGATATTTATTCTTTATCGTCACTTTATTCAGCTGACGATAGTCAATGCACATCCTCATGGTTCCGTCCTTCTTTTTCACAAACAATACTGATGCACCCCAAGGTGAGAAACTTGGTCGAGCGAAACCTCTATCCATCAACTCTTGCAACTGAGCTTTCAATTCTTTTAACTCGATTGGTGCCATACGATACGGAGCTATCGAAATTGGCGTAGTCCCAGGTACAAGCTCAATACCAAACTCTACTTCCCGAACAGGTGGTAAACCCGGTAATTCTTCGGGAAAAACATCCGGGTATTCACAAACCACCAGTACAGATTCGGGTTTCTTTTCCAATTCCTTGTCATCAAGTACATATGCAAGGTATGCTTCGCACCCCTTTCTTACATATTTCTGGGCCAACATTGCCGATATTACAACTGGCAACCCCTTTAAGTCCGTAGACTCAACCCGGATTATCTCGTTATTTACGCATCTCAAATCAATAGTCTTGCTTTTGCAATTCACAACAACATCATGCACGGTCAACCAATCTAAACCGAGGATAACATCAAATTCATCAAAAGGCAACAGCATCAAGTCCGTCGGAAAATAGGAACCTCGAAGTACTAGGGGACATTTCTTACACACTTTATTGACAAGCACGTAATGACCCAAGGGATTTGACACCCAAATTACGAACTCAGTAGACTCAATAGGTAAAGTCTTACTGGATGCTAAGGTTTCGCATATATAAGAATGAGTAGAACCAGGGTCAATCAAAGCAATCACATTAGTATCAAAGAGAGTAAAAGTACCGGTAATAACATCTGGCGAGGAAGCATCCTCGCGTGCGCGTATAGCATAAGCTCTAGCAGGAGCACGAGCCTCAGATCTAGTCGTAGCATCTCTAGATCCTCTCTGACCACCACTAGCATTGCCCGTATTTCCAGATGGTCTACCTCGAGCAGTGGTAGCACCCAGTTTCCCACCCTGATTTTCCTTCTGTTCAGACAATCTCGAGCAATCTTTGATAAAGTGGTCGGCTGACCCGCACTTGTAACAGGAGCAGTCATGGAACCTACAACTCCCCGAATGCCATTTACCACAATACTGGCATTCCGCTCTGTCTCGACGGTCATTTCCAACATCGGCGATCAAGTGACTCGTGTGCTCACGGGGGTCGATCGCGATCTCGTCTAGAAAGGCCCGTAGTGTCTCTAGATCGGCCTAAGCCATCTCTAAATTTCTTCGATGACTGTGGGAATGGCTTCCCCGAAGACCTCTTACGAAACTCCCTTGCTCCCATATCAGCTTTTCTTTTCTCCATATTGAGCTCCTCGGCTTTGCAAGCTCGCTCAAAAAGTACCACAAATTCTCGGATTTCCAAGATGCCAACATACAGCTTTATATCATCATTTAGTCCATCCTCGAAACATTTACACATTACGGCTTCTGAGGAAGTGCATTCTCATCCGTACCGGCTAAGCCTCACAAATTTCCGTTCATAGTCGGTAACCGACATGGAACCTTGTTTGAGTTTAAGAAATTCCTTCCGTTTTTGGTCAATGAATCTTTGATGATATACTTCTTTCAAACTTCGGTTTGAAGAACTCCCAAGTTACTTGCTCTCTGGCACGACAAGTCAACGTGTTCCACCAATAGTAGGCACAATCACGTAGCAAGGAGATAGTACACTTTAGGCACTCATCGGTGTGCAAGATAGTTCATCTAGTACCGGATAGTGTTGTCCAACCAAAATTCACTTGCTCGGCATCATCGCTATCCGTAGCCTTAAATTCAAGAGCCGTGTTTTCAATTACATCAACTGGGGCTTATTTGACCTTATTTGGTCATTTCGGAGGTATTGTAGGTGCGGGGGTTGTGTTTGTCGAGAATGGAGGTTGTGGAACAGCCGTATTAGTTCGAATGTATTGGTTGAACCAATCATTCATCACGCTATAAAAAGCTTGCCTAGCCTCATCATTCGGATTACTAGTAATAGGTTGAGAGTCCACCGGCGCTGTCCCTTGTGCGGGAGCAGGCGCTACACTCTCAATATCATCAGCTACCGCTCGGTCGGGATCGGGATCCATTAGTACAAATAAACATATTTGCAAATGTCAGAAATCACCACACTATCAAATAATCACATAAAATGGCATGTATAGCTAAACCCAACGCATTACTGTAGTCCTAGAATCGACTAAATCGTAGCTATGATACCAATAAAACTGTAACACCCCGTACCCGAGACCGTTGCCGGAGTCGGACACGAGGGGTTAATGGGCTTAATCCACTTACTTGCACAGTTCATTTTAAAAATTTCCAGACAGCCGGCTAACTGTGTCACTGTCACCTTCAAAATCATATCTTGAGCTCCACAACTCGAAAATCAGTTTCGTGATTTTTCCCTGAAAATAGATTCATATATGCATCTACAAATTTTTTTCTAGAAATTTTGGTCAGGCCAATTAGTACAGTTTATTAGTTAAAGTCCCCAATGTTACAGGGATCGACTACACTGACCTTTGCGCATTACAACTTGGATATCTCCCTGTACAGGGCTTCAATACTGATGCCGCTTATTTCTACAGAAGCTAGACTCAAAGCGGAATCTGTACATATATGGCATGACTTCTAATTATCTCTGGTCAATTTATAATGAATTTCCAAAGTCGGAATAGGGACTCCAGAAGCCGTTCTGGCCCTATCTCACGAAAACTTAAATATCTCTTAACATACTGTTCATATGATCGTTTTGTTACTTTCCTATGAAAATAGACTCGTCAAGGTTCGTTTTCATAATTTATTCACTATTTAATTCCATTCCTACTATTTTTAGTGATTTTTCACATCCACATCACTGCAGCTGTCAGCATCTATCTTTAAGGTAGGCTTTACCTATTTCATAGTTTCCATGATTCAACTAGCCCTTTAACATAAATAGCACAAAATATGATCATGATTAACCATCCCAATGGCTAATCGTTTCCAAACATTTCCATACCTCTTCATGAACAACATACAATGATTATAATACCATGCCCAAAGTATACTTAAGCCATTTTCGCATGGCTATCCAAATTTACACAAAACCGAAAGGTACATGACCTACAACAAAAGGGTAGTCCTATATATGCCATTTCAAAGTCCAACCAAAAATATACCGAAAGGAGCTTTGATAGTGTGGGTAACTTCAACTTCAAAATCCCGAGTCCGATAGCTGAAGAACCAAAATCTATAAAACAGAGAATCAAAGAAACGGAGTAAGCATTTAATGCTTAGTAAGTTGAGTTATGAATTTAGACACAACCAAAGTATAGCATTCATGTAGCTAAACAGATAATTTCATATGCACAAATTCTTAATATCATACTTACTTCACATTACCAACCCTTATATTCATACACAAAGATCAATTTAGCCAAAGGTCGGTAGCTCATTTATCAACTGAGCGAATACTTATTTGTAAGGGCTCAACTAATTCAAAGCACATATGAAACATACCTCATTGTTGGGATTTCACAAGCGTATTAACTGAAATTTTTACAGCAAGATCATTCATTCCCGAATCACGTACCTTCGAAGTTTAACCGGATATAGCTACTCGTTCAAATGCCTTCGGGACATAGCCCGGTTATAGTAACTCGCACAAATGCCTCCGGGACTTAACCCGGATTTAGTAACTCGCACAAATGCCTTCGGATCTTAGTCGGGATTTAGTAACTCGCACGAATGCCTTCGGATCTTAGTCCGGATATAGTCATTTAGCACAAAGCCTTCGGGACTTAGCCCGGACATCATTCGAATAACCATGCACATTTATCAATAAATCATGACACATTCGTATTTCATTTTCGTTAGCAAAACTCTAACACAAGGCACTTATCACACTTGCAATTCTGGCTCAATAGCCACACACACAAAGAGCATGATTTTGATTTGCTTAAAACATGATCTAATCAAATCATAATCTAAGTTCCGTTACTCGAAAACTTACCTCGGATGTTGTCGAACGATTTCGATGGCTATTCGACCACTTTTTCCTTCCCTTTATTGGATTTAGTTCCCCTTTGCTCTTGAGCTTAAATTGACAAATAAATTGATTTAATCATTTGAGTATCAAAAAGAGGAACTCAAGGTGCTTAGCCCATATATATTCATTAGACATTAAAGTCACATAAGTACGAAATCATGAATCTAACTCAACACAATAGTCCACACTCTCTTTAGCCGATTATCTAAGCCAAGATAAGGCATCAATATGCTTGCCTCTAACCGAATACATGCACACCAATCCACCTCATGTGGCCGAATATGCATGTCTATGTTGAGGCCAATTATATACTTAATACCATACATAAATGGCATACATTTTACTAACTAATGCATTACATATTGTAACTCAATACGCATCAATCATTTACTTCATAACTGAAACATCATCATATGTAAATATATACCTTGAGATAGTATATATGTCATACCAATACACCATGTGCAAACATATATATATATATGTGCAAGAGCCAATCACAAGTTGATCATAACCAAATATAAACATATATCCAAAACACAAATCTTACCTATCATGCAATAAGCATAAATCATGCTTATGGATATACCATGGCCGATACTTCCAACAACACCAAATAAAAATATACTTCATGGATCTAGGGTAGACCCAAGAAAGGAACTCATAATCATCAAGATGTAAACAAACTACCATTGTTCATCTAGATTTAGCATGAAACACAACCATCACCCTTATTAATCTCCATAGCCGAAAACCTTACTTATTCCAAAATCACAATTTCAACATGGGTTACCAACAATAACTTGATATCTCACTCAAAATCAACTAGGATTTCAAGAACTAGTATCAACTTCCTTACCTTAATATCGACCTAAGATGACCGATTGCTTCACTCCTTTCTTCCTCCTCTCAAATCGCCAAGAAGAACCAAAGAACACAACTTGTTTTCTTTCTTCCTTAGAATTTTCAGCCAAAAGAAGTGAAAATGATGGACACTTTTTTTTCTTCTTTCCTCAACTCACGGCAATGGGGGGGAACACTCACACCATTCCTTTTTTTTCCATTTCTTTATTACCCATACTCCTTATTTTATTTTTCCTAACATACACCATTGTCACAACATGTTTTATGACATGTTTTGCCCATCACCCTTTGTCATGGCGGCCACTAGCAAATAAAAGGGGAAATTGACATGCAAGTCCACCCCTTTGATTACATGCACTAATAGATCCTTATAGATTTACCTATTACATTTCAAAAGTGTCACACATAAGTCCTATCGACTAATTTCACATGCAATTTACTAAATCGAAGCTTAAAACTTTCACACATTCATAATCACATATTTTAGACAATAGATATCATATTCAAATAATTTGGTGACTCGGTTTAGCGGTCCCGAAACCGCTTTCCGGCTAGGGTCACTTTAGGGCTGTCACAACTTCACCTAACTACCAATTTTTTCTTTTCATCCAAATAACATGAACAACAACCATTTCTTGAACATTTTCTCTTAACCGATTACTCATGTTACCAACAAGATTCAAAATTTGGACATGGGCTAAGCAAGGAGCTTAATGACTAACTCAAAAAAAATGCTAGAAATCCAAGAATCATCCTTGAACTTACCTTGATTTAACTAACCACCATAGCTGAATTTTTCCAAGCTTGTTCTCTCCTAGTCACGGCAATGAGGAGCAAAGATGAAAACTTTGGTTTCTCCTCCCATTTACCACATGTTTTATTATTCTTAATTCCTTATTTTATTTTGTAAACTAATAATGCTAATAGAAAATACATATTATCATCAATGACCCATACCATGGCCGGCCACTACTTATTATAAATGGAAATTTGACATGCAAACCCATTATTTTTATAACATGCATTAATAGGTCCTTATAGATTAACCTATCACCTTTTAAAAGTGTCACACATAAGTCCTATTAATTAAATTCACATGCAATCGACTAAATCGAAGCTTAAAACTTTCACACATTCATATTCACATATTTTAGACAATAAATATCATATTCAAATACTTTGGTGACTCGGTTTAGCGGTCCCGAAACCACTTTTCGACTAGGGTCAATTTAGGGCTGTCACAAAACCACTAAGAAACATATCTGAAGTCAGAAGCTTTCTGGGATTAGTTGGCTACTATTGGTGTTTTGTAAAAGGGTTCTTGATGATTGCTACACTGATGACTCGACTGTTACAAAAGGATGTGAAGTTTGAGTGGTCTGAGAAATGCCAACAGAGTTTTGAACAGTTGAAAACACTATTAATTGAGGCCCCAGTTTTAGTTCAACCTATGTAACATCCCAAACCCAGTCCAGACGTTATGGCCGGATCCGACGTGTCACATTGAAGTTTTTAAGAAAACCAATGTCTCTTTCAACGTCCTTCTTAGTGTTTTAAAAGATAGTCTTTGTTAAGTTAATAAAGTGAATGAAAGTCAGGCACCGTAGGTATCCAAATGCAGGAGGTGAGCCATGAAGGTCGCTTAAGTACTAAGCTCTTGATTGGATCCAATCCTAGACATGCCCACAACCATTGCCACACTTTGGTGTTACGTTAGGTTTTGAGAAAAACGAGTTGGAATTCATTTAAGTAGATATTTTTGATAAATCGATTAATTGTATCGTTGCGTTATTTTGAAAACAATTATCATTTTGGAAATGCGCCCTAGGTCTAACTCATATTGTTATCAGAAAAATATAGGGTATAAAATAAAATAATCCCAGAAAAATAATTAAAATGGCCTTATTACAACCCAAAACCAAATAATAATATTAATAAGATAAAACTTATAAAGAAATAAATCGGCTATTTATTGCAATTAAAAGAAATGAAATAGTAGTGTGGCCATCTCAGAGTCCCTCATGACTCCAAACCATCTAAGCTTAGGGATTACCTTGCAGTTAGAAACGGGGTGAGTTTACAAAAACTCGTGTGTAATCCCCAACAAAAAACAAGCATGAATAACACGTTGTCAAGACAATGCAGGCCAAAGCCCTATTCAAGAATATGCGATGCGGGCCTTAGCCCTTAAACAAGAGTAATATGGGCCTAAGCCCTAATTGATCTCGACATATCTTGGGCGAAGCCTTTTCATAAATCATATCACCGGTGAAGCCTTTTCATAAATCATATCACCGGTCAAGCCTTTCTACAGAAGCGGTATGGCCCACAGGCCCATTTCAATATCACATGTAATATCAATGAATGTATGCAAGCCCATATGGGGAGACTACTCAACCCACCATCCGCTACTCTCCACACGTACCAACCAACACACCATGTGGGGAATAACTCAACCCACCCAACCAAACTCTCCACTGGCAGCCTACCTGCTTTATCATATAACTGGAGGCCTAGCCTCTTTTAATAATTGGGGCAAAGCCCTTTTTGATAAACTGGGGCAAAGCCCTTTTCGATAAACTGGGGCATAGCCCTTTTAGCACTTCTTCCATTTATAAAACCCAACCCATGCAACATGTCATGTATGCAGAATGTCATGCCCATATTTGAATCAAACAATCACAGTCAAGTCATTCATATCACCAATATATATTCACAATCAAATCCATCAACCACACAGTCCAAGTTAGTCACTTGCCCATAAGGGTAAAACAGTCATTTAACACCCTAGAGGTAAAATGGTAATTTCACCCCACAAGGGTATCTCGGTAATTCTACCCTACGGGGTATTTCGGTATTTCTACCCTACAAGGGTATTTCGATAATTCTACCCTACAGGGGTATTTCAATAATTCTACCCTACAGGGGTATTTCGGTAATTCTACCCTATAGGGTTATTTCGGTAATTCTACCCTACAGGGGTATTTCGATAATTCTACAAATCGAGAGTATTTTGATAATTTCACAAATCGGGGGTATTTTGGTAATTTTACAAGCTAGGGGTATTTTGGTAATTTTACAAGCTAGGGGTGTTTTGGTAATTTTACAAACTAGGGGTATTTTTGTAATTTTACAAACCAGGGTATTTTGGTAATTTTGTAAACCAAGGGTATTTTAGTAATTTTGTAAATCGAAATAAAACGATAATTCTATAAATCGAGGGTAAAACGGTAATTCTATAAATCGAGGGTAAAATGGTAATTCTATAAATCGAGGGTACTTTGGTAATTTTATAATTTGAGGGCATTTCAGTAATTTGGTAAACTAAAGTATTCTAAATAGGGATAACAATACGAATGGGCCTAAAGCCTATTCTCGGCCCAAATGGGGCCACACGAGCGCCCAAATCTAGCCACAAATATGAGTTTCACCTAGCCTAGTCCAATATTTACTACACAATCAAACAACTTGTCCAATTGGGCTCGTAAGCCCATTGGGCCCACATGGCCCCTTTCGGCCCACTGCGGCCTGAAGTAGCCATCCTACAACTAGAGTAGTGAGAAATACACACCTGATTGGAGACTGGAGTTAATCCACGCTCCGAGCACTCTTAGCCGACGCCCAACCCAAACGAGCACGCCATAAAGCGAAAGGGATCAGCCAAGAAAGGTACCTCTACTCTCCTCATGGTTCTCTCTATTTAAAGCCAGCTTCGCATCCCCTCTTATGTTAGCTTCCCGATGTGGGATCCTTCCAAGTTTAAATTCAACACCAACTCTTGCCGCCCCCTGTTAGCAAAATAAATGCTCCTTGCTTGCCATGGGATTCGAACCCATGCCTCCACTCAGATGCTCCACACGCTACTTGCCATTAAGCCACAAGGCTTTTTGTGTCATATTTTATCCCCAATTAATTATAAAGTCTAAAGGCCAAAATCCAGGTTCCCTTAAAAAAACCAAAATAAATTGCAAGAGCCAAGGCTTGAACCCAGGCTCCCATACAACCTTAATGACGCCACAACCACTAGACTACAAGCTTCATTGTGTCATTTATTTAACACAATAATTTAAAAGGCCCTCATCCAAGCATCCAGGTTTTTTTTTCACTTAATACCAAAATTTTTGCTAAAGCCCAAGTTTGAACCCAAGATTTCTCTAACACTTCTCAAAGCCATTAACCACCAAAACAGACATTTAATTGTGTCATTTCATTGCACAATTAAATACCTATATACAACCTCCTTACGGACCCGCACTCAGGGCCCAATACTTCTAGGCCCAAATTCGAGGTGTTATAACCTGAGTCGGGTAAAGAGTTTGTGATTTTCAGTGATGCGTCATTGAATTGTTTAGGATGAGTATTGATGCAAGAAGGCAAAGTGATAGCTTACGCTTCCAGATGGTTAAAAATGCATGAAAAGAATTATCCAACACACAACATAGAGTTGGCTACTATTGTTTTTGCAATGAAAATCTGGCGACATCATTTATTTGGTGAAAAGTGCCATATTTTTACTGATCACCAGAGCTCGAAGTATTTAATGTCTCAAAAAGATTTGAATTTGCGACAACGAATATGGCTTGAGTTGTTGAAAGACTATGAGTTAGTGATTGATAATCACCCGGGGAAAGCGAATGTAGTCGCGGATGCTCTAAGTAGAAATATTTATTTGCTTTATGGGTTATGAACACACAGTTAACTTTGTCTGATAATAGTTCAATTTTAGTTGAGTTAAAAGCTAAACCGTTATTTCTCAGTAAATTTGTGAAGCTCAGCAATATGATAATGAATTACAAGCTAAAAGATTACAATGCAAGTCGATTATTGATTCAGAGTATTAGGTCAGATCTGATGATTGTTTACTGTTCTGAGGTAGAATTTGTGTACCGAGAAATACTGAGCTTATTCAGAAAATTTTACATGAAGCACACACTGGTTGTTTATCTGTTCACCCGGGGAGTACTAAGATGTACAATGATTTGAAAACGGTGGTACTGATGGTTGGTATGAAACAAGATATTTCAGAATTTGTTTCGAGATGCTTGGTTTGTCAACAAGTTAAAGTCGAACATCAAGTGCCTTCGGGACTATTACAGCCAGTGATGATAGCATAGTGGAAATAGGATAGAGTTACGATGGATTTCGTATCGAGATTACCCTTATCTCCGAAAAACAAAGATGCTATTTGGGTTATTGTTGATCGACTGATGAAGTCTGCACACTTTATTCCGTTATGTACAGACTTTCACTTGATAGATTAGCTAAATTGTATATTTCAGAGATTGTCAGATTGCATGGGGTGCTAGTTTCTATTATTTCGGATAGAGATCTGAGGTCTATGTCGAGATTTTGGAAGAAATTGCAAGAAGCTTTAGGTACGCGGTTTCACTTTAGTATTACTTTTTGTAACACCCCTTACCCATTTTCAACGTCGGAATAGGGTACGAGGCATTATCGGATGTAAACACAAGCAAACATACATTCTGAGTTTGGCACCAAATTAAAACATGCTTTGGAAGCGGTTCGGGACTAAACCAAGAAATTTGGAAAATTTTAAGACACTTAGAGAATTTTTTCTAAAACAGAGGTCACACCCCCGTATGGCTTGGGACATGCCCGTGTAGGCAGGCTGTGTGGTCACACATGCCCGTGTCCCTAACCCGTGAAACTCTCTTTTTGACACTTAAAAACAAATTGAAGTCACATGGACAAGACACACGCCGATGTCCCGAGGTCGTGTCCTTCACACGGCTGAGACACACGGCCATGTCTCATGCCCGTATGCTCAATTCTGAGCATTCTGTTGCAACGAATTTAGGTGCAGGGGACATACGTGTGTCTACCCGTGTGGACAATAATAAGGATATTTACCAAGCCATTTGCCACCCTTATTGTAACATCCCTTACCCATATCCGACGCCAGGATAGGGTTCGAGGCATCACTGGACTAAAACATAAACATTCATACAAAACCAGGCCATAAAATTTCACCCAATTTACAACCATTCATACACAAGCATATTGTCCCTTATACGGGCCCATGAGGCCCAAAACATACATTGGGTGTGGTTCGGGACTAAACCGAGAACTTTCAGAACTTATACAACATTTAGAAAAATTTCTTATTTTGGAGGGTCACACGCCCATGTGGGTAGGCTGTGTGATCACACACGCCCGTGTGACTTGGGACACGTCTGTGTCCTTAGCCTGTGTAACTCTCTGTTTATGATGTCATCAACAAAATAGGGTCTCACAGCCAAATCACACGCCCTTGTGCTTAGGCCGTGTGGGGAATTAAATTCCAAAATCAGGTGCAAATTTCACATGGCCTGGGCACACGCCTATGTCATGAGGCCGTGTCTTTCACACAGCTGAGACACACGATCGTGTCTCTGCCCATGTGTTTACTACTAGGCATTATGTTTTACCTAATTAGGGTGCAGGGGACACACGGCTAGATCACACGCCCATGGGGTAGCCGTGTGTCTCACACGGTTTAGACACACGCTCGTGTGTCTACCCATGTGGACAACTTTGAGTCTATTTTCCAAGCCTTCTGTCACCCTCAATAACACATGCACACTTACACATTCATAAACATGGCTCATGCATGCCAACTTCTTATCAATTTATACTTGATCAAGACTCCATATTTTATTTAGACCAAGCTTACCAAATCACATACAACATGTAACATCAATTTACTTCCATTTTCTACATTCATGCCTTAGATGTTATTATGCCATATACTCACAATTACATCATCAAACATCCATGACCATATCCACAATTCATCCATGCTAAATGAATTTAACCACATCATGAGTGACCTTAGCACATGCATGCATATATGAATAGGATTACATCCCCACAATTAATATGAGACTTATCTCATGGCCATATACAAAATGAATCATCAAATTATTATAAGTCAACACATTTGGCTAAACCAATATGACATATAACAAAAAGACCAAGTCCCTATACATGCCATACTCAAAATACTTGAATTCACTATACCCAAAAGATTAGTTTGGTAGTGTGAATCGAGCTCCGACGTCCTTTGATCCCTGAGCTAGCTTAGCGATACTATAAGAAAATGGAAAAGAAAGGGGAGTAAGCATAAAGCTTGGTAAGTTTGTATGTAAATAATTAACAATATTAACCATGCATTAATATACGCATAACATAGTGATATTTATCACAATGTCATCGAGTGTCATAGGTACATTTTTAAGTCATTTCATTTACATAATGTACAATAAAACTCATGGTCATAATTCATTCATTCACTTCTTACCAAGGTCTCATCGATTCATAATCTCAATATTTATGAGCTTTGTGTACATACGTATACCCTTTCAACATGATCATACCTAGTCATCTCTTTCACATAATCTTTGGATTACCCATCGAACCACTTGGAATACTAAAGGATACTCGAGAATTCTCATACACATAGTAAGATTCCAATGACATATCTCAGATATGGTCTTACATGGGATCACAGGTCGAGGCCAATAGCCCAGCTATGATCTTACATGATGGCTCATATCGATGCCATGTCTTAGACATGGTCTTACACGAAATCATATATCGATGCCAACGCCATATCCTAGGTATGGTCTTACCTGGGATCACATATCGATGCCAATACCATGTCCCAGACATGGTCTTACATGGGATCACACATAACCCTAATGTCATTACATTTTTATCCTAACTATTCCTAAGGTTCAATAAGGATTTCGAGGTATCAATTCTTCGTCGAATCGTCATCGAGTCATCATTAATCAAATCCATAGAGATAGATATAAATTTTATGCAATATCAAAGCATCAAATACATAATAACATGATGTTGAATTATTTACACATGAACTTACCTTGGTACCAAAATATGGCTACTATTCGATTTAGTCTACAACCTTGTTCTTTCCTCGATTTAGGTCTGGACTCCATTTTTCTTCTATAATAGAAAATTTCAATTATCTAATTATCACATTGTTCAAAATAGTCCATAAATCATACTTTGGAAAAACTACAAATTTTCCCCCAAACTTTCACATATTTATAAATTAGTCCCTAGGCTTGTAAAATGAAATGTACTCATTTTCTTTGTTACCCAAGCTTAGTCGAACCTATATCATACTTATAACAACCCAAATTTTCTTTTAAATTATATTTTTACCACCTATTTTACAACTTTTACAAAAAGGTCCTTTTCAGGTTTTTTCATGAAAAATCACTTTGAAAAAGACATTTACCAAACATCAAACTTTCATACTCCTCCATTAAACCTCAAAATAAATGCATGTCACACATGGGTAAGTTTTCAAACATGAACCCTAGCTCAAAATAATGGTAGATATAGCTAGATCGGTTGATAACAACTTCAAAAATGCAAAGAACATTAAAAAAGGGGCTTGGATGCACTTATTATGAAGCTTGGAAGTTGAACAAAACCCTAGCTATGGCTCCTTGAGATTTTCGGCCAAGGTAGGAGAAGATGGACAAGATTTTTGACTTATTTTTCCTTTTGATTCTTTTATTAACCAAATGACCAAAAAGCCCTTAAGGCCTTTCTTTCAATTTTTTTCCTATTCATGCCCATTTTTGTCCAAAAATATAGAAATTGGTCAAATTACTATTTTAGGACCTCCAATTAATAATTCAAAGCTACTTCATACTTAAAGCTTCAAGAATTTCATATTTTGAAACTTTTACAATTTAGTCCTAAAAGTTAAATTGGACACTTATTCAAAATTTCTTTTCAACCCCATGTCTTTTCCATAATACTTTCACAAGGGCAATACTTTTGTTTCTTAATTGTTTGACTTCCTGAGCCAAAATCTTGATTGGTTTTTCTCCATAAGTCAAATTTGATTGAATCTCAACTTCTGTCGGTGAAATCATATGTGAAGGGTCTGATTGGTATCGATGCAACATAGACACATGGAAAACATCATGAATTCTTTCCAACTTAGACGATAAACCCAACCTATATGCTACCGGCCCTACCCTTTCGGTAATCTCATATGGTCCAATAAAACGCAGACTCAACTTGCCCTTCCGGCCAAATCTGAGAACTTTCTTCCACAGAGATACTTTCAGGAATACCTTATCACCAACCTGAAACTCAATCTCTTTCCGTTTCAAATCCGCATAGGATTTCTACCTATCTGAAGCAGCTTTCAGTCAATCACAAATTACCTTCACTTTCCATTCCATTTTTTTCACTAAATCAACTCCGTGAATCTAATTTTCTCTGAGTTTGATCCAATACAAAGGCGTTCGGCACTTATGCCCATATAATGCCTTATAAGGCGCCATTTTCAAACTCGACAGAAAACTATTGTTGTAGGCAAATTCTACTAATGGTAAATACCTTTCCTAACTACCTTGGAACTCAAGAACACAACACTGTAACATATCTTCAAGAATTTGAATTACCCTTTCGGATTGACCATCAGTTTGTGGATGGAAAGTGGTACTAAAATTCACTTTCGTGCCCAACTCTTCGTGTAACTTTTTTCCAAAACCGCGAAGTGAATCTTAGATCTGTATCCAATAAAATTGATAAAGGCACTCCATGCAATCTCACAATTTCAGAAATATACAATTCAGCTAACTTATCATCTAAATAGTCAGTACATGTCGGTAGAAAGTTAGCCGACTTTGTCAATAGATTTACAACAACCCATACAACATGTTTCTTTCTCGGTGTCAAAGGCCAACCCATCACAAAATTCATAGTAATACAGTTCCATTTTTACTTGGGAACCATCATAGGTTGAAGTAAGGCTGAAGGCTTTTACTTGCTAACAAATGGAGCATCTCGAAACAAACTCGAAAATATCTCTTTTCATACTCGGCCACCAATACAATTTCTTCAAGTTATTGTACATTTTCGTACTACGGGGATGTATAGACAAACAACTACTATGTGCCTCATGCAAAATCTTCTAAATGAACTCGGTATTTTTAGGAATACAAATCCTATCTCAGAACATTAAGCAGCCACCGTAACCAATCCGAAAATCTGATTCATTACTCAACTTACACTGAACTCTCTTTTCTTGCAAATCACTATCATTTTTCTGAGCTTGATAAATCTCTTGAAGAAACATTGGTCTAGCTCTTAACTCAGCTAGGATCGAACCATCATCTGATAAAGCCAACTGAGTGTTCATAGCCATCAAAGCAAATAACGAATTTCTATTCAAAGCATCGACGACCACATTTGCCTTTCCCAATTGGTACTCAATCACTAACTCGTAATCTTTTAATAACTCTAACCATCTCCATTGTCACAGGTTTAAATCCTTTTGAGTCATCAAGCACTTTAGACTTTTATGGTCAGTGAGTACCGAAAATTTGTTGCCATACAGATGATGTCTCCAAATCTTCAATGCAAACACAATGGCGGCTAGCTCCAAATCATGTGTCGTATAATTTTTCTCATGCGGTTTCAGTTGCCTTAAGGCATAATCTATCTCTTTGCCTTCTTGCATAAGTACACAACCCAATCCATTCAAGGATGCATCACTATAAACCAAAAATTCTTTTCCAGGTTCAAGTTGTACTAAAACCAGTGCCTCGGTCAACAATGCCTTTAGTTTCTAAAAACTCTGTTGGCAACTTTTCGTCCATTCGAACTTGACATCCTTCCGTAACAACCTCGTCATCGGAGTAGCAATCATGAAAAATCCTTTAACAAACCGTCTGTAATAACCGGCTAAGCCTAGAAAGTTTCTGACCTCTGACACATTCCTCAACGGTTTCCATTCAACAATAGCTAAAATCTTACTCGGGTCAACTCTAATACCATCACCCGAAACAAGGTGCCCCAAAAATCTGACTTCTTGAAGCCAAAATCCACTTTTACTAAACTTAGCACACAACTGCTTGTCTCTCAAAGTTTGCAAAACCGTTCTCAAGTG
Organism: Gossypium arboreum; assembly: GCF_025698485.1. Classification (NCBI taxonomy): domain Eukaryota; kingdom Viridiplantae; phylum Streptophyta; class Magnoliopsida; order Malvales; family Malvaceae; genus Gossypium; species Gossypium arboreum. Next base: position 113,047,398 of record NC_069077.1, on the reverse strand, counting down.
CACAGCATGCTCGGCCTCATCTCGAGAATAAATCAGTATATCATCAATAAAAACAACAACAAATTTATAAAAGTACAGTCGAAAAATTTGGTTCATTAAATCCATAAATATAGCAGGAGCATTCGTTAAGCCAAAAGGCATGACAAAAAATTCATAATGACCATACCTTTTCCGAAATGCAGTTTTCGGCACATCTGAGTCTTTGGCTCTCAACTGGTACTAACCGTACCTCAAGTCTATCTTGGAAACTACTATTGCTCCCTTCAATTATTCAAAGAAATCATCGATCCTTGGAAAGGGATACTTGTTCTTTATGGTTACCTTATTGAGCTGTCGATAGTCTATACACAGTCTCATTGATCCATATTTCTTTTTCACAAATAGTACCGGTGCACCCCACGGAGAAAAACTAGGTCTCGCAAAAACTTTATCTCTTAACTTTTGTAATTGAGTTTTTAGCTCTTTCAATTCAGTCCGTGCCATTCTATATGGAGCAATTGAAATAGGTGCTGTACCAGGGACTAGATCAATGCCAAATTCAACTTCTTTAATAGGAGGCAATCCGGGAAACTCTTCTAGAAACATATCTGGATATTCACATACTACAAGCACTGACTCAATCTTCAACTCAGACTCTTTTGTATTCAATATAAAGGCAAGATAAGCTTCACAACCCTTTCTCATACATTTATACGGAGTCATAGAAGAAATCACTACATGCAAGCTATCTGATTCAACCCAAAGAATATCACCACTTTCACATTTCAATTCAATGATTTTCATTCCATAGTCTACTACTACATTATGCATGGTCAACCAATCTATACCAAGTATTATATCAAATTCATCAAATGGCAAAATCATAAGATTAGCAGGAAAACAATGACTTCTAATCATTAAAGGGCAATTCTTACATACTTTGTCAACTAACACATACTTGCCTAGAGGGTTTGACACTTTTATCACAAATTTTGTAGGTTCAATAGACATATTCATACTAGACACCAATTTCACACAAACATATGAATGGGTAAATCCTAGATCAATCAAAGCAACCATAAAAGTATCATAGAGAGAAAAAGTACACATAATCACATCAAGAGATGAAGCCTCTTCGCGAGCGTAAATGGCATAAGTCCTCGCAGGTGCTCTACCCTCGGATCTCACAACTGGAACTCTAGGTGCACTCTTGCTATTCACTCTATTTCTTGGATTTCTCTATGTCTCCCTCTAGAAGTAGCATTGTCTGATCTTGCACTCTGAAATCTATCTTTTTCAACCATCTCGGGGCAATCTTTAATGAAATGATCCTAGGAACCACACATAAAACAAGCTCTATCATTAACTCGACAGTCGCTGAGGTGATGTCTACCACAATGTGAACACTCCAGTCTACTCGGTCGGACATTACCAACACTAGCAATTGAAGTAGTTTGATCTTTTGAAACTGAGCACTGCTAACCCTTATTTCTATTTGAGTACCCAACTGAAGCACTCGATCGAGTATTACACTCCCTCGGTTTCTTAGATGACGACTGTAGTGACTTACTCATCTGCCTTTTCTCAGCTTTTTTTTTCTCTTTAGCTAATTTCTCAGCCTTGCAAGCTCTCTCAACCAGTACAAAAAACTCTTTTTACAACACCCCTTACCTGTATTTGACACTGGAACAGGGTACAAGGTGTTACAGGACATAAATTCCCACAATCATACAAAATTGAGACGTAAAATTTTGTTCAAATTTAAAACTTTTCAATCGCATGCAAGTGGTCCCTTATAAGGGTCTACGACGCTCAAAGCATACATCGGAAGTGGTTTGGAACTAAACCAGGAACTTTTAGAATCTTTTCAACACTTAGAAAATTCTCTTGTTTTGGAGAGTCACACGCCCGTGTAGGTAGGCCATGTGGTCACACATGACTGTGTGGCTTGGGACACGCCCGTGTCCTTAGCCCGTGTAACTCTCTAAATATGACATCATCATACAATTAGAGTCACACAGCCAAGTCACACGCCCGTGTGCTTAGGCCGTGTGGAGAATTAAATTCTCGAAATTAAGCACAGACTTCACACGGCCTAGGCACATGCCCATGTTTTAAGGTCGTGTTCTCCACATGGCTAAGACATAATGCCGTGTCTCTGCCCGTGTGTTTACTACTAGGCATTCTATTTAACATTAATTAGGGTGCAGAGGACAACACGCCCTTTGGGCAGGCCATGTGTCACACATGGTCTAGACACACTCCCGTGTGTCTACTCGTGTGGAAATATTTAAGGCTATTTTCCAAGCCAATTTCCACCCTTATTTGAACAACACATTCATATTTCCAAAGGTACTTAAACATTCGTGAACCTAGCTCATGCATGACAACTTCTCCTCACATTATACTAAATTAAGACTCCATATCATGTCAAGCCCCATTTTACCCACACAAATATGGTAGCCATCATCATTCAACCATCAACAACCAATAGCCATATCATATTGAAATTGGCACATACATTCATAGATGAATACGTTTACAACCCAATAATCATTGTGAGCTGTATCTCATAGCCTTTTATAAAATGAATCATAACACCATCAAAAGCCAACACATTGGCTAAGTGTAATATCCTGATTTTGGGCCTAGTCGGAATAGTGGTTTCGTGACCACAAAATCCGAGATATAAATAATTATTTTATGATTATTTTAAGGTCTATGATATGATTGCATGATTGTGTGAAAATTTCGTGAAGAAATTTTATGCATAAAGTGCTTAATTTGAAATTTGGGACTAAATTGAATAAATTGCAAAACTTGTGTTCTAGAAGTATTTTGCATAAAATTGAATTAGATTATTAATTAGAGGTCCTTAAAGAGTAATTTTACCAATTTCTAAGTCTATGGACAAAATTGGACATGGATGGAATTTTGGAAAGTTTAGTAGTAAGGGCATTTTGGTCATTTAGGGTAAAATGAATTAAAATACAAAATTAAAAGCCAATTTTGCTCATCTTAAACCCCATGGCCGAATATAGCAAGGAGAAACCATGGCTAGGGTTTTTCAAGCTTCCAAGCTCAATTGTAAGTCCGTTCTAGCCTCGTTTTTAATGATTTTTACGTTTTTGGAGTCCCTAGCTCGATTTAGCTTATGCTAGCAATAATTTAACCTAGGGTTTATATTTGGAAAAATACCCATAGGTGAAATTTGTGTATTTTGGTGTTTTATGATAGAATATGAGGTTTTAAATTATGTTAGACAACTTGTGCTACTCGGTTTTAAGTGAAAACGAGCAAAAGGGCTTAATCGGTAAAAATACCTAATAGTCATAAGTACATGTTAGAGTGAGAATTTGATGTTGCCATAGAAGGAAAAATGATCAGCATGTCATAAAACATAAGAAAATAGGCTGAATTTTAATTTACGAGCTTTGGGGAAAAAGTGTAAATATGCAAAAGTTTAGGGGCAAAATTGTAATTTTTCCAAAATATGATTTTGGGTCAATTTGAATAATGTGAGTCCTAATTAGACTATATTTTAAATGATAGAGCAAGGAAAACTGAAATTGGGCTAAAATGGGGAAAATACCAAGTTGTGGACGAAATGGTAAAATAGCCATTTTCAGCATACGAGGTAAGTTCATATGTAAATGTTGGTAACATAGTTATTATTTTAAATGTTTTAATGTTTTTAAATGATATGATAATTATTATGAAATATTATACTTGTGATAATTGTTTGGTAATATGTCAAATTATGTGATATACTTGGAAAATATGAAATACTACTGAGTATCGGTATCGGCATTCCGTAGAAGATGGTTGAGACACATGATTGGGAAAAAGGTCCCGTTGAACCTTAGGAATAGATTAGGATACAAGTGACATGTCACTAGGATGGTTGAGCTTCCGAACTCGTTGAGTTGAGTCCGAGTTCACTTATGGATGCGAATGTCCGAACTCGTTGAGTTGAGTCCGAGTTCGTGAAATGTAACTAGGCATCCGAGCTCGTTGAGTTGAGTCCGAGTTCACTTATGGATGTGAGCGTCCGAACTCGTTGAGTTGAGTCCGAGTTCGTGAGATGTAACTAGGCATCCGAACTCGTTGAGTTGAGTCCGAGTTCACTTACGGATGCGAACGCCCGAGCTCGTTGAGTTGAGTCCGAGTTCACTTATGGGCGGGTTACATGGTAGCTTGGCTACATATGTGGCACTTATGTGCAAACTTTCCATGTATCCGAATTATATTCCGATGTGTTCAATGGGTAAAGTTCTACTCAAATGGAGGAATACTCAAGATGAAAGGGACGTATTGGTAAGTGTTGTGAAATGGATAATTTGAACAGGTATGTACTTAACCCTCGGGTTGAAAACTCGATATAACAACAATATGGTAAGATGATAAATGAAAAGGTGATATGAATGTCTTGGTAATGATTATGCAAATGATGTTTTATGTTTGCTTATATGGTTATGTTACTTGCTATTTGCATGTGAGCTTACTAAGCATTTATGCTTACTCCTCCTTTTGATTCCTTGTAGTGTTGACAAGCCACTTTCGAAATCGGAAGCGGTCGGAGGCACGCCACACTATCCGTATACCATCTTGGCGTAATGGCTTGTATATTTTGAGTATGGCATGTTTCAGGAAAAATTTACGAATTGGATTTGAGTTTCATAACTCGAGATATGATTTTAAAGCGACTATGATGCGCTTAGCCACTTGTCCGAAATTTTAAAATGAATTGTATGAGCTGTTTAATTAATGAATTAAGTCCGTTAACACCTCGTGTTCGACTCAAAGAACGGTCTCGAGTGCAGGTGTGTTACATTTAGTGGTATCGAGCAGGTTTAGTCGGTTCTCGGACTAACCTAGCATGTGTAAAAGTTTAGCTATACATGCCAGCGATCCGTGATAGTGTGATGTCTTCCGACGCGTATAAGTACCGTCTTATTTAGGCAGGTACTCTCCAACCGAAATGTGTCTTGACCATGTTCAATGTTATGTGAAGATATTTGAGTAAAATTATGATTATGATAAGTCTCGGTTCAAAAAGTATGAATAAAAGTTTATGATACATATGTGATAATATGTGAGATGAAAGTTCATGTTGTGATAAATATCCATATTTGCTTAATGCTCATACGATGCGGTGTATGTGGCTTACTTGATAAGATGAACGGAATAAGTAGAAAGTAGTAGAGGTATGAATAAAGGTCATAATATCATAATACTAATGAAAATGTCCTTGTCTTGATTGGACGTTGAATGTTGATGAATGTTAATGATATACAATTTTTTATGAGATAAAGGATTATAATGAAATGAACTTATCTATGTTAAATTGTTGGACCTGAATTGTATGATTGTAATGATATGTACATGATGATGCACGAAATGAAAGTTGTGATTGTGATGCAAATATTTATGTTTGTTTGGCCTTATATAATGTCATGAGCATGAATTAATTTAATTAAATGAATGGATAAGTAAAGCTATCTAGAAAACATAGAATGTATGCATAAGTATATTGTCTAAATGGGACAATAGGAAAATTGGTGTAAGCCAACATGAATGAATGACATGATTTTGATGATGTTACTATGATGATGGAAGTTGTGTCATATGTGTATGTATAAGAAAGTCGAGTCGAGGTCCTACAACCCTCCCCTTACCAAAGTGGTACTTATAATGGAATTTCATGAGATTTGTATTGAATAAGTTTCTGTTGAAAACCCAAAGAGTTCAAAGGATAGAATAATTATAAGTATGATCCGAGATTGAAAATGAGCTGATAAGTAAAGTCGAGCCGTAAAGTATCGATTGATATAAAGATTATTGGAATTATGCAATCGTCAAGTGCAAGGTCGAAAAAGTGTAAATCGAAATTTATTCGAACTGACATTCTTTAGTGAATGATTTAATATGAAATTTGTGACGGCAGAACTAGTTGGGGAAATGATATTTCAAATGTGAATTATCCGAGTGTGACAGCTATGATGACCTGAGATTTAGCGATCTCTTTTGAGATGTTCTATGTGTTCACCCGTTCTCGTAAATATTTCTATGGCTATTGATCTTCGAAGAAATTCTTGTTATATGGGAATGTCTTCTAATTTGGTGTTGGATGAAAGCATTGGTAGTCCGATGGTTTATAATTTATATTGCTCTATTTCATCGGGTATTCTATTTCATTTCATCGATAAGAATTGATGAGAGAATTCATATGATATTATGATTTTGTTTCTTCTACTTGATGCTTCATCGATATATATGTATGGGAAAATATATTGATCTTGTTATATTTGATTTCAATGGGATTAAATGATGTTTTCTTTTGGACTTTCTTTCTTTGAAGAATTATCGTATTCTCGTATTTTCTCTATGAATTTGGTTTTCGATTCTCCGGCATAGTATCGTATCTTGGGTTTCTTTATCCTGGATCTCTTTATTTTGGATTTCTTTATTCTGGGTTTCTCTATCTTGGATTTCTTTATTCGGTTTTCTTGTTATCTTTGTTCCATAATTTGTCAATTACGACTCATGTTCGAAGTGGGTTCTGCAGCTCATGATAATCATGTCAAATATGACTATACTTCTAATTTGATCTTGGTAATGTGGTGATTTTAGTATTGGGATTTTTTTCTAATTTCTGTGTAAGGATTTGACATCAGTAAAGGCATAGGTGATAAAAGCGCGAGTTTTAGTCAGTACGGTAAATTATTTATTTGAAAGATTTCATGTGACAATTATGTCGGATTATTTTTCCCAAGTCGATAATAGAATTTCATTTTGTACGGATAAAAGAGTAAATAGTTTGAACGAGAAGTGTATATTTAATAGAAAGAGTTGAATATTAGTTTAAGTCACTACGAATGATAAGGTTTCCATCTTGTGAAAGCTGAAAAGTTTATTACATATTGACAGAGTTCGGATAGATGAGAATATTGGTAACCAAGCGTCCGAACTAGACTAGTCTACATTGAGCAATGACTTCGACTTTCAAGAATGTATTGTTGTATGAATTGTGATGTGTTTCAAGACGGTGAGGTAATGTGATAGTTTAGAGCATCCGATGTTACATAAAATCGGAGTTGTTAAAGGGTTAAAGCCGAGCATTGGGATCTATCAAAATTATCCTTGTCAATGTTGATATTGGGATGGAAATGAGAAGGATTATTCTTGAGGCCATATCGAAATTATTTCTATGGCGGAAAGAGGAAAATGTGATGTATCCTATTGTTAAATGTTTGGCGAGATCTATAAATCACATCTCAGATTGAATGAATTCCTACTCATCGATTCATGGAATTTCGTGTCTCTTTGATTGTTGGATTTCTTGGAATTCGGTCTCCATTAAATCAAGTTGAGATCCGGTTTTATGTCATGATATCATGGGAAATTAAGAAGGGTTGAAAATTTAAGAACAGTTGAGAGTTGAGACTGTAAGCTTTTAGATCATATGAGAAATTGAAGAGATGTATTGGAGGTACAGTCTAAGTGCAAGTTCTTCGACCAAATATGAGATTAAAAGTGAAGACCACTTTTCGGTAAGATTTTCGGGACGAAAATCCTCAAGGGGGAGAGTTGTAATATCCCGATTTTGGGCCTAGTCGGAATAGTGGTTTCGTGACCACAAAATTCGAGATATAAATAATTATTTTATGATTATTTTAAGGTCTATGATATGATTGCATGATTGTGTGAAAATTTCGTGAAGAAATTTTATGCATAAAGTGCTTAATTTGAAATTTGGGACTAAATTGAATAAATTGCAAAACTTGTGTTCTAGAAGTATTTTGCATAAAATTGAATTAGATTATTAATTAGAGGTCCTTAAAGAGTAATTTACCAATTTCTAAGTCTATGGACGAAAATTGGACATGGATGGAATTTTTGGAAAGTTTAGTAGTAAGGGCATTTTGGTCATTTAGGGGTAAAATGAATTAAAATACAAAATTAAAAGCCAACTTTGCTCATCTTCAACCCCATGGCCGAATATAGCAAGGAGAAACCATGGCTAGGGTTTTTCAAGCTTCCAATCTCAATTGTAAGTCCGTTCTAGCCTCGTTTTTAATGATTTTTACGTTTTTGGAGTCCCGGTAGCTCGATTTAGCTTATGCTAGCAATAATTTAACCTAGGGTTTATATTTGGAAAAATACCCATAGGTGAAATTTGTGTATTTTGGTGTTTTATGATAGAATATGAGGTTTTAAATTATGTTAGACAACTTGTGCTACTCGGTTTTAAGTGAAAACGAGCAAAGGGCTTAATCGGTAAAAATACCTAATAGTCATAAGTACATGTTAGAGTGAGAATTTGATGTTGCCATAGAAGGAAAAATGATCAGCATGTCATAAAACATAAGAAAATAGGCTGAATTTTAATTTACGAGCTTTGGGGCAAAAGTGTAAATATGCAAAAGTTTAGGGGCAAAATTGTAATTTTTCCAAAATATGATTTTGGGTAAATTTGAATAATGTGAGTCCTAATTAGACTATATTTTAAATGATAGAGCAAGGAAAACTGAAATTCGGGCTAAAATGGGGAAAATACCAAGTTGTGGATGAAATGGTAAAAATAGCCATTTTCGCATACGAGGTAAGTTCATATGTAAATGTTGGTAACATAGTTATTATTTTAAATGTTTTAATGTTTTTTAAATGATATGATAATTATTATGAAATATTATACTTGTGATAATTGTTGATAATATGTCAAATTATGTGATATACTTGGAAAATATGAAATATTACCGAGTATCGGTATCAGCATTCCGTAGAAGATGGTTGAGACACATGATTGGGAAAAAGGTCCCGTTGAACCTTAGGAATAGATTAGGATACAAGTGACATGTCACTAGGATGGTTGAGCATCCGAACTCGTTGAGTTGAGTCCGAGTTCACTTATGGATGCGAATGTCCGAACTCGTTGAGTCGCGTCCGAGTTCGTGAAATGTAACTAGGCATCCGAGCTCGTTGAGTTGAGTCCGAGTTCGTGAGATGTAACTAGGCATCCGAACTCGTTGAGTTGAGTCCGAGTTCACTTATGGATGCGAACGCCTGAGCTCGTTGAGTTGAGTCCGAGTTCACTTATGGGCGGGTTACATGGTAGCTTGGCTACATATGTGGCTCTTATGTGCAAACTTTCCATGTATCCGAATTATATTCCGATGTGTTCAACGGGTAAAGTTCTACTCAAATGGAGGAATACTCAATATGAAAGGGACGTATTGGTAAGTGTTGTGAAATGGATAATTTGAACAGGTATGTACTTAACCCTCGGGTTGAAAACTCGATATAACAACAATATGGTAAGATGATAAATGAAAAGGTGATATGAATGTCTTGGTAATGATTATGCAAATGATGTTTTATGTTTGCTTATATGGTTATGTTACTTGCTATTTGCATGTGAGCTTACTAAGCATTTATGCTTACTCCTCCTTTTCATTCCTTGTAGTGTTGACAAGCCAGCTCGAAATCGGAAGCGGTCGGAGGCACGCCACACTATCCGTATACCATCTTGGCGTAATGGCTTGTATATTTTGAGTATGGCATGTATAGCATTATAATCATTTTGTATATATGGTCTTATGATATGGTTATTGAGTGTTATGGAAATAGAAATGCTTGGTAATGATTAGCCATTGGAATGGCTAATCATGATCATATTTGGTATTATGTATGTCAAATTGCTAGCTAATCCATGGAAACCATGAAATAGGTAAAATTTACCATAAAATAGATTCAGACAGCAGCAGTGACGTGAGTTTGAAAAATCACTAAAAATAGTAGAAATGGAATTAAATAATGAATAAGTTATGTAATCGAAGCTTGATGAGTCTATTTTCATATGGAATAAGCGAAACAGGTATATGAGCTATATTTGATGAGATGTTTAAATTTTTGTGAAACAGGACCAGAGCGATTTCTGGATCCCCTGTTCTGACTTTAGAAATTCACCATAAATTTTACAAAGATAATTAGAAATCATGCTTTATATGTACAGATTCCTTATTGAGTCTAGTTTTATTAGAGACAAACGGCATAGTCATTGAAGGTCTGTACAGGGAGATATCTGATTCGTAATACACAGAGGTCAGAGTAGTTGAACCCTGAAACAGGGGAGACTTTAACTAATAAACTGTACTAATTGGCCCAACCAAAAATTCTAGAAAAAATTTAGTAGATATATATATGAGTCTAGTTTCAGGAAAAATTTACGGAATTGAATTTCGAGTTTCGTAACTCGAGATATGATTTTTAGAGCGACTGTGATGCAGTTAGCCAGCTTGTCTGGAAAGTTTAAAATGAATTGTATGAGCTGTTTAATTAATGAATTAAGTCCGTTAACACCTCGTGTTCGACTCCGGCAACGGTCTCGGGTACAGGGTGTTACACTAAGCAAATATGACATATAAAAAAATTAACCAATTTCCTATACATGCCATACTCAAAATAATGAAACTAACTATACCCAAAAGATTCCAATTGATAGTGTGACCGAGCCTCCGATATGCTTTGATCCCCGAGCTAGCTTGGCGACACTATAAGAAAATGGAAAAAAGAGGGAGTAAGCATAGAGCTTAGTAAGCTTGCATGTAAATAATAAGCAATAAAAATATGTATCTTCATACACATATGTAACATAATTTAGTTCATCTTATTCTCAACAATCATTGTAGTAATATCCTATCTCGTTCGATTTATATAATGTTCAATAGAACTCAAGATTCATAATTCCTTCATCTTCATCTAACCAAGGCTTAATCATTTTTTAATCTCGACAAGTACAAGCTTGGCATACATACCTGTACTCTTTCAACATGATCATACCTCGTTATTTCTTTAGCAATTACTTGGACTACACGTTGAACCACTTGGAATACTAAGGGATACTTAAGAAATCATATTCGCATAGTAGGGTGCCAATGCCATATCCCTGACATGGTTATACATGAGACCCTTATCAATGCCAATGCCATGTCCCAGACATGGTCTTACATGGGATCACACATATCGATGCTGATGCCATATCCCAGATATGGTCTTATACGGGATCTCATCAACCCAAAAGCCATGATAATTGTACCCAAAATATTTCTAAGGTTCAACCGACGTCCATCAACTCAAACCTTTGTCGGACAACATCGACAATACTTACAAAGGAAAATATACAATTCATGTAACATAAAGTGTTAAATGTATAATAGAATGATGTATTACTTACACGCAAACTTACCTCGGTACAAAAATGTAACTAGCTATTCGATTTAGTCCACAACCTTGTTCTTCCCTTGGTTTAGGTCCGGACTTTATTTTTCTTGATCTATAATAGCAAATTTCACTTATTTAATTATCACATTATTCAAATCAATCCATAAATCATACTTTGGCAAAAATTATAATTTTGCCTTTAATCTTTCACATATTTACACTTTGGTTGCTAAGCTCGTAAAATGAAATGTGTCTAATTTTTTTGTTACCCAAGCCTAGATTCATATTCCCTCTTATCACAACCCACTTTTTTCATCAAATCACATTTTTGACACCTATTTTTATGTGTTTTACAAATAAGTCCTTTAGGTGTTTTCATGAAAAATCACTTAGAAAAAGATGTTTATCATGAATCAAACTTTCATATTCCTCTATTAAACACCAAAATACATGCATGTCACATATGTGTAAGTTTTTGAACATGAACCCTAGCTCAAAATAATGGTAGAAATGCTAGTTCATGCTTCAGGGATCTCAAAAACATAAAGAATATCCAAAACGAGGCTAGGATTGACTTACTATTAAACTTGAAAAGTTGAAAAGCCCTAGCTATGGTGCTCCTATAATTTTTGCCTATGGCATGAGAAAGATGAGCAAATTTTTCTTGATTTTTCCTTTTTTAATCTTTTATTAACCAAATGACCAAAATGCCCTTTTCATTAAACTTTCAAAATTTATCCATGATGCCCATTTTTGTCCATAAAAATAAAAATTGGGCAAATTGCTATTTAAGGACTTCTAATTAATAATCTAAAGCTATTTCATACTAAAAGTTTCTAGAAACACATCTTTTACAACTTTTGCAATTTAGTCCTAAATGTCAAATTGGACACTTTATTAATAGAATTTCTTCATGAAACTTCCACACAAGAATGCAATCATACCATAGACCTCATAAGATTCATAAAATAATTATTTATGCTTTGAATTTTTGGTTTTGAAACGACTGTTCTAACTAGACCCTAATTCGGGATGTTACAATTCTCCCCCCTTAAGGATTTTCGTCCCCGAAAATCTTACTGGTAAAAAGACTTGGGTATTGGCTTCTCATCATTTTCTCGAGTTCCCATATGGCTTCTTCATCCCCATGTCGTTGCCATACCACTTTTACAAGGGCAATACTTTTCTTTCTTAATTTTTTGATCTCCCGAGCTAAAATTTTAATTGGTCCCTCACCATGAGTCATATCCGGTCAGATCTCGACCTCTGTCAGTGAAATCACATGCGAAGGATCAGATCGATATCAGTGCAACATAGACATATGAAACACATCTTGAATCTTTTCTAATTTGGATGGTAAGGCTAACCGATATGCAACTGGCCTTACTCTCTCGGTGATCTCATATGGTCCAATAAAACGCGAACTCAACTTGCCCTTTCGGCCAAACCTCAAAACTTTCTTCCACGAAGATACTTTCAAGAATACCTTATCATCGACTTGGAACTAATTCTTTTTCCATTTCAAATCTTCATAGGATTTCTGTTTATCCAAAGTGGCTTTCAAGAAATCACATATTATCTTTACCTTTTCTTCGGTTTCCCTATCTAAATCAACTCCATGAATCTGATTCTCTCTGAGTTCGGTCCAATACAAGGGTGTTCAACACTTACACCAGTACAATGCTTCATACGGTGCCATTTTCAAACTCAACTGAGAACTGTTGTTGTAGGAAAATTCTACCAACGACAAATAATTTTCCTAAATACCTCAGAACTCAAGAATACAGCACCGTAACATATCTTCAAGAATCTGAATTACCCTTTTATATTGACCGTTAGTTTGTGGATGGAAAGTAGTACTAAAATTCAACTTTGTACCTAAAGCTTCTTGTAGCTTTTTCCAAAACTATGATGTGAATCTTGGATCCCTATCCAAAATAATCGACAAAGGTACTCCATGAAGTCCCACAATTTTAGAAACATACAACTCGGCTAGTTTATCGAGTGAGTAGTCGATACGTACCGGAATAAAATGATCTGATTTCGTTAATCGATCAACTACAACCCAAACGATATTTTTCTTTCTCGGGGCCAATGGCAATCTCGTCACAAAATCCATAGTAATATGGTTTCATTTCCACTAAGGAACCATCACAGGTTTAAGTAAGCTCGAAGGTACTTGGTGCTCGGCTTTCATTTGCTGACAAATTAAGCATTTCGAAATAAACTCTGAGATGTCTCTTTTCATACCTAGCCACCAATACAATCTCTTCAAGTTATTATAAATCTTGGTGCTACTCGGATGGATTGACATACAACTACTATGTGCCTCGTGAAGAATTTTCCCAATAAGCTCATCATCTCTAGGTACACAGACCCTATCCTGGAACATCAAACAACCATAGAAACCAATCCAAAAATCTAATTCAACACCCGGTTCACATTGAGCTCTCTTGATTTGTAAATCATTGTCACCTTTTTAAGCTTCGTAAATCTCTTGGAGAAACATTGGTCTAGCTCTCAACTCTGCTAGTATGGAACCATTATCGGACACAGTCAACTAAGTATTCATAACTCTCAAAGCAAATAAGGATTTCCTACTCAAGGCATCGGTGACCACGTTTGCTTTGCCCGAGTGATAGTCAATCACCAACTCATAATCTTTTATTAACTCTAACCACCTCTGTTGCCATAAATTCAAAACTTTTTGAGTCATCAAGTGTAACAACCCGATTTAGACCTTAGTCAGAATAGTGGTTTTGGGATAGAAATCTGAGTCAGAAAAATATTTTAATATTATTTTCTGTGCTTATAATATGTGAATTGATATATGTGAAAATTTCAAATGAAAATATTATCGTTTGTGTGCCAATTTGATAAAAAGGACCTAATCGAGTAAAATGTAAAAGTTGCATTCTATATGTTAAAAGTGTCTATTTGCTATGGATTTTTAATTGTGAGGTCATTTTGCTTTGAATAGACCATTTTAAGCTTGAGTGGACCATTATAGTCATGTATTAATGAATTTTCATGAATTAACATTAAGGGTAAAAATAGAAATTGATTAATTATTTTATAATTAATAAAAAAGGTTAAAATTCATTTGGTTCACCCATCTTCCACCAAAAATAGAAAGAAAAGATAAGGTTTAAGTGTTTGAAGCATTCAGCCATGGTCCAAGCTTGATTCAAGGTTTGTTTTTGTTCAGCTTTTTGATAATTTCTACGTTTTTGTGACCATTGCTTTGTATTCAATCAAGCCCATGCCTCAATTCTGAATTAGATGATGATTTTGATTTAAGCCATTGATGAAATTGTGAGCTTTGTAATGTTAGTTGATGAAAAATGAAAGACATGTGTTAGATTAATATGTTTTGTATTTGAATTTTTGATGAATTTGAGTAATTTGGGTTAAATTGTGAAAATGAGACTTTAAAGGACTAAAATGTGAAATAAATGAAATATTTGGGCTTACATGAGCTAAGGGAATATTCGGCCAAACATGGATGATATGAAATTTTGTGTATTTTGTGATTTTATGAATTAGGGACTAAAGTGTTAAAATGTGAAAATGTGAGGGCTAATATTTAAAATACCCTAAATATGTGTTTATGGATTAAATTGAATGATTTTTTGAATAAAAGAGTTAAATTTGAATTTATATGGATGAAGAATCAAAGAAAATGGAATTAGATGAGGAAAGTCGAAAGTCGTCGAGTAGTCAATTTCGTCCATTCGAATCCATACGAGGTAAGTCGATATACAAATAAATGTGTTTGAATTAAATTATTATTGCTTATATGATATTGAATTGTGATGGATGAATATGGAAGATGATATGTGAAATCTGAGAAAGTTCCGATAATGAGACGATGTTTGAAAAGTCACGTACAAACTATAGGAATGTTAGGATACATATGTCATGATATAGGATTCCGATATGAGTTATCGTGTAAGACCACGTCTGGGACGTTTTCTTCGATTTAAGATTTACATGTAAGACCATGTCTGGGACATTGGCATCATATTTGATTTCATGTAAGACCCTGTCTGGGACAGTGGCATCGATATTCGATTACATATAAGACCACGTCTGGGACGTTGGCATTGTACAAGCTTTCTGAGCTATCCGCGTATCCTATTTGATTCCATATGGTTCAACGGACATTCTTAGAAATGAATAACTATATGAATGTATATCTGATTTAGGTATGTATAAACTGTACATGGAATTTGGCATTGTAAGGTGAGTATGATTATGATCTTTTGATATGTGATATAAGTATGAGAAAATATGCTATATGTGAAAATGAATTGGTAATATGTGAAAGGTATATGAACTATGTTGTTTGCCATAGTATTTAGCAATGGAGTATACGTATTTTATGATGCTTATGTGCTTAAAATGATAAGTTTATTTGTATATGGCTTACTAATCTTTTGAAAGCTTACTTTGTGTGTGTTTGCATTGTTTTATAGATATCAAAGCTACCAGGAGCTCAGGGATCGTCGAGGATCATCACCACACTATTAAACTTAATTTTGGTACCTTTTGAAAATGTATATATCAAAGTATGGCATGTATAGGCTATAATTATTTTGGATATGTTCTATGTAACACCCCAAACCCGGCCTAGATGATATGGCCAAACCTGGCGTTTCACATTGAAGTGTTTTTCGAAAACCTTATTTTCATTGAAAGCTCTTCTTTAAAAAAAAAACATTGAGTAAAATTCTAGCTTGTATTTGTTGCATACAAAGTGAGGTGTATTTTAAAAAAAAAACTATTTCCTCTTGTATGATAATAATTACTTTGTAAAACCTCTTTTCAGTTGTGGAAACTTTATTTAAAATAGATGATCTATGAAAACTTGTCATTTAAAAATTAAGTTGTGGAAACGTAGTACTTAAAAAAAAAGTTATGGTTTAGGAAAAACCATGTTCTACTTCTAACAAATATAAAGCATAAAAATAGTAATAATCCTAATTTGAAATAATAACTAGAGGAAAGGCCTTATTACACCCCAAATCAAAAAAAAAAAAATCAAATTATTAAAATTACATAAAAGACTAAGTCTAAACTTTTTGCTAGTTGGCCACTTCTGAGTCCTTCCATCCGTCGAACCGCCTACTAAGGATCACATGAAAAATTTAAAAGGAGGGGGTGAGTTTTAAGAACTTAGTGTATACAACCCTCAAACAAGTTTACATACTTACATATGGCCCACTAGGCCCAATCTCATTCATATGGCTCATTAGGCCCAAATTACATTCATACGGCCCATCAGGCCCGAATCAATTCCAAGCCATGTAACCAACATGACTAGTTCATCTCTTATTATCAAATCGACAAATTCGCTTATTTTGGGCCCATAGCCCGTCGGGCCTATTTAGCCCATTCTGGCCCAGATGGCCTAAGTACGACCCAGATCCTAGAGATCTCTTATGGGGCCCCAGTCAACGTATCGATTTGTCCCTTACGAGTGTTCGTGCACTCACAAGACTATCGTAGCCAAACTTTCAGCTTTTTGACATTTCGACTTTTCGACATTTCCGGATTTGCCAATCCAACGTGTGTACAGTGTATGTACACACCTTCGGCTTTATATCAAGCTATCATAGGGTAGAACTACACACCTTATCACCTGGAATACTAAGTATTCATAATCTCCCGAACCTGTATTCAACATTATAATCCATTAGTCACATCCCATTAAATCAAAATAAATCCACTACTTACCGAAGAACAACCTATACTTGCCTTGACTAGATTGATCGACTGGGATCTGCCTACGTAACTCGAAATCTAATGTAGTCCCCCTTCTGCATCCAGCAAAAAGTCCCTAACGTCTGACACCTTACATCGCTTAAACTTAGGAGCCTCTACCCCAACCTCTCTGCTAGAACCCCCCTTTTCCATCAACTAATACTTAGCTAGCAATCACAATCTTGAATGAGAGGGAGAAAGAGAAATAAATGGAGAAACCATAGGTTAACGAAAGTAATGTTGTGAAAAGGATAAAGAAAAATTAACTTTTAAGAGTGTAGAAACGAATGAACTCAGAAATATTTTACAAAAGCCGAAGAAGATCTAATTCACTTACCGATCGCGAGATCACTTGCCAACAAGAAATCAACCCCCAAAGTGTATGAATTGGCTCTTAAATGAAAAAGAAGCAACCGTCTAAGTTAAAGAGGGAAGAGATTGATTTGATTAAAATAGCGAAGAAAAGATCAAGAGTTTGGCTTAAAGGAAAGAGGAGATGAAGGGTTTGAGAATACTCAAGTATTTGCAAAAATAAAAAATAAAAATAAAAAAACAAAACAAAAGAGTCAAGAGGTTGGAAGAAATTTGCCCCAAGAATATGCGACTGAAGCACACAAAAACAAAAAATACCCTTACTTGTCCATACAACACACGTATATATAAAAAAAATACAAACGTACACTACCCAATCGACTTAAACTCGTCAAGTTAAATTCCCTTCAATTTCTCTAATTTTATCACCACCATATCCACACTTAATCCTTATCCTTATCTCCACTGTAACCTTGATTTTAGCCAACAATTGCATTCAAATTACTTCTAGTGAATGACAATCCTTCCTTATGTTGCATAGCAAAATTGAATTCCCTTTTGCACATGAAACCACTCGAACTCTAGTCCTCCAACTTCCCAATACGCTGTTGGCCACTGCAGCGCTACCTATCTTGTGCTACCATTTGATCACAATTAACTATAAGGCTTATATGCCTAAGTCTTAGTTTCCTTAAGGAATAAAAATTTAAAGCTTTGCCAGGCCTGGGATTCGAACCTGCAACCTCTTAGCTCCATAGCATGCTTCTCGCCACTGACCCCCAGGCGCTCTTGTGCCATATTTCCACCAAACATATTTATAAGGCCTAAACACTAGCTTCCCTACTAATCATATGCACAATAAAAATTTTTACCAAGGCCAGGACTTGAACCCTGGACTTTCTTCTTGCTACCAACAGCTTTTGCCACTAGGCCAAGCGTTACCTTGTGTCAGATTTTACCAGGCCTTATTAATAAGCCTTCCACCTAATTTTGCTAAAGCCCTGGATCAAACCCAAGACTTTTTCCACACTACCAACCCTTCCTAAATCACTTAACAATTAAACTAAACATGCAATTATAAAATATTTAAACACATTTAAGTTATTAAAGCCGCTTTCTAACCGATCCCAAACTCAAGGCCTATTACTTCTAGGCCCAAAATTCAGGGTGTTACAATTCACCCTTCCTAAAAAAATTTCGTCCTCGAAATTTTTGAATAACAGGGTAGTCGTGTATCAACTATCACACTATGCTACCACTGTGCACTTTAATCCTAATAATTGTAATAAATATCCAGAACATCCACCTATCGCAAAAATTCTCAAACACACACAAAATAAGTATCAAATTCAGATTCAAGTGTTTTAATACAATCTGATATCTAAGGAAATCCTATTGAATATAAAGAATTAATAGCTTAAGACATATTGCAGTATACTAGTTCAACATAATTCAGTAGTAAGAAAACTTACTTGGCTCGACATTGCAGGCTAGTGTGCCACACAATAGGATCTTTCAAAACCACCTCAATATCATTTGTAAACAATTTTTAAATCTCAAAAACAAAGTCCATTTCATAGCCTGAGTTTTAAACCTGGCTCTGATACCAATAAATGTAAAACCCTAAACCCGTCCTAGATGTTATAGCTGAACCTGGCGTGTCACATTGAAGTGTTTTTTGAAAACTTTATTTTCATTGAAAACCCTTCTTTAAAATAAAAACCTTGAGTAAAATCTCAACTTGTATTTGTTGCTTACAAAGTGAGGTGTATTTAAAAAAATTATTCCCTCTTGTATAATAATAATTACTTTGTAAAACCTCTTTTCAATTGTGGAAGCTTTATTTAAAACAGATGATCTATGAAAACTTGTCATTTAAAAATTAAGTTGCAGAAACGTAGTATTTAAAAAAAAAGTTATGGTTTAGGAAAAACCATGTTCTACTTCTAACAAATATAAAGCATAAAAATAGTAAAAATCCTAATTTGAAATAATAACCAAAGGAAAGGCCTTATTACACCCCAAATAAAAAATAATAATTTACTTATTACACCACAAATAAAAAATAATAATTTAAAATCAAATTATTAAAAATTACATAAAAGACTAAGTCTAAACTTTTTGCTAGTTGGCCACCTCCGAGTCCCTCCATCCGTCGAACCGCTTACTGAGGATGTAACACCCCTAACCCGTGGTCGTTACCGGAGTTGAACACGAGGTGTTACCGGGCTTACTTCACTTATTTCGCCCTTTATATATCCAGGCAAGCTAGCTAACTGCACCACTGTCACCTTAAAAATCATATCTCGAGTTCCAGAGCTTGAAATCCAGTTCCGTAAATTTTTCCTGAAACTAGACTCATAATTCCATCTACACATTTTTTTGTAGAATTTTTGGTCTAGCCAATTAGTAGAGTTTATTAGTTAATGTCTCCCCTGTTTCAGGGTTCGACTACACTGACCTTTGCGCGTTACGACTTGGATATCTTCCTGTTCAGGGCTCCAACACTTATGCCGTTTGTTTCTAATGAAACTAGACTCACAAAGAAATCTGTAAATGTAGAGCATACTTCTAATTATCTCTGGTTAATTTATAGTGAATTTTCAAATTGAACAGGGATCCAGAAACTGTTTCGCCCCTGTTTCTAAATATTGAATATCTCTTAAAATCCGACTCATATGACCGTTTCGTTTCTTCCATATGAAAGTAGGTTCATCAAGGTTAAATTACATAATTTATTCACTATTTAATTCCATTTCTACTATTTTTAGTGATTTTTCACATCCACATCACTGCTGCTGCCACCATCTATTTTAAGGTAAACTTTACCTATTCTATGATCCTCCATGGATCAACTAAGGTTTGTCATACATATACCAAAAGTGATCATGAATAACCAAGTCAAGAGTATAACACCGAAAATAATTAGCCATGGCATATGGCCTAATGATCAATTAAACCTCAACTATTTCTCATCCAAAACCGAACTCACTAAACTTATAACCAAGTACCACAAGGCTGAATTGACTTAATGTCTATGCCATTTTCGCATGGCTTAAGGTTTACATACCAAATTTCAAACATAACATTATAGCTTATACATGTCGAAATGTTCTTCTAGACCCACTAAGAAGAAAGTACCAAAATGATTGCTAGTTGGTGTGATGACTTTGATGACGGTCCCGGGCACGCAAAAAGGATGAATCCAAGAAACCTAAAATAGGTGACAAGCAAACACCGAATGAGTATATAACTCAGTAAGTCATAAGCATTCCACAACCATCCATTAACAAAATTATCACAAAATGAAACAATGAAACGAGGCTAAGTACTCCATCCATACCGAACTATACCATAGTTCCTTAGACCTTTCGGTTCAATCTCATACCAAGCCATACATTCACATTTCATATACTATTCAATAGGGTATTTGAGGCATTTTCCATACATCATTTCATATTCGTTTCAATCATACAACTAAATGTCCTTTCGTCTATTCCACGATAAACCTTATGTACATGACCGCAATTGTAATCATCACATAGATTCAAAACTTACCAAGCTCAACCCGAACATGAACATAGCGCCTACTTGCCATGAACCCAAGGTACTTACTCTTTCCGCTGTCCATGATCAACTTGATGAAGTCACACCCTCCATGTAAATAATCGATCGAAGATATATATCGAATTCGCACACATAGTGCTTAATAATCGATCACTCACACTTAGTGCCATATGATTTAAGCTCGCACACATAGTGCCATATAATTTAAGCTCGCACACTTAGTGCCATACATTTCAAGCTTGCACACTTAGTGCCAATCTCGTCACCATGCACACTTATTGCCCGCACACTTAGTGCCAAACCAAACACTCTACACATTTCACTACCTTTTACATTCAACAATGTCATCATTCCATGCACATACATTTTATATACATTTCATCTCATTAACACAATTACATAGGTATTACGATCATTTAAATCAATACCAAATATATGCTTATTGACTTACCTCGGATGCTGTCGAATGTCTTCAACGGCTATTCAATTACTTTTTCTTTCCCCTTGTCCAACTTCGATCCTTTAAGCTCTTGAGCTAAATCAAACAAATTTACTTCTCAATCAAACACACACATACGACAACCATATACATTTCAAAAACCAATTCATTCGTATCATTTGTCCATATATTATCTTTTAACACATTCGGTCACTAGGGCGACCTATTTAACCTTTAAGCATTCTTTTCCAATTTTAGTTAAATAATACCGAATGCCATTAACTACTAATGCCACACACACACATATACATAAAATTAACCCATACATGACCTATAGCTCATTCGGTCATTCATCTCTCAAGCCTATCAAGCTTCATATCATGCTTTCTTGGCCGAATATACATATAAGCACAATTTGGCATTTTTATTCACTCCATGATACATTCGGCCTTGACATAATTTCATTAAAAGTCCCTATTAGCCACTCCCATAATCTAAATCTAAAAATTGGCAACACCCACCTTTTAACTATCTTAGCCGAATACTTCTCAACACTTAGATTAAAGTATGCACATTAACTTAATACAACTTTCATTATACCTTTCTCCCTAAAACATAATTTATAAATCTCACCCTTCCTTCCATGTTTCGATCAATTATTCAAATTATCACATAACATAAATTTTGTATTCCCTATTCATCTTAACTCATTCGGCTTTAACAATTACCCAATTCTCCTAAAAGAAACTAACAAATAACTTAAGTAATTTCATTAACCCATATAGCCGAATGTACCAAGCATTTATCATTTTGCAACATGAATTCTATAGCATGGCCGAATACTCATGCACATACACACATAACAACAAGAACTCAATGACCTAAAATTCTCCTTTTATTAAACATTCAAACTCACTCCTCTTCATGCTTCATTACAACAACATCAAAACACCAACCAAGAAAGACAACATCCATGGCCGAATTTCATCTCCATCAAATAGCAAAAGAAATCTAAACCATGGGCTAGGTAGAACTCGAGATAACAATTTAAAACATGCATGCATCTCATGGAATATCATCAAACCTACCTTAACCTAGCTACAAGCATGGCCGAATCTCTCATTATTTCCTCCCTTCATTCCTTTGTATTTCGGTCAAGAACAGCCAAAAGAATGAACAAAACCTTTTTTTTTTCTCTAGTCACGGCAATGGGAGCATGCATGAGACCATTTCTTTCATTTTTTTTTTCATCACTCCTCCCTTTCATTATTTTATTTTTCCTTACATAATGCATTAGGCCAACATGTCTAGGACATGTTTTCTTTGCCCATCATCCCTGTCATGGCCGGCCACTAGGCTTAGATTTAGGGAAATTTGACATGCAAATCCCTCATTTTCACAACATGCATTATTAGGCCACTTTGCATTTGCCTAGCACATTTCTAAATTTTCTCATATAAGTCCTACTAACTGAATTCACATGCAATCGACTAAATCGAAGCTTGAAACTTTCACACATTCATATTTACACATTTTAAACAATAAATACCATGTTCAAAAAATCTGGTGACTCGGTTTAGCGGTCCCGAAACCGCTTTCCGACTAGGGTCACTTTAGGGCTGTCACAACTCTCCCCCAGTTAAGAAATTTTTGTCCCCGAAAATCTTACCGGTAAATTGGCTCAAGTATCGCTCTTTCATGGAGTCCTCAAGTTCCAAAGTGGCTTCTTCAATTCCGTGTTTATGCCACAACACCTTCACTAATGGGATTTTCTTATTTCGCAACTCTTTTACTTCACGCATCAGAATGCGAACCGGCTCTTCTTCATAACTCAAATTAGGCTGAATCTCAATCTCAGATGGAGTGATTACGTGCGATGGGTCAGACCTATATCGTCGAAGCATCGAGACATGAAAAACGTTGTGAATCTTTTCGAGCTCAGGGGGCAGAATTAATCGGTATGCGACTGGTCCAACTCGTTCGGATACTTCATACGGACCGATAAACCTTGGACTCAATTTGCCCTTACGGCCAAATCTAAGCACATTCTTCCAGGGTGAAACTTTGAGAAATACTTTGTCTCCAACCTGATACTCAATGTCTTTTCTTTTCAAATCCGCATACGACTTTTGGCGATCCGAAGCAGCTTTCAAACTTTCACGAATTACTCGAACTTTCTACTCGGCATCCTTAATCAAATCAACCCCGAAGATTTTACTTTCACTAAGTTCAGTCCAGAATAATGGGGTACGGCATTTACGACCGTATAAAGGCTCGTAAGGCGCCATCTTAATACTTGATTGAAAACTATTGTTGTAAGCGAATTCAATCAAAGGTAAATACCGTTCCCATGAACCACTAAACTCAAGGATGCAACATCTCAACATATCCTCGAGGATTTGAATTATCCGTTCAGATTGACCATCGGTTTGGGGATGAAAAGCAGTGCTAAAATGCAGCTTGGTACCCAAAGCCTCTTGCAATTTCTTCCAAAATCGCGATGTAAATCTTGGGTCTCTATCCGACACGATAGAAATAGGTACCCCATGCAATCAACAACTTGGGAGACGTATAATTCTGCCAATTTATCAAGCGAAAATTCCGTGCGGACAGGGATAAAATGAGCAGATTTGGTCAGTCTATCAACAATGACCCAGACCGAGTCTTTCTTATTCTGAGTCAACGGTAACCCAGACACAAAGTCCATTGTTACTCGATCCCATTTCCATTCGGGTATCATGATTGGCTAAAGTAATCCCGACGGTACTTGATGTTCCGCTTTCACTTGTTGACATATCAAACACTTTGAAACAAATTCTGAAATGTCTCGTTTCATACCGGGCCACCAAAATTGGCGTTTCAGGTCATTGTACATTTTAGTACTACCCGAGTGGACTGACATTCGACTACTATGAGCTTCATTCAAAATCATCGAAACAAGTTCCGAATTCCTTGGAATACATAATCGACCCTTGAACGTCAAGCAATCATTGTCGTCAATCTGAAATTCCGATTCCTCATTCGAAACACATTCAGCTCGTTTAGCGACCAATTCAGCGTCGACCTTCTGGGATTCAAGTATTTGATGAACCAATAACGGTTTGGCCTCTAAGTCAACTACTAGCACCTCATCTGGTGAAACGGACAGGTGAGCATCCATTGCTCTCAAAGCAAATAGTACTTTACGACTTAAAGCATCGGCCACCACGTTGGCCTTTCCCGGGTGATAATCAATGACAAGTTCATAGTCTTTCAACAACTCAAGCCAACGTCTTTGCCGCAGATTTAGATCTCTTTGAGTCATCAAATATTTAAGACTTTTGTGGTCCGAATAAATATGACACCTTTCTCCAAACAAGTAATGTCGCCATATTTTCAAGGCGAACACTATGGCTGCTTGTTCAAGGTCATGGGTCGAATAGTTTCTCTCATGCGGCTTTAGTTGTCTCGACGCGTAAGCCACAACTCGACCCTCTTGCATCAATACACAACCTAGCCCAAGCAAGGATGCGTCACTGTAAATGACGAACTCTTTACCTAGACTCCGGCTGTACTAGCACTAGGGCCTTGGTTAAACAGGTTTTTAGTCGATCGAAACTTTCTTGACAGCGTTCCGACCACTCGAACTTAACATCTTTTTGAAGTAGTTTTGTCAATGGTGCAGCTATCATCGAAAAACCCTTTACAAACCGTCGATAGTATCCGGCAAGCCCCAAAAAGCTCCTAACTTCGGTAATATTCCTTGGAGGTTTCCAATCGACTATGGCCGAAATTTTGTTCGGGTCCACTCTGACACCCGATGCGGACACCACGTGCCCCAAAAAGCTAACCTCTATCCGTCAATTCTTGTAATTGAACTTTCAATTCCTTTAATTCCGTTAATGCCATACGATACGGGGCTATTGAGATTGGAGTGGTACCAGGTACAATTTCGATGCCGAATTCCACTTCTCGAACCGGTGGCAATCCCGGTAACTCCTCAGGAAAAACATCTGAATACTCACAAACCACTGGTACTAATTCAAGTTTCCTTTCCGTCTCTTTGCTCTCAAACACATATGCAAGGTATGTTTCACACCCCTTTTTCACATATCTCTGAGCGGTCATTGAAGATATTATCGTTGGCGCTCCTTTTAAATCAGTAGACTCAAATCGGACTACCTCATTATTTGCACTCCTCAAATCAATGGTTTTCCTTTTGCAGTTCGCCACTGCATCATGTACGGTCAGCCAATCCATACCAAGAATAACATCAAATTCATTAAACGGTAAAAGCATCAGATCGGCCGGAAAACAGGATTCTCGAATTATTAAGGGGCATCTCTTGCACACTTTATCAACGAGTACGTATTGACCCAAAGGGTTTGACACTCGAATTACGAACTCAGTAGACTCAACGGTAGAGTCTTATGGATGCTAAGGTTTCACATACATATGAATGAGTAGAGCCAGGGTCAATCAATGCAATCACACTAGTATCAAAGAGAGTGAAAGTACCAGTGATAACATCAGGGGAGGATGCCTCCTCTCGTGCGCGGATGGCATATGCTCTAGCAGGAGCACGGGTCTCGGATCAAACAACCGTATCAGAGGCCCCTCTTGGATTACCACCCCTACCTCCTGAAATTCTCGGGGATCTACCTCTAGCCGTCGTTCCACTAGGTCTTACACCTTGCATCTTATTCTTCTCATCTAGCTCCGTGCAATCTCTAATGAAGTGGTCCTTCGAACCGCATCCGTATATGAGCCCTGTTAGCAGACTTACCCCAACATTCACCTATGTGTCGTCTTCCACATTGGGGGCATTCAGGCTTTTCTTGACGATTATTGCCTACACTAGCAACCGAAGTAGCTCGTGAGTCCATCGATGGTCGTGCTCTAACGGAAATCCCCGCAGACGTCCTTGACTTATTTGTGTCCTCCTTGAATTTTTTTATAGCCGAAAATGGAGCTTTACCCGTCGATCTCTTACGACAGTCTTTAGCTTCAAATTCCGCCTTCTTCTTCTCCTTTCCAAGTTCTTCCGCCTTGCAGGCTCGTTCAACTAGTGTTACAAATTCTTTTATCTCCAGAATACCCACCAGCAGCTTTAAATCTTCATTCAATCCTTCTTCAAATCTTTTGCACATAGCAACCTCATCAGCCACACACTCCAGAGCATATCGACTAAGTCTTACGAACTCATGTTCAGATTCGAGATCTGCCATACGACCTTGCTTGAGCTCTAAGAATTCCTTACGCTTTTGATCGATGAACCGTTGACTAATATATTTCTTTCGAAATTCCGTTTGAAAGAAATCCCAAGTAACTTGTTCCTTTGGGACTATGGAAATCAAGGTCCTCCACCAGTAGTAGGTCGAGTCTCGCAACAAGGATATAGCACACTTAAGACATTCATCGGTGTGCATGATTCATCAAACACCGAATGGTGTTATCAAGCGAACTCGGCCCTTCGGCACATCAAGAACTATGGCCTTGAACTCCTCGGCCCGCTTCCTAATCAAGTCCACGGTGGTTTACTCAAATCACAGATCGAAGAATCGATGGCATTACGGGCTCTTAGGGTGGAGTATTTAAATTCGGGAATGGTTGGACAGCCGGATTGGTTCGGGCATATTATGCGACCCATTCATTCATCATGGTGAAGAAGGCTTGTTTCGCCTTCATCTTGATTATTCGCAGATGACTTAGGCTCAACAGGCGGTGTCCCTTGTGCAGGAGCAGCCGCTACACTTTCAACATCATCCGCTAAGGGTCTCTCTGGCCCGGGTTCCATTTGCTAATCAAAACAAAAATTTCAACCGTCAGAAGTCATCACATTATTAAGCACTATCATTACGGCATGTATAGCTAGACTCATACGCACTATGGTAGTCCTAGAACCGACTAAACCATAGCTCTGATACCAATCAAATGTAACACCCTAACCCGTGGTCGTTACGGAGTTGAACACGAGGTGTTACCGCTTACTTCACTCATTTCCCCTTTATATATCCAATAAAGCTTGCTAACTGCGTCCATCATCACCTTAAAAATCATATCTCGAGTTCCAAAGCTCGAAATCCAATTCCGTAAATTTTTCCTGAAACTAGACTCATAATTCCATCTACACATTGTTTTCTAGAATTTTTGGTCGAGCCAAGTAGTACAGTTTATTAGTTAAAGTCTCCCCTGTTTCAGGGTTTGACTACACTGACCTTTGCGCGTTACGACTTGGATATCTTCCTGTACAGGGCTCCAACACTTATGTCGTTTGTTTCCAATGAAACTAGACTCACAAAGAAATCTGTACATGTAGAGCATAACTTCTAATTCTCTCTGGTTAATTTATAGTGAATTTTCAAAGTCGGAATAGGGGATCCAGAAACCGTTCTGACCCTGTTTCGCGAAATAATGAATATCTCTTAAAATCCGACTCATATGACCGTTTCGTTTCTTCCATATGAAAGTAGGTTCATCAAGGTTCAATCATTTATTTACTATTTAATTCCATTCCTACTATTTTTAGTGATTTTTCACATCCATATCACTGCTGCTGCCAGCATCTATTTTAAGGTAAACTTTACCTATTCTATGATCCTCCATGGATCAACTAAGGTTTGTCATACATATACCAAAAGTGATCATGAATAACCATGTCAAGAGTATAACACCGAAAATAATCAGCCATGGCATATGGCCTAATGATCAATTAAACCTCAACTATTTCTCATCCAAAACCGAACTCACTAAGACTTATAACTAAGTACCACAAGGCCGAATTGACTTAATGTCTATGCCATTTTCGCATGGCTTAAGGTTTACATACCAAATTTCAAACATAACATTATAGCTTATACATGCCGAAATGTTCTTCTAGACCCACTAAGAAGAAAGTACCAAAATGATTGCTAGTTGGTGTGATGACTTTGATGACGGTCCCGGGCACGCAAAAAGGATGAATCCAAGAAACCTAAAATAGGTGACAAGCAAACACCGAATGAGTATATAACTCAGTAAGCCATAAGCATTCCACAACCATCCAATAACAAAATTATCACAAAATGAAACAATGAAACGAGGCTAAGTACTCCATCCATACCGAACTATACCATAGTTCCTTAGACCTTTCGGTTCAATCTCATACCAAGCCATACATTCACATTTCATATACTATTCAATAGGGTATTTGAGGCATTTTCCATACATCATTTCATATTCGTTTCAATCATACAACTAAATGTCCTTTCGTCTATTCCACGATAAACCTTATGTACATGACTGCAATTGTAATCATCACATAGATTCAAAACTTACCAAGCTCAACCCCGAACATGAACATAGCGCCTACTTGCCATGAACCCAAGGTACTTACTCTTTCCGCTGTCCATCATCAACTTGATGAAGTCACACCCTCCATGTAAATAATCAATCGAAGATATATATCGAGTTCGCACACATAGTGCTTAATAATCGATCACGCACACTTAGTGCCATGTGATTTAAGCTCGCACGCATAGTGCCATATAATTTAAGCTCGCACACTTAGTGCCATACATTTCAAGCTTGCACACTTAGTGCCAATCTCGTCACCATGCACACTTATTGCCCTCACACTTAGTGCCGAAACCAAACACTCTACACATTTCACTACCTTTTTACATTCAACAATGTCATCATTCCATGCACATACATTTTTATATACATTTCATCTCATTAACACAATTACATAGGTATTACGATCATTTAAATCAATACCAAATATATGCTTATTGACTTACCTCGGATGTTGTCGAATGTCTTCAACGGCTATTCAATTACTTTTTCTTTCCCCTTGTCCAACTTCGATCCTTTAAGCTCTTGAGCTAAATCAAACAAATTTACTTCTCAATCAAACACACACATACGACAACCATATACATTTCAAAAACCAATTCATTCGTATCATTTGTCTAAATATTAGCTTTTAACACATTCGGTCACTAGGGCGACCTATTTAACCTTTAAGCATTCTTTTCCAATTTTAGTTAAATAATGCCGAATGCCATTAACTACTAATGCCACACACACACATATGCATAAAATTAACCCATACATGACCTATAGCTCATTCGGTCATTCATCTCTCAAGCCTATCAAGCTTCATATCATGCTTTCTTGGCTGAATATACATATAAGCACAATTTGGCATTTTTATTCACTCCATGATACATTCGGCCTTGACATAATTTCATTAAAAGTCCCTATTAGCCACTCCCATAATCTAAATCTAAAAATCGGCAACACCCACCTTTTAACTATCTTAGCCGAATACTTCTCAACACTTAGATTAAAGTATGCACATTAACTTAATACAACTTTCATTATACCTTTCACCTTAAAACATAATTTATAAATCTCACCCTTCCTTCCATGTTTCGGTCAATTATTCAAATTATCACATAACATAAATTTTGTATTCCCTATTCATCTTAACTCATTCGGCTTTAACAATTACCCAATTCTCCTAAAAGAAACTAACAAATAACTTAAGCAATTTCATTAACCCATATAGCCGAATGTACCAAGCATTTATCCTTTTGCAACATGAATTCTATAGCATGGCCGAATACTCATGCACATACACACATAACAACAAGAACTCAATGACCTAAAAATCTCCTTTTATTAAACATTCAAACTCACTCCTCTTCATGCTTCATTACAACAACATCAAAATACCAACCAAGAAAGACAACATCCATGGCCGAATTTCATCTCCATCAAATAGCAAAAGAAATCTAAACCATGGGCTAGGTAGAACTCGAGCTAACAATTTAAAACATGCATGCATCTCATGGAATATCATCAAACCTACCTTAACTTAGCTACAAGCATGGCCGAATCTCTCATTATTTCCTCCTTCTTTCCTTTGTATTTCATCAAGAACAACCAAAAGAATGAACAAAACCTTTTTTTTTCTCTAGTCACGGCAATGGGAGCATGCATGAGACCATTTCTTTCATTTTTTTTCATCACTCCTCCCTTTCATTATTTTATTTTTCCTTACATAATGCATTAGGCCAACATGTCTAGGACATGTTTTCTTTGCCCATCATCCTTGTCATGGCCGGCCACTAGGCTTAGATTTAGGGAAATTTGACATGCAAATCCCTCATTTTCACAACATGCATTATTAGGCCACTTTGCATTTGCCTAGCACATTTCTAAATTTTCTCATATAAGTCCTACTAACTGAATTCACATGCAATCGACTAAATCGAAGCTTGAAACTTTCACACATTCATATTTACACATTTTAGACAATAAATACCATGTTCAAAAAATCTGGTGACTTGGTTTAGCGGTCCCGAAACTGCTTTCCGACTAGGGTCACTTTAGGGCTGTCACAGAGGATCACCTGGAAAATTTAAAAGGAAGGGGGTGAGTTTCGAAAACTCATTGTGTACAACCCTCAATGAGTATAAAGCAATCATCAGTCATTCTAGCCCTGAGCCCAATTCAATGAAAGTGACCTTTGGGCCTTAGCCCATATTAGCCTCAGTTGGGCCGAAGCCCACATCGCAATAATATCACAATAATATCATACATGCAATGCTGTGCAACCTACCCCAATAATCCAATCGCTACACACCAACTCCGTCCCCCGGTACACATTATGTGGGGATATAAATATCGACCCACCCATCCGATACACATCAATGGTAGCCCGGTTGTGGTACTACCTTCATTGCAGCGAGCTGCTAATCAAATATTGGGCTTAATAGCCATCAGTAGATCCACGGTCGTCAAACAACCATGCGATCCTCATATACTTCCTCCGTTCCATAATTCCCAACCCATATGCAACCTCAACAAAATATCATATGAATGCAGTAGGTATACATGTAACATCCATAAATCTTACATTCAACACATAGGGGTATTTTAGTCATTTTTCACCCTTAGGGGCATTTCAATAATTTCTATTTATTATGGGTTTATTACCGATCTCGGCCCGTTAATAAGTCCCCATTGGCTAAAGTGAACAAATACTATGCGCCAGGTAGGATTCCATCAAAGAGGAGGTGAGCATTAAGACCGCTTAAGTACCAAGCTCTCCCTAGATCCAATCCTAGACATGCATATACCCATTACCACACTTTAACCCTATGACTTGTCCACAATCACGATTAATTAATTAATTAATTAAATTTTATGTCTGTTTAAGCAGTTATCCGATACTAGGCCCAAAACCCCTTACAAAGCCCAAACAAGTCTACATACATTCATATGGCCCACTAGGCCCAATTTCATTCATATGGCCCATTATGCCCAAATCACATTCATATGTCTCATCTGGCCCTAATCAATTCCAAGCCATGTAACCAACATGACTAGTTCATCACTTAATATCAAATCAACAAATTCACTTATTTTGAGCCCACGGCCTGTTGGGCCCATTTAGCCCATTCCGACCCAGATGGCCTAAGTACGGCCCAGATCCATGAGGTCACTTATGGGGCCTCAATCAATGTATCGATTTCCCCCTTACGAGTGTTCGCGCACTCGCAAGACTATCGTAGCAGACTTTCGACTTTTCGGCATTTCGGGATTTGCTAATGTAACGTGTGTGCAGTGTATGTACACACCTTTGGCTTTATATCAAGCTATCATAGGGTAGAAGTACACACCTTATCACTTCGAGTACTAAGTATTCATAATCGCCCAACCCTATATTCAACATTATACTCCATTAGTCACATCCCATTAATTCAAAATAAATCCACTACTTACCGAAGAACAACCTATACTTGCCTTGACTAGATTGATTGGCTGCGATTTGCCTAGTAACTCGAAATCTGATGTAGCCCCCTTCCGCATCCAGGCGAAAAGTCCCTAATGGCTGACACCTTACATCACTTAAACTTAGGAGCCTCTACCCCAACCACTCTGCTAGAACCCCCTTTTTCCATCAACTAATACTTAGCCAGTGATCACACTCTTGAATGAGAGGGAGAAAGAGAAATAAATGGAGAAACCATAGTTTAAAAAAAGTAATGTTGGTGAAAAGGATAAAGAAAAATCGGCTTCTAAGAGTGTAGAAATGAAAGAACTTAGAAATATTTTACAAAATCCGAAGAAGATCTAATTCACTTACATCATGAGATCGCTTACTAACAAGAAATCAAGCCCCAAAGTGTATGAATTGGCTCTTAAATGAAAAAGAATGAAAAGAAGCAACCGGCTAAGTTAAAGAGGAAAGAGATTGATTTGATTAAAATAGCAAAGAAAAGATTAAGAGTTTGGCTTAAAGGAAAGAGGAGATGAAGGGTTTGAGATTACTCAAGTATTTGCAAAAAAAAAAAAAAACAAAACAAAAGAGTCAAGAGGTTGGAAGAAATTTGCCCCAAGAATATGCGACTGAAGCACACAAAAACAAAAAATACCCTTACTTGTTCATACGACACACGTATATATATAAAAAATACAAACGTACACTACCTAATCGACTTAAACTCGTCAAGTTAAATTCCCTTCAATTTCTCTAATTTTATCACCATCATATCCACACTTAATCCTTATCCTTATCTCCACCGTAACCTTGATTTTAGCCAACAATTGCATTCAAATTACTTCTAGTGAATGACAATCCTTTCTTGTGTTGCATAGCAAAATTGAATTCCCTTTTGCGCATGAAACCACTCGAACTCCAACCCTCCAACTTCCCAACACGCTACTGGCCACTGCAGTGCTACCTATTTTGTGCTATTATTTGATCACAATTAACTATAAGTGTAACACCCCAAACCCGGCCCAGACGTTATGGCCGAATCTGATATGCCACATTGAAGTTAAAAATCCATGTTTTGTTTTAGTGCTTTAAAAACCGACTTTTGTTAAGCTCACAAAGTTAATAGGAGCTGGGCACTAGGTAGGAATCCGTAACAGAGGAGGTGAGCCATGAAGGCTGCTTAAGTACCAAGCTCTTCTAATGGATCCAATCCTTGACATGCCCACAACCATTGCCACACTTGGTTAAATCGAGTTGTAATTTATTTAAGTTGAAATCTTTGATAAATCGGATAATCGTGGCGTGGTGTTATTTTGAAAACAATTATCATTTTGAAAACACGTCTTAAGTCTAGCCCATTTATTAACAAACAGATTAAAGTTATTAAAAATAAAATAATCCCAGAAAAATAATTAAAATGGCCTTATTACAACCCAAAAAAAAATATTAATAAAATAAAACTTATAAAGAAATAAATCGGCCACTTATTGCATTTAAAAGAAACAGAAACAGTAGTGTGGCCATCTTCGAGTCCCTCGCAGCTCCAAACCATCTAAGCTTAGGGATTACCTGCACAGTTAGAAACGTGGTGAGTTTACGAAAACTCAGTGTGTAATCCCAATAACCAACAAACAGTCAAAACACAGTATCAGTACAATCTGGGCCAAAGCCCTATTCAGTCTCGACATATACTGGGCGAAGCCTTTCATTTAACGGTTACTGGGCCAAAGCCTTTTCATAAATCAAATCACTGGGCCGAAGCCTTTTCATAAATCATATCACTAGGCCGGAGCCTTTATTGTAAACGGTATGGCCCATAGGCCCATTTCAATAACACATGAAATATCAATGAATGTATGCAAGCCCATTTCAATATCACATGAAATACCAATGAATGTATGCAAGCCCATTTGGGGAGACTACTCAACCCACCATCCGCTACTCTCCACCCGTACCAACCAACACACCATGTGAGGAATAACTCAACCCACCCAACCAACACACCACTGGTAGCATAGCTGCTTTATCATATATTTGGAGGCCTAGCCTCTTTAATAACTGGGGCAAAGCCCTTTTCAATAAACTAGGGCATAAGCCATTTTTGGTAAACTGGGGCATAAGCCCTTTTCAATAAACTGGGGCATAAGCCCTTTTCGGTAAACTGGGGCATAAGCCCTTTTCAATAAACTAGGGCATAAGTCGTTTTGCACTTCCTCCATCCATATAAAAACCCAACCCAATGCATTTATGAATTCATCATGTGCATTTCATACATATCATGTGCATATCATATCAATCATGTATATCATATCCCACGTATCAAATTTATAATTAAACCCTAGGGGTATAATGGTCATTTTTACCTAGGGGCAAAACAGTCATTTTCACATTATAAGGGTAATTTCGTAATTTTACCAAATATTAGGGTTTTCCATGTTCATCAACAATTATCAATATTTTCGAGTGTTTAAACAATGATCTTTAACCCACTTTATCAAACTCGGGCTTTTGGGCCCAAACCTCTAATGGGCCCTACGAATGCCGATTTAGCCTATTAAGCCCACATAATCCAAATTTTACAACAGTACTAACCGTGTTAACATGCAACTTTTCCAGATTCCATTTTCTATCAGTTTTACCCAAATGGGCCCGAAGCCCATTGGGCTCGATTCCAACCCATTGCGGCCCAACTTACCATCGTGCACAAAATTGAGAGTTCTTACCTGTTCCATCGATCCAAACACCGATCATATCGTATTTATCGCATCTATACCCAAACGCAACATTACAAGTTCCCAAATACCCAGATTTTAGCATTTCGGCTTATCAGCAAATAT
Source organism: Gossypium arboreum (assembly GCF_025698485.1). Taxonomy (NCBI): domain Eukaryota; kingdom Viridiplantae; phylum Streptophyta; class Magnoliopsida; order Malvales; family Malvaceae; genus Gossypium; species Gossypium arboreum. The sequence continues at coordinate 113,012,522 of NC_069077.1, read as the reverse complement.
TAATCTAAGCTATTACGAGGGTTAGTACACACCTGTTACGGGTTGAAGTTGAAATGTTTCCAAAATCAATCGCCTACGATAACCACCACTTGTCACTCAAACTTAACTAATCCAATATCAATATATGTAAATCCTAAACACATCACCATACTTTAACATAAGGGCATATTCGTCATTTTACCATACAGGGGTATTACGGTCACTTTACCCTACAGGGGCTTTACGGTCACTTTACCCTACAGGGGTTTTTCGGTTTTTTTACCTAATAGGGGTATTTGAGCCATTTCCTCCTACAAGGGTGTTTTGGTAAATCTACAAACCAAGGGTATTTCAATAATTTTGTAAACCAATGGTTTTTCTATAATTTTTAGAAAGTCAAGGGTATTTCTGTAACTTTGTAAATCAGGGGTATTTTGGTAATTTTACAAATTGAGGTGTTTCGTAATTTTACAAACCAAAGGGTATTTTGGTAATTTTACAAACTAGGGGCATTTTGTAATTTTACAAACTAGGGTATTTTGGTAATTCTATCCTCTGAGGGTATTTCAGTAATTTCACAATCGAGGGTAAAACGATAATTTTGTAAACTGGGGGTAAAATGGTAATTTTGTAAATCGAGGGTAAAACGGTAATTCTGTAAATCAAGGGTAAAATGGTAATTTTATAAATTGAGGGTAAAACGGTAATTTTGTAAATCGAGGGTGAAACGGTAATTCTAAAAATCGATGGTAAAATGGTAATTCTACAAATCGAGGGCATTTCAGTAATTTGGTAAACTAAAGTATTTGAAACAGGGATAACAATACGAATGGGCCTAAAGCCAATTCTCGGCCCAAATGGGCTCACACGCTCATGTGGCCCTTTTAGCCCAAATCTAGCCACAAATATAAGATTCACCTAGCCTAGTCCAATATTTACTACACAATCAAACAACTTATCCAATTGGGCCCGCAGGCCAATTGGGCCCACATGGCCCCTTTCGGCCCATCGAGGCCCGAAGTAGCCATCCTATAGCTAGAGTAGTGAAAAATACACACCTGATTGGCGACTGGAGTTAATCCACGCTCCGAGCACTCTTAGCTGACGCCCAACCCAAACGAGCACGCATACAGCGAAAGGGATCAGCCAAGAAAGGTACCTTTACTCTCCTCGTGGTTCTCTCTATTTAAAGCCAGTTTCGCATCCACTCTTATGTTAGCTTCCTGATGTGGGACCCCTCGAACATCAGAGTTTAAATTCAACACCAACTCTTGCCGCCCCCTTGTTAGCAAAATAAATGCTCCTTGCTTGCCATGGGATTCGAACCCATGCCTCCCCTCAGATGCTCCATACTCTACTTGCCACTAAACCATAAGGCTTTTTATGTCATATTTTATCCCCAATTAATTATAAGGTCTAAAGGCTAAAGTCTAGGTTCCCTTAAAAAAAACCAAAATAAATTGCAAGAGCCAAGGCTTGAACCCAGGCTCTCATACAACCTTAATGATGCCACAACCACTAGACTACAAGCTTCCTTGTGTCATTTATTTAACACAATAATTTAAAAGGCCCTCATCTAAACATCCAGGTTTTTTTCACTTAATACCAAAATTTTTGCTAAAGCCCAAGTTTGAACCCAAGATTTCTCCAACACTTCTCAAAGCCATTAACCACTAAAGCAAACATTTAATTGTGTTATTTCATTGCACAATTAAATACCTATATACAACCTCCTTACGGACCCGCACTCAAGGCCCAATACTTCTAGGCCCAAATTCAGGGTGTTACAATAAGGCTTATATGCCTAAGTTTCAGTTTGCTTAAGGAATAAAAATTTAAAACTTTGCCAAGCCTGGGATCCGAACCTACAACCTCTCAGCTCCATAGCATGCTTCTTGCCACTGCCCCCCAAGCGCTCTTGTGCCATATTTCCACCAAACATATTTATAAGGCCTAAACGCTAGCTTCCCTACTAATCATATGCGCAATAAAAATTTTCACCAAGGCCAGGACATGAACCCTAGACTTCCTTCTTGCCACCAACGGCTTTTGCCACTAGGCCAAGCATTACCTTGTGTCAGATTTTACGAGGCCTTATTAATAAGCCTTCCACTTAATTTTGCTAAAGCCCTGGATCAAACCCAGGACTTTTTCCACACTACCAACCCTTCCTAAATCACTTAACAATTAAACTAAACATGCAATCATAAAATATTTAAACACATTTAAGTTATTAAAGCCGCCTTCTAACCGATCCCAAACTCAAGGCCTATTACTTCTAGGCCCAAAATTTTGGGTGTTTCATTTTGAGGTGTGTATATCTAGCCATGTGATTTGGCTTGGTTATGGATGAGATTAGGAATGAATTTTGGTATATGTTTTGTGTAGAATAATGGTATGTTTTGATATGCATAAATGGCCTTGTGAGAAATAGTCAATTTGGTAAGATTATGGCATGTGATTGAATGAAATAAATTAAAGTTATGAAACATATGTTTTGGTATGACTTTGGCTTATAATTTGGCATGTTTTGGTATGGATTATAAGCAAAAAATAGGTTGGTAATTATATGACATGAAAGATGTATGTTTTGTGATTGAAATTGGTTGAAACTATGGTGTAAATGTGGTTGGTTTTATGCTTGTAGGTATGACCCAAATTGGGTGGAAAATTGGCTTTTCAAATGGCCTATTTTTGTCCACACGGGCAGAGACACGGGCGTGTGTCTCAGCTGTGTGCGACACATGGTTATGTTGCACGGTCGTGTGTCCCTTGGGGTAGTCCTAAAATTTTAAGTCAGTCTCGAGCACAGCCAAGGGACACGATTCTGTGGCTAGCCGTGTCACCCAAGTCAGTTTCAACCACGGTCAAGGCACACGGGCTTGTCTTGTGGCCGTGTGAATAAGTCAGTATGTAAGCCTTGTTTTGCCACGGCCTAGACACACGGACGTGTCTAATGCCGTGTGAGGCACACGGCCTGTTCACATAGGTGTGTGACTTCTGTACCTTTGAAAATTTGTTAAGTTTCTAAAAAAAATTGTTTGTGCTCAGTTTAGTCTCGACCCTTCCTAAATCATGTTTTAGGTGTCGTTGACCTAAGAATGGGACTTTATGTTGATATTTGACTATGATATGTCGATGTATGACTTTTGATTGTGAAATGATTATGAAATGTTTTGATATGTCTGGTAATGCCTCATAACCCTAGTCCGGCGACAGATACGGGTTAAGGGTGTTACATCAAATACTTTAGACTTTTGTGATCGATGAATACTTGACACTTCTTGCCATACAAGTGATGTCTCCAGATCTGTAATACAAACACAATGGTGGCTAGGTCTAAATCATGTGTCGGATAGTTTTTCTCATGTGGTTTCAATTGCCTCGAAGCATAGGCTATCACTTTTCCTTCTTGCATAATCACACAATGTTGCACCCCTAGCCTGTATCTGTCGCCGGAATAGGTTATAAGGCATTATTGGACTTATAGCACAATTCAGAACATTCATTTATCAATAAATCAACTCATTCCAATCAAATTCATTCATTTACTTATAACATGCTTAAGTCGAGCAAAAGTAACTTAAAATATCCATTCAGGATAAATTGATAACATTTGAAAACTTTGGGAAACTTAGAAAATTTTCTTTAGTACAGAGGTCACACGCCTGTGTGCCCAGGCCGTGTGCCTTGGACGGCCACCAGACACGCCCGTGTCAGAGACCGTGTGGGAATAGGGCATACATACTGACTTGGGTCACACGGATGACCACATGCCCGTGTGTCAGCCCGTGTGCCATACACGGCCAATAGACACGCCCATGTGTCTAAGCCGTGTAGCTTACTGACTTATTTTAACTAAGCTTCAGCAGACACACGATCGAATCACACGCCCATGTACTCAACCGTGTGGATGAAAATAGGCTTGTTTTAAGCCACTTTTTCTCACCCAACTTCAATCACCTAAGCTCGCATATAACACCATACTTTCATTCAATTTAGCAATCAAAACGGCCATTTCAAATACACATTATATGCCATTACAAAACCAAACATTTATATACTCAATTCAATTCCATTTGTGCATTCAAACATATACCAAACTAATATGATTCATTAGCCAATATACACATATAACCTATTCAATAATTCAACCTTAAACATCCAAGTACCAACTATTATTCCAACAGTTTTGATTCATATCTCCTTCACATATCCATACCATTTACATATCCCCATTCCATCAACTACTTACCCAAACAAGCCATATCTAATGCACATAAACATAACCTAATATTTAACCAAGTTAAGCCAAATCACATGGTTTAAACACATCAATGCATATAAGCTTCAATAGCTTACATAACTCATACATCTTAAATCATCAACTAGCCTATACATGCCATATTATCAATTTCAAAGAGTTCAACAATACTAAATCAACTCCTAGATAGTGTGATGAAATCTTCGATGACTTCCAACCCAAACGAGCTTTCAAATCACTGTAAAATACGAAAAATAAACATAGTAAGCTAATAGGCTTAGTAACCTCATATGACTAGTATGTATTATATACAATTTAACAATTAACTCAGAATTAGAGAAACATGAGGATATATAAATCAATTCCATCAAAACCAACACGTAGTATAATAACAACCTGGTAATTTCTGTATGTATTCATCAGTTTTCACTTACATATCATATGAAATTATTAAATATCACTTACTTGTCGAGCGTGTCATGTATACTTGAATTGATTCATATCATCATTTCAATTCTCGTACCATTATCTTCTCCATTGAACCATGGAAATAACATCGAATAATCTGTATCTTGCACACTAATGGGCATATATGTGGTTACACCACCTATATCTCAATTCACATATATAATATTTGTTCATACGTCATTATAACCTATATTACCATTTCAATACAATCCAACCAAATTTGACAAATGCATAAGCTTATAAAATCATCAATACCATTTAAATCACATAACATTATGGCAATTTAATTCTATTCATATAAACTGTAATTCATTCATATAACCAGTAGTTCATATGTATAACCAGTAATTCATTAGTAATAACAGTAATTTATCCGTATCAATATAGCTTATTCATATGATCGGTAATAGTAATTATGCCCGTTGAACTATGTAGAAATTTAAAGGATAGTTGAGTGAACAATGTCAGTAATCTGTCAATTCATCATCATACACACTCTTTCGAGTATGGTCGGTAAACTCCTCCTGAGCTGATAAACAGTAAGCTCTATTGATATGAAAACGATAAGCTCTATTGAGCTGATTCAGTAAGCTCCAATGAGCTAAAACGGTAAGCTCTTACGAGCTGAATCGGTAAGCTCATCCGAGCTGTGGTGAGTCTACAACAAATGCAGGAGCTCGACCAATACGATAATCCCAGTAACATGTCACTCGTATCCAACAATGTCCTACGGCTCAAGCGGGGCTCAGTAATTACCCAACTTCATCATTTAAGCATTCGATAATCAATAATTCAATTTCTCAAATCATATATATTCAATTCAACTAAGAACATACATTTAAATACTCAATTTGCATACACAACGTGTAACACCCTAAACTCGGCCCAGACGTTATGGCCAAATTCGGTGTGTCACATTGAAGTGTTTTAGCGAAAACCGTGTTTTCATTGAAAACCCTTCTTAAAATAAAAGAAACCCGAATTAACTAAAAATAAACCTTTCAGTTATGGAAGCCTTATTTAAAACATTGGATTTTTAAATAAAAACTTAGTTGCAGAAACATAGAAAACATACTATAATTTAAGAAATCCATGTTCAACTTCTCGTAATTACAATGAAAATAATAATAACAATTCAAGTAATAATAACATAATGAAAACCTTATTACAATCTGGTCTGAACACACTTAAAAAGAAATAAAACTTAAATGCTTAAAAAAAAACCAAGTCTTTATTATCTTGCTACCCGGCCACCCAGAGTCCCTCCAAACATCAAACCTTCTACTAAGCATCACCTGAAAATAAAATAAAAGAGGGGGTGAGTTTTCGCAAATTCAGTGTGTACAACCCTCGATGGAAAACAAGCATTCAAAGAGAAATTATCAAACATGCAATGCAATCCCATCCAAATTATCTATCCGCTACACACCAGCTTCGTCCCCCGTCACACTATGTGGGGATATAGATATCGACCCACCCAGCCCAAACACCAATGGTAGCCTGGTTGCGGAACTACCTTCGTTTACATATTGGGCATTAAAATCTGTCGGTGGATCCATGATTGTCAGGCAACCATGCGATCCTCATATACTTCCTCCGTTCCATAGTTCCCACCCCATATGCAACCTAAGCAGAACATCATATGTATACATGTCACATCCATAAAACTTACATTCAACACCTAGGGGTATTTTGGTTATTTTCGCCCTTAGGGGTGTTTCGGTAATTTTCCCTTAATTATGGTTTTCACTTACCTTGATCCGTTAACAAGTCTCGCGAGCTAAGATGAACGAATACTATGCACCAAGTAGGATTGTAGAGAAAAGGAGGTGGGTCATTAAGACCACTTAAGTACCAAGCTCTCCCTAGATCCAATCCTAGACATGCATATACTCGTTGCCACCCCTTAACCCTTTGACTTGTCCATGGTTGCATTATATTAATTAAGTCTTATGTTGTTGTCATATACTAGGCCCAAAACCCCTTACAACGCCCAAACAAATGCACGTAGCTGTATTTGGCACATTAAGCCCAATCATATTCATATGGCCCATTAGGCCCAAACCACCTGTATATGGCCCATTAAGCCCAAATCACATTTATATGGCCCATTAGGCCCAATCACATTCATATTCATGCTCACATACAAATTCCTATCACATAGCATCAATATTTAGTTTTTTTCCTATTATGGGCCCAACAGCCCATTGGGCCTATTTAGCCCATTCTGGCCCGTATGGCCTAATCACAACCCAAGTCCACGGAATCGCCCATGGGTCTCAGGCAACCTATTGGTCACCCCCTTACGAGTGTTTGCGCACTCGCAAGACTACCGTAGCCAAACTTTCAGCATTTCGACATTTTGGCTTTTTGACTTTTCGGCATTTCAGCATTCCAGCTTTTTCCGATTCATAGTGTGTGTGTAGTGTATGTACACACCTGGTAAGCAAGCGTGCTGCGATTCCTTAGTCACTAAGCTACAAATGATATCACCCTTTAATTAATCGTATGCTTAATACATATTTTATCCAAAAACCAAAACCTCACCTTAACCTTACCTTGAACACCAATCCCTAATAGTTTTTCCTTGATCACGTACTCCCTAGATCTACATTAATCTTACTCATTAAAACCAAATACTAGGGGACTAGCATCCAACATAATTCACCCCCTTATTTCCCTTAAGACCATTCGGCCAACCTTAGCCAATGAGAGAGGAATACTTACCAAAATCGCAAAACACATAATTCAGCAAAGAGCTAAAACCCGAGATCCGATACTAATTCCCTACCAAAGTTGATTAGAAAGAGTGAGGGAGGGTAGTAATCGGTATTAACAGTACTAGCCGAAAAAGAGATAAGGTACTTACACCAAAAGAAGTAATCAGCCCAAGGGAGATTTGGCTTTTCGGCTTCCAAACTAATATGGTGAATAAGGTTTATTTGGCACAATAAAGAATAAGGGTAAAAGAAGTTATCAGCTAACCAAAAGGGTAAATCAAAAGAGATTTGAGAAGAGAAATAATGGTAAAAAAATCAGCTAGCAAAGATGGAAAAGCCAATCGGCACTAAAAAAAAATAAAGAATTTTTCATTAGCGTAGGATCCCAAACTCATCACATATTTATAGCCTCTAGCCAAATTGCCTGACCCTCAATTCCCCATCCGGCTCCATCACTTCCCCCTTCTCATCTCCTCGGTTTTGTCCTTGATAACTCCCCAATCTATTATGTAAATTTTCTCTTCTAAACACTCCCCTTAGAGTCCATCTTCACGCCACTTCCAACCTTCTAGAAGGCCAAAATTAAACTCCTAAAAATACCTTCTAAAAATACTACTCGCAACCCTGATTCTTTTAATAATTAAATTAAAATTTCTCCACCACAAAACTCGAACCCAGAACTTCTCCAACAAACCTAGACACTTCAAATTCCTTAAACCCTTAAAGCCAACATGACTTTTGTCATTTTCTTGCTCCCTTAAAAATTTTATGAAACCCAAAGCCCAAAGCGTAATTCATCTAGGCCCAAAATTCGGGGTGTTACACAACGCATATTATCATACCAAATCCATGTAACGTATATAACATTTGTAACATTTCACTTACATTCATGTAAACAGTAATATAAATATATAACCGGTGATTCAACTTTCAAGTGGGTTATTCGTTCAAATTATACACATTAATTTAAAACAATTACAAATATTTAATAGTTCCAATCTAGCTATACGAACTTACCTCGTGTTGCTTCAATAAAATTATCGACTTTTCGTCCACTTTCATTTTCCCCAATCTAGTTCTGGTAATTGCATATCTTAATCTATATATAATATCAAATTCAGCATATTAACTTTCCTTTCTATTCAATTTGACACTATATACACATTTTGGCAAAATTTTTCTTTTGCCCCTAAAAGTTTCACACTTTTACAGTTTAGTCTTTAAGCTCGTAAAATGAAATTCATTCAATTTTGGCCAAACCCAAGCCTAGCCGAATTTAATACAACTTTATAGCAGCCCATATTTTCATTTATTCACACATCTAACCATGAATTTTACGCTTTTCTCAATTTAGTCCTTAATTGATATTTTTGTCAAAAATCACTTTATAAAACATGTTGATCTAGCTTCAAACATTAATAATCTATCATAAATCATCTAAACAACCAAGCATTAAACAATTTTATCATTCAAAATCTATAGTAGTTTTGTAAATGAAGGTACGGGCTAGCTAGATTATGCTGCAACGAGCTCAAAAACGTAGAAATCATTAAAAACCGAGCAAAAACCACTCACCAATTAATCTTCAAAGCTTGGCCAAATGTAGCTTCATCCATGGCTATTTAACTAATGCATTTTTAGTGGAGAAATAAATAGAAGATGATGATATTTGATTTTGTTTTAATTTATTATTAACATTTTAACCATTTTAACATTCTAACCTTTAATAATATCATAAATTTCAACAATACCAAGCCATAGAATTCCATTATCAACACTTATGAGATAATTACCACTTAAGGACTCCCAATATTTAATTTCATAGCCATTTAATACCTTTAACTTATAGAATTCAACTTTTACGCTTTACACGATTTAATCCTTTTTACTGAATTAACTACTCAAACGGTAACATTTCTTTACGAAATTTTCACACGAACATTCTATCATACTGTAAACCTTAATAAAATAATAAAATAAATATTTTGACTTCAGATTGTGGTCTCAAAACCACTGTTTTGATTAACCCTAAAAATAGGCTGTTACACACAACCCAATCCATTTAAGGATGCATCAATATAAACCACAAATTCTTTTCCCAGCTCGGGTTGCACTAATACTGGAGCCTCAGTCAATAATGCCTTTAATTCCTCAAAACTCTGTTGGCACTTTTTTGACCATTCGAACTTGACATCTTTTTGCAACAATTTTGTCATCGGAGAGGCAATCATAGAAAATCCTTTAGCGAACCTTCGGTAATAGCCGGCTAAGCCCAAAAAGCTTCTAACCTTGGATACATTTGTGACACCCCTAATGTGACCCCAGTCGAAAAGTGGTTTCGGGACCACAAAACCGAGTCATAAAAATAATTAATCGTCATACTTAATGCTTAATATATGTATATATGCATGTGTGAAAATTGCATGTTTGAATTTTGTTAATTGAAAGTGAATTTTATTAAATAGGACTTATGTGTGACACTTTTGAAATGTGATAGGTTAATCTATAAGGATCTATTAATGCATGTTAGGAAATGCTTGTACCTGCATGTCAAATTACCCAAAATGTTAGGTAGTGGCCGGCCATGCTATGGGTTAAAACATATTATAAACAATTTGTGTTAAAATGTTGTGTGAGAAATAATAAAATACTAGTTAATGGGAGGAGAAACAAAAGTTGTCTCACCCTTGCTCCTCCATTGCCGTGACTTGAGGGAGGAAGAAGAAAGTTGGGGTTGCTTTAATTTTTGGCTTAGAAGATGGCTAGTTAGGTAGCTGAAATTTCAAGTAACTCGGTAATCCATCGAAGAAGAAGAATAGGGCTGCAACAAAAAGAAAAATGGAGACAGTTTGCATGTTGAAGAAAACTAAGGATTTAGCTTGTTTAAGAGTTGTATCCTAAGTTGGTAAGCTTTCTAAGCTCCCCTCTATCTTTAACTTTGTTGTAAAGAAAAATGATGATGGATTGTGGTTGGAAGGCATGAATGCGGGTTGTAGAAAAGAAAAGCTCTTTGATTAGTTGTAAAAATTACTATCGTCCAATTTTGTGCCTTCGTTATGCTATCCAAAATTTGAACAAATTAATGGTTCTATTTGCATGCCGATTAGGGTTGATAAATTGAGTCTAATAGCTAAAATATTATGTTATTCTTACTAAGTTTCAGTTGTTAGTAGTGACGTAACAATTTGACAATTAAATGCATAAATGATCGCTGAAACTGCAGCTTGAAAACAAATTGTTCCAGCATGTAAATGCTGATTTGAATGTGCTGTAATATGTGGAGGGATTGGTCTGCTGCATGTTTGAAATAAAAGAAAACAATGGTTGTTAAATATTAGTTTTTGTTGCTAATCTAATGGGTTTAATTCATTGTTCAAGGGCTATAAATTGGTGTTAATTAAGCTATTCGGATGGTCTAATAAAACAAATTTGAATGTTAAATAATGCTTGCTGTCCGATTGAAATTATGCTAGAAGGTTGAACAATTGTTGTTCAAATGGAATTTTGGAGTGTTTAATGGACTCCATGTTGCTAAAATTTACTTGAATAGAAATTTCTAAGCTTAAATTGTAAGAATTTGAGTTGCGTGGTTTAAATTGTCAAAGATGCATTTGGCAATTGATTATAATTTGTTAAAGGGTGTAAACTATTGATAGTTCTAAATGGTACATAGTTAAATGAAGATGGAAGTTTGATAAACTTTTATTTAGAATGGAAGTAGGAGAAATGTGTATTCGGCCATGTTGTGATGAGTTGAATTTGAATGGTTGATGCCTTAGTTTATAAATGGTCATTGGATGAGTTTTAAACTTGTTAAAGTTTGATAATCTGGGGGTGTTAAGTTGGGGAAAACGTGTAATAAAAATGGGTTGATAATGTTTGTTTGTTAATTGATGTTTGCACCTTAAATAGTTGAAATAAAGCTTGCCGATTATGATTAAATGTTTAAATTGTTATGGTCATATATAGGCATATATATATATGCCTTATGTATGTACCATGTACACATAAGGACATTCGGCAATATGATTAAATTCATGTATAAGGAAGCATGATAAATTAAGTGACTCCTTGCTTGTGAATGTGAATTAGATATAAATTAAATAAGCATGAAATCGAGCCATGGCATGTTTTATTAAATATGATACATATTGAAATCTATTGTTTTAGATATAGATTAAATGATATGTGATTGCCAAATGTGATTGTTAAGTGAATAATATTAGTTAAGTACTTAAGCAAATCTATTGTTTTACTTAAGCTTAAGAGCAAAGAGGATCAAAGTCGGATAGGGGAAAAGAGAAAGTAAACGAATAGCCGTGGATATCTAGTCGTCGACCACTTCCGAGGTAAGTTCTAAGTGATTAAACGTTGAGTAAATTCAATCATAATAGGACATAATTAGTTGATTTAATAAGATATGATGTGGCCATGATATGTCTTAAACTCAAATGGTAAGTTCATAAGTGTTTAGACTTGGAAATTTAAGAGCAAATTGTAATAATTTGCTTAGGACAGCAGCAGTAACGTGATTTTAGAAAATCACTATAAATTGTTGGTGTGGAATTATAGGCTGAATAAAATATGTAATCAAAGCTTAATTAGTCTAGTTTCTTATAAAAGATACTGTGTAAGCAAAGAAATTTCCTATAAAGAGATATTTAAAGTTGTGTGAGACAGTGTCAGAATGACTTCGAAATCCCCTGTTCTGCTTTTAGAAAATCATTATAAATTGTAAAAAAATGGTTATAAGATAAAATTTATATGATTAGACTCCTTAATGAGTTTAGTTTCAAATGAAATCAAATAGAACATATTTTGAATTCTGTACAATGAGAAATTTGATTCGTAGTGAAGACTGGTCAGATTAGTCAAACAGTAAAACAGGGGAAACTTTAAGAAAAATCTGGTATTGATTGGCCAAACCTAAAATTCTGAAAATTTTATGGATGGAAGATATATGAGTATATATTCAGGGAAAATTAACAGCAATTGATTTTGAGTTTTGTAGCTCCAGTTATAAATAATTTAGTGACTATTGCTCAGGAAAACAACTTGTAGTGAATATGTGATTTTGTTGTAAACATTGATGAAACTATTTGAGTTGCTTATAAGCTATTGCTGAAATTGATGTACAAGATAAATATATATATGTGTGGTAAAGCCGAATGGCTAATGTGAAATATATATGAGATATGTATATGTGGTAAAGCCGAATGGCTAGTGTGAAATATGTATGAGATATGTATCTGTGGTAAAGCCGAATGGCTAATATGAAATATGTATGAGATATATATGTGTGGTAAAGCCGAATGGCTAGTGTGATAAATGTATGAGATATGTATATGTGGTAAAGCCGAATGGCTAGTGTGAAATATGTATGAGATATGTATATGTGGTAAAGCCGAATGGCTAATGTGAAATATATATGAGATATGTATATGTGGTAAAGCCGAATGGCTAGTGTGAAAAATGTATGAGATATGTATATGTGGTAAAGCCGAATGGCTAGTGTGAAATATGTATGAGATATGTATATGTGGTAAAGCCGAATGGCTAGTGTGAAATATGTATGAGATATGTATATTTGGTAAAGCCGAATGGCTAATGTGAAATATGTAGGAGATGTGTGTATATTGTGGCCGAATGACCAAATGTGAAAGGTGTGTATTATTAGATATTTGATGAGGGAAATGAATTACAAATATGACAGTCGATGTGAATGTTGTAACATGTAATTAAATGTACATGAAACTTGGAAATATATTCCGGGTAAGACCCGATGACTACGTGTAGAGATTATGTCCGGGTAAGACCCGATGACTACGTGTGGAGATTTTGTCCGGGTAAGACCCGATAACTACGTGTGGGGACTATTCGAGCTAAAGGTTTCGCTGAAGATTTGAGTAAAGCATATGATTATACAACTTCACAGCAACAATTGGTAATAAATACGTTCAATGCGTTAAGTTGGTCAGGTATGTATTTTGAGATTATATTTAAGCTTGATTTGGACTAAATCACAAGGTCGTTATGTGATGCATATGTGAGTAAAGCAATAAGACTGTTCTATGATTATTGTGCATTTGGTCAATGTGGAAAGTTAGGTGAAAATATGTAATGTACCTATGTTTATAAGAGACCACTATCAAGTGAGAATTTATCTGCCTATTATATATGATGAGATTTGCATATTCGGTAAAGGGATGGTATGCCCGAAGGAAGAGTGAAATAAAAATACGAACAACTATATTATAATTTGATTGTTATCTGTTGACACCGCTTAAAACTTACTAAGCATTGTAATGCTTACTCCGCTTACTTTGTTTCCTCTGCTTTATAGATCTCATTTGGAAGCTACGTGCTGGGGATCGTCAACAACTAGTCACACTATCACTATCCACCTGCTTGGTACCGCTATGTTTTGGATTATCTTATGGCATGTATAGAATAAACTAGTAGTGGGAGGATATTTTGGTTAATGTATATAAGCTATGCGAATATGACATCTTTTGAATGTTTACTTTTATAAGTTTTTTTTAAATTTTATCCTGGTTGTGTCTAGCAATTATCCAATTGAATGATCTTTACTTCAAGAAAATGAAAAAATTTTTACTGTTCTGATATGAGTTTCAAGTCCGGTAATGCCACTTTACCAATTCCGACGACAGATACGGGATAGGGGTGTTATAACATTTCTTAGCGGTTTCCACTCAACAATGGATGAAATCTTACTCGGATCAACTCGGATCCCTTCACCTGACATAATATGCCCCAAAAATCTGACTTCTCTAAGCTAGCTGCTTATCTCTCAAGGTTTGCAAAACAGTCCTCAGATGATCGGCATGTTCAGATTCATCATGAGAATAAATCAGGATATCATCGATAAACACCACAACAAATTTAACCAAATAAGGTTAAAAAATTTGGTTCACTAAATCCTTGAAAACCGCAGGAACATTCGTCGAACCAAAAGGCATCACTAAAAATTCATAGTGACCATACCTCGTCTAAAATGTAGTTTTAGGCACATTTGAGTCCTTAACCCTCAGCTGATAATATCCAGGCCTCAAATCTATATTGGAAAATACTGTGGTGCCCTTTAATTGGTCAAATAAATCATCTATCCTTGGTAAGGGGTACTTATTCTTTATTGTCACCTTGTTGAGTTGTCGGTAATCAATAGATAGCCTCATCGAACCATCCTTCTTTTTCACAAATAAAACTGGTGCACCCCACGGTGAATAACTAGGTCTCACAAAACCTTTATCCTTCAACTCTTGCAACTGAGCTTTTAACTCCTTTAATTTAGTCAGAGCCATCCTATATAGAGCAATAGAAATGGGTGTCGTACCCGGAACTAGATCAATACCAAATTCAACTTCCCTAATTGGACATAATTCGAGCAACTCTACTGGAAACACATCCAGATACTCACAAACTACTGGTACTGACTCAACCTTCAACTTCGACTCTTTTGTATTCAACACAAAAGCAAGATAAGCTTCGTAACCTTTCCTTATACACTTCCGAGCAAACATCGAAGAAATCATTATAGGCAAGCTAACCGACTCATCTAATTCAACCCAGAGAATATCACCATTTTCACATCTTAGTTCAATAAAATTTCTCCCACAATTTACTACTACATCGTGAGCAGTTAAACAGTCCATACCAAGAATTATGTCAAACTCATCAAACGGAAAAAGTATAAGGTTAGTCGAAAAATAGTGACCTCTAATCATCAAAGGACAATTCTTACATACCTTATCAACTAACACGTATTTGCCTAATGGGTTTGAAACTTTTGTCACAAATTCTGTAGATTCAACAAGCATACTTATACTAGACACCAATTTTATACAAATATATGAATGGCTAGATCCCGGATCAATCAAAGAAATAACAGTAGCATCATCGATAGAAAATGTACCTGTAATCACATCCGAAGATAAAGCCTCTTCACGAGCGCGAATGGCATACGTTATTACAGGAGCTCTGCCTTCGAGTCTCACTGCAGACTCCTTAAGGGCACTCTTGCTACTCGATCCATTACCCGAATTTTCTGTGGTCTAGCTCGACTAGCAGTGTTACCCGATCTTGCACTTTGATATATATCCTTTTCTGCCATCTCAGGGCACTTTCTAATAAAGTGTTCTGGGGAACCACACTTGAAACAGGTCCTGTCATTCCCTCCACACTCACCGAGAGGACGTTTATCGCATTGTGGACATTCCGGTCTACTTGGTCGAGCATTGCCAACACTAGCAATCGAGGTGGTCTGGGCCTTAATACCCGAATACTGTTTATCTCTATTTCTATTCGGATGCCTAACAGAAGCATGGGAGAAAGAGAAGAAGTCCCTCGACTTCTTCGATATGGACTGAAACGACTTGCTCATAGTCCTTTTTTTTGAGTCCTTAGCCTTAAACTCGACCTTTCTCTTCTCTTTGGCCAATTCCTCGGCCTTACAAGCTCTTTCAATGAGTACAACGAACTCTTTTAGCACAAGCATACTAACAAGCATCCGAATGTCTTCGTTTAATCCGTCCTCGAACTTTTTGCGCATAATAGCTTTGGTCGACACACATTCCAAGCGTATTTGCTGAGTCTCACAAACTCTCTCTCGTATTCAGTTATAGTCATTTTACATTGCTTCAACTCAAGAAACTCTTTTCTTTTCTGATCCATGAATCTCTAATTGATATACTTTTTTCGAAACTCCTCTCGAAAAAATCCCATGTCACCCTCTCCCTCGGTAGCACCGAGACAAGTGTCTTCCACCAATGGTAAGTCGGATCTCTAAGTAGTGATACAACACATGTCATGCACTCTTCCGGTGTGCATGACAATTCCTCAAAAACCTAGATGGTGTTTTTGAGTCAAAACTCTACTCGTTCCAGATCATCATCAATGCTAGCTCAGAACTCTTCAGCTCCTTACTTTCAAATTTTATCCACCGAAGGTCTATTCAGTCTCATAAAATTCATACCACAGGGTGCCACTAGGATAGGCTTAAGAATAGGTGGAGGTGGAGGGGGTTGAATGTTCAGGTTCGCTCAAACGAACTCCGTATACCAGGAATTCATCGCCTGGAAAAAGGCTTCCCTAGCCTCATCTCCTCCTTCCTGACTCATGGTTACGGGTCTGCTCTCAACTACACTGCCCCTTGAATGGGAGCTGATGCATTACTTTCTACATCATCAGCTTCAGCTCAATTGTGATTCATTTACTATATGAAAACACAATTGAATATTGTCAAGAGTTGTCACACTATCACAATATATATATGGCATGTATACATGTGATGTTAGTTCAGGAATTGACTAAATCGTAGCTCTGATACTATTAAATGCAACACCCCTTACCCATATTTGACGCCGAAATAGGGTACGAGGCGTTATTGGACATAAATTGCCATAATCTTACAAAATCGAGACCTAAAATTTCGTTCAAATTTAAAACTTTTCAATCGCATGCAATTGGTCCCCTATAAGAGCTTACGAGGCCCAAAACATACATCGGAAGCGGTTTGGGACTAAATCAAGAACTTTCGAAATCTCTTCGACACTTAGAAAATTCTCTTGTCTGGGAGAGTCACACGCCCGTGTGGGTAGGCCGTGTGGTCACACACGCCCGTATGGCTTGGGACACGCCCATGTCCTAAGCTCGTGTAACTCTCTGACTATGATTTCATCATACAATTAGAGTCACACGTCCATGTGTTTAGGCCATGTGGCGATTTAAATTCTCAAAATTAAGTGCAGACTTCACACGGCCTGGGAACACGCCCATGTTTTAAGGTCATGTTCTCTGTACGGCTGAGACACACGGCCGTGTCTCTGCCTGTGTGTTTACTACTAGCCATTCTATTTAACATTAATTAAGGTGCAGGGGACACACGGCTAGAACGTACGCCCTTCGGGTAGGCCATGTGTCACACACAGTCTAGACACATGCTCGTGTTTCTACCCATGTGGACAAATTTAAGGCTATTTTCCAAGCCAATTTCCACCCTTATTTGCACAACACATTCATATTTCCAAAGTTACTTAAACATTCATGAACCTAGCTCATTCAGGACAACTTCTCTTCACATTATACTAAATTAAAACTCCATATCATGTTAAGCCCCATTTTACCTACACACATATGGTAGCCATCATCATTCAACCATCAACAACCATTACCTCAAACCATCAACTACCCGTTGAGCCACTTGGAATACTGAGGGATACTTAAGAAATCATATTCACATAGTAGGGTGTCAATGCCATATCCTTGATATGGTCTTACATGGGTCCCTTATCGATGCCAATGCCATTTCCAATACATGGTCTTACATGGGATCACACTCGAAGCCGATAGCCCAGCTATGGTCTTATTCGATGTTCTCATATCGATGCCAATGCCAAGTCTCAGACATGGTTTTACATGGGATCACATAACGATGCCAATGCCATGTCCCAAACATAGTCTTACATGGGATCACACATATCGATGCCAATGCCACATCCCAAATATGGTCTTATATGGGATCTCATCAACCCAAAGCTCATGATAATTATACCCTAAATATTCCTAAGGTTCAACTGGCTTTCATTACCTCAAACCTTTGTCGGACAACATTGATAATACTCACAAAGGCAAATATACAATTCATGTAACATAAAGTGTTAAATGTATAATAATATGATGTATTACTTACACACAAACTTACCTCGGTACAAAAATGTAGCTAGCTATTCTATTTAGTCCAAAACGTTGTTCTTCCCTCGATTTAGGTCTGGACTGCGTTTTTCTTGATCTATAATAACAAATTTCACTTATTTGATTATCACATTATTCAAATTAGTCCATAAATAATACTTTGGCAAAAATTATAATGTTGCCCCTAATCTTTCACATATTTACACATTGGTCCCTAAGCTCGTAAAATGAAATGTGTCTTATTTCTTTGTTACCCAAT
Source organism: Gossypium arboreum (assembly GCF_025698485.1). NCBI lineage: Eukaryota > Viridiplantae > Streptophyta > Magnoliopsida > Malvales > Malvaceae > Gossypium > Gossypium arboreum. Next base: position 112,994,122 of record NC_069077.1, on the reverse strand, counting down.
CCTAGCCAATTCATATTCCCTCTTATCACAACCCATATTTTTCATCAAATCACATTTTTAACAACTATATTTACATGTTTTACAAACAAGTCCTTACAGGTGTTTTCATGAAAAATCACTTAGAAAAATATGTTTATTATGCATCAAACTTTCATATTCCTCCATTAAACACCAAAAAATATGCATGTCACACATGGGTAAGTTTTTGAACATGAACCCTAGCTCAAAATAATGGTAGAAATAGCTAGTTCATGCTTCAAGGATCTGAAAAACATAAAGAACATTAAAAACGAGGCTAGGATTGGCTTACTATTAAACTTGAAATGTTGAAAAACCCTAGCTATGGTGCTCCTCCAAGTTTTAGCTATGGCATGAGAAAGATGAGCAAATTTTACTTGATTTTATCCTTTTTAATCTTTTATTAATCAAATGACCAAAATGCCCTTAAGGCCTTTCTTTCAATTTTTTCCTATTCATGCCCTTTTTGTCCAAAAATATGGAAATTGGTCAAATTGCTATTTTTGGACCTCTAATTAATAATTCAAAGCTATTTCATACTTAAAGCTTCTAGAATTTCATATTTTGAAACTTTTACAATTTAGTCATTAAAGTTAAATTGGACACTTATTCACAAAGTTTCTTCATGGAACCTTCACACAATCATGCAATCATGCCATAGATCTCAAAATATTTATAAAATAATTATTTATACTTCAGATTTGTGGTCTTGAAACCACTATTCTGACTAGGCCCAAAATCGGGATGTTACACTTATTCACACATACACTTACCCCAATTCAAAGGCACAAAACAGTACATACTTAGGCAACCAAAACATCCACATTCATGGTTAAAACATATCAACTTTATATCTTTATCTAACATATTCACTATATTTATTAAGCCCTAAATCAAACATAAAAATCTTACATTCATTAAGCTTTATTCAATTACTATCTAGTTACCAAATTATACTTAAATTCATCAACTCATCAATAGGTCATGTAACACCCCGAACCCGAGACCATCGCCGGTGTCGGACACGAGGGGTTAGCAAGCCAAGTTCACTTGTTTTGCCCATCCATTGGACATTTCCAGTCAGGCTGGAAAAACTGCATCACTGTCGCCTTAAAAATCATATCTCGAGTTTCAAAACTTGGAAACTGGTTTCGTGAATTTTCCCTGAATTTAGACTCATATATCCATCCATGGATTTATTTCTAGAATTTTTGGTCGGGCCAATTGGTACAGTTTATTAGTTAAAGTCACCCATGTTACAGGGATCGACTGCTCTGACCTTCGCGCGGTATAACTTGAATATCTCTCTGTACAGGGCTTTAATGCTGGTGCCGTTTGTTTCTAATGAAACTAGACTCAAAATGGAATCTTTACATATAAGGTATGTCTCCTAATTATTTCTGGATAATTTATAGTAAATTTTTAAAGTTGCGACAGGGAACCCAGAAACCGTTCTGGCCCTGTCTCACAATAGCTTTAATATCTCTTAACATGTAACTCCTATGACCATTTCGTTTCTTCCATATGAAAATAGACTCATCAATGTTCATTTACATAGCTGATTCACTATTTAATACCATTCCTACAAATTTTGGTGATTTTTCACATTCACGTTACTGCAGCTGGCAGCATCTGTTTTAAGGTAGGTCTTACCTATTTTGTAGTCTCCATGAACCAACTAGTCTTGCCTTACATAGGTCCACATATGATCATTTTAACCATGCCAATGGCTGATCATGTGACCAACATTCCCATTTCCAATTCATAGTCACATCATGACACCATATATATATATACAAACCGCAAATAGTTTAAGTTGATACTTCACTATTACGAGCCATTTTCGCATGGCCGTATACATATACATCATAACATATTTAAACCAACAAGGGTAGTCCTATACATGCCATTTCAAGTTCAACCAAGAATTTATACCAAAATGGGGCTTGATAGTGTGGATGACTTCGACTTCAACGATCCCGAATCCGATTGCTATCGAGCGAAATCTAGAAAACCGAGAGCCAAAGCAATGGAGTAAGCATTTTTATGCTTAGTAAGTCTCAAGGAATATAATCAACTCTAATTACAGCAATACATTCACATAGTTAAATGCATCATTTCATTAATGCACATTCACATAATCATACTTACTTCACCATCCCAACTCTTATGTTCATACACAAATAACGGCTTCATTAAGGCCGATAACTCGTTCCATCATAGGAGCGGATATTCACACGCTTACTCCTAGCGCAAAAGCACACACCGCACTTACCTTGTCATTGGGAAATTTCACAAGTGCATTAGCTGAAATTTTCCAGCAAGCTTATAATTTTCAAATCACATACCTTCGAGTTTAACCAGATGTCGCTACTCGATCAATCGCCTTGGGACATAGCCCGGTTATGGTAACCCGCACCAAGGCCTACGGGACTTAACCCGGATATCACGATTTGCACAAATGCCTTCGGTCTTAGCCCGGATAGAATGACTCGCATACGAATGCCTTCGGTCTTAGCCCGGATGTAGCCACTAGCACAATTGCCTTCGGATCTTAACCCGGTTATAATTTCCAGCATAATTGTCTTCGGCTTAGCCCGGATATCAATCAATTTCTCATGCACACATACATCAATAATCATTGGACATACATATTTATTTTCGTTACTAAGGCTCAAACACAATTATAATCACTAACATAATCGCCTTGGGACTTAGCCCGGTATCATTCAATACTCATACACACATAAATCAATAATCAATACATCCATATTTCATTCCACATAATTCAAGTAAGGTCACTTCTTGAGGACTTACTCGGATGTTGTCGAACGGCTTTTACGGCTATTCGATCACTTTTTCCTTCCCTTGTCCAATTGTGGCCCTCTTAGCTCTTGAGCTAATTCAAACAAATTCAATTTATCAAAACCTCATTGTGCTAGCTTATGGCGAATATGACAAGGAATTTAAATGGTCATATGGCCACCCTTTAGCTTGAATACACAATGGTCATGCACATTTTATACTACATCAAGCAATTCAATACAATTTATTCGAGCATCAAGGAAAAGCTAAGGCCTTCAATAGGCTACCCAAGGCCGAATATACTTGTCCATGTTGAGGCCAATTATGCACTTAATACCACACAAAAACAGCATGCATTTTACTAGTTAATGCTTTGCATATTGTAGCTCAAAACTTACAATATAGCATCAAGCACTCATATGTGTGCTAGGCCGAATGTGCTTACAATTTCACAATTATTCTTCAACATCTTCTTCTTTAAACAAACTTATTCATCACTTCCTTCATAACCAAAACATCATGTGCAAACATACATATACATATATGAGCATGGCCAATTTCAAGGTGTCCATAGCCATCCAAAACACAAATTTTAACTAACATGCAAGAAGCATGAACCATGCTCATGAATGCATCATGGCCGAATATGACAATCATGCTCCTTTTCAACTTCAATCATGATAAAACAAAAGAAAGCTCAAAATCTTACTCAAGAGTAGACAATCCATCATTGCATGCATCATCATCAAGCTTCACACTTAGCATGCAATGGCTTTATCACCATAACAACTTTGGCCAAATACCATTTCCATGGCTTAACAAAGATTTGAGCCATGGCTAACATGCACATCAAGTTAGCAACCAAAACATGCATGAAACTCCTAACACAACCTCATACATACCTTAATCTTGATGCAAACTTAGCCAAATCTCCTTCTAGATCTCTTCCAAACCAAGCATGAAGCAAAATCCTCCTTCTTCCTTAGTTTTGGCTCAAAGAAAGGATGAACAAAATTTTTTCTTTCCTTCTCTACAACTCACGGCAATGGGGGGATTACCACACTCACACACATTTTTGTTTCATTTTTTATCACCCATACACCTTTGTTTATTATTTCACCCTAATGCACCAACAAAACATGTTTCATGACATGTTTAGCCCATCCTCCCTTGTCATGGCCGCCACCACCTATAAAGGGGAATTTGACATGCAAGTCCATTATTTTGCATGCATGCTTTAATTAGTCATCACACATTTCCTATCATACTTTCAAAGTTCATTACTAAGTCCTTTCTTGTGGAATTCACCCTTATAACACTAAATCAATCATCATAAAATGTCATACATGAGCACACATATTATAGGCATCAAAATAAATTTTAATTATTTTTATGCCTCGGTTTTGTGGTCCCGAGACCACCTTCCGACTAGGGTCAATTTTGGGTCACAACTCTCCCCACTTAAGAAATTTTCGTCCCGAAAATCTTACCGTAAATAGGTTTGGATATCGCTCTTTCATAGAGTTCTCGGTCTCCCAAGTAGCTTCTTCTATCCCGTGCTTGAGCCATAACACTTTTACTAGCGGAACCCGCTTGTTTCACAACTCTTTCACTTCTCGTGATAGGACACGAATCGGTTCTTCCTCATAACTCATATTAGCTTGAATTTCAATTTCGATGGACTAATCACGTGCGATGGATCGGATCTATAGCGTCAAGCATCGAAACGTGAAAGACATCGTGAACCTTTTCGAGTTCGGGGCAAAATCAAACGATATGCCACCGGATCGACTCGCTCGGATATCTCATATGGCCCAACGAACCTCGGCTCAACTTGCCCTTACTACCGAATCGAGTATCTTTTTCCAAGGCGATACCTTGAGAAACACTTTATCATCCACCGATACTCGATATCCTTACGCTTCAGTCCGCTGCATTTACTTCGACGATCGGAGGCTATCTTCAGACTTTCACGGATTACTTTCACTTTCGCTCAGCATCCCTAATCAAATCCACCCGAAAATCTTGCTTTCACCGAGCTCACCCAAAACAATGGTGTACGGCATTTACGACCGCATAAGGCCTCGTAGGTGCCATCTTAATACTTGATTGAAAGTCGTTGTTGTAAGCGAATTCAATCAACGGCAAATACCGCTCCCATGAACCACTAAACTCGAGGACGCAACATCTTAACATATCCTCAAGTATCTGAATTATCCGCCGGATTGACCATCGGTTTGGGGGTGAAAGGCGGTGCTGAAATGCAACTTGGTACCCAAAGCTTCTTGCAACTTTTTCCAAAATTGCGAGGTAAATCTCGGATCTCTATCCGACACGATGGAAATAGGCACCCGTGTAATCTCACAACTGAGAAACGCACAATTCAGCTAATTTGTCCATTGAAAATCCATACGATGGGGACAAAGTGGGCCGACTTAGTCAATCGATCTACCACGACCCAAACCGCATCCTTCTTACTTGTCGACAATGGCGGTCCGGATACAAAGTCCATTGTGACTCGATCCCATTTCCACTCGGGTATCGTGATTGGTCAAGTAATCTCAAGGCACCGATGTTCCGCTTTCACTTGTTGACATATTAAACATCTCAAACAAAGTCGAGATGTCTCGCTTCATACCATGCCACCAAAACCGACGTTTCAAATCATTGTACATCTTCGTACTCCCGGGTGGATTGCCATTCGGCTACAATGGGCTTCATTCGAATTATCGAAATGAGTTCAATTCTTTGGAACACACAGACGACTTTTGAACCTCAAACAATCGTCATCATCGATTTGAAACTCAATCCTTGTTCAAACACACTCACTTCGCTTTTGCGACCAACTCGTCGTCGACTTTCTCGAGCTTCTCGAATTTGATGTATCAATAGTGGTTTGGCTTTCAATTCAGCTACTAACACACTATCGGATCAAATGATAAGTGCACGCTCATCGCCAGAAGCGAATAATGATTTACGACTCAAGGCATCCGCAACCACATTCGCCTTTCCCGTGATAGTCAATGACCAGCTCGTAATCCTTTAACATTCGAGCCAACGCCTTTGTCGCAGATTTAAGTCTCTTTGGATCATCAAATATTTGAGACTTTTGTGATCCGAGTATACATGGCACCTTTCACCAAATAAGTAATGTCGCCAAATCTTTAAGGCGAATACGATGGCGCCAATTCGAGATCATGAGTCGGATAATTTTTCTCATGTGGCTTTAATTGCCTCGACGACAGGCCACAACTCGACCTTCTTGCATTAATACGCAACCTAACCCAAGTAGAGAGGCGTCGCTATAGATGACAAACTCTTTGCTTGGACTCGGGTTGCACTAGAATTGGGGCTTCAATCAAATAAGTTTTCATTGATCGAAACTTTTTGGCATTTCTCCGTCCATTCGAACTTAACATCCTTTTGGAGTAGCCACATCGGCGTGGCTATCGTTGAGAAGCCTTTTACAAATCGTCGGTAATAACCGCAAGCCCCAAAAATCTCGAACCTCAAGAATATTTCTGAGGCTTCTAATTAAGTATGGCTGAAATTTTATTCGGTCGACTCAATACCCGATCGAGATACCACATGACCCAAGAAGCTAACCTCTCTTAACCGTAACTCACACTTGTTGAACTTAGCATATAATTGCTTATCCCGTAAAATTTGCAAAGACTAACCGCAGTGTTCAAAGATGTTCGGTCTCATTTCTTGAATAGACTAAGATGTCATCAATGAACACGACTACTGAATCGATCCAAATATGGTCTAAAGATCCGATTCATTAGATCCATAAATACCGTAGGGCATTAGTGAGCCCAAACGGCATCACTAGGAACTCATAGTGACCATATCTCGCTCAAGGCGCCTTGGGTACGTCCAATCTCGATTCGCAATTGATAATAGCCCGATCTCAAATCTATTTTCGAGAACACCGAGGCTCCCTTTAGTTGATCGAACAAGTCATCGATACGTGGCAACGGATATTTGTTCTTTATTGTCGCTTATTAAGTCGACGATAATCGATGCACGTACCGCATGGTTCCATCCTTCTTTTCACGAACAACACCGGCGCACCCCAAGGCGAAAAACTCGGCGAGCAAAACCTCTATCCACCAATTCTTGCAACCGAGCTTCCAACTCCTTTAATTCCGTTGGTGCCATACGATACGGAGCTATCGAAATTGAGTGGTACCGGTACCAATTCGATGCCAAATTCTATTTCCGAACAGTGGTAAACCCGCAATTCTTCAGGGAAAACATCCGTATTCACAAACCACGGGCACAGATTCGGGTTTCTTTTCTGATTCCTTGTCATCGAGCACGTACGCAAGGTACGCTTCGCACTCTTTTCTTACATATTTTCGGGCCAACATTGCTGATATTACAGCTGGCAACCCCTTTAAGTCCGTAGACTTAACCCGAATTATCTCGTTATTCACAAGACCTCAAATCGATAGTCTTGCTTTTGTAATTTACGACCGCATCGTGCATGGTCAACCCATCCAAACCAAGAATAACATCGAATTCATCGAACGGCAAAAGCATCAAGTCCGCCGGGAAACAAGAACCTCGGAACACTAGGGGACTTTTCTTGCACACTTTGTTGACAAGCACGTAATGACCCAAGGGGTTTGACACCGAATTACAAACTCAAGAGACTCAATAGGCAAAGTCTTCTTCGGATGCTAAGGTTTCACATATATAAGATTGAGTAGAACCAGGTCAATCAAAGCAATCACATTAGTATTGAAAAGAGTGAAAGCACCGTAATGACATCCGGAGAGGCAAGATCCTCAAGGCTGCAGATGGCATAAGTCCTCGCAGAGCACGAGCCTCAGATCCGATGGTAGCATCTCTAGATCCTCTCGACCGCCAACGACATTGCCCATATTTCTAGGTGGCCTACCTCGGCGCTGGTAGCACCCGAGTTTTCACTCGACTCACATTCTGCTCAAGCATCCTCGGCAATCCTTCCTAAAGTGGTCGGCCGATCCATACTTATAGCAGAGCGATCACGAAACCAACAGCTCCCGAATGCCATTTGCCACAATGTTGACACTCCGCCTCTCTCGGCGATCATTTCCACCATCATGCGATCAAGTGACTCGTGTGTCACAGGGGTCGATCGCGTCCTCGCCTAGAAAAGCCCAAAGCTCCTCTAGACCGGTTCACATCATCTCGAAATCTCTTCTGCTGTTGAAGAGACTTTCCGAGGACCTCTTCGAATTCTCCAGTTCCCACATCAGCTTTTGTTTCTCCTTTCTAAGCTCTTCGACTTTACAAGCTCGCTCAACAAGTACTACGATCTCGTGTATTTCGAGAATGCCAACGAACATCCTTATATCATCATTCAGCCCATCCTCGGCGTTTACACATAATAGCTTCGACGAAATGCATTCTCGCACAGATCGGCTAAGCCTCACAAATTTTCGCTCATAGTCGGTAATCGACATAGAACCTTGCTTAAGATCAAGAAATTCCTTCGCTTTTGGTCGATGAATCTCGATCGATATACTTTTTTTTTTTTGGAACTTGGTTTGAAAGAATTCCCAAGTCACTTGCTCTCTAGGTACCACGAAGTCGAGTACTCCACCAATAGTAGGTGGAATCACGTAGCAAGGAGATGGTACACTTTAAGCACTCATCGGTGTACAAGATAGCTCATCGAGCACCCGGATAGTGTTGTCCAACCAAAATTCAGCTCGCTCGCATCATCATCATCCGTAGCTTTAAATTCAGTGGCCCCATGTTTTCGAATCATATTGATCGGGGCTTACTTGACCTTATTTGGTCAGCCACGGAGGTATTGTAGGTGCGGGGTTGCATTTGTCGGGAATGGAGGTTGTGGGACAGTAGTGTTAGTTCGAATGTATTGATTAAACCATTCGCTCATCACACTATAAAAGGCTTGCCTAGCCTCATCATTCGGATTGCTGGCCATAGGTTGAGAGTCCGCCGCGCTGTCCCTTGTGCGGAGCAGCGCCACACTCTCCACATCATCAGCTATTGCTCGGTTGGGATCGGGATCCATTGCTATAAACAAACTCAAAGTCAAATTGTCAGAAATCACCACACTATCGATTCATCATGAAATGGCATGTATAGCTAGACCCCAAACACCTCAAGGTAGTCCTAGAATCGACTAAATCGTGGCTCTGATACCAATAAAATTGTAACACCCCGAACCCGAGACCATCGCCGGTGTCGGACACGAGGGGTTAGCAAGCCAAGTTCACTTGTTTTGCCCATCCATTGGACATTTCCAGTCAGGCTGGAAAAACTGCGTCACTGTCGCCTTAAAAATCATATCTCGAGTTTCAAAACTCGGAAACTGGTTTCGTGAATTTTCCCTGAATTTAGACTCATATATCCATCCATGTATTTATTTCTAGAATTTTTGGTCGGGCCAATTGGTACAGTTTATTAGTTAAAGTCACCCATGTTACAGGGATCGACTGCTCTGACCTTCGCGCGGTATAACTTGAATATCTCTCTGTACAGGGCTTTAATGCTGGTGCCGTTTGTTTCTAATGAAACTAGACTCAAAATGGAATCTTTACATATAAGGTATGTCTCCTAATTATTTCTGGATAATTTATAGTAAATTTTAAAGTTGCGACAGGGAACCCAGAAACCGTTCTGGCCCTGTCTCACAATAGCTTTAATATCTCTTAACATGTAACTCCTATGACCATTTCGTTTCTTCCATATGAAAATAGACTCATCAATGTTCATTTACATAGCTGATTCACTATTTAATACCATTCCTACAAATTTTGGTGATTTTCACATTCACGTTACTGCAGCTGGCAGCATCTGTTTTAAGGTAGGTCTTACCTATTTTGTAGTCTCCATGAACCAACTAGTCTTGCCTTACATAGGTCCACATATGATCATTTTAACCATGCCAATGGCTGATCATGTGACCAACATTCCCATTTCCAATTCATAGTCACATCATGACACCATATATATATATACAAACCGCAAATAGTTTAAGTTGATACTTCACTATTACGAGCCATTTTCGCATGGCCGCATACATATACATCATAACATATTTAAACCAACAAGGGTAGTCCTATACATGCCATTTCAAGTTCAACCAAGAATTTATACCAAAATGGGGCTTGATAGTGTGGATGACTTCGACTTCAACGATCCCGAATCCGATTGCTATCGAGCGAAATCTAGAAAACCGAGAGCCAAAGCAATGGAGTAAGCATTTTTATGCTTAGTAAGTCTCAAGGAATATAATCAACTCTAATTACAGCAATACATTCACATAGTTAAATGCATCATTTCATTAATGCACATTCACATAATCATACTTACTTCACCATCCCAACTCTTATGTTCATACACAAATAACGGCTTCATTAAGGCCGATAACTCGTTCCATCATAGGAGCGGATATTCACACGCCTTACTCCTAGCGCCAGCAAAGCACACACGCACTTACCTTGTCATTGGGAAATTTCACAAGTGCATTAGCTGAAATTTTCCAGCAAGCTTATAATTTTCAAATCACATACCTTCGAGTTTAACCAGATGTCGCTACTCGATCAATCGCCTTCGGACATAGCCCGGTTATGGTAACCCGCACCAAGGCCTCACGGACTTAACCCGGATATCACGATTTGCACAAATGCCTTCGGTCTTAGCCCGGATAGAATGACTCGCACGAATGCCTTCGGTCTTAGCCGGATGTAGCCACTAGCACAATTGCCTTCGGTCTTAACCCGTTATAATTTCCAGCATAATTGTCTTCGGCTTAGCCCGGATATCAATCAATTTCTCATGCACACATACATCAATAATCATTGGACATACATATTTATTTTCGTTACTAAGGCTCAAACACAATTATAATCACTAACATAATCGCCTTCGGGACTTAGCCCGGGTATCATTCAATACTCATACACACATAAATCAATAATCAATACATCCATATTTCATTCCACATAATTCAAGTAAGGTCACTTCTTGAGGACTTACCTCGGATGTTGTCGAACGGCTTTTACGGCTATTCGATCACTTTTTCCTTCCCTTGTCCAATTGTGGCCCTCTTAGCTCTTGAGCTAATTCAAACAAATTCAATTTATCAAAACCTCATTGTGCTAGCTTATGGCGAATATGACAAGGAATTTAAATGGTCATATGGCCACCCTTTAGCTTGAATACACAATGGTCATGCACATTTTATACTACATCAAGCAATTCAATACAATTTATTCGAGCATCAAGGAAAAGCTAAGGCCTTCAATAGGCTACCCAAGGCCGAATATACTTGTCCATGTTGAGGCCAATTATGCACTTAATACCACACAAAACAGCATGCATTTTACTAGTTAATGCTTTGCATATTGTAGCTCAAAACTTACAATATAGCATCAAGCACTCATATGTGTGCTAGGCCTAATGTGCTTACAATTTCACAATTATTCTTCAACATCTTCTTCTTTAAACAAACTTATTCATCACTTCCTTCATAACCAAAACATCATGTGCAAACATACATATACATATATGAGCATGGTCAATTTCAAGGTGTCCATAGCCATCCAAAACACAAATTTTAACTAACATGCAAGAAGCATGAACCATGCTCATGAATGCATCATGGCCGAATATGACAATCATGCTCCTTTTCAACTTCAATCATGATAAAACAAAAAGAAAGCTCAAAATCTTACTCAAGAGTAGACAATCCATCATTGCATGCATCATCATCAAGCTTCACACTTAGCATGCAATGGCTTTATCACCATAACAACTTTGGCCAAATACCATTTCCATGGCTTAACAAAGATTTGAGCCATGGCTAACATGCACATCAAGTTAGCAACCAAAACATGCATGAAACTCCTAACACAACCTCATACATACCTTAATCTTGATGCAAACTTAGCCAAATCTCCTTCTAGATCTCTTCCAAACCAAGCATGAAGCAAAAATCCTCCTTCTTCCTTAGTTTTGGCTCAAAGAAAGGATGAACAAAATTTTTTTCTTTCCTTCTCTACAACTCACGGCAATGGGGGGGGGATTACCACACTCACACACATTTTTTTTCATTTTTTTATCACCCATACACCTTTGTTTATTATTTCACCCTAATGCACCAACAAAACATGTTTCATGACATGTTTAGCCCATCCTCCCTTGTCATGGCCGGCCACCACCTATAAAAGGGGGAATTTGACATGCAAGTCCATTATTTTGCATGCATGCTTTAATTAGTCATCACACATTTCCCTATCATACTTTCAAAGTTCATTACTAAGTCCTTTCTTGTGGAATTCACCCTTATAACACTAAATCAATCATCATAAAATGTCATACATGAGCACACACATATTATAGGCATCAAAATAAATTTTTAATTATTTTTATGCCTCGGTTTTGTGGTCCCGAGACCACCTTCCGACTAGGGTCAATTTTGGGCTGTCACAGGTCATAATTCCAAGCATTACACAATCATGCCATAAATCACATTTCCAAATATTTGACATTCACCAAGCATACCATGATCATATCACCATAGACGCTAACACATATATGAATATACTCAGGCTTATAACCTTGTTGCCACTATAAGCCAACTTACATGGCTAGATAGCAAAACAAGCCTTTGGCAATTACAAGCCATTACATTGGCTAAAATCATATGACGCATATAACAAAATGACCAAGTCTTTGTACATGCCATGACTCAAAATTCTTGAATTTATCAATACCCAAAATGATAGCTTGATAGTGTGATAAGATCTCCGACTAGCTTGATAGTGTGATAAGATCTCCGACGATCTGCAACTCGAGCTAGCTTAATGGCACTATAAAACATGGGAAAGGAAGGGAGGTAATCTATATAGCTTAGTAAGTCCGTATGAACATAATAAGCAGCTCTTACCAATCCTTTACCAAGTCTACAATATAAACACAAAACAAAATAGTATAAATTGTTATAATCCTCATAGTTATAAATTATTCAGTCACATTGTTTGCTATATCAATTTGCAAGCATAATTTAACATGTCTTGACTTTAGCCTAACAACCGTAATCTCTCTATTATAATCGATTATCACAATCAACCAATCATTTCAAACCTCATAATAAACATACACATTAATTATGAGTATTCACTTTTCAAGCATATATTTTAACATCTTTCAATTGTTAAAGCTCATACCTTCCCATACTTCCATAGTCATTTTAATAGGCAATTATACCAATCATTCCTTTTTCACATATCCAATAAATCAAAATTTGTGTGAATAAAACATGCTATATCATAACTCAATTTGGCCCTGAAGCCAATCACATGATCCTCAATCAAATTTATCATGAATTTCATACATCACAAGTATAGACCAATAATCACAAGGTTTTCACAAAATCATTCTCGTTGAAATCATGAACTTAAAATTTCATGAAGTAAATGCTTATAAACTTTATGTACATACCTGTACCAATTCGTAATACTTATGTGCTATTTCTCTTCTTTAACATACCCATTAAATTACCCGTTAAACCGCTTGGAATACTAAAGGATACTCTTGAATCTCGTACTCACAGTATCGTACCAATACCATACCCCAGATATGGTCTTACCTGTAATCTCGTATCAATGCCAGTAGCCCAGCTATGGTCTTAAACGAAGTCTTACACTGATGCCATATCCCAAATATTGTCTTACACGAAGTCTCATATCCATGATATATCCTAGATATTGTCTCATATCGATGCCATATCCCAGATATTGTCTTATACATAATCTCAGTAACCCTACTGTCATGACATTTGTATCCTATCTACTCCTACAGTTCAACCAGGACTTTCTCTGTATCGAATCTCTATCGGTCATTTTCGTTGTCTCATAGTCAATAACATTCACATTTCATTCCAATAATATAGCATTTATCACAATTATATCAATTAAGCATTTATACATATATAATTTAATGCTTATTAAACATACGAACTTACCTCGGCATAAAAATGACAAAAATGGCCTAACCGTCAAATACTTGTTTTTCATCCGTTCTAATTTCAAACCTCATTTTTCTTGATTTATAATATCACATTTAACTTATTTAATCATTATGCTATTCAAATCAGCCTAAAATCACATTATGGTAAAAATAGCATTTTTCCCCTAAAGTTTGACATTTTTACAATTTAGTCCCTAGGCTCGTAAATTGAAATGTACTCAATTTCTTCAACACCCATGCCTAATCAAACTTTATACATGCTTATAGTAGCCCAAAATTTTCTTTTATTTTCATTTTAACACCCATTTTATGGCTTTTTATAAATAGGTCCTTTTAGGCATTTTCATCGAAAATCACTTAGTAAAAGTCGTTTATCAGACACCAAACATACATTTCCTACCATTAGACATCAAAATACACAAATATCCATCATGGGTAAAATTCTGGACTTTGATTATGTCTTAAATGTGTGGTAGAAATAAATAGATCATGTTACAAGGATTTCAAAAACATAAAAATCATTAAAAACAGGGCTAGAATGGACTTACAATCGAGCTCGAAAGCTCAAAAACCCTAGACATGGTTTCCCCTTGTGAATTTCCACCATGGGGGGAAGATGGACAAAAATTGGCCTTTAATTTGGCTTTTTAATTCATTTAATTACCAAATTACTAAAATGCCATTAATGAAAAACTTTAGAAACATACCTAATCATGTCCATTTTTGTCCAACAACTTAACCAATGCTCTAATTTTCATTTAAGGGCCTACAATTTAAAATTTCATAGCAATTAAACACCTCTAGCATGAGAACTCAACTTTTGCACTTGTTACAATTTAGTCCTTTTTACATTGACAGAAATCGTATGCGGATTTGAAACTTAAAGATATTGAATTTCAAATCGGTGATAGAGTGTTTTTGAAAGTATCGATGTGGAAAAAGATTCTTCGATTTGGTCGCAAAGGAAATTTGAGTCCGCTATTTATCGGACCGTACGAGATTATCGAAAGAATAGGGCTAGTAGCTTATCGACTAGCTTTACTGTCAGAATTAGAAAAGATTCATAATGTATTTCATGTGTCGATGTTACGACAGTATCGATCAGATCCATCACATGTAATTTCTCTGGAAGAGGTAGAGATCCAACCCGCTATGTTGTATAGTGAAGAACCGATTAGAATTCTGGCTCGGAAGATTAAAGAGTTAAGAAACAAGAGCATAGCTTTAGTGAAGGTTCTATGGCAACGTCACGGTGTTGAAGAGGCTACGTGGGAACATGAGGAAGCTATGAGAAAATAGTACCCTAACCTATTTTCTAGTAAGATTTTCGAGGAAGAAAATTCCTTATAGGGGAGAGTTGTAACAACCCATTTTTAGTCAAATCGAGACAATAGTTTCGGGACCACAAATGTAACACCTCTAACCCATAACTATCGTCAAAATAGGTTAAGAGGTGTTAATGGACTTGTAACTCAATTCAAAATAATCATATATCAGATATCATCTCATTTCAGTAAATATAAGTTATTCTTATTCAATATGAGCTCAAATCGAGCATACAAAGCCTAAATTATGTATTCGTGGCCAAATTGGTAACATATGAAAGTTTCAAAAACTTAGAAAAATTTTAACTTTTCAAGTGTCACGCGTCCCTGTGAATAGGCCGTGTGCCTCATACGGCATTAGACATGCCCGTGTGTCTAAGCCGTGGCAAAATAGGGCATACATACTGACTTGTCCACACGGCCACAAGACACGCTTGTGTGCCAGGCCATGTA
Source organism: Gossypium arboreum (assembly GCF_025698485.1). Classification (NCBI taxonomy): domain Eukaryota; kingdom Viridiplantae; phylum Streptophyta; class Magnoliopsida; order Malvales; family Malvaceae; genus Gossypium; species Gossypium arboreum. The sequence goes on along the minus strand of NC_069077.1, from coordinate 112,978,523 downwards.
AGAAATTAGGGAGGCTAATGACTTGGCCACACGGCCGACCACATGCTCGTGTGCCACACACGACCAATAGACACGCCTGTGTGTCTAGGCCATGTCAAAACTGGAGGGTATACTGACTTAAATTCGTAGGGTACCCCAGGGGGCACACAACTGTGCAACATAGCCGTGTGTCGTACACGGCTGAGACACACACCCGTGTCTCTGCCCGTGTGGACAAAAATAGGCGATTTGAATAGCCAATTTTCCACCCTAATTGAGTCAAACCTAGAAGCACCAAACCAAGCATATATGTACTACAATTACAAACAATTTCATTACCAAAACATATGTCATTCATATCATAACATTTCCAATCAATTCCAAACTCATAACCTTACTAATTTATATCAAAGCATAAGACAAAGCATATCAAAACATATAATTTGGTAATCTCCAAACATAAAACCAAATATCATACTACAACCTTACCAAATTGACCATTTCCTTTGGCCAACCAAAAACATATCACATTAGAACATTAGCATCATATACTATATACCATTATCAAACTATAAGTTTAAACACAAGCTGGCCATATCACATGGCATGGTATAAACATCACAAAACATATCCAAAATACTTCTAGCCTATACATGCCATTTTCAAAAGGAACCAAAATGAGATTTGATAGTGTGGTGACGATCCTTAACGATCCCCAAGCTCACAGTAGCTTTAATATTTAAAAAAACAATGCAAACACACACAAAGTAAGCTTTCAAAAGCTTAGTAAGCCATATACAAGTAAACTTATCATTTAATGCATATCATTTAATGCATGTAAACGTCTTCAAATTACTTATACTTTGTAGCCAAATACCAACGCAAACCTCATATTCATACACTTAGATCATAGATTATCATTCGTACATATACTTATGTTTCATTCTCAAACATAATATACAATGCAAACATACCTGAATCGGATACAATTTTACAAAGTCGTTCAATTTCTCAGAATTCCCATTTGAATCGTTCAGAAACATAAGGATGCGTGGATAGCTCAGAAAGTAAATACAAAGCCAACAACCTAGACGTTGTCTTACATGTAATCAAACATCGATGCCACTGTCCCAGACAGGGTCTTACACAAAATTGATTAACGATGCTAATGTCCCAGACATGGTCTTACACATAAAATAGAATTCGATGCCAACGTCCCAGGTGTGGTCTTACACAATAACACATATCAAAAATCCTATGTCATGACATATGTATCTTAACTATTCTTAAGGTTCATACGGGGCTTTTCGGACGTCGGAACTTTGTCGATACTTTCTCGAATAGCATATATTTAGCTCGAACATTCATTCATCACAATTCAATATCATATGAATAATAAGAATTCAATTCAAACATGTTTATTGTATATTGACTTACCTCGTACGGATTCGGATAGACTGAACCAGCTACTCGACGACTTTCGACTTTCCCTGATCTAATTCAGTATTCTTTAATTCTCGATCTATATAAATTCAAATTTAACTCATTCACTTTCATATTCATTCAAATCAATCCACAAACACATATTTAGGGTAATTTGCAAGCTAGCCCTCATATTTTTACATTTTGACACTTTAGTCCCTAATTCAGAACATCACAAAATACACATAATTTGCATATACTTGATTGCGAGGTTTCGTGATAGGTTTTAAATATTTATAATTACTCTTTCTTGAACTAACTATTATCGTGATGTAGGCTAGTGTACCTATCGAATAGTAGTATAGTTTTAGCAAGATCGGATTGTCGAACCCAAAGGAACTAAAAGTACTAGTAATGACTGTCTTTTTATTATCTAGCCTAAGAATAATGAGGTTTTTATTTTAACTAACTAATTACTAAACTAAGAACGCACAGAGAATGGAATTAGGGAATTGCTTTTGGAAAAATCGATTGAATGAAGACAATACCTAAAGAAAAATCCACCTAGACTGTACTTGTTATTCTGGCTCCGAATCGGACGATATATTCATTTAACTTGTTCAGTAGAGATCCATAAATTATGTTATTATCCCTATTCAAGACTAATAACATCTAATTCCTAGATTGAATAATCGAGACTTTTCTCTAATTAACACTCTAGGGTTGCATTAACTCGATCTATAGATCCCTTTATTAAGTTTCACCCTAATCCGACAAAATCTTGTCACCCTATGCCTAGGCGCGCAATCAACTCCTCTTAATTATGACAAATATACTCTTAAACAGGGTCTATTCCTCCTCTGAATAAGAGCTTATCTTGAATCAATATCCTGGGATATCAAAACAAGAATTAAGAACACATAACGAAGAACAAGTCAAATATTTATCATACAATTCATAAAATAATAACAAGATTCGTCTTAGATTTCATTCCCCTTGGGTATTTAAAGGATTTAGTTCATAACTAAATAAGAAAACATCTCAAAATGATAAAGAATACAAAACATAAAGAAAACCCAAAACTTCTAAAGGGGAATTGAGGAGAGATCTTCAGTCTTGATAATGAATCTGGCTTCTGAGATGGATCATTCGGCTTCCTTGGAGTAATTCCTTATTCCCCTCCTCCATCCTCTGTTTTCTTCCTCCCCTAGGTTGTATTTATAGGCTTTGGAATACCTAAAAGCCCTCAAAATTAGCCTTTTCTGAATTAGACTCAACTTGGGCTCGGCAGGGACACGCCCGTGTGACAGCCTTAAAACGACCCTAGTTGGAATGTGGTTTCGGGACCACAAAACCGAGGCATAAAAATAATTTAAAATTTATTTTGATGCCTATAATATGTGTTAATTCATGTGTGACATTTTTGATGTTTTGATTTCGAGTTATAAATGTGAATTTTACTAGAAAGGACCTAGTAGTAAACTTTGAAAGTAGGATGGGGAAATGTGTGAAGACTAGTTGATCATGCATGAAAAAATAAGGGATTTTCATGTCAAATTTCCCCAAAGATGGCATAGTGGCCGGCCATGACAAGGGATTATGGGTAAGGAAAACATGTTATGACATGTTTTGTTAATGCATGATGTAATAAATGATAAAAAAAATTAAGGATGTAGGAAGAGAAACAAAAAATCAAAAATTTGTTCATCCTTTCCCCATTGTTGCCGTATGTGGAAGAGAAAAAAAAGAGAGAAATTTTGTTCATCCTTCCATTCTTTCTTTGGCCGAAAATTGTAAAGAGGAAGAAGAATTTTTTTTGCTCCATGCTTGGTTTGGAAGAGAAGTAGAAGGAGATTTGGTCATACTTGTATCAAGATTAAGGTATGTTTGAGGTTGTGTCATGAGATTCATGCATGTTTTAGTTGCTAGCTTGATGTTCATGTTAGCCCATGGTTCAAATCCTTGTTATGTCATGGAAATGGTATTCGGCCAAGGTTGATATTGTGTTAAAGCCATTGCATGCTAAATGTGAAGCTTGTTAATGATGCATGTAATGATGGATTGACTGCTCTTGAAATTTCTTTGTAGCAATCTTGAGTAAGACATTGAGTTCTTCGCTTTAACCATGGACGAAGTTGAAAGGGTATGATTGTGATGTATTCGGCCATGGTGCATTCATAAGCATGATTTATGCTTATTACATGATAGGTAAAAATTTGTGTCTTGGATGGTTATGAACACCTTGAGATTCGGCCTTGCACCTATATGTGTATATAAGTTTGCACATGATGTATTGATATGACATATATACTATCTCAAGGTATATAATTGCATATGATGATGTTTCGGCTATGAAATAAATGATAGAAGAGTATTGAGCTACAATATGCAATGCATTAGCTAGTAAAATGTATGCTGTTTTTTTTGTGGTGTTAAGTGTATAATTGGCCTCAACATGTGCATGCATTCGGTTAGAGGCAAGCATATTGATGCCTATTCTTGGCTTGGAAAATTCGCTAAGGAGGGTACTAACTAATGCGTTGAATTCGATTCGTGATTTCGCATACATGTGACTCTAATGTCTAATATATATAAGGGCTAAGTACCTTGAGCTTCACTTTGATGATTGAATGAATTGTATTGAATTGCTTGTTATGATTAAAATTGTGCATGACCATTGTGTATTTGAGCTAAAGGATGGCCATATGACCATTTAAACTCCTTGTCATATTCGCCATAAGCTATTATAATGAGATTATAATAAGTTAAATTTGTGTGAATTAAGCTCAAGAGCAAAGGGAGCTAAATCCGATAAAGGGAAGGAAAAAGTGGTCGAATAGTCATCGGAATCGCTCGACGACACCCGAGGTAAGTTTTCGAGTATCGAAACTTAGATTTTGATTCGATTGGATGATGTTATAAACAAATCGAAATCGTGCCCTTGTATGTGGCCATTGAGCCGAAAATGACATTTCTTGTTAAGTTATTCGTGCATGAAATTTTGTTATGAAATTGAAACAAAGATGTGTATGAATGTTCGGTAATATCTGGCTAAGCCCAAGGCAATTGTGCGAGTTGTGATATCGGGCTAAGCCCAAGGCAATTGTGCGAAGTTGTGATATCCGGCTAAGCCCAAGGCAATTGTGCGAGTTGTGATATCCGGATAAGCCCAAGGCAATTGTGCGAGTTGTGATATCCGGGTTAAGTCCCAAGGCATTGTGCGGGCTACCATAACCGGCTATGTCCCAAGGTGTTTGAACGAGTAGCTATATCCGGTTAAACTCCAAGGTACGTGATTTGAGAATAATGAACTTTCTGTAAAAATTTTCAGTTAATACGCTTGAAATCCCCAACGACAAGCAGTACGCTTTCGTGTGCTTTGCACACTATGAGCCAGATGTATATGAGTATTCGCTCCGATGATGAATGAGCTACCGCCTTGACTAAGCCATTATTTGTGTATGAATATAAGAGTTGGTATTGTGAAGTAAGCATGTCATGGAGAAATTGTGCATATGAATTATTGTTTAGCTACTCAATGCTATGCTTTGGTTGTGTGTAAATTTATGGCTCAAACTTACTAAGCATAAATTGCTTACTCCGCTTCTTTGCTCTCTGTTTTATAGATTTTGGCTCGTTAGCGATCGGATTCGGGATCATCGAAGTCGAAGTCAACCACACTATCGAAGTCCTTTTTGGTACCTTTTTGTTGAACTTTGGATATGGCATGTATAGGACCACCCTTGTCGTTTTGAATACTTTTGTGATGTATATGTGTACGGCCATGCGAAAATGGCTCGTAAAAGTGAAGTGTGGCATTAGACCATTTGTGTTCATGTAATTATATATGGCCTCATGTTGTGATTATGGACTGGAATGGGAATGATGGGCACTTAATCAGCCATTGGAATGGCTAAATATGATCATATGTGGACCTATGTATGACAAAACTATAGTTGGTCCATGGAAACTACAAAATGGGTAAAGGTTACCTTGAAAACAGATGTGACAAGAAGAGTGGGGTGGATTTGAAAAAATCACCAAAATTTGTAGAAATGGAGTTAAATAGTGAATAAATTATGTAATCGAACCTTGACGAGTCTATTCTCATATGAAAGTAACGAAATGATCATATGAACAGTATAATAAGAGATATTGAAGTTTTCGTGAGACAGAGTCAGAACGGTTTTCTGGATCCCCTGTCTCAACTTTGAAAATTTACCATAAATTATCCAGAAAGAATTGGAAGTCACACCTTATATTTGTAGATTTCCCTTTGAGTCTAGTTTCATTAGAAACAAACATCATGAGCATTGAAGCTCTGTACGGGAAGATATCCAGGTCGTAATGTGCAAAGGTCAGTGTAGTCGAATCCTGAAACAGGGGTGATTTAACTAATAAACTGTACCAATTGGCCTGACCAAAAATTCTAGAAAGAAATCCATGGATGGATATATGAGTCTAGATTCAGGGAAAATTTACGAAATCAGTTTCTGAGTTTTGAAACTCGAGATATGTTTTTTAAGGCGACAGTGACGCAGCTCTCCAGCTTGTCTGGAAATGTCAAATTGGTCGGTGCAATAAGTGGATTTGGCTTGTTAACCCCTCGTGTCCGACACCGGCGACGGTCTTGGGTACAGGTGTTACAATTTTATTGGTATCAAAGCTATGGTTTAGTCGATTCTAGGACTACCGTAATACGTTTGGGTCTAGCTATACGTGCCATATTGTGATAAATTGATAGTGTGGTGATTTCTGACATTTGAATTTGTGTTTGATTATAGTAATGGATCCCGATCCCAACCGAGCAATAGCTGATGATGTGGAGAGTGTGGCGCTGCTCCCGCAAGGGACAACAGCCATGACTCTCAACCTATTGCCAGCAATCCAAACGATGAGGCTAGGCAAGCTTTTTATAGCGTGATGAATGATTGGTTCAACCAATACATTCGAACTAATACTGGCTGCTCCACAACCTCCATTCCCGACTAATGCAACCCCGCCCTACAATACCTCCGTGAATCGACCAAATAAGGTCAAGTAAGCCCCAAATGATGTAATTCGAAAACATGGGGCTACTGAATTTAAAGCTACGGATGGCGATTTATGCCGAGCAAGCTGAATTTTGGTTGGACAACACTATCCGGTGCTCGATGAGCTATCTTGTACACTCGATGAATGCTTAAAGTGTACTATCTCCTTGCTACGCGATTTACCTATTATTGGTGGAGTACTCGACTTACAGTGCCTAGAGAGCAAGTAACTTGGGAGTTCTTCCACATCGAGTTCCGAAGAAGTATATCACCGAGATTCATCGACCAAAACGAAAGGAATTTCTTGATCTTAAGTAAGGCTCTATGTCGATTCATCGACTACGAGCGAAAATTTGTTAGACTTAGTAGATACGCCGAATGTGTTTCGTCCGGCTATTATGTAAACGCTCGAGGATGGGCTGAATGAAGATATAAGGATGTTCGTTGGCATTCTTGAAATACGAGAGTTCGTAGTACTTGTCGAGCGAGCTTGTAAAGCCGAAGAGCTTAGAAAGGAGAAACAAAAAGTTGATGTGGGAATTGGAGAATTTCGAAAAAGGTCCTCGGGAAAGTCTCTTCAACAGGCATCGAAGAGATTTCGAGAAGATGTGAGCCGGTCTAGAGGTGCTTCGGGCCTTTTTAGACGAGATCGTGATCGACCCCCTGTGGGTATACGAGGCACTTCGGTCTCCGGTGTTGGGAATGATCGTCGAAACCGAATGGAGTGTCAGTATTGTGGTAAATGGCACTCGGGGAGTTGTAGATCCCATGACCGCTCCTGTTACAAGTGCGGGTTAGCCGACCACTTTATTAAAGGTTGTCCGAGATTATCTGAACAAAACGCAAATCAAAGTGGGAACCCGGGTGCTACCACAACTCGAGGTAGGCTGTCTAGAAACACGGGAAATGCTAGCGGCGGTCAGAGAGGATCTAGAGATGCCACCATTAGATCTGAGGCTCGTGCTCCTGCTAGGACTTATGCCATACGCGCACGCGAGGATGCTTCCTCGCCAGATGTTATTACCGGTACTTTTACTCTCCTTGATACTAATGTGATTGCTTTGATTGACCCTGGTTCTACTCATTCATATATATGCGAAACCTTAGCATCCAGTGAAGACTTTACCTATTGAGTCTCTTGAGTTTGTAATTCGGTGTCAAATCCCTTGGGTCATTACGTGCTCGTCAACAAAGTGTGTAAGAAAAGTCCCCTAGTATTTCGAGGTTCTTGTTTTCTGGCGGACTTGATGCTTTTGCCGTTCGACGAATTCGATGTTATTCTTGGTTTGGATTGGTTGACCATGCACGATGCGGTTGTAAATTGCAAAAGCAAGACTATTGATCTGAGGTGCGCGAATAACGAGATAATTCGGGTTGAGTCTGCGGACTCAAAGGGGTTGCCAGCTGTAATATCAGCAATGTTGGCCCAGAAATACGTAAGAAAGGGGTGCGAGGCATACCTTGCGTATGTACTTGATGACAAGGAGTTAGAAAAGAAACCCGAATCAGGCTGGTGGTTTGTGAATACCGGATGTTTTCCTCAAGAATTGCCGCTTTACCACCTGTTCGGAAATAGAGTTTGGCATTGAATTGGTACCGTACCACTCCATTTCGATAGCTCCGTATCGTATGGCACCAACGAATTAAAGGAATTGAAAGCTCGGTTGCAAGAGCTGGTGGATAGAGGTTTTGCTCGCCTGAGTTTTTACCTTGGGTGCGCCAGGTGTTGTTTGTGAAAAGAAGAATGAAACTATGAGGTCGTGCATCGACTATCGTCGACTTAATAAAGTGACAATAAAGAACAAATATCCGTTATCACAGATCGATGATTTGTTCGATCAATCAAGGAGCCTCGGTGTTCTCAAAAATAGATTTGAGATCGGGCTATTATCGATTCATGAATCCGAGATTCGGACATACCCAAAACGCCTTGAGCGAGATATGGTCACTACGAGTTCTTAGTGATGCCGTTTGGGCTCACTAATGCCCCGTGGTATTTATGGATTTGATGAATCGGATCTTCAGACTATACTTGGATCGGTTCGTAGTTGTGTTCATTGACGACATCTTGGTCTATTCAAGAGATGAGACCGAACATGCGGAGCACCTGAGATTAGTGTTGCAAATATTACGAGATAAGCAGTTATATGCTAAGTTCAGCAAGTGTGAGTTCTGGTTAAGAGAGGTTAGCTTCTTGGGTCATGTGATATCTGCATCGGGTATTCGAGTCGACCCGAGTAAAATTTCAGCCATACTTAACTGGAAGCCTCCAAGAAATATTACTGAGGTTCGAGCTTTTGGGACTTGCCGGTTACTACCGACGGTTTGTAAAAGGATTCTCGATGATAGCCACACCCATGACTTAAACCGCTTCGAAAGAGGTCAAGTTTGAATGGATGGAAAAGTGTCAAAAAAGTTTCGATCAATTGAAAACTCATTTGACGGAAGCTCCAGTATTAGTGCAGCCCGAATCTGGCAAAGAGTTTGTCATCTATAGTGACGCCTCCCTACTTGGGTTAGGTTGCGTATTGATGCAAGAAGGTCGAATTGTGGCCTATGCGTCGAGACAATTAAAGCCACATGAGAAAAATTATCCGACCCATGATCTCGAATTGGCTGCCATCGTATTCGCCTTAAAAATATGGCGACATTATTTGTTTGGTGAGAAGTGCCATGTATTTTCGGATCACAAAAGTCTCAAGTATTTGATGACGCAGCAAGACTTGAATCTGCGACAAAGACGTTGGCTCGAGTTGTTAAAAGACTACAAGCTTGTCATTGATTATCACCCGGGGAAGGCTAATGTGGTTACGGACGCCTTAAGCCGGAAATCACTGTTTGCCTTACGAGCGATGAATGTACACTTGTCTATTCTACCCGACAATGTGTTAGTAGCTGAATTGAAAGCCAAACCATTATTGATACATCAAATTTGTGAAGCTCAGAAAGTCGACGATGAGTTGGTTGCAAAACGGACTGAGTGTGTTTCGAACAAGGAATCGGAGTTTCAAATTGATGATGATGATTGTTTGAGGTTCAAAAGTCGCTTGTGTGTCCCGAGAAATTCGGAGCTTATTTCGATGATTCTGAACGAAGCTCATAGTAGCCAAATGGCAATTCACCCGGGAAGTACGAAGATGTACAACGACTTGAAACGTCAGTTTTGGTGGCATGGTATGAAACGAGACATCTCTGACTTTGTTTCGAGATGTTTAATATGTCAACAAGTGAAAGCGGAACATCAAGTGCCTTAAGGATTACTTCAACCGATCACGATACCCGAGTGGAAATGGGATCGAGTCACAATGGACTTTGTATCCGGACTGCCATTGTCAGCGAGTAAGAAGGATGCGATTTGGGTCGTTGTAGATAGATTGACTAAGTCGGCTCACTTTATCCCCGTACGCACGGATTTTTCAATGGACAAACTAGCCGAATTGTACGTTTCCCAAATTGTGAGATTACACGAGGTGCCTATTTCTATCGTGTCGGATAGAGATCCGAGGTTTACCTCGCGATTTTGGAAGAAGTTGCAAGAAGCTTTGGGTACCAAGTTGCACTTCAGCACCGCCTTTCACCCCCAAACCGATGGTCAATCCGAGCGAATAATTCAGATACTTGAGGATATGTTGAGATGTTGCATCCTCGAGTTCAGTGGTTCATGGGAACGGTATTTGCCTTTGATTGAATTCGCTTACAACAATAGTTTTCAATCAAGTGTTAAGATGGCACCTTAAGAGGCCTTGTACGGGCGTAAATGCCGTACACCATTGTTTTGGACTGAGCTCGGTGAAAGCAAAATTTTCGGGGTGGATTTGATTAAAGATGTTGAACAGAAAGTGAAAGTAATCCGTGAAAGTCTGAAGATAGCCTCCGATCGTCAGAAGTTGTACGCGGATCTGAAACGAAAAGACATCGAGTATCACGTGGGAGATAAAGTGTTTCTTAAAGTTTCGCCTTGGAAAAAGGTACTCAGATTTGGCCGTAAGGGCAAGTTGAGCCAGATTCATTGGGCCGCATTTAAATCTCCGAACGAGTTGGCCCGATTATGCGTCGTTTGATTTTGCCCCCTGAACTTGAAAAGATTCACGACGTCTTTCATGTTTCGATGCTTCGACGTTATAGATCTGATCCGTCGCACGTGATTAGTCCATCAGAGGTTGAAATTCAATCCAGTATGAGTTATGAGGAAGAACCGATTCGTATCCTAGTACGTGAAGTGAAAGAATTGCGAAACAAGCGGGTTTCGCTAGTGAAAGTGTTATGGCTCAAACACGGGATAGAAGAAGCTACTTGGGAACCCGAGAACTCTATGAAAGAGCGATACCCAAATCTATTTACCGGTAAGATTTTCGGGGACGAAAATTTCTTAAGTGGGGGAGAGTTGTGACAGCCTTAAAACGACCCTAGTCGGAATGTGGTTTCGGGACCACAAAATCGAGGCTTAAAAATAATTTAAAATTTATTTTGATGCCTATAATATGTGTTAATTCATGTGTGACATTTTTGATGTTTTGATTTCGAGTTATAAATGTGAATTTTACTAGAAAGGACCTAGTAGTAAACTTTGAAAGTAGGATGGGGAAATGTGTGATGACTAGTTGATCATGCATGCAAAAATAAGGGATTTGCATGTCAAATTTCCCCAAAGATGGCATAGTGGCCGGCCATGACAAGGGATTATGGGCAAGGAAAACATGTTATGACATGTTTTGTTAATGCATGATGTAATAAATGATAAAAAAATTAAGGATGTAGGAAGAGAAACAAAAAAATCAAAAATTTGTTCATCCTTTCCCCATTGTTGCCGTATGTGGAAGAGAAAAAAAAGAGAAATTTTGTTCATCCTTCCATTCTTTCTTTGGCCGAAAATTGTAAAGAGGAAGAAGAATTTTTTTTGCTCCATGCTTGGTTTGGAAGAGAACTAGAAGGAGATTTGGTCATACTTGTATCAAGATTAAGGTATGTTTGAGGTTGTGTCATGAGATTCATGCATGTTTTAGTTGCTAGCTTGATGTTCATGTTAGCCCATGGTTCAAATCCTTGTTATGTCATGGAAATGGTATTCGGCCAAGGTTGATATTGTGTTAAAGCCATTGCATGCTAAATGTGAAGCTTGTTAATGATGCATGTAATGATGGATTGACTGCTCTTGAAATTTCTTTGTAGCAATCTTGAGTAAGACATTGAGTTCTTCGTTTTAACCATGGACGAAGTTGAAAGGGGTATGATTGTGATGTATTCGGCCATGGTGCATTCATAAGCATGATTTATGCTTATTACATGATAGGTAAAAATTTGTGTCTTGGATGGTTATGAACACCTTGAGATTCGGCCTTGCACCTATATGTGTATATAAGTTTGCACATGATGTATTGATATGACATATATACTATCTCAAGGTATATAATTGCATATGATGATGTTTCGGCTATGAAATAAATGATAGAAGAGTATTGAGCTACAATATGCAATGCATTAGCTAGTAAAATGTATGCTGTTTTTTTTTGTGGTGTTAAGTGTATAATTGGCCTCAACATGTGCATGCATTCGGTTAGAGGCAAGCATATTGATGCCTATTCTTGGCTTGGAAAATTCGGCTAAGGAGGGTACTAACTAATGCGTTGAATTGATTCGTGATTTCGCATACATGTGACTCTAATGTCTAATATATATAAGGGCTAAGTACCTTGAGCTTCACTTTGATGATTGAATGAATTGTATTGAATTGCTTGTTATGATTAAAAATTGTGCATGACCATTGTGTATTTGAGCTAAAGGATGGCCATATGACCATTTAAACTCCTTGTCATATTCGGCCATAAGCTATTATAATGAGATTATAATAAGTTAAATTTGTGTGAATTAAGCTCAAGAGCAAAGGGGAGCTAAATCCGATAAAGGGAAGGAAAAAGTGGTCGAATAGTCATCGGAATCGTTCGACGACACCCGAGGTAAGTTTTCGAGTATCGAAACTTAGATTTTGATTCGATTGGATGATGTTATAAACAAATCGAAATCGTGCCCTTTGTATGTGGCCATTGAGCCGAAAATGACATTTCTTGTTAAGTTATTCGTGCATGAAATTTTGTTATGAAATTGAAACAAAGATGTGTATGAATGTTCGGGTAATATCCGGGCTAAGCCCGAAGGCAATTGTGCGAGTTGTGATATCGGGGCTAAGCCCGAAGGCAATTGTGCGAGTTGTGATATCCGGGCTAAGCCCGAAGGCAATTGTGCGAGTTGTGATATCCGGGATAAGCCCGAAGGCAATTGTGCGAGTTGTGATATCCGGGTTAAGTCCCGAAGGCATTGTGCGGGCTACCATAACCGGGCTATGTCCCGAAGGTGTTTGAACGAGTAGCTATATCCGGTTAAACTCCGAAGGTACGTGATTTGAGAATAATGAACTTGCTGTAAAAATTTTCAGTTAATACGCTTGTGAAATCCCCAACGACAAGGTACGTTTCGTGTGTGCTTTGCACACTATGAGCCAGTGTATATGAGTATTCGCTCCGATGATGAATGAGCTACCGGCCTTGACTAAGCCATTATTTGTGTATGAATATAAGAGTTGGTATTGTGAAGTAAGCATGTCATGGAGAAATTGTGCATATGAATTATTGTTTAGCTACTCGAATGCTATGCTTTGGTTGTGTGTAAATTTATGGCTCAAACTTACTAAGCATAAATTGCTTACTCCGTTTCTTTGCTCTCTGTTTTATAGATTTTGGCTCGTTAGCGATCGGATTCGGGATCATCGAAGTCGAAGTCAACCACACTATCGAAGTCCTTTTTGGTACCTTTTTGTTGAACTTTGGATATGGCATGTATAGGACCACCCTTGTCGTTTCGAATACTTTTGTGATGTATATGTGTACGGCCATGCGAAAATGGCTCGTAAAAGTGAAGTGTGGCATTAGACCATTTGTGTTCATGTAATTATATATGGCCTCATGTTGTGATTATGGACTGGAATGGGAATGATGGGCACTTAATCAGCCATTGGAATGGCTAAATATGATCATATGTGGACCTATGTATGACAAAACTATAGTTGGCCCATGGAAACTACAAAATGGGTAAAGGTTACCTTGAAAACAGATGCTGACAGCAGCAGTGGGGTGGATTTGAAAAAATCACCAAAATTTGTAGGAATGGATTTAAATAGTGAATAAATTATGTAATCGAACCTTGACGAGTCTATTTTCATATGAAAGTAACGAAACAATCATATGAACAGTATACTAAGAGATATTGAAGTTTTCGTGAGACAGGGCCAGAACGGTTTCTGGATCCCCTGTCTCGACTTTGAAAATTTACCATAAATTATCCAGAAAGAATTGGAAGTCACACCTTATATTTGTAGATTTCCCTTTGAGTCTAGTTTCATTAGAAACAAACATCATGAGCATTGAAGCTCTGTACAGGAAGATATCCAGGTCGTAATGTGCAACGGTCAGTGTAGTCGAATCCTGAAACAGGGGTGACTTTAACTAATAAACTGTACCAATTGGCCTGACCAAAAATTCTAGAAATAAATCCATGGATGGATATATGAGTCTAGATTCAGGTAAAATTTACGGAATCAGTTTCCGGGTTTTGAAACTCGAGATATGTTTTTTAAGGCGACAGTGATGCAGCTCTCCAGCTTGTCTGGAAATGTCAAATTGGTCGGTGCAATAAGTGGATTTGGCTCGTTAACCCCTCGTGTCCGACACCGGCGATGGTCTCGGGTACGGGGTGTTACAGCCCGTTTGACACACCCGTGTACGATTACTTTAGGACGTGCTCGAGCCTACCAAATTGACACGGCTGGGTGGTCTGCCCATGTGAGAAGGTCCAGGCCGTGTTGATTTCGTACTTTTGCCCATTTTCTCTGTTTTTTGCCCATTTCTTGTTCCTTTCGCATTAGGAGCATCGAATTCACCAATTTTAATGGAAAATCATCCATAAAATACGTTAAACATAGGGTAAAAATATGTATAAATTACGGTTTATCAAATACCCCCACACTTAAGCATTTTCCTGTCCTCAAGCAAAATTCTCAACTCATAATCAAAATAAATTCTTCTCAACTTATAATTTCTATTGATAATATCTCATAATAATCCATAGGTAATCATACATTGAGAATTCAACTAAAAGAACATAAAAGTTTCAAACATTCCAAGTTGAGTATTTAATCATGCAAACATAGGTGTCTCTCCCCATTTAAGTAATTACTGTTGATTCAAAATATCACAGAGTTTCACATCCTCACTACAGATTCACTCAAATCACTCGAGGTGTTTAAGGACAATAAATGAAGCACTCAATAGTAAATAATGAAAAGTCAGTACCATAGGCTTGCATGAAAATCAAATCTCCACCACTATATGTAACACCCCGAACCCGAGACCATCGCCGGTGTCGGACACGAGGGGTTAGCAAGCCAAGTTCACTTGTTTTGCCCATCCATTGGACATTTCCAGTCAGGCTGGAAAAACTGCGTCACTGTCGCCTTAAAAATCATATCTCGAGTTTCAAAACTCGGAAACTGGTTTCGTGAATTTTCCCTGAATTTAGACTCATATATCCATCCATGGATTTATTTCTAGAATTTTTGGTCGGGCCAATTGGTACAGTTTATTAGTTAAAGTCACCCATGTTACAGGGCTCGACTGCTCTGACCTTCGCGCGGTATAACTTGAATATCTCTCTGTACAGGGCTTTAATGCTGGTGCCGTTTGTTTCTAATGAAACTAGACTAAAAATGGAATCTTTACATATAAGGTATGTCTCCTCATTATTTCTGGATAATTTATAGTAAATTTTTAAAGTTGCGACAGGGAACCCAGAAACCGTTCTGGCCCTGTCTCACAATAGCTTTAATATCTCTTAACATGTAACTCCTATGACCATTTCGTTTCTTCCATATGAAAATAGACTCATCAATGTTCATTTACATAGCTGATTCACTATTTAATACCATTCCTACAAATTTTGGTGATTTTTCACATTCACGTTACTGCAGCTGGCAGCATCTGTTTCTAAGGTAGGTCTTACCTATTTTGTAGTCTCCATGAACCAACTAGTCTTGCCTTACATAGGTCCACATATGATCATTTTAACCATGCCAATGGCTGATCATGTGACCAACATTCCCATTCCAATTCATAGTCACATCATGACACCATATATATATATACAAACCGCAAATAGTTTAAGTTGATACTTCACTATTACGAGCCATTTTCGCATGGCCGTACACATATACATCATAACATATTTAAACCAACAAGGGGTAGTCCTATACATGCCATTTCAAGTTCAACCAAGAATTTATACCAAAATGGGGGCTTGATAGTGTGGATGACTTCGACTTCAACGATCCCGAATCCGATTGCTATCGAGCGAAATCTAGAAAACTGAGAGCCAAAGCAGCGGAGTAAGCATTTTTATGCTTAGTAAGTCTCAAGGAATATAATCAACTCTAATTACAGCAATACATTCACATAGTTAAATGCATCATTTCATATAATCATACTTACTTCACCATCCCAACTCTTATGTTCATACACAAATAACGGCTTCATTAAGGCCGATAACTCGTTCCATCATAGGAGCGGATATTCACACGCTCTTACTCCTAGCGCGCAAAGCACACACCGCACTTACCTTGTCATTGGGAAATTTCACAAGTGCATTAGCTGAAATTTTCCAGCAAGCTTATAATTTTCAAATCACATACCTTCGAGTTTAACCAGATGTCGCTACTCGATCAATCGCCTTGGGACATAGCCCGGTTATGGTAACCCGCACCAAGGCCTACGGGACTTAACCCGGATATCACGATTTGCACAAATGCCTTCGGTCTTAGCCCGGATAGAATGACTTCGACGAATGCCTTCGGTCTTAGCCGGATGTAGCCACTAGCACAATTGCCTTGGTCTTAACCCGGTTATAATTTCCAGCATAATTGTCTTCGGGCTTAGCCCGATATCAATCAATTTCTCATGCACACATACATCAATAATCATTGGACATACATATTTATTTTCGTTACTAAGGCTCAAACACAATTATAATCACTAACATAATCGCCGGGACTTAGCCGGGTATCATTCAATACTCATACACACATAAATCAATAATCAATACATCCATATTTCATTCCACATAATTCAAGTAAGGTCACTTCTTGAGGACTTACCTCGGATGTTGTCGAACGGCTTTTACTGCTATTCGATCACTTTTTCCTTCCCTTGTCCAATTGTGGCCCTCTTAGCTCTTGAGCTAATTCAAACAAATTCAATTTATCAAAACCTCATTGTGCTAGCTTATGGCGAATATGACAAGGAATTTAAATGGTCATATGGCCACCCTTTAGCTTGAATACACAATGGTCATGCACATTTTATACTACATCAAGCAATTCAATACAATTTATTCGAGCATCAAGGAAAAGCTAAGGCCTTCAATAGGCTACCCAAGGCCGAATATACTTGTCCATGTTGAGGCCAATTATGCACTTAATACCACACAAAAACAGCATGCATTTTACTAGTTAATGCTTTGCATATTGTAGCTCAAAACTTACAATATAGCATCAAGCACTCATATGTGTGCTAGGTCGAATGTGCTTACAATTTCACAATTATTCTTCAACATCTTCTTCTTTAAACAAACTTATTCATCACTTCCTTCATAACCAAAACATCATGTGCAAACATACATATACATATATGAGCATGGCGAATTTCAAGGTGTCCATAGCCATCCAAAACACAAATTTTAACTAACATGCAAGAAGCATGAACCATGCTCATGAATGCATCATGGCGAATATGACAATCATGCTCCTTTTCAACTTCAATCATGATAAAACAAAAAGAAAGCTCAAAATCTTACTCAAGAGTAGACAATCCATCATTGCATGCATCATCATCAAGCTTCACACTTAGCATGCAATGGCTTTATCACCATAACAACTTTGGCCAAATACCATTTCCATGGCTTAACAAAGATTTGAGCCATGGCTAACATGCACATCAAGTTAGCAACCAAAACATGCATGAAACTCCTAACACAACCTCATACATACCTTAATCTTGATGCAAACTTAGCCAAATCTCCTTCTAGATCTCTTCCAAACCAAGCATGAAGCAAAAATCCTCCTTCTTCCTTAGTTTTGGCTCAAAGAAAGGATGAACAAAATTTTTTTCTTTCCTTCTCTACAACTCACTGCAATGGGGGGATTACCACACTCACACACATTTTTTTTTCATTTTTTTATCACCCATACACCTTTGTTTATTATTTCACCCTAATGCACCAACAAAACATGTTTCATGACATGTTTAGCCCATCCTCCCTTGTCATGGCCGGCCACCACCTATAAAAGGGGGAATTTGACATGCAAGTCCATTATTTTGCATGCATGCTTTAATTAGTCATCACACATTTCCCTATCATACTTTCAAAGTTCATTACTAAGTCCTTTCTTGTGGAATTCACCCTTATAACACTAAATCAATCATCATAAAATGTCATACATGAGCACACATATTATAGGCATCAAAATAAATTTTTAATTATTTTTATGCCTCGGTTTTGTGGTCCCGAGACCACCTTCCGACTAGGGTCAATTTTGGGCTGTCACAACTCTCCCCCACTTAAGAAATTTTCGTCCCCGAAAATCTTACCGGTAAATAGGTTTGGATATCGCTCTTTCATAGAGTTCTCGGTCTCCCAAGTAGCTTCTTCTATCCCGTGCTTGAGCCATAACACTTTTACTAGCGGAACCCGCTTGTTTCACAACTCTTTCACTTCTCGTGATAGGATACGAATCGGTTCTTCCTCATAACTCATATTAGCTTGAATTTCAATTTCTGATGGACTAATCACGTGCGATGGATCGGATCTATAGCGTCAAGCATCGAAATGTGAAAGACATCGTGAACCTTTTCGAGTTCGGGGGCAAAATCAAACGATATGCCACCGGATCGACTCGCCGGATATCTCATATGGCCCAACGAACCTCGGCTCAACTTGCCCTTACGGCGAATCGAGTATCTTTTTCCAAGGCGATACCTTGAGAAACACTTTATCATCCACCGATACTCGATATCCTTACGCTTCAGTCCGCGTCACGACTTCGACGATCGGAGGCTATCTTCGGACTTTCACGGATTACTTTCACTTTCTGCTCAAAGATCCCTAATCAAATCCACCCCGAAAATCTTGCTTTCACCGAGCTCACCAAAAACAATGGTGTACGGCATTTACGATCGCACAAGGCCTCGTAGGGTGCCATCTTAATACTTGATTGAAAGTCGTTGTTGTAAGCGAATTCAATCAACGGCAAATACCGCTCCCATGAACCACTAAACTCGAGGACGCAACATCTTAACATATCCTCAAGTATCTCGAATTATCCGCCGGATTGACCATCGGTTTGGGGGTGAAAGGCGGTCTTTGAAATGCAACTTGGTACCCAAAGCTTCTTGCAACTTTTTCCAAAATTGCGAGGTAAATCTCGGATCTCTATCCCACACGATGGAAATAGGCACCCGTGTAATCTCACAACTGAGAAACGTACAATTCACTAATTTGTCCATTGAAAAATCCATACGTATGGGGACAAAGTGGGCCGACTTAGTCAATCGATCTACCACGACCCAAACCGCATCCTTCTTACTTGTCGACAATGGCGGTCCGGATACAAAGTCCATTGTGACTCGATCCCATTTCCACTGGGTATCGTGATTGGTCAAGTAATCTGAAGGCACTGATGTTCCGCTTTCACTTGTTGACATATTAAACATCTCAAACAAAGTCGGAGATGTCTCGCTTCATACCATGCCACCAAAACCGACGCTTCAAATCATTGTACATCTTCGTACTCCGGGTGGATTGCCATTCGGCTACAATGGGCTTCATTCAGAATTATCGAAATGAGTTCAATTCTTTGGAACACACAGACGACTTTTGAACCTCAAACAATCGTCATCATCGATTTGAAACTCAATCCTTGTTCAAAACACACTCAAATTTCGTTTTGCGCCAACTCGTCGTCGACTTTCTCGAGCTTCTCGAATTTGATGTATCAATAGTGGTTTGGCTTTCAATTCAGCTACTAACACACTATCGGATCAAATGCATAAGTGCACGTTCATCGCTCAGAAGCGAATAATGATTTACTCAAGGCATCCGCAACCACATTCGCCTTTCCCGGTGATAGTCAATGACCAGCTCGTAATCCTTTAACAGCTCGAGCCAACGTCTTTGTCGCAGATTTAAGTCTCTTTGGATCATCAAATATTTGAGACTTTTGTGATCCGAGTATACATGGCACCTTTCACCAAATAAGTAATGTCGCCAAATCTTTAAGGCGAATACGATGGCGCCAATTCGAGATCATGAGTCGGATAATTTTTCTCATGTGGCTTTAATTGCCTCGACGCGCAGGCCACAACTCGACCTTCTTGCATTAATACGCAACCTAACCCAAGTAGAGAGGCGTCGCTATAGATGACAAACTCTTTGCGGACTCGGGTTGCACTAGAATTGGGGCTTCACCAAATAAGTTTTCAGTTGATCGAAACTTTTTGGCATTTCTCCATCCATTCAACTTAACATCCTTTTGGAGTAAGCCGTCATCGGCGTGGCTATCGTTGAGAAGCCTTTACAAATCGTCGGTAATAACCTAAGCCCCAAAAAGCTCGAACCTCAAGAATATTTCTGAGGCTTTCAATTAAGTATGGCTGAAATTTTATTCTGTCGACTCGAATACCGTCTGAATACCACATGACCCAAGAAGCTAACCTCTCTTAACGTAACTCACACTTGCTGAACTTAGCATATAATTGCTTATCCCGTAAAATTTGCAAAGACTAACCGCAGTGTTCAGCATGTTCGGTCTCATTTCTTGAATAGACCAAGATGTCATCAATGAACACGACTACTAATCGATCCAAATATGGTCTAAAGATCCGATTCATTAAATCCATAAATCTTTGCGAGGGCATTAGTGAGCCCAAACGGCATCACTAGGAACTCATAGTGACCATATCTCGCTCAAGGCGCCTCTTGGGTACGTCCAATCTCGATTCGCAATTGATAATAGCCCGATCTCAAATCTATTTTCGAGAACACCGAGGCTCCCTTTAGTTGATCGAACAAGTCATCGATACGTGGCAACGGATATTTGTTCTTTATTGTCGCTTTATTAAGTCGACGATAATCGATGCACACCCGCATGGTTCCATCCTTCTTTTCACGAACAACACCGGCGCACCCCAAGGCGAAAAACTCAAGAGCAAAACCTCTATCCACCAATTCTTGCAATCGAGCTTCCAACTCCTTTAATTCCGTTGGTGCCATACGATACGGAGCTATCGAAATTGGAGTGGTACCGGTACCAATTCGATGCCAAATTCTATTTCCGAACAGTGGTAAACCCGCAATTCTTCGTGGAAAACATCCGGTATTCACAAACCACGGCACAGATTCGGGTTTCTTTTCGATTCCTTGTCATCGAAAGCACGACGCAAGGTACGCTTCGCACTCTTTTCTTACATATTTTCGGGCCAACATTGCGATATTACACCGGCAACCCCTTTAAGTCTCAGAGACTTAACCCGAATTATCTCGTTATTCGCAAGACTCAAATCGATAGTCTTGCTTTTGCAATTTACGACCGCATCGTGCATGGTCAACCCATCCAAACCAAGAATAACGTCAATTCATCGAACGGCAAAAGCATCAAGTCTGCCGGAAACAAGAACCTCGGAACACTAGGGACTTTTCTTGCACACTTTGTTGACAAGCACGTAATGACCCAAGGGTTTGACACCAATTACAAACTCGATGAGACTCAATAGGCAAAGTCTTCTTGGATGCTAAGGTTTCACATATATAAGATTGAGTAGAACCAGGTCAATCAAAGCAATCACATTAGTATTGAAAAGAGTGAAAGCACGGTAATGACATCCGGAGAGGCAAGATCCTCGCGTCTTGGCGTATGGCATAAGTCCTCGCAGAGCACGAGCCTCGATCGATGGTAGCATCTCTAGATCCTCTCGACCGCCACCGACATTGCCCATATTTCTAGGTGGCCTACCTCGGCGATGGTAGCACCCGAGTTTCCACTCGACTCACATTCTGCTCAAGCATCCTCGGGCAATCCTTCCTAAAGTGGTCGGCCGATCCACACTTATAGCGGAGCGATCACGAAACCAACAGCTCCCGAATGCCATTTGCCACAATGTTGACACTCCGCCTCTCTCGGCGATCATTTCCACCATCGGCGATCAAGTGACTCGTGTGGTCACAGGGGTCGATCGCGTCCTCGTCTAGAAAAGCCCAAAGCTCCTCTAGACCGGTTCACATCATCTCGAAATCTCTTGATTATGCATTGAAGAGACTTTCCCGAGGACCTCTTTCGGAATTCTCCAGTTCCCACATCAGCTTTTTGTTTCTCCTTTCTAAGCTCTTCGACTTTACAAGCTCGCTCAACAAGTACTACGATCTCTCGTATTTCGAGAATGCCAACGAACATCCTTATATCATCATTCAGCCCATCCTCGAGCGTTTACATAATAGCTTTGGACGAAATGCATTCTCGCCAGACGGCTAAGCCTCACAAATTTTCGTTCATAGTCGGTAATCGACATAGAACCTTGCTTAAGATCAAGAAATTCCCTTCGCTTTTGGTCGATGAATCTCTGACTGATATACTTTTTTTTTTTTTCGGAACTTGGTTTGAAAGAATTCCCAAGTCACTTGCTCTCTAGGTACCACAGAAGTCAGAGTACTCCACCAATAGTAGGTGGAATCACGTAGCAAGGAGATGGTACACTTTAAGCACTCATCGGGTGTACAAGATAGCTCATCGAGCACCCGGATAGTGTTGTCCAACCAAAATTCAGCTCGTTCGCATCATCATCATCCGTAGCTTTAAATTCAGTGGCCCCATGTTTTGAATCGTATTGATGGGGCTTACTTGACCTTATTTGGTCGATTCGGAGGTATTGTAGGTCTTGGGGTTGCATTTGTCGGGAATGGAGGTTGTGGGACGATCGTGTTAGTTCGAATGTATTGATTAAACCATTCGCTCATCACACTATAAAAGGCTTGCCTAGCCTCATCATTCGGATTGCTGGCCATAGGTTGAGAGTCCGCGGCCGCTGTCCCTTGTGCGGAGCAGCGCCACACTCTCCACATCATCAGCTATTGCTCGGTTGGGATCGGGATCCATTGCTATAAACAAACTCAAAGTCAAATTGTCGAAATCACCACACTATCGATTCATCATGAAATGGCATGTATAGCTAGACCCCAAACACCTCAAGGTAGTCCTAGAATCGACTAAACCGTGGCTCGATACCAATAAAATTGTAACACCCGAACCCGAGACCATCGCGGTTATCGGACACGAGGGTTAGCAAGCCAAGTTCACTTGTTTTGCCCATCCATTGGACATTTCCAGTCAGGCTGGAAAAACTGCGTCACTGTCGCCTTAAAATCATATCTCGAGTTTCAAAACTCGGAAACTGGTTTCGTGAATTTTCCCTGAATTTAGACTCATATATCCATCCATGTATTTATTTCTAGAATTTTTGGTCGGGCCAATTGGTACAGTTTATTAGTTAAAGTCACCCATGTTACAGGGATCGACTGCTCTGACCTTCGCGCGGTATAACTTGAATATCTCTCTGTACAGGGCTTTAATGCTGGTGCCGTTTGTTTCTAATGAAACTAGACTCAAAATGGAATCTTTACATATAAGGTATGTCTCCTCATTATTTCTGGATAATTTATAGTAAATTTTTAAAGTTGCGACAGGGAACCCAGAAACCGTTCTGGCCCTGTCTCACAATAGCTTTAATATCTCTTAACATGTAACTCCTATGACCATTTCGTTTCTTCCATATGAAAATAGACTCATCAATGTTCATTTACATAGCTGATTCACTATTTAATACCATTCCTACAAATTTTGGTGATTTTTCACATTCACGTTACTGCAGCTGGCAGCATCTGTTTTAAGGTAGGTCTTACCTATTTTGTAGTCTCCATGAACCAACTAGTCTTGCCTTACATAGGTCCACATATGATCATTTTAACCATGCCAATGGCTGATCATGTGACCAACATTCCCATTTCCAATTCATAGTCACATCATGACACCATATATATATATACAAACCGCAAATAGTTTAAGTTGATACTTCACTATTACGAGCCATTTTCGCATGGCCGTACACATATACATCATAACATATTTAAACCAACAAGGGTAGTCCTATACATGCCATTTCAAGTTCAACCAAGAATTTATACCAAAATGGGGGCTTGATAGTGTGGATGACTTCGACTTCAACGATCCCGAATCCGATTGCTATCGAGCGAAATCTAGAAAACCGAGAGCCAAAGCGGCGAGTAAGCATTTTTATGCTTAGTAAGTCTCAAGGAATATAATCAACTCTAATTACAGCAATACATTCACATAGTTAAATGCATCATTTCATATAATCATACTTACTTCACCATCCCAACTCTTATGTTCATACACAAATAACGGCTTCATTAAGGCCGATAACTCGTTCCATCATAGGAGCGGATATTCACACGCTCTTACTCCTAGCGCCAGCAAGCACACACCGCACTTACCTTGTCATTGGGAAATTTCACAAGTGCATTAGCTGAAATTTTCCAGCAAGCTTATAATTTTCAAATCACATACCTTCGAGTTTAACCAGATGTCGCTACTCGATCAATCGCCTTCGGGACATAGCCCGGTTATGGTAACCCGCACCAAGGCCTCACGGGACTTAACCCGGATATCACGATTTGCACAAATGCCTTGGTCTTAGCCCGGATAGAATGACTCGCACGAATGCCTTCGGTCTTAGCCCGGATGTAGCCGCTAGCACAATTGCCTTCGGTCTTAACCGGTTATAATTTCCAGCATAATTGTCTTCGGGCTTAGCCCGGATATCAATCAATTTCTCATGCACACATACATCAATAATCATTGGACATACATATTTATTTTCGTTACTAAGGCTCAAACACAATTATAATCACTAACATAATCGCCTTGGGACTTAGCCCGGTATCATTCAATACTCATACACACATAAATCAATAATCAATACATCCATATTTCATTCCACATAATTCAAGTAAGGTCACTTCTTGAGGACTTACCTCGGATGTTGTCGAACGGCTTTTACGGCTATTCGATCACTTTTTCCTTCCCTTGTCCACTTGTGGCCCTCTTAGCTCTTGAGCTAATTCAAACAAATTCAATTTATCAAAACCTCATTGTGCTAGCTTATGGCGAATATGACAAGGAATTTAAATGGTCATATGGCCACCCTTTAGCTTGAATACACAATGGTCATGCACATTTTATACTACATCAAGCAATTCAATACAATTTATTCGAGCATCAAGGAAAAGCTAAGGCCTTCAATAGGCTACCCAAGGCCGAATATACTTGTCCATGTTGAGGCCAATTATGCACTTAATACCACACAAAAACAGCATGCATTTTACTAGTTAATGCTTTGCATATTGTAGCTCAAAACTTACAATATAGCATCAAGCACTCATATGTGTGCTAGGCCGAATGTGCTTACAATTTCACAATTATTCTTCAACATCTTCTTCTTTAAACAAACTTATTCATCACTTCCTTCATAACCAAAACATCATGTGCAAACATACATATACATATATGAGCATGGCGAATTTCAAGGTGTCCATAGCCATCCAAAACACAAATTTTAACTAACATGCAAGAAGCATGAACCATGCTCATGAATGCATCATGGCGAATATGACAATCATGCTCCTTTTCAACTTCAATCATGATAAAACAAAAAGAAAGCTCAAAATCTTACTCAAGAGTAGACAATCCATCATTGCATGCATCATCATCAAGCTTCACACTTAGCATGCAATGGCTTTATCACCATAACAACTTTGGCCAAATACCATTTCCATGGCTTAACAAAGATTTGAGCCATGGCTAACATGCACATCAAGTTAGCAACCAAAACATGCATGAAACTCCTAACACAACCTCATACATACCTTAATCTTGATGCAAACTTAGCCAAATCTCCTTCTAGATCTCTTCCAAACCAAGCATGAAGCAAAAATCCTCCTTCTTCCTTAGTTTTGGCTCAAAGAAAGGATGAACAAAATTTTTTCTTTCCTTCTCTACAACTCACGGCAATGGGGGATTACCACACTCACACACATTTTTTTTCATTTTTTATCACCCATACACCTTTGTTTATTATTTCACCCTAATGCACCAACAAAACATGTTTCATGACATGTTTAGCCCATCCTCCTTGTCATGGCCGCCACCACCTATAAAGGGGAATTTGACATGCAAGTCCATTATTTTGCATGCATGCTTTAATTAGTCATCACACATTTCCCTATCATACTTTCAAAGTTCATTACTAAGTCCTTTCTTGTGGAATTCACCCTTATAACACTAAATCAATCATCATAAAATGTCATACATGAGCACACACATATTATAGGCATCAAAATAAATTTTTAATTATTTTTATGCCTCGGTTTTGTGGTCCCGAGACCACCTTCCGACTAGGGTCAATTTTGGGCTGTCACACTATAATTTAAGATGATACATCAATCAAAAAGGTCTTTAGAGGGTTGTAATGAGGTTTGGTTAGGGGGTCTGGTCAGAAGCTGAAAGAAAGGGTTAGAATCGAGATTGAATTGAAAATTACCTAACCAGAAAAAGAGTTAATCATCACTTGCGTACAACAGAACTTCTTCTCAGACTAAGGAATTTAACTTCTGAAGCTTACAAACAGAAGATCACTACTAATATGTATACATGGTTTTTTTTCAGAACAAGTCAAATTACGGAGTAGAATAAAACATAGCTAAGCAACTATTTCAATTCAAATATCGACAAAAATCGGGCTTAAATTAATTTAGGGGATTTCAACAATAATGGGTTAAAGGTTAATGTTAAGGGTAATACAAGAAATGGCTTGTTAGGCTCAAGGGGGTTTACTAGAGGTTAATCGTGGAGGTAGACTTTTCATGGCATGAGTGAGTTAATCCTAAGTGCCTTAATCATTTTGTCATATCAAATCAAATTGTGTGGTCTCGACATGAATAATCAAGCAAGTTCTAGAATAACGGTTCAATATTGACGCACTCAAAGCAATAATAAAAGTGAGCATGAAAAGAATTAATAGATGCTCAAAAGGCTCAAAAATCTCACAAAAATTATGGCTTTTTGATGTTTAACAACTTGTGAATTCCAACTCAAAGTAATACCTAAACTTTGGGGAAACAGCCTAAGATTTTAAATTCTTAAAAATCAACTCATCATGCTTGATTCTCTAATGTCTTAAAGTTTAAACAATCAATGCATAATTGCCTATGTTTTAATTCAAGATATATCAATCAAAATAATAAATCAATTAAAATTTATCCTAAATATGATATGAGAGCTTTTCAAGAGAACAAGGCAATCATTCAGGGATTTTTCTGATAATTAAATAAATACCCCCCACACTTAATATGTACATTGTCGTCAATGTACAAAGATAGATATTAGAGTATAAAAATAAGATAGGGAGAGAAATGAAACTTCTTGTATGATGAATTCCTCGAAGTGGAGTTCTAGAGAGTAATCGGTTCGAGAGTGGAGGAGGATACTCCGGCGGTCGTAGAGGTTCATTAGGCCATAAGTCATACGCCAAAAGGATATTATCTCTAGTGGTAGCTATGGTCATGGGTGAGCAGGACATGGCAGTCATGGAGAACCTTTCCCGGTGGAGTTTTAGTTCCTATGTGATGATGAGCTTAAGAGCTCTATATAACTGTGATAAAATCAGGAACTTTTTAGGGGATATTAGGAGGAATAATTAATCAAAAATAAATAACCAAAATTAATAATTAAAAATAAAATTTCTAAAATCTAATAAAAATAAAAAGTAGTTTTAATAAAAATTAAAAACATAAAATAATAAATAAATGTTTTTAAACATCTTCATCGATGGATGGTTCACAAGGTGGGACTGGCGATGAGATGTGGAGGTGCTGACAAATCTACTGTAGAGTAGCATCAATGTTGTCAAATCATTGAAAACATTGCTACTCGAATCGAGTGAGGCGCTCAGAGATGTCAGCATATGAAGCCACCGCATGAACTGGATGAAAAGGTGGTGGTGGCTGAGTCGGTGGGTTCTCGTGCTGTGGGGAAACATCATCAGGAATGTCCTCGTAGGCCTTTTCCTCGGTAGATTGGGCGAGACGATATTGGGAAGGGTAGGTTCCTCGGCTCCTCTCAATCATCCTCATGCTAAGCATGCTCGAGATGCCTTGTGGAGGCATCTGGCCGATGAGGGTGAGGGATGATTCTTGGGCCGCGGTGTTGAGGAGCCCGAAGTGTCGTGCGAGTCGAGTCACGTAGGGGCCAATGGAGATGACCCCCTTCTGCTGTCGCTCCGTCTGGTGCTGAACCGCGAGGGCGATGAAATAGGCAAGGTCAATGACGTGCTCGTGCGACATGTACCATAAAAAGTAGGCATCGTGAGTGTTGACAACGCCAGTGCTCTCTCACCTCCCTGTAATCGTGTGAGCCAAAATGGCGTGTAGGTACCTCAGGGATGGTGTGTGACAGCCCAAAATTGACCCTAGTTGGGATGTGGTTTCGGGACCACAAAACCGAGGCATAAAAATAATTTAAAATTTATTTTGATGCCTATGATATGTGTTAATTTGTGTGTGACATTTTTGATGTTTCGATTTAGTGTTATAAATGTGAATTTCACTAGAAAGGACCTAGTAGTGAACTTTGAAAGTATGATGGGGAAATGTGTGATGACTAGTTGCTCATGCATGCAAAATAAGGGTTTGCATGTCAAATTTCCCCCCAACATGAAGTGGCCGGCCATGGCAAGAGAGGATGGGCAAAACATGTCATGAAACATGTTTTGTTGGTGCATTAGGGAGAAATAATAAACAAAGGTGTATGGGTAAGAAAAGAATGAAAAAAAAATGTGTGTGAGTGTGGTATTCCCCCATTGCCGTGAGTTGTAGAGAAAGAAAGAAAAATTTTGTTCATCCTTTCTTTGAGCCAAAACTAAGGAAGAAGGAGGGATTTTTGCTCCATTTTTTTGTTTGGAAGAGATCTAGAAGGAGATTTTGGCTATACTTGCATCAAGATTAAGGTATGTATGAGGTTGTGTCATGAGATTCATGCATGTTTTAGTTGCTAACTTGATGTTCATGTTAGCCATGGTTCAAATCCTTGTTATGCCATGGAAATGGTATTTGGCCAAGGTTGTTATTGTGTTGAAGCCATTGCATGCTAAATGTGAAGCTTGCTAATGATGCATGCAATGATGGATTGACTACTCTTGAAATTTCTTTGTAGCAATCTTGAGTAAGACATTGAATTCTTTGTTTAACCATGACCGAAGTTGAAAGAGTATGGTTGTGATGTATTCGGCCATGGTGCATTCATGAGCATGATTTATGCTTGTTACTTGATTGGTAAAAATTTGTGTTTGGATGGGTATGAACCCCTTGAGATTCGGCCTTGCACCTATATGTGTATACATGTTTGCACATGATGTATTGGCATGACATATATACTATTTCAAGGTATATATTTGCTTGTGATGATGTTTCGGTTATGAAGTACATGAGAGATGTGTATTGAGCTACAATATGTAATGCGTTAGTTAGTAAAATGCATGCTGTTTTTGTGTGGTATTAAGTGCATAATTGGCCTCAACATGGACATGCATATTCGGCCACATGAGGGGAAATTGGTGTGCATGCATTCGGTTAGAGGCAAGCATATTGATGCCTATTCTTGGCTTAGAAAATTCGCTAAGAGGAATATTAACTAATGTGTTGAGTTCGATTCGTGATTTCATACATATGTGACTTTGATGCCTAATGAGCATATATATTGGCTAGGTATCTTGAATTCCACTTTCGATGCTCAAATCATAAAACCAATTTATTTGTTAAATTAAGCTCAAGAGCAAAGGGGAGCTAAATTCGATAAGGGGAAGGAAAAAGTCGTCGAATAGCCGTCAAAATCGTTCGACCACGTCCGAGGTAAGTTTTCGAGTATCGAAACTTAGATTTTGATTCGATTGAATGAAGTAATGAGCAATCGAATTTGTGCCTTTGTATGTGGCCATTGAGCCGAAATGATATTTTTGCTAAGGGAATTGTGCATAAAAGTTGTGTTATGAAATTGAAACAAAGATGTGTATGAATGTTCGAGTGATATCCGGCTAAGCCCAAGGAAATTGTGCAAATTGTGATACCGGGCTAAGCCTCAAGGCAATTGTGCGAGTTATGATATCCGGGCTAAGCCCAAGGCAATTGTGCAAATTGTGATATCCGGGTTAAGTCCCAAGGCCTTTGTGCGGGTTACCATAACCGGGCTATGTCCCGAAGCGTTTGAACGAGTAGCTATATCCGGATAAACTCCGAAGGTATGTGATTCGAGAACTTTGAACTTGCTGGAAAATTTTCAGTTAATGCACTTGTGAAATTCCCAACAACAAGGTATGTTTTGTGTGTGCTTCGCACACTATGAGTAAGTCGTATGAATATTCGCTCTAATGATAAATGAGCTATCGGCATTAACTAGGCCGTTATTTGTGTATGAATATAAGAGTTGGGATTGTGAAGTAAGCATGTCTTTGAGAAATTGTGCATATGAATTATTGTTTAGATACTTGAATGCTATGCTTTGGTTGTGTTTATATTATGGCTCAAATTTACTAAGCATAAATTGCTTACTTCGTTTCTTTGTTTCTCTGTTTATAGATTTTGCTCGTTAGCGATCGGATTCGGGATCATAGAAGTTGAAGTCAACCACACTATCAAAGCCCTTTTGGTACTCCTTTAGTTGAGTTTTGGATATGGCATGTATAGGACTACTCTCGGTTGTTTTAAGTACTTGTGATGTATATGTGTGCGGCCATGCGAAAATGGTTCGTAAAAGTGGAGTATGGAATTTGACCATATGTGGTTTGTAATTATATTTGGTTTCATGATGTGATTATGGTTTGGAATGAGAGAGTTGGTCACATGATCAGCCATTGGAATGGCTAAATATGATCATATGTTGGACCTAAGTATGACTAGACTATAGTTGGTCCATGGGAACTACAATATAGGTAAAGCCTACCTTAAAAACAGATGCTGCCAGCTGCAGTTACGTGGATGTGGAAAATCACCAAAATTTGTAGGAATGGTGTTAATTAGTTAATAAATTATGCAATCGAACCTTGACGAGTCTATTTTCATATGAAAGTAACAAAACGATCATATGAACAGTATACCGAGAGATATTAAAGTTCTCGTGAGACAGGGCCAGAACGGTTTCTGGGTCCCCTGTCGTGACTTTGAAAATTTACCATAAATTATCCAGAATGAATTAGAAGTCATGCCTTATATGTGCAGATTCCTTTTTGAGTCTAGTTTCATTAGAAACAAACGGCATCAGTATTGAAACCCTGTACAGAGAGATATTCAAGTTGTAACGCGTGAAGGTCAGTGTAGTCGACCCCTGTAACATGGGTGACTTTAACTAATAAACTGTACCAATTGGCCCGACCAAAAATTCTAGAAATAAATCCATGGATGGATATATGGGTCTAAATTCAGGGAAAATTTACGGAATCAGTTTCCGAGTTGTGAAACTCGAGATACGCTTTTTAAGGCGACAGCGATGCAGTTTTCCAGCTTGCCTGGAAATGTCAAATTGGTCGGTGCCATAAGTGGTTTTGGCTTGTTAACCCCTCGTGTCCGACACCGGCAACGGTCTCGGGTTCGGGGTGTTACAATTTTATTGGTATCAGAGCTACGGTTTAGTCGATCCTAGGACTACCGTGATATGTTTGGGGTCTAGCTATACATGCCATTAAGTGATAATTGATAGTGTGGTTATTTCTGACATTTTGAAATTTGTGTTTGTTTATAGCCATGGATCCCGATCCCAACCGAGCAATAGCTGATAATATGGAGAGTGTGGCGCTGCTCTGCAAGAAGGGACAGCGCCGGACTCTCAACCTATTGCTAGCAATCCGAATGATGAGGCTAAGCAAGCCTTTTATAGCGTGATGACTGATTGGTTCAACCAATACATTCGAACTAACACTACTGCTCCACAACCTCCATTCCCGACTAATGCAACCCCGCACCTACAATACCTCCAATGAATCGACCAAATAAGGTCAAGTAAGCCCCGAATGATGAATTCAAAACATGGGGCTACTGAATTTAAAGCTACGGATAGCGACGATGCCGAGCAAGCTGAATTTTGGTTGGACAACACTATCCGGTGCTCGATGAGCTATCATGTACACCGATGAATGCTTAAAGTGTACTATCTCCTTGCTATGCGATTCCGCCTACTATTGGTGGAGTACTCGACTTCACAGTGCCTAGGGAGCACGTAACTTGGGAGTTCTTTCTAACCGAGTTCAAAGAAGTATATCGACCGAGATTTATGGATCAAAACGGAAGGAATTTCTTGAACTTAAACAAGGTTCCATGTCGGTTCATCGACTACTGAACGAAAATTTGTGAGGCTTAGCCAGACGCTGCTGAATGCATTTCTTTAGAAGTGATGATGTAAACGCTCAAGATGGACCGAATGATGATATAAAGCGGTATGTTGGCATTTTGGAAATCCGAGAGTTTGTGGCTCTTGACGAGCGAGCGTGCAAAGCCGAGGAGCTCAAGATGGAGAAAAGAAAAGCTGAAGTGGGAGCAAGGAGTTTCAGAAGAGGTCTTGGGAAGCCCTTCCCACATCATCAAAGAAATTTAGAGATGGCTTAGGCCGGTCTAGAGACACTTGGGCTTTTCTAGACGAGACCGCGATCGGCCCCCTATGGGCACGCGAGTCACTTCGATCGCCGGTGTTGGCAATGATCGTCGAGACGAACGGAGTGCCAATATTGTGGCAAATGGCATTCTAGGAGTTGAAGATTCCGTGACCGCTCTGTTACAAAAGGATCACCAATCATTTCATTAAGGATTGCCCGAGTTTATCCGAACAAAACGTAAATCAAAGTGGGAACCCGGTGCTACTACAACTCGAGGTAGGCCACCTAGAAATATGGGCAATGCTAGTGGCGGTCGAGAGGATCTAGAGATGCTACCATTAGATCCGAGGCTCGTGCTCTGCTAGGACTTATGCCATACGCGCGTGTGAGTATGCTTCCTCGCCGATGTTATTACCGGTACTTTTACTCTCCTTTACACTAATGTGATTGCTTTGATTGACCCCGGTCCTACTCATTCTTATATATGCGAAACCTTAGCATCCAAAGAAGACTTTGCCCATTAAGTCTCTCGAGTTTGTAATTCGGTGTCAAACCCCTTGGGTCATTACGTGCTTGTCAACAAAGTGTGTAAGAAAAGTCCCTAGTATTCCGAGGTTCTTGTTTTCCGCGGACTTGATGCTTTTGCCGCTCGATGAATTCGACGTTATTCTTGGTTTGGATTGGTTGACCATGCACGATGCGGTTGTAAATTGCAAAAGCAAGACTATTGATCCGAGGTGCGCAAATAACGAGATAATTCGGGATGAGTCTACGGACTTAAAGGGTTGGCAAATGTAATATCAGCAATGTTGGCCCGAAATATGTAAGAAAAGGGTGCGGCGTACCTTGCGTATGTGCTCAATGACAAGGAGTCGAAAAGAAACCCGAATCTGCGCGGTGGTTTGTGAATACCGGATGTTTTCCTCAAGAATTGCGGGTTTACCACTGCTCGGAAATAGAATTTGGCATCGAATTGGTACCTAGTACCACTCCAATTTCTATAGCTCCGTATCGTATGGCACCAACGGAATTAAAGGAGTTGAAAGCTCAGTTGCAAGAATTGGTGGATAGAGGTTTTGCTCGCCCGAGTTTCTCGCCTTGGGGTGCGCCAAAGTTGTTTGTGAAAAGAAGGATGGAACCATGAGACTGTGCATCGACTATCGTCAGCTTAATAAAGCGACGATAAAGAACAAATATCCGTTACCGCGTATCGACGATTTGTTCGATCAACTAAAGGGAGCTTCAGTGTTCTCGAAAATAGATTTGAGATCGGGCTATTATCAATTACGAATTCGAGATTCGGACGTACCCAAGACTGCCTTCAGAACGAGATATGGTCACTACGAGTTCCTAGTGATGCCGTTTGGGCTTACTAATGCCCCTGCGGTATTTATGGATTTAATGAATCGGATCTTCAGACCATATTTGGATCGGTTCGTAGTCGTGTTCATTGATGACATCTTGGTCTATTCAAGAAATGAGACCGAACATGCTGAACACCGAGGTTAGTGCTTTGCAAATTTTACTTTAATAAGCAATTATATGCTAAGTTCAAGAAGTGTGAGTTCGGTTAGAGAGGTTAGCTTCTTGGGGCATGTGATATCTCAGATCGGTATTCGAAGTCGATTCCGAACAAAATTTCAGCCATACTTAACTAGAAGCCTCCGAGAAATATTACCGAGGTTCGGAGCTTTTTGGGGCTGGCCGGTTATTACCGACGATTTGTGAAAGGTTTCTCAACGATAGCCACGCCAATGACGAAGCTACTACAAAAGGATGTTAAGTTCGAATGGACAGAGAAATGTCAGAAAAGTTTCGATCAACTGAAAACTTATTTGACTGAAGCCCCAATTCTAGTGCAACCCGAATCGGGCAAAGAGTTTGTCATTTATAGTGACGCATCCCTACTTGGGTTGGGTTGCGTATTGATGCAAGAATGGCGAGTTATGGCCTATGTGTCGAGACAATTAAAGCCACATGAGAAAAATTATCCGACCCATGATCTCGAATTGGCTGCCATCGTATTCGCCTTAAAGATATGGCGATATTACTTATTTGGTGAGAAGTGCCATGTGTATTCGGATCACAAAAGTCTCAAATATTTGATGACCCAAAGAGACTTAAATCTGCGACAAAGACGTTGGCTCGAGTTGTTAAAAGATTATGAGCTCGTCGTTGATTATCACCCGGGAAAGGCTAATGTGGTTGCGGATGCCTTAAGTCGTAAATCATTATTCGCTTTACGAGCGATGAATGTGCACTTGTCTGTTCGATCCGACAATGTGTTAGTAGCTGAATTGAAAGCCAAACCATTATTGATACATCAAATTCATAAAGCTCAGAAAGTCGACGACGAGTTGGCTGCAAAACGGGCTGAGTGTGTTCCAAACAAGGACTCGGAGTTTCAAATCGATGATGACAATTGTTTGAGGTTCAAAGGTCTTCTGTGTGTTCCAAAGAATTCGGAACTTATTTCGATAATTCTGGACGAAGCCCATTGTAGCCGAATGGCAATCCACCCGGGGAGTACGAAGATGTACAACGATTTGAAACGTCGGTTTTGGTGACATGGTATGAAACGAGACATCTCCGACTTTGTTTTGAGATGTTTAATATGTCAACAAGTGAAAGCGGAACATCAAGTGCCTTGAGATTACTTCACCGATCACGATACCCGAGTGGAAATGGGATCGAGTCACAATAGACTTTGTATCCGGACCGCCATTGTCGCAAGTAAGAAGGATGCGATTTGGGTCGTTGTAGATAGATTGACTAAGTCGGCTCACTTTGTCCCCGACGTGCGGGTTTTTCAATGGACAAACTAGCCAATTGTACGCTTTCTCGATTGAGATTACACGGGTGCCTATTTCTATCGTGTCGGATAGAGATCCGAGATTTACCTCGCTTTTTGGAAGAAGTTGCAAGAAGCTTTGGGTACCAAGTTGCATTTCAAAGATCGCCTTTCACCCCCAAACCAATGGTCAATCCGAGCGGATAATTCAGATACTTGAGGATATGTTAAGATGTTGCACCCTCGAGTTCAGTGGTTCATGGGAACGGTATTTGCCTTTGATTGAATTCGCTTACAACAATAGTTTTCAATCAAGTATTAAGATGGCACCCTACGAGGCTTTGTACGGTCGTAAATGCCGTACGCCATTGTTTTGGACTGAGCTCGGTGAAAGCAAAATTTTCGGGGTGGATTTGATTAGAGATGCTGAATGTAAAGTGAAAGTAATCCGTGAAAGTCGAAGATAGCCTCCGATCGTCGAAGTCGTGACGCGGTCTCAAACGAAAAGACATCGAGTATCGTGGGAGATAAAGTGTTTCTCAAGGTTTCGCTGGAAAAAGATACTCAGATTCTACCGTAAGGGCAAGTTGAGCCCGAGGTTCATTGGGCCATATGAGATATCCGAGCGAGTCGGTCAAGGGCATATCATCTGATTTTGCCCCCTGAACTCGAAAAGATTCACGATGTCTTTCATGTTTCGATGCTTCGACGCTATAGATCTGATCCATCGCACGTGATTAGTCTATCAGAGGTTGAAATTCAAGCCAATATGAGTTATGAGGAAGAACCGATTCGTATCCTATCACGTGAAGTGAAAGAGTTGCGAAACAAGCGGGTTCCGCTAGTGAAAGTGTTATGGCTCAAACACGGGATAGAAGAAGCTACTTGGGAAACCGAGAACTCTATGAAAGAGCGATACCCAACCCTATTTACCGGTAAGATTTTCGGGGACGAAAATTTCTTAAGTGGGGGAGAGTTGTGACAGCCCAAAATTGACCCTAGTTGGGATGTGGTTTCGGGACCACAAAACCGAGGCATAAAAATAATTTAAAATTTATTTTGATGCCTATGATATGTGTTAATTTGTGTGTGACATTTTTGATGTTTCGATTTAGTGTTATAAATGTGAATTTCACTAGAAAGGACCTAGTAGTGAACTTTGAAAGTATGATGGGGAAATGTGTGATGACTAGTTGCTCATGCATGCAAAAATAAGGGTTTGCATGTCAAATTTCCCCCAACATGAAGTGGCCGCCATGGCAAAGAGGATGGGCAAAACATGTCATGAAACATGTTTTGTTGGTGCATTAGGGAGAAATAATAAACAAAGGTGTATGGGTAAGAAAAGAATGAAAAAAAAAATGTGTGTGAGTGTGGTATTCCCCCCATTGCCGTGAGTTGTAGAGAAAGAAAGAAAAATTTTGTTCATCCTTTCTTTGAGCCAAAACTAAGGAAGAAGGAGGGATTTTTGCTCCATTTTTTTGTTTGGAAGAGATCTAGAAGGAGATTTTGGCTATACTTGCATCAAGATTAAGGTATGTATGAGGTTGTGTCATGAGATTCATGCATGTTTTAGTTGCTAACTTGATGTTCATGTTAGCCATGGTTCAAATCCTTGTTATGCCATGGAAATGGTATTTGGCCAAGGTTGTTATTGTGTTGAAGCCATTGCATGCTAAATGTGAAGCTTGCTAATGATGCATGCAATGATGGATTGACTACTCTTGAAATTTCTTTGTAGCAATCTTGAGTAAGACATTGAATTCTTTGTTTAACCATGACCGAAGTTGAAAGAGTATGGTTGTGATGTATTCGCCATGGTGCATTCATGAGCATGATTTATGCTTGTTACTTGATTGGTAAAAAATTTGTGTTTGGATGGGTATGAACCCCTTGAGATTCGGCCTTGCACCTATATGTGTATACATGTTTGCACATGATGTATTGGCATGACATATATACTATTTCAAGGTATATATTTGCTTGTGATGATGTTTGGTTATGAAGTACATGAGAGATGTGTATTGAGCTACAATATGTAATGCGTTAGTTAGTAAAATGCATGCTGTTTTTGTGTGGTATTAAGTGCATAATTGGCCTCAACATGGACATGCATATTCGCCACATGAGGGAAATTGGTGTGCATGCATTCGGTTAGAGGCAAGCATATTGATGCCTATTCTTGGCTTAGAAAATTCGGCTAAGAGGAATATTAACTAATGTGTTGAGTTCGATTCGTGATTTCATACATATGTGACTTTGATGCCTAATGAGCATATATATTGGCTAGGTATCTTGAATTCCACTTTCGATGCTCAAATCATAAAACCAATTTATTTGTTAAATTAAGCTCAAGAGCAAAGGGGAGCTAAATTCGATAAGGGGAAGGAAAAAGTCGTCGAATAGCCGTCGAAATCGTTCGACCACGTCCGAGGTAAGTTTTCGAGTATCGAAACTTAGATTTTGATTCGATTGAATGAAGTAATGAGCAATCGAATTTGTGCCTTTGTATGTGGCCATTGAGCCGAAATGATATTTTGCTAAGGAATTGTGCATAAAAGTTGTGTTATGAAATTGAAACAAAGATGTGTATGAATGTTCGAGTGATATCCGGGCTAAGCCCAAGGAAATTGTGCAAAT
This sequence comes from Gossypium arboreum, assembly GCF_025698485.1. Lineage (NCBI taxonomy): Eukaryota > Viridiplantae > Streptophyta > Magnoliopsida > Malvales > Malvaceae > Gossypium > Gossypium arboreum. Next base: position 112,940,802 of record NC_069077.1, on the reverse strand, counting down.
TGTGATACCGGGCTAAGCCTCAAGGCAATTGTGCGAGTTATGATATCCGGCTAAGCCCAAGGCAATTGTGCAAATTGTGATATCCGGTTAAGTCCCAAGGCCTTTGTGCGGGTTACCATAACCGGCTATGTCCCAAGGCGTTTGAACGAGTAGCTATATCCGGATAAACTCCAAGGTATGTGATTCGAGAACTTTGAACTTGCTGGAAAATTTTCAGTTAATGCACTTGTGAAATTCCCAACAACAAGGTATGTTTTGTGTGCTTCGCACACTATGAGTAAGTGCGTATGAATATTCGCCTAATGATAAATGAGCTATCGGCATTAACTAGGCCGTTATTTGTGTATGAATATAAGAGTTGGGATTGTGAAGTAAGCATGTCTTTGAGAAATTGTGCATATGAATTATTGTTTAGATACTTGAATGCTATGCTTTGGTTGTGTTTATATTATGGCTCAAATTTACTAAGCATAAATTGCTTACTTCGCTTTCTTTGTTTCTCTGCTTATAGATTTTGCTCGTTAGCGATCGGATTCGGGATCATAGAAGTTGAAGTCAACCACACTATCAAAGCCCTTTTGGTACTCCTTTAGTTGAGTTTTGGATATGGCATGTATAGGACTACTCTCGGTTGTTTTAAGTACTTGTGATGTATATGTGTGCGCCATGCGAAAATGGTTCGTAAAAGTGGAGTATGGAATTTGACCATATGTGGTTTGTAATTATATTTGGTTTCATGATGTGATTATGGTTTGAATGAGAGAGTTGGTCACATGATCAGCCATTGGAATGGCTAAATATGATCATATGTTGGACCTAAGTATGACTAGACTATAGTTGGTCCATGGGAACTACAATATAGGTAAAGCCTACCTTAAAAACAGATGCTGCCAGCTGCAGTTACGTGGATGTGGAAAATCACCAAAATTTGTAGGAATGGTGTTAATTAGTTAATAAATTATGCAATCGAACCTTGACGAGTCTATTTTCATATGAAAGTAACAAAACGATCATATGAACAGTATACCGAGAGATATTAAAGTTCTCGTGAGACAGGGCCAGAACGGTTTCTGGGTCCCCTGTCGTGACTTTGAAAATTTACCATAAATTATCCAGAATGAATTAGAAGTCATGCCTTATATGTGCAGATTCCTTTTTGAGTCTAGTTTCATTAGAAACAAACGGAATCAGTATTGAAACCCTGTACAGAGAGATATTCAAGTTGTAACGCGTGAAGGTCAGTGTAGTCGACCCCTGTAACATGGGTGACTTTAACTAATAAACTGTACCAATTGGCCCGACCAAAAATTCTAGAAATAAATCCATGGATGGATATATGAGTCTAAATTCAGGGAAAATTTACGGAATCAGTTTCCGAGTTGTGAAACTCGAGATACGCTTTTTAAGGCGACAGCGATGCAGTTTTCCAGCTTGCCTGGAAATGTCAAATTGGTCGGTGCCATAAGTGGTTTTGGCTTGTTAACCCCTCGTGTCCGACACCGGCAACGGTCTCGGGTTCGGGGTGTTACATGGTGAGAGAACTGATGCCTTTGAGCAGCTAGGATTGTAGGATGTTGCGCCAGGGGCCAAAGTTTGCCAGCACTTCGAGGGAGAGAAATGTTTGTGGCGAGTGAGAGCATCTAAGTCATTCTCTTTCTTGAACTCCTCCGTATATAAACCTAATGTCGTATCGAATTTTGGGACGCTGAGTTGGCGGACTAATCCGCCTAGGCAAAATTGCACCATGCCAGGATCATCGTAGTTCGTCATTATGGTCTGGAGATGGAACGTTGAGCATAGTTCCATCGTGAGCTCGAGGTATGTTGGTTCGATGATCCCAAAAAATAGCTCCCAAGGGTCGGTGGTTAAGAGGACCCGAATCGTATCAGCCAACTGAACTAGTTCTACGGTGGCCTAGTCGATGGAGCGGCCTACAATTAAAGGTCGAGCCCAAAGTATCTGGAAAAGTTCTTCCTGGTGCCCACGGGGAAACTGTAGGAAGGGCTGACGAATTTCTACGGTTGGACCCGTAGAAGATGACGCTCCCTTCCGTTTCTTGGAAGCAGGGACAGCAACCTTTTTACCACGTGAATATGACATGGTACCTGCGATTAGAATCAACAAGTCATCTTGATAAGTGGTCAAAGTAAAACGAAGTCAAATCTTAAAAATCATAATTTTAATCCTCAACTACTAAAACTAACTAAAAACGATAAGTTCAATGGTATACTTTTGTGGCACTAGCATGGTGATATAAGTAAAATGGCAAACAATGGAATGCACATTACTATATCAATGAATAAAACTATCAATACAAAAGGCATGATTATTTCAACTATCCTAACCATGGATATTCATTTCTAACTAATTAAATGGAGTAGATAAATCATGTAATGAGTAGGAATTTGGACATGAAAAAGATGATGACTTGTCCTATAAATGAAATTTGTGTGATAGAAAAATAAAGATGACATGAAAAACATAGACTACTAAGATGAATAGCATTATAAATGAGTGTTATTAAAGGGGAAAGAGTAAACAAATGCTAGAAAGGGGAGAATGGACGTAAAAAATGATGTTCGAGGCGGCGCACGGGCGTGGCAGGGAGGCTGTACGGAGTTGTAGTGGCTAACGTTAGGGTTTTTGACTGGGGAAGAAAGTGAATAGTGCAGGGTAATTATAGATTTTGGGCCACACGGCCAGGGCACACGCCTGTGTTCCCCAATTTTAGCCCGTGTGTTTTGCGTTTTTCCTATTTGGGCACATCTGAAATTCATCCCACGCCCGTGTACCTCGGGCGTGTGGGTTCACACGACCGTGTCGCACGACCGTGTCTAGCTTCGTTTGCTTCTTCCATGCTGGTGTGGTAAATCCCCACGCCCGTGTCAATCTAACAGGTTTGACCACGGGTGTGAGACACGAGTGTGTCGCACGCCCATGCTAGTTTCTCAGTTTCAACCACGGGTCTTCCACACGGGCGTGTTACACGCTCGTACTGTTTTGGTAGGCTCGACCACAGCTATGTCGTATGGTCGTGGCATTTTATCGTAGCCCGTGTTTGGGGAAATCCTTTCCCTATTTTCACATGGCCATAAGCATGCCCGTGTGCTTGGCCGTGTCTCTGTGGAAATCCTATGTTCGAGAGCTTCGTTAGTAAGTTAGATGCTGAAGACTAAATTTTTAAAAAGTTAATACAGTTAGTGCTTGGGTTGCCTCCTGAGAAGCATTTATTTATAGTCTAAGCTCGACTTACCTCTTTGTTGAATGATCATGGTGGTTCAAGGAGTTTATACTCCTCATTCCTGCTATCAATCTTAAAATAATGTTTTAAACGAGTGTTGTTTACCTTAAAAGTGCCGAACTTGGGATCACTTACCTCCACCATACCGAATGGAAAAATGCTGAGTACCGTAAGAGGGATTTCTTCATTCGGTGTGGTAGTGACAATGTGGGGATCTGTGGCATCTAATAAGACTTTATCTCCAACTTTAAGTTGATTTGGAGAGGTATCAAGCTCGTCTTGGCATAGTTTCAGTTTATCGTGTGTTTTCGATTTATGTATTTGCCATTCATCTAACTCCTCTATTTGCAGCCTTCATTCATCATGAATAGATCCTTTACTATTGTTTGAGAGTGGCTCATGTACTTCCTTCAGACTTATCTCCTGCAAGGTGGGTTGTATCATGTGGTCATTTTTGAATGGTTTAGACGATCACTTTCAATCGATGTGTTGTCGGAATTGCAAGCTTAAAGGGTGAGTGTTTCGTCTCCTACGCCAAGTGTGAGCTTACCTATGCCAACATCAATAATTGTTTTAGCAGTTGCTAGAAAGGGCGTTGCCAGAATTAAAGGAGTGTTGCTATCCTCCTCTATGTCTAAAACAATGAAGTCAACGAGAAATATAAATTTATTGATTTTTACTATCACATCTTCAATAATACCACTAGGAAATCTTATAGTTTTATCTGCTAGTTGAATGCTCATCCTAGTCTGTTTGGGTTTCCTGAGACCTAGTTGCTTAAACATTTTATAAGGCATGACGTTGATACTAGCCCCTAAATCATCTAATGCATTATTAACATCTAAACTACCAATTAAGCAAGGAATCGTAAAACTTCCTAGATCTTTTAGTTTGTTCAGTAGCTTATTTTTCAGAATAGCTGAGCACACTGCGTTTAGCTCCACATGGGATGCCTCGTCCAACTTCTGCTTATTTTCTAAAAGCTCTTTTAAGAATTTCATTCTGTTTGGCATCTATGATAGGGCTTCAATAAACGGTAAGTTAATATCTAATTTTTTTAAGAGTGTAAGGAATTTACCCAATTGTTCATCTAAGCGATCTTTCCTTGTCGTGTTAAGGTATGGCACACGAGGTTATATTCGACACTCACCGTTTTGTTTGTATTGTTATCTACCTCACCTTGACCTTTGCTTACCACAGTTTCTTGCCCCAGTTCTGGTTTAGGCTCAACAACTCCTTCTTCATCTTGAATATTAATTGCGTTTAGCTGTTCCCTTGGGTTGGGTTCAGTATTACTTGGCAAGCTACCTTGTGGTCATTTGGAAATTAGTTTGGAAAGCTGGCCTATCTGAGTTTTGAGCCCTTGGATCGACGCTTGTTGATTTTTAAGTGCTGCCTCGGTGTTCTAGAAACGAGTTTCTGACACCAAAATAAACTTTGAGAGCATCTCTTCAAGGTTCGGGTTCTTTTCTGTTGGTAGGGTGGTTGTTGATAGCCTGGAGGTGGTTGTGGTCTTTGATTTCCTTGACCACTTCACGAGAAATTAGGGTGGTTCCCCCAACCTGCATTGTAAGTGTTACTATATGGATTGTTTTGAGGTCGAGGATTATTACCCATGCAGTTTAATTGCTCGTTATCCATGTTGTGGCCATAAGGTTGGTATTCCGAATGGCTTGTTCCACCTCCACTTGCTTCGTACTGCATTACTGGGTGAACCTACGAAGAACTAAGAAAACCATCAATCTTTTTATTTAAGAGTTCTACCTGATTAGAGAGCATGGTGACCAAATCGACGTTATAAACGTCGACTATTTTCGTTGGCTTTGTCCTCATGACTTGCCATTGATAGTTATTCAGTGACATCTCCTCTATAAACTCATAGACATCTTCAGGTGTTTTATTATTGATGGTTTCGCCAGCAGCTGCGTCAACCATTTGTCGAGATGAATGATTCAGGCCATTATGGAACGTTTGAAACTGTAGTCAAAGCGGTAACCCATGGTGAGGGCAAAGGTCCTTGTATCTCTCCCATTCATTGTAGAGTGTTTCTAAATCCATCTGCACAAAAGAAGAGATATCATTACGTAATTCAGCCGTTTTAGCCGGCGAAAAATATTTTAGTAAAAATTTTTTGGTCATTTGTTCCCAAGTAGGAATTGACCCTCGTGGTAACGAGTTCAACCACTGTTTTCCTTTGTTCCTCAATGAAAAAGGGAATAACCAAAGATGAATGGCATTATCAGAGACACCATTAATTTTAAATGTATCGCATAGTTCTAAGAAGTTGGCTAAATAAGCGTTGGGATCCTCATCCTGCAAACCATCAAACTGAACAAATTGCTGTATCGTTTGAATAGTGTTAGGTTTTAATTCAAAAGTATTTGTAGCTACAGCAGGTCTAACTATGATCGATTCAGTACCTGTTAAAGAAGGTTTAGCATAATCATACATAGTGCGCGGAGCAGGATTTTGATTAACCGCAATTGTAGGAGGTAGCTGATTGCCTTGGTTTTCAGCCATCTCTTCGGTTGGGGGTTGAGTATCATCTTCTTGCTTGTTCTCTGTGTATCTTAAGCTTTGCCTTATTTCTCTTTGATTTCTGCGAACTATACGATCGATTTCTTCGTCAAAAAGTAATGGTCCTGACGGATTTCTTCTTATCATAAACTATAAAAACCTGCCAAGAGAAGGAAAAAGTAAATTAATAAATAATAATAATAAATTAAAGTGCACGAAAAATAAAATGGCTAAAGAAATAAAAATTGAGTGTTCCTAATATTTTAGTTCCCCGGCAGCGGCGCCAAAAACTTGATCGTGAGGTTTCATGATAGGTTTTAAATATTTATAATTACTCTTTCTTGAACTAACTATTATCGCGATGTAGGCAAGTGTACCTATCGAACAATAGTATAGTTTTAGCAAGACCGGATTGTCGAACCCAAAGGAACTAAAAGTACTAGTTATGGCTGTCTTTTTATTATCTAGCCTAAGAATAAAGAGGATTTTGTTTTAACTAACTAATTATCTAAACTAAGAATGCACAGAAAATGGAATTGGGGAATTGCTTTTGGAAAAATCGATTGAATGAAGACAATACCTAAGGAAAAATCCACCTAGACTGTACTTGTTATTCTGGCTTCGAATCGGACGATTTATTCATTTAACTTGTTCCGTACAGATCTGTAATATCCTGATTTTGGGCCTAGTCGGAATAGTGGTTTTGTGACCACAAAATCCGAGATATAAATAATTATTTTATGATTATTTTAAGGTCTATGATATGATTGCATGATTGTGTGAAAATTTCGTGAAGAAATTTTATGCATAAAGTGCTTAATTTGAAATTTGGGACTAAATTGAATAAATTGCAAAACTTGTGTTCTAGAAGTATTTTGCATAAAATTGAATTAGATTATTAATTAGAGGTACTTAAAGAGTAATTTTACCAATTTCTAAGTCTATGGACAAAAATTGGACATGGATGGAATTTTTGGAAAGTTTAGTAGTAAGGGCATTTTGGTCATTTAGGGGTAAAATGAATTAAAATACAAAATTAAAGCCAATTTTGCTCATCTTCAACCCCATGGCCGAATATAGCAAGGAGAAACCATGGCTAGGGTTTTTCAAGCTTCCAAGCTCGATTGTAAGTCCGTTCTAGCCTCGTTTTTAATGATTTTTACGTTTTTGGAGTCCCGGTAGCTCGATTTAGCTTATGCTAGCAATAATTTAACCTAGGGTTTATATTTGGAAAAATACCCATAGGTGAAATTTGTGTATTTTGGTGTTTTATGATAGAATATGAGGTTTTAAATTATGTTAGACAACTTGTGCTACTCGGTTTTAAGTGAAAACGAGCAAAAGGGCTTAATCGGTAAAAATACCTAATAGTCATAAGTACATGTTAGAGTGAGAATTTGATGTTGCCATAGAAGGGAAAAATGATCAGCATGTCATAAAACATAAGAAAATAGGCTGAATTTTAATTTACGAGCTTTGGGGCAAAAGTGTAAATATGCAAAAGTTTAGGGCAAAATTGTAATTTTTCCAAAATATGATTTTGGGTCAATTTGAATAATGTGAGTCCTAATTAGACTATATTTTAAATGATAGAGCAAGGAAAACTGAAATTGGGCTAAAATGGGGAAAATACCAAGTTGTGGACTTAAATGGTAAAAATAGTCATTTTCAGCATACGAGGTAAGTTCATATGTAAATGTTGGTAACATAGTTATTATTTTAAATGTTTTAATGTTTTTTTTAAATGATATGATAATTATTATGAAATATTATACTTGTGATAATTGTTTGATAATATGTCAAATTATGTGATATACTTGGAAAATATGAAATACTACCGAGTATCGGTATCGGCATTCCATAGAAGATGGTTGAGACACATGATTGGGAAAAAGGTCCCGTTGAACCTTAGGAATGGATTAGGATACAAGTGACATGTCACTGGGATATTTGGGCATCCGAACTCGTTGAGTTGAGTCCGAGTTCACTTATGGATGCGAGCGTCCAACTCGTTGAGTTGAGTCCGAGTTCGTGAGATGTAACTAGGCATCCGAACTCGTTGAGTTGAGTCCGAGTTCACTTATGGATGCGAATTCCCGAGCTCGTTGAGTTGAGTCCGAGTTCACTTATGGGCGGGTTACATGGTAGCTTGGCTACATATGTGGCACTTATGTGCAAACTTTCCATGTATCCGAATTATATTCCATGTGTTCAACGGGTAAAGTTCTACTCAAATGGAGGAATACTCAAGATGAAAGGGACGATTGGTAAGTGTTGTGAAATGGATACTTTGAACAGGTATGTACTTAACCCTCGGGTTGAAAACTCGATATAAAACAATATGGTAAGATGATAAATGAAAAGGTGATATGAATGTCTTGGTGATGATTATGCAAATGATGTTTTATGTTTGCTTATATGGTTATGTTACTTGCTATTTGCATGTGAGCTTACTAAGCATTTATGCTTACTCCTCCTTTTCATTCCTTGTAGTGTTGACAAGCCAGCTCGAAATCGGAAACGGTCGGAGGCACGCCACACTATCCGTATACCATCTTGGCATAATGGCTTGTATATTTTGAGTATGGCATGTATAGCATTATAATCATTTTATATGTATGGTCTTATGATATGGTTATTGAGTGGTATGGAAATAGAAATGCTTGGTAATGATTAGCCATTGGAATGGCTAATCATGATCATATTTGGTATTATGTATGTCAAATTGCTAGCTAATCCATGGAAACCATGAAATAGGTAAAATTTACCATAAAATAGATTCAGACAACAGCAGTGACGTGAGTTTGAAAAATCACTAAAAATAGTAGAAATGGAATTAAATAATGAATAAGTTATGGAATCGAAGCTTGATGAGTCTATTTTCATATGGAATAAGCAAAACAGGTATATGAGCTATATTTTATGAGATGTTTAAATTTTTGTGAAACAGGGACAGAGCGATTTCTGGATCCCCTGTTCTGAATTTGGAAATTCACCATAAATTTTACAAAGATAATTAGAAGTCATACTTTATATGTACAGATTCCTTATTGAGTCTAGTTTTATTAGAGATAAACGGAATAGTCATTGAAGCTCTGTACAGGGAGATATCTGATTCGTAATACACAGAGGTCAGAGTAGTTGAACCCTGAAACAGGGGAGACTTTAACTAATAAACTGTACTAATTGGCCCAACCAAAAATTCTAGAAAAAAATTAGTAGATATATATATGAGTATAGTTTCAGGAAAAATTTACGGAATTGGATTTAGAGTTTCGTAACTCGAGATATGATTTTTAAAGCGACTGTGATGCAGTTAGCCAGCTTGTCTAGAAATTTTAAAATGAATTGTATGAGCTGTTTAATTAATGAATTAAGTCCGTTAACACCTCGTGTTCGACTCCGGCAACGGTCTCGGGTACGGGGTGTTACAAGATCCCTAAATTATGTTATTATCCCTATTCAAGACTAATAACTTCTAATCCCTAGATTCAATAACCGAGACTTTTCTCTAATAAACACTCTAGGGTTGCATTAACTCGATTTATGGATCCCCTTATTAGGTTTCACCCTAATCCGGCAAAATCTTGTCACCCTATGTCTAGGCGCGCAATCAACTCTGCTTAATTATGACAAATGTACTCTTAAACAGGGTCTATTCCTCTTTTGAATAAGAGCTTATCTTGAATTGGTATCTTGGGATATCAAAACAAGAATTAAGAACACATAATTAAGAACAAGTAAAATATTTATCATACAATTCAGAAAATAATAACAAGATTCGTCCTAGGTTTCATTCCCCTTAGGTACTTAGGAGATTTAGTTCATAACTAAATAAGAAAACAACTCAGAATGATAAAGAATACAAAACATAAAGAAAACCCAAAACTCCTAAGGGGGAATTGTGGAGAGATCTTCAGCCTTGATGATGAATCTGGCTTCTGAGATGGATCAATCGGCTTCCTTGGAGTAATTCCTTACTCCCTTCTCGATCCTCCGTTTTCTTACTCCTCTGGAGTGTATTTATAGGCTTTGGAATACCTAAAAGCCCTCAAAATTAGCCTTTCCGAATTAGACTCAACTTGGGCTTGGCAGGAATATGCCCGTGTGACACGCCCATGTGCGATTAGTTTAGGACGTGTTGGAGCCTGCCAAATTGACACGGTCGTGAGGTCTGCCCGTGTGAGGAGGTCCAGGCCATGTTGATTTTGTACTTTAGCCCATTTTCTCCATTTTTGACCCGTTTCTCATTCCTTTCGCTCTCCTATGCTCTTCTGAGTGTAAAACATGAAATTAAAGCATTAGGAGCATCAAATTCACCAATTCTAAGGGAAAATCATCCATAAAATGCGTTAAACATGGGGTAAAAATATGTATAAATTACGGTTTATCAATACCCATGCTTGACCGAATATTCACAGTACTCATTGAAGTCCACACATTTCTTTTATTTCACATTTTAGTCCCTCAATTTACAAATTTCACAATTTAACTCATTTTACTCAAATTCATTAAAAATCCAAAGACAAAACATGTTAAATATATGGCATCGCTTCTAATTATCTCTGGTCAATTTATAATGAATTTCCAAAGTCGGAACAGGGACTCCAGAAACCATTATGGCCCTGTCTCACGAAAACTTAAATATCTCTTAACATACTGTTCATATGATCGTTTCGTTATTTTCCTATGAAAATAGACTCGTCAAAGTTCATTTACATAATTTATTCACTATTTAATTCCATTCCTACTATTTTTAGTGATTTTTCACATCCACGTCCACCGCAATTGTCAAGATCTGTCTTTAAGGTAGGGTTTACCTATTTCATAGTTTCCATGATTCAACTAGCCCTTTAACATAAATATCACAAAATATGATCATGATTAACCATCCCAATGGCTAATCGTTTCCAAACATTTCCATACCTCTTAATGAACAACATACAATGATTATAATACCATGCGCAAAGTATACTTAAGCCATTTTCGCATGGCTATCCAAATTTACACAAAACTGAAAGGTACATGACCTACAACAAAAGGGTAGTCCTATAATGCCATTTCAAAGTTCAACCAAAAATATACCAAAAGGAGCTTTGATAGTGTGGGCGACTTCAACTTCAAAAATCCCGAGTCCGATAGCTGAAGAACCAAAATCAAGAAATCAAGTAACCCGCCCCTAAGTGAACTCGAACTCAACTCAACGAGCTCGGGCGTTCGCATCCATAAATGAACTCGGACTCAACTCAACGAGTTCGGACATTTGCATCCATAAGTGAACTCGGACTCAACTCAACGAGTTCGGATGCTCAACCATCCTAGTGACATGTCACTTGTATCCTAATCTATTCCTAAGGTTCAAATGGGCTTTTTCCCTCGATCTCACATTTGCCGTCTTCCATGGAATATTGGGCAATTCATATTTATTAAGTAGTAAACATAATTTGCATATTACTCAACATTAACCACAAAGCATAATATTTCACGATTAAAAATCAGCATATCATATAATTAACATTAATAACTTAAAAATAACATTTATGCTACATTATTTACACATGAACTTACCTTGGTACCAAAATATAAAGATTTTGCAATTTAGTCCACAATCTTTTCTTTTCCTCGATCACGACTTGAATCTCGTTTTTCTTGATCTATAATACCAAATTAATCTTATTTAATACATACATTTATCAAAACAACATTTAATACGAACTTTAAAAAAATTACACTTTTGCCCCTAAACTTTTACATAATTACACTTTTGCCCCTAGGCTCTGAATTAAACTTTATTCCTTATTCTTATGTTTTATAACATGCTGATCACTTTTCCCTTCTATGGCAACATCAAATTCTCTCTCTAACATATTCTTGTGACTATTAGGTATTTTTGCCGATTAAACCCTTTTACTCGTTTTCACTAAAAACCGAGTAGCACAAGTTGTCTAACATAATTTAAAACCCCATATTCTAACATAAAACATCAAAATACACAAATTTCACCTATGGGTATTTTTCCAAATATAAACCCTAGGTTGAATTATTGTTAGCATAAGCTTAATCGAGCTTCCGGGATTCCAAAAACGTAAAGAACATTAAAAACGGGGCTTGGAATCACTTACTATGGAGCTTGGAAGCTTGAAACAAACCCTAGCTGTGGAGAACCCTTCAAATTTCGGCCTAATGAAGAAGATGGACAAAAATTGGCTTTGAATTTTGTTTTTAATTCATTTTAATAACTAAATGACCAAAATACCCTTACTACTAAACTTTCCAAAAATTCCTTCCATGTCCTAATTTTGTCCATGAACTTAAAATTGGTAAAATTGTTATTTAAGACCTCCTCATTAATATTCCAAAACAATTTCATACTAAAAACTTCTAGAATGCAAGTTTTGCAACTTATTCGATTTAGTCCCTACTTTCAATTTAAGCACTTTAGGCATAGAATTTCATCACGAAATTTTTACACAATCATGCAATCGTATCATAAACATCAAAATCATTGTAAAATAATTATTTCTATCTCGGATTTGTGGTCACGAAACCACTATTCCGATTAAGCCCTAATTCAGGATATTACAACTCTCCCCCCTTTTAAGGATTTTCGTCCTCGAAAATCTTACCGGTAAATAGGTGTGGGTATTGGTTTCTCATAGTTTCTTCAGGTTCCCATGTAGTCTCTTCTACCCCATGCTTTTGCCACAACACTTTTACAAGTGCAACACTTTTATTTCTTAGTTGTTTGATTTCTCGAGCTAAAATCTTAATCGGTTCTTCTTCATAAGTTATATCCGGTCGCAGTTCAATTTCTATCGGTGAAATTGTATGTGAAGGATCCGAACGATACCGACGTAACATAGATACGTGAAACACATCATGAATCTTCTCTAATTCGGGTGGTAACGCTAGCCGATATGCTACCGGTCCAACTTTTTCAATTATTTCATACGGTCCAATAAAACGCGGACTTAACTTGCCCTTTCGTCCAAATCTAAGGACTTTCTTCCATGGAGACACTTTCAAAATACCTTATCACCAACTTGAAACTCCATTTCCTTTCGTTTCAAATCCGCATAAGATTTCTCGCTCTATCTCAAGCGACTTTCAAACAATCTCGAATCATTTTCACCTTTTCTTCGGTTTCTTTTATTAAATCAACTCCATAAATCTGATTTTCCTTGAGTTCACCCAATACAATGGCGTCCGACATTTACGACCATATAATGCTTCATAAGGTGCCATCTTCAAACTTGTCCGATAACTATTATTATAAGCAAATTCTACCAACGGTAAATACTTTTCCCAACTACCTTGAAATTCCAATACACAACATCTGAGCATGTCTTCAAGAATCTGAATTACTCTCTCTGATTGTCCATCAGTTTGTGGATGAAAATCAGTGCTGAAATTTAACTTTGTACCTAATGCTTCTTGCAACTTTTGCCAAAACCGTGAGGTAAACCTCGGATCTCTATCCGAAATGATTAACAAAGGTATCCCATGAAGTTTAACAATCTCTCGGATATACAATTCAGCCAACTTATTAAGAGAATAATCAGACGCATCTTAGGAATAAAATGAGCCGATTTAGTCAGTCTATCAACTATTGCCCAGATGGCATTTTTCTTCCCTGGAGTTAACGGCAACCTTGATATAAAATCCATAGTAATCTGATCCCATTTCCATTCAGGAACCATAATAGGCTGGAGTAATCCCGAAGGTACTTGGTGTTCAGCTTTCACTTGTTGGCAAACTAAGCACTTTGAAATATCTCTTTTCATTCCACTCCACCAGTACATTTTCTTCAAGTCACTATACATCTTCGTACTGCCCGGATGAACCGCTAAACAACCATTATGTGCTTCATGCAAAATATTTTGAATCAACTCATCATTTTTCGGTACACAAATCCAATTTTTAAACATCAAACAACCATCAGAACCGATTCTAAAATCTGATCCCGTATCAGCTTCACACTGTTTTCTTTTGGCTAGCAAATCTTGATCATTTTTTTTTTTAGCTTTAGAAATATCTTGTAAAAACATTGATCTTGCTCTTAACTCTGTTAGAATCGAACCGTCATCTGAAATTTTCAACTGAGTGTTCATAACTCTCAAAGCAAACAACAACTTTCTGCTTAAAGCATCGGCAACCACATTCACTTTTCCTGGATGATAATCGATAACAAGCTCGTAATCTTTCAATAACTCCAACCATCTTCACTGTCTCAAATTCAAGTCTTTTTGTGACATCAAGTATTTAAGACTTTTGTGATCGGTATATACTCGGCACTTTTCACCATACAAATAATGTCGCCAAATCTTCAAAGCAAATACCACCGCACCAATTCCAAATCGTGAGTAGGATAATTCTTCTCATGAGGTTTTAACTGCCTCAAGCATAAGCCACCACTTTTCCTTCTTGCATGAGTACACACCCCAAACCATTTAGAGAAGCATCACTATACACCACAAATTCTTTACCCGATTCGGGTTGTATCAACACCGGTGCTTCATTAATAACTTTTTCAATTCTTCAAACTCATTGACATTCTTACATCCATTCAAATTTAACATCGTTTGAGTAGTCTAGTCATAGGAGCAGCAATTATAGAAAATCCTTTTACGAACCGCCGATAATACCCAGCTAGCCCCAAGAAACTTCTAACTTCGATTCGTTTTGATGGTTTCCAATCAACAATGGCTGAAATTTTACTAGGATCAACCCGTATACCATCACGAAACAATATGACCCAAAATCCAACTTCTTGGAGCCAAAATTCACTTTTACTAAACTTAGCATACAAATGCTTATCTCTTAAAGTTTGCAAAACTATCCTCAAATGCTCAAAGATGCTCTGTCTCATCTTTTGAATAAATTAAAATATCATCTATAAACACCACAACAAATTTGTCCAAGTATGGCCGAAATATGCGATTCATTAAATCCATAAACACAAAGCAGAGCATTTGTCAACCCGAATGGCATAACTAAAATTCATAATGACCGTACCTTGTTCTAAAAGCGCTTTAGCACATCCGACTCTTTTACTCGCAATGATAATACCAGATCTCAAGTCAATCTTTGAAAACCATGTCGCTCCTTTTAGCCGATCAAACAAATCATCAATTCTCGCAACGGATACTTGTTTTTGATTGTCACCTTGTTTAACCGCCGATAATCAACGATAATCTCATAGAACCATCCTTCTTTTTCACAAATAACACGGAGCACCCCAAGGTGAAAAACTCGGTCTCACAAAGCCTTTATCACCAACTCTTGCAATCGCGACTTTAATTCTTTC
This sequence comes from Gossypium arboreum, assembly GCF_025698485.1. Lineage (NCBI taxonomy): Eukaryota > Viridiplantae > Streptophyta > Magnoliopsida > Malvales > Malvaceae > Gossypium > Gossypium arboreum. Next base: position 112,925,737 of record NC_069077.1, on the reverse strand, counting down.
AACTCATTGGTGCCATTCTATATGGAGCAATCGAGATCGAGTTGTTCCAGATAAATCAATACCAAATTCTACTTCCCGATCAAGGCAAACCCCGCAATTCTTACCGAAATACGTCCAGTAAATTCACACACAACCAAGACCGATTCAACCTTCTTTTCAACTTCTTTTGTATTAATTACATACGCCAAATAAGCTTCATAACCCTTTCTCAAATATCTCGAGCCGACATCAAGAAATCATACTAGATAATGCCTCTGATTTGTCTGGCTCAACCCGCAGAATTTCACCACTTTCACACTTTAATTCTATAACCTTTTCTTTGCAATTTATTATAGCATCATGCAATGTCAACCAATCCATACCCAAAATAACATCAAATTCATCAAACGACAACAACATCAAGTCGGCCGGAAAGTAATGACCCCGAATCATTTAAGGGCATTTCTTGCTTACTTTATCAACTATCACGCATTTGCCTAACGGGTTCGACACTCTAATCATAAATTATGTGTTCTCAACAGGTATATTTATACTAGACACCGCTTTAATGCATACGTATGAATGAGTAGAACCAGGATCAATCAAAGCAATAACATTAATATCATAAAGAGAAATGTACGGTAATCACATCGGGTGAGGAAGCATCTTCACGCGCTTTAATAGCATAAGTTCTAGCCGAGCTCTTCCCTCGATCTAACTCACGCATCTCGGCTACATTCTTACCGCTTGTTTCACTTCCACTTTTCTCGGATACCTTCCCTCGAGTTTGCACCACTAGCTTTTACACTCGAAATTTTTCTTTCTCGGCTCTCTCGAAAGGTCTCTAATAAAATGATCCGGAGAACCAGATCGAAAACATTCATTTGCTCTACACGGACCAAAATGATTTCTACCACACCGCGCACTCGGGTTTAACAAATATCGAGTTCCCTACACTGGCTGCAGTATATTCGAGATTTAGGACCCACATTCGCTTCTTAAAATTTCCATATGATTGCCCAAATGAAACTTGGGAACGAGGATTCATATTTCTTGACTTTTCGGGTTCTTTGTGAAGGTGCCTTACTCATTGGCCTTTTCTTCCAATTTCGTGTCTCAAATTCTACCTTCCTCTTCTCTTTAAGTAGTTCTTCACCTTACAAGCTCGATCAACTAGGACTACCATTTCTTTCAGTTCAAGGATCCCGACAAATACTTTAATGTCTTTGTTGAGCCCGTCTTCAAATCGTCGGCACATCTTGGCTTCAGAGGAACATATTCCCGCATACTTACTCAATCGAACAAACTCTCTTTCATATTCGAGATCGTCATTTTACCTTGCTTCACTCAAGAAACTCTTTATATTTCGATCAATAAATCTTTCACTAATATATTTCTTTCAAACTCTTCTTGAAAGAATTCCTGTGTTACCTTCTCTTTCGGTACCACTTGAAATCAAAGTCTTCCACCAATTATAGGTGAATCTCTCAACAAAGATGTAGCACATTTCAAACATTCTTCAGTGTACAAGATAATTCATCAAATACCGGATAGAATTTTCAAGCGAACTCGCTTTCTCGCATCATCATCAATATTTGCTCTAAATTCTTCAGCCCTTGTTTATGAATTCTATCAACGGGGTTCTGTGAAATTTTATCATATCCACTCCTTGAGGCATTGGAGGCATAGGTTGAGGAATTGGGGGAGGTGGGGGAGGTCGTACATTTGGGTTCGTATGAACGAACTCAGTGTACCATGCACTCATCATTTGGAGAAAGGTTTCCCGATCCCTTTCTCCTCCTCCCTCACCAACAGTAGGAGGTGGGTTTTCAGTCGGCGCTGCCCCTTTAGCCAGAGCTGGCGCATTACTCTCTACTTCACCTGCCACAGCTGGATCGGGATCCATTTACTATATAAAAATCATTTAAAAAGGTTAGAAGCCGTCACACTATCACAATTCATACATATGGCATGTATAGCAAAATCCGTACATACAACACGTAGTCCGAGAACCGACTAAACCTGCTCTGATACCACTAAATGTAATGCCCCCACGCCTGAGACCATCACCGGAGTCGAGCTTGAGGGGTTACCAAACATAATTTATCAATTTAAGAACTTCAAATCATTTGTTTCTACATTCACAGCTTTCTAGCTACTCGTATCACAGTTACAAGAAAAATCATATCTCGAGTTACGAAACTTGAAATCAAAATCCATAAATTTTCCCTAAAACTAGACTCATATATCTATTTACTAAATTTTTTCTAGAATTTTTTATTGGGCCAATTAGTACAGTTTATTAATTAAAGTATCCCCTATTTTAGGGTTTGACTGCTCTGACCACTGTGTATTACGAATCAGATATATCTCTATATAAAATTTCAATAACTATGAGGTTTGTTTCTATTAAAACTAGACTCAATAAGTAATCTGTACATATAAATAAAAACTTATAATTATTTTAGTAAAATTTATTATGAATTTTTAAAGTCAGAACAGGGGATCCAGAAATCATTCTGCCCTGTTTCGCAAAAGTTTAAATATATCATAAAATATAATTTATATTCCTGTTTTGTTCAATCCATATGAAAATAGACTTATTAAGTTTCAATTTCATAACTTCCTCATCATTTAGTTCTATTTATACTATTTTTAGTGATTTTTCAAATTCATGTCATTGCTGCAGCAATATTCTGTTTTAAGGCAAGTTTCATCTTTCCATGAATTTTTATGAACTAGATAACCTGTTAAACTTCCATGATATCAAACATGATCTAAATTAGCCATCACCATGACTTATCAATATCAAACATTTTCTCAACCAAACATGGCCATATCATAAAATTATTTACACAAAATAGGTATATTGCTATACACGCCATACTTAAGTAGTTGTACAAGCCATTTACCAAGATAAAAGTCCTTTGGATAGTGTGATCGAACTTTCGACTGTCCGATTCTGGTAGCCGCTTGTTCAAAACTACAGTGAATGAAAAGGAAGGAGTAAGCATAAATGCTTAGTAAGTTCATATGTAAATAACAAGTAACATAACAATACAAATATACCAAACAACTTTAGCATGGTACCACCAAAACATATATCACATCTTTAAACATCATTCATCATCTTACCACCTTATCGTTGTTGTATCTATTTTCAACCCGAGGGTTAAGAACATACCTGTCCAAAGTGTCCATTTCACAACACTTACCCAAAACGTCACTTATATCTTAAGTGCTCTTCCATTAAACTAGAAATTTCACCCGTTGAACACATCGGAATATAACTCGGATACATGGATAATTTGCACATAAGTGCCACATATGTAATCAAGAAATCATGTAACCCGCCCCTAAGTGAACTCGGACTAAACTCAACAAGCTCGGGTGTTCGCATCCATAAATGAACTCAGACTCAACTCAACGAGTTCGGATGCCTAGTTACATCTCACGAACTCGGACTCAACTCAACGAGTTCGGACATTTGCATCCATAAGTGAACTCGGACTCAACTCAACGAGTTCGGATGCTCAACCATCCTAGTGACATGTCACTTGTATCCTAATCTATTCTTAAGGTTCAAACGGGCTTTTTCTCTCAATCTCACATTTGCCGTCTTCCATGGAATATTGGGCAATTCATATTTATCAAGTAGTAAACATAATTTGCATATTACTCAACATTAACCACAAAGCATAATATTTCACGATTAAAAATCAGCATATCATATAATTAACATTAATAACTTAAAAATAACATTTATGCTACATTATTTACACATGAACTTACCTTGGTACCAAAATATAAAGATTTTGCAATTTAGTCCACAATCTTTTCTTTTCCTCGATCACGACTTGAATCTCGTTTTTCTTGATCTATAATACCAAATTAATCTTATTTAATACATACATTTATCAAAACAACATTTAATACGAACTTTAAAAAAATTACACTTTTGCCCCTAAACTTTTACATAATTACACTTTTGCCCCTAGGCTCGGGAATTAAACTTTATTCCTTATTCTTATGTTTTATAACATGCTGATCACTTTTCCCTTCTATGGCAACATCAAATTCTCTCTCTAACATATTCTTGTGACTATTAGGTATTTTTGCCGATTAAACCCTTTTACTCGTTTTCACTAAAAACCGAGTAGCACAAGTTGTCTAACATAATTTAAAACCCCATATTCTAACATAAAACATCAAAATACACAAATTTCACCTATGGGTATTTTTCCAAATATAAACCCTAGGTTGAATTATTGTTAGCATAAGCTTAATCGAGCTTCCGGGATTCCAAAAACGTAAAGAACATTAAAAACGGGGCTTGGAATCACTTACTATGGAGCTTGGAAGCTTGAAACAAACCCTAGCTGTGGAGAACCCTTCAAATTTCGGCCTAATGAAGAAGATGGACAAAAATTGGCTTTGAATTTTGTTTTTAATTCATTTTAATAACTAAATGACCAAAATACCCTTACTACTAAACTTTCCAAAAATTCCTTCCATGTCCTAATTTTGTCCATGAACTTAAAATTGGTAAAATTGTTATTTAAGACCTCCTCATTAATATTCCAAAACAATTTCATACTAAAAACTTCTAGAATGCAAGTTTTGCAACTTATTCGATTTAGTCCCTACTTTCAATTTAAGCACTTTAGGCATAGAATTTCATCACGAAATTTTTACACAATCATGCAATCGTATCATAAACATCAAAATCATTGTAAAATAATTATTTCTATCTCGGATTTGTGGTCACGAAACCACTATTCCGATTAAGCCCTAATTCAGGATATTACATTACAGTAGGTAATCCATTCAAATCACTATATTCAATTTGGACTATTTCATCATTCTTGCATCTCAAATCAATAGTTTTCCATTTGAAGTTCACAACAGCATCATGCAAAGTTAACCAATTCATAACCAAAATTATATCAAACCCATCAAAGGGCAATAATATCAGATCAGCCAGAAAACAAATGTCTCAAAATATTAACAGACAATTCTTACAGACTTTATCAACCAAAACATGTCTGCCTAGGGGGTTCGAAACTCTAATTACAAATTCAGTAGACTCTATAGGCAAAGTCTTAATGTTCACTAAATTCATGCATATATATGAATGTGTTGATCCAGGGTGTATCAAAGCAATGAAAGAAGTATCATAAAGAGTAAATGTACCCGTAATCACATCTGACAATGAAGCTTCCTCACGAGCTCGGATAGCATATGCTCTGGCAGGTGCACGATCCTCAGATCTAACAACTATGTCTTTTGTTTCTCTTTGACTGCCACTTACATTTCTCGTGTTTCTGGGAGGTCTACCATGAGAAGCATTACCACTTGGCCTCAGATTTTGCACAATTTCTTGCTTGACAGATTCGGGGCAGTTGCAGATAAAATGGTCTAACGATCCACATCTGAAACAAGCCCGATCATACAGTCTACAATTACTAAGATGTCTTTTACCATGATGCTTGTACTCAGGGTGATTAGATTTAGCATTTCCAACACTGGCAACAGATGTAGCTGGAGCTTTGAAGTTTGAATATGATCTAGTGCGATCTTTATTCAAATATCCCACATTAGCTTTTGAACGGCTATTATCATCTTTAAACTTATTTGATGTAGATTGAAATGACTTGCCCAATGTTCTCTTTCGCACTTCTCTAGCTTTAGAATCATCTTTTCTTTTCTCTTTTCCGAGATCTTCAGTTTTACGTACGTGTTCAGCAAGCACAACAAATTCTTTGATCTCAAGAATCCCAACTATCAAACGTATATCTTCGTTCAAGCCATCCTCAAATCTTTTACACATTATCGCCTCTGTAGATACACATTCTCGAGCATACTGACTCAATCTTAAAAATTCTTGCTCATGTTCTGTAACAAACATACTACCTTGTTTAAGCTCAAGAAACTCTTTACGCTTTTGGTCAATAAATCTTTGACTGATGTATTTCTTCTAAAATTCAGCTTGGAAGAAATCCCAAGTGACTCGCTCACTCGGAGCTACCGATATCAAAGTCTTCCACTAGTGATACGACGTATCTCTCAGAAGTGAAACAACACATTTTATGCATTCTCCAGGATTCAAAGATAATTTATCGAACGCTCGTATCATGTTCTCTAACTAGTACTCAGCTCTTTTAGCATCATCGTTCGGTGCAGCTCAGAACTTTTTGGCCCCATATTTTCTAATCTTATCTACCGGAGGCTTACTTAACTAAATCGGATTCACTTATGGTATAGCAGGGGTTTGTGAAGGATTTACCGGACGTGGAGCATGTTGTACAGCCGGATTGGTTCTAATGTATTGGCTAAACCAATTGTTCATCATTTGATAGAAGGCTTGTCTAGCCTCACCATCACGGCTACTCATAGCCGGTCTAGAATCGAATGGCGCCATCCCTTGCACAGGAGCAGGCGCATTGCTTTCGACATCATCCACTACAACTTATTCGGGATCCATTTGCTATATAAAAGCACATTTTCAATATCAGGATTCATCACAATATCCAGTTCAAAAATATGGCATGTATAACTAGACTCACATAAGCTATGGTAGTCCTAGAACTGGCTAAATCATAGCTCTGATACCAATAAAATATAACACCCCTAACCTATAACCGTCGCCGGAATAGGTTAAGAGGCGTCACCAGACTTGTAACTCAATTCAAAATAATTATATATCAAATATCATCTCATTTCAATAAATATAAGTTATTCTTATTCAATATGAACTTAAATCGAGCATACAAAACCTAAATCACGCATTCGGGACCAAATCAGTAACATATGGACGTTTTAGAAACTTAGAAAAATTTTAACTTTTCAAGTGTCACATTCTCGTGTGAATAGGCCGTGTGCCTCACACGGCATTGACATGCCCATGTGTCTAAGCCGTGGCGAAACAGGGCATACATACTGACTTGGCCACAAGACACGCCTGTATGTCTACGCCCATGTGTCTAAGCTCGTGTGTCTACATGGCCACAAGACACGCCTGTATGCCAGGCCATGTGAAAAATTAGGGAGGCTACTGACTTGGCCACATGACCGATCACACACTAGTGTGTGGCACACATGTCCAATAGACTCGCCCATGTGTCTAGGCCGTGAGAAAACTGGAGGGTATACTGACTTTAATTCGTAGGGTACCGTAAGGGACATACCACCGTACAACATAGCCATGTGTCGTACATGGCTGAGGCAGACACCTGTGTCTCTACCCATGTGGACAAGAATAGGCGATTTGAATAGCCAATTTTCCACCCCAATTAGGTCAAACCTACAAGCACCAAACCAAGCATATATGCACTACAATTACAACCAATTTCGATCACAAAACATATGTCATTCATATCATAACATTTCCAATCAATTCCAAACTCATAAACCTTAGTAATTTGTGTCAAAACATAAGACAAAAGCATATCAAAATATATAATTTGGTAATCTCCAAACATACAACAAATATCATACTAAAACCTTACCAAATTGACCATTTCCTTTGGCCAACCAAAAACATATCACATTAGCATATTAGCATCATATATTATATACCATCATCAAACTATAAGTTTAAACACAAGGTAGCCATATAACATGGCATGGTATAAACATTACAAAACATATCCAAAATACTTTTAGCCTATACATGCCATACTTTACTATATACATTTTCAAAAGGTACCAAAATGAGATTTGATAGTGTGGTGACGATCCTCAATGTTCCCCGAGCTCACAGTAGCTTCTATATCTAAAAAAACAATGCAAACACACACAAAGTAAGATTTCCAAAGCTTAGTAACCATATACAAGTAAACTTATCATTTAAAGCGCATAAACATCTCCAAATTACTTATACTTTGTAGCCAAATACCAACGCAAACCTCATATTCATATACTTAGATCATAGATTATCATTCGTACATATACTTACCTTTCATTCTCAAACATAATATACAATGCAAACGTACTTGAATCAGATAAAATTTTACAAAGTCATTCAATTTCTCGGAATGCCCGCTTGAATCATTCAGAAACATAAGGATAGGCGAATAGCTCAGAAAGTGAATACAAAGCCAATGTCCCAGACGTGGTCTTACACGTAAAATAGAAGTCGATACCAACGTCCCAGATATGATCTTACACGATAACACATATTAGAAATCCTATGTCATGACATATGTATCCTAACTATTCCTAAGGTTCATACGGGGCTTTTCGGACGCCAGAACTTTGTCGATACTTTCTCGAATAGCACATATTTAGCTCGAACATTCATTCATCACAATTAAATATCATATGAATACTAAGAATTCAATTCAAACACGTTTATTGTATATTGACCTACCTCGTACGGATTCGGATAGACTGAACTAGCTACTCGATGACTTTCGACTTTCCCCGATCTAATCCCGTATTCTTTAATACTCGATCTATATAAATTCAAATTTAACTCATCCACTTTTATATTCATTCAAATCAATCCCCAAACACATATTTAGGGCAATTTGCAAACTAGCCTTTACATTTTCACATTTTAACACTTCAGTCCCTAATTCACAAAATTACAAAATACACATAATGTGCATATACTCATGCTTGACCGAATATTAATAGTACTCATTCAAGTCCACACATTTCATTTATTTCACATTTTAGTCCTTCAATTTACAAATTTCAAAATTTAGCCCATTTTACTCAAATTCGTCAAAAATCAAAAGACAAAACATGTTAACCCAAAACATATCTTCCATTCATCAACAACTAACTTCAAAAAACTCATAGTTACATAAGTGGAATATTTCAAAATCATCAACAAAATTAGAAATTGAGACATGGGCTTGATAGTATTCAAAGCAACGATCACAAAAACGTAAAAATTATCGAAAACTGATCAAAACACATACTTAATCACCAAAATAGGTAGCCAAACCCTAGCAAGCTTATTTCTTTCTTTTTCTTTTGTGAATTTCAACAATGGTGATGAATATATCACCTAATTCATGTTTTCCTTTTATTAATAATAACTTTAATAATAATTTTCCTATTTTGCCCTTTTATAAACCATTATAAATTCACATATATTAAGGGCATTAGTGTCCATTATACATATAAATGGCATAATAACCTCATAAGGACCTCTCATTATCAAATACAAATCAAATAGACACTTTTAACACATAGCAGACAACTTTTACATTTTACGCAAGTAGGTTCTTTTATCGAATTAAGCACACAAATGATTGAGTTTTCACATGAAAATTTCAAACATGTTAATTCACATATCATAAGCTTGGAAAATAGTTTTTAAATATTTTTCTAACTCAGATTTGTGGTCCCGAAACCACTATTTTGACTAGGGTCTAAACCAGACTGTTACAACAAATTTGAGATCAAAATATTTATTTTATTAATAAATTGAGGTCTAGATCTTGATTTTACAATTATGTAAAATTTTTGTTAAGAAATTTTATCGTTTGAATGCTCAATTCGATAAAAAGGACTAAATCGTGAAAAGTGTAAAAGTTGAGTTCTATTAGCTAAAGGTGTCTAATAGCTATAGAAATTTATAGTGGAGGTCCTTAATTGGTAATTAGAACATTTTTGTTTGATTGGACAAATATGGACATTAAGTAAGTGATATTAATGGTTTAATGATAAGGTTAATTTAGTAAATAACAAAATAAATTAAAATTAAAGTAAGAAAAAGAAAGCTATCATCGTTATTCATTTCTTTAACTAAAATTTAGTCAAGTAAGCCATTAAATACCATCCAAACATTCGGCCAACCTTGTTGTGTGCATGTAAGTGATTTTTTACTCAGTTTTTAATGATTTCTACGTTTTTGAAATCATTACAACTTAATCTAGATAGCCCAAAGACTAGTTTGTAAAATTGTTAAAGGTTTAGGGTTTTATAATTGATGAATATATGTGTATTCTGATGTTTGATGATAGAAAATGAATATTTGTTGTTAGATAAACAACATTTGTTAAGTGATTTTGGTGAAAAATGCAAAATAGGGATTTATTTGTAAAATGTGTAAAATTCATGGTGAAATGTGTGAAATAATGAAAACTTTGGGCTGCTATTGGTCTATATGAAATTTGGCTAGCATGGGTGTGGACTAAATTGCATGAATTTGCATTTTTATGAACTAGGGACTAAATTGTAAAGAAGTTGAAATATTCAGGGTAAAAGTGTAAAATTGCCATAATATAAATTTTTGGACTGAATTGAATAGAATGTGTTTTAAATGAGTTAAATTTAATTATATAGATAAAAAAGAAAAGCAACATACGGATCTAGATTAGGGGAAAAGTAAAGTTTTAGATTAGTCGATCCTATTTCGTCATTTTTATGATCGGGGTATGTTCGTATGTTAATAAGCATTAACATAATTGTGTTTTAAATGCTTTATAATTGCATTAATTGTGATTACGACTTTACAAAAAAGTTTGACGAAGATTCGGCAATGTTTAAATCCCGGTTGAACCTTTGGAATAGATAGGATACAAATGACATGTCATTAGGGATTATTGTGTTTGGGTGCTGGTCCGTACGTTCTAGTGGTGGCCGACTTTTCCAGCATGTATTGAGGTTATTCGTCAGCCTGTGTGAGTAGCACCGTGTAATTACATCTTTACCATCAGCTTGTGTAAAATGACCCGTTGATAGCTCGAGAGTGAGCATTATATGAGATTCTTGACTATCTGATATTATTCCAAATGGTTTAGCAGTTATATCGATGAAGTGGAAGAGTATGAAATTGATACGACTTAGTACAGGTATGTATGTGAACTATACAATTATTGAATCGAAGAAATTGATGAAATTCACGTCTAACATTTGGATTGAATATGTGTTAGGTTTTAGGATTTAAATTAGATTGCATTATGTGATGTTTAAGTACTTGAATTGTAGTTAAATGGTAAGTTTTACTTATTAAGCATACGAGCTTACTAAGCTTTATAGCTTACTTTATTTACTCTTCTGTGTTTTATAGTGATTTCAAAGATTGCTCGGATCGGGAGTTATCATTGATCTCATCACACTATCAAGCTGTCATTTTGGTACTTTTTGAACTTATGTATTTGGTTATACGGCATGTATAGGTGTTGTGGTTAATATGGCCTATATGTTTTTATTGTATTTAGCCAATTGATTTGGCTTGTAAATGAAGTATGTTTTGGTTATGTGTATAGCCATATGATTTAGGTTATTTTGGTATACTTGTTAATATATATATGTGCAAATGACCTTTTGTTATGTGGCTTAAAATTGCTATGTGAATGCTTGTTGTGAATTGGTATTTTGAGTACCAAGTGGTTGAATTTTGAGATGTGGTATGCATGTGGTTTTACGCAAAATAATGTATAGTTGAAAGTGACCATTTAGGTGATTTTTAGATGTGAAATTGGTATGCTTTGAATTGGCAAAACATGATGTTATGAGCCATATAGTTGTTGGTATGGAAATAGCATGATTTAGGCTTAGATGGGATTGGTTTGAATACCTTTTGATGCTATGTTATATGACATGTTTAGGTGGATGCAAATTTGGGTGAGAAAGATGGCTTGGAAAATAGCCTATTTTTGTTTACACGGGCAGAGACACGGGCTTTTGTCTTATTCGCGTGTGACAATTGACCAGGTGACACGGTCGTGTGTCCCGTGATGTTTATTAGAGACCAAGTCAGTATGCTCTACACGGCCCAGCACACGGGTGTGTGACTTGGCCGTGTGGCATTAGTTAGTATACCCTACAATTTGCACGACCTAGCAAACGGTCTGGTACACGGACGTGTGAGGCTATTTCGAAAGGGTGCACGAGCTAGTCACACGAGTATGTGGTTGGCCGTGTGACCCAAGTCAGGGACTTACATGGGGCTAGACACGGGCTAGGCCACGGCCATGTGATACCATTTCAAATGTCCACACGACCTATGACACGAGCATGTGTCCTGTAATAACCCGTTTTCAGATGTAATCAAAATAGTGGTTTTGGGACCACAATCCGAAGTCAAAAAATATATTTTATTATTTAATTAAGGTTTACAGTATGATAGAATGTTCGTTTGAAATTTTCGTAAAGAAATATTATCGTTTAAGTGTTTAATTCAGTAAAAAGGACTAAATCGCGTAAAGCATAAAAGTTGTGTTCTATAAGCTAAAGGTTTCAAATAGCTATAGAACTTAAAAGTGATGGTCCTTATGTGGTAAATAACCTGTGTGTCTAGCCGGTGTACCTTTCAAAATGCCACACATGCCCATGTATCAAGGCTGTGTGCCTCACACGGCCACCAGACACGCTTGTGTGTCTAGGCCATGCTCAAGACTAACTTGAATGGCTAAATTACAACAGACACACGGTCAAGAAACACACGTGTTCTCAACCATGTGGCGTGAAATTAGGCTTGGTTTAAGCCACATTTCCCACCTATCTCAAGCACTCCAAAACCACAACATTTTAGCATCATTAGCATACATTCATAAGTAACCAAATCAACTAATTTGTACATATTTCATGCTATTTAAATACAATCCAATTCACTACTCAATTTTACAATCAAAACATACCAAATCAATGTATCAATATCATCACAACTTATATAAGTTTCAAACACATAAACTCATCATTTTAACACCTATTTCATACCTCAAAACTTTCCAATTTGACATTCCATTTTCAAGTCATCATAAGAACATTATATACATCATATGACTTATCTATTAAACACATCATTTAAACCAACTTAAAAGGCCATACATACCAACATTTACAAGCCAAATCTCATGGCTAGATATTCACATCACAAAACATACTAAAATACTTCTAGCATATACATGCCATATACCATATATACAACTCTCAAAATGGTACCGAAATAGATGTTCGATAGTGTGATTGATGTCGTTGACGATCCCCAAATCTGAGCTAGCCTTATAACACTGTAAAATAGAGAACCTTTCACACAGTGATCTTTAAAGCTTAGTAAGTTCGTACCATAAATAAACAATAGTTTATAATATACGAAACATCAACTAATAAACACTTAGCAATTCACAATTCATCCATCAATTCTATTCTATCTCATGTAACATGTTCATACGAACTCATCAAGCTTCATACACATAGTATCATCTACCACATAGGTATCGAACATACCTGAACTTTCCCGCATAATTTCATTTCATTCTCACCTCTCGTTCAAATGCATTAGTTCATTTGGAAGTCTTTCCATGCTTTAAGAATTTGCACACTTAGTGCATCAGTGATTTACTGAAACCGTAGCAATCCCACACACTTAGTGCCATTTCAATAAATCAACGCTATCTCGGTATCGCACACTTAGTGCCTTATATAGCCTAAGCTATTCCAACTCGCACACTTAGTTCCATTTGTAGCCAAAGCTATTTTGAACCGCACACTTAGTGCCAAACATAGTCAATTATCATCATGCTCAAACCGTAATCAAATATATATACAATTTATGCATTATCAAAGCATTAAAACATAATTATAACATCATTTATCACGTACGAACTTACTTCGTACTCGGAATTGACGATTCAGATCGTTTACTCGATAATCTTCGATTTCCCTCGATCTATATGTATTCAAAATTAACCCTTTTATTCTAAAAATCATTCAATTCAATCCATATAAACATATTTGGGGCATTTTACAAATTAACCCTCACATTTTCACATTTTAACACTTTAGTCCCTATTTCACAAATTCAAAAAATACACAATTTGAACAAACCCATACATAACCGAATTTTCCTATGGTCCTTATCAGCCCATATTTATCATTTAATTCACATTGTAGTCTCTAAATTTACAAATCTCACAATTTAGCCCATTTTACTCAACTTCATCAAAAATTCAAAGACAAAATATATCAACCCAACACATATCTTTTATTTTCCAACAACTAACATCACAAAGCTCACAATTTCATCAATGGCATATTTCAAAATCATCATCAAAATCAGAAATTTAAGCATGGGCTTGATAGAACAGTAAGCAACGATCACAAAAACGTAGAAATTATCAAAAATAGAACAAAAATCATACTTTAATCAATAAAAACCATAGCTGAAACTCTAAGTTTAATTTTCTTTCTTTTTCTTTGATGAAATCGGCAAAGATGATGAATATATCATCCAATTCATTTTTTTGGTTTTATTTAATTATCATAATATGCTAAATACCAATTTTGCCCTTTTATTAAAACATTTAATAAACCATTATATTAAGGCCATAATTGTCCACTCATGCTTTCAATCGTCTAATTGCATCACAAGGACCTCTTCTTTAATAAGACAAATCAATTAAGCAGTTTAACAAATAGCAGGTAACTTTTACATTTTACTCGATTAGATCCTTTTATCAAATTAAGCACACAAAAGATTAAATTTTCATACGAAACTTTCACACATGTAAATTCACATATTATAATCACAGAAAAGAATATTAAAATATTTTTCTGACTTGAATTTGTGGTCCCGAAACCACTAATACAACTAGGGTCTAAACCGGGCTATTACAACTCTCCCCCTTATGAATTTTTGTCCTCGAAAATCTTACCGGTGAATAGGTTTGGATATTGCTTTCTCATAGCATCCTCAGGTTCCCATGTAGCTTCTTCCACCCTATGTCGATGCCACAACACTTTCACTAATGCTATTCTTTTATTTCTCTGCTCTTTGATCTCACGAGCTAAAATCTGTATCGGTTCTTCTTCACAAGACATATCAGGATGAATTTCAACCTCAGTCAGGTAAATAACATGCGAAGGATCTGGTCTGTATCTTCGTAACATTGATACGTGAAATACATTGTAAATCTTTTCTAGTTCAAGTGGCAATAGCAATCTATACACCACTAGCCCGACACACTCTATGATTTCATGCGGTCCGATGAACCTCGGACTCAATTTACCTTTTCTGCCGAATCGAAGCACTTTCTTCCACGGTGAAACTTTCAAAAAAAAAAATTTCATTGATCTGAAACACAATATCTTTGATCAAATTGTCGATCCAGTCTCTTTGATCAAATTGACCCCGTGTATCTTATTCTCACTGAGATCAATCCAATACAAAGGTGGTCAAAATTTGTAACCATATAAGGCCTCTACGGTGCCATTTTAATGCTCTATTGAAAACTGTTATTATAGTGAATTCAATCAAAGGCAAATACTGTTCCCATGTACCTTCAAACTCAAGAATGCAACATCTCAACAAATCCTTGAGAATCTGAAAAATCCGCTCGGATTGACCATCTGTTTGTGGGTGAAAAACAGTACTGAAGTGCAATTTCTACCCAAAGCATCTTGCAATTTCTTCCAAAATCGCGATGTGAATCTCGAATCTTTGTCTGACACAATAGATAATGGCACACCATGCAATCTCACAATATCGAAAATGCATAACTCAACTAACTTATCAAGTGAGTAATCAGATAGTACCAGAATAAAATGGGATGATTTCGTCAATCTATCAACCACAACCCAGATTGCATCTTTCTTTCTCAGAGATAGGGGCAAACTCGAAACAAAATCTATTGTCACTCTATCCCATTTCCATTGCAGAATCATAATCGGTTGTAACAAACCAGAGGGTACTTAATGTTCAGCTTTAACTTGCTGACAGATTAAGTATTTCGCAACAAATTCAAAGATATCATGCTTCATACCAGGCCACCAATAAAGCTATTTCAGATCATTACACATTTTCGTACTACCCAGATGAACAGATAAATGACTATTGTGAGCTTTATTCAAAATCATCTGAATCAATTCTGGATTTCTCAGAACACAAATTTGATATCGAAATCTCAGGCAATTATCTTTATCAACTCTGCATTCTGAATCAGAATCTAAATTACACTGAGCTCGTTTTGGTAAAATCTCATTATCAACCTTCTGAGCTTAATAATCTATTGAATGAATAATAGTCTTGCTTTTAATTCAGCTAAAATAGAACCATCATCGGACACAACAAATGAGCATTCATCGTACGCAGAACAAACAGTGATTTTTGACTCAAAGCATCAGCAACAACATTTTCTTTTCCCAGATAATAATCAATCACTAGCTCATAGTCTTTTTAGCAATTCTAACCACATTGTTTGTTGCAAATTCAGATCTTTCTAAGTCATCAGATATTTCAAACTCTTATGATCAGAATATACATGACATTTCTCACCAAACAGATAGTGACGCCAAATTTTCAAAGCAAACACAATTGTAGCTAATTCTAGATCATGCGTCGAATAGTTCTTTTCATGCGGCTTTAACTGTCTCGAAGCATAAGCAATGAATTTACCTTCATGCATCAAAACACATCCCAGACCGTTCAATGAAGCATCACTATAGATCAAAAATTCTTTATCGGATTCGGGTTGTACTAACCTTGGAGCTTTAGTTAATAAGGCTTTCAATTGATCAAAGTTTTTCTGACACTTTTCAGACCATTCAAACTTCACATCTTTCTGAAGCAGTTTTGTTAAGGGAGTTGCAATCATAGAAAAGCCTTTTATTAACCGTCTATAATAACTGGCAAGTCCCAGAAAACTACAAACTTCAAAAACATTTCTCGGAGGCTTCCAATCCAAAATTGCTATAATTTTGCTTGGATCAACTCGAATGACAGATGCTGATACAATATGTTACAGAAAACCAACTTCGCGTAACTTGAATTCATATTTGCTAAACTTAGCATACAATTGCATATCTCGCAAAGTCTGTAACATTATTCTTAAATGTTCGGCATGTTCAATTTCATCATGTGAATAAATCAATAAGTCATCAATGAATACGACAACAAATCGATCTAAATACGGTCTCAAAATTCTGTTCATCAAATCCATAAACACGGCAGGTGTATTTGTTAGTCCGAAAGGCATAACTAGAAACTCATAGTGATCATACCTCGTTCGGAAAGTAGTTTTCAGAAGATTTGAATCCTTTACTCTCAATTGTTAGTATCCAAATCTTAGATCTATCTTTGAAAACACAATAGCTCTTTTCAACTGATCAAACAAATCATCTATCCATGGTAAAAGATATTTGTTCTTGATTGTCACTTTATTGAGCTATCGATAATCGATGCATATTTTCATAGTTTCGTCTTCCTTTTTCACAAATAAAATCGGTGCACCCCAGAAAGAATAACTCGGTTGTGTGAAGCCTCTATCTATCAATTCTTGTAACTGAGCTTTCAACTCTTTTAATTCAGTCGGTGCCATTCTATACAGAGCTATCGAAATCGGAGTAGTCCCTGGCATTAATTCAATACCAAATTCAACCTCTCGGATCAGTGGTAAACCAAGTAACTCTTCAGGAAACACATCTGGGTAATCACATACAACTGGCACTAATTCAATATTTCTTTCAGCCACTTTCATATAAGCACATAACCTAAATAAGCTTCGCAGCCCTTTCTCACATATTTTTTAGCTAACATCATTGAAAATATTGTGGCAATCCGTTCAAATCATCTCATTCAATGAAAATAATCTCTTTACTCTAACATCTCAAATCAATAATCTTCTTTTTTCAATTCAAAACAACGTCATTCAATGTTAGCCAATCCATACCCAGGATTATGTCAAACTCGTCAAATGGTAACAACATCAAATCAACCAAAAAGCAATTACTTCGTATCATCAATGGAAAATTCCTTCACACTTTATCAACCAAAACACACTTGCATAAGGGGTTTGATACTCTAATTACAAATTCAGTAGACTCTACAGGAAAAGTCTTACTAGATACTAAATTCATGCATATATACGAATGAGTAGACCTTGAATCTATCATTGCAATAACTTTAGTATCATAGAGAGTAAAAGTACCAGTAATAACATCTGGAGATGACGCTTCTTCACGTGCTCGAATAGCGTAGGCCCTTGCAGGCGCTCTAGCATCAGATCTAGCTACAGTGTCTCGTGTCACACCTCTACTATCACTTACATTTCCTGTGTTTTTTTGGTGGTTTACCTCTAGCTGCATTGTTACTCTGCCTCGTGTTCTGAGCATTATCTCTTTTAGCTAGCTCTGCGCAATCTTTTATAAACTGATCTCGTGAACCACAACTATAACAAGCTCTGTTATTACTTTTTCCCCTAGCAATCTCCAAAATGCCGCCTTCCACATTGTTGACACTCAGGCTTAACATCTGTAATAGCTTAATTTAGGGCCTAAACGGAATAATGGTTTTGAAACCACAAATCTAAAGTAGAAAAATTTATTTTATTACCATTTTAAGATCTATGGCATGATTGCATGATTATGTGAAAATTTAGTTTAGAAATTTTATCGATAGAGGGTCCAATTTGATATTTAGGACTAAATTGAAAATGTTGTAAAATATGTGTTCTAGTTCGCAAAGATACAAAGTACTTTTGAGTAATGGGTTTTTAAAGTGGAGGTCATTGGATAGTAATTAGACGATTATACTAGTTTGGAAAAAAATACATAAAGGAAGATAAAACACCATAGTTTTTAATGAAGGGCAATTTAGTCATTTGGTAAAAAAAAAGAAAATGGGAAAACAAAGCCAAATTTGGTATCATCGTCACCAAGCTTGGCCGAAACTCTCATAAACACCATAGCTAGGGTTTTTCAAAATTTCAAGCTCAGTAGTAAGTGCATCCTAGCCCCATTTTTAATGTTCTTCACATTTTTGAAATCCTCGTAGCTCGATTTACCTATGTCTACTAATATTTTGAGCTAGGGTTTATATTCAAAAATTTACCCATGGATGAGATGCATGTATTATTTACGTACATGTGTTGATAAATCGTTTATTATTTACGTACTGTAACGCCCCATACCCAAGACCGTTGCCGGAGTCGAACACGAGGTATTTACGGACTTATTTCATTTACTTACACAGTTCATTTTTAAATTTCCAGACATGCTGGTTAACTGCATCACAGTCACTTTAAAAATCATATCTCGAGTTCCAAAGCTCGAAAACCAATTCCGTAAATTTTTCCTGAAACTAGACTCATATATCTATCTAAAAAGTTTTTTCTAGGATTTTTGGTTGGCCAATTAGTACAGTTTATTAGTTAAAGTCTCCCCTGTTTCAGGGTTCGACTACTCTAACCTTTATGCATTACAACTTAGATATCTCCTTGTACAGGGCTTCAATACATATGCCGTTTGTTTCTAATGAAACTAGACTTGGAGAGTAATCTGTACATATAGGGCATGACTTATAATTATCTCTGGTTAATTTATAGTGAATTTCCAAATTTAGATAAGGGGATCCAGAAATCGCTCTGGCCCTGTTTCACAAAAACTTAAACATCTCTTAAATTACGACTCATATGATCGTTTCGTTTCTTCATATGAAAATAGACTCATCAAGGTTCGATTACATAATTTATTCACTATTTAATTCTATTACTACTATTTTTAGTGATTTTTAAATTCACATCACCGTCATTGCTTCAAGATCTGCTTTTAAGGTAGACTTTACCTATTTCATAATTTCCATGATTCAACTAGCCCTTTAACATACATAGCACAAAAATATTTAACGTGATTAACCATTCCAATGGCTAATCATTGCCAAGCATTTCCACACCTCTCAATAACCATATATATACAAAATGATTATAACGCTATGCTCAAAATATATAAGCCATTTTCGCATGGCTATCCAAATATATACAATACCAAAGTACTTGACTAACAACAAAAGGGCAGCCCTATACATGCCATTATTAGACTTCAACTAAAAGAGTACCAAAAGGGCTTTGATAGTGTGGGCGACTTCGACTTTGACACTCCCAAGTCCGATAGCTGACAAACCAAAATCTATAAAACAGAGAATCAAAGAAACGGAATAAGCATTTAATGCTTAGTAAGTTTTGAGCAATGAAATTAGGCACAACTGAAGTATAGCATTCATATGACTAGACGGATAATTTCATATACACATATTCTCAAAATCATACCTACTTCACATTTCCAACCCTTATATTCATACATAAGGGATCAACTTAACCAAAGGCCGGAAGCTTATTAATCGACTGAGCGAATACTATTTAAAAGGAATCAACTATTCCAATGCATATACGAAACATACCTCATCGTTGGGATTTTACGAGCGTATTAATTGAAATTATTACAGCAAGATCGCTCACTTCCAAACCCAAGTATCTTCGGGATTTAGCCGGATATAACAACTCACACAAATGCCTTCGGGTCTTAGCCCGGATATAGTCACTAGCATAAATGCCTTCGGGACTTAGCCCGGATATAGTCGCTAGCACAAATGCCTTCGGGTCTTAGCCCGGATATAGTAACTCGCACAAATGCCTTCGGATCTTAGTCCGGATATAGTCACTAGCACAAAAGCCTTTGGGACTTAGCCCGGATATCATTCGAATAACCATGCACATATATCAATAAATCATGACACATCCATATTTCATTTTCATTACTAAAGCTCAAACACAAGACACTTATCACACTTACCAATTTCAGCTCAATAGCCACATACAAAGAGCATGATTTTGATTGGCTTTATAACATGATCTCTATACACATTCGGCTACCGTCATAGGCATAAACTAATCACCTCAATATATAATTCAAGTAGAATCATTATATCACCGTTTATTTGTTATGCTTGTATGTCATGACTTAATCAAATCATAAACTAAGTTTCATTACTCGACGACTTACCTCGGATGTTGTCAAATGATTTCAACGGCTATTCGATCACTTTTCCTTTCCTTATCCAACTTTGATCCTCCAAGCTCTTGAGCTTAAGTTCAACAAATTTTAACTAGTCATTAATCGACTATTCAAGCATTACTTTCAGAATATAATACATATGGATTCGACTTTCACACATATAGTTTATAGTAAGCTTTATAAAATAATAATTAATTCATTAGCAAATTTTCATTAATGTTTACAATATAATTACAATTTCCTTATAAGCTGACTTCCTGAACAACAGTCACTAAAGTTTTTATAACTGGAGCTACGAAACTCCAAATCAATTGCTGTAAATTTTTCTTGATAGAAGACTTATTTATCTATTATCCATAAAATTTTCAAAATTTTTAGTTTATCCCAACAATACCAGATTTTTCTTAAAGCTCACCTTGTTTCACTGTTTGACTAAACTGACTACTCTTCACTACGAATCAAATTTCTCATTGTACAGAATTCAAAATATGTTCTCGTTTATTTCATTTGAAACTAGACTCATTAAGGAGTCTAATCATATAAATTTTATCTTAGGGCCATTTTTGTACAATTTATACTGATTTTATAAAAACAGAACAGGGAATCTAGTAGTCATTTTGACTCAGCCCCACAATACTTCCAATATCTCAAGATAGATAACTCTTTTGTTTTTATGGTTTCTTTTCTAAGAAACTAGACTCTTCAAGCTTTAATGACATAATTCATTCAGCCTCTAACTCAACTCCTACAATTTATGGCGATTTTCCAAAATCACCTTAATAGCTAGCTTAGCAAACCTTAATTTAACATATAATTGTTCATAACACAATTAAAGCATCCTCTCCATTCCTTCAATTCAAAGCACATACATTGCCCAATAATATCCAAAATCATATCCTCTCCATCTAACTACCAATTTTTTTCATCCAAATAACATGAACAACAACCATATTTCTCTTCTACTTCCTACCATGGCCGAATGCTCAAGACACCCTACCATTTCAAGTTTGGTCATGGGTTAAGCAAAGAGCTTAATGACTAACTAAAAAAAATGCTAGAAATCCAAGAATCATCCTTGAACTTACCTTGATTTAGCTAACCACCATAGCTGAATTTTTTCCAAGCTTTTTCTCTTCTAGTCACGGCAATGAGGAGCAACGATGACAACTTTGGTTTCTCCTCCCATTACCACATGTTTTATTATTCTTAATTCCTTATTTTATTTTGTAAACTAATAATGCTAATAGAAAATACATATTATCATTCATGACCCATACCATGGCCAGCCACTAGCTATTATAAATGGAAATTTGACATGCAAACCCCTCATTTATATAACATGCATTAATAGGTCCTTATAGATTAACCTATCACCTTTTAAAAGTGCCACACATAAGTCCTATTAATTAAATTCACATGCAATCGACTAAATCGAAGCTTAAAACTTTCACACATTCATATTCACATATTTTAGACAATAAATATCATATTCAAATACTTCGATGACTCGGTTTAGCAGTCCCGAAACCACTTTCCGACTAGGGTCAATTTAGGGCTGTCACACGTACTTACTTACTAAGCTTTATGCTTACTTTATTTTTTTTCCTTTATCTTATAGTATTACCAAGCCAGCTCGGGATTCAGAGATCGTCAGAGATCCATCCACACTATTAATACTTTTTAGTATTTTGAAAACAATATTTTGATTATGGTATGTATAGAGCACTTGGTTATTTTGTTTTTTGTCATAATTAATTTTGCCTAAAATGTTGGCCTTCAATATTTGATAGCTTATTCTTTGTATGACCATTGATATTAATTAATATTGTTCAAAGTATACAGTATGATGCTGCATGATTAAGTATGAAAATTGAATTGTTTTAACTTGGAAATTAAAAAAATCTATGTCATGGTTTCGTAAGATTGCATGTGTTATGTTCCGGTAATGTCTTGTACCTTGTTCCGACGTAGAACACGGGTAAGGGGCATTACATTTTAGTGGTATCAGAACTATGGTTTAGGCAGTTCTCAGATTTACGTACCGTGTGTGGAAGTCTATCTATACATGCCATAAATATACTGTGATAGTGTGATGATTCCTAACAATTTAAATTGTGTTTTCATATAGTAAACGGATCCCGACCAAGCTGTAACTGATGATGTAGAAAGTAATACGCTGCCTCCCGCACAAGGGACTACGCCAGCTAACAGTAGACCCGAGACACTTGATCGGGGAGATGGGGCTCGGGAAGCCTTTCTCCGCAAGATGAATAATTGGTATACAGAATTTGTTTGAGCAAATATGAATGCTTAAGCTCCTCTACCCCCTCCTATTCCCCAACCGGTTCCCGTAGTTCCTCAAGGTGCCGAAATGGTAAGATTGAGCAAGCCTCTAGTTGATAAAATTCAAAAATAATGGGCTGAAGAATTCGAGGCTGAAGAATTCGAAAACAAGATGAGCTCTCTTGCACTCCCGAAGAATGTTTAAAATGTGCTATATCTTTACTGAGGGATTCGGCATATCATTGGTGGAAGAAATTGGTATCTGTGGTCCCGAAAGAAAGGGTTACATGGGATTTCTTTCAAGAGAAGTTTATAAAGAAGTACATAAGCCAGCGGTTCATTGATAAAAAATAGAAAGAGTTTCTCGAGCTGAAACAAGGTAAAATGTCTGTGGCAGAATATGAACATGAATTTGTTAGACTCAGCAAGTATGCCCAGGAATGTGTGTCTACTGAAGCTATTATGTGCAAGAGGTTCGAGGATGGGTTAAACAAAGACATCAGACTGTTAGTTGGGATCTTAGAGTTGAAAGCGTTTGTAGTATTGGTCAGTCAAACTTGTAAAGCCGAAGAGCTAAACAAAGAAAAGAGAAAAGCTGTGAGTGAAGCCAGAGATGCAAGAAAGAGGCCAATGAGTAAGTTGCTCCAATCCCAGTTAAAGAAGTCCAAAGAGATGAATCCTCGATTGACTGTTTCAGCTGGATATTCACACCGACACCATGGGAGATCACATTCGCGTTCTAATGCTCAAGCTACTTCAATGGCAAGTGTGGTAACATGAGATCTAATAGACCTGAGTGTCAGCATTGTGGTAAGCAATATTACGGTGAGTGTTGGGCAATTAGCTGAGCTTGTTTTAGGTGTGGTTTGTAATAGCCCAAAATTGGGTCTAGTTGGAACAGAGGTTTTAGGACCACAAAATCTGAGATATAAATAATTATTTTATGATTATTTTGAGGTCTATGATATGATTGCATGATTGTGTGAAAATTTCGTGAAGAAATTCTTTGCATAAAGTGCTTAATTCGAAGTTAGGGACTAAATTGAAGAAGTTACAAAACTTGCATTCTAGAAGTTTCTAGTATGAAATTGATTTGAAATATTAATTAGGAGGTCTTAAATAGAAATTTGACCAATTTCTAAGTTATGGACAAAAATTGGACATGGATGGAATTTTTGGAAAGTTTAGTAGTAAGGGTATTTTGGTCATTTAGGGGTAAAATGAATTAAAATACAAAATTAAAAGTCAATTTTGCTCATCTTCTTCACCATGGACGTGTATACCAAGGGAGACTCAATGGCTAGGGTTTTCAAGCTTCCCAAGCTCAATTGTAAGTCCGTTCTAACCCCGTTTTTCAAGTTCTTTACGTTTTTGGAGTCCTGGAAACTTGATTTAGCTTATGCTAGCAATAATTCAACCTAGGGTTCATATTTCGAAAAATACCCATAGGTAAAATTTGTGTATTCTGGTGTTTTATGATACAATATGAGGTTTTAAATTATGTTAGACAACTTGTGCTACTCGGTTTTAAGTGAAAACGAGCAAAAGGGCTTAATCGGTAAAAATACCTAATAGTCATAAGTATATGTTAGAGTGAGAATTTGATGTTGCCATAGAAGGCAAAAGTGATCATCATGTCATAAAACATAAGAATAAGGGATGAAGTTTAATTCCCGAGCCTAGGGGCAAAAGTGTAAATATGCAAAAGTTTAGGGGCAAAATTGTAATTTTTCCAAAGTTTGAGTTAAGGACTGTTTTGAATATTACATTAATTAAATAAGTAAAATATGATGTTTTAGTTCGGAAAATGAGATTTGAACCTAGAATGAGAGAAAAATCAAAATTGGGAAAGTTGGAAAATGGCCGTTTTAATATCAAGGTAAGTTCATATGTATAATAAGCATTAATTTATGCATGTTTCAATGTAAAATTGATATATTTACTATGATCTCCGAGGTGTTGAAAGTATGTAAGTTGGTATGATAATAATACAACAATAATGTCAGTAATTTATATTTGAAAGTTAAATTTAGTGAATTAATTGAATTATGTTAAATTAAATGATTATGGTGCCAAGTTTATGAGTTGATTTAAAAATATGTCTATGGTACATGAAGTGCATTGAATTATCATACATAAATGTGATTTCTATGATTATGGATATTATGGGAAATTGTAAGTTCATATGATTTTTAATAAGACAATGTGTAATTTAATGTTATTGCGTTGATATTAAATGAGATGTAAGTTTATATGTAAGTAATACATCACTATTACTTGTATTATGATATTTTATAAAAATATTGGAAATATGTTTGTGGATAATTACTTGATTGGTGAAATTGTTGGAAAGAGAGAGAAATCCCGGTTGAACCTTCGGAAAGATTGGATGATACAGATGGTATGTAGCTGGGTCACATGTATAGTGCTGAGTGCACATCATGTGTACAAGAGAGCTACAAGACATTATAATGTAGCTAGGTCACATGGGTGATACTATGTGACACCATGTAGACAAGAGAGCTACGGGATATATGTAGCTAGGTCGCATGCGTGGTTCCAAGTGAAGGACACCATGTAGACAAGAGAGCTACGAGATAAACTGGCTAGGTCACATGGGTGGTACTAAGTGTTCACCATGTGTACAAGAGAGCCGAACTATATGATGGGTGGAGCTATGTGCTGAAACCACCAAGTATCGAGGATTGATCCGAAGTGTTCAACGGGAGACTCCCTATGTATTGCTTTGTGAGTTTTGTGATGAATATGTGCAGGAACTTGGTTATGTGAATGATGTGTTCATTAAGTGACAAGGATGTGGTAAGGTTATAAACAAGTAAGTTATATATGAGGATGATTTTATGGTGACCTTTTGATCATGGGCCTATACTTGTGATGTATGAAATGTGGTGAAAATGATTTGTGATATGTATGTTAAAATGAGGTTAATACAAAGAAAGTGTGAAATAGTGAATTAGCAATAAAACTGTTTTTGGACAAGATAGCAGTGATGTGATTTTGAAAAATCACCAAAATAGTATAAATTGAATCAGAGACTGAATGAGATATCAAATTAAATCTTAATGAGCCTATTTTCATATAAAATAAACATAGAAAGCAAAGGAGTTCTATATTTTGAGATATTTATGTTTTCGTGAGACTGATTTAGAATGATTACGTGATCCCCTGTTCTGACTTTGGAAAATCACAAAAATTTGGTGAAAAATAATTAGAGGCTCAAAATTATATTTTTAAAATAAAAAATTAGTCTATTTTCAATATAAATCAACAAGAACATTATCCGAGTTCTGTACTATGAGATAATTATTTTTTAGTGAAGAGAGGTCAGAACTGTCAGAAAGTGAAACGGGGGAAATTTTAATGAATAAACTGTACTAATTGGCTAAACCAAAAATTATGAAAATTTTATGGTGGAACGATATGTGAGTCTAGTTTCAGGGGAAATTTACGGATCTTAATTTGGAGCTCTTTAGCTCGAATTATAAATAATTAAGTGACTATGACTCGTGTGGACAGTTTGATGTGAATATTTATTAGTAAATTGTGAAATCGTACTTACAAGAATGCTATATACATTAAGGATGTGGAATGGAGAGGAGGAGGAGGAAAATAAATATATGTGGAATACATGGAAACTATGATATATGAAATATTGATATAATGAAATAAATGATATGTGTTTATAAGAAAACAAAAGAGAATGTTATGTATCATGACATGTATATATATATATATATATATGACTAGTCTCAATGTAATGCTTGTTGGGTATGGAATTGAATTGAAATGTTTCAAAGTAACATGTTATTCTACGATCTGAATCATGGTATTTTATAAAGATATGATCTAGCTTTAAATATGAATGCTTGATGATTAAGCTGAAGTTATTTGGTAAGATGATAATCTTGGTATAAATGTATAAGTGGTACTATAATAAACAAGGTAAAATGAGTATGAGAGACACATGTATGATGACATACAAATGCTATGTTTGTGGTTTAATTGAGGATGTTTAATCATTAAATGAATACCATGTTATATGCTTTTGATTTTGTATAAGTGTGTAAGAGATCAAGGTTGACCAAAGCTTGGAAAATAGCCTAGGTATATTCCACAGTGCAGAGACACGACCATGTGTCTCAAAGTGTATGGAACAGACTTTGGGACACGGTGTGTGGAGCCTTAAAGCATGAAATTTCCAAGATTTTCGTAAGTTCTCGGTTTAGTCCCAAACCCTTTCTAAAGTATGTTTTGGGCTCCGTAGACTCAAATAAGGGAATATGTGTAAGAGAATGAACGCTTTGAAATATGAATAAAATTTTATGGCTCGTATTTTAGTTTAATGTTTGTATGTTTGTCTGGTAACGCCTCGTACCTTAGCCCGGCCTCGGATACGGGTGAGGGGTGTTACATGGTTCTCGAGAACGTTATATTAAGGACTGTCCAAAAAGGGTTGAAGAAGAAAAATGTAACACCCCTTACCCGTACCCTAGACTGGGACAAGGTATGAGGCGTTACCAGACATATACTAGGACACTTTCGAAAAATACAGGTTATAAAATTTAATTTTAATTTAAAACCAAACAAGAAACATCATAGTGTCCCTATTATGGGCCTACGAGATTCAAAACTTACAGTAAGGATGGTCCAAGACTAAACCAAGAGCTTAAGAAAATCTTAGGGAATTTTCTAGGTTTAAACCTCACACGCCTGTGTGGAGGCAATGCACATGCCCGTGTCCCTTACCTGTGTGGAATTAATTGAATCTATTTTCCACTTCAAACCTATAGGGGTTTTCACACGGCCGAGCACACTGCCATGTCCTTGGCTTATGTCCCTCACACGGCCTAGACACGCTTGTGTGGTCGCCCGTGTCCAAAAACCCAAACATTCTATTTATGACATCATCATTCATTTTGAGGCACACAACCAAGGCACACGCTTGTGTGCTAGGCTGTGTCCTCCACACGGTTGAGACACACGGCCGTGTCTCTGCCCGTGCATTTACTACCATGCAAACTGACCTAAAATTTTAGGTGCAGGGGACACACAGCCAGGCAACACGCTCATGGGGGCTGATCGTGTGTCACATATGGTCTAGACACATGCCCGTGTGTCTACTCGTGTGGGCCTTTTTAGGGCTATTTTCCAAGCCTTTGGTCACCCTCTAACATCTGTACACACTTAAAGATTTCAAGGGTATTTGACATGACCTAGTTACACTCTTAAGCAACCTTAGCATAACTTATTTCACTTTAACCTCATCTCGCCGGTTTAATAAATGCTGAATTATCCTTTTTGTATTAAACATTACCACACCATTGATCATGTGAATTTCGTGTAATAGGTTTTAAATATTTATAATGAATCGTTCTTGAAAGTGACTATTAGCATGATGTTGGCAAGTGTACCTATCGAACAGTAGTATAGTTTTAGCAAGACTGGATTGTGAAACCCAAAGGAACTAAAAGTACTAGTAATGACTGTTTTTCTATTATCTAGCCTAAGAATAAGGGGGTTTTGTTTTAACTAACTAATTATCTAAGTTGAGAATTCACAAAAAATAGAATTGGGGAATTACTTTTGGAAAACGATTGAATTAAGACAATACCTAAGGAAAAATCCACTTAGACTTCACTTGTTATTCTGACTCCGAGTCGGACGATTTATTCATTCAACTTGTTCCGTAGAGATCCCTAAGTTATGTTATTATCCCTATTCAAGACTAATAACGTCTAATCCCTAGATTGAATAATTGAGACTTTTCTCTAATTAACAACCTAAGGTTGCATTAAATCGATCTATGGATCCCCTTATTAGGTTTCATCCTAATTTGGAAAAATCTTGTCACCCTATCTTTAGGCGCGCAATCAACTCCTCTTAATTATGACAAATGTACTCTTAGACAGGGTCTATTCCTCCTCTAAATAAGAGCTTATCTTGGACTAGTACCTGGGATATCAAAACAATAATTAAGATCACATAATTAAGAACAAGTTAAATATTTATCATCCAATTCAAAAAATAATAACAAGATTTGTCTTAGGTTTCATTCCCCTTAGGTATTCAGGGGATTTAGTTCATAACTAAAAAGGAAAACATCTCAGAAGAATAATGAATACAAAACATAAAGAAAACCCAAAACTCCTGAAGGGAATTTGAGGGGAGATCTTTAGTCTTGATGGTGAATCCGGCTTTTGAGATGGATCAATCGGCTTCCCTTGAGCAGTTTCCTGCCTCCTTCTCTCTGTGTCTCCCCTTTTCTTCCTCCTCTAGGGTGTATTTATAGGCTTTGGAATGCCTAAGAACCCTCAAAATTAGCCTTTTCTGAATTGGACTCAACTTGGGCTCGGCAGGGACATGCTCGTGTGACATGCCCGTGTACGATTACTTTAGGCCGTGCTTGAACCTGTTAGAATGACACAAGCGTGTGTTTTACCCATGTGAGTCGTGCTTCGAATCTACCAAATTGACACGGTCGTGTGGTCTACCTGTGTGAGGAAGTCCAGGTCGTGTTGATTTCGTACTTTTGGCCCGTTTCTCGTTCCTTTCGCTAACCTATGCTCTCCTAAGTATAAAAGATGAAATTAAGCCATTAGGAGCATCGAATTCACCAATTCTAAAGAGAAATCACCCAGAAAATGTGTTAAGCATGGGGTAAAATTTTGTATAAATTACGGTTTATCAAATACCCCCATACTTAAGCATTTGCTTGTCCTCAAGCAAAATTCTCAACTCATAATCAAAATATATTCTACTCAACTTATAATTTCTATCGAAAATATCTCAAAATAATCCGTAAGTAATCATACATTGAGAATTCAACTGAAAGAACATCAAAGTTTCAAACATTGCAAGTTGAGCACTTAATTATGAAAAAATAGGTGTCTCTCATCGTCTAAGTAATTACCTTTGATTCAAAATGTCACAAATCTCACTAAAGATTTACTCAAATCACTCGAGGTGTTTAAGGACAAGAAATGAAGCACTCAATAGTCAATAATGAAAAGTCATTACCATAAGCTTGCATGAAAATCAAATCTCCACCACTATAAATTGAGATGATACATCAATCAAAAGGTCTTTAGAGGGTAGTAATGAGGCTTGGTTAGAGGGTGTGGTCACAAGCTAAAAGAAAAAGTTAGAATCGAGATTGAATTGAAAAATTACCTAACTAGAAAAAATGACTAGTCATTAATCGCGTACAATAGAGCTTCCTCTCAGAATATGGAATTTAACTACTTAAGCTCAAAAATAAAAGATTACTACTAATGTGTATGCAGAGTTTTTCTTTTTAAGACCAAGTTAAATAACATAGACTAACTATTAAGAACAAGACATAGCTGAGCAACTATTTCAATTCAAATCTCGACAAAAATATGGATCAAATTTAATTTAGGGGATTTCAACAATAATGGGTTAAGGGTTAATATTAAGGGTAATACAATAAATGGCTTGTTAGGCTCAAGGGAGTTCACTAGGGGTTAATCGTTGAGGTACGCTTTTCATGGCATAAGTGGGTTAATCCTAAGTGCCTTAATCATTTTGACATATCAAATCAAATGGTGTGGTCTTGACATGCATAATCAAGCAAGTTCTAGAATAACAGTTCAATACTGACGCGCTCAAAATAATAAAAGTGAGCATGAAAGAATTAATAGATGCTCAAAAGGCTCAAAAATCTCACAAAAATTATGGCTTTTTGATGATTAAAACTTGTGAATTCCAACTCAAAGTAATACCTAAACTTTAAGGAAACAACCTAAAATTTTAAATTCTTAAAAAATCAACTTATCATGCTCGACTCTCTAATGTCTTAATGATTAAACAATCAATGCATAAATGCCTATGTTTTAATTCAAGATATATCAATCAAATTCATAAATCAATCAAAATTTATCCTAAATATGATATGAGAACTTTTCAAGAGAATAAGGCAATCATTCAGGGATTTTTCTGATAGTGAAATGAATACCCCCTCACACTTAAGATGTACATTGCCCTTAATGTACAAAGATAGATATAAGAATATAAAAATTAGATAGGGTGAGAAGTGAAACTTCCTGAGTGATGAATGAATTTCCTTGAACTGGCGAGAACGAGTTTTTGGAAATGAAGCTGGAGGACAGACATGATTCTGAAGGACAAAAGGAGAATTGGGGGAATAATTTGATAGTGATCATAAAGATAAGCCATGTTTAAAAACAAAAGAATCTTAAAAAATTAATAAAAGAAAAATAAAATAAGATAGATAATCTAAGTTTTCAAGTGGCACGATCGGTTTACATGCCAGTGTGGATCGTGTCCCGCCTGTATTTTTCGCTAGGTGAGATGTCATACAAGGCCTTTGGGCACGCTCATGTGTCTAGGCAGTGTGGCTACATGATCATGTTACACGATCATGTGTGATGTGGTTCGCTTCTCCCATGGTCATGTAGCTCTGCGCACGCCCGTGTTATTTTGACAGTGTCGTCCACGGGTGCTAGATACGGGTGTGTCGAACACCCGTGTTCATTTGGCAGATTTGACCACGGCCAGGTTGTACGCCCGTGGCCACTTATCGCATCCCGTGTTGGGGAAGATAACTTTTACCCTGTTTTCGAATGGCCGTATTGCAAGGTCGTGTTTTTGTCCGTGGTTGTCACACGGGATGAAGCACGGCCGTGTGGAGTTGGGAACTTGGCTCAAAGACTCTGTTAGTGATCTAGATGTTTAAAAATTGAAATTTAAATAATTGAAAACCATCTCGAGAAGCACTTATTTATAGTCTAAGCTCGACTTACCTCTCCATTGAATGGTCATGGTGGTTTGATGAGTTTATACTCCTCATTCCTACTATTATTCTCATCAAAATAAGGTTTTAGACGGGTGTTATTTACCTTAAAAGTGCCGAACTTGGGATGACTGACCTCGACTGTACCGAATGGGAAAATGCTAAGTACCGTAAGAGGGATTTCTTCATTCGGTTTGGTAGTGACAATGTGAGGATTTGCGGCATCTAATAATACTTTATCTCTAACCTTAAGTTGATTTAGGAGGTATTAAGCTCGTTCTGGTGTAGTTTTGGTTTATCGTGTGTTCTCAGTTTATGCGTCCGCCATTTATCTAGCTCCTCGATTTGTAGCCTTTGATCTTCATGAATAGGTCCTCTGCTACTGCTTGAAAATGACTCATGTGCTTCCTTCAGACTCATTTCCTGCAAAGTAGGTTGTACCATATTGTTAGTTTTATTAGAATGGTTTAGACGATCACCTTCAATTTCTGATGTGTTGCCAAAATTGCGAGCTTGAAGGGTGATTGTTTTGTCTCCCACACGGAGTGTGAGTTCACCTATGCCAACATCAATAATCATTTTGTAACACCCCAGACCCGACCCAGACGCTATGGCCGAATCTAGTGTGTCACATTGCAGTGTTTTAGCGAAAACCGTGTTTTCATTGAAAACCCTTCTTAAAAAAAAGAAACCTTAATTAACTTAAAAAAACACCTTTTAGTTGCGAAAACCTTGTTTAAAACATTTGCTTTAAGAAACTTATCATTTAAAAATTTAATTGCGAAAACGTAGAAACACGCTATAATTTAGAAAACCCATGTTCAACTTCTTGTAATTACAGTGAAATTAATAACAACAATTCAAGTAATAATAACACAATGAAAACCTTATTACAATTTCGTCTAGAACATACTTAAAAGAAATAAAAACTTAAATGCTAAAAAAAAAAAAACCAAGTCCAAATCGTCTTGCTAGCTGGCTACCCATAGTACCTCCAAACACTGAACCTTCTATTGAGCATCACCTGAAAATAAAATAAAAGAAGGGGGAGAGTTTTCGCAAACTCAATGTGTACAACCTTTGGCAAAAATAAGCATTCAAAAAAAACATCATTCATCAATCATGCAATGCAATCCCATCTAGATTATCCATCCGCTACACACCAACTCCATCCCCCATCACACCATGTGGGGATATAAATATCAACCCATCCAACCCACACACCATGGTAGCCCGGTTGCGGAACTACCTTCGTTTACATAATGGGCTTTAAAAGCCGTCGGTGGATCCACGATTGTCAAACAACCATGCGATCCTTATATACTTCCTCCGTTCCATAATTCCTAACCCATATGCAACCTAAGCAGAATATCATATGTATGCATTTCACATCCATAAAACTTATATTCTACACCTAGGGGTATTTTGGTCATTTTTTCCCTTAGGGGTATTTCGATAATTTTCCCTTAATTACGATTTTCATTTACCTTGGCCCATGAACAAGTTTCGCGAGGTAAGATGAATGGATACTATGCACCAGGTAGGATTCCAGAGAAGAGGAGGTGGGTCGTTAAGACCGCTTAAGTACCA
The DNA here is from genome assembly GCF_025698485.1 of Gossypium arboreum. NCBI lineage: Eukaryota > Viridiplantae > Streptophyta > Magnoliopsida > Malvales > Malvaceae > Gossypium > Gossypium arboreum. The sequence goes on along the minus strand of NC_069077.1, from coordinate 112,892,343 downwards.
AGCTCTCCCTAGATCCAATCCTAGACACGCATATACCCGTTGCCACACCTTAACCCTATGACTTGTCCACGGTTTCAATTAATTAAGTTTTATGAAGTTATCATGTACTAGGCCCAAAACCCCTTATAGAGCTCAATCAAATTCACATACTTGTATCTAGCCCATTAAGCCCAATCGTATTCATATGGCCCACTAGGCCCAAATCACCTATATATGGCCCATTAGGCCCAAAGCACATCTATATGGCCCATTCAGCCCAGTCACATTCATATTCATGCTCACATACAAATTCCTAACACGTAGCATCAATATTCAGATTTTACCTAATATAGGCCCAATAGCCCATTGGGCCCATTTAGCCTATTTGGGCCCATATGGCCAAATCACAACCCAAGTCCACGAAATTGCCCGTGGGTCTCAGGCAACCTATCGGTCTTTCCCTTACGAGTGTTCGCGCACTCGCAAGACTACCGTAGCCAAACTTTTGGCTTTTCGGCATTTTGGCATTTCAGCTTTTGCCGGTTCATAGTGTGTGTGCAGTGTATGTACACACCTGGTAAGCAAGCGTGATGAGATCTCCTGAGCCAAACCTACAATCAATATCACTCAAAGATTAATCTTACATATTATACTTTACCAAAACCCAGAATCTCACCTGAACATTACCTTGCGCGATAAGTATAATAACCCCTTCACTAACGACGATCAACTCCTAGATCTGCACCAATCGTAACTATTAAAACCAGAATAATAGGTGACTCGTATCTAACACAAGTCCCTTTACCTTACTATGGCTATTCGTCCAACCTTAGCCAATGGATGAGGAATACTTACTAAAAGCGCACACACCTAAAGAGTAATTTGGTAGAGAGCTAAGATCCAAGATCCGATACTAATTCCCTACCAAAGATGACTGAAAGAGTGAGGCACAATAATCGATACCTAGCAAAGAAAACCAATTGGAAGAGCAACACTTACACTAGATTCGGTCAAAGAGTATTCAGCCCTTGGGAGATTTGGCTTTTCAGCTAAACTTAGTATGGTGAATAAGGTTTATTTAGTACAGATTAAAGAAGAAGAGTAGAAGAAGAAATCAGCTAAGTGAAACAAAGAAAATTATGTAGATAAGAATAAAAATCGACAGGAAGAAAAGAAAGCAAAACAAAAGGGTTTTTAGCTTTATGGATCTTGAAAAGAAAAGGGTTTTCGGCTTTTGGAAAAAGGGGTTTCTGGCAACAAGGTGAAGAAGAATTTCGGCAGTAGCCTGGCAACCCTGTATTCAACCCCTATTTATAGCCCTTATAGCTGAATTTTCCATGCCCAATTCCGAATTCGGCTCTATCACTTCTCCCTTCTCATCTCCTCATTTTTCTCCCTGATAACCCCTTGATCATTTCCTTAATTTTCTCTTCTGAACACTCCCCTTAGATTCCATCTTCACGCTACTTCCATCCTTCTAGAAGGCCAAAATTAAACTTCTAAAACACAAAACTAGGATTCGAACCTTGGACCTCCTTGCTAGCTACTAACGCCACCTCCCTGCACTCTAAGTGGCGTCACTTAGCGACTCTTCCACAAGGCTTTTTTATGTTATTTTCCCCTATTTTTATTTAAAAGCCCACCTACTTGTCAACCCTGATTCTTTTAATAATTAAACTATAATTTCATTTTTTCCTAGGTTCAAACTCAAACCTTAATTAAGACCTATTATAACTATCACATGGCTAGGAACATAAAACACAATTTTTATCAAAACTGAAAACAAAAAAAGTTCGGGATTTCGAGATTTTTTTGGGTTTCGAGATTTTTGGGGCGTTAGAGTTTTAGTAGTTGCTAAAAAGGTCCTTCCTAAAATCAAAGGATTGTTGCTATCCTCCTCTATGTCTAGAACAATGAAGTCAACAGGAAATATAAATTTATCGATTTTAACTAGCACATCTTCAATAATACCCTTAGGAAATCTTATAGTTTTGTGAGCTAATTGAATGCTCATCCTAGTCTGTTTGGGTTTCCCAAGACTTAATTGTTTGCACATTTTGTAGGGCATGACATTAATACTATCCCCTAAATCAGCTAATGCATTGTTAACATCTGCACTACCAATTAAGCAAGGAATCGTAAAACTCCCTGGATCTTTTAGTTTGTTGGGTAGTTTATTCGGTAGAATAGCTGAGCAAACTGTGTTTAGCTCCACACGTGACGCTTCGTCCAACTTCTGCTTATTTGCTAAAAGCTCCTTTAAAAATTTCATTGCTTTGGCATCTACGATAGAGCTTCAATAAACGGTAAGTTAATATGTAATTTTTTAAGAGTTTAAGGTATTTACCAAATTATTCATCTGAGATTGTCACGTTGGGGTATGGCACACGAGGTTTATATTCGACATTCATTGATTTGTTTTTATTATGACCTACCTCACCTTGACCTCTACTCACCATCGTTTCTTGCCTTAGTTCTGGTTCAGGCTCAATCAATCCTTCTTCGGCTTGAACATTAATCGCGTTGAGCTGTTCCCTTGGGTTGGGTTTAGTATTACTTGGCAAGCTACTTTGTGGTCATTCAGAGATTAGTTTGGAAAGCTGGCCTATTTGAGTTTCGAGCCCTTGGATAGATGGTTGTTGATTTTTAACTGCTGTCTCGGTGTTCTGGAAATGGGTTTCTGACACCGAGTTAAACTTTGTGAGCATCTCTACAAGGTTCAGCTTCTTCTCTTGTTTATAAGGTGGTTGTTGGAAACCCGGAGGATGTTGTGGTCTTTGATTTCCTTGACCGCCCCACAAGAAATTGGGATGGTTCCTCTAACCTGCATTATAAGTGTTACTATATGAGTTATTTTGGGATCTAGAGTTACTATTACCCATATATTGGACTTGTTCTTCCTCGATGCTAGGGTTGAAGGGTTGATACTCTGTGCACGCTCCTCCTCCATTCATCTCGCACCTCATTACTGGATGTACCTGAGTAGAACCAAGTAGACCATCAATCTTTTTATTTAAAAGTTCTACCTGGTTTGAAAGCATAATAACCGAATCGACGTTATAAACGCCTGCTATTTTAGTTGGCTTAGTCCTCATGACTTGCCACTGATAGTTATTCAGTGACATCTCCTCTATAAACTCATAAGCTTTTTCAGGTGTTTTATAATTGATGGTTTCGCCAGCAGCTGCGTCAACCATTTGTCGAGTTGAAGGATTCAGGCCATTATAGAATGTTTGAACCTGAAGCCAAAGCGGTAACCCATGTTGAGGGAACCTTCTCAGTAAGTCCTTGTATCTCTCACATGCATCGTAAAGAGGTTCCAAGTCCATCTGCACAAACGAAGAGATATCATTACGTAATTTGGCCGTTGTAGCTGGCGGAAAATATTTTAATAGAAATTTTTTAGTCATTTGTTCCCAAGTAGTGATGACCCTCGTGGTAACGAGTTCAACCACTATTTAGCTTTGTTCCTCAATGAAAAAGGGAATAACCGAAGACGAATAGCATCGTTAGAAATGCCATTAATTTTAAATGTATCGCAGAATTTCAAGATATTTGCCAAGTGAGTGTTTGGATCCTCATCCTACAAACCATGAAACTGAAAAAATTGTTGTATCATTTGAATAGTGTTAGGTTTCAGTTCAAAATTATTTGCAGCAAATAGTAGGTCTAACTATACTTGACTCAGTTCCTGTCAAATTAGGTTTAGCATAATCATACATAGTACGAGGAGTAAGATTCTGATTTTCTAGTTCAACGGTATCACAGGAGGTAGCTGATTGTCTTGGTTTTCAGCCCTCTCCTCGGTCGTGGTTTGAATATCGTCCTCTTACTCGTTCTTTGTGTATATTAAGCTTCGCCTTATTTCTCATTGGTTTTTGCAAACTGTGCGATCGTTTTCTTCGTCAAAAACTAGTGCTTCTGACGAGTTTCTTCTAGTAAAAAACTATAAAAACTTGGAAAGAGAAAGAAAAATAAAGAGTAAATTAATAAATAATAATAAAAATTAAATTAAATTAAATTGAAAGAAAAATAAATGGCTAAAGTAATAAAAATTGAGCGTTCCTAATATCTTAGTTCTTTGGTAACAGCGCCAAAAACTTGAAACGTGATTTTCGTGTGACAGGTTTTAAATATTTATAATGAATTGTTCTTGAAACTAACTATTATCACGATGTAGGCAAGTGTACCTATTGAACAGTAGTATAGTTTTAGCAAGACCGGATTGTCAAACCCAAAGGAACTAAAAGAACTAGTAATGACTGTCTTTCTATTATCTAGCCTAAGAATAAGGGGATTTTGTTTTAACTAACTAATTCTCTAAATTGAGAATTCACAGAAAATAGAATTGGAGAATTACTTTTGGAAAACGATTGAATTAAGACAATACCTAGGGAAAAATCTACCTAGACTTCACTTGTTATTCTGGCTCCGAATAAGACGATTTATTCATTTAACTTGTTCCGTAAAGGTCCCTAAGTTATGTTATTATCCCTATTCAAGACTAATAACGTCTAATCCCTAGATTGAATAATTGAGACTTTTCTCTAATTAACACCCTAGGGTTGCATTAACTCGACCTATGGATCCCCTTATTAGGTTTCACCCTAATCTGGAAAAATCTTGTCACCCTATCTCTAGGCGCGCAATCAACTTCACTTAATTAGGATAAATGTACTCATAGACAGGGTCTATTCCTCCTCTGAATAAGAACTTATCTTGAATCAGTATCCTGGGATATCAAAACAAGAATTAAGAACACATAATTAAGAACAAGCTAAATATTTATCATACAATTCAGAAAATAATAACAAGATTCGTCTTAGGTTTCATTCCCCTTAGGTATTTAGGGGATTTAGTTCATAACTAAAATGGAAAACATCTCAGAAGAATAATGAATACAAAACATAAAGAAAACCCAAAACTCTTGAAGGGAAATTGAGGGGAGATCTTCAACCTTGATGGTGAATCCGGCTTCTGATATGGATCAATCGGCTTGCTTTGAGTAGTTCCCTGCCTCCTTCTCTCTGTGTCTCCCATTTTCTTCCTCCTCTAGGGTGTATTTATAGGCTTTAGAATGCCTAAGAACCCTCAAAATTAGCCTTTTCCGAATTGGACTCAACTTGGGCTCGATAGGGACACGCCCGTGTGCTTTTACTTTAGGCCGTGCCTCTGCCAAATTGACACAGCCGTGTGGTCTGCTCATGTGAGGAAATCCAGGCCGTGTTGATTTCATACTTTAGCCTATTTTCTCTGTTTTTGGCCCGTTTCTTGTTCCTTTCGCTCTCCTATGCTCACCTAAGTATAAAACATGAAATTAAGGTATTAGGAGCATCGAATTCACCTATTATAAGGAGAAATCACCCATAAAATGTGTTAAGCATGGGGTAAAAATATGTATAAAATATGGTTTATCAACCATCAAACTCATTTAGACTTGGCTCATTTTATAAATCATTGCCAATTATGACCTAGCGATCTCCAAGTGGTTTGGCTGCATTCCAATTGTCTATTCATGATATACCACATTTAACCATCTAATGAACATTTAAACACCAACATGCACAATTAGTAGGTTACAACTTAAATCAAAATGAGCCATGTCTTATGGCCTTATACAAAATGAATAGGTATATCATTCACGCCCTTACATTGGCTAGCCAAATGACACATATAACAAAATAACCAAAAATCCTATACATGCCATTAAACAAAATGTAAATATCTATATACCAAAGTAGGACAAGTTGATAGTGTGTTGATTCTACAACCGTCTTCCAATCTTCACGAGTCCTCAAGCTTTGTAAGATAGGTAAAATAGAAGGGGGTAAGCATTTATATGCTTAGTAAGTTCAGATAACTGGAAAGAAAACTTATCGGTTAATTAGCATACAACCATATTAAACAATAATTCCAACAAGTATGATATAGTTTCCCTATCACATGCACTTAATCATCAAGTTAGTCTCATAACAATACATCATGTCATTAGTCTTAGATGAGCTCATCAATTCAATAGTCACATTCTTTGTTTTAGCATGTTAATTCCCGTTGAATTTCTAGAAAATCTCGATGCATTACCATTTAACGTCAAATCATACAAGTGATCATCTCAAGTATGCACTCCCGTGAACCTTACATCTTATGGCGAGATTAGCAGTCCAGGCTAAGTCCCCCGTAGTAATAACTCATAGAGCAATGCCAGGATTACCAGTCTAGGATAAATCCCTTTTTAACGACAATTGCTCTCATAAGCTTGGATCTAAATTGCCAGTCCAGGCTAAATTCACTCCTCAATCGAATTACTCATCCGAGCTAAATCCTTAATGCACCATATTCTTTGGGAGGCTCAATCACTTAAGGAACACCCATCCGGGCTAGATCCTATTCTATTTTGAGATCATCGAATTACCTGTCCTGGCTAAATCTTTTTCTGCAACACATGCAAGATCTCGTATCATTCAAGCCATAATTTATTCATCAGATTTTCCCTTCTTATTTCGACAGGGACATTTATTATCTTTCGTTTAGACAAGCCCATTCCATGAATTATCATGCAATGAATATCTAAATTTTCATACATTCAAGAACATGCATGTTTAAGTATATTAATAGTTTACTTCAGGTTATACAAACTTACCTGGTAATTGCTTGGTTTCGTGTCTCAATAATTCCGAAATCTTTCGTTTTCCATGGTCGACCTCTAGAATTTGTCCCTTGAGGTTTATATTAATAAAATTATATTATTAGTACATCACATTATTCGTTTTATCCCCTGGGAAAAATGACTGTTTTGCCCCTAACCTTTCATAATATTTACAATTTAGTCCTAGGGCTCGTATAATGAAATGCATGTAATTCCTTGTCCACCCAAGCCTAACCAAATATTATACACACTCATAGCAGCCCATGTTTTCCCTTCATTATATATTTTCCTACCCATTTCCACAACTTTTACAATCTAGTCTTTTAAGTCATTTCCTTGAAAAACCACTTAGTAAAAGTTGTTCACCATCCTTTAAACTCTCATGTCCCTCCATAAAACATCAAAACAAAAACATCTCATGCATGGGTAAATTTTTGAACATGAACCCTAGCTTGAAATATGAGTAGAAATAGAGAGAGCATGTTACGAGGATCTCAAAAATACAAAGAATGTTAAAAACGGGGCTAGGGAGCACTTACTATTGAGCTTGAAAATGTTGAAAACCCTAGCTATGGAGACCCTTGGAATTTCGGTAGCATAGAGAAGAAAATGAACTAATTTTAACTTGATTTTTGCCTTCTTATTCTTTAATTAACCAAATGACCAAAATGCCCTTCATTACTAAACTTCCAAAATTTTCCATGCATGCCCATTTTTGTCTAAAAACTTAAAAACTGGGCAAATTAATCCATAAGGACCCCTAATTAACATTCCAAAGCAATTTCATACAAATTGTTTCTAGAATCCATGTTTTGCAATTTATTCAATTTGGTCCCTAATTTCCAATGGGACACCTTACACACAGAATTTCTTCATGAAACTTTAACACATGCTCATTTTCATATCCTAGACCTCATAATGATCATAAAATAATATTTTAACGTCTGATTTGTGGTCTCAAAACCACTATTCTGACTAGGCCCTCATTCGGGTTATTGCATTTTTCCCCCTTAGGGACTTTTATCCTCGAAAGTCTTAACAGTAAACAGGTTCGGATATTGACTTCTCATGGTTTCTTCTGGCTCCCATTTAGCCTCTTCCACTCCGTGTCATTGCCATAAAACTTTCACTAAGACTATATTTTTATTCCTCAATTGTTTGACTTCTCGAGCCATAATCTTGACTCGTTCTTCCCTATAAGTTATGTCCGATCTAATTTCAACTTCCGTAGGTGAAATCACATTAGCGGGGTCAGATTGATATCGTCGCAACATGGATACATGGAATACATCATGAATCTTTTCCAATTCAGGTGGCAAGGCTAAGGGTAGGCCAACGGTCCAACTTTCTCAGTAATCTCTTAGGGTCCAATGAACCTTGGACTTAGTTTTCCTTTTCGACCAAATCTCAAGACCTTTTTCCATGGAGATACCTTCAAGAACACTTTGTCTCCAACTTGAAATTCAATCTCTTTTCTTTTCAAATTAGCATATGACTTTTACCTATCTGATGCCGCTTTCAAACAATCACGTATCACTTTAACCTTTTCTTCAGTTTCCTTAGTCAAATGAATCTGGTGCTCTTTGAGTTATGTCCAGTACAATGGTGTCCGACACTTTTGGCCATACAATGCCTCGTAAGGTGCCATTTTTAAACACGTCTGGAAACTGTTGTTATAGGTGAATTCCACCGAAGGTAAGTATTTTTTCCAACTACGCTGAAATTCAAGGACGCAACACTGTAACATGTCCTTAAGAATCTGAATCGTCCGCTCAGACTAACCATCAGTTTGCGGGTGAAAGGTCGTGCTAAAACTTGACTTTGTACCCAAGGCTTCTTGTAGATTCTTCTAAAATCTCGAAGTGAATCTCGAGTCCCTATCTAAGATAATTGATATCGGTACCTCGTGTAATCTCACAATTTTAGATACATACAAATCGGCCAATTTGTCAAGTGAGTAGTTAGTTCGTACTGGAATAAAGTGAGCCGACTTCTTTAGCCTATCAATCACAACTTATACAACATCTTTCCTTTTCAGGGTTAACGGCAATCCAGTTACAAAATCCATGGTAATTCTATCCCATTTCCATTCGGGGACCATCACAGGCTGTAACAAACCTGAAAGTACTTGGTGTTCAGCCTTGACTTGCTGACATATTAAGCATTTTGATACAAATTCGGAGATGTCTTTTTTTATTCCATTCCACCAGTACATTTTCTTTAAATCATTATACATTTTGTTACTTCCCGGATGAATAGACAATCGACTATCATGTGCCTCTTGCAAAAATTTCCGAACCAGTTCATCATCTTTGGGTACACTGATCCTGTCTCTGAACATCAAACAACCATCGAGACCAGTCTAAAAGTCTGATTCGGTACCTATCCCATATTAAGTTTTCTTGGCTTATAAATCGCTATAATTGATTTGAGCTGCACAAATTTCTTGTAGAAACGTTGGTCTGGCTCTTAACTCTGCTAAAACTGAACCATCATCTAACAAGGCCAACTGCGTGTTCAAAGCTCTCAAAGCAAACAAGGATTTTCTACTTAATGCATCTATGACGACATTCACCTTTCTCGGGTGGTACACAATGATCAGTTCATAATCTTTAATTAACTCTAACCATCTCCGTTGTCTCAGATTCAATTCTTTTTTAGTAATCAAATATTTCAAACTCTTGTGATCTATGAATATATGGCAAGTTTCACCATACAAATGGTGCCCCCAAATCATCAAGGCAAATACAATGGCAACTAGCTCCAAGTCGTGTGTTGGATAATTTTTCTCATGCGGCTTTAGTTGCCTCTAAGCATATGCTATTACTTTGCCTTCTTGCATAAGCGCGTAACCCAGTCCATTTAAAGAGGCATCACTATAGACCACGAATACCTTTCTCGGCTCTAGTTGCACTAAAACTGGAGCTTTGGTTAGTAATATCTCCAATTTCTCGAAACTCTACTGACACTTCTCTGACCATTCAAATTTAACATCCTTTTGCAACAACCTCATCAAAGGAGTTGCAATCATCAAAAATCCTTTTATGAAGTGTTGACAGTAATCGGCTAAGCCCAAAAAGCTTCTAACCTCAGTTACGTTCTTCGGCGGCTTCCACTCAACAATAGCTGATATCTTATTTGGATCAACTCGGATGCCATCACCTGACACGATGTGACTGAGGAATCCAACCTCTTGGAGCCAAAACTCACTCTTACTAAATTTAGCATACAACTGTTTGTCCCATAAGATCTTTAAAACCATTCTCAAATGTCCCGCATGCTCAATCTCATCATTGGAATAAATCAAGATATCATCAATAAACACAACAACAAACTTGTCTAAGTATGGTCGACAAACACGATTCATTAAGTCCATAAACACAGCTAGGGCATTTGTTAGACCAAAAGGCATGACCAGGAACTCGAAATGACCATACCTCATCCTAAAAGCAGTCTTAGGTACATCTAACTCTTTTACTCTCAACTGATAGTAGCTGGATCTTAGATCTATTCTAGAAAACACAATGACTCCCTTTAATTGATCAAACAAGTCATCGATTCTTGGCAACGGATACTTGTTCTTGATGGTTACCTTGTTGAGCTATCGGCAGTCTATGCATAGCGTCATATATCCATCTTTCTTCTTTACAAATAATACTGGAGCACCACAAGGTAAAAAACTCGATCTTGTAAAATCTTTATCTGTCAGTTCTTGCAACTGTGCTTTTAACTCTTTCAGCTATAGAAATAAGAGTTGTCCCAAGCATCAGTTCAATACCAAACTCTACTTTTCTAACGAGAGGTAATCTGACTAGCTCTTCCAGAAACACATCCGGATACTTACATACTATCGATACCGATTCCAACTTCAACTCAGATTCCTTAGTATTCAACACAAAATCAAGGTATGCTTCATATCCTTTTATTATGTACCTTTCAGCCATTATTGAGGTAATCACAACTGGCAGAGTATCCAACTCACTTGAATCAATCTAGAGAATCTCACCATCCGAGCATTTCAATTCAATATACTTGCTACCACAACTTACAATCACATCATGGACAACTAGCCAATCCATGCCAAGTATTACATCAAACTCATAGAATGACATTAACAAAGGTTAGCTAGGAAACAATGACCTTGAATCGCCAAAGGACAATTCTTACAGACTTTATGAACTAGAAATGACTTGCCTAGAGGTTTTGACACCTTAATCATAAATTCTGTAGGCTCTATAGACATGTCCATGCTAGACGAAAATTTCATGCAAATGTATGAATGGGTTGATCCTAGATTAATTAAAGCAATGACACGAGTATTATACATATAAAATGTACCCGTGATAATATCGGGAGCAGAGGCTTCCTCTCGAGCACGTATTGCATAAGTCCTTGCCGGGGCTCATGCCTCTGATTTTGCAGTAGCACCCAGACAGTAGTTCAACTGCCACTTGCACTTCTAGGATGTCTCGGAAGTCTAACAAGAGAAATAGGAGAATTCGGTTGCAGAGCTAATTCAACCTCTATATTAGCTCACTCTGGGCAGTCTCTGAGAAAATGGTCAAGAGACCTACATCTGAAACACACACCACTCTTCATTCGACACTCTCTAAAGTGAAATTTATTGTAGCTTTTACACTTCGAATTTTGATCATCTATGCTTCCCACACTAGCTACCATAGAGGAAGAAGACTTCGACTTATGTTGCTTGGAGCTTCTTGCTTTACGCAAATATCCTACTGATGAAGTGGAACGTTCTTGATGACTTCTCAATTTCTTTTTGGGGAAGGAGTGTGCTCTGCCGCTACACCTCTTACTCGAAACTCGAGCTTCTCTCTTAGCTTACTTTCTTTCATTATTTAGCTCTTCGACCTTCTTGGCCCGATCAGCTAATGTGGAAAATTCTTATATCTCAAGGATTCCGAGCAGTAATTTAAGTTCCTTATTCAAGCCTTCCTCGAAGCGCTTACACATTTCTGTCTCTGATTGGACCCACTCCATTGCATACTGACTTAACTTCACAAATTCCCTTTCGTACTTTGACACAGTCTTATTTCCTTGTTTGAGCTCTAAGAACTCCTTTCACTTCAAGTCTAAAAATCTTTGACTGATGTATCTCTTTTTAAATTCAGCTTGGAAGAACTCCCATGTAATGTCTTCCTTCGGTACCAATGAGGATACCGTCTTCTACCAATGGTATGCAGTATCTTTTAGAAGAGATACAGCACACTTTAAACACGCACAATTCATCCAAAACACGCACAGTGTTTTCGAGCCAGAACTCAGCTCGTTCAGCATCATCATCAACCTTAGCTCTAAACTCTTCAGCCCCGTATTTCCTAAGTTTATCCACTGGGGCCTTACCAATTCTCACGGGTGCCATACCTTGTGGCACTTCTTCTTCAGGCCGAGCAAGGGGCGGAGGAGGTCATGGTATGTTGGGGGGGCTTCTCAAATAATCCCCAAACCATTCATCCATCATCTCGAAGAAGGCAGCTCTTGCCGCTTCCCTGCCTTCAGACATAGGCTTTCTACTACTACTAGCAGTAACTTGCTGAACGGAAGCTAGAGCGTGGCTCTCGGCTCCCTCAGACTCATCTTGTGCTTGATTGAAAGGCATTTACTATATTCAAATACAATTAAAAATAGTTAGGAGATGTCACACTATCATAACTTGTATAATGCATGTATAGCTATACTCAATACATGCTACGTTAGTCCTAAAACCGACTCAATTGTAGCTCTGATACCATTAAATGTAACACACCTTACCCGTACCCTAGACCGGGACAAGGTACGAGGCGTTACCAGACATATACTCGGACACTTTCAGAAAATACTAGCTATAAAATTTCATTTTAATTTAAAACCAAACAAGCAACGTCATAGTGTCCTTATTATAGGCCTACGAGACTCAAAACATGCATTAAGAATGGTCTGAGACTAAATCGAGAGCTTAAGAAAATCTTAGGAAATTTTCTAGGAGCCTCACATGCCCTGTAACACCCCTTACCCGTGTTCTACGTCGAAATAGGGTACGAGAAATTACTGGAACATAACACATGCAATCGTATGAAACCATAACATAGATTTTTCTTGTGACAGCCCAAAATTGACCCTAGTCGGGAAGTGGTTTCGGGACCGCTAAATCGAGTCACCGAAATGTTTGAACGTAATATTTATTGTCTAGAATATGTGAATATGAATGGGTGAAAATTTCATGTTTGCATTTTGCTTAATTGTAGATGAATTTTAGTGATTAGGACTTATGTGAGAAAATTTAGAAATGTGCTAGGCAAATGTAAAGTGGCCTATTAGTGCATGTAATCAAAGGGGTGGACTTGCATGTCAAATTCCCCTTTTTATTAGCTAATGGCCGGCCATGACAAGGATGATGGGCAAAGGAAACATGTCTCAAACATGTTATGCTAGTGGTGTATGTAGGAAACAATAAAATAAAAGCTAGTAATAAAAAAAAAGTGTGTGTGGATAACTTTCCCCCATTTGCCGTGAATTGAACAAGAAAAACAAAAAAAAAGTGCTCATCCTTTCAAATTTCTTTCAATTGTCGTGAGTGAGGGAGAGGGGGGTTTGGAGAAGCTTGGCCATACTTGCAACTAGATTGAGGTATGTTTGATGTCATTCCTTAAGATTCATGCATGTTTTAGTTGTTAGTTTGAAACCTACCTAACCCATGGCTTAGATTTCTTTGCTATTTGATGGAGATGAAGTTCGGCCATGGAGGTTGTCTTTCTTGGTTGGTGTTTAAATGTTGTTGTGATGAAGCATGAAGAGAAGTGAGATGAATGTTTAATAAAAGGAGATTTTTAGATCATTGAGTTCTTGTTATTATGTGTGTATGTGCATGAGTATTCGGCCATGCTATAGAATCTATGTGCAAAATGATAAATGCTTGGTACATTCGGCTACATGGGATAATGAAAGTTGTATTAAGTTAAGGTGCATACTTTAATCTAAGTGTTGAGAAGTATTCGGCTAAGATAGTTAAAAGGTGGGTGTTGCCGATTTTTAGATTTAGATTATGAGAGTGGTTATAATGGGCATTAAGATGGTAATCTTAAGAAATGTTAAGTAGATGATATAATTGAAGGGTGAAGTGGCTAATAGGGACTCTCAACGAAATTATGCCTAGGCCAAATGTATCATGAAGTGAATAAAAATGCTAAATTGTGCTTATATGTATATTCGGCCAAGGAAGCATGATATGAAGCTTGATAGGCTTGAAAGATGAATGACCGAATGAGCCATAGGTCATGTATGGGTTAATTTTTATGTATATGTGTGTGTGTGGCATTAGTAGTTAATGGTATTCGGCATTATTTAACTCAGATTAGAAATGAATGCTTAAAAGTTAAATAGGTCGCCCTAGTAACCGAATGTGTTAAAGGCTAGTATATGGACAAGTGATACGAATAAATTGGTTTTTGAAATGTATATGGTTGCCGTATGTGTGTGTTTGACTGAGAAGTAAATTTGTTTGATTTAGCTCAAGAGCTTAAAGGATCAAAGTTTGACAAGGGGAAAGAAAAAGTAGTTGAATAGCTGTCGAAGACGTTCGACAACATCCGAGGTAAGTCATTAAGCATATATTTGGTATTGATTTAAATGATCATATATATATGCAATTGTGTTTAATGAGTTGATGTGTAAATGGAAATGTATGTGTATGGAATGATGACATTGTTGAATGTATAAAGGTAGTAAAATGCGTAAAGTGTTTGGTCTCGGCACTAAGTGTGCGGGCAATAAATGGGCACGGTGACAAGGTTGGCACTAAGTGTGCGAGCTTGAAAAGTTGGCACTAAGTGTGTGAACTTAAATTATATGGCACTATGTGTGCGAGCTTAAATCACATGGCACTAAGTGTGCGTGATCGATTATTAAGCACTACGTGTGCGAATTTAATATATATGTTCGATCGGTTACTTACATGGAGGGTGCGACTTTATCGAGTTGATCATGGACAGCGGAAAGAGTAAGTACCTTGAGCTCATGGCGAATAGGGGCTATGTTCATACTCGGGGTTGAGCTTGGTAAGCTTTAAATCTATGTGATGATTAAACTCGCAAACACGTAAATAAGGTATCATGGGATAGATGAAAGTTCGTTTGTTTGCATGATTGTGGTGAAAATGAGTTGATATATGGAAATTGTCCCAAATATCTTATTGAATAGAATATGAAATGTGAATGTATGAGATTGAACCGAAAGGTCTAAGGAACTATGGTATAGTTCGGTATGGATGAAATGCTTAGCCTCGTTTTATTGATTCACTTTGTGATGAATTTTGCTTATGGATAATTATGAAGTGCTTATGACTTACTGAGTTATAAACTCACTCGGTGTTTTCTTGTCACCCATTTTAGGTCTCTTGGACTCGTCTCCTTTTGTGTGCTCGGAACCACAACGAAGTCATCACACCGTGAGCAATCTTTTGGTATTGTTTTCTTAGTCGATCTAGGAGAACATTTGACATGTATAGGCTATTTGTTTTGTTGAATTTTGGGTTGTAAACTTTAAGCCATGTGAAAATGGCCTATGTAGTCGGTTGAGTGGGGTTCTAAAACCTATAGTCACGAGTCTTAGAAACCTTAATTTTGATAAGGTGGCCATAATTTGTGTCATGTATGATGAATTATAGTTTGGCCATGGAAGAATTATGAAATAATCCATGTTTGCTTTAGTAACAGATGCTGAAAGCAGCAGTGATGCAAGATTGAAAAATCACTAAAAAATAGTAGGAATGGAATTAAATATTGAATAAATTATGTAATTGAACCTTGATGAACCTACTTTCATATGAAAGAAACGAAACGGTCATATGAGTCGGATTTTAAGAGGTATTCAAGATTTCGTGAGACAGGGCCAGAACAGTTTCTGGATCCTCTTTTTTGACTTTGAAAATTTACCATAAATTATCCAGAAACAATTAAAAGTCATGCTTTATATTTATAGATTCCCCTTTGAGTCTAGTTTCATTAGAAACAAACGGCATGAGCATTGAAGCTCTGTAAGAGAAGATATTTAGGTCGTAATGCGCAAAGGTCAGTGTAGTCGAACCCTGAAACAGGGGTGACTTTAACTAATAAACTGTACCAATTGGCCTGACCAAAAACTCTAGAAATAAATCCACTGATTGATATATGAGTCTAAATTTGGGGAAAATTTACGGAACTGGTTTTCGAGTTCTGGAACTCGAGATATGATTTTTAAGGTGATAGTGAAGCAGTTTGCCAGCTTGTCTGGAAATGTTAAAAATAGTCTGTGTGACACATGAGAGTTGGTCTGAGAACCCCTCGTGTCCGACTCCGGCGATGGTATCGGGAACGGGGTGTTACAATTTTATTGGTATCAGAGCTATGGTTTAGTCGGTCCTAGGACTACCATAGCGCGTGTGAGTCTAGCTATACATGCCAAAATGTTAGTGCTTAATAATGTGATGACTTCTGACGGTTGAAATTTTTGTTTTGATTAGCAAATGGAACCTGGGGTAGAGAGACCCTTGGCGGATGACGTTGAAAGTGTAGCGGCTGCTCCTGCGCAAGGGACACCGCCTGTTGAGCCTCAGTCATCCGCGAATAATCAAGATGAAGGGGCGAAACAAGCCTTCTTCACCATGATGAATGAGTGGGTCGCGCAATATGCCCGAACCAATCCGGCTGTCCAACCATTCCCGAATTTAAATACTTCACCCCAAGAGCCCACAATGCCTTCAGTTACTGATTCTGTGAGGCTGAGTAAACCACCTGTGGACTTGATTAGGAAGCGCGGGGCCGAGGAGTTCAAGGCCATAGTTACTGATGATGCCGAAAGGGCCGAGTTCTGGATTGATAACACCATTCGAGTGTTTGATGAACTGTCATGTACACCCGATGAATGTCTTAAGTGTGCTATATCCTTGTTGTGAGACTCAACCTACTATTGGTGGAGGACCTTAATTTCCATAGTCCCAAAGGAACAAGTTACTTGGGATTTCTTTCAAACGGAATTTCGGAAGAAATATATTAGTCAACGGTTCATCGATCAGAAGCGTAAGGAATTCTTGGAGCTCAAGCAAGGCCGTATGACAGTAGCTGAATACGAACATGAGTTCGTAAGACTTAGTCGGTATGCTCGGGAGTGTGTGGCTGATGAGGTTCCTATATGCAAAAGATTTGAAGAAGGATTGAATGAAGATTTAAAGCTACTAGTGGGTATTTTGGAGATAAAAGAGTTCGTAACACTAGTCGAACGAGCCTGCAAGGCGGAAGAACTTGGAAAGGAGAAGAAGAAGGCTGAATTTGAAGTAAGAGATTATCGTAAAAGATCGACAAGTAAAGCTCCGTTCTCGGCTGTAAAGAAGTTCAGGAAGGACACTAGTAAGTGGAGGGCGACTGCGGGAATTTCCATCAGAGCCCTACCATTGACGGACTCCCGAGCTACTTTGGTAGCTAGTGTGGGCAATAATCGTCAAGAGAAACCAGAATGCCCCCAATGTGGAAGACGACACCTAGGTGAATGTTGGGGTAAGTCTGCATTACGAGGCTGTTATGGATGCGGTTCAAAGACCACTTCATTAGAGATTGCACGAGCTAGATGAGAAGAATAAGATGCAAGGTGCAAGACCTAGTGGAACGACGGCTAGAGGTAGGCCCCCGAGAATTTCTGGAGGTAGGGGTGGTAATCAGAGAGGAGCCTCTGATACGGTTGTTCGATCCGAGACCCGTGCTCCTGCTAGTGCATATGTCATCCGCGCACGAGAGGAGGCATCCTCCCCTGACGTTATCACTGGTACTTTTACTCTCTTTGATACTAGTGTGATTGCATTGATTGACCCTAGCTCTACTCCTTCATATGTATGTGAAACCTTAGCATCCAGTAAGACTCTACCTGTTGAGTCTACTGAGTTTGTAATCTGAGTGTCAAACCCTTTGGGTCAATACGTACTCGTTGATAAAGTGTGCAAGAGATGCCCCCTAATAATTCGAGAATCCTGTTTTTCAGCCGATCTGATGCTTCTACCATTTGATGAATTCGATGTTATTCTTGGTATGGATTGGCTGACCGTACATGATGCAGTGGTGGACTGCAAAAGGAAAACCATTGATTTGAGGAGTGCAAATAATGAGGTAGTCCGAGTCGAGTCTACTGATTTAAAAGGAGTGCCAGCGATAATATCTTCTATGACCGCTCGAAGATATGTGAAAAAGGGGTGTGAAACATACCTTGCGTATGTGTTTGAGAGTAAAGAGACGGAAAAGAAATTGAATCAGTACTAGTGGTTTGTGAGTATTCAGATGTTTTTCCTGAGGAGTTACCGGGATTGCCACCGGTTCGAGAAGTGGAATTCGGCATCGAAGTTGTACCGGATACTACGCCGATCTCAATAGCCCCGTATCGTATGACATTAACGAAATTAAAGGAATTGAAGGTTCAATTTCAAGAATTGATGGATAGAGGTTTCGCTCGACCGAGCTTTTCTCCATGGGGCGCACCAGTGTTGTTTGTGAAGAAGGATGGAACCATGAGATTGTGCATCGACTATTATCAGTTGAATAAAGTGACGATAAAGAATAAATATCCGTTGCCACGAATTGACGATTTGTTTGATCAATTAAAGGGAGCCTCAGTGTTTTCAAAGATAGATTTGAGATCGGGTTACTATCAGTTGAGGGTTCGAGAATCGGACATACCCAAAACTGCTTTTAGAACGAGGTACGGTCACTACGAATTCTTAGTGATGCCGTTTGGGCTCACTAATGCCCCTGCGGTATTTATGGATTTAATGAATAGAATTTTCAGGCCATACTTGGATCGGTTCATAGTTGTGTTTATCGATGACATTTTGGTCTATTCGAGAGATGAAACTGAACATGCTGAACACCTGAGGCTAGTGTTGCAAATTTTACGAGATAAGCAGTTATACGCAAAGTTCAGTAAATGTGAATTTTGGTTGAGAGAGGTTAGCTTTTTGGGGCACGTGGTGTCCGCATCGGGTGTCAAGGTGGACCCGAACAAAATTTCAGCCATAGTCGATTGGAAACCTCCAAGGAATGTTACCGAAGTTAGGAGCTTTTTGGGGCTTGCCGGATACTATCGACGATTTGTGAAAGGGTTTTCGATGATAGCTGCACCGATGACGAAACTACTTCAAAAAGATGTTAAGTTTGAGTGGTCGGAACGCTGTCAAGAAAGTTTCGATCAACTAACAACCTGTTTAACCGAGGCCCCAGTGCTAGTACAGCCGGAGTCTGGCAAAGAGTTTGTCATTTATAGTGACGCATCCTTGCTTGGGCTAGGTTGTGTGTTGATGCAAGAAGGCCGAGTTGTGGCTTACGCGTCGAGACAACTAAAGCCGCATGAGAGAAACTATCCGACCCATGACCTTGAATTAGCAGCCATAGTGTTTGCCTTAAAAATATGGCGACATTACTTGTTTGGAGAAAGGTGTCATATTTATTCGGACCACAAGAGTCTTAAATATTTGATGACTCAAAGAGATTTAAATCTGCGACAAAGACGTTGGCTTGAGTTGTTGAAAGACTATGAACTTATCATTAATTATCACCCGGGAAAGGCCAACATGGTGGCCGATGCTTTAAGTCGCAAAGCACTGTTTGCTTTGAGAGCGATGGATGCTCACCTATCCGTTTCACCCGATGAGGTGCTAGTAGTCGAATTAGAAGCCAAACCGTTATTGATTCATCAAATACTTGAATCTCAGAAGGTCGACGCTGAATTGGTCGCTAAACGAGTCGAATGTGTTTCGAATGAGGAATCGGAATTTCAGATTGACGACAATGATTGCTTGACGTTCAAGGGTCGATTATGTATTCCAAGGGATTCGGAACTTGTTTCGAAGATTCTGGACAAGGCTCACAGTAGTCGAATGTCAGTCCACCCGGGTAGTACTAAAATGTACAATGACCTGAAACGCCAATTTTGGTGGCCCGGTATAAAACGAGACATTTCTGAATTTGTTTCAAGGTGTCTGATATGTCAACAAGTGAAAGTAGAACATCAAGTGCGATCGGGATTACTTCAGCCAATCATGATACCTGAATGGAAATGGGATTGAGTGACAATGGATTTTGTATCTGGGTTACCAGTGTCGGCAAGTAAGAAAGATGCGATTTGGGTTGTTGTGGATAGACTGACTAAGTCGGCTCACTTTATCCCCGTACGCACGGATTTTTCGCTCGATAAATTGGCAGAATTATACATTTCCCAAATTGTTCGATTGCATGGGGTACCTACTTCTATCGTGTCGGATAGAGACCCAAGATTTACATTGCGATTTTGGAAGAAATTGCAAGAGGCTTTGGGTACCAAGCTGCATTTCAGCACTGCTTTTCATCCCCAAACTGATGGTCAATCCGAACGGATAATTCAGATCCTCAAGGATATGTTGAGATGTTGCATCCTTGAGTTTAGTGGTTCATGGGAATGGTATTTACCTTTGATTGAATTTGCTTATAACAATAGTTTTCAATCAAGTATTAAGATGGCGCCTTACGAGGCTTTATACGGTCGTAAATGCCGTACCCCATTATTCTGGACTGAACTTAGTGAAAGTAAAATCTTCGGGGTTGATTTGATTAAGGATGCCGAGCAGAAAGTTCGAGTAATTCGTGAAAGTTTGAAAGCTTCTTCGGATCGCCAAAAGTCGTATGCGGATTTGAAAAGAAAAGACATTGAATATCAGGTTGGAGACAAGGTATTTCTCAAGGTCTCACCCTGGAAGAAGATGCTTAGATTTGGCCGTAAGGGCAAATTGAGTCCGAGGTTCATCGGTCCGTATGAAGTATCCGAACGAGTTAGGCCAGTAGCGTACCGATTAATTTTACCCCCTGAGCTTGAAAAGATTCACAACGTTTTCCATGTCTCGATGCTTCGAAGGTATAGGTCCGACCCGTCGCACGTAATCACTCCATCAGAAGTTGAAATTCAAGCCAATATGAGCTATGAAGAAGAACCGATTCGTATCCTAGCACGTGAAGTGAAAGAGTTGCAAAACAAAAGGGTTCCGCTAGTGAAAGTGTTATGGCTCAAACACGGGATAGAAGAAGCTACTTGGGAACCCGAAAACTCTATGAAAGAGCGATACCCAAACCTATTTACCGGTAAGATTTTCGGGGATGAAAATTTCTTAAGTGGGGGAGAGTTATGACAGCCCAAAATTGACCCTAGTCGGGAAGTGGTTTCGGGACCGCTAAACCGAGTCACCGAAATGTTTGAACGTAATATTTATTGTCTAGAATATGTGAATATGAATGGGTGAAAATTTCATGTTTGGATTTTGCTTAATTGTAGATGAATTTTAGTGATTAGGACTTATGTGAGAAAATTTAGAAATGTGCTAGGCAAACGTAAAGTGGCCTATTAGTGCATGTAATCAAAGGGGTGGACTTGCATGTCAAATTCCCCTTTTTATTAGCTAATGGCCGGCCATGACAAGGATGATGGGCAAAGGAAACATGTCTCAAACATGTTATGCTAGTGGTGTATGTAGGTAAAGCTAGTAATAAAAAAAAAGTGTGTGTGGATGCCTTTCCCCCATTTGCCGTGAATTGAACAAGAAAAACAAAAAAAAAGTGCTCATCCTTTCTCAAATTTCTTTCAATTGCCGTGAGTGAGGGAGAGTGGGGTTTGGAGAAGCTTGGCCATACTTGCAACTAGATTGAGGTATGTTTGATGTCATTCCTTAAGATTCATGCATGTTTTAGTTGTTAGTTTGAAACCTACCTAACCCATGGCTTAGATTTCTTTGCTATTTGATGGAGATGAAGTTCGGCCATGGAGGTTGTCTTTCTTGGTTGGTGTTTAAATGTTGTTGTGATGAAGCATGAAGAGAAGTGAGATGAATGTTTAATAAAAGGAGATTTCTAGATCATTGAGTTCTTGTTGTTATGTGTGTATGTGCATGAGTATTCGGCCATGCTATAGAATCTATGTGCAAAATGATAAATGCTTGGTACATTCGGCTACATGGGATAATGAAAGTTGTATTAAGTTAAGGTGCATACTTTAATCTAAGTGTTGAGAAGTATTCGGCTAAGATAGTTAAAAGGTGGGTGTTGCCGATTTTTAGATTTAGATTATAAGAGTGGTTATAATGGGCATTAAGATGGTAATCTCAAGAAATGTTAAGTAGATGATATAATTGAAGGGTGAAGTGGCTAATAGGGACTCTCAATGAAATTATGCCTAGGCCGAATGTATCATGAAGTGAATAAAAATGCTAAATTGTGCTTACATGTATATTCGGCCAAGGAAGCATGATATGAAGCTTGATAGGCTTGAAAGATGAACGACCGAATGAGCCATAGGTCATGTATGGGTTAATTTTTATGCATATGTGTGTGTGTGGCATTAGTAGTTAATGGTATTCGGCATTATTTAACTAAGATTAGAAATGAATGCTTAAAAGTTAAATATGTCGCCCTAGTAACCGAATGTGTTAAAGGCTAGTATATGGACAAGTGATACGAATAAATTGGTTTTTGAAATGTATATGGTTGCCGTATGTGTGTGTTTGACTGAGAAGTAAATTTGTTTGATTTAGCTCAAGAGCTTAAAGGATCAAAGTTGGACAAGGGGAAAGAAAAAGTAATTGAATAGCCGTCGAAGACGTTCGACAACATCCGAGGTAAGTCATTAAGCATATATTTGGTATTGATTTAAATGATCATATATATATGCAATTGTGTTTAATGAGTTGATGTGTAAATGGAAATGTATGTGTATGGAATGATGACATTGTTGAATGTATAAAGGTAGTAAAATGCGTAAAGTGTTTGGTCTCGGCACTAAGTGTGCAGGCAATAAATGGGCACGGTGACAAGGTTGGCACTAAGTGTGCGAACTTAAATTATATGGCACTATGTGTGCGAGCTTAAATCACATGGCACTAAGTGTGCGTGATCGATTATTAAGCACTACGTGTGCGAATTTAATATATATGTTCGATCGGTTACTTACATGGAGGGTGCGACTTTATCGAGTTGATCATGGACAGCGGAAAGAGTAAGTACCTTGAGCTCATGGCGAATAGGCGCTATGTTCATACTCGGGGTTGAGCTTGGTAAGCTTTAAATCTATGTGATGATTAAACTCGCAAACACGTAACTAAGGTATCATGGGATAGATGAAAGTTCGTTTGTTTGCATGATTGTGGTGAAAATGAGTTGATATATGGAAATTGTCTCAAATATCTTATTGAATAGAATATGAAATGTGAATGTATGAGATTGAACCGAAAGGTCTAAGGAACTATGGTATAGTTCGGTATGGATGAAACACTTAGCCTCGTTTCATTGATTCACTTTGTGATGAATTTTGCTTATGGATAATTATGAAGTGCTTATGACTTACTGAGTTATAAACTCACTCGGTGTTTTCTTGTCACCCATTTTAGGTCTCTTGGACTCGTCTCCTTTTGTGTGCTCGGAACCGTCAACGAAGTCATCACACCGGCGAGCAATCTTTTGGTATTGTTTTCTTAGTCGATCTAGGAGAACATTTGACATGTATAGGCTATTTGTTTTGTTGAATTTTGGGTTGTAAACTTTAAGCCATGTGAAAATGGCCTATGTGGTCGGTTGAGTGGGGTTCTAAAACCTATAGTCACGAGTCTTAGAAACCTTAATTTTGATAAGGTGGCCATAATTTGTGTCATGTATGATGAATTATAGTTTGGCCATGGAAGAATTATGAAATAATCCATGTTTGCTTTAGTAACAGATGCTGACAGCAGCAGTGATGTGAGATTGAAAAATCACTAAAAAATAGTAGGAATGGAATTAAATAGTGAATAAATTATGTAATTTAACCTTGATGAACCTACTTTCATATGAAAGAAACGAAACGGTCATATGAGTCGGATTTTAAGAGGTATTCAAGATTTCGTGAGACAGGTCCAGAACGGTTTCTGGATCCTCTGTTTCGACTTTGAAAATTTACCATAAATTATCCAGAAATAATTAGAAGTTATGCCTTATATTTATAGATTCCCCTTTGAGTATAGTTTCATGAGAAACAAACGGCATGAGCATTGAAGCTCTGCACGAGAAGATATCCAGGTCGTAATGCACAAAGGTCAGTATAGTCGAATCCTGAAACAGGGGTGACTTTAACTAATAAACTGTACCAATTGGCCTGACCAAAAATTCTAGAAATAAATCCACGGATGGATATATGAGTCTAAATTCGGGAAAAATTTACGGAACTGGTTTTCGAGTTCTGGAACTCGAGATATGATTTTTAAGGTGACAGTGATGCAGTTTGCCAGCTTGTCTGGAAATGTTAAAAATAGTCTGTGTGACACATGAGAGTTGTCTGAGAACCCCTCGTGTCCGACTCCGGCGACTGTATCGGGAACGGGGTGTTACATTTCTTTTCATATATATCCAAGTTAAAACAATTCAAATTTCATACTTAATCATGCATCCTCATACCTTATAGCTTGAACGATATTAATTAATATCAATGGTCATATACAAAATGAGCTATCAAATATTGAAGGCTAACATTTTAGGCCAAATTAATTATGACATAAACAAAATAACTAAGTCCTCTATACATGCCATAATCCAAAATATTGTTTTCAAAATACCAAAAGAGTGTTGATAGTGTGAATGGATCTCCAACGATCCCCGAACCCCGAGTAAGCATAAAGCTCAGTAAGTAAGTACATAAATAATAAACAATTTGCCAACATGATTCTCAAGGTAAAACAATCATAATTGTACAATTACTCATTTTCAAGTTAAGTTGTTTTCTCGAGTCACAGTCACTAAATTATTTATAGCTGGAGCTATGGAACTCCAAATTAATATCCGTTAACTTTCTCAAAAACTAGACTCACATATATTCTTTCCATAAAATTTTTAGAATTTTTTGTTTAGCCAATTAGTATAGTTTTTTCATTAAAGTTACCCCTATTTCATTGTCCAACATTTCCGATATTTCTTCACTAACAATTATTTATCTCATGGTATGGGACTCCAAATTAAGAACCACTAATTTTCCCAAAAACTAGACTCACATATATTCTTACAATAAAATTTTCAGAATTTTTAGTATAGCCAATTAGTACAGTTTATTCATTAAATATACCCCTGTTTCACTGTCCGATAGTTCTGATCTTTCTTCACTAAAATTTATTCATCTCATGGTACAGATCTCAGATGCTGTCCCTATCAATTCCTCTTGAAAATAGACTCATTAAGGATTTAAAGCATGCAAATTATGACCCATAATTATTTTTGTACAATGTTGAATGATTTTCCCAAATCAGAACAGGAGATTCGAAAATCATTCTGACCCTATCTCTCAAAAATGTAATTATCACAGAATATGAAATTCTTTTGCCTTCACCGTTTCTTTTACGTGAAAATAAACTCATTACGATTTAATTTCATATCTTATTCAATTGGTAATTCAATTTTTACTGTTTTTGGTGATTTTTCAAATTCACACAACTGCTGCTGTCCAAAACTGTTTTATTACTAAATTTCATTTTTACATAATTTCACTTACTCTATTCTATCTTACTAAAAGATTCACTCAACTATCGAGCACATTGCTTACAACTTTTCACATTGATATACTTGCACTTATTCATCACATAGTCATGTACATTTGTGTTTTCACTTAGTAAATTTCCCGCTGAACTCATTGAAATAATAACAAATACCCGGTGGCCTGTGCATATACCACCCTTGTAACCGAAGCTCTCTGGTATGCATAGTAGCCTGCACTTAGTACTACACATGCGACCTATCTGCTGTCCAAAACTGTTTTATTACAAAATTTCATTTTTACATAAATTCACTTACTCCATTCTATCTTACTAAAAGATTCACTCAACTATCGAGCACATTGCTTACAACTTTTCACATCGATATACTTGCACTTATTCATCACATAGTCATGTACATATGTATTTTCACTTAATAAATTTCCTGCTGAACTCATTGAAATAATAACAAATACCCGATGGCCTATGCATATACCACCCTTGAAACCGAAGCTCTCTGGTATGCATAGTAGCCTGCACTTAGTACTACACATGCGACGTATCAATCTGGAACACGTAGTAGCCTGCATTAGTACTACACACGTGACTTATCAATCCGGTACACGTAGTAGCCTGCACTTAGTACTACACACGTGACCTTACCATCTTATACACTTAGTACTGCACACGTGATCGAAACTATCGGGTATGCATAGTAGCCTGCAATTAGTACTACACATGTGACCTAACAATCTAGTACACGTAGTAGCTTGCACTTTACTACACACGCGACCTAAAACTGTCTTGAACACATAGTTGCCTGCACATAGTACTACACATGTGTTCTCACAACGGATCATTCGTATCTCTTCTATTTCGAAGGTTCAATCGGGAAATTCTTCACTTTTAAACATTTTACTAACTTGTTCTTAGTCAATTCCAAATCGTAGTTTACATCAATTGATTATTTTGTAGGCAGCCACATCTCATATAGTAACAAAAGATAATAATATAAAAAGGAAATATTATTTACATACAAACTTACCTCGGTGCAAAATATAGAACTTTTGCAATTTAGTCCACAATCTTTTACTTTCCCCGATCAAGGTCAATTCCACGTCTTTCTTGGTAATTGAGTTTGGAAGTTTAAAAGACCCTAGCTATGTCTTACTCATGTGAAATTCAGCCAAGGGGTTGAAGATGGAGAAAAATTGGCTTTTAATTTTGTTTTTAATTCATTTTAATAACTAAATGATCAAAATGCCCTTAATGAAAAACTTTGGAAACATGCCTAACCAAGTCCTTTTTTGTCCACCAACTTAACCTAGGGTCTAATTACCACATAAGGACCTCCAATTTAAAATTTCATAACAATTAGACACCTTTAACATGTAGAACTCAACTTTTGCACTTTTTACAATTTAGTCCTTTTGACTAAATTTAGTGCCCAAACGTAAAAATTTTCGAACGAAATTTTTACAAAGTAATTCCATAAAAATGTAGACCATAAAAATATAATAAAAACACATTTTTCTATGTCAGATTTGTGGTCCCAAAATCACTGTTCCAACTAGACCCAAAATCAGGCTGTTACAACTCTCCTCCCCTGAAATATTTTTGTAACACCCCGAACCCGAGACCATCGCCGGTGTCGGACACGAGGGGTTAACGAGACAAATCCTCTTAAAGTACCGACCAATTTGGCATTTCCGGACAGGCTGGAAAACTGCGTCACTGTCGCCTTAAAAATCATATCTCGAGTTTCAAAACTCGGAAACTGATTCCGTAAATTTTCCCTAAATTTAGACTCATATATCCATCCATGGATTTATTTCTAGAATTTTTGGTCTGGCTAATTGGTACAGTTTATTAGTTAAAGTCACCCATGTTACAGGGGTCGACTACACTGACCCTCGCACGTTACAACTTGAATATCTCTCTGTACAGGGCTTTAATACTGGTGTCGTTTGTTTCTAATGAAACTAGACTCAAAATGGAATCTGCACATATAAGGCATGACTTCTAATTCTTTCTAGATAATTTATAGTAAATTTTCAAAGTCGCGACAGGGGACCCAGAAACCGTTCTGGCCCCGTCTCACGAAATCTCGAATATCTCTTAAAATACGCCTCGTATGGTCGTTTCGTTTCATCCATATGAAAATAGATTCATCAAGGTTCAATTTAATAATTTATTCACTATTTAATTATACTTCTACTATTTTTAGTGATTTTTCCATCTCACCTCGCTGCTGCTGGCAGCATCTGTTACTAAAGCAAACAATGACTATTTCATAATTCTACCATGGCCAACTATTTCATCATACGTAATGCAACTATGGCCACCTTATCAAAATTAAGGTTTCTAAGGCTCGTGACCGTAGGTTTTAGAATCACACTCAACCGACCACATAGGCCATTTTCGCATGGCTTAAAGTTTACAACCCACAATTCAACAAAACAAAATAGCCTATACATGCCAAACGTTCTCCTAGTTCAACTACGAAGACAATACCAAAAGATTTCCAGCCGGTGTAATGACTTCAACGACGGTTCCGAGCACGCAAACGATACGAGTCCAAGAGACCTAAAATGGGTGACAAGAAAACACCGAGTGAGTTTATAACTCAGTAAGTCATAAGCATTCATCAACCAACCATTAATAAAATTATCACAACATGAAACGATAAACGAGGCTAGGTACTCCATCCATATCGAAACTATACTATAATTCCTCGGACCTTTCGGTTCAATCTCATACCAAGTCATACATCCACATTTCATTTTCTATACAATAAGATATTTGAGGCATTTTCACACACCAACTCATTTTCACCACAATCATACAATTGCAATCATCACATAGATTTAAAGCTTACCAAGCTCAACCCCGAGCATGAACATATTGCCTATTCGTCATGAGCTCAAGGTACTTACCTGATCCGCTGTCCGGGATTAACTCGGTAATTTTGCACACTCAGTGCTAATTGTAATGCAAGAGCATATAGTGAATCCGCACACTTAGTGCTATATACATTCAGCTCGCACACTTAGTGCTATATAATCAAACTCGCACACTTAGTGCTGTACAATTTTAAACCCGCACACTTAGTGCCAATCTTGTCACCGTGTCCATTTATACCCGCACACTTAGTGCCGAGACCAATACCTTATGCATTTTGCTGCCTTTATACATTCAACAATGGCATCATTCCATACACATACATTTCCATTTACACATCAACTCATTTAAACACCTTTGCATATATATTATGATCATTCAAATCAACACCAAATATATGCTTAATGACTTACCTCGTGTTGGGTAAAATAGTTCCAAGTCGGCTACTCGATGACCTTCGTCTTTCCCTTGCTTGATTCTCCTTCTTTAACTCCTTGAGCTTAATCAATAAATCACTAGTTTAACCATCTTGCTAAACATTCATAATTCAACTACACATGCATATGTATGCTTGTATATTCGACAACCATTCTTACTAATCGCCCATTTGGTCGATTATACACCTAACCGAATATGCACCAAAAACTTGATTCAACATTACCTACATACTCACTTTAATGGCCGAATATATATAAATATATGTACAATGTCAACTAACATCTTTTAATCACCTAATTTCATCTCATGAACATTTAATCAAATTTTCCCAATCTAGCATATATTTTCACATCCATTTGTAACATCATGTACAAACACATATACACATATATCAAAACACAAATTTTACCTATCATGCAACAAGCATAAATCGCACTTATGAGCATGCCATGGCGAATACATCCCACACCATCCCTTTCAATTTTTGGTCATGGTTAAACAAAGAAAACTCCATGTCTTACTCAAGAATGCTAAAAGAAATTTCAAGAGTAGTCAATCCATCATTACATGCATCATCAACAAGCTTCACATTTAGCATGCAATGGCTTTAACACAATATCAACCTTGGCCAAATACCATTTCCATGGCATAACAAGGATTTGAACCATGGGCTAACATGAACATCAAGTTAGCAACTAAAACATGCATGAATCTCATGACACAACCTCAAACATACCTTAATCTTGACACAAGTATGACCAAATCTCCTTCTAGTTCTCTTCTAAACCAAGCATGAAGCAAAAATCCTTCCTTTTTCCCTTAGTATTTTCGGCCAAGATTTGAGAATGGATGAACAAATTTTTCTCCTTTCTTTTCCTCTACTCACGGCAACAAGGGGGCATCCATGCTCATTTTTTTTCATTTCTTTATTTTTCTACATAATCCACTAACTAAACATGTTGGAAACATGTTCCCTTGCCCATATTCTTGTCATGGCCGCCACTCTTCCCTTTTTTGGGCAAATTGACATGCAAAACCACTCTTTTGCATGCATGTACTATTAGACCATTGTAAGATTAGCCTATCACCTTTCAACAATGTTTCATACAAGTCCATTTTAATAAATTCACATAGAAATGATCAAATTAATGCATGAAACTTTCACACATGCATTTACTAACATCATAAACATAGAATATAACTTTTAATTACTTATAAGACTCGGTTTAGTGGTCCCAAAACCACTTTCCGACTAGGGTCAAATTAGGGATGTCACAACTCTCCCCACTTAAGAAATTTTCGTCCCGAAAATCTTACCAGTAAATAGGTTTGGGTATCGCTCTTTCATAGAGTCCTCGAGTTCCCAAGTGGCTTCTTCAATTCCGTGTTTATGCCACAACACCTTCACTAATGGGATTTTCTTATTGCGCAACTCTTTTACTTCACGCATCAGAATGCGAACCGGTTCCTCTTCATAGCTCAAATGAGGCTGAATCTCAATCTCAGACGGAGCGATTACGTGCGATGGATCAGACCTATATCGTCGAAGCATCGAGACATGGAAAACGTTTTGGATCCTTTCAAGCTCAGGGGGTAAAATTAATCGGTACGCTACTGGTCCAACTCGTTCGGATACTTCATACGGACCGATGAACCTCGGACTCAATTTTCCCTTACGGCCAAATCTAAGCACCTTCTTCTAGGGTGAGACTTTGAGAAATACCTTGTCTCCAACCTGATATTCAATGTCTTTCCTTTTCAAATCCGCATACGACTTTTGGCGATCCGAAGCAGCCTTCAAACTTTCACGAATTACTCGAACTTTTGCTCGGCATCCTTAACCAAATCAACCTCGAAGATTTTACCTTCACTAAGTTCACCCGAATAGTGGGTACGGCATTTACGTCCGTATAAAGCCTCGTAAGGCGCCATCTTAATACTTGATTGAAAGCTATTGTTGTGGCGAATTCAACCAAAGGTAAATACCGTTCCCATGAACCACTAAACTCAAGGATGCAACATCTCAACATATCCTCGAGTATTTGAATTATCCTTCGGATTGACCATCGGTTTGGGGTGAAAAGTGCTAAAATGCACTTGGTACCCAAAGCCTCTTGCAATTTCTTCCAAAATCGCGATGTAAATCTTGGGTCTCTATCCGACACGATAGAAATAGGCACCCCATGCAATCGAATAATTTGGGAGACGTATAATTCTGCCAATTTATCAAGCGAAAAATCCGTGCGGATAGGAATAAAATGAGCAGACTTGGTCAGTCTATCAACAATGACCCAGATCGCATCCTTCTTACTCGCTGACAATGGCAGTCCGGATACAAAGTCCATGGTGACTCGATCCCATTTCCACTCGGGTATCGTGATCGGCTGAAGTAATCCCGATGGCACTTGATGTTCCGCTTTCACTTGTTGACATATCAGACACCTTGAAACAAATTCAGAAATGTCTCGTTTCATACCGGGCCACCAAAATTGGCGTTTCAGGTCTTTGTACATTTTAGTACTACCCGGGTGGATTGACATTCGACTACTGTGAGCCTCGTTCAAAATCATCGAAACAAGTTCCAAATTCCTTGGAATACATAATCGACCCTTGAACGTCAAGCAATCATGGTCGTCAATCTGAAATTTCGGTTCCTCATTCGAAACACATTCGGCTCGCTTAGCGACCAATTCGGCGTCGACCTTCTGAGATTCATGTACTTGATGAATCAATAACGGTTTGGTCTCTAATTCGACTACTAGCACCTCATCGGGTGAAACGGATAGATGAGCATCCATCGCTCTCAAAGCAACCAGTGCCTTGCGACTTAAAGCATCGGCCACCACGTTGGCCTTTCCCGGGTGATAATCAATGATGAGTTCATAGTCTTTCAACAACTCAAGCCAACGTCTTTGTCGCAGGTTTAAATCTCTCTGAGTCATCAAATATTTTAGACTCTTGAAGTCCGAATAAATGTGACACCTTTCTCCAAACAAGTAATGCCACCATATCTTCAAGGCGAACACTATGGCTGCTAGTTCAAGGTCATGGGTCGGATAGTTTCTCTCATGCGGCTTTAGTTGTCTAGACTCGTAAGCCACAACTCGACCTTCTTGCATCAACACACAACCTAACCCAAGCAAGGATGCGTCCATCAGATATGACAAACTCTTTACGGACTCACTTTGTACTAGTACCGGGCCTCGGTTAAACAGGTTTTAGTTGATCGAAACTTTCTTGACAGCGTTCGACCACTCGAACTTAACATCTTTTGAAGTAGTTTTGTCATCGGTGCAGCTATCATCGAAAAACCTTTCACAAATCGTCGATAGTATCCGGCAAGCCCCAAAAAGCTCCTAACCTCGGTAACATTCCTTGGAGGTTTCCAATCGACTATGGCCGAAATTTTGTTCGGGTCTACCCTGACACCCGATGCGGACACCACGTGCCCCAAAAAGCTAACCCCTTTCAACCAAAATTCACATTTACTGAACTTTGCGTATAACTGCTTATCTCGTAAGATTTGCAACACTAGCCTCAGGTGTTCAGCATGTTCAGTTTCATCTCTCGAATAGACCAAAATGTCATCGATAAATACAACTATGAACCGATCCAAGTATGGCCTGAAAATTCTATTCATTAAATCCATAAGTACCGCAGGGGCATTAGTAAGCCCAAACGGCATCACCAAGAATTCGTAGTGACCGTACCTTGTTCTAAAAGCAGTCTTGGGTATGTCCGATTCTCGGACCCTCAACTGATAGTACCCCGACCTCAAATCTATCTTTGAAAACACTGAGGCTCCCTTTAATTGATCAAACAAATCGTCAATTAAGTGGCAACGGATATTTGTTCTTTATCGTCACTTTATTCAACGGACGATAGTCGATGCACAATCTCATAGTTCCATCCTTCTTCTTCACAAACAATCTTGGTGTGCCCCATGGAGAAAAACTTCGGTCGAGCGAAACCTCTATCCGTCAATTCTTGCAATTGAACCTTCAATTCCTTTAATTCCGTTAATGCCATACGATCACGGGCTATTGAGATCGGCGTAGTACCGGTACAACCGATGTCAATTCCACTTCTCGAACCGGTGGCAATCCGGTAACTCCTCGGAAAAACATCGAATACTCACAAACCACTGGTACCGATTCGAGTTTCCTTTCCGTCTCTTTACTTTCAAACACATACGCAAGGTATGTTTCACACCCTTTTCACATACCCCGAGCGGTCATAGAAGATATTATCGCGGCACTCCTTTTAAATCGAGAGACTCGACTCGGACTACCTCATTATTTGCACTCCTCAAATCAATGGTTTTCCTTTTGCGATCCACCACCGCATCATGTACGGTCACCAATCCATACCAAGAATAACATCGAATTCATCAAATGGTAGAAGCATCGATCGGTAGGAAAATGATTCTCGAATTATTAGGGGCATCTCTTGCACACTTTATCAACGAGCACGTATTGACCCAAAGGGTTTGACACTCAATTACGAACTCGAGACTCAACAGTAGAGTCTCACCGGATGCTAAGGTTTCACATACATATGAATGAGTAGAGCCGGGTCAATCAATGCAATCACACTAGTATCAAAGAGAGTAAAAGTACCAGTGATAACGTCGGGGAGGATGCCTCCTCTCGTCTTGCGGATGGCATATGCTCTAGCAGAGCACGGGTCTCGGATCGAACAGCCGTGTCGAGGCTCCTCTCGATTACCACCCCTACCTCCGTAAATTCTCGGGGCCTACCTCTAGTTGTTGTTCCACTAGGTCTTGCACCTTGCATCTTATTCTTCTCATCTAGCTCCGTGCAATCTCTAATGAAGTGGTCCTTCGAACCGCATCCATAACAGGCCCTATTAACAGACTTACCCCAACATTCACCTAGGTGTCGCCTTCCACATTAGGGGCATTCAGGTCTCTCTTGACGATTATTGCCCACACTAGCTACCGAAGTAGCTCGGGAGTCCGTCAATGGTCGGGCTCTGATGGAAATTCCCGCAGTCGCCCTCGACTTATTAGTGTCCTCCCTGAACTTCTTTACTGCCGAGAACGGAGCTTTACTCGCCGATCTTTTACGATAATCTCTTGCTTCAAATTCAGCCTTCTTCTTTTCCTTTTCGAGTTCTTCCGCCTTGCAGGCTCGTTCGACTAGTGTTACGAACTCCTTTATCTCCAAAATACCCACTAGCAGCTTTAAGTCTTCATTCAATCCTTCTTCAAATCTTTTGCACATAGCAACCTCATCAGCTACACACTCCCGAGCATACCGACTAAGTCTTACGAACTCATGTTCAGTATTCAAATCTGATCATCCGGCCTTGTTTGAGTTCCAAGAATTCCTTACGCTTCGATCGATGAACTGTTGACTAATGTATTTCTTTGAAATTGGATTGAAAGAAATCCCAAGTAACTCGTTCATTTGGGACTATGGAAATTAAAGTCCTCCACCAATAGTAAGTGAGTCTCGCAACAAGGATATAGCACACTTAAGACATTCATCGGTGTGCATGATAGTTCATCTAACACTCGAATGGTGTTATCGAGCGAATCGGCTCTTCGGCATCATCGATGACTATGGCCTTGAACTCCTTGGCCCCGCTTCCTAATCAAGTCTACAGGTGGTTTGCTTAGCCTCACGGGATCGATGAATCGGAGGCATTACGGACTCTTGGGGCGAGTATTTAAATTCGGGAATGGTTGGACAGCCGGGTTGGTTCGGGCATATTGCGACCCACTCATTCATCATGGTGAAGAAGGCTTGTTTCGCCTTCATTTTGATTATTCGCGGATGACCGAGGCTCAACAGGCGGTGTCCCTTGCGCGGAGCAGCCGCAACACCGCCAACGCTATCCGCCAAGGGTCTCTATCCGGGTTCCATTGCTAATCAAAACAAAAATTTCAACGGTCAAGTCATCACATTATTAAGCACTAACAATTTGGCATGTATAGCTACACTCACGCCGCTATGGTAGTCCTAGAACCGACTAAACCATAGCTCTGATAACAATAAAATTGTAACACCCCGAACCCGAGACCATCGCCGGTGTCGGACACGAGGGGTTAACGAGACAAATCCTCTTAAAGTACCGACCAATTTGGCATTTCCGGACAGGCTGGAAAACTGCGTCACTGTCGTCTTAAAAATCATATCTCGAGTTTCAAAACTCGGAAACTGATTCCGTAAATTTTCCCTGAATTTAGACTCATATATCCATCCATGGATTTATTTCTAGAATTTTTGGTCAGGCCAATTGGTACAGTTTATTAGTTAAAATCACCCATGTTACAGGGGTCGACTACACTGACCTTCGCACGTTACAACTCGAATATCTCTCTGTACAGGGCTTTAATACTGGTTCCATTTGTTTCTAATGAAACTAGACTCAAAATGGAATCTGCAAATATAAGGCATGACTTCTAATTATTTCTAGATAATTTATAGTAAATTTTCAAAGTCACGACAGGGGACCCAGAAACCGTTCTGACCCCGTCTCACGAAATCTCGAATATCTCTTAAAATACGCCTCGTATGGTCGTTTCGTTTCATCCATATGAAAATAGATTCATCAAGGTTCAATGTCATAATTTATTCACTATTTAATTCTAATTCTACTATTTTTAGTGATTTTTCCATCTCACCTCGCTGCTGCTGGCAGCATCTGTTACTAAAGCAAACAATGACTATTTCATAATTCTTCCATGGCCAACTATTTCATCATACGTAATGCAACTATGGCCACCTTATTAAAATTAAGGTTTCTAAGGCTCGTGACCATAGGTTTTAGAATCACACTCAACCGACCACATAGGCCATTTTCGCATGGCTTAAAGTTTACAACCCACAATTCAACAAAACAAAATAGCCTATACATGCCAAACGTTCTCCTAGTTCAACTACGAAGACAATACCAAAAGATTTCCAGCCAGTATGATGACTTCAACGACGGTTCCAAGCACGCAAATGATACGAGTCCAAGAGACCTAAAATGGGTGACAAGAAAACACCGAGTGAGTTTATAACTCAGTAAGTCATAAGCATTCATCAACCAACCATTAATAAAATTATCACAACATGAAACGATAAACGAGGCTAGGTACTCCATCCATATCGAAACTATACTATAATTCCTCGGACCTTTCGGTTCAATCTCATACCAAGTCATACATCCACATTTCATATTCTATACAATAAGATATTTGAGGCATTTTCACACACCAACTCATTTTCACCACAATCATACAATTGCAATCATCACATAGATTTAAAGCTTACCAAGCTCAACCCCGAGCATGAACATATTGCCTATTTGTCATGAGCTCAAGGTACTTACCGATCCGCTGTCCGGGATTAACTTCGGTAATGTCGCACACTCGGTGCCAATTGTAATGCAAGAGCATATAGTGAATCCGCACACTTAGTGCTATATACATTCAGCTCGCACACTTAGTGCTGTACAATTTTAAACCCGCACACTTAGTGCCAATCTTGTCACCGTGTCCATTTATACCCGCACACTTAGTGCCGAGACCAATACCTTATGCATTTTGCTGCCTTTATACATTCAACAATGGCATCATTCCATACACATACATTTCCATTTACACATCAACTCATTTAAACACCTTTGCATATATATTATGATCATTCAAATCAACACCAAATATATGCTTAATGACTTACCTCGTGTTGGGTAAAATAGTTCCAAGTCGGCTACTCGATGACCTTCGTCTTTCCCTTGCTTGATTCTCCTTCTTTAACTCCTTGAGCTTAATCAATAAATCACTAGTTTAACCATCTTGCTAAACATTCATAATTCAACTACACATGCATATGTATGCTTGTATATCCAAGCAACCATTCTTACTAATCGCCCATTTGGTCGATTATACACCTAACCGAATATGCACCAAAACTTGATTCAACATTACCTACATACTCACTTTAATGGCGAATATATATAAATATATGTACAATGTCAACTAACATCTTTTAATCACCTAATTTCATCTCATGAACATTTAATCAAATTTTCCCAATCTAGCATATATTTTCACATCCATTTGTAACATCATGTACAAACACATATACACATATATCAAAACACAAATTTTACCTATCATGCAACAAGCATAAATCGCACTTATGAGCATGCCATGGCGAATACATCCCACACCATCCCCTTTCAATTTTTGGTCATGCTTAAACAAAGAAAACTCCATGTCTAACTCAAGAATGCTAAAAGAAATTTCAAGAGTAGTCAATCCATCATTACATGCATCATCAACAAGCTTCACATTTAGCATGCAATGGCTTTAACACAATATCAACCTTGGCCAAATACCATTTCCATGGCATAACAAGGATTTGAACCATGGGCTAACATGAACATCAAGTTAGCAACTAAAACATGCATGAATCTCATGACACAACCTCAAACATACCTTAATCTTGACACAAGTATGACCAAATCTCCTTCTAGTTCTCTTCTAAACCAAGCATGAAGCAAAAATCCTTCCTTTTTCCCTTAGTATTTTCGGCCAAGATTTGAGAATGGATGAACAAATTTTTTTCTCCTTTCTTTTTCCTCTACTCACGGCAACAAGGGGGGCATCCATGCTCATTTTTTTCATTTCTTTATTTTTTTCTACATAATCCACTAACTAAACATGTTGGAAACATGTTCCCTTGCCCATATTCTTGTCATGGCCGACCACTCTTCCCTTTTTTTGGGAAAATTGACATGCAAAACCACTCTTTTGCATGCATGTACTATTAGACCATTGTAAGATTAGCCTATCACCTTTCAACAATGTTTCATACAAGTCCATTTTAATAAATTCACATAGAAATGATCAAATTAATGCATGAAACTTTCACACATGCATTTACTAACATCATAAACATAGAATATAACTTTTAATTACTTATAAGACTCGGTTTAGTGCTCCCGAAACCACTTTCCAACTAGGGTCAAATTAGGGATGTCACAATTTTCGTCCCAAAATTCTTACCAGTAAAGAGGTATGGGTACCGTTTCCTCATATCTTCTTCTGGTTCCCATGTCGTCTTCTTTACGCCATGCCTTTGCCACAATACTTTTACTAAGGCTATACTTTTATTTCTCAACTGTTTAATGTCTCGAGCCGAAATCTTAATCGGGTCTTCATCGTAGGTCATATCCGGTCGAATCTCAATCTATGTCAGAGGAATCACATGTGAAGGACTGGAACAATAATGTCACAGCATCGACACATGAAACACATTATGGTTTTTTTCAACTCTGTCAACAAAGCTAACCGATATGCCACTGGCCCTACTCTTTCAATAACCTCATACGGCCCAATAAAACGTGGACTCAACTTGCCTTTCCGGCCAAATCTGAAAACTTTCTTCCATTGGGACACTTTCAAAAATACTTTATCTCTAGCCTGAAACTCAATATCTTTTCTTTTGAAATCTGCATATGATTTCTATCTATCGGAAACAGCTTTCAAACAATCTCAAATTACACTTACTTTCTCTGCGGTTTCCTTAACCAAATCAACTCCGTGAATATGTTTCTTGCTAAGCTCGGTCCAATATAAAGGTGTTCGGCACTTACGGCCATACAATGCCTCATAAGGTGCCATTTTTATACTCAACTGAAAACTATTGTTGCAAGCAAATTCAACTAGTGGTAGGTATTTCTCCCAACTACCTTCGAATTCTAAAACACAACATCGAGGCATGTCTTTAAGAATTTGAATTACCCTTTCGGATTGACTGTCAGTTTACGGATGAAACGCAGTACTAAAATTCAATTTCGTACCCAAGGCTTCTTGTAATCTTTTCCAAAACCTCGAAGTAAATCGTGGGTCTCTATCCAAAATAATAGACATAGGTACTCCGTGCAATCTCACAATTTCAGCAATATACAATTCAACCAACTTATCAAGTGAGTAGTCAGTACGTATCGGTATAAAGTGAGCCAATTTCGTCAATCTATCAACCACAACCCAAAAGGCATCTTTCTATTTCGGAGTCAGAGGCAAACCTGTCACAAAATCCATCGTGATTCTATCTCATTTCCACTCGGGAAAAATCACTGGCTGAAGTAAACCCGAACGCACCTGATGTTTGCCTTTCACTTGTTGACAGATCAAATAGTTTGATACAAACTCAGAAATGTCTCTTCTCATACCCGACCACCAATATAATTTCTTCAAATCATTATACATTTTTATGCTACAAGGATGAACTGACAAACTACCACTGTGTGCCTCATATAAAATCTTCTGAATCAACTCAGTATCTTTCAATACACATACTCGATCATGAAACATTAAGCAATCATCTGGTCCGATTCGAAATTCTGAGTTACAACCAATTCACATTGAGCTCGCTTGGCTTGCAAATCACTATCATTCTTCTGAGCTTCTCAAATTTGGTGAAGAAATAAAAGCCTAGCCCTCAACTCGGTGAAAATCGAACCGTCATCATACATAGCCAAACTTGTACTCATTGTTGTCAAAGCAACCAAGGATTTTCTGCTCAAGGCATCTGCGACTACATTCGCTTTCCCCATATGATAGTCAAACATTAGCTCATAATCTTTCAATAATTCAAACCATATCTGTTTTCACAAATTCAAATCCCTTTGATTCATTAGATACTTCAAACTTTTGTGATCAGTAAATATTCGATATTTCTCACTGTACAAATAATGACACCAAATCCTCAATGCAACAAGAATGGCGGCCAATTCCAAATTGTGCGTCGAGTAATTCTTCTCGTGCTGTTTCAACTGTCACAAGGCATAAGCTACCAATTTACCTTCTTACATCAATACACAACCAAGACCAATTAATGACGCATCACTATAGATCACAAACTCTTTACCCGACTCGGGTTGCACTAACACTGGTGCTTCTGTCAATTGCGTTTTCAACTTTTCAAAACTTTGCTGACACTTTTCAATCCAATCAAACTTAACACTCTTTTGCAGTAACTTAGTCATAGGAGAGGCAATCATCGAGAATCCCTTCACAAAGCGTCAATAATATTTGGCTAAACCCAAATATCTTCTAACCTCGGTTACATTCTATAGAGGTTCCCAATTAATAATCGCCGAAACTTTGCTCTGATCAACCCGAATACCATCAATCGAAACTAGATGCCCCCAAAGATCCAACTTTATGAAGCCAAAATTAACTTTTACTGAATTTAGCTAACAATTTATTTTCTCTCAAAATCTGTAATACCGTTCTAAAGTGTTCGGCATGCTCGGACTTATCTCGAGAATAAATCAATATGTCATCTATGAACACAACCACAAACTTATCCAAATATGGCTGAAAGATTCGGTTCATCAAATCCATAAAAATGGTTGGAGTATTAGTAAAACCGAAAGGCATCACAAGAAATTCATAGTGTCCATACCTCGTTCTGAAAGCGATTTTTGGCACATCTAACTCTTTAACTCTCAACTGATAGTAATAGGATCTCAAATCGTTCTTTGAAAACACTGTTTCCTCTTTCAACTGGTCGAATAAATCATCAATTCTCAGCAATGGATACTTGTTCTTTATAGTTACCTTGTTGAGCTGTTGGTAGTCAATACAAAGTCTCATAGATCCGTCTTTTTTATGTACAAACAATACGGGTGCACCCCAGGGAGAAAAACTCAGTCTCACAAACCCCTTATCTGTTAACTCTTGCAACTGAGCCTTTCATTCTTTCAATTCAGTCAGAGCCATTCTATACGAAGCAATCGAGATCGGTGCAGTCCCAGGCAACAAATCAATGGCAAACTCTACCTCTCTAATCGGAGGCAACCCAGGCAATTCTTCTGGAAATACGTTTGGTAATTCACAGACTACCGGCACTGATTCAAGCCTCAACTCAGACATCCCGATATTCAATACATATGCAAGATAAGCTTCACACCCTTTTCTCATGTATTTCTGAGCAGACATGTGCAAAATCACCATAGGCAATTTATTTGATTCATCTGTTTCAACCCAAAGAATCTCACCATTTTTACATTTCAACTCAAGGGTTTTCTATCTACAATTTACCTTGGCATCATGTAATGTCAACCAATCCATACCCAGAATGACATCAAACTCATCGAATGGTAACAACATCAGATTAGCCGGAAAGCAGTGACCTTGAATCATCAAAGGAAAATTCTTGCAAACCTTATCGACTAACACATATTTGCCTAAGGGGTTTGACACTTTAATCATAAATTCAGTAAGCTCTACAAGCAAACTCTTACTAGATACTAAATTCTCACAAACATAGGAATGAGTAGATCCAGGATCAATTAATGCAATAACAGTATTATCATAAAGAGAAAATGTACCAGTAATCACATCGGGAGATGACGCCTCCTCATGAGCACATTTGGTATAAGCTCTAGCAGGTGCTCTAGCTTCCTATCTTTCAGTTGAATCCTTCATCATACTTTTACTACTAGTTCCACTTCCAGTATTTCTCGGAGGTCAACCTCTATTAGTAGTGCTAGTCTGTCTGACATTCTAAAATTTTTCTTCTTCACCCCTTTTTGGACAGTCCTTAATATAATGTTATCGAGAACCACACTTGAAACAAGCTCAGCTAATCGCCCAACACTCACCTTGATGTTGCTTACCACAATGCTGACACTCAAGTCTATTAAGCCTCACGTTGCCCAAACTTTCCATTGAAGTAGCTTGAGCTTTAAAACCCGAATATGATCTCTCACAGTCTCGGTACGAATATCTGGCTGAAACTGTCAATCAAGGATTCATCTCTTTGGACTTCTTTGACTAAAATTGGAAAGACTTACTCATTGGCCTCTTTCTTCCATCTCTGGCTTCAATCACAGCTCTTCTCTTTTCTTTGTTAAGCTCTTCGGCTTTACCAGCTCGATCTACCAATACCACAAACTCTTTCAACTCTAAGATCCCAACTAACAGTTTGATGTCTTCATTTAACCCATCCTCAAACCTCTTGCACATAATAGCTTCGGTAGACATACACTCCTGGGCATACTTGATAAGTGGAACAAGTTCACATTCATATTCTGCCACAGACATTTTACTTGTTTCAGCTCGAGAAACTCTTTCTATTTCTAATCAATAACCTCTGGCTTATGTACTTCTTTCTTAATTCCTCTTGGAAAAAATCCCATGTAACCTTTTCTTTCCGAACCACGGATACCAGTGTCTTCCACAATGATATGCTGAATCCCTCTGTAAAGATATAGCACATTTTAAACATTCTTCAAGAGTGCAAGAAAGCTCATCAAATACCCTGATATAATTCTCAAGCCAAAACTCTGCTTTCTCGGGATCATCGTCTATATTAGCCCTGAATTCTTCAGCCCCTTTCTTCCAAATTTTATCAACTGGAGGCTTGTTCATTCTTACCATTTTGGCACCTTGAGGAACTACGAGAACCAGTTGTGGAATAGAAGGGTATGGAGGAGGTTGAGCATTCGGATTTATTTGAACAAATTCTGTATACCAATTATTCATCATACGGAGAAAGGCTTCTCGAGCCCCATCTCCCTGATTAAGTGTCTCAGGTCTACTCTCAGCTGGCGTAGTCCCTTACGTGGGAAAAGGCGCATTACTTTCTACATCCTTAGCTATAGCTCGGTCGGGATTCATTTACAATATGAAAACACAATTTAAATTGTCTAGAGTCATCGCACTATCACAGAATATTTATGGCATGTATAGATAGACTTTCACACACGCTACGTAAATCCGAGAACCGACTAAACCATAGTTTTGATACCACTAAAATTAACACCCCTTACCCGTGTTCTACACCAGAATAGGGTACGAGACATTACTGGAACATAACAAATGCAATCGTACGAAACCATGATGTAGATTTTTTTAATATATATCTAACTTAAAACAATTCAAATTTCATACTTAATCATGCTTCCTCATACCTTATAGCTTGAACGATATTAATTAATATCAATAGTCATATACAAAATGAGCTATCAAATAT
Source organism: Gossypium arboreum (assembly GCF_025698485.1). Taxonomy (NCBI): domain Eukaryota; kingdom Viridiplantae; phylum Streptophyta; class Magnoliopsida; order Malvales; family Malvaceae; genus Gossypium; species Gossypium arboreum. Next base: position 112,849,853 of record NC_069077.1, on the reverse strand, counting down.
TGAAGGCTAACATTTTAGGCCAAATTAATTATGACATAAACAAAATAACTAAGTCCTCTATACATGCCATAATCCAAAATACTATTTTCAAAATACCAAAAGAGTGTTGATAGTGTGAATGGATCTCCAATGATCTTCGAACCCCGAGCTAACTTGGTGACACTATAAGACAAAGGAAAGGAAAGAGAGTAAGCATAAAGCTTAGTAAGTAAGTATGTAAATAGTAAAAAATTTGTCAACATGATTCTCAAGGTAAAACAATCATAATTGTACAATTACTCATTTTCAGGTTAAGTTGTTTCCTTGAGTCAAAGTCACTAAATTATCTATATCTGGAGCTACGGAACTCCAAATCAATATCTGTTAATTTTTCCCAGAAACTAGATTCACGTATATTCTTACCATAAAATTTTTAGAATTTTTGGTTTAGCCAATTAGTACAGTTTATTCATTAAAGTTACCTCTATTTCACTGTCCGACAGTTCCTATCTTTCTTCACTAAAAATTCTTTATCTCATGGTACAAGACTCCAAATTAAGAACCGCTAATTTTCCCAGAAACTAGACTCACATATATTCTTACCATAAAATGTTAAGAAGTTTTGGTTTAGCCAATTAGTACCGCTTATTCATTAAATATACCCCTATTTCACTATCCAACAGTTTCGATCTTTCTTCACTAAAAATCATTTATCTCATGGTACAGATCTTGGATGTTGTCCCCGTCAATTCCTCTTGAAAATAGACACATTAAGAATTTTAAGCATGCAAATTATGACCCATAATTTTTTTTTACAATTTTTAATGATTTTCCCAAATCAGAATAGGGGATTCCAAAATCATTCTGACCCTATCTCACAAAAATCCAATTATAATAGAATGTGAAATTCTTTTTCCTTCACCGTTTCTTTTATGAGAAAATAAACTCATTAAGATTTAATTTCATATCTTATTCAACATACAATTTAATTTCTACCATTTTTGCTGATTTTTCAAATTCACACAACTGCTGCTGTCCAAAACTGTTTTATTACAAAATTTCATTTTTACATAATTTCACTTACTCCATTCTATCTTACCAAAAGATTCACTCAACTATCGAGCACATTGCTCACAACTTTTCACATCGATATACCTGCACTTATTCATCACATAGTCATGTACATATGTATTTTCACTTAGTAAATTCCCCTTTGAACTCATCTGAATAATAACAGATAGCCGGTGGCCTGTGTATACACCACCCTCGTAACCGAAGCTCTCTGGTATGCATAGTTGCCTGCACTTAGTACTACACATGTGACCTATCAATCTGGTTTACATAGTAGCCTGCACCGTGACTTATCCATCTGATACATGTAGTAGCCCACACTTAGTACTACACACGTGATAAAAGTTAACAGGTACGCATAGTAGCCTGCACTTAGTACTACACATGCGACCTATCAATTCAGTATACGTAGTAGCCTGCGCTTAGTACAACACACATAACTTAACCATCTGATATACGTAGTAGCCTGCACTTAGTACTATACACGTGATCGAAACTATCGGGTATGCATAGTAGCCTGCACTTAGTACTATACACGTGATTGAAACTATCGGGTACGCATAGTAGCCTGCAATTAGTACTACATATGCGACCTAACAATCTGGTACTCTTAGCCTGCACTTAGTACTACACACGTGACCTAAAACTATCTTAAACACATAGTAGCCTGCAAATAGTACCACACATGTGTTCTAACAATGAATCATTCGTATCTCTTCTATTCCGAAGGTTCAATCATGAAATTCTTCACTTTTCAACATTTACTAACTCGTTCTTAGTTAATTCCAATTCGTAGTTTACATCAATTGATCATTCTATAAGCAGCCACATCTCATACAGTAATAAAAGATAATAACATAAAAAGAATTGAAATATTATTTACATACAAACTTACCCCGGTTACATACAAACTTACCTCGGTGCAAAATGTAGAAATTTTGCAATTTAGTCCATAATCTTTTCCTTTCCCCGATCAAGGTCGATTCCACGTCTTTCTTGGTAATCGAGCTTGGAAGTTTGAAAAACCCTAGCTATGTCTTCCTCATCTAAAATTCAGCCAAGGGGTTAAAGATGGACAAAAATTGGCTTTTAATTTTGTTTTTAATTCATTTTAATAACTAAATGACCAAAATGCCCTTAATGAAAAGCTTTGGAAACATGCCTAACCATGTCCATTTTTGTCCACCAACTTAAGAAATGGTCTAATTACCATATAAAGACCTCCAATTTAAAATTTCATAACAATTGGACACCTCTAACATGTAGAACTAAACTTTTGTATTTTTTACAATTTAGTCCTTTTGATTAAATTGGGTGCCCAAACGTCAAAATTTTCGAATGAAATTTTTACAAAATAAATTCATAAAAATATAGACCATAAAAATATAATAAAAACACATTTTTCTATGTCAGATTTGTGGTCTCGAAACCACTATTCTGACTAAACCCAAAATCAAGCTGTTACACGCCCGTGTGGAGGCAATGCATACCCCCGTATGCTTGGGACACGCTTGTGCCCCTTATCTGTGTGAAATTAATTGAATTTATTTTCCATTTTGATCCTACAGGGGTTTTCACATGGCCGAGCACATACCCGTCTCCTTGGTCCGTGTCCCTCACACAGCCTAGACACGCCCGTGTGGTTGCCCGTGTCCAAAAACCCAGACATTCTGTTTATGACATCATCATTCATTTTGAGGCATATGGTCAAGGTACATGACCGTGTGCTAGGCTGTGTCCTCCACATGGTTGAGACACACGTCCAGACAACACACCCATGGGAGCTGACCGTGTGTCATACACGGCCTGGACATATGCTCGTGTGTCTACCCATGTGGGCCATTTTAGGGCTATTTTTCAAGCCTTTGGTCACCCTCCAACATCCATACACACTTAAAGATTTCAAGGGTATTTAACATGGCCTAATTATACTCTTAAGTAACCTTAGCATAACTCATTGCACTTTAACCTCATTCATCGATTTAATACATGCTGAATTATCCTTTTTTGTATTAAAGATTACCATACCATCAAACACATTTAGACTTGGCTCATTTTATAACTCGTTTCCAATTATGACCTAGCCATCTCCAAGTGGTTTGGCCACATTCCACTTGTGTATTCATGATATACCATATTTAACCATCTAGTGAACATTTAAACACCAACATGCACAATTAGTAGGTTACAACCTATATCAAAATGAGCCATGTTTTATGGCCATATACAAAATGAATAGGTATATCATTCAAGCCTTTACATTGGCTAGCCAAATGACACATATAACAAAATAACCAAAAATCATGTACATGCCATTAAACAAAATGTAGGTATCTATATATCAAAGCAGGGCAAGTCGATAGTGTGTTGATTCTCCAACCGTCTTCCAATCTTCACGAGTCCTCAAGCTTTGTAAGACAAGAAAAAGAGAAGGGGGTAAGCATTTATATGCTTAGTAAGTTTGGATAACTGGAAAGCAAACTTACCGGTTAATTAGCATACAACCATATTAAGCAATAATTCCATCAATTATGAAATATTTTCCCTATCACATGCACACAATCATCAAGTTAGTCTTATAACAATACATCATGTCATTAGTCCTAGATGAGCTCATTAATTCAATATTCCCATTCTTTATTTTAGGATGTTAATTCCCATTGAATTTCTAGAAAATCTCGATGGATTACCATTTACTGTCAAATCATACAAGTGATCATCTCAAGTATGCACTCTCGTGAACCTTACATCTTATGGCGGGATTACCAGTCCAAGCTAAATCCCCCGTAGTAATAACTCATAGAGCAATGCCGGGATTACCAGTCCAGGTAAATCCATTTTTAACGATAATTGCTCTCATAAGCTTGGATCTAAATTGCCAGTCCAGGCTAAATTTAGTATTCAATCGGATTACCTATCCGGGATAAATCCTTAATGCACCATATTCTTTGGGAGGCTCGATCACTCAAGGAACACCTGTCCAGGCTAGATCCTTTCTATTTTGAAATCATCGGATTATCAGACCGGGCTAAATCCTCTGCAACACATGCAGATCTCGTATCACACAAGCCATAATTTATCCATCGTATTTTCCCTTTCTATTTCAATAGGGACATTTATCATCTTTCCTTTACACAAGCCCATTTCATGAATTATTATGCAATGAATATCTAAATTTTCATACATTCAAGAACATGCATGTTTAAGTATATTAAGAGTTTAATTTGGGTTATATGAACTAATTTTAGCTTGATTTTTCCCTTCTTATTCTTTAATTAACCAAATGACCAAAATGCCCTTCATTACTAAACTTCCAAAATTTTCCATGCATGCCCATTTTTGTCCAAAAAGTTAGAAATTGGGAAAACTACTCTTTAAGGACCCCTAATTAACATTCCAAATCAATTTCATACAAATTTCTTCTAGAATCCAAGTTTTGCAATTTATTCAATTTGGTCCATAATTTCCAATAGGACACCTTACACATAGAATTTCTTCAAGAAACTTTAACACATGCTCATTTTCATATCCTATACCTTATAATAATCATAAAATAAGTATTTTAACATCATGTTTGTGGTCCCAAAACCACTATTCCAACTAGGCCCTTATTCGAGATGTTACAAAAAATTTTAGAGTGTCAGACAGGCTAGCACTGTTAATAGGGGTAAACCCCCGAGGAATACTGGAAGTGGAGCTAGTAAGAAAAGTGTGATAAAGGATTCAACTGGAAGACCAGAAGCTAGAGCACCTACTAGAGCTTATGTCATACGTGCTCGTGAGGAGGCGTCATCCCCCGATATGATTACTGGTACATTTTCCCTTCATAATACTACTGTTATTGCATTGATTGATCCCAGATCTACTCATTCCTATGTTTTTGTGAATTTAGTATATACTAAGAGCTTTCCTATAGAACTTACTGAATTTGTGATTAAAGTGTCTAACCCTTTAGGCAAATATGTGTTAGTAGATAAGGTTTGCAAGAATTGTCCTTTGATGATTCAAGGTCACTATTTTTCAGCTAATCTAATGTTGTTACCATTTGATGAGTTTGATGTTATTCTAGGTATGGATTGGTTGACATTACATGATGCCAAGGTAAATTGTAGACAGAAAACCCTTGAGTTGAAATGTGAAAATGGTGAGATTTTTTGGGTTGAAACAGATGAATCAAATAAATTACCTATGGTGATTTCGCACATGTCTGCTCAGAGATACATGAGAAAAGGGTGTAAAGCTTATCTTGCATATGTATTGAATACCGGGATGTCTGAGTCGAAGCTTGATTCAGTGTCAATAGTCTGTGAATTCTCAGATGTATTTCCAGAAGAATTTCCTGGGTTGTCTCTGATCAGAGAGATAGAGTTTGCCATTGATTTGTTGCCTGGGACTGTACCAATCTCGATTGCTCTGTATAGAATGGCTCCAACTGAATTAAAAGAATTAAAGGCTCAGTTACAAGAGTTAATAGATAACGGGTTTGTGAGATCGAGTTTCTCTCCCTGGGGTGCTCCCATATTGTCTGTAAAGAAAAAGGACGGATCTATGAGACTTTGTATTAACTATCGACAACTCAACAAGGTGACTATAGAGAATAAGTATCTGTTCGACCATTGAAAGGGGAGACAGTATTTTCAAAGATCGATTTGAGATCCGGTTACTATCAGTTAAGAGTTAAAGAGTCGAATGTGTCAAAAACTACTTTCAGAATGAGGTACATACATTATGAATTTCTTGTGAAGCCTTTCGATTTAACTAATGCTCCGACTATTTTTATGGATTTGATAAACTGAATCTTTTAGCCATATTTGGATAAGTTTGTGGTTGTGTTCATAGATGATATTCTAATTTATTCTTGAGATGAGTCCGAGCATGCTGAAAACTTGAGAACGGTATTACAGCTTTTAAGAGAAAAGAAATTATTTTCTAAATTCATTAAAAGTGAGTTTTGGCTTCATGGAGTCAGATTTTTGGGACATATAGTTTCATTCAGGGTTGATCCGAGCAAAGTTTTGGTGATTGTTGATTGGAAACCGCCAAAGAATGTATCCAAAGTTAGAAGCTTTTTGGGCTTAGTTGAATATTATCGATGTTTTGTAAATGGATTCTCAATGATTGCCTCTCCTATGACTAAGTTACTACAAAAGAGTGCTAAGTTCGATTGGATTGAAAAGTGTCAGCAAATTTTTGAGAAGTTGAAATCATGATTGACAGAAGCATCAGTGTTAGTGCAACCTGAGTTAGGAAAAGAGTTTGTGATCTATAGTGGTGCATCATTAACTGGTCTTGTTTGTGTGTTGGCACAAGAAGGTAAAGTGGTACCTTAGGGCTTGAGATAGTTGAAACCACATGAGAAGAATTACCCGATGCTCGATTTGGAGTTGGCCGCCATTATTTTTGCTTTAAAGATTTGGCATCATTATTTGTATCGTGAGAAATGTTAAATCTCTACTAATCACAAAAGTTTGAAGTATCTAATGAATCAAAAGGATTTGAATTTTTCATAACGGAGATAGCTCAAATTATTGAAAGATTATGAGCTAATGATTGACTATTATCTGGGAAAGCGGACGTAGTCGCAAATGCCTTAAGCAGAAAATTCTTGGTTGCTTTGAGAGCTATGAGTACAAATTTGGCTATGTCTGATGATGGTTCGATTTTGGCCGAGTTGAGGGCTAGGCTGTTATTTCTTCAGCAAATTTGTGAAGCTCAGAAGAATGACAGTGAATTGCAAGCCAAGCGAGCTCAATGTGAATTGGGTTATAACTCAGATTTTCAAATCGGACCAGATGACTGCTTAATGTTCCGTGATCAAATATGTGTACCAAAAGATACTGAGTTGATTCAGAAGATTTTACATGAGGCACACAGTGGTTGTTTTTCAATTCATCGGGGTAGTACAAAAATGTATAACAACTTGAAGAAAGTATATTGGTGGGATGGTATGAAAAGAGATATATCTGAGTTTGTATCAAGATGCTTGATTTGTCAGCAAGTAAAAGCTGAACACCAGGTACCTTAAGGTTTACTTCAGCCAGTGATGGTTCCCAAGTGTAAATGGGACAGGATCACGATGGATTTTGTGACAGGTTTGCCTCTGACTCTGAAAAAGAAAGATGTCATTCGGGTTTAGTTGATAGATTGACGAAATCAGCTCACTTTATACCATTACGTACTGACTACTCACTTGATAAGTTGGTTGAATTATATATTACTAAAATTGTGAGATTACATGGAGTACCTATGTCTATTATTTCGGATAGAGATTCGAGATTTACTTTGAGATTTTGGAAAAAGTTGCAAGAAGCTTTGGGTACAAAATTGAATTTTAGCACCGCATTTTATCCGTAAACTGACGGTCAATCCAAAAGGGTAATCCAGATACTTGAAGATATGCTCCAATGTTGTGTATTAGAATTTGAAGGTAGTTGGGAGAAATACCTACTACTAGTTGAATTTGCTTACAACAAAAGCTTTCAGTCGATTACAAAAATGGCACCTTATAAGGCATTGTATGGCCGCAAGTGCTGAACACCTTTGTATTGGACCAAGTTTAGCGAGAAACAAATTCACGGAGTTGATTTGGTTAAGGAAACCGAAGAGAAAGTAAGAGTAATTCGAGATTGTTTGAAAGCAGCTTCTGATAGACAAAAATCATATGCAGATTTGAAAAGAAAAGAGATTGAGTTTAAGGTCTGTGATAAAGTATTTTTGAAAGTATCTCCATGGAAGAAAGTTCTCAGATTTGGCCGGAAAGGCAAGTTGAGTCCACATTTTATTGGGTTGTATAAGGTTATTGAAAGAATAGGGCCAGTGGCATAACAGTTAGCTTTGCCAACAGAGTTGGAAAAGATCCATAATGTGTTTCTTGTGTCAATGTTTCGACGTTATCGTTCTGATCCTTCACATGCGATTCCTCTGACAGAGATCCGGATATGACTTACGATGAAGAACCGGTTAAGATTTTGGCTCGGGAAGTTAAACAATTGAAAAATAAAAGTATAGCCTTAGTAAAAGTGTTGTGGCAAAGGCCTGGAATAGAAGAGACTACATGGGAACCGGAGGAAGCCATGTAGAAACAATACTCAAATCTCTTTACCGGTAAGATTTTCGATGACTTAAATCCCTAAAGGGGGGAAAGTTGTAACAGCTCAATTTAGGGCATAAATGGAATAGTGGTTTTGAAACCACAAATCTGAAGTAGAAAAATTTATTTTATTATTATTTTAAGGTCTATGGCTTGATTGCATGATTGTGTGAAAATTTCATTTAGAAATTTTATCGATGGAGGGTTCAATTTGACATTTAGGACTAAATTACTAAAGTTGTAAAATGTGTGTTCTAGTTCAAAAATGTACTAAGTACTTGTGATTAATGGGTTTTTAAAGTCGAGGTCTTTGGATAGTAATTAGACCATTATACTAGTTTGGACAAAAATACCTCAAGGAAGATAAAACATCATAATTTTTAATGAAGTGCAATTTAGTCATTTGGCACATAAAATAAGAAAATGGGAAAACAAAGCCAAAATTGGTATCATCTTCACCAAGCTTGGTTGAAACTCTCATAAACACCATAGCTAGGGTTTTTCCAACTTTCAAGCTCAATAGTAAGTGCATCCTAGCCCCGTTTTTAATGTTCTTTACATTTTTGAGATCCTCGTAGCTCAGTTTACCTATTTCTACTAATATTTTAAGCTAGGGTTTATATTTAAAAATTTACCCATGGATGACCTGCATGTATTTTGATGTTTTATAGATGAATATGAATATTTGGAGTGTGATAAACAACTTTTACTAAGTGATTTTTGATGAAATTGCATAAAAGGACTAGCTAGTAAAAGTTATAAAATGTGTATAAGAGTGTGATTTAATGCAAATTGGAGACTGCCATAGTTATGAAAATGGTTCGGCTAAGCCTAGAATAAAAGGAAATTGAATAACAATTATTTTCCGAGCCTAGGGGCAAAATCATAATTTTGTGAAACTTTAGGGGTAAAATTGTAAATTTTGCCATAGGATGTTTTTGGGCTAATTTGAATAATGTGAGCCATTAATAAGCCAAATGTGTTATTATAGATCAAAAAAGACGTGGAAGGGGAAAGGAAAAGATATTGTACTAAATTACAAAAATTTTGTATGTAAATAATATATCGATTCTTTTTATGTTGTTATATTTCATTATTTTATAAGATGTGACTACCTATAGAATGATCATTTGAAGAAAATTACGAATCAAAATAGACTATGAATGAATTTGTTAAATGTTGAAAAGTGAAGAATTTCCCGGTTGAACCTTCGGACTAGAAAGGATACGAATGATCCATTGTGAGAACACATGTGTAGTACTATGTACAGGCTACTATGTGTTTAAGATGATTTTAGGCCACGTGTGTAGTACTAAGTACAGGCTACTACGTGTACCAGATAGTTAGGTCGCATGTGTAGTACTAAGTGCAAGCTACTACATGCATTAGATGGTTAGGTCACGTGTGTAGTACTAAGTGTAGGCTACTACGTATACTGGATTGTTGGTTACATGTATAGTACCAAGTGCAGGCTACTATTCGTACCAGATAGCTTCAGTTACAAGGGTGGTAATATGTGCAGGCAACCGTGTATCTATTATTATTCTGATGAGTTCAACGGGAAATTGACTAAGTGAAAATACATGTGAACATGACCATCTGATGAATAAGTGCAGGTATATATTTGTCGAAATTTATGAGCAATGTGCTCGATAGTTGAGTGAACTTTCGGTAAGATTGAATGGAGTAAGTGAAATTATGTAAGAGTGAAATTGTAATAAAACAGTTTTGGATAGCAGTAGTTGTGTAACTTTGAAAAATCACCAAAACTCATGGAGGTTTAATATTGAGTCTATTTTCATATAAAGGAAACGGTGTAAGCAAATGAATCTCATATTATGAGATATTTGAATTTTTGTGAGACAGAATCAGAATGATTTCAGAATCCCCTGTTTTGTCTTGGAAAAATCATTAAAAATTGTATAAATATAATTATGGGTTATAATTTATATTCTTAAAATCCTTAATGAGTTTATTTTTGAAATAAACAAATGGAAACATTATCCAAATCTTGTACGAAGAGATAATTAATTTTTAGTGAAGAGGGGTCATAACCATCAGATAGCAAAATAGGGGTGACTTTAAAGAATAAAATGTACTTATTGGCTAGACCAAAAATTTTGAAAATTTTATGGTAAGAAGATATGTGAGTCTAGTTTCTAGGAAAATTAGCAGATCTTAATTTGGAGTTCCGTAGCTCCAGATGTAAATAATTTAGTGACTGTGATGCAAGAAAACAACTTGACCTGAACATATGTACATATACTATTATGATTGTTTTATCTTGAGAAATATGTTGATAAATCGTTTATTATTTACGTACTTACTTGCTAAGCTTTATGCTTACTCTCTTTTCTTTTCTTTGTCTTATAGTATCACCAAGACAGCTCGGGATTTGGAGATCGTCGGAGATCCATCCATACTATCAATACTTTTTGGTATTTTGAAAACAATATTTTTAATTATGGCATGTATAGAGGACTTGGTTATTTTGTTTTATGTCATAATTAATTTGGCCTAAAATTTTGGCCTTCAATATTTGATAGTTCATTTTGTATATGACCATTGATATTAATTAATATTGTTCAAGCTATAAGGTATGATGTTGCATGATTAAGTATGAAAATTGAATTGTTTTAACTTGGATATAAAAAAAATCTATGTCATGGTTTTGTACAATTGCATTGTTATGTTCCAGTAATGTCTCATACCCTGTTCCAGCGTAGAACACGGGTAAGGGGCGTTACAACATCTTTTATGTTACCAACACTCGATACCAATGTGGTTTGAGCTTTAGGACTAATGTATTGCTTCTCGCGATCTCTATTCTAATATCCCGTTGAAGCTGTCGATCGATTGAAGCAATCTCTTGATTTCTTCGATGAGGAATGATAAGATTTATTCATCGATATCTTCCTTGATTCTTTTGCCTCTACATCAACTTTTCTCTTTTCTTTGCTAAGGGCCTCAGATTTACAAGCCCTCTCAACCAGTACTATAAATTCTTTCAGCTCAAGTATCCCAACTAACAGGTTTATACCTTCATTTAGTCCATCAACAAATCTTTTACACATGATCTCTTCAATAGACACATATTCTCGAGCATATTTGCTTAAACGTACAAATTCTCTTTCATATTCAGTGACGGTCATCCGACCTTGTTTCAATTTTAGAAACTCTTTATTTTTCTGATCAAGGAATCTTTGGCTTATGTACTTCTTTCGAAACTCGATCTAAAAGAATTCCCAAGTAACTCGTTCCCTAGGAATCACCGATGTCAATGTTTTCCACCAGTTATATGCATTATCTCTAAGAAAAGATACTACGCATTTAATACATTCGTCTGGAGTACAGGATAACTCATCAAATACTCGGATAGTGTTCTCAAGCCAAAACTCAACCCTCTCGGCATCATCATCAACTGTAGCTCAAAACTCTTCAGCCCCATGTTTACGAATCTTATCAACAGGTGGCTTACTCAATCGAATCGGATATATTACTTGTGGTGCAACCGGGACTTTTTGAGGAATAGGTGGGGGTGGAGGTTGTTGAGCAGCCAGATTCGTTCGTACGAATTCTGTGAACCAATCAGTCATCATTCGAAAGAAGGGTTGCTTAGCCTCTCTTTCTTGACCACTAGATATCAGCCTAAATTCGGTCGGCGCTGCCCCTTGAGCTGGGGCGGTCACATTACTCTCAACATCATCAGCTATCGTTCATTCAAGATCTATTAGCTATATATGAAAAGCACATTTTAACTGTCAGGAATCATCACACTATCGCAATTCATATATATGACATGCATAGCTAGACTCACATACGCTACGTTAGTCCTAGAATCGACTAAACCGTAGCTCTGATACCAATAAAATGTAACACCCCTAGCTCGTATCAGTCGCTAGACTAGGGTTAAAAGAGTTACCAAACAAATCTAAACATCTCGCATTCCTTTCCCAAACATCATAGCATCAAAGTTACACATCATTAAAGAGTCCCTTACGAAGGTCAACGAGACCTTAATCATGCTTTAAACAGGGGTCGGAACTAAACCGAGCTCATACAAAAATTTCCAAAACTTAACATTTTTCTAAGTTTTAAAAGTCACACACCTGTGTGAACAGGCCGTATGCCTCACACGGCATTAGACACACCCGTGTGTCTAGGCCGTGGCAAATCAGGGCATAAATACTTACTTCACTACATGACCACAAGACACGCCCGTGTGCCTTGGCCGTGGTTGAAACTGACTTGGGTCACATGGCCTACCACGTGTCTGTGTGTCTAGCCTATGTACCCTTCGAAATGGCCACACACGCCCTTGTATCAAGGCTGTGTGCCTCACACGACCACCAGACACGCCCGTGTGTCTAGGCCGTGCTCGAGATTGACTTGAATGGCTAAATTACAATAGACACACGGTCAAGACATACGCTCATGTTTTGAACTGTGTGGGGTGAAATTAGGCTTCGTTTAAGCCACATTTCCCACCTATCTCAAGCATTCCAAAACTAAAACATTTTAGCATCATTAGCATACATTCATAGGCAACCAAATCAACTAATCTGTACATATTTCATATCATTCAAATACCATCCAAATCACTACTCAATTTCACAATTAAAACATACCAAATCAATGTACCAATATCATCACAACTTATAGAAGTTTCAAACACATAAACTCATCATTTTAACACCTACTTCATACCTCAAAACTTGCCAATTTGACATTCCATATTCAAATCATCATAAGAACATTATATATATCATATGACTTATCTATTAAACACATCATTTAAAGCAACTTAAAAGGCCATTCATACCAACATTTAAAAACCAAATCTCATGGCTAGGTATTCACATCACAAAACATACTAAAATACTTCTAGCTTATACATGCATATACCATATATACAACTCTCAAAATGGTACCAAAATAGATGTGCGATAGTGTGATTGATGTCGCTGACGATCCCCAGATTCGAGCGAGCCTTATAACACTGTAAAATAGAGAACATTTCACAGAGTAAGCTTTAAAGCTTAGTAAGTTCGTACCATAAATAAACAATAGTTTATAATATACGAAACATCAACTAATAAACACTTAGTAATTCACAATTCATCCATCAATTCTATTCTATCTCATATAACATGTTCATATGAATTCATGAAGCTTCATACACATAGTATCATCTACCACATAGGTATCTAACATACATGAACTTAGTGCATCAGTGATTTGCCGAAACCGTAACAATCCTACATACTTAGTGCCATTTCAATAAATCAAAGCTATCTCGGTATTGCACACTTAGTGGCTTATATAGCTGAAGCTATTCCAACACGCACACTTAGTGCCATTTGTAGCCAAAGCAATTTCGAACCGCACACTTAGTGCCGAACATAGTCAATTATCATCATGCTCGAACCGTAATCAAATATCTATACAATTTATGCATTATCAAAGCATTAAAACATAACTAAAACATCATTTATCACATACGAACTTATCTCGTACACGGAATTAACGATTCAGATCGTTTACTCGATAATCTTCGATTTACCTCGATCTAAATCTGAATTCCTCTTTTCTTGATCTATATGTATTAAAAATTAACCCTTTTATTTAACAAATCATTCAATTCAATCCATATACACATATTTAGGGTATTTTACAAATTAACCCTTACATTTTCACATTTTAACACTTTAGTCCCTATTTCACAAATTCACAAAATACACATAATTTCAACAAACCCATACATAACTGAATTTTCCTATGGTCCTTACCAGCCCATATTTATCATTTATTTCACATTTTAGTCTCTCAATTTACAAATCTTACAATTTAGCCCATTTTACTTAAATTCATAAAAAATTCAAAGAAAAAATATATCAACCCAACACATATCTTTTATTTTCCAACAAATAACATCACAAATCTCACAATTTCATTAATGACATAATTCAAAATCATCATCAAAATAAAAAATTTAAGTATGGGCTTGATAGAACACTAAGCAGCGATCACAAAAACATATAAATTATCAAAAACGAAACAAAAATTAACCTTAGTCAAGCAAAACCATAGCCGAAATCCTAAGCTTAATTTTATTTCTTTTTCTTTTATGAAACCGACAAAGATGATGAATATATCATCAAATTCATGTTTTTTGGTTTTATTTAATTATCATAATATACTAAATACCAATTTTTTCCTTTTATTAAACCATTTAACAAACCATTATATTAAGGCCATAATTGTCCACTCATGCTTTCAATGGTCTAATTGCATCATAAGGACCTCTCCTTTAATAAGACAAATCAAGTAAGCACTTTAACAAATAGCAAGTAACTTTCACATTTTACTCAATTAGATCCTTTTATCAAATTAAGCACACAAACGATTAATTTTTCGTACGAAACTTTCACACATGTAAATTCACATATTATAATCACAGAAATAGTATTAAAACATTTTTCTGACTCGAATTTGTGGTCCCAAAACTACTAATCCGACTAGGGTCTAAATTGAGCTGTTACACTTGCATGCCGAATTGGAGAAAGAAAGGGGAGGAGCTTTCAACCATTTAGTTCCATGATTTGAAGCTCATTTTGGTTAGTAATTTTTGGTCCTTTTTATATGAATTGTGTTTTTGGAACCCAAAGATCATGAGTTAAATTACACATGTTGAAAATTTTAGAATTTTTAAAATTAATAGAAGTTATTACGGTGGAAAATCTAAGTTCTTGATATTATTTTGGTAGATTTTTAAAGTTGGAAGTGAAGTGAATTGATTTGTAAAGTCAATTCATGAAATTGTTCATTGAGGATAATTATGGAAAATTTTGAAAATATGGTGGTTAAATTGTTTATTTATGTGAAATGATCAAAGTATTAAAAAATATGTCATTAAGATATATTGAAGTCCTTTATTTGAAAGAGTTTTGCTTGGGTGTTTGGATGTTGAATTTGTGTTATTTTATAAAGTAAAATATTTACTGCATTTAAAAATTAGGGATTTAATTGAGTAAATTGTAAATGAGAATGATTTTATTATAAATTAAAGATATATACAGTCTGTATATTAAGGGTTAAGTATTCGCAATATTGGATTATGTGTTAATTGTGTAATTAACTTGTTTGATATGATGGATTAAGTTGTGTAGAATGTAAATGTTTTGGGGCAAATGTGTAAAAGTGTAAATAAGTAGCTAAATGTATTGAATTGAATGGTATATGAATTTGAGATTAATAATTGAAATAAATTATATTATAGATCAAGAACAAATTAGTAATCAAGGAAAAAGGAGGGTAGCAGAATAGTCCCTGGACTTTTGTCATTTTTACAATTTAGCTAGTAAGTTTGTAGTCTTTGAACTCGAACTATATTTATTTAATTTAAATACTTAATTATTACTTTGATATCTTAATTATATTTATATATATGCAAAAGATTAAGTTATGAAATGAGAAATTGTGAATTATATACATGAAATGTGACATTATGAAATGAACCAATAAATGATTAGAATTTAAATTGATAATATGGAAATGTTATATATGGAGATGTATTGCCGAATGAAGAGATTGAAGTTGAATAATGTTGATTAACGTCGGAGTTAAATAAAATATTGTGTTTACATGCTACGTAAGTTCGTAGTCCACGAACTCCAACTTTATAAATTGTTTTAATTAACTTAGTTACTACTTGATATCTTATTATATCTTTAAAGTATTTGTTAGTCCAATTGAATAGAGGTTTATGGAATGTGGCATTATGGAATAAATTAATGTATGATTAGTATATAATTGGAGTGGAAGTGTTATTAAATTATGAAATGTGATATTGAGTTATGAAAAGTAAAATTATGGACTTGCAAATAAGTAATTAACATCGTCAATTCGTTCCACTAGCACTGGGCACAAATACCATTTGTTTATCCAACTAGAGCTGGGCTCCCTAATTATTTCGTCAGTTTATCCGACTAGCGCTGAGCACAGTTTCCATCAGTTTATCTAACTAGTGTTGGGCACACATTCGCCAGTTTGTCCAACTAGCGCTGAGCACAAATATCATTGGTTTATCCAACTAGAGCTAGGCTTACCAATTATTTCATCAGTTTATCCGACTAGTACTAGGCGCAACTTTCATCAGTATATCTGACTAGTGCAAGGCACACATTTATCGGTTTATCCGACTAGCACTGGGTGCAAACTCTTTCGCGGATTATCCTGTAACACCCCTAACTCGTGACCGTCGCCGGTGTCGGACACGAGGGGTTAACGGCCAAATCCTCTCAAGGTACCAACCAATTTGACATTTCCAGTCAGGCTGGAAAACTGCGTCACCGTCGCCTTAAAAATCATATCTCGAGTTTCAATACTCGGAAACTGGTTTCATAAATTTTACCTGAATTTAGACTCACATATCCATCCATGGGTTTATTTCTAGAATTTTTGGTCGGGCCAATTGGTACAGTTTATTAGTTAAAATCACCCATGTTACAGGGATCGACTGCTCTGACCTTCGCGCGTTACAACTTGAATATCTCTCTGTACAGGGCTTTAATACTGGTGCCGTTTATTTCTAATGGAACTAGACTCAAAATGGAATCTGTACATATAAGGCATGACTCCTAATTCTTTCTGGATAATTTATGGTAAATTTTCAAAGTCGCGACAGGGGACCCAGAACCCGTTCTGGCCCTGTCTCGCGAGAACTTTAATATTTCTCAGTATACTGCTCATATGGTCGTTTCGTTTCGTCCATATAAAAATAGATTCATCAAGGTTCAGTTCCATAATTTACTCACTATTTAATTCTACTTTTACTATTTTTAGTGATTTTTCAATCTCATCTCACTGCTGTTGTCCGCAACAGTTACTGCAGATGACTATGCCAATTTCATGAATTTTCCTTGGCCTTAATCATCCATCATACATGACACAAATTATGGCCCCCTTATCAAAATTAGAGTTTCTAAGACTCGTGGCTATAGGTTCTAGCATCCCACTCGACGACCACATAGGCCATTTTCACATGGCTTAAAGTTTACAACCCACAATTCGACAAAATATAATAGCCTATACATGCCAAATGTTCTTCAACAACAAAAACAATACCACAAGATTTCAGCCGTTGTGATGACTTCAGCGACGGTCCCGATCACGCAAACAATACGAGTCCGAGAGACCTAAAATGGGTGACAAGAAAAAAACACCGAGTGAGTTTACAACTCAGAAGTCATAAGCATTCATTAATCCACCGATAAAGTTACTACTACATGTACAACAAATGAGGCTAGGTACTCGTCCATATCGAATCTATACCATAATACCTCGGACCTTTCGGTCCAATCTCGCACCAAGTCATACATCCACATTTCATATTCTACACAACAAGATAATCGAAACATTTTACACATTAACTCATTTTCCAGCACAACCATACAATTTCAATCATCACATAGATTTAAGGCTTACCAAATTCAACCCCAAGCATGAACGTATTCTCTATTCGTCATGAGCTCGAGGTACTTACCCGATTCGCTGTCCGGGATTAACTCGATAATGTCGCACACTCAGTGCCAATTGTAATACAAGTGCATATGGTGAATCCGCACACTTAGTGCTATATATTTTCAGCTCGCACACTTAGTGCTATAGAATCAAACTCGCACACTTAGTGCTGTACAATTTAAACCCGCACACTTAGTGCCAATCTTGTCACCGTGTCCATTTATACCCGCACACTTAGTGCCGTGACCAATACCTTATGCATTTTGCTGCCTTTATACATTCAACAATGGCATCATTCCATACACATACATTTTCATTTACACATCAATTCATTAAACACAATTGCATATATATTATGATCATTTAAATCAATACCAAATATATGCTTAATGACTTACTTAGTGTTGGGCAAATAATTCCAAGTCGGCTACTCGTTGACCTTCGATTTCCCTTTGTTGGACGCCTCTCCTTTAGGATCTTGAGCTTAAACAAATAAATCAACTCATTCAATCGCTTGGGTACATATGTTGGTATCCACATTCTAATGATAATATAACATGCGAACGACATGGTAAAATTTTATCTTGCTACCTTATGTTCTTGGCTATTCGGCCAATAGCCTTATGCAATTTACTATTCTATCAATAATCCAATCGCACATACACGTATACATATTCGTATATTAGATAACCATCCTTACTAACCACCCATTTTAGTTGATTTCATACAATCAAAGGCAATATCATAATTGGGTATACTTATATAGCGAACGTGCTAAAATTGGTCTAACATCACCTATACCCTTGATTGAATGGCGAATACTTATACTAGCAATTATAGTATCGATTTTATTCTTTCGAACACATAGTCCCATTCGGCCCTAACCATTTACTTAACGTATGTGTACAAATTCCATCTCAAGATTAGGAGTTGCAACTACAACTAGGTTACAACAATGCTCATCAATGACCGAATGCCTAAGCACAACTCTACTAAAAATTTATCCAACATCATTAACATGCCTTTCACTATTTTTTTTTCTAAACATCAAATACAAAGTAACTTACATGTATATATTAAACCAACCTTGCTAGCACAATATCCCTTAACCGAATATCATAAACCCAAGCCACATATATAGTTCATCAAGGCCTTTCATTGGCCACATTCGGCACCCTCTCCCCCATGAACAACCAAATTCCAACCTCCATTTAAAAGTATATGTACCAAGAGCTTCAACTACTTGGCCAAATACCAAGCCTCCAAACACCCAAATTTAATCCATGGGATGAATAGAACTTGAACTAATCACCTCGTTTATATCTAAATTTCCAAGGATTTCAAAGTGCTTACCTCTTCCTAAGCATCAACCAAGCCGAATCATGCACAAAAGAAATCCCTTCTTCTTCCTCCTTCAAGTCACGGCAATGGAGAATAGAATGAGCAAAAATTTTCTTCTTTTTTTTTTTTTTTTTCTTGTTCAATACACGGCCATGGGGAGGGGTAACCACACACACACACTTTTTTTTGTTTTTCTTCCTACAACACCAATATAATAACAATTCTAACATCAACCATTAGCAAAACATGTTGGAAACATGTTCCCTGCCCATAACCTTGTCATGGCCGGCCACTAGGCTATCTTTAGGGAAATTTGACATGCAAATCCTCATTTTCACAACATGCATTATTAGGCCACTTTGCATTTGCCTAGCACATTTCTAAATTTTCTCACACAAGTCCTTTCTAGTGAAATTCACCTTTATAACACTAAATCAAATCATCAAAAATGTCACACACAATTTAACACATATCATAGGCATCACAATAAATTTTAAATTATTTTTATGCCTCGGTTTTGTGGTCCCGAAACCACATCCTGTCTAGGGTCAATTTTGGGCTGTCACATATCCGCTAAGCGTCGAGTGTTGTGTATCAATTGGATTATACAACAAGGTTTTATGAATCATCTAAGAATGATGGTTATAGGTATTACCAAAGAAGATTATATTTACTTATGTTTATACATTTATTTATTAGAAGATATGATATATTCTTGAGTTAGATTATTAAAGTTGTGAAATAAATTCAAATGCTTTAGATATACTTGTGGTTATTCAAATTAGCGAAGTTGCTTATTGTGGATTGGTTTGTGCCATAATATAATTAAATTGCTGATTGATCTATGCAAAGCTATTTATATAGCAAGTGATGTGAATTGAGATATATGTTCAAACCAAATAAATGTGAATACTTGTGAAAGTTGAGTATAGCGTGAAATAATGTCTTGAAATGCATGAAATTGAAATTGTGATATCTTTTAATTGTATGTTTAAATAGTAGTATGATTATATAATTCAATTTGAGTGTTCATGTATCGTATCGTGTCTTAAAATGTTCGGATTATAGAAATATCACTAAGTTTTACTCAGTGTGCACTTTTGTTTTTTGTCTGCAGTTTAGGTACTCTCTTTTGATCATCGACTCAGCATCCAACAACAATCCCAATCTCAAGTGTGGTGATGTTTGTAATGGCATGTATCTAGGATGTCTTTGATTGTAACTGTAACACCCTTAATCCTTAACCGACGTCGGAATAGGGTTACGAGGCATTACCGAACAATACACATCATTCTCATACATTTAAGCAATCATAAACAAAGTTCTAAATCATTCACAATGTCCCTTACATGGGTCTACGAGACCTCAAAAAATGCTTAAAAGAGGTTTGGGACTAAACCAATAACATTTGCAAACTTTAAGAAACATAGAAAATTTCTTCAATTATAGGGTCACATGCCCGTGTGAACAGGTCGTGTGTCTCACACGGCTACCAGACACGCCTATGTCACAAGCTGTGTGAAAACAGGGCATCCATACTAACTTGCACCACACGGCCGAGGACATGCCCGTGTGCCAGGCCATGTGAAATCTAAGGAAGGTTACTGACTTGGGTCACACGGCCGACCACAAGTCCATGTGCCAGCCCGTGTACCACACACGACCAATAGACACGCCCGTGTGTCTAGGCCATGTCAAAACTGTAGGGTATACTGAAGGGTACCCTAGGGGTCACATGGCCATGTAACATGACCGTGTGTCACACACAGCTGAGACACACACCCATGTCTCTGCCCGTGTGGACAAAAATAGGCCATTTGAAAAACCAATTTGCCACCCTACAATTATGTACTGATAACAACCAATTTGGAATCATTTCCATACACTTATAGGCAGCCAAAAACATATCAAATCTCACACATTTCATGCCATTGCATAGTCGACCATTTCATTACTCAATTCCATAACTAAAACATATTATTTCAAAATGTTAAATCATCAAATTTACATAATTTTAAATGCATTTTATCATCATCTGAACACTTATTACATAGCATAAAACTTACTCTTTCAACATCCCATAATCAATCTATCACATAAGCGTTATTCACATCATATAACTTACTAATCAAACATAACATTTAGGCCAATTTAAATGACCAAATATATATATACCAACATTTACAAACCAAAACACATGGCTAATATCAAGTCTTCAAAACATATCACAAAGACACTAGCCTATGCATGCCATATACCATATATATACAAGCTTCAAAGGTACCAACAAATGATTGATAGTGTGACAACGTTTCCTGAAGATCCTCGAGTCCAAGCTAGCTTTGACTAACTATAAAACACAGGAAAATAACACACAGTAAGCTTCATAGCTTAGTAAGTTTATAAGTAAATAACTCAATTCATCAAATAATATAATTCAACCATTTGCACATTACTGAATCAACATTACTTTAACATAAACCTTATTCATGTCTCAAACATAAGTAAATACCATTTCATTAAACTTTCTCAATATAGTACTTGAATAGGTTCTGTACATACCGTACCACCTTGTACTAACCTCTTTTTCAACCACGGCATTCATTTATCCATTGAACCATTGGGGATAAAAATCGAATACTCAAGAATCACAATCAATAAGTACCTATACCATGGCCTGTAGCCAAATCAATGTAACTTATCCCGGAGTACCTATACCATGGCCCATAGCCAAATCAAGGTAATTCCTCTCAAAATACCTATATCATGGTCCATAGCCAAATCAAGGTATTATTCACACCCGAGGTGTTGGTATCATGGCCCGAAGCCAATGCATTAACTTAATGACATTACATTATCATCATCACTGTACTTAAGGTTTAATCGAGAAGTTTCGCTCGTCGATTTCATCGTCAAACACTTTCGTATAGTTGTATTCACAATTCAAACATTATCCGCAATCTCATAAACACATTTTATGCAATATCAAAGCATCAAAAATTAATTTATAATGAAATGAACACCTAAGAACTTACCTCGGTCGTAGAAACAATGAAACAAGCCGATTAATCGAATACTTTGTTCTTACCTTGATCTAAGTTTGAGTTCCTCTTTTCTTGATCTATATGTATTCAAAATTAACTCATTTAATCACTTATTCATTCAATTTCATCCAAAAATATTTATTTGGTAATTTTTACACTTTAGTTGCAAAACTTTCAAATTTATTTAATTTAGTCCCTATTTGTAATACAAGAAATTTGCAAAATTCAATTTAACCCATGCTTGGCCGAATTACCATAGTGCCCCTAGCATCCCATAATTTTCATTTATTTTACATTTTAACTCCCAATTTATACTTTTCTCAATTTCCCTATTTGACATTTTTGTCAAAAATCACTTTACAAAACATTAAAATCTATCCTTAAACTTTCATAATTCATCATCAAACATCCAAAAACTCAAGCACTCATCATTGGCACTTTAAAAAATCTTAAACAAATTCTAAAATTAAGATACGGGCTAGCTAGAACACGAAGCAACGATCACAAAAATATTAAAATCATTAAAAACCAAGCTAAAACACTTATCAAATTAAACTTCAAGTTGTCGAAACCCTAAACACATTCAAGCTCTCTTTCTTTTCTTTATTTCGGTTGAAGAATATAGAAATTAATGAATTAAAAATGGTTTTGTTTGATTATAATCATCATATTAGCCATTTTACAACTTCAAATAACATTTAAACAAATAATGGATGTCCAAAAGTGTCCATCAACTTTATCAATGGCATAATAACAACATAAGGACCTTTGGTTTAATAAACCATAGCAAATAGACACTTTTAACATATATCATGCAACTTTTGAATTTTACGTGATTTAGTCTTTTTTTTTTCAAATTAACCACTTAAACGATAAATTTATTTCACGAAATTTTCACACAGACATATTCACATGCTGTAAACACAAAAAATAATATTAAAATAATTTTACGACCTCAGATTTGTGGTCCTGAAACCACTATTTCGATTTATCTAAAATTGGGCTGTTAAAGTTAGTTGTTTTGTGAATGTGATGTAAATTGAGTTATAAGTATATATTTATGTTTCAAGCTAAATGTTAGTATGTGTTTTGACCAAAGGCTTGATATGTGTATGGAACTTAAAGCTTGATGTCTTAAGTAGCATTCTATTAGGCTAAATTGAGTGATTTTGGCATACTTTAAACTTCGATTTGGATGATGCATTGTTGATGTATTTTGATGATAAAAAATGTGGTACCAATGAGAGTACATTGGTTAGGCACTTAAGATGATTATTTTGGCATGTTTTAAGTATGTTTAATCGTATTTTGAATAGGTTAAATGATTGGTATTTGAATTGCTTAAGGCCCAAGTAATCTTGAAATGGTAAGCTTGTTGTTTAAGGTAGATTTTAGGTCCACACAGCTAGAGACACGGGCGTGTGACTCGGCCATGTGAGGGACACTGCCGTGTGACCCCTATTTTCAATTTTTTTGAAATTTTCCTATGCTTTCCAAATGATTTCAAATTGGTCCCTATTTGTTTCTAAAGTATTTTTAGGGCCTTGAAGGCTCAATTTAGGGACAACATGTGTATGTAGGAATGGTTTAAGTTGTGTTTATGATTTTTAATGAAATTAATTATAAATGTTCTAATTGTACGGAAATGCTCGTAACCTTAATCCATGACGGAGAGGGGTGTTACATCTTTCCTTGTCTATAGTGGTGCACATTAGGGACAATTTACTATCTAAAGTGTGGGGGATAACATAGAAAAATTATTTTAATTTGTATTATCAAATGTGTGCTTGAGCTTGTAGAAACACAAGTGATTAGTCAGGAGCCGTATATAGGTTGATTGTATTTACTCTAAATTTGACATGATAGTAGATGATTTTCAATTTTTTATTATTAGACTATTAAGTTCTTTATATTACATTATAAATAGGCATTGAGCAATTGAATGTACCAAAAGATATAGAGAATATAGGGAAACGAGCATGCTAGTATGTATGATAGATTTTTGAATTTGTGATTGTTTGATTTATTAAATTTGTGAATATTGAGATACCTAAGGATGATGTAAGGCATTGCTTGGTAGTACCTATATTTGAACTAGAAAGCACTTCTTGATGAATTTTCATGCAAAATTCGAGCCAAAAACATTAAATTGCATTTACATTTTATATTCGGTCCTGAACTGCACAACTATAGTTGTTTGGCCATACATAATGAGGGTTAAGTAGATATATCAAGGTGGATTTTGTAAAAATAAGAGTGAAATAGGAAGAAACAGTATACTATAGTGACTATAGGTTAGCTATTATATGCCAAATAAAAGAAAAATACAAAAAAAAAGAAGCAAAACGAGTAGAAAAAGTACTTGAGAAAGAAAAATAAAAGCATTTCTAAGTGAGATGTATTGAAAAAGGAAAAAAAATGTGACAATGTCTCAAAGATAGAAAATAAACTTGTTCATTATTGCATACAAACTCTGAGTTAGCCGTATTTATTATATTATGTCATGGCTTCTTATATGGAGAAATAAGGAAGGTGAAAGTAGAAGAAATAAGGCGGTGAATGGCTAAGGGTCACTAAAGGGGAGAATAGGGAACAATATGATGTGTCAAACTATTTTCATGTTTGAAATTATTTTTATGCTTACTATTTTTGAATTTTTGAGTTCCATACATGTCTTCAGCGTCTGAATGTTACCAGCCCGAAAAACCTTACGTGATCTAGGTAGACTTATTCATAAATTGACATCTTATCAAATAATTACATTTACGACTATTTGTAATCTACTAGGATAATCAAATTACTTGTATAATTTATTGATGGATCAATACATTTGAAAACCTTAAAGTTTGTATACTTTGTAGTATACTGAACTTAGGTGTTTGATATTAAAAGTGGTAAGTCGTCTACATATAATGACAAGATTAAGCTAATGTTGTACTATACTTGCTTAAGGGTTGTAACACCCCTCACCCATATTCAACGCCAGAATAGGGTTATGGAACATTATCGAACTTATTATACAATTAAACATACATTTGATATACATTCTCAAATTTCAAATAAACATCATTCAAAATCATTCACATTGTCCCTAACATGAGTCAACTAGGCTCTAAACATGCATTTGGGGTGGTTCGGGATTAAACTGATAACTTATGAAATTTCTGGAAATCTTAGAAAATTTTACAAAATACAGGGGACACATGCCCTTGTGGCCTGGCTATGTGTCTCACACGGTAAAAGACATGCCCTTGTCATAGGATGTGTGGACATTTAAAATGGGATCACATGGCCATGTCCTAGCCCGTGTCTAACCCTGTGTAACTCTTTGACTTGGGTCACACACACAGCCAACCACACGCTCGTGTGACCAGCCCGTGTGCCCTTTGAAATGGCCACACACGCCCATGTGCCAGGCCGTGTGCTAGGCCGTGCCAAACCTGTAGGGTATACTAACTTATGCCACACGGCCAAGTCACATCCCCGTGTGCTAGGCCGTGTAGAACATACTGACTTGATTTTTAAATCAAAACCAGGGGACAAATGGCCGTGTAAGCTGACCGTGTGTCATACACGACTGAGACACACGGCCGTGTCTCTGCTTTTGTGGACAAAAAATAGGCTATTTACGAAGCCATCATGCCACCCAAATTTTCATACACCTACACCAAACCAAATGGCACCAAACATAACATAAATAGGCATTCATCCAAACTCAAATAAGCTTAATTCATGCCATATCAAATCCAACATTACAAGGTACACAAATACTACAATGTTCCATTCAATTTCATACCAAAACTCATAATCTCAAACCATCAATAAGACCACATTCATTTAATGATCATCTTACTTAAAATCACAAGCATACTAATCTCAATTTATCAAACATATGATATACAAATTACCAATTCACAAACTACCTTTCATCACAAGCATTTATATTGCAATTACCATATGCATAATAAAGGCCATTTGCATATATATACACAACCAAATCAACTAAAGTAAGCCAACTCCTCTACTTAACATTTACAAGGCATTCCAAATGACCAACTTCATTACCAAACTATTTATCCAAATGACCAAAACTCCTATACATGCCATATATCCTAAAACATAGATTCAAAAGTACCAAAGTGTAGTTTGATAGTGTGATGAGGTCTTTGAAAATTCCCGAAACCAAGCTAGCTTTGATTTCACTATAAAACATAGAAAAATAAACAGTGTAAGCTATAAAGTTTAGTAAGCTCGTATGATAATAAACTCATCTTACCATACAAATACAATTTAAATAATTGATCATATCAATATACAACTCAAATAAATACACAAGCCTATCACATATTCAATCACAAAGTTAAATGAGAATTTCACAAGTTTCTTTGATTCAAAGGTTATAAGGTTCATATACATACCTGTACCATCTTGTATCAATCTCATACACATCCATATCTTTCATATACCCATTGAACTAATTGGGATACTATCGGATACTTGGGAAATCTCGCACCCTAAGTGCCATATACATAGCCGAAAATATCTCAATCTTGTATGACATATAATGCTCACTCTCGAGCTAACAACGGGTCTACTCACACAAGCTAACGGTAATAACAAAGCTACACGGTGCTACTCACACAATCTAACGAGAATCCACAACACATGCCGGATAACTCAGCCACCAGTAGGACGTACGGACCAACATCCTAATCACATAATCCCTAATGACATGTCATTTGTATCCTAATATATTCCTAAGGTTCAACTGGGATTTCACACGTTGCCAAATCTTCATCGAACATTTCCGTAAAGTCGTATTCATCAATAATGAAATTATAAAGCATTTAAAGCACAATTACGTTAATTATTATTAACATACGAACTTACCTCATTTGCAAAAATGATGAAATAAGTCGATTAGTCTGATACTTTGTTTTTCCTCCGATCTAAATCTTAATTTCGCTTTTCTTGATAAATTGAGCTTGTAATCTTGGCCGAACCTAACATGCATCCATGAGGTTTCTATCTTCTTAATTTCGATGGGAAAGACTAGAGAAAGATGATAGCTTTGTTGTTTTCTTATTTTACTTATTTATTTTACTAAATTACCTTTTTAACCTTATTAATAAATAATTAAAATCACCTAATTAATGGCCATATTTGTCCACTCATATTAACAATGGTCTAATTACCACATTAGGACCTTCAATTTAATAATTCATAGCTATTAGACACCTTTAGCTAATAGAACACAAGTTTTACACTTTATGGGATTTAGTCCTTTTTATCAAATTAACCATTCAAACGATAAAATTTCTTAACGAAAATTTCACACAATCTTACTATCATACTGTAGCCTTCAAAATAATAATAAAATAAATATTTTGACCTAAAATTTGTGGTTTCAAAACCACTATTCTGGTTTGACTAAAAACGGGCTGTTACAAGGGTCATCTCTTAATTGTTTATTTTTGTTTACTTTGCTTGATGATAAGAAATATGTAACACCCCAAACCTGGCCTAGACGTTATGGTCGAATTTGTGATGTCACATTGGAGTGTTTTTCCAAAACATAAATTGCGTGAATTTTGTTCTTCATAAAACTCCTTTAGGATCTTAACCAAAGTTTAGGGTGTCCGGTTCATCATGAAAACTCAAGTTATCTTAGCAAAACATTAATTATCTTAGTTTGTTATTAAATTTTAAAACAGTGTTTGTTACAGAAGCTTTCAAAATGTGTTGCGTACACATGGTGTTTTCAGAAAAATATTTCTTTATAATTTCTTGAAAAATTTGAGACCTACTACTACCAGATTGAAATTTAAGTAATTAAATCCCCAAATTAAAATAAAAATAAAATTAAAGAGGCCTTATTACAAATTGAAAACCCAAAATAAAATCTTAATTATAATATTAAAAGAACCTTCGTCAAGTGGCCACCTCTGAATTCTCCGTCGCCTCGATCCATTTAAGCCTGGGGATTTCCTGCACAGTTCACAGATGGTTGAGTTTACGAAACTCAATGCATGAAATCCACTAAAAGCATACAGCCAAAGTAAACACAATTTGGGCCTAAGCCCATGCAATATCGATTAACCTTAGCCTATTTCATAATAGTAGCGATGCAGGCCCGAGCCTGTTCGATGTGATGGCGATGCAGGCCTAAGCCCGTTTAACATTTTAGTACAGTATGCAAACAAAGAGTCCTACCCAATCCATCTTCTACACACCATCTCTGTACCAACCCTACACACCATGTGGGGAAAAAATCGACCCACCCATCCGTACACACCAAATAGTACCGGTTACTGCACTTAAGCAGTATTTGCAGTAGAGCTGCCAGTAATAGGCTTATAGCCTTTCAGTACACTTCCTCCAATATCAAATATCCCATCCCATGCAATGCAACATAATATATATGTGTATATTGTAAAATGTCATGCTCGAATACAGTCAAATACAGCATAGGGGTATATCAGACATTTCATCTGTTAGGGGTCTGAGTGTACTTACTGTCCCAACAGTAGGGCAACAAACCTCTCGAGTGACCCATGCAACCTTAATGGTCAAACAGTGAAAATGGTCTCAAAGCCCATAGCCCGGCCCACGAGGGCCCACACGCTCGTGTGGCCTAGTAAGCCCAATAGTGGCCTTGGCCATGCAAACTACACAGTCTGGCCTAACAATCTCCATATGTCCTTACAGTTTTACTCGTTCGGGCCTGCAAACTCATGGGGCCCACACGCCCACTTCGGCCCAACGTGGCCAAAATCGGCCTTAGCTTATGAGATCGCTCATGGTGGCCTCTACGGTCAAACGCCTACGTTTTGTGAATTCTGCTCACCATACGAGCGAGTGTATGCTCGTGTAAAGTCAATAGTCGTACATTTCCGGCTTTTGCCGATCTATGCTAATAATAGTGTGATTACACACCTGTTGCAAAATGTGCGTCTAGCCCAAGAGTTCCCCAAACCTACACTTAGTCACGATAATCCGTTAGTTGATTAATACTAGGGTTAATCACCCTTCTTTATTCCCAACTTAAAATAACATCTGATACTTGCCTTGATCGTAAGTGTGATTAGCCCTGCTAGAACAGTTGATCAAGGTTGGTTTACTCTCCTAACCAAATAGCTGCGTTGACAGTGAAACCCATTAATGATGATCACAGAAAAACACATGACGTGAGACTGAAATACAGCTTACAGAAAACAAAACCCAAGGATAAGAGGAAATAGGAAATCGGCCAACACCTTCCTAAATAAGTCACGCACCAATTGAATACCATAATCGTAAACAGAATTACCTTGATCGAGTAAAGAAGGAAAGGTTTGACTGCTCAGTATTCTCTAGCAACTCTTTCACTCACCAAGGAATTTTACAAACTGAAAGGGACACCACACCTAGGAAAAGGAGGGTAAGAATCGACAAGAAGGGAAAAAGTATTCTGCTTTTAGTAGAGCAAGAGTACTTACCGACTTGTTGAAGAACAACCCCAAATCGTAAACAACAGGGATGTAGTACTTGGTCTCAAAAGCTAGATAGACAAGAAGAAACTTTGATGAACTCGAGAGTCAAAGAGAAGAGATGTTATATTCGGTCAAGGGAAAAGAAAAGATGAAGGGTGAAGGAAGAAAATGTATTCGGTCAAAAGGGGAAACGTTGGAGTGAGGGAGAGGAAGAAAGGAGGATATTCAGCCAAAGAATTTGATACTAGAGAGAAGAGGAGCAAGGGAAATCAGTGACCAAAACGTTAAAAGAGAACAAACTGGGAAAGACCAAAAATGTTGAAATTCACACCAAAGAGAAAAGAGTAAAAAAGAAACAATAGCCAACCTCACAGCTTTTGCTCAAAAGTCAAAAATGCCAAAAGTGAGAGTCCCAAATTCGGCACAAACACATTCCTCACTTGACTCCTCAAATCTCTCCAACTAAACACTATCCATATCCCTTCAAAATTCCTAACTTTTCTCCCGACAACACTCCTAGAATTCAGCTGCACACTCTCCACTTCCCTCAATACTCTCAACCGTCCAAGAGCATCATCGTCCTACTAACAAATAACCTCCTATATGGCACAGCAACAAAAAGACACGCCTTGCGCATAGGAAGAGTAAAACTCAAGTCCCTTTACCATTAGTAACACACCACTATCCATTGGACCAACATGCTTCTTATGACATATTCTCCTTATTTTTATTTAACAGCCCTACTGACAAGAAGCAGGGTTTATTCAAACCAAAATCAAAATTTTATACAAGCCAAAGCTTGAACTCACGACCTTTCCAACACACCTCAGGACACTCAACCATGGAAGCAAACATACATTTATACACACAACACATACAAATAATTTTAACAGGGTTTTCGGGATTTGGGGCGTTACAATTCTACCCTCCTTAAAGAAAATTTCAGCCTCAAAATTTACCTGGTCAGAAAAGGTGAGGGTATTATTATTGTATTGCCTCCTCAGGTTCCCACGTAGCCTCCTCAGAACTGTGGTTCCGCCAAAGAACTTGGACCAAAAGAATAGACTTCTTCCTCAGTACTTTCACATCATGGTCTAAAATCTGAACACGCTCCTCCTCAAAAGTCAGATTTAGTCTATCCTCAACCTCTTCAGTTGAGAAGATATGTGTAGGATCAGAGTGATATTGCCTCAACATAGAGATGTGGAACACATCATGAATTTGGTCCAACTCATAGAGTAACTCAAGCTGATAGGCAACCCTTCCCACACATTTTAGTACACGGTAAGGCTCAATGAACCTAGGGCTTAACTTCCCCCTTCGACCAAACCTTAGTATCTTCTTCCATAGAAAAACCTTAAAAAACACCAAGTCCCCCACAGAATACTCAATCTCCTTACGCTTCAGATCCACATAAGACTTCTGTCTATCAGATGCCGCTTTCAATTGATCCTGAAGCAATCTAATTTTTCTTCAGTATTAGAAATCAATTCAAGGCCTAGAGTACGCCGCTCACCCAACTCAGTCCAACATGACGGAGTGCGACACCTACGACCATATAGTGCTTCATAAGGTGCCATCTGTATGCTAGACTGGTAGCTATTATTGTAAGTAAATTTCGCTAGTGGTAAATAATCTTCCCAACTGCCTTGGAAGTCAATTACACAACTCCTTAACATGTCCTCCAGCATCTGAATCACCCTCTCTAACTGACCATCTATCTGACAATGGAATGTAGTACTGAAGTCCAACCGTGTACCCAGAGTTTCATGTAACTTTTTCTAGAACAGAGACGTGAAGTGAGGAACTCTGTCAGAGATATTATGGAAACTGGTACTCCATGCAGTCTCATCATCTCGGATGTATACAACTTAGCCAGTTTCTGCAATGAATAATCCATGCGAACAGGTATAAAAATGGGCAGATTTGGTCAATCAATCTATGATGACCCACACTAAGTCTTTCTTGGAAGGCGTTAAGGGTAGCCCACTCACAAAGTCCATAGTTACCCATTCCCAATTCCGCAGCGGAATGTTAACTGGCTGAAACAACTAAGAAGGCAACTGATGTTTCGCTTTAACCTGTTGGCAAGTAAGACATTTCCCTACAAAGTCGATAATCTCATGCTTAAGACCCGACCACCAATATATCTCACGGAGATCTCTTTACATCTTATTTCCACCTGGGTTCATAGCATAGGGGCTACTATGTGCCTCTCGCAGTAAAGTCTGCCTCAAATCAGTATCCTCAGGTACACAAATTCTGCCACGGAACAGAGTACCCATGCGCTATTCAACCTAAAATCTAGAGTATTACCATTCTCGATCTGATGGAATCGAAGACCAATGATTCATCTTCCAACTATTTACTCTTAATCTACTCGATCCATAGTAGTTTAACTTGGAGTTCAGCCAACAAGCTACCATCATCATATAAGCTAAGACGAGCAAACATCACTCTCAAGTCAACCATAGCCCTATGGCTTAGTACGTTGGCCAGGACATTAGCCTTCCCAGGATGGTATTCAATTGAATAATCATAGTCCTTAAGCAGCTCGATCCATCTACGCTGCCTAAGATTAACTCATTTTGAGTGAGGAGATATTTGAGGCTGTTGTGATCTATGTAAATGATACACTTCTCACCGTACAAGTAATGCCTCCAAATTTTCAAAGCGAATACCATTGTGGCCAACTCTAAATCATGCGTTGGGTAATTTGCCTCATGAGTCTTAAGTTAGTGAAATGCATAAGCTACCACCTTACCCTCTTGCATCAACACACAACCCAAACCAACATGTGATGCATCACTTTAAATAGTAAATTCTTTCCCGGATTCTGGCTGAATCAAGACAAGAGCCTCAGTCAAAACTTTCTTGAGCTTCTCAAAAATCTCTTGCTGCGTATCAATCCAATTAAAGGGCACATCCTTACGTAGCAGCTTAGTTAAGGGCACGGTAATTAGTGAAAACCCCTTTACAAATCTTCAGTTGCACCTAGCCAGTCCTAGAAAACTACGAATTTCTGACACAGTCTTAGGCTGCTTCCAATCTAGAACAGCCTCAATTTTCTGAGAATCCACCCTAATCCCTCAGCAGATACCATATGACCCAGAAGAGTTACTTCTCGTAGCTAGAATTCACAGTTGATGAATTTAACATATAGTTGTTTCTCTCTCAAAATCTACTGAACAATTCAGAGATGTGCATCATGCTTATCCTCAGTCCTCGAATACACCAGAATGTCATCTATAAACACCACCACAAACTGATCCAAATAGGGATGGAACACTCGGTTCATCAAATCTATAAAAGTCGTTGGTGCATTCGTCAATCCAAATGGCGTCACTAGGAACTCGTAATGACAGTATCGAGTCCTAAATGCTGTCTTGTAAACATAAGTCTCCTTGACCCTAAGCTGGTGGTACCTCGATCAGAGGTCAATCTTAGAGAAAATCAATACTCCCTACAATTCGTCAAACAGATCATCAATCCTTGGTTGAGGGTATTTGTTTTGTCTGTAGTCGATGCACATACGCATGGATCCATCCTTCTTTTTCACAAATAAGATTGGTGCTCCAATGATCCTCATCTCAGACATGCACCTACCTTTTTCCAACATTCACCCTGATGGCATTTAACACAATTAGCATAAGACTGCGGTCTAATAGTAGTAGCAGCAGGTTCCCTAATTCTCATTGGCCCATCAACTCTGGGATTTTTCTTAAGCCTCTGAAAAGAATTTGAGGGCCTAGCATCCCTCTTACCTCTGCCCTTTTCTCTATTCTGACGCTCAGCATGCGTCACATCCTCGGTGATTTTTGCCTTGTCCACCAGTGCTGCGAATTCCCACTCCCTCTGAGGAGCTATTGTGACAGCCCAAAATTGACCCTAGTCGGAATGTGGTTTCGGGACCACAAAACCGAGGCATAAAAATAATTAAAATTTATTTTGATGCCTATAATATGTGTGCTCATGTATGACATTTTATGATGATTGATTTAGTGTTATAAAGGTGAATTCCACTAGAAAGGACTTAGTAGTGAACTTTGAAAGTACGATAGGGAAATGTGTGATGACTAATTAAAGCATGCATGCAAAATAATGGACTTGCATGTCAAATTCCCTTTTACAAGTGATGGCCGGCCATGACAAAGAGATATGGGCTAAACATGTCATGAAACATGTTTTGTTGGGCATTAGGGAGAAATAATAAACAAATAAGCATGGGTAAGAAAAGAATGAAAAAAAATGTGTGTGAGAGTAGCATTCCCCCATTGCCGTGCAACCAAGAAGAGAAAACAAAAAATTTGTTCATCCTTGTTCTCTCCTTTTGGCCGAAAATACTAAGAGGAGAAGAGATTTTGCTTCATTTCCTTTGTTTAGAAGAGATCTAGAAGGATATTTGGCTAAACTTGCATCAAGATTGAGGTAT
Source organism: Gossypium arboreum (assembly GCF_025698485.1). Taxonomy (NCBI): domain Eukaryota; kingdom Viridiplantae; phylum Streptophyta; class Magnoliopsida; order Malvales; family Malvaceae; genus Gossypium; species Gossypium arboreum. The sequence continues at coordinate 112,815,902 of NC_069077.1, read as the reverse complement.
GTATGAGGTTGTGTCATGAGATTCATGCATGTTTTAGTTGCCAACTTGATGTTCATGTTAGCCATGGTTCAAATCCTTGTTATGCCATGGAAGTGGTATTTGGTCAAGGTTGGTATTGTGATAAAGCCATTGCATGTTAAGTGTGAAGCTTGATGATGATGCATGCAATGATGGATTGTCTACTCTTGAAATTTCTTTGTAGCCATCTTGAGTAAGACTTTGAGTTTTCTTTTGTTTAACCATGATTGAAGATGAAAGGGCATGATTGTGATGTATTCGGCCATGATGCATTCATGAGCATGGTTCATGCTTCTTGCATGTTAGTTAAAATTTGTGTTTTGGATGGCTATATGGACACCTTGAAATTCGACCATGCTCATATATGTATATATATGTTTGCACATGATGTTTTGGTTATGAAGTAAGTGATGAATATGTTTGTTTAAAGAAGAAGATGTTGAAGAATGTTTGTGAAATTGCAAGCACATTCTGCCTAGCACACATATGAGTGCTTGATGCTATATTATAAGTTTTGAGCTACAATATACAAAGCATTAACTAATAAAATGCATGCTGTTTTTGTGTGGTATTAAGTGCATAATTGGCCTCAACATGGACATGTATATTCGGCCTTAGGGAGCCTATTGATGGCCTTAGCTTTTCCTTGATGCTCGAATGAATTGTATTGAATTGCTTGATGTAGTATAAAATGTGCATGACCATTGTGTATTCAAGCGAAAGGGTGGCCATATGACCATTTAAACTCCTTGTCATATTCGCCATAAGCTAGCACAATGAGGTTTTAATAAATTGAATTTGTTTGAATTAGCTCAAGAGCTTAGAGGGCCACAATTGGACAAGGGAAGGAAAAAGTGATCGAATAGCCGTAAAGCCGTTCGACAACATCCGAGGTAAGTCCTCAAGAAGTGACCCTACTTGAATTATGTGAAATGAAATATGGATGTGTATTGATTATTGATTTATGTGTGTATGAGTATTTGAATGATACCGGGCTAAGTCCCGAAGCGATTATGCTTGTGATTATATTTGCGTTTGAGCCTTAGTAACGAAAATGAAATATGAATGTCTAATGATTATTGATGCATGTGTGCATGAGCAATTGAATGATATCCGGGCTAAGCCCAAGACATTTATGCTTGAAATTATATCCGGTTAAGACCGAAGGCAATTGTGCTAGTGGCTACATCCGGCTAAGACCGAAGGCATTCGTGCGAGTCATTCTATCCGGGCTAAGACCAAGGCATTCGTGCGTGGTTATATCCGGTTGTATTCTGAAGAAGCTTGGGCTGGAGGTGAGTGTTGGTTGCTGTAATAAATTCAATTAAATGCGCTCGAAAGGCCCAAAGAATAAGGTATGTTTATATGTGCATTGGAAAGTCGACTTGTTTGGGCAACATTCGCTCAATCGACTAGCAATTTCAGCTATTGAATAGGTTGATACCTTGTGAAAGTATATAATGATGAAGTGGGAAGTAAGAATGATTATGTGAATGTGTATTAATGAAATGATGCATTTGGCTATGTGAATGTATTGCTTTAATTAAAGCTGATTTTATTCCTTGAGACTTACTAAGCATAAAATGCTTACCCGTTGCTTTGGCTCTCTGTTTTATAGATTTTGCTCGATAGCAATCGGATTTGGGATCATTAAAGTCAAGTCATCCACACTATCAACGCCTCCATTTTGGTATAAATTTTGGTTGAACTTTGAAATGGCATGTATAGGACTACCCTTTGTTGGTTTAAATATGCTGTGATGTATATGTGTTCGACCATGCGAAAATGGCTCGTAAAAGTGAAGTACGAACTTAGACTATTTGCGGTTTGTGTATATATATATGGTGTCATGATGTGATTATGGATTGGAAGTGGAATGTTGGTCACATGATCAGCCATTGGTATGGTTAAAATGATCATATGTGAACCTATGTATGGCAAGACTAGTTGGTTCATGGAGACTACAAAATAGGTAAGACCTACCTTCAAAACAGATGCTGCCAGCTGCAGTGACGTGAATGTAAAAAATCACCAAAATTTGTAGGGATGGTATTAAATAGTGAATAAGCTATGTAAATGAACCTTGATGAGTCTATTTTCATATGGAAGAAACGAAATGGTCATAGGAGTTACATGTTAAGAGATATTAAAGCTATTGTGAGACAGGGCCAGAATGGTTTCTGGGTCCCCTGTCGTAACTTTAAAAATTTACTATAAATTATCCAGAAAGAATTAGGAGTCATGCCTTATATGTACAGATTCCATTTTGAGTCTAGTTTCATTAGAAACAAACGACACCAGCATTAAAGCCCTGTGCAGAGAGATATTCAAGTTGTAATGCGCGAAGGTCAAAGCAGTCGATCCCTCTAATATGGGTAACTTTAACTAATAAACTGTACCAATTGGCCCGACCAAAAATTCTAGAAATAAATCCATGGATGGATATATGAGTCTAAATTCAGGGAAAATTTACAAAACCAGTTTCCGAGTTTTGGAACTCGAGATATGATTTTTAAGGCGACGGTGATGCAGTTTTCCAGCCTGACTGGAAATGTCAAATTGGTTGGCAAAATATGTGGACTTGGCTTGTTAACCCCTCGTGTCTGACACCGGCGATGGTCTCGGGTTCGGGGTGTTACAGCTATTAAAACTCTTAGACCATCCCTGAGGCCATCTTCAAAATGAACACACTACTCGTATTCTATTTCCACCATCCCACGTGCATAGCGGCTCAGTCGTAAAAATTCTACCTCATATTCAGCCACTATCCTTTCTCTCTGCGTTAAATTCAGGAATTCCCTCCTACGGGCATCCATATAGCTATCACCCATATACTTAGCCTAGAAATTAGTCTTCAAAAACTCCTAGATCAACCGATCAGCTTGAGTGCCCTATTTGACAGTAAGCCACCACTGGTATGCCTCGTCTCTCAGCAGTGATACTGCACCTTTTAGCTTCTGATCAGGGGTGCAGTCAAGGTCATCCATGATCCTTTTTGTGGCCTCAATCCAATATTCTACCATATTGGGGGCAAATCTAGCAATACCCTTGAATATCTCCACCCCATTAGACCTTAGTCGTTCCATAATTGACCCATGGCCCATATTACTAGTATTAGGCCTAGCGACCCTTTTCAAAATCCTCAACATTGCTTGGGACAATACGTCGTCCCCAACTGCTCAATTTTGAGTCCTTGTTTCAGCCATAAGTGAAGCTGGTGCCTCTCTAACTTTCTCATTAGCCTGGTGTCCGGAAGGCGAAGACCCAGCTTGAGCACCCCCATGACCTCTGCCGCGGCCCCTACCACGAGTACATCTAGTGCTCATTATCCAATCGCACTTTTATCTATATTAAAAGTTTTATGCTAGTCAGTTTATTGTTCCAGTGTTTATTATTGATATCATATGAACAATATTATCCAAGAGTTTTGATTTTGCAGTTCGTATTCCTATTATGGTTCGCAGTTTTACTCTAACTAAGAATTTCAGTATAGTTATACTACCTAAAGTAATCTCAGTAATAACATTTCAATATTATCCTTTTAGAAATAAATAGTCAAAAAACTTATAGGATCGGCGTGAAGACTCGATGTACCACTCCTTCAGTAAAACATTTTAAAATCATTTATTTTTTTTCACCAGTTTAAAAGAATGTTGTTGAAATTTCTATGTTTCCAAACCCACAGCTGAGTTTTGCAACCTGGCTCTGATACCACTAAATGTAACACCCCAAACCCGGCCTAAACGTTATGGCCGATTCTGTGATGTCACATTTGAGTGTTTTTCCAAAACATAAATTGCATGAGATTCATTCTTCAGAAAACTCCTTTAGGATCTTAACCAAAGTTTAGGGTGTCCAGTTCATCATGAAAACTCAAGTTACAATGGAAAACATTAATTATCTTAGCTTGTTATTAATTTTTAAAACAGTGTTTATTGTGGAAGCTTTCAAAATGTATTGCGTACACATGGTGTTTTCAGAAAAATATTTGTTTATAATTTCTTGAAAAATCTGAGACCTACTACTACCAGATTGAAATTTAAGTAATTAAATCCCTAAATTAAAAAAAAATAAAATTAAAGAGGCATTATTACAAATTAAAAACCCAAAATAAAATCTTAATTATAATATTAAAAGAAACTTTGTCAAGTGGCTACCTCTGAGTTCCTCGTCACCTTGATCCATCTAAGCCTAGGGATTTTCTGCACAGTTAACAGATGCCTGAGTTTACGAAACTCAGTGTGCAAAATTCCATAAAAGTATACAGCCAGAGTAAACACAATTTGGGCCTAAGCCCATGCAATATCAGTTAGGCCTTAGCCTATTTCAGTAATAGTAGTAGTCTGGGCCTAAGCCCATTCCAGTAACAGTAGTAGTCTTGGCCTAAGCCCATTTAACATTTCAGTGCAGTATGCAAACTAAGAGTCCTACCCAATCCATCCTCTACACACCATCTCTGTACCAACCCTACACACCTTGTGGGGAAAAAATCGACCCACCCATCCGTACACACCAAATAGTACCGGTTACGGCACTTAAGTAGTATTTGCAGTAGAGCTGCCAGAAATAGGCTTATAGCCTTTCAGTACACTTCCTCCAATACCAAATATCCCATCCCATGCAATGCAACATAATATATATGTGTATACAGTAAAATGTCATGCTAGAATACAGTCAAATATAGCATAGGGGTATATCAGACATTTCATCAGTAAGGGTTCTGAGTGTACTTACCAACCCAACAGTAGGTCCACGGGCGTCTTGGGTGACCCGTGCAACCTTAATGGTCAAATAGTGAAATTAGGGCCCTCCTACACTCTCGTGTGGCCTAGTAAGCCAAATAGTGGCCTTGGCCGTACAAGCTACACAGCTTGGCCCAACAATCTCCACACATCAGTACGGTTTTACCTGTCCAGGCCCGCGAACATGTGGGGCCCACACGCCCACTTCTGTCCAACGTGCCCAAAGTCAGCCCTAGCCATTGAGATCGGTCATAGTGGCATCTACGGTCGAACACCTACATTTTGTGCATTCAGCTCACCACACGAGCGAGCATACGCTCCTATAGAGTCAATAGGCGTACATTTTCGATTTTTGTCGATCTAAGCTAATAACAGTGTAATTACACACCTGTTGCGAAACATGCGTCTAGCCCAAGAGTTCCCCAAACCTACATTCAGTCAAGATAATCTGTTAGTCGATTAATACTAGGGTTAATCACCCTTCTTTATGCCCAACTTAAAATAACATCCGATACTTGCCTTGATCGTAAGAGTGATTAGCCCTACTAGAACAGTTGATGAAGGCTAGTTTACTCTCCTAACCAAATAGCTGTATTCACAAGGAAACCCATTAATGATGATCACACAAAAACACATGACGTGGGACAAAAATATGGCTTCTAGAAAACACAACCCAAGGATAAGAGGAAATAGGCAATCGGCCAAGACCTTAATTGAATACCATAATCGTAAACAGAATTACCTTGACTGACTAAAGAGGGAAAGGTTCAACTGCTCAATATTCTTTGGCAACTCCTCCACTCACCAAGAAACTTTAGAAACCGAAAGGAACACCACACCTAGGAGGAATCAGTAAGGAGCGTAAACGTATTCAGCTTTTAGCAGTGCAAGAGTACTTACTGACTTGTTGAAGAACAACCCCAAATCGCAACCAACAAGGATGGATTATTCAGTCTCAAAACCTAGATAGATAGGAAGAAAGTTTAATGAACTCGAGAGTCAAAGAGAAGAGATGTTATATTCGGTAAAGGGAGAAGAAAAGAGGAAGGGTAAAGGAAGAAAATGTATTCGGTTAAAAGGGGAAACATTGGAGTGAGCGAGAGAAAGAAGAGAAGATATTCAGCCAAAGAATTTGATACTAGAGAGAAGAGGAGCAAGGGAAATTGGTGACCAAAATGTTACAAGAGAACAAACTGAGAAATACCAAAAATGTTGAAATTCACACCAAGGATAAAAGAGACGAAACGAAACAATGACCAACCTCCCAGATTTTGCTCAAAAGCCAAAAATACCAAAAGTGAGTCTCAAATTCGGCACAAACACACTCTTCACTTGAATCTTCAGATATCTCCAACTAAACACTATCCATATCCCTTCAAAACTCCTAACTTTTCTCCTCACAACACTCCTAAAATTTAGCTACGCACTCCCTACTCCCCTCAATACTCTCAACCATCCAAGAGCATCAGAATCCTACTGACAAACAACCTCCTACATGGCACAGCAGCAAAAAGACACCCTTTGAGCGTAGAAAGACTCGAACTCAAGTCCCCTTACCATTAGTAACCCGCCACTATCCCTTGGACCAACAAGCTTCTTATGACATATTCTCCCTATTTTTATTTAAGAGCCCTATTGACAAGAGAGATAGTTTATTCAAGCCAAAATCAAAATTTTGTACAAGCTAAAGCTTGAACTCTCGACCTCTCCAACACTCCTCAGGACACTTAACCACGAAAGCAAGCATACATTTATGCACACAACACATAGAAATAATTTTAGTAGGGTTTTTAGAATTTGGGGCTTTACAAAAATGACTTAAATGTGGAGGAGTTTGATCTACTGTAATACGGTGTAGCATATTAAACTAGTTTTCGCACTTGAGGATCTTGAATACAAGTAGTTTTATTATGTTTTAGTCAAGTTTTTATAGTTTACTTTACATTTAATAAAAAGTGTATTTTGAGTTTTTTATTGACCTTAGGGGGCCGAATGAGGCCTAGTGGCGAGCTAACGTACATATTTAGTGTGTAGAAGACTGTCAAGGGCATAGGAACTCAATATTGGTCATTGTGTTGCAACACGAGGAGTTTGAGGTCGCAACATAGGAAGAAAAATGCAAGAATTTCATACTACCTTTGTTGTCACGACACAACCATAGGATGTCGTGGCACACCACTGAAGCCATCCCTAAACTACAGATACTACCCTTGATGTTGCGACACAGGCACTATGGTGTCACAATACTGGCCTTGTACAAGAGATATTTACGAGCCAGGGGTGTTTTGGTTTTTGCAATCAAAAGTTAAACACGAGAGCATGAACTAATCTAGGGTTGAGGACGACGACAACCTTAATTCTATAAATAGGCTCCCAAACACTTGTTAAAGGGCAACTTTTGATATTCTAAATTTTTCTTTGTAATTTAATTTTAAGTTTTTTTTTTCTTTTTCTTAGGGTTTATATTTCTTTTAAGTTCTTTTCATTCGTGTTCTTAAGAGAACTTGATTTGTAGACTCAATCAAACATTTGAGATTTTTGCGCTTCATTAATCAAATACAATCATGATTCTCTAAACTTTATTCTTGATTTATGTTTTATGCATATATTTATCATCATGTTTACTATGTTGATGGATTCCATAAGGAACTAATCCTTTTATGGGTGATTAGCGAGTGGAAGTTTGATTGATTAATTACTATGTGGGATTTTCTTAGCAGATTAGCTATTTGAAAGAGGAAGAACTTAAAACCTAGGCTTGATGACCCTAGGAAGTCATTTAGGTAGGAATTAACCCAAAATTTGTATGACCTATCTATGAACACCTTAGCCTTGAATCGGTCTTGACTGTGAGGTCAAGAGATAATTAATTCTTACCGACTCATTAGTTTAATGGAAGATCCAAAGATCCTGCTAGGGTAACGACTAGTTTATTGAATAGAAATCGAAATAGGAATTAGCTATAATAACCAAAGCAAGCTAATCACCTATGTCTTCATTTGATTGAGTTTAGAGATCAATTTACCGAAGTCCCTTTTATTCTGCAGTTTTTAATTTTTTACTTATAAAAACCCCAAAAATCTTTCTTTTATGTTTTATCATAATATAATTTATTTAAACTACTAATTAATTATATTTGTGTTTAGGTTAACTTTAACTTATTACACACATCCCTTGGGTAAGATCCTCGAAGTATTAACATCCTTCATTGTAAAACTATATTACAACCTAACCCATAAATGATCTGCAATAAATTACACTATTATTTACATCCCTTTTACAAATAAATTTAGCATGTTTAATAGTTAAATCAAAGCATCTTAGTATATTATTAGGTTTTCATACTTCAAGTAGTAATTTATGTATTCTAATAGCTTTTATTACATTTTATATATCTAAATAAGGTTAGATGGTCTTGTAGGTCAAGTCTGAAGCTAAAGATACATATTCAGGCAAAAACTGATGCCTATGTCACGACACCAAGACACTAATTCCCCAACATCGAAGACAGAAGCCAAAAATAAGTTTGGAGCGAAATTAGCCTCGATGTTACGACACGCTCCCTGTTTTATCACGACATTTGATTCGATGTTACAATACCACCCCTACGTAACCCAAAAGCTCCCTATATGAGGCAGTTTCACTCTAAGGACTAGTATTTGTCCTAGTCAAACTCTAAGCACTTCAAGGATAATTTAGGCACTTTAATATTCCGAGTTTAGCCTAATTGTAATAAATTTAGACACACAATTTTAGGGAGATAGAAAATATACTTAGTGTTTTAATTTCATTCTTAGATTTGACTTAGGGTGTTTTATGTTCTTGTAATCAGAATATCCTACTCCGAAGTGAGACTTTCGTGAGTGGAGATTGTTCCAGAGCCACGCTTTCAACGACAAATTGAAGAGTATCTCTTTCAGCTATTTGAGAGATGAAGAAATTAAACCCTAAGCTTGATGACCCTATGAAGTTATTTAGGTGGGAACTAACCCAAAATTGGTATGACATGTTCATGAACAGTGGAAACAAAAAAATATATATAGACTTTTTCAGCACCTTTTTAACTCAAATTCATGTAGTTTCATAGTAATTCTTGTCGAAAAATATATAATAATTATAAAATAAATAAATTGCACTTAAATTACTAACATATTGGATTTTAATTAATTTTGTAATAAATTTTCATAAATTTTGATTTATTTTCGAAAGATTTGCATAAAAGGTGATAATTGTCTTGATAGACACTACTAGAAGCATAAAACTGTGAAGCAATTTTTGAAGCATTGTGGCAAATTAATTTTTAGCCTAAGACGGTCCAAATAATGAATATTACTAGATAATATAATTAATTTTAATTTTAATTCTAATTCAATTTATTTTTGGTTAAATAATAATTATTAATTAAATTATGAAATGAGGCCCAATTGTATTGACCGAAAGACTGATCCAACTGAACAAATGGGCTGCCTAAAACCATCTAGCATGTTGACCCAATCAGTTCAAATTAGCTGATTATTATGCTTGCAAATCAGTCCTTAAATTTTTCTTGAAATTGCATTCAAACCCCTCCACTTTCTATGCTTTTAAAGATTCACCCCCAAGCAAAATTTAGCAAGCTTGAAACCTTCAAACTTGCCACATGTGTGGCTAGCCAAGGGGGTCAATGGCAGCTAATTTTTTTGCTATTTTTAGCAACCAAGCGTACCTATAAATACCCCCTTTTCTACTCATTTTAGCACACCTCTCACACTTTTATTCCACACTTCTCTTTCTTTTTCTCTCTTCCAAATCTTCTTTTGCTTTCCATTTTTCCCTTGCATCCCCTTACCGATTTTCCTCTTGGAAAAGAGCCTTTCAACCACCATTGGTAGCAGCATGCAAGTGCTTGTCGAAGCCTCAGTTCAACAAGAATGAGCGGAGAAAGAGGAGCGAAGCAAACTAGTTAGACTTCGGAGAAACATGGATTTGATTCTAGTTTTCTATCCTTTAACTTTTATTGTTATTATGAACATGTCTATGAATATTTGTTATTTTGTTATTCTAAATTTAATTAATATGGCTTAAATTTAATTAGTGTTAAGTTGATTGCATTTTTCCCGCTTAATTTATTAAAATTATGTTTGTGTTGTTATAGGTCTTGGTAAATTGTTTGATTAAGTAAAACCATGATTATGCTATTCTTACATTACAATTGTAAGGTAACCAATGAATTAATTATTAATCATATTGAAATTGTAATTAATTGAAACAATACTTAATCAATGCATGTTTAATCTTCTAAGATAGGTGAGGGTTAAATTAGCAACAATATCAAATGGTATATTAGCCTTGCATAACTTGCAAGATTATTGTGATTAAACTGTTTCAATGTAGGTATATATTATTACCTCAGTTAATCTTTTACTTGCTTATTTAAATCGATTAATTGTTTGAATTGGCAAAGTGATATGTTCAATATATTAGTTAATTTAGTAAGTCTGTATGTGCTATAGTTAACAAGTTACCAAGTTGCCGTGAATTTATTAGTAACAACATGAACATTGTTTTAGTAATATTAAGTTAAGAAATGTAATTAATCTAACACAATTATGTTATCTTGATTAAAACCATCTTTTGAAATCGTGCATTAGAACTTTTTTTTTTTTTATTGAGTTAAATTTTAGTTTTTAATCACTTCTTCAAAATCAAAATATTTTTATTCACCAAAGTGTTTTTAATTGTATTTCATAAATATTTTCTTACACAATTCCTGTGGGTACGATAACTCGACATTTACTTGTCATTTTATTACTTGTTGCAATTGTGTACACTTACACATTTTCATCATTCCAAGTTTTTGGCACCGTTCCTGGGGACTATTTTAAAATTCATCATTTGTGAATTTGTTAATTTTTCATTTTGGTTTATTTGTCTATTTCAATTTTAACTTCATTAATTTTTTCTATGTTTGTTTCAGGTGTTTATGAGTATTAATTGAATCATCGATTTTCTCCCCATAGACCTTGAGATTGAAAGAACTTTTTGACAATGAAGAAGACAAGTAGTTCAGAGAAAGACCAAAGAGATGAACTATGAAAATCTAAATCAAGTAAACGGAGCAAACCCTGATCAAAATCCTATCCTTATTGCTGATGATATGGATAGAACCTTAAGACAGTATGTCGTGCTAGTGTTTCATAATCTTAATTTGGGTATTAGGAGACCTAAAATTGAGGCACAACAGTTTTAGCTGAAGCCAGTCATGTTCCAAATGCTTCAAACAGTGGGCCAATTCAGTGGAATGCCTACTAAAAATTCTCACCTTCACTTAAAACTATTTATGAAGGTGAGTGATTCTTTCAAGTTAGCCGCAGTTCCCAAAGATGGACTATGATTAAAGTTTCTCCCATATTCGTTGAAAGACAGAGCTCAAGCTTGGTTGAACTTATTGCCACCACATTCTATTATCACATAGCAAGAATTAGCAAAAAAAATTCCTCATGAAGTATTTCCAGCCTAGCAAGAATGCTAAGTTGAGGAACGAGATCACTACTTTCCAACAAATAGATGACGAGTCTTTATTTGAGGCATGGGAAAGGTACAAAGAATTATTACGAAAGTGCCCTCATCATGGAGTCTCGTATTGCATCAAACTTGAGACATTCTATAATGGTCTCAATGCTCACACGAGAATGGTAGTAGATGCTTCTGCTAATGGTGCTCTCCATTCTAATTCTTATAAAGAGGCTTATGAAATCATTGAGAGGATTGCCAGCAACAATTACCAGTGGCCAACCAATCGAGCAGCATCAGGAAGACGAGTCACTAGAGTACATGAAGTCGATGCTGTAACACCCCTATCCCGTAACTGTCGCCAGAATAGGTAAGGGGCATTACCGGACTTGTAACTCATGTCAGAACAGTAAAATTTTGAACTTTTTCTTGAATTAAAGATCGTTCATTTAAATAAGTACTAAGCACAGCCAAAGGTAAAATTTAAACTTCACTAAGTAAACATTCAAAAGATGCCATTTTCGCATGGCTTATATACATTAACCAAAAGTATTCTTCCGCCACTAGTCTATTCTATACATGCCATAAAATAGTTCTAAACATAGCAGTAACAAGCGGTGGATAGTGATAGTGTGACTAGTTCTTGGCGATCCCGAGCACTGTAGCTTCAAGAATGAGACCTATAAGACGGAGGAAGCGGAGTAAGCAGAGTAAGCATTACAATGCTTAGTAAGTTTTAAGCAGTGTCAACAGATAACAATCAAATTATAACATAGTTGTTCGTATTTTTATTTCACTCTTCCTTCGGGCATACCATCCCTTTACCGAATATACACATCTCGTCATATACAATAGGCAGACAAACTCTCACGTAAAAGTGAGCTCATGTGACATAGATATATCGTATGATTTCACATAACCTCTCACACTAATCCGATGTCACATAATCATGGGAATAGTCCCATAGATTGCTCTCGTATGCATCATTTATAAACTTGGAGTACATACCTGTTTAACCTTTCGCATTGAATATATTTATAAGCAATTCTTACTACGAAGTCTTATAGCTTTAACCTCTACTCGGATTATCGGTGAGACCTTTAGCTCGATTTAAATCTCCACACGAAGTTATCGGGTCTTACCGGACATACTCTCCACACGTAGTCATCGGGTCTTACCCAACATAATCTCCACACGTAGTCATCGGGTCTTACCGGACATAATCTCCACACGTAGTCATCGGGTCTCACCGGAATATATTTCAAGTTTCATGTACATTTAATCGTGTGTTACAACATTCACATTAGCCTTTCGGCTTTACCACATATGCATATCTCATATATATTTCACATTAGCCATTCGGCTTTACGACATATACATATCACACATATATTTCACATTAGCCATTCGGCTTTATCACATATACACATCTCATATATATTTCACATTGGCCATTCGGCTTTACCACATATACATATCACACATATATTTTACATTAGCCATTTGGCTTTACCACATATACATATCTCATATATATTTCACATTAGCCATTCGACTTTACCACATATACATATCACACATATATTTCACATTAGCCATTCGGCTTTACCACATATACATATCTCATATATATTTCACATTAGCCATTTGGCTTTACCACATATACATATCACACATATATTTTACATTAGCCGTTCGGCTTTACCACATATACATATCTTATATATTTCACATTAGCCATTCGCCTTTACCACATATATGCATGTTCATATTCACCACATTGGCCATTCGGCCTTATCACACATATGCATGCTCACATTCATCACATTGGCCATTCGGCCTCATCACATATATGCATGTTCACATTCATCACATAGGCCATTCGGCCTTATCACATATATGCACATTCACATTCATCACATAAAATCCTAAATCAAAATATAAATTTTCATGTATTCACATCACAATTACCCAAATATACTTCACATACCACATATACTATCATGTATACACTTTGTCTTGGCCGAATCTACACCAATCATTTTCCAATGAATAATTCAATTTCACGTCATACTATCATTTCATATTCGAATACTCATAAACTTACAATTTCACAAATTTTAATATCGAAGACCCGTCTAGCACTCATATATCGTTTTACAATATCACGATTTAGAATTCACGTATGGGTTTAATCAATAGCTTATGAGCAACTAAAACAAGTTTTATCCATATTTACAACAAAATCACATATTAACTACGAGCTGTTTTCCTGAGCAATAGTCACTAAATTATTTATAACTGGAGCTACAAAACTCCAAATTACTTGACGTTAATTTTCGCTGAATATAGACTCGTATATCTTCCATCCATAAAATTTCTATAATTTTAGGTTTGGCCAATCAGTACCAGATTTTTCTTAAAGTTTCCCCTGTTTCACTGTTTGACTAATCTGACCACTCTTCACTACGAATCAAAATTTTCATTGTACAGAATTCATAATGTGTTTTATTTGATTTCATTTGAAACTAGACTCATTAAGGAGTATAAGCATATAAATTTTATCTTATAACCATTTTTGTACAAATTATAATGATTTTCCAAAAACAGAATAGGGGATTTTGGAGTCATTCTGACACTGTCCCACACAACTTTAAATATCTCTTTATAGGAAATTTCTTTGCTTCCAGGGTCTCTTTTATAAGAAACTAGACTAACTAAGCTTTGATTACATATTTTATTCAGCCTATAATTCCACACCAACAATTTATAGTGATTTTCAAAAATCACGTTACTGCTGCTGTCCAAAGCAAATTATTACAATTTGCTCTTAAATTTCCAAGTCCAAACACTTATGAACTTACCATTTGAGTTTAAGACATATCATGTCCACATCATATCTCATTAAATCAACTCATTATGTCCTATTATGATTGAATTTACTCAACATTTAATCACTTAAAACTTACCTCGGATGTGGTCGAACGATCTCGGCGGCTATTCGATCACTTTTTCCCTTTCCTTATCCAACTTTGGTCCTCTAAGCTCTTGAGCTAATTCAAACAAATTTAACTTATTAAAGTCTCATTATGCTAGCTTATGGCCGAATATGACAAGGAGTTTCATAGGTCATATGGCCACCTTTAACTCAAACACAAAATGGTCATACGCATTTTTAATCACATTGAGCAATTTAATACAATTAATCTAACATTTCCTCATGTGCACCTTATTTAAGCATGTATATCCACAATCGAATTCATCATATAAATATCTATGATTTCGCTCAAAAAAAATCTCATTACAACACATGGTGCTCCAACCATTATTTAAATTCAAAGCTCGGCTAGTACACATATATACACTAGCAATCAAATACTAACATTTGCACTTCATCTTAATAGCTAGCTTAGCAAACCTTAATTTAACACATAATTCATACATATCACATTCCAAGCATTCACTCCATTCTATCACTTAAAACACACACATTACTCAATAACTTCATAGTTCAAATTAAGCAACTACACCACTAACATTCAAAATCATATTCGCCTTAGTACTCCCTTGTTAGCCGATTTTTCTTCATTTAGCAACTAGTGCACATATGTGTTCATTTGCTAGACTCTACTTCACCCAACTACCCTTTCTCATCCAATTAACATGAATAGCATTTTCTCATGACATCAAGCATTCTTTAATTAGGCTATTACTAGTATGAGCTTTAACCATTCATATTTTTAGAAAGACCAAGTTCTTTCCTCAATACATTCATCATCAAGATTCAAGTAAAGCAATCAAAATTTCTTCCCTTATAACATTAGCCAAGGCTCTATTCACCATCATTAGTGGAAATTTTTGCATGGGCTAAGCAAGAACCATGATAATTTACCTAAAACAAGTAATTATTTCACAATTTCAACACAATGTACTAACCTTCCTAAGGATTCAAGTGACCAAATTTCTTCCCTCCTTTGCTTCTTCTATTCGCCAAGTTGATCAACAAAGAAAGAACTTTGTTTTCTCCTCTTTCACTAGTCACGGCAATGGGGAGTAAGGGGAGACAACTTTGGTTTCTCCTCCCACTCACCTCATGTTTTTCATTCTTAATTCATTCTTTTATTTTCTAAACTCATAGTTCTAATAAAAGAAATCATATTATCATCAATGACCCATCCATGGCCGGCCACTACTCATTAATAATGGATATTTGACATGCAAACCCTTTATTCATATGACATGCATTAATTGATCCTTATAGATTAACTATCACATTTTAAAAGTGTCATACATAAGTCCTATTAACTAAATTCACATGCAATTAACTAAATCGAAGCTTAAAACTTTCACACATTCATATTCACATATTTTAGACAATAAATATCATATTCAAATAATTTGGTGACTCGGTTTAGCGGTCTCGAAACCGCTTTCCGACTGGGGTCAATTTAGGGGTGTCACAGATGCTCTCACTTCACTTGCATCTCAGGTATCTTCAATTTCCTCAATACTTAAAAATTTTACCACTAATAGGTTTAATAGTTTTGTAGCACAACCACCCAATCAATTTGAAAATGTAGCTTATGTTTATTATGGGGAAGGTCATTTGTTTGAAGAATGTCCATCAAACCTAGAATCTATTTATTACATGGTTAATCAAAACCAGAACCGAGGAAGGCAAGGACTACAATCCAATTTTTATAACACATCTTGACGAAACCACCCTAACCTTTCTTGGAGTAACCAAGGGGCTGTACCCCGTAACACTTATGCACAACCTAGATCAACCTAGCCATCTATTTTTACCCAACATGCTTAGAAACCAACTCAAACTGAACCTTCCAATAGCTTAGAAAACCTATTGAAGGCATCTATGGCAAATAATGATGCCAGTTTAATGAATTTAGAGAATCAAGTGGGTCAACTTGCTATTGAACTTAGCAACTGATCACAAGGTGCTTTGCCTAGTGATACGAAAATCCAAGAAATCTGAGGAAAGAGCATTGTAAAACATTGCCATTGAGGAGTGGAAAGACATTATAGCCAAACATTGTTGAAGTTGAAAAGGAGCCAATTGATGTTCAAGATTCAGTGGAAGTTCAACCAAGTGTTGAAATTCCAACTTGACCAGAACCAGAATCCGCAAAACTTGATAAGGTAACTTCATTTGCTTTCCATTTTTCCCTTGCATTCCCTTTTCGAGTTCCCTCTTGGAAAAGATCCCTTAAACCACCATTGGTAGCAAAATTCAAGTGGTTGTAGAAGCCTTGGTTCAACAAGGACAAGTAGAAATGGAATAGAGGAGCAAACTAGTCAGACTTTGGAGAAACATGAGATTTGATTCTAGTTTCCTATCATTTAACTTTTATTGTTGTTGTTATGAAAATTTCTATGAATATTTGTTATGTTGTTATTTTAAATTTAATTAACATTGCTTAAATTTAATTCGTGTTAGGTTGATTGCATTTAGCCCACTTATGTTATTAAAATTATGTTAGTGTTGTTATAGGTTTTGGTAAATTGTTTGATTAAGTAAAACAATGATTATGCTATTATTGCATTACAATTGTAAGGTAACTAATGAATTAATTATTAATCATATTGAAATTGTAATTAACTGATTCAATACTTAATCATTACAGGTTTAATCATCTAAGGTAGATGAGGGTTAAATTAGTGACGATATTAAACGGTACATTAGCCTTGCATAACTTGCAAGATTATTGTGATTAAACTATTTCAATGTAGGTATATATTGTTACCTCACTTAACCTTTTACTTGCTTATTTAAATTGATTAATTATTTGAATTGGCATATTGATATGTTCAATAGATAAGTTAATTTATTAAGTCTATATGTGCTATAGTTAACAAGTTACCAAGTTGCCGTGAATTTATTTGTAACAATATGAACATTGTTTTAGTAATATTAAGCTAATAAATGTAATTTATCTAACACAATTATGTCATATTGATTAAAACATCTTTTATATCGTGCATTGGAACTTTTATTTTTATTTTACTTTATTTTACTGAGTTAAATTTTAATTTTTAGTCACTTCCTCAAAAGCAAAATATTTTTATTTACCAAAGTGTTTTTAATTGCATTTCATAAATATTTTCTTACACAGTACCTATACAATAACTCAACATTTACTTGTCACTTTATTACTTGTTGTGATTGTGTACACTTGCACATTTCCATCGTTCCAAACACCTTAGCCTTGAACCGGTCTGTACTGTGGGGTCGAGAGATAAGTAGTTCTTGCCGACTTGTTAGTTTAGTGGAAGATCGATAGATCCGGCTAGGGTAACAACTATCTAATTCAATAGAAACCAAAATATGAATCAATTATAAGCACTAAAGCAAGCTAATCACCCATGTCTTCATTTGATTGAGTTTAGAAATTAGTTTTTCGAAGTCCCTTTTGTTAATGCAGATTTTAATTCTTCATTTATAAAACCCCCAAAAATCTTTCATTTGTGTTTTATCGTAATATAATTTATTTAAAATACTAATTAATTATATTTGGGTTTAGGTTAACCTTAACTTTGTACTCACGTCCCTTGGGTACGATCCTCAGAGTACCTACCTACTCCATTGTAAAACTATATTAAAACCTGACTCGTATACGGTTTGCCATGAATTACACTATTATTTACATCCTTTTTACACATAACTTTAACATGTTTAATAGTTAAATCGAAGCATCTTAGTATATATTTAAGTTTTCATACCTAAAGTAGTAGTTTATACGTTTTAGTAGTTTTTATTACATTTTATATATCTAAATAATGTTATATGGTCTTGATAGTCAAGTTGGGAGCAAAAGATGCATATTCGGGCCAAAATTGATGCCTACGTGGCAACACTAAGACACTGATGTCTCAACATCCAAGAAAAAAGCCAGAAACAAGTTTTGGAGTGAAATTGCCTTCGATGTCATGACATGGTCCTGTTGTGTTGCGACACCGAATCTAATGTTGCAACACCACCCCTGCACAACTCAAAAACTCCCTACACAAGATAATTACGTTTTTGAGAGAAATTAGGACTACTAGTCCTAGTCAAACTCTAAGGACTTCAAGGATAATTTAGGCACTTTAGTATTCCGAGTGTAGTCTATATAATGGTCATTGTAATTAGTTTAAACACACAATTTTAGGGAGAAAGAAAATGTACTTAGGGTCTTTATTCATTCTTAGTTTTTACTTATGGTGTTTATGTCATTGTAACAGGAAGAACCTATTTCGAATTGAGAATCTCATGAGTGGAGATTATTCTGGAGCCACGAGTTCATCGATAAATCCATGAGCATCTCTTCTCCTTTATTATATTCTTTATATGTTTTTCTTTAACTTTGTTTAATCGAATGTTTTTGTAAAGTTTAGAAACAATTTATATTTTATACATGTCTCTCATGTGTCAACTTTTCTAATCTTATAAACTGGTTGAAGGATTGAGTTTCTTAAAGGATTAGTTGTTTGGTAGATGAATAACTTAAACCCTAGGCTTGATGACCCTATGAAGTAATTTAGGAGGGAATTAACCAAAATCAGTATGGTCTATCTATGAACACGTTAGCCCTGAACTCGTCTAGTTTGTGAGGTCGAGATAAGTAGTTCTTGCCAACTTGGTTATTTTGTGGAAGGTCGAGAGATCCTACTAGGGTAGCGACTAATTCATTGAATAGAAATCAAAACAGGAATTAGTTATAATCACCAAAGCCAGCTAATCACCGATGCCTTCATTTGATTGAGTTTAGAAATTAGTTTTCCGAAGTCCCTTTTATTCATGCAGTTTTTAATTCTTTCTTTATGAAAACCTCAAAAATCTTTCCTTTATGTATTATGGTAATATAATTTATTTAAACTACTAATTAATTCTATTTGCATTTAAGTTAACTTTAACTTTATGCTCACCTCCCTTGGGTATGATCCTCGGAGTACTTACATACTTTGTTGTAAAAATATATTGCAACCTAACCCGTATATGATCTACCATGAACTAGACTATTATTTACATACTTTTTACACATAACTTTAGCATGTTTAATAGTTAAACCAAAACATCTTAGCATATATTTAGGTTCTCATACTTAGAGTAGTAATTTATGATTTCTAGTAGTTTTCATTACATTTTATATATCTAAATTAGGTTACATCGTATTGTAGGTTGAATCGAGAACTAAAAATGCATATTCAGGATGAAACTAATGCCTATGTCACGACACCAAGACATTGTTTTCTCAACATTGAAGACAGAAGCCAAAAACAAGTTTTGGAGTGAAAATGTCTTGGATGTCGTGACACGCTCCCTACTGTGTCACGACACCGGGGATGATGTTGCAACACCACCCCTCCACAGCCCAAAAACTCCCTACACAAGATAATTGCATTTTTAAGAGAAATTTGGACTATTTGGTGTAGTCAAACTCTAAGGACTTCAAGAATAATCTAGGCTCTTTAATATTCCAAGTTTAACCTATATAAAGGCCATTGTAATTAGTTTAAGCACACAATTTTAGGGAGACAAAATATAGTTAGGGTTTTTATTTAAATCTAAGTTTTTACTTAGGGTGATTAATGTTCTTGTAACTGAAAGATCCTATTCTGAAGTGAGACTCTCGCGAGTGGAGATTGTTTGGGGCCGCGCTTTCCTTAGTAAATCCATGAGCATGTTTCAACTGTTCTAATCTTATTAACTGATAGAAGGATAGGGTTTCTTAGTGGATCAGCTTAAGGGAGAGGAAAAACTTAAATCCTAGGCTTGACAACCCTAGAAAGTCATTTAGGTGGGAACTAACCCAAAATTGGAACGCCCTATCCACAAGTCTCAAACCGGTCTGGACTTTGAGGTCGAAAGTTAAGTAATTCTTCCGACTCTTTAGTTTAGTGGAAGATCGAGAGATCCTGCAAGGGTACCGACTAGCATATTGAATAGAAACTGATATAAGAATTAGTTATAATCACCAATGCAAGCTAATCACTGATGTTTTCTTTTCATTAAGTTTTGAAATTAGTTTTCCAAAGTCCCTATTATTCATGCAATATTTAATTCTTTATTTATGAAAACCCCAAAAATCTTTCCTTTTTTTATTGTAATATATTTTTTTTAAACTACTAATTAATTCTATTTGCATTTAGGTTCACTTTAACTTTGTACTCACCTCCCTTGAGTACGTTCCTCGGAGTACTTACCTACTTTGTTGTAAAACTATATGACAACCTGACCCGTATATGATTTGCAATGAATTACACTATTATTAAATCCTTTTTAGACATAAATTTAGCATATTTAATAGTCAAATCAAAGCATTTTAGTATATATTTACGTTTTCATACTTGGGGTAGTAATTTATGCTTTCTAGTTGTTTTTATTATATTTTATATATCTAAATAAGATTACAAGGTCTTGTAGATCAAGTCGGGAACTAAAGAAACATACTCGAGCTAAAACTGATGTCTATGTCATGACACCAAGACTCTGATGTGTTAACACCAAAGACAGAAGCCAAAACAAGTTTTGGGGAAAAATTACAATTGATGTTGTGAAACGCTCGCTACTATGTCGTGACACCTTATTTGATGTTGCGACACCACCCCTGAGCAACACAAAAACTCCCTGCACGACATAATTGTGTTTTTAAAAGAAATTAGGACTATTTGTCCTAATCAAACTCTAAGGACTTCAAGGATAATTAAGGCACTTTAATATTCCGAGTTTAGCCTATATAAAGGCCATTGTAATCAGTTTAAACACACAATTTTAGGAAGGTCCTATTTTGAAGTAAGACTCTCTCGAGAGTAGATTGTTGTGGAGCTGTACTTTCAAAGGTAAATCTAGCTAGGGTAATGACTAGTTGGTTGAATAGAAACCAAAATAGGCATTACCTTGCGTTTGATTAAGTCTAGAAATTAGTTTTCCAGAGTCCTTTTCATTCATGCAAATTTTAATTCTTTATTTATGAAAACCCCAAAAATTGTTCCTTTATGTTTTATTGTAATATAATTTAATTAAACTACTAATGAATTCTATCTGCATTTAGGTTAACTTTAACTTTGTACTCACCTTCCTTGGGTACGACTGTAAGATCCCTTACCCATGTTCTAAGCTGGAACAAGGTACGAAATATTACAGATCACGAAAACATGAATTCACACATTTACCTGATCTTATGTAATTAATTCCTCTAGCTTGAACAAAAATAGATAACATTAACAGATATACATAAGTACAAGTAAATTATCAAATTTTGAAAAGAAATATTTTAAAAAAAATTAATTATGACACATAACAAAATGATTCAGCCCTCTATACATGCCATAATTCCAAAATAGTGTTTACAAAATACTAAAAAGTATTGATAGTGTGGATGGGTCTCTGACGATCTCCAAATCTCGAGCTGGCTTAGTAATTCTATAAGTCAAGAAAAAGAAAAGAAGGTAAGCATATAGCTTAGTAAGTAAGTACGAAATTGATATTCAATTTATCAAAGTAAAACAACCATACTAGTATATAATCACATATTCAGGACAGGCTGTTTTCTGGAGTCCGGGTTTAAAAAAATCATACCTCGAACTACGAAACTCGAAATCCAATTCTGTAAATTTTCCCTGAAACTAGACTCATATGTCTACTTACTAAATTTTTGGTCAAGTCAATTAGTATAGTTTATTAGTTAAAGTATCCCCTATTTTAGGGTTCGACTACTCTGACCCTGTGCACTACAAACAAAATTTCTCCCTGTATAGAATTCCAACGACCATGCCGTTTGTTTCCCTTAAAAATAGACTCAGTAAGGAATCCATGCATATAAATTATGACTCTTAATAATATTTTACAATTTATGGTGAATTTATAAAGTCAGAATAGGGGATCTCAAATTCATTCAGACCCTGTTTCACAAGAATTCAAATATCACACAATATAGAATCTTTTGCTTCCCCTGTTTCTTTAATGTGAAAATATACTTATTAAGCTTTATTTTCATATATTATTTGCATTTTTATTCAACTTCCACGATTTTTGGTAAATTTTTAAAATCACGTAACTGCTGCTATCCAAGACTGTTTTATTTCTACCATTCACTCTTGCATAATTTCACCTAGTCCTTTTTGTTATACCAGAATTCACTCAATTATCAAGCACATAGCTCCTAACTTTTCATAAACATAAATTTTCACGTATCCGCCGTATACTAGCTTTCACATATTATCACTTTATCGATTTTCCCTGTTGAACTCAACAAAAAAATAACAAATATACTATTGTTTACACATATTTCCCCTTTCCAAACTTATAGCCGAAGCTATCTGATACGCATAGTAGCCTGCACTTAGTACTACACATGCGACCAACAATCCGGTACACGTAGTAGCCTGCACTTTGTACTACGCACGTGACCTCACCATTTGATATACGTAGTAGGCTGCACTTAGTACTACACACGTGATCGAAGCCCTTTTACTCGTTTTCACTCAAAACCGAGTAGCACAAGTTGTCTAACATAATTTAAAACCTCATATTCTATCATAAAACACCAAAATACACAAATTTCACCTATGGGTATTTCTCCAAATATGAACCCTAGGTTGAATTATTGCTAACATAAGCTAAATCGAACTACCGGGATTTCAAAAACATAAAAATCATTAAAAACAGGGCTTGAAATCACTTACTATGAAGCTTGTAAATTGAAGAAACCCTAGCTATGGAGGAGAGAAAAATTCAGTAGCAACTAATTGAGAAGATGACCATTTTTGTGTTATTTTTCCCATTTTATTTCATTTAATATACAAATAACCAAAATGCCCTTACTACTAAACTTTCCAAAAATTCCATCTATGTCCAATTTTTGTCCATAAACTTAGAAATTGGTCAATTTTCTATTTAAGACCTCCTAATTAATATTCCAAAGCAATTTCATACTAAAAAACTTCTAGAACAGTTTTGCAAATTATTCGATTTAGTCCCTAATCTCAATTTAAGCACTTAATGCATAGAATTTCATCACGAAATTTTCACTCAATCATGAAATCATATCATAAACCTCAAAATAATTATAAAAAAATTATTTCTATCTCGGATTTGTGGTCACGAAACCACTATTATATTTAGGCCCTAATTCAGGTTGTCACAATTCTCCCCCCTTTGGGGATTTTCATCCCTGAAAATCTTACCGGTAAAGAGGTTCAGGTACTGTTTCCTCATAGCTTCCTCAGGTTACCACGTAGCCTCTTCTATTCCATGTCTATACTACAATACTTTCACTAAGGCTATACTTTTATTTCTCAACTGTTTAATTTCTCGAGCCAAAATCTTTATTGGTTTCTCCTCATAGGTCATATCTGGTCGAATTTCAATTTCTGTTAGAGGAATCACATGTGAAGGATCAGAACGGTAACGTCGCAACATCAACACATGAAACACATTATGAATCTTTTCCAACTCGGTTGGCAAGGCTAGTCGATAAGCCACTGGTCCAACTCTTTCAATAACCTTATAAGGCTCAATGAAGTGCGGACTCAACTTGCTTTTTCGGCCAAACCTTAAAATTTTCTTCCACGGAGATACCTTTAGAAAAACTTTATCACCCACTTGGAACTCGATCTCTTTTCTCTTCAAATCCGCATATGACTTTTGTTGATCTAAAGCAGCTTTCAGAGAATCATGAATCACTTTCACTTTCTCTTCAGTTTCTCTAATCAAGTCAACTCTGTGAATCTGTTTCTCACTGAGCTTGGTCCAATACAAAGGAGTCCGACACTTGTGACCATACAATGCTTCGTACGGTGCCATCTGTATGCTCGATTGAAAACTGTTGTTGTAGGCAAATTCGACCAAAGGTAAATATTTCTCCCAACTGCCCTGAAATTCTAAAACACAACATCGGAGCATATCCTCGAGTACCTGAACTACTCTTTCGGATTGACAGTCAGTTTGTGGATGAAATGCGGTACTGAATCTCAATTTTGCACCGAAAGCTTCTTGCAACTTTTTCCAAAACCTCGAAGTAAATCTCGGATCTCTATCCGAAATAATAGACATAGATACTTTGTGTAATTTCACAATTTCAGAAATATATAATTCAGCCAACTTATCAAGAGAATAATTCGTATGTACCGGAATAAAATGATATGATTTAGTCAGTCTCTCAGCTATTACCCAGATGGCATTTTTCTTTTTCGGAGTCAAAGGCTGTCACAAAATCCACTGTAATTATGTCCCATTTCCACTCGAGAACCATCATTGGTTGAAGTAAACCTGAAGGTACTTGGTGTTCAGCTTTAACTTGCTGGCAAATCAAGCATTTTGCTACAAACTCAGAGATATCTCTCTTTATACCATTCCACCAATATATTTTCTTCAGGTCATTGTACATTTTCGTACTACCAGGATGAACTTGCAAACAACCACTGTGTACCTCATGTAAAATCTTTTGAATCAACTCAGCATCTTTCGGTACACATACTCGATCATTAAACATTAACCAATCCTTTGGTCTGATTCAAAAATCTGAGTTACAATCCAATTCACACTGAGCTCGCTTGGCTTGCAATTCACTGTCATTCTTCTAAGCTTCACAAATTTGCTGAAGAAATAGCAGCCTAACTCTTAACTCGGCCAAAATCAAACCATTATCAGACATAGCCAAATCTGTACCCATTGTAACATCCTAAATTTGGGGCCTAGAAGAGTTGGGTTTTGAGTGTGGGATTCGAATAGAAGAGGGAAAATCGGCAGGGGGATTATGAGGTTAGTATTTCGGCACTTAGGGTATTGTTGGTGCCGTTTTCTTCTGCTTTTACACCTTAGGATTGTTCTTTTCTCTTTTTCCTCTCTAGCAAAACTACCACCTCCCTACTCTTCTTCTTCTATTTTTCTTCTTCAAACTATTCATCATACCTACTATTCATCAACACTTTTGCGAATCCATAAAAGTCGAAATCTCGTGATCACTTGCTTGTGCCGATTTCTTCAAAGCCAGGTTCTCCTATATTCTTTTGCTTTTATTAATTTACAATTATCTTTTCTTAATCCTAGATTCCTGACCGCAATTCTACTCCAAGGTTGTAGCCTCACATTATCATCTTCTTCATCACACAAAAGCCGAAAAAAACCATAGATTTGGGGGCTTATAGCCGCAACTACAAGACTTTGGGGAATCGAGTTCTACCGTCGTTTGATAGATAAATCTACACTAGATTGCGTGGAAATCAAGTGGGAGTAAGGGGTAAGTACGTATTATCTCAGATCTGTTCTTATTTTGCAAAGTTAAGAAAAGCCGAAGTTCTTAAAATTAGGGAGGCTGTCGATTTGGGCATGTGGCTCTAAAGGTTTTTAACGGTTGTTTTCTTTCATTGGTTAGTGCCTTCTTAAGTGTTGGATTGGGCGTGAATCATTGGAGCAATCGGATTCGAGCTAGTATCGATTTTGGCAAAAGGTAAGGTTTCAAAGACTTTTAGGGACATGGTTCGATCATGGGTGTGTAAGTTTTGGAAGTTAGTGATATAGTTTGTAAATAAGCGTTGTGCTAATCAATTGTAGGATATCGAAAGAGATCTCAGTAGCAATTGTCGCGAAACAGGTGTGTACCGAACACCCTTTCTTAGTTCAATTCAGCAAAAGCCGAAATGCCGAAATTCCGGTATTTCATGGTCATGTGAGTATGCGAATGCTCTCAAGGCATAGAGTAATTGTTAGATCTGGCACCGCAAGGTGGTAAGCACGTTCGCGTGACGTTTTAGCGTATTTCGGAAAAAGGGGCTCGATGGGTCGAAACTGGGCCCAATGGGCCGAAACTGGGCCCAATGGTCTTATGGACCAATACGGGTAAGAGATGGGCAAATTAGCCTGTTAGGTAGATGGTGGAATCAAATTGCATAAAACTGATAAAAATTACTGAATTAGCTTGTGTAGTAGCGTAGATCACGAAATTACCCTAAAGAGCAAAATTACCAAAATTACCCTAAAGAGCAAAATTACCAAATTACCCTAAAGAGCAAAATTACCGATATACCCTAGGGTTTTAAAATGGCGAAGCGCATGATTGATTAATGTTGTATTTTACATGACATGCTTTTATTAATATCTGCATGGGATTGGGGTATTAATGGAGGAAGTCTTGAAAGTGGTTCATCCACGTCTTGGAGGCTTTGCCTCAATCGATGAATTTGAGTGCGTTCTTTTAACTGTGGTGTGTAGGGTGGGTGGGTTGAGATATTCCCACATGGTGTGTAGGGTGGTCTTGAGGCAATCGCCGAGTTAGTAAGGAAAGTGGTAGAGGAAGTATTGGATACAAAATTAAGGAAATTAGGGAAGCGCTTCAAGCGGGGTGCTTGGAGTGTAAGAAAAGGAAGGATTCTAGTTCTCGAAAAACCAAGCCTCGCTCGTGAAACATGTTAAGGCACGACCAAACTATCCAACCTGCAAAGACTGCAACGAACGTCATTCGAGTGAATGCCATAGGAAGACAGGAGCATGTCGTAGATGTGGGTCCAAGGAGCATCGAGCTCGGGATTGCCAAGTTTATTTTATTTAAATATATGTTACGAGTTGTATGCGTGCCTGAAAAACGTTTCTTTATTTCAGTAATTAGATGTTCTGGGTCGTACTAAGAATTATTTTTAATTAGAGTGCGCAGTGAAAGCATAGTGGTTTGACTTGAGTAATACGGTTAGTTGATAGTTTGAAATTTCGAGGACGAAATTTTTTTAAGGAGGGTAGAGTTGTAACATCCTGAATTTGGGGCCTAGAAGAGTTGGGTTTTGAGTCTGGGATTCGAATAGAAGAGGGAAAATTGGTAGGGGGATTATGAGGTTAGTATTTCGGCACTTAGGGTATTGTTGGTGTCGTTTTCTTCTGCTTTTACACCTTAGGATTGTTCTTTTCTCTCTTTTTCCTCTCTAGCCGAAACTACCACCTCCCCTACTCTTCTTCTTCTATTTTTTCTTCTTTAAACTATTCATCATACCTACTATTCATCAACACTTTTGCCGAATCCATAAAAGCCGAAATCCTGTGATCACTGCTTGTGCCGATTTCTTCAAAGCCAGGTTCTCCTATATTCTTTTGCTTTTATTAATTTACAATTATCTTTTCTTAATCCTAGATTCCTGACCGCAATTCTACTTCAAGGTTGTAGCCCCACATTATCATCTTCTTCATCACACAAAAGCCGAAAAAAACCATAGATTTGGGGGCTTATAGCCGCAACTACAAGACTTTTGGGAATCGAGTTCTACCATCATTTGATAGATAAATCTACACTAGATTGCGTGGAAATCAAGTGGGAGTAAGGGGTAAGTACGTATCATCTCAGATCTGTTCTTATTTTGCAAAGCTAAGAAAAGCCAAAGTCCCTAAAATTAGGGAGGCTGTCGATTTGGGCATGTGGCTCTAAAGGTTTTTAACGGTTGTTTTCTTTCATTGGTTAGTGCCTTCTTAAGTGTTGGGCGTGAATCATTGGAGCAATCGGATTCGAGCTAGTGCCGATTTTGGCAAAAGGTAAGGTTTCAAAGACTTTTAGGGACATGGTTCGATCATGGGTGTGTAAGTTTTGGAAGTTAGTGATATAGTTTGTAAATAAGCGTTGTGCTAATCAATTGTAGGATATCGAAAGAGATCTCAGTAGTAGTTGTCGCGAAAGCAGTGTGTCTAGAACACCCTTTCTTAGTTCAATTCGGCAAAAGCGAAATGCCGAAATCCGGCATTTCATGGTCATGTGAGTATCGAATGCTCTCAAGGCATAGAGTAATTGTTAGATCCGCACCGCAAGGTGGTAAGCACGTTCGCATGACATTTTAGCGTATTTCAGAAAAAGGGGCTCGATGGGCCGAAATTGGGCCCAATGGGCTTATGGACCAATATGGGTAAGAGATGGGCAAATTAGCTCATTAGGTAGATGGTGGAATCAAATTGCATAAAACCGATAAAAATTACTGAATTAGCTTGTGTAGTAGCGTAGATCACGAAATTACCCTAAAGAGCAAAATTACCGAAATTACCCTTAAAGAGCAAAATTACCGAAATTACCCCTAAAGAGCAAAATTACCGATATACCCCTAGGGTTTTAAAATGGCGAATCGCATGATTGATTAATGTTGTATTTTACATGACATGCTTTTATTAATATCATTGCATGGGATTGGGGTATTAATGGAGGAAGTATCTTGAAAGTGGTTCATCCACGTCTTGAAGGCTTTGCCTCAATCGATGAAATTTGAGCGCGTTGTTTAACTGTGGTGTGTAGGGTGGGTGGGTTGAGATATTCCCCACATGGTGTGTAGGGTGGTTTGATGCAGGCGGTGTAGCGGTTGGTGGGTTGAGTAGTCTCCCGGATGGGCTTGCATTCATTATTACTGTTGTTACTCATGTTATTGAATCGGCCTATGGGCCACACTGTTATGTAAAAGGGCTAAGGCCTTGCTCAGTATTCTAAAAGGGCTTCGGTCCACTGTATCGTTATTATCTGAATAGGGCTTAGGCCCAATGGCCTTGAGTGATTTGGGCTTTGGATGGGTTTCTGCTTACTGAGTTTTCCCAAACTCACCCCTTCCTCTTCCATCCTTGCGGTGAGCCCTAGTTGGTGGACTTGGAGTCAAGGGATTTAGAGTGGCCATGAAGATTGATTGTTGATTTTAAATAAGTTTAGCATTTAATTTGGATTGTTTTTATTATGCTTAAAGTTGTAATAAGGTCGCTCTTTTTAATTAATTTTATTTTGGGGATTATTAAACTGGTTAGCACTAGGGTTCGTTTTATAAAAACTACTTGTTTTTTTAAAAGATCACGATGACGCGCAAAGTTTCCACAAAGTAATGTTTTTCCAAGAAAATAAATATTTTAAACGAACGTTTTCAAACTTAATCATTTTCTTAAGATGGGCATAACCAAACGGTTTTCTCCAAATTATACGAGATGATAAAGTGTGGTAATGGATGTGTGCATGTCTAGGATTGAATCCGGGAAGAGCTTGGTACTTAAGCAGTCCAACGGACTCACCTCCTCTTTTTCCTGGTTTCCTACCTGGTGCGCAGCTTCCATTCACTTTAACTTACTTTTAAAAGTGTCTTTTACAACACCAACTCAGCTTTTCCAAACTAAGTGTTTTGAACGCATCAATGTGGCGCATCAGATCCGGTCATAACATCTAGGCCGGGTTTGGGGTGTTACACCCATAGCTCTCAAAGCAAACACAGATTTCTACTTAGGGCATCGGCGACTACATTCGTTTTCCCGGGATGATAATCAATTATTAATTCATAATCCTTTAATAATTCAAGCCATCTCCGTTGTTGTAAATTCAAATCTTTTTGATTCATCAAATATTTCAAACTTTTGTGATCAGTAAAGATTCGGCATTTCTCACCGTATAAATAATGATGCCAAATCTTCAAAGCAAAGTCAATGGCGGCCAACTCTAAATCATGTGTCGGGTATTTCTTCTCGTGCGGTTTCAACTGCCTTGAAGCATAAGCTACTACTTTACCTTCTTGCATTAAAACACAACCAAGACCAATTGATGACGCGTCACTATAGATCACAAATCTTTCCCCGACTCAGGTTGCACTAACATAGTGCTTTGGTCAACCGCTCTTTCAACTTCTCAAAACTTTATTGACACTCTTCAGTCCAATTAAACTTAACATTCTTTTGCAACAGCTTAGTCATAAGAGAGGCGATCATCAAAAATCCCTCAACAAAGCGTCGATAATATCTAGCTAAGCCCAAAAAACTTCTAACCTCAGATGCATCCTTCGGCGGTTTCCAATTAACAATTGCCGAAACTTTGCTTGGATCGACCCGATTACCATCACCTGAAACTACATGTCCCAAAAATCCGACTTCATGAAGCCAAAATTCACTTTTACTGAATTTAGCAAACAATTTATTTTCTCTTAAAATCTGTAATACCATTCTTAAATGTTCAGAATGCTCGAAATCGTTTTGAGAATAAATCAGGATATCATCTATGAACACAACCACAGACCTATCCAAGTATGGTCGAAAGATTCGATTCATCAAATCCATAAAGATAGCCGGAGCATTGGTTAAACCGAAAGGCATCACAAGGAATTTTTAGTGTCCATACCTCGTTCTGAAAGCGGTTTTTGGCACATGCGACTCTTTAACTCTCAACTGATAGTAACTGGATCTCAAATCAATCTTTGAAAACACTGTCGCCCCTTTTAATTGGTCAAACAAATTATCGATTCTCGGTAACGGATACCTGTTCTTTATGGTCACCTTGTTGAGCTATCGATAGTCAATACAAAGTCTCATGGATCCATCCTTTTTCTTTACAAACAACACGGGGGCACCCCGGGAGAGAAACTCGGTCTCACAAACCCCTTATCTGTTAACTCTTGCAACTGAGCTTTTAATTCTTTCAATTCAGTCGGAGCCATTCTGTATGGAGAGATCAAAATTGGTGCAGTTCCAGGTAATAAATCAATAGCAAACTCTACCTCTCTGATCAGAGGCAACCCCGGCAATTCTTTTGGAAATACATCCGGGAACTCACATACTACCGGTACCGATTCAAGCTTCGACTCAGACGTTTTAGTATTTAATACATAAGCAAGATAAACTTTACACCCTTTTCGCATATATCGCTGAGCAGACATATACGAAATCACCATAGGCAATTTATTTGATTCATTTGTTTCCACCCGAAGAATTTCACCATTTTCACATTTCAACTCAAGAGTTTTCTGTCTGCAATTGACTCTGGCATCATGTAGTATCAACCAATTCATACCCAAAATGACATCAAACTCATCAAATGGTAGCAACATTAGATTAGCCGGAAAATAGTGACCTTGAATCATCAAAGGGCAATTTTTGCAAACCTTATCTACCAACACATATTTGCCTAAAGGGTTTGACACTTTAATCACAAATTCAGTAGATTCTACAGGCAAGCTCTTACTAGATACCAAATTCACACAAACATAACAATGAGTAGATCCGGGATCAATCAATGCAATGACAATAGTATCATAAAGAGAAAATGCACCAGTGATCACATCAGGAGATGACGCCTTTTTTTGAGCACGTATGGCATAAGCTCTAGCAGGTACTCTAGCTTTCGGTCTCCCAGTTGATTCCTTTGTCACACTTCGACTGCTAGCTCCACTTCTAGTATTTCTCGAAGGTCTACCTCTATTAGCAGCACTAGTCTGTCTGGCAGTCTGAAATATTTCTTCTTCAACCCTTTTTGGGCAATCCTTAATATAATGTTCTCGGGAACCCCATTTGAAACAAGCCTGGCTAATCATCCAACACTCCCCGAAATGTTGTTTACCACAGTGCTGACACATTACCTATGCTCGCCATTGAAGTACCTTGAGCTTTAGAACCCGAATATGATCTCCCACGATCTCGATACGAATGTCCAGTTGAAACAGTCAACTAAGGATTCATTTCTTTAGACTTCTTTGACTGAGATTGGAATGACTTACTCATTGGCCTCTTTCTTGCGTCTCTGGCTTCATTCACAGCTTTTCTCTTCTCGTTGCTCAGTTCTTCAGCTTTACAAGCTCGATCGACCAATACCACAAACCCTTTCAACTCTAAAATCCCAACTAGTAGCTTGATGTCTTCATTTAGCCCATCCTCGAACCTCTTAGATATAATAGCTTCGGTGGACACACACTCTTGGGCATACTTGCTGAGTTTGACAAATTCACGTTCATATTCTGCCACAGACATTCTACCTTATTTTAGCTCAAGGAACTCTTTCCGTTTCTGATCAATGAACCTCTGGCTTATATACTTCTTTCTAAACTCCTCTTGGAAGAAATCCCATGTAACCCTTTCTTTCAGAACCACAGATACCAATGTCTTCCATCAATGATATGTCGAATCCCTTAGTAAAGATATAGACATTTTAAACATTCTTCGGGAGTGCAAGAAAGCTCATCGAATACCTTGATAGAATTTTCAAGCCAGAACTCTACTTTCTCGGGATCATCATCTATATTAGCCCTAAACTCTTCAACCCCTTGCTTTCGAATTTTATCAACTGAGGGTTTGCTCAATCTTACCATTTTGGTACCTTGAGAAACTACGGGAACTGGTTGATGAATAGGAGGGGGTGGAGGAGGCTGAGCGTTCGGATTTGCCCGAACAAATTCTATGTACCAATTACTCATCATATGGAGAAAGGCTTCCCAGGCCCCATCTCTCTGATCATGTGTCTCATGCTTGCTCTCAACTGGCACAGTTCCGTGTGCGGGAGTCGGCGCATTACTTTCTTTATCATCAGCTACAGCTCGGTCGGGATTCATTTACTATATAAAAACACGATTTAAATTGTAAGGAGTCACCACACTATCATAATAATTATGGCATGTATAGATAGACTTCCACAGACAGTAATTAAATTTGAGAACTGCCTAAACCTCGACTCTAATACCAATAAATGTAACACCCCTTACCCATGTTCTAAGCCAGAACAAGGTAGGAAGTATTACAGATCACGAAAACATGAATTCACACATTTACCTGATCTTACGTAATTAATTCCTCTAGCTTGAACAAAAATAGATAACATTAATAGATATACATAAGTACAAGTAGATTATCAAATTTTGAAAAGTAATATTTTAAAACAAATTAATTATGACACATAACAAAATGATTCAACCCACTATACATGCCATAATTCCAAAATAGTGTTTACAAAATACTAAAAAGTATTGATAGTGTGGATGGGTCTCCAACGATCTCCAAATCTCGAGCTGGCTTAGTAATTCTATAAGACAAGAAAAAGAGAAGAAGGTAAGCATATAGCTTAGTAAGCAAGTACGAAATTGATATTAAATTTATCAAAGTAAAATAATCATACTAGTATATAATCACATATTCAGGATAGGCTATTTTCTGGAGTCCTGGTTTAAAAAAATCATATCTCGAGCTACAAAACTCAAAATCAAATTTTGTAAATTTTCCCTAAAACTAGACTCATATGTATACTTACTAATTTTTCTCTAGAATTTTTGGTCGAGTCAATTAGTACATTTTATTAGTTAAAGTCTCCCCTGTTTCAGGGTTTGACTACTCTGACCCCTATGCACTACGAACCAAATTTCTTCCTGTACAGAATTCCAACGACCATGTCGCTTGTTTCTGTTTAAAATATACTCAATAAGAATCCGTGAATATAAAGTATGACTCTTAATAACTTTTTTACAATTTATGGTGAATTTATAAAGTCGGAATAGGGGATCTCAAATTCATTCAGACCCTGTTTCACAAGAATTCAAATATCACACAATATAGAATTCTTTTGCTTCCCATGTTTCTTTAATGTGAAAATAGACTCATTAATCTTTATTTTCATGTATCATTTTTATTTTTATTCAACTTCCACGATTTTTGGTAAATTTTTAAAATCATGTAACTGCTGCTGTCCAACACTGATTTATTTCTAACATTCAGTCTTGCATAATTTCACCTAGTCCTTTTTGTTATACTAGAATTCACTCAATTATCGAGCACATAGATCCTAACTTTTCATAAACATAAATTTTCACATATCCACCTTATAATATCTTTCACATATTATCACTTTACTGATTTTCCCCGTTGAACTCAACAGAAAAATAACAAATATACCATTGTTTACACATATTTCCCCTTTCCACACTTATAGCTGAAGCTATCTGATATGCATATTTGCCTACACTTAGTACTACACATGCGACCAACAATCCGGTATACATAGTAGCCTGCACTTTGTACTACACACGTGACCTCACCATTTGATATATGTAGTAGGCTGCACTTAGTACTACACACGTGATCGAAGTCATTGAGTACGCATAGTAGCCTGCACTTAGTACTACACATGCGACTTAACAGTATGGTACATGTAGTAGCCTGCACTTAGTACTACACACGTGTATTCACAATGGGTCATTCGTATTGCTCCTGTTCTGAGGGTTCAACCAAAAAATCTTTCCTTTTTCACCGTTAACACTTATTCATAATCTAATTAAATTTGCAAGTTTCCATCATTTAATCATTCTATGGATAGTCACCAATTCATATGGTAACAACATAAAATAACATAAAAAAATGATAAATTATTCATGTACAAACTTACCTCGGTGCAAACTTTAGAAATGTTATAATTTAGTCCGAAAGCTTTTCTTTTCTCCGATCACGATCGATTCCACGTCTTTCATGATCTATAACAACACATTTAGATCATTTAACACCCATACTATTTATTTCAATCCAAAAATCACATTATGGAAAAATTACGTTTTTGCCCCCTAACTTTTGCAAAATTATGATTTTTCCCCTAGGCTTGGAAATTTAATTCCAGCCCTTATTCTTATGTTTTATGACATGCCAAACATTTTTCTCTTCTATGGAAACATCAAATTCTCACTCTAACATGTACTTATGAACATTAGGTATTTTTACCGATTAAGCCCTTTTACTCGTTTTCACTCAGAACCGAGTAGCACAAGTAGTCTAACATAATTTAAAACCTCATATTATATCATAAAACACCAAAATACAAAAATTTTACCTATGGGTATTTTTCCAAATATGAACCCTAGGTTGAATTATTGCTAACATAAGCCAAATCGAGCTACCAGGATTTCAAAAACATAAAAATCATTAAAAACGGGGCTTGAAATCACTTACTATGAAGCTTGTAAATTGAAGAAACCCTAGCTATAGAGGAGAGCAAAATTTGGTAGCAACTAATTGAGAAGATGACCATTTTTGTGTTATTTTTCCCATTTTATTTCATTTAATATACAAATGACCAAAATGCCCTTACTACTAAACTTTCCAAAAATTCCATCCATGTCCAATTTTTGTCCATAAACTTAGAAATTGGTCAAATTTCTATTTAAGACCTCCTAATTAATATTCCAAAGCAATTTCATACTAAAAACTTCTAGAACACAAGTTTTGTAAATTATTCGATTTAGTCCCTAATCTCAACTTAAGTGCTTAATGCATAGAATTTCATCACGAAATTTTCACTCAATCATGAAATCATATCATAAACCTCAAAATTATTATAAAAAATTATTTCTATCTCGAATTTGTGGTCACAAAACCACTATTCTATTTAGGCCCTAATTCAGGTTGTCACAATTCTCCCCCTTTGGGGATTTTCATCCCCGAAAATTTTACCAGTAAAGAGGTTCAGGTACTGTTTCCTCATAGCTTCCTCAGGTTTCCACGTAGCCTCTTTTATTCCTCAGGTTCCCACGTAGCCTCTTCTATTCCATTTTTGTGTTATTTTTCCCATTTTATTTCATTTAATATACAAATGACCAAAATGCCCTTACTACTAAACTTTCCAAAAATTCCATCCATGTCCAATTTTTGTCCATAAACTTAGAAATTGGTCAAATTTCAATTTAAGACCTCCTAATTAATATTCCAAAGCAATTTCATACTAAAAACTTCTAGAACACAAGTTTTGTAAATTATTCGACTTAGTCCCTAATCACAACTTAAGTGCTTAATGCATAGAATTTCATCACGAAATTTTCACTCAATCATGAAATCATATCATAAACCTCAAAATAATTATAAAAAATTATTTCTATCTTGAATTTGTGGTCACAAAACCACTATTCTATTTAGGCCCTAATTCAGGTTGTCACAATTCTCCCCCCTTTGGGGATTTTCATCCCCGAAAATTTTACCAGTAAAGAGGTTCAGGTACTGTTTCCTCATAGCTTCCTTAGGTTTCCACGTAGCCTTTTCTATTCCTCAGGTTCCCACGTAGCCTCTTCTATTCCATTTTTGTATTATTTTTCCCATTTTATTTCATTTAATATACAAATGACCAAAATGCCCTTACTACTAAACTTTCCAAAAATTCCATCCATGTCCAATTTTTGTCCATAAACTTAGAAATTGGTCAAATTTCTATTTAAGACATCCTAATTAATATTCCAAAGCAATTTCATACTAAAAACTTCTAGAGCACAAGTTTTACAAATTATTCGATTTAGTCCCTAATCTCAACTTAAGCGCTTAATGCATAGAATTTCATCACGAAATTTTCACTCAATCATGAAATCATATCATAAACCTCAAAATAATTATAAAAAAATTATTTCTATCTCAGATTTGTGGTCACAAAACCACTATTCTGATTAGGCCCTAATTCGGGTTGTCACAACGATTCTCAAAGCTACATTGTAAAACTATATTACAAACTTACCTATATATGATCTACCATGAGTTACACTATTATTTACATTCTTTCTACACATAACTTTGGCATGCTTAATAGTTAAATTAAAGCATCTTAGTGTATATTTAGGTTTTTATACTTAGTGTAGTAATTTTTTTCTTTCTAGTAGTTTTTATTGCATTTTATGTATCTACATAAGGTTACATGGTCTTGTAGGTCAAGTCGGGAACTAAAGATGCATACACAGGTCGAAACTGATGCCTATGTCACGAAACCAAAACACTAATCTCTCAACATCGAAGCTAGAAGCCAAAAAATAGTTCTAGAGTGGAACTGCCCTCGATGTCACCACACGCTCCTTGCTGTATCATAAAATCGAATCTAAGGTTACAACACTATAGGCCTGTGTTACAACACAACCCCTGTGCAGCCCAATAACTTCGTGAACATGATAATTGCATTTTTCGGGGAATTAGGAGTATTTGTTGTATTCAAACTATAAGGACTTCAAAAATAATTTAGGCACTTTAATATTCCAAGTTTAACCTATATAAAGACCATTATAATTAGTTTAAACACACTATTTTATGGAGACAGCAAATATGATTAGTGTTTTTATTTCATTATTAGTTTATACTTAGGGTGTTTTATGTTCAATGTATAACATTACAATTAAGCATGATATAATCCAACCATAAGCTTCGCACAAGCCTGTGCACCAACAACAACATATGTTAGCATACTTAAACATAATCCACATGAATTTAACATAGATAAGCCATTACACATGAACATGATTAATTTGGATTCATCATCTTTCTTAACATAACATGCTTTCAGTGTAACTCACCATTTCAATCCTTTTTATAAACAAATATCATAGTTCATATTGAACACTTACCATTCATTTCCTTTTCATACTCGATGAACAATTTAGAATATCATCATATATTCGGAATAGCACACACGAAGTGTGCTAAACATATAAACTCAACCTTTCCTTTCCATTACATCATTTCTCAGATGAGTTGTGAAATGGGCTTGCTCACATGAGCTATGGGTCAAAATTTAAGCTACACAATGCTGCTCACACGAGCTGTGGAGTATTCGCAACAGATGTAGGACCTCAGCAATTGGTAGGACATTCAAGACCAGCACTCGAAACATGAAAACCCTAATGACATGTCATTTGTATCCTAAGAATTCCTAAGGTTCAAATGGGGCTCGACAATCATCGTGACATCGTTGGATTTACATTATTTAGTTATATAGCAATTAACATATCAACATATAGATCAATATATAGCATTAAAACGATATATAACCATATATATATTGATTAATTTACATTAGAACAACACATTAAACATTCAATTCAGTCAACATTTAAGTGATTTTAGTTCATACAAACTTACCAGGCCAAATTGCAACAATGACTAAGTACAGGGACTATTTGGTAATTTTCTCTTCTCCTTGATTTTCCACTCGTTCTTGATATAAATTAATAATTCCATTCAATTCATTACTTTAGATAGTAAAATCAATTTGTTTTTTGCAATTTAGTCCTATTTGACATTTTTACAAAATTGCCCTCAACTTTTCATTTTTATTTAATTTAGTCCCTATGTCCTAGTCATGCAAATAAACCAATTTTATTGAAAATTCATACCAGTAGAAAGTTAATAGCATCCATTACAGCCCACATTTCTAACAATTTCACACCAAGTCCTTGTATTTTTACTATTTCAATAATTTAATCCCTAATCGTTAAATTCATCAAAATCACTTAACAAAAATACTTATAAATAACAACTAATACCTCAAATTTATCATTTAAAATCTAAACTCACAAAGATTCATCAATGGAAACATTCAAAATCTTTAACAGTTTCAAAATGAAGGTATGGTCTAGCTAGACCTAGTTGCAACGATCTGAAAATCATAAAAATTACAAGAAATAAATGAAGAATGGACTTACATGCAGTCACCAAAGCAAGACCGAAGCTTCAAACTCCTTAACAGTGGAGTTCGGTCAAAGACAGGAGAAAAATAAAAAGAATACTTTCATGTTTCCAATTTTAACATTATTATTATTTTAGTTTAATAATAAAAAAACATAAAAATCATTAAAATTAAAAGAAATTAAAGCATCAAATCGCCCCACTATTTTAAGGATGGTTAACTTATCCATTAAGGTCATCCAGTTATAACTCTTTAATCAATTAACACCTTTAAGTTAAAAGCGATTAACCTTTTAACTATTACAATTTAGTTATTTTTAATTAATTAACTATCTAAACATTAAAATTTCTCAACGAAACTTTAATACAACCTTAATAACACTCCGTAAATATTTATAGAAATATTTACAACCAGTTTCTATAAATAAGGTCTCGATTCCTCATTTTCTAAAACCACTTGACTTTAAGGCCCTACCACCTGAATGTATTTGTTCATTCGAATAGCATAATTTGTCAATTCAAAATTTATTGTAGTACCATATTAGACTTGTAAATATTAAATAATAATATTTACAAACTTACTTGTCAGATTTGTGGCCCCAAAATCACCGTTTTTGACACCTTTGACAAACGAGTTGTTACAGTAGTTCTTTCCAACTCGTTAGTTTCGTGGATGATCGAGAGATCCTGCTAGGGTAATGACTAGTTGATTGAATATAAACCAAAATAGGAATTAGTTGTAATCACCAAAGTAAGCTAATTACCCATGTCTGGGTCTGATTGAGTCTAGAAATTTGCTTTTAAAAGTCCCTTTTATTATTGAATTTTTAATTCATTATGTGATAACCCTAAATTGACCCTAGTCGGAAAGTGGTTTTGGGACCACTAAACCGAGTCATAAAAATAATTAGCCGTCATAGTGGATGCTCATTATATGTACATATGCATGTGTGAAAGTTTCATGTTTGAATTTTGTTAATTGTAAGTGAATTTTATCAAATAGGACTTATGTGAGAAAATTTAGAAATGTGCTAGGCAAATGTAAAGTGGCCTATTAATGCATGTTGTGAAAATGATGGGCTTGCATGTCAAATTTCCCTAAATTAAAGCCTAGTGGCTGGCCATGACAAAGGGTGATGGGCAAAACATGTCATAAAACATGTTGTGTAAATGGTTTATATTGGAATAAATAAAATAAGGAGTATGGGTAATAAAGAAATGGAAAAAGGAAAGAAGGTGTGTGATCCCCCATTGCCGTGAGTTGAGGAAAGGAAACAAAAAAAGTGTGTTCATCCTTTTCATTTCTTTTGGCCGAAAATTCTAAGGAAGAATGAAGGAGTTCTTGCTCCATGTTTGGTTTAGAAGAGGATTAGGAGGAGGTTCGACCATACTTGTATCAAGATTAAGGTATGTTTGATGTTGTGCCATGAGATTCATGCATGTTTTTAGTTGCTAGCTTGATGTTCTTATTAGCCCATGGTTCAAATCTTTGCTATGTCATGGGGATGGTATTCGGCCAAGGTGGATTTTGTGTTGATATCATTGCATGCTAAATGTAAAGCTTGTTAATGATGCATATGATGGTGGATTGATAACTCTTGAATCTCTTTTTTAGCATCCTTGAGTGAGACATTAAGTTCCTTGTTCAACCATGACCAAAATTGAAATGGTAAGGTGTTGTGATGCATTCGGCCATGGTAGGATATAGAAGAGAAATAAGGTTGTTGTTAGATGAAGTAGAGTCTAACAAATGAGCTCGTATGTGCATTAGTTGCTAGATGGAGAAGAATCGGCTAGCAAGTTGTGTGCTAAGGCCAAATGTAATTTGGTATATTATGGGTAATGCATGTGTTGAATTAGTGTAAAGGGAGAGGATGCTTTAATAGTGTATATGTGTGTATTAGCCAAGTTTTGAACTTGAAACAAATGGTGTTTAGTCAACGCAAGTGACCATACTTGTAGAATGTATTAAGTGTTGCAATCGGCCTTAGCATAGATGTGTATGTTCGGCCATTGGTAGCCTATTGATGGCTTTAGCTTGACTTAGAAAATTTGGCTAAGGGGAAATATTAGCTAGTATGTTGAATTCGATTCGTGATTTCGTACATATGTGACTCTAATGTCTAATGTATATAATGGCTAAGTACCTTGAGCTTCTCTTTTGATGTTCGAATGAATTGTATTAAATTATTGATGTGATTAAAAATGCATATGATCATTATGTATTTGAGCTAAAAGGTGGCCATATGACCTATCAAACTCCTTGTCATATTCGGCCATAAGCTAGCAAAATGAGACTTTGATAAGTTAAATTTGTTTGAATTAGCTCAAGAGCTTAGGGAACCACAGTTGGATAAGGGAAAGGAAAAAGTGATCGAATAGCCGTTGAAGCCGTTCGACAACATCCGAGGTAAGTTTTTGAGCAATGGAACCTAGATTATGATTTGATTAGATTATGTCACAAACAAATCAAAATCATGCTCTTTGAATGTGGCTATTGTCAAAACTTGTAAGTGTGATAAGTGTCTTTGTTTGAGCTTTGGTAATGAAAATGAAACATGGATGTGTCATGATTTATTGATGTATGTGCATGGTTATTCAATGATATCCGGCTAAGTCCCAAGGCTTTTGTGTTAAGTGACTATATCCGGACTAAGATCCAAGGCATTTATGCGAGTTACTATATTCGGGCAAAACCCAAGGCATTTGTGCTAGCGACTATATCCGGCTAAGTCCCAAGGCATTTATGCTAGTGATCATATCCGGCTAAGACCAAGGCCTTGTGCGAGTGGTTATATCCGGTTAAATCCCGAAGGTACATGATTCGGGAATAAGCGATCTTGCTGTAAAAATTTCAGTTAATACGCTTGTAAAGTCCCAACAATGAGGTATGTTTCGTAAGTGCATTGGAATAGTCGATCCCCTTCGAATAATATTCGGTCAGTCGAGTAATGAGCCTTCGGTATTTGGCTAAGATGATCCCTTATGTATGAATATAGGGGCTGGAATGTGAAGTAGGAATGATTTGAGAATATGTATATATGGAATTATCCGTTTAGTTATATGAATGCTATACTTCCGATGTGCTTAAACTCTTTGCTCAAAACTTACTAAGCATTAAATGCTTACTCCGTTTCTTTAATTCTCTGTTTTATAGATTTTGGTTCGTCAGCTATTGGACTCGGGAATTTTGAAGTCGAAGTCACCCACACTATCAAAGCTCCTTTTGGTATATTCTTGGTTGAACTTTGAAATGGCATGTATAGGACTACCCTTTTGTTGTAGGTCATGTACCTTTCGGTTTTGTGTAAATTTGGATAGCCATGCGAAAATGGCTTAAGTATACTTTGGGCATGGTATTATAATCATTGTATGTTGTTCATTAAGAGGTATGGAAATGTTTGGAAACGATTAGCCATTGGGATGGTTAATCATGATCATATTTTGTGCTATTTATGTTAAAGGGCTAGTTGAAGCATGGAAACTATGAAATAGGTAAAGCCTACCTTAAAGATAGATGCTGACAGCTGCAGTGACGTGGATGTGAAAAATCACTAAAAATAGTAGGAATGGAATTAAATAGTGAATAAATTATGTAAATGAACCTTGACGAGTCTAATTTCATAGGAGAGCAACGAAAAGCTCATATGAATAGTATGTTAAGAGATATTTAAGTTTTCGTCAGACAGGGCCAGAACAGTTTCTGGAGTCCCTATTCCGACTTTAGAAATTCATTATAAATTGACCAGAGATAATTAGAAGTCATGCCATATATGTACAGATTCCTTTTCGAGTATATTTTCTATAGAAACAAACGGTATCAGTATTTAAGCTCTGTACAGGGAGATATCCAAATCTTAATTCATGAAGGTCAGTGTAGTCGCACCCTGTAACAGGGGAGATTTTATCTAATAAAATGTACTAATTGGCCCGACCAAAAATTCTAGAAAAAAATATGTAGATGTACATATGAGTCTATTTTCAGGGAAAAATTACGAAACTGATTTTCAAGTTTTGGAACTCAAGATATGATTTTTAAGGTGACAGTGACGCAGTTAGCCAACCGCCTAGAAATTTTAAATTGACCGTGAAAGTAAGGGATTAAGCCGTTAACCCCGTGTCCGACTCGCGACGGTCTCTGTGCACGGGTGTTACAATTTTATTGGTATCAGAGCTACGGTTTAGTCAATTCTAGGACTACCGTAATGTGTTTGGGTCTAGCTATACATGCCATTTTATGTGATTATTTGATAGTGTGGTGATTCTGACATTTGTAAATGTGTTTATTTATAGTAATGGATCCCAATCCTGACCGAGCGGTATTTGATGATCTTGAGAGTGTAGCGCCTGCTCCCGTACAAGGGACAGCGCCGGCGGACTCTCAACCTAATGCTAGTAATCCGAATGAGGAAGCTAGACAAGCTTTCTATAGCGTGATGAATGATTGGTTCAACCAATACATTCGAACTAATACGGCTGTTCCACAACCTCCATTCCCGACAAACACAACCCCCGCACCTACAATACCTCTGGAAACTGACCAAATAAGGTCAAATAAGCCCCCAGTTGACAGAATTCGAAAACACGACGCTACTGAATTTAAGGCTACGGATAGCGATGATGCCGAGCAAGCTGAATTTTGGTTGGACAACACTATTCGGGTACTCGATGAGCTATCCTGCACACCTGATGAGTGCCTAAAGTGTACTATCTCCTTGCTATGTGATTCAGCCTACTATTGGTGGAATACGTTGACTTCTGTTGTGCCTAGAGAGCAAGTAACTTGGGAGTTCTTC
The DNA here is from genome assembly GCF_025698485.1 of Gossypium arboreum. Taxonomy (NCBI): domain Eukaryota; kingdom Viridiplantae; phylum Streptophyta; class Magnoliopsida; order Malvales; family Malvaceae; genus Gossypium; species Gossypium arboreum. Next base: position 112,772,703 of record NC_069077.1, on the reverse strand, counting down.
CAAACCGAGTTTTGAAAGAAGTATATCAGTCACAGATTCATTGACCAAAAACGTAAGGAATTTCTTGAACTCAAACAAGGTTCCATGTCGGTTACCGACTATGAACGAAAATTTGTGAGGCTTAGCCGGTACACACGAGAATGCATTTCCTCAGAAGCCGTAATGTGTAAACGTTTCGATGATGGACTAAATGATGATATAAAGCTGTATGTTGGCATCTTGGAAATCCGAGAATTTGTGGTATTTGTTGAGCGAGCTTGCAAGGCCGAGAAGCTCAGTATGGAGAAAAGAAAAGCTGAGGTGGGAGCAAGGGAGTTTCGTAAGAGATCTTTGGGGAAGCCCTTCCCATAGTCATCGAAGAAATTTAGAGATGGGTTGGGCCGATCTAGGGACAATTCGGGCTTATCTAGACGAGATCGCGATCGACCCCCTATGAGTGCAGGAGTCACTTCGATCGCCAGTGTTGGAAATGACCGTCGAGACAGAGCGGAATGCCAGTATTGTGGTAAATGGCATTCGGGGAGTTGTAGGTTCCATGACCGCTCCTGTTACAAGTGCGGGTCAGTTGACCACTTTATCAAAGATTGCCCGAGGTTGTCTGAACAAAATGCAAATCAGAGTGGGAAACCGGGTGCTACCACTGCTCGAGGTAGACCATCTAGAAATACGGGCACTGCTAGTGGTGGTCAGAGAGGATCTAGGGATGCTACGACCAGATCTGAGGCTCGTGCTCCAGCTAGGACTTATGCTATATGCGCACGCGAGGATGCTTCCTCGCCAAATGTTATTAACGGTACTTTTACTCTCTTTGATACTAATGTGATTGCTTTGATTGACCCTGGTTCTACTCATTCTTATATATGTGAAACCTTAGCATCCAGTAAGACTTTGCGTATTGAGTCTACCGAGTTCATAATTCGGTGTCAAATCCTTGGGTCGTTATGCGCTTGTCGACAAAGTGTGTAAGAAATGTCCCTAGTAATTCGAGGTTTCGCTTTTCCCACGGACTTGATGCTTTTGCCGTTCGATGAATTTGATGTTATTCTTGGTTTGGATTGGTTGACCGTGCATGATGCGGTTGTGAATTGCAAAAGCAAGACTATTGATTTGAGGTGCGCAAATAACGAGATAATCCGAGTTGAGTCTACGGACTTAAAGGGGTTGCCAGCTGTAATATCAGCAATGTTGGCCTAGAAATATGTAAGAAAGGGGTGCGAAGCATACCTTGCGTATGTACTTGATGACAAGGAATTGGAAGAGAAACCCAAATCTGTGCCGGTGGTTTGTGAATACCCGGATGTTTTTCCCGAAGAATTACCGGGTTTACCACCTGTTCGGAAGTAGAGTTTGGTATTGAGCTTGTACACGACTACGCCAATTTCGATAGCTCCGTATCGTATGGCACCAACCGAGTTAAAAGAATTGAAAGCTCAATTGCAAGAGTTGACGGATAGAGGTTTCGCCGACCAAGTTTCTCACCTTGGGGTGCACCAAGATTGTTTGTGAAAAGAAGGACGGAACCATGAGGTTGTGCATTGACTATCGTCACCGAATAAAGTGAAGATAAAGAATAAATATCCGCTATCACGTATTGATGATTTATTTGATCAACTAAAGGGAGCCTCGGTGTTTTCAAAGATAGATTTGAGATCGGGTATTACCAATTCTAATTCGAGATTCTGGATATACCCAAAACCGCTTCGAATCGAGATACGGCCACTACGAGTTCTTAATGATGCCGTTTGGGCTCACTAATGCCCTCACGGTATTTATGGATTTGATGAATCGGATCTTCGATAAGATTTGGACCGGTTCGTAGTTGTGTTTATTGACGACATCTTAGTCTATTCAAGAGATGAGACCGAACATGCTTAGCACCTGAGGTTAGTGTTGCAAATTTTACGGGATGAGCAGCTATATGCTAAGTTCAGTAAGTGTGAGTTCTGGTTAAGAGAGGTTAGCTTCTTGGGTCATGTGGTATTTGCATTGGGTATTCGAGTTGACCCGAGCAAAATTTCGGCCATACTTAACTGGAAGCCTCCGAGAAATATTACTGAGGTTCGAGCTTTTGGGACTTGCCGATTACCGACGGTTTGTAAAAGGATCCTCGATGATAGCCACACCCATGACGGCTACTTCAAAAAGATGTTAAGTTTGAATGGACGGAAAATGTCGAAAAGTTTTGATCAACTGAAACTTATTTGGCGGAAGCTCCAATTTTAGTGCAAACCAACCGTGCAAAGAGTTTGTCATCTATAGTGACGCCTCCTACTTGGGTTAGGTTGCGTATTGATGCAAGAAGGTCGAGTTGTGGCCTATCGTCGAGACAATTAAAGCCACATGAGAAAAATTATCCGACCCATGATCTCGAATTAGTCGCCATCGATTCGCTTTGAAAATATGGCGACATTACTTATTTGGTGAGAAGTGCCATGTATTTTCGGATTACAAAAGTCTCAAATATTTGATGACTCAAAGAGACTTGAATCTGCAACAAAGGCGTTGGCTTGAGTTGTTGAAAGATTATGAGCTGGTCATTAATTATCACCCGGAAAGGCTAATGTGGTTGCGACGCCTTAAGCCTAAGTCACCGCTTGCTTTTATTTAGCGATGAATGTACACTTGTCTGTTTCTACCCGATAATGTGTTAATAGCTGAATTAATGGCCAAACCATTATTGATTCATCAAATTCGTGAAGCTCAGAAAGTCGACGATGAGTTGGTTGCAAAACGGGCTGAATGTGTTCCGAATGTGGAATCAGAGTTTCAAATTGATGATGACGATTGTTTGAGGTACAGAAATCAGAGTTGGTTGCCAGTTTCTGGAGTCCCTGTTCCGACTTTGGAAATTCATTATAAATTGATCAGAGATAATTAGAAGTCATGCCATATATGTAAAGATTCTTTTTCGAGTCTAGTTTCTATAGAAACAAACGGCATCAATATTTAAGCCTGCAGCACAGGAGATATCCAAATCGTAATGCATGAAGGTCAAGTAGTCGCACCTCGTAATGAGGAGAATTTAACTAATAAACTGTACTAATTGGCCCGACCAAAATTCTAGAAAAAATCAGTAAATGGACATATGAGTCTAGTTTCAGGGAAAAATTACAAAACTGATTTTCGAGTTTTGGAACTCAAGATATGATTTTTACAGATTTATGACGCAGTTAGCCAACCGCCTGGAAATTTTTAAATTGACCGTGAAAGTAAGGGATTAAGCTTGTTAACCCCGTGTCCGACTCCCATGACGGTCTCTGCACGGGTGTTACAATTTTATTGGTATCGAGCTACGGTTTAGTCGATTCTAGGACTACCGTAATGTGTTTGGGTCTAGCTATACATGCCATTTTATGTGATTATTTGATAGTGTGGTGATTCGACATTTGTAAATGTGTTTATTTATAGTAATGGATCCCGATCCTGACCGAACAGTAGTCGTTGATCTTGAAAGTGTAGCGCCTACTCCCGACAAGGGACAAATACCATGACTCTCAACCTAATGCTAGTAATCCGAATGAGGAAGCTAGACAAGCTTTCTATAGCGTGATGAATGATTGGTTCAACCAATACATTCGAACTAATACTACTGTTCCACAACCTCCATTCCCGACAAACACAACCTCAAGACCTACAATACCTCCTAAACCGACCAAATAAGGTCAAATAAGCCCCAGCTGATGTAATTCAAAACACGGCGCCATGAATTTAAGGCTACGGATAGCGATGATGCCGAGCAAGCTGAATTTTGGTTGGACAACACTATTCGGTACTCGATGAGCTATCTTGCACACCGATGAGTGCCTAAAGTGTACTATCTCCTTGCTACGTGATTCTCGCCTACTATTGGTGGAATACGTTGACTTCACAGTGCCTAGAGAGCAAGTAACTTGGGAGTTCTTCCAAACCGAAGTTTCAAAGAAGTATATCACCATGATTCATTGACCAAAACGTAAGGAATTTCTTGAACTCAAACAAGGTTCCATGTCTGCATCGACTATGAACGAAAATTTGTGAGGCTTAGCCGGTACGCACGAGAATGCATTTCCTCAGAAGCCGTAATGTGTAAATGTTTCGATGATTGACTAAATGATGAAATAAAGCTATATGTAGGCATCTTGGAAATCCGAGAATTTGTGGTATTTGTTGAGCGAGCTTGCAAGGCCGAGGAGCTCAGTATGGAGAAAAGAAAAGCTGAGGTGGGAGCAAGGGAGTTTCGTAAGAGATCTTTGGGGAAGCCCTTCCCATAGTCATCGAAGAAATTTAGAGATGGCTTGGGCCGGTCTAGGGACAATTCGGGCTTATCTAGACGAGATCGCGATCGACCCCCTGTGAGTGCAGGAGTCACTTCGATCGCCAGTGTTGGAAATGACCGTCGAGACAGAGCGGAATTCCAGTATTGTGGTAAATGGCATTCGGGGAGTTGTAGGTTCCATGACCGCTCCTGTTCCAAGTGCGGGTCAGTTGACCACTTTATCAAAGATTGCCCGAGGTTGTCTGAACAAAATGTAAATCAGAGTGGGAAACCGGGTGCTACCACTGCTCGAGGTAGACCATCTAGAAATACGGGCATTGCTAGTGGTGGTCAGAGAGGATCTAGGGATGCTACGACCAGATCTGAGGCTCGTGCTCCAGCTAGGACTTATGCTATACGCGCACGCGAGGATGCTTCCTCGCCAAATGTTATTACCGGTACTTTTACTCTGTTTGATACTAATGTGATTGCTTTGATTGACCCTGGTTCTACTTATTCTTATATATGTGAAACCTTAGCATCCAGTAAGACTTTGCGTATTGAGTCTACCGAGTTCATAATTCAGGTGTCAAATCCCTTGGGTCGTTACGTGCTTGTCGACAAAGTGTGTAAGAAATGTCCCCTAGTAATTCGAGGTTTCTCTTTTCCGGCGGACTTGATGCTTTCGCCGTTCGATGAATTTGATGTTATTCTTGGTTTGGATTGGTTGACCGTGCATGATTCGGTTGTGAATTGCAAAAGCAAGACTATTGATTTGAGGTGCGAAATAACGAGATAATCCGAAATGAGTCTACGGACTTAAAGGGTTGCAAGTCGTAATATCGCAATGTTGGCCCAAAATATGTAAGAAAGGGTGCGAAGCATACCTTGCCTATGTACTTGATGACATGGAATTGGAAGAGAAACCCAAATCTGTCTTGGGTGGTTTGTGAATACCCGGATGTTTTTCCCAAGAATTACCGAAGTTTACCACATTGCTCGGGAAGCGAGTTTGGTATTGAGCTTGTACCGGACTACGCCAATTTTGATAGCTCCGTCGTATGGCACCAACCGAGTTAAAAGAATTGAAAGCTCAATTGCAAGAGTTGACGGATAGAGGTTTCGCCGACCAAGTTTCTCACCTTGGGGTGCACCAAGATTGTTTGTGAAAAAAGGACGAACCATGAGGTTGTGCATTGACTATCGTCACCGAATAAAGTGACGAAAAAGAATAAATATCCGTATCACGTATTGATGATTTATTTGATCAACTAAAGGGAGCCTCAGTGTTTTCAAAGATAGATTTGAGATCAGGGTAATACTAGTTGCGAATTCGAGATTCGGATATACCCAAAACTGCTTTCAGAACGAGATACGGCCACTACGAGTTCTTAGTGATGCCATTTGGGCTCACTAATGCCCTATGGTATTTATGGATTTGATGAATCGGATCTTCGATGATTTGGACCGGTTCGTAGTTGTGTTTATTGACGACATCTTGGTCTATTCAAGAGATGAGACCGAACATACTGAGCACCTGAGGTTAGTGTTGCAAATTTTACGGGATGAGCAGCTATATGCTATGTTCAGTAAGTGTGAGTTCTGGTTAAGAGAGGTTAGCTTCTTGGGTCATGTGGTATTTGCATTGGGTATTCGAGTTGACCCGAGCAAAATTTCGGCCATACTTAACTGGAAGCCTCCGAGGAATAGTACTGAGGTTCGGAGCTTTTTGGGACTTGCTGGTTACTACCGACGGTTTGTAAAAGGATTCTCGATGATAGCCACACCCATGACGGCTACTTCAAAAGATGTTAAGTTCGAATGGACGGAAAAATGTCGAAAAGTTTTGATCAACTAGAAACTTATTTGACTAAGCTCAATTTTAGTGCAAATTAATCGTGCAAAGAGTTTGTCATCTATAGTGACGCCTCCCTACTTGGGTTAGGTTGCGATTGATGCAAGAAGGTCGAGTTGTGGCCTATCGTCGAGACAATTAAAGCCACATGTGAAAAATTATCCGACCCATGATCTCGAATTAGTCGCCATCGTATTCGCTTTGAAAATATGGCGACATTACTTATTTGGTGAGAAGTGCCATGTATTTTGGATTACAAAAGTCTCAAACATTTGATGACTCAAAGAGACTTGAATCTGCGACAAAGGCGTTGGCTTGAGTTGTTGAAAGATTATGAGCTGGTCATTAATTATCACCCGGAAAGGCTAATGTGGTTGCGACGCCTTAAGCCTAAGTCACCGCTTGTTTTATTTAGCGATGAATGTACACTTGTCCGTTTCTACCCGACAATGTGTTAATAGTGAATTAAAGGCCAAACCATTATTGATTCATCAAATTCGTGAAGCTCAGAAAGTCGACAATGAGTTGGTTGCAAAACGGGCTGAATGTGTTCCGAATGTGGAATCAGAGTTTCAAATTGATGATGACGATTGTTTGAGGTACAGAAATCGGTTGTGTGTTCCAAGAAATTCAGAACTCATTTCGATGATTCTGAACGAATCTCATTGTAGCCGAATGTCAATTCACCCGGGGAGTACGAAAATGTACAACGATCTGATACGTCAATTTTGGTGGCATGGTATGAAACGAGACATTTCCGATTTTGTCTCGAAGTGCTTAGTATGTCAGCAAGTGAAGGCGGAACATCAACTGCCTATGGGTTTACTTCAACCGATCATGATACCTGAATGGAAATGGGATCGAGTCACGATGGATTTTGTATCTGGGTTGCCAGTGTCGGCAAGTAAGAAGGATACGATTTGGGTTGTTGTCGATAGACTGACTAAGTCGGCTCATTTTATCCCCGTACGTACGGATTTTTCATTAGATAAACTAGCTGAATTATATGTTTCTCAGATTGTGAGATTACACGGGGTACCGATTTCTATTGTGTCGGATAGAGATCCAAGATTTACCTCACAATTTTGGAAGAAATTGCAAGAAGCTTTGGGTACCAAGTTGCATTTTAGCACCGCTTTTCACCCCCAAACCGATGGTCAATCCGAGCGGATAATTCAAATACTCGAGGATATGTTGAGATGCTGCATCCTTGAGTTTAGTGGTTCATGGGAACGGTATTTACCTTTGATTGAATTCGCCTACAATAATAGTTTTCAATCAAGCACTAAGATGGCACCTTACGAGGCCTTGTACGGGCGTAAATGCCTTACACCATTGTTTTGGACCGAACTCGGTGAAGGTAAAATTTTCGAGTTGATTTGATTAAAGATGCTGAATGTAAAGTAAAAGTAATCCGTGAAAGTCTAAAGGCGTACCGCAGATCGTCAGAAATCGTACGCGGATTTGAAACGAAAAGACATTGAATATCAGGTGGGAGATAAAGTGTTGCTTAAAGTTTCACCTTGGAGAAAGATACTCCGATTTGGCCGTAAGGGCAAACTGAGTCCGAGATTCATCGGGCCATATGAGATATCCAAACGAGTCGGTCCAGTTGCGTATCGTTTGATTTTGCCCCCTGAACTTGAAAAGATTCACGACGTCTTTCATGTTTCGATGCTTCGACGTTATAGATCTGATCCATCGCACGTAATTAGTCCATCAGAGGTTGAAACTCAAGCCAATATGAGTTATGAAGAAGAACCGATTCGTATCCTAGCACGTGAAGTGAAAGAGTTGCGAAAACAAAAGGGTTCCGCTAGTGAAAGTGTTATGGCTCAAACACGGATAGAAGAAGCTACTTGGGAACCCGAGAACTCTATGAAAGAGCGATACCGAAACCTATTTACCGGTAAGATTTTCGGGGACGAAAATTTCTTAAGTGGGGGAGAGTTGTGACAGCCCTAAATTGACCCTAGTCGGAAAGTGGTTTCGGGACCACTAAACCGAGTCATAAAAATAATTAGCCGTCATAGTGGATGCTCATTATATGTACATATGCATGTGTGAAAATTTCATGTTTGAATTTTGTTAATTGTAAGTGAATTTTATCAAATAGGACTTATGTGAGAAAATTTAGAAATGTGCTAGGCAAATGTAAAGTGGCCTATTAATGCATGTTGTGAAAATGATGGGCTTGCATGTCAAATTTCCCTAAATTAAAGCCTAGTGACCGCCATGACAAGGGTGATGGGCAAAACATGTCATAAAACATGTTGTGTAAATGGTTTATGTTGGAATAAATAAAATAAGGAGTATGGGTAATAAAGAAATGGAAAAAGGAAAGAAGGTGTGTGATCCCCCATTGCCGTGAGTTGAGGGAAAGGAAACAAAAAAAGTGTGTTCATCCTTTTCATTTCTTTTGGCCGAAAATTCTAAGGAAGAAAGAAGGAGTTCTTGCTCCATGTTTGGTTTAGAAGAGGATTAGGAGGAGGTTCGGCCATACTTGTATCAAGATTAAGGTATGTTTGATGTTGTGCCATGAGATTCATGCATGTTTTTAGTTGCTATCTTGATGTTCTTATTAGCCCATGGTTCAAATCTTTGCTATGTCATGGGGATGGTATTCGCCAAGGTGGATTTTGTGTTGATATCATTGCATGCTAAATGTGAAGCTTGTTAATGATGCATGTGATGGTGGATTGATAACTCTTGAATCTCCTTTTAGCATCCTTGAGTGAGACATTAAGTTCCTTGTTCAACCATGACCAAAATTGAAATGGTAAGGTGTTGTGATGCATTCGACCATGGTAGGATATAGAAGAGAAATAAGGTTGTTGTTAGATGAAGTAGAGTCTAACAAATGAGCTCAGATGTGCATTAGTTGCTAGATGGAGAAGAATCGGCTAGCAAGTTGTGTGCTAAGGCCAAATGTAATTTGGTATATTATGGGTAATGCATGTGTTGAATTAGTGTAAAGGAGAGGATGCTTTAATAGTGTATATGTGTGTATTAGCCAAGTTTTGAACTTGAAACAAATGGTGTTTAGTCAACATAAGTGACCATACTTGTAGAATGTATTAAGTGTTGCAATCGGCCTTAGCATAGATGTGTATGTTCGCCATTGGTAGCCTATTGATGGCTTTAGCTTGACTTAGAAAATTCGCTAAGGGAAATATTAGCTAGTATGTTGAATTCGATTCGTGATTTCGTACATATGTGACTCTAATGTCTAATGTATATATGGGCTAAGTACCTTGAGCTTCTCTTTGATGTTCGAATGAATTGTATTAAATTGTTGATGTGATTAAAAATGCGTATGATCATTATGTATTTGAGCTAAAAGGTGGCCATATGACCTATCAAACTCCTTGTCATATTCGCCATAAGCTAGCAAAATGAGACTTTGATAAGTTAAATTTGTTTGAATTTGCTCAAGAGCTTAGGGAACCACAGTTGGATAAGGGAAAGGAAAAGTGATCGAATAGCCGTTGAAGCCGTTCGACAACATCCGAGGTAAGTTTTCAAGCAATGGAACCTAGATTATGATTCGATTAGATTATGTCACAAACAAATCAAAATCATGCTCTTTGAATGTGGCTATTGTCAAACTTGTAAGTGTGATAAGTGTCTTTTGTTTGAGCTTTGGTAATGAAAATGAAACATGGATGTGTCATGATTTATTGATGTATGTGCATGGTTATTCGAATGATATCCGGCTAAGTCCCAAGGCTTTTGTGTTAAGTGACTATATCCGGACTAAGATCCAAGGCATTTATGCGAAGTTACTATATCCGCCAAAACCCAAGGCATTTGTGCTAGCGACTATATCCGGCTAAGTCCCAAAGGCATTTATGCTAGTGATCACATCCGGCTAAGACCAAGGCCTTGTGCAAGTGGTTATATCCGTTAAATCTCAAGGTACGTGATTCGGGAATGAGCGATCTTGCTGTAAAAATTTCAGTTAATACGCTTGTAAAGTCCCAACAATGAGGTATGTTTCAGATGTGCATTGGAATAGTCGATCCCTTCAATAATATTCGCTCGATCGAGTAATGAGCCTCCGTATTTGGCTAAGATGATCCCTTATGTATGAATATAGGGCTGGAATGTGAAGTAGGAATGATTTGAGAATATGTATATATGGAATTATCCGCTTAGTTATATGAATGCTATACTTCGATGTGCTTAAACTCTTTGCTCAAAACTTACTAAGCATTAAATGCTTACTCCGCTTCTTTAATTCTCTGTTTTATAGATTTTGGTTCGTCACCATCGGACTCGGAATTTTGTAGTCGAAGTCGCCCACACTATCAAAGCTCCTTTTGGTATATTTTTGGTTGAACTTTGAAATGGCATGTATAGGACTACCCTTTTGTTGTAGGTCATGTACCTTTCGGTTTTGTGTAAATTTGGATAGCCATGCGAAAATGGCTTAAGGATACTTTGGGCATGGTATTATAATCATTGTATGTTGTTCATTAAGAGGTATGGAAATGTTTGGAAACGATTAGCCATTGGGATGGTTAATCATGATCATATTTTGTGCTATTTATGTTAAAGGGCTAGTTGAAGCATGGAAACTATGAAATAGGTAAAGCCTACCTTAAAGACAGATGCTGACAGCTGCAGTGACGTGGATGTGAAAAATCACTAAAAATAGTAGGAACGGAATTAAATAGTGAATAAATTATGTAAATGAACCTTGACGAGTCTATTTTCATAGGAGAGTAACGAAAAGCTCATATGAACAGTATGTTAAGAGATATTTAAGTTTTCGTCAGACAGGGCCAGAACAGTTTCTGGAGTCCCTGTTCCGACTTTGGAAATTCATTATAAATTGACCAGAGATAATTAGAAGTCATGCCATATATGTGAAGATTCTTTTTCGAGTCTAGTTTCTATAGAAACAAACGGGATCAGTATTTAAGCCCTGTACAGGGAGATATCCAAATCGTAATGCATGAAGGTCAGTGTAGTCGCACCCTGTAACAGGGGAGAATTTAACTAATAAACTGTACTAATTAGCCCGACCAAAAATTCTAGAAAAAAATCTGTAAATGGACATATGAGTCTAGTTTCAGGAAAAAATTACAAAACTGATTTTCGAGTTTTGGAACTCAAGATATGATTTTTAAGGTGACAGTGACGCAGTTAGCCAACTGCCTGGAAATTTTAAATTGACCGTGTGAAAGTAAGGATTAAGCCGTTAACCCCGTGTCCGACTCCCATGACGGTCTCGGTGCACGGGTGTTACAATTTTATTGGTATCAGAGCTACGGTTTAGTCGATTCTAGGACTACCGTAATGTGTTTGGGTCTAGCTATACATGCCATTTTATGTGATTATTTGATAGTGTGGTGATTCGACATTTGTAAATGTGTTTATTTATAGTAATGGATCCCGATCCCACCAAGCGGTAGTGATGATCTTGAGAGTGTAGCGCCTGCTCCAAGACAAGGGACAAAGCGGGGACTCTCAACCTAATGCTAGTAATCCGAATGAGGAAGCTAGACAAGCTTTCTATAGCGTGATGAATGATTGGTTCAACCAATACATTCGAACTAATACTACTGTTCCACAACCTCCATTCCCAAAAACACAACCCCGCACCTACAATACCTCCTAAACCGACCAAATAAGGTCAAATAAGCCCTAGTTGATGAATTCAAAACACGGCGCCATCGAATTTAAGGCTACGGATAGCAATGATGCCGAGCAAGCTGAATTTTGGTTGGACAACACTATTCGTGTACTCGATGAGCTATCTTGCACACCCGATGAGTGCCTAAAGTGTACTATCTCCTTGCTACGTGATTCTGCCTACTATTGGTGGAATACGTTGACTTCACAGCCTAGAGAGCAAGTAACTTGGGAGTTCTTCCAAACCGAGTTTCGAAAGAAGTATATCAGTCAGAGATTCATTGACCAAAAACGGAAGGAATTTCTTGAACTCAAACAAGGTTCCATGTCGGTTACCGACTATGAACGAAAATTTGTGAGGCTTAGCCGGTACGCACGAGAATGCATTTCTTTAGAAGCCGTAATGTGTAAACGTTTTGAGGATGGACTAAATGATGATATAAAGCTGTATGTTGGCATCTTGGAAATCCGAGAATTTGTGGTACTTGTTGAGCGAGCTTGCAAGGGCGAGGAGCTCAATATGGAGAAAAGAAAAGCTGAGGTTGGAGCAAGGGAGTTTCGTAAGAGATCTTCGGGGAAGCCCTTCCCACAGTCATCGAAGAAATTTAGAGATGGCTTGGGCCGGTCTGGGGACACTTCGGGCTTATCTAGACGAGATCGCGATCGACCCCCTGTGAGTGCACGAGTCACTTCGATCGCCGATGTTGGAAATGACCGTCGAGACAGAGCGGAATGCCAGATATGGTAAATGGCGTTCGGGAGTTGTAGGTTCCATGACCGCCTCTGTTACAAGTGCGGTCATTGACCACTTTATCAAAGATTGCCCGAGGTTGTCCGAAGTAATGCAAATCGAGTGGGAAACCGGTGCTACCATCGCTGAGGCGCACCATCTAGAAATACGGGCATTGCTAGTGGTGGTCGAGAGGATCTAGGGATGCTACGACCAGATTTGAGGCTCGTGCTCAGCTAGGACTTATGCTATACGCCAAGACGGAGGATGCTTCCTCGCCGATGTTATTACCTGTACTTTTACTCTCTTTGATACTAATGTGATTGCTTTGATTGACCCCGGTTCTACTCATTCTTATATATGTGAAACCTTAGCATCCAAAGAAGACTTTGCCTATTGAGTCTACCGAGTTCGTAATTCGGTGTCAAATCCCTTGGTCGTTATGTGCTTGTCGACAAAGTGTGTAAGAAATGTCCCTAGTAATTCGAGGTTTCGCTTTCTAGCGGACTTGATGCTTTTGCCGCTCGATGAATTTGATGTTATTCTTGGTTTGGATTGGTTGACCGTGCATGATGCGGTTGTGAATTGCAAAAGCAAGACTATTGATTTGAGGTGCGCAAATAACGAGATAATCCGAGTTGAGTCTCTCGACTTAAAGGGGTTGCCACCGTAATATCAGCAATGTTGGCCCGTAAATATGTAAGAAAGGGTGCGAAGCATACCTTGCGTATGTACTTGATGACAAGGAATTGGAAGAGAAACCCAAATCTGCTTGTGGTGGTTTGTGAATATCCGGATGTTTTTCCCAAAGAATTACCGGGTTTACCACTTGTTCGGGAAGTAGAGTTTGGTATTGAGCTTGTACCGGACTACACCAATTTTGATAGCTCAGATCGTATGGCACCAACCGAGTTAAAAGAATTGAAAGCTCAGCAAAGAGTTGACGGATAGAGGTTTCGCCGACCAACTTTCTCACCTTGGGGTGCACCAAGATTGTTTGTGAAAAGAAGGACGGAACCATGAGGTTGTGCATTGACTATCGTCACCGAATAAAGTGACGATAAAGAATAAATATCCGCTATCACAGATTGATGATTTGTTTGATCAACTAAAGGGAGCCTCGGTGTTTTCAAAGATAGATTTGAGATCGGGTATTACCAGCCAGAATTGAGATTCGGATATACCCAAAACGCTTTCGAATCGAGATACGGCCACTACGAGTTCTTAGTGATGCCGCTTGGGCTCACTAATGCCCTCGGTATTTATGGATTTGATGAATCGGATCTTCGACAAGATTTGGACCGGTTCGTAGTTGTGTTTATTGACGACATCTTGGTCTATTCAAGAGATGAGACCGAACATGCTTAGCACCGAGGTTAGTGTTGCAAATTTTACGGATGAGCAACTATATGCTAAGTTCAAGAAGTGTGAGTTCGTTAAGAGAGGTTAGCTTCTTGGGTCATGTGGTATTTGCATTGGGTATTCGAGTTGACCCGAGCAAAATTTCGCCATACTTAACTGAAGCCTCCGAGAAATATTAATGAGGTTCGAGTTTTTGAGACTCACCACATTACCGACGGTTTGTAAAAGGATTCTCGATGATAGCCACACCCATGACGGCTACTTCAAAAGATGTTAAGTTCGAATGGACGTAAAAATGTCGAAAAGTTTTGATCAACTGGAAACTTATTTGACTAAGCTCCAATTTTAGTGCAACCGAATCGTGCAAAGAGTTTGTCATCTATAGTGACGCCTCCCTACTTGGGTTAGGTTGCGATTGATGCAAGAAGGTCGAGTTGTGGCCTATGCGCCGAGACAATTAAATCCACATGAGAAAAATTATCCAACCCATGATCTCAATTAGTCGCCATCGTACTTCTTTGAAAATATGGCGACATTACTTATTTGGTGAGAAGTGCCATGTATTTTGGATTACAAAAGTCTCAAATATTTGATGACTCAAAGAGACTTGAATCTGCGACAAAGGCGTTGGCTTGAGTTGTTGAAAGATTATGAGCTGGTCATTAATTATCACCCGAAAGGCTAATGTGGTTGCGACGCCTTAAGCCTAAGTCACCGCTTGCTTTACTGAGCGATGAATGTACACTTGTCCGTTTCTACCCGACAATGTGTTAATAGTGAATTAAAGGCCAAACCATTATTGATTCATCAAATTCGTGAAGCTCGAAAAGTCGACGATGAGTTGGTTGCAAACGGGCTGAATGTGTTCAATGTGGAATCGAGTTTCAAATTGATGATGACGATTGTTTGAGGTACGTAAATCGGTTGTGTGTTCCAAGAAATTCGTAACTCATTTCGATGATTCTGAACGAAGCTCATTGTAGCCGAATGTCAATTCACCCGGGAGTACGAAAATGTACAACGATCCGATCGCCGCTTTTGGTGGCATGGTATGAAACGAGACATTTCGATTTTGTCTCGGCGCTTAGTATGTCGACAAGTGAAGGCGAACATCAATCGCCTATGGGTTTACTTCAACCGATCATGATACCGAATGGAAATGGGATCGAGTCACGATGGATTTTGTATCCGGGTTGCCGATTGTTTGGCAAGTAAGAAGGATACGATTTGGGTTGTTGTCGATAGACCGACTAAGTCGGCTCATTTTATCCCCGTGACGCACGGATTTTTCATTAGATAAACTAGCTGAATTATATGTTTCTCGACAGAGATTACACGGGGTACCGATTTCTATTGTGTCGGATAGAGATCCGAGATTTACCTCACAATTTTGGAAGAAATTGCAAGAAGCTTTGGGTACCAAGTTGCATTTTAGCACCGCTTTTCACCCCCAAACCGATGGTCAATCCGAGCGGATAATTCAAATACTCGAGGATATGTTGAGATGCTGCATCCTTGAGTTTAGTGGTTCATGGGAACGGTATTTACCTTTGATTGAATTCGCCTACAATAATAGTTTTCAATCAAGCATTAAGATGGCACCTTACGAGGCCTTGTACGGGCGTAAATGCCGTACACCATTGTTTTGGACCGAACTCGGTGAAGGTAAAATTTTCGAGTTGATTTGATTAAAGATGCTGAATGTAAAGTAAAAGTAATCCGTGAAAGTCTAAAGGCGCCGCAGATCGTCGTAAATCGACGCGAATTTGAAACGAAAAGACATTGAATATCGTGGGAGATAAAGTGTTGCTTAAAGTTTCACCTTGGAGAAAGATATCCGATTTGGCCGTAAGGGCAAACCGAGTCCGAGATTCATCGGGCCATATGAGATATCCGAACGAGTCGGTCCAGCTATGATCGCTTGATTTTGCCCCGAACTTGAAAAGATTCACGACGTCTTTCTTGTTTCGATGCTTCGACGTTATAGATCTGATCCGTCGCACATAATTAGTCCATCAGAGGTTGAAATTCAAGCCAATATGAGTTATGAAGAAGAACCGATTCGTATCCTAGCACGTTAAGTGAAAGAGTTGCGAAACAAAAGGGTTCCGCTAGTGAAAGTGTTATGGCTCAAACACGGATAGAAGAAGCTACTTGGGAACCCGAGAACTCTATGAAAGAGCGATATCGAAACCTATTTACCGTAAGATTTTCGTGGACGAAAATTTCTTAAGTGGGGAGAGTTGTGATAGCCCTAAATTGACCCTAGTCGGAAAGTGGTTTCGGACCACTAAACCGAGTCATAAAAATAATTAGTCATCATAGTGGATGCTCATTATATGTACATATGCATGTGTGAAAATTTCATGTTTGAATTTTGTTAATTGTAAGTGAATTTTATCAAATAGGACTTATGTGAGAAAATTTAGAAATGTGCTAGGCAAATGTAAAGTGGCCTATTAATGCATGTTGTGAAAATGATGGGCTTGCATGTCAAATTTGCCTAAATTAAAGCCTAGTGGCGGCCATGACAAAGGGTGATGGGCAAACCATGTCATAAAACATGTTGTGTAAATGGTTTATGTTGGAATAAATAAAATAAGGAGTATGGGTAATAAAGAAATGGAAAAAGGAAAGAAGGTGTGTGATCCCCCATTGCCGTGAGTTGAGGGAAAGGAAACAAAAAAAGTGTGTTCATCCTTTTCATTTCTTTTGGCCGAAAATTCTAAGGAAGAAAGAAGGAGTTCTTGCTCCATGTTTGGTTTAGAAGAGGATTAGGAGGAGGTTCGCCATACTTGTATCAAGATTAAGGTATGTTTGATGTTGTGCCATGAGATTCATGCATGTTTTAGTTGCTAGCTTGATGTTCTTATTAGCCCATGGTTCAAATCTTTGCTATGTCATGGGGATGGTATTCGCCAAGGTGGATTTTGTGTTGATATCATTGCATGCTAAATGTGAAGCTTGTTAATGATGCATGTGATGGTGGATTGATAACTCTTGAATCTCCTTTTAGCATCCTTGAGTGAGACATTAAGTTCCTTGTTCAACCATGACCAAAATTGAAATGGTAAGGTGTTGTGATGCATTCGCCATGGTAGGATACAGAAGAGAAATAAGGTTGTTGTTAGATGAAGTAGAGTCTAACAAATGAGCACGTATGTGCATTAGTTGCTAGATGGAGAAGAATCGCTAGCAAGTTGTGTGCTAAGGCCAAATGTAATTTGGTATATTATGGGTAATGCATGTGTTGAATTAGTGTAAAGGAGAGGATGCTTTAATAGTGTATATGTGTGTATTAGCCAAGTTTTGAACTTGAAACAAATGGTGTTTAGTCAACGCAAGTGACCATACTTGTAGAATGTATTAAGTGTTGCAATCGGCCTTAGCATAGATGTGTATGTTCGGCCATTGGTAGCCTATTGATGGCTTTAGCTTGACTTAGAAAATTCGCTAAGGGAAATATTAGCTAGTATGTTGAATTCGATTCGTGATTTCATACATATGTGACTCTAATGTCTAATGTATATATGGGCTAAGTACCTTGAGCTTCTCTTTGATGTTCGAATGAATTGTATTAAATTGTTGATGTGATTAAAATGCGTATGATCATTATGTATTTGAGCTAAAAGGTGGCCATATGACCTATCAAACTCCTTGTCATATTCGACCATAAGCTAGCAAAATGAGACTTTGATAAGTTAAATTTGTTTGAATTAGGTCAAGAGTTTAGGGACCACAGCTTGGATAAGGGAAAGGAAAAAGTGATCGAATAGCCGTTGAAGCCGCTCGACAACATCCGAGGTAAGTTTTCGGCAATGGAACCTAGATTATGATTCGATTAGATTATGTCACAAACAAATCAAAATCATGCTCTTTGAATGTGGCTATTGTCAAACTTGTAAGTGTGATAAGTGTCTTTTGTTTGAGCTTTGGTAATGAAAATGAAACATGGATGTGTCATGATTTATTGATGTATGTGCATGGTTATTCGAATGATATCCGCCTAAGTCCCAAGGCTTTTGTGTTAAGTGACTATATCCGGACTAAGATCCAAGGCATTTATGCGAAGTTACTATATCCGCCAAAACCCAAGGCATTTGTGCTAGCGACTATATCCGGCTAAGTCCCAAGGCATTTATGCTAGTGATCATATCCGGGCTAAGACCAAGGCCTTGTGCGAGTGGTTATATCCGGTTAAATCTCAAGGTACGTGATTCGGAATGAGCGATCTTGCTGTAAAAATTTCAGTTAATACGCTTGTAAAGTCCCAACAATGAGGTATGTTTCAGATGTGCATTGGAATAGTCGATCCCTTCGAATAATATTCGCCAATGAGTAATGAGCCTCGGTATTTGGCTAAGATGATCCCTTATGTATGAATATAGGGGCTGGAATGTGAAGTAGGAATGATTTGAGAATATGTATATATGAAATTATCCGCTTAGTTATATGAATGCTATACTTAGATGTGCTTAAACTCTTTGCTCAAAACTTACTAAGCATTAAATGCTTACTGCTTTCTTTAATTCTCTGCTTTATAGATTTTGGTTCGTCACCATCGGACTCGGGAATCTTGAAGTCAAGTCGCCCACACTATCAAAGCTCCTTTTGGTATATTTTTGCTTGAACTTTGAAATGGCATGTATAGGACTACCCTTTTATTGTAGGTCATGTACCTTTCGGTTTTGTGTAAATTTGGATAGCCATGCGAAAATGGCTTAAGTATACTTTGGGCATGGTATTATAATCATTGTATGTTGTTCATTAAGAGGTATGGAAATGTTTGGAAACGATTAGCCATTGGGATGGTTAATCATGATCATATTTTGTGCTATTTATGTTAAAGGGCTAGTTGAAGCATGGAAACTATGAAATAGGTAAAGCCTACCTTAAAGACAGATGCTGACAGCTGTAGTGACGTGGATGTGAAAAATCACTAAAAATAGTAGGAATGGAATTAAATAGTGAATAAATTATGTAAATGAACCTTGATGAGTCTATTTTCATAGGAGAGTAACGAAACGCTCATATAAATAGTATGTTAAGAGATATTTAAGTTTTCGTGAGACAGGGCCAGAACGGTTTCTGGAGTCCCTGTTCCGACTTTGGAAATTCATTATAAGTTTTCCAGAGATAATTAGAAGTCATGCCATATATTTACAGATTCCTTTTCGAGTCTAGTTTCTATAGAAACAAACGTCATCAGTATTTAAGCCCTGTACAGGGAGATATCCAAATTGTAATGTATGAAGGTCAGTGTAGTAGCACCCTATAACAGGGGAGAATTTAACTAATAAACTGTACTAATTGGCCTGACAAAAAATTCTAGAAAAAAATCTGTAGATGGACATATGAGTCTAGTTTCAGGGAAAAATTACAAAACTGATTTTTGAGTTTTGGAACTCAAGATATGATTTTTAAGGTGACAGTGACGCAGTTAGCCAACTGCCTGGAAATTTTTAAATTGGACTGTGAAAGTAAGGGGATTAAGCCCGTTAACCCCCGTGTCCGACTCCGGCGATGGTCTCGGGTACGGGGTGTTACACATTAATTATGAAAACCCAAAAAATCTTTATTTTATGTTTTATCGCAATATAATTTATTGATACTACTAATATATTTGCCTTTAGGTTAACCTTAACTTTGTACTCACCTCCCTTAGGTACGATCTTGGGAGTACTTACCTACTTCATTGTAAAACTATATTAAAAATTGACCCGTTTATGATTTGCCATGAATTACACTATTATTTACATCCTTTTTACACATAACTTTAGCATGTTTAATAGTTAAATCAAAAAATCTTAGCATATATTTAGGTTTTCATACTTACAGTAGTAATTTATGCTTTCTAGTATTTTTTATTACATTTTATATATCTATGTAAGGTTAGATGATCTTGTGGGTCAAGTCGAGAACTAATGATGCATACTTGGGCTGAAACTAATGCAAACATTGATCTCTCAAAATCGAAGACAAAAGCCGAAAAAAGTTCTGGAGTGGAACTACCACTGATGCCGCCACACGCTTCCTATTGTGTCGCAACCCCGCCCCTGCGCAACCCAAAAAATCCTAGAATGTGATAATTTCATTTTTTCGGGAAATTAGGAGTATTTGTTGAAGTCAAACTATAAGGACTTCAAGAATAATTTAGGCACTTTAGTATTTCAAGTTTAACCTACATAAAGGCCATTGTAATAAGTTTAAACACACAATTTTATGGAGATAGAAAATATAGTTAGTGCTTTTATTTCATTCTTAGTTTATACTTAGGGTGTTTAATGTTCTTGTAATCGAAAAAGTGAGTTCTGAAGTGAGAATCTCGTTAGTTGAGATTGTTCTGGAGCGATTCTTTCATCCATAAATCCATGAGCATCCCTTTTCCTTTAAGCTATTACTTATATCACTTTCTTGAACATTGTTTAATTGAAATTTTGTGTAAAGACTACAAGCAGTTTATGCTTTACACATATCTCGCATGTTTCAATAGTTCTAATCTTATTAACTATTTGAAGGATAGAGTTTCTTCTGAAGATGCTTTTACCAATCCTCGTAATCTGTTCTCAAGATAATACAATCATATTGCACATAGTTTCACTATTCACTCATGTTCATATCAAGCTATCTATGCAAGTCATAGTCATTAAATTATTTATATATGGAGTTATGAAATTTTAAATTAAGACCCACTAATTTTTCCAGGAACTAGACTCGTTTATATTCTTACCATAAAATTTTCAGAATTTTTGGTTAAGCCAATAAGTACAGTTTATTTTTTAAATTCACCCTTGTTTCTTTGTCCGACAGTTTCAGCCCCTCTTCACTAAAAATTAATTATCTGCTTATACAGAATTTGGATGATGTTCCCATTTCTTTATTTTGAAAATATACTCATTAAGGATTTTAAGAATATAAATTATAATGAATAAATATTTTTGTAAAATTTTTAATGATTTTCCCAAATCAGAACAGGGGATTACAAAATCATTCTGACTCTGTGTCACAAAAATTAAAATATCTCATAATATGAATTTTTTTTGCTTACACCGTTTCCTTTACATGAAAATATACTCAATAAGATTTAATTTCTTATTTTATTCAACTCTAATTTAATTTCCACCATTTTTGGTGATTTTTCAAAGTCACACAATTGTTGCTGTCCAAAACTATTTTATTATTAAATTTCACTCTTTCGTGTTTTATTTGTAGTAGCTTTTATTGTAACACTTACTCCATATCAATCTTACCAAAGTTCGATCACATATCGAGCACATTGCTCATAAGTTTACACACACATACCTGCACTTATTTATCGCATAGTAATATTCAATTACACCTAGTCATTTCCTGTTGAACACATCAGAATAATTACGGATATCCGGTGGCCTGCACATAGTACCACCCTTGTAGTCAAAGCTACCTTCTTCATAAAGTGGCCTTCACATAGTACCACACTTGTGACCAAAGCTATCTTTCTTCACAAAGTGGCCTTCACATAGTACCACACTTGTGACCAAGCTATCTCTTCTCAAAGTGGCCTTCACATAGTACTGCACTTGAGTCACTAGTGACTTGTCACTTGTATCCTATTCTGTTCCTAATGTTCAACCGAGAAATTTCTCACCTTTCGATACTTGTCAATTTCAGTCAATATTCAGCCAAATTTCATAAAACATAATAAAATGTGATAATGTAAGTAAAAACGATACATTATTTACATACAAACTTACCTCAGTGCAAAATATGACAAATTTGCAATTTAGTCCACAACCTTTTCTTTTCCCCAATCAAGGTCAATTCCTCATCTTTATTGATCTATAATAACACATTTAACTCATTAATAATCACATTATTTGATTTATTCCAAAAATCACACTATGAAAAAATTACATTTTTGCCCGTACCCCTAAAGTTTCACATATTTATAATTTTGCCCCTAGGCTTGTAAAATGAAAAGCACTTATTTTTCTCAAATCCTAAGCCTAGCCAATTCATATTCCCTCTTATCGCAGCTCACATTTTTCACTAAATCACACTTTCTACACATAATTTTACAACTTTTACAAATAGCTCCTTTTATGCAATTTCATCAAAAATCACTTAGTAAAAGTTGTTTATCACACCCGAAACTTTCATATTCTTCCATAAAACATCAAAACACATGCATGTAATCCATGGGTAAATTTTTAAACACAAACCCGAGCTCAAAATAATGGTAGAAATAGCTAAACCGAGCTACAAGGATCTAAAAAATGTAAAGAACATTAAAAACAGGGCTAGGATGCACTTACGATCGAGCTTGGAAGCTTGAAAAACCCTAGTTATGTCTTCCTCATGTGAAATTCAGCCAAGGGTTACAAATTGAAAAAAAATGGCTTTTAATTTTGTTTTTAATTCATTTTAATTAATAAATGACCAAAATGCCCCTAACTTAAAAATATTCTATTTCACCTATTTCATGTCCATTTTTCTCCAACAAATTATCCAATGGTATAATTACCATCTAAGGACCTTTAATTTCAAAATTCATAACAATTGGGCACCTCTAGCGTATAGAACTCAACTTTTGCACTTTTTACAATTTAGTCCTTTTGACTCAATTAAGTGCCCAAACGTCAAAATTTTCGAACGAAATTTTTATAAAATAATTCCATAGAAATGTAGACCATAAAAATATAATAAAACCACATTTTTCTATGTCAGATTTGTGATCCCAAAACCACTATTCCGACTAGACCCAAAATTGGGCTATTACAATTCTGTTTCTCAAAATTAAGGTGTAAGGGACACACGGCCTAACTACATGCCCATATACATGGCCGTGTGTCACACATGGTTTAGACACATGCCCGTGTGGACAAAAATAAAGTCATTCTAGCTTTATTTCTCACCCAAATTCACACTAATGAGCTACTTTTAAACTCATATCCATGAACCAACCAATTCAAGCATTCAAATTTAGCAAATTCCATCATTCATTATGGCATATTTAAACAAACCATTACTAGTCATTCCAATGGCTAAATTACAAGCATCATTTACATTTACATGCCAATATGGCCAATATAACCTATACATGCCATTACAACCATAATTGATTTACCATATTGTACTGATAACGAGCTTCCGATACAACGAGCTTCTAATTTACTCCTAAACATGAAAATAAAACTAAGCAATCATAAATTGCTTAGTAAGTTCGTATAACATGGTACTGAACTTACCATTCATTCTATTTTGAGGTAACTATGTAAGGCATAATCAATCAGTTTGATCACAAGCCCTACACATATTGTCATTGCCTCTGTTAATCATATATTCCATATTAACATGAAAACATATATGGGCTCAACAACAATCAAGTTTCCAAGCACATATGCTTTCCACAACATGTATTCATTCAACATGCATAATTCATCTCGTTATTTCAAGTATAATTTCATAATAGTTCATTTCGAGTTCAGATCATTTCATATCAGAACTTTACTCATATTATTCAGAACATCAAGGTCACGATTAGTGCACTTAAGGTGTATAAGTCTATAATCAATGATGTACATACTCATCAAATAAATTTCACGTACAATATCATCATTTCATATTTCCATATATCAATTATCACATATCGTCATTTTCATGTATTTTAGGCTGATATGCATAATAACTCATTTCTTGTTCATATATTCTCTTGTCAAGAACTTTTACCCGTTGAATTTATCTGAAATATCGATGGATACACAGGTGGTACACTCGTGGTGTACAAATCAGGATTGGCAATTCATATTCAATGGTACAAATAAGGTACTATATTAGAGAGTACACTCCCGAGCCATACATGTATACAACAGGATTACTAGTCCAGGCTAAATCCTTTTTATGACATGTGCTCTAAGGAGCTTCATCTGGATTACCCATCCGGGCTAAACCCAATCTATAACATGTGCTCGAGAGGACTCATATCAGGATTACTTGTCCGGGCTAAATCCTTTTCTATGATAAGGTCAATAGGATTACTCGTCCGAGCTAAATCCCGTTAGTAACAAATGCAGGACCTCATTCATTTCGGGAAATCACATATCCATCGAATTTCCATTTTATTCAATCGTGATTCAAACATTTTTCAAGCATTCGGGCATGTGATTATTTCATACATCCAAAACATTCATATAATTCAAATAAACACATTCCACATTCATTTCAAGCATATAAGTAACATTCTCATCGTTTATCCTTTAACATCTATCAGACATTATCATTTAATTCAAACATTTTCATTTATCGAGCTTGATCGGTTATGTAATCATTTTCTCATATTTATGACATTTATACAATTTACATAAACACAATCAATGCAAGTATGTAAATAAACACAATTTAGTTACACAAACTTACCTCAACGATTGTTCGTGTACGAAAAATCTACTAACTGGACTTTTCCTCTTTTCCTCGTTCTAGCTCTGAATTTGGTCTATCCGATTCTATACGAGTAAATTTGACATCAATTTATCACATTTCACATTCATGTGGACACAATTTACAACGTAGGAAAATTTACCATTTTGCCCCTATCTTTTCCTTAAATTCCAATTTCGTCCCTAAACCCAAAAAATGAAACTTGTGCAAATTACTCCCTATTCCAAGCCTAACCAAAGCCCCATTAAAAATTTTACAGCACATGTATTCATATAATTTCAGAATTTTTCATCAAATTTTACAACTTTTCAATTTAGTCCTTAAATCATGTTTTTATCAAAAATCACTTTGTAAAAGTTGTTTATCTAACAATAATCTTTCATTTTCTACCATAAATTTCTAATTTCCAGCATATAAATCCATGACCTATTTTTCATACATTGATAACTTTTCAAATTAATCCCTCAAATAGAGAGATTAAGCTATATCAGTTTCAAAAATACCAAAATTACTAAAAATGGGGATTGAATACTTACCCAAATTGGCCATGAAAGTTTCTTCTCTCTCTCCTAAGGTTTCCATGTATTATTTGGGGAAGAAGATGAGAAAAATAAGATAATAATTCTTTTATCATCTTTTTAATTAATTAATTTAATTTAATTCTAATTTAGTCCCTACCTTTTTTAAATTTTCCAATGATGAGTCATACCAAAATATCTACAAACCTTTACTAATGGTCTAATTATGATATAAGGACCTGAAGTTTTGAATTTCATAGCTATTTGATCCTTCTAGCTACTAGAATCCAACTTTTTCATTGTATGCAATTTGGTCGTTTTCGTAATTAAGCACATCATTGGTAAAATTTTCCTATCAAAATTTTCACATGACATGTCTAAAATAATACAGACCATAAATAAAATAAAATAAATTTTATTTTTCAGTTCAGATTTGTGGTCCCAATACTACTGTTTCGACTTCCCCGAAATTGGGCTGTTACAAACACTTTGATCAATTCTTCACCATATGTCATATCTAGTCGAAGATATTACATGCGATTGATCTGATTGATATCATCGCAACATCGACATATGAAATTCCAACTCTAACGGCAAGGCTAGTCGATATGCCACTGGCACTATTCTTTCAATAATCTCATACGGCCCAATGAAACGCTGACTCGACTTGCCTTTGCGACAAAATGTAACGCCCCATACCCGAGACCGTCACCGGAGTCGAACACAAGTCGTTAATGACTTAATTCATTACTTAAACAAATCAAACAATTTATTTTAAAATTTTCAGTCAAGCTAGCAATCTGCGTCACATCAATTAAAATTCATATCTCGAGTTCCAAAACTCGAAATCCAATTCCATAAATTTTCCCTAAAAATAGACTCATATATATATATTTACTAATTGTTTTCTAGAATTTTTGGTCTAGCAAATTAATACAGTTTATTAGTTAAAGTCTCCCCTGTTTCAGGGTTCGATTGCTCTGACCTCTGTGTATTACGAAACAGATATCTCCTTGTACAGAGTTTCAATGACTATGCCGTTTGTTTCTAATAAAACTAGACTCGATAAGGAATCTGTATATATAAATCATGACTTATAATTATCTTTGAAAAATTTATAGTGAATTTCCAAATTCAGAACAGGGGATCCAGCAATCGCTCTGGACCTGTTTCACAAAAATTTAAACATCTCATAAAATATAACTCATATACCTGTTTTGTTCCATCCATATGAAAATAGACTCATAATTATTCAATTCCATATTTAATTTATCATCTAATTGTATCTCTACTATTTTTAATGATTTTTCAAACTCACATCACTATTGCTGTCTGAATCTATTTTATGGTAAATTTTACCTATTTCATGGTTTCCATGGATTAGCTAGCAATTTAGCATACATGACACCAAATATGATCATGATTAGCCATTCCAATGGCTAATCATTACCAAGCATTTCCATACCACTCAATAACCATATCATAAGACCATATATACAAAATGATTATAATGCTATACATGCCATACTCAAAATATACAAGCCATTATGCCAAGATGGTATACTTGGATAGTGTGAGTGTGCCTCCAACTGCCCCCGATTTCCGAGCTGGCTTGTCAACACTACAAGGAATGAAAAGGAGGGAGTAAGCATAAATGCTTAGTAAGCTCACATGAAAATAGCAAGTAACACAACTATATACGCAAACATAAAACATCATTTGCATAATCATCACCGAGACATTCATATCACATTTTCATTTATCATCTTACCATATTGTTGTTATATCGAGTTTTCAACCCGAGGGTTAAGTACATACCTGTTCAAAGTATTCATTTCACAACACTTACCAATACGTCCCTTTCATCTCGAGTATTCCTCCATTTGAGTAGAATTTTACCCGTTGAACACATCGGAATATAATTCGGATACATGGAAAGTTTGCACATAAGTGCCACATATGTAGCCAAGCTACCATGTAACCCGCCCATAAGTGAACTCGGACTCAACTCAACGAGCTCGGGCGTTCGCATCCATAAGTGAACTCGGACTCAACTCAACGAGCTCGGATGCCTAGTTACATCTCTCGAACTCTGACTCAACTCAACGAGTTCGGACATTCGCATCCATAAGTGAACTCGGACTCAACTCAACGAGTTCGGATGCCCAAATATCCTAGTGACATGTCACTTGTATCCTAATCCATTCCTAAGCTTCAACGGGACCTTTTTCCCAATCATGTGTCTCAACCATCTTCTACGGAATGTCGCTATCTGATACTCGGTAGTATTTCACATTTTCCAAGTATATCACATAATTTGACATATTAACAAATAATTACCACAAGATAATATTTCATAATAATTATCATATCATTTAAATAACATTAAAACATTTAAAATGATAACTATGTTACCAACATTTACATATGAACTTACCTCCTATGCGAAAATGGCTACTTTTACAATTTCGTCCACAACTTGGTGTTTTCGCCATTTTAGCCCGAATTTTAGTTTTCCTTGCTCTATCATTTAAAATATAGTCTAATTAGGACTCACATTATTCAAATTAACCCAAAATCATATTTTGGAAAAATTACAGTTTTGGCCCTAAACTTTTGCATATTTACACTTTTGCCCCAAAGCTCGTAAATTAAACTTCAGCTTATTTTCTTATGTTTTATGACCTGCTGATCATTTTTCCCTTCTATGGTAACATCAAATTATCACTCTAACATGTACTTATGACTATTAGGTATTTTTACCGATTAAGCCCTTTTGCTCGTTTTCACTTAAAACCGAGTAGTACAAGTTGTCTAACATAATTTAAAACCTCATATTCTATCATAAAACACCAAAATACACAAATTTCACCTATGGGTATTTTTCCAAATATAAAACCTAGGTTAAATTATTGCTAGCATAAGCTTAATCGAGCTACCAGACTCCAAAACGTAAAAATCATTAAAACGAGGCTAGAACGGACTTACAATCGAGCTTGGAAGCTTGAAAAACCCTAGCCATGGTTTCTCCTTGCTATATTAGGCCATGGGGTTGAAGATGAGCAAAATTGGCTTTTAATGTTGTATTTTAATTCATTTTACCCCTAAATGACCAAAATGCCCTTACTACTAAACTTTTCAAAAATTCCATCCATGTCCAATTTTTGTCCATAGACTTAGAAATTGGTAAAATTTCTATTTAAGACCTCATTATTAATATTTCAAAACAATTTCATACTAGAAACTTCTAGAATGCAAGTTTTACAAATTATTCGATTTAGTCCCTAATTTCAATTTAAGCACTTTATGCATAAAATTTCTTCACGAAATTTTCACACAATCATGCAATCATATCATAGACCTAAAAATAATCATAAAATAATTATTTCTATCTCGGATTTTGTGGTCACGAAACCGCTATTCCGACTAGGCCCAAAATCAGGATATTACAACTCTCCCCCCTTTAGGGATTTCCGTCCCCGAAAATCTTACCAGAAAAGTGGTCTTCACTTTTAATCTCATATTCGGTGTCGAAAAACTTTCACTTAGGCTGTACCTCCAATACATCTCTTTAATTTCTCATATGATCTGAAAGCTTACAGTCTCAACTCTCAACTGTTCTTAAATTTTTAACCCTTCTCAGTTTCCCATGATATCATTACATAAAACTCGAATCTTAACTTGATTAATGGAGACCGGAATTCCAAGAAATCCAACAATCAAAGAGACCTAAAATTCCATGAATCTGATGAGTAGGAATTCATTCAATACAGACATGATTTATAGATCTCGCTAAACATTTAACAGTAGGATACATCACATTTTCCTCTTTCTGCTATGGAATTAATTCTGATATGGCCTCAAGAATAATCCTTCTCATTTCCATCCCAATATCAACACTGACAAGGATAATTTTGATAGATTCCAATGCTCGGCTTTAACCCCTTTAACAACTTCAATTTTATGTAACATCGAAAGCTCTAAACTATCACATTACCTCACTGTCTTGAAACACATCACAATTCATACAACGGTACATTACTGAAAGTCAGGAAGTCTTTACTCAATGTAGACTAGTCTAGTTCAGACGCTTCAGTTACCAATATTCTCATCTATCCAAACTTTGTCAACATGTAATAAACTTTTCAGCTTTCACAAGACGAAAACCTTATCATTCGTAGTGACTTTAACTAATATCCAACTCTTTCTAATAAATATACAGCTTCTCGTTCGGACTATTTACTCTTTTATCAAGACAAAATGAAATTATATTATCGACTTGAGAAAATAATCCCGACATAATTGTCACATGAAATCTTTCAAATAAATAATTCACCATACCGATCAAACTCGCGCTTTTATCACCAATGCCTTTATCGATGTCAAATCCTTACACGTAAATTAGAAAAAATCCTAATACTAAAATCACCACATTACCAATATCAAATTAGAAGTATAGTCATATTTGACATGATTACCACGAGTGAAGAACGATTTGAACATGAGTCATAATTGACAAATTATAGAACAAAGATAACAAGAAAACCGAATAAAGAAATCCAAGATACGATACTATGTCAAGAATCGAAAACCAAACTCATAGAGAAAATACGAATACCCCGATAATTCTTCAAAGAAAGAAAGTCCAAAAGAAAACATCATTTAATCCCACTGGAATCAAATATAACAAGAACAATATATCTTCCCATACATATATATCTAATGAAGCATCAAGTAGAAGAAACAGAATCATAATATCATATGTATTCTTTCATCAATTCTTATCAGACGAAATGGAATAGAATACCCGATGAAATAGAGCAATATAAATTATAAACCAGTCAGACTACCAATGCTTTCATCCAACACTAGAATTAGAAGACATTCCCATATAACAAGAATTTCTTCAAAAGATCAATAGCCATAGAAATATTTCTGAGAACGGGTAAACACATAGAACATCTCAAAAGAGACTGCTAAATCTATCCAGTCATAACTATCACACTTAGATAGTTCACATTTCAAATATCATTTCCCCATCTAGTTCTGCCATCACAAATTTCATATTAAACCATTCACTAAAGAAGGTCAGTTCTGAATAAATTTTGATTTACACTTTTCTCGACCTTGCACCTGAGTAATTCGATTTACCAAAGAGAATTTCCTTCTCTAACTGGACAAGGTATAATTCCAATAATATTTATATCAATCCGATACTTTATCGACTCGACTTTACTTATCACTCATTTTCAATCTCGATCATACTTATAATTATTCTATCACTGAACTCTTTGGGCTCTCAACTGGAAACTTATTCAATACAAATCTCATGAAATTCCATTATAAGTACCACTTCGGTAAGGGGTGGGGTTGTAGGACCTCTGACTCGACTTTCTTATACATACACATTTGGCACAACTTCCATCATCAAAATCATGTCATTCATTCAGGCAATGCAACATTCATGTTGGCTTACACAAATTTTCCTATTGTCCCATTTAGACAATATACTTATGCATACATTCTATGTTTTCTAGATAGCTTTACTTATCCATTCATTTAATTAAATTAATTCATGCTCATGACATCATATAAGGCCAAACAAACATAGATATTTGCATCACAATCACAACATTCATTTCGTGCATCATCATGTACATATCATCACAATCATATAATTCAGTCCAACAATTTAACATAGATAAGTTCATTTCATTATAATCCTTTATCTTATAAAAATTATATATCATTAGCATTCATCAACATTCGACGTCCAAATCAAGACAAGGACATTTTCATTCGTATTTATTCCGTTCATCTTATCAAGTAAGCCATATACACTACATCATATAAGCATTAAGCAAATATGGATATTTATCACATATGTATCATAAACTGTTATTCATACTTTTCTGAACCGAGACTTATCATAATCATAATTTTACTCAAGTACCTTCACATAACATTGAACATGGTCGGCGCAGCTCGGTTGGAGAGTACCCTGTCTAAATAAGACGGTACTCATAAGCGTCGGAAGATATCACACTATCACAAATCAGTGCCATGTATAGCTAAACTTTTACACATGCTAAGTTAGTCTGAGAACCGACTAAACCTTCTCTGATACCAGCACATGTAACGCCTGCACTTTGAGACCGTCACGAGTCGAACACGAGGTGTTAATGACTTAATTCATTACTTAAACAGCTCAAACAATTTATTTTAAAATTTTTCAGTCAAGCTAGCAATCTGCATCACAGTCGATTAAAAATTCATATCTCGAGTTCCAAAACTCGAAATCTAATTCCGTAAATTTTCCCTAAAACTAGACTCATATATATATTTACTAATTTGTTTCTAGAATTTTTGGTCGAGCAAATTAGTACAGTTTATTAGTTAAAGTCTCCCCTATTTCAGGGTTCGACTGCTCTGACCTCTGTGTATTACGAAATAGATATCTCCTTTTACAAAGTTTCAATGACTATGCCGTTTGTTTCTAATAAAACTAGACTCAATAAGGAATCTTTATATATAAATCATGACTTATAATTATCTTTAAAAAATTTATGGTGAATTTCCAAATTCAGAACAGGGGATCCAGAAATCGCTCTGGACCTGTTTCACAAAAATTTAAACATCTCATAAAATATAACTCATATACCTGTTTTGTTCCATCCATATGAAAATAGACTCATAATTCTTCAATTCCATATTTATTTCATCATCTAATTGTATCCCTAATATTTTTAACGATTTTTCAAACTCACATCACTATTGCTGTCTGAATCTATTTTATGGTAAATTTTACCTATTTCATGGTTTCCATGGGTTAGCTAGCAATTTAGCATACATAACACCAAATATGATCATTATTAGCCATTCCAATGGCTAATCATTACCAAGCATTTCCATACCACTCAATAACCATATCGTAGGACCATATATACAAAATGATTATAATGCTATACATGCCATACTCAAAATATACAAGCCATTATGCCAAGATGGTATACGGATAGTGTGAGTGTGCCTCCGACCGTTCCCGATTTCCGAGCTGGCTTGTCAACACTACAAGGAATGAAAAGGAGGGAGTAAGCATAAATGCTTAGTAAGCTCACATGCAAATAGCAAGTAACACAACTATATATGCAAACATAAAACATCATTTGCATAATCATCACCGAGACATTCATATCACATTTTCATTTATCATCTTACCATATTGTTGTTATATCGAGTTTTCAACCCGAGGGTTAAGTACATACCTGTTCAAAGTATTCATTTCACAACACTTACCAATACGTCCCTTTCATCTCGAGTATTCCTCCATTTGAGTAGAATTTTACCCGTTGAACACATCGGAATATAATTCGGATACATGGAAAGTTTGCACATAAGTGCCACATATGTAGCCAAGCTACCATGTAACCCGCCCATAAGTGAACTTGGACTCAACTCAACGAGCTCGGGAGTTCGCATCCATAAGTGAACTCGGACTCAACTCAACGAGCTCGGATGCCTAGTTACATCTCTCGAACTCGAACTCAACTCAACAAGTTCGGACATTCGCATCCATAAGTGAACTCGGACTCAACTCAACGAGTTCGGATGCCCAAATATCCTAGTGACATGTCACTTGTATCCTAATCCATTCCTAAGCTTCAACGGGACCTTTTTCCCAATCATGTGTCTCAACCATCTTCTACGGAATGCCATTACCGATACTCGGTAGTATTTCACATTTTCCAAGTATATCACATAATTTGACATATTAACAAACAATTACCACAGTATAATATTTCATAATAATTATCATATCATTTAAATAACATTAAAACATTTAAAATAATAACTATGTTACCAACATTTACATATGAACTTACCTCGTATGCGAAAATGGCTACTTTTACCATTTCGTCCACAACTTGGTATTTTCCCTATTTTAGCCCGAATTTTAGTTTTCCTTGCTCTATAATTTAAAATATAGTCTAATTAGGACTCACATTATTCAAATTAACCCAAAATCATATTTTGGAAAAATTACAGTTTTGCCCCTAAACTTTTGCATATTTACACTTTTGCCCCAAAGCTCGTAAATTAAACTTCAGCTTATTTTCTTATGTTTTATGACATGCTGATCATTTTTACCTTCTATGGTAACATCAAATTCTCACTCTAACATGTACTTATGACTATTAGGTATTTTTACCGATTAAGCCCTTTTGCTCGTTTTCACTTAAAACCTAGTACAAGTTGTCTAACATAATTTAAAACCTCATATTCTATCATAAAACACCAAAATACACAAATTTCACCTATGGGTATTTTTCCAAATATAAAACCTAGGTTAAATTATTGCTAGCATAAGCTTAATCGAGCTACTAAGACTCCAAAAACGTAAAAATCATTAAAAACGAGGCTAGAACAGACTTACAATCAAGTTTGGAAGCTTGAAAAACCCTAGCCATGGTTTCTCCTTGCTATATTCAGCCATGGGGTTGAAGATGAGCAAAATTGGCTTTTAATTTTGTATTTTAATTCATTTTACCCCTAAATGACCAAAATGCCCTTACTACTAAACTTTCCAAAAATTCCATCCATGTCCAATTTTCGTCCATAGACTTAGAAATTGGTAAAATTTCTATTTAAGACCTCCTAATTAATATTTCAAAACAATTTCATACTAGAAACTTCTAGAATGCAAGTTTTACAAATTATTCGATTTAGTCCCTAATTTCAATTTAAGCACTTTATGCATAAAATTTCTTCACGAAATTTTCACACATTCATGCAATCATATCATAGACCTCAAAATAATCATAAATAATTATTTCTATCTCGGATTTTGTGGTCACGTAACCGCTATTCCGACTAGGCCCAAAATCAGGATATTACACAAAATCTAAGAATTTTCTTCCACGGAGACTCTTTCAAAAACACTTTATCACCAACCTGAAATTCAATATCCTTCCGTTTCAAATCCGTGTAAGATTTCTATCGATCCGAAGCTACCATCAAACAAATACAAATTACTTTTACTTTTTTATCGGTTTCTCTGAGCAAAGCAACTTGGTGAATTTGTTTTTCACTAAGCTCAGTCCAGTATAGCAGAGTTTGACACTTGCGACCATACAATGCTTCATACGGTGCCATCTTTATACTCTATTGAAAATCGATGTTATAAGCAAATTCGACCAACGGTAGATATTTCTCCTAACTACCTTCAAACTCTAAAACACAACATCGAAGCATATCCTCGAGAATTTGAATCACTCTCTCAGATTGATCGTCGGTATGCGGATGAAACGCAGTACTAAAATTCAGTTTTGTACCCAAACCTTCTTGTAATTTCTTCCAAAATCGCGACGTAAACCTCAGATCTCTATCCAAAATAATAGAAGTAGGCACCCCGTGCAATCTAACAATCTCAGCAATGTACAATTCAGCTAGTTTATCAAGTGAATAATCAGTACGTACCGGAATAAAATGAGTCGATTTCACCAATCTATCAATAACGACCCAAACGACATCTTTCTTTTTCAGAGTCAGTGGTAAACCCGATACAAAATCCATCGTAACTCTATCCTATTTCAACTCGGGTATAGTCACAAGCTGAAGTAAACCTGAAGGCACTTGATATTTGGCTTTCACTTGTTGACAAATGAAATATCTCATTACAAACTCTGAAATGTCTCATTTCATGCCTGACCACCAATACAATTTCTTCAAATCATTATACATCTTTATACTTCCATGATGGATAGATAAACAACTATTATGTGCCTCATGAAGGACTTTCTAAATCATTTCAGTATCTATTGGTACACAAATCCTACCTCGAATCCTCAAATAATCATCAGATCCAATCTGATATTCTGAATCACCATTCGATTCGCATTGAACTCTTTTAGCTTGCAACTCATTATCACCTTTTTAAGCTTCGTAAATTTGATGAAGAAATACCGGTCTAGCTTTCAACTCAGCTAGAATCTATCCATCATCAGATAAAGTTAACCGCGTATTCATCGCTCCCAAAGAAAACAAAGTCTTTCTACTTAATGCGTCTGCGACTACGTTCACTTTCCCCAGGTGATAGTCGATCACTAATTCATAATCTTTCAATAGCTCGAGCCATCTTCATTGTCATAAATTCAAATCTTTCTGAGTCATCAAATACTTCAAACTCTTGTGATTAGTAAAGATGTGACACTTCTCACTAAATAAGTGGTGTCTTTAAATTTTTAAAGCAAACATAATAGCGACAAATTCCAAGTCATGCGTCGGATAATTCTTTTCGTGTAGTTTCAACTATCTTGAGGCATAAGCTATCAGTTGACCCTCTTGCATCAACACACAACCAAGACTGTTCAACAATGCATCGCTTAAGATCACAAACTATTTTCCCAACTCAGGTTGCACTAACACTGGTGTCTCAGTCAACAATGCTTTCAGCTACTCGAAACTCTGTTGACATTTCTCAAACCACTCGAATTTCACATGTTTTTGTAAAAATTTTGTCATAGGTGTACTAATCATCAAAAATCCTTTGATAAAACGTCAATAATTACCAGCCAAGCCCAAAAAGCTTCTAACCTCAGATACATTTCTTGATGGTTCCCAATCAATGACTACCGAAATCTTACTCTAATCAACTCGTATACCTTTCGCTGAAACAATGTGTCCCAACAATCTGACTTCTTGGAGCAAAAATTCACTTTTTTCTAAATTTAGCAAATAATTTCTTATCTCTCAAAGTCTGTAATACAATTCTTAAATGTTTGGCATGCTCGGACTCATCTCGGGAATAAATCAGGATGTCATCAATAAATATAACCACAAACTTATCTAAATACGGTCAGAAGATTCAATTCATCAAGTCTATAAAAACTGCAGGAGCATTAGTTAACCCAAACGACATAACAAGTAATTCATAATGTTCGTACCCCGTTCTGAATGCAATTTTTGGCACATCTGAATCTTTAACTCTCAGCTGAAATAGCCTGGTCTCAAGTCTATCTTCGAAAACACTGTTTTCAACTTATCAAACAAATCATCAATTTTAGGAAAAAGATGCTTGTTATTTATTGTAATCTTGTTAAGCTTACAGTAATAAGTACAAAGTCTCATGGATCCGTCTTTCTTCTTGATGCATAACACTGGTGCACCACAAGGCAAAAAACTTGGTCTCGTGAAACTCTTATCTTTCAAATCTTGCAACTGAGACTTTAATTCTGTCAATTCGGTTAGAGCCATTCTATACGGAGCTATCAAAATCAGTGATGTTCCCGGTACTAAATCAATAGTAAACTCAACCTCTCTAATCAGTGGTAATCCAGACAATTCTTTTGGAAACACATCTGGGTATTTGCGAACTACCAGCACAAATTCAATTTTCAATTCAGACACTTCGTATTCAGCACATACGTAAGATAAGTTTCACAACCTTTTCTTACATACCTCTGAGCTGACATCGATGAAATCACAATAGGCAACTCACCCGACCCATCCGATTCAATTTGAAGAATTTCATTATTGTTACATTTCAATTCAATAATCTTTCATCTAAAATTCACTACGAAATCATGTAGAGTCAACCAATCCATTCCAAGAATTATATCGAACTCATCAAACAGTAAAAGCATTAAGTCAGCCGGAAAATAGTGACCTCGAATCATTAAAGGACAATTCTTGCAAACTTTATCAACTAAAACATATTTTCCTAAGGGGTTCGACACTTTAATCACATATTCAATAGACTCAACAGGCAAAATCTTACTAGATACCAAATTCATGCAAATATAAGAATGAGTTGATCCAAGATCAATAAATGCAACTACATTAGTATCATAGAGAGAAAATGTACCAGTGATAACATTAGGGGATGATGCATCTTCACGAGCGTGAATAGTGTAGGTTCTAGCAGGTGATCTAACATCTGATCTCCCAGTTAAATCTTTCATTGCACCTCTACTAATGTTCCATTTCTAGTATTTCTCGGTGCCCTCCCTCTAGTGGTAGTGTTGCTTGGTCTTGCATTCTAAAAACTATCTTTCTTAGTCATTTCAGTGGAATATCGAATAAAATGATTTAAGGAGCCACATTAAAAGCAAGCTCGGTTATTTATTCTACATTCATCGGGATGTTATCTACCGCAGTGTTGACATCCAGGTCCATTAGACCTAGCATTACCAACACTCGCTATTGACGTAGTTTGGGCCTTAGAACGCGAATACTGCTTCCCACGATCTCTGTTGGGATACCCAGCTAAAGCATTCGAATAAGTATACAAATCCCTCGATTTCTTTGACGATGATTGAAATGACTTATTTATCAGCCTTTTTCTCAAATCTCTAGTCTCGAGCTCAGCTTTTCTCTTTTCTTTGCTGAACTCTTCGGCTTTGCAAGCTCGATCGGCTAGCACAACAAATTCTTTCAACTCTAAAATCCCAACTACCAGTCTGATATCTTCATTCAACCCATCTTTGAATCTCTTGCACATGATAGCCTCAGTGGAAACACATTCTCGAGCATACTTACTGAGCCTAACAAACTCTCGCTCATATTCAGTCACAGACATACGACCCTATTTTAGCTCTAAAAACTCCTTACGTTTCTGATCAATGAACCGTTGACTGATATATTTCTTTCTAAACTCATCTTGAAAGAATTCTCAGGTAACCCTTTCTCTCAGTGCCATTGATACCAGAGTATTCAACCACTGATATGTCGAGTCCCTTAGAAGTGATATAGCACATTTCAAACACTCATTCGGTGTGCAAGAAAGCTCATCAAATACATTGATAGAGTTTTTAAGCCAAAACTCTACTTTCTTGGGATCATCGTCAACATTGGCTCTAAATTCTTCAGCCCCTTGTTTCTGAATCTTATCAACTGGAGGTTTGTTTAGTCTTAACAATTCCACACCTTGGGGAGCTATGGGAGCTAGTTAGGAGTTAGGTGGGGGTGGAGGATGTTGGGCAGTCGAATTTGTTCGAACAAACTTGGCAAGCCACTTATTCATCCTTTGAAAGAAGGCTTCTCTAGCCTCTCTTCCCTGACTAACCATTACTGGTCTACTTTCAGATGGCATTATCCCTTAGACGGGAGCCGGTGCAATACTTTCTACATCATTAGCTACATCTCGGTCGGGATCCATTTACTATATGAAAATACAATTTAAATTGTCAAGAGTGGTCACATTATCACAATTTATATATGGCATGTATAGCTAGACTCTCAAACACACTATGTTAGTTCGAGAATTGACTAAACCGTAGCTCTGATACCATAAAATGTAACACCCTTTATCCGTATTCAAAGCTGGAATAGGATATGAGGCATTACCGAACTTACAAAGCAACCAAACAGACAAATCGTGTCATAAATTTGCATCCAAATTAAAACCATTTGTATTAAATCATAAAGTCTCTAATACGAGCCTACGAGGCCCAACACATGCTTTCGAAGTGGTTCGGGACTAAACTAATAACTTAGAAAATTTTTACAAAACTTAGAAATTTTTTGCTCTGAACAGGGGTCACACGCCCGTGTGGTTTAGGACACACCCGTGTGGGAAAGCCGTGTAGGAAGGCCGTATGGTCAAACACGCCCGTGTCCCTAACCCGTGTAACTCTCTATTTTGCAAAGCTTGAACAAATTGAGGTCACAAGGCCAAGTCACAACCTGTGTGCTAGGCCGTGTGGTTAATTTAATTTTCTAAAAATAGGTGCAAACTTCACATAGTCACGACACACACCCGTGCTTCAGGCCATGTCCCTCACAAGGCTGAGACACACGCCTGTGTCTCTACTAGTGTGCTCAATTCTTAGCATTCTGTTTCTCAAAATTAAGGTGTAAGGGACACACGGTCGAAACACATGCCCATGGGGCAAGCCGTGTGTCACACATGGTCTAGACACATGCCCATGTGTCTACCTGTGTGGACAAAATAAAGGCTATTTACAAAGCCATTTGTCACCCTTATTTGCACACTCACTCATCCACAACTTTAATGGCATAAATCATAGCATATTTAGGCAATCAAAATTCCACAATAAAGGCTAAATCATGTCATTTCATTATCAACACTTAACATACTTACAAAATCATATTTTACCAAACCGAATCATACCAAACTCACATTCTACAAGCTCCAATATGGCTACCTTTAACATGCATTGTATCATATAGATCTTATAGCATACCAGTGCATCAACTCAATCATTTAACAACAAAACTATTAAGCCATATTCAATCATTTACCAAGCATTTATAAACCACATCACACAAAGGATAATTGCACGTACATACATACATAAATATATATAATCTTACAATCAATTCAACCAAAATGAGCCAAGTTACATGGCTAAGTACCACATCAAGCAATTGACAATTAAAGCCAATACATTTGGCCAGATTCATAATGACACATATACCAGAATGACTAAGTCCCTATACATGCCATACTCTCAAAATGTATAAAATCATCGGTACCCAAAATAACAGTTTGATAGTGTGATATGAACTCCAACAATCTCCAACTCGAGCTAGCTTGGTGACACTATAAAACATGGAAAATAAAATGGAGTAAGCTATATAGCTTAGTAAGATCATATGAAAGAAAGAAGCAAACCTTACCATATATTAACATGATAGTAATATAACATAAGATAATGTAATTTACCAAAATCTCATGATCATAATTCACTTCCATCACAACTTACCTTGAAATCGTTATTTCACGAATTAATAATCATAAGCTTTAAGTACATATTTGTACCCTCTCATAAAATTTCATACTTAGTCTCGTTGTTGTTATACCCAATGAACCACTCAGAATAATAATATCAGATACTCAAGAAAATCATGCACACAAGGTGCCATATATGTAGCCATTGCCATTTATATCTCATAAGACATATATGCTCGCTCTCGAGCCATTAATGGGTCTGCTCACACAAGATGTCAAGTAACTACAACATATGTTGGTATACTCAGCCACCAGTAGGACATACAAGACCAGCACCCAGATCACATAACATAAAACCCTAATGACATGTCATTTGTATCCTAATCTATTCCTAAGGTTCAATTGGGATTTGTCGCTTGCCAAAACGTCATTGGACGTGTCCATAGATTTTTTTATACAATTCATACAATATTAAAGAATTAGAAATACAATTATAATAAAGCTTATTTAACATACAAACTTACCTCGGTTCCAAAAATAGCCAAAGGGATCTATTCGTCAATTACGTTGTTTTTCCTCCGATCTAGACCCGAACTTTTTTTTTCTTGATCTATAATACCACATTAACTTATTTAATCATCACATTATTCAATTAAGCCCAGAAACACATTATGGAAAAATTTACATTTTCCCCAACTTTTCAACATTTTACAATTTAGTCCTTAGGCTCGTATAATGAATTTCTTTCAATTTCATCACAACCCAATCCTAGCCAAATATTATTTGTACTCATAACATCCCACATTTTTCATTTATTCACAGTTTTCTACACATTTTATAGACTTTTACAAATAAGTACCTATTTAACGTTTTTATCGCAAATCACTTTACAAACATTTTTTAACTAACAATGAACATGCATTGTCTACCATCAAACATCAAAATACAAACATATTCAACATGGGAAAAATTTTAGACTTTAACTTTCTTTCAAATTAGTCCTTGAAATAGCGAAATCAAGTTACAACGATCTCAAAAATATAAAATCATTAAAAATGGGACAAGAACGGACTTACAATCGAGCTTGAAAGCTTGGCCAAATCATAGCTATGTCTTCCCTTGAAATTTTCGGCTATGGGGGACTAAATTGAAGAAGATGGACACTTTTATTTGTTAATTTTGTCTTTATTTACTAAATTACTAAAACACCCTTAATTCATAACTTTAAAATTTTACCTAACCATGTCCATTTTTGTCCATCCTAAGGTATAATGGTATAATTTCCATTTAAGGACCTCTAATTAAAAGTTCATAACAATTAGACACCTTTAACTTAAAAAATTCAAGTTTTGCACCTATTGCTATTTAGTCCTTCTAGCCAAATTAGGCACTCAATTGATAAAATTTCTTAATGACATTTTCACACAATTATTCTATCATGTTGTAGACCTTAAAATAGAAATAAAATAAATAATTATAATTCGAATTTTTTGTCCCAAAACCACTGTTTCGATTTGACCCAAAAAAGGGCTGTTACAACTGTCCCCCTTAGGGATTTTCATCCCTGAAAATCTTACCGAAAAAGAGGTATGGGTACTGTCTTCTCATAGCTTACTCAGGTTCCCACGTAGCCTCTTCGATCCCATGTCGTTGCCACAAAACTGTCACTAGAGCTATGCTTTTATTCCTCAACTATTTAACTTACCCGTATCTGTCGTCGAAATAGGGTTTCAGAGTATTACCAAAACTTTTAGAACATTCTTAGATAATTCTCGTAAAAATTCTATTCATTAATCGAGATTATTCATATTGTCCCTTTAAATGGACCCTTAAGGCCCAAAACGAGCATTAGAATCGAGTAGGGACTTAATCGAGAATTCTAAGAATTTTTTGCGACATTTCAAAAATTTCCCAAGGTCCAAGGCTCACATGCCTGTGTGGTCAAAGGGACACATCCGTGTGACCCTGGGACACGCTCTTGCTGTA
Organism: Gossypium arboreum; assembly: GCF_025698485.1. NCBI lineage: Eukaryota > Viridiplantae > Streptophyta > Magnoliopsida > Malvales > Malvaceae > Gossypium > Gossypium arboreum. The sequence continues at coordinate 112,731,270 of NC_069077.1, read as the reverse complement.
GGCTGTGTTTGACCCTGTGTAACTCTCTGACTTGTGCAGACGGCCGTACCATACGCCCGTGTGTGAGGCCGTGTGGTTAAATTATTCAATTCAAAATTAGGTGCAAGTTTCACATGGCCAAGACACACGCCTGTGTTCTAGGTCATATAACATATACGGCTGAGACACACACCCACGTCTCTGCCTATCTGCTTAGTTCTGAGCGTTTTGTTTCTCAAAATTAAGGTACAGGGGACACACGGCCTAACTACACGCCCATGTACCTGGTCGTATGTCACACACAGTCTATCATGATAAATAATAGACTTCTAAAACTATTTTAGGATTCGATGCCTTGTTTAGGCTTCATCAATTTCGTTTTATAGCAAAATTCCTAAACTCTATTTAATTTTTGTTCAATCCCATATAGTGTTTTTGATAAGGATCTTGTCTTGTCATCAACATAGTTGTTTCCATGTTGCATTGTCTTGTCACATCATTTGCCTTCCACGTTGTAGATTTTTCTAATTCCTTATTCTTCAAGTTATCTTCTCTTGTCCATTAGTGTTTCTTAGACATTATTCCTCCACGTGGCTTGCCTGTTTTGGCTTATCCTTCTTGAATATTATTTACATTCATTAATTCTTTTTCATCTAGATGTGATGAATCTTGTGACAGTCTTGGTGAGTTTCAAAGCTCCCACGTGTTTCTGATTTCCTCTATTATTTGTGATGGAAAATCATCGTTCTCCATATCAGCTATCTTTTTAAATAGTTCGATGGATTCTTCATCTCTATCATTCTGGATGATTCTAGTTTCGTCTGCCACTATTCTTCTTCCATCAGTCAAAATTCTATAAGTCTAATGTCGAAGAACATGTTGAGCTGTTGTAATTAAATCAATCCCTATTTGGGTTTGATAGTAACTAAAATTATTATAACACTTGTCAATATTTTTTGTTAAGTGTTCTTTATCTTCTTTGACAGCTGATAACTTGGGGCTTCCAATCATTATTTGAATAATCCAAATTTGATATGGCTGGAAAAATCTCTTTTTTTTAATAATACCAATAAGGCTACTTATTTGAATAAAAACAATAGTAAAAATCATCTTGATTTACTTTTGTGATAATATAGTTTTAATAATTGCGGAAATTTTTTAATAAATGAAAAGAAAAATTTTGAACTACTATTTCTTTAACAAAACCCCAATCAATACTTTTTATATCAAATGGTTCATGATCAAGTCTAAATTTAATAGTAGGAAAATTTTCATCTATATCATTTGTAAAAACATATGCTTGTAAGAAATATTGTAAAAAGTATTTTTAAATAAAGTTTGCTGGTTGCAAGTAACTCTATTTATTTTTGTAATGTCTCAAAATTTGGAGCTAGAAGTATTAGGTTTTGAACAAGGGTACAATTAGGAGGATGTACATAAATATTTAGTTGTGCAATAAGGTGACACAAATGCATGCTTGCCTCAGTGGTTAAGTGTTCTGGGAAGTGTCTAAGAAGTCTTGGGTTCAAGCTTGAGCAAGTACAAAAAGTTTTTGTTTTTAAAGGAATAAACATTGTCTCTAGGCAGTAGGCTTTTAAGTAAATAATGGAAAAACATGACAGAAAGGGCCTGTTGGTCCTGAGGATAAGTGGCGTGTTACTAATGTCTGAGGTCTAAAGTTCGAGTCCTAGTTTACGCAATGGGGGTTCTATTTTGCTACTTAAGCCGTGATGGTATTTTAATCTAGCCAAAATACTGAGGAGTTTGGCTGAGTGTTGGTTTCGGTTGTTGAGGGGATAATGGTGACATGTAAGGGAGAGTTTTTAGGGATATAAAGAGAGGGTTGTGTCGAATTGAATTCTTTTAGGCTCTCTCAAAATTTTCTGCTAGAGTTGGTTTTTTCTCATTCTTAGCTTCTATCGAGTATTTTCCTTGCTGGAAGGCCGAATTTTTGCTATGGTTTCTACTGGTTTCTTTTCTTCTTCTTTTAACACTTCATTTTTACTTCAAAGATCATTTCTTTGTTCCCATTGTTCACCGATTTTCCTTTCCTCTCCTCTTTGCTAGTATTTTTGTTCTCTTTTAGTGTTGTCGAGAATCATTGATTATTGCTAAGTTTAAAATGCCCTATTTCTCTCAGTTCTTGCTAATTCTTTCCTCCATCTTTTCTTTACCCTCACGGTGCCAAAGTTTTCTCTATTTCCCTCTTCGCCGATTTTTGAATTCTATTTCTGTGCTACGTGTCACGATTTCGGTAAGTTGTTTTGGGTAAGGAAGGGAAGCTGTGCATCTAATGTTATAATATTTATTGTTGTAAAAGTTCCTAACATTCAGTTATGTCAAATTATTATGGTAGCAAAATCACGAGCGTGGTCTAATTTCGAAAACGTAGACTACATCGTTTGGAACGGTTGGGGTAAGCAACATTATTAGTGTTTGAGTGTTATTGTTGAAGTGATATTCATTTTGAACACGAATGATTTTGGGTTAAGTGTTAAAGAGAGGGTGACTCACCCTATTTTCAAATGACTAATTGAATGCCTTGTATGAATATAGGTTTTGAGGCTCGCGGATTGTTAGCACTTTTCGCAAACAATGTATGTAAACACTGCCCAATTGCAAATTGGCAAAAGCTGGCAAATGTGACTACTATCGCTACACAGTGTACGCTCGCTCGTGTGGTAAATCAAACGTATAAGCATGGGCGTTTGATCGTAAAGGCCACCGTGAGCGATTTTATGGGCTTAGGCCATTTTGGGCCGTGTTGGGCCAAAATGGGCCGTGTGAGCCACACGGACTTGGGGGCCTCACACGAGTAAATCGCATGGATGTGTAAAGAATATTGGACCAGGCTGTGTATCCATACAGCCGAGGCCATTTTTGGGCTGTGTGGGCCACACGAGCATGTGGGCCTACATGGGCCCGTAATGTGGGCCTTGGGCCCATTTTCTTTGTTTGACTGTTAAGGTTGGACGGGTCGCCCGAGATGACTATGGACCTTCTGTTGGGTCGATAAGTGTATTTGGACCCCTAAACTAATAGAATGACTATTTTGCCCTTATGTGGTAAAATGACTAAAATGCCCCTACATGGTAAATTAATTGTTTTGCTCCTATGTGGTACATGTTTACTTTTTAGCATGCTATTGTAACAACGTTGAGTACATGTATAATATTATGATATGACATGACATGTGGCATGATGCATTATATGGGGGTGGGTTTTTATATGAATAGAGGACAGCTCTGCTGCAAATCACTAATGGTTCTAAACCTATTATACCAATAGCTCTACTGTGAATACTATATAGTACCGCAACCAGTGCTACTTGAAGTGTAGGGATGGGTGGGTTGATTTTATCCCCACATGGAGTGTAGGGTTGGACGGAGATAGAGTGTAGAGGTTGGACGGGTAGGACTTGCATCTGCTTACTATTCTTTGCATTTATCTTTGTTATTGCAATTGTTTTCTATTATTGTAATGGGCCAAGGCCTGAACATATGACTGTTTCTGTTGGAATACCGGTGCCCCCAAAGTGTAGCAGAAAAATAAAATTTCAGCAATCCAACTATGGATCCATGTACGAGGAATGAATCGGGAAAACTGAAATAATGAAAATGGTTTCAAAATTACCGAAACTTTAATCTGAGTAGACAGCGATGCCTCGGCAACAATAATTCTGAACCACTATCGAACCAAATCGCAACTTTTCAAATGCCAACCTCTACGTAGTCCACCTAGTTGACAATGAACGGAAGAAGTCCCCAAAACGGTTTTAGAGATTTCTTTGTTTTGACGGCTGCTAGACTACTCAAAAATAAAAACTAGGTTTTTTTTAGGGTTATTATCTCTATATATATAACTCCCCATTTAAATTTGGTATATTTATATTGAATATTTTAAAATAAATAAATATAATGATGTTTTAACCGAAAATTATAATTACATTAATTATAACAAAGATTTGATAAACTATATTTATTTAAATTTATATCTGAACCAACTTCATATATTAATAGAATTATGTTCTCATTATGTGTACAACATTCTTGTACATATAATATGTTCGATATCTGATTGCCCAATTAAATTAGTTCTATAATTAATTTAATTCATGTGACAACCAAAAACAATACCAACTATGTTTTATTCCAATCATCTCAACCATATGGTGTGACCCTGTAGGCTCTTGTAACGTTAGTAGTAATACTAGAACGATTCTAATGTTACATACAATGAGTGGCATCTAGCAATGCATCATTGCTACCTAAGTTACAAGAAGTCATGATTCGACATAACCTTTTGTGATTTATCTTTCATGCATTAATCCTTAAGTCCTTTATCTCTGGAATCAACACAAGTCATGGAATAGTCACACTTGCATAGTCCATCTCATGTTTCTTGATATATTGAGTAGACTATGATATACAAATAAGTATGACATCTCATATCAACTTATTTGAGCATGGCCATGTATTTCTAGTCTCACTCAATCAAGTGACCTAAGATATTACTCCCATTATGTAGGAGGGACCTATTCTATATTGATAAACCATATCCCTCTACATAGATTATGGTATATCCAACATCAGCCTTTATAGAACAACCAATTACGGTGTACATTTGACTGTATCAAAATATACAACTCATGATGTTGGGATAATGATGATCTCAAGTCTGAGGATCATATACATATAAATCACTATGAGTAATGTTGTGACAATTACATAATAATCCAAGAGACATATTCATAGTGGGTCAGTCCAATATGTTGTTCTCTAACACACATATTCATGTATTGATTTTGAGACTCCATATCAATGACAACTCTTTATCATCAATTAACTACATGTTAGTCTTAATGCATTGTTGTTGTCTTAGTCAACAGTAATACTTGACTAAGGATCTTTTAAGAACAATCATATTATTCTCAAGGTATTATTATAAAACAGTTCATTTATACACACAGAAAGAAAAACTGAAATAATAATGGAAACGCCTTATATTAAAATATGATAAATCAAGTATGTTATTACAATCATCTCATGATTGATCTTTGGTCATACTCTTACAGTTTCTGTATTGAGATGGGCTAAAGCCCAAACTGGTATTGTCACTGTTTTAAAAAGGGCTTAAGCCCAGACTGTGTTTGCTTTGTAACTGTTTTCTTATATGGGATTACACACTGAGTTTTCGTAAACTCACCCATCTATTTTAACTATATAGGTAATCCCAAGCCTTAGGCGGATCGGTGCTGTGAGGGACTTAATGGTGGCCACACAACTGTACTTGCTTTCTTACTTGATTTTTAATTTATAAGTAATTTAATTTGGGTATTTGCTATGTAACAAGGCCTCTTTAAATTTTTAACCATTAATTTTGGGTTTTATTTATTTTTATTATATCTGCTAGTGATAGGAAAACTCGAATTTTCAAAAGTAACAATGTTTTTACAAAGGAAACGCAAGTACGCAACTGTTTTAAAAAGCTTCCGTAATAAAGTGATTTTGAAAATGAATAACGATTTTTAATCAAATACCTTTTGATTGGGACGAAATATTTGATATGAACGACACATTTTTAATTCATATTTAAGATCACACAATGAGATTAAATAGAGAATAGTTTTCTCAATGACTTTTCACTTTGCTAAAATCACTTCAATGTGACATCGCCAAATTCAGCCATAAAGCCCAAGCCAGGTTTGGGGTGTTACATTTACTGGTATCAAAGCCAGGTTGCAAACCTTGGTTGTGGTTTTGGGCTTTTGCAAAGACATGGAAATTTTAACAGAATTGTTTCAAATGGTTTAAAGTGATTGATATAATTTGGAAATGTTTTATTGAAAGAGTGGTACACCAAGTCTCCGCGTCGATCCTGTAAGTTCTCTCTGAAAACTGTATTTTGATGTTGACTGAAGCTGCCTTAGGTATGATCACTAAGATTACTATTGGTAGTATACTGTACTGCAAACCCTTTAGTAGTGTATATTGAAACTGTAGTAAAACTGGTAAACACTGGTAGACACTGATAGACACTGTGTAGTACGAAAATAAAAATTTATGGTTTTGATATTGTCTCCATAAACCATTTGTTAATAAACACTGGAACTGTGAATTGATTTACATAAAATTGTTAATAAGATAAAACGCAATTTGATAGTGAGCACCAGAGGTACTCGTGGAAAAGGTATAAGAGCCGCGGTGGAGGACATAGAGGTTCTTGAGCTGGGTTTATGTCATCTAGCCATGTGCTTAATGTTGAAATTAGGGAGACACTGGTTTCACTAGAGATTGAGACTGGGTCTCATGATCGTGTGGCTAAGTATTGGATTGACGCATTTTTCCAATCTATCTATAGACTGTATTGAAAACAATCAAGTTAAGTGTGGTAATGTTTTGGAACTAAAGTGCATAGCCGGAGTGTACTGGTGTAGTCTATGTTATATGACTGATTTGATAGTTGGAAATTTCGGGGATGAAATTTCTTTAAGGAGGGGTGAATTATAACACCCCGAATTTGGGCCTAGAAGTATTAGGTTTTGAGCAGGGGTACAGTTAGGAGGATGTACATAAATATTTAGTTGTGCAAGAAGTTGACACAAATGCATGCTTGCCTCAGTGCAAAAAAGTTGTTATTTTTAAAGGAATAAACACTGTTTATAGGCAATAGGCTTTTAAGTAAATAAGGGAAAAACATGACAGAAAGGGCCTACTGGTCCAAGAGATAAGTGGTGTGTTACTAATGTCTGAGGTCTGAAGTTCGAGTCCTGGTTTGCGTAATAGGGGTTCTATTTTTCTACCTAAGTCGTGTTGGTATTTTAATCCAGCCAAAATATTGAAGAGTTTGACTGAGTGTTGGTTTCGGTTGTTGAGGTGATAATGGTGAGATATTAGGGAGGATTTTAATGAGAGTTTTTAGGGATATGAAGAGAGGGTCGTGTCTAATTGAATTATTTTAGGCTCTCTCAAAATTTTAGGGTAGAGTTTGGTTTTTTCTTATTCTTAGCTTCTGTCGACTATTTAACTTGCTGAAAGGCCAAATTTTTACTAAGGTTCCTACTAGTTTCTTTTCTTCTTCTTTTTCCACTTCGTTTTCCCTTCAGAGATCGTTTCTTTGTTCCCCTTGTTCACCAATTTTCCTTTCCTGTCCTCTTTCCTACTATTTTTTTCTCTTTTAGTGCTGCCAAGAATCATTGATTATTGCTAAGTTTAAAGCGCCCTGTTTCTCTTGTTTCTTGTCGGTTCTTTCTTCCATCTTTTCTTTACCCTCACGGTGCCCAAATTTTCTCTATTGCCCTCTCTGCTAATTTTTGAATTCTATTTCTATGCTACGTGTCGTGATTTTGGTAAGTCATTTTGGGTAAGGAAGGGAAGCTATGCCTCTAATGTTGTAATATTTTTTGTTGTAAAAGTTCCTAACATTCAGTTATGTTAAATTATTATAGCAGCAACATCACAATGAGCGTGGTCTAATTTCAGAAACATAGACTACACCATTTGGAGCGATTGGGGTAAGCAACATTGTTAGTGTTAGAGTGTTGTTGTTAGAGTGATATTCATTTTGAACACGACTGATTTTCGGTTAAGTGTTAAAGAGAGGGTGACTAACCCTATTGTCAAATGACTAATTGAATGCCCTGTATGAATGTATGTTTTGGGGCTCGTGGACTGTTAGCACTTTTCACAAAGAAGGTGTGTAAACACTGCCCAATTGCAAATTAGAAAAAGCTGGCAAATGTGACTATTATCGCTACATAGGCGTACGCTCGCTCGTATGGTAAATCGAATGTATAAGCATGGGTGTTTGATCGTAGAGGCCACCATGAGCGATTTCATGGGCTTAGGCCGTTTTGGGCCGTGGTGGGCCAGAATGGGCCGTGTAAGCCCCACGGACTTAGGGGCCCCATACAGGTAAATCACACAGATGTGTAGAGAATATTAGGCTAGGCTGTGTATCCACACGGCCGAGGCCATTTTTGGGCTGTGTAAGCCACACAAGCATGTGGGCCCACATGGGCCCGTAATATGGGCCTTGGGCCTATTTTCTCTGTTTGACTGTTAAGGTTGCACGGGTCGCCTGAGACAACTATGGACCTTTTGTTGGGTCGGTAAGTGTTCCTGGACCCCTAAATGATAGAATGATTGTTTTGCCCTTATGTGGTAAAATGACTATTTTGGCCTTATGTGGAAAAATAATTGTTTTGCCCTTATGAGGTAAAATGACTAAAATGCCCCTACATGGTAAATTGATTGTTTTGCCCCTATGTGGTACATGTTTATATTTTAGCATGCTATTGTAACTATGTTTAGTACAAGTATAATATTATGATATGACATGACATGTGGTATGATGCATTGCTTGGGGGTGAGTTTTTATATGATTAGAGGAAGTGTATTGTACTGGCAGCTCTGCTGCAAATCACTGATGGCTCTAAGCCTATTATACCAGCCACCCTGCTACAGATACTGTATAGTGCAGCAACTGGTGCTACTTGGAGTGTAGGGGTGGGTGGGTTGATTTTATCCCCACAAGGAGTGTAGGGTTGGATGGAGATGGAGTGTAGAGGCTGGATGGGTAGGACTTGCGTAATGTTTACTATTACTGCACTGTTTACTGTTACTGCATTATTTTCTGTTACTGCAATGGGCCAAGGCACGAACATATGACTTTTTTTGTATTGAGATGGGCTTTATATTGTCACTGTTCTAAAAAGGGCTTAAGCCCAGACTGTGTTTGCTTTCTAACTGCTTGTTTATGTAGGATTACACACTGAGTTTTTGTAAACTCACCCATCTATTTTAACTATACAGGTAATCCCTAGACTTATGCGGATCGGTGCTTTGAGGGAGTCAATGGTGGCCACACAACTGCACTTGCTTTCTTATTTGATTTTTAATTTATAAGTAATTTAATTTGGATATTTGCTATGTAACAAGGCCTCTTTAAATATTTAAACTTTAATTTGGGGTTTTATTTATTTTGATTATATCTGTTAGTGATAGGAAAAGCCGAGTTTTCAAAAGCAACAATGTTTTTACAAATGGAAACGCAAGTACACAACTGTTTTAAAAAGCTTCTGCAATAAAGAAATTTTGGAAATGAATAACGATTTTTAATCAAATACCTTTTGATTGGGACACAAGATTTGATATGAACGAGACGTTTTTAATTCATATTTAAGATCACACAAAAAGTTCAAATAGAGAATGGTTTTCTCAACGACTTCTTGATTTCCTAAAAACACTTCAATGTGACATCGCCAGATTCGACCATAACGTATAGGCCGGGTTTGGGGTGTTACAATTTTTGAAAAAATTTCTACTAGTAATATTTTCCTATCTTTATTATATAAACATATTGTAAATAATAGAACTGATTTTTTCCTTTATGAACAAAATATTGAAATCTATCAAGAGGATTGTTTATGTCCTTAGTATCCATATAGTCTATTTCAAGCTCATCCCAATCTCTATATAAAATAGATTTTAATAATAAATCATGAGCTTCATTTTCTTTAGTTGTTTTTGCAACTAAAAATTGTGAAAATTTGGTGAGAGCTTTTCTGAAATTAGCTCTTTGTTCAGAAATATAGGTTTTCCATATTTCAATTATAAAATTATATAATTCTAATGGTAAACCTGGATTATAAAAATCTTTTATTTTTAGAATTTGTTGTTGGTTTAACAAATTTTCTGGTCCTTTTATAATTTCAGAATAGCTGGCTTGAAATGTCAAATTTGGTTATTAAGACCAAGGGTATTGGCTTACCATTCTTGGTGTAAAAGATAATTGAGATCTAATTGGTTATCTTACCTATGGATAAGGAACATAATATCCCTGATTAGGATAAAATGATGATTGTGGAGATATTGTAACAAATCCTTGATTAGGATTTATTGACTTCCCTTTGTTGGGTTTTTTATGGACATTAGTCCATTCTCCAACTTGTTCTAGACGTTTTTTACCTCTATCCATAAGGCCTGCTAAGATAATCAGCAATAATATTATCAGTACCTTTTACATATAAAACTTCAAAATTAAAAGTACATAATTCATTGTACCATCTAATTCTCCTAGGTATAGTCTCCAAACTTTTATTAGTAATAAATTATTTAACTGCCTGATTATCGGTTTTATAATAAATTTTTCATGTGCTAAATATATAAGAAAAGTGTTTATTCCTTTTTTAATAACTAATAACTCTTTTTCATATATAGCATAATTAATTTCATTTGGTTTAAACTTTCTGAACTATATCCATATACTAATTCTTCATTATTAATTGTTTTAGCTTTTAAAATACATCCCCAATAATTTTGTGATGCATCTGTTTCTAAAATTAATTTATCAACTTGTTTAGGTAAATAAAATTTTGGAATATAATTTATTTTAATTTTAAAATTTTATATTTTTGAATCTTTTTAGACCAAATAAAAGGTCTATCCTTTTTAATTTTTCATATAACTTACCTATTTTTCAGATAAGTTAGGAAAGAAATTTCTTCCATAATTAACTATTGCTAAAAACTATTGAAGTTGTTTTTATCTTCAATATTTTCAGGAAATTCTTTTATTTTTATAATAATATGATGTTGTAATTTAAGACCATCTCTTGATAAATTTAAACCTAAAATTCTATTTATGTTTTTTCAAATTCTATTTTCTTAGGACTCAAGATTATTCCATGTTTTATGAATTTTGGAGAAATGATATTTAAATGTTTTCTATGTTTTTCTTATGTATCTGAAAATACTAAAATATCATCTATATAAACTATACATAATTTTTTATATTTATTAGATATAGAATCCATCCATCTTTGGAAGATTTGCGGTGCATTACATAACCCAAATGGCATTACTCTCCATTGGTAATGACTATTAGGTGCACTAAAAGATGTTAAAGGTTTAGATTCATTGAATAGCATGATTTTCCAAAATCATGATTTACATTCAAATTTACTAAAATATTTTGCTTGTTTAGCTTGATTAATTAAAACATCGTTTCTTGGAATAAAATATCCATCAAAAATAATATTTTGATTTAATCTTTTATAATTAATTACCATCCTAGCTTTTCCTCTTTCTATTTCAGCATGGTTTCTTACCCTAAAAGCAGAACTAGAATGTGGACTATTAGTTGTTTCTATTAATCATTTTTCTAATAATTCTTTGATTTGCCTATCAAATTCATCTATATCTTGTTTCGTATAGATCATAGATTTTACTCTAATAAATTTATTAGGATTTTCCAATTTTATTTCATAATATCTAGGACTATTCTGGCATAATTTTAATGGTTCTTCACTAAAATTATTCTCTAATATGTTAAACAACCAATGCTCTATTTCTAGTTGTTTAATTTGTTTTTTCTTGGTGGTGTAAAATTTTTTATCACACACAAATTTATGATTTTCTACTAAAGGTATTTCTATAGAAGTCTTTTCTGCTGATAGTTTTATTAAATTTTTATCTATAGAAAATGGTAAATGCTGATATATGAAATTATTTCCTAATAATATGTCTCCATGCATTTCAGGAAAACATAATATTTTAGGTATAACAAACCTGACATTATTTATGTAAATTGGTATATTTCTAGTCTTAAATCCTATTACAATTTCATTACCATTTATTCCTATGGCTCTAATTGGATTTTTCGTTGGTTCCCATTTTTCTACAAGAATGGCATTTTTTCTACAACTACTAGTGGTAGCTCCAGTATCTAATAAAGCATGTAAGGAATATGTTTTATATTCTCTAAATTGAAACGTAATTTCAATATATGTATAATATTTTCTTGGTTGAAAATTTGAAAATGTAATAAAATCTCTATTTCCAATTTTCATTTGTTGTATAATTGTTGAAGTTTGAATTTCTTCCATTCTAGTGCTTCTAGAATTTCTACTAGGTTTAGTTGGAAAATTAGGTATATGAACTGTTTTCATTCCAATTGGTGTTGAACTTGTACTTCAATTATCCTCGTCTTCCTCTATTTGAGTGTTTAAGGGTAAAACTAAATTATCATGATAAATAATAGACACACCCTCAAATACTCAAATACTTATAAGCCATGCCCATGTGTTTGCCCGTGTAGAAAAAAAAATAAAGCCATTTCTAGCTTCATTTCTCACCCAAATTCACACTAATGAGCTGCACTTAAACTCACATCCATAAACCAACCAATTCAAGCATTCAAATTTAGCAAATTCCATTATTCATCATGGCATATCATTTCATGCATACATGTACAATCTTACCTTAGTTCAATCTATGTATTAAACATGATTTGATCAACTACTTAACATTTATGTACCTACCATAGTTTGACATTACAAGTATATTTAAACAAACCATTACTAGCCATTCCAATGGCTAGATTACAAGCATCATTTACATTTACATGCCAATATGGCCAATATAACCTATACATGCCAATACAACCATAATTGATTTACCATATTGTACCGATATGGGCTGATGGATAGTGTGAGTGATCTCCGCTGAGCTTTCAATCCAACAAGCTTTCGATTTACTCTAAAACAGGGAAATAAAACTAAATAAGCATAAAATGCTTAGTAAGTTCGTATAACATGGTACTTAACTTACCATTCATTCTATTTTAAGGTAACTATGTAAGGCATAATCAATCAGTTTGATCACAAGCCTTACACACATTCTCATTGCCCTTGTTAGTCATATATTCCATATTAACATGAAAACATATATCAGCTCAACAACAATCAAGTTTCCAAGCACATATGCTTTCAACAACATGTATTCATTCAACATGCATAATTCATCTCATTATTTCAAGTATAATTTCATAATAGTTCATTTCGAGTTCAAATCATTTCATATAAGAACTTTACTTATATTATTCAGAACATCAAGGTCACGATTAGTGAACTCAAGGTGTATAAGTCTATAATCAAAGATGTACATACTTATCAAATAAATTCAACGTACAATATCATCATTTCATATTTCCATATATCAATTATCACGTACCGTCATTTTCATGTACTCCAGGCCGATATTTGTAATAACTCATTTCTTGTTCATATCTTCTCATGTTAAGAACTTCTACCCGTTAAATTTATCTGAAATATCGATGGATACACAGGTGGTACACTCGTGGTGTACAAATCAGGGTTCGTCAATTCATATTCAACGGTACCCATAAGGTACTATATCAGAGAGTACACTCTCAAGCCACACATGTATACAACAAGATTACTAGTCCAGGCTAAATCCTTTTTATGACATATGCTCTAAGGAGCTTGATCTGGATTACCCGTCCGGGCTAAACCCAATCTATAACATGCACTCGAGAGGACTCATATCAGGATTACATGTCTGGGCTAAATCCTTTTTTATGTTAAGGTCAATAGGATTACTCGTCCGACTAAATCCCGTCAGCAACAAATGCAGGACCTCATTCATTTCGAGAAATCACATATCCATCAAATTTCTATTTTATTCAATCGGGATTTTAACATTTTTCAAGCATTATCGGGCATGTGATTATTTCATACATCCACAACAATCATATAATTCAAATAAACACATTCCACATTCATTTCAAGCATATAAGTAACATTCTCATCGTTTATCCTTTAACATCTATCGGGCATTATCATTTAATTCAAATATTTTCATTTATCGGGATTGATCGGATATGCAATCATTTTCTCATATTTATGACATTTATACAATTTACATAAACACAATCAATGCAAGCATGTAAAAAAAACAATTTAGTTACATGAACTTACCTCGACGATTGTTCGTGTACGAAAAATCTACTAACCCGACTTTTCCTATTTTCCTCGTTCTAGCTCCAAATTTGGTCTATCCAAATCTATACGAGTAAATTTGACATCAATTTATCACATTTACATCCATGTGGACTCAATTTACAACGTAGGAAAAATTACCATTTTTCCCCTATCTTTTCCATAAATTCCAGTTTCGTCCCTAGGCCCGAAAAATGAAATTTGTGCAAATTACTCCCTATTCCAACCTAACCAAAGCCCCATTACAAATTTCACATTACATATATTCAAAAAATTTCAGAATTTTTCATCAAATTTTACAACTTTTCAATTTAGTCCTTAAATTATGTTTTCATCAAAAATCACTTTGTAAAAGTTGTTTATCTAACAATAATCTTTCATTTTCTACTATAAATTTTTAATTTCCAGCATATACATTCATGAACCATTTTCATACATTGATAACTTTTCAAATTAGTCCCACAAATAGAGAAATTGAGTTATCATGGTTTCAAAAATATCAAAATTACTAAAAACGGGGCTTGAATACTTACCCAATTTCGCCATGAAAGTTTCTTCTCTCTCTTCTAGGGTTTCCATGTATTATTTGGGGAAGAAGATGAAAAAAAATAAGATGATGATTCTTTTATCATTTTTTTAAATAATTAATTTAATTGAATTCTAATTTAGTCCCTACCCTTTTTTAAAATTTCCAAGGATAAATCATACCAAAATATCTACATAATTTTACTAATGGTCTAATTACCATATAAGGACCTTAAATTTTGAATTCCATAGCTATTTGATCCTTCTAGGTACTAGAATCCAACTTTTGCATTTTATGCGATTGGTCCTTTTCGTAATTAGCTCATAATCGGTAAAATTTTCTTATCAAAATTTTCACATGACATGCATGTAATAATACGGACCATAAAATAAAATAAAATAAATTTTATTTTTCAGTTCAGATTTGTGGTCCCGAGACTACTGTTCCGATTTCATCGAAATTGGGCTATTACAAACACTTTGATCGGTTCTTCATCATATGTCATATTCGGTCAAATCTAAATTTCTGACGGTGATATTACATGAGATGGGTCTGATCGATATCGTCGCAACATTGACACATGAAATACATTTTGAATTCTGTTGAACTCCGATGGCAAGACTAGTCGATATGCCACTGGCCTTATTCTTTCAATAATCTCATACGGACCAATGAAACGCGGGCTCAACTTGCCTTTGCGACCAAATCTAAGAATTTTCTTCCACGGAGACACTTTTAGAAACACTTTATCACCGACCTGAAATTCAATATCCTTTCGTTTAAAATCCGCGTAAGATTTCTGTCGATCCGAAGTTGCCTTCAAACAATCACGAATTACTTTTACTTTCTCCTCGGTTTCTCTGACCAAATTAATCCCGTGAATTTGTTTCTTACTAAGCTCAGTCCAGTACAGCTGAGTTCGGCACTTGCGACCATAAAATGCTTCATACAGTGCCATATTTATACTTGATTGAAAACTAATGTTATAAGCAAATTCGACCAACGGTAGATATTTCTCCTAACTACCTTCGAACTCTAAAACATAACATCAAGGCATATCCTCGAGAATTTGAATCACTCTCTCAGATTGATCGTTGGTATGCGGATGAAACGCAGTACTAAAATTGAACTTTGTACCCAACGCTTCTTGCAATTTCTTCTAAAATCGCGATGTAAACCTCGAATCTCTATCTGAAATAATAGAAATAGGCACCCTGTGCAATCCAACAATATTAGCAATGTACAATTTAGCTAGTTTATCAAGTGAATAATCAGTACATACTGGAATAAAATGAGCCGATTTCATCAATCTATCAACAACGACCCAAATGGCATCTTTCTTTTTCGGAGTTAGGGGTAAACCTGATATGAAATCCATCGTAACTCTATCCCATTTCAACTCGGGTATAGTCATAGGCTGAAGTAAACCTAAAGGCACTTGATCTTCGGCATTCACTTGTTGACAAATCAAAAATCTCGTTACAAACTCTGAAATGTCTCGTTTCATGCCTGACCACCAATACTATTTCTTCAAATCATTATACATCTTTGTACTTCCAGGACGAACAGATAAGCAACCATTATCTGCCACATAAAGGACTTTCTGAATCAGTTCAGTATCTATCGGTACACAAATCCTACCTCAAAACCTCAAATTTTTATCGGATCCAATCTAATATTCTGAATCACTATTCTATTCGCATTGAACTCTTTTAGCTTGCAACTCATTATCACCTTTCTGAGCTTCGCAAATTTGTTGAGGAAATACCGGTCTAGCTTTCAACTCAACCAGAATCGATCCATCATCAGATAAATTTAGCCGCATATTCATTGCTCTCAAAGCAATCAATGTCTTTCTACTTAAAGCGTCTGCAACTACGTTTGCTTTCCCCGGGTGATAGTCAACCACTAATTCATAATGTTTTAATATCTTGAGGCATCTTTGTTGTCGTAAATTCAAATCTTTTTGAGTTATCAAATACTTTAAACTCTTGTGTTCAGAAAAGATGTGACAGTTCTCACCAAATAAGTGGCGTCTCCAAATTTGTAAAGCAAACACAATAGAGGCTAATTCCAAGTCGTGCGTCAGATAATTCTTTTCATGTAGTTTCAACTATCTCGAGGCATAAGCTATTGCTTTACCCTCTTGCATCAACACACAACCAAGTCCATTCAATGACACATCACTGAAGATCACAAACTCTTTTCCCGACTCAGGTTGCACTAACACTGGTGCTTCAGTAAACAATGCTTTCAGCTACTCGAAACTCTATTGACATTTCTCAGACCACTCGAATTTCATATCTTTTTGTAAAAATCTGGTCATAGGTGTAGCAACCATCGAAAATCCTTTGACAAAACATCGATAATAACTAGCCAAGCCCAAAAAGCTTCTAACCTCAGATACAATTCTCGATGGTTTTCAATCAACGACTATCGAAATCTTACTCGGATCAACCTGTATACCTTCCTCTGAAACAATGTGTCCTAAAAATCCGACTTCATGGAGCGAAAACTCACTTTTTCTGTATTTAGCAAATAATTTCTTATCTCTTAAAGTCTGTAATACAATTCTTAAATGTTTAGCATGCTCGGACTCATCTCAGGAATAAATCAGGATGTCATCAATAAATACAACCACTAACTTATCTAAATACGGTTGGAAGATTTGATTCATCAAGTCCATAAAAACTACAAGAGTATTAGTTAAACCAAACGGCATAACAAGGAATTCATAATGCCTGTACCTTGTTCTGAACACGATTTTTGGCACATCTAAATCCTTAACTCTCAGCTGATAATAGCCTGATCTCAAGTCTATCTTCGACAACACTGTTGCCCCTTTCAATTGATCGGACGAATCATTAATTCTTGGTAAAGGATACTTGTTCTTTATCATAACCTTGTTAAGTTGACGATAATCAGTACAAATTCTCATGGATCCATCTTTCTTCTTGACAAATAACACTGGTGCACCCTAGAGTGAACAACTTGGTCTTGCAAAACCCTTATCTATCAACTATTGCAACTGAGACTTTAATTCTTTCAATTCAGTTGGAGCAATTATATATGGAGCTATCGATATAGGTGATGTTCTCAGTACTAAATCAATAGTAAACTCAACCTCTCTGATCGGTGGTAATCCAGGCAATTCTTCTGGAAACACATCCAGGTATTCACAAACTACCGGCACAGATTCAATTCTATATTTAGAAACTTTCATATTCAGCACATAAGTAAGATAAGTTTCACAACCTTTTCTTACATAACTCTGAGCCGACATTGATGAAATCACAATAAGCAACTCACCCGACTTATCTGATTAAATCCAAAGAATTTCATTATTTTGACATTTCAATTCAATAATCTTTCGTCTACAATTCACTACGACATCATGTAGAGTCAACCAATCCATTCCAAGAATTACATCAAACTCATCAAACGGTAAAAGCATTAAGTCAGCCGAAAACAGTGACCCCGAATCGTTAAAGGACAATTCTTACATACTTTATCAACTAGAACATATTTGCCTAAGGGGTTCGACACTTTATTCAGTACACTCAACAAGAAAATTCTTACTAGATACCAAATTCATGCAAATATAAGAATGAGTTGATCCAGGATCAATAAGTGTAACTACATTAGTATCATAGAGAGAAAATGTACCAGTGATAACATCAGGGGATGACGCATCTTCGCGAGCGCAAATAGCGTAGGTTCCAGCAGGTGCTCTAACATATGTTCTCACAGTTAAATCTTTTGTTGCACTTCTACTGCTATTCCCATTTCCAGTATTTTTCGGTGGCCTCCCTCTAGTGGTAGTGTTGCTCAGTCTTGCATTCTGAAGACTATCTTTCTTAGTCATTTTAGGACAGTATCAAATGAAGCAATCTAAGGAGCCACATTTAAAGCAATCCTGGTTATTCATTCTTCATTCACTGGGATGTTGTCTAGCACAGTGTTGACATTCAGGTCTATTAGACGTAGCATTACCAACGCTCGCTATTGACATAGTTTGGGCCTTAGAACTAGAATACTGCTTCCCACGATCTCTATTGGGATACTCAGCTGAAGCATTTGAACGAGTATACAAATCCCTAGACTTCTTTGACAAAGATTGAAATGAATTATTTATCGGTCTTTTTCTCAAATCTCTAGTCTCAAGCTCAGCTTTTCTCTTTTCTTTGCTAACTCTTTGGCTTTGCAAGCTCGACCGACTAGTACAACAAATTCTTTTAGTTACAGACATATGGCCCTCCTTCAGCTCTAAAAACTACTTGTGTTGCTGATCAATGAACCATTGACTAATATATTTCTTTCTGAACTCATCTTGAATGAATTCCTAGGTAACCCTTTCTCTTGGTACCACAGATACTAGAGTATTCCACCACTGATATGTCGAGTCCCTTAAAAGTGATAGAGCATATTTCAAACACTCATCCGGTGTGAAATAAAGCTCATCAAATATCCTAATAGAGTTCTTAAGCCAAAACTTTGCTCTCTCGGGATCATCGTCAACATTGGCTCTAAATTCTTCTGCCCTTTGTTTTCGAATCTTATCAATTGGAGATTTGTTCAATCTTAACAATTCGACAACTTAGGGAGCTATGAGAACCGGTTGGGGGTTCGATGGGGGTGGAGGATGTTAGGCAGCTGGATTTGTTCTAACAAACTCGGCCAACTCATTCATCCTTTGGAAGAAGGCTTCTCTAGCCTCTCCTCCTTGACTAACCATTACTGGTCTACTTTTAGATGGCGCTGTCCCTTGGGCGAAAGCTGGTGCATTACTTTCAACATCATTAGCTACATCTCGATCGAGATCCATTTACTATATGAAAATACAATTTAAATTGTTAGGAGTTGTGACACTATCACAATTTAAATATGGCATGTATAGCTAGACTCTCACACACACTACGTTTTTCTGAGAATCGACTAAACCGTAGCTTTTATACCACTAAATGTAAAACCCTTTATCTGTATTCAACGTCGGAATAGGATCCAAGGTATTACCAGACTTACAAAGCAAGCAAACAAATAAATCGAGTCATAAATTTACATCCAAATTAAAACCATTTGTATTCAATCATAAAGTTTCTAATACGAGCCTACGAGGCCCAAAATATGCTTTGAAAGTGGTTTGGGACTAAACCAATAACTCAGGGAATTTTTAAAAAACTTAGAAAATTATTGTCATGAATAGGGGTCACACGCCCGTGTAGTTTGGGACACGCTGGTGTGGGAAGGCCGTATAGTCATACATGCTCATGTCCCTAACCCGTGTAACTCTCTGTTTTGTAAACCTTGAACAAATTGAGGTCACAGGGCCAAGTCACACGCCCGTGTGCTGGGTCGTGTGGTTAATTTAATTTTCATAAAATAAGTGCAGACTTCACACGGTCGGGACACACACTCGTGCTTGAGGCCGTGTCCCTTACACGGTTGAGACACACGCCCGTGTCTCTATCCATGTGCTCAATTCTGAGAATTCTATTTCTCAAAATTAAGATGTAAGGGACACAAGGCCGAAACACATGCCTATGGGGCAAGCCGTGTGTCACACACGGTCTAGACACACACCTGTATGTCTACCTGTGTAGACAACATAAAGGCTATTTACCAAGCCATTTGTCACCCTTATTTGCACACATACTCATCCACAGCTTTAATGGCATAATTTGTAGCATATTTAGGTAACCTAAACATCCACAATCAAGGCTAAATCATGTCATTTCATTATCAACACTTAACATAGTTACAACATCATATTTTACCAAACCAAATCATACCAAACTCACATTTTACAAGCTCCAATATGGCTACCTTTAACATGCATTGTATCGTATAGATCTTCTAGCATATCAATGCATCAACTCAATCATTTAACAACAAAACTATTAAGCCATATTCAATCATTTACCAAGCATTTATAAACCACATCACAAAAGGGATAATTGCACATACATGCATACATAAATATATATAAGCTTACAACCAATTCAACCAAAATAAGCCAAGTTACATGGCCAAATACCACATAAGGCCTTTGACAATTACAAGCCAATACTTTTGGCCAAATTCATAATGAGACATATACTAAAATGACCAAGTCCCTATACATGCCATACTCTCAGAATGTTTAAAATCATAGGTACCCAAAATAACAGTTTGATAGTGTGATGCGAACTTCGACAATCTCTAACTGAGCCAGCTTGATGACACTATAAAACATGGAAAATAAAACGGAGTAAGCTATATAGCTTAGTAAGCTCGTATGAAAGAAATAAGCAAACCTTACCATATTTTAAACATAAGATAATGTAATTAACCAAAATCTCATTATCATAATTCACTTCCATCACAACTTACTTTGAAATCGTCATTTCACAAATTAATAATCATAAGCTTTAAGTACATACCTGTACCCTCTCGTAATAATTTCATTCTTACTCTCATCGTTGCTATACCCAATGAACCACTCAGAATAATAATATCGGATCTCGAAAAAATCTTGCACACAAGGTGCCACATATGTAGCCATTGCTACCTATATCTCATAACACATATATGCTCGCTCCCAAGCCATTAACGGGCTCGCTGACACAAGCTGTCAGTTAAGACGAAGCTATTTGGTGCTGCTGACACAAGCTGTAAAGTAATCACGACATATGCTGGTATACTCAACAACCGATAGGATGTACAAGACTAGCACCCAGATCACATAACATAAAACCTTAGTGACATGTCACTTGTATCCTAATCTATTCGTAATGTTCGATTGGGATTTCTCATTTGCTAAAACGACACAGGATGTGTCCATAGAGTCTTTTATACAATTCATACAATATTATAGCATTAAACATACAATTATAATAAAGCTTATTTACCATACAAACTTACCTTGGTTCCAAAAACGGCCAAAGGGATCTATTCGTCCATTACTTTATTTTTCCCTCGATCTAGACCCGAACATCATTTTTCTTGATTTATAATACCACATTTAACTTTTTTAATTATCACATTATTCAATTCAGCCCAAAAACACATTATGGAAAATTTTACATTTTTGCCCCTAACTTTTCAACATTTTTCAATTTAGTCCTTCAGCTCGTAAAATGAATTTCTTTCAATTTCATCACAACCCAGGCCTAGCTGAATATTATTTGTACTCATAACAACCCATATTTTTCATTTATTCACACTTTTCTACACATTTTATAAACTTTTACAAATAAGTCCATATTTAATATTTTTATCGAAAATCACTTTACAAACGTTGTTTAAATAACAATGAATATGCATTCTCTACCATCAAACATCAAAATACAAACATATTAAACATGGGTAAAATTTTAGACTTTAACTTTTTGTAATATCCTAAAATAGGCCTAGTCAGAATAGTGCTTTTGGGACCATAAATCCGACATTAAAATATTGTTTTTATGATTTTTATGAGGTTTAGAATATGAATATATGCATGTGTTAACATTTTATGAAGAAATTCTAAGGATAAGGTGTTTAATTGGAAATTAGGGACCAAATTGAATAAGTTGCAAAATTTGTGTTTTAGAAGAAATTTGTATGAAATTTCTTTGGATTATTAATTAGGAGGTCTTAAAGAGAAATTTTCCCAATTTCTAAGTTTTTGGATAAAAATGGGCTTGTACAGTTGAAGGAAAGACATTAGGGGTATTTTGGTCATTTGGTATATTAATGAAATAAAAAGGGAAAATAAGCCAAAAATCAGCTCATTCTCTCCATGTTGCTGCTGAAATTTTAGGGTTCTCCATGGCTAGGGTTTTCAAGCTATCCAAGCTCTATAGTAAGTGCTCTCAAGCCCCATTTTTAATATTCTTCGTATTTTTGAAATCCTGATAACTTGCTTTCTCTATTTCTACCCATATTTCATACTGGGGTTCATGTTTAGAAATTTACCCATGCATGAGAAGCTTATGTTTTGATGATTTATGGAGGGATATGAGAGTTTAAAGGATGGTAAACAACTTTTACTAAGTAGATTTTCATGAAAAGGGCTTTAAAGACTATTTTGTAAAAGTTGTAGAAAAGGGTAGAAAAATGTGAAAGGAAGGAAAATGTGGGCTGTTATGAACATGAAAAATGTTCGGCTAGGCTTGGGTATCTAAGAAATCCCATACATTGTATTATTCGAGCCTAGAGACTAAATTACAAATATATGAATGTATAGGGGTAAAATAGTAATTTTACCTAAGTATGAATTTTGGGTCATTTTAAGTAATGTATGTATTAAACGAGCTAAATTTGGTATTGTGACATCCCAAAATTGGCCCTAGTCGAGAAGTGGTTTCGGGACCGCTAAACCGAGTCACCGACATGCTCGAACGTAATATTTATTGTCTAGAATATGGGAAAATGCATGTGTGAATTTTGAATTCTTTGATTTAGTTAATTTGATTGTGAATTGAAAGAAAAAGGACTCTGTGAAAGGATTTAAAAATATGTAGCTAATTTTAAGAGGTTAATAAAGGAATGAAGCAAAATAAATGGAGTTGCATGTCAAATACTCCATTTATTTTGGATGTCTAGATGATGGGCAAGGGGACATGTTTCCAACATGTTTAGTTAGTGCATTATGTAGAAAGAATTAAGAAATGAAAAAAAAAATGAGCATGGATGCCCCCATGGTGTCAGTAGCTAGAGAGAAAGAAAGAAAGAAAAAGTTGTCATTCATCCTTTCTTTGAGCAAAGACTAAGAAAGAAAAACAAAAAATTGTTCATCTTTTCCCTCCTTCCTTTGGCGAAATTCCTAAGAGGAAGAAGAGATTTTTGCTTCATTTTCTTTGTTTAGAAGAGATCTAGAAGGAGATTTGGCTAAACTTGCATCAAGATTAAGGTATGTTGAGGTTGTGTCATGAGATTCATGCTTGTTTGGTTGCTAACTTGATGTGCATGTTAGCCATGGTTCAAATCCTTGCTATGCCATGAAAAATGGTATTTGGCCAAGGTTGATATTGTGTTAAAGCCATTGCATGCTAAATGTGAAGCTTGTTGATGATGCATGTAATGATGGATTGACTACTCTTGAAATTTCTTTTTAGTATTCTTGAGTAGGACATTGAATTCTTTGTTTAACCATGACCGAAGTTGAAAGAGTATGGTTGTGATGTATTCGCCATGGTGCATTCATGAGCATGATTTATGCTTGTTACTTGATTGGTAAAATTTGTGTTTGGATGGGTATGAACCCTTGAGATTGACCTTGCACCTATATGTGTATACATGTTTGCACATGATGTATTGGCATGACATATATACTATTTCAAGGTATATATTTGCTTGTGATGATGTTTCGGTTATGAAGTACATGAGAGATGTGTATTGAGCTACAATATGTAATCGTTAGTTAGTAAAATGCATGTTGTTTTGTGTGGTATTAAGTGCATAATTGGCCTCAACATGGACATGCATATTCGGCCACATGAGGGAAATTGGTGTGCATGCATTCGGTTAGAGGCAAGCATATTGATGCCTATTCTTGGCTTAGAAAATTCGCTAAGAGGAATATTAACTAATGTGTTGAGTTCGATTCGTGATGTCGTACATATGCGACTTTGATGCCTAATGAGCATATATATTGGCTAGGTATCTTGAATTCCTCTTTCGATGCTCAAATGATAAAACCAATTTATTTGTTAAATTAAGCTCAAGAGCAAAGGGGAGCTAAATCCGATAAGGGGAAGGAAAAAGTCGTCGAATAGCCGTCGAAATCGTTTGACCACGTCCGAGGTAAGTTTTCGAGTATCGAAACTTAGATTTTGATTCGATTGAATGAAGTAATAAGCAATCGAAATTCTGCCCTTGTATATGGCCATTGAGCCGAAATGATATTTTTGTTAAGTGAATTGTGCATAAAAGTTTTGTTGTGAAAATGAAACAAAGATGTGCACGAATGTTTGAGTGATATCCGGGCTAAGCCCGAAGGCAATTGTGCGAGCTATGATATCCGGGCTAAGCCCGAAGGCAATTGTGCGAGTTGTGATATCCGGGTTAAGTCCGAAGGCATTTGTGCGGTTACCATAACCGGGCTATGTCCCAAGGTGTTTTGAACAGTAGCTATATCCGGATAAACTCCGAAGGTATGTGATTCAAATTTATAAGCTGCTGGAAAATTTTCAGTTAATGCACTTGTGAAATTCCCAACATGGTATGTTTTGTGTGTGCTTTGCACACTATGAGTAAGTCGTTGAATATTCGCTCCAATGATAAGCGAGCTATCGGCCTTAACTAAGCCGTTGTTTGTGTATGAAAATAAGAGTTGGGATTGTGAAGTAAGCATGTCTTTGAGAAATTGTGCATATGAATTATTGTTTAGCTACTTGAATGCTATGCTTTGGTTGTGTGTATATTATGACTCAAACTTACTAAGCATAAATTGCTTACTCCGTTTCTTTGTTTCTCTGTTTATAGATTTTGCTCGTTAGCGATCGGATTCGGGATCATAGAAGTTGAAGTCAACCACACTATCAAAGCCCTTTTCGGTACTCCTTTAGTTGAGTTTTGGATATGGCATGTATAGGACTACCCTCGGTTGTTTTTAAGTACCTTGTGATGTATATGTGTGCGGCCATGCGAAAATGGTTCGTAAAGGTGGAGTATGGAATTTGACCATATGTGGTTTGTAATTATATTTGGTTTCATGATGTGATTATGGTTTGGAATGAGAGAGTTGGTCACATGATCAGCCATTGGAATGGCTAAATATGATCATATGTTGGACATAAGTATGACTAGACTATAGCTGGTCCATGGGAACTACATTATAGGTAAAGCCTACCTTAAAAACAGATGCTGCCAGCTGCAGTGATGTGGATGTGGAAAATCACCAAAATTTGTAGGAATAGTTTTAAATAGTGAATAAATTATGCAATCGAACCTTGACGAGTCTATTTTCATATGAAAGTAACGAAACGATCATATGAACAGTATACCGAGAGATATTAAAGTTCTCGTGAGACAGGGCCAGAACGGTTTCTGGGTCCCCTGTCGCGACTTTGAAAATTTACCATAAATTATCAAGAATGAATTAGAAGTCATGCCTTATATGTGCAGATTCCTTTTTGAGTCTAGTTTCATTAGAAACAAACTGAATCAGTATTGAAACCCTTTACAGAGAGATATTCAAGTTGTAACGCATGAAGGTCAGTGTAGTCGACCCCTGCAACATGGGTTACTTTAACTAATAAACTGTACCAATTGGCCAGACGAAAAATTCTATAAATAAATCCATGGATGGATATATGAGTCTAAATTCAGGGAAAATTTACGGAATCAGTTTCCGAGCTGTGAAACTCGAGATATGCTTTTTAAGGCGACAGCGACGCAGTTTTCCAGCTTGCCTGGAAATGTCAAATTGGTCGGTGCCATAAGAGGTTTTGGCTTGTTAACCCCTCATGTCTGACACCGGCAACGGTCTCGGGATCGGGGTGTTACAGGTATTATAGATTAAGAGAATCGAGATATGGGCCTTGATCGGGGAAAGAATAAGGTTTACGAGGTTTAGACTCGATTTCTAATATTTGTATCGAGGTAAGTGCATATGCAAATAAATACATTAATTATTGTTATTAAATGATTTATTGATATATGTACGCTTAATATGCTTATTTGGCCATATGAAAGAAACCATTATTCAAGTATGTTCGGTAAAGGTCTGGAAGTCTAAAAATCCCGTTTGAACCTTAGGAATAGTTGAGGATACAAGTGACATGTCACTAGGATAGTCATGTGTGTTATGAGTTCATTTAATATGTGATACATGCTAGGGTCCAGGTGTTGGGTATCCTAAGTTGTGTTCGGATACTCTCTTAGTTCTTTGAGTAGGGTATCCTAAGTTGTGTTCAGATACTCTCTTAGTTCTTTGAGTAGCCCTGTTGAGAGCGGCATGTGATTCTGTGATATGAGACACTTCGGTGCACTTTCTATCAGGTAGCCAAGGCTACGTTCAGGCATTTCTGTGTATTTCTTCCGTGTGTCCAAATCATATTCCAA
This sequence comes from Gossypium arboreum, assembly GCF_025698485.1. Lineage (NCBI taxonomy): Eukaryota > Viridiplantae > Streptophyta > Magnoliopsida > Malvales > Malvaceae > Gossypium > Gossypium arboreum. The sequence continues at coordinate 112,704,938 of NC_069077.1, read as the reverse complement.
GTGTTCAACGGGTAACATAATATGAATTCTGAAAGTAAAATTTAAGTAATCCATATGTGTGCAAGATGGCATAGGTACGTATCAAAACCTTATGAGGACTTAGCATATGATGATATTATGAAAGATATGTATTTGGATAAGCATGTGCATATGAATGTGGAAGGTAAGTATACATATGACATGATGAAAAGTATCATAATAGATAAGTAATTATGTGTAGATTATCAATAATTGCAAAAATGTAGATTATTTGTATGTGTACTTACTAAGCTTTATAGCTTACCCTCCTCTCTTTTCCCTTCTCTTTAGTTACGTCAAGCTAGCTCAAAGGATCGGGAGACGTAGGAGCTCGGATCACACTATCTTCAAGGATTTTGGGTATGAAAGGGTTTAATTATTTTGGTCATGGCATGTATAGGAAACTTGTCTATTTTGTGTATATGTGTCATGTTGAAGTAGCCAAGTGTAATGGCTCATTTGGGCATTGATTATTTTGTATGTGGCCATGTGATTTGGTCCATATTAATGATTGGGACGTATCTCTAAGTTTACCTTTGCATGCATTCTAAGATGTGTATGTGTTGGTTTGATGGATGATTATTTATTTTCTAGTATGTGGTTGCATGATTTAGTACTCATAATGAATTGATAATAAGGAATATGGTAAACCATGAAAAATTGGTGTGGAATGATTAAAAGGTAAGGTTGTGTGAATACTAATGGACTAGTATGAAAAGGAGTCATAGTGATGCTATAATGTTGCATGTTTAAGTGTCCAAATATACCATGAGATATGCCATTGAACATATGGAAGTGAATGATTGTTCAAGGGTGACCAATGGTGTAACACCCCGTACCCGAGACCGTTGCCGGAGCCGGACACGAGGGGTTAACGGGCTTAATCCACTTATTTTCACAGTCCATTTGAAAATTTTCCAGACAAGCTGGTTACTGCATCACTGTCGCCTTAAAAATCATATATTGAGTTTCAAAACTCGAAAACCAGTTTCGTAAATTTTTCCTGAAACTAGACTCGTATGTTCATCTACAAATTTTTTTCTAGAATTTTTGGTCGATCCAATTAGTATAGTTTATTAGTTAAATTCTCCCCTGTTTCAGGGTTCGACTACACTGATCTTTGAGCATTACGACTTGGATATCACCCTGTACAGGGTTTCAATACTGATGCCGTTTGTTTCTATAGAAGCTAGACTCGAAAAGGAATCTATACATATATGGCATGACTTCTAATTATTTCTGGTTAATTTATAATTAATTTCCAAATTCGGAACAGGGAATCCAGAAACCGTTCTGGCCTTGTCTCACAAAAACTTAAATATCTCTTAACATACTGTTCATATGATCTTTTCGTTACTTTCCTATGAAAATAGATTCATCAAGGTTCGATTACATAATTTATTCACTATTTAATTCCATTACTACTATTTTTAGTGATTTTTCACATTCACGTCACTGCTGCTATCAGCATCTATTTTTAAGGTAGACTTTACCTATTACATAGTTTCCATGATTCAACTAGCCCTTTGGCGTAAATAGCACAAAATATGATCATGATTAACCATTCCAATGGCTAATCGTTCCCAAACATTTCCATACCTCTTAATGAACATCATACAAGACGATTATAATACTAAGCTCAAAGTGTATATAAGCCATTTTCGCATGGCTATCCAAATTTATACAAAACCAAAGGGTACATGACCCACAACAAAAGGGTAGTCCTATACATGCCATTTCAAAGTTCAACCAAAAATGTACCAAAAGCGGGTTTGATAGTGTGGCGACTTCGACTTGACACTCCAGTCCGATGGTGACGAACCAAAATCTATAAAACAGATATTCAAAGAAACGGAGTAAGCATTTAATGCTTAGTAAGTTTTGAGCAATGGAATTAGGCTCAAGCAAGTATAGCATTCATATAACTAAACGGATAATTTCATATACACATATATTCTCAAAAATCAGTCCTACTTCACATTTCCAACCCTTATATTCATACATAAGGGATCAACAACCAAAACCGAAAGCTCCTTAATCGATGAGCGAATGCTATTTAAGAGGAATCAATTAATCCAATGCATGTACAACACATACCTCGTTGTTGAGATTTTACGGCGTATTAATTGAAATTATTACAGCAGATCGCTCATTCCCAAACTCAAGTAATCTTGAGTTTAGCAGGATATAAGTACTTGCACAAGGCCTTGGTCTTAGCCGGATGTGGTCACTAGCATAAATGCCTTGGGACTTAGCCGGATATAGTCGCTAGCACAAATGCCTTCGGTTTTAGCCGGATATAATCGCTAGCACAAATGCCTTGGTCTTAGCCGGATATAGCAACTCACACGAATGCCTTGGATCTTAGTCCGGTTATAGTCACCTAGCACAAAAGCCTTGGGACTTAGCCGGATATCATTCAATAACCATGCACATATATCAATAAATCATGACACATCCATATTTCATTTTCATTACCAAAGCTCAAACACAAAACACTTATCACACTTACAAATTTCGGCTCAATAGCCACATACAAAGAGCATGATTTTGATTTACTTAAGACATAATCTAATTGAATCATAATCTAAGCTCCATTACTCAAAAACTTACCTCGGATGTTGTCGAACGATTTCAGCGGCTATTCGATCACCTTTTCCTTTCCCTTATCCAACTTTGGTCCTCTAAGCTCTTGAGCTAATTCAAACAAATTTAACTTATTAAAGTCTCATTATGCTAGCTTATGGCCGAACATGACAATGAATTTGATGGGTCATATGGCCACCTTTAGCTCAAATACAAAATGGTCATACGCATTTTTAATCACATTAAGCAATTTAATACAATTCATTCGAACATCAAAAGAGAAGCTCAAGGTACTTAGCCCATATATACATTAGACATTAGAGTCACATATGTACGAAATCACGAATCGAATTCAACATATTAGCTAATATTCCCCTTAGCCGAATTTTCTAAGTCAAGATAAAGCCATCAATATGCTTACCTATGGCCGAACATACACATCAACTTATGTACTCATTCATGTGGCCGAACATACATGTCTATGTTGAGGCCGATTGCAACACTTAATACATTCTACAAGTATGGTCACTTGTATTGACTAAACACCATTTTGTTTCAAGTTCAAAACTTGGCCAATACACATATATACACTAGTAAAGCATCCTCTCCCTTTCCATCAATTCAACACATGCATTACTCATTAATATACAAAATTATGTTCGGCCTTAGCACACAACTTGCTAGCCGATTCTTCTCCATCTAGCAACTAATGCACATATGTGCTCATTTGTTAGACTCTACTTCATCTAACAACAACCATATTTTCCCTTCTACTTCCTACCATGGCCGGATGCTCAAGATACCTCAATATCGAAACTTTTAGCTTGGATTGCTTAAAGAACTTGGTGATGAGTTCAAATTTACCTAACACCTCAAGCCTCATAACACATCCATATAGCTAACATGCTAATAGTCTCAAGGCTTCAACTAAAACTATTGAAGCCTCTTAGTCGAATACTAACTCTCTAATAATCCCAAATCCATCCATGAGATAGTTAGAATTTAGACTAATCATCCAAGGGATGTATGAACTTTCAAAGCAACATTAAACATACCTTAATCTAGTGAGCCTTCATAGCCGATTTTTCTCCAAGCTCATTCCCTTCCTTTCTTTCTTCTATTCGGTCAAAGATGTTCAAGGATGGACACTTTTTTTTTTGTTTCCTTTCTTCCATTCACGGCAAAAGGGGGGGCATGGATGAGACCATTTTTTTTTCATCACTCCACCTTTTTGCATTACTTTAATCCTAACCCCTTTTTTTATTCTTTCTAACATAACTCACTAACACAACATGTTGACAACATGTTTCCACCCATAGCATGGCCAGCCACTATGCTTTAATTTTGGGTAATTTGACATGCAAACCCATCATTTCACAACATGCATAATTAGGCCACTTTACATTTGCCTAGCACATTTCCAAATTTTCTCACATAAGTCCTATTTGATAAAATTCACTTACTATTAACAAAATTCAAACATGAAATTTTCACACATGCATATGTACATATAATGAGCATCAACTATGACGGTTAATTATCTTTATGACTCGGTTTAGTGGTCCCGAAACCACTTTTCGACTAGGGTCAATTTAGGGCTGTCACAAATGGCTTGGCGAACAGCCTCCAAATGGTCCACACGGATAGACACACAGGCATGTGTCTAGGCCGTGTGTGACACATGGTAAGCCCTATGGGTGTGTCATTCGGCTGTGTGTCCCCTGCACCTTTAATTTTAGGTTAACATGCATGGTAGTAAATACACGGGTAGAGACACAGTTGTGCGTCTCAACCGTGTGAAGGACACGACCTCTGGCCACGGGCGTGTGCTTGGCCATGTACCTCAAATTTGTATGATGATGTCATAAATAGAATGCTCGCTAAAATCACACGGGCTACCACACGGACGTGTCCCAGGCCGTGTGAGGAACATAGGCCAAGGTCACGGGCATGTGCTCAGTTGTGTAAAAACCCCTGTAGGTTTGAATTGGAAAATAAATCCAATAATTCCACACGGGCATGTGAGGTTTTAACCTAGAAATTTTCTTAGAATTTCTGTGAGTCCTTGGTTTAGTCCCGGACCGCTAATGATGTATGTTTTGGGCCTCCTAGGTCCATAATATGGACAAATTGACTTTAATTGATTGGTTTTAATTTGAATGAAACTTTGTGTCCCAATTTTTTATGTTTGGTTTTGCTTAAGCCAGGCAATGGCTCGTACCCTGTCCTGGCATCGGATACGGGTAAGGGTGTTACACTTTCTTTCAAATTAGTCCTTGAAATAGCTGAATCAAGTTACAATGATCTTAAAAATATAAAAAACATTAAAAACAGGACAAGAATGGACTTACAATCAAGCTTGAAAGCTTGGCCAAACCTTAGCTATGTCTTCCCTTGCAATTTTTAGCTATAGGGGACTAAATTGAATAAGATGGACACTTTTATTTGTTAATTTTGTCTTTATTTACCAAATTACTAAAATACCCTTAATGCATAACTTTAAATTTTTACCTAACCATGTCCATTTTTGTCCATCCTAAGCTATAATGGTCTAATTTCCATTTAAGGACCTCTAATTAAAATTTCATAACAATTAGACACCTTTAACTTATAGAATTCAAGTTTTGCACCTATTGCAATTTAGTTCTTCTAATCAAATTGGGCACTTAATCGATAAAATTTCTTAACGAAATTTTCACACAATTATTCTATCATGTTGTAGACCTTAAAATAGAAATAAAATAAATATTTCTACTTTGGATTTGTGGTCCCAAAATCGCTGTTCTAATTTGACCACAAAAACGAACTGTTACAATTACAATTAATGGTATCATAGCTATGATTTAGTCGATTCTCAGATTGAACGTAGCATGTACGATTCTAGAAATACATGCAATTATATAACCTGTGATAGTGTGATAACTCTTAGTTCGACTTAGACTATGTTTTCGTATAGATAATGTCATCCAATCAAGCTCACTCCATTGAAGTTGAGAGTAACGTGCAAGCCTCCATTTGCGATACAACGTCTAGTGGAAGTAGGCCCGTATCTAAGGGCTAGGGAGGAAAGGCTGAAGAAGCCTTCTTCTAATTAATGAATGAGTGGTTTACCGAGTTTGTACGAATGAACCCAATGGATCAACGACCTCCACCTCCATATGTTCCCCAATCGATCCTCGTAGTTCCTCAGGGTTTGGAAACATTACAAGTAATCAAGCCTCCAGTTAATAAAATCCATAAATATAGGGCTGAAGAGTTCAAAGGTACAGCTGAAGATGATCAAGAGAGCTGAGTTTTGGTTGGAAAATATGATCAGAATTTTTGATGAATTATCCTGTACACTAACGGAATGTGTGAAATGTACAAAATTGTTATTGAAAGATTCAACATATCGGTGGTGGAATACTCTAGTTTTGGTTGTACCGAGAGATCAGATTGGTTGGGAGTTTTTCCAGATAGAATTTTGGAAGAAACAAATGAGTTAGAGGTTTCTTGATAAGAAACGTAAAGAATTTCCTGAGCTTAAACAGGGTCAGATGACGTTATCAGGATATAAGAGGAAATTTGTGCAACGTAGTAAATATGTTCGAGAGTGTATACCAACAGAAGCTTCAATGTGTACTCAATTTGAAGACGGACTAAATGAAGATATAAAGTTGCTTTTCGGGATTCTTGAGCTAAAAGAATTCATGGTTTTAATTGATAGAGCATACAAACCTGAATAGCTTAGTAAAGGAAAAAGAAAAGCCGACTCTGAGGATCATGATTTGGGAAAATGACATTTTGGAAAGTCATACTCATCACTATTGAAGAAATTAAAAGAATATCATAACCATTGATTAGCTTCGGTAGGTTATTCTAGGAAAGATCAAGGTAAAAAACATCTGAATTCGAAACCTCAGGCTACGTCTGTAGCGAGTGTTGGTAGTGTCAGGAACAACAAGCCCGAATGTCAACAATGTAATAGACGAAACTTCATGTAACACCCTTTGTAACACCCCTTACCCGTATTCGACGCCAGAACAAGGTACGAGGCATTACCAGACTTAACACATGAACTTTCATACAATTTTGAGTTACCAATTTGCATCAAAATTAAAACTTTCTGCAAATATTCAAAAAGTCCATAATATGAGCCTACGAGGCCCAAAACATACTTTGGAGGCGGTCTGGGACTAAACCGAGAACTTTAAAAAATTTTACAACACTTAGAAAATTTTTCACTAAATAGGGGTCACACGCCCATGTGGGCAGGCCGTGTGGTCACACACGCTAGTGTCCTGAACCCGTGTAACTCTATGTTTGTCACTCAAGAACAAATTGAAGACACACGGTCAACACGCCCGTGTGCTAGGCCGTCTAGTCGAATTAAAATTTATGATTTTTCTTAAAATAGGTGCAGACTTCACACGCCGAGGAGACACGCTTGTGCCTAAAGCCGTGTCATCCACATGGCTGAAACACACGCCCATGTCTCTGCCCATATGCTCAATTTTGAGCATTCTGTTTTGTAAATTTAGGGTGCAAGGGACACACGGCCTAAACACATGCCCGTACACACCCGTGTGTCTACCTGTGTGGACAAAAATAAGGCTACTTACCAAGCCATTTTGCCACCCTTTGTTGCACACACCTACACAACTCAAACATAGCACCAATCCAAACATTTACATACAACAAATTCAACCATAACTAAGACATTAACACATCATTCACATGATACCATTTATCATACACAAACATCACATATTTATCAACTCAAAATCAATGAAAAACTCCACTTCCATGAAAGGCATCATCATATAAATTGCTTATACCAATAGTAGCCAATTTCAAATGGCCTTATACAAAATGAACGTTTAACCAATATAAGCCAACACATTTGGCCAAATCAGTTATGACACATAACAAAATGACCAAGTCCCCTATACATACCATAACTCAAAATGTTAAAATCATTGGTACCAAAATAATTGTTGATAGTGTGAGTGAATCTCTGACGGTCTCTTCGCCCCGAGCTAGCTTGGTGACACTAGAAGACAAGGGAAATAAAAGAGGAGTAAGCTTTAAAGCATAGTAAGTTCCTATGAAAATAATAAGCATCATAACCATACATTTAACATACTATTAGCATAATGAAAATTGGCATGAATGTTCTAAAATCTTATAGTCATACTTACTAAATCACAACCTTACCAAGGTTTCATCACATATCAAGCTCATTACATATAAGTTTTACGTACATACCTGTACCAACTTGTAACATACCATAGTCTTTCACAACTTTAACATTCTCGTTGAACACTTGAAATATTAATGGATACTAAAAAATCTTGCACAAAAGTGCCAAATACGTAGCTAAAGCTACCTCACATCTCATATTATATATAGACTCGCTCTCGAGCTATTCATGGGCCTGCTCACACAAGCTGTTAGTCAAGACATAGCTACTCAGTGCTACTCACACAAGCTGTCAGGTATCCACAACATATGTCGGACTACCCAGCCACTAGTAGGACGTACGAGACCAGCACCCGGATCAAATAAACACATGGGTTCCTAGTGACATGTCACTCGTATCCTATTCTATTCCTAAGGCTCAGCCGAGAATTCTCACTTATTGAAACTTTGTCAAATACATCCAAGAGTAAATTACAATTAATACAATATTAAAGCATTTAAAACATAAATATAACAATGCATTGTTTACATACGAACTTACCTCGATACAAAAATTTTAACGCCCCGAATTTGGGCCTTGAGTTTGGTTCCGTAAAGAGGTGGTATATAAGCATTTAATTGTACAAGAAAATGACACAATTAAATGTCTGCTTTAGTGGTTAATGGCTCTGAGAAGTGTTGGAGAAATCTTTGGTTCAAACCTGGGCTTTAGCAAAAAATTTGGTAATAAGTGAATAAAACCCTGGGTGCTTGGATGAAGGCCTTTTAAATTATTGTGGTCAATGAATGACACAAGGAAGCTTGTGGTCTAGTGGTTGTGGCGTCATTAAGGTTGCAAGGGAGCCTGGGTTCAAATCTTGGCTCTTGTAATTTACTTTGGTTTTTCTTTTAAAGGAACCTGGACTCTGTCCTATAGACCTTATATTTAATTGATGATAAAATATGACACACAGAGAGCCTGTGGTGGAGTGGCAAGGTGGAGTATTTATTTTATTGTTTGAACTGTGTAGGAGGTGGAGTTGGACTGGAACTCTGTGGTTGAGGTGATCATAAGAAAATAAGGAATTTTCCTAATGATTGAAAGTAATCCCACATCAGGAAGCTAACATGGGAATTGGTGAGAAGCTGGCTTTAAATAGAGCGAACCAAATGAGTTGGGGAAAAAGAAAAAGGTGATTAAGACCCAATGCAAGTTGTACCAAGGTTGGTGATCATGGACTTCGACATCAGGTGTGTATTCATGCCCTTCTTTATTAGAAATCAGCAAAAGCTGAAAGCCGCCACGAGCGTTCTCGTGTGTTGGGGCTGTTCTAGGCCCGTTGGCCCACTTGTGTAAATCTAACTGTTAGGTGGGAAGTAGTTGGGCCTGATGGGCCATATGAATGTGATTGAGCTTGATGAGCCATATGAATGTGATTGGGCCTGATGGGGCATGTGAACGAGATTGGGCCTAAAGGGGCCAAATGAATAAGTGTGGATCTATTAGTGTTTAGTAAAGGGGTTGTGGACCAAGTTTTTGGTAACTACTCAAGCAGACATAAAACTTAAATAATTAATTAATCGTGACTATGGACGAGTCATAAGGTTAATGTGTGGCAATGGGTATATGCATGTCTAGGATTGGATCTAGGGATAGCTGGTACTGAAGCGGTCTTAATGACTCACCTCCTCTTCTCTGGAATCCTACCTAGTGCATAATATTTGTTCACTTTAGCCAACGACGACTTGTTAACGGGTCAAGGTAAGTAATAAACCCATAATAAAGAGAAATTAGCGAAATACCCCCAGTTTGTAAAATTACTGAAGTACCCCTAGTTTGTAAAATTACTGAAATACCCCCGATTTGTAAAATTACTAAAATACCCCCGATTTGTAAAATTATTGAAATACCCTCGATTTGTAAAATTATAGAAACACCCTCGATTTGTAAAATTATCGAAATACCCTCGATTTGTAAAATTATCGAAATACCCTCGATATGTAAAATTACTGAAATACCCTCTATTTGTAAAATTACCGAAACACCCCCGATTTGTAAAATTCTGGAAATACCCTTATAGTGTAAAATTACCGAAATTCCCTTGTAGTGTAAAATGACCGACATACCCCTATAGGGTAAAATGACTGTTTTGCCTTTGAGGGTAAATGACCGACTTAGACTTCGAATTTGACTAATTTGATTATGAATGTATGACTACGTTTTAATTGACTTGACTGTGGTTGTATGACTCATATGCTCTTAATATATGTTTAAAAGATTGTTATTGAGTATGGCCATTCTGCATACACGTGTGATGATTGAGCATGACATACACGACATATTGCATGGGTTGGGAATTATGGAACGGAGGAAGTATATGAGGATCGCATGATTGCTTGACGACCGTGGATCCACCGATGGCTATTAAGCCTAATATGTGATTAGCAGCTTGCTGCAATGAAGGTAGTACCACAACCGGGCTACCATTGATGTGTATCGAATGGGTGGGTCGAGATTTATATCCCCACATGATGTGTACCGGGCGACGGAGTTGGTGTGTAACGGTTTGATTATTGGGGTGGGTTGCACAGCATTGCATGTATGATATTATTGTGATATTATTGCAATGCGGGCTTCGGCCGGACTGAGGCTAAGATGGTCTAGGCCCAATTGATTATGTTATGGGCTGTGACCCAAATGATTTTGTAATGGGCTTTGGCCCACGTATGCTCTGAACTGGACTGTACTGTTACTGTAATAGGCTCTGGCCTAGATTGATTCTGAATTCTGTCTGTTTAATGACTGTTACTCTAGTAAGGGGATTACACACTGAGTTTTCGTAAACTCACCCTGTTTATTAACTATGCAGGTAATCCCCAGCGTTAGGTGGATCAGTGTCGCAGAGGGACTCGGAGACGACCACACAAATGCACATGTTTTTGTATTTTATCTATTTAGTTAGAAGTAGGGCACGATTTTCCAAAACAACAATTGGTTTTCAAAATATCTCACTTCCGCAACTGTTTAAAAGTAAGCTTCCGCAGCAAGTAAGGTTTTAAGGGAATTAACGTTTCACAAGTTTTAAAATGGCCAGAGGTTTTTAAATGGTAAGAAGGGTTTTCAATGAGAACATGGTTTTCGAAAAAATCTTCAATGTGACACGCCAGATTCGGGCCTAACTTCTAGGCTAGGTTTAGGGTGTTACAAAAATAGTGCAATTTGACCTAATCTCAAACACTTTGTTTTTCTCCCGATCTAGGTCCGAACCTCATTTTTCTTAATCTATAATAAAAAATTTAACTTATTTAATGGACACATTGTTCAATTCAGTACAAAAATCATATTATGGAAAATTTACATTTTTGGCCCTAATGTTTTACATTTTTACAATTTAGTCTCTAGGCTCGTAAAATGATTTTCATCCAATTTCTTCATTACCCAAGCCTAGCTGAATCTTTACCGTACTCATACCAGCCTACATTTTTCATTCAATCACACTTTTACTACTTATTTTATAACTTTTACAAATAGGTCCTTTTTGACATTTTTACCGAAAATCACTTAGCAAAAGTCATTTTTCTAGCAACAAGCATGCATTTTCTACCATTAAACATCAAAATACACACATGTCTAACATGGGTCAAACCCTAGACCTTAACCATACCTCAAATTAGTGCTAGAAATAGGTAGATCGAGTTACAACGACTTCAAAAATGTAAAGAGCATTAAAAACAGGGCAAGAACGGACTTGCAGTCGAGCTTGGAAGTGGCTAAACCCTAAATATGGCTTTCCCTACTATTTTTTTAGCTATGGGCAGAAGAAGATGGACAAATTTTGGCTTTATTTTGGCTTTTTATTCATTTAATTACCAAATGACCAAAATGCCCTTTTCTTAAAACATAAAATTCCTCTTACCTCATTTCCATATTTGTCCACTAACTTAACAAATGGTCTAATTACCATATAAGAACATTCAATTTAAAATTTCATAGCAATTAGACACCTCTGGCATATAGAACTCAAGTTTTGCACTCTTTGCAATTTATTCCTTTTTGCTAAATTGAGTGCTCAAACGAAAAAATTTCGAACGAAATTTTTGCAGAATTATTCCATAAAACTGTAGACCATAAAAAATATAAGAAAAATAGTTTTTTATGCATTGGATTTGTATCCCCAAAACCACTGTTCTAACTAGACCCAAAATCGGGTTGTTACAACCCTTACCCGTATTCAATGCCGGAATAGGATTACGGAGCATTACTAAACTTACTAAACAATTAAACATCCATTTATCATACATTTTATCAATTCAAGCATTCATCAATCAATCTCAATCAATTTGTCCCTTATACGAGCCTACGAGCCCTAAACATGCTTTGGGAGTGTCTTTAGACTAAATCGATAACTCAAGAAACTTTCACGAAACTTTGAAAATTTTACTTCAAAACACGGGACACACGCCCGTGTGACCAGGCCGTGTGTCTCACACGGCCACCAGATACGCCTTTGTCACAAGCCGTGTGGACATTCGAAATGGAAGCACATGGTCGTGTCCTTGCCCGTGTCTGACGCCGTGTAACTCTCTGACTTGGGTCACACGGGCAACACACATGCCCGTATGGCTAGCCCATGTGCCAAGCCGTGTCAATCCTGTAGGGTATACTAAATTATGCCATACGGCCAAGTCACACGCCTGTGTGTGAGCCATGTGGATCATACTGACTTGTTTTCAAATTCAACACCAGGGGACACATGGCCGTGTAACATGATTGTGTGTCACACACGACTAAGACACACGTCCTTGTAGACAAAAATAGGCTATTTACCAAGCCATTTTTCCACCCATTTTGCACACCTATACAAGCTTAAATGGTACCATTTCAAGACAAAAATATGCAGCCAAATACCATTAATGTAACACCTCTAACCCGTATTCGTCGTTGGACTAGGGTTAAGAGGCATTACTGGACATCTCAGAACATTTATCAATCATTCCACAACTTTAATCATACATCATCATATCATAGCAATTCATACACATATAGTTCCTTTAGAAGGTCAACGAGACCTTAAACATGCTTTAGAAAGGAGTTGGGACTAAACTGATCTCATACAAAATTTTTCGAAACTAAAGAATTTTTCTAAGCTATAAAGGTCACACGCTCGTGTGAATAGGCCGTGTGCCTCACACGATACTAGACACGCCTGTGTGTTTAGGCCGTATCAAAACAGGGCATACATTCTGACTTGTACCACATGGCTAGAGACATGCCCGTATGCCTTGGCTGTGGTCGAAATTGACTTGGGTCACACCGTTAACCACACGCTCGCATGTATAGCCCCTGTACCCTTCGAAATAGCCACACACGCCCATCTGCCAAGGCTATGTGCCATACATGGCCACCAGACACGCTCGTGTGTCTAGGCCGTGCTCGAGACTGACTTTAAATTGTAGGACTACCCCAGGGGACACATGGCTGTGTAACTTGACCGTGAGTCGCACACGGCTGAGACACATGCCCGTGTCTTTGCCCGTATGGACAAAACTAGGCTATTTGCAAAGCCAAATTGTCACCCATTTTGGGTTATCCCTACAAGCATAAAACCAAGCACAGTTTAGGTCCTGAAGGCAGCTAAAAACATACTCAAACATGCATATTTCAATCCACAATATTACCAATCAATTTCATACTCAATTTCATAACAAATGCATACTAAATTCATATACTAAAAATCATACATTCATACATGTCATGATCCCAATTTATCACATCCATTCTCATATCAAATTCATACCATTTCCATAACTAATTCACATAACTAACTTACCAAATTGACCATTTCTCACTAGGCCATTTATGTACATCAAAACATACAAGTTCTTAACATAACTTATATACCAAAAACCAAACCAAATAGCAACTTTAATCTAACCATATCACATGGCATGATATACACTTCACAAATCATATTCAAATACTGCTAGCCTATACATGCCATACTTCACTATTCACATTTACCAAAGGTACCAAAATAGAGTTCAATAGTGTGGTGATGATCCTCGACGACCCTCGAGGTTCCTGTAGCTTTGATGATCTATAAAACAATGCAAACACACACAAAGTAAGCTTTCAAAATCTTAGTAAGCCATATACATATAAACTTATTACAAATCACAATTATAAACCAATTCATTCATATGAATCATGGCATAACATAATAGCAGGTTCATATTTCTCATTTAGCTCAATTGTTCATAATCACTTATTTATAAGTGCATCACATTTCCATGTAGCTCACATATCAAAAGATTATACTTGTACTCACCTTTCATTGCCAAATTTCATATATAGTTCATATGTACCTGAATCAAATATACATTTACATAGTCATTTGTTTCTTGGAATGCCTGTTGGACCCTTCCGAATCAATAAGGATACTAGGATAGCTCAGAAAGCTCATACAACGCCAACGTCCCAGACATGGTCTTACATGTAATCAAATATCGATGCCATTGTCCCAGATAGGGTCTTAAACGAAAACATATACGATGCCAATGTCCCAGACATGGTCTTACACGATAACTCATATCGGAATCCTATGTCATGACATATGTATCTGAACTATTCCTATGGTTCGTACTGGACTTTTAGACGTTGTCGCATTATCAAAACTTTCTCAGATTTCACATATCCATCTTCTAAATTCATCCATCACAATTCAATATCATATAAGCATGAGTAAATCAATTCAAACACATTTATTTGTATATCTATTTACCTCGTACGGAAATGAATGGCTATTCAATGACTTTTAACTTTCCCCGATCTAATTTCGTTTTCTTTGGTTCTTGATCTATACACATTCAAATTTAACTTTTTTATTCACCAAATCATTCAATTTAATCCAATTACACATATTTAGGGCATTTACAAATTAGCCCTCATATTTTCACATTTTAATACTTAAGTCCCTATTTTATAAAATCACAAAATATGCATAATTTCCTTTCACACATGCCTAGCTGAATTTTCCATTAGCTCATATAACCCTACATATTTCATTTATTTCACATTTTAGCTCCTCAATTTCTCATTTTCACAATTTAGTCCAAAATACTCAAATTCATCAATAATCCAAATACAAAACATAGTAATCTAACACATAACTTTCATTTTCTATCATCAAACTCCATAAAACTCATATTATCAACAATGGCACATCTTAAAATCATAATCAAATTCATAAATTGAGGCATGGGCTTGAAAGATTACTAAGCAACGATCACAAAAATGTAGAAATTATCAAAAACAGATTAAAACCATACCTTAATCACTAATTTCCTTAGCCAAAACCTAGGAAGCTTATTTTCCTTTCTTTTTCTTTGTATTTTCAGCAAAGATGATGAATATAACACTAAATTCATGTTTTGTTTTATTTAATCAACATTATTACATAATTTACCATTTTAACCTTTATTTAAAACATTAAAAATTCATCCAATTTAAGGTCATTTATGACCAATCCCACTAACCATGGTCAAATAACAAAATAAGGACCTTTCCTTTAATAAGACATAGCACTTAAGTACTTTTAACAAATAGTTAGCCACTTTTACATTTTACGCAATTAAATCCTTCTATCAAATCGGGCATACAAACGATAAAATTTTCACACGAAATTTTCACATATATCAATTCACATATTATAAGCATAGAAAAAAATATTAAAATATTTTTCTGACTCAGATTTGTGGTCCTGAAACCACTATTCCGACTAGGGATTTAAATTGGGTTGTTACAATCAACCAATATTCAATTCATACCATTTATTTACCATCAATACAAATAAAAAATGCCACAATTTACCGTATAATTTCATACCTAATTCACATATACAACTCAATTAACTAAACCCTTCCAACATGCATTATCATGTACCAATTCACAAGCACATAACTTCCCAATTATCAACCCCTTAACTTTCAAATTACTTAATATAATTAAACATCATAAAGCCAACCTCAGTCACACAATATAACTCAATTATCAAACCCAACACAAAACCATTTGCACATTTATATACATCATCAAACATATCAAAATGACCAAAGCCTATACATGCCATAAACCATATATACACAACTTAAAAAAGTACCAAAATAGATGACCGATAGTGCGATGAAGTCCCTGATGATCCCCGAATCCGAGCTAGCTTCGAAATACTATAAAACATAAAAAATAAACAAGTAAGCTATAAAGTTTAGTAAGTTCGTATGTAAATATGAAATAATCTCATCATTCATTAACATTTCTTAATAGATAACATAAATTGCATTAAAACATCAACCACTAAGTTAACGTAAAGTCCTCAACTTCTATTAGTTCGTTATTCAAATAGTTTCTGGTACATACTTGTACTGATAATTATCTATTTCTCACCAATTCACTTATCAAATCACTCCGAGTTTATAAATACTTACGGTACGAGTACATCAATTTTTCGATGCCATAGTCCAACTATGGTCTTACACACATACATTGCCAAGGCCCTACCGTGGTCTTACATTCACATGGCATAACCCAGTTATGGTCTTATTATTCGATTTGCCATCGCCCAGCTATGGTCTTATTTAGCAATTTTTCTTACTTTTCAAAATCTTCCAAATTTAACCAATAAGATAAATACAATCAAAATATCATTCATCAATTAAATAAATACTCATTTATGTTCAATTTTACAAACTTACCTTGTGTACGGAAATGACGAAATCGACCGACTATTCAATTACTTTACTTTTTTCCCTGATCTAAGTCTTAATTCCTCTTTTCTTGATCTATAAGTAATCAGAATCATCTTATTTATTCTTCTAATTATTCAATTCAATCCAAAATATGCATTTGATCTATTTTACACACTAAACTTTTACTTTTTTACAATTTAGTCCTTATTACACAAAATCACAAATTCATGAAATTCAAGACTAACCCATGCTAGCCGAATTACCATTATACCCCTAGTAGCCCATATTTTTTCATTTATTTAACATTTTAACCACAAAGTTTCAACATTTCTCAATTTAATCCCTATTTTTCATTTTCACTAAAAGTTACTTAATAAAACTTGTATATCTATCAACAAGTATTCATAATCTATCAAGGAACTTCAAAATACGCATGTATTCATCTATGGAATCATTCAAAATCTTTAACAGTTTTGCAAAATAGTCTTTGGGCTAGCTAGAACTAGTTGCAACGATCACAAAAACATAGAAATCATTAAATGTGGAACCAAAAATGGACTTACATGCTCAATATACCATAGCCGAAAGTTCCAAGCTTTGTAATGGTGTTTTAAATCCCTAATTTTGGTGGTTTCAAACATTAAATAAGATGGCACCTTAATTCCTTTTTGTTTTATTATACTTATTAACTTAATTAATAATTTAACCTTAAGTTTTAACCTTTATAAATTCATTTATAATGTCCTTAAATGTCCACTTAAACTACCAATAGTATATTTACTACATAAGGACCTCTATTATTTAATTTCATAGGCATTTGATGCCTTTAACTAATAGAAAAACACTTTTGCACTTTACGCGATTTAGTCCTTTTTATTAAATTGACTAACCAAACGATAAAATTTCTTAATGAAACTTTCACACAATCATTCAATCATGCTGTAAACATTAAAATATTAATAAAATAAATATTTTGACTCCAGATTTGTGGTTCTAAAACCACTGTTCTAATTTCACCAAAAACGGGATGTTCTGACTCTCCCCCTTAGGGATTTTCGGCCCAAAAATCTTACTAGTGAATAGGTTAGGGTACTATTTTTTCATAGCTTCCTCGGGTTCCAACGTAGTGTCTTTGACACAGTGTCGTTGCCACAAAACCTTCACCAAAGCTATTCGTTTATTTCTTAACTCTTTGATCTCTCGAGCTAGAATTCTAATAGGTTCTTCGTTATATGTCATCTTAGGTTGAATCTCAATTCTAACGGGGAAGTCAAAAGTGATGGATCTGATCTATATTGTTGTAACATCGATACATGAAACATGTTGTGGGTCTTTTCTAATTTGATCGGTAAAGCTAACCAGTATGCCACTGGCCCTATTCTTTTGATGATTTCGTACGGCCCAATGAAACGCAGACTCAATTTGCCTTTGTGATCGAATCGAAGTATTTTCTTCCACGGAAATACTTTCAGAAATACTTTATCACCAATCAGTAAGTCTATATCTTTTCGTTTCAAATCCTCATATGACTTCTGATGATCTGAAGCTTCTTTCAAACAGTCGTGAATTCCTTTCACTTTCTCTTCGGTTTCTCTAACAAATTAACCCTGTGAATTTGTTTCTCATTAAGCTCGATCCAGTACAATAGTGTTCAGCATTTACAACCATACAATGCTTCGTACAGTGCCATCTTTATGCTCGATTGAAAGTTGTTATTATATGCGAATTCAACCAATAGTAGATATTTCTCCCAGTGGCCTTCAAATTCTAAAACACAACATCAGAGCATATCTTTGAGAATCTGAATTACTCTCTCAGACTGACTGTCTATTTTCGGATGAAATATTGTACTAAAATTTAATCTCGTACCAAGAGCTTCTTCCAATTTCTTCCAAAATCGCAATGTGAACCTCGGATCTCTATCCGAGATAATCAAAACTGGCACTCTGTGCAGTCTAACAATCTCAGATAAGTACAATTGAGCCAATTTATCAAGCGAATAGTCTGTACATGCCGAAATGAAATGTACAGACTTCGTTAATCAATCTACAACAACCCAAATGACATATTTCTTTTTCGAAGACAGGTGCAATCCCGATACGAAATCCATCATAACTCTATCTCATTTCCATTCAGGTATCATTACTGGCTTAAGTAGTCCCGATGGTACTTGATGGTCGACTTTAACTTGTTGGCAAACTAAACATCTCAATACAAACTTTGAAATGTCTCACTTCATACCCGACCACCAATATATCTGTTTCAAGTCATTGTACATTTTAGTGCTTCTCGGATGTATAGATAAACAACCACTGTGTGCTTCATTTAAAATCTTCTGAATAAGCTCAAGATTTCTTAGTGCACAAATTCTACCTCGAAACATCAAAAAATCATTAGGTCTAATTTGAAACTCTAAATCAAAAGTCGGCTCACACTAAACCCGTTTAACTTGCAATTATTTATCGTATTTCTGGGCTTCACAGATTTGTTGAAGAAATAATGGTCTCACTTTCAACTTAGCTACAACCGTACCGCCATCAGACAAAGCTAACTGTGTGTTCATCGCACGCAAAGCAAATAATGGCTTTTTGCTCAGGGTGTTTGCAACTACGTTCGTTTTCCTGGGATGATAATCAATTACTAGCTCATAGCCTTTCAGTAATTCAAGTCATCTTCATTGTAACAAATTCAATTTTTTCTAAGTCATTAAATATTTTTAAGCTCTTGTGATCTGTATAGATGTGATATTTCTCACCAAAAAAGTGATGTCTCCAAATCTTTAATGCAAACACAATCGCAGCCAACTCTAGATCGTGTGTCGGATAATTCTTTTCATGTAGCTTCAACTGTCTAGAAGTATAAGCTATTACTTTCCCTTCCTGCATCAATACACAACCCAAACCACTCAATGACACATCAGTGAAAATCACGAATTCTTTACCCAATTCAAGCTCTAGTAACACTGGTGCCTCTGTAAATAATGCTTTCAACTATTCGAAACTCTACTGACACTTCTCAGACCATTCGAAATTTATATCTTTCTGAAGTAATCGAGTTAGCAGTGTTGCAATCATAGAGAATCCTTTCACAAAATGTCGATAATAGCAAGCTAGTCCTGGAAAACTTCGGACTTCAGATACAATTCTTAGAGATTTCCAATCTATAATTGCAGAAATCTTGCTTGGGTCAACTCTAATACCTTCGGCTGAAACGATATGTCCCAGAAATCCAACCTCTCGGAGCCAAAACTCACACTTGCTAAACTTTGCAAATAATTTATTGTCTCTCAAGATTTGTAACACTATTTTCAAATTCTCGGCATGCTTAGATTCATTTCGAAAATAAATCAGAATATCATCAATAAATACAATAACGAATCTATCTAAATACAGTCTAAATATTCGATTCATCAAATCTATAAAAATGGCAGGAGCATTAGTTAATCTGAAAAGCATAACAAGAAATTCATAGTGTTCGTACCTTGTTCTAAATGTAGTTTTCGACACATCTGAGTCTTTAACTCACAACTGATAATAACCAGATCTCAAATCAATCTTTGAAAACATTGTTGCACCTTTCAACTGATCAAACAAATCATCTATTCTCGACAACCTTGTTGAGCTGTCAGTAGTCAATACACATCCTTGTTGACACGTCTTTCTTCTTAACAAACAACACTGGTGCACCCCAGGACGAGAAGCTCAGTCATGCAAATCCTTTATCAGTTAATTCTTGCAATTGAGCTTTCAGCTTTTTTAACTCTGCCAGAGCCATTCTGTACGGAGCTATCGATATCGGTGAAGTTCCTGATACTAAATCAATAGTAAATTCAACCTCTCTAATCGGCGTCAAACCCGGTAACTCTTCTAGAAACACATCTAGATACTCGCAAACAACTAGTACTGATTGAATTTTTGATTCTGACACTTTTGTATCAAGTACATATGCAAGATATGCGTTTCACATATTTTTGAGCTAACATCGACGAAATTATAGGCGGTAAACTACTCAAATCATTTCATTCAATTCAAAGAGTCTCATTATTCTGATATTTCAATTCAATTGTCTTTCGTCTACAACTTACCACTATATCATGCAATGTCAACCAGTCTATGCCCAGAATTATATCAAACTCATCAAATGGAAATAACATCAAATCAGCTAGAAAACAATAACCCTGAGTCATTAACAGACAATTCTTGCAAACTTTGTCAACCAGGATATATTTGCCTAAGGGGTTTGACACTTTTATAACAAACTCAGTAGAATCAACAAGTAAATTCTTATTAGACACTAAGTTCACACATATATATGAATAAGTTGATCCGGGGTCTATCAGTGCAACTATATCAGTGTCATAAATAGAGAATGTATCGGTAATAACATTTGGAGATGACACTTCTTCACGAGCGTGAATAGCATAGGTTCTGGCAGGTGCTCTAGCTTCAGATCTTGCAGTAGTATCTCGTGTTGCACTCTACTACCACTCACATTTCCAACATTACGGGGTGGTCTTCCTCTCACAGACATGTTGCTTGATCTTGCATTCTGAGATTTATCTTTCTCATCTAACTCAGGACAATCTTGAATGAAATGTTCATCTGAGCCACATCTAAAACAGGCTTTGTCATCCATTTTACACTCTCTAAAATGTCATTTTCCATATCGTCCACATTCAGGTTTATTTGGTCTAACGTTACCTACACTTGCCATTGATGTAGCTTGAGGTTTTGAACTCGTAAATTGCTTCCTATGATCTCTATTAGAATACTCCATCGATGCATTTGATCAACTATATACATCTCGCGATTTCTTGGATAAAGAGTGATAGGGTTTATTCATCAATCTCTTTCTCGAATCTCTAGCTTCAGAATCAGCCTTTCTTTTTTCTTTGCCCAATTCTTTAGCTTTTCAAGCATGACCGACGACTACCGCGAACTCCTTCAACTCTAGAATTCCAACTAGCAATCTGATATCTTCATTCAATCTGTCTTCAAATCTTTTGCACATAATAGCTTCCATTGAAACACATTCTTGGGCATATTTACTGAGCCTCACGAATTCTCGTTCATATTTTTTCACAAACATACGACCCTATTTTAATTCTAGAAACTCTTGCACTTCTGATCAATGAACCTCTGGCTGATATTTTTCTTTCTAAACTCAGATTGAAAGAACTCCCACGTAACCCATTCTTTCGGTAGTACTGATGTCAAAGTATTCCACCATTGATACACAGTGTCTCTCAACAAGGATACAACACAGTTAATGCACTCTTCTAGTGTACAGAATAACTCATCAAATACTCTAATTGTATTTTCAAGTCAGAATTTAGCTCTCTCAGGATCATCGTCAACTGTGGCCCTGAACTCTTCAGCTCCATGCTTACAAATTTTATCAACTGGTGTCTTGTTTAGTCGTATAGGATCAATAACTTGAGGACCTACGGGGATTGGTTGACGAATTGGCAGGGGTGGATGTAACAGCCCGTTTTTAGTCAAATTGAAACAATTGTTTTGGAACCACAAATTTAAATCAAAATATTTA
The DNA here is from genome assembly GCF_025698485.1 of Gossypium arboreum. NCBI lineage: Eukaryota > Viridiplantae > Streptophyta > Magnoliopsida > Malvales > Malvaceae > Gossypium > Gossypium arboreum. The sequence goes on along the minus strand of NC_069077.1, from coordinate 112,682,882 downwards.
TTATATTATTATTTTAATGTGTACAGCATGATAGCATGTATGTGCAAAAATTTTGTGAAGAAATTTTATCGTTTGAGTGGTTAATTTGATAAAAAGGACTAAATCGCGTAAAGCGTAAAAGTTGAATTCTAATTGTTAAATGTATCAAATGCCTATGAAATTTAATAGTGGAGATCCTTATGTTGTAATTAGTCCATTATTAAAGTTATTGGACATTATTGGGCATGTGTTATGTGATTTTTATGTTTTAATACTAAGGTTATTATTGTAATGATAATTAAAAGATAACTTAATAAAAATAAAACACATAATTTGTGTTCATCTTCTCCAAAAGAGAGAAAAAGAACCAACTCTTTGAAAAATAAAGGATTTAGAGTTTTAAAACTTTATTTTTATCAATTAGGTACGTATGTTGATCCGTTTTTAATGATTTTTTATGTTTTTGTGATCGTTGCAGCTAGTACTAACTAGCCCAGGGACTATTTTGCAAAAATGTTAAAGATTTTAGATGTTTCCATTGATGAAATAGCATGTGGTTTAATGTTTGATGATATATTTTGAATGCTAGTTGATAAATATACAAGTTTTGTTAAGTGTTTTTTAGTGAAAATACAAATTAGGGGATAAATTGAGAAATGTTGAAAATGTGTGTTTGAAATTTGAAATAAATGAAAATTATGAGCTGCTAAGGGCATTATGGTAATTTTGCTAGCATGGGTTTACTGTGAATTTGCATGAATTTGTGATTTTGTGTAATAAGCACTAAATTGTAAAAAAGTAAAAGTTTAGGGGCAAATGTGTAAAGTAGCCCTAATATGTAATTTGGATTAAATTGAATAAATAGAAGAATAAATAAGTTGATTTTGATTACTTATAGATCAAGAAAAGAGGAATTCGGACTTAGATCGAGGAAAAAGCAAAGTAATTGAATAGTCAATCCATTCTGTTATTTCCGTACATGAGGTAATTTTGTATAATTGAATTTGAATGTGTATTTATTTATTTGAAGGATGAAATTGAGATAGTATTTATTTTATTAGTTAAATGTGGAGGTATTAAATTTAATGCACAATTTAAGTAAACGAGATGCTGAATAAGACCATATCTGGGCTTTAGAAAATCATATAATAAGACCATAACCGGGTTATGGCATGTGAATGTAAGACCACAGTAGGGCCTTGGCAACATATGTGTAAGACCATAGTTGGACTATGGCATCAGAAAGTTTGAAGTATTTTTATCGTAAGCATTTATAAAATCGAAGTGATTTGGCAAGAGAGTTGATGATAAATAGATATGTATCGGTACAGGTATGTACTGAAAACTATACATGTAAGGAGTTAGAAGGAGTTGAGGACTTATGAGTTACAATATGGTTAAACTTTATGTTAGCTCATTGATTGATGTTTTAAATGTTAATTATGTTATCCATTTGAAATGGTAATGAATGTTGTAATTATTTCATATTTACATACGAACTTACTAAGCTTTATAGCTTACTTTATTTATTTCTCAATGTTTTATAGTTTTATGAAGCTAGCTTGGATTTGTGGATCATTAGAGACTTTATCGCACTATCGGACATCTATTTTGGTACTTTTGTAGCGTGTATATATGATATATAGCTTGTATAGGCTTATGTCATTTTGGTATGCTTGATGGATATGTATCGGTACAGGTATGTACTGAAAACTATACATGTAAGGAGTTAGAAAGAGTTGAGGACTTATGAGTTACAATATGGTTAAACTTTATGTTAGCTCATTGATTGATGTTTTAAATGTTAATTATGTTATCCATTTGAAATGGTAATGAATGTTGTAATTATTTCATATTTACATACAAACTTACTAAGCTTTATAGCTTACTTTATTTATTTCTCGATGTTTTATAGTTTTATGAATCTAGCTTGGATCTGTGGATCATTAGAGACTTTATCGCACTATCGGACATCTATTTTGGTACTTTTGTAGCGTGTATATATGATATATAGCTTGTATAGGCTTATGTCATTTTGGTATGCTTGATGGATATGTGTCGGTACAGGTATGTACTGAAAACTATACATGTAAGGAGTTAGAAGGAGTTGAGGACTTATGAGTTACAATATGGTTAAACTTTATGTTAGCTCATTGATTGATGTTTTAAATGTTAATTATGTTATCCATTTGAAATGGTAATGAATGTTGTAATTATTTCATATTTACATACGAACTTACTAAGATTTATAGCTTACTTTATTTATTTCTCGATGTTTTATAGTTTTATGAAGCTAGCTTGGATCTGTGGATCATTAGAGACTTTATCGCACTATCGGACATCTATTTTGGTACTTTTGAAGCATGTATATATGGTATATATGTAACGCCCCAAATTTTCGGGAATTCTGTAAAAGTTGTAAAATTTAAAATTCTGTGTTCTGTTTGTTATGTGTAGGATTAATCATGTTGGTGGGCCTCCAGAAGGCCCAAGCTTAGGATAAAACCCGGTAGTTTTAATTAAATTTAATTCTATAAGAGAAAGGGGTTCTGATAAATTGGGCTTTTAGGAATTATTTGTGAAAAATGGATCACAAGGAAGCAAGTGGTAAAGTGGCATGTAACGCCACTGGGAAGGATGTAGTGGCGTGTGGAAGCTTGGGGAGGACCTAGGTTCAAGTCACAATGACAGCACATTAAGTGATTAATTTTTATATACAGGAAAGGGAAATAGTGGAACTGAAATAAAAGTCTGTCAGGAAGAGTTTAAGAGGGTAAGGGGATTGAATAAGGATAGAGATAAGGGAGAGGATTTAGGAGCTGATCAAGGAGGATGGTGTTGGCCGAATAGTGGACTCTTGAGGAGCAAGAGTTGGCCGGCAAAGGGTTTCTTTAAGGGGGAAAATTTCGGCTAGGTCAAAAGCTAGGTATAAATTCGGCATTTGGAAGTGTTTGCCTTTTCTTTTCTTTTCTGACCATTCTTCCTTCTCTTCCTTTCTTTTCTTTTCTTCCTCTCTCCATCTATCTTCCTTCTTCTTTCCTCCATTGCCGAACCTTCCTACCATCTTGTTCATCTCCATTTTTCCCTTCAATCGTTTCAAAACCTTCATAGCCTTTGGCCATAAAAAGCCGAAATCCCCAAAGCTTGATTCTTTTTGTGCCGATTTCTTATAACCAAAACCACATCTCTTCTCTTCATCATTTGTGGCCTATTCACCAGCCCTCTAAAACATCAAGTTTTGACGACAAGACCATAGCAAAACCCTCTCGTTTTACCTTTCTAAACACAAGTTGCAAAAAGCCGAAAACCCCACATTAAAAGGGACATGGCCGAATATTGAAGTCACTGAAAACCCGACTTTTGTTATCATCTGAGGGCTTAGATCTACATCAGGATCGAGTGGGAAACTCATTGGAATCATTCACTAAGGAATTGGTGGTAAGTCTTCTCCAAAACTTAGTCTTCTTACATATTTTAGGAAAAGCCGAAATCCCTAAAAGTTAGGGAGGTTGTTGATTTGGACTTGAAATCCTGAGGGGTCGTAATAATTATTTTGTTTTGGTAATAACGTGATTTAGAGGTGGTTGATCAAGGGTTTGGACAGGTGGAACGATCGGATCTTTGGAGTTAACCACAGTTCGGTAGTAAGGTAAGAGCAATAAGGGTTTTAGGCATGTTTGGCCGAATGTGGTAAGGGACTATATACTCAATTTTATTTCGATATTTGGAGTAATATTAAGTGATTCGATTGCAGGCAGATCGTGTGTAGATCTCGTCAAGGAAATCCCAAAAATAGGTGTGTAACTGACACCCTTTCATAGACTAGATCGGCAAAAGCCGAAAAGCCGAAATACCGAAAAACTGGTATTTTGGGCGCTTGCGAGTGTGCGAATGCTCGTGAGATGTATGGGTGATTATGACTGGTAATCGAAAGTGATAAAATGCAGTACGCGCGATTTCGTGCGTTTTGATATTTTGGGCTTAATGGGCAAAAACTGGGTTAATGGGCCAATAGGCCCAATTCGATAAGAACGCTCGGTAGGTGTTTCTGGCTAAACGTAATAGCTACGATATGCATGAAAACCTTAGAAATAGTTAGATTTACTAGAATACCCCTATGTATGCAAAATTACCATTATACCCCTATGTATGCTAAATGACCTTTATACCCCTAGGGTTAATTTTGTCTGAAAAGCATGATGAATTAAATCTGTATGATGCATGCCATGAATGTATATCTGTTGCATGGGGACATGAGTTATAGTATGGAGGAAGCGTCCTGGTGGCTATGCCACAAACTATCTATTCTGGTGGCCCTGCCATATATATCTGTTTTGGTGGCACTGCCACAAAATATCTGTATCTGGTGACTCTGTCACATTTTCTGTATCTGGCAGCCATGCTGCATATTTCTGTGGCGTGTAGCGGTTGGGTGGGTCGAGTAGTCTCCCCACATGGCGAAAGGATGGTATGGGGGTGTATGTGGTTGGATATGGTTGCGTTTCTGCATAAGCATGATATATCTGTTCTGGTCTGTTCTGGGCCTACGGGCTTTATTCTAATATCTGTTCTGGGCTGAGGCCAACTTATTCTGTCTCTGTGGTTTGAACTGATTTAGGCTATGGTTGGGTTGGATTACACACTGAGTTTCCCAAAACTCACCCCTTATTTTCATCCTCGCAAGTAATCTTCAACCATAGTGGGCTTAGAGCTGCGAGGGATTCGGACTGGCCATATGTTTCTACAAACCTGGTTTCTTTCTAGTGAACTGGATGCCCTTTTAGTTTCATTTATGGTTTTGGGTTTTAAGTGTAATAAGGCCTTTTAATTATTTTTTTATGGTTTTGTTTTACTTTTATTATTTTATTTTATCATGATGAAAAAAAAAACTATGATAACTAAGGAAAATGGATTAGCTTTAGGACGCGTTTTCAAAAACATCAAGGGATTTCAAAATAACACGATTACAAGTAAGACTTCCGCTAAGCAAACATGTTCAAACTTAATCCTTTTCTTAAGATAGACACAACCAGACCGTTTTCTCAAAATTATACGAGTCGTTAAGGTGTGGCAATGGTGGTGTACATGTCTAGGATTGGAACCGAAGGGAGCTTGGTACTTAAGCAGTCCGACGGAGTCACCTCCTCTTCTTCCTGGTTTCCTACCTGGTGCACAGCTTCTATTCACCTTAACCTGCTTTAAAAAGTATCTTTTACAACCCCAACTAAGTTTTCCAAACTAAGTAAAATGGAACGTTTTGAACGCATCGATGTGGCGCACTGGATCCGGTCATAATGTCTAGGCCGAGTTTGGGGTGTTACATTTAGTGGTATCGGAGCCAAGTTGCAACAACTCGGCTGTGGAATGGGTTTACAAGAACGAAGATTTTCAAAAAAAAAAAAATCAATTTTTAAAACTGGACTTCTGAAGGTGGCATTCCGAATCTCCAGCCCAAGCCTGTAAGTATTCTGAATTTTTCTGAATATATTCTGAATTATCTTTCTGTACTGAAACTTTACTAGAATACTCTAGATAGGATGCTACTGAAACCCTAGAAAAGCTCGCTAAAAGACTGAAACTGTAGTTAGACGTCGATTCTACGAAAACCATCTCTGAATTACTATTTGAATCATAAAACATCGTAATAATCATTTGGAATGCTAAAATTAATGCATAAAATTCGTGTCGATTATACGATATGAGTACGCGAGCAGCTCGAGGTAGAGGCCGTGGACGAGGCCGAGGAAGAGCTCGAGCGGGATCTTCGTCTTCAGGACATATGCCAACGGCAGAAGCACCGGTACCTTCGGCAACAGAAGTGGAATCACATGATCATGGTGCCGGGGATGACGCCCTGTCGCAGCCAATGCTTCGAGTTTTGGAAAGGGTTGCCGGGGCAAGTTCGGGCAACGAAATTCGAGGATCGATTTCTGAACGACTCCGGGCTAACAGAGTGGAGATCTTTAGGGGTGTGTTTGGTGTAGCCCCAAATGTGACAGAATATTGGTTGGAGGCCACGGAACGAATTATGGATGACTTGCACTGTTCTGTGGAGCAGAAGCTGAAGGGGGCCGTATCGTTGTTGCGAGATGAGGATTATCAGTGGTGGCTCACCGTGAGGGATGGAACCCCAGCTGATAGGGTTACTTGGGAGCTGTTTAAGACAGCCTTTAAGGGAAAGTACATCGGGGCAAGTTATGTGGACGCCCGTAGGAAAGAATTCTTGAATCTGGTCCAAGGAGGCAAAATCATCTTGAGTCGAGGTGAATTTCGAGGTGAGTAGGTATCTTGGGAATAGTTGCTACGGAGTATGAGCGTAGCGTTCGCTTTGAGGATGGACTCAGAGATGACCTCAAGGTGCTGATTGCTCCGCAGAGGGAGCGTGACTTCGCGGTTCTAGTGGAAAAGCCTAAGATTGCTGAGGAGGTAAAGCGTACTGAGAGGCAGAACCGTGAGAAAGATCGAAACCGTTGCCAGAGGGATTCTGGACCTTCGGATGGAGCAAACAAGAATGCAAAAGGGCGAGAGTGGAGGAGCCAGTTCGAGCCGTTCCGATGAATGTGGTTAGACCACCAATCTATGGGGACTGTGGTAAGGTACACCTGGGTGAGTGTAGGAAAAGTTCTGGTGCTTGTTTCCGATGCGGATCTATGGAGCATGAGTTAAGGATCTGTCCCACAGAGAGCCGATCAGCTCGATTCTTGTCTGAGAGGGTTGTTCAACCCATGAGAGGTGGACCACAACCACCGAGAGGATGTGGACAAGGTAGGGGTGAAAATGGGAATGGAAATGGTCGAGGTCGAGGCGCTGGCGGGGAGTCGGAAATCTTTGAGGCTCGGCACCAAGATTGGTGTATGCTCGTCATCGAGAGGAGGACGACCTTTTGATGTCATAACTGACGCGTTTTAGTTTCTAATATGTCAGTATCTTGCCTTGGTGGATATTGGATCTACTCATTCTTATGTTGCGTGTGCCATATCTGGGTCTTTGGGAGTGCATTCTGAGGAGATAGTGAGTGGGGTATCTATGTTAAGTCCTTTAGGTCACTTGGTTAGTGTAGACAAGCTGTATAAGGATGTACCCTTAGAAACTCAAGGTAAGATCTTTCCTGGCGATCTAATGGAGTTGCCGTTTGGAGAATTTGACATCATTCTGGGAAAGGACTGGCTGGTTAAGCATAAGGCGACTTTGGACTGTGCTGCCAAGCGAATGGTGCTAAGGACCACGAAAGGGATGAGGTTATGGTGATAGGTGAGCGAAGGGACTATTTGTCTAATCTGGTATCGACATTGAGGGCTGAAAAGTGGATTCGGAAAGGTTGTGAGGCCTATTTGTCATTTGTAAGTCAAACAGATGTGGAGGGGATGACAGTGGATAAGGTTAGAACTGTAAAAGAGTTCCAAGATGTCTTTCCGGAGGAGCTTCCGGGATTGCCTCCAAATCGGGAAGTCGAATTTGGAATTGACCTGTTGCCGAGGATAGCACCAGTGTCCATTGCACCATATAGGATGGCACCGAAGGAGTTAGTAGAGTTAAAGGCGTAAATTCAAGAATTGTTGGATAGGGGCTTTATTAGGCCAAGTGTGTCTCCATAGGGAGCACCGGTGCTATTCGTGAAGAAGAAGGATGGGACGATGCGCATGTGCATTGACTATCGCTAGTTGAACAAACTGACGATTAAGGATAAGTACCCTCTGCCAAGGATTGACGATCTGTTCAACCAGCTTAAAGGTGCTTCTGTATTTTCCAAGATCGATCTTCGATCTGGGTATCATTAGTTAAGGGTCAAGGAGGTAGATATTCATAAGACAGCATTCAGGACTCGTTATGGTCATTATGAGTTTCTGGTTATGCCATTTGGACTAACAAACACTCCTGCAGCGTTTATGGATCTGATGAATCGTGTGTTCCAACCATTTCTGGATCGGTTCATGGTCGTCTTTATTGACGATATTCTGGTATATTCTGAGACTGAAGCAAAACATGATGAGCATCTCCGCACTGTGTTACAAGTGTTAAGGGAGAAAGAACTTTATGCGAAGTTCAGCAAGTGTGAGTTCTGGTTGAGGGAGGTAACCTTTTTGGGGCATGTGGTCTCTGCAGAGGGGATTAGAGTGGATCCTCAAAAGATTGAAGCAATTTTGGAATAAAAGCCACCTAGGTCAGTTTAAGAAATTCAAAGTTTCCTAGGATTGGCAGGTTACTACAGAAGGTTTGTGGAAGGTTTTTCTGTGATGGCAGCACCTCTCACAAAACTTATAAGGAAAGGAGTACCGTTTGTTTGGACGGAGGAGCAGCAAGAAGCTTTTGAGAGGTTGAAGAAAGTTCTGACTGAAGCAAATATGTTAATTCAACCAGAGTCTAGAAAAGATTTTACTGTGTACAGTGATGCATCACACGTAGGTTTGGGTTGTGTGTTGATGCAAGAGGGTAAGGTAGTTGCTTATGCGTCTCGACAACTTAAGCCTCACGAAGGGAACTATCCTACTCACGATTTGGAGTTAGCAGCAGTGATCTTTGCGCTTAAGATTTGGAGACACTACTTGTATGGGGAAAGGTGTATTATATACACAGATCATAAAAGTCTCAAGTATTTGCTGACTCAGAAGGAACTGAACCTTAGGCAAAGGAGATGGATCGAGTTGCTTAAGGATTATGATTGTTCAATCGAATATCACCCAGGTAAGGCTAATGTGGTGGCCGATGCTCTAAGTCGTAGAGTTGTATCTGATCTGAGAGCAATGTTTGCTCGTCTAAGTCTGTTTGACGATGGAATTCTGTTGGCTGAATTGCAAGTAAGGCCAACCTGGGTGGATCAGATTAAAGAGAAGCAGTTGAAGGATGAGTCTTTGGTCCCTCGTTTTCAATAATTTAAGAAGGGGGAACTTCTGAGTTTGGGATAAATGATGGTGGGGTTCTATGTTTTCGAGGAAGAATTTGTGTTCCGAAGGACTCTGACTTGAGACAGTCAATTTTGAAGGAAGCTCATGGGGACTTTGTGCCATGCATCCTGGAGGGAATAAGTTGTACCATGACTTGCGAGAAGCGTATTGGTGGCCTAGACTTAGCGAGAGGTAACAGAATTTGTGGGAAATGTCGACATGCCGACAAGTGAAAGTGAGCATCGATTACCTTCTGGATTATTGCAGCCAGTAAAAATACCACTTTGGAAGTGGGAGAGGGTAACCATGGACTTTGTGGGTGGGCTACCCTTGTCACCATCGAAGAAAGACTCGATATGGGTGATTGTGGATAGGTTGACCAAGTCAGCTCATTTTATACCTGTTCGAACAAACTTTTCTCTTCAGAAGTTAGCCAAGTTGTATGTGGCAGAGATTGTGCGACTGCATGGAGTTCCGGTTTCGATTATCTCTGATCGGGATCCTAGATTCACATCTCAGTTTTGGAAAAAGTTGCATGAGGCGTTGGGAACGCGATTGAACTTTAGTATGGCTTTCCATCTCCAAACTGATGGTCAATCGGAAAGAGTTATTCAGATTCTGGAAGACATGTTGAGGGGATGTGTTATTGATTTCCGAGGTAGTTGGGAGGATTACTTTCCTTTGGCAGAGTTTGCATACAACAATAGTTATCAGTCGAGTATTCGAATGGCACCTTATGAAGCACTGTATGGGCGAAGGTGTCGAACACCTAGTTGTTGGACTGAACTGGGGGAGCGACAAGTTCTTGAACCTGAGTTGGTGGCAGATACTGAGGATAAGGTCAGGTTAATTAGAGATCGGTTAAAGGAAGCGTCTGATAGGTAAAAGTTGTATGCGGATCTGAAGCGTAAGGAGATTGAATACTCAGTGGGTGATATGGTCTTCTTGAAGGTTTCACCTTGGAAGAAGATACTAAGGTTTGGCAAGAAGGACAAGTTGAGTCCGCGGTTCATTGGGCCTTATAGGGTTTTGAAGCGAGTAGGCCCAGTGGATTATCAGTTGGAATTGCCTCCAGAGTTAGACAGGATTCACGATGTTTTTCACGTCTCCATGTTAAGGCGTTATCGTTCTGACCCTACTCATGTCGTGCCGGTTGCAGAAATTGAGGTGCGCACTGATTTAACCTTTGAGGAGGAGCCTGTACAAATATTGGATCGAGAGGTTAAGGTTCTGAGGAGGAAATCTGTACCATTAGTGAAAGTGCTTTAGCGTAACCATGGTAGAGAAGAAGCTACTTGGGAGCCAGAGGAGACAATGCAACAACAATACCCTCATCTGTTCGGATCAGGTAAATTTCGAGGACGGAATTTCTTTAAGGAGGGTAGAGTTGTAACGCCCCAAATTTCTGGGAATTCTATAAAAGTTGTAAAATTTAAAATTCTGTGTTCTGTTTGTTATATGTAGGATTAATCATGTTGGTGGGCCTCTAGAAGGCCCAAGCTTAGGATAAAACCCGGTAGTTTTAATTAAATTTAATTCTATAAGAGAAAGGGGTTCTGATAAATTGGGCTTTTAGGAATTATTTGTGAAAAATGGATCACAAGGAAGCAAGTGGTAAGTGGCATGTGATGCCACCGAAGGATGTAGTGGCGTGTGGAAGCTTGGGAGGACCGGTTCAAGTTACAATGACACACATTAAGTGATTAATTTTATGTACAGGAAAGGAAGTAGTGGGCCGAAATAAAAGTCTGTCAGGAAGAGTTTAAGAGGGTAAGGTGATTGAATAAGGATAGAGATAAGGGAGAGGATTTAGGAGCTGATCAAGGAGGATGGTGTTGGCCGAATAGTAGACTCTTGAGGAGCAAGAGTTGGTCGGCCAAGGGTTTCTTTAGGGGGGAAAATTTCGGCTAGGTCAAAAGCTATGTATAAATTCGGCATTTGGAAGTGTTGTGCCATTTTTTTTCTTTTCTGACCATTCTTCCTTCTCTTCCTTTCTTTTCTTTTCTTCTTCTCTCCATCTATCTTCCTTCTTCTTTCCTCCATTGCCGAACCTTCCTACCATCTTGTTCATCTCTATTTTTCCCTTCAACCGTTTCAAAACCTTCATAGCCTTTGGCCATAAAAAGCCGAAATCCCGAAAGCTTGATTCTTTTTCTGCTGATTTCTTATAACCAAAACCACATCTCTTCTCTTCATCATTTGTGGCCGATTCACCAGCCCTATAAAACCTCAAGTTTTGAGGACAAGACCATAGCAAAACCCTCTCGTTTTACCTTTCTAAACACAAGTTGCAAAAAGCCGAAAACCCCACATTAAAAGGGACTTGGCCGAATATTAAAGTCACTTGGCCGACTTTTGTTATCATCGAGGCTTAGATCTACATCGGGATCGAGTGGGAAACTCATTGGAATCATTCACTAAGGAATCGGTGGTAAGTCTTCTCCAAAACTTAGTCTTCTTACATATTTTAGGAAAAGCTGAAATCCCTAAAAGTTAGGGAGGTTGTCGATTTGGACTTGTAATCCAGAGGGGTCGTAATAACTATTTTGTTTTGGTAATAACGTGATTTAGAGGTGGTTGATCAAGGGCTTGGACAGGTGGAATGACCAGATCTTTGGAGTTAACCACAGTTCGGCAGTAAGGTAAGAGCAATAAGGGTTTTAGGCATATTTGGCCGAATGTGGTAAGGGACTATATACTCAATTTTATTTCGATATTTGGAGTAATATTAAGTGATTCGATTGTAGGCAGTTCGTGTGTAGATCTCGTCGAGGAAATCCCAAAAACAAGTGTGTAACTGACACCCTTTCATAGACTAGATCGGCAAAAGCCGAAAAGCCGAAATACCGAAAAACTGGTATTTTGGGCGCTTGCGAGTGTGCGAATGCTCGTGAGATGTATGGGTGATTATGACTGGTAATCGGAAGTGATAAAATGCAGTACACGCGATTTCGTGCGTTTTGATATTTTGGGCTTAATGGGCCAATGGGCCCAATTCGATTAGAACGCTCGGTAAGTGTTTCTGGCTAAACGTAATAGCTAAGATATGCATGAAAACCTTAGAAATAGTTAGATTTACTAGAATACCCCTATGTATGCAAAATTACCATTATACCCCTATGTATGCTAAATGACCTTTATACCCCTAGGGTTAATTTTGTCTGAAAAGCATGATGAATTAAATCTGTATGATGCATACCATGAATGTATATCTGTTGCATGGGGACATGGGTTATATTATGGAGGAAGCGTCCTGGTGGCTATGCCACAAACTATCTATTCTGGTGGCCCTGCCACATATATCTGTTCTGGTGGCACTGCCACAAAATATCTGTATCTGGTGACTCTGTCACATTTTCTATATCTGCCAGCCATGCTGCATATTTCTGTGGCATGTAGCGGTTGGGTGGGTCGAGTAGTCTCCCCATATGGCGAAAGGATGGTATGGGGGTGTATGTGGTTGGATATGGTTGCGTTTCTGCATAAGCATGATATATCTGTTCTGGTCTGTTCTGGGCTGAGGCCAACTTATTCTGTCTCTGTGGTTTGAACTGATTTAGGCTATGGTTGGGTTGGATTACACACTGAGTTTCCCAAAACTCACCCCTTATTTTCATCCTCGTAGGTAATCCTCAACCATAGTAGGCTTGGAGCTGCGAGGGATTCGGACTGGCCACATGTTTTTACAAACCTGGTTTCTTTCTAGTGAACTGGACGTCCTTTTAATTTCATTTATGGTTTTGGGTTTTAAGTGTAATAAGGCCTTTTAATTATTTTTTTATGGTTTTGTTTTACTTTTATTATTTTATTTTATCATGATGAAAAAAACTATGATAACTAAGGAAAATGGATTAGCTTTAGGACGCGTTTTCAAAAACATCAAGGGATTTCAAAATAACACGATTACAAGTAAGACTTCCGCTAAGCAAACATTTTCAAACTTAATCCTTTTCTTAAGATAGACACAACCAGACGGTATTCTCAAAATTATACAAGTCGTTAAGGTGTGGCAATGGTGGTGTGCATGTCTAGGATTGGAACCGAAGGGAGCTTGGTACTTAAGCAGTCCGACGGACTCACCTCCTCTTCTTCCTGGTTTCCTACCGGTGCATGACTTCTATTCACCTTAACACGCTTTAAAAGTATCTTTACAACCCCAGCTAAGTTTTCCAAACTAAGTAAAACGGAACGTTTTGAACGCATCGATGTGGCGCACCGGATCCGGTCATATCGTCTAGGCTAGGTTTGGGGTGTTACAATATAGCTTGTATAGGCTTATGTCATTTTGGTATGCTTGATAGATATGTATTTTGGCCATTTGAGTTCGCATATAATGATGAACTTGATGATGTATATATATGTGCAAATCGTTCTATTTTGAGTTTGGTAATTGATCTATATTGTGTGATTAAATTTGATAACTTGAGAAGTTATGTGCTTGTGAATTAGTATATGATAATGCATGCTAGAAGAGTTTCATTAGTTGAATTGTATATGTGAATTAGGTATGAAATTGAATGACAATTTGCATCATATTTGTCATTTGTATTGTTGGTAAAGAAATGTTATGAATTGAACATTGATTGATGGAATTTGGATGCATATTAGTGTCTTGAAATGGTACCAATTGATCTTGTATAGGTATGTGCAAAATGGGTGGCAAAATGGCTTGGTAAATGACCTATTTTTGTCCACACGGGCAAAGACATGGGCATGTGTCTCAGCCATGTGTGACACATGGTCATATTACACGGCTATGTGTCCCTTGTTGTTGAAATTGAATTGAATTCATTATGATCCACACGATCTCACACATGGGCGTGTGACTGGCCGTGTTGTACAAGTCAGTATACCCCCTAATTTGCACATGACCTAGTACACGGGAGTGTGACTTGGTCGTGTTGCATAAGTCAGTATACCCTATAGGTTTTCCACGTTCTAGCACACGGGTGTGTGTGACCACTTTGAAGGGCACATGGGCTAGACACACGGGTGTGTGGTTGGCCTTGTGACCCAAGTCAGTATGTATGCCCTGTTTCCACACGGCCAGAGACACAGACGTGTCTGGAGCCATGTGAGGCACACGGCTTGTTCACACAGGCATGAGACCCCTGTATGGTTGAAATTTTTCTAAGTTTCCAAAATTTTCATATGTTATCGTTTTAGTCATGAACCACTTCTAAAGCATGTTTAAGGCCTCGTTGGCTCGTTTGAGGGACACTATGATTGGTTGTGATTAAATTGTATCTAAATTTATAAATTATATGTTAAATGTATATTTAAAAGTGTTGTAAGTTTGGTAATTCTCCATAACCCTATTCCCACGTTGAATACGAGTGAAGGGTGTTACAGTGGAGGTTGTTGAGCAGTCGGATTTGTCCAGACATATTGAGTGAACCGCTCATTCATCATTTGGAAAAAAGCTTCTTTAGCCTCACCTCTGTGACTACTTGACAAGGGTTTAGATTCAGAAGGCGCTATCCCTTGAGCGGGAGCTGGCGCATTACTCTCAATATTATCTGTTATAGCTTGTTTGAGATCTATTACTATACGAAAACATGGTTTATAATTTCAGGAATCATCACACTATCATAGGTTATATATGGCGTGTATAGCTAGACTCACACACACGTTACGTTAGTCCTAGAATCTACTAAATCGTAGCTCTGATACCAATAAATGTAACACCCCTCACCTATATTCAATGTTGAAATAGGGTTACATAGCATTACTGGACTTACAAGACAATTAAACATATATTTAGCCTACATTTTTTCAATTCAAGCATTCATCATTCAATCTCAATCAATTTGTCCCTTATACGAGCCTACAAGGCCCTAAACATGCTTTGGGAGTGGTTCGGTACTAAACGGATAACTCAAGAAACCTTCACAAAACTTTAAAAATTTTTCTTCAAAACAGGGGACACGCGCTCGTGTGACTAGGTCGTGTGGACATTTGAAATGGAACCACACGGTCGTGTCCTAGCCCATGTCCGACCCCATGTAACTCTCTAACCTGGATCACACAGCGAACACACATGCCCGTGTGGCTAGCCCGTGTGCTAGGCCGTGTGCTAGGTCGTGCCAATCTTGTAGGGTATACTGACTTATGCCACATGGCCAAGTCAAACACTTGTGTGTGAGGCCGTGTAGAGCATACTGACTTTTTTTCAAATTCAACACCAAGGCACACACGGTTGTATAACATAACTGTGTGTCACACACGGCTGAGACACACGCCCGTGTGGAAAAACAGGCTATTTACCAAGCCATTTTGCATATGCCTATACAAGCTCAAAAAGTACCATTTCAAGACAAAAATATGCAGCCAAATACCATCAAGAAATATTCAAATCATACCATTTCTTTACCATCAATGCAAAACATAAATATGCCACAATTTACCATCAATTTCATACCTAATTTACATATACAACCCAATTAACTAAACCCTTCCAACATGCATTATCATGTTCCAAATCAAAAGCAAATAACTTCCCAATTATCAACCTTTTAACATTCAAATTACCTAATATCATTAAACATCATAAAGCCAACCTCAATCACACAATATAAGTCAATTATCAAACCCAACACAAAACCATTTGCACATTTATATACATCATTAAATTCATCATCACAAGCCAACATCAAATGGTCAAAATACATTTCCATCAAACATATCAAAATGACCAAAGCCTATACATGCCAGATACCATTTATACACAACTTCAAAAGTACCAAAATAGATGTCCGATAGTGCGATGAAATCCTTGATGATCCCTAAATATGAGCTAGCTTCGAAATACTATAAAACATGGAAGAATAAACAAGTAAGTTATAAAGCTTAGTAAGTTCGTATGTAAATATGAAATAATCTCATCATTCATTAACATTTCTAAATAGATAACATAAATTGCATTAAAACAACAATCACTAAGTTAACGTAAAGTTCTCAACTTCCATTAGTTTGTTATTCGAATAGTTTTCCGTACATACTTGTACCGATAATTATCTATTTCTCACCAATTCACTTATCAAATCACTCCTAGTTTATAAATACTTACGGTATGAGTACATCGATTTTTCGATGCCATAGTCCAACTATGGTCTTACACATATACATTGCCATGGCCTTGTCGTGGACTTACATTCACATGCCATAACCCGGTTATGGTCTTATTATCCGATTTGCCATAGCCCAACTATGATCCTATTTATCAATTTTCTTACTTAAATCATACATTTAGTTCAAAATCTTCCAAATTTAACCAATAAGATAAATACAATCACAATACCATCCATCATTTAAATAAATACACATTTAAGTTCAATTTTATGAACTTACCTCATGTACGGAAATGACGAAACAGACCGACTATACAATTACTTTGCTTTTTTCCCAGATCTAAGTCTGAATTCCTCTTTTCTTGATTTATAAGTAATCAAAATCAGCTTATTTATTCTTCTAATTATTCAATTCAATCCAAAATATGCATTTGCGCTATTTTACACATCAGCCCTTAAACTTTCACATTTTTACAATTTATTCCTTATTACACAATATCACAAATTGAATAAATTCAAGACTGACCCATGCTATTTAAATTACCATTATACCTCTAGAAGCCATATTTTCCATTTATTTCACATTTTAACCACAAAGTTTCAAAATTTCTCAATTTAATCCCTATTTTGCATTTTCACTAAAAATCACTTAGCAAAACTTGTATATCTATCAATAAGAATTCATAGTCTATCAAGAAACTTCAAAGTACACTTGTATGGTATCATTCAAAATCTTTAACAGTTTTGCAAAATAGTCCCTTGGCTAGCTAGAACTAGTTGCAACAATCACAAAAATATAGAAATCATTAAAAACGGAACCAAAAATGGACTTACACGCTCAATATACCATAGCTGAAAGTTCCAAGCTTTGTAATGGTGTTTTCAATCCCTAATTTCAGTGATTTCAAACATTAAAGAAGATGACACCTTAGTTTCTTTTTGTTTTATTATACTTGTTAACTTAATTACTAATTTAACTGATATGCTCGTCGTGATAAGTTTTAAAAATTTATAAGTGACCGTTCTTGAAACTAACTATTATCACAATGAAGGCAAGTGTACCTATCGAATAGTAGTATAACTTTAGCAAGACCGGATTGTCGAACCCAAAGGAACCAAAAGTACTAGTAATTACTTTCTTTTTATTATCTAGCCTAAAAATTAAGGTATTTGTTTATCTAAACTAATTAACTAAACTAAGGGTGCATGGAGAGAAAATTGGAGAAAAGCTTTTGGGAAAACTCGATTGATTAAGAAAATACGCAAGGAAAAATCCACCTAGACTTCACTTGTTATTTGACTCTGAATCAGATGATTTATTCATTTGACTAGATCCGTAGAAATCCTTAAGTTATATTATTATCTCTCTTGAGACTAATAACGTCTAACCCTAGGTTGATTAATCGAAATCTCTTTCTAATTAACACCCTAGTGTTGCATTAACTCGATCTATGGACTCTCTTATTAGGTTTCACCCTAATCTGATAAAATCTTGTCACCCTATCTCTAGGCGTGCAATCAACTCCGCTTAATTACGACAAATTTAATCTTAGACAGTGACTTTTGCTCCTTTAAATAAGTGCATTAACTTGAATCAATATCCTGGAATATTAAAACAAGAATTAAGAACACATAATTAAGTACAAGTCAAATATTTATCATACATTTCAGATAATAATAACAAGATCCATCTTAGGTTTCATTCCCCTTAGGTATTTAGGGGGTTTAGTTCATAATTATGAAAGAAAACATCTCACAAGAATAAAGATAACAAAACATAAAGAAAACCCAAAACTCTTGAAGGAAATTGAAGGGAGATCTTCAGTCTTGATGATGAATCCGGCTTCTGAGATGGATCAATCGGCTTTCCTTGAGTAATTCCTTGCCTCCTACCTTGTGTGTCCCTTCTAAGTGCCTCCTCAGGTGTTTAAATAGGCTTTAGAATGCCTAAAATCCCTCAAGAGTGGCCTTTTCCTAATAGAACTAAACTTGGGCTCAACAAGGACATGCTTGTGTGAGACGCCTGTGTGCGATTTCTTCAATCCGTGTTCAAGGCTGTTACATAGGCATAGGCGTGTGATCTACCCGTGTAAGTCATGCTTCGATTCACCAAGTGGACACGGCCGTGTGGCTTACTCGTGTGAGGAAGTCCAGGACGTGTTTATTTCCCATGTTGGTCCATTTTCTCCATTTTCGGCCCTTTTCTCGCTCTTTTTACTCTCCTATGCTCACCTAAGTATAAAATATGAAATTAAAAGATTAAGAGCATCGAATTCACCAAATCTAAGGATAATTCATCCAAAAATATGCTAAGTATGAGGTAAAAATATATATAAATTATGGTTTATCAAATACCCCCACACTTAAGCGTTTGCTTGTCCTCAAGCAAAATCCTCAACTCACAATCAAAATAAATTCTTCACAACTTATAAAACTTATAATTCTCATCAATAATCTCTCAAAATAAACCATAAGTAATCACACATTGAGAATTCAACTAGAAAAACATCAAAGTTACAAACATTCAAAGTTGAACATTTTATCACGAAAACATAGGTGTCTCCCCTCATCTAAGTGATTAACTTTGATTCAAAATATCATAAAGTTTAACCTCCTCCCTAAAGATTCACTCAAATCACTTGAGGTGTTTAAGAAAAATAAATGAAGCACTCATTAGTCAATATGAAAAGTTATTACCATAGGCTTGCATGAAAATCACATCTCCACCACTATGTATTGAGATGATACATTAATCAAAAGGTCTTTAGAGAGTTGTAACGCGGCTTTGGTTAGGGGGTGTGGTCACAAGCTAAAAGAGAAGGTTAGAATCGAGATTGAATTGAAAAATTACCTAACTAGAAAAATAACTAATTATCAATTGAATACACATGAGCTTCTTTTCAGAATATGGAATTAACACTTAAGCTCAAAAATGACGAATTACAACTAATATATATGTATGTATTGTATATATTTATAATTTTTTTAAGAACAAGTCAAATAACATAGGCTATCTATCAAAAATAAAACATAGCTAAGCAATTTATTCAAATCAAATCTCGACAAAAATAGGGATTAAGTTAATTTAGGGGATTTCAACAATAATGGGTTAAGGGTTAATGTTGAGGGTAAATCAATGAATGGGTTGTTAGGCTCAAGGAGGTTTACTAAGGGTTAATTATGAAGGTAGGCTTTTATGGAGTGAGTAGGTTAAACCTAAGTGCCTTTATCATTTTGACATATCAAATCAAAGGGTGTGGTCTTGACATGCATAATCAAGCAAGTTCTAGAATAACAAATCAAGATTGACGCACTCAAAGCAACAATAAAAGTGAGCATGAAAGAAATAATAAATGCTTTAAAGGATCAAAATCTCACAAAAATTATGGTTTTTTTTTTATGTTTAAACCTGTGAATTTCAACTTAAGATAATACCTAAACTTGGGGAAACAACCTAAAAAGAAAACTTTTTTAATTTTCAAAAATCAACTTATCATGCTTGATTCTTTAATTCCTTGAAGTTTAAACAATCAATGCATGAATGCCTATGTTTTTAATTCAAGACATATCAATAAAAATTATAAACTAATCAAAATTCATTCTACTAATGATATGAGAAGATTATTTGAGAACAAGACAAAATTCAAGGATTTTTTTGATAATGAAATAAATAACCCCCTCCACACTTAAGATGTACATTGTCCTCAATGTACAAAGTTAGATATACTGAAATTATAGATATAACATCAAAAGATAGGGAGAGAAGTGTAACTTCCTGAATGATGAATGGAATCCTTGATTTGGAGTTATGAAGGATAATCAACCAAGGCAATGATAAGATTGGAGGAGGATACTTCGATGGTGGTAGAAGTTGGGTTCCACAACCACAGTGTCTAGCGAAGAGGTTATCGTGGTGGTCGGGCAGGACATGATAGTCTTGGAGAACCTTTTCCAGTGGAGTTTCGAGTTCCTAAGTGATGATGAGCTTTGGAGCTCTTTATAATTATGATAGAATCAAGAACTTCTTTTAGGAAATATAAAGAAGCATAATTACTCGTAAAGAAATAGCCGAATAAAAATTATAAAATCTCAAGATAAAATAAAAATAGTATTAAAGGGAAATAAAAAGTAATTTCAAAATATAAATAAAGATAAAAATAATAAAAAAAGTAAAAATATATAATAGGTGTTTATAAAGAAATTGGGGCACACGGCCGTAGGGCACACCCGTGTGCCCTCATTTCAGCTCGTACATTTGGTGGTTTTTAAAATTGGGAGCATTGGTGCACACGGCCATGTTGCACGGCCGTGTCCTACTTCGTTCGCTTCTCCCACGCCTTTATTCAAATGCACACGCTCGTGTTGGTTTGACTATGTCGACCACAAGTGATAGGCACGGACGTGTCGCACACCGTGTTGTTTTGATAGGTTCGCCCACGACTACGTCCCATGCCCGTGGGAACTTATCACATCCTGTGTTGGGGAAAAACTTTTCCCTGGTTTCACACGGTCGTATCACACGGCCGTGTCTCCTCTCGTGGTGTGAGCACAGCCTAAGACACGCCCGTGTACCTGGCCATGTGGTTTTGGAAATCCTGTGTTCAGTGACTCATTTAGTGAATTAAATGTTAAAAACTAAAATTTAAAGAATTTAACACCGTTAGTGCTCGGGTTGCCTCCCGAGAAGCACTTATTTAAAATTTAAGCTCGACTTACCTCCCTTTTCCATGGTCATGGTGGTGCAAGGAGTTTATACTCCTCGTTCCTGCTATCAATTTCATCAAAATAAGGTTTTAAGTGGGTACTATTTACCTTAAAAGTGCCAAATTTTGGATGAATTAGCTCGACTATACCGTATGGAAAGATGCTGAGTACCGTAAGAGGGATTGCTTCGTTAGGTTCAGGAGTGGCAATACAAGGGTCTACTGCATCTAGTAGTACATTGTCTCTAACCTTAAGTTGATTTGGTGAAATATTAAGCTCGTCATGGTGTGGTTTTGGTTTATCGTGTGTCTTTGGTTTATGTGTTCGCCATTCATCTAGTTCCTCGATTTGTAGCCTTTGTTCTTTATAGATGGGTTCTTTGTTGTTACTTGAACAAGGCTCATGTGTGCTCTTCAAATTTGTTTCCTGTAAAGAAGGTTGCACCACATGGTCAGTATTAATGGGATTACGAGCTTGAAGAGTAACTGAGTCATCACCCACATGAAGTGTGAGTTCACCTGTATCAACATCAATAACGGTTCTAGTAGTTTCTAAAAAGGGCCTTTCTAGAATTAGAGGTGCATCACTACCCTCTTCTATGTCTAGAACAACAAAATCGATTAGGAATATAAATTCATCAATTTTTACAAGTACATCTTCAATGATACCTCTAGGAAATCTGATAGTTTTATCGGCTAACTGAATACTCATCTTAGTTTGTTTGGGTTTCCCAAGACCTAGTTGTTTAAAAATTTTGTAGGGCATGACATTAATACTAGCCCCTAAATCAGCCAAAACATTTTTAACATTTAAGCTACAAATTAAACAAGGAATCGTAAAACTCCCTGGATCTTTTAATTTGTTGGCAAGCTTATTCTGTAGAATGGCTGAGCAAACTACATTTAACTCTACATGCGATACCTCATCCAACTTCCGTTTATTTGCTAAAAGCTCCTTTATGAATTTGACTGCGTTTGGCATCTGCAAAAGAGCTTCAATTAATGGTAAGTTAATGTGTAATTTCTTTAATAGTTTAAGGAATTTACCAAATTGTTCATCTGTGCGGTCTTTCCTTGTCGCATTGGGGTATGACACTCATGGTTTGTACTCTTTACTTACCCGTTTCTATTCACTGTGGTCTACCTCTCCTTTACCTTTACTTACCACAATTCCTTGCATCAGTTCTGGTTCAGGTTCAACTAACCCTTCCTTGTCTTGGATGGTAATTGTGTTGAGTTGTTCCCTTGGGTTAGATTCAGTGTTACTCGGTAGGCTACCTTGTGGTCGTTCATAAATCAATTTGGCGAGTTGGCCTATCTGAGTTTTAAGCCATTGGATTGACGCCTGTTGATTCTTAACTGCTGTTTTGATAATTTGAAAGTGAGTTTTCGACACCGAGATAAACTTTGTTAGCATCTCCTCAAGGTTCAGCTCCTTTTCCTGTTGGTAAGGTGGTTGTTGGAAGCCTGGAGGTGATGGTGGTCTCTGATTCCCTTGGCCTCCCTATGAGAAATTTGGGTGGTTCCTCCATCCTGCATTGTAAGTGTTACTGTAAGGATTATTTTGAAGTCAATAATTATTACCCATATAATTTAATTGCTCGTTTTCCATGATGTGGTCATAAGGTGGGTATTCTAAATTGCTTATCCCTCTTTGACTTCAATTGCATTGCATTGTATTACTGGGTGAACCTGTGAAGAACCAAGAAAACCGTCAATTTTTCTATTCAAAAGTTCTACTTGATTAGAGAGCATGATGACCGAATTGACGTTAAAAACGCTGATTGCTTTCATTGGCTTTGTCCTCATGACTTGCCACTGATAATTATTTGGTGACATCTCTTCTATAAATTCGTAAGCATCCTCAAGTGTCTTATTATTGATAGTCCCACCAACGGTTGCATCAACCATCTGTTTAGTTGAAGGATTCAAGCCATTGTGAAAAGTTTGAACCTATAGCCAGAGTGGTAGCCCATGGTGAGGGCACCTTCTCAACAGATCCTTGTATCTCTCCCATGCATCGTAGAGTGTTCTTAGATCCATCTGTACAAAAGAAGAGATATCATTCCTTAATTTAGCCATCTTAGCCGGCAGAAAATATTTGAGTAAAAAATTTTCGGTCATTTGTTCCCAAGTAGTGATTGACCCTCGTGGTAACGAGTTCAACCACTGTTTAGCCTTATTCCTTAATGAAAAGGGAAATAACTGAAGATGAATGGCATCATCAGAGACGCCATTGATTTTAAATGTGTCGCAGAGTTCCAGAAAATTTGCTAAGTGAGTGTTTGGATCCTCATCCTGCAAACCATCAAACTGAACAAATTGCTGTATCATTTGAATTGTGTTAGGTTTCAGTTCAAAATTATTTGCAGCCATAGCAGGCCTAACTATACTTTACTCAGTTCCTGTTAAATTCGGTTTAGCATAATCATACATAATGCGTGGAGCATGATTCTGATTTACTAGATCAGTGGCAATCGTAGGAGGTAGCGGATTTTCCTGATTTTTAGCCATCTCCTCGATTGTGGTTTGAATATTGTCCTCTTGCTGTTCCTCTGTGTATCTTAAGCTTCGCCTTATTTCTCTTCAATTTCTGCGAGTTGTGCGGTCCATCTCACTATAAAAAAGTAATGGTTCCGATGGGTTTCTTCTAGTCATACACTATAAAAAAAACTTCTAGAAGCGAATAAAGAGAAAACTAGAAAAGAAAATAAAAATTTAAATTGCAAATAAAATAAAATGGCTAAACTAATAAAAATCGAATGTTCCTAATATCTTAATTCCCCAGAAACGGTGCCAAAAACTTGATATGCTTGTCATGATAAGTTTTAAAAATTTATAATTGACCGTTCTTGAAACTAACTATTATCACGATGAAGGCAAGTGTACCTATCGAACAGTAGTATAGCTTTAGCCAGACCGGATTGTCGAACCCAAAGGAACCAAGAGTACTAGTAATTACTTTCTTTTTATTATCTAGCCTAAAAATTAAGGGATTTGTTTATCTAAACTAATTAACTAAACTAAGGGTGCAAAGAGAGAAAATTGGGGAAAAGTTTTTAGGAAAACTTGATTGATTAAGACAATACCCAAGGAAAAATCCACCTAGACTTCACTTGTTATTTGACTCTGAATCAGACGATTTATTCATTTGACTTGATCTGTAGAAATCCCTAAGTTATATTATTACCTCTCTCGAGACTAATAACGTCTAACCCTAGGTTGATTAATTGAAATCTCTTTCTAATTAACACCCTAGTGTTGCATTAACTCGATCTATGGACTCTCTTATTAGGTTTTATCCTAATTCGGAAAAATCTTGTCACCCTATCTCTAGGCGTGCAATCAACTCTGCTTAATTACGACAAATTTAGTCTTAGGCAACCACTTTTTACTCCTCTAAATAAGCACATTAACTTAAATCAATATCCTCAAATATTAAAACAAGAATTAAGAACACATAATTAAGAACAAGTAAAATATTTATCATACAATTCAGATAATAATAACAAGATTCGTCTTAGGTTTCACTCCCATTAGGCATTTAGGCGGTTTAGTTCATAATTATGAAAGAAAACATCTCACAAGAATAAAGATAACAAAACATAAAGAAAACCCAAAACTCCTGAAGAAAATTGAAGGGAGATCTTCAGTCTTGACGATGAATCTGGCTTTTGAGATGGATCAATCGGCTTTCCTTTAGTAATTCCTTACCTCCTACCTTATGTGTCCCTTCTATGTGCCTCCTCAGGTGTTTAAATAGGCTTTAGAATGCCTAAAATCCCTCAAGAGTGGCCTTTTCTGAATAGAACTAGACTTGGGCTCGAGAGGGACACGCCCGTGTACGATTTCTTCAATCCTTTTTCAAGTCTTTACATAGGCATGGGCGTGTGGTCTACCTGGGTAAGTCATGCTTCGATTCTGCCAAATGGACACGGCCGTGTGGCTTACCCGTGTGAGGAAGTCCAAGCCATGTTGATGTCCCATGTTGGGCCATTTTCTCCGTTTTCGGCCCATTTCTCACTCTTTTTACTCTCCTATGCTCACTTAAGTATAAAACATGGAATTAAAGGATTAGAAGCATCGAATTCACCAAATCTAAGGATAATTCATCCAAAAATATGCTAAGCATGAGGTAAGTATATGTACAAATTATGGTTTATCATTAACCTTATGTTTTAACCTTTATAAATTCAATGTCCATAAATGTCCACTTGAAAAACTAATGGTATATTTACTACATAAGGACCTCCATTATTTAATTACATAGGCATTTGATACCTTTAGCTAATAGAACAACACTTTTGCATTTTATGTGATTTAGTCCTTTTTTATTATATTGTCTAACCAAACGATAAAATTTCTTAACGAAACTTTCACAAAATCATTCAATCATGCTGTAAACATTAAAATATTAATAAAATAAATATTTCAACTTCAGATTTGTGGTTCCAAAACCACTGTTCCGATTTGACCAAATGGGCTATTACACTTCAATGAATGTGATTGAAAGACAGGTCATGTTACAGATGTGGTTCATATGAACATTATCTAAGAGATTGCCCGGAGAGGTCTGAAAAAGAAAAGGCTCAAACTACTTGATCAATTAATACAGTTGTAAGAGGGAGACCACCTTGAAACACTAGAAATGTGGGCAATAGCCATAGTAGAACAAAAGACTCTATTGCGAGATCTGAGGTATGAGCGTCAGCAGAGCTTATGCAATACGTGCTCAAGAAGAAGTGTTAGTGCCGGATGTTTTTACTGGTACATTTTCCATCTTTGATACTGATGTTATTGCTTTGATTAATTTAGGATTAACATATTCATATGTATGCACGACTTTAGTATCAGATAAGAAATTGCCTTTTGAATCTGCTGAATTTGTGGTTAAAGTAATGAACCCCCTAGGTCAATATGTGTTAGTTGATAATTTTTGTAAAAATTGTCCTTTGATGATTCGAGGTTGCAACTTTTCGGCTGATTTGATGCTACTACCCTTTAATGAGTTTGATGTGATTTTTAGTATGGATTGGTTGACTCTGCATAATGCCATTGTGAACTATAGATAAAAGCTTATTGTGTTAAAATGTCAGAACGGTGAAAAGATTTACATTGAATCAAATAGATCAGATAATGTATCTAATGTTATATCAGTTATGTCAGCATAGAAATATGTTAGGAAAGGTTGTGAAGCATATCTCGCTTACATATTTTATTAGAATCGGTCCCAATGGTATGTGGTTATTCAGATGTGTTTCTAGAGGAGTTCCTTAGATTACCGCATATCAGAGGGGTTGACTTTGCTATTGAGTTAGTGCCGGGAACATCTCTGATATCGATAGGTTCTTACCTAATGGCACCTATAGAGTTGAAAGAGTTGAAAGCTTAGTTGCAAGAGTTAACAGATAGGGGTTTTACTCGACCCAGTTTTTCTCCTTGGGGTGTTTCCGTGTTGTTTTTTAAGAAAAAGGATGGATCCATGTGATTGTGTACTGACTATTAAGAGCTCAACAAAGTTATGATCAAGAACAAGTATACATTACCGCGTATTGATGATTTTTTTTATCAATTAAAAGGTGGGATGGTATTCTCAAAGATCGATCTTCATTCTGGTTATTAACAATTGGGAGTTAAAGACTCAAATGTGTCGAAAATCGCATTCAGAACTAGGTATAGACATTATGAATTTCTATTGATGTCATTTGGTTTGACTAATGCACCAGTAGTATTTATGGACTCAATCAACAAAATCTTTAGACCGTACTTAGACAGATTCATAGAGGTGTTCATTGGCGATATTATGATTTATTCACAAGATAAGACAAAGCATGTTGAGCATTTGAGAATTCTTTTACAAATTTATGCGAAAAATAATTGTTCACTAAGTTTAGCAAATGTGAGTTCTGACTTCGGGAAGTCAGATTTTTGAGACATGTTGTATTGGCCAAGGGAATTAGAGTTGATCCGAGTAAAATTTTTGTTGCCATAGATTAGAAACCACCAAGAAATGTATTCGAAGTTAAAAGTTTTCTAGGCTTAGTTGGATATTACAGAAGATTTGTCAAGGGATTCTCAATGATTGCTATACCAATAACGAGACTGTTGCAAAAAGATGTGAAGTTTGAGTGGTTTGAGAAATGTCAACAAAGCTTCAATAAATTGAAAGCATTGTTAACAAAGGCCCTGGTGTTAGTTCAACCAGAGTCGGGTAAAGAATTTGTGACTTATAGTGATGAATCATTAAATGGTTTGGACTGTGTTCTGATGCAAGAGGACAAAGTGATAGCGTATGCCTCTAGACAGTTGAAGCCGCATGAAAAGAATTATTTGACGGATAATTTAGAGCTTTCAATGATTGTATTTGCTTTGAAGATTTGGCGACACCATTTATACAGAGAAAAATGTCATATCTTTAGAGATCATAAAAGTCTAAAATATTTAATGTCACGAAAAGATTTGAATTCAAGACAGCGCAGATGACTCGAGCTATTGATTATCATCCGGGAAAGACTAATGTTGTTGCTGATGCTTTGAGTAGAAAATCTCTATTTACTTTGCAAGCTTTGAACACACGATTGATGTTGATTGATGATGGTTCGATTCAGTTGAGTTAAAAGCTAAACTGATATTTTTGCAATAGATTTACAAAGTTTAGAAATGTGATGATATGTTAATGGCTAAACGGAAGCGGATTGAGACAACTCCTGATTCAAATTTTCAGATTGGGTCCGATGATAGTTTGCGTTTTAAATGTAGAATTTTCTTTTCGAGAAATTCTAATCTCGTCTAGAAGATTTTATAGGAAGCTCATAGTAGTAGATTGCCTATTCATCGTGGTAGCAATAAAATGTACGGTGATTTGAAACAAATGTAGTGGTGGCCAGGTATGAAATGTGAGATCTCAAAGTTCGTATCGAGATGTTTAGTTTGTCAGCAAGTTAAAGCTGAACATCTGGTACCTTCTAGTTTACTACAGCCAGTGATGATTCAAGAGTGGAAATGGGAACGTGTCATGATGGATTTTGTATCGGGACAGCCTCTATCTCGATGTCGTATGGGTCATTGTTGAATATTTGATAAAATCTTTGCATTTCATTCTAGTGCGTATTGATTATGCACTCGAGAGATTAATAGAGTTATATGTTGTTGAGACTATCAGATTGTACAGGGTGCCATTTTCTATTATTTTTGATAGAGATCTGCGGTTTACATCTCGAATCTGGAACAAGTTACATGAAGCTTTAGGTACTCATTTTTATTTTAGCACTGTGTTTCATCCTTAGAGCAATGGTCAGTCTAAGCAAGTGATTCGAATACTCGAGGATATGCTTTATTGCGGTGTTTTAGAGTTCAAAAGTAACTGGGAGGAATTTTTACTGTTAGTTGAATTTGCATCAAAATGGCACCATACGAAGCTTTGTATGGTAGGAAATGTCAAACTCCATTGAATTGGACTTAGCCTAGTGAGAAAAAACTTCATGGGGTTGATTTGATACGAGAGACCGAAGAAAAAATTTAAAGTGATTCGAGACAATTTTAAAGCAACTTTAGATAGATAGAAATCCTATGCGGATTTTAAAAGAAAAGATATAGAATTTCAAGTCGGTGACAAAGTGTTTTTGAAAGTATCTCCCTGGAAGAAAGTTCTTCGATTCGATTGTAAAGGAAAGTTAAGTCTGTGGCTTATTGGGTCGTATGAGATTATTAACAGAATCGAGCTGATAGCTTACAGATTAGCTTTGCCATCATAGTTAGAAAAGATTCAAAACATATTTCATCTATCTATGTTACGACGATATCAATCAAACCCTTCACACGTAATTTCACCAATTAACATTGAGATACAGTCTGATATGGCGTACAGTGAAAAATCGATCAGAATTCTACCTTGAGAGGTTAAAAAATTAAGAAATAAAAGCATAGCTTTAGTGAAACATCTTTGGCAATGACATGTTTTAGAAGAAGCCACTTGGGAATTGGAAGAAGCTATGAAAGTGCAATATCCAAATCTTTTTTCTGGTAAGATTTTCGGGGATAAAAATTCCTTTAAGAGGGAGGGTTGTAATAGCCCACTTTTAGTGAAATCAGAATAGTGGTTTCGGGACCACAAATTTGACAAGTAAAAAAATTATTTTATTAATATTTTTAATTTTTACGACATGCTAGTAAGGTCGTATAAAAATTTCGTTAAGAAATTTTAATGTTTGCATGCTTAATTAAGTAAAAAGGACTAAATTGTAAAAGTTGAAAAAGTGGAGTTCTAGTAGTTAAAGGTATCTATTAGCCATGAAATTTTAAAGTAAAAGGACTTAAATGGTAATTAGACCATTAATAAGGTTAGTGGATGTATATGGCCAGGTATTAACGAAATTTTAGTGTTAAATAAAGGTTAAATCAATAAATTGGTAAATAAGGTTAAAATTAAGTAAAAAAAAATCTATTTTCTATTCATTTATCTTCTTGACCGAATTTGAAAAGGATAATATCACCATTTAGGATTCTTGAGCTTTCGATAAGCTTTGGTGGTGCATGTAAGTAATTTTCAAGCCCGTTTTTAATGATATCTATGTTTTTGATGTAACACCCCGAACCCGAGACCATCGCCGGTGTCGGACACGAGGGGTTAACAAGCCAAGTTCACATGTTTTGCCCACCAATTTGGCATTTCCAGTCAGGCTGGAAGACTGCGTCACCGTCGCCTTAAAAATCATATCTCGAGTTTCAAAACTCGGAAACTGGTTTCGTAAATTTTCCCTGAATTTAGACTCATATATCCATCCATGGATTTATTTCTAGAATTTTTGGTCGGGCCAATTGGTACAGTTTATTAGTTAAAGTCACCCATGTTACAGGGATCGACTGCTCTGACCTTCTCGCGGTATAACTTGAATATCTCTCTGTAAAGGGCTTTAATGCTGGTTCCGTTTGTTTCTAATGAAACTAGACTCAAAATGGAATCTGTACATATAAGGTATGTCTCCTAATTCTTTCTGGATAATTTATAGTGAATTTTTAAAGTTGCGACAGGGGACCCAGAAACCGTTCTGGCACTGTTTCACAATAGCTTCAATATCTCTTAACATGTAACTCCTATGATCATTTCGCTTCTTCCATATGAAAATAGACTCATCAAGGTTCATTTACATAGCTTATTCACTATTTAATAACATTCCTACAATTTTTTGTGATTTTTCACATTCACGTCACTGCAGCTGGCAGCATCTGTTTTAAGGTAGGTCTTATCTATTTTTGTAGTCTCCATCAACCAACTAGTCTTGCCATACATAGGTTCACATATGATCATTTTAACCATACCAATGGCTGATCATGTGACCAACACTCCCATTTCCGATCCATAATCACATCATGACACCATATATATACATTCAAACCACAAATAGTCTAAGTTCATGCTTCCTTTTACGAGCCATTTTCGCATGGCCGTATACATATACATCGCCACATTTTTAAACCAACAAGGGGTAGTCCTATACATGCCATTTCAAAGTTCAACCAAAATTTATACCAAAATAGAGGCGTGGATAGTGTGGATGACTTCGACTTTATTGATCCCGAATCCGTTTGCTATCGAGCGAAATCTATAAAACAGAGAGCCAAAGCAACGGGGTAAGCATTTTTATGCTTAGTAAGTCTCAAGGAATATAATCAGCTTTAATTAAAGCAATACATTCACATAACCAAATGCATCATTTCATTAATGCACATTCACATAATCGTACTTACTTCACCATCCCAACACTTTTATGTTCATACACAAATAACGGCTTCATTAAGGCCGATAACTCGCTCCATCATAGGAGCGGATATTCATACGCTCTTACTCCTAGCGCGCAAAGCACACACCGCACTTACCTTGTCATTGGGAAATTTCACAAGTGCATTAGCTGAAATTTTCCAGCAAGCTTATAATTTTCAAATCACATACCTTCGGAGTTTAACCGGACGTCGCTACTCGTTCAATCGCCTTCGGGACATAGCCCGGTTATGGTAACCCGCACCAAGGCCTACGGGACTTAACCCGGATATCACGATTTGCACAAATGCCTTCGGGTCTTAGCCCGGATTTAACAACTTGCACGAATGCCTTCGGGTCTTAGCCCGGATATAGCTACTAGCACAATTGCCTTCGGGTCTTAACCGGATATAATTTTCAGCAAAATTGTCTTCGGGCTTAGCCGGATATCATTCAATTTCTCATGCACACATACATCAATAATCATTGGACATACATATTTCATTTTCACACTAAGGCTCAAACACAATTATAATCATTAGCATATTCGCCTTCGGACTTAGCCCGGTGGAATTCAAATACTCATACACACATAATCAATAATCATACACATCCATATTTCATCTCACATAATTCAAGTAAGGTCACTTCTTGAGGACTTACCTCGGATGTTGTCGAACGGCTTTTACGGCTATTCGATCACTTTTTCCTTCCCTTGTCCAATTGTGGACCTCTTAGCTCTTGAGCTAATTCAAACAAATTCAATTTATTAAAACCTCATTGTGCTAGCTTATGGCGAATATGACAAGGAATTTAAATGGTCATATGGCCACTCTTTAGCTTGAATACACAATGGTCATGCACATTTTATACTACATCAAGCAATTCAATACAATTTATTTGAGCATCAAGGAAATGCTAAGGCCTTCAATAGGCTACCCAAGGCCGAATATTCATGTACATGTTGAGGCCAATTATGCACTTAATACCTCACAAAAACAGCATGCATTTTACTAGTTAATGCTTAGCATATTGTGGCTCAAAACTTATAATATAGCATCAAGCACTTATATGTGTGCTAGGCCGAATTGTGCTTGCAATTTCACAATTATTCTTCAACATCTTCTTCTTTAAACAAACTTATTCATCGCTTCCTTCATAACCAAAACATCATGTGCAAACATATATATACATATATGAGCATGGCCGAATTTCAAGGTGTCCATAGCCATCCAAAACACAAATTTTAACTAACATGCAAGAAGCATGAACCATGCTCATGAATGCATCATGGCCGAATATGGCAATCATGCTCCTTTTCAACTTCAATCATGATAAAACAACAAGAAAACTCAAAATCTTACTCAAGAGTAGACAATCCATCATTGCATGCATCATCATCAAGCTTCACACTTAGCATGCAATGGCTTTATCACCATAACAACTTTGGCCAAATACCATTTCCATGGCATAACAAAGATTTGAGCCATGGCTAACATGCACATCAAGTTAGCAACCAAAACATGCATGAAACTCCCAACACAACCTCATACATACCTTAATCTTGATGCAAATTTAGCCAAATCTCCTTCTTGTTCTCTTCCAAACCAAGCATGAAGCAAAACTCCTATCTCCTGCCTTAGTATTTTCGGCCAAAAGAACAATTTTTTTCTTGTTTTTCTTTCACTTGCACGGCAATGGGGGGGGAGGATGAGCTATTTTCTTGATTTTTTTGTTTCTCCTCCAACATCATTAATTATTTTATCATTTAATTCATCATGCATTAACAAAACATGTTTCAACATGTTTTCTTTGCCCATAAACCATGTCATGGCCGGCCACTAGCTTCTTTTGGGGAAATTTGACATGCAAATCCTTTATTTTTGCATGCATGAGCAACTAGTCATCACACATTTCCCCATCATACTTTCAAAGTTCACTACTAGGTCATTTCTAGTGAAATTCACCTTTATAACACTAAATCAATCATCAAAAATGTCATACATGGATACACACATATTATAGGCATCAAATAAATTTTAAATTATTTTTATGCCTCGGTTTTGTGGTCCCGAGACCACCTTCCGACTAGGGTCAATTTTGGGCTGTCACAACTCTCCCCACTTAAGAAATTTTCGTCCCGAAAATCTTACCGTAAATAGGTTTGGATATCGCTCTTTCATAGAGTTCTCGGTCTCCCAAGTAGCTTCTTCTATCCCGTGCTTGAGCCATAACACTTTTACTAGCGGAACCCGCTTGTTTCAGCAACTCTTTCACTTCTCGTGATAGGATACGAATCGGTTCTTCCTCATAACTCATATTAGCTTGAATTTCAATTTCGATGGACTAATCACGTGCGATGGATCGGATCTATAGCGTCGAAGCATCGAAACGCGAAAGACATCGTGAACCTTTTCGAGTTCAGGGTCAAAATCAAACGATATGCCATCGGACCGACTCGATCGGATATCTCGTATGGCCCAATGAACCTCGGGCTCAACTTGCCCTTACGGCTGAATCGAGTATCTTTTTCCAAGCGATACCTTGAGAAACACTTTATCACCCACCGATACTCGATATCCTTACGCTTCAGTTCGCGACGACTTCTCGACGATCGGAGGCTATCTTCGACTTTCACGGATTACTTTCACTTTCTGTTCAGATCTCTAATCAAATCCACCGAAAATCTTGCTTTCACCAAGCTCACCAAAACAATGGTGTACGGCATTTACGACGTACAAGGCCTCGTAGGGTGCCATCTTAATACTTGATTGAAAGTCGTTGTTGTAAGCGAATTCAATCAACGGCAAATACCGCTCCCATGAACCACTAAACTCGAGGACGCAACATCTTAACATATCCTCAAGTATTTGAATTATCCGCTCGGATTGACCATCGGTTTGGGGTGAAAGGCGGTCTTTGAAATGCAACTTGGTACCCAAAGCCTCTTGCAATTTCTTCCAAAATCGCGATGTAATCTTGGGTCTCTATCCGACACGATAGAAATAGGCACCCCATGCAATCGAATAATTTGGGAGACGATAATTCGCCAATTTATCGAGCGAAAAATCCGTGCGGACAGGGATAAAATGAGCGACTTGGTCATCTATCAACAATGACCCAAATCGCATCTTTCTTACTTGCCGACACCGGTAATCCGGATATAAAATCCATTGTCACTCGATCCCATTTCTATTCAGGTATCATGATTGGTCAAGTAATCCCGATGGCACTTGATGTTCCGCTTTCACTTGTTGACATATCAGACACCTTGAAACAAATTCAGAAATGTCTCATTTCATACCGGGCCACCAAAATTGGCGTTTCAGGTCATTGTACATTTTAGTACTACCCGGGTGGATTGACATTCGACTACTGTGAGCCTCGCTCAAAATCATCAAAACAAGTTCCTAATTCCTTAGAATACATAATCGACCCTTGAACGTCAAGCAGTCATTGTCGTCAATCTGAAATTCCGATTCTTCATCCGAAACACATTCGGCTCGCTTAGCGACCAATTCAGCGTCGACCTTCTGAGATTCAAGTATTTGATGAATCAATAACGGTTTGGCCTCTAATTCGACTACTAGCACCTCCTCGGGTGAAACGGATAAATGAGCATCCATCGCTCTCAAAGCGCATAAAGCCTTGCGACTTAAAGCATCGGCCACCACGTTGGCCTTTCCCGGGTGATAATCAATGATGAGTTCATAGTCTTTCAACAACTCAAGCCAACGTCTTTGTCGCAGGTTTAAATCTTTCTGAGTCATCAAATATTTTAGACTCTTGTGGTCCGAATAAATATGACACCTTTCTCCAAACAAGTAATGCCGCCATATCTTCAAGGCGAACACTATGGTCGCTAGTTCAAGGTCATGGGTCGGATAGTTTCTCTCATGCGGCTTTAGTTGTCTCGACGCGTAAGCCACAACTCGACCTTCTTGCATCAACACACAACCTAACCCAAGCAAGGATGCGTCATCAGATATGACAAACTCTTTACCGGACTCATACAGTACTAGCACTGGGGCCTCGGTTAAACAAGTTTTTAGTCGATCGAAACTTTCTTGACAGCGTTCCGACCACTCGAACTCAACATCTTTTGGAGTAGTTTCACATCGGCAGCTATCATCGAAAAACCTTTCACAAATCGTCGATAGTATCCGCAAGCCCTAAAAAGCTCCTAACTTCGGTAACATTCCTTGGAGGTTTCCAATTGACTATGGCCGAAATTTTGTTCAGGTCCACCTTGACACCCGATGCGGACACCACGTGCCCCAAAAAAAGCTAACCTCTTTCAGCCAAAATTCACATTTACCGAACTTTGCGTATAACTGCTTATCTCGTAAGATTTGCAACACTAGCCTCAAGTGTTCAAGATGTTCAGTTTCATCTCTCGAATTGACCTAAATGTCATCGATAAATACAACTACGAACCGATCCAAGTATGGCCTGAAAATTCTATTCATTAAATCCATAAACACCGCAGGGGCATTAGTGAGCCCAAACGGCATCACCAAGAATTCAGTAGTGACCGTACCTCGCTCTAAAAGCGGTTTTGGCTATGTCCGATTCTCGGACCCTTAACCGATAGTACCCGACCTTAAATCTATCTTTGAAAACACCAAGGCTCCCTTTAATTGATCAAACAAATCGTCAATTCGTGGCAACAGATATTTATTCTTTATCGTCACTTTATTGAGTTGACGATAGTCGATGCAAAACCTCATGCTTCCGTCCTTCTTTTCACAAACAATACTGGTGCGCCCATGGAGAAAAACTCGTCGAGCGAAACCTCTATCCTTCAATTCTTGCAATTGGACCTTCAATTCCTTTAACTCCGTTAATGCCATACGATACGGAGCTATCGAAATTGGAGTGGTACCAAGTACCAATTCGATGCCAAATTCTACTTCCCGCAGTGGTAAGTCGGCAATTCTTCGGGAAAACATCCGGTATTCACAAACCACGCACAGATTCGGGTTTCTTTTCGATTCCTTGTCATCGAAAGCACGTCGCAAGGTACGCTTCGCACCCTTTTCTTACATATTTACGGGCCAACATCGCCGATATTACACCGGCAACTCCTTTAAGTCCGTAGACTCAACCAGTATTATCTTGTTATTCGCGTTCCTCAAATCGATAGTCTTGCTCTTGCAATTTACAACCGCATCGTGCATGGTCAACCAATCCGGACCAAGAATAACGTCGAACTCATCGAACGGAAAAAGCATCAAGTCCGCGGAAAACAAGAACCTCGAACACTAGGGGCTTTTCTTGCACACTTTGTTGACAAGCACGTAATGACCCAAGGGTTTGATACCCGAATTACAAACTCGAGACTCAATAGGCAAGTCTTCTTTGGATGCTAAGGTTTCACATATATATGAATGAGTAGAACCGTGGTCAATCAAAGCAATCACATTTGTATTGAAAAGAGTGAAAGTACCGGTAATGACATCTGGAGAGGCAGCATCCTCGCGTGCGCGTATGGCATAAGTCCTCGCAGGAGCACGAGCCTCAGATCTGATGGTTGCATCTCTAGATCCTCTCTGACCGCCATTGACATTGCCCATATTTCTAGGTGGCCTACCTCGAGCAATGCAGTAGCACCGGGTTTCCACTCGACTCACATTCTGCTCAAGCATCCTCGGGCAATCCTTCATAAAGTGGTCGGCCGTTCCACACTTATAACAGAGCGATCACGAAATCAACAGCTCCCCGAATGCCATTTGCCACAATGTGGACACTCCGCCCTCTCTCGGCCATCATTTCCACCACTGGCGATCGAAGTGACTCGTGTGGTCACAGGGTCGATCGCGTCCTCGTCTAGAAAAGCCCAAACGCCTCTAGACCGGCTCACATCATCTCGAAATCTCTTCGATGCTTGTTGAAGAGACTTTCCGAGGACCTCTTCGAATTCTCCGGTTCCCACATCAACTTTTCTAAGCTCTTCGACTTTACAAGCTCGCTCAACAAGTACTACGAACTCTCGTATCTCGAG
This sequence comes from Gossypium arboreum, assembly GCF_025698485.1. NCBI lineage: Eukaryota > Viridiplantae > Streptophyta > Magnoliopsida > Malvales > Malvaceae > Gossypium > Gossypium arboreum. The sequence goes on along the minus strand of NC_069077.1, from coordinate 112,646,487 downwards.
AATGCCAACGAACATCCTTATATCATCATTCAGCCCATCCTCGAAGCGTTTACATAATAGCTTCGGACGAAATGCATTCTCGCAGACGGCTAAGCCTCACAAACTTTCGTTCGTAGTCAGAATCGGACATAGAACCTTGCTTAAGATCAAGAAATTCCCTTCGCTTTTGGTCGATGAATCTCGACTAATATACTTTTTTCGAACTCGGTTTGAAAGAATTCCCAAGTCACTTGCTCTCTAGGCACCACAGTCGAGTACTCCACCAATAGTAGGCGGACTCACGTAGCAAGGAGATGGTACACTTTAAGCACTCATCGGGTGTACAGGATAGCTCATCGAGCACCGGATAGTGTTATCCAACCAAAATTCAGCTTGCTCGGCATCATCATCATCCGTAGCCTTAAATTCAAAGGGCCCCATGTTTTCGAATCCTATCGACCGGGGCTTACTTGACCTTATTTGGTCGATCCACGGAGGTATTGTGGGTGCGGGGTTGCATTTGTCGGGAATGGAGGTTGTGGAACAGCCGTGTTAGTTCGAATGTATTGATTAAACCATTCGTTCATCACACTATAAAAGGCTTGCCTAGCCTCATCATTCGGATTGTTGGCCATAGGTTGAGAGTCCGCCAGCGCTGTCCCTTGTGCGGGAGCAGCGCCACACTCTCCACACCATCGCTATCGCTTCGGTTGGGATCGGGATCCATTGCTAATAACAAACACAAAGTCAAATTGTCGAAATCACCACACTATCGATTCATCATTTAATGGCATGTATAGCTAGACCCCAAACACATCACGGTAGTCCTAGAATCGACTAAACTGGCTCGATACCAATAAAATTGTAACACCCGAACCCGAGACCATCGCGGTTATGGGACACGAGGGGTTAACAAGCCAAGTTCACATGTTTTGCCCACCAATTTGGCATTTCCAACAGTGGAAGACCGCATCACCGTCGCTTTAAAATCATATCTCGAGTTTCAAAACTCGGAACCGGTTTCAGAATTTTTCCTGAATTTAGACTCATATATCCATCCATGGATTTATTTCTAGAATTTTGGTCGGGCCAATTGGTACAGTTTATTAGTTAAAGTCACCCATGTTACGTGGATCATCGCTTCGACCTTCTCGCGGTATAACTTGAATATCTCTCTGTAAGGGCTTTAATGCTGGTGCCGTTTGTTTCTAATGAAACTAGTCTCCATCAACCAACTAGTCTTGCCATACATAGGTTCACATATGATCATTTTAACCATACCAATGGCTGATCATGTGACCAACACTCCCATTTCCGATCCATAATCACATCATGACACCATATATATACATTCAAACCACAAATAGTCTAAGTTCATGCTTCCTTTTACGAGCCATTTTCGCATGGCCGTATACATATACATCGCCACATTTTTAAACCAACAAGGGGTAGTCCTATACATGCCATTTCAAAGTTCAACCAAAATTTATACCAAAATAGAGGCGTGGATAGTGTGGATGACTTCGACTTTATTGATCCCGAATCCGTTTGCTATCGAGCGAAATCTATAAAACAGAGAGCCAAAGCAACGGGGTAAGCATTTTTTATGCTTAGTAAGTCTCAAGGAATATAATCAGCTTTAATTAAAGCAATACATTCACATAACCAAATGCATCATTTCATTAATGCACATTCACATAATCGTACTTACTTCACCATCCCAACACTTTTATGTTCATACACAAATAACGGCTTCATTAAGGCCGATAACTCGCTCCATCATAGGAGTGGATATTCATACGCTCTTACTCCTAGTGCGCAAAGCACACACCGCACTTACCTTGTCATTGGGAAATTTCACAAGTGCATTAGCTGAAATTTTCCAGCAAGCTTATAATTTTCAAATCACATACCTTCGGAGTTTAACCGGACGTCGCTACTCGTTCAATCGCCTTCGGGACATAGCCCGGTTATGGTAACCCGCACCAAGGCCTCACGGACTTAACCCGGATATCACGATTTGCACAAATGCCTTGGTCTTAGCCCGATTTAACAACTTGCACGAATGCCTTCGGTCTTAGCCGGATATAGCTACTAGCACAATTGCCTTGGTCTTAACCGGATATAATTTTCAGCATAATTTTCTTCGGCTTAGCCGGATATCATTCAATTTCTCATGCACACATACATCAATAATCATTGGACATACATATTTCATTTTCGTTACTAAGGCTCAAACACAATTATAATCATTAGCATATTCGCCTTGGGACTTAGCCCGTGGAATTCAAATACTCATACACACATAATCAATAATCATACACATCCATATTTCATCTCACATAATTCAAGTAAGGTCACTTCTTGAGGACTTACCTCGGATGTTGTCGAACGGCTTTTACTGGCTATTTGATCACTTTTTCCTTCCCTTGTCCAATTGTGGACCTCTTAGCTCTTGAGCTAATTCAAACAAATTCAATTTATTAAAACCTCATTGTGCTAGCTTATGGCCGAATATGACAAGGAATTTAAATGGTCATATGGCCACTCTTTAGCTTGAATACACAATGGTCATGCACATTTTATACTCCACCAAGCAATTCAATACAATTTATTTGAGCATCAAGGAAATGCTAAGGCCTTCAATAGGCTACCCAAGGCCAATATTCATGTACATGTTGAGGCCAATTATGCACTTAATACCTCACAAAACAAAGCATGCATTTTACTAGTTAATGCTTTGCATATTGTGGCTCAAAACTTATAATATAGCATCAAGCACTTATATGTGTGCTAGGCCAATTGTGCTTGCAATTTCACAATTATTCTTCAACATCTTCTTCTTTAAACAAACTTATTCATCGCTTCCTTCATAACCAAAACATCATGTGCAAACATATATATACATATATGAGCATGGCAATTTCAAGGTGTCTATAGCCATCCAAAACACAAATTTTAACTAACATGCAAGAAGCATGAACCATGCTCATGAATGCATCATGGCGAATATGGCAATCATGCTCCTTTTCAACTTCAATCATGATAAAACAACAAGAAAACTCAAAATCTTACTCAAGAGTAGACAATCCATCATTGCATGCATCATCATCAAGCTTCACACTTAGCATGCAATGGCTTTATCACCTTAACAACTTTGGCCAAATACCATTTCCATGGCATAACAAAGATTTGAGCCATGGCTAACATGCACATCAAGTTAGCAACCAAAACATGCATGAAACTCCCAACACAACCTCATACATACCTTAATCTTGATGCAAATTTAGCCAAATCTCCTTCTTGTTCTCTTCCAAACCAAGCATGAAGCAAAACTCCTATCTCCTCCCTTAGTATTTTCGGCCAAAAGGAAAGAACAAGGATGAACAATTTTTTCTTGTTTTTCTTTCACTTGCACGGCAATGGGGGAGGATGAGCTATTTTCTTGATTTTTTGTTTCTCCTCCAACATCATTAATTATTTTATCATTTAATTCATCATGCATTAACAAAACATGTTTCAACATGTTTTCTTTGCCCATAAACCATGTCATGGCCGGCCACTAGCTTCTTTTGGGGAAATTTGACATGCAAATCCTTTATTTTTGCATGCATGAGCAACTAGTCATCACACATTTCCCATCATACTTTCAAAGTTCACTACTAGGTCCTTTCTAGTGAAATTCACCTTTATAACACTAAATCAATCATCAAAAAATGTCATACATGGATACACACATATTATAGGCATCGAAATAAATTTTAAATTATTTTTATGCCTCGGTTTTGTGGTCCCGAGACCACCTTCCGACTAGGGTCAATTTTGGGCTGTCACATTTGAAGTCGTTGTAGCTTAATCTAACTAGTCCAAGGACTAACTTTCAAAATTTTTAAAGGTTTAGGGTTTTTCCATGGATGGTCATGCATGATTTATTAATAAATAAACAAGTTTTGTAAAGTGTTTTTTTATAAAGATGTCAATTAGGGACTTATTAGTAAATAGTAAAAGTACATAGGAAAATTGTAAAATAATAATTTATAGGAGTTGATATGTGTTCATAATAAAATTTGCTAGCATGGGTTAGGGATGAAATTGTGTAAATTTCCATTTACGAGCATAATGACTAAATTGTAAAAAAGATAAAATATTAGGGGCAAAAATGTAAATTTATAAAAGTATGAATTTTGGAATAAATTGAATACTACGTGTATTGAATAGATTGAACTTGTATATTTTGATCAAGATAGACCTCGTACAGATTTAGATCAAGGTAAAGCTAAAGCTTTGGATTAGTCGACTTCGTTTCTACGCCTTAATTGTCAAGGTAAGTTATTATGATTATATATCGTTTAATGCTATGATTTTATCTATATGCTAATATATTAGTTTCTGTGTAACTAAATAAAGTAAATCCAACAATGTTACGATGACTATTAAGCCCCATTTGAACCTTAGGAATTCGTAGGATACGAATGACATGTCATTAGAGTTTTCATGTTTTGGGTGCTAGTTTTGAATGTCCTACCAATGGCTGAGGTCCTGCATTTGTTGCGGATACTCCACAACTCATGTGAGTAGCATCGTGTAGCTTACATTCTAACCTGTAGCTCATGTGAGCAGGCCCATTTCATAGCTCGTGTGAGCAATGATGTAAAGGAAATGAAAGGTTCAGTTATATGTTTAGCACACTTCGTGTGAGCTATCCCGCGTATCCGATGATATTTTTAACGGTTCAACAGGCATGAAAAGGAAAGGAATGGTAAGTGTTCAATATGAACAATGATATGTATTTATGAAAAGAATTGAAATGGTGTGTTACATTAATGTATGTTATGTTAAGGAAGATGGTGAATTTAAATGAGTTATGTTCATGTGTAATGACTTACCTATGTTAAATCCATGTGGATTATGTTTGAGGATCCTAACTTATGTTATTATTGGTGCTTAGGCTTGAGCCAAGCTTATGGTTGTATTCTATTATGCCTAAATTTAACGTTATGCAATGAAATGATAAGTTATGTTTTCTGTTTTACGAGCTTACTAAGCATTATATGCTTACATAGTTTCCTTTCCAATGTTTTTTAGATAATTGGAAGCTTGTTCAGTTTGGAAGTTCGTAGGAGATCTATCATGTAACACCCCTGACCCGTATCCCTCGCCGGAACAGGGTTACGGAGCATTACCAGAGCTTTGAAATCAAACGGATATAAATTTCAAACTTTTTAAATAATATCAATAAACATATTGAAACCAATTCAAAACATACATATTGTCCCTTAAACGAGCCCTCAAGACCCTAAATACACGTTAGAAACAAGTTGGGACTAAATCGAAAACTCAGAGAATTTTTTAGAAAATGAAGAAAATTTTAAACACTACAGGGGTCACGTGGCAAAGAGACAAGCTCGTGTCTGAACCCATGTGGGCATTCAAAATGAGGACACACGGCTGTGTCCCAGCCCGTGCTCGTGCCCCTGTAACTCACTGACTTGGGTCACACGGCCAAGCCACACGCCCGTGTGCCAGGACGTGTGCTAGGCCATGTAACAACCTGACTGGCAACCCTTTGAAAGCTACAGTGAACACACAGCCATGTCACCTGGCCGTGTGTCACGCACGACTGAGGCACACGCTCATGTCTCTACCCGTGTGGACAAAAACAGGCCATTTTACAAGCCATTTTTCTCACCCAACTATGCATGTACCTACAACTAAAATTGTACACATGCACAGGCCATAACAAGGCACCAAAATCATGCATAATTAAGCTATATACATACGGTATAATATCATACAACCAATATGCCCAATGGCACCTTAAATAACAACATTTAAAATATGTACCAATAAAAACACAAATTGATCCATTGTTCAACTAAAGCTTAACCAAGTTCATACCATATTGTACCATTTGTTTTACCCATCAAAAACATACCAAAAAGGTACTAAATATACCAATCAAGGATTAGCTCCAAGTAGTCATATAATTCACTTATAACTAATGCACCAAGTCACCACATTCGCATACCTCATAATAAACACCTACCATATGCATATTTAGCCTATCATACCTTTATCCATCTTTCAAACATAGCAAGCCAAATATCAACCATTCTAAAGCTACTATTTACATGCCAAAACTAATCTATTACACCACCAAAATGCCATGATACAAGCCAAACCAAATGGCCATTTCAACAACCAAAATACATTGCCAACATTAGCCAAAATACCTATATAGGCCATTATAACAAAAATTAAACATCCATAAGTACCGAAAGAGCCGATAGATAGTGTGATAGATCTCCGATGACTTTCCAACCCAAACGAGCTTCCAACAAGTACAAAACACAAAGAAATAACACAAAGTAAGCATGTCATGCTTAGTAAGTTCATGAAACTTATAGTTTAACCTTGCCAATACAATATACAACCACAAAACATGTAAACCCAATCCAACATGAGAATAGCTAATTCAAAAACTTATATATGTACATTCATACTCTTAATTGTCATGGTACACATTACCTACGTTTCATCAAATTAATGTAATTTACATTGAAAGCTCTTACCAAAGTTCACATGAGGTAATAATACAATTCTTGACACATCCCTTTTCGTAATTTGATAACCGAAGTTATCCCTTTTCATAATTCAACAGCTGAAGATATCCCTTTTCATAATTTGATGGTCGTCACCATCCTTTTTCATTGTTTGATGGTCGTCACTATCCCTTTTCATAATTTGATAGTCGAATCTATCCCTTTTCATTGATTGATGGCCGAAGACATCCCTTTTCATAGTTCAATGGTCGACATCATCCTTTTTTATTGCTGATGGTCGTCACCATCCCTTTTCATAATCGATAACTGAAGCTATCCCATTTCGTTCGTCGATGATCAACATTATGCCGTTGGATTTTTTTATCAACACTCAACTTAATATTATACAATAATAGCATCCAATTCTTAAAACAAAAACGGAACTTAAATGTATGAACTTACCTCGATGATAAACGTAGGAAAATAAAGTTGACTAATCCAAAGCTTTTTCTTTGCCTCGATCTAGAGCCGTACGTGGTTTATCTTGATCGAAATGAATAAATTCAACTTAATTCAATGATCATTCTATTAAATATAACTCAAATTCACATTTTAGTAAAATCATAATTTTGCCCTTATACTTTTAATTTCTTTGTAATTTAGTCCTTAGGATCGTAAAACGAAATTCATGCAATTTCACCCCTACCCAAGCCTAGCGGAATATCATACAAGCTGATAGTAACCACTTATTTCATTAATTCACAAATTACAACATGAAAATTTCACATTTTTCAATTTAACCCCTAATTGGCAAATTTATTGAAAATCACTTAACAAAAGTTGTTTAACTAACAACAACCATTCATTTTCTTCTATCAAACATCACAAACAACCAATATAAGTTCATGGTAAAACCCTAAACTTTTAAAAATTTTGCAAATTAGTCCCTAGGCTAGCTAGATTAAGCAAAAAAGACTCCAAAAACATAAAAATGATTAAAAATGGAATGAAAATACACTTACAAGCAAATGAGAGAGATGGTTGAATGTTTGAATGCACAACAATGGTGTTTTCTTAGGTTGAAAATCGGCTAAGGAAGGAAAACAAAGATGATAGCCTTTGTTTTATTATTTTACTAACTTTAATTATTAATTTACTTAAATAACCTTTAATTAAACCTTTAAAAATCACTTAAATTATGTCCATCTTTGTCCACTAATAATATTAATGGTGTAATTACCATTTAAGGTCACTCATATTCAAAATTAATGGAAATTTGGCACCTTTTACTTATAGAAATCTAATTTTGTACCTTATGCAATTTAGTCCTTTTTATCAAATTAAGCATGCAAATGGTAAAATTTCTTAACAAAATTTTTATACGATACTACTATCATACTGTAGATAATAAAATATTAATAAAATATATATTCTCACATCGAATTGTTGGTCTCAAAACAACTATTCCAATTTTACTAAAAACGGGTTGGTACAATTCTCCCCATTAAAGGTATTTTCATCTTCGAAAATCTTACTAGAAAAGAGGTTCGGATATTGCTTTCTCATAACTTCCTCAGGTTCCCAGGTGGCTTCCTCTATCTCGGGTCGTTGCCAGGGAACTTTTACTAATGCTATATTCTTATTTCTTAATTCTTTCACCTTTCATGCCAGAATTATGATCGATTCCTCACTGTATGACATATCAGGCTGAATCTCAACATCCGTCGGGGACATAACATGTGACAGGTCGGATCGGTACCATTGTAACATAGACACGTAAAAAAAAATTATGAATCTTTTCTAGTTCTTACGGTAAAGCTAATCAACATGCAATAGGTCTAATTCTTTCAATAATCTTATACGGCCCGATAAATCGCAGACTTAGCTTTCCTTTGCGACCAAACCATATTTACGACCAAATTGTAGAACTTTCTTCCAGGGCGATACTTTCAAGAATACTTTGTCACCAACTTGAAATTCAATGTTTTTATGTTTAAGGTCTGTATAAAATTTTTAACGATCTGAAGCTACTTTCAAACTATCTCAAATCACTTTCACTTTTTCTTCAATCTTACAAATGAAATCAACCCCGTGTATCTTTTTCTCACTAAGCTCGGTCTAGCATAACGAAGTTCGACACTTACGACCATACAAAGCTTCGTACAATGGCATCTTTATGATCGATTGAAAATAATTATTATACGTGAATTCAACCAATGGTAAATATTTCTCCCAGTTGCCTTCTAACTCTAAAACACAACAATGAAGCATATTCTCAATAATCTGAATTACTTGCTCGGACTAACCATCGGTCTAAGGGTGAAATGCAGTGCTAAAATGCAACTGCATACCTAGAGCTTACTATAACTTTCTCCAGAATCGTGATGTAAACCACGGATCTCTATCCGAAATGATTGAAACTGGCACCTCGTGTAATCTGACAAGCTCAGAAACATATAACTCACCTAATCTGTCAAGGGAGAAATCTATACATATCGGAATAAAATGTGCAAACTTCATCAAATGATCAACAATAACCCAAATTGCATCTTTCTTTCTTGAAGATAAGGGTAAACCTGATACAAAGTCCATAGTCCATAGTAACTCGATCCCATTTCCACTCCGATATCATCCTTGGCTTTAACAATCCAAAAGGTACTTGATGTTCAGCTTTAACATGCTGACATACTAAGCATCTAGATACAAAGTCAAAAGTCTCTTATTTCATTCTCGGCCACCAGTACATCTATTTCACATCACCGTACATCTTATTACTTCCTGGATAAATAGACAAGCTGCCACTATGAGCTTTGTATAAGATTCTATGAATGAGCTCTAGATTCTTCGGGTCCTATCTAAAATTCTAAATCAGAATCGACTCACACTGTGCCAGTTTAGCTAGAAAATCATCATCACATTTCTAAGCTTCACATATCTGGAGTAAAAACATCGGTCTAGCCTTCAACTTAGCTAAGATCAAACCATCATCAAATAATGTTAGTCGTATATTCATTGCTCATAGAGCAAACAAGGACTTTCTACTCAAAGCATTAGCAACTATGTTTACTATTCTCAAATAATCATCTATGATCAATTCATAATCTTTTAACATCTCGAGCCATCTGTGCTATCTTAGATTCAAATCTTTCTATGACATTAGATGCTTCAAACTCTTATGATCGATAAATATATGGCGTTTTTCGTCGAACAAATGGTGTCGTCGAATTTGCAAACACAATAACTTCTAACTTTAGGTCATGTGTCCGATAGTTCTTTTCGTGTGGCTTTAATTATCTAGAAGCATAAACTATCACCTTGTCTTCCTGTATCAAAACACAGCCTAAACCATTTAAGGAGGCATCGCTGAAAATCACAAATTCTTTACCCGATTCAGGCTAAACCAGAATTGGTGCCTTGGTTAACAGTGCTTTCAACTGATTGAAACTTTGCTGACATTTCTCGGACCATTCAAACTTTACATATTTTTGTAATAGCTGCATCATCGATGTAGCTATCATCGAAGACCCTTTTTCAGAATCTTCTGTAATAACCAACTAATCCTAGAAAACTTCTAAATTTAGATACATTTCTCAATAGTTTCCAGTCAACAACTGCAGAAATATTATTCTGATCAACTCTGATGCCATCAGCCTGTAACACCTCTTACCCGTATTCAACGCCGGAACAAGGTATAAGGCATTATTGGACTTATCACACGAACAAACATACAATTTAGAGTTATAAATTTGCATTCAAATTAAAACCATTTGTATTTAATAATAAAGTCCCTGGTATGAGCCTACAAGGCTCAAAACGTGCATTGAAAGTGGTTCGAACGAGAACTTTAGAAATTTTTATGAAACATAGAAAATTTTCCACTAAATAGGGGTCATACACCTATGTGAATATGGGACACGCCTGTGTGAGCAAGCCGTGTGATCACACATGCCCGTGTCCGGAACCTGTGTAACTTTCTGTCATGAGATCACACTGCCAAGTCACACGCCCATGTACTAGGCCTTGTGGAAAATTAATTTTCATAAAATAGGTGCAGACTTCACACGGCCAAGGCACACCCCTGTGTTACAGGTAGTGTCATCCACACAGTTGAGACACACGCCCATGTCTCTACCCGTGTGCTCAATTCTGAGATTCTTTTCTCAAAACTAAGGTGCAATGGACACACAGCCTAAACACGTGCCCGTGGGGCAAGCTGTGTGTCACACACGACCTAGACACACGCCCTGTGTGTCTACCCATGTGGACAAAAATAAGGCTATTTACCAAGCCATTGTGCCACCCCTTTAATGCACACACCTACACAACAAAACATAGCACCAATCCAAGCATATGCACAAAACCAAACATCCATAACCAAGACATCAACACATCATTCAATGAAAGGCATCATTATATGAATATACTTATAACCGATATTGTCCAATTTCCAATGGCCTTATACAAAATGAACTTCTAACCAATATAAGCCAACACATTTGGCAAAATCAATTATGACACATAACAGAATGACCAAGTCCCCTATACATGCCATAACTCAAAATGCTGATTTCATTAATGCCAAAATAATTGTTGATAGTGTGAATGGATCTCCGACGGTCTCCGAACCCGAGCTAGCTTGGTGACACTATAAGACAAGGGAAAGAAAATGGAGTAAGCTATATAGCTTAGTAAGTTCATATGCAAATAATAAGCATTTTAACCACACCTCAATCATACAATTTAAATAATGTGGGATAACATAAATGTTATTAAAATCTCATAATCATAACTTGCATCAATTACAACCTTACCACAAGTTCATCACTTACCGAGTTTATTACTTATGAGTTTTACGTACATACTTGTACCAACTCGTAACATAACCACATCATTTCACATCTTTGGCATTCTCGTTGAACACTTGGAATATTATCGGATACTCAGAAAATCTTGCACGTAAGTGCCATATATGTAACCAAAGCTACCTCATATCTCATAACACATATGGACTCGCTCTTAAACTATTCAGGGCCTGCTCACACAAGCTGTCAATCAGGACGTAGCTACACAGTGCTACTCACACAAGCTGTCAGGTATCCGTAACATATGTCGAAATACATAGCCATTGGTAGGAAATACAAGACCAGCACTCGGATCACATAAACACATATATACATGGGTTCCTTGTGACATGTCACTCATATCCTACTCTATTCCTAAGGTTCAACCGGGATTTCTCGCTTGTTGAAACTTTGTCAAATATGTCCAAAGAGTCAATCACACAGTTCATGCAATATTAAAACCTTTAAAACATAAATATAACATTGCATTATTTACATACGAATTTACCTCGATACAAAAATAGTAGAATTGGACCTAATTGTCAAACACTTTATTTTTTCGCTGATCTAGGTCCGAACCTCATTTTTCTTGATCTATAATAACAAATTTAACTCATTTAATACTCACATTATTCAATTTGGCCCAAAAATCATATTATGGCAAAAATTACATTTTTGCCCCTAATGTTTCTCATTTTTACGATTTAGTCCCTAGGCTCGTAAAATGAAATGTATTTAACTTCTTCAACACCCAAGCGTAGTTGAACTATTTTCATACTCATACCAACCTACATTTTCCACTCAATCACACTTTTACTACTCATTTTATAACTTTTACAAATAAGTACTTTATGACATTTTTACCGAAAATCACTTTGTAAAATTTGTTTATCTTACAACTAACATACATTTTATACGATTAGACATCAAAATACATGCATGTCTAACATGGGTAAAATTTTAGACTTTGACAATACTTCAAAATAGTCCTTGGAAAAGCTAGATTAGGTTACATGGATCTCAAAAACATAAAAATCATTAAAAACGGGGTTAGACTGGACTTACAATTGGGCTTGAAAGCTTGGAAAACCCTAGCTATGCCTTCTCTTGTGATATTCGACCATGGGAGGATGAAATTAAGAAGGTGATATCTTTTATGTGTTTAATTTTGTCTTTATTACCTAAATGACCAAAATGCCCTTAATTCCAAACTTTGAAATTTTACCCTACTAAGTCCATTTTTGTCCAACTTAAATTATAATGGTTTAATTACCATTAAGGACCTCCAATTTAAAATTTCATAGAAATTAGACACCTCTAGCTTCTCGAACATACATTTTACACCTATTACAATTTAATCCTCTTAGTCAAAATGGACACCTTATCGATAAAATTTCCTAACGAAATTTTCACACAATCATTCAATCATATTGTAGACTTTAAAACAATATCACAATAAATATTTCTACTTCAGATTCATGGTCCTAAAATCACAACTCTGATTTGACTCTAAAACGAGTTGTTACAACTCTCCCTTTTTAGGGATTTCGTCCCCGAAAATCTTACCAGGAAGTAGGTTTGGGTACTATTTTCTCATAGCTCCCTTGGTTTCCCACGTAGCCTCTTCACCCCTATGTCTTTGCCATAACACTTTCACTAGGGCTATGCTTTTATTTTCCAACTTTTTAACTTCCCGAGCCATGATCGGTTCTTCACCATAAGTCATATCAGGTCGGATCTCAACCTCTGTCGGTTAAATCACATGTGAAGGATCAAAACGATATCGTCGCAACATTGACACATGAAACACATTATGAATCATTCCCAACTCTGTTGGTAAAGCTAACCGATATGCCACTGGCCCTATTCTTTGAATAAACTCATACAGCCCAATGAAATGTGGACTTAATTTGCCTTTACGGCCAAATCTCAGAATCTTCTTCCACGGACTTAATTTGACTTGAAATTCAATTTCTTTCCTTTCAAATCCGCATACGATTCCTGCCTATTAGAAGCAGCTTTCAAACAATCATAAATCACTTTCACTTTCTCTTCGATTTCTCTAACCAAATCAACCCCGTGAATCTGTCCCTCACTAAGCTCGGTCTAATACAACGGAGTTCGACACTTGCGGCCATACAATGCCTCATACAATGCCATTTTTATACTCAACTGAAAACTGTTATTATAAGCAAATTCGACTAAAGTTAGATATTTATCCCAACTATCTTCTAACTCTAAAACACAGCAGCGAAGCATATCATTGATAATCTGAATTGTTCTTTCAGATTGACTGTTGGTTTGTGGATGAAATGCAGTACTAAAGTTCAGCTTTGTACCTAAAGCTTCTTGCAACTTCTTCCAAAATCTTGAAGTAAATCTCGGATCACTATCCGAAATAGTGGAAATAAGCACTCCATGCAATCTAACAATTTCAGCAATGTACAATTCAACTAGCTTATCAAGTGAATAGTCGGTATGTACCGGAATAAAATGAGCTGATTTTGTCTATCTGTCAACAACAACCCAGATGACATCTTTCTTTTTCGGAGTCAAAGGCAAAGCAATTATGAAGTCCATCGTAATCCTATCCTATTTCCACTCAGGTACCATCTGTAACACCCCTTACCCTTATTCGACATCGGAACAGGGTACGAGGCATTACCTGACGTAAACACAAGCAAACATACATTCTGAGTTGTAAATTTGGCACCAAATTAAAACTTTTTAACAATCAATCACATTGTCCCTAAAACAAGCCTACGAGGCCCAAAACATGCTTTGGAAGCAATTCGAGACTAAACCGAGAAATTTAGAAAATTTTACAACATTTAGACAATTTTTTTGCTAAAACAAGGGTCACACGCCCGTGTGGCTTGGGACAAGTCCGTGTGGCTTGGGACACGCCCGAGTGGGCAAGCCAGGTGGTCACACACGCCCGTGTCTGTAACTCGTGTAACTCTCTTTTTGTCACCCAAGAGCAAATTGAAGTCACACGGCCATGGTACATGCCCGTGTCTTGAGGTCGTGTCCCTCACATGGTTGAGACACACGGCCGTGTCTCATACCCATGTGCTCGATGTTGAGCATTCTGTTTTGCAACAATTTAGGTGCAGGGGACACATGGCCGGATCACGCACCCAAAGGGCTGATCGTGTGTCACAGACGGCCTAGACACACACCCATGTGTCTACCCATGTGGCCAATAAAGGTTATTTGCCAAGCCATTTTGTCACCCTCACTTGCACATATCTATGCAACAACACATGGCATAAATTAAAGCATGTAAGAGCAACCAAACAACCACAACCAAGACCATAACATGTCATTCTCATACCATTATTAGTCCTGCTTAAAACATCAACCTTTCCACTTCAAATTATGCAAGTTTCCACACTCACAAATGACATTAATATAAATATACTCATAACCAACATTAACCAACTTCCAAGGCTATATACAGAATGAACCATGAACCATTATAAGCCAACACATATGACTAAAAGACCTAGACCCTATATATGCCATAAACTTAAAATACTTGAAATCATCAATACACAAAATGATAGCTTGATAGTGTGATAGGATCTCCGGCGATCTCCAACCCCAGCTAGCTTAACGGCACTATAAAACATGCGAAAGGAATGGGGTAAGCTATATAGCTTAGTAAGTCCGTATGAACATAATAAGCAACTCTTACCAATCATTTACCAAATCTAACGATATAAACACAAGATAATATAAATTGCATTAAAACTCAAAGTTATAACTTATTTAGTCACATTGTTTGTTCTATCAATTTGCAAGCATAATTTAACATGTCTTGACATTAGCCTAATAACCAAAATCTTTCCATTATAACCATTTACCACAATCAACCAATCATTTCAAACCTCATAATAAACATGCGCATTAATTATGAGTATTCACTTTTCAAGCATATATTCTTCACTTTTCAAGCATATATTCTAACATCTTTCAATTGTTTAAAGCCCATATCTTCTCATAATCATTTTAACAGGCAATTATGTCAATCGTTCCTTTTTCTCATATTTGATAAATCACAATTTGTGTGAATAAAACATGTGATACCATAACTCAGTTTAGCCCGAAAACCAATTACATGATCGCCAACCGAATTTACCATGTATTTCGTACATCACAAGTATAGTGTAACACCCCTTACTCGTATTCGACGCCAGACAGGGTACGAGGCATTACCGAATGTAAACACAAGCAAACATACATTCCGAGTCGTAAATTTGGTACCAAATTAAAACTTTTTGCAAATACTCAGAAAGTCCCTAATACGAGCCTACGAGGCTCAAAACATGCTTTTGGAGTAGTTCAAGACTAAACCAAGAACTTTAGAAATTTTTACAACACTGAAAATTTTTCATGTTTTAAGGGCCACACGTTCGTGTGGCTTGGGACACACCCATGTGGGGACGTCGTGTGGTCACACACGCCCGTGTCCCAACCCCATGTAACTTTCTATTTGTCACCCAAGAACAAATTCAAATCACACAGCCAAGACACGCGCCCATATCCCGAGGTCATGTCCTTCACACGGCCGTGTCTCATGCCCATGTGCTTGATACTAAGCATTCTGTTTTGCAAACAATTTAGGTGCAAGGGACACACGGCCGGATCACACACCCATGGGGTTGACTGTGTGTCATACACAGCCTAGACACACGCCTGTGTGTCTACCCATGTGGACAATAATAAGGCTATTTACCAAGCCATTTGCCACCCTTATTCACACATACACATACCCCAATTCAAAGGCACAAAACAATACATACTTAGGCAACCAAAACATCCACATTCATGGTTAAAACATATCAACTTCAATCTTTATCTAACATATTCACTACATTTATTAAGCCTAAATCAAACATACAAATCTCACATTCATTAGGCTTCATTCAATTACTATCTAGTTACCCAATTATATTCAAATTTCTCATCTCATCAATAGGTCACAATTCCAAACATTACACAACCATGCCATAAATCACATTTCCAAATATTTCACATTCACCAAGCATACCATGATCATATTACCATAGACATTGACACATATATGAATATAATTATGCTTACAACCATGTTGCCAATATAAGCCAAATTACATGGCCAAATAGCAAAACAAGCCTTTGACGATTACAAGTCATTACATTGGCTAAAATCATATGACGCATATAACAGAATGACCAAGTCCCTATACATGCCATAACTTAAAATAATTTAATTCATCAATACCCAAAATGATAGCTTGATAGTGTGATAGAATCTCTGGCGGTCTCCAACCAAAGTTAGCTTGACGGCACTATAAAACATGGGAAAGGAAGGGGGTAAGCTATATAGCTTAGTAAGTCCGTATGAACATACTAAGTAACTCTTACGAATCATTTACCAAGTCCACAATATAAAAACAAAACAAAATAGTATAAATTGCTATAAACCTCATAGTTATAAATTATTCAGTCACATTGTTTGTTATATCAAATTGCAAGAATAATTTAACATGTCTTGACTTTAGCCTAACAACTATAATCTCTCCATTATAATCGATTACCACAACCAACCAATCATTTCATACCTCATAATAAACATACACATTAATTATGAGAATTCACTTTTCAAGCATATATTTTAACATCTTTCAATTGTTAAAGCTCATATCTTCCCATACTTCCATAGTCATTTTAATAGGCAATTATGCTAATCATTCCTTTTTCTCATAACCGATAAATCACAATTTGTGTGAATAAAACATACTATATCATAACTCAATTTGGCCCTGAAGCCAACCACATAATCCTCAACCAAATTTATCATGAATTTCATACATCACAAGTATAGGCAAAAAATCACAAGGTTTTCACAAAATCATTCTCGTGGAAATCATGAACTCATAATTTCATGAAGTCAATGCATATGGACTTTACGTACATACCTATACCAATTCGTAATACTTACATACTTTTTCTTTCTTTGACACACCCGTTGAAATTCCCATTGAACCACTTGGAATACTAAAGGATACTCGAGAATCTCGTACACATAGTACCATACCAATGCCATATCCCAGATATAGTCTTACATGTAATCTTGTATCGATGCCAAGAGCCCAGCTATGGTCTTACACAAATTCTCATATCGATGCCATATCCCAGATATGGTCTTACATGTAATCTCAGTAATCCTAATTTCATGACATTTGTATCCTATCTATTCCTAAGGTTCAACTGGGACTTTCGCTGTATTGAATCTCTATCGGTCGTTTCTGTAGTATCGTCCTCAATGGCATTCACATTTCATTTCAATAATATAGCATTTACCACAATTATATCAATAAATCATTTATACATATCTAATTTAATGTTTATTAAACGTATGAACTTACCTCGATATAAAAATGGCGAAAAGGACCTAACCGTTAAATACTCGTTTTTCCCTCGTTCTAATTCTAAATCTCGTTTTTCTTGATCTATAATATAATATTTAACTTATTTAATCATTATACTATTTAAATCGGTCCAAAATCACATTATGCCAAAAATTACATTTTTGCCCCTAAAGTTTCACATTTTTACAATTTAGTCCCTAGGCTCGTAAAATGAAATGTACTCAATTTCTTCAATACCTATGCCTAGCCGAACCTTATGCGTGCTTATAGTAGCCCATATTTTTCTTTTATTTGCATTTTAACACCCGTTTCATAATTTTTTACAAATAAGTCCTTTTTAGGCATTTTCAACGAAAAGCACTTATCGAAAGTCGTTTATCAAACAACTAACAGGCATTTTCTACCATTAAACATCAAAATACACAAATATCCATCATGGGTAAAATTTTAGTCTTTGATTATGTCTTAAATTAGTGCTAGAAATAGATAGATCATGTTACAAAGATTTCAAAATCATAAAAATCATTAAAAACGGGGCTAGAATGGACTTACAATCGAGCTTGGAAGCTTGAAAAACCCTAGTCATCATTTCTTCTTGGTACATTCGGCCACGGGGTAGAAGATGAGCAAAAAATTGACTTTTAATTTGGCTTTTTAATTCATTTAATTACCTAATTGCTAAAATACCCTTAATAAACTTTAGAAATATACCTAATCATGTCCATTTTTGTCCAACAACTTAACCCATGGTCTAATTAATATTTAAGGACCTCCAATTTAAAATTTCATAGCAATTAGACACCTCTAGCATGTAGAACTCAACTTTTGTACTTTTTACAATTTAGTCCTTTTGACTAAATTGAATGCCCAAACAATTTTTGAATGAAATTTTCACGATATCATTCCATAAAATTGTATACCATAAAAATATAATAAAAATAAATTTTTCTAAGTCAGATTTGTGGTCCTGAAACCACTGTTCCGACTAGACCCAAAATCGGGCTGTTACATATAAATCAATAATCACAAGGCTTTCATAAAAATATTCTCATGGAAACCATGAACTCACAATATCATGAAGTCAATGCTTATAAACTTTATGTACATACTTGTACTAGTTCGTAATACTTACAAGCTCTTTCTCTTCTTTGACATACCCGTTAAATTACCCATTAAACCACTTGGAATACTAAAGGAAACTCGGGAATCTCGTACACACAATACTGTACCAATGCCAATCCCAGATATGGTCTTACATGTAATCTCGTATCGATGCCAATAGCCCAGCTATGGTCTTACACGAATTCTCATATTGATGCCATATCCCAGATATGGTCTTATACGTAATCTCAGTAACCCTAACGTCATGACATTTGTATCCTATCTATTCCTAAGGTTTAACTGGTACTTTTTCCATATCGAATCACTATTGGTCATTTTCGTAGTTTCGTACTAAATATCATTCACATTTCATTTCAATAATATAGCATTTATACATATATAATTTAATGCTTATTAAACATACGAACTTACCTCGGCATAAAAATGGCGAAAAAGGCCTAACCATCAAATACTTGTTTTTCTCCCGTTCTATTTCCAAACCTCATTTTTCTTGATCTATATTACCACATTTAACTTATTTAATCATTATACTACTCAAACCAGCCCAAAATCACATTATGGAAAAATTACATTTTTGCCCTTAAAATTTTGTATTTTTACATTTTAGTCCCTAGGCTCGTAAAATGAAATGTATTTAATTTCTTCAACACCCATGTCTAGCCGAACCTTATACAAGCTTATAGCAGCCCACATTTTTCTTTTATTCGCATTTTAACACCCGTTTCATAACTTTTTTACAAATAGGTCCTTTTAGGCATTTTCATCGAAAATCACTTAGTAGAAGTCGTTTATCATACACCAAACATACATTTTCTACCATTAGACATCAAAATACACAAATATCCATTGTGGGTAATATTTTAGACCTTGATTATTTCTTAAATTAGTGGTAGAAATAGATAAATCATGTTACGAGGATTTCAAAAACATAAAAATCATTAAAAATAGGGCTAGAACGGGAATACAATCGAGCTTGGAAGCTTGAAAAACCCTAGCCATGGTTTCTTCTTGGTACATTTGGCCATGGGGTAGAAGATGAGCAAAAATTGGCTTTTTAATTCATTTAATTACTGAATTACTAAAACGCCCTTAATGAAAAACTTTAGAAACAAACCTAACCATGTCCATTTTTGTCCACCAACTTAACCAATGGTCTAATTACCATTTAAGGACCTTCAATTTAAAATTTCATAACAATTAGACACCTTTAACCTGTAGAACTCACATTTTGCACTTATTACAATTTAGTCCTTTTGACTAAATTGAGTGCCCAAACGTCAAAATTTTTGAATGAAATTTTCACGAAATCATTCCATAAAACTGTAGAACATAAAAATATAATAAAAATAAATTTCTCTGCGTCAGATTTGTGGTCCCAAAACCACTGTTCCTACTAGACCCAAAATTGAGCTGTTATACCATCACTGGCTGAAGGCAAACCCGAAGGCACTTGGTGTTAGGCTTTTACTTGTAGAAAAATTAAACATCTTGAGACTAAATCTGAAATATCTCGTTTCATACCTGACCACCAATACAGTTTCTTCAAATCATTATACATTTTCGTACTACCCGGATGAACTGATAAACAACCACTGTGTACTTCATGTAAAATTTTTTGAATAAGTTCATCATTGTTTGGTACACATACTCTATCTCGGAACATCAACAATCACTCGAACCGATCCGAAAGTCTGAATCACTACCCAATTCACACTAAGCTCTTCTGGCTTGCAATTCACTATCATTTTTTTGAGCTTCACAATTTTGCCGAAGAAATATCGTTCTAGCTCTCATCTTGGCCAAAATTGAACCATTGTTGGACAAAGTCAGTTTTGTATTCATAGCTCTCAAAGTAAACAAGGAATTCCTGCTCTAGGCATCTACGACTGCATTCGCCTTTCTCGGATAGTAGTCAATCACTAATTCATAATCTTTCAGTAACTCGAGCCATCTCTATTGTTGCAAGTTCAAATCCTTTTGAGTTATCAAATACTTTAAACTCTTATGATCAGTAAAAATATGGCATTTCTCATCGTACAAATGATGACGCCAAATTTTCAAAGTACAAAAATGGTAGCTAGTTCCAAATCGTGCGTCAGATAATTCTTCTCATGCGGTTTCAACTGTCCCGAGGCATAAGCTATCACTTTACCTAACCATTCAACGAAGCGTCACTATAAATTACAAATTCTTTTCCCAATTTAGGTTGTACTAAAATCGATGCCTCAGTCAATAATGCTTTCAATTTGTCAAAACTTTGCTGACATTTTTCAGACCATTCATGTAACACCTCTTACCCATGTCCAACACCGAGATAGGATACGAGGCATTACCAGACTTATACACAAGCAAACATACAAAACCGGGCCATAAAATTTCTTTCAAATTAAATTCATTCATACATATGCAAATTTTCCCTTATATGGGCCTATGAGGCCCAAAACATACATCGAGAGTAGTTCAGGACTAATCCGAGAACTATAGAAAACTTTGAGAACACTTACAGAAATTTTTATGAAATAGGGTAACACGCCCGTGCGGGTAGGCTGTGTGGTCACACACGCCCGTGTGGCTTGGGAAACGCCCGTGCCCTTAGCCCGTGTAACTCTCTATTTATGATGTCATCAAAATAATTAGGGTCACACGCCCGTGTGCTTAGGCCGTATGGCGAACTAAATTCCAAAAATTAAGTGCAGACTTTACACGGCCTGGGCACACGCCAATGTCCTGAGGTTGTGTCTATTACATGGGTGAGACACATGATCGTGTCTTTACCCATCTGTTTGTTACTGGGCATACTATTTTGACTAATTAGGCTGCAGGGGACACAGGGTCGGATCACACGCCCATGGGGCAGACTGTGTGTCACACACGGTCTAGACACATGCCCGTGTGTCTACCCGTGTAGACAAATTCTAGGGTAATTTCCAAGCCATTTGCCACCCTTAAATGCTCACTCACTTATGCACTTTTGATGGTATGCAACATAGATATTTAGTCACTCAAATACTGACAATCTTGATTATTCCATGACTTTGTAATGTCAACATATCAGATGCTCAAACCATCATGCTTTCATATGGCATTCCACACCAATTTCATATTTATTCATCCTTATAAACCTACTTTCAACCTACTCAATTATACCATGAACATGGTCATACCTTTTAGTCCCAATTCATTCATTAAGCATATGTTTCATTTATCACATCCATTACCAACAAACAACCACCAACCACATCACAAAGCATAAACACATTGCATGCATGCATAAATAATTAGGGTTGCAACCCGAGAAGCATATAAGCCACATCTCATGGACATATATAAAGTGAATCATAATACCATCATGAGCCAATTCATTTAGCTAATCAATATGACACATAACAAAATGACCAAGTCCCCTATACATGCCATACTCAAAATGTCGAGACTAACTATACCTAAATGTCCAATTGATAGTGTGATCAAGTCTCTAACGTCCTTCAATCCCTGAGCTAGCTTGGTGACATTATAAAAGATGGAAAGGAAGGCGGTAAGCACTAAAGCTTAGTAAGTCCATATGCAAATAGCATGCTATATAAACAAGTATTTAATATACATGTAACATAATGAACATAACTTATAATTCATCAAATCATTTAAACTTACTCATCACATAAACAACTTTGTCATAAGTTCACCACATACCAAGGCATTACTCATGAGCTCATTATACGTACCTGTATCGACTCATAACATAATCTCTTACTCATTCTTCTCATTAACTAACCCCTTGGGTCTTCTATCAAGTTACTCGGTAATTTACCTGTTGAAAACTCGAAATACTATTGGATACACGGAAGGCTCCCACATAATTGTCACATACGTAGCTAAAGCTACCTCATATCACATAACACATAAAGGCTCAGTCTCAAGCTACTCACGGGTCTACTTACACAAGCTATCGGTTAAGACAGAGCTACACGGGCTACTCAGACAAGCAGTCAAGTATCCACAACACATGCCGGACTACCCAGCCACCGGTAGGACGTACAAGACCAACACCCAGAACAACATAAACATATCTCATGAGCTCATAAATCACATGGTTCCTAGTGACATGTCACTTGTATCCTAAACTATTCATAAGGTTCAAACGGGATTTTTCGATATCACATCTGTCAAGCTTGCTCGTATTGTCGATCTCAATGTCCATAATACTCATCACTTACTCATAATAGCATTAAAGAATTTGAATTCACATAATATTCAAGCACCAAAAATATAACATAACATCACATTATTTGTATATGAACTTACCTCGGTACAAAATGATGAAAATGAGCCTATTCTTCGTTAACCTTGTTTTTCCCCCGATCAAGACCCGAATTACGTTTTTCTTAATCTATAATGCCAAATTTAACTTATTTAATACATACATTGTTCGAATCGACCCATAACACATACTTTGGTAAAATTACCTTTTTACTCCTAACTTTTCACTTATTTACAAATTGGTCCTTAGGCTCGTAAAATGAAATGCATGCATTTTCTTTATGATGCGTGATATTCATAACAGGTTTTAAAGATTTATAAATGAATCGTTCTTGAGACTAACTTTTTATCACGATTAAGGTAAGTGTACCTATCGAACAGTAGTATAGTTCAGCAAAACCGGATTGTCGAACCCAAAGGAACTACGAGTACTAGTATTTACTTCCTTTTTATTATCTAGCCTAAAAATTAAGAGGTTTGGTTATCTAAACTAATTATTAACTAAGAATGCACAGAAAGTAAACTTGGAAAAATACTTTTGGGAAAATTCGATTGATTGGGACAATACTTAAGGAAAATCCACCTAGATTTCACTTGTTATTTGACTCTGAATCAGGCGATTTATTCATTTGACTTGATCCGTAGAAACCCTAAATTATATTATTACCCCTCTCGAGACTAATAACGTCTAACCCTAGGTTGAATAATTGAAATCTCTTTCTAATTAACACCCTAGAATTGCATTAACTCGATCTATGAATTCCCTTATTAGGTTTCACCCTAATCTAGCAAAATCTTGTCACCCTATCTCTAGGCGCGCAATCAACTCCGCTTAATTATGATAATTTTACTCTTAGACAGGGTCTATTCCTCCTCTGAATTAGAGCGTTAACTTGAATCAATATCCTGGAATGTTAAAACAAGAATTAAGAACACATAATTAAGAACAAGTCAAATATTTATTATACAAATCAGATAATAATAACAAGATCTGTCTTAGGTTTCATTCCCCTTAGGTATTTTGGGGGTTTAGTTCAAATTTATGAAAGAAAACATCTCAAAAGCATAAAGATAACAAAACATAAGAAAACCCAAAACTCCTGAAGGAACTTGAAAGGAGATCTTTAGTTTTGATGATGAATCTGACTCTTGAGATGGATCAATCGGCTTTTCTTAGGTAATTCCTTGCTTCCTATTCTTGCATCCCCCTTCTAAGTGCCTCTTTAGGTGTTTAAATAGGCTTTAGAATGCCTAAGAGCCCTCAAAATTGGCTTTTTCCGAATTGGACTAAACTTGGGCTCGCAGGGACACGCCCGTGTGACACTCCCGTGTGCGATTACTTAAGGTCGTTGTCAAGGTTGTTAAATGGGCACGGGCATGTGATCTACTCGTGTAAGTCGTACTTCGATCTTACTAAAGGAACACGGCCGTGTGACATGCCCGTGTGAGGAAGTCCAGGTCGTGTTGATTTCCACGTGGGTCCATTTTCTCTGTTTTTGGCCCGTTTCTCGCCCTTTTTACTCTTCTATGCTCACCTAAGTATAAAACATGAAATTAAAGGATTAGGAGCATCGAGTTCACCAATTCTAAGGAGAAACCATCCATAAAATGTGTTAAGCATGAGATGAAAATATGTATAAATTATAGTTTATCACTTTACTACCCAAGCCTAGCTGATTCATATTCCTACTCCTAGCTGCCCACATTTTTTTTCTTTATTTCACATATTTACTACCCATTTTATAACTTTTACAAATAGATCCTTTACATGCATTTCCATCAAAAATCACTTAGTAAAAGATGTTAAACACTCATCAAGCTTTCATATTCTTCCATTAAACATCAAAATACATGCATGTCACACATTGGTAAGTTTTTTAACATGAAACCTAGCTTAAAATAAGGGTAGAAATAGCTAGATCATGCTTCAAGGATCTTAAAAAAATGAAAAACATAAAAAACGGGGCTAGGATTTACTTACTATTGAGCTTGAAAAGTTGAAAAACCCTAGCTATGGAACCCTTAGGAATTTCGGCTATGGAATGGAGAAGATGAGAAAATTTTGCTTGATTTTTCCCTTTTTATTCTTTTATTAACCAAATGACTAAAATGTCCTTTAAGCATTTCTTTCAAATTTTCCTATGCATGCCTATTTTTGTCCAAAATTTTAGAACTTGGTCAAATTACTATTTAAGGACCTCTAATTAATAATCCATAGCAATTTCATGCTTAAAGCTTCTAGAACTCAAGTATTGCAACTTATTCAATTTAGTCCCTAACTTCAAATTGGACACTTTAGGAATAAACTTTCTTCATGAAAATTTTACACAAACATGCATTCCTATCATGGATCATCAAATAATCATAAAATCATTATTTCTACTTTGGATTTGTGGTCTCGAATCCACTGTTCTGACTAGACCTTAATTTGGGATGTTACAATTTAAATTTAACATTTTTTGCAACAACTTGGTCATAGGAGTTGCAATCATCGAAAATCCTTTGAAAAAACATCGGTAATAACAAGCTAAACCCAAAAAGCTTCTAACTTCAAATACATTCCTTGGTGGTTTCCAATCAACAATTGTGAAAATCTTGTTTGGATCAACCCGAATACCATCACCTGAATGATATGTCCCAAAAATCTAACTTCTCAGAGCCAAAACTCACTTTTATTGAATTTAGCAAACAATTTCTTATTTCTCAAAGTCTGCAATACAATTCTTAAATGTTCGGCATGCTTAGGCTCATCTTAAGAATAAATCAGGATATCATTAATGAATACAACCACAAACTTATCTAAATACAGTCAGAAAATTTGATTCATCGAGTCCACAAAAATGGCAGGAGCATTAGTTAGTCCGAAAGACATAATAAGAAATTCATAATGCTCATACCTTGTCCTGAAAGTAGTTTTTGGCACATCCGACTCTTTTACTCTCAACTGATAGTAGCCAGATCTCAAATCAATCTTTGAGAATACCGTTATCTGTCAATTCTTGCAACTGAGACTTTAATTCTTTCAATTCAGTTGGAGCCATTCTATATGGAGCTATTGATATCGGTGCAGTCCCAGGTACTAAATCGATAGGAAACTCAACATCTCTAATTAGAGGTAACCCAGGCAACTCTTCTGGAAATGCATCTGGATATTCACAAGCTACTGGCACTGATTCAATTTTCAATTCAGACATCTTTGTATTCAACACTTAAGCAAGATAAGCTTCACAACCTTTTTGTACGCACCTCTGAGCAGATATAGATGAAATCACAATAGGCAATTCACTTGATTCATCGGTTTCAACCTAAAGAACTTCACCATTTTCACATTTCAATTCAATAGTTTTCTGTCTACAATTTACTATGCCATCATGCAGTGTCAACCAGTCCATACCTAAAATAACATCGAATTCGTCAAATGGCAACAACATTAAGTCAACCGAAAAATAGTGACCTCGAATCATCAAAGGACAATCCTTGCAAAATTTATCAACTAGCACATATATGCATAAGGGGTTTGACACTTTAATCACAAACTCAGTAAACTCAATAGGTAAATTATTACTCGATACCAAATTCACACAAACATAAGAATGAGTCGATCTAGAATCGATCAATGTAATAACATTAGTATCATAAAGAGAAAATGTACCTAATCACATCGGGAGATAACACACCCTCACAAGCATGTATGGCATAAGCTCTAGCAGGTGCTCTAAATTCGAATCTCACAGCTAAATCCTTCGTCACACCTTCACTGCTAGTTCTATTCCTGGTATTTCTCGGTCGCCTACCTCTATTGGTAGTATTGCTCGGCCTTGTACTCTGAATTTTTTCTTCCTCAGCCATCCCAGGGAAATCTCAGATAAAATGCTCTTGAGAACCACACTTGAAACAAGCTCGATCATTCATCCTACACTCGTCGGGATGTCATCTACCACAATGTTGACATTCAGCCCTGTTAGACCTAACATTACCCACACTTGTCATTGATGTAGCTTGAGCTTTAGGATCCGAATATTGTTTCCCGTGGCCTTTGTGTGAATACCCAGCTGAAACATTTGAACGAGAATACATTTCTCTAAATTTCTTTGACTGAGATTGAAATGACTTACTCATCGGCCTTTTTCTTGCATCTTTAGCCTCACTCTCAGCCTTTCTTTTCCCTTTGCTTAGTTCTTCGACTTTGCAAGCTCGTTCAACCAATACAACAAATTCTTTTAGTTCTAAGATTCCAACTAATAGTCTAATGTCTTCATTCAGCCCATCTTCGAAACTTTTTACACATAATAGCCTCAGAGGAAACACACTCTCGGGCATACTTACTGAGCCTGACAAATTCTCACTCATACTCAGTCACTGACATTCGGCCCTATTCCAACTCAAGAATTCTTTACATTTCTGATCGATAAACTGCTGACTAATATATTTCTTTCGAAATTCCTCCTGAAAGAATTCCCATGTAACCCTCTCTCGGCACCACAGATACTAGTGTCTTCCACCAGTGATATGTTGTATCCCTCAATAATGATATAGCACATTTCAATCATTCATTGGGTGTACATGATAACTTATCAAATACCCTGATAGTATTCTCAAGCCAGAACTTGGCTCTCTCAGGGTCATCATCTGCATTTGCTATAAATTCTTTAGCCCCTTGCTTTTGAATCTTATCAACTTAAGGCTTATTCAGTCTTACCAATTCCACACCTTGAGAAGCTATGAGAATCGGTTAGGGATAAGGAGGGGGTGGAGGATGTTGAGCAGTCAGATTTGTTCGAACATGTAACAGCCCGATTTAGATCCTAATCGAAATGGTGGTTTCGGGACCACGAATCTAAGTTAGAAAGATATTTTTAAAAATTTTTTTGGTGTTTATAATGTGTGAATTTGTGTGCACTAAATTTTCATTTTAAAATTTTATCGTTTGGATGCTCGATTAAATAAAAAGGCTTAATCGCGTAAATTAAAAATTGGGTAGTTTAATGTATAAAGGGCCAAAATGCCATTGGCTTTTAAAATAGAAGTCTTTATGTTGAAATTAGCCATTAATTTATTAAGTGGACGACAATAGGTTTATATTATAATGTTTTGATATAAATTTATTAAGGTTACTTTAATAAACTAATATTATACACCATTATAATATAACATATATCATAAAAAAATAAACCATGATTCATTTTATATTTTCTTTTGGCTAAAACTTAAACAAGAAATAAAAAGAAAAGAAAACCTAGGTTCAACACTTTCAAGCTTGATTTAAGGTAAGTTCTAGCTCGGTTTTTGATAATTTTTATGTTTTTGAGATCGTTGCTTCGAATACTATCTGACCCATGCTTAAATTTTTTTTATTTTGATGAATATATTGAGTTATGCCATTGATGAAAGCTTATGATTTTTTTGTTTGATGATGAAATATTAAAGACATGTTTTAGATTAACATGTTTTGTATTGGAGTTTTTGATGATTTTTAGTAATTAGGATTAAATTGTAAAAATAATAAATTGAGGGACTAAAATGTGAAATAAATGAAATATAGGACTAGTATGAGTACAAGTAAAATTCGGCCTAACTATGTTGTTGTGAGATTTTGCATATTTTGTGTTTTATGCAATAGGGACTAAATTGTGAACAATGTGAAATATTAGGGGTAAAAGTGTAATTTGCCCATTTGTGTGTTTTGGATGAATTTGGTTTAATATTTGATTTAATAATTTTAATTTATATTAATTTAGATCAAGAAAAGAGAAAATCGGATTTAGATCGGGGAAAAACTAAAGTTGTCGACTAGCCAATCCATACTGATTTTTCATTGTCCGAGGTAAGTTTATAAGCAAATAGATATCGTTAATTCAAATTATGTATAAGTTAATATGCTGCTTTGGAATTCATGGATTTATATTAGAATTATCCGAATATGATTAAGCATCGAAATAATGTATTTGAGTTTAATTCATCTGAGTTATAACATTTGAAAGTCCGTATAAACTATATGGAATATCTGAAATTTTTGATATATGAATTGTTTATGAGATAACTTTATAATAGTGATATTCGGGCTTTGAGCCTAGCAAGCCTTGTGCTGGTGTATTAAATCGGGCTTTATTGCCTAGCAAGCTTTATGCCAGTGTATTATTTCAGGCTTTATTACCTAGCAGGCTTTATGCCAGTGTATTATGTCAGGCCTATTGCTTAGCAGGTTTTGTGCCGGTGTATTATACTAGGCTTTATGCCCAACAAATTTTATGTGAGCAATGGTAAAAGTAATCAAAGGTGTTAAATAAGGTAAAGTGATCAGGTATGTGAATGTGGTTTACTTATTTAAAATGAGGATATATTGACTGAAAGTTATGTGATAAAAATGTTATGTGATGCTATTGAAAATGTATATAATTATGGGTAATGTATTTGGTCTTGTGACGGGTTTAAGTATGTAATTTAAAAGCTTGATTTATGAGTATGTATATATGAATGCATATGTATAATTGATTATATATGAAATTATGACTTTGAAATTGGAGAATATAATGATAATTGATATATATGTATATTCACCATAGTATATTTTGAATATAAATATATATTTGATTTTGGTTTTATTTTATTGATCTATCAAGATCATTAATTTGTTTAAATTGCTTATAACTTACTAAGCTAAGTTAGCTTATTCTGTGTATATGTGTGTTTCTGTTTTATAGATTTTGGATCAAGTTACAAGCTCGGAGATCGTCAGCAAAGTTCATCACACTATCTACTACTTTGGTATTTATATAGTTGAACTCGAATTATGGCATGTATAGGCTGGATTTTATTTTGAAATATTGGATTTTTGTTGTGTGTAATCTAGCCATGCGAAAATGGCTTGCTTATTATGCTTAAGTTTGGTTTTATATATTTTTATTTAAAATGTTTGTTGTGTTTGGTTTTGGTAATTAGGCATTGAAAATTTTGGATGTATATGTGGTTGTTTTGGCTATGGTTTATGCATGGATAAAAGTATATATAAATTTGTTTGATATGTTTTGGTTAAGGTGTAATTGTTTGTTTTGGCATTAAAGAACATTCGGTTATATCCGAACATCATTGGAAATTATTTTGGTATGCATACTATATTATATGTTTTATCTTTATAAATGGTTTAATGAATTAATTAAATAATTGAGTAAAATGATAATGATTTATATATACGTATATATTTGAAAGTGTAGTAGTTATTTTGCTTGGGTCTGTAATGGTAATGTATGTTTGTATATTGTGTTTGAATGGTTGGTTAATTATGTATAATCAATGAAAACAAATAATGAGTACATTATACAACTATTTTTGGTTAATATGATTTGTTTGAGGTACGGTATTAAAAGACCAAAATGTTAGTTTTGTATTAAGTTGAAAATGTGTTATATATATGTGGTTCAACAAATGTGTTTAAATTAGGAAATTATATGTTTACCTAAATGTTCATGTTATAATTGTGATATTAAATATTTGTGGACTAAGTGAAGCTACGAAAATTTTGATTAATGGATGTGGTTTTTGTGATGGTTTTAAAAGGCATTTTACTTGAATATAATGATTAGTTTATTTGAGTTGTTTAATTGGCTAATTTTAAATATTATATATATATCAATGTTACATGAATGTTGTAGTTAGATAATCAAATGTTATAAAGGTATGATAATATTTTATAGATGAAATAGACATAATAATGGTATGTGTTATTTATATGAAAAGAAATGAGGTATGTTTACATGTTATAAAGTATGTGCATATAATTTGATAGTTGATAAGTTATTTTATATATATATATATATATATATATATATATATATATATATTGTTTGAATGCCTTAAATGTTATAGTATACATATATGATTGGTATGTGAAGTGACATATGCTTGGTTATGAATTTAACATTCGATTTTCATGATTCGTTGGTTGTACCGACTAAATATAAATTTGGAAATTATAAGAATTATAGAATCGAAGTATGTTAGTTGTTTCAAAAATTTTATTAGATGATTATTACTGAAATGAAAGTTTGTTCTGAGTTGTATTTTGATCAGCAATGCCTCGTAACCCCTTTTCGACGACGGATTAGGCTTAAGGGTGTTACAAAATAAACGTTGAATACCACTCGTTTATCATGTGGAGGAAGGCTTCCCTAGCCCTGCTCCCTGACTAACCATGGGAGGTCTACTTGCAGATGGTGTTGCCCCTTGAGTAGGATCCGATGCATTACTTTCTACCTTATCAACTACAGCTCGATCCGGATCCATTTACTATATAAAAACAAAGTTTAAAATTGTCAAGAGTCATCACATATCACAGTTTATTCATGGCATGTATAGCTAGACTTTTACACACACTGCGTTGGTTGAGAATCGACTAAACTGTAGCTCTGATACCACTAAATGTAACACCCCTTACCCGTATTCAACGCCAGAACAGGGTACGAGGCATTACCAAACTTATCACACGAACAAACATACAATTTTGGGTTATAAATTTGTGTCCAAATTAAAACCATTTGCATTTAATCATAAAGTCCCTAATACGAGCCTACGAGGCCCAAAACTTGCATTGGAAGTGGTTCGAGTCTAAACTGAGAACTTTAGAAATTTTTATGAAACTTAGAAAATTTTCCACTAAACAGGGGTCACACACTTGTGTGGATATGGAAGACGCCCGTGTGGCCTAGCCGTGAGATCACACACGCCTGTGTCCCAACCCTGTGTAACTCTCTGACTTGTAACTCATGGACAATTTGAGATCATAAGGCCAAGTCACACGCCAGTGTACTAGGCCGTGTGGAAAATTAATTTTCATAAAATAGGGGCAGACTTCACACGGCTAAGGCACATGCTTGTGTTAGAGACTGTGCTGTCTATAGGCTGAGACACAAGCCCATGTCTCTACCCGTGTGCTCAATTCTGAGTATTTTGTTTTTCAAAACCAAGGTAAAGGGAGCATACGGCCTAAACACATGCCGTGGGGCAAGCTGTGTGTCACACACGACCTAGACACACACCCGCGTGTCTACCAGTGTGGACAAAAGTAAGTGCTGCATGATATTCGTAACAGGTTTTAAATATTTATAATGAATTGTTCTTGAAACTAACTACTATCACGATGAAAGCAAGTGTACCTATCGAACAGTAGTATAGTTTTAGCAAGACCGGATTGTCGAACCCAAAGGAACTAAAAGTACTAGTAATGATTGTCTTTTTATTATCTAACCTAAGAATAATGGGTTTTTTTTTAACTAACTAATTAACTAAACTAAGAAATCACAAAAAATAGAATTGGGGAATTACTTTTTGGAAAAACGATTGAATCAAGACAATACCTAAGGAAAAATCCACCTAGACTTCACTTGTTATTTGACTCTAAATCAGACTATTTATTCATTTGACTTGATCCGTAGAAATCCCTAAGTTATATTATTATCTCTCTTGAGACTAACAACATCTAACCCTAGGTTGAATAATTGAAATCTCTTTCTAATTAACTCCCTAGGGTTGCATTAACTCGATCTATGGATTCCCTTATTAGGTTTCACCCTAATCCGGCAAAATCTTGTCACCCTATCTCTAGGCGCGCAACCAACTCCCCTTAATTATGAAAAATGTACTCTTAAACAGGGTCTATTCCTCCTCTGAATAAGAGCTTAACTTAAGTCAATATCCTGGAATATCAAAACAAGAATTAAGAGCACATAATTAAGAACAAGTCAAATATTTATCATACAATTCATATAATAATAACAAGATCTGTCTTAGGTTTCATTCCCCTTAGGTATTTAGGGGTTTTAGTTCATAACTAAAAAGGTAAACATCTCAAAAGAATAATGAATACAAAACATAAAGAAAAACCCAAAACTCTTGAAGGGAAATTGAGGGGAGATCTTCAGTCTTGACGATAAATCTGGCTTCTGAGATGGATCAATCGGCTTTCCTTGAGTAGTTCCCTACCTCCTTCCCCTTGTGTGTCCTTTTTCCTCCTCCTCTAGGGTGTATTTATAGGCTTTGGAATGCCTAAGAACCCTCAAAATTGGCCTTTTCCTAATTGGACTAAACTTGGGCTCGGTAAGGACACGTCCGTGTGCGATTGCTTAAGGCCGTGGTCAAGCCTGTTAAATAGGCACCGGCATGTGGTCCACCCGTGTGAGCCGTGCTTCGATTCTACCAAATTGACAAAATTGTGTGGTTTGCCCGTGTGAGGAGGTCCAGGCCGTGTTGATTTTGTACATTGGCCTATTTTCTCTGTTTTTGGCCTGTTTCTCATTCTTTCCACTCTTCTATGCTCACCTAAGTATAAAACATGAAATTAAGGTATTAGGAGCATCAAATTCACCAATTTTAAGGAAAAATCATCCATAAAATGTGCTAAGCATGGGATAAAAATATGTATGAATTACGGTTTATCAAATACCGCCACACTTAAGCATTTGCTTGTCCTCAAGCAAAATCCTCAACTCATAATCAAAATAAATTCTTCTCAACTTATAATTTCTATCGATAATATCTCAAAATAATCCATAGGTAATCATACATTGAAAATTCAACTGAAAGAACATCAAAGTTTCAAACATTCCAAGTTGAGCATTTTATTATGAAAACATAGATGTCTCCCCTTATCTAAGTAATTACCTTTGATTCAAAATATCACAGAGTTTCACATCCTCACTAAAGATTCATTCAAATCACTCGAGCTGTTTAAGGACAATAAAATGAAGCACTGAATAGTCAATAATGAAGAGTCATTACCATAGGCTTGCAGGAAAATCAAATCTCCACCACTATAAATTGAGATGAAACATTAATAAAAAGGTCTTTAGAGGGTTGCAACGTGGCTTTGGTTAAGGGTTTGGTCACAAGTTGAAAGAAAGGGTTAGAATCGAGATTGAATTAAAAAATTGCTTAACTAGAAAAATGACTAGTCATCAATTGCGTACAACAGAGCTTTTTCTCAGAATATGTAATTTAACTTCTTTGGCTCAAAAGATCACTACTACTAATATTTATACATCTTTTTTTAAGAACAAGTCAAATTAAAAAAAAAGAATAAAACATAGCTAAGCAATTATTCCAACTCAAATCTCGACAAAAATAGGGATCAAATTAATTTAGGGGATTTCAACAATAATGAGTTATAGGTTAATATCGAGGGTAAATTAATGAATGGGTTGTTAGGCTCAAGGGGGTTCACTAAGGGTTAATTGTGAAGGTAGGCTTTTATAGAGTGAGTGGGTTAAACCTAAGTGCCTTTATTATTTTGACATATCAAATCAAATGGTGTGGTCTTGACATGCATAATCAAGCAAGTTCTAGAATAACAATTCAATACTGACGCACTCATAATGAAAGTGAGCATGAAAGAAATAATAGATGCTCTAAAGGCTCAAGATCTCATAAAAATTATGGCTTTTTGATGTTTAAACTTAAAGAATTCCAACTCAAGATAATACCTAAACTTGGGGAAACAACCTAAAAGTTTTTAATTCTTCAAAAATCAACT
Organism: Gossypium arboreum; assembly: GCF_025698485.1. Classification (NCBI taxonomy): domain Eukaryota; kingdom Viridiplantae; phylum Streptophyta; class Magnoliopsida; order Malvales; family Malvaceae; genus Gossypium; species Gossypium arboreum. The sequence goes on along the minus strand of NC_069077.1, from coordinate 112,611,807 downwards.
TATCATGCTTGATTCCCTAATGTCTTAAATTTTAAACCCTCAATGCATAAATGCCTATGTTTTAATTCAAGATATATCAATAAAAGTCATAAATCAATCAAAATTCATCCTAAACATAATATGAGAGCTTTTCAAGAGAACAAGACAATCATTCAGGGATTTTTCTGAAAGTAAAATGAATACCCCCCACACTTAAGATGTACATTGCCCTCAATGTACAGAGATAGATATGTAGAAAAGAATATAAATATAAGAAAGGGAGAGAAGTGAAACTTCCTGAGTGATGAATGAATTTCCTTGAACTGGAGTTTTGGAGAATAATCGACGTGAGGGTGGAGTAGGATACTCCGGTGGTGGTAGAGGTTCATTAGTCCATAAGTCCTTCTCCAACAGAATATTATATCTGAAGTTGGCTATGGTTGTGGTCGTGCAGGACATGGCAGTCGTGGAGAACCTTTCTCGATAGAGTTTTTAGTTCCTATGTGATGATGAGCTGAGGAGCTCTTTATAACTATGATAAAATTAGGAACTCTTTAAGAGGTATACTGAAGCATAATTACTCGTAAGGAAATAGCCGAAGACTAAAAATTGTAAAAACTCAAGATAAAATAGTATTTGTGACAGCCCTATTTTGACCCTAGTCGGGAAGTGGTTTCGGGACCGCTAAACCGAATTACCGAAATATTTGGATATAATATTTTATATCTAAAATATATGTTTATGCCTGTGTGAATTTTTAAATGCTTTAATTTTTACCAATTGATGTGAAATTAATTGAAAATGGACTTATGTGAAAATTTTGAGAATTGTGTTAGGTAAATTTTGAAAGGACCTTGTATTATGTGACTTTAAAACCCAAGGACTTGCATGTCAAATTAACATTTTATATATATAGTGGCGGCCATGTGGGATAATCAATGAAAATGTATGTATTTTATACATATATTAGTATTATTATATTATTATAATAATATATGTTATTAGTGTTATAATAAAATAAATAGAATAGTGAAAGGTGAAAAGAACAAGGCTTAGTTCATTTTCTTTGTTCTTCAATTGCCGAATATAGGAGGGAAAAGTTAGGCTTTCGGTCACTCTTGGATTTTTGCTAGATTAAGGTAAAATCTCATGTTATTTCCTTTGAATTTTTTTAAGTGTGGTTGATAACTAAGTATTTGACTTAGCCCATTTTGAAATTTTGAATTCTATGGTAAATTGGGCATTCGCCATGATATGGATGGTAAGAGATGGTGGTTGTTTTATGCTTTTATGAGTAAAGGTGGATAAGTGAGGTTTAAACTTGTTAGATATGCATAGTAGTGGTTCGGTGCTTTGGGGAATTTTGGCTAACATGTTGGAGCTTACGAAATGGAATTTGAGGTTTTGAGCATAGTTTATATAATTTGTGAATGAAATACTTGAAATTATGAATTGGGAACATGAATTTAGTCGGCCACTTAAGACAAATTGTCAAATAATGCTCAACATTAGTGCTGTTACTTAATTGGTAAATTGAGCTTAGAATAGGTGAATTCGTGGTATGGGGAAAGTATTTATATTTGGCCATTAGTTAGATATTGTTAAAATCATTGAAATAGGGAATGGTAGGTTTAATTGAAGAAGTCATGCTTTGTGTGCCTTATTTGCTTATTGAACATTCGGCTATGTCCCTAGAGAAATGAGTGAATTGATGATAATAGTTTATGAGGATTAGCTTTGCGGTTTATGTTTAACAAGATGAGAAATAAATTAAGATGAACTTAGTGTGCCGATTGGGAGCTAGGAAGTTGAGTTGAAGATAGAAAATAGTGAGTAAATATTTCATAGACATTTTTTTAACATTAAAGTTCACATGAATTTAAGCTTACTAAGCGATCACGTATTCGCTCTTGGTAATTATTATGTCATGAATAATGAGTTTGATTAAAAGGTTTTGCAAACGTGATCTAATCAATAATTTAGTTGTGATTTGTAACATAGTTGTATTTGGCCGAATGTGTTTGTAATGGAAAATTTTGTGTATGTGGGTGTGTGGCATTAGTAGTTAATGGCATTCGGCATTGTTTAATTAAAAATTGAAATGAATGCTTGAAAGTTAAATAGGTCGCTCTAATGACCAAATATGCTAAAAGCTAATATATGGACAAATGATACGAATGAATTGGTTTTTGAAATGCATATGGTTGCCGTACGAATGTGTTTGATTGAGAAGTAAATTTTGTTTGATTTAGCTCAAGAGCTTAAAGGATCAAAGTTGGATAAGGGGAAAGAAAAAGTAATTGAATAGCCGTGGACATCTAATCGTCAACCACTTCCGAGGTAAGTTTTAAGTGATTAAACGTTGAGTGAATTCAATCATAATAGGATATGATGAGCTGAATTAGTAAGATATGATGTGGCCATGATATGTTCTAAACACAAATCGTAAGTTCTCAATTGTTTGAACTTGGAAATTTTAAGAACAAAAATTTTAATAATCTGCTTAGGACAGCAGCAGTAACGTGATTTTAAAAAATCACCATAAATTGTTGGCGTTGAATTAGAGGCTGAATAAAATGTGTAATCAAAGCTTAATGAGTCTAGTTTCTTATAAAAGAAACTGTGTAAACAAAGAAATCTCCTATAAAGAGATAATTAAAGTTGTGTGAGACGGTGTCGAAATGACTTGGAAATCCCCTGTTCCATTTTTAGAAAATCATTATAAATTGTAAAAAAATGTTTATAAGATAAAATTTATATGCTTAGACTCCTTAATGAGTCTAGTTTCAAATGAAATCAAATAGAACACATTTTGAATTTTTTTTCAATGAGAAATTTGATTCGTAGTGAAGAGTGGTCAGATTAGTCAAACAGTGAAACAGGGGAAACTTTAAGAAAAATCTGGTATTGATTGGCCAAACATAAAATTTTGAAACTTTTATGGATAGAAGATATATGAGTCTATATTCAGGGAAAATTAACGGCAATTGATTTTGAGTTTTGTAGCTCCAGTTATAAATAATTAAGTGACTATTGCTCAGGAAAACAGTTTGTAGTGAATATGTGAATTTGTTGTAAACATTGATGAAACTATTTGAGTTGCTTATAAGCTATTGCTGAAATTGATGTATAAGATATGTAAACGTGGTAAAGCCGAATGGCCAATGTGATGAATGTGAATGTGTATATATGTGATAAGGCCGAATGGCCAATGTGACGAATGTGAATATGCATATATGTGATAAGGCCAAATGGCCAATGTGATGAATGTGAATGTGTATATATGTGATAAGGCCGAATGGCCAATGTGATGAATGTGAATGTGTATATATGTGATACGGCCGAATGGCCAATGTGATGAATGTGAATGTGTATATATGTGATAAGGCCAAATGGCCAATGTGATGGATGTGAAAGTGTATAAATGTGATAAGTCCCGAAGGGCATTTACAAGATTATATATCAGGGTTAAAACCCCGCAGCTTTATCGAGAATATTATCTTGATTAATGTCCATAGGCTTCGTGCTTGTACTATATCCGAGCTTTAAAGACCCGACGGCTAAATGCTAGGATTCAAGTAAGACTTTGATATTGAGTATCTGCAATAAGTTACCATCAAATATGTGTTATGTATTTAAGATGTTCAGGTACGTATTACTTACTCATCGGTGGAGTGATTTCGAGGTGAATTATCAGTATCGAAGAGGTAGGTAATGTGATTAATATTATGACTCCAAATATGTGAATGATCTAATTGGTAATTGTATGCCTGTATAATGAAGTATGTGATGAAATGTTCTTATGTATTAGAGCATATTCTGCCCAAAAGCCTTATGGTTTGAGTATGGGTTGGGCTAAATGTACCAAAGACAAGGTAAGGATTATGTTTTGCACATTTACGTATATGTGATAAGGAATATGTTTGTTTCTTTATGTGCCTACGGTAATTTAGTATTTGTCATGTTGAAATACTTAAAAATAAGGGTGTGATTATGAATAAGTGGAAAGGAACATGGAAAGTTGAAAATTGATGAAGAATGTGCTTTGGAAATATTTGACCATCTAGGTCATTATTATTCGAAAGTATATATGTGATAGCCAAGTGCTGCGTTTAATGATATTATAGTTCGAGATGAAGCTCTAGATTAACTTCATCGAATAGTTGAAATGAATGACCAACGATAGTGATTGAGAACACTTTGTTTTGCTTAAAACTTACTAAGCATTAAATGCTTACTCCGTTCTTTGAATCTCTGTTTTATAGATTTTGGTTCGTCACCATCGGACTCGGGATTATTGAAGTCAAGTCGCCCACACTATCAAAGCCCTTTTGGTACACTTTTGGTTGAACTTTGAAATGGCATGTATAGGACTACCCATTTTGTTGTGGGTCATGTACCCTTTGGTTTTGTATATATTTGGATAGCCATGCGAAAATGGCTTATATACACTTTGAGCATAGTATTATAATCGTTTTGTATGTTGTTCATTAAGAGGTATGGAAATGTTTGGAAACGATTAGCCATTGGAATGGTTAATCATGATCATATTTTGTGCTATATATGCTAAAAGGGTTAGTTGAATCATGGAAACTATGAAATAGGTAAAGTCTACCTTAAAGGCAGATGCTGACAGCAGCAGTGATGTAAATTTGAAAAATCACTAAAAATAGTAGGAATGGAATTAAATAGTGAATAAATTATGTAATCAAACCTTGATGAGTCTACTTTCATATGGAAGTAACGAAATGATCATATCAGACGTATCTTATGAGGTGTTTAAGTTTTCGTGGAACAGGGCCAGAGCGATTTTTGGATCCCCTGTTCCGACTTTGAAAATTTACTATAAATTAACCAGAGATAATTAGAAGTCATTCCCTATATGTAAAGATTCCTTTTTGAGTCTAGTTTCTTTAGAAACAAACGGCATAAGTGTTGAAGCCCTGTACAGGGAGATATTCAAGTCGCAATGCATGAAGGTCAGAGCAGTCGAACCCTAAAACGGGGGAGACTTTAACTAATAAACTGTACTAATTGGCTTTACCAAAAATTCTAGAAAAAAATTTGTAGATGGAGTTATGAGTCTAGTTTCAGGAGAAATTTACGGAACTGGTTTTCGAGTTCTGGAACTCGAGATATGATTTTTAAGGTAACAGTGACGCAGTTAGCCAGCTTGTCTGGAAATGTTAAAATGGGCTGTGCAAGAAATGAATTTTGTCTGTGAACCCCTCGTGTCCGACTCCGGCAACGGCCTCGGGTACGGGGTGTTACAGTATTAAAAGGAAATAAAAAATAATTTCAAAATATAGAGATAAAAATAAAATAAAATAAATAATAGGTGTTTACAGAGAAATTAGGGCACACGGTCGTGGGGCACGCCCGTGTGCTCTAAGCTTAGCCCGTGCGTTTCGTAATTTTTGAAATTAGGAGCATTGGTGTACACAGCCATGTTGCACGGTCGTGTTGATCTCCGTCCGTTTCTCCCATGCCCGTTTATGCAGACGCACACCCGTGTTAAATGGACAGGTTTACCCACGATTTCAAAACACGGGCATGTTGCACGCCCATGTTATTTTGTAGTTTCACCCACGGCTATGTCGCACGGCCGTGGCTACTTATCGCATCCCGTGTGGGGAAAAAATTTTTGCCCTGTTTTCACATGACTGTATCGCACGGTCGTGTTGCATCCCGTGGTATTGCACGGCTTACTGCATGCCCGTGTGCCTGACCGTGTGGTTCTGAAAAGCCTATGTTCAATGATTTGGTTAGTATGTTAGATTTTAAAAACTAAAATTTAAAGAAAGTAATATTATTAGTGCTCGGGTTGCCCCCCGAGAAGCGCTTATTTATAGTCTAAGCTCCACTTACCTTTCCATTGAATGGTCATGGTGGTTCGAGGAGTTTATACTCCTCATTCCTGCTGTGAATCTCATCAAAATAAGGTTTTAGGCGGGTATTGTTTACCTTAAAAGTGCCAAACTTGGGATGATTTACCTCGACTGTACCGAATGGAAAAATGCTAAGCACCATAAGAGGGATTTCTTCATTCGGTTCGGTAGTGATAATGTGAGGATCTACGGCATCTAATAAAACTTTATCTCTAACCTTAAGTTGATTTAGAAAGGTATTGAGCTTGTTCTGGCGTAGTTTTGGTTTATCGTGTGCTCTCGATTTATGTGTCCGCCATTCATCTAGCTCCTCGATTTGTAGCCTTCATTCTTCACGAATGGGTCCTTTACTATTGCTTGGAAATGGCTCATGTACTTCCTTCAAACTCATTTCCTGCAAAGTAGGTTGCACCATATTATCAGTTTTAGTAGAATGGTTTAGAGAATCACCTTCAATTTTCGATGTGTTGTTGAAATTGTGAGCTTGAAGGGTGATTGTTTCGTCTCCCACACAAAGTGTGAGCTCACCTGTGCCAACATCAATAATCGTTCTAGCAGTTGCTAAAAAGGGCCTTCCTAAAATAAAAGGGGTGTTGCTATCCTCCTCTATGTCCAAAACAATGAAGTCAACGTTAAATATAAATTTATCGATTTTAACTAGCACATATTCAATAATACCCCTAGGAAATCTTATAGTTTTATCTGCTAATTAAATGCTCATCCTAGTTTGTTTGGGTTTCCCAAGACCTAGTTGTTTAAACATTTTGTAAGGCATGACGTTAATACTGGCCCCTAAATCAGCTAATGCATTATTAACATCTAAACTACCAATTAAGCAAGGAATTGTAAAACTCCCTAGATCTTTCAATTTGTTGGGTAGTTTATTCTGTAAAATAGTTGAGCAAACTGCATTTAGCTTCACATGTGAAGCCTCGTCCAACTTTCGCTTATTTGCTAAAAGCTCCTTTAAAAATTTCATTGCGTTTGGCATCTGCGATAGAGCTTCAATAAACAATAAGTTAATATGTAATTTTTTTAAGAGTTTAAGGAATTTACCAAATTGTTCATCTGAGCGGTTTTTCCTTGTCGCATTAGGGTATGGCACATGAGGTTTGTATTCTGTACTTACTGGTTTCTAGTCATTGTGGTCTACCTCACCTTTACCTTTGCTTATCTTATTTTCTTGCCTTGGATTTGGTTCAAGTGTGTCTAACCCTTCCTCATCCTGACTAGTAATCGCGTTGAGTTGCTTCCTTGGGTTAGATTCTGTATTGCTTGGCAAGCTACCTTGTGGTCGTTCAGAAATCAACTTGGCAAGCTGTCCAATCTGAGTTTCGAGCCCTTGGATCGATGCTTGTTGATTTTTGAGTGCTGTCTCAGTATTCTAAAAACGAGTTTCTGACACTGAGATGAATTTGGTTAGCATCTCCTCAAGGTTCAGCTTTTTCTCCTGCTGGTATGGTGGTTGCTGAAAGCCTGGAGGGGTGGTGATTTCTGATTTTGTTGGCCTCTGCATGAAAATTTTGGGTGATTCCTCCAACCTGCATTGTAAGTATTGCTATAAGGATTGTTTTGAGATCGAGGACTATTACCCATATAATTTAACTGCTCGTTCTCCATGTTGTGGCCATAAGGTGGGTATTCTGAATTGCTTGATCCACCTCCATTTGCTTCACACTGCATTACTAAGTGAACCTGTATAGAACTAAGAAAACCATTAATATTTTTATTCAAGAGTTCTACCTAATTAGAGAGCATGGTGACCGAATCGACGTTATAAATGCCGGCTATTTTCATTAGCTTTGTCCTCGTGACTTGCCACTGCTAGTTATTCAGTGACATCTCCTCTATAAATTCATAGGCATCTTCAGGTGTTTTATTATTGATGGTTCTGCCAGTAGCTGTGTCCACTATTTGTCGGGTCGAAGGGTTCAGGCCATTATGAAAAGTTTGAACCTGTAGCCAGTGTGGTAACCCATGGTGAGGGCATCTTTGCAAAAGGTCATTATATCTCTCCCATGTATCGTAGAGTGTCTCTAAATCCATCTACACAAAAAAAAGAGATATCATTACGTAATTTAGCCGTTTTAGCCAGTGGAAAATATTTTAATAAAAAATTTTCGGTTATTTGTTCCCAAGTAGTGATTGACCCTCGTGGTAACGGTTCAACCATTGTTTAGCCTTATTTCTTAACGAAAAGGGAAACAACCAAAGGCGAATGGCGTCATCAGAAATGCCATTAATTTTGAAGGAATCACAAAATTCTAGGAAATTTGCCAAGTGAGCGTTGGGATCCTCGTCCTGCAAACCATCAAACTGAACAAACTATTGTATCATTTGAATTGTGTTAGGTTTCAGTTCAAAATTATTTGCAGCAATAGTAGGTCTAACTATACTTGACTCAGTTCCTGTTAAATTGGGTTTAGCATAATCATACATAGTGCGCGGAGCAAGATTTTGATTAACAGCAATTGCAGGAGGTAGCAGATTTTCTTGGTTTTCATCCATCTCCTCAGTTGGGGTTTGAATATCGTCCTTTTGCTCATTCTCTGTGTATCTTAAGCTTCGCCTTATTTCCTCTTTGGTTTCTGCGAACTATGCGATTGATCTCACTGTCAAAAAGTAATGGTCCTGATGGGTTTCTTCTAGTAATAAACTATAAAACACCTGGCAGAAGAAAATAAATGAAGAATTAGAAAAATAAAAATTTAAATTGCAATAAAAGTAAAATGTCTAAAGTAATAAAAATCTAGTGTTCCTAATATCTTAGTTTGTAACATCTCGAAATAGGGCCTAAATGGAATAGTGGTTGCGAAACCACAAATCTGAGATAGAAAAGTTTATTTCGATTAATTTTTATGATTTACCGAGTGATTAGATGCATGTGTTAGAGTATTGATAAGAAATTTTATAGATTGGATGTTTAATTTGCCTATTAGGGCTTATTTGCAGAAGTTGCTGTAACAGCCCGATTTAGGGCCTAAACAGAACGATGGTTTTAGATCCATGAATTTGAAGTTGAAAAATTTATTCCGATTAAGTTTTAAGGTTTATTTATTGATTAAAATATTGTGTAAAAATATCGTTAAGTAATTTTACTGATAAAGTGCTTAATTGGACTTTTAGGACTAAATTGCAAAAGTTGCAAAATATGTGTTCTAATTCATAAGTACTTGATTGAAATGAGGGTTTAAAGAGGAGGTCCTTAAATGGGAATTAGACCATTATATTTCGTTTGGACAAAAATGGGCATGAATAGGACAAAATTTTAAAGAAAGGCCTTTAGGGCATTTTAGTCATTTGGTAATTAAAAGAAATAAAAAGGGAAAATAAAGCCAAAATTGACTCATCTTTTTCATGGAGGCCGAAATTAGCATGGGGGAAGCCATGGCTAAGGTTTTCAAGCTTTCCAAGCTCAATAGTAAGTCCGTTCTATCCCCGTTTTTCAAGTTCTTTACGATTTTGGAATCCCAGTAACTTGATCAAGCTTATTCTAGCAATAATTTAAGCTAGGGTTCATATTTGGAAAAATACCCATAGGTGAAATGTGTTTATTTTGATGTTTTATGGTAGAATATGAAGGCTGAAATTATGTTAAACAACTTTTGCTAAGCGGTTCTAAGCAAAAATGAGTAAAACGGTTTAATCGGTAAAAGTTGTTATTGTTCATAACTATGTGTTAGAGTGAGAATTTAATGTTTCCATAGAAAGGAAAAATGACCAGCATGTCATAAAACATAAGAATAAGGGATGAATTTTAATTCCCGAGCCTAGGGGCAAAAGTGTAAATATGCAAAAGTTTAGGGGCAAAATTGTAATTTTGCCAAAGTTTGAGTTAAGGACTGTTTTGAATAGTAAATTAATTAAATAAATAAAATATTATGTTTTAGATCCCGAAAAATGAGATTTGAATCTAGAATCGGAGGAAAATCGAAAATCGGGAAAGTTAGTAAAATGGCCGTTTTAGTATCGAGGTAAGTTCATATGTATAATAAGCATTAATTTATGCATGTTTCAATGTAAAATTGATATATTTACTATGATTGTCGAGGTGTTGAAAGTAAGTATAATTATGATGATTTAAATGTTCAATATTAATTCGACATGGAAATGAGAAAGTATGTAAGTTTGTATGTAAATAATACATTATCTTTATTATGTTTTTGTATTTCAGCATATTTTATGTATTGTAGCTGATTTTTGAATCATAATTGACTATTGGAAGTATGGAATCAAGTATTAGAAAGAGGAGAAATCCCGGTTGAACCTTCGGAAAGATTGGATGATACAGATGGTATGTAGCTAGGTCACATGTATGGTGCTGAGTGCACATCATGTGTACAAGATAGCCAAAATTATGTGTACAATTGAGCTAGGTCACATGAGTGGTGCAAAGTGAAGGCCACTATGTGTACAAGAGAGCTTCGATTTTAAAGGTGGGCTGTATGCAATACCATCGCGTATCTGTTATTATTCCGAAGCGTTCAACTAGGAAATTGATTAAATGAAATTGTGTATGACTTTGTGATGATAAGTGTAGGTATATACGTGTGTAACTTATGAGAAATATGCTCGATATGTGATTGGAAATTGGAAAGATTGTTATGGAAAAGTGATGAATACAATTGAAGTGTGAAAGATCAAAATTGACAATAAAACTGTTCTAGATAGTTGTAGTGACGTGAATCTAAAAATTTACCAAAAATAGTAGAAATTGAATCAGAGACTGAATGAGATATCAAATTAGAGCTTAGTGAGTCTATTCTCATATAACAGAAATAGAGCAAGCAAAGGAATTCTATATTATGAGATATTTAAGTTTTTGAGAGACTGGTTCAGAATGACTACGTGATCCCCAATTCTGAATTGGAAAAGTCATTAAAAATTGTACAAAAATAATTATGGGATATAATTTATATGATTCAAATCCTTATGAGTCTAGTTTCAAATGAAATAAACGAGAACATCCTTTGAATTCTGTAGAGGAGAAAATTGATTAGTAGTGAAGAGTGGTCAGAACAGTTGAGCAGTGAAACAGGGGTAACTTCAATGAATAAACTGTACTAATTGGCTAGACCAAAAATTCTGAAAATTTTATGGTAATAATATATATGAATGTAGTTTCAAGTAAAATTAACGGTTTGTAATTTGGAGTTCTGTAGCTCCAAAAATAAACAATTTAGTTGCTGGTACTCTGCTAGACAGCTTATTTTGAACCTATTTATGATTGTAATAGTGAAAGTATGTGTGTTTGTGATGGTAATATTCCGGGAACATATTGTGACTTTGTTTAAAGTATGATAATGTATTGTTTATTAATATTACATACTTACTAAGCTATAATGCTTACTCCCTTCCTTTCCTTTTTCCTATAGTGTCGCAGATGTTAGCTTGAGTTGGAGGTTGCCGGAGGTTAAATCACACTATCAAACTATTGATCGATATATAAAGGTTTTAAAGTATTTTAAGTCTTTGGCATGTATGGAGACTCGTTTAATTGTTATTAAGTTGCTAGGAATTGGCTTAAAATACTGACCTATGTTATTTGAAGGTCTCTATTGTATAAAGTCATTTAATGTAGATAGTCTTGATTATGTTATTAATTAAATGATGCAATTTATGAATGTGCATGCTTGCCTATGTGTGTGGTTGAATTAAAGCATGATATGGGCCTTGTAAGCTCTTTTTAAGGGACAGTTTGAATGTGTTTGAAAAAGTTTTAAATTAGAGTGAAATTATGAATCGGTTTTTATATGATGATTAGTGATTAAGTCTGATAATGCCTCGTACCCTGTTCCGGCGTCAAACACGGGTAAGGGGTGTTACATAGTTCCCTAGCAACGGTACCAAAAACTTGATGCGTGATATTCGTGACAGGTTTTAGATATTTATAATGAATCATTCTTGAAACTAACTATTATAACGATGAAGGCAAGTGTACCTATCGAACAGTAGTATAGTTTTAGCAAGACCAGATTGTCGAACCCAAAGGAACTAAAAGTACTAGTAATGACTGTCTTTTTATTATCTAGCCTAAGAATAATGGGGTTTGTTTTAACTAACTAATTAACTAAACTAAGAAATCACAAAAAATAGAATTGGGGAATTACTTTTTGGAAAAACGATTGAATCAAGACAATACCTAAGGAAAAATCCACCTAGATTTCACTCGTTATTTGACTCTGAATCGGATGATTTATTCATTTGGCTTGATCCGTAGAAATCCCTAAGTTATATTATTATCTCTCTCAAGACTAAAAACGTCCAACCCTAGGTTGAATAATTGAAATCTCTTTCTAATTAACTCCCTAGGGTTGCATTAACTCGATCTATGGATTTCTTTATTAGGTTTCACCCTAATCCGGCAAAATCTTGTCACCCTATCTCTAGGCGCGCAACCAACTCCGCTTAATTATGAAAAATGTACTCTTAGACAGGGTCTATTCCTCCTCTGAATAAGAGCTTAACCTGAGTTAATATCCTGGAATATCAAAACAAGAATTAAGAACACATAATTAAGAACAAGTCAAATATTTATCATATAATTCAGATAATAATAACAAGATCTGTCTTAGGTTTCATTCCCCTTAGGTATTTATGGGTTTTAGTTCATAACTAAAAAGGTAAACATCTCAGAAGAATAATGAATACAAAACATAAAGAAAAACCCAAAACTCCTGATGGGAAATTGAGGGGACATCTTCAGTCTTGATGATGAATCCAGCTTCTGAGATCGATCAATCGGCTTTCCTTGAGTAGTTCCTTGCTTCCTTTCCCCCCTATGTCCTTTTTCCTCCTCATCTATGGTGTATTTATAGGCTTTGGAATGCCTAAGAACCCTCAAAATTGGCCTTTTCCGAATTGGACTAAACTTGGGCTCAGCAGGGACACCCCCGTGTGACACGCCCGTGTGCGATTGCTTAAGGCCATGGTCAAGCTTGTTAAATAGGCATGGGCGTGTGGTCCACCCGTGTGAGTTGTGCTTCGATTTTTTCAAATTGACATGGCCATGTGGTCTACCTGTGTGAGGAGGTCCAGACCGTTTTGATTTCGTACGTTGGCCAATTTTCTCCGTTTTTGGCCCGTTTCTCGTTCTTTCCACTCTCTTATGCTCACCTAAGTATAAAACATGAAATTAAGGCATTAGGAGCATAAAATTAACCAATTTTAAGGAAAAATCATCCATAAAATGTGCTAAGCATGGGATAAAAATATGTATGAATTGCAGTTTATCAGTAAGGTTATTTACCAAGCCATTTTGCCATCCCTCACACCTACACAACATAACATAGCACCAATCCAAGCATATACATACAACCAAACATCCACAACCAAGACATCAGCACATCATTCATGAAAGGCATCATTATATGAATATACTTATAATCGATATTAGCTTATTTCCAATGGCCTTATACAAAATAAACTTCTAACCAATATAAGCCAGCACATTTGGCCAAATCAATTATGACATATAACAAAATGACCAAGTCCCTTATACATGCCATAACTCAAAATGCTGATTTCATAAATACCAAAATAATTGTTGATAGTGTGAATGGATCCCCGACGGTCTCTGAACTCGAGCTAGCTTGGTGACACTATAAGACAAGGGAAAGAAAGGGGAGTAAGTTATATAGCTTAGTAAGTTCATATTAAACTAATAAGCATCTTAACCATACCTCAATCATACAATTTACATAATGTGGGATAACATAAATGTTATTAAAATCTCATAGTCATAACTTGCATCAATTACAACTTTACCACGAGTTCATCACTTACTGAGTTTATTACTTATGAGTTTTACGCACATACCTGTACCAACTCATAACATAACCACATCTTTTAACATCTTTGGCATTCCCATTGAACACTTAGAATATTGTCGGATAGTTAGAAAATCTTGCACATAAGGGCCACATATGTAGCCAAAGCTACCTCATATCTCATAACACATATGGGCTTGCTCTTAAACTATTCACCAGCCTATTCATACAAGTTACCAGTCAGGACGTAGCTACACAGTGTTGCTCATACAAGCTGTCAGGTATCCGTAACATATGCCGGAATACCCAGCCACTAGTAAAACGTACAAGACCAGCACCCGGATCATATAAACACATATATACATGGGTTCCTAGTGACATGTCACTCGTATCCTATTCTATTCCTAAGATTCAACTGAGATTTCTCGCTTGTTGAACTTTGTCGAATACGTCCAAAGAGTCAATAACAAAATTCATGCAATATTAAAGCATTTAAAACATAAATATAACATTGCATTATTTACATACAAACCTACCTCTGTACAAAAATAGTAGAATTGGACCTAATCGTCAAACACTTTATTTTTCTCCTAATCTAGGTCTGAACCTCGTTTTTCTTGATCTATAATAACAAATTTAACTCATTTAATACTAACATTATTCAATTTGGCCCAAAAATCAAATTATGGAAAAAATTACATTTTTCCCCTATTGTTTCTCATTTTTACTATTTAGTTCCTAGGCTCGTAAAATGAAATGTATTCAACTTCTTCAATACCCAAGCCTAGCTGAACTATTTTCATACTCATACCAGCCCACGTTTTCCACTTAATCACACTTTTACTACTCATTTTATAACTTTTACAAATAAGTCCGTTTTGACATTTTTACTGAAAATCACTTATCAAAAGTTGTTTATCTTACAACTAACATACATTTTCTATCATTAGACATCAAAATTGTAATAGCCCATTTTTAGTCAAATTGGAACAGTGGTTTTGGGACCACAAATTCGAAGCCAAAATGTTTATTTTATTATTATTTTAATGTTTACAATATGACAGTATGTATGTGTGAAAATTTCGTAAATAAATTTTATTGTTTAAATAGTCAATTTCATAGAAAGGACTAAATCGCGTAAAGCGTAAAACTTAAGTTCTAATAGCTCAAGGTGTCTAATAGCTATAGAAGTTTAAAGTTTAAGTCCATATGTGGTAAATAGCCCAATAGTGAGTTAGTGGATGATATTTGGTTTGGCATTATTTATATATTGAATTAATAGTAAGGTTAATTTTGTTAATTGGTAAACAAAGATTAATTAGGTAAAAATAAAATGAATTTGGTTGTTGATCTTCATCATTTTAGCTGAATTTTGTCACAAGAGAAGCCAAAGTTTTAGGTTTTCATTCGGCTAAGCAATTTTGGTCAATTAAGGTAGGATTTTGTCCTGTTTTTAATGATTTCTATGTTTTTGAGATTGTTACAACAAGTACTAGCTAGCCCATGGACTATTTTGTAAAATTGTTAAAGATTTTGAATGATTCCATTGATGAATATGTATGAATTTTGAAGTTTGATGATGGATTGTTGATACTTAAATAAGTTTTGTAAAGTGGTTTTTGACAAAAATTTCAAAAAGGGATTAAATTGAGAAAATATGAAATGCAGCGGTCAATAGTGTGAATAAATGAAAATTATGGGCTGTAGGGGCATTATGGTAATTCAGCTAGCATGGGTTAGTCTTAAATTTCATTAATTTGTGATTTTGTGAAATAAGGACTAAATTGTGAAAAATGTGAAAGTTTAGAAGCAAAAGATAAATGTGCCTTAAAGAGCGTTTTGAACTAAATTGAATGAATAGATGATTAAATAAGTTAATTTTGGATATATTTAGATCAAGAAAAGCGAAATACGGGCTTGGATCGGGGAAAAGATAAAGTTATCAACTAATCAACTCGATTCGCTGTTTTCACATCCAAGGTAAGTTCGTATGTATTAAGCATTGCAATAATTATGCTTTTGTGCCTTGATATTGCATAAATTGTATATACGGGACTACAGATATATTCGACGATAAATCGGTTATTTGTGGCACTTAGTGTGCAATACGACATAGCTTCGTCTATATATGACACTTAGTGTGCGATTCGACATAGCTTCGGCTATATATGGCACTTAGTGTGATATTTGAGATAGCTTCGACTATGTACGGTACTTAGTATGTGAGATATTGAGTATGACACTTAGCATGCGAGACATTGAGTATTCAACGGCATTCCGTGTATGTATGAACTTGTTATAGATTGGTACAGGTATGTACATGTATATTATGAGCTTAAAATCGAAGAAGTTACAAAGTTTGTGTATAAGCTTATGTATAAACAGTTGAAAGATTTGTTAGAAATCATAAAGTACATGATAATATGTTTAGATTGATGAATGTTGTATTTGTGATTAGTTAAGTTTATATCATACATGCTTACTAAGCTATGAAGCTTACCTTGTGTTATTTTTCTATGTATTATAGTGAATCAAGGCTAGCTCGTATTGTGACAGCCCTAAAGTGACCCTAGTCGGAAAGCGGTTTCGGGACCGCTAAACCGAGTCGCCAAATTATTTGAATGTGATATTTATTGTCTAAAATATGTGAATATGAATGTGCGAAAATTTTTAAGCTTCGATTTAGTTAATTGCATGTGAATGGAGTACATAGGACTTGTGTGACACTTTTGAAATGTGATAGGCTAATCTATAAGGATCTAATAGTGCATGTAATCAAAAGGGAGGACTTGCATGTCAATTTCCCCCATTTAATTACTAGTGGCCGGCCATGACAAAGGGTGATGGGCAAAACATGTCATAAAACATGTTGTGCTAATGGTTTATGTGAGAAAGGATAAAATAATAATGGGAAGGTAAATGATGACAAAAAAAAATGTGTGTGGTTGCCCCCCTCCATTGCCGTGAATAGAAGAAAGAAAAAGAAAAAAAAAAGAAGAGAAAAGCTCTCATGTTGTTATTGGCCGAATAGGAGAAAGAAAAAGAAGGAAAAAGAGCTTTGAGGAAATCGGCTATGGTGGTTTGATAGACTAAGGTATGTTTGATGATGTTCCATGAGATGCATGCATGTTTTAGTTGTTAGCTTGAGTTCTAGCTAGCCCATGGTTCAAATCTTTGCTATGTCATGGAGATGGTATTCGGCTAATGTGGATTGGTGTTGATGTCATTTACATGCTAAAAATGAAGCTTTGTAATGATGCATGTGATGGTGGATTGATGACTCTTGAATCTTCTTTTTAGCATTTTTGAGTGAGACATTAAGTTCTTTGTTTAACCATGACCAAAATTGAAATGGTATGGTGTTGTGATGCATTCGGCCATGGTAGGAAGTAGAAGGGAAATATGGTTGTTGTTAGATGAAGTAGAGTCTAACAAATGAGCACATATGTGCATTAGTTGCTAGATGGAGAAGAATCGGCTAGCAAGTTGTGTGCCAAGGCCGAATATAATTTTGTATATTAATAAGTAATGCATGTGTTGAATTGATGGAAAGGGAGAGGATGCTTTAATAGTGTATATATGTGTATTGGCCAAGTTTTGAACTTGAAACAAAATGGTGTTTAGTCAATACAAGTGACCATACTTGTAGAATGTATTAAGTGTTGCAATCGGCCTCAACATAGACATGTATGTTCGGCCACATGAATGAGTACATAAGTTGATGTGTATGTTCGGCCAAAGGTAAGCATATTGATGGCTTTATCTTGACTTAGAAAATTCGGCTAAGGGGAATATTAGCTAATATGTTGAATTCGATTTGTGATTTCGTACATATGTGACTCTAATGTCTAATGTATATATAGGCTAAGTACCTTGAGGTCCTCTTTTGATGTTCAAATGAATTGTGTTAAATTGCTTAATGTGATTAAAAATGCGCATGACCATTGTGTATTTGAGCTAAAGGGTGGCCATATGACCTATTAAACTCCTTGTCATATTCGGCCATAAGCTAGCATAATGAGACTTTAATAAGTTAAATTTGTTTGAATTAGCTCAAGAGCTTAGAGGACCACAGTTGGATAAGGGAAAGGAAAAAGTTATCGAATAGTCGCCGAAATCGTTCGACCACCTCCGAGGTAAGTTTTCGAGTAATGGAACTTAGATTATGATTTGATTAGATCATGTTTTAAGCAAATCAAAATCATGCTCTTTGTATGTGGCTATTGAGCCGAAATTTGTAAGTGTGATAAGTGTCTTGTGTTTGAGCTTTGGTAATGAAAATGAAATACGGATGTGTCATGATTTATTGATAAATGTGCATGGTTATTTGAATGATGTCCGGGCTAAGTCCCGAAGGCTTTGTGCTAAGTGACTATATCCGGACTAAGATCCGAAGGCATTTGTGCGAGTTACTAATTCCGGGCTAAGCCCGAAGGCATTTGTGCGAGTTACTAATCCCGGGTTAAGCCCGAAGGCATTGGTGCGAGTTACTAAATCCGAGTTAAGTCCCGAAGGCGTTTGTGCAAGTTACTAATTCCGGGTTAAGCCCGAAGGCATTGGTGCGAGTTACTAAATCCGGGTTAAGCCCGAAGGCATTGGTGTGAGTTACTAAATCCGGGTTAAGTCCCGAAGGCATTTGTGTGAGTTACTATAACCGGGCTATGTCCCGAAGGCATTTGAACGAGTAGCTATATCCGGTTAAATTCCGAAGGTACGTGATTCGGGAATGAGCGATCTTGCTGTAAAAATTTCAGTTAATACGCTTGTAAAATCCCAACAATGAGGTATGTTTCGTATGTGCATGGGAATAGTTGATTCCCTTCGAATAATATTCGCTCAGTCGAGTAATGAGCTTCCGGTATTTGGCTAAAATGATCACTTATGTATGAATATAGGGGTTGAAATGTGAAGGAGGAATGATTTGAGAATATGTATATATGGAATTATCCGTTTAGTTATATGAATGCTATACTTCAGTTGTGCTTAAATTCTTTGCTCAAAACTTACTAAGCATTTAATGCTTACTTCGTTTATTTAATTCTCTGTCTTATAGATTTTGGTTCTTCAGCTATCAGACTCGGGATTTTTGAAGTCGAAGTCGCCCACACTATCAAAGCTCCTTTTGGTATACTTTTGGTTGAACTTTGAAATGGCATGTATAGGACTACCCTTTTGTTGTTGGTCATGTACCCTTCGGTTTTGTGTAAATTTGGATAGCCATGCGAAAATGGCTTAAATATACTTTGATCATAGCATTATAATCGTTTTGTATGTTGTCCATCGAGAGGTATGGAAATGTTGGTAACGGTTAGCCATGGGAATGGTTATTCATGATCACTTTTGGTATATGTATGACAAACTCTAGTTGATCCATGGAGGATCATGAAATAGGTAAAGTTTACCTTAAAAATAGATGCTGGCAGCAGCAGTGAAGTGGATGTGAAAAATCAGTAAACATAGTAGGAATGGAATTAAATAGTGAATAAATTATGTAATCGAACCTTGATGAATCTATTTTCATAAGAAAGTAACGAAACGTTCATATGAACAGTATATTATGAGATGTTAAAGTTTTCGTGAGACAGGGCCAGAACGGTTGCTGGATCCCCTGATCTGACTTTTAAAATTCATTATAAATTAACCAGAGAGATTTAGAAGTCATTCCATATATGTATAGATTCCTTTTTGAGTCTAGTTTCTATAGAAACAAACGGCATCAGTATTGAAGCCCTGTACAGGGAGATATCCAAGTCGTAATGCATGAAGGTCAGTGTAGTCGCACCCTGTAACAGGGGAGACTTTAACTAATAAACTGTACTAATTGGCTAGACCAAAAATTCTAGAAAAAAATTTGTAGATGAACATATGAGTCTAGTTTCAAGGAAAAATTACGAAACTGATTTTCGAGTTTTGGAACTCAAGATATGATTTTTAAGGTGACAGTGATGCAGTTAGCCAACTGCCTGGAAATTTTTAAAATGGACTGTGAAAGCAAGTGATTTAAGTCTGCAAACCCCTCGTGTCCGACTCCTGCAATGGTCTCGGGTACGGGGTGTTACACGTATCCGGGAGTTGTTAGGAACATTATCACACTATCAAATATCTAAGTTGGTACTTTTGGTGTGACAGCCCCAAATTGACCCTAGTCGGAAAGTGGTTTCGGGACCACTAAACCGAGTCATAAAAATAATTAACCATCATAGTTGATGCTCATTATACGTACATATGCATGTGTGAAAATTTCATGTTTGAATTTTGTTAATTGTAAGTGAATTTTATCAAATAGGACTTATGTGAGAAAATTTAGAAATGTGCTAGGCAAATGTAAAGTGGCCTAATAATGCATGTTGTGAAAATGATGGGTTTGCATGTCAAATTACCCAAAATTAAAGCATATTGGCCAGCCATGCTATGGGTGGAAACATGTTGTAAACATGTTGTGTAGTGTGTTATGTTAGAAAGAATAAAAAAAGGGGTTAGGATTAAAGTAATGCAAAGGGAGGAGTGATGAAAAAAAAATTGTCTGACCCGTGCCCCCCCCCATTGCCGTGAATTGAAGAAAGAAAACAAAAAAAAAAGTGTTCATCCTTGAACATCTTTGGCCGAAAATTTTAAGAAGAAAGGAAGAAGAAAGGATTTTCTTGCTTCTTGTTCGGTTGGTTGGTGTTTAGGAGGAGGTATGTTTGGTGTTGTTCCATGAGATTCATGCATGTTTTTTTTTTTTTTTATTTATTTGTTAGCTTGAGTTCTATCTAGCCCATGGTTTAGATCTTTGCTATGTGATGGAGATGATATTCGGCCATGGGTGTTGTCTTCTTGGTTGATGTTTGATGTTGTGGTGATGAGGCATGAAGATGGGTTAAGTTTCGACTAAGGAGGATTTGTGATTGATGCCATTTGCATGCTAAATGTGAAGCTTTGTAATGATACATGTGGTGGTGGATTTTCTTTTTAGCATTCTTGAGTTAGGCCTTAAGTTCTTTGTTTAACCCATGACCGAAATTTAAGTGGTATGGTGTCTTGATGCATTCAGCCATGTTAGGAAGTAGAAGAGAAGCATGGTTGTTGATCATGTTATTTGGATGAAAATGGTAGTAAGGTGAAGTGCAAATGTTAGTATTTGATCTCTAGAGTATATATGTGTATTAGCCGAGTTTTGAACTTAAAACGAATTGGTATTTAGTCAATACAAGTAACCATAATTGTAGAATGTATTAAGTGTTGCAATCGGCCTCAACATAGACATGCATATTCGGCCATAGAAAGAAGATTGGTGTTGCATGTATTCGGTTAGAGGCAAGCATATTGATGCTTTTATTTTGGCTTAGACAATCGGCTAAAAGGGAGTGTAGGTTAATATGTTGAGTTGATTCATGATTTCATATGTATGTGACTTTAATGTCTAATGTATATATATGGGCTAAGTACTTTGCGTTCCTCTTTTCGATGCTCAAATGATTAAATCAATTTATTTGTTAAATTAAGCTCAAGAGCAAAGGGGAACTAAATCCGATAAAGGGAAGGAAAAAGTGGTCGAATAGCCATCGAAATCGTTCGACAACATCCGAGGTAAGTTTTCGAGTAACGAGACTTAGTTTACGATTTGATTAAGTCATGACGTATGAGCATAACAAATATACGGTGATATGATGATTCTACTTGAATTATATGTTGAGTTAATTAGTCTATACGTATGACGGGTAGCCGTATGTGCATAGAGATCGTGTCATAAAGCAAACTAAACCATGCTTGTTTGTATGTGGCTAGTGAGCCGAAAATGGGATTGTTTAATCGTGACTTGTGTTTGAACTCTAATTATGAAAATGAAATATAGATGTGTCATGATTTATTGATATGTGCATGAATATTTGGATGATAACCGGGCTAAGTCCCAAGGCATTTTATGCTAGTGACTAGTTCCGGCTAAGTCCCAAGGCATTTGTGCGAGTTATTACATCCGAGCTAAGTCCCAAGGCATTTGTGCGAAGTTACTATATCTGGGCTAAGTCCCAAGGCATTGGTGCGAGTTACTATATTCGGGCTATGTCCCGAAGGCATTGAGCGAGTAGCTATATCCGGTTAAATCCGAAGGTACTTGGCTTGGGAATGAGCGACCTTGCTGTAATAGTTTCAATTAATATGCTCGTAAAATCCCAGCAATGAGGTATGTCTCGTATATGCATTGATTTAGTTGATCCTTACAATTAGTATTCGCTCGATCGATAAATGAGCTACCGCCTTTGGCTAAGTTGATCTTTTGTGTATGAATATAAGGGTTGGTAATGTGAAGTAAGTATGATATTGAGAATTTGTGCATATGAAATTATCTATTTAGCCATATGAATGCTACACTTTAGTTGTGTCTAATTTTATGGCTCAAACTTACTAAGCATTAAATGCTTACTCCGTTCTTTGAATCTCTGTTTTATAGATTTTGGTTCGTCAGCTATCGGACTTGGGATTATTGAAGTCGAAGTCGCCCACACTATCAAAGCCCCCTTTGGTACACTTTTGGTTGAACTTTGAAATGGCATGTATAGGACTACCCGTTTTGTTGTTGGTCATGGACCCTTTGGTTTTGTATAAATTTTGGATAGCCATGCGAAAATGGCTTATATACACTTTGAGCTTAGTATTATAATCATCTTGTATGATGTTCGTTAAGAGGTATGGAAATGTTTGGGAACGATTAGCCATTGGAATGGTTAATCATGATCATATTTTGTGCTATATATGCTAAAGGGCTAGTTGAATCATGGGAACTATGTAATAGGTAAAGTCTACCTTAAAAATAGATGCTGATAGCAGTAGTGACGTGAATGTGAAAAATCACTAAAAATAGTAGGAATGGAATTAAATAGTTAATAAATTATGTAATCGAACCTTGATGAATCTATTTTCATAGGAAAGTAACGAAACGATCATATGAACAGTATATTATCAGATATTTAAGTCTTCGCAAAATAGGGCCAGAACAGTTTCTGGATTCCCTGTTCTGACTTTGGAAATTCATTATAAATTAACCAGAGATAATTAGAAGTCATGCCATATATTTATAGATTAATTTTCGAGACTAGTTTCTATAGAAACAAACGGTATCAGTATTGAATCCCTGTACAGGGAGATATCCAAGTCGTAATGCACAAAGGTCAGTGTAGTCGAACCGTGAAACAGGGGAGACTTTAACTAATAAAGTGTACTAATTGGTTCGACCAAAAATTCTAGAAAAAAATTTGTAGATGGATGTATGAGTCTAGTTTCAGGAAAAATTTACGGAACTGGTTTTCGAGTCTTGGAACTCGAGATATGATTTTTAAGGTGACAGTGATGCAGTTAGCCAGCTCGTCTGGAAATTTAAAATGGACTGTGCAAATAAGTGATTTAAGTCTGCAAACCCCTCGTGTCCGACTCCGGCAACGGTCTCGGGTACGGGGTGTTACATTTGGATTATACATTTTTGGCATATGGCATGCATAGGCTAGATGTGGTATTTTGGTTGTGATTATAGCCATGAGACTTGGCTTGTAAATTGTATATGTTTTGGTTTGTATATATAGCCATGAGTGATGGTTTATTTTGGTATGTTTGGTATGAGTGTTGTAACGCCCCGTACCCGAGACCGTCGCCGGAGTCGAACACGAGGTGTTAACAGACTTAATTCATTACTTAAACAGCTCAAATAATTTATTTTTAAAATTTTCAGTCAAGCTAACAATCTGCGTCATAGTCGCTTAAAAATTCATATCTCGAGTTACGAAACTCGAAATCCAATTATGTAAATTTTCCCTGAAACTAGACTCATATATCTATTTAATAATTATTTTCTAGAATTTTTGGTCTAGCCAATTAGTACAGTTTATTAGTTAAAGTCTCCCATATTTTAGGGTTTGACTGCTCTGATCTCTGTGTATTACGAATCAGATATCTCCCTGTACAGAGTTTCAATGACTATGCCATTTGTTTCTAATAAAACTAGACTCAATAAGGAATCTGTAAATATAAATCATGACTTCTAATTATCTTTTAAAAATTTATGGTGAATTTCTAAAGTCAGAACAGGGGATCTAGAAATCGCTCTGGCCCTGTTTCACAAAAATTTAAACATCTCATAAAATATAACTCATATACCTGTTTTGTTCCATCCATATGAAAATATACTCATAATTCTTCAATTCAATATTTTATTCACCATCTAATTGTATCTCTACTATTTTTAATGATTTTTCAAACTCACATCACTGCTGCTGTCTGAATCTATTTTATGGTAAATTTTACCTATTTCATGTTTTCCATGGATTAGCTAGTAATTTAGCATACATAACACCAAATATGATCATGATTAGCCATTCCAATGGCTAATCATTACCAAGCATTTCCATACCACTCAATAGCAATATCATAAGACCATATATACAAAATGATTATAATGCTATACATGCCATACTCAAAATATGCAAGCCATTATGCCAAGATGGTATACTGGATATAGTGTGAGCATGCCTCCGACCGTTCCCGATTTACTCGAAATGGCTTGTCAACACTACAAGGAATGAAAAGGAGGAGTAAGCATAAATGCTTAGTAAGTTCACATGCAAATAGCAAGTAACATAACCATATAAGCAAACATAAAACATCATTTGCATAATCATCACCAAGACATTCATATCACATTTTCATTTATCATCTTACCATATTGTTGTTATATCAAGTTTTCAACCCGAGGGTTAAGTACATACCTGTTCAAAGTATTCATTTCACAACACTTACCAATACATCCCTTTCATCTTGAGTATTCCTCCATTTGAGTAGAACTTTACCCGTTGAACACATCGGAATATAATTCGGATACATGGAAAGTTTGCACATAAGTGCCACATATGTAGCCAAGCTACTATGTAACCCGCCCATAAGCGAACTTAGACTCAACTCAATGAGCTCGGGCGTTCGCATCCATGAGTGAACTCAGAATCAACTCAACGAGTTCAGATGCCTAGTTACATCTCACGAACTCGGACTCAACTCAACGAGTTCGGACATTTGCATCCATAAGTGAACTCAGACTCAACTCAACGAGTTCGGATGCCCAAACATCCTAGTGACATGTCACTTGTATCCTAATCTATTCCTAAGGTTCAAACGGGCATTTTCCTCGATCACACATCTTTGCCATCTTCCACGGAATATCGAAATTGATACTTCGGTGATAGTTCATACTCATCAAGTAATTCACATAATTACATATTATTCAACAATAACCACAAAGCATAATATTTCATGATAATAATCAGCATCATATCATATAAACAACATTAAATTGCTTAAAATGACAATTATGTTACTACATTTACACATGAACTTACCTCGTATGCGAAAATGGCTACTTTTACCATTTCGTCCACAACTTGGTATTTTCCCTATTTTAGCCCGAATTTTAGTTTTCCTTGCTCTATCATTTAGTCTAATTAGGACTCACATTATTCAAATTGACCCAAAATCATATTTTGGAAAAATTACAATTTTGCCCCTAAACTTTTACATATTTACACTTTTGCCCCAAAGCTCGTAAATTAAACTTCAGCCTATTTTCTTATGTTTTATGACATGCTGATCATTTTTCCCTTCTATGGCAACATCAAATTCTCACTCTAACATGTACTTATGACTATTAGGTATTTTTACCGATTAAGCCATTTTGCTCGTTTTCACTTAAAACCGAGTAGCACAAGTTGTCTAACATAATTTAAAACCTCATATTCTATCATAAAACACCAAAATACACAAATTTCACCTATGGGTATTTTTCTAAATATAAACCCTAGGTTAAATTATTGCTAGCATAAGCTAAATCGAGCTACCGGGACTCCAAAAACGTAAAAATCATTAAAAACAAGGCTAGAACAGACTTAAAATCGAGCTTGGAAGCTTGAAAAACCCTAGCCATGGTTTCTCCTTGCTATATTCGGCCATGGGGTTGAAGATGAGCAAAATTGGCTTTTAATTTTGTATTTTAATTCATTTTACCCCTAAATGACCAAAATGCCCTTACTACTAAACTTTCCAAAAATTCCATCCATGTCCAATTTTTGTCCATAGACTTAGAAATTGGTAAAAATTTCTATTTAATACTTCCTAATTAATATTTCAAAAAAATTTCATACTAGAAACTTCTAGAATGCAAGTTTTGCAAATTATTCGATTTAGTCCCTAATTTCAATTTAAGCACTTTATGCATAAAATTTCTTCACGAAATTTTCACACAATCATGCAATCATATCATAGACCTCAAAATAATCATAAAATAATTATTTCTATCTCGGATTTTGTGGTCACGAAACCACTATTCCGACTAGGCCCAAAATTAGGATATTACAAATGTGGTTATGGTTTTATAGTTGCTCAAATGGTTAATTGATTTGTAGAGTATAAAATGCTTGAGAAATGTCTTGATGAGGTATGATTTTAAATGTTGTGTGGTTATTTATAAGGAAGTTATGTGAGTGTGAATTATGGTAAATGAACTATATAGATTGATATTGTTTTGGCATATATGTGGCTAAATAGATGGTAGTGATTTAAGATTTGGAATAGATGAAATTATAATGGCATGAATTGTGCATTTGGTTGATGATTTTGGCTCTCTAATTGTATGATGAAATGGTACCATTTTGGTTGTTTAGGTGAGCATGAATAAGGGTGGCAAATTGGCCTTGCAAATGGCCTATTTTTGTCCACACGGGCAGAGACACGGGTGTGTGTCTCAGCTGTGTGTCCCTCGGTGATGAAATTGAATTGAATTTAGTATGCTCCAGACGGTCTCACACACGGGTGTGTGACTGGCCGTGTGGTACAAGTCAGTATACTCCCTAATTGGCACACAACCTAGCACACGAGTGTGTGACTTGGTCGTGTTGCATAAGTCAGTATACCCTACAATTTTGGCATGGCCTACCACACGGCCTGGCACACGGGTGTGTGTGGCCACTTCCAAGGGCACACGGGTGTGTAACATGACTGTGTGTCAAATTGGACACCTTATCGATAAAATTTCTTAACGACATTTTCACACAATCATTCAATCATATTGTAGACCTTAAAACGATATCACAATAAATATTTCTACTTCAAAATCATGGTACCAAAATCACTGTTCCGATTTGACCCTAAAACAGGATATGACACAGCCGATACTATTTGTCCCAAAAAACCAACTTTTCAAAGCCAAAACTCACATTTGCTAAATTTAGCAAAGAGTTGTTTAACTCATAGGGTTTTTAACACAATTCTCAAGTGTTCAGCATGCTTGGACCCGTCTCATGAATGTACTAGAATGTCATCAAATAATACCACAACAAATCTGTCTAAATACGGTCTGAAGATTCTATTCATCAAATCCATAAATACTGCAGGTGCATTAGTTAAACCAAATGGCATCACAAGAAATTCATAGTGTCCATACCTGGTTCTGAATGTAGTTTTTGACACATGTGAATCTTTCACTCGCAACTAATAATAGCCAAAATGAAGATCAATTTTCAAAAATACTGTGGCACCTTTCAACTGATCAAATAGATCATTAATTCAAGGTAGTGGATATTTATTCTTGATTGTAACCTTGTTAAGCTGACGATAGTCAATAGACAAATTTATCGATTCGTCTTTTTTCTTAATGAGCAGAACCATTGCACCCCAAGGTGAGAAGCTGGGTCGAGCAAAACCTCTATTTGTCAATTCTTGCAACCATGCTTTCAACTCTTTCAACTTAGTAGGAGTCATTCTATATGGTGCTATCAAGATCAGTGATGTTCCCAGTACTAGTTCAATAGCAAACTCGACTTCTCTGATTGGCAGTAATCCAGGTAACTCCTCTGGAAACACATCAGGATACTCGTAAACTATCGACACTGAGTCAAGCTTCGGTTCAGACACTTTAGTATCCAACACATATGCAAGGTAAGCATTGCAACCTTTTCTCACATATTTCTACGCTAACATAGTTGAAATAACCATAGGCAACCCATTCACACTATTTGATTCAATACGAAGGGTCTCACCACTTTGGCATTTCAATATAATAAGCTTCCATTTATAGTTTACAACAATATTATGTAAAGTTAACCAATCCATGCCCAAAATCACATCAAACTCTTTAAATGGCAACAACATCAAATTAGTCAGAAAACTATAACCCTAAGTCATCAACGGATAGTTCTTGCAAACTTTATCAACTAATACATGTTGACCTAGGGGGTTCTACACTTTAACCATGAATTCAGTGGACTCAACAGGTAAATTCTTACAAGACACAAAATTCATGCACGGATATAAATGAGTTGATCCTGGATAAATCAAAGTAATAAAATTAGTGTCAAAGATAGAGAAAGTACCCATAATATCACCTGGTGCAAAAGCTTCTTCTCATGCGCGAATAGTGTAAGCCTTAGTTGGTACTCATGCCTCAGATCTCACAGCAGAGTCTTTTGTTACACCACAACTACAACTAACATTTCCAAGGCTACGTGGTGGTCTACCCCTCATGGCAGTGTTGCTGGATCAAACATTCTAAACTTTTTCTTTCTCAGATATTTTCAAGAAATCACGAATAAAATGGTTAAGTGAACCACACTTGAAACACGCCCCGTCTTTCGCTCTATACTCGCCAAAATGTTGATCTCTACACCATTGACAATCAGGTTTATTATCTTTAACACTACCTATGCTAGCCACAGATGAAACTTGCGTCTTAGAACCTGTATAATGTTTGCCTCAGTCTCTATCAGGGTAACCAACTGAAGCAATCAAGCGATTATGGTATTCTTTTGATCTCTTCGACCGTGATTGATACGACTTCCTAGTCAACCTTTTTATTGAATCTCTGGCTTCAAAATAGGCTTTTATTTTCTCTTTGCTAAGCTCATCAGCTTTACTGGCTCTGTCAACTAAAATAACAAATTCTTTCACCTTAAGAATCCCAACTAGAAGCTTTATATCCTCGTTTAATCTATCTTCATACCGCTTACACACTGCAGTCTCGGTTGAAATGCACTCAATCGAACAAACTCCCTTTCATACTCAAACACTTTCATATGGCCCTGCTTGAGCTCAAAAAATTCTTTATGTTTCTGATCTAGAAATCTCTGACTAATGTATTTCTTTCAAAAATTAGTTTGAAATAATTTCTAAGTGATCCGCTCTCTCGACATTACAGAAGTCAACGTGTTCCACCACTGGTAAGCTGAATCTTTTAGTAGAGATACTACACACTTTACACATTCAGCTGGTGTACAAGATAACTCATCGAAAACTCAGATAGCATTCTCTAACCAAAACTCAACTCTCTCAGGATCATCATTAAATGTAGCTCAAACTTCAACCCCATACTTGCGACTTTTGTCAATTGGTTGTTTATTAGCACGTACTGTTTCCACTCCTAGGGGAACAATTGGAACCGGTTGGGGAATAGGTGGGGGTAGAGGTTGTTGAGCCGCCTAGTTCGTTCGTATGAACTCGGTAAACCACTCACTATCATTTGAAAGAAAGCTCCTTTAGCTTCCCCTCCCTGGCCCTTAGATACGAGCCTCGAACCACTTGACGCTACTCCGTGAACAGTTATTTATTTATTGGTTTTTTTTTTAGTCTGGGCTGGACTAATTTGGGCCGCTGCAATTCAGTTAAATAATAGAAAGACAATAATTACTAGTACTTTTAGTATTTGTGGAAACAATATATTTGTTTACCGTAGCTATACTATTAATCGATAGGTGCACTTGCCTTAGTCAAATTTTTAGTCAGTTTTGAGACGCACCACTGCCTATTGAAAAAGACAATGTGTTCAACAATCGTTAAGATTCAGCCCTTCTAGGAAATACTAGAAATCATTTCGAACAGAAACAAGTTGCAATAACTCCACAACACACTTCACTTTTAGTCATTTATACTGGTACCAAAGAACACTAAATAAACCTATTGCTTTTGTTGGCACACATCTACCCGAAGAAGGGACCATAGAGTGGGGAAGCCAAATCTGGTCTCAAGTTTACTAATGACCCTCACAAATTTACTTTTTTGAGGTGAAGATTCGAGGTCTAATTTTAGATGATTGGCTCAAAGCCTTGATGAGCACTAAAATTGGCCATTCCAATCGAAGTTCATTGACTTTTTACTTTCAATAAGTATATATTCTAGAATACACCAAGAATAAGAAGCTTATTTTCCATGTAACAATCAAGGAAGTAAGCCACTAGCGTCCACCAAGAAAGGGCAAAGAGTTTCCCTAAAGCTATGTCAAACTCGTTAAAGACCAAGCAAAATAAGGAATGTAGAGGCAAATGAAACCTATCCTCAAGAAAAAAGAGTGAAAGGATAAAGCCTTCAATGTTATCGCTCAAATGACACCCCCCGAGAGATGTGGAAATCAAAAGCAAAATAAGGACATCAAATCCCCCTAGCTCCTAAGTATCGGGTTAGTTCTTCCTTAGTGGTGGCACAATCATGATAGGGAGCGACCACACATTGTGTACCATTGGGACCTTTAGGTCCTATCGGGAATGTATCTCTTCAGCTGGTTGTGGCACAGCTATTGCAACCTTTTCCATGAGTGGTAGTTCTAACCATATTCGATGTAACAGTAAGAGGATAAAAGAGAAGAAAGCTACCTTTAATAAATGGTAAAGTGAAAACAGAAAAAAAGAAGTAAAGAGGTTGTGCGCAAAAAATAAAATTAGGGTTCCGACGATTCAACAAGGGGTTTGAGAAGGGTGTTTAAGTTTCAGTTTTATAGGGAATGAAATGTGTGTGAAAAAATTTAAAATTTTGTAAACTATTCAAATCCTCTAATATCAATTCGACATCTGTCAAGTGTATGATAAGTGATGATCGAAATTATAGGAGTATCCGCCAAGTTTAGAATCCACCAATTGGAACATGTTGTTGGTATTCTCGCCAGCTAAGATCTCTAAAATATACGTCTCTAAAGAGGAGCCGCTATGAGTTGTGGGGTATTTTACCAATTGGTGTTATACATCCGGCGCGGACAGTTAGTTATACAGTTAGAATAATGGAATTTCTCAAGTTCGAAAATTTTTTAGGATGAAATTTTCGTTAAGGAGGGAAGAGTTGTTACATCCCAGATCTGGCAAATCCAAGAAGAAGGCATATAGTTTTGAAGTTATCTGTTTGGCGTATTATAGTAGTGTAGTCTGCCAATTAATAGATTTTTGTCGAACAAATGTTTGGCGTATAGAGTATTCGCCCATAGAAGTATTTAAGGATTTATTCATGTAATATTCTTCAATAGAAGAAAGAGTACACTTCAGAATTTTAATTGAGCATGATGTGCCTACTATGTACATGTTAAAGTTGTTAAGGACTAAAATGTCTCTAAGACCACACCATATACGGTACGCATGGTTTGTTCAAATGATGTGTATGTGGGGTTTTATAACGTGATTGGTTAAGGGACAACTAAATGGTTTAACCGGTCAAATAGCATCGACATTGGATTTTTTTTTATATTTTCTCTGATTTTTGTAGGCCATTAATGGGAGAACTTCTGTATGCATTTGACACTTGTCCAGGTCCATTAAGAGGTATTGGGTGTATATATATGGTGAGAAGGGATTGTCTGGATGGTTTTTATTCCTTCAATATTACTCTCTGGTTGCTCTTCTTAAATTTATATGTTCTATTCTCCTTTATTAAGTTGGAAGCTAAGGTTCTTGAATTTATCAGTGGATGTTTAACCTCCTAGTAAGCTTGATAACTTTGCATGTTAAGTTTTTTAAAGAGTAAGGATGTTAAAAAGCGTGTAAAGAGTAAGTTATGAATAAGAGGCCCTGTATGGGGGTCGTCTATAGTTGAGTCGTTAGTAATCTCTCTGTAAATGGGTTTTAATGGTATTTCATATTCTTTAAGCAGTTGTTGTAGCTGGTTCGACGAGAATATTCGGATTTGGAACTTTGAGATGTAGTAAATGTGAGTATCAAGTGAATCTCTATCCTGGTTCCTACATATAAACTGCTCAACTAGAGATATATGATGATAACATCTCGAATAATTGGTAAGTGTGTAAAGCATAGTAATGTCGCTACATGTTCACATTTAAGGTAAAGAAGTTACTATATGAATAAAATGATGTATGATGTAAATGCATGTCAAATCAAGTATGGAAAGGTGAATTTTGTTAAGAGAATATGAACAGGTCAAGTATGAAAATGAATCTGGGTAAGCATAAAGTACGTTAAGCTAACATTCATTTGTGATGCCTCCAATAGGGCGGGGACATTGCTAACTGGACAGGCAAATCACGATGACAACGAAATGCTCATAGTGATGCCTCTAGTGAGATTTGGACTAGACTGGTAGATCACGACAAGAGAGTATGTATAAGATCATGTGCCTAAGACCCATGGCGTTATGTGATGATGAAAACATTCATTATAATGCCTCTAGTAAAATATAGATTGGAATGGCAGATCACGACATGAAGTTAAGTATAAGATCATGTGGGAGAAACCCCATGGAAACCTCTGAGATAGTTCGATGAGACAGTAAACATGTAATTCTCTATGACGCCTCCATGGCGTATTCTATAAGGCCTTTATGGTTTATTTGATGAAGCCTATGTGGCATATTTTGTGATGTTTATGTTCCATATTTTATAACACCCTAGTGCTGAAGTCTAGTCGAATGCTTCAGTGTTGTGATCTGGGTAAACATCGAGACTTATCAGCTAACTAATCTAATGATAGAGAATTGGTAAGTTTAATGATATATCTGCTTTGTTAGTCTTATGGAAGAATTTGAATATGATCTAAGTCACTTTTGAAAGAGTCTCCAGCGATATTATTTTAAGGTTGTATCCACCATAGTAATCTATCCGTATAGGAAATTGGTGTATTAATAATTATGAAAGGTTTAAGTGTGTACTGGACCTGGGCTTGTCTATTATAACAGCCTAATTTTAGTGAAATCAGAACAGTGGTTTCGGGATCACAAATCCAAGCCAAAAATAAAATTTATTTTAATTTTATTACATGGTCCGTATTATGTTAGAAATGTCATGTGAAAATTCTGATAAGAAAATTTTACTGATTATGTGTTTAATTTCAAGAAGGACCAAATCGTATAAAATGCAAAAGTTGAATTCTAGTAGCTAAAAGGATTAAATAGCTATGGAATTAAAAACTTGAGCTCTTATATGGTAATTAGACCATTAAAGAAAAGTATGTAGATATTTTTTGGTGACTCGTCCATGGAAATTTAGAAAAAGGGCAAGGACTAAATTGGAAATTAAATTAAATTAATTAATTAAAAGATGATAAAAGAAATATCATATTATTTTATGTCATATTCATCCCCAAAATACATGGAAACCTTAGGAGAGAGAGAAGAAACTTTCTTAGCTTAATTGGATCCAGATAACACAAATTCGAAGCTAGATAGAGGAAAAGAGAAAGTTTCAGATTAGTAGATTTATATACGTGAACAAGTGTTGGGAAAGTTCGTGTAACTTAATTGAGCTTGTAAATATGATAAGTTGAATGTTGTGTTGTATGGAATGTGTTTTATATTTATGTGAGTTAATTTGAATGTTATAACATAAGAAATGATTACATGTTTGAGATTGTTTAAAAAGGGTTAAATTCTGTTTGAATATTGGATTTCGATGGATAAACGAAATTTCCTTACTAAATGAGGTCTTGCATTGTTGCTGACAGGATTTAGCCTGGACTGGTAATCCTGATATAATCCCTCTCGAGCATATGTTGCAATTACAATTTAGCCTGGACTGGTAATCCTAATTGAGCTCTTCTGAGCATATATTATAAAAGGATTTAGCCTTGACTGGTAATCCTGTTATATGTTATGAGGCTCGAGAGTGTGCTTTTCGATTAAGTGCCCTAATGGGTACTCCTAAATATAAAATTGATATGTTACTAAATTGTACACCTTGAGTGTACTGTTTGAATATCCATCGGAATTTCAATGATTCAACGGATAAAATACTTGACATGATATGAGAATTATGAGATGAAATGAATGATGTCTTGAAAGAATATAGTATGATGAGCCCATTTATGCTTACTCGATGCATATATGAACATTTATGTAACTAACGTATTTGATTGAGTGTATATGTATAGGTAAAATTTTCAAATTGATGAAAAAGCATGTTATTGAATGCTCAATGTTAATAAATGTAAATTGGTAAGTTTTAATTCCTGTTATATGAACTTACTAAGCATGAAATGCTTATTTAGTTTTATTTTCCCTATTTTATAGTACTTGAAAGCTCACGAAGGTTGGAGATCAGTTGGAGCATCATCACACTATCCACTAGCTCATTTTGGGTATGTATAGTAAAAATCATTTTCATATAATGGCATGTATTGTAACACCCCAAACCCGTGACCGTCACCGGATTTGACCACGTGGTGTTACCGGGCTTACTTTCCTTATTTCTCTCTTGGAAATATTTAATTTCTGTTCCAGGCAGGCTAGCTAACTGCATCACTGTCACCTTAAAAATCATATCTCGAGTTCCAGAACTCGAGAATCAGTTCTGTAAATTTTCCCTGAAACTAGACTCATAATCCCATCTACAAATTTTTTTCTAGAATTTTTGGTCAAGCCAATTAGTACAGTTTATTAGTTAAAGTCTCCCCTGTTTCAGGGTTCGACTACACTGACCTTTGTGCACTACGACTTGGATATCTTCCTGTACAGAGCTCCAACACTTATGCCGTTTATTTATAGAGAAACTAGACTCACAAGGGAATCTGTACATATAGAGCATGACTTCTAATTCTCTCTGGTTAATTTATAGTGAAATTTCAAAGTCGGACCAGGGGATCCAGAAACCGTTCTGGCCCTGTTTCGCGAAAACCTGAATATTTCTTAAAATACAGCTCATATGGTCATTTCGTTTCATCCATATGAAAATAGATTCACCAAGGTTCAATTTCATAATTTATTCACTATTTAATTCTACTTCTACTATTTTTAGTGATTTTTCCATCTCACCTCACTGCTGCTGGCAGCATCTGTTACTAAAGCAAACAATGACTATTTCATAATTCTTCCATGGCCAACTATTTCATCATACATAATACAAAATATGGCCACCTTATCAAAATTAAGGTTTCTAAGGCTCGTGACTATAGGTTTTAGATTCACACTCAACCGACCACATAGGCCATTTTCGCATGGCTTAAAGTTTACAACCCAAAATTCAACAAAACAAAATAGCCCATACATGCCAAATGTCCTCCTAGGTTGACTAAGAAGACAATACCAAAATTGCTCGCCGGTGTGATGACTTCGTTGACGGCTCCGAGCACACAAAAGAGACGAGTCCAAGAGACCTAAAATGGGTGACAAGAAAAAACAGAGTGAGTTTACAACTCAGTAAGTCACAAGCACTTCACAATTATCCATTAGCTAAATTCATCACAAAGTAAAACAATGAAACACGGCTAATTGTTCCATCCATATCGAACTATACCATAGTTCCTTAGACCTTTCGGTTCAATCTCATACCAAGTCATACATTCACATTTCATATTTTATTCAATAAGATATTTGAGGCATTTTTATACACCAACTCATTTTCACCACAATCTCACAATTGTAATCATCACCTAGATTTAAAGCTTACCAAGCTCAACCCCGAGCATGAACATAGTGCCTATTCGCCATGAGCTCAAGGTACTTACCCAATCCGCTGTCCGTGATCAACTCGATAATGTCGCACACTCAGTGCCAATAGTGATGCAAAAGCATATATTGAGTCCGCACACTTAGTGCTATATATATATTCAGCTCGCACACTTAGTGCTATATAATCAAACTCGCACACTTAGTGCTGTACAAATTTTAAACCCGCACACTTAGTGCCAATCTTGTCACCGTGCCCATTTAGACCCGCACACTTAGTGCCGAAATCAACAACTCAATACATCACACCTCTTTTCTTTTCATTCAATACTTTCATCACCACATACATACATGTATATAAATTTATCATTCCTTTCGGCATAATTACATAGACATTATGTCTATTTAAATCAATACCAAATACATGCTTAGTGACTTACCTTGTGTTGGGTAAAATAGTTCCAAGTCGGCTACTCGATGACCTTCGCCTTTCCCTTGCTTGATTCTCCTCCTTTAACTCCTTGAGCTTGATTAATAAATCAACTAGTTTAATCATCTTGCTAAACATTTTCAGTTCAATTACACATGCATATGTTTGTTTGTACATTCGGCAACCACTCTTACTAATTACCCATTTAGTCGATTATACACATAATTAAAGGTAACATCACGAATGGGCATACTCATGTATATAGATATATATATATATATGTATACACACATAACCGAATATGCACCAAAATTTGATTCATCATCACCCACATACTCACCTTAATGGCCGAATATACTTGCAATTTTACAAACATTCTCCAACAATTTCTTCTTTAAACAAACACATTTATCATTTACTTCATAACCAAAACATCATGTGCAAACATATATACACATATAGGTGCAAGGCCGAATCTCAAGGTGATCATAATCACATATAAACATATATCAAAACACAAATTTTTACCTATCATGCAACAAGCATAAATCACACTTATGAGCATGCCATGGCCGAATACATCACACACCATCCCCTTTCAATTTTTGGTCATGGTTAAACAAAAAAACTCCATGTCTTACTCAAGAATGCTAAAAGAAATTTCAAAAGTAGTCAATCCATTATTACATGCATCATCAACAAGCTTCACATTTAGCATGCAATGGCTTTAACACAATATCAACCTTGGCCAAATACCATTTCCATGGCATAACAAGGATTTGAACCATGGGCTAACATGAACATCAAGTTAGCAACTAAAACATGCATGAATCTCATGACACAACCTCAAACATACCTTAATCTTGATACAAGTATGACCAAATCTACTTCTAGTTCTCTTCTAAACCAAGCATGAAGCAAAAATCCTTCCTTTTTCCTTAGTATTTTCGGCCAAAGAAATGAGAATAGATGAACAATTTTTTTTCTTCTTTGTTTTCTTTCTCTCATACACGGCAAGGGGGGGGGGGGGGAAGCATGGATGAGACCATTTTTTTTTTCTTTCTTTGCCCATACTCTTTATTTTATCATTTCTCCCTAATGCACCAACAAAACATGTCTATGACATGTTTTGCCCATCCTCTCTTGCCATGGCCGGCCACCACCTATAAAAAGGGGGTATTTGATATGCAAGTCCATTGTTTTGCATGCATGCTTTAATTAGTCATCACACATTTCCCTATCATACTTTCAAAGTTTACTACTAGGTCCTTTCTAGTGAAATTCACCTTTATAACTCTAAATCAAATCATCAAAATGTCACACACAAATTAACACATATCATAGGCATCAAAATAAATTTTTAAATTATTTTTATGCCTCGATTTTGTGGTCCCAAAACCACATCCCGACTAGGGTCAATTTTGGGCTGTCACATGTATAGGATACTTGGCCATTAATGGCTTGAAAATGATGTTTGTAACCTAGCCATTGGAATGGCTAGTAATGGTTTATTTTGGTATTATAAAGTAGGTTATTATGATAAACGCACATGTGTTATGTTAAGTATAAATGACCAAATGATGTTCAATGTTTAGGTTAAACAAAGGTAAGAATTTAAACATGTGTGAATGCTATGTTATATCATATTAGATGTTAAAATTTGTTTAAAATCAATGCTTGGATTAGTTGGTATTTGGATATAAGTTTTGGTGTAGGTTAATGGTAAAATTTTAGGTGAGAAATGAAGCTAGAAATGGTTTTATTTTGTCCACACGAGCAGACACACGGTTTAACATCCATTACCCGTGTCTGACACCAAGACAGGATATGAAGGATTATCGAACTTAAACATACAAATACATGTAAAACCGGGCCATAAAATTTCAACCAATTAAAAAAATTCAAAAACATGCATATCGTCCCTTATATGGGCCTACGAGGCCCAAAACATGTATTGGTGGTGGTTTAGGACTAAACTGAGAACTTCCAGAAATTTTACAACACTTAAGGAATTTTCCATGTTTCGAGAGTCACACGCCCGTGTGGATTAGGTCGTGTGGTCACACACGCCCATGTGGCTTGGGACATGCCCATGTCCTCATCCCGTGTAACTCTCTGTTTATGACATCAGCAATGAAATAGGGTCACACGGCCAAGTCACACGCCCGTGTGCTAAGGCCGTGCTCCCTACACGACTGAGACACACGGTCGTGTCTCTATCCGTGTGGCCAACACTTAGGCTATTTTCCAAGCCTTGGTCAACCTTAATCCCTCACACACTTATACAACATCAAAGGCGTAGAACATGGTATCCAATTAAAGATTAAACATCTTCAATTAAGTTATAAGCATAACATTTGCATGTCATCATACTTGTGTTTCTCATACTCATTTTATATCAAGTCTAGACATACCAAACCATATTCATTTAGCATTGTCATCTTCATTAACATCATTAACTTACTCTAAATTTACACTTTTATACGAAGCATATGGTCACATCTATTAATCAAAGTTCATCCATCAAATATACATACCATAGATATCAAGCCATCACATCATGCACATCATCAAGACATTAGAACAGTCGAGCAAAATCAATTAGGTTCACAACCCAATGATAAAACATAAGCCATATCTCCTGGCTCCGTACAAATGAATCATTATAAGCCAACTCGATTGGCCAAATCATGAAACACATATCATAAAGTACTAAGTCTCTATACATGCCACTCACTTGAAAACACTTAAGGTTTATTAATATCCCGGCTTGATAATTTGATAGTGTGATGCTGCCTCCGACGATCTCCGACCTCGAGCTAACCTGACAACACTAAAAGAAATGGAAAGGAGACGGGTAAGGTTTATAGCTTAGTAAGTCCATATGAAAATAAATAATAAGCAATATGTCAACATGCTTCTCATGGTAATACAATTATAATTACACATTTACTAATGTTCTGGTCAAGTTGTTTTCTCGAGTCATAGTTAGGGGTGAGCAAAACTCAATTCGACTCAAAAAAAAATTGAATTTCGAGTTAAACGAATTGAGTTACTCGAGTTAAACGAGTTATTCGAGTCAACTCAAATTTTTTTCGAATTTTGAGTTCAAATCGAGTTGAGTTTTCGAATTCGAATAACTCGAATAATTCAAATATCAAACTATAATATTTTACTTTTCCCTCAAAAATTTTACACCTTCCCACTTTCTCCCCAAAACTTTTACTCCTCTTCTATCCCAACCCCCTAATCTACCCAAAATCCATTTCCCACAAAAATTTTACTATCCCATTTACTTTTTCTCAAAATTTTACTCCCAAAAACCCTCAAAACTTTTTATTTTCCCCCAAAAATTTTACTCCCTCCCACTTTCCTCCTAAAATTTTTACTTCCTTAACATCCCACCTCCCATCTACCCAAACTTATCCCCCCCCCATTTTTTTTAATATTTTCCCTCCAAAATTTTACCCCCTATTTATTTACTTTCCCTCAGACTTTTAATCCTCAAAACTTTTTATTTTCCCCCTAAACTTTTACTTCTTACCCTTTACTCTCAAATAAAAAAATCAAAATTATCCAAAAAAAAAATCACTAAACATAAATAGTAATAATTTTATTTATATCTACTATTTATATTATTAAATTAAAGTTCACATTTTATATTATTTTATTATTGAATTATTTGGTCATATTGAATATTTATATTAAAATTGAATTATTAATTATGCCATTAAATATTCATGTTAAAATTTTATATTGGTATCAATTTCACATTTTATCTTTAAAATAACTTTTATTAAAAAATCACATTTTACATTTAATATATTTTTAATTCCAAAATACATTGTGACAATAATCAAGATAATTTAAACAACTAAACAAGAAAAGAAGCTAACCCGTATATAAAAGTTTAATAAATAAATTATGAGGTGATGAAAATTAATAAAAATTTTGATTAAGGTGGATAAATTTTATTATGATGGGTGACAGTGGTTATATGGACCAAAAATTATTTTTTTAAATTTAACTAGAAAAAATATATTCGATTCGATTCGATTCGAATTCCATCTCACTCGACTCGATTCGAGAAAATTTCAAATCAAATTAGGATGATAAAATATGATTCGTCAACTCGATTAACTCGAAATTTTTTCATTCGATTCGATCAAACGCTCACCCCTAGTTTCCAGAAGTTATGGATTAGCCAATAACTACAGTTTATTCTTCAAAGTTACCCTGTTCTGTTGTTTGACAGCTTCGACCTTCCTTTACTAAAACTTAATTATCTCATAGTACAAAATTAGGATAATGTTCCCATTTATTTCTCTTGAAGATAGACTCATTAAGAATTCAGTCGTATGAATTCCAATCCATAATTATTTTTGTAAAATTTTTAGGGATTTTCCAAAGTTAAGATAGGGGAGTTCGGAATCACTCTGGCCTTGTCTCACAAAAATTCAAATATCTCATAATATGAAACTATTTTGCTTACACTATTTCCTCTATGTGAAACTAGACTCAATAATCTTTAATTTTCTTATTCAGTCTCTAATTCGATTTCCAAATTTTTTGGTAGATTTTCAAAGTCGGACTACTGCTACTGTCCAAAACTGTTTTAATGCAATATAATGATGACTATTATAAGTTCATTTTCAACTAGTCATGAACTAACCATTTCATGGATCACATGTTCAATTACACAATGTAAGTTAGCATGATATTGCAACAAAGCTCATAACCATAATTCATACATCTTAGCTCACCAAGGTCTCAACATTTCAAAGTCTCAATAACCATAAGCTTAGTGTACATACCTGTACTCACTCATAGTATATCACATAACCATACCTTCTTTAACATGACCTCCTTGGGTCTTTCATCACATTATCCATTGCATTACTCGTTGAACACTCGGAATACTATTGGATATGCGAAAACTTGCACATAAGTGCCACATAAACATACGTAGCCAAAGCTACCTCATAACATGTAACGCTCGAAATGGAGCTACTCACGGGCTTGCTCATAAAAGCTATCAGTCAAAGTGTAGCTACACGGGCTGCTCACACAAGCTGTTAGCTATCCGACCAACTCAAGGATTACCTAACCACCAGTAGGACACACAAGACCATTTCCCGGAACCTAATTACATGTATCGCATCCATCGGACCAACTCAACGAGCTCGGATGCCCCTTACATATCATGAACCCAGACCAACTCAACGAGTTCAGATTGCTAAATTCCTAGTGGCATGTCACTTGTATCCTAGACTATTCCTAAGGTTCAAACGGCATTTTTCGATACCACATCTTTGTCGAACATACTCGAAGTGTCGATCTCACTATCCGTTGTACCAATTGCCCATTCAAAGCATAATAAGGCATAAATCAAATAGCAAATAAGCTTTTAAGAATTTACATAACATATATCACATATTTCATAAATCACTTGTCATGTATCATCATTTTCTTGCATTTCATGTAATATTCTTCCATGTCATATTTCCACATCATATACACCATTCCATCAACTTTTCCAATATATTAAATCATACAATATATGC
The DNA here is from genome assembly GCF_025698485.1 of Gossypium arboreum. Taxonomy (NCBI): domain Eukaryota; kingdom Viridiplantae; phylum Streptophyta; class Magnoliopsida; order Malvales; family Malvaceae; genus Gossypium; species Gossypium arboreum. The sequence continues at coordinate 112,570,523 of NC_069077.1, read as the reverse complement.
AATAATAGTAAGGAATATAATTCAAACATAATATTGCATTATTATTATCATACGAACTTACCTCGAATCCGAGCACAGGTAATTATTCCATTTTAGTCCATAATCTCGTACTTTCCCGATTTAAGCCCGAATATCGATTTTCTTAATCTAACATTTAAAATGTAGCTTATTTATTATTCACATTATTCAAATTAACCCAAAAATCATACTTTTATAAATTTACATTTTTACCTCTAAACTTTCACATATTTGCAATTTAGCCCCTAGGCTCGTAAAATGAAATTTATTCAATTTATTTGTACTTTAAGCCAAGTCGAATCATTTTCATAACTATAGCAGCCCACAATTTCCTCTAAATCACACTCTTATGACAATTTTATAACTTTTACAATTTAGTCCTTTTTAGCGTTTTTACTGAAAACTACTTAGTAAAAATCATTTAACACACCATAAACATTCATATTCCTCCCTTAAACATCAAAATACACACATGTAGTACATGGGTAAATTTTCAAACATCAACCCTAGCTTAAATAAATGATAGAAATAGCTAGATCTTATTACAAGAATTTCAAAAATGTAAAAATCATTAAAAACGGCGCAAGAACGGACTTACTATTGAGCTTGAAAAGCTTGAACAAAATCATAGCCATGGATTCCATGAAAATTTTGGCTAAAGGTTGAAGATGAGCATAAATTTGGTTTTTATTTTCCCTTTTTATTATTTTAATTACCAAATGACCAAAATGCCCCTAACTTAAAAAAATTCTATTTCACCCATTTCATGTCCATTTTTGTCCAAAAAATTAACCAAAGGTATAATTACTATATAAGGACCACCAATTTAAAATTTCATAGCAATTAGACACCTCTAGCTTCTAGAACTCAAGTTTTGCATTTTTTACAATTTAGTCCTTTTGACCAAATTGAGTGCCCAAACGTCAAAATTTTTAAACAAAATTTTCACGAAATCATCCCATGAAATTTTAGACTATAAAAATGTAATAAAAACAAATTTTACTATGTCGAATTTGTGGTCCCAAAACAACTGTTCTGACTAGGCCCTAATTCAAGATGTTACACACAGCCTGGTACATGGGCGTGTGGTTAGGACGTGTGTCCTCTACATCTTAAATTAAAGAAAATAAAATGCTCAGAATTGAGCACACGGGTGTGTGTCTCATCCGTGTGTGCGACACGGCCTGAAACACGGGCATGTATCTTGGCCGTAAAATTAAATTAACCACACAACCAAACACATGAGCATCTGTGTGACATCCCTAATGTGACCTTAGTCGGAAAGTGGTTTCGGGACCACAAACCCGAGTTATAAAAATAATTAATTGTTATATTTTATGCTTACTATGTGTGTGCATGCATATGTGGAAGTTTCATTCTCTAATTTTACCAATTGTATGAGACATTATTAAATAGGGATCAAGGTGAAACATGGTGAAAAATGATAGGCTAAATTGTAATGGCTTATTTGTGCATGTTGACACAAAGGTGGACTTGCATGTCAAAATTGCCCAAATTATTATATAGTGGCCGGCCAAGATGGATGTGATGGGCAAAGGAAAACATGTTTCCAACATGTTGGGTTAGTGAGGCATGTTGGGAGCAATTAAATAATGTGTTAGCAATAAAGAAAATGTTGACAAAAAAAAAAAAAAAAAGTGGATGGATGCCCCCTTGTTGCCGTGAGTAGAGGAAAAGAAAGGAGAAAATTTGTTCATCTATTCTCAATTCTTTGGCCGAAAATACCAAGGGAAAAAGGAAGGATTTTTGCTTCATGCTTGGTTTAGAAGGGAACTAGAAGGAGAATTGGTCATACTTGTGTCAAGATTAAGGTATGTTTGATGATATTCCATGAGATGCATGCATGTTTTAGTTGTTAGTTTAAGTTCTACCTAGCCCATGGTTTGAATTTTTACTATTGATGGAGAGTTAGAATTGGCTAAGGAGCCTAACAAAAACATTTTGGTTGATACCTTGATGCTATTATCATGCTAATTATATGGATGGGTTAAGTTGCTTGAGATGTAGAACTTAAGAAAGGTAGTTATATGTGATTTTACATGATGATACAATGGATGTAAAAATATATGCTAGATTAGGAAAAAAATTGATTAAGTGTTCATGAGGTGAAATTAGGTGTTTAAAAGATGTTATAGTTGACATTGTATATATATATATATATATATATACATACATTCGGCCATATGGGGTATAAATGGGCATAGGTGTTAAATACCTTGTATTGGAAATTTCGATAAATAAGTAGCAATAAATTAAGATGAGATTGAGTAAATTTTCAGCTTAGTTGTGTTAAGTATTCAGCAATAATCATAATAATGTATGTGAATGCCGTATGTTTGTGTTTGATGGAGAGGTAAATTGTTTGATTTAGCTCAAGAGCAAAGGGGAACTAAATCGGACAAAGGAAAGGAGAAAGCAAACAAGTAGCCGAATTGGAACCGTTCTACCCAAAACAAAGTAAGTCATTAAGCACATATGTTTGATATTGCTTAAATGATTGTAAAATCTATGCAATTGTGTTTAATGGGATGATATATATATATATAAATGAAAATGTATGTGTATGGAGTGATGACATTTGTTGAATGTAAAAGAAATAGTGAAATGTGTAGAAAGTTTGCTTTCGGCACTAAGTGTCTTGAGCAATACGTGTGTACGGTGACTAGATTGGCACTAAGTGTGCATGCTGGAAATATATGGCACTAAGTGTGCATGCTGGAAATATATGGCACTAAGTGTGCATGCTGGAAATATATGGCACTAAGTGTGCATGTTGGAAATATACTGACCTTTGGGTGTGCGAGCTCAAGGGTATGGCACTATGTGTGCGGGCTTAAATCGCATGGCACTAAGTGTGCAAAATCGAGTATTAAGCACTGTGTGTGCGTACTCTATATATATATATATATATATATCTCCGATCGAACAATTATATGGAGGGTGTGTCTCCATCGAGTTGAGTATGGACAGCGGATCGGGTAAGTACCTTGAGCTCATGACGAATAGGAAATACGTTCATGCTCGGGGTTGAGCTTGGTAAGCTTTAGATCTATGTGATGATTGCAATTGTATGATTGTGGTGTGAATGAGTTGGTGTGTAAAGTGCCTCAAATATCTTATTGTATAGAATATGAAATGTGGATGTATGACTGGGTATGAGATTGAACCGAAAGGTCCGAGGAATTATGGTATAGTTTCGATATGGATGAGTACCTAGCCTCGTTTATTGTTTCATGTTGTGATAACTTTATCAATGGATGGTTGTTGAATGCTTATGACTTACTGAGTTATAAACTCACTCGGTGTTTTCTTGTCACCCATTTTAGGTCTCTTGGACTCGTATTGTTGCGTGCTCGGAACCGTCGTTGAAGTCATCACACCAGCTGGAAATCTTTTGGTATTGTCTTCGTAGTTGAGCTAGGAGAACATTTGGCATGTATAGGCTATTTTGTTTTGTTGAATTGTGGGTTGTAAACTTTAAGCCATGCGAAAATGGCCTATGTGGTCGGTTGAGTGTGATTCTAAAACCTATAGTTACGAGCCTTAGAAACCTAAATTTTGATAAGGTGGCCATAGTTTGTATTATGTATGATGTAATAGTTGGCCATAGAAGATTTATGAAATAGTCATTGTTTGCTTTGGTAACAGATGCTGCCAGCAGCAGTGAGGTGAGATGGAAAATCACTAAAAATAGTAGAAGTAGAATTAAATAGTGAATAAATTATGAAATTGAACCTTGATGAATCTATTTTCATATGGATGAAATGAAACGACCATATGAGCAGTATACTGAGAGATATTAAAGTTCTCGTGAGACAGGGCTAGAACGGTTTCTGGATCCCCTATCTCGACTTTGAAAATTTACTATAAATTATCCAGAAGGAATTAGAAGTCGTGCCTTATATTTTCAGATTCCTTTCTGAGTCTAGTTTCATTAGAAATAAACGCCATGAGCATTGAAGCTCTGTACGAGAAGATATCCAGGTCGTAATGCGCGAAGGTCAGTGTAGTTGACCCCTGTAGCATGGGTGACTTTAACTAATAAACTGTACTAATTGGCTCGACCAAAAATTCTAGAAAAAAATGTGTAGATGGTATTATAAGTCTAGCTTCAGGGAAAATTTACGGAACTGATTTTCGAATTCTGTAACTCGAGATATGATTTTTAAGGTGACAGTGACGCAGTTAGCTAGCCTGCCTGGAATAGAAATCAAATATTTCAAAGAGAGAAATAAGGAAGTAAGCCGGTAACACCACGTGTTCAAATCCAAAGACGGTCACGGGTTTGGGGTGTTACATTTAATTGGTATCGAGCTATGGTTTAGTCGGTTCTAGGACTACCATAGGCGTGTGAGTCTAGCTATACATGCCAAATTGTTAGTGCTTAATAATGTGATGACTTGACGGTTGAAATTTTTGTTTTGATTAGCGATGGAACCCGGATAGAGACCCTTGGCGATGACGTTGAAAGTGTAGCGGCTGCTCCGCGCAAGGGACACCGCCTGTTGAGCCTCGATCTTCCGTGAATAATCAAAATGAAGGGCGAAACAAGCCTTCTTCACCATGATGAATGAGTGGGTCGCGCAATATGCCCGAACCAACCCTACTGCCCAACCATTCCCAAATTTAAATACTCCACCCCAAGAGCCCGTAATGCCTTCGATTCGATCCTGTGAGGCTGAGTAAACCACCAGAGACCTGATTAGGAAGCGGGGCTGAGGAGTTCAAGGCCATAGTTCTTGATGATGCCGAAAAGGCCGAGTTCGCTCGATAACACCATTCGAGTGTTAGATGAACTGTCATGCACACCGATGAATGTCTTAAGTGTGCTATATCCTTGTTATGAGACTCGACTTACTATTGGTGGAGGACTTTAATTTCCATAGTCCCAAACGAACGAGTTACTTGGGATTTCTTTCAATCGAATTTCGAAAGAAATACATTAGTCAACGGTTCATCGATCGAAGCGTAAGGAATTCTTGGAACTCAAGCAAGGCAGTATGACAAGATCTCGAATCTGAACATGAGTTCGTAAGACTCGATCGGTATGCCCGGAGTGTGTGGCTGATGAGGTTGCTATGTGCAAAAGATTTGAAGAAGGATTGAATGAAGAGTTAAAGTTACTAGTGCGAATTTTGGAGATAAAGGAGTTCGTGACACTAGTCGAACGAGCACGCAAGGCGGAAGAACTTGGGAAGGAGAAGAAGAAGGCTGAATTTGAAGCAAGAGATTACCGTAAAAGATCAACAAGTAAAGCTCCGTTCTCGGCTGTAAAGAGGTTCAGGGAGGACACCAAGAAGTCGAGGGCGATCATGGAATTTCCATTAGAGCCCGACCATCGACGGACTCCCGAGCTACTTTGGTAGCTAGTGTGGGCAATAATCGTCAAGAGAGACCTGAATGCCCCAATGTGGAAGACGACACCTAGGTGAATGTTGGGGTAAGTCATTAATAGGGCTGTTATGGATGCGGTTCAAGGACCACTTCATTAGAGATTGCACGGAGCTAGATGAGAAGAATAAGATGCAAGGTACAAGACCTAGTGGAACAATGGCTAGAGGTAGGCCCCCGAGAATTTCTGGAGGTAGGGGTGGCAATCGAGAGGAGCCTCGATCGGCTGTTCGATCCGAGGCCCGTGCTCTGCTAGAGCATATGCCATCCGCGCACGAGAGGAGGCATCCTCCCCTGACGTTATCACCGGTACTTTCACTCTTTTCGATACTAATGTGATTGCTTTGATTGACCCTGGTTCTACTCATTCTTATATATGCGAAACCTTAGCATCCAATAAGACTTTGCCTATTGAGTCTCTTGAGTTTGTAATTGGTGTCAAACCCTTGGGTCATTACGTGCTTGTCAACAAAGTGTGTAAGAAAAGTCCCTAGTATTTTGAGGTTCTTGTTTTCCGGCGGACTTGATGCTTTTGCCGTTCGGCCAATTCGACGTTATTCTTGGTTTGGATTGGTTGACCATGCACGATGCGGTTGTAAATTGCAAAAGCAAGACTATTGATTTGAGGTGTACGAATAACGAGATAATTCGGGTTGAGTCTACGGACTTAAAAGGGTTGCCACCGTAATATCGGCAATGTTGGCCCGAAATACGTAAGAAAGGGTGCGAAGCATACCTTGCGTATGTACTAGACGACAAGGAGTTAGAAAAGAAACCCGAATCTGTGCGGTGGTTTGCGAATACCGGATATTTTCCTGAAGAATTGCGGGTTTACCACCGTTCGGAAATAGAGTTTGGCATCAAATTGGTACCGGTACCACTCCAATTTCGATAGCTCCGTGTCGTATGGCACCAACGGAATTAAAGGAGTTGAAAGCTCGATTGCAAGAATTGGTGGATAGAGGTTTTGCTCGCCCGAGTTTTTCACCTTGGGTGCGCCGGTGTTGTTCATGAAAAGAAGGACGAAACCATGAGGTCGTGCATCGACTACCGTCGACTTAATAAAGTGACAATAAAAACAAATATTCGTTACACAGATCGATGATTTGTTCGATCAACTGAAAGGAGCCTCAGTGTTCTCGAAAATAGATTTGAGATCGGGCTATTATCAGTTGCGAATTCGAGATTCGGACGTACCCAAAACTTCCTTCAGAACGAGATATGGTCACTACGAGTTCCTAGTGATGCCGTTTGGGCTCACTAATGCCCCTGCGGTATTTATGGATTTAATGAATAGAATTTTCAGGCCATACTTGGATCGGTTCGTAGTTGTATTTATCGATGACATTTTGGTCTATTCGAGAGATGAAACTGAACATGCTGAACATCTGAGGCTAGTGTTGCAAGTTTTACGAGATAAGCAATTATATGCTAAGTTCAGCAAGTGTGAGTTCTGGTTAAGAGAGGTTAGCTTCTTGGGGCATGTGGTATCTGCATCGGTATTCGAGTTGACCGAACAAAATTTCAGCCATACTTAACTGGAAGCCTCGAGAAATATTACCGAGGTTCGAGCTTTTTGGGGCTTGCTTGGTTATTACCGACGATTTGTAAAGGTTTCTCGACGATAGCCACGCCAATGACGGCTTACTCCAAAAGGATGTTAAGTTCGAATGGACGAGAAATGTCGAAAAGTTTTGATCAACTGAAAACTTATTTGATGAAGCCCCAATTCTAGTGCAACCCGAATCGGGCAAAGAGTTTGTCATTTATAGTGACGCATCCCTACTTGGGTTGGGTTGCGTATTGATGCAAGAAGGGCGAGTTGTGGCCTATCGTCGAGACAATTAAAGCCACATGAGAAAAATTATCCGACCCATGATCTCGAATTGGTCGCCATCGTATTCGCCTTAAAGATATGGCGACATTACTTATTTGGTGAGAAGTGCCATGTGTATTCGGATCACAAAAGTCTCAAATATTTGATTACTCAAAGAGACTTAAATCTGCGACAAAAACGTTGGCTCGAGTGTTAAAGGATTATGAGTGGTCATTGACTATCACCCGGAAAGGCTAATGTGGTTGCGGATGCCTTAAGTCGTAAATCACTATTTCGTTATGAAGCGATGAATGTACACTTATGCATTCTACCCGACAATGTGTTAGTAGCTGAATTGAAAGCCAAACCATTATTGATACGTCAAATTCGTGAAGCTCGAGAAAGTCGACGATGAGTTGGTTGCAAAAGCGGGATGAGTGTGTTTCAACAAGGACTCGAATTTCAAATTGATGATGACGATTGTTTGAGGTTCGAAGTCATTTGTGTGTTCCAAAGAATTCAGAACTTATTTCGATAATTCGAACGAAGCCCATTGTAGCCGAATGGCAATCCACCCGGAGTACGAAGATGTACAACGATTTGAAATGTCGGTTTTGGTGGCATGGTATGAAACGAGACATCTCGACTTTGTTTGAGATGTTTAATATGTCAACAAGTGAAAGCGGAACATCAAGTGCCTTGAGATTACTTCACCGATCACGATACCGAGTGGAAATGGGATCGAGTCACAATGGACTTTGTATCCGGACCGCCATTGTCGACAAGTAAGAAGGATGCGATTTGGGTCGTTGTAGATAGATTGACTAAGTCGGCTCACTTTGTCCCCGTACGTACGGATTTTTCAATGGACAAACTAGCCGAATTGTACGTTTCTCAGATTGTGAGACTACACGGGGTGCCTATTTCCATCGTGTCGGATAGAGATCCGAGATTTACCTCGCGATTTTGGAAGAAGTTGCAAGACGCTTTGGGTACCAAGTTGCATTTCAGACCGCCTTTCACCCCAAACCGATGGTCAATCCGAACGAATAATTCAAATACTCGAGGATATGTTGAGATGTTGCATCCTTGAGTTTAGTGGTTCATGGGAACGGTATTTGCCTTTGATTGAATTGCTTACAACAATAGCTTTCAATCAAGTATTAAGATGACGCCTTACGAGGCTTTATACGGTCGTAAATGCCGTACCCCATTATTCTGGACTGAACTTAGTGAAGGTAAATTCTTCGGGGTTGATTTGGTTAAGGATGCCGAGCAAAAAGTTCGAGTAATTCGTGAAAGTTTGAAGGCTGCTTCGGATCGCCAAAAGTCGTATGCGGATTTGAAAAGGAAAGACATTGAATATCAGGTTGGAGACAAGGTATTTCTCAAAGTCTCACCTTGGAAGAAGGTGCTTAATTTGGCCGTAAGGGCAAATTGAGTCCGAGGTTCATCGGTCCGTATAAAGTATCTGAACGAGTTGGGCCAGTAGCGTACCGATTAATTTTACCCCCTGAGCTCGAAAAGATTCACAACGTTTTCCATGTTTCGATGCTTCGACGATATAGGTCTAACCCGACACACGTAATTACTCCATTTGAGGTCGAGGTTCAGCCTAATTTGAGTTATGAAGAAGAGCCGGTTCGCATTCTGATGCGTGAAGTAAAAGAGCTACGAAACAAGAAAATCCCATTAGTGAAGGTGTTGTGGCATAAACACGGAATTGAAGAAGCCACTTGGGAACTTGAGGACTCTATGAAAGAGCGATACCGAGCCTATTTACGGTAAGATTTTCGGGACGAAAATTTTTAAGTGGGGAGAGTTGTGACATCCCTAATGTGACCCTAGTCGGAAAGTGGTTTCGGGACCACAAACCCGAGTTATAAAAATAATTAATTGTTATATTTTATGCTTACTATGTGTGTGCATGCATATGTGGAAGTTTCATTCTCTAATTTTACCAATTGTATGAGAAATTATTAAATAGGGATCAAGGTGAAACATGGTGAAAATGATAGGCTAAATTGTAATGGCTTATTTGTGCATGTTGACACAAAGGTGGACTTGCATGTCAAAATTGCCCAAATTATTCTATAGTGGCGGCCAAGATGGATGTGATGGGCAAAGGAAAACATGTTTCCAACATGTTGGGTTAGTGAGGCATGTTGGGAGCAATTAAATAATGTGTTAGCAATAAAGAAAATGTTGACAAAAAAAAAGAAAAAAGTGGATGGATGCCCCTTATTGCCGTGAGTAGAGGAAAAAGAAAGGAGAAAAATTTGTTCATCTATTCTCAATTCTTTGGCCGAAAATACCAAGGGAAAAAGGAAGGATTTTTGCTTCATGCTTGGTTTAGAAGGGAACTAGAAGGAGAATTGGTCATACTTGTGTCAAGATTAAGGTATGTTTGATGATATTCCATGAGATGCATGCATGTTTTAGTTGTTAGTTTAAGTTCTACCTAGCCCATGGTTTGAATTTTTACTATTGATGGAAAGTTAGAATTGGCTAAGGAGCCTAACAAAAACATTTTTGGTTGATACCTTGATGCTATTATCATGCTAATTATATGGATGGGTTAAGTTGCTTGAGATGTAGAACTTAAGAAAGGTAGTTATATGTGATTTTACATGATGATACAATGGATGTAAAAATATATGCTAGATTAGGAAAAAAATTGATTAAGTGTTCATGAGGTGAAATTAGGTGTTTAAAAGATGTTATAGTTGACATTGTATATATATATATATATATATATACATACATTCGCCATATGGGGTATAAATGGGCATAGGTGTTAAATACCTTGTATTGGAAATTTCGATAAATAAGTAGCAATAAATTAAGATGAGATTGAGTAAATTTTCAGCTTAGTTGTGTTAAGTATTCAAAGAATAATCATAATAATGTATGTGAATGCCGTATGTTTGTGTTTGATGGAGAGGTAAATTGTTTGATTTAGCTCAAGAGCAAAGGGAACTAAATCGGACAAAGGAAAGGAGAAAGCAAACAAGTAGCCGAATTGGAACCGTTCTACCCAAAACAAAGTAAGTCATTAAGCACATATGTTTGATATTGCTTAAATGATTGTAAAATCTATGCAATTGTGTTTAATGGGATGATATATATATATAAATGAAAATGTATGTGTATGGAGTGATGACATTTGTTGAATGTAAAAGAAATAGTGAAATGTGTAGAAAGTTTGCTTTCGGCACTAAGTGTCTTGAACAATACGTGTGTACGGTGATTTAGATTGGCACTAAGTGTGCATGCTGGAAATATATGGCACTAAGTGTGCATGCTGGAAATATATGGCACTAAGTGTGCATGCTGGAAATATATGGCACTAAGTGTGCATGCTGGAAATATACTGACCTTTGGGTGTGCGAGCTCAAAGGTATGGCACTATGTGTGCGGGCTTAAATCGCATGGCACTAAGTGTGCGAAATCGAGTATTAAGCACTGTGTGTGCGTACTCTATATATATATATATATATATATATATATATATATCTCCGATCGAACAATTATATGGAGGGTGTGTCTCCATCGAGTTGAGTATGGACAATGGATCGGGTAAGTACCTTGAGCTCATGACGAATAGGAAATACGTTCATGCTCGGGGTTGAGCTTGGTAAGCTTTAGATCTATGTGATGATTGCAATTGTATGATTGTGGTGTGAATGAGTTGGTGTGTAAAGTGCCTCAAATATCTTATTGTATAGAATATGAAATGTGGATGTATGACTGGGTATGAGATTGAACCGAAAGGTCCGAGGAATTATGGTATAGTTTCGATATGGATGAGTACCTAGCCTCGTTTATTGTTTCATGTTGTGATAACTTTATCAATGGATGGTTGTTGAATGCTTATGACTTCTGAGTTATAAACTCACTCGGTGTTTTCTTGTCACCCATTTTAGGTCTCTTGGACTCGTATTGTTGCGTGCTCGGAACCGTCGTTGAAGTCATCACACTGGCTGGAAATCTTTTGGTATTGTCTTCGTAGTTGAGCTAGGAGAACATTTGGCATGTATAGGCTATTTTGTTTTGTTGAATTGTGGGTTGTAAACTTTAAGCCATGCGAAAATGGCCTATGTGGTCGGTTGAGTGTGATTCTAAAACCTATAGTTACGAGCCTTAGAAACCTAAATTTTGATAAGGTGGCCATAGTTTGTATTATGTATGATGTAATAGTTGGCCATAGAAGATTTATGAAATAGTCATTGTTTGCTTTGGTAACAGATGCTGCCAGCAGCAGTGAGGTGAGATGGAAAATCACTAAAAATAGTAGAAGTAGAATTAAATAGTGAATAAATTATGAAATTGAACCTTGATGAATCTATTTTCATATGGACAAAATGAAACGACCATATGAGCAGTATACTGAGAGATATTAAAGTTCTCGTGAGACAGGGCCAGAACGGTTTCTGGATCCCCTGTCTCGACTTTGAAAATTTACCATAAATTATCCAGAAGGAATTAGAAGTCGTGCCTTATATTTTCAGATTCCCTTTTGAGCCTAGTTTCATTAGAAACAAACGCCATGAGCATTGAAGCTCTGTACGAGAAGATATCTAGGTCGTAATGCGCGAAGGTCAGTGTAGTTGACCCCTGTAGCATGGGTGACTTTAACTAATAAACTGTACTAATTGGCTTGACCAAAATTCTAGAAAAAAGTGTAGATGGTATTATAAGTCTAGTTTCAGGAAAATTTACGGAACTGATTTTCAATTCTGTAACTCGAGATATGATTTTTAAGGTGACAAAGGACGCAGATTAGCTAGCTTGCTCGAATGTAAATCAAATATTTCAAAGAGAGAAATAAGGGAAGTAAGCCCGGTAACACCACGTGTTCAAATCCGGTGACGGTCACGGGTTTGGGGTGTTACAATCTGGCTGGCCGTGTGGCACAAGTCAAATAGTTACACGGGATTGAACACGGTCTACAGCATGGGCGTGTCTTAGGACCACACAGGCGTATGGGCCCTAGACCTAGGAAAATTTTAGAAAATTTTGTGAAAAATTCCTAGAGTTCCTGATTAAGTCCTGACTCGATTATAATACTCAATTTAGGCCTGGAGGGTCCATTTAAGGGACATTATGAATAATCTCAGGAAATGAATAGTGATTGTTACGAATTATATGTAAATGTTCTAAAAACTCCGGTAACGCTCCACAACCTTGTTCCAACGATGGATTCGGGTTTAGGGGTGTTACATTTATACTAATTAAGGAAGTAATCTAAACAATCTAGTAACAGCCAAAGTTGAACGGTTTTTCATGTTTAGTTTAGATGTCAGCTAGAATATAAGTTGTTTGTCAAGTTAGCCATGCTCATGTTATATAACATAGTCATCTGGAATTTACTAGATGATCTGGAACATTCCATTATCAGAATAAGTTACGATTTGTGAGTTGATTCAAAATATGATTTGATTGGAAATCTAACAGCTACCAGAATCAGAATAAGAATCTTCTAGAATTAAGATCAATATGAAGTTCAACTCAAAAGATCCGCTAGTTCTATTATCTGCTAAGAATAGTGTCTGTGAGCAACCATCTTGAGAGAAAAAGCATTTTATGTCTATTGAATGAAGAATTTGTCGAAGGTAGGTTCTGTATGGATATTCATTTGGAGAGGTGCATATTAATTGTAAGCACTGATTAATGAAATCTAGGAATCAGTCCAAAGAATGATCCGTGAATAGATTACTCAAGTAAGGAAGTGTATGAATATGTATATATCAGTATAGGAAAGTCTCTGCTAAGGAAAAAAAAGGAATCCAATATCTTCACGATAGAAGTCAACTAGAATGGTTTCAAGGTATTTTGTATTAACACTTACTAAGTTTGCATGTGTAACACCCCAAACCCGTGACCGTCACCGGATTTGACCACGAGGTGTTACCGGGCTTACTTTACTTATTCCTCTCTTGGAAATTTTTTTTTGTTTTCCTTTTTCTGCTCGAGCAAAGGCTAGTTAAGCTGCGTCCATCGCCACCTTAAAAATCATATCTCGAGTTCCAGAACTCGAAAACCAAATCCGTAAATTTTCCCCGAATTTAGACTCATATGTTCATCCATGGATTTATTTGGTCGGGCCAATTGGTACAGTTTATTAGTTAAAGTCACCCCTGTTTCAGGGTCCGACTACACTGACCTTTTTGTATTACGACCTGGATATCATCTCGTATAGAGCTCTAATGCTCATGCCGTTTATTTCTAATGAAACTAGACTCAAATGGAAATCTATGCATATAAGGTATGACTTCTAATTGTTTCTGGATAATTTATGGTAAATTTTCAAAGTCGAAACAGAGGGTCCAGAAACTATTCTGGCCCTGTCTCACGAAATCTTGAATATCTCTCAAAATACAGCTCATATGGTCGTTTCGTTTCATCCATATGAAAATAGACCCATCAAGCTTCGAGTACATAATTTTCTTAGCAATTAATTCCACTTCTACTATTTTTAGTGATTTTTCGATCTCATATCACTGCTGCTGTCCGCAATAATTCATCGCAGAGACTATGGCAATTTCATGAATCTTTCCTTGGCCTTACTAATCATTCATCATACATGGCACAACTATGGCCACCTTGTCAAAATTAAGGTTTCTAAGACCCGTATTATAGGTTCTAGCATCCCACTCAAACGACCACATAGGCCATTTTCATATGGCTTAAAGTTTACAACTCAAAATTCAACAAAACAAAATAGCCCATACATGCCAAATGTTCTCCTAGGTTGACTAAGAAGACAATACCAAAATTGCTCGCGGTGTGATGACTTCGTTGACGGCTCCGAGCACACAAAATAGACGAGTCCAAGAGACCTAAAATGGGTGACAAGAAAAACACCGAGTGAGTTTATAACTCAAGAAGTCATAAGCATTCGACAACCATCCATTAATAAAATTATCACAACATGAAACAATAAACGAGGTTAGGTACTCCATCCATGTCGAAACTATACCATAATTCCTCGGACCGTTCGGTTCAATCTCATACCAAGTCATACATCCACATTTCATATTCTATTCAATAAGATATTTGAGGCATTTTTACACACCAACTCATTTTCACCACAATCATACAATTGCAATCATCACATAGATTTAAAGCTTACCAAGCTCATCCCCGAACATGAACATAGTGCCTATTCGCCATGAGCTCGAGGTACTTACCTTTTTCCGCTGTCCGTACTCAACTCGATAAAGTCACCCTTCCGTATAAATATTCAATCAGAAATATATATATATAGAGTTCGCACACATAGTGCTTAATACTCGATCACGCACACTTAGTGCCATGTGATTTAAGCCCGCACACATAGTGCCATATAGTCCAAACTCGCACGCTTAGTGCCATACATTTCAAGCTCGCACACTCAGTGCCAATCTCGTCACCGTACGCATTTACTTCTCGCACACTTAGTGCCGAAAGCAAACTTTCTACACATTTCACTATCTCTTTTACATTCAACAATATCATCTTTTCATACACATACAATTGTATATATTTTCATCTCATTAAACACAATTGCATAGATTTTACAATCATTTAGGCAATATCAAATATATGCTTAATGACTTACCTTGTGTTGGGCAAAGAATTTCCAAGTCGGCTACTCGATGACCTTCGCCTTTCCTTGCTTGATTCTCCTTCTTTAACTCCTTGAGCTTGATCAATAAATCAACTAGTTTAACCATCTTGCTAAACATTCATAATTCAACTACACATGCATATGTATGCTTGTATATTCGGCAACCATCCTTCCTAATTACCTACTTAGTCGATTATACACATAGTTAAAGGTAATATCACGAACGGCATACTTGTATATATATATATATATATACACCTCCAAATGGGCATCACAATTAGATTTAACACCACCTTCATACCCAATTAGATGGCCGAATGTATGTATGTATATACAATGTCAACTATAACATCTTTTAAACACCTAATTCCATCTCATGAACATTTAATCAATTTTCCTAATCTAGCATATATTTTCACATCCATTTGTAACATCATGTAAATTCACATATAACTACATTTTAATGCCCATTATAGGCACTCCCATGGTCTAAACCTAACAATCGGCAACACCTACCCTTGCACTATGTTAGCCGAATACTCATTCTCTTCTTAGTCCTAAATTCGGCATCCAACAAATTAGCTTAACAATTCCAACTTTCATGCTAACATCTCAAGCAACTTAACACATCCATATACTAGCATGCTAATAGCATCAAGGTATCAACCAAAATTTTTAGGCTCCTTAGCCAAATTCTAACTCTCCATCAAGCCAAACCCAACCATGAAATAGATAGAATTTAGACTCATCACCCAAAGGTTGTATATACATCCAAAGATACCCTTGCACATACCTTGATCTAGAGGACCACCTTGGCCGAATCTTCCTTCTTCCCCTTCCTCTAATTTCGGCAATTGCAAAAGAAAGAAAACATGAACACTTTTTTTTTCTTCTTCTCAAGCCACGGCAATTGTAACAAAATGAGAAAGGATGAACAACCAATTTTCTTCCCCTTTTTTCTTTGTTTTGTCACGGCAAAAGAGCATCCACACACACATTTTTTTTCATCATTTTCCTTTTTTTTTCATTTCTTTATTTTCCTTCCATAATGCACTAGGCCAACATGTCTAGGACATGTTTTCTTTGCCCATCATCATGTCATGGCTGGCCACTAACCTTAGGAAATGGGTTATTTGACATGCAACTCCACATTTGTGTTAACATGCACTAATAAGCCATTTAAAATTAGCCTATCATATTTCACCATGTTTCACATTGATCCCTATTTAATAATTTCTCATAAAATTGGAAAAATTAGAGAATGAAACTTCCACATATGCATGCACACACATAGTAAGCATAGAATATAACAATTAATTATTTTATGACTTGGTTTAGTGGTCCCAAACCACTTTCCGACTAGGGTCAATTTAGGGTCATCACAACTCTCCCCACTTAAAAATTTTCGTCCGAAAATCTTACCGAGAAATAGGCTCGTATCGCTCTCTCATAGAGTCCTCAAGTTCCCAAGTGGCTTCTTCAATTCGTGTTTATGCCACAACACCTTCACTAATGGGATTTTCTTATTAGCAACTCTTTTACTTCGCATCGATCGAATGCGAACCTCTTCTTCATAACTCAAATTAGGTCAACCTCGACCTCGGATGGAGTAATTACGTGTGTCGTCGACCTATATCGTCAAGCATCGAGACATGGAAAACGCTGAATCTTTTCAAGCTCGGGGTAACATTAATCGATGCGCCATCGCCCAACTCGTTCGGATGCTTCATACGGACCGATGAACCTCGGACTCAATTTGCCCTTACGGCCAAATCTAAGCACCTTCTTCCGTGGTGAGACTTTGAGAAATACCTTGTCTCCAACCCGATATTCAATGTCTTTTCTTCTCAAATCCGCATACGACTTTTGGCGATCCGGCGACTTTCAAACTTTCACGAATTACTCGAACTTTCGCTTGGCATCCTTAATCAAATCAACCTCAAGATTTTACTTTCACTAAGTTCACCAGAATAATGGGTACGGCATTTACGACCGTATAAAGCCTCGTAAGGCGCCATCTTAATACTTGATTGAAAACTATTGTTGTGCTTAATTCAATCAAAGGTAAATACCGTTCCCATGAACCACTAAACTCAAGGATGCAACATCTCAACATATCCTCGAGTATTTGAATTATCCGTTTGGATTGACCATCGGTTTGGGGATGAAAAGCAGTGCTAAAATGCAGCTTGGTACCCAAAGCCTCTTGCAATTTCTTCCAAAATCGCGACGTAAATCTTGGGTCTCTATCCGACATGATAGAAATAGGCACCCCATGCAGTCGAACAATTTGAGAGACGTATAATTCTGCCAATTTATCAAGTGAAAAATCCATGCGGACGGGGATAAAATGAGCAGACTTGGTCAGTCTATCAACAATGACCCAAATCGCATCCTTCTTACTCGCTGATAATGGCAGTCCGGATACAAAGTCCATGGTGACTCGATCCCATTTCCACTCGGGTATCGTGATCGGCTGAAGTAATCCCGATGGCACTTGATGTTCTGCTTTCACTTGTTGACATATCAAACACCTTGAAACAAATTCAGAAATGTCTCGTTTCATACTGGGCCACCAAAATTGGCGTTTCAGTCATTGTACATTTTAGTACTACCCGGGTGGATTGACATTCGACTATTGTGAGCCTCGTTCAAAATTATCGAAACAAGTTCTGAATTCCTTGGAATACATAATCGACCCTTGAACGTCAAGCAATAATGGTCGTCAATCTAAAATTCCGATTCCTCATTCGAAACACATTCGGCTCGCTTAGCGACCAATTCGGCGTCGACCTTCTGAGATTCAAGTACTTGATGAATCAATAACGGTTTGGCCTCTAGTTCAACTACTAGCACCTCATCGGGTGAAACGGATAGGTGAGCATCCATCGCTCTCAAGGCAAACAGTGCCTTGCGACTTAGAGCATCGGCCACCACGTTGGCCTTTCTCGGGTGATACTCAATGATGAGTTCATAGTCTTTCAACAACTCAAGCCAACGTCTTTGTCGCAGGTTTAAATCTCTTTGAGTCATCAAATATTTGAGACTCTTGTGGTCCGAATAAATATGACACCTTTCTCCAAACAAGTAATGCCGCCATATTTTCAAGGCGAACACTATGGCTGCTAGTTCAAGGTCATGGGCCGGATAGTTTCTCTCATGCGGCTTTAGTTGTCTCGACTCATAAGCCACAACTCGACCTTCTTGCATCAACACACAACCTAACCCAAGCAAGGATGCGTCATTGTACATGACAAACTCTTTACTGGGACTCACTGTACTAGTACCGGGGCCTCGGTTAAACAAGTTTTAGTCGATCGAAACTTTCTTGACAACGTTCGACCACTCGAACTTAACATCTTTTGGAGTAGTTTCATCATCGGTAGCAGCTATCATCGAAAAACCTTTCACAAATCGTCGATAGTATCCGCAAGCCCCAAAAGCTCCTAACTTCTTTAATATTCCTTGGAGGTTTCCAATCAACTATGGCTGAAATTTTGTTCGGGTCCACTCTGACACCCAATGCGGACACCACGTGCCCCAAAAAGCTAACCTCTCTTAACCAAAATTCACATTTATGAACTTTGCGTATAACTCGCTTATCTCGTAAAATTTGCAACACTAGCCTCGTGTGTTCAAAGATGCTCAAGATCATCTCTCGAATAGACCAAAATGTCATCGATAAATACAACTACGAACCGATCCAAGTATGGCCTGAAAATTCTATTCATTAAATCCATAAATACCGCAGGGGCATTAGTGAGCCCAAACGGCATCACTAAGAATTCGTAGTGATCGTACCTCGTTCTAAAAGCAGTTTTGGGTATGTCCGATTCTCGGACCCTCAACTGATAGTACCCCGACCTCAAATCTATCTTTGAAAACACTGAGGCTCCCTTTAATTGATCAAACAAATCGTCAATTCGTGGCAACAGATATTTGTTCTTTATCGTCACTTTATTCAACTGACGATAGTCGATACACAATCTCATAGTTCCATCCTTCTTCTTCACAAACAATACTGGTGCGCCCCATGGAGAAAAACTCGGTCGAGCGAAACCTCTATCCGTTAATTCTTGCAATTGAACCTTCAATTCCTTTAATTCGTTAATGCCACACGATACGGGCTATTGAGATCGGCGTAGTACCGGTACAACTTCGATGTCAATTCCACTTCTCGAACCGGTGGCAATCCCAGAACTCCTCGTGAAAAACATCTGAATACTCACAAATCATTGGTACCGATTCGAGTTTCCTTTCGTCTCTTTACTTTCAAACACATACGCAAGGTATGTTTCACACCCTTTTCACATACCTCCGAAGGTCATAGAAGATACTATCGCCGCACTCCTTTTAAATCAAGAGACTCGACTCGGACTACCTCGTTATTTGCACTCCTCAAATCAATGGTTTTCCTTTGCGTAGTCCACCACCGCATCATGTACGGTCACCAATCCATACCAAGAATAACATCGAATTCATCAAATGGTAGAAGCATCAGTTGGCGGAAAACAGATTCTCGAATTATTAGGGGCATCTCTTGCACACTTTATCAACGAGTACGTATTGACCCAAAGGGTTTGACACTCGAATTACGAACTCAGTAGACTCAACAGGTAGAGTCTTACTGGATGCTAAGGTTTCACATACATATGAATGAGTAGAGCCAGGGTCAATCAATGCAATCACACTAGTATCAAAGAGAGTGAAAGTACCGGTGATAACGTCGGAGAGGTTGCCTCCTCTCGTGCTGCGGATAGCATATGCTCTAGCAGAGCATGAGTTTGGATCGAACAACCGTATCAGAGGCCCCTCTCTGATTACCACCCCTACCTCCTGAAATCCTCGGGGGTCTACCTCTAGCCGTCGTCCCACTAGATCTTGCACCTTGCATCTTATTCTTCTCATCTAGCTCCGTGCAATCTCTAATGAAGTGGTCCTTGAACCGCATCCATAACAGCCCTATTAATGACTTACCCCAACATCTACCTATGTGTCGTCTTCCACATTGGGGCATTCGGCTTTTCTTGACGATTATTGCCCACACTAGCTACCAAGTAGCTCGTGAGTCCATCGATGGTCGTGCTCTAATGGAAATCCCGATCGGCCTTTGTGTCCTCTCTGAACTTCTTTACAATGAAAATGGAGCTTTACAGCCGATCTTTTACGATAATCTCTAGCTTCAAATTCGGCCTTCTTCTTCTCCCTTCCGAGCTCTTCCGCCTTGCAGGCTCGTTCAACTAGTGTTATAAATTCTTTTATCTCCAAAATACCCACCAGTAGCTTTAAATCTTCATTCAATCCCTCTTCAAATCTTTTGCACATAGCAACCTCATCAGCCACACACTCCCGAGCACACCGACTAAGTCTTACGAACTCATGTTCGTATTTAGATACCGTCATACGGCCTTGCTTGAGTTCCAAGAATTCCTTACGCTTTTGATCGATGAACCGTTGACTAATGTATTTCTTTCGAAATTCCGTTTGGAAGAAATCCCAAGTAACTTGTTCCTTTGGGACTATGGAAATTAAGGTCCTCCACCAATAGTAGGCTGAGTCTCGCAACAAAGATATAGCACTATGGCCTTAAACTCCTCGACCCCACGCTTCCTAATCAAGTCCAAGGTGGTTTACTCTGTAACACCCCGAACCCGAGACCATTGCCGGTGTCGGACACGAGGGGTTAACAAGCCAAGTTCACATGGTTTGCCCACCAATTTGACATTTCTAGTCAGGCTGGAAGACTGCATCACCGTCGCCTTAAAAATCATATCTCGAGTTTCAAAACTCGAAAACTGGTTTCGTAAATTTTCCCTAAATTTTGACTCATATATCCATCCATGGATTTATTTCTAGAATTTTGGATGGGCTAATTGGTACAGTTTATTAGTTAAAGTCACCCATGTTACAGGGATCGACTGCTCTGACCTTCGCGCGGTATAACTTGAATATCTCTCTGTACAGGGCTTTAATGCTGGTGTCGTTTGTTTCTAATGAAACTAGACTCAAAATGGAATCTGTACATATAAGGTATGTCGCCTAATTCTTTCTAGATAATTTATAGTAAATTTTAAAGTTGCGACAGGGAACCCAGAAACCGTTCTGGCCCTGTCTCACAATAGCATTAATATCTCTTAACATGTAACTCCTATGACCATTTCGTTTCTTCCATATGAAAATAGACTCATCAAGGTTCATTTACATAGCTTATTCACTATTTAATTCCATTTCTACGAATTTTGGTGATTTTTCACATTCAAGTCACTGCAGCTGGCAGCATCTGTTTTAAGGTAGGTCTTACCTATTTGGTAGTCTCCATGAACCAACTAGTCTTTGCCATACATAGGTTCATATATGATCATTTTAACCATGCCAATGGCTGATCATATGACCAACATTCCCATTTCCAAGCCATAGCCACATCATGACACCAAATATATACATACAAACCACAATTATTCTAAGTTCATGTTCCTTTCGAGCCATTTTCGCATGGCCGTACATACTTACATCACCACATATTTAACAAACAAGGGTAGTCCTATACATGCCATTTCAAGTTCAACCAAGAATTTATACCAAAGTGGGGGCTTGATAGTGTGGATGACTTCGACTTCAACGATCCCGAATCCGATTGCTATCGAGCGAAATCTAGAAAACCGAGAGCCAAAGCAATGAGTAAGCATTTTTATGCTTAGTAAGTCTCAAGGAATATAATCAACTCTAATTACAGCAATACATTCACATAGTTAAATGCATCATTTCATTAATGCGCATTCACATAATCATACTTACTTTACCATCCCAACTCTTATGTTCATACACAAATAACGGCTTCATTAAGGCCGATAACTCGCTCCATCATAGGAGCGGATATTCATACGCTCTTACTCCTAGCGCCAGTAAAGCACACACCGCACTTACCTTATCATTGGGAAATTTCACAAGTGCATTAGCTGAAATTTTCCAGCAAGCTCATAATTTTCAAATCACATACCTTCGAGTTTATCCGGATGTCGGTACTCGCTCAATCGCCTTCGGGACATAGCCCGGTTATGGTAACCCGCACCAAGGCCAACGGACTTTACCGGATATCACGATTTGCACAAATGCCTTGGTCTTAGCCCGGATTTAACAACTTGCACGAATGCCTTCGGTCTTAGCCCGGATATAGCTACTAGCACAATTGCCTTCGGTCTTAACCGGATATAAATTTCAGCATAATTGTCTTGGGCTTAGCCCGATATCATTCAATTTCTCATGCACACATACATCAATAATCATTGGACATACATATTTCATTTTCGTTACTAAGGCTCAAACACAATTATAATCATTAGCATATTCGCCGGGACTTAGCCCGGTGGAATTCAAATACTCATACACACATGATCAATAATCATACACATCCATATTTCATCTCACATAATTCAAGTAAGGTCACTTCTTGAGGACTTACCTCGGATGTTGTCGAACGGCTTTTTCGGCTATTCGATCACCTTTTCCTTCCCCTTGTCCAATTGTGGCCCTCTTAGCTCTTGAGCTAATTCAAACAAATTCAATTTATTAAAACCTCATTGTGCTTGCTTATGGCCGAATATGACAAGGATTTTAAATGGTCATATGGCCACTCTTTAGCTTGAATACACAATGGTCATGCACATTTTATACTACATCAAGCAATTCAATACAATTTATTTGAGCATCAAGGAAATGCTAAGGCCTTCAATAGGCTACCCAAGGCCGAATATTCATGTACATGTTGAGGCCAATTATGCACTTAATACCTCACAAAAACAGCATGCATTTTACTAGTTAATGCTTTGCATATTGTGGCTCAAAACTTATAATATAGCATCAAGCACTTATATGTGTGCTAGGCCTAATTGTGCTTGAAATTTCACAATTATTCTTCAACATCTTCTTCTTTAAACCAACTTATTCATCACTTACTTCATAGCCAAAACATCATGTGCAAACATATATATACAATATGAGCATGGCGAATTTTCAAGGTGTCCATAGCCATCCAAAAATACAAATTTTAACTAACATGCAAGAAGCATGAACCATGCTCATGAATGGCGAATATGACAATCATGCTCCTTTTCAACTTCAATCATGATAAATCAAAAGAAGGCTCAAAATCTTGCTCAAGAGTAGACAATCCATCATTGCATGCATCATCATCAAGCTTCACACTTAGCATGCAATGGCTTTATCACCATAACAACTTTGGCCAAATACCATTTCCATGGCTTAACAAAGATTTGAGCCATGGCTAACATGCACATCAAGTTAGCAACCAAAACATGCATGAAACTCCTAACACAACCTCATACATACCTTAATCTTGATGCAAACTTGGCCAAATCTCCTTCTAGATCTCTTCCAAACCAAGCATGAAGCAAAAATCCTCCTTCTTCCTTAGTTTTGGCTCAAAGAAAGGATGAACAAAATTTTTTCTTTCCTTCTCTACAACTCACGGCAATGGGGGATTACCACACTCACACACATTTTTTTTCATTTTTTTATCACCCATACACCTTTGTTTATTATTTCACCCTAATGCACCAACAAAACATGTTTCATGACATGTTTAGCCCATCCTCCCTTGTCATGGTCGGCCACCACCTATAAAAGGGGGAATTTGACATGCAAGTCCATTATTTTGCATGCATGCTTTAATTAGTCATCACACATTTCCCTATCATACTTTCAAAGTTCATTACTAAGTCCTTTCTTGTGGAATTCACCCTTATAACACTAAATCAATCATCATAAAATGTCATACATGAGCACACACATATTATAGGCATCAAAATAAATTTTTAATTATTTTTATGCCTCGGTTTTGTGGTCCCGAGACCACCTTCCGACTAGGGTCAATTTTGGGCTGTCACAACTCTCCCCACTTAAGAAATTTTCGTCCCCAAAATCTTACCGTAAATAGGTTTGGATATCGCTCTTTCATAGAGTTCTCGGTCTCCCAAGTAGCTTCTTCTATCCCGTGCTTGAGCCATAACACTTTTACTAGCGGAACCCGCTTGTTTCACAACTCTTTCACTTCTCGTGATAGGATACGAGTGGTTCTTCCTCATAACTCATATTAGCTTGAATTTCAATTTCGATGGACTAATCACGTGCGATGGATCGGATCTATAGCGTCAAGCATCGAAACGTGAAAGACATCGTGAACCTTTTCGAGTTCGGGGGCAAAATTAGACGATATGCCACCGGACCGACTCGCTTCGGATATCTCATATGGTCCAATGAACCTCGGCTCAACTTGCCCTTACTACCGAATCGAGTATCTTTTTCCAAGGCGAAACCTTAAGAAACAGTTTATCTCCCACCGATACTCAATGTCCTTTCGTTTCAAATCCGCGACGACTTCGACGATCGGAGGCTATTTTCGACTTTCACGGATTACTTTTACTTTCTGCTCAGCATCTTTAATCAAATCCACTCCGAAAATTTTGTTTTCACCGAGCTCGGTCCAAAACAATGGTGTACGGCATTTACGCCCGCACAAAGCCTCGTAAGGTGCCATCTTAATACTTGATTGAAAACTATTGTTGTGGCGAATTCAATCAAAGGTAGGTACCATTCCATGAACCATCGAACTCGAGGATACAACATCTCAACATATCCTCAAGTATCTGAATTATCCGCCGGATTGACCATCGGTTTGGGGTGAAAGGCGGTGCTGAAATGCAACTTGGTACCCAAAGCTTCTTGCAATTTCTTCCAAAATCGCGAGGTGAACCTCGGATCTCTATCCGACACAATGTAAATCGATACCCGTGTAATCTCACAATCGAGAAACGTATAATTCAGCTAGTTTATCTAATGAAAATCCGTGCATGTGGATAAAGTGAGCCGACTTAGTCAATCTATCAACAACAACCCAAATCGCATCCTTCTTACTTGTCGACAATGGCGGTCCCGACACAAAGTCCATTGTGACTCAATCCCATTTCCACTCGGGTATCGTGATCGGTGAAGTAATCCTGAAGGCACTTGATGTTCCGCTTTCACTTGTTGACATATTAAACATCTCGAAACAAAATCGGAGATGTCTCGTTTCATACCATGCCACCAAAACCGACGTTTCAAATCGTTGTACATCTTCGTACTCCCGGTGGATTGCCATTCGGCTACAATGGGCTTCATTCGAATTATCGAAATGAGTTCAATTCTTTAGGACACACCGACGACTTTTGAACCTCAAACAATCGTCATCGTCGATTTGAAACTCCGAGTCCTTGTTCGGAACACACGCAGCCCATTTTGTAACCAACTCGTCGTCGACTTTCTGAGCTTCTCGAATTTGGTGTGTCAATAATGGTTTGGCTTTCAATTCAGCCACTAACACACCGTCGGATCGGACGCATAAGTGCACATTCATCGCTCAGAAGTGAATAACGATTTACGACTCAAGGCATCCGCAACCATATTCGCCTTTCCCGGGTGATAGTCAATGATTAGCTCATAATCCTTTAACAGCTCGAGCCAACGTCTTTGTCGCAGATTTAAGTCTCTTTGGGTCATCAAATATTTGAGACTTTTGTGATCCGAGTATACATGGCACCTTTCACCAAATAAGTAATGTCGCCAAATCTTTAAGGCGAATACGATGGCGGCCAGCTCGAGATCATGAGTCGGATAATTTTTCTCATGTGGCTTTAATTGCCTCGACGCATAGGCCACAACTCGACCTTCTTGCATTAATACGCAACCTAACCCAAGTAGAGAGGCGTCGCTATAGATGACAAACTCCTTGCCGGACTCGGGTTGCACTAGAATTGGGGCTTCACCAAATAAGTTTTCGCTGATCGAAACTTTTTGGCATTTCTCCGTCCATTCGAACTTAACGTCCTTTTGGAGTAGCCGTCATCGGCGTATATCGTTGAGAAGCCTTTACAAATCGTCGGTAATAACCTAAAGCCCCAAAAGTCGAACCTCGGTAATATTTCTGAGGCTTCTAATTAAGTATGGCTGAAATTTTATTCGGGTTGACTCGAATACCGATCAGATACCACATGACCCAATAAGCTAACCTCTCTTAACCGTAACTCACACTTGCTGAACTTAGCATATAATTGTTTGTCCCAGAAAATTTGCAAAGACTAACCGCAGTGTTCAAGATGTTCGGTCTCATTTCTTGAATAGACCAGATGTCATCAATGAACACGACTACGAATCGATCCAAATATGGTCTAAAGATCCGATTCATTAAATCCATAAATACCGTTAGGGCATTAGTGAGCCCAAACGGCATCACTAGGAACTCATAGTGACCATATCTCGCTCAAGGCGCCTTGGGCACGTCCAATCTCGGATTCGCAATTGATAGTAGCCCGATCTCAAATCTATTTTCGAGAACACCGAGGCTCCTTCGGTTGGTCGAACAAGTCGTCAATACGCGGCAACGGATATTTGTTCTTTATCGTCGCTTTATTAAGTCGACGATAGTCGATGCACAACCGCATGGTTCCATCCTTCTTTTCACGAACAACACCGGCGCACCCTAAGGCGAAAAACTCGGCGAGCAAAACCTCTATCCACCAATTCTTGCTCTCGAGCTTCCAACTCCTTTAATTCGTTGGTGCCATACGATACGGAGCTATCGAAATGGAGTGGTACCAGTACCAATTCGATGCCAAATTCTATTTCCGAACAGTGGTAAACCCGCAATTCTTCGTGGAAAACATCCGGTATTCACAAACCACGGGCACAGATTCGGGTTTCTTTTCGATTCCTTGTCATCGAAAGCACGACGCTGTGTACGCTTCGCAGACTCTTTTCTTACATACTTTCGGCCAACATTGCCGATATTACACCGGCAACCCTTTAAGTCCGTAGACTTAACCCGAATTATCTCGTTATTCACAAGACCTCAAATCGATAGTCTTGCTTTTGCAATTTACGACCGCATCGTGCATGGTCAACCCATCCAAACCAAGAATAACATTGAATTCATCGAACGGCAAAAGCATCAAGTCCGCCGGAAACAAGAACCTCGGAACACTAGGAGACTTTTCTTGCACACTTTGTTGACAAGCACGTAATGACCCAAGGGTTTGACACCGGATTACAAACTCAAGAGACTCAATAGGCAAAGTCTTATGGATGCTAAGGTTTCACATATATAGATTGAGTAGAACCAGGTCAATCAACGCAATCACTTTAGTATTGAAAAGGGTGAAAGCACCGTAATGACATCCGGAGAGGCAGATCCTCGCGTGCGGCGATGGCATAAGTCCTCGCAGAGCACGAGCCTCAGATCCGATGGTAGCATCTCTAGATCCTCTCGACCGCCAACGACATTGCCCATATTTCTAGGTGGCCTACCTCGAGCAAAGGTAGCACCCGAGTTTCCACTCGACTCACATTCTGCTCAAGCTTCCTCGGCAATCCTTCCTAAAGTGGTCGGCCGATCCACACTTATAGCAGGAGTGATCATGAAACCAACAGCTCCCGAATGCCATTTGCCACAATGTTGACACTCCGCCTCTCTCGATCATTTCCACCATCGGCGATCAAGTGACTCGTGTGGTCACAGGGGTCGATCGCGTCCTCGCCTAAAAAGCCCAAAGCGCCTCTAGACCGGTTCACATCATCTCGAAATCTCTTGATTGCTGTTGAAGAGACTTTCCGAGGACCTCTTCGAATTCTCCGGTTCCCACATCAGCTTTTGTTTCTCCTTTCTAAGCTCTTCGACTTTACAAGCTCGCTCAACAAGTACTACGATCTCTCGTTTCGAGAATGCCAACGAACATCCTTATATCATCATTCAGCCCATCCTCAAGCATTTACACATAATAGCTTCGGACGAAATGCATTCTCGCGTGTATCGGCTAAGCCTCACAAATTTTCGTTCATAGTCGGTAACCGACATAGAACCTTGCTTAAGATCAAGAAATTCCCAAGTCACTTGCTCTCTAGGTACCACAGAAGTTAGAGTACTCCACCAATAGTAGGTGGAATCACGTAGCAAGGAGATGGTACACTTTAAGCATTCATCGGTGTACAAGATAGCTCATCGAGCACCGGATAGTGTTGTCCAACCGAAATTCAGCTCGTTCGCATCATCATCATCCGTAGCTTTAAATTCAGTGGCCCCATGTTTTCAA
Organism: Gossypium arboreum; assembly: GCF_025698485.1. Taxonomy (NCBI): domain Eukaryota; kingdom Viridiplantae; phylum Streptophyta; class Magnoliopsida; order Malvales; family Malvaceae; genus Gossypium; species Gossypium arboreum. The sequence continues at coordinate 112,542,526 of NC_069077.1, read as the reverse complement.
TCCTATCGATTGGGGCTTACTTGACCTTATTTGGTCGATTCTCGGAGGTATTGTAGGTGCGGGGTTGCATTTGTCGGGAATGGAGGTCGTGGACAGCCGTGTTAGTTCGAATGTATTGATTAAACCATTCGCTCATCACACTATAAAAGGCTTGCCTAGCCTCATCATTCGGATTGCTGGCCATAGGTTGAGAGTCCGCCGCGCTGTCCCTTGTCGGGAGCAGGCGCCACACTCTCCACATCATCAGCTATTGCTCGGTTGGGATCGGGACCCATTGCTATAAACAAACTCAAAGTCAAATTGTCAGAAATCACCACACTATCGATTCATCATTTAATGGCATGTATAGCTAGACCCCAAACACCTCACGGTAGTCCTAGAATCGACTAAACCGTGGCTCTGATACCATAAAATTGTAACACCCCAAACCCGAGACCATTGCCGGTGTCGGACACGAGGGGTTAACAAGCCAAGTTCACATGGTTTGCCCACCAATTTGACATTTCTAGTCAGGCTGGAAGACTGCATCACCGTCGCTTTAAAATCATATCTCGAGTTTCAAAACTCAAAACTGGTTTCGTAAATTTTCCCTAAATTTTGACTCATATATCCATCCATGGATTTATTTCTAGAATTTTTGGATGGGCTAATTGGTACAGTTTATTAGTTAAAGTCACCCATGTTACAGGGATCGACTGCTCTGACCTTCGCGCGGTATAACTTGAATATCTCTCTGTACAGGGCTTTAATGCTGGTGTCGTTTGTTTCTAATGAAACTAGACTCAAAATGGAATCTGTACATATAAGGTATGTCGCCTAATTCTTTCTAGATAATTTATAGTAAATTTTAAAGTTGCGACAGGGAACCCAGAAACCGTTCTGGCCCTGTCTCACAATAGCATTAATATCTCTTAACATGTAACTCCTATGACCATTTCGTTTCTTCCATATGAAAATAGACTCATCAAGGTTCATTTACATAGCTTATTCACTATTTAATTCCATTTCTACGAATTTTGGTGATTTTTCACATTCACGTCACTGCAGCTGGCAGCATCTGTTTTTAAGGTAGGTCTTACCTATTTGGTAGTCTCCATGAACCAACTAGTCTTTGCCATACATAGGTTCATATATGATCATTTTAACCATGCCAATGGCTGATCATATGACCAACATTCCCATTTCCAAGCCATAGCCACATCATGACACCAAATATATACATACAAACCACAATTATTCTAAGTTCATGTTCCTTTCGAGCCATTTTCGCATGGCCGTACATACTACATCACCACATATTTAACAAACAAGGGGTAGTCCTATACATGCCATTTCAAGTTCAACCAAGAATTTATACCAAAGTGGGGGCTTGATAGTGTGGATGACTTCGACTTCAACGATCCCGAATCCGATTGCTATCGAGCGAAATCTAGAAAACTGAGAGCCAAAGCAGCGAGTAAGCATTTTATGCTTAGTAAGTCTCAAGGAATATAATCAACTCTAATTACAGCAATACATTCACATAGTTAAATGCATCATTTCATTAATGCGCATTCACATAATCATACTTACTTTACCATCCCAACTCTTATGTTCATACACAAATAACGGCTTCATTAAGGCCGATAACTCGCTCCATCATAGGAGCGGATATTCATACGCTCTTACTCCTAGCGCAGTAAAGCACACACCGCACTTACCTTATCATTGGGAAATTTCACAAGTGCATTAGCTGAAATTTTCCAGCAAGCTCATAATTTTCAAATCACATACCTTCGAGTTTATCCGGATGTCGGTACTCGTTCAATCGCCTTGGGACATAGCCCGTTATGGTAACCCGCACCAAGGCCAACGGACTTTACCCGGATATCACGATTTGCACAAATGCCTTGGTCTTAGCCCGGATTTAACAACTTGCACGAATGCCTTGGGTCTTAGCCGGATATAGCTACTAGCACAATTGCCTTCGGTCTTAACCCGGATATAAATTTCAGCATAATTGTCTTCGGGCTTAGCCCGGATATCATTCAATTTCTCATGCACACATACATCAATAATCATTGGACATACATATTTCATTTTCAAGCACTAAGGCTCAAACACAATTATAATCATTAGCATATTCGCCTTCGGGACTTAGCCCGGTGGAATTCAAATACTCATACACACATGATCAATAATCATACACATCCATATTTCATCTCACATAATTCAAGTAAGGTCACTTCTTGAGGACTTACCTCGGATGTTGTCGAACGGCTTTTTCGGCTATTCGATCACCTTTTCCTTCCCTTGTCCAATTGTGGCCCTCTTAGCTCTTGAGCTAATTCAAACAAATTCAATTTATTAAAACCTCATTGTGCTTGCTTATGGCGAATATGACAAGGATTTTAAATGGTCATATGGCCACTCTTTAGCTTGAATACACAATGGTCATGCACATTTTATACTACATCAAGCAATTCAATACAATTTATTTGAGCATCAAGGAAATGCTAAGGCCTTCAATAGGCTACCCAAGGCGAATATTCATGTACATGTTGAGGCCAATTATGCACTTAATACCTCACAAAAACAGCATGCATTTTACTAGTTAATGCTTTGCATATTGTGGCTCAAAACTTATAATATAGCATCAAGCACTTATATGTGTGCTAGGCAATTGTGCTTGAAATTTCACAATTATTCTTCAACATCTTCTTCTTTAAACCAACTTATTCATCACTTACTTCATAGCCAAAACATCATGTGCAAACATATATATACAATATGAGCATGGCGAATTTTCAAGGTGTCCATAGCCATCCAAAAATACAAATTTTAACTAACATGCAAGAAGCATGAACCATGCTCATGAATGGCGAATATGACAATCATGCTCCTTTTCAACTTCAATCATGATAAATCAAAAGAAGGCTCAAAATCTTGCTCAAGAGTAGACAATCCATCATTGCATGCATCATCATCAAGCTTCACACTTAGCATGCAATGGCTTTATCACCATAACAACTTTGGCCAAATACCATTTCCATGGCTTAACAAAGATTTGAGCCATGGCTAACATGCACATCAAGTTAGCAACCAAAACATGCATGAAACTCCTAACACAACCTCATACATACCTTAATCTTGATGCAAACTTGGCCAAATCTCCTTCTAGATCTCTTCCAAACCAAGCATGAAGCAAAAATCCTCCTTCTTCCTTAGTTTTGGCTCAAAGAAAGGATGAACAAAATTTTTTCTTTCCTTCTCTACAACTCACGGCAATGGGGGGATTACCACACTCACACACATTTTTTTTCATTTTTTATCACCCATACACCTTTGTTTATTATTTCACCCTAATGCACCAACAAAACATGTTTTATGACATGTTTAGCCCATCCTCCTTGTCATGGTCGGCCACCACCTATAAAAGGGGAATTTGACATGCAAGTCCATTATTTTGCATGCATGCTTTAATTAGTCATCACACATTTCCCTATCATACTTTCAAAGTTCATTACTAAGTCCTTTCTTGTGGAATTCACCCTTATAACACTAAATCAATCATCATAAAATGTCATACATGAGCACACACATATTATAGGCATCAAAATAAATTTTTAATTATTTTTATGCCTCGGTTTTGTGGTCCCGAGACCACCTTCCGACTAGGGTCAATTTTGGGCTGTCACATACTCAGCCTCACAGGATCAGTAACTAATGGCATTACGGGCTCTTGGGGTGGATTATTTAAATTTGGGAATGGTTGGACAGCCGGATTGGTTCGGGCATATTGCGCGACCCACTCATTCATCATGGTGAAGAAAGCTTGTTTCGCCCCTTCATTTTGATTATTCGCGGATGACTGAGGCTCAACAGGCGGTGTCCCTTGCGCAGGAGCAGCCGCTACACTTTCAACGTCATCCGCCAAGGGTCTCTACCCGGGTTCCATTGCTAATCAAAACAAAAATTTCAACCGTCAGAAGTCATCACATTATTAAGCACTAACAATTTGGCATGTATAGCTAGACTCACACGCGCTATGGTAGTCCTAGAACCGACTAAACCATAGCTCTAATACCAATAAAATGTAACACCCCAAACCCATGACCATCACCGGATTTGACCACGAGGTGTTACCGGGCTTACTTTACTTATTCCTCTCTTGGAAATTTTTTTTTTTGTTTTCCTTTTTCTGTTCCAGGCAGGCTAGTTAACTGCGTCACTTCCACCTTAAAAATTATATCTCGAGTTCCAGAACTCGAAAACCAAATCCGTAAATTTTCCCCGAATTTGGACTCATATTTCCATCCATGGATTTATTTCTAGAATTTTTGGTTGGGCCAATTGGTACAGTTTATTAGTTAAAGTCACCCCTGTTTCAGGGTCCGACTACACTGACCTTTTCCCATTACGACCTGGATATCATCTTGTACAGAGCTCTAATGCTCATGACGTTTGTTTCTAATGAAACTAGACTCAAATGGGAATCTATGCATATAAGGTATGACTTCTAATTGTTTCTGGATAATTTATGGTAAATTTTCAAAGTCGAAACAGAGGGTCCAGAAACTGTTCTGGCCCTGTCTCACGAAATCTTGAATATCTCTCAAAATAAAGCTCATATGGTCATTTCGTTTCATCCATATGAAAATAGACCCACCAAGCTTCGAGTACATAATTTTCTTAGCAATTAATTCCACTTCTACTATTTTTAGTGATTTTTCGATCTCATATCACTGCTGCTGTCCTCAACAGTTACTGCAGTAGACTATGCCAATTTCATTAATCTTTCCTTGGCCTTACTAATCATTCATCATACATGGCACAACTATGGCCACCTTGTCAAAATTAAGGTTTCTAAGACCCGTGGCTATAGGTTCTAGCATCCCACTCAAACGACCACATAGGCCATTTTCACATGGCTTAAAGTTTACAACTCAAAATTCAACAAAACAAAATAGCCCATACATGCCAAATGTTCTCCTAGGTTGACTAAGAAGACAATACCAAAATTGCTCGCCGTGTGATGACTTCGTTGACGGCTCCGAGCACACAAAATAGACGAGTCCAAGAGACCTAAAATGGGTGACAAGAAAAACACCGAGTGAGTTTATAACTCAGAAGTCATAAGCATTCGACAACCATCCATTAATAAAATTATCACAACATGAAACAATAAACGAGGTTAGGTACTACATCCATGTCGAAACTATACCATAATTCCTCGACCTTCGGTTCAATCTCATACCAAGTCATACATCCACATTTCATATTCTATTCAATAAGATATTTGAGGCATTTTACACACCAACTCATTTTCACCACAATCATACAATTGCAATCATCACATAGATTTAAAGCTTACCAAGCTCATCCCCGAACATGAACATAGTGCCTATTCGCCATGAGCTCGAGGTACTTACCTTTTTCCGCTGTCCGTACTCAACTCGATAAAGTCACCCTTCCGTATAAATATTCAATCGGAAATATATATATAGAGTTCGCACACATAGTGCTTAATACTCGATCACGCACACTTAGTGCCATGTGATTTAAGCCCGCACACATAGTGCCATATAGTCCAAACTCGCACACTTAGTGCCATACATTTCAAGCTCGCACACTCAGTGCCAATCTCACACCACCGACGCATTTACTTCTCGCACACTTAGTGCCGAAAGCAAACTTTCTACACATTTCACTATCTCTTTTACATTCAACAATATCATCTTTTCATACACATACAATTGTATATATTTTTCATCTCATTAAACACAATTGCATAGATTTTACAATCATTTAGGCAATATCAAATATATGCTTAATGACTTACCTTGTGTTGGGCAAAGAATTTCCAAGTCGGCTACTCGATGACCTTCGTCTTTCCCTTGCTTGATTCTCCTTCTTTAACTCCTTGAGCTTGATCAATAAATCAACTAGTTTAACCATCTTGCTAAACATTCATAATTCAACTACACATGCATATGTATGCTTGTATATTCGGCAACCATCCTTCCTAATTACCTACTTAGTCGATTATACACATAGTTAAAGGTAATATCACGAACGGCATACTTGTATATATATATATATATATATACACCTCCAAATGGGCATCACAATTAGATTTAACACCACCTTCATACCCAATTAGATGGCCGAATGTATGTATGTATATACAATGTCAACTATAACATCTTTTAAACACCTAATTCCATCTCATGAACATTTAATCAATTTTCCTAATCTAGCATTTATTTTCACATCCATTTGTAACATCATGTAAATTCACATATAACTACATTTTAATGCCCATTATAGCCACTCCCATGGTCTAAACCTAACAATCGGCAACACCTACCCTTGCACTATGTTAGCCGAATACTCATTCTCTTCTTAGTCCTAAATTCGGCACTTCCAACAAATTAGCTTAACAATTCCAACTTTCATGCTAACATCTCAAGCAACTTAACACATCCATATACTAGCATGCTAATAGCATCAAGGTATCAACCAAAATTTTTAGGCTCCTTAGCCAAATTCTAACTCTCCATCAAGCCAAACCCAACCATGAAATAGATAGAATTTAGACTCATCACCCAAAGGTTGTATATACATCCAAAGATACCCTTGCACATACCTTGATCTAGAGGACCACCTTGGCCGAATCTTCCTTCTTCCCCTTCCTCTAATTTCGGCAATTGCAAAAGAAAGAAAACATGAACACTTTTTTTTTTCTTCTTCTCAAGCCACGGCAATTGTAACAAAATGAGAAAGGATGAACAACCAATTTTCTTCCCCTTTTTTCTTTGTTTTGTCATGGCAAAAGAGCATCCACACACACATTTTTTTTCATCATTTTCCTTTTTTTTTCATTTCTTTATTTTCCTTCCATAATGCACTAGGCCAACATGTCTAGGACATGTTTTCTTTGCCCATCATCATGTCATGGTCGGCCACTAACCTTAGGAAATGGTTTATTTGACATGCAACTCCACCTTTGTGTTAACATGCACTAATAAGCCATTTAAAATTAGCCTATCATATTTCACCATGTTTCACATTGATCCCTATTTAATAATTTCTCATAAAATTGGAAAAATTAGAGAATGAAACTTCCACATATGCATGCACACACATAGTAAGCATAGAATATAACAATTAATTATTTTTATGACTCGGTTTAGTGGTCCCGAAACCACTTTCCGACTAGGGTCAATTTAGGGCTGTCACAGCATGAACTTACAAAGTGTTTTTTTTATGTTTCAGGTTCCGCTGTGTGAGTGGGTTTTCTAGGAGGGACTAAGTCAAGAATGCACTAAGGAAACAACGGGTTGGGATATTATGTATACAGAGGACAACTTAGAAGAATGGCGTATAGTTCTCTACACCAAGAAGAGTCTATCTTTAACAAACTTTTGCAATGTAATGTCTTATATTATTTTTAAAGGTTTGTTGTATTCTTGAAGGTTTTCTTTATTTCTTTGTTTAAAAAACATTTATTAAAAATAATAAGTATGTTGAAAAAAGATTATACACAGACTTTTTAAAATTTATGCTAATTGTTTGTATGTCATAACATCCAATATTCGGACTCGGTGATTCAAGTCGGCTAAAGAGGGTGACACGATGTCACGACATTCACTTTTGTGTAAATTCAAACATTCACTTTTGTGTCAATTCAAAGGCTATTTTCAACTCGATCTTTGATGTCACAACTTCCATGCTTCGTTATCGTGACTTTGGCAGCAATTTCTGCCCGAAGTTGCATCTTTAGTCCCGATTAAACCTACGTCACCACGTAACCTTATTTAAGTATCAAAATGTCATAAAAAAACTAATGGGAAAACATAAAAAGCTACTTCAATTGTAAAATCATAAATAAATACTAAAAGGACTTTATTTAACTATTAAACAAGCTAAAATTATGTGAAAAGGGATGTAAATAACAATGTAGTTCGTGGGAGATCATCACTCAACTATTCAATTTTATCTTCTTTGGTCACCAGTTGGCCAATGGTGGTAATTTTTAAAATTGGTATAATAGCTAATTTAATCGTCAACATTTATAAATTATATTAATTTAGTCTTGATTCAAAAAAAAAAAATTAACCGTCAACATTTACACATTATATAATTTGGTCCTTTTTTGCATTTTGACTTTTCTTTGTGATATTAAGGGTTAATTTTAAAAGATGATAAAAATAAAATTTGTTATGTTGGATTTTTTGTTTTTCCATATTTTTGAATATTTTCAATCAAATTTAGCTAATAATATATATTGCATTTTAGGTGAAAGGGTCACAAATAAAAATAAAGTTGAAAAAAAATTACACAATGTGTAAATGTTGACGGTTAGATGTTTAGAATAAAGATTAGATTAACACAATGTATAAATGTTGAGAGTTAAAATTGTTACTATGTCAATTTTAAAAGTTATCCCATTAGTTAACTAGTAAAAAAAAGAGAAATTTAAATAATTGATATTTTATAATTTTTGTAATTAATTAAAATAAAATTAATAACTGAGTAACTAATACATTACCCATAAAAAGTTGAGCAATAATGAAACTGATACTTTTAACCTTAAATTTTAAATCATTTTGTCGAAATTTATAGTTGTTCAATTAAAATGATTTCATTAGCATATAATTGAATAGCTCCTTAATTAATTTTAGTTGGAGTTTGTATTATTAATATTTTTAATCATTGCACAAGGACGGTGATTTCTTCATACTATTATATGCCAGATTAATTGAATATAGATGGATCATTGCATTTGCCGACCTACCGTTAGTTTAGATCCAATGCTTGAGAAATGACAACCTAAGAGCATTTTTAGGAGCTTGAATTTGCCATGTTCTCACAAAAATAACCAAATTCTGTACCAAGATTTTGTTTCCCAGGATGTTGTTTTCTTTCCTAACACTATCAGATTTCTTTTGTTGAAACCTCACAGAATATTGGGAAGCATATAGCTGTCCTGTACAGATTTATTCAATTTTATAAGTACCATACTATATTAGTACTCAAAGTTGTCTTCGTTTTTAGTTTTTGGACCAATAATTTTGTTTTTTTTTTCTCTTTCCTTTTTGGCAAAACAATATCTTCAATTTCCAGGTAGAATCTCTAATTTTTTAGTTATGTCTATACTACTTTCCGTAGAAAATATTTTACAGAATTTATTTGTATTTTTGTTAGGAAATAGAACTTTTTATGTTTAGAGAATGTTACGTAAATAATATTTTTAAGATATTTGATAGATTTTTAGAAAATCTAAATTTGTGATATTAAGCATTAAACATTAAAATTACTCTCTGTTCAAATACATTTAAAAATCATTAAATTACTGATTTATTTTGGAATCACAAACCGTCGCCTTCTAGTTTTCCTATTTAAATAGAAAAAAACTAATCTATGCATTGTAATTACTGATTTTATATATAAAACTGAAAACTAGCCCGGCATAGAAACTAAACATTAAAATACTGAAACAGTAGTGGGCGGAAAAATATTCCATTCATCTTGAACCACATGTGTTTTGGCATTGATTAGCATTTGTGAAAGAGATGAGGTATCTGAGCATTCACATTCTTATCCACTTGAAGAAAAATGGCTGGGAAAGAGAAAGAAAAAAAAAACATTAATAAAAAACCAATGCTTTGGCGGCTGACCTATTTACAACAATGTGTACACCCAAAAAGATGGGTGACTCAATTATCCATTTATCAGGTTAAGAAGGATAAAGTAAAGATTAGGAATCTCTAGAGTCATGAACCAAGTAAAGATTAGGATACACAATGATAAATTAAAAATAAATACTTTTCAACTGTTTCAAGTCCTGTTTATGTTCAAACCTTGGAAAAGCCAATGTGGTCGTTTCCTTTCCTGATCAAATGTTGCGCTAGAAGCGCTCATTAGAATGTTGGGGCCACTGCAATCCTCTCCCCTCTCTGATTTAAATGAAGCTGATGAATCCAGCTCCTTATTTCCCATATGAATTGAATGAGAATTTAAGCTTCCTAATTCTTGAGTATGGGGTTTGGAATTCTCCGCCATCCTTTTGCTTGAGCTGCTGCCTCCAATGCTTAGTGTCAGTTCAACTTCACTATCATCAGAGCCTTGAATGCTCATGTGACTAATTCTGGAGTGCATGAGGGAGCTAGGCCCTGCTTGGTCTTCTACAACAGCACTGGCATCAACTGAGATGTCTTCCCCAGCTGGCCTCTCCAGATCAAAGCCCCTTACAATTTTCATGGTGTCACCAGGACTGCCACTCCTCTCCCTTGTGCTCGGCTCAGCTTGAACGTGGGAATTGTTTACACAAGTAGTTTGTGCCCTCAAATGTTGCTGGTTAACATCAGAACTTGTCACATGAGTAGCCCAGAATCTGTTTTGCTTAATTTCCTTTTCAGCTCATCCATTAGCATCTTTTGAACGCTATACAGGCGATGAAGTTCTCGTACCTGCAATTCACATTATTTCTTTTTCTTGTTATTTTCTTAATTTTCAACTACAAGTTCAAGTGATTGATTGTTTGTGGGATTACAGGGATTGGTTTGCAGAAAGCTGAAATAAAATGGTTCTTAAATCATGCATTAATGTGAAATCATAGGGATACATATGCTTGATCATCAAAATCTTCAATTGTAACAAAAACTAATTAATGTTTAACCATATATACCTGGTGTTTGAAGATGTTTTCATGCATCTGCATTGTCTTCCTGATAGATTCCATGTGCTGCTTTTCCAGCGCCCTCTCCATTTGACAATTCTCCTTCACCACTCTTGTTCGGAAATAGTCATCCACGAAATGCACTGTAAAGCTGAGTTTGCTGCTGTTTTGTGAAGTCGCTAATGGATTTATCGCACACTTAAGTTTGGTTCCCATGCCTGAAATATTGGTATAAGAGAACTATTAAACTTACGGAAGGCATGCAGGCAATAACAAACCTTCTGTCCCAATTACAAAGGAATCACACACGAACATACACATTACACGGTATTGGTGAAAGCTGCCACCAGATTTGGCAAATATCATAACAAGACAATAATGTTCCTAGGAACTCTTTTACTTTCCTTTTCTTACAACTATTTTCGGTGTCTGTTCTTTTTCCATACTCTTTTCTAAGTGAGGTGGTTGGGTGTCACTCATGAAAAGCCACTACAATTGGAGAAGGTGGAGGAGACAAGGTGTGGTTGACCCCAAGTATAAGAGTCCAAAGTGACATCTGACCACCAAACACTAAAGTAAAGATCTGATCAATCTTGAGTCATCTTCAACCTTGCCCAATTGGAAAGAAACTAACAAATCCTTGCATCCGGAAAGTGAGGTTAAATCCTTCTTCAAGATCACACCTTAATTTTGTAATTGGATATATATGGACCCCAAAACTTTGGTGGTACCCTTTTTGGGGTACTAAATGCAGACCATATTTGGAAAGCCTGGCTCCGCACATGAAAAAAGTTGTTGCTTTGAAACACTAGAACAAGTGCTTTTTGCCAGCAATGAGAGAAGCGGCCAGGAGGGGGGGTTCAAAGGAAAATTCAAAACGACTTTCATCGTGGGGGGGAGCTCTTAGAGTGTTGCTCAACACCACTCAGACAATGAACAAGGAAAAAGGAAAAGGGATAAGGACAATAAAGCGACCAAAAATGGATTGTGGGTCTCTCTCTCTCTCTCTCTCTCTCTCTAGTGGTACCATCATCACTAACACAGTGGTCGTCATCTTCAAGAAGCTCATTCTCAAAAAGTGTCCCTTTTTTTTTCTTTTGCTTTTTCATTTTCAATCACGATGAAATCTCAGTAGAGATGAGGTTAATATGTGATGAAACTTAGCATTTAGACCTAAAAGCAGCAAAAATTATTATATAATTCAACAGTGAATAGGTAAGAAAAAGAATTTCAGTTTATACAGTAATTTTCAGTTGAAAAACATTTAGGATACCAGCTTTTGGAGCCTTTAAACTGTAAATTAATATAAACAAAAAGACATTTTCTTTCACTTTCTAGCATCTCAGATTATCATTTTGCATCTATCTATCTATCTATCTGACAAACTCAAAAACTGCAAGAAAGAGTAAGACAGGCATAATTGGCATCAGCTAGCATCCATGAAACAAATAAAGATGTACTCAAGAACATAACGGTAAAAAATCTATTTCAGGTACATATAGGAGGAGGTTTGGTGATCCTATCTGTTTTTACCTGTAATAAAAAGTTCCCGGAATATTGTGGTTCTCTAAAACGAAGCTCATTGAACATATTCTTCACTCAAGCATCTCTTTTCATCCATAAGCAAAAGCCAACAACACCCAGAAACAAGTGAATCACCTCAACGGGCAATAAATATGACCTTTTTTTTATTCTTTTGGAGAAAAATGGACGGACCAATCCAAGCAGTGTAGCTCTGGCGAATATGGAAAAACAACCTCTTTTGTTATTCCATAGAAATATAATAGAAAACAGGTCTTCACAGTTTTCTTAGAGAAACAACTAGGAGCCTCTCTTACTAAAAAAGAAATATAATTATGATGTTAATAATTAAAGCTTGACAGGCTGTGAAGAGGGGGAGGAAAGAAAAAAAAAAGCCGGACTAGCAATGTTTTTGTGTGAGTAATACTATTTTTTTGAGAGAGAGGCGGGGGTGAATTTTATATACATATACATGTATGTGATCATTGTATTGAACATATGGTGTATTTTATTTGTATTTGTTTATATATTTGAGTTGCAAAGTGTATTGTGAAGGAAGATCAATGAATGGGGCCACGATGTTATTTTTAATAGAAACAAATAACAGTCCCCAATGTATGGCTATGAACATTATATTCCAGACATGTCTTTGCAGGAAATCAAGATATATGCATGAATGATATGGAAAGCTGGTGTTTCTTTTTTCCTAATTAGACCAACCGTAGAGAACCCACTTCAATTTTTTCTTTTTCATCACACTTTTTTCTCCTCCGTCTGTTTTATTAATTATTTATGGAAATTCAGTGATTCCCATCTGATTATTCCTTCCCATATATATCTGTGTACATATTTGTGCTGCGATTGGGATTTTAGCAGAGTACAAATTCAGATATAAATTGAGATTCCTTTTGCAATCTTTGTCAGTTGGAAGCATTGTTGTCTATGTTTAGATTGCATATAAACTGACAGTGACGGTAAATTTAAATAGTTAAACAACATATTAATCACCATATTATTTCTGAGTAAATTTAAAAATTAAAAGGTTTTATAAAAGTAAATATTCATCCATTTTAGCTTTTCTTTAATTAAACGAAACTAATTAATAAGACTATTCATCAATTATATTTTAGGGATTATTTAGTTTGCCAACTCTTATATACTCAATAATAATATTAGATTTCGGAAATTTTTTTATCATGTTTCGGTTTTTCGGAAATTTTATTATCATGTCTGGGTTTTAAACATTCTCATCAGGGATATATTACATTTCTAGCCGTGTTAAGATTCTGAAATTTAGGAATTAATCTCAACACTGTCTCTTACTTTATGATCTTACATTCTAGCTAGAATATTAAATTTTGAACAATTTAACCTTTTGCTTTTATTATTATGATCAATTTAATTTTTATGTAAATAAAATATGAGTTTAAATGAGAACTTTGGGGAGATTTCACTTTTAAATATTGTTCTACCAGTCTGATTATTATCAATTAATATATTATCTAAAATTATTATTTTTAGTTTTCAACAATTTTAAGAGTAAAGTGAATGGTGATGACATCTTTTTTATGAATTATTATAATTATAATTTATAAAATTAATTTAAAAGTATATATTTAATTAATAATATATAAATTGTTATAAAAGTAAGAATTGTCATAAGTTTATAAAAATTGAGACTAAAAATTATTGAAGGAATTTATCTTGTTAAAAAAAATTATAATAAAGACAATTTGATTAACTAATCACTAAAATTTATATCCAAACCAAATGAATCAAATAAAATGACGTAACATTCTCGATAATGTGCTACGTGATTAACAATGAATAATGTATCCAATATAATTCAAAAATAAATATTCAGTTGGGACTCAAAACATGTTCACTATTTACTTGATAATTTCAAACTATATAGTATTATTTTCAACTAATAATTATAATGAAGTATATTCATTAAGAAGTATTCCTAATATACAACCTACAAAATAAATATATGAATTATTCCAACTCAAAGCGTCGGTAACCACATTCGCCTTACCCAAATGGTAATCGATCACCAGCTCATAATCTTTTAACAGTTCTAACCATCTTCGTTGCCTCAAGTGTAACACTCCTTACCCGCGTTCAACACCGAAACAGGGTACGAGGTATTACCAGGACATAACACATACCATTAAATAAAACCGAAACAGAAATACGGCATCCAATTAGATCATGAATCATTATAACATATGCCTTTAACAATATTAGCCAACTTCAATGGCTTTGTACAAAATAATCGGTCAAATATTGTAACCAATATTTTAAACCTAGGCAATTGTGACACATAACAAAATAACTAAACTTACTATACATGCCATAATTCAAAATGTTTAGTTCAAATACCAAAAGTATTGATAGTGTGGGCCGATCTTCAACGATCTCTAACTCCTGTGCTAGTTGGACGACACTATAAGACAAAAGAGAGAAAAAAAAGTAAGCTTATAGCTTAGTAAGTAAGTATATAAATAATAAATAAGGAATCTAATATGTTTACAAAACAACTCAATTATATCTATTTTTAATTTTACTGTTTACTCCAATTTGATCAAGCTATCCCTCATGCGTCATGTTCACTGAATAAATCATAACTTGAGTTACGAAACTCGAATTCAAATCCGTAAAATTTTCCTGAAACTAGACTCATATAACTTCTTAGTAAATATTTTTCTAGAATTTTTGGTCTAGCCAATTAGTACAGTTTATTGGTTAAAGTTTCCCCTATTATACAGCTCAACTTGTCTGACCTCTGTTCACTATGAATTGATTTTCTCCATGTAAAAACGTCAAATAGCCATGAAATTTGTTTCATTTAAAACTAGACTCAATAAGGAATCTAGGAATATAAACTATATTTCTTAATTATTTTTGTACAATTTTTAATTATTTTTCAAAGTCAGAACAGGAGATCACATAGTCATTCTGAACAAGTCTCACAAAAATATAAATATCTCAAAATATAGGATTCCTTTACTTTCTCTATTTCTTTAAATGAAAATATACTCATTGAGCTTTAATTTCATATCTCATTCAGCCTCTAATTAAATTCCTACTATTTTTGGTGATTTTTCAAATTCACGTCACTGCGACTGTCCAAACAGTTTTATTATCAATTCTTATCTTTCACACTTTAGTTGCATTCATTGCTTACCCTCAACAATTTTTCCAACTTCCAATCACATATCGAGCTTATTACTCATACGTTACACATGTATATACTTAAACTTATCATTACAAGGTCATACATAGTTTCATTTAGTCGATTTTCCCGTTGAACACTTCGGGTCGAGTCCCCGATGCTTGGTGGTTTCAGCATGTAGTTCCACCCATTACATAGTTCGGCTCTCTTGTACACATGGTGAACATGAATACTTAGTACCACCCATCTGAGCTAGCCACTTTATCTCGTAGCTCTCTCGTCTACATGGTGCCCTTCACTTGGAACCACACATGCGACCTAGCTACATTTATCCCGTAGCTCTCTTGTCTACATGTTATACATCCCGTATCACCTATGTGACCTAGCTACCACATAGTATCTCGTATCTCTCTTGTACACATGATGTGCACTTAGCACCATACATGTGACCTACCTATGTACCATCTGTATCTTTCGATTCTGAAGGTTCAACCAGGAAGTATTTCACTTTCTAATACTTATTTCCATTCTTCCAATAGTCGATTATGATTCAAAATCAGCTACAATAAATAAAATATGCTGAAATATAAAAACGTAAATAAATATAATGTATTATTTACATACAAACTTACCTCGGTGCAAAATATAAAAATTTTGCAATTTAGTCCAAAATCTTTTCCTTCCCCCGTTCGAGGTCGATTCCACGCCTTTCTTGATCTATAACAACACATTTATCTCATTTAACACTCATACTATCTATTTCAATCCAAAAATCATATTATGAAAAAATTACATTTTTGCCCCTAACTTTTACAAAATTATGATTTTGTCCCTAGGCTCGGAAATTTAATTTCAGCCCTTATTCTTATGTTTTATGACATGCTGAACATTTTTCTCTTCTATGGCAACATCAAATTCTCACTCTAACATGGACTTATGAACATTAGGTATTTTTACCAATTATGCCGTTTTGCTCGTTTTCGCTAAAAATCGCTTAGAAAAGATCGTTCTCCTAACTTCAAACATTCATATTCTACCATCAAACATCAAAATACATGCATATCATTCATGGGTAAATTTTTAAACATAAACCTTAACTCGAAATAATGGTAGAAATAGGTAGACCGAGCTACAAGGATTTCAAAAATGTAAAGAACATTAAAAACGGGGCTTGAATGCACTTACTATTGAGCTTGAAAGCTTGGAAAAAAACCTAGCTATGGTGAACATACAAGTTTCGGCCAAGGAAGAAGATGGATGGACAAAATTTTGGCTTATTTTTCCCATTTTATTTCTTTTAATTACCAAATGACAAAAATACCCTTAAGGCCTTTCTTTAAAATTTTGTCCTATTCATGCCCATTTTTGTCCATATAAAGTATAATGGTCTAATTCCCATTTAAGGACCTCTACTTAAAACCCCCATTTCAATCAAGTACTTTATGAACTAGAACACACATTTTCCACCTATTTCAATTTAGTCATAAACATCAAATTAAACACCCAATCATAAAATTTTCAACCTCAGATTTGTGGTTTTAGAACCACTATTTCGTTTTGGCCCTAAATCGGGCTGTTACAACTCTCCCCCCTTTAGGGATTTTCATCCCTAAAAATCTTACTGGTAAAGAGGTTTGGGTACTGTTTTCTCATGGCTTTCTCCGGTTCCCACGTAGCTTCTTCTACTCCATGTCTTTGCCACAACACTTTCACTAAAGCTATGCTTTTCTTTCTAAACTGTTTCACTTCTCGAGCCAAAATCTTAATCAGTTCCTCATCATAGGTCAAGTTCGATCGAATCTCAATTTCTGTTGGAGAAATCACATGTGAAGGATCATAACGATAACGTCGCAACATTGATACATGAAACACGTTATCAATTCTTTCTAACTCTGTCGGTAAAGCCAACCGATATGCCACTAGTCCAATCCTTTCAATAATCTCGTATGGCCCAATAAAACGCGGACTCAACTTGCCTTTTCGGCCAAATCTCAGAATCTTCTTCCATGGTGACACCTTCAAGAACACTTTATCACCCACCTGAAATTCAATCTCTTTTCTTTTTAAATCTGCATATGACTTTTGTCAATCTGAAGCAGCTTTCAAGCAATCACGGATTACTTTTACTTTCTCTTCAGTTTCTTTAACTAAATTAACTTTGTGAATTTGTTTCTCACTAAGTTCAGTCCAATACAAAGGAGTCCGACACTTGCAACCATACAAGGCTTCGTATGGTGCCATCTGTATACCCGACTGAAAACTGTTATTGTAGGCAAATTCAACCAAAGGTAGATATTTCTCCCAACTGCCTTCAAATTCTAAAACAAAGCATCTAAGCATATCTTCGAGTACCTGGATTACTCTTTCTGACTGACCATCTGTTTGTGGATGAAACGTGGTACTAAAGTTCAATTTTGTACCCAAAGCTTCTTGTAACTTTTTCCAGAATCTCGTGTTAAACCTCAGATCTCTATCTGATATTATAGACATAGGTACCCCATGCAATCTCACAATTTCAGAAATATATAATTCAGCTAATTTATCAAGTGAGTAATCAGTATGTACCAGTATAAAGTGAGCCGACTTTGTTAACCTATCAACCACTACCCAGACAACATCCTTCTTTTTAGGAGTCAAAGGCAAACCGGTTACAAAATCCATGGTAATCCTATCCCATTTCCACTCAGGTACCATCACCGGTTGGAGTAATCCTGAAGGCACTTGATGCTCATCTTTTACTTGTTGACAGATCAAACACTTGGTTACAAATTTAGAAATGTCCCTTTTCGCGCTTGGCCACCAATATAACTTCTTTAAATCATTATACATTTTTGTGCTCCCAGGGTGAACTGAAAAACAACCACTGTGTGCCTCATGTAATATTTTCTGAATAAATTCATCATTTTTCGGTACACATATCCTGTCTTGAAACATCAAACAGTCATTTGGTCCAACTCGAAAATCTGAGCCGTAACCCGATTCGCACTGAGTTCTCTTGGTTTGCAACTCACTATCGTTCTTTTGAGCATCACAAATTAGCTGGAGAAATAACGATTTAGCCCTTATCTCTGCCAAGATTGACCCATCATCAGACAATGCTAACCTCGTATTCATGGCTCTCAAAGTAAAAAGAGATTTCGTGCTCAAGGCGTCAGCAACTACATTCACTTTCCTCGGATGATAATCAATCACTAGCTCATAATCTTTCAATAATTCAAGCCATCTCCGCTGTCGCATTCATCAAATACTTCAAACTTCTGTGATTAGTAAAAATTCGACATTTTTCACCATACAAATAATGACGCCAGATCTTCAAGGCAAAGACAATAGCGGCCAATTCCAAATCATGTGTAGGATAGTTCTTCTCATGCGATTTTAACTGTCTCGAAGCATAAGCTATTACTTTACCCTCTTGCATTAGCACACATCCAAGGCCTGTCTATGATGCATCACTATAAATTACGAACTCCTTCCCTGGCTCGGGCTGTACTAAAATCGATGTTTCAGTCAATCGTGCTTTCAGCTTTTCAAAACTCTGCTGACATATATCAGTCTATTCAAACTTAACATTCTTTTGCATCAACTTAGTCATAGGAGAGGCAATCATCGAAAATCCCTCGACAAAACGTCTATAATACCCGACCAAGCCTAAAAAGCTTCTAACCTCGGATACATTCTTTGGCAGTTTCCATTCAACGATCACGAAAATTTTGCTCGGATCCACCCGAATACCATCACCTGAGACTATATGTCCCAAAAATCTGACTTCACAAAGCCAAAACTCACTTTTGCTAAACTTAGCAAACAGTTTCTTTTCTCTCAAGATCTGCAATATGGTTCTCAATTGTTTAGCGTGCTCAGACTCATCCCGAGAATAGATTAGGAAGTCATCTATGAACACTACCACAACCTTATCCAAATATGGTCGAAAGATTCGGTTCATCAAGTCCATGAATATAGCTGGAGCATTAGTTAAGCCAAAAGGCATCACAAGGAACTCATAATATCCATACCTTGTCCTAAAGGTGATTTTCGACACATCTGACTCCTTAATCTCAACTGGTAGTAACCGGACCTCAAATCGATCTTTGAAAACACTGTTGCCCCCTTCAACTAATCAAATAAATCATCAATCCTCGGTAACGGGTACTTGTTCTTTATAGTCACCTTATTGAGCTGACGGTAATTAATGCAAAGCCTCATTGAGCCATCTTTCTTCTTTACGAACAATAAAGAAGCACCCCAAGGAGAGAAACTCGGTCTCACAAATCCCTTGTCTGTTAACTCTTGCAACTGAGCCTTCAATTCTTTTAATTCAGTCGGAGCCATTCTTATGGAGCAATCGAGATTGGTGCAGTCCCCGACAACAAATCAATGGAAAACTCTATCTGTCTGTTCGGAGGCAACCTAGGCAATTCCTCTGGAAATACATCTGGAAATTCACAGACTATTGGCACTGATTCAAGCTTCAATTCAGACATCTTAGTATTCATTACATAGGCAAGATAAGCTTCATAGCCTTTCCTTATGTATTTCTGTGCAGACATGTGCGAAATCACCATAGGCAATTTATTTGGTTCATCTGTTTCAATCTACAGAATTTCACCATTTTCACATTTCAACTATAGTGTTTTCTATTTACAATTTACCTTGGCATCATACAATGTCAACCAGTCCATTCCCAAGATAACGTTAAACTCATCAAATGGTAACAGCATCAGATTACCAGGAAACAGTGACCTTGAATCATTAATGGGCAATTCTTGCAAACCTTATCAACTAGCACATATTGACCTAAGGGGTTTGACACTTTAATCGCAAACTCAATAAGCTCAACAGGCAACTTCTTATTAGATACTAAATTCACACAAATATAGGAATGAGTAGACCCGGGATCAATCAATACAATAACAATAGTATCATAGAGAGAAAATGTACCAGTAATCACATCGGGAGATGATGCATCCTCTCGGGCACGTATGGTATAAGCCCTAGCAGGCGCTCTAGCTTCTGATCTCGCTGCTAAATCTTTCATCATAGTTTTACTGCTAGCTCCACTCCTAGTATTTCTCGGTGGTCTACCTTTACTGGCGGTAGTACTCTGTATAGCACTCTGAAATTTTTCTTCTTTAACTTTCTCCGGACAGTCTCTGATAAAATGCTCGCGAGAACCACACCTGAAACAAGCTCGCTCGTTTCCCCAACACTCACCAAAATGTTGCCTGCCACATTGCTGACATTCGGGCTTTCTAGACCGCGTATTACCCACACTTGCCACTGAAGTAGCTTGAGGTTTAGACCCCGAATATGCCTTACCACGATCTCTGTGTGAATCCCCAGCTGAAACTGTCATTCGAGGGTTTGTCTCTTTGGACCTCTTTGATTGGGATTGAAATGACTTGCTTATCGGCCTCTTTCTGGCATCTCGAGCCTCTCGGTCAACCAATACTACAAATTCTTTCAGCTTTAGAATTCCCACAAGCACTTTAATGTCCTCATTAAGCCCATCCTCAAATCGTTTGCACATAATAGCCTCGGTGGACACACATTCCTAGGCATACTTGCTGAGTCTAACAAATTCGCGTTCATACTCTGCCACAGACATCTTGCCCTGCTTCAATTCAAGGAACTCCTTCCATTTTTGATCAATAAATCGCTGACTTATGTATTTCTTTCTAAATTCTTCCTGGAATAAATTCCAAGTAACCCTTTCTTTTGGTACCACTGCTACCAAAGTCTTCCACCAATGGTAGGCCGAATCCCTCAAAAGTGATACAACACAGTTTAAGCACTCCTCGGGTGTACATGAGAGCTCATAAACACACGGATAGAATTTTCAAGCCAGAACTCCGCTTTCTCGGGATCATCATCGATCTTTGCTCTAAACTCTTTGACCCATTGTTTTCGAATCTTGTCGACCGTAGGCTTGTTCATTCTTACCAAATCTATGCCTTGAGCAGCTACAGGAGCCGTCTGAGGTATGGGAGGGGGTGGAAGAGGTTGAGCATTTGGGTTTGCTCGAATAAACTCAGTATACCAATTGTTCATCATTCAGAGAAACGCATCCCGAGCCTCATCTCCCTGTCTCAATGTCTCAGGTCTACTTTCTACAGGTGCCGTCCCTTGTGTAGGAGCCGACGCATTACTAGCAGCATCATCAACTGGAGTTCTGTCAGGATCCATTACTATATTAAAGAAAAACACAATTTAGAATGATTAGGAGTCACCACACTATCACAATATATTTATGGCATGTATAGCTAGACTTTTACACACACTATATTAGTCCGAGAACTGACTAAACCATAGCTTTGATACCAATAAATGTAACACCCCTTACCCGCGTTCAACACCAAAATAGGGTACGAGGTATTACCAGAACATAACATGTAACACCCCGTACCCGAGACCGTGGCCGGAGTCGAACACGAGGTGCTAACAGACATAATATATTTATTTTCACAGTCCATTTAAAAATTTCCAGACAATGGCTAAGCGTGTCACTGTCACCTTAAAATCATATCTTGAGTTCCACAACTCGAAAATCAGTTTTGTGATTTTTCCCTGAAACTAGACTCATATATTCATCTAAAAATTTTTTTCTAGAATTTTTGGTCGGGCCAATTAGTATATTTTATTAGTTAAAGTATCCCATGTTACAGGGATCGACTACACTGACCTTTGCGCATTATGACTTGGATATCTCCCTGTACAGGGTTTCAATACTGATGCCGTTTGTTTCTATAGAAACTAGACTCAAATAGGAATCTATACATATATGGCATGACTCCTAATTATCTCTGGTTAATTTATAATAAATTTCAAAAGTCGGAACAGGGAATCCAGAAACCATTCTGGCCCTGTTTCACGAAAACCTAAATATCTCTTAACATACAACTCATATGACCGTTTCGTTTCTTCCATATGAAAGTAGATTCATCAAGGTTAATTTACATAATTTATTCACTATTTAATTCCATTCCTACCATTTTTAGTGATTTTTCACATCCACATCGCTGCTGCTGTCAGCATCTGCCTTTAAGGTAGACTTTACCTATTTCATAGTTTCCATGATTCAATTAGCCCTTTTTGCATACATAGCACAAAGTATAATCATGATTAACCATTCCAATGGCTAATCGTTTCCAAACATTTCCATACCTCTTAGTGATAAACATACAAAACGATTATAGTACAATGCTAAAAACGTATATAAGCCATTTTCGCATGGCTATCCAAATTTACACAAAATCCATGGGTACATGACCAACAACAAAAGGGTAGTCCTATACATGCCATTTCAAAGTTCAACCAAAATTGTACCAAAGGGGGCTTTGATAGTGTGGGAGACTTCGACTTCCAAAAATCCGAGTCCGATAGTTGACGAGCCAAAATCTATAAAACAGAGAAACAAAGAAACGGAGTAAGCAATTTATGCTTAGTAAGTTTTGAGCAAGGGATTCGGCACAACAAAAGCATAGCATTCATATAGCTAAACGGATAATTTCATATGCACAAATTCTCAATATCATACTTACTTCACATTACCAACCCTTATGTTCATACACAAAAGATCAACTTAGCCAAAGGCGGTAGCTCATTTATCGATGACGATTACAGATTTGTGAGGATCAACTAATTCAAGCACACACGAAACATACCTCATCATTGGATTTTACGAGCGTATTAATTTAAATTTTACAGCAAGATCGCTCATTCCCAAATCAAGCATCTTCGGGGTTTAGCCGGATATAACCACTCGCACAAGGCCTTCGGGTCTTAGCCCGGATATGGTCACTAGCATAAATGCCTTCGGGACTTAGTCCGGATATAGTCGCTAGCACAAATGCCTTCGGATCTTAGTCCGGATGTAGTCGCTTAGCACAAAAGCCTTCGGATCTTAGTCCGGATGTAGTCGCTTAGCACAAAAGCCTTCGGATCTTAGTCCGGATGTAGTCGCTTAGCACAAAAGCCTTCAGGACTTAGCCCGGATATCATTCGAGTAACCATGCACATATATCAATAAATCATGACACATTCATATTTCATTTTCATTACCAAAGCTCAAACACAAGACACTTATCACACTTACAAGTTTCGGCTTAATAGCCACATTCAAGGAGCATGATTTTGATTTGTTTGTGACATATTCTAATCGACTCATAATCTAGGTTCCATTGCTCGAAAACTTACCTCGGATGTTGTCGAACGGCTTCAACGGCTATTCGATGACTTTTTCCTTTCCCTTATCCAACTGTGGTCCCCTAAGCTCTTGAGCTAATTCAAACAAATTTAACTTATCAAAGTCTCATTTTGCTAGCTTATGGCCGAATATGACAAGGAGTTTGATAGGTCATATGGCCACCTTTTAGCTCAAATACACAATGATCATACGCATTTTTAATCACATCAACAATTTAATACAATTCATTCGAACATCAAAAGAGAAGCTCAAGGTACTTAGCCCATATATACATTAGACATTGGAGTCACATATGTACGAAATCACGAATCGAATTCAACATACTAGCTAATATTTCCCTTAGCGAATTTTCTAAGTCAAGCTAAAGCCATCAATAGGCTACCAATGGTGAACATACACATCTATGCTAAGGCCGATTGCAACACTTAATACATTCTACAAGTATGGTCACTTGTGTTGACTAAATACCATTTGTTTCAAGTTCAAAACTTGGCTAATACACATATATACACTATTAAAGCATCCTCTCCTTTACACTAATTCAACACATGCATTACCCATAATATACCAAATTACATTCGCCTTAGTACGTAACTTGCTAGCCGATTCTTCTCCATCTAGCAACTAATGCACATACGAGCTCATTTGTTAGACTCTACTTCATCTAACAACAACCTTATTTCTCTTCTATATCCTACCATGGCCGAATGCATCACAACACCTTACCATTTCAATTTTGGTCATGGTTGAACAAGGAACTTAATGTCTCACTCAAGGATGCTAAAAGGAGATTCAAGAGTTATCAATCCACCATCACATGCATCATTAACAAGCTTCACATTTAGCATGCAATGATATCAACACAAAATCCACCTTGGTCGAATACCATCCCCATGACATAGCAAAGATTTGAACCATGGGCTAATAAGAACATCAAGCTAGCAACTAAGAACATGCATGAATCTCATGGCACAACATCAAACATACCTTAATCTTGATACAAGTATGGCCGAACCTCCTCCTAATCCTCTTCTAAACCAAACATGGAGCAAGAACTCCTTCTTTCTTCCTTGAATTTTTGGCCAAAAGAAATGAAAAGGATGAACACACTTTTTTTGTTTCCTTTCCTCAACTCACGGCAATGGGGGATCACACACCTTCTTTCCTTTTTCCATTTCTTTATTACCCATACTCCTTATTTTATTTATTCCAACATAAACCATTTACACAACATGTTTTATGACATGTTTTGCCCATCACCCTTTGTCATGGCCGGCCACTAGGCTTTAATTTAGGGAAATTTGACATGCAAGCCCATCATTTTCACAACATGCATTAATAGGTCACTTTACATTTGCCTAGCACATTTCTAAATTTTCTCACATAAGTCCTATTTGATAAAATTCACTTACAATTAACAAAATTCAAACATGAAATTTTCACACATGCATATGTACATATAATGAGCATCCACTATGACGGCTAATTATTTTTATGACTCGGTTTAGTGGTCCCGAAACCACTTTCCGACTATGGTCAATTTAGGGCTGTCACATAACACATACCATTAAATAAAACCGAGACAGAAATATGGCATCCGAATCATTATAACATATGCCTTTAATAATATTAGCCAACTTCAATGGCTTTGTACAAAATAATCGGTCAAATACTGTAACCAATATTTTAAACCTAGGCAATTGTGACACGTAACAAAATAACTAAACTTACTATACATGCCATAATTCAAAATGTTTAGTTCAAATACCAAAAGTATTGATAGTGTGGGCCGATCTTCAACGATCTCTAACTCCTGTGCTAGCTGGACGACACTATAAGACAAAAGAGAGAAAAGAAAGTAAGCTTATAGCTTAGTAAGTAAGTATATAAATAATAAATAAGGAATCTAATATGTTTACAAAACAACTCAATTATATCTATTTTTAATTTCACTATTTACTCCAATTTGATCAAGCTGTCCCTCCTGCATCATGTTCACTAAATAAATCATAACTTGAGTTACGAAACTCGAAATTCAAATCCGTAAAATTTACCTGAAACTAGACTCATATAAATTCTTACTAAATATTTTTATAGAATTTTTGGTCCAGCCAATTAGTACATTTGATTAGTTAAAGTTTCCCCTGTTATACAACTCGACTAGTCTAATCTCTATTCACTACGAATTGATTTTCTCCCTGTACAAAAGTCAAATAGCCATGAAATTTATTTCATTTAAAACTAGACTCAATAAGGAATCTAGGAATATAAACTATATTTCTTAACTATTTTTTTACAATTTTTAATTATTTTTCAAAGTCAGAATAGGGGATCACATAGTCATTCTGAACAAGTCTCACAAAAATATAAATATCTCAAAATATAGGATTCCTTTACTTGCTCTGTTACTTTTACATGAAAATAGACTCATTGAGTTTTAACTTAATATCTTATTCAGCCTCTAATTAAATTCCTACTATTTTTGGTGATTTTTCAAATTCACGTCACTTCTACTGTCCAAACAGTTTTATTATCAATTCTGATCTTTCACACTTTAGTTGCATTCATTGCTTATCCTCAACAATTTTTCCAACTTCGAATCACATATCGAGCTTATTACTCATACGTTACACATGTATATACTTACACTTATCATTACAAGGTCATACATAATTTCATTTAGTCGATTTTTCTGTTGAACACTTTGGACCGAGTCCCCGATGCTTGGTGCTTTCAGCACGTAGTTCCACCCATCACATAGTTCGGCTCTCTTGTACACATGGTGAACATGAATACTTAGTACCACCCATCTGAGCTAGCCACTTTATCTCGTAGCTTTAGTAAGTAACACGCTCGTGTGGGTGCCCGTGTAGCTTGGGACACGCCCGTATCCTCAGCTCGTATAACTCTCTGTTTATGACGTCAGCATGCATTTAGGGGCACACGGCCAAAACACACACCTATGTGTCTAGTCTGTGCTCAAAACTGACTTAAAATTTTAGGTGTAGGGGACGCACGACCATACCACAAGCCCATGAGAGTGATCCGTGTGTCACACACGGCCCAGACACACGCCTGTGTGTTTACCCATGTGGACCTTGTAGGGCTATTTTCCAAGTTTTTTCTCACCCTCTATCAACCAATCACACTTATAGGTTATCTTAATACATAATAAGGCCAGATTATACACTTACGTATAACCTTGATAAACCTCATTTCATGTAAACCTCATATCATCAACTTTATACATGCTAGGTTAATTCCCTTTTTGTATTAAGGGTTTCCATGTATCATTGACACATTTAAGATTGGCTCATTCTTATAACTCATTGCCAATTATAGTCAAGCTATCCCATGTAAACATAAACATGCATAGATTTGTAGGTCATAGCGTACTTCAAAATGAGCCAATTCCCATGGCCATATACAAATAGATGTGTATATCTTTACATGTCTTCATTATGGCTAATCAAATGACATATTTAAAAAATAAACCAAGAGCCCTATACATGCCATTGAACAAAATAAAAGTGCCTAAATACCAAAGCTGGACTAGTTGATAGTATGTTGACTCTCTAATCGTCTTCCAATCTTTACGAGTCCTCGAGCTCTGCAAGACAAGGAAAAGAGAGGGGGGTAAGCATTTACATTCTTAGTAAGCCCGAATAACTGGAAAGTAAACTTACCAATTAATTAGCATACAACCATATTAAGCAAATAAACCAACAACAATGAAATAGTTTCCCTATCATATGCATTCAATCAACAAGTTAGTCACAATAATAATGCACCATGTAATTTGTCTTAGATGAGCTCATCATTCATCATTTCATTTATATACATCATATTGATCCCATTGAGTTTTTAGGAAATCTTAATGGATTATCCATTATCCGTCAAGTCATAAGAATGATCATTTCAAGTATGCACTCCCACGAATCTCACATCTTACGGCAGGATTACCAGTCTAGGCTAAATCCCCCATAATGACAATCACCCTTAATGAGCTCGGATCTAAATTACCAATCCAGGCTAATTAGACCCTAATTGGATTACCCGTCTAAGCTAAATCCACAATGAACACATATTATTCGGGAGGCTCGATCACTCAAGGAACACCAGTACGGGCTAGATCCTTTTTATATTTGAGATCAACGGATTACCCGTTCGGGCTAAATCCTTTCTACAAGACATACAGGATCTCAAGTCATGTAAGCCATGGTTTATCCATCAGATTTCTTTTTCAACCTCAATCGGGACATTTATCAACATGTCATTATTAAGGATGTATTTCATAAATTTTCATGCCATCATCAAATGCAATTACCATACATTCATAAATCATGCAATTAAGCATACTATGAGCTTACTTTAAGTTATTCAAACTTACCTGGTTCTCGTCTCGGTATCGTGTTTCAGTATTTTCGAAACCTTTCATTTTCTTTGATCGACCTCCAGAATTTGTTCCTCGGGGTCTATAAAAATAAAAAAAAATCATTAACACCTCACATTGTACTTTTTGAGTCTACGTTTCACCCCGGTCCAGATGACCATTTTGCCCCTAACCTTTCACATTTTTACAATTTAGTCCCTAGGCTCGTATAATGGAATGCATGCAATTTCTACATTACCCAAGCCTAGGCGAATGTTCTTTCCTCTTATGGCAGCCCACATTTTTCCATTATTTCACATCTCTACCTCACATTTTACACCTTTTGCAAAAAGGTCCTTTTTAGGGGTTTTTCATGAAAATTACTTAGGAAAATATGTTTAACACACATCCAACTTCCATATTCCTCCTTAAACCATCAAAATACAAGTAACTTATGCATGGGTAAATTTCTAAACATGAACCCTAGCATGAAATATGGGTAGAAATAGAGAGAGTAAGCTACCGGGATTTTAAAAATATGAAGAACATTAAAAACGGGAATTGGGAGCACTTACTATTGAGCTTGAAAATGTTGAAAACCCTAGATATGGTGACTTGAGAATTTCGGCTGGGCAAGGAAGAAGAATGGCTGATTTTTGCCTTCTTTTTCCCATTTTATTTCATTAAATTGCCAAATGACCAAAATGCCCTTAAGCCTTTTGTTTAAAATTTCATCCATACAAGCCCATTTTTGTCCAAAAAGTTACAAATTGGACAAATTGCTCCTCAAGACCTTCTAATTAATATTCTAAAGAAATTTCATACAAATTGCTTCTAAAAACCAAGTTTTACAATTTATTCAATTTGGTCCCTAATGTTCAATTGGACACCTTACTCAAAGAATTCCTTCATGAAACTTTAACACATGCATATTCTCATATTCTAGACTTCATAATAATCATAAAATAAATATTTTAGTGTCGGATTTGTGGTCCTAAAACCACTATTCTGACTAGGCCCTATTTCAGGATGTTATAGATAGTAACCAGACCTCAAGTCTATCTTAGAAAACCATGTCGTTCCTTTCAATTGGTCAAAAAAGTCATCAATCCTTGGTAAAGGATACTTGTTCTTGATTGTTACCTTATTGAGCTGTCGGTAGTCTATACACAACCTTATATATCCGTCTTTCTTTTTCACGAAAAATACCTGAGCACCCCACGATAAAAAGCTTGGTCTCACAAAACCCTGTTGGTCAATTCTTGCAACTATGACTTCAGTTCCTTCAACTCAATCGAGGCCATCCTATATAGAGCAATCGAGATAGGGGCTGCCCCTGGCATCACTTCAATACCAAACTCCACTTTTCTAATTGGAGGTAAGTGTAACACCCCGTACCCGAGACCGTCGCCGGAGTCGGACACGAGGGGTTAACGGGCTTAATCCACTTACTTGCACAGTTCATTTTAAAATTTCCAGACAGTAGGATAAGCGTGTCACTGTCACCTTAAAAATCATATCTTGAGTTCCACAACTCGAAAATCAGTTTCGTGATTTTTCCCTGAAACTATACTCATATATGCATCTACAAATTTTTTTCTAGAATTTTTGGTTGGGCCAATTAGTACAGTTTATCAGTTAAAGTCTCCCCTGTTACAGGGTGCGACTACACTGACCTTCCTGCATTACGATTTGGATATCTCCCTGTACAGGGCTTAAATACTGATGCCGTTTGTTTCTACGGAAACTAGACTCGAAAAGGAATCTGTACATATATGGCATGACTTCTAATCATCTTTGGTCAATTTATAATGAATTTCCCGAAGTCGGAACAGGGACTCCAGAAACTGTTCTGGCCCTGTCTCACGAAAACTTAAATATCTCTTAACATACTGTTCATATGATCATTTTGTTACTCTCTTATGAAAATAGACTCGTCAATGTTCGTTTACATAATTTATTCACTATTTAATTCCATTCCTACTATTTTTAGTGATTTTTCACATCCACGTCACTGCAGCTGTCAGCATCTGTCTTTAAGGTAGGCTTTACCTATTTCATAGTTTCCATGATTCAACTAGCCCTTAAACATAAATAGCACAAGATATGATCATGATTAACCATCCCAATAGCTAATCGTTTCCAAACATTTCCATACCTCTTAATGAACAACATACAATGATTATAATACCATGCCCAAAGTATACTTAAGCCATTTTCGCATGGCTATCCAAATTTACACAAAACCGAAAGGTACATGACCTACAACAAAAGGGTAGTCCTATACATGCCATTTCAAAGTTCAACCAAAATAGTATACCAAGAAGGAGCTTTGATAGTGTGGGCGACTTCGACTTCAAAATCCCGAGTCCGATAGCTGAAGAACCAAAATCTATAAAATAGAAAATCAAAGAAAACGGAGTAAGCATTTAATGCTTAGTAAGTTTAAGCCATGAATTTAAACACAACCAAAGTATAGCATTCATGTAGCTAAACAGATAATTTCATATGCACAAATTCTCAATATCATACTTACTTCACATTACCAACCCTTATATTCATACACAAAGATCAACTTAGCCAAAGGCCGTTAGCTCATTTATCAAGCGAGCGAATACTTATTTGTAAAGGCTCAACTAATTCAAAGCACATCTGAAACATACCTCATTGTTGGGATTTCACAAGCGTATTAACTGAAATTTTTACAGCAAGTTCATTCATTCCCGAATCACGTACCTTCGGAGTTTAACCGGATATAGGTACTCGTTCAAATGCCTTCGGGACATAGCCCGGTTATAGTAACTCGCACAGATGCCTTCGGGACTTAACCCGGATTTAGTAACTCGCACAAATGCCTTGAATCTTAGTTCGGATTTAGTAACTTCGCACGAATGCCTTCGGATCTTAGTCGGATTTAGTAACTCGCACGAATGCCTTGGATCTTAGTCCGGATATAGTCACTTAGCACAAAGCCTTCGGGACTTAGCCCGTACATCATTCAATAACCATGCACATTTATCAATAAATCATGACACATTCAGTATTTCATTTTCATTAGCAAAACTCAAACACAAGGCACTTTTCACACTTGCAATTTCGGCTCAATAGCCACACACAAAAGAGCATGATTTTGATTTGCTTAAAACATGATCTAATCAAATCATAATCTAAGTTCCATTACTCGAAAACTTACCTCGGATGTTGTCGAGCGATTTCGATGGCTATTCGACCACTTTTTCCTTCCCTTTATCGGATTTAGTTCCCCTTTGCTCTTGAGCTTAAATTGACAAACAAATTGATTTAATCATTTGAGTATCAAAAAGAGGAACTCAAGGTACTTAGCCCATATATATTCATTAGACATTAAAGTCACATATGTACGAAATCATGAATCTAACTCAACACAATAGTCCACACTCTCTTTTAGCCGATTATCTAAGCCAAGAATAGGCATCAATATGCTTGCCTCTAACCGAATGCATGCACACCAATCCACCTCATGTGGCTGAATATGCATGTCCATGTTGAGGCCAATTATATACTTAATATCACACATAAATGGCATACATTTTACTAACTAACGCATTACATATTGTAACTCAATACGCATCAATCATTTACTTCATAACCAAACATCATCATATGTAAATATATACCTTGAGATAGTATATATGTCATACCAATACATCATGTGCAAACATATATATATATGTGCAAGAGCGAATCACAAGTTGATTATAACCAAATATAAACATATATCCAAAACACAAATCTTACCTATCATGCAATAAGCATAAATCATGCTTATGGATATACCATGGCCGATACTTCCAACAACACCAAATAAAATATACTTCATGGATCTAAGGTAGACCCAAGAAAGGAACTCATAATCATCAAGATTTAGCATGAAACACAACTATGACCCTTATTAATCTCCATAGCGAAAACCTTACTTATTCCAAAATCACAATTTCAACATGGGTTACCAACAATAACTTGATATCTCACTCAAAATCAACTAGGATTTTAAGAACTAGTATCAACTTCCTTACCTTAATATCGACCTAAGATGACCGATTGCTTCACTCCTTTCTTCCCCCTCTCAAATCGGCCAAGAAGAACCAAAGAACACAACTTGTTTTCTTTCTTCCTTAGAATTTTCAGCCAAAAGAAGTGAAAAATGATGGACACTTTTTTTTTCTTCTTTCCCTCAACTCACGGCAATGGGGGGGGGGAACACTCACACCATTCTTTTTTTTTTCCCATTTCTTTATTACCCATACTCATTATTTTATTTTTCCTAACATACACCATTGTCACAACATGTTTTATGACATATTTTGCCCATCACCCTTTGTCATGGCCGGCCACTAGCAATTAAAAAGGGGGAAATTGACATGCAAGTCCACCCCTTTGATTACATGCACTAATAGATCCTTATAGATTTACCTATCACATTTCAAAAGTGTTACACATAAGTCCTATCGACTAATTTCACATGCAATTTACTAAATCGAAGCTTAAAACCTTCACACATTCATAATCACATATTTTAGACAATAGATATCATATTTAAATAATTTGGTGACTCAGTTTAGCGGTCCCGAAACCGCTTTCCGACTAGGGTCACTTTAGGGCTGTCACAACTCTCCCCCACTTAAGAAATTTTCGTCCCCGAAAATCTTACCGGTAAATAGGTTTGGGTATCGTTCTTTCATAGAGTTCTCGGGTTCCCAAGTAGCTTCTTCCATCCCGTGTTTGAGCCATAACACTTTTACTAACGGAACCCTTTTGTTTCGCAACTCCTTCACTTCATGAGCTAGGATACGAATCGGTTCTTCTTCATAACTCATATCAGCTTGAATTTCGACCTCGGAGGGGTTTATTACGTGTGAAGGATCGGATCTATAACGTCGAAGCATCGAAACATGAAAACGTTGTGGATCCTTTCGAGTTCGGGGTAAAAGCAACCTATATGCAATCGGGCCAACTCGTTCGGAGATCTCATACGGCCAATGAATCTCGGACTCAATTTGCCCTTACGGCCAAATCGAGTATCTTTTTCAAAGCGACACCTTAAGAAACACTTTTCTCCCACCTGATACTCAATATCTCTTCGTTTTAAATCCGCATACGACTTCTGACGATCTGATGCTGCCTTCAGACTTTCACAAATTATTCTTACTTTCTACTTAGCTTCTTTAATTAAATCCACTCCGAAAATTTTACTTTCACCGAGCTCGGTCCAAAACAATGGCGTACGGCATTTTCGACGTTACAAAGCCTCGTAAGGTGCCATCTTAATACTTGACTGAAAACTATTGTTGTAAGCAAATTCAATCAAAGGTAAATACCGTTTCTATGAACCACTAAACTCGAGGATGCAACATCTCAACATATCCTCAAGTATCTGAATTATCCGCTCGGATTGACCATCTGTTTGTGGATGAAAAGCGGTGCAAAAATGCAGCTTGGTACCCAAAGCTTCTTGCAATTTCTTCCAAAATCGTGAGGTGAATCTCGGATCTCTATCCGACACGATAGAAATAGGTACCCCGTGTAATCTCACAATCTGAGAAACATACAATTCAGCTAATTTATCCATTGAAAAATCCGTGCGTACGGGGATAAAGTGAGCCAACTTAGTCAATCTATCAACAACGACCCAAATCGCATCTTTCTTACTTGCCGACACTGGCAGCCCAGATACAAAATCCATCGTTACTCGATCCCATTTCCATTCAGGTATCATGATTGGTTGGAGCAAACCCGTAGGCACTTGATGTTCCGCCTTCACTTGC
This sequence comes from Gossypium arboreum, assembly GCF_025698485.1. Taxonomy (NCBI): domain Eukaryota; kingdom Viridiplantae; phylum Streptophyta; class Magnoliopsida; order Malvales; family Malvaceae; genus Gossypium; species Gossypium arboreum. Next base: position 112,508,785 of record NC_069077.1, on the reverse strand, counting down.
TGACATATTAAACACTTCGAAACAAAATCGAAATGTCTCGTTTCATACCATGCCACCAAAGCGGCGTTTTAGGTCGTGGTACATTTTTGTACTCCCGGTGAATTGACATTCGGCTACAATGAGCTTCGTTCGAATCATCGAAATGAGTTCGAATTTCTTGGAACACACAACCGATTTCGTACCTCAAACAATCGTCATCATCAATTTGAAACTCCGATTCCACATTCGAACACATTCACCCGTCTTGCAACCAACTCATCGTCGACTTTACGAGCTTCACGAATTTGATGAATCAATAATGGTTTGGCCTTTAATTGGCTACTAACACATTTTCGGGTAGAAACGGACAAGTGTACATTCATTGCTCGTAAAGCAAATAGTGATTTCGGCTTAAGGCGTCCAAACCACATTAGCCTTTCCCGGGTGATAATCAATGACCAGCTCATAATCTTTCAACAACTCAAGCCAACGCCTTTGTCGCAGATTCAAGTCTCTTTGAGTTATCAAATATTTGAGACTTTTGTGATCCGAAAATACATGGCACTTCTCACCAAATAAGTAATGTCGCCATATTTTCAAGGCGAATACGATGGCAGCTAATTCGAGATCATGGGTCGGATAATTTTTCTCATGTGGCTTTAATTGTCTCGACGCATAAGCCACAACTCGACCTTCTTGCATCAATACGCAACCTAACCCAAGTAGGGAGGCGTCACTATAGATGACAAACTCTTTGCCCGATTCGGGCCGTACAAAATTGAGCTTCCAGTCAAATAAGTTTTCGTTGATCAAAACTTTTCGACATTTTTCCGTCCATTCGAACTTAACATCTTTTGAAGTAGCTTCGTCATGGGTGTGGCTATCATCGAGAAACATTTTACAAACCGTCGGTAGTAACCAAAGTCCCAAAAAGCTCGAACCTCGAGAATATATCTCGGAGGCTTCTAGTTAAGTATGGCTAAAATATTGCTCGGTCAACTCGAATACCGATCACGGATACCACGTGACCCAAGAACCTAACCTCTCTTAACCGAACTCACACTTCTTGAACTTAGCATATAACGCTTATCCGTAAAATTTGCAACACTAATCTCGGTGCTCAAGATGTTCGGTCTCGTCTCTTGAATAGACCAAGATGTCGTCAATGAACACAACTACGAACCGGTCCAAATACTGCCTGAAGATTCGATTCATCAAATCCATAAATACCGCAGAGGCATTAGTGAGCCCAAACGGCATCACTAAGAACTCGTAGTGGCCGTATCTTGTTCTGAAAGCAGTTTTGGGTATATCCGAATCTCGAATTCGCAACTGGTAATACCCCGATCTCAAATATATCTTTGAAAACACTGAGGCTCCCTTTAGTTGATCAAACAAGTCATCAATACGCGGTAACGGATATTTATTCTTTATCGTCACTTTATTCAGCTTGACGATAGTCAATGCACAACCTCATGGTTCCGTCCTTCTTTTCACAAACAATACTTGGTGCACCCCAAGGTGAGAAACTTGGTCGGCGAAACCTCTATCCGTCAACTCTTGCAACCGAGCTTTCAATTCTTTTAACTCGGTTGGTGCCATACGATCTGAAGCTATCAAAATTGGCGTAGTTCGGTACAAGCTCAATACCAAACTCTACTTCCGAACAGTGGTAAACCCGGTAATTCTTCGGAAAAACATCCGGTATTCACAAACCACCGACCGCGATTCGGGTTTCTTTTCCAATTCCTTGTCATCAAGTACATACGCAAGGTATGCTTTGCACCCTTTCTTACATATTTACGGGCCAACATTGCGATATTACGGTGGCAACCCCTTTAAGTCCGTAGACTCAACTCGGATTATCTCGTTATTTGCGACGTCAAATCAATAGTCTTGCTTTTGCAATTCACAACCGCATCATGCACGGTCAACCAATCCAAACCAAGAATAACATCAAATTCATCGAACGGCAAAAGCATCAAGTCCGCCGGAAAACAGGAACCTCGAATTACTAGGGGGCATTTCTTACACACTTTGTCAACAAGCACGTAACGACCCAAGGGATTTGACACCCGAATTACGAACTCAAGAGACTCAATAGGTAGAGTCTTCTCTGGATGCTAAGGTTTCGCATATATAAGAATGAGTAGAACCAGGGTCAATCAAAGCAATCACATTAGTATCAAAGAGAGTGAAAGTACCGGTAATAACATCTGGCGAGGAAGCATCCTCGCGTGCGCGTATGGCATAAGCCCTAGTAGGAGCACGAGCCTCAGATCTGGTGGTAGCATCTCTAGATCCTCTCTGACCGCCGCTAGCATTGCCCGTATTCCTAGATGGTCTACCCCGAGCAGTGGTAGCACCCGGTTTCCCACTCTGATTTACATTCTATTCAGACAATCTCGGGCAATCTTTGATAAAGTGGTCGGCTGACCCGCACTTGTAACAGGAGCGATCATGGAACCTACAACTCCCTGAATGCCATTTACCACAATACTGGCATTCCGCTCTGTCTCAACGTTCATTTCCAACACTGGCGATCGAAGTGACTCGTGTGCTCACGGGGTCGATCGCGATCTCGTCTAGAAAAGCCCGTGTCCCTAGACCGCCCAAGCCATCTCTAAATTTCTTCGATGATCGTGGGAAGGGCTTCCCAAGACCTCTTCTGAAACTCCCTTGCTCCCACCTCACTTTTCTTTTCTCCAAACCGAGCTCCTCGGCCTTGCAAGCTCGCTCAACAAGTACCACAAATTCTCGGTTTCCAAGATGCCAACATACGACTTTATATCATCATTTAGTCCATCCTCGAAATGTTTACACATTACGACTTCGAGGAAATACATTCTCGTGCGTCTGGCTAAGCCTCACAAATTTTCGTTCATAGTCGGTGAACCGACATGGAACCTTGTTTAAGTTCAAGAAATCCTTCCGTTTTTGATCCATAAATCTCGACCGATATACTTTTCCAAACTCGGTTTGGAAAAACTCCCAAGTTACTTGCTCTCTAGGCTGTGAAGTCAACGTATTCTACCAATAGTAGGCGTAATCACGTAGCAAGGAGATAGTACACTTTAGGCACTCATCGGTGTGCAAGATAGCTCATCGAGTATCCGGATAGTGTTGTCCAACCAAAATTCAGCTTGCTCGGCATCATCATTGTCCGTAGCTTTAAATTCAATAGCCCGTGTTTTGGATTACATCAACTGGGGCTTATTTGACCTTATTTGGTCAGCTACCGGAGGTATCGTGAGTCTTGAGGTGGTATTTTTCGGGAATGGAGGTTGTGGAACAGTAGTATTAATTCGAATGTATTTGTTGAACCAATCATTCATCACGCTATAGAAAGCTTGTCTAGCTTCATCATTCGGATTACTAGCATTAGGTTGAGAGTCCGCGGTCTGTCCCTTGTGCGGAGCAGCACTACACTCTCAAGATCATCAGCTACCGCTTCGGTCGGGATCGGATCCATTACTATAAATAAACACATTTGCAAATGTCGAAATCACCACACTATCATATAATCACATAAAATGGCATGTATAGCTAATCCCAAACGCATTACGGTAGTCCTAGAATCGACTAAACCGTAGCTCGATACCAATAAAACTGTAACACCCGCACAGAGACCGTCACGGAGTCGGACACGAGGGGTTAACGCTTTAATCCACTTACTAGCACAGTTCATTTTAAAATTTCCAGACATGGCTAAGCGTGTCACTGTTACCTTAAAAATCATATCTTGAGTTCCACAACTCAAAAATCAGTTTTGTGATTTTTCCCTGAAACTAGACTTATATATGCATCTACAAAGTTTTTTCTAGAACTTTTGGTTGTGCCAATTAGTACAGTTTATTAGTTAAAGTCTCCCCTGTTACAGGGTGCGACTACACTGACCTTCCTGCATTACGATTTGGATATCTCCCTGTACAAGGCTTCAATACTGATACCATTTGTTTCTACGGAAACTAGACTCGAAAAGGAATCTGTAAATATATGGCATGACTTCTAATTATCTCTGGTCAATTTATAATGAATTTCCAAAGTCGGAACAGGGACTCCAGAAATCGTTCTGGCCCTGTCTCACGAAAACTTAAATATCTCTTAACATACTGTTCATATGATCGTTTCGTTACTCTCCTATGAAAATATACTCGTCAAGGTTCGTTTACATAATTTATTCACTATTTAATTCCATCCCTACTATTTTTAGTGATTTTTCACAGCCACGTCACTGCAGCTGTCAGCATCTGTCTTTAAGGTAGGCTTTACCTATTTCATAGTTTCCATGATTCAACTAGCCCTTAAACATAAATAGCACAAAATATGATCATGATTAACCATCCCAATGGCTAATTGTTTCCAAACATTTCCATACCTCTTAATGAACAACATACAATGATTATAATACCATGCCCAAAGTATACTTAAGCCATTTTCGCATGGCTATCCAAATTTACACAAAACCGAAAGGTACATGACCTACAACAAAAGGGTAGTCCTATACATGCCATTTCAAAGTTCAACCAAAATAGTATACCAAGAAGGAGCTTTGATAGTGTGGGCGACTTCGACTTCAAAATCCCGAGTCCGATAGTGAAGAACCAAAATCTATAAAATGAAAATCAAAGAAAACGGAGTAAGCATTTAATGCTTAGTAAGTTTGAGCCATGAATTTAAACACAACCAAAGTATAGCATTCATGTAGCTAAACAGATAATTTCATATGCACAAATTCTCAATATCATACTTACTTCATATTACCAACCCTTATATTCATACACAAAGATCAACTTAGCCAAAGGCCGGTAGCTTATTTATCAACTGAGCGAATACTTATTTGTAAGGGCTCAACGAATTCAAAGCACATATGAAACATACCTCATTGTTGGGATTTCACAAGCGTATTAACTGAAATTTTTACAGCAAGTTCATTCATTCCTGAATCACGTACCTTCGGAGTTTAACCGGATATAGCTACTCGTTCAAATGCCTTCGGGACAGAGCCTGGTTATAGTAACTCGCACAGATGCCTTCGGGACTTAACCCGGATTTAGTAACTCACACAAATGCCTTCGGATCTTAGTCCGGATTTAGTAACTCGGACGAATGCCTTCGGATCTTAGTCCGGATTTAGTAACTCGCACGAATGCCTTCGGATCTTAGTCCGAATATAGCCACTTAGCACAAAGCCTTCGGGACTTAGCCCGGACATCATTCGAATAACCATGCACATTTATCAATAAATCATGACACATTCGTATTTCATTTTCATTAGCAAAACTCAAACACAAGGCACTTTTCACACTTGCAATTTCGGCTCAATAGCCACACACAAAGAGCATGATTTTGATTTGCTTAAAACATGATCTAATCAAATCATAATCTAAGTTCCATTACTCAAAACTTACCTCGGATGTTGTCGAGCGATTTCGATGGCTATTCGACCACTTTTTCCTTCCCTTTATCGGATTTAGTTCCCCTTTGCTCTTGAGCTTAAATTGACAAACAAATTGATTTAATCATTTGAGTATCAAAAAGAGGAACTCAAGGTACTTAGCCCATATATATTCGTTAGACATTAAAGTCACATATGTACGAAATCATGAATCTAACTCAACACAATAGTCCACACTCTCTTTTAGCCGATTATCTAAGCCAAGAATAGGCATCAATATGCTTGCCTCTAACCGAATGCATGCACACCAATCCACCTCATGTGGCCGAATATGCATGTCCATGTTGAGGCCAATTATATACTTAATATCACACATAAATGGCATACATTTTACTAACTAACGCATTACACATTGTAACTCAATACGCATCAATCATTTACTTCATAACCGAAACATCATCATATGTAAATATATACCTTGAGATAGTATATATGTCATACCAATACATCATGTGCAAACATATATATATATGTGCAAGAGCCGAATCACAAGTTGATTATAACCAAATATAAACATATATCCAAAACACAAATCTTACCTATCATGCAATAAGCATAAATCATGCTTATGGATATACCATGGCCGATACTTCCAACAACACCAAATAAAAATATACTTCATGGATCTAAGGTAGACCCAAGAAAGGAACTCATAATCATCAAGATTTAGCATGAAACACAACCATCACCCTTATTAATCTCCATAGCGAAAACCTTACTTATTCGAAAATCACAATTTCAACATGGGTTACCAACAATAACTTGATATCTCACTCAAAATCAACTAGGATTTCAAGAACTAGTATCAACTTCCTTACCTTAATATCGACCTAAGATGACCGATTGCTTCACTCCTTTCTTCCCCTCTCAAATCGGCCAAGAAGAACCAAAGAACACAACTTGTTTTCTTTCTTCCTTAGAATTTTCAGCCAAAAGAAGTGAAAATGATGGACACTTTTTTTTCTTCTTTCCTCAACTCACGACAATGGGGAACACACACCATTCTTTTTTTTTCGCATTTCTTTATTACCCATACTCCTTATTTTATTTTTCCTAACATACACCATTGTCACAACATGTTTTATGACATGTTTTGCCCATCACCCTTTGTCATGGCCGGCCACTAGCAATTAAAAAGAGGGAAATTGACATGCAAGTCCACCCCTTTGATTACATGCACTAATAGATCCTTATAGATTTACCTATCACATTTCAAAAGTGTCACACATAAGTCCTATCGACTAATTTCACATGCAATTTACTAAATCGAAGCTTAAAACCTTCACACATTCATAATCACATATTTTAGACAATAGATATCATATTCAAATAATTTGGTGACTCGGTTCAGCGGTCCCGAAACCGCTTTCTGACTAGGGTCACTTTAGGGCTGTCACAGTAAGCCTGACAATTCTTCCGGGAATACATCCAAATATTCATTTACAACAAGCACTAATTCAATCTTCAATTCAAATTCTTTTTTATTCAACACATAAGCCAAATAAGCTTCACATCTTTTTATCATACATTTCTGAGCAAACATCAAAGATATAACGATTGGCAACCTATCTGCCTCATCTGATTCAATCCGAAGAATTTCACCATTTTCACATTTCAATTCAATAACTTTCCGTCTGCAATTTACTACAGCATCATAAAATGTCAACCAATCCATACTCAATATGGCATTAAATTCATCAAATGGCAACAACATCAGGTCAGCCGGAAAACAATAACCTCTAATCTTCAAAGGGCATTTCTTACATACCTTATCAACTAAAACATGCTTGCCTAACGGGTTTGACACCTTAATCATAAATTCTGTAGACTCAACAGGCATATTCATGCTAGATACCAATTTCATGCACACATATGAATGAGTAGAACTAGGGTCAATCAAGGCAATAATAGTAGTATCATAAAGAGAAAAAGTACCAGTGATCACATCGAGAGAAGATGCGTCCTCCGCACATGTATGGCATAGGCTCTAGCCGGAGCTCTAGCTTAAGATCTCACCACTGTTTCTTTTGCTACACTTTTACTACTAGTCCCATTACCAGCGTTTCTCGAGGGTCTCCCTTTTGTAGCTGTACTACCCAGCGTTGTACTCTAAAATTTTTCTTTCTCGATCATCTCAGGGCAGTTTTTGATATAGTGGTCTTGAGAACCGTATCAGAAACAAGATCCATCATTCACCCTACACTTACCAAAATGGCCTTTACCATATTGTTGGCACTCGGGTCTCGAAGGTCTATCATTACACACACTAGCCACAGATATAGCCTGAGATTTAAAACCCAAATTTTGCTTCTTACGATTTCTGTACGAATGTCCAGCCGAAACATGAGAACGAAAATACATATCTCTGGATTTCTTAGACTGAGATGGAAATGACTTGCTCGTTGGTTTCTTCCTTATATCTCTAGCCTCAACCTCGGCTTCTCTCATTTCCTTGTTAGTTCCTCAACTTTACAAGCTCAATCCATGGGCACAACAAATTCCTTCAGCTTAAGAATACCCATTAACACTCTAATATCCTCATTAAGTCCGTCTTCAAACCTTCTACACATTTTAGCCTTGGAAGATACACACTCTCGAGCATATTGACTAAATCAGACAAACTCTCTTTCGTACTCAGTAACTGACATGCGGCCTTGTTTCAAGTCAAGAAATTCCTTACACTTTTGACCAATGAATCGTTCACTGATGTATTTCTTTCGGAACTCCTCTTGAAAGAATTCCCATGTGACCCTTTCTTTTGAAACCACCGAGACTAGTGTCTTCCACCAATGATATGCCTCGTCTCTCAACAAGGAAATAGAGCACTTCAAACACTTTTTGGGTGTGCATGATAGCTCATCGAATACCCGAATAGAATTCTCAAGCCAAAATTCTGCTTGAGCTCCTTAAATTCCTTACCTTCGAATTTTGTCAATCGGATCTATATGAAATCTCATAAAGTCCATACCTTGAGGCACATAGGGCACAAGTTGAGGATTTGGAGGGGGTGGAGGGGGTTGAGCATTCGGGTTCATTCGAACAAACTCCGTGTACCAGGTATCCATCATATAGAGAAAGGCTTCCCTGCCTCATTCTCCTCTACTAACAGTTGTGGGTCTACTATCAGACGACACTACTCATTCAGTGGGAGCAGGCGCATTATTTTCAACATCATTCGCCACCACTACTCTATCGGGATCCATTTACTATATGAGAACATATTTTTAAATCGTCAGGAGTCGTCACACTATCATAATATATGTGTGGCATGTATAGCTAGACTCGTACATAGGCTACGTTAGTCCGAGAACCGACTAAATCATAGCTCTAATACCACTAAATGTAACACCCGCTACCCGTGTCTGATGCCGGGATAGGATACCAGGCATTACCAGACTTAAACACAAGCAAACATACAAAACCGGGCCATAAAATTTCATCCAAATTTAAAACTTTTCAATTACATGCAAATTGTCCTTTATAAGGGCCATCGAGGCCCAAAACATACATCGAAAGCGGTTCAGGACTAAACTAAGAACTTTTGAAACCTTTTCGACGTTTAAAAGATTTTCTTGTTTTGGAGAGTTACACGCCCGTGTCCTCAGTGTAACACCTCTAACTCGTATCTTTCGCTGGACTAGGATAAAGGGGCATTACTGAGCATATCTAAACATTTCGCATTCATTTCGTAACCATCATAACAACAAAGCCACATATCATTATAGAGCCCCTTACAAAGGTCAACGAGACCTTAATCATACTTTAGAAAGGGTCGGGACTAAACTGAGCACATACAAATTTTCTCAGAAACTTAACAAAATTTTCAAAGTTTCACAGGTCACACGCCCATGTGAACAGGCCGTGTGCCTCACACGGGTTTAGACATGCCCATGTGTCTAAATAGTGGCAAAACAGGGCATACATACTGACTTAATCGCACAGCCACAAGACACGCCCGTATGCCATGGCCGTGGTCGAAACTGACTTGGGTCACACGGCCGACCATACGCCCATGTGTCTAGCCCGTGTACCCTTCGAAATGGCCACTTACGCCCATGTATCAATGCTTGTGCCTTACACGGCCACCGGACATGCCCGTGTGTCTAGGCCGTGCTCGGGACTAACTTGATTAACTAAATTTCAATAGACACAGGGTTGAGACACATGCCTATGTGCTCAACCGTGTGGGGTGAAGTTAGGCTTGGTTTAAGCCGCATTTTCCCACCTATCTCAAACACACCAAAACGACAACATTTTTGCATCATTTATAGGCAACCAAATCAACCATTTCATACATATTGCATAACATCCAAATATCATCCAATTCACTACTCAATTCCACAACCTAAATATACCTAAATCATTAAAACTCACATAAGTTTCAAAAGTATAATCTCATCATCTTATCACCTATTTCATACCACATCCAACATCCCATATTTAAAGCATCACATGAACATTATAAACAACACATTTCTTACATATCAAACATACCAATTAGGCCAACTTTAGAGGCCATATATACCAATGTTTACAAGTCAAGTCTCATGGCTAATCACAACACAAAACATACCAAAATGACACTAGCCTATACATGCCATATACCATATATACAAATCTCAAAATGGTACCAAAATAGATGTCCGATAGTGTGATTGATGCCATTGACGATCCCCAAATCTGAGCTAGCTTTATAACACTGTAAAACAGAGAACATTTCACATAGTAAGCTTTAAAGCTTAGTAAGTTCGTACCATAAATAATCAATAGTTTATAATATACGAAACATCAATTAATAAACACTTAGTAATTTACAATTCATCCATCAATTCTATTCTATCTCATTTAATATGTTCATACGAATTCATCAAGCTTCATACACATAGTACCATCTACCACATAGGTATCGAACATACCTGAACTTTCCCGTATTTATTCATTTCAACCTTAACTCTCGTTCAAATACATTGATTCATTCGGAAGTCTTTCCATGCTTTAAGAATTCGCACAGTTAGTGCATCAGTGATTTGCTGAAGCCGTAACAATCTCGCACACTTGGTGCCATTTTAATAAATCGAAGCTATCTCTATATCGCACACTTAGTGCCTCATGTAGCCGAAGATATTCCAACTTGCACACTTAGTGCCATTTGTAGCCGAAGCTATTTTCAAACCGCACACTTAGTGCCGAACTTAATCACTTATCATCATGCTTGAACCGTAATCAAATATCTATACAATTTATGCATTATCAAAGTATTAAAACATAACTATATCATCATTTATCACGTACAAACTTACCTCGTACGCGAAATTGACAATTCAGATTGTTTACTCGATAATCTTTGATTACCTTCGATCTAAATTTGAATTTCTCTTTTCTTGATCTATATGTATTCAAAATTAACCTTTTATTCAACAAATCATCCAATTCAATCCATATACACATATTTAGGGTATTTTACAAATTAACCCTCACATTTTCACATTTTAACACTTTAGTCCCTATTTCACAAATTCACAAAATACACATAATTTCAGCAAACCTATACATAATTTAATTTTCTTATGGTCCTTCTTAGCCCATATTTATCATTTATTTCACATTTCAACCCCTTAATTTCTCATTTTCACAAATTAGTTAATAATAAGCAATTTCATCAATAATCACAATGCAAAACATACTTATCTATCACCAAGCTTTTATATTTCACCATTTAACATCACAAAATTCACGAATTCATCAACAACATCTCATCAAATCATCAACAATTTCATGAATTTAAGCATGGGCTAGCTAGAACACTTAACAACGATCACAAAAACATATAAATCATCAAAAACCAAGTCAAAACCATACCTTAATTAAGCCTTGTGTGTGCTGAAAATCCTAAAGCTTTAAACCCTATCTATTCTTTCTATTTTTTGTGAAGAATGAATGAACTAAATGTAATTTATTTTTACTTAATATACATGTAATTTACTAATACCATTATAACCTTTATAAACACATTTAAATTTCCACTAATATAAGCCCATTTTTGTCCATCCATTAACCATGTGGTCTAATAACAACATAAGGGCCCCACATTTACAAAGCCATAGCACTTAAACACTTTTAACATATAGCTAGCCACTTTTACATTTTACGTGATTAGGTTCTTTTCACAAATTAAGCACAAAAATGATTGAATTTTCATATGAAACTTTCACACATGTCAATTCACATATTATAAACACAGAAAATAATATTAAAATATTTTTTAACTTGGATTTGTAGTCCCGAAACCACTATTCTTACTAGGGTCTAAACTGGGCTGTTATAACTCTCCCCCTTAGTGATTTTCGTCCCCGAAATTTTACCAGTGAATGGGTTTGGATATTGCTTTCTCATAGCATCCTCGGGTTCCCACGTGGCTTCTTAAACCTTGTGCCGATGCCACAACACTTTCACTAACACTATTCTTTTATTTCTCAGCTCTTTGATCTCACGAGCAAAAATCTATTTCGATTCTTCATCATAAGACATATCAGGTTGAATTTCAACCTCCATCGGGGAAATGACTTGCGAAAGATATGATCTGTACCTTCATAACATCGATACGTGAAATACATTATGTATCTTTTCTAAATCAGACGTCAATGCTAATGATAAGCCACTGGTACGACTCGTTTAATGATCCCATACGGTCCCATGAATCTTAGACTCAACTTGCCTTTTCTGCCAAATTGGAGTATTTTCTTCCATGGAGATACTTTCAAAAACACTTTGTCGCCACTCTTAAACTCAATATCTTTTCGTTTCAAAGCTACATAAAATTTCTGACGATTTGACGCTGCTTTTAGACTATCACGAATCACTTTCACATTCACTTTTTGCTCAGACTCTTTTATCAAATCAACCCCGTGAATCTTATTCTCACTAAGCTCTGTCTAGTACAACGGTGTTCAACATTTTCGACTATATAAAGCCTTGTAAGGAGCCATTTTGATACTCGATTGAAAGTTATTATTATATGCAAATTCAATCAATGAAAAGTATCGCTCCCACATACCTTCAAACTTAAGAATACAACATCTCAATGTATCTCGAGTATCTGAATAGTCCGTTCGGATTAACCATCCGTCTGTGGGTGGAAAGTAGTGCTAAAATGTAGTTTTGTACCTAATGCATTTTGCAGTTTCTTCCAAAACCGTGATGTAAACCTCGGATCTCTATCCAAAACAATAGAAATAGGTACTCCGTGCAATCTCACAATCTGAGAAATATATAACTCAGCAAGCTTATGAAGTGAATAATCTATACGAACCGGAATGAAATGGGTTGATTTAGTCAATCTATCAACAAAAACCCAGATTGCATCTTTCTTACTAGGTAACAGAGGTAAACCCAATACAAAATCCATCGTGATTCTGTCTTATTTCCACTCTGGAATCATAATCGGTTGTAATAAACCAGATGGCACCTGATGTTCAGCTTTAACCTGTTGACAGATTAAACATTTCGAAACAAAGTCAGAGATATATCTTTTCATTCCAAACCACTAGTAATGCTGTTTCAAATCATTATACATTTTTGTACTACCTGGATGTACAGATAAACAACTATTGTGAGCTTCGTTAAAAATTATCTTAATCAACTTTGAATTTATTAGAACATAAATCCGATCTCGAAATTTCTAGAAATCATCATTATCAACTCGGAATTCTAAATCAGGGTTTGAATCACACTAAGCTCATTTTGCTAATAATTCATTATCAACCTTCTGTGCATCATAAATCTGCTGAATAAATAACGACCTCGCTTTCAGCTCAGCTAAAATTGAACCAACATCAGACAAAGTTAACTGAGTATTCATCGCACTCAATGCAAACAATGATTTTCTACTTAGAGCATCAACAACAACATTAGCCTTTCCCGGATGGTAATCAATTACAAGCTCGTAGTCTTTTAACAACTCTAACCATCTTCGTTGTCGTAAATTCAGATCTTTCTGAGTCATGAAGTATTTTAAACTTTTGTGATTAGAATATACATGGCATTTCTCACCAAATAGATAGTGGCGCCAAATCTTCAAAGCGAACACAATCGCAGCTAATTCAAGGTTGTGCGGCTTTAGCTGTCTCGAGGCATAAGCTATAACTTTGCCTTTCTGCATCAAAACACAACCCAGACCGTTCAACAAAGTATCATTGTAGATCTCAAATTCTTTACCCTATTCTAGTTGTACTAATACCGGAGCTTGAGTCAATAGGGCTTTCAACTGATCAAAGCCTTTCTAACACTTTTCAGACCAATCAAATTTCATATCTTTTCTGAAGTAATTTCGTCAACGGAGTCGCGATCATAGAAAAGCCTTTTACAAATAGTCGATAATAATCTGCAAGTCCCAGAAAACTACAGACTTTAGAAACATTTCTAGGAGGCTTCCATTCCAAAATAGCCGAAATCTTGCTCGGATCAACTTGGATACCAGATGCCGACACAACATGTCCCAGAAAATCAACTTCTCGTAACCAAAATTCACATTTGCTAAATTTCACATATAACTGCTTACCTTCTAAAGTCTATAGCACTATTCTCAAATGTTCGGCATACTCAGTTTCATCACGTGAATAAATCAAAATGTCATTAATAAATACGACAACAAATCAATTTAAATACGATCTGAAAATTCTATTCATCAAACCCATAAAAATAACAGGTGCGTTCATTAATCCGAAAGGAATAACTAAAAACTCATAGTGTCCATACCTCGTTCTAAATGCAGTTTTCGGAATGTCTATATCTTTTACTCGCAACTGATAGTAACCTGATCTCAGGTCTATCTTTGAAAACACAGTAGCGCCTTTCAACTAATCAAACAAATCATTTATCCATGGTAAAGGATATTTGTTCTTGATCGTCACTCTATTGAGCTGTCGATAATCGATGCACATTCTCATAGTTCTATCTTTCTTTTTCACAAATAAAACCGGTGCACCCCAGGGAGAATAACTCGGTCGTGCAAAGCCTTTATCTGTCAATTCTTGCACCTGAGCTTTCAACTCTTTTAATTTAGTTGGTGCCATTCTGTATGGAGCTATCGATATTGGAGTAGTTCCCGGTATTAATTCGATACCAAAATCAACTTTCCAGATTGGAGGTAAACCCGATAACTCATCAGGTAACACATCTGAATATTCACAAACAACTGGCACTGATTCTGTAACACCCCATACCCGAGACCATTGCCGGAGTCGGACATGAGGGGTTAACGGGCTTAATCCACTTATTTGCACAGTCCATTTTAAATTTCCAGACGAGCTAGCTAACTGCATCACTGTCACCTTAAAAAATCATATCTTGAGTTTCAGAACTCGAAAACCAGTTTCGTAAATTTTTCCTGAAACTAGACTCATATGTTCATCTAAAAATTTTTTTCTAGAATTTTTGGTCGAGCAAATTAGTACAGTTTATTAGTTAAATTCTCCCCTGTTACAGGGTTCGACTACACTGACCTTTGTGCATTACGACTTGGATATCTCCCTGTACAGGGCTTCAATACTGATTCTGTTTGTTTCTATAGAAGGTAGACTCGAAAAGGAATCTATAAATATATGGCATGACTTATAATTATCTCTGGTTAATTTATAATGAATTTCCAATGTCGGAACAGAAAATCCAGAAACCGTTCTGGCCCTGTCTCACAAAAACTTAAATATCTCATAATATACTCTTCATATGATCATTTTGTTACTTTCCTATGAAAATAGATTCATCAAGGTTCGATTACATGATTTATTCACTATTTAATTCCATTCCTACTATTTTTAGTGATTTTTTCACATTCACGTTACTGCTGCTATCAGCATCTATTTTTAAGGTAGGCTTTACCTATTACATAGTTTCCATGATTCAACTAGCCCTTTATCATATATAGCACCAAATATGATCATGATTAACCATTCCAATGGCTAATCATTCCCAAACATTTCCAGACCTCTTAATGAACATCATACAAGACGATTATAATATTAAGCTCAAAGTGTATATAAGCCATTTTCGCATGGCTATCCAAATTTATACAAAACCAAAGGGTACATGACCCACAACAAAAAGGGTAGTCCTATACATGCCATTTCAAAGTTCAACCAAAAATGTACCAAAAGGGGGTTTGATAGTGTGGGAGACTTCGACTTCAATAATCCCGAGTCCGATAGCTGACGAACCAAATCTATAAAACAGAGATTCAAAGAAACGGAGTAAGCATTTAATGCTTAGTAAGTTTTGAGCAATGAAATTAGGCTCAACTGAAGTATAGCATTCATATAACTAAACGGATAAAGTTTTGAGCAATGAAATTAGGCTCAACTGAAGTATAGCATTCATATAACTAAACGGATAATTTCATATACACATATATTCTCAAAAATCAGTCCTACTTCACATTTCCAACCCTTATATTCATACATAAGGGATCAACTTAACCAAAAACCGGAAGCTCCTTAATCGACTGAGCGAATGCTATTTAAGAGGAAACAATTAATCCAATGCATGTACAACATGTGACAGCCCAAAATTGACCCTAGTCGGGATATGGTTTCGGGATCACAAAACCGAGGCATAAAAATAATTTAAAATTTATTTTGATGCCTATGATATGTGTTAATTTGTGTGTAACATTTTTTGATGATTCGATTTAGTGTTATAAATGTTAATTTCACTAGAAAGGACCTAGTAGTAAACCTTGAAAGTATGATGGGGAAATGTGTGATGACTAGTTGATAATGCATGCAAAATTAAGGGATTTGCATATCAAATTCCCCAAAGATGGCATAGTGGCCGGCCATGACAAGGAGTTATGGGCAAGGAAAAACATGTTATGACATGTTTTGATAATGCATGATGTGATGAAATGATAAAAAAATTTAGTTGTGGGAAGAGAAACAAAAAAATGTGTGTGAGTGTGGTATTCTCCCCATTGTTGCCGTGAGTGAAAGAAAAGCAAAGAAAAATTTTGTTCATCCTTGTTCTCTCCTTTTGGCCGAAAATACTAAGGAAGAAGATAGGATTTTTGCTCCATTTTGGTTTAGAAGAGATCTAGAAGGAGATTTGGCTATACTTGCATCAAGATTAAGGTATGTATGAAGTTGTGTCATGAGATTCATGCATGTTTTAGTTGCTAACTTGATGTTCATGTTAGCCATGGTTCAAATCCTTGTTATGCCATGGAAATGGTATTAGGCCAAGGTTGATATTGTGTTAAAGCCATTGCATGCTAAATGTGAAGCTTGATAATGATGCATGCAATGATGGATTGACTACTCTTGAAATTTCTTTGTAGCAATCTTGAGTAAGACATTGAGTTCTTTGTTTAACCATGACCGAAGTTGAAAGGGGTATGAATGTGATGTATTCGCCATGATGCATTCATGAGCATGATTTATGCTTGTTACTTGATTGGTAAAATTTGTGTTTTAGATGGTTGTGAACACCTTGAGAATTGACCTTGCACCTATATGTGTATATATGTTTGCACATGATGTTTTGGTTATGAAGTAAATGATAAATATGTTTGTTTAAAGAAGAAAGTGTTGAAGAATGTTTGTGAAATTGCAAGTACATTCGGCCTAGTACACATATGATGTGAAAATCTTGGAATTTATTGTTGATTTGGTGCAAGTATGACTAAGTATAATCGGCCATATGAGTGCTTGACGCTATATTATAAGTATTGAGCTACAATATGTAAAGCATTAGCTAGTAAAATGTGTGCCATTCATGTGTGGTGTTAAACATGTAATTGGCCTCAACATCAACATGCATAATCGGCCATGAATGAGTGCCTAAGAGGTTGTGTTGTTCGCCATGAGTAAGCATGTTGAAGGCTTTGTGTGTTGAGTCGATTCATGAATTCGTACTTATGTGACTTTAATGTCTAGTGAATATATGTGGGCTAAGTGCCTTGAGTTCCTCTTTTCGATACTCAAATGATTGAATCAAATTATTTGTTAAATTAAGCTCAAGAGCAAAGGGGGACCAAATCCGATAAAGGGAAGGAAAAAGTAGTCGAATAGCCATCGGAATCGTTCGACAACATCCGAGGTAAGTTTTCGAG
The DNA here is from genome assembly GCF_025698485.1 of Gossypium arboreum. Lineage (NCBI taxonomy): Eukaryota > Viridiplantae > Streptophyta > Magnoliopsida > Malvales > Malvaceae > Gossypium > Gossypium arboreum. Next base: position 112,491,248 of record NC_069077.1, on the reverse strand, counting down.
TATCGAAACTTAGGTTTTGATTCGATTGAATGAAGTAATAAGCAATCGAAATTGTGCCTTTGTATGTGGCCATTGAGCCGAAATGATATTTTTGTTAAGTGGATTGTGCATAAAAGTTGTGTTATGAAATTGAAACAAAGATGTGTATGAATGTTCGAGTGATATCCGGGCTAAGCCCGAAGGCAATTGTACGAATTGTGATATCCGGGCTAAGCCCGAAGGCAATTGTGCGAGCTATGATATCCGGGCTAAGCCCGAAGGCAATTGTGCGAGTTGTGATATCTAGGTTAAGTCCCGAAGGCATTTGTGCGGGTTACCATAACCGGGCTATGTCCCGAAGGTGTTTTGAACGAGTAGCTATATCCGGATAAACTCCGAAGGTATGTGATTTGAAATTTATAAGCTGCTGGAAAATTTTCAGTTAATGCACTTGTGAAATTCCCAACAACAAGGTATGTTTTGTGTGTGCTTTGCACACTATGAGTAAGTGCGTATGAATATTCGCTCCAATGATAAACGAGCTATCGGCCTTAACTAAGCCGTTGTTTGTGTATGAAAATAAGAGTTGGGATTGTGAAGTAAGCATGTCTTTGAGAAATTGTGCATATGAATTATTGTTTAGCTACTTGAATGCTATGCTTTGGTTGTGTGTATATTATGGCTCGAAACTTACTAAGCATAAATTGCTTACTCCGTTTCTTTGTTTCTCTGTTTATAGATTTTGCTCGTTAGCGATCGGATTCGGGATCATAGAAGTTGAAGTCAACCACACTATCAAAGCCCTTTTTGGTACTCCTTTAGTTGAGTTCGGATATGGCATGTATAGGACTACCCTCGGTTGTTTTAAGTACTTGTGATGTATATGTATGCGGCCATGCGAAAATGGTTCGTAATAGTGGAGTATGGAATTAGACCATTTGTGGTTTGTAATTATATTTGGTTTCATGATGTGATTATGGTTTGAATGAGAGAGTTGGTCACATGATCAGCCATTGGAATGGCTAAATATGATCATATGTGGACCTAAGTATGACTAGACTATAGTTGGTTCATGGGAACTACAATATAGGTAAAGCCTACCTTAAAAACAGATGCTGCCAGCTGCAGTGATGTGGATGTGGAAAATCACCAAAATTTGTAGGAACGGTGTTAAATAGTGAATAAATTATTTTATCGAACCTTGACGAGTCTATTTTCATATGAAAGTAACGAAACGATCATATGAACAATATACCGAGAGATATTAAAGTTCTCGTGAGACAGGGCCAGAACGGTTTCTGGGTCCCCTGTCGCGACTTTGAAAATTTACCATAAATTATCCAGAATGAATTAGAAGTCATGCCTTTTATGTTCAGATTCCTTTTTGAGTCTAGTTTCATTTGAAACAAACGGCATCAGTATTGAAACCCTGTACAGAGAGATATTCAAGTTGTAACGCGCGAAGGTCAGTGTAGTCGACCCCTGTAACATGGGTGACTTTAACTAATAAACTGTACCAATTGGCCTGACCAAAAATTCTAGAAATAAATCCATGGATGGATATATGAGTATGAATTCAGGGAAAATTTACGGAATCAGTTTCTGAGTTGTGAAACTCGAGATATGCTTTTTAAGGCGACAGCGATGCAGTTTTCCAGCTTGCCTGGGAATGTCAAATTGGTCGGTGCCATAAGTGGTTTTGGCTTGTTAACCCCTCGTGTCCGACACCAAGAACGGTCTCGTGTTCGGGTGTTACAATTTTATTGGTATCGAGCTACGGTTTAGTCGATCCTAGGACTACCGTGATATGTTTGGGGTCTAGCTATACATGCCATTAAGTGATAAATTGATAGTGTGGTGATTTCTGACAATTTGAGTTTGTGTTTGTTTATAGCAATGGATCCCGATCCCAACCGAGCAATAGATAATGATGAGGAGAGTGTGGCGCCTGCTCCCGCGCAATGGACAGCGCCGGCGGACTCTCAACCTATTGCCAGCAATCCGAATGATGAGGCTAGGCAAGCCTTTTATAGCGTGATGAATGATTGGTTCAACCAATACATTCGAACTAACACTACTGTTCCACAACCTCCATTCCCGACTAATGCAACCCGCAAGACCTACAATACCTCCCAGAATCGACCAAATAAGGTCAAGTAAGCCCCAATCGACGAATTCAAAACATGGGGCTATGAATTTAAAGCTACGGATAGCGACGATGCCGAGCAAGCTGAATTCGGTTGGACAACACTATCCGGTGCTAGATGAGCTATCATGTACACCGATGAATGCTTAAAGTGTACTATCTCCTTGCTACGCGATTCCGCCTACTATTGGTGGAGTACTCGACTTCACAGTTGTGCCTAGGGAGCAAGTAACTTGGGAGTTCTTCCAAACCGAGTTCAAAGAAGTATATCGATCGAGATTCATCGACCAAAACGAAAGGAATTTCTTGATCTTAAGCAAGGCTCTATGTCAATTCATCGACTACGAGCGAAAATTTGTTAGACTTAGTAGGTACGCCCGGGAATGTGTTTCGTCCGAAGCTATTATGTGTAAACGCTTCGAGGATGGGCTGAATGATGATATAAGGATGTTCGTTGGCATTCTCAAAATACAAGAGTTCGTAGTACTTGTTGAGCGAGCTTGTAAAGCCGAAGAGCTTAGAAAGGAGAATCAAAAAGTTGATGTGGGAACTGGAGAATTTCGAAAAAGGTCCTCGAGAAAGTCTCTTCAACAGACATCGAAGAGATTTCGAGATGATGTGAGCCGATCTAGAGGCGCTTCGGGCTTTTCTAGACGAAATCGCGATCGACCCCCGGTGGGTATACGAGACACTTCGGTCTCCGATGTTGTGAATAATCGTCGAGACAGAACGGAGTGCCAATATTGTGGCAAGTGGCATTCTAGGAGTTGTAGATTTCGTGACCGCTCCTGTTACAAGTGCGGATCAGTCGATCATTTCATTAAGGATTGCCCGAGTTTATCTGAACAAAATGTAAATCAAAGTGGGAACCCGGGTGCTACCACAACTCGAGGTAGGCCACCTAGAAATATGGGCAATGCTAGTGGCGGTCAGAGAGGATCTAGAGATGCTACCATCAGATCCGAGGCTCGTGCTCCTGCTAAGACTTATGCCATACGCGCACGTGAGGATGCTTCCTCGCCAGATGTTATTATCGGTACTTTTACTCTCCTTTACACTAATGTGATTGCTTTGATTGACCCCGGTCCTACTCATTCTTATATATCTGAAACCTTAGCATCCAAGAAGACTTTGCCCATTGAGTCTCATCGAGTTCGTAATTCGGTGTCAAACCCTTGGGTCATTACGTGCTTGTCAACAAAGTGTGTAAGAAAAGTCCCTAGTATTCCGAGGTTCTTGTTTTCCGCGGACTTGATGCTTTTTCCGCTCGGCGAATTCGACGTTATTCTTGGTTTGGATTGGTTGACCATGCACGATGCGGTTGTAAATTGCAAAAGCAAGACTATTAACTGAGGTGCGCAAATAACTAGATAATTCGGGATGAGTCTACGGACTTAAAGGGTTGCCACTGTAATATCGTAAATGTTGGCCCGTAAATACGTAAGAAAGGGGTGCGAAGCATACCTTGCGTATGTTCTAGATGACAAGGAGTTAGAAAAGAAACCCGAATCAGGTCGTTGGTTTGTGAATACCGGATGTTTTCCTAAAGAATTGCGGGTTTACCACCGCTCGGAAATAGAGTTTGGCATCGAATTGGTACCGGTACCACTCCAATTTCGATAGCTCCGTGTCGTATGGCACCAACGGAATTAAAGGAGTTGAAAGCTCAGTTGCAAGAATTGGTGGATAAAGGTTTTGCTCGCCCGAGCTTTTCACCTTAGGGTGCACCAGTGTTGTTTGTGAAAAAGAAGGATGGAACCATGAGGCTGTGCATCGACTATCGTTAGCTTAATAAAGCGACGACAAAGAACAAATATCCGTTACCGCGTATCGACGATTTGTTCGATCAACTGAAGGGAGCCTCAGTGTTCTCGAAAATAGATTTGAGATCGGGCTATTATCGATTCATGAATTCGAGATTCGAACGCACTCCAAGACGACCTTCGAACGAGATATGGTCACTACGAGTTCCTAGTGATGCCGTTTGGGCTCACTAATGCCTCTGCGGTATTTATGGATTTGATGAATCGGATCTTCGGACCATATTTGGATCGGTTCGTAGTCGTGTTCATTGATGACATCTTGGTCTATTCAAGAAATGAGACCGAACATGCTTGAACACCGAGGTTAGTCTTGCAAATTTTACGGATAAGCAATTATATGCTAAGTTCAAGAAGTGTGAGTTCGGTTAAGAGAGGTTAGCTTCTTGGGTCATGTGGTATCTCGCATCGTATTCGAGTCGACCAACAAAATTTCAGCCATACTTAATTGGAAGCCTCAGAAATATTATCGAGGTTCGAGTTTTTGGGTCTTGTCGGTTATTACCGACGATTTGAAAAGGTTTTTCAACGATAGCCACGCCAAAGGACGGTTACTCCAAAAGGATGTTAAGTTCGAATGGATGGAGAAATGTCGAAAAGTTTCGATCAACTGAAAACTTATTTGATGAAGCCCCAATTCTAGTGCAACCCGAATCTGGCAAAGAGTTTGTCATCTATAGTGACGCCTCCCTACTTGGGTTAGGTTGCGTATTGATGCAAGAAGGTCGAGTTGTGGCCTATGCGTCGAGACAATTAAAGCCACATGAGAAAAATTATTTGACCCATGATCTTGAATTGGCGGCCATCGTATTCGCCTTAAAGATATGGCGACATTACTTATTCGGTGAGAAGTGCCATGTGTATTTGGATCACAAAAGTCTCCAATATTTGATGACTCAAAGACGTTTGGTTGGGCTGTTTAGAGGATTATGGCTAGTCATTGACTACCACCCGGGAAAGGCGAATGTGGTTGCGGATGCCTTAAGTCGTAAATCATTATTCGCTTTACGAGCGATGAATGTGCACTTGTCCGTTCGATCCGACAATGTGTTAGTAGCTGAATTAAAAGCCAAACCATTATTGATACATCAAATTCGTGAAGCTCAGAAAGTCGATGATGAGTTGGCTGCAAAATGGGCTGAGTGTGTTTCGAACAAGGACTCGGAGTTTCAAATCGATGATGACGATTGTTTGAGGTTCAGAAGTCGTCTGTGTGTTTCAAAGAATTCGAAACTTATTTCGATAATTCTGAACGAAGCCCATTGTAGCCGAATGGCAATCCACCCGGGGAGTACGGAAATGTACAATGATTTGAAACGTCGGTTTTGGTGGCATGGTATGAAACGAGACATCTCCGACTTTGTTTCGAGATGTTTAATATGTCAACAAGTGAAAGCGAACATCAAGTGCCTTCAGGATTACTTGACCGATCACGATACCCGAGTGGAAATGGGATCGAGTCACAATAGACTTTGTATCCGGACCGCCATTGTCGACAAGTAAGAAGGATGCGATTTGGGTCGTTGTAGATAGATTGTCTAAGTCGGCTCACTTTGTCCCGTCGACGACGGGTTTTTCAATGGACAAACTAGCCAATTGTACGCTTTCTCAGATTGTGAGATTACACGGGTGCCTATTTCCATTGTGTGGGATAGAGATCCGAGATTTACCTCGCGATTTTGGAAGAAGTTGCAAGAAGCTTTGGGTACCAAGTTGCATTTCAGACCGCCTTTCACCCCCAAACCGATGGTCAATCCGGCGGATAATTCGGATACTTGAGGATATGTTAAGATGTTGCATCCTCGAGTTCGATGGTTCATGGGAACGGTATTTGCCTTTGATTGAATTCGCACAACAATAGTTTTCAATCAAGTATTAAGATGGCACCCTACGAGGCTTTGTACGGTCGTAAATGCCGTGCGCCATTGTTTTGGTGAGCTCGATAAAAGCAAAAATTTTCGGTGGATTTGATTAGAGATGCTTTGAATGAAAAGTGAAAGTAATCCATGAAAGTCGAAGATAGCCTCCGATCGTCGGTTGTACGCTGGTCTCAAACGAAAAGACATCGAGTATCGTGGGAGATAAAGTGTTTCTCAAGGTTTCGCCTTGGAAAAGATACTCGATTCGGTAGTAAGGGCAAGTTGAGCCCGAGGTTCATTGGGCCATATGAGATATCCGAAGCGAGTCGATCCGATTGCATATCGTTTGATTTTGCCCCGAACTCGAAAAGATTCACGATGTCTTTCATGTTTCGATGCTTCGACGCTATAGATCTGATCCGTCGCACGTAATTAGTCCATCAGAGGTTGAAATTCAATCCGATATGAGTTATGAAGAAGAACCGATTCGTATCCTAGCTCGTGAAGTGAAGGAGATGCGAAACAAAAGGGTTCCGTTAGTAAAAGTTTTATGGCTCAAACACGGGATGGAAGAAGCTACTTGGGAACCCGAGAGCTCTATGAAAGAGCGTTACCCAAACCTATTTACCGGTAAGATTTTCGGGGACGAAAATTTCTTAAGTGGGGGAGAGTTGTGACAGCCCAAAATTGACCCTAGTCGGGATGTGGTTTTGGGACCACAAAACCGAGGCATAAAAATAATTTAAAATTTATTTTGATGCCTATGATATGTGTTAATTTGTGTGTAACATTTTTTGATGATTCGATTTAGTGTTATAAATGTGAATTTCACTAGAAAGGACCTAGTAGTAAACCTTGAAAGTATGATGGGGAAATGTGTGATGACTAGTTGATAATGCATGCAAAATTAAGGGATTTGCATGTCAAATTCCCCAAAGATGGCATAGTGGCCGGCCATGACAAGGAGTTATGGGCAAGGAAAAACATGTTATGACATGTTTTGATAATGCATGATGTGATGAAATGATAAAAAAATTTAGTTGTGGGAAGAGAAACAAAAAAAAATGTGTGTGAGTGTGGTATTCTCCCCATTGTTGTCGTGAGTGAAAGAAAAGCAAAGAAAAATTTTGTTCATCCTTGTTCTCTCCTTTTGGCCGAAAATACTAAGGAAGAAGATAAGATTTTTGCTCCATTTTGGTTTAGAAGAGATCTAGAAGGAGATTTGGCTATACTTGCATCAAGATTAAGGTATGTATAAAGTTGTGTCATGAGATTCATGCATGTTTTAGTTGCTAACTTGATGTTCATGTTAGCCATGGTTCAAATCCTTGTTATGCCATGGAAATGGTATTAGGCCAAGGTTGATATTGTGTTAAAGCCATTGCATGCTAAATGTGAAGCTTGATAATGATGCATGCAATGATGGATTGACTACTCTTGAAATTTCTTTGTAGCAATCTTGAGTAAGACATTGAGTTCTTTGTTTAACCATGACCGAAGTTGAAAGGGGGTATGAATGTGATGTATTCGGCCATGATGCATTCATGAGCATGATTTATGCTTGTTACTTGATTGGTAAAAATTTGTGTTTTAGATGGTTGTGAACACCTTGAGAATTCGGCCTTGCACCTATATGTGTATATATGTTTGCACATGATGTTTTGGTTATGAAGTAAATGATAAATATGTTTGTTTAAAGAAGAAAGTGTTGAAGAATGTTTGTGAAATTGCAAGTACATTCGGCCTAGTACACATATGATGTGAAAATCTTGGAATTTATTGTTGATTTGGTGCAAGTATGACTAAGTATAATCGGCCATATGAGTGCTTGACGCTATATTATAAGTATTGAGCTACAATATGTAAAGCATTAGCTAGTAAAATGTGTGCCATTCATGTGTGGTGTTAAACATGTAATTGGCCTCAACATCAACATGCATAATCGGCCATGAATGAGTGCCTAAGAGGTTGTGTTGTTCGGCCATGAGTAAGCATGTTGAAGGCTTTGTGTGTTGAGTCGATTCATGAATTCCGTACTTATGTGACTTTAATGTCTAGTGAATATATGTGGGCTAAGTGCCTTGAGTTCCTCTTTTCGATACTCAAATGATTGAATCAAATTATTTGTTAAATTAAGCTCAAGAGCAAAGGGGGACCAAATCCGATAAAGGGAAGGAAAAAGTAGTCGAATAGCCATCGGAATCGTTCGACAACATCCGAGGTAAGTTTTCGAGTATCGAAACTTAGATTTTGATTCGATTGAATGAAGTAATAAGCAATCGAAATTGTGCCTTTGTATGTGGCAATTGAGCCGAAATGATATTTTTGTTAAGTGGATTGTGCATAAAAGTTGTGTTATGAAATTGAAACAAAGATGTGTATGAATGTTCGAGTGATATCCGGGCTAAGCCCGAAGGCAATTGTGTGAATTGTGATATCCGGGCTAAGCCCGAAGGCAATTGTACGAGCTATGATATCCGGGCTAAGCCCGAAGGCAATTGTGCGAGTTGTGATATCCGGTTAAGTCCCAAGGCATTTGTGCGGTTACCATAACCGGCTATGTCCCAAGGTGTTTTGAACGAGTAGCTATATCCGGATAAACTCCAAAGGTATGTGATTTGAAATTTATAAGCTGCTGGAAAATTTTCAGTTAATGCACTTGTGAAATTCCCAACAACAAGGTATGTTTTGTGTGTGCTTTGCACACTATGAGTAAGTGCGTATGAATATTCGCTCCAATGATAAACGAGCTATCGGCCTTAACTAAGCCGTTGTTTGTGTATGAAAATAAGAGTTGGGATTGTGAAGTAAGCATGTCTTTGAGAAATTGTGCATATGAATTATTGTTTAGCTACTTGAATGCTATGCTTTGGTTGTGTGTATATTATGGCTCGAAACTTACTAAGCATAAATTGCTTACTCCGTTTCTTTGTTTCTCTGTTTATAGATTTTGCTCGTTAGCGATCGGATTCGGGATCATAGAAGTTGAAGTCAACCACACTATCAAAGCCCTTTTTGGTACTCCTTTAGTTGAGTTCGGATATGGCATGTATAGGACTACCCTCGGTTGTTTTAAGTACTTGTGATGTATATGTATACGGCCATGCGAAAATGGTTCGTAATAGTGGAGTATGGAATTAGACCATTTGTGGTTTGTAATTATATTTGGTTTCATGATGTGATTATGGTTTGGAATGAGAGAGTTGGTCACATGATCAGCCATTGGAATGGCTAAATATGATCATATGTGGACCTAAGTATGACTAGACTATAGTTGGTTCATGGGAACTACAATATAGGTAAAGCCTACCTTAAAAACAGATGCTGCCAGCTGCAGTGACGTGGATGTGGAAAATCACCAAAATTTTTAGGAACGGTGTTAAATATTGAATCAACTATGTGATCGAACCTTGACGAGTCTATTTTCATATGAAAGTAACGAAACGATCATATGAACAGTATACCGAGAGATATTAAAGTTCTTGTGAGACAGGGCCAGAACGGTTTCTGGGTCCCCTGTCGCAACTTTGAAAATTTACCATAAATTATCCAGAATGAATTAGAAGTCATGCATTATATGTGAAGATTCCTTTTTGAGTCTAGTTTCATTAGAAACAAACGGTATCAGTATTGAAACCCTGTACAGAGAGATATTCAAGTTGTAACGCGCGAAGGTCAGTGTAGTCGACCCCTGTAACATGGGTGATTTTAACTAATAAACTGTACCAATTGGCCTGACCAAAAATTCTAGAAATAAATCCATGTATGGATATATGAGTCTAAATTCAGGGAAAATTTACAGAATCAGTTTCTTAGTTGTGAAACTCGAGATATGCTTTTTAAGGCGACAGCGATGCAGTTTTCCAGCTTGCCTGGGAATGTCAAATTGGTCGGTGCCATAAGTGGTTTTGGCTTGTTAACCCCTCGTGTCCGACACCGGAAACGGTCTCGGGTTCGGGGTGTTACACAACACATACCTCGTTGTGGAGATTTTATGAGCGTATTAATTGAAATTATTACAGCAGATCGCTCATTCCCAAACTCAAGTAATCTTCAGGATTTAGCCGGATATAACTACTTGCACAAGGCCTTCGGGTCTTAGCCCGGATATGGTCACTAGCACAGATGCCTTCGGGACTTAGCCCGGATATAGTCGCTAGCACAAATGCCTTCAGGTCTTAGCCCGGATATAGTCGCTAGCACAAATGCCTTCGGGTCTTAGCCCGAATATAATCACCTAGCACAAAAGCCTTCGGGACTTAGCCCGGATATCATTCGAATAACCATGCACATATATCAATAAATCATGACACATCCATATTTCATTTTCATTACCAAAGCTCAAACACAAAACACTTATCACACTTACAAATTTCGGCTCAATAGCCACATACAAAGAGCATGATTTTGATTTTCTTAAGACATAATCTAATCGAATCATAATCTAAGCTCCATTACTCGAAAACTTACCTTGGATGTTGTCGAACGATTTCGGCGGCTATTCGATCACCTTTTCCTTTCCCTTATCCAACTTTGGTCCTCTAAGCTCTTGAGCTAATTCAAACAAATTTAACTTATTAAAGTCTCATTATGCTAGCTTATGGCCGAACATGAAAATGAATTTGATGGGTCATATGGCCACCTTTAGCTCAAATACAAAATGGTCATACGCATTTTTAATCACATTAAGCAATTTAATACAATTCATTCGAACATCAAAAGAGAAGCTCAAGGTACTTAGCCCATATATACATTAGACATTAGAGTCACATATGTACGAAATCACGAATCGAATTCAACATATTAGCTAATATTCCCCTTAGCCGAATTTTCTAAGTCAAGATAAAGCCATCAATATGCTTACCTATGGCCGAACATACACATCAACTTATGTACTCATTCATGTGGCCGAACATACATGGCTATGTTGAGGTCGATTGCAACACTTAATACATTCTACAAGTATGGTCACTTGTATTGACTAAACACCATTTTGTTTCAAGTTCAAAACTTGGCCAATACACATATATACACTAGTAAAGCATCCTCTCCCTTTCCATCAATTCAACACATGCATTACTCATTAATATACAAAATTATATTCGGCCTTAGCAAACAACTTGCTAGCCGATTCTTCTCCATCTAGCAACTAATGCACATATGTGCTCATTTGTTAGACTCTACTTCATCTAACAACAACCATATTTTCCCTTCTACTTCCTACCATGGCCGGATGCTCAAGATACCTCAATATCGAAACTTTTAGCTTGGATTGCTTAAAGAACTTGGTGATGAGTTCAAATTTACCTAACACCTCAAGTCTCATAACATATCCATATAGCTAACATGCTAATAGTCTCAAGGCTTCAACTAAAACTTTTGAACCCTCTTAGTCGAATACTAACTCTCTAATAATCCCAAATCCATCCATGAGATAGTTAGAATTTAGACTAATCATCCAAGGGATGTATGAACTTTCAAAGAAACATTAAACATACCTTAACCTAGTGAGCCTTCATAGGCGATTTTTCTCCAAGCTCATTCCCTTCCTTTCTTTCTTCTATTCGGCCAAAGATGTTCAAGGATGAACACTTTTTTTTTTCTTTGTTTTCTTTCTTCCATTCACGGCAAAGGGGGGCATGGATGAGACCATTTTTTTCATCACTCCACCTTTTGCATTACTTTAATCCTAACCCTTTTTTTCTTTTTCTAACATAACTCACTAACACAACATGTTTAGAACATGTTTCCACCCATAGCATGGCCGCCACTATGCTTTAATTTTGGGTAATTTGACATGCAAACCCATCATTTCTCAACATGCATTATTAGGCCACTTTACATTTGCCTAGCACATTTCCAAATTTTCTCACATAAGTCCTATTTGATAAAATTCACTTACTATTAACAAAATTCAAACATGAAATTTTCACACATGCATATGTAAATATAATGAGCAACAACTATGACGGTTAATTATCTTTATGACTCGGTTTAGTGGTCCCAAACCACTTTCCGACTAGGGTCAATTTAGGGTCACAACTCTCCCCACTTAAGAAATTTTCGTCCCCAAAATCTTACCGTAATCGTGGTTTGGGTAACGTTCTTTCATAGAGTTCTCGATTTCCCAAGTAGCTTCTTCCATCCGTGTTTGAGCCATAACACTTTCACTAAAGGAACCCTTTTGTTTCAGAACTCTTTCACTTCACGAGCCAGATACTTAATCGGTTCTTCTTCATAACTCATATCGGGTTGAATTTCAACCTCGATGGATTAATTACGTGCGATGGATCATATCTATAACGTCAAGCATCGAAACATGAAAGACGTCGTGAATCTTTTCAAGTTCAGGGGGCAAAATCAATCGACACGCGAATCGACCGACTCGTTCGGATATTTCATATGGCCCGATGAACCTCGGACTCAATTTGCCCTTACGCCCAAATCGAGTATCTTTTCCAAGGTGAAACTTTAAGAAACACTTTATCTCCCACCTGATATTCAATGTCCTTTTGTTTCAAATCCGCATACGATTTCTCGACGATCTGTGGTCGCCTTCGACTTTCACGAATTATTTTTACTTTCGCCAAAGATCTCTAATCAAATCAACTCAAAATTTTTCTTTCACCGAGCTCGGTCCAAAACAATGGTGTGCGGCATTTACGCCAGTACAAAGCCTCGTAAGGTGCCATCTTAATACTTGATTGAAAACTATTGTTGTAAGTGAATTCAATCAAAGGTAAGTACCGTTCCCATGAACCACTAAACTCGAGGATGCAACATCTCAACATATCCTCAAGTATCTGAATTATCCGCTCGGATTGACCATCGGTTTGTGGATGAAAAGCGGTGCTAAAATGCAGCTTGGTACCCAAAGCTTCTTGCAATTTCTTCCAAAATCGCGAGGTGAATCTCGGATCTCTATCCGACACGATAGAAATAGGTACCCCGTGTAATCTCACAATCTGAGAAACATACCATTCAGCTAGTTTATCCAATGAAAAATCCGTACGTACGGGGATAAAGTGAGCCGACTTAGTCAGTCTATCCACAACAACCCAAATCGCATCTATCTTACTTGCCGATACTGGCAACCCAGATACAAAATCCATCGTGACTTGATCCCATTTCCATTCAGGTATCATGATTGGCTGGAGTAAACCCGTAGGCACTTGATGTTCCGCCTTCACTTGTTGACATATTAAACACTTCGATACAAAATCGAAAATGTCTCGTTTCATACCACGCCACCAAAACTGGCGTCTCAGATCGTTGTACATTTTCGTACTCCCCGGGTGAATTGATATTCGGCTACAATAAGCCTCGTTCAGAATCATCGGAATGAGTTCTGAATTTCTTGGAACGCACAAACGACTTCTAAACCTCAAACAATCGTCATTATCAATTTGAAATCTGGATTCCATATTCGGAACACATTCAGCCCATTTTTCAACCAATTCATCATCGATTTTCTAAGCTTCACGAATTTGATGAATCAATAATGGTTTGGCCTTTAATTCAGCTACTAACACATTGTCGGGTAGAACAGACAAGTGTACATTCATCGTCAGAAAAAACAAAGGTGATTTTCGCTTAAGGCGTCCGCAACCACATTAGCCTTTCCCGGGTGATAATCAATGACAAGCTCATAATCTTTTAACAACTCGAGCCAACGTCTTTGTCGCAGACTCAAGTCTCTTTGAGTCATCAAATATTTGAGATTTTTGTGATCCGAATATACATGGTACTTCTCACCAAATACGTAGTGTCGCCATATTTTCAAAGCAAATACGATGGCAGCTAGTTTGAGATCATGGGTCGGATAATTTTTCTCATGTGGCTTTAATTGTCTCGACGCATAGGCCACAACTCGACCTTCTTGCATCAATACGCAACCCAACCCAAGTAGGGATGCATCACTATAAATGACAAACTCTTTGCCTGATTCGGGTTGCACTAGAATTGGAGCTTCAATCAAATAAGTTTTTAGTTGATCAAAACTTTTCTGACATTTTTCCGTCCATTCGAACTTAAAATCTTTTTGAAGTAGCTTCGTCATTGGTGTGGCTACCATCGAGAAACCTTTTACAAACCGTCGGTAGAAACCGGCAAGTCCCAAAAAGCTCCGAACTTCAGTAATATTTCTCGGAGGCTTCCAGTTAAGTATGGCTGAAATTTTGCTCGGGTCAACTCGAATACCCGATGCGGATACCACATGACCCAAGAAGCTAACCTCTCTTAACCAGAACTCACACTTACTGAACTTAGCATATAACTTCTTATCCCGTAAAATTTGCAACACTAATCTCAGGTGCTCAGTATGTTCGGTCTCATCTCTCGAATAGACCAAGATGTCATCAATGAAAACAACTACGAATCGGTCCAAATACTGTCTAAAGATCCGATTCATCAAATCCATGAATACCGCAGGGGCATTAGTGAGCCCAAACGGCATCACTAAGAACTCGTAGTGGCCGTATCTTGTCCTGAAAACAGTTTTGGGTATATCCTAATCTCGAATTCGCAACTGGTAATAACCCGATCTCAAATCTATTTTTGAAAACACCGAGGCTCCCTTTAGTTGATCAAACAAATCATCAATACGCGGTAACGGATATTTATTCTTTATCGTTACTTTATTCAGATGACGATAGTCAATGCACAACCTCATGGTTCCGTCCTTCTTTTTCACAAACAATACTGGTGCACCCCAAGGTGAGAAACTTGGTCGAGCGAAACCTCTATCCGTCAACTCTTGCAACTGAGCTTTCAACTCTTTTAACTCGGTTGGTGCCATACGATACGGAGCTATCGAAATTGGCGTAGTCCCAGGTACAAGCTCAATACCAAACTCTACCTCCCGAACAGGTGGTAAACCCGGTAATTCTTCGGGAAAAACATCCGGGTATTCACAAACTACCGGCACAGATTCGGGTTTCTTTTCTAATTTTTTGTCATCAAGTACATACGCAAGGCACCCCTTTCTTACATATTTCTGAGCCAACATTGATGATATTACAGCTGGCAACCCCTTTAAGTCCGTAGACTCAACTCGGATTATCTCGTTACTTGCGCACCTCAAATCGATAGTCTTGCTTTTGCAATTCACAACCGCATCATGCACGGTCAACCAATCCAAACTAAGAATAACATCAAATTCATCAAACGGCAAAAGCATCAAGTCCGCCAGAAAACAGGAACCTCGAATTACTAGGGGACATTTCTTACACACTTTGTCGACAAGCACGTAACGACCCAAGGGATTTGACACCCGAATTACGAACTCAGTAGACTCAATAGGTAAAGTCTTACTGGATGCTAAGGTTTCACATATATAAGAATGAGTAGAACCAGGGTCAATCAAAGCAATCACATTAGTATCAAAGAGAGTAAAAGTACCGGTAATAACATCTGGATAGGAAGTATCCTCGCGTGCGCGTATAGCATAAGCCCTAGCAGGAGCACGAGTGTGACAGCCCTAAATTGACCCTAGTCAGAAAGTGGTTTCGGGACCACAAAACCGAGTCATAAAAATAATTAATTGTTATATTCTATGCTTATTGTGTGTGTACATGCACATGTGGAAGTTTCATTCTCTAATTTTACCAATTGTATGAGAAATTATTAAATAGGGATCAATGTGAGACATGGTGAAATATGATAGGCTAATTTTAAATGGCTTATTAGTGCATGTTAACACAAAGGTGGACTTGCATGTCAAATTGCCCAATTTATTAATGGTGGCCGGCCAAGATGGGATATTGATGGGCAATATATATGTTTAATTAGATTTTAATAATAAGGAATGGGTCATTGGAGATAAAATAATGTTAGTAAAAGAAGAAAAAGAAAAGAAAAAAAAAAAGAATGCTCATCTTTTCTCCATTGCCATGACTTGAAGGAGGAAGAAGAATGGAATTCTTTTGTTCATGATTTGGCTTGGATGATGCTTAGGAAGAGGTAAGCACTTTGAAATCCTTGGAAATTTAGGTATAAATGAGGTGATTAATTCAAGTTCTACTCATTTCATGGATTAAATTTTGTTGTTTGGAGGTTTGATATTCGGCCAAGTAGTTGAAGCTCTTGGTACATATGTTGTTTTTTTTCTTTTGAAGGTTGAAATTGGTTTGTTCATAAAGGGGGGGGGTGCCGAATGTGGCCATTGAAGGGTCTTAATGAACAATATATGTAGCTTGGGTTTATAACATTCGGTTAAGGAATGTTGTGTGCTAGCAAGTTTGGTTTAATATTAGATGTAAACCACTTTGTATTTGATGATTTGAAGAAAATAGTGAAAGGCAAATTAAAAAGATGTTGAATGAATTTTTGGCTTAGTTGAGCTTAAGCATTCGGTCAATTATGGGCATTGTTGTAACCTAATTGTAATTTGCAACTCTTAATTTTGAGATGTGAAGCTATGCTAGAAGAGAAAAGAAAATTCGGCCCAAGTGTTCATGGGAGGAAACTATGTGCTTGAAAGAATAAAAATGATACTATAATTGATAGTATAGGTATTCGGCCATTCAATCAAGTGTATAGGTGATGTTAGATCAAATTTAGCACATTCGGCTATATAAGTATACCTATTTATGATATTGCCTTCGATTGTATAAAATCGACTAAAATGGGTCGTTAGTAAGGGTGGTTACCTAATATACGAATATGTATATGTGTATGTATGATTGGATTATTGATAGTATGGTAATTGCATAAGGCTATTAGCCGAATAGCTAAGAACGTAAGGTAGTAAGATAAAAATTTTACCATGTCGTTCCGTATGTCATAAGATCATTAAAATGTGGATACCAATATATGTACCAAAGCGGTTGAATGAGTTAATTTATTTGTTTAAGCTCAAGATCCTAAAGGAGAGGCGTCCAACAAGGGGAAATCGAAGATCATCGAGTAGCCGACTTGGAATTATTTAACCAACACAAGGTAAGTCATTAAGCATATATTTGGTATTGATTTAAATGATCATAATATCTATGCAATGGTGTTTAATGAGATGATATGTATATAAAATGTATGTGTATGGAATGATGACATTGTTGAATGTATAAAGGTAGTAAAATGCGTAGAGTGTTTGGTCTCGGCACTAAGTGTGCGGGCAATAAATGGGCACGGTGACAAGATTGGCACTAAGTGTGCAAGCTTGAAAAGTATGGCACTAAGTGTGCGAACTTAAATTACATGGCACTAAGTGTGCGTGATCGATTATTAGGCACTACGTGTGCGAATTTAATATATATGTTCGACCGATTACTTACATGGAGGGTGTGACCTTATCGAGTTGATCATGGACAGCAGAAAGAGTAAGTACCTTGAGCTCATGGCGAATAGGCGCTATGTTCATGCTCGGCGTTGAGCTTGGTGAGCTTTAAATCTATGTGATGATTAAACTTGCAGTCACGTAAATAAGGTATCATGGGATAGATGAAAGTTCGTTTGTTTGCATGATTATGGTGAAAATGAGTTGATATATGGAAATTGCCTCAAATATCTTATTGAATAGACTATGAAATGTGAAAGTATGACTTGGTATGAGATTGAACCGAAAGGTCTAAGGAACTATGGTATAGTTCGATATGGATGGAACAATTAGCCTCGTTTCATTGTTTCACTTTGTGATAAATTTTGCTAATGGATAATTGTGGAGTGCTTATGACTTACTGAGTTATAAACTCACTCGGTGTTTTCTTGTCACCCATTTTAGGTCTCTTGGACTCGTCTCTTTTTGTGTGCTCGAACCGTCAACGAAGTCATCACACCGTGAGCAATCTTTGGTATTGTCTTCTTAGTCGATCTAGGAGAACATTTGGCATGTATAAGCTCTTTGTTTTGTGAAATTTTGGGTTGTAAACTTTAAGCCATGCGAATATGGCCTATGTGGTCGGTTGAGTGGGGTTTTAAAACTTATAGTCGCGAGTCCTAGAAATCTTAATTTTTATAAGGTGGTCACAATTTGTGCTATGTATGATGGATTATTAGTAAGGCCAAGGAAAAATTCATGAAATAGGCATAGTTTATTGCAGTAACTGTTGCGGATAGCAGCAGTGATGTGAGATCGAAAAATCACTAAAAATAGTAGACGTGGAATTAAATGCTAAAAAAATTATGTAATCGAAGCTTGATGGGTCTATTTTCATATGGATGAAACAAAACGACCATATGAGTTGTATTTTAAGAGATATTCAAGTTTTCGCGAAACAGAGCCAGAACGGTTTCTGGATCCCCTGTTCCGACTTTGAAAATCCATTATAAATTAACCAGAGAGAATTAGAACTCATGCCCTATATGTGCAGATTCCTTTGTGAGTCTAGTTTCTTTAGAAATAAACGGCACAAGTGTTGGATCCCTGTACAGGATGATATCCAAGTCGTAACGCGCAAAGGTCAGCGTAGTCAAACCCTGAAACAGGGGAGACTTTAACTAATAAACTGTACTATTTGGCTCGACCAAAAATTCTAGAAAAAAATGTGTAAATGGAATTATGAGTCTAGTTTTAGGAAAAATTTATGGAACTGGTTTTCGAGTTCTGGAACTCGAGATATGATTTTTAAGGTGATAGTGATGCAGTTAGCTAGCCTGCCTGGAACAGCAAAACAAAAATATATATATATATATATATATATATATATATATATATATAAAGGGGGAAATAAGTGAAGTAAGCCTGGTAACACCTCGTGTTCAACTCCGGTGACGGTCACGGATTTGGGGTGTTACAACGAGCCTCAGATTTGGTAGTTGCATCTCTAGATCCTCTCTGACCACCACTAGCATTGCCCGTATTTCTAGATGGTCTACCTCGAGCAGTGGTAGCACCCGGTTTCCCACTCTGATTTACATTCTGTTCAGACAACCTTGGGCAATCTTTAATAAAGTGGTCAACTGACCCGCACTTGTAACAGGAGCGGTCATGGGATCTACAACTCCCCGAGTGCCATTTACCACAATACTGACACTCCGTTCTGTCTCGACGATCATTTCCAACACTGGCGACCGAAGTGACTCGTGCACTCACAGGGGGTCGATCGCGATCTCGTCTAGATAAGCTCGAAGTGTCTCTAGATCGGCCTAAGCCATCTCTAAATTTCTTCAATGACTGTGGGAAGGGCTTCCATGAAGACCTCTTACTGAAACTCCTTTGCTTCCACCTCGACTTTCTTTTCTCCATATCGAGCTCCTCGGCTTATCAAGCCCGCCGACAAGTGCCACAAATTCTGGATTTCCAAAATGCCAACATACAACTTTATATCATCATTCAGCCCATCCTCAAAACGCTTACACATCACGGCTTCAAGAAATGCATTCCCGCAGCATCTGCTAAGCCTTACAAATTTTCGTTCATAGTCAGTAATCGACATGGAACCTTGTTTAAGTTCAAGAAATTCCTTCCATTTTTTATCAATGAATCTCTGACTGATATACTTCTTTCGAAACTCGGTTTGGAAAAACTCCCAAGTTACTTGCTCTCTGGGCACAACAGAAGTCAACGTATTCCACCAATAATAGGCAGAATCACGTAGCAAGGAGATAGTACACTTTAGGCACTCATCGGGTGTGCAAGATAGCTCATCGAGTACCCGGATAGTGTTGTCCAACCAAAATTCCGCTTGCTCGGCATCATCGCTGCCCGTAGCTTTAAATTCAGTAGCCCCACGCTTTCGGATTCTGTCAACTAGGGGCTTATTTGACCTTATTTGGTCAGCTACCGGAGGTATCGGAGGTGCAGGGGTTGTGTTTGTTGGGAATGGAGGTTGTGGAACAGCCGTATTAGTTTGAATGTATTGGTTGAAGCAATAATTCATCACGCTATAAAAAGCTTGTCTAGCTTCATCATTCGGATTACTAGCAATAGGTCGAGAGTCCGCGGCGCTTGTCCCTTGTGCGAGGCAGCGCTACACTCTCAAGATCATCACTACCGCTCGGTCGGGATCAGGATCCATTACTATAAATACACACATTTGCAAATGTCAGAAATCACCACACTATCAAATAAGCACATAATGGCATGTATAGCTAGACCCAAACGTAGTACGGTAGTCCTAGAATCGACTAAACCGTAGCTCTGATACCAATAAAATTGTAACACCCCGTACCCGAGACCGTTTTCGGAGTCGGACACGAGGGGTTAACGGGCTTAATCCACTTATTTGTACAATCCATTTTAAATTTCCAGACGAGCTGGCTAACTGCATCACTGTCACCTTAAAAATCATATCTTGAGTTTCAGAGCTCAAAAACCAGTTTCGTAAATGTTTCCTGAAACTAGACTCATATTTTCATATACAAATTTTTTTCTAGAATTTTTAGTCGAGCCAATTAGTACAGTTCATTAGTTAAAGTCTCCCCTGTTTTAGGGTTCGACTACTGACCTTTGTACATTACGACTTGGATATCTCCCTGTACAGGGCTTCAATACTGATTCTGTTTATTTCTATAGAAACTAGACTCAAAAAGGAATCTATACATATATGGCATGACTTATAATTATCTCTGGTTAATTTATAATGAATTTCCAAAGTCGGAACATGGAATCCAGAAACCGTTCTGGCCCTGTCTCACGAAAACTTAAATATCTCATAATATACTCTTCATATGATCATTTCGTTACTTTCCTATGAAAATAGATTCATCAAGGTTCGATTACATAATTTATTCACTATTTAATTCCATTCCTACTATTTTTAGTGATTTTTCACATTCACGTTACTGCTGCTATCAGCATCTATTTTTAAGGTAGGCTTTACCTATTACATAGTTTCCATGATTCAACTAGCCCTTTATCATATATAGCACCAAATATGATCATGATTAACCATTCCAATGGCTAATCGTTCCCAAACATTTCCATACCTCTTAATGAACATCATACAAGACGATTATAATATTAAGCTCAAAGTGTATATAAGCTATTTTCGCATGCCTATCCAAATTTATACAAAACCAAAGGGTACATGACCCACAACAAAAAGGGTAGTCCTATACATGCCATTTCAAAGTTCAACCAAAAATGTACCAAAAGGGGGTTTGATAGTGTGGGAAACTTCGACTTCAATAATCCCAAGTCCAATAGCTGACGAACCAAATCTATAAAACATAGATTCAAAGAAACGGAGTAAGCATTTAATGCTTAGTAAGTTTTGAGCAATGAAATTAGGCTCAACTGAAGTATAGCATTCATATAACTAAACGGATAATTTCATATACATATATTCTCAAAAATCAGTCCTACTTACATTTCCAACCCTTATATTCATACATAAGGGATCAACTTAACCAAAACCTAAGCTCCTTAATCGATCGAGCGAATGCTATTTAAGAGGAAACAATTAATCCAATGCATGTACAACACATACCTCGTTGTTGAGATTTTACGAGCGTATTAATTGAAATTATTACAGCAGATCGCTCATTCCCAAACTCAAGTAATCTTCGGGATTTAGCCGGATATAACTACTTGCACAAGGCCTTCGGGTCTTAGCCCGGATATGGTCACTAGCACAGATGCCTTCGGGACTTAGCCCGGATATAGTCGCTAGCACAAATGCCTTCGGGTCTTAGCCCGGATATAGTCGCTAGCACAAATGCCTTCGGGTCTTAGCCCGGATATAATCACCTAGCACAAAAGCCTTCGGGACTTAGCCCGGATATCATTTGAATAACCATGCACATATATCAATAAATCATGACACATCCATATTTCATTTTCATTACCAAAGCTCAAACACAAAACACTTATCACACCTACAAATTTCGGCTCAATAGCCACATACAAAGAGCATGATTTTGATTTTCTTAAGACATAATCTAATCGAATCATAATCTAAGCTCCATTACTCGAAAACTTACCTTGGATGTTGTCGAACGATTTCGGCGGCTATTCGATCACTTTTTCCTTTCCCTTATCCAACTTTGGTCCTCTAAGCTCTTGAGCTAATTCAAACAAATTTAACTTATTAAAGTCTCATTATGCTAGCTTATGGCCGAACATGACAATGAATTTGATGGGTCATATGGCCACCTTTAGCTCAAATACAAAATGGTCATACGCAATTTTAATCACATTAAGCAACTTAATACAATTCATTCGAACATCAAAAGAGAAGCTCAAGGTACTTAGCCCATATATACATTAGACATTAGAGTCACATATGTACGAAATCACTAATCGAATTCAACATATTAGCTAATATTCCCTTAGTCAATTTTCTAAGTCAAGATAAAGCCATCAATATGCTTACCTATGGCCGAACATACACATCAACTTATGTACTCATTCATGTGGCTGAACATACATGTCTATGTTGAGGCCGATTGCAACACTTAATACATTCTACAAGTATGGTCACTTGTATTGACTAAACACCATTTTGTTTCAAGTTCAAAACTTGGCCAATACACATATATACACTAGTAAAGCATCCTCTCCCTTTCCATCAATTCAACACATGCATTACTCATTAATATACAAAATTATATTCGCCTTAGCACACAACTTGCTAGCCGATTCTTCTCCATCTAGCAACTAATGCACATATGTGCTCATTTGTTAGACTCTACTTCATCTAACAACAACCATATTTTCCTTCTACTTCCTACCATGGCGGGATGCTCAAGATACCTCAATATCGAAACTTTTAGCTTGGATTGCTTAAAGAACTTGGTGATGACTTCAAATTTACCTAACACCTCAAGCCTCATAACACATCCATATAGCTAACATGCTAATAGTCTCAAGGCTTCAACTAAAACTTTTGAAGCCTCTTAGTCGAATACTAACTCTCTAATAATCCCAAATCCACCCATGAGATAGTTAGAATTTAGACTAATCATCCAAGGGATGTATGAACTTTCAAAGCAACATTAAACATACTGAACTTTCAAAGCAACATTAAACATACCTTAATCTAGTGAGCCTTCATAGCCGATTTTTCTCCAAGCTCATTCCCTTCCTTTCTTTCTTCTATTCGGCCAAAGATGTTCAAGGATGAACACTTTTTTTTTTTTTTTGTTTTCTTTCTTCCATTCATGGTAAGGGGGAGGGGGGCATGGATGAGACCATTTTTTTTTCATCACTCCACCTTTTTGCATTGCTTTAATCCTAACCTCTTTTTTTATTCTTTCTAACATAACTCACTAACACATGTTTACAACATGTTTCCACCCATAGCATGGCCGGCCGCTATGCTTTAATTTTGGGTAATTTGACATGCAAACCCATCATTTCTCAACATGCATTATTAGGCCACTTTACATTTGCCTAGCACATTTCCAAATTTTCTCACATAAGTCCTATTTGATAAAATTCACTTACTATTAACAAAATTCAAACATGAAATTTTCACACATGCATATGTACATATAATGAGCAACAACTATGACGGTTAATTATCTTTATGACTCGGTTTAGTGTTCCCGAAACCACTTTCCGACTAGGGTCAATTTAGGGCTGTCACAGATTCAATCTTATTTTCAGTCACTTTTGTGTCAAACGCATAAGCTAAATAAGCTTCGTAATCTCACATATTTTTGAACTAACATCATTGAAATCACAACTGTCAATCCATTCAAAACATCTGATTCAATTCGAATAATCTCATTACCTTGACATATCAAATCAATCATCTTTACAATAGGATCATGCAACGTTAACTAGTCCATATCTAGGATTATGTCAAAACTTGTCAAATGGTAAAAACATCAAATCAGCCAGAAAGCAATTACCGCGAATCATCAATAGACAATTTTTGCATACTTTATCAACTAATACAGACTTGCCTAAGGGGTTCAATACTCTAATTACAAGTTCAGTAGACTCTACAGGAAAAGTCTTATTGGATACTAAATTCATGCATATATATGAATGAGTAGACCCTGGATCTATCAATGCAATAACTTTAGTATCATATGGACTAAAAGTACCAGTAATAATATCTGGAGATGAATCTTCTTCACGTGCTCGAATAGCATAGGCTCGTGCAGGTGCTCTAGTATCAGATCTAGCTGTAGTGTCTCGCGTCACACCTCTATCACCACTGGCATTTCCTATATTTCTCAGTGGTCTACCTCTAGTTGCAGTGTTATGATAAACCGTAATTCATACATATTTTTATCCCATGCTTAGCACATTTTATGGATGATTTTCCCTTAAAATTGGTGAATTCAATGCTCCTAATGCCTTAATTTCATGTATTATACTTAGGTGAGCATAGGAGAGTGAAAGGAACGAGAAATGGACCAAAAATGGAGAAAATGGGCCAACGTACGAAATCAACATGGCCTGGACCTCCTCACACGGGCAGACCACATGGCTGTGTTAATTTGGTAGAATCGAAGCACGACTCACACGGGTGGACCACACACCCATGCCTATTTAACAGGCTTGACCACGGTCTTAAGCAATCCCACACGGGCGTGTCACATGGGCGTGTTCCTGTCAACCCAAGTTTAATCCAATTTGAAAAATGCCAATTTTGAGGGTTCTTAGGTATTCTAAAGCCTGTAAATACACCCAAGAGGCAGAGGAAGCAGGGAACTGCTCAAGGAAAGCCTATTGATCTATCTCAGAAGCCGGATTCATCATCAAGGCTGAAGATCTCCCCTCAATTTCCCTTCAGGAGGTTTAGGTTTTTCTTTATATTTTGTATTCATTATTCTTCTGAGATGTTTACCTTTTTAGTTATGAACTAAAACCCCTAAATACCTAAAGGGAATGAAACCTAAGATAGATTTTGTTATTATTATCTGAATTGTATGATAAATATTTGACTTGTTCTTAATTATGTGTTCTTAATTCTTGTTTTGATATTTCAGGATATTGATTCAAGTTAAGCTCTTATTCAGAGGAGGAATAGACCCTGTCTAAGAGTATATTTGTCATTATTAAGCGGAGTTGATTGCGCGCCTAGAGATAGGGTGGCAAGATTTTTTTCGGATTAGGGTGAAACCTAATAAGGGGATCCATAGATCGAGTTAATGCAACCCTAGGGAGTTTATTAGAAAGAGATTTCAATTATTCAACCTAGGGTTAGACGTTGTCAGTCTCAAGAGGGATAATAATATAACTTAGGGGTTTCTACGGATCAAGTCAAATGAATAAATCGTCCGATTCAGAGTCAAATAACAAGTGAAGTCTAGGTGGATTTTTCCTTATGTATTGTCTTAATTCAATTGTTTTTCCAAAAGTAATTCCCCAATTTTATTTTCTGTGATTTCTTAGTTTAGTTAATTAGTTAGATAAACAAAACCCTTTTATTTTTTAGGATAGATAATAAAAAGAAAGTCAATACTAGTACTTTTAATTCCTTTGGGTTCGATAATCCGGTCTTGCTAAAGCTATACTACTGTTCGATAGGTCCACTTGCCTTTATCGTGATAATAGTTAGTTTCAAGAACGATTCATCATAAATATTTAAAACCTGTCACGAATATCACATATCATGTTACTTGGTCTCATGTTTTGAACATTATGTTTTTCAGCTAACTCTGGGCAATCTTTTATAAAGTGATATCGTGAACCACAACTGTAACAAGCTCTATTATTACTTTCCCCCCAACAATCTCTGAAATGTCGTCTTCCACATTGTTGACACTCAGGCTTAACATCTTTTACATTGTCAACACTAGATACAGATGTGGCTTGAGCTTTAGGATTGGTATATTGCTTCCCATTATCTCTATTCTGATATGCCATAGAAGTTGTCGATCGGTTAAAATAATGTCTTGATTTCTTCGACGAGGAATGATAAGATTTATTCATCGATCTCTTCCTCGAATCTCTCGCCTCTGCATCAACTTTTATCTTTTTGTTGCTGAGGTCCTCAGCTTTACAAGCCCTCTCAACCAGTACTACAAATTCTTTTAGCTCAAGTATCCCACTAACAGCTTTAGATCTTCGTTCAATCCATCAACAAATCTTTTAAACATGATCTCTTCAGTAGACACGTATTCTCAAGAATACTTGCTCAAACATGACAATTCTCTTTCGTATTCTGTTACAGTCATCCGACCTTATTTCAACTCCAAAAACTCTTTATTTTCCTGATTGAGGAATCTCTGGCTTATGTACTTCTTCCGAAACTCAGTCTAAAAGAATTCCTAGGTAACTCGTTCCCTAGTAACCACTGATGTCAACATTTTCCACCAGTGATATGCATTATCTCTAAGCAAAGATACTACGCATTTAATACATTTGTCTGGAGTACAGGACAACTCATAAAATACTCAGATAACGTTCTCAAGCCAGAACTTGGCCCTCTCAGCATCATCATCAACCGTATCCCAAAACTCTTCAGCCCCATGTTTACAAATCTTATCAACAGGTGGCTTACTCAATCGAATCAGATTTATTACTTGTGGCACAACCAGGACTTGTTGAGGAATAGGTGGGGGTGGAGGTTGTTGAGTAGCCAGATTCGTTCATACAAATTTCGTGAACCACTCAGTCATCATTTAATACATTTATTACTTGTGGCACAACCGACGCTGCCCCTTGAGCGAGAGCGGGTACATTACTCTCAACATCATCAGCTATCACTTGTTCGGGATCCATTAGCTATATGAAAAACACATTTTAACTGTCAGAAATCATCACACTATCGTAGTTCATATATATGGCATGTATAGCTAGACTCATATATGCTACGTTAGTCCTAGAATCGACGAAACCATAGCTCTGATACCAATAAAATGTAACACCTGTAACTCGCATCCGTTGCTAGACTAGGATAAAGGGGCATTACCGAACAGATCTAAACATTTCGCATTCATTTCATAAATATCATAACAACAAAGTCACACATCATTATAGTCCCTTACAAAGGGCAACGAGTCCTTAATCATGCTTTAGAAAGGGTCAGGACTAAACGAGCACATACAAATTTTCTCAAAAACTTAACAAAATTGTTAAAGTTTCACAGGTCACACGCCCATGTGAACAGGCCTCTGCCTCACACGGCTTTAGACATGCCTGTATGTCTAAACCGTGGCAAAACAGGGCATACATACTGACTTAACCACACGGCCATAAGACACGCCCGTGTGCCTTGGCCATGGTCGAAACTGACTTGGGTCACACAGCTGACCACACGCCTGTGTGTCTGCCCGTGTACCCTTCGAAATGGCCACACATGCGCATGTATCAAGGTTATGTGCCTCACACTGCCACCAGACACGCTCCTGTGTCTAGGCCATGCTCAAGACTAACTTGATTAACTAAATTTCAACAGACACACATCGAGACACAGGCCCATGTGCTCAACCATGTGGGGTGAAATTAGGCTTGGTATAAGCCACATTTTCCCACCTATCTCAAACACACCAAAGCCACAACATTTTTTCATCATTTATAGGCAACCAAATCAACCATTTCATACATATTGCATAACATCCAAATACCATCCAATTCGCTACTCAATTCCACGACCTAAATATACCAAAATCATTAAAACTCACATAAGTTTCAAAAGTATAATCTCATCATCTTATCACCTATTTCATACCACAAAACTTGCCAATTCAACATCCTATATTTAAACCATCACATGAACATTATAAACATTACATTTCTTACATATCAAACATACCAATTAGGCCAACTTAAGAGGCCATACATACCAATATTTACAAGCCAAGTCT
This sequence comes from Gossypium arboreum, assembly GCF_025698485.1. Classification (NCBI taxonomy): domain Eukaryota; kingdom Viridiplantae; phylum Streptophyta; class Magnoliopsida; order Malvales; family Malvaceae; genus Gossypium; species Gossypium arboreum. The sequence continues at coordinate 112,463,799 of NC_069077.1, read as the reverse complement.
CATGGCTAATCACAACATAAAACATACCAAAATGACACTAGCCTATACATGTCATATACCATATATATAACTCTCAAAATGGTACCAAAATAGATGTTCGATAGTGTGATTGATGTTGCTGACAATCCCCAAATCTGAGCTAGCTTTATAACACTGTAAAACAGAGAACATTTCACACAGTAAGCTTTATAGCTTAGTAAGTTCGTACCATAAATAATCAACAGTTTATATTATACGAAACATCAATTCATAAACACTTAGGAATTCACAATTCATCTATTAACTCTATTGTATCTCATTTAATATATTCATCAATAAATCGTAATTTATACATACTTTTACCCCATGATTAATGCATTTTATGGATGATTTTCCATTAGAATTGGTGAATTCAATCCTCCTATACTTAGGAGAGCATAGGAGAGTAAAAGGAACGAGAAATGGGCCAAAAACAGAGAAAATGGCCAAAGTACGAAATCAACACGGCCTGGACCTCATCACACGAGCAGACCACACGACCGTGTCAATTTGGCAGGCTCGAGCACGACCTGAAGTAATCGCACACGGGTGTGTTACACGGGCGTGTCCCTACCGAGCCCAAGTTGAGTCCAATTCGAAAAAGGCTAATTTTGAGGGTTTTTAGGCATTCCAAAGCCTATAAATACACCCTAGAGGAGGAATAAAAGGACACATAGAATAGGGAGTAAGGAATTACTCCAAGGAAGCTGATTAATCCATCTCAGAAGCCGGATTCATCAAGACTGAAGATATCTCCTCAATTTCTCCTTCAGGAGTTTTGGGTTTTCTTTATTTTTTGTATTCTTTATTATTCTGAGATGTTTTCTTATTTAGTTATGAACTAAATCTCCTAAATACCTAAGGGGAATGAAACCTAAGACTAATCTTGTTATTATTTTTTGAATTGTATGATAAATATTTAACTTGTTTTTAATTATGTGTTCCTAATTCTTGTTTTGATATCGCAGGATACTGATTCAAGATAAGCTCTTATTCAGAGGAGGAATAGACCCTATCTAAGAGTACTTTTTTCATAATTAAGCGGAGTTGATTGCGCGCCTAGACATAGGGTGACAAGATTTTACCGGATTAGGTTGAAACCTAATAAGGGGATCCATAGATCGAGTTAATGCAACCCTAGGGTGTTAATTAGAGAAAGATCTCAATTATTCAATCTAGGGATTAGACGTTATTAGTCTTGAATAGAGATAATAACATAACTTAGAGATCTCTACAAAACAAGTTAAATGAATAAATCGTCCGATTCGGAGCCAGAATAACAAGTACAGTTTAGGTGGATTTTTCTTTAGGTATTGTCTTAATTCAATCGATTTTCCCAAAAGCAATTCCCCAATTCTATTCTCTGTAAATTCTTAGTTTAGATAATTAGTTAGTTAAAACAAAACCTCTTTATTCTTAGGCTAGATAATAAAAAGACAGCCATTACTAGTACTTTTAGTTCCTTTGGGTTCGACAATCCAGTCTTACGAAAACTATACTACTGTTCGATAGGTACACTTGCCTACATCGCGATAATAGTTAGTTTCAAGAATGATTAATTATAAATATTTAAAACCTATCACGAAATCACGCGATCAAGTTTTTGGCGTCATTACCGGGGAACTAAAATATTAGGAACACTCAATTTTTAGTACTTTAGCCATTTATTTTTCTTGCAATCTAATTTTTTTAATTTTATTCTTCTTTAATAATTTTATTTTTTCTTCTTCTGGTAGGTTTTTATAGTTTATGACTAGAAGAAACCCGTCAGAACCACTACTTTTTGACGAAGAAATCGATCGCACAGTTCACAGAAACCAAAGAGAAATAAGGTGAAGCTTAAGATACACAGAGAACGAGCAAAAAGATGATACTCAACCCCAAACCGAAGAGATGGCTGAAAACCAAGATAATCAGCTAACTCCTGCAATTACGGCTAATCAAAATCCTGCTCCACGCACTATGTATGATTATGCTAAACCTTCTTTAATAGGAACTGAATCAAGCATAGTTAGACCTACTGTAGCTGCAAATACTTTTGAACTGAAACCTAAAATAATTCAAATGATACAACAGTTTGTTCAGTTTGATGGTTTGCAGGATGAAGATCCCAACGCTCACTTAGCAAACTTTTTGGAACTATGCAACACATTTAAAATTAATGGCGTTTCTGACAATGCCATTCGTCTTTAGTTATTCCCTTTCTCATTGAGGAACAAAGCTAAACAGTGGTTGAACTCGTTACCGTGAGGGTCAATTACTACTTGGGAACAAATACTGAAAAATTTTTACTAAAATATTTTCCGCCGGCTAGAACGGCTAAATTAGGTAATGATATCTCTTCTTTTGTGCAGATGGATTTAGAAACACTCTACGATGCATGGGAGAGATAAAAGGACCATTTGAGAAGGTGCCCACACCATGGGTTACCGCTTTGGCTTCAAGTTCAAACATTCCATAATGGCTTGAATCCTTCGAAATGGTTGACACAGCTGCCTGCGGAACCATCAATAATAAAACACCTAATGATGCGTACGAGTTCATAGAAAAGATGTCATTGAATAACTATCAGTGGCAAGTTATGAGAACAAAGCCAACGAAAATAGCCGATGTTTTTAACGTCGATTCAGTCACCATGTTCTCTAATCAGGTAGAACTCTTAAATAAAAAGATTGATGGTTTTCTTAGTTTTTCACAGGTTCAGTTAGTAATGCAGTACGAAGTAAGTGGAGGTGGAACAAGCCATTCGGAATATAGTAATAATCCTCGACCTCAAAACAATCCATATAGTAATACTTACAATGCAGGTTGGAGGAACCACCCTAATTTCTCGTGAGGCAGTCAAGGAAGTCAAAGACCACAACCACCCTACCTACAGGAAAAGAAGCCGAACCTTGAAGAGATGCTCACAAAGTTTATCTTGGTGTCAGAAACCCGTTTCCAGAAGACCGAGACAACACTTAAAAATCAACAAGCATCGATCTAAGGGCTCGAAACTCAGATAGGCCAACTTTCCAATCTAATCTCTGAACGATGACAAGGGAGCTTGCCCAGTAACACTGAACCTAACCAAAGGGAACAGCTCAATGTAATTAATGTTCAAAATGAATAAGGATTTGTTGAGCCTGAGCTAGAACCGAGGCAAGAAACGGTGGTAAGCAAAGGTAAAGGTGAGGTAGATTATAATAAAAACAAACCAGTGACTGTCGAATATAAACCTCGTGTGCCATACCCCAACGCGACAAGGAAAGACCGCTTAGATTAACAATTTGGTAAATTCCTTAAACTCTTAAAAAAATTACATATTAACTTACCGTTTATTGAAGCTCTATCACAAATGCCAAATGAAATGAAATTTTTAAACAAGCTTTTAGCAAATAAGCAGAAGATGGACGAGGCGTCGCATGTGGAGATCAATGCAGTTTGCTCAGCTATTCTCCAGAATAAACTACCCAACAAACTTAAAGATCCAGGGAGTTTTATAATTCCTTGCTTAATTGGTAGTTTAGATGTTAATAATGTATTAGCTGATTTGGGGGCTAGTATTAATGTCATGCCTTACGAAATGTTCAAACAATTAGGTCTCGGGAAACCCAAACAGACTAGGATGAGCATTCAATTAGCACAGAAAACTATAAGATTTCCTAGGGGTATTATTGAAGATGTGCTAGTTAAAATCGATAAATTTATATCTCTTGTTGACTTCATTATTCTAGACATAGAGGAGGATAGCAACACTCCTTTAATTCTAGGAAGGCCCTTTTTAGCAACTGCTAAAACGATTATTGATGTTGGCACAGGTGAACTCACACTCCGTGTGAAAGACGAAACAATCACTCTTCAAGCTCGCAATTCTGGCAACACATCAAAAATTGAAGGTGATCGTTTAACCCATTCTACTAAAACTGACAATATGGTACAACCTACTTTGTAGGAAATGAGTCTGAAGGTAGCACATGAGTCATTCGTAAGAAATAGTAGAGGACCCATTCATGAAGATCGAAGGCTACAAATCGAGGAGCTAGATGAATGGCGAACGCATAAACCGAGAACACCTGACAAACTGAATCTACGACAGAACAAGCTCAATCCCTTTCCAAATCAACTTAAGGTTGGAGATAGAGTCTTATTAGATGCCACAGATACCCACATTGTCACTACCACATCGAATGAAGAAATCCCTCTTACGGTACTCAACTTTTTCCCATTCGGTACGGTCGAGGTGAGCCATCCCAAGTTTGAAACTTTTAAGGTAAACAACACCCATTTAAAACCTTATTTTGATGAGATTAATATCAGGAAAGAGGAGTATAAACTCCTCAAACCACCATGATCATTCAATGGAGAGGTAAGTCAAGCTTAGACTATAAATAAGTGCTTCTTGGGAGGCAACCTGAGCACTAACTGTATTAACTTCTTTAGAATTTAGTCTTCAACATCTAACTTACTAACAGAGCGCTTGAATATAGGTTTTTCACAAGGACACGGCCAAGAGCATGGGTGTGCTTAAGGCCGTGTTACCAACACGGACGGAAACACAGCCATGCGACACGATCATGTGAAAAAAGGGTAAAAGATAGGGAGAGAAGATTTCCCCAACATGGCCGTGTGACATGGCCGTGGTCGAACCTGCCAAAACAACACGGATGTGCGACACGCCCGTGTGGAAGAACCGTGGGTGAACCTGTTAAAATAACATGGGCATAAGACATGCCCGTGTCTATCACCCGTGGACAACACTGTCAAAATAACACGGGCGTGCGCAGAGCTACATGACTGTGGGAGAAGCGAACCACATCACTGTGACAGCCCAAAATTGACCCTAGTCGGGATGTGGTTTCGGGACCACAAAATCGAGGCATAAAAATAATTTAAAATTTATTTTGATGCCTATGATATGTGTTAAATTGTGTGTGACATTTTTGATGATTTGATTTAGTGTTATAAATGTGAATTTCACTAGAAAGGGCCTAGTAGTAAACTTTGAAAGTATGATAGGGAAATGTGTGATGACTAATTAAAGCATGCATGCAAAACAATGGACTTGCATGTCAAATAGCCCCTTTTTATAGGTGGTGGCCGGCCATGGCAAGAGAGGATGGGCAAAACATGTCATAAACATGTTTTGTTGGTGCATTAGGGAGAAATAATAAACAAAGGAGTATGGGTAAGAAAAGAATGAAAAAAAAGTGTGTGAGTGTGGTATTCCCCCCATTGCCGTGAGTTGTAGAGAAAGAAAGAAAAAAATTTGTTCATCCTTTCTTTGAGCCAAAACTAAGGAAGAAGGAGGGATTTTTGCTCCATTTTTGGTTTAGAAGAGATCTAGAAGGAGATTTGGCTATACTTGCATCAAGATTAAGGTATGTTTGAGGTTGTGTCATGAGATTCATGCATGTTTTAGTTGCTAACTTGATGTTCATGTTAGCCCATGGTCCAAATCCTTGTTGTGCCATGGAAATGGTATTTGGCCAAGTTTGATATTGTGTTAAAGCCATTGCATGCTAAATGTGAAGCTTGTTGATGATGCATGCAATGATGGATTGACTACTCTTGAAATTTCTTTTAGCATTCTTGAGTAAGACATTGAATCCTTTGTTTAACCATGACCAAAAAAAATTAAAAGGGGTATGGTGTGTGATGTATTCGCCATGGTATGCTCATGAGCATGGTTTATGCTTCTTGCATGTTAGTTAAAATTTGTGTTTTGGATGGTTATGGACACCTTGAAATTGGCCTTGCACCTATATGTGTATATATGTTTGCACATGATGTTTTGGTTATGAAGTAAGTGATAAATATGTTTGTTTAAAGAAGAAAGTGTTGAAGAATGTTTGTGAAATTGCAAGTACATTCGGCCTAGTACACATATGATGTGAAAATCTTGCAATTTATTGTTGATTTTGTGCAAGTATGACTAAGTATAATCGGCCACATGAGGGGAATTATTGTGCATGCATTCGGTTAGAGGCAAGCTTAATGGTGCCTATTCTTGACTTAGGTAATCGGCTACCTTGTTGTGAGCTAAGGCCGAATGTGTGCGTAATTAAAGAAAATTGACTAAAGTGCTTAGTTATGTGATGTTGAGTCAATGATGTGTGTATTCGCCAAGGCTAGCAAGAGAGACTTTAATAAATTGAATTTGTTTGAATTAGCTCAAGAGCTTAGAGGGCCACAATTGGATAAGGGAAGGAAAAGTGATCGAATAGCCGTTGAAGCCGTTTGACAACATCCGAGGTAAGTCTTCAAGTAATGACCCTACTTGAATTATGTGAAATGAAATTATGGATGTGTAATGATTACTAATATACGTGTGTATGAGTATTTGAATGGTACCGGGCTAAGTCCCAAGGCAATTACGCTAGTGATTATATTTGTGTTTGAGTCTTAGTAACGAAAATGAAACATGAATGTGTAATGATTATGGATGTATGTGTGCATGAGCAATTGAATGATATCCGGGTTAAGACCCGAAGGCAATTGTGCTAGTGACTTTATCCGGGCTAATACCCGAAGGCATTCGTGCAAGTTGTTATATCCGGGCTAATACCCGAAGGCATTTGTGCGAGTCGTTATATCCGGGCTAAGACCCGAAGGCATTCGTGCGTGTGGTTATATCCGGTTGTATTCCGAAGAAGCTTGGGTTGAAGGTGAGAGTTGGTTGCTGTAATACATTTAATTAGTACGCTCGAAAAGCCCAAAGGATAAGGTATGTTTACATGTGCAATGGAAAAGTCGATACGTTTGAATAATATTCGTCAATCGACTAACGAATTTTCAGCTCTTGAATTGGTTGATATCTTGTGAATGTATATGTTGATGAAGTGTGAAGTAAGTATGATTATGTGAATGTGTATAAATGAAATGATTCATTTGGCTATGTGAATGTAATGCTTTAGTTAAAGCCGATTTCATTGCTTGAGATTTACTAAGCATAAACATGCTTACCCGTTGCTTTGGCTCTCTGTTTTATAGATTTTGCTCGCTAGCGATCGGATTCGGGATCATTGAAGTGAAGTCATCCACACTATCAAACCCCCTTTGGTACTCTTTTAGTTGAACTTTGGATATGGCATGTATAGGACTACCCTCGGTTGTTTTCAAGTGCTTTTGTGATGTATATGTGTACGGCCATGCGAAAATGGTTCGTAAAAGTGGAGTACGAAATTAGACCATTTGTGGTTTGTAATTTTATATGGTTTCATGATGTTATTATGGATTGGAATGGGAGTGTTGGTCACATGATCAGCCATTTGAATGGCTAAACATGATCATAGGTGGACCTATGTATGACTAGACTATAGTTGGTCCATGGAAACTACAAAATAGGTAAGGCCTACCTTAAAAACAGATGCTGCCAGTTGCAGTGACGTGGATGTGAAAAATCACCAAAATTTGTAGGAAGGGTATTAAATTGTGAATAAGTTATGCAAACGAACCTTGACGAGTCTATTTTCATATGAAAGTAACGAAACAATCATATGAACAGTATACCGAGAGATATTAAAGTTCTCGTGAGACAGGGCCAGAACGGTTTCTGGGTCCCATGACGCGACTTTGAAAATTTACTATAAATTATCCAGAAATAATTAGAAGTCATGCCTTATATTTTCAGATTCCATTTTGAGTCTAGTTTCATTAGAAACAAATGGTACCAGTATTAAAGCCCTGTACAGAGAGATATTCAAGTTGTAACGCGCGAAGGTCAGTGTAGTCGACCCCTGTAACATGGGTGACTTTAACTAATAAACTGTACCAATCGGCCCAACCAAAAATTCTAGAAATAAATCCATGGATGGATATATGAGTCTAAATTCAGGGAAAATTTACGGAATCAGTTTCCGAGTTTTGAAAATCAAGATATGATTTTTAAGGCGACAGTGACGCAGTTTTCCAGCCTGTCTGGAAATGCCAAATTGGTCGGTACTTTAAGAGGATTTGTCTCGTTAACCCCTCGTGTCCGACACCGGCGATGGTCTTGGGTTCGGGGTGTTACAATCACACACGGTCGTGTAACATGATCATGTAGCCACACGACCTGGACACACGGGCGTGCCCGGAGGTCGTGTGACAACATCTCACTTTGCGACAAATACAGGTGGGACACGATCCACACGAGCGTATGAATCGGCTATGCCACTTGAAAAAAAAATTTAGATTATCGATTTTATTTTATTTATTTTTGAAGATTCTTTTGTTTTTAAAACGTCTTATCTTTATGATTACTATCAAATTATTCCCCCAGTTATCTTTTTTGTCCTTCAGAATCATGTTTGTCCTCCAGTTGTATTTCCAGCAACTCGCTCTCGCTAATCCAGGAATTTCATCCATTTTCAACACAGAAAGTTTCACTTCTCTCCCTATCTTATTTTTATATTCTAATATCTATCTCTGTATATTGACGGCAATGTACATCTTAAGTGTGGGGGGATATTTATTTCATTATTAGAAAATCCCTGAATAACTGCCTTGTTCTCTTGGAAAGCTCTTATATCGTATTTAAGATAAATTTTGATTGATTTATGACGATGATTGATATATCTTAAATTAAAACATAGGCATTTGTGCATTGATTGTTTAAACCTCAAGACATTAGAGAATCAAGCATGATAAGTTGATTTTTAAGAATTTAAAATCTTAGGTTGTTTCCCCAAAGTTTAGGTATTACTTTGAGTTGGAATGCACAAGTTTTAAACATCAAAAAGCCATAATTTTTGTGAGATTTTTAAGCCTTTTGAGCATCTATTAATTCTTTCATGCTCACTTTTATTATTACTTTGAGTGCGTCAGTATTGAACTGTTATTCTAGAACTTACTCGATTATGCATGTCAAGACCACACCATTTAATTTGATATGTCAAAATGATTAAGGCAGTTAGGATTAACCCACTCATGCCATGAAAAGCCTACCTCCACGATTAACCCCTAGTAAACCCCCTTGAGCCTAACAAGCCATTTCTTGTATTACCCTTAAAATTAACCCTTAACCCAGTATTGTTGAAATCCCCTAAATTAATCCCTATTTTTGTCGAGATTTGAGTTAAATAAATTGCTTAGCTATGTCTTGTTCTTAATAATTAGTCTATGTTATTTAACTTGTTCTTAAAAAAGAAAAACAAAACTATTTATATACATTAGTAATTCTATATTCTGAGAAAAAGCTCTATTGTACGCAAGTGATGATTAACTCTTTTTCTAGTTAGACAATTTTTCAATTCAATCTCGATTCTAACCCTTTCTTTCAGCTTGTGACCACACCCCCTAACCAAGCCTCATTACAACTCTCTAAAGACCTTTTGATTGATGTTTCATCTCAATTTATCAGTGGTGGAGATTTGATTTTCATGAAAGCCTATGGTAATGACTTTTCATTATTGACTATTGAGTGCTTCATTTATGGTCCTTAAAACACCTCGAGTGATTTAAGTGAATCTTTAATGAGGATGTGAAACTCTATGATATTCCGAATCAAAGGTAATTACTTAAATGAGGAGAAACACCTATGTTTTTAGGAAAAAATGCTCAACTTGGAATGTTTGAAACTTTTATGTTCTTTTAGTTGAATTCTCAATGTATGATTACCTATAATTATTTTGAGATATTATCGATAGAAATTATAAGTTGAGAAGAATTTATTTTGATTATGAGTTGAGAATTTTGCTTGAGGATAAGAAAATGCTTAAGTGTGGGGTTATTTGATAAACCGTAATTTATACATACTTTTACCCCATTCTTAACGCATTTTATGGATGATTTTCCATAAGAATTGGTGAATTCGATCCTCCTAATGCTTTAATTTCATGTTTTATACTTAGGAGAGCATAAGAGAGCATAGGAGAACAAAAGGAACGAGAAACGGGCCAAAAATGGAGAAAATAGGCCAAAGTACAAAATCAACACGGTCTGGACCTCATCACACGGGCAAACCAAACGGTCGTGTCAATTTGGTAGGCTCGAGCACGGCCTGAAGTAATCGTACACGGACGTGTTACACGGGCGTGTCCCTGCCGAGCCCAAGTTGAGCCCAATTCAGAAAAGGCTAATTTTAAGGATTCTTAGGCATTCCAAAGCCTATAAATACACCCTAAAGGAGGAAGAAATGGACACACAGAATAGGGAGTAAGGAGTTACTCCAAGGAAGCCGATTGATCCATCTCAGAAGCCGGATTCATCATTAAGACTAAAGATATCTCCTCAATTTCCCCTTCAGGATTTTTGGGTTTTCTTTATGTTTTGAATTGTTTATTATTCTGAGATGTTTTCTTATTTAGTTATGAACTAAATCCCTAAGACTAATCTTGTCATTATTTTCTGAATTGTATGATAAATATTTAACTTGATCTTAATTATGTGTTCTTAATTCTTATTTTGATATCCCAGTATACTGATTCAAGATAAGCTCTTATTTAGAGGAGGAATAGACCCTGTCTATGAGTACATTTGTCATAATTAAGTAGAGTTGATTGCGCGCCTAGACATAGGGTGACAAGATTTTGCCAGATTAGGATGAAACCTAATAAAGGGATCCATAGATCGAGTTAATGCAACCCTAGGGTGTTATTTAGAGAAAGGTCTCAATTATTCAATCTAGGGGTTAGACTTTATTATCCTTGAATAGGGATAATAACATAACTTAGGGATCTCTACGGAACAAGTTAAATGAATAAATCGTCCGATTCGGAGCCAGAATAAAAGTACAGTCTAGGTGGATTTTTCCTTAGGTATTGTCTTAATTCAATCGATTTTCTCAAAAGCAATTCCCCAATTTTATTCTCTGTGAATTCTTAGTTTAGATAATTAGCTAGTTAAAACAAAATCTCTTTATTCTTAGGCTAGCTAATAAAAAGACAGTCATTACTAGTACTTTTAGTTCCTTTGGGTTCGACAATCCGGTCTTGCTAAAACTATACTACTGTTCGATAGGTACACTTGCCTACATCGCGATAATAGTTAGTTTCAAGAACGATTAATTATAAATATGAAAAACCTATCGTGAAATCACGCGATCATTCATACAAATTTATCAAGCTTCATACACATAGTATCATCTACCACATTGGTATAGAACATACCTGAACTTTTTCGTATTTATTCATTTCAACTTTAACTCTCGTTCAAATACATTAATTCATTTGGAAGTCTTTCCATGCTTTAAGAATTCATACACTTAGTGCATCAGTGATTTGCTGAAGCCATAACAATCTCACACACTTAGTGCCATTTCAATAAACTGAAGCTATCTCGGTATCGCACACTTAGTGCCTCATGTAGCTGAAGCTATTCCAACTCGCACACTTAGTGCCATTTGTAGCCGAAGTTATTTCGAACCGCACACTTAATGCCGAACTTAATCGATTATCATCATGCTCGAACCGTAATCAAATATCTATACAACTTATGCATTATCAAAGTATTAATACATAACTATAACATCATTTATCACGTACGAACTTACCTCGTACTGAGAATTGACGATTCGGATCATTTACTCGATAATCTTCGATTTCCCACGATCTAAATTTGAATTTCTCGTTTCTTGATCTATATGAATTCAAAATTAACCCTTTTATTCAACAAATCATTCAATTCAATCCATATACACATATTTAGGCTATTTTACAAATTAACCCTCACATTTTCACATTTTAACACTTTAGTCCCTATTTCACAAATTCGCAAAATACACATAATTTCAACAAACCCATAAATAACCGAGTTTTCCTATGGTCCTTATCAGCCCATACTTATCATTTATTTCACATTTCAACCCCTCAATATCTCATTTTCACAAATTAGTCCATAATAAGCAATTTTATCAAAAATCACAATGCAAAACATACTTATCTATCATCAAGCTTTCATATTTCACCATTTAACATCACAAAATTCATGAATTCATCAATGGAATCTCATCAAATCATCAACAATTTCATGAATTTAAGCATGGGCTAGCTAGAACGCTTAACAACGATCGTAAAAACGTAGAAATCATCAAAAATCAAGTCAAAACCATACCTTAATTAAGCTTTGTGTGTGCCGAAACTTCTAAAGCTTTAAACCCTATCTGTTCTTTCTATTTTCGGTGAAGAATGGATGAACTAAATGTAATTTTGGCTTTTTTTACTTAATTTACATGTAATTTGCTAATTACCATTATAACCTTTATAAACACATTTAAATTTCCACTAATATAAGCCTATTTTTGTCCATCTGTTAACCATGTGGTCTAATAACAACATAAGGACCCTACATTTACAAAACCATAACACTTAAACACTTTTAACATATAGCTAGCCACTTTTACATTTTACGCGATTAGGTCTTTTTCACAAATTAAGCACACAAATGATCGAATTTTCATACGAAACTTACACACATGTCAATTCACATATTATGAACATAGAAAATAATATTAAAATATTTTTCTAACTAGAATTTGTTGTCCCAAAACCACTGTTTCGAGGAGGGTCTAAATTGGGTTATTACACTCAGCCCGTGTAACTCTCTAACTATGACGTCATCAGTAAAATGAGGTCACATGACCACAGCACATGCACGTGTGCTTAGCCTGTGTGGTGAATTAAATTCTCAAAATTAAGTGCGGACTTCATACGGCCTGGGTACTCACCCATGTCCTGAGGCCGTATCCTCCACATGGCTGAGACATACGATCGTGTCTCTGCCCGTGTGTTTACTACTGGGCATTCTGTTCTGCATTAATTAGGGTGCAGGGGACACACAGCCAAACCACATGCCTATGGGACAGACAGTGTGTCACACATGGCCTAGACACATACCCGTGTGTCCAACCGTGTGGACAATTTCTAGGCTATTTTCCAAGCCATTGGCCACCCATTAAGCACTCACACATTTATACCCACTTCATGGAATACAACATGGCACATTTATCATATGAAACATAGACATTTTATGTTTTAATAAGTCAACGTATAACATGTTCAAGTTAGTAGGTTTACACAAGGTTTTCCACCCCAATTTCATGGATTATTATCTTTGCTATCCTACTTCCAAGTTATACATTTGTACCATATTTATTACCCTATACATTAATCATATTTCATCCATTAAGCATACATGCCATCCATCACACTCATTATCACAAACAATCACAAGCCTCATCACACATCCATCAAGCAACCACAACAGGCAATAACACATTTGCAGGCATGCATAACTGATTAGGGTTACAACCCAAATAATCAATATAAGCCACCTCTCATGGATAAATACAAAATGAATCATAATGTCATCATGAGCCAACACATTTGGCTAATCAATATGACACATAATAAAAAGACCAAGTCCCTATACATGCCATATTCGAAATGTTGAATCTAACTACACCAAAATTTCCAATTGATAGTGTGATCAAAAACTCTGACGTTCTCTGATCCCCTAGCTAGCTTGGCAACACTATAAGGAAAGGAAAGGAAAGGGGGTAAGCTTTAAAGCTTAGTAAGTTCACATGTAAATAAAATGCAATTCAGACAAGCATTAATCATACATTTAACATAATAAACATACTCTTGCAATTTATTATTAAATCACTTAAACTTATTCTTCATATATATATATCCTTACCACCAATTCATCATATCTGTAACACCCCATACCTGTAACCCATGCTGGAGCAGAACACGAGGCATTACTTAACTCGATCTCATGCACACAAACTTTCACAAGTTACCCAAACTAGGTCCAATTTAAAACTTTTTTAATTTATACTTTAAACCTCTTGTGATGGGCCTACGAGTCCCTAATCGACCATTAGGAACTATTCAGGATCAACCTGAGCCCTTAACCCATATATAGAAAATTTGACTTTGAAACAAGGCACACGCCCGTGTGGAAGGACAACATGCCCGTGTGGCCTTTTTTAACATGGGCGTGTTAATGGCCCGTGTGGCTCACACGGCTTAAGCAATATAGGGACACGCCCATATCCTCCACCCGTGTAGAATTAATTCTAATTGCACACCTACAGAGGTTTTCACACGGCCTAGTACACGCCTGTGTCCTTGCCCTGTGTGCTTCACACGGCCATGACACGTTCGTGTCCTAGCCTGTGTGTAAAAACATGGACATTCTGTTTCTGACGTCAGTATCCCCAAAATATCACACGGCCATGGCACATGCCTGTGTGCTAGGCTGTGTCCCTTACACGGCTGAGACACACGGCCGTGGCTCTGGCCGTGTGTCTACCCGTGTGGACAATATAAGGCTATTTACCAAGCCACTTTGCCACCCTTACTTACACAACCTGCACTATAACCACCAAATCCAATATAAGACTATCTCAAGCAACCAAATCATCCACAACACACAACATTCCATTTACGCATTTTACTCAACCATGAAAATAACTTCATCCCATACAAATCAAGATGAACAAAATAAGGGATTTATCCCGAGCCAATACTGTGACAGCACTAAAACGACCCTAGTCGGAATGTGGTTTCGGGACCACAAAACCGAGGCGTAAAAATAATTTATAATTTATTTTGATGCCTATAATATGTGTTAATTCATGTGTGACATTTTTGATGTTTGAATTTAGAGTTATAAATGTGAATTTCACTAGAAAGGACCTAGTAGTAAACTTTGAAAGTATGATGGGGAAATGTGTGATGACTAGTTGATAATGCATGCAAAAATAAGGGATTTGCATGTCAAATTTCCCCCCCCAACATGAAGTGGCCGGCCATGACAAGGGGGTATGGGCTAAACATATCATGAAACATGTTTTGTTGGTGCATTAGGGTGAAATAATAAACAAAGGTGTATGGGTGATAAAAGAATGAAAAAAAAAAATGTGTGTGAGTGTGGTATTCCCCCCCCCCCTTGCCGTGAGTTGAGAAAGAAGGAAGAAAAAAAATTTGTTGTGTTCATCCTTTCTCATCTTTTTGGCCGAAAATCATAAGGAGGAAGAAAGGATTTTGCTCCATTTTTGGTTTAGAAGAGAACTAGAAGGTGATTTGGCCATACTTGTACCAAGATTAAGGTATGTATGAGGTTGTGTCATGAGTTTCATGCATGTTTTAGTTGCTAACTTGATGTTCATGTTAGCCCATGGTTCAAATCCTTGTTGTGCCATGGAAATGGTATTTGGCCAAGGTTGATATTGTGTTAAAGCCATTGCATGCTAAATGTGAAGCTTGTTGATGATGCATGCAATGATGGATTGACTACTCTTGAAATTTCATTTAGCATTCTTGAGTAAGACATTGAATTCTTTGTTTAACCATGACCAAAAATTAAAAGGAGTATGGTGTGTGATGTATTCGGCCATGGTATGCTCATGAGCATGGTTTATGCTTCTTGCATGATAGTTAAAATTTGTGTTTTGAATGGTTGTGAACACCTTGAAATTCGGCCTTGCATGTATATGTGTATATATGTTTGCACATGATGTATTGGTATGACATATATACTATCTCAAAGTATGTATTTTCTTGTGATGGTGTTTCGGTTATGAAGTAAATGATAAATATGTTTGTTTAAAGAAGAAATTGTTGAAGAATGTTTGTGAAATTGCAAGTATATTCGGTTTAGTACATATATGATGTGAAAATCTTGGAATTTATTGTTGATTTGTGCAAGTATGACTAAGTATAATCGGCCACATGAGTGCTTGATGCTATATTATAATTATTGAGCTCAAGTATGTGGATGTAAGTGTGTGCGGCCTTATAAGGGCTAAGTACCTTGGTTTCCCCTTTGATATTCAAAATGATTAAATCAATTTATTTGTTAACATAAAGCTCAAGAGCAAAAGGGAACTAGCTCCAATAAAGGAAAAGAAAAGGTGATTCAATAGCCGTTGGAAGCACTCGACAACCTCCAAGGTAAGTTTTCGAGTATCGAAACTTAGATTTTGATTCGATTGGATGAAGTAATAAGCAATCGAAATTGTGCACTTGTATGTGGCCATTGAGCCGAAAATGATATTTTTGTTAAGTGAATTGTGCATAAAAGTTTTGTTATGAAATTGAAACAAAGATGTGTATGAATGTTCGAGTGATATCCGGGCTAAGCCCGAAGGCAATTGTGCAAATTGTGATATCCGGCTAAGCCGAAGGCAATTGTGCGACCAGATATCGGGCTAAGCCCAAGGCAATTGTGCAAGTTATGATATCCGGCTAAGCCGAAGGCAATTGTACGAGTTGTGATACTCGGGTTAAGTCCCGAAGGCCTTTGTGCGGGTTACCATAACCGGGCTATGTCCCGAAGGCGTTTGAACGAGTAGCTATATCCCGTTAAACTCCGAAGGTATGTGATTTGTGAACTTTGAACTTGCTGTAAAAATTTTCAGTTATTACGCTTATGAAATTCCCAACAACGAGGTACGTTTCGTGTGTGCTTTGCACACTATGAGTAAGTGTATATGAGTATTTGCTCAAATGATAAATGAGCTATCGGCCTTGACTAAGCCGTTATTTGTGTATGAATACAAGAGTTGGGATTGTGAAGTAAGCATGTCGTTGAGAAATTGTGCATATGAATTATTGTTTAGCTACTTGAATGCTATGCTTTGGTTGTGTGTAAATTTATGGCTCGAAACTTACTAAGCATAAATTGCTTACTCCGTTTCTTTGTTTCTCTGTTTTATAGATTTTGCTCGTTAGCGATCGGATTCGGGATCTTCGAAGTTGAAGTCATCCACACTATCAAACCTCTTTTTGGTACTCTTTTAGTTGAACTTTGGATATGGCATGTATAGGACTACCCTCGGTTGTTTTCAAGTACTTTGTGATGTATATGTATGCGGCCATGCGAAAATGGTTCGTAAAAGTGGAGTACTGAATTAGACCATTTGTGGTTTGTAATTATATATGGTTTCATGATGTGATTATGGTTTGGAATGAGAGTGTTGGTCATATGATCAGCCATTGGAATGGCTAAATATGATCATATGTGGACCTATGTATGTCAAAATTATAGTTGGCCCATGGAAACCACAAAATAGGTAAAGTTTACCTTGAAAACAGATGCTGGCAGCTGCAGTGGTGTGTATTTGAAAAATCACCAAAATTTTTAGGAATGGTATTAAATAGTGAATAAATTGTGTAATCGAACCTTGATGAATCTACTTTCATATGAAAGTAACGAAACGATCATATGAACAGTATACTAAGAGATATTAAAGTTCTCGTGAGACAGGGCCAGAACGGTTTCTGGATCCCCTGTCTCAACTTTGAAAATTTACCATAAATTATCCAGAAGGAATTAGAAGTCATTCCTTATATGTGCAGATTCCATTTTGAGTCTAGTTTCATTAGAAACAAACGGCATCAGTATTGAAGCTCTGTACGAGAAGATATCCAGGTCTTAATGCGCTAAGGTCAGTGTACCAATTGGCCCGACCAAAAATTCTAGAATTAATCACGGATGGGTATATGAGTCTAAATTCAGGGAATATTTACGGAATCAGTTTCCGAGTTTTGTAACTTGAGATATGCTTTTTAAGGCGACAGCGATGCAGTTTTCCAGCTTGTCTGGGAATGTCAAAATTGGTCGGTGCTATAAGTAGTTTTGGCTCGCTAACCCCTCGTGTCCGACACCGACGACGGTCTCGGGTTCGGGGTGTTACAATTTTTTTGGTATCAGAGCTACGGTTTAGTCGATTCTAGGACTACCGTGATATGTTTGGGGTCTAGCTATACATGCCATTAAGTGATAAATTGATAGTGTGGTGATTTCTGACATTTTGAATTTGTGTTTGTTTATAGCAATGGATCCGATCCCAACCGAGCAATAGGCGATGATGTGGAGAGTGTGGCGCTGTTCCGCAAGAAGGACAGACCGAAGACTCTCAACCTATTGCCAGCAATCCGAATGATGAGGCTAGGCAAGCCTTTCATAGCGTGATGAATGATTAGTTCAACCAATACATTCGAACTACCACGGCTGTTCCACAACCTCCATTCCCGACTAATGCAACCCCCGCACCTACAATACCTCGTAATCGACCAAATAAGGTCAAGTAAGCCCCGATCGATGTAATTGAAAACATGGGGCTACTAAATTTAAAGCTACGGATGGCGACGATGCCGAGCAAGCTGAATTTTGGTTGGACAACACTATCGATGAGCTATCATGTACACCCGATGAATGCTTAAAGTGTACTATCTCCTTGCTACGCGATTCCGCCTACTATTGGTGGAGTACTCTGACTTCTGTTGTGCCTAGGGAGCAAGTAACTTGGGAGTTCTTCCAAACCGAGTTCCAAAAGAAGTATATCAGTCAGAGATTCATCGACCAAAAACGAAAGGAATTTCTTGATCTTAAGCAAGGCTCTATGTCAGTTACTGACTACGAGCGAAAATTTGTTAGACTCAGTAGATACGCTCGGGAATGTGTTTCGTCCAAAGCTATTATGTGTAAATGCTTCGAGGATGAGCTGAATGACGATATAAGGATGTTCATGGGCATTCTCGAAATATGAGAGTTCGTAGTACTTGTCGAGCGAGCTTGTAAAGCCGAAGAGCTTAGAAACGAGAAACAAAAAGTTGATGTGGGATCTAGAGAATTTCGAAAAATATCCTCGGGAAAGTCTCTTCAACAGGCATCGAAGAGATTTCGAGATGATGTGAGCCGGTCTAGAGGCGCTTCGGGCTTTTCTAGACGAGATCGCGATCGACCCCCTGTGACCACATGAGTCACTTCGATCGCCAGTGGTGGAAATGATCGTCGAGAGAGAACGGAGTGCCAGTATTGTGGCAAATGGCATTCTGGAAGTTGTAGATTCCGTGACCGCTCCTGTTACAAGTGCGGATCAGCCGACCACTTCATTAAAGATTGCCCGAGATTATTTGAACAAAACGCAAATCAAAGTGGGAACCCGGGTGCTACCACAACTCGAGGTAGGCCACCTAGAAATATGGGCAATGCTAGTGGCGGTCAGAGAGGATCTAGAGATGCTGCCATCCGATCTAAGGCTCGTGCTCCTGCTAGGACTTATGCCATACGCGCACGTGAGGATGCTTCCTCGCCAGATGTCATTACTGGTACTTTCACTCTCCTTGATACTAATGTGATTGCTTTGATTGACCCTGGTTCTACTCATTCTTGTATATGCGAAACCTTAGCATCCAGTAGGACTTTGCCTATTGAGTCTACTGAGTTTGTAATTCGGGTGTCAAACCCCTTGGGTCATTACGTGCTTGTCAACAAAGTGTGTAAGAAAAGTCCCCTAGTATTTCGAGGTTCTTGTTTTCCGGCGGACTTGATGGTTTTGCCGTTCGACGAATTCGACGTTATTCTTGGTTTGGATTGGTTGACCATGCACGATGCGGTTGTAAATTGCAAAAGCAAGACTATTGATCCGAGGTGCATGAATAACGAGATAATTTGGGTTGAGTCTACGGACTTAAAGGGTTGCCACCGTAATATCGCAATGTTGGCCCGAAATACGTAAGAAAGGGTGCGAAGCATACCTTGCGTATGTTCTAGATGACAAGGAGTTAGAAAGGAAACCCGAATCATGCGTTGGTTTGTGAATACCGGATGTTTTCCCTGAAAAATTGCGGGTTTACCACTGTTCGGAAATAGAGTTTGGCATCGAATTGGTACCGGTACCACTCCAATTCGATAGCTCCGTGATCGTATGGCACCAACGAATTAAAGGAGTTGAAAGCTCGATTGCAAGAATTGGTGGATAGGGGTTTTGCTCGTCCGAGTTTTTCACCTTGGGTGCGCCGGTGTTGTTTGTGAAAAGAAGGATGGAACCATGAGGCTGTGCATCGACTATCGTCAGCTTAATAAAGCGACGATAAAGAACAAATATCCGTTCTCACAGATCGACCACTTGTTCGATCAACTGAAGGGAGCCTCAGTGTTCTCGAAAATAGATTTGAGATCGGGCTATTATCAGCTGCGAATTCGAGATTCGGACGTACCCAAGGCTGCCTTCAGAACAAGATATGGTCACTACGAGTTCCTAGTGATGTCGTTTGGGCTTCCTAATGCCCCTGCGGTATTTATGGATTTGATGAATCGGATCTTCAGACCATATTTGGATCGGTTCGTAGTCGTGTTCATTGATGACATCTTGGTCTATTCAAGAAATGAGACCGAACATGCTGAACACCGAGGTTAGTCTTTGCAAATTTTACGGGATAAGCGATTATATGCTAAGTTCAAGAAGTGTGAGTTCGGTTAAGAGAGGTTAGCTTCTTGGGGCATGTGGTATCTGCATCGGGTATTCGAGTCGACCCAAACAAAATTTCAGCCATACTTGACCGGAAGCCTCCAAAAATATTCGAGGTTCGAGCTTTTGGGGCTTGCCGATTATTACCAACGATTTGTAAAGGTTTCTCGAATATAGCCACGCCAATGACGGTTACTCCAAAAGGATGTTAAGTTCGAATGGACGGAGAAATGTCGAAAAGTTTCGATCAATGAAAACTTATTTGATGAAGCCCCAATTCTAGTGCAACCCGAATCGGCAAAGAGTTTGTCATCTATAGTGACGCCTCGCTACTTGGGTTAGGTTGCGTATTGATGCAAGAAGGTCGAGTTGTGGCCTGCGCGTCGAGACAATTAAAGCCACATGAGAAAAATTATCCGACCCATGATCTCGAATTGGTCGCCATCGTATTCGCCTTAAAGATATGACGACATTACTTATTTGGTGAGAAGTGCCATGTGTATTCGGATCACAAAAGTCTCAAATATTTGATGACTCAAAGAGACTTAAATCTGCGACAAAGACGTTGGCTCGAGCTGTTAAAGGATTATGAGCTGGTCAATGACTATCACCCGGGAAAGGCTAATGTGGTTGCGGATGCCTTAAGTCGTAAATCACTCTTTGCTTTACGAGCAATGAATGTACACTTGTCTGTTCTACCCGACAATGTGTTAGTAGCTGAATTGAAAGCCAAACCATTATTGATACGTCAAATTCGTGAAGCTCAGAAAGTCGACGATGAGTTGGTTGCAAAACGGGCTGAGTGTGTTCCGAACAAGGAATCGGAGTTTCAAATCGATGATGACGATTATTTGAGGTTCAAAGGTCGTCTGTGTGTTCCAAAGAATTCGGAACTTATTTCGATAATTCTGAACGAAGCCCATTGTAGCCGAATGGCAATCCACCCGGGGAGTACAAAGATGTACAACGATTTGAAACGCTGGTTTTGGTGGCATGGTATGAAACGAGACATCTCTGACTTTGTTTCGAGATGTTTAATATGTCAACAAGGGAAAACGGAACATCAAGTGCCTTCAGGATTAGTTCAGCTGATCACGATACCCGAGTGGAAATGGGATTGAGTCACAATGGACTTTGTATCTGGACTGCCATTGTCAGCGAGTAAGAAGGATGCGATTTGGGTCGTTGTAGATAGATTGACTAAGTCGGCTCACTTTGTCCCCGTACGTACGGATTTTTCAATGGAAAAACTAGCCGAATTGTACGTTTCTCAGATTGTGAGATTACACGGGGTGCCTATTTCCATCGTATCGGATAGAGATACGAGATTTACCTCGCGACTTTGGAAGAAGTTGCAAGAAGCTTTGGGTACCAAGATGCATTTCAGCACCGCCTTTCACCCCCAAAACGATGGTCAATCCGAGCAGATAATTCAGATACTTGAGGATATGTTGAGATGTTGCATTCTCGAGTTCAGTGGTTCATGGGAACGGTATTTGCCTTTGATTGAATTCGCTTACAACAATAGTTTTCAATCAAGTATTAAGATGGCACCTTACGAAGCCTTGTACGGGCGTAAATGCCGTACACCATTGTGTTGGACTGAGCTCGGTGAAAGCAAAATTTTGGGGTGGATTTGATTAAAGATCTTTGAATGAAAGTGAAAGTAATCCGTGAAAGTCGAAGATAGCCTCCGATCGTCGAAGTCGTACGCAGATCTGAAACGTAAAGACATCGAGTATCAGGTGGGAGATAAACTGTTTCTTAAAGTTGCGCCTTGGAAAAAGATACTCAGATTCGGCCGTAAGGGCAAGTTGAGCCCGAGATTCATTGGGCCGTACGAAATCTCCGAACGAGTTGGCCCAGTTGCGTTTCGTTTGATTTTGCCCCCTGAACTCGAAAGGATTCACGACGTCTTTCATGTTTCAATGCTTCGACGTTATAGATCTGATCCGTCGCACGTGATTAGTCCATCAGAGGTTGAAATTCAAGCCAATATGAGTTATGAGGAAGAACCGATTCGTATCCTAGCACGTGAAGTGAAAGAGTTGCGAAACAAGCGGGTTCCGCTAATGAAAGTGTTATGGCTCAAACACGGGATAGAAGAAGCTACTTGGGAAAATGAGAACACTATGAAAGAGCGATACCCAACCCTATTTACCAGTAAGATTTTAGGGGACGAAAATTTCTTAAGTGGGGGAGAGTTGTGACAGCCCTAAAACGACCCTAGTCAGAATGTGGTTTCGGGACCACAAAACCGAGGCATAAAAATAATTTATAATTTATTTTGATGCCTATAATATGTGTTAATTCATGTGTGACATTTTTGATGTTTCGATTTAGAGTTATAAATGAGACTTTCACTAGAAAGGACCTAGTAGTAAACTTTGAAAGTATGATGGGGAAATGTGTGATGACTAGTTGATAATGCATGCAAAAATAAGGGATTTGCATGTCAAATTTCCCCCCCCAACATGAAGTGGCCGGCCATGACAAGGGGGTATGGGCTAAACATGTCATGAAACATGTTTTGTTGGTGCATTAGGGTGAAATAATAAACAAAGGTGTATGGGTGATAAAAGAATGAAAAAAAAATGTGTGTGAGTGTGGTATTCCCCCCCCCTTGCCGTGAGTTGAGAAAGAAGGAAGTAAAAAAAATTTGTTGTGTTCATCCTTTCTCATCTTTTTGGCCGAAAATCATAAGGAGGAAGAAAGGGATTTTTGCTCCATTTTTGGTTTAGAAGAGAACTAGAAGGAGATTTGGCCATACTTGTACCAAGATTAAGGTATGTATGAGGTTGTGTCATGAGTTTCATGCATGTTTTAGTTGCTAACTTGATGTTCATGTTAGCCCATGGTTCAAATCCTTGTTGTGCCATGGAAATGGTATTTGGCCAAGGTTGATATTGTGTTAAAGCCATTGCATGCTAAATGTGAAGCTTGTTGATGATGCATGCAATAATGGATTGACTACTCTTGAAATTTCTTTTAGCATTCTTGAGTAAGACATTGAATTCTTTGTTTAACCATGACCAAAAATTAAAAGGAGTATGGTGTGTGATGTATTCGGCCATGGTATGCTCATGAGCATGGTTTATGCTTCTTGCATGATAGTTAAAATTTGGGTTTTGGATGGTTGTGAACACCTTGAAATTCGGCCTTGCATCTATATGTGTATATATGTTTGCACATGATGTATTGGTATGACATATATACTATCTCAAAGTATGTATTTTCTTGTGATGGTGTTTCGGTTATGAAGTAAATGATAAATATGTTTGTTTAAGGAAGAAATTGTTGAAGAATGTTTGTGAAATTGCAAGTATATTCGGCTTAGTACATATATGATGTGAAAATCTTGGAATTTATTGTTGATTTGTGCAAGTATGACTAAGTATAATCGGCCACATGAGTGCTTGATGCTATATTATAATTATTGAGCTCAAGTATGTGGATGTAAGTGTGTGCAGCCTTATAAGGGCTAAGTACCTTGGATTCCCCTTTGATATTCAAAACGATTAAATCAATTTATTTGTTAACATAAAGCTCAAGAGCAAAGGGGAACTAGCTCCAATAAAGGAAAAGAAAAGGTGATTGAATAGCCGTTGGAAGCGCTCGACAACCTCCAAGGTAAGTTTTCGAGTATCGAAACTTAGATTTTGATTCGATTGGATGAAGTAATAAGCAATCGAAATTGTGCACTTGTATGTGGCCATTGAGTCGAAAATGATATTTTTGTTAAGTGAATTGTGCATAAAAGTTTTGTTATGAAATTGAAACAAAGATGTGTATGAATGTTCGAGTGATATCCGGGCTAAGCCCGAAGGCAATTGTGCGAGTTATGATATCCGGGCTAAGCCCGAAGGCAATTGTGCGGGTTACCATAACCGGGCTATGTCCCGAAGGCGTTTGAACGAGTAGCTATATCCGGTTAAACTCCGAAGGTATGTGATTTGAGAACTTTGAACTTGCTGTAAAAATTTTCAGTTATTACGCTTATGAAATTCCCAACAACGAGGTACGTTTCGTGTGTGCTTTGCACACTATGAGTAAGTGTATATGTGTATTCGCTCAAATGATAAATGAGCTATCGGCCTTGACTAAGCCGTTATTTGTGTATGAATACAAGAGTTGGGATTGTGAAGTAAGCATGTCGTTGGGAAATTGTGCATATGAATTATTGTTTAGCTACTTGAATGCTATGCTTTGGTTGTGTGTAAATTTATGGTTCGAAACTTACTAAGCATAAATTGCTTACTCCGTTTCTTTGTTTCTCTGTTTTATAGATTTTGCTCGTTAGCGATCGGATTCGGGATCTTCGAAGTTGAAGTCATCCACACTACCAAACCTCTTTTTGGTACTCTTTTAGTTGAACTTTGGATATGGCATGTATAGGACTACCCTCGGTTGTTTTCAAGTACTTTGTGATGTATATGTGTACAGCCATGCGAAAATGGTTCGTAAAAGTGGAGTACGGAATTAGACCATTTGTGGTTTGTAATTATATATGGTTTCATGATGTGATTATGGTTTGAAATGAGAGTGTTGGTCACATGATCAGCCATTGGAATGGCTAAATATGATCATATGTGGACCTATGTATGTCAAAATTATAGTTGGCCCATGGAAACCACAAAATAGGTAAAGTTTACCTTGAAAACAGACGCTGGCAGCCGCAGTGGTGTGTATTTGAAAAATCACCAAAATTTGTAGGAATGGTATTAAATAGTGAATAAATTGTGTAATCGAACCTTGATGAATCTACTTTCATATGAAAGTAACTAAACGATCATATGAACAGTATACTAAGAGATATTAAAGTTCTCGTGAGACAGGGCCAGAACGGTTTCTGGATCCCCTGTCTCGACTTTGAAAATTTACCATAAATTATCCAGAAGGAATTAGAAGTCATTCCTTATATTTTCAGATTCCATTTTGAGTCTAGTTTCATTAGAAACAAACGACATGAGCATTGAAGCTCTGTACGAGAAGATATCCAGGTCTTAATGCGCGAAGGTCAGTGTAGTTGACCCCTGTAACATGGGTGACGTTAACTAATAAACTGTACCAATTGGCCCAACCAAAAATTCTAGAATTAAATCCACGGATGGGTATATGAGTCTAAATTCAGGGAAAATTTACGGAATCAGTTTCCAAGTTTTGTAACTTGAGATATGCTTTTTAAGGCAACAGCGATGCAGTTTTCCAGCTTGTCTGGGAATGTCAAAATTGGTCGGTGCTATAAGTAGTTTTGGCTCGCTAACCCCTCGTGTCCGACACCGACGACGGTCTCGGGTTCGGGGTGTTACAAATACATTTGGCCAAGTTAATATTAACAGAAGGCATAAGTCTAGTTCCCTATACACGCCATATTCAAAAATATAAATCAAACTATACCGAATGTTTTAATTGATAGAATGATTAATATCTCTGACTTCCGTTGATCCTTGAGCTAGATAGGTGGCACTATAAGAAAAAGGAAATGAGAGGGAGTAAGCATAAAGCTTAGTAAGTTGCACATGCTCATAACACAAAAGTAGGCACAAGCATAACTTACTCACCACTATCCATATAAACCTCTTATCTTATATCGAGCTTATGTCTCATACATTTCAAATAGGTACTTGTACCACTCACAACACAGTTATACCATGCTTATTAACTTAAAGTCATAAAACTCACAGTTGAACCATTCAGAACACTACTGGATATTCATTAAGCCTCAAACGTAGGTAAGGTGCCGATGCCATGTCCCAGACATGGTCTTACACTAGCTCATATCTCATGTTGATGCCATGTCCCAAACATGGTCTTACACTGACTATCATCTCGTAGCCGATGCATGTCCCAGACATGTCTTACACTAGCACTCGTCTCGATGCCGATGCCATGTCCCAGACATGGTCTTACACTGGCTTAGTGGCTGATGCATGTCCCAGACATGTCTTACACTAGCCCACAATGACTCGTATGTCATGGCTTGAATATCCGATTTATTTCCTAGGTTCGAACGGGAACTCTACTATCTCTATTATCATCATACTTTCTCAATTTCAAAATCAAGCAATTCATGCTATATTAATTCAAATACAATTAAACACATATACATTAGTGATGTGATTTTATTATTTACATAAACTTACCTCGGATTACAAAATGTGATGACTAGTTGATTTAGTCGATTTGCTTGGCTTTCCCCCGGTCTAGATTTGGATTCGGTACCTCAATCTATAATAAAAAAATGCAGTTATTTAGTCACTTTATCAATCTAGGCACTCTACAATTCATAATTGGGCAAAATGACCAATTTGCCCCTAGACTTCTGCAAAATAACCATTTTACCCCTAAGCCCGAAAATTAATTTTTATCGAATTTCTTCACACCTTAAGCCTAGAGAACCCTTTCTACTCTTATAGAAACTCCAAATTCCCACTATTTCACACACTTATCATCTATTTTACAACTTATGTAAAATAGTCCTTTTAGGTGTTTTCATGCTAACACCTTTCACAAAAGTTGTTTATGAGACACCGAAGACTCATTTTCTTCCTAAAAAACTCAATAAACATTACAAATCCTTTCATGGGAAAGCCCTAGAATCTTCGTCATTTTGCAAAATAGTACCCTCATTTGAAAGCTTAAGCTTTAAGGGTCTCAAAAGTACAAAAATATTCAACAAAGGGGTTGGAAAATCACTTACTTGTGAAGGCTTAAAGTTGCTGAAATTTTTAAGCTCTAAAACCCTTATTTTGCTGAAAATTTTGGTGGTAGAGAAGAAGATGAGAAGGTGATATCATCTTTCTCTTATTTTATTTCTATTTTAGTCAAAATTGGTTACCAACCCACATAATTTTGACCATTTCTCTTTCTTATGTCCCCTATGACCGGCTAGCATCCTTTCTAAGGTCTATTGCCCTTTAAAGACCCCCAAGTTATGTTTCATGGAAATTTAACACCCTTAGCTATCAATTTAAGACTTTTGCACTTTATGTGATTTAGTCATTTTTCTCAATTAGGCTTCTAAATGCTAAAATTGACTCACCAAAATTTTCACATACTCTTAAAAACATGCTAATACATCAAAATAATAATAAAATAATTTTCCTGACATCTAATTTGTGGTCCCAAGGCTACTATTCTGACTAGGCCCTAAATCGGGCTGTTACAATATCCTATGATGTTCCCATGAGTTAGATATACAAACCTGTGCCCACTCGCACATAATGACTTACTTTCTCATCTTTGACGTATTCATCAAATTACTCATTGAACTTCTCTTTGGACTACCCGTTGAACACTCGGAATACCATCGGATGCATCGGAAACACGCACCTAAGTGTCCTATATGTAGCCATCGCTACCTCATATCATATATCACATGTTGCTCGCTTTTGAGCTACTCACGGGTCTGCTCACGCAAGCTATGATCAGGATGTAGCTACTCGGGCTACTCACACAAGCTGTCGGGTATCCGTAACACATGCCAAACTACCTAGCCACTGGTAGACATACAAGACCTGTATCCGGAACGCCAAAACATGTGTCACATATATCATGAACTCAGACCACAACTCATGAGCTTATATCACATAATTCCTAGTGACATGTCACTTGTATCCTAAAATATTCCTAAGGTTCAAATGGGAGTCTTCGACACCACATTTCTATTAAGCTTGCTCGTAATGTCGATTTCAATATCCATAGCACCAATCACATACTCATGGAATAATCAAAGCATAATTCATAATAACATTTAAGCATTAACATATAGTACAACATCACATTGATTATATATATACTTACCATACATGCAATATTAGAACATTTAAAGTATCGTACATGTTGCATAATTTGCAAATGAACTTACCTCAGTACAAAATGATAGGAACGAACCTAATCCTCGTAAACCTTATTTTTCCCCTAATCAAGACCCGAATCTCATTTTTCTTGACCTATAATGCTAAATTTTACTTATTTAATACATACATTGTTCAAATCATCCCATAACACATACTTTGGTAAAATTTCCTTTTTACACCTAAATTTTCACTTATTTACTCTTTAGTCCTTAGGCTCGTAAAATGAAATACATGCATTTTCTTAGTTACCCAAGCCTAGTTGATTCATATTTTAACTCATGTTAGCCCACATTTCTCATTAAATCACATTTCTACTACCCATTTCTACATCTTTTACAAATAAGTCCCTTTTAGGTGCTTTCACTAAAAATCACTTAGTAAAAAATGTTCATTACACATCAAACTTTCTTATTCTTCCATTAAACATCAAAATACAAACATGTCACACATGGGTCAAGTTTCATACATGAACCCTACTTCAAAATATGGCTAGAAATGGGTAGATCATGCTTCAAGGATCTCAAAAATGTAAAGAACATTAAAAACGGGGCTAGGAAGCACTTACAATCAAGCTTGAAAAGTTGAACAAAACCCTGGCTATGGCTCTTGGAAATTTTGGCTAGCACTTGGAGAAAATGAGAAAATTTTTTACTGATTTTCCCTTTTTATTCTTTTATTTACCAAATGACAAAAATGCCCTTTAAGCCTTTCTTTAAAAAATTTCCTATCCATGCCCATTTTTGTCCAATTTTTAGAACTTGGTCAAATTGCTATTTAAAGACCTCTAATTAATAATCCAATGCAATTTCATGCTTGAAACTTCTAGAACACAAGTTTTTCAACTTATTCAAATTAGTCCCTAACTTCAAATTGGACATTTTAGACGTAGAATTTCTTCATGAGAATTTCACACAAACATGCAATCATATCATGAACCATTAAATAATCATAAAATAATTATTTCTATTTGAAATTTGTGATCTCAAAACCACTGTTTCGACTAGACCCTAATTTGGGATGTTACAAATTTTATCGATTGGTTGTTTAATTTGTGAAAAAGAACTAAATAGCGTAAAATACAAAAGTTGCATTCTACTTGTTATAGGTATCTAATAGTTAAATAACCTTAAAGTTAAGGTCCTTAAGTGATAATTAGACCAATGATTGCATGAGTGGACCATTATGGACAACCATTAAGTGATTATAATAGTTTTATAATAAGGTTATTTTTGGAATTTGATAATTAATGATGAATTAAATAAAACAAAGCATAAAAATTATTATTTTATCATCATCTTTGGCTGAATGAAGCATGACAAAAAGCTAGTTAGGGCTTGAAAATTTTGGCTACTTCAAGATTAAATTGGAAGTCTGTTTTTGCTCAATTTTTAATGATTTCTATGTTTTTGTAATCATTGCAGCTCAATGCAGCTAGCCCGTACCTTTAATTTTGAAATTGTTAAAGATTTTAAGAGTTTCCACTAATGAGTTTATGTGTTCTTTGGTGTTTGAAGATGAAATACGAAAGCTTGATTATAGTTTTACATGTTTTGTAAAGTGATTTTTGATGAAAAAGCATAATAGGGATTAAATTGTGAAATGTGCAAATTGTGTGGTTGAAATGTGAAATAAATGAAAGTTTTGGGCTGCTAGGGATCTATATATAATTCAGCCAAGCATGTGTTTTGTTGAATTGTGTGAATTTTGTGTATTTGTGAAATAAGGACCAAAGTGTTAAAAGTGTGAAAGTTTAGGGGCTAATATGCAAATAGGCCTAAATGTATGTTTTGGACTAAATTGAATGAAAGGTTGATTAAATAAGTTAATTTTAAATATATTTAGATCAAGAAAGGAGAAATACAGACTTGGATCGGGGAAAAGATAAAGTTATCGACTAATCGACTCAATTCACCATTTTAACATCTGAGGTAAGTTTGTATGTTATAATTTTATTTCAAATGTATTTTATGTGCTTTGACATAGCATGAATTGGGATTATGTGTTTACAAACAAGTTCGGAAATGATTCGACGAAGATTTGACAGTTGGAATCTTGATTGAACCTTAGGAATAGTTTAGGATGCTAGTGACATCATTAAGGACACTTTGAGTTGGCTTCGGGCCATGATTTAGCACTTCGGCTACGAGATAAACTGATTTGGCTTCGGGCCATGCATATTGGCTGATTTGGCTTCGGGCCATGATATCAGTATTTTGGATAAGATACCTTGATTTGGCTTTGAGCCATGGTATAGGTACTTATCGTGTGAGACCTTTGAGTATCCAATTTCTATTTCGAATGGTTCAACGGGTAAATGAAAGATGAGAATGTATATGAGATTGATACGAGATGGTACAGGTATGTGAATAAAACATTTTAGATTTGAATCGAAGAAATGATGATGAGAGTATATAATTTTGTTAATGAGTACTTGAAAGGTTTGATAGTTAATGAATGTTATATATTGATTTATGTTTATGTGATTGCATTAAATTTATCTCATACGAGCTTACTAAGCTTAAAAGCTTACTTTGTATTATTTTTCTATGTTTTGTAGTGATTCAAGGCTAGCTCGGATCTAGGAGTTGTCGGGAACATCATCGCACTCTCAAACATCTAAGTTGGTACTTTTGGATTATACATTTATTGTATATGGCATGTATAGGCTAGATGTGGTATTTTGGTTGTGATTATAGCCATGAGATTTGGCTTGTAAGTGATGTTAATATTGATGTGTGTTTGGCTATTAGAAATGATTTGTAAATGTATATGTTTTGGTCTGTATATATAGCCATAAGTGATGGCTTATTTTGGTATGTTTTGGTATGAATGTGGTGATGGTTTTATAGTTGCTCAAATGGTTATTTGATTTGTGGAGTATAAATGCTTGAGAAATGCCTTGATGAGAGATATGATTTTAGATGTTGTATTGGTTATTTATAGGGTAAGTTATGTTTGTATAAATTAAGGTAAATGAACCATATTTGTTTGATATTGTTTTGGCATGTATTTGGATAAGTAAATGGTAGTGATTTGAGAATTAGAATAGAAGAAATTATAATGGTAGGAATTATGCATTTGGTTGATGATTTTGGCTACCTAATTGTATAATGAAATGATACCATTTTGCCTTGTGTAGGTATTTTGAAGTTGGGGTGGTAAATTGGCCTTGCGAGTGACCTATTTTTGTCCACACGGGCAGAGACAAGGGCGTGTGTCTTAGCCGTGTGTGACACACGGTCATGTTACATGGCTGTGTGTCCTGTCATGTTGAAATTGAATTGAAAATGTTGCACAAGGTCTCACACATGGGTGTGTGATTGGCCGTGTGTACAAGTCAGTATACCCTCCTAATTGGCACACAGCCAAGCACACGAGTGTATGACTTGGTCATGTTGCATAATTCAGTATACCTTACAGATTTGGCACAATATAGACAAATAGGCGTGTGGTAGGCCATGTGACCCAAGTCAGTATGTATGCCCTATTTCCATACGGCCTGAGACACGGGCATGTCTGGAGCCGTGTGAGGCACACGACCTGTTCATACGGGCGTGTGACCCCTGTACGGTTGAAATTTTTCTAAGTTTCCAAAATTTTCATATGTTATTAGTTCAATCTTGAACCACTTCTAAAGCATGTTTAAGGGCTTGTAGGCACTTATAAGGGACAATGTGATTGTGTGACAGCCCAAAATTGACCCTAGTCGGGATGTGGTTTCGGGACCACAAAACCGAGGCATAAAAATAATTTATAATTTATTTTGATGCCTATAATACGTGTTAATTCATGTGTGACATTTTTGATGTTTCGATTTAGAGTTATAAATGTGAATTTCACTAGAAAGGACCTAGTAGTAAACTTTGAAAGTATGATGGGGAAATGTGTGATGACTAATTAAAGCATGCATGCAAAACAATGGACTTGCATGTCAAATACCCCCCTTTTTATAGGTGGTGGCCGGCCATGGCAAGAGAGGATGGGCAAAACATGTCATAGACATGTTTTGTTGGTGCATTAGGGAGAAATGATAAAATAAAGAGTATGGGCAAAGAAAGAAAAAAAAAATGGTCTCATCCATGCTTCCCCCCCCCCTTGCCGTGTATGAGAGAAAGAAAACAAAGAAGAAAAAAAAAATTGTTCATCTATTCTCATTTCTTTGGCCGAAAATACTAAGGAAAAAAGGAAGGATTTTTGCTTCATGGTTGGTTTAGAAGAGAACTAGAAGTAGATTTGGTCATACTTGCATCAAGATTAAGGTATGTTTGAGGTTGTGTCATGAGATTCATGCATGTTTTAGTTGCTAACTTGATGTTCATGTTAGCCATGGTTCAAATCCTTGTTATGCCATGGAAATGGTATTTGGCCAAGGTTGATATTGTGTTGAAGCAATTGCATGCTAAATGTGAAGCTTGCTAATGATGCATGTAATGATGGATTGACTACTCTTGAAATTTCTTTTTAGTATTCTTGAGTAGGGCATTGAGTCCTTTGTTTAACCATGACCAAAAATTAAAAGGAGTATGGTGTGTGATGTATTCGGCCATGGTATGCTCATGAGCATGGTTTATGCTTCTTGCATGATAGTTAAAATTTGTGTTTTGGAAGGTTGTGAACACCTTGAAATTCGGCCTTGCATCTATATGTGTATATATGTTTGCGCATGATGTATTGGTATGACACATATATATATACTATCTCAAAGTATGTATTTTCTTGTGATGGTGTTTCGGTTATGAAGTAAATGATAAATATGTTTGTTTAAAGAAGAAATTGTTGAAGAATGTTTGTGACATTGTAAGTATAATCGGCCACATGAGTACTTGATGCTATATTATAATTATTGAGCTCAAGTATGTGGATGTAAGTGTGTGCGGCCTTATAAGGGCTAAGTACCTTGGATTCCCCTTTGATATTCAAAACGACTAAATCAATTTATTTGTTAACATAAAGCTCAAGAGCAAAGGGGAACTAGCTCCAATAAAGGAAAAGAAAAGGTGATTGAATAGCCGTTGGAAGCGCTCGATAATCTCCAAGGTAAGTTTTCGAGTATCGAAACTTAGATTTTGATTCGATTGGATGAAGTAATAAGCAATCGAAATTGTGCCCTTGTATGTGGCCATTGAGCCGAAAATGATATTTTTGTTAAGTGAATTGTGCATAAAAGTTTTGTTATGAAATTGAAACAAAGATGTGTATGAATGTTCGAGTGATATCCGGGCTAAGCCGAAGGCAATTGTGCGACCAGATATCGGGCTAAGCCCAAGGCAATTGTGCGAGTTATGATATCCGGGCTAAGCCGAAGGCACTTGTGCGAGTTGTGATACGGGTTAAGTCCCGTAGGACTTTGTGCGGGTTACCATAACCGGCTATGTCCCAGGCGTTTGAGCAGTAGCTATATCGATTAAACTCCGAAGGTATGTGATTTGAGAACTTTGAACTTGCTGTAAAAATTCTCAGTTAATACGCTTATGAAATTCCCAACAACAAGGTACGTTTCGAGTGTGATTTGCACACTATGAGTAAGTGTATATGAGTATTCGCTCCAATGATAAATGAGCTATCGGCCTTGACTAAACCGTTATTTGTGTATGAATATAAGAGTTGGGATTGTGAAGTAAGCATGTCATTGAGAAATTGTGCATATGAATTATTGTTTAGCTACTTGAATGCTATGCTTTGGTTGTGTGTAAATTTATGGCTCGAAACTTACTAAGCATAAATTGCTTACTCCGTTCCTTTGTTTCTCTGTTTTATAGATTTTGCTCGGTAGCGATCGGATTCGGGATCTTCGAAGTTGAAGTCATCCACACTATCAAAACCCTTTTTGGTACTCTTTTAGTCGGACCTTGGATATGGCATGTATAGGACTACCCTTGGTTGTTTTCAAGTATCTTGGTGATGTATATGTGTACGGCCATGCGAAAATGGCTCGTAAAAGTGGAGTATGGCATTAGACCATTTGAAGTCGTGCTTATTGTAAATATATATATGGTTTCATGATGTGATTATGAATTGGAATGGGAGTGTTGGTCACATGATCAGCCATTGGAATGGCTAAATATGATCACATGTGGACCTATGTATGACAAGACTATAGTTGGACCATGGAAACCACAAAATAGGTAAAGTTTACCTTGAAAACAGATGCTGCCAGCTGCAGTGACGTGGATGTGTAAAATCACTAAAAATAGTAGGAATGGTATTAAATAGTGAATAAATTATGTAATCGAACCTTGATGAATCTAATTTCATATGAAAGTAACGAAATGATCATATGAATAGTATACTAAGAGATATTAAAGTTCTCGTGAGACAGGGCCAGAACGGTTTCTGGATCCCCTGTCTCGAATCTGAAAATTTACCATAAATTACCCAGAAGGAATTAGAGGTCATGCCTTATATGTGAAGATTTCCTTTTGAGTCTAGTTTCATTATAAACAAACGACATCAGTATTGAAGCCCTGTACAGAGAGATATTCAAGTTGTAACGCAAGAAGGTCAGTGTAGTCGATCCCTGCAACATGGGTGACTTTAACTAATAAACTGTACCAATTGGCCCAACCAAAAATTCTAGAAATAAATCCATGAATGTATATATGAGTCTAAATTCAGGGAAAATTTACAGAATCAGTTTCCGAGTTTTGAAACTCGAGATATGCTTTTTAAGGCGATAGTGACGCAGTTCTCCAGCCTGTCTAGAAATGTCAAATTGGTCGGTGCTATAAGTGGTTTTGGCTCGTTAACCCCTCGTGACCGACACCGGCAACGGTCTCGGGTTCGGGGTGTTACAGATTGTGTTGAATGATTTATGAGAATGAATGTTTTATGTTTGATAAATGTATGCTATATGTTGTGAATTGATCGGTAATACCTCGTAACCCTACATCGGTGATGGATATGGTTTAAAACGTAGTGTATTTGAGTCGAGCTATACATGCTATATATATAAATTGAGATAGTGTGATGACTCTTGACTTTTTAAACTGTGTTTTCATATAGTAATGGATCCTAATCGAGCTATAGCCGATGAGGTTGAGAGTAATGCACTTGCTCCTGCACAAGGGACAATGCCATCTTATTTTAGACCCGTGACGGACAGTCAGGGAGGAGAGGCTAAAGAAGCCTTCTTCTAAATGATGAACAAATGGTTCACTCAATACATTCGTACAAACTTGGCTCTTCAGAAACCTCCACCCCACCTATTCCTCAACAAATCCCTGTTATTCCTCAAGTTATATATTCAATACGGTTGAATAAGCCTCTAGTTGACAAGATCCGCAAACACAAGGCTGAAGAGTTCAGAGCTAATGCTAATGATGATGCTAAAAGAGCTGAGTTCTAGCTCGAAAATACGATTCGAGTATTTGATGAATTGTCTTGTACTCCTGATGAATTTATTAAATGTGTTGTATCTTTGCTGAGAGACACCACATACCAATGGTGGAACACATTGATATATTTGGTTCCAAAAGAATGGGTTACTTGGGAGTTCTTTCAATCTGAATTCTGAAAGAAATACTCAGTCAAAGATTTCCCGATCAAAAGAACAAAGGTTTCTAGAATGAAAACAAGGCTGAATGACTGTGACAGAATATGAAAAAGAATTTGTACGGTTGAGCAAGTACGCTCGGGAGTATGTTTCTACCAAAGAAATTATGTGTAAGTGGTTTGTTGATGGGTTGAACGAAGATATTAAACTTTTGGTCGGGATATTAGATTTAAAAGAATTCGTTGTGTTAGTTGATTGGGCTTGTAAAGTCGAAGACTTTAGCCGAGAAAAGAAGAAAACTGATTTAGAGGCTAGAGATTCGAGAAAAAGGCCGATGAATAAACCTTATCATTCTTCATCAAAGAAATTCTGAGATTCTTATAGTCGATCGAATGCATCAATGGGGTATCAGAATAGAGATCGTGGAAATCAACCTATGAATTATAAAGCTCAAGCTACTTCTATTTCGAGTATTGGCAGTGTGAGAAATAACAAACCTGAGTGTCAATAGTGCGGGAGAAGACATTTTTGTGAATGCTAGATAAAAGTACAAAAACTTGTTTCAAATGTGGCTCGCTAGATCATTTTATTAAAGACTGTCTTGAGATGACTAAGAAAGATAGACCTCAAAATGTGAGACTAAGTAACACGTCGAACAGAGGTAGATCCCTAGAATTGCCAAAAATGTAAGTGGTAGTAGAGGGGTGACAAAGGATTTAGCTGTGAGATCTGAGGCTAGAGCACCTGCTAGAGCCTACACTATTCGCACTTGCGAAAAAGCTTCATCTCCAGATGTTATCACCAGTACTTTCACTCTCTATGATACTAATGTGATTGTATTGATAAATCTAGGATCAACTCATTCTTATATATGTAAGAATTTAGTATCTAGTAAGACTTTGCCTGTAGAGTCTACGAAATTTGTGATTAGAGTATCGAACCCCTTAGGCAAATGTGTTTTGGCTGAAAAGTCTGCAAGAATTGTCTATTAATGAATCAAAATTTCTATTTTCCTACTAATCTGATGTTGTTTCCATTCGAAGAATTTGATGTGATTTTGGGTATGCATTGGCTAACGAGGCTCTAAACATGCATTAAAGGTAGTTAGGGACTAAACCGATAACTTTAGAAAGTTTTGGGAAAACATAGAAAAATTTTCATGAAAAAGGATCACACGCCCGTATAGGCACAGGGACATACCTGTTTGTCAGTAACACGCCCGTGTCCTTAGGTCATGTAACTCTCTATTTGTGACGTTAGCAAAACAAACTGAACCACATGGCAAGGCCACATGCCTGTATGCTGGGCCGTGTCATCCACACGGCTGAGACACATGGCTGTGTCTCCACTCGTATGGCTAGCACTTAGGCTATTTTCCCAGCCTTTTTGTTTCCTTATCTTTCACAAACTTAACCACTTTAAAGACACCTACCATAGCATCATTTTAATGATTTAGCATGCCTCACTAAGGCACGTTTTTAACAACCAACCATAACATATTACCCAATAATTAATCTTTACTTATTCTATTCAACAAATGTCCATGTTCAAAAATTATCAACTTAATGCCAATTTACACGTTTATTCCATAACCATGACCACCCCAAATGGTCTTAAGGTATTATCATGCGCATATGTTATACTATTCATTCAGTAAACAATTATAATCACATCGTAAGGCATTAACAAATAGTAAGGATAATTAGGCTTATAAGCCAAAACATTATAAGCCACATCCCATAGCTATATACAATGAATAAACATAAGCCAATACACTTGGCTACTCATGATATTATCTAACATAAAAACTAAGTCTTTATACATGCCACTCACTTATGAAAGCTTCACACACACACACACACACACACACACACATATATATATAAGTCGACACTTCCAAAATGATGACTTGATAGTGTGATGCTGCCTCCGACGATTTCCAACCCCGAGCCGACCTGACAACACTAAAGAAATGGAGAGGAGGGAGTAAGCTTAAAGCTTAGTAAGTCCATATGAAAATAATAAGCAATATACCAACATGCTTCTCAAGGTAATACAACCATAATTACACT
The DNA here is from genome assembly GCF_025698485.1 of Gossypium arboreum. Classification (NCBI taxonomy): domain Eukaryota; kingdom Viridiplantae; phylum Streptophyta; class Magnoliopsida; order Malvales; family Malvaceae; genus Gossypium; species Gossypium arboreum. The sequence continues at coordinate 112,426,191 of NC_069077.1, read as the reverse complement.
TTTACTTATATTTTGGTCATGCTGTTTTCTCAAGTCATAGTTACCAAATTATTTATATTTGGAGCTACGGGACTCCAAATTAAGATCTGCTAATTTTCCATGAAAATAGACTCACATATCTGCTTACCATAAAATTTTCAGAATTTTTGGTCCAGCTAATAAGTATATTTTATTTTTTAAAATTACCCCTTTTTGTTGTCCAACAATTCCAACCCCCTACACTAAAAAATAATTATCTCATAATATAGGACTAGGATGATGTTCCTATTTATTTCTCTTGAAAATAGACTCATTAAGAATTCTAACCATATAAATTATAACCCATAAATGTTTTTTTTACAATTTTCAATGATTTTCTCAAATTAGAATAGGGGATTTTAAAATCATTCTAACTCTATCTCACAACAATTTAAATATTTCATAGTATGAAAATTCTTTGCTTACACCGTTTCTTCTATGTGAAACTAGACTCATTAAGATTTAATTTAATATTTTATTCAGCCTCTAAATCAATTTCCACAATTTTTGGTGGATTTTCAAAGTCGGACTACTGCTGCTGTCCAAAACTGTTTTAGTGTAAATTAATGATACTAAGTTTATCACACCTAATTAATTCATTTTCACCACATTAGTAAAAATACATGTTTATACATCATAAGTATAGACCAATAATCACAAGGTCATGACAAAATCATTCTCATAGGCATGACTTACCTATTTACATCTTCACCAAATGTGCATCATAAACCGAAACCATTTCTCATGAGTATGGCATACATACCTATGTTACTCAACAGGGTCATATACTTACTCATATTCATTCCTTATAAAATCATACAACATGAATTGAATTCACATCTCATCAATTTTATGTAAGTGCCTATACCACTCACAACATAGCCATAAGCTCTATCATTTCGATATAAACCATACATCTCCTATTGAACCATTTGGAATACAACAGGATATTCAATAGCCCCAAACATGGGATAAGATGCTGACACCATGTCCCAGACATGGTCTTACACTGGCTAGCACATCAAAGTTGATGCCATGTCCCAGACAGGTCTTAGACTGACTTTCATATGTTGAGGTCGATGCTGTGTCCCAAACAGGTCTTACACTGGCTCTTAACTATCGGTGTCGAAGCCATGTCCCAGACAGGTCTTACACTGACACACAACAAGTTGACACCATGTCCCAGACAGGTCTTGCACTAGCTTATATATCTCGAGGCCGATGCATGTCCCAGACATGTCTTACACTAGGTCTAGTCTCAATGCCGATATGTACCAGACATGTCTTACACTGGCTCTCATAATGTAGCCTATGCATGTCCCAAACATGTTTTACACTAGCACACATATCACCCAATGTCATGGCATGAATATCCAAATCTATTCCTATTGTTCAACCGGGAGTCTTTGTTACAATAATTTCTCATCATGCGTACTCATATTCACAATCAAAACAATTTATGCAATATCAATTCAATCACACATCATAACAATATAGTTGCATTATTCACATACAACTTACTTGTTTCAATGGAATGTCATATTCCATCAACATATAATTAAATACAATCATAGCAAACTAGATTTCAAGTATACTAACAATAATATGAATAACATGCTTATTTAGTCACACAGACTTACCTCAAATGCAAATTTTGACCAATTCTTCCATTTTAGTCCATAACCTCGTACTTTTTGATTTAAGCTCGGATCTCGATTTTCCTGATCTATAATAATAAAATCCGCTATTTTAATCATCATATTAACCAATACATTTCATAATTTATACTTTGGCAAAAAGACCATTTTGCCCCTAGACTTTCACAAAAATTACGATTTTACTCTTAGGCTCGTAAATCAATTTTTATTGAATTTCCTCCCTTACCAAGCCTAGCCGGATTCTTTTTATAACTATAGCTACTCACAATTTCAATTATTTCACATATTTTCAACCTATTTTAGAGACTTCACAAAATTGTCCCTTTAAGTGTTTTTCATGAACACCACTTCACAAAAGTTGTTTATTTAACAACCAAGACCCATTTTCTTTCATAAAATTTCAGCTAACAACATAAATTCTCTCATGGAAAAACCCTATACTTTAATCCATTTTGCAAAATAGTCCCCTCATTAGCTAGATTATGTGACAAGGGTCCTAAAAGTACAAAAATTATCAAGAGAGACCATCAAAATCACTTACTTGCAAGGGTGAAGAGTTGCTGAAAATTTCAAGCTTTCAAAACCCCTATTTTGCTATTATTTTCGGTGGATAGAATCAAGGTGAAAAGATGATATCACTTTCTCTTTATTTTATTTTATTTCTAGTCAAACAAGTCACTAATTTCACCTAACCTTTTAAAATTTTCATTCCCTTGTCTCAATGGCCGGCCACCACTAATTTAAAGGCCTATTTGCACTTTGAAGACCCAAAATTATGGTTCTATAGCTATTTAATACATTTGGATAGCAAAACAAAACTTTTTCCCTTTATGCGATTTAGTCCTTTTTCTCAATTAAGCTCACAAACACTAAAATTAATTCACTAAAATTTTCATGCACTCATATAATCATGTTATAATACCCAAAATAATATTAAAAATATTTTTTCCGGCCTTGGAATAGTGTTTCCAAAACCACTGTTCTGACTAAGCCCAAAATCGAGCTGTCACAATTCTCCCCCTTTAGGGATTTACGTCCCTGAAAATCTTACCAAAAAAGTGGGTTTGGAATTCACATAAACTTCTCTTTCCCATAATCATCGTTAAAGAACTTTCACTCGACTGTGCCTCTAATACTTATCTCTTTATTTTCTCATATCAGTGACATAAGCGGTTCATTACTATACTACACTTCGGCTGAATTTCGACCTCCACCCGAGAGTTCATATACACAAAAGTCTGATCTATGTCATCATGTCACATATACACACATACTTGAATCTTTTCGAATTCAAATAGTAAAACTAGCCAGTTCATCTTGCCCTTATACTCTATTACCTCGTACGGGCCAATAGTTTACGAATTCAATTCTCAATTACCCTTAAATTCTGAAACACGAAAATGAAACATATTGTCAAGAATCTGAACCGATCAAACCAAAAATGAAATGCGGTGCCAAAACACAACCACGCATTCAAAGATTTCTATGAAATCTAACAACATCAAAGATACACGATTCCATAGATCCGTTAAGTGAAAAATCAACACATACTGAAATGATTTGCAGATTTCATCAAACATTTAGCAACAAGCCACAAATCATTTTTCTCTTTCAAAGATAAGAATAATCCTGATAACAATCCATGTACCTAAATACAAAAATCAGAAATGTGGAGTTCTAAACTCGAGTACTAATACATCACTTCTGTGAGTTTTCTTGCAAACTCTCTCTATATAAGCTTTGGATTTTCTACCCAAGAACTTGTAATCACATTTTTCTTTTCTCAAAGATCATACAATAACTTACTCAAGTCATCTACGGTATCACAATTTAGATCTGTCTTTAACATCAAGTACTTTAAGCTATCATATTGCCTTATAGTCTCATAACACAGCACTGAGGGTCAAGAGTCTTTGCCCAATGCAGACTAAACCATTTCAATGGCTTCGGTTAACAATATTCTCATATAACCAAACCCTTCTAACAAGTAATAGACTTTTCAACTTTTGTAAGACAAAAATTTCTATCGTTTAAAGCAGCCTTAAATTATATCAAAGATTTCTAAGAACTATATACTTTTCATTCAAACTGTCTGTCCTTTACCCGTAAGGAAATGAAATCTTATTCCCAGACACACATATCTCATTTAATCCTCCAAACAATAACTGATTATCGATTGAACAACCAAGCCAGTCTTAATCATCAATAAATGACATTTCAAGAAATCTTCTCTTTCAGTCGATAGAATGACTCAACATGTAATCATTCGAAATTCAATTATCATGTTAATCAAAAGACCATTTCAAATACATTAACTCAGAATAACAAGAATATCCCGACTGAAGGCATTAACTTTAATTAACTTACTCAGGAAAAGAAATCCAGATACTGGAATTATCATGTTGCTATAATCAAATCGGAAACATAGTCGTAATTGGCATAATCTTCATAAGCCAAAGAATACACTTTAGATGCGAACCATGATTAATAATTTACAGAATAAATGTGACAAGAAAAAACCATATAAAGAAGTCCAAGACAGAGATATCCAAGATAAGAAATTCAATGATTTAGAAATCCAAGATACATTGTCAAAATGAAAGATCCATAACAAAGCTCATAAGAAAAATATGAAGGATCTTGATAATTCCTCAGAGAAAAGAAGTTCGGAAGAATACATCCTTCCAACCCACTAGATGTAAATGCAACAAGAATGATATACCTTCCCATATATATACATATCGAATAGAACATCAATTAGAAGAAACGAAGTTATATCATCAAGTGTACTTTTTCATTAAGCTTTAATAGGTGAAACACAATTGAATGTTAGAGGGAAACGGAGCAATACTGATTATATATACCAGCCAGACTACCAATACTTTCGTCTATACATCATGATTAGAAAACATTTCCATAAAAAAAAGGTTTTATTAGAAGAGTAAAGGCCATAGGAACAAATCTTAAGAACAATTAGACATATAGAATACCTCAAAAGAGACTGTCAAAATCTGTTCAGCCATAACTGTCACACTCAATGTCTTACCTTTCAAATATTATTCCTTTAACTATTTTTGTCATCACTAATCTCGTATTATTCCTTTCACTTTCATAAGGAATTTCGATTACTACATTCTTTCGATGTCGTGCCTAAATCAGTCGGTTTACCAAAGTTAATTTCTTCTCTCATTACAATATTTCGTAAACCAAATAATCTTTAAATCAACCAAATACCTTTCTAGTTCCGTCTTTACTTATCAACTCATTCTCAAACTCTGACCATATTTAAATCATTCTACCACTGAACTCTTTTCATGTCATAGTCGTAAGCTTATTTCAGCACAAGACTCATGAAATCCATTATAAACACCACTCTGATAAGGGGGTAAGGTCATAGGGCCTCTGACTCGACTCTTATATACATATGTATATGATACAACTTTCATCATCATAGCGACACCATCACAATCATGTCATTCATTTTAGGAAAAATTATCATTCATATTTGTATTTCACAATTTTTTGATTATTTTATTCACTCAAGTTCACTTGTGCATACATTCTATGAATTCTGGATAACTTTTCTCGTCACATTCACTTAATTAAACATATCAAGCACATCATATCATTTGAGGGCCACAAACATGGATGAGTATACATTACAATCAAAACCTTGATTTTGCACATCATCATATACTTGTCATTACAATCATATAAATCTATCCGAACAATTTAACGCATTTACTTAAGCTATACGAGCTTGCCAATCATAATCATTCAAATAATTATACATGAACACTCATTCTGCCTGTATTTTTAGTAAGTTATCTAAACACATGCATTCACTCAAACAAATCAATCATATACACCATGGGATTGTCTATCAACCGTAGTAAGCTCATTATGCCATGTACACATTCTATTTCATGTTTCTCATATCAAAAATATGTATATATACATTTCATGAATTCTTATTCTGTAACACCCCTTACCCGAGACCGTTGCCGGAGTCGAACACGAGGTGCTAACAGACTTAATTCATTTATTTGCACAGTCCATTTTAAAAATTTCCAGACAAGCTGGCTAACTGCGTCACTGTCACCTTAAAAATCATATCTCGAGTTCCAAAACTCAAAAACCAGTTCCGTAAATTTTTCCTGAAACTATACTCATATGTCCATCTACAATTTTTTTTCTAGAATTTTTGGTCAAGCCAATTAGTACAGTTTATTAGTTAAAATCTCCCCTGTTTCAGGGTTCAACTACTCTGACCTTCATGCATTACGACTTAGATATCTCCCTGTACAGGGCTTCAATACTTATGCTGTTTGTTTCTAAAGAAACTAGACTCGAAAAGGAATCTGTACATATAGGGCATGACTTCTAATTATCTCTAGTTAATTTATAGTGAATTTCCAAAATCGGAACAGGGGATCCAGAAATCGCTCTGGCCCTGTTTCACGAAAACTTAAACATATCATAAAATATGGCTCATATGATCATTTTGTTACTTTCATATGAAAATAGATTCATCAAGGTTCGATTACATAATTTATTCACTATTTAATTCCATTCCTACTATTTTTAGAGATTTTTCAAATCCATGTCACTGCTGCTGTCAGCATCTGTTTTTAAGGTAAACTTTACCTATTTCATGGTTTTCCATGGATCAACTAAAATTTTGTCATACATAGCACCAAAATGATCGTGATTAACCATTCCAATGGCTAATCGTTACCAACATTTCCATAACACTCCATGAACAACATACAAAATGATTATATCGCTATGCTCAAAATATATATAAGCCATTTTCGCATGGCTATCCAAATATATACATTACCGAAAGGTACATGACCAACAACAAAAGGGTAGTCCTATACATGCCATTTTCAGAGTTCAACTAAAAGAGTACCAAAAGGGCTTTGATAGTGTGGATGACTTCGACTTTGACACTCTCGAATCCGCTAGCTGACGAACCAAAATCTATAAAACAAAGTATCAAAGAAACGGAATAAGCATTTAATGCTTAGTAAGTTTTGAGTAATGAAATCATGCACAACTGAAGTATAGCATTCATATGACTAAACGAATAATTTCATATACACATATTCTCACAATCATACCTACTTCACATTTCCAACCCTTATATTCATACATAAGGAATCAACTTGACTAAAGGCCGGAAGCTTGTTAATCGATTGAGCGAATACTATTTAAAAGGAATCAATTATTCCAATGCATATACAAAACATACCTCATCGTTGGGGTTTTACGAGGGTATTAATTGAAATTAATACAGCAAGATTGCTCATTCCCAAACCAAGTACCTTGAGTTTAGCGGATATAGCTACTCGCTCAAATGCCTTGGGACTTAGCCGGTTATAGTAACTCACAAAAATGCCTTGGGACTTAGCCGGATATAGTAACTTCGCACAAATGCCTTCGGACTTAGCCGGATATAGCAACTCGCACAAATGCCTTCGGGACTTAGCCCGATTATCATCCAAATATTCATGCACATATCATTAAATCATGACACATCTATATTTCATTTTCATAACTAGAATTCAAACACAAGTCACTTATCAAGCATTATCATTTTCGGCTCAATAGCTACATACAAAGAGCATGATTGATTTGCTTATAACATGATCTAATCGAATCATAATCTAAGTTCCATTACTCGAAAACTTACCTCGGATGTTGTCGAACGTCTTCAACGACTATTCAATTACTTTTCCTTCCCTTTATCGATTTAGTTCCCTTTGCTCTTGAGCTTAATTTAACAAATAAATTGATTTAATCATCTTGAACATCAAGAGAAATTCAAGGTACTTAGTCTATATATATATATATTAGACATTAGAGTCATATTTATGAAATCATGAACCAAATTCAACATATTGGCTAATATTCTCCTTGAGCCGATTATCTAAGTCAAGATAGAGTCATCATTATGCTTGCCTATAACCGAATACATGCAACACCAATCTATCTATTCATTCATGTGTGCATCTTATTTAAGCATGTATATCTACAACCGAATTCATCATATAAATATCTATGAATTCACTCAAACAATCTCAATACCACACATGGTGCTCAAACCATTATTCAAATTCAAAACTCGGCTAGTACACATATATACACTAGCAATCAAATACTAACATTTGCACTTCACCTTAATAGCTAGCTTAGCAAACCTTAATTTAACATATAATTGTTCATAACACAATTAAAGCATCCTCTCCATTCCATTAATTTAAAACACATACATTGCCCAATAATATCCAAAATCATATTCGGCCTTAGTACACACTTGTTAGCCGATTTTTCTCCATTTAGTAACTAATGCACATATGTGCTCATTTGCTAGACTCTACTTCACCTAACTACCATTTATCACTTCTATTTACTACCATGGCCGAATGTTATAACCCAAGCCACACATATTGTTCCTCAAGGCCCTTCAATGACCACATTCGGCACCCCTTAGGAACAACCCAATTTCAACCTTCAAGAAGGAAGAAAAAAATATATGTACTAAGAGCTTCAAACTACTTGGCCGAATATCAAACCTCCAATCAATCAAAATTTAATCCATGGAATGAATAGAACTTGAACTAACCACCTTCTTTATACATAATTTTCCAAGAATTTCAAGATACTTACCTCTTCCTAATCCTCATCCAAGCCGAACATGAAGCAAGAGAACTCCTTTCTCCTTGAAATTTTCGGCCAAAGATGTTAAAGGATGAACACTTTTTTTTTTCTTTTCTTTGTTTTCATCACCCTTCATCTCCTTATTTTATTATTTCTAACATAAAACATTAACACAACATGTTTATAATATGTTATGACCCATAGCATGGCCGGCCACTAGCTCAAATTTTGGGTAATTTGACATGCAAACCCATCATTTTTATAACATGCATTAATAGGCCACTTTACATTTGCCAAGCACATTTCTAAATTTTCTCACATAAGTCCTATTTGCTAAAATTCACTTTCAATTAACGAAATTCAAATATGAAATTTTCACACATGCATATATATATATAATAAGCATCAAATATGACGGTTAGTTATTTTTATGACTCGGTTTTATGGTCCCGAAACCACTTCCCTACTAGGGTCACATTAGGGCTGTCACATATTCATACCTTTTCGAGTTTCAAATCAACATAACTGCACTTTATTAGAATATCTTTGTATCTCTATCTATGTGATTGGGTGTAGCTAGGTTGGAGAGTACCTTGTCTACAAAAGATAGTTCTCATTCGCATTGGGAGACATCATACTAACATGAATCTGTGGCATGTATAGCTAGACTTTTACACATGCTAGGTTAGTCTGAAAACTGACTAAACCATAGCTCTGATACAACTAAATGTAACACCCTTTACCCGTATCCGATGCTAGGACAGGGTTCGAGGCGTTACCAGACTTAAACGCATGCCATTTCCTAAAACCGGGCCATAAAATTTCATTCGTATCAAAAATTTTCATACACATGCATAATGTCCCTTACACGAGCTACTGAGGCTCTAAACATGCATTAAAGGCAGTTTGGGACCAAACTGAGAACTTTGAAAAGTTTTGGGAAAACATAGAAAAAACAGGGTCACACACCCGTGTGTCATCAACACGCCTATGTCCTCAGGCCGTGTAGCTCTCTATTTATGACGTCAGTAAAACAAATTGAACCACGTGGCCAAGCCACACGCCCGTGTGCTAGGTCGTGTCCTCCACACGGCTGAGACACATGGCCGTGTCTCTGCCCGTATGGTAGCACTTAGGTTATTTTCCAAGCCTTTTTGTTGCCTTAATCTTTCACAAATGTAACCACTTTAAAGACAGCTATCATAACATCATTTTAATGATTTAGCATGCCTCACTAAGGCACGTTTTTAACAACCAACCATAACATATTACCCAATAATTAATCTCTACTTATTCAACAAATGTCCATGTTCAAAAATTATCAACTTAATGCCAATTTATGCATTTATTCTATAACGATGACCACCCCGAATGGTCCTAAGGCATTCTCATGTACATATGTTATACTATTCATTCATAGTAAACAATTATAACCACATTGTAAGGCATTAACAAGTAGTAAGGATAATTAGGTTAATAAGCCAAAACATTATAAGCCACATCCCATGGCTATATACAATGAATCAACATAAGCCAATATATTTGGCTACTCATGATAACATCTAACATAAAAACTAAGTCTTTATACATACCACTCACTTGTAAAAGCTTAACATATATATATATATATATATATAAGTCGATACTTCCAAAATGATGACTTGATAGTGTGATGCTGCCTCCGACGATTTCCAACCCCTAGCCGACCTGGCAACACTAAACAAATGGAGTGGAGGGAGTAAGCTTAAAGCTTAGTAAGTCCATATGAAAATAATAAGCAATATGCCAACATGTTTCTTAAGGTAATACAACCATAATTACACTTTTACTTATATTCTGGTCATGTTGTTTTCTCGAGACATAGTTACCAATTTATTTATATCTAGAGCTGCCAAACTCCAAATTAAGATCCGCTAATTTTACCTGAAACTAGACTCACATATTTTGTTTACCATAAAATTTTCAGAATTTTTGGTCTAGCCAGTAAGTATAGTTTATTCTTTAAATTTACCCCTTTTTCACTATCCGACAATTCTGACCCCTCTTCACTAAAAATTAATTATCTCATAATACGGGAAAGGGATGATGTTCTCGTCTATTTCTCTTAAAAATAGACTCATTAAGAATTCTAATCATGCAAATTATAACCCATAAATATTTTTTACAATTTTAAATGATTTTATCAATTCAGGATAGGGGATTTTGAAATCATTCTGACTCTGTCTCACAACAATTTAAATATTTCATAGTATCAAACTCCTTTGCTTACATAGATTCTTCTATGTGAAACTAGACTCATTAAGATTTAATTTCATATTTTATTCAACCTCTAAATAAATTTCCACAAGTTTTGGTGGATTTTCAAAGTCGGACTACTGTTGCTGTCCAAAACTGTTTTAGTGTAAATTAATGATACTAAGTTTATCACACCTAATTAATTCATTTTCACCACATTGATAAAAATACATGTTTATACATCATAATTATAGACCTAAAATCACAAGGTCATGACAAAATCATTCTCATAGGCATGACTTACCTATTTACATCCTCACCAAATGAGCATCATAAACCGAAATCATTTCTCATGAGTTTGGCATAAATACCTGTGTTACTCAACATGCTCAACATGCTCATATACTTACTCATATTCATTTCCTATAAATCATACAACATGAATTGAAATCACATCTCATCAATTTTATGTAAGTGCCTGTACCACTCACAACATATCCATAAGCTCTATCATTTCGATATAAACTATACATCTCTCGTTGAACCATTTGGAATACTACAAGTTATTCAATAGCCCCAAACAGAGGATAAGATTCCAATGCCATGTCCCAGACATGGTCTTACACTGGCTAGCACATCAAAGTCGATGCCATGTCCCAGACAGGTCTTACACTGACTTTCATATGTCGAGGCCGATGCCATATCCTAGACATGGTCTTACTCTAGCTAGCACATCAAAGTCGATGCCATGTCCCAGATAGCTCTTACACTGAGTTTCATATGTCGAGGCCGATGCCGTGTCCCAGACAGGTCTTACACAGACTCTCATCTATTGGTGTCGATGCCATGTCCCAAACAAGTCTTACACTAGCTTGTATATCTCGAGGCCAGTGCATGTCCCAGGCATGTCTTACACTAGCTCTCATCTCAATGCCGATGTATGTCCTAGACATGTCCTACATTAGCACACATATCACCCAATATCATGGCATGAATATCCAAGTCTATTCCTAATGTTCAACCGGGAGTCTTTATTACATTAATTTCTCATCATGCGTACTCATAGTCACAATCAAAACAATTTATGCAATATCAATTCAATCACACATCTTAACAATATAGTTGCATTATTAACATACAACTTACTTGTTTCAATGGAATGTCATATTCCATCAACATATAATTAAATACAATCATAGCAAACTAGATTTCAAGTATATTAACAATAATATGAATAACATACTTATTTAGTCACACGGACATAGCTCGAATGAAAATTTTGACCAATTCTTCTATTTTAGTCCATAACCTCGTACTTTCCGATTTAAGCTCGAATCTCGGTTTTCTTGAACTATAACAATAAAATACACTATTTTAATCATCATATTAACCAATAAATTTCATAATTTATACTTTGGCAAAATGACCATTTTTCCCCTAGACTTATACAAAAATTATGATTTTACCCATAGGCTTGTAAATCGATTTTTATCAAATTTCCTCCTTTACCAAGCCTAGCTGAATTCTTTTTATAACTATAGCAACTCAAAATTTCAATTATTTCACACATTTTCAACCTATTTTAGAGACTTCACAAAATTGTCCCTTTAGGTGTTTTTCATGAACACCACTTCAAAAAAGTTGTTTATTTAACAACCAAAATTCACTTTCCTTCATAAAATTTCAGCTAACAACATAAATTCTCTCATGGAAAAACCTTATAATTTAATCCATTTTACTAAATAGTCCCCTCATTAGCTAGATTATGCTACAAGGGTCCCAAAAGTACAAAAATTATCAAGAAAGACCATCAAAATCACTTACTTGCAAGGGTTGAAGAGTGGCTGCAAATTTCAAGCTTTCAAAACCCCTATTTTTCTGGTATTTTCGGTGGAGATAATGAAGGTAAAAAAATGATATCACTTTCTCTTTATTTTATTTTATTTCTAGTCAAACAAGTTACCAATTTCACCTAACCTTTGAAAATTTTAGTTCCCTTGTCTCTATGGCAGGCCACCACTAATTTAAAGGCCTATTTGCAATTTAAAGACCCAAAATTATGGTTCTCTAGCTATTTAACACATTTGGCTAGCAAAACAAAACTTTTTCCCTTTATGCGATTTAGTCCTTTTTCTCAATTAAGCTCACAAACACTAAAATTAATTCACCAAAATTTTCATGCACTCATATAATCATGTTATAATACCCAAAATAATATTAAAAATAGTTTCTCCTGCCTTAGAATAGTGGTTTCAAACCCACTGTTTCGACTAGGCCAAAATTGGGCTATTACATGAATCGTAGACGAAAGACAATTGAACTGAAATGTCAAAATAATGAGACTATTAGAATTGAATTTGATGATCTAAATAGTTTGCCAGTGGTGATCTCGTCTATGTTAGCTCAGGGATTTGTGAGAAAGGGGTGTAAAGCTTATCTTGCTTATGTTCTTGATACTAAAGTGATAGAAACTATAACACCCCAAACTCGGCCCAGACGTTATGGCCGGATCCGACATGCCACATCGAAGCGTTCAAAATGTGATATAAAAAAACTTACTTAGTGTTTTAAAAGATAATTTCATTGTAGGTTAAAGTGAATGGAAGTTGTGCACCAGGTAGGAAACCAGAAAAAGAGGAGGTGAGTCCATTGGATTGCTTAAGTACCAAGCTCCTTTCGGATCCAATCCTAGACATGCACACCGCCATTGCCACACCTCAACGTCGTGTATATTTTCAAGAAACCAATTTGATTATTTCCTTTTTAGGAAAAGTGATTAATTCTGGAAAATATTTTCATTGCGGAAGCTTTGCTTGTTGTCGTGTTATTTTGAAATCAATTACTGTTTTTGAAAACGCGCCCTAAAGCTATCCAATCTCAACAGTTAAATATAAGTAATACCTATCTTAATAAAACATATTAAACCCATCAAAAAATAATTAAGCGGCTTTATTACATTTAAAAATACCCCCAAAACCTTAAACGTAAATAAAAGGATGTCCAGTTCACCAGAAGAAAATCAAACTTGCAGAACGTGTGGCCACTCCGAATCCCTCACAGCTCCAAGCCAACTATGGTTGGGGATTACCTGCGTGGATGAAAATAAAAGGGTGAGTTTGGGGTAAACTCAGTATGTAAATTAACCCAACCATAGCCTATATCGGCTCAAACCACAGAAATAGAATAAGTTGGGCTTAGCCCAGAACAGAAGTTAGAATATAGCCCATAAGCCTATAATAGATCAGAACGGATATTACATGTTTATGCAAAACCCAACCCATATCCAACCATATGCACCCCCATACCAACCTTTCACCATGTGTGGAGACTACTCGACCCACCCAACCGCTACACGACCCAGAAATATGTAGCATGGCTGCGAGAATAGATAATGTGACAGAGTCACCAGATACAGATAATCGTGGCAGAGCCACTAAAACAGATATATGTGGCAGAGCCACCAGATCAGATAATTGTGGCATAGCCATCAGGACGCTTCCTCCATAATATAACCCATGTCCCCATGCAACAGATATACAATCATGGCATACATCATACAGAATCAGATCATCATGCTTTTTAGTCAAAAGTAACCCTAGGGGTATAATGATAATTTTGCACCTAGGGGTATATCAGTAATTTCCATACATTGGGGTATTCAAGTAATTGCACTATTCTTAAGGTTTTCATGCATAGCATAGCCATTTACCGAATTGGGACCGTTGGCCCACTATCCTGATTTTGGTCCATTAAGCCCAAAAACATCAAAATGCACGGAATCGTGCACTCTGTAGTCATATACATCAACTATTAATCTCACGAGCATTCGCACACTCGCAAGTTCTCAAAATACCGGCTTTTCGGCATTTCAACTTTTCTACTTTTGCCGATCTAGTTTATAAGAGGGTGTTAGTTACACACCTGTTTGCGACGACATGTTGATGAGATCCACACACGAACTACCTACAATTGGATTAGTAACACGTTAATCTAACTATCAAAAACGAACTACGTATTAACCCCTTACCATATTCGGCCAAAAGCACCTTAGGCACTAGCGATCCTACCTTTGGCGAAATTAGCCATTATGTTTAGACCCAGTCGTTCCACTTGTCCAAGCCTTCGATTAGCAGCCTTTAGATCCCACTATTATCAAAATAAAATAGCTATAACAACCCTTAGAACTACAAGACCAAATCGACAGCCTCCCTAACCTTTAAGGGTTTCGACTTTTTCTAAAACCTGAAATAAAGATTATGTTCAAAAACTTACCACCGGTTCCTTCAGTCAATGATTCCAATGAACTCCTACTCGATTTTGATGCAGATCTAACCCCTCAAATGATAACAAAAGTCGAGCCTTTAGTGATCTTAAAATTCGGCTATGTCCCTATGGCTATGCATTTTCGACTTTTTGTAACAGTGAAGAAAAGATGAGGATTTTGTAGTGGCTTTGTCGACAGAAACTTGGGGTTCAGAGGACTAGAGAATCAGTCAAGAAGATGGGGGAAAATAAGAGGGTTTTGACTAAAAGAAAATGGCACAAAAGAAATCAGGCTTTCGGGATTTCGGCTTTTTAAGGCAATCGACTATAGGCTTAAAAACATCTGATAAAAAAATGAAGATGAGTAGAATGGTAGAGAGATTCGGCAGACAAGAATAAGAAAAGAAGTTGATGAAGAGAGAAAGAAGAAGAAAAAAGAAAAAGGAAGAATGGTCAGGAAATAACACAATTTACCCTTAATGCCGAACTTATACTTGGCATTTGACCCAGCCGAAACTTGCCCCCTAAAGAAAACCCTTGGCCGGCCAACTCTTGCTCCTCAAGAGTCCACCATTCGGCCAACATTGCTCTCCCTAATCAGCTCCTAAATCCTCTCCCTTATCCCCTCCTTACTCAATCTCCTGAGCAACGCAAACTCCTCCTGACAGTCTTTTAATTAAGTTCCAAAACTTCCCCTTTCTATTCATAAAAATAATTCCCTTAATATGCTGTCATTGTGACTTGAACCTTAGTTCTCCCTAGCATCCATACGCCACTTTCATAGCCTTCCCAGTGGCGTCACATGCCACTCTGCCACCTGTTTCCTTGTGTTCTATTTTACCCAATTAATACTTAAAAGCCGAATTAACCAAAACCCTTTTTTCTTATGAAACTAGAATTAACTAAAATTACCGGGTTTTAACTTAAGCTTGGGTCTTCCAGAGGCCCACTAACATAATTAAACCTACGCCAAAAAGACAGAACACAGAAATTTTAAATTTTGCCAACATTCACTGAATTCCCAAAAATTGGGGAGTTACAACTCTACCCTCCTTAAAGAAATTTTGTCCTCGAAATTTACCTGATCCAAACAGATGAGGGTATTGCTGTTGCATCGCCTCTTCTGGCTCCCAAGTAGCTTCCTCTCTGCCATGATTACGCCAAAGCACTTTCACTAATGGGACAGATTTCCTTCTGAGAACCTTAACATCTTGAGCCAATATTTGCACCGAGTCCTCCTCAAAGGTTAAATCAGTCTGAACTTCAATTTCTACAACTGGCAGACATGAGCAGGGTAAGAACGATAACGCCTTAACATGGAGACGTGAAAACATCGTGAATCATGTCTAACTCTGGAGGCAATTCCAATTAATAAGCCATTGGGCCTACTTGCTTCAAAACCCGATAGGGCCCAATGAACCGCAGACTCAACTTGCCCTTCTTACCAAACCTTAATATCTTCTTCCAAGGAGAAACCTTTAAGAAGACCATATCACCTACTGAGTACTCAATCTCCTTACGCTTCAAATCTGCATACGACTTTTGCCTATCAGATGATTTTTTTAACCGATCCCTAATTATTCTGACCTTATTCTCAGTATCAGCTACCAACTCTGGTCCAAGAACTTGTCGCTCTCCTAGCTTAGTCCAACAACTAGGTTTACGACACCTTCGTCCATACAGTGCTTCATACAGTGCCATACAAATACTCGCCTAGTAACTGTTATTGTACGCAAATTCTGCCAACGGCAAGTACTCTTCCCAGCTACCTCGAAAGTCAATTATTCATCCCCTCAACATGTCCTCCAGAATCTGAATAACCCTTTCCGACTGACCATCAGTTTGGGAATAAAAAGTCGTACTAAAGTTCAATCGCGTCCCCAACGCCTCATACAACTTTTGCCAAAATCAAGATGTGAATCTGGGATCTCGGTAAGAGATAATCGAATCTGGGACTCCATGAAGTCGCACAATCTCCGCCACATACAACTTGGCTAACTTTTGAAGTGAAAAGTCAGTACGTACAGGTATAAAATGAGATGATTTGGTCAACCTATCCACAATTACCTATATCGAGTCTTTCTTCGATGGTGTCAAGGGTAGCCCACTCACAAAGTCCATGGTTACCCTCTTCCACTTCCAAAGTGGTATCTTCATTGGCTGCAACAGTCCAGAAGGTAATTGATGCTCAGCTTTCACTTGCTGGCATGTCAGACATTTCCCTACAAAATCCGTTACTTCTCGTTTAAGTCCAGGCCACCAGGACAATTCTCGCAAGTCGTGATACAACTTGTTCCCTCCAGGATGAATGGCACAAAGTCCCCCATGAGCTTCCTTCAATATTGTCTGCCTCAAATCAAAGTCCTTGAAACACAAATTTTTCCTCGGAAGCACAGAACTCCTTCGCAATTTAACCCAAACTCAGAAGTTTACCCTTCCTTAACTTGTTGAAAACGAGCGACCAAAGACTCATCATTCAACTGCTTTTCCTTAATCTGATCCACCCAGGTTGGCCTCACTTGCAACTCAGCCAACAGACTTCCATCATCATACAGACTCAGATAAGCAAACATTGCTCTCAGGTCAGATACAGTTCTATGACTTAGAGCGTCGGCTTCCACATTAGCCTTGCCTGGGTGATACTCGATCGAACAGTCATAATCCTTAAGTAACTCAATCCATCTCCTTTGCCTAAGGCTCGGCTCCTTCTGAGTCAACAAATACCTAAGACTCTTATGGCCTGTGAATATAATACACCTTTCTCCGTACAAGTAATGTCTCCAAATCTTAAGTGCAAATATCACTACTGCCAACTCAAAATCATGAGTAGGATAGTTCCCTTCGTGAGGCTTAAGCTGTCGTGATGCATATGCAACCACCTTACCCTCTTGTATTAACATGCAGCCCAAACCTACATGTGATGCGTCACTGTACATAGTAAAATCCTTCCCAGACTCCAGCTGAATTAACACAGATGCTTCTGTCAGAACTTTCTTCAACTTCTCAAAAGCTCCCTACTGGTTCTCAGTCCATACAAACGGTACCCCTTTCCTTATGAGTTTTGTCAGAGATGCTGCCATCACAGAAAAACCTTCCACAAACCTTCTGTAGTATCCTGCCAATCCTAAGAAACTCCGTATTTCTGACACAGACCTAGGCGGCTTCCACTCCAAAATCGCTTCAATTTTCTGAGGGTCCACCTTAATCCCCTCAGCAGAGACCACATGTCCTAAGAAGGTTTCCTCCCTCAACCAAAATTCACACTTGCTGAACTTCGCATAAAGTTCCTTCTCCTTTAACACTTGCAGCACTATACGGAGATGCTCATCATGTTTTGCTTCCGTTTCAGAATATACCAGGATATCGTCAATAAAGACGACTACGAACTGATCCAAAAATGGTTGGAACACACGATTCATCAGATCTATAAACGCTGCAGGAGCGTTCATCAGTCCAAATGGCATAACCAGAAACTCGAAATGACCATACCGAGTCCTGAATGTCGTCTTATGGATATCTGCCTCCTTGACCCTTAACTGATGATATCCAGATCGAAGGTCGATCTTGGAAAATACAAAAGCTCCTCTAATCTGGTCGAACAGATCATCAATCCTTGGCAGTGGATACTTATTCTTAATTGTCAGTTTGTTCAACTGGCAATAATCAATGCACATCCGCATCGTACCATCCTTCTTTTTCACGAATAGCACCGGTGCTCCCCATGGGGACACGCTTGGCCTAATGAAGCCCCTATCCAACAAATCTTGAATTTGTGCCTTTAACTCCACTAACTTCTTCGGTGCCATCCTATACGGTGCGATGGACACGGGCACCGTTCTAGGCAACAAGTCAATTCCAAACTCAACTTCTCGGTTAGGAGGCAATCCTGGTAGCTCCTCCAGAAAAACATCTTGGAACTCCTTTATGGTCCTAACCTTGTCCACTATTATCCCCTCCTCTTCCGACTGACTTACAAATGCCAAATAGGCCTCACAACCTTTTCGAATCCACTTTTCGGCTCTTAATGCCGACAGCAGATTGGACAAATAATCTCTTCGCTCACCTATCACCATAACCTCCTCATCCTTTGTGGTCCTTAACACCATTCGTTTAGCAGTACAATCCAAAGTCGCCTTATGCTTAACTCCATCAGATCTCTAGGGAAAATCCTACCTTGAGTTTCTAAGGGTATATCCCTATACAGTTTGTCTACCCTAACTGAGTGACCCAAAGGACTTAGCATTGATACCCCACTCACAATCTTCTCAGAGTGCACACCCAACAACCCAGATATGGCACATGCAACATAGGAATGAGTAGATCCAAATCCACCAAAGCAGTATACGGCATGCTAGAAACCAAAAACGTACCAGTTATGACGTCAGGTGCGTCACCCTCCTCTCGACGACGAGCTGCATACACCAACACTGGCTGTCAAGCTTCAGCATTTTCGGCACCCCTACCAGGTGCCCCTCAACCTCGACCACTTCTATTTCTACCCCTACCTTGTCCACGTCCCCTCGGTGATTGTGGTCCACCTCTCACGGGTTGAGCAACCCTCTGTACAGCAACTTGAGCCTGATAAGCCTTCTAAGGACAGTCTTTAACTCTATGCTCCATAGATCCACATCGAAAACAAGCACCGGAACATTTGCTACACTTGCCCAAATGTACCTTACCACAGTCTCCAAAGATTGGTGGTCTAACAACATTCATCGGCACTGCTCAAACTGGTTCCTCCACTCTTGCTCTTTTAACATTTCTATTAGCACCACCCGCCGTCCTAAATCCCTCCGAAAATAGTTTTGATCCTTCTCCCGATTCTGCTTTTCAGCACGCTTTACCTCCTCAGCTATCTTTGCCTTCTCCACCAAGACCGCAAAGTCTCGCTCCCTCTGCGGAGCAATCAACACCCTAAAGTCATCCCTAAGACCATTCTCGAAGCGCACACTTCGCGCATATTCTGTAGTGACTATGCCCACGGCATACCGGCTCAACCTCAGAAACTCGGCATCGTACTCAGCAACTATTTTATCTCCTTGCACCAGATTCAAGAATTCCTTTCTGCGGGCGTCCACATAACTCACCCCAACATACTTCCCTTTAAAGGTCGTCTTAAATAGTTCCCAAGTTACCTTATCAGCTGGGGTCCTTTCTGTGACAGCCCAAAATTGACCCTAGTCGGGATGTGGTTTCGGGACCACAAAACCGAGGCATAAAAATAATTTAAAATTTATTTTGATGCCTATGATATGTGTTAAATTGTGTGTGACATTTATGATGATTTGATTTAGTGTTATAAATGTGAATTTCACTAGAAAGGGCCTAGTAGTAAACTTTGAAAGTATGATAGGGAAATGTGTGATGACTAATTAAAGCATGCATGCAAAACAATGGACTTGCATGTCAAATACCCCCTTTTTATAGGTGGTGGCCGGCCATGGCAAGAGAGGATGGGCAAAACATGTCATAAACATGTTTTGTTGGTGCATTAGGGAGAAATAATAAACAAAGGTGTATGGGTAAAAAAAAAAGAATGAAAAAAAAAATGTGTGTGAGTGTGGTATCCCCCCCATTGCCGTGAGTTGTAGAGAAAGAAAGAAAAAAATTTGTTCATCCTTTATTTGAGCCAAAACTAAGGAAGAAGGAGGGATTTTTGCTCCATTTTTGGTTTAGAAGAGATCTAGAAGGAGATTAGGCTATACTTGCATCAAGATTAAGGTAAGTATGAGGTTGTGTCATGAGATTCATGCATGTTTTAGTTGCTAACTTGATGTTCATGTTAGCCATGGTTCAAATCCTTGTTGTGCCATGGAAATGGTATTTGGCCAAGGTTGATATTGTGTTAAAGCCATTGCATGCTCAATGTGAAGCTTGTTGATGATGCATGCAATGATGGATTGACTACTCTTGAAATTTCTTTTAGCATTCTTGAGTAAGACATTGAATTCTTTGTTTAACCATGACCGAAGTTGAAAGGGTATGGTGTGTGATGTATTTGGCCATGGTATGCTCATGAGCATGGTTTATGCTTCTTGCATGTTAGTTAAAATTTGTGTTTTGGATGGTTAGGAACACCTTAAAATTCGGCCTTGCACCTATATGTGTATATATGTTTGCACATGATGTTTTGGTTATGAAGTAAGTGATAAATATGTTTGTTTAAAGAAGAAAGTGTTGAAGAATGTTTGTGAAATTGCAAGTACATTCGGCCTAGTACACATATGATGTGAAAATCTTGCAATTTATCGTTGATTTTGTGCAAGTATGACTAAGTATAATCGGCCACATGAGGGGAGTTATTGTGCATGCATTCATTAGAGGCAAGCTTAATGGTGCCTATTCTTGACTTAGGTAATCGGCTACCTTGTTGTGAGCTAAGGCCGAGTGTGTGCGTAATTAAAGAAAATTGACTAAAGTGCTTAGTTATGTGATGTTGAGTCAATGACATGTGTATTCGGCCAAGGCTAGCAAGCGAGACTTTAATAAATTGAATTTGTTTGAATTAGCTCAAGAGCTTAGAGGACCACAATCGGATAAGGGGAAGGAAAAAGTGATCGAATAGCCGTTGAAGCCGTTCGACAACATCCGAGATAAGTCTTCAAGTAATGACCCTACTTGAATTATGTGAAATGAAATTATGGATGTGTAACGATTACTGATATACGTGTGTATGAGTATTTGAATGGTACCCGGGCTAAGTCCCGAAGGCAATTATGCTAGTGATATGTTTGTGTTTGAGCCTTAGTAACGAAAATGAAACATGAATGTGTAATGATTATTGATGTATGTGTGCATGAGCAATTGAATGATATCCGGGTTAAGACCCGAAGGCAATTGTGCTAGTGACTATATCCAGGCTAAGACCCGAAGGCATTCATGCAAGTTGTTATATCCGGGCTAATACCTGAAGGCATTTGTGCGAGTCGTTATATCCGGGCTAAGACCCGAAGGCATTCGTGCGTATGGTTATATCCGGTTGTATTCCGAAGAAACTTGGTTTGAAGGTGAGCGTTGGTTGCTGTAATAAATTTAATTAGTACGCTCGAAAAGCCCAAAGGATAAGGTATGTTTACATGTGCAATGGAAAAGTCGATACGTTTGAATAATATTCGTCAATCGACTAACGAATTTTCAGCTCTTGAATTGGTGGATATCTTGTGAATGTATATGTTGATGAAGTGTGAAGTAAGTATGATTATGTGAATGAGTATTAATGAAATGATTCATTTGGCTATGTGAATGTAATGCTTTAGTTAAAGGCGATTTCATTGCTTGAGATTTACTAAGCATAAACATGCTTACCCCGTTGCTTTGGCTCTCTGTTTTATAGATTTTGCTCGTTAGCGATCGGATTCGGGATCATTGAAGTGAAGTCATCCACACTATCAAACCCCTTTTTGGTACTCTTTTAGTTGAACTTTGGATATGGCATGTATAGGACTACCCTCGGTTGTTTTCAAGTACCTTGTGATGTATATGTGTACGGCCATGCGAAAATGGTTCGTAAAAGTGGAGGATGGAATTCGACCATTTGTGCTTTGTAATTATATTTGGTTTCATGATGTGATTATGGTTTGGAATGAGAGTGTTGGTCACATGATCAGCCATTGGAATGGCTAAACATGATCATATGTGGACCTATGTATGACTAGACTATAGTTGGTCCATGGAAACTACAAAATAGGTAAAGCCTACTTTAAAAACAGATGCTGCTAGCTGCAGTGACGTGGATGTGAAAAATCACCAAAATTTGTAGGAATGGTATTAAATAGTGAGTAAGTTATGTAAACTAACCTTGACGAGTCTATTTTCATATGAAAGTAACGAAACGATCATATGAACAGTATACCGAGAGATATTAAAGTTCTCGTGAGACAGGGCCAGAACGGTTTCTTGGTCCCCTGTCGCGACTTTGAAAATTTACTATAAATTATCCAGAAAGAATTAGAAGTCGTTCCTTATATGTGCAGATTCCATTTTGAGTCTAGTTTCATTAGAAACAAACAACACCAGTATTAAGGCCCTGTACAGAGGGATATTCAAGTTGTAATGCGCGAAGGTCAGTGTAGTCGACCCCTGTAACATGGGTGACTTTAACTAATAAACTGTACCAATTGGCCCAACCAAAAATTCTAGAAATAAATCCATGGATGAACATATGAGTCTAAATTCAGGGAAAATTTACGGAATCAGTTTCTGAGTTGTGAAACTCGAGATATGCTTTTTAAGGCGACAGTGACGCAGTTCTCCAGCTTGTCTGGAAATGTCAAATTGGTCAGTGCGATAAGTGGATTTGGCCCGTTAACCCCTCGTGTCCGACACCAGCGACGGTCTCGGGTTCGGGGTGTTACAATTTTATTGGTATTAGAGCTACGGTTTAGTCGATTCTAGGACTACCGTGATATGTTTGGGGTCTAGCTATACATGCCATTAAGTGATAAATTGATAGTGTGGAGATTTCTGACAATTTGAATTTGTGTTTGTTTATAGCAATGGATCCCGATCCCAACCGAGCAATAGCTGATGATGTGGAGAGTGTGGCGCCTGCTCCCGCGCAAGGGACAGCGCTGGCGGACTCTCAACCTATTGCCAGCAATCCGAATGATGAGGCTAGGCAAGCCTTTTATAGCGTGATGAATGATTGGTTCAACCAATACATTCGAACTAACACGGCTGTTCCACAACCTCCATTCCCGAGTAATGCAACCCCGCACCTACAATACCTCCGTGGCTCGACCAAATAAGGTCAAGTAAGTCCCCAATCGATGAATTCAAAACATGGGGCTACTGAATTTAAAGCTACAGATGACGACGATGCCGAGCAAGCTGAATTTTGGTTGGACAACACTATCCGGGTGCTCGATGAGCTATCTTGTACACCTGATGAATGCTTAAAGTGTACTATCTCCTTGCTACGCGATTCCGACTACTATTGGTGGAGTACTCTGACTTCTGTTGTGCCCAGAGAGCAAGTAACTTGGGAGTTCTTCCAAACTGAGTTCCGAAAGAAGTATATCAGTCAGAGATTCATCGACCAAAAACGAAAGGAGTTTCTTGATCTTAAGCAAGGCTCTATGTTCGTTACTGACTACGAGCGAAAATTTGTTAGACTCAATAGATACGCTCGGGAATGCGTTTCGTCCGAAGCTATTATGTGTAAACACTTCGAGGATGGGCTGAATGATGATATAAGGATGTTCGTTGGCATTCTCGAAATACGAGAGTTCGTAGTACTTGTTGAGCGAGCTTGTAAAGCCGAAGAGCTTAGAAAGGAGAATCAAAAAGTTGATGTGAGAACTGGAGAAATTCGAAAAAGGTCCTCAAGAAAGTCTATTCAACAGGCATCGAAGAGATTTCGAGATGATGTGAGCCGGTCCAGAGGCGCTTCGGGCTTTTCTAGACGAAATCGCGATCGACCCCCTGTGACCACACGAGTCACTTCGATCGCCAGAGTGGAAATGATCGTCGAGGAGAGCGAGTGTCGACATTGTGGCAAATGGCATTGAGGAGCTGTAGGTTCCGTGATCGCTCTGCTATAAGTGTGGATCGGCCGACCACTTTATCAAGGATTGCCCGAGGTTGCTTGAACAAAATGTAAGTCAAAGTGGAAACCGGGTGCTACCAACGCTCGAGGTAGGCCATCCAATACGGGCAATGCTAGTGGCGGTCGAGAGGGTCGAGAGATGCTACAACAAGACCCGAGGCTCGTGCTCTGCTAGGACTTATGCCATCTGGCATGCGCCGAGGATCTTGCCTCACCGGATGTTATTACCAGTACTTTCACTCTTTTCGATACTAATGTGATTGCTTTGATTGACCACGGTTCTACTCATTCTTATATATGCAAAACCTTAGCATCCAATGAAGACTTTGCCTATTGTGTCTCTTGAGTTTGTAATTGGTGTCAAACCCTTGGGTCATTACGTGCTTGTCAACGAAGTGTGTAAGAAAAGTCCCTAGTATTTCGAGGTTCTTGTTTTCCCATGGACTTGATGCTTTTTCCGTTCGACGAATTGACGTTATTCTTGGTTTGGATTGGTTGACCATGCACGATGCGGTTGTAAATTGCAAAAGCAAGACTATCGATCTGAGGTCTGCGAATAACGAGATAATTCGGGTTGAGTCTACGGACTTAAAGGGTTGCCGGTATAATATCGGCAATGTTGGCCCGAAATATGTAAGAAAAGGTGCGAAGTGTACCTTGCGTATGTGTTCGATGACAAGGAGTCAGAAAAGAAGCCCGAATCTATGCCAGTGGTTTGTGAATACCCGGATGTTTTCCCCGAAGAATTGTCGGGTTTACCACCTGTTCGGAAATAGAGTTTGGCATCGAATTGGTACCGGTACCACTCAATTTTGATAGCTCCGTATCGTATGGCCCCAGCGGAATTAAAGGAGTTGAAAGCTCGATTGCAAGAATTGGTGGATAGAGGTTTTGCTCGTCCGAGTTTTTCACCTTGGGTGCGCCGGTGTTGTTTGTGAAAAGAAGGATGGAACCATGAGGACGTGCATCGACTATCGTCGATTTAATAAAGCGGCGATAAAGAACAAATATTCGTTACAGCGTATCGACGATTTGTTCGATCAAGCTGAAGAACCTCGGTGTTCTCGAAAATAGATTTGAGATCGGGCTATTATCGATTCTGAATTCGAGATTCGGACGTACCCAAGACCGCCTTCAAAAGCGAGATATGGTCACTACGAGTTCCTAGTGATGCCGTTTGGGCTTACTAATGCCCTACGGTATTTATGGATTTGATGAATCGGATCTTGAGACCATATTTGGATCGGTTCATAGTCGTGTTCATTGATGACATCTTGGTCTATTCAAGAAATGAGACCGAACACGCCGAACACCGAGGATAGTGTTGCGAATTTTACGGGATAAGCGGTTATATGCTAAGTTCAAGAGTGTGAGTTCGGTTGAGGAGGTTAGCTTCTTGGGTCATGTGGTATCTGCATCGGTATTCGAGTCGACCGAACAAAATTTCAGCCATACTTAACTAGAAGCCTCCGAGAAATATTACTGAGGTTCGGAGCTTTTTGGGGCTTGCCGGTTATTACCGACGATTTGTAAAAGGTTTCTCAATGATAGCCACGTCAATGACAAAGCTACTCCAAAAGGATGTTAAGTTCGAATGGACGGAGAAATGTCAGAAAAGTTTCGATCAACTGAAAACTTGTTTGACTGAAGCCCCAATTCTAGTGCAACCCGAATCGGGCAAAGAGTTCGTCATTTATAGTGACGCATCCCTACTTGGGTTGGGTTGCGTATTGATGCAAGAAGGGCGAGTTGTGGCCTATGCGTCGAGACAATTGAAGCCACATGAGAAAAATTATCTGACCCATGATCTCGAATTGGCTGCCATCGTATTCGCCTTAAAGATATGGCGACATTACTTATTTGGTGAGAAGTGCCATGTGTATTCGGATCATAAAAGTCTCAAATATTTGATGACTCAAAGAGACTTAAATCTGCGACAAAGACGTTGGCTCGAGCTGTTAAAGGATTATGAGCTGGTCATTGACTATCACCCGGGAAAGGCGAATGTGGTTGCGGATGCCTTAAGTCGTAAATCATTATTCGCTTCTGACGATGAATGTGCACTTGTACGTTCGATCCGACAGTGTGTTAGTAGCTGAATTGAAAGCCAAACCATTATTGATACATCAAATTTGTGAAGCTCAGAAAGTCGACGATGAGTTGGTTGCAAAACGGGCTGAGCGTGTTCCGAACAAGGAATCGAAGTTTCAAATTTATGATGACGATTGTTTGAGGTTCAAAAGTCGTCTGTGTGTTCCAAAGAATTCGGAACTTATTTCGATAATTCTGAACAAAGCCCATTGTAGCCGAATGGCAATCCACCCGGGGAGTACGAAGATGAACAACGATTTGAAGCGTCGGTTTTGGTGGCATGGTATGAAGCGAGACATCTCGACTTTGTTTTGAGATGTTTAATATGTCAACAAGTGAAAGCGGAACATCAAGTGCCTTCAGATTACTTGACCGATCACGATACCCGAGTGGAAATGGGATCGAGTCACCATAGACTTTGTATCCGGATCGCCATTGTCGTGAGTAAGAATGATGCGGTTTGGGTCGTGGTAGATAGATTGACTAAGTCGGCTCACTTTGTCCCGTCGTCACGGATTTTCAATGGACAAACTAGCGAATTATCGTTTCTCAGATTGTGAGATTACACGGGTGCCTATTTCCATCGTGTCGGATAGAGATCCGAGATTTACCTTGCGATTTTGGAAGAAGTTGCAAGAAGCTTTGGGTACCAAGTTGCATTTCAGCACCGCGTTTCACCCCCAAACCGATGGTCAATCCGAGCGGATAATTCAAATACTTGAGGATATGTTGAGATGTTGCATCCTCGAGTTTAGTGGTTCATGGGAACGGTATTTTCCTTTGATTGAATTCGCTTACAACAATTGTTTTCAATCAAGTATTAAGATGGCACCCTACGAGGCTTTGTACGGTCGTAAATGCCGTACACCATTTTTGGACCGAGCTCGGTGAAAGCAAAATTTTCGGTGGATTTTATTAGAGATCTTTGAGCAGAAAGTGAAAGTAATCCGTGAAAGTCGAAGATAGCCTCCGACCGTCAGAAGTCGTACGCGGATCTGAAGCATAAAGACATCGAGCATCAGGTGGGGAATAAAGTGTTTCTCAAGGTTTCGCCTTGGAAAAAGATACTCAGATTCGGCCGTAAGGGCAAGTTGAGCCCGAGGTTCATTGGGCCATATGAGATATCCGAGCGAGTCGGTCCGATTGCATATCGTTTGATTTTTCCCCGAACTCGAAAAGATTCACGATGTCTTTCATGTTTCGATGCTTCGACGCTATAGATCTGATCCATCGCACGTGATTAGTCCATCAGAGGTTGAAATTCAAGCCAATATGAGTTATGAGAAACAACCGATTTGTATCCTATCACGTGAAGTGGAAGAGTTGCGAAACAAGCGGGTTCCACTAGTGAAAGTGTTATGGCTCAAACACGGGATAGAAGAAGCTACTTGGGAAACCGAGAACTCTATGAAAGAGCGATACCCAACCCTATTTACGGTAAGATTTTGGGGACGAAAATTTCTTAAGTGGGGAGAGTTGTGACAGCCAAAATTGACCCTAGTCGAATGTGGTTTCGGGACCACAAAACCGAGGCATAAAAATAATTTAAAATTTATTTTGATGCCTATGATATGTGTTAAATTGTGTGTGACATTTATGATGATTTGATTTAGTGTTATAAATGTGAATTTCACTAGAAAGGGCCTAGTAGTAAACTTTGAAAGTATGATAGGAAATGTGTGATGACTAATTAAAGCATGCATGCAAAACAATGGACTTGCATGTCAAATACCCCTTTTATAGGTGGTGGCCGCCATGGCAAGAGAGGATGGGCAAAACATGTCATAAACATGTTTTGTTGGTGCATTAGGGAGAAATAATAAACAAAGGTGTATAGGTAAAAAAAAGAATGAAAAAAAATGTGTGTGAGTGTGGTATCCCCCCATTCTTTGTGAGTTGTAGAGAAAGAAAGAAAAAAATTTGTTAATCCTTTCTTTGAGCCAAAACTAAGGAAGAAGGAGGGATTTTTGCTCCATTTTTGGATTAGAAGAGATCTAGAAGGAGATTTGGCTATACTTGCATCAAGATTAAGGTAAGTATGAGGTTGTGTCATGAGATTCATGCATGTTTTAGTTGCTAACTTGATGTTCATGTTAGCCATGGTTCAAATCCTTGTTGTGCCATGGAAATGGTATTTGGCCAAGGTTGATATTGTGTTAAAGCCATTGCATGCTAAATGTGAAGCTTGTTGATGATGCATGCAATGATGGATTGACTACTCTTGAAATTTCTTTTAGCATTCTTGAGTAAGACATTGAATTCTTTGTTTAACCATGACCGAAGTTGAAAGGGTATGGTGTGTGATGTATTTGGCCATGGTATGCTCATGAGCATGGTTTATGCTTCTTGCATGTTAGTTAAAATTTGTGTTTTGGATGGTTAGGAACACCTTAAAATTCGGCCTTGCACCTATATGTGTATATATGTTTGCACATGATGTTTTGGTTATGAAGTAAGTGATAAATATGTTTGTTTAAAGAAGAAAGTGTTGAAGAATGTTTGTGAAATTGCAAGTACATTCGGCCTAGTACACATATGATGTGAAAATCTTGCAATTTATCGTTGATTTTGTGCAAGTATGACTAAGTATAATCGGCCACATGAGGGGAGTTATTGTGCATGCATTCTGTTAGAGGCAAGCTTAATGGTGCCTATTCTTGACTTAGGTAATCGGCTACCTTGTTGTGAGCTAAGGCCGAGTGTGTGCGTAATTAAAGAAAATTGACTAAAGTGCTTAGTTATGTGATGTTGAGTCAATGACATGTGTATTCGGCCAAGGCTAGCAAGCGAGACTTTAATAAATTGAATTTGTTTGAATTAGCTCAAGAGCTTAGAGGACCACAATCGGATAAGGGGAAGGAAAAAGTGATCGAATAGCCGTTGAAGCCATTCGACAACATCCGAGGTAAGTCTTCAAGTAATGACCCTACTTGAATTATGTGAAATGAAATTATGGATGTGTAACGATTACTGATATACGTGTGTATGAGTATTTGAATGGTACCCGGGCTAAGTCCCGAAGGCAATTATGCTAGTGATATGTTTGTGTTTGAGCCTTAGTAACGAAAATGAAACATGAATGTGTAATGATTATTGATGTATGTGTGCATGAGCAATTGAATGATATCTGGGTTAAGACCCGAAGGCAATTGTGCTAGTGACTATATCCGGGCTAAGACCCGAAGGCATTCGTGCAAGTTGTTATATCCGGGCTAATACCCGAAGGCATTTGTGCGAGTCGTTATATCCGGGCTAAGACCCGAAGGCATTCGTGCATATGGTTATATCCGGTTGTATTCCGAAGAAACTTGGGTTGAAGGTGGCGTTGGTTGCTGTAATAAATTTAATTAAATGCGCTCGAAAAGCCCAAAGGATAAGGTATGTTTACATGTGCAATGGAAAAGTCGATACGTTTGAATAATATTAAATCAATCGACTAACGAATTTTCAGCTCTTGAATTGGTGGATATCTTGTGAATGTATATGTTGATGAAGTGTGAAGTAAGTATGATTATGTGAATGAGTATTAATGAAATGATTCATTTGGCTATGTGAATGTAATGCTTTAGTTAAAGGCGATTTCATTGCTTGAGATTTACTAAGCATAAACATGCTTACCCCGTTGCTTTGGCTCTCTGTTTTATAGATTTTGCTCGTTAGCGATCGGATTCGGGATCATTGAAGTGAAGTCATCCACACTATCAAACCCCTTTTTGGTACTCTTTTAGTTGAACTTTGGATATGGCATGTATAGGACTACCTCGGTTGTTTTCAAGTACCTTGTGATGTATATGTATGCGGCCATGCGAAAATGGTTCGTAAAAGTGGAGGATGGAATTCGACCATTTGTGCTTTGTAATTATATTTGGTTTCATGATGTGATTATGGTTTGGAATGAGAGTGTTGGTCACATGATCAGCCATTGGAATGGCTAAACATGATCATATGTGGACCTATGTATGACTAGACTATAGTTGGTCCATGGAAACTACAAAATAGGTAAAGCCTACTTTAAAAAAGATCTTGCCAATTTGCGGTGACGTGGATGTGAAAAATCACCAAAATTTGTAGGAATGGTATTAAATAGTGAGTA
Organism: Gossypium arboreum; assembly: GCF_025698485.1. Taxonomy (NCBI): domain Eukaryota; kingdom Viridiplantae; phylum Streptophyta; class Magnoliopsida; order Malvales; family Malvaceae; genus Gossypium; species Gossypium arboreum. The sequence goes on along the minus strand of NC_069077.1, from coordinate 112,395,620 downwards.
AGTTATGTAAACTAACCTTGACGAGTCTATTTTCATATGAAAGTAACGAAACGATCATATGAACAGTATACCGAGAGATATTAAAGTTCTCGTGAGACAGGGCCAGAACGGTTTCTTGGTCCCCTGTCGCGACTTTGAAAATTTACTATAAATTATCCAGAAAGAATTAGAAGTCCTGCCTTATATGTGAAGATTCAATTTTAAGTCTAGTTTCATTAGAAACAAACGGAACCAGTATTAAAGCCCTGTACAGAGAGATATTCAAGTTGTAACGCGCGAAGGTCAGTGTAGTCGACCCCTGTAACATGGGTGACTTTAACTAATAAACTGTACCAATTGGCTCGACCAAAAATCTAGAAATAAATCCATGGATGGATATATGAGTCTAAATTCAGGGAAAATTTACGGAATCAGTTTCCGAGTTGTGAAACTCGAGATATGCTTTTTAAGGCGACAGTGACGCAGTTCTCCAGCTTGTTTGGAAATGTCAAATTGGTTGGTGCGATAAGTGGATTTGGCCCGTTAACCCCTCGTGTCCGACACCAGCGACAGTCTCGGGTTCGGGGTGTTACACCTTCTCTTCAGCTGGGGTACCTTCTCTTTCAGTGAGCCACCACTGATAAGCCTCGTCCCGTAGCAACGATACGGCTCCTTTCAGCTTCTGCTCCACAGAGTAGTCCAAGTCGTCCATAATTTGTTCGGTGGCCTCCAACCAATATTTCGCCATATTCAGGGCTACACCAGACACACCCTTAAAGATCTCCGCTCCGTTAGCCCGAAGTTGTTCAGAAATAGATCCCCGAATTTCGTTGCCCCTACTTGCCTTGGTAACTCTTTCCAGAACACGAAGCATTGCCTGTGATAGGGCATCAACCCCGGCACCGCGGTCATGAGACTCACCTCTATTATCGGTGGTACCAGTGTATCCGCTGTCGGCATTTGTCCCGAAGATGAAGATCTCGCTCGAGCACTTCCTCGGCCCCGTCCATGGCCTCTTCTATGAGCAACTCTTGTACTCATATCGTATTATCTGATTACAAATTTTTATGCATTAATTCAATATTCCAATGTTTATTACAGATGTTTTATGAATCAGACAGTAATTCAAAGTTTGTTTTCGCAGAATCGAAGTCTAGCTACAGTTTTAGTCTCTTATCAAATTTTCCTATGGTTTCAGTATCATCCTATCCTAGTAGGATTTCAGAACAGACAGATAATTTAGGAAAATGTTTAGAAAAGTTCAGAGTAATACTTACAGGCTTGGGCTGGAGATTCGGAATGCCACCTTCTAAAGATCTAAATTTTGAAAACCGAGTTTTTTTTTCAATATTTATAAAATTTTTGTTTTCGAAAATCTTTGTTTTCGTAAACCCATTCCACAGCCGAGTTGTTGCAACTTGGCTCTGATACCACTAAATGTAACACCCCAAACCTGGCCCAGACGTTATGACTGGATCCGACATGCCACATTGAAGCGTTCAAAATGTGCTATAAAAAAACTTACTTAGTGTTTTAAAAGATAATTTCATTATAGGTTAAAGTGAATGGAAGCTGTGCACCAGGTAGGAAATCGAAAAAAGAGAAGGTGAGTCCATCGGACTGCTTAAGTACCAACCTCCCTTCGGATCCAATCCTAGACATGCACACTGCCATTGCCACACCTCAACGTCATGTATATTTTTAGGAAACCAATTTGATTATGTACTTTTTAGGAAAAGTGATTAATTCTGGAAAATATTTTCATTGCGGAAGCTTTGCTTGTTGTCGTGTTATTTTGAAATCAATTACTGTTTTTGAAAATGCGCCCTAAAGCTATCCAATCTCAACAGTTAAATATAAGTAATACCTATCTTAATAAAACATATTAAACCCATCAAAAAATAATTAAGCGGCCTTATTACATTTAAAAAAAACCCAAAACCTTAAACGTAAATAAAAGGATGTCCAGTTCACCAGAAGAAAATCAAACTTGCAGAACGTGTGGCCACTCCGAATCCCTCACAGCTCCAAGCCCACTATGGTTGGGGATTACCTGCGTGGATGAAAATAAAAGGGTGAGTTTAGGGAAAAATCAGTGTGTAAATTAACCCAACCATAGCCTATATCAGCTCAAACCACAAAAACAAAATAAGTTGGCCTTAGCCCAGAACAGAAGTCAGAATATAGCCCATAAGGCCATAACATATCAGAACGAATATTACATGTTTATGCAAAACCCAACCCATATCCAACCATATGCACCCCCATACCAACCTTTCACCATGTGGGGAGACTACTCGACCCACCCAACCGCTACACGCCCCAGAAATATGCGGCATGGTCGCCATAATGAATAATGTGACAGAGTCACCAACTGAATAATCGTGGCGAGCCACGTATCAGATATATGTGGCGAGCCACCAGATCGAATAATTGTGGCATAGCCACCGGGCGCTTCCTCCATAATATAACCCATGTCCCCATGCAGCAGATATACAATCATGGCATACATCATACAGAATCAGATCATCATGCTTTTCAGTCAAAAGTAACCCTAGGGGTATAATGGTAATTTTGCACCTAAGGGTATATCAGTAATTTCCATACATAGAGGTATTCAAGTAATTGCACTATTCTTAAGGTTTTCATGCATAGCATAGCCATTTACGTACGACCAGAAACATTACCGCGTTTTCTTACCGAATTGGGCCCGTTGGCCCACTATCCTGATTTTGGCCCCCAATTAAGCCCAAAAACATCGAAATGCACGAAACCGTGCACTCTATACTCTTATCACCTTAATTTACCATATACATCAACTATTAATCTCATGAGCATTCACACACTCGCAAGTTCTCAAAATACCGCTTTTTGGCATGTCGATTTTCGGCTTTTGCCGATCTAGTCTATAAGAGGGTGTTAGTTACACACCTGTTTGCGATGACATGCTAACGAGATCCATACACGAACTATCTAAAATTGGATTACTAACACGTTAATCTAACTATCGAAAATGAACTACGTATTAACCCCTTACCATATTCGGCCAAAAGCACCTTAGGCACTAGCGATCCTACCTTTGCCGAAATTAGCCATTTGTTTAGACCCAGTCGTTCCACTTGTCCAAGCCTTTGATTAATAGCCTTTAGATCCTACTATTATTAAAATAAAATAGTTATAACAACCCTTAGAACTACAAGCCCAAATCGACAGCCTCCCTAACCTTTAGGGGTTTCGGCTTTTTCTAAAACCTGAAATAAAGATTAAGTTCAAAATCTTACCACCGATTCCTTCAGCCAATGATTCCAATTAACTCCTACTCGATTCTGATGTAGATCTAACCCCTCAAATGATAACAAAAGTTGAGCCTTTAGTGATCTTAAAATTCGGCTATGTCCCTATGGCTATGTGTTTTTAGCTTTTTGTAATAGTGAAGAAAAGATGAGGATTTTGTAGTGGCTTTATCGATAGAAACTTGGGGTTCAGAGGACTAGAGAATCAATCATGAAGATGAGGGAAAATAAGAGGGTTTTGACTAGAAGAAAACGGCACAAAATAAATTAGGCTTTCGGGATTTTGGCTTTTTGAGGCAATCTACTATAGGCTTAAAAACAACTGATAAAAAAATGAAGATGAGAAGAATGGTAGAGAGATTCGACAGATAAGAAGAAGAAAAGAAGTTGATGAAGAGAGAAAGAAGAAGACAAATGAAAAAGGAAGAATGGTCAGGAAACGGCACAACTTACCCCTAATGCTGAACTTATACTTGGAATTTGACCTAGCCGAAACTTGCCCCCTAAAGAAAACCCTTGGCCGGCCAACTCTTGCTCCTCTAGAGTCCACCATTCGGCCAACACTGCTCTCCCTAATCAGATCCTAAATCCTCTCCCTTTTCCCCTCCTTACTCAATCTCCTGAGCAACTCAAACTCCTCCTGACAGTCTTTTACTTGAGTTCCAAAACTACCCCTTTCTAATCATAAAAATAATTCCTTTAATATGCTGTCATTGTGACTTGAACCTTAGTTCTCCCTAGCATCCACACGCCACTTTTATAGCCTTCCCAGTGGCATCACATGCCACTCTACCACCTGCTTCCTTGTGTTTTATTTTACCCAATTAATACTTAAAAGCCCAATTAACCAGAACCCATTTTTCTTATGGAACTAGAATTAACTAAAATTACCGAGTTTTAACTTAAGCTTGGGTCTTCTAGAGGCCCACTAACATAATTAAACCTACGCAAAATAGACAGAACACAGAAATTTTAAATTTTGCTAACATTCACAAAATTCCCGAAAATTGGGGCATTACAGAAACAAAGATTGAATTGGTACCAATTGTGTGCGAGTATCCAGATGTATTTCCCAAAGAGTTACCGAGTTTACCACCTACCAGGGAGGTTGATTTTGATATTGAATTAGTACCAAGAACAACGCTAATATCAATAGCTCCGTACAAAATGACTCCGAGAGAGTTAAAAGTATTGAAAGCTCAGTTGCAAGAGTTGACAGATAGAGGTTTTTCTAGATCGAGTTTCTCTCCCTAGGGTGCACTAGTGTTATTTGTGAAAAAGAAAGATGGCACAAATTTGTATAAACTATCAACAACTCAACAAAGTGACGATCAAGAATAAAAACCCTTTGCCACGAATAGATGATTTGTTTGATTAGTTAAAAGGGGCAACAATGTTTTTGAAAATTGATTTGAGATCGGGTTATTACCAGTTTTGAGATAAGACTCAGATATGCCAAAGGCTGTATTTAGAACACAGTACAAGCACTACGAATTTCTTGTTATGCCTTTCGGACAAACAAATGCACCTGCTATTTTTATGGATTTGATGAATCAAATTTTGAGGTTGTACTTAGACCGGTTCGTAGTTGTGTTTATTAATGATATTTTGATTTACTCTCATACAAACTTTGAGAGATAAACAGTTGTTTGCAAAGTTCAGCAAATGTGAGTTTTGAATACGAGAGGTTGGTTTTCTAGGATATATAGTTTCAGCCGCGGGTGTCTGAGTTGACCCGAGCAAAATTTTTGCGATTATAGATTGGAAACCTCCAGAAATGTATTCAAAGTCCATAGTTTTTTGGGACTAGCCAGCTATTATAGGCGATTTGTGAAAGGCATTTCGATGATTGCGACTCTGATGACACGATTACTTCAAAATGATATTAAATTTGAGTGGTTAGAAAAGTGTCAGCAGAGCTTCGACCAGTTGAAAGCATTATTGACAGAGGCACCAATGTTAGTTCAGCTTGAGTCAGGTAAAGAAATCGTAGTTTTCAGTGATACATCGTTAAATGGCCTAGTTTGTGTTATGATGTAGGAAGGAAAAGTTGTAGCGTATGCCTCATGATAGTTGAAGTCGTATGAAAAGAATTATCTGACGTATGGTCTAGAGTTAGCCACAATAGTGTTCACATTGGAAATTTGGCATCATTACTTGTAACACCCACTTGTAACACCCCTTACATGAGACCGTCGCCGGAGTTGAGCACGAGGCGTTACCTGACTTAACTTACTAATTCGGGGCATAAAATTTTCTTTTAAAATTAATTAATTTACATTCATTCAATTTGTCCCTAAAAAGGGCCCTTGAGACCCTAAAACATGCAAATGAAACGGTTCGAGACCAAACCGGGAACATTAAAATTTTCTGAATGCTTAGACAAATCAAAACAATTTATTTCATTATTCCTTATAAAACTGCATTGTTCGACTACTCTGACCTCTCCTCACTACGAATCAATTTTCTCCCTGTACAAAATTCAAATAACCATGACGTTTCTTTCTCTTGAAAGTAGATTCACTAAGGAATCTAGAAATATAAAGTATAACTCCTAATTAATTTTATACAATTTCTACTGAATTTATAAAGGCAGAATAGGGGATTCAGAAATTGCTCTAACCCTATCTCACTAAAATTCAAATATCTCTTAATATAGAATTCTTTTGCTTACTCTGTTTCTTTCATATGAAAATAGACTCAATAAGGTTTAATTCTATATCTCATTCGTTACCTAATTTCATTTATACTATTCTTGGTGATTTTTCAAGTTCACATCATTGTTGCTGTTCAATACTGTTTTAATGCTAATTTCACTTTTTCATGATTTCTTTGTATTAACTACCATTTAGGCATACATAACACCGAAACATGTTCTTCATTAGCCATTTCAATAGCTAATCATTATCAAATATTTACATACCATTCTTTAGCCATATCATAAGGACATACACACAAAATGGCTAAGTCTCTATACATGCCATAAACTAGAACGTTCATAAACGAAGATACCCATTTGGTAACTTGATAGTCGATAGTGTGAAGTGATCTCCGACGACCTCCAACCCGAGCTTGCTTTTAAGTGCTCTAAAACATGGGAAAGTGAAAGAAGTAAGCTTATAAAGCTTAGTAAGTTCACATGTAAAATAATAAGCATTAGGAATCAATTTAGCTTACTACTATGCTGCCATAATTTGCTTAAATAATGTTTAGTTCTTACTTTCCCATCTTACTCATCGGTAACCTTAACAAAGGCTCAGAATAGAAAATGCACCTTACTTAATAGCTTGCTTACATACCTGCAACATCTCACCTAACACATGAGTACTCTTTCATAATATAGGCATATTGCCAATCATGTCATAATGTGTCACAAGCATAACTGAAAATTCATCACTTACTTAATACTTGATAATCTCAATTACTTACAATCTCAATATTAAATAAGCCTTAAATGCATACCTGTACTCTTTCTTCATGTTCTCACCTTATCATTTCTTTGACTTACTCTTTGGATTACCCGGGAGCGTTTTCCTTTTTGAATTACCATTGCCATGTCTTGAGATGGTCTTACGTGGTATCCTTGCCTTATGAACTCACCAATGCGATGCCTTGGCATGGTCTTACATGGGACCTTTGCATTATAGTAACTCATCAATGCCATGTCTTGACATGGTTTTACATGATTTCCTTACCTTATAGAACTTATCAATGCCATGCCTTGGCATGGTCTTACATGATATCCTTATCTTACCAAATGCCATGTTCCAAATATGGTCTTACATGGTATCCTTGTCTTACCAAATGCCATGTTCCAAACATGGTCTTACATGGTATCCTTGTCTTATGCCAATGCCACATCTTGATGTGGTCTTACATGGAGTCCTTAATCAATGCTGATGCCATGTCTTGACATGGCCTTACATAGTATCCTTAACCGTCAATTCCTCCTTAAATTCCATGTTATGAACATGGACATTTCTGTCAATTCTTCCTTAATTGCCATGGTACAACCATGGACTTTGAGATACCAATGCCTTGTCAAGTCATAGTTGAAACATACTTGCTCAAATTCTCAATAATAACAATACTAATAACAATAATTGCATAATAATAAAATGCTACTCAACTTACATACTTACGTTCTAATCTCATCATATCATCAACTTAACTTATTCTCATTAAACTATGCTAGTCAATACTTTCTTGTTATCATACAAAGCCATAATACAAAATATGGTCTTACATATAAATTATACAAGTTCTCTTTCCAATATTGAATTATTATCAAACATTAATCATTATATCTGAAATTCAATACTAAATTATTTATGGCCAAATATCAATTTATCATTCAAATATGCATAATTAAATGCTTATTAAACATATGAACTTACCTTGATACCAAAATGACCATTTTACCAACTTTCCTGATCTTCAGTTTTTCTCCCGTTCTAGATCCAAATCTCATTTTTTGAGATCTAAAATATCATATTTCACTTATTTAATTAATGTACTATTCAAAACATCCCCTAACTCAAACTTTGGCAAAATTACAATTTTGTCCCTAAACCTTTGCAGAATTACAATTTTGCCCCTAGGCTCAGAAATTAAAATTTATCCATTTTTCTTATGTTTTATGAAACGCTGAACATTTTCCCCTTCTATGGCAACATCAAATTCCCACTCTATCATGTACTTATGAACATTAGGTATTTTTACTAATTATGTCGTTTGACTCGTTTTCACTTAAAATTGCTTAGCAAAAGTTTTTTAACATAATTTCAGGCTTCATATTCTACCATAAAACATCAAAATAAACACATTTAACCTATGGGTATTTTTCCAAATATGAACCCTAGCATGAATTATTGCTAGAATAAGCTAAATCAAGTTACCAAGACTCCAAAAACGTAAAGAACATTAAAAACGAGGCTAGAATAGACTTACCATTGAGTTGGAAAGCTTGGAAACCCAAACCATGGCTTCCCCCATGCTATATTCGGCCTCCATGAAGAAGATGAACCAATTTTGGCTTTATTTTCCCTTTTTAATTCTTTTAATTACTAAATGACCAAAATGCCCTTAAAGGCTTTTCTTTCAAATTTGTCCTATTCTTTCCCATTTTTGTCCAAACTTAAATATAATGGTCTAATTACTAAATAAGGACCTCCACTTTAAGAGCCAATTTCAATTAAATCCCCTTTATTATCTAGAACACACATTTTGTTAATTTTACAATTAGTCCTAATTATCAAATTAGGCACTTATACATTAAGTTTCTTCACGAAATTTTCACATGATTATTCAATCAATGAATAAACCTTAAAAATTAATCGAAATAAATTTTTTTGACCTCAAATTTATGGTTTCGCAACCACTATTCCGCTTAGGCCCTATTTCGGGATGTTACATTACTTGTTTAGTGAGAAATACCATATTTATATCAACCAAAAAAGGTTGAAATATCTGATGACTCAGGAAGATTTGAATTTGTGACAACAGAGATGGTTAAAATTGCTAAAAGACTACGAATTAGTGATTGACTATCATCCGGGGAAAGCAAACGTAGTTGCTGATGCTTTGAGTTGAAAGCCCTTATTTACTTTACGTGCTTTAAACACACAATTATCTTTGTTTGACAGTGGTTCGATAGTAGCCAATTTGAAAGCAAGACCGTCATTTCTATAGCAAATTTATGAGGTTCAAAAATTTGATAATGAATTACAAGCAAAACGAGCTCAGTGTGAGTTGACTTCTGATTTAAAGTTTCTAATAGGGCCTGATGACTGTTTGATGTTTCATGATAGATTATGTGTACCAAGAAATTCTAAGCTCATTCAGAAGATTCTAAACGAAGCACACAATAGTTGTTTATCAGTACATCTAGGAAGCACGAAAATGTATAACGAGTTAAAATAGCTTTATTGGTGGCACGGCATGAAACTAGATATCTCAGAATTTGTTTCAAAATTTTTGATTGGTCAACAAGTCAAAGCTGAGCATCAAGTGCCATCAAGTTTATTACAGCCTATTATGATTCCTAAGTGGAAGTGGGATAGAGTACAATGGATTTCGTATCGGGTTTGCCTGTATCTCCGAAAAGAAAGATGTGATCTGGGTTGTTGTTGAAAGATTAACGAAATCAACTCATTTCATTCCGGTACGTACAAATTTCTCACTTGATAAATTAGCTGAGTTGTATAGTTCTGAACTTGTGAGATTATATGGTGTTCCCATATCTATTGTTTCGGATAGAGATCTAAGATTTACTTCGCGATTTTGGAAGAAATTGTAAGAATTTTTGGGTTCAAAGCTGCATTTTAGCACTGCATTTCACCCGCAAACGGATGGTCAATCCGAACGAGTTATTCAGATACTTGAGGCTATGTTCCATTGTTGCAGTCTTGAGTTTAAATGTAGCTAGGAGAAATATCTACTGGTGATTGAGTTTGCTTATAATAATAGTTTCCAATTGAGTATAAAGATGGCACCGTACGAAGCACTATACGGTCGTAAATGTTGAACAACATTTTACTAGATTGAGCTCAGCGAAAATAAGATTCACGGAGTTGATCTGATCAGAGAGACTGAAAAAAAGTGAAAGTAATTTGCAATAGTTTGAAAGCAACTTTGGATCGAAAGAAATCGTACGTAGACTTGAAACAAAAAGATATTAAGTTCCAAATCGGGGATAAAGTGTTTTTGAAAATGTCGCCATGCAAAAATATATTGCAGTTTGGTTAGAAAGGGAAATTGAGTCCGCGATTCATCGGACCGTATGAGATTACCAAGCGAGTTGGGCTAGTGGCATGTCGACTATCTTTATCATCTGAGTTAGAGAAAATACATAATGTGTTTCATGTGTCGATGCTTCAACGATACCGATCTGACCCTTCACATGTTATTTCCCCGACCGAGGTTGAAATTCAGTCTGATATGTTATATGCTAAAGAATCGATTCAAATTTTTGCTCGTGAGATCAAAGAGCTAAGAAATAAGAGAATCGTATTAGTGAAAGTATTATGGCATCGACATGGGGTTGAAGAAGCTACATGGGAACCCAGAGAATGCTATGAGAAAAGAATACCTGACCCTATTCACTGGTAAGATTTTTGGGGACGAAAATCCCTAAGGGGGAGAGTTGTAATAGCCTGGTTTTGGTTAAATCAAAATAGTGGTTTTAGAACCACAAATCTGATGTTAGAAAATTATTTTAATATTATTTTTGGTATTTATAGCATGTTATTTGATATGTGTGAAAATTTCGTGAGCTAATTTTATCGATTGGTTGGTTAATTTGTGAAAAAGGACTAAATCGCGTAAAATGTAAAAGTTGCATTCTACTTGTTATAGGTATCTAATAGTTAAAGAACCTTAAAGTTAAGGTCCTTAAGTGGTAATTAAACCAATGATTGCATGAGTGGACCATTATGGTCAACCATTAAGTGATTATAATAGTTTTATAATAAGGTTATTTTTAGAATTTGATAATTAATGATGAATTAAATAAAACAAAGCATAAAAATTATTCTTTTATCATCATCTTTGGCCGAATGAAGCATGAAGAAAAGCTAGTTAGGGCTTGAAAATTTTAGCTACTTCAAGATCAAATTGTAAGTCCGTTTTTGCTTAGTTTTTAATGATTTCTATGTTTTTGTAATCGTTGCAACTCAATCTAGCTAGCCCGTACCTTTAATTTTGAAACTGTTGAAGATTTTAAGAGTTGCCATTGATGATTTTATGTGTTCGTTGGTGTTTGAAGATGAAATATGAAATCTTGATGATAGTTTTACATGTTTTGTAAAGTGATTTTTTGATGAAAATGCATACTAGGGATTAAATTGGGAAATGTGCAAATTATGTGGTTAAAATGTGAAATAAATAAAATTTTTGGGCTGCTAGGGACCTATATATAATTCGGCCAAGCATCGGTTCTGTTGAATTGAGTGAATTTTGTGTATTTGTGAAATAAGGACTATAGTGTTAAAAGTGTGAAAGTTTAGGGGATAATGTGCAAACAGGCCTAAATGTATGTTTTGGACTAAATTGAATGAATGGTTGATTAAATAAGTTAATTTTAAATATATTTAGATTAGGAAAGGAGAAATACAGACTTGGATCGGGGAAAAGATAAAGTTATCGACTAATCAACTCGATTCGCCGTTTTAACATCTGAGGTAAGTTCGTATGTTATAATTTTATTTCAATTGTATTTTATATGCTTTGATATAGCATGAATTGTGATTATGTGATTATGGACAAGTTCAAAAACAATTCGATTGTTGGAATCTCGGTTGAACCTTAGGAATAGTTTAGGATGCTAGTGACATGTCATTAAGGATACCTTGAGTTGGCTTCGGGCCATGATTTAACACTTCACGTACGAGATAATTCGATTTGGCTTCGGCCCATGCATATTGACTGATTTGGCTTCGGGCCATGGTATAGGTACTTATCATGTGAGACCCTTGAGTATTCGATTTCTATTCTGAATGGTTCAACAGGTAAATGAAAGACGAGAACCTATATGAGATTGATACGAGATGGTATAGGTATGTGAATAAACCATTTTAGATTTGAATCGAAGAAATAATGATGAGAGTATATAGTTTTGTGAATGAGTACTTGAAAGGTTTGATAGTTAATGAATTTTATATATTGATTTATGTTCTTGTGATTGCATTAAGTTTATCTCATACAAGCTTACTAAGCTTAAAAGCTTACTTCGTGTTATTTTTCTATATTTTATAGTGATTGAAGGCTAGCTCAGATTCGGGACTCGTCGGGAACATCATCGCACTATCAAACATCTAAGTTGGTACCTTTGGATTATAAATTTATGGTATATGACATGTATAGGCTAGATATGGTATTTTGGTTGTGATTATAGCCATGGGATTTGGCTTGTAAATGATGTTAATATTGATGTGTGTTTGCCTATTACAAATGGCTTGTAAATGTATATGTTTTGGTTTGTATATATAGCCATGAGTGATGACTTATTTTGGTATGTTTTGGTATGAATGTGGTGATGGTTTTATAGTTGCTCAAATGGTTATTTGATTTGTAGAGTATAAATGCTTGAGAAATTCCTTGATGAGAGATATGATTTTAGATGTTGTATTGGTTATTTATAGGGTAAGTTATGAATGTGTAAATTAAGGTAAATGAACCATATTGTTTGATATTGTTTTGGCATGTATTTGGCTAAGTAAATGGTAGTGATTTGAGAATTAGAATAGATGAAATTATAATGGTATGAATTATGCATTTGGTTGATGATTTTGGCTGCCTAATTGTATAATGAAATGGTACCATTTTGCCTTGTGTAGGTATTTTAAAGTTGGGGTGGTAAATTGGCCTTGCGAATGGCCTATTTTCGCTCGTGTGTGACACACGATCATGTTACACGGCTGTGTGCCCCTGGTGTTGAAATTGAATTGAAGTTAGTATGCTCAATACAGTCTCACACATGGGCGTGTAACTGATCGTGTGGTACAACTCAGTATACCTCTTAATTGGCACCCAGCCTAGCACACGGGCGTATGAGTTGGCCGTGTTGCATAAGTCAATATACCCTATAGATTTGACACAGCCTAGACACACAGGTGTGTGGTCGGCCATGTGACCCAAGTCAGTATGTATGCCCTATTTCCACACGGCCTAAGACACGGGCGTGTTTGGAGTCGTGTGAGGCACACAGCCTGTTCACAGGGGCGTGTGACCTCTGTATGGTTGAAATTTTTCTTTGTTTCCAAAATTTTCATATGTTATTAGTTTAGTCCCGAACCACTTCTAAAGCATATTTAAGGCTTCGTAGACTCTTCTAAGGGACAATGTGATTCTGTTGAATGATTTATGAGAATGAATGCTTTATGTTTGATAAATGTATGCTATATGTTGTGAATTGATTGGTAATACCTCATAACCCTACTCTAGCGACGGTTACGGATTAGGGTTGTTACACAGAATCACACCAATGACCTGCACTTAAACTCACATCCAAATACCAACACTTCAAGCATTCAAGTTTACCAAACTCTTTCATTCAACATGGCATACCATTACATGCATACATGTTCATATTCTTGCCTTGGTTTAGTCCATATAATAGGCATAATTTAATCAACTACTTAACACATATGTAGCTACCATAGTATGACATTACAAATATATCGAAAGAAACCATTACTACCCATTCCAATGGCTAGATTACAAACATCATTTACATTTACATTCCAATATAGCCAATATAACCTATACATGCCATTGTAACCATAATTGCTTTACCATATTGTACCGACATGGGCCAATGGATAGTGTGAGTGATCTCCGCCAAGCTTCTAATCTAATGAGCTTCCAATTTACTATAAAACAGGGAAAATAAATTGGAGTAAGCATAAAATCTTAGTAAGTTCGTAAAACATGGTACTTATCTTACCATTCATTCTATTTTGAAGTAACAATGTAAGGCATATTCAATCAATTTAACCTCAAGCCCTACACATATTCTCATTTCCCTTGTTAGTCATATAATCCATAATAACATCACAAACATATAAGGGCTCAACAAAAATAAAGTTTCCATGCGCATATGTTTTCCACAACATGTATTCATTTAACATGTATAAATCTTTTCTTTACATTACAAGTATAATCTCATAATAGTTCATATCGAGTTCATATCATTTCATATAAGATTTTTACCCATATTACTCAAAATACATTCAAGGTGTATAAGTCTATAATCAAGGACGTACATACTCATCAAATAAATTCCATACTCATCAAATAAATTCCATGTACAATATCATCATTTCATATATCCATATATCAATTATCACGTATCGTCATTTTCATGTATTTCAGGCTGATATATGTAATAACTCATTTCTTATTCATATCTTCTCATGTCAAGAACTTTTACCTGTTGAATTTATCTAAAATATCGATAGATACATAGGTGGTACACTCGTGGTGTACAAATCAGGATCTGTCAATTCATTTTCAATGGTACCCATAGGGTACTATTTCAGAGAGTACACTCTCGAGCCATATATATATAAACAACAGAATTACCAGTCCAGGCTAAATCCTTTTTATGACATATGCTCTAAAGAGCTTGATCTGGATTACCCGTCTGGGTTAAATCCTTTCAGAAATGAGGTCAATAGAATTACTCGTCCGAGTTAAATCCCGTTAGCAACAAAATTTAGGACCTCATTAATTTCGGGAAATCACATATCCGTCGATTTTTCATTTTATTCAGCTACGATTTAAACATTTTTCTCAAGCATTATCGGCATGTGATTATTTCATACATCCACAACATTCATGTAATTCAAATAAACACATTCCATATTCATTTCAAGCATATAAGTAACATTCTCATCATTTATCCTTTATCATCTATCGGGCATTATCATTTAATTTAAACATTTTTATTTATCAGACTTTATAAAAGTTGTTTATGTATCAATAATCTTTCATTTCCTACCATAAATTTCTAATTTTCCGCATATACATCCATGACCTATTTTCCATACTTTGATAACTTCTCAAATTGATCCCCCAAATAGATAGATTAGACTATCTCGGTTTCAAAATTATAAAAATTACTAAAAATAGGGCTTGATTACTTACCGAAATAAGCTTGATAAGTCTTTTTCCTCTCTCTTAGGGTTTCCATGGAAATTTTTTGGGAAGATGATATGAAATTGTTTTCTTTTTCGTTTAATTAAATTGTCATTTAATAACTTTTCATCTTTTCAATTTAGTCCTTAGCCTTTTTTTATTTTTCCATGGATGAGTCATACCAAAATATCTACATATTTTCTTTAATGGTCTAATTATCATATAAGGACCTCAAGTTTTGAATTCCATAGCTATTTAATCCTTATAGCTAATAGAATTCAACTTTTGCATTTTGTGCGATTTGGTCCTTTCGTAATTACGCACATAATCGATAAAATTTTCTTATCAAAATTTTCACATGACACGTCTATCATAATACGAACATATAATAAAAAATAAATAAATTTTATTCTTGGCTCAGATTTGTGGTCCCGAGACCACTGTTCCGATTTCCTCGAAATTGGTTTGTTACATTTCTTCTCTCTCTCCTAGGGTTGCCATGTATTTTAGGTTAAAGAAGATGAGAAAATAAGATGATATTTTCTTTTTATCTTTTAATTAATTAAATATTTTTCAAATTCCAATTTAGTCCTTACCCTTTTTCTAAATTTCCATGGATGAGTCACCAAAAATTTACATACTTTTCTTTAATGGTCTAATTACCATATAAGGACCTCTAGTTTTGAATTTCATAGCTATTTAATCCTTATAGCTACTAGAATTCAACTTTTGTATTTTATGCGATTTAGTCCTTCTCGTAATTAAACACTTAATCGATAAATTTTTTGTATCAAAATTTTCACACATGTCTATCATAATACGGACCATAAAATAAAATAAAAATAAACTTTATTTTCAGATCGGATTTGTGGTCCCTAAACTACTGTTCTGATTTCACTGAAATTAGGCTGATACAACTCTCCTCCTTAAGGATTTACATCCTCGAAAATCTTACCAGTAAAAAGATTCAAGTATTGCTTCTTCATAGTTTCCTCCGACTCCTAGATAGCCTCCTCTATACCATATCATTTCCAAAGAACTTTTACTAACACTACCTTCTTATTTCTTAACACTTTTGTTTCCCAAGCTAAGATTTTGATTGGTTCTTCACTATATGTCATATCATGCTGAATCTCTACCTCTATCGGAGAAATAACATGTGAAGGATCGGATTGGTACCGTCATAGCATAGACACATGAAAAACATTATGAATCCGATGAAGTTCTGGTGGTAAAGCTAATCGATAAGTAACCGGTCCAATTCTTTCTGTAATCTCATATGGTCCAATAAACTGTGGACTCAGTTTTCCTTTGCGACCAAACCGAAGAACTTTCTTCCAAGGCGATAATTTCAAGAATACTTTGTCACTGACTTGAAATTCTATTTCTTTTCGTTTAAGATCAGGATAGGACTTTTGACAATCAGAGACTGCTTTCAAACTGTCCCTAATCACTTCCACTTTTTCCTCAGTTTCACGGACTAAGTCAACTTCGTGTAACTTTTTCTCACTGAGTTCTGTCTATTACAATGGCATGCTACATTTGCGACCATACAAAGCTTCATACGGTTCCATTTGATAGTAGGCTGATAACTGTTATTATAACCAAATTGAACTAAAGGTAAATACTTTTCCCAGTTACCTTTAAACTCAAGTATACAACATCGAACCATATCTTCCAATATCTGTATTACAAGTTCAGATTGACCAACTGTCTGGGGATGAAATGCAATGCTAAAGTGTAACTGAGTACCCAGAGCTTCTTGCAATTTGCTCCAAAATCGAGATGTAAACTAAGGGTATCTATCTGAAATAATGGAGATAGGCACTCCATGCAATCTGACAATCTCAGAGACATATAATTCAGCTAATTTGTCCAAAGAATAATCTATACGTACCGTAATAAAGTGTGTAGACTTTATCAACTTATCAACAATTACTCAAATGGCATTTTTCTTCTTTGGAGAAAGGTTAACCCCGATACAAATTCCATAGTAATTCTTTCCCATTTCCATTCTGGTATCGTAACCAACAGTAGTAGTCCATAATGCAACTGATGTTTAGCTTTTACTTGCTGACATATTAAACATTTAGATACAAACTCGAAAATAACATGAGCTTCATTCAAAATCTCCTGTACTAGTTCTGAACTTTTCGGTACACATACTTTTCCTAATAACAAACAACCACCCATCTAAAATTCTGAGTCAAGAGTCGATTCACTTTGTATTCATTTTGCTTGCAACTTACTATCATTTTTCTGAGCTTCAGAAATCTGTTGCAAAAACATTGGTCTAGGTTTTAACTCAGCTATGATTGAACCATCATCAGATAATGAGAATCAAGTATTCAGTGCTTGCAAGGTATATAGAGATTTTCTGCTCAGAGCATCTGCCACTACATTGGCTTTTCTCGGATGATAGTCAATGACAAGGTCATAATCTTTTAGTAATTCAAGCCATCTGCGCTGTCTCAAATTCAAATCTTTTTGTGATATCAAATATTTTAGACTTTTATGATCATTGAATATGCGATATTTTTCACCAAATAAGTAATGCTGCTAGATTTTCAATGCAAACACTATGGTTGCCAATTCAAGATCGTGTGTCGGGTAGTTCTTTTCATGTGGCTTTAGCTGTCGTGAAGCATAGGCTACGACTGTACCTTCTTGCATCAAAACACAGCCTAAACCATTCAATGATGCATCACTGTAAATTATAAATTCCTTACCTGATTCAGGCTAGACTAACACAGGTGCTTCTATCAATAAAGCCTTTAATCTATCAAAACTCTGTTGGCATTTGCCATTCCATTCAAACTTTACATCTTTCAGCAGCAAACGGGTCATTAGAGAAGCTATCATTGAAATTTTTTTTACAAACTTCTAATAATAACTAGCTAGTCCTAGAAAACTTCAGATTTTAGACACGTTCTTCGGTGGCTTCTAGTTAACAATGGCTGAAATTTTATTCAGGTCTACTCTGACACCATCAGTAGATGCTATATGCCCAAGAAAACTAACTTCTTGTACCTAAAATTCACATTTACTAAATTTGGCGTACAATTGTTTCTCTCACAGGGTTTGCAACACTATTCTCAAATACTCAGCATGTTCATTTTCATCTTGGGAGTAAACCAAAATATCGTCTATAAATACCACCACAAACCTGTCTAAATATGGGTTGAAAATTTTGTTCATCAAATCCATAAACACTGCAGGTGCATTTGTCAAACCGAATGACATCACAAGAAATTCATAGTGTCCATACTTGGTTCTAAAAGCTGTCTTTTTTACATCCGAATCTTTTACCCGTAGTTGATAATAGCCAGAATGGAGATCAATCTTGGAAAATACAGTGCACATTTTAACTGGTCAAACATGTAATAGCCCATTTTTCAATGAAATTAGAACAGTGGTTTTGGGACTACAAATCTGACCCAAAAATAAAATTTATTTTTATTTTCTGAGATGGCCCTTATTATAATAAGCATGTCGTGTGAAAATGTTGATACGAAAATTTTATCGATTAAGTGTTTAATTACAAGAAGAACTAAATCGCATAAAATGCGAAAGTTGAATTCTAGTAGCTATAAGGATCAAATAGCTATGGAATTCAAAACTAAATGTAACACCCCTAACCCGTATACGTCGTCAGAACAGGCTTTCAGAGCATTACCGAAACTTTTAGAAATATTTACAGATAAATCAGGCAAGTTACTATTTAGATTCCGAAATCATTCGTAACATCCCTTAAATGGACCCTCGAGGTCCAATACGAGCATTAGAATCAAGTCGGGACTTAATTGAGACTTCTAAGAATTTTGTAACACCCCTAACCTGTATCCGTCACAAGAATAAGATTACGAGGCACTATCGACAATACACATCATTCATATACATTTAAGCATTTGTAATCAAAATCCATTTATCTCAATCATTTTGTCACTTATAAGGTCTTAAGAGACATTAAAACATGCTTAGAAGTGGTTCGAGACTAAACCGATAACATATATAAACTTAAGGAAATTTAGAAAATTTTCTTTAATAACAGGATCACACGCCCGTGTGAACAAGCCGTGTGCCTCATACGGCCACCAGACATGCCCATGTCAACGGCCGTGTGAAAATAGGGCATATATACTGACTTGTACCACACGGCCGAGGACACACCCGTGTGCCAGGCCGTGTGAAATCTAAGGGGGTTACTGACTTGGGTCACACGGCCGACCACACATCCATGTGCCAGCCCTATGCCACACACGACTAGTAGACACACCCATGTGTCTAGGTCGTGTCAAAACTGTAGGGTATATTGACTTTAATTCGAAGGGTACCCCAGGGGACACACAACTGTGAAACATGACCGTGTGTCCCACACAGCTGAGACACACGCTCGTGTCTTTGCCTGTGTGGACAGTGTGTCTCAACCGTGTGGACAAAAATAGGCTATTTGCAAAGCCAATTTTCCACCCCCATCTCATACACACCTAGCCATCAAATGGTATCAATTCACCACATATATATAGGCATCCAAAATATGTCAATTCAATCACATATCATGCTATCTATCATCAACCAATTCAACTAGTAAATTCTATATTCAAAACATACCAAATCAACATGCCACAATAAAAAATTCACATAACCCCTAAATGAATTTTCTCACCTTTCTATCAACCAATTCATGCTTCTTACACATTCCAATTCATCATCTATATATCATACCCAAAATATACCATTTCTTAAGCATTATTATATCAACTAATAACTAATCAAATGAGCAACCACTTAGCCATACTAAGAACCATGGCAAACATACCAAAACACATGGTAACTTATAAACATGACATATATCACTTGCCAACATATAAATCAAGCAAATTTAAATGGCCATACACATCATCATTTACAAGCCAAATTTCATTGCTGATATCACAACTATAAAACATACCAAAATGACACTAGCTTGTACATGCCATATACCATATATACAAAGCTTCAAAAGTACCAACGAGATGATCGATAGTGTGATGACGCTTCCCAACGATCTCCGATGGTCGAACTAGCTTCGAAAATCTATAAAACATGGAAAGAACACACAAAGTAAGCTTTAAAAGCTTAGCAAGCCATATACAACTAAAAATATCACATGAACATTTGCAATTTAATATCATCCAAATTAACAAACCTTTCCATTGAACATATATTCAATGTTTTAATCAAGTTCATCAAATATTTCCCCTTTTCAATACTCATATGAATTTCGTACGTACCTGAGTCACTTAGCTCATTCACATATTCTTTCAAGACTTGACTTTGCCCGTTGAACCATTTGGAATTATTAAAGATACTCGAAAATCACATAAGCTCATACAATGCCATATTTTAGATATCGTCTTACATGTTATCACATATCGATGCCACTGTCCCAGACAGGGTCTTACACAAAATCAATTAACAATGCCAATGTCCCAGCCATGGTCTTACATGTAATCACAATACAATAACCTAATGTCATGACATTCGTATCCTATACTATTCCTAAGGTTCGTACGAGACTTTGGGATGTCGTAACTCTGTCGATTCTTGCTTGTAATTTTTTTGTCAACATTCATAATAATTCAACGACAAGTATATACATATAATTCAATGTAAAGACGTTTATTTGCATATGAACTTACCTCTTAGTCGGAATAAACTAATGGAATCGATTATTCGTCAACTTTCAATTTTCCCCGATCTAAATCTGTTTTCTTTCGTTCTTAATCTATATACATTCAAAATTAACTCTTTTATTCATCAATACATTCAATTTAGTCCACAAACACATATTTGGGAATTTTTACACTTTAGCCCCTAAAGTTACACATTTTTACAATTTAGTCTTTATTTCACAAAATCACAAATTACACAATTTCTTTATAATTTCATGCTAGCAGAATTTTCATAGTATACATATTAGCCCATTTTTATCATTTATTCACACATTTAACCCCACATTTTTATATTTTTAGAAATTAACCCCTTTTATGCAATTTCACCAAAAATCACTTTACAAAACATTATAATCTATCAACAATTACTCATTTTCCATCATCAAACATTCAAGAACTCAAGCATTCATCAATGGCATTTCACAAAATCATCAATACTTTCAAAAATTGAAGCATGGGCTAGCTATAATACGAAGCAACGAGTACAAAAACATAGAAATCATAAAAAACTGAGCTCAAAACATACCTTAATCAAGCTAGATAAATGCCGAGCCCTAAATTCTTTCCAAAGCTTTATTTTCTTTGTATATTCGGTTATGGAAGGATAAAAATGATGATGATAATTCAATTTGCTTTATTTTAAATAAATTAAATTACCAAATTACTTATTTAACCTTAGTTAAAACCATTTTAAAACACATAATTCAAGGCCATTTATGTCAAATTCCTCTACCAATGGTCTAATTACATCATAAAGACCTCCCATTTAATAATCCATAGAAATTAGACACCTTTATGAAATAGAATGTAAGTTTTACATTTTACGCGATTTAGTCCTTTTTCTTAAATTAACCACTTAAACGATAAAATTAGCATACAAAATTTTCAAACATATATAAGCACATGCTATGAACATCAAAAATAATATTAAAATAATTTTATGAACTCAGATTTGTGGTTTCATAACCACTATTCTGATTTAGCTAAAACTGAGCTCTTACAACTCTCCCCTTTTAGGAATTTTCGTCTCTGAAAATCTTACTAGCGAATAGGTTTGGATATTGCTTTCTCATAGCATCCTCAGTTTCCCATATAGCTTCTTCAACCCCGTGTCGATGCCATAATACTTTCACTAATGCTATTACTTTATTTCTCATCTTTTTGATCTTACGAGCTAGAATTCAGATCGGTTCTTCACTGTACGATAAATCTAACTGAATCTCAACTTCGGTCGGGGAAATAACATGCGAAGGATTGGATCTGTACCTTTGTAGCATTGATATATGAAACACGTTATGAATCTTTTCTAACTCAGATGGCAATGCTAGCGAATAAGTAACTGGTCCAATTCGCTCGATAATCTCATACGGCCTGATGAATCTCAGACTCAATTTGCCTTTACGACCGAATCAAAATATTTTCTTCCACTGAGATACTTTTAGAAACACTCTATCCCCAATCTGAAACTCAATATCTTTTCGTTTCAAGTCTGCATAAGATTTCTGTCGATTTGACACTGCTTTCAAATTATCGCGGATCACTTTCACTTTCTCTTCTATTTCTCTAATCAGATCAACACCGTGAATCTTAGTTTTGCTAAGCTTAGTCCAGTACAATGGTGTTCGACATTTTCGACCATAAAAAGCTTCATAATGTGCCATTTTAATGCTCAATTGAAAACTATTATTATATGCAAATTCAATCAATGGAAAATACCTTTCCCACGTACCTTCGAACTCAAGAATGCAACATCTCAACATATCCTCGAGTATCTGTATAACTCATTCAGTTTGACCATCTGTCTGAGGGTGAAATGCGGCACTAAAATGTAGCTTTGTACCCAGCGTATCTTGGGTTTCTTCCAAAACCTCAATGTAAACCTTGGATCTTTATCCTAAACAATAGAAATAGGTACTCCGTGTAATCTTATAGCCTCGGAGATATATAACTTAGCAAGTTTGTCAAGCAAATAATCTGTACGCACAGAAATGAAATGAGTTGATTTTTTCAACCGGCCAACAACAACCCAGATTGCATCTTTCTTACTCGAAGATAGGGCCAAACCTGAAACAAAATACATAGTCACTCTATCCCACTTCCACTCAGGAATCATAATTGGCTCCAATAAACCAGACAGTACCTGATGCTCAGCTGTAACTTGCTGACAAATCAAACATTTAAAAACAAACTTTGAAATGTCACGTTTCATACCATGCCATGAATAAAGCTGTTTCAAATCGTTATACATTTTTGTGCGTCCTAGATGAACAGATAAACAAGTATTATGTGCTTCTTTAAAAATCATCTGAATCAATTCTGAAATTCTAAATCAAGATTTGAATCACACTGAGCTCGTCTTGCTAACATTTCATTATCAACTTTCTGAGCTTCAAAAATCTGCTGTAAAAACAACAGTCTCGATTTCAACTCAACTACAATCGAGCCGTCATCAGATAGAGCCAACTGAGTATTCATTGCACGTAGAGCAAACAAAGATTTCCACCTTAATGCATCAGCAACAACATTAGCCTTTCCCGGATTATAATCAATAACTAGCTCGTAATCTTTTAGCAATTGTAACCGTATTCTCTGTCTCAAATTCAAATCTTTCTGAGTCATTAGATATTTTAAACTCTTGTGATCTGAATAAACATGACATTTCTCACCAAATAGATAATGGCGCCAAATCTTTAACGCAAACACAATGGCTGCTAACTCTAAATCGTGCTTCAGATAATTCTTTTCATGTGGCTTCAACTGTCTTGAGGCATAAGCTATAGCTTTGCTTTCTTGCATCAAAATGTAGCCCTGACCATTCAATGGTGCATCAATATAAATCACATATTCTTTACCCGATTCTAGTTGTACTAATACTGGAGCTCCAGTCAAAAGAACTTTTAGCTGATCAAAACTTTTCTAACATTTCTCAGACCATTCAAACTTTATATCTTTCTGAAGCAATCTCGTCAAGGAAGTTGCAATCAACGAAAAGCCTTTCACAAATCGTCTATAATAGCCGGGAAGTCCTAGAAAACTGTGGGCTTCGGATACATTTTTCGAAGGCTTCCAATCCATTATTGCAGAAATCTTGCTTGGGTCGACTCGAACACCTGATGCTGACACAATATGCCCTAGAAAACCAACTCACTACAACTAGAATTCATACTTACTAAACTTTGCATATAATTGCTTATCATGCAGAGTCTGCAATACAATTCTCAAATGCTCAGCATGCTCAGTTTCATCTCGTAAATAAATCAATATATCATCTATAAACACAACAACAAATCGATCTAGATACGGTCTTAAAATACGGTTCATTAAATCCATAAAAATAGCAGGTGCATTTGTCAGTCTGAAAGGCATAACTAAAAATTCATAATTCCCGTACCTCATTCTAAAAGCAGTCTTTGGCACATCGGAGTCTTTAACTTGAAACTGATAATAACCCGATCTCAAATATATCTTTGAAAACACTGTAGCCCCTTTCAATTGATCAAAAAAATCATCTATTCTGGGAAGAGGATATTTGTTCTTGATCGTCACTTTATTCAACTGCTGGTAGTCTATACACATTCTCATCGTGCCATCTTTCTTTTTCAGAAACAACACGAGAGCACCCCATGGTGAGAAACTTGGTCTGGCAAAACCTCTATCCATCAATTATTGCAACTGAGCTTTCAATTCTTTTAACTCTGTCGGAGCCATTCTGTACAAAGCTATCGATATCGACGTTGTACCCGGCATTAACTCAGTACAAAACTCAACCTCTCGGATTGGTGGTAAACTCGGTAACTCTTCAGGAAACACATCTGGATACTCACACACAACTGGCACTGATTCAATCTTCTTTTTAGTCACTTTCGTATCAAGCACATAAGCTAAATAAGCTTCACAACCCTTTCTCACATTTTCTAAGCTAACATCGATGAAATCACTGCAGGCAAACCATTCAAATCATCTGACTCAATTCAGATAATCTCATTATTTTGACATCTCAAATCAATCATCTTTCGTTTGCAGTTCATAATAGCATCATGCAGCGTTAACCAATCCATACCCAAAATTATATCAAATTTGTCAAATGGAAACAACATCAAATCGGCCGGAAAGCAATTACCTCGAATCATCAATGGATAGTTCTTGCTCACTTTATCAACCAACACACACTTGCCTAAGGGGTTCGATACTCTAATTACAAATTCAATAGACTCTACAGGAAAAGTCTTACTAGATCCTAAGTTCACACATACATACGAATGATTTGATATTAGATCTATCAATGCAATAACTTTAGTATCATAGAGAGTAAAAGTACAGGTAATGACGTTTGGAGATGACACTTCTTCGTGAGTGCGAATAGCATAGGCTCATACAGATGCTCTAGCATTAGATCTCGCAGCAGTGTCTCGTGTCGCACCTCTACCACCACTTACATTTACAACATTATGGGATGGTCTCCCTCTAACTGTCGTGTTACTTGGTCTCGCACTCTCAACATTATCTTTTTCAGCTAACTCTGGGCAATCTCTGATAAAATGGTCTAGCGATCCACATTTAAAGTAAGCCTGATCATTCAATCTACAATCACCGGAATGCCTTTTACCACAATGTTTACGTTCAAGTCGGCTAGGTATCGCACTCCCAACACTAGCTATCGAAGTAGTTGGAGCTCTGAAGCTCGATTGTTGTCTTACTCGATCTCTATTTGAATGTCCCACCGATGCAGTAGAACGATTAAATGAGTCTCAGAATTTCTTCGTTGACTTATATACTTATTTTGAAATTTAGTTTGAAAGAACTCCCAGGTAACTCGTTCTCTAAGAACCACTAATATCAATGTTTTCCACCAATGATACACATTATCTCTCAGAAAAGATACAACAAACTTGATACATTCATCTGAAGTACAGGACAATTAATCAAACACTCTGATTGTGTTCTCGAGCCAGAACTCCGTCCTCTCAGCATCATTATCAACTGTAGCCCGAAGCTCTTTGGCCCTGTGTTTACGTATCTTATCCACTGGCAGCTTACTCAATCGAATCGGATCTAGCACTTGGGTCACACGGCCGACCACACGCCTATGTGCCAGCTCGTGTGCCACACATGACCAGTAGACACATTCGTGTGTCTAACCGTGTCAAAATTGTATGGTATACTAACTTCAATTTGATGGGCACTCTAAGGGACACACGGCCGTGAAACATGGTGTCACACACGGCTGATACACATGCCCTTTTCTCTACCATGTGGACAAAAATAGGCTATTTGCAAAGCCAATTTTCCACCCTCATCTCATACACACCTAGCCATCAAATGGTATCAATTCACCACATATATATAGGCAGTAAAAAAATGCCAATTCAATCACATATCATGCTATCTATCATCAACCAATTCAACTAGTAAATTCTATATTCAAAACATACCAAATCAACATGCCACAATCATCAAATTCACATAACTCTTAAATGAATTTTCTCACCTTTCTATCAACCAATTCATGCTTCTCAAACATACCAATTCGTCATATATAAATCATACCCAAAATATACCATTTCTCAAGCATTAGTATATCAACTAATAACTAATCAAATGAGCAACCACTTAGCCATACTAATAATGTAACACCCCTAACCCATTTCCGTCACCGAACTGGGTTACGAGGTATTACCAATCAGAACACGTATTCGAATAATCACATGCATAAACTTTTACACATTTATAAACCATTCATTTTGTCATTTTCATTTCATCAAGCCAAATATAAATGCATTCTCCAATAAGTTTAAAAATTGTTCACTTCCAACCTTGTTCATCCATTTTATAAATCTTTACCTATTTTAATATGCACATTAAGTTTACACTGAATATTATCCTATAAAGAACATGCATTTTTAGCTTAATAATGCATAATTCTTTATAACACCATATACATTCCCTATTCATATATAACCGAAACACATCATTAATCATCATCATGTTTATATATATATACTTAAGGTAAAATGCATATCAAGTCATTTCCTTGTGCATAATTATTTATATAGTCAAACACCAAATCACAAGTTAATCAAAATCATTACAAATGTCTTCCTCTTATAACAAACATATTAAAACGATCTTATGTCATGTTCGAACATAACCAAACTACTTATAATGCTATCTCATATTCAACACTATGACCAGATACAACAGCCAAGATACAATAATCATTTATATATGAATACCATAGCCGAACCAGCCTAATACACACATTCAAATTTAACAAGCATCTTTAACACTCAAAATATATGTATATAAATATACCACATGTAACTTTCATTCAAAACACATGACATAATAATCTAAAGGAACTCAAACATAATCCAACAAATCGGATTAAAGCATGAAAGTTAAGCCATTTTCAAAGCATAAAACACCTATTTCAAACATCATGCATCCATAGTACTTAAGACGTTAACCAAAACGAATTCAAACCACAACTAAGCATAACCGAATTCAAATATAGAAATTAAGCCATTTTCTCAGGGCTCAAATTATACATAAACTGAAATACAGCATTTCAAAAGTATATCCCAGCCTATACATGCCTTAGTTCCAAAATGTAACTTATAAAATACCGAAGATGGTTGATAGTGTGATAGACTTTGTTGACGATCCCCGCTTGTAACTTGAATCGAAAATCTATTAAATAGAATAAACATGAAAACACAAAGTAAGCTATAATAACTTAGTAAGTCATAAAAAAATAAACATCCCAATCATATAATCAACTCATTTTAAGCTAATCCAAACTTCATTATCATTACCATGCTTAACCTCAAACCTACAAATGAAATAAATATCACATTTTCATACATAAAATCTACCTTGGCCGAATGCTCACTTAATCAATTTGACCTAATATTATTCAACTGTCAAAGCCAAAATATCTTAATATAATCAAACATACACATACGCATTTATATAAGCTCAAAAACTATAATATAACATCATGTACATATACCACTTACATGGCCGAATATACATGATCACATATATGCACATATCTAAGAATAAATTCTACAATATTCATACTATTTATTTACAAAGCCAAATACACATACTAAAATCACATGTAATCTTCATTTGTATCACACATAATTAGTAACAAATATCAAGTTACTTATTTACTTTATCTCAAGTAAACAACAAGCTAACCCATACCTGATCATTTTGATCATTTAACGTATTCAATTACCACATCTGCATAAAGTCTTTTAGGCATAAACTTATAATAATTCACCGGCATAAAGCCCGCTAGGCCTAAGCCTGTATCACACACCGGCACAAGGCTTGCTAGACTCAAAGTCTGCTTTTATACACCGGTAATAAGCCTACTAGGCATAAAGCCCGATTTAATTCACCAGCACAAGGCTTGCTAGGCTGAAAGCCCGAATATCACTATTATAAAGCTGTCTCATAAACAATTCATATATCGAAAATTCTAGATATTTCATATAGTTCATATTGACTTTCAAATGTTATAACTCAGTCGAATTAAACTCAAACACGTTATTTCTATGCTTATTCACATTCGGCTACTCTACTATAAACTTATGAATTCTAAATCAACATATTAAACTTAGTTACATTAGAAATTAACAATGTTTAATTGCTTAAGACTTACCTCGGATATTGACGAACGATGTAAATCGACTATTTGACTATTTTTACTTTTCTTCGATCCAAGTCCGATTTCTTTTGTTCTTAATCTATGCAAATTCAAATTAATCTCATTCAAACAATTTCATTCAATTTAATCCAACAACACATAAATGGGCAAATTACCATTTTACTCATGATATTTCATACTTTTACAAATTAGTCCTAATTGCATAAAACACAAAACAAGCATAATTTGCTTATACTATACTTAGGCCGAATACTCCCCACACCCATACAAGTCTTCACATTTTGTTTATTTCACAATTTAGTCCCTCAAATTATTATTTTTACAATTTAGCCCTAATTACTCAAAATCATCAAAAATTCCAATACAAAACATGTTAATCCAAAACATATATTTCATATTTCATCAACTAACATCTCAAAACTCAAATATTCATCAATGGCATAACTCAAAATATTCATCAAAATCAGAAATTCAAGCACGGGTCGGATAGTATTCGAAGCAACGATCTCAAAAACGTAAAAATTATCAAAAACCGAACAAAAACTTACCTTGAATCAAGCTTCCAAAGTGCCGAATGGTTGAAAATTTCTAAAGCTTTATTTTCTTTAAGTTTCGGTCAATAATGAACTAAAATGCATGGCTATTTTATGATTGTTTTATTTAATTTCATTATAATATACTAATTACTATTTTAACCTTTAAAATTTAATTATAAAACCTTATATAACATGTCTACAACCATCCACTCATATAACCAATGGCCTATTTACAACATAAGCACTTCCATTTAAAAAGACAACAACAATTCGACCTTTACACATTTAACTATTAAGTTTTGATTTTACGCGATTAAGCTTATTTATTTAATCGGACACTCAAACGACAAAATTAAATTACGAAAATTTCACGAATATAAATTCACATAAAATAAACACAGAAAATAATTTTTAAATATTTTTCTAACTCGAATTCGTGGTCCCGAAACCACCGTTCCAATTAGGGTCTAAATCGAGCTGTTACAAACAACCATGGTAAACATACCAAAACACATGATAACTTATAAACATCACATATACCACTTACCAACATATAAATCAAGCAAACTCAAATGGCCATACACATCATCATTTACAAGCCAAATTTCATAGCTAATATCATAACTATAAAACATACCAAAATGACACTAGCCTATACATGCCATATACCATATATACAAAGCTTCAAAAGTACCAACGAGATAATCAATAGTTTGATGACGTTTCCCGATGATCTCCGATGTCCGAGCTAGCTTTGAAAAATCTATAAAACATGGAAAGAACACACAAAGTAAACTTTAAAAGCTTACTGAGCCATATACAATTAAAGCTATCACATGAACATTTGCAATTCAATTCAAATATGTTTAACATAGCTAATATCATCCAAATTCACAAACCTTTCCATTGAACATATATTCAATGTTTTAATCAAGTTCATTAAATATTTCCCCTTTTCAATACTCATATGAATTTCATACGTACCTGAGTCACTTAGCTCATTCACATATTCTTTCTCGACTTGACTTTGCCTGTTGAACCATTTGGAATTGTTAAGGATACTCAGAAATCACACAAGCTCGTACAATGCCATATTTTAGATAAGGTCTTACATGTTATCACATATCGATGCCACTGTCCCAGATAGGGTCTTACACGAAATCGATTAATGATACCAATGTCCCAGACATGGTCTTGCACGTAATCACAAAACAATTCCAATGCCCCAGACATGGTCTTACATGTAATAGCATCTCAATAACCTAATGCCATGACATTCGTATCCTATACTATTCCTAAGGTTCGTACAGGACTTTCAGATGTTGTAACACCGTCTATTCTTGCTCGTAATTGTTCTTTCAAAATTCATAACAATTCAATGAGAAGTACATACATATAATTCAATGTACAGATGTTTATTTGCATATGAACTTACCTCGTAGTCGGAATAAACGAATGGAATCGACTATTCAACTTTCGATTTCCCCGATCTAAATTCGTTTTCTTTCATTCTTAATCTATATACATTCAAAATTAACTCTTTTATTCATCAACACATTCAATTTAGTCCACAAAAACATATTTGGGCATTTTTGCACTTTAGCCCCTAAAGTTACACATTTTTACAATTTAGTCCTTATTTCACAAAATCACAAATTACACAATTTCTTTCTAATTTCATGCTAGCCTAATTTTCATAGTATACATAGTAGCACATATTTATCATTTATTCACACATTTAACCCCACATTTTCACATTTTCATAAATCCCTTTTATGTAATTTCACCAAAAATCACTTTACAAAACATGATAATCTATAAAAAATTACTCATTTTCTATCATCAAACATTCAAGAACTCGAGCATTCATCAATGGAATTTTACAAAATCATCAACACTTTCAAAAATTGAAGCATGAGCTAGCTAGAATACGAAGTAGCAATTACAAAAACATAGAAGTCGTCAAAAATCAAGCTCAAAACATACCTTAATCAAGCTAGATAAGTGTCAAACCCTAAATGCTTTCCAAACTTTATTTTCTTTGTATATTCTGTTATGGAAAGACAAAAATGATTATAACACCCCTAACTCGTATCCGTTTCGAAACTAGGGTTAAAGGCGTTACCAGACAGATCGAAACATTTAGCATTCATTTCGCAAACATCAAAGCATCAAAGGTCAAACATCAATATAGTGTCCTTTATTCAGGTCATCAAGACCTTAAACATGCTTTAAAAAGGGATCAGGACTAAACCAAGCTCATACAAAATTTTTCAAAACTTAAATATTTTTTTTAAACTTGTACAGGCCACATGCCCGTGTGAACAGGCCGTGTGCCTCACACGACTTTAGACACACCTGTGTGTCTAGGCCGTGTCAAAATAGGGCATACATACTGACTTAATCACACGGCCACAAGACATGCCTGTGTGCCTTGGCCGTGGTCGAAACTGACTTGGGTCACATGGCTAGCCACACACACGTGTGCCTTGGCCGTGCTCAAGACTGACTTAACTTCATAGAGTAACCCAGGGGACACACGGCCATGCAACATGACTGTGTGTCACACACGACTGAGACACACGCCCGTGTCTCTACCCGTGTGGACAAAAATAGGCCATTTGAAAAGCCAATTTTCCACCCAATTCGGATCAATCCTATAAGCATCAAACCAAACACATTTGCACTATAATTTCAACCAATTTCAATACCAAAACATACATCATTCATGCCATGTTATTATCAACCAAATTCAAACTTAATAGCCATACCAAATTATGCAAAAACATAAGACAAAATCATATCTAAGCATTTGCTTCATAACCTCATTTTACTTCATTCAATCACATGCTATAAACTTACCAATTTCTCAATTATACACATACTAAGACTTATCAAAATTGACCATTTCATTTGGTCATTCATAAGCACATCACATAAGTATAATTTGCATCACATATCATATACCAAAATCAAACCATAAGTTCAACCATAATTAAGCCATATCACATGGCTAAATATACACTTCTCAAAAACATATTCAACTACCTCTAGCCTATACATGCCATACTCCAATATTTATACTTTCAAAATGTACCACAATAAGGTTCGATAGTATAGTGACGATCCTCGAGCTTCTAGTAGCTTTTATATCTATAAAATAGTTGAAAAACATACAAAGTAAGCTTTCAAAAGCTTAGTAAGCCATATACAATTAAACTTAACATTCAGAACATGAAAGCATCATCAAATTACATGTATTTCATGGCCAAATACTATCTCAAATCATATAGTTCATATACATTTATCATATTCCCAATTCAATTACACATATAGCATATTTTCCCATACTTATAACATATATCATCACTTGTACATATACTTACCTTTTATTCTCAACATAGTATACATTTCAAACATACCTGAATCGGATACACATCTCATATAATCATTCGTTTCTCAGAATGCCCGTTGAATCTTTTAGAATCATAAGGATACGCAAATAACTCAGAAAGCTCGTACAATGCCAATGTCCTAAACGTGGTCTTACATGTAATCAAATATCGATGCCACTATCCTAGACAGGGTCTTACACGAAATAAAATACGATGCCAATGTCCCAGACGTGGTCTTACACAATAACACATATCGGATCCTATGTCATGAAATATGTATCCTAGCTATTCCTAAGGTTCGTACCCGGCTTTTCAAACATCAAAACTTTGTCGATACTTTATCGGATGTCTCATTTTTCTCAACTCATATATTCATTCATCATATTTCAATAGCATATAATCGATAATAATTCAATTTATAACATATTTATTTTTATATAGACTTACCTTGTACAGATTCGGATAGACAGAATTGACTATTCGACGACTTTTGACTTTCCCCGATTTAATTCGTTTTCTTTAGTTCTTGATCTATATAAATTCAAATTTAATTCTTTTACTCACCAAATCATTCAAATCAACCTAAAAACACATATTTAGGGAATTTTACAAATTAGCCCTCATATTTTCATAATTTGACATTTTAGTCCCTATTTTTCAAAATAAAAAAATACTCAAAATTTATTTCTAGTGGTGATATCAGTCGACATATTTCATTTATTTCACATTTTAATCCTTAAAATACAATTTTCACAATTTAGCCCAAATTACTCAAAACATATCTTCCATTTATCAACAACTAACTTCACAAAACTTATAATTTCATCAATGGTGTAACTCAAAATCATCAAAAAAAAATTAGAAATTAAGACATGGGCTTGATAGATTACTAAGAAATGATCACAAAAACATAAAAATTATAAAAAATGGATCAAAACACATACCTTAATCTTTAAATCATTTAGTCAAACCCTAAAAGCTTTTATTCTTCTTTTTCTTTGCTAATTTCGACTATGGATGAACACATAATGCTTATTTCATGCATTTAGTTTATTTTAATTATCATAATTATTCATTTTACCAATTTGCCCTTATAATAAAACATTATAAAATCACATATATTAAGGTCATTAACGTTCATTAACTATGTTAATGGTCCAATTGCATCATAGGAACCTTTCATTTACAAAGACATATTAAATAAGCACTTTAACAAATAAAATGCCACTTTTACATTTTACACGATTAGGTCTTTTTTCACAAATTAAGCACACAAATGATCGAATTTTCATACGAATCTCACACATGCTAATTCACATATTATAAACGCAAAAAACAATATTAAAATATTTTTTTGACATTTATTTGTGGTCCCGAAACCACTATTCTGACTAGGGTCTAAACTAGATTGTTACAATGATGATGATAATTCAATTTGTTTTATTTTAATTAACTTAAATTACCAAATTACTTATTTAACCTTAGTTAAAACCATTATAAAACACATAATTCAAGGTCATTTATGTAAAATCCCACTACCAATGTTCTAATTACATCATAAGGACCTCCCATTTAATATGCCATAGCAATTAGATACCTTTATCAAATAGAATGCAACTTTTGCATTTTACAGGATTTAGTCCTTTTTCTCAAATTAACTACTTAAACGATAAAATTAGCATACAAAATTTTCACACATTTATAATCACATGCTATGAACACCAAAAATAATATTAAAATAATTTTACAACCTCAGATTTGTGGTTTCGTAACCACTGTTTTGATTTTGATAAAATCGGGCTGTTACAAATTTTTCCTGAAATTACAAAAATTTTCCAAGGTACAGGTCTCACACGCTCGTGGGGTGCAAGGGACACTCCCCCGTGACCCTAGGAAACGTCCGTGCTGAAGGCCGTGTTTGACCCCGTGTAACTCTCTAACTTATGCACATGGCTGTGCCACACACCCGTGTGCTAGGCCGTGTGGTTAATTAATTCAATTCGAAATTAGGTGTAGGTTTCACACGACCAAGACACATGCCCATGTTCTAGGCCGTGTAGAACACATGGCTGAGACACACGCCTGTGTCTCTACCCGTGTGCTCTATTCTGAGCATTCTATTTCTTGAATTTAAGGTGCAGGGGACACATGGCCTAACCACACGCCCATGTAATTGGCCTTGTGTCACACACGGTCTAGGCACACGCTCGTGTGTCTACCCGTGTGGACAAAATAAAGTCATTCCTAGCTTTATTTCTTACCCAAAATCACACCCATGACCTGCACTTGAATCACACATCCAAGAACCAACCATTTCAAGCATTCAAATCAAGAAAATTCTATCATGGCATATCATTTCATGCATACATGTCTACAATCTTACCTTAGTTCAATCCATGTATTAAACATGATTTGATCAACTACTTAACATATATGTAGCTACCATAGTTTGACATTACAAGTATGTTAAAACAAACCAATACTAGCAATTCCAATGGCTAGATTACAAGCATCATTTACATTTACATGCGAATATGGCCAGTATAACTTATACATGCCATTGTAACCATAACTTCTTTACCATATGTACCGACATGGGCCGATGGATAGTTTGAGTGATCTTCGCCAAGCTTCCAATCCAACGAGCTTCTAATTTACTCTAAAATAGGGAAATAAAACTAAGTAAGAATAAAATGCTCAGTAAGTTCGTATAACATGGTACTTAACTTACCATTCATTCTATTTTGAGGTAACTATGTAAGGCATAATCAATTAATTTGACCTCAAGCCCTACACACATTCACATTGCCCTTGTTAGTCATATATTCTATAATAACATCAAAACATATATGGGCTCAACAACAATCAAGTTTCCAAGCACATATGCTTTCAACAACATGTATTCATTCAACATGCATAATTCATCTCATTATTTCAAGTATAATTTCATAATAGTTCATTTTGAGTTCAGATCATTTTATATTAGAACTTTACTCATATTACTCAGAATATCAAGGTCACGATTAGTACACTCAAGGTGTACAAGTCTATAATCAAGAATAAACATATATTCATCAAATAAAGTCCATGTACAAATATCATCATCTCATGTCTTTATATATCATTTGTCATGTATCGTCATTTGCTTGTATTTCAGACGGATACATGTAATAACTCATTTTTATTATCTATATCTTTTCATATGAAGATTTTTATCCATTGAATTTATCTAAAATATCAATGGTTACACAGGTAGTACACTCGAGGTGTACAAATCAGGATCCGTCAATTCATATTCAATGGTACTCATAAGGTACTATTTTAGAGAGTACACTCTTGAGCCACACAGATATGCAAACAACGAGATTACCAGTCCAGGCTAAATCTTTTTTATGACATATGCTCTAAAGAGCTTAATCTGTGTTACCCGTCTAGGCTAAATCCAATACATAACATGTGCTCGAGAGGACTTATATCAAGATTACTCGTCCATGCTAAATTCTTTCATAAATAAGGTCAATAGGATTACTTGTCCGAGTTAATTCCCATCAGTAACAAATGTAGGACCTCATTCGTTTTGGGAAATCACATACCCATCGATTTTCCATTTTATTCAACCGAGATTTAAACATTTTTCTCAAGCATTATCTGGCATGTGATTATTTCATACATCCACAACATTCATATAATTCAAATAAACACATTCCACATTCATTTCAAGCATATAAGTAACATTCTCATTGTTTATCCTTTATCATTTATCGGACATTATCATTTAATTTAAACATTTTTATTTATCGGTCTTGATTGGGTATGTAATCATTTCACATATTTATGATATTTATACAATTTGCATATATCCATTTCATTTCAAGCATATAAGTAACATTCTCATTGTTTATCCTATACATGCCATATTTACATATATCCATGAGTTCAAAGGTACCAATCGGCAACTGGATAGTGTGATGCGTATCTCTGAATTTATCCAAATCGAGTGAGCTATAGAACCTCTACAAAACACGGAAAAGAAACAAAGTAAGCTTTATAGCTTAGTAAGTTCGTATAATTCATAATTAAACTTACCATTTATACATAATCAAGATAATAAATAAGGTATACTCAATTCAATTACCAAATACCTAAACACAAGCATTCATCAACAAGTTAGTCACATAAGTGCATGTAATCATCCATTATCTCAATTTAATACTTAATACCTTGTATCATATGAAATTTATCACATACATCATTTGAAACATTTCACTCTCAATCATATAAATAATAATTCCTTCGATAACAGTAACTCATTCGTATAAACACATAACTTTTTCACATAACCAATAATAGAATTTATGCTCGTTGAACCTGTTAGAATATTGAAAGATACTCAAATGATATACATTACGTGTATAAATCAGTAATCCATCAATTGATTATCATTTTTGCTCTTTCGAGCTATGATCAGTAAGCTCCTACTGAGCTGA
This sequence comes from Gossypium arboreum, assembly GCF_025698485.1. Lineage (NCBI taxonomy): Eukaryota > Viridiplantae > Streptophyta > Magnoliopsida > Malvales > Malvaceae > Gossypium > Gossypium arboreum. Next base: position 112,358,898 of record NC_069077.1, on the reverse strand, counting down.
TAGACAGTAAGCTCTATTGAGTTGAAATGGTAAGCTCTGACGAGCTGAAAACAGTAAGCTCTTACAAGCTAATATATAGGTAAGCTCATATGAGCTGTGGCGAGTCTGCAACACATGCAGGATCTTGACCAAAATGGTAACCCTAGTGACATGTCACTCGTATCCTACGACTTTCTACGGTTCAAACGGGACTCGGTATTTAATAATTATCATCAATTAGGCATTCGAACTCAGTAATACCATTTACTTAATTATACATTCATTTCAAATAATTTACAAGTATTTAAAAATTCAATTCTAATTATACGAACTTACCTCGAGTTGCTTGGATGGAAATTATCGACTATTCGTCCTTTTTCCTTTTCCCCGATCTAATCCCGATCTCAGCTTATCTTGATCTATATATTATCAAATTTATCACATTCAGCATTTGGTCTATTCAATTTAGCCTATAATTTACAATTTGGAAAATTTACACATTTGCCCCTAATGTTTCACATTTTCACAATTTTGTCCTTATCACGTAAAATTGCAAATTCATGTAATTTAGTACAAACCCATGCTTATTTGAATTTAATACATGTTACTAGCAGCCCATATTTTCAATTTATTCACACTTTTAACCACCATATTTCATATTTTCTCAATTTAATCCCTTTTTGACATTTTTGTCAAAAATCACTTTATAAAAGCTATTAATCTAACATTAAACTTTCCAAATCTATCATAAATCATCAAATTACTCAAGCATTCAACAATTGCAACATGAGAAATCTTTAACAGTTTCGAAATCTAGGGTACGGGCTAGCTAGAATTTGAAGCAATAATCTCAAAAACGTAAAAATCATTAAAAATCGAGCTAAAACCATACCTTAATCTGGCCTACAAAGTGGTCGAATGTTCAAAATTTTTTAATGGCTTTCTCAAGCTTTAGTTTCAATGGAGAAGATGAACATTTTCATTTTTTTATTTAATTAACTATAATAACCATTTTACCGTTTTAACCTTTGAAAATAAATATAAAAATCACGTAATCCATGTCCATTACCATCCACTAATGCTACTAATGAGCTAATTACCATGAAAGTACTCATTCATTTCATTTCTGTAGTCATTTGGTTCATTTAACTTATAGAACTCATATTTTACGCCTTACGCGATTCAGTCCTTTTTACAGAATTAAACACTCAAATGGTAAATTTTCTTTACAAAACTTTCACCCAATAATTCTATCATATTTTATACCTTAATAAAATAATAAAATAAATATTTTCACTTCAGATTTATGGTCTCGAAATTACTAATCCGATTTGACCAAAAACAGGCTGTTACATGAGCTATGCGATAAAATTGGAAATTGGTTACTCTATTAACTGTACATGTAACCTCCCTAACCCGACCTGTAACGCCCCAAAAATTGGGCCTAGAAGAGTTGGGCTTTGAGTCTGGGATTCGGATAGAAGAAAACCTGAATATTGAGAAGTTTTGAATATTACTAGTGTTTAAATATATATATTGATAAAATATTTATGTTAGTACTAATATTTTAATTTTTATGAAAATTATTATCATTATAATTATTAGATACAAATATATTTATACAATTATTGTTGTTAATTTAGTGTTTAAATTAACATATTATCAAAAAATTTATGTATCTATTTTCATTGATTTATGGAAATTATAATTATTATTATTAGAAAAAATTTATATATATTATCGTATTTGAAATCTTCATTATTATGGTTATTATTATTATTATTATTTTATTTTTAAATAAATTTAGAAGTAATTAAAGTGTGGGAAAATTTGGACCAAGACTCTAGCAAAAAAAATTTATTATTTTTGCTTCTTTAGGGGATCTGGACATTAAGGTTTATTAATAAGTTAGGCTAAAATTAGACATAAGGAGGAGTCTGGCCCAGTGGTTAGGAGTGTTGGGCAGCAGAAAGGGAACTGAGGTTCGATACCCAGCGTGCGCAAATTGGGTTTTTTTTTAGTATACAGGTTGCGGTTGGAATAGGCCTTAAAGGAAGTTACGAATGAAGTTTGACACAAAGAGAGCCTGTGGTGCAGTGACAAGCAACGTATGTGTGTGTTAAAGAGGTTGCAGGTTCGATTCCGTACGTGAGCGAATCCTGTTTTATTTTTAAAGTGGGCCAGAACTGAAGCAGGTAAGGTTTATAATTTATTGTGACCATATATTAGCAAGGAAGGAAGCCTGGTGCAGTGGCCAGCAGCATGGGCGTGGGCGCTAGGCGGACAGAGGTCTGGGGTTCGAGTCCAGGCGAAGGTATGTTTTAATGTTATATTTTTAATGAACGGGACTTCAGCAGGTAACCTTTAAGATAAAAGGTGACGGTATATTATTGAAAACAAATGCCCGTCCCAGTGGCCAGCAGCGTGTTGGGCAACCTGGGTGTCCTAGGTTCGATCAGAGCTATGTGCAAAAGGGTGATTCTTTTTGCTGAACGTGCGTGGGAAGGACCGTATGGAATTGAAACGGTACCAGCTGCAGGAGGAGTCGGCTGAGTGGGGGACTGCTGCTCAGCAGTGGGAGTTTGAATTAAATTCAAACTTTGATTATGGCCATGAATTAAGGAGATAAGGAAGGAATTAAAATTGGAAAAGGATTTTATTTTATTCTAATCTTAATCTTATTTCTTTTTGCTCTTATTCTTTTCTATTTTTCCCAAAAGCTGAACAATTTTCTCATTTTTTTTTAATTATTTTCTTTCCTTCTCTCATCTATTCCCTCTTTTCTTTTCTTTCTCCTCTTGCCAATTGTTCTTAAGCTAATCCTCTATTTTCTCTTTCGTTATTTCTTCCACAAACTCTCTACCTCTCATTCTTCCTCTCTTTCATTTATAGTAAAAGTTGAACCGATCATTCTTTTCATTGCTAACCTAAATATCAACAAGCCAAATCTCAAGGAGTCAAAGGAAGTCGATTGCTTTATAAAGGTATACACTTGTTCTTTTCTTTTTAGCCAATTCTTGTTATTTTAAAAGCCTTTCAACTCTTTTGTCAACACCCTTTTTGGTCCATAACCACTTTTTCGTCAGTGACCCAAAAGCCAAAAGCACAGCACCCTTGGGTGACTTGGTGGCCGATTCGTAGGATCCTTGTGGTACGGGTTCTGCTAGTGTTTTAGAGCTGCGACTGTGTTGAATCGGAGTTAACACGGGATTGAAACCGTTTGGGTAAGTGAACCTTGGTAAGTGCTCGTAGCTTTAATCAATTCAATATTAGGGAGTTTAAGAAAAGCCGAAACCTCTCTAATTTAGGGAGATGGCCGAATATGGGCATAGGCCTTATGGGGTCTTCTTTTAATATTTTTGGTTTATTTATTGAAGGAGCAGCAAGGTGTAGTGTCGATTTGGAGTAGCTTGGATCACGGAGTAGCTAGGCCTAGTCATCAATCGCGACAAAGGTAAGGTGCCTAAGGCTATTATGGATGGTGGTAGAATGTGTAAGTGTTAATATTGGAAAGTTCTTAATTTGGTTCAATTATTGCGAGCTGATCTATTTAACAATTGATTATAGGAGAAATCGCATAGGAGATCTCGTCAAGGAATATCGCAAATCAGGTGTGTAACGAACCCTTTCATAGCTTAAAGCGATAAGATGCCGAAAAGCCGAAATGCCGAAATTTTGGCATTTCGAGGACTTGTGAGCAAGCGAATGCTCACTAGTTAGTTAGAATCGATGAGACGGTGAACGAGAACGATGGAAACGGTAAGAATGTGATTTTTGGCGTTCTTGGTAAGTTGGGCCTCGAGGGTCGGTGGGGCCCATTGGGCTTTGGGCCCATTTGGGTAAAAATTGTAGAAAACGGAAATCATTATATGGCATGATAAGACTGTTAAAACCGCTATGGAATATAGGCTAAATGGGCCTAGATGACGAAATTGGCTAAGTAGGGCCCATTAGGGGTTTTAGGCCCAATAACTCGATTTCGCTAAAAATGGGCCAGAATCACTGTTTGCACCCATGGATTGTTAGTAATCGTTAATGGACATGGAAACCCTAATTTTTGGTAAAATTATGAGATTACCCTTACACCATGAAAATGACCGTTTTTCCCCTAGGTAAAAATGACCATTATACCCCTAGGGTTTATGTATGATTTTAATACATGGGATTTTGATAAATATGGTATGTATGAGATGCACATGACATGTATGATATGCACATGATATGTATGATATGCACATGATGTAATCATAACTGCATTGGGTTGGGTTTTATATGGATGGAGGAAGTGAAAAGGGCTTATGCCCGATTATCAAAAGGGCTTATGCCCCGATTATAAAAGGGCTTATGCCCCGCTTATTGAAAGGGCTTTTGCCCTGCTTATTAAAAGAGGCTAGGCCTCCGGTTATATGATAAAGCACTATCTTGCCGATGGAGAGTATGGCGGGGTGGGTCGAGTTAATCCCACATGGTGTGTTGGTTGGTACGGTGGAGAGTAGCGGATGGTGGGTTGAGTAGTCTCCCCAAATGGGTTGCATTCTTTCATTGAAATTATATGTGATATTGAAATGGGCCTAAGGGCCATACCGCTTCTGATAAAGGCTTCGCCCAAGAATATGAAATTTGAAAAGGCTTCGCCCGGTGTTATGAAATATGAAATATGAAAAGGGCTATGGCCCAAGACATGTTTGAGATTGGATTTGGGCTTAGACCCAACAGTCGTTATTGTTTTGGGCTCTGAAAGGGCTTGTTGCACACTGAGTTTCCAAACTCACCCCTTTCCTTAACCTTGCAGGTGAGCCTTGATGTGGGGACTTGGTGGAGAGGATTCAGAGTGGCCACGGTGATCATCTTTGGGCTTTTAAATAAGTGTTGGTTTTCATTTAATTTCCTTTAATTATTATTTATTTTGGGTTGTAATAAGGCCAATTTTAACTTTCCTTTCATTTCTTTTCTAATTATTTTAATTTTAATAACTTTAAAAAATTGGTTAATAATTATTCAAATGGGCTAGACTTAGGACGTTTTTTCAAAATGATACTTGTTTTCAAAATATCTCAACACCAGGATTAATCGATTTATCAAAGACGTCCACTTAAACAAATTTAAACTCGATATAACAAAGTGTGGCTATGGTTGTGGGCATGTCTAGGATTGGATCCAATTAAAGAGCTTGGTACTTAAGCAGCCTTTATGGCTCACCTCCTTTGTCTCGGATACCTACCTGGTGCCCAGCTTCCATACACTTTGTTAACTCAATAAAATGTATGGTTTTAAAACACTAAAACGGAACGTGGGTTTTCAACTCCAATGTGGCACGTCGATTCGCCATAACGTCTGGGCGGGTTTGGGGTGTTACATTTAGTGGTATCAGAGCCTAGGTTGCAACAACTCGGTTGTGGATCGGGTCCAAAATTTTTTTCGAAAACTTAGGCCTAAGAAGGGTATTTTTGGAGATGGTTTTTGAAATGTTCATTTTAAAGATATTTTATGAGTATATTTGTTAAAATGGTACAAGTTTTTATGTTTTAAACAAGAGTTTCAAAATAAGGGTGCTTTCAAATCAAAATTTTTAAATTTCTACCCTCTATAAGCAAAAATATGGCTTTTTGAGTTTTAAATGGATTGGAGAAAGAAGTGGCGCACTGAATCCCCGGCACCAAGTCTGTAAGTATACTCTCTTTATGTTATGTGATATTGATATGATGCTATGAATAGAACTGAGACCCTACTATGATACTCTAGATAAGGTAGAGCTGTAAAACCCTAGAATATCGAGACTGTAGCTAGTCTATGATTCTGTGAAAATAGAAACTCTAAAATACTATCTCTGCATAAGACATATGAATAAATAGTAAAACTTTTTGAGATCTTTGTAGTTATTTGATATGTGTACTGGTAATGTAGAGTATTGATATGGATTCTGAGGGTAAGCAAAGTCTGCCAACTTCGGGTAGCGGTAACTCGGAGCTTGGTACTGAGGCACTGGCCGAGATAGTAAGGAAAGTGGTAGAGAAAGTATTACCAAAATTAAGGAAATTAGGGAAACGCTTCAAATAGGGTGCCTGGAGTGTAAAAAGAGGAAGGATCCTAGTTCTCAAAGAACAGAGCCTCGTTCTGTGAAACATGTTAAGACACGACCAAACTTTCCAACCTGCAAAGACTGCAACGGGCGTCATTCGGGTGAATGCCATAGGAAGACAGGAGCATGTCTTAGATGTGGGTCCAAGGAGCATCGAGCTCGAGATTGCCAAGTTTATTCTATTTGAGTGTGTGCTACGAATTGTATGCGTAAATGTTTCCTTATTTCGGTAATTAGATGTTCTGGGTCGCATTAAAATTATTTATATCAGAGTGCGCAGCGGTAGCATATTAGCATAGTGGTTCGACTTGAGTAATACAGTTAGTTGATAGTTGGAAATTTCGAGGACGAAATTTTTTTTTTAGGGGGATAGAGTTGTAACGCCCCAAAAATTGGGCCTAGAAGAGTTGGGCTTTGAGTCTGGGATTCGGATAGAAGAAAACCTGAATATTGAGAAGTTTTGAATATTACTAGTGTTTAAATATATATATTGATAAAATATTTATGTTAGTACTAATATTTTAATTTTTATGAAAATTATTATCATTATAATTATTAGATACAAATATATTTATACAATTATTGTTGTTAATTTAGTGTTTAAATTAACATATTATCAAAAATTTTACTTGTATCTATTTTCATTGATTTATGGAAATTATAATTATTATTATTAGGAAAAAATTTATATATATTATCGTATTTGAAATCTTCATTATTATGGTTATTATTATTATTATTATTTTAGTTTTAAATAAATTTAGAAGTAATTAAAGTGTGGGAAAAATTGGACCAAGACTCTAGCAAAAAAAATTATTATTTTTGCTTCTTTAGGGATCTGGACATTAAGGTTTATTAATAAGTTAGGCTAAAATAAGACATAAGGAGGAGTCGGCCCGGTGGTTAGGAGTGTTGGGCGTGAGAAGGAACTAAGGTTCGATACCAGCGTCATAAATTGGGTTTTTTAGTATACAAGTTGCGGTTGGAATAGGCCTTAAAGGAAGTTACGAATGAAGTTTGACACAAAGAGAGCACGTGGTGCGGTGACAAGCAACGTATGTGTGTGTTAAAGAGGTCGCAGAGTTCGATTCCGTACATGAGCGAATCTGTTTTATTTTAAAGTGGGCGAATCAAGGTAAGGTTTATAATTTATTGTGACCATATATTAGCAAGGAAGGAAGCCTAGTGCAAAGGCAGCTGACATGGGCGTGGGCGCTAGGCGGACGAGGTCCGGGTTCGAGTCCAGCGAAGGTATGTTTTAATGTTATATTTTTAATGAACGGGACTTCAGAGGTAACCTTTAAGATAAAAGGTGACGGTATATTATTGAAAACAAATGCCCGTCCCAAGGCGCAGCTGCGTCTTTGGGCAACTGGGTGTCCTAGGTTCGATCAGCGCTATGCATAAAAGGGTGATTCTTTTTGCTGAGCGTGCGTGGGAAGGACCATATGGAATTGAAACGGTACCAGTTGCAGGAGGAGTCGGTGAGTGGGGGACTGCTGCTCAGCGGTGGGAGTTTGAATTAAATTCAAACTTTGATTATGGCCATGAATTAAGGAGATAAGGAAGGAATTAAAATTGGAAAAGGATTTTATTTTATTCTAATCTTAATCTTATTTCTTTTTGCTCTTATTCTTTTCTATTTTTCCCAAAAGCTGAACAATTTTCTCATTTTTTTTAATTATTTTCTTTCCTTCTCTCATCTATTCCCCTCTTTTCTTTTCTTTCTCCTCTTGCCAATTGTTCTTAAGCTAATCCCTCTATTTTCTCTTTCGTTATTTCTTCCACAAACTCTCTACCTCTCATTCTTCCTCTCTTTCATTTATAGTAAAAGCTGAACCGATCATTCTTTTCATTGCTAACCGAATATCAACAAGCCAAATCTCGAAGGAGTCAAAGGAAGTCGATTGCTTTATAAAGGTATACACTTGTTCTTTTTCTTTTTAGCCGATTCTTGTTATTTTAAAAAGCCTTTCAACTCTTTTGTCAACACCCTTTTTGGTCCATAACCACTTTTTCTTCAGTGACCCAAAAGCCAAAAGCACAGCACCCTTGGGTGACTTGGTGGCCGATTCGTAGGATCCTTGTGGTACGTGTTACGCTAGTGTTTTAGAGTGCATTGCGTTGAATTGGAGTTAACACGGGATTGAAACCTTTTGGGTAAGTGAACCATGGTAAGTGCTCGTAGCTTTAATCAATTCAATATTAGGGAGTTTAAGAAAAGCCGAAACCTCTCTAATTTAGGGAGATGGCCGAATATGGGCATAGGCCTTATGGGGTCTTCTTTTAATATTTTTGGTTTATTTATTGAAGGAGCAGCAAGGTGTAGTGTCGATTTGGAGTAGCTTGGATCGCCGGAGTAGCTAGGCCTAGTCATCAATAGCGACAAAGGTAAGGTGCCTAAGGCCATTATGGATGGTGGCCGAATGTGTAAGTGTTAATATTGGAAAGTTCTTAATTTGGTTCAATTATTGCGAGCTGATCTATTTAACAATTGATTATAGGAGAAATCGCATAGGAGATCTCGTCAAGGAATATCGCAAATCAGGTGTGTAACGAACCCTTTCATAACTTAAAGCGATAAGATGTTGAAAAGCGAAATGCCAAATTCGGCATTTCGAGGACTTATGAGCAATGAACGCTCACTAGTTAGTTAGAATCGATGAGACGGTGATCGAGAACGATGGAAACGGTAAGAATGTGATTTTTGGCGTTCACGGTAAGTTGGGCCTCGAGGGTCGAAATGGGGCCCATTGGGCTTTCGGCCCATTTGGGTAAAATTGGTAGAAAATGAAATCTAGTTATATGGCATGATAAGACCGTTAAAACCGCTATGGAATATAGGCTAAATGGGCCTAGATGACGAAATTGGCTAAGTAGGGCCCATTAGGGTTTTAGGCCCAATAACTCGATTTCGCTAAAAATGGGCCGAATCACTTGTTTGCACCCATGGATTGTTAGTAATCGTTAATGGACATGGAAACCCTAATTTTGGTAAAATTATGAGATTACCCTTACACCATGAAAATGACCGTTTTCCCTAGGTAAAATGACCATTATACCCCTAGGGTTTATGTATGATTTTAATACATGGGATTTTGATAAATATGGTATGTATGAGATGCACATGACATGTATGATATGCACATGATATGTATGATATGCACATGATGTAATCATAAATGCATTGGGTTGGGTTTTTATATGGATGGAGGAAGTGAAAAGGGCTTATGCCCCGATTATCAAAAGGGCTTATGCCCGATTATAAAAGGGCTTATGCCCCCGATTATTGAAAGGGCTTTTGCCCGATTATTAAAAGAGGCTAGGCCTCGGTTATATGATAATGATAAAGCTATCTTTGCCGATGGAGAGTATGGCGGGGTGGGTCGAGTTAATCCCACATGGTGTGTTGGTTGGTACGGGTGGAGAGTAGCGGATGGTGGGTTGAGTAGTCTCCCAAATGGGTTGCATTCTTTCATTGAAATTATATGTGATATTGAAATGGGCCTAAGGGCCATACTGTTTCTGATAAAAAGGCTTGCCCAATGGTATGAAATTTGAAAAGGCTTGACCCAGTGTTATGAAATATGAAATATGAAAAGGGCTATGGCCCAAGACATGTTTGAGATTGGATTTGGGCTTAGACCCAACAGTCATTATTGTTTTGGGCTCGAAAGGGGCTTGTTGCACATGAGTTTCCAAACTCACCCCTTTCCTTAACCTTGCGGTGAGCCTTGATGTGGGGACTTGGTAGGAGGGATTCAGAGTGGCCACGGTGATCATCTTTGGGCTTTTAAATAAGTGTTGGTTTTCATTTAATTTCCTTTAATTATTATTTATTTTTGGGTTGTAATAAGGCCAATTTTAACTTTCCTTTCATTTCTTTTCGAATTATTTTAATTTTAATAACTTTAAAAAATTGGTTAATAATTATTCAAATGGGCTAGACTTAGGACGTTTTTCAAAATGATACTTGTTTTCAAAATATCTCAACACCACGATTAATCGATTTATCAAAGTCGTCCACTTAAACAAATTTAAACTCGATATAACAAAGTGTGGCTATGGTTGTGGGCATGTCTAGGATTGGATCCAATTAAAGAGCTTGGTACTTAGCGACCTTTATGGCTCACCTCCTTTGTCTCGGATACCTACACGGTGCCCGACTTCCATACACTTTGTTAACTCAATAAAATGTATGGTTTTAAAACACTAAAAATGGAACGTGGGTTTTCAACTCCAATGTGGCACGTCGATTCGGCCATAACGTCTGGGCGGGTTTGGGGTGTTACATTTAGTGGTATCAGAGCCTAGGTTGCAACAACTCGGTTGTGGATCGGGTCCAAAATTTTTTCCGAAAACTTAGGCCTAAGAAGGGTATTTTTGGAGATGGTTTTTGAAATGTTCATTTTAAAGATATTTTGCGGAGTATATTTGTTAAAATGGTACAAGTTTTTATGTTTTAAACAAGAGTTTCAAAATAAGGGTGCTTTCAAATCAAAATTTTAAATTTCTACCTCTATAAGCAAAAATATGGCTTTTTGAGTTTTAAATGGATTGGAGAAAGAAGTGGCGCTTGAATCCCGGCACCAAGTCTGTAAGTATACTCTCTTTATGTTATGTGATATTGATATGATGCTATGAATAGAACTGAGACCCTACTATGATACTCTAGATAAGGTAGAGTCAGTAAACCCTAGAATATCGAGACCTGTAGCTAGTCTATGATTACGTGAAAATAGAAACTCTAAAATACTATCTCTGCATAAGACATATGAATAAATAGTAAAACTTTTTTGAGATCTTTGTAGTTATTTGATATGTGTACTTGGTAATGTAGAGTATTGATATGGATTCGAGGGTAAGCAAAGTCCGCCAACTTGGTGTGGTAACTCGGAGCTTGGTCTTGAGGCAATGGCCGAGATAGTAAGGAAAGTGGTAGAGAAAGTATTACCAAAATTAAGGAAATTAGGGAAATGCTTCAAATAGGGTGCTTGGAGTGTAAAAGAGGAAGGATCCTAGTTCTCAAAGAACGAGCCTCGTTACGTGAAACATGTTAAGACACGACCAAACTTTCCAACTGCAAAGACTTCAGCAGGCGTCATTCGGTGAATGCCATAGGAAGACAGGAGCATGTCTTAGATGTGGGTCCAAGGAGCATCGAGCTCGAGATTGCCAAGTTTATTCTATTTGAGTGTGTGTTAATTGTATGCGTAAATGTTTCCTTATTTCGGTAATTAGATGTTCGGGTCGCATTAAAATTATTTATATCGAGTCTTGTGATGATAGCATATTAGCATAGTGGTTCGACTTGAGTAATGATTAGTTGATAGTTGGAAATTTCGAGGACGAAATTTTTTTTAGGGATAGAGTTGTAACGCCCAAAAATTGGGCCTAGAAGAGTTGGGCTTTGAGTGCAGGATTCGGATAGAAGAAAACACGAATATTGAGAAGTTTTGAATATTACTAGTGTTTAAATATATATATTGATAAAATATTTATGTTAGTACTAATATTTTAATTTTTATGAAAATTATTATCATTATAATTATTAGATACAAATATATTTATACAATTATTGTTGTTAATTTAGTGTTTAAATTAACATATTATCAAAAATTTTATTGTATCTATTTTCATTGATTTATGGAAATTATAATTATTATTATTAGGAAAAAATTTATATATATTATCGTATTTGAAATCTTCATTATTATGGTTATTATTATTATTATTATTTTAGTTTTAAAATAAATTTAGAAGTAATTAAAGTGTGGGAAAAATTGGGACCAAGACTCTAGCAAAAAAAATTATTATTTTTGCTTCTTTAGGGATCTGGACATTAAGGTTTATTAATAAGTTAGGCTAAAATAAGACATAAGGAGGAGTCGGCCCGGTGGTTAGGAGTGTTGGGCGTGAAAGGAACTAAGGTTCGATACCAGCGTCCATAAATTGGGTTTTTTTAGTATACAGAGTTGCGGTTGGAATAGGCCTTAAAGGAAGTTCTGAATGAAGTTTGACACAAAGAGAGCACGTGGTGCGATGACAAGCAACGTATGTGTGTGTTAAAGAGGTCGCAGTTCGATTCCGTACATGAGCGAATCTGTTTTATTTTTAAAGTGGGCGAATCAAGCGGTAAGGTTTATAATTTATTGTGACCATATATTAGCAAGGAAGGAAGCCTAGTGCAAGGGCGGCAACATGGGCGTGGGCGCTAAGCGGACGGAGGTCCGGGGTTCGAGTCGAGCGAAGGTATGTTTTAATGTTATATTTTTAATGAACAGGACTTCAGAGAGTAACCTTTAAGATAAAAGGTGACGATATTATTGAAAACAAATGCCCGTCCCAAAGGCCAGCGTCTTTGGGCAACCTGGGTGTCCTAGGTTCGATCAGCGCTATGCAAAAGGGTGATTCTTTTGCTGAACGTGCGTGGGAAGGACCATATGGAATTGAAACAGTACCACCGCGGAGGAGTCGGTGAGTGGGGGCTGCTGCTTTCGGCGGTGGGAGTTTGAATTAAATTCAAACTTTGATTATGGCCATGAATTAAGGAGATAAGGAAGGAATTAAAATTGGAAAAGGATTTTATTTTATTCTAATCTTAATCTTATTTCTTTTTGCTCTTATTCTTTTCTATTTTTCCCAAAAGTGAACAATTTTCTCATTTTTTTTAATTATTTTCTTTCCTTCTCTCATCTATTCCCTCTTTTCTTTTCTTTCTCCTCTTGCCAATTGTTCTTAAGCTAATCCTCTATTTTCTCTTTCGTTATTTCTTCCACAAACTCTCTACCTCTCATTCTTCCTCTCTTTCATTTATAGTAAAAGTTGAACCGATCATTCTTTTCATTGCTAACCGAATATCAACAAGCCAAATCCAAAGGAGTCAAAGGAAGTCGATTGCTTTATAAAGGTATACACTTGTTCTTTTTCTTTTAGCCGATTCTTGTTATTTTAAAAAGCCTTTCAACTCTTTTGTCAACACCCTTTTGGTCCATAACCACTTTTTCGTCGATGACCCAAAAGCCAAAAGCACAAAGACCCTTGGGTGACTTGGTGGTCGATTCGTAGTATCCTTGTGGTACGGGTTACGCTAGTGTTTTAGAGTCATGCATTGCGTTGAATTGGAGTTAACACGGATTGAAACCTTTTGGGTAAGTGAACCATGGTAAGTGCTCGTAGCTTTAATCAATTCAATATTAGGGAGTTTAAGAAAAGCGAAACCTCTCTAATTTAGGAGATGGCGAATATGGGCATAGGCCTTATGGGGTCTTCTTTTAATATTTTTGGTTTATTTATTGAAGGAGCAGCAAGGTGTAGTGTCGATTTGGAGTAGCTTGGATCACGGAGTAGCTAGGCCTAGTCATCAATAGCGACAAAGGTAAGGTGCCTAAGGCCATTATGGATGGTGGCGAATGTGTAAGTGTTAATATTGGAAAGTTCTTAATTTGGTTCAATTATTGCGAGCTGATCTATTTAACAATTGATTATAGGAGAAATCGTGTAGGAGATCTCGTCAAGGAATATCGCAAATCGGTGTGTAACGAACCCTTTCATAACTTAAAGCGATAAGATGCGAAAAGTCAAATGCCAAATTACGGCATTTCGAGGACTTGTGAGCAATGAACGCTCACTAGTTAGTTAGAATCGATGAGATGGTGAACGAGAATGATGGAAACGGTAAGAATGTGATTTTTGGCGTTCTCGGTAAGTTGGGCCTCGAGGGTCGAAGTGGGGCCCATTGGGCTTTCGGCCCATTTGGGTAAAATTGGTAGAAAATGAAATCTAGTTATATGGCATGATAAGACCGATAAAACCGCTATGGAATATAGGCTAAATGGGCCTAGATGACGAAATTGGCTAAGTAGGGCCCATTAGGGTTTTAGGCCCAATAACTCGATTTCGCTAAAATGGGCCGAATCACTGTTTGCACCCATGGATTGTTAGTAATCGTTAATGGACATGGAAACCCTAATTTTGGTAAAATTATGAGATTACCCTTACACCATGAAAATGACCGTTTTCCCCTAGGTAAAATGACCATTATACCCCTAGGGTTTATGTATGATTTTAATACATGGGATTTTGATAAATATGGTATGTATGAGATGCACATGACATGTATGATATGCACATGATATGTATGATATGCACATGATGTAATCATAAATGCATTGGGTTGGGTTTTTATATGGATGGAGGAAGTGAAAAGGGCTTATGCCCCGATTATCAAAAGGGCTTATGCCCCGAAAGGCTTATAAAAGGGCTTATGCCCCGATTATTGAAAGGGCTTTTGCCCCGATTATTAAAAAGAGGCTAGGCCTCGGTTATATGATAAAGCACTATCTTTGCCAATGGAGAGTATGGCGGGGTGGGTCGAGTTAATCCCACATGGTGTGTTGGTTGGTACGGGTGGAGAGTAGCGGATGGTGGGTTGAGTAGTCTCCCCAAATGGGTTGCATTCTTTCATTGAAATTATATGTGATATTGAAATGGGCCTAAGGGCCATACTGTTTCTGATAAAAAGGCTTGACCCGATAATATGAAATTTGAAAAGGCTTGACCCAGTGTTATGAAATATGAAATATGAAAAGGGCTATGGCCCAAGACATGTTTGAGATTGGATTTGGGCTTAGACCCAACAGTGTTATTGTTTTGGGCTCGAAAGGGCTTGTTGCACATGAGTTTCCAAACTCACCCCTTTCCTTAACCTTGCGGTGAGCCTTGATGTGGGGACTTGGGCGGAGAGGATTCAGTGTGGCCACGGTGATCATCTTTGGGCTTTTAAATAAGTGTTGGTTTTCATTTAATTTCCTTTAATTATTATTTATTTTGGGTTGTAATAAGGCCAATTTTAACTTTCCTTTCATTTCTTTTGGGATTATTTTAATTTTAATAACTTTAAAAAATTGGTTAATAATTATTCAAATGGGCTAGACTTAGGACGTTTTTCAAAATGATACTTGTTTTCAAAATATCTCAACACCACGATTAATCGATTTATCAAAGACGTCCACTTAAACAAATTTAAACTCGATATAACAAAGTGTGGCTATGGTTGTGGGCATGTCTAGGATTGGATCCAATTAAAGAGCTTGGTACTTAGCGACCTTTATGGCTCACCTCCTCTGTCTCGGATACCTACACGGTGCCCGACTTCCATACACTTTGTTAACTCAATAAAATGTATGGTTTTAAAACACTAAAAATGGAACGTGGGTTTTCAACTCCAATGTGGCACGTCGATTCGGCCATAACGTCTGGGCGGGTTTGGGGTGTTACATTTAGTGGTATCGAGCCTAGGTTGCAACAACTTCGGTTGTGGATCGGGTCCAAAATTTTTTCAAAACTTAGGCCTAAGAAGGGTATTTTTGGAGATGGTTTTGAAATGTTCATTTTAAAGATATTTTATGGAGTATATTTGTTAAAATGGTACAAGTTTTATGTTTTAAACAAGAGTTTCAAAATAAGGGTGCTTTCAAATCAAAATTTTAAATTTCTACCCTCTATAAGCAAAAATATGGCTTTTGAGTTTTAAATGGATTGGAGAAAGAAGTGGCGCATGAATCCCGGCACCAAGTCTGTAAGTATACTCTCTTTATGTTATGTGATATTGATATGATGCTATGAATAGAATGAGACCCTACTATGATACTCTAGATAAGGTAGAGTCAGTAAAACCCTAGAATATCGAGGCTGTAGCTAGTCTATGATTACGTGAAAATAGAAACTCTAAAATACTATCTCTGCATAAGACATATGAATAAATAGTAAAACTTTTTGAGATCTTTGTAGTTATTTGATATGTGTCTTGGTAATGTAGAGTATTGATATGGATTCGAGGGTAAGCAAAGTCGCCAACTTGGTGTAGCGGTAACTTCGGAGCTTGGTACTGAGGCACTGGCCGAGATAGTAAGGAAAGTGGTAGAGAAAGTATTACCAAAATTAAGGAAATTAGGGAAATGCTTCAAATAGGGTGCTTGGAGTGTAAAAGAGGAAGGATCCTAGTTCTCAAAGAATAGCCTCGTTTACGTGAAACATGTTAAGACACGACCAAACTTTCCAACCTGCAAAGACTGCAACGGGCGTCATTCGGGTGAATGCCATAGGAAGACAGGAGCATGTCTTAGATGTGGGTCCAAGGAGCATCGAGCTCGAGATTGCCAAGTTTATTCTATTTGAGTGTGTGCTACGAATTGTATGCGTAAATGTTTCCTTATTTCGGTAATTAGATGTTCTGGGTCGCATTAAAATTATTTATATCGAGTGCGCAGCGGTAGCATATTAGCATAGTGGTTCGACTTGAGTAATCTGATTAGTTGATAGTTGGAAATTTCGAGGACGAAATTTTTTTTAGGGGATAGAGTTGTAACGCCCCAAAATTGGGCCTAGAAGAGTTGGGCTTTGAGTCCAGGATTCGGATAGAAGAAAACACGAATATTGAGAAGTTTTGAATATTACTAGTGTTTAAATATATATATTGATAAAATATTTATGTTAGTACTAATATTTTAATTTTTATGAAAATTATTATCATTATAATTATTAGATACAAATATATTTATACAATTATTGTTGTTAATTTAGTGTTTAAATTAACATATTATCAAAAATTTTCTTGTATCTATTTTCATTGATTTATGGAAATTATAATTATTATTATTAGGAAAAAATTTATATATATTATCGTATTTGAAATCTTCATTATTATGGTTATTATTATTATTATTATTTTAGTTTTTAAATAAATTTAGAAGTAATTAAAGTGTGGGAAAAATTGGGACCAAGACTCTAGCAAAAAAAATTATTATTTTTGCTTCTTTAGGGATCTGGACATTAAGGTTTATTAATAAGTTAGGCTAAAATAAGACATAAGGAGGAGTCGGCCCGGTGGTTAGGAGTGTTGGGCGTGAAAGGGAACTAAGGTTCGATACCAGCGTCATAAATTGGGTTTTTTAGTATACAAGTTGCGGTTGGAATAGGCCTTAAAGGAAGTTCTGAATGAAGTTTGACACAAAGAGAGCACGTGGTGCGATGACAAGCAACGTATGTGTGTGTTAAAGAGGTCGCAGTTCGATTCCGTACATGAGCGAATCTGTTTTATTTTAAAGTGGGCGAATCAAGGTAAGGTTTATAATTTATTGTGACCATATATTAGCAAGGAAGGAAGCCTAGTGCAATGGCGCTGACATGGGCGTGGGCGCTAGGCGGACGAGGTCCTGGGTTCGAGTCCGAGCTAAGGTATGTTTTAATGTTATATTTTTAATGAACGGGACTTCAGCAGTAACCTTTAAGATAAAAGGTGATAGTATATTATTGAAAACAAATGCCCGTCCCAAAGGCTGCCAGCGTCTTTGGGCAACACTGGGTGTCCTAGGTTCGATCAGCGCTATGCGCAAAAGGGTGATTCTTTTTGCTGAGCGTGCGTGGGAAGGACCATATGGAATTGAAACGGTACCAGTTGCAGGAGGAGTCGGTGAGTGGGGGACTGCTGCTTTCGGCGGTGGGAGTTTGAATTAAATTCAAACTTTGATTATGGCCATGAATTAAGGAGATAAGGAAGGAATTAAAATTGGAAAAGGATTTTATTTTATTCTAATCTTAATCTTATTTCTTTTGCTCTTATTCTTTTCTATTTTTCCCAAAAGTGAACAATTTTCTCATTTTTTTTAATTATTTTCTTTCCTTCTCTCATCTATTCCCCTCTTTTCTTTTCTTTCTCCTCTTGCCAATTGTTCTTAAGCTAATCCCTCTATTTTCTCTTTCGTTATTTCTTCCACAAACTCTCTACCTCTCATTCTTCCTCTCTTTCATTTATAGTAAAAGCTGAACCGATCATTCTTTTCATTGCTAACTGAATATCAACAAGCCAAATCCCGAAGGAGTCAAAGGAAGTCGATTGCTTTATAAAGGTATACACTTGTTCTTTTTCTTTTTAGCCGATTCTTGTTATTTTAAAAAGCCTTTCAACTCTTTTGTCAACACCCTTTTTGGTCCATAACCACTTTTTCGTCAGTGACCCAAAAGCCAAAAGCACAGCACCCTTGGGTGACTTGGTGGCTGATTCGTAGTATCCTTGTGGTACAGGTTCTGCTAGTGTTTTAGAGCTGCGACTGCGTTGAATTGGAGTTAACACGGGATTGAAACCTTTTGGGTAAGTGAACCATGGTAAGTGCTCGTAGCTTTAATCAATTCAATATTAGGGAGTTTAAGAAAAGCCGAAACCTCTCTAATTTAGGGAGATGGCCGAATATGGGCATAGGCCTTATGGGGTCTTCTTTTAATATTTTTGGTTTATTTATTGAAGGAGCAGCAAGGTGTAGTGTCGATTTGGAGTAGCTTGGATCGCCGGAGTAGCTAGGCCTAGTCATCAATAGCGACAAAGGTAAGGTGCCTAAGGCCATTATGGATGGTGGCCGAATGTGTAAGTGTTAATATTGGAAAGTTCTTAATTTGGTTCAATTATTGCGAGCTGATCTATTTAACAATTGATTATAGGAGAAATCGCATAGGAGATCTCGTCAAGGAATATCGCAAATCAGGTGTGTAACGAACCCTTTCATAACTTAAAGCGATAAGATGCGAAAAGCGAAATGCCAAATTCGGCATTTCGAGGACTTGTGAGCAAGAGAACGCTCACTAGTTAGTTAGAATCGATGAGATGGTGATCGAGAACGATGGAAACGGTAAGAATGTGATTTTTGGCGTTCTGGTAAGTTGGGCCTCGAGGGTCGAAGTGGGGCCCATTGGGCTTTCGGGCCCATTTGGATAAAATTGGTAGAAAATGAAATCTAGTTATATGGCATGATAAGACCGTTAAAACCGCTATGGAATATAGGCTAAATGGGCCTAGATGACGAAATTGGCTAAGTAGGGCCCATTAGGGTTTTAGGCCCAATAACTCGATTTCGCTAAAATGGGCCGAATCACTTGTTTGCACCCATGGATTGTTAGTAATCGTTAATGGACATGGAAACCCTAATTTTGGTAAAATTATGAGATTACCCTTACACCATGAAAATGACCGTTTTTCCCTAGGTAAAATGACCATTATACCCCTAGGGTTTATGTATGATTTTAATACATGGGATTTTGATAAATATGGTATGTATGAGATGCACATGACATGTATGATATGCACATGATATGTATGATATGCACATGATGTAATCATAAATGCATTGGGTTGGGTTTTTATATGGATGGAGGAAGTGAAAAGGGTTTATGCCCGATTATCAAAGGGCTTATGCCCTAGTTATCAAAAGGGCTTATGCCCCGATTATAAAAGGGCTTATGCCCTGATTATTGAAAGGGCTTTTGCCCGATTATTAAAAGAGGCTAGGCCTCGGTTATATGATAAAGCACTATCTTGCCGGTGGAGAGTATGGCGGGGTGGGTCGAGTTAATCCCCACATGGTGTGTTGGTTGGTGCGGGTGGAGAGTAGCGGATGGTGGGTTGAGTAGTCTCCCAAATGGGTTGCATTCTTTCATTGAAATTATATGTGATATTGAAATGGGCCTAAGGGCCATACCGTTTCTGATAAAGGCTTGACCCGAGAATATGAAATTTGAAAAGGCTTGCCCAGTGTTATGAAATATGAAATATGAAAAGGGCTATGGCCCAAGACATGTTTGAGATTGGATTTGGGCTTAGACCCAACAGTGATTATTGTTTTGGGCTCTGAAGGGGCTTGTTGCACACTGAGTTTCCAAACTCACCCCTTTCCTTAACCTTGCGGTGAGCCTTGATGTGGGGACTTGGGTGGAGAGGATTGAGTGGCCACGGTGATCATCTTTGGGCTTTTAAATAAGTGTTGGTTTTCATTTAATTTCCTTTAATTATTATTTATTTTTGGGTTGTAATAAGGCCAATTTTAACTTTCCTTTCATTTCTTTTGGGATTATTTTAATTTTAATAACTTTAAAAAATTGGTTAATAATTATTCAAATGGGCTAGACTTAGGGCGTGTTTTCAAAATGATACTTGTTTTCAAAATATCTCAACACCACGATTAATCGATTTATCAAAGTCGTCCACTTAAACAAATTTAAACTCGATATAACAAAGTGTGGCTATGGTTGTGGGCATGTCTAAGATTGGATCCAATTAAAGAGCTTGGTACTTAAGCGACCTTCATGGCTCACCTCCTCTGTCTCGGATACCTACACGGTGCCCGGCTTCCATACACTTTGTTAACTCAATAAAATGTATGGTTTTAAAACACTAAAACGGGCGTGGGTTTTCAACTCCAATGTGGCACGTCAGATTCGGCCATAACGTCTGGGCCGGGTTTGGGGTGTTACACGACCTAGCTGTTATGACCAAGTCATGAAAGTTACATTAACCGCCAAGATGGCCAGTAAAATGTTCATGTTAAGTAAAAAAGTTTTTGATAGTAATATATCTCAAAATACATAGAAGGAACCATCGCTTTATAAAACTAGTGAGAATTGTTTTCAAGAAAAACAATTTCATTTGATTTCAAAAAGTCATGATAGTAACTTATTACATTTTGAGAATCATCGTTTTATTTTAATTATTTCGTTCAATTTGATTTCAATTCAAAAATTGATAGGAAAGTCATATTTGCACAAGTATAAAATAATTTAAAGTCAAATCCTAAAAACCTTATTCAACATTAAGTTTGACGGTAAAAGCATATAATATCAAATCACCTATTTAAATACTCCATATGAAATATTAAAGTCCATGCCACAATTCATCTAAAACAATGTAAAAATCCAAAAGAATTAATAAAACAATTTAGAAATACGTTTTTAGATGAAAATAGACTACATTGGTCCGAATCCCGAGTCCAAGCCCTAACCTCAATAGTTATCTGAAAATATGGAAAAAACTAAGGCGTGAGCTATAAAACTCAGTCTGGTCCTAACATACAATTTTGTGATATACAGTACATATCAAATTATCAATTTCACAGTGATATTAGTAAGTATGCAGTATGCAGAAGTAATAGTAAAATTTTGCTACCCATCCGTCCGCTACACTCCACAGTAAGAGTTCCCTAAAACTTGTCCAACCCTACACGCCATAACAGTTTGAGCATAAGCTTGTGTGGATATACCACCAGTAGATATGTGGATGAACGACTAGTAGATTTGTAGATGAACTGCCAAAAGATATGCTGATAAACTGCCAGTAGCACTTGTGATAACCCGAATTAGGGCCTAATCAGAATAGTGGTTTTGGGACCACAAAATTCGAGATAGAAATAATTATTTTATGATTATTTTGAGGTCTATGATATGATTACATGATTTTTTGAAAATTTCGTGAAGAAATTCTATGCATAAAGTGCTTAATTTGAAGTTAGGGACTAAATTGAATAAGTTGCAAAACTTGCATTCTAGAAGTTTCTAGTATGAAATTGCTTTGAAATATTAATTAAGAGGTCTTAAATAGCAATTTGACCAATTTCTAAGTTTATGGACAAAAATTGGACATGGATGGAATTTTTGAAAGTTTAGTAAGGAAGGGCATTTTGGTCATTTGGATATTAAATGAAATAAAATGGGAAAAATAACACAAAAATGATCATCTTCTCCATAAGTTGCTGCTGAATTTTGCTTTCCACCATATCTAGGGTTTCAACACTTTTAAGCCTTGATTGTAAGTGATTTCTATGCCCGTTTTTAATGTTCTTTACATTTTTGAAATCCTCGTAGCTCGGTTTACCTATTTCTACCAATATTTTGAGCTAGGGTTGATATTTAAAATTTTACCCATGGATGATATGTATGAATTTTGATGTTTTATGGTAGAATATGAAGTTTGAGATTGTGTTAAACAACTTTTGCTAAGTGATTTTTCATAAAAACGAGTAAAATGACATAATCGGTAAAAATACCTAATATTCATAAGTACATGTTAGAGTGTGAATTTGATGTTGCTATAGAAGGGAAAAATATCAGAATGTCAAAAAACATAAGAAAATAGGATGAGGTTTAATTTACGAGCCTTGGGGCAAAAGTGTAAATATGTGAAAGTTTAGGGGCAAAATGGTAATTTTGCCAAAGTTTGTACTAGGGGCTGTTTTGATGAATGTGTGTATTAAATAAATAAATTTGGTATTATAGATCAATAGAAAAGAGATTCGAGTCGAGATCGGGAGAAAAATAAAGTTTACGAGGAATGGGCTCGACTATTCTCATTTTGTATCGAGGTAGGTTCATATGTAAATATTGTAATATAACAGTTATTTTAAATCATTTAATGCTATTTATACGATATTATGATTGTTATCATGCAATTCTATACTTTGTGGTCATTGTTGGACAACATGCAAAAATTTTATGAATTATGTGAAAAATGTGAAAGACTACCAAAGTATCGTCATTAGTATTCCAAGGAGAATGGTAAAGGAGTACGAACGAGGAAAGTCCCATTGAAACTTATGAATAGATTAGGATATTTGGGCATCCGAGCTCGTTGAGTCGAGTCCGAGTTCACTTATAGATGCAAATGTCCGAGCTCGTTGGGTTGAGTCCGAGTTCACTTATGGATGTAATTGCTCAAGCTCGTTGAGTTGAGTCCAAGTTCGCTTATGGGCGGGTTACATGGTAGCTTGGCTATATATGTGCCACTTATGTGCAAACTTTCCATGTATCCGAGTTATATTCCGATGTGTTCAACGTGTAAAAATTCTAGTGAAACGGAAGAATACTCAAGATGCAAGTGACGTATTGGTAAGTGTTGTGGAATGGGCACTTTGGACAGGTATGTACTTAACCCTAGGGTTGAGACTTGATACGACAACAATAATATCGTAAGATGATGAATGATGAATAGAAATGTGATATATGTTTTGGTGATATTATGCTAATGTTGGTTGGTATAATTGCTTTGTTAAGTTATTTTTTATTTGCATGTGGACTTACTAAGAATATATGCTTACTCCCTCATTTTCATTCTTTGTAGTTTTGACAAGTCAATTTGGAGATCGGGACGGTCGGAGGCACGCTCACACTATCACTGGACAATAGCGGTATAATGACTTGTAATTTTTGGAAATATGGCATGTATATCATTCCAATCATTTTGTGTGTATAATCTTACGATATGGCCCATGGATGGAATGGAAATGTTTGAGAATGATTAGCTATTGGAATGGCTAATCAAGTTTATATATGATAACATGTATGCTTTATGTCTTAACTAAACCATGAAAATCTTGGGAAAGGTAAAATTTGCCACAAAATAGAATCAGACAGCAGCAGTGACATGAATTTGAAAAATCACTAAAAATAGTAGAAATAGAATTAAATGATGAATAAGTTATGGAATCAAAGCTTGATGAGTATATTTTCATATGGAAGAAACAAAACAGGTAAATAAATTATATTTTATGAGATATTTAAGTTTTGGTGGAATAGGGTCAGAGCAATCTCTGAATCCCCTGTTCTAACTTTAATAATTCACCATAAATTTTACAAAAACAATTAGGAGTTTTACCTTACATGTATGAAATCCTTATTGAGTCTATTTTTACAAAAAAACAAATGGAATAGTTATTGAAACTCTGTACAGAGAGATATCTAATTCATAATACACAGGGGTCAGAGTAGCCGAACCCTAAAATAGGGGAGACTTTAACTAATAAACTGTACTAATTGGCCCGACCAAAAATTCTAGAAAAAAATTATTAAGTAGATATGAGCCTACTTTCAGGGAAAATTTACAAAATTGGATTTCAAGTTTTGTAACTCGAGATATGGATTTTTTAGGGACTGTGATGCAGTTAGCCAGCTTGTCTAGAAATTCTAAAATAAATTCTTTGAGCTGTTTAATTAATGAATTAAGTCCGTTAACACCTCGTGCTCAACTCCGGTGACGGTATCGGGTACAGCACTTCATCCTTTAACAACCCAAACTCTAATGAATAATACAGCGGATCATTAATGGCAGTAATGACATGCTTTTATAGGTTAGTAAAAAGTAATGATAACAATATGATCATGTGATTATCATGCAAACAGTAGCAATTGTTGTAACCTCCCTAACCCAGCCCAAACGTTGTGGTTGAATGATGAAGGCTACATTAGCCACCAAAATAACCTAGTAAAACCAATTAGATCTGAAAACATTCTTTTTAACTAACTTTTAGAAAACTTAATGTAACTATTATGGGATTATAAAAACTTTGTATTATTAATTCAAATAAACTTAGAGTCTAGTTTATTAAAAGTTGTGTCATTTGAAAAAAAAAACATAATTGATTTTGTCAATTTACCTTTTTTAAAACTTATATTGCATTGTCACACAGCGAAAAAAGTGAAGCATTTATTTTTATATGAAAAATGTGTCTTATGCAATTTTAAGGCAGTTATTAATAATGTTCGATTTTTAATAAAATTGCATGCATGCAAAATCCCAATTAAAAACAAACCCATGCCATAGTCCAAAATAACCATTACAGCCCCAAAATCAATAAAAAACTTTAGTTTAAAAGTACTTTATCCAAAATGTCCAAGATGAGTCCTTCGAATTCCATGTTTGACCTTAACCTCATGGGTTATCTATAAGAAATGAAACTATGTGGTGAGCTTTAAAAGCTCAGTGTGAGTTTTAAATAAAATAATCAAAATATCAGTAAAGCACACAAGTTATCATTCATTCGGTAAAGCACAACTTTACAATACACAATATTCGCAATAATTGTGGATAGGCATACTCGTATAAAAATAGTGCAGAGTTCCTACCCATCCATTCGTTACACACTACAAGTTCCCCAAACCTCATCATCCATACACCAAAATAGTAGGAGTCATAGCTCAATGTGGATAAACCACCAATAACAATTTGCAGTTAGATTGCCAATAATTTGTGGATAAACTATAAGTAATTCGCAGATAAATCACGAGTACTCTGAAGAATACTCTAGGGTTGTAGATTAACTGCTAGTATAAAATTACGGATAAATAGCTAGTACTTCATGGAACTCTTCTGTAACCAATTAGTCCCAATCGCCATGCAATGCAATATGTCATATTAGTCGTGTTGCATACCATGCTTAACAATATCAATTTCAGTAATGTTGGCATGCTTAGTATGCATTCAATTTATCAGTATCAGTGCCATGCTTTTCATGCATTTGGTATTAACAATATCAGTCAATGACATGATTTTACATGCAAGCAATAAACATCATAACAATCAGTGGCATGCAGTACATGCAATTAATTATACAGTAACAACTAGCATGCTTAACAGTACAAGACATGTAATAATATGCATTCAACCAAACAATCAATAATAATAAGCATACAATCGGTTAACCCTTATAGCAGTTACACATTACGTTAATTAAACCTTAAGGTCCTAGAACATTCAACCAATTCCAATTAGGCAACTTAAAGCATTCGATTGTCACCAATTACTACTTACCAAAAATTTGGCCAACCTTGCATAGTCAATGCACAATCAGCTAATATAATAAAGTACATACATGCTTTTACCAATAACTAAACATACAAAGTTAGGATCCCCACCTGAAAATGCAGATTCGAAGCACTAACACTAGTCCATAGCTCCTATGTCTCAGATCTGACTAGATTTTGATCAGATCTGTATTTAACATGCACAAAATACAAGTTAAAAACAACCACTAAACACCATATATGGTTCGGCCAAATCATGAAATAAGATTGGAACTTTAGATCTGATTTTTGAGATCACTGTTTACACTATTTTGGCTTTAAACAAAGATGCGAGCAACCTCTAATGTCACCGAATATCTGAGTGATTTAGATCTAAACCTTCGTCAAAATAAAAAATAAAATTAACATATGATATTAGGCCACGAATACCCGTAATATTCGAGCATTATAGGAATTAAAAGAATCTAAAATGAAATCAGATCTAATATAACATCACTTACCCTTCCCAGATTTTTGGATTTGAGATGACCAACAACTCAGAAAAACAAATGATTACAGATAAAAAAATGCCAACACAAATTCATCCAAAGAAAAAGAAATAAATGAGATGATGAGAGGAATCGAAGGGGTGGCACAACAATGGCGGATGATCAACTAATATTTAGCCAACAGAGAAGAAGAAATAAAATTAAATAGTGAGAGGGTCAGGAAAGCAATGGAGAAACGATGACCACAAATGGTGGAGAAAAAGAAGAGAGGGCGGCAAAATGATGTAAAAAAATTAGGTTTTAAAGGTGGCAAGGCTATGACGAAAAAGAAAATTTGAAGAATGAGAAAATAGAAAAAAAAATGTTAGACAACAATAAGAAAGGAAAAATGATCAAAAGAGTGACTAAAAAAAATTAATATTTATACTAGGGTTTACATGGGATGGCACAGCTAAGGTTTTGGAACAAAAATGCTGAAAATAAAAGTTATGCGAGGGAAAGGATTTGAACTCAAGTTTCAAGGACAATTTCACTAACACTTAACCATTAGACTAGCAACTCATTTATTTAATTGTGCAAAAGATATTAATAAAATCGGGGCGTGACAATTGTAGTTTTAACAGCAGTAGTGAATATATATACCAATAGAAATTTCAGATTTAACATATAATCAAACAAATCATTGAGTTTAGAACAAATACGGTAAAAGGGTCTCAACTAAGCTTATGTGAACATTAAAAAAGTTGGGGATTACGCAAGGACTAAACTAAAACATTTCACAAAAAGTCAGGCAAAATTGTAAACACACGATTGTGTCAAAGGCTGATGCCATATAACATTAAGGTACACGGCTGTGTGTTAAGCTCGTATAACTCACTAAGGTTGTGTGATCAGAAGGAAAAATCCCCAATGATAGTCACACGATTGTGTGTCTGGGCCGTATAACTAGTTGTGGCCATGTGACAGTGAAAATATCCTAAAGTTATAATAGGACATGATTGTGTCAACCAACTGTGAGGGGAACACACCCATATGGTAGATCGTGTGACCCTATTATCACAAACGACAAGTTTAGGACACACACCTTTCACCACAAGTCTGTTCGACACCTTACACGTTCAAGTCTGATTTGATTCGCTAAGATCTAGCCTTTCAAATGACAAACACATTCCAAAAATACATATTATTAGATTCGACATAAAGTTTTGAGAAAAACCCAACGAAAATCAAGTAAGCAAGACAAAAGAAGGATAAAATGCAACTCAGTTCCACATCTAAAAATGAAATCTAGCTAATCTAAGAGATCCCAGTTACACGTCTATAACAATATAAAACAATAACAATTTTCAACAAATCTAATCACTAGTAGAACTCGAACAAAGTGATTCGACAAGGGAAACGTGATATATGATGGCAATAAGATGGTAAGTGAGCCGGCGATTAGGAAGAAAATGAAGAGAAAAAAAAAGGACAAGTGGAAATGATGGGAGAAAAGGTGAAGAGTAGAGAAGGAGAGGGAGAGGGTGGCACAATGAAAATAGGAAAAAGAAAAAGGGTGGCCAACCTAGCATAATAAGGTATAAATACCTAAGGTTTCAGTACTAGGGTTGGTGGCATATAAAAAAGGTGGGAAGGGAGTTTAGTTCTCAGGGTTTTTTTTCTGTAGTCCATAACAGACCAGTCCCCAACAATGGCGCATATATTCACAGAAGCAACAAAATAAAATAATTTAAATACTAACAAATATATTCTAAAAAATTTTAACCCGCAATTCGGGGTGTGACAACTCTTCCCTACTTAAAAGAAATTTGTCCTCAAAATTTACCTGATCCGAACAAGTGAGGATACTGTTTCCATATTGAGTATTTTAGCTCCCAAGTAGTGTAACACCCCTTACCCGAGTTTGACGCCAGAACAGGATACGAGGTGTTACCAGATTTAAACACAAACAAACATACATTTCCTGGTTATGAAATTTCGCTCCAATTTAAAACTTTTAACAATACCTTAATGCCTCTGCTATGGGCCTACGAGGCTCCGAACACACTTGGACTTGATTGGGAATAATTCGTGCACTCTAGAAAACCTTGTAAAATTTCAAGGTAAACAGGGCACTTGCCCGTGTGGAAAAGTGACACGCCCGTGTGTCGTCTTAACATGACTGTGCTGAAGGCCCATATAGCTCACTTGGTCGGGCTTATCTAGACACACTTGTGTCCCTAATCCGTGTGGATTTATTTTTTGGTTCGAACCTACAGGGTTTTCACACGGCCTGGCACATATCCGTGTATAAAAACCTTGACTTTCTATTTCTGACGCCATCAATCCATTAAGGGCACACGGCCAAGGCACACGTCCATGTGTTAGGCCGTGTCCTCCACTCGGCTGAGACACACGACCGTGTCTCTATCCATGTGTTTACTACCATGCATACTGACTTGTAAAATTGAGGTGCAGGGGACACACGGTCAGACTACATGCCAATGAGGCAGATCGTGTGTCACATACAGTCTAGACACACGCTCGTGTGTCTACCCATGTGAACAAAGACAAGGCTATTTACCAAGCCTTTTTGCCACCCTTACATGCACCATCCTACACAACATCAACCAAAACCAATCAAAGCATAACAGATATAACCAAAACAACCATAACCATGAGAAATTTGCATGAAATGCATTTCATAATAATCAATATTAGCCAACATTAATGGCCTATACAAAATGAATATCACATCCATCAGATGAGCCAACTCTTGTAGTTACACTAAAAATACACTAAACAAAAGATTCAAGTCCCTATACATGCCAAAATGAAAATATTAAATTAGCTATACCAAAGCTTTAGGTGATAGTGTGGTCAGTGCCTCTGACGTCCCTTGATCCCCGTTACTAGCTTGGTGGCACTATAGGAAAATGGAAAGGAGAGGGAGTAAGCATAAAGCTTAGTAAGCTGCATATAAATAAGTAACTACATTAACCATGCATAATATAAATCCACACAACATTCTTGAGTGAACATGGGTAAATATCACTACATGCTTATATATATCGCAAGTATAAACCAAATATTTCAATATCGTCCCAAGATCATTTTCATAGCTAGAACTTACTCATGTCATTCTTACCATCAAGGCAACATAACTAGACTCATATCTCATAAGTTTCGAATAAGAACCTGTACCACTATCAACATGATTATATCATTCCATATCATTGTCATAAGCTTTTAAAATAACCTGTGAAACCATTTGGAATACTAAAGGATATCTAACTAGCTTTACACAAGGGGGTGAATTACCGATGCCATGTTCCAAACATGGTCTTACATTGGCTCACATATCGAGGCCGATGCCATGTCCTAGACATGGTCTTACACTATCTCTCATCTCATTTCCGATGCCATGTCCTAGACATGGTCTTACACTGGCTCTCATGTTGTAGCCGATGCCATGTCACAGACATGGTCTTACTCTAGCACACATATCAATACCGATGCCATGTCCCAGACATGGTCTTACACTGACTCTCACAACATCACCGATGTTATGTTCCAAACATGGTCTTACATTGGCTCTCATATCGTGGCCGACACCATGTCCCAGACATGGTCTTACACTGGCACTCATATCACCCAAATGTCATAGCATGGATATCCAATCTATTCCTAGGTTCAAATGGGACTCTTCTACATTGAATTTCATCATGCATTATTCATAAGAAATTTCAACCATATTACACAAAATTAATTATTCATCACATAATAATGATAAAGTTACCTTACTTACGTACAACTTACCTCGGTATACAAAAATTGGGCGACTAGTTAGATTTAATCTACTTGTTTGGCCTTCCCCTGGTCTAGGTCTGGATTTCGTATTTCTTGATCTAAAATGATAAAAATTCACTAATTCACTAATTATATTAATCAATGCATTTCACAATTCATATTTTGGCAAAATGACCACTTAGCCCTTTGACTTTCACAAGATTACTATTTTACCCCTAGGCTCGTAAATCAATTTTTATCGAATTTTGTCACTACCCAAGCCTAGTTGAATTCTTTTTATACTAGAACCAGCCCACAATTCCCATTATTTCACACATTTACCACATAATTTATGACTTATGCAAAATGATCCTTAGTTAGGGTTTCTATGAAAACTACTTCACAAAAGTTGTTTGTTTAACAACCAAGACTCATTTTCTTCCATAAAAATTCAGCAAACTACATGAATACGCTCATGTAAAAACCTTAGACCCTCAATTATTTTGCAAAATAGTCCCCTCATTAGGTAGCTTATGCTACAATGGTCCCAGAAGTACAAAAATTATCAAGAAAGGTCATCAAAATCACTTACTTATGAGAGAACTTAATGGCTAAAAATTTCAAGCTTTCAAGACCCCTTACTGAAAATTTTGGTGGAGAAGAGAAGAAGAGAAAAAGATGATAGCTTTCCCTTATTTTATTTTATTCTAGTCAAATTGGTCACCAAATTTCACCTAATTTTTAACCTTTTTGATTTTATTGTCCCTATGGCCGGCCATGCCATTAATAAAGGCCTATTTGCACTTTAAAGACCCTTAATTTTGGTTCTCCAGCTATTTGACACCTTTAGCTAATGAAACAAAACTTTTGTCCCTTATGCGATTTAGTCCTTTTTCGCAATTGAACATGCAATTGCTAGAATTATTTCACCAAAATTTTCATGTACTCATAGAAACATGCTATAACACATAAAATTATATTAAAAATAATTTCTTCGACCTCGAGTTAGTGGTTTTGAAACCATTGTTCCAACTAGGCCCAAAATCAGGCTGTTATAGGTAGCCTCTAAAAACTTTTTTCCCATGATTTAGAATTTTTACAAGTTCCACCTCAACTTACTTAACCCTAGGCAACAAAGAAACATCCAAATGCTGTTTTTCCTTGACCTCACTAACCAAAGTGGGCTTCACTTGCAACTCTTCTAGTAAATCTCCATCATCAACCGGACTCAACCAAGCAAACATTTCCCTTATATTAGTCATTGACCTTCTACTTAGAGCATATGCCACAATATTGGCCTTGCTGGGATGATACTCAAGTACACAGTCATAGTCCTTAAGCAACTCAATTCATATTCATTATCTTAAGTTCAACTTTTTTTAGGAGAGAAGATATTTGAGGCTCTTGTGATCTGTGTAAATAATACACTTTTCACCATACTGATAGTGTCTATAGGGTTATAGTGAAAACACTACAGCTTTCAATTCCAAGTCATTTGTCAGTTAATTGCACTCATGCAATTTAAGCTGCCTCTATGTATAATCCACAACCTTACCGTCTTACATCAACACATATCCAAGACTAGTATGGGATGCATCACTGCAGACCACATAATCCTTATCTAATTCAGGCTGAATCGAAACTGGTGCTTAGGTCAACATAGCCTTTAGTTTATCAAAGCTAGCTTGCTAATCATCAGTACATTTAAAAGGCACATTCTTCCTTACAATCTTAGTCAAATGAGTAGCAATCAGGGAAAACCCTTGAAATATCTCCAATAATACCCAGCTAACCCCAAGAAACTCCAGATCTCAAAAAAATCCTTTGGTTGCCTCTATTCCAGAATGGCCTCAATCTTCTTTGTATCCATAAGGATACCCTCAGTCAAAACCACATGGCCTCTTTCAGCCAGAACTCACACTTACTCAACTTCCCATACAATTTTTTTCTCTAAAAATCTACAAGAAAACTATCAGATGCTCAATCTCGATCTTTGAGTAAACTAAGAAATTGTTAATGAACATAACAATGAACTTATCCAAAAATGATTTAAACACTCTATTCATCATTTCCTTGAACATGATAGGAGCATATGATAAACACAACAACTTAACTAGGAACTTGTAGTACACATACTGAGTCCTAAATGCATTCTTAGGCACATCATACTCCTTCACCTTTAACTGATAGTTCCGAGACCTCAAATCAATCTTTGAAAACACTATCACACCACGAACTTGGTCGAACAAGTCATTGATCCTCGATAAATGGTACATATTATTGATCGTTAACTTGTTTAGCTATCGATAATCAATACACAGCCTCAGTGTTTAGTCTTTTTTCTTAACAAACAAGATCGGGTCTATCCACGGAGACATACTGGGTCAAATGAACCCTTAACCCAAGAGCTCTTAAATATGGACTTTAAGCTCCTTAAGTCCTTTAGGTTTCATGTGATAGGGAGCAATAGACACCGATGCAATTCCAAGATATACCTCAATTCCAAACTCAACCTCTTTATCAGGAGGTAATCCTAGTAATTCCTTAGGAAAAAATGTCTGAAAAATCCCTCATAGTACGAATACTATCCATAGTTGATTACTTACCTTAGCATTTAAAACATAAGCCAAATATGTCTCACACCTCTTCCAAACCAATTTCTCTGCTACCATTGCCGATATCACATTAGACAGATAATCCCTTCGTTTCCCCTACCATAACAATCTCTTTCCATCAGTTGCTATCAAAGTTACCCTCTTAGTGGCACAATCCAAACTTACCCAATGTTCAAAAATCAGTCCATCCCCAGAATCAAGTCAAACTCACCAAAGGGTAATTCCATCAGATCGATCGGGAACACCTCACCCTTGCATCTCCAACGAGCATTTTCTATAAATCTTGTTTACTAATATAGATTGACCCAACGGACTCACAACAATAACATCACTATCAATCTCCTCTACCCCAATTCTCAATTTATCAGACACTTTACTAGCAACATAAGAATGGTTAGAACCAATATCAATCAAGGAAAATTATGATATAAAATGGATCGTAAAAGCACCTAAAATGACACCAAATGTGTTACAATCCTCTTAATGTCTAGCTGCATATATCAGTGTCAACTATCTACCCTAATTCCTGATCTGATTCTTATTCAGTGTTCTCTGACCTCGACCCTTAATACCTATCGCACCAGTTGCGACTCCAAAACCACCATTCCTACCTTATCCATGGCCTTCAAGAGGTAACTACCGAGAACTCTGAGTTTGATTTGTAGGTCACATTATGACTATCCGAATGGGGACAATCCTTCACTTGACTCTCAGTAGACTTACACCTCAAACATGCACCCATCTTCTTCCAACACTCACCCGGATGACGCTTATCATAGAACCCACAAATTGAAATCCTCTAAAATCTAGATGGACATCCAACATTACTCCCTAAAACACTTTGTTGTGATTTGGCCTCACTGGCTCACTTCAAAGGTTGTAAAACTAAGCCAGTAAGACCTGAATTCCTCCTACTTTGGGCCCTGTCCTTATCACGCATCACCTCTTCCATGATCTTAGTTTATTCTACTAAGGTCTCAAATACTCTCTCCTGGTGTGGTGCAACCTAAATCTTCAGGTCATACCTTAACCCACTCTCGAACAGTACATGCTTATCTTACTCGGTAGCCACCATACTAAAGCGTAACAGCTCAACTTCAAAAATTGGGCCTCATACTTGGCCACTATCCTATCACTCTAGGTCAACTCGATGAAATTTAGTCTACGAGCCTCTACATATCTCCTACCTACATCTTCTAGAAGGCCTCCCGAATACCCCTTACCATAGACTTCCACATACAGTAAGCTTCCTCCCTTTGCAGAGACATTGTACCCTTCAACTTTTACTCTAGGGTATAATTCATATCTTCTAGAATTCTTTTCATAGCCTCCATCCAGTACTCCGCTACTGTCGAGGTTATTCAAGTCATACCCTTAAATAACTCAGCCTTGTTAGACCGAAGCTTCTCAGTCATAGACCCTGATTCCCTAATCTAGTTTGGGTTTAGCCACCCTCTAAATAACCTTCAACATCATTTGGGATACTACATCATCACCCTTATCAGGATTTCTACCTCTAATGGCAAATGAATCTTATCCATAATAAACCTTAGGGATTGGAGTGTCGTCTTGAGCTACAGTTAGCTCAATTTGAGGAGTTTAGTGTGACATGCCTCGTGGTTGTCTACCTCGGGTGCTCATAATGATTTCCCAAAATTCCAGGGTATAGGGTATATCTATAGTTTTAAAAATTTCAGTAGTTAGTTAGAGATGATACTAAAGTGTCAGAATTATTTAAAAAACATCATAAAAATATTTGTGACATGGTACTTGACAAAACTTCTTTTAAAAAATATTTATGTAGACCTCATTAACCTCACAGTTTGAGTTTTAAAATCATGGGCTCTGACACCACTAAATATAACCTCTTCAACTCGACCCAGACATTATGACCAAGTTATGAAAGTTACATTAACCACCGAGATGACCAATAAAATGTTCAAGTTCAATAAAAAGTGTTTGATAGAAAAAAGTCTCAAAATTCTTAGAAGGAACCATCAGTTTATTAAATTGATGAGAATTGTTTTCAATAAAAACAATTTCGTTTGGTCTCAAAAAGTTACAGTAGTAACTTAATATGTTTTTAGAATCATTGGTTTCTTTTAATTATCTCGTTCAATTTGATTTCAATTCCAAAATTGATGGGAAAATCATATTTAGACCATTATAAAATAATTGAAAGTAAAATCCTACAATTCTTATTCAAAATTGAGTTTGATGTTAAAAGCATATAATATCAAATCCCCTATTTAAACACCCCGTATAAAATACTAAAGTCCATGCCAAAGTCTGTTTAAAACAATGCAGAATCCAAAAGAATTTATAAAATACTTTAAAAATACGTTGTTAGTTGAAAACAAATGATGGTGCTTTGAATATCAAGTCCGAGCCATAACCTTAAGAGTTATAAAAAAGGACGGGAAGAACTAAGAGGTGAGCTATAAAACTTATTATGGTCTTAACATACAGCAGTAAACAAATTAAACAGTAAATTATAACGTACAGTTTTGCTAACTTCAATACATATCGATTATCAATTTTATAGTGATATCAATAAGTATGCAGTATGTAGGAGTAACAGTAAAATTTTCCTACCCATCCATCCACTACACTCCACTGTAAGAGTTCTCTAAAACTCATCCAACACTGCACACCATAACCATAGGAACATAAGCTCGTCTAAATATACCACTAGTAGATAAGCAGATGAACTACCAGAAGATATGTAGAAAAACTGCCAGTAGCTCTTCCTCCTTTAACAACCCAAACCCAAATGCACAGTACAATAGATCATTGATGGTAGTAATGGCATACTTTTATAGACCAGTAAGTAGTAATGATAACAATATTATCATGTGTGTAACACCCCTAACCCGTATCTGTCGCCGGAATAAGGTTATGAAGCATTACTGGAAACTTTTAACTTAAAACATTTGTTTAAATCATTTATAAAATGCATCATATTCCATTCAAACACATGCATATTGTCCCTTATACGAGTCGTGTCTCAGGTCGTGTGGTCATTTGAAGTAGCGACACACGGTCATGTCCCAACCCGTGTCTGTGCCCATGTAACTCTTTGACTTAGGTCACACGGCCAAGCCACACGCTCGTGTGCTAGGCTATCTACCCTTCAAAATGGCCTCACACCCTTGTGTGCCAGGCCATGTACTAGACCATGTAATTTCCTGACTTGCAACCCTTAGTAAGCTACAGGGGACACACGCCCGTGTCTCTAGCCATGGGGACAAAAAATAGGTCATTTCCAATCCATTTTTCTCACCCAATCGTGCACACACCTACAACCAATTTTCCACATGTAATCAAGTATTCAAAATACATCAAATAATGCATCAACAAGCTAAATCAATAAGTTATATATTTACACAACCAATATGCCCAATGGGCACTTCAGATCACAATAATCATACATGTGTTCACATTTGCATATTTTAGCCAAAACTCAACCAACTTATAACTAAGTTCATTCCAGAACTTACCACTAGGTTCACAATCACACTTGACATACCAAATTGACCATTTAACAATTAGCAATATTAGCCTTATATGTCAACTACTCTACCTAAACCATATTGATCATATTGAACCATATCAAAGAGCATTCCATCACATACAGTTTTAATACCATTTCAATTTCCATCAATTAAGCTCCATAAAGACTATAATATCAACCATCATAAGGCCACATACATATATTAACATAATAACTATTATATCCTCAAAAAGAGACTATAATTACAATCCAATTCAAATACTATATCATTAACCAAAAAACCTATACATGTGCATATTTAACCGATTATCACTTAACTTGTTTTCATGCCAAAACATACCATAATCGATACATAACAACCATACCAATTTTGGTCATTTCAAAACATACACCAGTTTAATCATATTAACCACAACCAACAAGCTATCGTTAGTACCTTAAATACCTCAAATCCAAGGTAACATTTCATTCCATAGTCATCAACCAAAATGACATATACATACCAAACTCATCAATTAAACATTAGACGTAGTCCACCTATACATGCCATTATAACCACGACCAAAGCATTAAAATCTACTAATAAAATTGATGGATAGTGTGATGAATCTTTGACTAGCTTCCAACCCGATTGAACTTCCAATAATCTGTAAAGTAAAGGAAAATAACTACGTAAGCAATGTATGCTTAGTAAGCTCATATAAACTTTAAGCATAATAAATTCCATTTTGATAATAAACTTATTAGAATAAAAATAAACTTCTGCTAATTCCAAAATTCATAATTCTATATGATCATCAACTCACAAAAGAGTAAATTCATTAATGTCGCATATATCTATCATTCATAATGTGATAGGATTTTATGGCACATAAAGTATAATCATCAACCTTTCTATAAAATTATACACCTTTCAATTTAGTCACTTTCCATTCTGTACTCAATGCTTATCATAAGCCTAAATGACATTATCAATTCTGACTTAGTGTATTTATCCCTGATCTAGATATGTTCATCCATATCATGTGCAATTTGATCACAAATAAATTCATCATTTATCACATTAAACTTTTTATATCATCATAATACATCCCAATTACATACTTACCATTTCGTTCCCTTTTCTTATTATTACATATGCATAGTACAAGCATAATTATAAACATCAATCATAACCATAAGCTTGAAATAAGCCTAAGCACATGAATAATATATGTTAGTTCATTTAAACATGATTCATATGAATTTAACATGGATAACCATTATACTTGAGCACAATTCAATTGGAGTTATCATCCATCTCATAACATATCAGGTTTTTCATTTATTACAATTTTAATGAGTTTCAAGCATATCTATCTTATTTCATATTGAACGCTTACAATTTAATTTGCACAACACATAAAACATAAATATAGAATTAATTGTAACAGCTCGATTTTGGGGTTAGTTAGTATAGCAGTTTCAGGACCGCGAATCTAATGTAGAAAAAAATATTTTTATTAAATTTTTATGGTCTGTAGTTTTATAGAACAATTCTATGAAAATCTATTTGAAAATTTTGACGTTTAGGCACTCAATTTAATTAAAAGCACTAAATTGTAAAAAGTGCAAAAGTTGAGTTTTACTTGTTAAAGGTGTCCAATTGTTATGAAATTTTAAATTAGAGTCCTTTAGTTGGTAATTAGACAATTGGATAAGTTATTGGACAAAAATAGACATGAATAGGTAAAATTTCAAAGTTATGCATTAAGGGCATTTTGGTCATTTGGTAAATAAAAGAATAAAAAGGGAAAATCAAGTCACAATTAGTGTCCATCTTCTTCACCTTAGCCTAATTTTACAATGAGACCATAGCTAGGGTTTCTTCAACTTTCAAGCTTGATTGTAAGTACATCGTAGCCCCGTTTTTAATGTTCTTTACATTTTTGAAGTCCTCGTAACCCGATTTGCCTATTTCTACAATTATTTTGAAGCAGGTTTCATGTTTAAAAATTTACCCATGTGTGGCATGCATGTATTTTTGATGTTTGATGGAAGATATTGTATGTTTAAGGTGTGGTAAACAACTTTTACTAAGTGGTTTTTAGTGAAAATGCATAAAAAGGACTTATTTGTAAACGTTGTGAAAATGGGTAGTAGAAATGTGATTTGATGAAAAATGTGGGTTGTTATGAGCATCATTTAGGTTTAGTTAGGCTTGGGTAACAAAGAAAACGGATACATTTCATTTTACGAGCCTAAGGACTAATTTGTAAAAATGTGAAAAGTTATGGGTAAAACTATAATTTTGCCATAATGTGATTTTTGGACAGTATTGAATAATGTGATAATTAAATAAGTTAAAATTTATATTATAAATCAAGAAAAATGAAGTTCGAACCTTAATCGGGGGAAGAACAAGGTTATTGACGATTAAGTCCATTTCCTGCTATTTTGTACTGAGGTAAGTTTGTGTGTGAATAATGCAATGTTATATTATGTATTTAATGCTTAGTATTGTATAAATTGTACAATTTTTTCTATAGAAATATTCAACAAAGTTTCGACGATGAGAAAATCCCGATTGAACCTGGAATAGTTTGGGATACAAGTGACATGTCACTAGGAAACCATGTGTTATGTGATCTATGTGAATCCGAGTGCTGGTCATGTACATCCTACTGGTGGTTGGGTAGTCCGGCATGTGTTGCGAATACTTGACAGCTTGTGTGAGTAGCTTGTGTAGCTACGTCTTGATTGACAGATTGTGTGAGTAGGCCCGTGATTAGCTCGTGTGTCAGCCCTATGTGTTATGAGATATGAGGTAGCATTTGCTACATATGTGGCACTTATGCGTAAGACCTTTCGTGCATTTGATAGTATTCCAAGTGTCGTGGCAAAGACATAGGGTTGAAGAGGATACTTGGGAGCTCGAGAAGGCAATAAGAAAACAATACCCAGAACTATTTTCCGGTAAGATTTTCGGGGACGACAATCCCTAAAGGGGGAGAGTTGTAACAGTCCGATTTTGGGGCTAGTTGGAACAGTGGTTTCGAGACCAAGAATCCGACGTAGAAAAAATCTATTTTTATTATATTTTTATGGTATGTAGTTTTATGGAACTATTCTATGAAAATTTAGTTCGAAAATTTTGACATTTGGGCACTCAATTTTGTCAAAAGAACTAAATTGTCAAAAGAGAAAAAGTTGAGTTCTACTTGTTAAAGGTGTCCAATTGCTATGAAATTTTAAATTAAAGGTCTTTATTTGGTAATTAAACCATTGGATAAGTTAGTGGACAAAAATAAACATGAATAGGTAAAATTTCAAAGTTATGCATTGAGGGTATTTTGGTCATTTGGTAAATATAAGAATAAAAAGGGAAAATCAAGTCAAAATTAGTGTTCATCTTCCTCACCTTGGCCGAATTTTACAAGGAGACCATAGCTAGGGTTTCTTCAACTTTCAAGCTTGATTGCAAGTACATCCTAGCCCTGTTTTTAATGCTCTTTACATTTTTGAAGTCCTCGTAACCCGATTTGCCTATTTCTACCATTATTTTGAAGTAGGGTTCATGTTTAAAAATTTACCCATGTGTGACATGCATGTATTTTGATGTTTGATGGAAGATATTGTATGTTTAAGGTGTGATAAACAACTTTTACTAAGTGATTTTTAGTGAAAATGCATAAAAAGGACTTATTTGTAAAAGTTGTGAAAATGGGTAGTAGAAATGTGATTTGATGAAAAATGTGGGTTGTTAAGAGCATCATTTAGGTTCAGTTAGGCTTGGGTAACAATGTAACACCCCGTACCCGAGACCGTCGCCGGTGTCGGACACGAGGGGTTAACGAGCCAAATCCACTTATTGCACTGACCAATTTGACATTTCCAGACAAGCTGGAGAGCTGCGTCACTGTCGCCTTAAAAAACATATCTCGAGTTTCAAAACTCGGAAACTGATTCCGTAAATTTTACCTGAATCTAGACTAATATATCCATCCATGGATTTATTTCTAGAATTTTTGGACTACACTGACCTTTGCGCATTACGACCTAGATATCTTCCTGTACAGAGCTTCAATGCTCATGACGTTTATTACTAATGAAACTAGACTCAAAGGGGAATCTACACATATAAGGTGTGACTTCCAATTCCTTCTGGATAATTTATGGTAAATTTTCAAAGTCGAGACAGGGGATCCAGAAACCGTTCTGGCCCTGTCTCACGAAAACTTCAATATCTCTTAGTATACTGTTCATATGATCGTTTTGTTACTTTCATATGAAAATAGACTCGTCAAGGTTCGATTACATAATTTATTCACTATTTAAATCCATTCCTACAAATTTTGGTGATTTTTCAAATCCACCCTACTGCTGCTGTCAGCATCTGTTTTCAAGGTAACCTTTACCCATTTTGTAGTTTCCATGGGCCAACTATAGTTTTGTCATACATAGGTCCACATATGATCATATTTAGCCATTCCAATGGCTGATTAAGTGCCCATCATTCCCATTCCAGTCCATAATCACAACATGAGGCCATATATAATTACATGAACACAAATGGTCTAATGCCACACTTCACTTTTACGAGCCATTTTCGCATGGCCGTACACATATACATCACAAAAGTATTCGAAACGACAAGGGTGGTCCTATACATGCCATATCCAAAGTTCAACAAAAAGGTACCAAAAAGGACTTCGATAGTGTGGTTGACTTCGACTTCGATGATCCCAAATCTGATCGCTAACGAGCCAAAATCTATAAAACAGAGAGCAAAGAAACGGAGTAAGCAATTTATGCTTAGTAAGTTTGAGCCATAAATTTACACACAACCAAAGCATAGCATTCGAGTAGCTAAACAATAATTCATATGCACAATTTCTCCATGACATGCTTACTTCACAATACCAACTCTTATATTCATACACAAATAACGGCTTAGTCAAGGCCGGTAGCTCATTCATCATCGGGCGAATACTCATATACATCGGCTCATAGTGTGCAAAGCACACACGAAACGCACTGCTGTCGTTGGGGATTTCACAAGCGTATTAACGAAAATTTTTACAGCAAGTTCATTACTCTCAAATCACGCACCTTCGGAGTTTAACCGGATATAGCTACTCGTTCAAACACCTTCGGGACATAGCCCGGTTATGGTAGCCCGCACAATGCCTTCGAGACTTAACCCGGATATCACAACTTGCACAATTGCCTTCGGGCTTAGCCCGGATATCACAACTCGCACAATTGCCTTCGAGCTTAGCCCGGATATCACAACTCGCACAATTGCCTTCGGGCTTAGCCCGGATATTACCCGAACATTCATACACATCTTTGTTTCAATTTCATAACAAAATTTCATGCACGAATCACTTAACAAGAAATGTCATTTTCGGCTCAATGGCCACATACAAAGGGCACGATTTCGATTTTTTATAACATCATCCAATCGAATCAAAATCTAAGTTTCGATACTCGAAAACTTACCTCGGGTGTCGTCAAACGATTCCGATGACTATTCGACCAGTTTTTCCTTCCCTTTATCGGATTTAACTCCCCTTTTCTCTTGAGCTTAATTCACACAAATTTAACTTATTATAATCTCATTATAATAGCTTATGGCCGAATATGACAAGGAGTTTAAATGGTCATATGGCCATCCTTTAGCTCAAATACACAATGGTCATGCACAATTTTTAATCATAACAAGCAATTTAATACAATTCATTCAATCATCAAAGTGAAGCTCAAGGTACTTAGCCCTTATATATATTAGACATTAGAGTCACATGTGTACGAAATCACGAATCGAATTCAACGCATTAGTTAGTACCCTCCTTAGCCGAATTTTCCAAGCCAAGAATAGGCATCAATATGCTTGCCTCTAACCGAATGCATGCACATGTTGAGGCCAATTATACACTTAACACCACAAAAAAAAAAACAGCATACGTTTTACTAGCTAATGCATTGCATATTGTAGCTCAATACTCTTCTATCATTTATTTCATAGCCGAAACATCATCATATGCAATTATATACCTTGAGATAGTATATATGTCATATCAATACATCATGTGCAAACATATATACACATATAGGTGCAAGGCCGAATCTCAAGGTGTTCATAACCATCCAAGACACAAATTTTTACCTATCATGTAATAAGCATAAATCATGCTTATGAATGCACCATGGCCGAATACATCACAATCATACCCCTTTCAAATTCGGCCATGGTTAAACGAAGAACTCAATATCTTACTCAAGATTGCTACAAAGAAATTTCAAGAGTAGTCAATCCATCATTACATGCATCATTAACAAGCTTCACATTTAGCATGCAATGGCTTTAACACAATATCAACCTTGGCCGAATACCATTTCCATGACATAACAAGGATTTGAACCATGGGCTAACATGAACATCAAGCTAGCAACTAAAACATGCATGAATCTCATGACACAACCTCAAACATACCTTAATCTTGATACAAGTATGACCAAATCTCCTTCTAGTTCTCTTCCAAACCAAGCATGGAGAAAAAAAAATTCTTCTTCCTCTTTACAATTTTCGGCCAAAGAAAGAATGGAAGGATGAACAAAATTTCTCTTTTTTTTTCTCTTCCACATATGGCAACAATGGGGAAAGGATGAACAAATTTTTGATTTTTTTGTTTCTCTTCCTACATCCTTAATTTTTTTATCATTTATTACATCATGCATTAACAAAACATGTCATAACATGTTTTCCTTGCCCATAATCCCTTGTCATGGCCGGCCACTATGCCATCTTTGGGGAAATTTGACATGCAAATCCCTTATTTTTGCATGTATGATCAACTAGTCATCACACATTTCCCATCCTACTTTCAAAGTTTACTACTAGGTCCTTTCTAGTAAAATTCACATTTATAACTCAAATCAAAACATCAAAATGTCACACATGAATTAACACATATTATAGGCATCAAAATAAATTTTAAATTATTTTTATGCCTCGGTTTTGTGGTCCCGAAACCACATTCCGACTAGGGTCGTTTTAAGGTCACACAACTCTCCCCACTTAAGAAATTTTCGTCTCCAAAATCTTACCGTAAATAGATTTGGGTATCGCTCTTTCATAGAGTTCTCGGGTTCCCAAGTAGCTTCTTCTATCCCGTGTTTGAGCCATAACACTTTCACTAGCGGAACCCGCTTGTTTCGCAATTCTTTCACTTCACGTCCTAGGATACGAATCGGTTCTTCCTCATAACTCATATTGGCTTGAATTTCAACCTCTGATGGACTAATCACGTGCGACAGATCAGATCTATAACGTCGAAGCATCGAAACATGAAAGACGTCGTGAATCTTTTCAAGTTCAGGGGGCAAAATAAAACGATACGCAACTGGGCCAACTCGTTCGGAGATTTCGTACGGCCTAATGAATCTCGGGCTCAACTTGCCCTTACGGCCAAATTTGAGTACCTTTTTCCA
The DNA here is from genome assembly GCF_025698485.1 of Gossypium arboreum. Lineage (NCBI taxonomy): Eukaryota > Viridiplantae > Streptophyta > Magnoliopsida > Malvales > Malvaceae > Gossypium > Gossypium arboreum. Next base: position 112,315,584 of record NC_069077.1, on the reverse strand, counting down.
AGGCGAAACTTTAAGAAACACTTTATCTCCCACCTGATACTCGATGTCTTTTCGTTTCAGATCCGCGTATGACTTCTGACGATCGGAGGCTATCTTCAGACTTTCACGGATTACTTTCACTTTCTGTTCAGCATCTTTAATCAAATCCACCTCGAAAATTTTGCTTTCACGGAGCTCAGTCCAAAACAATGGTGTACGGCATTTACGCCCGTACAAGGCCTCGTAAGGTGCCATCTTAACACTTGATTGAAAACTATTGTTGTAGCGAATTCAATCAAAGGCAAATACCGTTCCCATGAACCACTTGAACTCGAGGATGCAACATCTCAACATATCCTCAAGTATCTGAATTATCCGCTCGGATTGACCATCGGTTTGGGGGTGAAAGGCGGTGCTGAAGTGCAACTTGGTACCCAAAGCTTCTTGCAACTTCTTCCAAAATCGTGAGGTAAACCTCGGATCTCTATCCGGCATGATAGAAATAGGCACCCCGTGTAATCTCACAATCTGGGAAACGTACAATTCGACTAGTTTGTCCATTGAAGAATCCGTGCGTACGGGGATAAAGTGAGCCGACTTAGTCAATCTATCTACAACGACCCAAATCGCATCCTTCTTACTCGCTGATAATGGCAGTCCGGATACAAAGTCCATTGTGACTCGATCCCATTTCCACTCGGGTATCGTGATCGGCTGAAGTAATCCTGAAGGCACTTGATGTTTCGCTTTCACTTGTTGACATATTAAACATCTCGAAACAAAGTCAGAGATGTCTCGTTTCATACCATGCCACCAAAACTGACGTTTCAAGTCGTTGTACATCTTCGTACTTCCCGGGTGAATTGCCATTCGGCTACTATGAGCTTCGTTCAGAATCATCGAAATAAGCTCCGAATTTCTCGGGACACACAAGCGACTTCTGAACCTCAAACAATCATCATCATCAATTTGAAACTCCGATTCCTTGTTCGGAACAAACTCAGTCCGTTTTGCAACCAACTCATCGTCGACTTTCTGAGCTTCACAAATTTGATGTATCAATAATGGTTTGGCTTTCAATTCAGCTACTAACACATTGTCGGGTAGAATAGACAAGAGTACATTCATCGCTCGTAAGGCAAACAGTGATTTCCGGCTTAAGGCGTCTGCAACCACATTAGCCTTCCCCGGGTGATAATCAATGACAAGCTCGTAGTCTTTTAACAACTCGAGCCAACGTCTTTGTCGCAGATTCAAGTCTCGCTGCGTCATCAAATACTTGAGACTTTTGTGATCCGAAAATACATGGCACTTCTCACTAAACAAATAATGTCGCCATATTTTTAAGGCGAATACGATGGCAGCCAATTCGAGATCATGGGTCGGATAATTTTTCTCATGTGGCTTTAATTGTCTCGACGCATAGGCCACAACTCGACCTTCTTGCATCAATACGCAACCTAACCCAAGTAGGGAGGCGTCACTATAGATGACAAACTCTTTACCAGATTCGGGCTGCACTAATACTGGAGCTTCCGTCAAATGAGTTTTTAATCGATCGAAACTTTTTTGACACTTTTCCGTCCATTCAAACTTGACCTCTTTCTGAAGCAGTTTCGTCATGGGTGTGGCTATCATCGAGAACCCTTTTACAAACCGTCGGTAGTAACCGGCAAGTCCCAAAAAGCTCCGAACCTCAGTAATATTTCTTGGAGGCTTCCAGTTAAGTATGGCTGAAATTTTACTCGGGTCGACTCGAATACCCGATGCAGATACCACATGACCCAAGAAGCTAACCTCTCTTAACCAGAACTCACACTTGCTGAACTTAGCATATAACTGCTTATCTCGTAATATTTGCAACACTAATCTCAAGTGCTCCGCATGTTCGGTCTCATCTCTTGAATAGACCAAGATGTCGTCAATGAACACAACTATGAACCGATCCAAGTATGGTCTGAAGATCTGATTCATCAAATCCATAAATACCGCAGGGGCATTAGTGAGCCCAAACGGCATCACTAAGAACTCGTAGTGACCATATCTCGTTCTGAAGGCAGTTTTGGGTATGTCCGAATCTCGGATTCATGAATCGATAATAGCCCGATCTCAAATCTATTTTTGAGAACACCGAGGCTCCCTTGAGTTGATCGAACAAATCATCGTCTGTGATGTAGCGGGTATTTGTTCTTTATTGTCATTTTATTAAGTCGACGATAGTCGATGCACGACCTCATAATTCCGTCCTTCTTTTCACAAACAACACCGGCGCACCCAAGGTGAAAAACTCGGCGAGCAAAACCTCTATCCACCGGTTCTTGCAACCGAGCTTTCAATTCCTTTAATTACGTTGGTGCCATATGATACGGAGCTATCAAAATTGGAGTGGTACCAGGTACCAATTCGATGCCAAACTCTATTTCCCGAATAGGTGGTAAACTCGGCAATTCTTCAGGGAAAACATCCGGGTATTCACAAACCACCCAAGCACAGATTCGGTTTCTTTTCTAACTCCTTGTCATCAAGTACATACGCAAGGTATGCTTCAGACCTTTCTTACGTATTTACGGGCCAACATTGCGATATTACACCGGTAACCCCTTTGAGTCCGCAGACTCAACCCGAATTATCTCGTTATTCGCGCACCTCAGATCAATAGTCTTGCTTTTACAATTTACAACCGCATCGTGCATGGTCAACCAATCCAAACCAAGAATAACATCGAATTAAATCGAACGGCAAAAGCATCAAGTCCGCCGAAAACAGGAACCTCGAAATACTAGGGACTTTTCTTACACACTTTGTTGACGAGCACGTAATGACCCAAGGATTTGACACCGAATTACAAACTCGATGAGACTCAATAGGTAAAGTCTTACTGGATGCTAAGGTTTCGTATATATATGAATGAGTAGAACCAGGGTCAATCAAAGCAATCAAATTAGTATCAAGGAGAGTAAAAGTACCGGTAATAACATCTGGCGAGGAAGCATCCTCACGTGCGCGTATGGCATAAGTCCTAGCAGGAGCACGAGCCTCAGATCTAATGGTGGCATCTCTAGATCCTCTCTGACCGCCGCTAGCATTTCCCGTGTTTCTAGACGGCCTACCTCGAGTTGTGGTAGCACCCGGGTTCCCACTTTGATTTGCGTTTTGTTCAGATAATCTCGGACAATCTTTAATAAAGTGGTCGGCTGACCCGCACTTGTAACAGGAGCGGTCATGGGATCTACAACTCCCCGAGTACCATTTACCACAATCTCGACACTCCATTCGGTTTCGACGATCATTCCCAACACCGGAGACCGAAGTACCTCAGATACCCATTGGGGTCGATCACGATCTCGTCTAAAAGGCCCGGCGCCTCTAGACCGGCTCACATCTTCTCGAAATCTCTTCGATGCTGTTGAAGAGACTTTCCGAGGACCTTTTCCGAAATTCTCCAATTCCCACATCAACTTTTTGTTTCTCCTTTCTAAGCTCTTGACTTTACAAGCTCGCTCGACAAGTACTACGAACTCTCGTATTTCGAGAATGCCAACGAACATCCTTATATCTTCATTCAGCCCATCCTCGAAGCGTTTACACATAATAGCTTCGGACGAAACTGTGACAGCCCAAAATTGACCTTAGTCGGGATGTGGTTTCAGGACCACAAAACCGAGGCATAAAAATAATTTAAAATTTTATTTTGATGCCTATGATATGTGTTAATTTGTGTGTGACATTTTGATGATTTGATTTAGAGTTATAAAGGTGAATTTCACTAGAAAGGACCTAGTAGTAAACTTTGAAAGTATGATAGGGAAATGTGTGATGACTAATTAAAGCATGCATGCAAAACAATGGACTTGCATGTCAAATTGCCCAATTATTGCTATAGTGGCCGACCAAGGTGGGTGTTGATGGGCAAAGGAAACATGCTTCCAACATGTTTGGTTAGTGAGTTATGTATGAAGCAATAAAATAATGTGCTAGCATTAAAGAAAATGTGGACAAAAAAAAAAAAGAGTGTGGATGCCCCTTCCCCCCCCCCCTTGTTGCCGTGAGTTGAAGGAAAAGAGAGAAAAAAAATTGTTCATCCTTTCTTTGAGCCAAAACTAGGAAGAAAATACAAAGAGGAAAGAAAAGCTTCATCCTTTGGTTCTTCTTGGCCGGTTTGAAAAGAGAAAAGTTGAAGATATTGGGCCATATTTGCATCTAAGTTAAGGTAAGTTTGATGTTGTGCCATGAGATTCAAGCATGTTTTAGTAGTTAGCTTGAGTTCTAACTAGCCCATGGTACAATCTTCACTATATCATGGAGATAAGGTTCGGCTAAGGTGGGTTTGTGGATGTCATTTGCATGCTAAAAGTAAAGCTTGTAATGATGCATGGTATGGTGTGGTATGGCATTCGGCCATGGTAGGAAATAAAAGGAGACTATGGTCGTTGTTCATGTTATTTGAATGAGAAGTGCTAGTAAGGTGATGTACAAATGTTAACGTTTGATTTACTAGTGTATATGTGCGAATTAGCCTAGTTTTGAACTTGAAACAAAATGGTGTTTAGTCGATACAAGCGACCATACTTGTAGAATGTATCAAGTGTTGAAATCGGCCTTAACATAGATGTGTATGTTCGGCCACATGAACAAATACATATGTTGATGTGTATATTCGGCCTTAGGTAGCCTATTGATGGCTTTAGCTTGACTTAGAAATTCGGCTAAGGGGGAAATATTAGCTAGTATGTTAAATTCGATTCGTGATTTCGTATACATGTGACTAATGTCTAATGGGTATATGGGCTAAGTACCTTGAGCTTCTCCTTGATGCTTGAATGAATTGTATTGAATTGTTTGATGTAATTAAAAATGTGCATGACCATTGTGTAATCGAGCTAAAGGGTGGCCATATGACCATTTAAACTCCTTGTCATATTCGGCCATAAGCTAACATAATGAGGTTTTAATAAGTTAAATTTGTGTGAATTAGCTCAAGAACTCAAAGGATCAAAGTTGGACAAGGGGAAAGACAAAGTAATTGAATAGCCGTCGAAGACGTGCGACAACATCCGAGGTAAGTCATTAAGCATGTATTTGGTATTGATTTAAATGGTCATAATATCCATGCAAATTGTGTTTAATGAGATGGTGTGTATATAAAATGTATGTGTATGGAATGATGACATTGCTGAATGTATAAAAGTAGTAACTTGCGTAGAGCGTTTGGTCTCGGCACTAAGTGTGCGGGCAATAAATGGGCACGGTGACAAGATTGGCACTAAGTGTGCGGGCTTGGAAGGTATGGCACTAAGTGTGCGAACTTAAATTATATGGCACTAAGTGTGCGAACTTAAATTATATGGCACTAAGTGTGCAAACTTAAATTATATGGCACTATGTGTGCGAGCTTAAATCGCATGGCACTAAGTGTGCGAGATCGTTTATTAAGCACTACGTGTGCGAATTTAATATGTATGTTCTATCGATTGAATATTTATATGGAGGTGTGATTTTATCGAGTTGAGTACGGACAGCGGAAAAAGTAAGTACCTTGAGTTCATGGCTAATAGATGCTATGTTCATGCTCGGGGTTGAGTTGGTAAGTTTTAAATCTATGTGATGATTTCAATTGCATTCCCGTAAATAAAGTATCGTGGAATAGATGAATGTTCATTTGATTGCATGATTATTGCGGAAATGAGATGATGTATGGAAATGCCTCTATTATTCTATTGAACAGTATATAAAATGCCATTGGGTGAATTGGTACGAGAATGAACTGAAAGGTCCGAGGAACTATGGTACATTTTCGATATGGATGGAGTACCTAGCCTCGTACATTATTTCATGTTGTGATAATTTTATTGATGGATGATTGTCGAATGCTTAGGACTTACTGAGTTATAAACTCACTCTGTGTTTTCTTGTCACCCATTTTAGGTCCCTTGGATTCTTCTCGTTTGCGTGCTCGGAACCGTCGTTGAAGTCATCACACCGGCTGGAAATCTTTGGGTATTGTCCTCGTAGTTGAATTAGGAGAACATTTGGCATGTATAGGCTATTTTGTTTTGTTGAATTTTGGGTTGTAAACTTTAAGCCATGCGAAAATGGCCTATGTGGTCGGTTGAGTGTGATTCTAAAACCTATAGTCACGAGCCTTAGAAACCTTAATTTTGATAAGGTGGCCATAGTTTGTATTATGTATGATGAAATAGTTGGCCATGGAAGAATTATGAAATAGTCATTGTTTGCTTTAGTAACAGATGCTGCTAGCAGCAGTGAGGTGAGATGGAAAAATCACTAAAAACAGTAGAAGTAGAATTAAATAGTGAATAAATTATGAAATTGAACCTTGATGAATCTATTTTCTTATGGAAAAAACGAAACGACCATATGAGTTGTATTTTAAGAGATATTCAGGTTTTCGTGAAACAGGGCCAGAACGGTTTCTGGATCCCCTTCTCCGACTTTGAAAATTCACTATAAATTAACCAGAGAGAATTAGAAGTCATACTCTATATGTATAGATTCCCTTCTGAGTCTAGTTTCTCTAGAAACAAACGGCATAAGTGTTGGAGCCCTGTACAGGAAGATATCCAAGTCATAGTGCACAAAGGTCAGTGTAGTCGAACCCTGAAACATGGGAGACTTTAACTAATAAACTGTACTAATTGGCTTGACCAAAAATTCTAGAAAAAAATTTTTAGATGGTATTTTGAGTCTAGTTTCAGGGAAAATTTACGGAACTGATTTTCGAGTTCTGGAACTCGAGATATGATTTTTAAGGTGACAGTGACGCAGTTAGCTAGCCTGCCTGGAACAGAAATTAAATATTTCCAAGACAGAAATAAGGAAAGTAAGCCCGGTAACACCACGTGGTCAAATCCGGGGACGGTCACGGGTTTGGGGTGTTACAGAAACACATTCCTGAGCGTATCTACTAAGTCTAACAAATTTTTGCTCGTAGTCAGTAACTGACATAGAGCCTTGCTTAAGGTCAAGAAATTCCTTTCGTTTTTGGTCGATGAATCTCTGACTGATATACTTCTTTCGGAACTCGGTTTGGAAGAACTCCCAAGTTACTTGCTCTCTAGGCACAACAGAAGTCAGAGTACTCCACCAATAATAGGCGGAATCGCGTAGCAAGGAGATAGTACACTTTAAGCATTCATCGGGTGTACAAGATAGCTCATCGAGCACCCGGATAGTGTTGTCCAACCAAAATTCAGCTTGCTCGGCATCGTCGCCATCCGTAGCTTTAAATTCAGTAGCCCCATGTTTTCGAATTTTGTCGACTGGGGACTTACTTGACCTTATTTGGTCAGTTACCGGAGGTATTGTAGGCGCGGGGGTTGCATTAGTCGGGAATGGAGGTTGTGGAACAGCCGTATTAGTTCGAATGTATTGGTTGAACCAATCATTCATCACGCTATAAAAAGCTTGCCTAGCCTCATCGTTCGGATTGCTGGCAATAGGTTGAGAGTCTGCCGGCGCTATCCCTTGCACGGGAGCAGGCGCCACACTCTCCACATCATCAGCTATTGCTCGGTTGGGATCGGGATCCATTACTATAATCAAACACAAATTCAAATGTCAGAAATCACCACACTATCAATTTATCACAATATGGCATGTATAGCTAGACCCAAACGTATTACGGTAGTCCTAGAATCGACTAAACCGTAGCTCTGATACCAATAAAATTGTAACACCCCGTACCCGAGACCGTCGCCGGTGTTGGACACGAGGGGTTAACGAGCCAAATCCACTTATTGCACCGACCAATTTGACATTTCCAGACAAGCTGGAGAGCTGCGTCACTATCGCCTTAAAAAACATATCTCGAGTTTCAAAACTCGGAAACTGATTCCGTAAATTTTCCCTGAATCTAGACTCATATATCCATCCATGGATTTATTTCTAGAATTTTTGTTCGGGCCAATTCGTACAGTTTATTAGTTAAAGTCACCCCTGTTTCAGGATTCAACTACACTGACCTTTGTGCATTACGACCTGGATATCTTCCAGTACAGAGCTTAAATGCTCATGAAGTTTGTTTCTAATGAAACTAGACTCAAATAGGAATCTAAACATATAAGGTGTGACTTCCAATTCCTTCTGGATAATTTATGGTAAATTTTCAAAGTCGAGACAGGGGATCCAGAAACCGTTCTGGCCCTGTCTCACAAAAACTTCAATATCTCTTAGTATACTGTTCATATGATCATTTCGTTACTTTCATATGAAAATAGACTCGTCAAGTTTAGATTACATAATTTATTCACTATTTAACTCCATTCATAAAAATTTTGGTGATTTTTCAAATCCACCCCACTGCTGCTGTCAGCATCTATTTTCAAGGTAACCTTTACCCATTTTGTAGTTTCCATGGGCCAACTATAGTTTTGTCATACATAGGTCCACATATGATCATATTTAGCCATTCCAATGGCTGATTAAGTGCCCATCATTCCCATTCCAGTCCATAATCACAACATGAGGCCATATATAATTACATGAACACAAATGGTCTAATGCCACACTTCACTTTTACGAGCCATTTTCGCATGGCCGTACACATATACATCACAAAAGTATTCGAAACAACAAGGGTGGTCCTATACATGCCATATCCAAAGTTCAACAAAAAGGTACCAAAAAGGACTTCGATAGTGTGGTTGACTTCGACTTCGATGATCCCGAATCCGATCGCTAACGAGCCAAAATCTATAAAACAGAGAGCAAAGAAACGGAGTAAGCAATTTATGCTTAGTAAGTTTGAGCCATAAATTTACACACAACCAAAGCATAGCATTCGAGTAGCTAAACAATAATTCATATGCACAATTTCTCCATGACATGCTTACTTCACAATACCAACTCTTATATTCATACACAAATAACGGCTTAGGCAAGGCCGGTAGCTCATTCATCATCGGAGCGAATACTCATATACACTGGCTCATAGTGTGCAAAGCACACACGAAACATACCTTGTCGTTGGGGATTTCACAAGCGTATTAACTGAAAATTTTTACAGCAAGTTCATTATTCTCAAATCACGTACCTTCGGAGTTTAGCCGGATATAGCTACTCGTTCAAACACCTTCGGGACATAGCCCGGTTATGGTAGCCCGCACAATGCCTTCGGGACTTAACCCGGATATCACAACTCGCACAATTGCCTTCGGGCTTAGCCCGGATATCACAACTCGCACAATTGCCTTCGAGCTTAGCCCTGATATTACCCGAACATTCATACACATCTTTGTTTCAATTTCATAACAAAATTTCATGCACGAATCACTTAACAAGAAATGTCATTTTCGGCTCAATGGCCACATACAAAGGGCACGATTTCGATTTGTTTATAACATCATCCAATCGAATCAAAATCTAAGTTTCGATACTCGAAAACTTACCTCGGGTGTCGTCGAACAATTCCGATGACTATTCGACCACTTTTTCCTTCCCTTTATCGGATTTAGCTCCCCTTTGCTCTTGAGCTTAATTCACACAAATTTAACTTATTATAATCTCATTATAATAGCTTATGGCCGAATATGACAAGGAGTTTAAATGGTCATATGGCCATCCTTTAGCTCAAATACACAATGGTCATGCACAATTTTTAATCATAACAAGCAATTTAATACAATTCATTCAATCATCAAAGTGAAGCTCAAGGTACTTAGCCCTTATATATATTAGACATTAGAGTCACATGTGTACGAAATCACGAATCGAATTCAACGCATTAGTTAGTACCCTCCTTAGCCGAATTTTCCAAGCCAAGAATAGACATCAATATGCTTGCCTCTAACCGAATGCATGCACATGTTGAGGCCAATTATACACTTAACACCACAAAAAAAAAAAACAGCATACGTTTTACTAGCTAATGCATTGCATATTGTAGCTCAATACTCTTCTATCATTTATTTCATAGCGAAACATCATCATATGCAATTATATACCTTGAGATAGTATATATGTCATATCAATACATCATGTGCAAACATATATACACATATAGGTGCAAGGTCAATCTCAAGGTGTTCATAACCATTCAAGACACAAATTTTTACCTATCATGTAATAAGCATAAATCATGCTTATGAATGCACCATGGCCGAATACATCACAATCATACCCCTTTCAACTTTGGCCATGGTTAAACGAAGAACTCAATGTCTTACTCAAGATTGCTACAAAGAAATTTCAAGAGTAGTCAATCCATCATTACATGCATCATTAACAAGCTTCACATTTAGCATGCAATGGCTTTAACACAATATCAACCTTGGCCGAATACCATTTCCATGACATAACAAGGATTTGAACCATGGGCTAACATGAACATCAAGCTAGCAACTAAAACATGCATGAATCTCATGACACAACCTCAAACATACCTTAATCTTGATACAAGTATGACCAAATCTCCTTCTAGTTCTCTTCCAAACCAAGCATGGAGCAAAAAAAGTTCTTCTTCCTCTTTACAATTTTCAGCCAAAGAAAGAATGGAAGGATGAACAAAATTTCTCTTTTTTTTTTCTCTTCCACATACGGCAACAATGGGGAAAGGATGAACAAATTTTTGATTTTTTTGTTTCTCTTCCTACATCTTTAATTTTTTTTTCATTTATTACATCATGCATTAACAAAACATGTCATAACATGTTTTCCTTGCCCATAATCCCTTGTCATGGCCGGCCACTATGCCATCTTTGGGGAAATTTGACATGCAAATCCCTTATTTTTGCATGCATGATCAACTAGTCATCACACATTTCCCCATCCTACTTTCAAAGTTTACTACTAGGTCCTTTCTAGTAAAATTCACATTTATAACTCGAAACCAAAACATCAAAAATGTCACACATGAATTAACACATATTATAGGCATCAAAATAAATTTTAAATTATTTTTATGCCTCGGTTTTGTGGTCCCGAAACCACATTCCGATTAGGGTCGTTTTAAGGCTGTCACAAACAAAGAAAATGAATACATTTCATTTTACGAGCCTAAAGACTAAATTGTAAAAATATGAAAAGTTAGGGGCAAAACTGTAATTTAACATAATGTGATTTTCGGATAGCATTGAGTTATGTGATAATTAAATAAGTTAAAATTTCTATTATATATCAAGAAAAATGAAGTATGGACCCTGGTTTGGGAAAGAACAAGGTTATTGATGATTAAATCCATTTCCTACTATTTTGTACCGAAGTAAGTTTGTGTGTAAATAATACAATGTTATATTATGCATTTAATGCTTAATATTGCATACATTATACGATTGTTTCTATGGAAATATTCAAAGAAGTATGAACGATGAGAAAATCCCAGTTGAACCTTAGGAATAGTTTAGGATACAAGTGACATGTCACTAGGAAACCATGTGTTATGTGGTCTATGTGAATCTGGGTGATGGTCATGTATGTCCTACCGGTGGCTGGGTAGTCTGACATGTGTTACAGATACTTGACAACTTGTGTGAGCAGCCCGTGTAGCTATGTCTTGATTGACAGCTTGTGTTAGCAAGCCCGTGATTAGCTCGTGTTCAAGCTTATGTGTTATGAGATATGAGGTAGCATTGGCTACATATGTGGCACTTATGTGCAAGAATTTATGTGTATCCGATAGTATTCCAAGTATTCAACGGGTAATTCGAAGAGAATGTCAAAGTTGGCAAAGTATGTAACTATGTTATGAGCTGGTACAGGTATGTATGTAAAACTCATGAGTATGGATTTTAGTATGAGATGAACTCTTGGTAAGAATGCTAATGAGTAAGTTAAACCTAAGATACATGATGATAATTGTAACACCTCTAACCCGTATCCGTATCTGGAATAGAGTTACGAGGCATATCCGATCAAAGCACAACATGTAATATACATTTCTCATACATGATTCAATTTCACATAAATATCTATCTAACATAATCATATTGTCCCTTATAAGGTTCTACTAAAGTTTAAAACATGCTAAAACGAGGTTCAAGACAAAACCGATAACATTTGCAAACTTTGAGAAACTTATAAAATTTTCATGCATATAGGGTTCACATGCCCGTATGAACAGGTCGTGTGCCTCACAGACCACCAGACACGCCCGTGTCATAAGCCGTGTGGAAACAGCGTAAACATGCTGACTTGCACCACACGATCGAGGACACGTCCGTGTGCCATTGCCATGGGAAAACTGGAGGGGTTACTGACTTGGGTCACATGGCCAGCCACACGCCCATGTGCCAATCCATGTACCACACATGGCTAGTAGACACGCCTTTGTGTCTAGACAGTGTCAAACCTGTTGGGTATACTAACTTAAATTCAAAGGGCACTCCAGGGGACACACGCCGTGTAGCATGACCGTGTGTTGCACATGGCTGAGACACATGCCCATGTCTCTGCCCATATGGACAAAAATAGGCTATTTGCAAAGCCAATTTACCACCATTTCTTCATGCACACCTAACAACCAAAATGGTACCATTTCAATATATTTATAAGCAGTGAAAAAATGCCAATTCATATACAATTTATGTCATTTATAAACCATCCTCTTAACTACTCAATTCCACAACCAAAAACATACCATTTCATCATCTCAAAATCAAGCCAATTCACAACATGCCATTTTCCAAACAATAATACACCAATTGACAATTTGCTAATTGAGCAACCATATAACCATCACAACAACCATACCAAATTTTCCAAAACACAAAGCAATATATACATCACATATCACTTACCAAGTTCATACATCTAGCCAACACAAATGGCCAAAATACACACCAACATTTCCATAAAAAACAAGCCAAATCTCATGGCTATATCATATCTCAAAACATATCATCAACTCACTACCCTATACATGCCGTATACCATATTTACAAAGCATCCAAAAATACCAATAAGTTGATCGAAAGTGTGATGACGTTTCTCGACAATCCCCGAGTCTAAGCCAGCTTCGATAATCTATAAAACAAGGAAAGACACACAAAGTAAGCTTTAAAAGCTTAGTAAGCCATATACAAATAAATTATCACATGAATCAATATCATTTCCACCAATAGGCAACCATGAATAAAAATTTATAAGATCACAAACCTTTCTCATTGTACACATATTCAATATCATAATTGAATTCATCAAATACTTCCCTTTCATTACTTGTATGAATCTCGTATGTACCTGAGCCATTTAACTTATTCACACATTCTTTCTCGACTTGACTTTTCCTGTTGAACAATCCAAAATCGTTAAGGATACTCGGAAATCACATAAAGCTCATACAATGCCATATCCCAGATATGGTCTTACATGTTATCACATACCGGTGCCACTGTCCCAGACAGGGTCTTACACGAAATCGAATAGCGATGCCAATGTCCCAGACATGGTCTTACACATAATCACAATACAATGCCAATGTTCCAGACATGGTCTTACATGTAATCACATCTTGATAACCTAATGTCATGACATTTGTATCCTATACTATTCCTAAGGTTCGTACGGGACTTTCTAATGTCGTAACTCTATCGATTCTTGCTCGTATTTGCTCGTTCAACATTCATAACAATTCAATGATAATGAAACATATATAATTCAATTCAAAGACATTTATTTTCATATGAACATACCTCATATATACACTAAACGGATCGGATCGACTACTCGACAACTTTCGATTTCCCCTAATCTAAGTCTAATTTCTTTTGTTCTTGATCTATATACATTCAAAATTAACTCATTTATTCATTGATTCATTTAATTTAATCCACAAACACATATTTGGGTATTTTTACACTTTAGCCCCTAAAGTTCCACATTTATTCAATTTAGTCCCTGTTTCATAAAAGCACAAAATTCACAAAATTCAATAAGACCCATGCTTGTCCAAATTACCCTTATGCCCTTAGTAGCCCATATCTTTCATTTATTTCACATTTCAAACCTTCAATTTACAAATTTCACAATTTAATCCCTAATATGCATTTTTAGTCAAAATCACTTTACAAAACATAGACATCCATCACTAAACTTTCATAATTCATCATCAAACATACAAGAAAAACATGAATTCATCAATGGAAACTTTCAAAACATTAAATTTTTTTGCAAATTAGTCCATGGGCTAGCTAGTACTCGATGCAAGGATCACAAAAACGTAAAAATATTAAAAACCGAGCAAAGAACATACCTTAATCAAGTTATATGCTAGCCGAACCGTAAAATGCTTCCTTGGTGTTCTTTTTCTTTCAATTTCGGTGAAAGAGATGAGAATATAAGCTTTAAATTATTTTCTTTTATTTATTTCACATTAATACATAGTTTACCATTTTACCCTTTAGTTAAAACATTAATAATCACATAATTCAAGGCCATTTATGACCATCTCCACTATCAATGGTCTAATTTCATAATAAGGACTCCCACCTTTAAATTTCATATCAATCAATCAATCACTTATAACATATAGAATTTAACTTTTTCATTTTACGCGATTTAGTCCTTTTGTCAAATTAAGCACTTAAACGCTAAAATTATTTCACGAAACTTTCACACATATATAATCACATGCTGTAAAAACCAAAAATAATATTAAAATAATTTTTTGACCTCTGATTTGTGGTCCCAAAACCACTGTTTCGATTTAGCTAAAAATCTAGTTGTTACAATAATTATGTTAACTTATGTTGAGAAGTTATATGATTAATGTATGATTTATGTTGCTTATTATTTGCATGCAAACTTAATAAGCTTTAAAAGCTTACTCCCCTCTTTCTTTCCATTCCTTATAGAGTCACCAAGCTAGCTCAGAGATCGAGGAACGTCGGAGCTCTAATCACACTATCAAACGATTATTTTGGGTATACTTGGTTTGAATATTTTGAGTATGGCATGTATAGGGACTCCATCATTTTGTTACGTGTCATATTGGTTTAGCCAAATGTGTTGGCATTGTAATAGTTAATGATTCATTTTGTATATGGCCATTGGAAGTTGGCTAATATTAATCTTATTGGTCATTGGTATGTTTATATGATGATGCTTATCATGAAGATGAAATTGGCATGAATGGAAAAGAAAGTATGTGATGTTTATGCATGATAGATGTTAGTATGTGCAAATGATGTATTGATATCTTGTTTGTGGCTGATTTGGTTGTATGTATATGCTTAGATTGGTGCTGCTTGTTGTTGTGTAGTTTGATGCAAGTAAGGGTGGCATAGTAGCTTGGTAAATAGCCTTATTTTTGTCCACACGGGCAGAGACACGACCGTGTGTCTTAGCCATGTGATGGACATGGCCTAGGGACATGGGCGTGTATCTAGGGCGTGTGAAGTCTGCACCTATTTTATTAAAAATTTTGAAAATTAAATTCGCCACATGGCGTCATACACGGACATGTGACTTCTTTTGGTGCATGACGTTATAAATAGAGAGTTACACGGGTTAAGGACACGGGTGTGTATGACCACATTGCCAACCCACACAGGCATGTCCCAAGCCACACGGGCGTGTGACCTTGTTTTGATGAAAAATTTTCTAGGTGTTGTATAATTTTTTAAAGTTCTTGGTTTAGTCCCGAACCACATCCAATGCATGATTTGGGCCTCGTAGGATCGTATTAGGGACAATAGGAATTTTTGTGAAAAGTTTTAAATTTGGATGGAAATTTACGCCTCAGTTTTGTATGACTGCTTGTGTATAAGTCCGGCAATGCCTCGTACCCTATTTCGGCATTAGATACGGGTAAGGGGTGTTAAATTAACCATATTCACAAGCTAGTGAATAAACACATAATTTAGCATAAATAACCATATGATAGAATAACTTGCATGAATATAGCATATAAGCATTCATATTTTTCATGAACACGACTATACACACTTTAATCATCAGCAACTCATACCTTTCCATACTTTCATGACATTGCCAATCTGAACACTTATCATTCATTCCCTTTGTGTGCCCGTTGAACCACTTAGAATAATATCAGATACATGGGAATCTCACTATGTACTAAAATATGGTCGAAACCATTTCTTTCCTTTTTTTTCTTTACATAAATGCTCTCTCTCGAGCCATAAATGGGTTTGCGCATACAAGTTGCCAGTCGGAACATAGCTACACGATGCTGCTCACACAATATGTCAAGTATCCACAACACATGCTGGAACTCAGCCACTGGTAGGACGTTTAGGACCAGCACCCAAAACACGGTAACCCTAATGACATGTCATTTGTATTATATATATTCCTAAGGTTTAAATAGGGATCAATACTCATCGTATGTCGTTGAATTTTTATTGTTTCTTTACTCGATAAATTGTATAATTAACATATATATTGATTAATTTTCAATAAAATCATAAAATAACATTCAATTTAGTCAACATTATACATAGTACATGTAACAACCTATTTTTCAATGAAATCAGAATAGTGGTTTTGGGACCACAAATCAGACCCAAAAATAAAATTTATTTTATTTTATTTTATTATATGGTTCGTATATGATAGACATGTCGTGTGAAAAATTTGATACGAAAATTTTATCGATTAAGTGTTTAATTATGAAAAGGACTAAATCGCATAAACTGCTAAAGTTGGATTCTAGTAGCTAGAAGGATCAAATAGCTATGGAATTCAAAAATTAAGGTCCTTATATGGTATTTAGACCATTAAAGAAAGTATGTAGATATTTTGGTATGACTCATCCAAGGAAAAATAAAAAAAGGCTAAGGACTAAATTAGAAAGATGAAAAGTTATTAAATAATAATTTAATTAAATGACAAAGAAAAAAATTTCATATCATCTTCCATAAATATTTCTATGGAAACCCTAGGAGAGAGGAATAGGACTTATCAAGCTTAATTTGGGTAAGTTTCCTTGTCCCGTTTTTAGTAATTTTGATATTTTTGAAATTAGGATAGTCTAATCTATCTATTTGGGGGGATCAATTTGAGAAGTTATCAAACTATGGAAATTTGAGTCATGGATGAATATGCTGAAAATTAGAAATTTATGGTAGAAAATGAAAGGTTATTGATAGATAAATAACTTTTACAAAGTGATTTTTGATGAAAACATGATTTAGGGACTACAATGTAAAGTTGTAAAATTTGATGAAAAATTCTGAATTTTTATGAATATATGTGCTGTAAATTTTGTAATGGGATTTTGGTTAGGCTTGGAATAGGGAGCAAATTGCACAAGTTTCATTTTTCGGGCCTATTGATGAAATTGAAATTTATGGAAAAGCTAGGGACAAAATGGTAATTTTACCTAGGACGTAAATTGAGTCCAAATAAATATGAAATATGTGAAATTGATGAGTAAAGCTATTTATATAAATCTGGACAACTCACATTCGAGGTTAGATCAAGGAAAAGAAAAGGTTTTGGATTAGTAGATTTATACGCAAACAAGTATCGAGATAAGTTCGTGTAACCAAATTGAGCATGTAAATATGTTTAATTGAATGTTGTGTATGGATGGAATGTGATATACTTTGATGTATATTATTTGAATGCCATAATGAAAATTTTAATACATGCTTGAGATGGTGAAAAATGGTTAAGTCCCTATTGAATATTGAATTCTGATGATTATATGCACTTTCTTGAAACTAATAAAATCCTCCATTTGTTGTGGAAGAGATTTAGCTCAGACGAGTAATCTAATTATAACAGCCCGATTTAGACCCTAAGTGAAACGGTGGTTTCGGGACCACGAATCTGAGTCAGAAAAATATTTTAAAATTATTTTCTGTGTTTATTTTGTGTGATTTTATATCTGTGAAATTTTCGTGCTTTAACTTTATCATTTGAGTATTCGATTAAATAAAAGGACTCAATCACGTAAATTAAAAATTTGATAGTTTAAAATATAGGGGTTGAAATGTTATTGGCTTTCTAAATTGGAGTATTTATGTTGTAAATATCCCAGTAGCCTATTGGTTGGACAGTAATAGACATATATTTTATGATTTTTATATTATTTCATTAAGGTTAATTTAGTAAACTAATAATAAATTAATATAATATAACATATCATAAAAAATAACCTTAGTGTTCATACTTTTCTCCACTTCTGAAATAACAAATAAGAAAGAAAAGAAAAAGAACTAGGGTTCGGCTTCATTCAAGCTCAATCAAGGTAAGAGTTCAGCTCGGTTTTTGATAATTTCTACGTTTTTGAGATCGTTGCTTCGAGTACTACAAAACCCATGCTTAAATTTTTTATTTTGGTGAATATTTTGAGTTATGCATTGTTGAGAGCTTGTGATTTTTGTTGTTTGATAATGAAATATAAAAGATATGTTTTAGATTAACATGTTTTATATTGGGGTTTTTTGATGATTTTGAGTAATTAGGACTAAATTACAAAAATAAAATTTGAGGGACTAAAATGTGAAATAAATGTATTATATGGGCTTGTATGGATATGGGTAATATTCGGCCTAACATGGGTATAGAGAAATTTTGTGTATTTTGTGTTTTGTGCATTAGTGACTAAATTGTAAAAAGTGTAAGTGTCAGGGGTAAAATGGTAATTTGCCCACTTATGTGTTTTAGGACTAAATTTAATGAAAATATGTTTGAATAAGCTGAATTTGAATATGTTTAGATCAAGAACCAAAGAAATCAGATTAAGATCAAGGGAAAACGAAAGTTGTCGACTAGCTGCCCTGTTCCGTTTTATAACGTCCGAGGTAAGTTTATAAGCAAATAGACATACTTAGTTTTAATTAAATGCAAAATATATATGCTGAAATGAAAGTTATAATTTTACTTATTTTATAGCCGAATATGATTAAGCTTGATTACTATGTTTCCGAATCGGTTTCAACCGAGTTACAACATCTGGAAGCCCCGTATGAACCTTAGGAATAGTTAGGATACATATGTCATGACATAGGATTCCAATATATGTGTGCGAGTAAGACCATGGCATCGATATGTGATTCTAATATATGTGTGCAAGTAAGGCTCTGTCTGGGACAGTGGCATCGATATGTGACTACATGTAAGACCACATCTGGGACGTTGGCATTGTATGATTTGTATAATCATTCCGAATGCTTCATCAAGCAAAGGTAAATCATGTACGGATGTGTAATATGAGCTAAGTGGCCATGTATGAATTAGCTTGTTGGCTACTAGTAATAAGGCAAGTATGTACTTGATATTTGTTCTATTCATATGTAATTGGTAATGATGAATATAAGTGAGATTGGCATGTGTATTCGGCCTTGTGGCTAAATAAGTTGAGTATCAATGAAATGATTCATAATTATGTGCAAGTGTGTGTGATCATGTAAAATCAGCCTTATAGGTGATATATATATATATGTGTGGTGTTAAGATATGATTTTTGAGCTTATGTATATAAGTATACGTAGGCATAGTTTTATTATAACTAGTTGGTTTGGAAGTTGATTATTAATATGCTTAAATGACCATGTGAATATTCGGCCTAGGTGGAAGAAATGGTCTATGGAAATATCTTAAATATTTTATTTGAAGTTTTAAGGTCAAGTATGCTAATGTTAGTATAATTTGGTTGATTATAATAAGTTGAATATGTCACTTGATTGTTTATTTGCTTATGACTTACTAAGCTATGATGGCTTACTCTATGTGTTCACGTTACTTTGTTTCATAGATTTTTGGATTCAAGTTACAAACTCGGGGATCATCAGCAAAGTCTTTCACACTATCTACTGCTTCTGTATTTAAATACTTGAACTCGAATAATGGCATGTATAGGCTGGACATATTTTTGAAATATCGGGTTATGGTCATGTATAATTAAAGCCATGCGAAAATGGCTTAATTTCTAAGCTTGGATTTCCTTTGTTTGATCATGGTTTAATTTGTTTTGGCTATTATAAATGTGTTATAAATTATATGATATTTGTGTTAAATGTAACATGTGTGGGAATTGAATTGATAGTGATGCTAGTTAAAATGTGTAACCAATTGTTTATTAGTTCACTTTAGAGACTATGTACATTATGTGTGAGTAATGTACTTGACTAACAAATCGGTTGGAATAATGCATAGCTGGTGAATGTGAACTCGGTAAATATATATGAATATATATTTGAGTGATACTTGTTACTATAGTTCGGTTATGTTTTGAAATGATGGAAACATGATATGTAATATAGTTTAAGTGATGAATATGTGGTATGTATTGTAGGTGTTATATGAATAATTTGGTAATTTGTCTTGGTATATATATATTTAATGTTAAATGTGACCTTTACTTTGGGGAAATTTGTGTATTATATGCATGGGCATTAATAGAATGTTTGACCCTAATATAATGTATTTAAACTACATAGGTAATTGTTTAATAAAGTTTGTAACATGTTTTCGATTGGCTTAATTATGGGTTGTATGAAAGTTATTAATTGATGCATGTTGGGTGAGTAATAATTCATAAATGCAACTTATTATAAGCTTTATTTAAATGTGTCTATATGTTTTATTATTTAAATGCCGAATGAACTACAAATATTATGCTACCTTTGGTTAAGTTGATTAATTATGTTTCATATGTGTTAGTAAATATTCTAATGAGTTAATAGGTATTATTGAATAAATATTGATATGAGACATGAAAATAATTGATTATTAGTTAGGTAACATATTCATCTTATAGGCCACTATGATTAAGTATAATGGCAATGATTATATACATACATGATTTTTGGCTTGAGTTTACATTGAAAGAATATTTTAAAATATGATGTTTGTGAGTTTTGTTTATGAATTTAAATTATTAATTTGTACAGATCTGTCATATATTAGTTGAGTATAAAAAAATATTCTGAATTGTCATATGTCAGGTAATGCCTCTTAACCCTAATCCGGGGACAGATATTGGCTATGAGAGTTACACCTATTGACCTTGTTATAGAAAGGATTTAGCCCAGACGGGTAATCATGATATAATACCTCTCGAGTATATGTTACGATTAGGGTTTAGCCTGGACTGGTGATCCTAATTGAGCTCTTTGAGCATACGATTTATAAAGGATTTAGCCTGGACTAGTAATCCTGTTATACGATATGTGGCTCGAGAGTGTGTTTCTTGGTTAAGTGCCCTAATGGGTACCCTTGAATAAGATTTGATAGATTATTGAATCGTACAACTTGAGTGTACTACTTTAGCATTCATCGAAATTTCAATGATTCAACAGACATATAACTCTTGACATGGCATGAGAATGTTGAGATGAAATGATAATGTCTTGAAAGAGTATTGCATGATAAGCTCATCTATCCTTACTTGATGTATATGTGAACTTTGTGACTAATATGTTTGATTGGATGCATGTGTTTAGGCAATTTTGCCAAATGGATGGAAAACTTGTTATTGTATGCTTAGATTTAATAATCGAGATCGGTAAGTTTAGTTTCTATTATACGAACTTACTAAGCATGTGATGCTTACTCCATTTTATTTTTCCCTTACTTTATAGTGCTCGAAAGCTCGTGAAGGTTGGAGATCACTGGAGCATCGTCACACTATCAACTAGCTTATTTGGGGTATACTTAATCATTTTGGTATAATGGTATGTATAGGGCAACTTGACCATTAGTGGCTTGATAATGATGTTTTGTAACCTAGCCATTGGAATGACTAGTAATGGCTTATTTTGGCATGATTAAGTAGGTTGTTATGATATATTCATATGTGTTATGTTAAGTACATCTGATCAAATGATGTTAATGCCTAAGTTAACCTAAGGTAAGATTGTAAACATGTAAGCATGCAATGATATGGAATGTTGAATGATGGAAATTTCTTAATTTGAATGCTTGAAATGGTTGGAATGTGTTTGGTATGTTTTAGTGCAGGAAAATGGTAAATTTGGATGACAAATAAGGCTAGGAAATGGCTTTATGTTGTCCACATGGGCAGACACACGGGTGTGTGTCTAGACCGTGAGTGACACGCAACAGAGTACATGGGCATGTAGTTAGGCCGTGTGTCCCCTGCACCTTAATTTTGAGAAATAGAATGCTCAGAATTGAGCACACGAGTAAAGACACGGGCGTGTGTCTCAGCCGTGTGTGCTACATGGCCTAGAGCACAGGCATGTGTCTTGGCCGTGTGAAACCTGCACCTAATTTCGAATTGAATTAATTAACCACACAGGCTAGTACACAGGCGTGTGGCACGGCCGTGTGCACAAGTCAGAGAGTTACACAGGGTCGAACACGGCCTCCTGCACGGGCATGTCCTATGGTCACACAGGCGAGTCCCTTGGACCATACGAGCGTGTGAGCCCTGTAGCTAGGAAAATTTTTGTAATTTTGCGAAAAGTTCTTAGAGGTCTCGATTAAGTCCCAACTCGATTCTAATGTTTGTATTAAACCTCTAGGGTCCATTTAAGGGACGTTAAGAATGATTTTAGAATTTGAATAGTGACTTGTATGAATTATTTGTAAACTTTTTCTAAAAGTTTTAGTAATGCTCCGAAACCCTGTTCTGACGACGGATATGTGTTAGGGGTGTTAAGAGTACAGTTGATACGAACTTACCTGGCTATTTTGCATAAATGTCAAAGTACAGAGGCATTTTGGTAATTTTCCATTCTTCTCGATTTTCCACCCAATCCTAATTTGAATTAATAATTTCATTCAATTTATTAATTTAGATAGTAAAACAATGTATTTTATGCAATTTAGTCAATTTTGACATTATTACAAAATTACCCCTAAGGTTTTACTTTTATTCAATTTAGTCGCTGAGCCCAAAACATGCAAATTAACCATTTTTACCCAAAACTGAGCCTAGCCAAATACTCATGGTATCCAAAACAGCCCATTCATGCAATAATTTCACATTAAATCCTTGCATTTTTACTATTTTAATAATTTAGTCCCTAATTAGAAAATTCATCAAAAATCACTTAATAAATTACTTTTAAATAACAAATAATATCTCAAATTCATAATTTAACACCTAAAATCACACAAGCTCATCAATGGAAACATTCAAAATATTTAACGGTTTCAAAATTAAATATATGGGCTAGTTGGACCTAGTTGCAACGATCTCAAAAACATAAAAATTATTAAAAACGGGCAAAGTTTACTTACCTAATCCCCAAGCCAAAGTTTGGTCGAATATACTTCCTTCCCTTTTAGGGTTTCACTGGTGAACTTCAAATGAAGAAAATGATAATTAATTTTGTCATGTTTTGATTATAATATACATAATTAATAATTTACTATTTTACCCTTGTAATTACAAACAAACATTAACAATTTATAAGCCCACTAACGTCCACTAACTCCTTGAATGATATAATTACTATTTAAGTCTCTTTTCCTTTATTTAATTAACCATTTAATCACTCAAATCAAATAGTGATCAAATTTTACATCTTTTACGATTTAGTCCTTTTAATTAATTAACTATTAAAATATTAAATTTTTTTGACAAAACTTTAATACCACCTTAATGACACTTCGTAAATATTTATAAAAATATTTACGGCTCAGTTTATAGAAATGAGGTCCCGATACCTTATTTTCTAAAACCACTTGACTTTAGGGTCATACCACTTGAACTTAATAAATCGCTTATATAACAAAAATCATTATATCAAAAACCTTTTTGAAACCATGTTTGACTTATAAATATTAAATAATAATATTTACAAACTTACTCATCGGATTTGGTGACCCCAAAATCATTGTTTCCGACACCACTAAAGAACGAGTTGTTACAATGAGATTATCATGCAAAAATAGTAGCTGTGGTTTTAACAGTAGTAGTGAATATACATCACTAGAAATTTCAAATTTAACACATAATAAAATAGATCACAAATTTCATAAAAAATATGGAAGAAGGGTCTCAACCAAGCTTATGTGAACTTTAAACAAGTTGGGGACGATATAGGGACTAAATCGAAACATTTCACAAAAATTCTGGTAAAACAATAAAATAGAGGCCACATAGTCATGTAACCAAGTTGTGTGGAAGGCTAATGTTGTGTGAAATTAAGGTAAACGACCTTGTATCCAGGCCATATGATCAAAAGGCAAAACCCCAACGATAGTCACACGGCCGTGTGACTGGATTGTGTAACTAGCTATGGCCAAGTGATAGTGAAATACCCTAAAGTTATAGTAGCATATGGCTGTGTCGACCAACCATGTTAGACACACGCCCGTGTGATCCCAAAATCACACACAGTTGCTATTGATTTTCGAGGTTAGGACATACACCTTTCACCATAAGTGCATTTGGCACACTACATGTTTAAATCTAATCCGATTCAATAAGATTTAGCCCTTTAAATGGAAAACACATCCAGTAATACATATTGTCATATTCAGCATAAAGGTTTCAAGAAAATTCCAAATAAATTCGATTAAGCAAGACGAAAGATTGATAGAACACAACTCAGTTGCACATCTGAAAACGAAATCTAACTAATCTAAGATATCCCACTTACCCGAACAAAGTGATTCAAAAAAGGAAACGTAAGATATGCTGGCAAAAAAATGGTGAGAGAGGCAGTAGTTAGAAAGAAAAGAAGGATAAAAGAAAAGAAATATGTAACACCCCGAATTTGGGCCTAGAAGTATTGGGCCTTGAGTGTGGGTTCGTAAGGAGGTTTTATATAGGTATTTAGTTGTGCAATGAAATGACACAATTAAATGTTTGCTTTAGTGGTTAATGGCTTTGAGAAGTGTTGGAGAAATCTTGGGTTCAAACTTGGGCTTTAGCAAAATTTTTGGTATTAAGTGAAAAAAAACCTGGATTCTTGGATGAGGGTTTTTAAATTATTGTGTTAAATAAATGACACAAGGAAGCTTGTAGTCTAGTGGTTGTGGCGGCATTAAGGTTGTATGGGAGCCTGGGTTCAAGCCTTGGCTCTTGCAATTTATTTTGGGTTTTTTTAAAGGGAACCTGGACTTTGGCCTTTAGACCTTATAATTAATTGGGGATAAAATATAACACAAAAAGCCTTGTGGCTTAGTGGCAAGTAGCGTGTAGAGCATTTAAGGGGAGGCATAGGTTCGAATCCCATGGCAAGCAAAGAGCATTTATTTTGCTAACAGGGGGCGGCAAGGGTTGGTGTTGAATTTAAACTCTAATGTTGGAGGGATCCCACATCAGGAAGCTAATATAAGAGTGGTTGTGAAGCTGGCTTTAAATAGAGGGAACCATGAGGAGAGTAAATGTACCTTTCTTGGCTGATCCCTTTCGTTGTATGGCGTGCTCATTTGGGTTGGGCGTCAGCTAAGGGTGCTCAGAGTGTGGATTAACTCCAGTCTCCTATCAGGTGTGTATTTCTTACTACTCTAGCTGTAGGATGGCTACTTCGGGCCGCGATGGGTCGAAAGGGGTCATGTGGGTCTAATGGGCCCACAGGCCCAATTGGATAAGTTGTTTGATTGTGTAGTAAATATTGGGCTAGGCTAGGTGAATCTAATATTTGTGGCTAGATTTGGGCTACAAGGGCCACACGAGCGTGTGGACCCATTTGGGCCGAGAATGGGCTTTAGAGCCATTAGTATTGTTATCCCTGTTTAGAATACTTTAGTTTACTAAAATTACCGAAATACCCTTAGTTTGTAAAAATACTGAAATACCCTCGATTTGTAAATTTACCGAAATACCTTCAACTTGTAAAATTACCAAAGTACCCCCGATTTACAGAATTACCGTTTTACCCCTAATTTACATAATTACCGTTTTACCCCTGATTTACATAATTATCGTTTTACCCTCGACTTACAGAATTACCGTTTTACCCCTAATTTACATAATTATCGTTTTACCCCTGATTTACATAATTATCGTCTTACCCTCGACTTACAGAATTACCGTTTTACCCTCGATTCTTGAATTCTTGTTTTACCCTTGATTTATAGAATTACTATTTTACCCTTGATTTATAGAATTCTTGTTTTACCCTTGATTTACTGAAATTCTTGTTTTACCCTCGATTTACAAAATTACTAAAATACCCTTGGTTTGTGAAATTACCGAAAAACCCTCAATTTGTAAAATTACCAAAATACCCCTAATTTACAAAGTTACAGAAATACCCTTGACTTTCTAAAAATTATAGAAATACCATTGGTTTACAAAATTACTGAAATACCTTTGGTTTGTTGATTTACCAAAACACCCTTGTAGGATGAAATGACTAAAATACCCCTAAAAGGTAAAAAGACCGTAAAGCCCCTGTAGGGTAAAGTGACCGTAATACCCCTGTATGGTAAAATGACGAATATGCCCTTATGTTCCGTATGACTGATGTGCTTAGGATTTACATATATTGATATTGGATTAGTTAAGTTTGAGTGACAGATGGTGGTTATCGTAGGCAATTAATTTTGGAAACGTTTCAACTTCAACCCGTAACAGGTGTGTACTAACCCTCGTAATAGCTTAGATTAATATTTGCTGAAAAGCTGAAAGCTTCATATTTTAGTGATTCGAGAATTAATATTTAGATCTATTTTCTACACACGTTTAAGTTGGATTCACAACGGATATGGGGTAGGAAGGTATTTGGAACGTTCTTCAACGAGTAGATATCTTGGTAAGTATTCGAACCTTCTTTCCATTTGTATCTTATGGTTTAAGAAAAGCTGAAAACCCCTCTGTCGACTAAGGCTAAAAGGGTTTTTGGTGTTATTTGGTTTGTTGGTGCTAGTGAGGATTAAAGGCTACCGATCGAGGAGTGTGTGAAAAGCTTGTGTGACAGCCCAAAATTGACCCTAGTCGGGATGTGGTTTCGAGACCACAAAACCGAGGCATAAAAATAATTTAAAATTTATTTTGATGCCTATAATATGTGTGTATTCATGTGTGACATTTTTGATGTTTCGATTTAGAGTTATAAAGGTAAATTTCACTAGAAAGGACCTAGTAGTAAACTTTGAAAGTATGATGGGAAGATGTGTGATGACTAGTTGATCATGCATGCAAAAATAAAGGATTTGCATGTCAAATTTCCCCAAAAGAAGCTTAGTGGCGGCCATGACATGGTTTATGGGCAAAGAAAACATGTTGAAACATGTTTTGTTAATGCATGATGTGTTAAATGATAAAAAATTAATGATGTTGGATGAGAAAAAAATCAAAAAAATTGCTCATCCTTTCCCCCTTGTGCCGTGAGTGAAAGAAAAGAAAAGAAAAATTTGTTCATCCTTGTTCTTTCCTTTTGGCGAAATTACTAAGGAAGAAGGTAGGATTTTTGCACCATCTTTTGGTTTAGAAGAGATCTAGAAGGAGATTTGGCTATACTTGCATCAAGATTAAGGTATGTATGAGGTTGTGTCATGAGATTCATGCATGTTTTAGTTGCTAACTTGATGTTCATGTTAGCCATGGTTCAAATCCTTGTTATGCCATGGAAATGGTATTTGGCCAAAGTTGATGTTGTGTTAAAGCCATTGCATGCTAAATGTGAAGCTTGATGATGATGCATGTAATGATGGATTGACTACTCTTGAAATTTCTTTTAGCATTCTTGAGTAAGCCATGGAGTTTTTTTTGTTTTTGTTTAACCATGACCAAAAATTGAAAGGGTGTGGTATGTGATGTATTCGGCCATGGTATGCTCATGAGCATGGTTTATGCTTCTTGCATGATAGTTAAAAATTTGTGTTTTGAATGGTTATGAACACCTTGAAATTCGGCACATGATGATTTGGTTATGAGATAAATGATAAATATGTTTGTTTAAAGAAGAAAGTGTTGAAGAATGTTTGTGAAATTGCAAGTACATTCGGCCTAGTACACATATGATGTGAAAATCTTGCAATTTATTATTGATTTTGTGCAAGTATGACTAAGTATAATCGGCCACATGAGGGGAATTATTGTGCATGCATTCGGTTAGAGGCAAGCTTAATGGTGCCTATTCTTGACTTAGGTAATCGGCTACCTTGTTGTGAGCTAAGGTCGAATGTGTGCGTAATTAAAGAAAATTGACTAAAGTGCTTAGTTATGTGATGTTGAGTCAATGATGTGTGTATTCGGCCAAGGCTAGCAAGCGAGACTTTAATAAATTGAATTTGTTTGAATTAGCTCAAGAGCTTAGAGGGCCACAATTGGATAAGGGAAGGAAAAGTGATCGAATAGCCGTTGAAGCCGTTCGACAACATCCGAGGTAAGTCTTCAAGTAATGACCCTACTTGAATTATGTGAAATGAAATTATGGATGTGTAATGATTACTAATATACGTGTGTATGAGTATTTGAATGGTACCCGGGCTAAGTCCCGAAGGCAATTACGCTAGTGATTATATTTGTGTTTGAGCCTTAGTAACGAAAATGAAACATGAATGTGTAATGATTATGGATGTATGTGTGCATGAGCAATTGAATGATATCCGGGTTAAGACCCGAAGGCAATTGTGCTAGTGACTTTATCCGGGCTAAGACTCGAAGGCATTCGTGCAAGTTGTTAAATCTGGGCTAATACCCGAAGGCATTTGTGCAAGACGTTATATCCGGGCTAAGACCTGAAGGCATCCGTGCATGTGGTTATATCCGGTTGTATTCCGAAGAAGCTTGGGCTGAAGGTGAGCGTTGGTTGCTGTAATAAATTTAATTAGTACGCTCGAAAAGCCCAAAGGATAAGGTATGTTTACATGTGCATTGGAAAAGTCGATATGTTTGAGTAACATTCGTTCAATCGACTAACGAATTTTTAGCTATTGAATTGGTTGATATCTTGTGAAGGTATATAATGATGAAGTGTGAAGTAAGTATGATTATGTGAATGTGTAATAATGAAATGATTCATTTGGCTATGTGAATTTAATGCTTTAGTTAAAGCCGATTTCATTGCTTGAGACTTACTAAGCATAAAAATGCTTACCCGTTGCTTTGGCTCTCTGTTTATAGATTTTGCTCGTTAGCGATCGGATTCGGGATCATTGAAGTCAAGTCATCCACACTATCAAAGCCTCCATTTTGGTATAATTTTGGTTGAACTTTAAAATGGCATGTATAGGACTACCCTTGTTGGTTCAAATATGTTGTGATGTATATGTGTACGGCCATGCGAAAATGGCTCGTAAAAGTGAAGTACGAACTTAGACCATTTGTGGTTTGTATATATATATATGGTTTCATGATGTGATTATGGATTGGAAATGGGAGGTTGGTCACATGATCAGCCATTGGAATGGTTAAAAATGATCATATGTGAACCTATGTATGGCAAGACTAGTGTCACGGGCCAGAGTTCAAAGCCCGTGACCATTGAACCAAATGCATCCGATGGAGGTCTATTACTTAGATGGGGATCATTTGGCCCACGTGAGCTAGCCCGATTCAAGGAACTATTGGAGAAGCTTGCCGAATTAAAGTCTGGTTGGCCCGATCGGACTGGCCCGTTGCTTGAAGAGATTGAAGGTCCATCTACAAATATGGAAACATGATCTTAAAAGATATGATATTATAGTCTTAGAGATCTTAGATATGATATGGAATCTTATAAGATATTATTTTATAAGATTACATATCTTATCTAAGATATGTAATCTTAGAAGATATGATATTATATTCTTAGAGATTTGGTGGTAGGTAACCTTTAATCTCGTCCGTCGATGTAATTGTATCTTGACCGTCGGTTTTGGGGGGGGAGCTCAAGTATAAATAGAGAGCCTCCCCCTCATTTGTACTGACTCCATTCATTGTTTCATTATTCTTTGTGAAAAAGAGAATAGAGAGCATTTACTCAAACACTTTGCGTGCGTCCCTTTCTGTTGTTCTTTTTAAGCTTCTTTTGGCATAAGAAGTCTTCCGCTGTTCGAGTCGGTGCCTTGGAGGAGTTCTTAAGGAATCCTCATTCGAGTAAAGGCTGACTTAGGCGAGTTTGGACGAGCGAATCGCCTAAGGCCGCACGGATTGCGAGACGAAAGGTCTAGCCCCGTGACCAGTGGTATCAGAGCTAGAGTTCGAACCAAGAAGTATTCGAGCTGTTGATTCAAAGGCACTGTTGGGATGTCGAAAGAAGAGTTCGAACAAATACGGCGAGAAAGTCTTTGAGGAGATGTCGGCGAGAGAGGTACGCGGGTAAACTTGAGGAGTCTATGGAAGCCGTTAAAGAGTCTAACAATGCTCGTGGGGCAAAGCATTGAAGACATGAAGGATCAGCTCAGAGACTTTGTGACCACGTGTCTAACTTCCCAAAGGGATAACGTGCAAGAGTTGCTAGATTCCCAAAGGAAGAAGCTGACAGAGAAGAACAATGCTCTCGAAGCCATGGTGAAGGCTTTGAAGGAGGAAACAATGGCCTCGACGCTGACTTTGAGCACAAGAATAGAGGAGCTCGAGGGAGAGCTGGCCTTGTGTCGAGCAGCGGTGGAAGAAGGAGTGTCGAGTGTAGCAGTCAGTAGCGAGTGTGTCCCAGAACCGAAAGAGTTTGCCGGGACAAGGTCTGCATGTGATGTGGACAATTTCTTGTGGAGGATGGAAAACTACTTCCGTGCCAAAGGCATCGTGGATGATACGGATAAGGTACAAACTGATTCATTATTTCTTATTGATATTGCGCTTTTATGGTGGCGAGGTAGGACCACAGATGAAAGGCAATGTGAGATTGGAACATGGGAGAAGTTCCAATGTGAGTTGAAGGACAGTTTACCCGAGTTTGCCGAGGAAGAAGCTCGGGCAAAGTTGCAAGGAATAACGCAACGGGGCACAGTGGGGGAGTATGTTTGTGAGTTCAAGGAACTCATTCTCCAAAGTTCGGATATGACCGAGAGAAGCAATGCTTGCTTTTCAAGAGGATTGAAGCCGTGGGTCGACAGGAGGTGGAACAAAGAGGTGTCCAAAAGTCGCCGGAAGCCATGAAGGTAGTGGTATCCGTGGTTAAGCTTGGTCTAGAGAAAGACAAGCTTGGATCTTCCAAGTCCGAGGAAAGGGGCGTATGTGAAGAGAATCACAAGGAAGATATGGATGAGTATGGCAATGGCAACGGTGACAATTGTGGTAATGGGAAACCACGAGTTGGGAAGAAGAAACCCAAGAAGAGAAGGGACAAGCTGAAATGCTTTCTCTGCGACGGTCCACACATACTAAAGAAATGTCCGATGAAATCCGCGCTTAGGAAGAAGCCGGTGGATAAGGCCTTGGGACTTGGTTCGAGCACAAGGGGTGATGAAGCCAAGGAGGCCGAAAGCGAGAAGAAGCCAGTCGAGTGCTTCTTATGTCATGGTCCGCATAGGTTGCGGAAGTGTCCGAGAAAGTCTGTCATCAAAGGGAACGATGGAACAGACAAGGAGCCCAAGAAGCTTGGTTCGAGCAAGGGTAATGCCGAAGCCAAGAGGGCTAAGAGGAGCAAAAAGAAGCGAGTAAAGTGCTTCTTGTGCCGTGGTCCGCATGAGTTGCGAAACTGTCCAAAGCAAGCCGTAGTCAAAGGAAAGGCAACGTCCGAGCATAGTGAGTCATCGGAGGGGCTTCCACCCAAGGGAGAGGTGAGTTTGTCATCGAACTTAGAGGAAAAAGTTGCGATGAAAATAGTGAAGCTTGGACCAATGAGGCTCGAATCAAGTGAAGCGTCGGAGTTGGCCGAGACATTGACAAGGCTTCCACCTATGGGAGAGGTGGGTGGTGCATCGGACTTCAAGGAAAAAGAAGTGATGCATGTGGGACAGTTGACCCGAGTAAATGCAAAGGTACATTCGAAACACTCTGATAGTATTTTGCATTCTAACTTGTGTACTTGGCGAGAACGTAGGGGCCCTTTCGAAGTTCTTGAGCAAGGAGGCCGAGAGACTTTGGGCAAAGCGAAGCCAAGTGTCGTGAATCATGAGGATTCTGTCCGAGGGAAGTTAGAATGTGGGCAAGGGAGTGACATAACTCCTTGTCGTCGAGATGTACAAACGAGTAAGACGGCTCGAGTTAAGAAGTGACGGAAACCGAGGCAACAGTCCCAAAGGAAGGGAAGAGCTAAGACAACGAGTGGGATCCAAGGCAAATCAAGTCAGTGCCATTCAGGAGTCGCAACGAGGACGTTGTGAGAATGGGTGGGGGAGAATGTCACGGGCCAGAGTTCAAAGCCCGTGACCATCGAACCAAATGCATCCGATGGAGGTCTATTACTTAGATGGGGATCATTTGGCCCACGTGAGCTGGCCCGATTCAAGGAACTATTGGAGAAGCTTGCCGAATTAAAGTCTGGTTGGCCCGATCGGACTGGCCCGTTGCTTGAAGAGATTGAAGGTCCATCTACAAATATGGAAACATGATCTTAAAAGATATGATATTATAGCCTTAGAGATCTTAGATATGATTTGGAATCTTATAAGATATTATTTTATAAGATTACATATCTTATCTAAGATATGTAATCTTAGAAGATATGATATTATATTCTTAGAGATTTGGTGGTAGGTAACCTTTAATCTCGTCCGTCGATGTAATTGTATCTTGACCGTCAGTTTTGGGGGGGAGCTCAAGTATAAATAGAGAGCCTCCCCCTCATTTTTACTGACTCCATTCATTGTTTCATTATTCTTTGTGAAAAAGAGAATAGAGAGCATTTACTCAAACACTTTGCGTCGTCCCTTTCATTGTTCTTTTAAGCTTCTTTTGGCATAAGAAGTCTTCCGCTGTTCGAGTCGGTGCCTTGGAGGAGTTCTTAAGGAATCCTCATTCGAGTAAAGGCTGACTTGGGCGAGTTTGGACGAGCGAATCGCCTAAGGCCGCACGGATTGCGAGACGAAAGGTCTAGCCCTGTGACACTAGTTGGTTCATGGAGACTACAAAATAGGTAAGACCTACCTTAAAAACAGATGCTGCCAGCTGCAGTGACGTGAATGTGAAAAATCACCAAAATTTGTAGGGATGGTATTAAATAGTGAAAGAAGTATGAGATCAAACCTTGATGAATCTACTTTCATATGAAAGTAACGAAACAGTCATATGAATAGTATACTAAGAGATATTAAAGTTCTCGTGAGACAGGGCCAGAACGGTTTCTGGGTCCCCTATCGCGACTTTGAAAATTTACCATAAATTATAAAGAAAGAATTATAAGTCATACCTTATATGTGTAGATTCCATTTTGAGTCTAGTTTCTTTAGAAACAAACGTCACCAGTATTAAAGCCCTGTACAGAGAGATATTCAAGTTGTAACGCGCGAAGGTCAGAGCAGTCGACCCCTGTAACATGGTTGACTTTAACTAATAAAATGTACCAATTGGACCAACAAAAAATTCTAGAAATAAATCCAGGGATGGATACATGAGTCTAAATTCAGGGAAAATTTACGGAATCAGTTTCTCAGTTGTGAAACTCGAGATATGCTTTTTAAGGCGACAGTGACGCAGATTTCCAGCTTGTCTGGAAATGTCAAATTGGTCGGTGCAATATGTGGATTTGGCTCGTTAACCCCTCGCGTCCGACACCGGCGACGGTCTCGGGTTCGGGGTGTTACAGCTTGGATCATCGGAGTGACTAAATCTAGTCATCAACTTCGTCAAAGGTATGAACCCAAGGGCCATTGTGGATGGTGGCCGAATGTGTAAGTGATGATAATAGGTTGTTTTCGATTTGGTTTAATAATAACATGGTCTAATCTATAAGTGGTTGATTATAGGAGAAATAGCATAGGAGATCTCGTCAAGGAATATCGCAAATCAGGTGTGTAACAAACCCTTTTCATAGTTTAAAGTGATGAATGCCGAAAAGCCGAAATGCCGAAATTCTGGCATTTCGAGGACTTGTGAGCAAGCGAACGCTCACTAGTTAGTTAGAATCGATGAGATTATGATCGGGAACATTGGAAACGATAAGAACGTGATTTTGGCATTCACGGTAAGTTGGGCCTCGAGGGTCAAATAGGGCCCAATAGGCTTTCGGCCCATTTGGGTAAAATTGGTAGAAAACGAAAATCATTAAATTGCTGTTAAGACTATTAACACTATTATGGATATAGGCTAAATGGGCCTAGATGACAAAATCGGCTAAGTAGGGCCCATTAGGGGTTTTAGGCCCAATAACTCGGTTTCGTTAAAAGTGGGCTAGAAACGCGGTTTACACAAATGAATAGTTAGTAACTGATGATGAACATGGAAAAATCCCTAATTTTTGGTAAAATTACGATATTACCCTTATAATATGAAAATGACCATTTTGCCCCTAGGTAAAAATGACCATTATACCCCTAGGGTTTATGTATGAACTTAATGCATGGGATTTTGATGCACATGATATGTATGATATGCACATGACATGTATGATATGCACATGATATGTATGATATGCACATGAGATGTTCATAAATGCATTGGGTTGGGTTTTTATATGGATGGAGGAAGTGCAAAAGGGCTTATGCCCCAGTTATTAAAGGGCTTATGCCCCAGTTATTAAAGGGCTTATGCCCTGATGATCAAAAGGGCTTACGCCCGATTATTAAAAAGGGCTTATGCCCCGATTATCAAAAGGGCTTATGCCCCGCTTATTAAAGGGCTTATGCCCGATGATCAAAAGGGCTTACGCCTAGTTATTAAAGGGCTTTTGCCCTGATTATTAAAAGAGGCAAGGCCTCCGTTATATGATAAAGCACTATCTTGCCAAAGGAGAGTTATGGCGGGGTGGGTCGAGTTAATCCCACATGGTGTGCTGGTTGGTACGGTGGAGAGTAGCGGATGGTGGGTTGAGTAGTCTCCCCAAATGGGTTTGCATACATTCATTGGTATTTCATGTGATATTGAAATGGGCTTGCATTCTTTTATTGACATTATATGTGATATTGAAATGGGCCTATGGGCCATACCGCTTTCTGATAAAGGCTTGCCCAAGAATATGAAATTTGAAAAGGCTTGACCCAAGGTTATGAAATATGAAATATGAAAAGGGCTATGGTCCAAGACATGTTTGAGATTGGTTTTGGGCTTAGACCCAACAGGCTACTATTGTTTTGGGCTCTGAAGGGGGCTTGTTGCACACTGAGTTTCCAAACTCACCCCCTTTCCTTAACCTTGCAGGTGAGCCTTAATATGGGGACTTGGGCCGGAGGGGATTCAGAGTGGCCACGGTGATCGCTTTTGGACCTTTAAATAAGCATTGGTTTTCATTTAATTTCCTTTAATTATTAATTTATTTTTGGGTTGTAATAAGGCCATTTTTAACTTTTCTTTTATTTTTTCTCGAGATTATTTTATTCTTAATAACTTTAAAATTGGTTGATAATTATTCAATTGGGCTAGACTTAGGACGTGTTTTCAAAACGATAATTGTTTTTAAAATATCTCAACGCCACGATTAATTGATTTATCAAAGACATTCACTTAAACAAATTTAAACTCGATATAACAAAGTGTGGCTATGGTTGTGGGCATGTCTAGGATTGGATCCAATCAAAGAGCTTGGTACTTAAGCGACCTTCATGGCTCACCTCCTCTATCTCGGATACCTACCGGTGCCTAGCTTACATACACTTTGTTAACTCAACAAAATATATGGTTTTTAAAACACTAAAACGAAACGTGGGTTTTCAACTCCAATGTGGCACGTCAGATTCGGCCATAACGTCTGGGCCGAGTTTGGGGTGTTACAAAATAGGGAAAAGATAGGAGAAAAAGTGAAGAGTAGAAGATGAGAGGAAGAGGGGTGGCACAAGGAAATCAGGGAAAAAGAGAAAGAGTAGCTAGCCTAGAATAACAAATTATAAATACTTAGTGTTCCAGAACTAGGGTTGGTGACACAAAGAAAGAGTAGCTTAGGGTTTTTTTTATGTAGTGCATAACAGACCAGTACCCAATAGTGCCCCAGATATTCACCCAAGAAGCAAAATAAAATAATCTCAATACTAACAAATATATTCCCAAAAAATTTAACCCACAATTTGAGACATGACAATACAAGTTATAGTTTGGTTCAACTGATGATGCACTTACGTGCCAGCATGTTTGCTTCGGTTTATCTGACACTGCACTTATTGTAACGGCCCATTTTCAGTGAAATCAGAATAGTGGTTTCGGAACCACAAATTCGAGTAAAAAAATTATTTTAATTTCATTGCATGGTCTGCATCATGATAGGAAAGACGTATGAAAATTTCGATAAGAAAATGTTATCGATTTTGTGTTTAATTAGGAGGAAAGAACCAAATTGCATAAAGTGTAAAAGTTGAATTCTAGTAGCTAGAAGGATTAAATAGATATGGAATTCAAAACTTTAGGTCCTTATATAGTAATTAGACCATTAAGAAAAGTTAGTAGATATTTCTGATGATTCATCCCTGAAAAATTAAAAAAAGAAAAGGACTAAATTGAAATTCAAATAAATAAAAGATGATAAATAAAATAAATATATAATATCATCATTTTATATCATATTCTTCCCCAAATTCTATGGAAACCCTAGGAAAGAGAAAGAAAATCAAATAAGCCTAATTGGGTAAGTAATTTTGTCCCGTTTTTAGTAATTTTTATATTTTTAGATCGGAATAACCTAATCTAGCTATTTTGGGGATCAATTTGTAAAGTTATCAAAGTATTAAAATTTTTCCATGGATGAATATTCTGAAATTTTGAAATTTATAGTAGAAAATGAAAGATTGTTGATAGATAAACAACTTTTGTAAATGAAATTTTGATGAAATTGTGATTTAGAGACTAAATTGTGAAGATGTAAAATTCATGGAAATTTTCTAATTTTTATGAAATATATGTGCTGTAAATGTTATGTGAAAATTTTGGTTAGGCTTGGAATAAGGATTAAATTGCATGAAATTAATTTTTTGAGCCTAGGGTCGAAATCGTCATTTATGAAATGTATAAAGGCAAAATGAAAATTTTGCCTAGAATGTGAATTGAATTAAATGAGTATGAAATGGAATAAATTGATGTTAAATTCATTTATACAGATCCAGAAAGATCAAATAAAGAGTTAGATCGAGGAAAGGAAAAAGTATCGGATTAGTAGATTTTCGTATACGAGCAAGTGACTAGGTAAGTTCGTGTAACTAAATCGTGTATATTTATATGCTTGAATTTAATGTTGTGTATGTGAATTGTATAAATCCCAAATATATGAAATTGGTTACATATCCGACAAAGCCCAATAAATATTAAATCCAGTTTGAATAATGAAATTCGATGGATACAGGATTTCCCATATTGGTTGTGGTTCTGCATATGTTGTGGACACACCATAGCTCTTATGGGCATCCTATTATAAGCCCTCTCCAGTTTCCTGTTACATGGTTCCTACAAGCATCCTGATCGATAGTGATCTTGCATGTGTTGCAGACTACCGCAGCTCTTTGTGAGTGTCCTGTTATATGATCGATTGTGATCTTGCATATATTGCAGACACAAACGCAGCTCTTTATGAGAATCCTGATATAGGCTCTTTATGAGCTTCCTGATATGGCTTGCTTGAACATCCTGTTATATGGCTATCCGCAGATCCCTGATAATAGCTCTTCGGAGTTATCTATTAAGCTCAATGAGCTTCCTATTCTAAACTCTTATGAGTTTCTTGATTTAGTATGGATAAGCTTCCTATTACATGGCTCATATAAGCATCCTGATATAAAGCTTGAGAGAGTGCTTCCTGATTATGTGCCCTAATTGGGTACCCCTAATTATGAGTTGACGGTTTATAGATTTGTACACTACAAGTGTTCTATATGTATATTCATCGATATTCCAAATAAATTCAATTGAAAGAGTTCTGACATGGTTAAAATGAATTTAAGATGATTATTTATGGAAATGCACATGTTATACGGAAATATAATATGACAAGAACATGGTTATGAAAATTTTTTTATATGATGAGCTCATCTTTGATACTTGAAATTTATATGGAATAATGACTAACATGTTCGGTGAAGTTGTGTGTTTTAGGCTATTACCCAAATTGCTTGGATGTATCTTTATATGCTTACCTAAAATGTAAATGCATGGTAAGTTAAATTTTTGTATGCGAACTTACTAAGTATTAAATGCTTAAATGCTTACTTTGTTTTCTTTTCCCTATTTTATAGTGTTCTGAAGCTCGTAAAGGTTGGAATTGGTCGAAGCATCATCACACTATCCTTCAACTCGTTTTGGTATAAATAGCAAACTTATTTTGGTATAGTGGCATATATAGGCTAATTTGGCCAATATTGGCATGTAAATGGTTGCTTGTAATCTAGCCACTGGAATGGGTAGTGATAGTATTTTTAGTGAATATATATACTTGAGGTTACAATTTGGTTAATGTATGTGTGCTTGGTATGGTTATATTGAATTATGGTAAACATATATGTCTTTCAAAAGGTAAGTTTGAATACATGTGATGATATATCATGTATAATGTTAATGTTGGCTTGATTTAAATGTCTTGAATTGTTTTGGAAATGTGTTAAAATGTTAATGTAGGTTCAAGGCAAAATTTGGGTGAGAAATAAGGCTAGGAAATGGCCTTATTTTTTCTACACGAGCAGACACACGGGCATGTGTCTTAATCGTGTGTGACACACGGCCATGTGCATGGGCGTGTGGTTTGGTCGTGTGTCCCCTGCATCTTAAAAACTTAGAAATAGAATGCTTCAAATTGTTCACATAGGTAGAGACACGAATGTGTGTCTCGACACACGGGCGTGTGACTTTTCCGTGTGAGTCCTGTACCTAATTTTTGAAAATTAAATTGTCCATACAGCTTGGCACATAGGCATGTGACTGGCCGCGTGACCCAAGTTAGAGAGTTACACGGGTAAGGACATGGGTTGGGACATGGCCGTGTGCCTCACATCGAATACTTACACGGCCTAAGACACAGACCTGTCATCTGGCCGTGTGAGCTATATGGCTTACCCACACGAGCGTCTGTCCCCTGCATCTATGAAAAGTTTTAAAATTTTGTGAAAAATTCTATGAGCTTCCGATTTAGTCCCGACCTATTTCTAATGTATAAATAGGACGTTGACGGTCCAATTAAGGGAAAATATGATTGATTTTGGATATGATTAGTAAATGGTATAAATTAATTGAATTTGTTTTATAAAGTTTGGTAATGCTCTATAACCCTGTTCTGATGACGGATATGGGTAATGCTCTGTAACCCTGTTCTGACGACAGATATGGGTTAAGGTGTTACACTTATGTGCCAGTATGATCACTTCAGTTCATTCGATGATGCATCTTGTGTGTCAATATAATTGTTTCGTCTTGCCCAATGATACACCATAGTTGACAGTATATAATCTCAAAATGAATAAGAAACTTGAATAATGAATTACTGAAATTAAATGATGAAGAACAAAGAATTCGTATGGCAAATAAAATGATGTGGCAATTCACAGAGAATATCAAGAGTATTTTTGTTGTTGAATGAATAAGGTTGGAATTATTCAAGAGAAATGTTCATATCAAAATAATGCCATGGAAAAATATTATCTAATCTATTGCCCAGAGATTTGCTATTGTGACCTGTGTCTTTCGATAGCTAGATCTTAAGCTAAAAATCTAAGTTCATGTACGTCAATAGAACTTGGGATTGATAATTGCAATGACTTTCCTCTCTGTACAACTAACAACATCTATGTCTAGAGTGCTACGAATATTCTATCAAGCATTCGCTTGCATCAAATGATTCAAGATCCATTATTCTTAACCTTTTCAGAATTAAATACACCTAAGAACACAACATGTATTCAACTATTTCTAGAGCTTGCATGCCTGTATTTAAAATAAGCATGAATCCAATGTAACAGTGATATAGACAATCTCAAATCTTAGGCATTAATGATGATAAAACATTTACCCAAACAACTCCAACCTAGAAAAGATTTAGTTCATGGGTGGAAAAGTACAAATCAAAAGAGAATCATTCATCAACGTTTCTCAATTAATTTTCAATCAAAAAAATTTCAATCTAGAAAATAAATGCAGAACTACAAGAAGTTAATTCCACACTCCAACTCCTCTTGGTGCTTCAGATTGCTTGTGAATCAAAGATAGATTTCTTTTCCCTTTCCTCACGTATGTATTCTGCTCTCTTCTAAGCTGCTACCATTTCTTTCTCTAGAATTCTCCAATAGAGTCCTTCTTTACACCGAGAGAAAGTTGTTGTCACCAGTCTCTTTCTCACGCTAATTCTCCCTCCTCATTTCTTCTTCTCTCTCCTTCTTTTATTGGGTGGATCTGTCTCTCTCAGCACACATTTGTTTCTTCTCTTTATCAGGGTGGTTTTTCTGGTGCACATCCAATTTGTTGAGAGTGACGTGGATAGAGTGCTGAGTCATCTTCCTAGAATTGCCATGGCAATTGTGTTGACAATCAATCTCACCATTTTCCATGACAATTGTAACACCCCTCACCCGTATTTAATACTAGAATAGGGTTATAGAGCATTACTAGACTTACAAAACAATTAAACATCCATTTAGCATACATTTTCCCAATTCAATGCATTCATTATTCAATTTCAATCAATTTGTCCCTTATACACGCCTACGAGGCCCTAAACATACTTTGGGAGTGATTCAGGACTAAACCGGTAACTCAAGAAACTTTCATAAAACTTTCAAAATTTTTCTCAAAACAAGGGATACATGCCCATGTAGCTAGGCTATGTGTCTTACACAACCACCAGACATGCCCGTGTCACAGGCCATGTGGACATTTAAAATGGGAGCACATGGCCGTGTCCTAGCCCGTGTCTAACCCCGTGTAATTCTCTAACTTGGGTCACACGGCCAACACACACGCCCGTGTGGCTAGCTCGTATGCCCTAAAAATGGCCATACACATATTATACCAAGTTAAGCCAAATCACATGGCTTTATCTTATACCACAACATGTACCAAAATCACTAGCTCAAGTAACCATAACTATCATCTTTATAACTAGCCTATACATGCCATATTTACATATATCCATGAGTTCAAAGGTACCAATCAGCAACTGGATAGTGTGATATGTATCTCCAAATTTATTCGAATCGAGTGAGCTATCGAACCTCTATAAAACATGGAAAAGAAGCAGAGTAAGCTTTATTGCTTAGTAAGCCCGTATAATTCAGAATTAAAATTACCATTTATACATAATCAAGACAATAAATAAGGTATACTCAATTCAATTACCAAATACCTAAACACAAGCATTCATCAACAAGTTAGTCACATAAGTGCATGTAATCATCCATTATCTCAATTTAATACTCAATACATTGTATCATATCAAATTCATATATCACGTACATCATTTGTAACATTTCACTCTCAATCATATAAATAATAATTAATTCGATAATAGTAACTCACCCATATAAACACATAACTTTTTAACATAACCAATAACAGAATTTATGCCCGTTGAACCTATTATAATATCGAGGAATACTTGAATGATATACATTACGTGTACAGATTAGTAATCCTTCAATTCATTATCATTTCTACTCTTTCGAGCTATGATCAGTAATCTCCTCCTAAGCTGATGGATGGTAAGCTCTATTGAGCTGAAACGGTAAGCTCTGACGAGCTGAAAACAGTAAGCTCTTACGAGCTGATATATTGGTAAGCTTATACGAGCTCTGGTGAGTCTGCAACACATCCAGGATCTTGACCAAAATGGTAACCCTAGTGACATGTCACTCGTATCCTACGACTTTCTGTAGTTCAAACGGGACTCGGTATTCAATAATTCTCATCAATTAGGCATTCGAACTCAGTAATACCATTTACTCAAATATACTTTCATTTCAAATAATGTACAAGTATTAAAAGTTTGATTCTAATTATACGAACCTACCTCAAGTTGCTCGGATGGAAATTATCGACTATTCATCCAGTTTTCCTTTTCCATAATCTAATCTCGATCTCAGCTTATCTTGATCTATATATTATCAAATTTAGCACATTCAGCACTCGGTCTTTTCAATTTAGCCTATAATTTACAATTTGGAAAATTTACATATTCTCCCCTAATGTTTCACATTTTTACAATTTAGTCCTTATCACATAAAATTGCAAATTCATGCAATTTAGTAAAAATCCATGCTTAGCCGAATTTAATACATGTTACTAGCAGCCCATATTTTCAATTTATTCAAACTTTTAACCACCACAATTCACATTTTCTCAATTTAATCCCTTTTTGACATTTTTGTCAAAAATCACTTTACAAAAGCTATTAATCTAACATTAAACCTTCCAAATCTATCATAAATCATCAAATTACTCAAGCATTCAACAATGACAACTTCATAAATCTTTAACAATTTTGAAATCTAGGGTATGAGCTAGCTAGAATACGAAGCAACGATCTCAAAAACATAAAAATCATTAAAAATCGAGCTAAAACCATACCTTAATCTAGCCTTTAAAGTGGCCGAATGTTCAAACTTGTTTAATGGCTTTCTCAAGCTTTAGTTTCAGTGGGAAAGATGAACATTTTCATGCATTTTCATGTTTTGTTTTTATTTAATTAATTATAATAACCATTTTACCATTTTAACCTTTGAAATTAAATATAAAAATCACATAATCCATGCCCATTATCGTCCACTAATGCTATTAATGGGCTAATTACCATGCAAGTACTCATTAATTTCATTTCTATAGTCATTTGGTCCATTTAACTTATAGAACTCATATTTTATGCTATACGCGATTTAGTCCTTTTTACCAGATTAAACACTCAAACGGAAAAATTGCTTTACTGAACTTTCACCCAATAATTCTATCATGCTGTATGCCTTCATAAAATAATAAAATAAATATTTTGACTTTGGATTTATGGTCCCGAAATGTAACACCCCACACCAATATCCCACACTAGGTCGGAATATGAGGCATTACCTAACTTAAACTTATGCATATAAACGTTTTCATAATACCAAAACATGGTCAAATTAAAACCTTTTCATAATACCAAGGTCTTGAGTAATAATGTGATCGAAGCTTTTGATGTCATTGGATCCTCGATGCTAGCTTGGTGACTCTATAAGGAAAGGAAAGAAAGGAGGGTAAGTATGGGAGCTTAGTAAGTACATATATGCAAATGAAGTGTAATTATAAGAAGATCATATTCATCCAACGGTAGCTTGTCATGCTTAAAAGATAAAAATTACTTAACGTACTTTTCCTTTCATTTATGTATACTTAATACACCTCGTTCCTTACTTATGCCCTAACCATGAGTTCAATATAAATACCTCATCAAAGTATTCACCAACTAGATCTTTGGGTTACCCGTTGAACTCTCGAAATACATATGGATACGCGGGGAATTTGCGCCTAAATTCCATATACGAAATCAGGGTTACCTCGTGCTATGAAATGCTCACAATTGAGCTACTCACGAGCTTTTCTATCAAGTCAGGATCCGGACCCCATAGTTATCATGTAACATTTGCTCATTGAGCCATTCACAGGTCTGTACACAAAGTCAATACTTGGATCCACGTTACCTATAGCATTTATCTCATGAACTCAGACTCGACTCATGAGTTTAGACCACATAATTTTTATAACATGTCCCTTTGTATCCTATGCTCTGTCTAAGGTTCAACAGGTTTCATATCCAATCGAATAGCATCGCATTTTGCTCACATCGTAATTTACTCGCATAACATGTCGTTTATACATTCATGGCAACAATTAGAATTTAGGTACATAACAACAATAAGCTAGTTATACATGTGTTTTATTAAAATATACCAAAGTAAACTTCGATAACACATTATTTACATATGTACTTACCTCAATACAAAATAATGAAGACGAGCTTAATCCCCATAAACTTTTTTCTTACCCCGATCAAGACCTGAATCATGTTTCTCTTGATCTAAATTAATAAAATTCATTTATTTCATCAGCATATCAATTTAAATGCCCGAAAGTTCATAATTGGGCAAATTGACTATTTTGTCCCTAGACTTTCACAATAAATGACCGTTTTACCCCTATGCTCGAAAATCAATTTTTATCTATTTTCTTCATATTTATAAACCTAGCTGATTACTTTATATACTATAAGCAATCCAAACTTTCCATTATTTCACACATTTATTATCTATTTTACAACTCATGCAAATTAGTCCCTATTAGGGTTTTTATGAGAAATCCCTTCACAAAAGTTGTTTATTACTCACCAAAGGATCATATTCTTCCATAAAAATTCAAAAAACAACCTAAATGCTCTCATGGAAAAACCCTAGACTTTCAACCATTTTGCAAAATAGTCCCCTTATTTAAAAGCTCTTGCTTCAAGTGGTCCAAAAATGTAAAAATCATCAAGAAAAGTCATGAAAATCACTTACTTGTGAAAGCTTAAAGTAGCTGAAATTTTCAAGCTTTAAAAACCCCTCTAATGGCCAATTTTTCAATGGAAGAAGAAAGAGTGAAAAAGATGAAACCTTTTGTTGTTTATTTTATTCAAACTATTCAAAATTGGTGACCAAACACCACCTAATTTTGACTTTCCCATCAATTTGTCCCCTATGGCTGGCCAAACTAAGAATTAGGGGGTCTAATTGCTCTTTAAGTCCCTCAAATTAGTTCTTTAGCTAATTGACACTCTTATATAGC
Source organism: Gossypium arboreum (assembly GCF_025698485.1). NCBI lineage: Eukaryota > Viridiplantae > Streptophyta > Magnoliopsida > Malvales > Malvaceae > Gossypium > Gossypium arboreum. The sequence goes on along the minus strand of NC_069077.1, from coordinate 112,271,042 downwards.
AAAATAAGACTTTTGCACTTTATGCGATTTAGTCCTTTTTCACAATTAGGCAAGCAATCGCTAAAATTAATTCACCAAAATTTTCATGTACTTATCTAATCATGCTACAATACGTAAAATAATATTTAAAATAATTTCCTCGACCTCAATTTAGTGGTTTTGAAATCACTATTCTAACTAGCCCCAAAATCAAGATGTTACACGAAACTACTATTTCGATTTGACCAAAAACGGGTTGTTACAACAATGTCTCACTTCTCTTATTTTCTTTCTGCATCCTCTTCATGCTCTTCTTCTACCTGTACCTGTGTCCAACCACAACCACACTTTTTTCTTTCCCAAGTAATAAAAGTAATAAATGATGACCAATATAGCGCAATCTAAGCTTTGTTATGCAATGTTCTAAAATTATCCTAAAAATGCAGATGTATTTACTTAATTTAAAACAATTAATTCCATCTAGAGACCTAAAGTATAACTCTTTTCAAGAGTTATCACCAAGTAAGTATGTTGTGTTGCAACGAGGAGCTCCCATAGTCGTGACGTCGACCTGACATTTTGCAAACATTACAATTTGGTCATAATCCAACCTCGAGTTAGTAAAAGAGCTTTCATAAGCTCAATTGAGACTAAAAATGATTCTATATCCTATTATACAAAATGATTCTATATCCTATTATACACATTTGATTCTTGTATGTAAATGTTTTAATGTTCTCAAATTGAGTATAAATGATTGTAGTTGCTCTGTCAATGAATGTGACACCCTGTAGCTTGGACACTGTGATTGGGTCAGGTATGGGGTGTTACATTAGATATGCAATTGGTGGCTTTTGTTAAGCTGATATGGATTGGTACTTTATAGATAGTTTGGAAACAATAGGTGACGTCACCACCTCAGACCCTCGACGTCATGACGATACTTACTGTTTGTTTGATGTCTCAACATGGTACTCCAATGCCACAACACTGATTGAATAGTTTTCAAAATGTTGTATTTTAGTCTTTAGCGAACCTCAATTTATCGAAAGATCTTTTGTAAGCTTGATTAAAGCCCAGTTTGGATTGTATAACATGTAAATATTTAATGAGTTTAATAACATTTACTAAATTTAAATTGAATTCCTAACGAAGTCGTAGTTACTTCGTCAACGAATGTGGCATATCGTAGCTCAGACCTGATAATCTAGTCAGGTATAGGGTGTTATACCGATTGAGTCGATGTCACAAGTTAACCAAACACTAACTCTATTGGGAAATTACTAAACTACCCTGAATAATTGTTATAAGTTATATTCCTATAAGGGTAATTTTGTCTTTTCACATTTTAATAAAACCAATATAAAATTTACATATATTGAGATTTGAATCAATGCCACCAATATTTAAACAATTTTTTACCAGTTTACCAACTCGTTTTTTCATACTTTTATACATTTCAATATTATTACACAAATTGTTTCACCAACATTATTTGTATATATTGATAATGTTTGATTGAGTTTGTGTCACAAGTCAACTCGATACTAACTAAAAAATGATAATATTGTGATAAATAATTGAAGTGCATTTAATATTCTTAATTTGATTACCTATTTTAATTTCCTTTTACTCATAAATTAAACTAATTTTTTGAATTTTAATTTTGTTCATATTGCATTTGTATTGTTGTTATCGTTATTGCTATTATTATTATTATTTTTAAAAGTTACATTTTATTAATTATTGTGTATTATTTTTAATATTATTGTATACTATTTTTAAATACACGTGTTTGAAATACATATTTTTCATACATACACATATAATATAATTTTTATTATTAAATTAAATACTTACTTCAACGAGGAATGCTAATATTTATTTTTCAAATAATTCAAATTTAAATCTCCAATTAAAAAGAAAAAGGAAAAATAATCTCAAAAGTTTGGTCAATTAAAACAAAATGTTTAATTTTTTTTGAACTGTTATATATGTTTGTCCTAACAATGCTATTGCGTATGTGTTCGAAAATCCAGTTAAGCCAATGTATTAAACAAAAATCAAGCGCATAGAGATTTGAGATGGTGAAATTGATACTTCCCATACTTTCACTTTCCAGCAAAAGCGAAAGGTCCAAAAATTACTAGTCCCCATCCCCCATGTAATTAAATTAAATTAAAGTGAAGAAAATCCCAAACACTAGAAGCCATCACAAATTCTGATATAGAGAAATCAGATCCACATGCATTCAGGTTATTGTGTTACATTATTGCCTTTATTATTTTTATATTGGGAGAGTATGCCATTGCTCGACCCTGTCTTCCACTTTATTCTTTTTTTTTTTTATCTCCGCTGAAAATTGATTGATGAAGTCCTCCGTGTCATATATATTTATTTATGAAAGCGTCCATGCCATCTGTTATCGACATTTGGAATCGTGCACATTTCTAACGTTCAATTGAAATTAATTTTCATCCTATAAATTTCTTGTATATATATGATAAGGTTTAAATATGTTTGAAAGTTTTTTTATTTTTAAAATTTAAAATTTAATCTTTAAATTTTAATTTTGAGTTATTAATTTTTTTATTTTTTATTTAAAATCTTAATTATTCTGTCTAATTTTATCATTAAAGTTAATGGTGTCATAGGTAAAATAATTTTTCAACCCTCAACATTTATAATTTTATCAATTTGGTCATTACCATTTACATGTACTTAAAATTTTCAAAATTATTTCTTCATATTATAAATGAAAATTATAATTTAAAAATAATTAAAATAAGAACTCTTTAAAATTCAAAAGTAAAAAAATAATTTTGTTATAAAATAAAAGATGAGAATAAAAACAAAGAGAATGTGAGAGAAAAGAGAGAGCGTATTTTATTGATTAATTGGAATATTTACAAAGCTTCTTTAAAGTCTCTATTTATAGGCATAAGAAGTATAAATAAAGTAGAGATCTACTTCTAATGACTATTAGAATTTAAAGTGCATCAAAACTGATCTTGATATTGATGGACATCCACTTAATAAGATATTCATAACACTCCCCTTGGATGTCTATTGGTAGATAATGTGCCTCGTTAAAACCTTACTAAAGTAAAAACCTATGGGAAAAAAAATTCTAGCGAAGGAAAAGGAGTACACATATCTATAATATACATAATATGCTGCCTCATTAAAAACCTTACCAGGAAAATCCAATGGGACAAAATCTTGATTAAGGGAAAAAGAGTACAACGCATATATACTCCCTCTCATGAAAACATCATATACTTTCTCATATTCTACGTATTAAATCGTGAATACTAGTTTTTCAAATGACTATTTGAATGTATTTATTAAGCATCTATATCATCATTCTTTTAAAAGTCATGAGTGAGGGAAGATTTGGAGGAAATATATTTTGATCTCTTTAAGAGTTTCAACAATAATCACAGCAAACTTTAATAACGATTCTTCTATAAAAATATAAATAGATATTTTGGATCTTTTTATAATCCTCCTTCAACTGTTATTTACCACATATATTCAAATTATTTCAATTCATATAAATGAACAATTTCCCGAGAATTTCAATATGCTTCTAGCATCTTAAATCCTTCAAGGATTTAAATATAAACTTTACTATATATTGGTTCATAAAAGGTAACTATTAGACGCATGTTAAATCTTTTATGAATTGTCAAAATAATATATCTAAAGGTTATTGCATCCACCACAAAAGAATATTATATCTTTTCATAATCAATGCCATGACTTAGTGCAAAACTTCATATTTTTATTCCACTTTTGCAAAACTACTTCATTTGCACCCTTATTGGCTTTATACCATTAAATATTTGGACTACTGGTCTAAAAACTCCATGAATTTAACTGTACTTGAGTTGTGTCTTTCTATTTTGATCAATTTATTCCATATCTATATTTCTCAATAGATTTATTCTAGATCCTCCTTTTATTTCATTATTTCAATAATAATATTCTATATAAAATCATTGTCGACCACTTTTATTATTCAGTTCCACATTTTCTCGAACTGACATAACTTATTGAGATCTCTTATTTTCATTATTTTAAACTTAATTTCAGGTACCTAAATCTCTTCTGGAGTTTTACTTATTAGTTATGTCTTAGGTCTCTTTTGGAGCACCTACCTCCACTATATGACCATCTAGAAGAATTTTCACCTTTGGAACCGGTCAATCTATTATTTATTTAACTAATTATCCTACTGGGACTTTGATTCAAATTAAAAAAATTAGAAAGTATATGACACTTGGTTATTCTCATTAAGTTTGTACATACATCTAACAGATAACTTGTAATGAGTTATCATTGTTGAACTTTTGGTTCAAATTACTCTTCCCCTAACTCATTACAGGTTATTATTTCTCTCCCCCTAATGTCGGGAAAACTATCGAATCAAAATTGCAATCACAAATCATGTCATAATTGAATCTCCAATACATTCAAAACATCTAATAATACAATGTAACACCCCTTACCCGAGTCCGAGGCCTGGACAGGGCACGAGGCATGACCATACTTAACCAGATGCATACAATCATTTTTAAGTCACCAAGACTTGATCAAATTTAAAACTTTTTCGAACCTTGTTTAAACTCCTTAATGTGGGATTACGATGCCTCAAACTCTCATTGGAAACCATTTGGAACCAACTCAGGTCCTTAAACTGACTTAATAAGAATGCCCCTTGAAACAGGGCACGCGCCCGTGTGGAAGGGCAACACGCCCGTATGAAAGGGCAACACGTCCGTGTGGTCATTATAACATGGTCGTACTAATGGCCTACGTGACACACATGGGCTAAGCATCTAGGGACACGTCTGTGTCCCATGCCCGTGTGAATTAAATTCTAAATTCGAACCTACAGGGGCTTTCACATGGCCTGACACACGCTCGTGTCTATGGCCTGTGTCCCTCACATGGCCTCAACATGCTCGTGTCTCAGCCCGTGTTTGAAAACCTTGACATTCTATTTCTGAATTCAGCAATCTTAAGGTTCACACGGCCAAGGCATATGCCCGTGTGCTAGGTCGTACCCTTCACACAACTGAGACATACGGCCATATCTTTGCCCGTGTGTTTACTACCATGCATACTAACTTGCAATATTTACGTACAGGGGACACACGACCGGACAACACGCCATGGGGCTGGCCATGTGTCACACACGGCCTAGACACACGCTCCTATGTCTACCCGTGTGGATAATATGAGGCTATCTACCAAGCTTTTTGCCACCCTGAAACACAATCTAATGCCAACCAACATATCGAAATCTAACTTAATATGATTTCTCAACCAAACAACTATAGCTAAGGCTTATGTACATTTCATATATTCAAACATGCCATCAATTTCACATTCATGAAAGACTATCTTGCATTAATATAATAATTTTCAACATTTTCCATTTTTCATGGCCTTATACAAAATGAATCAAATGCTAAAGTAAGCCATCACATTTGGCCAATTAACAATGACACAAAACTCAAAAGTTTAAGTTCCTATACATTCCATACTCAAAATATTAAGTCTAATTATACCGAGTGCTTCAGCTGATAGTGTGATCGATGCCTCTGACGTCTGTTGATCCTCGAGCTAGTTAGGCGGCACTATAAGAAAATGGAAGGGAGAGGGAGTAAGCATAAAGCTTAGTAAGTTGCATGCAATAAATATAACAACAACTTTACCATTCATCATCATGCTCATAGTACTAAAGTAGGCATAAGAACAATGTTCTCATCACTATCTAATACATTTCACATAGCATATATCGAGCTCACATCTCATACATTTCAAATAGGTACCTATACCACTCACAACACGGTTATACTTTCCTCGTTTAACTTAAACTGTAACTCTTACCGTTGAACCATTTGGAATGCTATCGGATATTCATTAAGCCTCAAACATAGGTGTAATACCGATACCGTGTCCCAAACATGGTCTTACACTGGTTCATCCATCAAGTCGATGCCATATCCCAGACATGGTCCTACACTGACTATTAAAATCGAGGCCGACTCCATGTCCCAAACATGGTCTTACACTAGCTCTCACATCTCCGTGCCAATACCATGTCCCAGGCATGGTCTTACACTGACACATCTCGTAGCCGATGCATGTCTCAAACATCTCTTACACTGGCTTACATCTCGAGGCTGATGCATGTCACAAAAATGTCTTACACTAGCTCTCGTCTCAATGCTGATGCCATGTCCCAGACATGATCTTACACTGGCTCTCATAATGTGGCCGATGCATGTCTCAAACATGTCTTGCACTAGCACACAAATGACCCAAATGTCATGGCACGAATATCCAATTTGTTCCTAAGGTTCACCCAGTTCTATTACCTCATTTATCATTATGTATTTTCATTACCATAATTAAGAAATTTATACTATATCAATTCAAACACATATAATAACAATGTAGTTGTATTATTTACATACAACTTACCTCGGTACTCAAAATGTGGCAACTAGTTGATTTAATTTACTTGATTGACCTTCCCTCGGTCTAGGTTCAAATTTTGTATTTCTTGATATAAAATGGCAACATTTAGTCATTTAATCATCAATTAAATCTAAACGTTCAATAATTTATAATTTGGGCAAAATGACCATTTTGCCCCAGACTTTCACAAAATGACTATTTTACCCCTAGGCCCGAAAATTGATTTTTATCCAGTTTCCTTATTAGTCAAGCCTAACCAACCATTTATCACTCTTATGAAAACTCTAAATTTCCAATATTTCACAACATTACTATCTATTTTACAAACTTTACAAAATGGTCCTATTATGGTTTTCATGAGAAGTCCCTTCACAAATGTTGTTTATTTCACAACCATGATTCATTTTCTTCCATAAAATTTCAGAAAACAACATGAACACTCTCATGGAAAAACCCTATACTTTCAACCATTTTGTAAAATAGTCCCCTCATTTGAAAGCTCATGCTACAAGGGTTCTAAAAGTACAAAAATCAACAAGAAAGACCATCAAAATCACTTACTTGTGAGGGCTACAAGTTGCTAAAATTTTCAATCTTTCAAAACTCTAATTTTGCTAAAAATTCGATGGAGAAGAAGATGGGGAAAAAGATGATATCTTTTCCCTTTATTTTATTTTATTTTAGTCAAATAAGTTACCAAAAACCACCTAATTTGACTTTTTGACCATTCTTATCCCCATGGCCGGCCAAGCACTCTTTTTAGGGTCTATTTTCCCTTTAAATACCCCCAATTTTGGTTCCCTAGCTATTAGACACCCTTAGCTATCAAAATAGGACTTTTGCACTTTATGCGATTTAGTCCTTTTTCGCAATTACACTTACAAACGCTAAAATGAATTCACTAAAATTTTCATGCACCTTTATAAACATGCTATCACACATAAAATAATATTAAAAATAATTTCTCTAACCTTGGGTTAGTGGTTCAGAAACCACTATTCCGACTAGGCCCAAAATCGGGCTGTTACATACAAAGAGACTTGTAATCAATATATATTCCCAACTTTCTTTGAGGATTCACTCATCTTTATGTGTTGTGGTAGAGCAATTGGAACATATACGTGTCATAGGCCAAAGTGCAAAGTCCGTGACCATGGCACAAGATGCACTCCATGGAGGTCTATTGATTAGATGGGGATCATTTAGTCCACGAGAACTGGCCCAATTTAAAGAACTATTGGAAAAGTCTATCAGATTGAAGCCTAGTTGATAGTGAAGATATGAAAACATAGGCTACATTTAGTAAATATGGGAATCATATCTTGTAGATTTAATTTGATATGGTGAATCTCGTAAATCCCTAAAATCAAGGGAAGGTTAATCTTGTCCATCGATATAACTTAATCTAGACCGTCGAATTTGGGGGATCTTAACTATAAATAGAGAACATCCCCCTCACTTGTAAATCATTCCATTGTAACTTGAATTTTTAAGAGTAATGAAATCTTTGGAGAGCATTTACTCAAACACCTCTCGTGCATTCTTTTCTGTGGCTTTTTGTTGTTCTTTTGTGGCTTCTTTGGCATAAATTGGTTCCGCTATACAAAATGGTGCCTTAGAGGAATTCTAAAGGAATCCTCACTTTCGGTGGTTAGGTTGACTTAGGCGAGTTTGGAACGAATGGATTGTCTAAGGCTACACGGATTGCGAGACAAAAGATCAAAAACCAATTGTAATGTGAAGTATTTATAACTTATTAGCTTGATGCATACAACACGTAAATCAACATAATCTCATGTTGAAATAGGAAGTCTAGTTCTCATAAGTAATAGTTTAGACATTAATTAGAGACGTTGAATCAATAATTTCTCTAAACTATTATGCACATAAATAACAAACTTTTACAATTTTTTTCAAATTGAATCAATAAAAGACTGAGATATAAACTCATCAGTATTAGCAAGATGAATTGTCTTAATTGTGTGATCAAAAATTAATTATTTATATAAGAAATCTTGCAAATGACAGGTTGCAAGTTGATAACACATACGTGGTTATTTTGTAGATGCATCTACAAAAATCATATAATATCAAAACCATCCACATGGTGGATGAATGAGCCCATATTCATTTAAGAATGTAAATCATTAAATTTCAACTTTAGTTACTGAGTTTCTAACAATCAATTTTCATTGAGAACAAGCAATAAATGAGAATTATTTAAATTAAAGAATCTTCTGGTTTTTTAACGAATGTCCATATGAATTTTCAATTAATTTTTGCATCATATATGATCCATGATAGTCTAACTAGTCACTCCAAGTAGTAAATGAATTTGTATCAATAAACATTTAATTTACTTTAACATGTGCTTCAATTGTTCTAAATTGTAACAAATTGATAATTTTACTATCATTCCTTTTACTTTGTATCCATATATAAGTACTATTGTAACATTTACTACTAGAAATGTCTAAATCAATGTGAATTTTATAATGCCACTAAGTCAATAAATATAATTTTCAAATAATTATAAGCAATATTCGCTTCAGGGAATATGCCAAAATCTTCAAATGCAGGGCATTTGGTCTAGTGGTATGATTTTCGCTTTAGATGCGAAAAGTCTCGAGTTCGATTCAAAATTATTTTAAAACCCTTTTAGCAAGAGTTTTGCATAATCAATTAACTACCAAGAAACTGCTTAGGTCATGTATAGAAATAAGCCTAACTAAATATATCAATAAATGTCACATCTCAAACATTAAAATATGACATACTGAAAAACTAGCAATTTTTTTTATAACCATCATCATAAACATGCATGAAATTTAATTCAAAATCCAACCATTCAAGTTTATAGAAGTTTTCATTTACAATTGCTCATGTTATTTCTCTAAATAATTAATAAATGAAATAATATAAAACATATGAACTACTACCTTTAACAATTCTTTGAACTAAATCAAATCAATAACCATAAAATTCATTGGTTTGTTCGCATAAATTTACATACTAGATATGTTTTAATCAAATATATTATTTAATTATAAAATCATTATAGTGACATAAATAAATCAGTTAATATTCATTTTCATAAACAAATGATATGCTTAAAACAATATGTAACACATGTAATCAAAACTTAAAAGAAGACCATCATATATAAAGTAGTTTAATATTTAAAGATGTACCTTTTTTTTTTGTTTTATGTTGAGTCTTGATGATAAGAAGTAAGCAAATTAAACTTCAGTAGTAGAGTTTGAATCCAATCAAAATCTATTAATAGCAAACTTTGAGAGTGGATCTTATTTTCCAAGTGTACAATAGGTACATAACCAATGACTATTCATAAATAAATTATCTCTCTTCTTAAAAAATTATTGGAAATTCTTGTTCTTTTCTTGCTTTCTTCATTTTTCCACTTATGGTGGTGAGAAAATTTATTATGACAATCCCTCATGACTATTATTGTAGTCCAATTTACTACATCCACGTTAAAGATTATATCTTTCGAATTTATTACATATTGTTACATTCTCTTTAGGGAATGGTTAGGTTTCGTGGTTAAAAACTTTTGTTCAATCATAAGTATAATTTTTTTCATGATATTGCTACCATAAGAACACATTTGAATCACGAAAAGTTGAATAAGTTCTCTCTTGCAAGGTTCTCATCAGTAATATTTTTTCACGTAATTTTAATTGAGAACTTATTTTGAATACTGTAGAGTTATACTCAGAGTTTTAAAAAACTTGCAACTTCAAGTGCATCCAACCATAACTAGTTTTAGATAGATTTACCATATTTTATTGCTCATAAGTAGATCTTTCACGGTCAAATATTTTGCTTGCAACCCCTTAATGTGGATGATGACAAAAGAAGATCACAAAGATAGTCACGATCAATTTAATTTATAACTAGAGTAATAAATATAAATAAATAAAAACCAATCTTCTTTTGGTTCATATGAAATATAATATTTTCTTCATTCACAATCCCAATATAATATCTATTATAATGAATATCTTTAAAACTAATGCATTAACCATCGCAAATTTTATGCTTTTTAGATATTGATATATTAGCACTTTTGGAGCTTTCAACTAATTTTTGTATGTTTCAATACCAAAAAGATAAATTTTTCTATTTGTAATGATATAATTCATTACTACATTCGATATCCTTCAACAAAAATATTAATGTAAACAAAATATTTAGGCATATGCCACATATGTGGCCAATAATATTTTATATCAAATTTATAATATAGGTTATCTTTAACCTTTGAAGAGTTATCTTGATAACTCTCATTTTCTCTTATTTATTATTATATTCTCACTTGTAGTGGTCCATGATTATATCTTTAATTTTATTTATGTTTATGTTCACTTCAGAAATGCAATAGATTTACTAGGACGAACTTATAAACGACTCAATAGATTTTCTATTTTATAATCACCATCGCAAACATGCATGGATTTTAAATTAGAATCTATTTATTCATGCTGTCATGATTAGTCTCTAATTATAATAAACATGATATAGTAAATAAAATATAGTAAAATATACTTGAAGATCTTTAACATTATCGTTATCATACTGGCTATTATCACAAGCACACATAAGGATTATATAAATTTCTTTGCATAATGATTACCCATAGTGTACAGGTCCCAACTGAAGACTGAAATAGTAGTAGCTCTAAAAGGCAATCGACAGCAGTTTAAGCATCAAATTTGGAGTGATCAATTATTGCATTGGTTGGTTCTTGAAAGGGGTAAGACTTGGTGAAAGGGAAAACTTTTTGTGACCTATGGAGAAAAACAATTAAAAAATATCGTGCTAATAACGTGTTATAAAATAAAAGACTGAATAAAGAATAAAGAGAATGGGAGAGAAAAGAGATAGAGCATATTTTATTGATCAATCAGAATATTTACAAAGCTTCTTCAAATCTCTATTTATAGGCATAAGAAGTATAAATGAAGTAAAAATCTACTTCTTATGACTATTAGAATTTAAAGTTCATCAAAACTTATCTTGATATTGATGGACATTCACTTAATAAGATATTCATAACAATTTTCAAAATAAAAAAAAATTAAAACTTTAATGATATCTAAATTGGACCAAATCGGCTAATTGGACTCGGAATCGTTTGGGGTATCAGTCCAATGAGAGGTAAAAAATAATTGACTCATGAACTGGTTTGGACTGGTTGAGCCAAGCCTAAAAATTTTGTTGAATCGATTTTGAACAGGTCTAACCAATTGGTTCCAAAAACAATGAGTCCGACTAATTCAAAGAAAATAAAATATTAAATATATATATAAATTGGTTCAACCAGTCTGTATCAGTTTGCAAGCCAACCAATTTTTTACCTCTCACTAAATTGATACACTACTTGGTTCTTGATTCAACTGCTTTGGTCTGATTTAGATAACATTGAATTGTGAAAATTTTATATTATTAAAATATTCTTAAAAATATTTTGAATTTTGAATTTTAAATATTTTTCATTTTTATATTTTAAAAATTATATATTTTTGAAATCTTTTATTTATTGTTTAAATTAAGAAAATATATATTTTTAAAAAAATTTAAGGTACTTTTCAAGGGTATGGACCAAATTGACAAAAGTTGTAAATATTGAGTTTAAAAATTTTAAAAATCAATAGACTAACAAACCGGTAAGGACTGATTGAATTAAGCTAAAAAAATCAGTTGAATTGATAATTGAACTGATTTTCATAATTTTATAATTTCTTTTTTTTTGTAATTTAGAGTCTTTGAACCAGTCGGAGAGGTCATTTTGGGAACCAAACTAGTCTATTTTGGTTCACAAGTCAATCGGTTTTTTACCTCTCACCAAATCGATACCCTAATCAATTACTAGTTCGACTGGCTGGTCTGGTCTATTTTAGATAACATTGAATTTTAGATTTTTTGTTTATATTTTTAAAACCATTTTTATTTTTTATTTAAAATATAAAATAATAATTTTAAAATTTTAAAATTTTATTTACTTTTAACTGGTAATAACCAAATTGACAAAAAGACAACAGATATTGAGGCCTAAAAAATTTATTTTAACTTTGAAATTGTTATCTTTAACCAAAAATATTTTAAATAGAGGATAAATATTTTTAAATAAAAAATATAAAAATTTAATGTCTCAAATTAAAATATAAAAATTTAAGTTTAAATTTAAAAAAATATAAACACATTTAGCATATTTAAACGTATAAAAATTATAAAGTTATCAATCAATTTGAGGATCAGCTTTTGTAATTTAACTTTTTTTAAAAGAAATCACATTATGTGTAAAGTTGTTGAGAATAGATTGTGATAAAAAAATGTATATTGAGGGATAATTTCAATTGAATGGTAATTTTATAATACTAAAGTAAATTTTATAATAGTTGAAATTTTTGAAAGGTAATTTGGAAATGATAAAATTTCTACAATATTTAGGTTTTATTTGACTGGCTGAAAAGAAAATTGGAGGGGTGAAAATTTAATAGGATAAAAAGCTAGAAGTGTAACACCCCTTACTCGTGTCCGACACGATACGAGGCATTATCAGACTTAGACGGAAGCAAACATAAAAAATCGGACCATAAAATTTTGTTCAAATTAAATTCATTCATACATATGCAAGTTGTCCCTTATATTGGCCCTCGAGGCCCAAAGCATACATTGGGTGTGGTTCGGAACTAAATCGAGAACTTTCGGAACTTCTATGACACTTAGAAAATTTTCTTGTTTTAGAGGGTCATACGCTCGTGTGTATAGGTCGTGTGGCTTGGGACAAATCTGTGTCCTCAGCTAGTGTAACTCTCTATTTATGACATCATCAACTAAATAGGGTCACACGCCCATGTGCTTAGATCGTGTGGCGAATTACATTCCAAAAATCAAGTGCAGACTTCACACAGCCTGGGCATATGCCCATGTCCTTAGGCCGTGTCCTTCACACGGCTGAGACATATGGCCGTGTCTTTGCCCATGTGTTTACTACTGGGTATTCTGTTTTACCTAATTGGGGTGCAGGGGACACACGGCCGGATCACATGCCCATGGGGCAAACTGTGTGTCACACACGGTCTAGACACATGCCTGTGTGCCTATCCATGTGGATAACTTTGAGGCTATTTTCCAAGCCTTTTGTCATCATCAATAACACATGCACACTTACACATCTCAATGACATCCTACATGGCATAAATGATCACTTACACATTCATAAATATGGCTCATACATATCAACTTCTTATCAATTTATACTTGCTTAAGACTTCATATTTTATTTAGACCAAGCTTACCAAATCACATACAATATGAAACATCAATTTACTTCCATTTCATACATTCATGCCTTAGTTGTTATTATGTCATTTACTCACATTTCCATCATCAAGCATCCATGATCATATCCACAATTCATCCATGCCAAATGAATTTAACCACAACATGAGTGACCATAGCACATGTATGCATGTATGAATAGGACTACATTCCCATAATTAATATGGGTCATATCTCATGGCCATATACAAAATGAATCATTAAATCATTATAAGCTAACACATTTGGCTACACTAATATGACATATAACAAAAAGATCAAATCCCTATACATGCCATACGCAAAATACTTAAATTCACTATACCTAAAAGATTAGTTTGATGGTGTGAATCGAGTTCTGACATCCTTCAATCCCCGAGCTAGCTTGGCGATACAATAAGAAAATGGAAAGGAAAGGGGAGTAAGCATAAAGCTTAGTAAGTTTGCATGTAAATAATTAGTAACAATAACCATGCAATATTATACACATAATGTAACAATATTTATTACCATGTCATCAAGTATCATAGGTACATTTTAGGTCATTCCATTTACATAATGTACAATAAAACTCATGATCATAATTCATTCATTCACTTCTTCTGAGGTCTCATTGATTCATAATCTCAATGTTTATGAGCTTTGTGTACGTACTTGTATTCTTTCAACATGATCATACCTTGTCATCTCTTTGACATAATCATTGGATTAACTATTGAACCACTTGGAATACTAAAGGATACTCAAGAACTCTCATACACATGGTAGGATGCCAATTCCATATCCTGGATATGGTCTTAAATGGGATCACATATCGATGCCAATGCCATGTCCTAGACATGGCCTTACATGGGATCACATATCATTGCCGATAGCCCAGCTATGGTCTTACACGAAGTTACATATCAATGCCAAAGCCATGTCCTAGACATGGTCTTACATGGGATCACACATAACCCTAATGTCATGACATTTGTATCCTAACTATTCCTAAGGTCCAACCGGGGCTTTGAGTTATTGAACTTCATCGAATTGTCATCGAGTCATCATTACTTAATTCCAAAAAAACAATTATACAATTTATGCAATATTAAAGCATTAAACACATAATAATGTAATGTTCCATTATTTACATATGAACTTACACTGGTACCAAAATATGGCTAACTATTCGATTTAGTCTATAACCTTATTCTTTCCTCTGTTTAGGTCTTGACTTCGTTTTTCTTCATCTATAATAGAAAATTTCACTTTTTTAATTATCACATTGTTCAAATTAGTGCATAAATCATACTTTGGAAAAATTACAATTTTTTCCCTAAACTTTTACATAATTACAAATTAGCCCCTAGGCTCATAAAATGAAATGTGTTCATTTTCTATGTTACCCAAGCCTAGCGGAACTTATAACATGCTCATAGCCACCCACATTTCTCATTAAAACATACATCTTACCATTCATTTTGCATCTTTAACAAATAGGTCCTTTCATGTATTTCCATAAAAAATCACTTAGTAAAAGATGTTAAACACACATCAAACTTTCATATTCCTCTACTAAACATCAAACTGCATGCATGTCAGACATGGGTCAAATTTCAAACATGAACCCTACTTCAAAATATGGCTAGAAATAGGTAAATTGGGTTACGAGGGTTTAAAAAATGTAAAGAGCATTAAAAACGGGCCTAGGATGCACTTACTATTGAGCTTGAAAGTTGAACACAACCCTAGCTATGGCTCCTTGATATTTTCAGCCAAGGTAGGAGAAGATGGACAAAATTTTTGACTTATTTTCCCTCTTTATTCTTTTACTAACCAAATGACAAAAATGCCCTTAAGGCATGTCTTTCAAATTTTTCCTATTCATCCCCATTTTTGTCCATGAAAGTAGAAATCGGGCAAATTATTATTTAAGGACCTCTTATTAATATTCCATCGCAATTTCATGCTTAAAGCTTCTAGAACTCACATTTTACAACTTTTGCAATTTAGTCCTAAATGTCAAATTGGACACTTTATCAATAGAATTTCTTCATGAAACTTTCACACAAGCATGCAATCATATCAGAGACCTCATAAGAATCGTAAAATAATTATTTCTACTTCGGATTTATGGTCTTAGAACCATTGTTTCGACTAGGCCCTAATTCAGGATGTTATAACTCTCCCATTTAGGGATTTTCATCCCCGAAAATCTTACTGGTAAAGAGGTTTGGGTATTGGTTTCTCATGTTTTCCTCGATCTCCCATGTAACCTCTTCAACCCCATGCCTTTGCATAATACTTTCACAAGGGCAATACTTTTATTCCTCAATTGTTTGACTTCCCGGGCCAAAATCTTAATTGGCTCTTCGCCATAAGTCATATCTGATCGAATCTCAACCTCTATTGGTGAAATCACATGCGAAGGATCAGATTGGTATCGGCACAACATAGACACATGGAATACATCATGAATCCTTTCCAACTCAAACGGTAAAACCAATCGATATGCTACCGGCCCTATTCTTTCAATAATCTTGTACGATCCAATAAAGCATTGACTTAATTTGCCTTTTCGGCCAAACCTAAAAACTTTCTTCCATAGGGATACTTTCAAGAATACCTTATCACTGACTTGAAATTCAACCTCTTTCTATTTCAAATCCGCATAGTATTTCTGTCTATCCAAAGAGGCTTTCAAGCAATCACATATTATCTTTACCTTTTCTTCGGTTTCTCTAACTAAATCAACTCTGTGAATCTGACTCTCTCTGAGTTCGGTCCAAAACAAGGGTGTTCGGCACTTACGCCCATACAATGCCTCATACGGCGCCATTTTCAAACTCAACTGAAAACTGTTGTTGTAGGCAAATTCTACCAACGGTAAGTACTTTTCCCAACTACCTTGGAACTCGAGAACACAACAGTATTTCATATCTTCAAGAATCTAAATTACCCTTTAGGATTGACCATCAGTTTGCGGATGGAAAGTGGTACTAAAATTCAATTTTGTACCGAACGCTTCTTGTAATTTTTTCCAAAACCATGAAGTGAACATTGGATCTCTATCCGATATAATCGACTAAGGTACTCCATACAACCTCATTATTTCAGAAATATACAACTTGGCTAACTTATCAAGTGAATAGTCAGTACGTACCGGTATAAAGTGAGCCGACTTTGTCAATCGATCTATAACAACCCATGCAATATCTTTCTTTCTTAGTGTCAAAGGCAAACCCGTCACGAAATCTATAGTAATACAGTCCCATTTCCATTCGGGAACCATCACCAGCTAAAGTAAGCCTGAAGGTACTTGGTGTTTGACTTTCACTTGTTGACAAATCAGGCATCTCAAAATGAACTCTGAAATATCTCTTTTCATACTCGGCCACAAATACAATTTCTTCAAGTCATTGTACATTTTAGTACTACCCAGATGCATAGACAAACAACCACTATGTGTCACACCCCGTACCCGAGACCATTGCTGGAGTCGAACACGAGGTGTTAACAGACTTATTTCATTGATTTACACAGTTCATTTTAAAATTTCCAGACAAGCTGGTTAACTGCATCACAGTCACTTTAAAAGTCATATCTCGAGTTCCAAAACTTGAAAACTGATTCCGTAAATTTTCCATGAAACTAGACTCATATATACATCTACAATGTTTTTTCTAGAACTTTTGGTCAGGCCAATTAGTACAGTTTATTAGTTAAAGTCTCCCCTGTTACAAGGTTCGACTACTCTGACCTTCATGCATTACGACTTAGATATCTCCCTGTGCAGGGTTTCAGTTGTGACAGCCCAAAATTGACCCTAGTCGGAAGGTGGTCTCGGGACCACAAAACCGAGTCATAAAAATAATTTAAAATTTATTTCGATGCCTATAATATGTGTGTATTCATGTATGACATTTTTTGATGATTGGTTTAGTGTTATAAAGGTGAATTTCACTAGAAAGGACCTAGTAGTGAACTTTGAAAGTATGATGGGGAAATGTGTGATGACTAATTAAAGCATGCATGCAAAATAATGGACTTGCATGTCAAATTCCCCCTTTTATAGGTGGTGGCCGGCCATGACAGGGGAGGATGGGCTAAACATGTCATGAAACATGTTTTGTTGGTGCATTAGGGTGAAATAATAAACAAAGGTGTATGGGTGATAAAAAATGAAAAAAATGTGTGTGAGTGTGGTAATCCCCCTTGCCGTGAGTTGAGAAAGAGGAAGAAAAAATTTTGTTGTGTTCATCCTTTCTCATCCTTTTGGCCGAAAATCATAAGGGAAGAAAGAGGATTTTTGCTTCATGCTTGGTTTAGAAGAGATCTAGAAGGTGATTTGGCTAAATTGGCATCAAGATTAAGCTCAAGAGCTAAGAGGGCCACAATTGGACAAGGGAAGGAAAAGTGATCGAATAGCCGAAAAATCCGCTCGACAACATCCGAGGTAAGTCCTCAAGAAGTGACCTTACTTGAATTATGTGAGATGAAGTATGAATGTGTATGATTATTGATTTATGTGAGTATGAGAAATTGAATGATACCCGGCTAAGTCCCAAGGCGAATATGCTTGTGAATATATGTGCGTTTGAGCCTTAGTAACGAAAATGAAATATGTATGTCCAATGATTATTGATGTATGTGTACATGAGAAATTGAATGATATCCGGCTAAGCCCGAGGACAATTATGCTTGAAATTATATCCGGTTAAGACCAAGGCAATTGTGCTAGTGGCTATATCCGGCTAAGACCAAGGCATTCGTATGAAGTTATTCTATCCGGCTAAGACCAAGGCATTTGTGCACGTGATTATATCCGTTATATTCAAGAATCTTGGGCTGGAGGTGAGTGTTGGTTGCTGTAATGAATTCAATTAGTACGCATACTCGAAAAGCCCAAAGGATAAGGTACGTTATATGTGCATTGGAAAGTCGACATGTTTGAGCATCATTCGCTCGATCGACTAATGAATTTCAGTTATCGAATTGATTGATACTTTGTGAAAGTATATAATGATGAAGTGTGAAGTAAGAATGCGATTAATGAAATGATGCATGTGGCTATGTGAATGTATTGCTGTAATTAGAGTTGATTATATTCCTTGAGACTTACTAAGCATAAAAAATGCTTACCCGCTACTTTGGCCCTCTGTTTTATAGATTTCGCTCGATAGCAATCGGATTCGGGATCAATAAAGTCGAAGTCATCCACACTATCCACGCCTCTATTTTGGTATAAATTTTGGTTGAACTTTGAAATGGCATGTATAGGACTACCCTTGTTGGTTGAATATGTTGTGATGTATATATGTACGGCCATGCGAAAATGGCTCGTAAAAGTGAAGTATCGACTTAGACTAATTGTGGTTTGTATGTATATATTTGGTGTCATGATGTGGCTATGGCTTGAAATGGGAATGTTGGTCATATGATCAGCCATTGGCATGGTTAAAATGATCATATATGAACCTATGTATGGCAAGACTAGTTGGTTCATGGAGACTACCAAATAGGTAAGACCTACCTTAAAAACAGATGCTGCCAGCTGCAGTGACGTGAATGTGAAAAATCACCAAAATTAGTAGGAATGGAATTAAATAGTGAATAAGCTATGTAAATGAACCTTGATGAGTCTATTTTCATATGGAAGAAACGAAATGGTCATAGGAGTTACATGTTAAGAGATATTAAAACTATTGTGAGACAGGACCAGAACGGTTTCTGGGTTCCCTGTCACAATTTTAAAAATTTACTATAAATTATCCAAAAAGAATTAGGAGACATAACTTATATTTACAGATTCAATTTTTAGTCTAGTTTCATTAGAAACAAACGGAACCAGCATTAAAGCCTTGTACAGAGAGATATTCAAGTTATACCGCGCAAAGGTCAGAGCAGTCGATCCCTGTAACATGGGTGACTTTAACTAATAAACTGTACCAATTGGCCCGACCAAAAATTCTAGAAATAAATCCATGGATGGATATATGAGTCTAAATTCAGGGAAAATTTACGAAACCAGTTTACGAGTTTTGAAACTCGAGATATGATTTTTAAGGCGACGGTGACGCAGTTTTCCAGCCTGACTGGAAATGTCAAATGGATGGGCAAAACAAGTGAACTTGGCTTGTTAACCCTCGTGTCCGACAACCGGCGATGGTCTCGGGTTCGGGTGTTACAATTTTATTGGTATCGAGCCACGGTTTAGTCGATTCTAGGACTACCGTGATGTGTTTGGGGTCTAGCTATACATGCCATTAAATTGTGAATCGATAGTGTGGTGATTTCGACAATTTGACTTTGTGTTTGTTTATAGCAATGGATCCCGATCCCAACCGAAGCGATAGCTGATGATGTGGAGAGTGTGGCGCTGCTCCGCAAGAAGGGACAGCGCCAAGGACTCTCAACCTATGGCCAGCAACCCGAATGATGAGGCTAGGCAAGCCTTTTATAGTGTGATGAACGAATGGTTTAATCAATACATTCGAACTAACACTACTGTTCCACAACCTCCATTCCCGACAAATGCAACCCCAAGACCTACAATACCTCCGTGGATCGACCAAATAAGGTCAAGTAAGCCCCGAATGATAGGATTCAAAACATGGGGCCACTGAATTTAAGGCTACGGATGATGATGATGCCGAAGCGAGCTGAATTTTTGTTAGATAACACTATCCGGTGCTTGATAAGCTATCCTGTACACCGATGAGTGCTTAAAGTGTACCATCTCCTTGCTACGCGAGTCCGCCTACTATTGGTGGAGTACTCGACTTGTGGTGCCTAGAGAGCAAGTGACTTGGGAATTCTTTCAAACCGAGTTCAAAAAAGTATATCACCGAGATTCATCGACCAAAAGCGAGGGAATTCCTTGATCTTAAGCAAGGTTCGATGTCGCCATCACTACGAACGAAAATTTGTGAGGCTTAGCCAGACAGCGAGAATGCATTTCGTCCGAAGCTATTATGTGTAAACGCTTCGAGGATGGGCTGAATGATGATATAAGGATGTTTGTTGGCATCCTCGAGATACGAGAGTTCGTAGTACTTGTTGAGCGAGCTTGTAAAGTCAAGAGCTTAGAAAGGAGAAACAAAAAGCTGATGTGGGAACCGGAGAATTCGAAGAGGTCCTCGGAAAGTCTCTTCAACAAGCATCAAGAGATTTCGAGATGATGCGAGCCGGTCTAGAGGCGTTTGGGCTTTTCTAGACGAGGACGCGATCGACCCCTGTGACCACACGAGTCACTTCGATCGCCATGGTGGAAATGATCGTCGAGAGAGGCGGAGTGTCCACATTGTGGCAAATGGCATTCGGGAGCTGTTGGTTTCGTGATCGCTCTGCTATAAGTGTGGATCGGCCGACCACTTTATGAAGGATTGCCCGAGGATGCATGAAGAATGTAAGTCGAGTGGAAACCCGGTGCTACCATCGCCGAGGTAGGCCACCTAGAAATGTGGGCAATGTCGATTGGCGGTCGAGAGGATCTAGAGATGCTACCATCGATCCGAGGCTCGTGCTCTGCTAGGACTTATGCCATACGCGCACGCGAGGATGCTGCCTCTCCGGATGTCATTACCGGTACTTTCACTCTTTTCAATACAAATGTGATTGCTTTGATTGACCCCGGTTCTACTCATTCATATATATGAAACCTTAGCATCCAAAGAAGACTTTGCCTATTGAGTCTCATCGAGTTTGTAATTCGGTGTCAAACCCTTGGGTCATTACGTGCTTGTCAACAAAGTGTGCAAGAAAAGTCCCCTAGTGTTCCGAGGTTCTTGTTTTCCGCGGACTTGATGCTTTTGCCGCTCGATGAGTTCGACATTATTCTTGGTTTGGATTGGTTGACCATGCACGATGCGGTTGTAAATTGCAAGAGCAAGACTATCGATTTGAGGTGCGCGAATAATGAAATAATTCGGGTTGAGTCTACGGACTTAATGGAGTTGCCACCGTAATATCGCCGATGTTGGCCCGTAAATATGTAAGAAAAGGTGCGAAGTGTACCTTGCGTCGTGTTCGATGACAAGGAATCGAAAAGAAACCCGAATCTGTGCGTGGTTTGTGAATACCGGATGTTTTCCCAAGAATTGCTTGGGTTTACCACTTGTTCGGAAATAGAATTTGGCATCAAATTGGTACTTGGTACCACTCAATTCGATAGCTCCGTATCGTATGGCACCAACGAATTAAAGGAGTTGAAAGCTCAGTTGCAAGAATTGGTGGATAGAGGTTTTGCTCGCCCGAGTTTCTCGCCTTGGGGTGCGCTAGTGTTGTTTGTGAAAAAGAAGGATGGAACCATGCGGCTGTGCATCGACTATCGTCAGCTTAATAAAGCGACGATAAAGAACAAATATCCGTTACCACGTATCGATGACTTGTTCGATCAACTGAAGGGAGCCTCAGTGTTCTCGAAAATAGATTTGAGATCGGGCTATTATCAATTGCGAATCCGAGATTCGGACGTACCCAAGACTGCCTTCAGAACAAGATATGGTCACTATGAGTTCCTAGTGATGCCGTTTGGGCTCACTAATGCCCCGCAGATTTATGGATTTAATGAATCGGATCTTTAGACCATATTTGGATCGATTCGTAGTCGTGTTCATTGATGACATCTTGGTCTATTCAAGAAATGAGACCGAACATGCTGAACACCGCGGTTAGTGCTGCAAATTTTACGGATAAGCAATTATATGCTAAGTTCAGAAGTGTGAGTTCGGTTAAGAGAGGTTAGCTTCTTGGGTCATGTGGTATTCAGACGGTATTCGAGTTGACCAATAAAATTTCAGCCATACTTAATTGGAAGCCTCAGAAATATTACGAGGTTCGAGTTTTTGGGGCTTGCTTGGTTATTACCGACGATTTGTAAAGGCTTCTCAACGATAGCCACGCCGATGACGGTTACTCCAAAAGGATGTTAAGTTCGAATGGACGGAGAAATGCCAAAAAGTTTCGATCAACTGAAAACTTATTTGATGAAGCCCCAATTCTAGTGCAACCCGAGTCCCAAGAAAGAGTTTGTCATCTATAGCGACGCCTCTCTTTGGGTTAGGTTGTGTATTAATGCAAGAAGGTCGAGTTGTGGCCTATGCATCGAGGCAATTAAAGCCACATGAGAAAAATTATCCGACTCATGATCTCGAATTGGCCGCCATCGTATTCGCCTTGAAGATTTGGCGACATTACTTATTTGGTGAAAGGTGCCATGTATACTCGGATCACAAAAGTCTCAAATATTTGATGACCCAAAGAGACTTAAATCTGCGACAAAGACGTTGGCTCGAGCTGTTAAAGGATTATGAGTGGTCATTGACTATCACCCGAAAGGCGAATGTGGTTGCGGATGCCTTGAGTCGTAAATCATTATTCGCTTTACGAGCGATGAACGTGCACTTGTCTGTTCATCCGATAGTGTATTAGTAGATGAATTGAAAGCCAAACCACCGTTGATACATCAAATTCGAGAAGCTCGTAAAGTCGACGACGAGTTGGCTGCAAACGGCCGAGTGTGTGCCGAACAAGGACTCGAATTTCAAATCGATGATGACGATTGTTTGAGGTTCAAAAGTCGTCAGGTGTTCCAAAGAATTGAACTCATTTCGATAATTCAATGAAGCCCATTGTAGCCGAATGGCAATCCACCCGGGAGTACGAAGATGTACAATGATTTGAAACGCGTCGGTTTTGGTGGCATGGTATGAAGCGAGACATCTCCGACTTTGTTTCGAGATGTTTAATATGTCAACAAGTGAAAGCGGAACATCAGTGCCTTAAAGATTACTTCAGCCAATCACGATACCCGAGTGGAAATGGGATCGAGTCACAATGGACTTTGTATCCTGACCGCCATTGTCGCAAGTAAGAAGGATGCGGTTTGGGTCGTGGTAGATCGATTGACTAAGTCGGCTCACTTTGTCCCGACGCGTCGGATTTTTCAATGGAAAAATTAGCGGAATTGTACGCTTCTCGATTGTGAGATTACACGGGGTGCCTATTTCCATCGTGTCGGATAGAGATCCGAGATTTACCTCGCGATTTTGGAAAAAGTTGCAAGAAGCTTTGGGTACCAAGTTGCATTTCAGCATCGCCTTTCACCCCCAAACCGATGGTCAATCCGAGCGGATAATTCAGATACTTGAGGATATGTTAAGATGTTGCGTCCTCGAGTTTAGTGGTTCATGGGAACGGTATTTGCCGTTGATTGAATTCGCTTACAACAACAAATTTTCAATCAAGTATTAAGATGGCACCTACGAGGCCTTGTACGGTCGTAAATGCCGTACACCATTGTTTTGGACCGAGCTCGGTGAAAGCAAGATTTTCGGTGGATTTGATTAGGGATGCTGAATGAAAGTGAAAGTAATCCGTGAAAGTCTCAAGATAGCCTCCGATCGTCGAAGTCGACGCGGATCTCAAGCGTAAGGATATCGAGTATCAAGTGGGTGATAAAGTGTTTCTCAAGGTATCGCCTTGGAAAAAGATACTCGTGTTCTACCGTAAGGGCAAGTTGAGCCCGAGGTTCATTGGGCCATATGAGATATCCGAGCGAAGTCGGTCCAAGGGCATATCGCTTTGATTTTGCCCCGAACTCAAAAGGTTCACGATGTCTTTCACGCTTCGATGCTTCGACGCTATAGATCCGATCCATCGCACGTGATTAGTCCATCGAAATTGAAATTCAAGCTAATATGAGTTATGAGGAAGAACCGATTCATATCCTATCACGAGAAGTGAAAGAGTTACGAAACAAGCGGGTTCCGCTAGTGGAAGTGTTATGGCTCAAGCACGGGATAGAAGAAGCTACTTGGGAGACCGAGAACTCTATGAAAGAGCGATATCCAAGCCTATTTACGGTAAGATTTTCGGGACGAAAATTTCTTAAGTGGGGAGAGTTGTGACAGCCCAAAATTGACCCTAGTCGGAAGGTGGTCTCGGGACCACAAAACCGAGGCATAAAAATAATTTAAAATTTATTTCGATGCCTATAATATGTGTGTATTCATGTATGACATTTTTGATGATTGGTTTAGTGTTATAAAGGTGAATTTCACTAGAAAGGACCTAGTAGTGAACTTTGAAAGTATGATGGGGAAATGTGTGATGACTAATTAAAGCATGCATGCAAAATAATGGACTTGTATGTCAAATTCCCCTTTATAGGTGGTGGCCGGCCATGACAAGGAGGATGGGCTAAACATGTCATGAAACATGTTTTGTTGGTGCATTAGGGTGAAATAATAAACAAAGGTGTATGGGTGATAAAAATGAAAAAAATGTGTGTGAGTGTGGTAATCCCCCCTTGCCGTGAGTTGAGAAAGAGGAAGAAAAAATTTTGTTGTGTTCATCCTTTCTCATCCTTTTGGCCGAAAATCATAAGGGAAGAAAGAGGATTTTTGCTTCATGCTTGGTTTAGAAGAGATCTAGAAGGTGATTTGGCTAAATTGGCATCAAGATTAAGCTCAAGAGCTAAGAGGGCCACAATTGGACAAGGGAAGGAAAAGTGATCGAATAGCCGAAAAAGCCGTTCGACAACATCCGAGGTAAGTCCTCAAGAAGTGACCTTACTTGAATTATGTGAGATGAAGTATGAATGTGTATGATTATTGATTTATATGAGTATGAGAAATTGAATGATACCCGGCTAAGTCCCAAGGCTAATATGCTTGTGAATATATGTGCGTTTGAGCCTTAGTAACTAAAATGAAATATGTATGTCCAATGATTATTGATGTATGTGTACATGAGAAATTGAATGATATCCGGCTAAGCCCGAGGACAATTATGTTGAAATTATATCCGGCTAAGACCAAGGCAATTGTGCTAGTGGCTATATCCGGCTAAGACCAAGGCATTCGTATGAAGTTATTCTATCCGGCTAAGACCAAGGCATTTGTGCACGTGATTATATCCGGTTATATTCAAGAATCTTGGGCTGGAGGTGAGTGTTGGTTGCTGTAATGAATTCAATTAGTACGCATACACTCGAAAAGCCCAAAGGATAAGGTACGTTATATGTGCATTGGAAAGTCGACATGTTTGAGCATCATTCGCCAATCGACTAATGAATTTCAGTTATCGAATTGATTGATACTTTGTGAAAGTATATAATGATGAAGTGTGAAGTAAGAATGCGATTAATGAAATGATGCATGTGGCTATGTGAATGTATTGCTGTAATTAGAGTTGATTATATTCCTTGAGACTTACTAAGCATAAAAAATGCTTACCCTGCTACTTTGGCCCTCTGTTTTATAGATTTCGCCGATAGCAATCGGATTCGGGATCAATAAAGTCGAAGTCATCCACACTATCCACGCCTCTATTTTGGTATAAATTTTGGTTGAACTTTGAAATGGCATGTATAGGACTACCCCTTGTTGGTTGAATATGTTGTGATGTATATATGTACGGCCATGTGAAAATGGCTCGTAAAAGTGAAGTATCGACTTAGACTAATTGTGGTTTGTATGTATATATTTGGTGTCATGATGTGGCTATGGCTTGGAAATGGGAATGTTGGTCATATGATCAGCCATTGGCATGGTTAAAATGATCATATATGAACCTATGTATGGCAAGACTAGTTGGTTCATGGAGACTACCAAATAGGTAAGACCTACCTTAAAAACAGATGCTGCCAGCTGTAGTGACGTGAATGCGAAAAATCACCAAAATTCGTAGGAATGGAATTAAATAGTGAATAAGCTATGTAAATTAACCTTGATGAGTCTATTTTCATATGGAAGAAACAAAATGGTCATAGGAGTTATATGTTAAGAGATATTAAAACTATTGTGAGACAGGACCAGAATGGTTTCTGGGTTCCCTGTCGCAACTTTAAAAATTTACTATAAATTATCCAAAAAGAATTAGGAGACATACCTTATATGTACAGATTCCATTTTGAGTCTAGTTTCATTAGAAACAAACGGAACCAGCATTAAAGCCCTGTACAGAGAGATATTCAAGTTATATCGCGCGAAGGTCAGAGCAGTCGATCCCTGTAACATGGGTGACTTTAACTAATAAACTGTACCAATTGGCCCGACCAAAAATTCTAGAAATAAATCCATGGATGGATATATGAGTCTAAATTCAGGGAAAATTTACGAAACCAGTTTCTGAGTTTTGAAACTCGAGATATGATTTTTAAGGCGACAGTGACGCAGTTTTCCAGCCTGACTGGAAATGTCAAATGGATGGGCAAAACAAGTGAACTTGGCTTGTTAACCCCTCGTGTCCGACACCGGCGATGGTCTCGGGTTCGGGGTGTTACATCAATACTTATCCCGTTTGTTTCTAATGAAACTAGACTCAAAATGGAATCTGTACATATAAAGCATGACTTCTAATTATTTCGGTTAATTTATGGTAAATTTCCAAAGTCGTAACAGGGGATCCAAAGAACTGCTTCTGCCCTATTTCACTAAAACTTAAACATCTCAAATAAATACAACTCATATGGTCGTTTCGCTTCTTCCATATGAAAATAGACTCATCAAGGTTCGATTAAATAATTTATTCATTATTTAATTACATTCCTACTATTTTTAGTGAATTTTCAAACTCACATCACTACTGCTGTCAACATCTATTTTAAGGTAAATTTCACCTATTTCATAGTTTCCATGATTCAACTAGCCATTGACATACATAGCACCAAATATGATCGTGATTAACCATTCCAATGGCTAGTCATTGCCAAGCATTTCCAGACCTCTCAACAACCATATATATATACAAAATGATTTTAATACTATGCTCAAAATATTTAAGCCATTTTCGCATGGCTATCCGAATATATACACATTACCAAAGGTACTTGACTAACAACAAAGGGCAGTCCTATACATGCCATTATCAAGGTTCAACCAAAATAGTACCAAAAGGGCTTTGATAGTGTGGGCGACTTCGACTTGACACTCCCGAGTCCGATAGCTGACGAACCAAAATTTATAAAACAGAGAATCAAAGAAACGGAATAAGCATTTAATGCTTAGTAAGTTTGAGTAATGAAATCATGCACAACTGAAGTATAGCATTCATATGACTAAACGAATAATTTCACATACACATATTCTCAAAATCACACCTACTTCACATTTCCAACCCTTATATTCATACATAAGGAATCAACTTGGCTAAAGGCCGGAAGCTTGTTAATCGATTGAGCGAATACTATTTTAAAAGGAATCAACTATTCCAATGCATATACGAAACATACCTCATCATTTGGATTTTACGAGCGTATTGAAATTATTACAGCAAGATCGCTCACTTCCAAACCCAAGTACCTTCGGGATTTAGCCGGATATAGCAACTCGCACAAATGCCTTTGGGTCTTAGCCCGGATATAGCAACTCGCACAAATGCCTTCGGGTCTTAGCCCGGATATAGTCAATAGCACAAATGCCTTCGGAACTTGGCCCGGATATAGTCACTAGCACAAATGCCTTCGGGACTAGCCTGGATATAGTCACTAGCACAAATGCCTTCGGGACTTAGCCCGGATATCATTCGAATAATCATGCACATATATCAATAAATCATGACACATCCATATTTCATTTTCATTACTAAAGCTCAAACACAAGACACTTATCAAACCTTACCAATTTCGGCTCAATAGCCACATACAAGGAACATGATTTTGATTGGCTTTATAACATGATCTCTATACACATTCGGCTACCCGTCATAGGTATAAACTAATCACCTCAAAATACCATTCAAGTAGAATCATTATATCTCCGTTTATTCATTATGCTTATATGTCATGACTTAATCAAATCATAAACTAAGTTTCATTACTCGAAGACTTACCTCGGATGTTGTCGAACAACCTCAATGGCTATTCAATTACTTTTTCCTTTCCTTTATCGGATTTAGTTCCCCTTTGCTCTTGAGCTTAATTGAACAAATAAATTGATTTAATCATTTTGAACATTAAAGAGAAATTCAAGGTACTTAGCCCATATATATATTAGGCATTAGAGTCATATATATATGAAATCATGAATCATATTCAACATATTAGCCAATGTTCTCCTTTAGCCGATTATCTAAGTCAAGATAAAGCCATCAATATGCTTACCTATAGCCGAACGTACAACATCAATCTATGTATTCATTCATGTGGCCGAATATGCATATTCCAATATGATATCATTTCCATTTCATCTAACACTTAACATTTACCACATATCAATTAACCAACCCTTTTTTTTTTTTATAATTACAAGACTCTTCATCTATTCGTGCTCTCATATTCGGTCATCCATGCCTATACTAACCATATAACCAAAAATTCTAAGTTTAAACACAATACAACGTTTTAGCACCATGGCCGAACACTTCATGAAGTTGCTAAGACCTTCCCTTTTCAAATTCTCACACATACTCACCTCCAATCCTTTTTATTAAGCACTCAAACTCAATCATTTTCATCACTCACACGGCATGTGTTCAACTCATTAGACAAATCTATGTTTGGCCATTGTACCCATGAGCATTAAAATTTATAATTTGACTAACTTAAACCCTTTTCTTCAACAATTCTTCCTAAAACATAAAGGCTATAACCCAATCTCATCCTTTAATAACTAAAACCGAATGCTCAAACCATCACCAAGATTTCAAAATTTTGACATGGGTTATGTAAGAAATTAGCTAATCAACTAGAAACAAGCTTAAAATTTAAAAAAATCTAACACAACTTACTAACCTCCCTTAAGCTTAAAGTGACCAAACCTTCTCTTCTTTCTTTCTTCATTCGCCAAGAAGAATAAAAAGGATGAAGCTTTTTTTCTTCTAGTTATGGTAAAATGGGGAGCAAGGATGAAACAACTTTGGTTTTCCTCCCACTCCCTCATATTTTATTGTTCTTAACACAACATGTTATCACAAAATGTTTATAATATGTTTTACCCATCACATTTTGTCTATCCTCATTGTCATGGCGGCCACTACTATCAAAGTGGGGAAATTGACATGCAAGTCCACCCTTTTGATTACATGCACTAATAGATCCTTATAGATTAACCTATCACATTTCAAAAGTGTCACACATAAGTCCTATTAACTAAATTCACATGCAATTAACTAAATCGAAGCTTAAAACTTTCACACACTCATATTCACATATTTTAGACAATAAATATTATACTCAAATACTTCGATGACTTGGTTTAGCGGTCCCGAAACCACTTTTCGACTAGGGTCAATTTAGGGTTGTCACAACTCTCCCCCACTTAAGAAATTTTCGTCCCCGAAAATCTTACCGGTAAATAGGTTTGGGTATCGTTCTTTCATAGAGTTCTCGATTTCCCAAGTAGCTTCTTCGATCCCGTGTTTGAGCCATAACACCTTTACTAACGGAATCCTTTTGTTTCGCAACTCTTTCACCTCACGAGTGAGGATACGAATCGGTTCTTCTTCATAACTCAAGTCAGATTGAATTTCAACCTCTGATGGATTAATTATGTGCGATGGATCAGATCTATAACGTCGAAGCATCGAAACATGAAAGACGTCGTGAATCTTTTCAAGTTCAGGGGGTAAAATCAATCTATACACAACTGGACCAACTCGTTCGGATATTTCATATGGCCCAATGAACCTCGGACTCAGTTTGCCCTTACGGCCAAATCTGAGTATCTTTTTCCAAGGTGAAACCTTAAGAAACACTTTGTCTCCCGCCTGATACTCAATATCTCTTCGTTTTAAATCCGCGTACTGTAACACCCCAAACCCAAGATCGTCACCGGATTTGAACACGTGGTGTTACCGGGCTCACTTCCCTTATTTCTCTCTTTGTAATATTGATTGCTGTTCCAGGCAGGCTAGCTAACTGCATCACTGCCGCCTTAAAAATCATATCTCGAGTTTCAAAACTCAGAAACTGATTCCGTAAATTTTCCCTGAATTTAGACTCATATGTCTATCCATGGATTTATTTCTAGAATTTTTGGTCGGGCCAATTGGTACAGTTTATTAGTTAAAGTCGCCCATGTTACAGGGGTCGACTACACTGACCTTCACGCATTACGACCTGAATATCTTCTCGTACAGAGCTTCAATGCTCATGCCGTTTGTTTCTAATGAAACTAGACTCAAAGGGAAATCTGCACATATAAGGCACGACTTCTAATTCCTTCTGGATAATTTATGGTAAATTTTCAAAGTCGAGACAGGGGACCCAGAAACCGTTCTGGCCCTGTCTCACGAGAACTTTAATATCTCTCAAGATACTGCTCATATGGTCGTTTCGTTTCATCCATATAAAAATAGATTCATCAAGGTTCAATTTCATAATTTATTAACTATTTAATTCTACTTCTACTATTTTTAGTGATTTTTCAATCTCATCTCACTGCTGCTGCCCGCAACAGTTACTGCAGAGACTATGCCAATTTCGTGAATCTTTCCTTGGCCTTACTAATCATCCATCATACATGACACAAATTATGGCCACCTTATCAAAATTAAAATTTCTAAGACTCGTGGCTATAGGTTCTAGCATCCCACTCGACGACCACATAGGCCATTTTCACATGGCTGAAAGTTTACAACCCACAATTCAACAAAACATAATAGCCTATACATGCCAAATGTTCTCCTAGTTCAACTACGAAGACAATACCAAAAGGTTTCCAGCCGGTGTGATGACTTCAACGACGGTTCCGAGCACGCAACAATACGAGTCCAAGGGACCTAAAATGGGTGACAAGAAAACACCGAGTGAGTTTATAACTCAAGAAGTCATAAGCATTCATCAACCATCCATTAATAAAATTTTCGCAACATCAAACAATAAACGAGGCTAGGTACTTCATCCATATCGAAACTATACCATAATTCCTCGGACCTTTCGGTTCAATCTCATACCAAGTCATACATCCACATTTCATATTTTATACAATAAGATATTTGAGGCATTTTACACACCAACTCATTCACACCACAATCATACAATTGCAATCATCACATAGATTTAAAGCTTACTAAGCTCAACCCCGAGCATGAACGTATTGCCTAATCGTCATGAGCTCAAGGTACTTACCCGATCCGCTGTCCG
The DNA here is from genome assembly GCF_025698485.1 of Gossypium arboreum. Lineage (NCBI taxonomy): Eukaryota > Viridiplantae > Streptophyta > Magnoliopsida > Malvales > Malvaceae > Gossypium > Gossypium arboreum. The sequence continues at coordinate 112,239,151 of NC_069077.1, read as the reverse complement.
GATTAACTCGATAATGTCGCACACTCGAGTGCCAATTGTAACGCAAGAGCATATAGTAAATCTGCACACTTAGTGCTATATATTTTCAGCTCGCACACTTAGTGCTATATAATTTTCAGCTCGCACACTTAGTGCTATATGTTTTCAGTTCGCACACTTAGTGCTGTACAATTTTTAAACCCGCACACTTAGTGCCAACCTTGTCACCGTGTCCATTTATACCCGCACACTTAGTGCCGAGACCAATACCTTATGCATGTTGCTGCCTTTATACATTCAACCATGGCATCATTCCATACACATACATTTTCATTTACACATCAACTCATTTAAACACAATTATGTATATATTATGGTCATTTACCTCAACACCAAATATATGCTTAATGACTTACCTTGATGTTGTCGAACGCCTTCAACGGCTATTCAATTACTTTTTCTTTCCCTTATCCAACTTCGATCCTTTAAGCTCTTGAGCTTGTTTAAGAACAATTGAATTCATTTAATTCCAATTCAAATAGACGATTTAATATAACACATGTATATTATAAGGTTGAGGTACATATGACTTATTGGTTAACTATCAAACACCATACGCATATATACATATATTCTCTAGTCATGCACAACCCAACATCTTACTTGGGCATTAACAACTTTATAGATATATGCATATCTATGTTAAGGCCGAATATATATATTTAACACATTCTACAATTATGGTTATTTATAATGACTAACACCGCTTTTATCTCAAGTCATACTCATAAACACATCCATCCAAATACATTCGTACTTAAACATTATTTGGACTTAACACTCATATCACATTTATAAAACTACAAGTTTAATATACCTATACTTACATTACTTAAACATCAACCCTCAATTTCTTTGACAAAGCACATTCCTAAATGATAAGACAATATAACACCTTTAATCCAACTTATAATTCATTTACATCACATTCCAAGCATTCACTCTATTCTATCACTTAAAATACAAACATTACTCAATAACTTCCTAGTTCAAATTCGCAATTACACATACACACACAAGTCGATTTCTTTTCCTACCACCCAAACCACCTATATGAACATTTAACTAACTCATACTTCACCCATCCACAATTACTCATTCAAACATGAAGAAGGTAATCAAATTTCTTCACTATCAACCATGGCCGAATGCTTCATTCACCACCCAAAACCAAAATTTTAGCATGGGCTAATTGAAGAACTTAGTAAATAACTTAAGTTAAGCTAAAATCCCAAAATCTAACAAGAATTACTAACCTTGTTTTTGAGCTTAAGATGACCGAATGCCATATCCCCCTTCCTTCTTTAACTTTCGGCTCCTAAGGTAGAAGATGAACACCAATATTTTTTTTCAATTTCCTTTCTTCTATTCGCCAAGGCACCCAAGGATGAGCAACAAATTTTCTTCCCTTTTTTTTCTTTGTTTCTCACGGCAAAAGAGCATCCACACCCATTTTTTTTCATCATTTTCTTTTTTTTTCCATTTCTTTATTCTCCTTACATCATGCACTAGGCCAACATGTCTAGGACATGTTTTCCTTGCCCATCACCTAGTCATGGCGGCCACTCACCATAGGAAAAGGGGTTATTTGACATGCAAGGACAACCCTTTTCCCACATGTATTAATAGGCCACCTTACATTTGCCTAGCACATTTCTAAATTTTCTCACATAAGTCCTAATCACTAAAATTCCCTATAATTAAGCAAAAATTCAATAAAGAAATTATCACACATGCATATTCACATATTTAGACAGTAACTATCATACTCAAATAATTTAGTGACTTGGTTTAGCGGTCCCGAAACCAGTTTCCGACTAGGGTCACTTTAGGGTTGTCACACGTATGACTTCTGACGATCTGATGTCGCCTGCCTTGACTCTCACGAATTATTTTTACTTTCTCGCTCAAAGATCTTTAATCAAATCAACTCAAAAGTTTACTCTCACCGAGTTCGGTCCAAAACAACAATTAATACGGCATTTACGACCGCATAAAGCCTCGTAAGGTGCCATCTTAATGCTTGATTGAAAACTATTGTTGTAAGAGAATTCAATCAAAGGTAAATACCGCTCCCATGAACCATTAAACTCGAGGATGCAACATCTCAACATATCCTCAAGTATCTGAATTATTCGCTCCAATTGACCATCAGTTTGTGGATGAAAAGCGGTGCTAAAATGCAACTTGGTTCCCAAGGTTTCTTGCAATTTCTTCCAAAATCGCGAGGTGAACCTCGGATCTCTATCCGACACAATAGAAATAGGTACCCCGTGTAATCTCACAATCTGAGAAACATACAATTCAGCTAGTTTATCCAATGAAAAATCCGTATGTACGGGGATAAAGTGAGCCGACTTAGTCAGTCTATCAGCAACAACCCAAATCGCATCTTTCTTACTTGCCGACACTGGCAACCCAGATACAAAATCCATCGTGACTCGATCCCATTTCCATTCAAGTATCATGATCGGCTGAAGTAAACCTGTAGGCACTTGATGTTCTGCTTTCACTTGTTGACACCTTAAACACTTCGAAACAAATTCAGAAATGTCTCGTTTCATACCATGCCACCAAAACTGACGTCTCAGATCGTTATACATTTTTGTATTCCCCGGGTGAATTGACATTAGGCGACAATGAGCTTTGTTCAGAATCATCGAAATAAGTTCTGAATTTGTTGGAACACACAAACGACTTCTGAACCTCAAACAATCGTCATCATCAATTTGAAACTCTGATTCCATATTCGAAACACATTCAGCCCGTTTTGCAACCAATTCATCATCGACTTTCTGAGCTTCACGAATTTGATGAATCAACAATGGTTTGGCCTTTAATTCAGCTACTAACACATTGTCGGATAGAATAGACAAGTGTACATTCATCGCTCGTAAAGCAAACAGTGATTTACGACTTAAAGCATCCGCAACCACATTAGCCTTTCCCGGGTGATAGTCAATGACAAGCTCATAATCTTTTAACAACTCAAGCCAACGTCTTTGTCGCAGATTCAAGTCTCTTTGAGTCATCAAATATTTGAGACTTTTGTGATCCGAAAATACATGGCACTTCTCGCCAAATAGGTAATGTCGCCATATTTTCAAAGCAAATACGATGGCAGCTAATTCGAGATCATGGGTTGGATAATTTTTCTCATGTGGCTTCAATTGCCTCGACGCATAGGCCACAACTCGACCTTCTTGCATCAATACACAACCCAACCCAAGTAAGGATGCATCACTGTAAATGACAAACTCCTTGCCTGATTCGGGCTGCACTAATACTGGTGCTTCAGTCAAGTAAGTTTTCAGTTGATCGAAACTTTTCTGACACTTTTTTGTCCATTCAAACTTAACATCTTTCTGAAGTAGTTTCGTTATTGGTGTGTCTATCATCGAGAAACCCTTTACGAATCGTCTCTAGTAACCGGCAAGTCCCAAAAAGCTCCGAACTTTAGTAATATTTCTCGGAGGCTTCCAGTTAAGTATGGCTAAAATTTTGCTCAGATCAACTCGAATACCCGATGCAGATACCACATGACCCAAGAAGCTAACCTCTCTTAACCAGAACTCACACTTACTGAACTTAGCATATAACTGCTTATCCCGTAATATTTGCAACACTAATCCAGGTGTTCAGCATGATCGGTTTCATTTCTCGAATAAAACAAAATATCATCGATAAACACAACTACAAACCGATCCAAATACGGTCTGAAGATCCGATTCATCAAATCCATAAATACTGCAGGGGCATTAGTGAGCCCAAACGGCATCACTAAGAATTTGTAGTGACCGTACCTCGTTCTGAAAGCGGTTTTGGGTATATCCGAATCTTGAATTCGCAACTAATAATAACCCGATCTCAAATCTATCTTTGAAAACACTGAGGCTCCTTTTAGTTGATCAAACAAATCATCAATGCGTGGTAACAGATATTTATTCTTTATAGTCACTTTATTCAGCTGACGATAGTCGATGCACAACCTCATGGTTCCGTCCTTCTTTTTCACAAACAATACTGGTGCACCCCAAGGTGAGAAACTTGGTCGAGCGAAACCTTTATCCGTCAACTCTTGCAACTGAGCTTTCAATTCTTTTAATTTCGTTGGTGCCATACAGTACGGAGCTATCGAAATCGGTGTAGTCCCAGGTACAAGGTCAATACCAAACTCTACCTCCCGAACAGTTGGTAAACCCGGAATTCTTCTGAAAAACATCCAGATATTCACAAACCACCAAGCATGATTCAGCTTCTTTTCTAACTCTTTGTCATCAAGTACATACTCAAGGTATGCTTCACACCCCTTTCTTACATATTTCGAGCCAACATCGATGATATTACAACCGCAACCCATTCAAGTCAAGAGACTCAACTCGGATTATCTCGTTATTTACACACCTCAAATCAATGGTTTTTCTTTTGCAATTTACAATTGCATCATGTACGATTAACCAATCCATACCGAGGATAACATCAAATTCATCAAACGGTAAAAGCATCAAATCGGCGGAAAACAGAACCTCGACATTACTAGGGACATTTCTTACACACTTTATCAACAAGCACACAATGACCCAAGGGATTCGACACTCTAATAATGAACTCAGAGACTCAACGGTAAAGTCTTACCGGATGCTAAAGTCTCACATATATAAGAATGAGTAGAACCGTGGTCAATCAATGCAATCACATTGGTATCAAAGAGAGTGAATGTACCGTAATAACATCAAAGAAGAAGCATCCTCGTAGCGCCAGATAGCATAAGCTCCGGCAGAGCACGAGCCTCAGATCTGGTTGTAGTGTCTCTAGATCCTCTCTGACCGCCACTAGGATTTCCCGCATTCTTAGATGGTCTACCTCGAGCAGTAGTAGCACCCGGTTTCCCTCTCTGATTTACATTCTGTTCAGACAGTCTCGGGCAATCCTTGATAAAGTGGTCAGCTGATCCGCACTTATAACAGGAGTGGTCATGGAATCTACAACTTCCCGAATACCATTTACCACAATACTGGCACTCTGTTCTGTCTCGACGATCATTTTCAACACTGGCGACCGACGTGACTCGTGTACTCACAGGGGGTCGATCGCGATCTCATCTAGAAAACCCAAGTGTCTCTAGACCGCCTAAGTCATCTCTAAATTTCTTCGATGATCGTTGAAAGGGCTTTCCAAGATCTCTTACTAAACTCCTTTGCTCCCATATCGCTTTTCTTTTCTCCTTCATCGAGCTCTTCTTTTGCAAGCTCGTCGACAAGTACCACAAATTCTCGATTTCTAAAATGCCAACATACGCCTTTATATCATCGTTCACCCATCCTCAAACGCTTACACATCACGCCTTCAAGAAATGCATTCTCGCGCATCGGCTAAGCCTTACAAACTTTCGCTCGTAATCGATGAACCGACATGGAACCTTGTTTAAGTTCAAGAAATTCCTCGCTTTTTATCAATGAATCTCTGACTGATATACTTTTTTCGAAACTCGGTTTGGAAAAACTCCCAAGTTACTTGCTCTCTGGGCACAACAGAAATCAATGTATTCCACCAATAGTAGGCAGAATCACGTAGCAAGGAGATAGTACACTTTAGGCATTCATCGGGTGTGCAAGATAGTTCATCGAGTACTCGAATAGTGTTGTCCAACCAAAATTCAGCTTGCTTGGCATCATCGCTGTCCGTAGCTTTAAATTCAGTAGCCCCGTGTTTTCGGATTCTGTCAACTGGGGGCTTATTTGACCTTATTTGGTCAGTTACTAGAGGTATTGTAGGTGCAGGGGTTGTATTAGTCGGGAATGGAGGTTGTGGAACAGCCGTATTAGTTCGAATGTATTGGTTGAACCAATCATTCATCACGCTATAAAAAGCTTGTCTAGCTTCGTCATTCTGATTACTAGCAATAGGTTGAGAGTCCGCCGGCGTTGTCCCTTGTGCAGAGCAGCGCTACACTCTCAAGATCATCACCACCGCTCGGTTGGGATCGGGATCCATTACTATAAACAAACACATTTTTAACTGTCAGAAATCACCACACTATCAAATAAACACATAATGGCATGTATAGCTAGACCCAAACGTATTACGGTAGTCCTAAAATCGATTAAACCGTAGCTCTGATACCAATAAAATTGTAACACCCCGTACCCGAGACCGTTGCCGGAGTCGAACACGAGGTGTTAATAGACTTATTTCATTGATTTACATAGTTCATTTTAAAATTACCAGACAAGCTGGTTAACTGCATCACAGTCACTTTAAAAGTCATATCTCGAGTTTCAAAACTCGAAAACTGATTCCGTAAATTTTCCCTAAAACTAGACTCATATATACATCTACAAATTGTTTTCTAGAATTTTTGGTCGGGCCAATTAGTACAGTTTATTAGTTAAAATCTCCCCTGTTACAGGGTTCGACTACTCTGACCTTCATGCATTACGACTTAGATATCTCCCTGTACAGGACTTCAATACTTATGCCGTTTGTTTCTAATGAAACTAGACTCAAAATGGAATCTGTACATATAAAGCATGACTTCTAATTATTTCTGGTTAATTTATGGTAAATTTCCAAAGTCAGAAAAGGGGATCCAGTAACCGTTCTGGCCCTGTTTCACGAAAACTTAAACATCTCAAATAAATACGACTCATATGGTCGTTTCGCTTCTTCCATATGGAAATAGACTCATCAAGGTTCGATTAAATAATTTATTCATTATTTAATTACATTCCTACTATTTTTAGTGAATTTTCAAACTCACATCACTACTGTTGTCAGCATCTATTTTAAGGTAAATTTCACCTATTTCATAGTTTCCATGATTCAACTAGCCATTGACATACATAGCACCAAATATGATCGTGATTAACCATTCCAATGGCTAGTCATTGCTAAGCATTTCCAGACCTCTCAATAACCATATATATATACAAAATGATTTTAATACTATGCTCAAAATATTTAAGCCATTTTCGCATGGCTATCCGAATATATACACATTACCAAAGGTACTTGACTAACAACAAAGGCGGTCCTATACATGCCATTATCAAGGTTCAACCAAAAGAGTACCAAAAGGGCTTTGATAGTGTGGGCGACTTCGACTTGACACTCCCGAGTCCGATAGTGATTTAACCAAAATTTATAAAACAGAGAATCAAAGAAACGGAATAAGCATTTAATGCTTAGTAAGTTTGAGTAATGAAATCATGCACAATCAAGTATAGCATTCATATGACTAAACGAATAATTTCACATATACATATTCTCAAAATCACACCTACTTCACATTTCCAACCCTTATATTCATACATAAGGAATCAACTTGGCTAAAGGCCTAAGCTTGTTAATCGATTGAGCGAATACTATTTTAAAAGGAATCAACTATTCCAATGCATATACTGAAACATACCTCATCATTTGGATTTTACGAGCGATTAATTGAAATTATTACAGCAAGATCGCTCACTTCCAAACCCAAGTACCTTCGGATTTAGCGGATATAGCAACTCGCACAAATGCCTTCTTGGTCTTAGCCCGATATAGCAACTCGCACAAATGCCTTCGGGTCTTAGCTCGGATATAGTCAATAGCACAAATGCCTTCGGGACTTGGCCCGGATATAGTCACTAGCACAAATGCCTTTGGGACTTAGCCCGGATATAGTCACTAGCACAAATGCCTTCGGGACTTAGCCCGGATATCATTCGAATAATCATGCACATATATCAATAAATCATGACACATCCATATTTCATTTTCATTACTAAAGCTCAAACACAAGACACTTATCAAACCTTACCAATTTCGGCTCAATAGCCACATACAAGGAACATGATTTTGATTGGCTTTATAACATGATCTCTATACACATTCGACTACCCGTCATAGGTATAAACTAATCACCTCAAAATATCATTCAAGTAGAATCATTATATCTCCGTTTATTCGTTATGCTTATATGTCATGACTTAATCAAATCATAAACTAAGTTTCATTACTCAAGACTTACCTCGGATGTTGTCGAATCGACCTCAACGGCTATTCAATTACTTTTTCCTTTCCTTTATCGGATTTAGTTCCCTTTGCTCTTGAGCTTAATTGAACAAATAAATTGATTTAATCATTTCAACATCAAAGAGAAATTCAAGGTACTTAGCCCATATATATATTAGGCATTAGAGTCATATATATATGAAATCATGAATCAAATTCAATATATTAGCCAATGTTCTCCTTTAGCCGATTATCTAAGTCAAGATAAAGCCATCAATATGCTTACCTATAGCCGAACGCATAACATCAATCTATGTATTCATTCATGTGGCGAATATGCATATTCCAATATGATATCATTTCCATTTCATCTAACACTTCACATTTACCACATATCAATTAACCAACCCTTTTTTTTATAATTACAAGACTCTTCATCTATTCATGCTCTCATATTCGGTCATCCATGCCTATACTAACCATATAACCAAAAATTCTAAGTTTAAACACAATACAACGTTTTAGCACCATGGTTAACACTTCATGAAGTTGCTAAGACCTACCCTTTTCAAATTCTCACACATACTCACCTCCAATCCTTTTTATTAAGCACTCAAACTCAATCATTTTCATCACTCACACGGCATGTGTTCAACTCATTAGACAAATCTATGTTTGGCCATTGTACCCATGAGCATTAAAATTTATAATTTGACTAACTTAAACCCTTTTCTTCAACAATTCTTCCTAAAACATAAAGGCTATAACCCAATCTCATCCTTTAATAACTAAAACCGAATGCTCAAACCATCACCAAGATTTCAAAATTTTGACATGGGTTATGTAAGAAATTAGCTAATCAACTAGAAACAAGCTTAAAATTTAAAAAATCTAACACAACTTACTAACCTCCCTTAAGCTTAAAGTGACCAAACCTTCTCTTCTTTCTTTCTTCATTCGCCAAGAAGAATAAAAAGGATGAAGCTTTTTTTTTCTTCTAGTTACGAAAAAATGGGGGAGCAAGGATGAAACAACTTTGGTTTCTCCTCCCACTCCCCTCATATTTTATTGTTCCTAACACAACATGTTATCACAAAATGTTTATAATATGTTTTACCCATCACATTTTGTCTATCCTCATTGTCATGGCCGGCCACTGCTATCAAAGTGGGGAAATTGACATGCAAGTCCACCCTTTTGATTTCATGCACTAATAGATCCTTATAGATTAACCTATCACATTTCAAAAGTGTCACAGATAAGTCCTATTAACTAAATTCACATGCAATTAACTAAATCGAAGCTTAAAACTTTCACACACTCATATTCACATATTTTAGACAATAAATATTATACTCAAATACTTTGGTGACTCGGTTTAGCGGTCCCGAAACCACTTTCCGACTAGGGTCAATTTAGGGCTGTCACACTATGGGCCTCATGCAAAATCTTCTAAGTCAATTCGGTATTCTTAGGAATACAAACCTTATATCGGAACATTAAGCAACCATTGAAACTAATTTGAAAATCTGATTCCATACTCGATTCACATTGGACTCTTTTGCCCTACAAATCATTGTTACTTTTCTGAGCTTCATAAATCTCTTAGAGAAACATTGGTGTAGCTCTTAACTCAGCTAAAATTGAACCATCATCTGATAAGGCCAACTGAGTGTTCATAGCCCTCAAAGCAAATAACAGCTTCCTACTCAAAGCATCTGCGACCACATTTGCCTTTCTTGGGTGATAATCAATCACTAACTTGTAATCTTTTAACAACTCCAACCATCTTCTTTTTTGTAGGTTCAAATCTTTTTGAGTCATCAAGTACTTTAGACTTTTATGGTCAGTGAATACTCGACATTTCTCGCCATACAAATGGTGTCTCCAATTCTTCAACGCAAACACAATGGTGGCTAGCTCCAAATCACGGGTCGGATAATTCTTCTCATGCAGTTTCAGCTGCCTCGAGGCATAAGCTATCACCTTACCATCTTGCATAAGTACACAAGCCAATACATTCAAAGATGTGTCACTATAAACCACAAATTCTTTTCTCGGTTTAGGTTGCACTAAAACTGGTGCCTCGATCAACAATGCCTTTAGTTTCTCAAAACTCTATTGGTACTTTTCTGTCCATTCAAACTTGACATCTTTCTATAACAGCTTTGTCATCGGAGTAGCAATCATGGAAAATCCTTTAACAAACTGCCTATAATAACTGGCTAAGCCTAGAAAACTTCTAACCTTAGTTACGTTTCTCGATGGTTTCCATTCAATAATAGTCGATATCTTACTCGGGTCAACTCTAATACGATCACCCGAAACAATGTGATCCAAATATCCAACTTCTCTAAGCCAAAATTCGCTTTTACTAAACTTAGCATACAACTGCCTTTCTCTCAAGGTTTGGAAAATAGTTCTCAAGTGCTCTGCATGCTCGGATTCATCACGAGAATAAATCAAAAATCATCGATAAAAACAACCACAATTTTATCCAAGTATGGTTGGAAAATACGGTTCATTTAATCCATAAATACCATAGGAGCATTCGTTAAACCAAAAGGCATAACCAAAAATTCATAGTGACCATACCTCGTCCAAAATGCAATTTTTGGCACATTAGACTCCTTAACCCTCAACTGGTAGTAACCGGACCTCATGTTAATATTGGAAAATATTATGGCTCCCTTCAGTTGGTCAAATAAGTCATCGATTCTTGGAAAGGGTACTTGTTCTTTATGGTTACTTTATTGAGCTATTGGTAGTCTATGTACAATCTCATTGAACCATCTTTCTTTTTCACAAATAGCACCGGTGCACCACAGAGAATGACTAGGTCTCGTAAAACCTTTATCCATTAATTCTTGTAAGAGAACTTTCAACTCCTTTAATTCCATCGGAGCCATCATATACAGAGCAATCGAAATAGGTACAGTACTAGGAATTAACTCAATACCAAACTCAACTTCCCTAATCGGAGGCAATCCGAGCAACTCTTCTGGAAACACATCCGGATACTCACATACTACCAGCACTGATTCAATTTTCAACTTAGACTCCTTTGTATTCAGTACAAAGGCAAGATAAGCTTCATAACCCTTTCCTACACATTTTTGAGCAGTTATAGAAGAAATCACTATTGACAAGCTATTCGATTCATCTGGTTCAACCCGAATAATATCACCACTTTCACATTTTAATTTAATAATTTTCCTTCCACAATTTACTACTACATCATGCATGGTCAGCCAATCCATACCAAGTATTATATCAAATTCATCAAACGGCAAAAGCATAAGATTAGCTGGGAAACAATGACCTCTAATCATCAAAGGGCAATTCTTACATACTGCGTCAACTAACACATGCTTGCCTAGAGGGTTTGACACTTTTATCACAAATTCTGTAGACTCAATAGGCATATTCCTGCTAGACACCAATTTCACACAAACATACAAATGGGTAGATCCTGAATCAATCAAAGCAACAACATGAGTATCATAGAGAGAAAAAGTACCCGTAATCACATCAGGAGATGAAGCCTCTTCGCGAGCTCGAATGGCGTAAGTCCTCGCAGGTGCCTTACCCTCAGGTCTAACAGCTGGATCTCTAGGTGCACTCTTACTACTTGCTCTATTTCCTAGATTTCTCTGTGATCTCCCTCTAGAAGTAGCATTCCCCTATCTTGCACTCTGAAATCTCTCTATTTCAACCATCTCGGGGCAATCTCTAATTAAATGATCCTGGGAACCACACTTAAAACAAGTTCCATCATTAGCTCAGCACTCGCCAAGGTGACGTCTACCACAATGTGAACACTTTGGCCTACTCGGTCAGACATTACCAACACTAGCAATTGAAGTAATCTGAGCTTTTGAAACCGAGTACTGCTAACCCTTATTTCTATTTGAGTACCCAATTGAAGCACTCGATCGAGTGTTAAAATTTCTCGGTTTCTTAGATGAGGACTGCAGGGACTTACTCATCTGTCTCTTCTTCTAATCTCGAGACTCAAACTCAACTTTTCTTTTCTCTTTAGCCAATTTCTCGGCTTTGAAAGCTCTCTCAACCAGTACAACAAACTTTTTCAATTCTAGGATGCCAACCAACAATCGGATGTCTTCATTTAGTTCGTCCTCAATCCTCTTACACATGATGGCCTCAATCGATACACACTCTGGAGCGTATTTTCTAAGTCTCACAAACTCACGTTCATATTTCATTACGGACATTTGGCCCTGTTTTAACTTAAGAAATTCCTTTCGATTCTGATCGATAAACTTCTGACTTGTGTACTTCTTATGAAACTCCTATTTGAAAAATTCCCAAATAACTCTATCCCTTGGTGCAACCGATACAAGGGTGTTCCACCACTGATAAGCCAAGTCTCTTAGGAGTGATACAACACACTTCATGCATTCCTCAGGTGTGCATGATAACTCATCAAATACCTTGATAGAATTTTCAAGCCAGAACTCCGCCCTTTCAAGATCATCATCTATACTAGCTCAAAACTCTTTGGCTCCTTGCTTTCGAATTTTATCCACTAAAGGTTTATACAGCCTCATAAAATCCAAACCTTGAGGTGCTATAGGAACAGGCTAAGGAATAGGTGGGGGTTGAGCATTCAAGTTCATTTGAACAAACTTCGTATACCAAGCATTTATCATATAGAGAAAGGCTTCCCTAGCCTCATCTCCTCCTTCCTGACTCACGGACACGAGTCTACTCTCAACTGGCGCTGCCCCTTGAGCGGGAGCCGGTGCATTACTTTATACATAATTAGCTTCATCTTGATTGGGATCCATAACTATAGGAAAACACAATTTAAAAATGTCAGGAGTCGTCACACTATCATAATTCATTTATGGCATGTATAGCTAGACTCGTACACATGCTATGTTAGTCCGAGAATTGACTAAATCGTACCTCTGATACTACTAAATGTAACACCCTTTTCCCGTGTCCAACACTAGGACAGGATACGAGGCATTACCGAACTTAGGCGCAAGCAAACATACAAAATCGGACCATAAAATTTTGTACAAATTAAATTCATTCATACATATTGTAATGCACCCTTACACATACCCGAGACCAGGACAAGGTACAGGGCATTACTGTGCATGAACATGACATTTCTGGAAAATTTCGGGCTATAAAATTTCATTCGAAATTAAAACCAATCAATCATATTCATAATGTCCCTATTATGGACCTACGATGCCCCAAACATACATTGAGAATGGTCCGGGACTAAACCAAGAACTTAAGAAAGTTTTTGGAAAATGTCCCAGGTTAAGCCTCACAAGTTCGTGTGGAGGCAATGCACACGCCCGTTTCCCTTACTAGTTTGGAATTAATTGAATTTATTTCTCATTTTACACCTACAAGGCTTTTCACACGGCTGAGCACACGCCAGTGTCCCTGGCCCGTGTACTTCACACGGCCTAGACATGACCGTGTTGTGGCCCGTGCCCAAAAACTCGAGCATTCTGTTTCTGACATCATCATACATTTAGGGACACACGACCATGACACATGCCTGTCTGCTAGGCCGTGACCGTCATACATTGAGACGTACGACCGTGTCTCTACCCATGTGTTTACTGCCATGCATTCTGACCTAAAACTTTTAGGTGCAGGAAACACACAGTCATACCACAGGCCCATGGGGCTAACCGTGTGTCACACACAACCTAGACACACGTCCGTGTGTCTATCCGTGTAGACCTTTTTAGAGGCTACAAATCTAAGCCAACGGTCACCCTCAATAACCACTCATATTCGTGAACCTTAATAATGTTTAACATGGCCTAAATATGCCCAAGTACTACTATAAATGGTCTATTGCATGTTAACCTCATCTCAATGGTTATGTACATGCTAATTTATCCTCTTTGTATTTAGGATTTCCACCTCATTCAAAAACACATTTAGACTTGGCTAATTGTTATAACTCATTGCGAATTATGACCTAACCATCCCAAGTGATTTGGCCACATTTCGTATGTTTATTTATAATATACCACATTTAATCATCACAAGAACATTTAACCACAAAGAAGCACAATTAGTAGGTTATAGCCTACATCAAAGTGAGCCATGTCTTATGGCCCTACACAAAAAGAATAAGTTTAATATTTAAGCCTTTACATAGACCAACCAATGACTCATATCACAAAATAACCAAAACCTATACATGCTATTGAAACAAAATAAAATATCTATATACCAAAGCAAAACAAGTTGATAGTGTTGACACTGCTCTAATCGTCTCCCAATCTTCACGAGTCCACGAGCTTTGTAAAACATGGAAAGGAGAGAGGGTAAGCATTAACATACTTAGTAAGTCTGGATAACGGGAAAGTAAACTTACCGGTTATTTAGCGTGCAGTCATATAAGACATTCAGGCTAAACATTTGTTGTAAAATTTCCTATCACATGTACTCAACCATCAAGTTAGTCTCATGCCAGTACAATGTAACATCCTTCATAGATGAGCTCATCAATTCAAACATGTCCATTCCCATTTAACATTTTAATCCCGTTGAATTTCTTGGAATCTCGATGGATATCCTGTTTACCATCAAATCATGCAAATGATCCTTTAAATACGCACTCCCGTGAACCTCACTTTTATGGCGAAATTTCCGGTTCAGGCTAAATCTCTCACAATGTAACTTATAGAGTAATGTCGGGATTACCGGTCCAGGCTAAATCCCCTAAAATGACATATACTCCTACGAGTTCAGGTTTAAATTACCAGTCCAGACTAAATTTAGATCCTATTCGGATTACCCGTCCGGGCTAAATCCGTCAAAGCACACATATTCTTCGGGATGCTAAATCACTATAGGATCACCCGTCCGGGCTAGATCCTTTATACCATTATTTCGATTTCGAGTAATTCATCAGACATCCCTTTTTATTCAACCGAGACATTTCATCATAACATTAATATTTCATGAGTTGTCATACAATAAATATTACTATTATAATTCATACATGTACATATATCGTTAATGTATTTAAAGATAGTTTACATTCAAGTTACACGAACTTACCTGGTAATTGCTTAGATTTCGTATTTTAGTTTTTCTGAAACCTTTCGTTTTCCATTATCGATCACCGAAATTGGTTCCTCGGAGTCTATATCAGTAAAAAGAAATTATTAATACCTCATGCTATTTATTTCAGACCTAAAATTCACCCCCGGGCAAAATAACCATTTTGCCCCTAACATTTCAAAATTTTACAACCTAGTCTCTAGGCTCGTAAAATGAAATACATGAAATTCCTTGGTTACCCAAGCCTAGCCGAATGTATTAAAAACTCATACTAGCCCACATTTTCCTCTATTTCACATTTCTACCACATATTTTATACCTTTTGCAAAAAGGTCCTTTTCGGGGTTTTTCATGAAAATCACTTAGGAAAAGATGTTTAACACACATTTAACTTTCATATTTCCTCATAAATCATCAAAGAATAAACATGTCACACATGGGTCATTTTGCATACATGAACCCTAGCTTAAAATATGGGTAGAATTGGAGAGAACATGTTACAAGGATCTCAAAAATACAAAGAACATTAAAAACGGAGCTAAGAGTCACTTACTATTGAGCTTGGAAAGTAAAGAAACCCTAGCTATGGTGTCCCTTGGAATTTCGGCAGTAAGAGGGAGAAGAATGGCTGATTTTTGCCTTCATTTTCCCTTTTTATTGATTTTATTGCCAAATGACCAAAATGCCATTCCTTACTAAACTTCCAAAATTTTCCATGCATGCCCATTTTTGTCCAAAAACTTAAAAATTGGGAAAATTACTCTTTAAGACCTTCTAATTAATAATCTAAATCAATTTCATGAAAATTTCTTCTAGAATCCAATTTCTGCAATTTATTCAATTTGGTCCCTAATTTCCAATTGGACACCTTGCACTAAGAGTTTCTTCATGAAACTTTAACACATGCTTACTTTCATATTCTAGGCCTTATAATAATCATAAAATAAATATTTTGACATCGTATTTGTGCTCCCTAAACTACTGTTCTAACTAGGCCCAATTTTGGGATGTTACATTTCTCCCCTCACAGGGACTTTTATCCTCGAAAGTCATACTAGTAAACAGGTTCAAATATTGACTTCTCATGGTTTCTTCAGGTTCCCATTTGGCTTCTTCCACTCCGTGTCTATGCCATAGAACTTGTACCAAGGCTATATTCTTGTTCCTTAATTGTTTGACTTCTCGAGCCAAAATTTTGACTAGTTCTTCACCATAAGTCATGTCCAGTCTAATCTCAGCTTCCGCCGGTGAAATCACATGTGAAGGGTCTGACCTATATCTCTGTAACATGGACATATGGAATATATCATGAATCTTTTCTATTTCGGATGGCAAGGCTAACCAGTAGGTTAAAGGCCCAACTCGTTCAGTAATCTTGTATGGTCCAATAAACCGTGGCTCAATTTGCTTTTCCAGCCAAATCTCAAAACCTTTTCCCAAGGAGACACTTTCAAGAATACTTTATCTCCAACTTGAAACTCAATCTCTTTCCTTTTCAAAACGACATATGACTTTTGCCTATCCGATGCCGCTTTCAAACAATTACAGATCACTTTAACCTTTTCTTCAGTTTCCTTGATTAAATCAACCCCGTGAATCTGGTGTTCCTCGAGTTCTGTCCAATACAATGGAGTCCGGGACTTTCGACCAAATAACACCTCATAAGGTGCCATCTTTAAACTCGTCTGGAAACTATTGTAGGCGAACTCCACCAATGGTAAATATTTTTCCCAACTACCCTGAAATTCAAGTATGCAGCACCGTAACATATCCTCAAGGGTCTGAATCATATGCGCAGACTGACCATCGGTCTGTGGGTGGAGCGCCGTACTAAAACTCAACTTTGTACCCAAGGCTTCTTGTAGTTTCTTCCAAAATCAAGAAGTGAATCTCGGGTCTCTATCTGAAATGATCGACAACGGTACCCCATGTAATCTCACAATTTTGAATATGTATAAGTCAGCCAATTTATCAAGAGAGTAATCTGTCTGTATAGGAATAAAGTGAGCTAACTTCGTTAGTCTATCCACTGCAACCCAAACAACATCTTTCTTTTTCGGGGTTAATGGTAATCCAGTCACGAAGTCCATGGTGATCTTGTCCCATTTCTATTCGAGAACCATTACAAGCTGTAATAAACCTGAAGGCACTTGGTGCTCAGCCTTGACCTGCTGACATATCAAGCGTTTCGACACAAATTCAGAGATATCTCTTTTTATAGCATTCCACCAGTACATGGTCTTTAAATAATTGTACATCTTGGTACTTCCCGAGTGAATTGACAGATGACTATCATGTGCCTTTTGCAAAATTTTTCGAATAAGCTCATCATCTTTGGGTACACAGACCCTATCTCGAAACATTAAACAACCATTATAACCAATCTGAAGATCTGATTCAACTTCCGTTTAACATGGTGCTCTTTTGACTTGCAAGTCACTATCATTGATCTGAGCTGCGCAAACCTCTTGGAGAAATGTCAGTCTGGCTCTCAACTCCACTAAAACCGAACCATCATCAGATAACGCCAAATGCGTGTTCATAACCCTCAGAGCAAACAAGGACTTTCTGCTCAACGTGTCGGCGACTACATTTGCCTTGCTAGATAGTAATCGATCACAAGCTCATAATCCTTAATCAACTTTAGCCACCTTCGCTGTCTCAGATTCAATTCCTTTTGAGTCCTCAAGTACTTCAGACTCCTGCTATCAGTGAATACATAGCAAGTTTCACCATATAAATGGTGTCTCCTACTTTTTAAGGCAAATACAATAGTAGCTAGCTCCAAGTCATGAGTCGGATAATTTTTCTCGTGTGGTTTCAGTTGCCTCGAGGCATAAGCTATCACTTTTCCCTCTTGCATAAGCACACAACCCAGTCCATTTAAGGATGAATCACTATAAATCACAAATTCTTTTCCCGGTTCGGGTTGTACCAAAATTGGAGCTTCTGTCATTAATATATTCAATTTATCGAAACTTTGCTAACATTTTTTCGACCATTCAAACTTAACATCTTTTTGCAGTAACCTTGTCAAGGGAGTTGCAACCATCGAAAATCTTTTCACAAAGCTTTGGTAATAGCCGGCTAAGCCCAAAAAGCTTCTAACCTCTGTTATGTTCTTTGGCGGCTTCCACTCGACAATAGCAGAAATTTTATTCGGATCAACTCGGATGCCATCACCCGACACAATATGACCAAGAAATCCAACTTCTTGAAGCCAAAACTCACTCTTGCTAAACTTGGCATAGAGTTGCCTATCCTGTAAAGTCTGTAAAACAATCTTCAAATGTTCAGCATGTTCGGACTTATTCCTGAAATAGTTTAAAATATCATCTATGAATACTACTACAAACTTGTCCAAGTACGGCCAGGATACACGATTCATTAAATCCATAAACGCAGCTAAGGCGTTTATCAGACCACATGGCCTGATGAGGAACTCGTAGTAGCCATACCTTGTCTTGAAGGCAGTCTTAGGTACATTTGCCTTTTTAACTCATAACTGGTAGTAGCCGGATCTCAAATTTATTTTTGAAAATACGGTGGCTCCCCTCAACTGATCGAACAAGTCGTCAATCCTTGGCAAGGGATACTTATTCTTAATAGTGACTCTTATTGGGTTTTCGGTAGTCTATGCACAACCTTATCGATTCATCCTTCTTTTTCACAAATAAAACGGGAGCACCCCAAAGTGAAGAGCTCAGTCTTGCAAAACCTTTGTTTGTCAATTCTTGCAACAGTGATTTTAACTCCTTCAACTCAGTTGGGGCCATTCTGTATGGAGCAATAGAAATAGGCATCGGTCTTGGTACTAGCTCAATACCGAATTCCACCTCTCTAACAGGAGGTAACCCTGGTAGCTCTTTTGGGAACACGTCTAGATATTCACAGAATATCGGTACCGACTCAATCTTCAATTCAGATTCTTTAGTATTCAATATGAATGCAAGGTAAGCTTCATATCCTTTCCTCATATACCTTTGAGTTATCATTGAAGTAATCACAACCGGCGGTGCATTCAACTCATTCAAATTAACCCGGAGAATGTCACCATCTGAACATTTTAATTCCATGTACTTGTTACTACAGTTTACTATCACATCATGGACAATCAACCCATATATACCAAGTATTACATCAAATTCGTCAAATGGAAAAAGCATAATATTTGCCTGAAAACAATGTCCTTGAATTGTTAAAGGACAATTCTTACAAACTTTATCTACTAATACCAACTTGCCTAGAGGGTTCGACACCTTAATTACAAATTTAGTTGATTCCACAAACATGTTCATGCTAGACACCAATTTTACGCATATGTAGGAATGGGTCGATCCCGGATCAATTAAGGCAATAACATGAGTATTATGAAGAGAAAATGTACTCGTAATGACATCGGGAGTTGAAGCTTCCTCTCTAGCGCGTATCGCATAAGTTCTTGCAGGGGCTCGAGCCTCTGATTTTGCAGTCGTATCCTTGGCAGCAGTTCGACTACCACTTGCACTTCCAGGATGTCGTGGTGGTCTACCTCGAGGATTAGGAACATTAGACTTTAGGGCTAAATCCACCTCTTTATCGGCTCATTCTGGGCAATCTTTAAGGGAGTGGTCAAGGGAACCACATCTAAAACATGCCCCACTCTTCATTCATCATTCCCTGAAATGAAACTTGTTACAGCTTTTACATCTCGACTTTTGATCATCTACACTCCCCACACTAGTTACGTTAGGGGAGGAAGACTTTGGGTTGTATTGTTTAGAGCTTCTTGTTTTGCCCGAATATGCCACCGATGCAGTGGAGCGTTCTTGTTGACTCTTCGATTTCTTCATGGGAAAGGAGTGCGTTCTGCAACTAGATCTCTTACTAAAAGCTCTAGCTTCTCTTTTTGCTCTCTTTATTTCATTATTCAATTCATCAGCCTTCTTGGCTTGATCGGCTAACGTAGCCAACTCCCTTATTTTAAGAATCCCGATTAACAGTTTTATTTCTTCATTCAGACGTTCTTCGAAGCGCTTACACATTTTCGCCTCTGATTGGACTCACTCACTTGCAAACTAAATTTGTCTTACGAACTCTCTTTCGTATTCTGACACGATTCTATTTCCTTGTTTGAGTTCCAAGAACTTCTTTCGCTTCTGGTCCAAGAACCTTTGGCTGATATACTTATTCCTAAATTCTGTTTGGAAGATTTCCCATGTAATACTCTCTCTCAGTGCTACTGAGGATACAGTCTTCCACTAATGGTATGCAGTGCCCTTCAATAGCAACACCGCACATTTCAAACTTTCCTCAGAAGTACATGACAATTCGTCGAGAACTCTTATGGTATTCTCAAGCCAAAATTTGGCACATTTCGGATCGACATCAATTGTGGCCCTAAACTCTTCGGCTTCATATTTCCTAAGTTTATCCACAGATACCTTACCAATTCTCATAGGTACCACACCTTGTGGCACTTGTCCTTCAGGTCGAGAAGAGGGTGAAGGAGGTCGTGGTATATTGGGGAGGTTTCTCAAATAATCCTTAAACCAATCATCCATCATCTCAAAGAATGCAGCTCTTGCCTCTTCTCGGCCTTCAGACATAGGCCTTCTACTACTACTAGCAGTAGTTCGTTGAACGGAAGCTGGAGCATGGCTCTCAGCTCCCTCTGACTCATCTTGAGCTTGATTGGAAGGTATTTACTATATTCAAATACAATTAAAAATGGTTAGGAGATGTCACACTATCATAACTTGTATAATGGCATGTATAGATATACTCAACATATGCTACGTTAGCCCTAGAACCAACTAAACCGTAGCTCTGATACCACTAAATGTAACACCTCTTACCTGTACCCGAGACTGGGACAAGGTACAGGGCATTACTGTGCACGAACATGACATTTCCGAAAAATTTTGGGCTATAAAATTTCGTTCCAAATTAAAACCAATCAATCATATTCATAATGTCCTATGGACCTACGAGGCCCAAAACATACATTGAGAATGGTCCGGGACTAAACTGAGTCTTAAGAAAGTTTTTGGAAAATTTCCTAGGTTAAGCCTCACACGTCCGTGTGGAGGCAATGCACACACCCATGTCCCTTACCCATGTGAAATTAATTGAAGTTATTTCCCATTTCGAACCTACAGGGGTTTTCACACGGCCGAGCACATGCCCGTTGTAACATCCTGAATTTGGGGCCTAGAAGAGTTGGGTTTTGAGTCTGGGATTCGAATAGAAGAAAACCTGAATAATTAAGAAGTTTTAAATATTATCGTTTCAGAAAAAAAATTATTTTATTAAATTACCACTAGAAAATTTTTACTGTATTTATTATTACGGATATTTTAAACTTTTATGAAATTTTAATTAGTATTATGAGATAAAATTATTATTATTAGAAAAATATTACTGTATGTATGTTTGAAAATTTTTATGAAAATTATTATTATTTACTGTATTATTGATATTTGAAATTTTATTATTAGATATATTTATAAAATTATTATTATTATTGGGAAGGAAAAAAATAATATTAGTTGTAACGCATCGATTTTCGGATTTTTTGGGTTTTTTTTATTTTTAATAAATCTTGAAATTTTCATATTCTAAATATTGGAATTATGTTTAAATGTGTTAGTAGACCTTTAGAAGGCCCAAGACTAAGCTAAACACGGTAAAATATTAAGGTGGGATTTTTAAGTGAATAGGAGATTTGGTTAAGTGGGCTTTTAAGAAGAACTGCGTAAGTTGCATCACAAAAAGAGCCTTGGTAAAGTGGCAAGGGTGACGCCACTAGGCTCCTAGAAAAGTGGCGTGTGGAGCTTTGGGAAGGCAAGGGATCGATTCCCTGTGTTGGCAAATAGATGCATTTATTTTTTAAATGCGGGAGGGTAAGTGTTGGAGTTCGTGGATTCTGCTAGAGGAGAGTTGGATCAGTTTAAATGCTTGGATTAAGGAGGGATAAGGAAGAGATTTAAGGGATTTGGATGAGGCTAGGAGTTGGCAATTTTGGGAATTGAAGAGGAAAAATTGGCGGGGGTTATGATGTTAGTATTTCGCACTTAGGGTATTGAGTGGTGCCGTTTTTCTTCGCTTTAACACCTTAGGGTTGTTTTTCCTCTCTTTTCCTCTCTAGCCAAACTACCACCTCCACTATTCTTCTTCTTCTATTTTTTCTTCTTCAAAACTATTCATCATACCTGCTATTCATCAATAGTTTTGCCGAATCCATAAAAGCCGAAATCCTGTGATCACTGCTTGTGCCGATTTCTTCAAAGCCAGGTTCTCCTATGTTCTTTGTTTTTATTAATCTACGATTATCTTTTCTTAATCCTAGATACCGACAGCAATTTTACTTTAAGGTTATAGTTCCATATTGTCATCTCCTTCATCACCCAAAAGCCGAAAAACCATAGATTTGGGGGCTTATAGTCGAAACTTCAAGACTTTGGGAATCGAGTTCTATCGTCGTTTGATAGATAAATCTGCACTAGATTGTGAGGAAATCAAGTAGGAGTAAGGGGTAAGTACTTATCATCTCAGATCTGTTCTTATTTTGCGATGTTAAGAAAAGCCGAAGTCCCTAAAATTAGGGAGGCTGTCGATTTGAGCATAAGGCTTTAAGGGTTTATAACTAATGTTTTCTCTCGATGATTAGAGTCTTCTTAAGCGTTGGATCAAAAGCGTGAATCATTGGAGCAACCGGGTTCGGAGCTAGCTATCGATTTTCGCAAAAAGGTAAGGTTTCAAAGGCTTTTAGGGACATAGTTCAATCATGGATAAGTAGGTTGTGGGTTTAGTGATTATGGTTTGTAAATAAGAACTGTGCTAATCAATTGTAGGATATCGAAAGAGATCTCAGATGGCGATCGTCATAATCGTGTGTACCAAACACCTTTTCTTAGTTCAATTCGGCAAAAAGCCAAAATGCCGAAATTCTGGCATTTCATAGGCTTGTGAGTATGCGAATGCTCTCAAGACATAGAGTAATTGTTAGATCTAGCACCACAAAGTGGTAAGTAAGTTTGTGTGACGTTTCAACGTACTTCGGAAAAAGGGCCTCGATGGGCCAAAACTGGGCCCAATGGGCTTACGGCCCAATATGGGAAAAAGGTGGGCAAAGTAGCCTGTCAGTTAGATGGGAGAATCAAATTGCATAAGATTGTTAAGAATTACTGGAATAACGTGTATAGTTGCGTAAGTACGAAATTACCCTAAAGAGCATAATTACCGAAATACCCCTAGGGTTTAAATTGGCTAAACTGCATGATTGATTAATATTGTATTTTACATGATATGCATTTATTAATATCTGTTGCATGGGATTGGGGTATTGATGGAGGAAGTACTGAATGTGGTTCATCCACGTACTGGAGGCTTTGCCTCAATCGATCGATAATTGAGCAAAGATTGTTTAAATGTGGAGTGTAAATTTGGGTGGGTTGAGATATTCCCCACATGGAGTGTAGGGCTGGTACGGGGACTGTGTAGCGGTTGGTGGGTTGAGTAGTCTCCCCAGTTGGGCTTGCATTCATTACTGATATTGTTACATATGTTACTGAACTGGGCCTATGGGCCATACTGTTTTGTTAAAAAGGGCTAAGGCCTTGCTACTGTATTCTGAAAAGGGCTTCGGCCTACTGTGTACTGTTATCTGAATAGGGCTTAGGCCCAATGGGCTCGAGCTGATTTGGGCTTTGGATGGGTTTCTGTATACACTGAGTTTTCCCAAACTCACCCCTTCCTCTTCCATCCTTGCAGGTGAGCCCTAGTTGGTGGACTTGGAGCTGGGCGGGATTCAGAGTGGCCATGAAGATTTATTGCCGTTTTTAAATAAGTTTAGCATTTAATTTGGATTATTTTTATTATGCTTAAAGTTGTAATAAGGCCGCTCTTTTTAATTAAATTTATTTTGGGATTATTGAACAGGTTAGCACTAGGGTTCGTTTTATAAAAACTACTTATTTTTAAAAGATCACGATGACGCGCAAAGTTTCCGCAAAGTAAATGTTTTCAAAGAAAATAAATATTTTAAGCAAACGTTTTTCAACCTTAATCATTTTCTTAAGATGGGCATAACCAAACGGTTTTCTCAAAATTATACGAGATGATAAAGTGTGGTAATGGATGTGTGCATGTCTAGGATTGGATCCGGGAAGAGCTTGGTACTTAAGCAGTCCGACGGACTCACCTCCTCTTTTTCCTGGTTTCCTACCTGGTGCGCAGCTTCCATTCACTTTAACCTACTTTTAAAAGTGTCTTTTACAACACCAACTCAGTTTTCCAAACTAAGTGTTTTGAACGCATCAATGTATGAAAATTTATGAAACGTTGATAAATTTGATAAAAGGAGAAGAAATCCCGGTTGAATGAAAGGAAAATTCGATGGATCTCTGAAAAGGAATTGACGGTAAAAAGGATCTAGCCCGACGGGTGATCCTATCCTGATATAGCCCTCCCGAAGAATATGTGTAAAACGGATTTAGCCTAGACGGGTAATCCGAATTAGGGTCTCAATTTAGCTTTGATGGTAATTCAGATCCAAGCTCATTAGAGTAATTGTCGTTGCAGGGGATTTAGCTTGGACTGGTAATCCCGACAATACTCTATGAGTTTATATTACAGGGGATTTAGCCTGGACTGATAATCCCGACAATACTCTATGAGTTTATATTACATGGGATTTAGCCTGGACTGGTAATCCCACTGTAAGGATGAGGTTCGCGAGAGTGTGCTCTCTGATATGAAATGTGTAAGACCATGGTTGAAAGATACCATGGCAACCTGATATGAAATGTGTAAGACCATGGTTGAAAGATACCATGGCAACCTGTGTGTAAGACCATGGTTGAAAGATACCATGGCAACCTGATATGAGATGTGTAAGACCATGGTTGAAAGATACCATGGCAACCTGATATGAAATGTGTAAGACCATGGTTGAAAGATACCATGGCAACCTGATATGAGATGTATAAGACCATGGTTGAAAGATACCATGGTAACGTGACATGAAAAGAATAAGACCATGGTTGAAAGATACCATGGCAACATGACAGAAAATGAGTAAGACCATAGTTGAAAGACACTATGGCATCACGTCAAAGATAAATAAGACCGTGGATGGGAGACGCTATAACATCTGTTGAACAATTGATATTCAAGTAAAATGTATCAGATGACGAATGGTTATATGAAATGGTTGTGTGAAATGTTTACAAGAACTGGTCATATGGAAATATATGTACAAAAGCATTGTATGAAATAATTATGAAAATGGATAAACGAAATAAGTATAAGTACATAGAATATAATTTATGTTAAGTTTGATATAAGCTATTACCGAATAAATATACATAAAATATATGGAAATGATGAAGCATAAAATATTGATATAATAAAATGAATGATATATGCTTGTGAAGAAACGGTAAGAGCATGATATGTTTCATGACATGTACATATATGAATATCTTTGATATGTTGATACAAGGAAATTATGTAATTGAGACTATTATTAAACTCAAGTGCGACATGTCGAGAAAATAGATATATCAATGCTGAATTTATATGAGATATGTGCAAGTATACTAACAATGTTGTTGTTTGATGCTTATACAAGTGCCAAACTGTTGATTGAATGGTAATATATTTATTTTATATGATGCATTGAATCGGTAAGTATTTTAATTTTTTTAAGTGATCTGCAAATGGTAGTGATGCTTCGAAACCCTGTTCTGGCAGCGGATACGGGTTAGGGGTGTTACACTCATGCTCACACTTACCATATAAATAAATGTAAATTTCTTTACCATTTTCATTGAAAAGTTAATTTTAATCCCATATTGACTGGAAAACACTCTCATATCTCACATTTACCTTGTAAATAAGTGACAATTTCTTCATCATTTTCATTAAAAGGTTAATTATAATCCCACATTGAATAGGGAATAAAGGTACTCATAGGTTGGGTTTGGGCTGAGCCTAAGCATAATATTGACATATTTTGTGCTTGTCCAAGCCTAACCCGAAATATGAGCTTAAATTTTTGCCTAAACCCGACCATATTTGCAAAAGACTAACCCGAGTCAATTTTATGTTTTCCCATATTATATTTTAAATATTTTAAAAATATTTATATTATATTATTTTAATATTAATAGTTTTATTTTTTATTTATTGAAATATTTATGTTAGAGTAGTGTTATATATTTACTATATGTTCATTTTTTAATGTGCTAAAAATATATAATGCATATAAAAACAACATAATATAAAGTATTATAAGTCAATCACTATCATATAGTGATCAAGTCATCCATTACAAAGATAGACAACTCGTGGCCATGTTTACTTTTCACCATCCATGTAATGCCAATGAGAGGATATCATGTACCCATATTTTGGGCTATAAATTTCACTATGGTGAATGATGGTACATAATGCAGAAGTCGTACAATAACGCACTAGCTTTCAATTCATTATCTATTTGAACTTAGGCTTTTACTTACATCAAAGTGTACAACTCACGTATACATAGTCCGTCATCCACTCAGGATTTAGGTATGTCAGACTATAAATGTCACAAGTGAATAAATCCATAAACAGATTCAAAATTTATTCTTCTTGGGTCTAGTCGATGTACTATCGTTCTAGTCAGTCATATCTTTTAGGAATCATCCGCTCTAATTCCCAAGACAAAACATCTCCCCAATTTGACTTGATAAATGACATGTTAGTCTTTCAATCAATTTTCTTATTTTTTATTAAACTAAAGACATGTTTACATTTGTCTACTAATATAAGTTGTCTTTCCGTGTCATGATCAAACCACGTGATACCACTCAGTATTAGTTTACACATTAGACAACCAATGAGCAACATTTGCTTCCATTTTGCTTTGCGTGTAAAAACCATGCAAGGACAATTATACAAATTATATTAATGTAATCAATGAATTTGTTTTATTAACCAATCTGTTCAAAAAAATTACAAGCGTACTTAGACGAAAATACTACACTTAGGGTACATGATCCAACACAAGCTGCCTTAGCTCGACAGTTTGTTATAACTACCTTGATGAATGCCCATAAAAAACCTAGTACTCTGATCAAAGACCATATGATAACTATTATGGGATACTTTGTTGAGGCTGCAAATAATAAGGCCAACTTGGACTAAAGCACTCAAATTGAGATGGTGTTCAAAAGCTTGTCCAAGGACTTTGTTGGCTTTTGGGCCGCATACAACCTTCACAACAAAAACCTTACTTTTACACAACTAATGAAGGAGTTACAATCCTATGAGTTGATGTTGAATGATAGTCAGATGGTTCGAAGATCAAAAGCAAATATAGATGTCGCTTCTTTCTTAAATGGGAAGGTAAAACGTGCTAAGAAAGGTAAGGCTAAGGCCTTTAGGCTACTACAAATGGAAAACAATAGAAGCATAAAGTCTAAAGACTTATCTAATTTTAAATGTTTCTTCTGTACTAAGAAAGGAAACTTTAAGCCAAACTGTAAAGAATAGAAGGAATACCTGGCCACTAAAGACAAAGGTTTGAAACTCTTTATAATAGAAGCTTGTTTAGTGGAGGATTAAATAGACCAATGGGTCATTGATTCGAAAGCCACTAATCATGTTTGTGTTTCTCTACAATGGCTTGAGAAAAAGAAAGATATTAGAGATAATAGTTTATCATTGTGAACCAGAAACAAGACAATTGTGGTAGCTGAAGCAGTAGGAGATGTACATCTTTATTTTTATAATTTAGTAAGATTATTTTAAAAGATGTTTTCTATTTACCAAATATCAAATGAAACTTAATTTTAGTTGTATGTTTATATAAAATGGCTTGATCATGACTTTTAACATTATAATTGCAATATTTAGAAATTGCAATCTTATCTATAATAGATGGATGTCAAATAATCTTTATTTTATCAAACCAAATATGTAAACACTTTTGAGACTGAAATATCAAATAAGAAACTTAAAACTTCTCACTCTAATAAGGCATACCTTTGGCATTTAAGACTTATGCATATTAACCAAGAAAGAAACAATAGACTAATGAAAGATGTCATTTTAAGTTCTTTTAGAAAAATTGATCTTTCACAATATGAATCTTTCTTGGAAGGTAATATGACTAAGCGATCTTTTAATGCAAAAGGAACGAGGGCCGTAAAACCCCTAGAACTTGTGCACACGTATGTATGTGGCCCCATGAGCGCCAGTGTAAGAAATGGTTATGAATATTATGTAACCTTTATTGGTAATTATTCCATATTTGTGTATATATACCTCGCAATAGTGAAGCATTTAATAAATTAAAAGAGTTTCATGCAAAAGTGGTGAAACATCTAGGTTTACCCACAAAGACAGTTCGGTTTGGTTAAGGTAGGGATGTAATATCCTGAATTAGGGCTTAATCGGAATAGTGGTTTCGTGACCACAAATCCGAGATAGAAATAATTATTTTACAATGATTTTGACGTTTATGATATGATTGCATGATTGTGTGAAAATTTCGTGATGAAATTCTATGCCTAAAGTGCTTAAATTGAAAGTATGGACTAAATCGAATAAGTTGCAAAACTTGCATTCTAGAAGTTTTTAGTATGAAATTGTTTTGGAATATTAATGAGGAGGTCTTAAATAGCAATTTGACCAATTTTAAGTTCATGGACAAAATTAGGACATGGAAGGAATTTTTGGAAAGTTTAGTAGTAAGGGTATTTTGGTCATTTAGTTATTAAAATGAATTAAAAACAAAATTAAAAGCCAATTTTTGTCCATCTTCTTCATTAGGCTGAAATTTCAAAGGTTCTCCATAGCTAAGGTTTGTTTCAAGCTTCCAAGCTCCATAGTAAGTGATTCCAAGCCCCGTTTTTAATGTTCTTTACGTTTTTGGAATCCCGGTAGCTCGATTAAGCTTATGTTAGCAATAATTCAACCTAGGGTTTATATTTGGAAAAATACCCATAGGTGAAATTTGTGTATTTTGATGTTTTATGATAGAATATGAGGTTTTAAATTATGTTAGACAACTTGTGCTACTCGGTTTTGAGTGAAAACGAGTAAAAGGGCTTAATCGGCAAAAATACCTAATAGTCACAAGTATATGTTAGAGAGAGAATTTGATGTTGCCATAGAAGGAAAAGTGATAAGCATGTTATAAAACATAAGAATAAGGAATAAAGTTTAATTCCGAGCCTAGGGGCAAAAGTGTAATTATGCAAAAGTTTAGGGCCAAAAGTGTAATTTTTCCAAAGTTCGTATTAAATGCTGTTTTGATGAATGTATGTATTAAATAAGATTAATTTGGTATTATAGATCAAGAAAACGAGATTCAAGTCGCGATCGAGGAAAAGAAAAGATTGTGGACTAAATTGCAAAATCTTTATATTTTGGTACCAAGGTAAGTTCATGTGTAAATAATGTAGCATAATTGTTATTTTTAAGTTATTGATGTTAATTATATGATATGCTGATTTTATTATGAAATATATGCTTTGTGGTTATTTTGAATAAAATGCAAATTATGTGTATTAATTGTTAAATATAATGTACTACCGAGTATTGGTTTTGGTATTTTACTAAGATGGCAAGGATATGTGTTCGAGGAAAATCCCGTTTGAACCTTAGGAATAGATTAGGATACAAGTGACATGTCACTAGGATGGTTGAGCATCCGAACTCGTTGAGTTGAGTCCGAGTTCACTTATGGATGCAAATGTCCGAACTCGTTGAGTTGAGTCCGAGTTCGTGAGATGTAACTAGGCATCCGAACTCGTTTTATTAGACCGTATGAAATAATTGAAAAAGTTGGACCGGTACCATATCGGCTAGCGTTACTACCCGAATTAGAGAAGATTCATGATGTGTTCCACGTATCTATGTTACGTCGGTATCGTTCGGATCCTTCACATATAATTTCACCGACAGAAATTGAACTGCGACCGGATATGACTTATGAAGAAGAACCGATTAAGATTTTAGCTCGAGAAGTCAAACAACTAAGAAATAAAAGTGTTGCACTTGTGAAAGTGTTGTGGCAAAAGCATGGGGTAGAAGAGACTACATGGGAACCTGAAGAAACTATGAGAAACCAATATCCACACTGCTTACTGCAGTAAGATGTTCGAGGACGAAAATCCTTAAAAGGGGGAGAGTTGTAATATCTGAATTAGGGCTTAATCGAATAGTGGTTTCGTGACCACAAATTCGAGATAGAAATAATTATTTTACAATGATTTTGATGTTTATGATATGATTGCATGATTGTGTGAAAATTTCGTGATGAAATTCTATGCCTAAAGTGCTTAAATTGAAAGTAGGGACTAAATCGAATAAGTTGCAAAACTTGCATTCTAGAAGTTTTAGTATGAAATTGTTTTGGAATATTAATGAGGAGGTCTTAAATAGAAATTTGACCAATTTTAAGTTCATGGACAAAATTAGGACATGGAAGGAATTTTGGAAAGTTTAGTAGTAAGGGTATTTTGGTCATTTAGTTATTAAAATGAATTAAAAACAAAATTAAAAGCCAATTTTGTCCATCTTCTTCATTAGGCTGAAATTTCAAGGGTTCTCCATAGCTAGGGTTTTTTTCTAGCTTCCAAGCTCCATAGTAAGTGATTCCAAGCCCCGTTTTTAATGTTCTTTACGTTTTTGGAATCCCGGTAGCTCGATTAAGCTTATGTTAGCAATAATTCAACCTAGGGTTTATATTTGGAAAAATACCCATAGGTGAAATTTGTGTATTTTGATGTTTTATGATAGAATATGAGGCTTTAAATTATGTTAGACAACTTGTGCTACTCGATTTTGAGTGAAAACGAGTAAAAGGGCTTAATCGGCAAAAATACCTAATAGTCACAAGTATATGTTAGAGAGAGAATTTGATGTTGCCATAGAAGGGAAAAGTGATAAGCATGTTATAAAACATAAGAATAAGGAATAAAGTTTAATTCCCGAGCCTAGGGGCAAAAGTGTAATTATGCAAAAGTTTAGGGCCAAAAGTGTAATTTTTCCAAAGTTCGTATTAAATGCTGTTTTGATGAATGTATGTATTAAATAAGATTAATTTGGTATTATAGATCAAGAAAAACGAGATTCAAGTCGCGATCGAGGAAAAGAAAAGATTGTGGACTAAATTGCAAAATCTTTATATTTTGGTACCAAGGTAAGTTCATGTGTAAATAATGTAGCATAATTGTTATTTTTAAGTTATTGATGTTAATTATATGATATGCTGATTTTATTATGAAATATATGCTTTGTGGTTATTTTCGAATAAAATGCAAATTATGTGTATTAATTGTTAAATATAATGTACTACCGAGTATTGGTTTTGGTATTTTACGGAAGATGGCAAGGATATGTGTTCGAGGAAAATCCCGTTTGAACCTTAGGAATAGATTAGGATACAAGTGACATGTCACTAGGATGGTTGAGCATCCGAACTCGTTGAGTTGAGTCCGAGTTCACTTATGGATGCAAATGTCCGAACTCGTTGAGTTGAGTCCGAGTTCGTGAGATGTAACTAGGCATCCGAACTCGTTGAGTTGAGTCTGAGTTCATTTATGGATGCGAACGCCCGAGCTCGTTGAGTTGAGTCCGAGTTCACTTACGGGCGGGTTACATGATTTCTTGATTACATATGTGGCACTTATGTGCAAATTATCCATGTATCCGAGTTATATTCCGATGTGTTCAACGGGTGAAATTTCTGGTTTAATGGAAGAGCACTTAAGATATAAGTGACGTTTTGGGTAAGTGTTGTGAAATGGACACTTTGGACAGGTATGTTCTTAACCCTCGGGTTGAAAATAGATACAACAACGATAAGGTGGTAAGATGATGAATGATGTTTAAAGATGTGATATATTGTTTGGTGGTACCATGCTAAAGTTGTTTGGTATATTTGTATTGTTATGTTACTTGTTATTTACATATGAACTTACTAAGCATTTATGCTTACTCCTTCCTTTTCATTCACTGTAGTTTTGAACAAGTGGCTCAGGAATCGGACAGTCGAAAGTTCGATCACACTATCCAAAGGACTTTTATCTTGGTAAATGGCTTGTACAACTACTTAAGTATGGCATGTATAGCAATATACCTATTTTGTGTAAATAATTTTATGATATGGCCATGTTTGGTTGAGAAAATGTTTGATATTGATAAGTCATGGTGATGGCTAATTCAGATCATGTTTGATATTATGGAAGTTTAATAGGTTATCTAGTTCATAAAAATTCATGGAAAGATGAAACTTGCCTTAAAATAGAATATTGTCAAGCAATGATATAAATTTGAAAAATCACTAAAAATAGTATAAATGGAACTAAATGATGAGTAAGTTATGAAATTGAAGCTTAATGAGTCTATTTTCATGTGGATTGAACAAAACAGGTATATAAATTATATTTTATGAGATATTTAAACTTTTGTGAAACAGGGCCAGAGTGATTTCTGGATCCCCTGTTCTGACTTTAAAAATTCATAATAAATTTTAAAAACATAATTAGAAGTTTTTCTTTATATGTACAGGTTCTTTATTGAGTCTAGTTTTAAAAGAAACAAACCTCATAGTCATTTAATTTCTGTATAGAGAAATATCTGATTCGTAATACATAGAGGTCAGAGCAGTCAAACCCTGAAATAGGGGAGACTTCAACTAATAAACTGTACTAATTGGCCCAACAAAAAATTCTAGAAAAAAATAATAAATAGATATATGAGTCTAGATTTAGGAAAATTTACGGATCTAGATTTGAGTTTCAGTAACTCGAGATATGATTTTCTTGTAACTATGTAACGCGGGTAGTTAGAAAGTCGTGAATGTAGAAATAAATGATTTGAAGTTCTTAATTTGATAAATATTGTTCAAGAACCCCTCAAGCTCGACTCCGGCGATGGTCTCGGGCGTGGGGGCGTTACAAGGGAATATTTATCTGATGATTTCTTAGGGTACTTCATAAAGAATAAGACTTTATCCCAATTAATTGCAGTGGGAACTTCACAACAGAATGACGTAATAGAGAGAAGGAATTATACATTCGAAGTTAAGTCATTTGAAGCTACCAATCTTTTTTTTTTTGGGATATGCTGTACCAACGGCTTAATATATTCTGAGTGATGTGCCAATTAAGATAGCATCGAAAACTCCATATGAATTGTAGCATGACATGAAGCCAAGTCTAAACCATTTAAGGATTTGGGGATGCCCCACCCACATATTGGATAAAGATACAAGAAAGTTAGAGTCACAGGAAACTTGTATACCCAAAAGAGCAAACTGCATATGGTGGCTTGTTTGATAACTCAAAAGAGTAAACTGTTATAATGTCAACTCATGCTATTTTCCTTGAGGAAAGTTACATGAATGACTTCAAATCTCGGAGGAAAGAGGTACTTGAGGAACTTTTAGGAAATATACAAAAAACTTGTAGACACTATTCCAGAACCAACTCCTAATAGTAGACCTACAAACGATCAGTAACATAGGGTGTTTCGTCGTAGTGGGAGGGTCTCTCATAGGCTTGAGTTCTTACAATCTGGCAGAAGTGCTTTTAACACTGGGTCTATCAAATAGGAAGATGATGACCCACTCACATATGATAAAGTGATGCAGAGTCCTAATTCCAAGCTTTGGGAAATAGCTATGAAAGCTGAAATGGATTCTATGGATTCCAACTTAGTTTAGGAACTTGTAGACTTACCAGAAAGTGTAAAGCCATTGGGTGTAAGTGGACCTAAAAGAAGAAAAGAAATACGGATGAAAAAGTAGAAACTTATAAGGCCAGACTTGTAGTAAAAAGTTATACTCAGAAAGAAGGTATCGATTACGGAAAACATTCTCTCTAGTTGCCATGCTTAAGTCAATCTGTATATTGCTGTCCATTGCAGCACCTCTCGATTACGAGAACTGGCAAATGGATGTCAAGACAACATTTTTGAATGGCTATCTTGAAGAGAGCATCAATATGATATAACCCACCTGATATATATATAGATAAAGGAAATGAACATAAAGTTTGAAAATTTCTTAGATCCATATATGGACTTAAGCAAGCATCCCGCTCATATAATCAAAGTGTAACACCCTGAATTTGGGCCTAGAGACTGCACGTAAGTATTTAGTTGTGCAAGAAAATGACACAATTGAGTGTCTGGCTTAGTGATTGTATGCTCTGGAAGTGTCTGAGAAGTCCTGGGTTCAAACTTAGGCCTTAGCAGAAATTTTAATTTTAAGTGAATAAGGCCTTTGATTCTAGATAGTTTTCTCCTTTAATTAAATTAGGTAATATATGACACAAATGAGCTTATGGTTATGTGGTAAGTGGCGTACGGTAGTTGCTGAAGGTCTGAGGTTCAAGTCATAGCAATGTGATAGAGTATTTATTTTGCTACTCTTGCTGTGTAAGAAGCATATGTTGTTTGAGACTCTGTTGAGTGGAGTTTGACTTGGTCAAGGAGTGTTATGTAGAGGAAATCAAGGAGAGAATTATGGAGGGATTTTAGGAGGACTTTGTGGGATTTGAAAGTGGGGGAGGTTGTGCTGAATTTGAACTCTTGTTCAAGAGAGTTTCAGCTGAGGTGGAAAAGGGTTATGAAGAGTCAAGTGTGAGGGTTTTAGGGGTCTTGCCGAATCAAGAATTCTATTTGGAAAAATTGGCATTAGCTCCTCTTCTTGCTTTTGGGTGCCAAATTTGGTTGTGCTTTAGTTTGGCCTTTTTTGTTGTTGTGGCCGAATAGTGCTTATTTCTTTACGAGTCTTTTCCCTTTTGTGCCTTGTGGTTTATGCTCCCTTTCCAACCCCTTTTTCTTGAAGTTATTGACTTCCTTTATCCTCTTCCTCATTTTCTTGTTTCTTTTCTTTAGAACTGATTGCTACTGTCTTCCCCCTCAACACTTTCGATTTTGATTCCATCTTCCCCTCCCCCAATCGTTTGTAGTCTCTAGGCTGATTACCTTGTCTATTTTCCTCTCTATCTCATTCGGCTTTGGCTTGTGGTGACTGAGTCATTCTTTTTCCTTCTCTCTTCTCTTCAATGCAATCGGATTCTAGCTAGCTGAATAGTGCTCCTACGTTGAGCTTCTAGGAGACGATTCTTTCTGTTATTCCTTTCTGTCGATTTGGGTGGTAAGTGCTATTTTATTGGGTGTTGTCTCTGTTGATTCCTTTCTCTTCTGTCGTAGCTATGGTTCTCTTTTAACCTTTTCTTTCTGATCGGTGTTGTTAGGGGAGTGATGACGTTAGTTCTACCTCATCGTAATGGCTACCTTGTTGGGGATTGTGAATCGATTGTTTCCACCCTCTAGAATCGGTTTCACAATTATCTTTGGTAAGTGTTATTGTTGGTTCAATTGTTTATGTGAATTGTTTAATAGAGGATCATGAAATCTTAGTCTCAGTGCAAATGATTTGTAAGAACCTATTATCAATATTTAGCAACGACTAAGGGGTGTGAAATCTTAAGCGTTCAATCAAGGTAAGTGTCGAACTATAATTAGGATAAGTATTACTATAGGGAATAGTTACCTATTTGTTAAAGGACTGATGTTGAGGATATGACTGAATATAGGTTGGTGCTCGTGGAAACTGTGCTCTTGTCATAAATAGGTGTGTATTTACACATTGCATATACTGTAGAACAACAAAAGCCGAAAAGACAAAACAATGGTGTTTTGGCCACATGGATGTGCGAACGCACATGTGGTAATCCAAGCCCACGAATTATGGACGTTAGATTGTAGAGGCCACCATAGGCGTTCCCATGTGTTTGGGCCATTCTAGGCCACAATGGGCCGAAATGGGTCAGGTGGGCCCAATGGGCTTGTGGGCTCCACACGGATAAATTCCATAATGTATGGTAATTACTGGGCTGGGCTGTGTCATTCGTACAGTCTGGTAATTTTTGGGCTCGATGTACCACACGGGCATATGGGCCTACTTAGGCCGCATGATGGGCCTTGAGCCCATTTACACTGTTAGGACCGTTAAGGTTTCACGAGTCGCTCGAGGCAACTGTAGACCTTCTGATGGGTCGAGAAGAGAACCAACTGTAAAATGACTATTTTACCCCTTCGAGGGTAAATGATTGATTTGTGCTATGATTTGACTGTACAGAATATGACATTCTGCATACACATATGATTTATGACATAACATTCTACATGAGGTTGGGATACTATTATGGAGGAAGTGTATCATATCTTGGTGGCTTTGCCATATATCGATCTTGGTAGCTTTGTTTGCATTCTCGACACTAGCAGACTTTCTTTGCATTCTTTGTCGATGACTTTACTCTGATATTGGTGTGTTGGCTGGGTGGGTCGACTTTGTCCCCACATGGTGTGTTGGTGGTACGGAGTGGTGTGTTGGCTAGATTGGGATGGGTTGCGTTATTGTGTTGCATTGTTACTGCATTGGGACAAGGCTCACTCTGTGCTGTTTCTGAATAGGGCTCAGGCCCAGACTATGTTATTCACTGTGTGTTGTTTATTGGGATTACACACTGAGTTTTCGTAAACTCACCCAACTATTTTTACTGTACAGGTAATCCTTAGGTGTATCAGTGCTGCGAGGGACTCGGATATGGCCACACTACTGCTCCTATTTTCTTTCATTTGATATTTATTTGGTATTAGATTTCGTATTGGGTTTTAAAGTTTGTAATAAGGCCTCTCTAATTTTCTAGTTTTTAATTTGAGATTTTTGTTTATTATGATTTATACCTGTTAAAAGTAGAACGTTGTTTTCCAAAACTATAACTGTTTTCAAAACACCACGTTTTCACAACACTTTTGAGATGCTTCCGCAACAAACAGAGTTTTAAAAGTAATGACAATTTAAGATGGATAACGAATAGTTAAAATGACTTGAGTTCTAACAAAGAGGCTTTAGTTTTCCAAATGGGTTTTCATCGACTAGAGCAAGTTTTCGAATGGTACTCCAATGTGACACCGTCAGATTCAGCCATAACGTCTAGGCCGGGTTTGGGGGTGTTACACAAAGATTTGATCAAGTGATCAAAACTTTTGGATTTGAACAAAACATAGATGAACTATTGTTTATAAATTTTCAAGGGATGAAAAGGTGGTCTTTCTCGTTCTATATGTCGATGATATTCTACTAATTGGGAATGATGTAGGGACGTTATCAATAGTTAAACTATAGTTAATCTAATAGTTTAGCATGGAAGACTTGGGAGAAACTAATATTGTTCTAGGCATTTGAATCCTAAGGGATCGAAAGAAAAAAGTGATAGTACTGTCTCAGACTTCATACATAGACAAGATATTGGAGGACTTATGCAATGAGTGATTCAGATAAGGGAAATCGACCCTCCATATTGGGATTTTATCTCTATTTAAAGGACTGTCGTAAGATAGCAGAAGAAATGGAGAACATGGGAGCAATTCTTTTTGCTTTCGTAGTAGGAAGTTTCATGTATGTTATGTAATGCAAATGCCCAAATATTTGTTTGTAGTCAGGTTGGTAAGTCGATATAAAGCGAATCCAGGACCAAGACACTGATGAGTAATTAAGCATATACCCAAGTATTTATAGGGAATGAGGGAGTATATGCTTGTGTATCCCAGAGGAGTTCTTACTCTTATCGAATATATGAATTCTAACTTCCAAACATGTCTGGATTCGAGGAAATAAATGTCGGGTTATATTTTATACTAGACACTAGGACGGGTCCATAGTGTGAGTAAGTGTCAAGTAAGGTTGCACTGCTAACTTCACTGTGGAGGGTCAAATATGAGGTATCGAAAAGTTATAGCTAAAGCTCAATTAAACCACATAAGGACAAAACACATTGATCATAATGGAGACTGTATAGTTTGACAGAATAGCGGATCTAGTTAAAGATCGCTTATGAGGACAAACCCTAGGGATTTGTTTTTCCAATACTCTAATAACTAGAGGGCTCTTTGGGAAACATAACATGACTCATCTAATTCACTAGGGCAAGTGGAAGACTATTGGATTTTGGGTCTTAAGTGTATTATTAAGGTTCAACACCTAAGCCTATGAAATTGTCCTAAGATTATGAAATTGCTCTTGGTGGCCTCTACGATCGAACGCCTACATTTTGTGCATTCGGCTCACCACACGAGCGAGCACACACTCGTGTAGTGTCAATAGCCGTATATTTCCAGCTTTTGCTAATTTATGGTAATAGCAGTGTGATTACACACCTGTTTGCGAAAGGAGCACAATCCCTACGAACACTAACCTAGATTCAATCATGCCCAAATGTCGGTCCTTAAATTATTAGGGTTCATCACCCTCTTATAAGCACTTAATCCCTAATAAGGTACATGTTACCTACTTTGTTGAGCAAGTATGGTTTACTACCCCTTAAACCAGTGATCATGCTCAACTTCCA
Organism: Gossypium arboreum; assembly: GCF_025698485.1. Lineage (NCBI taxonomy): Eukaryota > Viridiplantae > Streptophyta > Magnoliopsida > Malvales > Malvaceae > Gossypium > Gossypium arboreum. Next base: position 112,200,638 of record NC_069077.1, on the reverse strand, counting down.
AATCCTTGGCAAAATTTGCATTGCACCCTAATACTATTACTTTCTACCATAATCAAAAAATAGCTATAACCACAATATCAAAAACTTACCACCACGTAGAACTAAGAATGATTGAGAGGAGTAATCGCCCTACCCACACAAGAGCCGAATACACAGAATAACCACACTGGTTGAAAACAATAGCTCAGAACCGCCAAAGAAGAAGAAGAAGAAGAAGTATTCGGCTTAGCCACTAGATACAAATAGACGTGAGGGAAAAAAAGGCAAGATATTTAGCCTAGGGAACAATAACCGATTGGGAGAGAAGAGGAGAAGAGAATCCAAAACCAAAAGTGATAAGAGGAAAAGGTGAAGAAATCGACCAAATCTCAAAAAGGAGAGAATAGGCAGGAATCAGCCTAACCAAAAAGTGCAATTGCGAGAGAGTCAGGAAGAAAGTGTAGAAAAGAAGTCGGCTAACCAATTGACCGAAAGGGAGCTCAAAGTTGCACAGCAAGTGCCAAAAAAAAAAGTAACTGAGCCCAACAAAAGTCGGCCAGCCAAACCAAAAGTGCAACTAAGCAAAAAGAGAAAAATAATTCGTAACAAACGAAATAAAGAAAGGAAACCCACTACACCTCAGCCGAATTACCTTGTACCCTGGAGTCCTTATACGGCACCAACACACTCCTCATTTGACTCCTCAAATCTCTCCAACTAAACACTATCCATATCCCTTCAAAACTCCTAACTTTTCTCCTCACAACGCTCCTAGAATTCAGCTACAAACTCCCCACTTCCCCTAACACTCTCAACTGCCCATGAGCATTAGTATCCCACTATCATTCAATCTCTTACACGGCCTAGTAGCAAAAATAGTACCCTTTGCATGAAACAGGACTCGAACTTAGGTTTCCTAGCAGAAGTAGCATGCCACTATCCCCTGAACCAACAAGCTTTTTATGACACATCCTAACCATATTTATTTAAGAACTCTACTGACAAGAGATAGGGTTTACTCAAGCAAAAACAAAATTTAGCACTAGCCAAAGCTTGAACCTAAGACTTCACCAATACCCTCAGGACATTCAACCGTTGAAGCAGACATATATTTGTGCATAACAACACATAAAAATAAATATTCAGTTTTTTAGGGCGTTACAAAAATTCATAAATATAACAATTGAATTTTTGTAATTTATTAAACATGACTAATTATAAAATCCTAAGAATTAACTTAATTATCCTAACAGATTTTAAACCTAAATAAAATCTTACTAAATGTATATATTATTATAATGTATTATTCATCTTCCTCTTGGAATCCTCTTTTCTCCTCTCCCCCTTTTGTTTCCTCTATAAAATTATGTATTGCTTATAGACATCATCTCCTAGCAGTTTGTTCGGGATATTCATCTATTTGTCCAGCTGTTCTATAAGCTTTCCTGCTCTTTTACATAATCAATGATCAGATGTGGAAATAATGTTATTTTTTTCTAATTTTGTGCACATTCGATCATATTTAAATAAATCCATGTACCAATGCATACTTGCTTCTTTTGCAGGATGGCATAAACTAGAATAGATCAGATCAGGCTAATATTAGAAAGATTAGTTGTAGGCCAAATCCTTGAACACACAAATTTTATCCATATTTTTGCTTTTGGAGTCATCAGTGCTTGGTTGATCGTCTCAAGTATTGTTGTTCATGGTTGATATGTCCAAAATTATTTTCCCTCTGTTAAAAATCTCAAAAATCTCCTCTATGTCCACGTTCTTGAATTCTTTGTGATATGTTTTATACAAGTAATCATGATAATAATATGGAACATCATAAATCTGAAAAATACTTCTTTCAGTTACCAAGACATTAACTTCTCTGACTTTAACAAAGGTTCACATCTATTCGAAAGGTCTCGTTGTTTCCCTTTCTTTCAATGCAAGATAAAATCTTGTACTACGGGTATTACTATTGGTTCTTTAGGTGGTAAACAGAAACTAGTCCACTCAATTTCATTGCAATCTCCCATGGGCCTTTATAATTTCTCATTAATGGATCAAATCCTTGTTCTTGGAGGAACGTGTAAGGCTAAAGTTGCTATAGATATTCATCTATGCGGCTTTCCTGAAATTCAACGAATGAATTCATGATGCTATATAAAAATTCTTTTCAAACCTGAACAAGCTGTAGTGGCTCTTCTTATTCTTAAGTAATGGAAAAAGAATCTTGTTTTCTCCCTAATGATGTGTAGGTAGTAAGAAGAATAATGTGACCTATTTATCTCTGAAGAAGACATTAATACATTTTGGGAATTATAGTTGTGTTAGTAAAAATATTTCTAATTGTTAGAAGGTTAAAGAGGTCTAAATCTGTTGGAATTCAATTATAAAGACGTCAGTAGTTAGTTAAAATTCAAATAGTAGATTATGCAGGTGTGTCCTGACATCCTTGAAGGATGTCGTGACGTCAAAAGCAGTTTACTTGTTCCAAATTTCGTGCGATGTCGTGACATGAGGTTTTGAGGTCGCAATACTAAGACCAGTTTTTTCTTTCTCCAGTGTTTTCTATTGCATCATTTATTTCATTTTGTTCCTATTTTTTTCTCCAATTGGTCCTAATTTCTATCTTGGCTCCATATTCTTTTATTGTAAGGTTCTGAGTATCAATGACTTCCTTTGTTGTTCCTCTAAAGCAATGTTTGACTCTCTAGCCATTTACAAGAAAAAGTTGACCTCCTTTTCTGATAAGTTCTATTGCCCTATGAGGTGTCACTTGGTTTATGGCATATGGACAAATCCATCTTGATTTTTGTTTACCAGGGAATAATTTCAATCTTGAATTAGATAACACCCTTTTTCTAGGTAGGAACTCTTGCTTCCTGATCTTTGCATCATGCTGAAGTCTGCTCCTTTCTTTGTATAATTTTGTATTTTCATATGCCATGAAACAAAATTCTTCTAATTCTTGTAATTGAAATAGTCTTTCTTTATTTGCTAGTTTGGGATCTAAATTCAATTCTTTGATTGCCCAATATGCTTTTTTTCTAATTTAATCAATAGGTGGAATTTTTTCGTAAACTAATTTATAAGGAGACATACACTATTCTATAAGCCTATAATGCATCATATAATCTTGTTGTCTAATCTTTTCAACTTGGTTTTACGGTCTTTTCTAAAATTCATTTAATTTCTCTGTTGGATATCTCTGCTTAGGCCTTAGCCTAAAGATGGCATGTTATTGTCATTCGATGTTTCACACTGTACTTGGCCAAGGTGGCTTCAAATTGTTTACTACAAAATTGTCATCCTTCGTCATTTACCAATGCACAGAGTGTCCCAAATCTAGAAAAAAATATTCTTCCTTAAAAATCTCACTACTAATTTAGTATCATTGGTAGGTAATGCTACCCATTTAAAGGCATAACCAACAGCTAGCAGAATATACTACTTCCCAAAAGAACTTGGGAATGGTCCCATGAAGTCAATTCCCCAGAAATCGAATACCTCTACTTCAATTATCCTGGTTTGTAGCATTTTGACTCTTCTTAATATACTCCTAGTTCTTTGGCATTTCTCACATATTTGTTCATTTTCAGACAGTAGAATCCTGATTGTAGTACTTTTTGGGCTGTTCTTTTTCTGCCAAAATGTCCCCCAAAAAGGGATATATGACATCCTTGTAGAATATCATTTATTTCCTCCTTTGCTATACATCTTTGTACCAATTGATCTACACATTTTTAGAAGACACAAGGATCTTCGTAGATATAATTTCTCAATTCGTACATGATCCTTTTCTTTTGTTGCCATCATATTATGGTGGAAAAATGCCCTTAGCAATGTAGTTTACATAATTTACATACCATGGAGTGTCACTATTTCTAAAACTTGTTTAATGAATGTCTACTCTAAACAACTGATCATCAACGAAAGTCTCTTTTATTTCTTCAGAATCCGGTTGCTTCGGGTCATTCTCTATTCTGGATAGATGGTTTATGATTTGATTTTTCGTCCCTTTCTAATCCATTGTCCATAAATCGAACTCTTCAAATAGTAATACCCATCTCATTAATCTGGATTTGGTTTCCTTTTTCTTCATGACATATTTTAATGTTGAATGGCCAGTGTAAACATAAACTCTTTTGGCCATCAAATACAAGCGAAATCTTTCATAAGTGAACACTACGGAAAGCATTTTATTTTTGGTCATAGTGTAATTGTACTTTGTCAGATTGAGTGTCTTACTTTCATAATGAATGACTCCAAATAGCTTGTTTCTTTTTTGTCCCAAAACTGCCTCAACAACATAGTCACTAGCATCGCACATCATAATAAAAGGCTTTTACCAATTAGGAGTAATAATTAGAGGTGCGGAAATAGGTTTTTCTTTTATTACCTCAAAAGCTTTGATGCATTCCTGGTCAAATACAAATGGTGTTTCTTTCTGCAAAGGATTCCTTAGCAACTTAGAGATATGGGCGAAATCTTTTATAAATCGCTTGTAGAATCCAGCATGGCCGCAGAAAATTTCTCACTCCCCAAACTATTGTAGGATTCAAAAGTTTCTTAATAACCTCAATTTTAGCTTTGTCTACTTCTAGGCCTTTTCTTAATATTTGATGTCCTAAAACCAATCCCTCATTAACCATGAAAGGACATTTTTCCCAATTAAGTACTAGGTTGGTTTCTTCACACCTTTGTAGGACTTTTTCAAGATTTTCCTTATATTTTTGAAATAAATCTCTATATATTGAAAAATCATCCATAAACACGTCCAAGCCTTCCTCCAACATGTCAGCAAAAATAACAATCATGCATCTCAAAAAGGTTGCAGGGGCACTACAGAGTTCGAATGACATTCCTTTGAAAGCATAGGTACCAAAAGGATATGTGAAGGTAGTTTTTTCTTGGTCATTTAGATGTATTGGGATTTTATGGCATCCTGAGCATCCATCAAAGAAATAGTATTACTCCTTCCTTGCAAATCTATCAAGCATTTGATTAATAAAAGGGAGTGGGAAATGATTTTTTTGTTGCATCATTTAATTTTCGATAATTGATACATACTCTCCAACTAGTAATTGCCCTTGTTGGAATTAATTTATTCTTATCATTTTCGACCACCGTCAGTTTGCCTTTCTTTGGAACACATTGCGTAGGACTAACCCATTCACTATTAGTGTAACACCCTAAACCTGGTCTGGACGTTATGGCCGAATCTAGCAAAGTCACATTAAAGTGTTTTTAGTAAACGTGATATTGTTGAAAAGCTCGTTCTATGAATATCTTATTGATGGTCCTAGGACGTCTCATCATTTTTAAAACGTAAGTCGTTTAGCAAATAGTTAAACATATTAAATTGTCATTTATTTATAAAACATTATTTCTTGCGGTAGCTTTGAAAACATGTTGCGTAAACGTGGTGTTTTGAAAAGCATTTATCTTTTAGAGAACTTACGTCCTACGACTAGTAGTTGTAATCAAAACAATTAAATCCCAAATTAAAGAATAAAAATTTAAAGAGGCCTTATTACATAAAAAGATACCCAAATTAAAAATACTTATAATTTAAAATCTAGTATGGGAGCATGAGCTGTTGTGTGGCCACCTAAGTCCCTCACAACACTGATTCGCCTAAGACTGGGGATTTTCTGCACAGGTAAACAGAAGGGTGAGTTTATGAAAACTCAGTGTGTAATCCCTTATAAGCAAACAATTAGAAAACAAACACAGTCTGGGCCTAACAATATCAGTCTGGGCTTTAGCCCAACTTAATAAAGAAATAGTCGTGTTTGGGCCTTGGCCCATTGCAGTAACAGTAAACAGTGCAATATACAATCAGAATTCCTACCCAACTAGCCTCTACACACCACTCCGTCTAGCCCTACACACCATGTGGGGATAAAATCAACCCACCCATCCCTACACACCAAAAATAGCACCGGTTGCGGCACTAAACAGAAATTGCAGTAGAGCTACCAGTATAATAGGCTTAGAGCCATTAGTGATTTGCAGCAGAGGTGCCAGTACAATACACTTCCTCCAATCATATAACAACCCATCCCCATGCAATGCATGATACAACATGTCATAATATTATACATGTATTCAATACAGCTACAATAGCATGCTACAATATAAATATACGTCACATAAGGATAAAAAAGTCATCTTACCATAAAAGGGAAAAATAATCATTTTACTATATAAGGGTAAAACAGTCATTTTACCTCATAAGGCCAAAATAATCATTTCATCAAATTGGGGTCTAGGTATACTTACCGACACAATAGTAGGTCCACAGTCATCTCAGGTGACCCATGCAACCTTAACAGTCAACAGTGAAAATGGCTCCAAGGCCCATAATGCGGCCCATGTGGGCCCATACACCCATTTGGCCCACGAAACCCAAAAATGGCCTTAGCCGTGTGAACTACACAACTTGGCCCAATAATCTTCACATGTTCGTGTGGTTAACCCGTGTAGGGCTCACGAGCCCGTGGGGACCACACGACCCATTTTGGCCCAACGTGGCCCTAAAACGACCAAAGCCCATGAAATCGCTCATAGTGGCCTCTATGATCAAACGCCCACGTTTTACGCGTTCAGACTAACAGACGAGCGAGCGCACGCTCGTGTAGTGTCAATAGTCATACTTTTCTAGCTTCTGCCGATCTACGTTTTTAGCAGTGTGGTTACACACCCATTTGCGAAAAGTGCTAGAATTTTACGGGCGTCAAACCTACACTCATTCAAGGCATTCAATTAGCCGTTTGACAATAGGGTAAATCGCCTTCCTCTTTAATACTTAATCTCAAAATAATAGATATTTGCCTTGATTGAACGAGTGTGGTTTAGTTCGCTAAACCGCTGACGAAGGTTGATTACACCCTTCTTGTCAAATAATCATAATCGACTGCAGAGAGATATTTGATCACTTTAATAACACTTGTAAGCACCTTCACTCCTCGAGAAATTCTAAAAACCGAAAGGAGTACCACCATTAATAAAGAGAAGGAGAGAAAAGGCTAAAAGCAAAAAAAATGGGAGAAAAACCAAAAGGGTGGAAGGGACTTACCACACACTATTTGACCAACGTATGCCTGCTAAAGGAACAAGGAAGAATGGAGGAAGGAAATTGGTAGGGAAGTAACAGGATTGCCCAAAACTAAAACAAGAAGGAGAGGAAAAAACAATATTCGGCAACACAATAGACCAAAATGGTGGTGGGAGAAGAGAAAGACTTGAAAAAAATGCAACACGAAATAAGCCCTACAATATTCAGCCAAGGTATGGGAAAATAGAGAAAAGAAGAGAATCGGTTAAACCCAAGAGGAAAAAGTCGAACAATTTTAGAGAGGAGAAGAAACAAATCGGCAAGGGGAAAAAACCCAAAATGCAAACCCGAAAGCACAAATGCAAACACAGCAACATTCCCTAAGCACCACTTGGTTTCCAAAGAAAAGAATCAACCAAAAGAATTGCCATACTTACCAAAACTGAACTCAATGAGTGCCTGCAGTCCCCAATCGACACAACGCTCCTCATTCCTTTCAAAATCTTGAATTTTCCTCTGTAAATCACTCAAATTGTTCACCAACCCTTAATCCAATCCTCCAATCTCTCCTCCAATCTCTCAACCATCCAATTCAAATTCCACAACAACTCTGCAGTATTTCGGTCAAACTCTACTACCCACACGACATAGGTAGCAAAATAAAACCCCTATTTTACAAACCAGGACTCGAACTTCAGACCTCAGACAATAGTAACACGCCACTTATCCCCTGGGCCAGCAGACTCTTTTCTGTCAAGCTTTACCCATTTTTATTTAAAAACCTACTGCCAAGAGACAGTGCTTAATCCTTTAAAAAACAAAACTTTTTGCACCTGCCCAGGCTTGAACCCAAGACTTCTCAGACACTCCCAAAATACATAACCACTAAAGCAGATACACAATTGTCACTTTCTTGCACTATTAAACATTTATGTGCAGCCTCCTAATTATTCTCATGCTCAAGACCTAATACTTCTTGGCCCAAATTCAGGACGTTACAATTAAAGATAGCGTAAACAATACCTGCATCTAACCATTTAAGCAATTCTTTTTTTACCACTTCCTTCATGGCTAGATTAAGCCGGCATTGTGCATCTACTACAGGTTTTCTTCCTTCTTTTAATCTAATATTATGTTGACACAGCGCATGGTTAATTCCCTTAATATCAACTATTGTCCATCCTATGTCTTTTTTTTAGTGTTTTTAAAACACTTAATAAAGCCTCTCCCTATTCTGAACTTAGATCTATAGCTATAATCACTGGTAATGTATTTTACTTCCCCAAATATCCATATTTTAAGTGTTCTAGTAAGGGTTTTAATTCTAACTCAAAGGACTTAATAATGGAAGGCACCATTTTTGTTGTACTCAGAATAATTTGTTCTGGTTGTCCCTTACTTTGAAGCCACCAATCAAGTTGAAGAGCTATCTGGGCATTTTCCTGTTTAGTATCATCCTATTTTTCTTCTTCTGAATCATATTCATGATCAACCAAATTTGTCATAGTTATCTCTAATTTATTGCACTTTTTCTCTTTTTTTTTCCAATTCCCTTACTTTTAATTCTTGACGTATCGCCCAGGTAAATTCATTTTCACTGAATCTTTCTAGTATTTCCATGACTTCCTTTACTATTTTCTTCCAGATGCTTCCCCGGTCAAGATATCAAACTTTTGCCTGTTTTGACTATCAACCCGTTATAAGTTGGATTTGAACCACAAAATGTATGCCCTCACCCAATATTGATCTGATAATCATTTTAAATATTTCCCAAGCTTGTCCTAATGTTTTAGCAACATGTTGTTTGAATTGAAATAAATTTTCATAAATACTGCTACCTGAGTCATAGGTAAGACCCGTCGAAGGAATAACTACAGAAAATCAGTCCATGTAGTAATAGTATCAGGTGGGAGTGCATCTAACTAAGCTTTCTCTTTCCCATCCAATGCAAAAGGAATTAGTAATAATTTGATAGTGTTCGACGAAATTCCAACATAAGCAACATTACTGCATATATATTCAAATTATCATAGAAAAGCTATGGGGTCCTTTATATTAGGATCATTAAATATGACATTATTAGAAATCCATGTTAGTAAGGAAGGATTTAACTCAAAATGTGAAATAGAAATAAAGGGACGAGTAATAATAGACTGCAACCAGTCTGTACCAAAAAATGTTCCTAAAGCTTGCATCATACTTCCTGTTTGTTGAAATAGAAAAGAAATAAAGAAATGTTAGTAACTTAGAATTTCAAATTTGTATCTATAATGCATCAATTTCCTAATTGTTCTATCAATATGAAAAGATTAAAATTAAATTAGTGACGTTGCCTCTCCGACAATGGTGCAAACAACTTGACCACCTTCGGATGTATCAACGTCCAAAGTAGAAATTCTACACAAAATATATGAAAATTAGTATCTGCAAGTACACGAGTCAAGTTGTAATATAGTTATAATGGACTAGATAGGTGATTAGCTAACTTCGGTAATCTTAATCAACTGTCATCTCAAGTTTTCTTGTTCAATCAACTACTCAGTACCCCAGCAGGATCTTTCGATACGTCCATTAAAGTACTAAGTTAGTAAGAAATACTTATCTTCCTACCTCACAGTCCAGACCGATTCAGGATTAAGGTGTTCACGGATAGGCCATACCAATTTTTGGTTAATTCCCACCTTGATGACTTCCTAGGGTTTAGGTTCTTCTTTTCCTGAACAGCTAATCCGTTAAGAAATCCTTAGAAAATAGTTAATTTTTCATACCTCCACTTGTTAATCCCCCACGGGAAGAGTTAGTTCCTCATGGATCTAGTAAACAATACAAACTTGAATAAAAGAATGAACATAAAGAACAATTTCAACAGTAAAGTTTAGAAGAAGCCTGGTTATATTGAATAAGTGCAGAATTCTCACAAAGTTTGAGAATGATTCTAAAAGCTGATTTCTTCCCAAAGGAAAACAACAAGAATGTAAATCTAAAACCTAATAAAAGAGAAATTCTAAAGTCTAGGTTTAAAGAAAAAATTATACAAAAGGAAAAATTTCCATAACATATGTTAGCTGAGCCTATTTATAGACTTAGGATCGTCGTCATCCTTAACCCTAGGTCAGCTGAAGTTTTTGAGTTTAAAGTTGGATTTACAGACCAAAATGCCCCCAGCTCGTATTATTTCCCATACAGAGGTGATGTCGCGACATTGAGGGTAATATGCTTAGCTTTAGTGTGTCTTTAGGGGTATGTCACGGCATCCTCAAGCTGTGTCACAAAATTGAATGCAGTCTTGGGTTTCTTTAGCTCTGTTCCCTATGTTGTGACATCTAATGCTCCATGTTGCAACCTAGTGACCAGTATTGAGTTATTATGCCATCTAATGGTCTCTTGCACACTTAGAAAGTGTATTAGCTCACCTTTAGGCCTTTTTCGGCCCCTAAGGTCAATAAAAGACTCAAATAATACATTGTATTACACTTAACTAAACTTGCTGAAAAGTAATTAAAAAATAATTAAAATGCTTATGTTGAAGCTCCTAAAGTGCGAACACTAGTTTAATCTACTACACCGTGACATCCCGAATTAGGGCCTAGTCAGAATAATGGTTTCAAGACCACAAATCTGAGATAGAAATAATTATTTTATGATTTTTATGAGGTCTATAATATGAATGCATGCTTATGTGAAAGTTTCATGAAGAAATTCTATACATAAAATGTCTAATTGAATTTTAGGGACCAAATTGAATAAAATGCAAAACTTGCATTCAAGAAGCTTCAAGCATGAAATTGCTTTAGATTATAAATTAAAGGGTCCTAATTAGCAATTTAAATTTCCATAATTTTGGACAAATATGGACATGTATAGGAAAAATTTGAAAGAAAAATCCTAAGGGCATTTTGGTCATTTGGTAATTAAATGAAGTAAAAAGGGAAAAATCAAGTGAAAATGTTGTCCATCTTCCTCCTTAGCTTCCAAAATTTTGTAGAACCATAGATAGGGTTTTCAAACTTTTCAAGCTTGGGGATAAGTCCATTCTAGCCCCGTTTTTAATGTTCTTTACATTTTTGAAATCCTTGTAACATGATATACCCATTTCTAACCATATTTTAAGCTAGGGTTCATGTTGGAATTTTGACCCATGCATGAGAAGTTTGTGTTTTGATGTTTAATGGAAGAATATGATAGTTTGATATGTGTTCAACATCTTTTACTAGGTGATTTTGCATGAAACACCTTAAAAGGACCGTTTTGTAAAAGATGTAAAATAAGTGATAAAAATATGATTTTGATGAAAATATGGGCTATTATGAATACAAGGAAAATTTGGCTAGGCTTGAGTAACAAAGAAAATGCATGCATTTCATTTTACGAGCCTAGGGACTAAATCGTAAATAAGTGAAAAGTTAGGGGTAAAAAGGTAATTTTACCAAAGCATGAATTATGGATTGATTTGAATAATGTGATTAATAAACAAGTTAAATTTGATGTTTAGATCAAGAAAAATGTGAATCAGGTCTTGATCAAGGAAAGAATAAAGTATACAACGATTGGGCTCGATTACTATCATTTTATACCGGGGTAAGTGCATATGCAAATAATGCTGTGTGTAGCATGTTTTTAATGTTCTGATATTATGTGATAAATGTTTTCTAGTTATTATGAGTTATATACTTATTGGTTGTTATGAAAGCATAAATGACAATTGGCCGTTACATATGACATCACGAGCAAGTACGATAAAGTAAGCCTTGTACAAGTGAGGAAAATCTCGTTTGAACCTTAGGAATAGTCTAGAATACAAGTGATATGTCACTAGGAATTTAGAAATCTAAACTCGTTGAGTTAGTTCAGTTTCGTGATATATATGAGGCATCTAAGCTTGTTAAGTTGGTCTGAGTTTATTATGGATGCGATACATGTACTTGGGTTCCAGGTAATGGTCCTGTGTGTCCTACCGGTGGCTAGGAAATCCTTGAGTTGGTCGGATACCTGACAGCTTGTGTGAGCAACTACACCTTGACCAATAGCTTTTGTGAGCAAGCCCGTGAGTAGCTCCTTTGCAAGCATTACATGTTATGAGGTAGTTTTGACTACTTATGTATGTGTGGCACTTATGTGCAAATTTTTCACGTATCCAATAGTATTATGAGTGTTCAACAGGTAATGCAATAGATGTGATGAAAGTCTCAAGGAGGGCATGTTAAAGGGGTATGGTTATATGATATATTATGATGAATACATGTATGTATGCTAAACCGATGAATAATGCCTTGGTAAAGAATGATTTGTGATGAGAGTGTATATGTGTATATATGATAAGTAAGTCAAAAGGTTTAAGTAATGAATAATCTTTACGTATATGTTACTATGTCTTTGCATGTTGATTGCTTACTACCATTGCATATTATTTTCATGTGGACGTACTAAGCTTTAATGCTTACCCCATTTCCTTTCCATCCTTTGTAGTTCCGCCAAGTTAGCTCAGTGATCGAAAGCTGTCGGAGTGTTCGATCACACTATCAAAGGATTATTGGGTATAGTGAAATTGTTATTTTGAGTATGGCATGTATAGGGGACTTGGTTATTTTGTGATATGTGTCTTGCTATTTGGCCAAATTGTGAAAGCCTATGATGTTGATGATTTATTTTGTAATGGCCATGTGATATGGCTTATATTTGATCATTGGGTTGTAATCTAATTACCCATGCATGCATGTGTTAGTGCCTCAGTGATGTGATATGTTACTGCTCGGTGAATGTATGATAAAGTATGGATTAGATGCTAAAAGATAAGGGATGAGTTAATGGTTTAAAATGACTATAGTCATGAATGCATAATTTGAAGTTATGGTAACAAGTTTGATAATGCATGAAATTGGTGTGGAATGCTTCTAAATGGTGTAACAAAATAAATGTGCAATAGGATGACATCATAAAGATGTGAGACTGCCATGGTGTTGAATATTTAAGTGTTTAAATATGTCATGTTACATGCTATGAAATATGTTTGAATGTCTGAATGATTGAGGGTGACAATTGGCTTGAAAAAATAGCCTTTAAATGGTCTACACGGGTAGACACACGACCATGTGTCTAGACCGTGTGTGACACACGGTCTGCCCCATGGGCATGCTGAATGGCCGTGTGTCCCCTATACCCTAATTTTGCAAGCCAGTATGCTCAATAGTAAACAAACGGGCTAAGACACGGGCGTGTGTCTTGGCCGTGTGAGGGACACGGCCTACCTACATGGGCGTGTACTCTGGCCGTGTGAAGTCTGCACCTTTTTATGAAAAATTCATTTAATTTTAATTGACCACACGATCTAGCCACACGGCCGTGTGACCTTAAATTGATGCTGACGTCAAAGCCAGAGAGTTACACGGCTGGAGGACACGGACGTGCCTAAAGCATAAGGGCGTGTGCCTCTGTATTAGGGAAAATCTCCCAAACTTTTCTAAAGTCTCCGATTTAGCCCTGAACCCCTTCCGATGGTTGTTTTAGGCCATGTAGGCCCATATCAGGGACAAATTGTGTATGTATGATTGAAGTTGTTTTAAAGAAAAATTCTACAGCTCAGTTTTTGCATGAATGACTGTGTATGCATTCGGTAATACCTCGTATATTATCTATAACACCCCGTACCCGAGACCGCTGCCGGAGTCGGACACGAGGGGTTAACGGCTTAAACCATTCATTTTCACAGTCCATTTTAAAAAATTTCCAGGCAGTTGGCTAACTGCGTCACTGTCACTTTAAAAATCATATCTTGAGTTCCAAAACTCGAAAATCAGTTTTGTAATTTTTTCCTGAAACTAGACACATATATGCATCTAAAAAAATTTTTCTAGAATTTTTGGTTGGGCCAATTAGTACAGTTTATTAGTTAAAGTCTCTCCTGTTACAGGGTGCGACTACACTGACCATCATGCATTACGACCTGGATATCTCCCTGTACAGGGCTTCAATACTGATGACGTTTGTTTCTATAGAAACTAGACTCAAAGGGGAATCTATAAATATATGGCATGACTCGTAATTACCTCTGGTTAATTTATAATGAATTTCCAAAGTCGGAACAGGGAATCCAGAAACCGTTCTGGCCCTATTTCACGAAAACCTAAATATCTCTTAACATACAACTCATATGACCATTTAGTTTCTTCCATATGAAAGTAGATTCATTAAGGTTCATTTACATAATTTATTCTCTATTTAATTCCATTCCTACTATTTTTAGTGATTTTTCACATCCACACCACTGCTGCTGTCAGCATCTGCCTTTAAGGTAGACTTTACCTATTTCATAGTTTCCATGATTCAATTGGCCCTTTTTGCATACATAGCACAAAGTATAATCATGATTAACCATTCCAATGGCTAATCGTTTCCAAACATTTCCATACCTCTTAGTGATCAACATACAAAACGATTATAGTACTATGCTAAAAACGTATATAAGTCATTTTCGCATGGCTATCCAAATTTACACGAAATCCATGGGTACATGACCAACAACAAAAAGGGTAGTCCTATACATGCCATTTCAAAGTTCAACCAAAATTGTACCAAAAGGGGGCTTTGATAGTGTGGGAGACTTCGACTTCCAAATATCCCGAGTCCGATGGTGACGAGCCAAAATCTATAAAAGCAGAGAAACAAAGAAACGGAGTAAGCAATTTATGCTTAGTAAGTTTTGAGCAAGGGATTCCAAACAACAAAAGCATAGCATTCATATAGCTAAGCGGATAATTTCATATGCACAAATTCTCAATATCATACTTACTTCACATTACCAACCCTTATGTTCATACACAAAATATCAACTTAGCCAAAGGCCGGTAGCTCATTTATCAACTGAGCGAATACTTATTTGTAAGGGCTCGACTACTTCAAAGCACAAACGAAACATACCTCATTGTCGGGATTTCACAAGCGTATTAACTGAAATTTTTACAGCAAGTTCATTCATTCCCGAATCACGTACCTTCGGAGTTTAACCGGATATAGCTACTCGTTCAAATACCTTCGGGACATAACCCGGTTATAGTAGCTCGTACAAATGCCTTCGGGACTTATCCCGGATTTAGTAACTCGCACAAATGCCTTCGGATCTTAGTCCGGATTTAGTAACTCGCAGATGCCTTCGGATCTTAGTCCGGATTTAGTAACTTCGCACAAATGCCTTGGATCTTAGTGCGGATATAGTCACTTAGCACAAAGCCTTCGGAACTTAGCCCGGACATCATTCGAAGAACCATGCACACATATATCAATAAATCATGACACATCCATATTTCATTTTCATTACCAAAGCTCAACACAAGACACTTATCATATTTACAATTTCGGCTCAATAGCCACATACAAAGAGCATGATTTTGATTTATTTAAGACATAATCTAATCTAATCGAATCATAATTTAAGTTCCATTACTCGAAAACTTACCTCGGATGTTGTCGAACGGCTTCAACGGCTATTCGATCACTTTTTCCTTTCCCTTATCCAACTGTGGTCCCCTAAGCTCTTGAGCTAATTCAAACAAATTTAACTTATCAAAGTCTCATTTTGCTAGCTTATGGCCGAATATGACAAGGAGTTTGATAGGTCATATGGCCACCTTTTAGCTCAAATACACAATGATCATACGCATTTTTAATCACATCAACAATTTAATACAATTCATTCGAACATCAAAAGAGAAGCTCAAGGTACTTAGCCCATATATATACATTAGACATTAGAGTCACATATGTACGAAATCACGAATCGAATTCAACATACTAGCTAATATTTCCCCTTAGCCGAATTTTCTAAGTCAAGCGAAAGCCATCAATAGGCTACCAATGGCCGAACATACACATCTATGCTAAGGCAGATTGCAACACTTAATACATTCTACAAGTATGGTCACTTGTGTTGACTAAACACCATTTGTTTCAAGTTCAAAACTTGGCTAATACACATATATACACTATTAAAGCATCCTCTCCCTTTACACTAATTCAACACATGCATTACCCATAATATACCAAATTACATTCGGCCTTAGCACACAACTTGCTAGCCGATTCTTCTCCATTTAGCAACCAATGAACTTACGAGCTCATTTGTTAGACTCTACTTCATCTAACAACAGCCTTATTTCTCTTCTATATCCTACCATGGCCGAATGCATCACAACACCTTACCATTTCAATTTTTTGTCATGGTTGAACAAGGAACTTAATGTCTCACTCAAGGATGCTAAAAAGGAGATTCAAGAGTTATCAATCCACCATCACATGCATCATTAACAAGCTTCACATTTAGCATGCAATGATATCAACACAAAATCCACCTTGGCCGAATACCATCCCCATGACATAGCAAAGATTTGAACCATGGGCTAATAAGAACATCAAGCTAGCAACTAAAAACATGCATGAATCTCATGGCACAACATCAAACATACCTTAATCTTGATACAAGTATGGCCGAACCTCCTCCTAATCCTCTTCTAAACCAAACATGGAGCAAGAATTCCTTCCTTCTTCCTTAGAATTTTCGGCCAAAAGAAAATGAAAAGGATGAACAATTTTTTTTTTCTCTTTTCTTCAACTCACGACAATTGGGGGGAGGGGAGAATCACACACCTTCTTTCTTTTTTTTTTTCATTTCTTTATTACCCATACTCCTTATTTTATTTATTCCAACATAAACCACTTACACAACATGTTTTATGACATGTTTTGCCCATCCCCCTTTGTCATGGCCGGCCACTAAGCTTTAATCTAGGGAAATTTGACATGCAAGCCCATCATTTTCACAACATGCATTAATAGGCCACTTTACATTTGCCTAGCACATTTCTAAATTTTCTCACATAAGTCCTATTTGATAAAATTCACTTACAATTAACAAAATTCAAACATGAATTTTTCACACATGCATATGTACATATAATGAGCACCAACTATGACGGCTAATTGTTTTTGTGACTCGGTTTAGTGGTCCCGAGACCACTTTCCGACTAGGGTCAATTTAGGGCCGTCACAACTCTCCCCCACTTAAGAAATTTTCGTCCCCGAAAATCTTACCGGTAAATAGGTTTGGGTATCGCTCTTTCATGGAGTTCTCGGGTTCCCAAGTAGCTTCTTCTATCCCGTGTTTGAGCCATAACACTTTCACTAGCGGAACCCTTTTGTTTCGCAACTCTTTCACTTCACGTGCTAGGATACGAATCGGTTCTTCTTCATAACTCATATTGGCTTGAATTTCAACCTCTGATGGACTAATTACGTGCGACGGATCAGATCTATAGACGTTGTGAATCTTTTCAATTTCAGGGGGCAAAATCCAACGATATGCAACTGGACCGACTCGTTCGGATATCTCATATGGCCCGATGAATCTCGGACTCAGTTTGCCCTTACGGCCAAATCGAAGTATCTTTCTCTAAGGTGAAACTTTAAGCAACACTTTATCTCCCACCTGATATTCAATGTCTTTTCGTTTCAAATCCGCGTACGATTTCTGACGATCTGCGGCTGCCTTTAGACTTTCACGGATTACCTTTACTTTCTGTTCAGCATCTTTAATCAAGTCTACTCTGAAAATTTTACTTTCACCGAGTTCGGTCCAAAACAATGGCGTACGGCATTTTCGACCGTACAAAGCCTCGTAAGGTACCATCTTAATACTTGACTGAAAACTATTGTTGTAAGCGAATTCAATCAAAGGTAAATACCGTTCCCATGAACCACTAAACTCGAGGATGCAACATCTCAACATATCCTCAAGTATCTGAATTATCCGCTCAGATTGACCATCTGTTTGTGGATGAAAAGCAGTGCTAAAATGCAGTTTGGTACCCAAAGCTTCTTGCAATTTCTTCCAAAATCGCGAGGTGAATCTCGGATCTCTATCCGACACAATAGAAATCGGTACCCCGCGTAATCTCACAATCTGAGAAACATACAATTCAGCTAGTTTATCCAATGAAAAATCCGTACGTATGGGGATAAAGTGAGCCGACTTAGTCAGTTTATCGACAACGACCCAAATGCATCTTTCTTACTTGCCGACATTGGTAACCCAGATACAAAATCCCTCGTGACTTATTCCCATTTCCATTCAGGTATCATGATCGGCTGAAGCAAACCCGTAGGCACTTGATGTTTCGCCTTCACTTGCTGACATACTAAGCACTTCGAAACAAAATCGGAAATGTTTTCATACCATACCACCAAAACTGGCGTCTCAGATCGTTGTACATTTTCGTACTCCCCGGGTGAATTGACATTCAGCTACAATGAGCTTCGTTCAGAATCATCGAAATGAGTTCTGAATTTCTTGGAACACACAACCGATTTCTATACCTCAAACAATCATCATCATCAATTTGAAACTCCGATTCCACATTCGGAACACATTCAGCCCGTTTTGCAACCAACTCATCGTCGACTTTCTGAGCTTCACGAATTTGATGAATCAATAATGGTTTGGCCTTTAATTCGGCTACTAACACATTGTTGGGTAGAATAGACAAGTGTACATTCATCGCTCGTAAAGCAAACAGTGATTTCCGGCTTAAGGCGTCTACAACCACATTAGCCTTCCCCGGGTGATAATCAATGACAAGCTCATAATCTTTTAACAACTCGAGCCAACGTCTTTGTCGCAGATTCAAGTCTCTTTGAGTCATCAAATATTTGAGACTTTTGTGATCCGAAAATACATGGCACTTCTCACCAAATAAGTAATGTCGCCATATTTTCAAGGCGAATACAATGGCAGCTAATTCGAGATCATGGGTCGGATAATTTTTCTCATGTGGCTTTAATTGTCTCGACGCATAGGCCACAACTCGACCTTCTTGCATCAATATGCAACCTAACCCAAGTAGGAGGCGTCACTATAGATGACAAACTCTTTGCACGATTCGGTGCACTAAAATTGGAGCTTCAGTCAAATAAGTTTTCGATTGATCAAAACTTTTCGACATTTTTCCGTCCATTCGAACTTAACATCTTTTTGAAGCGACTTCGTCATGGGTGTGGCTATCATCGAGAAACCTTTTACAAACCGTCGGTAGTAACCAAGAAGTCCCAAAAGCTCGAACCTCGAATATTTCTGGAGGCTTTCGATTAAGTATGGCTGAAATTTTTCTCGAATTAAACTCGAATACCGTCTGAGATACCACATGACCCAAGAAGCTAACCTCTCTTAACCGAACTCACACTTGCTGAACTTAGCATATAACCGCTTATCCCGTAAAATTTGCAACACTAATCTCGGTGTTCAAGATGTTCGGTCTCACCTCTTGAATAGACCAAGATGTCATCAATGAACACAACTACGAACCGGTCCAAATCATCGTCTCAAGATCCGATTCATCAAATCCATAAATCTGCAGGGCATTAGTGAGCCCAAACGGCATCACTAAGAACTCGTAGTGACCGTACCTCGTTCTGAAAGCAGTTTTAGGTACATCCGAATCTCGAATTCATGAATCGGTAATACCCGATCTCAAATCTATCTTTGAAAACACCGAGGCTCCCTTTAGTTGATCAAACAAATCATCAATACGTGGTAACGGATATTTATTCTTTATCGTCACTTTATTCGGTGACGATAGTCAATGCACAACCTCATGGTTACGTCCTTCTTTTCACAAACAATCTTGGTGCACCCAAGGTGAGAAACTTGGTCGAGCGAAACCTCTATCCGTCAATTCTTGCAACTAAGCTTTCAACTCTTTTAACTCGATTGGTGCCATACGATACGGAGCTATCGAAATCGGCGTAGTCCCACCTACAAGCTCAATACCAAACTCTATCTCCGAGCAGGAGGCAAACCCGGTAATTCTTGGAAAAACATCCGGTATTCACAAACCACCAAGCGCAGATTCGGTTTTATTTCTAACTCCTTATCATCAAGTACATACGCAAGGTATGCTTCGCACCCTTTCTTACATATTTACGGGCCAACATTGATGATATTACATTGGTAACCCCTTTAAGTCCGTAGACTCAACTCGGATCATCTCGTTATTTGCGCACCTCAAATCAATAGTCTTGCTTTTGCAATTCACAACCGCATCATGCACGGTCAACCAATCCAAACCAAGAATAACATCAAATTCATCAAGCGGCAAAAGCATCAAGTCCGTAGGAAAGCAGAACCTCAATTACTAGGGGACATTTCTTACACACTTTGTCGACAAGCACGTAACGACCCAAGGGATTTGACACCGAATTACGAACTCGATGAGACTCAATAGGTAAAGTCTTCTTTGGATGCTAAGGTTTCACATATATAAGAATGAGTATAACCGTGGTCAATCAAAGCAATCACATTAGTATCAAAGAGAGTGAAAGTACCGTAATAACATCTAGCGAGGAAGCATCCTCGCGTCTGGCGATAGCATAAGCCCTAGCAGAGCGCGAGCCTCGGATCTGGTCGTAGCATCTCTAGATCCTCTCGACCACCACTAGCATTGCCGTATTTCTAGATGGTCTACCTTGAGCGTGGTAGCACCGGTTTCCCACTCGATTTACATTACATTCGAGCAACCTCGGGCAATCTTTAATGAAGTGGTCAACTGATCCACACTTGTAACAAGAGCGGTCATGGAATCTACAACTTCCGAATGCCATTTTCCACAATCGGCACTCCGTTCTATCTCGACGATCATTTCCAACACTGGCGATCGAAGTGATTCGTGTGCTCACAGGGGTCGATCGCGATCTCGTCTAGAAAAGCCAAGTGTCCTAGACCGCCCAAGCCATCTCTAAATTTCTTCGATGGTGTGGGAAGGGCTTCCCGAAGACCTCTTCTGAAACTCCCTTGCTCCCACCTCGACTTTTCTTTTCTCCATCTTGAGCTCCTCGGCCTTGCAATCTCGCTCAACAAGTACTACAAATTCTCGGATTTCCAAGATGCCAACATACAGCTTTATATCATCATTTAGTCCATCCTCGAAATGTTTACACATTACGACTTCTGAGGAAATACATTCTCGTGCGTACTGGCTAAGCCTCACAAATTTTCGTTCATAGTCGGTAACCGACATGGAACCTTGTTTGAGTTCAAGAAATTCCTTCCGTTTTTGGTCAATGAATCTCTGACTGATATACTTCTTTCGAAACTCGGTTTGGAAGAACTCCCAAGTTACTTGCTCTCTAGGCACAACAGAAGTCAACGTATTCCACCAATAGTAGGCAGAATCACATAGCAAGGAGACAGTACACTTTAGGCACTCATCGGGTGTGCAAGATAGTTCATCGAGTACCCGAATAGTGTTGTCCAACCAAAATTCAGCTTGCTCGACATCATCACTATCCGTAGCCTTAAATTGATAGCCCGTGTTTTGATTCTATCAATGGGGCTTTTTAACCTTATTTGGTCGATTCTGGGAGGCATTGTAGGTGCAGGGGTTGTGTTTGTTGGGAATGGAGGTTGTGGAACAGCCGTATTAGTTCGAATGTATTGGTTGAACCAATCATTCATCACGCTATAGAAAGCTTGTCTAGCTTTATCATTTGGATTACTAGCATTAGGTTGAGAGTCCGCCGGCGCTGTCCCTTATGCGGGAGCAGGCGCTACACTCTCAAGATCATCAGCTACCGCTAGGTCGGGATCGGGATCCATTACTATAAATAAACACATTTGCAAATGTCAGAAATCACCACACTATCAAATAATCACAGAAAATGGCATGTATAGCTAAACCCAAACGCATTACGGTAGTCCTAGAATCGACTAAACCGCAGCTCTGATACCAATCTAATTGTAACACCCGTGCAGAGACCGCTGCCGGAGTCGGACACGAGGGTTAACGGCTTAAACCATTCATTTTCACAGTCCATTTTAAAATTTTCGAGGCGGTTGGCTAAGCTGCGTCACATCACTTTAAAAATCATATCTTGAGTTCAAAAACTCAAAAATCAGTTTCGTAATTTTTCCCTAAAACTAGACTCAGATATGCATCTACAAATTTTTTTTTTAATTTTTCGTTGGGCCAATTAGTACAGTTTATTAGTTAAAGTCTCTCCTGTTACAGGGTGCGACTACACTGACCATCATGCATTACGACCTGGATATCTCCCTGTACAGGGCTTCAATACTGATGCCGTTTGTTTCTATAGAAACTAGACTCAAATAGGAATCTATACATATATGGCATGACTCGTAATTACCTCTGGTTAATTTATAATGAATTTCCAAAGTCGGAACAGGGAATCCAGAAACCGTTCTGGCCCTGTTTCACAAAAACCTAAATATCTCTTAACATACAACTCATATGACCGTTTCGTTTCTTCCATATGAAAGTAGATTCATCAAGGTTCATTTACATAATTTATTCACTATTTAATTCCATTCCTACTATTTTTAGTGATTTTCACATCCACACCGCTGCTTCTGTCAAGATCGCCTTTAAGGTAGACTTTACCTATTTCATAGTTTCCATGATTCAATTGGCCCTTTTTGCATACATAGCACAAAGTATAATCATGATTAACCATTCCAATCGCTAATCGTTTCCAAACATTTCCATGCCTCTTAGTGATCAACATACAAAACGATTATAGTACTATGCTAAAACGATATATAGCCATTTTCGCATGGCTATCCAAATTTACACGAAATCCATGGGTACATGACCAACAACAAAAGGGTAGTCCTATACATGCCATTTCAAAGTTCAACCAAAATTGTACCAAAGGGGCTTTGATAGTGTGGGAGACTTCGACTTCCAAATATCCCGAGTCCGATGGTGACGAGCCAAAATCTATAAAACAGAGAAACAAAGAAACGGAGTAAGCAATTTATGCTTAGTAAGTTTTGAGCAAGGGATTCGGCACAACAAAAGCATAGCATTCATATAGCTAAGCGGATAATTTCATATGCACAAATTCTCAATATCATACTTACTTCACATTACCAACCCTTATGTTCATACACAAAAGATCAACTTAGCCAAAGGCGGTAGCTCATTTATCAAGCGGCGAATACTTATTTGTAAGGGCTCGACTACTTCAAAGCACATACGAAACATACCTCATTGTCGAGATTTCACAAGCGTATTAACTGAAATTTTTACAACAAGTTCATTCATTCCCGAATCACGTACCTTCAGAGTTTAACCGGATATAGCTACTCGTTCAAATACCTTCGGGACATAACCCGGTTATAGTAGCTCGCACAAATGCCTTCGGGACTTATCCCGGATTTAGTAACTCGCACAAATGCCTTCGGATCTTAGTCCGGATATAGTCACTTAGCACAAAGCCTTCGGAACTTAGCCCAAACATCATTCGAAGAACCATGCACACATATATCAATAAATCATGACACATCCATATTTCATTTTCATTACCAAAGCTCAACACAAGACACTTATCATATTTACAATTTCGGCTCAATAGCCACATACAAAGAGCATGATTTTGATTTATTTAAGACATAATCTAATCGAATCATAATTTAAGTTCCATTACTCAAAACTTACCTCGGATGTTGTCGAGCGGCTTCAACGGCTATTCGATCACTTTTTCCTTTCCTTATCCAACTGTGGTCCCCTAAGCTCTTGAGCTAATTCAAACAAATTTAACTTATCAAAGTCTCATTTTGCTAGCTTATGGCGAATATGACAAGGAGTTTGATAGGTCATATGGCCACCTTTTAGCTCAAATACACAATGATCATCGCATTTTAATCACATCAACAATTTAATACAATTCATTCGAACATCAAAGAGAAGCTCAAGGTACTTAGCCCATATATATACATTAGACATTAGAGTCACATATATACGAAATCACGAATAGAATTCAACATACTAGCTAATATTTCCCTTAGCGAATTTTCTAAGTCAAGCTAAAGCCATCAATAGGCTACCAATGGTGAACATACACATCTATGCTAAGGCCGATTGCAACACTTAATACATTCTACAAGTATGGTCACTTGTGTTGACTAAACACCATTTGTTTCAAGTTCAAAACTTGGCTAATACACATATATACACTATTAAAGCATTCTCTCCTTTACACTAATTCAACACATGCATTACCCATAATATACCAAATTACATTCGGCCTTAGCACACAACTTGCTAGCTGATTCTTCTCCATTTAGCAACCAATGCACATACGAGCTCATTTGTTAGACTCTACTTCATCTAACAACAACCTTATTTCTCTTCTATATCCTACCATGGTGAATGCATCACAACTCCTTACCATTTCAATTTTTGTCATGGTTGAACAAGGAACTTAATGTCTCACTCAAGGATGCTAAAAGGAGATTCAAGAGTTATCAATCCACCATCACATGCATCATTAACAAGCTTCACATTTAGCATGCAATGATATCAACACAAAATCCACCTTGGCGAATGCCATCCCCATGACATAGCAAAGATTTGAACCATGGGCTAATAAGAACATCAAGCTAGCAACTAAAAACATGCATGAATCTCATGGCACAACATCAAACATACCTTAATCTTGATACAAGTATGGCCGAACCTCCTCCTAATCCTCTTCTAAACCAAACATGGAGCAAGAATTCCTTCCTTCTTCCTTAGAATTTTTGGCCAAAAGAAAATGAAAAGGATGAACAAATTTTTTTTTCTCTTTTCTTCAACTCACGGCAATGGGGGGGGAGAATCACACACCTTCTTTCTTTTTTTTTTTTTCATTTCTTTATTACCCATTCTCCTTATTTTATTTATTCCAACATAAACCACTTACACAACATGTTTTATGACATGTTTTGCCCATCCCCCTTTGTCATGGCCGGCCACTAGGCTTTAATCTAGGGAAATTTGACATGCAAGCCCATCATTTTCACAACATGCATTAATAGGCCACTTTACATTTGCCTAGCACATTTCTAAATGTTCTCACATAAGACCTATTTGATAAAATTCACTTACAATTAACATAATTCAAACATGAATTTTTCACACATGCATATGTACATATAATGAGCACCAACTATGATGGCTAATTATTTTTTTGACTCGGTTTAGTGGTCGCGAGACCACTTTCCTACTAGGGTCAATTTAGGGCTGTCACACTATCCTGGCCTTGGGTACGGGTAAGGGGTGTTACATACACTGAATTACAGCAGATCAACTACCACCTCAAAAAAACCTCAAATGATGATGCGATGCTCCTAAGCTAAAAATCACAAGCTTCGCAGGCAAGTCTAAAATCTATGCATTTAAAACAATTAATATGTGAGCTCAATGAGTTAGGTAAGTACTCAAGTATAATTCTACTTATCCTATCCCCTTTATTACTATTGAGCCATTAGTAAAAGTTATCAAGAGTTCATTCATGACACCATTAGCCTTTTTAGAAAATTCATTTTAAATTATTGAATTGTAATGGCTCAACTTACACATTAGTGGTTGATTAGCCATTCAAATTATGAAGTTTAAACATGACTTTTATAGAGTATTCTAAGAAGTTTAATCAATCCTATAATTCATTTAGCCATAGTTTCTTAACACAATCACACATTAGTTCTATCTTTTATCAAAGTTCACTAATTTAGCCATACATAAGTTCATTCCATTTATGGTCACTTGTCATTTATTCCATTTAAAAGTTACACAAACAAATTTTTCGATCTCATTTTTTTTCTTATGGTCCTTATACTTATGAATCGGTTTCAAGTTTTTCCCTCATGGATAAACAATTCATATTCCTTCTTAATTATCTTATGATAAATTCTATTTATGCCACAAACCATTAGAGTATAATATTGTGTCACACTCATCTAGCTTATTCATATATTTAATTTTGTTTCGCCTATTAAGTTTTTTTGTACCAGCTCATTTTTCAGTGGTACCGAAAATGGCGATTTTTAAACTCTGTATTTCGATAATGGAGTTAGTTAGCCAAGGTACAAGTGGTGCATATCGAAAGTTAGTGGTTTTGGAAAATGAGGTACTGGGACCTCTTTTTCATAAATAGAGCTCATAAATATTAGTTTTCAATATTTATGGAGCTATTATATGCGGATTGAAGTTTGGACTAGAAATTTTGATAACTTGATAGTTAATTAAGGAAAAAGTTCTAAATTGTAAAAATTGTGAAAGTTAATTGTTATTAATCTTTATTAGTTAAAAGGGTTTAAAAATTAATTGTTTGAGGTTCTAAGTGGCAAATAGCCACTTTTCAATAGGTGGGACGATTGGTGTTTTAATTTTAAAGGTTTTATTTGTTAATTTTATGTTAAAATATTAAACTATATGTTAATAAAAATAAACAAAACAAATACCATCTTCTTCATTTTTCTTTTCAAAACAAAAAACAAACACCGAAAACACCATTGTTGAGTTTAAAGGTTTGGCC
Source organism: Gossypium arboreum (assembly GCF_025698485.1). Taxonomy (NCBI): domain Eukaryota; kingdom Viridiplantae; phylum Streptophyta; class Magnoliopsida; order Malvales; family Malvaceae; genus Gossypium; species Gossypium arboreum. Next base: position 112,174,246 of record NC_069077.1, on the reverse strand, counting down.
AAGCTTCAACTTATGCATGGTAATTCATTTCGGATTATGTTTCTCGTAATTTTTATATTTTTGAGATCGCTGTAGCTTAATCTAACTAACCCAATGACATTTTGAAATATTATCAAAGTTTTAAAAGTTACTATTGTTTTTCAAAAGCTTTTTGGATGCTAATGGTTGAGTTTGAAGCTTGTTATTGATATAAGACTAAATTATAAAGTGAAAATTATTAGTTTTGAATATAAGGACTAAAGTGTAAATATTTTGAAATTGGTATGAAATTTCTATAATTATAATTATTGATAATAGAGGGCTGTAGAAGGATGAATGTGAAATGAGTTTAAAAATTGAAGCTCAAATATGAAAGTTATGTTAATTTCGTTTTTAGGGGCTAAATTAAATAAAATGCAAAAATTTAAGACACATTTGAAAATAAAATTGAATTAATTTACGATTACAATAGGCTATTTTGAGATGTTTGAAATTGATTAATTGAATTAAATCATATTATAGATTAGGATTTGAAACAAACGAAAGATAAACGCAGAAAAATGAAAAATTACCTAAAAGTCCTTGGTGTCATATTCGTTGTCGATTTTAATTAGGTAAGTTTCATGTAACACCCTGAATTTGGGCCTAGAAGTTTTGGGCCTTGAGCATGGGAGCGGTTGAAGGCAGCTTATAATATTTTGTTGTGCATGTAAATTTCGTTAATGAAGGCTTGTTTTAGTGGTTAAGTGTACTGAGAAGTGTTGGTGAAGTCCTGGATTCAAATCTGGACTCTAGCAAAAATTTTGGTTTAAGGTGAATCAAATCCTGGGTGTAGTAGGTAGGCCTTAAGAATATTGGTGGGGAAATTGTGCCACAAAAAGCCTTGTGGTCTAGTGGCAAAGTAGCGCCACATAAGAGGTAGGAAGGTGGCGTCATAGAGTTGGCGAGGAGGTCTAGGGTTCGAAACTAATGGCAATCAAAGAGTATTTATTTTGCTAACAAGGGGCAGTAAGAGTTGGTGTTGAATTTAAACGTTGATGATGGAGGGATCCCATATCGGGAAGCTAACATAAGAGTGGATGCGAAGCTGGCTTTAAATAGAGAGAACCATAAGGAGAGTAAAGGTACCTTTCTTGGCTAATCCCTTTCGCTTCATGGCGTGCTCGTTTGGGTTGGGCGTCGGCTAAGAGTGCTCGGAGCGCGGATTAACTCCAGTCTCCTATCAGGTGTGTATTTCTCACTACTCTAGTCAGACGATGGCTACTTGGTCGCGATGGGCGAAAAGGGCCATGTAGGCCCAATGGGCCTACGGGCCCAATTGGATAAGTTGTTTGATTGGGTAGTAAATATTGGACTAGGCTAGGTGAATCTCATATCTATGGCTAGATTTGGGTTAAAAGGGCCACACGAGCGTGTGGGCCCATTTGGGCCGAGAAGGGCTTTAGGCTCATTCGTATTGTTATCCCTGTTTAAAATACTTTAGTTTACCAAATTACTGAAATACCCCCAGTTGTAAAATTACCAAAGTACCTCCGGTTTATAAAATTACCCAAATATCCTCAATTTGTAAAATTATCGAAATACCCTCAGTTTGTAAAATTACTGAAATACCCTCGACATGTAAAATTATCAAAGTACCCTTGAATTACAAAATTACTGTTTTACCCTCGATTTACAAAATTATCGTTTTACCCTCGATTTACAAAATTACCGTTTTACCCTCGATTTACAAAATTACTGTTTTACCCTTGATTTATAAAATTACTATTTTACCCTCGATTTACAAAATTACTATTTTACCCTCGATTTACTAAATTACTGTTTTACCCTTGATTTACAGAATTACTATCTTACCCTCGATTTACAAAATTACTATTTTACCCTCAATTTACAGAATTACCGTTTTACCCTCGATTTACAAAATTACTGTTTTACCCTTGTTTTACTGAATTACTTTTTGCCCTCGATTTACAAAATTACTATTTTACCCTTGATTTACAAAATTACCGTTTTACCCTCGATTGATAGAATTACTATTTTACCCTCGATTTACAAAATTACTGTTTTACCCTCAATTTACAGAATTACCGTTTTACCCTCGATTTATAAAATTACCATTTTACCCCTAGGGTGTTAAATGATTGTTTTGCCCTTGTGGGCAAGTGGTGACTTAATTTGTGTGGTTGTGGATTTGATTGTGAATATATGTTGGTGATATGAATGACTTGACTATGACTGTTTGATTCAAGTATGGGCATGATATTGTAATTCTGTATGTTGTATGCCATGACATGTATATCTGTTGCACGGGACACGGGTTTATATTGATGGAGAAAGAGTTCTGGCAGCCTCGTTGCAATCTGGTGGCCTCGCCACATATATCTGTTCTGGTGACTTCGTCACAATATCTAGCAGCCTCGCTGCAATCTGGTGGCTTCACCACACACACACACACACATATATATATATATATATATATATATATATATATATCTGTTTTGGTGTCCTAGCCACAATATTTGTATCTGGTGACTTCGTCACAATATCTCGCAGCCTCGCTGCAATTTCTGTGGTGTGTAGCGGTTGGGTGGGTCCAGTAGTCTCCCCACATGGTGTAAGGATGGTACGGGGGTGTATACGGCTGGATTGGGTTGGGATTGCATTCACATTCTGATTTTGATTACATTACGATCTTGATTACGATTCTAATTACATCACCTAATTACGATTACGATTACGATTTTGATTACGTCACCGATCCTAATTCGATTCTCATTCGATTCTAGTTACGATAATGTTTCTTATTCGTAATAGGCTAAGGCCCATCTGCATGCTGCATTATAGTGGGCTAAGGCCCAATTGATCTTGGCGTAAGTAAGGCTAGGGCCGACTTTTAATTCTTTTATATGACCGATGTTCCTTTTTATAGTAAGGGATTTCACACTGATTTTTCATAAACTCACCCCGTTTATTAACCTTTCAGGTAATTTCCAGCCTTAGACTGATTGGAGCTGCGAGGGACTCGGAGGAAGCCATACACTATTTATTTTATAGTTTTGATTATTACTTTTAAATGTTTTATGTGGGTTGTAGTAAAGCCGTTGTAATTTTCTGGATTTCAAATTTGGAATTTTATTTATTATTCTTATAATTGCTAGTATTAGAACATGGTTTTCCAAAGCAACTACTGTTGTTCAAAACATCACGTATCCGCAATTGTTTTTAAATTAAGCTTTCGCAACTACCAAGATTTTTACAAAGTTGTTAAGAATGTTATTTAGCTGAGGTTTTCTAACAAGGTTTAAAAAGGGTATAAGTTTTTAATTATTAAGAAGGGTTTTTAATGGAAACATGGTTTTCAAAAAACACTTCAATGTGGCACGCTAGATTCGAGCCAAACTTTACGTCTGGGCCGGGTTTGGGGTGTTACATTTCATATGAGACTTAATTTGTTATGATTGTTTATTATTGTGTTATTTAATCGCTTGATATTTTCATTGTTGTAATAAAATAATTATTGGCATCAAAAGAACTATAGTGCGAAGTATAATATATGTGGCTAATATGAATGGTTATATGATATGGAATGGTTATGAAATATTAATTGGATTAAATTACAAGTACACGATTATTTGATATGTGAACAAAAATAAATAAGTATATCGTTATTTGATATGTGTACGAAAATGTTCAAAAGAATGGAAATTATTGAATATGTGATACAGGGCTTGTGTGAACTCAAAGAATAGCTAGGATACAAATGACACATCATTAGGGTCTTTTATAGTAAGTAATTTGTAACAGTGTTGGCTTTATGTCTTATATATGCAACAGGTACTATGTACTGGTGGTGGACACCTTATCGATGGCTAAGATTTTGCATATATTCTGGATTCTTCAGAACTTGTGTAAGTGACATTATGTAATGGTTAATGTCTCGACTTGCTGTATACCTTACCAATGGCTAAGATTCTACATGTGTTGCAAATTCTTCACAGCTCGTGTAATTGTTAATGTCTTGTAACAGTCCGATTTAGACAGTAGTCAGAGTAGTGGTTTCAGGACCACATATCCGGGTCAGAAAAATAGATAAATATTATTTTTCGTGCTTATGATGTGTGAATTAGTATGTATGGAAGTTTCATAAGAAAATTTAATCGTTTGTGTGCTTAATTCGATAAAATGACTTAATCGCGTAAAATGTAAAAGTTGCTTGCTATATGTTAAAAGTGCTTATGTAACATCCTGATTTTCGGGTTTTTCACGATTCTTGATATTTTAAGTAAGTTTCTAAAATTTGGTATGTGATTATGGAATTCATAATTTGGGTATGTAAATGGGCTTATGGAAGGCCCATGAGTTGGCCAAAACCCGGTAGAATTTTTAAATTTTGGACTTAGGAGTTAGGGGTTCTGGCTAGGTGCCCTTATATAAAGTTGTGGGTAAAATGTATCACAAAAAGAGCTTTAGTAAAGTGGCAAGGGTGACGCCACTAAGCTCATAAAAAGGTGGCCTGTGGAGCATAGAGGAAGACCTGGGATCGATTCCCTGTGTTAGCAAATAGGGGTATTTATTTTTATGTGCAAGAAGGGTAAGTGTTGGAACCCAAGTGGATTCTGTAATAGGAGAGTTTGGATCAAGTCAAATGCATGGATTAAGGAGGGATAAGGGGAGAGATTTTAAGGATATGATATGAAGAAAGAGTTGGCCGAATAAGGGAGATTGGAGAGGGGATTTTCGGCAGAGGGGTTTTAGTTAGGGATTTTCGGCACTTAGGTATTGGTGTGTCATTTTCTCCCTTGAGGTTAGTCTTCTTCTCTCTTTTTCTTTTTGCAGCCGAACCTACCATCTCTTCTTCCATTTTTTCTTCCTTCTCTTTCTTTCAAACTAGCCCATTATTTCCCTTCATTCACCCATTATTTCTTTCCTTTATCTCTACTTCTGCCGAAATACCGCAAAAGTCGAAATCAGTAAAGCTAGGGGGGTGCCGATTCTTTGTGGCTAGCAACCTTTTCTTTCCTTTTCAATTGTTGGCGTTCAATTCCTTTACCTTTTAGTCATCCGGATTCAAGAGGGGAAAGACTGTGGTAAGTGCCCAAACTCTAAACGATTCCTAGAGTAACTATTGGCCAAAAGTCGAAACCCTATAATTTAGGGAGATGGCCGAATATGGGTATAGGCTTTATGGGGTCTTCTTTTAATATTTTTCGTGGTTTATTTAGTGGAGGAGCAGCAAGGTGTAGTGTCGACTTGGGGTAGCTTGGATCTCCGGAGTGGCTAGACTTAGTCATCAATCGCGACAAATGTAAGATTCCTAAGGCCATTATGGATGGTGGCCGAATGTGTAAGTATTAGTATTAGATTATTTTTTGTTTGGTTCAATTACGGGAAGCTGATTATTAATGATAGATTATAGGAGAAATCGTGTAGGAGATCTCGTCGAGGAATATCGCCGAACAGGTGTGTAACGAACCCTTTTTCATAGCTTAAAGCGATAAATGCCGAAAAGTCAAAATGCCAAAATTCTAGCATTTCGAGGACTTGTGAGCAAGAGAACGCTCATTAGTTAGTTAGATTCGTTGAGATGATGATCAGGAACATTGGAAACGGTAAGATCGTGATTTTTGGCATTCACGGTAAGTTGGGCCTCGAGGGGCTGCAATAGGGCCCAATAGGCTTTCGAGCCCATTTGGGAAAAATTGGTAGAAAACGGAAATCTGTTAAATTGCATGTTAAGACTGTTAAAACCGTCATGGAATATGGGCTAAGTGGGCCTAGATGACGAAATCGGCTAAGTAGGGCCCACTAAGGGTTTTAGGCCCAATAACTCAATTTCGCTAAAAATGGGCCAGAATCACTGTTTGCACCCATGAATTGTTGGTAACCGTTAATGAACATGGAAACCCTAATTTTTGGTAAAATTACAAGATTACCCTTATAACTTGAAAATGACCGTTTTGCCCCTAGGTAAAAATGACCATTATACCCCTAGGGTTTATGTATGAATTTAATACATGGGATTTTGATAAACATGGTATGTATGATATGCACATGACATGTATGATATGCACATGATATGTATGATATGCACATGCTGTATTCATAAATGCATTGGGTTGGGTTTTTATATGAATGGAGGAAGTGAAAAAGGGCTTATGCCCCAGTTATTAAAGGGCTTATGCCCCAGTTATTAAAAGGGCTTATGCCCCAGTTATTAAAGGGCTTATGCCCCAGTTATTAAAAAGGCTTTTGCCCCAGTTATTAAAAGAGGCTAGGCCTCTAGTTATATGATAAAGCAGCTATGCTGCCAGTGGAGAGTTATGGCGGGGTGGGTTGAGTTAATCCCCACATGGTGTGTTGGTTGGTACGGGTGGAGAGTAGCGGATGGTGGGTCAAGTAGTCTCCCTAAATGGGCTTGCATTCTTTCATTGGCATTACATGTGATATTGAAATGGGCTTATGGGCCATACCGTTTATAGTAAAGGCTTCGACCCAATAATATGAAATATGAAAAGGCTTCGGCCCAGTGTTATGAAATATGAAATATGAAAAGGGCTATGGCCCAGTACATGTTGAGATTGGATTTGGGCTTAAGCCCAACAGGCTGTTATTGTTTTGGGCTCTGAAAGGGGCTTGTTGCACACTGAGTTTCCAAACTCACCCCCCTTTCCTTAACCTAGCAGGTGAGCCTTGATGTGGGGACTTGGGCCGGAGGGGATTCAGAGTAGCCACGGTGATCGCCTTTGGACTTTTAAAAAAGCATTGGTTTTCATTAAATTTCCTTTAATTATTATTTATTTTTGGGTTGTAATAAGGCCATTTTAACTTTCCTTTTATTTCTTTTTGGGATTATTTTAATTTTAAATAACTTTAAACCTGGTTTGTAACACCCCGTTCCCGATACCGTCGCCGGAGTCGGACACGAGGGGTTCTCAGACCAACTCTCATGTGTCACATAGACTATTTTTAACATTTCCAGACAAGCTGGCAAACTGCGTCACTGTCACCTTTAAAAAATCATATCTCGAGTTCCAGAACTCAAAAACCCATTCCGTAAATTTTCCCCGAATTTAAACTCATATATCCATCCGTGGATTTATTTCTAGAATTTTTGGACGGGCCAATTGGTACAGTTTATTAGTTAAAATCACCCCTGTTTCAGGGTTCGACTACACTGACCTTTGCGCATTACGACCTGGATATCATCTCGTACAGAGCTCTAATGCTCATGCCGTTTGTTTCTAATGAAACTAGACTCAAAGGGGAATCTATGCATATAAGGCATGACTTCTAATTGTTTCTGGATAATTTATGGTAAATTTTCAAAGTCGAAACAGAGGATCCAGAAACTGTTCTGGCCCTGTCTCACGAAATCTTGAATATCTCCTAAATTACAGCTCATATGGTCTTTTTGTTTTGTCCATATGAAAATATACCCATCAAGCTTAGATTACATAATTTTTTTAGCATTTAATTCCACTTCTACAATTTTTAGTGATTTTTCGATCTCACATCACTGCTGCTGTCTGCAACAGTTACTGCAGTAGACTATGCCAATTTCATGAATCTTTCCTTGGCCTTACTAATCATCCATCATACGTGACACAAATTATGGCCACCTTATCAAAATTAAGGTTTCTAAGACTCGTGGCTATAGGTTTTAGCATCCCACTCAACCGACCACATAGGCCATTTTCACATGACTTAAAGTTTACAACCCAAAATTCAACAAAACAAAATAGCCTATACATGCCAAATGTTCTCCTAGATCGACTAAGAAGACAATACCAAAGATTGCTCGCCGGTGTGATGACTTCGTTGACGGTTCCGAGCACACAAAAGGAGACGAGTCCAAGAGACCTAAAATGGGTGACAAGAAAACACCGAGTGAGTTTATAACTCAGTAAGTCATAAGCACTTGATAATTATCCATAAGCAAAATTCATCACAAAGTGAATCAATGAAACGAGGCTAAGTATTTCATCCATACCGAACTATACCATAGTTCCTTAGACCTTTCGGTTCAATCTCATACATTCACATTTCATATACTAATCAATAGGATATTTAAGGCATTTTTATACTTCAACTCATTTTCACCACAATCATACAATTTCCATCATCACATAGTTTTAAAGCTTAACAAGCCCAACCCCGAGCATGAACATAGTGCCTATTCGCCATGAGCTCAAGGTACTTACCCGATCCGCTGTCCGTGATCAACTCGATAATGTCGCACACTCAGTGCCAATAGTGATGCAAAAGCATATAGTGAGTCCGCACACTTAGTGCTATATAATCAGCTCGCACACTTAGTGCTATATAATCAAATTCGCACACTTAGTGCTGTACAAATTTTAAACCCGCACACTTAGTGCCAATCTTGTCACCGTGTCCATTTATACCCGCACACTTAGTGCCGAGACCAAACACTTTACGCATTTTACCACCTTTATACATTCAACAATGTCATCATTCCATACACATATATTTCCATTTACACATCAACTCATTAAACACAATTGCATATATATTATGATCATTTAAATCAATACCAAATATATGCTTAATGACTTACCTCGGATGTTGTCGAACGTCTTCAACGGCTATTCAATTACTTTTTCCTTTCCTTTATCGGATCTAGTTCCCCTTTGCTCTTGAGCTTAATATTAACAAATAAATTGATTTAATCATTTTGAATATCAAAGGGGAAATTCAAGGTACTTAGCCCTTATATATTAGGCATTAGAGTCATATATGTATGCAATCATGAATCAAATTCCACATATTAGCCAATATTCTCCTTTAGCCGATTTTCTAAATCAAGATTAAGCCACCAATATGCTCACTTATAGCCGAATACACGAAATCACCCATCTATGTATTCAATCATGTGGCCGAATGTGCATGTTCCAATATAACACCATTTCCATTTCGTTTAACACTTAACATTTACCACATATCAATTTGGAGACTCTACTAACCCATCATACATCCGGCAATAGTCTATATCTCTCTCGGCCACTCCTTTCACAACATAATAAAACTTAAATTCAAAATCATTAGTGAGCATTTTATTTAGGCATGTACATCTACAACTGAATTCATCATATAAACATCTTTGAATTCACTCAAACATTCTCAATACAACACATTGCCCATTAGCAATTAGTTCATCAAACCAACATTTGACCCTATTTCCTTTAACACCATTGCATTCGGCAATGACCACATCATTTAACCAACTAAATAATAAACCACAACATTTGAATTCATCTTATTCTTCTCCCATTTAACCGAATGAATATCAAATGCAACTCAACTAACAACAACATTTTTTTCTTTCTAAAATGTATATACACTCTTCGACCGCTTCCAATTTGTACCTTTCAACCATGAATCCTACTCATCCAAGCATCAATTAAGCTGCTTAACAAGTAATTAACATCCCAAAGAAACTTATCAAAATGACACTAATTTAGCACTTGCGAATGGATATTGAGCTATGGACTCATGAAATTAAACCATGGGTCAAATAAGCTATGTACTTATCCATTTAGTCTCATAGTCAATTAAAAAGAAAAATCACCATGCATACCTTAAACTAGGATAGCCATGGCCGAATACCTTGGTTTCTCCTCTTCAAATTTCCCTTTTTTTTTTTTTCTTCTTTAAGAATCGGCTAAGCTAGGAAGAAGATGAACCAAACTTTTTTTTTGTTTTCTTTGCTCAATTCACGACAATGGGGGGGGGGGGGAGGCAACCACACACTCACATTTTCTTTTTTTTGTTTCTCTTCCTACTAACCTTAATATTTTATCTGTAATACCCCAAACCCGTGACCGTCACCGGATTTGACCACGAGGTGTTACCGGGCTTACTTTACTTATTCCTCTCTTGGAATTTTTTTTTGTTTTCCTTTTTCTGTTCCAGGCAGGCTAGTTAACTGCGTCACTGCCACCTTAAAAATCATATCTCGAGTTCCAGAACTCGAAAACCAAATCCGTAAATTTTCCCTGAATTTAGACTCATATATCCATCCATGGATTTATTTCTAGAATTTTTGGTTGGGCCAATTGGTACAGTTTATTAGTTAAAGTCACCCCTGTTTCAGGGTTCGACTACACTGACCTTTGTGCATTACGACCTGGATATCATCTCGTACAGAGCTCTAATGCTCATTCCATTTGTTTCTAATGAAACTAGACTCAAAGAGGAATCTATGCATATAAGGCATGACTTCTAATTGTTTCTGGATAATTTATGGTAAATTTTCAAAGTGGAAACAGAGGATCCAGAAACTGTTCTGGCCCTGTCTCACGAAATCTTGAATATCTCTCAAAATACAGCTCATATGGTTGTTTCGTTTCATCCATATGAAAATAGACCCATCAAGCTTCGAGTACATAATTTTGTTAGCAATTAATCCCACTTCTTCTATTTTTGGTGATTTTTCGATCTCATATCACTGCTGCTGTCCGCAACAGTTACTGCAGTAGACTATGCCAATTTCATGAATCTTTCCTTGGCCTTACTAATCATTCATCATACATGGCACAACTATGGCCACCTTATCAAAATTAAGGTTTCTAAGACCCGTGGCTATAGGTTCTAGCATCCCACTCAAACGACCACCTAGGCCATTTTCGAATGGCTTAAAGTTTACAACCCAAAATTCAACAAAACAAAATAGCCTATACATGCCAAATGTTCTCCTAGTTCAACTACGAAGACAATACCAAAAGATTTCCAGCCGGTGTGATGACTTCGTTGACGGTTCCGAGCACCCAAAAGGAGACGACTCCAAGAGACCTAAAATGGGTGACAAGAAAACACCGAGTGAGTTTATAACTCAGTAAGTCGTAAGCATTCTACAACCATCCATTAATAAAATTATCACAACATGAAACAATGCACGAGGCTAGGTACCCCATCCATATCGAACTATACCATAGTTCCTTGGACCTTTCGGTTCAATCTCATACCAACTCACCCAATGACATTTTATATACTTATTCAATAGAGTAATTGAGGCATTTCCATACATCATCTCATTTCCGCAATAATCATGCAATCAAATGACTTTCATCTATTCCACGTTACCTTATTTACGGAATGCAATTGAAATCATCACATAGATTTAAACTTACCAACTCAACCCGAGCATGAACATAGCATCTATTAGCCATGAACTCAAGGTGCTTACTCTTTCCGCTGTCCATACTCAACTCGATAAAATCACACCTCCATATAAATATTCAATCGATAGAACATACATATTAAATTCGCACGTGGTGTAATAAACGATCTCGCACACTTAGTGCCATGCGATTTAAGCTCGCACACATAGTGCCATATAATTTAAGTTTGCACACTTAGTGCCATATAATTTAAGTTCGCACACTTAGTGCCATACAATTTAAGTTCGCACACTTAGTGCCATACAATTTAAGTTCGCACACTTAGTGCCATACCTTCCAAGCCCGCACACTTAGTGCCAATCTTGTCACCGTGCCCATTTATTGCCCGCACACTTAGTGCCGAGACCAAACGCTCTACGCAAGTTACTACTTTTATACATTCAGCAATGTCATCATTCCATACACATACATTTTATATACACATCATCTCATTAAACACAATTTGCATGGATATTATGACCATTTAAATCAATACCAAATACATGCTTAATGACTTACCTCAGATGTTGTTGCACGTCTTCAACGGCTATTCAATTACTTTGACTTTCCCCTTGTCCAACTTTGATCCTTTGAGTTCTTGAGCTAAATCAAACAAATTTACTTCTCAATCAAACACACACATACGGCAACCATATTTTGCTTTTAACACATTCGGTCACTTGGGTGACCTATTTAACTTTCAAGCATTATTTCAATTCTTAGTTAAATAATGCCGAATACCATTAACTACTAATGCCACACACTCACATATGCATAAAATTAACCCCTACATGACCTATAGCTCATTCGATCATTCGTCTTTCAAGCTTATCAAGCTTCATATCATGCTTCCTTGGCCGAATATACATATAAGCACAATGTAGCATTTTATTCACTTCATGATACATTTGGCCTTGGCATAATTTTCATTAAAATCCTATTAGCCACTTTTAAAATGCCAATGTTACAAGGAAGGTTACCCAAATTCACATTCGGCAACTACACATACACAAGCCAATTTTTCTTCCTATCATCAAATTTAACACGAATCACAAACTTAAACCCTCAATAGCTACTATGGCGAATAGATCCTTTCTATTCCATTTAACTACCATAAATTTAAAGTATTTAAATCAAGTTCATGAGTTTCTAATGCAAGAATTAGGCCAACCTACTAACCTTAACACCCACATTCGCAAGTGACCACATACACACTCTCATAGCCGAATTTCCATATTACCAAAATCCTCAATACACATATTCCCTTATTCAACTTCAATTTAAGCTCCCTACTCACAAAACACAAGGAATAGAAATCATCTTCTAAGTTTCCTACCTTAGCAGAATGGCCAAATCACCACAAGGATCTAAATTCACACATGGGCTCAATCAAAGACCTATCCATCAACTAAATTTTATGAAATCTCAAAGAATTTACTTAAAACTTACCTCAATCAAACAAGTAGAAGACCGAATACCTAGCTTCTTCCCCCTTTTCTCTTCCTTTAGTTCATGGCAAGAAGAACAAAACATAACCAAATTTCTCCTTTCTTTCTTTTATCAATTTCCTTCTTCTATTCGCCAAGACACCCAAGGATGAGCAACAAAACTTTTTTTTCTTTCTTTCTTTGCTTAGTCACGGCAATGGGGCATCCACACACACTATTTCTTTTTTTTTTTTTTGTTGTCAACATTTTCTTTAATGCTAGCTTTTTATTTTATTGCTTCATACATACCTCACTAACCAAACATGTTGGAAACATGTTTCCTTTGCCCATCAACACCCATCTTGGCCGGCCACTATAGAATAATTTGGGAAATTTGACATGCAAGGACAACATTTCCTAGTATGCATCAATAGGCCACTTCAACATTTGCCTATCACATTTCTAAGTTTTCTCACACAAGTCTTATTTAGCAAAATTCACTTAAAATTTTCAAAATTCAAACACGAAATTTCCACACATGCCTATATACACATATAATAAACACAGAATCCAATATTTAATTGTTTTTATGACTCGGTTTGTGGTCCCGAAACCACTTCCCGACTAGGGTCAATTTGGGGCTGTCACAACTCTCCCCCACTTAAGAAATTTTCGTCCCGAAAATCTTACCGGTAAACAGGCTCGGGTATCGCTCTTTCATAGAGTCCTCAAGTTCCCAAGTGGCTTCTTCAGTTCCGTGCTTATGCCACAACACCTTCACTAATGGGATTTTCTTATTGCGCAACTCTTTTACTTCGCGCATCAGAATGCGAACCGCTCTTCTTCATAACTCAAATTAGGTGAACCTCGACCTCGGATGGAGTGATTACGTGTCGGGTCGGAGACCTATATCGTCAAGCATCGAGACATGGAAAACGTTGTGACTCTTTTCAAGCTCGGGGTAAAATTAATCGGTGGCGGCGGCCCAACTCGTTCGGATACTTCATACGGACCGATGAACCTCGGACTCAATTTGCCCTTACGGCCAAATCTAAGCACCTTCTTCGGGTGAGACTTTGAAAATACCTTGTCTCCAACACGATATTCAATGTCTTTTCTCCTCAAATCCGCATCGACTTTTGGCGATCCGGCGACTTTCAAACTTTCACGAATTACTCGAACTTTCGCTCGGTATCTTTAATCAAATCAACCCCAAAGATTTTACTTTCACTAAGTTCACCCGAATAATGGGTGCGGCATTTACGATCGTATAAAGCCTCGTAAGCGCCATCTTAATACTTGATTGAAAACTATTGTTGTAGGCGAATTCAATCAAAGGTAAATACCGTTCCCATGACCCACTAAACTAAAGGATGCAACATCTCAACATATCCTCGAGTATTTGAATTATCCGTTCGGATTGACCATCGGTTTGGGGATGAAAAGCAGTGCTAAAATGCAGCTTGGTACCCAAAGCTTCTTGCAACTTCTTCCAAAATCGCGAGGTAAATCTCGGATCTCTATCTGACACAATGGAAATAGGCACCCCGTGTAATCTCACAATCTGAGAAACGTACAATTCGGCTACAATGGGCTTCATTCAGAATTATCGAAATAAGTTCCGAATTCTTTGGAACACACAGACAACTTCTGAACCTCAAACAATCGTCATCATCGATTTGAAACTCCGATTCCTTGTTCGGAACACACTCAGCCTGTTTTGCAACCAACTCATCGTCGGCTTTCTGAGCTTCACAAATTTGATGTATCAATAATGGTTTGGCTTTCAATTCAGCTACTAACACATTGTCGGATCGAACGGACAAGTGCACATTCATTGCTCGTAAACCAAATAGTGATTTACGACTTAAGGCATCCGCAACCACATTCGCCTTTCCCGGGTGATAGTTAATGACCAGCTCATAATCCTTTAACAGCTCGAGCCAACGTCTTTGTCGGAGATTTAAGTCTCTTTGAGTCATCAAATATTTGAGACTTTTGTGATCCGAATAAATATGACACCTTTCTCCGAACAAGTAATGCCGCCATATTTTCAAGGCGAACTCTATGGCTGCTAGTTCAAGGTCATGGGTCAGATAGTTTCTCTCATGCGGCTTTAGTTGTCTCGACGCGTAAGCCACAACTCGACCCTCTTGCATCAACACACAACCTAACCCAAGCAAGGATCGTCATCAGTATATGACAAACTCTTTCTGGGACTCAAATTGTACTAATCTTTGGGGCCTCGGTTAAGCAGTTTTTAGTCGATCGAAACTTTCTTGACACTTTTCGACCACTCAAACTTAACATCTTTTGGGAGTAGTTTCGTCATCGGTGCAGACTATCATCGAAAAACCTCTCACAAATCGTCGATAGTATCCGGCAAGCCCAAAAAGCTCTAACCGGTAACATTCCTTGGAGGTTTCCAATCGACTATGGCGAAATATTGTTCGGGTCCACCACGACACCGTCACGGACACCACGTGCCCCAAAAGCTAACCTCTCTCAACCAAAATTCACATTTATGAACCTTGCGTATAACTGCTTATCTTGTAAAATTTGCAATACTAGCCTCAGGTGTTCCGCATGTTCAGTTTCATCTCTCGAATAGACCAAAATGTCATCAATAAATACAACTACGAACCGATCCAAGTATGGCCTGAAAATTCTATTCATTAAATCCATAAATACCGCAGGGGCATTAGTGAGCCCAAACGGCATCACTAAGAATTCGTAGTGACCGTACCTCGTTCTAAGAGCAGTTTTGGGTATGTCCGATTCTCGGACCCTCAATTGATAGTACCCCGACCTCAAATCTATCTTTGAAAACATTGAGGCTCCCTTTAATTGATCAAACAAATCGTCAATTCTTGCAATTGAACCTTCAATTCCTTTAATTCCGTTAATGCCATACGATATGGGGCTATTGAGATCGGCGTAGTACCCGGTACTACTTCGATGCCGAATTCCACTTCTCGAACCGGTGGCAATCCCGGTAACTCCTCAGGAAAAACATCCGAATACTCACAAACCACTGGTACCGATTCGAGTTTCCTTTCCATCTCTTTACTTTCAAACACATACGCAAGGTATGTTTCACACCCCTTTTTCACATATCTCCGAGCGGTCATAGAAGATATTATCGCTGGCACTCCTTTTAAATTAGTAGACTCGACTCGGACTACCTCATTATTTACACTCCTCAAATCAATGGTTTTCCTTTTGCAGTCCACCACTGTATCATGTACGGTCAGCCAATCCATACCAAGAATAACATCGAATTAATCAAATGGTAGAAGCATCAGATCTGCCAGAAAACAGGATTCTCGAATTATTAAGGGGCATCTCTTGTACACTTTATCAACGAGTACGTATTGACCCAAAGGGTTTGACACCCGAATTACGAACTCAGTAGACTCAACAGGTAGAGCCTTACTGGATGCTAAGGTTTCACATACATATGAATAAGTAGAGCCAGGGTCAATCAATGCAATCACACTAGTATCAAAGAGAGTGAAAGTACCAGTGATAACGTCGGGAGGATGCCTCCTCTCGTCTTGCGGATAGCATATGCTCTAGCGGAGCACAAGTCTCGGATCGAACAACCGTATCAGAGGCCCCTCTCTGATTACCACCCCTACCTCATGAAATCCTCGGGGGTCTACCTCTAGCCGTCGTCCCACTAGATCTTGCACCTTGCATCTTATTCTTCTCATCTAGCTTCGTGCAATCTCTAATGAAGTGGTCCTTGAACCGCATCCATAATGAGCCCTATTAATGGACTTACCCCAACATTCACCTATGTGTCGTCTTCCACATTGGGGGCATTCGGGCTTTTCTTGATGATTATTGCCCACACTAGCTACCGAAGTAGCTCGTGAGTCCATCGATGGTCGTGCTCTAATGGAAATCCCCGCAGTCGCCCTCGACTTATTTGTGTCCTCTCTGAACTTCTTTACAGCCGAAAATGGAGCTTTACCCATCGATCTTTTACGATAATCTCTTGCTTCAAATTCAGCCTTCTTCTTCTCCTTTCCAAGTTCTTCTGCCTTGCAGGCTCGTTCAACTAGTGTTACGAACTCCTTTATCTCCAAAATACCCACTAGTAGCTTTAATTCTTCATTCAATCCTTCTTCAAATCTTTTGCACATAGCAACCTCATCAGCCACACACTCCCGGGCATACCGACTGAGTCTTACAAACTCGTGTTCGTATTCAGATACTATCATACGGCCTTGCTTGAGTTCCAAGAATTCCTTACGCTTCTGATCGATGAACTGTTGACTAATGTATTTCTTTGAAATTACGATTGAAAGAAATCCCAAGTAACTCGTTCGTTTGGGACTATGGAAATTAAAATCCTCCACCAATAGTAAGCTGAGTCTCGCAACAAGGATATAGCACACTTAAGACATTCATCGGGTGTGCATGATAGTTCCTCAAACACTCGAATGGTGTTATCAAGCCAGAACTCGGCCCTTTCGGTATCATCAGTAACTAGGGCCTTGAACTCCTCGGCCCCGCGCTTCCTAATCAAGTCCACAGATGGTTTACTCAGTCTCACAGGATCAGTAACTAGAGGCATTTCGGGCTCTTGGGGTGGAGTATTTAAATTCGGGAATGGTTGGACAACCGGGTTGGTTCGGGCATATTGCGCGACCTACTCATTCATCATAGTGAAGAAGGCTTGTTTCGCCCCTTCATTTTGATTATTCGCGGATGACTAAGGCTCAACAGGCGGCGTCCCTTGCGCGGGAGCAGCCGCTACACTTTCAACGTCATCCGCCAAGGGTCTCTCTACCCCGGGTTCCATTTTCTAATCAAAACAAAATTTGAACCGTCAGAAGTCATCACATTTTTAAGCACTAACAATTTGGCATGTATAGCTAGACTCACACGCGCTATGGTAGTCCTAGAACCGACTAAACCATAGCTCTGATACTAACAAAATGTAACACCCCAAACCCGTGACCGTCACCAGATTTGACCACGAGGTGTTACCGGGCTTACTTTACTTATTCCTCTCTTGGAAATTTTTTTTTTTGTATTCCTTTTTCTGTTCCAGGCAGGCTAGTTAACTGCGTCACTGCCACCTTAAAAATCATATCTCGAGTTCCAGAACTCGAAAACCAAATCCGTAAATTTTCCCTGAATTTAGACTCATATATCCATCCATGAATTTATTTCTATAATTTTTCGTTGGGCCAATTGGTACAGTTTATTAGTTAAAATCACCCCTGTTTCAGGGTTCGACTACACTGATCTTTCCGCATTACGACCTGGATATCATCTCGTACAGAGCTCTAATGCTCATGCCGTTTGTTTCTAATGAAACTAGACTCAAAGGGGAATCTATGAATATAAGGCATGACTTCTAATTGTTTCTGGATAATTTATGGTAAATTCTCAAAGTCGAAATAGAGGATCCAGAAACTGTTCTGGCCCTGTCTCACGAAATCTTGAATATCTCTCAAAATACAGCTCATATGGTCATTTCGTTTCATCCATATGAAAATAGACCCATCAAGCTTCAAGTACATAATTTTGTTAGAAATTAATTCCACTTCTACTATTTTGGGTGATTTTTCGATCTCATATCACTGCTGCTGTCCGCAACAGTTACTGCAGTAGACTATGCCAATTTCATGAATCTTTCCTTGGCCTTACTAATCATTCATCATACATGGCACAACTATGGCCACCTTATCAAAATTAAGGTTTCTAAGACCCGTGGCTATAGGTTCTAGCATCCCACTCAAACGACCACCTAGGCCATTTTCGCATGGCTTAAAGTTTACAACCCAAAATTCAACAAAACAAAATAGCCTATACATGCCAAATGTTCTCCTAGTTCAACTACGAAGACAATACCAAAAGATTTCCAGCCGGTGTGATGACTTCGTTGACGGTTCCGAGCACCCAAAAGGAGACGAGTCCAAGAGACCTAAAATGGGTGACAAGAAAACACCGAGTGAGTTTATAACTCAGTAAGTCGTAAGCATTCTACAACCATCCATTAATAAAATTATCACAACATGAAACAATGCACGAGGCTAGGTACCCCATCCATATCGAACTATACCATAGTTCCTTGGATCTTTCGGTTCAATCTCATACCAACTCACCCAATGACATTTTATATACTTATTCAATAGAGTAATTGAGGCATTTCCATACATCATCTCATTTCCGCAATAATCATGCAATCAAATGACTTTCATCTATTCCACGTTACCTTATTTACGGGAATGCAATTGAAATCATCACATAGATTTAAACTTACCAACTCAACCCCGAGCATGAACATAGCATCTATTAGCCATGAACTCAAGGTGCTTACTCTTTCCGCTGTCCATACTCAACTCGATAAAATCACACCTCCATATAAATATTCAATCGATAGAACATACATATTAAATTCATACGTAGTGCTTAATAAACGATCTCGCACACTTAGTGCCATGCGATTTAAGCTCGCACACATAGTGCCATATAATTTAAGTTTGCACACTTAGTGCCATATAATTTAAGTTCGCACACTTAGTGCCATACAATTTAAGTTCGCACACTTAGTGCCATACAATTTAAGTTCGCACACTTAGTGCCATACCTTCCAAGCCCGCACACTTAGTGCCAATCTTGTCACCGTGCCCATTTATTGCCCGCACACTTAGTGCCGAGACCAAACGCTCTCATGAAGTTACTACTTTTATACATTCAGCAATGTCATCATTCCATACACATACATTTTATATACACATCATCTCATTAAACACAATTTGCAT
The DNA here is from genome assembly GCF_025698485.1 of Gossypium arboreum. NCBI lineage: Eukaryota > Viridiplantae > Streptophyta > Magnoliopsida > Malvales > Malvaceae > Gossypium > Gossypium arboreum. Next base: position 112,154,875 of record NC_069077.1, on the reverse strand, counting down.
GGATATTATGACCATTTAAATCAATACCAAATACATGCTTAATGACTTACCTCAGATGTTGTTGCACGTCTTCAACGGCTATTCAATTACTTTGACTTTCCCCTTGTCCAACTTTGATCCTTTGAGTTCTTGAGCTAAATCAAACAAATTTACTTCTCAATCAAACACACACATACGGCAACCATATTTTGCTTTTAACACATTCGGTCACTTGGGTGACCTATTTAACTTTCAAGCATTATTTCAATTCTTAGTTAAATAATGCCGAATACCATTAACTACTAATGCCACACACTCACATATGCATAAAATTAACCCCTACATGACCTATAGCTCATTCGATCATTCGTCTTTCAAGCTTATCAAGCTTCATATCATGCTTCCTTGGCCGAATATACATATAAGCACAATGTAGCATTTTTATTCACTTCATGATACATTCGGCCTTGGCATAATTTTCATTAAAAATCCCTATTAGCCACTTTTAAAATGCCAATGTTACAAGGAAGGTTACCCAAATTCACATTCGGCAACTACACATACATAAGCCAATTTTTCTTCCTATCATCAAATTTAACACGAATCACAAACTTAAACCCTCAATAGCTACTATGGCCGAATAGATCCATTCTATTCCATTTAACTACCATAAATTTAAAGTATTTAAATCAAGTTCATGAGTTTTTAATGCAAGAATTAGGCCAACCTACTAACCTTAACACCCACATTCGGCAAGTGACCACATACACACTCTCATAGCCGAATTTCCATATTACCAAAATCCTCAATACACATATTCCCCTTATTCAACTTCAATTTAAGCTCCCTACTCACAAAACACAAGGAATAGAAATCATCTTCTAAGTTTCCTACCTTAGCCTCGTTCAAAATCATCGAAACAAGTTCCGAATTCCTTGGAATACATAATCGACCCTTGAACGTCAAGCAATCATTGTCGTCAATCTGAAATTCTGATTCCTCATTCGAAACACATTCAGCTCGTTTAGCAACCAATTCAGCGTCGACCTTCTGAGATTCAAGTATTTGATGAATCAATAACGGTTTGGCCTCTAATTCAACTACTAGCACCTCATCGGGTGAAACGGATAGGTGAGCATCCATCGCTCTCAAAGCAAACAGTGCTTTACAACTTAAAGCATCGGCCACCACGTTGGCCTTTCCCGGGTGATAATCAATGATAAGTTCATAGTCTTTCAACAACTCAAGCCAACATCTTTGTCGTAGATTTAGATCTCTTTGAGTTATCAAATATTTAAGACTTTTGTGGTCCGAATAAATATGACACCTTTCTCCAAACAAGTAATGTCGCCATATTTTCAAGGCGAACACTATGGCTGCTAGTTCAAGGTCATGGGTCGGATAGTTTCTCTCATGCGGCTTTAGTTGTCTCGACGCGTAAGCCACAACTCGACCCTCTTGCATCAATACACAACCTAGCCCAAGCAAGGATGCGTCATCAGTAAATGATTTAACTCTTTCTGGGACTCATTTGTGTACTAGCACTGGGGCCTCGGTTAAGCAGGTTTTCGGTCGATCGAAACTTTCTTGACAGCGTTCGACCACTCGAACTTAACATCTTTTTGAAGTAGTTTTGCCAGCGGTGCAGCTATCATCGAAAAACCCTTTACAAACCGTCGATAGTATCCGTGAGCCCTAAAAAGCTCCTAACTTCGGTAATATTCCTTGAGGTTTCCAATCGACTATGGTCGAAATTTTGTTCGGTCCACTCGACACCGTCACGGACACCACGTGCCCCAAAAGCTAACCTCTCTCGGTCAAAATTCACATTCTTGAACTTTGCGTATAATCGCTTATCTCGTAAAATTTGCAACACTAGCCTCGGTGTTCAAGATGTTCGATTTCATCTCTCGAATAGACCAAAATGTCATCGATAAATACAACTACGAACCGATCCAAGTATGGCCTGAAAATTCTATTCATTAAATCCATAAATACCGCGAGGGCATTAGTGAGCCCAAACGGCATCACTAAGAATTAAGTAGTGACCGTACCTCGTTCTAAAAGCGTTTTGGGTATGTTCGATTCTCGAACCCTCAACCGATAGTAACCCGATCTCAAATCTATCTTTGAAAACACCGAGGCTCCATTTAATTGATCAAACAAATCGTCAATTAAGTGGCAGCGGATATTTATTCTTTATCGTCACTTTATTCAACGGCGATAGTCGATGCACAATCTCATGGTTCCATCCTTCTTCTTCACAAACAACACTTTGGTGCGCCCATGGAGAAAAACTTCGGTCGAAAGCGAAACCTCTATCCGTCAATTCTTGCAATTGAACCTTCAATTCCTTTAATTCCGTTAGTGCCATACGATACGGGGCTATTGAGATCGGCGTAGTACCCGGTACAACTTCGATGCCGAATTCCACTTCTCGAACCGGTGGCAATCCCGGTAACTCCTTAGGAAAAACATTTGAATACTCACAAACCACTGGTACCGATTCGAGTTTCCTTTCCGTCTCTTTACTCTCAAACACATACGCAAGGTATGTTTCACACCCCTTTTTCACATATCTCTGAGCGGTCATAGAAGATATTATTGCAGGCGCTCTTTTTAAATCAGTAGACTCGACTCGGACCACCTCATTATTTGCACTCCTCAAATCAATGGTTTTCCTTTTGTAGTTCACCACTGCATCATGTGCGGTCAGCCAATCCATACCAAGAATAACATCAAATTCATCAAATGGTAGAAGCATCAGATCGGTAGGAAAAGCGAGATTCTCGAATTATTAGGGGGCATCTCTTGCACACTTTATCAACGAGTACGTATTGACCCAGAGGGTTTGACACTCGAATTACGAACTCAGTAGACTCAACAGGTAGAGTCTTACTGAATGCTAAGGTTTCACATACATATGAATGAGTAGAGCCAGGGTCAATCAATCCAATCACACTAGTATCAAAGAGAGTAAAAGTACCAGTGATAATGTCAGGGGAGGATGCCTCTTCTCGTGCGCGGATGGCATATGCTCTAGCAGGAGCACGGGTCTCGGATCAAACAACCGTATCAGAGGCCCCTCTCTGACTACCACCCCTACCTCCTAAAATTCTCGGGGGTCTACGTCTAGCTGTCACTCCACTAGGTCTTGCACCTTGCATCTTATTCTTCTCATCAAGCTCCGTCCAATCTCTAATGAAGTGGTCCTTCGAACCGCATCCGTAACAGGCCTTGTTAGTAGACTTACCCCAACATTTACCTAGGTGTCGTCTTCCACATTGGGGGCATTCCGGTTTCTCTTGATGATTATTGCCCACACTAGCTACCGAAGTAGCTCGGGAGTCCGTCGATGGTCGGGCTCTGATGGAAATTCCCGCAGTCGCCCTCGACTTACTAGTGTCCTCCCTGAACTTCTTTACAGCCGAGAACGGAGCTTTACTCGTCGATCTTTTACGATAATCTCTAGCTTCAAATTCAGCCTTCTTCTTCTCCCTCCCAAGTTCTTCCGCCTTGCAAGCTCGTTCAACTAGTGTTACAAATTCTTTTATCTCCAAAATACCCACCAGTAACTTTAAATCTTCATTCAATCCTTCTTCAAATCTTTTGCACATAGCAACCTCATCAGCCACACACTCCGAGCCATACCGACTAAGTCTTACGAACTCGTGTTCGTATTCAGATACTGTCATACGGCCTTGCTTGAGCTCCAAGAATTCCTTACGCTTTTGATCGATGAACCGTTGACTAATATATTTCTTTGAAATTCGTTTGAAAGAAATCCCAAGTAACTTGTTCCTTTGGGACTATGGAAATCAAGGTCCTCCACCAATAGTAGGTGAGTCTGCAACAAGGATATAGCACACTTAAGACATTTATCGGTGTGCATGACGAGTTCATCAAACACCGAATGGTATTATCAAGCGAACTTGGCCCTTTCGGCATCGTCGATAACTATGGCCTTGAACTCCTCGGCCCCGCTTCCTAATCAAGTCCACGGTGGTTTACTCGGCCTCACGGGATCGATGGCGATGGCATTACGGGCTCTTGGGGTGGGGTATTTAAATTCGGGAATGGTTGGATGATCGGATTGGTTCGGGCATATTGCACGACCCACTCATTCATCATGGTGAAGAAGGCTTGTTTCACCCTTCATCTTGATTATTCGCAGATGGTGAGGCTCAACAGCGGTGTCCCTTGCGCAGAGCAGCCGCTACACTTTCAACGTCATCCGCTAAGGGTCTCTCTACCCCGGGTTCCATTTGCTAATCAAAACAAAAATTTCAACCGTCAGAAGTCATCACATTATTAAGCACTAACAATTTGGCATGTATAGCTAAACTCACACGCGCTACGGTAGTCCTAGAACCGACTAAACCATAGCTCTGATACCAATAAAATTGTAACACCTCGTTCCGATACTGTCACGGAGTCGGACACGAGGGGTTCTCGAACCAACTCTCATGTGTCACACAGACTATTTTTAACATTTCCAGACAAGCTGGCAAACTACGTCACTGTCACCTTAAAAAAATCATATCTCGAGTTCCAGAACTCGAAAACCCATTCCGTAAATTTTCCCCGAATTTAAACTCATATATCCATCCGTGGATTTATTTCTAGAATTTTTGGACGGGCCAATTGGTACAGTTTATTAGTTAAAGTCACCCCTGTTTCAGGGTTAGACTACACTGACCTTTGCGTATTGCGACCTGGATATCTTCTCGTACAGAGCTTCAATGCTCATTCTGTTTGTTTCTAATGAAACTAGACTCCAAGGGGAATCTATACATGTAAGGCATGACTTCTAATTGTTTCTGGATAATTTATGGTAAATTTTCAAAGTCGAAACAGAGGATCCAGAAACCGTTCTGGCCCTGTCTCACGAAATCTTGAATATCTCTTAAATTACAGCTCATATGGTCATTTCGTTTCATCCATATGAAAATAGACCCATCAAGCTTCGATTACATAATTTTTTTAGCATTTAATTCCACTTCTTCTATTTTTAGTGATTTTTTGATATCACATCACTGCTGCTGTCCGCAACAGTTACTGCAGTAGACTATGCCAATTTCATGAATCTTTCCTTGGCCTTACTAATCATCCATCATACGTGACACAAATTATGGCCACCTTATCAAAATTAAGGTTTCTAAGACTCGTGGCTATAGGTTTTAGCATCCCACTCAACCGACCACATAGGCCATTTTCACATGGCTTAAAGTTTACAACCCAAAATTCAACAAAACAAAATAGCCTATACATGCCAAATGTTCTCCTAGATTGACTAAGAAGACAATACCAAAGATTGCTCGCCGGTGTGATGACTTCGTTGACGGTTCCGAGCACACAAAAGGAGACGAGTCCAAGAGACCTAAAATGGGTGACAAGAAAACACCGAGTGAGTTTATAACTCAGTAAGTCATAAGCACTTGATAATTATCCATAAGCAAAATTCATCACAAAGTGAATCAATGAAACGAGGCTAAGTATTTCATCCATACCGAACTATACCATAGTTCCTTAGACCTTTTGGTTCAATCTCATACATTCACATTTCATATACTAATCAATAGGATATTTAAGGCATTTTTATACTTCAACTCATTTTCACCACAATCATACAATTTCCATCATCACATAGTTTTAAAGCTTACCAAGCCCAACCCCGAGCATGAACATAGTGCCTATTCGCCATGAGCTCAAGGTACTTACCCGATCTGCTGTCCGTGATCAACTCGATAATGTCGCACACTCGGTGCCAATAGTGATGTAAAAGCATATAGTGAGTCCGCACACTTAGTGCTATATAATCAGCTTCGCACACTTAGTGCTATATAATCAAATTCGCACACTTAGTGCTGTACAAATTTTAAACCCGCACACTTAGTGCCAATCTTGTCACCGTGTCCATTTATACCCGCACACTTAGTGCGAGACCAAACACTTTACGCATTTTACTACCTTTATACATTCAACAATGTCATCATTCCATACACATACATTTCCATTTACACATCAACTCATTAAACACAATTGCATATATATTATGATCATTTAAATCAATACCAAATATATGCTTAATGACTTACCTCGGATGTTGTCGAGCGTCTTCAACGGCTATTCAATTACTTTTTCCTTTCCTTTACGGATCTAGTTCCCTTTGCTCTTGAGCTTAATATTAACAAATAAATTGATTTAATCATTTTGAATATCAAAGGGGAAATTCAAGGTACTTAGCCCTTATATATTAGGCATTAGAGTCATATATGTATGCAATCATGAATCAAATTCCACATATTACCCAATATTCTCCTTTAGCCGATTTTCTAAGTCAAGATTAAGCCACCAATATGCTCACTTATAGCGAATACATGAAATCACCCATCTATGTATTCAATCATGTGGCCGAATGTGCATGTTCCAATATAACACCATTTCCATTTCGTTTAACACTTAACATTTACCACATATCAATTTGGAGACTCTACTAACCCATCATACATCCGGCAATAGTCTATAGCTCTCTCGGCCACTCCTTTCACAACATAATAAAACTTAAATTCAAAATCATTAGTGAGCATTTTATTTAGGCATGTACATCTACAACCGAATTCATCATATAAACATCTTTGAATTCACTCAAACATTCTCAATACAACACATTGCCCATTAGCAATTAGTTCATCAAACCAACATTTGACCCTATTTCCTTTAACACCATTGCATTCGCAATGACCACATCATTAACCAACTAAATAATAAACCACAACATTTGAATTCTTCTTATTCTTCTCCCATTTGACCGAATGAATATCAAATGCAACTCAACTAACAACAACATTTTTTTTTCTTTCTAAAATGTATATACACTCTTACGACCGCTTCCAATTTGTACCTTTCAACCATGAATCCTACTCATCCAAGCATCAATTAAGCTGCTTAACAAGTAATTAACATCCCAAAGAAACTTATCAAAATGACACTAATTTAGCACTTGCCGAATGGATATTGAGCTATGGACTCATGAAATTAAACCATGGGTCAAATAAGCTATGTACTTATCCATTTAGTCTCATAGTCAATTAAAAGAAAAATCACCATGCATACCTTAAACTAGGATAGCCATGGCCGAATACCTTGGTTTCTCCTCTTCAAATTTCCCTTTTTTTTTTCTTCTTTAAGAATCGGCTAAGCTAGGAAGAAGATGAACCAAACTTTTTTTTTGTTTTCTTTGCTCAATTCACGGCAATGGGGGGGGGCAACCACACACTCACATTTTCTTTTTTTTGTTTCTCTTCCTACTGACCTTAATATTTTATCAATTTTGACATCAACCATTAACAAAACATGTTTATGACATGTTTTCTTTTGCCCATCATCCTTGTCATGGGCGGCCACTAGGCTATCTTTAGGGAAATTTGATATGCAAATCCCTCATTTTCACAACATGCATTATTAGGCCACTTTGCATTTGCCTAGCACATTTCTAAATTTTCTCACATAAGTCCTATTTGATAAAATTCACTTACAATTAACAAAATCCAAACATGAAATTTTCACATATGCATATGTACATATAATAAGCATCAATTATGACGGTTAATTATTTTTATGACTCGGTTTAGTGGTCCCGAAACCACTTTCCGACTAGGGTCAATTTAGGGCTGTCACATGGTTGATAATTATTCAAATGGGCTAGACTTAGGACGTGTTTTCAAAACAATACTTGTGTTCAAGATAGCTCAACGCCACGATTAATCGATTTATCAAAGACGTCTGCTTAAACAAATTTAAACTCGATATAAAAAAGTATGGCTATGGTTGTGGGCATGTCTAGGATTGGATCCAATCAAAGAGCTTGGTACTTAAGCAGCCTTCATGGCTCACCTCCTCTTCTCGGATACCTACCTGGTGCCCAGCTTCCATACACTTTGTTAACTCAACAAAATATATGGTTTTTAAAACACTAAGACGGAACGTGGGTTTTCAACTCCAATGTGGCACGTCAGATTCGGCCATAACGTTTGGGCCGGGTTTGGGGTGTTACACTAAGTGCCAATACATAGCTGAAGCTATCTCAATCTCATATCACATATAATGCTAACTCTTGAGTTATCAACGGTCTGCTCACACAAGTTGATGGTCATGACGTAGCTACACGGTGTTGCTCACACAAGTTGACGAGAATCTGCAACACATGCCAGATAACTCAGCCACCAGTAGGACGTATGGACCAGCACCTAGATCACATAACCTCTAATGGCATGTCATTTGTATCCTAATCTATTCCTAAGGTTCAACCAGGATTTCTCAATGTTGAATCTCAGTTGAATATATCCGCAAGTTCGTATTCAAAAATAATTCAATAATAAAGCATTTAAAACAATTATATTAATTCTTATTAGCATACAAACTTACCTCAAATGCAAAAAACGATAAAATGAGTCAATTAGTCCAACACTTTGTTTTTCCCACGATCTAAATCTAAACTTCGCTTTTCTTGATCTATATGTAATCAAATTTAGCTTATTTAATTATCATTCTATTCAATTTAGCCTAAAATGCATATTATGGCAATTTTACACTTTTGCCCCTAACATTTCAACATTTTTACAATTTAGTCGTTATATCATAAAAATAAAAATTCATGCAATTAGGTCCCTACCAATGCTAGATGAATTTCAATTACAATTGAGTATTGTGATATATGCTTGAATGTTATGTGATTATATGATTATTGTGATATATGCTTGAATGTTATGTGATTATATGAGTATTGTGATATATGCTTAAACGTTATGTGATTATATGTGTAATGTGATACATGCTTAAAAGTGAATAGGTTTACCATGTAAAAGAACTAGAAAATAATGCACGAGTAAGTATAATATGACATAAGAGTTGGAACTGTTGAGGTTATGCTATATGGTTGTTTCATTAATGCTTGATTAATTATTTGCACGGTAGTTTTTCTAGGCATTCACTGAGCTTGTTAAGCTCACCCACTCCCTTCTTAAACCATTGCAGATTAGTAGTATGCTGGTTTGAGCGATGTGGTTTAGAAAGTACCGCTAATGCTCGATCTAAAGCGGCGTTTTAAAAATGCCGCTAATGTCTGATCTATAGTGGCCTTTTTTTGTGCAAACGCCGCTAAAACCTGTTTTTCTGTAGTGACTGTGTGACACACAGCTATGTTGGACGGCCATGTGCCCACTGGGGTACCCTACAATTGAAAGTCAGGCTCGAGCACGGCCAAGACACATGGGCGTGTGGCTAGTTGTGTGGCCCAAGTAAAATTCGACCACGACCAAAGCACATGGGCGTGTCTTGTAGCCGTGTGAGAAAGTTAGTATGTATGCCCTGTTTTGTCACTGCCTAGACACACGGGCGTGTCTAATGTCATGTAAGGCACACGGCCTGTTCACGCGGGCATGTGATGTAATAGTCCAGTTTTGACCCTAGTCAGAATAGTGGTTTCAAGACCACATATCCGAGTCAGAAAAAATATTTTAATATTTTTTTCTGTGTTTATGATAAGTAAATTGATATGTGTGAAAGTCTCGTGCAAAAATTTTACTGTTTGTGTGCTTAATTTGCAAAAAGGACCAAATTGCGTAAAATATAAAAGCTGTGTGCTAGATGTTAAAGTGTTCATTTGAGTTGGCTTTCTAAAGTAAAGGTCCTTATGTTGTAAATAGACCATTGAATTAATGTATGGACATAATTGGACATTAGATAGTGGAATTTTAATGAAAATAACAAGGCTAAAATGGTAAAATGAATATAAATGTTATAATAATAAAACAAAAACATGAATTAGGTGATATATTCATCACCATTGCCGAATTTCACAAAAAAGAAAGAAAGAAATAAGTTTACTAGGGTTCGACTACCTATTTTGGTGATTGAGGTATGTATTTTGATCAGTTTTTGATAATTTCTATGTTTTTGTGATCGTTGTTTAGTATATTACAAAGCCCATGCTTCAATTTCTGATTTTGTGATGATTTTAAAATATGCCATAGATGAATTCATGAATTTTGTGATGTTAAATGGTGAAATATGAAAGCTTGATGTCAGGTTTACATGTTTTGTCTTTGGATTTTTGATAAATTTGAGCAATTTGGGCTAAATTGTAAGAATGTTATTTTGAGGGGCTAATTTTGAAGGCTAGGAGAATTCGGCCAAGCTTGTGTACAAGCAAATTTTGTGTATTTTGTGATTTTATGAAATAGGGATTAAAGTGTCGAAATGCCAAAATGTGAGACTTAGCTTGTAAAATGCCCTAATTGTGTATATATGGATTGTTTTGAATGTTTTGGTGAATAAAAGGGTTAATTTTGAATGCATAAAGATCAAGAAAAGAGGAATTCGAATTTAGACTGAGGGAAGTCGAAGATTGTTGAATAAACGTTCAAGTTGACAACTTCGAATAAGAGGTAAGTTCGTATGAAATAAATATTGTTAAAGATATGTTTTATTTCGATGGGAATGCATAATTGTATAAATATCTCATTACGTTTTGAGTATAATGATATCCGACTACGACTGGCACTAAGTGTGCGGTTTAATATAGCTTCAGCTATAAATGGCACTAAGTGTGCGAGTTGGCATAGCTTCAGCTATATAAGGCACTAAGTGTGCGATACTGACTTATTTTCGGTTAATTGAGATAGCACTAAGTGTGTGGGATCGTGCAAGCGATGGCTAATCTTTAAGCACTAAGTGTGCGAATGCTTAAAACAGTGGAAATCTTGGTAAGTGATAAAGTAATCAAACAAGAGGTAAGATTGGAAGTGAATGAATATGAAAATGTTCAAGTAAGTATGATACCTATATGTAAATGACATTATGTTGGTAAGAAATTATGGATTGAGTTGGTATATATATTTGATAGTTGAATTGTGAAATTTATAAATACTCATGTGTTGATGTTTTATATTTCTTATTGTTAATGTTTTGGTACGAGCTTACTAAGCTTTAGATAGCTTACTTTGTGTGTGTGTTTGCATTGTTTTATAGATTCAAGGCTGCTACAAGCTTAGAATTGTCAAGGATGGTTGCCACACTATCGAACCTCATTTTGGTACTTTTGAAAATGTATATCTAAATGAAGTATGGCATATATAGGCTAGTAGTTTTGGAGTATGTTTTGTGATGTACATATTTAGCCATGTGATTTGGCTAATTTATGTTTGATTTTATGGTTGTAAATGGTTTATAATATTATTGTATGAATGATATGTGTTTTAGCATGAAAAATTGGTTGATTGGATTGTACATATATGCTTGTTTCCATGCTTGTAGGTTGACCCAAAAAGGGGTGGTAATTTGGCTTAAACCAAGCCTGCATTGTACCACACGGCCATAGCACACGGGCATGTCTGTTGGCCGTGGGCTTAAGTCAGTAGCTAGCTAAGAACCACACGGCCATAGCACACGAGCGTGTCTGTTGGGCGTGGGGAAAAGACAATACATAAGCTCTGTTTCTGTATGGTTGGGTTTCAAGGGTGTGTCTGGTGCCCGTGTGAAACACACGGCTTGGTTACATGGGCGTGTGACCTCAATAGAATGGAAAAATTTTCTATGTGATGAAATTTGTGAATGTGTTCGGTTTAGTCCCGACCTCTTACTAATGTATCTTTATGGTCTCATTGACCTAAGAGAGGGACTCAATGTTTTTGTTTGATCATAGTATGACAATGTTCGACTTTTGATTTTAAAGTGATTACGAAATGTTCCGATGTGTCCAGTAATGCCTCATAACCCTAATCTGGTGTTGGATATGGGTTAGGGGTGTTACATGTGACCTGTACTCGTTTGAAAAATGTTTAAATTTTGGAGAAATTTTGTATGTGTTCGGTTTAGTCCCGACCCTTTTCTAATACATTTTAAGGTCTCGATGACCTATATAAGGGACTCTATATTGATGATTGATCTTTAATGCTTCAATGCTTATGAAATGAATGTTAATGTTCCAATTTTGTCTGGTAATGCCTTGAACCCTAGTTCAACAACGAATACGGGTTAGGGGTGTTACATGTCTAATTCATAGCTCGTGTGAGCACTTTCAATCACATCTCTTGTGAGCATTATTATGTCGTGCATCTGACGTATATTCACTATAGTTCTCCAGGAAATGATAAGAAATGTGATATAAAATGAAATTGTTTAAATAATGTAAATATTGAATCTGAAATGGATATATGAGAATGGAATGACATAAATGCTATACTTGTTGAATTTTTTTATATAGATTCAATGGTATCGTTGGAAATGTTATTTGATTCGTATGTGATAATCTCAAATGTTGTTGTTAAATTGTGATAACAGGGAACTGTATAGTAGCTAGTCCATTTAATTAAATGTGAATTGAGGTGAGTTATATCGTTTTAAGTTGTGAATGATAAATAAACAAAATGATTCAAGTTATAATTGGTCAAATGTGTTTTGGATAGTATTAAAGATAAACGGTTATATTATAAGCATGTTCAATACAATGTATTAGCCTTTAGAAGTGTTAAGTAATGTACTTGAAGATGTAACATGATGCCAAAATGATATTCATATTTGTTTCATTAGGTTTTCATAATTTAATTGTAAATTTATCGAGGTAGGTTAAATGAATTTCATACTAGCTTACTAAGCATTCGTAATGTGTATCTTGATTTTTTTCTCTCTGTATAGGCTATTTTGCGAATGTGTCAGCCGATCAACACGGAGCTCACAGTATCCTGTTTCTAATTCAGTGATTTTTATTTATTTTGTATTTTATTATGTGGCATTTATATAGGTTTAAGTACTTCTATCTATCTTTGTCAAATGCGTCGAATAAGTTAGTGATATTCATCGATTATAATATTAGTTAATAACTTAACTAAGTTACTCTAATAGGATTAGAAACCTAGAGGTAGGAGATTTGGATGATCATGAAATAATTTGAACAAGAGTTGTTCACCAAATAATGAGTTAGATGTAATTAGCAAGTGTTGCTTACCTAAATAACCATAATATTGAGAGTAAAGCCAAAGCAGACTTAAGAGGAGGCGAAATATGGATCATTACCCACTAAAAAAACTCTAAAGAAAGGATTTTTTAAAATTAATATCTGTGGGTTATTAATTTTGAATAAAATAGTAGCAGCCTCATTTAATAAATTCCTTTTAAAATGTTCATAGTAAAGTTGGTAAATTTACTCATAAGCATGTTTTATTATTTTACATTTATTATGAAAAACAACACAAGCTCTTTATCATTGTGGTCTATCCTTAAGAAGGACAAGTTGAACAGCCTGAACATTCTTAACTGGTTCTGTAACTTAAGGATTGTCCTCAAATAAGAAGGAAAATTATGTCATTAAAGAACCCATTCCTAATGAACTAGCAAGCAATGCCTCTAGAGCTAACAAGGATGCTTATAAGAAGCATATTGAAGATATGTTACACATAGGATGTCTAATGCTTGCACATAGGATGTCTAATGCTTGCCACCATGACTTTTGAGCTTCTAAAGGATATGGTTATTTATGACATGATCCAGCACCTCAAACAATTATTTAAAGGGCAAGCACATCAAGAGCGGTACGATACCTCTAAAGCTTTATTTCAATGCAGAATGGTGGAGGGAACTCTTATGAGAACTCACGTTCTCAAGATGATAAGCTATATTAAAAGCCTCGAAAAACTAGGATTCCTTCTAGGTGTGGAATTGGCCACTAATGTCATCCTACAATCATTGTCGGATAGTTTTAGCCAACTTGTCCTTAATTTCAACATGAATGAGATTACTAAGACTTTGCCACAGTTACTTAGCATGTTGCGAATTGCTGAAAGTAACATGAAAAGGGCTAGACCTAAGCCCATTCTGATGGCCCACAAGGACAAGGGCAAATGAAGGCTTAATGCTAAGACTAAAAGGATAATGGCAAGGCCAAACCTAACAAAGGAAAAACTGCATTGAAACCTAAAGGAGGAATCTCTAAGGAAGGAAAATGTTTCCATTATAGTAAGACCGGACATTGGAAGAGGAACTGCCCTGCCTATCTTGAAGAGGTCAATAATGCAAAGAAAACAGAGCTTCCACTTTAGGTATTTATGCTATTGATATTAATTTATCAATGTCTACTTCTTGTATTAGACACTGGTTGTGGTTCACATATTTGTACTTTTTTATAGGGACTGCAAAAGAGAAGGAATCTGGCTAAAGGAGATGGGACCTGCAAGTTGGAAATAGAGCAAGAGTTGCTGCATTAACTGTAGGAACACATATTTTATCATTTCCTAGTGGAGTTGATTTATATTTGGAGGATTTTTTTGTGTCCAGTTTGACTAGAAACATTATTTCAATTTCTTATTTAGATTTATTTTGAGATAATTATTAAGAATAACTGTTGTTCATTTTATCTCGATAATGTTATCTATGGTGCGGCACAATTAGTAAATAACCTCTACATTTTAGATTAAGATATGCCCATTTATAACATAAATACTAAAAGATAAAGAATAAACTTATATAATTGAGAAGCACATATCAAAGCTCTATAAAGATGAATTTTTGGATTCTTTTATTTTCAAACAAATTTATATATGTGAGTCTTGTTTGTTGGGTAAAATGACTAAAATTCCTTTTAATAGTAAAAGTGGGTGAGCTAGATTTATTGGGCTTAATACTTAGTGATGTATGTAGACCAATGAACACAAAAGCCATGAGAGGTTTTCAGTACTTCATTACTTTTACTGATGACTTCAGTTAGGGTATATTTATCTTATGTGCCATAAATCTGAAGCCCTTAAAAAGTCTAAGGAATTTAATATTGAAGTAGAAAACCAAGTAGGTTAGAGTACTAAAGCACTTCGATCAGATCAAGGAGGAGAGTACTTAAGCTTAGATTTTGATGAGCTTTTGAAGGAGATTGTCCCACAACTTACACCTCCTGTTACTCCACAATGGAATGGAGTTTCTGAGAGAAGAAATCAATTATTGTTAGATATTGCTCAATTAATGATGAGTCATGTTGATCTTCATACTTCCTTTTGCAGACATGCACTTGAAATGGCTACCTTCACACTGAATCGTGTTCCATCTAAATCAGTTCAAAACGCACAATATGAGATGTGGACTGAGAAGCGCCCTAGTATGTCTTTTATGAAGATTTGGGGATGTGAAGCTTATGTTAAATGTCAAACATCTACAAAGCTCAAACCCAAATCTCAAAAGTGTATCTTTGTAGGATATCCTAAGGAAACTAAAAGATATTATTTCTTCAATCCTATCGAGAACAAAGTGTTTGTTACTCGGACAAGAGTCTTCCTTGAGAGAAGATTTGTCTCTAGAAAAGGAAGTGGTAGAAAAATTGAACTCAGAGAAATTTGAGAACAATAGCAAATCATTGAACCAGAGATTGAACAATAATAGGTTCCACAAGTTTTTGTGAAACAATCAACTATTCTGAAACAAAAATACCATGAATATCTTTAAGAGAACTCCATGTACCTGAGAGATATGAATTTCTCATTACAATACATGGTGATATTCTACTTATGGATCAAGATTAGCCTAGGACTTATCAAGAAGTGGTGAAGAGCCTAGATTTTGAGAAATAGATTGATGCCATGATGTATAAGATGAATTCCATGTTAGAAAACCAAGTATCAATCTTGGTTGGCCTACCTGAAGGGGTTAAACCCATAGGGTCCAAGTGGGTTTTCAAAAAGAAAATCGACATGGATGGTAATGTACAAACATATAAAGGGTGATTAGTTGCTAAAGGTTTTCAACAAGTTTATGGTATAGGCTATGACAAACCTTTTCTCTTGTTGCTATGTTTAAATCCATCTAGATTACTTGTACTAGTTAAATTTCATGCTTATAAAATCCTGCAAATGGACGTTAAAGTAGCTTTCCTTAATGGGAAACTAGAAAAGGATGTATACATGACACAACTTGAAGGTTTTGTCGATCCAAAAGATGCTAGAAAGATATGTAAGCTACAAAGATCCATTTATGAACTAAAGCAAGCTTCTTGAAGTAGGAATCTTTGTTTTAATGATGTGATCGAAGAGTTTTGTTTTATCAAAAATGAAGATGAGCCTTTTGTTTACAAGAAAGTTAGTGGAGGTACTGTAAAATTATTGGTATTGTATGTAGATGACATATTTATCATTGGAAATGACATACCTACCTTATAGTCTATTAAGACTTGGTTAAAAAGTTTTTTTTTCTATGAAGGACCTTGGCGAGGCTATATACGTATTCAATATGAAAGAGATAATTCTATAATCAATTGAATTCCATAATTAAAAGTAATATTCAAAATGAAAGAGATCATTTAGTTTCGGGTATTAAATCAAACTTTTGAAGCTTTACAAAAACAAAGTTATGTAACGCCCCAAATTTTGGGCCTAGAAATATTAGGTCTTGAGCATGGGAATAGTTAGGAGGCTGCACATAAATGTCTAGTTGTGCAAGAAAGAAACAGAAATGCATGTCTGCTTCAGTGGTTAAGTGTCCTGGGAAGAGTTTGAGTGGTCTTGGGTTCAAGCCTTGGCTTCTGCAAAAGTTTTGTTTTAAATGAATAAACCCCTATCTTTAGTTAGTAGGCTTTTAAATGAATGTGGGTATTTTATGTCAAAAAGGGCCTGCTAGTCTAGGGGATAAGTGGCGTGTTGTTGTTACCTGAGGTCTGAGGTTCGAGTCCCACTTAGAGAAATGGCATGTTTTATTTTACTGGATGTCGTGTAAGTGTTTGTATGACAATAAAATTTTGCTGCTAGTGGGCAGTTGGAGTGTTTGAGGAGTGTGGCCGAATTTAGGAGGATAATAAGGATTTTGGGGAGAAAAATAAGGATAGGAGAGTTTGAAGGTAACCGAAATAGGTGGTGGCAAATTCGGCTACTCAACTCATTCTCTCAGTTTTCTTGTTCTACTTTTGGTCTTTCTCACCTTTTTAGTTTTCCAATTTTGCTGCCGCACGCACTTTCTTTGCTCTCTTAGCCGAATTGCGATTTTATGCTCTCCCTTTTTGACGCTTTTCTTTACCTCTATGGTTCTTTTCTCCCTTTTCTTTGGTGCTGGCGATTTGGCCATTGAATCTTTCACATCTTTTGTGCATCCTTTTCGATTGCTCAATACAAGGAGTGCGTTCCTCCTCCGTTGGTTATACATTGGTAAGTGAGAGGTAGGTTATAATGATTTGGGGTAGTCGTTGCTTGGTGTTAAATCATTTCTTTTCATTTCTGGTGTTTCTGTTAGTGACTACGCTTTGTTTTCAGTCGCAAACCGTGTGGATTAAAACCCTTTCCATACCTATTCGCAAGCAAGTAGAGTTGAGGCGTTTGGGGTATGTTTTGATCGTTCGTAAATTGAGCAAGTTGTTGGATAGGTTTTATTTTGACCATTAAGGCGATTAATGGGGTGTGTATTAATCAATCTGTAGGTTCGGGATTCTTCTGAAGTGCTTATGAGCCATAGTCGATATAGGTGTGTAAACAATATCTAAACTATGGAAATCAGCAAAAGTCGGAATAAGCGAACGATGACGCTACACGGGCATGCACTCGCTTGTGTGGTGGCCCATGTGGTTAAACATGAGCGTCTAATCGTTGAGGCCGGCCATGAACGATTTCATGGGCTGAGGCCGTTTTAGGCCATTTCAGTCCGAACTGTGTCGTGTGGGCCCCACGAGCATGTAGGACCCACATGGGTAAACCACACGGATGAGTGGAAATTATTTGGCCGAGCTGTGTAATACACACAGCTGAGGCCATTATGGGCTGTGTGGGCCACACGAGCGTATGGGCCCATAATATGGGTCGTGAGCCCATTTTCACTATTTGATTGTTAAGGTTGCACGGGTCGCCTAAGATGACTGTGGACCTACTGTTGGGTTGGTAAGTGTACATAGACGCCCTATTTGATAAAATGACTGTTTTGCCCCTACATGATAAAATGATTGTTTTGCCCTTACATGATAAAATGACTGTTTTGCCCTTACATGATAAAATGACTATTTTGCCCCTATGTGATGTATGACTGTATTTAGCATGCTCTTTTAACTGTATTGAGTACATGCATAATATCATGACAAGACATGACATGATGCATGATGTGTTGCATGGGGATGGGCTTTAATATAATTGGAGAAAGTATACTGTACTGGCAGCTCTGCTGCAAATACTGTTTAGTGCCACAACCGGTTCTATTTGGAGTGTAGGGATGGGTGGATTGATTATATCCCCACATGGAGTGTAGGGATGGGTGGAGATGGTGTGACAGCTCAAAATTGACCCTAGTTGGAATGTGGTTTCGGTACCACAAAACCGAGGCATAAAAATAATTTAAAATTTATTTTGATGCCTATAATATGTGTGTGCTCATGTGTGACATTTTTTGGTGATTGATTTAGTGTTATAAAGGTGAATTTCACTAGAAAGGACTTAGTAGTGAACTTTGAAAGTACGATAGGGAATTGTGTGATGACTAATTAAAGCATGCATGCAAAACAATGGACTTGCATGTCAAATTCCCTTTTATAGGTGGTGGTAGGCCATGGCAAGGAATTATGGGCAAAGAAAACATGTTATGACATGTTTTGTTAATGCATGATGTATTAAGTGATAAAATAATTAGATGTGGGAAGAGAAATAAAAAAAAATGTGTGTGAGAGTGTAGCATTCCCCATTGCCGTGTAACTAAGAAAGAAAAACAAAAAAAATTGTTCATCTTTTCCCCTCCTTCCTTTGGTCGAAATTCCTAAGAGGAAGAAGAGATTTTTTGCTTCATTTCCTTTGTTTAGAAGAGATCTAGAAGGAGATTTGGCTAAACTTGCATCAAGATTAAGGTATGTATAAGGTTGTGTCATGAGATTCATGCATGTTTTAGTTGCTAACTTGATGTTCATGTTAGCCATGGTTCAAATCCTTGTTATGCCATGGAAATGGTATTTGGCCAAGGTTGTTATTGGGTTAAAGCCATTGCATGCTAAATGTGAAGCTTGCTAATGATGCATGCAATGATGGATTGACTACTCTTGAAATTTCTTTGTAGCAATCTTAAGTAAGACATTGAGTTTTTTTTGTTTAACCATGACCGAAGTTGAAAGGGGCATGATTGTGATGTATTCGGCCATGATGCATTCATGAGCATGGTTTATGCTTCTTGCATGTTAGTTAAAATTTGTGTTTTGGATGGTTATGGACACCTTGAAATTCGGCCTTGCACCTATATGTGTATATATGTTTGCACATGATATTTTGATTATGAAGAAAGTGATAAATATGTTTGTTTAAAGAAGAAATTTGTTGAAGAATGTTGTGAAATTTGCATGTACATTCAGCCTAGTACATGTATAGTGTGAAAAACCTTGAAATTATTTTTGATTTTGTGTATTTATGACCATGTATAATCGGCCACATGAGTAATTTGAGCACTTGATGTTATGTTAAAATTCTTGAGCTTAAATATATGGATGTATGTATATGTGGCCATATAATGGCGTTTTGGTTCAAAGGTTGAATGATAAATTATAATAAAGTGAGATGATATGAGATGCGAATGTGATTGACTAGTAAACATTATTGATAGAAATATTGAATACTTCTACTTGTATTCGTTAAGCTCAAGAGCAAAAGGAGCTAAATCCGATAAAGGGAAGGAAAAAGTGATCGAATAGCCGTTGAAGCCGTTCGACAACATCCGAGGTAAGTCCTCAAGAAATGACCCTACTCGAATTATGTGAAATGAAATATGGATGTGTAATGATTATTGATTTATGTGTGTATGAGTATTTGAATGATACCCTGCTAAGTCCCGAAGGCGATTATGCTAGTGATATGTTTGTGTTTGAGCCTTAGTAACAAAAATGAAACATGGATGTGTAATGATTATTGATGTATGTGTGTGCATGAGCAATTGAATGATATCCGGGCTAAGTCCCAAAGACATTTATGCTAGTAATTATATCCGGGTTAAGACCCGAAGGCAATTGTGCTAGTGACTACATCCGGCTAAGACCAAGGCATTCGTGCAAGTTGTTAAATCCGGGCTAATACCAAGGCATTTGTGCAAGTCGTTCTATCCGGCTAAGACCAAGGCATTCGTGCATGTGGTTATATCCAGTTGTTTTCCGAAGAAGCTTGGGCTGGAGGTGAGCGTTGGTTGCTGTAATAAATTTAATTAGTACGCTCGAAAAGCCCAAAGGATAAGGTATGTTTATATGTGCATTGGAAAAGTCGATATGTTTGAGTAACATTCGCTCAATCGACTAACGAGTTTTCAGCTATTGAATTGGTTGATATCTTGTGAAAGTATATAATGATGAAGTGTGAAGTAAGTATGATTATGTGAATGTGTATTAATGAAATGATTCATTTGGCTATGTGAATGTAATGCTTTAGTTAAAGCTGATTTTATTGCTTGAGACTTACTAAGCATAAAAATGCTTACCCCGTTGCTTTGGCTCTCTGTTTTATAGATTTTGCTCGTTAGCGATTGGATTCGGGATCATTAAAGTCGAAGTCATCTACACTATCAAAGCCTCCATTTTGGTATAATTTTGGTTGAACTTTGAAATGGCATGTATAAGACTACCCTATTGTTGAAGGTCATGTACCTTTCGGTTTTGTGTAAACTTGGATAGCCATGCGAAAATGGCTTATATACGTTTTTGGTATGATACTATAATCGTTGTATGTTGATCATTATGGGGTATGGAATTGTTTTGAGAAGATTAGCCATTGGAATGGTTAATCATGATCACATTTTGTGCTATGTATGCAAAGAGGGGCAATTGAATCGTGGAAATCATGAAATAGGTAAAGGTTACCTTGAAAATAGATGCTGGCAGAAGCAGTGGTGTGGTTTTGAAAAATCACCAAAATTTGTAGGAATGGTATTAAATAGTGAATAAGTTATGTAAATGAACCTTGATGAGTCTACTTTCATATGGAAGAAACGAAACGGTCATAGGAGTTACTTGTTAAGAGATATTAAAGTTATCGTGAGACAGGGCCAGAACAGTTTCTGGGTCCCCTGTCGCGACTTTAAAAATTTACTATAAATTATCCAGAAAGAATTAGAAGTCATGCCTTATATTTTCAGATTCCATTTTGAGTCTAGTTTCATTAGAAACAAACGGCACCAGTATTAAAGCCCTGTACAGAGAGATATTCAAGTTGTAACACGCGAAGGTCAGAGCAGTCTATCCCTGTAACATGGGTGACTTTAACTAATAAAATGTACCAATTGGCCTGACCAAAAATTATAGAAATAAATCCATGGATGGATATATGAGTCTAAGTTTAGGGAAAATTTACGGAATCAGTTTCCGAGTTTTGAAACTCGAGATATGATTTTTAAGGCGATAGTGATGCAGTTTTCCAGCCTGTCTGGAAATGCCAAATTGGTCGGTATTTTTAAGAGGATTTGTCTCGTTAACCCCTCGTGTCCGACACCGGCGATGGTCTCGGGTTCAGGGTGTTACAATTTTATTGGTATCAGAGCCAGGTTTAGTCGATTCTAGGACTACCGTGATATGTTTGGGGTCTAGCTATACATGCCATATAGTGATAAATTGATAGTGTGGTGATTTCTGACAATCTGAATTTGTGTTTGTTTATAGCAATGGATCCCGATCCCAACCGAGCAATAGCTGATGATGTGGAGAGTGTGGCGCTGCTCCGCAAGAAGGGACAAAGGTCTTGGCGGACTCTCAACCTATGGCCAGCAATCCGAATGATGAGGCTAGGCAAGCCTTTTATAGCGTGATGAATGATTGGTTCAACCAATACATTCGAACTAACATGGTCTGTTCCACAACCTCCATTTCCGACTAATGCAACCCCAAGACCTACAATACCTCCGTGAATCGACCAAATAAGGTCAAGTAAGCCCCCAGTCGACAGAATTCGTAAACATGGGGCCACTAAATTCAAGGCTACGGATAGCGACGATGCCAAGCAAGCTGAATTTTGGTTGGACAACACTATCCGGGTGCTCGATGAGCTATCTTGTACACCCGATGAGTGCTTAAAGTGTACCATCTCCTTGCTACGCGATTCCGCCTACTATTGGTGGAGTACTCGACTTGTGGTGCCTAGAGAGCAAGTGACTTGGGAATTATTTCAAACCGAGTTTCGAAAAAAGTATATCATCGAGATTCATCGACCAAAAGCGAAGGAATTTCTTGATCTTAAGCAAGGCTCTATGTCGCCATCGACTCACGAACGAAAATTTGTGAGGCTTAGCCGACTGTGCGAGAATGCATTTCGTCCGGGTTATTATGTAAAAACTTCGAGGATGGGCTGAATGATGATATAAGGATGTTCGTTGGCATTCTCGAAATACGAGAGTTCGTAGTACTTGTTGAGCGAGCTTGTAAAGTCAAGAGCTTAGAAAGGACAAACAAAAAGTTGATGTGGGAACCGGAGAATTCCAAAAGGTCCTCGGAAAGTCTCTTCAACAGCATCGAAGAGATTTCGAGATGATGTGAGCCGGTCTAGAGGCGCTTGGCTTTTCTAGACGAGATCGCGGTCGACCCCTGTGACCACACGAGTCACTTCGATCGCCGATGGTGGAAATGATCACCGAGAGAGCGAGTGTCTCGCATTGTGGCAAATGGCATTCGGGAGTCAGAGGTTCCGTGATCACTCTGTTATAAGTGTGGATCGGTGACCACTTTATCAAGGACCGCCTGAGGTTGCTTGAACAAAATGTAAGTCAAAGTGGAAACCCGAGTGCTACCACTGCTCGAGGTAGGCCATCCAGAAATGCGGGCAATGCTAATGGCGGTCAGAGAGGGCCGAGAGATGCTACAACAAGACCCGAGGCTCGTGCTCCTGCTAGGACTTATGCCGTACGTGCACGCGAGGATGCTGCCTCACCGGATGTTATTACCGGTACTTTCACTCTTTTCGATACTAATGTGATTGCTTTGATTGACCCTAGTTCTACTCATTCTTATATATGTGAAACCTTAGCATCCAGTAAGGCTTTGCCTATTGAGTCTCTCGAGTTTGTAATTGGTGTCAAACCCCTTGGGTCATTACGTGCTTGTCAACAAAGTGTGCAAGAAAAGTCCCCTAGTATTCCGAGGTTCTTGTTTTCCGGCGGACTTGATGCTTTTTCCGTTCGATGAATTCGACATTATTCTTGGTTTGGATTGGTTGACCATGCACGATGCGGTTGTAAATTGCAAAAGCAAGACCATCGATTTGAGGTGCGCGAATAACGAGATAATTCGGGTTGAGTCTACGGACTTAAAGGGGTTGCCAGCTGTAATATCAGCAATGTTGGCCCAGAAATATGTAAGAAAAGGGTGCGAAGCGTACCTTGCGTATGTGCTCGATGACAAGGAGTCAGAAAAGAAACCCGAATCTGTGCCAGTGGTTTGTGAATACCCGGATGTTTTCCCTGAAGAATTGCCGAGTTTACCACCTGTTCGGGAAATAGAATTTGGCATCGAATTGGTACCTGGTACCGCTCCAATTTCGATAGCTCCGTATCGTATGGCACCAACGGAATTAAAGGAGTTGAAAGCTCAGTTGCAAGAATTGGTGGATAGAGGTTTTGCTCGCCTGAGTTTCTCGCCTTGGGGTGCACCAGTGTTGTTTGTGAAAAAGAAGGATGGAACCATGAGGCTGTGCATCGACTATCCTCAGCTTAATAAAGCGACGATAAAGAACAAATATCCGTTACCGCGTATCGACGATTTGTTCGATCAAGCTGAAGGAGCTTCGTGTTCTCGAAAATAGATTTGAGTTCGGCTATTATCAATTACGAATTTGAGATTGGACGTACCCAAGACCGCCTTGAGCGAGATATGGTCACTACGAGTTCCTAGTGATGCCGTTTGGGCTTACTAATGCCCTGCGGTATTTATGGATTTAATGAATCGGATCTTCGACCATATTTGGATCGGTTCGTAGTCGTGTTCATTGATGACATCTTGGTCTATTCAAGAAATGAGACCGAACATCTTTGAACACCGAGGTTAGTGCTGCAAATTTTACGAATAAGCAATTATATGCTAAGTTCAAGAAGTGTGAGTTCGGTTAAGAGAGTTAGCTTCTTGGGGCATGTGATATCTGCATCGGTATTCGAGTCGACCGAACAAAATTTCAGCCATACTTAACGGAAGCCTCCGAGAAATATTACCGAGGTTCGGAGCTTTTTGGGCTGGCCGGTTATTATCGACGATTTGTAAAGGTTTCTCAACGATAGCTACTGACAATGACGGCTACTCCAAAAGGATGTAAGGTTCGAATGGTCGGAGAAATGTCGAAAAGTTTCGATCAATGAAAACTTATTTGACTAAAGCCCCAATTCTAGTGCAACCCGAATCGGCAAAGAGTTTGTCATCTATAGTGACGCCTCCCTACTTGGGTTAGGTTGTGTATTGATGCAAGAAGGTCGAGTTGTGGCCTATCGTCGAGGCAATTAAAGCCACATGAGAAAAATTATCCGACCCATGATCTCGAATTGGTCGCCATCGTATTCGCCTTAAAGATTTGGCGACATTACTTATTTGGTGAGAAGTGCCATGTGTATTCGGATCACAAAAGTCTCAAATATTTGATGACTCAAAGAGACTTAAATCTGCGACAAAGACGTTGGCTCGAGCTGTTAAAGGATTATGAGCTGGTCATTGACTATCACCCGGGAAAGGCGAATGTGGTTGCGGATGCCTTAAGTCGTAAATCATTATTCACTTTACGAGCGATGAATGTGCACTTGTCTGTTCGATCCGACAATGTGTTAGTAGCTGAATTGAAAGCCAAACCATTATTGATACATCAAATTCGTGAAGCTCAGAAAGTCGACGATGAGTTGGCTGCAAAACGGGCTGAGTGTGTTCCAAACAAGGACTCGGAGTTTCAAATCGATGATGACGATTGTTTGAGGTTCAAAAGTCGTCTGTGTGTTCCAAAGAATTCGGAACTTATTTCGATAATTCTAAACGAAGCCCATTGTAGCCGAATGGCAATCCACCCGGGGAGTACGAAGATGTACAACGATTTGAAACGTCGGTTTTGGTGGCATGGTATGAAACGAGACATCTCCGACTTTGTTTCGAGATGTTTAATATGTCAACAAGTGAAAGTGGAACATCAAGTGCCTTCAGGATTACTTCAGCCGATCACGATACCCGAGTGGAAATGGGATCGAGTCACCATGGACTTTGCATCCGGACCGCCATTGTCGTGAGTAAGAAGGATGCGGTTTGGGTCGTGGTAGATAGATTGACTAAGTCGGCTCACTTTGTCCCCGACGTCGGATTTTTCAATGGACAAACTAGCCGAATTGTACGCTTCTCAGATGTGAGATTGCACGGGTGCCTGTTTCCATCGTGTCGGATAGAGATCCGAGATTTACCTCGCGATTTTGGAAAAAGTTGCAAGAACCTTTGTGTACCAAGTCGCATTTCAGACCGCCTTTCACCCCCAAACCGATGGTCAATCCGGCGGATAATTCAGATACTTGAGGATATGTTGAGATGTTGCATCCTCGAGTTCGATGGTTCATGGGAACGGTATTTGCCGTTGATTGAATTCACTTACAACAACAGCTTTCAATCAAGTATTAAGATGGCACCCTACGAGGCTTTGTACGATCAGTAAATGCCGTACACCATTCTTTTGGACCGAGCTCGGTGAAAGCAAAATTTTCGGGTGGATTTGATTAAAGATGCTGAACGAAAGTGAAAGTAATCCGTGAAAGTTCGAAGATAGCCTCCGATCATCAGAAGTCGTACGCGGATCCGAAGCGTAAAGACATCGAGCATCAGGTGGGAGATAAAGTGTTTCTCAAGGTTTCACCTTGGAAAAAGATATTCAATTCGGCCGTAAGGGCAAGTTGAGCCCGAGGTTCATTGGGCCATATGAGATATCCGAGCGAGTCGGTCCAGTGGCATATCGTCTGATTTTGCCCCCTAAACTCGAAAAGATTCACGATGTCTTTCATGTTTCGATGCTTCGACGCTATAGATCTGATCCATCGCACGTGATTAGTCCATCAGAGGTTGAAATTCAAGCCAATATGAGTTATGAGGAAGAACCGATTCGTATCCTGGCACGTGAAGTGAAAGAGTTGCGAAACAAGCGGGTTCCGCTAGTGAAAGTGTTATGGCTCAAACACGGGATAGAAGAAGCTACTTGGGAAACCGAGAACTCTATGAAAGAGCGATACCCAACCCTATTTACTGGTAAGATTTTCGGGGACGAAAATTTCTTAAGTGGGGGAGAGTTGTGACAGCCCAAAATTGACCCTAGTTGGAATGTGGTTTGGTACCACAAAACCGAGGCATAAAAATAATTTAAAATTTATTTTGATGCCTATAATATGTGTGCTCATGTGTGACATTTTTGGTGATTGATTTAGTGTTATAAAGGTGAATTTCACTAGAAAGGACTTAGTAGTGAACTTTGAAAGTACGATAGGGAATTGTGTGATGACTAATTAAAGCATGCATGCAAAACAATGGACTTGCATGTCAAATTCCCCTTTTTATAGGTGGTGGCCGGCCATGGCAAGGAATTATGGGCAAAGAAAACATGTTATGACATGTTTTGTTAATGCATGATGTATTAAGTGATAAAATAATTAGATGTGGGAAGAGAAATAAAAAAAATGTGTGTGAGAGTGTAGCATTCCCCATTGCCGTGTAACTAAGAAAGAAAAACAAAAAAAATTGTTCATCTTTTCCCCTCCTTCCTTTGGTCGAAATTCCTAAGAGGAAGAAGAGATTTTTTGCTTCATTTTCTTTGTTTAGAAGAGATCTAGAAGGAGATTTGGCTAAACTTGCATCAAGATTAAGGTATGTATGAGGTTGTGTCATGAGATTCATGCATGTTTTAGTTGCTAACTTGATGTTCATGTTAGCCATGGTTCAAATCCTTGTTATGCCATGGAAATGGTATTTGGCCAAGGTTGTTATTGGGTTAAAGCCATTGCATGCTAAATGTGAAGCTTGCTAATGATGCATGCAATGATGGATTGACTACTCTTGAAATTTCTTTGTAGCAATCTTAAGTAAGACATTGAGTTTTTTTGTTTAACCATGACCGAAGTTGAAAGGGGCATGATTGTGATGTATTCGCCATGATGCATTCATGAGCATGGTTTATGCTTCTTGCATGTTAGTTAAAATTTGTGTTTTGGATGGTTATGGACACCTTGAAATTGCCTTGCACCT
The DNA here is from genome assembly GCF_025698485.1 of Gossypium arboreum. Lineage (NCBI taxonomy): Eukaryota > Viridiplantae > Streptophyta > Magnoliopsida > Malvales > Malvaceae > Gossypium > Gossypium arboreum. Next base: position 112,127,700 of record NC_069077.1, on the reverse strand, counting down.
ATATGTGTATATATGTTTGCACATGATATTTTGATTATGAAGAAAGTGATAAATATGTTTGTTTAAAGAAGAAATTTGTTGAAGAATGTTGTGAAATTTGCATGTACATTCGGCCTAGTACATGTATAGTGTGAAAAACCGTGAAATTATTTTTGATTTTGTGTATTTATGACCATGTATAATCGGCCACATGAGTAATTTGAGCACTTGATGTTATGTTAAAATTCTTGAGCTTAAATATATGGATGTATGTATATGTGGCCATATAATGGCGTTTTGGTTCAAAGGTTGAATGATAAATTATAATAAAGTGAGATGATATGAGATGCGAATGTGATTGACTAGTAAACATTATTGATAGAAATATTGAATACTTCTACTTGTATTCGTTAAGCTCAAGAGCAAAAGGAGCTAAATCCGATAAAGGGAAGGAAAAAGTGATCGAATAGCCGTTGAAGCCGTTCGACAACATCCGAGGTAAGTCCTCAAGAAATGACCCTACTCGAATTATGTGAAATGAAATATGGATGTGTAATGATTATTGATTTATGTGTGTATGAGTATTTGAATGATACCCGGGCTAAGTCCCGAAGGCGATTATGCTAGTGATATGTTTGTGTTTGAGCCTTAGTAACAAAAATGAAACATGGATGTGTAATGATTATTGATGTATGTGTGTGCATGAGCAATTGAATGATATCCGGCTAAGTCCCAAGATATTTATGCTAGTAATTATATCCGGTTAAGACCAAGGCAATTGTGCTAGTGACTACATCCGGCTAAGACCAAGGCATTCGTGCAAGTTGTTAAATCCGGGCTAATACACAAGGCATTTGTGCAAGTCGTTCTATCCAGGCTAAGACCCGAAGGCATTCGTGCATGTGGTTATATTCGGTTGTTTTCCGAAGAAGCTTGGGCTGGAGGTGAGCGTTGGTTGCTGTAATAAATTTAATTAGTACGCTCGAAAAGCCCAAAGGATAAGGTATGTTTATATGTGCATTGGAAAAGTCGATATGTTTGAGTAACATTCGCTCAATCGACTAACGAGTTTTCAGCTATTGAATTGGTTGATATCTTGTGAAAGTATATAATGATGAAGTGTGAAGTAAGTATGATTATGTGAATGTGTATTAATGAAATGATTCATTTGGCTATGTGAATGTAATGCTTTAGTTAAAGCTGATTTTATTGCTTGAGACTTACTAAGCATAAAAATGCTTACCCCGTTGCTTTGGCTCTCTGTTTTATAGATTTTGCTCGTTAGCGATCGGATTCGGGATCATTAAAGTCGAAGTCATCTACACTATCAAAGCCTCCATTTTGGTATAATTTTGGTTGAACTTTGAAATGGCATGTATAGGACTACCCTATTGTTGAAGGTCATGTACCTTTCGGTTTTGTGTAAACTTGGATAGCCATGCAAAAATGGCTTATATACGTTTTTGGTATGATACTATAGTCATTGTATGTTGATCATTATGGGGTATGGAATTGTTTTGAGAAGATTAGCCATTGGAATGGTTAATCATGATCACACTTTGTGCTATGTATGCAAAGAGGGGCAATTGAATCGTGGAAATCATGAAATAGGTAAAGGTTACCTTGAAAACAGATGCTGGCAGCAGCAGTGGTGTGGTTTTGAAAAATCACCAAAATTTTTAGGAATGGTATTAAATAGTGAATAAGTTATGTAAATGAACCTTGATGAGTCTACTTTCATATGGAAGAAACAAAACGGTCATAGGAGTTACTTGTTAAGAGATATTAAAGTTATCGTGAGACAGGGCCAGAACGGTTTCTGGGTCCCCTTTTGCGACTTTAAAAATTTACTATAAATTATCCAGAAATAATTAGAAGTCATGCCTTATATGTGAAGATTCCATTTTGAGTCTAGTTTCATTAGAAACAAACGGTACCAGTATTAAAGCCCTGTACAGAGAGATATTCAAGTTGTAATGTGCGAAGGTCAGAGCAGTCGATCCCTGTAACATGGGTGACTTTAACTAATAAACTGTACCAATTGGCCTGACCAAAAATTCTAGAAATAAATACATGGATGGATATATGAGTCTAAGTTTAGGGAAAATTTACAGAATCAGTTTCCGAGTTTTGAAACTCGAGATATGATTTTTAAGGCGACAGTGACGCAGTTTTCCAGCCTGTCTGGAAATGCCAAATTGGTCGGTATTTTTAAGAGGATTTGTCTCGTTAACCCCTCGTGTCCGACACCGGTGATGGTCTCGGGTTCGGGGTGTTACAGACGGAGTGTAGAGGCTGGATGGGTAGGACTTGTATACTGTTTAAACTGCTACTGCACTGATTATTCACTGTAATGGGCCAAGGCCCAAACACATGACTGTTTTTGTATTGAGATGGGCTAAAGCCCAAATTGATATTGTCATTGTTACTAAAAAGGGCTTAGGCCTAGACTGTGCTTGTTTTCTGACTGTTTTCTTATATGGGATCACACCCTGAGTTTTCGTAAACTCACCCTCTTGTTTTAACTGTACAGGTAATCCCTAGACATAGGTGAATTGGTGCAACGGACGACTCAGCGGTGGCCACACGACCTATCTAATTTGAAATAGTATTTTATGATTTCGATTTAATTGTTGGGTAATTTACTGTAATAATGGTCTCATTGGATTTTTTTTGGGGATTTTTATTTGTTTTGGTTTATAATTGCTAGCAGTAGGAAAACACGCGAGTTTTCAATAAGATAAATGTTTTATCAAAGATACCATGAATACGCAACTTGTTTTAAGAGCTTCTGCAATAAATGACGTTTTAAAAGTTTATAACGTTTTAAACTTTTTGACAATGACTCACATTTTGAAAATGAACGACACGCCTTAGAACCATTATTAAGATCACACAAAGAGGTTAAATAGAAAAAAGGTTTTCATCGATATCACACTTTACGAAAAACACTTCAATGTGACATCACTAGATTTGGCCATAACGTCTAGGCCAGGTTTGGAGTGTTACAAGTTACAAATATCCAGAAACCAAATTGGAACAAATCAAAACTTTCAAGAAAAATTTGAAAAATTTCAAGTCAAGGGTCACACGGCCATGTGTCCAACGTGTGATAGAGTCTAGCCCGTGTGGCTCCAAACATGATCGTGTGGTTAACCTACACGCCCATGTGTGACTTCACACGCCCGTGTCCGTAGACCATGTAATTTTGTAATTTGGATCACATGGTCATGTCCTAGGTTGTGTGCCAACTCGTGTAAAATTTGAAATACCCTCACACAACCATGTCACAGGCCGTGTGGCTACCCGTGTGTGAACTACACCTATACTATTTTTAAACATGTTATAGGCACACGCCCATGTGGGCTGCCCATGTACTTCACACGATTATGTAACAGCCCGTGTCCCAGGCCGTGTGAGCCCCCAAATGACCAATTTCAAGCTAAATTTTCACCCATTTGCTTAGGAGCTTAAACACATTCAAATGCACACTTTCATAGGCTAAAAACCATCTTCAAACACTTTCAAAACATGATTCAACTTGTATATCAAACCAATGTACCCTCACTAACACCACAAATCATTTCATAACATTTTATCTTCAAGGTTCCATATACAAGATATAGTTACACATTAAAACATCAATTCATTTCAAACCATAATCTCACATATTGTCAATTTTTTCTACCATCATGCTTAAACTTAGATGAAACATGCATAATTTCATTTGTCACAACACATAACACAAACTTAAGTAAACTTGCTCAAACCGAGATTCAACATCATACATACAAAGAAGTCCTAGTACATGCCATATATACCAAAACTAAAACAAAGTCTACTAAAGATCTCCTGGATAGTGCGATTTCTTATGTTGATTTGATCTTCTAAGCCTTCAAAAAGTAATCTACAAAATGAGACAAATACAATTAAGCTTGAGTAAAGCTTAGTAAGTTCATTTGTATATAATGATAAACCTTTCCAATTAAACATAATAATCAATTAAAATTAAATGTTGAAATACCATAAAACACAACCTTTATCAGTAATTAACAATCAATACAGTAGTTCAGTAAATTTAGTAGATAGCGCTCATTTGAACTTTACTCAATAAATTAATAGATTTCACTTGACTGAGCTTCTTCAATAGATTCCTTAGGTATGGCTTGAAAGCGCATATGTTTCAGTAGATTCAATAGGTATGTGTAACACCCCTTACCCGTATCTGATGTCGGGACAGGGTTCAAGGTGTTACTAGACTTGAACGTACACCATTTCATAAAACCGAGCCATAAAATTTTATTTAAATTAAAAACATTCAATCACATGCACAATTTCCCTTACACGAGCTACTGAGGCTCTAAACATGCATTAAAGGCGGGTTGGGACTAAACCGAAAACTTTGAAAAGTTTTGGGAAAACTTAGAAACATTTTCATGAAACAGGGTCACACGCCTGTTTGGACACAGGGACACGCCCGTGTGTCTTCAACACGCCCGTGTCCTCAGGCCGTGTAACTCTCTGTTTATGACGTCATCAAAACAAATTGAACCACACAGCCAAGCAACACATCCGTGTGCTAGGCTGTGTCCTCCACACGGCTGAGACACACAACCGTGTCTCTGCACGTGTGGCTAGCACTTAGGCTATTTTCCAAGCCTTTTTGTTTCCTTAATCTTTCACAAACTTAACCACTTTAAATATCATAACATCATTTTAATGATTTAGCATGCCTCACTAAGGCACGTTTTTAACAATCAACCATAACATATTACCCAATAATTAATCTCTACTTATTCAACAAATGTCCATGTTCAATTTTATCAAGTTAATGCCAATTTACGTGTTTATTTCATAGCCATAACCACCCTAAATGGCCCAAAGGCAGTCTCATGCACATATGTTATACTATTCATTCATGATAAACAATTATAATCACATTGTAAGGCATTAACAAATAGTAAGGATAATTAGGCTTGTAAGCCAAAACATTATAAGCCACATCCCATGGCTATATACAATGAATCAACATGAGCCAATACATTTGGCTACTCATGATAACATCTAACATAAAAACTAAGTCTTTATACATGCCACTCACTTGTAAAAGCTTAACATATATATATATATATATATATATATAAGTCGACACTTCCAAAATGATGACTTGATAGTGTGATGCTACCTCCGACGATCTCCAACCCTGAGCTAACCTGACAACACTAAAGAAATGAAAAGGAGGGAGTAAGCTTTATGCTTAGTAAGTCCATATGAAAATAATAAGCAATATGCCAACATGCTTCTCATGGTAATACAACCATAATTACACTTTTACTTATATCCTGGTCATGTTATTTTCTCCATTCATAGTCACTAAATTATTTATATCTGGAGTTACGGAAATCCAAATTAAGATCTGATAATTTTACCTGAATCTAGACTAAAATATATTCTTACCATAAAATGTTCATAATTTTTGGTCTAGCCAATAAGAACAGTTTATTCTTTAAACTTTCCCCTATTTTGCTATTTGATAGCTGCGACCTTTCTTCACTAAACTTTATTTATCTCTTAATACGGGATTTGGATAAAGTTCTCATATAATTATATTGAAAATAGTCTCATTAAGGACTTAGTCATATGAATTATAACCCATAATTATTTTGTTACAATTTCTAGTTATTTTCCCAAGTCAGAATAGGGGATCCCGAACTCATTCTGAGTCTATCTCACAAAAACTAAAATATCTCATAATATGAAATTCTTTTGCTATAGCGTTTCTTCTATGTGAAACTAGACTCAATAATATTTCATTTCATATTTAATTCAACCTCTAGTTTGACTTCCAAAATTTTTGGTGGATTTTCAAAATCAAACTACTGCTGTCCAAAACTGTTTTAGTGCAATACAATGATAACTACCATAAGATCATTTTCAACTAATCATGAACTCACCATTTCATGGATCCCGTACTCGATTACACAATAGAGCTTAGTATAAATGTTGTTAATTCTCATGGCATACTTAATCGTACAAGTTAGTCACATAACAATACATGATAATAATGGTCTTATATGAGTTCATCATTACAGGCATTCCAATTCCATTTCTCATATTAATCTCGTTGAATTCCTCAGATTCTCGATGGATATTCCTTATTACACTTATAGCGTACTAACTCATTTATCTTAAATTCAATCCTTACAGCGGGATTTTCGGTCCAGGCTAAATCCCTCGTAGTAAAAACTCATAGAGCAATGTCGGGATTACCAGTCCAGGCTAAATCCCTTGCAATGACAATTACTCTAATAAGCTCGGATCTGAATTACCAGTCCAGGCTAAATTCAGATCCTAGTTCGAATTACCCGTCTGTGTGACATCCCTAATGTGACCCTAGTCGGAAAGTGGTTTCGGGACCACAAACCCGAGTTATAAAAATAATTAATTGTTATATTTTATGCTTACTATGTGTGTGCATGCATATGTGGAAGTTTCATTCTCTAATTTTACCAATTGTATGAGAAATTATTAAATAGAGATCAAGGTGAAACATGGTGAAAAATGATAGGCTAAATTGTAATGGCTTATTTGTGCATGTTGACACAAAGGTGGACTTGCATGTCAAAATTGCCCAAATTATTCTATAGTGGCGCCAAGATGGATGTGATGGGCAAAGGAAAACATGTTTCCAACATGTTGGGTTAGTGAGGCATGTTGGGAGCAATTAAATAATGTGTTAGCAATAAAGAAAATGTTGACAAAAAAAAAAAAAAAAAAAGTGGATGGATGCCCCTTGTTGCCGTGAGTAGAGGAAAAGAAAGGAGAAAATTTGTTCATCTATTCTCAATTCTTTGGCCGAAAATACCAAGGGAAAAAGGAAGGATTTTGCTTCATGCTTGGTTTAGAAGAGAACTAGAAGGAGAATTGGTCATACTTGTGTCAAGATTAAGGTATGTTTGATGATATTCCATGAGATGCATGCATGTTTTAGTTGTTAGTTTAAGTTCTACCTAGCCCATGGTTTGAATTTTTACTATTGATAGAGAGTTAGAATTGGCTAAGGAGCCTAACAAAAACATTTTTGGTTGATACCTTGATGCTATTATCATGCTAATTATATGGATGGGTTAAGTTGCTTGAGATGTAGAACTTAAGAAAGGTAGTTATATGTGATTTTACATGATGATACAATGGATGTGAAAATATATGCTAGATTAGGAAAGAAATTGATTAAGTGTTCATGAGGTGAAATTAGGTGTTTAAAAGATGTTATAGTTGACATTGTATATATATATATATATACATACATTCGGCCATATGGGGTATAAATGGGCATAGGTGTTAAATACCTTGTATTGGAAATTTTGATAAATAAGTAGCAATAAATTAAGATGAGATTGAGTAAATTTTCAGCTTAGTTGTGTTAAGTATTCGGCAATAATCATAATAATGTATGTGAATGCCGTATGTTTGTGTTTGATGGAGAGGTAAATTGTTTGATTTAGCTCAAGAGCAAAGGGGAACTAAATCGGACAAAGGAAAGGAGAAAGCAAACGAGTAGCCGAATTGGAACCGTTCTACCCAAAACAAGGTAAGTCATTAAGCACATATGTTTGATATTGCTTAAATGATTGTAAAATCTATGCAATTGTGTTTAATGGGATGATATATATATATAAATGAAAATGTATGTGTATGGAGTGATGACATTTGTTGAATGTAAAAGAAATAGTGAAATGTGTAGAAAGTTTACTTTCGGCACTAAGTGTGCGGGCAATACGTGTGTACGGTGTGACACCCCTAACGTGACCCTAGTCGGAGAGTGGTTTCGGGACCACAAAACCGAGTCACAAGAATAATTAGGTGTTATATTCTGTGCTTATTGTATGTGGAATTTGTATGCGTAAACATTTCGTGCCTTGATTTTATTAATTAGGTGCTAATTCATAAGAAAGGACCCATGTGTTAGGACTTGAAAATGTGATAGGTGAATTTTAAGTGGCCAAATAATGCATGAAGTAAAGACATGAGGATTTGCATGTCAATTTAGCCAACTATAGGAAGTGGCCGCCATGGTAATGAAGATGGGCTAAAGAAAACATGTCTTGAACATGTTTTGTTAATGGTGGATGTTAGAAATAATAAAATAAAGAGCATGGGCAAGGGAACATGTTCCAAACATGTCTAGTTAATGGATCATGTTAGAAAGAATAAAGAAATGGAGAAAAAAGGGGAAATAATGAACAAAAAAAAAAAGAGTGTGGATGCCCCCCTTTGTTGCCGTGAGTTGTAGAGAAAGAAAGAAAAAAATTTTTGTTCATCCATTTTTCACTTCTTTGGCCGAAAGTACTAAGGAAAAAGGGAGGATTTTGCTCCATTTTTGGTTTAGAAGAGATCTAGAAGGAGATTTGGCTATACTTGCATCAAGATTAAGGTATGTATGAGGTTGTGTCATGAGATTCATGCATGTTTTAGTTGCTAACTTGATGTTCATGTTAGCCATGGTTCAAATCTTTGCTATGTCATGGGAATGAAATTCGCCAAAGTAAATGTGGTGCTAATGCCATTGCATGCTAAATATCAAGCTTGATAATGATACATGTGATGGGGATTGAGGACTCTTAGATTTTCTTTTAGCATTTTGAATGAGATACTAAGTTCTTTGTTTAATCATGACCAAAATTATGGTGTTGTGATGTATTCGCCATGGTACATCCACAAGTGTGATTTATGCTCATTGCATGGAAAGTAAGATTGTGTATTGAAATTTTGTTCATGTTTAGTTACAATCAACTTGAGATTCGGCTCTAGCATATATATATGTATATATGTTTGCACACGATGTATTGGTATGACATATATGCTATTTCAAGGTGTATATTTGCTTGTGATGATGTCTCGATTATGAAGTAAATGAGAGATGTGCATTGAGCTACGATATGTAATGCGTTAGTAGTAAAATGTATGCTATTTTTGTGTGGTATTAAGTGTATAATTGGCCTCAACATGGACATGTATATTCGCCACATGAGGGAAATTATTGTGCATGCATTCGGTTAGAGGCAAGTTTAATGGTGCCTATTCTTGACTTAGGTAATCGGCTACCTTGTTGTGAGCTAAGGCGAATGTGTGCGTAATTAAAGAAAATTGACTAAAGTGCTTAGTTATGTGATGTTGAGTCAATGATATGTGTATTCGGCCAAGGCTAGCAAGCGAGACTTTAATAAATTGAATTTGTTTGAATTAGCTCAAGAGCTTAGAGGGCCACAATTGGATAAGGGAAGGAAAAGTGATCGAATAGCCGTTGAAGCCGTTCGACAACATCTGGAGGTAAGTCTTCAAGTAATGACCCTACTTGAATTATGTGAAATGAAATTATGGATGTGTAATGATTACTGATATACGTGTGTATGAGTATTTAAATGGTACCCGGGCTAAGTCCCGAAGGCAATTATGCTAGTGATTATATTTGTGTTTGAGCCTTAGTAACGAAAATGAAACATGAATGTGTAATGATTTTTGATGTATGTGTGCATGAGCAATTGAATGATATCCGGGTTAAGACCCGAAGGCAATTGTGCAAGTTGTTATATCCGGGCTAAGACCCGAAGGCATTCGTGCAAATTGTTATATCCGGGCTAATACCCGAAGGCATTTGTGCGAGTCGTTATATCCGGGCTAAGACCCGAAGGCATTCGTGCGTGTGGTTATATCCGGTTGTATCCGAAGAAACTTGGGTTGAAGGTGAGCATTGGTTGCTGTAATAAATTTAATTAGTACGCTCGAAAAGCCCAAAGGATAAGGTATGTTTACATGTGCAATGGAAAAGTCGATACGTTTGAATAATATTCGTCAATCGACTAACGAATTTTCAGCTCTCGAATTGGTTGATATCTTGTGAATGTATATGTTGATGAAGTGTGAAGTAAGTATGATTATGCGAATGTGTATTAATGAAATGATTCATTTGGCTATGTGAATGTAATGCTTTAGTTAAAGCCGATTTCATTGCTTGAGATTTACTAAGCATAAACATGCTTACCCCGTTGCTTTGGCTCTCTGTTTTATAGATTTTGCTCGCTAGCGATCGGATTCGGGATCATTGAAGTGAAGTCATCCACACTATCAAACCCCCTTTGGTACTCTTTTAGTTGAACTTTGGATATGGCATGTATAGGACTACCCTCGGTTGTTTTCAAGTGCTTTTGTGATGTATATGTGTACGGCCATGCGAAAATGGTTCGTAAAAGTGGAGTACGGAATTAGACCATTTGTGGTTTGTAATTTTATATGGTTTCATGATGTTATTATGGATTGGAATGGGAGTGTTGGTCACATGATCAGCCATTGGAATGGCTAAACATGATCGTAGGTGGACCTATGTATGACTAGACTATAGTTGGTCCATGGAAACTACAAAATAGGTAAGGCCTACCTTAAAAACAGATGCTGCCAGTTGCAGTGACGTGGATGTGAAAAATCACCAAAATTTGTAGGAAGGGTATTAAATTGTGAATAAGTTATGTAAACGAACCTTGACGAGTCTATTTTCATATGAAAGTAACGAAACGATCATATGAACAGTATACCGAGAGATATTAAAGTTCTCGTGAGACAGGGCCAGAACGGTTTCTGGGACCCCTGTCGCGACTTTGAAAATTTACTATAAATTATCCAGAAAGAATTAGAAGTCATGCCTTATATTTACAGATTCCATTTTTAGTCTAGTTTCATTAGAAACAAACGGAACCAGTATTAAAGCCCTGTACAGAGAGATATTCAAGTTGTAACGTGCGAAGGTCAGTGTAGTCGACCCCTGTAACATGGGTGACTTTAACTAATAAACTGTACTAATTGGCCCGACCAAAAATTCTAGAAATAAATCCATGGATGGATATATGAGTCTAAATTCAGGGAAAATTTACGGAATCAGTTTCTGAGTTTTGAAACTCGAGATATGATTTTTAAGCCGACAGTGACGCAGTTTTCCAGCCTGTCTGGAAATGCCAAATTGGTCGGTACTTTAAGAGGATTTGTCTCGTTAACCCCTCGTGTCCGACACCGGCGATGGTCTCGGGTTCGGGGTGTTACATACGGTGACGAGATTGGCACTAAGTGTGCATGCTGGAAATATATGGCACTAAGTGTGCATGCTGGAAATATATGGCACTAAGTGTGCATGCTGGAAATATACTGACCTTTGGGTGTGCGAGCTCGAAGGGTATGGCACTATGTGTGCAGCTTAAATCGCATGGCACTAAGTGTACGAAATCGAGTATTAAGCACTGTGTGTGCGTACTCTATATATATATATATATATATATCTCCGATCGAACAATTATATGGAGGGTGTGTCTCCATCGAGTTGAGTATGGACAGCGGATCGGGTAAGTACCTTGAGCTCATGACGAATAGGAAATACGCTCATGCTCGGGTTGAGCTTGGTAAGCTTTAGATCTATGTGATGATTGCAATTGTATGATTGTGGTGTGAATGAGTTGGTGTGTAAAGTGCCTCAAATATCTTATTGTATAGAATATGAAATGTGGATGTATGACTTGGTATGAGATTGAACCGAAAGGTCCGAGGAATTATGGTATAGTTTCGATATGGATGAGTACCTAGCCTCGTTTATTGTTTCATGTTGTGATAACTTTATCAATGGATGGTTGTTGAATGCTTATGACTTACTGAGTTATAAACTCACTCGGTGTTTTCTTGTCACCCATTTTAGGTCTCTTGGACTCGTATTGTTATGCGTGCTCGAACCGTCGTTGAAGTCATCACACCGCTGGAAATCTTTTGGTATTGTCTTCGTAGTTGAGCTAGGAGAACATTTGGCATGTATAGGCTATTTTGTTTTGTTGAATTGTGGGTTGTAAACTTTAAGCCATGCGAAACTGGCCTATGTGGTCGGTTGAGTGTGATTCTAAAACCTATAGTTACGAGCCTTAGAAACCTAAATTTTGATAAGGTGGCCATAGTTTGTATTATGTATGATGTAATAGTTGGCCATAGAAGATTTATGAAATAGTCATTGTTTGCTTTGGTAACAGATGCTGCCAGCAGCAGTGAGGTGAGATGGAAAAATCACTAAAAATAATAGAAGTAGAATTAAATAGTGAATAAATTATTAAATTTAACCTTGATGAATCTATTTTCATATGGACGAAACAAAACGACCATATGAGTAGTATACTGAGAGATATTAAAGTTCTCGTGAGACAGGGCCAGAACGGTTTCTGGATCCCCTGTCTTGACTTTGAAAATTTACCATAAATTATCTAGAAGGAATTAGAAGTCGTGCCTTATATGTGAAGATTTACTTTTGAGTCTAGTTTCATTAGAAATAAATGGCATGAGCATTGAAGCTCTGTACGAGAAGATATCCAGGTCGTAATGCGCGAAGGTCAGTGTAGTTGACCCCTGTAGCATGGGTGACTTTAACTAATAAACTGTACTAATTGGCTTGACCAAAAATTCAAGAAAAAAATGTGCAGATGGTATTATGAGTCTAGTTTCAGGGAAATTTTATGGAACTGATTTTTGAATTCTGTAACTCAAGATATGATTTTTAAGGTGACAGTGACGCAGTTAGCTAGCCTGCCTGGAACAGAAATCAAATATTTCAAAGAGAGAAATAAGGGAAGTAAGCCCGGTAACACCACGTGTTCAAATCCGGCGACGGTCACGGGTTTGGGGTGTTACATTTAATTGGTATCAGAGCTATGGTTTAGTCGGTTCTAGGACTACCATAGAGCGTGTGAGTCTAGCTATACATGCCAAATTGTTAGTGCTTAATAATGTGATGACTTCTGACGGTTGAAATTTTTGTTTTGATTAGCGATGGAACCCGGGATAGAGAGACCCTTGGCGGATGACGTTGAAAGTGTAGTGGCTGCTCCCGCAAAGGGACACCACCTGTTGAGCCTCACCATCCGCGAATAATCAAAATGAAGGGCGAAACAAGCCTTCTTCACCATGATGAATGAGTGGGTCGCATAATATGCCCGAACCAACCCTACTGCCCAACCATTCCCAAATTTAAATACTCCACCCCAAGAGCCCGTAATGCCTTCAGTTACTGATCCTGTGAGGCTAAGTAAACCACCTGTAGACCTGATTAGGAAGCGCGGGGCTGAGGAGTTCAAGGCCATAGTTACTGATGATGCCGAAAAGGCCGAGTTCTAGCTCGATAACACCATTCGAGTGTTAGATGAACTATCATGCACACCCGATGAATGTCTTAATTGTGCTATATCCTTGTTGCGAGACTCAGCTTACTATTGGTGGAGGACTTTAATTTCCATAGTCCCAAACGAACGAGTTACTTGGGATTTCTTTCAATCAGAATTTCGAAAGAAATACATTAGTCAACGGTTAATCGATCAGAAGCGCAAGGAATTCTTGGAACTCAAGCAAGGCCGTATGACAGTATCTCAATACGAACATGAGTTCGTAAGACTCGATCGGTATGCCCGGAGTGTGTGGCTGATGAGGTTGCTATGTGCAAAAGATTTGAAGAAGGATTGAATGAAGAGTTAAAGTTACTAGTGGAATTTTGGAGATAAAGGAGTTCGTGACACTAGTCGAACGAGCCCGTAAGGCGGAAGAACTTGGGAAGGAGAAGAAGAAGGCTGAATTTGAAGCAAGAGATTACCGTAAAAGATCAACGAGTAAAGCTCCGTTCTCGGTGTAAAGAGGTTCGTGGAGGACACCAAGAAGTCGAGGGCGATCGGGAATTTCCATTAGAGCCCAACCATCGACGGACTCCGAGCTACTTGGTAGCTAGTGTGGGCAATAATCGTCAAGAGAGACCCGAATGCCCCCAATGTGGAAGACGTCACCTAGGTGAATGTTGGGGTAAGTCTGTTAATAGGGCTCATTATGGATGCGGTTCAAGGACCACTTCATTAGAGATTGCACGGAGCTAGATGAGAAGAATAAGACGCAAGGTGCAAGACCTAGTGGAACAATGGCTAGAGGTAGGCCCCGAGAATTTCGGAGGTAGGGGTGGCAATCGAGAGGAGCCTCGATCTACCGTTAGATCCGAGGCCCGTGCTCTGCTAGAGCATATGCCATCCACGCATGAGAGGAGGCATCCTCCCCGACGTTATCACCGGTACTTTCACTCTTTTCGATACTAATGTGATTGCTTTGATTGACCTCGGTTCTACTCATTCTTATATATGCGAAACCTTAGCATCCAATAAGACTTTGCCTATTAAGTCTCATCGAGTTTGTAATTCGGTGTCAAACCCTTGGGTCATTACGTGCTTGTCAACAAAGTGTGTAAGAAAAGTCCCTAGTATTTCGAGGTTCTTGTTTTCCGTGAACTTGATGCTTTTGCCGCTCGGCCTAATTCGACGTTATTCTTGGTTTGGATTGGTTGACCATGCACGATGCGGTTGTAAATTGCAAAAGCAAGACTATTGATTTGAGGTGTACGAATAACGAGATAATTCGGGTTGAGTCTACGGACTTAAAAGGGTTGCCACCGTAATATCGCAATGTTGGCCCTAAATACGTAAGAAAGGGTGCGAAGCATACCTTGCGTATGTACTAGACGACAAGGAGTTAGAAAAGAAACCCGAATCTGTGCGATGGTTTTGCGAATACCGGATATTTTCCCTAAAGAATTGTCGGGTTTACCACCGCTCGGAAATAGAGTTTGGCATCGAATTGGTACCGGTACCACTCCAATTTCGATAGCTCCGTATCGTATGGCACCAACGAATTAAAGGAGTTGAAAGCTCGGTTGCAAGAATTGGTGGATAGAGGTTTTGCTCGCTCGAAGTTTTTCACCTTGGGGTGCGCCGGTGTTGTTCGTGAAAAGAAGGACGGAACCATGAGGTCGTGCATCGACTACCGTCGACTTAATAAAGTGACAATAAAGAACAAATATCCGTTATCACAGATCGATGATTTGTTCGATCAACTGAAAGGAGCCTCAGTGTTCTCGAAAATAGATTTGAGATCGGGCTATTATCAGTTGCGAATTCGAGATTCGGACATACCCAAAACTGCCTTCAGAACGAGATATGGTCACTACGAGTTCCTAGTGATGCCGTTTGGGCTCACTAATGCCCCTGCGGTATTTATGGATTTAATGAATAGAATTTTCAGGCCATACTTGGATCGGTTCGTAGTTGTATTTATCGATGACATTTTGGTCTATTCGAGAGATGAAACTGAACATGCTGAACATTTGAGGCTAGTGTTGCAAGTTTTACGAGATAAGCAATTATATGCTAAGTTCAGCAAGTGTGAGTTCTGGCTAAGAGAGGTTAGCTTCTTGGGGCATGTGGTATCTGCATCGGGTATTCGAGTTGACCCGAACAAAATTTCAGCCATACTTAACTGGAAGCCTCCGAGAAATATTACCGAGGTTCGGAGCTTTTTGGGGCTTGCCGGTTATTACCGACGATTTGTAAAAGGTTTCTCGACGATAGCCACGCCAATGACGGCTTACTCCAAAAGGATGTTAAGTTCGAATGGACGGAGAAATGTCGAAAAGTTTCGATCAACGAAAACTTATTTGATGAAGCCCCAATTCTAGTGCAACCCGAATCGGGCAAAGAGTTTGTCATTTATAGTGACGCATCCCTACTTGGGTTGGGTTGCGATTGATGCAAGAAGGGCGAGTTGTGGCCTATCGTCGAGACAATTAAAGCCACATGAGAAAAATTATCCGACCCATGATCTCGAATTGGTCGCCATCGTATTCGCCTTAAAGATATGGCGACATTACTTATTTGGTGAGAAGTGTCATGTGTATTCGGATCACAAAAGTCTCAAATATTTGATGACTTAAAGAGACTTAAATCTGCGATAAAGACGTTGGCTCGAGCTGTTAAAGGATTATGAGCTGGTCATTGACTATCACCCGGAAAGGCTAATGTGGTTGCGGACGCCTTAAGTCGTAAATCACTATTTACGCTATGAAGCGATGAATGTACACTTGTCTCATTTCTACCCGACAATGTGTTAGTAGTCAATTGAAAGCCAAACCATTATTGATACGTCAAATTCGTGAAGCTCAGAAAGTCGACGATGAGTTGGTTGCAAAACGGGATGAGTGTGTTCCGAACAAGGACTTGGAATTTCAAATCGATGATGACGATTGTTTGAGGTTCAGAAGTCGTCTGTGTGTTCCAAAGAATCCGGACTTATTTCGATAATTCTGAACGAAGCCCATTGTAGCCGAATGGCAATCCACCCGGGGAGTACGAAGATGTACAACGATTTGAAACGTCGGTTTGGTGGCATGGTATGAAACGAGACATCTCGACTTTGTTTCGAGATGTTTAATATGTCAACAAGTGAAAGCGGAACATCAAGTGCCTTCAGGATTACTTCAGCCGATTACGATACCCGAGTGGAAATGGGATCGAGTCACAATGGACTTTGTATTCGGACTGCCATTGTCAGCAAGTAAGAAGGATGCGATTTGGGTCGTTGTAGATAGATTAACTAAGTCGGCTCACTTTGTCCCCGTACGTACGGATTTTTCAATGGAAAAACTAGCCGAATTGTACGTTTCTCAGATTGTGAGACTACATGGGGTGCCTATTTCCATCGTGTCGGATAGAGATCCGAGATTTACCTCGCGATTTTGGAAGAAGTTGCAAGAAGCTTTGGGTACCAAGTTGCATTTCAGCACCGCCTTTCACCCCCAAACCGATGGTCAATCCGAACGGATAATTCAAATACTCAAGGTATGTTGAGATGTTGCATCCTTGAGTTTAGTGGTTCATGGGAACGGTATTTGCCTTTGATTGAATTCGCTTACAACAATAGCTTTCAATCAAGTATTAAGATGGCGCCTTACGAGGCTTTATACGGTCGTAAATGCCGCCCCCATTATTCGGATCGAACTTAGTGAAGGTAAATTCTTGAGTTGATTTGGTTAAGGATGCCGAGTAAAAAGTTCGAGTAATTCGTGAAAGTTTGAAGGTCGCCGGATCGCCAAAAGTCGTATGCGGATTTGAAAAGGAAAGACATTGAATATCAGGTTGGAGACAAGGTATTTCTCAAAGTCTCACCCTGGAAGAAGGTGCTTAGATTTGGCCGTAAGGGCAAATTGAGTCCGAGGTTCATCGGTCCGTATGAAGTATCTGAACGAGTTGGGCCAGTAGCGTACTGATTAATTTTACCCCCTGAGCTCGAAAAGATTCACAATGTTTCCATGTTTCGATGCTTCGACAATATAGGTCTGACCTGACACACGTAATTACTCCATCTGAGGTCGAGGTTCAGCCTAATTTGAGTTATGAAGAAGAGCCGGTTCGCATTCTGATGCGTGAAGTAAAAGAGCTACGAAACAAGAAAATCCCATTAGTGAAGGTGTTGTGGCATAAACACGGAATTGAAGAAGCCACTTGGGAACTTGAGGACTCTATGAAAGAGCGATACCCGAGCCTATTTACCGGTAAGATTTTCGGGGACGCAAAATTTCTTAAGTGGGGGAGAGTTGTGACATCCCTAATGTGACCCTAGTTGGAAAGTGGTTTCGGGACCACAAACCCGAGTTATAAAAATAATTAATTGTTATATTTTATGCTTACTATGTGTGTGCATGCATATGTGGAAGTTTCATTCTCTAATTTTACCAATTGTATGAGAAATTATTAAATAGAGATCAAGGTGAAACATGGTGAAAAATGATAGGCTAAATTGTAATGGCTTATTTGTGCATGTTGACACAAAGGTGGACTTGCATGTCAAAATTGCCCAAATTATTCTATAGTGGCCGGCCAAGATGGATGTGATGGGCAAAGGAAAACATGTTTCCAACATGTTGGGTTAGTGAGGCATGTTGGGAGCAATTAAATAATGTGTTAGCAATAAAGAAAATGTTGACAAAAAAAAAGAAAAAAAGTGGATGGATGCCCCCTTGTTGCCGTGAGTAGAGGAAAAAGAAAGGAGAAAAATTTGTTCATCTATTCTCAATTCTTTGGCCGAAAATACCAAGGGAAAAAGGAAGGATTTTTGCTTCATGCTTGGTTTAGAAGAGAACTAGAAGGAGAATTGGTCATACTTGTGTCAAGATTAAGGTATGTTTGATGATATTCCATGAGATGCATGCATGTTTTAGTTGTTAGTTTAAGTTCTACCTAGCCCATGGTTTGAATTTTTACTATTGATGGAGAGTTAGAATTGGCTAAGGAGCCTAACAAAAACATTTTTGGTTGATACCTTGATGCTATTATCATGCTAATTATATGGATGGGTTAAGTTGCTTGAGATGTAGAACTTAAGAAAGGTAGTTATATGTGATTTTACATGATGATACAATGGATGTGAAAATATATGCTAGATTAGGAAAGAAATTGATTAAGTGTTCATGAGGTGAAATTAGGTGTTTAAAAGATGTTATAGTTGACATTGTATATATATATATATACATACATTCGGCCATATGGGGTATAAATGGGCATAGGTGTTAAATACCTTGTATTGGAAATTTTGATAAATAAGTAGCAATAAATTAAGATGAGATTGAGTAAATTTTCAGCTTAGTTGTGTTAAGTATTCGGCAATAATCATAATAATGTATGTGAATGCCGTATGTTTGTGTTTGATGGAGAGGTAAATTGTTTGATTTAGCTCAAGAGCATAGGGGAACTAAATCGGACAAAGGAAAGGAGAAAGCAAACGAGTAGCCGAATTGGAACCGTTCTACCCAAAACAAGGTAAGTCATTAAGCACATATGTTTGATATTGCTTAAATGATTGTAAAATCTATGCAATTGTGTTTAATGGGATGATATATATATATAAATGAAAATGCATGTGTATGGAGTGATGACATTTGTTGAATGTAAAAGAAATAGTGAAATGTGTAGAAAGTTTACTTTCGGCACTAAGTGTGCGGGCAATACGTGTGTACGGTGACGAGATTGGCACTAAGTGTGCATGCTGGAAATATATGGCACTAAGTGTGCATGCTGGAAATATACTGACCTTTGGTGTGCGAGCTCGAAGGGTATGGCACTATGTGTGCGGGCTTAAATCGCATGGCACTAAGTGTGCGAAATCGAGTATAAAGCACTTTGTGTGCGTACTCTCTCTATATATATATATATATATATCTCCGGTCGAACAATTATATGGAGGGTGTGTCTCCATCGAGTTGAGTATGGACAGCGGATCGGGTAAGTACCTTGAGCTCATGACGAATAGGAAATACGTTCATGCTCGGGGTTGAGCTTGGTAAGCTTTAGATCTATGTGATGATTGCAATTGTATGATTGTGGTGTGAATGAGTTGGTGTGTAAAGTGCCTCAAATATCTTATTGTATAGAATATGAAATGTGGATGTATGACTTGGTATGAGATTGAACCGAAAGGTCCGAGGAATTATGGTATAGTTTCGATATGGATGAGTACCTAGCCTCATTTATTGTTTCATGTTGTGATAACTTTATCAATGGATGGTTGTTGAATGCTTATGACTTACTGAGTTATAAACTCACTCGGTGTTTTCTTGTCACCCATTTTAGGTCTCTTGGACTCGTATTGTTGCGTGCTTTCGAACCGTCGTTGAAGTCATCACACCGGCTGGAAATCTTTTGGTATTGTCTTCGTAGTTGAGCTAGGAGAACATTTGGCATGTATAGGCTATTTTGTTTTGTTGAATTGTGGGTTGTAAACTTTAAGCCATGCTAAATCGGCCTATGTGGTCGGTTGAGTGTGATTCTAAAACCTATAGTTACGAGCCTTAGAAACCTAAATTTTGATAAGGTGGCCATAGTTTGTATTATGTATGATGTAATAGTTGGCCATAGAAGATTTATGAAATAGTCATTGTTTGCTTTGGTAACAGATGCTGCCAGCAGCAGTGAGGTGAGATGGAAAAATCACTAAAAATAATAGAAGTAGAATTAAATAGTGAATAAATTATGAAATTGAACCCTGATGAATCTATTTTCATATGGACGAAACGAAACGACCATATGAGTAGTATACTGAGAGATATTAAAGTTCTCGTGAGACAGGGCCAGAACGGTTTCTGGATCCCCTATCTCGACTTTGAAAATTTACCATAAATTATCCAGAAGGAATTAGAAGTCGTGCCTTATATGTGTAGATTCCCTTTTGAGTCTAGTTTCATTAGAAACAAACGGCATGAGCATTGAAGCTCTGTACAAGAAGATATCCAGGTCGTAATGCTCGAAGGTCAGTGTAGTTGACCCCTGTAGCATGGGTGACTTTAACTAATAAACTGTACTAATTGGCTCGACCAAAAATTCTAGAAAAAAATGTGTAGATGGTATTATGAGTCTAGTTTCAGGGAAAATTTATGGAACTGATTTTCGAATTCTGTAACTCGAGATATGATTTTTAAGGTGACAGTGACGCAGTTATCTAGCCTGCCTGGAACAGAAATCAAATATTTCAAAGAGAGAAATAAGGGAAGTAAGCCCGGTAACACCACGTGTTCAAATCCGGTGACGGTCACGGGTTTGGGGTGTTACAGTCTGGGCTAGATCCTTTTTACCGTCAATTCCTTTTTAGGAAAATCCATCGGACATCCTTTTCATTCAACCGGGATATTTAAATCCTCTTTTTTTTTTCAATACAATCATGTTTCATGAATTATTATACATTGAGTATCAAAATTTATATCACATTCAAGAATATATATTTTAAGTATTCTAAAAGTATTACTTCGAGTTACATGAACTTACTTGTCGAATCCTCGTCGGGTACAACTGTGCAGCAATTCACACAACTCATGTAATAGTAATTTAACATTCATTACATTTTCCACATTATATTCATCATCCATAAATTATTCTAATATATTAAATCATACACTTTATGCCATAATAATAGAGAATTACAATTCAAACATGATATTGCATTATTATTACCATACAAACTTACCTCGAGTTCGAGAACGACTATTTTTTTCGAATTAGTGCTTAACCTCGTTCAACCTCGTTCTAAGCCTGAATCTTGTTTTCTTGATCTAATTTATTTATTACTCACATTTTTCAAATGGATCCTAAATCATATTATTCAAATGGGTCCTAAACCATACTTTTGCAAATTTACATTTTGATCCTTAAACTTTCACATATTTGTACTTTGGTCCCTAGGCTCGTAAAATGAAATGTGCTTGATTTTCTTGTACTTTAAGCCTAGTCGAACCTTTATTTCTCTTATAGCAGCCCACATTTCACTTTTATTCACATGATTACTACCCATTTTACAACTTTTACATTTTAGTCCTTTTTATGCATTTTCATGTAAAATCACTTAGTAAAATTTGCTAAACATGCTTTAATCTTTCATATTCTTACATTAACATTTAAAATACTAACATTTCATGCATCAGTCAATTTTTAAACATGAACCCTAGCTTAAAATATGGGTAGAAATAGGTAAATCGAGTTACTGGGACTTCAAAAATGTAAAGAACATTAAAAACGGGGCTAGGATGCACTTACTATGGAGCTTTGAAGCTTGAAAACCTTAACCATGGCTTCGTCCTTTCTACATTCGGCCAAACAAGAAGATGGACAAGGGTTTTTGGCTTTTAGTCCATTTAATTACCAATTTTCCAAAATGCCATTTTTACTCATCTTTAATATTTTACCCTTTCGTGTCCATTTTTGTCCAACAAATTATCCAATGGTTAATTATCATTCAAGGACCACCGATTTAAAATTTCATAACAATCAGACACTTCTAACATGTAGAACTCAAATTTTTCACTTTTTACAATTTAGTCCTTTTGACTAAATTAAGTGCCCAAATGTCAAAATTTTCGAGCGAGATTTTTACGAAATCATTTTGTGAAATTTTAGACCATAAAAATATAATAAAAATAAAATTCTTACGTCAGATTGTGGTCTCGGAACTACTATTCCAACTAGGCCTTAATTCTGAATGTTACAATTGTCTCCCCTTTAGGGATTTTCATCCTCGAAAATCTTACCAAAAGAGTGGTTTGGTTTTCACATAAACTCCACTATCTCATAATCATTGCTAAAGAAATTTTACTCAAGCTTTGCTTAATCCTTAGCTTTTTAATTTCTCATACTAAAGTCATGAGCAACTCTTTGTTATACCACACATCAACTGAGTCTTGATCTCAATCTGCTCAAAGAGAAGTAGCATACTAAGAAATCTGACAATCTTGGAGATACATGATTCCATTGATCCGTTAAGTTAAAATTCAACACATATCGAAATGATTTGTAGATTTCATCAAACATTTAACAACAAGCCACAAAACATCTTTATATTTCAAAGATAAGAATAATCCTGATAACAATTCATGTATCCAAATACAAAGATAAAAAATGTCGAGTTCCAAACTCGAGCACCAATATATCACTCCTGTGAGTTTTCTTGCAAACTCTCTCTGTATAAGCTCTAGATTTTCTACCCAAGCACTTGTAATCACATTTTTCTTTTCTCAAAGATCATACAATAACTAACTCAAGTCATCTACGCTATCACAATTTAGATATGTCTTTAACATCGGATACTTTAAGCTATCATATTGCCTTATAGTCTCATAACACATCACTGAAGGTCGAGGAGCCTTTGCCCAATACAAACTAAACCAATTCAAAGGATTCGGTTAACAATATTCTCATCTGAGCAAGCCTTTCTAACAAGTAATAGACTTTTCAACTTCCATAAGACAAAAATTTCTATCGTTCAAAACAGCCTTAAATTATATCAAAGCTTTCTAAGAACTGTAACACCCCGAACCCGTGACCGTCGCCGGTGTCGGACACGAGGGGTTAACGGGCCAAATCCTCTCAAAGTACCAACCAATTTGGCATTTCCAGACAGGCTGGAAAACTGCGTCACTGTCACCTTAAAAATCATATCTCGAGTTCCAAAACTCGGAAACTGATTCCGTAAATTTTCCCTGAATTTAGACTCATATATCCATCCATGGATTTATTTCTAGAATTTTTGGTCGGGCCAATTGGTACAGTTTATTAGTTAAAGTCACCCATGTTACAGGGGTCGACTACACTAACCTTCGCGCGTTACAACTTGAATATCTCTCTGTACAGGGCTTTAATACTGGTGGCGATTGTTTCTAATGAAGCTAGACTCAAAATGGAATCTGCACATATAAGGCATGACTTCTAATTCTTTCTGGATAATTTATAGTAAATTTTAAAACTCGCGACAGGGGACCCAGAAACCGTTCTGGCCCTGTCTCACGAGAACTTTAATATCTCTCAGTATACTGCTCATATGGTCGTTTCGTTTCGTCCATATAAAAATAGATTCATCAAGGTTCAATTTCATAATTTATTCACTATTTAATTCTACTTCTACTATTTTTAGTGATTTTTCAATCTCATCTCACTGCTGCAGTCCGCAACAGTTACTGCAGTAGACTATGCCAATTTCATGAATCTTTCCTTGGCCTTAATCATCCATCATACATGACACAAATTATGGCCACCTTATCAAAATTAAAGTTTCTAAGACTCGTGGCTATAGGTTCTAGCATCCCACTCAACGACCACATAGGCCATTTTCACATGGCTTAAAGTTTACAACCCACAGTTCAACAAAACATAATAGCCTATACATGCCAAATGTTCTTCAACAACGAAGACAATACCAAAAGATTTCCAGCCGGTGTGATGACTTCAACGACGGTTCCGATCACGCAAACAATACGAGTCCGAGAGACCTAAAATGGGTGACAAGAAAACACCGAGTGAGTTTATAACTCAGTAAGTCATAAGCATTCATCAATCCATTGATAAAGTTACCACAACATGAAACAATAAACGAGGCTAGGTACTCATCCATATCGAATCTATACCATAATTCCTCAGACCTTTCGGTTCAATCTCATACCAAGTCATACATCCACATTTCATATTCTACACAACAAGATATTTGAGGCATTTTCACACACTAACTCATTTCCACCACAATCATACAATTTCAATCATCACATAGATTTAAAGCTTACCAAGCTCATCCCCGAGCATTAACATATTGCCTATTCGTCACGAGCTCAAGGTACTTACCCGATCCGCTGTCCGGGATTAGCTCGATAATGTCGCACACTCAATGCCAATTGTAATGCAAGAGCATATAGTGAATCCGCACACTTAGTGCTATATGTATTCAACTCGCACACTTAGTGCTATATAATCAAACTCGCACACTTAGTGCTGTACAATTTTAAACCCGCACACTTAGTGCCAATCTTGTCACCGTGTCCATTTATACCCGCACACCTAGTGCCGAGACCAATACCTTATGTATTTTGCTGCCTTTATACATTCAACAATGGCATCATTCCATACACATACATTTCCATTTACACATCAACTCATTTAAACACATTTGCATATATATTATGATCATTTAAATCAACACCAAATATATGCTTAATGACTTACCTCGTGTTGGGTAAAATAGTTCCAAGTCGGCTACTCGATGACCTTCGTCTTTCCCTTGCTTGATTCTCCTTCTTTAACTCCTTGAGCTTAATCAATAAATCAACTAGTTTAACCATCTTGCTAAACATTCATAATTCAACTACACATGCATATGTATGCTTGTATATTCGGCAACCATTCTTACTAATCACCCATTTGGTCGATTATACACCTAACCGAATATGCACCAAAAACTTGATTCAACATCACCTACATACTTACTTTAATGGCCGAATATATATATATATATATATATATACAATGTCAACTAACATCTTTTAATCACCTAATTTCATCTCATGAACATTTAATCAAATTTTCCCAATCTAGCATATATTTTCACATCCATTTGTAACATCATGTACAAACACATATACACATATATCAAAACACAAATTTTACCTATCATGCAACAAGCATAAATCGCACTTATGAGCATGCCATGGCGAATACATCCCACACCATCCCCTTTCAATTTTTGGTCATGGTTAAACAAAGAAAACTCCATGTCTTACTCAAGAATGCTAAAAGAAATTTCAAGAGTAGTCAATCCATCATTACATGCATCATCAACAAGCTTCACATTTAGCATGCAATGGCTTTAACACAATATCAACCTTGGCCAAATACCATTTCCATGGCATAACAAGGATTTGAACCATGGGCTAACATGAACATCAAGTTAGCAACTAAAACATGCATGAATCTCATGACACAACCTCAAACATACCTTAATCTTGACACAAGTATGACCAAATCTCCTTCTAGTTCTCTTCTAAACCAAGCATGAAGCAAAAATCCTTCCTTTTTCCCTTAGTATTTTCGCCAAGAATTGAGAATGGATGAACAAATTTTCTCCTTTCTTTTCCTCTACTCACGGCAACAAAGGGGGGCATCCATGCTCATTTTTTTTCTTTTGTTCATCATTTCCTTTTTTTCTCCATTTCTTTATTCTTTCTAACATGATCCATTAACTAGACATGTTTGAAACATGTTCCCTTGCCCATGCTCTTTATTTTATTATTTCTAACATCCACCATTAGCAAAACATGTTCAAGACATGTTTTCTTTTGCCCATCTCCATTACCATGGCGGCCACTTCCTATAGTTGGCTAAATTGACATGCAAATCCCTCATGTCTTTACTTCATGCATTATTTGGCCCTTAAAAATTCACCTATCACATTTTCAAGTCCTAACACATGGGTCCTTTCTTATGAATTAGCACCTAATTAATAAAATCAAGGCACGAAATATTTACGCATACAAATTCCACATACAATAAGCACAGAATATAACACCTAATTACTCTTGTGACTCGGTTTTGTGGTCCCGAAACCACTTTTCGACTAGGGTCAAATTAGGGATGTCACAAGAACTATATACTTTTCATTCAAACTATCTATCCTTTACCCGTAAGGAAATGAAATCTTATTCCCGGACATAAATATCTCATTTAATCCTCAAAACAATAACTGATTACTGATGGAACAACCAAGTCAGTCTTAATCATCAATAAATGAGTTTTCAAGAAATCTTACAACCAAGTCAGTCTTAATCATCAATAAATGAGTTTTCAAGAAATCTCTTCCAGTCGATAAAACGATTCAGTAAGTAATCATTCAAAATTCACTTATCATGCTAATCAAAAGACCACTTTAAATACATTAACTCAAAATAACAAGAATATCCCGGTTGAAGGCATTAACTTTAATTAACTTACTCGGGAAAAGAAATCCAGATACTGGAATCATCATGTTGCTATAATCAAACTGGAAATATAGTTGTAATTGAAATGTCATCAGGCCAAAGAACTCACTTTAGATATAAGTCATGATTAATAATTTACGGAATAAAAATGACAAGAAAACCAAATAAAGAAGTCCAAGACAGAGAAATCCAAGATAAAGAAACTTCCAAGATTTAGAAATCCAAGATACAATACCATAACGGTAGATCGTGAACAAAACTCATAAGGAAACATGAAAGATCTTGATAATTCCTCAAAGACAAGAAATCCGGAAGAATACATTCAGACCCACTAGGAATAGATACAACAAGAACAATATACTTCACATATATGTATATATATCAGATAGAGTAATAATTAGAAGAAACAAAATCATAACGTCATGTGTATTTTCTCATAAAGTCTCAATAGACGAAATGTAACAGAATACTCGAGAGAAATAAAACAACACTGATTATAATCCAATCAGGTTATCAATACTTTCATCAAACATCAAGATTAGAAAATATCCTCCTACAATAACAATTTATCAGAAGATAGATAGTCATAATAACACTTCCGAGAATAAATGAATCCTTAGGGTACCTCAAGAGAAGTAGTCATAATCCGGTCACTGTAAGCTGTTACACTCAAATATCATACATTTCAAATATTATTCCTTCGATTATTTCTATCATCACTAATCCCGTATTATTCCTTTCTCTAAAGAAAATAAGTTTAGAAGGAATTTCGATTACCACCTTCTTTCAACCTCATGTATGAATAAGTCGATTTTCCACGGTTAATTTTTTCTCTCATTGTGATATTTCGTAAATCAAAAAATCTTTAAATCAATCTGATACCTTTCTAGTTTTGTCTTTATGTATCAATTCATTCACAAACTCTGACCATATTAATAATCGTTCCACAGCTGAACTCTTTGGTTTCACACTTGGGAGTTTATCCCACAGATCTCGTAAAATCCCTTATAAGCACCACTCTGGTAAGGGGGTGGGGTCGTAAGATTCCTAACTCGTCTCTCATACTCATATACATATGAGACCATTTTATCATTATAGTAACATTTTCACAAACATAGATGGGTGTACCACAATCCAAGCTCTCATCCAGCACATCATCATATACATATCATTATAGTCATATAACTCGATTCCATCAATTTAGCACATTTATTCAAACTATGCGAGTTTTCCAATCATACTTATTCAAGCAAGCATACGTAGACATTTATTCCATCAATATTTTTGATAAGTTACTCAAACACATGCATTCGTTCAAATAAATTCATATACATCATGGAATTATCGATTAAACATAGGTAAGCTCATCATAGTATAATCCTTTATTCATACCTTTGTGGATTTATATTTATCACATTCACTTCATCAAGTAAGTCAAGTGTACAACATTAGATGAGCATCAAACCAGCATGGGTATTCATCGCAACATGAATTTCCATCTCACATGTTATCACGTATATCATGAACTTTTATTTATAATTTTCTGAATCTAGGCTTATCATGACTATACTTCACCCGAAAACCTTAGCATCACATTTAACATGGTCGGTGTAGCTCGATTGGAGAGTTCATCTGTCCAAACAAGATGGTTCTCATTCACGTCGGAGACATCAAACTATCACAGATTGGTGGCATATATAGCTAGACTCTCATTCACGCTAGGTTAGCCCGAGAACCGACTAAACCATAGCTCTGATACCACTAAATGTAACACCCTTTACCTGTATTCAATATCGGGACAGGGTTTGAGGCATTACCAGATTTGAACGTACACCATTCCATAAAGTTGGGCCATAAAATTTTATTTAAATTAAAAACATTCAATCACATGCATAATGTCCCTTACATGAGCTACCGAGCCTCTAAACATGCATTAAAGACTGGTTGGGACTAAATCGAGAACTTTGGAAAGTTTTGGGAAAACTTAGAAAAATTTTCATGAAACAGGGTCACACGCCCGTATGTCTTCAATAGGCCCGTGTCCTCAGGCCGTGTAACTCTCTGTTTATGATGTCATCAAAACAAATTGAACCACACTGCCAAGCAACACATCCGTGTGCTAGGCTATGTCCTCCACACGGCTGAGACACACGACCGTGTCTCTGCACATGTGGCTAATACTGAGGCTATTTTCCAAGCCTTTTTGTTGCCTTAATCTTTCACAAACTTAACCACTTTAAATATCATAACATCATTTTAATGATTTAGCATGCCTCGCTAAGGCACGTTTTTAACATTCAACCATAAAATATTACCCAATAATTAATCTCTACTTATTCAACAAATGTCCATGTTCAATCATTATCAACTTAATGCCAATTTAAGCATTTATTCCATAGCCATGACCACCCCGAATGGTCCTAAGGCATTCTCATGCACATATGTTATATTATTCATTCATAATAAACAATTATAATCACATTGTAAGACATTAATAAATAGTAAGGATAATTAGGCTTACATCCCATGGCTATATACAATGAATCAACATGAGCCAATACATTTGGCTACTCATGATAACATCTAACATAAAAACTAAGTCTTTATACATGCCACTCACTTGTAAAAGCTTAACATATATATATAAGTTGACACTTCCAAAATGATGACTTGATAATGTGATGCTGCCTCTGACGATCTCCAACCCCGAGCTAACCTAACAACACTAAAGAAATGAAAAAGAGGGAGTAAGCTTTATGCTTAGCAAGTTCATATGAAAATTATAAGCAATATGCCAACATGCTTCTCATGGTAAAACAACCATAATTACACTTTTACTTATATTCTGGTCATGTTATTTTCTCGAGTCATAGTCACTAAATTATTTATATCTGGAGCTACAGAACTCCAAATTAAGATATGATAATTTTACCTAAATCTAGACTCACATATCTTCTTACCATAAAATTTTTAAAATTTTTGGTCTAGCCAATAAGTATAATTTATTCTTTAAAATCTTCCCTATTTTTCTATTTGACAGCTTCAACCTTTCGTCACTAAACTTTATTTAACTCTTAATACGGGATTTGGATAAAGTCCCCGTATGATTGTCTTGAAAATAGTCTCATTAAGGACTTATTAATATGAATTATAACCCATAATTATTTTTTTACAATTTCTAGTTATTTTCCCAAGTCATAACAGGGGATTCCGAACTCATTCTGAATCTATCTAACAAAAAATAAAATATCACATAATATGAAATTCTTTTGCTTATAGCGTTTCTTTTATGTGAAACTAAACTCAATAAGCTTTCATTTCATATTTAATTCAAACTCTAGTTCGACTTCCAAAATTTTTGGTGGATTTTCAAAGTCAAACTACTGCTACTGTCCAAAACTATTTTAGTGCAATACAATGATAACTACCATAAGATCATTTTCAATTGATCATTAACTCACCATTTCATGGATCCCATACTCAATTACACAATATAGCTTGATATAAATGTCGTTAATTCTCATGGCATACTTAATCATACAAGTTAGTCACATAACAATACTCAATTATGACATAGAGAATATTACATGAAATGTAAGAAAATGACGATACATGACATGTAGTATATGAAATATTTGAAATTAAATGCTTTATTGTTACCATGTGATGTGTTTGATGATATATGCCTTAAATGTCAATTATTTCCATGAAAGTATGAATATGTTATGAACATGGTGAGATGCCATTATGAACAAGTATGACAGAGATGCAAAATATGAGAAAGGAAAATCCCGTTTGAACCTTAGGAATAGTCTAGGGTACAAGTGACATATCACTAGGAAATTATAAATCCGAGCTCGTTGAGTGGTTAGAGTTCATGATGGATGCGATGCATGTAACATCTGAGCTCGTTGAGTGGTCCGAGTTCATTATGGATGTGTTATATGATATGAGGTAGCTTTGGCTACATATATTACTCGCTATTGAGTGGTCTAGTTGTGTATATAGCACTTATGTGAAATCTTCAATGTATCGATTAGTATTCCAAGTGTTCAATAGGAAATCTAAGGAAAGAGTTGATAATGGTTCCAATGAGGTAAGTCATGGGTGAGTATGTACTTGAGTTATGTTACAAGTTGTACAAGTATGTACACTAAACTTATGAATAATGCCTTGTTATGTGATAATCTATGATGTATATGGTATTTGGTGAATACTATGAAAATGGAATGATTTGGACTAAGTCTTTGATACTTGATGACATTGAGATTATGGGTCCATGCTTATGATGCATAGCTCTGTGTTCTTACCATGATGGATGAAATGATGTTGTATAAATTTGGTGAACAATAATTGTGAATGAGTAAATTAGCCTGGACAGTTTTGGGCTACTGCAGTGGTGTAACTTTGAAAATACACTAAAAATAGTGGAAAATGAGTTAGAGACTAAATAAAATATGGAATTAAATCTTATTGAGTCTAGTTTATTATAAATGAAACAATGTAAGCAAAAGAATTTCCTATAATGAGATATTTGAAGTTGTAGGAGATAGAGTCAGAATGACTTTGAAATCTCCTGTTTTGATTGGATAAAATCATTATAAATTGTAAAAAAATATTCATGAGTTATAATTTATATTTTTATAATCCTTAATGAGTTTATATTCAAGATAAATAGACTGGAACATTATTCAAGTCCTGTGCTATGAGATAATTAAACTTTAGTTCAGAAGGGTCAGAACTATCAGATAGTGAATTAGGGGTAAATTTGAGGAATAAAATGTACTAATTGGCTAAACCAAAAATTTTGGAAATTGAATGGTGGGAAGGTACTAGAGTCTAGTTTCAAGAAAAATTAACGGAACTTAATTTGGAGTTTTGTAGCTCTAGATATAAATATTTTATTTATTGTTGTACAAGATGACAACTTATCATGAACTTGAGAATATGTTGGGAACATTGATATAAACATGTTAATGAGTTGCTTATTGTTTTCATATGACCTTACTAAGTGTAAAGCTTACCCCCTTCCTTTCCCATGTTCTCTAGTGTTGCTATGTTAGCTCAGGTTGGAGTTAGTCAGAGATATTATCACATTGTCAAGCTATCGCTATTGGTGTAAGTGATTTCAAGTGCTTTGAGTCTATGGCATGTATAGGAGTTTAAATATTTGAGTGTGTGATATTTTCTTTAGCCAAATGTATTGGCTTATATTGATTATGGAGTTGTTAAACCTATTTATTTGTGATGTGTCTTTAGTGGCTTGGTGTGAATGGTTTGTGGGTGTGACCATGGGTGCTTAATGTTGAAAATGAGGTTTGAAGAACATGTTGATAGCTATAGCATTAAAGTGGTAAAGATAAAGGTAAAACCTATTATATTGGTTGCATGTGAAATTTCCATGATCATGGCATGCTTATGTATGTCTAAGTGCTCATCTATGCCCTATTGTATGCCATTGAATATGTGTGTATGCATGAGTTGTGAAGGGTGACAAAAAGGCTTGGAAAATAGCCTTATTTTGTCCACACGAGCAAGGCACACGGCATGTGTCTAGGCCGTGTGTGACACACGGTTTGCTTCCACGGGCGTGTCGTCCAGCCGTGTGTCCCCTGCACCTAAATATTTCAAGTCAGTATGCATGGTAGTAAACACACGAGCAGAGACACGACCGTGTGTCTCAGCCGTGTGAAGGACACGACCATAGGACACGGGTGTGTGCCTTAGCCGTGTGCCTTCTTTTGTTCATGACCAAATGGATAGAAGTTACACGGGTGAGGGACACGGGCGTGTTCCGATGAACACTAGGCTGTCTGGTGCACATTGGAAACCAACACAGCCATGTCAAAATGATCACACGGGCGTGTGCTCTATACCCACACGAGCGTGTGGAGCCTTAAAGCATGAATTTTCCAAGTTTTTCTTAAGTTCTCGGTTTGGTTTTGAACCACCCCGAATGTATGTTTTGGGCCTCGTAAGCCCATATAAGGAACAATATGCAGGTGAAATGAAAAGTTTTAAATTCAAATGAAATTTCATGGCCGGTTTAGTATGAAAGTGTTTGCTTAAGCCTGGTAACACCTCGAACCCTATCCCGGCATCAGATATGGGCGAAGGGAGTTACACATCATCTTCCCCAAATTACTTTTATGGAAACCCTAGCTAAGAGAGAGAACTTTAAGCAAGCTTAATTAGGTAAGTAATCATGTCCCATTTTTAGTATTTTTTACATTTTTGATATCGTAACAACCTAATCTATCTATTTTGGGGATTAATTTACAAAGTTATCAAAGTATCAAAATTTTTTCATGGATGAATATACTGAAATTTTTAAATTTGTGGTAGAAATTGAAAGGTTGTTGATAAATAAACAACTTTTGTAAAGTGAATTTTCATGAAATTGTGATTTAGGGACTAAATTGTAAAGATGTAAAATTCGTAGAAAATTTCTAATTTTTGTGAAATACATGGACCGTAAATGTTATATGTACAAATTAATTAGGCTTGGAATAAGGATTAAATTGCATGAATTTTAATTTCCGAGCCTAGGGATGAAATTGGAATTAATCAAAAGTATAGGGGCAAAATGGTAACTTGCCTAAAATGTGAATTTGATTGAATTGAATATGAATTTCATTAAATTAAGTTAAATTTACTCATATAGATCTGGATAGACCTAGTCCGAAATTGGATCGAGGAAAACAAGAAGTATCGGATAAGTAGATTCTCGTATACGAACAAGGGTCGAGGTAAGTTTGTGTAACTAAAATGTATGTTTATATGTTTAAATTGAATGTTATGATTGTGAAATGTATGCTTGTCATGTATAAACATAAATCACATATCTGATAATGTCTGACAAAAGATAAGTCCCGTGTTAATAAAGGAAATTCGATGGATACAGGATTTCTCGTATTGGTTGTGGTCCTGCATATGTTGCAGACACACTACAGCTCCTAGAGCATCCCATTAGAAGCCTTCTCGAGCTTCCCTTCATATGGTTCTTGCAAGCATCCTGATCGGTAGTGATCATGCATGTGTTGCGGACTATCGCAACTTTTTGTGAGTGTCCTATTATATGATCGGTTATGATCTTGTATATAGTGCGGACACAAATGCAACTCTTTATGAGCATCCTGATACAAGCTCTATTTGATCTTCCTCATATAGCTCGCTTGAACATGCTATTATATGGCTATCCATAGCTCCTTGATTGTAGCTCTTCGGAGTTACCTGTTAAGCTCAATAAGCTTCCTATTTTAAACTCTTATGAGTTCTTGTTATAGCCCGAATAAGCTTTCTGCTATATGGCTTACATGAGCATCCTGTTATATATGTAACACCCCTATCCCGTAACCGTCGTTGAAATAGGTTAAGAGGCATTACCAAACTCATAACATAGATCAGAGCCATCAAAAATCAAATATCCTAACATTTCAATAAACATAGATCATTCATACTCAACATGAACTTTAAATGATCGTACGAAGTCTAAAGCATGCTTTCAGGATCAATTCGATAACATATGAAAGTTTTAGAATGTATAAAAATTTTCCACTTTTAAAAGGTCACACGCCCGTGTGAACTGGCCGTATGCCTCACACGGTCTTAGGCACGCCCGTGTGTCTAAGCCCTGGCAAAACAAGGCATAACTATTGACTTGATCACACGGCTACATTTCAGATATCATTTCCCCAACTATTTCTGCCATCACAAATTTCATATTACTTTTCACTAAAGAAGACTAGTTCTGAATAAATTTTGATTTACACTTTTCTCGACCTTGTATCTGAGTAATTCAATTTACCAAAGTAAATTCATTCTTTAACTGGGACAGTGCATAGCTCCAATAATCCTTATGCCAATCTGATACTTTTCTAGCTTTAACTTTACTTACCAACTCATTCTTCAATCTCTAATCATATTTATAATTATTCTAGCACTGAACTCTTTGGTTTCTCAATCGGAAACTTATTCAGTACAAATCTCATGAAATTCCATTATAAAACACCACTTTGGTAAGGGGGAAGGGGTCGTAGGGCCTCTGACTCAACTCTCATATACATATGCATGTAACACAGTTTTCATCATAGCAATCATATCTCAATCATGTCATTCATTTCGAGTAACTAACATTCCTATTGGTTTAATGCCCACTTTCTAGTTATCTCATTTAGTCAAGTATAATTATGCATTCATCCTATGTTTTCTGGATAGCTTGACTTATCCATTCATCTACTCGAACAAATCATACTCATGACATCATATAAGGGTTAAACAAACATAGATATTTGCATCACAATCGCAACTTTCATTTTGTGCAACATCATATACATATCATTACAATCACATAATTCAGTCCAAACAATTTAACATAGATAAATTCATTTCATTATAATCATTTATCTCATAAAAATATCATTGACATTCATCAACATTCAACGTTCAATCAAGGCAATGACATTTTCATTCATATCATGATATTAGGAACTTTTACTCATACTTCTACAAATTTCTATTTATCCCGTTCATCTTATCAAGTAAGCCAAGTGCACTACATCATATGAGCATCAAGCAAGTATGGATATATATCACAACATGACCTTTCATCTTACGTGTTATCACTTATATATATATCATAAATTTTATTAATACTTTTCTAAATTGAGACTCATCATAATCGTAATTTTATTCAAACACCTTCGTATCACATTGAACATGGTCAAGTCATTTCGGTTGGAGAGTACCTCTGTCTAAGCAAGATCAGCTCATACGCGTCGGAAGACATCACACTATTACGGATCGCTGGCATGTATAGTGGACTTTTACACATGCTAGGTTAGTCCGAGAACCGACTAAGCCATAGCTCGATACCACTAAATGTAACACCCTTACCCGTATCCAAGGCCTAACAGTAGTACGAGGCATTACCGACTTAACAATACACATAGACAAAACGGGCCATAAAATTTCATTTAATTCAAAACTTTTCGAACACATGCATAACAAACAAAGCTAACTATATCATCACATCAAAACATAGGACATGGCACGATTAATTAAACTTATAAACCATAATGGATAAGGACCACATCTCATGATCATATAGGAAAACTCAATGCAGAATGATACGTAAGGTCAAAATCATAATAAAAATACATATCACAAACCAACTTCCTATACATGACACTCACTTGATATTTCTAATATTTGAATTAATTTTCCCAAAAATGATAGTTTGATAGTGTAATTTTGCCTCTGACGATCTCCAACCCCGAGCCGACCTATCAATACTAAAGAAATAGAGAGTATGGGTAAGCTTTACGCTTAGTAAGTTCATATGAAAATAATAAGCAATTACTACCATGCTTTTCAAGATAAAACACTATAATTGTACAATTACACATATTCAGGTTAAGATGTGTTATCGATTTACAGTTACTAAATCATTCATATCTGAAGCTACAAAACTCCAAATTTAGTTTTGTTAATTTTTCTTGAAACTAGATTCAAATATATTTCTCCCATAAAATTTCCAGAATTTTTGGTTTAGCCAATTAGTACAGTTTATTAGTTAAAGTCTCCCCTGTTTCAGAGTATGACTACTCTGACCTCTGTGTACTACGAACCAAATTTATCCCTATACAGAATTCCAACGACCATGCAGTTTGTTTCCCTTAAAAATACACTCAATAAGGAATCCATCCATGAAAGGTATGACTCTTAATAATTTTTATACAATTTATGGTGAATTTATAAATTCAGAACAGGGAATCTTGAATTCATTCAGACCCTGTTTCACAAGAATTCAAATATCACACAATATAGAATTCTTTTGCTTCCCCTGTTTCTTTCATGTGAAAATAGACTCATTAAGATTTATTTTCATATATATTTGAATTTTTATTCAACTTCCAAAATTTTTAGTGAATTTTCAAAGTCATGCAACTGCTGCTGTCCAACATTGTTTTACCACTAAAATCCATTCTTACATAATTCCACTTAATCCATTTTGTCTTATCGAAATTCACTCAATTATCGAACACATTGCTCATAATTTTTCATAAACATATACCTACACTTATTCATCATATAATCATGTTCAATTGTATTTTTACTTAATCGATTTTCCCGTTGAACTCTTCGGAATAATAACTGATACTCAATTGCCTGCACATATTTTCACACTTGTAGCCAAAGCTATCTGGTACGCATAGTAGCCTGCACATAGTACTACACATGCGACCAATTATCCGGTACATATAGTAGCCTGCACTTAGTACTACACACGTGACCAATTATCCGGTACATGTAGTAGCATGCACTTAGTACTATCTCTAATACTACATCATCAATAGCTCTATCTCTAAGGCTTAGTACTATCTGCAGTGTTAATTACAGTACAGTTCTATATAAATATTTAAAGTAGAAAAAGATCACTTACAGACTTGGTGCCGGGGATTCAGTGTGCCACTTCCTTATCAGTCCATGTAAGAATTAAAAACCATGTTTTTGTTTACCGAAAATAAAAAGATTTCATTTGAAAACACTTTTATTTTAAAACTATTGATTTAACCCCGTTTAACAAATAGAAAAACTTGAACATCTTCGAAAAACTTACTATTTCCAAAAATACCCTTCTTAGGCCCAAGTTTTTGAAAAGATTTTTGGACCCGATCCACAGCCGAGTTGTTGCAACCAGGCTCTGATACCACTGAATGTAACACCCCAAACCCGGCCTAGATGTTATGACCGGATCGATCGCCACATTGATGCGTTCAAAACACTTAGTTTGGAAAAGTCGAGTTGGTGTTGTAAAAGACACTTTTAAAAGTAAGTTAAAGTGAATGGAAGTCGCGCACTGGTAGGAAACCAGGAAAAAGAGGAGGTGAGTCCGCTTGACCGCTTAAGTACCAAGCTCTTCCCGGATTCAATCCTAGACATGCACACATCCATTACCACACTTTATCATCTCGTATAATTTTGAGAAAACCGTTTGGTTATGCCCGTCTTAAGAAAATGATTAAGTTTGAAAACGTTCGTTTAAAATATTTATTTTCTTGGAAAAATATTACTTTATGAAACTTTGCTCGTCATTGTGATCTTTTAAAAAAACAAGTAGTTTTTATAAAACGAACCCTAGTGCTAACCAGTTTAATAATCCCCAAAATAAAATTAATTAAAAAGAGCGACCTTATTACAACTTTAAGCATAATAAAAATAATCCAAATTAAATGCTAAACTTATTTAAAATCAACAATCAATCTTCATGGCCACTCTGAATCCCTTGACTCCAAGTCCACCAACTAGGGCTCACCAAGGATGGAAGAGGAAGGGGTGAGTTTGGGAAAACTCGATTATACTGAAACCCATCCAAAGCCCAAATCAGCTCGAGCCCATTGGGCCTAAGCCCTATTCAGATAACAGTACACAGTGGACCGAAGCCCTTTTCAGAATACAGTAGCAAGGCCTTAGCCCCTTTTTACATAACAGTGTGGCCCATAGGCCCGCTTCAAGAACATGAGTAACAACAAGAATAATGAATGTAAGCCCATCCGGGAGACTACTCAACCCACCAACCGCTACACCGCCTGCACCATTTCTACACACCATGTGGGAATATCTCAACCCACCCAAATTTCTACACACCACAGTTGCGACAGAACGCACTCAAATTTCAGTCGATTGAGGCAAAGCCTCCGAAGACGTGGATGAACCACTTTCAAGATTTCCTCCATTAATACCCCAATCCCATGCAATGATATTAATAAAAGCATGTCATGTAAAACACAACATTAATCAATCATGCGCTTCGCCATTTTAAAACCCTAGGGTATATCGGTAATTTTGCTCTTTAGGGTAATTTCGTGATCTACGCTACTACACAAGCTAATTCAGAATTTTATCAGTTTTATGCAATTTGATTCCACCATCTACCTCACAAGCTAATTTGCCCATCTCTTACCCATATTGGTCCATAAGCCCATTGGGCCCGCCACCCATCGAGCCCCTTTTTCCGAAATACGCTAAAACGTCACGCGAACGTGCTTACCACCTTGCGGTGCCAGATCTAACAATTACTCTATGCCTTGAGAGCATTCGCATACTCACATGACCATAAAATGCTGGAATTTCGGCATTTCGGCTTTTGTCGAATTGAACTAAGAAAGGGTGTTCGGTAAACACCTGTTTCGCGACAACTGCTACTGAGATCTCTTTCGATACCCTAAAATTGATTAGCACAACGCTTATTTACAAACTATATCACTAACTTCCAAAACTTACACACCCATGATCGAACCATGTCCCTAAAAGTCTTTGAAACCTTACCTTTTTGCCAAAATCGACAGCTAGCTCCGAATCCGATTGCTCCAATGATTCACGCCCAATCCAACACTTAAGAAGGCACTAACCAATGAAAGAAAACAACCGTTAAAACCTTTAGAGCCACATGCCCAAATCGACACCTCCCTAATTTTAGAGACTTGGCTTTTCTTAACTTTGCAAAATAAGAACAGATCCGAGATGATACGTACTTACCCTTACTCCCACTTGATTTCCACGCAATCTAGTGTAGATTTATCTATCAAACGATGGTAGAACTCGATTCCCCAAAGTCTTGTAGTTATGCTATAAGCCCTCAAATCTATGGTTTTTTCGCTTTTGTGTGATGAAGAAGATGATAATGTGGGGCTATAACCTTGAAGTGGAATTGCGTCGAATCTAGGATTAAGAAAAGATAATTGTAAATTAATAAAAGCAAAAGAATATAGGAGAACTGGCTTTGAAGAAATCGGCACAAGCAAAGATCACAGGATTTCGCTTTTATGGATTCGCAAAAGTGTTGATGAATAGTAGGTATGATGAATAGTTTGAAGAAGAAAAATAGAAGAAGAAGAGTAGGGAGGTGGTAGTTTTGCTAGAGAGGAAAAAGAGAAAAGAACAATCCTAAGGTGTAAAAAAGTAAGAAAACGGCACCAACAATACCCTAAGTGCGTAAATACTACCCTCATAATCCCCCACCGATTTTCCTCTTCTATTCCCACCATTCGGCTAACTCCTAGCCTCATCCCAATCCTTAAATCTCTCCCTTATCACTCCTTAATCCAAGCATTTAAACCGATCCAACTCTCCTAGCGTAATCCACCGAACTCCAACACTTACCCTCCTCGCACTTAAAAAATAAATGCATCTATTTGCCAACAAAGGAATCGATCCCAAGTCCTCCCCAACACTTACACGCCACCTTTATAGCTCCCTAGTGGCGTCACTTAGCCACTTTACCAAAGGCTCATTTGTGATGCAATTTACCCATCACTCCACTTAAGGCCACTTAGCGAAAACCCCTAACTCCTAAGTCTAAAATTCCAAAAATTCAACTGGGTTTTGGCCAACTCATGGGCCTTCTATAAGCCCATTTACCAACTCAAAATACTAATTCCACCTCCAAATACAAAATTTTAAAAATCTTTACAAAATATTGAAAATCGCGAATAAACCCGAAAATCAGGATGTTACAACTCTACCCTCCTTAAAGAAATTTCGACCTCGAAATTTTACCTTATCAGAACAGTTGAGGGTACTGTTGATGCATCGCCTCCTCAGTCTCCCAAGTAGCTTCTTCCTTTCCATGGTTTCTCCAAAGTACTTTCACTAGTGGAACTGATTTCCTTCTCAACATCTTGACGTCACGATCAAGTATTTGCACAGTTCCTCTTGAAAGTTAAATCGATCATACCTCGATTTCAAAGAACTAGTATGATATGAGTTGGGTCGATCGATACCGCCAAAGATGGATACATGAAAACGTTGTGGATACGATGCGCTTCGGTGGTAACTCTAGTGATAAGCCACCGGTCCAACCCGCTTAACAATTCGATAAGGCCCAATAAACCGTGGGCTCAACTTACCCTTCTTACCAAATCTCAAAATTTTCTTCCAAGGGAAACCTTCAAGAAAACCATATCCCCACAAATAACTCAATCTCTTTGCGCTTCAGGATCGATACGACTTCTATCTATCGGATGCCTCCTTTAACCGACCCTTATCGACTTAACCTTGCTTTCGATTCCGCCACCAATTACGGTCCAAGCACCCGTCGTTCACCCAACTCGTCCAACACGTCGGCGCACGACATCTTCGCCATAAAGCGCTTCATATGGTGCCATCTGAATACTTGCTTGATAGTCGTTATTGTACGCAAACTCCGCCAATGGTAAGTAGTCCTCCCGGCTTCCACGAAAATCGATGATACAACCTCTCAACATATCTTCCGAACTCGAGTAACCCTTTCGATTGTCCATCTGTGCGTGGGTGAAAAGCGGTGCTAAAATCCAATCGTTTTCCCAACGCTTCTTGCAACTTCCGCCAAAACCGAGACGTAAACCTAGGGTCTCGATCGAAATTATTAACACCGGCACCCCATGCAACAAGACTACCTCCGCCACATATAACTTGGCCAACTTTTACGGAGTAGTCGATGCGAACAGTATGAAGTGTGCGATTTTGTTAACCTATCCACAACTACCCACACCGAATCTTTCTTGGTGGGTGTCAAAGGTAACCCACTCACAAAGTCCATTGTTACTCTTTCCCACTTCCATAGTGGAATTTTCACCGGTTGTAATAATCCCAACGGCGATTCTTTCGCTCGATTTTAACTCTGCCGGGCACGCCGACATTTCCCAACAAATTCGGTCACCTCTCATTTTAGTCTGGCCACCAAGACACCTCTCGCAAGTCTCGGTATAACTTATTCCTCTAGGATACATGGCACGAGTCCACCATGAGCCTCTTTTAGAATTAATCGCCTCAATTTAGGGTCCTTTGGAATACAAACCCTTCCACGAAAACACGTAACTCCTTCACTGTTCAACCCAAAATCCTCGTTCTCACCACTCTTAACTTGCCGGAACCAAGAGCTAATGAATCGTCCTTCAACTGTTTTTCCTTAATCGCTTTCACCCAAGTAGGCCTTACTTGCAGTTCTGCCAACAAGCTTCCATCATCGTATAGACTTAATCGTGCAAACAAGGCTCTCAAATCCGTAACAACCCTTCGACTCAATGCATCCGCCACCACATTAGCCTTTCCTGGGTGGTACTCTATCGAACAAATGTAGTCTTTAAGCAACTCCACCCACCTTCGTTGCCTAAGGTTCAACTCCTTCGAGTCAACACATACTTTAAGCTCTTATGATCTCGTGTATATGATGCACTTCTCCCCATATAAATAATGTCTCCAAATTTTTAACGCAAAAATCACCGCTGCTAG
This sequence comes from Gossypium arboreum, assembly GCF_025698485.1. NCBI lineage: Eukaryota > Viridiplantae > Streptophyta > Magnoliopsida > Malvales > Malvaceae > Gossypium > Gossypium arboreum. The sequence continues at coordinate 112,086,293 of NC_069077.1, read as the reverse complement.
CTCCAAATCATGCGTAGGGTAATTCACCTCATGAGCCTTAAGCTGTCGTGATGCATAAGCGACCACCTTGCCCTCTTGCATCAGTACGCAACCTAACCCCACATGCGACGCATCGCTATATACGGTGAAGTCCTTCCCAAACACCGGTTGAATCAACACTGGTGCTTCACTCAATATCTTTTTCAACCGTTCAAAAGCTTTTTGTCGCTTTGTTTCTCGGTCGCATAAATGGTACTCCTTTCCTTATGAGTTTTGTCAAGGGCGCCGCCACCACCGAGAAACCCTCCACAAACCTTCTGTAGTAACCTGCCAACCCTAGGAAACTCCGAATTTTCGATACTGACCTAGGTGGCTTCCATTCCAGAATCGCTTCAATTTTACGAGGATCCACCTTAATCCCCTCGGCAGAGACCACATGCCCTAGGAAGGTTACCTCCCTCAACCAGAATTCACACTTGCTAAATTTCGCATAGAGCTCCTTTTCCCTTAACACTTGCAGCACAATACGGAGATGCTCATCATGCTCCGCCTTCGTTTCAGAGTATACCAAGATATCGTCGATAAAGATGACTACAAATCGATCCAAGTAAGGTTGGAATACTCGATTCATCAGATCCATAAAAGCTGCAGGTGCGTTCGTCAGCCCAAACGGCATGACCACAAACTCATAATGTCCATATCGAGTTCAAATCTTGTCTTATGAATATCCCCTTCTTTACCCTTAGCGATGGTATCCGAATCGAAGATCGATTTTGGAGAATACCGAAGCTCCCTAAGTTGATCGAACAGTCATCAATCCTTGGTAGTGGATACTTATTCTTAATCGTCCGTTTGTTCAATCGGCGATAATCGATGCACATGCGCATCGTTTCGTCCTTCTTCTCCACAAACAGACCGGTGCTCCCCAAGGAGACACACTAGGCCTAATGAAGCCTCTATCTAATAGCTCTTGAATTTGAGCCTTGATTCCACCAACTCCTTGGTGCCATCCTATAAGGTGCAATAAATCTGGAGTCGTTCTCAGAATAAATCGATTCCAAACTCAACTTCCGATTGGGAGGTAATCCAGAAGCTATTCGGAAAACATCCGAATTCCCTAACAGCTCGATGGTTTCCACAATCGATCCTCGATTTCACTTGACTTACCAAAGCGAGATATGCCTCGCATCCCTTGCGCATCAGTTTCTTAGCCGCTGATACTACATTAGATAAGTAATCCCTTCGTTCTCCAATAATCATTACCTCTTCATTATTGACAGTCCTTAACACCATCCTCTTAGCTGCACAATCTAAAGTTGCCTTATGCTTGGTCAACCAACCCATCCCTAGTATCAAATCGAATTCTTCAAACGGTAACTCCATCAAATCCCCACAGAAAACCCTGCCTTGAATCTCCAGAGGCACCTCCTTGAAGAGTTTCTCTACCTTAACCGAATGACCTAAAGGACTTATCACAGACACCCCACATACGGTCTCCTCGAAGTGCACGCCCAAAGGCCCCGTAAATGTTATATGCCACATACGAATGGGTTGATCCCACATCAATCGAGCAAGATAGGGTACACCATAGATAAAAAACGTATCAGTTATGACATCAAAAGTGCGTCACCTCCTCGGACGAGCAAGATACACCAAAGTCGGGCCGACGAGCATCCGCGTTACCAATACCCTGCCGGTGCCCCACGTCCACGGCCATTACCACCGCGACCTTGTCCACGACCTCTTGGCGGCGGCGGTCCATCCTCACAGTTGAGCCGGTCGCCTGACCCCTTGTTCGACCACACGAGCACGAGTGGCCCTCCTAGGACAATCCTTAATCCTATGCTCCTTAGACCCACAACGAAAACAAGCCCGAACGCTTCCAAGACTCTTCTTGATGTATTCGCCGCAATCTCCACAAGCTTGCGGTCTACATGTTCACCGGAATCGCCGAACCGGTTCCTCCATCCTAGCTCTCTTAACATTTCGATTTACAAGACCACCGTCCAAAGATCCCTCCCGAACCAATTCCAATCCTTATCACGATTCCTCTACTCGGTTTGCTTCACTTCCTCGGCTATTTTAGCCTTCTCTACTAGTGCAACAAATCTCGCTCTCTCGTGGAGCTATGAGCACCCTTAACTCATCTCTAAGGCCATCCTCAAACGTCGCTACGCCAGATTCAAGGGAAACGATGCCATTAGCATACCGACTCAATCGTAGAAACTCCGCCTCATATTCAAGAATGGTCTTATTTCCACGAGTCGATTCAGAACTCCTTTCTGCGGCATCTACATAGCTAGCTCCAACATATTTTGCCTTAAAGGTCTATTTGAACAGCTCCCATGTTACCCTCTCACCGGGTACCTTCTCTCACAAGAATCCACCACGACACGCTTCATCCCGCAAAGAACGACATCGCCCCTTTCAACTTCGCTCTCTTGAGCGGTCCAGTCGTCCATGATCCGCCTCAGGCTTCCAACTAGTACTCACCACATTTGGGGCCACTCCAGATACACCCCTAAAATCTCATTCCGTTGGCGAAGTCGTTCGAAATGGACCCCTATTCATGGGCCCGACGTTAGCTCCGCCACCCTTTCCAAAACCCTCAACATGGCACGAGACAAAGCGTCATCCCTGCAGCCGGTCATACGGCCCATTTTCATTAATCGGTGGTGGACGTACCCCGCCAGCTGGCATGTGTTCAGATGACGCAGATCCAGCTTGAGTGCTACCTCGGCCTCGACCACGGCCTCTTCCTCGAGTAGCCCTTGTACTCATAACGATTTATCTGATTACGAATTTTATGACATTAGTTTACTGGTTTCATTGTTTATTACAGAATATCTTATGAACAGATAGAGTTTTAGAGTTATTTCGCGCAATCATAATTTAACTACGGTTCCAGTCTTGTAGTCCTAATACTACATCATCAATAGCTCTATTTCAAAGGCTTAGTACTATCTGCAGTGTTAATTACAGTATAGTTCTATATAAATATTTAAAGCAGAAAAAGATCACTTACAGACTTGGTGCCGGGATTCATGTGCCACTTCCTTATCATCCATGTAAGAATTAAAACCATGTTTTTGTTTACGAAAATAAAAGATTTCATTTGAAAACACTTTTATTTTAAAACTATTGATTTAACCCGCTTAACAAATAGAAAAACTTGAACATCTTCAAAAACTTACTATTTCCAAAATACCCTTCTTAGGCCCAAGTTTTTGAAAAGATTTTCGGACCCGATCCACAGCCGAGTTGTTGCAACCAGGCTCTGATACCATTGAATGTAACACCCCAAACCCGGCCTAGATGTTATGATCGGATCTGATGAGCCATATTGATGCGTTCAAAACACTTAGTTTGGAAAAGCTGAGTTGGTGTTGTAAAAGACACTTTTAAAAGTAAGTTAAAGTGAATGGAAGCTGCGCACCAGGTAGGAAACCAGGAAAAAGAGGAGGTGAGTCCGTCGGACTGCTTAAGTACCAAGCTCTTCCCGGATTCAATCCTAGACATGCACACATCCATTACCACACTTTATCATCTCGTATAATTTTGAGAAAACCGTTTGGTTATGCCCGTCTTAAGAAAATGATTAAGTTTGAAAACGTTCGTTTAAAATATTTATTTTCTTGGAAAAATATTACTTTGCGGAAACTTTGCTCGTCATTGTGATCTTTTAAAAAAACAAGTAGTTTTTATAAAACGAACCCTAATGCTAACCAGTTTAATAATCCCCAAAATAAAATTAATTAAAAAGAGCGACCTTATTACAACTTTAAGCATAATAAAAATAATCCAAATTAAATGCTAAACTTATTTAAAATCAACAATCAATCTTCATGGCCACTCTGAATCCCGCCCAGCTCCAAGTCCACCAACTAGGGCTCACCTGCAAGGATGGAAGAGGAAGGGGGTGAGTTTGGGAAAACTCAGTGTATACAGAAACCCATCCAAAGCCCAAATCAGCTCGAGCCCATTGGGCCTAAGCCCTATTCAGATAACAGTACACAGTGGACCGAAGCCCTTTTTAGAATACAGTAGCAAGGCCTTAGCCCCTTTTTACATAACAGTGTGGCCCATAGGCCCAGTTCAGTAACATGAGTAACAACAGTAATAATGAATGCAAGCCCATCTGGGGAGACTACTCAACCCACCAACCGCTACACCGCCTGCATCAGCCCTACACACCATGTGGGAATATCTCAACCCACCCAAATTTACACACCACAGTTGCAAAGAACGCCACTCAAATTCAGTCGATTGAGGCAAAGCCTCCAGTACGTGGATGAACCACTTTCAGTACTTCCTCCATTAATACCCCAATCCCATGCAACAGATATTAATAAAAGCATGTCATGTAAAACACAACATTAATCAATCATGCAGTTCTGCCATTTTAAAACCCTAGGGGTATATCGGTAATTTTGCTCTTTAGGGGTAATTTCGGTAATTTTGCTCTTTAGGGGTAATTTCGGTAATTTTGCTCTTTAGGGGTAATTTCGTGATCTACGCTACTACACAAGCTAATTCAGAATTTTATCAATTTTATGCAATTTGATTCCACCATCTACCTCTGAGCTAATTTGCCCATCTCTTACCCATATTGGTCCATAAGCCCATTGGGCCCGTTTGACCCATCGAGCCCCTTTTTCCAAATACGCTAAAACGTCACGCGAACGTGCTTACCACCTTGCGGTGCGGATCTAACAATTACTCTATGCCTTGAGAGCATTCGCATACTCACATGACCATAAAATGCCTAATTTCGGCATTTCGCTTTTGTCGAATTGAACTAAGAAAGGGTGTTCGGTAAACACCTGTTTCGCGACAACTGCTACTGAGATCTCTTTCGATACCCTAAAATTGATTAGCACAACGCTTATTTACAAACTATATCACTAACTTCCAAAACTTACACACCCATGATCGAACCATGTCCCTAAAAGTCTTTGAAACCTTACCTTTTTGCCAAAATCGACAGCTAGCTCCGAATCCGATTGCTCCAATGATTCACGCTTCCAATCCAACACTTAAGAAGGCACTAACCAATGAAAGAAAACAACCGTTAAAAACCTTTAGAGCCACATGCCCAAATCGACAGCCTCCCTAATTTTAGAGACTTCGGCTTTTCTTAACTTTGCAAAATAAGAACAGATCTGAGATGATACGTACTTACCCCTTACTCCCACTTGATTTCCACGCAATCTAGTGTAGATTTATCTATCAAACGATGGTAGAACTCGATTCCCCAAAGTCTTGTAGTTGCGGCTATAAGCCCTCAAATCTATGGTTTTTTTCGGCTTTTGTGTGATGAAGAAGATGATAATGTGGGGCTATAACCTTGAAGTGGAATTGCGGTCAGGAATCTAGGATTAAGAAAAGATAATTGTAAATTAATAAAAGCAAAAGAATATAGGAGAACTCGGCTTTGAAGAAATCGGCACAGCAAAGGATCACGGATTTCGCTTTTATGGATTCGCAAAAGTGTTGATGAATAGTAGGTATGATGAATAGTTTGAAGAAGAAAAAATAGAAGAAGAAGAGTAGGGGAGGTGGTAGTTTCGGCTAGAGAGGAAAAAGAGAGAAAAGAACAATCCTAAGGTGTAAAAACAGAAGAAAACGACACCAACAATACCCTAAGTGCCGAAATACTACCCTCATAATCCCCCTGCCGATTTTCCCTCTTCTATTCCCACCATTCGGCTAACTCCTAGCCTCATCCCAATCCCTTAAATCTCTCCCCTTATCACTCCTTAATCCAAGCATTTAAACTGATCCAACTCTCCTCTAGCAGAATCCACCTGAACTCCAACACTTACCCCTCCTGCACTTAAAAAAATAAATGCATCTATTTGCCAACAAAGGGAATCGATCCCAAGTCCTCCCCCAACACTTACACGCCACCTTTATAGCTCCCTAGTGGCGTCACTTAGCCACTTTACCAAAGGCTCATTTGTGATGCAATTTACCCATCACTCCACTTAAGGCCACTTAGCGAAAACCCCTAACTCCTAAGTCTAAAATTCCAAAAATTCAACTGGGTTTTGGCCAACTCATGGGCCTTCTATAAGCCCATTTACCAACTCAAAATACTAATTCCACCTCCAAATACAAAATTTTAAAAATCTTTACAAAATATTGAAAATCGCGAATAAACCCGAAAATCAGGATGTTACAATCTAGGTATAATCAATACAGTAAAATATACTTATAACAACATGTTTTACGCACGAACTTACCCCATACTCTGAATTGTCGACTCAGACTGTTTACACTATAATCTTCGACCTCCCCAGTCTAAGTTTGAATTCCTCTTTTCTTCATCTATATGTATTCAAAATTAACCCTTTTATTCACTAAATCATTCAAAAAAATCCATAGACACATATTTAGGGCATTTTGCAAACTAGCCCTCACATTTTTAGATTTCAACACTTTAGTCCCTAATTTACAAAATCACAAAAATACACATAATTTGCTTGTACACAAGCTTAGCCGAATTTTCATAGCTCTCATATCATTCCACACATTTCATTTATTTCACATTTTAGTCCATCAAAATAACATTTTCACAATTTAGCCCATTTTACTCAAAATCACCAAAAATTCAAAGACAACATATGTTAACACAAAAGATATCTTTCATAATTCATCAAATAACATCAAAAAGCTCATATTTTCATCAATGGAATATCTAAAAATCATCAATAAATTCAAAAATTGAGGCATGGTTTAGATAGTACTCGAAGCAACGATTACAAAAACGTAGAAATTAACAAAAAAAACGAACAAAACTCATACCTTAGTCAAGGAATGAAATGGTTGAACCCTAGGTGTTCTTTTTCTTTTTTTTTCTTTGCTATTTCGGCTATGGAACATGAATAATAGCCAATTTCATGCTTTGGTTTTATTAAACATATATTAATTCATTATTTACCATTTTACCCTTAGCTTTATAACATTTAAAACATTAATAACAAGGCCATTAATGTCCACTCATAAGTTCAATGGTCAAATAACAACATAAGGACCTCTCATTTAATAAGCCAAGTCAAATAGGCACTTTTAACAAACAGCAGGTAACTTTTACATTTTACGCGATTAGGTCCTTTTATCAAATTGAGCACACAAATAACCAAATTTTTACACGAAACTTTCACACATGCTAATTCACATATCATAAGCATGGAAAATAATATTTAGACATTTTTTTGACTCAGATTTGTGGTCCCAAAACCACTAGTTCGACTAGGGTCAAAACCACTATTTCGACTAGGGTCTAAACTAGACTGTTACAATTCTCCCCTTTAGGGATTTTCGTCCCCGAAAATCTTACCATTGAACAGATTTGGATATTGTTGCCTCATAGAATCTTCAGGCTTCCACTTGGCCTCTTCAATACCGTATCGATGCCACATCACTTTAACTAACAGAATTTTCTTATTTCGCAGATCTTTAACCTCGCGAGCTAAAATACGGATTGGCTTTTCTTCGTAAGTCATATCAGATTGAATCTCTATCTCAGATGAAGGAATCACATGTGAAGGATCGGATCTGTATCGTCGAAGCATTGACACGTGAAACACATTATGAATCTTTTCTAACTCTGGTGGAAATAACAGTTTATAAGCTACCGGCCCAATACGCTCGATAATCTCATATGGCCCGATGAACCTCAGACTCAATTTGCCTTTTCTACCAAACCGAAGCACTTTTTTCCATGGAGACACTTTCAAAAACACTTTATAACTGACCTCAAACTTAATGTCTTTTCTTTTCAAATCCATATATGATTTTTGACGATTGGAAGCTGCTTTCAAACTATCTCGAATCACTTTCACTTTCTGTTCAGTTTCTTTTATCAAATCAACCCTGTGAATCTTATTTTCACTGAGTTCAGTCCAATACAAAGGTGTACAACATTTGCGACCATATAAAGCTTCGTAGGGTGCCATTTTAATGCTCGACTAAAAACTGTTATTATAAGCGAATTCAATCAAGGGCAGATATTGTTCCCACGTACCTTCAAACTCAAGAATGCAACATCTCAACATATCCTCGAGTATCTGAATAATTCATTCGGATTGACCATCCATTTGCAGATTGAAAAGCAGTACTGAAATGCAATTTAGTACCAGAGCATCTTGCAACTTTTTCCAAAATCGCGATGTGAATCTCGGATCTCTGTCTGACACTATAGACAATGGCACACCATACAATCTCACAATATCAGAAATATATAACTCATCTAATTTATCAAGTGAGTAATCAGATCGAACCGGAATAAAATGAGTTGATTTTGTCAAACGATCAACCACAATCCAAATTGCATCTTTCTTTCTCAGAGATAGGGGCAAACTCGAAAAAAGTCCATGGTCACTCGATCCCATTTCCACTCTGGAACCATAATCAGTTGTAACAATCCCGATAGCACCTGATGTTCCGCTTTAACTTACTGACAGATCAAACATTTAGAAACAAATTCAGAGATATCTTTTTTCATTCCTGACCACCAATAATGCTGTTTCAGATCATTATACATTTTCGTAATACCTGGATGCACAGATAAACGAATACTGTGAGTTTCTCTCAGAATTAGTTGAATTAATTCTTTATTTCTCAAAACATAAATTCGATCTCGAAATCTCAAACAATCATCTTTGTCAACTCTGAATTATGAATCAGACTCTACATCGCACTGAGCTCGTTTAGCTAAAACCTCATTATGAATCTTCTAAGCTTTGATAATGTACTGTAAGAACAAAGGTCTTACTTTTAATTCAGCTAAAACTGAACCATTATCTGATAAAACCAAATGAGTATTCATTGCATGCAAAACAAACAATAATCTTTGTCTCAAGGCATCAACAACAACATCAACTTTTCCCGGATGATAATCAATCACAAGTTCGTAGTATTTTAGTAGTTCTAACCATCTTTTCTATCATAGATTCAGATCTTTCAGAGTCATCAAATACTTCAAACTCTTATGATTAGAGTATAAGTGACACTTCTCACTTGTAATATCCTGAAGTATGGCCTAGTCAGAATGGTGGTTTCGGGACCACAAATCTGACATCAAAATATTTACTTTATGATTATTATGAGGCCTAGAATATGAGTATATGCATGTGTTAAAGTCTCATGAAGAAATTCTTTGAGTAAGGTGTTTAATTGAAAATAAGGGACTAAATTGAATAAATTGCAAAACTTGAATTCTAGAAGCAATTTGTATGAAATTGCTTTGGGTTATTAATTAGAAGGTCTTGGAGAGAAATTTTCCCAAATTCTAAGTTTTTGGACAAAAATGGGCTTGCATGGATGGAATTTTAAGGAAAGGGCTTAAAGGCATTTTGGTCATTTGGTATTTTAATGAAATAAAATGGGAAAAAAGAACCAAAATCAGCCCATTCTCTTCCTTGTCCAGCCGAAACTTCAAGGGTTTCCATATCTAGGGTTTTCTGTAACACCCAGAACCCGAGACCATCGCCGGTGTCGGACACGAGGGGTTAACGAGCCAAGTCCTCTTAAAGCACCGACCAATTTGGCCTTTCCAGACAGGCTGGAAAACTGCATCACTGTCGCCTTAAAAATCATATCTTGAGTTTCAAAACTCAGAAACTGATTCCGTAAATTTTACCTGAATTTAGACTCATATATCCTTCCATGGATTTATTTCTATAATTTTTGGTTGGGCCAATTGGTACAGTTTATTAGTTAAAGTCACCCATGTTACAGAGGTCGACTACACTGACCTTCGCGCGTTACAACTTGAATATCTCTCTGTACAGGGCTTTAATACTGGTGCCGTTTGTTTCTAATGAAACTAGACTCAAAAATGAATCTGCACATATAGGGAAAAACTCCTAATTAATTCTGGATAATTTATAGTGAATTTTAAAAGTCGCGACAGGGGACCCAGAAACCGTTCTGGCCCTGTCTCACGAGAACTTTAATATCTCTCGGTATACTATTCATATGATCATTTTGTTACTTTCAAATGAAAATAGACTCGTCAAGGTTCGATCGCATAATTTATTCACTATTTAACACCATTCCTACAAATTTTGGTGATTTTTCACATCCACGTCACTGCAGCTGGCAGCCTCTGTTTTTAAGGTAGGCTTTACCTATATTGTAGTTCCCATGGACCAACTATAGTCTAGTCATACTTAGGTCCACATATGATCATATTTAGCCATTCCAATGGCTGATCATGTGACCAACTCTCTCATTCCAAACCATAATCACATCATGAAACCAAATATAATTACAAACCACATATGGTCAAATTCCATACTCCACTTTTACGAACCATTTTCGCATGGCCGCACACATATACATCACAAAGTACTTAAAACAACCGAGGTAGTCCTATACATGCCATATCCAAAACTCAACTAAAGGAGTACCAAAAGGGCTTTGATAGTGTGGTTGACTTCAACTTCTATGATCCCGAATCCGATTGCTAATGAGCAAAATCTATAAGCAGAGAAACAAAGAAACGGAGTAAGCAATTTATGCTTAGTAAGTTTCGAGCCATAATATACACACAACCAAAGCATAGCATTCAAGTAGCTAAACAATAATTCATATGCACAATTTCTCAAAGACATGCTTACTTCACAATCCCAACTCTTATATTCATACACTAATAACGGCTTAGTCAAGGCCGATAACTCATTTATCATTGGAGCGAATACGCACATACACTTACTCATAGTGTGCAAAGCACACACGAACGCATCTTGTTGTTGGGAATTTCACAGCGTATTAACTGAAAATTTTTACAGCAAGTTCAAAGTTCTCGAATCACATACCTTCGAGTTTATCCGGATATAGCTACTTGTTCAAACACCTTCGGGACATAGCCCGGTTATGATAACCCGCACAAATGCCTTCGGGACTTAACCCGGATATCACAACTCGCACAATTGCCTTCGGGCTTAGCCCGGATATCACAACTCGCACAATTGCCTTCGGGCTTAGCCCGATATCACAATCGCACATTCATACACATCTTTGTTTCAATTTCATAACAAACTTTTGTGCACAATTTACTTAATCAAGAATATCATTTCGCTCAATGGCCACATACAAGGGCACAATTTCGATTGCTTATTACTTCATTCAATCGAATCAAAATCTAAGTTTCGATACTCGAAAACTTACCTCGGATGTTGTCGAATGATTCCGATGGCTATTCGACTACTTTTTCCTTCCCTTTATCAGATTTGGTCCCTTTTTGCTCTTGAGCTTAATTTAACAATTAAATTGATTCAATCATTTGAGTATCAAAAGAGGAACTCAAGGCACTTAGCCCACATATATTCACTAGACATTAAAGTCACATAAGTACGAATTCATGAATCGACTCAACACACAAAGCCTTCAACATGCTTACTCATGGCGAACAACACAACCTCTTAGGTACTCATTCATGGTCGATTATGCATGTTGATGTTGAGGCCAATTATGTGTTTAATACCACACATGAATGGCACACATTTTACTAGCTAATGCTTTACATATTGTAGCTCAATACACATCTATCATTTACTTCATAATCAAAACATAATCACATGAAAATACATACTTTGAGGTAGTATATATGTCATACCAATACATCATGTACAAACATGTATACACATATAGGTGCAAGGTCAATCTCAAGGGGTTCATACCCATCCAAACACAAATTTTACCAATCAAGTAACAAGCATAAATCATGCTCATGAATGCACCATGGCCGAATACATCACAACCATACCCCTTTCAACTTCGGTCATGGTTAAACAAAGAATTCAATGTCCTACTCAAGAATACTAAAAAGAAATTTCAAGAGTAGTCAATCCATCATTACATGCATCATCAACAAGCTTCACATTTAGCATGCAATGGCTTTAACACAATATCACCCTTGGCCAAATACCATTTTCATGGCATAACAAGGATTTGAACCATGGCTAACATGCACATCAAGTTAGCAACCAAAACAAGCATGAATCTCATGACACAACCTCAAACATACCTTAATCTTGATGCAAGTATAGCCAAATCTCCTTCTAGTTCTCTTCTAAACCAAGCATGAAGCAAAAATCCTTCCTTTTCCTTAGTATTTTCGGCCAAAGAAGAGAAAATGGATGAACAAAATTTTTTCTTTCTTTCTCTACAACTCACGGCAATGGGAGAAGATACCACACTCACACACATTTTTTTTCATTCTTTTATCACCCATACACCATTGTTTATTATTTCTCCCTAATACACCAACAAAACATGTTTCATGACATGTTTAGCCCATACACCTTTGTCATGGCCGGCCACTTCATGTTGGGGGGAAATTTGACATGCAAATCCCTTATTTTTGCATGCATTATCAACTAGTCATCACACATTTCCCCATCATACTTTCAAAGTTTACTACTAGATCCTTTCTAGTGAAATTCACATTTATAACTCTAAATCGAAACATCAAAAATGTCACACATGAATTAACACATATTATAGGCATCAAAATAAATTTTAAATTATTTTTATGCCTCGGTTTTGTGGTCCCGAAACCACATCCCGACTAGGGTCAATTTTGGGCTGTCACATTTTCAAGCTTTCCAAGCTCAATAGTAAGTGCTCCCAAGCCCCGTTTTTCATGCTCTTTGTATTTTTAAAATCTCGGTAGCTTGCTCTCTCCGTTTCTACCCATATTTCATGCTAGGGTTCATGTTTAAAAATTTACCCATGCATGATTTTCTTGTATTTTGATTGATTATGGAGGAATATGAAAGTTGAATATGTATTAAACATCTTTTCCTAGTTGATTTTCATGAAAAACCCTTATAGGGACTATTTTGCAAAAGATGTAAATGTGTGGTAGAAATGAGAAAATAATGGAAAATGTGGGCTACCATAAGAAGGAAAAGTGTTCGGCTAGGCTTGGGTAAGATAGAAAGTGCATGTCTTTCATTATACGAGCCTAGGGACTAAATCGTAAAAATGTGAAAGGCTAGGGGCAAAATGGTCATTTGGACCAGGGGTAGATATTAAACTTGAAATGTATAATGTAGTGTATTAATAAGTTAAATTTTGTTATTATAGACCTCGAGGAACAAATTCCAGAGGACGATCGAGGTAAATGCAAGATTTCAGAATAACCGAAAGAGAACTCCGAAAAGAATACTAGGTAAGTTCGGATAACTTAAAGTAAACCCCTAATATGCATAATTGAATGATTTATGAATGCATGATGATTGCATTTATTATTAGCATGAAATATCATAGAAATGCATATTTGATGGTAACATGTGAAAAATATCTTGGATGAGGTTAACAAAGGGAATTCGATAGATAAACCCTTATTGATATGTGTAAAGAGATCCTGCATGTGTTGCAGTAAGGATTTAGCCCGGATAGGTAATCTGTGATCTCAAGTATGAAAAGGATCTAACCTGAACGGGTGTTCCTTGAATGATCAAGCCTCCCGAAGAATATGTGTGCATTATGGATTTAGCCCAGATGGGTAATCCGATTAGGGTCTAAATTTAGCTTGGACTAGTAATTCAGATCCGAGCTCATTAAGGGTGTCTGTCATTATAAGGGATTTAGCCTGGACTGGTAATCCTGCCATGAGATGTGAGGTTCGCGGGAGTGCATATATGTGAAATGATCATTCGTAAGAATTGACAGATAATGGGTATTCCATCAAGATTTCCTAGAAACTCAACGAGATTAATATGATGTATGTCAATAAGATGATGAATGTTGAGCTCATCTACATAAATTACATGATGCTTTGTTACATAACTAACTCATTGATTGAGTGCATGTGATAGGGAATCATTTCATAATTGATGATTTCATGATTTAAATATGTATGTATGCAAATTACTCGGTAAGTTTACTTTCCGGTTATTCGAGCTTACTAAGCATGTAAATGCTTCCCCCTCTCTTTTTTTCCCTGTCTCACAGAGCTCTAGGATTCGAAAGGATTGGAAGACGATCAGAGAGTCAACACACTATCAACTAGACAAGCTGTGGTATAAAGACTTTGTTTGTTTTGTTCAATCGCATGTATAGTATTTTTGAGTATTTTGTTATATGTGTTATTTGATTTGCCAAATGAAGGCATGTAAGAATATGTTTATCTCTTTATATATGGCCACGAAAATTGGCTTAATTGAAGTAGGCTATGACCTACGAATATATGCATGGTTTTATTTACAAGTGATAGGTCATTACCAATTGGCAATGAGTCACATGAACGAGCCAATTTCGGATGAATTAAGGTAACATGGGAACCCATAAACACTAAGTGGGAAATAACCTATCATGTATGAAACCAATGATATGAGGCCTCCATACATCTAGTTTAATCAAGATTATTTACAAGTGTATAATTGTGTTTTACTTTGAATTTGGTAACCACTAAGCACAAGTAGTAGAAAAGGGTGACTAAAGGCTTGGAAAATAACCTATTAGAGTCCACATGGTTAGACACACGGGTGTGTGTCTAGGCCATGTGTGACACACGGTTCCCTCCCATGGGCATGTGCTATGGTCATGTGTCCCCTGCACTTAAAATTTTAGCTCAAAGTTGTACACGGGTAGGCCACACGGGCGTGCACTATAGTCGTGTTAAAAAGACAGCGTCGTCCACGGGCAAGTAGCACGGGTGTGTTTCATGGCCGTGTTGATAAGTCAGTGTTGCCCACGGTTGAAGGGCATGGGCATGCCCCAAGTTACACGAGCGTGTGAGTCCACACGGCCCACCCATACGGGCGTGTGACACTTTATGATAAGGAAAAATTTCCTAAGGAGCCCAAGGTTTATCGAACGTACCCGAATTTGTCCCGCACTGCCTCTAGGAATGTTATAGGCCTCGAAGGCCTATATAAGGGACGAGTTGTTCATGGATGAAAACCTTAAAATTTGAGTAAAACTTGGTGACCCAATTTGGTACGTTTCAAAATGTAAAGTCCTGGTAATGCCTCGAACCCCATCACGGTGTCGGCTACAGGTTAGGGGTGTTACATCACCGAACAAGTAATGGCGCCAAATCTTTAATGAAAACACAATCACAGCTAATTCAAGATTGTGCGTCGGATAGTTCTTTTCGTGCGGCTTCAACTGTCTCGAAGCATAAGCAATGACTTTGCCTTCTTGCATCAAAACACATCTCAAACCAATCAATGAAGCATCACTATAGATTACAAATTCTTTACCTGATTCAGGTTGTACCAATACTGGAGCTTCAGTTAACAAGGGTTTCAACTAATCAAAGCTATTTTGACACTTTTTAGACCACTCAAACTTGACATCTTTCTGTAGCAATTTTGTCAACGGAGTCGCAATCATCAAAAAACCTTTCATGAATCATCTATAATAACCATTTAAATAACCTCTTTACCACCCCAAATTTGGGTCAACCAACAAGCAAAGAAACAAGCATATATGCATCACCATTTCAGCCAATTTTATGCCAAAACATTCATCATTTATATCATAACAATATCAACCATTTTCCTACTTATAAACCTTACCAATTCATGCCAACATAAGACAAGATCGTACCAAAACATTTCCTTCCATACATCATTCAATCTCAAACTAAACTTACCAAAACTTACCTACTATAATTTACCATAATTGTATATTAACATCATATACCATAAGCCATTATCAATTATGAGTTTAAACACCAACTAGCCAAATCACATGGCTAAGTATATACATAACAAAACATGATCCCACAACCACTAGCCTATACATGCCATACTTTAAAAAATATACATTTTCAAAAGTACCAAAATGAGGTTCGATAGTATGGTAATGATCCTTGACGATCCCCGAGCTTGCAATAGCGTCGATATCTATAAAACAATGCAAACATACGCAAAGTAAGCTTTCAAAAGCTTAGTAAGCTCGTACCAAAAACATCAATAGTACATATAATATAAAACATCAACACATAAGTACTTATATATTCTCAACTCATTCATCAAGTCCATGCCAACATCATCCATATGTTTATACCAAATTCAATAAATGTTTTATGCATTATACCATCTACCACATAGGTATTATACTTACCTGAACATTCTCATATTCATTCGTTTTCATTCTCACCTCTTGTTTGGATATTTTAAAATTTTCTAAAGATCACCAATGCTTTAATCATCCGTACACTTAGTGCTTTTAAGGTTAGCTGAAGCTATAATAATTCTGCACACTTAGTGCCATCTCAATTAATTGAATCTATTTCAGTATCGTACACTAAGTGCCTCATTTAGCTAAAGCTAGTTTAAATCGCACACTTAGTGCCAAATACCCTGGGTTTATCAACTTATTCATCCAAATAAACATATATACAATCGAGGTATAATCAATACAACAAAATATACTTTTAACAACATGTTTTACGTACGACCTTACCCCGTACTCTGAATTGTCGACTCGGACTGTTTACACTACAATCTTCGACCTCCCTCAGTCTAAGTCTGAATTCCTCTTTTCTTCATCTATATGTATTCAAAATTAACACTTTTATTCACTAAATCATTCAAAAAAAATCCATAGACACATATTTAGGGCATTTTGTAAACTAGCCCACACATTTTCAAATTTTGACACTTTAGTCCCTAATTTACAAAATCACAAAAATACACATAATTTGCTTGTACACAAGCTTAGCCGAATTTTCATAGCTCTCATATCAGTCCACACATTTCATTTATTTCACATTTTAGTCCCTCAAAATAACATTTTCACAATTTAGCACATTTTACTCAAAATCACCAAAAATTCAAAGACAACATATGTTAACACAAAACATATCTTTCATAATTCATCAACTAACATCAAAAAGCTCATATTTTCATCAATGGCATATCTCAAAATCATCACCAAATTCAAAAATTGAGGAATTGGCTAGATAGTACTAAAAGCAACGATTACAAAAACGTAGAAATTATCAAAAAAACCGAACAAAACTCATACCTTAATAAAAGAATCAAATGGCTGAACCCCAGGTGTTCTTTTTCTTTTTTTTTTCTTTGCTATTTTCAGCTATGGAACATGAATAATAGCCAATTTCAAGCTTTGGTTTTATTAAACATATATTAATTCATCGTTTACCATTTTGCCCTTAGCTTTATAACATTTAAAACATTAATAACAAGGCCATTAATATCCACTCATAAGTTCAATGGTTAGATAACAACATAAGGACCTCTCATTTAATAAGCCAAGTCAAATAGGCACTTTTAAAAAACAGCAGTCAACTTTTACATTTTACGCGATTAGGTCCTTTTATCAAATTGAGCACACAAATAACCAAATTTTTACATGAAACTTTTTCACATGGTAATTCACATATCGTAAGCATGGAAAATAATATTTAAAAAATTTTCTGACTCAGATTTGTGGTCTAAAACCACTATTCCGACTAGAGTCTAAACCAGACTATTACAATTCTCCCCATTAGGGATATTCGTCCCCGAAAATCTTACCATTGAACAGATTCGGATATTGCTGTCTCATAGAATGTTCAGGCCCCCACGTGGCCTCTTCAATACCGTGTCGATGCCACATCACTTTAACTAACAGAATTTTCTTATTTCGAAGATCTTTAACCTCGCGAGCTAAAATACAGATTGCCATTTCTTCGTAAGTTATATCAAACTGAATCTCTATCTCAAACGGAAGAATCACATGTGAAGGATCAGATACGTATCATCGAGGCATTGACACGTGAAACACATTATGAATCTTTTCTAACTCTAGTGGAAATAACAATTTATAAGCTACCAGCCCAATACTCTCGATAATCTCATATAGCCCGATGAACCTTAGACTCAATTTGCCTTTTCTACCAAACTGAAGCACTTTTTTCCACGAAGACACTTTCAGAAACACTTTATCACCAATCTCAAACTCAATTTCTTTTCTTTTCAAATTCGCATATGATTTCTGACGATCGAAAGCTGCTTTCAAACTATCTTGGATCACTTTCACTTTCTGTTGAGTTTATTTTATCAAATCAAACCCGTTAATCTTATTTTCGCTGAGTTCAGTCCAATAAAAAGGTGTATGACATTTTCAACCATATAAAGCTTCATAGGGTGTCATTTTAATGCTCGACTGAAAACTGTTACTATAAACGAAGTCAATCAAGTGCAAATATTGTTCCCACATACCTTCAAACTCAAGAATGCAACATCTCAACATATCCTCGAGTATCTGAATAATTCATTCGGATTGACCATCCATTTACGGATGAAAGTAGTACTGAAATGCAATTTAGTACCCAGAGCATCTTGCAACTTCTTCCAGAATCGTGATGTGAATCTTGGATCTCTGTCTGACACTATAGACAATGGCACACCATGCAATCTCATAATATCAGAAATATATAACTCAACTAATTTATCAAGTGAGTAAGTGGATCGAACCGGAATAAAATGAGCTGATTTTTTCAAACGATCAACCACAATCCAAATTGCATCTTTCTTTCTTAGAGATAGGGGTAAACTCGAAAAAAGTCCATGGTCACTCGATCCTATTTCCACTCTGGAACCATAATCGGTTGTAACAATCCTGATAGCACCTGATGTTCTGCTTTAACTTGTTGACAGATCAAACATTTAGAAACAAATTCAGAGATATCTCTTTTCATTCTGAACCACCAATAATGTTGTTTCGGATCATTATATATTTTCATACTACCCAGATGCACAGATAAACGACTACTGTAAGTTTCTCTCAAAATCATTTGAATTAATTCTGGATTTCTCAGAACACAAATTTGATCTCGAAATCTCAGACAATCATCTTTGTCAACTCTAAATTATGAATCAGACTCTACATCACACTGAGCTCGTTTAGCTAAAATCTCATTATCAATATTTTGAGCTTCGATAATTTGCTGCAAGAACAAAGGTCTTGCTTTTAATTCAACAAAAACTGAACCATTATCTGATAAAACCAAACGAGTATTCATTACACGCAAAGCAAACAACAATTTTCGACTCAAGGTATCAACAACAACATTTTCTTCTCCCGGATGATAATCAATCACAAGTTTGTAGTATTTTAGTAGTTTTAGCCATCTTCTCTGTCGCAGATTTAGATCTTTCTATGTCATCAAATACTTCAAACTCTTATATCAGAATATACGTGACACTTCTCCCTGAACAAGTAATGGCGCAAAACCTTTAGAGCAAACACAATCACAGCTAATTCAAGATCGTACGTCGGATAGTTCTTTTCGTGCAGCTTCAACTGTCTCGAAGCATAAGCAATGACTTTGCCTTCTTGCATCAAAACACATCCCAAACCAATCAATGAAGCATCACTGTAGATTACAAATTCTTTACCTGATTTAGGTTGTACCAATACTGGAGCTTCAGTCAACAAGGTTTTCAACTGATCAAAGTTGTTTTAACACTTTTTAGACCACTCAAACTTGACACCTTTCTATAGCAATTTTTTCAACAGAGTCACAATCATCAAAAAACCTTTAACGAATCTTCTATAATAACCAGCAAGTCCCAGAAAACTACAGACTTTAGAGACATTCCTCGGAGGTTTCCAATCCAGAATAGCTGAAATTTTGCTCGGATCAACTCGGATACTAGATACTGATACAATATGACCCAGGAAACCAACTTCTCATAACTAAAACTCACATTACTAAGTTTCGCATACAATTGCTTATCTCGCAAAATTTGTAGCACTAATCTCAAATGCTCGGTATGTTTGGATTCATTACGTGAATAAATTAATATGTCATCAATAAATACAATAACGAATTGATCTAAATACGGTCTAAAAATTCTATTCATGAAATCCATAAAGATAGCAGGTGCATTAGTCAATCCGAAAGGCATAACTAAGAATTCATAGTGGTTGTACCTCGTTTTGAAAGCAGTTTTCAGAATATCTGAATCTTTCACTCGCAATTGATAATAGCCTGATCTCAAATCTATTTTCGAAAACACAGCAGCTCCTTTCAACTGATCAAACAAATCATCAATTCGGGGTAGAGGATATTTATTCTTGATAGTCACTTTATTCAACTGACAATAATAGATACACATTCTCATCGTACCATCTTTCTTTCTCACAAATAGAACCGGAGCACCCCAAGGTGAGAAACTCGATCTGGCAAATCCTCTATCAGTTAACTCTTGCAACTGAGACTTTAATTCTTTTAATTCGGTCGGAGCCATTCTGTACAGAGCTATTGAAATTGGAGTAGTACCAAGTACCAATTCAATACCAAATTCTACCTCTCTAACCGGAGGTAATCCTGAAATTTCTTCAGGAAATACATTAGGGAACTCACACACAACTGACACTGATTCAACTTTATTTTCTGACACGCTCGAATCAATCACATATCTAAAATAAGCTTCACAACCCTTTCTCATAATACTTAAAGCTTTCATCGAAGATATTATAGCAGGCAATCCATTCAAATCACTAGATTCAATTTTGACTATTTCGTCATTCTTGCATCTCAAATCAATAGTTTTTCGTTTGCAGTTCACCACAGCATCATGCAAAGTTAACCAATCCATACCCAAAATTACATCAAATTCATCAAAAGGTAACAACATCAGATTAACCAAAAAATAAATATCTCGAAACATTAATGGACAATTCTTTCATACTTTATCAGCCAAAACAAATCTGCCTAGGGGGTTCAAAACTCTAATTACAAATTCAGTAAACTCTGTAGGTAAAGTCTTACTGTTCACTAAGTTCATTCATATATACGAATGTGTTGATCCAGGATCTATCAAAGCTATGTGTCGATCCAAGATCTATCAAAGCAATCACATAAGTATCATAGAGAGTAAATGTACCCGTAATTACATCTAGCGATGAAGCTTCCTCACGAGCTAGGATAGCATAAGCTCTGACAGGTGCACGAGCCTCAGATCTAACAGTTGTGCCCTTTGTTTCTCTTTGACTACCACTTATATTTCCCAAATTTCTATGAGCTCTACTACGAGAAGCAATACCATTCTGCCTCGGATTCTAAACATTATCTTTTTTAGCTAATCTGGGCAATCTTTTATAAAATGATTTCTTAAACCAAACTATAACAAGCTAGGTTATTTCTTTTTCCCCAACATTCACTGAAATGTCGTCTTCCACATTGATCACACTCATGCTTTTCATTCTTTGCATTATCAACATTGGCAACAGACGTAGCTAAAGATCTGAAATTCGATTGCGATCTAACACAATCTCTATTCGAACATCCCACACTAATCTTTGAATGAATGCTATCATCTCTAAACTTTTTTGATCCAGATTGAAATGATTTACCCGATGATCTCTTTCGTACCTCTCTAGCTTCAAAATCAGCTTTCCTTTTCTCTTTCTCAAGATCTTCAGCTTTACATGCTTGTTCCACTAGTACAATGAATTTTTTTATTTCCAAAATCCCAACTAACAAACGAATATCCTCGTTCAAACCATCTTCAAATCTTTTACACATTATTGCTTCTGAAGATACACATTCTCGGGCATACTGACTCAACCTCACAAATTCTCGCTCGTATTCTGTGACAGATGTACGGCCTTGTTTAAGCTCGAGAAACTCTTTGTGTTTCTGATCAATGAATCTCTAACTGATATATTTCTTCTAGAATTTAGTTTGAAAGAAATCCCAAGCAACCCATTCACTCGAAACCATAGATGTCGAAGTCTTCCACCAATGGTACGCCGTTTCTCTCAAAAGGGAAACGGCACATTTAATGCATTCTTCTAGACTCAAAGACAATTCATCAAACACTCTTATTGTATTTTCTAACCAGAACTCAACTTTTTTAGACTCATTTCTCATTGTAGCTCAAAACTCTTCAGCACCATATTTTCTAATCCTATCGACTAGCGGTCTAATTAATCGAACCTGATTCACTGGTGGCATAACAGGAGCTTAAGGAGGATTAACCAGGGGTAGAGGTAGTTGTACAGCCAGATTGGTTCTAATATATTGGGTGAACCAATCATTCATCATCTGGTAGAAGGGTTTTTTAGCCTCACCATTACGGCTACTTGTAGCCGGTCGAGAATCAGCTTGCACCGTCCCTTGCGCGAGAGCAGGCGCATTGCTTTCAACATCGTCTCCTATGGCTCTTTCAGGATCCATTTGTTATATAAAAATAGATTTTAATGTTAGGATTCATCACACTATCGCAGTTCATAAATATGGCAAGTATAGCTAGACTTACAAACACTATGGTAGCCCGAGAACCGATTAAACAATAGCTCTGATACCAATTAAAATGTAATGTAACACCCCAAACCCGGCCCAGACGTTATGACTGAATATGATGTGTCACATTGAAGATTTAAAAACCCATGACTCGTATTAGTGTTTTAAAAGATTGTCTTTTGCAAAGTTAACAAAATGAATAGAAGCTATGCATCAGGTAAGTATCCGAAACAGAGGAGGTGAGCCACGAAGGCTGCTTAAGTACCAGACTCTTAATTGGATCCAATCCTAGACATGCCCACAACCATTGCCACACTTTGATAAACGAGTTGAAATTCATTTGAGTAGATATCTTTGATAAACCGGTTAATCGTGTCGTTGCGTTATTTTGAAAACGAGTATCATTTTGTAAACGCGCCCTAAGTCTAGCCCTTTTGAATTATTATCAGAAATATTTAGAATTATTAGAAATAAAATAATCCTAGAAAAGAAAATAGTTAAAATGGCCTTATTACAACCCAAAAATAAATAGTATTTAAGATAAACTAAAGGAAACCGGTTACTTATTGTAAAGTCCAAGAGCGATCACCGTGGCCACGCTGAATCCCCTCCGGCTCCAAGTCCCCACATCAAGGCTCACCTGCAAGGTTAAGGAAGGGGGTGAGTTTGGAAACTCAGTGTGCAACAAGCCCCTTTCAGAACCCAACCAATATCAGCGTACTGGGCCTAAGCCCAAGTTCAGTTTCAATATATACTGGGCCGAAGCCTTTCGTTTAACAGTTACTGGGCCAAAGCCTTTTCATAAATCATATCACTGGGCTAAAGCCTTTACTGTAATGGGTATGGCCCATAGACCCATTTT
Source organism: Gossypium arboreum (assembly GCF_025698485.1). Classification (NCBI taxonomy): domain Eukaryota; kingdom Viridiplantae; phylum Streptophyta; class Magnoliopsida; order Malvales; family Malvaceae; genus Gossypium; species Gossypium arboreum. The sequence goes on along the minus strand of NC_069077.1, from coordinate 112,063,221 downwards.
AATATCACATGCAATATTAATGGATGTATGCAAACCCGTTTGGGGAGACTACTCAACCCACCAACCGCTACTCTCCATCGGTACCAACCAAGCTCTCCATGTGGGGAATAACTCAACCCACCCAACCAAACGCTCCACTAGCAGCATAGCTGCTTTATCATATAACTGGAGGCCTAGCCTCTTTTAATAACTGGGGCAAAGCCCTTTTCGGTAAACTAGGGCAAAGCCCTTTTAGCACTTCCTCCGTTCATAAAAAACCCAACCCATGCATATGTGAATATATCATGGCATATCATGTGCATATCATGGCATATCATGTACAAAAGTAGTATCACATGCATCTTAATTATAACATAACCCTAGGGGTATAATGGTCATTTTCTCCTAGGGGCAAAAAGGTCATTTTCACATTATAAGGGTAATTTCATTTCTCTATCAATTATTAGGGTTTTCCATGCTCATTATCAATTATCAACAATTTCAAGTGTTTAATCAGCGATTCTAGCCCATTCTAGCTAAACGAGTCACTGGGCCAAAAACCCCTAATGGAACCTACATGGCCAATTTAGTCATCTAGGCCTACTTAGCCTATATTCCATAACGGTATTAACTGTCTTAATGTGCAATTTATATGGATTCCATTTTTTACCAAACATAACCAAATGGGCCCGAAAGCCCATTGGGCCCGATTTCAGCCCCTCGGGGCCTAACTTACCGTGATGTAGCAAATCGTGCCCTTACCTATTCCAACGATCCCAATCATCAAACTTAGTGTATCTAGCTAACCTATGAGCTTTCGCACGCTCACGAGTCCACGAAATGCCAGAATTTTCGACATTTCGGCTTTTTGGCATATATCAAGTTAAGCTACGAAAGAGGGTTCGTTACACACCTGTTTTGTGACGTTCACCGATGAAGTCTCCCACGGAAACCTACAATTATTCACCACCATTCTTAGTCTACAGTTCATGCTAATCAACCCAAATCTTACCTTACCAAAATCGACCAAAGAACCCCTAACGGCCATAGTTCACTTACCTTCACAAGGTCTAACGATATGATTCAAGCTTCTCCAACACTGACACTCCAAGCCTTGCTGCTTCTCCAAAGTTATCTATTCCACTATACAAACCATAAAAATCAAATGAAGAAGCCCAATAAGGCCTATATCTCAAATCAATAACCTCCCTAAACTATAGGGGGTTTCGGCTTTTGTCAACAATTATACTACTGAATCGATTGGAGTATGAATACTTACCACAATCTTTCTTTTTTGTAACACTTAAAACTTAACAGATGAAGGAATTGGCCACCAAAAAGTGAAGAGAAAAAAAAAGTTGCTGGTCAACATGAAATCGGCACAACCAAGCTTCACAGGTTTCGGCTTTTGTGGCTTTTCGGCAAAAGTGATGATGAGAAGGAGAGTAGTAGATGGGAAGAAAGGAATCGTAGACTAGTTTTAGAGAAGAAAAGAAAGAAAGATGAATGGAAAGGGTGATAGTTCCGGTTAGAGAAGAAAAAGGAAGAAAAGAATGGCTCTATGGTGTTCCAACAGAGGAAAATCGGCACAACTATAGCCTAATGCCGAAATACTACCCTCAAAATCCCCAAGCGGATTTCTCCTCCCTAATCCCCTCTATTCGGCCAACTCTAATCCCTCCTTCAAATCCCTAAAATCTCTCCCTTTATCACTCCTTAATTCAAGAATTCAACTGATTCAAACTCTCTCCAACAGAGTTCCATTCGGCATCAACTTCTACATGCTCAAGGCATAAAAATAACATCACATTTGCCATCATAGTGACTCGAACCCTATCTTTCCCCCAACCACTTACACGCCACCTTTTTAGCTCCCTAGTTACGTCACTTAGCCATATTACCAGGGGCTCTTTTGTGTTACATTTTACCCACACCTTTTAATAAGGCCACCTATCCAAAGCCTCAAACTCTTTAAGTCCAAAATTCAAAAATTCTACCTGGTTTTGGCCATCACATGGGCCTTTCATAAGCCCAATTACATACTCCAATTATGAATTTCACAACCAAATACCAAATTTTAAAAACTTTACCAAAATCTCGAGAATCACGAAAAACCCAAAAATCAGGATGTTACAACTCTACCCTCCTTAAAGAAATTTCAGAGTCGAAATTTTACTTGATCTAAACAGTTGAGGGTACTGTTGATGCATCGCCTCCTCTGACTCCCAAGTAGCTTCTTCTTTGCCATGATTTCTCCAAAGCACCTTTACCAATAGGACTGACTTCCTTCTCAGCACCTTGACGTCGTGATAAAGTATCTGCACAGATTCTTCTTCGAAGGTCAAATCTGACTATACTTCAATTTCTGCAACTGGCACGATATGAGTAGGGTCAGAATGATATCGCCTTAGCATGGATACATGAAAGACGTCGTGAATACGATCCAGCTCTGGAGGTAACTCTAGCTGATAAGCCACTGGCCCTATCGGCTTAAGGATCCGATAAGGCCCAATGAACCATGGACCCAACTTGCCCTTCTTACCAAACCTCAATATCTTTTTCCAAGGCGATACCTTCAAAAAGACCATGTCCCCTACAGCATATTCAATATCCTTACGCTTCAGATCACCATAAGATTTTTGTCGATCCGCTGCCTCCCTTAACCGATTCCTGATCACCTTAACCTTGTCTTCAGTATCTGCTACCAACTCTGGACCAAATACTTGCCTTTCCCCTAACTCTGCCCAACAAGTAGGCGAGCAGCGACTTCGCCCATACTGAGGCTCTCGTAAGGAGCCATCTGAATACTTGCTTGGTAACTGTTGTTATATACGAACTCCGCCAATGGCAAGTAATCCTCCCAACTGCCCCTAAATTCAATAACACAACCTCTCAACATGTCTTCTAGAATCTGAATGACCCTCTCCGACTACCGATCCGACTGAGGGTGAAAAGCTGTACTAAAATCCAATTGCGTTCCCAATGCCTTATGCAACTTCTACCAAAACCGAGATGTAAACCTTGGGTCTCGGTCAAAGATTATTGATACTGGCACTCCATGCAACCGTACTATCTCTGCCACATACAACTTGGCCAACTTCTGAAGTGAGTAATCGGTTGGGACAGGTGTGAAATGGGCAAATTTCGTCAGCCTATCCACAATTACCCAAACTGAATCCTTCTTGGAATGTGTCAATGGCAAACCACTTACAAAATCTATAGTTACCCTTTCCTACTTCCAAAGTGGTATCTTTACTGGCTGTAACAATCCTGAAGGCAGTTGATGCTCGGCCTTTACTTGTTCACATGTCAAACATTTCTCCACAAATTCGGTCACTTCTCGCTTAAGCCCAGGCCACCAATATAGCTCTCGCAAGTCTCGATACAACTTACTCCCTCCTGGATGCATAGTACAAGGTCCACTATGTGCCTCCTTTAAAATCATCAATCTCAAGTCAGAGTCCTTCTGCACACAAATTCTTCCTCGGAAACAAAGAACCCCACCATTATTTAATCCAAAGTCTGGATTCTCCCCCTTCTCAGCTTGCTGAAACCGAGAAACCAACGACTCATCCACCGACTGCTTTTTCTTAATCTGCTCCACCCAAGTCGGTCTCACTTGTAACTCTGCCAATAAGCTTCAATCGTCATACAAGCTTAAACGAGCAAACATTGTCTTCAATTCCGCCACAGTTCGATGACTCAACGCATCAGCCACGATATTTGCCTTACCTGGATGGTATTCAATTGAACAGTCATAGTTCTTTAACAACTCTATCCACTTTCGATGTCAAGATTCAGCTCCTTTTGAGTCAGTAAGTACTTAAGACTCTTATGATCCGTATAGATAATGCATCTCTCCCCATACAAGTAGTGCCTCAATATCTTAAGCGCAAAAATCACCGCTGCCAATTCCAAGTCATGGGTAGGATAGTTTACCTCATGAGGCTTAAGCTGTCGTGAAGCATAAGCGACCACTTTACCCTCTTGTATCAACACGCAGCCCAAACCTACATGTGACGCGTCACTATATACCATGAAATCCTTACCGGACTCTAGCTGAATCAACACTAGTGCTTCTGTCAGAACCTTCTTTAACTTCTCAAAAACCTCTTGCTACTTATTTGTCCAAAAAATGGTGCTTCCTTCCTTATAAGTTTCGTTAACGGTGCTGCCAACACAGAAAATCCTTCCATAAATCTTCTATAATAGCCTGCCAACCTCAGAAAACTTCGAATTTCTGTTACTAACCTCAGTGTCTTCCACTCCAGAATCGCCTCAATTTTTTGAGGGTCTACCTTGATCCCCTCAGCAGACACAACATGCCCTAAGAAAGTTACTTCATTCAGCCAAAACTCACACTTACTAAACTTTGCGTAAAGTTGCTTTTCCCTTAGCACTTGCAGCACAATACGAAGATGCTCATCATGCTTTTTTTCCATTTCCGAGTACACTAAGATATCATCGATAAAAACGACTACGAACTGACCCAAGTATGGTTGATACCCGATTCATCAAATCCATGAATGTTGCTGGTGCATTAGTTAAACCAAAGGGCATAACCAGAAACTCATAATGACCATATCGAGTTCTGAATGCCGTCTTATGAATATCCACTTCTTTGACTCTCAACTGATGATATCCTGACCGAAAGTCAATCTTAGAAAATACCGAGGCTCCTCTTAGTTGGTCGAACAGATCATTGATTCTCGGCAAAGGATACTTGTTCTTGATCTCAGCTTGTTCAGCTGCCGATAGTCAATACACATTCGCATGGTCCCATCTTTCTTCTCTACGAACAATACTGCTGCGCCCCATGGAGAAACACTTGGTCTTATGAACCCTCTATCCAACAGTTCCTGAATCTGAGCTTTCAGTTCCACTAACTCCTTTGGTGCCATCCGATAAGGCGCAATGGACACTGGAGCTGTTCCAAGTAACAAGTCGATTCTGAACTTGACTTCTCTGTTTGGAGGTAGTCTAGGAAGTTCCTCCGGAAATACATCTTGAAATTCTTTGATGGTCCTGACTGACTCCACAGTTATCCCCTCAAGTTCAGCTTGACGCACAAATGCTAAGAACGCCTTACAACCTTTCCGAATCAACTTCTCAGCCCTTAAAGCCGAGACAACATTGGACAAATAGTTCCTTCGCTCCCTTATGACCATTATCTCCTCATCCTTGGCAGTTCTTAGCACCATTCTCTTAGCAACACAATCCAACGTTGCCCTATGCTTAGTTAGCCAATCTATTCCCAAAATAAGATCAAAGTCCCCAAATGGCAGCTCTATCAAATCTCCTACAAATATATTATCTTGTGTCTCTAAAGGCACCTCCCTAAAAAGTTTATCTACCTTAATCGAGTGTCCTAAAGAGCTTATCACCGATACCCCACTCACAGTCTCCTCAGAAAGCACACCCAATACCCCAGATACATCACAAGCAACATACGAGTGAGTGGAACCTACATCAATCAAAGCAGTGTAAGGCGTACTATAAATGAAGAACGTACTGGTTATAACATCAGGAGCGTCACCCTCCTCACGACGCCGTCCAGCATAAACCAAAGCCGGCTGTCGAGCTTCAGCATGTCCAGAACCCCTGCCAAGTGTCCCACGTCCACGTCCATTACCATTGCCACCCCCACCTTGCCCACGGCCTCTCTGGGGTGGTGGTCCTTCTCGCGGCTGTTGGACACCTCTTTGTTTCGCAGCTTGATCCTGAGTTGCTCTCCGAGGACACTCTCTGAACTTATGTTCCTTTGACCCACATCGAAAGCATGCCCCAGTTCGTTTCCAGCACTCCCCCATATGTACTCTGCCACAGTCTCTGCAAGCCCGCGGTCTAAAGGAATTCACCGGAACTGCTCGAACCGGTTCTTCCATTCTAGCTCTTTTAGCATTCCTATTTGCAACACCCGTGGATCCAGAATCCTTCCTAAATCTGGGTCGATCCCTCTCACGATTCTGCTGTTCAGTTCATTTTACTTCCTCGGCTATCTTAGCCTTCTCTACTAACGCAGTGAAATCACGCTCCCTCTGTGGAGCTATCAGCACCCTAAGTTCATCGCGGAGGCCATCCTCGAATCGAACACTGCGCTCATATTCGGTCGCAACTATCCCGCTAGCATATCTACTCAGCCTCAAGAATTCCGCCTCATACTCCGCAACAGTCTTATTACCCTGAACCAAATTCAAAAATTCCTTCCAACGGGCATCCACATAACTAGCTCCAACATACCTCTCCTTAAAAGAAGTCTTGAACAATTCCCAGGTTACTCGTTCGATCGTGGTACTCTCTCTTACGGTGATCCACCACCGGTATGCCTCATCTCGTAGAAACAACACAGCCCCCTTCAGCTTTTGCTCCATAGAGCAATCCAGGTCATCCATAATCCACTCTGTTGCCTCTAGCCAATATTCAGCCACATTTGGGGCTACTCCAGATACGCCCCTAAAAACCTCTGCTCCGTTAGCCCGGAGTCACTCAGAGATGGATCCCCTATTTACTGTCCCGGTGCTAGCTCTAGCAACCCTTTCTAAAACCCTTAACATTACTTGGCACAAAACATCGTCCCCTGCAGCCCGACCATATGACCCAGTCTCAGTTGCTTGTGGCACGAATGCCTCCTCAACTGGACTATGCCCTGAGGATGAAGATTCAACTTGCACCCTTCTGCGACCACGTCCGTGGCCTCATCCACGAGTTCCTCTTGTACTCATATCGAATTATCTGATTATGAATTTTATGACATCAGTTTAATATTTCAATTGTTTATTACGAGATGTCTTATGGATATATAGCAGTTCAAGGATTGTTTTCGCAACGTCGTAGCCTAGCTACAGTCTTATTCCTACCGTTTTACAGCTTTACCCTATCTAAAGTATCATAGAAGGGGCTCAATTCTATCATATCAATATCACATAATATAAAGGAAAGTATACTTACAGACTTGGTCCCGGGGATTCAATGTGCCACTTCTTTCTCCAAACCATTTAAAACAAAAATATGTATTTGATCACAAAAAATAAAAATTCTTAAAATTTGATTTACAACAACTTTGTTTCGAAACTCTTGATTTTAGACCTGTTTAAAAACCCACCGCCGAGTTGTTGCAACCTGGCTCTGATACCACTAAATGTAACACCCCAAACCCAGCCCAGACGTTATGACCGAATCAGACGTGTCATATTGAAGTTTTAAAAACCCATGACTCGTATTAGTGTTTTAAAAGATCGTATTTTGCAAAGTTAACAAAGTGAATCAAGTCATGCACCGGTAGGTATCTCAAAGCAGAGGAGGTGAGCCATGAAGGTCGCTAAGTACCGTGCTCTCGATTGGATCCAATCCTAGACATGCCCACAACCATTGCCACACTTTAATAAACGAGTTGAAATTCATTTGAGTAGATATCTTTGATAAACCGGTTAATCGTGTCGTTGCGTTATTTTGAAAACGAGTATCATTTTGTAAACGCGCCCTAAGTCTAGCCCATTTGAATTATTATCAGAAATATTTAGAGTTATTAGAAATAAAATAATCCCAGAAAAGAAAATAGTTAAAATGGCCTTATTACAACCCAAAAATAAATAGTATTTAAAATAAACTAAAGGAAACTGGCTACTTATTGTAAAGTCCAAGAGCGATCACCGTGACCACGCTGAATCCCCTCCGGCTCCAAGTCCCCACATCAAGGCTCACCTGTAAGGTTAAGGAAGGGGGTGAGTTTGGAAACTCAGTGTGCAACAAGCCCCTTTCAGAGCCCAACCAATATCAGCGTACTGGGCCTAAGCCCAAGTTCAATTTCAATATATACTGGGCCGAAGCCTTTCGTTTAACAGTTATTGGGCCAAAGCCTTTTCATAAATCATATCACTGGGCCGAAGCCTTTACTGTAATGGGTATGGCCCATAGGCCCATTTCAATATCACATGCAATATTAATGGATGTATGCAAGCCCGTTTGGGGAGACTACTCAACCCACCAACCGTTACTCTTCATCCGTACCAACCAAGCTCTCCATGTGAGGAATAACTCAACCCACCCAACCAAACTTTCCACTGGCAGCATAGTTGTTTTATCATATAACTAGAGGCCTAGCCTCTTTTAATAACAGGGGCAAAGCCCTTTTCAGTAAACTAGGGCAAAGCCTTTCTCGGTAAACTGGGGCAAAGCCCTTTTAGCACTTCCTTCGTTCATATAAAACCCAACCCATGCATATTTGAATATATCATGGCATATCATGTGCATATCATGGCATATCATGTACAAAAGCAGTATCACATGCATCTTAATTATAACATAACCCTAGGGGTATAACGGTCATTTTCACCTAGGGGCAAAAAGGTCATTTTCACATTATAAGGGTAATTTCATTTCTCTATCAATTATTAGGGTTTTCCATGCTCATTATCAATTATCAACAATTTCAAGTGTTTAATCAGCGATTCTAGCCCATTCTAGCTAAACCGAGTCATTGGGCCAAAAACCCCTAAAGGGCCCTACATAGCCGATTTAGTCATCTAGGCCCACTTAGCCTATATTCCATAACGGTATTAACTGTCTTAATGTGCAATTTATCTGGATTCCATTTTTTACCAAACTTACCCAAATGGGCCCGAAAGCCCATTGGGCCCGATTTCAGCCCCTCGGGGCCCAACTTACCGTGATGTAGCAAATCGTGCCCTTACCTATTCCAACGATCCCGATCATCAAACTTAGCGTATCTAGCTAACCTATGAGCTTTCACACGCTCACGAGTCTTCGAAATGCCAAAATTTTTGGCATTTCGGCTTTTTGTCATATATCGAGTTAAGCTACGAAAGAGGGTTCGTTACACACCTGTTTTGTGATGTTCACCGACGAAATCTCCCACGGCAACCTACAATTATTCACCACCATTCTTAGTCTACAGTTCATGCTAATCAACCCAAATCTTACCTTACCAAAATCGACCAAAGAACCCCTAACAGCCATAGTTCACTTACCTTCAGAAGGTCTGACGATATGATTCAAGCTTATCCAACACTGACACTCCGAGCCTTGCTGCTCCTCCAAAGTTATCTATTCCACTATACAAACCATAAAAATCAAATGAAGAAGCCCAATAAGGCCTATATCTCAAATCGACAACCTCCCTAAACTATAGGGGTTTTGACTTTTTTCAACAATTATACTACTGAATCGATTGGAGTATGAATACTTACCACAGTCTTTCTTTTTTATACCGCTTAAAACTTAACAGATGAAGGAATTGGCCACCAAAAAGTGAAGAGAAAAAGAAGGTTACTGGTCAACAAGAAATCAGCACAACCAAGCTTCACAGGTTTCAGCTTTTGTGGCTTTTCGGCAAAAGTGATGATAAGAAAGAGAGTAGTAGATGGGAAGAAAGGAATAGTAGACTGGTTTTGGAGAATAAAAGAAAGAAAGATGAATGGAAAGGGTGATAGTTCCAGCTAGAGAAGAAAAAGGAAGAAAAGAATGGCTCTATGGTGTTCCAACAGAGGAAAATCGGCACAACTATAGCCTAATGCCGAAATACTACCCTCAAAATCCCCAAGCCGATTTCTCCTCCCTAATCCCCTCTATTCGGCCAACTCTAATCCCTCCTTCAAATCCCTAAAATCTCTCCCCTTATCACTCCTTAATTCAAGCATTCAACTGAATCTCTCCAACAGAGTTCCATTCGGCTTCAACTTCTGCATGCTCAAGGCATAAAAATAACATCACATTTGCCATCATAGTGACTCGAACCTTGGCTTTCCCCCAACCACTTACACGCCACCTTTTTAGATCCCTAGTGGCGTCACTTAGCCACATTGCCAGGGGCTCTTTTGTGTTGCATTTTACCCACACCTTTTAATAAGGCCACCTATCCAAAGCCCCTAACTCCTTGAGTCCAAAATTCAAAAATTCGACCAGGTTTTGGCCATCATATGGGCCTTCCATAAGCCCAATTACATACTCGAATTATGAATTTCTCAACCAAATACCAAATTTTAAAAACTTTAGCAAAATCTCGAGAATCATGAAAAACCCGAAAATCAGGATGTTACATGTAACATTCCTATCCCGTAATTGTCGCCGGAATAGGTTAAGAGGCATTACTAGACTCATAACATAGATCAGAACCATCAAAAATCAAATATCCTAACATTTCAATAAAAATAGATCATTCATATTGAACGTGAACTTTAAACGATTGTACGAAGTCTAAAACATGCTTTCAGGATCAATTCGATAACATATGAAAGTTTCAGAACTTATAAAAATTTTCAACTTTTAAAAGGTCACACGCCGGTGTGAATAGGCCATATGCCTCACACGGTCTTAGACATGCCCGTGTGTTTAAGCCGTGGCAAAATAGGGCATAACTACTGACTTGATCACACTGCTACATGACACGCCTGTGTGCCTTGGCCGTGGTCGAGTCTGACTTGGGCCACACGGCTAGCCACACGCCCGTGTGCGTTGGCCGTGTTCGGGCCTGACTTACAATTGTAGGGTACCTCGGGGGACGCACGACCATGCAACATGGCCGTGTGTCACACACGGCTGAGACACACGCCCGTGTCTCTGCCCGTGTCGACAAAAATAGATCATTTGAATAGCCAATTTGCCACCCCAAATTTGGGTCAACTTACAAGCAAAGAAGCAAGCATATATGCATCACATTTTCAGCCAATTTTATGCCAAAACATTCATCTTTTATATCATAACAATATCAACCATTTTCCTACTTATAAACCTTTCCAATTCATGCCAATATAAGATAACATCATACCAAAACATTTCCTTCCATACATCATTCAATCTCAAACTAAACTTACCAAAACTTACCTACTATAACATGCCACAATTGCATATTAACATCACATACCATAAGCCATTATCAATTATGAGTTTAAACACCAACTAGCCAAATCACATGGCTAAGTATATACATCACAAAAAATGATCCCACAACCACTAGCCTATACATGCCATACTTTAAAAAAAATATACATTTTCAAAAGTACCAAAATAAGGTTCTATAGTATGGTGACGATCCATGACAATCCCCAAGCTTGCAGTACGTCGATATCTATAAAACAATGCAAACATACGCAAAGTAAGCTTTCAAAAGCTTAGTAAGCTCGTAGTAAAAACATCGACAGTACATAAAATATGAAACATCAACACATAAGTACTTATATATTCTCAACTCATTCATCAAGTCCATGACAAAATCATCCATATGTTTATACCAAATTCAATAAACTTTTTTATGCATTATACCATCTACCACATAGGTATTATACTTACCTGAACATTCTCGTATTCATTCGTTTTCATTCTCACCTCTTGTTCAAATATTTTAAAATTTTCTAAAGATCACCAATGCTTTAATCATCCGTACACTTAGTGCTTTTAAGGGTAGTCGAAGCTATAATTGTAACACCCCTTACACGAGACCATCGTCGAAGTTGAGCACAAGGCGTTATCGGACTTAGCTTACTAATTCGGGGCATAAAAATTTGCTTTTAAAATTAATTTAGCTTCATTCTTTCATTATGTCCCTAAAAAGGGTCCTCGAGACCCTAAAACATGAAATTGAAACTGTTTGGGAGCAAATCGGAATCAATAAAAATTTTCCGATCACTTAAACAAATCAAAACAATTTATTTCATCTTTCATAAATAAACTATCCATCTATGTCATAGTCATTAAATAAATTATAACTCAAGTTACGAAACTAGAAATTCAAATCTGTAAATTTTCAATAAAACTAGACTCATATATCTTCTTACTAAATTTGTTTCAGAATTTTTGGTCCAGCCAATTAGTACAGTTTATTAGTTAAAGTTTCCCCTATTTCAGTGTTCAGCTTCTCTGACCTCTGTCCACTACGAATTAATTTTCTTCCTGTACAGAATTCAAATAATCATGCCATTTATTTATCTTAAAAGTAGACTCAAAATGAATCTATACATAAAGTATAACTCCTAATTATTTTTGTACAATTTTTAGTGAATTTCTAAATTTAGAACAGGGGATTCAGAAATCACTCTGACCCTATCTCACCAAAATTTAAATATCTCATAAAATAAAACTCCTTTATTTACTCTATTTCTTTCATATGAAAATAGACTCAATAAGATTTAATTATATATCTCATTCACAATCTAAATCGATTTCTACTATTTTTAGTGATTTTTCAAATTCACATTATTACTGCTGTTCAATACTGTTTTAAAGCTAATTTCACCTTTTTCATGATTTCCATGGAATAACTAGCATTTAGGCATACATAACACCAAACATGTCCTCGATTAGCCATTCCAATAGCTAATCATTATCAAGCATTTACATACCATTCATTAGCCATATCATAAGATCATACACACAAAATGGCTACGATGCTATACATGCCATACTCAAAATGAAACTTCTAGCTATACCAAAATAATCCTTGTGATAGTGTGCCCGGACCTCTGACCTACTTTACGATCCCCGGGTTAGCTTGAAAAAACTATAAAAAGAAGGAAAATAAAGGGGGTAAGAATTAAGGTTAGTAGTATAACAACATTCATAAGAATTATCTTACTTCTTGGCATGATACTACTTAATGCAACTTCATTAATTGTCATAGACATATTTTAAACTTCTTCACGTACTCACTTACTTAATCAATTTATTAATACATTTGACTTACCTTTTTCCTTATCAAGCATACATAAACATTATATACTTACCTTTGCTTTTCTAGCATGAACTTGTCTTAGCCTTTTAGTATAACTCGTCTTACCTTACCTTACCTTGATATTCTCTTTAAATTTTCTCGTTGAACCACTTGGAATAGTAAGGATACATGGGTACCTTACCATTGCCATGACTTGTCATGGTTTTACGTGGTATCCTTTTGAAACTTACCATTTCCATGTCTCAACATGGCTCTGACTTGGTATCCTTGCCTTATGAACTCACCAATGCCATGCCTTGGCATGGTCTTACATGGGACCTTTGCCTTATAGTAGTTTATCAATGCCATGTGTAATGCCCCGTGCCCGAGATCGTTGCCAGAGTCGAACACGAGGTGTTAACAGACTTATTTCATTGTAAAACACAGTTCATTTAAAATTTCCAGACCAGCTGGCTAACTGCGTCACTGTCACCTTAAAAATCATATCTCGAGTTCCAAAACTCGAAAACCAGTTCTGTAAATTTTTTCTGAAACTAGACCCATAAGTCCATCTACAAATTTTTTTCTAGAATTTTTGGTTGGGCCAATTAGTACAGTTTATTAGTTAAATTCTCCCTTGTTTCAGGGTTTGACTGCTCTGACCTTCATGCATTACGACTCATATATCTCCCTGTACAGGGCTTCAATACTTATGCCGTTTGTTTCTAAGGAAACTAGACTCAAAAAGGAATCTATACATATATGGAATGACTTCTAATTATCTCTGGTTAATTTATAGTGAATTTCCAAAGTCAGATCAGGGGATCCAGAAATCGCTCTGGCCCTATTCCATGAAAACTTAAATATCTCTTAAAATACGACTCATATGATCGTTTCGTTTCTTCCATATGAAAGTAGATTCATAAAGGTTCGATTACATAATTTATTCACTATTTAATTCCATTCCTACTATTTTTAGTGATTTTTCAAATTTACATCACTGCTGCTGTCAGCATCTGCCTTTAAGGTAGACTTTACCTATTTCATAGTTTCCATGATTCAACTAGCCCTTTAGCATATATAGCACAAAATATGATCATGATTAACCATTCCAATGGCCAATCATTGCCAAGCATATCCACATCTCTCATTAACCATATACATACAAGATGATTATAACACTATGCTCAAAATATATAAGCCATTTTCGCATGGCTATCCAAATATATACAACACCAAAGTACTTGACTAACAACGAAAGGGTAGTCCTATACATGCCATTTTCAGAGTTCAACCAAAAGTGTACCAAAAAGGGCTTTGATAGTGTGGACGACTTCGACTTCGACAATCCCGAGCCCGATAGCTGACGAACCAAAATCTATAAAACAGAGAATCAAAGAAACGGAGTAAGCATTTAATGCTTAGTAAGTTTTGAGCAATGAAATCATGCACAACTGAAGTATAGCATTCATACGACTAAATGAATAATTTCATATACACATATTCTCACAATCATACCTACTTCACATTTCCAACCCTTATATTCATACATAAGGAATCAACTTAACTAAAAGCCGAAAGCTTATTAATCGATTGAGCAAATACTATTTAGAAGGAATCAATTATCTCAATGCACATACGAAACATACCTCATCGTTGGGATTTTACGAGCGTATTAATTAAAATTATTACAGCAAGATCGCTCATTTCCAAACCCAAGTATCTTCGGGATTTAGCCAGATATAACCACTCGCACAAGGCCTTCAGGTCTTAGCCCGGATATGGTCACTAGCATAAATGCCTTCGGGTCTTAGCCCGGATATAGCAACTCGCACAAATGCCTTCGGATCTTAGTCCGGATATAGTCACTAGCATAAAAGCCTTCGGGACTTAGCCCGGATATTATTCGAATAACCATGCACATATATCAATAATCATGACACATCCATATTTCATTTTCATCACCAAAGCTCAAACACAAGACACTTATCACACTTACTAATTTCGGCTCAATAGCCACATACAAAGAGCACGATTTTGATTTGCTTTATGACATGATCTCTATGCACATACGACTACCCATCATACGTATAGACTAATTAATTCAACATATAATTCAAGTAGAATCATTATATCACCGTATTTTTGTTATGATTATACGTCATGACTTAATCAAATCGTAAACTAAGTTTCGTTACTCGAAAACTTACCTCGGATGTTGTCGGACGATTTCGACGGCTATTCGATCACTTTTTCCTTTCCCTTATCCAACTTTGGTCGTCTAAGCTCTTGAGCTAATTCAAACAAATTTAACTTATTAAAGTCTCATTATGCTAGCTTATGGCCGAATATGACAAGGAGTTTGATAGGTCATATGGCCACCTTTAGCTCAAATACAAAATGGTCATACGCATTTTTAATCACATTGAGCAATTTAATACAATTAATCTAACATTTCCTCATGTGCACCTTTATGACCGAATACACACATCATTAACCTAATATCAATTAACTAAGCACTTTAACAAATTCTCCTTGAGCCGATTATCTAAGTCAAGATAGATTCATCATTATGCTTGCCTATAACCGAATACATGCAACACCAATCTATCTATTCATTCATGTGTGCATCTTATTTAAGCATGTATATCTACAACCGAATTCGTCATAAAAATATCTATGAATTCACTCAAACAATCTCAATACCACACATGGTGCTCAAACCATTTTTCAAATTCAAAACTCGGCTAGTACACATATATACACTAGCAATCAAACACTAACATTTGCACTTCACCTTACTACCATTTATCTCTTCTATTTACTACCATGGCCGAATGCTATAACCCAAGCCTCACATATTGTTTCCCCAAGGCCCTTCAATGACCACATCTGGCACCCCTTAGGAACAACCCAATTTCAACCTTCAAGAAGGAAGAAAAATATATGTACTAAGAGCTTCAAACTACTTGGCCGAATATCAAACCTCCAATCAATCAAAATTTAATCCACGAAATGAATAGAACTTGAACTAACCACCTTCTTTATACATAAATTTCTAAGAATTTCAAGATACTTACCTCTTCCTAATCCTCATCCAAACCGAACATGAAGCAAGAGAACTCCTTTCTTCTTCCTTTGATTTTTCGGTCAAGAAGAACAAAGAGGATGAAGCCTTTTTCTTTTTCTTTTTTTCTTCTAGGTACGGCAAAAGGGGGGGGCAAGGATGAAACAACTTTGGTTTCTCCTCCCACTGTAACACCTCGAACCCGAGACCATCGCCGGTGTCGGACGCGAGGGGTTAACAAGCCAAGTCCACATATTTTGCCCACTAATTTGACATTTCCAGTCAGGCTGGAAAACTGCGTCACCGTCGCCTTAAAAATCATATCTCGAGTTTCAAAACTCAAAAACTAGTTTCGTAAATTTTCCCTGAATTTAGACTCATATATCCATCCATGGATTTATTTCTATAATTTTTGGTCGGGCCAATTGGTACAGTTTATTAGTTAAAGTCACCCATGTTACAGGGATCGACTGCTCTGAGCTTCGCGTGTTACAACTTGAATATCTCTCTGTACAGGGCTTTAATACTGGTGGCGTTTGTTTCTAATGAAACTAGACTCAAAATGGAATCTGTACATATAAGGAATGACTCATAATTCTTTCTGGATAATTTATAGTAAATTTTTAAAGTTGCGACAGGGGACCCAGAAACCGTTCTGGCCCTGTCTCACAATAGCTTTAATATCTCTTAACATGTAACTCCTATGACCGTTTCGTTTCTTCCATATGAAAATAGACTCATCAAGGTTCATTTACATAGCTTATTCACTATTTAATACCATTCCTAAAAATTTTGGTGATTTTTCACATTCACGTCACTGCAACTGGCAGCATCTGTTTTTAAGGTAGGTCTTACCTATTTTGTAGTCTCCATGAACCAACTAGTCTTGCCATACATAGGTCCACATATGATCATTTTAACCATGCCAATGGCTGATCATGTGACCAACATTCCCATTTCCAATCCATAGTCACATCATGACACCAAATATATATATACAAACCGCAAATAGTCTAAGTCGATACTTCACTTTTACGAGCCATTTTCGCATGGCCGTACACATATACATCACAACATATTTAACCAACAAGGGGTAGTCCTATACATGCCATTTCAAAGTTCAACCAAAAATTTATACCAAAATAGAGGCGTTGATAGTGTGGATGACTTTGACTTTAATGATCCCGAATCCGATTGCTATCGAGCAAAATCTATAAGACAGAGAGCCAAAGCAACGGGGTAAGCATTTTTTTATGCTTAGTAAGTCTCAAGGAATAAAAATCAGCTTTAATTAAAGCAATACATTCACATAGCCAAATGCATCATTTCATTAATACACATTCACATAACCATTCTTACTTCACACTTCATCATTATATACTTTCACAAAGTATCAACCAATTCAATAGCTGAAATTCGTTAGTCGATTGAGCGAGTGTTGCTCAAACATGTCGACTTTCCAATGCACATATAAACATACCTCATTCTTTGGGCTTTTCGAGCGTACTAATTGAATTTATTACAGCAACCAACACTCACCTCCAGCCCAAGCTTCTTCGGAATACAACCGGATATAACCACGTGCACGAATGCCTTCGGGTCTTAGCCCGGATAGAATGACTTGCACGAATGCCTTCGGGTCTTAGCCGGATGTAGCCACTAGCACAATTGCCTTGGTCTTAACCGGATATAATTTCCAGCATTAACGTCTTGAGGCTTAGCCGGATATCATTCAATTTCTCATGCGCACATACATCAATAATCATTGGACATACATATTTCACTTTCGTTACTAAGGCTCGAACACAATTATAATCACTAGCATAATCGCCTTCGGTACTTAGCCCGGGTATCATTCAAATACTCATACACACATAATCAATAATCAATACACATCCATACTTCATTTCACATAATTCAAGTAGGGTCACTTCTTGAGGACTTACCTCGGATGTTGTCGAACGGATTTTACGGCTATTCGATCACTTTCTCCTTCCCCTTGTCCAATTGTGGCCCTCTAAGCTCTTGAGCTCAATCTTGATGCAAGTTTAGCCAAATATCCTTCTAGATCTCTTCTAAACAAAGGAAATGAAGCAAAAATCTCTTCTTCCTCTTAGTATTTTCGGCCAAAAAGGAGAGAGCAAGGATGAACAAATTTTTTTTTTTTTTGTTTTCTCTTCTTGGTTGCGGCAATGGGGAATGCTACTCTCACACACATTTTTTTTTCATTCTTTTCTTACCCATGCTTATTTGTTTATTATTTCTCCCTAATGCCCAACAAAACATGTTTCATGACATGTTTAGCCCATATCTCTTTGTCATGGCCGGCCATCACTTGTAAAAAGGGGAATTTGACATGCAAGTCCATTATTTTGCATGCATGCTTTAATTAGTCATCACACATTTCCCTATCGTACTTTCAAAGTTCACTACTAAGTCCTTTCTAGTGGAAT
The DNA here is from genome assembly GCF_025698485.1 of Gossypium arboreum. Lineage (NCBI taxonomy): Eukaryota > Viridiplantae > Streptophyta > Magnoliopsida > Malvales > Malvaceae > Gossypium > Gossypium arboreum. The sequence goes on along the minus strand of NC_069077.1, from coordinate 112,045,061 downwards.
TCACCTTTATAACACTAAATCAATCATCATAAAATGTCATACATGAGCACACACATTTTATAGGCATCAAAATAAATTTTTAATTATTTTTATGCCCCGGTTTTGTGGTCCCGAAACCACATTCCGACTAGGGTCAATTTTGGGCTGTCACACCCACTCCCCTCATACTTTATTGTTCTTCCCACAACATGTTATCACAAATTGTTTATAATATGTTTTACCCATCACATTTTGTCTATCCTCAATGTCATGGCCGGCCATTACTTCTTAAGTGGGGGAATTGACATGCAAGTCCACCCTTTTGATTTCATGCACTAATTGATCCTTATAGATTAACCTATCACATTTCAAAAGTGTCACACATAAGTCCTATTAACTAAATTCACATGCAATTAACTAAATCGAAGCTTAAAACTTTCACACATTCATATTCACATATTTTAGACAATAATTATCATATTCAAATAATTTAGTGACTCAGTTTAGCGGTCCCGAAACCGCTTTCCGACTAGGGTCACTTTAGGGCTGTCACACCATGTCTTGACATGGTTTTAAATGGTATCCTTGCCTTAAAAACCTTACCAATTGTCATGCCTTGGCATGGTCTTACATGGTATCCTTAAACCCTAATGTCATGACATTTGTATCCTACACATTCCTAAGGTTCAACCGAGACTTTCTGAAATTACTTCTTCGTCAATTCATGCTTGAGTATTCTTTGAATAATTTCATAAAATAAATATACACATGCTGGAAATTAACAACATTAACATAAAATAATAGAATATTGCATTTATTTACCGCAAACTTACCTTAAAAATAAAATACGATCAACTATATCGATTTAGTCCACAGCATTTTCTTTCCCCGGTCTAACTTTGGATTTCGTTCTTCTTGATCTATAATAACAAATTTAGCTTATTTAATACTCACATTTATTAAAACAGTCCTTGACTCAAACTTTGGAAAAATTACACTTTTACCCCTAAACTTTTACATATTTACACTTTTTCCCCAAGGCTCGAAAATTAAACTTCATCCTATTTTCTTATGTATTATGACATGTTGATCATTTTTTTCTTATGACATGTTGATCATTTTTTTCTTCTATGGCAACATCAAATTCTCACTCTAACATGTACTTATGAACATTAGGTATTTTTACCGATTATGTCGTTTTACTCGTTTTCACGTAAAATTGCTTAGCAAAAGTTGTTTAACACAATTTCAAGCTTCATATTCTACCATAAAACATCAAAATAAACACATTTCACCTATGGATATTTTTCCAAATATAAACCCTAGGTTAAATTATTGTTAGGATAAGCTTAATCAAGTTACCAGGACTCCAAAAGCATAAAGAACATTAAAAACGGGGCTTGGAATCACTTACTATGGAGCTTGGATGCTTGAAACAAATCCTAGCTATAGAGAACCCTTGACATTCGGCCTAAGGAAGAAGATGAGCACATTTTTGCCATCTTTTTCCCTTTTTAATTCTTTTATTTGAAACTTTACTAAAATGCCCTTCATTAAAATTTTTAGTTATTTCTACCTATGTATATCCATTTTTGTCCATGAAAATATAATGGTCTAATTACCATTTAAGGACCTCTACTTCAATTATGCACTTCAATTTAATCCCTTAGCATTTAGAACTCATATTTATCAACTTTTGTAATTAAGCCCTAATATGCAAATCGGACATGCAATCACTGTAATTTCTTATCGGTATTCTAACACATGCATCTAATCACTCGGTAAATTATAAAATTAATCGCAATAAACTTTTCTATCTCGAATTCGTGGTTTTGCAACCACTATTCCATTTAGGCCTTATTTAGGGATGTTACAATAATAATTCCGTACACTTAGTGCCATCTCAATTAATCGAATCATTTCGGTATCGCACACTTAGTGCCTCATATAGCCGAAGCTAGTTTAAATCGCACACTTAGTGCCAAATAACCTTGGTTTATCAAATTATTCATCCAAATCAAATATATATACAATCTATGTATAATCAAAACAGCAAAATATACTTATAACATCATGTTTTACATACGAACTTACCTCGTACTCTGAATTGTCGACTCGGACTGTTTACTCTACAATCTTTGACTTCCCTCGATCTAAGTCTGAATTCCTCTTTTCTTGATCTATATGTATTCAAAATTAACCCTTTTATTCGCTAAATCATTCAAAACAATCCATAGACACATATTTAGGGAATTTTGTAAACTAGCCCTTAAATTTTCACATTTTGACACTTTAGTCCCTAATTCACAAAATCACAAAAAATACACATAATTTTCTTGTACACAAGCTTAGCTGAATTTTCATAGCTCTCATATCAGTCCACACATTTCATTTATTTCACATTTTAGTCCTTCAAAATAACATTTTCACAATTTAGCCCATTTTACTCAAAATCACCAAAAATTCAAAGACAACATATGTTAACACAAAACATATATTTCATAATTCATCAACTAACATCAAAAAGCTCATAGTTTCATCAATGGCATATCTCAAAATCATCAACAAATTCAAAAATTAAGGCATGGGCTAGATAGTACTCGAAGCAACGATTACAAAAATATAGAAATTATCAAAAAACCGAACAAAACTCATACCTTAATCAAGGAATGAATGGCCGAACCATAGGTGTTCTTTTTATTTTATTTTATTTGCTATTTTCGGTTATGGAACATGAATAATAGCCAATTTCATGCTTTGGTTTTATTAAACATATATTAATTCATCATATACCATTTTGCCTTTAGCTTTATAACATTTAAAACATTAATAACAAGGCCATTAATGTCCAATCATAAGTTCAATGGTCAAATAACAACATAAGGACCTCTCATTTAATAAGCCAAGTCAAATAGGCACTTTTAACAAACAGCAGGCAACTTTTACAATTTACGCGATTAGGTCCTTTTATCAAATTGAGCACACGGGCGTGTGTCTTGGTTGTGTAATTCCTACACCTAATTTTTGAAAATTAAATTGTCCACATAGCCTGGCACATGAGCATGTGACTGGCCGTGTGACCCAAGTCAGAGAGTTACACAGGTAAGAACATGGACTAGGACCTGGTCATGTGCTTCACATTGAATGCCTACACAGCCTGAGACACAGGCATGTGTCCCCTGCATCTAAGAAAATTTTTGAAATTTCGTGAAAAATTCTCTGAGTTTCCAATTTAGTCCTGACTTGTTTCTAATGTTTAAATAGGACATCGAGGGTCCATTTAAGGGACAACGTGATTGAATTATGATTTGTTTTAGATATGAATAGTAAATTACATGAATTAACTATATTTGTTTTGTAAATTCTGGTAATACTGGGTAACCCTATTCTGATGATGGGTAAGTGTTAAGGGTGTTACATGTCCAATCTAGATATAAATGATAATAGGATATGATAGATGAAAAGTTTATCATAGAAAGGTTATATCAAATCATGACTTCTTGTAACTTGGGTAGCAATGATGCATTTCTAGATAACAATCATTACTTGTAACATTAGAAATGTTCTAGTATTACTACCAATGTTACAAGAACCTACAGGGTCACACCTTATAGTAGCGAACAGACATCACGCCAATAGAAAGGGCATATACCCTACTATATATGATTATGGTAGATTCTTATCCTTGGCAGATAAATATCGCCTGGTGGACAGTATTGCCTGGCAAACAAAATAACCCGACGGATAGAATTACTGGGTGAATAGTATTGTTTGGTGGATACGATTCGCAACATCTTTCCAGAGTTAATATTTATGGAAGTTAGTATTATTTTGGAAAGAATATAATTTCAATATCTTTCATGATTATCTTTAAAAAGTAAAAGAGGAATTATTATGTTTTTAATATACATGATATTAATAAAAGGAATACAACCTCGGATTATGGAGGAGTGAGTAAGAAAAATCAAACTAGGTCTAGCAGCCAAAAGTTTTGAGTACTCTCTAAAAAGTTTAAAAGAGTTTTTTTTTTGTGCTTAACTTGGTGGACTACATAGAGGCCAAAATACTTTTTTACGGTTAGGATTGATATCGCTCAAAGGATTTCAACCAACAACATTGTTCACCATTTTCAATTTGAAAAGGTAAATCTTTACCCTATTTCAACCCAACTCGTTCCTCGTACATGGATCTGTGGTTGACAATCATTGGAATAATTTTTTTCACTGTGCCACAGGGCATACCGATGGTCCAACAGAGTTTTTGTGATAATTATGGAGAGAATGTTGTACACCTGTTGAGAGAACTCTATGAGAATTAAGGCTTTGTATTTCAGATTTTGGGAAATGTATATTTAGGTTTATTTTCTTCATATTGTACTCTCACTTGTTTACTCATTTAGTGAAAAGCTGAAGCCTCCTTTGCTCGTGGTTTTTATCCTTTTTCATAAAAGTTTTCCATGTAAAATTCATGTTTCATCTTCTCTATTTTTTCTATTTCGTTGTTTATACGGGTCCATCCCCAACAAAAATTGTAACAGCCCGTTTTTAGTCAAATTAGAAAAGTGGTTTTGGGACCACAAATTCAAGGTTGAAATAATTATTTTATTATTATTTTAATGTCTACAGCATGTTAGTATGATTGTGTAAAAATTTCGTTAAGAAATTTTATCGTTTGAGTGTTCAATTTGATAAAAAAGACTAAATTGCGTAAAGTGCAAAAGTGGTGTTCTAATAGCGAAAGGTGTCTAATAGCTATGGAACTTTAAACTAAAGGTCCTTAACTGGCAATTAGACGATTAGTATGTTAGTGGACATTTATGAGATAGGTATTGTTGAAATTTGATTGAAATTAAAAGGTTAATTAAGTAAATTAACAAATTAAGGTTAATTCAAATAAAGCAAAAATGATCATCATCTTCCATTACCTATGTCCAACAGAAATTAACATGAGAAGAAGCCATTTTAGGGTTATTCATTCAGCCATCTTCATTTCTTGCAATTAGGTATGATTTTTGTCCTGTTTTTAAAGATTTCTATATTTTTAAGATCGTTGTAATTTAGTCCAACTAGCCCAGGGACTAATTTGCAAAACTGTTAAAGGTTTAGGGTTTTACCATTGCTGAATATGTGTATATTTTGATGTTTGATGATAGAAAATGAATGGTTGTTGTTAGAGAAACAACATTTGTTAAGTGATTTTAGGTGAAATTGCAAATTAGGGATTTATTTGTGAAGTATGAAAATTTTGTGGTAGCAATGTGAAATAAATAAAAAATATGGGCTACTATGATAATAAGGGAAATTCAGCTAGCATGGGTAGAGACCTAATTGCATGAATTTGTATTTTTATGAGCTAAGGACTAATTTGTAAAAATGTTGAAATATTAGGGGCAAAAGGTAATTTTACCACAATATGATTTTTGGGCTAAATTGAATAGAATGATAATTGAATAATTTAAATTTGATATTATGTAGATCAAGAAAAATAAAGTTCGGATCTAGATCTGGGAAAAAACAAAGTATTGGACTAGTCGATCCATCTTGTCTTTTTTGTTATCGAGGTAAGTTCGTATGCTAATAAGCATTAATATAAGTGTGTTTTAAATGCTTTATTATTGAATTAATTGTGAATACGACCTGGCGGATATATTCGACAAAGATTCGGTAATGTAAAATCCCGGTTGAACCTTAGGAATAAATTAGGATACGAATGACATGTCATTAGGGCTTATGTGATTTGGGTGCTGGTCTGTACATTCTACCAGTGGCTGAGTTTTTCAGCATGTGTTACAGATTCTCACTAGCTTGTGTGAGCAGCACCATGTAGTTATGTCTTGACAGTCAACTTGTGTGAGCAAGCCCGTTGATAGCTCAACAGTGAGCATTATATGAGATATGAGATTGAGATGGCTTCAGCTATGTATTTGGCACTTAGGGTGAGAGATTCCTGAGTATCCGACATTATTCCAAATGGTTCAACAGGTATATTGAAGATATGAAATGGTGAGAGATAGATACGTATCAGTACAGGTATGTATGTAAATCATAAAATCATTGAATCCAATAAATTGGTGGAATTCATGTTTAATCTTTGGATTGAATATATGTGTTAAGTTTTGGATTAAATTTGAATTGCATTATGTGATGTTTATGTTTTTGAATTTTTGAATAGTAAGTTTTACTTACTTAGCATATGAGCTTACTAAGCTTTCTAGCTTATTCTGTTTACTTTTCTGTGTTTTATAGTGAATATCAAAGCTTGCTTGGATTCGGAATCGTCGGAGATTTCATCACACTATCAAGCTATCATTTTGGTACTTTTGAACTTATGTATTTGGTTATATGGCATGTATAAGAGTTGTGGTTATTATGGTCTATATGTTGGTAATGGATTTAGCCATTTGATTTGGCTTGTAAATGATGAATGTTTAGTTATGTATATAGCCATGTGACTTGGCTTATTTTGGTATGCTTGGTGAAGTATATATATCTGCAAATGGCCTTTTTTATGTGATTGTAATTGTGAGGTAAATGCTTGTTGTGAATTGGTATGTTGAGCACTAAATGGTTGAATTGTGAGATATGGTATGCATGCGATTTTAGGTAATAATATACAAATATGAAGTTAACTAGTTAAGTGATTTGTGAATGTGAAATTGGTATGTTTTGAATTGGAAAAATTTGATGTTATGAACCATATAGTTGATGGTATTGATATAGCATGAATTGAACTTGATTTATATGTGTTTAAATGCCATTTGAAGATATGGTCATATGCAATTTGGTTTGGTGTAGGTGTATGCAATTTGGGTGTGAAAGATGGCATGGAAAATAGCCTATTTTTGTCCACATGGGTAGAGACACAGGCATGTGTCACAGGCATGTGTCACAGCCATGTGTGACACACGATCACGGCCGTGTGTCCCCTGGTGTATATTTAGAAACCAAGTCAGTATACTCCACACAGCCTAGCACACGGGCTTGTGACTTGACCGTGTGGCATAAGTTAGTATACCCTACAGTTTTGGCACAGCCTAGTACACGGCCTGTGTAATGCCCCAAAAAAGTATATTTTTGTTTTTGTCAAAATATAACACAAATATTTGTTTACTTCAGTGGTTAAGTGTTCTAGGTGTGTGTATGAGGTCCCAAGTTCAAGCCTTGACTTGGGAAAATTTTGGTATTTTTATGAATAAAGCCCTATCTCTGGTTAGTAGGGTTATAGTTAAAAGTTGGTAAAAAATGTATCAGAATGGGCCTACTGGTCTAGTGGCTAAGGTTTGTGTTGGCAAGTGGGAGGTCTGGAGTTCAAGTCCCTGTGCAAGCAAAGGAATTATTTTTGTTGCTTGGCCATGTGGTGTGGTCGAGTCCTTGTCAAATTGAAATTTTGAGTAGTGGAGTTGTTGTGGGAGGTTAGGGAGAGAATTAAGGAGATGAGTTACCAGATTTTTCGGCATTATCTTTTTCTTTATTTTTTTCAAATTTCGGACTCTTTTCCACCTTTCTAATGTTTTCTCTCTTCTCCACCACTCTCAATTTTCAGTTTTCCTTTTTTTTCTAAATAATAAATTCTTGCTACCGAATTTCCTTTGAATTCCCCTTCCATTTTTGTTGTCTTTCTTCACCTTTTCCCCTTTGTGCAAGCGTGCAATTGTGTTGTACGGTAAGTTTCTGTTTTATTAAACTTGAATGTTTCTCTGGATAAGGGATTAAAGGGTGTTTTGTTGACTGTTTAGGAGTTAATCATGAGGCTGGAATTAACGTTCGTCGATTTGACTCGAAGTGGTGATCGTTTGGTAAGCGTATAAGGTATACGTTTTCTTGTGTTGTTTGGGCGAGTAGTTTTGGCTTTGAATTCGTTCTTAACTTTGTTGAACTCTTCGTTAATGAGGAATGGTTATTTTTACAGCAACGAATCGTTTCAGTTGCTATATTACTCGTATTGAGTAATGGTGGAATTGTGCGAAGTTAGAAGGTAAGTGATGAGCGGAAAAGCTTAGACCTTTTGGTATGTGAATACGGTTTAATCTTAGTTTAAGACCGATTCTAAAGTTGGGATTGTCGATTATAGGTTTTTAGTGATCTCAGGATTGCGGAAGCAGCGAAAATGATATAAGTGTGCACCAAAACACAAAAAATGGGATTCAGTGAAAAGCCGAAATTGCTTGCTGTCGAGAAAAAAGAGAAATAAGATAAAATGATACAAAAAATTGTAGAGAAAGGAAATAAGGGTGTTATAAACTTGGAAATCAACATTCTACACTAAAATAGTTTTGGACAGCAGCAGTAGTCTAAATTTGAAAAATCATCAAAAATAGTGGAAATTGATTTAGAGGTTGAATAAAATATGAAATTAAATTTTATTGAGTCTAGTTTTTCATGGATGAAACAATGTAAGCAATGGAATTGTAAGTTATGAGATATAATGAATTTTGTGAGACAATGTTAGAATGGTTTCAAGTTCCCCTGTTCTGAATTTAGAAAATCATCAAAAATTGTAAAAAAAAAATAAATAAGGGCTTACATTTATATTGTTAAATCATTAATGAGTCTATTTTCAAGAGAAACAAATGAAAACATCATCCAAATTCTGTACTAAGAGATAAATAATTTTTAGTAAGGAAAGGTTGAAGCTGTCAAATAGCAGAATCAGGATAATTTTGAAAATTTTACTGTACTTATTTGATAAACTAAAAATTCTGAAAGTTTTATGGTAGAAAGGTATTTGAGTCTAGTTTCAAAAACATCAAGCAGATCTTAATTTGGAATTCTTTAGCTCAAGATATAAATAATTTAGTAACAATGACTCAAGTAGACAGCTTTGAAGGAACATATTAGTAAATAGTGAAACTATATATGAATATTTAGCTAACATGGGTTACATTAAAAATAGGTCACGCGGCCAAGGCCAATTTGGGCCGTGTGGGCCATCGGGCGTATGGGCCCACACGGGCAGGCCACATGGGCATGTGAGCCCATTTCTCTAAAAAGTTGTCTAAGGTTGCACGGGTCACCCAATACAACTGTGGACCTACAGAAGGGTCGGCAAGCCCTACTTAAACCCCTATATGAGTGATCTGTCTGTCTAATTTCCCTACCGAGCATGAATTATGATATCTAAATGTATGTACTGAAACTGCATAATAGCATGACATCTTTTGTATGTTGCATTGCATCAGGGTGGGTTGTTTTTATTTGGCGTAAGTGTCTGAAAGGCTATTAAGCCTATTATCTAGAAGCTCTGCTGCAAATTTCTGATTATGTGCTGCATTTCGGTACAGCATTGTGTGTAGCGATGGGTGGGTTGATTTAATCTCCACATGGTGTGTAGGGATGGACAGAGATGGTGTGTAGAGGCTGGTGCGTAGGATTCTAATTTCCTACTATTACATATTGTATCTGAGATGGGCTAAGGCCCTAAATTATATCTGAGACTATATTCGAATGGGCCAAGGCCCAAACTGAACCTGTAATGGGCTCAGGCCCTAGCAATTGATTATTTCTTGATGTGTATCTGTATGTATGTTTTCTGAGGGGATTACACACTGAGTTTCCGAAAACTCACCCTTTTTTTCCGTTTAATCTGTACAGGTAATCCCCAGACTTATGCGGATCGGCGTAGCGGAGGGCTCGATGATGACCCCCACTATTGAACTGCTTTATTACAGCTTTTTCTATATTATTCTTGGGTATTTATTATTGTAATGTTGGGACTTTGGACCGTTTGGTTTGAATCAGGGATTTATACTATTTTTATGGATTTTTTTGTGTAACTCAACAAAACATGATTTTACTAAAAACTAAAATTTTTGGTTTCATAAAATAATTGGTTTCAAAAGTTTCTGCTTAAAAGACATATTTTAAGGCAAATTAGCTCGTTCATGTTTTTTCGAATGAAATAAAAGCTAATTAACTGGATTGGTTTTTACTTGTCAATCTCGATTTCAAACCCCATTCCATGTGACATCGCCAAATTCGGCCATAACGTCTAGGCCGAGTTTGAGGTGTGAGGCCATTTCGAAGGGCACACGGGCACGGCGGGACCACACGGGCATGTGTCCCTTGTATTTTGAAAACTTTCTAAGTCTTCCAAAAATTTCTTAAGTTATTGGTTTAGTCTCGAACCACTTCTAATGTTTGATTTGAGCCTTGTAGGCTCGTATTAGGGACAGTGTGATTGATTATGAATGATTTATATTTGGAAATGGAAAATGTGTGTGAATTGTATGACTATTTATGAAATAAATTCGGTAATGCTCCATAACCCTAGTCTGGCGACAGATACGGATTAGGGGTGCTACAAAAATATAGAAAATCCTAAGTATATAAAACCTACTTATCATTTAGTAGAGAACAAATTCAATTGGTAATATTTAATTATATCGATGACTTATTTTTAAAAAAGAGAAGGAAATTTTTTTGCTTTGTTTTTACAAGAGTTTTTACTCATATTTCTAATTTCAAGTTTAAAATTGTACTAACTATTTTTTATTTTATATCTAACTATTGTAATAAATATGCAATAAATAAGTTTTTTACTAATCTCTGTTGCACTAGTAACCAAACGAGACACATTATTTAATTTTAAATAATTTACCAAACAAATTTTATAACTTAAATTTAGCATTTAAATTTTTAATATTTAATTTTAACATTTAATTTTTATTTTTCAAACCTAACCTAAACAATATAATTTCAAAAACTTGAATAAAAATATATTTTGACAAAAATAAACTCGAAAAAATTTATGGCTTAATTACCCAAATAGAAACACTCTCCTAATTAGGTAAATTAAAAAATGTCATTTTAAAAAGTTAATGAGGATTTAGGTCATTTTTTCTTCATCAAATTTAGAAAAATAAATCGATTTTAAAGAGAGAAATAAAAATAACTCATGCATAATATTTTACATATTATATATATAAATAAAAGAGTTATTAATTAAAATATCTTTAACATAATGATATATATATATATTATATTTTATTACATAATTACATAATTATTATTTTGTTTATAAAAAAGTTATTAATTAAAAATATTAATTTAAAAACTTAAAACAATATATTTTTAATTAAAACATTAATTAAAAATTTTAAAAATAAAATAAATAAAATAAAATAAGAAATACAAATATGAGTAAGAGAAGAATCAAATCAAGACTTAAAGACAAAACTACTAATATTTAATTATTTAACCAAAAAAATGATATATCAAGTTATTAAAGAAAACACATTTTGTAGAACTCGCTTTTCTATTTCTCTCCGACCTATTTTCATAAATTTGAAAAAACAAAGTCTAAATCCTTATTAACTTTTAAAAATGACCTTTTTTTCCTAATTTACCCCTCCAAATTAGATAGGATGAGAGTAGGGGTGATAAAATTTCGATTAAAACCAAATTAATCGATCGAACCGATCTAATTCAATTAATCGGTTGTTAATACGGTCAAAGGTTGGTTAATAATTTTTTGGAAGTTTACTTATAGGTTAATTCAATTTGAAATAGGATAATTAATCGAATTAACCGAGCTTAATAATTAATAATACAAATTATATGTAGTTTTAATTCATTAATTCCGTCAAATAAAATTTATCAAATTTATTTATATATTTTATACTTGTTTTAACAAAAAAATATAAATTTAGGTTAATTCAGTTAACTAATTTAATTAACTGAAATATTTTGGTTCGATTAATTTTTAAAAAAAAATTTTGATTCACTAAATGATTAAAGATTAAAAATTTTAATTAATTCAATTAATACTAATTTGATTGGATTAACTGTTACATTTTATAACTCACCGTAAGTTTCGTTTTTTTTTCTAAATCAAAAGGTTTTTTTTTAGTAGCACTACATTTCACGTTACAAAGCAAAAGTTTTTTTTTTCTTTTTTTCTCTCTTTTTTTTTCCCAATTGAAAGTACATCTAATGTCTAAACTGTTAACATTACACAAATCTTGGGTTGCTAACACTGCTTCAATCAGCTGTCCTATTCTCCGCCCCGTTTCTCTTTTTCTCTCTCCCTAACCATAGCCTAATCTCACTCCCTTAGCAGTTACTTTTTCCTTATTTCTTTCTTCAAAAATGCCAATCAACAGAGACCCTTCTACTCCTCCGCCTATGATCGGCAAGATCAGACCCTACACTATCTGTAACACCCCTTACCCGTACCCGAGATAGGGATCAAGTACGAGGTGTTACCAGACATGTTCTCGAACATTTTCGGGAAATACGGGTTATAAAATTTCATTCCAATATGAACCCAATCAAACAACATCTTAGTGTCCCTATTATGGGCCTACGGGGCCCAAAACATACATTGAGAAAGGTCCGAGACTAAACTGAAGACTTGAGAAAGTTCTTGAAATTTTTTCTAAGTTAAGCCTCACACGCCCGTGTGCTTTGGGACAAGCCCATGTCCCCTACCTGTGTGGAATTAATTGAATTTATTTTCTATTTCGAACCTACAGGGGTTTTCACACGGCCAAGCACACGCCCATGTCCCTGGCCGGTGTCCTTCACACGGCCTAAACATGCCCATGTGATCGCCCATGTCTAAAAACTCGAGCATTCTGTTTATGACATCAGCATGCATTTAGGGGTACATGGCCATGACACATGCCCATGTGCTAGGTCGTGCCTTTTACCTGGTTCAGATACACGGCCGTGTCTCTACCCATGAGTTTACTACCATGCATTCTGACTTAATAATTTTAGGTGCAGAGGACACACGGCCATTTCACACACCCATGGGGCGGTCCGTGTGTCACACACGGCCTAGACACATGCTTGTGTGTCCGCCCGTTTGGACCTTGTTAGGCTATTTTCCAAGCCTTTGGTCACCCTCTAATATGCATATCCACTTATAGTTTTCAATGACACTTGACATGGTCTAACTATAATCTTAAATGACCTTAATATGCTTCATTGCATGTAAACCTCATCTCATCGGTTTTTATACATGCTAGGTTATCACCTTTATATTAAGGATTTTCATGACTTGTAACTCAATTAAGTTTGGCTCGTTATCTTAACTCATTGCCAAATTGTAGCCTAACCACCCCATGTGATTTGGTCATATTATATATAACTAATTGTATCTAATCATCACAAGAATAATGGAACATAACATGCACAATTCGGTAGGTCATAACCTACACCAAAATGAGCCAATTTCCATGGTCATATACAAGTGAATATGTATATTTTTATAAGCCTTCATATTGGCTAATCAAATGACACATATAACGAAATAACAAAAGCCCTATACATGCCATTGAACAAAATAAGAGTATTTATATACCAAAGCTAGACAAGATGATAGTGTGTTGACTCTCCAACCGTCTCCCAATCTTCGCGAGTCCACGAGCTCTGTAAGATAGGGAAAAGAGAGGGATAAGCATTTACATGCTTAGTAAGCCCGAATAACTAGAAAGTAAACTTACTGATTAGTTAGCATGCATTCATATTAGGTAATAAAACCAACAAGCATGAAATAATTTCCATATCACATGCACTCAAATCGGCAAGTTAGTTCCATAATGATACACCATGTAATTTGTCTTAGATGAGCTCATCATCCAACATTTTCATTTTCATATCTCATGTTAATCCCGTTGAGTTTCTCAGAAGTCTCGATGGATTATCCATTTACTGTCAAGTTATAAGAGCGATCATCTCAAGTACGCACTCCCGCGAACCTCACGTCTTACGGCAGGATTACCAGTCCAAGCTAAATCCCTCGCAATGTAAACTCATAGGGTGATGTCAGGATTACCAGTCCAGGCGAAATCCCTTGTAGCGACAAACACCCGTAATGAGCTCGGATCTGAATTACCAGTCCATGCTAAATCAAGACCCTAATTGGATTACCCGTCAGGGCTAAATCCACAATGCACATATATTCTTCGGAAGGCTTGATCACTCAAGAAACACCCGTCCAAGCTAGATTTTTTCTATATTTGAGATCAACGGATTACCCTTCCAGGCTAAATCCTTTTCTGTAACACATGTAGGATCTCAAGTCATGTAAGCCATGGTTTATCCATCGAATATCCCTTTTTGACTTCAACCGGGACATTTATTATCATATCATTATTATTAACACATTTCATGGATTTTCATGCCATCATTATAACAAATTATCATACATTCATAAAACATGCAATTAGACATGCTAAGAGTTTACTTAAAGTTATTCGAACTTACCTGGTATCCGTTTTAGTTTTGCGTCTCGGTTATTCTGAAACCGTTCGTTTTCCTCGATCGACCTCTAGAATTTGTTTCTCGGGATCTATAACAATAAAAATGAACCATTAATACCTCACATTATTCTTTTCGAGTCTAAATTTCACCCCCCAAAAAATGACCGTTTTGCCCCTAACCTTTCACATTATTTACGATTTAGTCCCTAGGCTCGTATGATGAAATGTATGGATTTTCTACATTACCCAAGCCTAGCAGAATGTTCTTTCCTCTTATGACAGCCCAAATTTTTCCATTGTTTCATATTTCTACCACATATTTTACACCTTTTGCAAAAAGGTCCTTTTAAAGGTTTTTCATGAAAATCACCTAGAAAAATATGTTTAACACACATCCAACTTTCATATTCCTCCATATATCATCAAAGAATAAACATGTCACACATGGCTCACTTTACATACATGAACCCTAACTCAAAATATGGGTAGAAATGGAGAGAGTAAGTTATCGGGATTTCAAAAAATACGAAGAACATTAAAAATGGGACTTGAGAGCACTTACTATTGAGCTTGAAAAGTGAAGAAACCCTAGATATGGTGGCTTTCAAATTCCGGCAGCAAGGTGGAGAAGATAGGCTGATTTTTGGCTTATTTTCCCATTTTATTTCATTAATTAGCCAAATGACCAAAATACCCTTAAGCCCCTTTCTTTCAAATTTTATTCATACATGCCCATTTTTGTCCAAAAACTTAGAAATTGGGAAAATTTCTCTTTAAGGACTTTTAATTAATAATCTAAAGTAATTTCATACAAATTGCTTCTAGAATCCAAGTTTTGCACTTTATTCAATTTGGTCCTTATTTTCCAATTAGACACCTTACTCATAGAATTTCTTCATGAAACTTTAACACATGCATATTCTCATATTCTAGACCTCATAATAATCATAAAATAAATATTTCAATGTCGAATTTGTGGTCCCAAAAGCACTATTCTGACTAGACCCTATTTTCGGATGTTAATTGTCTTCGTTACCCCACCTTCTTACCCTACCCCTACTGAACCTCTTGTTTTTTAGTCTCCCCAGAAGGCAGTCATGCCTCCTACTTCTGCTCCTCCTTCAGCCCGGCCGCTACCTCAACAATTTGATAAGTCTTTTGTTGCATCCGATTCTGATGGCTCCATTCTGGGTTTTTTTAGGAATGCTATATTTAAAGTCCAAAATGGTATATGTTGCTCCTCTTTACCTTTTATATTCCCTTTTTTTAGGAAAAAAAAAGAAAAAAGAAATTTGGGGTTACTACTGCAAATTTCTGATTATGTACCGCATTTCGATACAGCATGGTATGTACGTATGAGTGTAGGGATGGACGGAGATGGTGTGTAGAGACTGGTGCATAGGATTCTAATTTCCTGCTATTGCATATTGTATCTGAGATGGGCCATGGCCCTAAATTATATTTGAGATTGTATCCGAATGGGGCAAGGCCCAAACTAAATCTTTAATGGGCTCAGGCCCCAAGCTGCAATTGATTATTTCCTAATATGTATCTGTATGTATGTTTTCTGTGGGTACTACACACTGAGTTTGTGAAAACTCACCCTTTTTTCCATTTAATCTGTACAGCTAATCACCAGACTTAGGCAGATCAGCGCAATGGAAAGCTCGACGGTGGCCCCCATTATTTAACTGCTTTATTACATCTTTTTATTTTATATTATTCTTGGGTATTTATTATTGTAATGTTGAGAATTTGGACCATTTGGTTTGAATCTGAGATTTATACTATTTTTATGGATATTTTTTTTGCAACTCAACAAAATACGATTTTACTAAAAATTAAGATTTTCGATTTCATAAAATAATTGGTTTCAAAAGCTTTTGCTTAAAAGACATGTTTTAAGGCAAATTAGCTAGTTCACATTTTTTCGAATGAAATAAAAGCTAATTAACTGGAACAGTTTTTACTTGTCTATCTCAATTTCAAACCCCATTTCATGTGACATCGCCAGATTTGGCTATAACGTCTAGCCGGGTTTGGGGTGCTACATTTAGTGGTATCAGAGTCAGGTTACAAAAATCAACTGTGGATTTAGGTTTTAAAACTTGATTTTAAAGAAATGATTTTTAAATGATTTGAAATATTTTTTACTGAGTATGTGGTACCCCGAGTCTCTGGCGTTGATCCTGTATGTGTTCTGAAAACTCTGATAAGTTTTTAAAAATATGATTAGCATATTCTGAAACTACTATATGTAGTACACTGTACTGAAAACACTGTAGATAGTGTATACTGAAAATAGTAGCGAAACTAAAAATTATAGTAAGACTATGATTCGTGATAACAAACTCTAAACTTCTGGTACTATTTTGCATAAAATATATGCTAATAAATATCGAAACTGTAACTGATTCATAAAAATGTTAACACAAATAAGCTACGAATTCTACGGTGAGCGCAGGAGGTATCCGCGGACTGGATACTAGAGGCCGAGGTAGAGTCTGTAGAAAGGTTCGAGCTGAGTCCTTGTCGTTAGGCAGCATGTCAAATCTGGATATGGGCGAGACATTGATTTCACCTGCTACAGAGACTGGGTCTCATGATTGCATGGCCGGGGACGACGCCTTGTCCTAGGCTACGCTGAGGATATTAGAAAAGGTTGCTGGGACCAACACTGGATCTGAGGGCCAAGGGTCGGTTATAGAATGACTCCGGTCCAATGGGACTGAGCTATTCAGGGGTGTCATTGGAGTTGATTCTAATGTGGTCGAGTATTGGATGGAGGCCATGGAAAGAATCATGGATGATCTGGACTTTACCCTTGAACAGAAATTGAAAGGGGCTGTTTTCTTGTTTCGCGATAAAGCATACTAATGGTGGCTGACCGTTAAGGAGGGCACTTAGCTCGAACGACTGATATGGGATTTCTATAAGTCTGCTTTCTGAGGTAAATATATGGGGGCAAGCTACATCGATGCCAGAAGACATGAGTTTCTGAATCTCACGCAAGAGGATCGTTCAGTGGCCAAGTATGAGGTTAAGTTTCTAAGATTGAACCGCCATGTGTGAGGCATGGTGGCGACTGAATATGAGCGTTGTGTCCACTTCGAGGATGGACTCAGAGACAATTTGATAGTTCTAATAGCTCCGCAGAGGAAGTGTGATTTTTCAGTACTGGTAGAGAAGGCAAAAATTATAGAGGAGGTGAAGCAAGTTGAATGCCAAAATCGAGATAAGGAGAGAGGAAAGAATAAGAGGGATTTGGAGCCCTTGAGTTCTGCAATGAGGCCTAAGAAAAAGGCTAAATCTGATGGGCCAGTTATAGTTGGGGCCCTGTTACACCTACTGGGATCACACTTTTTGGGCATTATAGAAAAGGCCATCCGGGCGAATGTTGGAGGATGACTGGGGCTTGTTTAAGATGTGGGTCTACTGAGCACCATGTTCGAGAGTGTCAGTTGAAGGCCAATCATGTGCAAGCTGTGTGTTTTGGTACTGCACAGCTATTGAGGTAGTTCAGCAGCTGCCTAGAGGCTGTGGTCAGGTTAGGGGTTGTAACAAAATGGGCCGTGGACAGAGAGTACTAGGCAAAGGTGCTGGACATACGGAGGCGAGACAACCTGCTCTTGTTTATGCTGCTTGTCACCGAAAGGACCGAGATGCTCCAGACGTCATTACGGAAACGTTTTTAATTTATAATGTACCTTATCTTACACTAATAGTCATAGGCTCTATACACTCGTACATAGCTAGTACTATGTCTGAAACTTTAGGGACTCCAATTGAGAGTATTGATAGTGAGGTAACTGTATTGAGTCCTTTGGGGTAATTTCTCTAGGTTAGTAGACTATATAAAGACGTCCCATTAGAGGTTCAAGGGACAGTATTTCTGGCTGATCTAATAGAGCTCCTGTTTGGAGAGTTCGACTTGATTCTGGGAATGAACTAGTTGGTCAAACACTGGGTGATTCTGGACTGCGCGACTAAAAGGGTCATTTTGAGAACCGAGGAGACAACGAGTTGGTTGTGATTTGGGAATGTCGGGATTATCTGACTAATGTGATTTTGTCATTAGTGGAAAAAAAGTTGGTTCGGAAAGGATGTGAGGCATTCTTGGCTTACATAAGTGTTTCGAATTTTGGGGACTCTTCGATTAAGGACATCAGAACTGTGAGGGATTTTTCGGATGTCTTGCTTGAGGAACTACCGAGTTTGCCTCCAAGTCGATAAGTAGAATTTGGGATTGAGCTTTTGCTAAGTACAGCTCCAGTGCCTATCGCCCCCTACCGAATGGCACTGAAAGAGCTTACGAAGCTTAAGGCTCAGATTCAAGAGCTATTAGATCATGGGTTCATCTGTTCGAGTGTGTCTCAATAGAGAGCACTAGTATTATTTGTAAAGAAAAAAGATGGATCCACACGAATATGTATCGATTATCGGCAGTTGAACAAGCTGTCCGAGAATTGATGATTTGTTCGACCAGTTAAAAGGGGCTTTTATGTTTTCCATGATCAATCTATGTTCAGGTTATCATTAGTTGAGGGTTAAGGAGGTTGATGTGTATAAGACGACATTTAGGACTCGGTGTGGACATTACGAGTTCCTAGTTATGCCTTTTGGATTGACTAATGCACCAATGACATTTATGGACTTGATGAACCGAGTGTTCTATCCCTATTTGGATCAGTTTGTGGTGGTGTTCATCGATGATATCCTATGTCTTTTAAGACTAAAGATGAGCACGGTGAGCATTTTAGAATGGTACTACAAACTCTTCGTGAAAAATAGTTGTATGCGAAATTCAGTAAATGTGAGTTCTGGCTACGTGAATGACCTTTTTGGGATACGTAGTTTCTATTGAGGGGATCCGAGTTGATACTCGTAAAATTGATGCTGTGTTGGAGTGGAAATAGCCAAGAAATGTATTTGAAATCCGCAACTTTCTAGGGTTAGCAGGTTATTATCGATGTTTTGTGGAAGGGTTCCCCTTGATCGCAGCACCGTTGACTAAGCTTCTGTGTAAAGGAGTTCCATTTGTCTGGACTGATGCACAACAAGAGAGTTTCGAGAAGCTCAAGACTGTTCTGACTCAAGCTCCTGTTCTGATACAGCTTGAGCCCGATAAGGACTTTGTGTTTTACAGTGATGCTTTATAGATCAGTTTGGGGTGTGTATTGGTGCAAGATGATAAGGTGGTAGCATATGTATCTCGTCAGCTCAAAACTTATGAAGCGAACTATCTGACGTATGATTTGGAATTGGCTGCTGTAGTATTCGCTTTGAAAATTTGGAGGCACTATTTGTACGGTGAGAAGTGTATTATCTACACCGATCACAAAAGCCTCAAGTATCTCCTCACTTAGAAGGAGTTAAATCTTAGGTAGCATAGATGGGTTGAGTTGTTTAAGGATTATGATTGTACCATTGAGTACCATCCCGGTAAGGCCAATGTGGTGGCCAATGCATTGAGCTGTAAGGCTATGACCGATCTAAGAGCGATATTCGCTCGACTTAGCCTATTCAATGATGGAAGTCTGTTGGCAGAACTTTAGATCAAACCGACATGAAT